>NW_027116800.1:0-10000000 GCF_024137725.1 Prorops nasuta
ATTTATTTTCGAGCGATGAGAGCTTTTCATATAAGTCTCATTAGAGTTATGAGGTGTAGAATATCCTAGAGTGGGCTTATTATTATATGTTGATTGTATGGAGTTGTAAGGTTAATATTTGAGACCACCAACATGACAGTTAAATTCATAAACAATTCTACTTCAAGGATGCATTTTGATGACATTATCATGTACTCTAACCTTTAAGGTCATTAAAACTCCAAAAGTACCTGTAAGATATGTATCTTTCAAAAGTTATAAAGACGACCTGAGCATTTGTGCAATAATCGAGTTGTCTGAACTTTTTAACTTTTAAAAGACACTTGACTTTTTTACAGTTGTGGTGACTTTAAAGGGTAAAGTACTGAATAATATCATTAATGTAGCTACCTGGAGGTAGGGAGACTCCCACGTCTTACAAATTTAAATTAACACGTTTCGACGAAGAAAAATAATATAGCCATAAACTATATAGTTATGTAATACAGAGTCTTTTCCTAACAGCGGGACATAGGATTGTGTTATTTGACTATAGCATTGAAGCACTTACTATACATTAATATAATTAATGAAAGCGTAGTTAGTTAAGCTTCAATGGTTACTTTAGTTTAATTGCTTCTATTATTCATTATAAATATCATTTTAATTAAATAATCTTGGTGACTACGTTTAATACTTAAACGGAAAATAGTAATTTTACTATAGTAAAAAGTACTATAGTCAAATAACACGAAATCTCATATGTCCCGCCGTTAGGAAAAGACCCTGTATTTAAGTTAACATTATTTAGGAAAACAGGAAGGTTCTTCATAACTAATACTGCTGATAGTGTAAGTTGTTGAAAACAGTTAAAAACAGCTGAATTTGCAGACGAAAATTCTAATATATAGTAACATATAGGTGATAGAACAATTTTGAAACTATATTCAGTTTCTGTAAGAATTCCTATCTAATACTTGTAAAATCTTTACCACCTTCAACTCCTAAATTTATAGCCTTGTACAGTTTATACGTTACACTTTTATTTTGTAGTTTGCTTCATTTACAAAACTTTTTCAGTATTATAAAATACCTTTTTGTAATTTTTATCAATTAAAAACTTATCAGTTGACGATTCTTTGCTTGCAGTAAAAGAGATAGGACGACAAAAAAGGAAAACTGCTAAGACTGCTGAAGAAATGATTCGAAAGAAATATCTCAATGAAGATAGAGATACAGAATCCAGTGATAGCACGGAAAGCTTAGTTTCAAACAATCATAAAACTATCGCTAAAGTTAATTCCACAACAACAGCATCATCGGTGAAAAGGCCTTTATCCGAAGTTGAAATTAAAACTACTGAAAATTCTAAAAAGCTGAAAAAGGAAGAAAATATATACGGTTCTACTACAAAAACAGTTGAACTAGAAGATTTAGATTTAAAAATCGAAGATAAGCATAATGTAAGAGATGAAAAGACTATACTTGGCAGAGTACGCAAATTTTTCGAACGGGACGCGGCCAATCAATTAAAAAAACTAACACAAGAAGTAAGTATCCGCGTACTTTTACTTTAATGATTTGAGTAATAGATTTATTTAATGACCATTCATCTTATTGTTTCACTAGGAGCTCGAAGAGCTAATAATTCAAAAGATCATAGAAACAATTACTATGCGCGATGAAATAGGTAAACTACGGGAACAAGCTCGCATATCAGAGCGAAATCAAGAAGCTACACGTGCAAAATGTCAGCAATTAGGAAAACAAATAAAAGATTTTGAAATGGTTATAAGTCGGCATGCATCTGATCGGCGAGGTAATGCTGATAAAACAATTATGCCAGTGAAGATCAATCGATCAGTTGGATTGCAAGTTAATTTTATAACGGTATTTATCAATGTAAAATTTATATTGACTTACAAAGCTGAGTAATAAAAGTTATTATTTTCATTTGAATAGGATCATGGTATACAGAATTTAAGACAACTTCAATCACAGTCGAGCTTAAGTGGAAAGCAACAAGCGGCTACTGTAAATAGTAATAATGTTTCTTCCGCGCCCAGTGAAATTCAAAAATCAAATAAAAGTTTAAGTCCTAAACGTGGATTAAAAATTCATTCTCCTAGAAGATCAGATCAATTACCAGTTACAGTAATTTCACCTGCCACACATAGCCAGACATTTACAACATCTACATCAACATCCTCAAATAATTCAACGAAGCATTTAAAGTCTCCAATCATGATATCTAATCAGACAGGTAGTGGTCAACAAATACTACCTAGTGTAAGTACATTTATTTCAATTTTTATTTTTGATATATTACAATGCTATATGCATTATTTGATTTTGATGTCTTAATTATCATGTAGCAACAAACAGCACCACAGCAACAGCATGTTATTTTAAATGGAAAAGTTTCTAATCAGCCTAATCGACCAATAGCTCCAAATATCTCGAAATCAAAAACAAGCGATCTAATCGATCTAACAGATGAAGAAGAGAAAAAATGTAAGTCGTACACTCTTAATATATTTGTAATAGTATACTTAGAGAAATTGATTTATTATAAAACACAAAAACAAATGTTTTAAAGAGATTTACTTCTTTGGCGAAGAAAGGCCTCTCCTGCATAAGCGGCTTATATCTGAACTAGCATTAAAGTGCTTCCGTCGTGCTATATCTACTGCACTAGTCAGATATGTCATAAATGTGAAATAAACAAAGATTTGGCATATAATTGAATAAATAATGCTAAATTACCAAATAATAGTCTAAACACAATAACAAAAATATTTCACGTTTATTTTGGATTTGGAAGCCATTTTATTATCTGTATTTTTTCATATCCTTTAAAAGCTGAGTTTTTCCTATAAAAAAATTTTATTTCTAGTTCGATTTTATTTTTTGAGTGTAGTCGTTTTAATCTTTAAAATATACTCTATAAATTCATCAAATCTAATTTCTATTATCTACAAAACTCTAGAAAAAGAAGCATTATATTTTCGCGTTTAATTAATCACAATTTTATTTTCAAAAGAAAAAAGTAGATTAGAAAAAGTCCATTAAATATTATTTTAAGAAATCGAATTGGTGAATTTGTAGAGTATATTTTAATGATTAAATTAATTCTGCAAAAAATAAAATCGAACAAAGAAAATGTTATAGGAAAATGAAAAAGTGCAGGTAATAAAATAGCATCCAAAGCACACAAAGATAAACGTAAAGTATATTCTTTTTACATTATGTTTAGACTATTATTTTTTTGCTTTCAGCAATACTTATTAAAAAATATATCAAAACTTTGTTTATATCATATTTAAAGCATGTCTGACTAGTACAGAAGATACAGCGCGACAGAGCCACCTTAAATTGCAAGCATACACCCATTAAACCGATATCAATAAACGGAGTGAATACAAAACAATTTATTACTCCAAACATTGATAAAAAAATAGAATTTTCACATTTTTAATAAAATAAGTTGGAAATTATTATTAATAAAATGTTTGCAGTTTTAAGATGCAATTGATGAAAATGACAAATATTAAGACATAACTAACATAAAAATAACTATCCATATCAAGTTCGTCTTTAAGCTCATTTTATTTTAATATTCTAATATATTAAGACATATTCCAAAATATTTTATTAAAAACCAAAGAATAATAATTTTGGATTAGTGATAAAAATAATAAGTATATATGAAGTTTCTTCGTTTTCACTTATGTATTATTTTCATCGCTTTATTGAGCTATTTCCAGAAATTGCGCGCTAATTTAGCTACAAGCAATTTATTTGGAGGAGTCTACCAGCCAACGAAATAGGACCCTTTAAAAAAATTGTTTTTATTTTGAAATGGATTCATTTCCCTTAGTGTAGGTTATTGTTTAAGGTGATTCTATTAACATGTTGAAGTCAACTGAGCATGTAGAGTAAAAATATTTTTAAATCATAATAGCAAGATTTACAAGCATTTATAAATTTTTAAACAATTAAAAAAAATTTTCATTAACAAGAACGGATTTTCATTATTATATTATGCAAATATTGTGTATTTGGTTTGCACAGCTCCCACAAATCTTAGATATAATAGTTATTTTGCACATTATATAATACATAATTTTTAATTTGATTTGCCTGGGGTTGTATTTTTAACATTTTCTCAAAATAGAGTATTTATAGTATTAATATTTTTTTTTTTGATCTGCAGATTTTAAAAATACCAATTTTAATTAATTACTGTATAACGGCAAGCTTCCCATATGTCGCTGTATTAAAGTACTATGCTTCAAACATTAATTTATTAATTTATTCTATAACTTTTCATTTCAAAGTATTCTAATTTGTTTATAGATCTATTAAGAATAATAGTTTTCAATATCATTTAAACTTGCAGATTTTATCATTTAAATATAACTGCTATAAAGCATATTCGCTATATGTACACCTACACAGTAGCATCACATTAACAATGTGTAGTAATGCATATGCATAATATCAGCGCTAAAAGTTGATCAATTTTGTCACACTTTTACCGGGCTTTGTTTATGTATAAAGCTACACATTCTTACTTGACTAGCACTGTGTAAATTTGCACGATTCCAATGAATGTTGACTATTGTAATTCCTTTTTTAGCTGTAAAATTAATTAAAACGACGGCGCCCACATCTGTGAATTCAGCTGTCACAATAACTCCAACAAATCAAGCCTTCCCGCATGTTATTCAAACACTTCCGACAAATGTAGCAATTACAAGTCAAGCTAATATCAAATTGGTTCAAACTCCTGGTCAAACTACACCAGCTGCCTTGGTAGGAATCATAAAACGACTTTCTGTTATGAAGTTTTTACTCAAATATAAAATTGGTATTTATATTTTATAGAATAATATGAATTCTCCAAGAGTAACATATGTAATGCAAAGTAGTGGTCCGTCAAGGCAATTATTGATAGCATCAGGTCCAAATACCTCGGTAAAAACTATAAATGAATATTTATTTTATTACGATTATACATAACTTAATAAGTTATTTTAAAACAAAATTTTCCAGATACGGCCTGCTACTTCTGCACCTAGATCTCAGATTTCAGTTGCGTATAAGCAAGGTACATTGATCTAATTCCAATAACTAAGTAAAATAAGGCGTTTATATTTCTTAATTTAATATTTCTTTATAGGAATGCACACTCTTCCAAATGGAACGGTTCGACTTGTAGCTACACCAGCTACTGCACAGCTCATTCGGGTAAATAAAAAATTATATGAAATATTTGATAATTCGTAAAATTGTATATTCAAATAAAGATTTTAAAATAGCATCCGGCACCGTTACCTGCAGAGAAACAAACCCAAGACAGCCATCCATCTTGGAAACTTCCACCTCCAGCACCATCTTTAAGGATATCAAAAGTTACAAATGGTATAACAATGAGCATCTCTTTTTTATTGAAGAAAATGATTACCAAAACAAATTTATAAGTTGATTATATTTAATAATTAATTTTTAGGCATTGTTTTATCTTGGAATATGTCTCTATCAGACAAGTATGCAGAAATTGCTAGTTATCAGTTATATGCATACCAAGAAGTTGCCGGGGCACCTCCTTCTTCATCACTATGGAAAAAAGTTGGTGATGTACGTGCCTTACCACTGCCAATGGCTTGTACTCTTACACAGGTATATGTTCTACTTACAGATAAAACTTGCTGTCATAAGATTTTTACTTATAAATATATATATGCACATCTGATTATAGTTTTCTGAAGGCAATAACTATTATTTTGCTGTAAGAGCTGTTGATACACACTCTAGAAAAGGCTTGTACAGTGCACCTGGAAACATTTCGTTATAAGGTACAATGGCATTAACAGGATTTACCATTCATGCATTAATGTAACACTTTTGAATAGCGTTTAACGCGTATTTGTATTATAAATAACATTTTGGGCAGTGATGCTCTATGTGTAGCATTAAATTTAATTTATTACTTTATTCGTAGAAATAAAATAGTAATTGCCAATTAAAATTAATTGTAATAGGATTTCTACAAATTTGCTAAGTGTATGTATATGAATAACTTAAGACAAATCTTGGTATACTAAATATGTTTATAATCTATGCTGTACGTTTCTGTAGTAAATTAAAGAAGTCGCTGATAGTAGGTTATTTCGTTTATTCATGTAAGGTATTGACTGTCGCCACTATGTTGTCGATTAGTTTTTAACACTAGCACTTATATTTTTTTTATAAAATAAGTCATCGAAGTAACCTTTTGTCCCTCCACCTTGCATATCTAAGATGTTCTTAGTACGTGTGAGTACGTGTGAAAGCACTACATTTATAATGTATTTTTTATTTATAAGCTTGAAAATATATTGTTTAAAAAAGTTATAAATAATGGTATTTTTATTGTTTTTGATTCAATATATTTTCATTATTTGTATGGAATTTTATGAAATTATTAATAAATTAACTCATTTATTTCGCTTCAGAAGTTAAAAAGAGGGAAGAATACTATTTGCTCCGTGTACACCTACACAGCGATATTGGAAGGAAAATGTGCAGCTGTATAAGTGCGCGCGAAATATTTTCGTAAAAAATTACAAAATTATCGGTACGTAGAGCTAATAATATGCATATTACTGTATAGATATGCATTGAATGAATTGACAAAATATCTCAATCATCAATTTTTCAGAGCAGAATTAATGCAGGTCATTGTACAAGAACATGTAAAAATATATAGGGCGTTCCACTGAAAAATTCGAGGTGGTCTTTACATGGTATTCAAACGACGCTTCTAAGTCAAATTTAAAAATGACGTCTTATATCCCCCTCGAAATAAAAATACCCTTCCGTTTGACATTTTTCTAGATGAGAGCATTATTATAGTTGTTCAAATGTTTTAGTGTCCAACATAAATTAGAACACTCTATATATTATATATAAGGGGTATCAGTGACCTGTATCGAAACTTTAAGTGGTTGCAAGTTTTGTTAATTTAAACAATTTCTGTTAATGAATTATGGGCCGCTCAGCTACCAAAATATATTATGAAAAATTGAAACTTCTACGATTTTAATGTGTCGGAGATCTAATCAGCACTGTATATGCACATTATATACCCTAATAGTAAAAGGCGACTTATTGTTAACTTTAAGGGAGCTTTCCAATTAGCCTAAAAATCGACAATATTAGACACAAATATATAGCTTGTGTGACATATGCAGTGTACTATTTGTGTCTGATTGCGTCCGTTTTTAGGCTAAAGCTTAGCGTAGTACATAAAAACACTTAATGTCTTACGTTACTTTATGTAAAATTTAACATTAAGCTATACGTAATAGGACTATATTGTGTTGCGCGCATTTTTAAACTTAACGCATTGCAATCCTATGTGTTACCGTACATCGTTATTGCGTGTGGCTTAACGTAAAATATTCATATAAAGTAACGTAAGATATTAAGATGTGCGCTAAGTCTAAGGGCCTCCGCACACAGTTTCCGTAGCTACATTACGTTACGTTAAGGCAGGATTAAACTTAATCTTAGCTTAGCGCACACAAAAGATTGCTAAAGTTAAGTTTTTTGAGGCAGGATGCTTGTAATAAACAGGTCTGAGGTGATATTTTTATATTTATAAAAAATTTTTGCAACTATTATTGTAGTTGCCTTAACGTAACGTAATGTAGCTACGGAAACTGTGTGCGGAGGCCCTAACTGGAAAATAACCAATATATGTTACGTAAATTTTAGTATTGGAGGCTCGAGTCAAGTGTGAAGACGTTTATAAATACAAACCTTCCCGCAAATTTCTCCCTCTAGTCTTTCCTACCTTACTGAACAAATAAGAAAAGGAAGGGAGCTGGTTTAATTGAAAGTTTTCCGCCAATGCCAGAATAATATCCGCTGTAGTCCCGTGGCCCGTGACCCGTATTGCCGTGTGGTTCTTGTATTCCGGTTCCCTCTTTTTTCACCAAACTTCCATATACGTATGAGAAAGCTGAATTGAGAGCGGAAGAAGAGTTGCACAACACCCGGCCACAGGCTATGACTTTTGTTTCTACAGCAAGTAATTAAATCTTTTACATTGCATTAAATATAATTAAACAAATAAATAGCTAATACCTAGCAAATAGAAAATAAAAATTTCAAACATTCGAGTTGTACACTGGCCTGCATCGATTCTGCTCCCGAAAAATTGACAATCGTGGTGTTGTATTTTAGCCAATGGGATCTCTCTCTTTTTAATCTCGGGAGTAAATTCGATATATGTCAGTTATTTTATCGAATTCTCAAGTGGTACATAGCAGTGCCAGTATTACAAATAAATTTTCTATCTAAAATTTGAAATCGCTTGGTTAAAACTTTCTGCAGGCTTATTATCCGGAAAAAGACCATTTCTTGGAATAGCAACACGATTATTATCCTCAATGGCAGAAGCATTAAAAACTCACGAAGTTATTCCCGATGTTATTGATGAGATTCCGGCTTCTGTACTGGATGTGACTTATTCCGGCAACCTCACCGTGGAAATTGGAAAAGAGCTAACACCTACACAAGTGAAGGATCCTCCAAATGTCAAATGGGATGCAGATGCAAATACTTTTTACACGCTTTGCATGACTGGTAAGCACTTCGAATTCCTATATTAATAGGTTATTATCAGACATTTAATCGTTTCAGATCCTGATGCACCAAGTAGAAAGGAGCCTAAATTTCGCGAATGGCATCATTGGCTTGTAGGTAACATTCCTGGTTCAGATATTCTTAAAGGTGATGTTCTCTCTGCGTACATTGGCTCTGGACCACCTGAAGGAAGTGGTCTTCATCGTTATGTATTTATTCTTTATAAGCAGCCAAAAAAATTGAATTTTGATGAGAAACGTCTTACCAATAGAAGCTCTGCCAATAGAGCACAATTTTCCATTAGGAAATTTGCAGCTAAACATAATTTGGGAAATCCTATTGCTGGTAACATGTACCAAGCACAGTTTGATAGTTATGTGCCTAAACTATATGCTCAACTAAAAGATTAAATTTTTTACAAAATATTCTCCTTATTGTTCAAATAAATTTTCTTTTTACTTTGTAACACTTAATAAAGTTATGCATTATTGATAAAAAAAAGAATTTTATTGATTTCATTTTAAAAAATATAAAAATGGTTTTAGACAAGAAACATTAAGCAGTTTCTTGTTCATCAAGAAATTCCTGTAGCAACGAGCTTTGCAGAGGAATGAGAAGATATTCCGCTCCATCCACTTTTCTTTTCATATTTATTAATTTATGATCTAGGAATTCAGTCAACTGAGCTCTCAGCGACGAGTCAGAACTAACTACAAATGCTTCTCGTGCTGCTCTATATAAGTGTTTGAAAAGCATACCTATAAGAAAAAAAATAGGTTTAATAATCTGCTATAAATTTTATAGCATACATCATAGTGATTGATAATATTTACCCATATAATTTTTATTGTTATCATTTTCCAATTGAAATTTAGCAAGAATAATATATATTGATTTGGCGTTCGACGTCAGTGAACGGAATACATTATATAGGGATGATAGTGCTAGTGCCCCATTTTTCTGAACTAATAAAGAACTTTCATATGAAATTTCTGTTTCATAAGGTAAAAGAGTACTGGCATCCCACCAATAAAACCTTAGCTGCCAACGTTTAATTTGGTCCCAAACTATCAGAAAATGACTCTCTTTAATATTAATATGTAGTGTTATTAATTTATTTTATAAAAACTAATGAATTACTTAAGGAAGAATTGATGTGGTCTACTGAAGCTACCAGACGTACATTAGGTATGCTTGCTAAATGAGCAAGAACTGTTTGCAACTTGCTTGACCGTAAAGTAAGCCCATCTATGTTATGAATTAATAAATATAGCCTATCATCAGGGTTTTTTCTCATTGTTTCTTGAATCAGATTAACACATTCGTGCATACCACCTGGAGGTGTTGTATTCAATAGTTGGTTTATTATTTCATCCAATATCTATAAAATAAAACTTATAACTTTATAATTCTTTAGCAGTCCTTGACAAAATTTGTAATATACATCATTTCATTTAATATGAAGCATATAAAATCCTTACATCTTTTAATGTTAAGCTAGGAAAAAATCCATTAACAACCACTGTTGGATGATTAAAAGTCATACTTTTGTGAAACTCATTGATCAAGCATCTTTTTGAACCTAACCCATAGAGCAATAAGTTATGGCCCTCTCTATAAATGAATTCACTATTTAGATTTTATTATAAATATACCTCATTGCATAAATAAAGAAAGAAAAAAACCTACTCTAAGAGGAAGTTCCAAAATGTAAAGTCATTTTCACATCTATCGAAAAGGGTTCTCATGCACTTTCCATGCACCACTGATATATGTTCTGGGTTATTTAATAGTTGATTCAATCTACCTTCCGTTAATTTTGGATTGACTAATTTTTTGAGTGTATGACCAGATGTTATATTTTTTCTTAATTGAGCTTCAAAGTAGTCATCAGTATCCATATGCTAAAAATGATATATAATGCAAAAAATTGAAGATATTATTAAATTGTTCAAAAAGCATTTCTTCCAACATACATAATTATTGTGGCTGTACTTTGCCATAGGTCTTTTACACTGCCTAGATATTTGTAATTGTTTACAAGAGGATTTGAAATGCTCTGTCTTTTTCAATACTAAATCATCACTATCATCACTACTTCTATCATCACAGGGATCATTATACTCTTTGTTAAAATCAGTCTCTTCACTGTCACTATCAGAAGGAGCATACTCACTTCCCTCTGATACGCTTTCACTTTCAGTCGATGAGCTTTCAGAGTATGTCTTCACTGACTTCAATTTACTCAATCTCCTTACATTTTCTGTAAAACAAACATAATTAAATTAAAAGCAATCAAAATGCTTAATATATTATAACCTTTGGCCTCTACGGTTTCTAAGTTGTCTTTCCCACATAATAATTTTAAAAGCATTTTAAATCATTTTTTAATTTTAACCATAATAAAGTTTGAATCTTAAATATTTTCTTATGTGAGATGCTCCAGCAGACTAATAGTAGAATATTAATCATTCAGTTTCACCTTTTTTATTGGAAATTAAAGTGGGTTTAAATCTTTCTTGAACATTTATTATGTCATCAGATCTTTCTAAAACAATTTTTAGTCTTGGAAGTTTTTCAGGTGTTTTTTCTATCATTGGAATGAAACATGAATTAGCTTTTTCAATCATTCTATTTTGCCTTGGTGTTTGGAAACTATAAATCTTATTTCCACTAACATCCTTTGCCGTGAATAGCTCTGAAATAAATGTTTAATATATAATAATTATAGAAACAATCAAAGGACTTGGCAGTGTCTTGAGGGCTAGTACATGTAGCACATAAACTTTGCCACCAAGGCACTACTTATCTTGTAATAAGAATTATAATGTAATTTTACCACTAGGCTTTTGTATGTCTTCATCTATCGTTTCTAATTCTTTCTCTATTTCCTCCATAAATAAATTTTCTTCTTGATCTACTTTAGATACAAAAAAATGATAATGCAATGAGAAAATAAATAAAAACAAAAGTTAATTAAGGCTATATTATACCTTTATAATTGTTTATTAATTCTTGAGCTTCTGTTATAGCTTTAATGCGACCAGATCTGCGTAAACTCATTTTAAACACTTAAATATTTTAAAAAATTCGTACACTTTATTATCAAAAAACATTAAATATTTCTACTTAATTCTAAATTATAATAAAATACAGACTAAAATGCTCACGGAACACGGGGACCACGGTATGTTACTATGGATGTATAATACACACACACACAGTGGGAAACGAAACTGGGAAATTGAAAATTGAATCGTGTGTGCTCAGCTATATGCCCGTATTCATAGACATCACTCGAAGTTCGAACTCCACTCGACCTCGAAACAGGCTAAAATACTACAGTATATGTAACGTAAACTGTAGCATTAACCCCGGGATTCATAAACAAAACTTAAGCTCAAGTTCAAGCTTAAGACGGGTAAAATCTACAGTCTACGTAACACATCTTATAGGTTTCAAGGTGAGCTTGAACTCAAGTTCTGTTTATGAATCCCGGCCTAAGGGTCAATTCGACCAAGTAGGCTAGAGCCCAAGTCTGACTTAAATTGGTATAGTCCCCGTCACATTAACTATACCAACTTAAGTCTGACTTGGGCTCTAGCCTACTTGGTCGAATTGACCCTAAGGGCCGGTACCACTTCGCAAATCAGGCAAGCCTCATGTCCAACATTATGGATAAAAATCTGAGCACTGAAAATCAGGTTGGCATTAGTGAGAAAGTGACGTCATTTTTGAAGAATCAATAAATTGTAAACTGATAGTACATATTGTTTTGACAGTTCGCGACAATAATTTGTTATTGAAGTGATTAATGTAAGATTGTAAGAGATGAAGTATAGAAATATATTAAAAATAAAATTTTAAGAATAAACATTGTGTGTAGTATCTAATTTAAATAATTTAATTAGGAAAGGTGCATATTTATATCTGCTGCAGTGATTTCTCATAGTTCATTGTATATAAATAAAATCATGGCTTAAACTTGTTTCTTCTTTACAGTATTTATGATACCGGATTGATGAATTTTAAAAATCTTGCGTTGGAGTAACAGAGTTCCTTCAATTGGTACAGCTACGCGTGAATGAAAAGTAAAAGGAAATCGTAAATTGAGACATATTATGGGAATACACTAAACAAGTGCAAGTTCGACATTACAGAATTACCCTAAGAGCAAGAAGTCGACTTATAGTTAACTATAAGTTGACTTTTCGCAAGTTAACTTTCATTTCATATTGACGATAAGTCAGCTATAAGTCAAATTATAGTCAACTATAAGTCGACGATGTCTGACTTTAAGTCAGCTTTTATAAGTCAACATATAGTCGACTTGTAAATGTCAATTATAAGTTGACTTCTATAAGTCGACCTCAAGCCGCCTTCGTAAAGTATAATTTTTAGTTCTTTATTTTTAATGTAATGAAATAAATTAAAAAATAATATTAATTTTGACCTAATTTTAGTATATTTAACCTAAATACAATATTAAACTTCCATAAACAAAATACATAAAAAAGACATAAAAATACAGTATAATTATTGAGTAAATAATTCTTATAAATTAGAGGCATTGGAGTTGTTGTTCTCGTATCTTTTTCTATCGCTTGATCGCCGCAACCATTCTTGCATCAACTGTTCCACTGAGCTTTGAGTACTACCTTTCATGCATTTTAATATAGTATCTGTAAATATAAAAGTAAATTTTATATTGGAAATACAGTCTTTTAATAATATTATTTTAACACTGAAAATATCGATCGGAGATTTTCTAGCAATTTAAAAGTGCTCATATGTCTTAGTACAATTAGTAGATTAAGTGCTAGTTTATTTACTTGTTGTAATAATATAATTATACGGATTAATATTGGTGTAGGTTGTTCTCATCTATACATATAATATTAGTAATATATAATGATAACATAAAAGGCCGATTGTAAATATATCTGTTTATTTGAAGTCAGTAGCACACATCACTCCTTCACGAAATAGATAAATATAGAAAATTCATCAAGACAGTAGAGCAATCAACCTTAAAAAACTTAATTAATGAGAATGAGAATAGATAAAGGATAAAGGAAATACCACTAATGATTTGACAGGACTTGGATTTTTTAAAGCAGGTGCGATTTTTTTGACCAGCCCATGTTAATAGGGTGCCAAGCTCATTGGAAAACAATAGCTTCATAGCTTTTCTTGTGGCTATTTTTTCATTCGCTCCACCACTTTTAGAAATAAGATTTTCCTATAATTGTAGAAGGGAAAGGAGAATACAAGTGAATATCGTAAAAATGATATAACCCAGTTATATATATATATATATATAGGCTATTATTTACAGTCAGATCTTATAAATAACACCATCTCAAGCATTGGTTATCCTTTTCTATCAGAAGAAATGGAACAATAAATTCTTAAGTCTGCCTTATTAATAAAATGTGACTATAAATACCTCTCATAGAGACTAAGTTTATCTACTTTTAGCTGAGAATTAATTTACTATCATGCATCTATACAAGCAGAAAGATAACACTATTATGTGATTACTTTACCTACCAAATGATATTTAGCCAAACTATCCTCTTCTAGTAGTTTTTCAAAATTAGTGAAGTCTAATAGAGTGTTCAAAGGCAATTTCGATAATATGCTATTGCCAGCTGTTTCTTCTACATTTGCTCCTCTTACTGAATTTTTTTCCAACAGTAATGACTTGATATCATGTAGCATTCTATATAATTTTTTATATTGTTTTTCATTCTCACTTCTACAAATAGCTGCAATAAAATGAAAGGTATTAATAACTTCAAATAACTATTGAAAGTAGAAGTATTATTATAATGCTTACAACAACAATTGTTATGAGTGTTCACAATTTGCGTCACCTGATGCTGCACCGAAGAAACAACATTTTCCGCTTGTCTTGAGCACCCTTTAATAGTATAATATATCAGTAATTACATTACATTATAGCAATGTTAAACATTTGATTATTTTACCTATTTCATTTATATTGTTATCAGCGTAGTCCGTAACTAGTTCTGTGTGCGAATAATTAGACGCTTTGGAATTAAATTTGTCAATATTATAGTTAGCAGCAGGTAGATTTACTGGCAATTGTTCTCTGTTATCAGAGGAAGGAGACTGATGAATTGTGGAAGTAGTGGCGGAAGGGTTATGTGACTGCAAGTGATGTTTCTTTGTATTATTATCTGCAGGAAATAAATAAAGATTTATAACATTAAAAATATATTTAATATTAGTGACTAATAGAAATCATGTTCACATTTTGTCAGTTATTTAAACAACAAATATACTATAAAATAACTGATTGATTTATGAAGTATAAATATCAATTTATATGTTCTCTGTACCTTGGAAATCTGACACATACGTCACCTTAGGCAAGTTTATTATGTTATCTTTGGCATTTTCATTATTATAATTCTTCATTAAATTAACTGGAAATAATTTTCACAATTAAGAAAAGTTCAATTAAAACTATGTACCATTTATATTTACCTTTCCTTTTCTTAAAATCGGGCTCTAAAATTTCATGTGGAGAATCAACATCAGCTGAGAAATTGAAAAATATCTTATTAGATTACATGAGGAATTATAATAATCTATTATAGCAGCTTACAGGCATTAGAATCGTCACTGAAGAATATTTCTTTACATTTGCCAAATAAAGTTTTTTTTATAGTATCCGTGTCTGCTTCCGATGATAAAGCTTGTGATTTTATTTCCAATTTTTTGGCTTCCTTATAACTATCTGGTAAAGAAAAATGTTGAATTACTGTGTTTCACTTGTATAAATTTTTATAAACAGTGTTAATTTGAATCATTCCCATTTCAATTAACTTCACCCTGGTACTTTTCTCACTCCTCTGGTAGGCCTACTGCATACCCGACAGATCGAGGTAAAGCAAGTATGAGAGTGAAATTAGTTCAAATGAGAGAATGAATCAATTTGGCTCACCGTATAGAACGTTTTTATTAATTAATAAATATGTCTCACCTACAGGACCCAATGATTGGCTATACGGATAAATTCCCCAATTTTCGTTTGGCTCAATAGCTTTTTTTATTGCTTGTGAGGCGTTAACATTCTTTGGTGGCCACCAGTAGCTTGAATTATTTTTCAATATCCAGCTTTCTGGGATAGTAGCTACACAATTTTGTCCAATGACCACGCACCATGCCTAATGAACATATTTTTGGTATTAATAGCTATTATATAAAATATATATCATTTTAGATGCTTTTACAAATTAATCGCTTATTTATAAAAGGATTAAAAGCTCATGAGTTGGCACAAATATCTTAAAATACATGCATGTATGCTTTCTTGGGTAACAATTATGAAAACATATTTTCAGTACTCTTAGCAAATATAGACCATTATTAGAAAAAAAAAAATTATCTTTTAAAGTACATATATGTATAGATGCATATAAGTAACTTTGTAAAATGATATTAAAAAACTCCATAAATTAATGGCAAAACAATTATTTGAAAGCAGTATAATATATTTACTACTACAAAAACTTAAAGATATAAAAAAAACTATATATTATTAATAATATTTATACACAAATACAATTTCATGCATTGGCTACATAGTTCATCACGATCTCCATAATTTTTTTTAATTCTTCAATAAGCGATTAAAATGTAAATTTTAAAACATTCAACTGGTTGATAAGTTATGCCTAATATAACAAACAAATTTTATAAGATATAGAAACTACATAACTTAAAATTTTTGAATTAATCATTATGTGCTAGTAAAGGAATAACAATATATTCTGAATCACAATCAGTATCAATTTGAAATCCTTTTGTTTTAATTAATGAAACTGGCCACATTTGAAGATCGGAGATTCCTTTAACAATATATATACCTACAGCACCAGAATTAAGAGGATAATTAGGTAAGTTAGATAAATGCAGAAATTTACGACCAAGTATGACAGGTGTTCTTTGATGATATGCAATATATGAAATAGACACAATGCATGTAATATTATTTTCCTGTATATAACAACAGTTATTATATAATTTAGTGGTTAAAGTAAACGAAGGGAATCGGATTCTTGCATGTGCATCGTAGCAGTCAAATGGCAACATTAATGTTATAGGTTTCTCAAGCTGAGGAATAGACCAAACAGGCCTACTAGAAACTAAGAGAGATTGTTCATGTAATCTATTATAAAGCTGTTGGAGGGGCTTCTCATATTTCCTGAGCAACTTTTTTAAGCTAAACAAATGATTCTCAAATGGAAAAGCACTAAAATTATCTAATGGTCCTAGTTGTCTAGCATCTTGTGCTAGGTGTATCAAGTTATGCACGTTAAATGTTAGTGTCTCAGGTCCATATAAAATGCTCATATTTTTAACAAAATATTCTAATAGATTTTGAGAGTATGTATTATTTTTAAGATAATCTCTTTCGCAACATAATATTCTAATGGCACAATTTAATGAATTAAAATGAAGAAGTTTAGAATCCGGTAAAATAGTATTTAAAACAACAGGACCTAGATAAAGCAAAAAAGTACGATACTGTGTAGCTTTCCATCTAAGAAAGTCGTCTAAATGAAAAAATTTGCGTGCAAATTCTAAAGGAATACATTTAGACACAACTTTCAATTTATCAGCTAACGCTTTAACATAAACTTTAGCTACTCTTGAAGATTTTGATCGACTGATCCACAATGTTAGCAACTGCTTAGTTACACCTAGACACGTGTTATGCATATAATCTATTGGGAAACTGGTAACCATGGGAACTGAAAGTGATTCAAAGGGAGAACAAATTCCTTCAAGATGATGTTGAGGTTGAGATCTGTTAATGAAATCGGCATCAGTACGCAGGCTCTCATTAATATCTGGAAATGTCATTCGTCCATTTATTCGTTTGCCAACCACAGTGCATTTTGGGCAAGCATAGTACCCATTATGCGATTTCGTACAAGTTACGTATGCTTTAGCTGGCGAATCACAAATAATAGATCGAATTTTAATCTGCCATTGTTTCCCATTAAAATTAAAACCATTAATTTGCAAATGTAAAAATTCTTTAATGAATGAATTCAAATATTCTGAAAGACTAGGTTTCTGATATCCATGATAAATTCCAATAACAAATGGCCTTAAAGAAGAATTTACCACTTTACCTAAGATTGGCCACAATTGACTTTTTGGAGCATTAGAAATTTCTGTCCCGTCCACATTCAAATCTAACTCTACAGTCTCATCATGAAAATCATTAGGAAATTGCAGAACAAGAAATTCTAATACCTTTACTAAACCATAGTGTAGATAATGTCCATGCGGAATCTCTATAATACTATGTGCTTGAGGTTTAGGTGTATTCAATAAAGTCCTTGCATCAGATGGAAGATCATCATGACCATGAACTTTAAGAAGTTTTAATAAAGCTGATAAAGCGTTTTGCTTAATTTGAAAATCAGTCGACCAGGTTCGCAATTCTTCTTTTAAACATGCCTTATCAAGCTGATTAAATAATAATTTATCGCTATTATCATATATTCCCGATGAAGAAGAACTAACTGAGAGATCGTCCGATAAACATTCATCAGAAAAAGAAAAATTCATTTCAGAAGTATCATCTACAATAACTGGTGATGCGTTGTATACATCATTCGAAGAATGAGTAACATCAGAACTGTTGTGTATCATAAAACTCATTGCATTATTTGAAGAAGTTGCTACTATATTAATTTCCGAAGACGAAACATCTTCAAATGAATTTACATTAGAGCGGAGATATGAAGCCAAAGAAAGTCTATCTTGTTGACGCTTAGATAATTCGGAAAATTTTTTCATTTTGAAAGATAATGTTAAAAATAATTCGTTTACTAGCACAAATAATGTTATCCTTATGCGTTAAACCTTAAAAGTGTATACGAGTTATACTTAAAATTTGAATAAAAATATATAAAATAACCATTTTATTCTGCGAGATTATTCTTCCAATATTCTAATATTGATTTGGCTTCGGCTGAACATGCAAAAAATCTGTAAATGGCAATATATATAGAAATGACTATAAAGTGGTAATATCAACTTTTAATAAAATAAAAAACAAAGTGAACTTATATTATATATATTTAAAAATAGTAAAAGATAATAATTAATTACCTTACATTGAAGTGAAGGATTTTTGTGAAGATTTCAAAGTTGTTGTTACTTAATACGTATAGAAGCATCCAAAATTTTAATAAACTATCCCTTCTAGTTTCTTATCAAATTTATGTAAGTCTTAACAATTTGTTTAATATCCCATACAGATTTATCTGAAAGCAGAACAGTATCACACCAAACTGATTCAGAAATTATTAAGCAACTGTATTTGCAATGTCAATGTTTTTTTTTAATATTTATTAGATTAAAATTATTATATGTATGATTGTTTCTATTTTGAGTTAGAAAATGAATAACTATGATAATTATATATTTACCTGACAGTTATGCAGCTAATTTATATTATAATAGTGAAGATATAGCTTTATACTCCGTTGAAAACAAAGTTAAATTCAGTCTTCTGCAAACTTAAAGTGGACCTTAAAAAAGATATTAGTCTCCTTCAAATATCTAAAAGTATAGAGTAGCATATATATAATGGTTGTTAAAAATATATTAATTGATTGCAATAGATTTGGTGGAAACTATACATATATATCCTTTATATCTAATTGTTTCTCCTTCGACTTAGAAAAAGTAATAAAAAATTGTAATTAGTTACCTGTACACTGAACTGAAGAATTTACATATAATATGACGTCAAACTTATTATACACTGATTAATTGAATGATAGCATCTCTATATTTTGCTATAATCCTTTCAGATTTTTCCTCAACTATGATATAAGCCTTTGAAAATTCTTCAATTTTCCACACAGACCTATTAAAAAGTATAACAACGTATGAATAGAATGTATGTATACAAAATAGTAATATTTGCCTTTATGTTAATTGTTACTAAGCTTACTTTGAAAGGTGATAAAGAGATAATAATTATTTACCTGCGGATGATTATAATATAAAATACATGTAACATAAAATCTTTACGTATAGAAACTACAATATAATGAGTTTCATCGAACAAATTTAAATTATTCATATATATCAGTATCCTTGTCTACGAAATGTATTGTTTCACCATCTCTTTTATAGTTCATAATATAAAAACAGAACAACATAAATGAAAATTTACCTTTCAAAATGATCTTATATAGTCACTGATCTAACATATATATGTTAATTCAGTACAATAATATTAAACAACATGTGCAGGGGCAGTTACTTAAAAAGCTCTAAAACATAGATTGAAGACAGATTCTTTACTATATTTATATTTAGGGAAGTTTTATGTTAAATGTTTCAAATCATTAATATTATTAGTTTGGAAATAAACATTTTTTATGTGTATGCATACTTTAGGGTCTTTTAAGTTATATACTGGCCCTATGTGTTTGCTTCTATACGTATAATCATATTTTATTGCAGTTATTTTATAAATTAGAAAAATATTAAACGACAGATATGATTAAGACATTATAAAAAACATTTATGAAAAGGAATTAAGGTTACTCAAAAATGACTTTTTATTTAACAAAATATATATAGAAATTTTCAATCTTACCGTATACAATAGTTGCAAGAAACGCAAATTTATCATGCATATAAATGGGCGAGACAAATAATCAATATATACATGTATTAAAATATTGATATGACTTTACCGGTGGGCATAAGGGATACACGGGACACATGACATATATATACATATATATATATGAACTGCAACTCTGACGCAACTTCAAGACCAACCTTCATAATTTTAGGCTGATTCGGCCAACTGCTGCATACATGCGGTGTATCGAAATATAGAAAAATATTTTCAAATGCACCGCTATACAAAAAAATTCAGCTTTTAACTCCAATTTGAAGTCGACTTGAGGATTACTAAAAAATGTTGACTTATAATTGACAATTTGAAGTCGACTTAACGATGGTTAAGAAAAGTTGACTTATAGCCGACAATTTCAAGTTGACTTCGGAATGACTAAGAAAAGTCGACTTCCAGTCGACTTTTAGTCAAATGTGCTGTTAGGGTATGCATATAGGATGTATTTACTTTGAAAATAAACTGGAACATTTTAAAGCAGCAAAATATTCTTACGCATTGTTACCATGAATGAATTTTATGCACATTAATCGTTTAATATTGAATTTTGTTAAAAATATGTTCAAATACCTAAAAAAAATATAGACATTTCACCATATATTCTCATTATAATACTTTATTTAGCTAATCGTAGCATATATAATAACATTTAATTCAATACACACAAATTTATTTATGTACAAACAATAATAAAGAAGTAACTGCAAAGATAAATGTATACTTTATACAATTACTTTAATTAAACAATACTTATAACTTTTTTAATTAAACATTTATTTCCTTTTTAATATTTTTACACATTTCTAGAATTATTTTACATTAATCACTTCAATAACATATTAATGTCGCGGACCTGTCAAAACAATATGCACTACCAGTTTACAAGTTATAGACTCTTAAAAAATGACGTCACTTTCTCACTGATGCCAACCTGATTTTCAGCGTTCAGATTTTTATCCATCATGTTGGACATAAGGCTTGCCTGATTTGCGAAGTGGTACAGTTTCGGCCATTAATCTTGCGTCAGGCGAGGGGAAGTAGAAATTAGAGGGGTGAAGGGATATCTAGGGAGTTTGTCCGTAGCTGTCAAATGGCGCGATTAACCCTTAATTTTGGATTGTAAACAAAAGTAATGTTTTCGGAAAACGATTGCGGAAAAGAAGGAAGAATTTTAATACATAACAGAGAAGAAGAAATATATCAGATGAGTATAAATTAATAAAAAAAATGAAAATTATTGTGAATTTTTAAGAAAATATACTTTGTGGTTTTTTTATTTTTGTTACAGGTGAAATCCTGTTATGATGGCTTTCTATTAAGGAAAAAAGTTCTTATAAACAAATAAGTGCAAAAGCATTAAGATATGAAGCATTTCTTTGTGGCCCAGTCATTTCGATAATTGTGACTTAATGTTATAATAGTGAATGTGTAAGCGATTAGTGTATATACAACAAACTCTTATTGTAAATTTAATAATCTTGTATGACAGTTTTAATTGCTATTATTTTAAATTAAAGCTAGTTTAATTAACATATTATTTTTATTTCATCCCTTTCTCAAAATTCTAAACACACATGGTAATTACCTATTCTTGTAGTAGTCATATATTCGTTAAAATACTTACAAAATTACAACTGTTTTATATTTGTAAAGCATAGCTTTTTGTTGCAATGATTTTTATTATTCAATGTGAGAAAAATTGCATTGGGTTTAGGTAAATGTCTTATTTATCCGCCACATCCTTCCATATCTTATGCGACATTTATTTGGCTCTGTTACACTATTTTCTTCTAGTCTACAACATATAACATTAATTTTTTATTCATTTATACATACACACAGATCTGACAATACTACTCCTGAGTTCATCTTGTTTTCAGCTTCAAATAGTTTTCCAACTACACGCATGGATATCCATTTTGAATATAGAATACTTATTTCATTTCATCTATTATGATATTGTTAAGATTGATAGAAAGATATCAATTCTTTGCAAATGATATTTTATATATCTAGTAACTGGATTAATTAAGGTTTTAGAACAGATAAATTTCACAAACAAATAGGACTAACAAAATATGTATTATATATTGAGGAAGGATATCCAAATGTGAATTATTTGAAGCTAAAAGCAAGATGATTTCAGCAGTATACTTAAATGTACTGGAGAACAACATCCTCTCAAATATAAATCCTATGGAAGAGATGCCAAACATTATAAGTAAAATAATTCAAGTGTTCATTCTTCAAATTTAATAGAACAATGGTTTACCAATCATCTTGACATTTATAAGATTAATTATTCAATAGAATAGCCATATCTGAGTGTATATAAAAATAGCAAAAAAATATTGGTATATTTTGAAAACTAAAAGAAAGAACTAACAAGGCAAATAAATATTACATAAGATATGGAAGGATGTGGCGGATCAATAAGACATTTGCCTAAACCCAATGCAATTTGTCTCACATTGAATAATAAAAATCATTGCAACAAACAGCTATGCTTTACAAATATAAACAGCTGTAATTCTGTAAGTAATTTAACGAATATATGACTACTACAAGAATAGGTAATTACCATGTGTGTTTAGAATTTTGTGAAAGGGATGAAATAAAAATAATATGTTAATTAAACTAGCTTTAATTTAAAATAATAGCAATTAAAACATTGTCATACAAGATTATTAAATTTACAATAAGAGTTTGTTGTATATACACTAATCGCTTACACATTCACTATCATAACATTAAGTCACAATTATCGAAATGACTGGGCCACACAGAAATACTTCATATCTTAATGCTTTTGCACTTATTTGTTTATAAGAACTTTTTTCCTTAATAGAAAGCCATCATAACAGGATTTCACCTGTAACAAAAATAAAATAGCCACAAAGTATATTTTCTTAAAAATTCACAATAATTTTCATTTTTTTTATTAATTTATACTCATTTGATATATTTCTTCTTCTCTGTTATGTATTAAAATTCTTCCTTCTTTTCCGCAATCGTTTTCCGAAAATATTACTTTTGTTTACAATCCATAATTGAGGGTTAATCGCGCCATTTGACAGCTACGGACAAACTCCCTAGATATCCCTTCACCCCTTTAATTTCTACTTCCCCTCGCCTGACGCAAGATTAATGGCCGAAACTGTACACTGTTCAAAACTGAATCATGTACAGGTATAGTTTCTGCTTCCCTATACTATCTTGTAGCAAAAATGCTTCTCGCAAAATTGATTCATGTCCATCTCAACTCCTCTATACTATCTTATAGCAAAAATTTAAAGACAACAGCAGACGAAACGCGACATCGACAAATATGAAGATGACGTTTTGGACTTAGTGAAAGCATTATCCAAAAAGCATATTATTTATTTTGGAAACGTAGGGATGTCGAAAAATGGAATGGAAAATAATGCAAATATGGTGCGTATATAAAATATAATTGATCAAGTATAAAAGGGAAGAGATCGGATGTAATTTTCAGCCTATATAGAGAAAAAAGCATCAGATAAGTATCGGGAGCAGCAAGTCAGAAGAAAGATTAATTTAACAAAGCAAAATATTCTTTAATCTTTCTTTTGATTTACTGCTCCCGATACTTATCTGATGCTTTTTTCTCTTTATAGGCTGAAAATTACATCCGATCTCTTCCCTTTTATACTTGATCAATAATATTATATATATGCACCATATTTGCATTATTTTCCATTCCATTTTTCGACATCCCTACGTTTCCAACATAAATAATATGCTTTTTGGATAATGCTTTTACTAAGTCCAAAACGTCATCTTCATATTTGTCGATGTCGCGTTTCGTCTGCTGTTGTCTTTAAATTTTTGCTATAAGATAGTATAGAGGAGTTGAGATGGACATGAATCAATTTTGCGAGAAGCATTTTTGCTACAAGATAGTATAGGGAAGCAGAAACTATACCTGTACATGATTCAGTTTTGAACAGTGTACCGGCCCTAAAACTTGAGTTGAGCTCGAGTGACGTCTATGAATACGGTCTATAGTGTAGTGTATCATTATCCAAGTAAATTACAGAGTGAAGTTAAGCAAATTGTAAAGGAATCAATTTCCCGCTGTAGATTGTTGCAGATATTTGCACCCATTGCATTGAGGCGCGCGTTCACGGAGACGTTATACATATGTATGTATTATGTATGACGTATGTGTACATATTTATGTATTAGCACTATTTAGCGCTATATATTATCACTATGTAGTGTAGTGTAGGGTGTAGAGAAAATTGCCGCGCAATCGGCGCAGTAGCATCTGACGCTCCGTGAACTGAACACCCATTATAGGGACCGTGCACATCAACACAATGACAGTGAGATGAGAATGTGTATTGGTGTATATGCATACTATCAGCGCAAACTATCGGTCAATTTTCGCAGTTTTTGAGTGTAATTTATTTATACGTATATAGTTACACATTGACACTTCTCTATCATTGTGTTGATGTGCACGGTCCCTATATAGATCACACCACCGGGGTTCGTAATAAACTGTATGTAGCATTTGAGAGACCCTATAGAGTTCGAGGCAGTTCGTTCCGTCGTTCGGGTCAGTCAGTCGGGACTAGAGCGCCTATGAAATATATATATGTATGTACAATATATACATACAGTCATAGTTGGTTACATGTACATACATACACGTTCTCACATTTCTCACTTCAATGAGTTCAATGTGTCGTAAAATGCACACTGCCTATAGCATGACATATATATGTATATATGTGGGCTATTAATACATCTTAACTCCATCTACCTTAATAATTATATGGAGCAAATTCAATTTAAGCGATCAACCATTAACTTAACCTTAACTTTTGTGTGTAACCGTTAGCAATATCGTTATTACTTAACAGGGCGATAGTTTGTTTACTTGAAATAAGAAATGGCGGCATCCCTGTCAGGTAAAATAGTGGTTTTGAAATATTCCATACAAAGATTTCATTTTAATTTAACATAGATTTTTTATTACAGCATACTGGGTAAAATTCTTTAAAGGTGCAGGATTTCCACAGGATGTAGCAACAAAACATGCTGTAGTATTTTCCAATAACCGCATCAAGCCTGATATGTTACCTGACTTAGACAAACCTAGCTTAAAAGAAATGGGTATAACATTAATGGGAGATATGATTGCTATATTACGATATGCTAAAAAGGTAGTAGAAGAAACAACATGTGAAAGATTTCTTGTTGATACTGAAGACTCAGTACTCCCAGTTAGTAATGCTACTAAACCTATAGTTAAGAAAGTAGCAAAAGCCAATAGTAAAACATCATTAGCATCTAAAGTAAAAGTAGCATCTATTACATCTAAAGTCTTAAAAACATCAACACCATCAATTAAGAAAGTGTCTGATACCAATAAATTATTGTCTGATTCTGCAAAAGGAAAGTTAGAATTTGAAGTCAAGAAAGCTCCATCAGCTTCACTAAAAAGAAAAATTAATGACATTGATTATGGAAATGATGATGAATGGTTAACCAAAAATGAAAAGCAATCAAAATTGGTTACAGAAGATGTTGAATCTCATGGATACAAAGTTATATTAGCTAAAAATTCGAATATTGGAAGCCGTCAAATTATTCAGAAGCCTGTAGAGTCAAAACGAACAGTATTTGACAGATTAGGTGATAGTTCTGTCACAAGTACAACTAACTTAGCTGAAGTAATACCAACTTTTAATATCACTGGTCTTGGTAAAGATGTTTTTAAAAGAACAAGTAGTGTTTTTAATCGACTAGGAGATAAAGACGCAAAGAAAGATAGTTTAACTTGTACAGGAATTCTCAAAAATGGTGCAAGTGATAAAATATCCACACAAGGAATTTTAAAAACTAACATCTCCACTTCAAGATCAACAACTACAAAAAAAGGAAGTATTACAAAATTAGTGTCTAAGCCCATTGGTACAATGCATGCAGATCATGAGAAAAACAATAAGAAAGCTGTATCAAATAGCATTAAACAATTAGTAAAAACAACCAATAAATTAAATTTTGATAATAAGTCTCCACTTGGAGTAAGACATGTAAAATTTACATCCAATAAATTAGGTATGTTTTATTTACATTTTTAAAATTTCTTGCCTTAATATAAGTAATATTCTCGTTTCATTATTGAACTTACTCGATTTTTTTTCTAGCATCAGAGCGTCTTAAAGCATTACCTGCCAAAGCTAGACTTGGAGCTGGTAATACGAAACAAGTAACATTTAATAGAGTAACAACAGTGGCTAATATTAAAAAACCAGATGTATTTAGTCGACTAGGTGTCTAAAACAGAATTCAACAAACTGTACCAGCTCTGTTAAAAATTAGTTATTTTTTTGTGAATATTGTTTTTGTACAAAGCTAAAAAATAATTAAATTTAATGTTATATATAAACATACATTTCCATAGAAAGTGATTATTTTAAAAACTACATTTTTTCTTATTTATGTGGAGTGTGGTATTTCCTTAAATAGATATTTTGCAATTATCAATAAACTTCAATTTCATTCTTATATACTGTTCCTGACTCAAGTAATTTGCTACATGATAATAAATGTTATTGGTATTTAAATATTTTATAGTATTATATTTTAAATTGTGTGAAATTATTTAAGTTCTAAATCTTAACAACTCTAGTTTACACTTTTGGAATAAAATAATCTTTTTTTATTGTTAATAAAAAATAACCATGTTTATACTACATGATTTCCTTTATTTTGATACAATGCCTTGTAGTGTACAAAATGAGAAACTGAAAATTAAACTTGTAATTGTAATTTATAAGTTTCATTTACAACTACTACTTTTAGTACGTTTATGAAATAATAACATAATAATTATTATTCTTCCTTATAGCTACCTTTAAAAATCAATTTACAAAGACTTTAAAACCAGGGAAATATGCAGCATATAAAAATGTACTTAAGGTTAAATTTAAAACTTTAAATCGATTACAATGTTATTCATATTAATAATTAAATAATGAATATTGAGTTTTTATTGCAGTCATAATATTATAAAAATATGATCACACAAATCCTCTGGTATTTAGAATTAATTTATTTTTTGTTGGAATGTTCCATAGTGCTTTTAGTATCCACAAGATATAACTAAAAATCAAAAAAGTAGCTGTTTCAAGTTTAAGTAACAGTTTTTTTAATCATTTTTAAATCAGGAGTTGTAAAAGTAAATTCTATTTGATCAAATGATATGCTCATAAAGAAACAATAAATTATAATTCTTTCATACTCAACCTGTACACAGTGACAAATTGTCAAATGTTTTATAGGGGGTGATCATACTTCCAAGAAAACTCCAAATGATCAATGACTGCAATAATTATAAAGTGATATATAAATTATTTTAATTTTATATATAAAAAAACAAAACTAATATAAATATTATTATTGATTTTTCTGATCTTTTAAGACTTATTTAACAGTTGAAAAATATAAAATTATAATTTTGATTGAAAACTAAGCTATAGATTAATAATATTAAATTAGCGCCCACCTTTCCTTCAATGCATCTATAGCCATTTAAAGTTCACCATTCTTCTGTCCTGTAAAAAGGAAGACTTTTACACTCAAAAGGAAGAAATTTAAAACAAAATTACTTACAAACACTCAAATGCTAGCAAGTATCTGAAAGTTATATTCATTATGTATGCCTTAATAATTATGCAAATTTTGTTTTTGTAATTTACAAGCAGCATTTTTTTTTCAAATTTAGACTTACTTATTTTATGCAAAACAATCTGGCAAATATAGCAATAATAACTTGTTATAAAATTACAATTTTTATGTACAAATTATATAAAATATAAAAAATAACGCATCATTTAAGCAATATTTACAACAGTCTCGTATATCCTGTGGGTACATTTTCAAATCTTCACCATATCTGAACTAAAATTCCTGAAAATTAATTATAAACATATTCCCAAAATATTTATAGTAAAAACGCTATTAACCTTAAAATATAAATATAAATATTGCAAGTTTAATACACTCATATGTATTCTGTTGTTTATGAAGAATTATGTGTCTGCAGCATCAGTCTCGTTAGACTTGTATCTCAAGTTGTAGAGGGAAAATCATTTGTGATAAAAATTATTTGCCCCCCCCCCCCCCCCTCCTTAGTCCCCATTATCTGTAGAACCTGTATTATTTATATTACAAATGGAGCAAAATTCTAATGAAACTTTGTCAGAATTTATATGAAGGCATATTCCAGTATTATTTAGATTTTGAAAGAGATCTTCCCCAAATAGATTTTGTGAATCATGGATGTTTTCAATTGGTTCTAAAATATTGTCACATTTGGAAAAATCATCAAATGTATCAGGATTAAAAAGTGATAAGTCATTCAAGCTAGAATGCTCCACAATTACATCTTTTTTAACATTTGCTTGAAGCATAGTATTAAAGGTATCAGTTGCAAAGTAATCAGATTCCTGCAGATTTCTAGTTAATTTACAATCATTAGGAAGGATTCCACATATAGAGTCTGATGAGCACCCAGTTTCCAGCAAATCTTTTGAGTTTAAATCAACTTTATCATAATTTTCATGAGGTTCATTATCAGAAATATAATTGTGATCTGTGTTTAAAAACCTCTTTACAGTCTTAACTGATATTCCATTCTCCCCATCTATAGTAGTATCAAATTTACAATTTGAAATCTGCTTATCATATTGCTCATTCAATGTTTTAATTTTATCCATACTTAAAAAATTTGAATTTTGCTCCGTTGTATTAATGGGAAAAAGTTTCTTTGAGTGACACCCAAGTGTTTTAATTCCAAAGTTTATACTTTGCAATAAAGCTGTTATATGTGTATTATTGTTCAATACATTTTTTAAATACAATACTTCTGTGCTTAATTTTTTTATTTTCAACATTTGCTTTTCGATTGTATTGTTTAAAGTCTGATTCTGTTTTTCATAGAAAGATAACCTTTCCTCAATTGTCTGCAAATATTCTTTTTTTCGTTGTCTATTTTCTCTTGCCAATAATGCATTTCTGTTAAGACAAGGCCGTTTAGATGGTCCTCGACATCTTTTGCGAGTCTCTATGGTTTTTGTAGGTAAACTTGATCGATTCTTATAGCTTTTAGAGATCGCTGAAGAGTTTGAAGCTCTTCCAGAATTTGCGTCGTACATCTCTTCGTCTGTTAATTCATCCTGAGTTGAAGTACAACCTTCGCCACTACCGACGATGCTACAAGACATATCGCTGTAATGAATATAATAGCAAATTGTTAACTCTCATTCTCACAATTTACTACGACATTCATCTCTTGTACTACTCACAGTGATGGTATGATAATACAGTAAATATGATAAAAATTGTAGCGACTTTCTTAAAAGATACTCCTTCCCGTTAAAGCAACACGAATTTACGAAACCAATTTTTACCACCAAACTCATCGACTGATCTTGTATTAGTTCTGTAAATTGACCATGGACTTACTACATACATACAGGGTCTTTTCACTCTTTTCCTTTTCCTAACAGCGGAACATAGGAGAGGAGATTCGGTTAGTTGACTTAGCACTCGGAATGATCGAATCTGAGAGCGCTGATTGGTCAATATTACGTAGTACCAACAGATAATAAGCCGTTACCAATAGTTGGATACAAAAAATGAGATTCATCCGCTATATTGGTGTGGAGAAATGTTTACATGGGTAGCATTCAGCAGAGGTAGCAGCTCAGTAACGTTACCAGATTTCTTTTTAAACTTCTACTTCTATTGGATAAAATTATAGGATCTAAGAGTAATAGCCAATAACATACACCGCTTCCTCAACATTTGTCTCTGCTGAATGCTACCATGCTAATCCTAGCAGAAAGAGGTGTAAAAGGAGAAATGTCAAATGGTAAGATTACTAAAGTAAAAATTGAAAATAATGAATGGAAAGTACGAATATTCTTCATTTTCATTCAAAGCATTCAATTTTTACTTTAGTAACGACAACATTTGACATTTTTCCATTTTACACCTCTTTCTGCTACGATCAGCATGTAAACATTTCTCCACACTAAAATGGCGGATGAATCTCATTTTTAATATCCAACTATTGGTAACGGCCTATTATATGTTAGTACTACGCAATATTGACCAATCAGCGCTCTCAGATTCCATCATTCCGAGTGCTATAGTCAACTAACACGAATCTACACTATGCTCCGCTGAGGAAAAGTCCCTGTACACATATAAATAAATTACACTAAAAAACTGCGAAAATTGACCGATAGTTTGTGCTGATAGTATGCATATACACCAATACACATTCTCATCTCACTGTCATTGTGTTGATGTGCACGGTCCCTATAGCTGAAACCACACACAATTCAGGGCGTATTTCACTTAAGGCCGATAATGCTCACAATTTATAATACGTGTCACGTGAACTATTACATTATGAACGTTTTGGGCCTTAAGTGGAATATGTATGCCCTCAATTCTCCACTGTGCACTATACGTGTATGTAATGATAAAAGTATATCTTACATACATACATAGTATATGTATGTATACATTTCCAGTCTGTACCGATCGACCGACAACGAAAATTTTTGGTTGCTTTCCAGTTAGTCTGACAATCGACAGTCAGACACAATCAAACACAAATGGTATATTGTAGGTCACACAAACTATGTATTTGTATCTGATTGTGTCAATTTTCAGACTAATTGAAAAGCAACCTTTGTTAAAGTTACAGAATACAGGGTCTGGTGCAATTAGTTGAAATAAGACAAAACATATGTATATTTTCTCACTCTAACTCATTGCATTAGTGCACTGTGCAGTAATGCAGCGAAAAAAAACAGACCCAAACTGTCGCTGACTCCTTGATCCTTATAAGAATTCTAACCAAATACCTGTTATTATGAACGAGCTTTTCATTAACCTTGGTTGATAATGGTACCGTAATTTCAATGGAATCATTGTTTTATTTTAACTAATGTACCGTAAAATTGTCAGTTTCATAATTTTTATAATTGTTAACAATGTTTTATATTTACCCTCCTTCTGGTAAAATATCGCTTCATCATATGGAAAATTCAGTTTTTACTAGATTGGATTATCTTGAACACTTATATTCTGATAGAGTGAAATATTTTCATGGGAATTTTGAATTTTTACTGGAAAATACGCTTCACGACAGAGTTGGTCACTTCACATTAAGGTTAATTTCACAATATCATAAAAAAATTAAGTCGAAAAAAGAATACAAATCCATTTAGTGAAATTCATCTAATTTGGTAAAACCAATGTTAGGTAACATGTAATTCAATTATACAATTACAAGAACTTTTTTTTACTACTATCATTTAAAATAGAAAACACTAAATTACAATTATATGCCGTTTTTATACAACTAAATGCTTAAACTCAAAAAATTATACACATGATTGTAGCCTTGTTTTTGTAATAAATGATTTAAAATAATAAAAAAATTGTAGTAGTTTTAATTACATTTTGCCCAACACTGGATAAAGCTCAGTTGATCTCCATGCTAGGTCTGCTTCAATTCTTTAATCTATAACCTTACCATTTATTATGTCAATTTATATGAAAAATACAACTTGTTGTACAAACAGCTGCAAACATACTACTAAATTAAATATCTGCATTTTATACTTCAATAATTTCTTATAGTGAAATTAATAATTTTGCAAATTTTAGCTGATTTAAAATACTCTTTTACAGATTATTAGCAGCACTATCATCTGATCTATGGACTTATTGGAGTGTGAGAGAAGTATTGCTATTTAAACATAGACTTGCTAAAATCTCTTCAAAACTATTATATAAATTGTTGAGAAGTTTTTCACAACAAATCAAACCTTTTAATTCAGAAAGCTTAATTCAATTAACATTATATCAAATCAGTATCCTTTATTTAAAGCCTCATATCTTTAAACATCTTTCATATAATCACAGTGAAGAATGCAAACTATATAGCTGCAAAGGTATATCTATTTATAATTTGTACATAATGGATTTTTACTTGTGGTCTTTAATGTATAAATTTTTGTTTTATTTAAGTGAGGTTCGAATTATTACCAAATTTAATTAAATCAAGAAAAGTAACCATTAATGCTGGTTATGCAATTATTTATTGCTCACAATGGAAATTGCTACTAGAATCATTATTTTTTACATATTTAAGGTATGAAGTTAATAACTTGACATCATATGCCTTGAGAATAATAAAGACTGATCAAAGATTAAAAGTTTTATACCAAAGAATACAGAAAAATATATTCAAGTCTGAAACGAAATATGGTATAATAACTGCAGTAAATATAAATACAGAGTCAAATCATTTCCCACCATGTATGAAGCACCTACATACAGTGTTAAGGAATAAACATCGTCTAAGCCATTATGCTCGTTTTACCCTTAGTCTATTCCTTAAGGATTGTGGTATGGAATTAAATGACGCTATAATTTATTGGAAAGAAGAGTATTCTAAAGAACATAATTGCAACTCTGTTTGCTTGCATAATTGGAATGCAAGTGAAAAGAAATTTATATATAGTATTAGGCATTTATACGGATTGGAAGGATCAAAAAAAGATTACGCAGCCCCTGATTGTAGCATTATTTGTGTAAGTTTTATAGATATTAAAGCTAAAGTTTGAACAAGTTATAACCTTATTCAACTGTTATTCTAAAACATTTCTATGCATAACTATGAATGTAATTATTTAAATTGTAAGTCTACTTGAAAAAGATTATTACATCACATTATAAACTTCTATATTTCATATAGTTTTATTTCAACAAGATTAACTTTATATATGGGTGTAAAGATTTTTAGGAGCAAATAGTTAATGAGATTCCCTGTGTAATATAAAAATCATCTAATTTTTTTCATTGTCTTAAAGAAAATTATATTTAATTGCAATTTTAAAATGAATTAAATGACTTTGATAAATGCTTCTATTATTTGTAATTGAAAATGTTGGTTTGTATCAAATTAATAGTAATTTCATGTTATAGAAAACTATGCCTGGTCCAAAATATGAAGGTGGATGTCCATTTCAACATTTTGATGAGATACATCTTAAGCATCTTTTAAGTAGTTCTTTGAAAGAACGTAAACTAATGAACTTTATAAAAACAATACATCGTCGGAAACCGAACGAAGCTTGCGCAGAATATTTAAAATTAATTACAAAAAGAACTCAGATATTATTTATAAGTAATCCTGTACAATTTTATCATATGCTAAATAAAACGTAAATGCTTCTAATTTAAAAAAATATAGTAAAATTTGATATATATAATACTTTATAATTTTTTATGTTACTTTCTTTCTTGAAAGCTTTATTTCATAATATTAAAAACCAACACGTCCCAATGTTTTAGATCTGGATGATCTAGAAAAAAGTTTTTTATGATATATGAATTCCAATTTATTTTAAAGTAAGGTTTTTTTTTAAACTAGAACAATTGATTTTTATTAATAATATAGACAATGTTTCTTTATGGTGTTCTGTTTTATGCACATCGCTTTTTTTAAAAAGGACATAGTTATAATTTTGGCTACATTTTTCTTAAACATTACAAATATACTTAAATTTTTATTATATGAAAATATTTTTTGGGCAGTTTATAATTTACATGCATTTCCATAATGTGAAAATTAAGCCCAGACATAGCAAGGTAGCTATAACAAGTTTTTAAAAAATATATTAATTTAAGTGGTTTTTTCTCGTTAAAGCTCCTTTTTAATCTAAAATTCGTATGGAAACTATGAAAAAGATAAACATACACAGATTTTAATCTAAAATTTTATCATGAATAAAGTAACATTGTTGGATCGACGCCCCTATCCCTCTTCAAATTTTAGGCCAATAAATTGTAACCTGTAACTACCTTTGATAAAGTCCTAGAGTAAAACATTTTATCAGATTTTTTCCATCAACAGACTTCCTATTTTATTGATAACTTTCATAATGGCAGGAATTAATACACACTTTGCATATAGTCAATCTTTATATTATATGTTCCATTAAAAAGTGTTGTAAGGGGCATTGCCACATTTTGCAGAATATATCACATTATATCAATATAGCTCCTTTACCATTTGCTTCGTATTGCTATATTTTGTTCCGATTTAATATTACTCCGAACTTGTGTACTACTGATATCAGAGTTTGCTGATGGACGTGGTTTTAAAACATGAACGAGATAGGCTTCCAAAAGGCACACTTCTTCGTAAAGATCTTCTGTCGACATTTCTATCGTTTTCGCACATTCCATTAATAACCAACGAAAAGTAATGGGCAGACTTCTTTGAAATAAGTCAAAATTCTTAGGTTTCACTTTACTAAAAATACAGTGATACATCCAATATTGTGTATAAGGCCTAAACAATATGGAATCATCAGGCTTAATGTTATTTATATTTTTATGCTTATCTAACAATAATTTATTATATGTCTTAAGATCTGGTTCATCAAAACTTTCAGCTTCATTTGCATATTTATTCTTTGCGTTAAGAATAGACCGATAAGCTTTACTTTTCTTCTTTTCCGCTTTTGATTTTAAAAATCGACCTAAATTGTCACGAAGAGGTTTTGGTCTAAGAATTTCATCTTTTCTTGTATTTAATGAACTTGAACTATCCATAAGCTTTTCTTCCCAGCTTGACAAATGAAGATTATATTTTGTATTAACATCCGATAAGGAATCAATTTGTTCATTTTCATCGCTTTCGCTATCCCATTCAGGATCAGAAGGAATAATTAGTTTGCCATTTGGTAAAACACTTTCAAATTCAAAGTCTTCTAAACTACTGAGATCACATCTTTGAGGTTTTTCTGTATATTGTTGCATATAGTCAAAATAAATTTGTTTTGACTTATCAATTTTTATAAGACAGGGTATTTTTTTATTATTATAATCTATTAATGTTTCTGTTTCTTTTACAGGAGATTTCGTTTTTAATGTATTAATTTTTAATTCAATACCCTCCTTTAACTCATTAGCAGTCAACATTTTAGTTTTTTCAAAAAAAGGAACGACTTTTTCAACAAAATGTAAGTTTGAATCAATTGTTTTTAAAGTAATGCTCGAATATTCGGCAATCTTCTGAAGACTGAAAAAGTAAAAATTGATAATATATTAATCTTTAAAAGTATAAATTAGATATTTTTTTTTTTACTTACAATTCAGACTTTGTTGCATACCCAACTTTTGAGACAAAAAAATTATTTTGTAGTATGATCGGATATTCAAATGAATCAACCAGTACTTGTTGCATGTAAGAGTGCATTGGCGTTGTTGAAGGTACAAGGCAATATTTATTCGAACTTGGTAAATCAGACTCATTTAATTGCTTCACGCATTGATGTAATAGATTGGCAAGGTCGTGTGGAATATGATGTTTTGTGTCCGTTTGCTCTGATACTGGTCTATTGTTTTTTAAATTTATTGATTTCAAAAACTGAATATATAAGCTTTTTATATCCAAAGAGTCCGGGTAATATTTAAGCTTAGTTGGTAAATGAATATTCGTTAAAATTGCCTTTCTACATTCGATATAACATTGCCATTCATAAAAATTAAATAGTTTTGATTCTAAGCTATTAGTATCTGCCCTAAAATAAAATTTTTCATAATGTTTAAACGTGTTATAAGTCACAGCAAACTAAAGGAATAAATTGTTATAATAAGCATGAACTATAACAGCTATGATAAGATGATACAATAAACTGTAATAAAATTACTGAGATAAATAATTTTCAAAGCTATTTGGGTATAAATTTTCAATCACGTTTAATCCGTGTCGGCCCAAAACGGCAAAAATTTGATCTTTTTGCGTTGCTAGAAATGATTGAAAACAGACGGATCTTTTTGTCGCATATGTTTTTACGGTTTTGGAGTGTACTCTTTCAGAATTTGACAATATTTTTTATCTATCTCAACGTACTTTTTCAATATGACTGTTTAAATCTTAAAAAAGCGTGAAAATTACCAGATTACTTTTCAATTAGCTGTAATTTTAGTTTAAAAAATGGGGTCGTATTGTACAGAAACTTAGAACCAGATGGCATACAGATATGTACTTTAACGTCCACAAAGGCAATTAGAAAAATTCTATATAGCATGGTCAATATTGCGACGATTTTGTAAGAACATGGTCATTATTCGGTTTCTCCGGTATTGTCAATTATTTCAAGGTAGATACTGGCAAATAATATTCAAAATTCGGCATTCATGTTGTTGGAAAATATTACTCTCATTTTGAGAGCATGCAGCTAAATCAAACATTTTTTTTATTTCAACTATTTTTTTGCGGTTTTTGTATATTTGAAATCACGTTCCACTATGTTGGATCCACAACATTTAACTTTACTATTTTAAGTTCAGACTAGTAATTAGTATATTCAAGAATATGTAAAATTTGAACAAGTATCATTTTAGCTGATAAAATATATAAAAACCGTAAAAAAGTTTAAATTAAAAAAAATCAGTTTAATTTAGCCCCATCCTTTCAAAATGAAACTAATACTTTCCAACAACAGGAATATCCATTTTTGAACAATATTTACCAGTATCTGCCTTGAAATAATTGAGAATGCCGAACAAAAAATTACCATTCTTTACAAAATCGTCGCAATATTGAGGATACCATATTGCATTTTTCTAATTGGCCTTGTGGACTTTAGAGTATACATCTGTATGTCATCCGATCATAAGTTTCTGTACAATACGATCCTATTTTCTAAACTAAAGTTACAGCTAATGGAAAAATAATCTGAAATGTTCACGCTTTTTAAGATTTTAAACGGTCATATTGAAAGAATACGTTGAGATAGATAAAAAATATCAACAGATTTTTAATGAGCACACTCCAAAGCCGTAAAACCATACGCGACAAAAAGATCCGTCTTTGTTTTCTGTCATTTTTAGTAATGCCAAAAAAAAGATAAAAGTTGTGGCGTTTTGGAGCGAAGTGAGTTAAAGATGCTGATAGATGATGTGTCCATTTTAAGCACGGCATGAAAATTTGCCAATATTACCTACAGATAAATTTCGCACCATACATTTTCTTCAAACGCCGGAAAAAAAATATGACCACACCACCCGTAAATCCATGCATCAAATATAAACACTTTAACTGATCAAGATACCGTTTTTGTAGCTTGACGTATAATCAAAAATACCTCAAAGAAAAATCCCATCTAAAAATCGTACGACCATTTTGCTACACTCAATATAAATAGGCTTTTAGAAATATCTGGAAACGATACAATATTTCAAAAGCAAAGCGTTTCAGTAACATTTGTATAAAATTATTTTTAGTAATTTTAAAAACCTCTATGAGATATTTATAATGATTTAACTACGGGTAAATTTTGAAGAGTGTAAGAAAGATTCCTTGAATTTTTAAAATTAAAGCCTACATGTTTAATTGTATATTTTTGTAGCTCTTTTTAAGAGATTCCGAACATTTATATATTTCAGTATTATTTAAATGATCTATATATGAGATATTTTAATTTAAAGTAATAAGTGTATGAGCGAATATACGTGTGCATGTAAAGCAATTGACACATTATTTTAGCATAATGCACAACTATGTACGAATTTATGATAGCGTATAACACGTGTCAACTTTATCAATACTAAAATTTCCGGTAACCAATTAAACGACTGTTTTTGAATGTACATACATTTTCATAAAAACTTTGATAGGAGATTTAGCGTTAAAATCTGTGACGGGACCGTCAAATTTTCATCGTTTTGAATCCGTAAATGACATATGTCTTAGATAATTTTTTCATAATTAAGCATAATCTTCTATCAGTATTGTTACTATACTACACAGAAAATAATACAATATAATTACAGAAGGGTTTGTGCAACTGCATACTACTTCTTTATCTGGATCAACATACAAATCAAATTGTTTTTCTTCTAAATTAGTTCCAAAAACGATACGTTTATTGTTAATATGTACGTATGGCATTGTAGCAGATGTAAAATATGATCCCCAACAGCCATTTTTATGAAGAGCTATTCCTCCACTGTAACTCTGTGATTCTTCTGCTAAGTTATTAACTTTTACTTTTAGTACGTCTTGTGGACAATGTCCTTCTTCGATACATTTTACAATATTTTTCGCTAATTCCATTTTCGTCATAATATCCTCCTCTCCACTCATCAAACAAGCTAAGTTTTCATTAACAAAAATTCTACAGCCAAACAAAGCAGCATTTGCGATTGTATTATTAACTCCCTTATTTAAGCTTCCTGTCGTTATACCCGCAGCCATAGTATAGCCATCCCAAGCTATGCACCCAATTGTCCCTAAACCATCTGTTAAATATTTGCTTATAGATATCGTTCTTAATTATGTATTATATATGTACAGGGTATATCATCGAAGAAGTACCACAGGAAAAACATAAAATTTCATTTATCCCTGTAACTACAAGAAATATCAATTTTTGTCTAAGACCTTTTTGATTGCAGATAAAAAGAAGCTTCAAAAGTGTCCTATACAATAAAACTAATATCTTTTATATTTACCTAGATATAAATGAGTTTGTGTGTATATTCTATCTCTGGTACGGCTTAGATGATACACCCTGCATGAGTGAAAAAAAATATCTAGTACTTTGTATTTCTTGAACTGATTGTTTGTTCTTCAAATTTTTTTCTTTTTTTAAAAGACTTAAATTTTCAAAATTATTTGCTAAATTAGTCCTTGGAGAAATCATATTTTCCTTTAATACTACATTCATCTTCAAGTATTTAGCCAACTTTTTAGTATTTTCGCCGACAATAATGTTATTGGGGTAATTTTCTAATACATATTTAGCTAATGATATTGGGTGCTCTACCTCCGAGACACCTTCTACTGATCCGAATTCAGAAGTGTTTCCATTAGCTATACATGCATTCATCTGTACATTGCCTACATGAAAATATATATTCTTGGTATCAAAAAACTACACACTTTCAAATCAATTACTTATTAATTGAATGTTGAGCATAACCAGTTTCATTCAAACTTGAGCCATAGCCGCAATTTAAAAATTCATCACATTCTAACCACCATAGAGCTGCTTCCACTGCTTCCAAGGCATTTCGGTTTTTTAATAAAATTTTATAACCATTAATAGCTGCTCTTTTACAAGCAAATAACTGTTCGATAAGTGTACCATCGTAATAAGAGCATGTATCACCTTGCACCATTATAGACGGTAAACTTGATTCACTAGTATTTAATTTATTATTTTTTGTATAAAATTTTCCAAGTTTAATGTTTTCCATATTTATTGTTAAACTGAAATCATTTTGATGATATTGACTTTATAGTGATATAACTAGTGAATATCACTGATTCTTTCTAACATTGCTTTCAATTTTAACTTTTAATCTAAATACATTAAATTTAATTAAAAATTATAGTATTACGTAAGCAAAATTGAGAAACAAATATATCTTATTTGTTTTATTGACTAACTTCATTCTCTTACTACTCTGAGCGGGAGGATGTATATCGAATTTACAGAGGGATTTTACCTGAAATCTAAGTTCTCGAAAATAATATTATTTAGCAGCTTCGTTGTTGTATCTAAAATATACTTTTCTGTGAATTCAAATCCCGTTGTTGAAATGGAAATCGGTCATTGAATACCAGTGTTTTTGCGATAACTAAGATTTCAGGTATAGTTGCTCTGTAATGTAGGCATCTGGCTTGCTTTTAAGCAGTAATGCTAAAACTGAACTTTCTTGCAGCAAAAAGGCAAGTAAAAGACTGAAGGGGGATACATACATGCACCATAAACATACATCTACATAAGAAGGTGATTGTTTTTACCCCCTAATACTACGTAGGTTGGGTCATGCTTGGACTGACACGCGTTTCACCCTGAATTGTCGGTACAAGGGGTCCTGTTAAGCATAGGCGGTGCAAACATGGAAGTAATGAATGTTGAAGTAACCAGTATAATCTTAAAAAAATCGGAACTAACGTTGCCGTCGTGTAGTGGCAAGTATTTTATTTAAAATGACAGATTTGATCTTATATAGTTTAATAACTAGTGGGAGCTTTGCAGCCCATAAGATATATCCTTTAGGTGCTTTAACATACGTTATCACCACGGTTTTAACACCTGTACCATTATGGTACATCTAAACTTATTACTCAAAAATGTTGTAATTATAAATGGTATCGACCTAATTCTTGACTAAAAATACTAGATAGTAAGAATGATTTTAAGAAACCCCTTATAAAATTTATTGGTCTAACATTCATTTAAAAGCCCATCAATAATTGAATTTATATGAAAAAATCCACAGAGAGAAAATCGTTACTTCTACCGTACCTGGAAGTTTAGTCTATTTTTATTTATTAATTGGTTAGGATGTTTCAGCACGAGTCCCAAGATATTACTAAATCCAACTATTTGTACAAAATTTTAACTTGGGAGGACTAATAGCAAGGTGGTTATCGACATTAAAGGGTGGCTCCGCATGAGATCTTAGTATTCAAAACACAGTGTTATTTAAAGACCGATATTAATTTCACCAATCGTTTTTGAATACACAAAAAAGCATCTGCTGGATAATAGAACCTGATTTGAAATTTCGGCTTTAATTTTTATAATATAACAATTATTTTCTTACAAATTTTTTATTTTTATATTTTTCGACTACTGTTAGTCTGGCAATTTTAAAACAAATGCGGAAATTGAAATCTGTTTTCAAAGAACGTTAGTTTTTGAAAATCAAAATATTAGATGGAACTGCTGTGTAGTTTCTGTATCCACCCTCCCTTTGATCAGATACTCTGTATATTGGGACCGTGTAGACTAAAACAGTAACAGTGAACTAAGAAATGTGAGAATATATGTAACTATATATGTACACTCTGTTAAATTGATCGTAAATCTATAATATAATATAGAAATTTGGCAAAGTATGGAGTGAAATTAGCTGAAAAGTGGGAGAATCAATTTGGTAGTGTATTCGCTATGTGCACACCTACACGTTGGCAGTCAGGTAAGAATGTGTAGCTGTATACATAAATAAAAAAAGTCCGGCAAAAGTGACAAAATTTATCGTTAGTCAGCGCTAATATTATGCATATGCATCACCACACATTCTTACCTGACTGCCAACGTGTAGGTGTGCACATAGCAAATACGAGAAAAGTTCACAAAAAATGACAAAAATTATAGATAGAAAATACTGATGTCATGCATATGTGTTACTACCGTAATTTCGCTATGTTGGTATCTACGTAGCGAATATTATTAACGGATTTATTCAGTAGATGATATTTAATATTTTGAAATACTGATATTGCGTCATTTGGGTGGATCCAGACTAGAGCATTCCAGCACTAAAATTGTAGTTAGCATGAGTATTTTATGCATAAAATATAAAAGAATATTATGACGCGAATATATATCGTTTGTATGCGTGTAAATGCTCTAATTTGGATCCACCCTTGTATTTGCAGCAGAATTTGGAAAATGATTATTTAAAAACTACTATGAATACAATGAGGTCAATATGAGTAATGAAAAATTTCTAATGCTATCAATTCAAACAATCTGAAAATTATTTAAATGTAAATTTTTTCCAGTGTAAAAGTACTGAAATAGCTTGGTGCAATGACCCCCTGTACTTTTTTGTTATTTTGTTGAACTGTTGCAATAAGTTAAAATAAGACAAGTCTTCTTATTTGAACTTATTGCACTAGTACAGATTAGTGTTGCAATGCAGGTAGAATTTGAGACCAAAATACGGAAAAATGTAATTAAATATCTATAACACAAAATAGCAATTACTTAACTGTAAATAAGCACATATTACATAATATGTACGATTTAAATATTTAAATTCCATTCTGAATTCAATTTTTTCAATATTCTGATCTAAAATAAGTTTAAGGTATCTCTTGAACTGATTTAAAAGTATGAGGAGTCTGGGAAACTCAAGCCTTTGTATAGTTTATTGATGCACTTTTGCTGATTAATCAATATAAACTTAGTTTTTTCTATGTAATTGTCAATTAGTCACACTATCTTTAGCTAATAATTTTATCTCTCAATATTATTAAAAAAGGAAAATATATTAACTTTAGTGAAAAATGGTTCAACTTTCTTGGACTCCTTCTACTACTATAAAATATATAACTTTGTATTTATTATACCTGTTAATATTTGCAATTGTTTGGCTTATTTTGTACTCAGTTATTCCATCTAGTGAAAATATTAATTTTAATATTACAATTATAAAAGCCATTACTCGACCTTCATAATTTGGAAATAACGATTTTTTCGAATCAAAAGTCATTTTTGGAGATGTTAATACAAGTAGCCTTTCAGCATACAATAAGACCCCTCCTAAAATAAAGTAGAAAAATCAGCTTATTATACTCATGAAAGATTATAATAGTGAAATAAAGCTTTATACTTGGTAACTGTAGTTCTGTACAATAACGAGTAATTAAAGATAACAAATTTGGAGGAGACAATTCATAGACGCCCAAAAACTTTGCCATTTCTGCTATTGTGTGTCTCATGCCTTTATGTGTCATTTCATAATTTCGAGATAGAAAATTAATATCTGTTTTTGTTAGATTAATTTCAGCTGGAAGTAAATGATCTAATCTATAGTAAGAAAGGTGTCCTTCCCTGCCATATCTTAAAATTAAATATAAAATTATTTAAACCTCTACATACTAAAAACATAATAAATTAGTATAGTTAAATTTCACCTTATCATATCCCCTAGTTGCATTGGTTCATTATGATACCTAAGAGCCAAATAAATAATAGCCCATAGCTTTGACATTGTTATAATGTAAGGGCCAGTTTTGTATTTAGAAGTTAAATGTACTTTTCTAAATTTGCTACGCTTATTTTTTGGTAATTTTAAGGATATGGCCTTTACTCTTTTTGTTTCTTCTTTAGCATGTGTACTAAATTTAATACTAAAAAAAGACGTGGCTTTATATATTGTGAATTTTTAGTTTATTTTAAATCTTACCTTCTAGTATTTTCCAATGACTGTTCAGAGCTCACACCTGAACTTACTAAACTAGTAGCATCATTTGAACTGGATTGACTTTGCAAATATCTATCATATTCAGCAGAAACCATAAGCCTCTATATTTAAATTATTTATAAAATTAATATATACTTTAACAACTAGTTTTTAAGCATTACCTTAGATTTTCTGACATCTTTTGTAGAACTGACTTCACTTGGAAAACTTGATACAGCTGATAAGTTGGTGCTACTTATTAAAGATTTTCGACGTTTTTTTTTTTTTTGTGCCTTAAGTTTTCCATAAATAATAGTAGCATCTCTACAATTGTCAAAGCATTCAAAATTTGTATTTTAATGCAAAATAAAAAAGTACACAAACCTTTTGTTGTATCTTTTAGCAAGTTTAGGTACACATTTCTGTTTAGTTGAAAAAAATGCAATTTCAACTTTTTTCAGATATGTTGCCCATAATTGCAATACAGTTAATTTTATATTGGAAGTAACCCCAAGCTGTATGAGCTCATCTACTAAACCAATCAGTACAAAATTGTAAAGTTCCCATGATGTCCAACCTACCTCACCACCTTAAAATAACAAATATTTTACTAATTATTGCAAATAAAATCTAAATTAAATAAAAAAAATACCTGATTTGTCAGACTTTACAGGCCTTATTTTAGTTTTTTGTACCCTTGTTGAATGATCATAGTGCAGTTCTAAAACTTCATCTCTGATATCCTAAAATTTACTTTACTTTATAGTTATTATATTTTCGTAATAATAATAAATAAATACCTCATTCTGTGTTTGACATATTTCACAGAAGTAGTACCCAGCTTCTATTGAAAACTTAGTACTATTGCAGACTTTACATTTATGCATTTTATAAGAAACACCGAAATAGTAAATATTTTTATAATTTACAGATACCGGCAAACATAACGTTTTCTCGTAGAACACGAGGCTCCTGAAGAGAGCAATGCGTATTCAGATTACAGCATTTACAGCGTAGTGCGAACTTTAACCGGATATTGGACCCAGGACCCAGGTAGTGTGTAGTGGGGGACACAGGGGGACCCGAGCCCGAGCCGGGCCGCCCGGGCCCTAATTTTCTCGCAGCTTAAACTATACAATGTATGTCGTGTAAACTATAGTTCAATAGTGCAGTGAAAAAGAACAGACCTATAAACGAACGCAGCCAGTATAGGCAGTATATTATACATATAGCCACAGCCACAGCCTATACATACATACATATATGTACATACATATGCATACTGTATAGTGATATATAAAATACATAATGGCCACCGATTTCAGAGTATTTCCAAAATTCCAAGCTTCCGAGTTTCACCGACCTTCAACCATTGACGTTTGTTTGTGGTTACGTTAATTTTCTTATAATAATGTGATATCTCTTCATTATACATTATTACGTTTGTTTAAAGCGGAATGACACCTAATTTAAGAATTTTAAATTGTTTATATACTATTTATAGAGCGTATGTTTATTGCTGAATTTTCAATGTGATACGAAAATGTCTTCTAAAAGGTACATTTGTTTGCGTTTTCTACTTTTAATATATTTTTATGACTAAATGCTCTGTGTAATAATAATTTTTGCGCCTTGTTCGATAATGTATAATTTTTATTCGATCAGAAATAGTTTCCCGTAAGACTATCCGATCTTTTTTTAAGAACTTTATTGTTTTTCTTTTTTCAATTTTGGTTACATTACGACTCGACCATATCTAATATAATTTTATTACTTGCAGTGAGTTGAAGAAATTATCCGAAGAAAGCTTAACAAGACAGCCAGAAGAGGTATTTGATATTATATGTAAACTTGGAGAAGGGTAAGTCTATCGATCAAGTTTTGTACATACACTGCTCGATAAACAGCAGTATTAATGGAATATTAATGTGATTTGGCATACAGTTCCTATGGCTCCGTATACAAAGCTTTGCACAAGGAAAGTGGGCAGGTTCTGGCTATTAAGCAAGTACCAGTTGATACAGATTTACAAGAAATTATTAAAGAGATATCTATCATGCAGCAATGTGATTCACCATACGTTGTAAAGTATTATGGAAGTTATTTCAAAAACACTGACTTATGGGTACATATTAGATATCTATTTATTGTTTTTTTTTTTATAATAAACTAAATTCTTCTATGCTTGACCTAATGATTCTCAAATTCAATTTGCAGATTGTTATGGAATATTGTGGTGCAGGATCAGTAAGTGACATTATGCGTCTGAGAAAGAAAACTCTGCAGGAGGATGAAATAGCAACAATACTTAGTGATACATTAAAAGGCTTAGAGTACCTCCATTTAAGGAGGAAAATACATAGGGATATCAAAGCTGGCAATATTTTACTTAATAACGAAGGTCATGCAAAATTAGCTGATTTTGGTGTTGCCGGCCAGCTTACTGTAAGTGTTTCATGTACATTTACAAATAACATCATGTTATTGTACAGTGTTCCTTATTTTAGGATACTATGGCAAAGCGAAATACAGTTATTGGAACACCTTTTTGGATGGCACCAGAGGTGATTCAAGAAATAGGGTATGATTGTGTCGCCGATATATGGTCTCTTGGCATAACAGCGCTTGAAATGGCTGAGGGCAAGCCTCCATATGGCGATATACATCCTATGAGAGCTATATTTATGATACCAACAAAGCCTCCGCCTAGTTTTAGGCAACCTGATCAATGGAGTCCTGAATTTATCGATTTCGTAAGCGGTTGCCTTGTTAAGAATCCCGAAGAAAGAGCAACGGCCACGGAATTGTTGAATCACGAATTTATAGGTAAATAATTGATTATATCCTCCAAAGGTGTGTCGACAAATTTTGTACAAACACCCGATGCGTTTGATATAGGTAACGCCAAACAGCCAAGTATTCTTAGTCAGATGATTGCCGAAGCTCATGAGATACGAGAGAAACAAAGCGCTCATCGCACTCACGTTATTAATAATGTGGCAATTAAAAGCCAAAGCCAAGCTGATGATTCGGTAATGGATGGTCCTTCCATGGATCTTAATACTAATTTTACAACTATTGGCATATTTGTGTGATCAACATATTTTTATTATATACGATTAGGACGAAGAAGACTGTAGTGGCACGATGAAAGCAGTACCCGAAGATACTGGAACCCTAGTTCCAAGCCACGATTTGCCAGATACGGGGACACTCGTCTCTGCGATGCTCGACCTCGGTACAATGGTCATTAACAGCGATACCGATACTGAAGCTACTATGAAAAGTTTGTAAACTTATAGCATTTCATTCGTTAAATATATAAATACGTAGTTTCGATAAACTATAAACCCTAAACATTCCGTGTACCATTATAGGACATAATACTGGTTCTGTTGAATCTGGGAAAAAATATCGACCCTTGTTCCTAGATCATTTTGACAAAAAGGAAACTCCAGAAATTGGACAAGTATATTATTTTTAATACAAATGGTATGATAAAAATTACTTGCATTAAAGTCCAAACTGTATTCAATTTTACAGGGAAATGGCCAAATACTTTGCACCAACAATGCAGAGCTTGAGACTAAACGCGAGTTGCAGAGCCCTACAGAGTCACAAAGGTTTCAAAGCCATTTGCAGCTGCAACTTAGTCAAATTTCACATCCATCACCGGAACAGCCTCGCAATAACATGTCCAAATTTCAGAATGTATTCACCGAACGTGATTTCGATTTCGTAAGTAGAGAATAGCTATTACCGTTTTGTCGAGAAGCACAGTAAGTCGCTTTAACGACCCGCATGCAACCACAAACAAATTTTTCCGCGACAGATAAATATAACTCAATATAGATAAACAACCGTCTCCCGCAGCTGAAGTTCCTTTCTTACGAAGAATTACAACAGCGTATGGCTAATTTGGATGCAGAGATGGAGCGAGAAATCGACGGATTAAGAAGAAGGTATCAAACTAAACGACAGCCAATACTTGATGCAATGGATGCCAAACGAAAGAGACAACAGAATTTTTAACGGCTCAAACCTTCCCAATGATAAGCATAGGGGCTGTATACAGTTGTATAAATAATTATATATTATTCGTCCGAGTTCTGGTTTCACCAAGATAGGTAAACGGCTTATATCTTAGCATTTTTACTTCTCTCTCTCTCTCTCTCTCTCATCGTTTTTCAAACAACATTACTGCTTTTTGGGAAACCAGGGTACTTGGGAAAACACTGGAAGAAATAGCCTTGGGTCACCGGTGTAAATTATTTTTCATATAATAGGTGATATACGATAACAATTATACTTAATTTTTTATCATCGACGTATTATTAAATACGCTACTCCTATTATTATAGACCCCTTTACAAGCAAAGGGCTGTAAATTAGGATGAGCGGGCGATACAAAAAGATCTATGAAATTCAAACGATCTAGAACGTGAAAACTCATAAGGCTTGTTTATAGCACAGGGGTACACGTATGAATCATTGTAACTTTGCATCTCTTATGATGCGCTAGTCAATCGTAATGCCATTTATTTTGTCTAACATATTTGTAAAAATAAATATGCTAGTTGTAAATCGATGTTCAGTTAAAATATCAATTTTTGGACATATATATATACACACACACACATATATATATATATATATATATAAATACATATATTTATAGTCATATTTGAGCAGATACACGCATACTTCGTCGAAAAATCTACTTTCGTTGAGAAGTAAAAATGTATTATATCTCATTTGCGATATACTGCCATATAGAAAATAGCATTTTTTGAATCAATAGTTTTTACGTGCGTAATTTATAACATGTTTTTTTCTCCGTTTTTATATCAACACGAATAATGTGCGGTAGTTATAATATTGTACTATACGCATAAGTATCGCGCATTTACCATCAATTAATCACATAACTACTGTCATGCGCTTCTTCCCCTCTGCGCATATTCTTGCGAATATAGTAGAATTAGTCTTTCTTTTATTAAATATCCGAATTGGTTGTCTCTACAGGAGATTGCAAATTATACGAACAAAGAAAAACATACTTTCATACGCAATATTACCAGAGGGAAGTTAGGTGCAAAAGATTTAACGAAGAAACATGGCAAGAATGTCGCTGATGCTAGGTTATTTTTAACAATCATGAAAAAAAGAATATTTAATCTTTGAATTCTGCTCTCTTAATTACTTTTAAGGTGAATAATTATGATGTACAGAGTTTTTCTCTAATGGCGGAACGTAGGATCCGATTTAGTTGACCATAGCACTTTCTAGTATCACATTTATTGATATCTTATTAAAGCGCTAGTTTTCCATCGTTCTGGTTCAGTAACATTCATTGTTCATTATAAGTATCATTTTCACTATAGTAAACACGATCGCATCATTAAATATTAAACGAAATATAAAATATTAAAGTGCTATAGTTAAGTAACATGTGGTCAGCTATTACGTTTCGCCATCAGAGAAAAGCCCTATATATATATATTATAAAAGGTTTAATAAATTTTTACCAATTTATATTGTTTCTATGACTAAAATAACATTCATCGTATAAGATTGTATATTGCATTAACTCAGTCTATCAGCAATGTTAGTATAATATACCGATATAATTGCAATTTTTTTTAATCCCGCTCAATTACCCCACGCATATTCATTGTAAATATGTATGAATCGCAATATATTGCAAAGCATTATCTAAAAAAAAAATTATTTCGCATTTTCCGTTATCAACAATTTAATTACTTTTCCTCCCTATCTGTATGCTGAGAAGGAGAAACGTACACGCTAAATACAGGTTTTTTTCTAACGGCAGCGTATAGAATCGTATTATTTTATTAGAGCATTGTGTACTTATTGTATATTATCAGATTTAATAATCATCATAGTGCATTAATTTTGAATAGTTAGTTAAATACAATTACGCTCATTGCTTATTATAATAATTAATTTTTCTCAACTAATATCGCTCACTACGTTTAGAGTATTTATATTAAACGGAAATGATCATATTAGTATAATTATATAAATAATACAAAATCTCCTGCATGCTGCTATTAGAAAAAATCCTTGTATAATACTACATCATAATAAGAAAATATTTTTATTAAACGTGTAAAATGGCTCATTACAATGTACATCTTGCACATTTTAAAACTGCTTTCATCAATAAACTGCTCATTCCTTACAAACATGAAATGCTATACAACTTATTTGGCATCGAAAATCTCTCGATCCTATTTGCAGTCAAATATTAAGGTCACCGAATCGAAATTAATGTTTTTATGCATAAAACTATAAATCATCATCCCCTATAAGGTGAAATGCATTGTTTTCCATGTCATATTCGGTAGTGGTGGAGGTTAAGCTCTTCCGTCGAACCTTTAAGATTGAAGAGGCTAGCTGCTCGCTTGATTTCTTCACTGTTCCCGTGGATAGTTTCCTCGTAATCTTTTTTATCATATGTCCTGCTTTTAGAGGCGAGTCAACACCATCATTATTCTACAAAGGATAAGTTCAATATATTAATAATCAAGGCAATATTAAGCTAACTATTGATTGTGTGATCAGACTCATGCCTTTAAACATGTTCTTTCAAAGCCGCTACTGCTACTACCATCACTACCATTAGTACTATCAATACTAGCGACAATCGGTCCATTGCTTATGTTAATGCGACTATTCCCGTCTCTTGTAATGTATGTCCATGATTTTGCTGGCCCACACTGTAAGTTTAAAAGTACTTTAACTTTTCTTAATAACCGTATTACCTACCACCGATTGGTATACAGAACAATTTACTAACCTGCCTCTTTGTAATGCCAGCCGTTTTAGATAATAATTCGTCTATCATAGCTTGCAAGCATACTGACATGAGAATAGCTTGACCCGAGGCTACAGTGATCCATTGCAATTGGTTCTTTGCCATAAGATACTCAAATGAAAGCTCTAAACCAGTCAAGCCGGCATTATCTTCAGGCTCCTCTGCTTCCTAGAAAATATAATTTACAAATATGAGAATGCTAAATATTTTCGTATTTACATTATATTTTATGACAAGAAAATAGATTAGGCTGTAATTACTGACACTTTGCAAAGTGGTTACTCGCCAGCAACGCATACGAGTAACTTTAAATGACACCTCGTCATATTTATCCGAGGCGATTACTCGTAAGTTTAGCTCATTTCCACCTATAGCAACAAGAACTTGTGAATTTGGACCAGGATAATCACAAAAACACGAAGCGAATTGAATGTAACCGTAATATTTTAAACTCCGTGCCAGGTTTAAATACTGAAATAATAAAAATAAAGAATAAATCAAACGTTACAGTTTAAGAAGCATGCCATTCATATCTCAAACAATAACAAGCACTAACGTTTCTCTTCTTTTCTCTTTTCTGTAGGTCGATTAATACATCTTTCGTTTCGTTAGTAGTAACAATCCATCCTCTACGAACCTCAGCTACCGCTTGCGCATACAGAAGATCTGTTGCAACAGAGTCACGCGATAAATATAAATCGTATTCAATATCCCAATATCCTTTTGCGAGAACTATTTTACTACCAGTCACGCGTGTGTGACTGAGAGTTATTAGTGGCGATTCAAAATCCTCCAGTTTCCTTAATACTGTAAAAAATATCAAGTAACAAGGCGATCGTATGGCACGAAAATATATTTACCAAAAGAATAAATTTAGAGGATTAAGAGCATAATGAATTACACACCATTAAAATTTCCAATCTCATCTTGAAAGACAACAAACAATGCAAAATATAAACAATATTCTTCAGGTAATGACAGAAACTCATAGACCTTCTGCAGACAGAAAGGAAAATTAACTTCAGAGTACATTTAAAAAAGGTTTCTGCCTAATACATGGGTACATATATGTATATTGCAGAGTATTACCTTCAAAATACATGTAGAATTATCTCCAGTATAAGCATATATAGTTATCTCACGACCGCTCATCAAATAGATATCTAAATTTTTTGACTCATACGATCCGCCACTACTCTCTAACTGGGCATTTAACAAAAATCCGTTCAATATCTCAGATTTGTTAATGGTAGGATTTTGTCCAATCGATTGTATATACTTTTCTAAACATAAGCGACGTTCTTCCTGCTGATTAATTGTCAGAGGAAAGAATTTTTTTGGTGGAAATACAGGAAAAGATGGTTCAATAAGATCCTTTGTTAATTGTTCATGCAAGCTATACAATTGCTTGTATCTCACTGTACAATGATACAAACCATTTATGTGAATACGATAGCCCTGTGAATAAAGCAAAGTAATAGTTTTATAAAACTTGGTTATTTAGGTTTAACAGAGAAACAAATAGATTATACTTGCCACATATGAATTGCCTGAGCCATCAATATATTCTTGTGTATCTGGTATTGAAAAATGCATGTCTTTTATAAGAGAGGGCTCTTGATTTCCAATTGCTGTTTATATCAAGAACTTTTGTTTGCTTGTAGAAAAAAATAAAATAGCATATTTCTTTGTACAATAAATACTAAAACATTAAAAATTCTACAAAGATTAATTCAATGAGTGCATATGGATAAAAAGATGAAAAAATACAAAATTGTGTAAAAACATTGAATTTACGTACAACATAGTAATGTCTAGAAGGTAGTTGTTAAAAACTGTAATGAAATACATGATTCTATTTTATCTCCAAAAGAATACATATAAGGACATATTTGAGGAAAAGAAGTCCGTGGCGGAGAGTGCCACCCACTCAGTTTTCGACGTGCTGTTTGTTACTGTTGTCGGTGTTTTCACCGTGTAGTGTCAAAACGGCCTGATGGGCCTGATTGAACCAGTCAGAGCCTACAGTCAGCAACAACATACTGTACATACATACATACTTAACCGTACTAATACTATCACTACCACTTCCATTTGCTGTATACATTATTTATACGTATATATTAGTTACCATGACAATTCGCTATCATTGTATTTGCTGCACGGTCCTTATAATTAACACTTTGCTGATCGGTGACAAGTTAACTCATCTTTTCATTTGCCGATCAACAAGGTGTTAATAGTTTCTAATTAAATAAAACTACCTATCACAACGTGCCTTCAACCACCTTTGCCATAGCTATAACTTTAACTTTTTTGTAAATCAGCCTTAACGTCAGCTGACTGAGCTGAACGATCCTGACCGAGGAAATCGTGTGCAATCGTGTGTGTAATCCGCAGTCGCAGCGCAGGCACGTATCAATGCCATCAATGGCAATAGGCGAATGCAGACAACAGAAAATATGGTCATGAACGCCGAAGAGCCACCTCAGGAACAATCGCATAATTACTCTGAAACCTCTGAAACCGAAATGGACACCCATAACCATGAGGAAGAAGAAAATTACAGTGAAACCGGTAAAATATTTTTCGCGCAATCATTCGTATATATACATCGTTCTTTTTACAAATCGATATCTCTCCTTATTATTAAATTCTTGTGTTACAGAATATGCATCTATCAACGCCCAACTTGATGAGCTTAATTCTGCTCTAGACTTTCTCGAAAGCAAAAATGACAGTATAAAAGCTGAATTGATGGAGCTCTGGGAATCAAATGTCGAAACAAGAAAACAGTTTCAAGAATCAAAGCAAGAAAATCTTCCAAATTTGCAGAAAGAAACGCCTTAAGCGCGATTGATCCTTCTATTTAATTCCTAACAAGAATAGGCACGACAAATTATTTGATAGATGGGAACGTATGAGTCATAGAAAACATTCCTGACGATTCGACAACACCGAAGAGTATGCTTTAATATTATTTAGTATGTATATAGGCTATGGTTGGCAATAGATATTAGTTACATGCTTTGCACATAATACATCAATTGTTGGTTTTTGTCGTTAATAAAACCTTTATTTTTTCAAACAAAAATATTATATTTAATAGGATCTACAGCAAAAAGTAATATTTCCTTAACAATTTCTACATTTAAATTACGAAGCACAAATATCTTCTTCCCAGTTCTATTATCAGCCTTAACATAGTTGAGGCGACCTCTTGATTTTGTATTATTCAATTCCACATCTACATATCGTACCAAAATCTTTTCTGCTACTTCACTTCTAAGAACAGCTGCAGCTAAAAAAGCATCACAAGACACATAATATTCAAATTCATTTTTTTCTGAAGAATATGGAAGTTTTTCTATTTTGTTCATGAGAGCAACGCAGGGTTTCTCAATCCGTCCAAAAATATTTCTTCTCCATTCCTAAGGATAAAATAAATAATACTAATGTTTGAAAATTAATAATTCAGCATACTCAACTCACGTACAAAAGGCACTTTAGTCTCTAAACAAGTTTCCCATGGTAACACCCATAAATCCTTCCTATAATTTTTTAATATTACATGTACACTTTCAGGATCCATATGAAAATTGAACTCTGCCCTTTGAAGTTCATTCAGACCTGAGAAATATTCTAGTTTAAAGAAGTTGGTTATATGTTTTGTATAGTTTAATTTATACTTTCTCACCTTCAATGTTTCCTCCCATGACATATATTTGACTTATAGCATCAACAATTTTTGGATATACCTTGATGACCAGAGCTATGTTTGTCAATGGCCCCAAGCAAACTAGACTAACTTGGCCTATGATTGTGATGGATAAGCAAAAAAAATCTATATATGATTATATCAATATTAAAAAAAAATTGTAGTACCAAAACTTTCAGATACAATCCTATTTATAGCGTGAATCGCACTTTCTTCTTGCAAGGTGGCCATATCCGGCTCGTCTTTGTACACATCTCCAAAACCATCTTCACCATGAAAATCTTCTGCAGACTTTTCTGTATCGGGTATAGTTAATAAAGGGCAGTCTGCTCCTTTAAAAACAGGTATCTGTAAAATAAATGTTACAATGAGTGAATTGAACGATCATCAAAATCAGCAATTCTTTCAAAAGATACGATAGACTCACGTCCGTATTCCCGGAGACATTCAAAATTCTGAAAACGTTTTTTATCACATTCACGAGAGAGGTGTTCCCATACACGCAGGTGATGGCCTTTATCTCAATTTTATTTATCTTATGGGCTGCTATAAGAATTAAAAGAGCCAAAGCATCGTCTATTCCAGCATCGCAATCAACAATAATTTTTCCTGGTTTCATTTCGTAAGGCTTTAACGGCTGTAAACCTTATACATACAGTAGAATAATAGTATACAAATGTGTCAATTTTATTTTCTTTTGCTTCCTGGCATAACAATGAATATAATTATGTATTTACTACTCTGACAGCGCACTTGACAAAAAACGTCAACTTATAAATCGTTATAAGTCAACAAAACAAGTTGAAACGTTTGGGAATAGTGGAAAGTAGAAGTAGTAGAACTTGGAATAGAAATGTTAAAACTGTATGGGGAATGAAGTTAGATTCTGTTAGACAAATCGTAAAGGATTCAATTCATTCAATTTCCCGCACGTGTAGACTACAGGCTACAGGGAGCTATCAGCAGGTTTGTTTGTTTTAGCTACACTTTTTACACTTTCTACACTTTTCATATTTCTGTCTTTAGGTCTGTTCTTTTTCGCTGTTTTTGTATACTAGTGCAATAAGTTAAGAGTGGAGAAAACATATGTACATATGTTTGTCTTATTTCAACTAATTGCATTAGTTCGATAGTGCAGCGAAAAGGAACAAACGGTTTATCTATTGTGTAAGTTGACACCGTGAAAAGTGCACAAAGTGTAACTGTAAATAGTATAGCGACTTTCCACTAAAACGAACAGACCTAATTATTATCAACCTCTCAGCTCAGTTAACTTCACTTCATACATTTTCTGCCAAACAGTGCGCATGAGCTACAAATATGGACAATACAATTTTTTACAGTATGAAGTGTGAGTTAGTATAAGTGTACATACATTCGAATGATACTGAAAATTATCGGCAAAAAAACAGATTGTATAAAATAGCTATACTAACTTTGCTGGTTGGAAAGACTGTGAAAACGTGCTTATTTTGTACAAGTGCAAGGAATACTTCATTGGTATTTATTTCACGAAATTACACTGTTATTTTTCGAATATGGGTGCACTCGAGGGCTTTAAAAAAATTGTCGCTTACAAAGCAGTTGATGAATGTTTAAAGGTATATAATTTAATGCAAGTAGATTTACTTTTCCTATGCTTATTTGTAAATGTTTACATATTTATTAAATAATACATACCTTAGTACCATATTAGAATATTAAATATTGTTTGTGATGCTTTCAGAATAAAACTGTCATTGGTATTGGTAGTGGATCAACAGTTACTTATGCTGTAGATAGAATAGGTAAAATGTTAATTTTATAATATCTATTATTTAACACTAGACTCATTTTCATTACCTGAACTTTCTATACTTTTTAGAAATTTATAAATCATAGTATCACAAAGTGTATATTCAGGAAAAAGTGCAGAAATGCTTTAAAGACTCATTATTTCTTCTGTTACTTTAACATGCTTCTGAATTTGTTTTGCTTCACCTTATGATATCATTTATTATATTGTTGTTTTGCTATGAATATCTTTTTCCCAGCAATGAGTTCATTTGCTCCTAATTTTGCAGCTGAACTTACAAGAGAGAGGAATCTCAATGTTGTTTGTGTTCCTACCTCCTTTCAGGCAAGACAATTAATACTCAATAATCATCTGAAACTAGGGGATTTAGAAACTTATCCAAAAGTAATTATTTTTTTCTTATTACAACTTTATAAAAGAGATCTGTACCATATTTGTATCTTGTTATATTAAAATTAACAGTTAGACTATGCAATTGATGGAGCTGATGAAGTTGACAAGGATTTGAATCTTATTAAAGGTGGTGGAGGCTGCTTATTACAAGAAAAAATTGTAGCTTCTTGCACAGATCAGCTTATAATTATAGCAGATTACACGTATGAATTAATATTTAAATTGATTATAATGATTTTTTCCAATAACAAAATATATCTGTATAATATTCTAGGAAAAATTCCACAAAATTAGGGGAACAATATAAAAATGGTATACCCATAGAAGTACTTCCTCTGGCTTATGTTCCTATTCAACGTAAAATTGAAAATAAATTTGGTGGTAGCTTGAAAATTAGAATGGGTGTAGCAAAGGCTGTAAATATTCTTATTTTACTTTCAAACCATTGCTTGTATATACTGTGCAATAGTTTTAGTATTAATTTAACATAATTTCAATTTAGGGACCTGTGGTGACAGATAATGGAAATTTTATTTTGGATTGGAAATTTCCAGATGACATAAGTGATTGGAGTAAGATTAACACAGAACTGTCATTGATACCAGGGGTTCTTGAAACAGGATTGTTTATTAATATGGCTAAAAAAGTTTATTTTGCAATGGCAGATGGTACTGTAATTTGTAAAGCTGAAAATCAGTAAAATTGTCTACAAAGATCTTGTTATAAAATGATAAGTGATGTCATGACCTTAATTTGTGTACAAGGTGATAACTGTCTTGTATTTGTCTTAAATTTTATAATTATTTTTCAGAGTTAAAAATAAATTACAATCATTTTTCCTTATTTTGCATTTTTTTATTTTATGATAATAAAGATTTTTTCGTAAAGAATATTAGGGAAAATTAAAAAATGGAAAAAATACAATTTATTACGAGAAATTACGTTTGGTAAAGGTGAAATGGTTTGATTATGTAACATTTACTTTATCATATTTTTTTTAAGAGGAGTTCTAAGTGTGAGAAATTGATTCTTTTCAACTAACCGCGTATGGTACTTTTCAATCTCACTTTTAATAAATATAATTATCTAACCTGTAGTCCTTACCATAAGCAATGCTCTTTTATAATAAGAATTACCATGATAATGATAATGAATAACGATAAACATGGAGAAAACATTGCAGTCTATCATATTCACTTCAGTGATATTCTATCATATAATTGCCTAACTTCAGAAGTCAAGGGTATTCGCGTCAATTCGCGATCCTTAATCGATGCTGCTGCCGCCTATAAGAACTAATGGAATGGAATAGATGTAGTTACAACATATGATGACATTTGTATACATATGGAAAGTTTTCGTATGTATTTGTACTTGTATTATAGCACAGTTTTCACAATATGATAATAATCCATAAGAAATAATATACTTCGGCATTTAATATTACTTGTCCTTCTATTTAAGATCTTTTGAAACTTTTTATTACCCCATTGCTTCCATTATGTTACATCGCTGTGCTGCCATTTGAATTCACTTGAGATTACGAATAGCTAAACAGCACTAAACAGGACTAACACACTAACGACACTAACCATACTTTACCGGACTAACGGGAGTTGAGAGAGAGTGAGCCGTCGCCCGTCATACCGGTGAACCGGTCATACCCCTGCCCTGTGGCCTGTAGGGGCCTGGAGTGAGCAAGAGGGGTGACGAGTATGGCCGCCACTCGCCAGTCCCGGACTGCTCAACAGTCACCACGCGACACATCTTCGATCTCTAACAAAATTGATTGATACGTCTTTTACAGGTAATAGCGAATTAGGAAAAAATAACTTGTTTGGACGATTTGAGAATCCCAGATAAATTTAAAAATCTTCCCGGACGTCCCCGTAAGGTTAGTAAAAGGGGACAGTATCTCCGGGGAAAAGAGGAAGAATGGCAACCCTAAGTAAGAAAATACAATATCTAATAGTCGATACCAGCGCTTTTATTAGAAATGCTTCTTTGCAAGTGAGTATCAAAGTATTTTTCTAATCCTAGAACTGTTGTCAAACAACCTATTTATGATTAATATTCAATTCTTAGGATATCGGCGTTAATATCATAACGGAGCAGGGGGTCGTGGAAGAAATAAAGAATAAAAGACAATTGAGGAGATTGATTGTTTTACCCTACGAACTGAAGGTGCAAGATGCATTTGCTGATAATATAAAATTTGGTAAGGTTTGATGGATGTGAATTGAAATGCTTCAACATGAGTTCAAAATAACCTTGTCTTTGCTAATGCTCCTCTATATAGTTACAGAATTTGCTAAAAAGACTGGTGATTACAGAAGCTTATCCGCAAATGATATCAAAGTGATAGCACTGACATATCAACTAGAAAAAGAAAAAGTAGGATGTGACCATTTGAAAAAAACTCCAGTGATACCAAAAACGGTTGATAGCAGTGCTCCACATCCGGAAGATCATCCAAAACCATTAGTTGGATTTTATATTCCAGAGAAAAAAGTAATTTATATATTAGTGCAACATTCCATGTCAAATTGGAACCTGTTTGACTTTGCATTTTGGATTTTTTCAATATTTTTTTTCTGTTAGTATGGTTTAAGACTAGTCTCTATGTTTTTTTTTTTCAGATTTTTTCATTAATTCATTTGAAAGGTATCAATTCTTCAAAAATCATGTCACATTATTTATAATGCTGTTATAAGTAACTGAATCATTGACCAAATTGAAGGTTTTATTTTCAGTCTTCGTTCTTATATTTACTTTTTAGTGAAAATATCAGAAAATTAATTACAATAATATTACTATCAGCTTTTCCAGTTTAAACTAAATTCTCATTTTTAGCAATGTTTGTATGAATTAATGTTTTTTTTAACTTTTTGGAAAAAACTGTTCTTTTTCTAACAATTCTTAAGATTAGTCTCCTAATAGGAGAATGGTGAAAACTATTTTTTTAGTTATCTGTGCTTTTATGTAAATGCCTGAAAAAGCAATTTTATACTCAGGAGCTAATATCTATAATTATCTGATCCCTAGTGATTGTTATTTATTTTGTAGAGTGTTTCAATTTAAAAGATATAAACGAAATAAAATATTAATTATGCTTGACTGTTTTGTTTATTAAACAACATTTACTTTCTTACATGTTTAAAAAAATTATCAATTAAAAAATCAAAAAAAGTAAATGTATTTTCATAAAAAAACTCTTAACTAAGCATAATTAATACTTTATTTTGTTTAAATTTTTTAACCTTAATCACTCTACAAATTAAATAAAAATCACTCAGGGCTAGATAATTATTGATATTAGCTCCTAAGTATAAAATTGCTTTTTCAGATATTTACAAGAGCACGGATAACTAAAAAAATATAGTTTTTATCATTCTCCTATTAGGAGACTAATCATAAAAATTGTTAAAAAAAGAACAGATTTTACAAAAAAGTTAAAGTACAATCAATTGATACAAACATTGGTAAACATGAGAATTTAATGTTTAAACTGGAAAAAAAATCATAATAATATTACTGTTATCATTGCTCAGATATTTCTACTAAAATGTACATATAAAAACGAAGATTGAAAAAAGAGTTCAATTTGGTCAATGATTGAGTTAGTTATAAGAGCATTTAAAAATAATGTAACGTGATTTTTGAAGAATTGATGCCTTTCAAATGAATTGATGAAAAACTCTAAAAAAGGTCATGGAGGACAGTCTCAAACCATATTAACAGAAAACAGAAGTTATTGGAAAAGTCCAAGATGCAAACGTCAAATAAGAGTTATAATTTGGCGTAGAATATGCCCCTTATATAGATATATATGGTAGCGTAATACACTACATTTTTATCAATTAAATCAATTTAGGATTACAAGCAAACAGAGCTGGAAATTCTAGAGAACAAATGCAATAACATTAATGAAGTAGAAGTCAATACTGATATATCAGTAGTCAGCGACGATGATGACGAGCCTAGTTTCGGTACTGTCAAAATCGAAAATGATGAAGAAGTGAAAAATGCCAGTAATTTGGCTGAAAAATTTGCGAACTTAACTTGTAACTTAATGGAATTAAAAGTAGAAAATGAGGCGGGAAGGAAACACGATGTTGATGATGTATTGATTCCTATAAAAGACTGGCATAACAATGATAATTTCAATAGTGATGAAGATGAGAATGAAGGTCAGAACAGTGAGGATAGTGACGATGACGACGATGACGTTGGTTGGATTACACCTGGTATATTGTTTCTTTTAGATACTCAATTGTAAGCTCGTATCGTGTATCATGTAAATATTATATGACAAGTATCTTACAGGAAATATTTCGGCTATTAAGAAGCAAATGGATGCTGAAATTTTAGAAGAAAAACCTGCAATAGTAGCGTGTATGACGACAGACTTTGCAATGCAAAATGTGTTGATGCAGATGGGTTTAAACGTAGCATCGTTAGATGGAAGAGTGATCAAACAAATGCGAAGTTTTATCTTTCGATGCTATGCCTGCTTCAAGACCACGAGTATTATGACTAAGGTTTTCTGCCCACATTGTGGTTTGAGAACTTTGAAAAAGGTTGCCGTATCAGTAGACGACAATGGGGAACAACGAATTCACATTAATTATCGAAAACCGTTGACTGCCAGAGGCAAAAAGGTTGGTTTCTTTTGCTTTACCCGTTTAATTCTTTGTACCCAATAATATTCGAAGCACAAAACATTTCAATATTAATATTATGATGGAATATCGCATTTTCAGTTCTCCTTACCTACGCCAAAAGGTGGAAAGCATGCTAATAATCCGATCCTTTGTGAAGATCAACCAATTCCCCATCAAAAGCCATCGCGATTAGCACGTACAAAAAATGATCCGCTACAGGAGGATTATATAGCAGGATATTCTCCATTCATCACACGTGATATCAATTCAAAATCAGCCATGCTTGGAATTCGTCCAGGAAATACAATAAAATACTGGATGAGACGAAACCCTAATGAATCGAGAAGAAAAAGAAAATGAGATACTTTTTTTTGTTTTTAAAGCTTTGTAATATATTACATATTCCAAATGTTTTTCAAATATATATGCCTACCACTACAGTTATAACAGTCTCATTTTATAAAATAAATATAGAATATGATCAACGTTCAGCAAAATGTAGCAAAATAATAAAAAATTATGCCCCGGGTGAGGATCGAACTCACGACCTTAAGATTATGAGACTTACGCGCTGCCTACTGCGCTACCGAGGCTATTAAAATTATAGGTAGAATGAAATGGTTAAACAGTAGATTTGGTCTATGATTAGTCTTCCACATTTTGCAGGAGAGATGGCGTTCGTTGATTTTTTCCTCTATCATCAGACGGTAAAGTGAGTTTGTTGTTGTTTTTTCTTACATATATATATGTATATAAGGGTAAAAAACAGATGTAAGCGTAAGCTTGGGTGTGCAGTGACTGTAATAATAGAGGAGCAAATAGAAAAAGAAAGAAAGAAGTGGAATGCTAGGAATAATAAGCCCATATAGAACATCTAGTGAATTCAACAAAATAGGAGTACATTATTAATTAATAATTCAACAGTATATATATGGTAATTCTCCTTCGGTCGGTAGCCTTCTAGTTATCAAGTACTTGTAGCGACTGGCGTAGGCCGCACGGCGCACGCAGGGCGCTTGTGCGAATGTAGTATTCAGTATCTTCAATGGTAATCTGTATAGTCATATTAGTACATACGTGTGCAATCAGTGAGTACATACATATGTAGTGTTTAGTTAATTAGTATAGGTAGACCTAGGCCAGCTGGGCCTGCTGGGTTTTGGGGAAGTAGGACTACTACAAATACTGGGAGTATTTTATGGGACTTTGAGAATTACTTACAGGGATACTAGGAAAGGTGGATGGTTAGATGGAATTCAGTGTCAGCCGGTTTAGCGTCCGGTGGGTCCGGTGCTCGTGTATACGCTAGTAAAGTACTAATACAATCATAATGTAGGGAGATTGTATTGCAATATATGTATAGGAAAACGTACTCCCAAAAATGCTAAATGTTACCGATAGATAACGCAGTTAGTATGCATATGCCAAGGTTGCCAAGTGTAGTACTTTCGGTACTACCGTAGTACCCAAAAGCGACATATCCTATAGCGTAGTACTATTTTGGGTACTACGCTATAGTCGCTGCTGATACTACTGGTCGGCGGAAATACGTCAGAGGGTAGAGACTGTAGAGGGACCGCAATATAGATATTTCTAATTACTAATTTCAAAATACATAATGCATGGTCCGTGAGCCAAGACAAATGTTAGTATTTATTGTATCGTACATACATACCACAAGTTATAAAGTAATATAAAGAAATAAAGTGACACTTTTAATCTTACTGACAGCTGATATACTGATGGTATAAGTGAATAAATAAAGTGACGAAATTTGTAAAATGTACATAAAAATAATTTTTAAAAGTATATAAAGGACTGAACATTTTAGATAAGTATAACAATAAATTTTATAATATAAAATGTAAGATATAAATATTTTGTGGTACTTTGTGGGATTTTATTTCAGATTAAATTATAGTAATGTACGTGTGTTTACTGTATCACTGCTGAGGATGAAGCTATGTGGATCGAACATTAAAAAAAAAGAATAGATTCACCATAATGTGGTTACTGTGTCATCGCTGAGGATCAAACTATGATAATTGAGATGAATATTAAAATAAAGAAGCTGACAGATTAGATATATAATATAACATGTTAGATATTTTACAGTACTTTGTGGGATTTTATTTAAAGTTAATATATGTAAAATAAAATTTTTGTTTTCTTTTTACAATTGTATCTATATTAATTACTATATGTTGCAATCTCTTAAAATTAAGCCTCTGCTTTTATTAGCAAACTAATAATTCCACACGGCAGTGATGCCAGAATCAAGCTTTTAGCAACAAAAATGAAGATAAGCGCTAGCCAGCAGGAGTATAGAAAATTTAAAGGGAAGCGGTACAAACACAACTATGCCTGGAGAGCATAGGTGTGATTTGGACTTCAGGCAACATTGGCCTTAGAAGAAGAGCGACTACCGCTAACCGTGACATTTTTACGTGTTATCCGTGTAAAGTGGTACTGCGTTTACCTAAAAACTCAAAGCAAATAAAAATGCTTTTCCTAAATTGATTTGTAATATTGATAAAATGGTCAAATGTAGCCATTAATTAATTAGATTTGGTAATAAATACAGAAAATGCGTTTTATTATAACAAATGAGTTGAGGTAAAATAAACTCAATGTTTTTATATTAATCTGTTAACAAATGCATTTTTTTATTTATTATTGAGTCCAATAAATTAATGGTTATTAAAAAAAAATTCCTTGTAATGAAAAAAAAAATGAAAAAATTTTAAACTTCACCAAGACTTGAACACGAGCCCACCGCATGACAAACGGCAACCTTACCGCCTGCGCTACAGCGCTCACTTGATGTACCAAGAGCAAAACAGCCTTTTAAAGACTGATTACAATTCTTTCACTAACTCGTCATAAACGATCAAGAATTAGCTGCAATAATAAATACATTTATCTCCACAGCATTATTGCACTAAATTTATTATGTTTTTAATTTGAAGCATACATTTTACATGAAGATACGATACTTTAAGGGTGTTCATGCAATACTCTAAATACAAAACTATTCATATGCTCGTTTATCATAGTTATTCAACTACATATAACAAATATTATAATATTACTTAATTAATTTATGATAGTTGAGCATATGAATAGTTTTGTATATAGAGTACTGAATGGTTACCCTTAAATTATCATATCTTCATGCAAAATGTATGCTTCAAATTAAAAACATAATAAATTTAGTGCAATAATGCTGTGGAGATAAATGTATTTATTATTGCAGCTAATTCTTGATCGTTTATGACGAGTTAGTGAAAGAATTGTAGTCAGTCTTTAAAAGGCTGTTTTGCTCTTGGTACATCAAGTGAGCGCTGTAGCGCAGGCGGTAAGGTTGCCGTTTGTCATGCGGTGGGCTCGTGTTCGAGTCTTGGTGAAGTTTAAAATTTTTTCATTTTTTTTTCATTACAAGGAATTTTTTTTTTAATAACCATTAACTTATTGGACTCAATAATAAATAAAAAAAGTGCATTTGTTAACAGATTAATATAAAAACATTGAGTTTATTTTACCTCAACTCATTTGTTATAATAAAACGCATTTTTTGTATTTATTACCAAATCTAATTAATTAATGGCTAGATTTGACCATTTTATAAAATTTAAAAATCAATTTAGGAAAAGCATTTTTATTTTATTCATTCACTTATACCATAAGTACTTCTGCTGTCAGATAGATCAAAGCTATCACTACTCCTTATTTCTTTATTACACTTTATTTTTCCGTATATTAACATTTGTCTTCGTTCACGCCGTTCACGGTGACAGGCTGTGAATATACTATATATAATTTTTGATATATTACGTTCTGCATTTAAGATGGCTACTGATGTATTTCCGCTGGCAGTATACTTTGTGCAGTCTGCATTCCTTATATCAAAATTCACTTACTATAGAGCGTAGTACTATTCAAGATGGCGGACTTGGCAACCTTGGCATATGCATTACTACACATTCTCACTTCACTGTTTTTGTGTTAGTACTTTACTAGCGTATAGTTTAAGGACGCAGCTAGTTTTAGGTATTTGTGGTTTTGTCAGTAATAATAAAGGCGTATTCTATTTAGGGTCAGTTCCACCAACTATTTAAGGAAGGTTTAACTCATTAAACTCTAGTTAAACAATAGTTTTCATTACATAAACTATGCTATTTTAACCAAAGTTTAAGTTAACTCGGGTTGGTGAAATCAGTCCTATGTAATGCGTATAAAATATATGTAGCTCTTGATGAGAGATTTTGAGGTACACGAGGGAAAAGAAACGAACGAGGAATTAAACGTTTTATTCAATAGTTATTGGCAGTGACGGTATTTTGTAGTAAACGAGAACGGAAAACGTATAACGATTTTACAGGATGGCGGGAAGGAGAAAGAAGGTTAGATTCTTATAAAAGACAAATATTATGAATATTTAGCTACAGCTGCTTACAACTATTATAGGAATTACTGGTTATTGTACTGAACATCGGAATAACTTCAGATAACCATGAATGTAGAGCTAAAACAGTCGTTAAACGATTAATTGAAAGAAAGGTATTTAAGAATGTAAAGAGAGAGAGAGAGAGATGGAAATATACAAACTTACTTTAAGAAAATCAAAATATTTATTGCTTTTAGATTTTTTTGCGACCAGAGGATAGAATTGGAGTTATCGTCGCTGGTTCGAACACAACGAAGAATGATCTGGGAGTCGATAATGTAGAAGTTCCTGATTATGTGAGAACACCATGCTGGGATGAAGTAGAAAGAATAAATCAATTAAAAATATCAAAAAATCAAACCACGTGGGTGAAAGCTCTACATGTAGCGATGGATTACATAGGCAGAGAATGCATGTAAGTGCAAGCGAGTCGAACTTCGGAGCTCTCGATACAATCATGACTTAAAATTTTTCCGATTTCACTGTTTCAATGGGTAGCGGTTCCTGCCAAAAAAGTATAGCTCTCATATGGGATCGTAATGACGAAAAGGACATAGTGCAGCAATCCGAGATCCAAACAATTATGTCGCAGTTAAATGAGAAAAACATTCGACTTACGATTGTGTAAGTTCTTTATAATTTATAAATCCTTAATTCGTGTTTCAAACATCTTATACTTGGTAGGTCGTTTGTAATTTTAGAGGTCCTAGAGAGATCAACGATTTTGTTTACAACGACTGGACAAGCTCTGAAAAAATGTGGGCAATGATCGAAGAAAAGGTAAGAATCGAGAAACTGAAAACACACCGACGAAATGTCTAACAATCTTATCATTCGTCGTAGAGAAGCGGACAATATCTAAGTTTTCGTACTGCTTTGTCAGATCTGGAATTTTACCATGTAAGAATAGTTGGGGTGGTCCCGTGGAAATGCGATCTAGAAATTTTAAACTTCACTATACCCATCGCATCATATTCAAAGGTACGTATAATCCAAGTGGCCAAAAACAGGAAGATCGAAATAAAACGGTTAGTGCATATAAAAAAACGTTTTCCAGATCTCGAGAAGACCAGTTTTAAAAAATTGGAAGATGTTCAGCTCTTGCGGAGACGAAGCGTCTAAGAAGTCGGAAATAGTAGATAGACACAGAAATCGTTATAAAAAAGATGAAACTGTACCTGGTTATTTGTATGGTGGACAGTTTATTCCAGTAAGAAGTAGGTACAAATACTAGGAAAAGTTTCATTGCTGATGCCAAACTACTAATCGTTTCTTATGTATCCTAGCTGAAGACGAGGAAAATATGAAGCCCAGTTTCGGTTCCAAAAGCTATAAACTTTATTCCTTTGTGCTGAAGAAAGATGTTGGCATAGAGAATTGGGCGTGTGAGGAGAGTTTACGGATCGTTGTACCGGAAAATGAAGTAAGTTGGAACTGGTAATTTGAGATATAAGATAGACAAAGAGGAAGGAAAGATTTTAAAATTAATTCGATCATTTACCCTATTTTCATCAGATAGCAGCAGAATCATTTTATACATTAGTGAAAGCAATGGTTAAAAAGGATCTAGTCGCGATAGTGAGGAAAGTTTATAATTGTATTTCTTCACCAAAAATGGTAGCTCTATTTCCTCGAATTGACATGGAGTCAGAAGAGCCTTGGGTAAGTGAAGAATTGTTGGTACATTATGCAAAATTGATTCATCCACTTTTTAGCTACAGTGTAACTATAAGGCCTATTTCAAAATCACGAAAAATCTAGAAAACCATTCATAAAACGATCAAGTCTCTGCGTAGAAATTTGACGGTTTCATTAACGGTTTTCTGTGATTTTGGACAAACCTCAAGAGTTGTAAAGGAAGTATGGAGTGAAATTAACTGAATAATTTAAAGAATGGTGAATCTATTTTGCACAGTATTGAATCACAAGATAATAAGACTTGTTAATGTTTTGGAATATGCAGTGTTTAGTCGAGATGGTCTTACCATTCGAAGATGAGAAGAGGACAATAAATGAAAGATTTCCAAAGTCACTCACGAAAGAATTATCGACGGAGCAAATAGAAAGCATTGATAATTTATTGAAGACTTGCGAGCTGAGAGAAGATGAGTAAGTTTATTTAAGTAATTATGGTGATACCTCATATTATAATAAATTTTTACAAATAAACAGGTTTCTACCAGGGTGCATACCGAATCCCAGTACACAGCGGAAGTGGGATGCATTGGCTTGTCGCGCATTGGGCGAAGAAGTGAAATATTCGTCTGCGCAACTGGAAAAGCTAGAAAATATCTTAAAAATGCCGGAGAGACTTAAAAATAATATGAAATCATGTCTTTTAGAAGTAACGAATGTATTTGATTGTAAATTAGTGGAGAAAAAAGTGGAAGAAGGAAAAAATGTGTAAGTGAAATAATCGGTATAATCAAATGGAGCGGTGAGGATATTTTGGTAAGAAGATAACTTTTATGTACTTTTAGGAAGGAACACGAGGAAATATCAAGAGATGAATGTACCGTAGCCGAAAGTGCAGAGGAAATAGAAATATTAGACAAAAAGGAGTTAAAACTGGAAACGAACATGGAAAATGAAGCCTTATTGGATGTAGATTTAGAAGGGATGTTTTAAGAATGGAAATGATTTGATGAAGGAATCGATGAGAATCGAGATGAGAATTTATCTTGTCAATCTCGAAACACCTATTTTGTAAAGATTTTTTATTTAAGATCTTAAGCACACATACACTATCCATTTCTCGGCGTCAATGTTACAATAAGTTTGTAACAATAGAAGTTTTAATAAAAGATCAAAATCTTGTGTTTAATGTTGTATTTTTTAATAGTTTTTCACATTTGTTATGTTAAAATGTTGGACATTTCGATTATTTTAATGAACGATATGTAATACAAATTAATATAATTGTATTCAACTTCTTAGTCTTCAACTTAATTAGACTCATGCAGAATGTTCTCGTCTCCATTATTCATGTTGTACTGTACACTGAAAAATTGATTTGTCTTCATAAGTATAGTATAGAAATTTAACAAAAAAAACAATGAATGAAATTAATTAAAAGGTCAACGAGTCAATTTCCTACAATGTTGACTGTACTATCCCGTGTATTATAAGAAAAAGATACGAAGTTTATTAAGGGTGAACCCTACCAAGTCGGGTTAAGTTAACCCGACTTGGTAGGGTTCACTTTAAATGTAAATTTAAAATTTGGTATATCCCCGCTAAATAGAAAAATTAACCCGGAAACCTTGGTGGAAATGGAAAAAAGAAATAAAGGTGTACAATTTGCGTAGCACTTACTGTAGAGATTTTATGAGATTGTGGAACAAAAATCGCGATTCGCGCGGTTTCGAGTGGTTCGAGTGTCGGTTGTCGCCGTTGTCGGTTGAAGCTAGCACGCGCCACGCAGCACGCTAACTGCAGTTCAGCAGACTGTAAAAACATTCAATTTGTTGTTGTTATTCTCACTACTTACTGTACTGTCAGGTTTCTTTGTATCATTGAACAACAATTATATTTTTCAATTTCGACAAGAAGTATGTGGCGATTCTAATAATACACGATGCATTTAATAAAAGTTAACTAATATCAACGTAGTACAGATAATAGAAGAATTTAAAAAAAATAATGTTATCATTTTCTTTACAATCAATATTTGGCTATGATGATTTTAAAAGTGATATACAGAAGAAAGCCACAACGGCTGTCTTTAAAGGTTAACTTCGTCTATCAATGAACTTCATCTCTGTAATTGCATAGAAAAATATAAATTATATTTTTTTAGGAAAACGAGACGTATACGTGTGTATGCCAACCGGATCTGGAAAATCTTTGTGCTTTCAACTACCAGCAGTTTTGTGTGAGACTAAAGTAGCGATTGTGTTTTCACCTTTGCTAGCACTAATCAAGGTAAAGAAGGCCCAGCGAAGAAGTCTATTTGTAACCCAAATGTATCTTGTTTACCTTGACTCTTCATTGTATATACTGAAATCTTAACATTTCTTTCAGAATCAAATTGATTTCCTAAAAAGTAAAAAAATAAATGCCTGTTCACTGAATTCTACAACATCATCAAAAGAGAAGGACACTATAATACAAGATTTGCTTTCTCCTATGCCAAAAATAAAGCTGTTATATGTTACTCCAGAAATGGGGGAACAATCTCGTTTTAAGGCAATACTAGATCTGAGTTTTTCTATCCATTGCCTCTTTGTCTCTACTATGATTTACTTTTATTATTGGTAATTCTTTTCGTTTACTTGCAGACTATCATATGCAAAATGAAAAAGGCAGACACACTCTCCTATTTTGTTATTGACGAAGCTCATTGTCTAAGTCAGTGGGGCCATGATTTTAGACCCAGCTACAGGAAACTTGGAATGCTGAAAGAGTTATGTCCCGACATACCAATGATTGCTGTAACAGCTACTGCTGCTAAGCATGTACGCTCTAATTATACGTATATCGTTCTTCGTCGGCGATAGAAGTACAATGTATAAAACACCGAATCATTGATTTTATGCTGCATCACGCGTCATTATTTAATTTTTGTAGGTAGTCGACGATATCTTTAGATGTTTAAATATGGACAAACCTTATATTTTCTCCGTTCCTGTATTCCGGCCCAATCTGTTTTACGACGTATGGTTTTTGGAAGCTCTGGAAAAACCGTTCGAACACTTAGAAACATTTGTCAAACAAACGTTGGGTGATTCAAATGAAACTCTACCAAAGGTATGATAAGACTGGGATCATAATAGAAATTTGTCCAATAGACATTCTCTCTATTAAATAAGTGCTGTCATGGTAATAACACCGATCCATGTGCTTTAGTTGCAAAGAAATTGTGGTATCGTATATTGTAGAAAAAAAGAAACTACCGAAGTTATAGCCAATAAATTAACGCTTTCTGGAGTACCTACACTTGCCTATCATAGCGGTACGTTGAATGTAATTTAAAGTTATCCCGGTTTATTTCTTGTATAAGGATTTGTTTTAATAATCGGTCTACTTTTTCCTTTTAATTTGCCAGGCTTAAAAGTACAGGAACGTAACAATATACAAAACCAATGGACTTGTGGTCAAATACCGGTCATTGCGGCAACGTGTAGCTTCGGAATGGGAGTTGATAAGGGATCGGTAAGGTATGTGGTGCGGATTGTAATAAAAAACCATTCTGACAGAAAAGATTGATATTTTAAAATTTCAATTACTCAGCCTATTTTATGTAACAGATTTGTCGTTCACTGGACGGTGCCACAAAACATTGCTTCATATTACCAAGAGTCTGGGCGTGCTGGTAGGGATGGAAAACCTGCCTTTTGTAGAGTTTATTTTAGTAATGAGGAATACGGGCCGATTTCTTTTCTGATTAAGGAGGAATCTAGGGAAAAGGATGCGAATTTGGCTAAAATACGCTGGAAAGATTTTGAGAAGAGCGTTGCCTATTGTCTCGAAACAAAGTAAAAAATTGTTCATGTTTATCATTAAAATATCGTAAATCTATTAATTTTTAATGATTTCCTTCGTTTTCGAGATGTCGCCACGGTGTTTTTTCAAAATACTTCGGTGATAGTCCACCTTCGTGTAAAGATAGGTGCGATGTGTGCAAGAATAAAGAAACAGTACAGCTCAGAATATCTGAGTTCGAAATGTGCCAAACGAAACGGGAAAAGCAAAGAAGTAACTTAGATTCGTTTGGCTTGGAGAAGTACGATGACGGCATGTGAGTAAGAGTAATGGGTTGTGGCATATTAATATTATTGTAGTGTAGATTCTTAAATTAAAAAAATCTATAGGTACGAATGTGCGAGTATGCAGGCTTCAAGAGAACAAATTATTGCTGAAGATAAACGCGAAAGCAGAGAGTTGATAGAGCAACAATTTTCCATAAGAAGGGGTGGCAATTCTCGAAGCAAGGAGGTAAAAATAAAAGTTTTTTTATTTAGCCAACGTTCTTTAACTTATAATTTCAGGTACATAAGAAAAATTGTGAGGATGCGAAAACAGCGCAAGTCTGTTCGGCGGAGAGTACAGATAGAAAAGTTCGTGGATTAACTGTTCAGGTACATAATCAATTTTTCTTGATAACTTGCTTCTCTCTTAATTTGGAAACATTCAACAATTCGAGGTATATCAAAACATAATTTTTTATTTGCTCCTTATTTTACAGGCCAGAGAACATTATTATCAAGAATTAAAAGAGCTGTTGTTTGAAAATTATAGACAGTTTCAATCAACGTTTGAGGATAACTTTACAGAAAAGGAGGTACACGATTTAGCACGACAGCTTGAGTACAAAATAGTTTGCGAAACTAAACTAGCTAACAAATACAAATATGATGTATCGAAAATGGTACGTGGTATATTATTAAACTTTAATGGTTTATGATATATTTTTATTTTATTGTTTTACCCATTTTATTTAGTTTTTAACTAATTTTTATCTTTTCATTATGGTAATAAAACAACAACAAAAGATCTCCTCTATACGGAAATGTATCAGCACTGCCTCAGTGTCCGAATATTTGCTGAAGTGTAATAAAGAGAGCAGGTTGTTGCGGCAAGAGTGTTCTGAGGACATTACTGTTTTTGCAAAGAATTTGAGCGATGATAAGACAGGTGACGACTGTACAATTGTTGGAGCCGATGCGATGTCGTGTAATGGCAAAGGCACGCTTAAGCTTGATACGGAATTTAAAACTGCTGCGGAAATAAGAAACCTGAGTAGTACTCATGAGAAAGCTAATGACGTTAGATTGGGCACTAGCTTGAAAAAGAATAACCAGCGAAGCGAGAGTTCAACGACATACCTTAAGAAAGATAAACAAAGTTGTATAACCAATGGATTCGTTTGTGCTCGAACTATTCATGAGAGTGAGAATGCAATGAGTTTAAAAAGAAGCTGCAAAGAACTGGAAAAATCCAAACTCAACGCGAACACTGTGTCAGTGTACGAACAATTAGTGAGTGTATCGTCAAAAGTAGATAGTAACAGTGCTGATAAAAAGAATATACTCAGTGGGAGAAACATTTCTCAACATTTAAATAATTCTTGCAAAGGTCATAAAGAGTTTGTTCGAGAAAGAGTTAGGGATACTAATGATAATTCTACTGCACTGAAAAAGCGAAAAATGATTGAACTCTTTGGCGATGACGCATTTTCGAGTAAGGATGAACGAACTAAACGTAATAAAAGTGAGTCACAATTGGCCGATTCTAGTAGTAACGATATTAATAGTATTTCAAAAAATAATATATTTAAGAAAGATTCATCGAATAAGCTTGACAACAAAGATGAAAAGAAAGGCAATAATTTTGCCGTGAAAGATCAAGTAAGTGCGAAAACTCGAACCAAGACGGTCGTGAAAGTGAATAAAGCAATGCAATTTAAAACCGCTGAAATGGTAAAGTCATGCCTCATGAAGTACTATCTAACTGGCCGTATACCGGATAAATCAACATTCTCCAGAATCTGTCGAGAAATGCATCATAATGTTATGGATAAGAAAATAACTGGTAGTGTATCATACAATATGATCTCATTTAAAATTGTTGATGAAGCGATTGATGTTACTGTGTATTTTTTTTTTTAGATAAGATACTTATAAAAGATTACGTTGATCAATTCATGTCCAGCAACACTTAAAAGTACTATATTTAAGACCACGCTTAGTGACTACAAAAAATTAATTTTTTAGCAATGTCTAATTTATTGTACATAGATAATAAGTATCTCTGCGATTGACTTTTTAAGAATTAAAAAGGAAATCGAATTGTCGTCTCGATGTTTTTCGTCAAGGACGTGTAATAAAGAAGAAATAGAAATAAGAAAACAATTTATTACCTATTTATTCATCTTTCCGTTCCTGATGCCCTTGCCTATTTAATGCCTGAATTGGAAAATGGTGTGACGTGTGGTGATTAGTAAAATTTATATAATATTTAAAAAAAACATTCTTTATTGAGCAATATTGACGACTTTAGCATTGCTACGATATCACTGGCAAGATTGAATTTTCTTAGTCTACAGTCACGTGAAAAAAATTTATCACATGTTTATACGCATACACGCTGTTATATATTATTATTCTTATATGTAATGTTTGCACGTCTAATATAAAATTACATTAAAAAATTTTTTAACGTTTGATCGTTATATCAATGAGGTAAAAAATGGTTCTAACGTCACGAGGTAAAGCTGTTTTTAAGATTATAAGTAAGTGCATTAACGAGAGTATTTCTATACTCTGAGACTATAAATACTGCCTCGATAGCTACTGAAGCGGTAATTATTTAAGGCAAGATTCGATAATTGACGCAATTGTTTGAACGCTATGCCATAATGTAGTCTCCAAGCGAAATTGCGGCTAATCTTTTTGATATTTACATGTGACATTAATAACCCGCTTAAATAACTATAGACATACACTCATACGTATGTACATACTACTTTCCAAACCTTTACGATACATGGGTATGCCCGATTCCCTCAAAAAAGAGATTAATCTCTCAAACTTATTAAGTAAAAACAATCTGTGGAAGAATATTATTTCTTTTGATCAATACTTATACATGATAAATAAACTGGATAAAATAGTTAAATATCGTGTTAAAAAAAATGTGTGTGATATCTCATAATGCTATTTACACATACAAAGAGTGATTTTATTGAGTTTCAAGTGTGCACCATAGAAATCATTAATCTCACTGATAAGACACACTTGGATCAAAATGATTTAATAAAAGAGAGCGTTAAAAGTTTGATTACTGAGCAATCCCGTGTTTCATAAATACTTTCAGCTAGGGATGGAGTGAGATTATTCTGAGGTAGTGCTATATCACCGGTTGAGATATTCACTAAATTTTCACAAAAACATATAAAAGCAGAGGAATGTGCCGATATTGTTTCGCATTTGATTAATTATAATTGTTCTATTACAAATATATAAATATATACAAATTGTATAAAAGTGTTTTTTTTTGTAGGTGAACCGACAGCGCGAACGCAAATGTCTCGTATTGGTGATAACTTTATAATGGATCGAATTTGAAACTCGTGTCAATTATTGAATAAATAAGTATTAGTTGACGATTCACTCTTCACTAATGCACAATTTAATCCTGTCTAGGCTTAATGTACTCTTTTATCTCTATCTTACTTTTTAACACGTGCTTTATGCAAGGACGCGTAGCAGTACTTTGCGGAAGAGGAGTATCAAAAGTTTTGATGGAATCTCTTATCTATATATGCTTGATAATTGATCGTTCGATGAATCTTAATGGGAGTGTTAGCATAAAGGCACAAAGCTCGTCACTTTCGAAACATTCAACAATATTATAGACATCAGAGGATTTTCGTCAATGCTATTTCAATTTTAAACTCTACGAGGTATCAGTCTTTATAGCTTTTATCCACATACAGTATATATAGCGCGCGCGCGCGTGCGCATGTGTTCGTATGTTTATGCGTGCGTGTACCGTGTATCAAGACTGCACAATTAAAGGCAGACTGTTTTTGCTCGTTTTCTTGTCCACAATAAATTCAAGATTTAATAATTTCGCATTTAATGCGATATTTATTGCTATTCCATCATTCGAAATAAGAAGAATGCTTATGTTTTTTCGTTTAATTTTTGCTACTGAATAAATCTTGAGTAAATACTTATCTAGAGTAAAAAACTGTAAAGAGCTTTTTTCCTTACTCGGTACGATCTCGCCATTGATGTGTACATAGCTTGCGCGCACATTTAAAATTCTCCCTGTTTCTTGCTATAATAAAATGTACATTGGTGCGCTACTTTTATATTAAGAAAAAGTATGTTTCCTAATAACTCACCTTGAAACCTCGATTTTGCAAAAGTTCATATGTCGTATTGTATATTTAAAGAACACTAATACTAAGAGCAAGAACAATGTAGTATCGAACTGCCCCTGTGGATCCCGCGCTTTTACTATATATGTACAATTTAATCTAAAGGATTGTAGAACGATGCTTTGGCCTGTGGATGTTATAAAAATAAGATGTGTTGATTAGGCCCGATGCCTGTTTGCTTAAATGGTTCCAGCAGAACCCCTAGATTCTTTGGAAATCAATAATATACCATACGTAACATCATCGAACGATTCAATCTCATACAACTTCTTCCTTGAGATATGGCAGTTCTTCCAATGGCATCGACCGCTGTTCTTCTTCCGTTGGACTTAGCAACGAATTGTAGTAAGTATCCAATTCTTTTGTTTTAACAGAAGCTCGTCTCTCATTTAAAAAGCTCAGCCTTTTCCTTTGCATTTCTGCCTCGAACCACTGTCCAGGGGATGTGGAGCCTTTCGGTTGATGGAGTAAGATCTTTGCAACACTCCAAACCAAGAAAGTTGCGCCAAATAGAAAAAGGACGTACATGATGACTTCCTGAACTATCGGTAGTACGTTGAGATACAAGAGAAATCGATTATTCATCGATTCTGGTAGCTCGTGCATTCCCTGCAATAATGACACACCTATCAAGTTGTTTCTCGCGCATATGAATTTACAAAAAAAAATATGACGTTGGGAAATGTAGGAGGAGGAGGAGGAAGAGGCAGAAAAGATGGATAAACTGTCTACTAGCTGCTTCTGTCCGTAATATTACACAGCAGCAGACTACCATGTCTTTGCGCGTACACTACATAGCATGACAAACGTTTTTCCCTTCTTCCTGTTTTTGTCCTACTTCCTCCTCCTCCCTTTATTCCTCTCCTTCTTTTTCTACACAATTTTTTCATCATTATATGCAAAACAGCTATTTGCACGATCGTCCGAAGAAACAGAGAATCGTGAAAAAATGATCGGTAGAAAAAAATCTACGCGACATATCGTATAACGAGGAAAAAACGGTTTGAGCGTAGACGCTTGGAAATTTCTCGAGCGATTTACGTAAGCTCTCCCAATGAATACTTACAATCTCGAACCAAAGCAATGGTAGGACAAAATCCTTGAATCGCTCGACCCTAGCGATGGATTCGATGTCCTGCAGCGCCATGTTGATTTGGAATCTAAACGCAAGTTGTACCGGTAAGCCAGATTTTGGTTGGATAAAGAAGTACGATTCATGATTTTCTGCCAAAGGTTTTAACCCTTCCACTGCATTTAACACTTGTGGATCAGCTTTGTAGAAGTGTGGATATGACAGAGCAATTGGAAATCCTAATGGATTATTTATTATTATTATTACACTTATATATACACACAGAATTAGTATACGTACCGTAATAACAATCAGTGACGTCTATGAAGCCGGCCGGAAGGCAACGACCCAGCCGACAGAAACATTTGTTTTCAGGATTGATCAGACCATTGTCCAATTCATTGTCCATAAATTTGAACAGATACGTCTGCATCCCTTTTATAGTTTCCTCGCCGGTTCGGATCTGTCGTTGGGTAAGGAGGAGAAAAAACTGGATTATATTACCGTAAACGGTAAAAATGTATGAATTATGGGGAATTTACCATACGAGCACTGCGACAAAGACTTTTCCTAAAGAATATCAATGTGTCGTTTGGCTCCAAGTAACCACGAAACTTGGCACCGTCACTGGCACCTTTCACATTGGCACAACTCCCGGTCCATTGAGGCAAGTTGTAGTCACCGTTGTACTTTTCAATCAACCCAGTCATGCGGACATCGTCCTGCCCCGTGTAAACAGTCTCGTAGTCACCTTCAAAGTCGTACATCTGTCGAGATCGAGAGAGCAGAAAAATTGAAATTTTCAGATTTCAGATGGAAAGTACAAAATAAGTAGACAACTGAAATACTATGCTTACTCTATCAATCAAACCCAATTTGTCAAATTTGATCCAAGATGGCATCAGATGATTACCCAGGGTGACTAGAGTGGACTTGTAGCCAAACATAAACTCTTTGGCGGTCATTTGGACCAACGGTCGAGAGTCCGTTTGACGAATGATTACGTTCAGGCCAAATCTGGTAAAATAGGAAGCGTCTCTCATGACGTTGGCTATACTCTGAAAGTACATAAAGAGAGGCTGTAAAGAAATCGTTATTGGTTAGGTGCAGGTGGTGGTGCATTGACCGTTGGGCGTTCGAATGCGCACATGCGCAGAAAAGTGACGCAAGAATCGTTGAATAAACTGACTGGATCCTGCAGTACCGTTTATATGAATATTTCATTTAGACAAAATAACGAAGTTTCGCAAATGATCTATTCGGTGGATGATTGCGAATACGGCTCGATGACCCCATTGGCGTCTTACCAAGAGTTTAGAGAGACTCGCTGCGAATTTTTTGCGCGTGTCATAACCTAAATTACAAAGAGTCTTCTGTTCGAATTGGTAGTGCTTGTCACGCGAGCAGCCAATTAAATGATCATTATGACACAATAATGCTTTATTAATATGGGATGAGACAGTAACGGTCTTTGTGCTTACCAATAATGCGATATTCGGTAGGATTAAGAGATCCTCTTCCGTGCCATTGCTCATTTCTGATTGGTAAGTCAATGGATGAAGCGGTACAGCTGTCACAGTACCGTTATCGTTAAACTTTACGCTGCCATGCTCCATGTTCTCTCTGAAAGGCAAAAAAAGCTTGATCGTTGCTTAATCGACGAAAGATAATATAATAATTGAGATAAAAATTGGCAAGGTCTCACTTGTATACGTAAGGACCGACTTCCTGAAACTTGAGCTTGCTATCCTTGCCGGAGATGTACTCTTCGTGATTGGTCACATTGAAAAGGTAGACCTTGAGATAGAGGTCGACCGGAGGTTTCCTCCAGAGCTCAAAGATCTCGCCTCCATCGGCGAGCACTACTTTCAGTTTGAAGAGGAAATCATAGGGTTGGCAGAGTAGTACGAAACAGCCGGTAACAAGACCCACCAGACCCAAGCTCATCAGTACAAAAATACCTGTAGAACGGCTATGATTATAAACTCGATTAAACAGTGCATGGCATTCGATATAAAGACACACGCTACAGGCATTTCAGGCCATTTGCCGGAATAAAACAACGCACAACCGTGCGGTGCGATCCTTGAACGGACGATTTATGGAAGCGGCGCGTCACGAGTTTCTACGTATTATATATATACACAACAATACTGTTCTAGAGTTTACAAGTTTGACGGATCAACGAGAAAAGGTCCTTGAATCTTTTCTGAGATTATCAACTGGGAAGACATAGGTGTATCATTGCTGGGAAGCGGAAGTTTCGTTGAAACAAGTTGGCCATGCGCGAGAGAAAATGCGTTATTGCTCTGGAAGCGTATTTCGACATAACCTTCATAGAGCGAGCGTCTCGCGCGTCCTGCGAAAGACCTGCCCCCTATTATTATTAATAATAAGAAGGCGGAAGGAAAAGATCGACGCACACGGGAGCGTTGTCTCTCTTAATGGATACATCTGATATTGATTAATCTGATAAACGGTAACCTTAACGGATAAAGTTGTCTACTTTACACAATATATATATTTATAATCGATATTTCTTTCTCCGCCACGGAATGAAAAAATTAGCAACGAAAGCTTGGATCGGAACTTTACCAAATTGTCCATTAAAATCAACTATTTTATCCGAAGGAAACCGGTTTGCGGTTTCCAAAAACGATGCTTTCAATGTCGTATCTGCATGTTATAGTAATGGTGGTAGTAACAGTGGTAGTGGTATGTGCATAGAGGGAAATAGGGATCATTAAAGCTGACTCGTTGTCTTTGACCCATAGCGTGCAACAATGACAAATCGATGCGATTGGTGTGAAATAATATTAGGTATAATCTGGCCCGAGACGGATTGTTCAGTTTGCGTGTGTTCCGGAAGAATAGCTATTCGAAGCACGTCGCGCGTGGTTGGTCTATTAATCGCTTCATTATTTCTCGGCACAAGACGAGTCTGGCCTACCGAGCATAGTAATATCTCTCTTTAACTGAAATAATATGTACGCAAAAAGCTGCTTGACGTTCCTCTTACTGCACAGTCCCAAGGATCACGATCACAAAAAAGGGAATAATGCTTAGTATGTATCGAAGGGTTGAGTGTGCATAGCGTTAAAGCTTAATACTCTTCTTCGCAATTTGTCGATTCCTACGCCTTTGACCTCTCGCGCCCCCTCCCCCTCCCGCTCTGGTACGAATGTAATTTATATTAGGTAAGTATCGACATTTTTCATTAATCCAGATTTCAGATCAGGACGATTGAGTACGTATTGCGTTAAAACTTAATATTTGGTCATTTGTCGGTTGCTACGCTTTTTACTTATTTTACGCTATTTTTCGTATCTTAATTGTTATCGAATAAATTCTAACTTGTAGTAGATCTGTGTGCAACTTTAATAGAAGAATCAGAGCCAAAGGGTTGAACAGGCAGTGCGTTAAAGTTCATCACTACGTTGTTATTAGTGATTGCTACGCCTTTGACCTCTCTCGAGACACCTTTCACATCTAACGCATCATGCTCATGTAAGCCTAACTTATGCTATATCCGTGTGCAGTGCTAATTATAATCTCTAGTTATTTTTTTCTTTCATACATATTTAAAAATCGAAGGGTTCAGTCCAGTGAACTAGTATCGCATTCTGGAATTTTGTTACTTCCCATGTTCGAATGTTTGGTTTATCAATAGGCCGATACTAGCGCTACTGATACATTGCTAACATTGCTGGGCCAACAGCGAGTAGCGAGCGACCCTTTACAAATCAGACATTCAAGTTTGCTAAGTTGCCGGTTGCCACGCCTTTCACCTCCCTCGCGCCACCTTTCGCAACCAACGCATCTTACCATTCTTACCCGTTCAAAACCCAAACACTTGATGCGCGTTGAACGTTTAATCTTTCATCAGTTTTTGTTCTTCTTCGTCCATGTTTCAGAACAAGAACCAAACTTACCGAGTCTTTATGTAATTCGTCGCTTGTGCAGTGCTCACTTACACTGGCTTATATCGATTCTGCTCCCAAAAAATGAAAGATCAAGGTGTTTTAGCCAATAAGGTCTCTCTCTTTCTAATCTCGGCAATAAAATCGGCGCAAGCCAGTTTATGCGGTAATTAAAAATCTCTTTTTATGCTGTAACATTGATTTCCTACCCCGGCCAATTTCTAACCTAATTTTGCAATAAGATCGTTCGCGATTAGCCAAGCATGCGAATTGCACTTTTAACCGGGACTAATGCATTACTGCAGGTATTAGGAACCGGTTTCTTGCTTTCTTTCGTAAAATTCTCGTGGAATTCGATTAAAAGAAAGAGAAAGAGAAAGACAAAGAATAAAGTACTATCTCGGATTATATTAACTACTTACTTCTAGACCATCTCGGCCTGCCATCCGAGTGTACGGGTAAAGCAGCACTGAAGAATTGATTGACCACGACCGAGGATTTTCTACGAAGACTCTTAGGGTTTCGCGTTGACGAAAAGTTCTCAGAATCCGCTACGTCGGCTGATGTCGGATTCGTACTCACCGCGGAGTAACTCCTACCAGTTAGCCGATTCCAAATCATTGTGATATCCTCCTTCATAATTTTACACTGTTAATCCGTACGCGCTATTCGTCCGATCTCAGGCTTTTTTCAAAATTCGAAGAGAAGCCGACTCGATAGTTCGAACACTCTTCTTTTTTAGCGTATAGCGTTCACTTTGAAGACATTGCAACACGCTCAGGTTTAAAAAATTACTCCAGGAGTTCACTTAAATCAACTCGCATTGGCGTCAACTCACGTTTCAGCGTGCTCTACGTGGTCCGAATAATTTTTCGTCAGATTGAAAAGTAAATATAGCGATTCGCGCGCGCGCGCGCACGCTTTATTTACAAATAAATAGGTAAAGTACGAAAAATGTGCGATAACGCGCTAACTGTTATCGCGTGCGGGGGTGAAAGTCTGGAGTTTATTCCACTTTTGGACGAACTGGCGTTCGCGATGCTGGCGCCGTGCGATTTCGTGCAAAAGTGATGAAAACGCGGATTGAGCGAGTTTGAAAAATATATCGGCGAGTGTTTGGTAGCCCCACCTGTAAGAGCAGTCAACGGCGAGGAGCGAATGGAGATGGTAGGCAACACGTGGAGCTTTGACCAATGGTGGTGGCTCTTGGCACACCCGTCGCCCGACGGACGGACGGACGGAGGCCGGAGGCGGCAGCGGTCTTCAGCGGATAGTTCGAGTCAGTTCGAGACTCGAGTTCTCCTCGGGGCTCGGGGCTCTCCAGTATACTTACAATAATAGTTTATTCAAGTAGTCTTCCGCCTTCTCTCCTCGATCTCCCCTAACCCGTTTTATCTTTCATTTCCCTGCTCCTGTTCAATCGGTTGCGTTCAATTAACGCGCCGACACGTAGGGAAGGCTTCAAGATAAGTAAACATATACAGAGGGTGCTGCACTTGTATGACGCTCCAGAGCTAGAACCTATAAATTCATTTATATCTGCGTAACTGTAAAGAGATATCACAATTCCCCCCCCCCCCCCCCCCCTACGACCAGTTTAAAAGCAAATAGAAAAGTTTCGAAAGGGTACTGTGTGCATAAAATTGACATCTCTTATATGTATACCTAACGGGAATAACAATATTTTTGTACATCTATGCTTTTATACTCTGGGGGACGGGTTATCTGTGCCTCATCCTGTATATGCATGCATCCACTACGTGCTTATTAACGCAGTGATATTGACACGAGAATGTGTAATGGTGCATTTGTATACTATCAGCACTATATCTATCGGTTAATTTCGTCCTGCATCTATAAACGAAACTTGAGCTTAGCACGGTTTTAGTTAAAATCAAATATCTCACTTTAACTTTTAATACAATGGTTAGTTCGGCCGTCCCCTTAACTAATTACCAAACTAAAATTTGAGCTTAGTTTCGTTTATAGGTTTGGCTCTTTGTCATTTTTCTCAGACTTTTTCTCGTATTCGTAAACGTTACACATTTTCATTTTATCATGTTAATGTTGGCACGCACGAAGCGATTACATATCAATTAACAGCTCTGAACAAGGCTGCATATATATCCTGTTCCTGCTTGTTAATGCATAAATTTGAACCTTTTTCCTCATTCAATTTCTATCTGCCAACACTCTCAAAGAAAAGAAGATATTCATCAAGCTGTCAGCGCCATGCTACGACGGGAAGCGCACAAACTATGATAATAAAACAGTAAAGTAGCCCCAAGAGAGGTTATTTGTACAGGGTTTTGTACTTTCAACACTTAATCGATTCTAAGAAAACTGCTACACATAATATTTTGCTGTAATAAGCGGTGAAAAAGCATTTTCGTGAAATAGCAAGAAACAATGTTTACCCGTCACTTTTTTCCTTCAATTATGTACAATGACAAAAAGCTTGTACTGGCAAAAAACTGCGATTCATTATACCAGTCACAAGAAGCTAGCAAAGCTGCGACACATCGCACGCAAGCGAGATCCTTAAATCTCATAAATTATCTCTTTAGCTATGACGCGAGTTTTATTTATCCCGAGCAGCATTATTTTCTCGTGTTGTATTATAAACATACACTTATACGGTTTTCCTAATCTTGATAGAAATCCATACATGTGCAAGTCCAACAGAACCCGGCGTGGCGTTAGTGACTAGTGTCGCGTCAGTCGCGTGTTCCATAATAACCTCACTACACTCTATTTACATCTCTAGAGCTACATTGTATCGCTCGCTCTGACAATGTTAGAACGAAAAAACACACGCTCGGATGTAATAGCAGCGTATGCGTGTTTCTCCGCGCATAATATATCTGTCTCGAAGATTAAACCGAAAGAATTAATTATTATGGGTGGTGAGAGTACGGCTCTTGTCGATACGTCGACGTATACTTGATTATCAAGCCTAGCCGGGTCACGTTTAAATTTAATCGCTTCGCGGATAATAGAATATACGTGCCATTCGTCATACCATCGAATTCTCATTAGTTATTTCACATGTACCATAAATCTTATCTCATTGAACGTCAATCGAAAGAAATAACATTTTATTCTTTGTTACTTGTGTTTTTTTTTTCTTCGTGCCTCGTGCTGTCTCTCCCTCCACCCTCCCCCACCCCCCCCCCCCCCTCCTCTCGAAAAGGTAGGTATAGTAATAATTGTAGAGACCGCGAGGGTAGTAGATTTGGATAGAATATTTGAATATCGTTAACCGTTATGAGATGGAATAATACGGACTGCATATCAAATTGCGAAGGACTGGGCAGGAACCGGTATTTAAAAACTGCGATAAAAATAGTCTTCCACGATTTTTCTAAAGCTCCGCACTGAAAATTAAAAACTATTTGATTGAAATAAATCTCTCTATGAATAGCGCTGATTAAATATTTATTTGTTATTAGTCGAGTTCAATTAAAATGATTACACTTTGATTTGATTCAAACAATTTTTTTAAGGTCAATCAGCTATTTATTAAAACCATGTGTGTACATCTTTAATCGGCATTATTCCAAGAAAGATTTATTTGAATCAAATTATTGTTTTTTCCGTGTGTACAATCGTCTAATATTGCACTATTCCTATTGATATATAGCTATATAAATATTGGACCAATCATGAGGAGAAAAAAGTTGAAAAGCGGAATGAGAGATTAATCTGCGCTTATTGCAACAACTTGACACGTCGTCAGTGTAGGCGCGCACTCACCCACATGCACACACACGAACGCGATCGCGCATCGTAAGAGATGGTCGCTTTTGATTTTACATATCGTTCGTAATTAAGCAGATTGATTCTTTTTTCGGTTTATCCGGATATGTAAATTGATCCTGGAAATATTCACGTGACGTGTCCGTGTATGAGTAAGCGAGTCGGCAACGTCACGTGCTTTTATGGGTCAATCGACATTATCGTGTCACTCGATTATAGTTATACTATATAAACATATTATAGCATGTATATAGAAACGTCACTAGGAATCCACTCTGTCGGATACTACTCCTGTCCTTGATTCGTGTGCTTGTCAATGGAAATTTTAGAGGCGACATTTGTACGTGGTAAGGGGGGGTGGTCGGCCGAAGAGGGGGAGATATCATTTTACCGATTCGAAGAAAAATTCTGACGCGGTGAGAAAACTTGGATAACGAAAACCAACGAGCGTGCGTATACGACTGTTGGAAAATCGCTCAATTACATTTCAGCTAACACTTTGCTCTGCACTTTATCCTCAAATTAATATAATTACGCTACGAAGAGAACGATTCAATTTTTTACGGTGCAACTCGAGCTGCATTGATTTTGGTCTCGAGATTAGAAACAGAGAGAGAGAGAGAGAGAGAGAGAGAGAATTTATTGACTAAAACTCTTGGATCGTCAATTTTTCGTGAACAGAATCATTGTACGAGTATTGAAATGGTTTTTGCATATATAGTAAGAAATAAAGTTGAGGTTGCTTCGAGTGGTGGAGTGATAATAGGAATGGAGAAGATCAGAAGGAGGGCAGGTATAGATAAGGGAAAGATATGTGGAAAAAATACAGAGGCATAAAAGGGCTGGCTTGACGTTAATTGAATTGCTGGAAGGAGGAAGGTAGTTGTGTGTCGTTAGCATAGTCTATAATTCTGCACAACCAGTTTCGTCCCACTGCTCGGCAGTCCTTAAAAAGAAAATAATAGGATCGTATGAGGAGACTCTCAGTATAGTCTCGCATCAAGCAGTATTTCTACCAATTTAAATATTTTTAATGCTTTTGGACGTCGCCCCCTCCCCTCCCACATCTCATATTCTCACTCCATCCCCTTCCCCTTCATTTCGCTAGTCTAGCCAACGTCCACGTAAAAAATATATTTATGCAAGAAAATATCAACATACCGCAAATATTCTCGACTGTATTGCAAATACGAAAAATCTCGTTTTGTCCATTTTATTCCGCTTTTTTACGCAGATTTATGAATCGAGAGGCTGAAATGTCGCTGAATAACATAGCGAAAAATTGTTATTACTGAAAGATTACGGAGGTCATGCGCGTATTTAGCTCGCACTTACAGATATTGCGCTGTTAATAATAATGACAGATATTACAAAGAAGCAATCGTTAATTTATTGTGCGAAGGAGCACCGAAAAAGATCTCTACTTTATTGCAGCGATATGGGAGAAAGAAAAATTTATATCCGTATTACACATGTAAGCGTGCGTTACGTTGTAAATGTATGAGACGCATTTTCCCAGAGCAGTGCGACACCACTTCCTACCCTAGAATTAAATGTACGTAAGAAACTGCTCCTCGAGTGCGTTTCTTACACTGTAATATTGGTTTCATGTTTTTTCTCACAACTTTTTCCACGAATCGAGCGATACGCGACGATACGAGGCTAAAAAAGTACCAAACAAAAACAAATTAAGAAAGAATGACAGAACCAAAAATAATTGAGGAAATGCATGTATATACCCTGGAGAGAGACGAATGTTTATCTTGCAAAGAGGCTGTGACTGTTGCTCGTTGATAATTTGAAAATGGTGCTAGCGTAGAGGGGATTCATCGAGCGCGTCCCCAGAAATTTTCTGGATAATAGATCAAAGGCTGCAGGAGACACTGCGAATGTCGCAAGAAAATTATGCATGCTGCATCGTGTTTTTACCAGCGATAAAATAACCCTCTGCCAAAAGCCAAATGTCGAATGCCAATGTCAAATGTTAAGTATACATATACTATGTACTATGTGTATATACGTACATAGCAGGACAGATTTACCGATAAAGTCTCGTGTAAGCGCGCGTGATCTATTGGGTTTTGGGCAATCTCTCGGAGAGCGAGAAAGAAAATTTGAAGAAAAAACATTAACGCGTGTAATATAATCTCCTTCGTAATAGTACTATTACCTACAATCCTGCTACCTCTATCAATAATGACGTCGAAGGTAGCCTTCGATTAATCACGGAGTTGTCTAAACGGGGGAAGCTTATTATAACGACGCGCGTGTCTCACCGATTCTACTACACCGTGCTCTCATTTTTTTTTACGCACGCACACGTGTACAAAGAAAGATAGAAACACACACACACACACACAGGTGCGCGCACGCACCTACGCACGCACGCACGCACGCACTCACTCACTCCTCGAATCTCCCTTGCCATATGTATCAGTCGAGAGTTTACAATGGTTTTACTCACGATATGGAAAATTGATGTAAGAAAGCATGTTGCGCCGATCTCTTATACGATGTTGAAGGAAATATTTGGAAAATAATCTTGATGCAAGCGTAAAGTATCGCAAGTCATGGGTATGTATGTTGTGTAGGATTTGTCGCAGAGTGTTGGTTGTTGGTCGAGCATGGAAGCTTAAATTTGAATGACCGACGAGATGTTGTCTCGACAAACGTTGGCATACTAAAGGTTTCGCTCTACGATTCGAGCGAAGTTTCAACCACCAATAAGTAAGTACTGGTATATGGCCGCATCTCCAAGTTCCATGATAAAGCGTAGTTCACGCTCGTTGGAGCCAAGATATACATAATACGAATGACCTATTATCTATCTGGGTCTGAAAGCGTTGAGCTTCTATGTAATGTGGGACGTGAATTTCTTTCTTTCCTGTTTCCTAATAAAATACAATGTATATACTATATACTATATATAGTTAACACCACTGGTTTTATAGCAGTCACGTGCGCTTGCGTGCAGGATATTGTTAATTAAGATGCGTCGATTTTAGTTTTATAGCACGATAAACATCATCGACAGAAGGAAAGGGATAAAGATCCTGCTCGATTCTTGACCCATGACTTTTATCTTTTAGCAATGTCATGACTATGATACTGTGAAAAATGGTCGCTCGTGTCAAATCAGCAGAAACATCACTGTTTTGCATTATTAATGTCTTTAGGTTTATCGCCAAAAGGCATATGTAGAAATATATGTATAGACTTTAACGAAGCTCCATTATTAATATTTATTTGCTTAATTCTCTTTTGTTTATGAAATTTCTTCTGCTTCCTCTTTTTTTTTCACGTCGTTAGCTTTTTTTTCCCTCTGCCTCGTCAGCTTTCGTTCGTCCTCGGAATCCAGAGCGGCGGCTGTGCATAAAAAAGATTATTTTCATAAACAGTGTATATATATATATATATATACAGTAGGAGAGCAATCCACTTGATACGGCACGTGATACCTACCCGTGAGAGAGACCTCGCTATCGAACGAACAGATCGAGGAACAGTCGCTGTTGACATCATCGGTTTTGCGAGCATCGATGGACACTTCCGACTGATTCGTGAATCTCGCCAAAGCTTCTAATGGCAAAAATGGAAAGAATCGATAAGGGTGAAGTGCTTTTGAACCTGACGCGTTATTAATGATTTAGGTGAAGAGCGTAACGATGATGCGAAAAACAGAGACAATGGAAGAAAAAAAGGAAATAAACGACGAAAAACCGGTCCTGCCGACTGTTTTAGCTAATAGGAGTATTATACTCGTCTGTTGAGCCTACGCTTGATCGTTAACCTTAATGACATTGCGCACCGAAATAAATCGACTTTTTTGCCTGCAAGCAGCGGCGCTGTCGGTGGCTGTTGTATGCGTGAGACGCTAGGAAACTTACCATTCAACGGTCCTGAGGCTTTTGTCAGTGGCTTAATAATTCGCGCCACTTCCGAGAATTCGAGGAAACACGAATCATGAATGCTATCGTCAACCCGTTGCCTAGTCTCGATAGACGGTCGAATAGCTTTTAAGATCATCTCGGTTCTCGAAAGTGGCTTAACCTTCTTCTCAAACTTCTTCTTACGTTTGGGCAAACGACGCTTGCTCGCAGCATTCCTAACCTGCGATTCCTCGTTCGAAATCTCCGAGTCATCGTCGTCAAACTCTCTTTTCGGTTTTTTCTTCGCTAACCTCAGTTTTTTCGCTTCTCTATATTCTTTGCATCTCCCCTTAGCATACATGCTATCCCACTGCAAAGTATAGTATAAAATGATTCTCTTTCAACATCGCGAATAACCTGCAATATCTGTTCGCGAGAAGCTCAAACTTCTGCGCGGTAGTTCCATTTTAGGTTTTGCGCAGAAATGCGACAGTCCCACCTATCAATGGTTCTAAGTAATGTTAAAACTAGCCAAAAATTAATTGAGTTCTTAGTGGCAGATCTGCCGAAAAAAATGTCCTACCTTTCAATTCCTCGCGTCAATTTTCTCCATTTTCCCTCTTTCCCACGTTCTTCATAGCTAACCTAACCTCACAAATTCTTACCATTCACGCCACCGCAGAATGACGTATTACACGTCTTTTGTCTAGTTGCTTTGTTTCCATATGAAAATGAAACTAGAATATCGACTCTATCAACGATCGATACGGAGCAATAATACGATCTTTGGTTTACTTCTCATCAGTTTCATTTGGTTGTATATAAACGCTAAGAGTGCACAATACCATGTTCGAGCGAAAAATTATTTCGTGCAAGAAAGGGATCGAGAGTGTTTTCTGTGATGTTGGTATAAATCCTGTATCATAAGGGAGGATAGAAGTTGGAGGAGGAGGAGGAGGAGGAGGAGGAGGAAAGGTAGTGGGGGGAGGTAAAAAAGAGAAATAAAAGGATGGCCGAAGCGGAAAAAACCGTGCTGGAATTGGACAGAGAAAGGAAGCATGAGTTGAGGGAGAAGTTGAAGCAGCTGAGCGAATGCGATGAGATCGTTTCGGCAGAGACCGTAAACACTATTGGCAATGTTGTGGGAGATGTCGAAGCAGCTGATGACAATGCGCCAAGTAGTGACGAGCTTGACGAAGATCTCGAGTCTGAATATCAAGCTCTCAACGATCTTTTGGATCTACCGGATGACACGTACTCGTTGAGCGAGATCAGGCCGGAATTACCGGCTTGCATAAAGTATGGACTTCGTTCCGGTACAACGCATATAAACTTGAGCAAGTTCTCTCTGCTTTCGAGAGGATACCAGGTGACTGATCCGTAGATCGATCCTTATTTACTTAAGGGAGGACCGAATAGGCGTTAGATTTTAGCATAGAATCTGCGTGAGTCAGATATCTCGCTGCCATACCTACAAGCAGGCAAGGACCTTTTCTACCCGGTGACCTTGCTGCACGAAGTTTCTGGAACATCGTCGTATAATAATTAACCGTGCGCCATCTATATACGCGCGGTGGTGGTTGTTGCGTGCGCACGGGCGGGATAGGGACAAGCTCTCGTAAAACCAGTTTCAAACAGTTGATTCTGTGTGTGTGTGTGTCTCTCTCTCTCTCTCTCTCTCTCTCTCTCTCTCTCTCTCTCTCTCTCTCTCTCTCTCTCTCTCTCTCTCCTTCTGTCTCTCATTCAGCGGACAACTTGGGAAAACCCGCAATTCTAGCTCGTTCGCTCGCTCTGCAATATAATCAGCCGGTTTTATTCATTTTGCCACATTCCGCGTTTATTTATTCATTACGTATGTTTACTTGGAAATTGGTAAGGTCGCGCGGATCGGATGTACATGTGTTTGAATTTTGCGGCAGGGTGGCGCGGTGCAATTGCAGCTACCACCGTTTACGAGTCATGCTGTCGCAACCAGTCGATCATACATCAGATTGTTGAAGATGTCGGTATGTTTTATTGTGACTCTGGCAAGGACGAATGTACGGAGAACAGGAGACTGCTGACGATATAACGTGATATAATATAAACAGTCGATGATATAACGTGTTTGAATTTTTAGGGGGGCGTGGTTACATATCCGCAACTACTACCGATTAACGCATCCACGCCGAGGAATTTTTTATATGTAGTATTTTGAATTATAGTCGTGATCCACCGCCGGTACATGCCGGTGTGAACGTGTTAAAAGTCACTATGTTGCAACGAGTCGATCGTAGATCTGGTTGTGAATAATGCGGATACATTTTATTGCAACTGCTGACGATATTATATATATATATATATATATATATATATTCACTCGATGTTTGAATTTTTATGATAGGGTGGCATGTAAACATTTGCAGCTACTACCATTAACAAGTCATGTAGTTGCAACTAGTCGGTCGTAGATCAAATTGTCGAAGATGCGGATACATTTTATAGCGGTTCCCGCAAGGACAAATTTACGGAGAAAAAGGACTGCTAGCCATATAACATGTATATATATATGTATAATATACTCACTCGACGTTTGAGGTTTTTTGATAGGGTGGCATTGTTACATTTGCAGCTACCAGCATTTACAAATTATGCTGATGCAGCGAGAGTCGGTCGTAGATCAGATTGTAGAAGACAGCACTAAGTTTTATTGCAGCTTCACCAAGGACAATCTTATACAAAGAAGAGAAGACAACTGTATACATAATATAGTTAGTGGACGATATAACATGAGTTTAAATTTTCCAACAGGGTGGCGCAGTGGCCGTAGCAGCATTCGCAGCTACCACCGTTTACAAGTCACGCTGCTGGAACGAGTCGGTGATAGATCAGATTGTCGAAGATGGCGATACATTTTATTGCGAATCCTACAAGGACATACACACGGAGGACAGAAGGTTACTGACCATCCTGGATCTCAAAAGGGATCTCTACGTGCAGAACAAGATGAACGTGAACGTCAGTATCGAGGATCCGTCTTACGTTGGAAGATTTCGATCGAACGATCCTAAGGAGCTGCATTTGGCTAAAGCTTTGGAATTGTTTTTCAAGCGCCATCGAGCCGGTATACTGTCTTCGGCAGCATTGCACATGGCTATTTGGAAGGAAGCCAGATACTACAGTATATTCGATGGTCAAGCGAGGAACGAACACTGTCAGCCCATTTCAAGCGGAGGTGGTGCTGCTAAACTCTTCCTCGTGAAGGATCTAATAGGTGTGCTGTATGTGATACTGGAGAAGAGCGCTGTGGGTAACGAGCCTTTCGTCATCTACGGGATCGAGATCAGCGGCGTTGAACCGTACAGTAAAGCTGATGACCCTGATGAACCTGAAAAAATGGTCGGTAAACCGACGAGAAGACCTAGTGGTTATCGCGTTCAGGAAAGATTTCGAGCAGTGATACAAGGTTCTTATCACCTTACGCACTCGGCTATTCCGGAGGCTCTCAGGGGTCGTGCCCACAGCGTCATAGCCGTAGCAGCCTTGGTATACTCCCGTTTAGTAAACGCTAACAAGTGGACCACCTCGTTGATAGACTTGATCTTCAATCAAGCCAACATATATATGATTGATCTGATCAGAGTACTGGAGAAGAGCCTCGACGACGAAGAATTTGAAATCAAGATGGACGATCTCATGGGAGATATAGTCCTCGGCGTGTACTCTGCAAAGGTCAAGATTCGAATCAATCAGATACCAGGATTTGGCAAGAAGAAGGGTAAATTAACCATCGATGATGGCCTTAGAGAATTCTTCGAGATGCAAAAGACTGGTATTCTAGAAGTCAAGAAGATTTTTTATGCTATATGGAAGGAAGAGGATACGTACTACCTGTTGGATCCGTTTGCATGTGACGAAGAAGGTTTCCGCGTGAACCTTATGGACACCGAGCGTGGTGCTCCTGGTTCATCCTTATATAGAGTAGCTGCCTGCGTCACCATGAACAGCTCGATTAACCAAATAGTGGAAACCATTTTGGAGAACACCGGAAACAAAGAAAAGGATCCGTTCTTCGTGCACGGTGTCCGTGTTCTCTATATAAAGACTGGTACTAGTCCCGGTGGTCCCCTCGAGAAGGTCATTTATCGCGAAAAAGATACGAGCCGTAGACCCTTACCCCCACCACCTCCTTCAGCTTTGCAAACCGGAAGATCCGCCACGTCCGGCGCTATTCCCGATAGTAGGGTTTTTCGCTCGAGCGCGATGGTTATAGCTCTGATAGGTAAAACACGTAATGTTGCTGTTCAAGTCCCGGATAGTTTTCCCACCATGGAGCTCTACATGATGACGGACGACGAACCGCGGACTTTTGTTATTTTACCGGAAGTCCCCAGAAAACCGGAGGAAGAGATTACTGGAGAGCTTGATGAGGAAGTAGAGGAGGAGGAGGGTGAGACTGAGGGGGCAGGGGAAGGAGCTGAAGTGGTAGGGGAACCAGCTGTGCAAGTGGAACCTGTAGTGAAGATCGTCAAAGGTTACAAGAAGGTCAACGACCGTCGGATAATCCTCTTCGGCTCAAAGAACCTGTCGGATGTGGAATTTGAGGAAAAATCTCGGGGGAGGCAAGGTTTACTGGTGGCGTTGAACGCGATTGCTTATAGGAGATTGAAGGATCCTATGAAATGGCGAAACATCGACGTTGACCAAATAATCGATATTGGTAGCAGGACCTACGATGAGGTCGTTGAATGGATTAGGCATGGCAGCGTGGTAGAAAAGAAAGAGAAAGGGGAGATAAAGGGGGAAGATGATGAAGAGGACGAGGAGGAAGCTGAAGATGAAGAGGCAGTTGAAGGAGAAGAGGAAGAGAAACCACTATTGCCTGCACCAAGTCATCTGAATCTCACAATGCTACCAACGAAGCTTCAATTTGGCGAAAACGATGTAATCTTCAAGAATAGAGCTAACCTGATGATCGGCGAAACAAATCCACTGGCCAATCTAGCCGAGGCTATAGATTATTACCTAAATAAATGGCCTGACTTGGTCCTGGAGAACAAACGGTTAGTTTATGCCATTTGGCGGGACGACGAGGGCAATTATTACCTTCTGAATCCTTACGGAAGTGACGAAGAAGGCTGGAGACTACGTGGATATCCAGCGTCTCTCGCGGTGGTCTCGAACCTCAACGAACTCACGGAATTGCTTTATGGCCTGTTGGAGTTTAATGACCACAAATTCTCCATTCATTACGTTGGCCTTGACTCTATACAACCCGGCAAATACGCAAGCGATGAACCAGTGGTTCCTCCGGATGACCCTCTCCCTCAGCTATTTCAAACGAGGTTCCTACCGATCACAGATGATGATTTTGTTATAATGAAAGAGACCCTCGGTCCCTATAGGGTCAAAGGGGTCACTGATGACGATGAGGAAGAGCAAGAGGAAGATGACGAAGAGGACGAGGAGGAAGATAAATCGAAGCAGCAAACTAATCTGGAGGAACGACCGTTGGTGGATCCGTTATTAGAAACGATGGAGCAAGATCAACCGGACTCACCGCAACGGATCAATCTATCATTGCTTACGGCCGACATCAAGATCAAGGAGGACAAGATAGATCCAACCAAGGAGACCGCGTTGCACGACCAGGCCGTACTCGAGAAATTAAAATACGACCATCCACCACCGTACGTACTACCTCGAAAGCATACGCTTAATATACTGTTAGAAGCCAAACGAGCCAAGAGATCGATACATTCGCTCGTATCGAGGTTCTCCATAGACTCCCGGTTGGACGTAAAGAAGAAGGCCGGTTTGGCTGGTATGTATGTGTCCCAACGTACCTTAATCACTGCAGCGCACGATCGAACGGATCAGGAAGACGTGCCGATTAAACTTATTAAATTATCCGAGAAACTGTATATCCATACCAGACTGGTACCAAAAATCTCTTTAATGCCCATCAGAGCCATCGATAACGCCTTCATCAGAGGCATGGAGGCTCCTACTGAGACTCCAATAAAATCAAAGGAAGAATTCTATTACAAAGACGCTCCGCAGAAACCCATGGACGTTCGCGTTATGCCTGAATTAATAGCTCTTGGTTTGATCATAAGAACACCGATTCCACGAAAGAGGGTCGTTTATTGTCCAGAGAGGAAGAAGAGGGAATGCTTGGTTCCAAAATCCTTCCTCGGTGACGCAACGATGAAGCGGCTGCTCTGCAGTACAGAAAACGTTATTTGCGAGATGCTTTTCCCTGGATTTAAAAGAAAACCAGCAGTATCAGTAGTAACATCAGCGACTGCCACCAGTGTGAGCGAACTGGCGATTGGTAAAACGGCGAAAAAAGATCGGAAAGGAAAAGAGAAAAAAGTGATCGCTGCAGTGAATCGTGATGATACCAAAAGCCCGTATCCGGCAATAATCGGATTTAGGTTAACCAAGGACAATATTGGAGTGCTCAATGCCAATGTATCACTGGATGATCGATCGACGCTCGAGGCAACTCATTTCAAGAGTTGCTTCTACTGCGCATTATTATGTATTTTAGCGAAAGTTCAATTAGAGAACGATGATTTCAGCGACGATGTGTTGGATCGTTGCATCATAGGCGGTAAGAAGATATACCGTCATACGGGCAAGCTCAGGTACAAGTTACGCAGGTGGTTCTACAACGTTGAGGTCTTGAACAACGTTTTTCACATTATTGCTAAGCAAGATAGATACGCAGATCCGGTGAACCATTCAGACGATCAATTATCGGTCATCATGAATACTTTCCTCCAGAACAATCGAACAGGGATACTCGTGTTTGATAATTGCTCTCTCGCTTTTTGGCTCGACGAGGATAAGTATTACCTGTTCGATCCGTACGGCTGTGATGAGTCTGGTCGTGCCAGTTCAACCGGTCATGGTTGTCTTATGGTAATTTGTACTCTCCCTGAATTGATTGCCAGGATAAGGGAAAATGTCGGTGATTCAGTCGACAAGCCATTTAGATTTTACACCCTGTTCATCACTCATATGGAGCCTAAGGGTAGCGGTCGTCGTATCACCGTGAAGAAGAGGAGAAGGAGGAGGAGGAGGTTGAGAAAGAGGAAGACCAGGACTGAGAAACATTTGAAGGACAACGAGGATCAACCGGAAGCAGACGAGGAAACAGAACAAGAGGAGGATAGCGATCAAGAGGAGTTTAAAGAGGACAAGAAGGCGGAAGAAAAAACAAGTCTGATTGAACTCTCCCGTTGGGTTACGAATGAGGACGCCTTTGATGCTCGGCACGATCAAACGCTAAACGGATTTAGCGCCATACCGCGTTACAATGCTTGCATGCTGGATGTGACAGTAGTGGAGAACGATATAACGAGGCCCATCCGGACGGCTATGTACAAGGGAAGGAGAAGGAGAGTGTACGACAGAAAATTCGAGGCACACACGGCACTGGCAGAACCGCTGGATCTCTGCATAATTGCATGGTCCTTGATTCGGGATCCAGCCAATTGGTCTATTCGCACGATCAGAGCTCTCTACGAGGCCAGCAAGGATTATGCATTCGACAGTCTACTGGCATGCGAGGATTCAACAGTGGTCCTCGATGCCGACGGTTTACTTCCGGAATTTCAGATAGCTAATTATGCATTCCGAGTTGTACTGGCACCTCTTCATTACGCTGTCCTTTACGCCACGAAAGGCTGGAATTTGGCCATGTCCTTGAAAACGGTACTGGAGAGGCCGATCTATCAGGGTGGTATTATAGACTGCGGTGACTCGCACGTGGCTTTCGCCAAGAGAGACCGCAACTACTTCGCATGGTGGACACCGAGAAACGAAAGAATCCTCAGAATCATCACCACGGAGGATATGGAGGAGTTTCTTCGACTGATCGTTAAGGAAATGGCTCAGCCGAACGAGGTGGAGTTCAGCATGAGGGCAGTCACCATATCATACGGAATTAAACTGGATCCTGACTGTGCCGACGTCCAGGGCTTCTACGAGCCTCGTTCCATTTTAGGGCGAGCCTCGTTTCCACACATTCGCAAGCCACAGTTTGGTAACGCTCGCTACAATCTCGATGAGATGTTCAGAGCAACTACAATGGCGAATAACATCGGAGCTAATTTCGTCCATGGTACCGTGGCACTGACGAACAGGAACAGTGTGAAGGAACCAAGAGTGAAGCGCTGCTATTTTATCGCTGTATTAGCAATCCTCGTTAAAAGGGACATCGTGCAAAGTCCTGTGACCGGTATGATAGATCGAATACTCCAAGTAGGCGAAAGGATTTACAACGAGTTCGATCAAGCGAAATTCCATAGCGAACAGATCCTCCGCAACGTTACAGTGATGAATAGATTATTCGATTTACGTGACGTAGCCTCGAAACTTATCAGCCTGACCATTGATCAGCACACTGGCAAAACAAATCTCTATCGTTTGCTAAAGAAACACATGAAACGCTTCTTCCAAAGAAACACATGTGGCTTGCTTCACTTGACGACTTGCTGCTACGGATTCTGGTACTGCAGTACCACTCGTTCTTACTACTATCTCGATCCGTATAGCTGCGACAAGAAGGGAAGAGCTACGGCTTCTGGTACGTCCTGCCTGTGCATATTTCCCAGTGTTAGTCAGCTGGTCAAACACGTGTCCCACAATCACCGTGAATTGAGCTGCACCGGCTTCTACATCCACCGTATCCACGTTGATTCGATCAACGTGCCAGCCTTGGAGTGTTTCATTGAGGACCCAATGTGGATGTATCTCGATTACTATTGGAGCTTCGATGGCGACGATGACGTTGTTAACAATGACGAAGACGATGAAAGGGACTACAGGAGACAAGGCTGGAATAATTATGCCGTTAGAGTATCCAATCTGATTTACTCATTACGAGGTAGCATTGGATGCTACGATGGAAGATTCGGTGAAAGAGCGGGAAAGAACAAATACGCCGTGTGCGTCAGTTGTCTAGCTATGCAATACCTGAGTCATCCGTCTAGATGGAGCGCGGCTATACTCGACTCCGCTGTGATATGTGGCGACACCTATTATACCGAGAGTTTGAGAAGCTCGGCTCGCCGTCACCACAGCCACAATAATCCATTTAACCTTCAAGCTTCCTTCGACATTTTCCCGAACTCCTGGAGCATCGATTTCATGCCTGCCGTTTGTGGCGTGTTATACGGGGCTCGTGAAAAACTAAGTCTAGCGGCTGGTCTAACGGTGGCTCTCGAAAAATCAGCCAATCTTCTTGTGGAGTGCACTGACGTTGCTTTAGCCGTTCTGTCTGCCGAGGATGCATTCTATGTGACTGATCCATGCTGGATCGGACCTCCTCTCTTCGCCAAAGATCGTGGTGCCATTTACGCGCTTCGTTGTAAAAATATGCAGTCCCTTGTCTACTCCATTACAAAAATCTTCAATACCAATCAAAGATTAGAATTCCGAGTAACGCCTGTAAATATTCTGTTCGAACGGGAGGTTGATGTGGCTGTTAGTAAGAAGCCGCCACCTTCTCGGCGTCAACGTCATTCCAAACGGAAGGCCGAGCCAACAAAAACTACGAGGAAGAATAATAATAAGATTTTGGATACACCGGTTGCTGAGAAGCCCGGAAAAGTGTATTATGGGACCCTCGCAGCAACCGATGGACCGACCATGCCTGACGCTGAGTCGCTCCTTGTTTATAGGAAAAATCTTAGCATTGGTTTACGCCAAGCAAGCACACTGGAGGATCCTGGTCTACCTAGCTTGGCACCAAAATTGTCACCCGATAATCTCAGGAGCATGATGGTCAGTACCGTCTGGCACCTGAATCTTGGTCAAGCTCATCCGCTTCAACGATCGAAGCCGCCTTTCGACCCTAGAGCTATCGAGCATATTCCTGACGAGTGTATCGATACTAGGGTACCAACTTTCCAAGCTCGTCATATGCAAAGTCTCTCCATTACGAGGATACAGACAGCTTGTCATAGGCTACCAGAGATCAGAAATTTCATAGATAACACTCCGGTAGACACACTCGCAACTCCTCTCGACTGTTCAGAAGAACAAAACTTTGTCATGGACGATCACCGAAAAGAGTTTCGATCGTTTAACCGAGAGATGTCTCATAAAGCGTACAATGCTTATCAGCATCATTTACCACGCTCGGTCGATCGCTCAGGTGACCAATACCGACAAACTACTATGGAGCAGATAACGCGCTCCTTTTACCCTCACGCTGTTACTCCGACTCCGACTCCATCTCCATCTCCATCGCCATCCTCCTCTTCCTCCTCTATCCTCAACGAATCCTTGCCTCAAACTGATTCCGAATTACCACCTATGGATGCCTGAATTTCAGAAGTAAAAAGCTAATCTCCTTATAGAAATTTATTTCACAATTTTCTTCTTACATCTAATCTGGACGGCAAAATCTTCCTTCGTTTTCTTTTACACAAGTAGAGTTACTTAATTATAAATGGCATTGCATTGTCCACGACACTGTTTCTGTGAAAATCTGTTCAATACAATATAGTCGCTATATTTACATAAAATACTTACACTGTAAATGCACAAATATTTAACATATATCATTTAAGTACGTCACACTCTCTCCTCTGTTTTCTCAATAAATATTTGTACGCTGTATTGAAATTATTTCGAGGACAAACAATACGTTTAGAATGATAATATCCTCAAATTGCTAATAATTGTAATATAGGTTTTGTTCAATCGCTTGTGAAAACAGGAATCGAGTCTAGATATAATTAGCGATAATACATTATAGTTTGTTCGATGCTCTCCCGAATATGAAACGTCATTTTGTTTTTCTCTTTGCTTTCCTCTCAAGAAGTATATATACAGGGGGTAACGAAACAACTGTATTTTCTTGAAACGTGGGTAATCATAAATCAGTAAGTTTTATTTACAGTATCATTAATGCATTGGTTTTAAATCATTCTTCAGCTTCGGTAAAAAAAGAATGCTTTCACGTCTTAGCTATTTACTATTAGCGTGCTCTTTACATAATAGCTTCTGATATTTTTCTTTTTCTTATGTCGATTCGATTTTTACAGCAATTTAATTAATGATAGTAATTTTATTCTTGTACTGAATTGATTCAAAATTGTATAATGAAGAGAGTTGATTTAAACCTGACTTTAATTTAATAACGAAGTTAAAGAAATAAATAGCAAATGTACTATCATAAGATTGATAATTATTCTTTTTTGTGGCTCGCTAATTAATCGTTTCTTCATCTTTTCTACTCTTCACTCGACTGTCAGAATAGTTCGGAAAGGATCAAAGAGGGTAATTTTGAAACATATTTTTGTCCACCCCTCAATCGATTCGAACGAAATTTCAAATCTGCTCTTAAGCTATCAAGCCAAATCCCAGTTTCAAGAAAATGCGGTTTTCTCGTTACACTCTGTATATAGTAAGAAGAAAGAAAAAAAATTATTTATCGACCGTCTGGTGCGTTGATTGTAGTTTTTCTAGATGTTGGTCGTCCGCAGCACCATCTTCCGTTTTTGTATAAAGGATCTCGGCGTATTCGGTTTTATCCTCATTCAAGCGTCGCGGTGGTAAACCCTGCTGTTGCTGAGTCAGATCGAGCTCAGCATAAACGATACCGCCTTCACCAGTACCGGTCATCTCGTGATTTTTTCCTTCTTGGCTTGGTTCGATTGGCTGAAAATTCGTGCAGAAAAATCAGTGAAAAATCGTCGACTCTCTTTTTCATTTGAACGTAGCCAATGCAGTTTTATTTTTACCTTTTCATCGTCGACGGTTACGACAGTCCTCATTGTATCGGTGTCCGCTCCTGATACCTTATCCTTATTGCGCTTGAAGATCCGGGTCAAATTGATCTTTGGTCTTCGTGGCCTTCTTGCCCCATCTACCTCGCTTCTTGAGTACCGACCCGCACTCTCCGTATCACTCCTGAACAAAATCAATTTTCATTTATATCAAACATTAGTTTTTTATTCCCTTCTTAATTCAAGAAGCGAATGAAAACATTGCAATACACATGCACCCATCCACTCGACATCTCTATAAGAGTATTGTATAGACGCACACGATAACGGGACAAACCACGAGGCGAGTATCATATACTAGCATATGAGAGAAATGAGAAGTTCACACTGGTGAAATAAATAGAAAAGCAAAAACTTGTGAATCATTGATCGTTAAGTGAAGAAACAGCTCTTGCCTTTTCAAGCTGGCATCGTTCGTAATTGTTTTTGATCTGTTGATACGTAGTAGGTTAATTCTTGCCGCGGCATCTGCCAATTCTCTGAAAATGGTGTTTCACGAACACAGACTAATTTCTATTTCGTCTACGCACATCTGGTTTTACATCTAAGTCACAGCAATAAAAGAGGCATTGGAATTCTTGGTTAAAAAAAAATCAAGAACAACATTAAAAAAACCTCCCTATCCTAGGGAGACCGAGAGCTCAAAATTAGTAATAAACCGCGATATATGTTTAAACAAATTGAGGCTTGCTTGTTGCAAGTCATTATACTCACGATTCTCCAAGATTCCTGGATCTCGCGCCACCTGTAAATAATTGTAACCATTGAGTGAACGTTGTCTCTGAGTTTCAACTCGGATATCTCTCGTCTACATGAGAATGTATAATATGAATTGTAGACCTTGCAAAGTCCGTTAGTCCTAATTTATACGCAGGTAATTTTAGGTCTCAACGTGGTCTACCAATAGCAAGGGTAAATGACTACAAACTCCCAACGTCTTCTTCTACTGATGTTATATGTATAGTATGCTTGAAACAAATACTTTATTTCCTCTCTTTTATTCTTTTATAAATCGTATTATAATATATAATATCAAGGCATAATATCATAGCAAATGCATAGCAATGATTAAAATTACAAAAAAACCGATGCCTATTGCATGAGTCAGTTGCTTCTTTAATGTATCTTCGCATCTCATACGGTTTACTGTATCTGCGTAGTTTACCCGCTCACTATTTTGAACTCTGTTGCAGGCAGCGATTTCAGAGTTTTGGCATTTATTTCTCTGCTGTGCATGCCGGATCCAACTTATTGAGAAGGCAATATGTCCCTAATATTCTCTAGCTTCAATTGGCTAACCAATAATTCTTATTTATCATGAGATTTTCTCTTAACAAAGTGATCTCATGATGATCACATTTCATCAAAAGGTCCCTTTTTTCATGCCCCATAATTCTTGACTCTAATTTCTTCAACATCTGCATACAAAATTACAAGTACGCATGTATATGTATTATGAACAAATATACACCGACGTATATTCATTATTTAAGTATAAAGTATGATTGTGTTGCATGATTCTTACTCGCCGGGTACCATAATTCCCAATAGCACAAACATCCTTAAAACATCCTTAGAACGGTTCGAGGATATTCACACGTCTTATGGACATGTTGAACCGGATGTCCGCTGAACATTGTGTGCTATTAGATCCTTTTGTAAATAACGCAAATTTCTTTTACAAATTGGAGAACAAAGCGCGATCCTACAAATTCCATTTTATTTTTGTATTCAAATCTTTATAGGATTATATATAGATATATACATATACAGAGTGAGACATTCCAGTCGCCCCAGCGCTGAATGCACGCTGGAAAGGCGTGGTGAGGGGTCAAGCGTTGATAGGTGAAGACTAGACAGAGAGGGAAACTGTACAGATGAAGAGAGAATTATACACTAGCACACTAATTGGCGCATCGCTATCTCTCTGTCATTCATATTAGCTGCGATTTAGAAAAGAGAAACTATTATGAATGACGGCGAGGTAGTGATGTGTCAGTGCGTGTGCTAGTGCATCACTTTCCGTTCGCTGAATAGTTTCCTTCTCTGTTATGTCTACTTTTAACAGATCAGAGCTTGACCACTCACCACGCCTTTGCCTTTCCAGCATGCATTCATCTCTGGGCCCGCTTAAGTGCCTCATCCTGTATATTATTATAAATAAGAATTTTTGCTTTCTGCCTCGACAGCACAAGACCCGACTACAAAACGATGAATTAAATTATTAGCATAGTAATATCGCGATGCATCGTAAAAACGATTTGTACACTAAAATATTAACGCATTTACAAATAATATACTACATATAATTATGCGTCAATCGGTAATCATAGTTTAACTTTTAGTGTAATGTGTACACGTAAGTATATTCCTACAATAGAGTGAACAGCTTGTAGACTAAATACATATTTATAGCCTCGAATTACTTTCCATTACCGCGCAATATTACAAAGGTTTATATTCATTTTTGCAATTTTCACACATGTTACACACCGGTTAAAAATACATATCACGAAGCGATAAAGGTTTCAAGACAATTCTTTAGTCTTAAGAGTTACACGAGTAGAAAGCGATTCGTGGCCTCATGGCATTTCGATAATTTTATGGAATGTATCTTGGTAGTGACTATTGTATGGGATGGAGGATCTCCGTTTAAATTTTTCATTTGCTTTGAAACGGTCGATGGAAAAGAATGTGTAATAATAAATTGATGATAATGGTGATCATGATAATAATAATGATAATACTATTATTAATGATAACAACAGGTTTAAACTACACTGTTTGTATAAAAATCTCGGCAAAAAATAAATCAAGCTTAATTAAGCTTTGCCCACATAGGGGAGTCAATTATGTCCACGTTTGCCGTTCGTTCGAGCCTTATTCCTCCAAATACACTCTAATAATGTTTGTCATATGCATATAAAAAGAGATCCTTCTACGTTTCTTTACATATTTCGCACTTGTATTCGTGGTACCTATTCGTATCCTCTCTTATAATCTTATTAGGCTTGACAATAATCTCTACGAAACTATAAATTATTAATACACATACTTTCGGCTAATAAAATGCAGACTCAATAATATTTTTGAGTAGGCATACTGATCGCTTGCGAAATGCAAATTAATACTATTAATGATATTAATGTTAAATGTACAAATAATAGTTTTCTTGCTATTTCTGCATGTGGATTCATGACATTTATAATATTACACTAGTTATTGGTGGCGCATGATTAAAAGCTAAATATTCTATTGGAAATGTTGATAACTTATAGACTATACATTGAACCAAAACGTCACTGCGAAAGCAGTAGATTTTCGATTAAAGTCAGTTAAAGCTAATATGGAACGCTATGCAAGCATATTGTACGCATATGGTAATGTATAAATAGAAATGCGCAGAACTTTGTCCACATTAGTTGGTTACTTTCTTTAGCGCCGTCGTAGTTAATGGATTAAGATTGCGACGACGTGAAATTGCATCTAGAAGTAGCATAAAGAGTTACAGCCTCGGCTTTAGGTCAGATCAATAGTCATCATAATAATGACCGAGAAATTACAATTTTTAGGTTAAGCGATGAGAGTTAAGGTACGATTGACGTATCAAGAATAAAATTCTAGTGCCGCTGTTGATTTTCTTACCGACTGTCGCTTAGATGCTGGAAGGAACGTATAATAAAAAGAGTTGCTACATCCTACGGCACATTTATATCACAGAGTGCCTGCCTAGCAATGCTGATAAAACGTGCATTTATCATTTATTAAAATAATTTCTTCTTTTCCTCTTCCTTCCATTGTCTTGAAGCCATTTGTCAAAGGACCCACAGCGATTAATTCTATATAAAAGTTATTTCAACATTTGAATTGCCGAACTTTGTCCCATATATCGAACATTTGTTGATAAAACTTTTTTTATTTACAATATTCCCTCCCTCTCCCTATCTCTCTGCATAATAAGTAAATATATATATATATGTATATCTATACGATATAGTATACTTTTAAACGCAATATTGTAGAATATACTATACTCGACGAATTACGTGATCTGAGATTCAATTGATGATTGCGGCGCGGCAACGAAATTTTCTGTCATTGATGCATTGTTAAATGGCCGCATAAACCAGTGGCGAGGAAAGTTTGTTTCTGTGGTAAACTTCAAGGTAAGTGAGGGAATGTGCTGTTAAGTAAATGCCCGAATGATAGCAGTGACAGCGTTAAACTGGCGTATCCGTTTTTTCCTCCTTGTTCTGATCCTTCACATCGGTGCGGCCATTGACGTACTCGTTGCTGGCGTGAATTGGATTTTCTTGACCACCTTGCGGTATCTTCTCGTCGATAATATGTGGATCTTCGTGATCTTCCTCATCGGCCGGTGTGATGTGTGCTTCGCTGCCTGCTCCTACTCCGCCTGCTGCTTCCTCGTCTCCGCGCCGTCTCGCTGTAACAAGCAACGCCACGATCGGTCAAGGCAAACATGCGAGGGATTCTGTTTAATTTTATAGGACACTGGCCATCCCTTCATATATTACACATTGTTTTTGTACCCCCAAGACTCAATTTATTACATCTTATTACCATATAGTACATGCTCGTGGTGTAGCCATTTTTTTAATTGTATGTACACTCATGCAAGCTACGGAGGACAAATTTACTTTGAACCTAAGATCGAACGCGATCTTTTCCAAGAGACAGGCTTCCAAAGTTCGAAATCACGAGGTCGATGGCAAGGAAATAAGCAAGCGTGTTAACACCAAAGGTAAAAGCTAGATTATTGAATATCAAGAAGAAGTCGTGTGACCACGTGATTCTGGAAGCAATTGCCTTTACCGATTACCTGTCGTTGCTTGTTACAAATACTGGCCAGTTTGTATCGTGGCATATCGAACAAGAGACACACGTTCTTGCGTGTAAAGTGTACAATATACGATAGATGGAAGAAAAGAGCGCGATATTCATGCATCGAACATCTTGCTACATTTAAACATACGTAATAGTAGAGAAAATCTAGTTTCATTTTTCTATTCTGTGAATTTACAGAAGCATACATATCCGTACACTTTTATCCAATGTTAGGGGAAGGCTACGGTGCTACTACGACCATCATAGAGGTAACTTACCCCTGAATCTTTTGTGTCATGGCTACGGTAAATAAAAGCAAGCACAGCCGTATTCGGTGTCGTATTATTTGGACTGACTTGCACGTTGTCCTATTAGTAGCAGCAGCACAACACACAAGACGTTGCATACATTTTATATCCTCCCGAATAATTGTATCATATCACAATTGACATTTGCTTTTGCTCGGTCTATCAATATCTGTTTAACGCGAATCATACTAACCTGCGAAGCACCAGCGGCCAGTGGCACGGGCAAAAATTATGAGAAATACGGCAAGAATGAGTACCAAAGCTCCAACTACGATTCCTATGATTGATCCTGCATCCAACTCGACACCTGCAAAATTACAACTGGATATTAGAAAAAATCTTGCTTATATTTGTGGAGAAAGAATGACGTTACCTAGTGCGTGCATGCTCTCAGAGAGCTTAGCGTAGAACTGACTGAGCAAGACTGAGAGAAAGTATGAGAGAGAAAGAGAGAGAGCGTGCAGTAAGCATATATTGAACATTATTAACATTTATCAGACAGCCATTCGACTTAATTTGCGTCATGTTTAGAAATCTATTTGAATTTCTAAAAAGATTACCTGCTGGTTCAGTGGAAGTCGATAAAACGATGCGATACTCGTAAGTGCCTTCCTCGTTCCGTGCATTTAAAATGTACTCCTTTTCAGTATCAGATTTCTGAACATTGTCAATAGTTAAAATTACGCTCCACGCTCCCCTACCCTAAAAGAGAATCAATCGAAAATTATCGAAGGGTAAACGAACAAAGTTGTCTTTCCTCTCTTACCAAATCCATAGCTGCCGAAGCTTCGAGCCTTTTGCTCTCGTCTTGGCGACCCTCTGCGATGTTCTCGTTGTTCACTCGCCACAGAAAATGGGGCTTTGGATTGGCCCAGACAGTTACATTGACCGTACCTGGTCTACCGATCACATAGCCAAATCGCTCGATACTGGGCTGTGGTGGAGGTTGAGGGGGGTCTGGTCGGAATTTAGAGCAGTATAGTAAAGAGTGAATTTCTCCGAGCATTTAGTAATAAAAATAAGAATAAGAGAAACTTACAGTAAACTTGCAGCTGCATACCGGTCTCTTTGGGTCGTTCGAGAGCAATATGGCTAGCGAGGCAACGCAAGGTCTTACCATTATCGGACCATAGCAAACTGCGCGTTGCGTTATGCACCGCTAGAGAGCTCTCATTTATATTGGAATCGTAAAACGTTGATCTATCAAAATTATCGATAGGTTCGTTATCTAAAATCATACACATAGCATTAAAACTTGTAAGGAATGAAGATGGAATATAAATGTAGAAATTCTTTTTACCCAAGTATAGAGATACGTTAGCCGGTGGACGTCCAGCTGGGGCGCTACAGCTGATTTCTAGCTTCTCGCCACTTCTGTATATGTTTCTATTGTAAGAGCCTGGACTCGTGTAGAGGATAGGATTGTTCGGTGATTCTGCGAATATTTAACATTGTCAATTACCTTGGTACACACTTGGAAGAGGAAGGAATGAATGAAGGAATATAATAATTTAGAGCAAAACACAAAACACAGTAACGTATAGGCAAGTATTTGGAATCCCCATGATCGCTCGCGTACGCTCTCCATTATATGATCCAGAGTTTGTATATACAAAGGATGCACAAAATACCAACAGTGTTGTAATACAGCCAAAGAGTACTCACTCGCTACAATAATTCGAACAGAAGCTGTGCTTTCAAAGCGAGCTTTTTCGGGTAAAACGTGGCACTTGAAGAGTCCATCGTGGATCTCCCTTACTCTGGCTATGCGGACCCCGCAATGATGTTTCATGAGACCATCCCCGTAATACTCGATGCCGTCTTCCGGTGGCTGATCCTCCGTCAGGACCATCGATTTTTCTCCAGGAATTTCCACTCGGCAAATATGCAGAGGGCTCTCGGCTCTGCAAAGGATCTCCAATTTCTCGCCTAGCTTCACCACCGTTTCACCCTTTGGCTCGATGTCCACCATTACGTTCGACTTGTGGCCTGCGAATCGAGACAAAACATTAGTAATAGTGTAAAAAAAACCGTTGCGTGAAAGAAGGGACGTAATAGCATATAACGGTGCACCGTGTTTCCGGCGTCAGATGTCGGGCCAGAATTTGGTAGTGGGAATTATATAAGTATATGTTGCGTACGTTAAACACATGTATATATACGGTGAACACGAAAAGGACGTGTCTTGCGGACTGATGAAAATAATTCTGTATTCATAAGCAGGTAAATTGGGGAAGAACGGTAGCGTAGTACAGTGGTGAGATAATAGCTCGCACAACGGGTCGACAACTGGAGAGCCAGTTTCAGGCTAGTTCATCCTCGTCTGATTCAATAAAGCCAGGAGGGAAAAAGAGAGAGAGAGAGAGAGAGAGAAACTAGCACGTGCTAGACTACAATTTGCCTGTAAACGCGTACTCCAACTCGCACGCTCCCTCATGCGTGATTTATTGATTCGAGAAAGACAATTCGTTTCTTCCTTGTTTCAACTTCTCATCAAATCTTGCAACTTCTCTCGTGGCCTGATCTAGCGAGTGGGACGAATGTGTTAAAATTCTTGGTAGGACGTAGCTCTCGCATTCTTGGGCCTCGTTGATTAATCCAAATGGAATAATAAGACCAGCCCTGAACTTTGATCCAACTGAGCTTCGTATTACATATTTAACCGCAATACAGATATACAGTGGTCGTTTAGTACGTATAAATGTATAACATAGCTCGAGATGACTCATTTCCATTTATTCATAATTTATTAGATAGATTTATTAGATGTAGTCTGAATGAAGCTAGTACCTTCCCCCCCCCCCCCCCCTCCCCACCTCTCCCTCCTGGCACGCACGCACAGGGTAGCTAATAGTAGAGGGGTGAAATTGAAATGACCAAGCAGATGTGTCATTTTACCCTCCTGTGTCCCGACACTCCCTACCCAACTGAAAGCCTTTTTCAGTTTGCAGGTGTCGCTCTGCATTGGCTACATATATATATATATATATATACATAAAATGCTTTTTTTTTTTTTTTTTTTTTTTTGAAGAAATTACTTGGTGCACACGCTAGTGAAAATGGGGCAGCCATACTATATTGTTACGCAGGCAGCGTGTACTAGGAACAATGAAAAGATGCTTATCAGGCCGTTGTTTCCCAACTCCCATTCCGTAGCGTTTATATATAGTTGGGGGGCTACTCAGGATATAGACACGCACACAGACACTGGGTGGATACACTTGAAAAGCATATATATATCGATTAGCTTTTGATCCTCGCAAAATTCCATACTCGATCTGTAATAACACAACGTTCCGCGTGAGTCACCGTTGTTGTGAGATTAAATTTCAATTTCTTTAGTAACGGCGCAACTCGATCTCAATTTCGCATATCAAGCCAAGATTATAGACATTTATCAGGGTATTGGTTAATCGACGTACCTAAGAGAGAAAGTGCAGGGAGTACGAAAAGGAATGAAAGCGGCAAAGGGCAAAAAAGAAGCTTGTGATGCACCCTCCTTTTTGCTGCCTCCCCTTAATGATTGTGTTAAGCTTGTAGGATTGCTAAACTATTCCATGGACGTAGGGGAGAAGGATGACAACGGGCCCGGGGCCAGGCAGGGGAGCTATTGAGCTTCGGATACTTTGTAATAGCATCCATCACTCGTATAAATTCCTCACCGCCGACAAATGGCCTGACTCATAGGATTTTATTGGCCTTTTCTAGGAGTATTCTCTCGTGAAACAATGCGGCGATGTTCGTAAAGCTGAAAAATTGCATATTGGTACACCAGTTGCTAGATTTGAGGAATGCAATAATGCCGACGCTTTTGTCGCGTTTACCCGCTAATTATCACGCCCTTCTTCTTCTCTTTCCGCTTTTTCCTGCTCTCTTTCCAGACGCACCAACGCTAATCACTCTCTTCTGGTCTGTACATCTTCTTCCATTTGAATAATTATCATTAGTAAAGTGTAAATATCGGGAGAAGTTTGCGCTGTGCATATACATATGAATGGGTGGAGTCAGCGAATCAAGGTGTAAAACGCAGCGGCAGCAACTCGTCGCTTGACGTGAAAGAGGAAAAGAGGTTGCTGCAAATGTGGCCCAAGGCTGTAGATTACGAAGCACGCACAAGCACGATCCAGTATTACTTGCTACATATCGATTCTCTGCCTTTATTGTCATTGCTTGCTTTATTCTCTCTCTCTCTCTCTCTCTCTTTCCACTTTTTCTTATTCGATGGACACACGAGTAACGCAACACGGTTCGTTGACTCTTATAGTACGCTTTGGTAACTGCCCCCCCCCCCCCCCCCCCCGTTGGTCGTCGCTTTGATATTCCAACAAAGTAAAAAACTAGAACAGAGTAGCCGTGTATTTGGCATTAATAACCAACTGCACCGAGCAACGAAGCCGAAGCCATTGCGGTAAAGTCAGCGAAGCCAAACAGTCAACCGTCCGAGAGATAGAGCGAGAGAAAGACCTAAATTCACCTTATTTTCTGCAAGAAAAAGACATTTTGCAGAACAAAAAGAACATTTCTGTAACATAAAAATTCCGCGAGTTTCTCAACATTGTTATTCAGCTTTTTATTTGCGCTCGGTGAATCACGTTTCCGGCTCAAAGCATGCTTGTGTATTTATAACGGTTTCTAACCTCTCTGGCCACTCGCCTGCGCGCGCATACAGAGAGGTGGAGTTAACTTTTGAATCGTTTCGATACTCGATTATTCGAATTTGGATTTCGTGCGATTCTGACTCGAATACTGAACGCAGTGTTGGACATAACCTTGGCGGCGTCATGCTTCGCGCATCGCAATTGTCGTTGTAAGATTATATTAGTATGCAGTGATCCAAGCTACTGTTGTTTAGCTTTTCGTACTTGGTACTTGGGAGAGAGAAAGGAGAAGTGTATAAGATCGAGGTTGTGCGGCGCGAGCCGAGGAACGTAAACGAGTAAGAAGCGTAAGTAGGCACTCGGTCGGTCAAAGCGTTAAAAGTCAGCTATGTATATATAGATAGATAGTACTATAGCGCTGAGAGAGAAGCTAACGGAATAGAGGCTTTCGCCTACTCGACCCGACAAACCTGTCCGACCAGTAGCCGAGCCTCAGGAGCGTCTTGCTCTCCTCCTTTTACACCTTTCACGAAATCCTCCTGCAATCTATTCTCCTATAAAGCGATATCAACACATTTCTTCTGTACCCGTTAACGAGATACATATTACATTGTATTAAGAGAGCGTTTCGCTTTCTGTAAAGGTGTGAGTTTCCGAGACCCCGCGCGCTTGCGTGCGTCAGGAACATTGAACCCATCGCAGCCTTGAACCCTTCGACCGGCTTTCCTTGCTTCGCGGACGGCGGACGCGTTCCAGGAAGTATAAAGAGTGTAAAGGCCCTTTCTCTTCCTTTGTTATTTTCTTTGTTTCAGCTCTGCCACTCGTTCCCCCATAGCTCGCAATTTTGAAAAACGGGCTGCACATAGGCGTAACGCATTCTATTTACTGATAATATACCTCTGATAGCATACGATGTTCAAGGTACATCCTCGACATATCTACCGAACGCGTGGATATCCTTCGAGTGTGTGTTTCAAGAATGTCCTGGAGATATTTGTATTACCAGGAACGATATTTTGTCACGTTCGTCCTCTTCGTTCCAAATACATAAGGCAAAAAAATCAAAACAATAATACTTTGCCCCAACAAAAAAATGTACTGCTACTCTGCTTGGTTTACATTGTCGATTCATGGAACGGCCTCCTGGCCTGGCATAATGGCCCGAGCAGCTAAAACTATATACTATAGGTATATACATGACCGATGCCGTTGTCATAACGGTTCTCGTTCGGGATCGGGGCCTCGCTTGAAGCAAGAAAACCTTACTATGTTGTGTACGCGGCGAAGGAATCGACTGAAAAATTATTCCTTTGTACTTTCCAACAATTATAAAGAGTTCTGCATTAGTGTATGTGTGTAAGGAGGCGGGAAAAATTGATTTTACTTTAAAGTTGCGCCGCGCAGGTTGGACAGTGGCGCGATCTGCTCCGAAAATAGTCTCCTCTCTCCTCTATAGTATACCTATTAGAACCTGTTTGAACGGAAACCTGTTGGTCCGTTGGTTGGCGGTCGGTGGTCGACGGTCGACGCGGTCGCCGGCGTAGGTAGAGAAAGATAAGCCATACCCATACCACACCAGCATGCGCGCGCGCATCTATACTATTGTGTATGTATACATTAACACACGCGCATAGATTGAGTAAATGTGGGACACACCTGCCACGTAACTTTTCCCATATGGGGCGTGTGTTTCACCTTCTTCTGAGCCTTGGCTTATTTTCCTCACATTTGCAAACGCAAAAATTAGCCGAAGGAAAATGAGAGAAAGAGGCAGAACAATATTTAGTTTATATGGAATCGCGATAGTTACTCGCGTTGAAAAGCTTCGCAGCTCAACGTGACGCAAGCAACGTTCTCGTATCGAAGCGATGCACCTTTCACTCCAGGCCATGCATTCCTCGATAGATCTTGTATAGTATTGCATTTGACCATGTCTAATAAACTATAAAACTATCTTCTTTCTTCTCTCTCTCCCATTGCGTCATTTCGATTGATTACTCATAATAGTATACCCTTGGGTAGCTTGATAACCTATTAGAATAGAATATCAGGAATCCGCGTAATCGTTCAGTTTTTTCTCTACGCTCGCTGAGCACGACAATTCCCACGAGTTTCCCTTTTCTTACAGAGTCTCCACGAGAGAAGAAAGGTAGGTTGGAGTTGATTGAAGTAGCGGAATAGCATAAGCGAATACAATATTAAGTGTGCACGCACCTGCTTGCGTCCCACATTTCTTTCAGATTACGTGCTGCGCTTATAAATCGGCGTAGGCGATACGCTAGCGACACATTATAGTAGTAGTAATCTAATAACTTCAAGTTTCTGGAGCATTTACGTTACAAGTAGTATTATAAAATTTCTCTTACTTTGAGCGAGCGTACAGCAACATAGCTGCGCGACGATGCAGGCCCAGACAATAATCTTCATCCCCAACATGATTTGTTAGTTTTAACTTTCACAATTTTCACCAAATATCACACAGGGCCCTTAAAAACTGACGAGTTATTTCTTTTTCATACACACAACTAACTCCAATACAAACGTTATGAGCGAAGAAGAGACAAGGGCGGGAAGCGCTTCGTGTGTATATAAAATAAAAAAGTAAAAACTCTCAACACGAGGAACAACCGGTTAACCCGACGCGCAAGGACCGTCTGTCTGCGTGCGTCTGCCCGCCCGGTCTGCTTGCTTGCCTTGCTTGCCTCCTGGCGTGGCGTGAAGCGTCAAGCGTGAGCCGTGAGTTAACTAAAACTCAAGCTAACTGCGCTGCGCTAGCTGCCAGAGCCGCTTGAGGCTTGAGCCACTGCGCTGGCTGCTGCTACGTTGGTATGCGACCTGCGTGCTGCTACGTTGGTATGCGACCTGCGTGCTGCTTGGTGCTGCTGCTGCTGCTGCGTGATGTGGTGATGGCTTAAGGCGCGCGTTTTGTTTTCCTTTACACCGGCTTCGTGGAACTTCGCTTCAACCGAGATTGCCCGATTCAATACACAACTGCAAGCAAGATCTCTTTTTTCCTCCCCTCTTAGAAACTTTGTCAACCAATCCGACTCGATCTCGATGGTACCGATATATTCTTGATCGATAAATCTCATCAATTATCTGATTTCTTCTGATCATTTGAACCTGATGGATGTTATACTTTCTTTTGGAGTGGCTTCCCAAGTATAACACAGTACATATATCTATAAATATTATTTTCTAGATGCTTCTGCTGTCAGTGCTTATGTATGTACACTGTACACGTGTATTTTATATGTTTACGCAGATATTAGGATTAATAGGAATCGATATTATCGACTCGTGGGCGTGTATACATATAGTTATGTGTATATATAGCTATTGTCAACAAAAGTGAATAAAAATATTAAACATCGTTTTGAAAGAATTTTTTTATATGAATATAAGCGTTTCTAGTTTTTAATATAGTTTAATTCTAACTAAGAGGTTGCCAAAAGTGTCTCCGCTGCTTATATCAATAATATGACCATCGCCTACCCTATATAGGGCCACAGGTGTGGCCGTGGGGTGACTGCTAAGGGAAAATACCAGTCACAACAGCTCTTCTCCTAGAGTATATGCTAATAAGAACTCTTACCTACCCCCTATCCACATCACAATGTATTGATATGATTGGCCATAGAGTACCAAGATAAATATTTAAAATCGTGACTAGCGACACACTACAGTGACATAAGCCACTACATGGTATATGCTCTACGAGTCTAAACTCTTACCGCTACAATCGTGAATCATCAACATGGATAAGTCATGAATGAATGATGAAGACATTATTATGAATAAGCTAGATCGTCATCATCATCATTTTTAGAGCTAAGTTCTAGGATTACCGCTTCCCGCAGAAAAATTATTATCACTTAATTAGACTTTGATATCACACAATATAATGATCTATCCTATGACTCCTTTATATGCTAATTCTGACAATTTTACCAGAGCGTAAAATTCTAAAAATTATTACGTGTTTTAATTGAAACTTAAATAACATTATTTAGTAATATACGGGGTGGAGCACTTAAGACGTTCTAGATTACATATACAAAAGTACGCGTATCTTTTTAACTGTAAGAGATATTCACATTTTGCATATGACCTTTCTGAAAGCAAATAACAAGAGGCTTCGAAAAGGTTGTATACAAAAATTGATTATCTTTTATAGTTAAAGAGATACGGATCGTTTTTTATGTATGTTCTGGGGCATGTTAAATACCTCATCCTATATAAATAGCCAGAATATTAATCTTGCCTGGAATTAAATATAAAAGTATTTCACTTTATTAATCCCAAAGCGTGTACCTACAAATTCATTGCTAACGTAGTTCTGTAAAAGATTTCAATTTTTTGCATAAAACCTTTTTAGATCTGAATGAAAAGCACTTTCAAAAAAGTCATAAAAAATATTATTTTACGCCCATACTCTGGGGCTAATTAAGTAAAACACCCTGTGTAAATCGTTTATATAAGTTCATAAGGGGGAGAAAGGAGAAATATTTTGACAAATGAATTAAATATTAAATTAACCATAAATGGTTTTAATTTGCTTTATTGCAATAGGTATTAACATGCTTGAAACAAAATATTAAACTTATCAGGTTCGGTTTAATAGTTAAAGAAAGATTCAAATAATATCAAATTTATTTTTTTGTTTTTTTTTTTATGAAGAGACATAATTTTTATTACATATTCTTATAGTGGCTTCTTTTAAGAACAAAACTAATAGTTTTTTAAAACACTATATAGATAATGATATACTAGTTAAACTTAAGATTTTTACTTAAAAAAATAATAAAACTGTTCATTAATACCTCGACTAATTTTAATTAAGCTCCTGAATTTTCAGGATATAGTAAAATATTGAGAATATCTATAATATTGAACGTGTTAAGAATTTCATCCTGTATAAACATCTTAAGTATCTAGCACATCTGCGATCTACAGTCACCCCTCCCCATTCCTTACGCCTACACATGATTTGGCAAAGATTGACCAATGTTTTTTGAATGTCTGTTGTTGATTGTATGGGTTTTTCAAATGCGCGTCATCCACATGGCTCGTTTTCTTAATATTGATAATACTAGTTTTAGTTTCTGGATGGTTTTTGGCAAACGTTGGTCACATCCTATGGAAACAGCTTAAAAGACCTTTGCTCTTGAGTTTTGTGAACCAATGCGAACTAATGGGAATTTTAATCCCCCACTCTGTCTTCCAGTCGTCCGCACGACGTTGTGACTGACTTGAAAGATAGTGGGGGGCAGAAATTCCCATGAGATCTCAACACTATGTACCATAGAAGCTCAGCTGAGTGTAGCCTGTGTAGCTCAGCGTGGCTGACTGCCAGCAGGCCAGTTGTGTTGCATGAATGTGGGATTGGGATCATGTGGGATGGTGTGGGATGGTGCAGTGTTTGACTCATGCTCACTGTTCGTGAAAGTATGGTTATGAACGTTATGAATTTTTTGTTTCGAAATGCTTTCTCCAGAAGTGTGGAATTTTCATCCTTCTAAGCATCATTTTTCTTACGAGAACAGAAACTATAGATACAAAAAAGCTCCTTTCTTACTTCGAACTCACTATTTTAATCATTCTGCAAGTATTTATAAATATCAGAATATTTTCCTAATTTAAGGTTATGTTTTGTTTTGTGGTCTTTAAATAATTTCTTTCTTGCTGGATATTTGCCAGGTGTCTGTCATACTTCCCGATTTTGCAGCTATTCCAAAAAGCTTGCAAAATTGCTTATTAGAAGATAGCGATTACTACAGAGTTAATAATTTGCGCGTCTCTGACTTGATAAACCAGGAGTTCATTGAAGCTTTTGTTAAAAATGGTATTTAAACACAGATTTCTTTTATTTTCTCCTAAAGATGTTTTAAAGCAAGAAAGATCAACAAGTATTTAAATTTTTATTTATACAAACTAATTTTGATATTGTTTCTAATTTTGTTCTTTATTAATTACTTTTTAGGAGAACTGATATTACTGTCCATAGATGGTAATATAGATATTTGTAACTCGGTAGCCATTACCCCTGATGGGAAACTCATAATCTCTTTGGTAAATGATGACTATTATAAGCTTGGTCTAGGAGGAAAAGCATCTTTTTTCGATCAAAGTATCGATACACGTCATGGTAAGTCTCTCGCAGAAGATTATTAGCAAAGAGAAAGAAAATGCCCGGACGGCACCAAGTACCTACATTGATAAATCTATCGTTAAATACTGTTGGAATACTTGTCATTACTATTGGTAAAAATGCAATGGAGCCAATTACTAAATTTTACAAGAAAAATGCAGAGCTTGGAAAAATTGAATTACGAAAAGTTATAAATCAAATAAAATTCTTATTGCTTTCTACAGTACCATGTCATCTTTACGATGAAATGGTACTAATAACTTTAACGTCAATTATGAAACTGTTAAAGGATGTTAAAGAAAAACAACGATACAACACTCTAGAACTAAATATAATAATTGGCTTGATAGAAACTGTGATAACTGCTAATTTGAAGTCAATTGAATTTTCCATGTGGCCTAAAATAATGAGAAATACTTTGTACAATAAACTTTATGAAATGAGTGGACTCGAAGTTCTCGACTTGGGCTCTGGTTCAGTTGGCTGGAAGACATCCGATGTTGAAAAGATCATAGTAGCTGGTGTTTCTTCGATGATAAATTTAGTCTGTTTTATTTTGTGCTTTGATTGCACAGATAACATCATTACAGCTCTTGCTGAAAATTGTCGAAGACTACAAAAATTAGATGTTACTGCATCAAGGTCTGTAACAGATAGAAGCGTATCAACATTACTCAAGTGTAAATATTTAAAGGAGATCAAATTATTCAGAACGTCCATGACTGTAGCAGGATATGCAGAATTATTTTTACAGCATAATTGCTTGGAAGATATTGGTAGATGTGATCAGTTTGGTTATGCTTTAGAGCATCTAGTGGGTACTGGACATCCAGTTACTGAGACTAACTTAAGCATTAAAATTTTCGAAAGTCGAAGTTTTACTCTGAATCATATACAACTTTTAATATATATGTGTCAGGACATAACAAGTTTAGCTATATTAAGGGACGAAGAAACTAATGACTTACAGCTCTTGGCATTTGTAGCTAATTTGAGAGAATTGAAATTGCTTTCTTGTAAATTCTACACTCATGAAATTAAAACAGTACTGCGATTAAGGGGCCGTGAAATTGTAAGCTTGCACTTAGAGCATGTAGATGAAATTGACATAGACGCCTTAATATATATCAGTCAATTTTGTCCAAATATAAAGAGTTTAATATTCTATAATTGCGAGTTTTTGGAGCATGTGACTCTATTTGCCAGACAAGTACATTCAGTACCGCCATTTCAATATTTGGAACGGATAAAATGCGTAGCTGATTGTGCAAGTATGCATCTTGAATTTTTATTATCCAGTTGCAAAAATATTAAGTTCATTCAATTGGGATCTTCTACTGGTATGGGAGACGCAACAATGAGATTGATTTTATCACATAATCCAATGCAAAAATTAGAAGAACTAAAAGTATTGTACAGTCATGACTTGTCAATGGGAACAGTACAATTGTTAATGCAAAATTGTCATAATTTGAGACGCTTGTCGGAGTTAGAGAGTTGGGAAGGAATAACACCTTCGGAATTACGGGTTTTCAGGGAACATCTCAAAATTAATAATATTAATTTAGATACCAGTGCAACATTATCGTTTGCTTGAATAATGTACAAGAATTACGTTTTTGCTTCTCTCGATGAAATGATAGTATCAAGAAAACCATTGCAAACTCTTATATTTTGGTCTATTTTCTTCAAACCTCTGCTTGAATTGATGGCGTAATGATGTAAAAATTCAACGGTACTATATAGCGTACTATTTCAAAGAGACTTTAAGTAGTAGTAGCTATATTTATCTTTGCAATTTTATTGTTTTGCTTTGTTTGTTTCCTTGTTTTATGTTTTTTATTAGTTAATTTTGTCTGTTTCTATTTTTGTAACCGGTAACGTACTCTAAAAGTGGTAAAAATTGATTTAACGGACGACGCTTTTACACCTGGAAAAAAAGAGTATGAGCATGCTAGGCAATGCTTGAATGAGAATATTGACCAAAGGTTTAATGTCATATTGAAATGGGAGCCAAAAGGTACAGTTTTATTAAATATACTTAAAATATGTAAAAATATGTTGATACACAATCTTACAACTTCACGTGTTATTCCGTAAAGTTGACCAGGTGTGCCCTTCGTCGATAGCATCTTGGTTTCACGAACATGGATACCATGTTTCGTTGTGTTGTCAGAAATTTAATTATAGAACGAAATACTCATTGACCATTCCTACTATGGAGAATGGATACGACAACGATAAATTTTTCGAATGGCTTGGCGTATTTAGTATCGCTGGTGAAATGTACGCTTCTTTCATTCGTAATTATTTGATTTTCATTTAGAGCCTTTTTAATGTGAAATAATAATTTATATTTTAGGAAAACGGATGACCAGCTTGAAGAATATGTAAATACGTACCAATGTCCTGAACCCTTCACAAAAGTAGGACAAGCGCATTATTTGCAGTGGAAAGGCTTTTTTACAAGAAATCAAATAGAGAAAATATATAATCTTTTAAAAACATATATTTCAGAACAGAATTCTTCTACTTGGATTAGTTTAGACGTACAAGGCTTTTTAGATTGCCCCATTAGCTGGCAACTAAACGAACATACATATTTTATGGATGGGGATAATAGCTATACAATTGTGCTTTTATCAAATGATAAATCTGTTATACGGAAAAGTCTGAGTTCTAATAATAAGCCAACATTGCATCAATAAATCATGTAACTTCGCATTATTTTTTCCTCTTTTTTTACATAGTATGTTATTTAATATAAAAGTTTATGTACGTACACATGCGCACGCACGTATAAATATGGCCTTGGTGTTTAATATTTTAAAATAAAGAACATAATAAATTAAAAAGACTAGATATTGACTAGTTTTTCCTGCTAACTTGATATTACTACTTCATTGACATAAGCTTTAAATACTACAACAGTTTTCAATCAATCAAAAGTCTGTAAAAAATTGGTAAAATGATTTCACAAAGGTTTTACATTAGTACGCTTCGTAGCAATTTGTTTTCATAAAAAATAAAAATGATCCATATTTGCATTAATTATTTTACAAGAGTAAGTGCGTATTTTCTGATTCGTTAAGTTTAATTCTGGAATTATAATAAAGATCTTCAATGCCCGATCCAGCAGACATGCGAGATTTGGATCTTGCTACCAATTCTCCTAAATCGTCCAGATCTCGATAACTATGATAAGACATTGAATTGATAAGTAAGCAAATTAATGTTAGAATAAAATTAAACAAAAAATCTTACCGACTCACTGGTCGACTAGGATTTTCTGAAGAGTCGGATGAATTTTTCATAATGGAGATCGCATCATCCGTGGTAAATGAAGCAGAATTGCCTGTTTACAGAATCATCGGTTAGCTTTATATAGTATTGTAAAATAAATGGAGTAAAATTATTTTGAATGTACGAATATTAAAATTACCAGAGGGAAATAGCATGGTATGTTTTAAGAGATCACCGCTCATGAACGGAGAAAGGCTTTCGTCCTCATCAGGTGCCAGATGACTCGTGGTATCCAATCCAGAAGACTCTACCATCTCCAACCATTGCTGATTATGTGATCTAAATTTTTCAACCTTGATGCGTGCTGCCCAGTTCTTATCACATGTCTGTTTCAGTTAGCATTTATATATAATTTAACAAATTATTTTATTCACTAACGCATATAAATTTAAATAAAAAAGAAACGTAGCTTACCGCAATAATGTCTAGACATGCATCACAAATTTTTCGAATTGCTGGATTTTTATCATGCATCAGATCAATTAAGTAGCCAGGCGCCGCTGCAAATATTAAAGGATAAGAAAACTTAGTATTATTAGCTTTTCCAATAAGTATTAAATAATTGTTAAGTATTTGTTTTATTACCATTGCCAGTCTCACGAATCAAATAATCTCTTGTGGAATCGTGTTTAGATATTTGATAAAATACATAGATTATTTGTAAAACCATTTCGTCGTCTTCTTGTTTTGCTGTTCCATGCAATAAATAAATGTAATAAATTATTTAACTTGTAACAGTAACGAGCGAATCAATTTATAATTGTGTGTAACATATGCACATTATACTTTTAAATGAAAATTTACTTACCATCCAAAAGATTGATAAGCGACAAAAGAATATCCGCTTTACATAGTAGCTGTGCGCAATCTTCGTCGAAAGCAGCGGTGCCCAAAAATATAACAATTTCAAGTACAAGATCGTCTTGAGTTTTTCCTGAAAATAATTTATGTTACAAACAGCTTCTCTATAATAAAACACACACAATGTTTGTGAACTATTAAAATCATAGATTTTTTGAACCTGGGACAAGGTAATTACGTATCCAGGGTAATAAATTGCATCGTTGAAGAATATGACAGTAGTCGAGATCGGGTAATTCCAAATTTCCCAATGTACCAATTATTTCCAGCACAAAATCTTGCGAATCTGATTGATTTAAAGCCATTGCAAAATCACCGACAAATTCCTATTTCCCGTATAAATTATTATGTAGAAACAGAACGCTATAATCTATTTTCTATATAAAAATTTAAAACTATTTTCTCTTACGACGAAGCTGTCCTTGGTGGCATCGTGCTGAGATATATTTCTAATAATTTTCATGAGTAAAGAATCTTGATTCCTGAATGCCTTTTGTATTAGACTTTGCAGGCGATTATTTTCTATCATGATTTGCGCGTTTTTACTATTTGCTGCTAAGTTAATTCCAAGTGCAACTAATTCCGGTCTTGGGGGTTCCTCTTCAGAATTTAAAATCATTTCTGTTATCTGTAATCGATAATCATCATTATCGTGCTGCTTGTTCTTAACACTAAATGTACCGAGGATTTTTTATACACGCGTGTTTACATTTAAAAAGGGCCATTTGACCGGCAAATGGTAGCTTTAGTGTTAAGAAAAGTAACCATAACATTTATTTACCATTGGAATTGAATCGGTATTGGCAAACATAGCCTTGACTTTATCATCCATGCTAACATGATATAGAAGTCCAAGAATTACAGTTTTATTTTTTACATCAGCTGTGAAAGGTTAATATGATTTATTAGTAGGATGAACTAGCATATATACATATTCTTTTTCTATATACTGTACAGTATACCCACCTTGTGGACTTAAGAGCTTTACGAATTTTGGTAACATACCAACACGGATCATCCTAGCCCTAAGCTTTGTATCAAACGAGAGATTAAACAGCAGTTTTAAAGTACAAAGTACAAGATCTGTATTGCTGTTTTGAAGAAGTCTTGGTAATTTCTCGATAATATTTTTTTCAGCCTGAAATTTTTTCCTTATATTCAGAATAAATTGAAATTAATGTAATTGCATAATCGTCATTACTCTACATTAGACTTACCATCAGGTCTTTATTCTCTCGGAATATCGATAATTTCTTCAAAAAAGTAACGGCTAATATTAACAGATCTGTATTCGATCTGTCTAGAGACCTAATCAGCATGCCAATAATATTTTTTTTGCGCATTTTTCTTTCGACTTCCATGTTCTCAGCAATATTCAATAATAGATAAAAGGTAACTATTGGTAATAAAAATATTTCATATCATTAAAGTATTCTTAACCAAATGTTTAATATCTTATACACTTACCTCTTAAAAGTTGCTCTTGTTTTTTAATTAAACCCTTGAACTTTTTACGACTCTTTTCAAGCTCTTCTTTTAATTTCTTAATATCATGCTCACTTACATTTACTACCACTCCATCTGCTGATCGTTTTTTAGTCTCGTAATCCAATGGTCCATCGCTACTCCAAATATCATCACCAATTTTATACTTTCGATCGCTGTTTTCGAAGTTTTCGGATGAATACAGAACGGAGCCAGTAATATTTTCGAAATATCGACGACGTTTTTCCATATCTTCTTTCCATTGATCGTAACGACGTAGCTCGGAATCAAGTATGTCCATACACAATGAGCCAATCTAAGTGTGTGAAAAAAGAATGAAACATCAATCTTAAGGAAAATAAACAGTAAATAATATATATTGGTAATACTGACTCTGTACTCCAAAATTATATTATGAAATTTGCTGTAAGTTGAGAAACAAAAAAATATATAGATAATATTGGTAGATAATTCGATGCTTTTCTTCCAATCCTCTCTTAATACTCTAGCTAAAGCACTTAACAATGATTCTAGAACAAGGATTGTACAAGTATTAGTCATTTATAAAATTTCATAAACACAATATTGGATAAAATTAAAATTACCATTTTGTGTTAATACCAGGAGATTATCTGGCATACGGGCCAACTGTAAAATCAATGACGAGCCCTTAATTTTTCCAGGTATTTCTTCATAAAGGAATTCAATATAGTTATCAATGTGGCTTATTGTTGCACGTTCAATGTCACCATTATCAGCATTCATTGAATTAGACGATGTAGGCCTTGGAGGTTGTTGAGAATTGTCCATACCTGAGTAATAATATAAACAATTTGGACTACCAGGTTTTTGATTTAAGAAAATTTTCTTACTGTCATTATTTGTCCTTCGAGTTTGTAAATAATATATCAATTGCTCCACTTCTTTTAGTTTTGACTCTGGTATCAGAGAACACTTTTCTATTACTTCTTTTGCTAAAAGTGGTACATTGGTATCTGTATTTAAACTTTTTAATCGTATTATTTTTTGACATTCCTTTAACAAAAATGATAAATATATTAAACAAGCTACAATTAATATTTATTAATAAATTAAGAAATATTTATATAAAACCAACCTTTCTATCTCCTAACATAGCATCTCCTAGTTCACCTAAAATTAATGCCTCCACATTATAGTTAACGACCAAGGCTTTTTCCATTGGATGTACATCTAACGTGCCTGATCTTACTTTCCTACAATTAATTTATTACAAAATAATATAGTTAAAAGAAATTGTATTTGTTCTTGCTAATTATACCAATAAATATGATTGTCACAGTACCTTTGCAAAAACTTGGTTTCATCCATTTTTGTAGATGTTTTTTTTAACTTTATATCAATAATAAAAATTAATACTTATTCTTTTTAACAGGATAAGCACCTTAAATTAATTCACATATTAGTTAAATAAAAGTTAAAGACTGTGATTTGGATAAGATAACTAATTCGAATATATGGAAGGATAAAAGTATATTGGTGACAGTCCAACAAGAAAATTGTGAATCGACGTGAAATCAATTATAGTTATATGTTGCTTCGTTTATTAGTGTATTAAATATTAATAATATTATTGCTGAATTTAATCAGTTTGATAATTTCGTTTCATGTAATTTTGTTCACGGAGTGCCACGGACTCACCTCACCTCAGCAAACCCTGACTGATTGACCACTGACAGTACTAACACAACACAACACTTTAACCTAACGAAACACTGCTAAACACTCACTGCGTCTGCGACGTCTCTGTGTCCTGCGACTGCTCAGTGCAGTGCTAGTCCAGTTGCTCTGCTCACATTACAAACAATCCTCTCTGTATTTGTGCTACGCTTGAGGAAATTGATCTGTTGACCTTTCAAGTTTCAACTAACTTCTCTTCGTACTTTCTCTACCAAATTCATACTAAATTTTTATTGCTGAACGCGATTAATATTTCAGTTGTCCACAGCTGTATTGTTGAGACAGCTGATTGACAAGAACGTAGACTATTATGATAGACTTTTTTGACTGATAACAATTGTAACATGACAAATAACACACTCATACAATGTAAAATACTACATTAATAATATATATATATATATAACGAACTCTAATACATATAAAGCGTATGTAATGTGTATATACGTTTGAATTTGATATGCGCTAGAAATAGGAGAAACATAGTTAAACTTAATCAAATTGTAATACGTTAGATATAGTGTAGTGTACAGTAATACCTTACGTATGTATTATTTAGATTATTTATATGAATAAAAAAGATAATCATAAACAAATAATTCGCCTTCACGAAAAAATACTACAATTCCGTATACAAAACCGAATAGCACCGAATAGTAAGTAATATGCATATAGTATGTATGTGTTATTTGTACAGGTATCTATATATGTAGTATCATATACTATGATTAAGAGAAATATGTATACTAAAAAAAATTTAAAGTAACTCAACTGGAAACAAACAAGTACAGTTATTAAAAACTTAAAACAAAATTTAAATCGCCAAGTGTTTGTAACTGCTGAATGACAGACCACAAATAAACAATGCTGTTTATCATGTCAACTTTTTTTGCAGAAGCATCATTCCATCAAAACTTAACAGAAATAGTGCAGTACATTTATCATTTTTAAATAATATTAAATAAGTACAAAGCATTAGAATGAGTACCACAATAAAGAAATTGAAAAAATGTAATTTGATTTTGGAAATTGAAAAAGAAAGATTAATGGTAAGGAATTTATTTTATTTGTTTATCTTTTACCTGTACAATGTTACTAATAATTACATATCTAATAATTGTTTACAGACTGCTGAGTCTATTATGCATTTCAATTATAACAAAAGAAGAGTCCAACTTTTAAAAGATTTGAATAATGTTCAAGATGATTGCAAAGGAATTTTATATTGGATGTTCCGTGATGCAAGAGTGCAAGGTAAATAAAATTATTACTTTTATAGTTGAAGATATGTATTTAACAAGTTAATGCAATGAACTCTTTTTTAGACAACTGGGCATTTTTATTTGCACAAAAAATAGCAATAAAACATCAAGTACCTCTGCATGTATGTTTTTGTATATTACCAAAATTTTTGGAGTCAACTTTACGACATTATAAGTTCCTTATTAAAGGACTAAAAGAGGTTGAAGCAGAGTGTAAAGAATTGAATATAAATTTTCATCTTTTACAAGGTGAACCCAACACTGTTATATTACAGTTTGTACAAAAATATAATATGGGTGCAGTTATAACAGATTTTTTTCCTCTAAAAATACCTTTATTTTGGGTCAATGACTTGAAAGAAAAACTACCACGGGACATTCCCATTTGTCAAGTATTGCTACTTTTTGCAGTTTTCTTTTTTAAATTCTTTTATTTTTGTTTGTACTTTAATGTTTTTTTTGCTCCATATCTACTTAAAGGTAGATGCTCACAACATTGTTCCATGTTGGATAGCCTCTGATAAGCTGGAATATTCTGCTCGCACTATTAGGAATAAAATAAATAAGAAATTGGATGAATATTTAACGCAATTTCCACCAGTTATAAAACACCCATATACTACTTCTCAGAAAATAAAGGGTAACAATTGGAAATCTGCTTTAAAGAATGTGGAAGTTGATAAAACTGTTGATGAAGTTGAATGGGCAATCCCAGGATATACAGCTTCTGTTTTACAGCTGGAAAATTTTATAAATAATAGCCTTAAAGACTATCATTCAGAAAAAAATAATCCTGTAACTGAAGCTACTAGTAACTTGTCACCATGGTTTCACTTTGGGATGATATCTGTTCAAAGATGTATTTTGGAAGTACAAAAGTATAAAAACATTTACAAAGAATCTGTCAATGACTTTCTAGAAGAAGCAATAATTCGAAGAGAGCTTAGTGACAATTATTGCTTTTACAATGAACATTATGATACTATGAAAGGAGCAAGTAAATGGGCCTTTGAAACATTGGATAGGCATCGGTAATGCATAGGGTATAATAAAGTTATCGGTCTTATTGTGATCTATTAGAGCAGTTGAAATTTTCAATTGATTTAACATGTTTAGGAATGACAAGAGGGAGTATGTATATAATTTGAAGGAAATTGAGCATTCATTGACGCACGATGACCTATGGAATGCATGTCAAAATCAATTAGTGAGGCAAGGCAAAATGCATGGGTATTTAAGAATGTATTGGGCAAAAAAAATTTTGGAATGGACATCTCAACCAGAAGAGGCGCTAGCATGGACAATTTATTTAAATGATAAATATAGCATGGATGGAAATGACCCAAATGGTTATGTAGGTTGGTAACTTTACTATTATAAAAATAATATAGATAAATCTAAAATACTGTAATATATGTTAAATGTTTTTTTAAATATAGGATGCATGTGGTCAATTTGTGGTACACATGATCAAGGGTGGAAAGAGAGAAATATTTTTGGAAAAATAAGGTATATGAATTATAAAGGATGCGAGCGAAAGTTCAATGTAAAAGAATTTGTTAATAGATGGGAAGGAAAGATAAATAATGTTGCATCGGATAAAATATAAAAAAGATGGTGCGTGTATTTTTCCACACAAATAACTTGGCCCTTTAACGTAAATATAGATAAAATAATAAAAGATCTCTGTTCTACTCGTATGCATTAATATCGATTTGTGTAAGCGTAGACGGCACCGGATCAAGCGATGCTAAAGAAAGTGCAGCGGCCTTTAAGGCTAAAGACACACAGCTGGATTCACTTAAGCCGTGATGGATCCCAAATATTATTCCTGCATTTAAGCAATCGCCGCAACCACTGACACTCAACGGAGTGTCAGTAGAGGATACGGTATGAGGTCTATATAAGCGACTCGTAATTTCACCAATCTCCACAAGGGCTGAATTTTTGTAAAATGGGTCTCTTTCTGAAGCTTTTCTAGTGATCTAAAATTAAAATCATAAAATGCACGTATAATTTATGAAGATATACATGTGTATTAAATTGTTTTACAAGTAATTGCAAATTATACTAAACTGTTACTTACTAAAACACCCATTGACCCTAGAGTAGTAATTACAACTGGGATATATTTAGCCAATGTTTCAGTAATATGTTTAATTTCTTCAAATTGGCTATGAGAGACATTACTTCTTGATATTCCAAAAAAATCACTTATAGCGAATAATTCATTTATATTAGGTGATATGAAATGAATTACATCTTCCCATTTTGACTGACAATCAAATATTTTTCTTGCTTTTCTTATGTCAGTGGGTTCATACCAAACTGAAAAAAAAATTCTATTAATTAAATTCCGAAATGTAAACAGAAATTTTATTTTGTTTTTCATTATTTCTTATTCGTTTTTCAAAATCAAGGATATTATCGGGTGGCGCGCATGGTTAGTAATATTATTATTGGACAGTAGAAATACATTATTTCAATTGCCATGCCGTAACCGGAGTACAGCCAGTACAGGTACAGTACCCCGGACCGGACTAACTGATACCGGTCAGTGCATTTTCTATGTTACCAACAATGCGGTTACAGTTACAATGGCTGACATCGCCCATTCCTTACTTTAATGGAAAATTGTGGGAATTCTGAACCCCCACTATGACTCTTATTCCCTATTGATGATAAGCGCAAAGGAGTTGAAGTTGGAGTTCCAAATTCCCACAATCTTTTATCACTGGTTCCAGAAGGTGAAGTAAGGCGGCCCAGCCCGATTAATACAGATACAGGCAGAGTGGTAAGTGGAAAGAAACGAAAGTAGTAGTATTTTGGTATTAGAAGTGATTATATTTATAAGCCACAACTGACTACACATATCACCGACATTTTCTTTGGTTAGGAGGGTTAGGAGTCATTTGGTTGATTACCTGTGCTTTATTTTGACAGTGTTTGTCAAAATACAAAAGTATAATATTTTTATTTCATAAATTACTATTACTACGCAAAGTAGGACACTCGATTACACCTTTAGTACATAAAAAGGAATCATCATGGGCAAAACTAGAACAGGAAAAATAGCTATTGGTTGTACAGTGGTGGCCTTTATTTTCGTAATAATAGCTTTTACCACACCCAACTGGCTTGAAACTGATGGCAAATTGGAATCCCCAAAGTTTATTAAAATTGGTAAGAAGTCAATTTAAAAACCAATGTTGGTTTAATAAACTACTGTTGTACTAATGTTACTCTTTATATCTGTTTGCTGTTATTAAAATGATAACATTAAAATTATAAGAAAATATTTTGTAATTTTTTTTTAAATTATATTTTTTCTTTATAGGTCTTTGGCAAGTATGTTTCAGAGATTTTCAAGATCCCCATCATCTATACGATACTAGATTTTATGGATGCTGGTGGGTTTTTGAGGAGGAATACTATATAATTCATGATATACTTCTACCAGACTTTTTTGTGGCTACTCAATTCTTTTTCACATTGTGTATGACACTATTATTAATAGGAACATTCTTGACTATGCTATATAGCTGTTGCTCTCGTCAACATGATAAGTATCAGTTGTTACTCTGGGCAAATGGCTGCATTTTAACCTTAGGAGGATTATGTGGTATCATTGCTGTTATAACGTTTGGAGCAAGGGGAGATGGCAGAGATTGGATGCCTAATTGGGAACATAATGATATTAGCTGGTCATTTGCATTAGCAGTAGTGGGTAGCTTTATTTTAGTCACAGCTGGAATTCTATTTTTGGTGGAAGGACGTAGGCATAGGAAGAAACAAGAGAGAATATTAAATGATGAACAGAAGACTCATACTACTATTTAATATTTTATTCAACCCTTATATTTTATTTTTAAGTCTGAAAAGAACAAAGCTCTAGCAAAACAGTAATGTTCATCAAAATATTTTTAATTTTAATCAATAATGCTTAATTCATAGATGAATTTCAATTGATTTATCAAAAATTCTTATGAATAATATACTTGTATATAATTATTAGCACAATTCACTTTTTTTAAAAGAAAAAGTGAAGAACTTCAAACTGAAAATCTTGTAACCAGAATCTCATTTTATATTGTTTAATCTTATTGTTAAACAAAATTTCAATTTATGTATCTTCTATAGTATTGTTAAATATAACTCCGTCCATAGCAATAAGATGTTTTTATACAATATGATTAATAAATTGTGTAAATATAATTAAATAAAAAGAATTAATGAAGTTGGACTTATTCTTTGGAGGCCTTTTTTGTATACATATAGTAGTTTAATTGTTAGGTGCATTTTGATTTTAATAGAAGATAAAAAACAATTATTGTTTGAATATTGTAAAAGCATTTTTATAACAAAGGGCAAAATATTGAACAAGAGAGTTTTAAAGAGAAAAAAAATGTTTGTTTTAGGCTATATAGGGAATAAGGAACTAAATATATATTAAACGATATAAAACCGATAAAGGATAAGTGTTTTATAGTACGTGGCAATGTGGTTAACAGTATATTGTTGCAAATACTCTAATGTGGACCTAATGCCTCACTAATTTGACGTAAGTAATTAGATCAAGATAAATAATAATATAAAAAAGAAAGCGTTTATTCTCAATTGTTCAGCTCGTTATTCAGTCATTAGTAGTGAGGCCGAGGGTTGGCTATAGCTCTTTACGCTCTTGCTGTTTCGCTCAGATCGCTGTTTGAGAAAGAGAGAGGGAGGTCTGATAAACAAGAATAACCAATAGCTGACGGAACACAACTTAAAAGTGATCAAGTCTAGGTTAGAAATAATATAAGTAAGAACAAGGCTACGAAAAAGTAACGAGAGTGTGATGAGATAATTAAAACGTAAAACAGTTTAGAAGGTAAAGCACGATACAGTGTCGCTGAAAGAGTCGAGAGAAAAAATCACAAAACAATCTACTAAAGTTGAGCTCCTGAGCTTTTATTGGGTGTGGTTAGTACTGGTGGAGCTAGTATAACATAACCTGACCAAACTAGCTATAACAAAAATACCCATAGCCTTGAGCAGATACGGAAAATCAGTCCGAAAGTTAGAAAGCGCATAAAAACTTATTTGAGTATTTGTGATTATCTTTTCGATAAAGACTTTAAAATGAAAAAGAGAAGTTTATCCGGTGATGTTAGTGTTGGCGTTTTCGTAGTGGCACTTGTGTGCATTTGTATAGCTTTCGCTACGGCGTCGTGGTTAGTGAGTGATTACCGAATCACTGGAGCACAACTAAATAAACTTGGCCTATGGAGGCACTGTTTCAGATCTTTGCCTAATCCAGCAGAAATAGATGCACCAAAACGGTTCTTTGTAGGTTGCAGATGGGTCTATGACCCATTTACGGCAGGCTATGCCGAAATTCGCGGTTTTCTTCTACCACGTATGTATCTTGTATTGTCATTAATCTTCTCCATAAGATTAATAAAAAAGTATCATAATCGTATTTTATTTTTTGTAGCATTCATGATAGCTACGCAGTTCTTCTTCACATTAAGTTTTCTACTTGGATTGATAAGTTTTGGATTAGTTTTACTATTTACACTATGCTGTGGCCCTGAACAAAGCAGATATACACAGCTCATTAGCATTATTGGATACTTGACATTGGCTGGTGGTATTTGTGGCTGTATAGCAGTTATTGTGTTTGCCAGTCTTGGAAATGCCAAAGATTGGATGCCAGGGCATGACAATAATTATTTTGGCTGGTCCTTTGCTCTAGGAGTTATTGGCAGTGTACTGATGCTGATATCAAGTTCATTATTCCTTATAGAAGCAAATATTCAATATAAAAAGAGAGAATATTTAAAAGAATCTCAAACAAAATTTCAACTTGAATCCCCTACATCATTTGTTGTGTAATGCTAAAAATTCTGACTGTACATTTTAGTGCTTTAAACTTAGAATTAAAAACTATTCCGTCCATAAATAGGATCTTTATTGATATACAATGATATCAAAGTATAATATTATAGTATATAGATATAACATTCTTATCATAGTTAGCTTTATATTTTTATATGAAAATATTTAAAATTCATATGCTTTTTATTATTATTGATAAAAAGCAAATTGCATCTGTTTTTTGATAATTTAAAGAAATATTTTAATTTCTTTAATTTTATGAACATTTAATACGATACGAGATAGAATTTTTATATTATTTATCATTGTTCAAAGAAGTAAAACATGCTTTGTTGATTATGAGTATTACTATTATTACGCAACTATTAAGCCGTCCAATGTAAACACTGTTATATGTGATAATATTAATGCTGTTATATGCATATTTTTTTTCATGTAAACAGTTATAATAAATAATACACTATTAAAACATTTTTATCAATCTTTTTAATGCTTTATTTGCAATAAAAAAAAATTGTTTTTATAATATAAGATAGATCACTCTGCTGCTCCTTTTATAGATGAAAATAGTATAAAATAAAAGCAACATAAATCTCTGAGACTCCTACATCAAGGCAGCATAATATACAAGATGCAAAAGCAATTAAGAAAATTATTTAAGATTGACTCTGAATTGAATTTATAGTAATTTCTGATGGGAATTAAAGATACCAGGATGTTAGAAAATTTTACTGTAGTGCCTAGTAAAATTTGCCAACATTCTACGTTGCCCTAGTCTGCTGACTGCTCCAATCCAGACTCCAGAGTCCAGACCCTCCAGCCAGGCCTCAACCTACAACCCTAGCCCCACAGATTTCCTATGTGTAATATGAACAGACATATGTGTATATAGTGTACTATAGAGCGAGTAGAGCAGCAGTCAGTAGGTATAGTAGTAGCATGCGAAGCACATAGACATAACTCTAGAAGTCTAGAAGAATAAACGAATGACCGACGGTAACTACCCACTACTACACTACCAAGTCGACCACGGGCGTGGCCTGTCGGGTAATGTGAGACGTGAGTGTGGGTAGTGTTGAGTTCGATTGTTGACACTTCGTTGTACAGTTGTTATTTGTTTTAAAATAAATAAAATTTGCTTCTTTATTCTTTTAAACTTTGTGGTACCTCTCATATTGAAGCTAATATTTACAATGACATCCGATAAACAGGAATATCATCGAGCGTCCAGTTAATAACCATCTTACTTTCGATTTTAATTGTATTAACCTAACAAGCAATAAGAATTACACTGAACCTAATATTTACAGATGCAGTGGTATTTGGAGGCGTGGCTACATACGTAGCTGGAGCCCTTTTGGTCATGTCTTTTACAAGGTATTCCTATCATCTTTTTTTCTAGTTTTATAAGATGCGCATGTAAATACAAGCTTAAATTTTTTTTATCTCTTGCTTTATATAGCCCATATTGGATTCAGTCATATCAAGAAACATTCAGCAGTTTTAAACATATGGGACTATGGGAATATTGTTTTAAAGATTTTAGATATCCACATTATCCATTCGATAAATTATTTAATGGATGCCATCATGTCTTCTCACAAGAGTATTATGTGATTCGCAGTTGGCTACTGCCGCCATGGCTCATGGTTGTACAAGGATTTGTAACCCTTGCGCTCTTGTTGTCGTTCTCCAGCCAAATTATAATTGCTATGATTTTAATAAGGTGGCCTTTAAAATTTGTTTTACATTATGAGTGGCTCTTATCTTCTGCAGCATTTTTATGTAATGCTGCTGCAGGTAATTTGTAAAAGTAGAACTGAGTTTATTATAAAATAAGACAAAATCAATAAACGTTAAATCTTTTGATTTTAGGTTCACTTCTATTTTTAGCAGTATCGATATTTGGTGGACAATGCTGGCGCAGGGACTGGTTAATGTATCCCAATTGGAATCACTTATCATGGTCTTATGCCTTAGCAGTTATTTCATTCATGTTTCATGGTTTAGGAGGTTTCTTTCTCTATCTTGATGCTCAGGCAGGCCATAAAATACGTAAAGAATCTCGTAATTTGGTGATGCAAATGCAACCAAATCCACAGAGTCACCATGGATCTGGACGAATCAGCTATGTAATGTAGTAGACTGCTACCAGTATCATTAAGAAGTGCTGAAGTTTTAAGAAATTTTGTAAATATTTACAAATATGTGAGCCGTCCGTATTTACAAATGTAATCCGTCCATATTTATTAAGATATATATTTTTGTAATAAATAGTATGCTTATAAATGCGTACTATGGATATATCTTTAGGCACCAAAAACGCATAATTTGTGTTATATTACAATTATTAAAAATTGTACATTAACGTATGTCTTCACAGTTTTTTTTAACTGTCTTCTTTTCGAAACTATTTATCAATTGTAGTATTAGATCTACATGGCTTATATAGCCTTAGCTCTGAAACTATTTCTGGCATTTCATTTTAATTACACAGGGTGTACCACTGAAGACGCACTGAAGCACGAACGTAAAAATTCACTAATTTCTGAAACTATAACAAATATGAATTTTTTGAGACTTTTCAAAATGCAAATTGATAGGGGCTTAGAACAGGTTATATGAAAAAATTTATATATCTCATCGTTATGGAGATAAGTGTGAGTTATCATGTCTATTCTGTGGTGCTCCATTAGTGTGGTACATCCCATATATATATATATATATATATAAAATAGAAATTTTTTAAACAATAAACAATACATATACAAAGATTTTGGATTATTTAAAATTTTGTTTTACCTGGTATTTTTGAGTTTGCTGCTACATCTACCAAAGACCGAATGGTATTTTCTGGCAAATTCCCATCTATTAAGATCAAACTGGCTGCTTCGATTAGACTTTGATGTTTTTGGACTAAGTCTACATTAATCGCATCGAACGCTTCCATCTCTCCTATACCAAACATGCATTCACCTTTGTGATCTACTATGGCTCTATATCTGTTGAAAATGTATTATTATATGAAAAATATTTCAGTAAAATGATCCATGGCAAAAAATATATTATGAAATTTATTGAAAAAATGTATTAAAAAATATTTAAAATTATATGATAATTGGCGGAAATATAATTAAATATATTTCACACATATATATATATATATATATATATATATATATATATATTAAGACATGATAAAAAACAATGGAATATTCTTTATTTTCTTTAAAATATAATTGCTTATTAATAAAATATATTTCATTATTTTTTATTATTTTTGTGGAAATATATTCTTTAACATAGGGGGATCTTAACTATGATGGATAATCAGTATGGAAGCTTACTTAGCAGTATTAATATTCGGTAATTGTTGTAAGGTTTCTTGAGCTCCTTGAAGACTTTGAATTATACGAAAACCAGGCATGTCTTCACCAATGACTGATATCAAACGACTTTCTTTTAAACCAAGCTTGATTAAAGCTTCTGTTACATTTCGGCCAACCCCACCGCAACTGTATCTGCTTCGACCTCTTAATGTTCGTCCATCAGTCTGGCAATACAGTGAAATAGCTAAATTAACAGTAAAGTCGGGTAAAAACTGGACGAGCCGAATTGTAATATGTGACGTTATACATCTAATTTTTTACATTCAAAAATGACGCGAGTACCGCTTATAATAGAATATAGCTGTCCTTTTTCGCTACATTGCTGCATTAATGCAATAAGTGGGAATGAGAAGACATGCGTTTGATTCATTTTAACTAATTGTACTAGTTCAGTTATATAGCAGAAACACATAGACCCATTATTTAACAAAGAGCGATGCATGCAACGCTTCCTTACAAACTCGGCTTGCCCCGTCTCTACACACTTCAAGATGTGAATGCAAAAAATATCGGGTAATTATATTCAGTACATTCAATAAAACTTTAATTAGTGGAAGAATTTTATTTCAAATGTTTTGATAAACATAAGATTACAAATCGATGCCTGGCCGCACGTTTCACTGGATATCCAAGTGGATCGAGTTGATGTATGGTCAGGTAACGATTACAGCAAAGGTAAATGGTTTCTTTTGGTATTCTAAAAACGATTGTAATCAAGTCTCCTTAAAAGTTTTTTCCATAATTAATAAGAAGGGAAGGAAGAAAAAAATGAAATGTGAAAGAATTTTATAAAATTATTTAGGGATGTCGCAACGAAGAAATACGCGCAAAATACGGCATAATAAATATGCGCGGCTATGCGGGATATCGGACAATCAGATATCTCGAATCGTATCGTATCGCAATCTCGAGGCTCTCGCTGGGGTCGGTCTACGCGAGCGCCGCGATGTACTTGTGCGGAGGGTGGGGAGAAGAAGGTCGTGGGCGGTAGGGTGGTAGTAGTCGTCGTGCCGTGTGTGATGTGATAGGCGAATGGCCAGGCCAACGGAGTGATGCGCGCGGGGTGCGCTTCGTCGATCGAAAAGGAATGGGGATTGGGGATGTTCTGCTCTTACGGCTCGCCTCGCTTCTCTTCTCGGCTTTCGTAAGTTTCGTTTCGCCGTTCGCGTTAACCGTCAGTGGTCGCCAGTCGATTGACTCGGGAGTTAGTCGCTTCTATTGGCCACTATAAGCCAAAACATTGAACTATCTTCCTTTTTGGAAGAAACTGTTCTTGCAACATTCACCCGTGGATGCGGCAGCTTCCATCCTTTTGTTCACTCGTGTTTTCTCCATTTTCTCTCTTTCTCCTTCCATCAAACGTGCATCACCACGCATTTCCATCTTTCAGCAAGAAAAAGTGATTTAGTGTATGCGTATTGATGCTACAGTATACATATGCGCGCAAGTGGGCTCTCGAAGAGATTATATAGAGGAAAGGAACGAGAGGATAAAAATTTGGCGATCCTATTCTAGTTAAATCGACACGCACTATAGGACACTAGTGGTGCGTGTTATCATCTACTGGGCCATCATTGGAATTTTGTTTATCACACAGGAGAATTCAGGGAATAAGAAGGTAAAAAGAGAAAAGTTTTTGTGCTGTACGGATGAACGAGAAATCGTAGCGACGCCTCTTGCAAAACCGAGAGAGAGAGAGAGAGAGAGAGAGAGAGAGAGAACAAGAGTTTCCTCGACATTGTTGGGCGTTTGAACTTTTTATAGATGTTTTGAACGTCATGAAATGTTGACAGTTATCGCGAAAAAACGGGCAAGAGTACAGGGAATGAGTTAAAAAGGGAGTTGTTTTTGTGCTGTACTAGTGAACGAGAGTAGAGCTCCTTATCAAGTAGAGACGTCTCCAGTGTGAAACAGAAAAAGAGAGAGAGAGAGAGAGAGAGAGAGAGAGAGAGAGAGAGAGTAAGGGAGAGGGAGAGATCAAGAGTTCTCCCAAAGTCAGGTGTTTAGACTATTTACGAGTTTTTTGGACTACATTGTTATCGTCACCTATGAGAGCCAAGCGACGAAAGCAAGCGGCTCTGGCATGAGCGACGAGGACAACAAATCCGAGGAGCCTCGGGCCGCCCCTCAACGCATCCAACAGCAACGAATCAGCAGCCGACGCAGTACTCTCTGCCACTACCACTACCATCATCATCATCATCGCCATCATCATCATCCTCATTACCACCACCACCGCTATCATCATCGATACAATCACCTACAAAGTCTTCGTTATTCTTTCCCTTTCTTATCATTAGCCAGCTTTACATACTCTCATCGTCGCGGTCGCCTTCACTGTCCTCGCTCTCCTTATCCTATTTACAGGCCCTCAACCAGAAGGAAAGCTTTGAAAAATAAACTTTGCATTCCTTTGTAAGGTTAGTTCGAAGAACTCTATGAAATATGTGCCCCCATTTATTGTCGTCCTCTTCCAAGAATTTTCTCGCTTCTTCCGTTGTTGTTGCTGTGATGATTGATCATTCATATTATATGTACATATACTATATAGAGACGGGCGACTGAGCGCGCGCTAAAGGACACGAAGGATAAATTCTGTGTTGAGATTGTGGTGGGAGAAAACGGATTGCATAAGACGCTCGTTCGGTCAATTCCCCCACCCTTTCTCCTTTGTCTAGTGTAGCCGGCACTCCACTTTGTTTCAGCCTCATTTACTCTTCATATTCTTCTCTCTGATGACTAATTAAGAGCTCTCGGTTTGTAGCTCGCTTCTTTCAACTTTCGTCCCATGCAGGAACCGAATTAAGAGTGAACGAGACCCATTCTCTGAATTTTCACTTTGCAAGGTCGTGTCTTACGAGGACCCCTTAAGATTTTTTTCCAACAATGTTAGTGTATTACGTGCAGCGAAAATCAACATCGAACGCCTGTAAATCTAGTTTTTTTATTAAGCTCTCGCTCGTTCCTCATCCGTGATGTAGGGCCAAGCATGACACGAGTCGGTTCCCGGCAGCTATAGCCAACCATGGATCGATAATAGAATGCCTATTGCACGTTACAACTGTCGGCCAGATACTACATAGATATTTTGGCATGCTATTTATAACGATATAAACGGTACAGACAAGCTCTCGTTCGAATCAACGATTTTCTTTCATACAGCAAAGCTTTGAATAGCTAAAAAGCGCGCCGATAACCAGATATAGCTGTTTAATCGTTGGCCCAAATTAATTGATCAATCCCTCGTTCTTCCCGTTGCTGTACGAACGTTTATTTTGCGGAACGATATGAGTATCGATCGGCACTTTTAATCAACCTGTTTTTATCTCGTGTTTGTTACAGTTTTCTACTGAAAAATATGCACGACTACAGGTTTGCTTTCTGATTGCAGATTAAGGGAATACGAGGAGATTATCAGGGACGATATAATCGGCAATTTGCCAAAGAAGATCGCAGTTCGCGCCTTTTTCATGGGATCACGTGGCCAACGTAACGTCACACCACGTTAAAGCAATATCTCTTTTCCAATTTTTTACCTTTACCCTCGATAATTTCCTGCATCTCCATTCGTTCCCATTTCTTTTCTTCGAGATATTCCTTCTCAGACGCAGACGGAACAAAGGCCGAAGAAGATAGTATGACGGTGATGCTGCTGCAACGTTCAATCACCTCGCAGTCTACGACGCACAGCCAAAAGACAGCGAGGAAGAACTGTGGCGCCAAGAAGCTGCCATTAGTCTTTTTGCTCGACGACGATCGTCCCGAGGACCAATATAGCAGCAACAATAACCTAACAAACACTGTTACGTCGAGCAACAGTGGTAGCACCACCACCACTACCACCACCACCACCATTACCACCGTTACCACAAAGAATAACAATAATAACTACGGCATCAATAATAACAATAATAACAACAACAGCATCAATAATAACAACAACAATAACAACATAGTTAAGAGAATCGCACGAAGAAGCAGCAATCGCGATTACATTTGTGGTAGAGGAGGCTCTGGCGGTGGTGGCGGTGGTAGTGGTGGTGGTGGCTGCGGCTGCGGAGGTTGCGGAGCCGGCTCGGGTCGAGTCGTGCGTAACGACGGCGCCGGTGGCCAGGGTGTCGCGATGCGATATTACAGACTCTGGATCTACGCCTGTAACGTTGTCTTATTGGGTAGTGCCATTGGATTCGCCGCTGCAGTTTCACGCACCCTCCTCTTTAGCGGAGACCCACGACGTCACGTGGTACCCGGTGTACCCCGAGCATTCGATCCAACCGCCCTTTACGCCTATCTGGCACTCGCCACGCAACTGGGACTCGTACAATTGCTCGGATGCATAGCCGCTCGGAGATTGAACGCTCGGCTCCTCAACGCCTACTGGATACTCCTCCTGGCGTTGCTCTTCGGCGACGCCGTCATTGGAATCGCCTGGGTATTCCGTTTCGAGAGGATGCGAGCCGAGCTGAGGCCAACGCTCAAGCTCAGACTCGAGGTTGTATCGAGATCGCTGGTTTATTATTATATATATGTCAATGGTAACTGTAGATTTTTCTTTATTTACATATTCTAATTTCATTCTGCTTTACAGATGGAGTACGAGAAGGAAGCTCGGTTCAGCGAACAGTGGGACCGGCTGCAGAAAGAGTTCAAGTGTTGTGGGATCACGGGACCACGTGATTTTGGCAGCCGTTGGCCTCCGAGCTGCTGCGACGGGGACAGCGTGAACGTGAATGGTAGCGATACTTGCCAGCAGCAGATATACACTCGTGGATGCGAGGAGTTCCTAATGGGTTGGCTGAGGAAGACGGCTGATCTTCTATTCGTCCTCGGCTTCTGCGTTATAGCCTTTGCCAAACTCTGTTTTCTCGGCATTTTACGATACGAGATACGCGAAATGATCCAAAAAATCAAACTGTTGCGCGAGCCGCCGCCTCCACCGACGACCTTTCAACACACGCCCTTCTCTCAAATCACTCAAGATTTGCCAAATAATAGTGGAGGAGGAATCGTTCGCAGAACAACCCTGCCGAGCGCCGTGCTTCCCTCTGTTGCTGGTATAACATTACTCTTTTACCTCTAAACCTTCTCTCTCTCTCTCTCTCTCTCCTCGAGCTTAAGCCCATTAATAGCGGTCATCATCCGTTTCCAGCCTACTGGCCTTAATTTGCGATTTGCACCCGCCGCGCCACACCGTTATTGATCCAACTTTATACTCGATTTCAAGTCAATTTGCCTCCTCGCGTGTTAATCGGTATTCAGCTGGCAAACTGCCACGTGCCACCGCTGTCACGATTAACAAGCCTCTAAAAGTAGGTTTGCGTTAATCGAGAAATTCCCTCTCTCTCTCTCTCTCTCTCTCCCTCTCTATGATCCTAAAGAAATCACGAATAGAATATTTAATTGTTTTTTTCTTTTCAGGTAACGCACCGTTATTGTTGCAATCGGACGACTGCAACACGACTGGTAGGCTTCCTCTTTTGACCAGTAGTCTTCAAGACCCCGGGGCTGACAGCGATACCAACAGTCACTGTGCTCTAATACTGGAAGAGACCACGCCGACCTCCATGAGTCACAATTGCAGCCTTCGCGAGAAGAGCAACGGCAATAATAATTACGAGATGCAAGAGTTTAATAGGCGACTGCTGTTATCGAACGGATGTAGTCCAGGAACGGGCTTGAGCTCCGTTGGACAGAACAGACGCACCTGACTGTGCCAGTGGTGGCGAAAAACCTCCAATCGATTTCTATACAAAAATAACGCACCGATCGAGTTATCAGTATGTAAATAAATAACGTGCTCATACTTGGGCCGTATATCGGTACGGTGCAGTGCTAGCTGGTAGAAAGAGGACTGCTTATAATATTTTCTACGTACTGTCCATTCGCGTATACCTTAGATAGTGTACTTACTACATGCTATCAACAAAACAATTCTGTATGTAATAGCTATGAAATAATGTTCCTCGACGCCTATAGCTATTCTTTTTTATTATACCGATAGGTTACATGCACATTTCGACATTTATCAAGAAGCTTCAAGAAGTTTTCTACGCATTAGGAAGAGAGTTATTGAATAGAGTGTCTGCTTGATCATTTGCATCGTCGCTCATATAAATCTGCATCCTATTCTTTGTTAATTCTTTTCAAATAATTTACACTTTTTGCATTTCAATCCGTCATCCGGAAGAACCAGAGAGACCATGTGAATAATATATACGTATATACCATATATGTAATACTATAGGTTGCCCAGTTATATCCTTTTTTCAAAGTACAAATATGCAGATGAAAGAAACATTATACATATTCTTTATTATACGCGTTACGCACCTCAACGTTAGATTACGAACAAAGCCTAACTATTAGTGGTGTAATCATGTAAGTGATGTAAATCAACGTGTAGTCAGCCGTGTGCAGACCGAATACACTGCAGCAGAGGGAGACTGTAATTTTAGTAAATATGTATGTCGCACAACGCATAATGACGTATTTACCTGTGATCAAAATTGTCGAATAATAAATGGAGACTCGAATGATAAGAATTCTAGAACTGGTATCGACTTCGTGCTACAACGTTGATTTGCATCTACCTATTAATGACATATATGAGATAAAGAATAGAAAAATTAACCTAAGCCCCGAAGTAAAAGTGGTAGAAACGATTGAGAGTTTACACAAAAACGGGTCATGTACACGCTACATCATTTACATAATATTATTCGAATTACTTTTGCATACTAACTGTATTTTAGCATTGTGCTTTAAACTAACATTTCGGTATCGATTGGTAATTAAATCGTGTCGCAAAACTACTTTCAAATTTTACGGAGCAGAATACTTATGCTTTTTGTTCTCGCCACACCCTGTCATCTCTAAGTCCTCCGCAGTCGCGCAACAACTATCGAGAAATCGAGAGAAAGAGGGTTTTGCCAATTTTACATACTATACAAATCTTTGCTGTACCAATGAACAGGAGCTAGATGCAATTTTGTCAAGTTGTGTTATTAATTAACAAAAATTACATTTTGTCCCATGTTCACAAGTGATACAGAAGACATATATGTATACGGTGTTCATACATATAGTATAGATATACTATAGACAAGTATAAAAACAAATATACGGAAAAATTGCACTCCATCCATTTTGGTTAAAATTTTATACGGTGAAACTTACAGTGTTGCATCGTGTCAGTTTTAGCTCAACTGGGAAGCAGATGTCTTATTAACCGAGGACATAATGGAGAGTCTGGTAATTTTGCTTTCTTATCATTTTTCAAACCGAAGCGCAGTGTGATCGCGTGCTTTACACAGGAATACAGAAGACTGCAGAAATAAAGTTAAACGGTAAATAAAATTAGAAAAAAAAGACCAAGAAATTGATATCGCGCAAACGAAGACTACGAATGAAGAAAGACCAAATCCAAATATTATATGCAACATTAAAAAGTAAAATCTAATTATTCCTCATAGATCAATGCTCAATAGTTTTACTTTAATGCTTTCACGTCACTTTATATTCCCGGCCCTTGGAGACTAATTTACTCATTTAACTTTAAACAGAACGTATTATAAATATTGGCCCGTTATCGCGCACGATAACTATTTTCAGATAAAGTTTTCAATCCATGTTGCAGGTACAAACATATGAACAGTTTATAGAACGAGCAATCTGTCTTGATTTGTATAACAAATTGAACTTAAAGTAATCGGTTTTTTGGGTATTATATGGGATACTAGAATTATTTCTTTAAACATATTAACTAAAAAACTGAAAAAGAGAAAATAAGAAAAATATCTATAGACTGTATATGTAAATATTACCGTCGAATGCAGAACACATACAGAAACAATTACGCACTAGTATATGCTATACTACTGTGCGCGTATAATAACTTACATTAATTCCACAGTCGCCTGCTTGGGAATAAACAAACATTTTATTGACAGCAAAAAATCTTAATTTGTATATTTTTTTTACGAATAACATTTAATCATAAATATATTGAATTTAGAGACTTTTAGATGAGTATGGTAAACAGGGTATTAAAGTCTCTAATTGGAGCTCTAAATACATCAGTATTCTGTTGATTTCTAACAGTTGTCTATTTTTTATGTAAAATACTAATATTTCATTTAATATTAATGCCAAATAATGTTTTTCCTAATCAGGCAGCTGAGTTGAATGTTTAATAAAATCTATGAATTAATAATAAAATATCAAGCTTACACCTCGCAGACACGTAGCCTCTGACATTATAAGTATATATATTAATATGATATATACCGTATGAAAATTCAACACGACAAATAACTTTTTACCCGTATTATTTAATTACAAGAATAATTGATTAATTGTGTGTGTGTTCGTCGATGATACAATGGTTTTGCTAATCAGAGAATAATACCAGCATTACATTAAGCCGCCCATAAATGAAGAAAGAACACTATATAATACTCGTTAATATTCTACGTGAAATGTAAATAGATTATTCAAACACGTTATAGATTCGTCGATCAAAGTGATGCTGTATATTTATTTTCATAAGATAAAGAAATTATATACAGCATTTGTACTTCGCAAATTCTGAGCCCTGATATAACTAATATAAAATCCTGTAAAAGCTTATTAACGTTTCAATGCTTAAAAACTTATCAGTATAAATTAAATTACATTAAAATAATCTCTATTGTGTGAATAATAAGAATAAGGAGGAGAAAGCTTTGAATAGTGCCTGCTTAAAATTCAATTTAAATTGTACTTCTTGAAATGATTAAATTTGCGTTACCTTCTTTAATGATGATGGATTCACAGTACAAGTGTATTTTGCAAAAAGAGTTGAATACATACTATATACAATGCGTTTGTCAACTTTCAAATATAAAATAAATTTGAACAATGAAAGTGGGTAAGAAAATATCGAATTACCCACTCTTATTAAACAATAGACTTTTTTTAAAGAAATTAAAAATCTTTATTGTACAATTTTTTCCTCTCATATTGTGGTTACCAAATGTATACCGTTCATCATGTCATTGTACATAATACCCTATATGGTTATAACTATAGCATATACATATACATATATACAAATATATATACATATATGTGGTCCGCCCCCCATAGATGTAAGGAAACTTTTACTCCGTAACTATGGTAGACATTCATTTTTTGATTAAGACCTCTCTGAATACATATAAAAAAATCAAACAAAAAGGCCTTGTGTGAAAAATTGATATCTTTCATATTTAACGAATTAAAGGTTTCTTTGCGTTTATACTCTGGGGTGATTTATAAATGGCGGACTCTGTATATATAATATCTTTGGAGAATTAACTTACTTTTATTTCTGAATCCTTAATCTGTATAGTGGTATCGTAGACAGCTCCCCCGACAATTACCTATGTTATTAAACATTATTTTCACATTAAAAAAATGATCATCATTTACTTTTACAATTAAATTATTATGAAATAGCTTACTGGGTTCTTTCTAAATGACTTCAGCTTTGGCTCTGACTCTTTAATCGCTGAAGATCCATCAAACTTTTTCTGTAGAATTGTTGCTATTTCTGCTGCTACTGTGGCATTATTTATGATTAGAGCTATATCTACAATAGATATGATATAAGTCGTCTTTTTGAATAATATTTTGTCAAAAGGATTTTAATAAGTGTTGACCTACTTGCTCGGGTTGTACGGGCATTGGTAATTTTGTCTAGCTCTTGAAGTATGAAGGGAGTTACATCTTTTCCAAAAATATGCAAAGTTTCTGCTTTTTCCACAGCTCTAGAAATAAATTGCTCTACCATTTCTGGATCAAGTGCATAGCTTTCTGGAATGGGAACTGCTAATAATATACCTTTATTTAAGCCTAGATCTTTCTGAATACTAATAATATTCGCAGCTTCTATAGTATTTGATACAGTGTTTGGGGATTTTATATCATCAAATGTTTTTGTACAGTAAAAAGCTGGAAAATTGTTTGAATTACCAATTGTTAATACAGGGACTCCCTGAGTTTCCTAGAAGAATTGAAAAGGAAAGGGATAATTATAACCAAAAGAAAAGAATTAATTGAGAACTTCGAAATTTAACATATTTATCATAAACTTACCAGAAATTCTAAAGTTTTCCTAATATCTAGAATAGATTTAATTCCTGAGCAAACTACCAAAACTGGTGTTTGACCAAGCTCAATGAGATCTGTACTTATATCGAATGAAGAATTTACTCCTCTATGAACACCACCAATACCGCCAGTAGCCATTATTAAAATTTTTGCCAAGTGAGCCAATACCATAGTAGCACTGACAGTAGTTCCAGAATTTAATCCTTGAGCAATACAAAATGGCAAGTCTCTACGAGAACATTTAACCTTTTTTGTATCATTTCTAGCCAGGTACTCTATTTCATCAGGATTTAATCCAATATGAATTTTTCCACCTAAGATACCAATAGTTGCTGGTACAACTTTCTGTAAATTGAAGGATGATAAAATTGTTTGGACAAAATATTTTTTTCTACATGCAGAATATGTAGGCATACTTGTTTTCTAACAGCATTTTCAACACTGATTGCAGTTTTAAAATTTTCAGGATATGGCATTCCATGAGTGATAATAGTCGACTCTAAAGCAACAAGAGGTATGTGATTTTTTTTAGCATCAGCAACGTGTGAGCCATAAGTAAAATAATCTTCAATATTGTTGATCCAATTTTTCACGGTACGCGAAGCAAAGTGCCGGTAAGTCATTTTCAGATATTTTTCTTTATGACTAAGAAAACAATGGTTATGAATGGCCAATTAGCAAAAGTTTATCTAAACTATATCATAATAAAAACAAAACACAGTATTTGGATGTTATATTGTCGAGCTGTATTGTGATTCGCTACTATCTCTATATGGGTTTGTGTTAAAAAAGCAAAATTGACTGTTGATTGGTTATTATTTTGACTGAAAGTATAGAAAGAGAAAGAGAGACAGAGAGACAATAGAGAACACAGTGAGTGTAGTGATTACTGATTGTATGATTTGTATGTAGTATGTACTACGGCCATATACCACCAGACTACCGTATGTATACATAATTTAATTAATAACCATAATCTGCCACTTAACTCCTGAATAAGATTAACAAAAAAAAGCTGGACTATACTTTTTATAGTAAACAAATTTTCCTACTTGCACGTATAGTTATAAATTAAGGGTCACACTTATACTATGTTGAGTTAAACAAAAAGTGTGAAAGACATGGCATTATTTTTAACAAGTATAAATTGGTTTTTAAATATTCGTAATACAAGTGTATACTTAGCAATTACACTTCAAAAATACACTAATTTACCTATCCCCTACAATGGCTATAACTCGGGACTCGGGAATACTCGGGATTAAGTAGTGGGGATGTTGGGCCACTGGTCAATGGTCATTGAGTGAGATTTGATGGGAAAATGGGAATTTCTTTCTCCCATCATAATTCTCAGGTGTTACGCAGGGCTACGCTGGTGAATGCCTAAAAATCAGAGTGGGGGGATGAAATTCCCTTCAAAAGTGGAGACGGAAACTCTGCTCTGGACCGAAATGACCGAATCCAAAGAGTAGGATTTAAATTTTTATCCATAATTTTCGGTATTGGTAGTCGCAGTTAATGACAAATATCGCTAAATGTAATAATAATTTAAATCTATATATATGTATTTCGTTTTTGATTCTTAATGATTCTAACAATGGTCGTTAAAGTTACAAAATACGATATTAGGCTTCTACAGTCCGTTTGTTTCTTTTCGCTGCACTATCGAACTAATGCAATTAGTTGAAATAAGACAAACATATGTTTTCTCCACTCTAACTTATTGCACTAGTGCAGCAAACAGCGAAAAAGAACAGACCTAGTATTGGAAGAGAACCGAAATTCAGATTTCTCAATGGGGATATCTTATATCCCACTCTCTTATACTAAACTAGTAAGCAGTAAGCATAAAAGTTACAGTGGCCAGTAGAGTCCCATGTTCTCGTAACATGGGTTCTGATGAGGCCCCAAGGTTAGGAACCTTGGGTCGATTGGAGAGAAGTACTGAATTTTTTTATTTACCGTTAACCGATATGTATAACTCGCTATCTTTTAACTTTTGATGATCATACAAAAAAAGTAAGGTAAAAGTAGGTAAGCTAAAACGAAAGAAGTAAAGAGGAAGACGGTATTTCTACCGCTAAGAGGGGATAAAATTGTCATATCGTAAGCAGCAAGAATATACAGAAAACTTATGAGAATTTTGTTCTCTTAGCATTTTTACGCTGCGCTTCATTAAAAAGGTACATATATATTAGTTCACATAATACTATTCTATCAGGTTATAAACCGTATTCTGAAATATCTAGGCATTCCATTATATGCAAATAGTTTGCACGTTGATCCGCTGACCACAGGATTCCTTTATATAGTGCGCGTTAATATATTTTTGTTTTTCATGCAAGTCATTTGAACAAGTAGACTCAAGAGTGTCGCCCATTACCAACATTTCTCTCCTAATAATGGCTGGAAAAAGTGTTAATTCTAAGGAAGTTGGAACAATTGGAAAACTCTATTTAAAACTTTATAATTTTTTGCAAGTTATAGGGTAAATAATATATTTTAAAGCATTTCTTTAACAATTTAATAATTCATTCTGTTTCAGATGGTCTTACCTATTGTATCAATTACTCGATTATTATTTACTGCCTGGTAACAAGGCGAGTCTTTGGGATACTGTTAAACTGACAGTAATAATCTTTCAAAATGCTGCTGTTCTCGAGGTATTGAATTGAAATGTATTTGTTCGTGTAGTACTGTAGTATAAACAAGAATAGTAGATTTTTAACCAAGTGAGAAAAGTAAACGATTTCACAAACATGCAAGCTATGGCAGCGCGATCCGTAGGCGAACTTTGTCACTGCACCATGTGAAATATTTTTCTACAAGGTTAACACAGTGCTTCTTCCAACAAATGTGTCTAAATCATTCTTGTGTGTTAAAATATATAAGAAAAAAATACGAAATTAAGATTTTTTAAATTTGTCGTTACGCATGCGCCTAATGAGTTTTTCTCAGTTTCGACGTCATATTTTTTTTTTTTAGTCAGCAAAACAGTTGATTTCTTATACATAAAAATTAAATATTTTGCTCATGCTTGACAAAATTGTATTTTGGACATGTATGTTAAAAAAGTACATTTAATATGCAAATCATGTTGTAGATAATACATGCAGCAACCGGACTTGTCAAATCCAATCCATTCATCACAACATTCCAAGTTTTTAGCCGTGTTATGCTTGTATGCGGAGTTCTATTAGCAACGCCGTCCAGTTATGCACCATCGTCACCAGGGCTTCCACTAACGCTCTTAGCTTGGTCCATTACTGAGATAATTAGATATTTGTACTATTTTACAAACCTTTTAGGATTTGTACCTCAATTTTTGACGTACTTAAGGTACTGTTACAAATCTTTAATTTTAAATTCCTGCATCAAACGTTTATTCAATTCGTTATAGATATACAACATTTATTGTGTTGTATCCGATTGGCGTGACTGGAGAGCTTTTGTGTTTATACTCGGCACAACAATACGGGAATGATCATCCTAGAGCATGGAGTTATTCTTTGCCAAATAGCTGGAATTTTACATTCAGCTACCATTATTACATTATAATAATAATGATCCTTTATTTTCCTTGTAAGTAGTTTTATTTTTTTTAATTGTAGTAGCAAAAAAACTACTAGAAGTTGTAATTTTTATTTCCTAATGGTTTTAGTTTTTCCACAAATGTATATGCATATGTTTGGTCAAAGGCGCAAGATATTAGGCAAATCCACCATTAAGAAGACTCAATGAGTATCACGTACGCTCTTCTTTCCTCATTGATCAAAATTTGAATGCGTATTTTGTTTTGAATGGTAGGGACTCTAGGTACATGAACATTAAAATATTTGTACTAAATAAATAATGAAAATAAATACTGACTTATAATTTTTATGAGTAATTTTATTGTTAAAAAATTAAACTTCTAAGGCTGATCGTTGGTTGGCATATTCTTAATAATATCAGAATTTCCAGGATCTGTGATGGACAATGTACATACTCTGAAGTACTTTCCACAAGCAGTTCCAAGCTCAATGTTGTTCCCAATGTAGTGGTGCACACCAGTCTTAGCCAGCATCGCGTAGTATTCTATTTCTGACTTCCTAAATACAGGAATAACAAAAATATAAATTTAATTATTCCTGATTAGATAAAATTGGATAAGAGACTACTCCGTAGGACTCCTTTAAGTAATAGAAAGGAAAAGACAACTTGAAAAGGGTTAAAGGAGTACTACATCTCAGTCTCACCTTAAAGGAGGGGTGTTATTGGCAATAATGACCAATTTTGCTTTGCCTTGTCTCAAAGACTTTAAAGTTTGTTTGTAGCCCAAGACATATTTTCCCGACTTCATAACCAAAGCCAGTCTGTTGTTGATACTCTCCTGAGCTTTTTTCTAATAAAACAATAATAAATACATTATTTCCAATAAGAAAAATTTAATATCTCTTTGTGTGTTAATATATTTTTATTCTTCTAATTCTTAGCATGCGAGATTTTATAAAGAAATTTCATGGTAGTACGCCCGGAGTGGTTATATGAACGAAGTTAGGTTAAAGTCAAAGTAAATGGATTACCTGTTTCTTTTGGGCCACCATGTTTACTTGTATATTCACACAACTAAAAAATATATAATTATTAATGTAATCGAAATACTTGGTAGTTATAAAAGAAGCTAAAAATTAATTTCGATAAATTGAAATAAATTAGAGGTGGATGAACCACGAGGTACCTTGGCTGCGAGTACAGATTGAAAAGACGGAAAAGAATAGAAAAGACCGGAACCGAAGTGAACTGAATAGAACGTCAGAACCGGAATCCGAACCAATGTTCGGAAATTCGGAATCCGAACTGTTCCGAACATTCGAACGATCCGAAACCAGCGCCGGCCAGCGGGGGTTATTGCTGAAGTGTGCTGGATTTAGGAACACTGAGTGCTGATTGGTTATAACAATGCTTATATCCAATCAACAATCACTACCGAGCACCAGTAGTCCAGCCCCTGGCGAAAGGCCCGGTCTTACAGGTCTCAATTAAATTAATTATGCTATATTATATTTAACATAAAATATATCATACGAAATACTCTACATATATTCCACGTGACATTTATTACAGCATAATTAAATTAATTGAGACATGTAAGACCGGTCCTAAGGCTGCATTCATTATTGCCTGTGATTGCCTGCATTTCAAATCACGCAAATCGCAATGCAGCGCATAAGAGTATACAGTTTATATGTCACGTTTATAGCGTTTTATACATTACTACATATGCATAATTCGAAATGAGCCATTTGAAGGATGTTTCAGAACGTTAATAAATACGGCGAATATAGGTAGACATGCTTTTTTGAGGTTATTTTAAATTAGTTATGTTAATTTTTAATTACTTTACAAGTTTACAATATTCGTGCAAAATGCGAATGAAACAAGCGGATAAGCGGAGTCTATAGTCTATAGCAGTCTATCTATAGTATAACGACGCGGTTAAACCAATACTTATCCTATGAGCAATGAGCAGGAAGTTCCTTACTACGCTCAGTGCTCACGCTCCCTGGCCAGCCTGGCCTGGCCCCTGCATATGTCGTTCCCGTTCCAGTGGTTTCTGGCCGCTGCCGCCGCTGGGGCTGGGACGTTACTTACAGTATTTGAGTATACATTTATACATATACATATGTATTTTGTTCAGTCAGTTGCTCATCGCACTTCTCGCTGCTTCTCGCCACTTTACTATGCAGCGTGGTGTAATTCAAGATGACGGACTTGACAACGTTGGACTTAATAGTGAAAAGAAAAGGTGGAGGTAGTATTATTGACCAACGTCCACTTTTTTCTAGCGATGGAGAGTAAGTAAATTATATTTTGGTTTATTTTTTAATTTTATCAAAAGCTTTTTCTTTTAGAACAATGTACATAATATGGAAGCATGTTATAAGAGTCTATAGTACACAGACTGGGGATTTTGTAAAAGAGTTTGAAGTGATCGATCATAAAATAGCAGGTATTATTTTGCATCCAGAAAGTCCCACGACAATCATTGGATGTACAGATAATGCAGAGTTAAGTTACTGGAACTGTCAAAATGGTATTGTTACCAAAAAATTGGTAAGAAACTATTCTGCAAAATATATACTGATTATTTGTTTCTTACTTCTATAATTCTTATTTTTTAGCGTTTAAAAACTAAAGGAGAGGAGCAGTTGAAAGCTAAAACATTTCATATAGTACGGTATAAAACAAGTACAGGACAAAATATTTTTCAAGTACTGATTACTAATATTTCCAAACCTAGTAATTTTATAAATATAGCACTGTTTGACTTGACCACTGGAAATTGTATAAAATCTACAAGTATTCAAAATCATAGTGAAGAATACTATATAGATGTAATTGGGAATTATGAAGACAATTTAATAGCTTTGTTACATGACTCTGATTTGCACATATTAAGTCCTGCAAGGAATCTGACTGATAAATTGTAGGTATATAAAACTTTCTAATTATTCAAATATTATATACTTTTTATTCTTTTTAGACATAAAACTGGTAAAACAGGAAGATTACCTACATGCATAGCTGGACATCCTCGAGAAGAATGTGTGGCTACTGGAGATTCTACTGGAAGAGTTGTTGTTTGGAGAAATTTATTTCAAAATAGGCCTTACACAGCATCTTATCATTGGCATACATTACCAGTTACAGAAATAGCCTTTAGCTTTTCAGGTAAGTCTTTATCATATTTTTTCAATCATTTTAATTTATTAAATTACTTTTATTGACTTATAGGAGGACATATGTATACTGGAGGAGGGGAATGTGTATTAGTAAAATGGACCTTAAATAATCCACTGCAAAAATCATTTCTTCCACGGCTGCCTGCTCCCATTAAACACCTTACAATAGCTCCTAACAATATTTATGTAGCTGTTTCCACTTTAGATAATGGTAAAACTTGCCGTATTTTTCATTTGGATATTTATATTCTCATACACTATATTTTTAGGTATTGTTGTTGTTAATCCCCAAAGAAAATTAACGTCGATGATACAAAGTTTTACCTGGGGTGTAGCATTGTCTTCCAAAGATTTATTTCCTGCTGGCTTAATCGTCGATCCACGTACTAATAGTCTCGTATTGAATAGCCGTACTGGTCATGTACAATTTTATGACACCCATACCAAAAGTCTTTTATATAATGTATGTATATTAGACAATTTTTTTTTTACTTGAAAGAAGTATTCTTGATTTTTTTAATGTCTTTTTTTAGATTAATATAACTGCTCAAAACTTTTTAACGCAAGAACGCAGTGTAATTATTGTAAATACAGAAGTGACGAAAATAGCCTTAAATTACAATGGGAAATGGATGGCTACAGTTGAAGAGAGGAATGACAAAATTTCAAATACAGAAGTTAGATTAAAATTCTGGAATTTTGATAATACAGATCAGATGTGAGCTTGATTTATGTTACATGCTTAAGTCTATTTCTTTTTACTGTACTAAAAGCAATAATTTTTATTTTTGCAGCTATAAATTAAATACATCAATAGAGCTTCCTCATGAGAATGGAGTTAACACTTTGCAATTTCAACCAAACACTTTTCCAGAAAACACGGATTGTTTGGCCGTAACAACTGGAAGGGATAAAAAATTTAAACTTTGGAATCTAGCTCAATCAGCATCCATATACAGTAATAAAAAATCCTAAAATTTAATGTTGATTAAAATTTGCAGTGCTCTTATTTAATTTTTTTTACCTTAATAGAAAAGACGAAGCACTGGCATTGTTATAGTGTAGGTGATTACAGACACTTATCAGTGACGGATGCAGACTTTTCCATGGACGGTTCTTTATTAGGAATTGGCTTTGATTCCAGTTTAACGATTTGGTCCCCCGATAATTGCACATTAAAATGCAGTTTGTCAAATACTTGTTATCCTTATACGATAACGTTAGTCTTTTTTTTCTTTTTCTGAAAAGATAACATCGCAATGCATTTATTAATTGAAAAAATTTTTTAGTCGAATCAAATTCGGAAGAAACGAGGCTTGTCATCTGGTCGTAGTTGGATCGGCTAAACATATTGCAGTTTGGGATCTTTTATCGCTTAGGTTAATTTGGAGCGTCCCACTAAAATTAGCTACGCTCACTGCAGATCCAAAATCAATTTATATGGCTGCGTTTACAACTGATAACACAGGTAATAGATATACAGCATCCGCCACTTACAATGTCGTAGAGTATAGATGCAAAACGACGTGTATATCCGTAACCATAAGAGGTGTTAAATTTCTGCTTTTAATCGTTTCGAAACTTTTTATTATTTTCATTTAAAGCTCTTGTATAAAATTTTTCTATCTTAAGTAATTATGGAAATAAACAAATGTGTTTTCTTACGTGCATGCTTTGGAACGTTTTAAGTGGCAGACCTTATATATGCTTGAAAACATATTTCCTATTATTATAAATATTCAGGAAACACATAGTAAAATAATTAATTAACATCTTAATGAAAATTTTTCTTTCAGTATACATTTTCTCTCCAAAGTGCCCAACGCCAGTTTACGAAAAGAAAAATATAATTGATAATGACAGTCTAATACTAGGTGCTAGCTTTGTTCCACATTTAAAAGAAAAACAAGATCCTTCCTTTAAGAAATGGCAGCAAAAATCTCAGCTGTACTTTTTGGATTCCAATCAAGTATGTGCAAACGAATTGATGCAATGTAAATGAATACTTATTTGAATATTACACCTTTTTCAGGAATTGTTGACCTTGGAGCCTGAATCTGAGATTTCGGTATGTCTCGAGATTTTGTCAAACAATAGCAGCGTTCCGGCAACAGCATTCGCCAAATTAATGGCGGATCAAACATTTTCATCCAAGGAAGAGAAACAACAATATCTCCATGAATATCTTGGAGTTTCGGGGAAGGGAATGACCCAAGAAGTAAGCTCAAGACGAATTCTATGAATTTTTATTAATTTTTCATTTAAAAAAATTACGCACTCTTCGCGTAACGTATAATAACGATGGATCGATACATGAATAAGAGCTCTAATATAATCTAAAGAAAATCAGTCAGATCGAATCAACGAACTTAAATTAATATAAATTAATGCGGTATAGTAATTGAGATGAACTTTTAAATTGTCATGGGCTCCGATCGTTCACAGTAGATCAAGATAATGATGGATCGTCAGAATCCGTTTAAGGTGAAGCGATTTGTGCCTATATCCAGTTTGGAACTGTTGTCAGTGCTTCCTGCCCAGGCGATAATTTCTACATCGACGTACCAAATCGAATTTTCTATAGCGCAAACAGTGCCACTGAGGAATTTGTCTCATATTCTCGATAGCCTGCAATCAAGAACCACCTCTTATTCAGTAATTGTCATTATTAATTTAATTTCATCAATGAGGGAAATTTTATTTTTAATTAGATATCATGAATGAATGGGGTGAGATTGATTGTTGCTAAAACTAAACGGTCTGTGCTCAATGTGGAAAATCTTAAAGGAAAGTCTTCCTGTTTACAAACGTATGGAGCAAGCATAGCCTCTCATGATTGGATATACAATGACGAGCCAACACAAGAGAATTGAGTCAACGAGGAACGTTCAATGACCATCATCGTCCACTTTCAGTGTAATCGTACGCAGCCGACGCGATGCCACGGACAAGGAGCAATGTAATTTTCCATGAAAAGTTCATGTTAAAAATAATAATTTTTCGTATAATTCAGGGTAGACAATACTAATTAAAATATTAATTTGCTTAAAATGATAATATGGCATCCTCTAATTCTAAATGAGCTGAATATTCGGAATGGTGTTATCATTGGTGAATTTGCAAAAATGCATCTTTCACAATTGTCGATATTAATTTCTCTTTAATGATGTCTTAATTTCGCTATTCGTAAATTAGATAAATGGTGGCCGATCGAGACATTAATCTATGTGAGAAAGCAAAGATGATTTGATATTCGGACTAAATGTGATTTTAATTGGTCCAAGGTGGCAGGGATGATTCAATATTCGATTAAGAGACGCCCACGCACGTGCTGCGGCACGTGGAACAGTTTGATGCGCTCTCTTATATAAATGTGTCGCGAACATTTGCGGTCATCCACCCTGAATCTTTAAACGCTGCACGGCCGACTCTCTTGGTAGCCTCGGAGATACCATGAAGTCTCGATTTAAAAAGATTTTCAAAAATCGACAAGATGCAATGACAGAGATTGTGAGTTTAAGGATAACGAAATACGATATAAATAGAAAATAATATTTACTTGGAGATTGAAAATATGGTTACTCACTGCTTCAGGATTGCTGGCGGGAAGTCCAGCAGCAATCAGGAATAGCAGCATGGTACAGAAGACGATCGCCAATCCTTTGTAGAAGAACTTCATTCCAGAATTCTTTTTTGAGGGAGAATTTTTTAGAAATATCACTGTGTCAATGAATAATCGACGGAATATTTTTTAGAGGATTACAAATCTTTGGTGAACAAGGGTAGAGAGCGAGTGGATTCTCGAAGGCTGAGAGTTCGAGGTAGGACTGGCTCGAGAAAATGGTCTCGGCATGATTTAATATAGCAGCGACTTTACTACGCTCCCACCCTCCATCAACGCTCCGTTTGGCCCCCGTGACCCGGAGACCATTTGAACCACCGCTCTCACTAGATTTCTTCTGCATCTCTCTTCCTGCTCGAGGAATGACCAGGAGTAACTAACCAGTAATATCCTGTACAAACCAAAGTTCGCTTCCTGCAAGAAAACAAGAAAAGCAATTCATTGATCGAGAGCGACAAAACAGTTCCAGTTCTTCATACGTGTTTCTTATTGTAATAGATTTTAAAATGTTTAAAAATAGAATGCAATTATTACTGTATGAGCTGACGAGGATTTTCGCCGAAACATTGCGTGCGTTGCTCACCGTGACGTCATTTCTTACCCGATTGTCACGAAATCTACGACAATGTTTAATTTCCACCATTAGGTCTGTTTTTGTTATCTACACTTTCTGCACTTTTTATTAAAAGTGTGTATACTTTGTTTGATATATAACATAAATTTTTTTTAAAACTACAGAAAATATGGGCAAAAATAAATAGGCTTATTCTTTTAGAGATCCGTCTCATGAGAGAGCAAACCGATTAGGTTCGAATGATTTGTTGCTGTAATCATTTTAAGGTTGTTTAAAAATATATTGATATTATTACTGTATGAGCTGTGTGTGTGACGAGAATTTTCATGGAAGCATTGCGTGCATTGCTCGCCATGACGTCACTTCTTACTCGATTATCATGAAATCTACGACAATGTTTAATTTGTAGCATTATCCTAGAGATCCGTATCATGCGAAACCAGAATAATTTGGTTTGGAAAATTGCCGTATTTCTCTGGAAATACATTTGACAATTCTATTAGTTGCCATATATTAAATTATTTTGTACTTGGTGCGCCGTTTTTTTTATATGTTTAAATGTTTTTATATGTTCTATCAATAATTTGCTGGAATGTGTTAGTAGCACGTTATCATTTGCGAGTGACCGTCACGATTAAAAGTTTTGCCGATATTCTGCAACCTGAAAAACAGTATCATGAGCGAATTGTTTGAAGATGAAATGTTAAACCAGGTCAGAACTAGTGAAACAAACTCTTATCTCGTGTGACAACCCGTTTCATTGTCTTTGCCCTGTTCTGTGTATAAAAAGACATATTTTTCAAACTAGTTTTCTCGTCTAAAATATTCTCTTCTTGAAAATTGTTAAATTTAATTCGAAGATAGTTCATGGTACTGGATATAATCGTGTGATGGTTCTATTGTTTTTGGAGGATAATTCAATTGCTGGTATTACTTAAAAACATCACACGTAAGTGGTAGGCGGATGTATCAACCTAGATACGAACTAGATGATTACACGAATTACAGAAATTTTCAATTTATTAACGACGAGCATAATATTTAATTGTTTGCGTCTTAAAGAATTAATAATTTTTTTATTTTTTTCAGCTTTTAAGTGTACCTGCCCACACCTTACCTCCAACGAGCTTGATTTGTGCTTCGTTTATTCTTTCCCTGGTAGCAGAACCATCTAAAAAAGTTTCATTAGATACAACTGATGATAGGTGAGTGTAATATAATGTATAATATTTCTTTATTTATAACTCTTTACATTTTCAGGAACGATAATGCTAATAACGAGGAAAAAACGACTGAGAAGGATGAAAATGTTGAAATGTTTAAACAATCATTTAGTGAACCGTTGACGGATGGTGATTCTCAGTTTGATGAATCGATTACCAGTTTCAAGAGTATCGATTGGGAATTCTTATCTAATATATTGCCCGAGAAAGAAAATGTTGAAAGCTAGAGAAAAGTTACTCATCGGATATGTTGATCTATTGATTATTAATAAAATAACATTTCTTAAAAAAATTATCCACAATTTATTCACTATCGATAAGAATCAAGCCGGTCGGGGCAATTGATCAAGCTTCAAGCTTGCCTCAGCAAGCTCCATTACAACTTCTTTAATCCTGTAATCGTACTGAATATTTTTCTTCATGTTTTCAATCACAATGTTATCTCTTCTGTGAAAATAATATTGGGAGTACACAAGGGGATCGTCGAAAATTTGTGCTCCGAGTTGCTCGTCCATCAAAACAGTAGGGAAAAATAAAGCTGCTGTCACAATAGCACCTAGACGTTGTTCCTCGATACTCTGCATTAATTCGTCCCAAGATGGATGCTCCATGTTCGGTTGATTCTCGGTTAAAACTTCACACAATGTATTGTAATAATGCTGTATCATTTCTTTTTCATTAATATTTCTGAAGCTACGAGATGTACAAAGGTACAATAGTTGAATGACATCGTGGGCTAACGGACAGTAACGAAACAACTGGTAATCAAGCAACACACAGTTTGGTGGACTATCAGAACTGAACATTAGATTGTTGCTCCAAAGATCTCCATGACTGATCACATTTGATTTCACAGCTGAAGGTCGTATTGCGAAATAAATTTGATCGCAAGCTTCGGGAATTCGCATAGAGTCCAGATTGAGTAAATTTGCAATGGCTACTATCGTTTTGACCCCCGTATCAAACCATAGCTTTGTATCTCCAATTGGTAGAAAGCCAGTTTCTTGAATCTGATTTAAAAAATGCTTGTTCAAGGGTTGTCCAATACGCCCTTCGGCAATTAGAGATGCACCATGCATTCTTGCAATACTTGATAGTGCTGCTATAACTAATGGCTTGTCGAATAATTTGCTCCTAATCGAATAGCCTTTTTCACCCAAGTCTTCAAAGACGATGAGATCTTTCTTGATTTTGTAGCAATTTGGGACCCATTGAATGCCTCTGTATCCTTGTTTCAATTCAGGTAAAATCTCTGAGAAAAATATGGCTTCTTGCTGGAAGACTCCTTTCTGAAGTATATAGTTCGCTTGGTCGGGTACTTCGTAAGGGATGACTTTTAGAAAAAACGAGAGATTTTTCTTGCCAGAATTCTTCGGGATGGTCACGCTCAATCGTAGATGGGAGGCTAGATATCCAAGCTTCCCCTTGGAGTAAGGCTTCAAGCAGTAGTCCACCACTTCATAATCGTGATTTAACTGTTTGATTATTTTCTCAACCTCTTCGAGTGTAAGAATAGCTTTCGTTTTCACAGTTGTGAGATTCGCCATAGCTGCTATCTTATTTCTATTCAAACTTCACTTATAAAGCATTATAAAGCGATGAATTAATCCTGTAGCAAGACCAGGAACAGAAAAATTTATGGTTCGAGATAAAAGTAGATTGACAAACAGCAAACAGAGCTTTTCTATTTTAAGGATTGATCATGCAAGTGCAACTACATTTGCTTCAATTACGATAGATACTATAACTTATTCAAATAAATTTTTATAGAAATTAAGAAATTCTGTCCCGACGAATAAATAGCCAGTATGGTATTTCACACAAACTGAGAATACTGGCTCCCATAAAAAGACCCATGGCGCTTCCAACTGCAACTGAAAAAGTACAAAATATATGTTTCAGTACTTTCAAGTGAAAATTAAATCTTTTAAAAAGTAAAGAAAAAGTATATATAATGAATACGTGGATATCTGTGCAAGTAGGAAAAGAGATAAGGAACTGCTGTAAATTAATGTCATATTGACGCGATAAAAAAATATTTACCAACTAAGTCGAGTTCAGTCATCACCACATAACGATAATATCTTACAGTTGGATGTGACATCAATCTCAGACGAATTCTGAATACATTTGTAGGAGCATCAGGATCCAGAAAGTCAGGATAACTTGTTCTGTAAAGTAGCATCTCTTCAATAAAATTCGACTATATTTGGTAATTTTTCTAAAACTTACAATTTTATGTCCGTTCCTTCGCAATCGGGATAGCAAATCTTCTTTAAATTATTTGTAGATATAATTGTTTCTTTCTTATGGAATAAACACTCTGTTTCTGTCATATTGCAGATTCTTGCATTTGGATATGCTGGATAAAAAAAGCTTACGCATCCACAAAGATTTATCATACGATTAATGTATACCTAAAGAGAAAAAAGGGAAGGTGTTGAAGAAAAATTTATACAATTTTTATAAAAGTTTTGTAAAAATGTTATTAAAGCCTTACTTCCAAAGCACATGAATCGCTACTGTAAATAGGAAATAAGCTATTTTCCGTGACTTCGAATGGAAAACGACAATTCCTACGTTTCATAGGTACACCTTTTACTCCTTTTTCGTTGTATATGTTGCGCAAAGTGAACTCCGCATTTATACCTGTCTTGCTTGTCAAGCTTCTTTCCTCGCTAGATGTTAAAAGCGGTAGGTTGAGATTATTCATAATAAACATCTGTGAATAAATTTTGTAAGTCTTCAAATCAATCAAATTCACCTCTTATGATAGAGATTTATTTTGCAAGATACTGACAGACAAAACACGCTGTCTTGCTTCATTTTTTACAAGATCAATTATCATTGTCCCGTATTTGATGGTGCGATTAACATAGAATTTTAAATCACTCTCGTCTGGATTTTTCGTATGGTAGGAGTTAATCCCAAGACAATATCCAAGTCCAGTTTTGTACGATTTAAACTCTTTGCAACAATCAAATGGCTTGCCATTCCATGAACAGGAAGCAAATATATCCGGGCAAGGAATGATCATCTGTAAATATGATTTTGAATTTTAATCGATTTCCTCAGTTTAATTTAATTTACTCTTCCACCTCGATTTCACTTACAGTTTCATAAATTTTTAGTAATTCCTCTGCGGTAATTAAACTTGGTGCCGAAGTAAATCCAAATGAATGAATAAAGAATATTTTAGACCAAAAATTTTCCTGTTGTTTGTCCCTCTCTACTAATCTGAAGTAATAATATGTGGTTAAAATTAAAAACATCATTACTGTCACGCCCTGTATATATATATATATATATATATATATATATTAGTATTATATAGGTAAATAAATAAATTTATAATTACTCCGTTGCATATTCTCTTCCTTTCAATTTTGGTTGATAGCATAATGCAAGAGAGGGAAATGGAGTTTTCCAATTGAGGTATGAGGTTTCTGCTGTAACTGCTACAGGATCTGTTACATATTGTTCCAACACTGAGATAATCATTACTGAGCAGCCCCAATAGCTCACGATGCAGGCAATCAACCAAAATATTCTTAAAAATGTTTGTAAATATTAATATTGTAATTAAATAAGAAAATATTTAAGTCATCTTACGCTTACTTTTCAGCTATTGTATATTCCGCCCCAACGAGATATTTGACTCCATGTATATTACAATTAGCTAAATATTGTTTCAATACCTTCCAATAAGGTTTAAATATTCTATCCAATATAAATTGCTTAAATACGTTTATCTTTTCTAACCAGGACATCTCGTGTCCTTTCATTTTTAGAACTAGTTATGGTTAATAAGAGAAATGCTGTCCTGATTTTTCGTTTATCGCATAACAGAAGTACCCTCGCGTTTTATGAATAAATTATTTTATGCAACGTCCTATTAATTATTTAACCTTTCCGCTTATGTTCTAGCAGACTTATGCAACTTTAATTATACGTTACTATATAACTTGATATAATAATTGTAAAGCCTCGTTTAAAGTTTGTTAAATTATTTTATTAAAATATTTTCACATAATTTATAATTGCTGCTTTAATTTTTCTCTTTTCTTAGTCCACAGATTGGATAAAGCATAGATAAGTCGTTGTTGGTTATCAAATAATTTTTAAAGAGCTCCTCCGCTTTTTCAGAATTAAATACATCGTCATTATTGCATTCTTTCCTTAAACTTGAGGCATCCAGTAACCACAGTTGTGCATTATTTTTAACAAACCATTGATTATCGTTTAATTTACCAATTACATGATAAAATGGCACAGTTATATCGCTGAAAAAAATAATTTATCTCATTTATAGTAGTTAACAAATCAATGCTGTTAAAATTGATTTAATTTACCTTTCGAACGCTGTGGTAACTTTATTTATATTCAACTCCCAAGGAATAATTGATCTCATGGCCAATTGCGAGGCTTTGCCACTTTTCTTCATATTTTCTAGCATATTTATGAATTTTTTCTTATTTTTTTCTACATCTACATTTTTAGATTTTTTTTCCTGACTTGCCGCAATGGATTTATTGTTCACTTTACGTTCTTGTGCAATATCTCTGTAATATCCACGTTCTTCTGAAGACAATCCTTTCCACATATCTGTTATTTTTTTAGCTATTTGTACGGGATTCATCGAGGGATTCTCTTTTGTTACTAAAACAATTTTTTTTCGATTATAATGTCGTGACAAAGCTGTACAAAAAAACTACTTACTTTGAGATATAACGTTTCTAGTGTATTCAGCAATTGCCGTTTCACTAGAACTTACAGAATCTGCTTTCACACAGTCGTAAGATTCGATGTCTGCACCGCTCTACAATTTTTAATTTTAGTAAACTATCTGTAAAAAATAAAGAAATACATGATTACCTTCAAACCGGCGACGTGTCCTTTACTCCATTCTTCCAGTGTAATTTTTTCATTTTTGTTCTTGTTTCTTTCCACTTCATTCTTCTTGTTTTCTTCTTTAATTTCATTTTGCTCCTTCTGATTTGTTGTTTTAATTAAGCTCTTTTCAGGCATATTTTCAGTATTAGATAAGCTTAATATATCCTTATTGGGTATTCTAGGTTTATTTAGGATAGCTTCAAGATCAAAATCTTCACCAAGATCAACTACTGGAATTTCTTCCTCGGATTCTGAATCACTTAATTTTGGAGCAGTTAAGTTTTCACTCCAATTGTTTGAATGATTTGATTTTTCTGAAGAGCCATTTTCTAGTATAATTTTTGGTACCTGAATCACTTTTTCACACTTGTTCGCATCTATTTTACGCTTCTTACAAGCTGGCAATTGTTCTTCCATAGAAGAACTGTTATGAATAATTGTTGAATCCTGATATTCATTAATGGATTCATTGCTGATTTTTTCTTTATCTTCTTGACTGTCAGGTGGCAATTGAATTTGATAATATTCTTTTAAGCAGTTTGTCAAAATGTTGAAAATTTTTTTCTGCATGATTTCTCAAGTTAAATATAGTAAAAAAAAGTAGTGCTTATGTCTAATACAAAATCTATTTTATACCTGATCCTTAAAAAGAACTAAGTCTTTATTAGGCTCCAAATTAACATCTATGCCATCAGGATCTGTTAATATTAGTATTACAAAGATAGGCCGCTTTTTGGATGGCATTTTTTGATCAAAGTAAATTGATAAGCAGTCAAGTAGTATCTGATAATTAAAATAAAAGCTGCAAAAATAACTACAATAACGAACAACATTTTCATTCCTTACCTTTTCCAATTCTTTATATCTTACAGGCCTATTGTTGATAAAAATAAATTGGTAATTACTTTTACAAACTTGTGATAGATCTCCGATATTTTTAGAAGGTATCATCATGGTCAAAGTGAACTAAAAACCAAAATTTATATTGGATGGATAATGAAAAGTACTTATACATTAAAATAATACTTCTTCCTCTTCATGGCAGATCCATTTCATAGAGGTAATTATCTTTTTTCCTAATACAGAACCTGCTGCTTCTTTAATACTGTTCAAGCTAGGTTTAATAAATATTATATCATTGTTGACTCTGTAGCAAATTCGAATATCTGGTCTACAGATTCCATATCCTTGCAGTAAGACCTCTACTAATTTTATATTCTCATTCACCTTTTTTGTTGTAGAAATTGTCTGTCTTCTAACAGGTAATTTTATGAATATATTTTTAATCCGCACTGTTGTTCCTTAAGAGACAAAATAGGTTAGTAAAAAACATAGAATAAATAATTCTTGTAAAAAATATACCTATTGGTCTATGGCATTTTTCTGTTTTTATGATACAACCATCTTGATCAAAGTAATAAGATACTGCAACATCATCTTTGCTAGTTTTGGTTGTAATTTCAACTTCAGATATTCTGCATAGTGCACTCAGAGCTTCTCCACGAAATCCATAAGTTTCTAATTTATCTAAATCTTCAAAGTTCAATATTTTTGAAGTATGGGATGCCAATGTAGCTAGCTGTACTTCTTCCTTAGGAATTCCCACTCCGTCATCCTTTACTTCTATCAATGATAAGCCATGTTCCAACTAAGAAAACATTCTTCTGATTTTAAATTATTCAAAAAATAACACTACAATAGTAATTACCAGAGTTACTTCGATATTCTTGGCATTAGCATCAAGTGAATTTTCAATCAATTCTTTGACAGTACTATAAACAGAAGTAATAATTTGAGTAGTGGTCAAAAGTTTTGCTGTTTGCCCATCCAAAGCTGAAATGGACATTTTTTCTGCTCTTCAAGGATAGCTCCTTAGATTTTTAAAATTTATCGTTGTTTAACTTGTTTATCTCCCATAAATTTAAATCTCATCTACTGTGCGCGCCAAGGTTAGGTTTTAGGTCAGCTGACAATTGAGGCTACGGAGAACGGCGGGCAGTGCCGGGGCCCGGGGCCCCGGGGCTACCGGCCAGGTAAAATGGGGAAAATAGGAATAGGAACATTGTATATTTTCTGTCACGGAAACTGTATTTGTTTCATTCATTAATTCCGCATTATTTTTTATGTGTGGTCTACCCATTTCTATCATTCTATTTAAATTGTTTACGTGAAGTATTTAATATATTTTTAAATTAATTTTCAGACGTAATTTGCAAAATGAATACCACAAAGGTATGTATTATGTGATACATGTTAAATTTTGATGTTTTATTATTTTAAATTAATTTTAGATTGAATTTGCTGTTGATATGACTTGCCAAAATTGTGTGAATATAATCGAAGGGAGTTTAAAAAACTGTGACGGTATTTCTCACATGGATATATCGTTAGAAAAAGGCAGTGTTGTTGTTGAAACAAATTTACCATATTATATTGTCCAAGAACGGATAGAAAAAACGGGTAAAAAAGCTGTATTAAAGGGATATGGAGGTACTTATAAATTTGAATGTTTCATTACACATGATATTTATCATATGTATAATAACAAATTTTATAGGTACCAATAATAGTGCTGTAGCTATGTTGGGAGGAACTTCAGGGTTTAGCGTCAATAAGACAATGCAAGGAGTGATTAGATTTATACAAGCAGAAAGTGGGTGTATTCTTGATGGTACGGTTGATGGTCTTACCCCAGGTTTGCATGGAATGCATGTTCATGAATGTGGTGATATTTCAAAAGGCTGTGAAAGGTATGATACAAATTTTATTATTTTTAATTCTTTTGAATTTAAAAAGATAAGGACAAAGGATTTTTTTTTAAACATTATAACAATTAAAAGAATATTTGTTTAATGCTTTTTCATAAAAATTAAGTAAATAGCAGAGATGAATATATGTATATATATAATTGAATGCAAACTCAAGTGTTATCATTTTTCCTCAAAATATTTTATTAGGGTAGAACAGGGCTAAGAGATTACAGCTTTCAATTTGAATATTCCACATGGTAATTGTTAAGCAAATTAAAGTATCTAAAAATAATGTCAAACACTCATCCATATAATTTTCAAATGAATATAATTATCAATTTAAAATTTGAATACCATGTTTTTGCAGCTGATATCAATTTAGTGTGTAAATCTCAGACTAAAATCTCTATTGATATATCAAACACATGCCTATATCCTAGTGTGGTCTTTCTATACTAAATGTTACCATACCGTGGCTTTTAAATAATACTTTAAGATCAGTTATTCAGATCTTAAGCTGTTTTCAAACTTGATTTGCTTGTTTAATTGGCTTACCTTTGCCTTTCTACATTGTGATAAGTTTAGTTATTGGGATTTTTATATTCATGGTTTACCAATTTAGTCTTCTTGCGTCATCATATAAATATCGTATTTAGAGTGTAAAGTAACAAATTTATACTACAGAGATTGAAGGAATGTAGCTCCTACAGACTTCCTGTTTCTAATGTCCAATTCTATTTCTAGTGTTGGAGATCATTTTAATCCTAACAATACTTTACATGGTGGACCTGATGATGATATTGATAAAAGGGTATTCTTTGTGCTTTTTAAGAAAATTTTTATACAATTTAATGAAACCAGCAGTTAATTTTGTTTTAATGGTTATAGCATATTGGTGATTTAGGAAATATTCAAGTAGATAATAATGGACGTGCAGTCTTTAAAATACTGGATAGATTTTTACAAGTATCGGATATAATTGGCAGGTCACTAGTAATTACAGAAAAACCAGATGATTTAGGAAAGGGTAACAGCTCTGATTCAAAAATAAATGGAAATAGTGGAACAAAGTAAGGTCTTATGTTTTGTAATCTACACAAATTTTATTTTTTATTAAACATTGTTTTTCTTAGATTGATGTGTGGAATTATAGCCAGATCATCTGGTTTATTTGAGAATACCAAAAAAATATGTGCTTGTGATGGTCTTACACTTTGGGATGAACGAAATCTTGCAGTTGCTAACCAAAGTCCCAAGTTAAATAATGTTTCATGTAAAATACTTTAACCTTCTATTTTTTATATCATACAAAAAATTCTTACTAGTCATATTAAACAATTTCATTATATATTTCTTTTTATTACTTTATAGAATAAATTCTACAATATTTATTATTTTCTCTTTACAGCATCCCTGTAAATGATAAAAAGGAATAAGATCTCAAGTATCCCACATTCCATTGGTGTATTTAATATTTGAGAAGTATTTATTTTTGTAAAAATATTGTATTATGATCAATTTCCTTAGATGAAAATAAATGTATATATATATTAATATATTAATGGTCAAGATAATTTTCTATTCTACCTACAGGTTATTCGTCTATTACCTTAAGAAATAGAAGGTTTTTAATATCAGCTGGTAATTCAGAACTCTGCAAGTTACCAGCAAAGTTATGCTAGGTACAAGAAGGAAAAAGCCTAATGTTTACTGCAAATTATTCAAAAATATTTTTGGATGATGTAAGAGTATGTGAAACTTTAAATACCTATTGTTAATGGATTATATTTTGAGAAATGATTCTAGAGCTTCATTTACCTTCTATTACTCTATCATATCATCCATCCAACATTGTTCTATTGTACAATTTTAAAACAATTTATTTCCTTATTTTTACTGTTTCTACACATTTAATCATTATCTTCATTATCTCCTAATTACCCTTCATTTAGCCCCCTTTGCTCATTATAAAGTCAGTTCATTCAACCAATAATAAACGAATATTGGCCTAGAAACATGTTACACGCGTACCATTCAACTTCACCACTGTATTACCACGCAACGAAATTATCCAATAGTATTGATGAATCGGATAATTTTCCATGATTAAATTACCTCGTTATAAATAGTCGAATGTGAAAAGTGGTACAATTACTCCTTCTAATTAAGCAACAAATAATTTAGTCTGTGTGATTGCAGCAGTTAGCCAAGACTATTGTTAGTCAAACAAATTATTCGAATAAAATTTTTGAAAAAATGTTTGTAACTTTACAGACTTTTTCAAATGATTAAATTAGTGGATGAGAGCTTTTAGAGTTTATATTATAATACTTGAGAGGCTGGCAAAAATCTTTTTCGTAGCCGAAACGTGCAGGGTTTTAAGAGTAGCAAACTCGTTTCACGATTTCCGCTATTTTTCCAGAGCTCCCAGCCTTTTTCGCATTTTTCTCCTTCTCGTTGGCCGAGCTTTTTCAGAATTAATCCCTAGGCACCTACTATGCTTTCCTAATTGCTTCCTGCTGATAATACTTTCATTTCCACGCCTGCACGACGATCTGGCGTATCTCCATTTCTCAGCCACGTCCTCTACACCTCTACGACATTTTATCCTCTATTCCTTCTACTCTTTCCAATTTCACACACACACACACACACACACATTTTTCATTCCCTTCGTTTTTCCTTATTCTCAATCTTACACAGTTAACTCGTTATTTTTTCCATTAAGCTGCTTCTAAATCTACTTAGGATCTTTATGAATTTTTCAAAGAAAATTTACAAGACTAAAATTAATCCTTTCTGACCTACTGTTCGTCTCAGTTGACGCGTATCAATTCAATATTTTATATCCTGGCATTTATCCTCGTCTAATTTAATACAGGTATGAAAAGATTAAAATACTTTTTAAAAGAAACACTGGAAAATAAAATTATAATAATTGAACGATTTTCACTCGGAAAGCAACAATATAGCTTTATTAAATGAAGTATGAAACGCTGTGTTACAATGAAAATTTTAGTTCAGCTTAAAATTATGAAATAAACCAAAAGTAGGTAATTTCATCCGTCATCTTTTGAAGAGGCAAAAAGCTGATTTAAAGTCACGTAAAATTAATATTATTCGAACTGGAATGAATAATATTGGATAAAATTTCAAATTTGCTTTCATATTTTAAAAATCCTTGTAAAATCCAAGGATTTATTAGTTATATCTGATATAATAAATGTGGTTTTATATATCATATTGATGTTAAAAGATCGTCAACCTTAAAGTAATATTTATTTTATCTCTAACTTTTGTTTCTTATAGCGCGTACAACTGTACAAGGAGATGGTCATATACAGCTGGCCAACTTCAAGTTCAATTTCCTGCTTGGAGTTACTAGCCTACGATCGTAAGTGGTACGTTCTTCAGAAACCAGAAAAGAATCCTGAAACTCGTTTTGCTGACTGTCTTTCTCGAAACAGCTCGCACAGTAAAAAGTACCCTAACTTTAGGAGTATGAAAAACTAGTATATCAATACATACATTATATAATAATCAATATAAGAAGCGAAGAGATTATTATTCTTATAGAAATGAGTTTTGAAATATTAAAATATTAATGAAGCGGAATTTAGAGAAAATTAAATTGTAAATTGGTTTTTTGATAATAAGACTAGAATAAAATTATATTATTAAATTTTTATTACTAAAGCTCTTTTTCAATGCTGTTAGGTTAAAGCTGGAAAAAGTAGCGCCCTTCGTCGCGATATTACTACTATGTCTTCCGGGATTTAAACAGTGTTAAATATATAATATTAATATATCCAAGTACAATTAAAATTCGTTAGATATATATATACAAATGTAAAAAGAAGATAAATTGTCCAAGTCAATATTTTGAATAGAAACATTTTTCTCGTCACTGATTTCTTTCTTAACTTTACTAAAACTTTAATAAATCAATTAATTTTAAGCAAGCACTATGAGATGTTTTACTCTGATTATTGTATAGACCATATACGAGATATAGGTTTTTGTTGTTTTCTACACAGGAAGAGTATATAGGTAATTCAATAATTTTAAAGGACAATACGTTTTATTGAAAGGAGTAAAAACAAAGTTAAGCCAGACACGTTCATCGTTTGGATTGGTCTGAAAGGAAAACTTGGTGCTCGTCGTCTTCTTGCAGGCTGACGAAAGTCCCTTCCATATTGGACCTCTCGTCCTGTTGAAAAAGTTCCTTTGATGCCGATAAGTGCTGCAACGGTTCGTTAGGCCGGAAACTGCGTTACCTTTTACGTTCCAGCATTGTCGCACACCTTTTCCCTTCTTTTACCTACCTTTCCTTTCCACCCCAATCCCTTCCTCTTCTTTCATTTTCTTTATCCATCGTTCTCTCTCTCTCTCTAATTCTCAATCACTTTTGCTATCCATATCCCTCTCTTACTACTTTCCTATAATTTTTTGTATATCCTTTGCTTTTGAAATTTTTATATCATATTTCTCTCCGAGCGCTTTCTCTCATACACTGTGTCTCTCTTCTTTTTTCAGTTATATCCTTATGTTTAGTTATTTAAAATTACTTTTACTTTGGCCTTGATCGACTTTTATTATATTCCTCTTTTGGTTTTTCTCTGCTTTTCGTCGTATTCAACCCTTTTGCTAATCCTATCCTTTTGTTCTTTCTCGTTTTCATCGGTTAATTTCTCACTGCTCTATCCTCGTTTCAATAATATTCAAGCACTTTTCTATTTCCACCTTTTCTTCCTCTTCGTTTTCGTCTCTTCATTTCCTCACTTTTTCCTTTATTCCACCCTCTACACTCCCCCTCTCCCTATTAGTATATATATATATATATACACCTACTCTTTCTCTTTCTTCTCCTTTCATTTGTTCTCATTTCTCTCTGCTTTCTCTCTTTCTTCTTCTTTTCTTTACATTCAACTCCTTTCTTCTATTCTCATCTTTCAGCTAAATGTTCACTCATCTAGTTTTTCTCTTCCTTCCATATTCCTACCGTTTTCCTTCTTCAATCACCCTCATGTGTCCATTTCCTCGACTTTCCTACGATTTCCCGTAACTTTCCACTTTCTTCCACACGCTAAACTCGATTTTTCGATTACGCAGCCACTGCCTTCGGCCAAACTCGTCTGGATACCACTCCCACCAACTCTTAACTTCATTAACTTATATGCTCCCATCTGACGAACCACGGCAGCATCGCAAGATTCATCTACTATATACTATATATATCTTCTATCGAGTTCGTGTGGTCGCTAACAGCACGAAATTTTTTCTACGCCAATTTATTTAGCTTCATGGTATAAAAATAATATTGGAAAAAGTGAAATTCTCCAATTCACGAATAGGGAGGTCTGATGGGAAAACGGAAGTTTCTATACATTCGCGAGATTTTTGTTTGCGATATTTTTGTCACGTATATATATATATATATATATATAGGTATATCCGTTACACAATGGTGAAAAAAATGTGTAGATTGTTGCGATAAATCGTGAGGGATCATCAACGTGTGTTGTGCGGACAACGTAAAACGAGAGTGGACTCGAATTTGGAGGGAGGCTTTAAAATTTTCATCGGAGCATTTTTTGCCAGTTTCAGGATGAGGCAGATACTGCTGCGTTAGTCTGAAGATAAATCAAATCGATTCGTGCGCAAAAATCCTGTTTCCTGAGGCAGGAGTCGAAAATAATTTCAATGGCACTAATATTTTAAAGCTTTACTACTTGCATGTATAAATCCTTCGGTTTTTGCCCACATCCCCTCCTTTTTTTTTTTTTTGGACAAATCCGCTTACTTCGCTAACAAACTTTGCTCCTATGCTATTTGCACGAAGCAAATTTATCGAAATTTAATGAGATTCTTCTTTGTTCGTACTCTTCTACGTTGTAGGGAAGTTCTGTAAGTTCTAGCTGCACAGAGAAATTTGTTTAAGATAATTGAGAGCAGACACCATCCACAGAATTAAAAACAAATTAGCTTCTGTTCCATAAACATCATTCGAATCTCGTTAAGCATTGATACTTCGATAACGAAAATCAACATTGGAAGACTGCAAATAAATACAATTTAAAACAGTGATAACATATGAAAATATTGTTATAAACGACTGAATTTATTACTGTCTGTGAATATAAATAAAGGGATTTGTAACAAATGAACGTATAGAATTTGTATAAAGTTGATAAATTTTGTAAACTGCATTGATGTGACGAAATATAGTTCAAAGTGAATGAAAAAATCTTGCTATAATAATGAAAAACGTGGACTTAAAGTGGATAGTGGTGGTTGAAGGAAGGACACAATTTGGTCGAGGAACGTTTGCTATACGAATACGGAAAGGGAAAAGAAGAAAAACGATAAAAATGGTACAGGCTGACAGTGAGTAAAGTCGATAAATTGTAAACTTACCTAATTGACTATGCCCTTCTGGCAAAGCTGTTTAAAAGCAATCTTACGATCAGATCGCTTTCAGCATTCAAAAGACCTTCTGCTTGACTGAAAAGAAACTCTTACCGTTTTTCCTGCTCCTTTTCTCCAAACTTCTTATATTGCTAAAAAGCAAGCCCAAACATCCCCAATTTCGTAGCTTAGCAAACGATTTTGAGAACATTGGAAAAAGAAACTTTTCTTTTCAATACTGTCTATCATAGGCAAATAGTTATGATGATAGAGTTTAAATTTACCAATTAGTTATAAATTAAATCGGTTCATTTGCAATTTTTCTAATAACTATAACAGAGCAATTTTATTTATCAAAATAATGAGGATCCCCTTTAATATATAAGGGAAAGGAAATTCCTTCTGGAATTCCATTATTCAAATTGAAAATTAACCTGTAGATTCTAAAAACTAAGTTTTTATTCTTCTTAATTTCAGATATTTCTCAAGGAAATGCGGCAATATTACCACAGAATGAATACTATTATTCGTAATCATTCGAATTTAAATTCACTGCTTACACGTCAAACAAATTTTAAGAAAAACAATTTTTCTAATAATTATTTGTGAAGTTCGAATAGATTTTTTATAGATATATACAAATTATCGTCTATTTTCAATTTAAATAAACACCAACTATAAAAATTAAGATGCAGAAAAGTTTTTAATCAGAGAAAGTTAAATTTTTGAACTAGCACCAACAACATAATTTAATGGAAGAAATTATTTAAAAAGAAAAAAAAAAGGAATAAGTACATTAACGGTATTTCGCAAAGCTTGGCAAATATAAATCTGGAAAAATTTAAATTTGCTTCTCTCTTAAGAAAAATTTATCCTAGGTGAATTATAAATGATTGAAAACTTCTTATTAAAAAACGAAAACATTTTTATTACATTCGTTGTGTCGTAGGACTGCATTGGTTCTCGTGTTTTCTTATTACATCTCACGCTAAAAATTATTTTCCTCATATTCTCGTACATTTCCATATTTGCTCTTACAGTCCTTTCACATTTTGCAGACTTAGCTTATAAATGTATATATTTATTATAAAGCATTTGATGAATTTTGTTTTAGAAACATCGTACTTGCTTAGCATAGCTCAACATTTCCATATCAAGTCTTGTAATTTGCTTATTTAGAACAGTGCCAAAAGAAAAATCGAGCTAATTTGAAATTAATCCAAATTTTATATAATTACAAAAAAATTACACATTCTTATTTAATTTTACAATAAACACACAGACTGTTTAAAAGCTGTTTAAGGAATGATATGAGAAAATATTTTAAATAAAAAAGTCTTTCTTTTCATAGTATTTTACGTTTATTTAATTTAAAGCGTTGAAGGAAAACTTTTCTTAATTGGCTCTGTCTTCTTAAATGCGATATGTACCAATGGATAGTTACTACAATATTTATAATAGCAGATTTATAATATAGTTTTTTCTTTACTCTTATTTTTCGTACTTATATCGAAGCATAAAGTTATGTCGAAATCTAAATAAAATACCAGTACCTTTGTACATATCTCATATAGTATATCAGTATAGGTTTGTATATAGAAGAAATATAAATTTATAATTTAAATAATACAATAACGTAACACTAGAAAACGCTATATGCTTAGATTCATATAATCGTACTGTACTAGTTAACAAACAAGGACGTGAAGTATTAGTGTTGGTAGGAAAATCAGTCATCTAGCGAAATATTTACAGTATTTGAAAGTTAAAGCTTGCTGAAAAGAAAACAAAGGAGTAATATGTAAATAATAAAAGAGATTATTAAATAGTACTTTTTCGATATTGTGTCTAAAGAAACGATGGAATCCAATTGACTACTTCTAAATTTTATGGCTCACCTAAAAATACTCTTGCTTCTATATGTAATCCTATTATTAATTTATCTTTTCTGCGTCGCGGTTACATATTTTCAAATGAATCTAAGTTTAAAAGCACCCACCAAAAGTTGTAAGACTATCAATTTTTCGGGCTTAAAGTTTTTATACTGTCTTGTAGATTCGATTTCTATCGGTTCCTTGTAATTATGAACTTTCAGTATACTCTTTCGAGAACTCGAATTCTCAGTGGTTATATAAAAAATTGAACCGTGAACTGTACCAATTTCTTATAGAACTTATTTAATAGTTTCAAAATTCACATATTATTTATAATATTATAGTATATTATCAAAAGTATTTAATAATACGCATATGTACTATGAATTGATATTATTATGAATGTATTAGATAACAGGGACCCTATTCTTAAATTGTGCGTGGTAATTATAACTTTAGAAAGCTTATAAGATATTTTATGTAAACTGTGTAGGTCTTTTTCAGTCGTAAGACATACGATATCAATATAGTTATAATTTTAAGAATAAGGCCCCGGGTATTAATTTTAATAAATTTATTTGTATAATAATGAATTAAAGGTTACAATATCTGAATGAATATAAATTTACAGTAGGAATGTGAAAAGTATTTATATTTTCGGCATAAAGTTGCTAGATTTTACGTCAAATGTAAATACAGTTCGGACAGTGACCTTTCACAGAAACTAACAGTGTTTACAGAAATGCAGAATCCCCTTGGCATTTTATTTTAACCGGATATAAGTTGAGTTTTCTTTGAGCCAACGATTTCGTCTCATGGGACAATAAAAGAATTACGCTTCGATCGAACTTCAATCATGCTGCTATAAGATTGTTCCTTTCCCCATAAACAATGCATTGGCCGAGCGCTTTCGCGATTTATCCAGTTTTCCATTTCATACCTTAACATGCTATTCTTGAAATATATATATATATATATATTTGTAATTCGTTAATTTTCGCAGCAGATTATCTCACTTGTCACAAACTTTCGGTGACTGTCAAAAGATTTTGTATCCCTAATTTGACAGTTAATTCTTGATATTTTTAATAATAACCAAGGAGCTCTTATTCTACCTAATCTAAGAAATACTTAAAGAAATGTGCCAATATTATTACACCCTGTATCTGTATTTTTCACAAGTCGACTCGATTATTATTAGAATGGTTCTTTAAAAAAAAAAAATTGCCCATATTTACAGATATTTTAAAGGACTTTACCTTGATCCCTTATCAGTTTTAATAGAGTCTTGCCTGAAAGAGCATTTTGTTCTTATTACTGAAAGTGAAATGGAGCCTGGATATTTGTAATTTTTTGTATTTGGACACCTTCTTAATTCAACGTCCACAGCTAAATCCCCCTGATCCCTACTCCAGCTGTGCTCAACTTCTGAGAGGGGAAGAAAAAAGAAGTAGAAGTGAGAGATAGGGCCTATAAAAAATATAGCAAATTGTGTTTTTTATGGTAAAAAGGAAATCTGAAAAGACAACTAAGAAAAGAAGGGAAAATACAAAGGTGGAAATAAAAATAAGACAACGCAATGAGAAAAAAGAAAGGAAGTTACGAGTAGAGGAGCAAGAGTGGAATGAACGATGGAATTCTGAAACAGTATGCAATAAAACATGTGCGTGGAGCACAATAAGTTATACCTGTCAATGTAAAAAACCAAACAAGAACAAGATATCACATAAACACGAAGAGAGTATTGGAGTGAGCTGGTAGGAGAAAGCTAGAAGAAAGATAACAGTGTGTAAACACCTCAAACTCTTAACCATGCGTGTGTGTGCGAGTAAATAAAAACAAAAAAGGTCAAGATGAAAGAACACAAACTATACTTTTAATGAAGCGTCAAGATAAAAAGTGCAGCGAAGTGTAACAGAGCTTTTTCCAGAAGTTTGAAATGAACAAAGAAACGTATATATACACAAACATCGAAAGATTTTTAAGAATCAAAGAAACAGAGATCCATAATATAAACACTAGGATAGTTTCCTCACTTTTAAAAAACTATAAGAGAATTAGTTGAAACACGCGAATTATTTTTGTGAATTTTAATAAGAATAAGAATATTCCATGAAATATAAAGGGATAGCTTATCAGATATCTAGTAAATATTATCGGAGGGAGCTGCGATTTGTAATCACGAGACTTACAGAGCTAGTGAGATTTAACATTCTATTACACTGTATATGATAATAATAATAATAACGAAGTTAACAATAATAATGCTAATTGTGGACCATTCGACATTTTGGATACTATAGAATAAAAGGATTGTAATAATTTCATTGGTTATCTTAATGATGGATTAAGGTTAACTTACAAGCTCTCATCAAACACTTAAAAAATGTCTTAAGCCTATATTTTTGGCGCGACAGTATGAGTGGTTGGTTTTGGGTGTAGAGTATATTTTTGGTCTCATACGGCAAAAACAATTACGGTCCCTTCATGATAATTATTGTAATCGCGTTACTAGCTGCTGACAAAATTACTTCTATATTTTAATAACGTATTAATATAGAATAGCTGAGCAAACCTTTTCAAATGATCAAGGATATCATCGTATCAAGCATACGAATCAACAATTTCATTCCTCTTGCTTATTTTTGTGTGAAAAATACATTTTCAACGCAAATGAGATGTGTAAAGCTTGATTCAAGAAATCTCGTTAAAATTTTATATTGGAAAATCTAAAAAATTGTTCGAGTTTAAATGAAGCTGGAAGTTTGTAAATTCAATTTTTAAATTCATCTAAATATGGAATTAAATATTTTTAAGTGAAAAAAGAGAGAGGGATAAAGAGAATAAGAATAAGAGAGAGAGAGAGAGAGAGAGAACTTTCGTTAAATTTGCAAAAGAAAAAACAAGTCGTGCACAGAAAGGCAAAGGTAGAATTACAGATTGTAGAGTATGGTGGAAAGAAGATTCTTCGTATTCGCAGGGCGGCAAATCGCGGCCAACTTAACTCGCCTTTAATTAATCCTACGAACTTTCTGATCGGTATGTAAAAGGAAGAGTCGACAAGCTTTCCGAGGCGAAGAAATAGCAATGGAAAGAGGTATTGAAAGTAGATATTTGTAAAGAGAAGGAAGTAAGGATTCTTGGAAAGAAGCCTCTCTCTCTATATACATTGATTTTATATTTCATGTACCATATATATATATATATATATAATAAAAAAATATCACTAAACAAAATTGTTATTTTATCATTTATTTTAAGCATTTCCATCAATATCTGGGAAAAACCATACAAAATAAATACGTAATGCAAAAAAGCTTTTAAATCCAACAGAATATTATCATGAAGATGCAAATTTTCAAACGATCAATAGTCAGCAGAAGTTATTTGCATTGTAACAAAATGTTCGCCCATTCATCGAATTTTGCACTATAAATATAATAAAATATCATTAAATAAAATTGGCAATTTGTCTTCAATTTTAAATATTTCCATCAATCTTTGGGACAAACACCATGTAAAATAAATTCTTAACGCAAAAAGCTTTTAAAGTAAATAGAATATTATCATAAAGATGCAATTTTTAAAGCGATCAATAGTGAGCAGAAGATATTTGCATTGTAACAAGATTTTCTCCCCAGTTTCTTAGTGGATACTCGAAAACTCTCAGAAAGACTGGAGACAATGATCGTTGCTGCGCTGATCAATGGGAGGCCCTTGAAGTTGGCGATTGTTGGGTGGAAAAAAGTGGAAGGAATCGCGAAATAGCCTGTCACTTGGAGTACGTCATTGTACCAGTGCAGGCTCTTCAAGATCGGTCCATTGTCTCTCGATGGAACATCTGGCCGCGATTTTGTCAGACAGATGAAGAAGCTATCCCCAATTCCTAGCAGATTCTCACCTAGTATATAACTATCGTATACCACAAGTTTTCTCGACACTGCCTGCATTTGTTGCACTTTTCATCCAGACTGTACCCTGAGTTTAAAGAAACGTCGCGCGTAATACCTTTGATTTAAATAAAATATTTCTTCTCTCATTTTCACATATAATATTTGCCTATTTTATTTTCATTTTATACAAACCCTAATCATCCAATTGTTTATTCATTGACAATTATAATCTACAAAGAGTACCAAAAATAAGATATGCTTATAGATTTATAGGATTTGATAAATTAATAATTGAATAGAGTGCTAAATTTTTTTATATCGATAATGTTATGGAGATGTTGAATTTTTAATGAGACATGGTAAACACAGGAAGGGAGAAATTTGGTGAAAACTCGGTTATTACGAGAAAACATGTGGGAGTTGACGTAATTGGTCGCGTAACTCGGTCTCACATACGTCATAATTTATCACGAATGCATTGGTCGCGGCTACTTCATTGCATACACGGAACGCTAATTGCGTAATGGCACTTGATGTTTTTGTATCGGTAAGCATGTATTGTTCCCGACGTAGCACTGCAGGCTATTGAAAACCCTATTCCTACCCTCAGGTATACCTATAATCAGTTATTTACAAAACCCATACTACCTATATTTCAATATTAACGTTAATTGATAATCAATGAAAACTATCGAAAAAATCCCAATAATCTAATGAAATTGCATAATTTAAATAGCTTTGACGAACGTGTCGAATTTTCATTAATAATTCATTTTAATAGAGCAATTGTGACACATTCAGAAAAAGAATTAAGAATTTTCAGGTGGAAAATTTAATAACATAAAAGTGTTTGAACATAACTGCAAATTTGCTAAAGTTATTGATTAAAAAGTATAGTTAAGGCTGAAATTGATAAATTGCTATGACCAAAGTTTATGGCGTGATAATAAAAGTTTGGAAAATCATTGATTGCCAAATGGTGGCGAACGAATGGTCCCGGATTTTGCATAAAGGAGAACAGTTACGATGTGAAATGTGTGTGTAGGATATCGAGGATAATAAAAATCAAACGACTTGGCAAATTACTTATTGACGGATCAATAATATTTCGACATGGGAAACAGTCTGATTATCTCTCTCTCTCTCTCTCTCTCTCTTTCACAATTATTTTATATAGAAATAATAGTTAAGAGAAGTTTTAATAAATCGTTAATTAACATTTGTAACCGGCTGAATTGCTTACTATTAAAATTTAATTGCTCGAGTACTTTTATAGTATTTTTTATTCATGTACAAAAAGATTTTTTATTAAGAAAATATTGCCTTTCATTCGAGTTTTACTTACAGACAGCTGCAAGTTTTTTTCAAGAAAATCTATCCTCACCTTTCTACGAAAACAATCCTTATAGCTTGAATACTCTGTGCAAATAAATTTAAGTGGTAATTTTTAGCGAGACTTTTTGTACATCCCTTTATCCCTCACTTATTCCATACTCTTTTTTCATCTTTTTGTCATGCTTTACTTTCCACATTTTATATCCACTCGAAACTACTTTCTATCTTGCATTTTTTTTATTTCCGACCCTTACCACTTAACTAAATTCGTAGGAATAGAAAATGATCAACACTACTGATCCAATCGCTAATCCGATAAAAGCAAAACTCCAAAACTCAAAATATTCTGTTTCACGAAATCTCAAGGGGAAACTTGATAAGAAAAGCATTCTCATTTGCTTTATACAGATGTTTCGATTATGGTAAAAGGTAGATTTAAGTGTCATTATCAACTCATAAACAATTAATTTAACATTAATTAGTCTTTTGTACAATAAAAATTAGAGTTACATCAAACTTGTTCGATTTGTGCTCGAAATAAAAATTATTATGAATAGGAAATTTAAGAATTGTTCAAATACAATCTATTATTCTGTTAAATGTTCATCTTCGTGAATTCAGGTGTAAAATGAAACTTAATGAAAAAGATAGTATCCAGACAAAGACATTAATATCTAGAATAGGAACGGCTTGTTGATGATGAAAACATCTTAATACAGTTTATTAATTACGTTAATGAGAATCATGGATAGTGATGAGTCGTCTTCTGCAGATCTCCAAACGAATTCCTTGCTTGAGAAGGATGTCCTTCCCACTACAGAGACTAGCAGTCATCCTGTGTCGAGGAGGTCTGCAAAAGTGCTGCGACCCTTTCGGAAAAGTCTCCAGAGGTTGGTCCAGCGCACTGAAAGAAAAAGATAAAATAATCTTTTAAATAATTCACTCTACTTCTTTGCATTCCATTAAAGTTCAACATAAAATAAAAGTAACAGCTATAGACAAAATGCTTTCATTTATTTTCCTTTTGCAAGACAAGCTGGTACTGATTTTATAATCTTCGAAACATTCATGACACATTTTTAATACAAATTGCTGCTTCTCAATGTATTTCACAGCGAATTATATCCAGCACACTGAAAGCAAAAGATGAAAAAATTACTTTAAATAATTGACCCCTACTTTGTTTGCATCGCATTAAAGTCAACGTAAGATAAAAGCCACAAGAGCGCTCGAGGATCTGCTCTAATTTATTTTCATTTTCATAACTCGCTTGGATTAATTTTTGGCTCATTAATTGAGCGAATCTTAAAAGATATTTTTAGCTGAAACTCCTGGTTTAGTGTGTTTCATAAGAGTTGGAAAATGGTGAGGGTCTCCTAGGATAGTAAACTTTGGCAAATTTGCAGCTTCCACAATTTGGCCCATCAAGTTTCTACCTTGAGAATACTGAATGTTTACTTAGCGAAGCCTCATAGTGAAAGCTTTATCCCACCATCTCCATTGCACATCTGAGCAAATAAGATAGCAGGAACTGTAAACTGAGGATCGTGTGCATGCAACTGAGGGTCGGATAATAAAGCGAAGGTGAGTAGTATTTTTTAATATTTGCAATAAATAAAAATTTTACAAAGATGGTTATGTGGAATGGGAAAGAAAGGGTGGGAGAAGGAGAACAAGGGTGAATAGTGAAATAGTGAGACTAAAAGCAAGATGGAAGAAAGGGGTTGGGATTTCGTAGGGAAAATGGTGCAAGGGGGTGAGTTTCTTGCCACACACAACCCCCTTTTCTCTCTTTCTCTTTGGTAATCGAGCTAGTTTCTGCCTTTTGGTTGCACACGGTGCCCTTAATTTGACACGACTGACTCTCCCAGGAAGTGGTGAAATGGCCAATGAGAGAAAAAAGGGGGTGTAATTGCTGTTGGCATTTACGCGCCTAATTTTACTCAGCCCTGAACACTCTCTCTCTCTCTCTCTCGATAAAAAGAATACTCTACCCTTATTGTTGCCTTCCCTCACGAAACCAGCAAAGAAAACTCAGTTGAAATTTCGTGAAACTCGATATTTCTGTAATTGGAACGCTTGATTAGTCCAATCTGCTGGAAATATCCTGATAGTCAATTTATTACGAAATATTTCGTCCTTTTATTTTGGTTTCTTCGTGTCCACTTTTTAAAATAGTTTTTTCGACCGAATAACGGTATTGGAAGTAGAAAAAAGAAGAGCGAGGATGAAACATAAGGGGTGGAGGTAAAGGAAAACGGAGACGTAGAGAAAGTTCAGATTCCAGAGTGCACAGGACGCAACATTTTTTTTATACAGAAAGTTGTTCCACTTGGCAGGCTCGGGGCATTATTTAAGCGGCTAAGCGTGGACGGTACATAAGGTTAGCGACGGCTAATAAAAACTTGAAAACTCGCTGTTTTTCATTCCGGAGTCGCGCGATGGCGTTGCAAGCGTGGACGATGCTGATTTCCCAAAGGATATCGCTCATCTATAAATCTATATACGTGGCTTGTTTAGTGTTTTCATATAGACCCACAACCCAAAGGAACCCTTCTGTAATATTTTTGTCACTCTTTACAAAACTATAACTCGATTGCACGAAATTAATTGAAATTAACTAATTATAAGAGTGGCTAATTTATTTAATTACGCTTGTACTTATAATTCATCAAACTATTCTTCTAATTGAAATTTATTTTTTCACTAAATTGCTGATCAATTTAATTCTCCAAAGACTCTGAATGTTTTATTAAGCTTTCCAATCGATTATTTCTTACAAATGATTAATGCCCATTAATAATTGCTTTCCACTGTTCAAGCTTAATTTTACTTTCGATATTTTTCCGTGGCAAAAAATGGCGTGCTCAGTAATTAAAATTAGCTCATCCTCAAATCTTTCATTGCAAGTAATTGTCTTATTGTTAGAGAAACTTATGGTCGATTTTGTATTAACTTTCCCGTCCATGGAATACAAAACTCGTCGAATAATTGTTTCACGCTTCAGCTAAACTTCGGTTATACTGCAACTTCCTGACTTTCTCGCAGGAGTAAAAAAGCCGGAAAGTTTTTTATTTTAACCGGTAAGATACAAACTTGCAGATGATTTTTTGATTGCTTTCGGGAGTATATGTTCTCTTGGGAAGAATAGGGAACTATTACAATAGCGATTTGACTGAGATTTGAGCGATCCTGAGAATTGACGAAATGTATAATGTACAGCTATATGTGTAAAACTTTTGAAATATAAAAAAAGATTGATGAGATCCAGTAAAAAAAAAATCGTAGGATTTGAAGAATTGCATCCGAATGTAAAACTATTTGAATCTTTCTTATACGAATCAATAAATCGTAAACTCGTGGTGCGTATATGCAGCTAATAAGACGAATGGGATATTCTTTTTTGACGATCCTTGAAAAGTGATTCGCGTCTATTTTATCGACAGAGGAGAAAAAGACTACGTGGTTTAAAGGGGTGGAAAATTGGTGGAGAATTAGGCATGTGGCAAGATTGAAACTGGGGTAGACCACAAGACACTGAAAGTAACAACCCTCGCTAAAGGATGAGGACTTATCCAGATTCCAGAGTAAACCCTCCTGCTATTCTTATCTTGAAGGCTTTCGTAACTGTCTCGTTAGAGAATCCTTGCCAGGAATCTCATACGTAACATGTTAATTTTAATGATGCTTATAACCATCTCGATTTTTAGTCTTCCAAATCTCATTGATATACATATTGTACGAAACCATTTGTTCATTTCTTTATAAGAAACAAATTTTTGTTTAACAACGATTTTTTTTATTTCTGCATTCCCTTATCAATTACGTATAAATTTCAGAGTATTTATAGCAAATAAATCTTAATGGTGCTAAAACTGTCGATATTTATTTTTCGAGTAAAAATGAATGTTGATACTTCGACTTATGTTCAAATTTATCAACAATTTTGAGTATTTTTTCTTATATGAGAGAAATCTTTTTTCACAGTGACTTTATTTCTCTGGTTGCGTTGCAAGCTGCGCATCGTATTCATAGAGTATATATCGCTCCCCCCCCCCCCCCCGTTACATTTCTTATGGAGTTTAGGCATTTCATGCTGGCAACGCAGTCAATGATGATGGCATAATGCATGTGGGCGGTTGCTAAGGAGGGGAAGGGGGGGGGGGTTTGGCATTTTTTGGCGATATTGCGTGGGGATTGCGTTATATCTCTGAGTACACACAGTGGTATACGCAATGGATGCCAAGTTACTTTTATATTTTTCATTCACCGTAACTGTCAGAGCGAAGAGATGCCTCTCCACAGTCGCCCCATGCTAAAGTAGTTATTGTACTTTTCTCGTAAACAACTGGCAACCTTTAAAACTCCATAACTGAAGGAGTTTCATGCAGGAGAAACGATCATTATCATTCCTACCGTATCTCCACGTTTTATTCCGCTATACCGTTTCGCTCCAAAAGGATTTACCCGAATTTAAATGATCCTCGTGTGATTCTTTATGATCCCTGTGCACTCAATTTGAGAAAAAAGAAACATCATATACGATTGATAACTTTAGGTCGAATAACTTTCTTGGAATTATTTATTGTTTAAACTATGGAAACTGTAAAAATGAGGAAATCAACGAGGTTCGAATTGTGCGATGAAGAGAGGTGGTGAAACTTTTGTTGCTAACCGATTAAGGTTTTCCATAATTGCAGTTTGCTTTTTTGGATAGGGCTGACGAAGTTGGAGAGGATTGAAATTCCTATAGGGAGATATTCGGGGAAAATTGAGCAGAGACAAAAAATTCTAGTCGATGTAGGATGAACGATCGATCGATAGAATCGATGATTCGATTAAAGCGGCACAAAAATAGACGAATGCATGGTACATCTAGGAAGTGGCTATAGCTGAACGTATAGATCTGGGAAATTCATTATTCACCACAGTGAGTCTGACTCGATCGGATGACTCTAGAATTAAAGGACTGTTTGTAAGAGATGGTTGATAAGGGGGGGGGGGGAGGAGAAGAAGAGGATCGGAGAGAGATAAGGATGAATGAAGGAAAAAGTAGGAATATAAGAAAAGGAGGGGGAAACGAAACGAACGAGTCAGATTGAAGAAGAGGGACACAAAAGATGGACGTTCGCGCAAACTTCTTTTTACTCGCTAATAATTAATGGTAGAATAAAGCAGACGGTGACGTCAGCAGCTATCGCAGAATTTAATCCTATCTCCTGACACTTTTACTTCTCTTGATTTAAAATCGCAGCTTAGTTTAAAAATGAAACCCATCTTTCCATTTAAATCTCTTGATCGGTTACGAGTCGAAATAATATTTTAATTAGGATTGAAATGCACAATAAATAGTAGCTGAGAATAACTAACTCGACGTACTATACTAAGATTAGAGTTCTAAATGACTTACACGTACATAAGTATCAGTTAAATTAGTGGAAAAAGTGTATAAATAATTCAAATTAAGGAATTATTTGACATTCATTTAATATTTGAGATCGCAAACAGTAAATATTCGTTAAATGAATGACAATTTACCTAAATTAAGAACATTTAAGACTTCACAGATATTAAAATAAATATTTTCGTATATAATAATAGCTTAAGAATTCTTTCTGTGTATTAAATTTAGTTTTTCCTATTTATATTTGTGTTATCTAGTTAAAAAATGAACTGTACTGGTGAGCAAATATATCTACCATTTTTCCTCCAAAAGTTTTCATTTTCTTTTTTATGGCTTCCAGAGCTAATCTTTAATTTAATAGTGAAAGATGTTTTTAATTTAACAAATACTTATTAGTTCTCTGAAGAATAAATTACAGTTTGATTCGCAGCGTTTAATTAAATAATTATCTACAAAGTATACATATTTCTTAACTTTAATAGTCATCTATTTTCGGATTACCATGATGCAAATATTTAACTAAACCTCCAATGTTGACTTTAGCACCACTACCCCTGTTCCAAATCGATTCGTCTTTGCCTCACATAAATCTCATTTTCCACGAGCATCGAAAAGTATTCCACCCTTTATGCCCATCCCCAACGATTTTCGTCCTTCAAAAAGATTTCCAAGAACATTTTCAAATTCGACGAAAGTCGTTGATTTCATCACTCGTGCCCCAATGAAACGAATTCGAATGAAAAGTCTAAATCGAGTTTCCTCCCTTTCCACAAGATATAAAAGAAAGATATTTAAAAAAAAAATGTAACATATTATGATTAATCAATTGATACATTTACACGTAAGCGTACAGATATCGTAAAGTACAATGAACATTATTTTCATAAACGAGAGAGTGAATGGGAATGAAAGAAAAATTTTGACCCAAATCGTGGTCGAGATCAGTGGTGGAGTGCCAGTAGAGAGTTGGAGGGATGATTTAGGTGGCTGATATGTTTTACGTTGCGAGTCCAGTTGTTAGTTCTGGCAGTGGGTTGGTTGGGAATGGTATGGTAATTAATTGGCGAGCTTAATAAGGTAGCAAAGGATACAAGCGTACAGATCCACAACATGGTTAAGGCGTAACTGATACCAATTAGATCCTGAATGCCGGCACACCCTGATACCCATGCAGTTTTGATCTCAGTGTGTACCTTACGTAGGAGAAAAGCGAGGTGTGTGTATTGAATCCCTGTAACACGAAACGCCCCTCCCCTCTCTGCAGGCCAAGTATAACAGGACCAGTCACCGATGCAACCACCTTCCTCTTTGAACATGCAACTTGTTCTTCTCCAGCGACTCTTCAGAAAACTCCACCGATCACCATTCGACGTCACTTAATTGCATTTGCAAAGTGACAACCCGTGGAAATGCTCGGTGTCCGTCCATTTCTCAACTCAACGTTTAATTTTTCAAGATTGTCTGTCTTGCTCAAACGTTTACTATACTTAACCAAACTGAACTACTTTAATGAGCCATTCTGTTCCCTTCTTTTCCTTTTATCATTTGGATTAAAAATTCTATTCTTTTTATAAAATTAATTGCCAACGAGCAAATGCCAAGCGTTGGTTAATCATAAACTGTTTTGGCAGAGAGCAACTGTTTCCATTGTGGATATTAGTGGAGAGGCTAATGTGATATTCAGCAACTAAGTAAAATTGTTTTAGAGTACGGAAATGAATTCTGTTACAATGAATATACTAGCACAAAAGCTAATATCTCTTTCAACGTATAGTCCACATTGTTTACTAAATGGTTCAGTAAAATAAACTAGTTTGTTAACTAATAATCCATTTATTTGATATGGTTTGATGAAACCCTTACTCATCAATACTCGTGAAGGTAAACTACAGGAAGCAACGATATTTTCGTCCAGCTTGGAGGTCGATGTTCGATGGTACAAGTGGAAACATACTTCACTGGTCAGACGTCCCACATTTTTCTCATTTAATGATGCATTGAAAATTAATTTGAGGTTTTGTTATTGGCAAAAGGTTAACACGATAATGGTATTTATTATCATTATTACTATTTAATAATATTCTCATAAGCTTGCAAGCAAGTAGGGAATGATGCGTGGCTGACTGAGCTGAAAAGTCTGTGTAAAGGAGGTGAGAAAAGCTTGGATGGAAAAGGAGAAGCTTGGAGGAATATCGGTAAGAGTTCGCCCTAGGCTGCCATCTCGACTAAGATATATGCATTATTCAACACGCTTCCTTCTCCCAGACACGTCGACTTTCAGCAGCATCCGAAACTACCGTGCAGATGCTATAATAACTGTTCAGAAACTCGTAGTTTTTACATCATGCGTGCCACTAATATCCAGGCAAAAGTCATTTTCCACTGATTTAACGTATAATCCACTTGTCCAACTTTTTAATCCTCTCTCTCTCTCTCTCTCTCTCTCTCTTTCTCTCGAAACTACGCGATTTTAACACATAATATCTCAACATAAATTTTACACTTTGAATGAATTCAGCATCAAATATCGAGCATTAAAGTTTTATATTTTTTCTTCGGCAATTTTCAATCATTTCTCCATAAATATGGAAAAATATCTTTAAGCTTTTCCGCAATAGGTATCATTTTTTAAATACTGTTCAATGCGCAATGGCGCAGATACATTTACATTTAGCTGGGGAAACCGAATTCTGATCGATAGGAATGTCGAATGGCTGTGCTTTGATCCTTGAGAAAAAATTGACACTTTACTTTTTATGCTTTCCCGGGCTTATAAGTAAACTGATTCGATAGAGAGACACGGTAAACGATAGGTAAAAAAGAAGGGAGAGGGGGGGGGTGAGACTGTCAAATGGATAGCCCGTATCGGATTGTGGGTAAAGTAGGCAAGTTGCATGTAGCTAGTAGTTCGATAAGCAACGTTTTTCGCGTGCATTCTTCCCTGTTCCTTTCTGTTGTAAGGATTTGGATCAGTAGTTGGTAGCAATCTGTATTTATATGGTCCTTGGATCGAGAAGGCTGGACGGATCCTATAGCTACGAAAACGAATTTTCTTTCTTTGGTGAGCTTTTTTTTTATTTCTATTTGGTTTGCTTCTCGTGTCCACTTCCCTTATAGCTTTCGTTACTCTTTCTTCTTGAGCTTTTCCTTTCTCCGTTTTATTAATTTCTTTTTATCGTTCTCCTTCGTTCCTTGCATGTTTTTTTTATTCCTCTACTTCCTTCAAATTACTCTTTTGATCACTGTTTCTCCTCGAGTTTTTTCTTCCTTACTTTTATTCATTTCTCTTGATCGTTCTCTATCATCCCCGCATGTTTTTTTCATTCCATCACTTGCTTCGAATTCGTCATTTTGATCACTCTTTCTCCAGGAGCTTTTTCTGCTCCTTTTTATTCGTTTCTTTTTATATCAATTTTGATCATCCCTGCACAAGTTCTTTCATTCCCTTATTTCCCTCGAAATCTATTTTTGATCACTGTTTCTCCTCGACCTTTTTCCCCTCCCTTTTATTTAATTCATTTTATCGTTCTCCATCATCCTTGCATGTTTTTTTCATTCCCTCGCTTCCTTCGTATTACTCTTTTGATCACTGCTTCTTGCAGAAAATACACGCAGTACTCTTCACTCCTTTCTTCTCGTTTTTATCTTCCCCATTTGTACGCTTTTCTTTTTATTCTCTGTTCGTAACTTCTTCTTCGTCTCAGCTTCAAATGAACCTTTTTTTTCTCACCATTTCCTTCGGCATTTCTCACCTTCTGGCCTCTCTTTTGCAATGGACTAAGACTAGCCGATATCCTACGTTATTCCTGATACTCATCGTCTTGATAAGTAACAAGATTTATAGCTGGCCAAACTTTCCCTTTAATTCTTTTTTAACGATTCTTTTTTACTTTCAGCCCCAGCATTTACCACGCGCGCTTCTCTTCCAGCACGGCCTTTTCCAATCGTCATGCTGAGTCGGTCAAAGCATCTTGCTCGACTACTGGCAAAGTGAAAATGTCGATAATACCAGACGCAAAAAGTAAAACCTTCGTACGATTCATCATTTGAAAAACTTTTGCCAAGAAGCCACTTCGCGAGAACCTAAACTGGAATTTTCCAACACTCGGAGAAAATATTTAGTAAATTCATCAATTATTTCAAGAAAATATGAAGTACTTGTCGATGCTACAAATGTGATTGAAAAAATAAAATAAGCTGCAGAGAAAAAGACTAAATATGTATCTCTCTAACTCTGGGTATAATTTTCCAAGCAGATATATAAATTTATTATGTTCCTTCTCTCAGTTTTAATAAGCGATTGTTTCGATTATATTTGTGAAACCAGCAAGGGAAACGAGTGGTTTTTCTATACTGAAATCGGAAAAAGCTCCGTTGATCTCAGGTGGAATATTACTCGATAAATTTGTTATAACAATAATGTTGATTGCGAATGTGGAGGAAACGTAGAAGAGAACGATACCGCAAAAAGTAAACGCAGTTGCTAGTGGTAAACACAATACCACCTGACCATACATACTATACTATAGTATACATATATACGAGTCTGGCTGAGAATAGGAAGCACCAGGGGTGCACTGCTGGCATTACATTGCAAATGAATTATTCATTATCGCCTTCTCTCTAGCCTTACATATATATAGGAAACTACAATTGTAAATGTAGCTTTTCTACGAACAACGACTGTAAACCACACCTACTCTATTATCAATCGATTCAAAAGCATAAATTTCAAAATTGAAATTCTAACAATTGATTTTTCTTCCTGTAAAAACTTTCAACCTAATCGATCCTACAAGTGAGCATTATTTATGGTCGCTCTTTTGTGTCACATTAAAAGCACTTCAAAGTTTCATGAATACAATATATATATATATATATATATATATATAATTGTGAATGTCACATTTTCGTAGGAACTATAATTAGAAACCATTTTTGCTCCATTTTATCGTTTAATTCAAAAGCATAAATTTAGAAAATAAAGTTCTTAAAATTGATTTTTCGTCCGGTGAAACAAACTTTCATCCTAAAAATGAAATTTTTTGGTAGTCATGATTCTGTTTCGCATGAAAAACGCTCGAACGTTTCACGAATAGGAAATTATAATTGCAAATACAGTGTTCCTACGAACTATAACTATAAAGCATTTTTGCTCCATTATCAATTAATTCTGATCATAAATTCAAAAATTGAAATGCTTAAAATTGATTTTTCATCTAGTGAAAAAACTTTTAAACTAAAAATAAAAATTGTTGTTAATCTCGATTTTTTTTCGCATGAAAAACGTCGAACGTTTCACGAATGGAAATCTGCAATTGTAGGGAGTAAGTAATATACAAGTGTAATATACCTAATCGATCCTCTAAATGAGAAATTTCGATAGTTTCACTTCTCTTTCGCATAAAAAACGCTCGATCGTTTCATGAATCGACGTATCGTAAAAAACGCTTTAATCGTAACACGATGAATTTCTAATTATAGCCGGGTAATAATTTTTATATCGAAGCGCGTTTGAGCGTTGCCTGGGTTCGGCTTTGTGCCGTGAAAAATGCTTCAATGATCAATTTTTAATCACAGTCGTGATACGAGTCGACTGAAACTTATCCTGGAAAAAAAAAACTTTTCAATCGCGACTGGATAAATTTGATTTTACAGCCCTCCTATGGCGTTCCACATTAAAACGAGAGAAACATTGGAAATATTGTAGGATTTATCGTGTCTTTTGCGATATCAATTTTAAACAGAAATATTTCAGCTATTGTTTTAGTTTTTAGGAATTACCCCGTGAATGTCGGCGATGCTGAATGGAAATATTGGAAAGTTTTAAAGTCCTCCGGACGCGAGTTAAAAATTCCGCTAATTCCCGTTTGAAAATGTGAAATATTCAGTGGGCTTGCAAAAGGATTTAAATCTTGCAAAGAGTTTGCAGTTATTCAGGACGAAACTTTAAACAACGAGGAGCCTTTAGTTTGTAAATTTTACATTAGAGGTGGGGTGAAATTGGGGAGAAATGTTTGTTGGCATTGCATGGAAAAGTGAAATTGAAATTGTAAAAATTAAAAAAATAAAAAAAAAAAAAAAAGAGAAAGAAGAAAATGTGTTTGAACAATGAAATCAGTTTCTTTATAGTAATGAAAGGATTTGCGATGGAAATGATATATTGTTGAAAGATGCATAAGATTGTTTTTTTTTTTCTAGGGGCGAAAAGAAAAAGAAGAAACGTAGTTTGAAAATTTAACGAAGGGTGGTATAGGAAAATTGGAGATGGGAGATATGTGAGCTTTGTGAGAAAGCCCAGGAGGTTTCGGGGAACGTAGAGAGATGGGGTGAGGCAGGGGAGAATCTTAAAGTGCTCGAATCTGATGCAGGAGAACGAAACCCAATTCCAGTCGACGCACTTCAGGCTGATCCACGGGGGAGTCTCTTCAGCCTGTTGAGGGTAAAAAGGAAGTGAGGGGAGAATTTAGTTGTTCCTCGTGCGTTTGCCCTATTATCATTTAAACCCCTAAATGAGGAAGCAATGATACTAATCACGGTCAAATCATTCTGTATTTTATTCAAACGATAATCCCTCGATTATTGTTGCATATACCAACCTATTTATTCATTAATTTCGACGAATCTCCCTTGCAGTTCAAGGATTTTACACGTTTACACATTTAACAGATAATTTTTCAAATCGATTATAAACTAAAAATTCTCTACTTTATTATATTATTTTTATCTTATGCACATAAGAGCCTATGAGGAAGAGGAAAAAAAAGACAATTTTGGTAATTCACAGTTTTCTTAGAGCAATAGTAAATAACGAAAAGGGCAGTGATGGAAAGTTGAAAGAGCACGTTTTTCAAAGTGTAATTAAGAGTTCGTAGAGTTGTTTTAAGAGTGAGGCAAAAAAGCAACGTGAGCAATTATTTATGGAAAGCAGGAGGTGGGATTTAGGTATCCTTGGTGCGTCTGCTCCATTATCATTTAAACTGGAGTCTGAAGGGATCGGGGATTGGTCTCGGTCAAACAGTCGCGGATTTCGATGGGTAATTTATAAAAGCCAAGGGAGAATGAGGGTAGGGTGGGGATGGGAGAGAGACAGAAATGGAAACGTAAAAGGAGTCTCTCGAATGAAATCAGTATGCAGCTCGAATCAGAACGATAGACTTTTCCCCAGACTCACTCTTCAACTTTTTCTTTTTCTCTACCTTATCCCTGTCTAACCGATATTATTTCAATGTCACTTTTGCCCTTCCGCCTCAATCATCTCATCAAACCCGATACCCCCCGGGTTATCGAGCCTCAAAGCCAAAAATCCTTGAAATTTTTCTACTTTATTCTCATACATACAACGTTTCAACCGTACACTCCCATCAAATATTCCTTTTTACTAGAATCTCATAAATATTTTTAACGAATGTTTCAATTATACGTGAAAATTTTCATGAATATATGATTAAAGTTTTAATAAATACTCATTTTTAACAACAAAATTTAAGTTTGCTGTTATTGCTTATTATTACTGGAATTTCCGATAGACGGAATAGTATGAAAACTATTTTATTCTTGTGGCAAATTATAATCGTTGGCCAGGAATTTGTGGCAGCGAGAAAATAACGCTCGGTAACAAGCTTAATTTTGTATTCATTTGTCGTAAGGAGACAGAAAGTAGTCATTGGGAAAGGAAAAACGAATTTTGCATAAAATTCTGGCTGCACTGATATCGAAAATATGAGAGAAAGGTCCTGTGAGTCGTAAGAGAGATGAAAATGGGTCAGCGTGATATTTGCAATGTAAAGCATAAAATTTCCATGTGTAGTTCGCAAAAATCCGGCAGTTTTCTGGGGATCTTTGTGAAATGGAAAAGTTGCTTTGTATATTTTCTACAATCTTCTATTTGGAAGACTACGATTCGTCGATTCGTAAATAATCTTGGTCAAACGGATACCTCTAAGGGGATCCTTTTTGGTCAATCTATGGAATATAGGATGAAAAAAGAAAAAATGAAGAATTTTTAGCACATTTTAAAACTATTTAGTTACAAGCTTCTTGAAACCAATCAATCATTTTATTCCATTATTTAAATGCTTCTGTGCGAACATAAAACATATTATTACAGGCAAAAAAGTCTATTATTTATTAATCGATATTTAACATACTTTATTATAAAATCTTAATAATAAAGTATTTGCAAAAAACCCAGTAGATCTTTGAAATCTTTGTGAAATGTAAGATTTATTTGATATATTTTTACAAATATTCTATATGCAAAAATACGATTAGTCGATTCGAAAATAATCTTAATTAAAAGGACAACCTCAAGATCGGTTTGTATCGGCTACACGGTGAAAGAAGAAAATTAAAATTATAGAAAAAATTGTATTTGGTTCAATTTGCGAAAAGTTGATCGATCAACCTGTGTCCTTTAAACTTTAAACGAATATGTAGCATATATCTATTGAATTCCACAATAGGACCAATTCGAAGTGTCGTTGACCAATTCGAATTTCGCAGTATCCACTAACCGAGCTAGAGTTGAATCGACCGCATTAACTTTGAGGGTTGAATTAAAACGAAAAGGGGAGGGACAAAAGAGGGAAAAAGTGAAAAACTTTGGCAGCTGCCTCAATTAGGGTGAGAAATCGCCCGACAAGCATTTTACGATTTGTAGGCAACGTTATCTAGTTGGCTGTAGTTTAATTGAAATCCAAAAGAGCCGATTCGAAAATTCGTGAGCGTCCGTCGCAGATGCAGAGGCCCGAAATTTAATTAGCGTCTCCGTCAGTTTCCAGGAAACTTTTACGCGTTTCTATATCTCACCTTCCTACGAATCCTCGCTTTTATTCTGCGAAATGTCAAAATTTTAGTCACCAATTTGCTGCCCAGTATACTGCACTGCACAGTAATTTGCCACTCGTCAATATTCATTGATAACTAAGCCATTGGTTCTATAAAAAGAAAACTAACAATTTTTCCCACATTGTAGGAGATTTTTTTTTCAGTGGATAAAAATCAAATCGGAGAGAAATACCGATATTGAGACCTATACTAAAATGAGAATTTTTCAAGAGCAAACAGTGTTAATTTGCTGAGATTTATTAACCAATAAAATGGAGAGACCCCGTACTCCCATGCCTATAATTATGATGTATTCAGCAGCACTTTTTCTGTCATTGTTTATAAAATAAATGTTGGTAGCAAGAATTATTATTACAGAATCGAGCCAGGTTAGGTCCCCAGGGAAGGGGTACACCGAATAATGCAAAAGTTGTTTTTTACTGGATGCTGGGGGCCATTTACAGGATAAACACGACTGTTAACGAGGTGTGCGTGGCGATGGAACACGAGTTTCTCGCGGTACTCGCGTTGACAAGCGACGTGTACAGAGTGGAGAGGCGAGGGGAGGGAGAGGGGGAGGGGTTGGGTTAGTGGGGTTGCAAGGCCAATATGGAAATAACTCGTGTTGTTCTAATCAGAGAAAAGGGCCTTTGGGCCAATTGAATTAATTTCGGTAACAAGACTGCCGTGAACCACTAACGATAATTGCAACTTCTGCCTGTCGATTCTGCAGGGGAGCATTCAAATTAAGAGAGCACTGTGACGACAAGAGGGTGGTAGGTCGAGGGAGGGGGATTGTTAAAGGGAGAAGCCACAACGAATCCAGAAGTGTCCTGGAATCTGCGTAAGCGTTTCACCAACGCCAACTTACGTAATTAGGGATGCAAGAGTCAAAAACTCTTGTCTATTTTCCTCTACTTATTTGTACATTCCATTATTGCAACAACGTTATGGGAATATTCTCCTGCTCACACAATTTTTCTCTTTTTCATTAGAAAAAAATTAACACTTTTGTCGTTGGCTTAAAAGAAATTAATTTATCATTTTTTTCTTCATAATTCGGTTCGATCTTCGAGAATTTCTAAGGGTCATTCAGGGCATTGAAACGAAAGGATTTAATTGACGTTAAGAGGGCCAGTTTAATCCCTGATACCTGATTACGAGACTTCCGGTTTCGGTTAAATTTCCCATCACCGATTCCCTAGAGTGGCGCTCATTTCCGGAAGAAAGTGTTTCCGGTGAGATTTTCCGCGGCAATTAACTCACCATTCTGGATGCTCCGGATGTTGCAAACATCGTATACAGATTATTTTTAATTGCCTATTTGATGCTACTATCCCCTCTCATTTCCTACCTCCCCAATACCATCTCGATACTTCCGGTTCACTTTTAATATCGAATTAATCCCCCTCGCTGCCTTTGATTATTCTCTCGTAATGACACCTTTAGTTGTACCCTGGCTACTCTTTTTCGTTTATAACTTAGTTAACACTATAATGCTTTCATTTTGATTTATATAAGGCAATTATAAATACTTCGGGATTTATTCAAGTACAATGATTAAATACTGCAGGATAAAATAGTGATTTGCTGCTAAATATTAGCTTCACTTTGACGTAGTCAATTTATTTATGACGTTGCAATCACTATTTTTATATTAGATAAGAATATTTACTTTGAAAAGTTGGTGTATACAGACTGTTTGCTTCAAATAACTTATATATAAAAAATCATTTATCTTCGTAACTGTAATAAGAGATATCATTTTTTTCCATAATAGCTTTTTGGACCCAAATTGAAAGAAATTTCAAATGAATTCTTCTAGTTGAAATTACAAAGGAATTTTTACGTCTACGTTCTAAGGTGGAATTAAAGTAAATATACTTTACTTTAAAGTTCTCTTAAATCATAATTTTTAATAAATATTAAATTATACTCTTCGATTATTCAATCCTTCTTGTTTAAATTTGATCCGACGTATATATCTAGGGCAGTTTTAATTAGAAAATCTGAAGATTTATATACTTAGTATTATATTACGGGGAATCGTGGTAATAATAGTTGTGGAGTTAATTAAATTATCATCCTTCGATAAAGATCATATAATTCCATCAATTAAAGCTATTTAAATTTTTATTTTTGCGACAGTGGCAGATAAAGAAACCAGCAAAATTTTTAGCAGATAAAACGAAGATGGAGGTGGTATTGGTAAAGGTTTCATAAAAGTGTGTTGCAGTATAGCGGGAGCAATATCGGAGTATGAGGAGAACTAATGGAAAAAGAGCGGCACAACACGAAACCTGTCTCCATAAAGTAAATTTCCCGAGGAGCCCGCGCCGTTGGTGTCCTGGGGGATGATCGTGCCTCTCTGTCCATGGCGAATGAGCAGAAAAAAAACACAGACAAAAAAAAAAACACGACGTTAGTGAAGGAGTGAAGAGGTTGGGGTTAAATGGAGATGAAAGAGGGAAGGAGGATAGATGGCAAAAAGAACATCGACGAAAGTCGCGCAAATTTAAGACAATATGGTAAAATGAAGTAGAGAAGGAGAAAATTGGCCAGGCATTGGATAGAAAGCTCTAATAATAAGAAAACTGGTGATAAGATAAAAGTTTGCGAAAAATGAAACGGAAAGTTGGTATACAGTAAAATGGAAGGTGGAAGAAGTGGAAAATTATTTGTAAGGTTGGCAAAAATGACTGGTAGGTTGGTGGGAGATAAAATGAAAATAGGAGTGGGAGTGAAGATGATTTGCACGTAGCGGTGGTGGTGGAGGATGGATATGGAGGAGGAACAATAAGTGGAAAAAGTAAATAAACTTGGGTCGTAGATCGGTAAGAACGGATAAAAGAAGAGGATGGTGAGGGGTGAAGAGGGGAAGAGGGTGAAGGAGAACAATGGAAGGCGATCTAAAGCGTTCTCGCAGCTTCCGGGAGTCGTGACGAAAATTACGAGGCCAGCCCCTGGCACGCAACGACTGCCCGGTATACGGAGACGCGCTGCACAACCCCCCCCCCTCCCCCCCTCCTCCCGTAATCCTTTTTATTTTTATTTTCCCTTCCCATAGCGTTGAAATTTACAACTGCGTACGGAGCGGAATACCAGCTCGCTAATAACTTGTTTAGAATTCAAAGAGTTATAGCCACGTGACCTTTTCTGAAAATTACAAATTTCCATCCAAAAATGTCCAATGTATCCATGCACTTTGACGAATGCATCATTCGGAGCTGTTATTTTTTATTCGTGTCAGTTTGTATTTATTCATCAAGAGACTGTTAAATTGGCCCGATGACAAATATATAGAAAAAATAATACTGATGTGGAGAGACACTATACTCTCGTTTACTGACAATTTTTTCGTTGCAGGTGAAACAAATTTCGAAAAATTTTTGCTACTGGACAAATGGTCATTTCTCTATAGATGTAGCAATAATTTTTGAGTATTGTTAATCTGATTTATATAACGTTTGGATTATATTTGAAATTTTGTCTCCGTTAAATTATTAGAAAACAGAAGATAGGAGATGGATAAAATAAAGTTTTCTTTACATGTTAATATCAACCGTTTCCTTCTCTCATCTGTATGTTTCAAGGACACTGTGGAAGAATTCCCAGGAAAAATGGGTGAAGCTATAACAATAAAAAGTCAATAGAATATCGTGCACGTACTACTAATATAGTATAGATTACACGAGCGAAGCTCCTCATTTCCTATTCAGTTTTAACCATCTCAGCTTGACTACCCGCGCTTTCATAAAGCTCCTGCGGCCGGAAAATCAGCAAGTTGCACCAAAACCATAAAGAAAAAACATTAAGTCAAAGGAGACTTATAATAAATTGGAAAATAGTAGAATGGAATGCAATAAATTGTAAGAAGCAAAAGTGGGATGATGAATTATTAACTAATAATTTTTAGATAAATTAAAGTGAACGTAATCGATCGAGCGGAAGTACGATGTACCAGCGAATTTCCTGACCGTTTTGATTAGTATCCTTTGAGTATTTTCAAGCGCCACGAACTGCATCCACCCCCGAGTTACTCCAAGTCGCTCCTGAAACACCACAAGTCAGCCAAACCATTCCCAAGCTATGTTCTATAATCCTCCATCCCCTTCAAACCTCGTCCAGTTTTTCACCAACTCCGAACCGTCCCCAAGCCACCCTCGACTCTCCTCCACCTCCGAATACCCCCACCTCCAAGTTGGCTGGAAGAAATACTGAGACAAAACGCGGCGAGTCACGGCCACCGATAAATGAGACTTTCCGCTTTCTCTCCCGGAAGTACCTTCGACAAATTGAGTCCTAGAACTCGTGAAATGAGCAAAATGAGCTTTTCCCAAACTGGGCTTGGCCAAGATTTACCGAATCCACCACATCCGCCCTTAAGAACGATGAATTCGCACCTGATTCAACAACCAAATTAAGGAAAGCTGATTAAATCTAAAATGGAAGTCAGGACATGGTAGGTATACATAGAAAATAAAACGTGTATCTTGTGGTATTGAAATTCATTTGACGAATGAGATGAGATGGATGTGTTTTTCAGGAAAAGAGCATCGATTGTATCATGAGTGTTTTACATAACGAGATGCAGGAGGAGGAGGAGGAGGAGGAGGAGGAGGAGGGAATAGCGTGGTGTAAGAAAAATCAAGGTAGGAAACTAAAAGTGAAACTGCAATTGACCAATAGAAGCAGTGGATATTTATTCAGGTATTTTTGTGACTTGGAAAACAGCATTACGAATAGGAAACCTTCCTGTTACTCGGGTCCAATGCAGTCAAACATTTGAAATCAATAGAGAACGATTCCAAGTCTTCTTTTACCCTTCATTCTACAAACGTTTTATTCTTCCCTTTCTACTCCGCCTCTTCGCTTCGACTTCCCCCATTTTGTCTCACCTTGACTAAACTACCGGATGCGTAGAACGCTTCTCGATTTCCTCCCGCGTATTTCTCCAGGTTACTCCTTTTTTTATCTCACTCTGACATTGTAATATCTCTTACCATTCCTTGCCTATCCATTTTCCCGCCCTTTTTCTTTTGCATTTTTTCATGATTTCTTCTTATTCGATTATCCCATCCTTCTTGATCTCTCGATAACTTCCTCGTCCCAGAGTTTGTCTACTTTATCGCCCTTTTCTTGAATTTTTTGCCTTTTCAATTTTCTCACCCTTTTTCCAAATTTTCTCGCTTTTCCATTTTGTTCGTCTCTTTTCCCGACTTTGATATTCCCTAGCTTCTTCCATTTCCCGATAACTCTCCTTTCCTTCGGTATTTTCATTTTTTTGCCCTTTTCCTTAATTTTCTTCCTTTTCCAAATTTTCTCAATTTTCCATTTTCCAGCTTCAATTTACCCTATCCCCCTCTGATATCTCGATAACTCTCCCTTCTCAGGGCTTTTCCATTTTCTCGCCCCCTTTTTTTCGAATTTTCTACTCTTCCTGTCCTTTCCCTCTTATAGCAGCTTCGATTCTGTCCCACTCGATTCTTCTTTTCCTGCCTGATCCCTCGATAACTCTCCCTTCCTTGGCCTGCAGCGTTCTCGCCATATACCGACTCAGCTTCGGCTGCTGCATTATGTATAGCCGCTAGTAAAAGTTCGACTGCTCCACTTCCGTTATCTGTCGCCAATACGCAGGATTTCTTGCGCATCGGAACGATACATGCTACAAGTAAAACGATTTCGAAACGAAGCTTTCAAATGGAGAACGACTAAAATACATCAGGTCTCGCATGAATAATTCAGCGCAGCGGCGTTTGTTAGTTGCTCCGCGCATCTACCCCCTCCCACCAAAAACTCACCACTTTGCCAACCTCAATCACCGACCCACCCGTCCCTGCCGAATTTCTGCGCAACGACAAAAATGGATTATTGATGAAAATTTTCGCTACCGATGAATTATCGTTGCAGTATACATCCGTCTAGCGGATATTTCTTTCGCAAAAAGTTGCGCGAATACACGCACATCTAGAAATAAATCATTTTAACCCGATGATGATGAATGCTCAATTTTCCACTGATATACACAATTCCCAATAACATCTAAGCTCCTATCTCATATATCATCCACCACCGAGCAATTTGTGCAAACAATTTATTAGCAACGACGTGCCAATTTCCAACTAATATTCAATTATACATTAATATTATCGTAACGTTATTTATTTTACGAAACGATAATAATGCAGCAGCACCTGATATCCAAATAGTAAAATAAAATATTCTCCATGAATGAAAGGGAAATAAAATATTTTTTATACCATGAACAAATTTTTTCTGTTACCCCAATGATATTTTATATAGGAGCGTGGAAAATGTATTTTCATTTGCTCGGCTTTTACCAGCCATTTTCCCCTTTTCAACTTTCTCTACTTTTACAATTCATTCCTCTCTATCCGCTTTCCTCTCATTATCGGTATTGCGCAACATCTTTCAGAACTCGGCTCAATTTTTATTCATGCCTAAATATTTCACTTAACTCTGTTTTACTGTGTCTTATTGAACTTTTCAAATAATGTACTGCATGAAAGGCATTCATTTTGTAAGAACAATTTTTCATTTTTAATCTTTGCACAGAATCCTGCATAACTGTATATAATGGCATAAATTAACATCTACGATTAAGGCAATACTTGCATTGTTCCAATGAAAATTCATCATCGCTTCCTCGACCTATATTTAATTAATTACTCTTATACAGACTTCGTCGATCATTCCTGACAGTTTCAGATTCCTCGCAGCTGGTTAATTGTTTTATGATGGATGCGTGCTCCATTTCCAAGAGCGTCATTTTTTTTTACCCGGGTAAAAAAAAATAATAGAGGGCATTGGAATATTAATCGCGGGACAAAGTGAAATACCTCGTATAGTCGACGATTAATTTTTTGAAGCTTCGGGCCAGTATTACTTCCGACTCGTTTGCTTTTTCCACGACCCTTGTAACCTTTGTTTTACCCCTCTCCTCTCTTTGCCCTCCCCCCCCCCTCCCTTTATCCCTTTTTCCTCTCACTCCCACTTCCCTCCTTCATGAAATAGTTTTAAAATATTTGCAGATTCGCGCGACGGACACTTTTAAAGTTGCAATTTAAACTCCTTACACACACTTTTCATTGTGCAGGGGGGATCTTTACCTTGGATATCTCGTAATACGAAAGTTCACGAGACGTCCAAGGTAAACTTTTGCATACGAGACTTAGGATTATAGTTTGTAAAATAGGCCCCCTGAGCGTTTGGGTGAAATTTCAATTTAAAACTATCACAACTCGATATATACTCACTATATGTAACACATTGTATCTCCAAAATGCTTACGTTTAATCGTTGAACATTTAGCAAAATTTGTTTTTATAAAATAGGTGTACTACTTTAGATATTGTGTTGGGAGTGAAGGAACAATGGGAGATTTATGAAACTTGCAATTATAATCAAGCGGTTTCCTATTGAGTTGTAAACATTTTCCAAGTTCGTTCATTACTATTTTTTACGATTATATAGTTTAATAAAAAAATGTATTATTCATTAATGAATAATAAAAGAAAGAAATAGTAGGTAATTTTTGAAGTAATTAGATCTGTCCAAGGTACAAGAAACATCATGCTTTTTGCTTTATTACGAGTGTACTGTTTTAAGTAGAGCTCATTTTAAAGAAATGTAACGAGGCGAAAGGGAGCCTGGGGAAAGGGGTCGGGAAGGTTAGCGATATGCAGGACGAGCGAGAAAAACATTACTCGGTGGGCTGTGAAATTAGTCAGCAGGGCCACCAGAGATTATTTCGTAATTTATTATATACTCTTTCGTAAAGCAAATAAGAGTGAGAAGGACGAGATAAAAGCTACAAGCACACCAAGCAAAGAAAACATAACTCAAGACAAAGGAAAGTCAGCACCAAAAAGAGGAAAAATAATAAATTTGTCAAAACAGAATTTCTTTCGCTCTTTCCACGACTGTCAATCGTGCATGGAAAACGATAAAATTGCAAGTGTACCGATGATTGATAGTAGTAAAACAGTGATGAATTGACGTTTACTATATATATACATATACAAATATATAGACAAAATATTTAGAAATTTTAAATTATTCCGCAAGGTCCTCAGGGGCGACTTGGTCGTAATTCTGAACGAACATGTTTTATAATAAAACTAGCTCGTGCGGAGTAACAAAACTGGTGGAAAACATGCAGATACTTGGGAATGAGATATTTTTGTTTTCCGCGAACGTTGCAGCTGGGGAGAGAAAAACTGTTGGAGAAAAAAGGGGGTGAAGGGGGGAGGGAGCAAGAGAAAACGAGAAAACTGGATAAATATGATACGTCTGGGAAATTAATCATTCGTCAAATGAGGTTTTTATTATCTATCTTTTTTTACTTCCTCCAATTTCGTTGTCTGGTTCTTGCTAGATTAACGAGTCAGGAATCCGTTATACCTTCCGCAATTCCAATTGCTTCGGGGCAAATGCAGAAATATGAATATTTGCGAAATATAAACGCAGTGTATCAGAGGGTGAGAAGAGTTGTTGGGGGAAAACGAGAAAAGGAAAATTGGGTGGGCATGATATTCCAGAAGAGACGGAAAGTTATGCGTGATGAGCATCGATAAAGGCAAAACAGTGTATACGAAAAATGTGGATGTCCCTCGGCATTGAGTAAACGATGCGCTTTTGAGAAAAATATTCCCTAGGAAATTTTTAAAGCTTAAAAGATTTATTAACGATTTTGTTCACTTGACCTTGTGACGTCATTTGTAGGTCACATTAAAGCTTTTAAATAGAACCACCTGCTGTAGCGATTGTACCCGATGGTGGACAGTGTGAGTGTCGTGGTGACCCTTCACTGTCGCCCCCATCGTTTAGAAAAAGCATCGCTGTATCCTATGTGTGCTGAAATTACCGAATATTTCTCAAAAGTAGAAATCTTAAACCAAGGAACAGTTATTTTTTATTCGCTCTCTCTTGTCGTAAAGAAATAATTTGTTGAGGAATCTAAGTGTTGCGTTTTACTATCTATTACCATTTCCAAAATCACTATGTAATATGTAATACAAAATATAAATTTCACGGGGGTTTTTAACACACCTGTGTTTGCATTCAAAAGCAGTATTATAATGGTAGAACGAATCTCTAGTTGCATACCAATTCGAATTACCAACAGTGATGCTCGCAGTTGAGAGACTTCGAAAGATTTTTCGTTCTCAGTTGACGAGGTCAATGACCTGACGCGAGCTTAGCCAAAACTGGAAGTCAATTTCAGAGTAAAATCAATTTAATCGATGCTTCGTTTGTTGTTATGTGGCATATAATGATCGTATTCAGAGCGTTAGAATGCTAAAACAATATTTTACGAAGAATCAACGAAATAAATTTCTAGAAACCGATCGTTAAGAAATGAGCTGCGATTTCAACGATCGATATATTTAAGAAAATAGAATGGATAGTTTTATTACTAATTTACTAACTATTTTGTAACATTCTCGTAGTTTTCTTTGTTTTCTATTTTATTTTAGGTAGATGGACACACACACACACACACAGCAAAGTGCAGGTGGCGCGGTTTTGGGACACGGCTGCGGCTCTTTGGGCGAGCGGTGGTCACTCGCGTCTATTTGCGATAGGACCCTGACGGAACTGCTACTCCTTATCAAACTAAATTTGGCGTAACGAAGCAACGCGTGAAAGTCGAGTTCGACTCGCACCTGTCCCACCAGTGCCTCGATCCGCAACCAATCACTTCGAAGCTGCTAGACATTTGAAATTACTGAAACTCTCACTAGTCAACGCTCCGAGTGATCCAGATTGTTCAAACTTTTGGATTAGCAAAACAGTAGACAACTGCTTCTCTAACATTTTAGAATTGCAAAGTTAAACTGCATCTTTTTTATGCAATATCTTAGTTTTTTAAAAAAAAATATTGAGATTTATAAGAATTGTTTTAATGTAAGCTGACGTAACGGTTGCTCAAGCTATGATCTAGTAAAACATGTATTATACTTATGTATTTAACTCTTAACTATAGCACTGGATTAGAGTAACGGAGCATGTTATATAATATTTAGAGAATTTAAAGTTTGTATTTTTTTGGGGTTTAATTATTTTTTACATAATTTTGATACGTGTACAATTAGAGAATGTTTATCTATCTTTTAATGATTTCAGATTATGGTATAATTTAGTATCTATATAGTCCTTTTTTTAATATCTGTTATATATAAGTTAGAAAAAAAAAGTAAAAATTAATGCATTGCATCAAATGATATATGCAATTGAAAATATTGAGTTTGGTTACTCCATGTGTATCCTGACTTTGATCGATTTTGTTCCCGAACAATTGACGATTCGAACTGTTTTAACCAATAGAATCTCACTATTTACAAGCGTAGGAGCAGAGTCGATGAAAGTCAAGGTATAAATCGTAACTCGAACACAGTGCAGCAGCTGGGGGTTAATAATAGCGATGGTAAGGTGTAAAGTTTTACATGTTCTCGATTGTATATAGTTTTACTTTTCGCTGTATCTTGTAAATTACTCTTAGGAATTATGTATGAATGCTATGATATAACAAATAGCGAGTGTGTGTGTGTGTGTGAATGTAAACACAACATCGTTCTGTAAGATTTTACGTGAAGTAAAAATTTGTAAGGGGATGTAAACTTAGGGATGGAAACTACTCTTTACGTTGAGATGGAGGAACTTGGGAAGTGTTTGCGAGCATTCGAAGGTAAGTCAAAACTTGATTGGGATGAGCAATTGATTAGTGTTTGAATGAAATTAATGATGAAGTAATTAGTAGGGTTTTGGTAGTTCAGTAGTTTTTTAATGTATCAGTAGGTACATATATATTTATAATATATGCTAATATTGTTAAGAGTTGGAATAAATACATTTGAAATTGTTCGAGCGATGATTGAATAAAATCTCAAAAGAAAGTTTTATTTAAGAATAATTGTGTGTTTTTAAATAAAATATTATCGAATTTTCTGAACTAGCAGAGGACAAACCGTAATAATTCGCATAAAATAAAAAAGTTAATTTGAAATGTAACATTTTTGTCCGACAGCGCGAATAATTCAACTGTCTTCGAATTTGCAATTTCTATTTATGTAAAATAATACAATTTGTGGACAAAGAAAAATTTTACGGACTGGGCGAGCTGGTTAAAAGGAACAAAATGTTAACGAAAATGGTACATCATAATAGAAACATTTACAATGAGAATAAAATATTATGGAATTCATTTACTAAATACGTTTGTAAGTTAATTATTTAAAATTACTTTATACCACGCGTTTATGTATAAAACGCTATGGTGAATAACGAAAAATACTAAATGATTATGACATACTAATAGGTTTGGTTGTTACTGTCCAAATGCATAAAGTATAAGTAAACAATGATACCTTCGTTTTATCAACAATATTTCGCCAAGAATAATGAATAATAAATAAATGTATAGCGAGAACAGAAAGTGCATTATTCTCTAAATATTGGTTTCCTACCAAGTGAATAATAAAACGACAATAATAATTATTTATGGAAATTTATCGTTTCAATTGAAATTACTTACGCCTTTTTTTAATAAATTAGGAATAAAGAAAGAGAGCCAGTAATCTGACCAAGTTAATGTAAATGAATAGCAATAGGCCACACATTTCATCATTATACTTCTATAAGCTACGACTGCACATAAATATATTGATGGGAAAGATTGGAATTCAATAACTGGCCAAATCATACTGCACTACTTGCATCATTCATCCAATTCTACAAATTTGTACAGAATTACGGTCTGTCAGTATGATTCACATTGATACCTCGCAATCTTTAACTTTCTCGGATACCATCTAGCAATCTTTCAGTTTTGCTCGCTATTATAATCTCATGAATCATAAAAATGTCTGTTCCATTAAATTTCCAGAGTGTCAGTTTATTTGATTTTAAACATTCCTAGTAAGATCACCAATGGTGATTAAATGTATTCATGATAATGACGAAAGTCTATGATATATATGACAAAATTATTCATCCACCCTTCTGTAATCAAGAATGAACTGATAATATTAAATTTTCAAAAACACCTAGTTCTGAAAATGATTGCGAAACACGAGGTGGGCTAGAGATAATTTTAAAAAGAGATTAATGGTTGATCGAATTATGAAATAAGAAGAAATTTCCCGATAACAATTGCAAAATGTAATTTAGCAGGATGATAATTGGGGTGGTGGTGGAAGCAGTGTTGAAAAATTGGCTAACGAGGGCATTTTGCAGGAAACAAAGCCTTTTCAATATTCAACGTTTCAATGTTGTCGCGGAGCGTTAGCTTGTAATCGACATTGGCAATCAATGCAAAAGCGTAACCAACATCGTTTGTAACCGGAAACCGTGATTTGTTAACCGGACTAAGCCGAACGACGCCGTTGGTTGTTCGGCAAAACAGCCTGCTCCACGTCAGGTTGCGAATTTTCCGCTTTTCCACCAGACTAAAGCCAATTCCACGCCCATTAATTATAATCCACGCGTCTCCCCTTGATTGACACAATCGCTGAAACGTCTAATTGACATGCTGGAACCTTTCACACTGTCCACTGTTGATGATCTCGCTGTACATCGTTTAGATTTTCCATTCGTCCACGATTTTCCTCAATTTTCCCATCGACATTAACACAATGATTCTATACACAGATCTTGATTAACCAGTGATACATTTTCGAGCTCTCGACTGCGATAACCGAATTTAATTGAAATAATCGCAACATCTTAATTCGTCGCGGCGTTTATTTTAGAATCTTAAATTATAGCATAATTATCCTGTAATTTAACTTTGACGTCGAGCATTATGCATGATTACTAGCTTATAGCATATATATATATATATATATATAGTTTGAAAAACTTTGATCAGAGTTGCAACACGAAAATTGTTATGTACATTTATGAGATTTCTATGAAGCATGGAATAATTTGAGGGAAGACCCAGAAGTTGTTAATATCTCGAGTATCCAGAAGATTTCGATGAAGATAAGGAGAGACGGAGTAATAATAATATGTATCCTGAGATTTAATCGGGAAGGATCGGAAGGATTGGTAGGAAATTGGTGTGAATGAAAAAGAAAGGAGATTTTTTTCTCGGAGAGGTAAAAATCTGCTGCGAGAGGTGGATAATAAATTTTCAAGGAGGCTTATCCTGGCGGGTTGGTAAGGGCGGTCAAAGGTCGAGGTAAGACTCGATATCGAAGGATGGATAGATAAGGTAATCCCTGGGTTATAATTTGCCTCTATTACCCGGGGACACGTTCGGCATAAGTAACCAGAAAGGACAGGGAATTCCTGTCTGCCCCCCCCCCCTCCTTATCTGTCCATCCCATCCAACAAATTCTGGATTCCACTCTCATCCCGGGGGTTACGTCCTCGCCAAATTCATCCCTCGCACGTTCAGGACAATTTTTTAATGGCCTATCAACCTTCTCCTATTACCCAAATGCGCGATCCTCCAAAGTAATACTACTTCCAGAAACCAGAAATGGCGAAAGAGAAGCTTAAAAAAAGCATAACGCATCATAATTCTAGCTGCGGGACAAATTAAATGCTTTTAGCGAAACGAACGCGAACGCGACAGTAATGGAAATTGGCCCATGGAAAGAGCAGCTTTCACAAACAAAACGTGCCATGCACTCTTTCAAGTATCTCCTCGAAATTCTCCAAAGTTTTGTTTCATATGAAAATCTTAAAGGTCTGTTCATAACTTTCCTTTAAAAGTTCTTTTTTCTTCACGCGATATAGCTGTGAGTTCTTACTCTTGATTTACGTTCTGTTTTCTTTTTACCTTTTCTCCTGACTCTTTTCCTTCTTCTTGATTAATATTCTTCCATTGTTTCTTCCTTCATTCTCACATTTACTCATTCTCTTCCCGTCGCTATTTATTTCCTCTTTTTTTTCCCTTCCATTTGCATCTTCCCCCTCTCTGTTTACTCACTCCCACTTTTTTCATTCGCTTCTTCCCCTTTTTACCAGTTATTATTCCAGGTCTTACCGGTCTCTCCGCCCTTAATCATAAATTTTCCCAGCATTTTCCGCACTCCCTTTGTCTTGTCGTTTCCAGCTTTCCGCAGTCCATTAGCGTTAATTAATACATTTATCTGTCCTTTGCCTCGTACGCAAAAATCCAGATGTTTCTCGTGCCTCCGAAGTGCCAGATAAATTTCGAACCCTCTACGTCCCTTCTGTCTTCAATTTCAACCCTTTTCTGCTGGTTTACACGCTCCCTAAATTTTTCTCGATAATTTTCACTTATTATTATTAAAGAAATTTAAAGAAGAAAAAATAGCTTTGCAAGAAATATAGGATAAACTGATAGAAAGATTACATTTTTGGTTTTACAATTTCATACGATATCTCGATAACATATATCTTATTCCATGGTTCGAGAACCTTTTTCCACTTAAGAACACACTGTATGTTGTATCGCAATATCTTTCATTGGTGTAAAAGCTATAATTTCCCCATAGACCTATAGATTTTATTCTCTCGCAACCTGATCACTAGTGAATAAAAAAAGGACTGTTAAAATACTGTCCATGTTAAACTCCCCTAGCTAACAAAGCTTCGAATATTCCATTTCTCCATGAGTAGAGAAGGGACAATGAAAAACTTTTAACCAAATTTTCCGTCAGGGTTTTTTTTAATTTATTAGAAACAATGAAATCTGCAAAAAAATCCATTTGATTCTAGCTCCTCGTGGCGAAATACCTTGTCTGTTGAAATTTTTTTGCGTTCCAGATAAAAGCCTGTCCTTGTACCTTGGAAAGGCTAGAATTGTGTTTTGGAAAAAAAGCTTAGAAGGAAAATTTCATTTTTAAAAGGTCATGAAAAACCTGTGAAAATCATGGGGCGTAGTTTTGTCATCTTTATGTTTTCTCAGTGATACCTGAGAGGATTTTTGGCTTTGTGAGATTTGTAAAGCTTTGGCTTTAATTCCATTTAAGGCAAAAACTTTGAAAGTGACTCGACGAGGCTCCTTTGCTCGTAGAAATATCTTTTTAGCCCTTTTGGCGTATCGTATTAATGTCAGGGAGCTCACCTCGAAAACTGAGTGCTTTTCAGGCTTCCGAAAAAAGAGATAAGAATTACAGGATTATCGAAGGAAAGGAAAAAATTGAAATGAAAGTATTGAAAGAAAGAGACCCCAATTTCATAGTATTAGGTATTATATGCAGAAGGTGATAGGCTAATAAAACTGCTAATATTTGGACAACTTGGGTTATTATTTTACAAAATTGAACATGTAGATACATACTTATGAATAACAGAAATGTTATGATAATCCATTATACATATGATATAGAATTTCTAAGTGTGTGTACGTGTCCCCTCGAGATTAATTTCAAAAAACAATTACAAATCCTTTGAAATTAGACTTATACAGAATAATACATAATCCTTCTTCCAACAATTAAAATATTAAATAATAAGCTCATATCGTTCACCAACTGGAAAATCCGCACAACAAAGGTTTCAGAATTTTAGGAATATCGAACAAATGTTACAATCACATTCATTTATCATGTAGTTAAAATGAGAAATACGATTATAATCATGTGAAAATTTGTTAACAATCTCATTACTCAAAAACCTTTGTTGTCCATTAATGCTACTAGTGAGCGATATGCAGCTTCAACAATTATATTATTTTTGAAATGCCAACCCTTTTTTAATCCGTTAGAGTCCACCTTGGACGAATCAAGGCTCTTTGATGATCTTCCGATAGAATTTCTGAGCCAAACTTATACCTTCTACTTTGTCAATAATAAGTTAATTGGAATGAAAAATGTATGGTCTATGTGTGATGTATATATTATTGTAAATTAACGATAAAACGGTTAAAAACCTAAAAAAAAATACTGTAACCTCGCATGTTTTTATATAAATCCTATATAAATATTAATGCATTATAACAAAACGGTTATCGATCATACTAATAATTATAGGATATAATTTTTCTCTTGTGGTTATATTACTTGTAAAATATCTAGGAAAACTTTTCTAAAACATTGCTAAAAAATAATCCAGACTAAACGAGCTAACAAAGTATTTTTGGTGAATCATTTTAACAGTGAAAATTTGATGTTTAATGGAAAATTGTATTTTTAAGATTCCGCAAGGGAGATGGCATGTGAAGAAGCGTGGTTGGAAATTGCTAGCAATAAATGGCCATATCGCAAAAGCCGAGGATCAAGAAGCTTTAAAAGAGGCAAACTAAAAGTTTATACACGATGGAAGCACACAATATTCTCTTTAACTTTGATAAAGAAGCTTGCTGGTTTATTGGGCGTAGAAATAATAACCGTAGAAGTTACTCTGATCTCCTTAAACATGTTTTCAGTACACGATACCCACCGTCCTCTTGATTGCTCTCAGTAGAATATTTCCAAAAGAAAAGGATCTAAAAGTAATCAATGCTTCGTATCGCGTCATCATTAAAATTTTAATCTAACCATCATATACATCTTTATTACCTCTAAACGTGATATTTCATTATCAAAACCCTGTTTCGAATGAAATAATAGTATGAGACTCAAAATGTGAAATAAGCAAAAAATAGCAAGTATTCAATAGTTCACCATTTGGTGTATTATTTTCATTTTTCGCTTCCATAGAGGATCATAGTACTTGAGAAGTATCTAGAAGTACCCGATGATAGATAGTCAGTAGCGGAAATGAAGAATGAAGGATCTTGGTAAGAAGTGAGTGGGAAACATTCATGGGATATAAGTTGAGTGTGAGGTTGGATTCGTCACGTCGTGAAAAACCGATGCTTCTGTGAGGGTGAGTATCCCATTGGCTATGGCACAAAGCTTCTCTCTCTCTCTCTCTCTCTCTCTCTCTCTTTCCCCTCTCCCTCTTCTTTTACCCCTCTCTATGTATGTTGCTGAAAAGAACCGTGACCAGCTCTCTAGTACTACTAGGGAAGAGGGTGGGATGGCACGATCGAAAAAGAGCTCTGTAATAAAAGTTTATATCGGTAACTGTGGCCTCACCACAGCTCGAAAACCTCTAACCGCGACCCAACCCACCTCTTTTTCTTCTTTCTCTTTTATTCTTCTTTTTCCACATCTACCACCATCTTTCCATTCAATCCGTCTACTCTCTTCCTCTCTTTATCTTATTACCCTCTATCCCCTTTCTCCCTTCCTTCTGCCACTTTCTTCATTTTCCTCGTTCTGCTTCGCTTACAATTTTTCATCATATCCAGCCACATTCCTTCAAAAATATTTACTTAGTTCTACGCTCTGCTTTTTGTTTGTAATAAACATCTGATGCAAGTGTATTACTAATAGCTTTGTTTACGTATCGTATGCAAATGTCAAGTTGCTTTCCGGACCAGTGGGCGTGGCGTGGTTTCCCTGTAAACGTGCTCGTGTGTATCAAGTTACCTTGTAAATCCATTGCTTGTATCGTATACTAGATTCCAACTGAAAAAGCAAAACATTTGAAGAGAGAGAGAGAGAGAGAGAGGACAAGCAATAGCAAGAGATGGAGCGAAGCTATAGCGAGTGAAAAAATGATTAGAAATTCCAAAAAAGGCTGAAAAGGAAGAAAACTTTTGTAAGAGAGATAATTCGGAAGGAGCTTTTGCGAATTTGCTAAGAGATGTTTAAGAAGGAGGATAGACGAAGAACGGGGAAAGAGTGAATTTCAACAAATAAATCAGAGTCAACAGACGTTTAAAAGTTACGAAGGTGCCTCAGGTTTTTCAAAACTCGGCAAAGAGCAGCACAAAAGAAGATTACGCTTCACTCTTAAGCGGAGATCGATTCGCCAACATTTAAGAATAAACTGTTGAACGAAGTATTTACAGGTTGATTGGATTTCCGCTTCTACCCTTAGCTCCGCCCCATCTTCGTCACGTTAAGTGAAACGTTATTCGAATTCCATATCCTGTTCTTCCAAGATTTTACAAATATTCGAATTTACCTCATATAGTTCAACGTAGCGTAAGAACGAAAATTGAAGAATGCAAAGTTTACTTTTACTCTTTACCATTTCCAGAACAGAAATTTTCTCCTTCGCTCGTTTCCTGCGTCATAATTGAACGATCAAACGACGTTGCTTCAAGCCATGGTAGCACTGTACATCCATACCGCTATAGTCAGAAATATTTTAAGCTTCGCGAGTATACTCACCAACTCTCTACAGTCGCTATATCGATACATATGCTACTATAGTCTTAAAAAGGTTAACATCAAACCTACCATTGAACGGTCGAATTAATCTTTTTAAATATTAATGTACAAGTGTACAAAAAATTGGTTGGTAGGTTTAACATCGATTGACCTCTGCAGTTGCACTGCGAACCAAGTAAATGGATCTCCGATGTTTTGATCGAATACATCAGATTGGGTCGTCCAATTGCTCTGGATAAAATATAATACTCGCGGGTGACAGGAGAATAGTGCATTGAGCGTGCAGCTTGGAATTTTCGTTGCACAGCCAAAGGGTTAATTAAGTACTCGATGAAGAGTATAAGACTGCGCGAATTTTACGATTCGAGAAGAGCCAGGGAGGAATAACGGACTTCCCATGACGTGAGAATTTCTGAAGCACTCGGGAACATTCGCAAGCGAAGGATCGCTCGGGACGAACAGTACTTATGCTTGGATCTTTAATTGTATCAAGCAAGAATTTAGTTTTATTAAAATAATGTGACACAGTTTTCACAAAAAACAATACTAAATAAAATATTCCATTAGTGCACTTGAGAGAAAATTGATACGTGTGCACGTGTTGGTTAAATTCACTTGGTGTATAGAGTTATTTTTCATTCCTCGCGTTCTCAAGATTACACCCCATGCACCCACCTCATTTCATTAACCAAAAATGTAACATGGCGATTTAAGAAAAAAGTGAAAATCTCTGAAATTCTGAGAAAATGGCGGCAGGCTACCCATGTATATATAGCTAACTTCTCTCTGAAGTCGTGACACTCTAGCGGACGCGGGAAATACTACCAGTGTAATCTCTTGGAACGAAGCCTTTCGTATAATTTCGACCGAACTTCGTCCGCCTTCGGAGGGCTCGTTTGATCGATCAATTTTCACATAGTGCGTACTTGGCATCGAAGCAAGTTTGTATTTTTTGGATGGAGACGAACGTTGATAAGTTTTTCGAGCGAAACTAGGAAAAACTTTGGTTTCGACAACATAGTATCAATGGAGGCTTGCTCGGTAGTGCGATGTATATATACTATATATGTTTACAGAAAGCTCAGAGGAATTCCCTTTGTTATCCGTTAAGCAGTATGGAAATAAATCTATAGGAACGCTTGTCCTTCGCGTTGGAATTTTGTTTAAGCGACTCGATTAACGCGTGGTAGTTGCAGGGAGTAGAAGGCTAAAGAGATGAGGATTTTGCAGGAAAATTGCGTTCGCAACGAGTGCTTATGGATAGAGGTGACTGGGCCCATACTTTCCTGGAATCTATCAGATCTCCCGTTGAGTGTGGTAAGCGCTTGGCAAAAGAAGCAATCTCAGCGCTAAGTTTAATATGCATATTAATGAAGCTCTTAATATGTACATTTTAATGAATCTTCATACGCTCGCGCGTTACCCTAGTATCATGCCATGCCAAATACGTCTCTTGGTGCATTCCAGAACCAACAAAATTCATGCAAATTGAAAATCTCGACAGTTCTTGCCTTCGAGGCGATTTTCTCGAACGTCACTCAGCTTTTTGCCAATACCATCCACCACCTTCGCTTCTTTCATTGGCCACTCGTATTAAACAGGTGGTGCTAAATTATATCGCACTGAAATAACATTTTCCCGTCAAAAGCGAATCTCTCACAGAACACACCTATGATCTCGAGTTACTTTTCGTTCTTTACCACTATTTTTATCTATGAAAAGCCAGCTGTGTAATTTGATACAATTTTATCTTCCGTAAAAATAACATATACGAACATTCTTCAATATTAATTATTCATAACGTTTAATTACCGAGCAAATTAGTAAATAAGGCTAAATAAATGTATCGAAATATTGGAAATAATGTTTGCTGGACGTCAATCGCAGAGCAGGATTAATTATGTGGAAATGTAATAAATAATAAAAGATCGGGGAACAATTGTTTATAATCTCGATGAGACGTGGTTAATGAATAAATATCTGTGGAAAATGTTTAGTTTTCCCCCGACCGTTTTATCGAAAGTAGACTGTAAACTAAATTTATCTACGCTTGGAATTCTAAATAGTTTACTGATGGAAACTCCTAACTGAAATGATTAGAAAGTAATCTCTTCCATAAGCAATATCTAAACAAAGTAATATAATGCGAATCGTGGCGAAACAATATGTTAGATAAATAAAAGTTTAATGTCGTTACATAATTTGGTATAGATGAGCCTCGCGAAACAAAGAATGATACAACCAAAGTGAAAGATTTAATTATTAAAATTTAGAAAGCACTAATGTTAGCTGTATACTCTTTGCTTATAATTCAATGCTATTTATTAAAAATATTAAACAATTTCTAAACTTAAATTTCGTTCGAACCACACCTCACACACACACACACACACATATATATATTTCTATGATTAATCACTAGCGCGCGCGATAACATTTTTAACATTATGAATTTATGTTACGGGCTGTTTAAAAAAAAATCCTGCATAATTGTAATTTTGTACTTTGCTATTTCACGTATACGTGTTCTCACGCAATTCGTACGTAAAAATCGTAAAAAAATTGTTATCGTTGTTCCAGCTTATTTTGCATTTAAAGCTTTGAGGAAAATATTTGCTAAAGTGAAAAATGAAGGGAAAGTACATTCATCGTTTGTCATGAAACGTGATATTTATAAAGGCGTTGATGTAACAATATGCGTGAAAAAAAGAAAAGGACGAAAGATGGGGGTTTGTCAGGAAAATAGGAATGTTCGTTGTAAGGTTAGCCAACGAAGGACCCTTTTTTGTTTCTACAAAGGATTATTCGCGTTTCGCAGGATAAGAACGTCCTTTTGGCCCTCTTCCGTCTGTAGCACCCGTATTTGCTTTAGGGATAAAGCCAAGCCGTCCGAAATAACGAGCAAAGAAATTTTATCGTTTCGCGTATGGATGCTCGACTAATGATAGTTGCAAAACAAATCCTCGTCAACTTCCTGTCAACCCTTGTAATTCCGCCCGGGCTATATTTGTTGTTTAACCATCATAATATAGTGCTACAGATGGTGTTACAGCGATTGCGCTCTCCCTTTAGGAACGATTTAACCATTAGAGGACCGGTGTGACGTCATAAGGTGTCATAACCAGCGTTATCTATGCCTGTATTTCGGCCCTGCTTAAAGGGCTTAAATTTCTAAGCGTTTAATTAACTTTATTCAAGGGTTTAAAGACCTTTGAGTTTCAAAGAACTCGAGAGTTAAATAATCCTACGAATACTTTTTTTTTTCAACTCTCGTCAGTTTCTTTTGTAATTCACTGATGAATGTTTATGTTCGTTGCAACGTTACTCTTTCTCTCTCTCTCTCTCTCAAAATAAACGAAGGTAGATACGTTTTTAATGAAAACCCCAGCAAACGCGTTCCAACTTTGAAGGACAAGCGAGCAGTTGCTGTAAAGTATTGTCGAACACGAGGTAATTGTAACAGTTTAATCCTTAAAGCTTGTTTTTAATATTTGAGACCTTATTCGGTCTCTCGTTGAGCTCGAACGTTGAGGGTTCTTGCATGTTACAAGTATTGCCAGATTTTTCGTCAGCTTCTTACATTACAAATAATTTGATACATCGTTATTGCATTTTACGAGAAACGTTTCCGTTTTTATTGCTAGATGTAAGCAATATTTCCCGTTAAGTGACTCGTAGCACACTCCAGTTACAAGAATGTTTTATACCGAAGTTGCCCTGTTCCGCCCACAAGGATTTCTGACGTAATAAAAACATATTTTCCACACGAACGATCTTTCTGTAACCGAGGGGAATTTTTCAGTCTTCGGATCGAGAGTAGGTTTACGAAAACGAAGATAAATAATGCGGTCGAATTGAAAAGCGCTCCTTAATTTTATAAAAAACTAATTAAGTTTTATGTTCGAGTATTAAATTTTTGTAAAAAAAAAAAAAAAACAACATTTTGGTATCAAGACATGGGAATTTAATGTTATTTTCATAATGGGAATTATTGCTAAACTGAGAAAAATGTTAATCTTAATTGATATTATTTTTGATTTGATAAAAATTAGAGAAACCTTGAAATAACTTGTGGTAGCTTCGTTTTGGTGGATTTTAGGGGATGATTTACAGATTGTCCAGGGTCAGTAATAGGTCGTTCCTTTTATATGTTGGAATTCTCAAGGGTCTCAGGGACGAATAAGAGCACGAAGAAAGGGGGTTACAGTCTTGAGTCGGAAGTTGCGCGTTGTCCTCGCGATTCTTTTACGACACCGGCTACACCAGATAACGGAGCAAACGGACGACGAGCGTGTTTAATGGCCAGGCTGAAAGGAAACTGGGGAAAAAGACGGGAAGACAGTGGAAAAGAAAATAAAGCGAGCACACCGCTGATGGAAAATTGGGGCTGAATTACACAGCCGTGGGTAATAGGAAAGTATTGTGTTTCGTCATTTACCTCTGTGCTTGCTCTCTCCAACATTTTCCAAAGACGTCGTTAAACTTATACATCCCCTTAAGCAAGAAAAACCGTCGGTTATCGAGTTAAAACCCTAAACTTACCCCTATCCCATTTTCTCCAGTTTTGTCTTTGCTCGATACTCACCTGAAATGAAAGAAAACGTTTGTTATATGTTTAAAATTTAATTTTCATCTTACGTCTGTCGTTTAATAATTTGTTCATTTCGTTAACATAAAAGAGCCACTTATATGCAAGAATGTGCAAGATGATATCGAGCGGGTTGAATTCCGCCAGGAGTCTGCGATTACGAATGGGTATATTGTTGAATTGGAGGATCAGGGGGTCAAAGTTCAACTGTCGAAGGTGGAAGGGAGTGAATTATGAAGGGTTCAACTGTACGGAGTTGAACTCATGAAAGTAAAGGAGTCCTCATCGACGGGGTGAGTATAATCCGGGACGTGGTCGTTTTTACCGTTGTCCGGAAGCTCCAGGATCACCCTCCCTTAAATATTCAAGGAAACCATTGGCTTCGAGTGGTTTGTATAATAGAGAGGGCGGATTCTAGGAAATACGGAAGTGGATGTTGCCAGCCAAAGGATCTGCAAGAAGAACCGGAAAACAAGGACAAGAAAGCTGGCAAATTGCGTGAAAGGTGAGAGGAAGGGGTAGGCACGGGGGGAGGGGAGGGGGGGGGGGTGAAGCGAAAGAAAAGGGAAGAAAATGAACAAGTTTAGGGGGAAGAGCGGTGAAACGAGATAGAACAAAAGAGAGACACGGACAAATATAGATAGACGAAAGCAGAAAGAAAACAACTGTGTGAGGCTCTTTGAACGAATACGTACTGACAAAGAGCTACGTTTTATATCGCCTCGCGCAGTGTCACTTCACTCGGATAATTCTGCATCGCCACTTTAATAATAGCCACTTATTCCGCCTTCTACTCACTGCAACATTGCACTACTTCGAGAAAAAAAGCTCTTCAGCAATTATGCAAATTAATTTCCTGAGCACAGATTTAATTGCATGGTTTAAATGGGTTGAAGAAGCTCGTGAATTAAAATCGAGCCAAACATATAAGATTCTAATGAAAATAACTGGGGCACAAAATGGAAGCTGTATTGCGTTCGGTACTAATGTACCAATGAAATATATCTTATCAATTCTCTCATTAGAGTGTAAGGGAATATGATTTATTTCAATTTTAAAGCGCGTTTCGCCATAACGGTGTGGATCTACTGAATTTCTTACAGGGTCTGGAAAGATTAGGGACTGCTTCGCGATAGAATCTAGGTATTAGGATAAGAGTAAGCAAGGTGAGGGGAAGGGAAGGGAGGAGGGAGGAAGGAGGGGGGGGGCCAAGGTAAGAAAGAGGAGAGAGCCGAGGAGAAATAAACCAAGAGGGTAGCAACAATAAGGAAACCACGGAGGAGTTGTGGAAGCTACCGGGAGGATCCTTACAGGTAGAGGTGAAAGGGGAGGAGGGGAGAGGGGTTGTGATGTGGATGAAGTAGAAGAGAGGGGAAAGGAGTTGGTTTGTTGGTGTATGCGGTCTGAGCTTTGAAACCATTCCCATTAGTGTTCCAAGCCACCCCCATAGGGCTAACCACCCCTCTTACTAATGTACCGAGTGGATTAATGCGTTTCGTCGCTATCCACCGCGGCTACCATTATTACTTCATGAACCAAGCCGCAATTATACCTCCGTCTACCTTCCTACCAAAGATTCCCCCAGTCACCCACCATCCCTTATTGACAGGCTTTTCAATAATTCAATCAGATCCACCCAACTTCTATTTTATACCCCTCGATCTAAACTCGATTGTACCCCAAATACGAATACCATTTTTAAAAAGTGGTTATCTCTATTATTATCAGAAATTAGGCTGATTTAAGAAAAGTGTTTATAAGAATTGTGGGTATTACATGTGATTTTAATTATAGTAAAATCTGTATAAATATATTCTATTAATTTTTATTTATCCAGTTCGTTTATTTGTTCATTGTTAAAAATGATGAATACCTATATGTTTGTTCATTGATTATTACTATTGTAATAAATGAAGTAGAAATATATAATTGTGATCCGACGTTGATTGATGTAAGAGAATCGAAATGCTTCTCATACGTTCTTCCATCTGGTTTACCAAAGAATGGCCAGTATTATTTGTCATTTCATTCACTTCAATACAATTTATTTAATATACAATTTCTATCTAGAATCCACAGTGTTTCCACATCATTGATTAAAGAGGAAATATCGAGTTAAAAAGAAATTTGCTGCGTTCAGGTATATCAAATTTAATCGAGCCTGAATATATGGAGCGAAAATTTTTAACCGAATGCGTGTACGTAGGTGTATAAAAAAAGAAAATGAATAATAGTAGAATTTTTATTACGTTGTCTAATTAATGCACGAGACGATTTATTATTAATGTAATAAGGAAAATTGAATTAAGCGAAGTTTATTTGTGCCTTGAATGTTTGAAGTATTAGATGGAAAATAATAATTTTCAAAGTATGTTGGAGGGTTAAGAGGATAAAGCAATAAATATTGAGCGAGCTAATGCATTTTGCAGGTAGTTGGCTTGCATTGTATTTTATAATAAATGAAGGGCTCGTAGCCTCTTGTACCAGTTCAGTCGTACCTTATTTATTAACGATGTTTTTCACGAAAACGTGATAAAAATTAATAGCCAAACTGCTGCGTTGACTGAACGCCCTGCAGCTCCACCCTTATTCAACATAATTAGGTAAATCAAATTAAACGAGCTTTATCAAATCGAATTTCATCTCACGTTCGATCACGTTTGCTGCAATCACTCGCGACAAGACTGCAAAGAATGACAAAATTTTGCAAAAGGGTTGACACGATGGTTATATAAGATTTTCTTTTATCGCGTAGGAAATTGTTGAACGAAGGGCAAGTTTAAGCGATCGGTGTGAAAACTATACTAGTGCAGGATTTAGCAAGTTGGTGTGCAAATCCCAGAGGTAAGGAAGGTAAATGAAGGAGAAGTAAGCCTCAGGGATAGTAGGTATAAGAGGATATGGACAATTAGGTATGAAATAATTGTTAGTTACGTCCAATAAGATCTTTCGACGTTGGTTTTGGGGTGTTTCGAGGATATTTGGAGTATCCAATGGGATTTCCATAGACGTAGGGCATAAATTCGGTTAAGGCAAGGGGTGGCGAGTACATCTAGTCGGCAATTAGGGCTGAAAGGAGCGTTAACTGGCGCGAGAAGCTCGTCAGTGTTGCCTAATACGTATTAATCTCGTTATAATCGGTCAGAGTCGTTCGGCTAACATCGACCAACCGTTCGGCGACTTACGGTATCGTCGATGCGCGATGCATTAGTGAACCCTTCAACCCCTCCAACTCCTCCACTAGACACTACCCCCTTCAACCCCTGTAGCTTAATGGGGTCCGATGTGGTTTCTCCAGCTTCGCTGTTCTTGCAAGTATCGCATTAATTTCACAGTGCTCTCTATATAAAATCCTACACTGCACAAAAAATCTTAATCAAAAGCTCCTTTTCTTTTATCACTAATTAACCCTCTATATGGACCTGTGAAATCTTCTAGTTATACACTACTCATTAAATTCACATTTCGTTAATATTATCTCAACCTTTTCCATAATTAATCTCAGAATTAAGTGTTATTAATCAATTTTTATAACAATTTATAGGAACAACGTAGAATAAAAACTCAGCACAGCTACAATTATTTAATTGACGAATTTGTATATATATATATATATATATATATATATGCAATGCTTGCCTGATTTTGTCCGATAATTGATTTATATTACTGTAAAGTTTTAATATAGTGGTTCACGTTTGACAATTTTTTAAAAATCGATACAAGTGAGATTGGCATATTAGTTGGAATTTTATAGATGCTCAAGGGGCGAGGGCAGGTTCAGAAAAATTCCCGTTTGCCAGGCTGTCGAAAACAGCAAGAATCTGCATGCGTCCTCGCACAGCTTAATGGAATTTTAAAGTTTAAAGGAATTTTCCTGCGGGCTCGATGATGTCGAGCGTATCTGAGTCAGACAAGCGAATAGTCAGCTGATATACGAGTGTACAGCAGTATCTTGGCGTCCTCAAGTAGCTAAAATGCATGCGGATGGAGAAGCTCATTTACGTTGAAACTGATAAATCATTTAAGCCCCATTACCACCGTTGAGCCTATTCAGTCAATTTTTTAACATTATAAGGAACATTTGAAATCGACACCAATTTTCAGCAGATGGCAAAACGATATTTCCCTCCTATTGTGTAAATATTAGAATCGACTGAAATTGAAACAAAGCACGAAACCATTTTTTTTTTACGTAAATATGTAGAAAAGATTGAAAGTTGAAAAACTCGCAGAATGATTTTTCCACATGCAGAAACGGGGAAAATTTCACGTCGAGAATTATGTATAGTTGTAGAGAGAAAATATTAATAACGGATCTTTTGTGCTTTGAAATTTTTACTCGTGTACACTTTGAAAAGGGCATGAGAAAAAGTTGCAGTGTTTTTGCTAGAATAATAAATTAATTAATGAAATGAGACTGTGGCAAAAAGCGTGAAAATTAATACGTCCTGAGATACTAGAAAGTGTGGATCAACTCGACCTCGACATAATCAGAGCCTGCGCCAATAAAAAAGGGCTTCATCGTGGGTGACTGGTTTAAAGTTTCCAGGATTTTTCCAGATGGTCAATGACGTCGAGGGTATCTGAAGCAGACAAGCGAATAGTCAGCTGATATACGAGAGTCTAGCAGCGTTTTAGCAAAAGCTACAACAGAGAGAATAGAACTACGGCGTTGGGGCTGCATGGAGAGGAATCACGCATTTATTTTCCTGGCAGTCTAGGGAAAATCTTTCCAGGTATCTGAATGGGAGTGGGTTTGTGATGAAGAAGAAAGAGGGCAATTTTGGAGATGGGTAAATAAACAGCAAAGAGCAGAGATAGAGAAGGATATTAAATGTAGAAAAAAATACACAAGCTTTGCGTTGACAAAAAAAATTATCCTTGGAATTAACATAAACAGTTTAAAAATATTAATGATAATCTGCAGCTTTTTCAACCAAAAGAATTTGTGTAAAATGACGAGTGTGATTATTTCTCCGGACTATAGATTTGTTACTGCGAAATCCCTTTGAAATATTGAATCTCTCACCAGTCTTTGAAATATTAATGTAACAATAATATTATGTATAACAGAGGATGCTGGACTTAGCACATCAATGATAACTGAACGTGTGTACAGATTTACAGTAGCAACAGGTATAAAAGCACCAATAATAGTGAACTGTTGCTGCTGCGTGTACTTTATTTTTCATTACTTACTTCTTTCAATTTATCACGCGTCGACATGGCATCGTTCCTTCTGTCTCCAAAATATATTTTGAAAAATGTGTACCGCCCTCCTTATACAGGTTGTTCTACTCCAATAAGAACGGGTATGAGATAAAAATTACTTCTGCAGTAGTAACGTGGTAAAATACAGATTACTTTGGAAAATCTTTACAAGAAGAAGTGTTCAGTTTAGAATGTAAAGTCCTTATCTCGCCTAGAAATTTCTAGCTGAGTCAATGCGCAATTCAATTATGTAAATCCAAGATCCTACGCGAGTAAAAAGAATCTCATTTTACCAAATGGATCTCCTACTATTACACGGATGAAAATATTATTACAATATGTATTGATCGTCGCGCAAAACGCAACACATTTATAAAAATTAAAATGGACAAGGAAAAAGTTCATCAGTGCAGGATATAATATAATGAAGCACAAAGGATTATGTCCTTAATGAAATTTGCTTTATTCCGGTAATCTCTCTCTCTCTCTCTCTAAATTCCAGTGAAATCAATCCTGATGGACACAGAGAAGGACAATTTATTCGAAATGCTACATATTGGTGTTGCATAATGAAAAACAAAACCTTTTCGAGCGTTACACAAAACTGGATAATTTGAAATTTGATATTTAATTGCAGGCGTTTCAAGAACTGACGTATCAGCGATAACAATTACACGCACACGCGTATAAACGTGATTCGAAACATTTTCAAAGAAAAACGCATTGGGAAATTTCGCGAAAGGTCGCTGCATATTTGTCGCTACGTCCGTTAGAAAGGATATCACGCGGTCGAATTATTTGCTGATAAATTTTCACGTGAGAATGTCAAATATTTAACGTTGACGTGTCGTCGTGCACGGCTCTGAAAATAACGAAGCATAACGCTGAAATATCCATCTATGAATAAACATTCGTCTGGCCAGCTCATCATCATTGCAAAAACCCAGAGGATGAATGACATAAAGAAACGAACGTGCAAAAATTACCATTTCCTGCTCTCTCATTTCTCCACACTTGTACAAATTCTCTGACTCGTATAAACCTTGAGATCATTTTTTTTCCAGCAGCTTCGCAAACTGCCGTTTAATTTTTTTCCTTCGAATACCCAACGAGCTGATCAGTACAGTCTTATCGCTTTAATATCTGTTAGTATCAATTTTGGAAATAAGAAAAGGAAGAAAAGAGAATTAAAACACAGGGTAAGGAGAGGAGAAAAATGTTTAATTATAAGGAACAAACTTGGATGATGAATGAGACAAAAAAGCAAACTTGCTAAATCTATATACCATTTTCTGCTCTCTCCTTTTCCACGTTTTACAAATTTTCTGCTGACACATAGTAGAAACCTTTGATATCATTCGTTTCTCACTGCTGTTTCATTTTGTACGTTCAATGACTCGTCGAGTTGAATATTCGTCTAACAAGTCTTTTGCCTTTATTGTTTGTACTATAGCAGCATAGTATCAGTGAAGTTTTGGAAAACAAGAAACGGAAGAAAAGGAGAAAAAAGGGAAAGAAGGGAGGCAGAATTGTTTTGATTTTTAAGAATAAACTCAGAGGAGGAATGATATAAAAAAGCAAAGTTGCAAAATCTACCATTTTCTGTTCTCCCAGTCTGCCACTTTTTACAAATTTTCTGACTCGTGGTAGAAGCCTTGATTTCATTTTGTTCGTTCAATGACTCGTCGTGTTGAATATTCGTCCAGCGATGAGTCTTTTGAATTTATCGCTTTAATATTAGCATCGTAGCAATGAAGTCTGGGAAAATGAAAACAGGAAGGAATGAACAAAAAAGGGGGAGAAGGGAGGACAAAATTTTGGTTTTTGGGAATGAAGGAAGAAAAAAGTGGTTAGATGGGGCAAAGGGTAGGAATATATATTCATTAGACAGAGCTGACACTGACGTTTATTGTGCCTGCGTGCATCTGAAAATAAAGCTCTGCCTCCCAGTGCGCAGGAAACCAAATGTACACCAGAATTGTACTTTGCGAACCGAGACAACCACGAAACAAACTTGTTCCTTCGCTCTTAACTCGCTTTCGCGAAATCTCTCGTTGACATTTATTCCCCATCCACTATCATCCCTTAAAAATTCCAGAAGAAATACTTGCCTCGATTGTTCTGGAGCATTACAAAAACTTGCATTTTAATTTATGGTGATAAGGAGGAATTGATTACGCTGAGAATTTTTTCACAGGAATTCCTAGAATCTCAGTAATTACTAAGTCTGCTTATTAAAAATAATTCTCTTCGGAAAATATGAAATAAACATTCTCCGCATTCTGATATAATATTTTCAACAATTCCGTCTCGTTTTTTGAAAGTAAAACGCTTTTTTTTTTCTTAATGTTAAAAGTAATTGCAAGCTACAAATAGGCGTCGTACAAGAAGATTTAATGTGTGTGTGTGTGTGTGTGTGTGTGTGACATGACTCAACAAAATATATAAGTAACTGCAGATAAATTTGGTAGGTTAGATATCATTGTATGCGCGGAATGATCCTATCGAGTGAATTAAATTGATGGACGAAATTCGTGTTATCGTTGAGCTATCATAAAGCAATAGAAGGATTGAACGATGGATTTAGTAGGAATTACGTAAATTTTCATGCAGATTCAGATAAAACCAAGAAGATCAATTTTGATCTTCATTGATCGGCTTGAAAATATCTCACGAGAGATAAGCCAACAAATGGAGGCTAAGCGTAAATATAGACTAGGAATCACTTTAGTTCCACAGAATCACTTATTGATTCCCTGGAAAATTCAATATGTACGAAATACTTCATTATTTCGGTGCAGCGGTCGTAAAATAGTTATGGATATAGCGGTAGACTGCTGGTAATAAAAGCTCGCACGATTCAGTCAACAAATGGCACCCGAGAGGGAAGAACGCGATCGTGCACGTAAATTAAAATTTGATCAGATAATATTTACGCATTACCCAGCCGTAATATGTCCATGTCAAATAAATTCAGCAATAAACTACAGTTTCCCTGCTTGGCCTGACACAAATTTTTAATTATACCTTTCAATCCCTTTAATTTTTCCAATTAGAACTTTCCTGAAATTAATGTTATTATTAATAGCATCAATTTTTCTCTCCTAATCAACAATACTGTAATACAACGTTTAATTTTTATTAATTAATGATTAAATTTAGAAACCGACGATTAAAAACTATTCATTTATTAAAAATTAAGCCATTTTTCACATGGTTTATTATTTTGAAGAATATATCGGTGATTATTGGTCCACAGAAGGGTGTAATTTTTGATACTTTGAATATGGGACTGGGAATGCGACAGTTACAAATGTTACAAGTGAAATGGTGGGACAGAGACTGATGCAAAAGAGAGTTGATAAAGAGAGAGGACTGGGTGAAGATATGAAACGTCAGAACCGTTAGAGTTATCGCATGTCAATTTAAATTTGACAGGGTGAAGCTGATACACGTTGAATTCGTAATTTGACTATATTATACTTGATGACAGGGTCGCTCGTTACTAGGAGAATCGAGTGTAGCTGTATGTACAGTATGAGAATGAAACTTTTTCCAGTCTGCGTTTAGAATCAGTCATTCCTATATACTTTCAACTACGTTAATCCAGAAAACTCTATTACTATGAAGAAACCTCTCATTCTGTATCATTTCAAATAAATTAACAAACAAAAATCCTCCTTTAGCCTAACAATGCATGCTTGCATAATTATTAAATAAATGAAGAATAAATTTAAATGTTTTCCTATGATTTAACTTCAACTCCAAAATGATTTATTTCTCATTGGGAAGTAGACGGTCTAGGTTTAAAGCAGAAGGAGGGAGAACTAATTATTATCCAATTTCCATGAAAAAAATCTTCTTTTCCAAGCTTACGATAAAAGAACTTGGAGATTCTTCTTTGGTTGGAGGCTCGCTGACTCGGAAAAAAAAAGATTCAATTACCCCAAGGGTCAGTGAGCTCCCAATGCCTGATCAACTCTATACACTTACCCCTCTGTATCCTGTCTAATAGATTGCGTTAGTACAAGGAAATTGTTTCACGTTTTAATTACTCTACGCACATTTTCCCTTTGTGTACATTAACACAATAACAATGAATTGAGAATATTGTAATTGTAAACGTAAACGAAACAATTGTAGGAAAATGATAAAGATTTGCAATAAGTAGTACTAATTATATGCACATGCACTATTACACATTCTCACCTTAGTATCACTATGCACGCAGAGAATACAACGCTAAATCTCTTTTTTCCTACAAGACACGAATTTATAATTCAATTACTCCGATCAGCAATAAGAACCGAATATACACATTATTGCTATTCTCATATTTGCCTTTTGGAAATTTTCCTAGATTCATTTATTCTCGGTGGAATAATGTTTTTTTGTATTTATTTTAGCCGAGCACGAAACTAACGAGGGTGGTTACTTAAGGGTGGCGCAAGGGTATTAATGGGTAAGTCAGAACGCGACAAGCTGGCTGTAAGTGGGGGTAGAGAGGGAGAGACGTTGAAAAGCTTGTAGAGAAAGATAGTAGAGAGAGGGGGGGGGGGGGGGGTAAAGAGAGAGAGAGAGAGAGAGAGAGGGTGAGAGAATTAGAGGGATAGTTAAGTATAGAGATAGAGAGGGGTGGAAAGAGGGTGGGAGAGTTTTAGAGTAAAAGAGACAAAGAAAAAAAGGAGAGAGAGAGAGAGAGGGAGAGGAGTGAAAGGCGAATGGGATGAAAAGGGAAGGGATAAGGTCTGGTAACAACCTCGAAAATTAAATGCTTGCACCCTTAGGATGGTGCTCGTGTAATTTCTCGGCCCAACCACTTCTCCCCTTTTCGGTTGACCCGGAAGGTCAGGCTAAATAACACTCCGAGGCGTTAAGTGCATTGTAGCGCCATCTAAATTCACGCCTTTTCTACTAATGACCCAACATCTGCGGCTAAAAGCGCACCTCCGACCAGACCCTGCGAATTATCTATCACATTTTTGCTAATCCCTGTGAAACATTGCTCAATTATCCTACCACCCTCTTTTGTCAAATAACTTCATAGCTTATTAGTATTCTTAATTTTTATCTCTCTATTTCACAGAAATATTAATTCCAATTTTTTATATTATTTATTTTTTTGTTATTCTCTATAGAGGAGTATAACCAATGGTTTTTCTTACTGAGAGAAAGGATTGCAAATTAATTTTATCAGCGATTAAGATCATTCTTTATCGAAGGAAAATTAGACTAGTGAAAAGACTTTAAGTTGATTATAAGCCTGCGAGTTTCTACAATAAGTAGCATAGGAAAAATTTATTTTAGTCGAGATTATCTTTGCTGGGCCCTTTTTTTATTCAGGGCAAACGTTGCTTCGGCTACACCAAATGGGTGTTTTTCTTTTAAACAAAATTTTCATGGAGAGTAGGAGTTCCAGCGGGTTTAATTAAAGTTGGCGAAGACATTTTATTCCAGGAAATTACTGCTGGGAGTCCACGCCTTCAGTTAAATGTCTAATTTATCAAACTGATTATCTTGAAAATTACCGCCAGAGCTCAAATCTGATAATTTTTAAACAAAATGACGAGGATCTTGATAATGTTTCCTTGACACGTCGAAATATCAGACCTGTTTCTTCACTTTTTCCTATACAACTTATTAAATCTTAACTTAATTAGAGATGTTAAGTTTGCCCCAACGAAAAGTTTCTCCTTGTCTGTTTTATTAAAAAACTGAGAAGCTACTATTAGTTACATTTTCTCAAAACTTTCCAACTATAAACTAACTAATAAGTACGGAACTTTCATGAAAAAGATAGATTAAATTTTTTTTGCATTGTCATAATGAAACAAATACGTAATCGTGTTTATCAGGCTACTGCTAGTTAATACTTATCACATAAACCATTGAAGTTTTAGCCACTTATATAGTATTTACTATCGATAACAGAATTAGCTGAATAATCAGGTCCATTAACCAAGGCTATAATCATTTATCTATATCTAATATACAAACTCTGAAGGGTATTCTACGTAACTTGATCAGCTAGAATAATTTAGGATATACATATACACTATTGCAAAAAATGCTTACATAATACGTGCATGGTTTGGAGTTGTGTATTAGCTTGTGAATAGATTTCTCATGAATGAAAGAAAACACCTTCACCTATGAAAAAATGTATGCATCATCTGACATGTATCTTCAAGCCATACATGTATTGCCTAAAAATTTGATTCTCATCTATGTGAATTTCCTCACAATTAGTTTAGCTCATCAAGTTAGGTTTATATGCAAATGTAATCATACGTATATAAAAAATTATCGATAGGTTGGTAGTAAAAGTACAAAAGTTTGTAACGATTTTATTACTGGTCAAACATTTGAGTTTCAGTAGAGAATAAGAGGGGGGAGGGGTGTGCAAAATCTGTTGGAACAGTTTGGCCAGCTTCTCGGTTAAAGCAGACTAACATTAACTTGAATCGTTTCTTTCAAAAAAAGTAATAGTTTTGATAGGGGCAGGCCGAAGTTAGACAGAAAAGGAGAATTCGAAATTGACGAGTGTGTGTGTGTGTGAGAGAGAGAGAGAGAGAGAGACTACAGAGGTTAGTTTGAAAACCGAAGTAACGCGCGAGGAAAGTATTTCCTTCATTTTTCTTAGCTCCCAAGTGCTTGTTATCCGAAGCTATTCATTCCCTGCACTTCGTCCACAAGTCACGAGCCCATTAACGGCGCTCTGAAGGATCCAGTTTCATCTACCCCCCCACCGTGCTTCATCTCTTCGTTTAACCACCCCTTTCAGACGTTCTCTTTTCCCTTTCTCTCTCACTTTCTTCCTTTCTTTCTTATCTTGGGCTTTCCTCCCTCTGCATTCTTTACCACCCCTCCCCCTCTCTATATCACCCCTTTCCCCTTAACATTTTATTCACCCTTTTCCTCAATCAGGAAGAACTCGATACAAGATTGTACCACCCTTTGAGTTTTACTCCCACCAGTATAACCGAGAAAGAGAGCCCCGCGTGTTTTTAAATCGCGTGCTTCAGCCAGGCCACTTTGCAGCTCGACACACACTTTGAATCTACCAAATCCTCTCTTTTCTTCCTAAAATAATGCTCGGAGATATTTGCATTTTTCAGCTGTTTGCTATAGTCGCTAATAAGAAATCTCTATTAATGTCTATAATAAATAGCTGAAAAGCTAAAAAAGTTCCAAGCCCTGCCCCCTAAAAGATTGACTCTCGTATCTCAAAGTATCGTTTCCTTAATTTTCTTTTCCTAAACGAAGAAAACCATAATCGTGATTTCTTACTGCTCTTCATAATAACTTAATCATCATTCACTAGGTAACTTCGTAAAAATGACCGAAATATTGCTTTTTGTCGTTTGTTTATTAATTTGATGATTGTCATATTTAATTAAAATAAATGATAAGATATTGATATTAAAAAATGGTCTGCTAAATGATAAAGCAGTTTTTCCTCAAGTTTCTTTCGAGAATCACTCTTTCGTCCTTTCACACTTTTTGCTCAATCGAACCAGTTTGGCTAATTTCTTAACAATGACCAGAAAATTGCGTTTCCTCGCTTTTTTTGTACATTTTATTGGAATATTTAATAAAAATAAATGAAAAAAAAATTAACGCTTTTGTCAAGCCAAGCCATTGAATATATTCGATCTATTCCATCGGTGGTTTAACACGTGGAAGAGAACGGCAAGTTCATTAATTGCTTAATGACGAGCTGAAAAGCAAGCAAAATCGATCGAAATTGTAAAATTGCTTCTGCCTGTCTCTGACAGGCAAATGCGCGTATACGAAATTCGTAATTAATGCGTTCTCCATCTTTTATTTTCATTGGCTAACGAACGGTCTGCTGCCAGCAGCGCGTGAAATTTCGATGCGAAATCACCGGGGAAACGAAGATATATGTACACGTGGATTTTTTCGCAGCTATGTTTTGGCCAGCAACGGATCCAATGTGAGAAGGGAGAGAGAGAGAGAGAGAGAGAGAGAGAGGGTACGAGAGTAGCATTAATATTAATTGTACCGTTAATGACACCGCGGTCGAAAATATTGTGCAAAATAAATTTCCATTAATTATTTACAATGTCAAGGAAATTCGAGCCTAATTTGCATAAATCATGAATCCAAGCGTGAAGTATTAGACTGGTAAAGCCTCGTTACATTGATATTAAACTCGTAAACAAAAGTGAACAGCTGTAAAAAACTTTTATTATTTTTTAATTAAATAGTAATAAATTTTAATCGTCTTTATATAGATAATAGAGGTCGAAAATTGAGCAATTAATCAAGTATTAATATTATTAGAGTCTAGTATTGGATGTATAGTTTGTGTTTAAAAAAATTGTCCTAATGTTTTTCTTAAAATAATATATTAGATGTTCTTTTTACTTGTAATCTAATTATCGAACGAAGGAAATAACTTACATAGCCATGTTCCTGTAGGATAGCGAATCAGTTTTAGGATAAAGAAATGAGATCAGAGATAGCGGCAATCGCTTTATTAAAGAAAAAAAATTCCACATCGTCTTGGACTATCATTAAGTATAGGTACTGCATGCATATATGAGCAGTCGTGATTAATTACGGTAAAGTATTCATGCTATAATGTTGCAATTAGTATACGCGGAGATTACTCGTAATAATACTTAATATTACTTAACACACTTTTTACCTAATTAACTTAAGTACCGGATCGCAAGCCTATATCAGATATAAACTTTGTTAAACAAACTTTAAAATATTGCGTCCATAATTTAGATAGGAAAATTTAAGAGTATTTGGAAGATAACTGAAAGTAAATTTAATGGATAGTAGGCACATCGGTGCTTTTAGAAGTATGATTAATAGATTTTTTAAGTGCTAGATAAGGAAAGTGGCGAGTTTAATTGTACGAAATTGTACGAAATGGCTGTGGTACAAGGAGAAATTTATGTTACGTGACGCCTGATTAGAATCTGAAGAGAAGAAAGTACCCACTTAAGCTCGGTTAATCTGAGCAAATCAGTATCTAGTTATTCGATACGTTTAAGTTTTACCATTTTCGTGTGCCAGCTGTAAAGGCTGTAAATTACAAATGTTAAATATCCATCGTAAAACAGCTGTTTGAAACTGTACCGTTAATTACCGTCTAATTATTCGTTGTTTTATCACGTTAACTTTCATCTATAAAAATGTATAGGAAGAGAGGAAGTTTTGCGTTAAAATCGAATAGGAAATCAATTTTTTCTTTTTTTATTAAATATTCGATTCTTGCTTAACTTTTTCTAATAAAATTATTATAAATATATTAGCATTTTACGATATTCGTTTCGCATATATATTCTTAATTTTTTCTATCTTCAAATGAAAGTAGCACTATCGCTCTCCTAACGTAGCTTATTTTTTAACAAAGCAATTCGGCTTACTGTACAAAAAAGTATTAGAATTTTATGATACTCGCTTCGAGTTATATTATGTATATTTTACTTCCAAATTCAAGTAGCACTATCGCTCCTAACCTAATTCATTTTTTAAAAAAATGATTCACCGGACTGTACAAAAGTGTTCCAGAATTTTACGACACCCGTTTCAAATTATTATTATTATTAATATTTTTTTTTCCAAAAGCAAGCAGCACTACACTCCCAACTTAACTTTAAATAAGGTATAATATGACTGTACAAAAGATACTAGTATTTTACGATACTCGTTTGGGACTATGTTTAAAAAAATTTTTCACCCGACTGTACAGAAATGCACCAGCATTTTACGATACATGCTTCGAGTCAGGTGAGTATATCGGAAGCTCGGTGCCGGTGTGTGCTTCGACAAAATTAATCTTATCGAGAATGGGAATTGGATCGATTTAGCGGGACAAACGTGTCGCGTGCGCGTTTAAGGAACACGCACATCCAAGCAAAGGTTGAACGTTCTACCGTTTTTCCGTGCCACGTGACATTCACACCCCAATACACTAATATCTAAAAAAAAAAAAAAAAAATTGTAACCAGATAATAATTCAAGAAACGCAAGCTCAGAACAAATTAAAGTTTTGCTCACGATATAAATTTTTATAAAGAAACTCTTCGATATTTTTTTATTTAAATTCTACAGCTCCCTCCTTACTTATATAGCTTTCATTATTAATAAATAGGAGAGTTTTAACACGTCTTAGCCATTTTAGCGTGACAAAATGAAATCTGACCCACTTTGATGGTAGTTTTTAAACTATTTTCATGCTGTGGAAGGAATTTGATAGGAGGAAGTGGTGGGGGTAAGGGGTGTAATGAGAAAATAACGGTCATAAGGCGAGCTGTGCTACGTACATTCAACGTTCCAGTAGCAATAAATATGTGTATATAGTTATAATGTAAGTATACGTATATAGTATACAAGCTGACTGAAAACGTGAATTTGCCCATGCTGCCTCGCTGCATATGCATATACTATGCTGGTTTTATGCGGCTAAGTTTAATGCCACGTCTACCTTCCTGCCTGCCCGCTTTTCTTGACTCGTCTGAACTCAGCTACCCTTAGCCCACTTACCAGAAATAGGGATGCTTCACAAATCTTGCCCCCTATTCTCACACGACGTGCAAATTGTTCCTAAATTTCTGCTACACCTTCATTGAAACGTTTATCATGCAAAACACACAGGCTTACTTCCAAACCGAAAAACAAAAAATTGAACACTCAATTTCAGCCATTGTGTGTAAATCGAATGCCATGGAAATCTGCAGAAACAACATAAACTCGACGAAAAAGTATGAATATTAATGTTATAATTTTAGTCTTCCATGAAAAGCCTCGTTTTCAGCTTTAGCCATTATTTTCAATTAGAATTATCTTTAAATTACTAAGCACAATATGATTATTGGGATGTGACACTTGTTAGTTTTCCTATCGTCGAAGGTCGTTCAATTGCGCAGTACTCTACGAGAACCTATATCTATAGCAATATTGTAGTGTAGACATTTTTTCAATAGAAATGTAAACTGAAGTTTGTTAATGGAATCGTCAAGATGGATTATAATCAGATGATTTATTTTCTACTACTTTTTTCATTGGTTTGCTCCACTACTCCTTCGTCATTACATCTGTCATCGTTGGATGACGATAACGATAACCTGGAGAGTTCGACGAATTTTATTCAAAGCATTAAAGTAAGGAAAAAAGTCCATCTTATGCTTTGATTATAAATAATAATTAAAAAAGGTTTAAACACAAAAATTAAAGAGAATTATTTTAATTGCAGGGTAAACTTGCATGGACGTATTCATTTCTAAAATATATGATGCTACCTACTATAATTATGCATAATTATTCCGTTGGTTCGGAGGTACCAGAAATCTACTTGGACTCGGTAAGTGTAAATGTGCAAAAAGTGTTATAAAAAACGAAAAAAATTTTAAACATATAATTCGTGATTATATAGGCTCAATTGTTAGCGAAAAACGGTTATGATTGGGAAGCTCACGTAGTGGAGACTGAAGATGGTTATCTATTAACTGTGTATCGGATAATGGGAAGTGAAAAAAGTCCGAAAAAGCCTGGCAAACCAGTAGTGATAGCCCAGCATGGCTTGGGTGGCTGCAGTGAAGACTTTTTATCACTGAACACTGATCAAGCATTGGGTAATCGATGAATCCCTTGGCAGATAGCAGGATTAAATTTGAGAACTCTAAAAATCAATGTGGCCAATTTGTAGGGTATATATTTGCCGACGAGGGTTTTGAAGTTTGGCTGCCAAATTCACGAGGCAACGCTGCGTCAAGGGCGCACATGTATATTAACGCTGATAATTCAACATTTTGGAAATTTTCGTTTAACGAGATTGGTGTTTACGATTTGGCTGCTGTAATTAATTATGCTATTAAGACCACTGGTCAAAAGAAAGTGTTTTACATTGGTTTCTCGCAAGGAAGCACCAGTTTCTTTGCTATGATGTCTGAGAGACCCGAATTCAACGATAAAGTGGCCATGATGTTTTCTTATGCACCATGCGTCTATGTTAATTACGCTACTTCCCCTATCCTGCAAGCTATTGGAACTTTTACAAATTTCATCTACGTTAGTATGATACGAATAATTTAATATTACAGTGGTGCCATTGTTTAAATAAAAAAAATATACGTATGAAAATAAATTTCAATTAATTTACTGTTCTATTCAACTGTGATTAGGTGAACAAAATTCTAGTGTTAATTAAAGTGAAAATACTTGTTTTTATTAATAGTATATGATGTAGACAATTTTAAATATTAAAACTCTTCGTGGAAGTTTTTTTTTTATATATACGAGATATTTTTACACTGGATTTGGATCCAGGGGACATCTCTAAATGGAAAGAAAAATTATTTGCACTACTGTAATTTTAACTTATGACAATAATTAAGATATTTTATTAGCCTAGAATGCTTTGATTCTTTCGCTAAATTTATTTACGTCAGTGGCAAATAGTTAATGTTGCAATTGGTTTAATTTAACATCGTTTAGTTTGACTAATTTTGCATGTTTCGCTTAAATGAGACTGAGTTCAGGAAGCCAAGGCAGAGGTCTATATGTAGCAGAAACTATTTGCACGAGAGCTTACAAGCTGGTTGCATTTCAGATTATCGAGAAATTATTTGGAGTTGACGAGGTCAGTGCAACGAGTCAATTATCAACATTCAAATTAACAAAATTGGTATGCCTCTCGTATACACCAATTCAAATTTTATGCTACAACACAGCATTCATGATACTGGGATACGACATGCAAAGCTTGAATAAAGTAATGTTACTTGAAAATTATATCATTCAGAGTATACTTTTAAAATAGAGAGTCTTTATCTAGCAAATATTGTTCTATTTGTCAGACAACTTTTCCCACCATTCTTCAACACACACCATCGGGTACTTCGTTACAAGCTTATGCTCACTTTGGTCAGCTTCTAAAATCAGGTAAAAAATCTGTTTTTTGAGAAGAAACTTCGAAACAACAACATTGAAAACTTTTTCATAAAAATTACTATTGCAGGGGAATTTAAAAAATTTGACTACTTAAGTCCATCGATCAATCGGCAGCATTACAATCAATCGAGTCCACCTCATTATAATTTGGGCAATATTAAAATACCAATGGTTCTTTTTCATGGTCAGAACGATTGGATTTCTAACCGAAAGGTATAAGTATACACATTTCAATTAAATTAAAATTGTCATTTCTCATTTTTAATATTTATCAGGAAATAGAAAGATTATCCAAAGAATTATCCAACGTGGAAGTGCACATAATAGATTACGAGCTATTCACCCATTTTGATTATGTGTATGCATTAAATGCTCGCGAGCAAGTATACCAGCCCACGATCAACCGCATAAGAAATTACGTGAACGCACAGCAGCTCGACTAACTGGTATATACCTTAAGCGAATAAAAAGATTACACGGTGAGTTAGTGATTACGAAACTTTGAACTGCGTGAAAAAGTGTACAGCCATTAGACGATTAATTAATCGATTAATCTTCGGAATACGTTGCAAAAACATCTAGTAAAGAAATTCCTTTTTATTCTTCCATGAACGATTACCTATATATATATATATATTATATATAACTGAAAATGCAATTATCTCTATTGGCTGACTCGACGATGAATGTGATTAATTTTATTAAAATATGCGAGAAAAGACGTAAAACTAAATAAACCTACAAAGAAAAAGCTGCTCTAATAACAGGACGTTGAAATTTAATGAAACCAAACAGAGAAACAAATAAATGCTTATAGCTCGTACATGGATAAAGGTGAAGAAGAAGAAGAACAAGACAAGTTTGAGATGGTAGTAAAGCTGGACAGTTAAAGACGTGCATTTTGGTCGACGATAAGAGAAAATTGAAGTAACCAGGGTAAGCTGGTAAAAGTAAGAGATGGCTAGAAGGGAGTGAGGGAGAGGAGGTTTAAATTATAAACATTCCTTTGGTGCTAAGAGAAAATTGCAGTAAGCAGAACAGTGCAGGCACGTGTATGGAGAATGGAAAGGGGCAAGGAATTGAGTTAAGGGAGGGGGTGGGGGGGGGGGGGGCGGGGGATTGAAAAGGAGAGAAAGAGAGGGAGAGGATGAGTGAGAGGGAAAGCAGGTTAAAGGGGTAACTACCCCCTATACGAACCGTTATACCTTAGCTTGCGCAGACCACTCGCGTGGGACTCACCTAGACGCAGTGGAATACGAATCTCCTGATCTGCATAATGCTCTACCCGCGGCAGTCTGCCTTTTACCGTGTCAATAACAAACTTTGCACTTCGGCACCGCGAATATCGTCCGTCCTTATCCCATCTTGCGCACCCTTGCCTCGCTCTGCCCATCCTAAGGCTTCTCGGCCTGGTTTACACGACTCGACATGCACCCATCTGTAGTCCCTCGACTAACCACCCCTCATCGTGTCTATCAATCCCATAAAATCGAAACGCAAAACTGCTGTCGGATTCTTAATCCATAATTCCTATACAGCTGAGAACCTTGCAGCAATATCGACTAATACCACGTTTGCTACAAACGTGTATCACTGGCGATTATTCGTTGACTTGTTAAAGTATCTCATACAATTTGAACCATTGTTGAAAAAAACAGATTAATTAAATTTTATTTACTAAATTTTGTTTTAAAATCTTCTCAGTTCGTATGATTTTATATCAACAATTTAACTGAAAGCTGCTATACTGATACATGTTTTCATAAAAATGGATTTAGTTTGTTTTAATCCAAAGCTTCTCAATTCTGGAAAAAAATTCAAGAGGAAATCTTGAAATTTTACTCATATTAATTTAATGCTTTAAATCAGCTTTGGATTATAAATGATATAGAGTTTATTATATTTTATTGGAATAAATGATCTATCGAAGAAACAAGTAGGTTTTCTGTGTAGGAATTGTTAGAAGTTCTTGAATCACGTGTCGTTTGTCTTTGGAATCAGTAATAGTGTCATGTTTCCGGTTAATAAAACACTTTTACGCAAAATCAACCCTTGTCGAAATATCGAGGAGTGGATTTTGTGATGGATGAGCGTTTCCAGGATACAGACGATACTGCGGGCACGCTTGGACGATTACTATGAAATGAGGGTATAAATGGGAAAAGATAAACTGTCCTGGCAAATGGGATTCAAAGTCACAAATAGATTTTTATTACAGCAGAACAGGCGTCGGTGCATAAATAATGTTTCCCGCGAGGGCCCGTGCGAAAAGATACGTCAGCTTACGTCAAATAGCCAAGGTATTAAAGGGAATAGGGTGAGGCACGAAGAGGATTACACGTATTGTTGCATGGCAGGAGAGATATACGACAACGAGCTGAAACTGCGTGCCAAAGATGATAAAAGGATGAGCCAGTTTTCATCGGATGTGCAAAAGATACTTTATAAATATATATCACTGACGCTAAAACGTTTAAAGTCCCTATCATAAAAAATACTGGAGCTTTCCCTTTGAAAGATTTCACAAATAGGATTTTATTCCTTTGCCTTTAAATTTATCAGATATTTTGCAAAAAATAATACTAATATATATTTTACAAATTCCTTTTCTTGTCATATATCTCAACAATACATTCGTATAACAATTTAAAAAGTTAACTTTATGAAGCTATAAATAGCAGTGAGCTGAATGGATTAAATATGTAGAATATAAGAAAATAGTGTTAGGATAATTTACTGTATTAATAATAAAACAAAGTGGAAAATTTTAGAATAAATGTAGAATCTTACTGCAAGATGTAATATAGTTTAATTATATTCATTACACGTGTATTGAAAGCAACTACGTTTGGTCAAATTGCGAAAGCTTAGTCAAATATGTGAAGCGTTTTTAATTTTTTTTGATAATGTTAAACTTAAAAATAACGATCAAAGGATTTTGGTGTTTTACGGACACATAAAATTAAATTTTATATGTTTTATCACTGCTGCAGCGACAAAATAGTACCTATGTTCTGTGTCACTACATGAAATTACGCGTTTACTGTATATACGTAAAACGAGAACTTGTCTAAATAAACAAATGATTAAATAAACTTTTGCATAAATCAACACGATATGTACCGAAGTATAAATTGGCTCTCCACAAGCAACTTCTGCGAGTTTAGCTCGCTTATTTTGTACAAGGCTTTTCAATGAAACTCATTTTGCCAAATGTTGAATCAAGTAATTTCGAAAATTTCAGCTTTCATTGCATACTTAAAAGCGTAGTAAATCCATTCTATTGTTAGTCACGCGACTTATATTTTAATTAAAAAAAAAAAAAAAAACATTGTAGTTTATATCAGCTTAAATATTGCAACCAAAATTATGCAGGTTTTATTTTTTAATAAGTGTCTAATAAATTTTAAGTAAAATGAAGAAAAAAGGGAAGAAATTCCAAGTTTTAATGTTAATATTATAATATGAAGTATGAAATTAATTCGTACCAATTTAAAAGTCACAGTTTGGAAAGAATAGATTGAGAGTGGCAAGGAGACAACTTTTTAGATACTATTCAATTAAAATTTATTTAAATACTTAATTCTTTAGAATAAATCCTTCTTTAGCATAACATGGGATATTTTCCCACCCGGTATATGCGATATTGCTCCAGGCTCCACCTCTGTTAAATTTACTTTAGAGTTTCGTTGAATGGAACTCTTCAAGATCATCCGATATGTTCTCTGAGGTTAGCTTAAATTTTGTAATAATGTCCTGTTAGACTCAAGGATTGTATTAGAAAAAAAGTGAAGGAATTAAAGGAGAGCCACGTTTACTTTACATGTGGCCAGAGAGAATCGTATTAGAAATCTGTCGAGGGTTTTACGGTAAGCCGCTCCAGCAAGGATTTGTCAATCCAATAATGGCGTCCCAAATGGGCTATGTGTATTTAAGCTACTTGGTAATTTATTCAACAGATACCAGAATGACTTTGGAAATCCAGAAATCTCCTCAAAGAATAATAACCAACAATTTTTCAAAGTTTTCAAACAAACTTTTGAAAAAATATTGTATTATTTTTATTCGCCACCAACAAATTCATTTCTTCAGCAAACATTTCATATCCTGATCGTCCTTCATAACTTTGTCAAACTTATGAGAACGAATAGGAATCTGAAAATTATTCTTAATAACTCGACGATTAAAATCAAAGTGAATCTGCTAATTTAAACTTTCGCCGGTGCTTCCGTGTGGAGGTCCTTCAAACTTTTGTCCACGATATGATGAATTTTGTACAATTGGTGTACTCTGCTAAATCTGAAAGAGTGAGCAAAAAAAAATAGTGAGAAGTATAGGAAAATGGGTTAATTAAAATTTCCCACGAAATTCCAATGATAAATTAAAGGTCCTGATATAAATTTCGTCTTGCGAGGATTACGAGAGACCGTCGCTTTTAATAACTGTAATTCGTAGCGGTAACTTTCTTAATTACTCCAGTCGAGAATACCCTCTTTTCTGGAAGAGTCCTATTCGGAGAAATTCCAGAAATCTCAAAACCTCAAACGTTTTTTCCACGGAGCTAAAGAAAGAGTGTATGCTAGAGAGTTATATGTGAGTAAATCTGTGAATCACGTAAGGGCTGTTGATCGATAAAGAGAGGAAAGGTGAGCAAAGTAAAAATTATGTTTGAAGGTTTGAGAAAAAATAGGATAACACTGTTTTTCACACAATGAGAAAACAGTTTCTTCCTATAAATTATAATAATATTCTTAATTGCATGTACAGCTTTGTCAATCCAAAGAAATATTTATTGTATTTTACTACATATTTTTGAACTTAAATTAGACTTATTTTCCTTAAATAAAAATTTATACGAGTCAATTAAAATAACTAAGTTGTGTGTGTGTGTGTGTCAATAATGAAATATAGTATTTAATAAAACATACAATTTTTTATCTAATTCATTGCAATCTCAAGCTTGCGCAAGAAAAGTTGGTTTATATAAATTTAGGCGGAAAGAATGTAAGAAATTTATGTAGGTAAATGTCTGAATCAGGCACGGGTGGCTCATCGATCAGAGGGGGGGGGGGGGGGTAACTAGTGAGCAAAGTAGAATATTTTGTGTGTTTGTAGAAAAGGGACAACGTTGCAAAAGAGAGCGTAAGAAGAACAATTTCGTTTCTTCCCACGTGCAACGAGAAGCAAGAGTGACTAGCAGGTATATTCATTTATTTACGGATCCTGAGATCCCTGTGAGACTAACGGGAACAAAACTGGTGAGCTCTGGGGTTAAAACTTTTAGCTCAGTCGACGTATCGTGTGTCGCTAAACGCAACCAACCAACCAACTTTCAGTTTCCCTTCTAGCACTCATCTCAATTTTAGACCCAAAACTCTCAAATATTCGTAGCAAGCACTCAAACTACTCGTATAGATATTGAGATCACGTCCTCGTAATTATTTTCTAATTTTTCTTTTTATTATTACGACTAAAAACATATATCGTTTAAAACGGTGGGTAAAAATGAATAACGAATAACAAATTAAATCCATTGCAAAAACTTAGTTGCGTTTTCAGTTTACAGTCAAATCGTTTGTCACTACAAACCCCTAAACATTTAAAAGTGAATATTCATATTTGTAAAATAACGAATTTTTCCAATAAATCGTGACAAAAATTGGTTTTGTTATAAATTAAATTCCAGGTTTTTCATGTTTTTATAGATTTAAAAAAGGCTGTAATAAAGAAAGTATGACTTTCCATCAGTTTTTACTACTGAGAATTTTAAATCTTATAAAATCTGACAATAATCTACTCGCAATTTCATTTGAATTTTTTTTCTTTTTATAAAAAAAGAGAGTATCGTTGGTTTCCGGGCATTTATTGCATTAGGTCATATAAAGATTCACAAGAATTGTAACTTTTTTATGATCACGCAGTTAGCCACATACGCCAATAAACGTTATCGTTCTTCCAGTACGTCCTCCTTTTTGCAGTAAACGTAACGTACGTAAAAAGGCGTGCTGTTACACACGCTTCACTTGTATACAAATCTACGACGTCGTGGAAGCCTTCATGCTATTGCTAGGAACCAATCGTTTGGAATTACCAAATAAAATTGTTAAAATATAAAAAAATCCTACCTATTTCGCCCAATAACAATAATCTCTGTTAGAATTGTGACAGAAACTGGATTCTCGCTAAGGTTGTAATCATTTTCGTTGAGCCTATAGTAAAAAGTACAACCTTGGTTAAAATAAAACATCAGAAGGAAAAATAGCTTTCATTTTTCAACAAAAGAAAATATTTCATTAAATATTCGTTTAAGACAAAGCAGAATCATTGCGATAAAACATTACTCGAGCTAAATTATAATTAATGTAAAAATTGGAGATTTTAATTTATTATTACAGTATATACATATATATTTCTCGATGAGCGTTTTTTTTTAAATAACCGCAGGCATTTAAAAAGAGTAACAAGATTTTTTCACAAGCGAGATATTGTTTTAAGTGTCTGTTACAAATTATTGAATAGTAGGTGGTTAAATATTCTATTAAGAAAAAGTAAACATATCATGATAATATATTATTTGGACTAAGGTCTAATTAACACAACAATTGAAAGTGCTCTTTTTATTGCAGTTAATGTATATATATATATATATATATATATTTTTGGATGAGTGCTTTTGAATACAATCCGCGCGAGGAATATCGATAAATCTGCAAATAGCGTCACGTTTCAGCTATGTAATTTGTGCCAGGCAAATCCACAACAAATGCATTTACGAGTTAATGCACCACGAATGCAAAATGACACAATCAGAGCATTATAATGTAGCCGGACCACCGAGCATGATTATCTCACACAACTAATATAGAAATATATTTTTGCAATTTGAAATAATCACGAGACACGAAAACACGCGATGGAGCAATAAAAAGGACGCTACACGCGATAATAAGCGTTGTATATCACTGAAGAAAAAAAAATTGTCACTTTTTCACTAGCTAATCTGCACTTTCGAAATACAACAGATCTGATAAGTTTTTGGTAGCTTCGTTCAATGGCCGTTTGAACGTGAATGATACTTTGATTAGGAGCCTCATCACGATAATTTTATTCACTAATATAACTTTAACGACCTGGATCTCCAGGACAAAGTTAACCTGCCATTACCAAGAGACAGCAAAACGTTTAAAATCAGCCACAAAAGATAATTCTCATTCAATCTCGATGTATCGTAAAATTTATATTAAATTCATTAAGCTTTCATATTCTTTCTCAACAAATCTGCCATTCAATATGTTCAATTTTACTCGTGCAGTCAGAAATTGCGATATTCAAATTTCAAGCTTCGTTAATTTTTATATTTCCAGCTGCACTTTTATTATGGACTAGCAGAAAAACCTTGAGTTTTTCCAGGCCAATCTCTTTAAGGCAAATGGGATGGATTGTTTGATTGGAAGTCGATGATAATTTCATTTGGTCGGCAGATTTTGAACGAGTAAAACGAAAGTTAGATAAAATCTCGTAGACGAAGTACCTTCAATGGCCTGCTGGCACCGATTAAACGCAACTTAATGGCGCCAACGCTAATTGTTCTGATAGCGAATTGTCATTCCTGCAAGAAATTCCCCCTTATCAACGTCCATCTATTTATCTCATTTGGAAAATTTATCTATTTTTCATCAATTATCCAAAATTACGTCAACGTATGTATATATATATATATATATATATATATATATATATATATATATATACGGTATAATTAATACTGTTTAAAAATTTAGAAATTAGTATATCATAATAATATCCTATATATTGAGTAATATTTTTATTATTAAAACGTGTGTGTGTGTTAATCAAGTGTAAATTAGTAAGTTGAATATTCGCGTGTTTGTTAAACATTAACTTTTTCTCGTCTGGTATATGGCTAAGAGACGATCTTTTAGCAACGATAACGAGGAAATGAAACGTAAATTTTTTTCCATCAGTCCAGACTTAAACAAGAGAATTTACATTTCGTTTCCGGTCAATGGACGAGGAAGAATAAAGTTCCAGGACAGTATATTGTGAACTCGATGCAAAATCAGCCTCGTTACAACGTAATCCGACTACGAGTCCTTGGATCGATCTAAAGTTTTTCTCGCCAATTTCGCCAACTCGGACGTCACGAACCACCAAGAATGTCGCAAGCAAGTTATCGATGGTATCGTGTGCCAAAAATCAGCAACTTTCCAAAAATTCCTATTTACAAAAAGTATTGCACAAAAAAATCACTCCTCGTACAAAATTATTACAACTAAAAAGAAGATTCGAAATTTTCCACACATTTACAAGTAATAGTATTATAAAAGATATTGTTGTATGATTATTGTAAAAAGGAAGAATTGTTTGTCTCGTAATGACTCATGAGGAATTTCAATAATTTCTGTATCGGAGAAGCGATATAATAGTTATTGCAAACTTGATAAAACGCGAATCTACTTGTTTGCTCACGCAGGTTTGCTGATTGATTGCGCGCCAATTGATCAATTCTCACCGGCTGTGTATCGGGTAACAAGGATGCTGCATGCATTGATGGGACTGTACACGTTGTGTACCGAGCTAAATCACCATTAACAAAGGCAGTGTTTGCTATTCATTTCTAGTTATCGACGCTATAGTATTGGATTGTAACGGGCTAGCAACGAATGATCAGTGGTATCGCATCGAAACTTGAAGTAATTTCATTCTATAGCATGGTCGCTTCTCCAAGTAATAATGACTCGTGGCCTATGTAAACAACGTACCATAGCTCACAGAAATCGTATCCAAGATACTGCAACACGTCTTTGTAAACTCTGGAGTATCAAACTTAAACCTCCAGTACGGATCTGCCCTTTGGTCGATCCTAGCACGAGTTTCTTAATTAAAACTAAATTTCACCATAATCATTTATTTTTCACCTTTCGTTGCTAATTAATAATAAAGTTTATTCCTCTTTCAGTGTTGCATAAACGATTGGATTCTAGCTAGCAGCAGTAATATTAATTTATAAAGCTGGCACTTGGCACACGTACATATTGTAAGCGAAATAATTGTATTTAGTTAGAAGTCCAAAGTGAGCTATTATAATCAAACTTTACGTATCGCGACTAATTAAAATCAGTAGTACAGATGCACGAATGAGAAAGAGGAAGAGGAAGGGAGAGAGAGAGAGAGAGAGAGAGAGAGTGACAGAGAACGTCAAAGGATGGGAAAGCAGTGTCATTGCAAGTTTCGTCTCGGTTGTCGCGTGCCTTTATTAACAGGTCACGTAACGCAGTAACAGAGCGTAGTTTACAGGATAGTAACGCATTAATTTGTCAGTCCTATTACGCTCGGGGGGCTCAAGCACAATCTCACTTCAAATTTCAAGCGACGTATCCTTCCGGCGTTGCCGTTTGTTGCCCAAAATGCCCCCGCAGCCTGCCCCTCATTATTATTATTATTATTGTGCACCAAATTGGCCATTCGTATGTAGCTTTGTTCAGTCCCTAAAACGAATCTAGTTAACGTGATTAACTACCCGAACCGTTACCTCCGATTAGTTGGATTGGATAGCGATCGCGTCAGTGAAACTAATCTGCAAGCTTTCTCGTAATTCACTCCGATACAACGAAATCCTCGCATTAAAATCGATTCGAGCGAAAAGTTTGTTTACAAGTGTTGCAGCGAAGCGAAGACAATGGCCCGCACAGCAGCATATTGTCAGAAACGCGGCTAAAACCCTCCTGGAATCAATTTGACGCGTTAAAACGTTCCAGGAACGTTATTGGCACATTCGTGCCATGTAAAGGCACGGAAAGTAGTGAATTCTATTGTTTGTCGTAGCAAAGTATTTACCTCGTAGCTTTTATGATATAACAAGGTATAGCATTTCATACTTTAGGAACACAAATGTTATACGGTGTAAATATTATTTTACTAAACATATTATACAAATGTAGGTACTTTCTTTTCTGCTTCTTTTACGCATGCATGTAACCACCGAAGAGAGTGTTTGGAAGGATCAGGATTGAAAAGGAGCGTTTAAGGTCGATCGTCGAGACAAATCAAACGGAAATGGATGCAGGTGCGAGATTATCTTCTCCCAGATAATCCCACTGTAGAGCGAGAGACGCTTTGATGAAGTATGTAATCACGAAAAGGATCGGCATGATTATTCATGCCGAGAGCTACTTTCGGAACTATGTGTAATCCGTATGTGCAGTGAGGCAGTGAGTAATGCAGGTAGGCAGGTATAGGCACGTGTAATACACGGCATACTTCAAAGGGTGAGCTTCGTTAAATATTCTCGTGTAAATACCGTGGACCCCTCCGGGAGTTTCGGTAACGACAAAACGAAGAGACGCCCGATGCCAACCGTCCCGATGAGAGTTCCCGTCTCTTCAAACGGATTCTGATCGCATACAATTCAACCTACCGCAAACAACATCAGCCAATGTTTGATCCTTACCAATTCGCTTTTTACCACCAACGCCCAAACTTCCACATATATGCTATGTAATACCAGCGTGCCATTTACCATTTCAAACCCACAAAATCGCATCGATTGTAAATTTCAACAAATTTACATCTAATTTTCACGTCTGTAACATTCGATAATCTTTTCCTCTTTTATTCCAATATATATATATATATATATATATATATATATATATATATATATCATTTAATTTTAATTCCGTTCAATTTATTGGTACATCGCTTTGTTTGCAATTGTAAACACATCAATCAATTCAACGTCGTTCATTTATTCATTTTAATATATATATATATATCCTGCATTTCATGCTGCAAGTGATATTTGTTGATTTTGTCCGTTTAATTTACACCTTTGTTCTCTAGGAAAATAATAAATCGCCCCAACTTATGAAAAAAATTCTTATTACTCGTTTATTTATGTTTTCACGCAAGCCTCTTTTGTGCGGTTTACCCTGCAAGAGTGACAAGCACAAAATGACTTGGACGTTTTTCGCGAAGCCTCGTCAGTTTCTCAGTTTTAGCTATTGACAGCTTTTGTTTGCCAATGAATAAGTTTGACGGTTTGTTTGTCAGAACAGCGTCTTGAATCTTCCTGTCGCCTCGGGGCTCTTCTTGTGTTTACAACCATCACACACATACACACGGTACCATTCTACTATCACCACCAACGATATTATTTACATTTACACCGCAAGGCAGCCTACGTCCCATACTTGCCGGCTGTTCACTTACGGGTCTGAGCATCCACAAATAAATTTACAGTGTAAACATAGGAAACTGCGGCGTTATAATTTACAATGAAGACTGAGAATTCTCAGTGTAACGAACCAAATTGCGAACCAGCTCCTTTCGTATTTGTCGTTTTGCAATAATTTTTTATTAAAGAAACACAGTGGAAGGGAGAGAACAATATGCTACGGTTACGAGCGTGGTAGACGAAGCCTAGCTGAAGAGAGAGGAGCAAGAAGCAGAGTCCTAAAATTGGTTGAAAGAAGGAAGCATCACGTTCAGTGAAAATCTGATAACGCTTTTACTGGCGTCCTAAACAACGATTGGGCCGAAATACTGATTTCATTACAATGCTTCGTACTCAGTATGAATACGAAATGTCACGCGGTGCTTTCGGGTCATAAGGAAACGTGTCGGCCGAATGCGATTCAGAGATGAAACTTGTCGATTCGCAACACGTTCAATTTCTACCACTGGTGTATATCCCCTCCCCCTTGTAGCCTAACCCTTTTTATCCGTCTTAACCCCTTATCAAGCTATACATTATACATTTGCCAGATTGAATCAACCCAGTAATGACTTCTTACAACGCACCCAACTCGTAACCCAAACCTAATCTCTCTTGAAACTGTGTAAACATCTTGTGAATTCGGAAAACCCCCTCCTTACCTCTCCTCTTCAGGAAAATCTCCTCGTTCAATATTTCAAATTCGCAGCAACTGCTCCGAGATATCCTGCGGTGTCTAAGAATTATAATACTGTCATTTTTTGCCAAGACATCCTAAGGTTTAATATTATCTTTCTTAAACCCGTGTAAACATCATGAATTCAGGAGGTTCCCTCACCTTTCTAAGAAAATTTGCTTACGAGAAATTTTAAAATCACAACGACAGTAAGTACTGGGGTATCCTGTAATATGTTTAAATTATAAGTGTTTAATTTTCTTGTCGAGTCGAAGCCCAAGATTAATCTCACCTGAAGCCAGTATAAACATCATTAAATTAAAGAGACTTCCCCCCCCCCCTTTCAAGAAAATTTGTTTGTTAGAGATTACGAAATCATAGCGACAGCTCTGGGGCACATTCTGTGATATGTTAAAATTAAAGGAGTTTAATATATTTTTTTAATCGGAGACGTGGTTAATCTAAACTGAAACCGGTGTAAACATCGCGAAATCAAAAGCAAAAGCCACCCCCCCCCACCCCTCCCTCTCATTCGAACAAACTTTACTTGCAAGAAATTTCGAAATTGTAGCGATGGCTCTAGGGTATCTTGTGATATGTTAAAACTATTAGTTTTTTTTTCATGTCAAGAGGTAACCCAAGTTTAATACCATCTGAAATCTGCGTAAACATCACGAATTCAGAACACTCACCCCTACGAACGAAGAAAATTTGTTTGCAAGATATTTCGAAATCGTAGCAACAGCTCCGGGGTATCCTGTGATATGTTAAAACCATAACAGTTTAATTTGAATTCAGGAGACTGTTCCCACTCTCTCCTCGCAGAAAATTTGTTTGTAAACATTCCGAAATCTCAACGACAGCCTCGAGGTATTTTTTGTATGCAGAGACTCGATGACTGTTTTCATCGTATACACTTTCTGCATTTTTAGCAAAAAGTATACATTAAGTATCACGCGAAGTATACATTTTTAATGTATGTAGAGTAATATATAGGTGCAGAGGGTAGACAGCAAGGACAGATTTATGCTGGTATTTCAGTGTCAAATAATTTGCAAAAAAAATCTTACGCTTCATCCTTTTAGCTATAGATTTTTTTGCACAGAGTTTGTCTATCCCACAAAAAACAGACTTCGCCTGTATAAAAAGGCGGCAAGTACATAAACCATTTAGCATAAATAATATAGTAAAATTATCCAATTAAAAAAAGTAGTGAAATCCAAATATTAGGCAAGTATATTTTTTCACCTTAGCAAAAGTTAAATTTTTGAAAAAAAAGGAACAACAAAATTACTTGCCGGGCCCGTAATGTCCATGCACAGTGAGAAATAGAATCGTCTGTGGTTCGGCTAACTTCACTCTGTATTTCAACATGAAATTTGCTGTACTACGCTATAGCTGAATCTCACACACGATTCAATTTCCCACTGTGCATGGACATTACGGGCCCGGCAAGTAATTTTGTTGTTCCTTTTTTTTCAAAAATTTAACTTTTGCTAAGGTGAAAAAATATACTTGCCTAATATTTGGATTTCACTACTTTTTTTAATTGGATAATTTTACTATATTATTTATGCTAAATGGTTTATGTACTTGCCGCCTTTTTATACAGGCGAAGTCTGTTTTTTGTGGGATTTCATAACGTTTTGTAAGAGTATAATATTTAAAAAATTAAATAATTCTTTTAATTTTTCTACAGAATTTAAAGAAAATTTCCACACTTCTCGTTTTTTGAAACAGCAGAGCTTAACTAATAAAATAATATATATTAATATTGAAAAAATATCACAGTCAACGCATTGAATTTATTGATATTTGTAATGCATTCTGCATAAATGAACTTCATAATTAATGCCCCGGCTACTTGTTTAATGTTTTCAGTTTCACTATAATAAAAGTTTGATTAAATTTTTCATAATCAATAAACATACTTTCAACATAAAAATAATTAAGTAAAATGTATGTTTTAATTAATTTACATTTTCTGTTTATCAACATTTGACTTTTACCACCATCTGACCTTGCTAGACTTCACTAGTTTCATCAACTACTTGAGTTGATACTGGGGCAAGACTAGACAAGCAATTCGCAAAGCTTTAAATAAGCTACAATCAAGCATATATTCAAAGCTGACTATGTCGTTTTGCATACCACGTTTCTTTTTAGCACCAGTTACTATCACATTTATGCTGCTAATTCTTGACAAAGGTGATATAGGAGATATATTAGCGAGTCGTCCTTATAACATTCCCTGTGCCAGAGTCCTCAAATGTTCGTTTCGCTAATTTCTATACACTGTTGAAACTGGTCGGATTTCTGGTGCTGCAAAATGGAGTGGAAACCATTAATTTTTGGACTGAGTTTCAATTGAGAATAAATGTGCATTTTTTCATCCATACCAATGACTAGTATACTGCCTTTGGCCTAGAATACTAGCATAGGTAACAGAGGAAAACAATCAACAGTTATTAACTCAATTTTACAGAATTTCATCCAATGAATCTCATCCTTAAATTATGGCTGAGCAATGGATGACGATTATCGGAATATTGGCTTATTCTTACTTTGCCAATCTTTCAATGCTTTCATCCTTGCCTGTTTCAAATACCAGAATGCAGGAATGAAAAGCCCAATGATTGGTTCAACTCCAATATTCAGTATGTGAGCGAATCTTCTTCCTTGGTTTTCTAATTCAATTGTACCAAATGTATTTTAGTCAAAGCACAAGTATTACTATTTGCTATAATACACTTGCACAGTGACTGTAAAATGCTAAATGATAACATCTGAGTAAACCTAAAATCAAATTACTCATTTAAATATCTCAAATCTTCAAAGAAAATAATATTTTAAAGAAACATGAATCATTCCATTTGTTAATCAACATTTTACTTTTTACCAACATCTGACTTTGTGAAACTTCAGTAACTCCATCAGCTGCTTGAGGTGATACAGGGGCATGACTGGACAAGCAATTCGCAAAGCTTTGAATAAGCTAGAATTAAGCATATATTCAAAGCTGGCATTGTCGTTTTGCATACCACGTTTCTTTTTGGCACCAATCATTATTACATTTATGCTGGTAACTCTTGAAAAAGGTGGCATGGGAGATACATTGGCGAGTCGTCCTTATAACATTTCCTGTGCCAGAGTCCTCAAATGTTCGTTTCGCTAATTTCTATACACTGTTGAAACTGGTCGGACTTCTGGTGCTGCAAAATGGAGTAGAAACCATTAATTTTTGGACTGACTTTCAATTGAGAGTAACCGTTCATTTTTTCATCCATACCAACGACTAGTATACTGCCTTTGGCCTAGAATACTAGCATAGGTAACAGAGGAAAACTATCAACAGTTATTAACTCAATTTTACAGAATTTCATCCAATGAATCTCATCCTTAAATTATGGCTGAGCAATGGATGACGATTATCTGAATATTGGCTTATTCTTACTTTGCCAATCTTTCAATGCTTTCATCCTTGCCTGTTTCAAATACCAGAATGCAGGAATGAAAAGCCCAATGTTTGATTCAACTCCAATAGTCAGTATGTGAGCGAACCTTCTTCCTTGGTTTTCTAATTCAATTGTACCAAATGTATTTAAGTCAAAGCACAAGTATTACTATTTGCTATAATAAACTTGCACAGTGACTGTAAAATACTAAATGATAACACTATGCGTAAGCCTGAAATCAAATTCATCATTTAACAATCTTAATCTTCAAAGAAAATAAATATTTGAAGGAACATGAAACATCTCAGTTATACTTACCAGTATTTGATTTTGCCCCATCTCCATTTTCTTTATTGCTTGTTGACCTAACTTCTGTAATATTTGGTTGTATTCGCATCTTTTGTAAACATCTACTATCGTATAATTTGTTCCAATCCAAATACTGGTCAACTTGTATTTTACGTAAATAAAGATTTTTTGGAATGTTTCATATCTTTCAAATTAGCATTGCCATAATTTAATCTGAAATATTTGTTTATATATATATGATATAACCTATCGGATAATTACAATCAATATCAGTTTAAAGAAAACAAAAAGCAAAACATGCATTTGATTAATGATTTCAATACCTGAAAGTTTAGCATATGATTATTAAGTACCTTAACAATTTCTTTCAATTAATATCCTGCTGATAATGACCGATGCACATTACTGTTGAAAGTATATTTCTCATTGGCACAGACTTGTAAATATTAATTTTATTTAATCCAGTCAGCTCTATCCTCATCAATGAATATGAAAATATTCTGTCTTAATTTATCTGCAAAAAGAAATACCACAAAGTACCACAAAGTATATACTACATCCTGTATTGTAAAATATAATATTATACTTATCTAATTCGCGAATCCTTCAGTCACTGTTAATTGAATTATTTGTGATTGTAGAGATTAACAGATGCAATATCGCAACACGATGAATAACCTCACTGCATTAAATAAAAATAACCTCACATTACAATTTACACAGTTCAATATAGTCGCCGAATTGACAGTTCACAACCATACATAGTTTGATCGTTGAGTATATTATGTTGGAAGCGTTGTGAAAATGACGTCATTTTTCTTAGCGACCAACTTCAGCCCGAGACATACACTCTGGCTGGAGAAGAAGAAGATAACAGAAAGAAATTAAATTTGTTATATATATAGCTAACAGATTATGAGATCTCTGGATTGCGTGAACCAATTTTGATGTTTATGGGCTCAAATAAAAGCTTGTTCTAATCCATTTCAAGAAAAGCTTTACTGAAATCATGACAGTGTTTCATTTACGGAAAAAAATCGATTTAAAAATTGAGACGGCCAATCTTGCTGTATAAGATACAGTAGTGCCTGGACGGCGGTATAGACACGTCTATACCTACTTTTATGTACTTGCCGTCGAGACACTACCGTGTCTCTTGATTGATTTCTGGCATATTCTCTTTCAGATCAAAATCATTTTTATCTTCCTTTCAGCATTCTGTATCAGGAAATACCACAGAGAATATCATTGAAGCCTCAGTTTCTTAGAAATTCTACTGTCAATTTCCTACTTTCATCTACCGTATGCCTGTAATGTGATAAATGATAAATTGGTAGTATTTTCATAATTATAAGCTTCTAGATGTTCTGGTCATAATATTTGTAAACTATTAGCCTCATATTCTAAAGAATTTCAGTCCAAACTGAATTAGAAGCCCTTCATTTGTTAGGATTTGGCATTAAATTTACTCCTTTTTTCATATTTTTATTAACTCCAGGTCTCAACATCACCATTGAGTTCTGACATATCCTCTGCCAAACCAAGATCATTTTTATCTTCCCCTGGACCTTCTGTATCAGGAAATACCACAGAGAATTTCATTGAAGCCTCAGTTTCTTAGAAATTCTGCTGTCAATTTCCTACTTTCATCTACCATATGCCTCTAATGTGAAAAATGATAAATTAGTTGTATTTTCATAATTATAAGCTTTTAGATGTTTTGGTCATAATATTTGTTAACTATTTGCCTTATGTTCTAAAGAATTTCAGACCAAACTGAGTTACAAGCCTTTCATTTGTCAGAATTTGGCATTAAATATACTACTTTTTGATATTTTCAGAGACTATAGCTCTCAACATCACCATTGAGTTTTGACATATCCTGTGTCAAACCAAATCATTATTATCTTCCTCTAGAATTGAGCTTTCTGTGCCCATGGTAAATATCTGATGAAATATTTGTAATGCTTCATAACCAAAAAGGATATTAAACCATGGTCATTCAATGAATACGTAGAAACCGTTTCTCTTTCTGGTATACATCATTTTCTGTAATAAACTTGCGTAGTGACTGTAAAGTACTAAACGATGGCACTGATAGTAAGCCTAAAACCAATTAATCATTTAATAATCAAAATTCTTCAATAATAATAAATATTTGATGGAACATAAATCATCTCATTTACTTACCTGCATTTGACTTTGTACCACCTTCATTTCCTTTATTTCTTAGTGGCCTAACGTCCTTGAGATTAAAGATCTTTAATACTTGGGTATGTATTTGTTTCGTTTGTGAACATCTACTATTGTAAAATCCAAGCACTGGTCAACTTGGTTTCTACGTAAAGAGGGTTATTTGGAATGTTTCACATCTTTCAATCAAGCATTACTATAATTTAATTTGATATATTTGTTTGTATATATATCATATAACCTATCGGACAATTGAAACCCACATCAGTGTAAAGAAAAGAAACAGTTAAATATGCATTTTGTTAATGATTTCAATACTGGGAAGTTTAACATATGATTTTCAAATACCTTAATAATTTCTTGCAATTAATATGCTCCTGATAATCACTGATGCATATAAATGTTGAAAGTATACTTCTCTTTGGCATAGAATTGAAAATATGTAAATATTAATCTTACTTCATCCAGTAAGCTCTATCCTCAGCAACGATACAATAGTCACATTATATTTCTCTCTACACAGCTCGATCCTTAGCAGTCACAATAAACACATCACTATAATTTAATCTGAAATAAAATCCCACAAAGTACCACAAAATATATTACAATTTATATTATAAAATTCATTGTTATACTTATCTAATGTGTTGATTCCTTTAAGTAATTTTAAAAATCCTTTTAATGAGTATGATGAGTACGAGTATAACCTCATCGGTTTCAAATAAGAATAGCCTAATCATTTTCTTTCATTTATTTATTATAAAATTGGGTTCATTTTAAGGTTAATACTGTCAATCAAACTTGCAGCTTAACCTGATTTACCATATTAAACGAAATAAATCATATATCGCTGAGACACACACACACACACTATTTACGATTGTGTGCAACTATGTTTACGTTTACGTCTACTGACGTCACTAGCATCTACGTTAAGCAACCAACTTCAGCCCGAGACATACATTCTGGCTGGAAAAGAAGAAGAAGAAGATTATGGAGAAAAATCTGATTTTCGATATATATATAGCTAACATAGTATGAGTTCTCTGGATTGCATGAACCGATTTTCATGTTTATGGTCTCAAATGAAAGCTTGTTCAAAACCAGTTTAGGAAAAGCTTTAGTAAAATCATGACAATGGATTATTCACGGAGATAAATCGGTTTGAAAATTGGGACGGCCAAACTTGCTGTATAAGTTAACGGTAGTGCTCGGCGGTATAGACATGTCATTATCTACTTTTAAATGTACTTGCCGTCGAGACACTACCGTGTCTCTTGATTGAAACTTGTTCGATATGAAACATTGAGTATCAAGGTGAAATAGAAAGTGAGTGAGTAATCTATATATATATATATATATATGTTCAAATATTTAAATCTACCATCAGGTGAAACGAGCGAACTCGGAGTGATAGCTGAAAAATTAATTAATGTAGCAAGTAGCTGAGTTAGAAACATTTCCTCGCATTATTATTTTAATTAAGCATATATTTGTTTGTTTAGAATTGGCCTTTTTATAATTTATTGGAAACTTTGTGATATCAGACTTTGAGTGTCAAGATGGAAAACAGAGAATCGGGAAGTAATATTTATGCTCGAATAATTAAACATAGTATTGATTGAAAGGGGCGAGTCCTGGCTGGTATAAAGACGACAGATGCAAAATTGCTGCCTTTAGATCGCAGTCTCAATGCATTAACATCGGAAAAGCGTTTGGAAAAAGATTTATATTGCCTGAGAGTGTCTGTGTACGGCTTGAATGCATCGTGGAGAGTTCTGAGAGCTCTTTCTTTTTATCTATGCAGCCTATTTTCGCCTCGACCGGCCCGATTCTCTTTTCCGTTTCCTTTTACCCCACTTTTACCTCTCACCTACAGCATCCATTTCACTATTTCAACGACCCAACGCCCACTCACACTCTACCACTACCCCAATCCCAACTGCTACCCATCTAAAAGCAGACTCACGAATAATCTTGTCCTCTTTTGCCAGCTTCCGATTATCATACGCTTCAAAGACACGCGAATATACATTAGAGCAAACACGAAACGCAATTTTTGAGACAAAAATTAGCCTGCCTTAATTAATCAGCTCGAAACTATTTTCTCCTTCTTTCATATTTTTAGCTTCGCTCTGTCGAATAAGTCTCCTTTAAGAGCTCCTCCTAATGAATTTTACAAATCACTATCCTTTTCATTCGGTCTTTACTTTATCGAGTTTGAAAAATATTCTTTTTACACCTGTCAAGTTTAGAAACTAAAAGCAGGAATCAAAAACTCGTTGAAACGAAATTTACAAAACAAGACTATTTTTTTGAACTTGTCTGGTAAGTTTTATGAGACAAAGTTAGGGGGGGGGGGGGGATAGACCGCCAATATCATCGGGATCTGTCGTAGAAACGAAGGAGGATGGGTCTGAAATCGAAGTTTGCCCATTGGTTAAGCACTCGATGAATTTACATGAAAATGGAAGAGGAATGGATTTCTCGAGGCGATGAGATGACAGGAAACGTCATTGGACAAAAATTAAAATTAACCACTCTTGGTTGGTCACCAAACTCGTAACGAACGTATAAATTTTCATAGAGTTCAAAATTGACGAAACTAAAACAAAAGCAGTAGGCAGGAGAGGAGGGGGGGGGGGGGGTGAGAAGAAGTTGAATCAAGAAAAGTGGTGGTGAAGCAGCATCGAATAAAGATTGGGGAACGAGCGAAGTGGAATAAAAAGGGGTTGAAGAGGGCAAGATAACAAACTAAGGTGGAAAAATACTGGTGGAGTTGGAGAAAAAAAAAGAAAGACAGTGACTAAAAGAGAAAGAAAAGAAGCAGTGGTTAAATCGAAGTATTAGGAGTGGTGGGATTGATGAGGGGTTTTGTGGTGTAAGCGCTGGGGGTGTCAGGGTGAGCCTGGTTGGAATTGGCTTGCGGCACTTAGTGACGAGCCATTTGCCATTGCAGTAAAGCGGATTCGAAATCACCGATCTTTCCGCAACTTGTAAAAAAGTTCCACGCCTCGATCGTACAGTGGCTTCCGGCTGGCATTGGCTAACATCAAGCTGCTCCATCCAGTTAGTCTTTCATGACCAACCCCTCTTCTCGTAAACTCCTCTTCTTACTCGCGAATTATTACGTCCCTCACCAACGACTTCAGCATCACTGCACTCTGAACCAATGGGAATGGGAACGAGGAATTTGAGTAACGACTAAGACTTTGCGAGCTGCTGATGGTTCACTGTAGTATACACTTGCTTCTCTTACTTACTTATACGTACCTACTCACTCACTTAGCCGCTGCACACCACTCTCCCCCACGTTCAACCGTTATATTCAACCATTAATTAATTGTTTATTAGAATCGTGCCATTAACTCTCTATTGCTATATTATATCTTCCTTTATAGAGTCTAAGATAAACATTGTTTATCGCAACACAACAATATCCCACTCTTGTACTTTCCTGCAAGATACATTTTGCTTTATTGATTTTGGGTTTCTCTACTCGTCGTTTAACCATGCAAATTTGAGCCATGAACATTTATAAATATTAATGCTTCTTTGTTAAATGCTGATTCCATTTGTGTGAATCGAGTGAGGTATAGATTTGATAGGTTTCGTGTGTGATATATTCGTTATTGTTTGATTTTGTTTGAAAATAAAATTGTTGTAACCTTTGAATGTTTTGTTTGGTGGGCCAACGAGGAGCAGCAAATTTTTATAACGACTAAGGCATGACTTTATGGGATAATATAAAATGTAATGCGTGACGGTGGTCATAAACATCGTTGGCATAAATTTACATTATGAGGGAGGAGTGGAAAATTCTTGATAGGCACCATCCACGCATTTATTGCATTCTCGCCCAGCCATTATAAGCAACAGGCGAATATAAGGTCCTAAGCCTACAAAGGGATGAAGCTAACGATCTATGTCTTGAAAAAGGTACGTAGAATTATTTAAATTATTAAAAAATCGCAGTAACTCTTCTTAATTAGGACGTGGCAAAAAAGGAAATTAGTAAAAGAAATAAATTAAAAGCACTAATTATCTTCTTAAAACTACAACCAGCTCAGGGGTCAAAGCGTTATTTAGGAAGAGGAATTTAATTATCTTTCTTTAACGAGAAAATAACATAGTATTAATTCCAATATTTAGTAGGAAAAAATTCTGTACATAACGAATAACAAACAGCGTAAATTTCGATCTTAGAAACAGACAGGATTATTATTTATCAATTTTAATAATTGATCAACATATTTAGAGATTTTAAAAGAATATTGGCAATCAACTAAGAGTTTTTGCTTCGAATTTTTTGTACAATAGAAGCGAATTGTGAAATATGGAAGATATTTTCGACCCTTCGCAATTACTTTGACACAATCGATCGTTCACCCTGGATACCAGCAATTCGATTAAGTAATTGAATGAAGGCATCTGTCTTATCCGTTTAATCGTAACGCCCATTCTTCACATTTCTTGCTCTAAGACACTTGGAGACTTTGCGTCTCCCATCCATTATTTAAATTTTTTCTACCCCCTGTGCGCTCCTTCCCCTTTTTACTCGTAGGAAGCAACTGCGCCAAAGGAATGCTAAGCAAATGCCGAGTGAAAAGTCATGCTGTCCCTTGCAGTTAATCCTATAAAGTGCATCTAAAAATTTCACATTTTCTCACTTACTACAGCTTTTATTACAAAACATCACTCACTGCACCGAATCTACATTTTCCAAACTTTACTGCAAACTCACGTTTCAATTAAAACTTTCAATAAACATTTTCAATGAGATTCAGTCGCTCGTTATTTAATTCTATTGCATATTTTATTCATTCGTCTGGCATATGAGGTTAACCTATATATACTCTAGAATTTTGAAAAAGTCTATTTTCATTTTATAAAAATACTTTAACATATGGAAAATTATATGATAAAATTTTATGAATTATTAAATTTGCTACCTACTCGAATTTCGAATTCTGTCATGGCTTTCCTTGTAATAGTTCAAAGCTCTTTGATATCTCTACACACACGCGTTTTCCTAGAAACCACATTTTTCAAAATGTCTAATAATATAACTCAAACAAATTTTAACTGTATACTCAAAATTATTTTCTTTTGAGAAGTAGGCAGGATGTTTTGTTATATATTATAATGCTTTTGTTATAAATACTTTTCTGTTAACTTATCATGATATCGTATACATTTTTTATCGAAAAGACGCAATTTTTGAAAGAATGGTATATTCAGTAAATTCTACATATTTTGATATTCTCATTATTAATTAAATAAATTTATTTTATCTTAACATAAAAATTACACGAGTATTCTTTGGATTCATAAATGAATGCAAAAAAGGGCTTTAACTAAGAAATACTATTAGTTGTACAATAATGACTTCCTATAGAAAATTTAATTTATTTCATAGTCTTGCTAAATAAATTGTAGAATATGGTTATCATATCTGCGTGTAAAGAGAGAGAGAGAGAGAGAGAGAGAGAGAGAGAGTAGCGTATATATACTATAACTCCTTTAAATCAAAACATAATTTATTTCTAAAAGTACTTTTTTATATATATATATATATATCAAATTTTCTAATCAATGGAAGAAGAGCTTTTTTGAGTATACTTTCAAATGTTTTCCATCGAGGCGACTGAGAAGAGGGGATTCTATGAAATAATTCAAAGAGCCACAAAAGTTGGCGTTTCTCTCAAAGGTTTCGATGCGACGAAGAAAAATGATTTACGATTTTTCATGAAAACAAACGTCTGGCTTGGATTGAAGCGCTGAAGCGCTTTTTTTGATCAATCATTTTATCGTTCGTAGGTTTATTAAAAAAATCCGAGGAAAAACTGTAGCTTTTCACGGAGCTTCGAGAGACTCGTTCCAATCTGTGTCCCGGATAGCGCTGACAAGATAAAACTTTAGATTAAACCGTGAATATTTTAAGCTTCCGGTAACTCTCTACGTACATCTGTGTGTGTATTTGTGCGAATAGAGTCGTATTTTTTGTACACGAGAGTTATGCGTTTTTGCAAATGTGCGGGAGTTCTGATGGTAATAGATTTTATTTAAGTGTATGCGTGCGGGTGTGGTTAGCGGTAACGCGTTTGCGTGAACGGCCAGAGATTATGCAAGTTTGTACTAGGGATTAAAAAAGGCGTGTTTGCTTACCATGAAGAAAGAGGAAGCTCGTTCATGAATTAGTCGTGGAATTCTCTATCTTTCTCCCTCTACATCACCTTCGCTCTTCTCCCCCTTCTAACAGCTCCTCTCCCACTCCCTCTACTCTACTTTTCCTCTTACTCCCCCCTCTAACTCCGCACTCTCTCCCGCTCCCTCTCTCATTCCTCTCCTTTCCCACACTTCCCCCTCCAAACCTCCGCTGAAATCTCAAATTTATATTCGGATCCATATCGGTGCCTCGTATATTTCCATTTTCATTATTTAAGATTAAAAGTCTCCGTTTAATTGAAAAACTCGGTTTTCAAAATTAAACCATCCACATTCGAACTGAAATTCATATTGGAGACCCTCGTACTTCTGTTTGCATTGTTTAAGATCGAAAGTATGATTCGAAAGATAATTGTTTTTTTCTCTATTGATGGATTTTATTCGATGCTTTAAATAAGTTCCGGATGCTTGATTTAATTTAAAAACAAATGGTTATTTCTATCGCAATAAGTTTATATGTACACAAAAGAAGTGTAGGACTCTTAGTATATGAAATCTGTTCACTTTCTTTATACTATTTATTTGACCTTGGGTCGCGTCATAAATATCTCAGGTCAAGGTCACGTTGATTTTTTTAAACGAAGTCAAATGGTCTTTTAAAAATATTTTTATAGCTCTTATCGAGATCATCGACATTGGTTTTTAACTCTATTTTTTGATAAATCAAACGAACGTCGATTGTATAAAAGTTAGTTACAAATGTCTGTAGCGTATATTAAAAAGCTGCATAAATTTTTTAGAACAATTTTTTTTCATCGGTATTTCGAATTCAACCACGTTACAAAGTATTCCAGCAAGCGATCGTCCGATGGTGGTGGTTTAAAAATTAAATTTGTATATAGTTTCCGTGGTGTAGTGGTTATCACATCCGCCTAACACGCGGAAGGTCCCCGGTTCGATCCCGGGCGGAAACATTTTTTTTAGCATTCTTTTTTTTCACTCGCGGAAACACGCTTAGGCCAATATACTATTTACGAAGATTACAATTTAAATGATTATGGTTATTAAAAACACTTACCTGTGTATAAGATATGTTATATAATAATAATAATAACGATTCTTCTATATATTTGATATGTTATCCATTATAACTACTGAATTTATTATATTTTATAGGATTTTTAAAAACTCAATTTTTTCCTTTAATATAACATAAAATAATAAAAGTTTTCAGGCCATAAAATTTATTTAAAAAAAGATATTCAACTTTATTACCAAAGTTCTGTATAGTGACTGCGAACATACCGGACGCAATAGTAATAAAACGAAAATTTGCAAGTGGTTTCCGTGGTGTAGTGGTTATCACATCCGCCTAACACGCGGAAGGTCCCCGGTTCGATCCCGGGCGGAAACATTTTTTATCTTCTAATAAACCGTCTCAAAACTAAGAAAGTGATTATCTCGCGCATCCAATAACTACTAAAAACTCGATTTGAACAATACATCGTTAAAAAAAAATCTTTTGGTAATTTAAAAATAAAATAACCGTATATATAGTACAATTAAATTGATACAAAATTGCAGAATATCTCGCATATGTAACTTTAGGAATAATCTTAATGATAATGCTAACGGAGGAAGAGTAAGATTAGTAGGAGGCTCTCTGAATGTGGAGGCGAATGAAAATTTCACGAGGAGACACAGAATGACTGGTGGAGACCAGATTCGCAGGTTTACACGATCGTTACACCAGTGTCATGCATAATGCAGTCACTCCAAGCCAGACTAATCGGTAGTTTACTAGTAATCGAGCATCCACAGCTTCCAGTCATGATATTCCGTGTCATTGTTGCTCGATCTCGTAATTTGTACCTTTCGGCTGGTAAATCGATACCAGCTGGACCGATTTAGCTCTTGGATAGATGTAACTCTCAACTGCGATAGATCATCGTGCCAATGGCCGGATTGACTTTGATGATTTCACCAAATCCAGCGCCATGTTTTATTCATGAACAGACCTACGTATCTGTCTAAATCGTGTGTCGCTGCCTTACTACACTCTTTACCCCCTGAATATTCTTCACATTTTTTGCTTTAAAATTACAAAAACTTGAATTAAAGATGATAGTAGGAGAAAAACAAAACAAAATAGCAATTTTCATAAATTTCTTGTATTGTGAGAATTGTGGAATAATTTATTTATAGTTCAATCTTTTTTACACCCTAATAAATAAAGAATAGTTTATAATTTTTTTGATATATTATTGGTTTGCAAAAATGTACGCCATAACATTGCTGTGATATTTGTTAAGTGAACATTTTTATGACAATCTCTGCAGGATTTTGCGAAGGAAATAAGATTTTGGAGAAAGATATAGGCAGTCGGTGGGGATGATACATTATGCGAAATGTAGTTTGGCTGCTGATCGAAAATCCGCGAGGAAAATCTCGACTGGGAAAAGTTAAAGTTTTGATCCTGAACGAGCTAGATGCCGTTTCATGCTTGAACATCCTGTGAGGGGGTGTAAGGCAGCAGCTAACTTCCTAGCACCCTCCCCCCCCCCCCCCTCCCACCCCACTCTCTCTCTCTCCCTCGTTCACTTTTCAGAAAAAGCAACCAGATGATCTCCCAGCTTTTCTGCTTGTCATCTACATCGACATCTTTGATCCACCCACGTTCTCTCTCACCCTTTTTACACCCTCAACGCCTTAAATTTACTTCCTACCCTTAAGTTTTCCTCCAAGGATCGAGAAAAACATCTGGAATTTCTTCTTGCCAATAAACGTCAGCAAATAAACGCCAACGGAGAAACGAAACTTCAATTATCCTCGTCGAGCAAAGTAAGCAAAGTCACTTTTACTAAACTTCTTTGGCCACTTGGATCTCGTTAAGGGAACTTCAGGATTTTTTTAGACGAAATAACGTAATTGTAATTTCGAATTATCCACCGTTGGCAAACTCCAGCCTATTTTCGTCAGAATACTAAAGGAATTCGACCTATCTGTCTCGCTAGTTGGACGTGGTAATTGGTATTCTTTTGTAAAAATGCTCCTACCATTTAGTTCCAAATTATACATACGATTTCTCGTTTATTATCTTGTTTGATAGTTGGATACCAAGGGCTGTCTTCTTTTTTAAGTGCTTTTTCTCAATTCTATACAAAATTCACATTAATGCATGTCCGTTAGAAAATATACATATATAACAAATCTGTAAATATGTTTAATGTTGAAGAATAATGTGAATTGTTATAACGCAGATCTGTTTCTACTTTAGTTAAATATAACTGAATTGAGTTAAAAGAATAAATAAAAATTCTCTACACTTTAAAGTCCACCCTATATAATTATCGATTTTTCGTTTAAACCGAAGAAAAGATGAGGAAAGGGGAAACAAAGCTGTCTCCTGGAGTGTCCCATAAGGGGTATTCGTATTCCATACGCAAGAAGGACATGGTACGAGTGTCCTTGAACAACATGATGAAAACGTGGAAAAATGCAGGGACACTCGTACCACTCCTCAGAGACTTTGCCTCTCCTTGACGAGTCCGAAGATAAATGTTTGACGACTACGGTGACCCTCGACCTTCTTTCAACCCTTTTTAGACAACCCCTGCCAATCTGAAATTCTTAAGCAACTATTTGCACCCCTGCTCCTCTCACGTCTCCCCTTTTTCTCAAACTCCCTTTTTCCTGTAGTCTGATCAACGCTTCGAGTGCCACTTTGTTTCAATCCAGCCGTTAAACCTAATCCTCGTTGAAGGGATCATAGAAAATACGAGTAGAAAAAGCCCGACACCCACAGACTGAGCTATCTCCACTGATCTGGGAAATAATGCCTTGAGAAAGGATTGCAGAAGATTTTCGTAACGCTGAACGACACTTGATTCGATAAAAACAAAAAAGCACTGGAGATGGAATTTCCTAAAAAGATCCGATTTTACACCTCAAATGAAAACTTGCACAGAAATAATATTTACACGTAAATGACAAGAATATATAGGTATGTAAATTAGAGCATCGAAGGTTTTTAAAAGAAGCACATCTAAATGTTCCGAATTGATTAGAATGGACGTGGCGTACCAAGAGGACTTTTCTGAATAGAGGATTTCAATATTTAAGAGAGTCGAGGATGAGACAGGAAGGTCTCGATCATCCTGGGAAACAAGAGGGAACGAGATAAGGATAGATGGTTCCTGACGTTAAAGGATTGACCTGGATGTGTGGAAGATCAGGGCACAAAGTTTTCAGCTGTGTAGAAGAGAATAGAATGGAAATAGTATGTGTACGTATGTAAGAAGGAGAGAAAGAGATAGAGGGGGGAGGAAGAAGTATATCCCATAGAAAAAGCAAAATCTTGAAAAAGGGGCAAAAAATGGCGACAGGGTGGTTCACCCAAGACGAGGCTTTGGAGCTTGCAACTTATAATACTTTGTCTCCGGATAGGAAAATGTGCCCTGGACTTGGTCTGACTCGACCTCCTTTCCCCAACCCCCTCTTACACTTTCATGTCCACCCCTAAGAAGACCAGGCCCAACTTTAGCATTTCTGTCTCCTTTTATTCCCCCGGAAGCCTCGGAATACGTACAAGTTTTATGAGCATCGCTTTGCCTCCGCCACATCCCATGCGCTTCCAGCTTTTGTTACACTTGCATTCTATGCACGCGACCCTCACCCTCACCCCACCACGTTGACAATGCCACGCGCAGAATAAGGTCTGCCTTTGTTACACTCAATATCCTTGGTTACATAGGCTCCCTTGTATCTCCTATTCTCTATTCCTATCCACCCCCTTTAAGCTCCCCTCCCTTTGCAATCCATCTCTCCCCTTTTTGCAACCCCTCTCTGACTCCCTGCACCTCCCTAACAAAAATTACCTCATTAACTCTCTTTTATCCCTCTCCTCTATTACAATCCTAACAAATCTTTCTTAATTCCTTAATTCCATTACAAAATCCCAATTTTTCTTAATAGAACATTGTTCTTTTACTTAATACATTTAGACACTTTTTATATATAGTCAAATTTAAAATATGGGACAGACGAAAAAGCATGAATAATTTATCATTTGCTGTGGTGGAGAATTAGAGTCATTGGTGAATAGTCGATTGGTACGACTGCAAGTGTCTCTTAAGACATTTCGTTACTTTTTCATTCCCTGCACGTAGGTTGAATTAAGGATACATTGATCGTAATGCAGTCCTGTTTTTATTAGAGTCAATAGGTTTGGTTAGGAATTCCCCTTTTTACGCGAGATCCGATAAAGTGTGTTCACGTGTCTTCATTACCAAATCACCTGCTCCGTTGGTTTCTAATATTTCAATCGAATTGTCTCTAACCTATTTGAGGAAATAGCATTGGATCTTAAATACTTTTGCTGCTGCTGCTGCTGCTGCTGCTGCTGCAAAGCCAATTATTTTAAATTGAATTTCGATTTTTTAAACTTTTCACCAATTTTACGACTCTTCGTGAAACAGGAGATGTGTTTAAAATTAGTATTAAACGATATTCTTAGTTCTTTCGAGACATCGAGTTCGGTACAATTCTGATTCATCATCATATTCTTCAACAGACAGCAATAATGTATATGAATAAATGACAAGAACACGACTGAGTTAAGGCGATAATTACCTATTATACATACAAGAAATATATATATAGCACCGGCTAGACAATCTTTTATACAGCAAGTTCTTATACTTTTAGAACGTTAGACATATTTTTAATTTTAACTTGATGAAGCAAGGTGCTTTATTAAACTCGAGCAATTCAGAATTTTACCAACACAGAAATTACAAGATTTTACTGCGTAAATTAATCGTCTGGAATATTTTGTAAAATAAACCAGAGATTGATTTGAGTGTAAAAATGGAATGAAGCTTTATAAGTGTAACGTTGAGAAGACTTTTATTTAAAGGGGTAGTTTTCTTTGATTTGTGACTACAATACAGTTGAATACAGTACACTCATGGAGAAAAGGAGGAAAAGAAGGAGCAATCGATTGGAACGAGAACAACTGACGATTGCTTGGGTCAGATTTTTTTACCTGAAGGAAATGTATTTTTGTATGGGCAACTCATGTCGAGCAATAAGATATGCCATTTCCAGATCGTAGCCAGGGCACGTTTTCTCTTTTCTCTCTCGGATCAATCCAAGTTCAACCTCGTCGAGAATAATCTTGCTCGTCATAAAAAAAACATTGTCGATCTTGATTCCTCCACAATAATTAAACAGAATCCTTCGATAGTTTTTCCATTAATTTGGATCAACCCTCTGCTATATATATATATATACATATATATATGAGGAAAAACTACATTTTTCTTACATATACCAGCAAATTATGAATGCTGTGATTAAGAAAAATCTTTCAAAAGTAGACTCGCCATTATTCTTACAGACTTTTACAAAAGCTTCATTTCCACAGTTTTGTCATTGCTTCTTTAAAATTCGAAAGATTATCCTGGCAAAAAAATGTCTCGTAATTTTTCATATTTCTCTTGGTGTGTGGAATGAGAAGGAACTTTGAGAAGATTCATCTCTCGTGATAAAACGCCAGCCAATTTTTCCTCCCCGTGATAATACCTAATGGCCACTCAGCCCTCTAAAGACTTACGCTTCTTGTTTTCATAAAGTGTATATTCGGTTTTCTCTCCCACGACGAGAACAATCGGAAGAGAATAAAAATTAAATCTTTTCATTATTTGTGCAAATTTGGCTTTTTACTTCTTATCGAAAGAGAAAAATGCGAAAAATCAAGGATTCGTAGAATTACAATTGTAAAAATTATTCAGATCTGCATTAATGAACTTTTACCTCGGACAGATTGATTTATATGCGAATTTTAAGTGAACGGAAGACGAGCGACGGGTGGTTTTAAAATTGAACAGAGAGAAAAAATGTAGAAAGGGAGCAAAAATGTGAGGTAGCTTATCTTGCTCTATCTTTCGTAGTTTCCCAGCTTGTCATACGTATAGCAGAGTGGCTGCACGAGTTTTCACGAGGCTCCAAAAGCCAAACGCTGTACGAGTGAGTTTTCTATAAGCCAGATAGGCTTGTCGAGTCTACTTTTCGGCTCTCGCCAAGTGCCGGATTCAGCCATCCCACGCAAACCCGGTTTTTACGAGTTTCAAAAGCTTCAAGGAACACGCTAAACGACGTTTATTCCTTTTCAACGAAATGCATCGAAACTCGACCACTGAAGTCAGAAATGTTTCAAGCTATTTATCACTCAATTTTTCCAATTCTATCCTCCCTTATTCTTCACCTTTTATTAATAAAGTTTTTTTAGAACAAAGGTTTAAAATTATCCCAAATTTTACACGTGTGCTTGTACTAGTTTATGTAAAATTGGACTAAATATATGATGTATATGCTGATTGTTGATGTTATTGATATAATTATAACGTATACTTTAACTATAACTTATTTTTGCTACTTTGTCGCGAGACTCTACCGTATCTCCCAATCAAATGGAGATTTTTTAAATGAGATAAATAAAGTGGATCGATGTATCCTGTTTTAGTTATGAATCAGTTTGGTTAGCTCCAATCAAGGATTTCACATATGCGCATAATATGATTTGAATATATAGTTAATCCAAGTGTCTTCGCCTTCAAAATTCACTGAAATCTCGTATCCTCTTACGAAAAGCGTACGAAATTTTCACTTAATCTTAATATTTTTTTTCGTTACCTTCAGAGAAGTTAGCGATAAGACAGATTTTTCCATCTATTAGTGATTTTGACCCGATTTTTCAGGCCAACGAGTTTTCCAAATCAGCATCAACAATGATAACCCACAATAAAATTCTGGTGACATTTGGAAAACTTGTTGTTAAAGCGCACAACTGTAAAAAATCAATTGATTCGTCAGGTTGAACGCGATAAACCGAGTATAAGTGCGCGATAAGATTAAAAAAAAATATTTGTTAAAACCTCCTATTTTTCTTTCGTATATATATGTTTGTATTTTGCATGAGTTTTTAAATATTTGCAAATTTAAGCTTTGTGTATAATTAGCAGATGTTTAGCAATATCTATTATATCGTCATTAATTGGATTAGATTTCGATTGGTTTTTTCGAATGACTGGTTATCGACATTCTCCAATTGAGCATTATGAATAAAATATTCAAAAAATAATTCAATTTTATTTCCTTCATCCAAGTATATGATTGAAATTAAATATTAAATTTAGAGCTTCTCCTGGAGCAAGTTTTTGACAGGTTACAAGTGATGGGTATAATGGGCAATGATGTTAACTTTAATTTAAAGCGAGCTGAAAGGATTTGATGAGCAACCCGAGTGCATCGCGTTCAGTGGGTTTTTCATGATTTAAAAGTTGGCAAAAAAGTGGATAAAAGGCCACAGTATCAGAGTATACTGTATCCCAGAAACAATTTAAATGAAATATATAACTGAAATGTAACAAAACGTAAACTTTCGACAATAGCTGCAAATATGAAGGAGCTAAGAAACAATAACATTGAAACCCAAACAGGATTAAAACTTGCTTTTACAATATTCCGAGATATTTTAAACACGTTCGTACTCTAAGAGATCCGCTACTCGTGCTTCGTTTGTTTCATTCTCAATCATCTTTCAGCTTGTTCAAACATATCGTGACAACGCTTTCAACAAATTATTGCAAACATCTGATGCAATAAATCCAACAGAGAAACATTTAACATAAACTAATTTAGTTTCCACAGTTTAGACAAACTGATGATTTAAATGCAACCATAATTTTGCATTATTATTAGATTTATTTTTGTTCAATATTTACCAAGGTTGTGACAGCTTCAAAATTTGTACGTACCTGAAACAGAAAAGAAAATAAAAATTGTGGTTTTCGTATATTCTACAATTTCTTTCTAAAATGAATAGCCTCAGGTTAGAGTATAAAGAATAAGGTAAAATTTGTTCCTTCATGATGATAGAATAATTTTTGTTCGACGTAAAAAGGGAAGAGGCAGCAAACTTTTGGTCCCTTTCTTCCAGCCGTTATTCATGATGCAATGCTATCTTTCGACCCTTTTTATTCCCATTTTAACCTTACTGTCCGCGTTGCCACTCTCGGAGCATAACGCGATAACGGCTCGTTAAGTACGCCCGGTTGACCTCGTTCAGTTTCTTTTTTTTTCACCCCGCCGTTACTTCATCACCCTGTACAAAACGCTGCCAGATTACGCGACCGACAGAAGCTCTCACGAAAACGCCAGCAGAAAAGGGAGAAATTCTGTGCGATAAAATTTTCAGCTTAAAATTAATAAAATTCATTCATTTCTATCCATCTATTTTCGTTGCTCTTCACACATTTACAGACAAAAGGATAGTTTTAACACTTTTTATTTTAGATTAAAATAAATATTATATACTAGAGTACAATATTGCAGCAATAAAAAACTTTTAATCAGAATCACTGATACAGCATAATTTTTTATAACAAACTCTTCTGCACTTGTTCTTCTTTCTATTTTTTTTATTTCAACAAGAATTGGGATATACAAATTTTTAATCTTGCAATATTTACTTTCTTAATCAACCTTCAACCAAGTTTCAGTTTAGTTTCATGTATAAATCACGATTCAATTTCTACTAGTGAGTTTTGTCATATTTATATAAATATTCTCGTTTAAATAAGTCGTTTGTTCAATTTTTTCTTCAAATAGGAATTTTTTACAATGCCACTTTTCACTCGAGTCAAAATCTTATGCTGAATCTTTCAATTATGTTACTTATTATTTTTATCACGATATGTCTCCCAAATATCACTGACGAAATTCGTTCAACTTCACTATTTACAAAAGGCTGCCAATGCCAAAACCCTTTGTCAATCCTGTAATTTTTTTTGTTACAAAGAAGTTCACATTTGATCAATATCTCCCAATAATAACAGTGGATATCGTGAGAGGACAGTCGCCCATTTTTTTTCCATGTGGTTTCTTTAAATTTATTTGTATTTTTTTACCAAACGGTTATGCAAACATGCATGGTTCTATCATAAAGTATTACTGTCTCTTTTGTGTTAAGACTTGTTCATTCCTCTCTCGTTCCTTATCATATCTTACGTCAATTCGACTCATCAGTTCTTTTACCTTTATTCTCTTTTAAATAATGAGATGTTTGATCGAGCTTCGTTTCGAATAGCTGGGACTTTTATACAATGGATATCTTTCGTCGGAGTCAATATTTTTTGCTAAAACTTTGGGTCGCGTTACACGGTGTGTTTTGTCACGACATGTTTTCCTAGTATTATTGACGGAGCTCTTTCAGCTACGCTACATGTATACAAAAGCCCTTTGTCGAGTGTGTGTTTTATTTTTTACCGGGAAGTTCATATATATTTTATCAATTCCCCTCAACAATCAATTATTTCCTTTCTTCGAAACTCTCTTACATTTATTCACGTTCATTCCAATTTCTCGTTAATCAAGCTAATTATAAATGCGTGCATTCCAAATAAACAAACAAACATACGAATTCTCATCGTACAATGTTATTATCCAATTCGTATTAAGACTTGTTCATCCTCACCTCGTTTCTTACAACCCCGCACCATTATTTTTCACTGAGCACAGTGAGGTATGCTGGCTAGTAAAAAAATCATAGTTTTTATAAACACACACCATGTATACTGTAAACTTCTCGCTGAATTTTTATTTTCTTATCTCAATCACAACCATCGATCACACACCGGAGGGGGGTCAAGCGAGATCTTCGTTCTTCCGCCAAATTTCTCTCGCTGCAAAGTTATTTTTGTCCACCCCCTCTCTTCTTCAAATCTCGCACGATTCTTGCTACTTCCCGACATTGATGGACGAGACAATGATTGTTATTGGAGGAGGACCCGAGGCCAAACAAAAACCTGCGAAACGCAAAATCTCCACTCGACGCTTTTATCTCTCTGCTCGCTTTTAGCGTCATTTTCGTCGCATCGCTCGTGGATTGAAAATGTCACGCACCCATTTTTGTTAGGAGCAACGGAGCGACCAATTAAAATTTCATAGCGTTCGCGACTCTTCGGAACGATCGTTAAACACTTTCGTGGGAGAATTTGTTCGACGAACGTCTCGTAACGAGCGCGAAAAATGCACGTGTAAAATGAAACACAGATTTGCAGGAGATTTGGAGGATAAAAGGACAATGATTCTTCGTACGAATATGGACGAGTTTCGATTTAAATGAAAACTCTAGCTTAAAGGGGGTTGGGGTGGATGTTGAAAGGGGTTGAAAAATGATGTTACGCTAGGATACCATCGGTTGGAGGGTGTGTATTGGTGTGCGTGGAAGGTAAAGCGCGTCTGGCCAAGCGGTACAGGTGCATAAATCGCTGCGATATCTCTCGAAGCTCGCTCGTAAGTTAGCTGAAACGCTTTTCTCTTTAGCGCTGCTCGCTTTACAAGTGGAGGAGCGGCGTATGCGTCAGACATTGAAGCTTTCACACAGACGCCGCTCTCTAACGACCTTGCAAGCGCTCCCCTATACTCGCTGCAAAAAATCCACCCCTAAAAGGACCAACGCCTATCTGCCCAGTTCGCGAGACTCTCTCACTGTCAAGTACAACTACACCATGGAAATAAAAACACTCTTCTACCTACCTTTCGCTTTATGGCGATTCTTCCGATATGCAACACTCTACGTAAGGTGACCACTCGTAATCTTTTTACCTATATATCTTGTACCGTTTATTCTGGAACGAGAAATGTGATACTTGTGAGAAAAACAGAGAAAAAGGTCGCATAAAGAAATATGATGATAAGAACGGTGTAAATGGTATTGACTCTTATCAAGCGTATATATTTTGTAGCAGCCAATTTTATTTGACGTGGAGGTAAACATAACCGGTATGTAACGGAAACCGGAAGTCTAATGAGAAGTTACCTTAATAAGGGAGCCTCCTCGAAATTAGAGGGGTAGCTCGAATCTCTCACTAGAGCACCCAGGGTGAAATGTTTATAGACGTACAGCAATTAAATTTGCTATTTGTTAATATTAAAAAAAATAAAATATTTTACTACTGTAATCTTATTTTACAAGAATGGAAAGTCTCAATGAAAATCCATCGAGCTTTTGTCGATCATTTAACTCCTTGATCTTTAATTAAACCATTTATCCATCATTAAAGCATTGTTGTCGTATCTTCATTAAATCTGCATATTACTATTAATATAATTTTTAAAATAATTTTCATTTCACCAGTAATTTGGCAATATCAGTTATTCCACTATTATTAGTATCATTATAATTACTGATAATACAATGTAAATACACTTGTCCAATTACTGTCGATCGTATTATAATCTTCAATACAGTTCACCATGATAACCATAATGATTTCAATTTTATTACATTCAAGTAACATCAATTATTAATGAGAGCTGATAGACTCGTAGTTGTGTTTCCGCTTCCTCGTTACAGAACATTTTCCAAACATCCGTCCGCTTTAACTATATACTATTAAAAACTTGGTGAAAATTGAGATTACAACTCGGAAATTGATATCGCTAGAAAACAAAGTTTGCCTTCGCGAGGAATTCACTTTTAATTCCCTGCTTGGTCCAGTAGTGCGAATTTTTAACTCTCCTTAACCGGTCGAGTTTGTGTTTAACTACACCACTAGAGAAGTCTGCGAAAGAGGATTAATTCTCAGCTGAAAAGGCGCATAGATATTAGCAAAATGTAAATTCCACCTAGTTCAGGATCTCGCGTAAAAACGAAGCTTTTATTTTTTTTTTTCCTTTATCGATAAACCCGAGGTGTCAGTAATTTTTCGTTTTATCCCTTTTCTTCTCTTTCTATACTATCTTTGCTCCTTTCGCAGCATAACTATCACTGAGCGTATTACGAGGATATAAAACTGTAACAAGTGCAAAGTTTCGTGATGACGAAGAAGCGCGAGCGTAAAGTCCAAGCTGGGATTATGAGGAGTCCAGGCCTGAAAGACAAATCCTTCGAGTCGAATGAAGTTATAAAAACATGTAGCAGCCCGGATGGGGACAATTGTGAAAATTATACGACGAGAGATCCAAATGTAACTTTCAAGATTTACGAGGAATGATTCTGGATCAATTTAGTCTTGCCAGGCTTTTGAATATTCATCATTGTTATTGAAAGAAAAACTATGTAATGCCTGCAACTATTAAGTCGTGAATGCTTAAAGTCCATTCATGGAAGCAGAAATTCTTCCTTCTCTCTCCCTCTCTCTCTCTCTCTCTCTCTCTCTCTCTCTCTCTCTCTCTCACTTCCTCACTCACCCCCTTTCCTACCATCATCCAAAAGAGTTTCCAAACTTTTTCCTCCCCCTCGATAAACAATGATTGTCCTAACAGCTGCTTAAACCATTCGAGAAACCGTAAGGTGAAATAAATTGCTTTTGTATATAACCAACCAATCGTTATTTTATTACCACTTTAACTACAAATTTGTCACTTCGTTTACAACTGATTTATTTCACTGCAAAAAACATCAACTGGTATATCCAGAAATTCTCGAGTTCCTTACCGAAAATTTTCTAAGACTTATAATGTAAAAGAAGGAAATATTTCTTTAAAAACACTTTCATATAATTGAACACAGTTTCTTAGCAAGAAATAAATTTAAAAATTCTTCGTTTCTTTTTTATTCTCATTATAGTTAATAATAAACAATAAATAATAGTAAAATTATAGTTCTTTTATTATTATTTACCAACAAAATTATAGATATTTTTATTTCTTAGCAGAACATCTTGTAAACTATGTAAAGTAACATATAAACCAAACATAAATTGTTTAATATATTGAACCAACAAAATAATTCTATAATCCTTATATTCAATCATTCCTGTGGTCAGTTACTTACCACAAGCATCAGATTTAGCTCTGATCAATCGTATCTAGCTTTCTCATAATAGATGGTCGAGCAATCATAGGATCTCTGAAGCGTTGCGTGACCGTATCCATTGAAGGGAAACAAAGGGGTAGCATCGATACCAAACGATGCTTGGCCATTTCGTTCCAATGTGAAATTGAACGGCCTCCTCGCGATCATTTACAAGATGCTCTCATAGGTAATTTAAACCTTCGATCGAACCAGCAATAATATTTTTTCAAATTTACCATTCAAATGACCTAGAAATCTTTAGAAAATTTTCAGCACGAAGTTCATTCCCTCTTATACAGTTCGATATTTAAAGAAGATGCCACTGCATAAATTATTACTAATTACTATATACACAGTTTTAATAACTATTGAATCATTATAGAGAATCTTAGTTTTAATAACTTTACGTCACAACCCCAAAACGTTCGATAACAATTCCTAATTAATTCACACTTTTCGATTGTACAAAAATGATATGTGATGTGAATTTATAATGATTAAAAAATATAAAACAGTAGTTTAATTTAGTCGTTAAATCTTGTGGAATTTTTTCTCTCATTTCCACCTCTCCCTACTCCTTTATCCTATCATATTCTCTCTGAGCGTAAAATCTCGAGTGCCCCTTACTTTTCGCAGCTTCCACTTTCAGACTGGGAGTCATCGATAACGATAACTCAGGCAAAGTTTGATTCACGTTCATTACGCGGGGCTATAAAGTATCGCCGCTTCCAGTCGTAAATAAACGCGAAATAACGTGGGGAATTAACGTTACGGGGATTCCTTGTCTAACGTATTAGCAATCAAGCCGGGATATGAGAGCGAATGAGCAGTAAATTTAAATGTATCCCTGGATGTACGCCACGTATAGCTTGGCTTTTTAATGTCCTTCCGCCTCTCAGGTGAGAATTTACGCCAGCCACGAAAAGGAAGACTTACTCTCTCTTTTCTTTCTCTCTCAAGCAAATACATACACACACGCATACTCTTTTCCTCTTCCTTTTTCACCCTATCTGTCTGGACTGACTTCCCTCTATCTCTCTATCTAGCTGTATTTCTGTTTGTTTCTCTCTGCTTCTCTTTCCGCCTTTTTATCCGCTTCTCATTCCCTCTCTGTCTTTCTGTCCGTCCGTGTATCTGTCTTCCCCCCTTCCTTCCTTCCTTCTTTTTTCTCCCCGCCCCCCCCCCCCCCTCATCCTCTCAAGATTTATCACGCGCAATCCGTCACATTTCGCCGATCGATCAATTCGCAAAGCAGTGGAAAAAGTCCGTCGATGCGTGCGGAAATAAAAAACACAACTATGCTACGTTCAAAGGAGCAAAATAGAGTAGAATAAAGTGCGATTAAAAAGTATTAAGATGAATTCAGAGACGAATAAAATGCTTGGAAAGGAGCGTCAAGCTTGGGTGCAGGAAAGTGCAGAAGTTGAAAGGGGGAGGGGAGAGAGGGATGAGTGAGAAAAAAGAGGGAAATAAAATATGCTGGGAGGGAAACGTGCGAGGAGCGGGAGGGAAAAGATAGGAAAGTTTTGAAAGAAAAAAGAAGAACGTGGTTGGAGGATCTGGATGGATGGATGAAATACGGGACGAGTAGTCCAAGTCAATACAAGCTCCGCCATTGGACTAGCAGGTGCGGATGATGCCTCTGATCCTCGCGACATTCGAAATTCATTTAACGCCACCGCAGCAATTTCACCGCAGCATTCCCTAACCCACCGACACTCCACGTATCATATAAGCTATCCCAAAATTTCCACGCGCCAAATTTTCCCAACGGTGTGTCGTAAAGTACCCAGAAATGCACGTCGAAAATTTTCCAACGAAGAATATCGTGCCAAATTGCGATACTATAACGATTCTCGTGTAATTCCCACGATTCACCTTTGTCTGCAGCTTATAATTTATTCGCACAAACGGTACTTTACACTCGCCTGATTAGAGCAGGGCCATATATATGTATAGTTAAACAGGAATGTATTAGACGATTTAACCACTAATAAAGCTTAATTTCTAAGAGATTTCATCCTGTAACGAAAATTGAAGGAAATGCTCATTGCTCGCTAAATACGTAGCAAGAGTGTTAAAATTTTTATTGGCGTTACTTAAATCGGTCTAAGCTATTTCTTTTTTCATATCTCAGTGTAATTTTTACGAATCTCGATGAATAAAGAATAAAATCGTTTTTTCTTCAATTTCCTTTTTCAGGGATTGAGCGCAAGGATGAGAGTAAGCGAATGGATTTTTATTGATCAAAACTGACGACAGAGAATGTACCCGATTGTATCAATAAACTATACTAACACTACTGCTATCGAGTAAATAAAATGCTAAAGTCAGCAGATTGACTTTAGACGATTTGCTTCCTTTGTTTTCTTTTTCCAGGAGGAGGACAACTTCTGCTAGAGATACCATGTATACGAAAAGGTATAAAGCAACGTGTGCATATCATGTTTGTATATTTAGAGAGGGGAATAGAATGAGAGGCCATTTTGAACGTTTTATAGCTGTAATGTATATTTTTGTACGTCGTGTATGCATTTTCAGTGGAACGACATTTCCAACAGTACCAAAAGCATCCTTTGGTAAGAAAATTATATGCACATGATAGATAAAGGATGACACGTAACAGTTTATACTACTTTTTTTTTCAACAAAATGCACTTTGAATATTAACTTCAAGATTGTAAAACTCTGTACTATAAAAAAACAATTGTATATATATTTTTTATAAAAACACCACTTAACCTCTGATCTAGCTCAACGAGGTACAGAAATATTTCATTACAGATTTTCATAAAAAATTATAATTCACGAATTGGAAAATGTTCTTTGCGTCGTTACTCTGCGATTCGTTGAATAATTTCGCTTCGCATGAAATGGAATGGAATGAGGGATGGGGCTTGAAAGCTTTACAGTATAGGTGTTTCGAAAGGTAATCAAAGGTGTTTCGTTACACACTGTTTTTATTTTGCTAACATGAGAGTTGTGGTTACCTAAATATAGTTACATACCTGACTCTAGTGAACTCATCTGGTATCAACAAGCTTAATAGCAAAGTCGTGTTACGTTTCGCATCCCTGCTTTAACCACACTCATTGGAAAACATATACGAGCCCATTTAATCTCACTAGAAATGCCAATGGGAGGGAAGCATAACTCGTTTTATCAGTTTTGACTTTATAAAAATGTGATATACGAGCACGTATTAGTAGTTAACAACGCTATTTTTGTTTGTTAGGACGAGTTTTTCAAGAGAATAGGTGAAAAACGTAGAGAATACTGATGGGAGTAAAGCTGTTTGGTGCAATGATGGATAACGACACGTCTGTTTGTCCATTGGGACTTGGCAATTGGAAAGAACTTTAAATTCGGAAGTATCCCTCCCCCCCCCCCCCCCCCCCCCACCCTAGTGGTTCATTGGATCGCAAATAGCGGTAGGAAAGGGCCTGGCACTTGGGAATCGGTAATTTCTCAAGCGACGCTTCAGGAAACGATAGCAGAAACCTAATGGGGCCACATTAAGACGGAGCCAAGTGGTTACGGTCACGCAATGGTCAGACAGTCGTTTTTAAAGCTGAATCAACTGGGAAATCGCTCACATATCTCGTCGCGTCAATACTGACCTGCTTATGTATATATATTAAGGAAAGCTTTGCAAAAATAAACCATTTTCTATTGAATCAATTGAATTTTTTTGCTTTAATAAAACATTATGTTTTTAAAAAGAGATTTAAGCAAATAGATAATTTTTTGATATACTGTTCCGCGATTCAAACAGCTAAAAGCATAAAAATAGCTCTACACAATTCAGATTTTGCGTTTCCAGCATTTTCCTCTTGAGCTGATACGCTTTTCTTGGGACATGGGGGGATTTCGAATGGAAAGGCATATGAAAAATGGAGAGCTAGTTTTATACACACGTGTTACAGGTTTCGAGAGTTATACGACTGTCCACTACTAACTTATCTATCTGTCACAACACTATTTTTCACTTGGATACAATTTTTAACGTTCCCAAACACAGTCATTTCTAGAGCCATGATACACTTTATTGGAAACGTTCGTTTCTCATTTGTCCTATTGTTACCACGTGGTGCATACAAAATTAAGTGGAAAAATGGATTTTAATGTCAGTCGTACTACTTTTATCTGCTAAATGTACTCTGAGCCTTAAGCAGATTTACCACAGAGTATTTTTACTCCTCACTAAATTCCTAGCTTATAGTTAGTTAAGCATAAATGGTCAATCGCGAAACGAAATGCGAGCCGAATGAAAAGCACGAATTTCCTTCCAACCCTTTGAAAAAAGGAGGGAAACGTCGGTGATTTTATTCCACCATATAAATAAGCTAGACAATCAAATTCGCAATAAAAACTTTGCTATAACGCTCGGAGATTCACGATCCACGTCGGATTTTTCTCTGAAAAACTATGAATCACCGATATTTCGTCCAGCTTCAAAGAATAAAATTAGAATGAAGCATCGCCTCTACCAATTTTTCGTTCCGAGAATATAAATAACCGAACCTATACTGGGGTATAAAACGAACGAAAAATAATTACGAAGAGAGGAATTTTTTTGATAGAAATTAACTTTCCATCAGACAAACGATAGGTATCGATTTGAAATTAAAGTGATTAGTATTTTAAAATTAGAATTGGACAGTGTGGAGATACAAAAATATTTATATACGTACACATATTAATATTATAAAGGGAGGCAAATAAGGCCTACCCGAAATATAATGAGGTATAATTAAACAGAAATTTTTCATTGTGAAAAGTATAGTAAAAGAAAACAGAAGAATATATATATATATAATTGTGAGCAAATAATTATGAAAAAAATAGTTCTTTCAAGGAAGAGAATTAATAAAAATGCAATGATATAAATTTTAAAGTCTGGGTACTTGATGGGTAGATATTGAAAGATAGGAGGGTTAATTTTTAACAAAGTAATCGATAAATAGCAATTAATAAGAAGAAAGGGAAGAAAAACTTGGATAGAATTAGTTATATCTAGGAGGAAAATCAGTAAAAATGAATGGGAGATTCGAAAGGTCTGGTGGCACTTGATGGGCGGATATGGAAGGATAGGAGGGCAAGTTTCTGGCAACGGATCCAGGCCGATTATTTAAAACGGACGCTACTGGAGGTGGGGCTGCTGGTATGTAGAGTAGGGGCTGGAAGGGGTAGCTGGGATAAAAAAGTAGTTGTCGTGGAATACATCAGTCTTGGTGGAAAACGCGTTATACGTGGACGCGCGACCATAAATTGTGCGACACCCGTAAACGCCAGCCACTTCATTTTTCATGTGTCTCCGCCGAGCACAAAGCGAGAGTTGCTACCCTGCGCAAAGTGGAAGGGTCTGCGTTTTATTAGGGTCCGCGCGTACAACTTGTGCCTCCTGCGAGCAATTTACATGCATAATTTAACTAGGCTTCGTTACGAATTTGCTCGCCAACCCTTCTTCCCTCACCCTCTCTCTCTCCCTATTTTTCTCCCTCTCCCCCTCTCTCCCTGTCTCTCTCGCTCCTATTCCTGTTTATAGTTACTCGATAGAGCCCATTTCTACGTCCTATTCGAATTGCTCATTGCTAATTAACGTTCCGCATCCCAATCAAATCAGCTCTCGCAATCTTCATCTGAAATGCTAATTTACCAGTGAATGATGAATCGAGACCAATGATAAACTTGGAGCGAATTTTTTCTTTTAACATTTTCAATATCTTTCACTATCAGTCGATCAAATGACCTGAATAGACTCTCCGATAAACGGTAAAAAACGTTGCATCGTAAATTTTAATGATATAATTCGTTTTAAGAAAATATGAAATATTCAGTGAGATTAGAGTTGGTCAAATTGGAGAATAGATGATTAATGGTATAGAGAATAATAAAACCAATTATTTATTAATGGAACTCTAGAAGTGAAGAAAATGACAGGATTTGAAAATTAAGAAGAATTGTAAAAGTAGAAGATTCCCATTTGAGAGTTTAGATCCTTAAAGAAGATATCATAAGTTAAACTAGGACTTAAGATCTCATCGGGCTCTTTTCAATTATGATAGCAATCTAACATTTCACAGGCTGGGGTTTTCTGCTAATTAATGTATCAGGAAAGATCTCTTTTAACGTCCGTTAGAAAGTAGCTTGACGTTCATTGCGTTCCTTATGTCAACAAACTTTAATAATTATTAAAATAATTACTCTCTAATTATATATACACAGCTACGTAATTCAATAATATTTTTTTCTTGCAAAATTGCATTCCCCTTGTCTATGTCAGGGCTCGGATATTTTGGCATTTTTTAGGTGCTTGCTATAGTCAGAGAAATAGGGTATTCCTATCGATGATTATAGTCAGCAGTTGAAAAGTGCCAAAATTTCCGAGCCTTGGTCCATGTGATTATAAGTTAATAATTTATCGTTTATCTTACATGGATTAATTACTGTGTATTCATACCGAGGATCCCCATTGTCAAAGTGTTATCTGAAAATACATTCAGTTACTAAAGTGAGAGAGAAACTCTTACGTTAAGTATTCAGTAACCATCGAGCTGATATGGTAGAAAAATCTCTTCTCTTACCAAGTGTTACACTTTTTTATAGAATGCCCAAGAATTTGCTTTAGACTTATATAATAAATTGCATAATGATAACGTTCTGCTGGGAGAAAGCTGTGTTCACATTTGCATACATAATTGAGGCTGGAGCTTCGTTACGAAAGTTCTTGTGTCCCACCCCAGTCCAGCCTGTTGATCGTGACGCGATTCCTCACACTCGCTAAACTAATTAGTATTTGAAACAAAGCACGTTCTTGATTTTGGCGGCAGCCCCTCGTAACCCGATGTAACGCGTTCGTCAATTAACTCGTCGCTATATGGCACGCCTGACGCCTCTTGTTAACAATTTGACGCCTATGTCATGGAAAACAAGATGGCGGACCACCCCAAACCACACAAAGCACACAAAGAACGACAAGGAAATTGCTGTTATTTCGACGAAATTACGTATAATTGCTCTTTCCTCACAAAAGGGGCAGCCAATCCTGCCTTTATTTTCAATTTTAACCGCATGGAAGCGAAAATAAACGTAAACAAAATCATGAGGTGGCAAGTCCGTGCAACGACAGATGTGAACCCCGGAAATATCGACCAAAATGATACACTCAGCATTTGAAATTCGTTTAATCGACTGATTTAATGTGTTTTTTCAAGTCCAACTATTTTATTATGGAATAACGAAAAGGACTGCAACGAAGCATAAATTTCAGAGTCCTCGCAGCTAGGTTTGCGAGCTAAAGAATCACACAAGGGGCACGCTTAGCGTTCAGATATTATCATTCAATTACAGTGAGATCCGAACCCTCTCTTGGTGTATATAACACGCTCTTGCAGAGTATGCAATAGGGAAAAAGTTGTCGTATAACTTCCGGCCAATCAGAAATCTTCACCCCATCCCCACCGCTTTATCTCGACAACCGTGAAAAATCACGAATTAAACAGGATTGCAAGGAAATTGGCTTCTACAGAGCACTCGTATTACACGAGTGACCTACACTCAATTTACAGTCGTGATATTTTCAACGCTACTGGCGTTAAACGTTTCAAAGGCCCTGCCCGTTTTTTAACGAGACAGCAAATTAAAAAATATCGAAGATAAAATGGTGAAAAACTCGTCGATTTTATTTTTATAAAATAATTTTCTAATTCGGTGCTATAAAAGCAACAGAATTTTGTTATTTCTTTCTGGAGAAAAGTAAAAAAGGAGTAAACGGCTGAGACGATACACGAAGTACTATATATCTCCAAAGGATGAAAGGAAAGAAGGAAAATATTGAGGAAAAATTTGTTTTATGATGAAAAGGTAGTGGTACGTCGAGTGGTGATCGTTGAAGAACGTTAATTTTCCAATATTTGTAAGAAGTGAGAAAATAAGGGAAATGTATTTCTTGAGAAAATGGGATGAAAATGTGTGAGCAAGGAGGACATTGGTGAGGGTGCGCACGGACAGAGTAGAAAGCATGTGCCTGGATGACTGATAAGGTACATTTGAAGGCAGTCACGCGGTCGCAAGTGAGCCAATCCTCTACGTGGTGCATAGTAATTAAGGACAGCTTACTTCCTTGCGCCCCGTGCCTCTAGCAAATAGCGCCATGCAAATTCAAGAAGGTATGAAACTCGATTTATGCATTTCCATACCAAAATATTGCTAACTTTGTCCAGCCCCCATTCGGCTTTTAACTCGGAATTTATCTTCTTCAAACGTAAACAGCTTTTATAATATTGAAACATATTAAAGAAATTTCCATTTGCAAATTCAACGTACAATTATATTGTAAAATAGCTATTATTTTAAACATCAGCATCTTGTTTATTATATATATATAGAATAACAAGCCGTATTGAAATGATACGTGGAAAATATTGATTCAGAAAAGAAACTGTGCGATTTTCTGATCTCTCTGACGATGAGACAGAGACGTCGTAAGAATAGAAATGAACATGATGGCAAATGAAAGGTTTGATTGGCAGGTTAATGGATATAAGGTGATGAGTAAATGGAATCGTAGAGCGATCGTTAGATTGACAGGTTTTAATGGCTGGATAATTGTTCAATAATTGAATAGATGAGTCAGACGAAAAATCATACGTCACGTCATTTTAATTAGAAGGATATTCTGCATGAAGATTTCCATTGTATAAATATAGACCAAAATATATTTAATGTTCTCACAGAGGTTTTGTGGCTCCTATATTTATATTGTATTTTTATCAACTTGTCATTTCATAAGATTTCTCTTGCTTCGTAAATGGTGCCTGAGAGATGGCATTGAAATTAAATCAATATATAAGAGAAAATTAGTGACAAGGTAGCAAAAAACGTGATACAAATACGTGTAAAATTTCTAAAAGGGATTGGAAATTCAATTATTGGATGAAAGTGCAGGAAAATTATTTCAGACTAAACATTGATTAAAGTAAAGAATTAAAGTTTGGAGAGTTGGATAGAGGGATGGTGGCAATTAGTTTATTAGGGAGTAGGGGGTAGGGGATTGGAAGGCAATCTGATGCTCAATTGGTCGGGTTGGACAGTTTTATCGGTGGAGCAATTGGCGATTGGCGAGGAACGGCCTTGAATTATACGGCAGAATGACAGATAACGGTGAGTACGTCGTGTGTGCCGGTCCAGCCGGGCCAATCGGATGCAGACCAGCTCGTAATTAATAGCAGTTAACTTCGGCTCGTCACCCCGTGCATTCTGCCTGCGTGAATATCGCGCAATACACACTTATCCCCCCGGGACCCTAAACATCTCTCAGGATTTCGCGCTGAAACGCCCAGATCAACCACAAACCTCTCAATGCCTTTGAAAAATCCCAGAGATTCCTATGATTTTTAACCTTTTATTTGAGGTCATGATTTTTCACTCGATCCTCGTCAAACTGAAAGTTTTCGCTAGATTAATTCCTTGCTAATTTATTAAACTTTGCATTGCCAATGAAAAATTAACAATCAAATCATTATTACCCTATAGATATTTTTCTGCTATGGATTATCCTGTAAAATCTCGCAGTCAGTGTGGCTATTGATAAAGGAATAATAATAACGCTTTGAGGGGATTAAGGGATGGTAAGAAGCTAAAAAAAGAGGACTATAGCTCCAATCTAGATAAACCCCAGTCGGATTAGAGACGCGCGAATAAGCATAAATATTTGATTTGTATATCAATATTTTACAGCTGGCTGTAACGCCAATTTACTTCACCATCGCTAACTGAATTCGTTATCGCATACGATGCAGCTCTTTGCTGTATATACGAATTTCCCTAAAAATGCATCCAATTTAAACGCTTTTGAGACTCTATTATTTATAAACATTTGTCTCTTCACCTTTATTAAATCCCCATAATTAAAAAATTAATCGAATATTCTATCCCATGAAACTACACCACCAATAATGATCCAATACCTTTCTTTTAATTAGTTTTAATCACCGGAAGCAAATTACGTTGAATTATTAAGCAAGACTGGCTATTTTCTAAGTGAATTATTTTCTTCCTTGCATCTAATTTCTGCAAACTGTCCGTCCACATAAGGCAGCTAGGTAGCGTGATTTTCAAAATGGTGGATCACGTTTATCGTAATTAAAATCTCCGGACACACTTATCTGTACGACATATTCCACGTTTCTCGCTTCTCATCTCGAACATCGTCGTTTCCTATTGGACCCGAGATATGCAAAAGGCAGAAAAGTGAAGTCGAAAATGCTTCAAGCAGCTTTGCAGGAATGAGAAAAAACAGGATAATAAATCGCAAAACTTCATTAACTGTGATGCTAGTAAAACGTACGAGATGAATGCTTGGAAAATTGGAAAAGGCTATTAAAATAATTACTAACATAATTTCACGATCTATTTTCATTTTCTGTTTCATCCGTAAGAGCATTACGTGGGACCTCATAGCGGTACACGTGTATACACGTGCACACGTATAATACAATAATAACTAAAATGGGGGTACGAGTGTAGTGAGATAGGGGCAGAAGGGGGGAGCAGAGAGTACTGATGGCTGATTACCAGAGAAAGGAGGAAAGAGGGGCGGAAGCCAGCAGAGAAAGTGGTAAAGGCAAATAATAGAATAGCGAGAGCAGGATTATACGTTGGAGGAAAATGAGAGCCCGCATGAAACCCAGCTTATTTCTACCAATTGTTTTCTTTCTCAGTTACTCCAAGAATGAAACTGCCAAAACATTGCGCAATCGCTGCATCCCAGAAACGAGCCCCACTACCCACGACCCTTTAATTGGCCAAATTACACTGGCAGTAGAAACGACCCGTACGTGGTCAGACACAGCGTTAGCCCAACATTAACGATCCCGAGAACTTTTTACGTATCCGGTTAGAGTGAAAATTTCGAGCTTCAGACGTCGGTGGAACAAATGTAAAGAAAAATAGGCTAAAGACGTGTTATTGTTAAGGATAAGATAGCACTATACAATTTTGTCTTTATTTGTATTAATTCTGTTTCATGTTGGATCTTTTTATTGCAATTAACAATTGAACAAACCCAGTGGGATTATTCTTAATAATAGAGTTATTTTTTATATTATTATTAGAAACTAAATTTACCAATACAGAGGAATATTAAGCTGGCTCTTTTACAAGGATTATGAAGTATTGAGAAAAAAAATTCAATTTTTTTAGAATTAGATTTATGTTTGATTATTTGATAGCAAGCAACAATTAAGTATAAGAGTTATTATTAATAATTTAACAAATTTTAATAATTATGATTACAACATAGAAACAGCTGTTGTTTATATTGTTGAAGATACATAAATTTGCTAATAGTGTAACATTAATTTGACTAATTTGTTGGTATAATTAATACATTTTCCGTAGAAAATGTAATGATTGGTCGAATGTTTTATGTTTGATTATTTTACTGTAGGCAGCACTTGAACTAACAATGGTATTATTATCAATAAATTATCATGAAATGCACACACAAATACAAATATAATCTGGAAACAGATGCTGTTATATTGTTTGAAATGAAGAAATTTACCTGTTTGCTAGCATGTGTGGTATGATGAAAAAATTAAAAAATTTCGACAGGAAATACACTGGTTGCTCGATCGTTTTTATGCTTCGTTATCGAATTATCTTGATTATCTGATTATGCGACTAAAAGCAGTGGGTTCGTGCATCGAAAAGGGCGGATAAATTGAAGCGGAGGAGCATTTGGCTCGTGCAAACTGTGCCTTTTTCTACTGCCTGATACAGATCGGAGCGTCACGTGACGTAAATAATTGCAAAGCCGCGTCACGCACGCCCCGACGCAAAATAATTTCGATCCGTCTGTGAGAAGCTCTCTCGTTTGCCATTTCGTGCCCTGGCACGAAGATTCGAAATATACTGAAAGCGATAACGTCTGCATAACCAAGACAATGAATCTCCCTCGTCCAATTTCGCATTATTGAACATACGTGAACAATAAATTTTTTACTCCGTTCAACCAATCATACCCCAGTGTCATCATTACGAAGCTTACCTTACCGAGGCATTTTCAGAAATATCGCCAAAGTACATTGCACTCGTGCCACGCAAGGTTCTTCAAACCTTGCAAATTAATTCACACAACTTAATTGCAAATTTATTTCCTATTATTACTGAGATATAGTAAAAAATTTTAAATTAATTACAGCGTTTAAACTCGTTTCGATTTCGAAGGATCTGCCTGTCCTTCTTTTACTACTTTATTCATTCATATTATAATTCTTATTTATTTATATTCTTTCTTTTTTTCACAAAATTGAGACGTCGCTTTTACTAAACATTCGTTATTTGGAAAACTCTTCACGTTTTCGTCCATCCTGTCGCTCGAGTAAAACTAATTTCTGGTCGAACGTGTGATATTAAATTGCGCCGCAGAAATAATTCCCACTGTAAATATAGAAACTGCAATTATGACGGAATATTAAAATTTGCGCACACACACGTGATACAATATACGTATATATTTAGGAATTAATTTAAATACACACATGAATTAAAGTTTGCAATTCCTGTGCACCGAAATATCGTCGTTTCACGCGTGGGTAAAAAACAATTTTTTGTAATTCTGCGCCAAAAAAACAGAGAAAAATATACAGCCACGTAGATCCAAATAATTATTTCTGGGGGAAAAAATGTAATTAGTATTCGAAAATTTCAAAGTGTCCCGGGAGATTAACGGAGAAAGAATAGTTGTTTCTTGGAAAACAATTAAAGTCATGGAATGGGAGTAGTTTTGTGAGATTGATTTACATGTAAATTAAAGATGCTCGAATGGATGGGAGAGGGGTGATGGGGTGAAGTAGAAAAATCCCTAGCGAAACGTTTATCGCCACGTGATAAATAATTCCAAGTTGTGCTTAAGCTGAATATTCAGGAGGGGTGGGGGTTGTCTGCAAGGAGAACGATATAAAACGATATAAATCGGATAGTTTGCAACTTGCCGGGCTGAATATCGGCCTCGGTGATAGGAGCAGCGAATTCACCGGGGGTTACGTCACTACCGGAAGGAGAACTTCGATTTCCTGGGCTGTCGCCTTAGACACTACCACGCGCAACCACCCACACAACCCTGAGTGGAAGGAAAGTACAGGGATGGAAACTACAGCGATCCTCCAATTTCATCCTATATTGCACATGGAATTTTTCAATATCCCTTTCGTAGAAATGTTTATTTTTTTACTATGTAATAACAATAACCTATCCAATACACACCACCACAGTTATAACGCATGACTGATTCCTGTAAATGATTGTTTTCTGTAATATGATACACGACATTATTAGAATATTCCTAATTATTATTCACACTAATTGGGTATATAACTAACGAAAGTGGGATTTTCGGGAAACTAGTGAACAATCCTTATGCATGGTCAGACTGACGGTTTTCCCACTCGTCAGTAGTAAAATTTTGTTTTCGAAAAAAGAGCAGCGAGAAATATAAATTCTCTGGCTCTCAGAATTTTGTTTCGCGAAGTTTCCTCCTTGTATACGTGTGTCTGTGTTTGTATGAGAGAGGGAGAAATAAATAGGCAAGGAATTTATTCGTTCCCCGGCTCTATGCTGCTAAAAACCTGCAGAACTAGAAAAGAATTATATTTATGTGTGACGGCATTCGCTCGGTGAAAATATAATTCTGCATTAACCACGAGAATGATGTGGCCAGTGCCTTTCAGGAATCCCAACGACGTTAAATGGAAGCTGCCACGATGAAAGTCTCGAGTCGACGGAGTGAAAATGATAAATACGGCTTAATTAAAGGAAACTTTGCCAGTATACACGTGTCCCACACTATGCGAGTGTGCGATAACGACAAAATGGTGGTTATATATGATTATCAAGTCATGCAGAAATTATACCAACTTGGTAAAGGTGGGGGGAGGGAGGCCTATTTGCTTACAGTAAATTTAAAATTATCACTCTTTTAATTTAATAAAGGCCATAAAGAGTAAGTCTCTTAAATAAAGATTCACTTGCACATATTCATTTATTAGCATCTCTCCATGATTAAATCATCTTTACCTTTCGAACGGATAACGATCGACCAGATTTTCTAGAAATATTAGTATAGTCATGCTTGAAAAGCTTCCAGACACATTCGAGCAAAAAATTATACGTTAATTTCTCTGCTAACATTCGAGGATAGTACTGGGAAACGCGCTGTAGTTACTGCGCGTATATCTGACTGAGCTATTCTGACTTCTTTGCGAAATGCGAGAATTAACGAAGCGCAGTGGTAAAACTCTGTCCGTGGTCAGACGCGAAATGGAATATCCGTCGCTAAAAAAGACAAACGACTTTGCGCGATATAATTTTTTTCTTAACACCTGCAGACTGATATTTGCTGTTTCATCAAATGAAACGTCAAGACTCTCTGCTCTATTTTCATTAAAAATGTAATATTAACAACAATAATTAATCCTGTTTCACACTTATCAACTTGATACTAAAAAATTGCGTATCACCAATTAGCTGAATAATAAATCTTTTCTTTGAATAGTAGCTTGCACACGTGATCATTCGAACAATTTCTTCGATGAATAAGCTGCATGCCAATTTTTCACTTTGCTGAAAATTCACGGTTTGTTTTTAATCGTTTATTTGCTTTTAAAGAAATATTACTATAGTGACCGGCGCAAAAGCTGGATATTGAAAAATGGCAAATAGGAGAGAATAAAGACAAGTGTTTTTAAATGGAATTCAACGAAATACCGGTCACGACACGTGTCTCCTATTAAGTAAACGTTCTAACAAGACGTTGCCATACCTATATTCCAAATGTCAATTAAAATATACATGCATCCTTGTTTATCACTTTTGATCCCTCGCCGATACTCAGACTTCCTCTCTCAGCCATATACACGGCGTCCCAAAAATCTCGTTCCAAGACTAGATAGAACAGGAATATTGATTCATGATTGTTAAAACTATAAAGGGATTAAAATTGACCAATCACACGGCTACATCCTCACTCTAGACGACATTGAGTATTTTAATTTGACATTTGCCGACAGGAATCTGTGATAAACGAGAAACTGCTGCAAAATCGACAATGATTCTCACTTGTCAAAGACCCTTGTCAGTGTCAACAGGTCTAAAAATGAACTATTCTACTCTTAGTCTGAACATTTTATTATTGTCCCTCAAGCGTCAGCGTAAATACTGTTACACTTAGTATCCTATGACCAATCAAATCTCTCTACGGAACCATCAAAAATCTATCGGATAGAAAAATTGGTACAATTTATGAAAGTCTCAAAGCACCAGCAAAAAATTCCTATAATAACGCTTGGATGCTATCGGGATAAAAATGGAGTAAATAATAAGCGAAGCGTGAAGATGAGAGGAAGGGGAGGGTAAAAAAAGAGAATCAATGTAAGCTTCGCTGAGTATTGGTAATAATTCAGCTTTGAAAAAGCTCATTAAACGAACAATGTGTGGAGGCAGATAGTGGTGAATACAGGCAGGCAAAATGGGTGCCTGCGGCGCGTTATTGGGATGCACGTGAGCAGCGTGAAACAGGAAAGGGGTGATAAGGGTAGTGGTGGGGGGAAAAACGAAATTGAACGTTTGGCTGCCAATTTCGTGAAAATGGAGAATCGTTGATCTTTCCAGCTGGTTTCGAATTTTTCGAAAGGTCGATTTGTCCCGTTTATTCGAACTATGATTTAATGAACAACAAAGGAGAAGGGGGTGGGGTGGAGCCACTCCTACTATAATCAGATTCCATGGCTAATTTTGCAACGTGAAACTCAACCTCAATCATATTTTTTAAAAAATATTTTCAAATATTCCTCGCCTTTTTCCCTAATACCTCTTGCCCTTTTAGCTTTTTCATAAAGCCCGAAGCGACCAACAACAACAGGTAGAATTAAATATACTACACATTGCAGTTGCTGTGGAAATATGCCATGGTGCGTTGAAGCTTGGTAAACAAAATTGCGAAGACGAGATTAAACATCGAATTAAATGAAAAAGGTAAAAATGCAGAAAAGTAATTGTTAATCTCTGAATAAAATTATTGTGAAATAAAAGAATGGAGGTATCAATATTTCCTATAAATTAATCGATCGGTAATAAAAATAAGAAAAATATAACTAAGAAAGAGTAATTTTATTTTCCACCTTACCCTCGCTCGACGAGGTCAAGGAGTTTGAAATGAGTGTGCAGTGGCAATTAATTTCTTGAAAATATTATATATATGTATATATTTGAAGAGCTCGAGACTCGAGCCATGTTATTTGTAAAATAATATGTGTATAAATAGAGGAAAAAGCAGGTAAAATTGCTGATATTTTTGTAATAATAATTTATTTAAGTGCTAAGCTTACATAATCCAGATATTTATGGCGTTTTATTTATAATCGTATACTCGTGAAACTTTTTACATTTTACAACTTTGATATTTTTAGCCATCTTCGCAATTGGATGATTATTTATATATATACATTTTTAAGTTTAGTCTTACGATTGATGATACCTGATATACACAGACACATTTGCTGATCAGCTGGTCCATCTCACCACATTTCTCTCCTCCGCTCTTTTTCGATACTCGGAGCAATCATCCATCCGTAACGCGAGACCATTTTTTCTGTTGTTTACATCTGAAAAAGATTTTTGCTTATTCTTTGCTTTGCTCACGTTATAATTGTTACTATGGTTATTACTGAATCGGAAAGAGTTTTTTAAATCGTAGCATATTGAGGTTTTACGAAAGACCCACGATTCCCATAATTTTTAATCAAGCAATAAAAGCCGATGCGGGTTACAGAAATTTACGTTTTTCTTGGCCAGATAGAATCGAAGGGACATAAAAATATGATACGAGCACAATGGCAAGAGAGGGGGAAAGGCGAAGAGAAAAAAGAAGAGGATCGATGGGGTGGGGGTTGAGGGTCGAAATAATGGATTCGCCATAAAAAGAAGATGGATGATAAAAATGCTGGAAGGATATCCGGCTGAGGTTCACGCATGAGGCGTAATGCTGAGTTTCTGCGAATGCCCTTACTGTACGAAGAGTGCACCAATAAAAATGCAGTAAATCTTTCATTTCCAGTCGAAAGCGAGCTGACCGAAGGGAAACACCACACCTACTTCTTGTATCTACACGAAAATGCGTTGAAAATACGCAAGACTCCAATCATATCCTACGAACTTCCGCTTTACGAGCCTCTCGAACCATCGACTAGAATAAAACCGAGCATTAAAAAACATTCGTTCAACCGTCTTAGATAATATATTAAATTTTCCTTCGGAAAAATTGTATCTGAGGATAAACTGCATCGAATTTTCTAAAATGTTTTCCTATCATTTTTCTTCATAATTGGAAACAATATTGTCGAAATTACAATTCGTGGGACTACTTATTGTTTCTGTAACGTGAATAAATTTGATATAGCAGAGAAAATGAGTAAATTGGAAATATAAAGCAAATGGTTGATGCAGAGGAGATACGAAAACAGTGGACTGATTTGATTGACACGATTAGCTGTATTATGATTTATTTCCTCGTAAAATGGTTCAAAATTTCCCTATGGAAAAAATTCTTATATTAAAATACAGTATTAAATTTCGGTTTTTTGTTTTTTCTATAATTTTTCATTGCAATTGAAATGATTACAACACAAAAGCAATTATCGCTTCTGTGCAATGTACTATATTTTAAGCTGTAAAATTGACGTAATGTCATGAAAAATCAACAAATAGCTGATACACGAGAGGCACCAAAGCAATGGATTGATTTGATTGACATGATTAGCCGCATTATGATTTATTTTGTTGCAAAATGGGTAAAAATTCTCTCTTGGAAAAGCGTTGTTAGCAAAAGATTGTTGAATTTCCTCTGTATATTTTTAGCACTATAATTCTTCGGTGCAATTGAAGAGATTACAAAATATATGAACACAATTATCGCTTCTACGATGTTAATTTTAAGCTGTAAAATTGACGTAACGTCATGAAGAATCAACAAATAACTGATGCAGAAGAGATAGCAAAACAGTAGATTGATTTGATTGGTACGATTAGCTGTATTATGATCTAATACACATATATCCTAGGGGATTAGGGTAGCAGGGTGAAGGTATGGTAGTATTGCATTACGGATCGTCAGATTCGCCGAAGCGAAAATTGGAATCCGCCAATGTTGATATAATTAGTGCTGATAAATCGATTAATCGATACTCGCGATACCCACTGCGAGAGCGACCGAATATTCAGCCCTCGATCCCCAAGCACACTCACGAGCCTACTGGAGAGCCCACTTAGCACTTATAAAACCATCTTAATTAAGACTCCATTAATCCTCGCTTCGGTAATAACTGCGAATTTCTGAACGATCTATCAGAATGAAAAAGTTTCCGAGTTAAACTGTAGGAAAGTTAACTAATATTTTTGTATTATAGTTCAACTTAACCTTGTACTTTTGATCGAGCATAATTATATGAGTGATCGAGACGAAATAACAGGAGCAGATTGATAACTGTTACGATGCACCTGTTATTGATTATTAATTTGGAGTCATTATCTTATCGAGCAATAACTGGAAGCTGTCGAGCCCTAGGATACTACCGGTAGTTATTGATTTATGCATATAGGATAAGTGGGGTTGCTTCCTAAACCCAGTCCGAACTTGGAAGTTTATGGTTATATCAAGGATATATAAATATTCTTCCAGTAAATCAATAGACAATTCCTAGATAAACCTAAAGTAATTATAAGTTTGCCTCGTGTATTAATGTACAGTGCAATTATGGTAATTTATCAAGCCCTGCAGTACATGATAAATTTATTCGCGGACACGATTCAACGTAGATATACATATACTCGATAGAAAGAACTGCGTTTCGCACTTTAACATTTTACGGCAAAACCTTTTAACATAATCGAATATTAATCATTTGCTTATGGCCATCGATAGAAATCGGTTATTGCCCAAAACTGACGAAGCCCTATGGAATGCAAAGAAAAAATCAAATTTCAATTGTTTTCCGAAAGTTGGTTTCAAGTAGAAAAGCAAAGCCGTCAATTGTCACTGAAGAATTATTTATGGAGATGGAAGGAAAAAGGAGAATTTTTAGTCATTTCCTCGTTCAAGTGTATCCGGTCAAAGTGTAATTTGCCGAGGGCTGTTTTCAGGTGTCATTGATAGTATTGCATGTTTGTGCGCGTTTAACAGTGTGCGGGACAAAGCGCGCGTGAGCCATAAACGAGCTGGATTCTGCTAAGAGCGAAATTCGTCGAGAAGTCAATAACACGTCGACCCTCCTGGCATTGTTTCCAACAATGGCATGCGCCGCTGTTCAGATATGGCCTTACGTGCACACGCCTCACCGCAGCTTTAAACCTGCCAGTTTGACGAAAAAATCAAAGCTGGCATTCCGTCAAAGAGATAGCATAGTCATACGTTCCACGATACTCCACACTTTCATAACTCGAAGCGAGAATAACCCACGCACACTAATAACTTTCCCATCTCTCAATATACAGTGTATATTCGCTATGTGTCTAACCAACACAATGACATTAAGCTGAGAATCTATAGTGGTGCATATATGCATGCTATCAACGATATCTATCGATGAAGTTTCTCATTTTTGTCATTTTTATTGCACTCTTTTTATACCTATACAACTACACATTCTAAATTCATTGTTATTGCATTGGTATTCGATCTAGAGAGAGAGAGAGAGAGAGAGTGTTGATGTATAAATTTGTTAATCTCTTAGTAATTATAAAAAAAAATATCAATTTTTTGTAACACACCCTTTTCAAAGGTTTTTCTAGTTATATATATATATACATTAACAAAAGATTTTTATGAAAACAGTGCTATTCTTTATAGTTACAGAAATAAATTAATTATTGTATGTGCAGTGTTTAGAATCTGGACCTTTTCATATAATACTCCCAATATAATGTATATTATAATTGTTTTAGTATTCTAGCTTGCTAATTGCAGTATTATCATGAGAGAGTAATTATGATAACTGAGATAACAAACCAATTCAACGTCAATAATGCTAGCCGTTAATTAACAATTATAAGTTGACGCGAGAAAAGAGCAGATTTTACATGTCGAGAATCAATCGATGTTGGCCATTTGATAAATAAACTGAGCGTGTAATCGTGACAGGGGAGAACATTTTCAGTGAAGAACCGAAAACACGCAAAAAGCTGTTCAAGAGTCTGTTAACTATCGCGATTAAAATCGACATTTCATCGTGGAATAATATAACTGTTGGATTTCAATACGATCGAAACGAATACTCTACTGTATTCGCGAATAATGAAAAAATCTATGATAAGTCTTTCTCTATTTTTCCTCCTTTCGGTTTTCATAAATTATAGGGAAATTCTGTATTATTTATTATACAAATGGAAATTTCAAGTTTTGTTATCATCGTGATTCAGCTGCAACTACAAATACTGCATAACCAATATTTCAATTTCCCCCATTCACCCCAATTATCGAAATTAATTATTTTCCGTTTTTTGTGAAATTTTCAGTCAAAAAGTGCTTTATCATATAGTTCTTGATTCGATCAGTACTCTCTTAACGCTCTTTGTTCAGCATTTTTTAATGAAAAATTATTCGAGTGTCGGCGTTTTCAATGCAATTTAACTGCATTAATTTTTATCCTGCTGCAAATGTCACCTTTAAAGCGTCCTGGGATGCGACTTACAATTTGAATGCGACGTCAGGAAATGAGAGTAAGATCGAAAAGCGAAACGATCGCGAGGCTATTAAAGGAGACACGTTTCATCTTGGAGTTGCAAACCTTCCGCGAAAATTGTGCAGTTTGTCGACGAAGCTTGACAGTCTTCACACTTGCCACCCTGAAGTACCATAATCCCAACGGATATTACTATTGTCTCTCGACACCTGGTGTTATTTTCACACTAAACCATTTGACATGTATATCTCAAACCCATTAATCTTCTCTCTTATATAACTCACTGTAAGAAAAATCATATATGTATGTATAGTAAAATCAGAAAAAACGTTATTAGAGAAAAACGATTTAAGGTCTCGAAGCTTTTATCAAATGTATACATTGAATTATTAACTGAATATTTATCCTACGAGATAGCAAAAAAAGCTTCAACTCATTCTGCGAATAAAAGCTTTTTGTTTGCTCTTAATTATACGACGCCAGAATATCCTGTTTGCAAAAGATCTCGTAATAAGTCGAAGAAATTGTCTCCTGTTTTTTCTACATCCTTTTAAATTAAAGTGAGCAAACTCTGATAAATCGTTTTTAATTAAATGTAAGTGATTTCTTGGAATTTAATATTGTTTTTTTACAGATAAAAAAATCAAGACACCAATTAAAAGCTTAGTTTGTGTTTTATGCAGGGGCCATTAAAGATATTTAGTTTTGTATCAAATGTAAAACGTCGGGTGAAAATGAACTTAAATTTGCAAAAATTTCATTCCTTTTATGCAGATTACTGTATCGAAAGTGATGATGTATTACCGACACGCTATGCTCTAACTTGTGTCCCGACTGTAACATAAACCCACGTGTCGTATCGTGTTGTGTTGTGTCGTGTCGTGTCGACCGCGAACCATTCGATATTACACCCTTATGGTTACCACGAAGCTTGTTCGATCCCCAAGCTACACTTACAGTATGGAAATCATCAATCTGTTTTCACCCATGTATTCCCTCTATAAACATATTAATTTCCCTTCACCTTCGTCTTGTTAATCCTCTATTCAATAATTCTAAACTTTTATTCTGAATAAAATAACTTTTTGTTTCGGTCTCTTTAGTATATCGTTTCAAATTTTTATCAAAACTAGACTAGACTCAGATATTTAACAGCAATAAGAACTACTATTACCTCATTTGTTGAACCTTTAATCGTAATATGCATCGAGAAAAAGATAATTGCTGTCACGAAAGTATAGCTGGTCTGAATTATACCAGATACTACCACTTGCTTTATTTTAAAAAGGTAGATTTAAAACCACTCTTTATATCCATAGTCTGATGTAAAGGCTTTTTTCCTAACAGTATGAAGTAAACAGCTGTTACATCAACAAAAACCATAATTAATAAAGCTAATTAAAATTATTCTGGCATAAAATACCAGCTATATAAGCAACTTAACGACGGTATTATTACTTATGTATATATCTATTTATCCTGCCTATGACATTTGTATAATTAATTTAATTGTAATTCGAAAAAATTGATTAAAACGATGAAGGCTTTATTATTATTAAGAGCCTTTAGCAATGATAAATTATTCGTGAAAAGTTTTAATATCCAAAAAGAATAACTGTTAATTAACACGAATGAATAAAATTGTTCCAAGTGCCTCTATTGTGTCTCTTGATAAATGTACACTGGCTTTAATATTGTATATGCTTCTTTACGCACTTGAAAATTTTTATTGGAGTTTTTATGACGTCAGAGGTGCCAGCTTGAAGATATGAGCGCGTTGGTGTAAAGCGACGTAATAATATTGATTCATCCAGTTCTGTATTTACCCAAGAGATACGACAAATTTCCTAGAACATTTAGTTCTTGGCAATAAAATTAAAACCAGATTTCTGTCAAAGACTTTAGTCCTAATCGGCCGCTACAAGCGGGGATGTGCATATCGAGTCCAACGCACACTCAGTAATTCCGTTATTTCGTCAGTGCTCTGTTTGCAAAATTCTGTTTAAACACCCTCGACATGTGTACAGAATCATCGATTTTATTCAAACTCCAATCAAACATCATCATCGTTAAACACGTGAAAATTTTAACATTTTCAACTCGCATCCCAATTAATAATAAATTCTGATTCACACCTATAGTACTGTTTTTTCTTTATACAAAATTTTCATTTATTTCGGTTTAATGATGTGCATTGAATTGTGTGCCTGGCGATTTAATTTCTGATACGATAATTTCACGTTTGAAAGGTCAAGTGAAATAAAGATAAAAGTTGTCAAATTAGATGCAACGAGTCTGACACGAGATTTATTCAAAATAGACCCGTTTTTCTACCACCTGTCTCTCACTCGTCATTATATCTGGTTAATAATTAAAACCCAAAATGATTTACCTAAAACTTAGATCAGTTTTATAAAACAAGGGTATATCGACCAAATATTAAACTGCATAATTAACAAGACCTCATTACAAAATCTCTAATGACTTTATTATCACTTTTCTTTCTTAAACTTATAATTCTTTTGGTAACCATAATTAATGATCTTAAATTATGTTGATACAGCACTCTATTATGAAAAATAATGTAATTAAACGATTGCTGTAAATGAAGAATCGGACCATGATCAAATTTATTTTTGCAAAGTCATTTTATTAAGTTTTAGCAATCTATATTTGTAAAAATAGTGAATGTTACTTTGGATTAGCAGTCATCAACCAGGGATATAATTTAAAAAAGGAGGTTTTTGTTTAAATACAGCCAGGAGGGAAATGAACGCATCGCGCGTTAAATGAAAAATATAAAAGCATAAGGTAGAAGAGCATGCAGTCCGGAGTTATGGCGAAGCATTTTCTCATCTTCATTACCTCCCAGGGAGAAACGAGAGGTTCTGAGGATCTAAAAATGAAAAAACCAAACTGGGAATGCTTCTGAGCTTGGGCACGAGGGAGGAAAAAGAAGGAGAGAGAGAGAGAGAGAGAGCCAAACAGCCAACTGACCAGCTGGAAAAAAAATATCCAAATTGATTTCTTCCCTCTTGATATTTCGAATATCCACTCCGCCAATAACGAGAATTCGTGTAATTCGTGATAAAATAGCTCGAAGTGCGATTCAATGGGACGAAAAATTTTTCGTGGCTTTCGACCATTGCGTTGCCTGAATGTTTTTAAATCTCCACTGGCTCGCAGTGAATAAGAGATTATCGTTGACCGCTTAGTTTGACTTTAATAAGTCCGACCGGATAACGTTCCATAAACTCCACTGAAACGATGAAATATACTAGTAGATAAAAGCTGTAAAAGAAAAGCACTATTTTAAACCTACTCTTTTTTACATCAGGCGATTTACACGCTAGGTAGCCTTCTGACCGTATTAAATCTCGGATTTGTTTTACGACGCGAGAGAAAATCCTATAGGGGGGTTGAGAGGGGGCACGGGAAAAGAGGGCCAATGTCAAAAAATTCGAAAGTAAAATTAACCAACTCAATGGCTTGTATTAAAACTTTAAACCAGACTTGTGTGTTGGAATTTTTTCATCGGCTGGTTTATTAATCCGGATAATTCGGTTTGAAACTCGAAAGTTTCAACCATTCTTTCCTGATCACTAAAGGGGTGATTATAAATTTAAGAGTTCAAACGCTTAAGTGATTGAAAGTTACAAATAAAGATTAAGAAATGCGGAAAAAGTTCTAAAGTAAAAATATACTAGCCAATGATGCAGTCTATTATAACTTTAAGCACAATCTTTTTGAATTTGCTCATCAATGGTTTCGTTCATCCGGAAAATGTTTCTGAAACTTTCGAATTTCCACTATTATATATTTCTCATTCGTCAAAGATGTGCATGAATTTAAGAGCTCAATCTCATAAATAATGAAAGTTAGAAAAAGATCAAGACACTCGAGAAAAACTTAACAAGTAAAATATTTTAACCAATGATATTTATTACAACTTCAAAAACGACCTGTTTAAATTTGCCCATCGGTGGATTCATTCATCCGAAACATTTTATCGAAGCTCCTCGAATTTCAATAATTATTTTTCAATCGCCAGAGGTGTGAATGAATTTGAATGTTCAATCTCATCAGTGATTGAAGTTAATAAAAAAAGAGCAAGGGTCTGGAAAAATGCTCGAAAATAAACTGAAATAGCCAATGACGTGTGTTAATAATTTAAAAATACCCCCTTTATGTGAGCTTGCACATTCTTTCATTCATTAATCCGGAAACTATAACCAAAACCTCTCAAACTTTTAACGATTCTTTCATTTAACCACGACGACAGTTAAAGGTGTGATCATGAATTTGGAAGTTCAATCTCATCAGTGATTGAAAGTAAGAAAACGGGGAACAAGAAACTCGTATACGACTTTCAGTCCTAAATTCGTTCAGAGAAATGTTGGCGAGGAGCATTTGTAATTTGAAAGTGAAAACTTTCAAAAATGTCTGTTCGTTAATCCGGAAAATTCTGCTTGAAGTCTCTTTCAGTCTCGAGTTTCTACGATTCTTTCGCTTAACCACGTCGATCGCTAAAAGTACAACTGAATTAAAGTTCAGTCTCATCGTCGTTGGTTGAGAAAAAAGAACAGCGAGAAATAAAATAATCTTATAATACGACTCTCAGTCGTAAATTCGTGAAGAGGGACGTTATTTTATCTCGAAAAATTGAAAATAAAACTAACGAACTACGTTAAAAGCCGAAACAAAATTTTTCTCTATGATATTAATTTTAAATAAGTTGTAGGGCTAATTTTTATAAAAAATAAGAGGTATAAAAGGAAAAGCTTTTTAGTTATGAAATTGCTTAACCATCAGGACAAATAAATGAATGAAGTATGTTTTAGAAAGAGGAAGGATGAGAAAAATGTGACGATGGAATTGATGTGAGTACTGACCGTTTTCCTGAGGACAGTCCTAACGGTCTCAACTTCCTGTCGTGTAGGCCATCGTGCGTAGAGGACGCCACTGAGGAAAAGGACGAAAACACCGATCCAGAAGGACCAGACAAGGGCGTTCTTCGACCTCGCTAGCAGCTTCTGCGCCGTCCTCGTGCTTATGACCTCCTGCGTTGGTATCTCCAGCTTCTGGGCCTTCTTCAGGATGTCTTGAAGACGCCTCTTGGCCTGCTCCACATCTGGCATCCCCATCCTCGTTGGCCTCTTGCTGACCCGCAGCTTTTTCGTCCTTCACTCAGCTCGGTACTCGCGAAAAAACCAAGAAAGAACCAACACAGCCTCCGAGTCCACTCCTTCCCTCCTTAAGGGACTCTTCCTGGCACTTCAGGATGGAGACATTAAGGGATGCCTGCTCGTAACCTCCTCTCATATGGTCCTTTTCTTCTTCTTTTTCTCCTTTTCTTCCTGTCGTTCTCCCCTTCGTCCCTTTTCCTTATTCTCGCTCCCACTCCAAATCCAAATGCCTCGGGGACGTCGATTTTCTGCAAAATTTATCCTAGGCTCAATCCCCAGATGACTCGAGAACTCTCTCTCTCTCTCTCTCTATATATATATATATATATATATCTATCTCTCTTTCTATCTTTATTTCTATCCACCTCCCACTTTGACCCCATTCTCCAGGACCCCAGAAGGAGACTCTCCGATCGAACCCAACGAAAGTAGAGTTGATTTAGTAGTGTGGAACGTCTACCAGTCTACCCTATGTCACTCCTTCCTACTCTTTACTTTATTTGATACCTCTACGATCAATATATTTGAATTTATATATCTAAAATATAGCGAATAACTTATTAGCAACGTCATTCATATTCCCTGCTACAAAGTTTGTGTCACGACGTTTAACCTTATACGTGTCTGATTTATAATCGTTTGTTCTACTTAGCAATTTCAAATCCCATGACGAGAATAGTTAAATAATCGTAGAGAGATCGATATTCAGTACTCTTTCTCATTATAACAAAGTGGGTTATTTATTGTATGTAAAACCTTATTATGCTAATTCGATTTAAAGCTCTATATTATTTAAGATCTAGAGAAATATGCAAAATCCTGTTGAACATTTTATTTCGACAAATATTGCTTTCAATTTGTTAAAAATTGTACTTGTCCGATCTATAATCGATTGCTCCACTTATTCAGATCTCTTTTTGCCACAATTTAATATTAATTATACACATATACCATGAAATATCTGGTTTCATTTCTATATATGAATTAATCTATCTTGTAGAATTATAGACTTTTTTCCCTAAATCATTACCAATCTCGCATAATTATCGAGCTTCCTTTAATCGAGTATTATTTGTCCCTCGTGAAAATCGTTCAATAATTTTCAATGAGAACGAAACGGAGCGTCAGGTATTCCGGTTAATCCCGGAAATTATGCACGAAAGCCGGGAGTTTAAGGGAGAAACCGAGTGAATCGGAGCGAATCGAGGCCCGACGGGATAAGAGAAAGGAATCCAACTAGAGAGAGAGAGAGAGGGAGAGAGAGAAAGACCCACCGCGTGTAATATAGAGATTTTTTTCCGTAATTAATCACGGCCAATGAACACCGGAAGAATCAGGTCTTTCGCGATTGACCCAACGTTAAACGAGACCGGATTTAATTTTAGCCTAGCCAGCCAGTCCTCGTTCGTTCTTTACCTTTCTTCGTCGTTCTCCCATTTCCTTGGTCTTTCCTTATACCTACATCCAGTCCCCTTATACCTTTGAAGAAACACGTCCTGTAGAATGCTTAATGAGTGGATCTCTGTCTCTCTCTCTCTCTCTCTCTCTCTCTCTCCCTCTCCCGTTCCCTCTCTCTATTAGTCTGTCTCGATTTTTCTCTCTTAGCAACCCTCTCTTTTCAGCCCCTCCTCTTCTCCTCCTACTTCCTTCATCCTTCCTTTTCCAATACCTACTCTTTCCTGTTTTCCTAATCGACTCAAGAATTATTCCCGGCGCACCGGAGTAATTACCTAATAATTCCTGGATCAATTCTCGCGGCTGAGACTCAACCGGAAGCCCAACTTCCATTCGCGAAAGTTCGACCTAGTTTGCACCCGACAGGATTAAAGGTTTGCCCACGTGACAGACACGCTAACGACGCGACGTGCCTGCCATTAATAATTTTCCGCGTTCCCCTCAAAGTAGTTCCAGTCCCCCCCCCCTACACCACCCCACCTCATTTTGAAATCAGTGCAATATCATATCTGTTACTCCAAATCTCAGCCCAGCTGAACATCATCAAGATTTTTCTACTTACGGATGACAGCTTCAAGATTTCACTCGAGATCGATCAGTTTTTCTGATGCTCTCTCTCCGTATGATTTATGTTACAGATTACTACTGCGAAAATCCCTTATACTGACAACGAATCTATGTACCTACTTTCTTTATCCACTGTCTGTAGGTGATTTTCGAGATAAGTCTTTTTTCAACATACTATATATATATATATATATATATCATAAAGTGATAATGTGAAATAATGTCTGGTAATATCTGAGTATGCGATGGGGAAAGTTTATGTGAAAAAGAAGGAAAACGTTTGGCATATAGCCCATCGATACTTGGACATTCCATGGTGATTTAGAAAGTTTTGGTGGGAAGATAGGGTGTCGGGGTTAAAAATTTGGAAGTGGGGACAGTAGGAGGGTGTTCTTGCGGGACGCGGTTTGATCGAAGGGGTATTTTCCCACAGTATGGGAGAAAAGTTTTGCGAGAAGATAAACTGCCTTCCTCTTTTCCTATATCTTCCCCCTCTGATCTATTTTATCTTTCTCTCTCTCTCCCTTATTCTTAGCCTCCTCTCATTTCTTTTTCATCCATCCCTCCTTAACTTTTTCTACTTTCTTACCTCTTCTCTTTATTTTTCCATTTTTGTAACACCCTCCACCTCCCCCCTTCCTCCTGGTCTCCGTGCAACGCGTTTATAAATTTTCCTTGGGTTTCCTAAACCTGCCTATCTTTTCTCCTTGCCCCTTCTTTCGTTTCACCCCCCCCCCCCCCCCCAAACCCTGCCATCCCCTTTTCCCTTATAGCGAGTACTTTCCTCTAAGAAAGATTCACAAAAGATTTTTTCACCTTTTTCTTCAACGTTGTAATAGTATAACCGAGAACGAGTAGCTTCTTGTAAAAAAAAATATGCGAAAGAGCTTAGAAGGGTAGCTATAAAGAAAGACAAGATTTATTCATCGAATAAAATTGTGGTAATTTGTCTGTATTAATTATGCTCCATTTGTAAATAAATGATTAAATCGATTTGCCCATTAACCTATCTTGATAAGTGGAAAATACTTTTAATAATTTATAACTCGTAAATAAATTTTCTTAATTGGAAATTAGTGATAAAACGCAACATTATTATAAATCTGTGGCTGATTTATGAATGAAACGGTAAATAATGGTATATAACACGGGGCATAAATAAAAACATTTTTCAATGGAGTGTATCAGAATAAATTTTCTTTCTACAATTACCGAATAATTACAATTGAATTTTCGTTCTGATTTCTGTAATAAGCAAATGTTACGTCAGTATACACTCGATATGCATATTAAAGTTGCAAATAACGTTTTCACGTAAATTTGTCGTGGTTACCAATTGCTTATTCATGGTAATTAAATGTGAATGGGTGAGAGTCCTTGATTTGTATGCTTAGGAAAATATTGCCTTCGTTACAGATTCACTGGACCAATTGTTCTTAATAAAAAATATTGCAAATTATTAACAAACCCCGCGAAATGTTTTATGTCAATTGCTTCGTAAATGGGGAAAATCAGTAACATCTATCTTGCTGTGCTGTTTATAAAAATTACATTGACTCAATTAATTTTTCGATTTCAATTAAGCTCTCGTATATTTTAGAGAGAAAAAGTCAATTTATTATTTTACTTCGATAAAAATGTTAAACAAATATAACCCCACATTCTTTTTTAGATAATTTAACCAGACAAATTGTTTCAATTTATTCATCTTCATTACATCTATAAATGAGAAATGGATAGATTTTCCAACTAAAAGAGAAAATTATAATAATGGAAGATAAGTTTCAATCATAATTAAAACTCTTTTCAATTTAATAATTAATATTCTATAATAATGACAGAATATCAATTATTGATGACAGATTACTTATCGACATTGTTATCAACTCTAAAATGTAATCGCGTTACGTTTTCCAAGAGATATAGTTTTACCAAATTGTTGTCAGAATGAAATTTTCAGTAATGGATACAAAATGGGCCACTCAAAATGGATAGTAATTTCCTGTACACGCGATTTAAAATAATTACAGCTATGAAAAACGATACGAATTAACGACTTCCCTGAGGGAACGTGTTGGTAACACGTACAACCTTAGCCAAACGTCCTTCTAATATCCATTAATCATTACATGAATAGTATATCCCTATTTTTTCAATATTTCAACCATTTGTATAAAATATTAGACGTTGCGAAATTAATAAAAAGCTTTCAGTTTTTCCATAGATACTACACCAATGAAACTTGTATCGTATTACCATTAAACTAACGATTGCTTTCTTTTTCAGCTTTCAGTAACATTAAAGCTATTTTTAAATCGAATATCCCACGTGTTACTTTCAAAGTTATAAAAAATTTAATAGATATTCGGATCCTCCATTCTGGTAAAGCTAATGGAAATCCTAGCTGTATAATATCCTATTATTACAAACCATTTATCAAAAATATTCAAGCTTCATCCACCATTTCGTTTGATTATTTGCACTGCCCATCTTGCTATATGCTCTAAAAAATTTACAAAACATTTTAAGTAAATATTTCAATTAAAATTTCAATATCCATCTGCATTAGTCATTTTTTGCTCTTTGAATGATAGGACAGCAAGTCATGGTGTCGATGCGTGCATTTGATAAAAAGTCACGAACGGAAAGCACCCATATAACCTGAAAGCTGAAGATATTTATTTGAAATGAAAACTCTTTATTTGAAATCTCAGCAGAAATGTGCCAATGAACCCTGATAATCGTAACAATATCGTGCAAACTAGCTTTTCTATACTATATACCTTTACATTAAAATAATGGGAGCTTTGCATGCGATGCTTTTGTATTCGACTTTACACTATGCTATAAGATATTAAGTTGCTTTACACTTTCAGGTAAAGATATTGGCTCTTGTTAACACTATACAGTATTTCCACTTCTAATTTTTCTTCATCATTCAAAACTCAAATAATCCTTCGTCTTTTTTTAATTAATTTTATTCAACAATAATTAGACAATCTCCCAGACTTTGGAGCGACTATGATTAATTGTAGTAATTGCTTTATAAATTAATTATTAAAAGTTTCTATACCGTCTCAACGAATTATCTATAACATCCTGGTTATGCTTCTTTAGTGAAGTTTAAAACAATGTACTTTTGTCAATTAATCTTTAAGGCATTTCGACACAATAAAGTACTGCCCTAATTTGTTTAAGATCATTCTTCAACTAGTCAAAGTTAGGCCAAAAAGTATTCACATGGTTCCAAGAAGAAATTCTTCGCGAGATTTGAAATATTTTATCTTCTTTACAAAAAGTGTGAATACATACACAAAAATTGTACTTAAAACTCGAATCGTAGAATAACGACCAATTTTAAGATGCTATCAGTTCAAATTATGAAACTAGTTTCTTATATTCAACCAAAACCTATTCATTTTTAAATAAAAGGTTTGCATCTTTTATTTCTTACTGTCAATGAATAAGTACATTAATTTCCTAATTTTCAGTACATTTTTTAATGACTTCTGCTTCGTTTTTAATTAAATTATTTCATTTTTACTATTTTTCATAAACAGCACAGCTGATCCAAATTCATTCACTTTTTATTTTCTATACTAAAGATGTCTTACGAGGAACAATCTACGCACAAATTGAATTTTCCAGTGATAATTTGTGGTCATTATTAAAAAAACTTTTAGAATATAAAAAAATTATTGATACAGAAATTCGATATATTTGATCGAGCCGTTAAACACGAAGTTTGGGAATAATTGGTAGTCTAAGTTTTCGACTGACTAGTAGGTAATTTGAGGTGCGATATCAATAAGGAAAGTTTTGCGACTGAACGTGACCGCGCAAGACCTTAACCCTTTGCCATTCGTTCGCCATTAAGCGGATCATCCATCATCCGTATAACGCGAAGTATTCCATCATTCGTTAAGGGAAGTAGTATATCCATCACGATGAATCAAGTCCCAACGAGAGGCTCCTCTCGTGACACTCTCCGAGCCCCCGATCGAGACACACGCTCACTAATTCATAACCATACCCCAAAGACTCAAGAAGCCTGATCTCGCTTACAGCAGCCCTTACAATCTCTCGAGAATTTAACACTACTCCAACACATTTCCCTCCTCTCGTCCTCTCTCTCTCTCTCTCTCTCTCTCTCTCCTTCTCCTTCAAACCGTCTCTCTTTCTATTTATTATTTCTACTTTTATTTCTCTGTCTCTCCCTTTATATTTCGTAATCTTCTTTGCCTCTTTGTGTTCTTCCTTTCTCGTCTCTCCAGCAATATCCCGTTTCACATTAAATATCCTAAACATTCTTTCTCTCTCTCTCCTTATTTCTTTCTACATTTTTTATATTTTTTATTTCTACCCTTATTTCTCATGTTGTGCTTTGTTTCTCTCATTTATATCTTCGAATCTCCCTCTACCCTTCTATCTCTTTCTGTCTCATCTCTTCAACAACCCCTCTCTCCCTGCCACACACTCCAAAGCTTTCCCTCTCTCTTACTCTTTTTTGTGTCTATCTTATCCTTACCTTTATTTCTCATTTTTTATCCCTCCCTACATATCTTCTAATCTTCTTTTGCACCCTACCCTTCCCTCTTGTCTCTCCAGCAATGTCCCCTTTCCCTCCCAGAAAGAAATTTGTCTTAAATCAAATGCCCTCCTAACAATGTACTCAATTATATTTTGGACAAAGTGCCACTGTCATTCGTTCTGACAGTGAAATATTAATTGATACATTTCTATATTTTCAGTAATTTTTAAAACCCTTTGCAAAAATTTTAGTAGAGAATGAAAACTTTAATCCGGATTTGTAAGATGAAACGACGATTACGAAAAATATTTTTGAATTTTCAATTAACGTTGCTAGTGTGGTATCAATAATTCAATTTGTCACTGATCCGAATTGTTCGACATCAAACAAAGCAGATAAAAGTGGCGAGGCTCTTCAGCAGATGCTGCTAATGACCTTTTCGAGTGCCATAAGACTTCATTTCAAATGCCTGCTTTAGAGGCCATTGACACCATTCTCAATATTGATCTTGACACGAATATATTTAAAGTAAATACCTATTTTAAATAACTTTTAATAATTTAACTTTTTTCTACAGAATAATTTCAGTAAAACCTCCAAGGCAATTAACATGATTATCAACATTGATGTTGAATATAAAATTTCAATTAAGTTTTAACTGCTTAAAAATTTGCCTCACAATGTACTATAATAAATCAAATCCCAACGAGTGCTTCTCTTAAAGATTTCTACAGTAAAACTTATTCGTTCTACAGTTTATTTTTTCTCTTTATTATCTGGATTATTCAAATTTATTGTCAATATTTTTCTACAATTTTCAAACCCAAACTTCATATCTCCTTCCCTCTAGCGACCTATCCCTCTTAAATTCGAGTATAAAAAAAACAATTCTCATTCTGCTTTCCAATCCCTAGTTCCAACTTCCTACGTTACGCAATACTAAGAATAGGTAACGAGAACAATTTTAAACACTTTCACTCGCTAAATTCTGAAGCTCAGCCACGAAGCTTTCGTATTGCCGCTTAAAAGGGCCAATAAAAGGGGGATTGAAGGGATCATTACGTAATAACCATAACACTTGACACGAAAACTTCCCAACACCCAATACACGATTCACACTTTGTGGACGAGATCCTGATGGGGCCCTGGATTCTATATACATAACACGAGATAACAAAGAACACTAAAAACGAGAAAAGTAAATATTAAAAAGAAAAACATAGAAATGCTTACAGCTTATTGGCTAAAGGTGAATTCTGATGGAACTTTGGACCACTAAGGTCAGTTCACCAGGTAATTCACCTTTCTCTATCCTGATCTGACGCAGGGTGGAGCGTAGAACGATCAAATTAGAGAGACCGAGAGCTCGAAGGATTTTTCAGAGATTCTCAAGGACATATTGGATATATTGGAAGGGGTGGGGTAGGGACTGAGGGAATTTAAGCAGAGCAAGACACACGTTCGGTTATAATCATGCGAGCGAAGGTCAAACCGGTCATGACCCGAGCCCGGGCGGGTAAGAACTGACCGGTCTCGTCGAGGGTTGCTGCCCTTATAGATATAAAAGGGGTTGAAAGCGCGTGCGCCAGTTTCCTGGCGCATGTGAACCTACTCGCCGCATTTGCTGCGGATTCTCACCAGCCTCGGTCGTTTCTACCCTCCAGAAGAAGCCCGGGACCCACAGTAGAATCAGAAGGCAAAGTCACTCGGCCGGAAACCGATAGCGACCAACCACTGTCCGACCCTTCGCACCAATTCCTTCTTCAACCCCCACCCTATTACAGGCCACTCCACTATCCTCAACCTCCATCCCATCTCCTGGACACACCAAAACTGGTCTAATTGGAAACATCCCCTTGAACCTGTAATACTACTGAGCTTCACTCAAGCTCATCTCTTTTCTTCTAATTGTATACATTTGTCAACTAGAATTATTTTCGTACTTTTAATACTGTTGCGAGGGACTCCACTGTGCTTAACGACAACCCTTGTCTTCTGTCAGCACATTAATACTGGTCTAATGGGAAATATTCCATTGAATCTGTAAGAGTATTGAGTTTTACTCAACCTCATCTGAATTTTGTTTGTTTGTCAATAATAAGCATTTGTCCATTGGAGTTTTCATGCTTTCAATAAAATATTCATATTAATAGTTTTCTTCAAATCTCATTCCGAAACAAACTATTCTACTATCCTCTATGGCCATCCAATCTTCTCGATACCAAAAGTGGTCTAATTTGAATCATCCCCTTGAACCTGTAATACTACTGATGTTTACTCAAACTCATTCCTTTTTGTCTAATTATACACATTTGTCAACTAGAATTAGTTTCGTTCTTTTAATGATGTTACAAACATCTCCACAATTTTTTAATAAAATATTCATATTTATATTTTTCTTCAAACCTTAGTCTAACGAATCAAATTACTCCATTATTCTGAATTTCTATCCGCATCTCCCAGAAACATCTCATAAAACCTGTAATTATGCTGAACTTCACACAAGCTTATCTTATTTCTTTCAATTGTAAACATTCGTCAACTAAAATTTTTATTTAAATAAAATAATCAGATTAATATCAATATGGCAGAGTTTTAAAAAGACATGTAATAGAGTAAAAAGTTTATTCAGCATTGTTCTACGAATTAATCATATTTGAATGAAAGAGTAATTAGCTTTTAGATTTACTATATCCCATGAATAGAACTAATATTGACCAGGAATAATAATAAAGAGCTACTTTGCTTACTCCTTTAGGAAAGTTCAAGAAGACTTTGCGTGTGTCGAAGGTACTCCAACTTACTTTCCCTTTCGCTCTTTCAATTTCAACGCTATAGATACCTGTTGCCCAAGAATATCTAGCCCTCTATCTATATTTCAAATCCCTCCTGCTCATTGCCCATAATCAATCACAGTTTCGCCTTATATCATTACATCTGAAATTTGACAGTCCAACTTGTCCAAATATTTATTTATCATTATTTTCTAAAGTTTATTAAAATAGTTGTAGCAAAAGGTATAAGAAAGGCAGAAAATCTTTGTTTGATATGATATTGTATTTTATTATAGGCTTTGCAAAAGAAGACAGACAGTTGTGCCAGCCAATATTTTGCATCAAATATTGGATATTTGGAGGATAAAGCTTTAGATTGACACTTTATTTGGAGAAGCAGACTTTTCTGCGCGTAATAGTCGATTTTTGAAGGATTCTTCAATTACACGAATCGAGGTGGGCACTCCTGTGAAAGAGCAAAGCACCTCGCGAAGTCACTTGAAGTATGCACATATGAGGCTTGCATAGAGGAAAAACTTGAAACGTGTGTGCGATAGTCACACGAATGCACACGTAAATGTGTGAAACGATGCAAAGCATACGGAAGTTGAACCCTGTATGTGTATAAGTAATGCAGAGGGAATATATAGGAGAATAGGAGAGGAGAAATATAGAGGGAGCAAAAGAGAAATAAGACAAAAGAGAGACAGAGAAAGAGAATGAGAGTGAGTATACATATATAAAGAGAGAAAGGGTGAGAGAGATCCACATTATACACAAGTCTACACGTTCGTTTGAGCATTGCAAATGAGGCAAAACGGAAAACGCGTCGTACCGGAAGCCCCCTTAAGCTAGTCCACTTCCGGAACGGGAAACACGAAACGACACTCGGAGATTCGATTATTTATCCTTTTCCGCGTCGCTGATTGCAAATTGAATTGAATCGAATCTTAAATCCCAATCTCCAGCCTCGTTTACACTCCGTCACTTTACATAAACGAACGCGCTTCCTTCTAAATCCAATTCATCTTAATTTTAAACATCCGTTCGTTAATTCTTCCATATCCACAGTGCTTTATTTCAAATGTTTAAACGTCAGACGAGCTGCAACTCATAAGAATACGTTTAGCTCTTATTCCTATAAAATAGCGCAGCTTAAATTGCTCAATTTACAAATTAAAATTTAAGATAATTTATTGAAATCCATGGATACGTGTGTGCCTTCTTTTACACACACCATTGTCATTCTTATAAATAGATGTAATGTTATTTTTATTGATTTTTTCAGCTGTTAAAAAAAAGCACTTGCAAACTTTTTATCATCTTGTCCGTGTTAATGAAAAAAGAGTAGGAGTAAAATGTTAATATTACAGTAGACTATTTATAATGAATCGAGCTGAGAGTTTTAAATAATGATCGCGTTTTTTGGGTAATTGAGACAATTTTTGGTTCAGGGTGCATTGGAAGAACGAAGATTTGAGTGTAAACCGATTGGATTCTAGGACAATCAGAGTGCATATTTGTCGAGAAACGAAAGAGAACAGAAGTAATTGGTCGTTGGGTAAAATGCTGTAACTCAATCGCATCCGTGGAGTTACAGTAGTCAGCGGAAACACAAGAGCGATCGTTATCGTCGATAATTACTGGGAGTTTCAGTACAGCACGGTTCTCCCATTTCAATCCCAGTGCCTCCCGTTTCGTTTCTACCCTGCCAATTATTTCTTCCCCCCCCCCCCCCACACACCTTGCTTTCCTTGACTTTCGATATTTGATTCTCACGATCGCTCCTCCACTGCTCTTCAAATTCCTCGAATCCCAACCAAAACCAACGATCTGTCTCCTTCGAAACTTTCCTCCTGATAAAACCAGCTCTATCCGAAATCTGACACTTGAAACGATACAGTCACACCTGACTTACCCTACAACCGTTATTCGTACCCACTGTGATGTAACAACAATAGAAAATAATAATAAAGTACATCGAGTTTTCTTACAAATCAAATTGATCTTTAATATTTTATAGTTCTATATACGAAAATATAGTTTAAAAAAGATAACGATATTTGATTACTGCAATGTTTCTCCCCCTTGTTCTTTAAATACCCAGCTATCCATACCCATCTAGGTTTTGCTGGCAATTTTATTACTGATAAAATCAGCTTTATCCGAAATCTGACATTTGAAACGATACTGTCACGCCTGGTTTACTTTGCAATTCTTACTTACACATACAGTCGCGTAACGATAATATTCTACCAATAGCAATAATGTATGTAAAATTTTCTTATTAATCAAGCTATAATCGTAGTTATTAAATATTTCATACTAAATTATATTTAGAGAAATTCAACCATATTTGATTCATGCAATAGTTTCTCGCCGTTCTTCAAATCCCAAACATCTACACCAATCTGTCTCCTCCTGGAAACTTTGCTGCTGATAAAACCAGTTTTATCCGATACTTGAACGCGAAGGAGAATTTGACACTTGAAACGATACAGTCTCACCTGACCTACCCTAGCTACAACCATTCTTCATACCTAATGTCAAGAATAAAGAGGCTTTCAAGTAATTCTTGCCTAACCTGCTGGTAATTTACTTTTGAATCGTTTCAAATTTGTACAACTTTTTCCTACCAAACACGATTGCTCTCTGATACCCGATAATACAAAAAATACAACTGAAATAGTAAAACTCTCTGTGAATAGACTTGTACTACCCACCCCCCACTTCCTTGTCAAATCTTATCGAGTTAAGAAACAAAGAGTCTTCAAAACTATTATTAAAAGCTGGTAGCTGATTCTAATCTCATTGGCGAGTCAGAGACGTAGAAACAAATGACTAAATTATTAGAGATAGAGTGACTGGAGGATAGAAATTTTATGAGCAACGATGAAGAATAAGCTAAACTTGGCAAGGGAGTGAAACTGATTGAATGAAGACTAGTGGCAGAAAGAAAAACAATTGCAGTTAATATGTTGAAAGCAATTTGACTGAAATTCTTAAATTAGAAAATAAAACGATGGGGTATGGTTAATAAAAGTGGAGGATTGCATGGGAAACGAGCCTATTAGCGTAACATTAATTTTCCTGTGGTCTATTTTGCTAATAATCTGGTTAATTAGCCTGGTAAACGCAGCGTGCAAAAATGGCAGATTGGATGGAAAGCATAAGCGTTATCGAGGAATGGAGATTTACGTGTGGGATGCAAAAGTAGGAAATTGTTGGAGACGTGAATGGGGCATAATAAAAGTCGATAGATTTAGAGGGTAAAAGAGGGAAACTAGGAAAGATAAAAATAAAAATGTAGATAGTAACGGATAAAGAAATAATTGAATGGACTCTGGATAGATGGATGGTGAGTTAGAGGTAGATATAAATGGAGAGATAAAGAAGGAGTGGGAAAAGGTCTGTTCGAGAGTAGGAGCAAGAGAGACAGGTGAAAAAAAAGTAATAAAAATATACGAGTGAGACGGGGGAGGAAGGGGGTGCAAGTGAGATGGGAAAAAAATAAAGAGAGAAAAGAGTTAGAGTGGAATGCACGGTAATGGAAAAGGAATTTGAGCCACCTCATACGCATTCGCAGTGAGTGGAGCGTAAATAATGAGATCTTTAATTAGTTGGTGAAATATAGCAGAAATGAAGGCTCGCTTTAAAAGCTATAAAAACAATGAGGAAAAAAGCTCTAGGCAGAAATACAGACGAGGCTATTTCGTGTATTTTTTATTCACTCACTGCCAGAGAACTTTAAGAGCTTTCGAAATATACAGCAGACTTATGTTTTTATAATCATTGAAAAGGTATAATTTGTTCGGTGATGCCTGCGTTTTTTGTTTGTCAGAAACTGGCTAACTAATTACAGTCCGCTTCACTGGCTATAATATCTACATACATTAACTATCCATATTCTAGCATATCACGTTTAAAATGTTTCGAACAATGTTCATATGTATGACTTATATAATAAAAAATTCAATCCAAGTGCGAAATAGTGTACAAATACATAAAATAATAAATAGAATTCTTTAATTACATAAATAAATTTTCTATAAAATTTACTGTCTAGACCGGAGAGGTAACCTAGGGACGTATTCATATCGTATCAAGTTTTATTGAGCAAACCGGTAAATATTAAGCATCTTCGTGTAATGATTACGTTTTATGAAAGAATAATTATATGAACTACATTAGTAAAGTTGATAGATACGGTGGATAAATTTAGTAGCAGAATGGTAAATTTACGAACCTGTAAATTATGCCCGTAATTTATTCGATATTACTTGGTTACTATGAAAAACACTTACGTTTATATATGAAAAAAGATACCTATATATAACGTAGTATTTATCGTGTCGTCTCTATAATAATTGAGGGAATGTTTAAGGAACAATAATTCACTCTGATATTCAGACTGAAACTAGCCAAAACAGCAGGGGACAGCGGGATAGGTTTTTGCTGTTTTGTCTATTACCAAACGGCCTCTGGCACCATTGCTTCGATCATCATCGGAAAGGTTTGTAGCTTTTTCTCTGATGCTATTTTTTCTAAATATTTTAATGGAGGGTATTCAAAGATTTCTTACGTAGAAATAGTTTCATTAATTATCAAAGAATACGTGATAACCCCTATCAAAAAGAAAAGCATGAAATTTAATGATAAAATACGGACGATATGAGCCTTTGCATATCAAAGTATATATTTATACAATAAGATTTAATCATATTAAAAAATCTAATCTCTTACAATAGGTAACTTGGTTGAGGAGACTGAAATTATTCACTGTAATTGTTTATAGTTTTTTTTTTATGTTTAAGTCTTATAACTTAAATGCTAAAGCCTTAAATGTGTATAAATTTTAATAATGCTTAAAGTATAAGTCAATTATAACCCTATTTTTATTTATAAAAATTTGTATCCCATATAGGAATAATTCTTTAACGACGATAGTACTTTTTATTATACTAAACGTAAAATTGACCATAATAATAATAAGAAAAATTTGTGTTTACTTTTTATATTTCTGATGACGTTATCATTACGTCCCCATGTTACGGTGCATAACGGTAAATTTTCCCGTTCTTTAACAGTAAATTTTCCTGGAAATTTCTTTCTGTACTTAAACTATCCCAGTAAATGATCTTCTGTACAAAATAATTTATGATTAAATGGGTTCAAAATAGAACTTCGCGACAACCAATCTGCACTCATCCTGCTTCTACTTTTAGTCAAGTCAGACGAATTATGCACCTATTCAACTGTTCTGTATGTTAAATTAATCGTGTTACAGTATCAAAAATTTGATCAAAGATTCATGTTCTTTCGAGAATGGGGTGGAAGTGGGGATAAAATTCTAATGCAAAGTAACTGATAAGGAAAGAATACAGGGAAGAGCAGCGATAGGATACGAGAGTGGAAATTTAATATTCTTCGATACAGCGCGAACGGAGCAATCGAAGACAAAGGAATATTTAATCAGAGCTGAAAGTGGTTGTGATAAAACTGAAAGGAAGAATCGTACCAAATGGAGAAACGTCCCGGAAGAGCTTCAAGATGGCGAGGGTAGATAAACGAGGAGTTAATTAACATGCAAAACTCTGAAGCGCCAAAGGCGTTGGCCGCCAGTGGAGCTTGACTCTCAAAACGACGTTGGATCATCTCGCCAAAGCAATTTAAACCGTGCCGCCAACAAAAAGTCTCAGCCTGTAAATTAAAATGCAGTTTGGATAATGAGAGACATTACCGCGTTTTCCACTTTTCTCGTTATAAAGAGCAGTGGAAACGCCCGTTATAGCCGGACAGTAAACAATGACGGCTATGCACAGACAGGCCGTGAATTCTAGTTTTCTATATTTTTTATTTTTAAATTAATCAGCCCTTGCATTCCACAAGCTCCTCCACCATTTATCATTTTTCATCCCTCTCCGTTTCATTAAAAATAGCACTGCACGCTGATTGGCGCATCGATTTATCTTGGAACTCGGCAAATCTCTGCATTCGATTTCCAATTAAAATCGGATATTGAGGAGACCGATGTAAGGACTCGGCCGAGGAATTTCCTTAAGTGCGAAAAGGCAATTAACGTAATGGTCCAAGTTCATGGCAATTTTATCTTTCGTTAATAAACGTCGAATAGACGTTCGGTCAGGGGGAAAGCTGCGTTTGTAAATTCGAGGTAAGAAGTAGACGATTTTTAGGGGGAAACATTGTTTATAACGGAATCCTTAGGACTGTTTAGGACAAAGTGGGAAAACAGAAAAAAGACAGGGTTAAACAAGAAAAGTGTAGAAGAGATACAACAAGAGACGAAAGGTAAATATAAGGAAGGTTGGTGAATGCAGAAAAGAAATGTAAAAATAAAAATAAGAGGAGGAACAATCCCTCTACTCTCCCTCCCCCCGTCTCAATAGAAAAGAAGACAATCCATCGAAACGCGGAATCTCGATTTGAGGATCGACGAAAGTTTTGAAAAATCCTGAAGAAATCCTGGAAAAGCCCGAAGAGAAACAGGAGGCGGCTCCTGAAAGCGCAAAACGTTCTCGCGGAACAGATGCGAAAATAAAATGCTGGATATTGCCTCGTAAAATCTCCAAAGATGGTTTTCAGACTATAAAAAATACTGAGGAAACGTCGGCCCAGCGAAAAGTCATCCGTGAACGAACCATCGTTTGGAGAAAGCCAGTCATCCCTTTTTTTATCACGATTCGCCGATAAACGTCGCGAGACTTCTAATAGCGATTCAGCTGGATAAAGCTGCAGTGGAAGAAGAAAGTACGAGGGTTACAATTGTGCAAGAATAATTTTCTTTCACGGTTACTTTGCTTTGAATAAAATAGGATGATAAGTGGTAAGTATATAGTCATTTCCATTATTGTCAGACACGGTCGTTACACACAAGCAAGACAATTTTATTTATATAGAGACAATTTTTTGTCAATCCAGCAAATCCTACAAAAATAGACGCGATGAGCTAGGATTTAACATTTCTCTCCAGTATCATTGGCGTTTCTTGATAATAATAAATTATGCGTGATCAAGTTTTTCCCATTATATATATATATACAAATGAAATAAATTTGTTTAAATAAAGGATCATAATAAATGGTAAATAGTAATTTTCACTATAGTCAGATGTTATATAGTTGGAAATACAAAAGAATTCTTTATAGAGACAATTTCTTGTCAATCGAAGTTGTCCCATAAAAATTGTTGCGAACGAGGATTCGATTTCTATCTCCAGTATTATTATTGGCTTTTCTTGAAAATAAATGGTGCGTTGTGAAAACGTTCTTTCTGTTATATATAAATAAGCGATATTTGTTTAAAAAATAGAATGATAAGTTATTGTGAGTAGTAATTTTCATTATAGTTACACATTATCGTTGGAGAAGAGAAAAGTTTTTTTATAGAGACAATTTCTTGTCAATCGAGGCAGCACCATAAAAACTGTCGCGCGCGAGCGAGGATTTGATATTTATCTTCAGTATCATTCGCCTTTCTTGAAAATAAATGGAGCGTGATCAAACGTTCTTTCTTTATATAAATGACATCGAAAAGTGAGACAAAGCATCCGTGAATGTAACGCCAGGCTGAATAAGGATTGGGAATCGCTGATTGGAATCGTTTGTCAGGATGTTTTGTCTTTGGCTAGCCATTATTCAAATCATTACTTTAAAAAGTCAACTTAAATTTGACACCACTCTCCCATTAATTCCGCCAATGGGGAAAACTTTCTATATAAAATCACGATGAAGAAAAATGGAAGTTCTCCGGTAAAAGAGTTTTTGTCCTTCCACTCTTCAATACCTCAAAAAGCTCATTTCACACTTAACGTTCTTGGCCCATTACTTTTTTTTATATGAGAAAACATAAATTCAAATTTTAATAATTATTAGACTTCTTGCTTGAAAATGTCTCTCGCTAAAATTCATATCACTCGCGAATGATCAAAGTATCACAATTTAATCTCAAAAAGCTCCCAAGCCTCGTAAAATGTGTAAGTATAAAAGGACATTTGTACGGAGGAGCATTTTGCACCATTATTCGCTACGGTTTTTGAGTTAAATGCATTAAATCTAACAGTAGGGGAGGCAGAGTTTGCCACAGACAGCGAAGAGAAAATATACAGAAAACTTTAGGATTAAAATGCGGGGATCGTTTATCTTTCATTTGGTCAATATCGCAGAAAGCTTATCAGGGGGTATGGTATGATTGAGCCATTAGGGCGTATAATTATATATTAGTAGGGGTTGTGGGAGATGTGGGGTGATGCGTATATAAGCTTGAGGGTTTTAAGGACGACCGTAAGAAGCAAGTGATGAATCCTGGCAGAATTCTTGGGGGGTAATCTCGAGAAGGATCGGCACTTTAGCAACGAGCTTTACGTCAGGGTGGCCTTGAAGGTCTTGACGAAGTCAAATCCAGCCTTTATGCGACCAAGACATCCGTTTATTACCCGGAAAGGGTCTGGTAAGACTTTAAGGTTCGGCTAGGCTGGATAGTTCATTGCAGACAGTCTGGAGATTCCTATCTCTCCAAAAAGACCCATTCTTTCTCTATTGCTCTCCTTTGTACTCCACTTTTCATCCCTTTCGATTCTTTATTAGACCATTCCTCTTCTCTCACGCGATCACCTACAAAATTCTTCTTCTTTTATCCTATTTTCTTCATTTACAACTTTCTCTCTTTGCTTTTCTCTTTCACTTTCCTTATCTAATTCCTTTGATTTTTATTTTCCTCTTCCCTTTTACGACACTTTGTTATAAACTCTTTTCAAAACCTCTTTTTATCCTGTACACGTCATTTCACAGCATTCTTGCATCCCCCCCCCCCCACACCCTCTCTGTCTCTCTCTCTCTCTCTCTCTCGAGAATGTCCCCTTTGTGCACCAATTTCAACCCCTTTCCTTTCCTACCAAACTACTTCCCTTTTCTTTTGACCTTTTACCTTCTATTATAAATTTGTATACATTATTTATAGCTTTTCTCATTTCTTCCCATTTTCAACCATTCTTCGTGCACCCTTTATTATCGATTCAAACTTCCGTCCCATTTCTTCCTTTCGTCGTCACTTTCAACGCACCTTAAATCTACATGAAAACCTTCATAAATTATTTATCATTATCATTACGAGCCTTCTATTATACCGGTTATCGTCGATAAATCTAAAACTTTAATGCACCCAATCCCTCTACATTCTCTTTATTTCAACCTCTTAGCATCTATCAAAAAACTGAACTTAATAATTTTACTTCTCGTAAACAATTCATATACCACTTTTTTGTCATTCCTTGTATTCATCACTCCTTAAGCTTATTAACCTAAAATATTCATTTCTCTCTCGTTCTTCAAGCTCCATCATTTTTCACAGAAGACGTACTAACAGAGTCACTTCTCTTAAACCAAAAAACTTAAATTAATGATTTTATCCCTCCTAAACAATTCATGTATCATTTTTACAGTTTTTTATTCGTCACTCCTCGCCTTCATTAACGTAAATTATTCATTTCTCTCGGTCTTCAAGCTCCCTCACTTTTCACAGAAAACTAACAGACTTACTTCTCTTAAACTAAAACACTTAAATTAATGATTTTATCTTTCGTGAACAATTCATGTATAATTTTTATAATTTTTTATTCATCACTCCTCACCTTTATTAACACCGTTAAATATTCACTTCTCTCTCGCTCTTCAAACACGGTCACTTTTCACAGAAGACCAACAACCGACCAACTCCTCTTAAAGCAAAAAACACAATTTAATAATTTTATCTCTCGTAAACAATTCATGAATCATTTAAATAATTTTTTCTTCGTCCCTCCTCACGTTTATTAACGTACCTATACGATATTCGTTTCTCTCTTGCTGTTCAAGCACCAATGCTTTTCACATAGAAGACCAAAGAGACCAAAGAGTTTAATAATCCTTTATAGACCGTACCGTCGGTCAATTCTGATTGGATCTGCCCGAATTTCTCACTTTGCTGCATTTTCACGATCCTCGCTTTTTCCTGCAAAAAAAAAACGTTTCATTCAACAAAGACACGAAATTTGGCATGGAGGGGAGGGAGGGGGGTGGGAGGAGATGGGGTGCCCTCGTCCTATGGGGAAGATGAAAGAATGACGAAGAATTTATGTTGTTTTTTGCAGAATGATCGACCAGCGAAGCATGAAGAGGGTCTGGATAAAGCCTGAAGCGACCAGCTGGTGTGGAAAGTAGACGGATTTACCTCGGGCCAATAAAATTATTCCGATCCGTTCCCGCACACTCGTGTAAGCCCCTTGTTACCATTCCCACGGGCAATCCACGTACCAGCCTCAACCTGTATTCACACTTTGGTCACCCCTGGATGATGACCAATTAATAATTTAATATACCAAGAGACGAGAACGAGACCATATATATACTAATAATTAAATAAAGGTCAACGTGAAAATATAATTACAATTTAATAACGAACGAACAATTGAATCAACAACTATATTTATACAAAGTCTACTAATAATTTCTTATATGCATAGGTATAAGTGAGACGTGCCTTAGGCATTGTATTATTATTATTATTATCGTTTTAGCTCACTCAAGGGTAATACTGAAATAAAAATTGTGAGTAAATTTGAACAATTGATAAAAGTAGGTAATTTAGTAATTTTTATTCTTGCGCGAGGCAGGAGAATTTGCATAAAGAAAATAGTTAAGTTGCCTAGGATTATTCATGCGATAATTGGTGAAGTTTCTTGTAATTACCAGAGCTATTTCTAAAGGGGAGTTTAAGAAAGATAAAGGAGAATGTTGCACCGTGACAATTTCTGTCGCCAGTGGCAGGTCTGGTGCCAAAGCATAACAACTTAGAGTCCTTGGAACATTTCCAGCTTTATTCCCATTAGGTTTATCGTTTAAAGGGATAAGACAATGTAAAGCGACTCTACTATTAATTCAATTGATTTAATTCTTTCTACTCTGCAAGTGCGAAATTCTCTGTGAGAGAAATTGTCAAATAAAATTACTAGAGCAAATCTTTCGCAAAAATCTGATTAAAGTCAACCAGGACAGCTGTAAGAATTGGATTTTGTCGGCGATTTAAAGATATAGAGACTAATTACGATAATTGGGTCATTTTCAAGGATCGAAGTGGAAAAAGTTGGCTGATCGTTAAAGAGAAGTTCCCATCAAGTGGAAATGAGCGTAAGGCGGGGATATAGGGGTTCATATGTCACGATTTAATTACCAGCTCGTTCGTGAGTTTGCGTATTAGCCTTTCCGTCGTTTCCTAATTTCAATTATTATCCCATTAATTATCCAGCGTTTGGTCCGCCTCTTTTCGGCTCGCCACGAAATGCAAATAAATCTCCTAAGTATACCACACTCCCTGCTCCAATTTCCGATTCAGCATATCATTCCTAAACATCGACGAGTTCAGTTTTCAAAAATTCAGTAGTATATGTCTTAATAAGCGACTTGTGGAAAAATGCAGCTAACAGTGATCAACGATCTTGCGTATTATATTCAGTAGATTTTAACAATAGTGTTTAACTGTTTAATTAGTTTATCATTAAACTTCCAACAAAATCATAATATATTATAGTTATGTAAATAAATTACTGACATTTCTGGGTTGAATTTAGCTTGTTATGAATTAGGAATGTCATGGCTATTTTCTTTTTCCCCATTGGAGCAGCGTCATTGTACAGGATTGTATTTGCGAGGGTAAGTAGAAACGCATGAATATCCTATTTCCCCGAGGAGTTCGTAGTACGAATGCGTATATATAACGCATGAAAGTGCGTAAATTACAGAGTTGCAGTTCATTCCCCTAAAATAGTTCCCTTTCCCGTTTCTGACATCTCCTTTATCATCCACTCTCCAATTACCTACCAATTTTTTATCAGCTCCCTCAGTTTCTCGCTAATTTTCCATCACAGCAGAAAATTCTTGCCAGCTAATTTTCCAGCGATTTCTTACTAGCTTCTTCTTGCCAACTATTCATCAGAACAGAGAAAACTCCTACTTAACAATCTCACAGTCATGAAAATGTTCGAGGAAGAAATTCTGTGTTTTTCTCTTTAACATAGGTTCAAGAATTCCGAAGGAAGTTTTTGCTATTCTTTGTAAAAAGATACAGGAGAAACCGAGCAAACTCACATTCTTTGACAAAAGCTCTCGGAACGCAACTGGCTATTTTCAAAGCTTTTGCGAAAAATAGATTTCGAGGATCACCGGGATCTTTATTCTTGAAGGATCTTCCATTGACTCTAGGGAAAACTCATTCAAAGGTTTTCACTTGAAAAAAGTAGCTACCTTTTTGCAAGCTGAAAATATTCATTTTTAAATACAACCCTTTAGCTAGAAATTGTAATTTTACCACTTTATTAAATAAAGATTATGATTTATTCACAATTTTGGTAGAACCAGCGATTTATTTTACCATAAAAACGTAAATCTACTGTAATAAAATTTGTTATGCAGAAAGCAATCGAATAAATGGAATAAATGTTGATTGGACTTATATCTGACAATTTTTTCATCAATTTAATTCAATTATCTGGATAGTTCTGAACTTTGTTAAAATTATTTGAGATTCGGGCACCAGCTCATTCAAGTAGGAAGGTACTAGGTATGGGGGTGGAAAATATTAAAACAATAAAGTAGACAGTTGGCCAGAGTTTACCATCAAGGTAGATCACATTGACTCTTATTACTCTTGTCCAGAATAGTTATATCTTTAGCTGCAAAAAAAACTCTCGAATAACATTACAAAAATTGGTTAATTCTTCATATAGATATTCTTATAGCTATTATTATGATAGCAAAATATTCGAGAAATTTGATTTGATTATCTACAAGAGTACAATTGTATAACTGCAAAATAAAAAATATTGAAGAATTTTGACTAACGTATTTTAAAAAATTCATGCGGATTTTCCTGGTAATGGAAAATATGAAAACAATAAAGGAGCCAGTTGGCCGGAGTTTCTCTTCAAGATGGATTACAGCCACTCTTATTGTACTTGCCGGGAATCGCAAGAAGCCTCTGCAAAGGCTACGAAAAACTGGAAAAATTCCTATAAATTTTTTATAACGAAAAGTATAAAAGCCTGCCTGAGATTTACGCCTTGCGACATCGGCCTCTATTTCATAAAATAAGACATTTCCCCAATTTATGTATATGTATATGTATATTTTAATACTTACAAAATGCTTATTTATTTCCTACAATTTACCGACATAATACTCGCTAATTTTCTACCTAAATGCATCAATTAAATAATTTTACTTAAGTTTATATAATAATTATAATTAGAAGATAACGCAAAATTCTTTAATTGAATTGAAGGCTGCAAAAACAAAAGCATAATAATGCAACTGTAATTTAAAAAAAAAGAACACTGATCTATATTTCCTATTGTTTAATTTAATTATAAAAATGTTATTCAAAAATTACACGAATCGATTAAAAAAAGATGAGATAAATAATATCTCATTTTTTTATTTAGCTCATTTCTCACCAATTAATCGATCATTTCCTCTGCTCCTTAGCATTACTCTTTCCTTCTCCACTTCTTTCAAGAAAATCTTCTCTCAATTAATTTTAATTCCCTCGAATCAATTACATCTTTTAATCATTTCATTTGCAGCTTCTCCTCTTTATAACATCCTTTCAATTTATATTAATACTTCTGTCCCTTTATCTGTCCCCAATCTCTCCTCGTCTTCTTTTCTTTATTGGTCTTATTTTTAAGCTCTTGAACAGAATCTAACAGTTGTATTCCAGCTGGCAATAAGAGTAAAGCACGCATGAAATAGTAATAAATTGTACAGTTCTTACTAATAAACAATGAACGGTTCTCCATCTTGGTTTTGAGTGAAAAGTAAGCAATTCGGGCAATATCATAAACGTTTAATATTGCTTCAAACGGTAACACGGAGCTAGGAACTTTCTTGAAAGCTGAAATTGAACTTTCTTCTTTCTCCTCCACCCCCCCCCCTTCTCCCTTACCCCTCACCATTCCACCCATCTCACAATTTCCGTCTCCATCCCTTGCAGCTGGTGTTTCACCTTTCAGGCTTCACCGTGGGAGAAAAAATCTGGGAATATATTGTTCAACTGCACGAGCAAGTTCATAGTCCAATTGACCACTCGATTTCCAATTCTCCGTATAATCGGCTTGTATCACTGAAAACAGCCGGAACAATATCGATAAAACTACTTTGGCAATTTCATCGAGAATTTGCCAAAGTGCAACACCACTTTTTCTCCTAAAACTATCGGTCGTAGATTAATAATTAACTTTTCAGTTCAAATTTAATTAACCAAATAAATAGTCAACCTAATTTTGTTTACCTTTAAATAATATTATAATAATAGTAATAGCAATATGCGTACCACATATAATTATTAACAGTAATTTATTAAATCACAACGATTGGTAATTGTGGTAACAGCACTTTATGCTGTTCAATAATTCGAAATGAAATAACCTGAAACCAATAAATTTGATTGGCTGGATAGTTTTAGTGTGAATTTACTCAATAAAACGATTTACAAAACCCAATCAGGAACGACCTCTTAAAGCAAAATTATTACATTGAAATTATTTAGCCAGAAAGCACCATTAGATTTATTCACGAGATAATTAGTATTTGAACAAACATTGGAATTGTTACATTTAAAAAGTATAAGATTGATTTGTGCAAATTTGGGAAAACCTGCTGCTGCATGATTTCTATATTCTACGAATAGCATTGCATTTGATTTAAACAAACGACTGATAACCCGAAATGACGTAAAAAAATCGTTTGTTCGCTTGAAAAGTGTCGACAAGCAAATTACGTGAAGCTGGAAGTGATTCATGGTGGCACAAGGAAAAATATATGCTTTATAATTTTATTGTCATATAGCTCGCGCGTGTGTGTGTATGTATATGGAAGTGTATAATTTATGAAAGCGCGAGAAAGAAATTACAGCCAAAGTAATATCAACTGATTTCATTGCCAGGCACATTTATTTTCCAGCGATCGACATCTACATTAGTGATCAGTCCCATTACTAGTATTAAACCTATGCCAGGTCATCGAATAATTTGCCTATAACCCAAATTGCCATAGCTCGATTCTCGTCAGTTTCCAATCTATGATCAAATTTAATTACAGCCAACGTTTGGATAACGACACGAGAACTGAGCAGAATATAAAATATCTACAAAAATGTATTAATCATTCCTAAAATTAAATATGAAAATTAATAGTCTCTTTCGCTATAATTGAAAAATAATACAAAGTTTAAGAAATGTCTACTAGTATTTTTAGTAAAAATTAATTAAATAAAATACTGTTATGGATTCGAAGGAAATAAAAAATTAAATTACATCGTTATCAAAGAATATTAGTGCGCAAGGTTGATAGAAAGTTATTCCGAGGCAAAATGGTATAACTGGAAAAGCCATTTCGTTATTTGTATAATGGAGCCCGATGAGAAGCTGAAAATCCAGAAGCGAATCCTTCAAAGCATCAAATAGAAGCTCAAAGATTTATCCTCAGCTTCGAATCATCCTCAGAAGTCTCGGAGCTTTAAAGTTTCACAGCTCGCTTTAGAATTTCTCATCTAAATTTGACAAAGCGAATTGAATAAAGAATATGGGAGGTAAAGGATAGGAAGGGAGGGAGAAAATACATTTAGCTTGGTGGGTACGTGGTAACGTTAATTCAAAACGGATGTCATTTTTCCAGAGGGAAGAGACTTGAATTTATAAATGGCCCATTCTGGCATATTCTGGCTTTGCCAGATTGAAAATTTATCAGTTCTCTTGCACCTAGAGAATAATCTCAGAGATATAACTGCTAATTTTCAAAACTACCAAAGATTTATCTTCAGTTTTGAATTATCATTAAAAGCTACAAAGTTTTTTAATCATACATTTTTCTTAAGAAATCCTTATTTGATTGGGGAGAGTAAAATGGAATAAACTAATTTAAAAGAAAATGAAGAAATTGTGGAGGAAAGAAGAATCTTGTAATATATTTTAACATTAATTCAAAGGGGATGTCATTCTTTTCAAGGCAGCAGACGTAAATTTATAAAAAATCCATTCCGGCATATTTTGCCTGCGCAAGATTGAAAATTTATCATTTTCATCACAAGCAGATAATAATCTCGGATATATTAGCGCTAATTTGCGAGACTACCAAAGATTTATCTTCTCTTCAGAAATTTTAATCGTATATGTTCATCTCCGCCTAAAAGAATTCATCTGCTTTTAATAGAAGAAAATTTTAAAATGGAATATAAAATATAAAGGGAAGAAAGTGGGAAGAAAAATAATTTAATTTCGTGAGGTTAATTCAAAGTGTGTGTCATTTTTGCAAAGTGAAGAGGCTTGAAAATAATAAATGGTCCATTCCGGTGTATTCTGGTTTTGCGAGATTGAAAATTTATCATTTCCCTCGCGTCTAGAGCATCGCGATACCGCTAAGGACTCTGAGAAACGTTAACGCAAGATTTATGAGCCAAGGAGGAATTGGTGTTTGCCTGAAAAGCCACTTAGCTTTGGATTGACGCTGATTTAGACCACCGGCTGTCACTAAATTTGTTAGCCCAGTCCCACTGCTTCAGTCAGGCTAATTATCTTTGATGATGATTGGTCAAAGGACCCCTGACCTCAAAACTCCTCCGAGCAAAACCTCTGCCAGTGCTGGAATTAACTAACCATATATAGTAACTCAACGTTTGTTAATTCTTCGGCCAAATTTTTGTTTCCTCCTGTTTTCTCGCAGAATTTAGTCGATCTTCCCGAATACAATTTGTAATCTGGAAAAATCTGCTGATCGAAGGGGAAATGAAACACGAAAGAATTGATTTTAGATGACGAATTCTATGTTCGTAAGGATAAGAAAGGATTCGGAGAGCGAGAAGGGGTTGAGGTAACATCCTCGGAGGACGAGGAAGGGGCAGGAATCCTGGGGAATCCTTAAGATTTAACGCCATGTTGGCGGTGAATTAAGCTCGGCTCACTTATCGTCCAGATTTCGAGAGTGCCGGCCTTGCTGACAGCCAGTAAAATTTAGCCTCTCTCTACAAAAGGGGCGTACGCTCTAAAGTGTAATTAATAACGCAACCCTGAAATTGATTGCTGGACCTTTCACAACTGTGCCCCGACTATAAAATATATTCATTCGGTTTTTTTTTTCACTAGAGATTAAAATAATTCATCCAATACGAACCCTCGCATCATCCAATATTTCTAACAAAATTCCAAGAACGCCATTTAACGTATAATAACTACATCACAAGTCTACACGATATTTATTTCAAATAGTCACAGCAATGAAAGAGATTTGTTCAAACACTTACGCTATTAATAGAACTATTGACACTGTTGAGTATACATGCATTTATTCTCTTATTTCATTTATGCAACGTGAAAAAATGGAAGGATTGTTCGATCGACTGTTAAAAATTTTAATTGATACCAATCAGTGTTTTTTTTATATTCGTTCGATATAAAGAGGAAGAAAGTTTCCTTAAGGCGATATCCTTGGACAGCTTTTTCGGCTTAGCTTCCACGAGGAATTAAATTCCAGCCGCGTGCTTTCCCTCTCAAAAGCTGAGAAGCCTTTGAGCATCCACCAGCAAAATTCGTTTTCTCCTCCTTGCAGGCAAAATGAAAGACGGACAGTTGAGGAACGTGTTTCGAGAATCCCCCCACGTACCTTCCTAGCTGAACATAGAAAAGCTCTAGCTCAACTTGCCCCTTGCTAGAATTTTTATCTACAATTTCAGCTTTCACATAACTCTAAATGAATAGCTTTGGCTCTTCCTCCAAATCTAATCAACTCTAATTCTAAATAAATTAGTCTGTACGCGACTCAGCTCTAACTAGATTCTTCCTAACTCTCTCTTTTGTCGAATTTACCTCTAACGTTTATAGCTCTCTATGAGTTTTAGTCGAAACTGGACTTTGCAAACGAGACAAAACAATCCTTTCTAACACTTTTTCTTGTCGTCTCTCTTTCTTTTCATGAAAGCCAAATGTCTCTGTAATAAAGTTTTCTCAGGTTCTTGCGAATATTGCAATTTTAGAACGATTCCATTATCCCTTAACGAGCCCCCGATGGCCGTTAACTCGTTTCTCGCCTTTTTTTAACCCCCCCCCCTCACTCTTCTTCACTGAATCTCCGGTGTCCTGTCGGATATAAAGCAGTGATCTGTAATTTGATCTTGAAGCAGTTGGACGCGAAAAAAAACCAGGACAGATTGCAGATGTTTTGAAATTCTCCGGTGACATCTCGATTTTACAGCTCTCGGTAGTGATATTGATGGAGAGAGGGGATGGAAGAAAGACACGCTGGCCATAAGAGAAAAGTTATGAGGAACGTAAAATCTTCAGATTTTTCCCAACTTTGATTGCTCTGCAAATCCTGAAATAGAAAGATTGAAAAAATCAGGATTACGAAGTAGAACTATTAATCGGTGAAAGAGCAAAGCAATAATGATCATATTTTCACTTATCAGTAGTATGATCGAAGTTTCAAGCGACCTTAGGACAATTTATTTTAAACAAATTTACTTAAATGCGATAGCCACGTGATTAATGAATATTCACCTGACTAGACGAATATATACTAGAATATTTCTCATGTAGAAATAGAAATAGAAATATTGCTATAATTCTCTTGCTCCATTTACGCAGCTACCTCCAATACAATGGCATCAATAATGACGTAAGAATGGAGATACAGGACTAAAATAAATTTGCATATGCACGTGAATTTTTCTATTGCAAAATTAAAGCGAACATTGGAATTTTTCATTTTCTCGATGAAGAACAATCGTAGAAATTCCACAGTTACCACACAAAGGGTGGAATTAAGTTTTATATACTATACATTACGATGAATAAAAGTTTATGAAATATTTGTGGAATGAAATTGAAATTACTTTATATGTGCATAAGGGAGGGAGAGAGAGAGAGAGAGAGAGAGAGAGAGGAAAATAAGAGGGGGTAGTTGAGAGGAGTTTGCGAAACGTAATCGAGTCATTTCGCTTTTCTTCGGCGAAACAGACAAGCTGTATAATGCAATTGTGAGCGACTCGCGAACAATGTGGCCATTCAAGACCACCACCACCACCACTACCAATCCTCCCAACCCCCCTACCTCACAATAAACGTACAAATCCACAGTAAAATTTAAACCTTTCTTAATTGAGAATTGAAATTACAAGCAGCTTCGCTGGCAAAACAATGAATCATTTCGTACAATTGTTTTCCTTTCAGACGTGTATCGAGTGTGTAAATAAAACATTGTTTTTCTACTGAAAACTACAGTTAATATTGGAGATAATTTTTGCAAACGTAGCTTTCATGTAAAATTATCTCACGTTAATTTTTCACTGAAAAATCGTTGAAGAGTCCATGTTCAAATTACGATATAGCTTCCAAATAATATAAAAATCTTGTATTATTGTCTTTCTAGTTTCTCTCTCTCTCTCCGAAAGTCACGTTTCAATCGTTCGTCAAAGGAAAAATCGTTTGAGTCTCTCGTTAACTCAACTAACCCGCTAAGTTTCACCCTTGGGGAGGCAGAAAACTGCGAAGAGAAGCTTATTTTTTTCGTCTTTCTCCGATTTGTTTAGTTCCTTCTTTTTCTACTTGAATATATATCACACACCTTTAATTTTATTTCTCTCTCTCTCTCTTTCTCTCTCTCCAATTCTATTATTGTCTCATACTCGCTTTTGTCTTTTTTCATTTAAATTTATCCTCGTCTGTTGGCCTCTTCTACATTTTCTACTTAAAGCCACTCCGCCTTTATTTTTATTCTCTCTTTTCTAATATTATCTCATATCGTTTCTGCCTTTTCTCCTCTAGATTTATTCTCGTCTGTTAGCCTCTTCCGCCTCTTTCTACTTAAACGCCACCTCATCTTTATTTTTATTCTCCTTTTTCGTAATTTTCAATATTATCTCATATTCGTTTCTTCATTTTGCTATTTAAATTTATCCTCTTCTATTGTACACTCTCCCACTTCTTTTTACTCGAATGCCACCCGAGCCTTATTTTTATTCTCTTTTTTCTTAATTTCTAATATTATAACATATTTGTGTTCCTCTCCTTTCTCCCCATTCCGTGTATCCTCATCTACCATGAAAATTTTCCTCAAACTGCCCCATCCTCGTAAAGCTTCCGAAAGACCGGAACTTTGCAAGAGGTACTAACGAAATTTAGCCAGATGCTCTCTTTTTCGATACACGGACGGGCTGAATATTCCCATGATACATTAAGGGAATACTCGAAAATTGCGCTTAAACATCCTACAATTCCTACCTGCTTGCTATAGCTTATACATACAATATTAACGATTCACTCTAATTTCAGTGTTGAAAGCTTTTTCCCCTTGTTTCTCGAAGCGGATTCGTTGCATAGAGAAATGTGATAATGGAGAAAGGAAAAAACAGCAAACAATTTTTGGCAGAGATGGGAGATACAGAAAACTAATAGGAAATGTGTGACAGGGAGAGAAAAAATAGGCAGGTAGGTAGACAAGTGAGTATAGAAAGTAGTATAACTCGGCGATTTCAGCGACGATACACACGCAGCGCAAACTTTTTATACCAGTCCAGCCTGGACTTGTATAGTTTTTAACGGTATTTATAGCCGTGGCTTTTTCTTCGACACTTTGCAACGGGTTACTCGTGATGCATTAAAGAATAGTATGGCGATTTACGTTAGCGACGCCCACCAGTTACCAGGAGTTGTGAAAATCTCCAATCTTTAAAAGTTTTATGGTTACGCGTGCTCCTCTCCGCCCAATTATACTTTTTGGATAGCGGCTATTTTTCATCCATCAAATTGTCGCCTCGACTGCCTGAAATTTATTTTACCGAGGTTATAAAACTCAAATCTTCCATTTTCTCACTAACAAAATAAAATCAGGATCAATAAATTGCAAAAAAGGCAAACTACCCGCACGTGCATCGATTGATAATCGAACAATACGCATTTTTTAACGCGCGCATTCTTTGCGAAGTCCGATTTACATATAAAAACCAAAACAATGGCGTACTAAGATTATATTAAATTCTATTTTTTGTTTACACTAAAAAGATTTTTGCCACTGATAAAAAAATAGCCATAACGTCTTTTTCACTTGTATTATTAATTGACGTGAAATAGTATTGAAGAGGGACAAGGAAAAATGTGGAAAAGTTGTGCCAAATAGAGAGTAATTATTGAGGAAGGAACTGCAAAAGATGTTTAGGGTAGAAACGAAGATTAATTTTTGCTCTGTTTTCTTAGCTTGCAGATGAAGCAGACTGAGGTATCTTGAAGGGAAGAGAAAAGATAGATGGTGAACAAGTTGAAAAATCCAAGGCTTTAAGGCTGTTGGGAAGATCCGTGCTTTCGGCAACCAGGTCAATTTGGTTTAAAGTAACTAAAAGAGTGAGGGGCAGTAAGGAAAAAGCGAAAGAATGGATGATTTCTATGAGTACGAGTGAGAAACAATATAAGGAGAGAGAAAGAGCGCAAATAAAGAATCAAAGAAAAGTAACGAAGATAAAACTGAAAGAGAGAAAATTAATTAATGATAGAGTAATTGAAAAGAATAGAAAAATAATGAAAGAATTAACTATAATGAACAAATGAATAACTAAGAAGTATGAATGTATGGTGAGAATCTAACTGAATAAAACCTAATGGAGAAAGGGGACAGATGGATGTGAAAGGAAGAACAGAGGGGTGGGGAAAGAACAAATGGGTGAAAGGGCAAAGGTGTAAGGGGCCAAACCGGAAACGAGCACAAAAACACGACACACCTCTTTCGTGGACGATCCCCTCGTAAAACTCTCATCTTGCTACAATTCGATTTCGCAAGTTTCTATGCGAGTACACCAACTTCATTTGTATTTATACCTCTTTTTTTTTCAGATCCTTTGTCCCTACTCCTCTGGGGTCCTTTATTTGAGAAATCCAGAGAAATCACACCGCATTGTTGGCGACCAATGAGCTATCCCCCTGTCTACCAACTGCGACAAGTGGATCGAACAACGAAAGAAAAAGACCAACACAAATAAAAGGAATGTTCCCTTGCTATTTAAGTAAAAGTTTATACAGCTGTGACCTATCCACATACAAAGAGGTGAGAAATTATCGATAGTCTGCTCCCAGACTCTTAATGCAGAAAGACACGACTGCGTGATAAATAATCTAATCAGAATATAACTTTGCAACTTTGCTCAAACTAAATCTACTTATAGCTGAGACTGAGAAATTATTGACAAATTTGGATCAACTGATTATCTTATACCTTGCAAGTTCTTTACTGTATAAAAAATGTAGCAATAATTAATATGATGAATAGTCAATTAAATTAACGTTTTCTAAATGAATATTCCTGTTGATGAATAAGTCATTGTACGTTATGTGCACTCTCTTTATCCATTACACTCTGTTCTTTATAGGGAAAGGGGGGATGTGGAGAAGAGCCCTCGAGAGTTTCGGATGTAGGGGATTTTAATTAATATTTTTAATGAAGTTAGCAGTCTAGCGAAAAAGTAAATATACGAGTATACATTATATCGAGTCAGTTGTCTGCTTTGTCGGTGTCGTTGAGTTATTACCGACCAAGTTTCTAGAATGTCGCCCGAATGACGCCTTCTACTACTGCAAAAACCGTAGTCACCCCCATTCCAGCACAGCGCACGCCTAGATCAGCCTGTATCAACGTTTTCTCCCGCTTGCATGCACGTAACTGTTTGCATTGACTTTGGAGATCAATGTACAGCGATACATACTTCTAACACAAATTAGGAGTTTACATTCACCTGGAAAAACTTATTCCATAATATCAACAATGATTATCAGACAATTTTTCTTAATCAATTGATTAGGTATCAAAAATACTGTATCATATGTTTCACGGAGTCAATGAAATTGGCATGAAAAGTTGGTCAATAATCGCGTACACCCTGATATACTCACATTTAAGTAGTATAATGTGTAATATCCGATACAAGTAATGTAAACACCGAGTAACATTATTTAATTTGAAAAAATGTAGTACGTAGTTAACAAAAGTTTTTAATACAAACTAAGTAGCACGTGCACGGTAACACACGTTGCATAGCAAAATTTCCAACACGAGTAAGTACAGTCTTAACACATGCACGGATTACAATTTTAAACACAAGCAAAGAGCTACACACGTACTACGTACAATTATACATACACAAAGACAAAATGGCTGATGACTGTAGGACGAAACTTCCACAATCTGTATTAATGGCTTCCTGAACACACACAACTACATAGGAACACCTAGAGACAGCCGAGCATATCAGCTTTAAAGTGCGTAGAACGCATTTACTGCAGAAGAGCTACAGGCATGGCAGACAAATTAATCGAAACTCCCCTTACATCCCTCCTTTTCCAAGAACTTGAGGCAAATGCAACGAGTCGACGAGAAATTTATTTCCTAATCTCCCACGTAGCTATAACGAATGATATAGGAGTCCATGTGTTTGCATAATTTTATGAAATACCTTCGAAACAATTAAACTTTCATTTTACAAAGCGAAGGAATTACTGGCAGCTGAAGAAAAGTAAAATAGGGGATGAAGGATCTGTGAGAAATGCAAATACAACTGTAGAGAAGAAAAATAAGAAAGGCTGTTAAGGAATGCTTTGATAATGGAGAGGATTTAATTTAAATTGTTTAATGTATCGACACGACCAGCTATAAAAGTGATTCGCTGATAAAAGGATAAAACTCCAAACAAGGATGCTTCTCACTTTTAGAAAAGAACTTTTAGTATAAATAACAACAAATGTTCTATACATTATATCAGATCCCTCATGTACTGCTACAGAGCCTCTAGACTATCTCTTGATCCTTTTAATCAGTGTTTCCATGTATACCTGACACAGACGAGACGGAAATGAAATTTTAACGAGTCTGATTAATAGAATTCCTTAAATCCTCGTAATTAGAAGAGTGGTTGAAGGCTGGGTGGTGAAGCGCAATTATTTTCTCAGAGATGAAGAGATACTGGGTTGGAGGTGAAGGAGAGGGAGTTTAAGAGAGGTAGCAAGAGGATAAGAAGAGCTGAAAGAAATGGAAGGGAATATGAGTGGAGCGTGCAGGAAAGACCAAGGAAACTCGGAGGAATTATGGGAGAAAGGAGATCGGGGAAGAGGGGGAGGGGGGGGGGGTGAAAATAGGGGATGGTGGTAGAAAGTAGAAAAATATTGAAAGAAAGAGAGAAGAGTAAAAAGAGGGTGAAGAGTATTCAATGGAGAGACAGAGGAGGGGTGGAAAGAATAAAGGAGAGGGTTGAAAGAGGACTGAGAGAAGGGTAGATAGCACAGACTCGCCGCAGAATTATTCAAGTGGGCTGCAGTGAGGCGAACAGAGGTGGGAGTAGAATCTGGCAGGATCAGGTAGGAGGGCAGGTTGCAGGGGCAACAGGGTTGCACTCTGCTTAGACAAAGCCTAACGAAGCTTCTATTCAACAACGGTAGGCATCACAAGGTCCAACTTCACTTCTATTATACTTACTCGTCGGCATGGACTGAATTTCATCCATCAACGGTATTTCACTCACTCTCTCTTTCTCTTGCACTCCTCTTTTCCTTTCTAGCTCCCACCAATTCATATCCTTCCCTTTCCCTTCTCACCCACTTATTGCAACTCCCCCTCTTCCTTCTTCCTCTTCTTCCTCTTCTCACTTATTATATCTCTTCTTACATTGTCTTCCTCCTGTCACTACGTTCTCATCCTCCACCCCACTACCCCCTCGTGACTTACGGTATTCAGCTCCTTTCACTTTACTTCCTTACACCCAACTTTTACGCGGTGAGGTAATTCCCCCCCCCCCCCCCCCATCCTTTTTATACGTCATAATACCTTCGTTTAATTATTAACGTTATAACAAAGGAGTATTATAGTTGTAAAATCATCCTAAATGCTGAATAAATCACCCGCAGTAAACTACTTTTGTCCAGTCTTTACACATTTCTTTGTGTTTTGCTGCTTCAATAACGTTGATGACAGTTCTAAATATGCTCCAACTCTGTTCTACATTCGTCGAAAGTCATCGGTGTACAAAGTAGTAGAGACTTAGATTGGGCAAACAGAGGAGATAGAGAAGCAAGCGAAAGATAAAATCTGTCTGGCGTTAAAAGTTTATCGATGAATTCGAGTGAGACGAGGAAGATTCCATGGCTGATTCGTTGAAGATATTACGCCGATAAACTTAGAGGCTCCAGCTTGGCGCAGGGGAAAGACAGGTGTGTGTGAAAAGTTCCTACGGAAAAAAGGGCTTCATTAGTGTTGGACCGGGAACTCTTGTGAATCCGCAACTCGTCATTGGCCGATTGATTCCTTCTTCCTCGTAAAACTTTCTAGCTTCCTTCTCGAAAGTTTTATTTCACCTTGAATTCCATCAGTTACTCCACACAAATCCACGTAGCATACCTGCTTATCCACGGATCACTCGTCAAGTTTCTCTGAGGAAACAAGCACGAGTATAAAAATTGTATAAAAAAATTATGACACATTTTATGCACTTAACAAATATAAGATGGAAAAACAGAGTCTAAAATTAAAGATGTTCTATACTTTTGGAAAGAGTCAAGGTTATTAAATTCGTTAATAGAATTGATGGAAGATACAAGAATGAAGGATGATTGTGGAAGAAGAGAGATAGATTTTGGAATGATTTAGAGGCAATTTCTGTGGGATTGTTGAAAGTTGGTTTGAGATAGGACATAAGTTGAAGTTGGTAGATGATCAGAAGGTGAAATCACAAGGAGACCATGGAGAGAAGGCGATCGTGTCGTGGTAGAAGCACTGAAGACTCGTAAGGGAATGCTTCACGGTTGTCGTGGCTTGAAAATAAATAGTAGTGGCGTGCAAGTGGTGTGACCACAGGAATTGTCAGACGAAGAGCCCTCGTGCTGTCAGAAACGAGCGTGTCAAAGTTCGCCACTAGCCAACCCATCAGAATACCCTATCTCGCTCTCCTAACCTAAAAATCCTCCGTTCTTTTTCACCCCCACTCTATTATTATTACAACGGTATATTAATCTTGTCTGGCATTAAATTGAAAACTCTATTCCCGTCAAAAGTGCAGCGAGCAATTAATTATGAAAGTAGAAATGGATTTTTAGAAATAAAACTTACAATCGGCCAATCTTCCGTGACCTTCCGGTGTGATAAATATAACAAGGAATCGTGCGAGATTTATTTCTAAATTGAATTTGTCGTCACGTGACCTAACCTAACTTTCGTGGGATTCGATTTTAGGGATGAATAGGCGTGTTATTCGAGAGGAATCCTTGAAGGACGTGGAATCGTGGATGGAAAATGAAATTAAGCGGCTATTAGTGGGATGTCGGTGGTAGCAATAAGTCGAAGGTTATGAGTCACGGTGACTTCCGGGTTGCGATAAGTTCTCGGTAAGTACCGGAAACCGTGGGAGGAACTCCAAGGATGACATATTCGAGTTCTGTCACGTGACAGTTGCTCGAGCTCGTTGTTAGTTACAGTTCGATGAAGTGAAGATTGTAGATGATCCGCAATGTTCATTAGAAACTACCGCACCAATAAGAAAGTCTTCCCAACTAAAGCAATAGAAAATAATCGCTCCGTAAACGTCACCTCGTTCTCAAGAGAACTAACTTCAAATAATCATAAATTCCAGTCTTACAGAAATCTTGCAATTCAGACAAACGGAAATACACAAGTTTTTTATTAAAATAAATTAAATCTGTTAAATACTAATGAAAATATAACATTAAATATACAAAAAATAATAATTTAAACTTTTTTATTATAAAAAAATAAATTTGCAAATTCATACACTTTGAGATAGAAATTATTTAACGATGTATCACTATTTGATAAACATTTTAATATTACTTACTTTATATATTTTATTTATTATTAAAAACGAGAAACACACTATCTCCAGCAGCTCCATAAAAGTAAGTGCAGTCAGTACCATACCCAGCTTTACACAGTTTTATGGAGGAAGAGAGAAAATCAAGTAGGTGGGTGTAAATCCAAAGTGTCGCCCCACTCGCAACGTCTCAATACAATTTAATACATGAATACGTTACGTAACTAGGCTTATGCATGAAAAACTCATAAAAGTCGCATTGCAAATACAAACGTGAAACGGATAAATCCGCGTTTGATCGATACGCCAAAAAGCCACGTAGCCTTCACGAATGGATTATAGACTTGGGCAAAGTTGAGTGCGACGTCGATGAGAAACTTGGTAGATATAATCCATAAATATCTGTATGTGTAATCGATAAACACTTGTATATTATATTTATATATATATTACATAATATGCTAATATAGTCGACGGTGTAAGTTTATTGCAGGAGGAGTGGAATATTTCGCGTTAAGAGCTAAGCGTTTGGCTCGTTTAAGTACTACAACATCGGATAACTTCCAAGCAGGTGGACTTTCAAGCAGGAAAGCCCTTAAAGATGGAGGATGCGGCTGGCTGAGCCATTAAAATTGCACCGAGGAGCTTTCAGCTCGCGGATGTACCTTAAATATGGAATATTTTTATAATTATTACCGATAAAACATCCGAATGTGAATGGCTTAAATAAAAAAATTATTCTTACCTACTCCTCTCTTGTTTTTTATGTTTCAATTCCACAGAATGGTTACTATTCCGCTTGCACGATGGAATGAGAGGATTTCGTGTATTTATATTTCTTCTTTTTAAACGTTGACTCTTGCAATCGGAGCTAGTTTTATATATGACCCTTAAAGATAACAATTCTTATATTTATTACAAATCAAACATTGAAATGTGACAATTTAAATAAAAAATACTTTAACTTGCTGTTCGCCGGTTTCTTATTTTTAATTCCGTAGAATGAATACTGTTCCACTCGCAGCATGGAACAATTGATGATTTCATGTATTTATATCGTTATTAAAAACATTGACTCATTCGATCGAAACTAGTTTTGTGACCCTTAAAGATGGAAATTTTTTATAACTATAGCAAATAAAAAATTTAGATGTGAAAAGTTAAAATAAAGTATTTTTATACCAGCTCTTTACTAGTTTTTTATTTTTAGCTCCATAGAATAACAACTGCTCTTCTTCTACAATGAGGTAAAATAATTCTGTACATTTACAACTTCTTTTTTTTTTTTTTTTAGAAATCCAACCATGGAAGGACCTGCAATCAAAGCGAGTCTCGTGAGAACCTCCAATGCTTTTACGGGAGAAACACGAGGGAAACTGAATTTCAACATGGTACCGCAGGACTATTATAGCGTGAAAATTTGATCCTGATGTTTAATCGAAGGCGAGTGTTGGCAAGTCTTAGATGTCGACACTTTCAAAGTAAATACAGCGCTGACCACTAACAACGTTACGGAACTGATGACGCGGTCCGAACTGAACGGAAAGTTTCTCGTCCTTGTAGTAAACGTGTCGTGAGCAGAGCGTCGAGTGTAATTGCCCCTAAGAAATTCTAATGACGCGACGTTCATAATTAAATACAACAATTAACGCAACACAATTCAAACCACAATAATTATTCTACCTTTAGATGGTATAGCTCGATTGAATTCATGTTATTTCATCAATACTTGTCTCAGTAAAAATAAAAGTATAAAAAAAATTAAAATATACAATTTTATTCAACATGTACTTATATTTTTTGTTATTTGCTTATTCTTGTAAAGTATACAAAATTAGAGAAAGTCACGCAACGACTCTACTTTATATAAAATCTGTAAATAATCTTTCAATATTAATATTTAATTAATCTTCCTTAACTTTTAATATTATTTTCAAGTACACGACTTAATTTTAATATTTTTAATACGTTACACAGGAATCTTACTCATTACTAACACCACAAATTTCTTATTTTCACTTTGTTAACATATACACTCTTACTTTACCTACTATAAAGAACTAAATTCCATTAATATGATTCTGAAACACAGCAGGGATTTGTTCACTAAATGAAACTATGTAGTCTGTGTACGTGTTCAAACTATTAATCATTTGATTGATTATCAATTAACCAGAAGCTTTAGTAATATAAGACAATAAAGGAAAGTTTAGTCGATAATAACCTTGCAGTTGTGTGATTCGACTTAAAATAAAATTAAATAAAAAAATAAATAAATAAAGGAAAGTAAAATTGAAAAAACAGAAAACTCTTTATTTAATTTTCATTCCAAAGTAAAAACATTGAAGACTTCAGTAAACCGATTAATCGATCCAACAGCTTGAACACATCTACCAAATAGTTGCACCCCGTCTGCTATATTTTTCTTGACTCGTAAAAACATAATAATAACTTTATTACTAATCTCGAGCATATTTTGCGATAATAAGTGTACTAATCAAATTATTACTGTTTGTTCATATATGATAATCAAAGTTGGAAAGTGCGTGGAAAGTGTGCAAAAACAAAATATTTGTTGTGTGTGTAATGAACGACTTTTCTGCAGTATTTAATATCAAATATATTAAAAGTAATTCCTGCGCTTTAAGAAAGCATTAGAGGATCAAGGAAGATCAACTAAACTAACAATGAAAGATTATTTGCTGGTTATAAAGTGGAGCATTTGAGGGAGTACCTATTATTTTTTATGATTGCGACGATACTGAGTTGACGACATGAAACGCGGTATTTTACGCCACGCACTTGGCAAATGAAAAACCTTAAAGAACTCAAAAATTACCCATTTCTGCTCAAAGTACCTGAGAAAGGATACTCTTAAAATATCTTCAGCATTAAACTGACTTGCATCGACTGACTTTGCTCTGAAAATTAAAAAGAGAGAGAGAGAGAGAGACCTCATCATGGTCTAACACCTCCATCGTCAATTTTTCAGGAGCAGAATTCATACAGACCACAGATATATGCCAGAATTGGAGCTTTTATGGTCAAAATACAATCATGTATCCCATGTAGATGTGCATTTGTGCTGCGCATATGAATTCCCCTCCAATCGGCTTTTTAGCTGTAAAAGTGTCAATGCTGGCATCATCCATGCAAAGCAAGTCTACTCTGACTTTCATGGATTTTGCTCTTGAGATTAGAAATAGAGATACCCTATTGATTAAAACAACTAGGTCATCAATTTTTCAGGAGTAGAAACGCTGCAGGTGAGTGACCTCGTTGAATGAAGCACGTGGTGAACGTAACACTCCGCCTAATATAATAACTTCCTAGAAATGCATTCTGGTCATTCAAATCTAATGTTTTTTAGCGTTGTATAAAAGGGATTGAGTATATTTTGGAAATCGCCATTATCCACAAACGACGCGTTTCCATGCGCATAATTCCTAACTATAGTTAAGCCACAGATAAGTAGTAACAGAAGCAAAATCCTCTGAGCCAACTAAAAACCGTAAGCGATGAACATTTTCAAACCATAAAACATGTATTTTACATATTATTATTATTATGACTAATTTGTTGGAGAAAAAGTGGTAATTTAGTCAAAGAGCATCAAGATGAAAGGAGAGAAAGATGAAGAATTAGACGAAGTAATGGGAAAACACGTAAATGGAGTCGATTGGGTGGTTAAAGGGCGAAAGGTGCGAGAAGTTAGACGAATAAGAGACGAGAGTAAGCTTCCGGCTTGGTGTTCCAACAATATTTCAGCATTAAAGGCTCCCCGCTTTGCATGCTAAAACCTCGGAGTCTCTGCGTCGTCCAAATATATGCGAGACGTTATATATATATATATATATATATATATATATATATATATATGCATTTTGCACGTGTGTGCTTAAGCATTGGCGAAACGGTCACGGCCGTTCTCCAACACTTTCCAGCACATGGCTTATGTAGTATATTGTATCTTGGCAGTGCAGAAGCAGATACAAACTTTAATATCCACCTCGATTTCTCTCATACGTATTCATACACCACCACCCCCTCCCCTCCTCCTATCCATATCCCACTAACCATTAACATCCTGCAAAATGAAAACCATCGAACTTGTTGGTAATGCTTTTAAAAATTAATTCTACATTTCAAAACACCCTTAGTAATTAATTCCTGTTCCACGCTGGTTTCCTTATTTCATTCACCACCACCACCCCCCCCCCCCCTCTCCCTCTTTTCATGATTTGCGTACAGAGTAATACAAACCGTGCACTGTATACGGAGAACTTATTTTTGTATAATTTATGTATAAATTATATAAGAGACTGAAATTAAAAGTCCTGTCTACTTACTACACAAAATCTAAAACCTACATCCTACAGCGAGAAACTTGAACGTAACGTTAATTTAAATACTGAGAGGATTGAAATACGTCTCTATTTTAGAATACAGAAAGTATACTTCTTAAAATCTAATAAATTACTATTTTCCACAAATTATAATATTTGGAGACATTTATCATATAATTCAACGAACGAAAGTTAATTGAAGTAATGCTATAGAATTTTGACGTCATTTCCTGTCGTAATAAGAGAAAAATTTGGAGAGAGAAATTTTTACGAAATAAAATTTCGCGCGATCGTTAGACTTTGCCTCAAAAAGGTTATGGAAATGTTGGGTAAACTCTATTGGTCGGTGGTCCATATGGTTCAAATTAGCGGATTTGCCAGCAGATGGCGAGACTAAGCGCTGGAGAGGGGGGAGGGGGAGTTAAGCTCGGCAGCCTCTTAATCCCGTTCGCGTGACAGCGGACTTGTTTTTCCTAGCAGTCTCGCAGATGCTTCCGGTTACTCGGTCCTTTACCCACACCCCTCTTATCCAATCCCTCTGTTTTCGAGACGGTGTTTTGCCTTACTCCGCACAGCGTATGCGATTTGATTCATGCCCGAATGAACCGCTACGAACTTCTTGTCAAACACTCTTGCATCTCTCCCTTTCCAAGCTTTTTTCCACTCCTCCACCTTCCTCTTTAGCCTTTCCTCTCTTTTTTCCAGATTCTCACTCCTTCACGTCTCTCTTTTTGCCAAGTACCCGACAGAAATAATTATATTTTCAAATATTAAAAAATATTATTACCTATATTTTTAAACAAAAACTTATATGTACCATGCTATATCGATCTTCATTAGAATTCAAAGTTTCTTAAATTTAATATATTCGAGGTATATCATTACTATTGATTTTGGTTTGTCCTATATAGTTGAGCATAGTAATAAATATTATAAAGAAGAAAAAATTTATCGAGTGGAGAATAGAGAGGAGTGTGTGCAGGAAGTGTAAAATTTGATGTAATAGAGTCGTTTGGCAAGAAGAGAAATGTGAGGGAGGAAGGGGGCATAGGGTGATTAACCAGTGTATAGAACCACCCGCAGTCCAATAAGTTAAACCGATGACTCGAATCGGACGAGGTCTCCTCCACCCTGTAGAAACCAAATGTCGAAACACACGTTCGACCAATGACCCGTGGCTCCCGAACCGCGAAATCGCTCTTGTTCCAAAGGACATCCGATAGACAGGGAACACAGCAATTTCTCATGTGGAAAATAACATCTAAAAGGAACGCCAAAACTAATCGGCCCAAGCACATTACTCACTCATCTCTTTTTTTATTTTATTATTTTTTTTTTTTTTTTTTTGTAATTTTCAAATTATTTATTATATAATAATTGTCAATATACATAATAGCTTAACAAAACTCGCATCACAGAACGTTTTCTTTTAAAGGGGTCTAAAGTAGCGAACCGAAGGAAATTTTCCCACCACTTCCGGTGAAGGCGAGTGTCACCATTTCATTCTTCGCGCGATAAGGCTTTTATTATAAGAATTTTTCTCCCAACTCGCTACGACAGGCCGTTCAAAAGACGCTTAGAATGTCCTGTATATATTTACTCTGCTTTTATTGTTTTACATATATATATATATATATACATATATAATAGGGAAACGATAAATTTATTTCTTTTATCTCCTGTCTTATAAGTATAAACGAGAGACAGACATTCATCAAGACAGAGATTCATTTGAGAGAAAAAAACTCTTCCGGATTCCTCTTTAGAAGCACTTGTAAAGGGAAAGGATTTGAGGCAAGTGATAAGAAAAAGATACGAATGAAGTTCGACTGGATTTCCAGAGTTTTCATTAAAAATCCTTCCTTTTTGGCGCGATTTCTCATTGACCTGGTAAGATTTTAGCCCTCTCTTATCCAACCCTTATGTACTCATCTACGCCCTCGCCTTTTTTCATTAACGGCAGTGTCTACTTTGCAATTTCCTTGGACAGACAATAAGCAGAAGATAGAGAGCAAGAGAGAAAGAGAGACCGAGGCACGTTGCGCCAGCTCTCCAGGGGGACTAAGAACACCTTTCATAAGATCCAATTTAAGATTCTTCTAATCCTCGTCGTCCGCTCCTATTCTCTATTAACAAAAGAGTCTCTAGGTATCTTTTTCCTTCCCTTTTTCAGATAGCTCATTCTTAAAAGCACGCTTATTACTATAAGTTTTAGCTTCTTTAGAAAACTGTGAAAACCAATATTACACATTTATTATACTAAACTTTTCTAAAATCTTTTTATATTTTGCAAAACTTCAAATAATAAAGGATGATAAGAAAACACGTGTTACATTTGTACTCTCATTTTTATTTGACTAAACATCAATCTTAACAATTATATGATATTATAATAATTACATAATGTTCACAGTTACGAGTATGTAACAAGAGTATATCCGATGATATAGATTAAAAGCTACTATTAGCTATAGTAAAATATGGAAATTTTAAGAATGATTATAAATATTAGTTAATATTAGAAAGAAAATGTAAGTTATTTGTAAACTAGAATTACATTGAAGCATTTGATAAGGTAAACCATTTCCTTTAATGCTAGCGTAGTCATTACTGATAAATATTTAATAATCCATTTCGAAATGTAATACGAAGCGCATGCGACTGTAAATTACTATAAATCTACATTTTCCATTATCCGCTATCCAAACCACGATAAAACATTTTGAAAAAGACCTCTTCTTGGGCAGGGTTCAATATCATTTACAGCATCACGATAATTTTTCCATAAAGCCTTGGAATTTATACAAACTGTTCCACCACCTCTATTGTATTGCGTATCCTGAAAAAATGGAATTAATTCAATTAATCGTTTTTAATGAGCTGTGTGCTGACCCAATATCTTGAAGAAATATATTTACGGCTCTATTAATATCTCCGATGCAAACCCAACTACGATTACTTTTATTATCTGCTGCAATCGCCCATTTTGAATGATCATTAGTACTTTTGAAATCCACATTAGCATTTACTAAATGGATAGATTCCACGTTGTACACTCTAAAACGATGATTTTATCAAAAGATTTTCTATCTTATAAAATATACATAACTTAAAATTAATGATTTTACATATTCTCACTAATTACAATTTTGGTTGATAAGAAGTCGAAATATTAAGACTAAGCTCTCTACAAATATCTATTAATAATCTTTTCCATATATAAATAAAAAACCCTAGCAAGCATACAAGAAAAATATAAACAAAAGTAATAATAAAATTTAGGTATAATTTTAATAAAAAATTGTTCCATTACTTAAGACCGTGACAATTGGTAGGTAATTTTCCAGTTCCATGCTGCCATGTTTCTGCTAATAAATCTGTTTGCAATTGAGACGCGACAAACTCTTCATACAAATCTGTAAATCAATATTCTTTAATTAGTAAAGATAAGGATAAAGTAAAATTTATTTTTATCAGCTATATAAATTTTGACCGTATTATTTTTGACGAGTTTATCCCAATGATTTTTACCAAATTATTGTAACAATTACATTTAAATAGCAATAATAAATAAATTAAATAATGAAAAAAAAAATCAATATAATTAAATATTTAAAAAATGACATTATAACTCTTAAAATTTTCTGTTGTTTCCCAAAACACCACAGAATTATAATAGTTTTCATTTTACAAAGGAACTTCGTGGGTCTAACTCTTATAATAGGTATAATAAACAAGTCCCTTAGCAGCGTTACCTTTTTGCCATTTATCGCTTTTGGCAAAGGAAGTAAATTCAACCGATCCTAATGACTGTAATATAGCTTTATGGTTAAACGGTGCCTTGCGAATTTTCTTCTGATTAGTAGCATTCAGAAATATAGGAAACCTTTCTTTCAATTTTTCCGGTAGATTTTTGCTGTAAACAGTAATCTGATTGTACATTAACTGTAGGCCAATCGTGTCAATATACTCATTGCTCAGAGAGATGCAAAGGAAACTTTGACCGTAATTTTGTCCTGTAGTAGGATAACTGTACTCTCCATCGTTGATTGTCGTCGTTTTATTATTGCTTGAATTATTTTCTGATGGTCTATTAACCGTACCTCCGTTCGGCGTTGGAGGAAAATTCGGGACGCTGTGAATCAACCAGAAACCCCCATCCTCCTTTACCATCATTACGCCCTTCGCGTGACCATTTCTCAAGGTCACTGGCTTATTCGGTGCCTTGTCGTTATATAGGGCCCACATTTTACTTCCTAAGTTTACCTACAATCAATTTCAACATTTTCATTCCAACTATCTCTATAAAACTAAATAAATTATTTATATTAGAAATGTAATCAAGGTTTTACATCGTCGTACAACGGTGCTAGAGTATTGCCAGGGATAGAACTTTTTGAATTAATATTCTTCTTCGATAATGTCCACCCGTTTTCTAAGGATTTGTTTGTTATATAAATATAAGCAGATCCTTGTCTTATCAAAGGATTGCTACTTTGTGATATTTTCGGTAATTTGTACATGACATACCTGCAGGATAACATTAATAACATTAGAATATTTTACATATCATTAATCTCTTTGTTAATAGTTTTAACTAATAATGCAATTTAATATGTTTATAGTTAATAAATAATCTAAACTATAATAAAAATAAAGTAATTATAGCTTACCAGTCGACTGGTTCATTGTTCTCATCCATGCATTGTAAGTTGCATTCTATGCCACTAAAGAATAGCAAAAAACTAACAAAATACAACAACATTTTGGTAGTTAGGAGAATAGAGGATTTGATGGCACAACTCATTTACCACTGACTTGTATCTAATTCGGAAGTATATTTACCAAATTCATCCAACAATATTTAAAAAACGTCAATGCGTGATTACCGATTGAACGCGATTAAAGAAACATTATCGTAACACGTGTTACTTTGAAGTCATACTCGTGTTTTCTGTAGCTGTTCTCGTCTGTTTACTGCTCCTCACTCATATGCGCTCTTGCTACTCCAATTCTAACTTGAGAAGTGTACAATCCACGTGACGCGGAGTGTAGATCTTACTCACTGCCAGTGAAAAAGAATATGCAAACAGTTAGTCATAATGCGACGTCATACACTACAAGACAAAGAAAATTTGGCTAATACCTTATAGATGCTGTGATTTGTATTAATTAATAATTATCTTGCCATACATTTATATTAAAGCTTTTAGAATTAGTAAAAACATTTTTACACAAATTTTAAATACATAGTAATTTCAAATATAATATTAATTTAAAAGATCAAAGGTCAATAATTAAGTCAAATGTTATACATAAACTATTTATTATATTTTATATTTTTTAACTCCACAAAAAAGTAATATTTAATGCTTTATCTTTGAAAAAAAGCAATAAAAAGTAAATTCTTAAGTTATCAAAGCTTTTAAAAAGCAATAATAAAAACAAGTTTATAATAAAACAGTTTTTTTCTTTGTCATAACTTTATTGAATATCAATAAACCGCATTTCAGTATAGACTTTATTCAAATGTTTGTTTTTTGTTACTAAAATATTTCATTGTACTTATATCCTTCTTTGTTACTGCCGAAAATTCATCCAAACATCCTAATATTCGTCATTTTTATAATCAGTACTGTTATTATTAGCAAACTCATTTTTATAGATGCTAGTCTCTGAACTTATTCCTGACATGTCAAGAATTGAATCTTTTGATGTTTGGAGCCAACCATTTTTCTGTAAAGCTTGTTTCAGCATATATCCATGACCAGTACTAGCACTTCCTATGCTACTTGTTGCAGCTGCATAGTTAGACAAGCCTCGTATAATAGGTACTCCATTTTTTATTTTCACATTTTTTAGTTGGTTTTCTTTGCTATTATCTAGCATCTCTTTTACAAGTTTTGCTTCTCTTATAGAAATATTTTCTTTTATTATTGAGAGTGCAGACATTTCAGCAGTGAGCCTAAAAATTATTTAATTTGAAAATATTTTACCTTTAAATTTGGATGATTGCATTTTTCTATACAGCTCTTTATAAATTTCAGTACATACTCATGATTAATTGGATACAAAACTTGCTCATTTTCAATCTTAATGTCATCTGAAGCTAAAGGTTCTTGAACCTCGGGAAATTCTCCACCATCTAAACCTTTCGCTGCCTGATTTATAGTTTTATGATTATCATTTTCTATCTAAGATATATCACTTGAACTGAAAGATTCAAAATTGTTGATAGGAAGACTATGTAGACTATCTTGAAGTGATGAGCCATTAACCACTACATTAACAGACTTCTTTCTAGGTAGACGTAGAGGATTGTAAGAGTACTGTGCCTATAAAAAGAGTTTTTAACATTAAAACTTTGCATAAATGGAATTTTAATTGAAAATTTAGAATTTTCGTTACATCATCTTTGTCTACATATGGCACAGCATTAACAGACTCCATAAGTAATTTCTCTTCCAGCTTCAATATTCTACTGTGTTCATTTAATTTGAATTGTTCCTTTTCAGACTTAGTTGCACATATTAATTGCCTAAATATTATTTTAGATTCAGTTTTTTTCATAGGAATGAATTTCTCTTTCATAGGTACCTGCAAAATGGTAACTGTATTAAGACAATAATATATATCTTTTAATTTAAAAAAAAAAAAGAGAATATTACATCTTCCCATTTCTCTCCAGAAGGAAATTCGAGGTCTACATTTATAGGTACAATGCCTATAGATTTTTCATGTTTATATTTTACCTTCTCCATTTCAAGTAAACCTCTGTCAGAACATTCACTTATATGGCTCTACGATACAATAAGATCAACAGCACTAACTATTAATTTAAATGTCTTTTGAAAAATTAAGAAGAATAATGTATTACCTCCAGTTCCAGCATTTCAATGACATGTGTTTGATTGTAAGGACACTTCACTTTTGTGGTATTAGGAAAATTCTTAGCGCATTTAATAAGATGACATTGCAATCTATTTGCTATGATACGATGTGCAGAATCATAAGGACATGTTTTCAGTAATACTTCCATTTCTATTTAATTTTGCTATGTATCACCTATTCCTAAAACTGAAAGCACTTAGATAACAAAATTTTATCTTGATTTTAATATACATTTACAATTATTTAATGAAATTTGTATTCTTCCTTTAACCTCAAACTTAGCTGTATTTGACTAAAATTAAAAAGAAAAATTAAACAATATTAATTTTACTATTTATAAAAGTAAAGGTACTAAGAGAATATTTTTTAAAAATATATTATATACTAAACGTAAATATTAGTTTTAATACCTACAATGAAATAAAAATTAGATAGATTACCTGTTTATAATTAGTTGGTTGCGATGATGAATGAAAATATTAAATGTATTAAATTCTAAGCCTGCTACCATCTCTGCTTATATGCTTTAAAAGTCAGCAGAAATTTAAACCGTAATGCGAAGATTGAGAAATGCAAACAAAGGATGTAAGGGGTACCGGATAATGCTGTGTATGAGTGTATGGTGTCCAATGTCATCGCATTAGAAAATCAGAATGTTGTGTGGGTTGTGTATGTCACTGTATGTAGGTGATATATAAATAGTATATTATTTTAAAAGCTGCATAATGGCAAAGCACCAACATACATACATATATCACTGTATATAAACAACATGCATATATATATAATTATTTTAATATACAAATATAAAACCTCTTGTCTTTAATTTATAGATAATATTTTACTCTTATCAACAAATTTCGGTATCGTTAAGCTGAAGTTAACGACAAATATTGATATTTGTAATGAGAAATGTATATCTATATACATATATAGTTTTTCGTCCGTACTAACACCGAAAATTCTGCATAAAGTTACAGAATACGGAGTTAGATGCTCCATGATATAATTAATAAATTAATTTTATATAGTAATAATTAAAAATTGAGTGTTAAAAAGTACGATTACTGGTATTTTATTCTTTAACAATCCGCGAACTTAAACTTTGTAACAATGATATTTCTTTCTCTAAAAAAAAGTCATTTATCATCAGTTATTATTGACTGTCGTAAAATGAAAAAAAGACTTAACAAATAATACAGTACAGTAAATCACGTGTTTGCTAGTCATACATTATTAAAAAAAAAACAGTATAAATGAATCAGAAGTGCCAATTGTATTGCAGGATTGATCTTGTTGGGCTAAAAGAAAGAGTAAAATAAAATAAGCTGATTGAAGATATTGCGCCGTTGCCGCCACCGCACATGCGCAGTAGCTTCCAAAAGTAGCCACTCATCACAAAGGTAGACTGAACTGGACCAGCCTTAAGGTTTGAACTCAGTAATTGGCATTTAGCATTGGCATCAGATCTTCGGAAGTTTCAGCCGTTTGCGTTTCAAACTATTACAGGCTACGTTATTTGAAAATATTTCATTTAAACCGTTAATAATCACCAATTAACCGATTACAGCTATTATAATACGAGTTTACTGTGATTTATTCTAGTCGGCTCAGATATTATTCAGACAGACTAATTTTATCCTTTATAAAACAAAAACTCCAAATTCAGAATGTTCCGCATAATTGCAGGACTTGCTATTATTTTTACTTTGACAAATGCAGACTTGGTGAGGTAAGCAATATTCTGTTTAAATACGAAAATTTAAAAATAGAACAATAACTCCTATAAATATTGAAAAGTAAAACCTTAATTAAGCTTTCTTCATTCAGAGTACCATTACACAAAATTCAAACTGTCAGGAAGCAATTTAAGGAACTTGGCACTGAGTTACATCAGTATCATCTCCTCCATGGGAGCAACATTCCACCAGAGCCATTGTCAAATTATCTAGATGCTCAGTACTATGGATATATAAGTATTGGATCTCCACCACAAAATTTTAGTGTTATTTTTGATACAGGCTCATCCAATTTATGGGTCCCATCCAAGAAATGTCATTTAACAAACATTGCTTGCCGTAAGTGTAAAATAACAAGTACTGTTTATGGCATTTTATATTCACCAGTCATTCATTTATTTGATGAACTTTGTAGCTTGATAAGATTGTCTCATTATTCTATAAGAAGCTATAACTGATAACACATGATTTATATTCAGGAAAACAGCTTTTATTTTTCTATATTGAGTAGATTACATTCTTATATAAACATAAATTATTATTTATTTTCATTTAGTGATGCACAAAAAATATGACAGCTCGAAATCATCTTCGTATAAAGAAAATGGAACAGAATTTGAAATTCGATATGGTTCTGGCAGTTTATCAGGATTTTTATCTACTGATGTTATACATGTAAGTTTGTGTTTGTGTGTGTAACTACTGTATAAATATTAAAATCAAAATTTGTTAAAAATAGTTTTACACATAAGATTATGATTTTTATGTAACAGATAGCAGGTGTCGCTGTTAAAGACCAAACTTTTGCAGAAGCAATGAGTGAGCCAGGGTTAGCATTTGTTGCTGCTAAGTTTGATGGAATTTTAGGAATGGCATATGCCTCCATCTCTATTGATGGAGTTAAACCTGTTTTTAACAGCATGGTTGAGCAGGGATTAGTCCCTAAAGCAGTTTTCAGTTTCTACCTCAATCGGTAAACATTAAGTAATTAATACTTATCTTCTTAAAAGTATTCTTTTATCAATTTTATGCATTGTTAAAGTGATCCAAATGCTGCATTTGGTGGAGAGATGATTCTTGGTGGCTCGGATCAAAATCACTACGAAGGTGACTTCACATATGTAAATGTTGACAGACAAGCATATTGGCAATTTCAAATGGATCAGTATGTTATTAATGTTTAAAATATGCTTCATAGGAAAAAGTACCTTATAATTTTAAAATATTTTGATTTTAAAACAGAGTTAAAGTGGGCTCAGCTACTGCTTGTCAAAATGGTTGTCAAGCTATTGCAGATACTGGCACTTCATTGATTGCCGGACCAGTTGATGAAATAAGCGCTATCAATAAAGCAATTGGTGCCACCACAATTATCAATGGTGAAGCAATGGTAAATACAGTTAATATATAAAATATAAAGCCAAAATTATATATATATATAACAAATAAAAGTTTTCCAAAATTATCTTAAATCCTTTTTTTCTTTATTATCATATTAATCTTATTCTCTTTTATTACAGATAAGTTGTGATAGTATTCCAAATCTCCCAAATATTGACTTCATAATTGGAGGAAATAAGTTTACTTTACGTGGCGAGGACTATGTTCTAAAAGTTAGCACTTTGTTTTATACTGTTAATTTTAAAACTAATTTATTTGTTTAAACTTGTATTGTTACTGTTTTTTTAGATGAAACAATTTGGAAAGACTATTTGTTTAAGTGGTTTTATGGGCATGGATATTCCCCCACCAAATGGACCTTTATGGATTTTAGGAGATGTTTTCATTGGGCGTTTTTATACAGAGTTTGATATGGAAAACAATCGTATAGGATTTGCTATTGCAAAATAAGCAATATTTTATATACTAAAGATAAATACAAATGAACTATTAATATGAATTGCTTTAATTCTTCAAATAAGAACAACTTTATAGTGTAAAAGTATACTAAGAAATCTAATGTTATAAGATAAAAATACACTGTAAATCTGAAAGAGTTTATGCTGCCGTGCTGTGGAAACTTATAGACTTTGATTACAAAGATAATAAAGAAAACCTGAAAGCTTGTTAATTAACTGTTTCATTTGCAATAACGATCAGCTTTCATTTTACTTCTTCTATCTAATAAGGTTTCATGCAAATTCCCTTCTACCTTAGCACGTTTTAATTCTGAATAGCCCTCTTTATTTATTTTAAGCTTTTTGTCTTGGAATTTCTGGAACTTTTTCCTGCACAAATATAATTGTAGATAAATAATACATAAAAGCTGACCAACTAATAGTTACTTACACATAGTTTACTTCAACTTCAGCAATAGTGCCCTGCTCTTCTTCTGGTGTACGTTTATCAGAATCATTTATTTTTTGAATAATACTTCTTACAGTAATATACTCTGAAGGTCCAGCAGTTTTATTCTGACAGACAACATCATCGTCCTCATTTACAGACATAAAACATCCTGTACTGCTTAACAAAGCAAGTTTGCCATCCTAAAATGAACAATTTCTTATAATAAATACAATCTTTCACATGATATGTCAGTCACAAAATGAGCAAACTTAATTTTAAAATATTCACTTGAAAAATTGGCTCCCATTGCTCAACTGCTCCAACTGCATCACTTCGTCCAAGTACAATACCTTTCTTATCAACACCAAGATACTTTCCATAACCAGATTTTAATGCAATTTTATTTTCCCCTGTTGGAAAGGCTGTTAAAATCTCTTCTGGAGAGGGACCTTCTCCTTCATTATGTGGTGCACCTAATGTAAATAATCCATTGTCCAGAGCTTTCATATATGTTTGTAAACCAAATTCAATAGCTACAGCACCATTAATTTCAGAAATATCTTTGGCTTTCCACCATCCACCTATATTGAAGACACCAAATATTTTGATTTAAATTTGTTAATCTCAAGGTTATTTATAACTACATAACCTGTAAAATTTATTTTGAAATACAATAAAGATAATCGTTATACAAATACCATGTACTATAGAGTCTGTGTCATCTATTTTATTTTTATCCTTTTCCTCATGTTTCTTTAGTTTACGTTTTTTAGCCCTAAAAGAAATAAAATAATAAACAATGCTTACAATTTTTGTTTTTGAAGCCACTAGTTAAAAATACAATTTCCACTTACTTTGTCTTCTCTCCCTTTAAAACTAATTTCTTTACCCTTACTTTGTCGTACTCAGACATAACTTTTTGTTCTTAATTTCGAAGGAGAAACGTCTTGAAAAATACAGTATTCTTGTTTATAACCTCAAAAATTTAAACCGCTATACATGTATGTACATGCAACTGAACTATATACATGTACATTGTAGACTGTCAAAGTTGAAGTATATACATTAATACAAGCTTTAAAAGACATTTAAAGTATAAGATTAATAATAAATCTATCGTATCTACGCTGTTATTTATTTCGAACTCCTTGATCTCTTTAAGTACCTTGGAGATGACTGAAACACAATTATGAATATAATGAATTTACGCTGTAATTATAAGATTTTTATTACACAATACGATATAAACACCAAGTAAAATATATCATTATCAAAGTCTACTAATTCTTTATATATATAATATATATTCTAGGATTTTAACTAAATATGTTATTTTTAATATAAATTAAAAAAAACAGAAAGTATTTTATATATTATTAAATATTTAAATAGAAAATATATTCTCTAAATAATTTAAAAACGTATCAATTAAGGCTGTGTATTAAATAAATAATACTTGAAGAGCAATATACTAATTAATGTAGTGTAATTTTCTTGCAATTATTTGGTAAAAATTCTGGCGTCCTAAAAAAACAGGCAGTATCTTTACTTTTTGTCATTTTCATTGTAATCTGTTTCCTATAGGTTCCTTATAGTATTATGCACTAGTTTACAGAAGTAAAAACTGACAATTACACTTGCCCTATTATGGTAAAACTATTAAAAATACAATAAGTCCAATTTTGAGCAACTATTTTTAATCTAAAGCGTAATATTTTGAAACTAAAATATCTGAAGAAACTGATGCTATGACAAAGTTCTGCATACCTCACAAGGGGCAGGTAGTGGAAGCACCCTTATAACCATTAAGGAAAATGTACAGTTAATCCTTGTATTTACTTGCAAGGATAGTTTTCAGTATAAATGAGAAACCGAATAGAAAATGCTTTACAGTTCACGATAGATTTAAGAACAGTAAACATGTACGTTTGCAGCATTTTCTTGTTGCTTTTGGTCAGTTTGGCCTTTGGTTTTGCGCTTCCTACCGACAACACTTTAAATATCACTGAAAATTTTGAAACGCAGGATTATTCTGACCTTGGGTACTTTTTTAGTCCACGTAAGTAATCCTATATATTTAAATTAAAAAATTCTCTTAATTCTAGAAAAGGCTAAATCATTAAAGTTAGTCGTAAAAGGATTATAACTTTGATTACAAAGCTTACAATTCACAGGTTTTATTTGTAACCTTTTAATTAAAATTGTTTAATATAATTTTAAGGTGAATTTGATACAGAAAAAATTGCTGGAGGAAATTTCGCTTCAGAGGGTCAGTTTCCTTTCATGGTAGTAGTACACAGGTTAGTAGGAAATGGAATAATCGCGCAATGTGGAGGAACGGTTTTGAATCGTCGGTGGGTTTTAACTGCTGGGCATTGCATCGCTGAAGAGCCACGTCGATTCTTCGTCGTTTTTGGCGTCACTAACAAAAATGGCATTGGATATGATTTTAACCGAGGACCTGGAATCTCCATGATGACCACCATCGGTGCTCTCCACCCTTTTTATAAACAAACCAGAAATGACATCGGCCTCCTCTACATGCCTATGGATATTCCTTACAGAAGTAAAATTTAACACATACTTCTACGCTTGCAAATAAGCTCCTCTTGGTTTGAATATAAAAGAAATTTAATTTAAAGTTTTACTGTATTTTATACAAGCACACAATAAGAATTGACTTGATCTGGAAATTGTTAAAACCAAATTTAAAAACTCCATCAAATCATTTTTGCTTAGCGTGCTGTTATACTAGAAAAAACTTATTTCTTCTTTTTTAGTAATGTTAATTAATATTAAAAAAATTTATAGATACAATCCAACCAATCACTTTGAACAGACAATCATATGATAGTTTCGTGGACGAATCGTCAGTGGTTATCGGTTGGGGTCGTGACGAACGTGGCAACAAGGGCACGAAAGCATTGAAATATGCTGTTCTCCCAGTCATCTCAAATTCTGAATGTGGACGATACTGGAACGTGGATAAACGTAACATCTGCACAGCACCTGGTTTGGGCGAAGATGCTTGTCAGGTATACTGGTTTCTCACACAAGAGCTTAGGTAGTTTAAAATGAGTGAAAATGTAGCATCTACGCCTGTGTATAACATATAATATTTTATTTCTACAAAAATTCCTATTAAATTCAATCACTACAATTTATTAACAATCATATACTTTTTTCAATAGGCTTAAGGTCTTTCGTAACAGCTTACTAATCTTTTATAAATTTTAGGGAGATAGTGGCGGTCCTCTAGTCGTAGTGAGTAGTGGGCGCTTAGTACAAATTGGCATTGTTAGTTATGGCGACTCTAATTGTCCTAGCAGCAGACCCGGAGTATTTACAAGAGTCTCTACTTATTTGCCATGGATTAATAGTGTGATGAGGGGAAATGTAGGAAACATGTAAAAGAATAATGCAATAAATGCTCAAAACTGTAATTTCTATCGTACCAGAATGTTTTAAGTAATGGCTATGAAACAACTGTAATGTATCAGTATTTCCAATCAAACTTTTATAATAAAAATTCTTAAAGATAACTGTTATTAATTTTAATTTTTTCCATAAGTGTAAGATAATGCTTCAAATTTAAGAATGCTATCTCTCAGCGTATTAATTATACACGAAAAAAGCAGCACAATAAAAAACCATAATTGTTACAAATGCGTACAAAACCAATCATCAATGTAGAAATGGGATTAAATTATAGTATAAATGTCCAACAAAATTTATTAGATATTACTCGAGTGACGATAAAATTGATATACGTTAAAAATATGTTGTGGCCCTGAAAAGGGCCGATTACGGCGCTTGATCTCAAGCTTGTCAGATGTTTAAAACTTGCAAGATGCATCTTAACCTCCGAAACCATAAAGGGTTCTGCCTTGTCTCTTCAATGCGTATACAACGTCCATGGCAGTTACAGTCTTCCTCTTGGCGTGTTCGGTGTATGTGACGGCGTCACGAATAACGTTCTCAAGGAAAACTTTCAGCACACCACGAGTTTCCTCATAAATCAATCCGGATATACGCTTGACACCTCCTCTCCTAGCTAGACGACGGATAGCTGGCTTCGTGATACCCTGGATGTTATCACGCAAAACTTTGCGATGCCGCTTGGCTCCTCCCTTTCCCAATCCCTTTCCTCCCTTTCCACGTCCAGTCATTTTGAGCTTGTTAAAACGTAAACTTGTAACTGCTTCGCTAAACTGCGAAATCTGACGAGATCACTGTCAGCGCCGGTATATATACCGGCCAGGTCAACTTTCCCCTTCTCCGAAACTTCAACCAATCGGAGATTGACTTCCCCCTCCACAAAATTTCAGCCAATCGTAAGCAATCTAAATACCTGTTAATAAATGTGCATTATGTGACAGAAACAGTATATGCAATAAATATACATATAGCATTTGATCATTTTTTTTGTTGCAAAATCTGCTCCCTTGTTTATTTATTACATTTAAAAATAACATTCTAAAATCTTAGAATACATACATTTCGTAAACGTAAAAACCTAACATTACTAGAATAAAAAAAGTTAATAGTACAAATTTTTAGTATGTATAGGCATAATTTTTATATGGCGTTCTTTATTTAAATACATATGCATTCTGTGGTATATTAGCAACTATCTATAAAAGGAATAGTATGATCGTCGACGACCTAAATATAATCAATAGATATATAAGGAAATGTATTCGTTAACATCAAATAGCGACTTTCCCCCATACAGCTATTACAGTTATATCCACACTACCGCAATTATCGATATAATTTCATTAGCATACAGGGTGTAATAGAGTACTGTAAAATTGCCTGCATCAATCATACTCTTAAAAAATTGACGACTGAGGTGTTTGACTAATAGTGTTACTCTTTTACTAACCTGGCATTAAAATTGATACACATCAATTTACAATCCTTTTAAAAAGTAAGGAGGCGAATGACAATTTTAGGCGATCGAAGATACTTTATCCAACCCACCACCCTGTCAAATGTTCGTATTTCTAATTTCTGATCCAAATCGGATAAGTAATATACTAAAAGGAAGCTTCGTTTGGTAAATTGAACACACTTATTTCACATCCTTATGTATTTTCAAAAATGTCTTTTAATTGTTTAATTTTATTCATGTCTGCCAAAAAAAAAAAATTCTTTTCTCGAATGAAGCTAGAATACACTAATATATAATAAGATTCAGTAAACATAGAAACGTCTATGAACACTTCGATCTATTTCCTTACTTTTTAAAAGGGTGATACAGGCTTTTTTTATCCCCTGTATACAACATGTCTGTTGCAATAAAATAAGTTTTGAAAAGACTATTGTTTAATTCTTATATATATACAGGGTGAGGCACTTAAGCCGCCCCAGAATACGAATGCCGATGTATATACATCTGTATAACCACATAGATGCATATGTAATGAAAAAACTCCACGAAATGGTTAAAGCGACGTAGTGCACAGACATAATCATTCCAGTAAAAAAATATGGTGGCCCTAAAAAGGGCCGATTGAATGTTTTAAAATTTAGAGAAAAATTTAAGCTTTTTTCTCAGTCTTCTTTGGCAGGAGAACTGCTTGGATATTGGGCAGTACACCACCCTGAGCAATAGTTACTCCACTGAGTAATTTATTCAATTCCTCGTCATTCCTGATGGCCAATTGTAAGTGACGAGGAATAATCCTAGTCTTTTTGTTGTCACGTGCTGCATTTCCTGCCAACTCTAGAACTTCAGCAGCTAAATATTCCATGACTGCAGCTAGGTAAACTGGTGCTCCAGCTCCTACACGTTCGGCGTAATTTCCTTTACGGAGGAGACGATGAATACGTCCTACGGGAAACTGAAGTCCAGCTCGGTTAGAACGAGACTTTGCCTTTCCCTTAACTTTGCCACCTTTTCCACGTCCAGACATTTTAGCAAGTAATAAAATTCGAGTAACCTTACTGGTATAAACTGTGAAGCGTTGTGTGACGGTTATGGCTTGACCTCATCATTATATACTCTTCTGCCACTCCAACAGCGCACCAATCACAGAGCGGAACAGCGCCCTGCGTTCTGATTGGCTGGAACGGCGGTAGAGGGGATATCTTCATATGACTTCGGCTACTACTCTATTATACCTATAATATTTTTTATTATCAACCTTCAACAAGCATAAAATCAATTGCTAAAGCTATAAATTTAGTTATAAACATTCAAATTTGTTTTATTTTTTAGCTTTTTCAATAATATTTTTTGTACCATACTTACAAATATTTTCTTCTGTATTTCATAAATTTAACTGCTTTTACAATATAAAAATCGGACAATACGAATCATTTTTCATAGAGAAGTTATTAATAACATTAACTGATTTTTGTATTCCACTAGTAGATAGCTATCAATAATTGGGTGCTATTAAGATATCGTGAGTAGTAGCTATCATTTGTAAGTTTTTTTTTCTCGAGAATATTCATTAAGTAAACAGCTGCATAAATATTGTGTCGTTAGACGCAATAGGATTAGTATAGTTACAGATGTATACGGTGTACCGCGCTTAACGTATCTTCGATTAAGACGTCAAATTCTGTTTATCTTTGCAACTATAAGAGATATCAATTTTCCTAGTAAGACCGTTTTGAATGCAAGTCGAATGATACTTTACAATAATGTTATACAAAAAAATGACGTCTCTTTTAATTAGGAAGATAACAAGAATTTTATACTTGCAGTTTAGCCAATTTGAATAGAACACCCAGTATTTTTTAAAAAAATATATATTGTTATTTTTTAGTCACTAGAAAAATTTAATTTAATGTTTCCTGTATACCTTACTTTAAACATTTCTATACAGCAGGTTATTCAAAATTTTATTGACTATTGATATTAATTTATTTCGGGTTGAAATTAAGAATAGGCGGATTTACACAACCAATTATCAAATAAGAAAATATTTTCACTTTCTTCGATGAAGGACACTTTAAATTTTATTTTCTTCTGCAATTTCACTTTTTTTTATCTAGAAGCAGTTTATGTTAAGCATCTAGTGCTTTTGTTTTGTTTACTTTTTAATAAATATTTCCTGCTTCAAAATGATCGCATCTATAATAATTAACATTAGTCCCTATGCGTCATTTCCTATATTCTGTAACATTTTTATTATTGTACACTCTACACACCTTATACATAAAGCAAATTATTTAACACTAGATTTACCAGACCATTCAAAATGACTGTTTTTGATCCAAATATATAAACGAAATGAATCATGCATTTCAGCTTAGAATTTGCTTAAAAAAAAAATCAAGCTACGCAATCTTATCAAAGACTAAAACAAAATAGTTGATCCTAGCGAAGGCCGTTTGTGTTTAAATTTCGTCATAGAATCAGTTCTTTAAATCATAACACCTGATATCAAAATACCTATTAGTATTTATTGGGATAAAGCTTACTACCAACTAATCATGAAAGAAGTATTGCATTTTCTGAACAGTTCTAATAATAATCAAATGACCAAATGCGATAACATTAAACATTTAAAGAGCCTCAGTGACTGTCAAGTAATTCTCCAAAGTTGTGGTAAAATAGTTTTTATCGGGAATAATAGAGCATAAGTTTATCACACGTTCAAAACATTTGTGGCCCTTAAAAGGGCCGTTTATTTGCGCTCGCAGAAGCAAGCAATGTCAGGGAGTTTCTTAACCTCCAAATCCGTAAAGGGTTCTGCCTTGTCTCTTCAGGGCGTACACAACGTCCATAGCAGTAACCGTCTTCCTCTTTGCGTGCTCGGTGTAAGTGACAGCATCACGAATAACGTTCTCAAGGAAAACCTTGAGTACACCACGAGTTTCTTCGTAAATCAATCCAGATATACGTTTTACACCTCCTCTTCTCGCCAGACGACGGATGGCTGGCTTCGTGATACCCTGGATGTTATCACGCAAAACTTTGCGATGCCGCTTAGCTCCTCCTTTTCCCAATCCCTTTCCTCCCTTTCCACGACCAGTCATATTGGAATAGCTCTTAGTATGTTTGACAGAACCAAGCTGTAAAGTCTACTGACTTCGAATGACGCTTTCACCTAGGTTGCCAGCTTATATAGGTTCGGCGCACGGCTGGCTTACCCCCTCCACAAGCTACGAACCAATCAGCAATGCCATAGAGCCTTCGAATATCTACTACTTCTAATAATGTTCCCAAAGTTTCTCTTTACTGAATTTAGCACTAGGTATAGTCTTTATTTCGACATTTCCTTATTTTAAAAATTACTATTTTCTAATTATTAACATATTATATACTACAGCAAGTAAGCTACTATCACTATATTAATTTTCAAACTAACAAGTTTATATACTGAGATTAATGAATTAAACATTTTATTAAATTGAAGTAGTATAGATTGTTATGATTGCCTAAAAATGCCAGTATAAAATTAATAATTAAAAAATAGAAGGACTATATTTTTGAAACTACAATTTAGTATTGTATTTTAAATGATTATTAAAGAAGATGTAAGTATACTTAGGAAAATTTATTATTAAAGAAATGAACTGATGAATATTGCTTTTTTTTTTATTGAATATCTCATCTAAATACTATAGTCGTTCGATCTACAATGACAATTTTAAATCTATAATTTGTTCCAGAAGTAAAAGTTACGACAAAGAAATTCCTTGTTAGTGAACACATGGCTCTAATAGATTTTAAACTTAAGAGCCGTCGATTAAAGTGCAGTGATTGGTAACGATTTAATGTTCCAAAACTGTAATCATTAGTCATTGAAGGTGAATGCTTTTTACGTCAAAAAATTTCTATATCATCGTTGTGATTCCATTGTTTGCTTTACACATAATAAAAATTGCAATATAGATAATCAAGCTTGATCAAATAGTTTCTGTTGCTATATCATTATCTTAAAATATCCTGTATATATGGTACAATTGAAACTTTTCTACAAAATTGGAACAGCAAATTTGTTTTTTATAATAATAATTAAATAATACAATCTACAAAAGCATATCCTTATAACACAATGTATGCTGAAGAACACAGAATTTATCAAACTATATATAGGGTGAGGCACTTCAAATCTCCCAAAATTAGAATATAAATATTAATTTATTATTATAACTATAAGAAATATGAAAACACTTTTTATAAAAACTCTGTGGATTTTATTACAAGGAAATTGTCAAAGGCTCTATAAAATTTGATACTTTTAAATGTTACGGAGATAAACGTTCTCTTGCGTCTATGCTCAGAGGCATCTTAAAAGAATCTCACCCTTTATATGAATTCTTATAATAAACGCCGTAAACTATAGAGAAAAAAATAAAATTGTTAAATATTGTTAAACTAAACAAATGACGCTTTAAAAGAAATATGTTCAACACTTTTTACGAAAAAACTATTATTTAACAAAATGTTAAAATATCAAATAAAAAATGTTTAAAATGTGTAAGTAAGTTTATTCATTGAGTGACAAATACTAATGCATAGCTATGGTTAAAATATTAAGAAATAAAATTCTATAAGCATTTGTTTAAAAAGGTTTGTGTTTATAGACAAAAAATTAAGCTGAAAAAATACTAAACATTCATGAAAAGTTATAACATTGCTTAACAGAGTCTGAAATGGTAAAGTATTTTACGAGACAGTTTGCGAATGGTATGCTTCATGCGAACGAATCGGACCAATGAGAAGCGAGAATGGATAGCGCGCTGCGGTCTGCGCTGTGATTGGTGCACGGGTAGTCACGCGTTTTCAGATATAAGGAGCACGCCACCGGTGAGCCATCATTCCTTGGCTGACTCAGCTACTATTAGCTACGTGTTAACTAAGCAAACGACGACATGCCTCCTAAAGCAAGTGGAAAAGCTGTGAAGAAGGCCGGTAAGGCCCAGAAAAATATTAGCAAGACTGATAAGAAGAAGAAGCGTAAGAGGAAGGAAAGCTACGCTATCTACATTTACAAGGTTTTGAAGCAAGTGCATCCTGACACTGGTATTTCCAGCAAAGCTATGAGCATAATGAATAGCTTTGTTAATGACATCTTCGAGCGCATTGCCGCTGAAGCATCAAGATTGGCCCACTACAACAAGAGATCGACCATTACATCTCGGGAGATCCAGACTGCCGTACGTTTATTGCTTCCTGGCGAGTTGGCGAAGCATGCCGTCTCTGAAGGAACCAAGGCAGTTACCAAATACACAAGCTCGAAGTGAGCAGTTTAAAATTAATCGGCCCTTTTTAGGGCCACAAATCTTTACACGTGGTATAACTACTTTTGCTCTTTATCATTTAATTCCTGATTAAACCCTATCATTGTATTACAAGAATTGTGCGACTCTTAAGTATAATCTAACGTTTGCTTCTAAACAATCTAAATTTTTTTATACTAACATTTGGTATTCAGGACAATTTGTGCATCGACACTTGATTTATGCTTAACGATAGTAAGTATCCTCTTGAAAATATTAGTTTAGAGCTGAGTTATGTGCAACTAAATTTGCATAATCCACAACTTTACCAGGTTAATCAAACGGGATTTTCGATAAAACTAAAATTGTTTACAATTTATTTTAATCTTTGGTAGTTACGGATGTACATCGCTTCATTGAAAAAGTAGGTTTTTTGTAAGAAGGGATTGAGACCTATACGCTTTAAAATAATAAATTAAGCAGTTAAAAAATTTTAATGTTTATAAATTTATTTCAATTCTATTTCTATTGGGTGAAAGAGTAATTTGCGCTAATTTAATTTTGTAGATAAGAGAGAAGGAAATTAATAGAATTTAATAAAATCATTTTCGAAGTCATACTAATTTTATCCCACATTTAGTAGATTAATGTAGGATTTTTATTTTTTGAATGCCAAATATCAAATCAGTTAATTATTGTATTATTAATTCTAAATATTGTTCATGATGCTTTAATTGACTCGCGGAATTTAATACTTTGGCTGAAAATTAGGAATCTTCGACTATTAATTATTGAAAAGTTTAAGCCCTGTAAGCTGAATGTTTAGTGGTGGGATATTATCAGTCTTTGAAACTAATTGTGACGCTATATATGAATAAAAACTTATAGCAATTGTTTAAACCCAGCTATCAAAAGATGCATGGATGAATCTTGCATGGTTCATGTTAGTAAACCAAATCTCAACTTTCAGCTCCTACTACTGCTCTTCTATAGATTCTCTTATATAGGAAAGCTAAAATTTCGTTAAACTTACAGTTGAAATTAATTCATTTTAAAGTTTGAATATTTACTGAAGTCTATTATTCAACAAACTGTTCCAGAATTTTAAACCTTATAAACCAAATTGTTGAGTACCGATAAAAATAAATGAACTCGTTTCATAAATAATCGGAATTGATTTAAAAAAGGATCTTCAAAGATATATTATTTATTTTCAAAACAAACGTACCATCCTTAAAATTCAAATCAGTAAAAAGAAAATTTAAATAAATCATATATGATAGAGATATGAAGATGATTTGCATGTCGCATTTACTTGTGTGGAACAAGTTTGCGTCTTTGTAATTTCAAAAGCAAATGGTAATATACAATAAAATTACACTCTATTTGAGAGTAACATACCATATCAACTATTCTTAAATGGAACAGATGTACAATAACCTAAATTAAAATTGTATAATAGTGGGAGAATTGCTACGTATAAGAATTTAGTGGCCCTGAAAAGGGCCGGTTTTATTTTCTATAAAAAAAAAATAGAAAGCTTAAGCTCTCTCTCCACGGATACGGCGTGCGAGCTGAATGTCCTTGGGCATGATGGTAACCCTCTTTGCGTGGATGGCACACAGATTGGTATCTTCGAAAAGACCGACCAAATAAGCTTCACTGGCCTCCTGGAGTGCCATGACGGCAGAGCTCTGGAACCTCAGGTCGGTCTTGAAGTCTTGAGCAATTTCACGAACTAAGCGTTGGAAGGGCAGTTTACGGATGAGAAGCTCAGTACTCTTCTGATAACGACGAATTTCACGAAGAGCAACAGTTCCAGGCCTATAACGATGCGGCTTCTTCACTCCTCCGGTAGCCGGAGCACTCTTACGAGCGGCTTTAGTAGCCAACTGTTTGCGTGGTGCCTTTCCACCAGTTGATTTACGAGCAGTCTGCTTGGTACGAGCCATCTTACGATGATAGTCAAAGTATCTCTTCACGTCCAAATTGGATGAAGTCAGAATATGGAATGGAGACAGCCACAAGTTATTCGCCTTATATACCTTCTCCGAGCCAGTTGCTGGAGGGAACGTTTCCGGTTGGTCGATAGTACAGTGGTGGGGGTATTCAATACCGAGCCCGGGCCCCGGAGCAGGTTTGAGATGATTCACCATAAGCTATCCCCACTACTGACCAATCGACCAATTAGAGTCGTTCATTCTTTGTAACCGTTACGTCTCTCAACATCATTCTAGGTCTTTCTCGTAAAATTACGCAAATGTGTCACATATTTTTCTAAAAAGTGCTGTAGGTAAAAAGATATGACTAATAACAAAATAATAAATCAATTGCTCGTGATTTAGACACCATCGTGTTGTTTCATCAAATTTGTATTAATATTCTAAGACAACAGATGAAGATAAAGGGTCTAAAGTAATAGATAATTTATAATTTTGTTAATTATCATGGAAACTACCTGTGTTAAAAGACTGCGTAATTTAAAAAGACTGTACGATAACCTACGTTTATTTAATTTATTTGCTCCAATTATTAATTTCATAGCATATAGGTACACAGAACGCTCCATATTTCTGATCTAGTGCCAAAATATAATATAGCTCACACATGGCCACGTGCTCTCTATGATGTTCAGTTTATCATACATTTTCTTTATCTTACTCTTAGGTATTAACTTATAACCGATTTTTTAAATTATTTATTTCAATATAAAAATCTTCTAAATTACTTGGAAAATAGAGTACGTTTGTACTGTAATATCTTCAAATACAGCACATTAGACACCTTAAATCATTGATATGCCTATTTCGTTTAAACTTATTTTGTTTAACCTTTTTTCCATGCAACCTGAAAGTTTTGTAAAATAGTTTCTTAACAGACTTTGACTTTAGGATATCATAGGCCTAATATTTTGTTTATTAAGCTTCTAGCATAGCAATTTTTAAGTTGGCGGCATACGATATTGGACCGGGTCAGATTGTTTGCTGGATTTAGAATGGTGATTGTTGATTGTATATTTACATTGTTATATCCAATGAACAGTCAAGTCTAATTTTAGTACGGATCCACCAGTTTAATGTGCCGCGGGCTTTAGCCGCGTTATATGCTATACACTAATTATTAATATAAGTCAAATATTCAAAGACGCTATAAAAGCTAATAACGATATATTTTAAAAATTATATTATGGATAAATTTTAATAAAATAAATCAAAAGTAACAGACTGAAAAAATAATTTTCTAAAAAGTGCTGCTCATAATGTTTCGTGTTTCAGTTTTCAGTTATGGTAATACGTTAAAGCCCGTTGTTGGAGCATAGAGTTTAAGTTTAAAACGAAACAATAATACAGAAATGACCTAAACAGAACAGCAGCACCAAGCAGATGATTTGTCAAGATTCAAACGTTATATTAGTGCGCATGTAGGTAACGAGAAGTATATAAAAGGATTTCGTTAAGAATTTTGGTTTACTTGTTGAATACAGAACGTTGCGTGAACATCAATTCTATTTTAATAATATTCAAGTATATATTGTACATCGAGAAGATGGCACCAAAAAAAAGTAACTTCGGTGACTCAAGTCCAAAGAAAAGAAAATTAACAAAAGTAGCTAAAAACGCTAAGGGTAAAAGAGTGAAAAAATTACAAAATTTTAATCGTTATATTCACAAAGTATCACTAACAGTGTTTAATGATCTAAAAGTGTCGAGAAAATCTATGAACATTCTTAATAGCTTTATGTACGACATAATGACTCGCATTGCTACTGAAGCATCTGCCTTAGCTGCCCATGTCAAACATAAAACCCTTCAAGTTAATGATATCGAGACTGCTGTACGTTTAACACTTCCTTCAGGAGAGCTGTGTCAAATCGCTCTTAACGAAGGGAGAAAAGCAGTTGTTAGGTACGAGAGATCATTCCAGAAGTGACCAAATTTCTGTCTCTATGATTTTTTTATATTACTTGAATGAACATATCATTCAAAGCTGTTAATGATGTCTACAAAGTTTATAAAAAATCGGCTGGTCTGAAAAAATGAACTGAAGGATAAGCAACCATGAAGAATTTTGTGAAAAGTTTGAAAATTTCGTGATACTGAGAAGTATACTGGATTGCCTAGGAACGGCAAATTTTCATCATAAGATAAGGTATTACGGAATCCAGAAAATACCTGTATCAAATTTATATTCTTCGATGAATTTTAAATAAATAGATTTGTTTCTATTTTACCGGTAAAGTTGTGCTCTACCTCAATTGTTGGTCAACCAACCCAATTGATCCAAATATCGATAGTTTTATTTGTTCTACTTTTTGTGAATTAAATTATTTTTTGGAAGAAATAATATGTAAGTCATTCTTTTGATAAGTCTATTGTTTATTTATACATTATATTATTTAACTAAATATTTTGTAAGTTATTATTTTATGTAATAAAATAGTTTATTTCCTAATGAAGCTAAGTGTTTAATCTATATATATATTCTCCATTTAAATACAAAAATGATACAGGCTTATACTACAACAATTTTGAGAATTATTAAAGTGTTTTAATTAATATATTACTTTTTGTTAATATATATTAGTGTGCAATTTAGAAATGATTTCACGAATGATAAACTTGCAGTTTTTCAAAACACATAAAGAATCAATTTTGTGTAAAATATAAATAATACAAATTTAATATTTAATAACTTGTTGCATTTGTAACTGCAATTATTTTGCGTATTACGTATTTATCAGTGTGACCAATTGAAAAAAGTTTCATCTGGTCATTCCTATCGAGGTTGGGTATATAGCATTTAATCTTTGTTGGATTACTATTGGCTGCGATGTAGAATTATGCTCGTAGAGATTGCTTGCGATTGGCCAGCCTTCACAGCCTTCAGTATCCATCACTAACAAGGCTCCTAAAGTCAACGATGCTATCGCAGGTAAAGGAAATAATTCTCTATTTTACGTTATTCTTTAAAATCTTGGCTAATCAATCGGTGTAATTAATACAGCATTAATCGGGGATATTACCTGGTTGCTAAAACTATGATGGAAAAATAAAGATGACCATTTATATGTCGGTTTTCACACTATGTGGTTGTGTTCTTGTATGCTTCTTAACCAAAGCTAACTAATCTTAAATATCTTCCGGGCGTTGTTTAGAAAAGCGTGCTAGTAAATATACCTGTGTCAGTTTTAAACTTTTCATAATTTATTGGTCTAAGTACTTTAAATATTTTCTTCATGACTATTAAAAACTTTGTATTATTAAGTAATAGACTTCTAATGTGCACCATGTGATCTTGTGTGGTCAGATGTTTATAAATTTTATGACTTGCCACTAAAATGTTTAGAAAACAGTATTATTAACAAGTCAGTTTGAGATTCTCTAACAACATTTTAATTTCTTACGTGGATTGTGCAACCAAAATTAATTTAGGAAAAGCAGAAAATGACTGTCTTAAATGCTCTTTTCAATTTGCTAAAAATTGTATTAGCTTCTTTTACATAATTGCATAAACTTATTAGTTATCAGAGTAAATATATTGATTTGTTTCTTAGAATTTTTGGATATTTTACAAAGTGCTTATTGGCATCCGAGTAATGATTGTCATTTTTTGTTTTAGGAGCTGATACTGTCATATAAGAGTATTATTTAAATTAGTGCCTGTTTTTAACTTTGTAAAAAATTTGATAAAATTCTGCAGAGCACTGAATACCATGTGTTAAAAGCATCTTGAGATCAAAGAAAAGACTGAATTTATATATTTGAAGAAAAAGTGCAATGCTAAACTAAAGCTCAATAAGACGCTCTAAGTTTCAATATTGTGTCTTATCCTACCTTTTTAATGGATATACAAAAATATAATATAATAAATCAATGAATGGTGTCGAAGGAAACAATAGATAATTCAAGAAAAATGATATGGAAAGAAGAATTAATAAGTTAGAGTATAATATGATCAAAGATGTGGTACTTTTATAAAGACAAATGTCAATGATACTTTGTTCATTATACACAAGATTCTTATATAAAATATCTATTAGTAGATAGTATTTATCCTCTTGAGGAGAGAAGACAGGAAGAATAGCCATGGCTTTTTAATAAGAATGCTCTATCATTGTAAAACATTTAATTCCATGAACATAGTGTTCTGTGATAAAGTATATAAACATAAGAGCATGTGTGAATATAATGTATACAAAAGTTTAATATATTTTTTCTCAAACGTTATACAGTTTTAATATGATTGACTCTTGATTAGTTCTGTGAGATAGTGGTTGGGAGAAAGCAAAGGACCACTTATTCCACCTGTAAATAGGAATTAACTGCACAAGTTTGTACCGGTATAGAAATGCTTATTAGGTTCTTTATGCTAGTGATTTTTATTATGGGTTTTCCCTTATTTAACTTATCTTTCTTTGCTGTTTTCTATAGACATCAAAGGTACACACTTGTAGCACTAATGCTGAAAGGAAATCTATCACCGAATTCTGACACTTATAACGAAGACGAGTCATTTTATCTAACACTCTGCAATGGACCAAGTGGTAAAAATGATTAATACAATTGAAATTTAATTAATTTTTCTATGTATTAATTCTGAGTTAACAAAATCTGTTTATTGATTTTAGCTCGTGTAGGAGAGTCAACAATAAACAAGCATACTCTCACAGAAGTTTACTTAGTTACACCAATTTTATGCAAGCATTGTAAGTAAGGCAACTAAACTATGGTTGTTTCCTTAGGAAATAGGAAAGAGATTTATTTTTTGTGTTTAACATAATACATTATTATTTTATATTCTTCTTAATTTCTCAGGTGAGGACTATATTTGGGGATCTGGACTTGTAGGTGTTAAGTGTCAAGGTAAGAGACTATTAATTCTATATAGCACACGTACAAATTTCAGTATAAAAAATTATTACTAGATAAGTTGTCAAAAAATAATTTCAATGTAATAGAAGAAATTTGCAAATTAAAGTTTAAAAAATCTTTAATCACATGAATATCATTTACCAAGATTTTTTTTTTATGCAGTGAATATATTATTCCAAGATATTTGCACTGTATAAATAATATTTTAAGCCTTTAAAATTTCAATTAAAATTTTATTTTAAACAAGATGGACAGATTACTTCAGATATTATTAACGAATCTTTAGCTGTTTATCACATCTGGTTGCTGATAAGGCAAGGCTTAAGTTAACAAACTGATTACGATTGAATGATAACTTTTTTAATTAATTACTACATTTAATTTCCGACTGGCCTTATTTGCAATAAAGTAGTTACATAGCTAATATATTTCTATACCGAAATTTATACGCTTTGCCTTTTCCGTTGATAAACAATGAACGGATGTAAACTAGTGCAAGATCATCTCATCGCTTTTAAATATGCTCAAGTCACAATGGATTATTAGGAAGAAAATGACTTACAATTGTAACCATCAAACATTTTAAAAATATTTGAATATTCTAGTACAAAAAGCGTACAAAGCTTGCTCTCGTTATCTATTAATATGATGCGTTATCTACAAGTGTGAAAAAATTCAGTATAAAAAACTCACTGATACGTGAAAATATCTCGAAAGATATATAAATAATTGATAAATATTATATAAATTTTAACCGATATTTCTGATACATTATAAAAATTAATGTAATTGGGAAGGTTCTATTAGTAAAATTTCATTGTAATGTGAATTATTAGAGTGAAAATGAATAGTATTCATGGCTATGCGTTCAATAAATCTACAAAGAGATTGGAAAATATAAAAAATAAGAACAATGAGAAAGGATCAAGGTGGGACTGTGTATTGATTCTCTCAATTTAATTAGGCGCAATTTAATTATATCTACAAAGGATATACTTGAAAATTGTAGTGAAGAATGTAATAACTAGAGGCTCATGAAAATTGACAAGTTGATCAAGTCGTATAGACTGTCCATGCTCGACAAAATTATGATAAATAAAAGAGCTATAAAGTAAAAATTGTATTCGATCGAAGATTCTTTTTGTGCTGTATAAAATCGGAAAGTGGGTAACTGCAATTGCACGGACAAACGATTGCAATAACGAAGAGAAGCGGAGTTGGTCGATGTTAGGTGGAAAGAACCGATGTAAAGCGGAAAGACGCGAAATTTGCCGAGAATGGACGACGGAACATCTAAGGCTTAGGACACATGAAACAACTTAATGCTTTACGTTACTTTTACGAGAAAATTTAGGTTACGCAACACGTAAGAAGGACGTAACGGCAAGATTCGAAGCCTTGCGTTATAAACCTACGCAACACACCGTAATGCTTTGTATTTTCCCATATGGTCACCGTCATTAATGGCGCCCCTTTTAAACGTAAGAGAACTGCTGCAACCGCTGCTTCCCATAAACTACGTACGAAGCAGGCTCTCTTGCTTGCGCTTAAAATGGCGCCATTAATGGCGCTTGGTGCACTACATCCTGCTTACGTGTCACGTAGCGTAAGTTTTCACTTAAATGTAACGTAAGGCATTAAGTTATTTTATGTGCCCTAAGCTTAAGGTGGTACGGAGGCAGTCGAGGCGTGGCGGAGATGGCCGAGGTGGAGGGCCGACGAAAAGTGGCGAATCCTGATAGTGCTACAGCTATGGATATTGACCGATCTTGGCTAACCGGCCGGTCAGCTGTGCACTGTGGGTCGTCACCGGAACGTCCCCGGAGACAAGACATCCCGTCAGAGATCCCCTCAAATCCTCGATTCTCCAGAAATATCGAAAAGCACGACAGGATTTGTGAAAATCAGTGAAAGAGCTAACGCGAAAACGGGGAAGGAACAAAGTGATTGGTGCCGTACAAAGAATCGCGCACAGGGAGTTCTCGTTTCTTCTCGCCCTAATTTTCTCTTCAAACAGTTGCATGGAAATTGTGTTTGGCAAAATCGGTCATAAAGTGATGCTATTTCTTTTTGATAAAGAATGTGTAGATGAACATTAATGACTGATAAGGAGAGATAGAAAGATAGAAAGATAGATAGAGAGAGAGAGAGAGAGAGAGAGAGAGAGAAGGCGGTCGAGGGGAGGTAGAGACAGAGTGTGACAGAAAGAGAGAAAGAAGTTAGGGAGGGGAGAAGAAAGGGAATTGCTGAAGAGAGGGAGGGTAGCTTCGTCTCCGGGCAGCAATCGTGTACAGTGCGAAACCGGTCGACTATAGTTAAATACAAAAGGTCTGTTCGTTTTATAATTTTCACGCTATTAAACACTCACCTGCATTTGTACTGTTAATAAGGAAACAAATCTGTTTATTTTCTATAACGAAACCATTCGGCCAAGGGGATACTAATTATGTTAGAGTTTAGATATTAATATTTACATAAGAATAAATGAATTAAGCACCACATAATTTTTTCTTTTTCGAAGATAAGCAATTTCATTTTGAATTTTTTCCATAAAGAATATTTTAAGATGTTTAAAGAAAATATGAATTTTTTGACAATCACTTTCTTTTGGCCTTATTAAGAAGAAAGGTAATGACAAGAAAAAAGGATAGGCCATTGTATGCGTGTGTGTGTGGCAAAATTGTGCAGGTATGCGCATGGTGCAGGCCATTGGTGCAAAACTACATGACCCAGTGGACTTTTCCATTTTGTGCTTAGAATTGCGATACCTTTGCCTTTGTAATTTAACCGGAGTAAACTTTGGCTTTAAACTTTGTTATAGTTTTCACGTATCTTTACTACAAAATGTTTACAACATTTTTAATCAAAATTTTTGATGGACAAAAGGAACTATCATTTTAGGGGATTTCGATACGGTCATTAAGCATACTTTCAAGCTTAGGTTAGAATGATGATGTCACGTCCGGCTATTCCTGTCAAGGCAGTTTTAAATCTCGCATTTGTGCCAGAAAGTTCTCAGATTTACAAAAAGAAAAATGTCGATCTTCTCGACAAGCAAAAGTTTTAGGAATTTATGATGAATTTACGGCTAAAACACGATGACATGTAGTTGCGCGTACAGATGAAAAATAGTGGAATAGTGTCCGGGAAATGTTTTAGAAACGATGTTACTAACTAGTCGCTAAAGTCGGTAACCAGTAGTCGGTAAAAACGAAAATTCAAGTTACCACCGGGATTAGGCAATGAGTGAAGGGGAACGACTACGAGAAGACGCGACGGTCGCAATTCCTCGTAGACGTGGTAAAGGTAACCATAGTACGTTTTACTCTAGCGCGCGTTCGTGCTCCGCCGTGGACAATCGGAAAATCGGCGAAAAAAAGTGTAATGATCGGCCAATTCCAGGGGCATTCGAGCGCAAAATCCCAAGCAAATCGAATCTTGGTGGTTTTCACGGTGAGGTAAACGGTGCGCGAGTCTCGGGGATTAAAGGTTTGGTTGGGTTACGAGAGAATGATCGTGAATGGCGACTGGGTCGGGTCTCTCGCGGGATAAAGGGTCGTCTCGCGATTCTCGACAGCAACGAGAACGAAGCTGATAGTGCACGGAGTCTGGCTCAGGATAATTAGGAATTAGAGGCATCTCGGAGAATCGCGAGCGCAGACGAACAGTTCTGTCGCTTCGACCTCGACGACCTTCGCTTTCAACGGGATAGAAGGTTAGCATAAATTTTTTTGTCTTATAGCACATAACCTAAAAGGCACGCTCCTAGGATAGACGTAGGCTAATGCAACTTATCCGTGAGAGTGAACCGAGACATCTCGATCGAGCTGGGCCGAAAATCACCACCCATTCGATGCTGGCCAAACCGGTTTTGCTCACGGAGCCGAATCTCGCGAGTTTTTGCAAAGGTCGCGAGGATTTATGGAAAACGGATTTGCACGAGGTCGATCGAATCAACTACGGAAATTCTCTTTTCTTTTTACACCAATAAATAACCGTGGCTCTAAAACGACGAATCTGTGCGTTAATACTGCTGTTCGCGAAGTTCGCCAAAAATAAAATTTACAAATACGAATCACGCGAGATTGTTGAGAAACTAATTTGCACGAGGTCCACCGAATCAACTACGAAAATTCTCTTTACTTTTTTCGTCGATAAAGAACTGTGACTTTATAGTGACTAGTCCGCGCGTCGATTGCGGCGCGTCGATAGGAAAAAAATGTGCAAATTCGAGTCTCGCAATTTTTGCAACAGAATTATGGAAGAACGAATTTGCACAAAGTTGACTGAACCGGAAATTCTCCTTAATATATAGAAAATATTTAAGATTTCTAGCTTTTCCTCGATAAAATTCGTTTCATTTTTCTTCAGTGAATTATATAATCATTCGGAAGCTTAAAGACCGCGTGATACATTTTTAGAAGTACGATTTAAAAAAAATGCCGTTTCAGTTTTGATAAACGTTCAAGGATTTACAATGAGATGGACGAAAAACGGATTCGTGCGAGTTGGGTCGAAATGTTCACGGAGATTCCGAATTCCTCGTTTTTCCCTGATAAAGAACTGCAAGTTTAAAGATGAGCCTCGATCGCGAGACTGGTCCACACAATAATTCGTCAGTCTAAAGAATTCGAGGCACGATCGTTCATTCCACTTTTTATATAGGGAACTCGTAAAATCCTACGAATTGCAAAATTTTATTCAATCTTATAACATACGGTGCATCATGGTACTAAATAGATCGACACCTCGTGTTACTCCGAACGTTCAAACTTGTGGAATCTGCCTATCTCCCCTTTTCCTGGCTAACTTCACACCAAAGTATGGAAAATAGCGTAAAATTGTTTTTTTAAACTTATGCCACATCACCAATATGTGTGTGTGTGTGTTTGTATATATTTCAATATATAATTAGTGAGTGTAGACTCTCAGTTTTCATATATTTATTTTTGTTAAATTCATACAATATTGCAATTTTTCAATCTAAATTAGAATTAGCGATTGTAACTCACATAGATCACTATTTTTCGACTATGTAAATGTATTTTTTTAACTTGTACCATATTGCAAAAAATTGTAAATATTTGCACTTACTTGATTTTACATTTAAAGATTATAAAGCATAGGAAAAATAATTTTCAAACCTTTTTAGAGCATCTTTGTACGACTTTTTCACTGGCCTTCGGTCGAGCATATGGAAATCGCAGTTTTCTAATCCAGGGCAACTGGAAAAAATTAACCCTGTTATTAAAATTTTTAAAATCTCTACCTGATCCCAAATCCACGAAGCAAGATACAAGCAAAGCACACGTTTCCACACAGGCAATACTATAGCCTCAGTCTTTTTTCTCGCATGTGAAAATTACTGATTTACGCGTTATTTGCACTGACTTATTCATTATTGAAATCTTTTATTCAAGAATACAAAAAAGCTCTGCGAAATGACGAATTTTTACATTTGACTTGGTCGATTTAAATTCCATTATTAATCCATGCAATTTGCATAAAGTACAATAAAGTGAGTGTTTTTGTAGCGTGTGGAGGGGGGTAGAGGAAAAAGTTTAATGTGTAAACTAAGAATCTTTTTGCATTAGGTACGATCGAGTAGATAGAAGGAAGAATAAAGAGAGAGCGAGAGAGCGAGAGAGCGAGAGAGAGAGAGAGAGAGAGAGAGAGAGAGAGAGAGAGAGAGAGAGAGTGTATGAGCAATAAAGAGAGTATAAAAAAAGAGAGAGCAGAATGGATGATGCTTGCAGCCGCTGGAAAGAGCAGGACTCGCCGGAGAGGAAAACTGGAATGGGCTTGAGCGACGTGGAAGAAAAAAATGGCGCGCAGGAAAGGGATGAAAAAGAGGGAAGAAAAGAGGAGGAACAGTGATGAAGCGGATGTTGAGTATGTCTGCGTCGAGTGGCGTGTCAGCCACGGCGTCGCAGGCTCAACTGCTGAGTCCAGAGAAGGCTCAGGAACAGGGTGGTAACGTTGAGAAGGAGGAGAACTCGGTGGAGAAGGAGGTCTCGAAGGAGACGCGTTTGTCGCCGAAGAGCCAGGATGACGAGCTGAAGGGAAAGAGCTCAAAGTCCCGTCTGCTGGTGGTGGACGCGGATAATTATATGTTGAGGAAAGGTTCGAGTTCTAGCAGCGGAAGTGGCACGACGGTCTCGCCGTCGAATTTGCCCGGAACAAGCCTTTCCGCCCATCGTGCTAGACGCAGCTTCAACCTGGCCAATCCGGAACAGATGCTGCACGTGCTCGGTGGCACAAGTTTGAGCGTCGAGGAGCCAGCCAACTCGGACAGACCTGACTTGTACAATGACAATCATCTGAGCGAACTGGTCAACGTGTCCAGGGCCAAGCTTAACGCTCTGCCCACCTCAAAGTGGTTCGCCAACTGCTGGCAGAGTTACTCCAGTGCGAACGCCACTCCCAGCTTCTTCGCCAGCGACTCCTCGAAGCTGGGAACTTGCGGACTCTTCAAGGAGTCCGAGGAGCAGACGGATAATAAATACGAGAGTAACGAGGCCAGCAGCTTTGATAACGAGAGCAACGATTCATGCGCGAGACCTCTGTCCTTCCATCGTCACATGTGCTGGTGTCGCAAAAATGTCGACGTCAAGGACGAGCCTGTTAGGAAGGACGAGGATAAGCTCCTGGACTTAGTTGTAGATCCTAATAATCGATTGGCGGACAGTTTGAATTCCAATCTTTCGATTGGTAGAGGTCAGAGCGCCAAGACTGTCGAGTCAGCTTCCTTGCTCGAGAGACTCGTCTCAGGGATGAAAGGATATCGTAGTCCTTGTTGCTGTATGTGTGGTTCTTTTTGTCCTGCAGAATGTCATGCTTGCTTCCACATCGTCTGCTCGGAGTACAGCAATCAGCACCTTTGCCAATGGAGTGCCAAGGGTCATGTCTTACCAGATCAGGTCTATAACAAAGAAAAGGTACATTCAATTTTAATATTACCTTGAATCTTTGCACCTTCTCTTATTCTCACCTCGATACGTTTGCTTCGTCGATACTCGGACTCGCGCGTTCTTCCTCTCTGCTCGCTTTCCTTCCCCAATTTATCCCCTTTTGCCTTTATTGTCCTCTCTATCTTATCGAACAAAGACTTTTAATCGCTTGTTTTCCCATATTATCTACAGCCCGTCGCTGAGTGGTCCTCGACGAATGTCGTAGAATGGATGTCAGCATTGAATCTATATCGATATGCAGATGTTTTCACGTCGAAGAACATCAAGGGAAGCGATTTGCTTCAGTTGGATAGAGAAAAACTTATGGTAAGGTCAACTGGATTGAGAAACTACTCGCTCAATTTTTTATCGCATCCATTACATTCGCCTTTTTTCCTCTATAAAATTTCGGACCTGTTTCTTTTCCATCTACTTCCATATGTATAAAACTACCACTTTTAATTCATAGCTTCTTTTTTCTCTTTTATTGAGCTTCCATTTCCATGCAGTGATTCCATTTCCAGTTTTTGTTAATTTTGATTTTTTTTTATTCTTACAGTTAAATTTTAATTGGATGTACTACGATAGTAAATAAAGAGAATATACTGGGTGAAAATATAAAGTGCTACTCTTGAATTTAAATACAGATTTAAATCTAAAGCTTTTCTTCTGTTCTTTTTGAAAATTAATGGGTTTCTTTCTTTATTCGACAGAATATGGGTATAAAAGATGAGTTTCACCAGAAGAATATTTTGTTGTGCATCGAGGAGCTGTGCACACCAGCGCAACCGCCAGTATCCTTGCCAGGAGGGCCAAATTCACAATGCACAACTGCGACGTCGTCATCCTCGGGGAGCTGCGTCATTAACATCGAGCCATCCTGTCCAACTTCTTCGGCTTCTAAACCTACCAGCAATACAATTAGCAATCCCCACTGTCTCGTACCGCACAGCTTCAGCGTGCTGGAAAAATGCGACAAGTGCCATAAATACCTCAGGGGCCTTTTGCACCAAGGCTTTCTCTGCCAAGGTACATTTCGGCTATTAAAATCCCTGCTTGCATCCTCGCTTTGCCTCTCATTCTCTTACAATTTATGATTCAAACTCATTTCAACAAGATGCACTCAATTTATTACACCTACTTATAATACTACGATTCGCAACTTGCTCCGTGGTTTGTTTTATTGCGCTTCTATTCTTGGTACTCGCGAAATTTATAAAGCAAAAACTTGCAAGGCGTAGCAATGTTATTTCCTTCGGACAATCAGCTAAATTAATATATCGGAGATATGACATAATAAGAACTTGAACAATCGTAATGAATAACGTAGTAGGCTGTGGGTGAATAAAAATATTTGCTTTTCAGATTGTGGTTTAGTGGCTCACAGGACATGCAAAGCCACGGGGCTACCTTCGAACTGCGTATCAAATGACCCAGACAATCGTGTGAATAGGTTTGCTTCAGGTAATTTTTTTTATTACATAATAAAATAACGAATTACGATTTTACTAACATTATAAAGTATATTTGATACTGTGCTGGTCGTTGATGCTACGATGAAGTCATTCCAATGTAATTGCTAATGGCATCTTGCATCGTATTGGCATCATTTGTAGTGCGGGTAGCCAGCACAGCGTTATTAATACCTAGTTATTTATTTAATTATTTCGAAGCGCTAAGTTTGACTTAAACTTTCAGTCTTCGGTCTCGCATTATGCTCACAATTTGAAGCTTCCGCTCGTACATGTCCCATACTGGTGGAGAGATGTACGCGTGCCCTTGAAGAAAGAGCATACGCTGATGCAGCGCTGGATTTATATAAAGTCTATCATAGTAGTCCCCCCAACGAGCAAACTTTGGAGCTACGCCAAAAGTTAAACAAAGGTAAACGTCTCAGATTAGCCCGGTTGACACATAAAGGCAATTAATTTAATCAAGTCATGTATATTTGTGAGATCGTTGGTTTTAACATATGTGATTTTAAGTGTAATCAGCCTTGTCTTTAAATATTTCCATAAAAGATAGTAACTAATAAGAACTATTGGTTTTTGATCTATTAGATGTTTCAAACACCGACTTGAGCTCATATTCACCCCAATGCATTGCTAGTGTTTTGAAGAAATTTTTGAGAGAGCTACCAGATCCTATTATACCGGTTCAATGTTATGATAAATTTCTAGAAGCGTCTAGTAAGTATTTGTTGGAAAAACGTAAAGTATACATAAGCACCGTTCACACACTATTTAAAGAAATGTATCAAAGTTTTTTGACACATTCGAATGTTTTTCATCGTATATTTTTACAAGTCTATGTATTGACACGACTCAAGTCTATTATTCTTTGACTTGTCAAATAATTTTGATACGATTGTTTTATAATATAAACAGGCCTTTAAGGAATTATTGACCGAATAATTGATTTTTTATAGATTTAAGGAATGATGAACAATGCATGGCGCGACTTGGGCAATTAGTATCTGAATTACCCGATCATCATAGGAATACGCTTTTTTATTTAATGGTACATTTTTGCCACATTTGTCAACTGCAACATGGCAGGGGATATACAGAGCCCCCGACAATTCTTATTCAAGTTCTCTGTCACATACTTCTTAGGCCGCCTTGGGAGCGAATAATGTAAGTTTATTTCGTCCACTGAATCGATTATAGAAATATTAAATTCTACTAGCATTGCGATGCGGTTAATGTAATTGTACCATTTCAGACAAGTTGTCCACAATACCGAAGCGCACATACGCATAATGGAGATCTTATTGTTACATTGTAATTGGAACGAGACTCTTCCAGAATTCGCAAGTGCTCCTCAATTACCACCAAGAAAAGTTTCAAAGCCACACTTTCCTGTCATGGAGCCATATCTTGATCTCGAAGAAGAATCTTCTGTCGAGAGATCTCACTTTGTGCCAGATGCTAATAAAGATCAGCAGATACACAGGTAGTTTTGTTTAAATTAAAGCTATGATTGTACATATGTATATATAACTTTAATCATCCTCTTGTTCACAGACCACGTACATTACAAGACGCCGAATGGTACTGGGGAGACATAACGAGAGACGAAGTTAAAGAAAAAATGATTGATTCGCCAGACGGTACTTTCTTAGTTCGTAATGCGTCTTCCAAAGGTGGAGAATATACTTTAACATTAAGAAAAGGTGGGACCAACAAGCTCATCAAGATAAGCCACCGCAATGGGAAGTACGGATTCTCCGAACCCTACAATTTTCACTCAGTCATCGAATTAGTAGATTACTATAGAAACTGCTCACTCGCCCAATACAATTCAACGCTGGATATCAAACTTTTGTATCCTGTCTCGAGGTTCCAACAGGTTAGTATAATCAGGCAACGAAAAGGATGTAAATCACGCTGAGATTTATTTTAATTCACTTCTTCTCTTATACAGGAGGATGAAATAGCGAGTACGTCAGATATGGCAAATGTTATCAAAAAATTTGTGGAGTTGGATAAGGAAGTAGCGGATACATTGAGACAGTATCAAGATTGCTCGGAATTATACAGTAAAACCGCCTACGAGGTACAATTAAAAAGACAAGCCCTAGAGGCCTTTTCGGAGACTATTAAAATTTTTGAAGATCAAATGAGACTGCAGGAAAAGTACCAGAAAGAGGCCCAGCCTCACGAAGTATTGACGTAAGCATTCCATAAGTTGTTTAAGTAGTATTCAGCAACTTGAGCCTATTTTTTAGCGTATTTTTCAATTCAGTTTTTTATTTGCTTTTATAGTTTAACAGACAATGCGGAGCTTCTTGTTATGAGATTGAAAGCATTGGAAGATAGCAGAGATGAGGTTGAAGATAGTCTGAAACAGCAAATCGCCTATAATAGAACGCTCGAGAGAGAAATGCAGAAATTGAAACCCGACATCATTCAACTGATCAAGCAAAGGGATAAGCACTCGATGTATGTAATAATTCCTTACTAACAAGTCGGGCCATCATTATCTAGAGCCAGTTAAAGGATTAGTGAATGTTAATATGCCTTAATCAACTACTATTTACGCCTGTTTGTTTATTTTTGGAGACAATCAGTATATTTTTATGTAATTTTCTTATGCATTGATTTTTATAGATTTTTTAAAGCAAATAATGATTTTTTTAAAATAATAACTAAAAGAAAATTAACAAATAATAAACACTGCTACACCTAACCTTTAATATATTAACCAATAAAAGGATTGTTTATAAATATGTTATGTATATACTTATTTGTTTTTCGTATATGATAGTAAGCGTATAGTAATTGGCATTTTTAAACAAATGAAAAAACACTTGCACAATTACCCGTTCGATGCAATGTATAGAACACAGTAACAAAACGTTTCGCATTAATGCCGAAAACTGACACACACAAGTAGGTCCAAGAAATTCTATACAATAGTTATAAGACACATTTAAAGACTAATGTTTACAGTTACTAATTTTAAAAATAATGGTGATGGTGTAAAAAATGAACAAATCTAAGTAATTAAGGATTAATAAAATCGTATTTTATTATTCGTTTGTAGATGGCTAAAAAAGAATGGTATGAAGCAGCAAAAGATTAACCAGTTGGTCCAAAATCATTCATTGGCCAATCCTGTTGACGAGGATTTTACTTATGGAGATCTCGAAATTGATCTGGAAAAACATGCCGATGAGAAAACTTGGATGCACCTGGAATGCTCTCGTTCCGACGCGGATCGGCTATTAATGGATGCACCAGATGGAACCTTCTTAGTTCGAAGATCGAGAACCAAGCAATTTGCTCTATCCATCATGTAAGTTTTGAATTCTTCCAAGTATATCTATCTGTAATGCATACTGTTAGTATTATAAGAGAAATCATTGTTCGTGCGTTGGGAACAAAATTCTCTAATAGGATTTAAATTAACCTTGCATTGATATACAGTGTTTTGCGAAAAATATAACTCTTATAACGACGTTACGTAGGTTTAAAAACATTTTTTATGAAAATTATTTCTTTTTAGGTGTAATAGAACTGTCAACCATTGCATAATTTACGAAACGGAACGGGGATACGGTTTTGCTGAACCTTACAACATTCACCCAAGCTTGAAGCACCTGGTGATGCACTATGCTCAGAATTCTCTAGAAGAGCATAACGAGAGCTTGAGTACTACCTTGGCCTATCCAGCGTTTATCCAGCCAAGTGTTCAGGCGCAGCTGCAGCAAATGCATATGCAGGCCATAAGGCACGGACAGAGTCAAATGCAGCACATGCGATCTTTGGAGAATCAGCATTTTATAACACATTCATAATGGAAATAATCGTGAATACAATCGAATGTTAAGGGGATCAGATAACAATTAATTGAAACTTAAGTTGATCGTTTCGTGCACAATCAATCACGATCGGTCAATAGGCAGTCAAACTCTAATCTTATATAACAGATAAACGTGCAGCGTTTAACTAATTATCAGATAATACCCAAGATTTCTACTACTTCCGGCGCTAGTTTGCTTTCAGGTTCAAGAATACTCGGCTGATCAAGTTAATATCGTGCAATTTGATCGGGAAGCGGGAAGAAAACAGTGATTTGGAATGAACAAAGCTTCTCTGCATTTCGCAGCCTTTTCCACCGTATTAAAAATCGACAGACGGTTGAGACGTATTAACAATGATTGTGGTAGTGATAGTAATTGTCAAAACATTGTGACGTTAGAATATATTCAATTATAGCCTACCGTACCACGGGGGCAGTTTCGCTTCGACATATAGGACCAATACCGATACAAAATCGACGATGCTTGATTAGGATCTACAAGTGTAATGTCCATAAGATTCTCACGAGTTGTTTCGAATGCCATTTCAGCCACTAGTTTCGTGTTAAGAAAAAAGCGGAGAATTTTAAATTTGCAAGTATCGATATGCGGGATCTTTGTGTCGAGAACGTCAGAAAGACAACACGTTCGTTTATTGTCATCCTTCACGTTTCATCAATTTAAATTTCAACCAAGATATTCGCCTTTCCAATTATCTGCATTATCCATCGATTAATTCTGCCAACGAATTAATTTGACCAGTCCAATCAAGGAAACGATCTCATTAATTTCATTTTTGAGAATAAGTTCAAAGTATTTCAAGATATGTCAAGTTTTTCGTTTCTCTCGTTAATTAATATTGATTATCAGAGACCACTAATGGTTAATCCTGTTAGGTGTGGTTTGTTGTACATTTTCCGGCCAGTTGCTTGAATATTTTGAGCTAGACGTTGGTATTACGATTGAAAGCGAAAACTCGAAAACCCCAACGGGTTTTTCTGACCTCTTCGATTGTTTCTTCGAATGTTTTTCCGTCCGAAATCCCCGTTGAAAGCAAAGCGGGCTTTGACTCATCGGTCGTACGATCATCGTCATTGAAAATGAATAATAATCCATCGAAAATCAACGATTACATCAGCCAAATGGATGCTAATGTCTATTCATTCATTAATTTTCAATTCAAATACGACGTTGCGCGTTTTATCCTTGTTCTTAATGCTTGCGAGCGTCTTGAAGAAATGGTTAAGTAACATTTCGATTTTTCCAGCTTCGCTTTTCATGGGGATATAGGAGTTTTTTATACGCATAGTCTGTAAGTGTCGTGGCCACGTCGATTGGTCGCTTTCCGGGCCCACCAAAACTAATTGTGGCGTTTAAAAAAATACAAATCTAAACTTAAAAAACGATAAAAAAATAGGAGGGGGGGGGGGATCATGAAACCAATATTGTCTGTGATTATGGATAAGCGCGGGATTTGTGGAAACTGCAGAAATTACGACCGTAATTTTTCGTGGTTCCTTTAATGTCGTTTTTTTTTCTCCTTTTTTCATCTCTACGAACGATCCTTTTTATTCTCGCCCAAGTTCTCATTTATTCGTTAAGGCTTTCCCTGTTGGTTCTTTTTTCCTTCATTATGTGCGTTTGCGTGTATAAGAAATGTGGTCTAAAAAAATACACCAGATCTTTGCGTTCGTGAAGAGTTCTATTTTTGGAGTTATCAATTATATTAATTGATTGGTTTTGCTTTGTTGGAGATCTGGTCCATTTTGACAGCTTCTATACAAAATTGGCGAATGAGTACGAAATAGATATTTTTGATAATTTCAAAGAAATTGATGAATGTACCAAATGTTTCACGATTATATTAATTATTTTTTTTTAAATCTATAGAAAAAGTTTGAAGTAAAAAATATTGGGGGTGAATCATGAAATCGCACCTTTAAGTATCGTACGTTTTTTTTTCTTGTAATAATTGTATATTATGTGATTGGATGAGGGTCTAAAATTTTTTAAATTGTTGCAATTGTATGTCAATCAATTTTTCAGGCGTCTTTCGTAATGGGATCTATAAAATGGAGACTATTCTGTTTATTGATTTCAAGGAAATCCGAGTAAAAATTATAATGTGAGACTTTTCGATCGATTATATTAATTCGGTGTTGTAACTTTTTGATAATCTGGTGGATTTTTTTAGTCCATTCCACTCTTTGAATGCTTGTATTTATGAAGAACCAGTTTTTATAATAGTTTTTGTCGTTTTTAGCCCATTTCTAGCGTAGCTCGAGTAGTTGTGATTCGTAGGCCGAGAGGATTTTAACGTTCATTCGATTCGTTCGCTCGGTTTCAGAGCCATCGGTGTCGGTCACGATGACGCTGAAATGTCAAGGAGCTACTGCGAAACGTAGAATACCTAAGGATTATTGGAGTCATGGACAATAATCGTGCGTACTTTCAGTTTAGAGCAGTTTGCGGAATGTTGATGCACATCGCGTGAAATTTTGGGTTTACAGAGCGGTCGGTAAACACAAAAGTGTAACGCGATAAAACGCATCTCTAGCAAATGTTCTTGCAAGAGTAATGGTTAGGAGGCGGGGGCTTCTGAATTCTTAAGCTAACGAAGCCTCTTCCTACATGTTTCGATTCGATAATTCTCTGTGACAGGTTACAAAGTTTTGGATCTTGAAGCTAAAAGTCTTTACATGCCAGTGCTAAAAGCGTAAATGTATCTTTGTATCGAGTGTTCGTATTTGGAACACAAATTGCCACTTCTTAATATTAAATTTCCTATCTAGGGCATCATCAATTATGTTTCAAATGAACAGAAAAATTTTGAAAACATAATGATCGTGTTAATATTAAGAGGTTCGATGTTCTAACATTAACTATGAATTAGCTAAAGCTAGAGAACTAAGTCTTAATGTTTTACTCGTATTAAAATACTGTTAACTATAAGTCTTGTCGAGCTCATTAGCTACATCTCGTACAGCATTAAGACACAGTAGTCCAGCTTTTAGCTTCGAGAGACCTGAACTTGTCCTAAATTGTATTAGATGTCTTAGAACATGCATAAAATATCTGCAAATAAGAATCACAACAACACAAGGGGCTACTTTTAACGAATGTTTAATAATAATACTGACACAAATTTTGATACGATGTAATGAAATGAAAGGAGATGTGTAAGGTTTAAGGATCCATTTAGGAGAAGGAGTTTTGCGAAGTAGGCTTGCAAATTCCTGAGAAACGATGCCTGCTCGATGATGGAGTGAAGATCCTACAAAACGAATTAAATAGATTTAGGTAATTTACGTTTTTTGTACGAAATGGATGTCTTAAAGCTAGTATCTTCTTAAGCCTAACGTTTTTAAGCTGAAGCACTTAATATTGATTTTCATGCTGGACGATAGGTTTCCAAGTAGTGCAAAGAACAACGACAAGAATCCCTAACGTGTAAGTTCTAATTAATGTTTGTATTATATTTCAATATTAATATCAAGTTTTTGTAATCGTAAGTGGAAAGAGAGCAATTATATGGATTCTAGTCGTTGTGTTTTGTACTTTCATCGACCAATATGTAAATCTATTTATTAATAGTGCTCAATTCGTGTAAAAGGAAGAACAATTCACTCAATGCAATATAATCAAATCTGATTATGGTTGTTCTCATTGGTACGATGATGTAGCGCACAATTGTAAATTTCGTTCAGTGTTTTTATTCAAACACTTTTAAGAAAGATTTTTTTATCTGAGTACAATGACTTTGATGCTTTGATTTTCGGACATAATCTAAAATGAATGATCTGTTTTTAGCTAGAAATTTGGTTTTTATCGCGTTGTCCTTGTTTTTTTCTAAATTAAGATTTTGATGGTTTGTGAAACTATGCATTTGGAATCTGAAAAATAAAACAAAACCGTTGACATTGTGCTCTTCATTCATCGTATCGTTAAAACGCGCAAAATTACTCGTGTGTTTTGTTGATTCAATGTTTTAATAATATCAATTTTATTGATGATTTTTAATCGGTTGTAACAAACCTTGGAAGATGTTAGGTTTTTAAATTTATAACGGAACGTAAGCTCATTCGCTGTCTTTTTGATTCGGCGGGGAAAGCTTACTCTCCTCTCTTGTAACTAAATTTCTTGCCAGCGTTTGCGCTGTTTTCTTCTTTTTTCACGGAGAATTTTTACAAGTGCGCGTCACGTAAGCATAAGAATAATATTAGCCATTCTATAAGCTTAGAAGTGAAATATATAAATAAATATATATACATATATATAAATATATATGTGTATATATTAATATATATATATATATATATATATATATATATTATATATAACGAAAGAAATAACGAAAATATGTATATATAAAGAGGGACCCAGGTAAAATACATGACGTCCTTGTAAAAGTCGTAATTTGAAGAGGATAATCTCGTCATGTACTCTACCCTGGTCTCAATATTCATATATTTTTACTTATTTTAGCGAGTAACCTTTTAGTTATTTATTTAAGATACGCGTGCATATATACATATTATATATATATATCTGTACACATACATGCATATCACACAATAACAGATTGTATTGTACAATATGCTCGATTCGTTACTTTGTAGACTGTGAATTTTTTCCTTTTTTTTTTCTATTTTACAAAGTTGAAAACTCTTACTCGGAAATTTATTGTTTAACGTAACTTTTCTTTTCGTTTCGAGCCTTATTCTCGCGATGAACGGAATTATCGAGTCTAATGATTTGTAAATATGTGAATTTCATTGCGATTTGTATCCGTAAGAAAAATAAAATAAAAGATACGCGCGTTTACCCGACAAAGATTAATGGAGGAGATTTGACTAGGGAATTAAACGGCAGGACCGATCCGAGAAAATTTTGTCACGAATCATGCGCTACATTGTTTATATGATTCTTGTAGTAGTGATTCGTATAATTATTTTTTTTATATATCACGACGCGATAAAGTGGAGCGGATTCTGTTCGGATAGACGAATCGCGCGCGATCCATCGAATTTTACGATGGAGGTGTCCTCAAGCGAGTTTAACAAAGTGAGGGATTTTTGATAACAAATGGATGACGAATGAGCGTTTGATGAGAGGATGATTGACGATTTGAGATAAGATAAGACAAATGATTAACTGAAATACCTAAACGGCATGTTGCTGAATGCAATAATTACTCTTTTAATTTTGCCAACAATATTTGGTCAATATTTTATAGACATTTGCTTAAAGTAATTTAAACAACACATTGTATGTTTTTTTAAGGTTTAAATCAATAAACACTATCTTGATGTTAAATTTAATTTTATTCGATCACATTTATATTTGTGAAATTGAATTAATTTTATAAATTTTCATGCAATTTTCTTTGTAATTCATTAATGTACCATTGTAATGTCCGTGGAGCGTTATGAGGATATTTTTGGCGCTTACACTAGCCAATGGATATCCGTATATACAGCACATGATACTTGGTGCTTGAATCTTTTCAATAAATGTCTGACGAATGTTCGGAAATAAAATTTGTGCGGTAGTACGATGAAATTTTGATTGCTTATGCAACCAAAGAGGATTTTGGAATGAGAAAAGCGTTTCGTATAACGTTGCCTTAACTTTTGTACAAGTTAACATTGGTATGGAATGAATAGAGCGTGAAATGTTGGCCATATAACATCATTGAATGGTTAAATTGGCAATGTGTGTGATGACAAACCGTGATAAGGAGTGATAGACTCGTGAAAAAGAAGCAAGAATTGTGCGATATAGTGATAATCAAATAATTGTGTGGATACATTTAAAATTTATAATTGTAACATTCACATTATTGGTACGCCAATTACTGCTTTGCAATGAGAAAGAGAATGAGAGGGAGAGAATGAGCGAGAGAAAGAGAGAGAAAAATATACAACATCGTGACAGCTTTGCGTTTCCGTGAATTGATCATTGATCATTGATTTATGTTTTGATTAACGCTCGAGTCACTGGGAGCCGCGAGGCTCTTCCTTTTTCCAGATTTCGTCAAAAATGCTGGCGCGAATTTTAACAATTGGTCTTTCTATTGGTGATTTCTTTGACTGTGAAGCTTTTATATTAATTTAGAGCCTAAGTATATATTTGCGATAACCTTAGAATATACTTGAAACTGTAATTCGAACAATACCTTATATATTTGCGCGAAGTTCTTTTTCCACTAAATCAGATTATCGAGAGACCGCCAAAATAATTCTTGTAAAATTAGCATTAATTAAAATAGTTTCAGTTCAGATTTGTACACTGGATAGTACCGGTATCGCTCAAAATTTGTTAAATAAAATGAAAAAAGAAATGCGTATAATGTCTCAAAAAGAGCTCTTCATTTATATTTATTTCATTGTTTTTTTATCCTTGATACTAATCTCTGATAAATTCGACTTAATTTGATACTTGTGAATTGTGTATTATTTTTGAAGAGCCTTAATAATGAAAAAATGAAAAAAATCACTGTAAAATGAAAAAAAACTAATCGACTATTAATCATTATTGCTGCAGGTAAATGTGAGTCTATTAGAGATTCCAAATAGATAAGAAAAGATAAAAAGAAACAAAAAATCGTGACATGAATAATAGACCAATGTTACTATAGGCGTAAAAACTACAAATTAAACAAAAACAAAAAAAAAGATTGTAAAGGAATTTTGACAAGACTCTATTGACATCTAGCCTCACAGTCACGATAGTCTTGCATTCATATATGTATGTCATCACATGAAAAAGATAGTATGAGAATGTAGTATGATGATAATGTTTGTTTTGGGTACCGACGGGAGCATGCAAAGTTTTACACCGAATAACCCCGTTATTACTTTTAATTTCTATAAAATCTAATAATAGTAATGAAAAAATACCAGGACTTCAATATTACACATTAAAATTTTTCAAGTGCTCATTTGATGAAATGAGTTAGGAAGAAGAGTAGTATAGATGTAAAACTTTCCCTGCACTCGACTGTACGAAAAATATACAACTAATTACGATATTCATAATTATTCCTTTAAGAAGTAATACAACAGAAATATTTCGTAGACCCTTGTGAAAAAGGGTTCGAGTTCTTTACTTATTTTTGTAATTAGAGCTACTCGTTCGTCGCCTGGTTCAATTGATTCAATTTGAGCTGTTTATCTGATATGTTTTAAATCTATTTTGATTAAAAACTAGAAAATTATCATGCAATTCAATTCTTATTGTTTAAGGAAAGTCACAGTTTCTTCATGATTTCTCTATGCGACTATTTAACTGTTGAATTGATCTCTTGATTTAGATCTGAATTAATTGAGCTGGACGGATAATCGAGATTATTTCACTTTTTCACCATACAATGGCGTAAAATATTGTTATTGAAGAAAATCTGGATATATTAAGAGAAGTCTTGGTAATGCGTATGTTTTTAGATATCCACCAAATTATAAAGCACTCTTGGGTGCTCTTGGCAAATATGATAGAAATCTACATGATTCAAGTGGGGAGATTACAATAGTTTAAAAAAACAAATCATTTGACCAACCTTAAATTGACCGGCAGGTACAATTGCTCCATTTTAATACTTTCTGCAACAATACAACATTATGATAATAACACTATCTTCGGGCAAGTGTACGCGTAAATTGTGTGCGAGTGATTTTGATGGTTGGTAGAGAGCATCGGTTAATTATTAAAATAATGAAGGAAGGTGGATGGTAGCAGATGGTGAAGAAGACAGAAATTATCGATACAATATTATATTATTAACAAATATATGCTGTTCCACTGTGATAAAACTTTTGTTTTTGCATGTAAAATATACTATTATTGTCATAAGTATGAAGAAGATCGTATATCCTTTGCTCATTCATGGATGTGTAGAGAGCATGCAATATCAACTATTGCATTCTCTATACATTTATGGATTAGCACGCATATTAAAACATGCATCTATGAGGTATTTGAGTATAAGCGATTTCGAGGCTCGTAAATCAAGTGGATCCAAAAAAACTTTCCATCTAATATTTACATTAAAGTATAAAAGTAGTATTTCATTAACCAAATACTCAAAGTTTCTCAAGTCTTATAAAAATTCTATTTGTTTATCGAATATCTGGAAATTTCTTTTTGGATACGATTTCATTTATTATCATTCTTATCTCAATGGTATATGAATGAATTTTTCTCAACACACTCGTTTGCCATTACGGTCATATATATATATATATATATATTTATACATTGGACACAAAAATCAAATAGTGAGATGTTTAAAATTTTAATCTGATTTTATTACTGTAAGATATCAAATAATGGGAACTAGAATCGAATTTTTACATGTGTAAATCGAATGAAGAGTCTCGAATGAATCGCCTTTATTGCAAAAGCCTACAATTCTGATAAAATGTGAATGCAGTAAAAGTGGATGCGGCGACTGCAAGGGATACAAATTTTAATTGTGCTCACCATGTATTCGCCCACACACGAAGGACAAATGATAACACCACAAAGAAACTCGTCACTATCACGTATAAATTATTTGATATCACACCAGCTTTTTCGAATATTCTCAGCCAAACAGGGCATGCCTAATTTTGCCAGAATACAAAAAATTCTTTCGCTTGTAGCTTCGGTCTTTCGCTTCAACATCTTACAATAATCAATTAAACATACTAATAATAATTATAATGATAATAATAGAAATAGTAAGAAAATATTAACACTGACAAAGGAGTGTAAGAAAGTCATATGACTAAAAGTGTAAGGAGCTCATGGGTAGGTGTGAAAATTCTATTTTACAGCAATTCATGGGCTCGTTTCTGTCTGATTATATCGAAGTGTAGTCGTTCGAAAAAAAAAAAAAAAAATCTGGCAATAAAAAGTCACGTCCATTTCATATAGTTGATTGCCCTTCGTCTGCGTGAATCTTCATGGCAAAACGAGTGTATTACTTGCTTTTACGCGCAATGAGTATCCTTATATTGTATCGCTTATTTGGTAGTAATATATCATGTAAGGCCATTTATATTTGCATATGATTAATATGTTTTACTTATAAACATTGACTCGTTACTTCACCCTTACACAATTTCCTTCCATATTACTTTCACTTTTATCAAAATAATGAAAATTACGCTTTTCTTTTATATTTTTAGGTAAAGTGTTGAGGGAATATATGTGGGCATAAAAGAATGGAAGAGTTTGCGCATTGCACGGGTTTCGCAACTGCACAATGATAAAGAACTGCAGCCAGGTCATTATGCAGGGGTGTTTCTAACTAATGTCATTTCGTCTCAACAAACTTATTACTCTTTACAAACTATAATGTTTAATCTTTGTGAAATTTCATGTAACATAATTGTCGTAACTTTTTGTTTGCAAAAATAGTGTTTTTCTTGAAAACGTATTTCATTAATAGTAGTCGGAACTGCGGCTTTCCAGACTGCAGGATTAGCCACATTCATCTTATCAATGAATTTCTAAAAATAGCCGTCCGATAAACTCTGCTATCGATTGCCCTTCAAACTGCCATAATACTTGACTACTGGTACTTCAGAGACTATAAGAACACATTTGATACTCTCAGATATAATCAGTTCGATATATGAAGAGATAACTAATATTTTAACTCATTCTTAATTCAAACTCAAGGATATCTTCTCCTTTAAAATTTAATTATCATCTCGGACAGAGACCTCTGCTGATATTAATTAAAAAGAGGCATAAATTAAGCAAATCAATGAATCGTTTAGTACTATGTAAATAATTAATTGAAAAAATAGTGAATATTTATTAGATTAATCATAAATATATGAATTAAGAAAATCTAAGAACAGTTTAAGAAGACAGTGATCGTTTTAAAAAGATAAAGGATAAATTCACTCTTTTATTATTAAGACAAATCTTTTTCTTCATAATATCTTATTAATTATCGCCATGATTATATTGAATTTCACACTAATTTATAAAGCATAAATATTTAACAATTGAAATAATTGTTATACTTAAAGATTTTCAAATTCATTTCGATCTTTTGTTACTCGTAGCTACACTAACGTATAAAACATTGAAAGTGGAGGTTTGATATCGAGGAGGGTTAGATATTTTTGGTAAAAAGTTGGAGGGTTGCCAATAAGGATTAGAGGGTGAAGTAGGTAGCGTTTACTCGTATGATTACATTGTGAGGAAGAAGTGGGTATAAATTTGGGACGCTAAGTAATAAAAGACACGTTGGGTGAGTGGATAGTTGGTAGGTATAGGGTAGCTCTACGAGCAATCTCCGAATTCTAATAAAGGTGAAAGATGTCCGTGCCAGGGATGTCAGTAGTACGAGGGTGTAACTGGTCGGACTACGCAGTCATAGAAAAAGAACGCATCAAGGTCACGCGATACGTCGTACAAGGGCGAGTCAGGCCTCCTCTTCCCCTTAATTTACGGAGGGATTGACAAAAACTATCGTAAAAACCCATTCCCGGCAACAAATTAGCATTGTCGAGACAACTTGCAAATCTCCCTCTCCTCCCTTTCTGCGCCCTTGCGAATATATCAAGAAAAACTCGTCTATACGTAAAATCATTAAATTCTTCGGATGAAATGATAAAATTTATAAACATTAATGGGGCGTTGACTGGTTCGTTAGGAATTTCGTTATTTTTCATGATTCCAGGATAAAATAATAATAATATTGGAGATTGTTCACGATAAGAGGGAAACGTACGGCTCTCCCCGCAGGCTGAGATTGTGTCGCGATTCGGCAAGGAGTATGTGCAGAGGCGGAATTGTATACAAATTACAGAAGCTGACCTGCTCTTGTTATGTATAGGTTAGGTTAGATATCAGACCCTTCTCTAGGGTGGTTGTACGTAGAGGGCGCTGCATCTACATGCACTCGACTAATCAAACAATTACGCTAGAGTATAATTACCTACTTTGATACACCGTTCCAAGGGCTTACATTGTTCAATCCCATTTAACTAGCGCGATTTATGCTTTGTGTGTATTCAGGACTTTCTACTAATTGCACGTTATACATCCGGAAAAATTTACGCGGTTATTTCTGGAAAGAGCAGCGCTAAATAATCTTGCGACCTCAGATGTGAATTATCAACTGTCCTGCAGATGTCCCAGCAATAGTTAATAGCTAAACACACGTATGCACTGAGGGTAAACGAGAGGGAGGAATTGTTTTTTTTTTAATTTTACCATGAATATAATATTTCTTGTTTAAACTGATATACGCGGGTTGTTCCAAGAGACCTTTAAGTGGTTAATCATATATTTATAATTAAAGATCGTTTAAAAAAATAGGAGGCAAGAGTCTTGTAATCATAGGAATCTCGTAAATACTCTATAAAAATAATAATGTTATACAAGTTTTTCTTATCTTGAATCGAGATAAATTTTAAATGGCTAGTAAGGTAGCCTTGGTATTTGTTGAAACTCATCATCTCCTTGCTTCATTCCTCGCACAAGTGGCTGGGAGTTGGAGTAAAATTCATCTCTTTCTATGCTTTCACAAGTGTCTTATGAAACGATTAGAAACGAGAGGGAAGATTAAAAAGGGTATTTTAGGAGTTGCGAATTATTGGACAAATAAAATATTGTAATATCTATTTTTTTTTCTAAATTAAGTTATTTATTCATACAAGCAGAAAAAAAGTGATTATTAGAATCGTTCTCTTTCGCTGCATTGCTGCACTAGTGGAAAGAGTTAGAGTGAAAAAACACGTTTGTCTTACAGCAACTAATTGCACCAATTCGATAATGCAGCGAAAAAGAAGAAATCCATTGTGTTATCTATACAGAAAAGTAGTGAAAAACAATTGTATTTATATTCATAGCATAGAAAGCGACGCAAGCGCTTACGACTGTTTGCGTCTTCTACGACAATGTACGACACTAGCCTGCCTGCGAACGGTTACTCTTGGAGGGAGAAAAAAGGACACCAAGTGGGGGAAAAGTAGGGAACGGAGCATGCGTATAGATAGAAGGACGGGATGTGGCGGGAAGACGCGAGGTGAATTGGTACCGCTGGTGGGGATGAGTTTTCTCAGGTAGGTCGCCGTTCTCGTTGCGGATTGGCCGTCATTCGGCGTTCGGGCGCCGTCGACGATACGTCGTTCGGAAGACTCTGGCTCTTCGTTAGGTTCATCATTCATTCTTGTACGCGCAGTGATTCCAAGTAATTTCTGGTAGCTGGGAGAATCCTTGAAAAATGTTCTATTCCGTTGACCTTGAGAGAGAATAAATATTCCGTGGCTAAATTTCGCTGCTGCTTGGTCCTGTGGGAAATCACGTGACCTGCTAAGACGACGAGCTTTCGATCTGGCGAGGATCGAGAGTATCGGTTTTCCCATAATCACGTGGCAAATGCGAGCTGCTACCAGCGTCTTCCACGCGACGCTGGACGTCGTTTAATTTTAAGCATTCACAGTGCGTTCGAGGGTGCAAAGTTTACAATGGACTGCAGTTTTAATTTGACATCGATATACGGATCTGTACAGTGAGACAACGTTGCTAAATTGTCAGTGATTCGTATATGCTTCCCAGAGAGTAGTGAAAATTGGTTGAAATGGTCAGTGACTGGAAAAGAGAAGGAAATTCGGTGAATGATATTTCGTGACGCAGAATTATGGAATCGCCTACGGACAGGTAGTTTATGCGTCCAAGCCACTGAATTCTCTTGGATAAATTTTGGTGACAAATTATCTAGATAAATTGTTGGTGGAAAATGGAGAACATTGAGAGTTGCACTGGTGAAAGTAGAAATGTGAGGAGTGAATGACATCGATGGTAAAAAAGTTGCGGTGAGATCTTGGAAAGGCGAGCTTTACGGAGGCCATTATTGCAACGAGCGGGAATTCCCCCACTGCACCGAGCATTATTTACATGGTACGTGGTGACACTTGGATCGCTTAGCAGGGTAACGAGACCAAAATAGAAGCGTTGTAAAAGGAACTTTACCTGACTGCGCTACTGTATGATAGACCATTTGATCTAGCGATAAAATCTCGGTAAATAAACGTACGAGGGAGACTGGGGATTGGAAAGTGTAGAAGATTTTTGTGAAAAAATGTGAACAACTAGAAGAGTTTCCGAGAAGTGTTTCAAGACGTATGAAGAATTCCTGTTGGTCGGTTCAAAGCTAGTTGTGTTTGATTGGTGAAATTGCGTGGGGGGACGCTGGCCGATCTGAAGTGTCGAGTGTTTGGTGGGGTTTTGGAAAGGGGGTGTGAGGTTTTGGATGATGAGGAGGTGGGGGAGGGAGTCTCGAGTGTTCTGGAGGTATTCGAGGATGCTGGACGTGTTTTGGGGAGGGATCAGCGTAGGAGGAGGCCAGAATTTGCGGGCCTGAGGCCGTCAAGAGGCCGCCGCGTCATGTCGCGTCCACGTGGCGTCGCGACGCCGTCGACGCTCGCCGCGGCTCTCATCCTCCTCGTTTGCTCTACTCGCGCCAGTGAATTCCCTGAGAGAGAGTGTTGTGACCTAATCTTCCCCATTCCCGAACCAACCGGAAGATCGACCTCAGCGCCTACCCCTACCGGCAGAAGTGGTAGGTCGCTCTATATTTACTGCTCTACTACTTTTTCCAGTACTAGCTTCATTCCTCCTTCGCTGTATTTCCCATCGCTCATTTTTTATCCCTCGGACTAGTTTCGAGGTGACTCCAGACTTGTTTCGCTATGAATAATATAGTTTTTAAAAGAATAATTCTCGAAATATTTTTATTCAATAAAAATTCCTATTTTCACGCTATCCTCTTGAAAGTCAGCCTCGAAGAGCAATAATAGTACTTTTTTTATCTACAAACAATTTTGAGGAAGAATATTGAACATTGCAATGAAGATAATTAATTTTTTCACAGAATTAAATTTTTAACATTCTTATATAATCATTGATTTAGAAAACAAACAAAATTCTGATAGTTACGGGAAAAAACTCATGCAAACTATTATTGATCAAGAGAGAATTTTAAAAAGTTCCTTTAATTTATTAATTCCACTAAATAATATTGTTTAACCATAAATGGTAGTTTCATTGTCATTCATTTGTTTCCCTTTTAAAACAGCCGATATTTTCTTCACCCTTCAAGGACGTTGGAATTTTGCAATAGATTTTTAACCCTTTCTGACTCAGCGAAGTAGCAGCACGCACGTGCTGCTTGTACACGCACATCGAATATCGCCCTAATCTTGACCTATAATAAACTTTTCCACTGTAAACTTTCCCATCTTTCCGCTCTTTCCATTATATAAGGTGTAGCTGTTATTTAAAACAGTCAACTAAAGAATGGATTTATAACGGTTTTACTCTGCAGCACCACTCAGGATTTGTGTCATTGGACTATAGCAATTAATGTTATCACGACTAATGACGGTTTTCCATTACTTTTTTTCCAACTACCTTCACCGATCATTACAGTTTGTAATTTTTTCTTTTAATAAATGTTGCTCACTGCAATTCAACTAAATTATCCCAATATGGTTGTTAAAATTGATAAGAGTTTATAGTACCCATACAAATGACTCGTGCAGATTTTTACCAGGTTTGTCAACAACATTGGATTGTACATGTCTGAGCGTAACGTCATATAGCATCATAGTAAACGTCCAAGGGCTAAAAGAAATATAGAGCAATAGTAATAGTCAGATAAAATGAAATTTCCTATAAAACCACGCTATTGGAAAATCAATTTATAATCACTATAGGCACCATGTGATCGCTCGAATATGACTACTTTCTTAATATAATACTTTAATATTGTTTTAATTATTGCAAACTTTGGCGCATACTACATTGCGATCAAGAAAATCAGGTTTACAGAAAAGCCAGCTCGTCTATACGTCTATACCCTGCAAACAGTATATCAAACTTTGCACAATCGATATCTTGAAAGTATAAGCGGTTAAAGGAAAATGCTTCCGACAAATCTCTCGTCGGCTTCGAAAATAGCCTCTTCTCGAAATAATTTCTGGTGAAAAGCAGCAGAAATTAGAATACAGAGAGAGTTTTTTTGCGGTTGACAGTGAATATATGAATAGGCAGTTCGTGGGAAATATTTGAAATTGTTCCTTCGCGTTTGTAGGTTTTCAGTGGAAAAGGGACAAATTGGCCAGACTGCACGAGATCAACGCTTAATATGCTTCAATAATTATTATTTAACGGGATGATTCCAAGGCTTTAGAATAAGGGTGAGATATTTCAGCAAATCCCTGCCCTACGTTTAAGCTGCTCTCGGCTATTCGACCCAAAAATCCAGTCGATCGCGAAAGCTTGATTGAACCTGCTCAACGTTATAGGAGACAATTTTTCGTAACTGAACACCATCCACCCTCTTTATATCGATGCAAATCGATCGATCTTCTCAACCGATTTTCCCACCAATATCTCTTCCCTATCATATACTCTTTTATGTACGGTTATTAACTATTTATGATTAACAAAGAAACTGTAATTTATAATTTTTTTTACATTTTTATTATAAAAGTGATTCGAATAGTTTTATTTGAACGGACCTTTCTCGATTTGTTATTTCTTAACTACGACCAATCGTGTTCCAAGAATATCATTTTTAATCTTATTTATGATTAAAAAAAGAATTCTGTAATTTATTACTTTTGGTTGCTTATACATAAAAGTGACTCGAATAGTTTTATTTGAATGGATCATCCTCGATTTGTTATTCCTTTATTGCGACCAAGTTTCTTCCCAGACTGACTATATTACCCGTATCGATTTAACCTCATCAATAATAAAGAAAAGTGCGCTGGTACACTGCGATAGTAGATCTTGCTCAACATCGCTGCATAATGCTCCGCGACTTATTTTCCCTTTTCTTCCTAAGTTCAATAACGTGGGAAAGCTATCGCTGTGTTACCTCTTTATAACGAGCAGCACGTTTTGTTTCGTCTTTTTAAAAATCCACCTTTCACTTTCGTCGCATCGTTCCTTTTCTATAACGAAAGTTTTTAACTTTTATTCCCCATAAAATCAATCGAATATCTCATATCGAACGTTGAACGATTGCTTCATATTGGAAAAGAAATAATGTTGAAAAATTATAAGGTATTGAGAAAAAAAAATTACAAACTGTGCATTTGTAAGCGGAATATAAAAGTTTTAGAAATAAAATTAAATAGACTATTAATATAAAACCTGTTTATATAACATAAAGTAATTATATATATGACGATATAAAAAGATATTAATACTATTTAAAATGTGAAACGCTTATATTTTACTGGACCAATAGGAAGACAGTCGATGTGTCATCCTTATTCTCATCCAGTTTCATTCAACTTTCATTTAGTCTCTTTCCGAGCGTTCCTCGGATAGGATCGGACAGGGTCGACCTCGATTCCATTATTACCACTCGTAATACGTTTCCTTTACAAAAGCCAATGCGAATAATTCGCAGATTTTCCCATCAAAGAGACGCCGGCCAATTAATTGGCAGGCTTACCTCTTTTATGCTCCAGTGTCGTGGATAATTGCGTTGCAATCGCGCTGATTATGATTTATGACATTAAAAACCTCATTGTTCCAGCCGTTTCTAATTATATCGCCACTGATCCTTTTCCTTCCTACCCCAATCCAGACCATTCGCATTAAACATCCACCACTGTTTCCATTTCTACTATAATTTATATTTCATCACTGATCGTTCCATTTAATTTCTCGCTCCTCCACGTTCTTATTCTCATCTCGTAATTTAACAAGGTATAAGTACAGTTTATCAACCACTAACTGTTATAAATCAATAAATCGATAAAGTAACATTTACATCTTGGCCCGCCCATACATTGATCACTATCACTGAATTTCCAAAAATTCTAACGAAACACCTATAAAAAATTCTTTACGAGGTTTATTATAATAGATAGCACAGTGAAAATTTCAGAATACCTGACTCTTTAGGAGTCAAGTCGAGCACACGGTAGGAATATCATTTCAATTTCCCGGGCGATGGCTCCGAATGTGAGAGAGGGAGGTGCACTACTGTTTGAGAGAGGGAGAGAGAATTTATAAAAGAAAAGGGATAACACACAAGGTAGACGCGAAAGTGGAACAGCTGGATATCCTTGGCAATGTTTGTTTTGCCCGGAAAGTTATCCCGTTAGCTTTACAATTTGTACTTTATCACAGCACTAAATTGTTGGGCAAATTCGCGGCATGCGCAACGTACGGAAATATAAATGGAAACGTCCATAGCGAGCAATCCCATGGATGCTTACCGCTGGATTTACAGTTCTATGGTGGTGGTTTTAAGCGCGCCGAGAGGTTTCGGTGGGCGGGAGGGGGGATGTGCAGCGCTGGGGGTGAGGATGGGATGGAGGTAAGAGGGTAGTTTCGGTGCTGGTGGATTGCGCTTTCCGCGCCTCTGCGATTTCTGGCTAAACTTGTGTGGTAAATACGTGCAAACATATTCACGCCTTTTCGTATGACGTATCGAGCGGCTACGCTCGCTTATGCTGCTAAACGTGCGAGCCGCTTTACAACGAGTGTACTTATATCCCTCAAAGCATTATAATGTGTATGTGTGAGGGGGTGTTTTGTTTATAATACCGCATAACAGCTGCTGTCGTAGAGGAAAATTTGCAGTATTCGCAATGGAACGTAAGGTCGTCTTTTTACTATGCTTATTATTATGGGGGTTTAGCAAATTTCTCGTGAATTGGCAAATATATGTTACGATAGAGTATAATAAAGAGTTATTATTTGGCTTTTATGATGCAATGATAAATAAATTCTGCTGAAGAAAAATTATTCGTGGAAGTAAAAAGGTTAAATGGACTGTTTCGCAGGGGTTGCTAGTGTGACAAAGGGGAAAGCTGAGTTTTAAGGGGTTTTAATGTTTTTTTTTAGTATTATAATAAATAAATTTTGTAAAAAAAATGTTTTTTGGAAATAAATGTTGAATACATTGGTTCGTGGAGGCTTGTAAATATAGCACAGTGTGAAGGTGAGTATTGGATTTTTGCGAATATATGTTTATGATAGTAAAACAATAAATAAATACTGTTGAAGAAGAATACTTATAGCATTAAATAAAGTTGAATACATTGGTTCGTTGAGAGTAGTTAGAACTAACATAGAGTGAAAGGAGTTTTTTGAATTTTGCAAAATTTTCAAGAGTATTAAAATAAATAAGACTTTACAGAAAAATTACTTACAAAAAAAAAAAAAAAAGAATTGAATAAACTATTTCGAGAGGATTTAGTGTCATAGATGATAAAGGTGAGTATATTCGGAATATTGGATACTTTCGTTCTGGCATTATAATAAATAAATTGTGCTAAAGAAAAATTACTCGCGGAAATAAAAAGGGTTGGATGCACAACTTCGTGGCGGTTGTTAATGTGGCACAGGGTGGAGGGGAGTATTCGGTGGTAATATAGTAAAGTCGATAGCGTTTCTTGGATACTTTTATTTGTCGTGCAAGCGACAGGGGAGACGGCGTGCGTTGCTGAGCTGCCGTTCGACACGAAAGCTCAGCGTTTGTAGGTCTTATCGCGAAAAGGGTTCCCGACAACCCTTCTTCCTCCCCCCACCACTTCCTCAGATTTAATCGTCCCAAAGGTCATTTTCTTCGCTCGCCAACTGGTCGTCTTTTGCCTTTACATGCCGTGGCTACTTTGCGCTCAGAAATTCACCCTACGATCGCCTCTGTATAATCACGAACTCTCGCAAAATTAACTTTTTCAGCTTTCCTACACTACGACCAAAATCAACCCTCGGAGGACCGTTCGTCCTTCAATTTTTCTTATCATTAAAAAAGAAATGAAAATCAGTAGTACGAGCGTACCGATACACACTTTTTCTCCAAGGATAAAAATTGCAAAGGAACGATCGATCCGATTGAAAATTATGGAGACGCGCGAGACTGTTTTTCGAGATTGGTATAAAAGTCCTGGATAAACTAGCATTCCCGAGGGATGAAAAAGGAAGAAACTAAGGGGAATGAGAATTGGCGTGCTCGGGTCTCGAAAGGTGAGAATCGGAAGCGTTTAATGTAACTAGTTATTTGGAAGGTGTGTAGGAGGGGGGGGGGAGGGGTGAGAGAGTGTAGGGATTAAAATCCGTTTATGCAATTTGCGCGCTGGCGAATCGCCGTGTAGGCAAGACTAGCGTATATGTATACATATATGTATCAGTGTTTTTGCGCTTGTGAGCGTTTTCAGGTTCGTTAATACGACGTTAATTCGACAGCATTACCGGTGAGCTGGCATCGAGTGCTTTAATGCAGTCAGACGCCTGAAGCACGCAAGCGTATATATTTAAATTTTCTACCATACATGCACACAGGAGGAGCTAGGATCTCTTTTTCTTTCCTTTTTTCTCTCAGTCTGTCTTTCTATTCAATTTCCATTATTTCGCTAATCTGACTACGTACTATCAGCTGTTAGATGGTTAATTAGTTAATCTTAATAGTTGAATAATTTAAAAATTTTAAAGTTATCAAACGTTCCTTTGTTCTTTCAAAGAAATGATATCGAAGAAATTCAGGATAACTCGATAAAATGTATCTGATAGGAACTGAAAGGTACGTTTGTCAATGCAGATTTGCAAAGATATTGAGCTTTGACTGTCCAATGTATAACGAATGGCGTCTGGAAATCTAAGGATATCCGTTGTTCAATCCGATGGAAACGCAATTAGCTGGAATTAGAGGTTATTGGACAAATAGGTCCTAATGCGGTGGAAGCTGATTTTGCTGGAGCACTAGTGTCGTGGCATTGATTCGAGATGTAGCGCGTCGGTTTCGAAACAAGACACAAACACTGTTGCATAGATCCTCGTACCGTTGTCTTATTCAGACCTTTTCGTTTAATCTCTGCTCCACACACACACACACACGTATTAAAATTGTGCCAATGTTGAAGATCCTCAAAATTCCTTTATTCACAAAAATTAAACTAATCTCGTTATTATATTTATTCATTTCTTCGCACCTTTTTTTATTCAATTTTAAATATATAAAACTTTGAAATTGTTTTCGAAATTAATTCGCAGCCTCTTTTCAACGTCGTTTAAATTAAATATCGATGTTTTTTTCTTCTAATATTTAATGCTCCATTTTTGAAGTCTTTTGATAAATAATGTATTATCTATTATTATATATGTTTATTGTTGATACTATTACTCGAACATGATCGGTGCAAGGTTGAAGCCGCAGATCTCTTGTCCGTAAATCGGAAGGCAAATGTAGCGGTGCATACCGCAGCCAAGTATAATTATTTCAGTGAAAATCGTTAGCATTCGTAACTTTCGCCCGAACAAGCAAACTACGTTGAGCCAGGACGGTGCTTCATCGTCGGCTTTGGCCGGAATCTGTCTGAATTCGCAAGACAGATTTGCAAAACTAATTTCGAGCCGGATGAGCAATGATTCCTTCCTCGCACTACTGGATTAAGCCTTTCTCCAGGCCTTTACTTGACTCGAACTTCTCACTCACAGACACTTTCCCAATTTCCATAGCAACGAAACAAAGTGCGCCTAAGTATACGGTGCACTATACACTGTACACTGTTTATGCATGTATAGAAAATATAATAATATATGCATTTCATCATATTTTTACAGATGTCTGATTTGCAGTTGTGCATGTATGGCTGCAAGATTGACTGAAGGAATGTGCGTGACTATTACACGTATAGGCGCGCAGGGTCGTTCACCTATTATAATTTCAAATCGAAGTTTCTAGCGAATGACTGGATGAAACCATAAATTAATATAGTGTGTTTTGGAAAGTTCTTAAGATAAGCTATAGGAATATGCAGTAAAATGGTCGGTTACTATTTGGGTTAATTGAAATGACCTTCGAACGACCTTTCAAGGTCAAACCAATAATACCATCTTACAACTTCCAAGTTATACAAAGTTTATTTCAAACGTTTCTTTCTATGAACGCTTCCCGCAATGTTACGAGAGATGATTGATTAAAATTGGATCGTAATACTTGATATTTAAAATTTATTTAAATCCTGAGCCACACACACACACACACAGTGATAGCTGGAACACCAATGACGAAACGTTTCAAAAGTGTGTTAACAATTAATAGAATTATTACTAATAAATAATTAATTGTTAATATAGACAGAAGAAGTGAGTTTTAAAATGAGAGAGATTCTTTTGACAGAAATATATGATTATCGGTATTTATAGTTGTTTAGTTGAATATGTTTGACAAGTTGAATCTTGTAAGAAATTGCCTCTTGAGCTCTTTCAGTGTTTGCTACGTTAGTCGATGAGATAAGTTTCTTTTGTGTGTTGGACAGAAGAGTTTTCAGGTGTAAATTAGTAGTGGCTGATGGTTAAACACCGAGGTAAATATAAGCATGTAGCTGTTTTTGTACGATTGCATCGATTTGTTGGAGTCATCGATAGCTTTAACGATGCTTTCCCAACGAATTATTCTTCCAGGTCGCAAGATTTGTTCTCGTTAACACCACTTCGATCCTCTTTTACTCCTGCCTATAAAAAAAACCCCTATCTTTTCTAAATCCTTCTTCCAGCTGTTGAGATTCATTCTCGTTAACGTTAGTAACCTCCTCTTCGATTTGCAAAAGCACAACTGAATAAGGCTTATTTGTGCAACATTGTTCACTTTGATATTCAAGGTCGTTACATTCATCATTTGTCGGTCACGCGTGTCATTGAGAAGTTATGAAGTTCAAAGGAGTGATGGAGCTTGCGAATGGTAAGGCACAATTGGTGAAAGGTGTTAATAAGGTGAATGCAGACATGCAACAGACAAAATAGCGCAGTGCAACTTTCAAGTCTGGACTGTATATATGCGTTATTCACTCTCTGCGATGTAATGATGACGTTAAAAGCTTGAAACGCGACTAAGCGCATCCAAGTTACATCACGCTCTTCCGTTCCCAATTTGTATCCACTCTTATAAAAGTTTAAAACAAAAATGTCTGTCTCGCTACATTGATCAGTTGGACACATCGATCGATCGAACGGTGCTTTTCCAACAAATCGATTCCTCCAGCTTTCAAGATTTGTTCTCGTTAAAACTACTACAATCCCTTTCTACTCCCCCATCCATCCAGAATAGAACAACTATCATTTCTTGATCCTTCTTTCAGCTGTCGAGACTCGTTCTCGTTAATACTACATATTCCCAAGCTTCGCTTCGCAAAAGCACAGCTTCTCTTTCATTCCATTCACGATTTTGCGAGATTTATTCTAAAAGGATGTTTAATGAATTTTTTAATCGACGTTTTCACACGAGAAAGAGTCTGATTCGATCCTCCAGTCGACGATCTTCAGGATTCTTCAAATCTGTGAATTCTCTGGGAGTTTTGAAATGGCCAAATTATACAGGAAATGACGGTATCACGTGACCCGAGAGAGTTTTGCGGATCGATCGCTCGCTCTTAGAGCTCGACGGCCCGTTCGACGACGGTCTGCGAGACTCCCGCACGAGCTGCATCGCCAAGAATATCTCCGGAAATGCTATGAAAGCCTACATTCCGTTTGTGAAATCCATGCAAAGCTCAAAACTTATCCTGAAAGCTTCGTTCATCGATCGCAGGCGATCGCATATTTTTCGCAAATTATAACGTTTGAATTACACCGAGAGTACATAGATGTACAGCTTATGTAATACGTTTATTGTAAAGCTTAAAAGCATAGCTGAGTGTAGCTTTATGTATCGCACGATAATTAAAGTGTGAAAAGTCAGGAGGTTTTCTAAAGCTTCCTGTGGGCGAAAAAGAACCGGTCGAAATTATACTTTTGTGATTCTAAAAATTATTTGTACTGTATATGTTAATAATATTGTGCTATATATCAGTTGAACTCTATTTCGAGCATTGTGTATAAACTTGTGCTGAGTAAGCTTTGTGTTGATCTGCTTGTTTGCATTGGGTCGGTCATAAACTAACGACTGCACAATATCAGTGCTATCTGGGGCAAGCACACACGTTATGTAATGCTTATTGCATATTGATAGTCCAGGAACCGCTTAAGTAACATTTTCGGTAATTTGCAAATTAGATGTTTTATGAAATTAATTATATTAGTATGACGTAAGATATTCTGCTTGAAAAGAAATGTCAAAAACACGATTTAGTCGTTTTAGGCTTATACGACTTTTCACTATTTCTTTATATCGTGTTTCATTCTACAACACACGACGTAAAACACGACCATTCGTTAAAATAGCGGCGTATGGAACGGTGATGGTAGCGTAAAGTATGAAACGATGCCACGATCTATCGAATATATATATATATATATAGTGTTTATAATGTAGGGTACCGAACCATGCGCGATTGTTTTTCAAAAGCTACGTTGAACTGATTACAACATTTTATGTCAACATTTGCAGCTGAGTATTTCGATATTTCGAGACGTCGATAGAAAAGTTCTATTGACGAGAATGAAGCGTGTTAATCTAGTGAGTTATACAAAATATAAATACAAAAGTAATGACAATGAGATTACAGAGTTTTCGCAAACAAAACATATATATATATATCATTGGATCAGTAGTAAGTTAGCACATAAATATTTAAATGAAAGTAGTATAGACAATGAGATTACAGAGATTTGCATTGTTGAATCATTGATCGCTTACCACGTCTCGTGATATTCAATAAACAGTGCAGGCTAAAACAAGAAAATAATGCATTAGTAAAATAGATTTTAAATATCTGTTACTTTTAAAACCCGAGAATTTTAATCGTCACAGTTTTACAATTAAGACCCTTTCTGCAAAGACACACAGGGTTGCTCAAGAGTATAAGATTGGTGCATTAGTGTTAAATGCGTATTCAGACTGTGCGTGGGAAAGCTGGAAAAAGGGAGCGATGACGCGTGTATTCGAGTGACTTAAGTCGAAAGTTCTTAGCTACGGTCGCGTTATTGTTTTCCTAGGCGAGGAGAGTTTAAGTTTAAACTTGGCGTAACCGTCAAAGTGCGTCGATGCATAAGGAACGAAGCGCCCGCGCCGGTTAGCCTAGGCGCATTAATATTGCATTTTCCAACGCTAATCCGTCCGCCATTCGGAACTTTAGTCGCGAGACAGCCCTCCACCCCTGAAATTACCAAAACCAACCACTGTGCAACCCTCCTGGCAAACCTGTGTAAACAGCACTGGAAAATCATTCCTCAACCACTAGCATTCTCTCTTAAGCCACTTTGTATCGCGACTGCCAGTCTCTCTTAGCAACAATTATTATGCATTATAAAAGATTTTTCTTCCTATATATATATATATATATATACCCCTGCTATTATTTTCCCCTCATTTTTTTCTATGAAAAATTCTCCCCTTTTAATTTTCTCGATATTTTTTATCTCCAAGGCGGAAGGAAAAAGCTCTGCTGTTCAATTTATATTTTATAAAAGGCTAAATATTGATCCTGTTGATGAAGAATAATGTTTACGTACGTTTTTGCGAGACGCGAGCCTTCGTCCCTTACTCCATAACCTCTGCTTGAGATTGTATCACGGTTGAAAGCTCAAACTGGCCACTTTCGACGAGAATGGACGGTTATTTAACAGCTGAAAATTTGTTATATAACAAAATATGCAAATTGTTTCTTTCGTAATTATAAACTGTTCGCAATGCGTGATTGCAAGTACCATTACAAATATGTAATCTATTCGAAATCGCAAGGGCAAACGTTCTGTCTGAGAATCAATTTCTCCAACTGCAGAAACACACACACAAATGCAGAGAATATGCATTGGTTCCCCAGTGCTTACTTCCACCTGCTAATTATCCAGGAAACAACCACTGAAATAATTCTTTTCCACGATATCTTCTCTTTCCTATCTTATTACGACTGTAAACTCGAAAATAGTGAGTATAGCCAGCGCATATTCTACTCGTACTACTGAAACCTTTATGGATTGCAAAGGTCAACGAACCTTACCGATATTTCATCATTCTTATCTATACTTTCAAGAGGGAAACGAATATGTTTAAAGGCATATTATAATTTAAAGCTCTGTTTTCTCTTTTGACAGAGTTATTTCTGTTTCAAGAGGGGGAAGGGGAGAATATTTTTTCATCTTGTTGGAGGATCGATCTACTTTAGGATCGAATAAAGGAACATATTGTTTGGAAATTACAAAGGATGGGAAGTTATTGGCCGAGCATTGGTAAAAAAAAAAAAAAAAAGATGAAGGAGAAAAATCGTGAAGTATTTTATGTGAGGGGTGAGTCGCTGCTTTGGTGATGACGACATTGGGAGGGTCGTCGTTGGTGGTTGTTGGGACAGTAATGTTCCTTGGATGTAGAAAATATTTGGATGCTTCTCAGCAAGAAAGCCATCGTAACTCTTCGGGTAAAGAATGTCCCATCTTTGCTGCAATATTTCCTCCATTAGCTCTTTCAGTCAATCCTGTTGCAACAGGATCGGTCTAATTTGGCAGCAGCTTTTCATATCGATTCAAAGTTATTTCGAATCTTTGCAACGTGCCTTCCAATAAGTCATCCACGTTCCTCCAAAATTCACCCCAATCTTCCACAGAATTAGCGAACACAGTGGTACAGTTTATCGAGCAGACTGGCTTGTTATAGATCTTTTTATTCACTCCACAGCTCTGCAGAGAAGGAGTAAAAAATAGAGCGAATTCTTTGAGAAAGTCAACTTAGCTATTTACACGTGAGAATGGTCGCTTTCGCTGGTGAGGAGTGAATTTCTCATGGAAAATCCACTTTGAGATGTAGGTAGATTCTGATAAGTGAAAAGATCCGGTTCTCTGTGTACCCTGGCCAGGTATACGTGCACGCAGAGACACGTGGAATTCAGAGGGGTGAGTGAAAAGTTTGTAGGAGTGTGAGTTTATCTCATGGGGGGGGGGGGGGGGGGGAGAGGGAAAAATTGGTACTGCAACTATGGGAGCTTCCAAGCAAAGCTTTGTAAATCAAATCGAATTCCTTGGCTTTTATTCTCGAAGCGAAGCGGAAGAATCTCGGAATAGGAATCGAAAGTAGAAAAAGTGCAAGAGCAACGTGAATAACTTCAATTACTACTAGTGTTTCCCCTTCCATTGACTTTTTCACTGTCCAAATTTCCGAGCCCTTTCTGGAGATCTCCAAACATCGACGTATCTGCTGGTAAATTTCGCCTTTGAGCGAATTGGAGAATTGATAGATTTTTATTGACCAAGGTAAAGGGTGGGGGGAATTTATTCAGAGTGGCGATCAGGGTAGGAAAAGTTATGGCAGAAAAGCGATTCTAGCTGGGCTGGGCCAAGTAAACTTGTAAGAGCCACCGATAAACGACGTTGATGGGTGACTCACTGAAATCGGATAGCTTTTCCATTTCAGAATTGCCCTTGGTTGGCTGGTCAGTTTTTCGTTTCCAACTAAAAGCTCGATTACACGTCTGCCACTTTTCTTTTTTTTCCCCTGACAAAACGTCGGCTGATCCTACACACTATCTCGCGCTTATTCTTCGCTGTTTTAAGTTATTATTTAGTATTTCCTATGATTGTCTTTACTAATTGCATGTAGGAATCCGATCGCAGTTTCAGAGAGAGAGAGAGAGAGAGACTTTTTAAAATCCTTTTCTTATTCATTAATTTACAATTATTTTTAAAATCTGTTTAAAATTCTAAAAAGGAATTTAATCGTTTGAAAGTGCGTAAAACAAATTGGAATATATTCATTGTGTCAGTTTAACGAATCTTTTAACGAGCTGATTGCAAATACTGGCAAGCTAAAGTGGGACTGAAAGTTTTCAATTTATGAATTGTAGAGAGTAGAATTATAATTTATACACATATATAGTATCAGTCTTGACAGTTCGTAGAGCTCTTCTCTGTTTATCTATTCACGAAGAGAGAATCGAGTGTTTTACTTTCTTCAGACTTTCCATCCTTCAATCAGGGCTCTTTGGAATTATTGACAATAGACAAGCTTTCGTGAAATCCACGATGATGCAATATTTTGGTGCATCGAAGAACCTAATATCGTATACAATTTTCGATAAGCCGTCATCCAGGTTATTTTATATTTTTCATAATTAATAAGGGCAAATAGTGATAGATACGCTTGATGCAATTTATTTTGCGATCCGTTTCCATTAATATTGACCAATTTCCCTTAATAGAAATGGCAGTGCAACAGCTTTAGGCCGGATTCTACACAAACGCCTCGCACACATGCCGGAAAGAGGCGCGCAATGAATAATAATTTTTAGTCAGCTATTAGCGCATATTACTCGGCCATAAGCAGTATGAATGTCATAATGCTAAATGGGCTTTATTATAGCCAGCCTTTAAACGTTTTACATACGTATTTCGTTATTATTAAACCGAAGGCGGAATATTAATTAACGATTAATATTAATAACGTCGTACTGGCGGGCCCTGTAATGCTCTAATTTAATTACGCCAAGTGCAATTATACCCCCTCTCTCTTCTTCTATACGCAACATACTATAAAACAGAATAGCATAAAACCATTTCGCTTTATTACAACTGTAATATTTAATTGAATCTCGACGTTGTTATGTGTGTATATTCCTGTTACTCACTGACTATTAGTCCTTTCCCTTATAAGCTTTTACCCCAAACTGATCCATTCTTTTCAAGCTGCAAATCAATTATTCTGTACCGAGTACGTATTCGTCAATATAATTATCATTTTTTTAAAACCCGAAATTATTCGGTATTTGGCTATTATTCTGCTGAAACTAGAGTAGAGACGGTGCATAAGGATGCGGATAAAAATAAATAAGAGGAAAAATAGAAAATGAACTGTCTGGCCCCTGGCTATTCTTTTTCGTTTAGTTGACGAAAAGAAGCAACGAATAATAGAATGTTATGAGTCCGAAAAACAGCGTCGAGTGCTACGAGAGAACAGAGAAAACCCATTCCTATATGCGAGTGTACCACTGCTTCTATCTTTGTCTTTCTCTCTATTTTGTAATACATTCGTTTTCTCTTCTTTACAAAGACTCATTTATCAGTGTAAAATTTAATCGCGTTTCCTGTTCATAAGAATACCTTCGATATTTGTAACTTTTACCCCTCTTGCCCCTCCCACCTAACTAAATATAGTGAGTTTTTTTTCATATATACAGAATTTTACAGTTAAAAATTCATGAAAAAACGCTCGGATCTTCGATCATTAATTATAATTTTAATCGTGATTTCTTTTTAAAACTAATTAACATAATTTTCACTTCCAAATTTTATTTTGAACATAAAAATTTTCTGGCACCAGTAAAAAGAAGTTTTCCAGAATTATATTAAATTGATCGTATAGAACTTTTTTTTAGAATCACCATAATGACGTAGTAATTTTTTGGAGCGTAGAGATTAATCAGTAGGTAGTTTTGCAGGTTTTAGTAGGAGGTAAAAAAGTACGTCGAGAAGGGGAGTGTAGCGTGTGTATTTTTTCCCTCCAAGTGCACTTTGCTCAAAGTGCAAAGTGCACGACTGGGAGTTTACAAAAGGTGCATTTTTTGCGACGAGTCTTGCGATAGCTGTTTGCGAGAATGCGAAATGCCGGAAACGACTGACGCGAGAAAGGAAATCGCGCCGGTGCCTTTTCATTTTCAATCACTGCCCTCCTGGAATTGGCCCTTCTGACACTTGCCAACCCCCTCCTTCCTCCTACTTCTATTTTCAAGCTCCCAAGCCCGAGTTTGCACTTCTCAGAAAACCAAACGCAGACAATGTAATAGAACATGTAAAAGCGTCCTGTTAAAGTAATAGAAGGGAAAAAAGATGAAAAGAAGGCATTCGCGCGATAAGATTTGGACTGACAGTGAGTACGTAAATAATGAAGAGATTTAACGATAGGAAGACTGTGGCTTCAAGTTTTTGTCAAAATTAACATTTTTTGAAGATACAGCTAGCAGGCAAGAGTTTTTATTTAGATTCACAGTAGAATAGTTAAGACAAGAGAAAATACCTTTAAACCGATAAAAAAAGCTTTTGGGAGCATCGAAGAGGGGAAGCATGAATATCTGTCGTCGATAATTAAGAGAAAAGAAAATATTCGATGACGAGCATTCTCATCAATATTCAATTTGCTGGATGCAATTGGTCGATGGCTAATTTAAATTTGTGGCTCAAGTGCTACGTGGAGGGAATAGTGGGTCATAACAGAATGGGAAAAAGCAGGATATTTGCACGATTAATAATTCATGATGCATTCTCTAGGAAAAGTGTTGGTTTCTTTTATATATATATGTATATGTCGGTGTGAAATGCTCGAGTTTTCCCCATTGGGTCATAATAAGAGGGTGGAAAGAAACCGGTCCAGCCAGTGAGGGAAGGACGAGAGAGAGAGAGAGAGAGAGAGAGAGAGAGAGAATGTAGATAAGCCGATCGTTATAAACTCGTGATACTTACCAACCCAATTCGCCATTATAATTATCACTCGCTTTTGTTTCTCGCCCAAAGCTAGCGTGCAACAGGTGGTCGTGCGAACAAATCGTGCAAGATACTGGCTAGAATTTGAATCGAAACATGCTGAATGCAAAAAGACCAATGAAAATTCGATTCTACATTGAGATGAAGATAAAAGGATTTTTAATAAGGTTACAGAGAGATTTTGTTTAGTAAGTTTGATACTCTGTTGAAAAATTCCACGTAAAGTGGGTAGCGCGAAGAAAAAGTTAAAGATTCTTTAGTGATCTTCTTCTATTGGCTAGAGATCTGAGAAGAGAAACTTGATAACTAAATGGAAGTCTTGAGAAATTTTTAATACTTTATTACTATCTAATTTGAAGTTTAATTGTATTTTAATAATAAGCAGTCTCTTCACATAAGAATCAATGTTCCAAATACTGCATAGCAAGATTCGAGCATAATAAAACAGGGACAGCGGAGCGTCGATATTGTATATTTAGATGCAACACGAGAATATTAAATTAATCTCCAGGATATTTTAGGTAAAGACGAATTAATGTTCAATTTCAACAACAGCTTGATCGATTTGTGGAATAAGGAATGAAAAATTATGCGAAGAATACATGGAACGTTTCTTAAGACATATAGTTTAATTGATTTGAATTGGTTACACAGAATTCACACATCGTCATTTAATAGCTAAGTGCTCTCGAAAAAAATTATATTTTAAAAATTAAAAAATACTACCGGTCTACCTGTGAAATAAGGGAAAAGACTAAATGTAAATGGGAGATTTCTGCATGCCAATAAACGCTCTGTGAGAGCAATGATCGTGTTGTTAATTAGCAAAATTGTGCTTTATTAATGGTCCCTCCCAGCTGTGCGCATTGCACAAAAGGGGCTTTTCGCTAGAAAATATTCATCGAGGGAATTTCGCCCCAGCTATCATTTACACTTCATCGTTTCAATAATGAAGCAGCTTTATCTCGCTACTTTTGATAATTTTATTCATTCTGCTCGCTCGAGAAATTATCTTTTGCCTCGACTAAATGGGAAAGGCTGTACTACTGTAACTGCCAAGTATCTCTATCTCAATAGTCTATCTGCGCCTTGTAATATAATGGAGTTGCACGGTATGAATGCTGATAAGTTGCTTTGCAGATTAGAACAACGATATGTGTAATGTGATAGCAGTATTGGTAGAATGATTCGAACGAAGAATCATTGTTTCTCTCGTGGTAAAATTATTTATTTCTTGCTATTACTGCTGAAAACATTCGTTTATATAAACAATTATTATTAAGAAAGAAAAACAATTTTAATTTTAATCGCGCAAGAATGTAATAAGAAGAATTCAATGAAAAATGCAACAACCAAGGTAGGAGGAACAACGTACTTGACTTTTCTCAATGAAAGACGTTTAAGATTTTAGTACCTTTCGCCTGTAGACAATTGTTGATAGACACAAAAAAGTATGGATTTTAGATGCAATAATATAAGCAGAAAAAAATGAATAGCTCATAGCCGAAGTGAAGAGTGCAATGACGAAGGTAGGACAAATGGAGCATTCGATCGTTTTGGACGAGGATAACGAGAGATTGCTGAGGGCAAAAGTTTTAGGTTTATCCGAGGACGATGGTTGTTTCGGGAAAAATGACAGTGGAATCGTATCGAGAAATTGGCATCTCCCCGCCTTATGGAAGGTCCCCAATAAGGTTTTTATCGAAAAATTGGATCGTTGGATTGCTCTCGGCACGATATTTAATGAGAAAGTGGAGTAGGAGAGAGTTTGGTCGGGCGTAGAGGAAAATGGGTCTCGTAGTATAGAAAAGTGATCCAAGACAATCGGATAGACGTTTCTATCGCACGTCGATTTTCGTTTCCGGTCTCGAAGAGCCAGCCAGCCAGTGTCTGCTGCATTTATTCTCTCTCTCTCTTTTACTCCTTGAATTCCCCCTCCCCCTCACCCCCTCTCTACGATATATTTAGAGTTATGTCATTTCGATCTACTCACACTGTCTCCTCTCGTGTTTCAAAATTAGATTCACCCGCCTCTCTACTCTTTATTTGTTCCATTCTTACCTCGGATGGATATACCCTCCTTTTCCAATTTTATCGGCTCCCTTAGTACGAAGAGCGCGCCGCCGCCTAGTCGGAAATATCCGCGTTGAAATTTAAATGGAAACCTGGACACTGCTGACCTACAAAACAGCTTTGCCCCCCCCCCTTCCCCTCCCAACCATCCCACCTCTCTAGAAAATGATAGAGAGAAGAATCGTGCGCTGGATCGCGGAGAAAAAGCTCCGTACACGTGTGCGAAAAACAAGTTTGTGTTTTCAATCGGTTGATTTATAAGCTTGTCGGATCCTCTTTTTTCCTTGATTGAAACAAATCGAATGAAGCTTGAAAACGGATATTTCTTGAACAATTGTATATGCGATTAAACGATTTGTCCAAATTTATCCTATCAATTATATATAAAACCCGAAGAATGGGCTGCTCGCATACACGGACAACTCATATTTATAACGAAGTTAAGTAATGTTTTTCGATAAGAAATTTGTTGCTCAAGACTAATACGTTGTTACTAAATGAAAAACTAATATTATCATTATTATAACATTTAAAGCATATATTATAAATAGTATCAGAGAAACGAATTTTTGAAAACAGGTATATCGTTTAAAAAATATTATAATTTCACTGTGAACAAAAAATTATTTATCTCGTATAGTGTTATAGCTTTGAATCAGTCACAATGAGATTAATTAATTACTCATTGTTAAGAAACTTTAAAATTTAAATAGGTTCCAATTGAATTACACTAACCAATTGTTTATAATTCAATCATTTATAGAGACTAAATAAATTATTTCGTTGGAATTATTTAAAAGCAAAATGTTTTTCTGTGTACGTTTTGAGAATTAAACAAATGTGTGACCAGCTCAAAGACAGGATTGAATGATTCCTCGTGACACAGAATGTCCATCGTAGCCTCGCGTTATACACTTCCCGGACATAGAACAAAAAAATAGAATAGTAGCGTTATCGGTAAGTTTTTTTTTCGCTCAATTATCGAATAGTTTGGCCCAGCATCCATGCCATTCGAAAAGCTTGAGATTAGAATCTGCCGGGTGTTTTACAAGAGCGTAAAAAGCTTTGGGAAAAGAGAGCCAGAGGTGGTTTTTACCAGGTTTCGAGTATCCCGAAAGTGCTAGGTCTCGCAGATTCCTGGTGTCCTATGCACGCTCACGAAATCTCTCGCTCGCTAAGCGCGTAAGCGATTATTTTATCGGGACACGGCGATCTGCCAAATCTCCTAACAAATCCATACGTAGCCAGCGTTCCCCAACTATCCCGAACCATCCCACGTGTCCATTATTGGAAATCGGAAGGAGTACTGCCGAAATAGCATGGAAAGTCGATATAGCCTACGCAGCGAGAGAGAATTTCAACGAAATATACGCGGTACTCCCCCTGCAGATTTATCATCGCGAAATACGAACGAATCCATCGAGAATCCAATCGATGCCTCCGACGATTCTTCCTCGATGCACTGCCTCTCTCTCTCGTTTAAAGAAAAATAAACTAAATATATTTAATTCCAATTTTGTTTAGAAACTTATGAAAATATTCGTAGAAAGTTTTTTTTCACGTAATTGTTGAACAAACCGAATGTCCAATAAAGATTATAGCATAGGCGTGGGAATCGTGAGTGCTCGAGCCTCATAATATTACTGAAATATTTAGAATTGCTTATTTGTGTTTGCTAATACACGACGGTAGCAACGGTTCTGATAGTTTTTTATTTTATATATATATATATATATATATACATGAGTCCAAAACCTACAGTACCTATACTATACGGTTTCGGCGCCTAAAAAAATTTAAGTATACAATATTCCACGTTGAAAACGGTTCTGTCTTCATTCCGTAAGGAGAATTTAAGGTAAGTTTGCATGAGAAGACGTTGATATTTCAGCACTTGGGTAGGTTAGTGAGTATAAGTATAAACATAAGATTGGTGTATTCTAATCTCTTGGAAGGAACAAGAGGGTCTCCAAGTGTTGGGGGTAGGAGCGCCATCATAAAGCAATTAACTGTCCATAGATAATACATCTCCTGCTGTTTCAGTATACCAGCACCGGACGCCTCATCTGCCTGAGAAATTGCATTATGGAAGTTGGGCTTCCAGGCGTTTCCCGACGGTCTACGCGCTTCCTTACCCCACGACGAAAGTTTCTTACGAAAGTTTACCTCCCTCTAACCAACCCCTCATTTCCTTCCTGGCAACTCGTGCTTTCCCGCTTATGATAAGGACGTGACTCCCAGACCAGGCTGTAATCAAAAATCGTCATGGTTCTTATGTGAGAATCCACCGCGTGACGATAGCGAATATTTTGGATGTTTTAGAAAAATTCTATTGAATTTCAAGGCATAATATAAGTAATTCTTCGTGTCTCAACCTTTCTTTATTTTTAATCGCTAAATTTCGGTATTTTTATTAGTTTGATCTATATATATATATATATAGATGTTATTCGTCACAGTGGGAATTGGGATGTTAATGGGATAGCGAGTTTGCGACTGCGACTAATTCGCAGAGTCCCCAGAGCCAGTTGGTGGATAAAAAGTTAATGTAACGAGGGGTGGGTGGGGTGGGGAACGTGGAGCATTCAGGGGGAAATTCCCGAGGTAAGACGCTATAGGAGCAGTTAAAGCAATCTATCCTAGGATCGATCGCGTCAAATGTCATCTGTATGTTCTCTGGCCCTGAGTCGATTGGGGATATAACGAGGGACGCGCTTGAAATGTCGAACTGCTGCTCTTAATCCGATTACGAGGATCGATCTTAAGCGCGATCCTCCGACGCCAACTCCTACATACCTATACGTGTGTATGTGCCGTGTATGTGCGTGAGAAGCTTTCCGAGTGGATATACAGGTATAACGAAGCAATTCTAACCCTGGCACGCGTCTCAAACCCATCGCTCAATTAAGGGGCTCCGGAACATGGCAAATATTGCCAACAACCAGTAAAATCTCCTCGTTCGATACGTTTCTATCGCCTTAAAACGTTTCTTCTGTAATCTTCTTTGGCTCGTCATTAAATGGATGCATGTTCAATGAAAATTTCTCATTTTAAAACTATTTCCTCGAGTGCTTGATGCTTAAAGTTTTGCAACTAATAATTTTAAACTGTTTTACCGATAATAGGAGGGTAGCAAAGATTTGCTCAGCTTTATATAGTACGGTTTATAAATGCATTAGTTTTTTCATTATACATATGTCGGTGTAACCATAATATTTTTTAACGAAGAGTGGAATCATTAAATGGGACTGTTGGTAATACTATTTGGCGTGTATCGAATCCACTTAAAAACTAATCAACGCCGGGAGAGTAACGTTGAACCGATTTCAACGTGATAAGTTTTTGGATTTTAAGGATGGATAGATAGATGCTTTATTTAACTTATTTGGATTGATTATATCGGCTTATGAGATTAATATTTGCGGAACAACATTGCACTGTGCAAAATCTGAATTTATAGCAAACACCTGTGAGGAATTTAATTAGCGTCGTAGTTCGAGCGAGCTTTGAATAGAACTCACGATATTGCTTTGCCAGTTGTAAATCCATCGAGACTATATATATTTAGCGACGCTGTTTCGAACGTGGTATTATCCACCTGGCAGGATCTACATGAAAAAATTAGGGACTGAGCCCACTCGTAGGATATTAACGTTTGAAAGAAATTAATTCGACTGTATGTATGTATATGTAACAATAATTGAATTTGTGTCTCCTTAAAATTAAGCAGGGATTTAAAATAGAAATTGAGTTAAACTGTTTCGATGGCAAATATGGAGGAGTTATTTTGGCTGGATGTTTTATGAGAATCCAATCGCATCATTTGCATCGATAGCTGTGAGTTCTTGATTTAGGAAAATCCGGGTTAAACGCGGAGAAGGGAACGGATGCTTTTTATTTGTCGTTCTACCACAATGCGAGCTTTAAGTCGAGATCGAGGATTCAGATACAAGCTTGAGACTGGAATCCGGGATCAAACGTTTTGGGGGATAAGTCCTTACTGGCTTGGGATTTCAAACTTTTTCCTCGTTGAATGAGAAGTGTCGCTAGAATGGAGTAGACCAAGCCATGCGTGCCAAGGAATGGTTAATGGTCTTATATTATAAGATGATTATCCCAGTCATACTACGAGTTCTCTTCAGAAATTAATCTATTTAATAACGCCCGTAACTGAATAGTTGGAATTTGCAAAAATTTGGATTTTCAAAATATTCCAACGAGAACATTTCGATTGGGATGGTAATTTAATAATGGGTTTAAATAATAAAAATAACTTAATAATTCAACGTCGATCTTAATTTCCAGCGACCCGAAAACCTGATTGGATCAGTAGAAATCCATTCCACGTTTGAATTATCCTCTATAGTGATGACAATGGGATGGAATTCTTTCTTCGCGAAGAGATTCGCCATAGATATTACTCAAATAGATACACTCAAAAGTCTAACAATAGGGAACAATATAAGGTAGTAGTCGATCGCCTGTATAAGAGATATGAACACACGTATACATATTACTGCATGGATTTTTCCTTGTGACTCTCTTGAGAGCATCAGGAGCATCTAAATGTTTACAATTCTAACAAATTTTAGTTTTTAAATTGTATAAAGTTTCAACCGACCTAAAAGCATTTGTAAAATATATAGTTTTATTTAAACAATCTCATCAATTATCGGTATTATAATTATTGTTATGAATTATTCTCTCGAGCTAATAGGTCACCAGACAAATGAAATTAGCTTGGAAATTTAATGGATTGTTTGGTCAAGTTTAAGGGTTATACTGATAAACTATTTAAATCAGCAGCTTTAGGCTTTGGAAAGGTGAAAGGATTTGATTTGGGAAATGTTTTTGGAAAAGAACCTCTGATAAGAGGTTCGAGAGGTTGTTTGAATTTCTCGTGATTGGGATTAGTCGAGTACAGGCAGCGTAATAATTAAAGTATTTGGTGGTGGAAAATTGAAAAATATTTAAGAATAGGGGTGGGTTCTAGGGCGTGCGTGCATGATATAATCGAAGCTGAGGAACAAAGAGCTTTCGTCGACAGGCGTTCTCGACGTCCACTTTGTAACGGCAGAATGTTAATTAATGAAGTAATTAATTCTGCGGCTTCGCTTGCCACCTTTGTTGCATCGTCCCTACTCGCCATATTTTCCACGGCTTATATTAAACACGTACGAAACCCGGATTAACCGATCAAACACCTCACCTTCAATCCCTCTCCCCCCACCCCCCATCCTTCCACAACGCTACCAAAGAGAAAATCTCCTTCACAGAGCTCACTAGCCGCAAAATCAATTAACGGAAATTTCTTTTTCGACCAAACCAAAGTTTCTACGCTGCTGTTTAACGTTTTACTCCAGCTTGGACTAGTCTCTATAGGTTTTTTCCTTTCCGACGATATTCCAGCTTTCAATAGCCCTCTTTCTACCAAGCTCGAATTAAAAACTGCACAAGTAAAAATCTCCAAGCTTCAATATTATATACGAATATATCTACATCGTTAATATTGGTGTATATAGACTGCAGTTCTTTAAGCAAACGTAGAATTTTTTATTTTTTCTTTAAACTTGGCTTGATTGAGGCAAAGTATATTTATAAAAAGGTTCTTCTAACTGATGCAGCTGTGAATTAAAAGCTTAAATATACTATACCATTTTCTACCTTATCTTATCAATTTTGAAAGAGTTTTATATTTTCATAAATATATCTGCAGTTCATTAATTAGTTAAATTTACATGTAATTATATATCGATTTTACACGTGGTCTCAATAATGTTATTATTCTACATTCAAGAATGGTTCAGCGTTATCTCGTAGCGATGAGACAGTAAAGATTTTGAGCGATTTTGAGAGTTTCTGCACGGCGGATACAGTTAGTTTATATCGCCTCGTAACGTCTGTAGCTTTTCAAAGGAGAAAGTAATAGCGCCTTAACATCTGTGGGCTTTACGAAAGCTCGCTGCTAGCCGGGCATTTTTGTTTCTCGATTGAACCGAGCTGGTCGTTCCGATCGAGAGTAGCTCGGAGTATCTTCGATGTAGAGTGGAGTGTGCTGCGAGAACACGCTGCGGCCCTTGGAGAAATCGATCCGACTCTGTCGCATTTCTCACTGCAAGTCAGGTAGCTTCTTTGGACCTCGTGGCACGTTTATATTGCGCAGGATATGCTCGTACCTCTGTCACGAAGAAACTAAATCCCACGAAACAACGTCCACCACGAATTCGACTCGGCGAACGCAGCGTGACCAAACCTACACATTTTAACTCCGAGTATACTCGCGAGGTTTTTACCTCTGGTCTCCAGAATGCCACGAGTAAAACTTTTTCCTTTCGTGCTTTTAAAGCTTCCAAGTTCTCCAAATATACAGTTTTTTTGGGGGGGAATTCTCAATATTTTAATTCCTTAATTTTTAATGTTCATTTAGATATATCAAGTCTGACATTGTCGTGCTTCTCATTGCGAGTGGAGGTAGTTTCTTTGAACCCCAGGACGCGTTTATATCGCGCAGGATGCTCGTACCTCTGTCACGAAGAAGCTAAATCCAACGAAGCAACGTCGACCACGAATTCGACCCAGCAAACGCAACGTGGCCCACATATCCTATTTTAACCCTGAGTATACTCGTGTGGTTTTAAGCTCCATTCTCCACAAAATAGTACCAGCAAATTCAACCTCCTTTCGTCCTTACCACCGAGCTTTGAAGAAATCCATTCCTATTACAAACAGTCTTCTTGAAAGTCCTTCGATTTTTCTTTCTATAGTTATTAGAAAATAATTGAGTTGACTGTATGTAGAAAGTGTGTGGTATTTAATTGTGATAGATTAAGATTTAATCATGCTTATCCTTTGAAAGTAGATTGATTTTGCTCGACTCGTGCGACATCCTCGTATGAACGATAAATCATTTGGTTTCTCTGGTATGGGGTGGCAGTATTAATATAAAGACAGAGAAATGAATGGTTTTCAATGGGAGGTCTGTGAACGTTGCTGAAGCGTGCAGTTGGTATGCTCAGGAAGGACTAAAATATCCTTCACGTTACTGCGATCTGTTGTAGTTCGTGTTTAGGATGTTAGTTGGCTCGGGTCTGGTGAAAGAAGGGAGAAGGTGGGGGTTGAAAAAGAGACCGGAAGTAATAAAAATACACAAGAAATTGTTGACCAAATTTTACGGAACAGAAATTTATTACAATATGTGCATGTAAGATGTGATCGAATATGTTAATGAATAGTAAATTAAGTAGACAGGGAAAAATTAATTGTATAACGATTTTAAATATAGCGAAGGAAACTGGAGTACGAAAATGAAAAAGATGAGTGTTTTTATTTAATAAAGCTAAGACAATTTTCAGTACGAGGAGACAGAAAAACGAATAACGATGGAAGAGAGAGAGAGAGAGAGAGAGAGAGAGAGTAGAAACGAAGCGAGGGATGAATAGAGAATGATAAGTAGGAGAAAGAGTTGCGCTGTTTTAAAATGAAATAGAGGTATGCGAGAAGAGCGAAAGAGGAGGAGAGGGGGAGGGGGAGAGGAAGACTGATACGCGAGGTGTGTCATGCTGGTGAGCCACGAACTGACGCCCCCTCACGCACACACAAATACCAATACATAAGCATCTATCACGTCGTTGCTATACACGAGCCAACTTCCTTGCCTAAATTAACTCACACATCTATCAAACAGATTCCTGCGGAAACTCGAAACCAATGCCAAAGACCAGTTTCGAAATGCTCGTTGCTTTTAATTAATAAACCTAATTCTCCATGAGTCGTGTGACACTTCGATTCTAAACCATGAAAATATAAAGTTTGCACGATCAATCGATGAGAACCAATCCTTTCGCAGACGATTACACAAATTGTATGTATTGACTACTAAAGGGAGGCTGAAGCATGTTTAAATCACTGTAAAACCACGACGTTTGGTATGGTACTTAAGACATAACGATATTGAAAATATACAAAATTTTAATGATGCACGTAGGCCTATGTTGAGTAGTTGTTCTTATAAAAAAAAACGTAGCAGTTTATATCGAGTGTCACAGCTCGTTAATAATGATTTGTACAACGATACTGAATAGTTTAATAATACCATTTAAAATTGATAAATTCCAATGAAAGCAATAATTAATTAAGAGAATTAGTTCCAAATCTGTGTTTCTATAGTACACGTGACAATGAAACTATTGTATTGTTAATGGTATTCTATACATTTTTTGTTTAATATTTAATAGTGAAACAATCGTTTATCTATCGGTGAGTACTCCATGGTGACCATAAAGGACTCGTCTGAAGATAATTGAGTTTGACGAACTCGACAAAAATGAAGAGTTCTGTTAAAGCCAGAAGAGGAGAAGAAGGGGGAGGGGGAGGGGGTACCTGAACAATTTCACAGGTAACTCTCTCTTCTCGCGTGAGTGTATTGCAGAGAGGGTAAAAGGGGTTATCGAGGCATGGGGGTGTCTGAACTGGAGGAACGTGTAGGTCCTATTGTCTCGAGGGAGGGGGTGACGAAGCACGTGCTTTGATTCATCCTCATCGAGAGAGGGTCGTCCCGCGAGCCACTCCAACGTCAGAGTGATTTTCAACCCCCTTTCTCTACTCTCTTCGAGACTACATTTTCTTTACCCCTCTCTCCCTCTCTCTCTCTTTCTGTCTCTGCTCTTCACTATCTCTCTCCATCTTTCTTTCTAGCATTTTTACTACTCTTGCAAGCCACTCCGACGACGTTGTTCGCCTCAACCCTCCATTCTTTTCTTATTCTCATTCCACCCCATGACTACCTGGCTGCTTGCTTGTCTTTAAAGTCTGCAGTCCCGTGCAATCCTCGTGAAATAGTTGAGATGGCGAGCGACACTTTCCCTTTGGGATTTAACAACAATTTTATATGAAACGGATCATCATGACACTCGAACCATCCCCTCCCCCCCCCCCCTCCTATCCCTCCTTTCCACCCTTTTTACACTCGTGCAACTATTTTTATTATAAAATTAGAATATTCTCTCTGTCCCACTACAAACCTAACTATGTAGCTTATTCGTGCGAAAACAATCTATCACATCCTCGTTCAAATTATAATGTAAGCGAACGTAATTGAAATTTCAACATTAACCTGCTTATCACGAACATATTGTCGTCATTAACTCAGCTCAGAGTTTGTTTCGAGACGAAAATAGGAGTTGGAGGAATTTAATTCCTAGGTTATTTTCGTTGAATGAAGTATCCATGGTAATTCGAGAAGACACTACTCTTGCTCGACATAGACGCTCGTTGGTCGGTGCAAGTGTGGAGGTACTCGCGATACCCTCCTGGCTTTGAAAAGGAATTGGAGTTTCTTTTCTCGAAGAAACGTGGTTTCCCTCGTTTCGGAAGTTCAATGAGAGCCAATGGGAAAGCAGGCTAAGTGGTGGCTCTTCTCCAGTTTTACTACCACTATTCTACATGTGTATATAGTATTATATACATGTACGGTGCAAAAAGAAATCTGTCGGATTTCCAGTTGGCTTTTTCCCTCTTGGGGTAATTTTATACTTTTCGTGTTTCCTCCATGCTTTTTGGCCTGATGACACCGCGACGTGACCGCGCGTATCAGCCAGCCCGAGCTAAAGGGGCCCTCGCTCCTCCCCAACTCTGCTTCTTCTTCCACGTCGAACAGAACTTCCACCCATTACCATTCTACCAAGGACCACCAAGGCCCTTTAACCTACTTCCAAGGAAACAGCACGAAACTTTTCATTCCCCCTCCACATCTTTGGTTATTCCAATCGGCAAATCTACATTGGCAATCTACCAACAGGAAGTAATCATTCCACCTATACATATAGTATACATGCTATATTTATAGTATGTATAATAAAAACTATCGAGTATCTTTCGTCGTTAAAATGACACAAATTTGTCCAAGTGAAACTTCTGCGTTTCTTACTCGATCTTTTCAGTAACACAGATAGAAGATTATCGAACTTCTGGTTAATTATAGACTTTTCGTTAAATTACTGACCTTTTTAATAAGAGGCCATTGCTGTAAATCTGACCGTAAAATATGAGAATGAAAATTGAGCGAAAAAAGCAGTGGCGCGTTACGAGTTCTTTAGGTCTGACGTCACGTCCGTGCAACCAAACTTTCGGAAGTGACCTGACGTGGAAATGAGCAGCATTTAAAAGTATTGTAGATAGGGCAAAAATGCAGGACTAGTCGAGAAAGCTATATAGTGTATAAATCTTCGTCTATATAAAAGCTATATGAATATAGCTGGGATGTATAATATTTTCAATTTCGTGGAATATTGTAGTTTTTATTACACGAGGAAATGATAAGCTGCACAACAATTTCTTTTTTATACTTTTATTATACGTGTATTATACATTGTATTATTAAGAATACTTATTGCAAATACCTACGATACTAGGAATGGCAAGGAATTTAATTTGGGATAATATTCCGGTTTTAAGGTGTCTGCATAGTTGATAATTAATTCATCTAATTAGTTTAACTGTCAGCAACGATATTTGGCCAGGAATATTACAAGTTTCGTTAACTCGTATCACGCAATAAAAGCAAACGCATAAAACCGATAGGAATGTAACGAGCACCAAGCATGTAAGAAGCTTTTGAGCTTTTACAGTGATTGACGTTGATGCGCCAGAAGCTTCTTTGGTACGCTTAATTCGTGTAGTTCTAAGAGATAACTCGAGTATTTTACGGTACGTGAATTTATCAAATTTACTCTCACTTTCTGTTTCTCCTCTTGCTATCTCTGATTTATCAAAGATTTATCAGTGATATATACTCTAATATTTTGTTGCAGAAATCAACAAATCTTAATTTAAAATTATTATCATTAGCTTTATTTTTGAGAAACAGAAATATATTTATTAGGATTTTAACCTGGTAAACTGTAAATAAACTTTTTGACACAGTTTATTCCAGACACGTCATATCGATGCTCTGCTGCGTATTCGTGAGGTTACTATTAGCTACACTCATTAGCAGTACAAATTTTAAACGATATCGAGTGTTCGGGTAATAAAAGACACCATCGGTCCTCGCTTCATGCATTTAATGTAATTAATCAGCGAATTAAAAAAATTTAATTTCTGTTATATTTCCCAACCAATTCCTGTCAGTTTTAGCGTTCAATTAGAAATTGCTGTATTGGTTCTTGCTTCGTTCGACATTTTCTCAGCCAACTGGCCTAATCCCAGTACGCGATCTTGGCCATCTTTCATCGAGACGCGATCCAGCGATCGTTAAAGTGTAGAATTTTACGATTGGATCTCTGCAGCTTGGCGTGCTTGATTCGACAAACGATGATTAATGGCATCGGCGGGTAAAAACGCTCGCGGGAAAACTACTGGTGGAAACTTGTGCTGCCATAGCCCATACATTGAAAAGCTACGTTTAAATCCCCGCGGCAAACGAGAGCTGCAGAAACAAGCAGCCTCGCTCATTTCAGGGCTAATTATGATAATTGACGAGGTAACGTTAATCCTCGCCATTCGAAATTGTGTATTAAACGCCAAAGGTCATTCGAAAATGTTGACGCTGCAACGGGGAGTAATTAAATTGTTTATTTTCGGTCACGAGATAATTACACGTAAATCTTTCCTTTTCGGATGCGCAAAAATATATTTTTAGCACATTCAAAAATTTACGTTGTTAGATATCTATAGGTTTATCAGTGGTTTAATATAATTCGCCTCGTTTTTGGAAGATTTGTTTTAGTTGACGATATAACGTTGAGTGTAATATTCGTTGGTGGGTGGAAATATAGGTAAAGGAAAATTATTTGTTGGATAATGGAGATCGTGATGCTTTCGACTGATATATTTATAAAAAGAGTAACAGTCTAAATATAATAGGAATAAATCTCGATGGCTCAGAAGGGATGAAAGCTTTCGCCTACAGTCGTCGTTTCCATTGTATTTTGCCAGAGCTTAACATTCCCTTGTTTGTTTTGCAGATGCTTTAGTAAACATTTCTCTACTTCGAAGCAAGTGCTATGAGACCGTGAAATGTCAAGTTTCATATAATACGTTAATGGAAAGGGCGAAGGAAAAAGTCTTAATTTTCTTGCAGCCAGCTAATAGTTGAACAAATTCTCCCATTCATCGTCTCGTTGCTGCTCTCATCGATATATTATTTTATAAAATTTTACTTTTACAAAGAGTTACCTTTATAAACATTGTTTTAAGCTTCTTAGAAAGATCGAATACTTTAATATTATCTTCAGATGGTGAACAGTTTTTGTTTTGTTCACACCTATGCTAAAAATAGCAGAGAGAAAGAGAGGGAGCTATAATAGCTTAACAAATTCACCCATCCATCGTCCCTTTGCAACTCATCGATCGATTATTTCATAAAAATTTTACCCCCAGGAAGGGCACAGCTTTCTTAAAATTTTTATTAAAGTTTCTTTCAAAGATCGAATACTTTAATATAATTTTTAGATGCTGAACAATTCTTAATTTTCTTACAGCCAGCTAATAACTTAACAGATTCCACAATCCATCTTCTTTTTACTATAGTATGCACCACCGACCGATTATATTTCATAAAATGTTGCCCCTAGAAAGGGCAACCTTTTTAAAATTCTTATCAAGCCTCTTTCAAAGATCGAATACTTTAATATTATCTTCAAGTGGTATTTTTCTTTTGAACTCGATTGTGCTGGGGATTGTTATACCTTGGCGGGTTCCTGTAAAGGGTCCGGATTGAAAGTTAGTTTCTGATTGAAACATCTTTACATTGTGCGAGATCAAGTGCAGCGTGTTTTACATGGCAGTCGGGAAACGTCAGTTTCAAGTTTTCACTAGGATGCTTTTTACGCTGGAAATAGAGAAATGTTTGTTTGTATTGACGTGTTTTGGATCAGGTGCAGTGGAGGATTTTGTCGGTGTAGGGTTTGGCTTGCCTACGCTGAAAAATCAAATTTCCCCAACGCCAGCAATCTTTGCAACTCGGAGTTTTCCTCTCGGCTGAGATTTCCCTCTTCTACCTGGAAAAGAATTCCGCGCTATTTTTATTGACGAAAGGCAACATCGCAAAGGTTTATTCGAATTGGTTAAGAGCAATATATACGGTCATAAGAAGATAATATAGTTAAATCAATGCTCCGTGCATTTGCTGAATAAAATATCCAAAGAAATACGTACCACTTTCGCCCATAAGCTTTTCAAGTAGTAAAAACGTCATTAAGCAGCCTGTTTACAAATGACTATTTTTTCGTGGTATAGATGGATGCTTACGCGATGGAGAGAGAGAGAGAGTCGAGTGATATAAATCGTAATGGAAAACAACGGGAAATGAGGGAAATGCGTTAGAAAATCGTTCTCCCAGCGTAATCAGAGAGTTGGACGCGTAACGAGCCGGACGTGGTGCACGAATTAATTCATAATACTCCTTGCAATTAAGCCTGCTAGTGAATTCAGAACTGTTGTTACGACTCGAATTCGCAGAACCGGCTTTTTGGCAAACGCTTCGCCTCGAACTTCTTGACACAACAGAAACTTTCAAGTCAGCTTAGTGCTTAAGTCGACGAAGCGGGTTCCCTTCTCTTCCGCTTCTTCTCTACATCATCATCTTCTTCCTCTTTTTCATCTTCTTCCACTTCCTTCCCTTCATAAACTCTCCTAACCCATGTATTCATTATCAACCCCCCCCCCCCTCCCTTCAAAGAATACTCATATGACCCACAATTACTTCTTTGAAAAATGGACAATTTATTTATTTTAATAACGTTAAACGTTATATTCTTATTTATTCGATAAATTTTATAAAAAGTACAACTAAAATCTTAGTCTTAATTATTTAATTTAATTGTTAACTTTATTGAGTACCGGTTAAAAATACATATACCAGGTGCAATTGGCTGATTTATTTTAGGTATAACTACTTAACGCGTGACTCCATGGAATTAATGTTTGCACGATTATAAATCAAAATTACGTGTATGATAATTAGAAATAAATTTTAAGAGATATACACCAAATGTATATAAGTATAATAAAATACACGAAATGTACAGTATTTGACCGTGTCATTATTTGTTTAAAAACGGAATTTTTTAAGCGTTTCTCATTTAATTCTGAATTTTTGGGTTTTCTGGTAACGGTTAAAATTACAGTTCACGTTTTTGCATTGGTACATATTTTTTTCTCAATGCAGAGCGAGCTAGATTGCTAGATGGAATGAAAGAGGGGAGCACGAGGGAAGGAGAGCTAAGCTATATTATTTTCAAACAGTATTTACCAATTTATAAAATATTAAAAATGAGCCAAAACATGGATAATGCTTATTGGCTCTACTATTGCCCCAAATATCAATTATTATCCACCTCTGACACAATAATTTTCATCGATATTTTTATCAAATCGACGTTAAATATTCCTCCTTAATACCCACTGGGAGATTTACCGAGTTTCGGTTCTAATTGAATTTTTCGATCACGCTCTTATTACATTTATGCCATTCTCAATAAACAATTGAAGCTAATTGAGCGAAATCCACTCGCTGTAATTATATATCGCGTAGACGCAAACGTTGCGCGTTTAAGTAACGAAATTACAAACATTAATTTAAGCCATTTGAAAATTTTGTTGCTCAGCGTTAATTGTTTGCGATATTTTATTTGTGTTTCGCGAGAAACAAAGTCCTGCTGGTACTTGGTTCTTTTTTGAAAATCAAGTTGGGTAAAACTCGTAGGATTGAATTATTTCGCGTGACGTATGAAAGTTTTCTCGGGAAAAAAGAAGAGTTGGTGTTTCGCGAGGTGATTGTGGCGATAGTGGGGAAGGGGTTGTGGGAGGGGGTATGGGGTCGAGGTTGTGTTATCGAACCGGAAACTCGACTCGGGTGGATTACGCGAATTTGCGCGCATTGCCAGCGGCCGGTAACGACAGCCAACATATTTTCAGGATCCGCGAGATCCAGGAGCGATCGGCCGATGCATCAATTTCCTGCTGCTAGACTCCATTTTTGTCACTCGCTTTTATTTCATTATCCTCTCCACCGATAATCCGTCACTGTCGCGCGCTATCAAGAGCTTCTCGATGTCGTCCTCCAACGCGAAACACGACCAAAACCCCTTTACTACATCTCATCCACATATTTTTCTCCCCCTCCCCCCTTCCTCTCTTCTTTTTCAATAATATCAGTTTACGCCTAAATTCAATGCTCTACAGATTCCCGAGATCGTTTGCTACCTAAAAATATTGATAACGTCGAGTGTTTTAAGACAAAAGAAGAACATTTTTCATTGTTCGTATATAAATGGATAGGTCTCATTCTACTTAAAAAATACTGCAATAATAACGGCTATTAAAGGATACAAAAAATTTCTCTTTTCATGAATTTTTAATATTGAAACAATAATCTTGAATATTGTGCAGGGTAATTTTCATTTTAAAACTCAATAATTTACCCCTAAAAAATTGGTTGATTGAAGATGGGAAAAAGAGGGGGAATGTAGATATTAATATGGAACGATCACAGCATGTAGATAGTATCTGAGAGTCAAAAATAAATACACGTTTAAATTTCTAGTAGAACGGTTGCTTTAAATAGAAGATTGGCGTCCATATTTAATTAGGAAGAATTAGAGCTCAGTGAATATAGTATTAGACTGATAAATTTATGAAGGGTGAGTCATGTAAAGTCGGATTTTCATTAGAAAAAAGGAACGTAAATAATATTTGTAAGTTATATGATATATGTATAAATATATTTGTATTTTGTAACTATACTAAAATGCTTAGCGTTGGAGCGTGTATTTCGAACCATTTACGTTTTTAAAAATTTTACTGCAGTTTTCTGTAGGCGCAGGAAAGGAGAATTTTACTGTGCTGACTATTTAAAATTTAATATATTTTCCTAATGGAATTGTGTGCTAAAGTAAAACAGAGTAATTTTTCTTGTAAATTTTTTGCAAAAAATCATAGAATTTTCTCTTTGTCTACTTATGACTATTGTGGGAACTGCTATATTTTTTATAATTCTGTAAAGGGAGAAGGGAATAGACGAAGGAAAAGAGTGGTTTAACTTTACCTCGATGCATAGGACTGAGAGGGAAACGTTGTTTGCGTTACGTCACGCGATTCGACTCGTAATAATCGTAAATCAAAAATGGTCGGAATGAAAAGCAAAAACAGAAAAAAAAGGGGCGATTGGTCCCGAAACAATAAACAGGAGAGATTTTAGAACGCTGCTAGAGGGGGTATCAATGGTTTCGGTTGGTTTCATTCTCGGCTGTTCGAAGCCAATGAAAGAAAAAATGCGTTTTTCATCCCGAACCAGAACGATCGCGAGGGGTGAGCGTGGATAAAATACGATCTCAGGTCGATTTTTTTTGTGCATAAAATCATTTGTGGTTGTTCAGGGTTATTTAGGTTTTGCATGCGGTCGCCGCAAAACGAAACCGCAAAACCGCACAGTTTCATATTATTTACGCTTCCCGAACGTTCCTCAAGTCTCACGATTCCTATCCGTGACCCGCGTCAACTTTGCAAAAGTCGTTAAGAAAGTCACCTACTACCTTCTCCCTCCCTTTCATCCATCCAATAAAAAATTCCCTGCTAAATTTACCCTCGCTAATTTCTTCCGCACAAAATATAGTCTACATTCGCTAAATTTCAAACGGTTTATCAGTGCTTGACAACCCCTTAATTATCTTGATATTCCATCAACCTCTATTTGAAAAAATTAAGCTTCTCTTTGCAAGTTTAATTAGCCATGACGTATATTTGTTTGACAGTAAAACTGACGGAAATTCATTTCAAATGACTTTTATTAATCACACCATTTTTAGGATTAATATACAGCGATTTTTGCTTCACGATGATAAAATAAGTTTTAATAAAAATTACATCTAACACTATCTTTATGTTGTAATATATCGCAATGACATTGTATCCGAAGCAATGTAAAAATATAAAAAACTGTTTTACGCGAATTTTCGTTTCTTATACACTACAGAAATCAATTTTCGTGTAGATATATGGGGTTGCTAGGTTCCGAAGGGTTGAACGAGGAAAGTGGCGAAGGGTTGGTGTGCAAACTGTGCACTGCTATCTATTTTTATTCTTGTCGTGGTAATTTGACTTGATGCGATTTTAATTATGGCCTGGCGGCGCCTAATAATCGTGGTTAGACGTGCTGCTATATATATTGTATACTATGCGTATAATAAAATGGCGGGCTTCGGCATGTCAGTTTGCAGTTTCCGCATAGTTTGCATAGCGCAATTTTATGCGAGCTGTTAGTACTCCATAATGGATGCCGCGTCGTGCGTTTCTTGGTCTAGCCGCGGTATTACTTGTGATTTATGATATTAACATTATTACCGTTTTACTTAGAGCCAAAGTGAATAAAAATGACGCGACGCATTCTGTTGCAGGGTCCTACATTATTCAACCCCCGTCCCCCTCTATCCCAACAACGAAAATTTATCTTGTATTAAATTCCAGCGAGCGCGCCAGCATTGGCCCGCTGAAATAAACATACGAATAAGTCGAAAACTTTCCAACGATCTCGTTTCCTTTCTTAAATCGCCTCTGTTTTCTAGGTTACCCCGCCTACGACCCTACACCCGAAACAATATTACCATCAACAAACTTTTTTATTATAAAAATATTTCACTGTAGGCCACAAACGTAAAAAAAACTGTAAATTTATTTAATTATTACCAGAGATTTATTGTTTCTTGGAGCTCCAAGTTTCCTCAATTAGTAGTACAATTGTATCCCTCCTTCATTTTTTACTGTAATACATTTTAAACGTGAAATTAAACGTTGTTGAGCATTTAGAGGGGACAAAACGATCAAATATTGGGGTATGTTAATCACGTGGTAATGACGTCATTAGCTAACCTATACTTTAAGCTTTACCGTAATAAGTGACACGAGACTGTAACCGAGTCTTTTGATTGATATCGCGTCCTTTGTGGTATTTAGAAGTAACAATCAATTCTCGATAAGGGCTTGGTCAGTAACTTGGCGGTAATGGACACGATGCGGTTTGCGAATAAACCGCATAATGCGTTGGTTCTTACCCAGGAAACATCACAGTACTACAAACTGGTCAACGGGACTTATTTATTAGTTGTACAAGTGAACAATTAATTTATTAACAGATTTGACTATCTTTGACTGAAAACACCATAAATCAGGTAAGTTTTTGAAAGGATAATTTTAGTTCAACGATAAAATGCCATTCAGGTTTCATGAGAATTCCAAATCAGGATCATTGCACATTTTCATAATTAATATCTATAAAATCGATAACAACTCCTTTGCTTCTACTCGGCCACTAATTTTTCTCCTTTCCAATATCACTCAACTCCATGCCAATACCTTAATTAATAATAGCCTTATCGACGAAATGGTATCAGTCATATGTTAGTTTCAAGTTTTATTAAATTAATTTTATTGCGCGAAGCTTCATTTCGCAGGACCCTTTAATTAATAACATTCCGTCTATATAGGTGATAATAAAAGTTAGATTTCGCTCGGAGCCTCTCATTTATCATTCAAACGAACTATCATGCGTGAATTATGAGAAATGAACCTCCGTGCTGTCAGGTTTCGTTCGAAGAACAAGTATTTCCTAAATTTTTATCAACTTGATTTTGAGATGAAGTTTTATTAACCATTAAAAATAGTTCGTTTACTGTAAAATGGTACTATTGATTCAGCACAGAGTAGAATGATTTCAATTTAAACACAACGCAAAGCGAATTTTAGTTATAAACTTGGCTAAGATTTTTCTTCACCTTAGCCTTTTTTACGTGGTGATAAAAGTTATTAGTTATGTCCGCTCTGTTCACGTGCTCTCGATGCTGCGTGGGATTTTAAAGGGCTCGAAATGAAAGTAATTCATGACTCAGTAGCTAAGCTGGCCAATGTGTGTCGCGACTCCACCTTTTATCACGAGCTGCATCTTATCTTTCGCAATTACGAGCCAGCCTTGACCTCGTTTCCGGACAGGTGTTTATACCAAGGAACAAGAGAAATATTTCCTTGGGAATCATCGATCATTCGTATCTGCTAATAATCCAAGAAAGAAATATTTCCTCGATGGATCGGAATTTCAATTATCATTTATACAATGGCATTAAGCCAGAGTGATCCGTGGAATTTTCATTCAAGAGTATTTATATATAGATACATATACATTTCCCGAAATTTGAAATAATTAAATAGCTGATAGAGAGTATTTTTATATCCGCTCCTATTACGCGAAATATTTTCACGATGACCCATATACTAGCGACGTACGGAGTTAAATATAAATAAACGTATCATCATCGATATTTGAATGATACAAGCTATCGAAGTGGCTAATATTTAATTTCTTCCGACAAATTTATCCCCGCCCTCGTTAAATTTATTTATTACCGAGCCATGTAAATGGTAATGCGAGAAGAAAATATAGGAAAGCTGTCAATGATATAGAAAATTGGTCAGCACATTTCAAACGTTTACAGAAATCCTTTTATATTAACGAGAGCACTATTCCAAAAAAATAATTGCATTTAGGCAATTATTTACACCTTACGAGTTATAAAAATAATACTTGCTAAACTATGATACGTCATATTAATTGATATCATTTTTTTCTTTTCCAAGTACGTAGTCAATTTTTATCAAAACCATCACACGTGTAATAATCGCAGCTCGTTAAAAAATAATAGCACCACGCGACGGGTAAGAAATCAGAAAAGAATCGTAGTAAAAACATAATGATATCACGCGAGAGCTTGAAAAATAATTCGAGGTGCCATTTAAGAATAACGGCAGGCAATCGTTATCGTTATTGTTAGAGACTAGAAGAGGTTGAGTGGTTTTTAGCGTATCAAATATCAAATGATCAACGTTTGACCCAAAAACCTTAGCGAGTACTAAAATACAAGCTGTACTAATATAGTGATCTTACGTTACACCGTTTGAGGCTATGTTAAGATATGTGTGTGTGTAGGTAGGTATAAGTTCATATTCATATCGACCGATATTGCGATAAGGGCTGGTCCTGTTGATTGATATTGGATTCGCGTGATTCAAGTAAAAAAAGAGGGGCAGTTCATTTAAGAATAGCAATAATGGTTATAAGGTGACAGGCACCAAAACAATGGCGGCGAGAATTAATTGCGGTAAGAACCGTTGGTGGCGCTGCATCAGTAATTGGAAGGACTATACTTCTATCCTATTAATAATGCACAAGGTTACACCTGCACAAGGTCTAACAATTTCTTTTTAATCAATATATATATACATATAGTAATTGTGTGCTTTCCTCGGAGCTTCTCTAATTCATATTCAGTATTTTCATGCAAAGTTTTCTATCATATTTAATTGTAATTTATTATAAAATAGACAGGAAATTGTGATTCTCTTATCCAAGTTAGCAATTTTAGAGGAAATATCGACTATTCTTACAATTTCAGTAATTTTTCCTCTTGGATATTTGTGAAGTTATACCTGTATTGGTAACGATTCGCATGTGTTTTTTTAGGAGGTAGAATTGTGTCTCTATAAAAATGCAATACGATTGTATTAATTCCCCCGGAAAGCTTAAATGCAACCAGGCAATAATAAAATCTCGGAGGGCCATAATGTTATAATGATCTAATGAAAATGGATTTTCACGTTCGGACGGCACAACATCTCGGTGGAATAAAATTTTTGCCTAATGACATTTTGTATTTTATGCTGCGAATCTCAAAAAGAGGATAAAGAGGGAAAAAATGATTCGACCGGAAGTCGAGCACATCCGTTCGTTGGCCGGAAAGTGTGGCTTGATTAACGAGCTCGTTGCTGGGACTAGTTATTCGTAACGAGCCTTCCCAGATACTCTTTTTACTCTCCACTAGCCTTGAAATATTGGTAAAACGCCTCCTACCCTCGCGTGGCCAGCTCCAAATTCATTGACGTAGCAAGGATAAAAGTTTATAACTCGACAACTTTGTAATCAAAATTAATCAATCCACTCGTAGCACTCAAATAAATTTATACACGTATATAAAAATATAATTATTTCAGCAACCTTGATCAATAAAATACACTCAACAATTATTTTTTTTTTATATTCGTCTCTATATAAAAATAATAAACAAAAGACAAATGATAAAATCCCTAAATTATCAAATGGTGATTCGTGTTGCGATCAAAGAAACAAAAAAATTCTAGACTTTTCCTAAGCGTATATTCTTTGCTCTTATAATTTTCTGGCTTTAATATACGAGCATGGTTTTTGGCATGAATTCTCATGGAACTTGATAAATGTTGAGCGCGACGTTATTAATTCTCATTGACTCTTGGCAAGCAAGCTTCACGGGAGGCGATTCTCTTGAAAGTTTTCGACATTTTTCCGTATCCAGCGAGCGAGGGTCTATAGAGATCCCGGCGTCGTCGTTTCACGCGGGACGAGCCACGATTTATGCCGGCTCGTTTATCTACCGCAAAAGTTTATACATAAATTTCACGGTGATTCGTCCTCGACTCTTCCTCTTGTTTTTTCAAAGAGGAAGAACAGCGCCGCCAGTTCTGGTTTGAATTTCCAGTAATAAACGTCGCGGCGAAACTTACGAGTACCGACTGTAGGTAGAGGCTGGGGGAGGGGAGGGGGTGAAAAGGAAAGTAAAAGGGATTTCGTTAAATCGGTTGTGCGCTCGCGCGATATCCAATGATTCTTAATTCCTCCCCTTTTTCTACGCTACCTTTTCCTAGTACACTGCGCACTGCAGACTCTATGTGGGTCAAAGGGTCAACCCAGTATCGCCCCATCCCTTTTCTTCCACCACTTTTCCCAGTCAGCCGTTCATTATTTCCCCTGCACTCGTCATTAATAAATAACCAAATTCATTCGTTATGCCATTGTTCCTTAAGCATCGTGGATATTATATTGAACGATGACAAAAGTTTTTCGTTTTTAATGTCCATGAAGGGATGTCTTAAGCTCGACATTCTCCACTCGTAGTTTTTTCACTCCTTTTTATCAGCTCTCTTAAAAATTAAGATGGTTTTAATTTTCTCTCGTTCAGATCTAAAATTATTCGTATACACATTTTCAGACGACGTAAATTGTTTATTAATTTCTAGCTGAAACCTGAGCCAATGTTTTATCTTCAAAAAGTCAAGATAAATTTTCTTTGATGGAGCAGAGAGATTTGCATGGGCGAAAGAGGTATAGGGAAGTGGAGGGGGGAGGAAAAGAATCTATTTTACGTACACTTTACAGATGTATATTTAACATACCGTAAAGTACTGCCCGGCGTATTTTGCAGAAGCTTCAATGTGTGACAGAAATACAACGTTAAATCATCAAACATCAAAGGGGATAAAAGTTACTTTGCGCGTAAGAAAAAAGCGAGGATAAAGGGAAGGATAAAATCGTGGCGGAGAATTTCCGTGAGAGGAAGAGTTAGAAAATGATAAAGAAAGCTATATATATATATATATATATATATAGTAATAATATAGCAATTTTCTCAGTTTCATCCACGCGACTGGATGGAGAGCATATCGATTATTAAATGGCAAGATAATATCGCTCGTCAGCAGTGAAGGGAATCGTATACGAATCGCAGAGGGGCATCTCATTATCGAAGACACGCGATGGAATTAGCAGCCAAACTGGAAAGTAATTTAACACCGCATTCGAAGTTGGATAGGAGGAGGACGGTGAGCGCTGGTTAGTGGTAGGTAAAGTGGGAGGATGGGGGGGGGGGAAGTGCGAATAGCAAGGGTGGTAGTTGTTGGTGGGTTTGACGGTGGTGAGAAATTTCAGTTTTATAGTCGCTTGAAAAATCGACGCTACCGTTTGCCTGGCATGAAAAATTACCCGGCAGTCTCGCTTGTCTGACGATTGCTGGATCTCTCCACTGCCACCTCCCCAAACCCCTTCATCGTCAATCCCCGAAGAAGCTCCTTTGGCCGTCAACAACTTCCTCTCCTACTCTTATTTTCTTCCCGAAAGCGTTCGACATGGACAAACTTTTGAATAATTATATCGAATCCTCCATGATATATGGACGACAGCTTACTATTTTTACTTTTATCCTGCTAGATAGATCTAAAGCGTAATTTTTTGTAATCAAAATTTTCTCCAGAACACACATATTACGTCATAAAGAATCTTTCGTCGAAAGTTATTTATCACTATTATACCAATATTTCTCATTTGACGTTTATATCCAATCGTTGTATACATATAGCGTTTATACAGATTGATTAATAATTATAACGCGAGTTGCGTCATGCTTAATTTTCGACGGGTCTTTTCTCAGAGTATTAGGAGTTTTGAAATGGTCTTGGGTATCTTGGCTGATGGCTAAAGTTGAGAATAATTATCGAGAATCGAACGATATATCGGTGACAGTCGCTTATATATGCCTCGAACTGGGCAGGGCCAGGGAAGCAGAAAATTGGAATTGCTTCTATCGGGACGTAAGCCCGCCAATAATCCGCCTCGTTGGCTTCCCAGGATGCTCTTCCAGGATTTTCACCGAGTGCCACGGGAAGGAACTGCCGATCAGTCTACTCCCCACGTTGCAAAATGAATCCCCGGCAACTTTACCCTTGGCAACTTTATTAACCCTTTAAGCAGGATGATGCCCGAGATATTGGATCTTCTCGATTATTTGTCGTTCAGCAGATGCTTGCGCGGTCGCGTTAAATTGAAAGCCAAGAGTGCTACCTGTGATTAATTACTTATCCACCCCCTCCCCTCCCCTACTGTCTCCCTCTCATGCCTCTTTTTTATCTTGGCTCAATTACCATCTCCCCTGCTCGTCTGTTGGAACATTAACCGAACGCCCAGAATCATCCTTAAATTGCTGTGTACCTCCATTACTTTATCGCTTCCTCCTTCCGGGACACTCTTCATTTTTCCACCCCCAACCCTTTCTTAAGAATTCCAATACTGCAGCTATAGCGCTAAGTCGCATAATTCATGCATTTTCTACTACTTTCTTTTCTTTTCTCCCTATAGACTCTTGACATATCTCGCGCGTTCGACCCTTCCCCTCTTCTCTCTCAATTTTAATAAAATAATGTAAACATTTTCAACGTAAATTAAGTAGATTAATACTCACAAATACATTGATTTTCAACTCGATCATTTTCATTTTGCTCGCGAGGTAATTTCTGAAAAATGTTATTGCGTTGATCATTGCGCAGAGAAAAACCACGTGATTGATGAAGTTTTTTTAATCAAATATTTAAATAGTGTGTATAGTTGAGTGACGGTGGAGAGGGAGGGGGGGGGGGGGATTGGAGAGATAAAAAGTGGACGGGTGCAAAAATGAACTTAGCTTGGCATTTTCCACGCGTTTCGTCGGTAGAATTGACATGAAGAAATAGCAATTAGAATTCTCGCGGCGTTTCGCTAACCGTGTTTAATTAATTCAATAGCGCTACGTGATAATTTGCATTCGCGTAATGCGCGCATTGATCTACGCATGCCGTGCATGAGCAATGACCGATCGCGACCGTTATTTATCGCCAGTGGTGTGAACACATATATATTTTCATGTAAGCTTTCTCGCGGTGTGTTACCAGCTTGTGATATCCCCCCCCTCTCCCCGAACCCTTCACCACCACCCCTCTACTCTTTTACCACCACTAACCCTATTTTATTTTTGTCTCCTTTTTCTATATCTCCGTGAGAGAGTAATGCATAAAGAAAGATTCGAAGAGATGTCAGAAAAAATTGATGTGCTATCTCCCCCCCCTCTTCCTTCCTTTCTTCTCTCTCTCTCTCTCTCCCACTCCTCGCGAGTACGATATCGATTCTCTCTTTTTTACAAACGCCCAAGCAGCACGCGACGAAAAGTCTCATAATAGCACGAACCGGTACAGTATCTTGAATGGTTTGAACTCTTCTCCCCCCCCCTCTCTTCACCCTATCTTTCTTTTCTTTATTTTTATCTTCTTCTCCTTCTTGGTCTTTTTTATATTTAGCCTTGCCAAGGGATGAAATCGCAACCCGATATGGGGATAATGAATGTCGGTAATGTAATGAACGGAGGGAACTGATTAAACTTTATTGATTTGGAAGAATTAATAAAAGGAAAGGGAAGGAAATTGGATGAGCGCGATGGTAATGTGGCTTTGATGATTGTGATTAGAGAAATGAATCGTAGAAATTGATTAAGCTTGATTGTTTAAAAGAATCGATTAAGGAGGGTATGGGGGAGTTAATTAATGTTGCGTCGATGGATGCTAGACGGTTGTGATTGTTACGATTACGAATATTATTGGTTATAATAGTGTTGATTGATGTGTGAGAGAGGGAGAGGGGGGGGGGTATATAAAGCAATTGTGCAAAAATTTTGTAATAACAATTACAGTTTTGCTACATCGGCAATAAGCGTACGATGAGGCAATAAAAAATAGTCTTATGAAACCATTATAAAGTTATACATTACAATATTTTATAAGAGATAGAGGGAGAGATTTAGGTATAATAAAATCAAAAATGGAGGAGACAGCTGCGATAGACAGAACGCCACGTTAAAGGAGAGTGAATGGATGGGAGTTTGAATTCCTTTGTGGAAAACAACGGTCGAGCGAGGACGTTTGTCCGAGCGATCGACTAACAGAGCACTGTTTATTTGTCTAAAAGCCATAAAAAGCTGTATCAAGCATCCTTTATTTTTCCCAAAATTTTTTTGTCAAACAATGATAAACTATAGTAATGCGTCGGTGACATAAATCAACGACAGACGGAAAAGGAATGGAATGAAAATAATTCAAGGAAAAGCATGGAGGTACTAAATGAAAAAATATACGAGTTATTTCAGGCAAGCCTGAAGTAAATAACGGGCGCTCGAACACTGTTTCCCTTGACGCTTTATCAGTGTTTATCCTAATAAAAACGATTATTCGTTATCACTGCCATTCCAGATGCACTGCAGTTGGCATAATTTATAATCGATCGTGAAACAAACATCGCGTGACGACATCCACTATCGTTTTCCAACTGCGAGACACATACTTGCCCTCAGCTTCACCCCACCCCCTTCCCCTACCCCTTCCACTTTCCGCCAATTCAACCCCTCCATCGAATTTCAATATCCAGTTTAAATATTGAATTAAATTATCCGTTCGGTCCTGATTTCATTCCTTGCGTCGCCTGCTTCTTTGCATTTTACAAAAATTTTCCCTCCCCTTCAAGAGGAGGGCTATAGAAACGCGTGAAAACGTTGGGGAAAACGGATTCTGTAATAATAACAAAAAAAGACAAATTTCTTCGATATTTATAATAGGAATTAATGAAAGTCCATTAGGGAGGAGAAATGAAACGAAGAAATCAGTATAAACGAGGAGCAGAAGGGCTGTTTTTTCCGGGTATGGATTCGAGTTAGCTCGGATTTCAGCTTCAGTGTGGATTTCAAACTGGTATATCGGATATCGTTGCGGAGCTTTTCTTCACCTTCTCTTCCCCATTTGTATTTCGCATTTCGTCTTGTCACAAGCATATCCGGCTGCGTTTGTATTGCGTGTGTCGCTTTTACTAGCGTGGCCTGGGGGTGGGGGGGGGGGAGGGGAAGGGGGAGGCATGAAAGGAGAGGTGGTCTGTCTGGTAGGAGTTGAAAGAGGGTTGCGGGAGGTGAGTGCAGGTGTAGTGGAGCAAAGGGGTGTTAAGAGGGAGTGAAAGGTGGTCGGATAGGTAACAAGTCTGTGGAGGGGGCAAAAACTAGTTGAAAGGAAGAAAAGGGGGGTTGTGAAAGAAGCTTGAAAAGGGGTTCGCTGGTTGGGTGATGGGGCTCTACTTTTCCGGCACTTGCTCGAGATCTCGTGTTCTCGATCGTTGTTCTCCTCGAATGGCACACGTCGTGCAGGAAATTGCTACAGCCAACCCCACCCTCCATCCCTTTATTTTACCCTGACCAGTCAACCATCGAAGCTACAACGTGCTCTCTCGAAATCAACTGCCCAAAATAAAAATAAACAGTCCTTAATTTTTGGAGAACACATAATTTTGAAAAATAATACTTTATCTCCAAATATTTGTGAATATTGCTTTTGCAAACTTTGATAAACTGTTTCATGCTTTGTTGGAATATTGATTAGTATTCTTTTATTTCTATTTGTATTTCTGCATGGATATAATATTTTTCAATATTTGCTTGATATCGTGTTGTGATAACATTTTTCCTTGTTGAATATGTATAATGATGGGTGTTGAATGTTTTGAATTTTCCACGCCTTTGCGTGTAAGTAGGTAGGTCGTGCGAGTGGAATTATCGGAGAGTTTATGAAACTGGAAAAAAGTCCTAACAATCGGTACTAAATGACCAGCTCTATTTCGCTCTTTGGCGTTACTTTTCCAATGCTGCACATTTTGTAGTATTTACCCGAGTTGTTAAAATTTTTCACTATTCCTACACAGTCTTGTGCTAATTAATTTAGATTTGAGAAGATCCAATACGATGTATAAATACGGAAACTGCTAGATCAATAATGGCAAACAATTTTATCCTTTATTAACCTTGTCTCGTTGTAAAAATGTCATTGGAAATAAAATGTAATTTAATCAAAGAAAAAAATGGAGTATCTAAAAAAAAATCTCAATGTTTATACTAACCCTTTTGCCGCGAGCATTATTCTAAATGGAAATCATTAAAAACATATATAATTTCAAATATCCATAAGGCACCACTCTTTTAATATAATAATATTTAAACAACCATACTATACTTATTTTGACTTTGAAATTGTGTGTTTAAACACGTGGTTAATGCAAAATGGCCATTACAGAAAATTTCTTTGGAAATATTTGTACAAAACTGCTGTAAATGTAATTATTAAGTAAAGATAAGAACGATGATTTAAAACTTGATAACAAAATCAAAGGATTACCTCCCAAAGAAAGTGTTATATTAATCGTATATTATATAATATAATGAGTCCCAAGAAAATGCATATCCTCTTGAAGGAACATCGAAACGGAGAAAAGAATATGATCAATATTCATAAATAAAATGGTTATCTTTTTCACCCAGTGTTTTTATGAAAAGTGAGAAAAAAATATTTAATAATTTTAATTTCTATTAGAAACCTCATTTTTTAGTGGAAATACTCAGTTTGAGAAACAGAGAAAGATTGGAAAAAACCATAAGACCACCAGATGTCATCATATTGGACATTGAATGCTGTAAAAGTGATGAAGAAGGAATACCCAGTCGCGTTATTTTTATAGACCATGTAGATACTGCCACTCAGCAAAAACTCAAATTACTTGTATGAAATCGAGTACATTTTTGTATGACAAAAAAAGCCAAAAATGCTTTTTATTCTTATCACAAGAAAAATCAAATTCTTGAAATTCTAAACATACTTAAATTCCGTTTATGTTTAAAATTATTTATACAAATTACGAAGATAGAGATACGTTTGCTATATATATGACAGCAATATAAATAACGTAACCAGAGAGAGAGAGAGAGAGAGAGAGAGAGAGAGAGAGAGAGAGAGAGAGAGAGAGAGAGAGAGAGAGTCCCAACGTCCTTGGAAACTGACAAGTTTGTTTTTTTACCTTCCAGGTTTATATAAATCATTTTCTTATTATTACTTCTTATTATGGCACAACGAATGATATATTGCACGGTTATGAGAATTTTCAGATTGTGAAAAGTAAGAGCTTGACCGAAAGGGTTAGAAAAAGTTGTAAAAAATGTTTGGAGAGAATTATTAAGATTTTTACTGCAAGTAGTCGAAGTGTTTAAACGAAATGAGGTTGGATCGTTTAATTGGATTTTAGTTAAAGGAATGCGTGAAAAGTTGATGCGGTGAAGTTGAAAAAGGCGAACGGATGGAATTTAGGGCAATCGAGGAAAATGGGGATTGTGGATGGAGAAGAGGAAGGGATGGGGCTTTTGTGTGTTGGCGTTGGAGAAAACGATATGGAGATTCACGAAAGAGCTTTCGCGGTTTACGAGCTTGTCCTGCCGAGCATTTTACGAGCTTGTGCACGCCAGACTTGCCGGAGGTTGGTCCATGCCTCGTGGATGCGATTCTTCAGCATCCATGTGAAGTCCCATGCAACTAATGTGCTTTTGAAAAATTGGCCAATAAAAAAAAGGACGGAACCCCTGCCAGTAAACGTGAGCTCGTTCCATCGTAAAGGAAGCTCTTCTATCGGTATGTCAGACATAACGAACGTGAACCAGCAATATTCGTGTAATATCCGTCACTTCGGTGTAACGAGTTATTTATGCCCTTAAAAAACTTACCTACACACACTCACGATTGCCTCTTTTCTTTTCTCGCTGCTATTTTCAGAATTCTCTAAGAAGACATTGCTGCATCGTATTATTAATTTTTATAGCAACGGACAGTTAGTATAAACGCTTCAAAATTTATAGCTTTAAAGATTAATCTCTCCTCTCTTAGGTATTTCTTTGTTGATTCTCAATCGTGTTTATGGAATTTAACATGGAAAAGCCTTGAACACGACAAGGGCTCTAATTATTTTATGTATATTATTTAAAAAAAGTGAAAACTGAAGATGAAATTACCTTACAATGGATCGGGATCGCGACTTTTAATTGACTCGATGTTGGTTATCCTAGGAAAATATAAGGAGGCAAATTCAAGCAGAATAACGTTTGCGTCTGTGCAATTCATCTCCTTTTCCTCACATGCATTTCTTCATTCTGATGGAAACCACCAGTTTCCGATTAGCTTGCGATTCTTAAGGAGTAAATTAAAGAGGAGCTTTACATTCGCTTCCTAAAATTAACGAATTGTCCTTCTCCTTCTCCTTCGCCGAATTCAAGTTATTTTGATTATTTTTTTTAAATAAGGCAAGTACCTAGTCTTACCTAATCCTTCGTATCGAATTCTTTATTAAAAATAAAAAAAAGCCACGTTACTTTTTTTAAAAATAAAGCAAGAAATCCAAGAGCTTTTAAAGCCCATTCAAGACCTCTGCAAATTAAATTTTCAAATTATTCCTCGTATAGTAGACTAATTTTAATTCCTCGCTACTTGACTCTATTGAAAATCGATAGGCTAAAATACATCGTTGAGAAAAGATTTTACTGGTCGTGCGAATTTATTGTTTAATGATTCCAGTTTGAAGCTTATTTTAATTGAAATCACTGGCGAGCGAGCATCTCTGACTATAATAAAGCAAGTTGAAATTACGAAATTTTGGTATACATTTTGATAAATTACTAGATATAGTTTAGTTGAATTATTTCTGTTATTCGGGGGAGATGTTGGATATTATTGCTAGTTTTGGGTGAATTTTCGCAGGGAGCACGAGACGTCCTGTATTTTCAAGGATGTCATAAGTTTCATTGGAGCGTGACATTTAAGGATCAGCTTATAGAAGTCTGTGGGAGAGGGAGTAGAGGGGGGAGGTTAAAGGGGAAGAGTCGGTAGAGTTGCGGACTCCCTCCAGTGGAAAGGTCCACGGCAAGCCGCACGTGATTCGTGTTTTAGTTCAGTGTGCAGTGCGTTCGACTGTTGGTGGCTTAAGCTGGCAATAAAATCCGGTGATTTCGGTCTTGCAGGTATGCAACGTTCGCTCCACCGGACTCCTATGTAACAAGGGACCTCCGTTTTATTCGTCCCAGTGCATCCTACGGGACGTCCAGCACGCACTTGTGAGGCGGGACACGTCCCGAATATACGATAAAATTTTCCCCTAGATTTCAGCTCATCTCGAGGCCAGGCTCACTCCTGGACCCACCGGCCCTGCCATGAATACACTTAAAACACGCCAATCCCATTTAACCCCACAGAGTCTACCCAGCTCTTGGTTCCAGCTCAAACGGATGGACCAAATCACTCCGGTGCCCCAAAATCATCAAAACCTCCTTTCGCATTCAATGATTTTCAGCATTAATCCGGAGGAATTTTTCCATTTCGTATATCTACGTGATTCTAAAAATTCCTATACTGAAAAATGATTAACTCTACGTTTTCCAAACTAACTCTGCTATCAATACACTAGCTTGTATCAATAAAACCTCGTTTCACGTTCAATGTTTTTCAAGATTAACTCGAAGGAATAATTCCATTTTTGTATCTAGGTGATTCCAAAAACTCTTACACTGAAAAAACGTTAACCCTGGGTTTCCCGATTCGCTATAATTGATATACGAGAGTTAAACCGACTAGGCTTCAATCTCCATCGAGTTTGACGAGAATAAACTAGGCTGGAAATGAAATGTTGTTCGGACAAACGTACGATTTATCGCTAGGATCCTTTCAGCATTTAGAATGAGTGCTTTTGTTCATTCAATATTTCGATTGGATAAAAATATGCAGATTCTCACAATGCGGATGGTATTTTAATTAAGCGGAGGGAGGATTATTGTTTTTCAAGAAGAGAGGTTAGCCATGGGATCGAAATGGACTATAGGAAGAGGGAAGCTGGAGCGATACAGAGTGAATGTTTGGGTTTTTGGATTCATTCAGTGTATAGGCGACACGTGGGCGAGAGTCCAGTCGGGGTTGCACGTGTGTCCTGGGTCAATTTCGGGCCACATGTTGCGGTCTCCAACAAAATGTATTTTTATTGGACGAACATGGGGATGTCTCTTGAAAATAAAAAAGAGAGAGAGAGAGAGAGAGAGAGAGAGAGAGAGAGAGAGAGAGAGAGAGAGAGTAAGGTAGCAGTCACTTTGGAAAGTACGGAGGGCCACAGTCCGTTGTTTTGTCTTTAATTCCTTTCAACTGGCAGCAGTGTCGTTGCAAAAAAGTAATTACGCGACTAGTGTCAGCAAGGTTTATGAAAAGTCGTACGTACCGAATGACGATAATAAAAGGAGGGAAAATTGGACAATAATTTCGAGGGAACGAAAACAACTCTTGGCTGCCTTCTCAGCAAAGGCATCTGTGGTTTTCTGTCAGAGAAGCTGAGTTGTTTTCTCTTCAGGAATAGAATTAATCTTCGGTGGTAAATCCTGTTTGGTAAAACTAGCTTCTCGAGCCAGCACAGTATTTTACTTAGCTAGCTGCTATTTTTATATGGAACATTTGTAATTTTCTCTAACGAGTAGTGGAAATGGCTGCTTTTCGAGTCTAAATGAAAATAATAAGGTCGTTGACCCGATGCTTAGGTTATATAGGTAAAAGTGGGACGATCGATTATTTAATATACAGAATGCCACTAATGAAGCCTTACGCTCTTCGAATTAATTTATTTAATAATCGGCTAATAAGCGATTCCATTCGAATGGTTAATGGCGGCTATAAGTCTATTTTCACGTGAAGGTATCAGAGGCAGAAATTTTCAAGATCTCCTCTCTTCGGGCTTTGCGTCCGAAAACCTTACTAAATCACCGGAACTAATGATCGGAGGGAAGCACCGGCACATTCTATCAGCCCCCTCTCCCTTGCCAATTCTCGGAACACCACCGCTGGAAAGCAGAAACGATCCTGGAATGGGGCAGAAAGACCAGCCATGCTCAAGGATCGACTAATTATAAAATGACGAAAGCTGGAATTATACCCCCTCCCTCCCACCCCCCCCCCCCTTCACTCATCTCTCACTGTCTCCTCCTGCTCTACCTACGAATGAGAGGATTTCCTTCAATTGGTAGAGTCTCGTGAAAATTCAATGTGAAAGGTCGACTCTACTATTTCATATCTAGCAGAGGGGCTCTGATCATTCAACGATTAAAATATTCCTCCTTCTATCCTCTTCTTTCTCCTCGATGATAATTGCCCGAAAAAATATCGGTAAGTATCTGCACTGTAACGCGTTAAATGTCTGTTTCAACGATTTTCATGGAAGACCCTTCCAATTCTAAACAAATAATAATTAGTCGGATAATATTTGGCAAACATTTTCAATGTATACGAGAAAATGTTGGTCGAGTGAAGAAGAAGTTGTCAAGCTTATGATTCTATGGGAAGGATGATTATAAAACTATAAAAAAGAGCATTAAGTACAAAAATCTATTGGATTTCTAGAGTAGACAGATATCTTTCGGAAGATTCTTTAATTTATCAATAATCTGAGAGAGTCCCTAATAAGGTCCACTTTCATTAAAGAAAGTTCTCCATTGGGGCTTTCGAGTGAAAGAGAAGTGGTCAAGCTTTTACCGATAGTCCATTAGGTTTTGGGTCAGTCGTACGATAGCGATCCGGAGTAGAGAGTTCTGGCTGTCCACGTAGATATGGGAACCAGACGCATCTTTTTATAGCTTTAACTGTGGAGTTAAGAGAAAGAAGCAGGTAGGGGAATAAGAAAAGGGAAAAAATTAGAAGGGGTGAAAGCACGGGAAGTATGGGAAGTTAGGAATAAAAAAGTGGAAGGGAGAGGGGCGGGCTTGATATGGCGTAAGATTGATTGGTCGGGGGTTACTTTCGCACTTGTCTTACTCACGTCGATCGACGTTTCGCTTAAGCGTCTTTCACGAGAATAGAAGAGGCCGATGGGGGAGGGGAGGCTGCAACTACGTGACTGCGACGCGAAGCATCTAAGCTTTTCAAAAAATTACCTCAAGATCCTTCTGTTCCATCTTCCTCTTTCAACCCTCACTCGTCCTTTCTCTCTCTCTCTCTCTCTCTCTCTCTCTCTCCTTCTCTCCTTCTCTCTGCAGTCTTACCACAAGAATCAACCCTGCCTCATCCCCCCTCCCCTTTCGCCGACAAGACAAATGTTCGGCATCTTCGCCACGTCCAATTTAACACCGATATCTTCAGAGGTACCGCTAACTGACAAAATACATCGGAAAACGACATCCATTCTCATATACTTCCACTTCTAGATACACCTGCCTCAGCTAGCTTCGTGCGAAAATTAACTCAAATATCAAAACGTATATACAAATACTCGTGCAATATTAATTCAATATTATTATCAAGCGTCTTCCTAAATTTTCCCTTATATACCTTGTACTATTTGAGCTATTATATAGTTACTAAAATATGCTTTATTGCAAGGAATTGAGAAATCTTCGTAGAGTTACGTTACGATAAACATTGCGTTTGGATTTCATCGCAGGAACAGTTTGAAACGTTGTCCTCGTTAGTATGCAAGTGGTTAAAGCGACATCCAAATAAGTATTATAGTTAACGTTGGATACACGGAATTAAGCGACCAAGATCGCGGTTGGGAAATATGTAAATGTGTGTGTATATATTACGTATACATGTATATATATATATATATATATAGTAGTGATGAATCGAGCGCTCCGAGAGAACGTGCCCCCATATAGGATGACCCACATTTATCTTCCCATCAATAAACTGTACCACTCTCCTTATCAAATTCTTCGTTACATCTGTATATACCAGTAGAGCTTATATATCCACTGCACCGCTGTAAAAATCAAGAATATTATAGTAAAAATTTCCGCTTTTTTAAACGACACAGACGACGCGTCGGAAAAACAGCGTTTCATTATGCTAAAAGGTGTTTTGCAAAAACTAGTAGTAAAGTTGAGAATAAATCAGTCCAAGTTTCCTATTGGTTAAAGCAGGCAGATTATAGGGATTTATGAACGTTTAATTCTGAAAAAAAGGTTCGAGCGTGGGGTTTGCATGGGGTGAACTTTGCGCTATCCCAGGGTTAATCCTTAGGGGGGAGGACGGTCGATTCACCGATTCAGAGAAGAAGATCCGTGACAATCGGACGACCACGCTGCAATTCTTCCTAGAAAATCCCGCGTTTCCGAGAAGTCCTGGTATCCGGATTTCGAGCGTTCGTTCTAATGAAATTCCGCAGGATGATTCCATGATTTTGCAAGAGCCTGGGGACTCTGTGCTTTTCGTGGCTTTGACGTTTATTCGTAATCGTCTTTCAAGACGAATCCTCGTGGTCGATCGATCACTCGAAGTTACTTCCACCCCACCAGCATACCGCGTACCAACTGAGATTCGCAGGATACCCCTGGGTAAAGCGATTCCGACTAAACGCAGTTCGTCAATGCCAGATTAGCCCGGAAATACCTGCAGAACCATTCATACTCGATCTTTTTTCCTTTTTCCTTCATTCTCCCTCTCCGCCTTCCCCCTTTCTTCTCAATATCCCAAAAGCCTTTGATCGATTCCACTCCATCCCTCATTTGCCATAATAAATCTGAATCGAGAGATACGAGCTCCCAAAAGTCCCACTCGATACCACTGTAGACACTTGGAATCCCGAATAATCATAAATCATGAAACACTCGAGTATGCTATCTCAACGCTGAGTAATTAAAAATAACCACTAAAAATGTCCCCTTTCCTGCGCCATTGCGTGAAATTGCTAAAAGTGCCAATTTCAGTTTTCCCTTCATCGGGAAGAATTGATTTTTTTTTTTGGTATCGCCGAAACTCCACCCCCACGTTGCTATTTATTACACAAAGTTATCGTTATTGGATTCGCCAAAGTTTTCTCAATAATCGATATTTCCATGCAGCTTTGATGACTGTTGTTATGTATTCTTCGCTTTAGCACGTTGACGGGACTATTCCTAATGGCGTATAAGCATAATTGGAGTCTTTATTCAAGTTCGATTCGCAATGGGGGACTCATTCAGCCAATAGTACAGCGTTGGTTTGAATATTTTTCAAAAGGCACATATTCATAGCGCGCGTAATTTGAATTTTAGGGGCTTGTTGAAGGCGCGTCATCTGTAAATACTCGATACGGCCTACACGTATACTCGCATAATTTATACTTGACAGTAATTCTCTTGACGCCCGATCGATAAAGTACATATTTTAATTTCTGGTTTATTCACCAATCGCATTACTGCTGTCCAAAGCGGGTCTTTACATTATGGCCATTGGCGTATACACACCGGGTGCGTGTGTAATATATATAGTTACGCGGTCTTAAATAATCTACGAGAGGTAGCAATTTTCCAGGTACATCGGATCGATGGGGTATTTTACAATTTTGCTTACCCCGGATATTCCTATTATTTCAACCTGGCTTTATACACCTTTCCTTAGATAGTGGCATATTTTCCCGGCTTATAATACTCATACTATATATAATTTTCCCTTTTTTTCTATGCGCCATCCACTTTGGCACTTGACTATATAGACACGTTGAATAAACTCGGAGGTACACGATTCGTTCATTTATTAAAGATTCTCTATCACCACCCCATCCCCCCTCCCCTCACTTTCCTTTCACCCCTGTTTTTCCATTTTAATATCCAGTGCAATAAAATACTATCTTGAAAAGTGAAATTCGACAAGATTCGAAGATGTCCGTGAAAAGATATCGTCCTAATTGAATCTAGTAGAGAAAGAAATTACCACCGCCGCAACGTTTAATTCATTCATTTCTCGACTACGCCATTGCCGGTTTCCGGTCGACAGGAGGTGGTGGGTGAAATGAATGAAACGAAATGAAATGAAATGAAATCGATAATGGAGGAATGTTCTTCGCGGAGAGCGCGAATCGTTCGGAGATAAAAGCTGTTAAGGAGACAAAGTGCAGGTAGTACAGTGGCGTGAAGAAAGGTGGGCTCTGTGAAGTTTTTTTTTTTTAATAAAATACTGCATACAGCTAGGGGGTGAAGGGCGATGGGTGAGAGTCGGGGTATTTCGTGTCGATGGTTGTGTTAAGTCGGATTGTGTAGCGTTGTAATAAAGAGAGTGAAGTGGGGATGGTATAAAAGGGGGTGGTGTAAGGGTGTGGGAAAGTAGCTGAGTTACAGGAGGTCTTGAACTTTTAAAAACGTCCCCGTAGACTGAAACTAACTTGCGAAAGTGCTCCACGACTCTCTCTCTCTCTCTCTCTCTCTTCTTTTCCACGACTTCTCGATGGCGATATGGGAATTTCACGTGGCACCGACCTATCTACTCGCATTCCGCGATTCCACCCCCCGAATACCGAAACATCCATTGGTACGTCGGATGCATTATCCAATGAACCGTCCCCGGCTCTACCCAGACTCCTCGACCCCCCACAAGATTGCTACAGTGAACGTACAGCTCGCATTTTCCTTGCTCACCACCCCTTACCTTCTCTCTGTCTTTAAGCACTGTTCTCTCTCGCTCTCTATCTCTGACTATCTGTCTGTCTGTCTATCCATCTTTCTTTATCACTTTGTAATTCATCACTGTCTTATCTTTGAAGATCATTGGAATGTGTGTTTTGTCCCATTTGCAATAAACTGACTCCACTCTAGTCTTTCATTCCATCTATCGACCTTTTACAAATTGAGAACATTTTCTTTCTGATGCAAATAAATTTTGTCATTAATACGTCTATTATAAGATATGTACTTTGTTTTAATAAATAACTGATTGAATCAACATAAAACTATTGGAATCAAATCAAACTTTGTTCATAAAATAAACTCGTTAATATTAAATATAAATAATTTATTAATATAAAACAAATATTCATTAAGGTCAAATACATCTCAATTGATGTATTCCGATAACAATGTTAAGTTGAATAAAACATTTATTTTTTTCTGTATAATCTGATCTTGTTGTTCATCCTTGCATAATAATATTAATTGTGCATCTGTCCATCTTCCCCCTCCTTGCATGATGTTAAAAGTTGACCATTTGTACGATCGGAATTAGAAGTTTTTTGAGGCGGAATTTCATTTAATTTGTCAAAGTAAACGTCTGCTCGCTTCGCTTATCGACCAGCTTTGCAATTTTCAGTTTGGTGGTAAAAAATGAGCCAGCCGAGCGATTTTGGATCTTTGCCATTCCTTTATTAAAAATTCGCGAAGCACGTAGTCGGATGCTAGAAGGATTATCTTCCGCTTGGTTTACGAAAATTTCACACGATGGCCTTTATCCCTCTAACGAGCGAGGATTAAAATCAATTACAGAATTGAGAAGGCAAGCTTATGGAATAGTTGAATATCTATATATAATTTCAAAGGAATAGAAAAAAATACCAATTGTATACATAATAATAATAATTGCATAAATTTATTTCTACTATTAAATTCATAAAATATTTGTATATCGAGTTTCTGTAAATAGAACGTGAAATCGAGTTATTACGTTCATTCGTGATAATCGCTATCCACTTTTAAGCTGGAGTGTAAATCCTGTAAAAGTCAAGTAACTTTTATCGTCGCTTTTTAAGCATCTTCGTTGCAGCTTTAAAGTCCGCGACGTTGCCCGCAATAGTTTTGAGTAGCGGGTAGTTTGCAGAATAAAAAGGAGAAGAAATAAGGAAGATTGGAGAGAGAGAGAGAGAGAGAGAGAGAGAGAGAGAGAGAGTGAGAAAGCTGGTTGGAGAGAGGAAAAACTGGCCCGTGTTACACGATAGCGTACAATGGTCCCTCAAGGTGCAGTGGCGACAAATCGATCCATGCTCGGCAATTAAAGTTCCTCCTTCCACCACTCAATCATTCTACTCTACTCTACTCTCTTCTTAATACTATATTATACATATAATTCTAATTAGCTCCAAGATACAAACCGAATGAATCATAAATTGCTAATTTTTAATATCTCTAAGTAAGACGCTTTACGAAGAGATTGGATTGCATCGGATCGGATTTAGATAATTTTCGTTTATCTCACTCTGGTCACTCCAGCTCGAACACTGGCATTTGTTGGATGAGTGTTCGCTTCATGTTTGTTTCCGCGGATCAGTCGCCTAGAACAATAATTCGATAATCGATGATCCGTCAATTCGTGCAAGCCGTGCGTTAAACGAAACAATTACTAATTACGTCGAGTGCCAAGGCAGTCTAGTTTGCGATTGGATAAAGTTCGTATATATTGCACATTCCTATACCAACACAAAAACCATAATTGGAGGAAAGGCTTAGAAAGAAAAGACCATGTTACTCTTGGAACTAAATTTTTTTAATGGATAAAAGGTTAAAAATTATTTTTGTTTGGTCGGTATAAATGCAATTATCATCGATATGTAGGATAGAATTAATTTCTTCTATTTTCTGTTTCGACTTATATATATATATATATATATTTAATGTGATTTATTTGGTTGGTCGATGCGATCGGTGGTCGTTCGCGAGATCAAAGGCTGCTAGCTATGTGCCTGAAACGACTTCCTTCAAAAATCAACCGAACTTGTCAAAAAATAAAACGGGATGCCCGGGTACCTACCCTTCTCGCGCGACTTCCCGATGGTTGCCGAATGGCACGTCACATTTCACGAATCGATCCGACCGTAGACTGGATCGTCGCTCGAGCATATTTCTAGCCCCCTTGCTCATAAGTATTAATGGTACCATGTGCATAGTGTGCCCATGATACTATAATTACTCAAGGCTAACAATAATACAATTAGCCCCCTTTTAACCCGATTCTGTGACGAATCGTGAGCATGCTCGATATAGACGCAACAATTTCAATTAAGGTATATTCTCTTGTTTTATTTGTGTTATCAGTATAGAATTAAGCAATTTTTAATATTCAATAATTTCTTGGATTAACGTGTATCAAAAGTAAATATACAGTATCCATTTATTTTTTCCTGAGAATCCCTAATTCATACATATGATTTTCTAGTCGACAGCAATGAAATGCACATACCGTGTATATCGATTATATCACGTCGTGTAATCCTGATTCAAGCCACCGGTACAGCCGATTATTGGATTTTCGCCAGCAGGATCGGCTAATTACATTTGCTCTTAACGAAATTTTTCAATCTTCTGCCTAATCGATTCTTTCATTTATCACTGCACTAATCATTTATTCATCTGGTATATATAGCTACTCGCTGCTCTTCGTCCACAAGCATTTGTCACTATAAATAATATTAGTGGTTAGTTTTATTCACGAGTACACCAATGGTAATTATTTAAAATCGCAATGGAATTGGAAGATTTTCAAGTTCGTATGGTTATAAGCTATTGGATTTTCGTAACCCCTTCTAGAATTCATCGGCGAAATGGTTGGTTTTCTATGTTGGGAGACGAGAGAGCTGTGAAAAGATTACAACGCGCTTGTAATTTTTCATTGGCCGAAATACCGTTCGTGGAAACGTTCCACGTGCGAGTTGTCGATAATCCTGGCTTTCTTTCGGACTTCCGATATTTCCAATGGTATAGTAGATTGCGAAATAATACTCTCGTAGAAGGAATTCGAACGTGAAAAAAATGGTCGATGTCGGAGGGTGCTCTCACGAACGCGATAATAATCTCCTCGTCTCACGAATGGCAATATTTTATCCCAGTTAATCCCAATATTTCCTTATCGTCGAAAACAAATAAAGTGTATATAAAAGTACCACAATGACGAAACGTTCATGGGAAGGACCGGAATAAAATTCGTATTTGTAAATATAATTTATTTCTACAATTTTTGACATGTAAATAAAGCACAGAATTTGATTTCATGGATCACACAAGATTATTTTCGTAGCTATATTTTATTGCTATAAATAAAAAAGTGATATATACGTACAAAGTTAGCAATGTAAGTATAATATATATCATTTTCGTTCTTAATCCCTCCTCTTTGAGTCTTCTTTCTTCATTCATGAAGAGAGTTATGATTATAAGGATAAATGAAGAAAGATATAAACAGATTCAATGCTCTTTACAGAGTGAAAATTAAAGAAAATATTCAACGTTATACCATGCTTCGCTGCTAAATGCTACGTTACGAAATTAATCTTTCGACCTTAACAAGAGATGATAAGAGGTCGATAATAATTTATACCTAGGATTAGCATTTGAACGAATAGAGCTGGGGGTAAGCTGGAAACTAGCAGTAACTGGCAAGTTTAAAGGGAATCATGAGCCAAGTAATATGAATCTCGTAAAGGATGAACGCCTGTGGCTTGATATTTTCTAATCACTGACGTTTGAAATTCTGCACGGTACAATTTAATAGTACGTTAATGATGCAGTGCGCGTCAATCGGAACAACTAGGTGTCCTTGGAAATTTGAATTCTCAAATTGATTTCCAGCATGAAGTCTTCATTAAATATTTCGTCTTGATGGTTTGAAATAATAACTGGATACGGGTAAGCGGAGGAAAATAGGATTTTCATACGTTATGCGATTGAAGAGCGAAACGTGGTTGGATTACGGAAATCTGGAACATTGGGACACCCTATATAATTTTGTCTGTCAAGTACACTAGCGTGAATAGAATGCAGAAGTGCCTATAGAATCGTCTCACCAAACTAGTGCCATTTGTCGGTGGGTAACGAGAGATTCGTGGTATGTTCGAGTATGCGTTTTCGTGTCCTCTGCTGCTTGTTAATTGGGCTCGAAAACTTTCTGTATCTCTCGACTAATTATATCCACGAGAACTCCAGAAGATTACGATTGGATTAGGCTTTCTATCGCTAGTGAAATTTACGATAAAATAAATCAGCCGTAGACTTACTTTTTTAACTGACTTATTCCTCCTTTGTTCAAACGCACAGATATCATTCTATTCTAAATAATATTCTCGACTAAATCCCTGTAATCGTGCATTTTCATCGACGGCTTTAAAATGAATAAGAATTTCATTAGCATATTGAAGTGTGGGAATCATACGATTATAAATCTTCATTTCTAGAAACTACAATTTTGAGATACGCAAGAAATTTACAAAGTTGAGTGAAAATTAGAGTGTTTTCTTAGTGATTGAAAATATTGGGAAGAACCTGTAGGTTTTTCCTAGGTAGATTTTAGATTACAATTGCTGTAGTACAGTAGGAGTAGTAATTTTGGAAATTTGGTTATTGGAGGAGGGTGAAGGGGTGAAACATTTTAATCGCATGGATGGTGGACGTGCACGACGAGTGAGTTTAACGAGGATCCGAGGGCAAATCCCGGTTGAAGCTCGCGTGGCGATTCCTGTCGGGGAGGGACGATTATTCAGACCGTTGCACGCGCCAAAAACGATAACATCTCATGATCTGGTAGGACCGGCACGGATGAACATGGCCGAGCAAATTCCGTGCCGAAGCGATAATTGAAAATCAGTGTCCCATATATCGATTCCGCTGGTATCCTCCATTTCGGAACCCGAACCTACACTACTTTCCCTTCCTATCGGTGTCTCTTTCCCTCCTACGCAATCCTTTTTTATCCCATCGTTGACCCATCCTTTTGTTTGTTCCATCTACACCCCCCTCTCCTCCATATTCCACTCAGGAACCACCGTACGACCCTACAACGATGCAAATCGTTGATTGTGTAAATATTTCCATGGAAAATGTGTATTCGCACCCCCCCTCCCCCACCCCGCCCCTACATCCCTCGAAACTCCCTCCGCTAAATACGCTTTAATTCGCATTGCAATTGGTTCCAACGAATTCCGGTTTAATGCAGATTCATTTGTTTGCACATTTTTTCTACAAGAAACCGCATCGAATGTCCTTTTACACTATAAGAGGTGTAGCAATGACTTCTACCTAAAGAGAAGGATCGTGTTTCTCAAATTATTTTAAGAATATTATTCTTCTGCCAATTTTGCAATCAGACGTGTAATTTCTTGGTAAATAACAGTTTTTAAAGTTGTTTTTGGCGTGTTTGGCGTAAAATGACGCGTTTTACGTCATTGATCGGCGTTAGCAAGCAAATTACGTATATGCCTGCAAAGTGGTGGAGGGATGAATATTGTGTGTGTTTGCTCGGGAATATTGAATCTCTCTGTATCATACGCAGCTTCGAGTGTTCAATTGCAAGCTGGACGAAAATTTTTATAAGTAGAAATAACAGAAATTGAAAATAATATTATTGCGGTATAATATGGAGAACTGAACGAGTGTTAGATTTGTTGGATTGTTTGAATAAATTTTGAATGAAAAACGACGATAGGTTTGGGAGTGGAAACACCCATGAGCGCATGCCACGCGTGATGCGTGATAACGAGGGTGAAAAATCGTGACTTTGTACCTCGGAGATAAAGCAGAGAGCTCTTGGTAAGCATTGCATAATAGGAACGTACCACTGCCCACTAAATCATCCTCAATTCCTTGTCACGTGCTTTCAAAAACTTTTATTTTTTCTTTCTTAATTTCCACGATAGACCGTGTGCAGTCACGAAAATTCTTCGTTAACCTTGAGATTCAAGTAAAATATTGTTATAAATGAAAAGATGAGATTTTATTAATGATTTTATAACGTGCTGAAAGCTACGTTTTGGTAATGCCCTTTTAGAGATAACGAATCACGAACAAGTCCAATGAATTGGCTGATTTTTTTTTAATATCTTTATTTGGGGTGGGAGAAGGTTAATGTTGGTATAAGACCATAAAGCAATGTTCTATATGATGTTAGACGCGACATTTATTGGGGTCTTAGCTTTTATAGACTTAGGAAATAGGGGTGGATAGTGTCTCGTACATACGATGGCGGTTCCTAAGTTAAATAATTGAATTAAATGGTAACTTGGTAAGTTCTTTACTGTTTCGCTAAGTAACCTTCTTCCTTCGAGAGAAAGCCACTTAAATTTTACAGCTTTTAATCAAACAAACGATTCAATCGGATCTCTTTGCCATAAGGATCTTCCATGCTAACGATACTTTGAATTCTCTTAAGTTTTAATGTCGCAAACACCTAATGATCTATAATTGTTTTTGTTTTTTTTTCTTAGAAAATCTCTCCGTCTTCGTGAGTCGCCTCTGGTTGGCCAGAAAAGTTCCAAAAATTAGGAAGGACTTTCACGTTTAATTAAATAATAAATCAAAGCTCTTGACAAAAATTGTTTGGCCTTATACCAAGGTGGTAAATAAACGATAAACTTTTTTATTTCGTCGAAAGGCTCTTCTCGAGACTGGAGCATCGATCGCATCGGGCTTTGGTCCCTCGGTGAGTTTTCGGCGTAATTAAAAAAAGGGAGGACGGTGAAATATGGCACGAGAATCGCTTGAAATAAGAATTGATATGGCTTTCAGTTGTCAAGTGGAGAGAGCGACTCCGATATTGGCCAATCGTTATCGGTTGAGAGGTTGGGCGGAATATGGGAAAAGTGTGGTGGATCCATATAATGGCTCAGTATCGTCGATGACACTTTGAGAACTAATTCAACCAAATGGACCCTTTTTCCTCTGTCACCGTTTTAATTACGCCGGTTATTCCAAGCCAGAATAACCGTCACCAGCTCAAAATTTTCCTCTTTATTTATCATCGAATTTGGCACTCCATTAGAATTGCAACCCCATCACATCATTCCAAACGATCATATCCGATTTAATTAATTCTCAATGAGGATCCAATTGGCGAGCTAACTTTTACAGCTTGCACCTATAGCCGACACCCTCTTCTTACATCTTTCGATAATTTATTCGCGATAAAATCTTTTTTTATAACAGCATCGTTGAGTTTCGTGGTAAGTTGAATCTATATCGTGGTCGTTTAGGAGTTTCAATAGGTATGAGGTTTGAATGGGAAGGCTGTTAGTGCCATGGTACGTAGGATTAATAAGTGGCGATTCCTGCTGGTTGAAAAAGCAGCCGATTACAGTATTGGTTAGCTTAAGCGAGAAAATGTAAGAATTGCGAGATGGGGAAGGAGTTGGGGTGTGGAGGAGAAAACCGAAGTATCTAACTGCTCGGGCGGAAGTTCCAATTGCCAACGAGATCTATATTTAATAAGACAGAAGAGTTATACTTTCTGGCTGGCGCCTGTCGTAACGCAGTTTGAGCGTAAAACTTTTCACCCAACTCCACCCTCCTCTTTATTGGAATTATCTTTACGAGCCTCCCTCTCTTCGCCCAGATAATTAGATATACCCGAGAGCGTAAATGTTCCAATAGATTTCGCTCGACGAGACTCTGATAAGCCGGGTTTACTGATACAGAGTTGAGGATATTGGTAGGAAGGGTAGCAGGAACCATTAAATATAAAGTTAATAATATATGGTTATAAAAAAATACTATATCTATTTTTATGCTAAATATTGTATTTAGTCAAGAGTTTCTTGAAGATAATTTTGCAAAAATAAAAAGCATGATTATAGGACACTGAACGTTTTATGGTGGATTTATATAGATTTGTAGATGTTGATAGAAAAGGTAGCATAAGAAGAAAAATATTATTTGTTCGAATTAAGAATGTTTAAGAATAATCTAAGAAGATATTGATGGTTTTAAAAAAATAAAGAATAAATTCAGTGTTTTGCCACTATATAAGAATCAACTTTTTTACGATATTTTATAAATTCCCTTCGTGCAAAAATTATTAAAAAATAAATCTAATGTAGTTTCATAATGAAATACAATCCATTTGTATAATACTATTGTTTCTTGTCAAGAACTTCTTCACGATAATTTTCTAAAGTAAGAAGGATGATTTCAGGTCAATGATACAGAGTACCGGATGTTGGTAGGCAAGGTAGCAGGAAACATTAAAAAATAAAGTCAATCCGATGTCATACTAGATTATTATCCATTTGTATGTTATATGTCCTGTCAAGACTTTCTACAATATAGTAGAATAGTAAAAGTAAAAATGTGCGATGCCATTTCTTAGAAGAATTTATTGTTGCTGTTGATTTTACAAATTATATTATGTATTGGGTCTCAGTCGAGAGATTTGGAAAAACTGTTGATGTAATTTTAGTTAAGGAAAGAAGTGACACTGCTGTACCTATTTATTTCTCAATTACGAGAGAAAAAGGAAACTACTGAATTAGAGGCAAACGTCAAAACTCTACAAGAAAAATATATACGTTGCTGGTACGCAGATTCGTTGGGATATTTACGAGCGTTTCTCGACAACCGGAAGTCGATAAAAGACGAGTCACGAGCATACTCTAATTAATTACGAAAGTTCATCGCCCTTTCCAAGTATAAAGTTTTACCACTTCTTTCATCATACTAGCTGTTAATCGGTAAATTTTAGTGGTAAACTCAACCCTTTCGTCACGCCAATCAAATATTTTAACAATCGGGAACTATTTCCAGTACGAATTTTATTGAATAATTGTATTCAAGGATTAAAATTTCCCTTCATTGATAAAAAGTTTAAATATTGTTTATCCTAGTTATTGTAACATTCGAGCTAGAAGACCAAATCGATTTGATGCTTAATCCGGAAGAACTACGAGTTACATAATCGGATGCTAGGGAAAGCGGAGCAGAGGATGAAAATATAATAAATAAAGTATCGTCGTCGTAGCCAGCTTTTATCCTGGCTCCGTTCATTCGAGTAATAAAGTGTAATTTTTCTCCGCTGAATTATTCGCAGGACGCCGTTCATAAATATAATACGAAGGCTTTATCGCAGCTATGTTAAATCATGCGACTCACGCCCCCTCCTCCTTATTCTCCTCGCCAATTTCCATCCTTCCATCTCATCCTGATACGCAGGGTTCTCTCTCTCTCTCTAAATCATTCCTGCAAGCGTCACCTTGGAATTTTCCGCTCGATGAAACTAAAAATTGAGAAATGCAGAATTCAAAGTAAATCTTGGATCGATCGCTACGTCGATCGGTTAAAGAGAATCGGATTTATATCTCTGTTTCGAGAAGCAAGTGGTTCGTTCGTCTGTATAGCTCCACGAGAGAAAACACTAATAGTTATTCTTTCCTTTTTTCTTCCAGGATCGGACATTAAGACCGCGGTGTCTATATTGAACTGTTTGTTCGCGAGGAAACTCTGCTTCGAGGATGCCTCCTGCAGCGCAATTTTGGAAATCATACCAAGGGTCTGTGGGCCGGAACTGGGTGAGTTGCCTTTATCCTTTCAATAAATCAAAATTATTAAAATTATTCCAACTAGTCGAGATGAGTTGCTCGTAATCGAGTAAAATAGCGTGAAGCTATTCATTGATGGATTCCAGCGATTTATCGTGAGATTTGCAGAGGATTTGCAATCGATAAATCCTTCAAATCCAATGACAAATCGTATTGGTGAGAATATACGTGTGCAGATATTGTTTCGAGGAATTCTGGGAGATCGCTGATTTTCCCGCTCATTTTGGGCTCTAGATCTTATTTAGTTTTTCTTGCCACCAGTCTAGCTGCTGCGACGTATGATTTTTCGTCGCATGGAAATTGCGTTATACGCTGCGACAGACGGCTATGACGCAAACTGTAAATTATTCCTCAGCCGTCTGTGCATCAACAAAATCCCCACGCCGATCGCTCAAGCTAAATCTATCGATCGTCTTTCGATCCTTGCTTACCAGGCCATTTTGTATTCTCCGTGATGCTAATAAAAATCAATACCGCTCCTTTCTAACCCCCCCCCCCTCTCCGCTCCTCCTTCCGCCACAAATTCATTTCGCTACCATACCACGCCGATTTTTGCATCAGATTTTTCTGCTACGCCTTAGGCTCCTTTAATTCCCTTTAAAAATATACTTTCAATGTGTATTTCAATAACTATGATATGATACAACGTTAAAAAAATTTCTAAACTAATTAATTTTCACTCTTTGATAATACTTTCCAAATTAACACCTAATTTATATCTTCTTAGAATCAAATAGGCAGAAAATAGATGCTTCGAGTAATATTATTTCAAATTTAAATAAAATACAAGCAGTTTATTAAAAAATTCTTAGTGTATAGTACTATAAAAATTTATTAATTCACTTTATAGGAATACAAGCTTTTTACAACCCTATTTCATACACCCATTAAAAATTATTAATGCGCATTCAACTAATGAGTTATGTTAAAAAAATGAGATAGTTTGTATATAAATTATATGGATATATAATTTTTGTTTGGACTTTGCCTCGTTTGGGTTTCTTGAGTACTTTGACGATTTTCGACGTACGAGATCCGCAAAGATTATTGCGAATAAGGTCCACGACCCAAGTATGGTAGGAAGGAAGGAAGAAGCAGGAGAAAATAGAAGTAGTTTATTGGACGGTGAGAGACAGAGAAATGGCCGGCGTATCGGGTAAAAGAAGGTAAGATAAAACAGCTGGTCCTCTCCAGTGAATTTCCCGCAGGAATTTGTAAAATTACTTGCTTTCGGACTTTCGATCCGAAGAAATTACGTGGCGTCTTCCGCAATGTACGAGTTACCATAGAAGAGTTTCATCGTTTCCCACTCGAAAAATATCTACCTCCATTCCTGAAACACGAATCCAGATTTTCGTGATAACTTTTACTCCCTCAAGTAAATATTTCGCAAATCAATATCATACCGAACCATCTTCATGAATTTACATAGCTTAATAATAATTTCTAAATAGTTTCATCCAATCGATATTATCCTCCAGTAAATTACGTTTATAAAACATATTAGATAAAACTGGAAATATGTATAAAAATTCACGTACAAATCGGATTAAAAAAATATTGAAGAACTATTTTAAAAAGTTCACATTAATGTTTAAAATGTTTTAATTTGTTTTACTCGCGAGTTTATTTAGTAATCAAGCCGGGATGTTTATCGCGCCGTTTATAAACATTGTATATTGATCTGCTGTACGATTTGTAGGGTAGAAATATGGACGAAAGCGCGCATTATCGGTCCTTTATATTGGTGTATTTAAATGATTTAATAAATATGTACTCTCCTTATAATTGAATAATACAGACTTACTGAAAATTTAATCAAATCCCTTCTGACCTAAAGCTCGAATCTTTCAAGACCTTTTTTTATCGAACTCAACTGGGCCAAATCTTCAGTCAAAATCAATATTCAATTTGCGAGAACCACCAATCTGCAAATAGCCGCCTTTTCTTCAATTACAGTATTACTCTTGTTTCTATAAAAAACTTTAGATTTTTGGGTAGAATAATTTAAATATAATTACTGCGAGAAGCCTTAATTATAGCTAGAAATAAACATCGAAATCTGATGCATAAAATAAACGAGTGCATTTTTTGTGAAAAATAAATATATTGTGACAGATTTATCTAAAGCCTGGTATAAGACAGGAGATAAATTCATTTAAACAAAAAAAAGTGCTGATCTATCGAAAGTGATTTAAGTTGTATTCATATCGATTTTCAGCTGAAATTTTTTGAAAGCGGAGTAGTCGTAGGTTTTTCAGTGTTTGACACTGTGCACTTGACAGGCTTGGTGAATCTAAGCTTCGAAGAGAAGCAGAATGAGGAAGATGCAAGTATACGTGTGTAATGTGTGTGTGAGAGAGAGGGAGAGGGAGAGGTGGGGCTTTCAGTTAAGAATTTTCGTGTAGGAGAGAAACTTTCATGAGACATGCACGTAAAAGGTGCGTTAAGCCAACGTGTATGAAGAGAAATCTAGTTTGGACACACACGAATCTCCAATGAATGGAACCTATTTTAAGATTTGGAAAGTATCGAAAGCGAAACGAAACAAGGAATGAAGCAAGAGGAAAAAAGTATAATTTAAAGAGAAAAAAAACTCATAATTATAGAGCATCATATTATAATAATAAAGTAGCTTTCGAAAAGTCATTAAATATAAATTTAGATCACAATTAATTCAAGAGATATTGTTGATTGGATTTTTGCAGCATATAATCCTAAAGTCTCTGACAGTATATCTTACAGGACAGTGTTTAGGGGTTGAGGTGAGGTTCGAAATATGCAGGTATTCGAAGTAATAACGCGTCGTCGAGACGGGAAGCTTCCTTATTAAAAGGTTTAGATGGCACTTGGGCCTGGCACCACTTATAGGGCTTGCCTATAAATAACTGCTAGACATGCAGGTAGCTCTTGTTCTACAAAACGTCAACGAACAGCAGTTCGTCATAAGAACTTGATAGCATCCAGTCTGGAACATCCAGCCCTTTTTTTCATCCCCTTACTACCCTTTTCTTCAGAATTCATAACTTTCAACCCCTAAATTTGTTTTTTCCCTCCTTCTGTCTTCTCACCCTTATCCTTCACATTCTTTTCTCTCCCTTCACATATTCTCCACTCGTACATCACTGTGTTAGTTGTCCTACTATTATACAGCTAATTTAGTTTTATTAGGTGAGAATAAATATCATATATGTTTTGATCCATGATACAGATAACTATTCTTTTTTTACGAAGCTGTGTGTGGTATAATCAATGGCTTTGAATATTTAATCGATACATTAATAAAATCGTTCACTGATCGATTAAAGCCTAGTCGAATCACTGAGATTCATTCTGGATAATTAAAGGGTTGAGTAATGGTGAGTTTAACATGATTCTGAATTATTCATCTCACCTTCCAAGCCTGACTGCTCCAAATAATTGATGCATTACGTATAAGTCGATTTATTTTACAGTCAAGATAGAGAGCAATTTGCTTTATTAATAGAGACGCGCAATGCTAGTATTCCCCTCCTTTTCCCACTTTTGCCAATTTATTTCCAGCAAACTGTATTCGAACCTTCTCGATAAACAGCGAAATTAATTGATTTTCCTCTCGTCTATTTTTTTAGAGACTACTTTTTTATTATAATGTTTACTTATCTAATGTTTATGCATCGGAGCAAAACATTAATTTGGGAAAGATTTTTTGAATAGGACGTTCACAAGTAATAATGGTTTTTAGGGTAGATTTGTCCCTTTTGCAAAATCGTTAATCTCTTTTTAAGCAGGATTTTATCAGAGGTTTTCGTTTGGGAAGTTGATCCTGGTCTTTTGTTTAGTCATTCCAGCAAAATCCATCGAGTCCGCCTCGCTTTGGAATCATTTTCCACCGTCGTCGTATAGTTTATTTCACTGCTCGCACTCTTCTGCCTTGCCCCTCTCATCGTTCATTTTCTTTTCCACCGCGAATTCACCACCGAAAAGCGACTCACGCGCTAAAAATTAATTCTGATTTATCGTCAGCGACTAATCCCGAAGCTCCCGAGCTTATCTGACCGGTTGCTTCGTGTCAAAAAACAAAACGAAAATCCCTTCCACCGAGAATAGCCGTCGTTTCATAACCCATGAAATGCTCTCCTTCCAATCCCAAATTGGAACTGGAAAAAAAATTCAATTGCATCGATTTTACACCTCTTCTCAAACTCACTTCTAGTAATATTGACAATCACATTTTTTATCTAATTTTGTTAAAAAAAAAAAAAAAATCATAGAAGTATTTAAATTCTAAATTAATTTGTCTTACTTTTATACTTAAAAAGCTATGTAAGTTTTTATTGACACATTGATATAAACAAAATTATTTAAATATAATAATATATCGTACGATTCACAATAATAAATATAAATAATAATTCAGAAATCTATTAAAAGGTCTAACCGCAAGATAATATTACACAATTTTATAGATATTGGGTAAAACCAATTGAATGTTTAATTCTGTGAAAATTAACAGTGGTTAGGTGAATTTTCTTTACCGAATAAATCGATTTGGTGGTGTGAGAATTAGCATTAATATATATTTCAATGAGTTTGGACAATAAGCCAAAGTCTCTCGTTCGAAAAGTGTCCTTTAACAATTGGGATACACGCATACACAGACAGACAGAAACTCATGCATGTATACCTAATGAATGCATTAGTTCCTAATAATGGAGGTCCAGCGCGAGATCCATTCTAGCTCTAATCGGTACTGGGGGGGGGGGGGGGGGGGATACTACGGAAATCCAAGCCAAATTATGCGCAAAGTGAAAATTCGCATGGCACGTTCACCATACTGCAAATAATCCTAAAGCATTCTATAATTGTGCCGATCAGCTTTCACCTAGTTGCGCCCTCATCCGATTTTCCAACAATTATTTTTCATCCTTCATCACGCTTCAGCCATTTTATCAATTAAAATCGTGAAAAATTATTAAAACTTTTTTAATGATTCTATCAGTACTATCATTCTTCCAATACAGCATAATCTTTAATATTATAATTACATATTCCATTGATGAATTTAACAAATTAAATGCAGTCAGCGAGATAATTTATATCAAAAGGCGAAAGACCACTCGAAACTTCATAGTGGGAGTTATATAAACGCGTGATTGGCCACGAGAGAGAGAGAGAGAGATAAAGATAAATGATGACTGATCTGAGCTGTGGAGAAAGAAAGCAACGCTACTCAAGTCGTTTCTCTGTCACTCTTAGTAGTCTCTCTTTTTGAAACGCAGATTGACAGAATTCATTGGCTGTTGGAGAGAGAGGCTAACAGAAGCAAACAAGAGGCAGCGATCAGCCAATGAATTTTGTCAATCTACGTTTTAAAAACAGAGACTACCAGGAGTGATAGAGAAACGGCGTGAGTAGCGTTGCTCTCTCTCTCTCTCTCTCTCTCTCCGCCGTCAATCACGTGTTTAGTCCTCAGTAAAGAGTTTCTGGTGGGCCTCCACTTTCTGATACGAACTATACAGCTAACTCTGTATATTGTAACAGCTTCAGGAATTAGTAATAGCGATAGTAATAGTAATATTATATTCTAAATATTTAAAGTCTCCAATATTGATTTGTATATCGTCAAATATTAGAGAAATACCTTTAAATAATTTAAAAAATTTCTGGATACAGCGATTGAAACTTGTTGTATAAAAGCTTCTATAACAAAAAAAAACAGGCATTTCCTGCGAATTAAGGCATTCTTCCGATAAGACTTAGTGAAACCAAATGTTTTAAAATCAGTGTTTCAAAGATTGACATTAAACACTTCCATTGGTCCTATCGAAATCAGTGTTTTATGTATGCAGGCACGGTTTTGAAATCCGCGTTACAATGTATAAATAATGACATTGCAACTGGTGTGAAAGTATTGTTTTATTAAATTTCCACAATTTTTTTGTTGATTTTTTTGAATCAATATTCACGAAGCTTTCGGTGGAAATGATTATCGCAGCAAGCGTTTGGAAACAGCAAAGAAATTCGGGTATAGATGGCGAATAACGAGGGAACACGCCATTTAGCGCATCAAATAAAACGCAATCGGTTCGCACGCGATGCGCGCGATTTCTCGCACCCTCATAGAATACCAGCTCAACTTTGTTGCTACTGCGATATAATCAGCCGGAACTAATTTCCAGCATTGGACTTTTCCTGCGAGCATTTAAGCTTGCAATCTACACCTGTCTGGAGAACGCGGTAAATGCAAAAGGATCACGCGCTCTTATTCGGGATAAACAAAACACGCACGTTATTCATTGATCTCTGACGACGGCTAGTATATATAATTTCAAAGTAAAGTCCACGATGGTAGAGATAATTGTTTATATCGATAAAGACGAAGATTTCTGAAGAACCTAATAATTATGTTGCTTTCAATTAATTATTTAATAGATTTATTATTTATACGAAGATTTGTAGAAATTCAGAGTTTTTTACCCTGTCCGTATATATACACGTTGAGAGACATCATTTTCTACAGTCGAACTGAGAGGGCTTCATGAGCAATGATGAAATGGTTTCCCGCGAATTTTCAATTTAGAGAAACAGCGTGAAACTCGGAGAGAGGCGCGTTTTTGCACGAGTTCCATTTACCTCGGCCAAAGTAAGAAATTCAAGAGCGAGAGAGAATAGAAGCGTCCAACTATGGAATCTTGGTCCAGCATCGCGTTTTCCCCCCGAAGCCCCATGGAGCCCCTTGAAAAGCTCGCGAAAGCTCTTTTTCCTCGGCCATTTCGGAGCTTACGAACTCTTTCATGAGCAGCTATATCACTTACGATTATTCTTCAGTGGAATACTCACTGCTTTCCCGGGGCAATATCTTCCGGCAGAAAGATGCTCCGCCTTACATCAGTCAACACCCCCTTTTATTACTCGCGTGTCCCATAAATAATGGCCCCGGATAAATATGTAGAATCCGCTTATCCGTGACTGATTATTCAATTACGAAGAGCAGCATAGCAGAAAGCTGATAAAAAGCTCGTGAAACATTCATGCTTAAAATCTCCAAATAGTTCATATCACCTTGGCTTCTTTTAGTGAGAAATTTATATCCGTTGGAGGGAATTTTTGCAGATTTCATACGGGGTGTAAAAGGACTGCTATCGGAATGTTGCAGCAGAAATCGAGCAGATCCCATCTGGCCCCGGCCATGAGCTTTTTACGCGACGATACAAACTTCAATTTTCATGCAAACACGAAAGAAACGAACGCAAGAAGTCGGGCGTGTCTACAGGAGCTGGCCGAGGCCCGATAAGACTTCTGGGTTAAGTGGAAACTCGTTACTGATTGGAACAATTCGTGTCCTGTGATTTATGACTCCGCGAAAGTAATTTCATCCCGAAAAACACGGGACAGCGTTGAATTAATGAGAAAAAAATTGAGGTATCTCTGGATCTCCGGCGAGGCGAGTTGGAAACTTTCGTGGCGGGAGCTTTTGCTCTAATATCGAGATTCGTCGGTGATTTCGATTTCACGCGATTGTCCCGTTTCGCAAAACTCGCCCGAGAAAGAGCTATATCGCCTGGGCCTGCATGTGTATATATATTAGGGTGGTCATTAAAAAAAAATTTTTGGCGGATCCTTAAAAAACACTAGTATTTGATGAGAAACTACAGTGGTTGAAACCTGTGGCCTGACAAATGATGGAAACACGTGCCTCAATGCGATCAAATATAATTTTCGAAGAATTTTACAGTTTTTCGCAGATAACTCATTAAATATTCGATTCTATGAAAAGATGCATATAACCTTTTCTCTAAAGAATTAAATTCTACATAATAAAGATTCTATACATTTTTCTTCTAGAATGCGTACTAATCGAGATATTCCTGAAAAATCGATCCTCTTTTTCGTTTATACACATTATATTGATATGTTTATATGAATAATTATTTTTAGTTTACCGTACAATTAACATATTTTATTAAATTAAGTGAAATAAAATGTGTAACTACAGCGAAATAAGAATAACTACTCATATGAGCATATATGTCAATATTATGTGTATAAACGAAAAAGAGGATCGATTTTTCAGGAATATCTCGATTAGTATGCATTCTAGAAGAAAAATGTATAGAACCTTTATTATGTAGAATTTAATTCTTCAGAGAAAAGGTTATATGCATCTTTTCATAGAATCGAATATTTAATGAGTTATCTGCAAAAAACTGTAAAATTCTTCGAAAATTGTATTTGATCGCATTGAGGCACGGGTTTCCATCATTTATCAGGCCACAGGTTTCAACTACTGTAGTTTCTCATCAAATACTAGTGGTTTTTGGGGATCCGTCAAACATTTTTTTAACGACCACCCTAATGTATATATATATATATATATATATATATGTATATATATACGTGAATAGGGTTAACAGGCAGGTTTTTTTCTAGCATGAAAAAAAGTTTCCGTTGAAGAGTGTTCTTTTCTCGAGTCAAAGGCTCGGGGGAGTGAACTTTGAGTGGACTTTGAAAACGAGACAGCCGAGACTTTCGAAGAAACAAGAATAGAGGTGTTGTCATAGCGGCGCCACCATCTGGACACGCTCGATTAGCAAGTGTGTGCATGAATAAGTAGTTTGCAAACACTTCCTCAATTGTTTCCCTACCCACGCAATGCTCTCGCCGCTGGTAACACGCTCTTTTTCGTGGCTTTTGCATCTCTCGCTGCTTTTTCTCGTCGCCAAACTAAATTGCTCGAGAATAAAACTGCCATTAGTGCTAAGAAACTCCACTTTCTTATTATTACCGACGAAAACGATACAAATTTATTTCAGTCTTTATGGGACTTTGCGTTACTTTCGTGTATAGGAATAATTTTTTAAACTTTTTATAGTCTCTAATCATTCGTTGAATAGGTCTTGGTGCTGCGAGTCGAATCACGGTTTATCAGGAATTTCGAGTATTTTTTATAAAGAAGCTCTCTGTTCCACGCCGTTAATAAATAAGGTGATCTTTTTTTTGTATGGAAGAAGAGCCGATAAGGTGGGAGGGAAAGTGGAAAGAGGGGTAGGGGGTGGCTCTATTGTTCGGATATACAATGTACGTTGTTGCGCCAAAGCATCCCGTGCAGCGCACAATGGACTGTAGGCGAGAGAAGGTACAGATACGGAAAAAGTGGAAAGAACGGGATGGCCAAGAATATATACTGCGCTGTTCTGTTTCGGTAGACTAGACTGCTATATCCACCCTACCCCCTCTTTTTACCAGACCCATGAATTATAACCCAAGGCAAAACGATTTTGGCTTCGGCTACGCTCATTTTATTTTCCTTCCGCGGTTGTTGATCATCGCGCTTTGTATATACAGCTCGCAATATACACAGTTTCCTGTGCTACGGTAATCAAACCTTTACGCTTTTATTCTTCAGTTTATTCCAAACAAAAAAGTCTTCAGTTACTTTTTGATACGATTGCTCGTTCATTAGTTATTAGCCAGCAAAAATTGACCAATAAGCCGCTGGTAGGCGTGGCTACCTACAGGTTCCCGAAGATTTATCACTCTGCGCATAAGTATTGTTACTCCAATTTTTCTGGGAAAATGTGTTTTTAAGTACAACTGTGTGTTGTCACTTTAATCAGAAACTGAATCAATTTCATCTCTCTTCTAAGGATTTTAATTCTTCCTTGTTAACCATCGTTGGAAATGTAGTTAAGCACATAGCTCGTTATAAAATCATAGACTGTCAATCCAACTGTCAATATTAACCTTCAAAATCTTTCAATTATTTCTATTCGAACCAGTGGAATAAGATTAATCGAAGTATGAACCTAGTTGGATCGATATAGATTCGTTTCATTGTTTTTTTTTTCAAGACCTTGAATTTTACGAATTTCTCAATCCAGCAAAAAAAAAAAAGAAGTGGATTTTTACGAATAAATTTTGTTAAAGTTCCAAATGATTATTATATCTTGAAATGAAGATTGTTTAATCGATGATAACAGGTGGCGGATAATTCGGTAATATTTGCTTCAACCGTAGCGCAAAAAGTGTTTGGTCGACGGAAATTAGAGTTAACCGTGGAATCGACGTGACATTTACCGGATATACACGTGCGCTATACGAGTCAGTTATTTTCGCTTGTAATATCAAGTCATGCGTGTGACGTTTACGAATTTGAATTCAAAATTTGCCGGCTAAACGGAAACATGAAGCTGCTAAGTATAACTCTGATGTCGGTATATATGCTATCTGTTATCTGGAGCGTTGATCCTAGTGTTACTCTACTGTATCAGCTGCTCACACTAGTATCGTTAACCAAAGAATATCCAATTTATAATCACTTTAGTCCTCTACTCAATATAATGTCAATTTTCAATGATACGCGGATTAAATTACTAAGAAGTGTGATTTTAGAATATTCGTTGAACTGTGAAAACTTCAAAAGGATGCAAAACAATGGGAAACGAAATTAATATATTGTGTCTTAGGATTAATTACATGACCAAGGCACTTGCTTTAGTGGAAAATATTATAAAAGAAGCTTTTGTATAGCCTGAGTTGAAATTATTATAAAGCGAAGCCCACACCTGGTTGTCGAGCAGCTTAATTTATTACAACAAAGCTATTACTTTAATAAAGTGAGGAATAGTTTAATAATCGTGATGAAAGTGATCGCACACCAGTAGAGTTTTTCAGGGTTTTATCTTGATTAATAAACAGATATAAATGGTAGGCTGTACCAATAAAAGAGGAAGGTTGCGCAACAATGAATGAAAGGAAGAAGGACAAAACAGGGTTTTGGGAGGGGGAGAAAAAGTGAGAAAATAAAAACAGCTGACTGTGTGCGATGCCAAATCTAGCTTAATCTACCTTTGCGGGAGTGCAAAAGAAACCCAGAATATGATATAAAATCTCACGATGCTCATAGTTGACCACAGGTACAAGTGCAACGCTAATTAACACGTAGCCCAATGAAGGTAAAAGGGATGCAATTTGTGGCTCGGAAGGGAAGCTCCGTAAATTCGGGTAGTGACACTGCAATGGCATACACACACGTGTGGATATACTAGAATCTCTGCAACACGCGCTCTAATAACTAAAAATATTATCAATCGCTCTTCTCCTAGTAAAAAAGCTCCTCTAATAATAAATAGCCTCGTTCTCTGTGAAAAATAATAATTATAATAAACAAGAAGGTATATGATAATCCTGAAGAAACCTATATATTCCCAAAGCTATTCCCGAGATAAATGGATTGCTATAGAAAAAATGAAAAAGAAATTTCCATATAATCTTATAAACAAGATTTATATATAATTTAGCTTGGTTGCGTAGCAATCACTAAAACGTTTAATCCCCGAAGCGCACGACTGGCCTTTTCCTGTCGCTTAAAAGCAATTTCATTTTCCAAATTGTCAAACGTAATTTTGTTTAATTTCAATGTATGGCAAATGCATGTTATTAAAAAATTACACGGCCTGGCAAAATAAACGTTCCGAAATCACTGGAGTTAATTAGTTTCATTTATTGTTGGAAAAATTGTGCGAGTAAATAAACAGCAGGTTTTTTTGCTAATTTTAGGATTTCCTCGTTAATGAGAGTGTGTTGGTAGAGTGTTCTAAAGTCGCGCGCACTCACGTTTATATATATGTGTGTATGTTTGGTACCTGTAATTTTCATCTTGGTAGTAAGTAGCAAAAGCAGAAAACAAAAACGAGACTAAAAACGAAATATCTGGCCGGGCCAGGTGCCCATGCACACCGATAATACCCTTTGGAAGGGTGTACTGGTGCGTGTATGTGCATGTTTGTTTGGCTTTGCGAGTGTACTGTGTGCGCGTTGTGTACCTTGGCGTATTTCGAGTATATACCGCTGTGGTCCAGTTACCTGAATGTAGATGGCCACCGCACGATTGCACTAACGCTACCGAACGACCTTTACCCCTTTTCCAGACCCCCACTCTAGCAACCCTCATCCCCTCACTCGTGCCCCTTTTGCTCACCTATCCAATCTCACATTTACTTTGCCCTCTCTCTCTTTTTCTCTTATTTCCCTAACAATTTCTCTCCATACCATTTTACACACCCCCCACTTCTGTTACTTCTCCTCTTGGTTTATTTTATTTATTTCCATTCTTTTCCCTATTTGTTTATTCCCTTTTCAACCCCCCCCCCCCCTCCCTCTCTCTCCATCCCTAATTTTTGTTTTCCCTCCTGCGCAGTTATCCCATCTCCCCAATTTTCCTTACCCTCATCCATCACCCACACTAATTAAAGCTCTCATTGATTCTGGCGTTTCCCATTCTTTTCACGAGGTGCACTCGTGTCGTCCCACTATACCCTGCCTGCGATATCAGTATTTCCCGGAAGCGTTAAACGAATGCCTGCGCCAAACGAGAAGAACGAATATCATTCGGTTACATCTGCAATTGTGTGTTCAGTCCCACAATATGCTTTATAATCTGATAGAAAAAGCTTTCAACCTTAGGATAGATTTCTCTGCCACGGGCTGTGCTCACTTATATTTAATTATCTCCAATCCTTCATTGAAACGGTGCTGGAATTTTTCGATACAGCTTGTTCACGAATAATATTTTTATCTTTCAATAAGGTTTATTTGGTAATTTGTGAACATTTCTGGATTTCTTTAAATTTTAATATACTGATTATAAATATATAGTATTCGTGGATGTTTCATACGATGGTTATTAAAGGTCTAATTTTTAACGCAATTACTATCGATCTATGGACATCATATGTACAGAAATATTTTGTGATAATATTCCAGAAATTTTTAATAAGAAATTTCGTATTTTAATTGAATTACTCAGTAACTCTATGCACTCGTCTATAAATCAGTTGGTTTGAAATATTATAACTACTATAATTAGGATAGCTAATTTTTTCTAGATGAGAGTTCGGTACACGATTTGGCAAAACGGAACACGTGGACTTTCATCTTTTTTTTATTATGGATCGAAGCTTCTATTTCACTTTCACGCTACAATAATTGGGGGCGATATTTTACGAAGGGAGGGCAAAGTACGTAGTAATTTTGGGCTCGTAAGGCAGCTTGTAATTGAATCCAACATTTGATAAGGCCAGAGGCCAATGAGACTCGGGCGTAAGTGGCAAAGGCTCGGCCGGATCCTGCAAGCTGTGGAACAAAATTGAAACTTTAACGCCAGCGTTATCATTTTTCCATCTGACGTTTCGACGACATCTGGATTCATTACTTATACCCAGCCACGGCTGGCTTATTACGAAACTTACGCTGTCTCGCGATAGTAATTAGGCCACTACGCACACTTTTCCACTTCTCATCCATTGCTTACCCCCCACATACACTACTTTATTGTATCCTTGTAAAATCATCATTTTTAATCGTCCTTCTACACTCTATTTAATATCGTACTCGATTAAGAAAATTCAGTTTTTATTCTATCCTCGTTTTTGCATTCAATTTTAAATATTACTCTCCGAGAGGCATTTTTTTGCCATTTAAATTTTACTTTGTATACAATTTCTACAATAACTTCTAATAACTATTTCCATTTTATTTATAAAATAGCAATTATACCTGCATAGATACAATAAACAATTTTTATAAATTAATTCTTTGAATGCTGTAACTAAAAAGTTTATAAAAACATGATATTGTTATTGATGCTGAGCATTGAAATCATTTAAATAATAAAATTTAATAGTAAGAAAAACTTTTTTTCAATAGTTGTAATATATCTAAAAAATTTGACGAAGCCCTACTGAATCACTCCATACAAAAGTAGTAACTATAACTAGTCGTAAGATAATCTGGATCACTCGATGCGTTGACTTGTAGGAGTTTCAGTAATTTCACGTGCATGTCCAGTTCCATGCTGATTGGTTGTGGATCGAGATAGCAATGGGACAGGTCCTTGTTGAAACTGGCTTATGAATTATCTCCTTATTAGTTTTAAGCTAGCTTTAGTAGGGGGCCATGCATCCAATTGTTCCACAAACGCAGCGTTGTGTGCAGGATATAAAGATAATTGTTAGAGCAAGTTCCAACACAATGAAAAAGTTGCACTGCTTGTTACTCAAAATCAGGCCTTCTTGCAGCGTAAACAGATAAATGGTTTGTTTGTTTCAGAAACAAGTTACATATTTCGCAATTAATAGTAATTAGGTTAGTTTTATCCCACTGTTTCTTCATTTACATAGAATTATAATAATACGTTGGAATTTTGTTGACAAACATTGATGAATGTGTTTTTATTTACTTGTTACAGTTGCTTGCTCAACGGTGACTGTGCCAAAGTGTCTAGCAGCACTGCGTACCTTGCAAGCTTTCTCCTTCTTCCGGCCCACGTGCCTCTGCAGAGAACCACACATCGATCCGGAATGCAGCAGCTTCAGAGACTTCCTGTTTGACCATCCATGTTTGTACGTCATGAAAAAGGGTGAGTGGAATTCTCTGAAATTTATAATAAATAATATTTCCCAATTTCCCTCATTCCCTACTATTTATATCCTTTCATAACTGAATAAAATATTTTCATTCCACTTTTTCACATTAATTGATATAATTAATTCAATTCTAGCTAAACGATTACATCTGAAATTGCTTGTATACAAAAATTAAATGAAATGCTTAAAAATGCATTTGCTTTTTAATCTTGAAGAGCGATAGATGCAAAATTAAAGTTGATACAGGCATATAATACAGAATTTCTCGTATAATGAAAATATTTGTAAAGGAACTCAAAGGTCAAAGAGGTCGTGGAGAACGCTTAGCAATTTACTTCATGTAAAATCTGTCAAAGGGAGGAGGTAGGAAGTTGGAAGGGAAGCTTGTCTGGATCTTCGAGAAGTTGTTTTCACTAGTTCTTGATCTCTTTTTTGTCTCGAGGCATCCCGATCTCCTTTGTTGCGAGGCAACTAAAACTTTATTTTTTCACTCCTTATGAAGACCACTAACTGAAAATAATCTCTGCTATCCTCCCCACCTAAAAACCTTTCATCCTGGAATAATTTCAATTTTCGCACTGAAAGATTTCGATTTTTCGTGCAAAAAACTGCCCTCCCCCCCGCGCGTGCGCGCTCTGTTTCTTTACTCCCCCTCCTCAAAGCATTCTTTGCCATCCCCCAACGTAAGATATTCCAATCCAGTTTGTCCCACAACGTATATCTCCGTCTACTTTGTCCCGGAACATCCCGATCTAGCTCGCGTCTTCTTAAGAATGCTCCGACTTCTCTCTCTCCAACGGAACAATGGAAAACTTTAAACGAGTTAGCGCCGACACGCGTTCCCTTCTCGACATTTCCAATAAATGCTACACGCTTGTTGCTCGCACTTATTCAACCATAACTTTCGACTTGGTTATGTGTCGCAGCGATAATAATGCTCTCCGGCATCCAACAATAGTAGAGAAACGCTAACGGATAAAGGAATAAGACAAAGCAATAAAAAACCAACAGCAGTGGTCGACTCCCTCGAGGGTCCTTTGCAATATATATGTATACTCTTTTCTTCCTGAAATTGTCTTCAAGCATTCCACCTCTCCAACGCTTTCAAGTTTCCTCATCAAGATAAAACAGTATATCATACTAGAAATTTCTACTTTCAATTTAATTCATTCTTCTTTCACACTCTTTCTGCGCTCCCACCCCATCCAGCCCCTCCCCCTCCCTCTTTTTCTTCGTATATCACTGTTCATTAACCCAGCAAAAAACCTTTGGCTTCTGATTCCAGCTCTGAAAAGCCACTCTTTCTCGACTTTACCCAATCTATATATTCGAGACTCCTAATTGGTCCTTGATCCCTTTTAGGATCAATCCTTGACTGTTGGTTTATTAGAGCAAGAATTACGTCGCTCGTAGTGTTATACACAAAGAAATGTCTTTATTACGGATCTTGTTGCGTATATAAATTGCAATTGATTCACGTGATTTCGTAATGAATCCTGATAAAGTACCTTGGGACATAAAGAATCTGGGAATATTTGCAGAAAGGCTTGCCAGTGGAAAAAGATATTTTTGGAAAGCCCAAAATGGAACGTGACTGTTTTTAAAGGATCAAAAGTCTGTTGATGTATTCAATTAGTTGGAGCGTGTCGTGTAATGCAAATTGCACTTTAACGTAGAGGTAAAAACTAATAAGGATCATCCCCGGACTGTTGGTAAAACAGTGTGGCGGTGAAAAAGTTAAAAAGGTACGCGAGAGGGATGTGAGAAAAAGCGTGGTTTCAATCGTGCAGCGTCTCTTGGTACACGCAAACGCAAATCTTTGCACGTAACACATTGCACGCGTGCTTTTGCCAACTCTCTTGTTAGTTTTTCTCTCCCTGTCTTCCATTTTTCGGTTTTCCCACTTTTGCTGTCCTATTTCTCACGTAGAGCCTCTCTTCAGAGGAGAGAAAGAGAATTTAATCTCATTAAGTGCCGAATCCACCTGGTTACGTTTCGGTGCACTTTTGCTCGGGTATACTTTCGTTATATTCCCACCGTCTCTGTATTGGAACCTATAAAGGTAATTGTAGATCTTCCCCTCCCTGAAAAAAAGCTTCAATTCCCACCCCTTTACTTGACCCATTTTTAAGAGTTTTTAACGAATTCAAAAATGTTAACGTTGCCATATTATTTCACATAAAAGTCTGGACATTTTTTACAAAGTGCTGTCAGATCCTACTGAACTGGTTTTTTTGCACAATTTCACATCCCTCATTTACACAGCCTTATCGCGCCGACCGGCTTTCAGCCAAGCGTGTAACTCGTACCTCAGGATAAATGATAATTAAGCCAAAGCGCTCTAATTGCTCCACTTATTACTTCCAGATTTTTGTTTTTTTTTCAACTATTTTTCTTTACCCTACTTTCCACCCCCTCGTAGCAACTCCTATTCAAAAAATCCGCTTAAAATTAAAATTAAACCTCGTGTGCCAGTATAGAGGATCAGGTTCTTTCGTACCACTATGTTAATAAGGTATACGTTGAAGCTGTTTTGTTTGTCGCAAAAACTCGTGGATAGAAGTTTTTCGTGTCGCTATTAATTATTCTCTCGCTCCATTCTTCCATATTTATCTTTATCTTATCACTGGATGGTCGAAGTTATTGGAAACTCGACGAGCACTCTCCACTTTTACAATTTTCATTGCTCCGTTCTGCATTCGTCTCACTCGTTTTCCAACCAAACACTCGAATCCTGATTGGAACTTGACGAATCGTCCACTTCTATATTTCTCATTCTTCAGTTCTATATTCCACAGTTTTCTCTTACACTTTACTATATACGACTCGAATTAGACGCAGGAGTCGTGATACTTGAAGAATATTTTGTAGAGAGTCCTGAAGAGAGAGAGAGAGAGAGATATTGATTAAAATAATTTTATTGTAATAGAGTCGATCGATAATAAGTTTTTTGCAGATTTCTTCCACTTATGACAATATTTCATTCAACGCATCACTTTTATCTGTTTATCCGAAGAAAGTTTTAGTATTTCAGGGATGAAAAAGTTGAGGACCACTTGTTGTGCGACGCGAGACTTTAGCATGGCTTCTACAAGAACCTTCGATTCGTAGATCGATAAGAAAGAGATCAGCTGGAAGACATTATGATTTAATTTGCAAAAGCCACGTTGCTTTGCATAAACATCGCTTCAATTCAAACTGTTTTGCAGCGTTGAATGTTCGGAGGAAATTGGACAACTACCGTCTAGGGGCCAATATAGCTGCACGCTTTGCTAAGGCTTCCATTCACGTAGACGCCCTGCATCAACTTTGTTTAGTCAGCCAGAAACGTCCTGTAGAAACTTTGATCTTTTCGCTTGGCCTTGAGAAAGCTCTAGTATACACTTTACTCTGTAAGGATTCATCCGTTACGTCGTTTAGGACTTCAGTCAAGGGCGGATCACGCGTAGGTTGAATCACACCTTAAAACATTGCCTCCCCTAGGTTCTCCAAAGCTAATCTTGCCCTGGCTTATTCTGGATGCTATACTGAAAGTGTATTTATATTTTAAAAGAAATGAACAATACTTGTGCAGAAGGTTATTATAATATAATTATAGAGTACATTTTTTCTAATAGAATTAAATGTTAAATGATGTATCTATTGCTCCAAGATTTTATTGATGTTATCATGGCTCGTTTGAGAGATTGAGGAGAGCATATAGTTTAAAAACTGTTTGCTTCTTTTCTGAATATTAGAGGTATATAGTCGTGCAATTGTTTAGTGTTTCATGGTGGGAGATTATAGCCAGTTTATTTGCTCTCATCCTTCATGTATAGAGTTCTCAGAATATGTGTAACGCTCGGATAGGGAGGTTTTCAGCTCAGTCCAGTTTTCTGATGGTTCTCCAACGAAGAAACAAAAGGGCCACGATATCTTTGAGTGCACCTTTATATAATCCCTCCGTGACTCTTGGTAGAATCTCCATTGTTCATTTTCCCAAGGGCTCGTTCGTCCGAGCCGTCGAGTCTTTTCAGGGTACCGACCGATTCACGGATAATTCCCGATGCGTTTCTTTTCATCCATCTAAAGCGAGGGATACTCCCACCCTCACTCGCATCCCCTCCCCCCTTTCTTTCTAGGTTTTCCACTAGTTATCACCATTCTGCTCTTTCTCTTTTTCTTTATTCTCTTGCCCTTTTACCTTCACAAGCCTTTCTCCCACTCATTTCTCTTTTTCTTTCTTTCCTCACTTTGTACTTATGTAGGTCTTCTAACTTTAATCACTCCTTTACCATTCTCTTTTATTTCCAAAATACTTCTACCCTTTTCTAATTTTCTCACATATTTTTTAAGTTTTTATTTCGTGTAGAAAATATTTCATTCCATTTATTGCGATTCTTCCATTTGCAGGCTTCGATCAAATCTTACTCATATTTTCCTTTTATTTCCTTTCTCACTTCATCCTTTTGTAGGATTTCTAACTTTAATCACTTTTTTAACTTTTTTTATTTCCAAATATCTCTCTTTCAGTTTCTTCTCGTTCCTCTGATATATTTTTTAATGCGCACTTTGCGTAGAAAATATTTCACTACATTCGCTACGATTCTACCATAATTGGCTTCAATCAAATCTCACGCCAAGTTTCGTAGAGCCACAGCGTTTACCTTACCGAGCGTTTCTAATCCAAAAGTGGGACTTAAATACTAATGAGCCCCCTCTTGCCTCATCTCTCTCTCTCTCTCTCTCTCTCTCTTTCTTCTAGCTTTTCTTTTTCTTTCTTGTTCAATGGAATTCATAGGTTGATTTCGTGTTCTTGCAGACAAGGATCTATATTCGTCGCTAGACGCTCTGCCGACATGCAATCACGCATTGAGTGTCTGTCAACGTGGAAAGCCCTGCAGCCAGCTCTACGAGGATTTTAAAACCAACTGCAAAGCAAAGGACGGCAAATGCAAAATAGAAAATCGGTGAGTGATAGACTTTATTCTCAATGAGTTTTAATTTACCTCCTTTCTTAGCCCTATTAACATGGAAATTTATTCACTTACAATGAGCCATTCTGGAGAGGGATGCTTGGCCCCTGGATGGATGCTACCTTTACCCTCATCCACCCGATCCTTATCGACGTAAACAACGAGTGAAACACCTTACGTTTTTATGTCCCTCCCCTTGAGCCTCTTAAACATTTCTGATGAAACTTAACTCTTTTAATCGTTTGTCCTTTGTGGGGGACATATATCATAATAGTGCAAAACTTTTTAATTGCACTAAATAATATAAGTTTTTACATAATCATATATTTTATTAAAGTAACTTGTATTCCATGCATTTATGAAGCATTAATTAACAAAGCTAAGCCTTCTAAGTTAATTATTTCAGGGAAATCTTTTTTCAATATATGGGATACAGAAATATATTGTTCTGTTATTAGTGTGCTACGGTTTAATATAAATTTGGTTATTTTCACACAGCTATATGCAGTTTAAAATCGAAATTTCTTGTAAATGACTGGATAAAATAACAAAAGACAAGATATTTCCGGAGAGCTCTTGAGATCAGCTAATACAAGAATATGTAATAATTATATATAAGATGTTCCATTTAAAAAACTCAAAGTGATCCTCGTGAAGCCCGTTGAATGACGTTCCTAGGTTAAGCCAATATCACCATTTTATGTTCCCTTGAAGTCAAACAACTTTTATCTAAAACCTTTTTTTTTTATGCGGTCAGAAACGCCTGAAAATTGTGACAATCGATATGCTAGATATCCTGTATACCATACACATATATTCATATAATCAATAAAAATGTTTATAAACATCTGCTACGCGAGGATGCTTTTGTGTCAAAATGTCCTGTAAAGGTCACGATGGTTCTCGTCAATGATTGTACGCATCTTATTTCACTTTCAGTGAAATATGTTCTAAAACGATTAGTATAAAAAACAAATTCTACTCTTTTCCAAAGTCCATAATTATAAGTATTAACTTTTTTTCTCTATTTATTGCATTTTGAAATAATTATTACTACGATTTTCTTGCTAATGTAATAGAATTGTTAAAATTCCATCTTAATTTTCTTACCCTTATCTGTCAAATTTTAAATGACCATGATTCTGTAGCGAGCAATTAAAAACTGAATGTTTTATTTCGGGCAAACGAGAAGGAGTCGTTAATTAGATATTTTCGAGTGGAATTAAACGGTAGAAACAGAAGTGTTTATTGCATCGAGTTATCTCGAGTGAAATAAGATGGGACATGGTGGGAGAGGGAACGCTGCGGTGGTCCTTAACTAAATTTTTTTCAGTGGTGACTAAATCAAAATATTAAATAGAGAGGAGGATGGCAGAATCGAGAATACAATCTAATTGAGCTTCGTTATAAAACTTCGTCCAGCATTTATCAAGTTAATTCTTCAGTTTTCATGAAATGCTCGCGTCCCTCGTAGTCGCTCAATTCCAACTTTCCGCACGATATAAAGCAGAGTCCGTTCACCATTAATGTTCTCAGCAGGCCATGGCCGACTGTTATTTTTCACCTTTCTTTTTTCTTCTTCTATTTTTCTCCGGTTTCCCTTCCCCCGTCTTGTCTCTTCATTCCGTGACTTTGCAAGCCACACAGCGTCATGCGAGCTACCTTAAAACTTTTCCTGGCCCACCGTTTGAACCTACACAAAACCAACAGTTTTCCCAAATACGATATTAACAAGGTAGTAGATATAGATCACAGAAGAGAGTATTCATTTTTTATTTTTTTTAAACGTTTGGTCATTGACCCGTGTGAGAGACTATCAGATTTAGCTCGAAGCAATAAAAAATTGAATTTTCACTTGTTAAAATAAAACATGAAGCAAGTGGAGATTTGTCAAGTATTTTATACAGTTTATGCAAATCACGAACCATTTGTTTATCTATCGAAATTGAAAATCTAAAAAATGTAGAAAGGGAAAAGGATTTTTTAAAAGTAAGCAAAATACTTTATATGGTTTTTGCAAATCATGAATTATTTGTTTATCTATCGGATCTGAAATTGATTCGACCAATCCTAAAAATGTTGAAAGTACAGGTGATTGGCAGAAGGGATTCTTTTTGTTAAGATTGTATACGTTTATTTCTTAAGTAAAAAATAATTAAGTATTTTAGGCATTATTCTTATATACTTATATTAGTCAACAAATTTTCCTAACGACATCAGTAGGCTCTCTTGATTGCTCGATCAAAGAAACCCATCTCTCACGAGTATCATTTAACCCTAGGGATTCTTTATTAAATAATATTTTATATTCAAAACATATATTTCTTTCTCTTATACCACACGTCATTCTAGCTTATAATTTTCATGTTTTTGCTCAATATTTAAAGCTATATGCCCGCATTTTAATTCTAATCCACGAAAGCAGTGTACGACTGAAAATGTTTTTCATGCCTAGCAACTTTTTGTGTGTATTTTTATTTCTCACCCTGTTAAAAATTTCATGGTAAAAAAATTCCATACAGTTCACACTGACGCTTCAATTAAGAGCTACAAAAGTTACTGGTATGTATGAAAACAAAATATCAATGGGATTTATTTGGCTCAAAACTAGGTTGGACTTTTTTGTTTCATGAAACACAGAAGAATAAATAGAAATAGTTGGAATTTTGTTATCGGCAAACAAAGAGTAAGAAGAGACCAGGGTGCTTTTGGTGAAAAAGTGGATTGAATTTTTGCATCAAGACTAAAGTGTTTTGTGGTGTGAAACGTTGTTGTTTCGTTCCTTTCCCCTCGTGCTCGTCGAATGAGTTTCAAATCTGTTTCTCGGCAGGCTGAAAACGTTCGAAAGAGGGTGGGATGGGGTGGCCTATTCCCGAGAACGTCGCCTGCGGGGAACAGTCTGCGCTAATTTCCCAGTGAATTTGGCTTAACGGGCAAACGCTTGTTTGCCGCTTGTTGTGGCAGTCGTAACAGCGCCCAAACAATCGAACAAATTCGAAAAGTGAATCAGAATCAACGCACGAAACTCTAATTGCTCCTTGCGAGCTTTGGTAAAAATTGGAGGGGGTGGGTGGACCAATTGACGACCCTCCTGACCTACCTTTTTTTGACTCTTCTTTTACGTTTTTGCACCCAACGATTTTCACACCCTCCAATGCACCAGAGTGCTCATACTACTTTTTTCTAAGATCCCTCTCTACAATCTGTTGATAATTACAGTTATAAGCTGTTAACTCTAGAAAATTCTCTCGGATCTCGAGATTTTAATGCATTTTCATCCATTTCTCTCTCTCTCTCTCTCTCACTCACTCACGCTCTTTATATTTATATATATATATCATACTTTTCCTTTGTCTTCTCTCTCTTTCCTTCTACCCCTTTCTCTCCTTACACATTTATGCTCTCGCTACCCAGAAACACAATAACTCTACTCGAGGAAACAATTTCACCCCATTACTTCTTACCATTCATCCGACATTATTTTCATCCCCTCTGTACCTGCTTATGCAATTTTTCCTATCTCCCCTCTTACTTTCTCACCTTATCTGATTATATATGACTTATTTTGAATATTTTGCATCTTGGAAAAAGATCTTTTCGATAAAAAATAGCTCATCGAAAAATGTAGCATGTCATTTCTTCTATGATTGGCACTCCTCCCCTTTCTAGTTTAAGAGGAAAATAGCATTTATATAGAGTTTTTACATTTATTTTTTAACGCTGCTTTTCTATTCTGACTGTTATATTAAGTAATATTAATCGTCAGGTTTAGTTAAATATACGTTTAGAATCCAGCATATTTTTCCCTATTTGCGCAGTTCATTTTTTCTCACTGCTGCGTTACTGTCGGACTGGATACTAGGACAAGTCTATTAATTATTCAGCACTAATTACGCGTAAAACTATATTATTTCAACAGGGTCATGCCAACTTCGACACATACGTGCTCCAGTCAGCTAGTGTTACGTCATCACTTTTTAAGTTCCCTCGCAATTAGCACGATAGAATTTTGTATGCAGCTCTCGTGACGCTTGTGCAATGAGTTTTTGTAATTTTACGCAAGATCAAATGCTGCTTCAAAGTGGCACACGTAAATCGTGGATATAAAAAATTTATCAATGTCATTTAATGAGGAAATAATTGCTTGGTGGTACTAAAATCTTGAAAATAATAATATTCGAAGTCAGTGAACTTAAATAATATATATATATATATATATATAATATAGAAAAGTATTATCGTTTCGTCGTTGACCCAAATTCAATTTCAAGTGGTAAAGTAGGCTAATATTCAGCCACTTTATTCCAGGACAAATTGAAGGTCTCGTTCAGCTAATCACAATAAAGCATGCCAACTAAACTTAATATGAATTTTTCATTCCCCCACGCAATCCATAATTATTCCTAAGTATATTTTGCCAAAGATTACAAATCGTGCAGCAATTTGAGTAGAAAATAATTGATTTTATAGCCGACTTTCAGTTTTCTTGCTGTTTTATTCATAATTATTTTAAAACCCAGTATAGAATGTTATATAAAAGCATTTGTAAACCAATGGCGTACAATAATAATATACGTATAGGGATTCAAGGAGTTTTTGTTTAAAATTGAGCTATTCCTTATACATTTATAACGGTCTGATGGATTTTAATGATAAATTCATTGTCTTCGGAGGAAGTAGGAAGGGTGGAAGAGGTTTTACCGGAGGGTTTAGTTAGTCAGCGCCTTCGGGGGATTGTTCTGAGCGTGAGAGGAGGGTTAGAGATGGAAGGAAAAGGGATGGTCGGGGGAATGGGGGATGGGCGAGGGGCGTCAGTACTAAGACGATTCCGTTTCCTATACCCTCAGCCTTCGTCTTCACCATTTCCAAACAAGATCAGTGAACACTGATCGTCGATTGTTTCAATCGGCTTTACCTACAGACGTTCTCTGTAGTCTATCCTCTTCCTTTTTCCTCCAAACCCATTCTTGTCTCACATTTATTTATCTTCTTTCTCCCTCGGCATTATATGCTTGTGCACCACAGTTACACAGATCTGTCATTCTCTCTTTTTTAGAAACATTTTTCTACACGTATTGTTTATCATTCAATTAAGAAAGATTTTTTATTTCTCATTTTGTAAAATTATATATTTTAGTCGAAAAGTGGGACCCCTTTCACTCTACTTCCTTCCGTTCAAACTCTTACTTGCTTCTCCCCTCTTTATAAGTTTATCTCCACCCTTCATTCAAAGCCTCGTTTCAAATTGCATGGGAAACACTGAATTTCCTATTAAACGTTTCGCATCATCCATAACTTTCGTTTCGTATGCACTTTCCTTTATTCTTTCTACTACCATTCGTGAAATTTATTACTCTTACAGTTTATTATCTCTGAAAATTTATTCCATGCAAGTGAATACCAATTTTGCGAGGCTCCTGAGATTTTTGCCAATTTTTCATTTTTAATATACATCTTAAGCATCTCGATTGCTTCAAGTTCCAAAGTTGCTTATAATGCGATTTTATGGAGACTCTCTGGCTTTCTTTGTTTTCGGCTTAAGTGCACCTGTATAAAGCACAATAATGCCCTGATTTATATTCAATAATGGTGGGAGTGCTCGGTCATTTTATCGTTTTAATGTTGGCTTGAATTCACTCGAGGGAAAATAAATTAGCGAGTGCTATTATAATCTACGAATTACATCTTATCAAAGTGCGCTCGTGGAAAATTTCGCATTTACTACTTGTCCTGCAGCGACTGTTTATCTTTATAACGTGATTTCATGACCCGTTTCTATGAATATGCATCACGTATACATCAGCGGTCTTGAAAGTTGCTTTTTACACGGTGCAACGTGCGAAAGCACCCTCCTTTACCCCCCTTTCCCCTTCCCCTGCATTCTTTCGTTTTATGACACCAACCACTCCAAGTAAATGCTTTCATTTATGTGTAAATACTTCTAATAAACACAAAGAAATTTACCCCTACCCTCTCGTCTATTTTCACAACTGATCCCTTCTAATTCATAATTCCACATAATTTATTTGCCCACTGTATATGTATACCAAATCTCGTTCGCAGAATCACATGCAATCTTTCAGAATTAAATTTTTGCAAATTCGTATTAAATTAATAGCACCAGAAATTTATTATTAACAACGGAGAAACTTTCTCCACTGAACACGAATATTTTAATATACTTTACTCAAAGTTTATTGTTTATATTTTATCATAGATATGACGCGGAGTGTGCTCGAAGCTCTGCTAACTTTTCTATCGAATTGGTGAAAACTGCTCGTAGAACGCTCGGGCAAAGAGGGGTATGTGGATGGAGGGCTTTTTTTGTAGAGAATTTAAGGAGGAGCAATGCTGTATAATCTTTTATCGCCACTTTTAGAGCATACTCGGGATGTACATGCAGAGAACGTTCTTTTGTCCGTTGAGGCTCGAGGGGTTCTTTACTTACCCCCGGGTAAAATTGAGCGGTAATTTTGGAGTCACGGCACTACTCGTAATGCTGGTGCCGGCTCGTTGCTGGTACTTGCGCCAGTTCCGTCCTCGACTGGGTAGCGTTTCGGGCTGCGAGGAGGGTGGAGGGTCGCCACCTTGGCCCGGGGCAGCTCGCACCTCGTCATTTCCGGCAAAGTCGGACCTCGTTAACGGTCCATCCATGTACTACTCTTTTGCTCCGATTTTTATATATACTTCTGGCTCTTGCTTAATTCCAATCCTTTCAACCCCTGATAAAACTACTATTGTTGCAAGCACCAAATAAATTTTCAATCGGTTGCGATGGACACTGTTTCTATTGGCAGATATAGCAGCAAAACCAAAATACGATTGCTTTGATTCGATATTAAATAGATTTTACTGGTAGCTCGAGAAATAAGTTTTCGCGATGGAGGAAGTGTTTTACCATTGCGTGATTTACTACGTAATTATACACATGAGTTCTTTCATTGGTCGTTCTGCCTTTGGATCATTTTAATTGAGTGAAATTACATGAGAAGATTTCAGATGAGATTCTTCTCTCTAAGCACGCACAGTTTTCAGCGATGCGCTTATGGCAACGTGCAGTGATCATTTCCCTTATTGGCTCGCCATTTGCTTGGCTAAATGGCGTGGTTGTGTGCGTTTACATTTCGGTGAACGTGCGCATAGCATCAACCCAGTGAAAGGACCGATAAAGTTTGCTTTCCAGCTTCTATTATACCCAATTGTTCTCTGTTTTTCTCAGCTCTTATGCCATAATTATCCCTCCTACCAATTTACAAATATATATATATATCTATATATATACATATCTGTTCTGTCTTTCTTTTTTTTTTAGTTATCTCAGTCGTTTGTACGAAAGAAACTTCTACTTTTTGATAAAAATCAAGAATGGTTCTTTGTGAACTTTGAAACTTGTTCTCTAAGCGATATAAGCCACGATTGGAACATCGTTAGCAGTAATATAAGTTAAAGGAACCCCTCGGAGACTCAAATTAGTTTTGCATACTTGACGAGGGCCATCTTGGAATATTTTTTGCATCTTTATTGCTCGTTGGTCATTATCGAATCAGAATACAGCCTTATTTGTACGGAATTATTGAAAGATTGTGATCGATAATTGACGACGAACAATTAATTGATTTCTAGAAAGAAAGAAAAAAAAAAACAGAATCTTTTTTGCAGAATACAGTTAAAACGTAACTTCGAAGATTTAATTGTCATGGTGTAGTGGGTTTGAATGATGGGCAGAGTATCTTTCAGGGAAAGCTACGTGGATTGTTTCAGCAAGTGTTTTAAAATTCGAATGGTATTTCAATAAAGCCGGTTATACCGAGTGGACTTATTCATTTTTCAAGTGGCAATCCACTACTATTTTCCAAGCACCCTGTTGGATAGTTTCGAGTGTGGAGAGACAGTATGGGAAGAAATGTGTGAGGAAGATGTGCTTTCTAAAAAGCTACTACTACCTTGGAATCCCACCTTAGCTATATCCTTCTGCTGGCTGACGAAGACAAACCAGTTCTACTCGGCGTTTCGTACCAGTGGAACGAGTCCAGAAAAGTTCCGACGCCCGTCACGAGAATAGAAGAGAAGAGAATAAAGGGATAACCACTTATCTTTGGCTAGCCTAGTCCCTTAGCGATACGACTGACAGTGAAAAAAAAAAGATCCTCCCTCTCTTCTAAGAATCACCACGCGGATCTCGGCTACGCTTCAGCTTTCCACCTACCTTGAAATTCTCTGAATCCGTCCATCCCTTCCATTCTCTTTACTTTTCTTATTCTAACATTTCTACAATGATATTATCATTATAATATGCTTATAACATTAAACTTCTTTAATTTCAACGTGAATGCTTTTCGCAAAAAGTCATGTTACAGCATTGTTACATTGAAATAATGATATTAAAGTTTTCGGTTTATGGTATCCTGACTGTATATATTATATATATGGTACATTTTCGTGCATAGCTGAAATTTCATAACGAAACTAGTGTTATTTATAGAAATATACATAAATGATGTTGAATTATGAAGAATTTCAGTTGATTGCACGGTGGATTTGGAGAACGGTTTAATTTTAGGTAACAGTGGAGAATGGGCTAACAGTCATAAGTGTATTCAAAGTTCCAGTTGCAGCTTGGGAAAAGACAATTGTAGCTCTTGCGTGAAGGATTTCTATAGTATATGGCTGTGCTACTCAAGTTCTCTCTTATACTTCTGATGATACTCGTGCAAATGTCTTACGGGCCTCCGTTTGAGTGAATCCTAGCTAACCCTCCCCCACACTCTCTTTCTCTTTACTCCCAGTACCGTTTCCTTACTAACATCGGGCTTCGAAGTTTCGGGCAACACGTAAGTGGATAGTTAAGCCCGCCAGCGCGAATCTATGGTTCCCCACTAACCTCCGCGAAACTCATCTCTCTAATTAATATCAATTTCGTCTATTTCCAACACGAACAACCCTCGAAATACTCCTGAGTGTCGCAGTTCCGAAGAATTCCTTCGTTTAACTCTCGTTTCTTAAAAAGTCTTTGGAATTTACACTCCACGACTAATTAAATTCCAGAAAATTCAATTATGTGTTCTTATACAGCTGGCTACGTTGCGCAAATAATAATTTCGCGATGCGTTCGTCGTTTGGAGCATCATACGTCTGCTCATTCGTCGACCTTAACTACTCGATTTAGTTTCAGCTGAAAGGTGGCCCGCGTGAGCCACTAGCGAATCGCGAGATAAAAATTTGCTTATGGCCCGAAGGTATTCTGCGAAAGTTGGTCGAATCCGGGGAAGTTGCAGGGATTCTCTAGCATCTCGAACAAATGGTGGCAATTATATTTTACAAGGGAGCGTCAGCCGTCTCCTTGCAGCAGCGTCTGCGGGATGCGCGACGGGTGTCTCTCGCGAGGAGCCAGGACGCCTGAATGGCGTAATTGCGTTTGTTAATTAAGATTAAGATCACGAATGAACGAACGTCTGACGCCGTTGCTCATCTTGCTACGTCCATCAATTCTAGTCTAAACTAATTCGATCCGAAAACCAAAGAATCCTCCCGAATTCAGCCTTGAATCCATTTCCCTCGCAACTCCTAAAAATGATTTATCTAAACTCCTTAGAAACCATGTACACACACCTAAAGATTCTTCGCTCATACCAATTTCAATATTTCAATGTGTTTACTCCAAAATTATATTCAATAGTCTTTCCATTAACGTATATACTCATCGACCGAATTCATCCGTCGATAAAGGAAATATTGAAACATTTGTTTATCAGTGGCAGTTGGAGAAATCAATTGATATGGAAATGTATTGGACGGTTCTTTATTATTGTTGCGACTGCGTTAATGGAGAATTTCAAATGACGAATGTCTCGCTTTATTGCGTTAATTGAATGTCAGAAGTTTGGCGGTGCATTGAAACGCTGGCGCTCAAAGGGATGTATGATAATCGATACGAGATGTGAGTGTAGCTTTAAGTGTATTGGGATGAATTATTTGGCGAGAACGTCGGATTCCAGCCTTCTTTCCCCGGTGTAATTCAGACCTCGAATTATCCCCATTTATATCCCTTTCCGTATGCATAATGCAGGCCATTCGGCGGCAGGCCGTTCGCGGAGGGGGTTGTTGGGGATTGGAGGCTGAAAACTCTTCGGCTTCCGCGCTTCCTCAACTTCGTTAGCTCGGGTGAACATTAATGACCCACGAGAATACATCCGACTCTTCAGCCTGTCAGTGCTAAGCTTGGGGGGTGCAAAATGCTCCACTCGTGTCTCCCCTCCACATCCCCTATCCTCATCACGACCACTGTGCTCTTCTCTTTCCCACAGTCTGGTCAATGACCTTACAAAAATTCAGTTTTCTCCACTCGTCTTCTTTTCACCAATTCAAACGCTCAGACTAAAAGCAGCTTATCCCCCAATATTACTAGCTTTTAAATAAGAATAAAGATCGTCGATACTTACTATGGATAAAAAATATTTGTTCAATCTCCATCGATATTATTAATTAATTGCTGTGTGCAGTTTCTATTCCGTGGTGGACACTACCCTCACTGTCAGACATGTATGCTGACGTCTTAAGGAAGAAAGTACTATCTACGCAAATTTATAGTTTCAAAATATTAAATTTTACTTACGACGAGTTACTGAAAGTTGAATTTATGCTATATTTTTTGTCTTTAAAGGAGCAAGGATAGTATATTTATATAGTCTTTATCTCTTTCAGTTACTGTATAATAATATAAGGAACTTGTAGGAATAGTTACGATATAAATTATGAAAAATAGGAATACTGTTTTCTTTCATAGGAAAAAAGTGCGTATTGTGTATAGGACTAGTAAATACATTTTTCTTAGGCAGACATGCAATTAAAAAACCACTTTTGAGCATGTGATTCTTTTCATCGACAAAGTTCCTTCGGTCTTTGAATTTGGCATTTGTGCTAGACACCGAACACTATTGTGGAAAAAATAAAATTCCACCAGACTCTAGACAAATAGTTTGTAGACACGCTATATATAATTAGCCTCGGGAGGTCACGTTAGTATTTCTAGTCCTTTCACAATTCGACAAACGATACTACGTGCAACATCGTTATTTTACAGGTTGGAGTAACCAGCCATAATGAGATAAGGTAATTCTATGCAAACTACCAACTAGACAATGTAATACATGATTTTATAGCTTCTTTCAATTTTAGACTGCTTCCTTTTTTATTGATAGGTATCGGAATCGATCACAGTTTAATATCTGAGAGCCCAATTAAGACTCTCGATCTTCAAGTTTTTAACTTCTTTATAGCGATGAATTATAATAAAACTGGCCGAGCGAACCCGTAGCTGGTGAAATAAGAGATGATAAGCTTTCAGTTTTATAGAGTATTTTATGCCAGAGTAACTTGAACGTATCGTTAACATTCCCATTGATTCCAGTTTATAAAACTTTATCGTGATTGGTGCACAACACTGTCGTGTTAAAACCAATCATGATACGAGCTTGGAATAGAATTAATGAGAAGGTTAATAATTGGGTACAGACTTTTAACGTTGTCATTAACCTTGTTATAATGTAGCTGTATCTTTGCGTTAGTGCAGCTATTCCATTAATTTGTCCATTAACTTTATTTTTTTCTGCTATTTTATAACGTTGAAAGTCTGTTGTACTTGATTCATTGCTGTTTATTTAAGTAATAAGCTTGAATTTGTTTCACTATTCTTAGCTAGTAATCATCAGATTGGTTGAAATATTTTCAATTGACCTAAAATCTTGATAGAGCTATCGACATATCCTGAATTAGTCGAATTTTTACATTTCGGTCAATTACTTACCTTCGGATAAGTTGGTAGACATTTTTTTTAATTAGCTAATAATTTTATTTTAGGATAATATTAGTAAAAATCGTTTATTCTCTCATTTGTTACCCAGTCGGGTAATATATTAGCTGTCTAATAAAATTGATTATTCTTGCTTTTAGATTGAGAGATATTTTCATGCAGCTTACGAGACTTTAAAAGGATGATAGGTTATTCAGCATATTCGAGAAATAAGGATCGATAATTTTGTTGAATTTCTTCATATGATAATATACCTTTATTATAAATGTGATAAGTTTTAGTTCCAAGATGAAACAGAATTGGCCGTTAAGAGTGAAAATGAATTTTTATTGATTAGACACAACTCGCTTGTGTTCATTTATGACAAATTTCAATTTTGATCAATTTTTGGTGCTTTTGTTACCAATTGTCTTCACTCGATACAAATGATTTCAGTTCATATGAGGTATTTTGCCATTGTCATAAATCATCTTACCATTTTACACTTCAGCAAATTAGGCCAGCCTCTATCAACGTTCTATCGGAACCTTTTTCAAGCCCTTCGCGTACAATTTTTATGCCATTAAATATCCACGAAAGCTCGCAAAAGAGTGTTATCGTTTACGATGAAAATAGTAGATCTGGAGTTATATAGGGACTTTAAATAACCACATGAAATATGAAAAAGCTTTGGATAAAGCTGCCACAGAAGGGATTATATTCCAATACTCGTACGCATTGACTCATTTGAAATATATGTTAAAAGTAATCGATACATGTGTAGTAAAATATTCCAGAATAGACTTAATAATTGTGTTAATAAGCATAGAAAGTAAAAAATGGAAGATGGCGAAAATTAGCCCAAGGAGATCGGGGGAAAAAATAACGTCATTATTCGTACAAGAAGAAAAAAGTGGTGCCTTTCAGTGCATTTTTCATGAGTATAAATAAGATTTGGAAGATTAGGAAGGATCGAACGATTCTCGTCCCGGACGTTGCTTCTTCGTTAGTCGGGAAATATGATTTTCCTCCAGCGATAAAGCTTTCCTTCCACGCACCACAAAGGGAAGCTCGTTCGGTTACATTTTCAGCCGCCGGGGTATTTCCTATACGTGATCCTCGCGAAATTTTTCTCCGATAAAAGCTCTCGCACACATAGAAAAACTAATATAAGTGTAGCAATGCAGTCTACGGGGACTCTTTCCAAATGAAATCATTTAAATGTTCAGGCCGTTCAAATTTTTCCTCCAAAATGTAAGAAACGTCAAAATTCAAAGGAATAAGCTTCTGTGTTACGAAAAATTCATCTATTTTTTGTCTTATCAATGAAAAAGGCATACCCTGAATGTCAGAAAAGCTTCAGCCAAGTTCTTCTTTGCAGATTTTTCAAGCTGCTAATTTCTGCGATTTTGTGCTGAAAAACTAACGTTGAGTGAAAAGCAAGAGTTAATTCTTCATAAATATCGAAGCAGCGAAGCGGACAAAGCTAAATTTCCGGATTACCTGAGTATGATTAAATTTCCGGAGTACCTTCCTGGCTTGTGGTTTTCTTAATTAACCGCTTGCTTAGGGTGATTAACTGAGCTCGTGAGCTATCTCCAACGAAAACCAAGTCATACAATTCATCATACAAATCATGAAATCGATGTTACATAATACTTTGATCCCATTTTTATATCTATTCAAGGAGATACGAAACTTTTAAGTAGTTCTTATATATTGGATTCGGATCGTACTATTCAAATATATTTTAAGCACAAATATAAACGTGAAATATATTCTTTTAGATTATATTTCAACCATTATTTGATCATTTGGAATTAATTTTCTAATTATTAAATAGTAGTTTGTTAATTCAAAACTAAGTCATGTCTGACTCTCTAGTACTGTCTGAGTCGTCTGAAATAATCCACTAGAAGAAGTGCCTTTTCGTATTTAGCACAATTAATATCTTTATATTTAATTCGGCTACCTACACTTTTCTTCGTGACATTTGAAAATACGACAATCGTATTTTAATACCTTGTTTGTTTTTATCGATCTACAGTTTTTGTGAGAAGCAATCTGAATATTAAAAATTAGAATCGTGTCGTCTCCTATAAAGAACAAGTTAAAATTATGTTCTTCAAGTAATTTTTTCTCTAGAATTGCTTCGGTAACATACTTGGAAAAAAATATATCATATTCTCTGAAGTGTGGATCGAGAATAATATATATTTTTGTTTGATAATTATCTCTGCAGTTTTTGTAGATTGATAAGAACCACCTTAATATTAGTTTAATATAAAAAGGAAACATTTTAATATACTTATAATTAGAAACAATTGAACAGTGATAATAAATTATCTTAGTATATTAGATCAAATAGAGAAGGTGCAGATCGGTTCCTGCAAGGCTCAATTTTAAATTCATTTCACTTAATAAAAACTGAATGGTTTGAGTGATAATTGTATTTTTATAATAGAAAGTAAAAAATAAATACTATTTACTCTCACCTCCCTAAAATAGAATCCTATTTTTAGATGCTAAACATTTTGCATGAGAAAAATACTGTACCTATATATTATAATATAAGGTTAGAATTTTAAAACTGTACATGGCCGACATTTTTACATAAAGTTAACCATTTTTTTAAGTAAAAGCTATATATGTGTATGTATAACCTATACGATTAATGCAAACTAAAAGTTTGTTACTGGCCCCACAGACTATGTAGCCATCCCGGTCTTCTAAAGGTTAACAACCCTGTTACAGAAAGTTGAAAAAGTGATACATCCATTGCAATAAAGAGAAACCGAAAATTTAAAAATTCATGGGGTATTATAACATGTCTATTATTTCGAAATTCTTATTTTGGAAACTGCATAGGGTATCAACTGTTTGGTGCACAAGTAAAATCTGTATATACAAATGTCTGACGGGACGAATGTTTAAAAAATGTGAAAGCGAAATGTGAATCGCTCTTATAGACCGTTGGGTCTTTTTAGCGGCGGTTCAATTCAGGAATTGGTCACTTAGCAAATAGTGTTCATCCAACTAAAACCGCCAAAGCGCGTAGCGAGATTTACTCTAGCGTGTTATTTGGGTCATTTCCTCTCGCGAGATGCGCGTTGGCCACGTTGTTTTTAGCTCTCCTCTTTTTTCACCCCCCCCCCCTCCTCTGATTCCATTCAACCAAAGGAAAATAAATTCACCTATATTTCGCCTAACAGGACCAAGTATAAAATCGAACGAACTGCCTTTTCTCGTATAGCCGTTGTCGCGGGAGTGCTCGTTCCGCGAGAAATTCACGAATTTCGATGGTGGAACGCCGTGAACATAGTTGCAAGTGCTGTAAAGCCGTTATTACATCCGTAAAACCGAAACGCTCGTGTGTCCAGTCAGCCCGGATCCGCGCGAATTACTGTTACTACCACTCAGAATCACCCTGTTCTAGTCCTACCACACACCTCCCCCTCCTTTTAGCGTACATTTCGCCACGGTATGTACCCTCGCGATCCTAGACACAGATATTCATGCTACGATTATGCTAGGCTCCCAGCAAAATTCACGAATCCATCCGTTATATGTTTAATCCTATTTTGTCGGCCGATATTGCATGAAACTGTGATACATAATAGTGCCTCGCTCACTGATATCCAACGTAGTGTTATATATACGAGGTGTCTTATATTTTCCATGGTCATGAGAATTTTCGTGCAGTATGGGTCGACCCTTAAGCTTCGAGAATCCTCGCTAAGAACTTATACAGTCGTGCAAAAAATGTCTGGTACATTACCAGTGGGTATTGTGCTTCTGCAATTAAGTTTTTAAAGAGACAAAAATAATTAACCAGCTTTTGAATAGATTTTTTTGCCTTTGATGACGATGAGAAATGGTTTATGCATTCGGAGATGCTTAAGACGAAGATTTTTTCTTTGGCGAAAGTTTATGGAATGGAGTAGAATGGATTGTTGGACAGGATAGTTAAGAGATAACGATTTCTTTACTGTTGGCGCGTAAGAAAACGGAAAACAAACACTTAGGTGGTTGGATAACGTTTAAAGGATCGCCACGTCGAATGGCTAATTAGGCGGAGAAGCCCATTACGTCAGCAGAAAACTTGCCAGGGTAAAGCCGAGGAAGAAAAAGCTTCGAGTGGGAATGCGATGAATCACCTAGTGATTTGTAAGCACAAAACGATCGTGGCTTTACCTTTGAGGTCGTCGGGGGTAGTGGTGAAGGAAGAAGGTAGAGAGGGGGGAGGGTGGTAGTGGTGGAAGGAGCAAATCTCGTTGAAATTCAGCGGACGAGCAACAACTTTGTAAGACGTCGAAAGATCCTAGTATGAAAAGCAAGCTTGCCACCTGCTTTATTCCCAATTAATACTTGCTATCGCGTGACATTAACGTTCGAACATTTACTTTGATCCCGTCACTTGACAATAACTGCAGAATTTAGACCATAATCCTTCAATCTATCAAAGAGTTAGGCAGCTTCGAGATGCACGATGAAATGTGTTATGTCAGGTGTCCTGTTAACCCATGACAATTCAAAATCTATCGAAAAGGAGAGTCTGTGAAGAAAATTTGTACAAAAATAGCAGGGGTAGCCCTTTTGAAGTAAACAAAAAGTAGAAAGAATGAAGAAAGTGCTAATTACTGATGATTGAAATTACTAAGAAGAGAATTCGTTACTATATGATATAAAATTATTACTGTTGTGATATGCCATTCAGATTTTACGTCTGTAGAACAAAGAAAGAAAGTGAAGAGTATCAATGATAAGGAGGAGCTTTTTACTTTTGGTTATCCACTTTAATTGAGGTGGAAAATTAATTAGAAGAAATTTGCCACCGAGAGTTATTGTAGCGTAAAACGAGCTGAGGGAGGAAAATTCGTTAAGCAATCGTTATTTCGCAAAGGGGACAAAACGAGATAGGACAGGAAGGACGAAGATAGGACAAACGAGAATGGAGTAATACAAGTGAGACGATCGTGAATTAATTGGATTTCAAATCTCTAGCTAAGCAAGAAAACCTTTTAAACCAGAAGAGAGTGGCTGTCCACCACTGTCAGCTGTTCTATTCTTACTATGAATCGTTTTATTTTAATCAACAAAAATATCAACAATTATTTATATATAATAGCGATGGAATCAAGAGAATCACTTGATAACTAGACTAATTTTCCAACGAGCAGATAATTGTACTGCACCTCATTTGGGGATATTGGATATTTCAGGATTTTATTGCCATATGACTGTAATTTATTGGAAAATTCAATAGTATAAATCGAGTCTGGTAAAACAAGGCTGAAAGCATTGTGTGGTTTTAGACAATGAGAGGAATAATAACGGGCAAGGCGATGAATTGATGAGAAAAGCGAGAAACGCTTCAGGGTTATGTAGGGTACTCATCATCACAAGGTTGACCAAGCTATATTTCAGGCGCGAGAATAAATAAAGGCGTAGCTCATAACTAGATAAAGAAGGATATATTAAACAAAAATACGAGAATACGATATCTCTGTTTCTCTCTCTCTCTCTCTCTCTGGAACACGTCATAAAGTTTTATGCAATCGGTTATACTGACTCTAAATTGCAAATTTTGTATAAAGTGTGCGTTTCATATTAGTCCTGCTTATAGAAATACTAATTTCGGATCAGATCTTTTTTACAACAATCAATTATCTATAATTATCACATTAATGACGAGAAAGTATTTGTTAATTGAAGCAGTGTTTTTAAGTGATAGGACAGGGTGTCGAAGGGAAAAGGATAAGTTAGAAAATCAGCGGAATTAGATTGAGATGTAAAGTTTGTTATATTAATAACTTGTACAAGCAAAACGAAAGGATATAATGTTAGTAAAATAACGATGTAGTAGGAAGAAAATGGATTGAAAAACTGGAAAAATAAAGCTTAGGCAAAATAGGAAAAGTAGAAAGTTTTAAAATATTATAAAAGAAAGGAAATAAGATCGTATGGAAAAAACGAAAAAGAATTGGGCTAAATAGGAGGAAGAGTAAAGAGAAATATAAGGATACTTGAGATTCTATTCTTTGTGGCATATATTCGTCTTCTACAATCGTATTCTATTGACATTTGATGAACCACCAGCCATTCGGACTTCTCAAAGGAGGACTTTACTACTGAATTAATAGAGGAAACTGCGTTTTACTTGATTCCGTCGACACACAAATCAACAATTCTATTACTCTAGTCTGCTAAAAGCTCGATATACTCTACTGAATTTTTTTATTTAGTACGATTTGTCGCTATTCCGATTAGCCCTAGAGTATCTTACGACCCTAATTTTTATTCTCTGGTAAGTTAAATTCTTGTAATAAATTTTGTAAAATTTTTATGTCGAATATTATTCGCATGATAAGAGATAAGTATATACTATTTCTATTTGTATGTGATTATTTCACTTTGTCCTTTATCAATTTAACGTTTCGCGACACCTCGTTTTTACGAAGATCCTGAAAGTATCCAATAGGCACTTTGCGATGCTTTAAGAAAGGCGTTAAGAAATTTGCAAGTAAATTATAAAATTTTCTTTGACGCGCGATAAAGATAGCGCCGGAAGCCAACAAAGCGACAAGCCTTGCCTTCGGGATAATCTCCCTTGAAATCCTTCGTCTTCCCCGGGACTCCGGTCGGCCCCTCCCCCTTTTCCATGCTTATCTCTTGTAACCAACGTGTCGAAGCATTAAGGGACCACACAGATATCGCTCAACTGACAGAATCGATCGCTCTCGCAAGATTCCTCCGCCCAAGGAACTCGGTCAGAATTATTCAGCTGTAAGTGCCAATCGCATTTGTGAATTCCACGCAGCTTCTACCGGCCCCATTAACATAAAATTCACAAAATCTAATTTTGCTCATTTCTGTACCTTTCTATAAATCACTGCTCTTCCGAGCTCTTAAAGTGGATAAGCTTACTACCTAGCGATGGAAACGGAAGGGATACAGATATTTGCTTGGTTTCATTCGTCCAGAGTTAAGACGTTGTAAATGTCGGTTTAGTCCCGAAGTTAACTCGGTTATAAAGCCCTGAAGTACGTCCAGTATTACACTTATATGTACAGTCAGCTTTAGACAAACCTAAACAGTTTCTGGATTAAACGGAAAAACTTTTAGATTGATTTGGAATCTTTGACTTTTATAAATCATAGAAATTCTCCTCTTTGTAGGACTCTTTGTTAAGTTTATAAAGTTTCACATTAATCAGAACAGTATAAAATAGGCAGCATGTACAGATATTGATCAAGATATTTCTTGATAATGAAGTGTGTGAAGGTCATCACTTGAAGAAAAGTGTTTTTGTGTGGAGAAAGCTCGTATCGATTAAACATTAGTGGATTTGAGAGACCGGCTAACGGTAGTTTAGCTACTAATACGATTGCGGTTCTTGCCGAGTTGTGTTTTGTCACCAAGGTCAGGAATCGGTCCCGACTGGTTCATCAGTAGAGATAAGCTGTTGAACAGGAAGTCGTGCTATAATCTAGCCTGATAGCCGGGCCCTAACCAACCCTTTGGTATTCCTTAGCCACACTGGACTAGTCTGTCTGACTTGGATCCTTTCGAATCGACGAATCGACGTTTCCATCTGCTCCTGAAAGACTTTGCCAACTTAGTCCTGAGACAGGAACATTGTTTGCGTATCCCCGACGTCATTGCTGCTTTCCCACCGGAAGTGCTGCCAAGTTCTGATTTTCCACACGGTTACCATCTCCCTTTTCATTTCCTCCAAAGAACGACTCCATTAGTTTGTTGTTAAACTTCATTGTACTATTATTTTATCCACCATACCGCTTCATGTTATCCACGTTTTATCCTCTTATTCCACTGCTAAAAAAAAAACCCCGCTCTTATCCCCAGGGACACCAGCGTTCTACCTGCATCCCTTTATCCATGGCTGCTTATCATGAGCTTTGCGTCGAGCGTTCTGTCTTACTTGAGTTTCGATAATCAGCCCTTTTCAAGGATTATCATGGTTTTCTGTTGTGTTCTGATCGGATTATATAGTTAAAAAATTAATGGTGGGAAACGGCGCCAGTTTTGCTAAGTCTAAGACAAATAATTATGTAATTTTCTTCTATCCAAATTCATAATTATTAAGTTATTATTTCCTTCCTTTGGGTTACTAATCATGTAAAATTAGCTCGAATAAATGCAGCTTATCTCCGTACTACCGTATTTACCGTTAGCTTTGAATAAGCAGTACTTTGTACCTGTTCAGGTCTACTGATCAGACATTATATAATTGCAGGCTGTAACTATTTCGTATCTGCATTAGGATTCTAATTACGAGTTGCATTGTATAAGGTAATAATTAATTTGCTTGGCTCGATAATTGGCTGTAGCGAAGACGACTTGGCTAGCTTAAAGTTCAGAACGGGACTTTCAAGGGTATTTTGCACCAGTGAAATTTCAGAAATTAAATAATCGTGTAATTCAGTAGTATAGCTCGGTCCGTAGGAATGTCAGCCCCAAATTTTCAGTATTATAAGTTAATACCGAATGTTCTACAACAGCGGCTTAGGTCAATCAAATGACTGATATTTCTTTATAATCACATCGATAATAATAATGGCAGTTGTAATGGTTCTTTATTAAGGACTAACAGGGAATCGAGGCTCCATTACGAAACATACCAGCCTATAATAAGTAAGCCGGAAAATTACGAGTCCCACGAGGGTGGTAGTGGTAGCGGACAAAAGCCGAGAGTCTGCGCGAAAATCTGCGGATTAGCCAGGCGAATCACTGCATCTTTCCCTGAACAGTTTCGGGAATACCTGGCAAACTTGAACACCCTAACTTCCAACCCTTTCATGCTTCCCGCTCGTGCAACTCGCATTACAGCAGCGAACTTGCTAACGACGTCTGTGTGCGCTCGCTTATACAGGCCATTTCGTGCTTCACGCTTTGCCAGGAATATTTTGATTTCTGAAAGACTCGGCGATAAATTAATGAGCGCGATAAAGCAACGATTACCACTGTCAATCAACTTATAAATTCCTTATTTTTTTTATTTTAAACACTTTACGTTACATAGTGTACATTACACGATCTATTCGCAATTTGTACTTTTTATTCGCTTTGGTCCTTTATTATCTTGGCTTTTCAAGGTTTCTTTTTTTATGCGTTTCTTAACGATGTCTGTGAGCTGACTTACAAAGGTCATCACGTGATCTCTGTTTCATCAGGATTTCTTGTTCTTTTATAAAACTACTTATAAAAATATATTAATGATTCTTGTTAAATTGCACAGAATCGTTTGGAAGTTACGTTGAACTAACCCATGCTGTTCCAAAGCTTATAATGATAAGAGATATTAGAATAATGGTAATGTTATATCACTACTAGTACAATTTGCGTCTGAAACTTATTCATGCGAGAGAAATTTTCGTTATTTTTCACCAGGAAGGTGGTATTAATTTATATCACGTTGAAAAATGCTCGTTTGTATGTATGCTATATTTTTTACGGTTCATAGATATTCAAGAATTCCCTCTCGTATTATCCTATTCAACGCGGGTGGAGCGTAATCTTTGTGAAAAGGAGCCGAGCCGTATGTTTATTTCAAAACGGTAATCGAGCTCGTAAAGCTCGATGAGATGCTGCCCTTTCCCGTTCTCCGACCTCCTCTTCTCCCCTCACCCCCACCATTTGTCTCCCCTTTCCTTTTTTCATCCTTAGCTCACGGTCCGTAGCTGGTTCGCTTCCAATTTTTGTCGATCACTACATCTCTACTGACCTTTCCCATTTACACGCCCTCTGCAAGCTGTTTCGTGACTGGACCAGTAAACCATTTCCTACCTTTCTCCCTTTTTTCCCCAACGAGAATTCCAATCGCTCAAGCTTTGTCGCGGCTACCCCGAATTTGTCCATTCAGTAGTTACGCCAACACGGTGAAATTATTAAACGTATAAATTGTCGAAGCTTTCCTCTCTATTGCAGGCGTTGCTCCAACGTTGGACGTAAGCTCGGAGCTGAAGAAAATTATTGATTGGGACACGAAGTTTATCAGCTTTCCTTTTATTTCCATATGAGATATTCTGTTTGGGCTGCATTCGTCTCTCTTATGTTTAGTTTATTGGATGCATCGGGAACGAGGGGACTTTTTTTCTGAGCGATGAAAACATGTGATCCGTATTTTACGATACCATCAAGTTGGCCAGAAACAAGATGTTCCTGGATTTCTACGGAAAATAAGAATGCGAGAAATAACGCGAAGGGTTAGCGGAGATATGGAACGGACGATTCTCTTGGCGTTCGTTTCCTGTCCGCAGACGGAAATCCGGAATCCCGAAAGGGCAGCTTAGCTGAATTCGAGAATTTGGCCTTGAGCTATCCCGGAGAGGATCGCGAGAGAAAGGAACCGTGAAATCTCCGTGAAACCTGTGGATCTTAGGTAGTACCGACTTTTTCTACTGGGATTTCCAATCTCTAAGCCATCGCAGTTTCGTTCCAAAATTTTTTCCACTCGTTAAAACATAAATCCTGTATTAATCGTATATGATAATTCTGAACGTGTTTCCTACATCGGGACAAATGGAAGAGTGAGATAAAAGGGCGAGGGTGAAAATAAAGATGCTTGCGGTTGGGGTGAAGAGTGATAATTAATAGAAAGGTGAATAACCTGGGAGATAATGGAGGTGACAATAGTGTCAGTGATACTGCTAATAGCACCGTATCTGTAATCGCGACAGATTGCATGGCGAGCTTTGGTGCTTTTACAGCTGTGCGAATCCACGTTGAGTGCAATTGACACGGAAGCGCGCTGGAGCGATTCTTATCGACCGTAATTAATGGATAACACCGCAGAATTTGACACATAATTTTCCTTTACTTGCGACAATGAAATGATTAGATACCCAGCCCTCCTCGTCTCTGCAATGAGAAAATTATCAATTCCATCCTGCAACGATAAATTCGTTGAGAGAATTATCGACCAAATAATACAAAATTACGTGCATCATTGTCATTATAATATAATATCCATGACCTGTTATTATAACATAATTACGATACAAGTGGCCAATAGTGATTTATTATGTTAATAATGCGAGAAAATAACTACTGTAAATATATGTTGGAGCAGCGATTATTTTCAAAACTGACAATCGATCGATACTTAATAACATACTCGACTAAATTCTCATCCGACTGTTTATTTTTGTAAGACCAATTAGTTTATTTATTCCGAACGTCAGTTCGTCTGTCAATAGCACTCTCACATGTTTGACACAGCGTGTTTTTGTAGATCAATTTAGGAGAGTTATGACACCTGGCATTTTCATCTATCGAAGTCAAGGGGGAATGAAATTAAACGCTTTTAATCGTCGTTTCATGGGCACCAACTCGAATGATTAATTATTTCTAGTTTTACTAATCGTGCAATTAACCGATTTGAATAATGTGTTTTTCGCGGCAGAATGTAGGAGAGCCGGGTGACACCTGGCATTGCAGACCATGGAAAACCATAGGAAAAAATATGCTGTTGGACACGTGCTGCGTTGGTACAATAGAGAGAGAGAGAGAGAGAGAGAGAGAGAGAGAGGGTGGTGGTGGTCGGTTGGTTTGGTAGGATTGGTGGGGCGCACGGGGGTATAGAATTTACCACCTGCAGCTGGACAAGCGGACACGTAATTAAGCCGAGCAGATAAACACGCAATTATCCCAGTGACGACGGGGTCTCTGCTCGAAACCCTGAACTGAACTAGTGCTTGTCACACTATATACTCTTGCAACTGCCCCTTTCAACCCCCGAGTCCCTTCACTCCTCTTGTTCTTCTCTGCTTTACAACTTGGCAAAGTGAGAAATTATCCCAGCTATTTAGATCTTTCCACTTATTTTCCTAAATCTCTTTCTCCCCTCGGCCATTTCCCATAAATTCCACATACCATGAGTGCTACTTCTCTTTCAATTTATAACGATCGTGAAAATAAATAAAATATTCGAATGCTCCTTCTAGTGGCTAATGGACAATTAGATTATTTCTTCGATAGGAATTGATGTAAAATAGCCGAGACACGATAAATCATACGTTTTCACGAGACATTAATAATCATTTGAGCGACCTTAAATGCAAGATCCACCCATTTGCATATTTATAAAAATGGCCTTGGACGGGGTGAGTAAATACAAGGATTTATATCGGTTGGTGGAAATATTATGAACTCTCCTCGCTGCATGTTAGATAAGAAGCGAGAATCTGCCTGTTTAATCGAAGATTTTACGAGCGATTGACCATGATATTGATGGGTGTGTGGGATGTAAAGAGACAGGATTGAATGCAGTCATAAAATTGATGGACGCACGAAGCATTGAAAAATAGATGAATTCCATTTGCAATACCATGAGAGAACACCTCTGCTCATTATAATATGGCATTTTGTTCTTTTTTAATATAAGTACTGAAGTACAAATTGGCGATTCAACAACATTTATAAAAATGTTAGTGCGAATGATCTTAACGACGAAAATCTTGATGGATAACTTGTAGCAAAATCATCTGGCGAAAATTACAAGAAATTCTTGATAAATTTCCGTAAAGCTGTTTGGAGCATAATTCTGTGAGAATGCAGGGGGTAATAGAAATGCCACTGTTTCGAAAAACCGTTAAGAATTCAGGGGAGGAGGGTGGGTTAGGAGAATGCTTTGCGGAGGTGAGAAAAGTGTAAGTGTTGGGGTTGAGGCAAGGGTGAGTTTGGGATGAAAAGGGGTGTCTAAAAGTGGATAGTAGAGGGGGGTTTCAAGACGAATGGTGTAGGGGTATGAGAAAGGGGTGAGAAAGTGCAGTGGGGGCTAGAGAGTCGGAGGTGGGAAGGGGGTGAGAGGGGAGAGGGGGTGAGAATGCGAAACTGGAGGAAGGTGACATATTTTCCAGAGAGGCTCGCGGACTTCGTCCCGTGGCAATTTTGCCACGCGTGTTTTTCCTAAGATTTATGTCAGGCCATGCCACCGTTTAACGACACCTTCTGCCTCCTACGGTTATTATCCTCGTCGCTCTCACCAACGATGCTCCAAAGTTATCATCCGATAACAGTCTGGCCTTTTCGGCCCAGCTTTGTATAGCTCCTCGAACGACCTCCCACTAAATTCTTCCTTTTCTTCAGGAAAATCTACTAGCAACCCTCTCCAATTCTTAATTTAAAAATCCCACGAAACCTTATATCCCCGCAAATTACTCAAAATCCTTTCAACGCTCTGTCCTTCTACCAATAAATATTCATCTCGAAGAAAAATTTTTTACTGTAACTTCAACATCTCTCATTAATAATTTGAATTATTAGTGCTGTTTATCCCTTGATTAAAATTTCATACTAAAATAAAATAGTTTCTACAAATCACGGAGAAGATTTTTACTAGAAAGTATTTCTAGCCTGGTCTTACAAAAAAACTATGCATTGCATGTTAATGAACGCATCTTTGTGTGTTTGCGCAAGTGCTTAGCATTCACAGTGCAATATCATCTGTTTAGCGAGACCGTAAACAGGTGGGAGAGTCTGCGTTTATTTACCCGTTTGTATCCCAAAGATGTAGCTGTGTGTTTGTAGTTGAATGAAATCCGGAATTTGCTTGAAAACGCGAGAGGAAAAAGAGTTGCGTGGATTTCCGGTTTGTACGGAGTCTCCAGGGCGACGGCGCTAAAATTAAAGGGACTGGGGGGTGGGGATGTGTGTGGTGCGCGGCAAACCTGATTAGCGAAACTGGCTGAGAAACGCAAAATGTGTACCCGCGTTGGGCAAACACGAGTAGTAACAAGTACGGGCGCGTGAGGTGGGTGCGCGTTAATGCAGTGGCGCAGAAACCTTAACTTTATCCAGGATACGCAAACTTTAAGTGCAGATGCGCGAGCAGTGATGGAGCAAGAAAACGCGAAAGTCATTTCGCACGATGGATAAAACGCTTAGCGAGGAAGAGCAAAGAAAAATACCAAAGTACGGTCGCCCGAAGCTAATGCGAGAAACTGTACGAGTTGATTCTAGGAGAAAGCGAAGAAAACGGTTTAATACAGTGTGGCGCGAAAAACTCAAAAATTACAGAGGAAAAATGGCAGGTGAATAAAAATGTGAAAGTACGGGCGCATGAAGCAAATAAAACTAAACGAGACGCGAGTATTAACTAAACGCGCAGGAGCAGCCAATAAGATTTGCCCAGGCAAGTCCTGACGAATTCCACAAATTTTTACGAAACGCTTGCCTCGCGTGTACTCGACTCATAAAGTTTCAGTTTTTTTAGCTCGCAGTGTCTCCTCAAAGAAATTAAGCTCTCCCGACTGAATAAAACTACTTCAAAGAGCTGAAATTTAGGTAAACATTTTATTCGTCAGATTTACATAAATAGTCAGTTTATCCTACACTCTTTTCATAGAGGATTTCCAGCTGACTTTCCTTGACTCGAAAATTATTTACCGATCGAACAAATTCGAGGTTGGCTCATAAATAGTTTCGGCAATTTGTGACAAGTATGTTTATTAGCTTTTGGCGGTTCTTCGTATTTTTTGCTTGATCGGAACACAATTGCTTGGTTGAACGACTGAATAGACTGCCGTAAGAGAATATTTGGAGAAAAGTAGAACAAGAATATTGTAAAGGGGAGGGGATGATCATGGAAAATTTGGTAGTTGGGAGATTTCCAGTGATTTGACGAGGACAATCCACGAGGAAAGTGAGCGTGATCCAAATCCATTTAGAGCGGAAGAGAATCCTGTAGGAAATGGCGACTCACCGCTTGTTGCGGCAGGACCAGCAACGGGAATCACCCTTAAGCGTTTCCAGAAACCCCGAAGGATCTCAAGTTTCACGCGAAGTCGTCACTCTTGGAAACCGCACTGGGACCCTTTCAATCCCTTACCCCCAGACCAACATTTCAACCCCCGTTCCTGCCACCTTTTATAACCCTCTTTTACTCCTAAATACGCCGATACCATCCTTCAGTCTAGTATCGCTTTTAAAACTACACACCAAGGCGTCTAAAATCCTGAAATATCCACATATCAATATCTATATTATATAATGATTACCGTCACTTTAAACATTTATTCATCCTGATTCGATGTATTCACGATCATTATTATACACTGCGATAACGTTGTTCTTGGAGGTTTTAACGATTGTCGGTGTTATTATACGGCTATACTACTTGGAAAGTTATTTCCTTATCTTGGCGTAGGTTTGGGTAGTGTTCCCGTTGAAATACAAAACTTTCTTGAATATTAGCTTGCATTATGCATTATGGAAGTGCGTTATGCCAGTCATGTTTTCATGTATAACTCGTGTGGCTTTCGAATTCATCCCTTAAGTATATTCCACGTCGAATCAAGAAATGGGCTGAATTAAGTTTTAGCTGGAAGGCTGTGCGCACTCGACGAATGTATATTTGGTATATTGAATGAAACTTGGAACAGGCATTAGCTGTTGAATTCGTGCGGAATACTTACATTCTAATGGGGATCAAGCACTGTTAATTTTACGTATATATATTTGTGAATTGAAGCCATGAAAGATCCATCAAAAGATTATTAATTCAGAGAGCTGATAATGGGAATCTTTATTGACAGAGCGATATTTTATTGTTTTATGGAACAGGCAAGAAGGATATGAATGAGGGAAGCATTGTGCTTTTTTTGCAGATGCATTTATCGAGTCGTGCAGTGTCGAATTCGAGAATTCGATAAATCGTTTTGTTTCGCTACACGACTCTCCTCCCTCGTAGATGCAAGCTCCGTTCTTTCAGTGGTGCATTCCCTCTCTCGTTTCCTCTGGGGCTTAGACTGTACTGTCTCTTTCTCTTTTATAGCGCTCTTCGTCTTTCTCTATCCCTCTCTCTTTCTCTCCTGTCCCAGGCTCTTTCCCTCCCAAGCAGCGCACGCTGCCTGGCATATGGAGGAGGTACTGCAATGCAGTGCCCGGCGCCCGGCTTGCCGGCTATTCAGAAATATTCAGGTACACTCAGTTGCATCGAAATATACCAAAATACCCTCAACGAGGCTTAGGTACTCTCAACTCGATTCAAAAACTACCAATCACTCTTTTACTTCAGCAATATTTCTAATCGCTTATTATCAACATTTCATATAATGCTTTATAATATTTTAAATAGAAATAAAAAATATTTAAATCTTTTTACCTTTTTATTTATTAGTTTTTTTTCATAAATTTATGTACATGGATGATTTTCTTTTGTATTAAAAAACGGTTTTGAAATAATTCTAAGTACGATTTTATCTATGAGAATTAGAAGGGAAGTGTGAGAGAGTGGGAGCAATACAGAATTTAGTAATTAATAAGACTGTTCGGTGAAATTTGCAAGCACGTCGTGGCCCAGTTTTGGCGAGTGTACAGGATTTTCGTGTGCAGGTCTTACATGTGCGAGATATGCTTATATGAGACGGAGCTTGAGTGTGTGCATGTCGCCAGAGGGTCGTAAGGAGAGGGCAAGCTTGAAGAATTGTAGATTTAAGTCGTGTCTTATCGCGAGGGAGTCGTAGCCCGCGGCTCGTGAGCTACGCGACCCGATTCGCGCGTTCGAGCACGGTATGCACTTTCGAAACTTTAAGCTTGTTAGTCCTCCCGAATACAATAGCCATCCCCCTAACCCTCTCCCTCCCCTTCTTTACTCTCCATTGCCCTTATACCTTCTAACCAGAATCGCCTCTTCTCACTTTCTTATCCAACACCTTTTCCCCTTTTTTTGCAATCTCGAAAAAACCTATATTTTTCCCCTCTTACACCCACTCCGCCCCCCTGCACTCTTCACACCTTCATTTCAATGTCTCCAATTCAGTTTCAATCGAGTAAGCGATTCGTATTTGCATTTGCATGTTTTCAAATGCTACTGTATCTATTTCGATTTAGTTGTATATATTTTTGCTTTTTGCAGTCTTCGTTTTGTTGTTAAAACTGGGCTTGGTGATAGTTTTCGCGATGAAACTAGAAGCGAGATTTGTATTACGTATACTAATCTATTATAGTTGCTGATAGCAGAGAAACTTGGATAGCTATTCAAATTTTTATTGGAGTCATTAGAGTTCCTGCACGAGTAATCCTGACGAAGCTTCCGGGCTACTCTTAATTCATTTACACGGCCACTGCCGGTGAAAATTCCCTGTTAATTCATGACACAGTAACTTTCGGCTCCTATATATATATATATATAGGATTCGTTGACCCGGACTGTCCATAATTTAATGGATATCGAAGTTTTGGAAGGTGTCTTAAAAATCATTCCGCGAGTATTTGATATTGCTTAAGTTTAGGGAGACAATTTATTATCGAAGAAAAGTGATACAGTCTCTTAAAATTACATGAAAATGGATTTAATCGATAGACGTGCGAATGAAGTTTGTAAATTGGGTTTTAAGAAAAATGTGGATATTTGGAGAATCATGGATTTTCTATAGGCTAAAAGTTCGATGATCGCGAGACTGTTAATACGGTTTATGGCTGTACATTTCTTGGTTATCGATTTAATTGGTAAATTATGTGAGGCCTAATAAGAACTTCGAAGTATTAATTACAGTATGTCACGACTTATAACCCCTTGTTGTACACAGACTATCCACTAGATAGCAGAGCAAACAGGTGGGCCAATATCTGACATGTTTGTTCCTGGATCAGATATTCTATTAGATACTTTATTGCCAGCTCTCCTCGTATCTCGAGATTGTCGTCTTTAAGCAAGAAAATTGAAAGCGAAACTCCTGGACGGGATACCTTATAGCCCAATATAATCTGCCTTAAAATCCATTCTCAATAACTCACTAGTTTTATGGCTCTACTAATTAAACATCGTGGTGAAAATTCTAAACGAACACCCCGTTAATACGATAATCAATCTTACACTAAATTCTTAAGTAGAAAACGTGTGTTTTGTTCAGACAGTATTTAAAGAAGTTAGATCTATCTAAACATAACATTAAAAGTATTTTAAATCAATGTTTACATTATATTTATTTATTAAATGCTTTTCTTGTGGATGTGAAATATTATATTGCGAATTGTAAATAATGGTGAGTAGAGATTTTGCCAACAAACCTTGTTTTGGTATAATATATTTCTTAAAAATTTAGGATTTCTTTTGAACAAATTTTGTTACATTTATTTTTGAATGGTTAAACCACTTACATACCTATGCTAAAAATAATAAACAATAATTTTAGATTATATTACTCCGTTTGCACAATTAGTACAACATACAGTTATGAATTGTGTACATGTAGATGTACGTAAACAGGAGTAGATTTGCACAAGCGAGCTAGTGGAATATAAGCAGGGGAAGCTGAATGTCCGGTTAGGTCAGATTCATGCGGTTTTCGTAGATCCATTCAACGTTGTCTAACCGAGCTTATCACACAAACGCACACCAATTTCCACTAATTAATCAAGGAATACTAGGTTATAAATGGCTGCAACCCTTACAATACTCAAGGAAAAATTGAGTATTCAATAAATAAACACTGCTGCAGAATAAATTCTTTTAAATAATGCCTCCAAATCTATTTATCGAGATTTTCACACAAAAAAAAATAATAATAATAATACAAATATAAAATCTCTCCTAAATAACAGTCAAAGCGGAAATCATGCATGGCGAAACTATGCTGAGTAAAAAAGTCATTTATCATTAATTTCAACTCGACCATTCTTCAAACAGCATCCTGTTTATTGTACACAAATATATTTGCCAATATATTTTGTGAAATGAATAAATTACTAGACGCGTTTCAATGATGAGTACTTACGTAGAAAAAACTAATATCGTTTTCTTACGCAGGAAGTTTGTTTATCATCAATTTTGAAAATAAATAATACGTTACTCTAAACATAACCTACAGACATTACTAGAAAATTGAATTTACCTACATACGTTAAGTACGAGGTGCGTGTGTATTGGGGGAAAGTGTCGTTTCATTTACATATAAATCTGTTCGTATACGTTCATCCATTGTTTATGTATAAATGGCAGGGAAAGTCTTTGATACATTTCACAGTGGGTAAAGTATGTTGGGTGTACACATGAAAATTGTCTGTGAGGTTTAACATTGCTTTGAAGATGACCCTGTATGATCGAATTTATACTCGATTAAGAGAATACACAGCCAGGTTTGTTGGTACACATAGTCGTAGCGACAACATACACACAAGCACACACATACACATTAGCATACACTTTGTCAACTCTATGTATTTAGGAGCACTTCTACGTTTACTATCCACTTTCTCCATTTGCAGTAACTATTAGCTGCTTTCTTAATTTAAAACAAAAGCGAAACTTATAATCTCTTATTTTATCCATTAGTTTCTTTCTAATTCATTAGGGTTGTGTTCCATAGTTTTATTATACAGGCTAACAATGAACTGAAATTTAACTAAACAACAACTTACTGTTGATCAACAACTGTTATAGCTCTTAGAATCATGATATATAATATACTTCGAAAGTGTTCTTTTTTTCTATTTTAAAATGAATAATAAAACGAGTAAATTTAATTGGTTTAACTTAAATCCGAACTTTATAAGCCGCGTAATAGTTGAAATGCTTAAATTGTTATATCCGGTATCAGTGCAAGTTAAAATAATGCTATTTTGCAATATTATTGACTGTTTAATTATATCCGTTGTTATCGCGTTAGATTGGAACGAAACTTCGATAAACGAGATAAATGAATAAATTTTTAACGATGATATTAATGCTGGAATTTTTGATCCAGTTTACACCGTCGATACTTCCGTCGAGAATAGAATATTTAATAGGAATAAAAAAATAATAATTGAAACTCCAGCTGCGCTGTGAGGGATAAAATTTAAGTTGTGGTAAAGGAGCAAATAATAAAATTGATGAATATCAATAGATTAAAAATAGATTACCCAGATGAGATTGCAAATTAATGAAATGAATCGAACATCTGTAATCTGCATAACGCAATTAGGGGGAGGGTGACGTGTGGATTCTGAGAATCACGCTCAAACTACTCTTACTGTTTACGGTGATGCGTGTTTCGTTGATCAGCTAGAGCTGCCTTGACGTCCGTGAGAATTGGGGGATGGGGAATTAAGCGCTCGTGCATTTCCATGGATGATCGATCAAAAGATCGCCAGTCGAATGTGCATTGCATTGTTCGTGTTCGGAATCCCAAAACGGTCACTGTGCGTGTCTACCAGTGCGAATCTACCAGCCTTCTCTTATCTAAGCGGTGCACGCTCATCAACGAAATTACCAGTAATTATTACCGTTTTATTCAAGAATGTTTAACTCAAAAAATGTTAACTTCGTCCACGCTACTGTCACAGTAGTTCAACTCCGTAATAAAGTTTACGTGAATTTGGTAATCTTCGAAGAATAATCTATTTATTATTTAAGAAAATATTTTATTTTATGTTGGTTTATTAAATAGGATAGCAGTTATATAGATTATAATGACAGTGAATAGAAATTAGTTCGTATGCATTGTAATTGAGTGGTACTTTCTCGTATAGTATTGATGGCGTTGAATCAGATTGGACATGCAGAGAACTGATGGAATCTAGACACAAATGAAACGAATGAGATATCAAATGTGGGTTTTTCCTGGTCAAAATTTATTCTTCGAGAAATCTTGACCAATGAGAAGCCATAAATCGCTTTTGGTTCTTATTTCTTCTGGGACCTCAATCTCTCTACGTAGTTTGCCTGTTCACATCGTGTCGTAACGCGACGTTCGTTCGATCGGTGGTTTTTATAGATCACGTGACTCGGCTGTAACACTCGCTACCGGCTTGTTCCTCGGTACATTCCGTGTTCTTTCGCTTTTGTACAATTTTGCGATTGCGCAGTCATCATAGATGGTACTCTTTTTTAGAGACACGTGAATTACAAATTTTCTGTTAAACAATTTTTTGAGAAAAATGTAAGAAATTTTTTAATATAGTAAATGTTGAATGAAACAGGGCGAGTAAAATAACTATTAAAAACTACAAATTTCAAGTAGGCGAAGTTGAGTGTATCTGTGTAACTAGTTAGAGGACACCTAAAAAGGGAATTATTAAAGAACAATATTGCAATTTTATCCGTATCATGTAAATTTTACAATGCACTTTAGTTTATGTAATAAATATATATTATTGTTTACAAAGAAGCTGAAATTGATACAACACAAATAGTTAGCAATATATATTTTAAAGCACTAATTTAAAGGGCATAATATAATCTCATTAAATGTAAATAGATAGCTTATATGATTTCGATAAGTTCATGTTAAAAATACAATGTTATTATGATAGTCCTTCCTTAAATTTATTTCTTTTTTATTAGAGAGTTAAGGAGTGTTAATTGTAAATTAATGAAAATAAGAAAGGGACTAGTTAGAAATCCTGTTTCTTACTACCTAAATGTTGCAAAGAAAAAATTAATGAACAAGCCACGAGGACAACTTTGAGATTGTCATTAGAGCTTATCAGAAGTTTTGTAAGGGTCATCGAACAAAGGGATATTCAAGATAGTCGATCGAAGCGGTAGTGCACTGCTCAGTATTGTTATCAACGTTATCATTCCCTCGTTCCCGCTTAGAGAATCCTGGAAAACAAGCGTGTCAGTTTCTCTACGACGTTGCACAATGAAGCTTACGATATTACGTCTTTGTTAGCACCTGCGGGACTTCACCAACCGGAATTAACGCGATTATCTCGAAAATTAACGCAAGTTTACGAGACGATTATCCGTTGTCGGAATGCGTTTGTCGAATTACTCTGTGCCCGATGCAAGGATTTATTAACGAGAGCGTTCAATCAAGCCCCACGTTATGCATTATGAACGGTGTATGACCAGGCCAATTGGTCATACGCTCCTCATTCCTGAATCGCGCTTTAAAAGCTCTCCTGATTCAATTTAGTTAGTTGCTTCATTTTGCAATCAATGGAAACGTTGGAATTGTTAATGGTAAGAAAATAATGGAAGGGGATGATTTATCATCGATTCTACTACTTACTTCCATTCGATCCTTTACTTTTCAGACACTTTAAATAATTCAGAGCAAAGTGAATCTTGCTTAATAAAACGGCGGGAAGGCTTAATTAAAAAGGAAAGTTCGGAGCTGGGTCTTGGAACGTTTACGAAATGTTGCCACTATATTGAGGAAAGAAGGGGGAATCGGTTTTCGCGTTTTCCACTGACGGTAGCATCCGTCGACTTAACCGTTGCATTTTAATTGACCCACAGGGAGGAAAAGTGTTAGAGAGTGAGACAGAGAGGGAGAGAAAAAGAGAATGGCTTCTGTTGTGGAGAAGCAATTAAGAAAACGAGTACGGTGATTTGAGGAGACCGGTTTCCCCATCCTCGGACGTCGTTTGATATTATTATTCGCGAAATCCGGTAAACATTATTTTAAGGCCGTGAATTACTAGGATAATTAGACATACAAAAATCTTTATTTAAAATTTTCACTTTGCGATGTGATTGAATTAAATTTTTTAAAGCCGATTCGATGGGTAGAAAAATTCATTCATGGGCTGAAATATTAGTTTACTTTTTATCACTGAATATGGATTATTAAAATTGGGATAGGTAGACAAAAGCTTCCGTGGAATCTCAAGGTCATCCGTGGTATAAATATCGATGGGGCACCGGTTAATCGAGGCAACGGACGGCTTATTTTCCAGCCCAATCGGTCGTGGGCTTTCACGATTTATATCGGGGATTTTCTAAGTCGTTTTTCCAGCTAATATATATGGTGTATAAAGTTGGAAAGGAAAATGCGTATACCCAGGGGAGGAGGGAGAAATCGGATAAGATGAAAGGTGGACGAAGAAGACAGCGTACAGGAAAAGGATGTAGGGAAAGGGGGTCGAAAAGCTAGGGTGAAGATGGAAGTAGGAGCTTGCAGAAACTGTTAATGCTTTAGCCACAAATCGGGTTAAGGTCCACTGTAGCTTTCAAGTTGATCCACTACGGTATCTAAAGGTAGGCCAAAGAATGAATCATGTCTTCTCCATGTCGAAACGGAATCTTCTCCATTACTTTGATAACCCTAGAAATCAACTTTCATTGCTACTAGTTTCGATGTCTGACTAATAACGACCTTTTCCACTAGATGTTCAGGTTTTTCTGTTTCGAGCCTCGTAATTTCCTACCAACAACTTCTACTGTTGAATTAAGAGAGAGGAGTATAATCATATCTTTAAATAGGAGCGTTTTATAAAGGCGGTATTGCAAGTAAAATGTAAAATGCTGTAATAATAGGAGAAACGGCGGATAGGAGCTACAAGCCTAATGACTTGGTAGGATTGCGCTGCGCTTTACAATGATATAAAGCGACACGCTAAATCCGCTTCGTTATAAGAGCGAGTCAAGTGTTCAGTAACGAAACGCAAACTCAAAGGAACAATCTTGCCTGGTAGAGCAGGGTCATCGCATCTATAATGCAGTGAATGCACTTATAGCAAATGGTGAAACGATGTAGCAGCTTGTCCAGTTGGCTTCCTGTATGCCTGCGAGACTACCTGTCTGCCTCTCGTATTTACCTACACCCCCGCCACGAATAGCCTCACAGTCATTTCTGCTTATACACGAGGGTCTAGATTCATTCTATTCGTCGATATTATCGTCCCTACAATGTTTGTCCAATCAACATTCGCTCTACGTTTCATCTGAACGGCAACATTATTTTTCTTGCTGTATCGTATTATTTTATCAATTATACTCTCGATTATACTAACACTTACGTCGTTAATAATTATTTATATAACTCTTTTAGTCCAATTACCTTACTTTACTAAATAACTAATTTTTTTCTTTCTTTCACAGGTGAGTACAAATACCTACCTGATTACGGAGGTCCTATATAAAGATAAGTAAATATTATTTCAATGAAAACACTATCCTATTATTTGGCAAGCCAATAAAGGTTGGTATAGTATGATCAATAGAATTAATTGACTGCTACAGTCTGGATGGTATAATTCGAATGATTAAAGTATATCCTACATGCTATTTGATGGATCATTAACCGATAACCTCATCATATGATTTGGTAGCTATATGCAGCTAATTAATCAGATTGGAAGACTCTGCCAAATTTAGGATACTGTTTTATGCATGCCCTAAGCTATTTCGATTATTAAAGTGTCTGCGAACTATGTATAAATTCTCCAAGTATAATTAATTTAAACCAAATATTTTACTAATCAAAATATCAACTACCCAGTTATCTTAATGGACTAAATATTTGCTAAAATAATTAGTTATTTTTTATAAAATCCTTAATACGAACATTTTTTAAAAAAATCTTATTTACGTCGGAAAATCTACTATTCAGTATGATTTGCTAAAGTAAGAAGCTTGTTCAATTTGTTACAAGAATAAAAGAATATAGAACAATTGAATTTTCAAGGTTTGGCCAATTGTGCCAACCTTTAGGTCACTGTTTGATTAAAATTTAATTATATAAAGCTTTAAATAATAAATTGTCTTTTTTCGGATTAAAGTTATATTTGTTATGGAATATTTTCAATAGTAATATTTAACCTTTTCCCCAAAAAATAACATAGACATGTCTTTGGAGAATTTCTAAACTCAAGAATCTGTCTCACATTATTATGCTGTTGTTTTCTCCGCAACGTCATACGGAAAACGTTACAAATCCCTGGACTGTGCGATTTATTAGCATCCAGTAGTGCTATAGACATTAGCGACCACGTAAATAGCCACGGGAAAATCAGTCCAATCTTCCCTGTGGCAATAAACACCTGGGGGAGCGGTTTACCTTTATTTGCCACACTGTGCTTGCCCAAACGTTTCCACGTTTTCACGAATTTTCCTCGATTCGACAAAAGTCTTTTAATCGCACATATGAAGCTGTAATCGTTTAACGATAAACGTGGTTTTAGTATCATATCATTAACCTTTAGCTATATAACACTGTATTCGAGCTACGATCTTGTTGCACATAGGTTACCCTAACCCGGTATTTTCTCCTGCATATATATTTCTATATGTAATCCATCAACTTTCAAGTTTTTTTTTAAATTTCTACGCCAGATGGCAAAAAGAGAAATATAAATACACTATTATAGATGCTTAAGATATTATACAAGAAATGAAACAAAAGCTTCGTACAACTGAAATACTAAACATTCACTGATTTTAACATAGAGTTGATATAGTAATTTGACCATTTTCAGCGGGTTCATTGGTAGGTTAAAATAGAAGTAATTTTGTAATTGCGGTGAGTTGAAATGAGGGGTTGGGGGGAGGGAGACTGGAGTGAATCATCGAAATGCCTTGAAGCGAGTGAAGCAAGCAAAGCTGTGTACGTATCTATTGCTGCTGGCGGGTCTGAGACTGAAGTCTTTTTAGAGATGTCAAGCGTTGCTTGTGTGCGCACTGGCTAGGGACGCTGCACGTTTCTCTGTGTGCTTGGTAGTCGGTGTGTTTGTCAAGAGTAAACATAACCGTTTCGTCGGGAAGCTCGGCTGAGTCCTTACCAGACACAAAGCGAACGGAAAGCTCGTGCAAATGCAAAATGGCTAACTTTACTGCTGCCAACCCAGTTTCTTCCGCCACTTCTTTCCTTATCTATCCCACCGTTTTCTCATTCTTATCCCTTCAACTCCCTCTCTTTCTTTACCCTCCACTTACCCCCTCTCTCTTTGTATATTTCGTTTTTCTTATTTCTCCATTCACTTATTCCTCCCTGCCTGCCTATTCCTTTCTTACCCCGCTTCTTTGTGTATTCTCACCTCACTTATTTCTATCCTCCACCCCATTCTACTATCCAATCCGTCTTCCTCACAATATCCATACAACTCATCCAGCATTACTGTTGTTCGTGCCTGCTTTACGTTTTTTCTCATTGTCTGACCAATTTCTGTCATTTCCCCTAAAAATTGCCTTTGTCCTTTTCTTCCAAGAATTATCGAACTCTTCTCCTTGCAAACTTTTCTCTCGACCGTTGTTGCCCTTTTTATTTTCATTTTTTTTGTCTTGTTCGCTTTTCCATCATTTCCAGTCTATTCTTTCACGCACAACGTGGCAGGATTCTCGGTTCTCGCACCGTGGGTTTTGCTCTATTTATCCTTCCGGCCTTTTTCCGCCACAGTGGAGCTCCTGCCATCCCCTGTGAAGCATCGAGCGAGCTTTGCCCCACTTACCTTTCTCAACTACACCCCCTCCCCTCCCCTTCACTCCCCGTCACGACTTTTCTTCTTCCATTTCTTCTTCCGCGAGTGCGATTCGCAAAGCGGAAGGATTTACCGCTCCGGCACGCTGCTTCTGCCGTTGCTCGCTACTTGCTAGATCTGGCCCCACGCCACTTTCAAATAGAAATAAATTGAAACGAGATTCGTACATACTTCTATACAGTCGCGAAATCAAAGCGGCCAGTCGAGAATCAACCAGAAGAAATCCTTGCAAACATTTTTCCCCACCGGAAAGACAGAGAAGATGAAAATCTTGTAGAAAAAGACCATTCTCGATTATAAATCATGAAAGCTCTTTTAGCTTCGGTGATTAAAAGTGCAGTATTTTTGTTAAACCATACGAAAACTTTTTCAAGGTTTGTGAAATTTATGTAGAAATTATAATATAGTAAATTAATATTCGTACACACATATTAATTTTTTGGAAGATTTTAGTAGAAAGGATAATTATTGTTCTTTAAAGTATTCTGAGTTTTTTTTAAGATAAATGGAGCGTTCTTGATAACGCGTAATGGAGAGGGAGGATTTCCGTATAGAAGCATCGAGGTGATCAATAATAGAAATCCTATGAGATAGAAATGCACGACGGTAACGATACATCTAACAAATTTTTCCGATTCTTTTTCGAGGCAGTATGGCTCTTCGCAACGACGCGACGGTGACGTGTAAAGGAGGGGGATAAATTGAATCGCGAATCCCAGTATATAGTTTCATAGAGAAGCAGCGAGCTGCGTGGGCTCTGAAGCTCGATGAAAAATCAAAGAGCTCGATATCCGAGCGAAAAGCAGCTGGCAAAGTTGCTTGGATAGAAAAAGACGTGGGAGAAACTGGGCCCGAGATATCCTCCACTTTCGAGGATTCCTATCCTTCCACTGACAATCTGCATATACCTGCACTGCATATGTACTACACCTGCATATATTATAGCTGTATACACATATATTTTTATCCCCAGTATCCCTCTCGTAAATCGACGTAATATCATGGATACTCAAATTCACCCACCACTTTCATTCCAGTTTTATGAATTTCCACTGGAATCCTCCTGTTCAGGAACGATACGAAAGATATAAGCCAGAAATACTATCGAAAACAATGTAATATCGGTGTTAACGAGGATTTAATTGCTAAGGGTTTTCGAAATCACGAATCTGATGCTACTTTGAGGGTTAATATTATTAATGGAGATCGCGCCGCTTGTATTTTCTTACTATACTACTTACGTTTCAGGCACACCTGGAGTTAGCACATGTGCAGAGGGATCCGGGCAACTATGAAGTCGCTAATTATAGAGACTAGATTCCCCTCGCAGAAGCACAAACCCTTGTTCGGTTAGTGATATTTGCGAAAATCGTGCATCGCTCCGAGCCTTCTGCATGCGAATTACCTTGACATCATATATAGCTCATGTTATTAAATTTTGCCAGAAAAATTTCATTTCCTTCTCCATCCTCGTAACTCCAATACTTTTGGTCCATTTGCAGAAATTCTATTTTTTCATTATGGCAATGGATAAATTATCCTTACTTCGTCTATAGTGCTATAAAGCGAATGGTTTGGCCTTGAAAGCCGTATCGGTTCTAAGATCCTTATGTATTGCGAGGGTCTTAAGAATTCGGCTGGCGTCGGTGCAGAATCAGACGCAAGTCGGGCTTAAATTTCCACCTCCCGAGGGAAAAGATCCGAGTGTATCCTATTTGCAAGGGGAAAAGAAAACCGATTTCTGAGCGGTGAGTGTTAGAGCATCCGTTCTCTACAGCCTCTATCGTCCTTTTCTCAGATCCAATGAAAATGTTTATAATAATACAAATTTCACGAAAGCTCCGTACGAAAGTTCTGACCTTTTCTCGAATGATCGATCGTGCACTTTTCTTCAGTCCTCGCTTAGTCTTACTCGAGGGTGAAAGAGTTGATAATTTACAAAAAATCTCTCGAAAGCTTCTCCACCCCTACAATTTTCATGTTTAGTCTTAATAAATCCGGAGGAAGTTGTATAGACGAAAGGTGCTTTAACGGGGATGGTTTGTGGATAGCATTCATGGTATATATAGCGATCATTGAGAATGCAGGCTGATAAGGGCTTAGCTGATTAGCGTGCAATTATGCACGTGTGAAGTTTGGCGAGAGCACGTTCTCCCGTGTAGCTTGGGCGCGTGTATACTCGGCCAAATGGGAGAAGGTAGGAGGTGGTAAAGGGAAGGGTGCATAGATATTACGTATAATGCGCCGCTGTTAGATATAATGTGAAAGCTACCAGTTAAAGCTTATGCGCTTGCGCTTGGACACAGAGCTACAAACTGACCCGCGTTCCCGACGTGGTCACCGCATTCCCCACTTCCGACTTCCGGTAAACCTGACTCAACCAGCAAATGCAAAATTTCACCATTTTCTCCACTCTACGATAATAATTTTTTGCAGTAAAAAGTTTACTTTTATTCGTCATTATCATCGGTAGAAAGTATTGTACTTTTGTATTTCTCTATTAGTGTAAGATAAATCAGGCTTTTTTAGGTTTGTTTAAAAAGTCTTTAGATAAAATAAATAAAAATTTCAAGCAGGGGCTTGGAAATAAAAGGGTTGTAAAACTTTTTAGAGTGCCGGAAGTTTTTGAAGCTTAGATTGGATAAGAAAAGAGTTGAAACTCTTAGAGAATCGTAGTTGTTTCTAGCATTTGAGTCTATAAAATTCTGTCAGATTTTTTTGGGGACTTTCTGGCATGGTGGGCACAGTATATGCAGGGAAGGAGTGTATCGCATGCATGTAGTGATGCGATATTTACGCACCCACGGCTTTCGCCTTGGTGGATCTTCTGGTAGTTTTGCTGTCTCAACTGCTTCACGGTGTGAGGAACTCCTATTTGTTCTTGGAATTCCCCGAGGGAAAATCCTAACCGAACTATGCGTATCACCCGTTATGACCCTTTATGACCTACCATATCTTTGCCTCCCAAATTATTCACCTTCCCTCATACTGCCCTCTTTATGTCTCCTTCTTATCCACCTTCCATCACCCCCTCTCCACCCGTTTTTATTTCCCAACTCATTTCATTGCTCTCACTTATCATTCACTCCGGCTTATGTTTGAATATCTACTTGTACCTGCTTTTTGCACTTGTACAATTCCTTTTCCATATTTTCTATTTATTTTTCTAATACATTTTACTTGGTGATATTTTCTTTCCATTTCTCCTCGTTTCGTTCAGGCCCAAGAATTATGGAGTCCTGTACCATAATTATCCTTAACCTTACTTACTTAATATTTATTAAGAAGACCAGTCCGACCTGTACCCACGTTATCCTACTTAACTCCCCATTAGTTACGTTAACGATTGCATAATATGTCTCTCCTTCGACTGGCCACTTTTCGCTCGTAATTTACGGTTAAATAAAACTCGAGGGTATTTACGAAACAAATTTTCTTCGTTCCCTTCTCTTCTTACTCCTCAGTTGTAGAATATAATGCTTCATTATTTGGGGGGCTAACGAACAGAAAACAAAAGCATGAGACAAAGAACAAACAATTTTCAAGAGAAGACAGAGTTTTTCTTTTAAGTGCATATTTAGACTTCGTAATGCCTCGTTATATTTGACTGAATATGAAGGAAGGAAAGGAAGAAGGAGGAAAAGAGAAGAAAAGTAGAAAGAAGGAGAGGGAAGAAAAAGATAAAGAAAGAGGGAGGACAACGATCGTTTTGAAATATTCAGAGTCGGCGGGCGACGATATATCGATCGACCTTAGCTGCGCGCTGGCCTCGGCTGGAGGCCGTACAAATTCAATGCTATTTCTAACCTTAAAAAATCAAACTGCATAAACCATTTGTAACCGAATAATGCTATATTGAAGATTGAACAAATATTTTCTTTTAATATTGTGTCGTGACAATATTAGTAAATTTGCGACTGAAAAATTTAAGTGATTCTACCATTAAATTGGGTAAGACGATCAAAGTTTCCACATTTTACGCGTTATAGCACCCGTCACTGGTTTGCGCGTGGAAATTGCAGGTCTGTAAATAAACTTTGGGCGATAAAGGAGACGGCCGCTTAAAGTAGAAGATGCATTTACGACAGAAGGAAAACTGGCTTGCGTATTCCGGCTATTGCACGCTTCCATTTCCACTGCGTGCAGTCAGTGTACATTTATCACGCAATCTCAATAAAGCGAATGACTCCTTCTTTCCTATTGCAATGGTTTTTTCTTGCAGAATTAAACCTTACTAAAATGGACTGCATGAAAAACTATTAACTGGGACTGCATTAAAAGCCCTTGGCTACGACTTTATTAATCCAGAAGTTTACTACACAGTGTGTTAAGTTTTGAGATATTAGTCGGTTTATCGTCAGCTAGAGTTGTAATGAGAATTTTTATTGTAGACATTTTCAAATACCAAATTATCCAGGCTATAGGATTGCATTATAATTTCAGACTTTTCATATTATACTATTTAAATCTTTAACGCTATCTCAATATACATTGGAGATTTCAAATAGAGCTAGTCTAGTGGAGATTAGGTCACGCTGCAATGCATTACTATGAGATCATATAATACTCTCCTAAAAATTATCTAACGTTAAGCCCCTCTCCTTGGATGATGTAAGCTTCACTAAAGTTTGATGGAAACTCATGGATTTTCAGCCACATTCATGAAACTTTTGTGACTTTTGCCTCTTCACGATGGAATATGTGCGTTTGCTTTTATGCCTCATAGTTTCTTTCATCATATTGCTTTTAAAACAAAAATTCGAATTAAAAGGAATTAATTTTTCGTTATTTATAAGTTTCCCATAGCACAAGTTTATATTAATTAAAATTAGGTTCAGAAAAGTAAATGTTTTTTGTTAACAAACTATAAATAGAACATAGAAATATTTTTATAGCAATTTACAAAATATATTAAAATGAATGAATAAGTGCGTAAATTATATTACTACGAAGATGTATGCTGCATTAGGAGATTCAGTGTAATTAATAATAGCTGCGAGATGAAATTGTGTAAATCAGACAAATTTGAAGAAATATTTGGTTATTTCGCAAATAATTAGAGGTATGAAGTAATTAAAGGAAAAATTCAGGGAAGAGCGGAGTTTGTATTGCAAGTGTGTGGTAGATGCACAGGAGCAACGGACCTGCACATAGATGAAAATTGCATTGTGCAATATTGAGGCGCAGCTATGCCTTACAACAGACCGGAACACGCTGGACTATATTCATTTCGAATAAGCTTTATTCACCATATTCATTTCTAACAAGCTTTATTCAAGCTTTCATCCGGCCAGTCCCTGCAATTCTCTAGCGTGTCTACTGCACCCTACTGCTATATTAATAATACTGGATTGCCTTAACGGCCAAATAAAGTCCGAGACAGAATGTTCAGTGTCACAAGCTATATATATATATATATATATTTTCTATCACGCGAAATGCACTGTTAAATATTTTAAGCTCACCATCCTTACTCCTCTCCCTTTCGCCTCGTTGCAAAAAAAATGTAATTAATCTAATAAATTTTAACCCAATGTGTGGCTCTTGTTTTTAATAATACGGCAAAAAGTGATCAAGGGTTTAAATTTGCAAGAATTTCGGATGAAATTTGTTTATGGGTTAGGGGATGAAACGTGTTATCGTCGAAAGGAATAATTGCATTTCCTCTTCCGACAGTGCGGGGGTGTTTAGAGGGGGTGAGTAGGGGTCAGATGGAAGAGGGTTGATGGGGTGGTTGCGTCTCTATCCTCAATATTGCAGGATGTAATACCCGGCGTGCGCGCCATGCAGGCGATGTAAGCGATGCAGACGATGCACATATGTGCACCCGAGCCACGCCATGCCACGCCACGCCACGCCATGCATAATCATGTGACAGAGACGCATACCGAGCACTGCAGCCCATGGGAACTGCTGAAACGCATGCAGATTTTACCTACGTTCCTCTCCTGGACCATTTTTTATTGTTTTTCAATTTCAACCCCCATCACACCCTCTCGTACCCTTTCATACTCTCATATTGTACTTCCACCTTACGCCGGATGGATACGATTATCGCGCTTTGCCTTCCCCCTCCCCCACCCCTCAATTCTACAACAGCTGACGTCTCTTCCTTCCTAATAAAAAACCACCACGTACGAACAACTTGATATTTGGACTTAGAAACTCAAAATTAATAAACATCAAATAAGCAAAAATATAGTTTTATCGTTACTTAAAAATTTGTGTGTATGTGTGTCGTCGTACAAAGAAAATTGATACGAAAGTTATTTTTACAATGTGAGAAAAGAAATTTGATCGTTCATGAAAGTTTCGAAGATATTCATTTGGATTTTGATGACGCCATCGCGGAGTTAATAGAATAGAATAAACCTGATAAGAGGGTCGCCGTGTGATGGGGTCTCGATAATTTTCTCAAAGTGGGGGATTGATCACGTTCGATTTTCGCGCGGCGTAACATCATAAGCCGCGCGTAAATTAAACGAGACACCAACGTCCTACGTGGCGTCTATCACGTTGCGCTTGTAAACGCAGCTGCAAAGTCATACGGGACTGATATTGCACGTTAAGTAAAGCGATGCTACGCCCTTGTTGCAACCCCTTTTCTACTTTCCCCATGGTCGATAAACTTTCCTCTTGATCGTAAACAATCTTGATCGTGAGTTGAACGATTTACAACCCTCCTACGTTTCTTTCAGACTGAACTCTTCGATATTCCCATTAACGCTGTGTCCACTATAATTATTTAAATCAGTCGGTGAATTAACTTTTCTTAATTTCTTTAATTCCTCGTTCATCATTAATCAAGGAATTAAACTTTTCTATTTTTGATTCGAGCTGATTGAAATTACATTAATCTAAAAATATTGCTTCATTGGAGAGAGAGAGAGAGAGAGAGAGAGAGATTAAACTTCGTATTTTAGTTGGAGCGATAGAATTTGGAGAAAGAAGGAATGAGACTAATCGAAACTGGTTTGATATAGCGTTGAAGGCTGTGGATGCGAGTGGTTGGCAATTTAGTGGATATTATGGTGTGTGCATCGATCGTTCACCATAGCGGAAGATTAATGGTTAGCACCGTAAGGAGTACTTTCATCTTCGGGTTAACCTCGGGCGACCTTCTGCGCTTCTACCCTTCTCCCTCCAAGAACTTCAGGCCCAGCACGCTCCGGCAGATGATGTAAGAGGTGAGATTGCTGTCGCTGGGGAGCGTTAACTTAGTCGACCTGCGTTCCTAGCATTCATCCCTTCCGTTTCTTCCAATTTCCACCGGAAGTCTCTGAAAAACCAATCTCACTTTTCTCTCCCAAATATATGCAATTTACTTCATTTAATTCCTGAGATTAGATGAGTTATGACTAAAGCAGGAAAAGAAACACATCTCTAGTAAAGTAGTAAAAAATAGAGGCACAGGAATGAAACGAAGATTAATAGTATCGTTTAGAATCCACCATTGGACTGGTAGTTACTTTCTTAATGGAATACACGTTTTTAATTGTGTTAAGAAGAGTAAAGCTGAAAGGTTAATGTGTACTAGTAGATATAGTCGTACGCTGATCAGACAAGTATTTAAAACGTGTAGGGAATTTAATTTCATAACAATTGCTATATATAAGCGTAAACTACGCGGCTAAATTTACAATATGTTTAATGGTCAAAAATTAGCTTCATTTCTTAGAATGAAATTTCAAGAATATTTTGCTGCTCTTGCATTATTAGAGAGCTAAGACTTTTTCCATTTTTATTATTATTACAGTAATTATATCCTGTTACATCTACGTGCTATTTGAGGCTCATATTTCAAAGTTAGATCGACGTAGCTTTTGTTAGTTAATGTATCGACTGGAATGACCTTGACATTTAGCCAGCGTAAGTACGCTGTCGATGCAAAGGTCAAAAATAGCTACACCGATTTAGGATGCACGCGAGTACTCGTGACAGATAAAGGCCCTTGAGTAACCTGGCTAGTCAAAGTATCAGATACTCTTACAGCTAGGCTACCAATACACTCTATAGCCTTTATCACTCCACACCTGTATCATTATCCAATCGATCTGATAAAATCTGGCCAGAATATAATCAATTTCGACAAATCGGTACCGTGATACTTGTGTGATAAAATTAGAAAATTTGCAAAATAGAAAAAAGAATTTCAGAATGAAAATTTACATTATTGTAAAACCAAAATGACTAGTGGATAACTAATTTAGTGAAAAATTAGAATTACATAAAGAATTTTACTTTTCAGATTAAGAATGCAGTATTGTTGCTTTAAATAAAATGAAGATATTAATTTAATTCTAGCTGTGGAGATTGGCTATACATATATAAAACGTGACTACAAGAAATTGTATATAAAAGGAGTGGTTGGTTCGTTAGGATTTAGATTTGCAGGAAGATTAGTTTCTAAGAAATGTTATGAGCGTTCTTGCGAAACGGAACGACCTTGTTATTTAGCAGAATCTGTTTTGTCGAAAGATTGACTTAGGCGACCTTGAGTTACAAGAGAGCCGAACGCTAGGGTAGTGAAACTGGAACAGGGTTTTAGGGATTTTGGGCTGAAGTCTTACATCAGTCTGCTGAGACAGACGAACGTTATGCTGAAAAGGTCTGACCTCTTTGCATTTCCTCGAAAGATTAACGCGACCTTGGAAAATGCGAGCAGCATTCAGGTGAGGAATGTTGAAAGGCACTTGTATGCACGAAGCTGCCTCCCAAATGGCGACCTGTTCCACTTTCTGGCTAGTTTACCTTTAATTACGACGCCATATGCATATAACCACGCCAGGTAAGCGTTACCCAAAGTTGTGACGTTTAATTATCGACAAACTTAACAGGTTGCAGGAGGCAAGGCTTCTGTTGCGAAAGAGGTAAAAAGGATAAAGGTCGAGTGCTAAAGGAACTTGGATCCCACTTTATGAGAAGCAGGTAGCAATAGAGGATAAGCAGCTGAAAAATATTTCAGTCGTAAAAATATTATTAAAATGTACCAACTAAATGTAATTTTAATATTTTTGTGAATTTCTTCTGTATGCCTCTACTTCTTTAATTTCTATTCATAGAATTTGTTTGTTTGTTTTTTTTTTAATATTTTAAGAGTTACATTATACCAGCGTAATGGTCCTTAATGAGAATCCAAATATCGCAGAGGTCGTTCGATATCCTTCTAGCTTAAAGCACACGTACGAGCTATCAATACAGGATGTTAAAGTATCGTTTGATACAAGTCTCGTTTTCTTATGCACAGTTCATGTAAAGAAAATCAATATTAGACAGCTACATAGTAAGTCTTATACTAGCTCCTTATATTTTTCTTAGTTTTATATTTTTATGGAAATATTACTAGAATCAATTATATATTAAATATACTTTTTGCAAAATGCTGCTTTTAATTTTAAATTTCGGATACAAAATTTTGACGTAAGGAATATTTAAAATAATTTCTGTTATAATAAAATCTTTATCATTTTTGGTTAATATAATTTTTTAAAAATGACGAAAATTACTTTGAAAAGATTTTGGATGGGTAAACATCGGTACGTTTGATGTACAAAAATGAAGTATTTAAAAACATGGAAGCATTGATGGCAGTCAAGCTTAGCAAGCCAACGCAATATGACGTCATGATTGATCGATTAATCGATCATTCGATTAGAATGGATCTGCCAGCCGTGACTAACAATGTATTTATTCCCTCAGCACCAAAATTGATGTGATAAACTATTCTTAAATAACCACAGAGCTGATGGCTAAAACAAAAATCAATTCAACTTTTTCTCGACTTGCAATGTAATAGTATGACAAAATTATTATTAGCTGCAGTATTCAATCAGTTTAGTTCAATCGTTCAATCATAACTCTGTGAAGCTTTTATCGATAAACATTTAATAGTTGATTGCAAATTTCAACGTTTAGACCATCAACGAATCGTATTAATATATGATCAATAAAAACAGAGACCTTTAGAAACTAAAGTGAATTGTTAGAAAAAAGAAATATTCATTTTGGGACGTTTTTGCAAGAATGGATAAAAAGAAACAGATGCAATTTTGCAAAGTAGAAGCTCACGTCAGATTTCCACGATGAATAATAAAGTTGAAAGAAATGTTTTGTGTGAAAAATCATTGTAGCTGCTGGTTGCTGGGTAAGGTGTTGGGTAGGTGGGAAATAGGGGTGAGTCCAGGTAGAGGCGAGAGAAGAATAAATCATATTGCAACTGCACCTGACACGTGGCAAGATTGCAAAGTTCAGTTGAAAATTGACTAGAAGGGACTCCATCATCGATCAGAAGATTCCCAGGTGTACAAGCATCCTATACTATCATGCTACGAACTCTCCCTGGTTTACCTTACGAGGCCATCATGCTGGATAAGAAAAATGAACTTTCCACTTACGAAAAGTTTCCCTTTTTTCTCAGCCTAAGTACTTCTTTAGAGATTCCTTATACCTCTGATAAAAAAAAACAACTTTTTTCCATGAGGAGTCAGCCGAATCCAACTGCAACAATAAACTTATCATTTTTTGCATGTGAAGTCAACGAAGGGAATCCCAAATTTATGCAGATGTAAAATAGTGTAGTAAAATATTGTAGAAAGGTAGAGATGCTGAGTTCTACAAATATGATTTATAAACTAATTGATATTACACCTGATAAATTAAGTAAGGAGTGTTGTTGCAACACTCGAATGCTCACGCTTAATTACTCAAATACATGGATGAATTTAATGATGTTTTGCATTGTCTTGTGAACTTTGCACTCAGGAAAAGTTATTTTTTTCTTGAGAGAAATGTTTCTCGAATAGGACCATAAAATCTTGTAAGGGTAGCGGAACTTTCACCATGGAAAATCAGCTGATCCTGAGAAACAACGAAAACTCCCGCTTTCTAAATCAACAAAAAATAACTTAAATAAAACTAATGAATTAAATAATGAAGTAACATCGCATTATAAACTTTGCACTTAGGCAAAGTTTCCTTTTACTTGTGCAAGTAGTTCCTGGAACATCATTATAATGTAAGAAAGTAAAATATCAAGCCAGATAATCAGAATCTAAGGAAAATTCGCGTTTTCGAGGAAAATACTAGCAATTTGCAGCCGTTTTAGCTGATTCTCTAGTTTTATTTTAAATCACGCGAAGCGACAATTATTAATTAAAACCTGGAACAAAGTGTAAATTTAAGAAAATGCAAAATAACTGCAACTATTAGCGCTAATGCAAAACAATGAAGAGAAAAACAACAATTATCTGGCCAGCAAATCTCAGCAATGATACGAATCAGCGTAGCTACGTAGAATAGTTTGGAAATGTTCGTCATTAAAATCAAATTACAGGAATGACTAAAAGTAAGAATTAACGAATTAATTTTTAAAGGGCACAAAACGAGGACTGAGTGGAAGAAGCAACAATTATTATTAAACAGGAACAATAATTAACAGCAATCCAGGGCACGTTTCAGAATTAGAAAAGCTCTGTACCATAAAACGATGAGCGATGAAAATGATAATTGCCAGAGGAGACACGAAATAATTGGCGAGGATTAAACAAAGAACGTTCTAATCTTATCCCTTATTCGTATCCCTACTCGACATTAAATCCAATTATTTATGACCTATTTTCCAAGACTGCTGATGAAACTTTTTGTTCGCTTAATTTTTCTTCCATACAGTTGATCGCTTGTACTATTTCCAGATCGGTATTGGAAGGTTTATAAAAAATTATGGCTTTACGGATCGAGCGAAGTGGTAATTGGTAAAATAATACTGGCTCGTTTGTGATATGCGCAAATAGCGGATTTTATTGATCGATGAAAATTCTCGATACGTGCTAAAGGAATACCTATATATATTGTTATACTTTTTCTCTTCTTATTAAGAATTTCATTGATTGAGAATTGTTAGTTTAGATTTCTGGGAAATTTTAAAGGATAAGGCTGAGGGGTGGGAAATGGTGTGGGGTAAAGTGGATAGAGAGAGTTCGCGAGCGATTTCTCAGTGGAAAAAGCTTGTCGTTCGTTAAGAGTGCTTCATCGTCATCGTTCGTTTCGTTGAGCTTAATACGTGATTCGCATCGTAAGCCATCATAATTACGCAGTGTCGGCCTCGAAGGAGTCGTTGATTTACTCGCCAGAACCTCCTGCAGGATTCTTTAAAATTCTGCTGATCCCAAAAAGTTCAAGAAATATCATTCAATTACTGTCCATTGAAGAACGGAATATAAGCCTGTTTATTAATTTGTCCTTTCTTCACGGAAGAACCTATAGTTAGAAAAAATTATGAATGTACAAAAAGTTGTTTATTACTGCATACTGTAGCTTGAATAAAATAATTAATTTACAACATTTTCTAAATCTTTTAGCATAACGATAAAAAATAAAATCAGTGGAGGTGTACCAACATAAGCCTCACGCTTTATCTTTCCTGTCTGACAACACATGCCATTTATCCTATCAGTTTTAGTTACCTGCTTCAATGGCGAGCTTTCACTATCATCTACTCTTTCCTTTTTTTAATCCTTGAATTCTTCACTGCTTCTCCCTACTTTTTAACTTCATCTTTTTTTTTGCTTAATAATCTGCAAGCTCTCATTTTTTTTTATTTACAAACCTCTACTGCCGTCTCTTCAATTTTAGAGTTAGAAACTCTAACAATGATCATTTCCTTATTTTTTGCAAGCTTTCAACATCGTATTCTGCAAGCTTTCATTACAATTAGAAAATATTTGGTGCCTGTTTTTCAACATTATCCACTCCTCTACATTAACCATGATCGTCCTGTTTCACGTTTTCACAAGCCATTCACCCCGAGCCATTCTAAATTTTGGCCAACGTGTACGGTGCATGGATATCGGTGCGTTCTAATTTGTCCAGTCAATTCTGGCGTAATCGCGGACGTGCACGGGGCTTGTGTAATCGCGTGAGCGCTTCCGTTTCTCCATTCGCGCTTGTCCCGCTCCCCACGAACAGCCTAGTTCATTGTTTCGTCCTACGCAATTGTTTTCCATCTTTGCTGCAAATTGCGCCTCGCTTTTGCTTTGACAATGCTACCAACGGATTACTACTGCCCCATTCTCGGCTTCGATTTATCAATTTACCACGTTTAGCTGTCCAACGGCCACTTCTGCCTCGATAAATTCACCTATTCCCACTCTTTTATACCTACTCTGCCTATTTTTATACTTGGCCCGATTCATGGAAACTCTCACGAGAAAACGTTTAGCCACTGAAAATAAATGCAACAAACAAAATGCCCATCGATCGTACAGCTAGGGGAACTTCATTTTTATTGGTCCAATTTTGCTCGCTTGAAAAGTACAAAAAATTATAGAGGTGGAGAAAATGATAAGCGTGGAGATTAAAATTTTCAGGTGGTAGAAGGTGAAAGTATCGAGTCTATTACGCGTGATGCAACGCGTAGCAGGGGTAATATTTTTATTGATCAAAGATAGCGTAAAATCTGAAAGCTCTCTCGAGTATTTTCTTCAAGCGTCTCAAAGCATTTGACTTTATCCACTTATAAGCTCATTTCCTTAATTACTAATAATTTAACCACTACTTTTAGTCGGATCAACAGTAATTCATTTGCTTTTTCTCAATTTACCCCTTTGGCTCCACTTTCAGTCAATTAATTTGTAGTCATTTATCGTGTTTCTATATAGCATACATATAAACTAGGATAAAAATCACCTGCAACTGCAGAATGACACATTCTATTAGATACACCTTGTCAGCTTGTCGATAAAACTATTGGATAAAATGGGAGCTGCAAATTTATCGTGCTGGCCGATCACGAAAGACCAATGGCCCAGTAGTGCAAGCATTGTCGCGGTCAGACGTTAAAGAATATTGTCCACAAAAGTAATTTTTAACACTGACACAGTACAGAAACTACCTTATCATATCAAATTATATTTCATTTTTGTGTTTAATTGAAATTATCAAAATTAGTGAACAATTTAAGAATTGACTCCTAATCCAAACAACACCACTTTAATGTTTATCGCACCAGCACGTTTTGAAATGAATTAATTTACGATTCGTCGAATGTGTAGTGATTCAATAAATATTTCAGGAAGTATTCTAGAAAAATGATATCGTGGAAGGTATATACATGATTTTGCATGAAATGGAAGGATATTGAAATTAAGTATTCATATGGTTGTATATATGTGTGAGTGATCGAAGTTGGCTGATCGGTGGAACACGAATGGGGGAAATGAAGGGTCGAAGAATAAGATGGGAAGGAAAACGGTGGGAGAGATGGCAAAGGGATGGGGGATGTAGGTATGGGATGAGATAAATGAGGGAGTAGGAAATGGGTAGACATGGAAGCACAGATACAAGGGCTGTTACATAAACTGTACATATAGACCTTATATGAACGTCAGTATTAAAGGAGAGAGGCCGGGGAAAGTCTTGGAGGTGGAATTGAAGGAACGTGGAACCGATGGAACGGGATTGGATGGCGACGTACGTAGGAACTATAGATCCTCCGGGGCTCTATAGCCTGGTAGGGGGTCCCCGACCTCGTTAAGACACAATAAAATTGAGCAGCGTAAAAAAGCCGCAAGCCAGAGATTGCCACGGGCGATCCTTCTAATCAAGTCCTCTCTTTTCTTTTTCTCTTTCTCTTTCTCTCTTCTCTTTTTCTGATTTTCCCTCTTCTTCTTCGCACCCCCTCTCCATCTATATCTATACCTATCCATCTCTTTCTCTCTCCCGCTTTCTTTCTCCCATTCCACAACTCTGGGGAAGCTCCGACGTTAATCGCCAGCCAAGCAACGTCTTCGATCACGCTTAAAATGAAGAGAAACCACCGTCTCGTTTATCCCAACTGCTAACCGTCTCTCACACTCTATTTATTTCTTCCTTGATTCCAGAAATAATTACACGGATTTACTATCTTTAACTAGGAAAACTCGCTGATCGTTCAACTTTGACCACAAAACACTGACTCGATCATAGATGCAGGTGAAGAAAAAAATCACTATGTACAGTTGCGGTAGTGTAAAACTGAGAAGGCGAGATTTAATTTGACTCGCAAGACACTGTTCACCGCTTGTTAGCGTTAAAATCGATAGGGTGGAAAATTGGACGGGGAAATACGCGAATCTCCGTTGCAAATTATTTTAAACGAGTGCTGGAAGTTCTTAATTACGAAGCGAGCTAGTGGTAAGTAACGTAATCATGGCGGAGGCATCGGACTGTACCAAATGAGAGTTACTATGATATATATATATAGATACATATAATTCTCACCGGGAAGACCGCATTAATTTCGCGAATAGTTTTCCTGCTTGTCCTTTTCTGGACAACGGCCAGGACACTGCTACCCGAACAATCTTTGCCACTTTTTTCCGGTACAACCACGTCTAACAATCTATCTATTATTTTGCGAGCTACCTCGAACAAATTTGCCGAAAACTTTTAATTAAAGCGCCCCTTGCAAGGGGGTCGAGACTCATTGCGAATTGCAGTACTGGCAACAAAATTATCGCAGTGCTTCAGAATTATTGTAGCATTTCATCCAATGATTTGAATAATTTTATTTGTACCAAATACATGGAACTTTGCAGTTTTCTACGTGTGTACCGTTCTAATCGGAACAATAATTTTATCCCAGTGGTGTATACGATTATTCCAATAAAAGCAATGGTACACGTTGATCGATGACTGAATCATTCCACTCGAATACCAATATCAATGAGAAATTGCCAACAAGAGCGATATATATGCCATAGGCAAAACTTGTTGAAGGCTTTCGAGTCCTTAAGCCCCGATAGGAGTGACGTGCGTTCCAAGTGGTATTTATTAGAAAACTTTTCCCATCCACGTATTCTTATATCCACAGTCTTATCTGCTTTTCGCATGTGATCGATTGAGAATCGAAAAATCGTTGATTTGCTTTATGGTATATATTCACCGTCATAATTAGGAGAGGACGGTAAGTATGATTGGAACGAGATTCAAATAATTTTCAACCAGGAATTTTCACAAGGTAATTGTACACAATTAGAAGGAGCTGTAAAATTTTTTTGTTAAAGTGAATGGTGTAAGAATACTAAACAAGGTGGATGAAATGAGGTTGTGTTATTTTGTTGAGCTACGAGCATTGAGAAAAGGAAGGGAAGAAAAACCAGTAGTGGTTTGGCAGGAACGTTCAGGGAGAAAGCTTAAGGGGTTATGGACTGTGTGAGTCAGACTGGCTCGTAGGTTGGCAGCCAGCAGTCAGACAGGTGGCAAACTATGGTATATACGTGCACTATCAGAGTTCTGCAGTGCAGCTGGCGCAAACTAATGCTTGTGCATGTTTAAATGTGGGTGTGAGTGTGCGTTATGCGTTCAATGGTGTGGCATGGGCAACGCAGATAACTCGGAGAGACTGGTAATGCGAGCTTAAGCCAGTATGGGGCCAGTCTGGGTGACAGGCCAATAACAACTGACACGGCCTCGAGCAATCGCCATCCCTTCTCGATGACGATCGCCTCTTCCCCCCAGTGCAGGACATCATCAGGATCCCAACTATTAACACACCAGTTCACTATTAACACAATACCACTTGTTCAACTTCCTCCACTTCAATCCAACCCATGCTCTACAACTTTATAGTACGTTTTATTACGTTTAATCCCATATGCAGATATTATCATACGTATTGTATAACTCTAAAGTGATTTCACTTTTTATTGAAATTTTCATGCGGTCAATAGTCTCTGCTAATCCATTCGAAATGATTTAGCTATTCGTTGTAATAATGTTCGAACGAATTTGATAATAAGAGTTTAGTAGGTTTGTTGCACTAATTGTTACTAATCTCTTGTAAAGTATAACTTCTCCAGTACTGGCTCTAAATGTTCTCATTGGGGTATATATATATGCGAACGTAGAGAGAATTTATTAGGCTCTCAAAAGATGAATTGGCAAATAAATAAAAACGATGACTAATTAGACGTAATTGGAGCTTTTTAATATCGAAACGATTCTTCATTTGAAAGGAGCGGAAATTCTCGCTGCGAAAAGGCATATTCATTGGGGAATCCGTGGAGAGGGACCGCGGAATGTAAAAAGCTCTAGGACTCAGCGTTCATCTTCTTAATTGCCGAGGCTGGAGGAGGCTGGGGAGAGAAGTAGTGAGAGAGGTTAAAGCTCAGGCACGCGTATGGTAATCAGTTGGTGAGCAGTGATTATGCCTGAAGCTGATTATACTGGAATTCCGATCTCGTGCTTGCGGAGAGTGAGGGATAAGGTGTGGAGGGGAGGGGGTGGGTCAGATAGAAATGGGGAGAGAGAGGGATGCATAGACATGGATGGAAAGAGGCAGAACCACGTACAGAGATAGGATTAGAGAGATCCCGTGGCTCAAACTCAGAAATCCCGGCGATTCGTCGGACCGGAAGTGACGAGAGAGAATGGCACTTTCGCCCCTCGTGCTCGCTGTAAAGGAATTCCTGCCAAATATCACTGATTCCTGCACTAAAATTCGCACTATTTTTTCACTCCCCTAACGGATGGTTAACTCCGAAGAATTGTTCTCAGGGTTAAAAATTAATTCGAATTCTCTCGTATTCATCCCCCTCACCCTCTTCTTCGTTCATTATTTATTTGCGGAAAATTATTTGCACACAAAAGAGTTGTTCATGAATGCTCAATGGTTTAACCTTTGGGTAGGCAAATCGGAGCTTCGGTAATGGGAGAAAAATGGAGGGTATAAAACTGATGGGAGTCACGATTTTAAGGTTGGTGAAGGAAGGGTGGAAGGGGATGATGCTGGCATGGACGTGGTTGCTATTTCTGGGCAGGAGTTGAAATAATGCTTGGAGACGGGGATTGCACGTGTAGCGGGCAAGCAAGGATAGCCAAGGTATAGGAGTATGCTCGTAGCAGGCCATCAAAGCCAGAAGCGATGCAGCTCGGTCGTTAAAGACTAAAGTTTAACCCCGGACACTCTACACTCGTAAAGCTTCCTAACTGTCCGCTCAGTTGAGCTATGCACGCCTAGACTAGACACATTTTCCATTGACTTGTTTTCGAATTACCCTCTTTAACTTCACCCACTACCTCCTCGCATTTATCTTTACTTCTATTCCAAGATACTGATTGTTGCATTAGGACCAATTAATGTTGTGATAATTCTCCTTTAATCTAGTCAATTTTGGACGGTTCACTCCACAAAATATTATTATGATTTAACTTGTGCACCCTAAGAGGGGGTACTGATTACCTGGGCAAACTTTCCAGCTTAGTTTCTATTTTGAAGCATAAGCGCGTCATAAATTTCATTCGGCCAAAAGTCTGCGGTGTTTGTTTTATGTTCTCCAGGCAGAAGACCATGCGGCAACGTAATTTTGCTGTGCGGTTAAAGACGCACATACCTTCCAGTCTTCCCTTGCAACACTCACTCACTATATTCCAGCCTCTTCCTTCCATCCCTTTCTAGCACTCACTGTTCATTCTTTCCAGTCCCCTCCAACTAAAGTATCTACTGTACTTTTACTGGAGCCAGTTGATCTCAGAACTTCACTGTGCTCGAAATATTTTACGCTTGTACCACTAGTAATATTTATTACTTTATACATTTACTCTATTAATTTTTTTTATTCGAAATGATATTGATAAAATTCTTGTCACAAGGAAAAAATATCGTTCATTTTACTCGGTAAGGCGCTTCATTAATTTATTTATTTACAATTTATTTATTTACAATTTATTTACTTCAACTCGAAGAATTATTACAGAGGTATGAAAAGCTTTACTTTTGTTCCAAGTAAATAATTAAAGAGTGGCGAGAACGGAGAACTAAATAAATAGTGCAAGTAGGGAAGGGGGAATTACCAGCATCTCAGTTTTATGCTTCGTAGAGTGAAAAAGTTAGGAATTGCATGGATGCAAAATTCTGAGTGAGGAAGTCGTGAAAGCTGTCAGGAAGCTGGACCATCGTGTGAGCTTTGGGGGATGATTCAGTGTCGTAAACTGAAGCTGGCGACATACAATATGTAAGTGCGAATGGGTACCTTCCACCTGCCACCATCCAAGGGAAAACTCAAAAGTACGTCAAACTCTCTACAATCCAACGACTCTGATGAGGACAGCATCAGTGCTTTCTTAGCTACAAGATATAATATTATTCCAGATAAATTTATGGATAATCCACAGCATACTATGATTAATTCGTCGTAACAGTTACTATAAATTTTTTATTAGAATGAAATTGACTTTATACATTTGCATCATACCAACTTACAGGGAGGGACGTGATTGTTTAATAGAATGAACAAAAATTGAGTCTGATGTATAAGCATAGCTTTGTCAGCACAGTACAATAACAATAAATAAGATTGGAAAACAAGTAAAGTGCTCGTTTGCATATCGTAGTTGGGCAATTAGCAAACATAGCGGACGGTAACATTATGACAATAGCGATCGCTTTCATTCAGTCTGTCCAAACATGGCTGAATCGTGCTTTAACCACTGAAACCGCTATCGTAAAATTCTATCGTAATTAGAGTTCGAGGTTATGCATATTAGTATCGATGTGCTACCTGCATTAGGTAACATTTACAAGAAATTGCAAATATTCGCCGGAATATTCTATAGGGATAATCTTTTATAACTTATTTTAAAACAACAATAATTTCAGAAGGAAAATTACTGAAAATAAATGTTTAATTAAATTAGTATTATATATTTGTAAACTTTCTTTGTCATTAATTCATTGTTTTTTTTAACCAAAAATGTATTAACAATGGAATTGGAAATCTGATAGCAATGATAATTGTTATCTTTTATCACTTGGGAATATGGAAAATCGAATTATAGAACTGCATTGTAATTAGTAATTGCAATGTGGTAGGTGGTAGAATGAATAGATGGCATGCGAGCTTGCATCCCAAAATTCGATCGTCATATGAGAAGTGTACGCGTGTACTCGGCCAGGCTATTGCTGTAATTTATTCCCTGGCTACGCAGATATACAATTCACACTTCGATTAAATTCGTGTCCCGATCTATTACACCCGTGATTTGAATCTCTATAACCTATTTTCGGTTCGATCTTCAAAATACAAATAACTATTTTTCCCAAAGAAAATCATAGTTTAAGGCTTCCATAGGCCTCTTGTAATTTGATTATAAACACAATATATCTTACGATATTTTCCATTTATCCTTTAATCATATAAATGCATTTTCGTAAATTCATTCCTTCTTGCCTCAGACAATGGTTCCTCTTCCGCGCTTCTTCTTCAATATTTCTTTCTTCTTTAATATTCTTTCTTTCTTGCTCCGATGTTCTTTATACCTGCAATATTTTCTTCCATCCTCCTCCATGGTTCTCTTTCTCTTTCATTTCTACATCCTAAACTGCGGCTCCTAGAGGCCCCTTTCTTTTCGTCGTTTGCGCCAGATGCTCTCTTAATTCCACGATTTTATTTCTCTCCCTCCTCTGGCATCCTCCACATCCAACGACTTGACTCGCATTTGGCTAGGGAGTCCGCATCAGTTTGCGTCGAGAGTATCGACCAAGTTACAGTTGCACTCCCATAATTTGCAACAAGCATCCCCTCCTTTGGTCCTGAAACACAAAAATGCCCCGTTGGAAATATGCAATTAGCGTTAATTACAACTTCAAAAACTGGTGATTAATTCGAGTTGAAAAAGAAACATCGATTACTTCACCATGTCTAAATAGATTCGACTTTCTCTACTGAATGTACGATTGAGTTATGTGTTGATATTTTTGTTATGTTTTATTCCCCGTATCTCAGATTTTATTTAATATTATAATAGTAATTCATATCTTGATGATAATTGATAAAATAGAATTCAGTATTCATGACAGGTTAAAAAACTATACCTCTAAATCACTAAAATTAATTTTTTCATAATAGAAAGACGACAACTACATTTTTAGCATTTTATCCGAACTTGAATATGCTTCATTCGTTATTTATGAATTATAATTCATACTCTCTTATTAATTTCTTATTCAATTGTACTTTAATATTTATGTAGTGAAATCAAGTAATAGGGTCGTTCAACGTAGTGCATCGTGTATGAAATCCAAGAGAGATGATTTTGATTAAAGCTGATGAAAGTAGAAAGCAAGGTGGATAAAAGAGCAAAATGTGTGAGAGATGGTGGATTGTTGAAAAGAAGGAAAAAAGTGTGTGTGTGTGTGTGTGTGTGAGAGAGAGAGAGAAGGCTGAGGGGTGAATGATAAGAGTAAATTCATTTTTCTGAAGCCTTTGATGCGATCTCGGCTAATTATTCACGGCTGACACCGGGAACGGATCGACCTACGGAAAACTTTTCATCCGGAAAGTCCAGATGTTCTGGTAAAAAAGATGGAAAATGATATGACAGAGGGTGAGCGTCTATTTGCATTCTTTATACGCCTATTGACCCCATCTTGGCACTCGTGCTTACCTTGAGAGAGCAGCCCTCTTTCCTCACTCTTAAGAACCCCCCTGAAATTAGTAAATTTATCGTGAGTTTCGATAAATTTTAATAAAAAATAAGCAACGTTTTATCGATAGAATCTCACACGTTTAATAACTTTAAATCTTTTGGCAACAATTAGTGGAAAAATCTCGTGAAAAAATCCGCGAGAGTCTTGGCAAATGTTACAATAGAAACCACGTTGGTCCTGCTTGAAATCATATTAAAAATAAAAATAAAAAGTAGCTTATTCCACAAATAAATTCTACAGACCGAGCGTACTTAAAAAATTACAGTTTAATGGCTCGTGAAACTAAGTTTTTCGTCCTAAACGAATCTTGGAAGATATTTTGCTAGTTTTTTGTGGAAAACTGTAGAGAAAAAGAAAAACATGAAAGAATGCGTTTGTTTGAAACTTTAGTTGTCATTTTAAATTTTGCACTTTAATTAACTTATACTTTCCCTTGTGTGCTTTATAATTTTTAAACATTCTTTTTATTACCAGTGTTTTTTTAAATCAATTCATTTTCGTATACTGCAATGTTGATGAAATTTATATAAGAGAAGGATGATAGGAGGTTAATTTAAGAAACTATTCAATAGATGAGGGGTTATAGCCCTCTTTTTCTCTCTTTTTTTTTGCTATGCATCAAAGGGTGCCATAGAATGAGCTATTTAAGAGTTAATCGACATATCCAGTATGATGAAATTCATATAAAGAGGGGGGATGGGAGGGATGGGAGGCACACTCTATTATAAATAAAAAATTAACAAAGACGTTTACATTGGAAATTCGATGATTGGTTATTTTTAAACTTTAAAAAAGGATTGCAGAGAAGAAGGAGTAGACGTCTTGCTAGACATCGAAGGGTGTCGTAGGGTGAGTTGTTTAAGGGTTGTTTGACAGAGATATCTAGTGTATATATGAAAGTGTCCGCAGCGGCAAAGCTAGCAGACACGAGACAGCCCTTACACCTATCACGTGACGATACACTCTCATTAAAATTCATAAGGCTCCTCACCCATTCCCACTTTAGCACCCCACCTACCGTATGAGCTGCATATTATATATTTATAGATGCCCCCGGGCTCCGGATATACGTAAGCAGCCCCCACTATAGGTGTCTATGCTATTCGACGCATACACTCAAACACCTGTGTCGCATACCCATCGACGTCACAAACACTTGCACATACTCGTACAGGTAAATGGCCGTATAGTGTCTATTCTTCGCCGAAACTCATACAAGCAGAGATAAACGTATGCAAAAACGATACAGGCATATCTATAAAAGACAAGTGGTTTCCGAAAATCTTCTATAAAGAACTTTATTAATAATGCATTTTAAGAAACATTGCAATATTGTTCTTTACAAAATTTAAAATTAAAAAGCTATTTTACATTTTTCGATACAGAGTAAAAAGCTCGAGTATTTTTATACTGTCTTATATACAATTGGTCAACTTTAATCTTGAATAATTGAAGAAATACTTATTGGATGTGAAAGTAGCAAAGGGATTTTTTGTTTAAACTTTTACGAGGACTAGCACTATGCACTTTTCATTATTACTCAGAGACACTTCGTGTTGATTTACATCTAAATTCAGGCTAAATCTGCTCGTATGTAAAGATGGATGCGCAATGCGCAGGTGTTACGTGTTCATAAATTTAAAGACACGATACTCTCCTAGGCTGGACTTCATTTTAGATAGTGCATCAAGTTCAATTACATTTTCCTCTATGCTAACTGTAGACAAAATTGAATTAAATACGCCTTTTAATACGTGCTTTTCCCCACGTGTAATCCTGTCGTTAAAACCCGAGAAGAAGTTGAATAAAACTAATCGTGTATGTTTGTATTCAGAATTCTAATTTACCAGGTGATTCTGAAAAAGTTGAATAAAATATCTGCTAAAATTAAATGAAGTTAATAAAGAAATTTAATAAAGCTTAGATCAATTTTTAAATTAAGTTTTAGTAAATTAAAATAATTAATACTTTAACGCGCGAGCGATAAAATTCGACGGTCGTTGGTTACTATAGCGAGAAATCTTAGTTAAACGAGAAACATTTGAGGCTGATTTAAGGCAAATTTTAGAGGAGCATCAGTTGACCGTCATTGCGAACTGGCGCAGCTGGGAATTAATCTGGTAATAAATTCCGCAAGTTGGTCTTGATGATTAGTAGTTTCCGGGGTGCCACTTCACTTGCCTGATGATGTTGCTGCAGCCTGAGGACTTACACTTACGCACGGCCAAGTTCAGTCGGTACTTCCGGTTATACACGCGTGCACGCATTCCTTTACGAGGGGTGGAAGTTTCATCCTCGGCACGCGCCGCCACGACAAATTATACCAACGGGGTCGGATTAAAAGCACCCAGTTGAATATAACTTTTCCTTTGACATTGACAAGATCGCTTCAAAATGTATACAACTTATTTAATAAACTATATCGTTTCTCGCGCTTATTTACGAAAATCCAATAAAATCATCCTAACATTCGTCAGGATTTAGCAATACATTTTTTAGTGCAATGAAAACCGATAAAAAAAACTGCTGGGGTGTATCATTCTGGCTGTAAATGAAACCTCTGATTACATGCAGTAGAGTATAACTCGATAATAATAAAGACAAAAATTACGTGAAGCTAATAGAGCTTCAAGTCAAAGACAGATTATTTTTTATTACTATAGTGATTTGTTAATTGCGAATAAACTCTTCAATTTATTTATAATTAAGTATATATATATATATATAGTACATATGTAGAAGGTCTTAAGTTAACTTATGCTAAACCTATAAATTTATGTATAAGATGAAACACTGTAAAAATAAAATTCTTATAATATATCTACGGCGCTTCCTGTTCATATAACTACGTAATCAATTTTTCTTATCAGTCAAACATCGCTTATGCAATCCAGAGATTAATATGAAACTTCGTAGTACTTAATTTTTAATACAATTCATAATTTCATAATAAGTACAATATTATAAAATTGTACAAGAATTTTATTCTTAAAATCATTCAGTCAAGAGAATTTATCAGTTTAGCACGAGCAACCACCATGTAACCACACATATATTTCCTTGAAGGTTTTCGGGTGGAATTAGGGCTGGGAAGACCATGAAGCAAACAGAGACATTCCTGACTCCGCATATATCAAGTTTCCCATTGCTCACTGTCCCCCAGATCTTTCGAGCCAAGTTTAATGTCGGCTGACTAATTGAAAGCTCCGTGACGAGCTTACCGGAAGCACTTGTCGAGAAGCCACCACGTATATCCAAGCTGCATCAAGCTACCCACTCCCTGTTGAGGATTAACAGGATCTCTAAAGGAACCTCCCTCAATTTTTTTTTCCTATTTTTAACAAGTTCCTACACCATCTTACGAATTCCTCAATCCTCTTAACAATCACCACATCGATTTAAGACTGATGCCGAACAAACTAATCAGTTTATCGTTCGCGTTCAGTAATTACATTATTTACCGACAATTAAAACCCTTTGCCACCCTGGAAATTTCCAATATGAACCCTCAGCAATGGAACATCGATTTTCGTAATTTAAAAAACATTTTTTAAAGTTACGTAATATAGCAACTCATATTGCAATATCACCATTCTTGCGACAACATGCCTGTAAAATTTAATTAAACCGAGGCGATTGTTGAGGATTTCGAGATTATAATGAAAAATGAGGTATATGACGTTTCAGTTATTTCTTGGGGAAATATTTTGGAGGGGAAATGCTCGGAGCTACGGTGCATACGCGGTCACATTATTTAATACAGCTGCAGGATACGTGCATCCGTAGAATCCTCGGAACTGTTTTCCTTTTGCGAGGGGGAAGATCGGAGGCCAACCAGGAGAATGCGGTCGCGTGAACATCGACAAAAGTTATGCATAGCCCCCGTCGAAACGCTACTGAATAATGTATATGCGCCCATAGAATGGTCCACGAATGATTAATGATACTGACCCCCACCCTGCAGCCCCAAAGTCCACTTTTTACCCCCTTTCTCGCGCATCCTTCGATTTTCCTACGATTCCTTTGCCCTGATCACCGACAACCCTTTCTCGATCAATTTCTCTAGGACGTTTAACCCTTTAATCAAGACTGCATTCTTAAAAGCGGGTCAAATCTCGATCTACCCTGCAATGCAGTTCACGAGTAGTTTTAAAAAATTGGCTAGGAAATGACGTAAGTGTTTATGCTAGAATTATGGATAAATTGTTATAATAAAGGCTGATAAAATTTCGATAATAATATTGCAGTGGTGTAATTCGATGACGACTTTTTTCAACTGGACAAACCCTTCATTACTGCAACGGGTCATTGCACGATTTTTGAATTTTTTGCGACACGTGGAAAGATGTGCATTCTTGTTCACACAAATGAAACGCATACATGTGCGATTGGCACGTTTCACACACATACTGGAATGGACTCACACCGTAGGTAGTTTATGCAGCCGAGTGCGTGAAGGGCCACGTGAGCGTACTTAGCACCCCTACGGAACAAGACCACTCGACCAGCACGTACCAAATACTTCAGACATACCACCACCCTGCTAAATCATTACCGCACGTACACACGATAGGCGTCCGAGGTATTTCAGGAAGTCAGCACGAAAAACCAGTTCCCCAATACTTCCAAGTGCAGAAATAAATCTAATAATATATTCACGAAAATCTGGCAGTAATCTTCATTATACCTTCTTCGGTTTTGGTGTGCTGCAACATCAATTAGTCCTTTACTTATTAATTTTATACACTGTGACACTTGTCTCGATTAAAATTTAAACAAAATTTGTGTTTTTGTTGTTTTCATTAAACCGTTGTAGAAGCTTTTCGGTCTCTGCAGTCTTCTCTATTATTTATGGTACAAATAGTAATGCAGTGGTGCAGCATTACGAGAGTTCAGCGATGTATTTTATGGTGTGACGAAGGTTGCGATAATATTTATTTATTAAGAGAGTAAAAGCAATTATTCGGGAAGATGTTTAATGAATGAAGAATGAGCTGAAGAGAAAAACGTGGAAACGAGTAAAAAATAATTTCCGCAACGCGTTGGAAATAACTTTTATACTCTCTGGAGCTGCGATGTTATTACGGTGGTCGTCCAGGAAGTGGAGAGAGTAAGGAAAATTGCATGGAGGAACAGGAGAAAAATAGACGAAAACGTGTCACACGATACTCTGGCGTATGTATAGCGTGTTTCAAAATCCGCAGCGGAATGTGGGTGGAGCTTACGACCTAAAATAAAATGGCGTGTGACCAAATTCCTTTATCACGGTTCCCTTTATATTGATTTAATATTCTACACAGCAGCATTTGCATAAATAGCCACGCTTTTTTTGGATTCATTTCTTGGAAGAGTCGCAAGAAAATATTCAAATAAATTATTTTCATCCTGTACACGAATATTCCTCGACGATCATTAATTTCTTTGCATTATTCCGCGCAATGAACTCAATAAGATTCTTACAAATTATTCTTTATCAAGCTTTTTTCCAAACAAGAGTTTTTTCTCTGCTTTAAATATAGTACGTTCCCAGACTTATCAAGTTTTAACCGGAAATTTTCTTGAAAATTCCCTTGAAGTTCATTTGTCTTTAGCACACAAACCTTTCATTACAGCAGAATTTTTTCAGATAAATTTTCACTCTATCGTAATTGTGGAAAGGTTATGGGAAATGTTCTGTGAATAAATATGAATAAAATATGAGGGAAATATTTGTATCGTGATACGCGATTAATAGGATATATGGTGCGTTGAAACATCATGATTTTCATAAGGAGCTGCAATTTTTATCGAACTCGAAATGGTGAATTGGAGAATTTTTTGCATTCGGTTTGGTTTCGCGATTTTCAATCCAACGGAATGTTCTTTAAATTCGCTTCTCTTCAGCAAACAAGCCTTTCATGATCGAGCTTTACGGTGCGTAGATAGAAGACCAGCCAGCACTTTGCGCTCGGAGTAAATAGCCGGGCTGAAATAACTCCATCCTGTATAAAGTGAGCTCACGTTTTCCTCCAGTACACTTTGTACGATGAAAAAATACCAGCCACGTGTGTATTCACGTGCACGCATTTATCCCCCTTTCTGACCCTCAAAAACCTGCAGATACGTCGCATTATAATATCGTGCAAACGTGCCTAATGTATATTATTGTTAATTATATATTAACTTGGTCCAGAGCTACAGCTTTTAAAATTCCTTTTTACAGATGTTAGATAACTTTACAGCCATTTCAGCTTTCATGCAAGGGAAACGAATTTTTAGAATAACGTAGTATTTTTATACAAATAGTCCTAAATGATTTATTAAATAAAATATGAAAAATATAAGAGGAAATGTTTGTACGGCGCGATCGCCAGTGGCCTTCGTCCATTCTCGAGTAAACGCTAAAGTTCGTAAGTCAATTGGATACAGTCTTTGAGAAGTTTTATTTGTTCGGGATGCATCGACGTGTCTCGCTTCTTACGGGAAAGAAGAAAGTACATTTTGGTCCTCAATCGTTTTCCAAACGTCGCAGAAAAGTGGAAACTGATAAAAGAAAAGAAACCGTAACAAAGGTTCGACGCAATACCTCTATATGAATTGGTTTTCCCCCCAGAAAGCTTCTCTAGTTGGGAATAAGATTCAAACAATGGCAAAAATAATTTTCGTCTATTTGAATGGGAAACACAAAATCTTTAGAGGATTCGATTGAAATTAAATCAAATTTCTTTGCAGTTTTGAAGAAAGGAACATACTTATAAGTATATTATCATAACATTAATATCATGGGTGATTAAAAATTCATTTTAAAATTTAGACAAATGCGATGTCGGAATTTCAATGGGAAATAAATCATTTCTGTTACTCGTCGAATTAAATCCGCTGCTATATCGCTGCTCCACGATTTTTATAGTTAAATCGACTAAATTTTCTGTTCACTGGCTCCATTATTGAATCACTGGCGAATTGGATAGCTTCATGGTTATGCACGATATATATTTTACGGAAATATTTACCGATTGAACAGTTTATAACTATCATTCGCCAGCTACCCATAATTACCATCAATTATTATTAATTATAAATAACATCATACATTTATAATTCTACTCGTGTATCAGGATAAATTCCAACGTCCTGCGAAATGTGTCGCGTATATATATCTAAATTCTTTACCTCTCTCTCTCTCCTTTTTCCTCGACCGACCGTTTAACGGTCAAAAATTTGCTAAAGTTCTGCCATAAAATCTGTGAGACGTAGAGTAAAATTTGAAGATTATGGAGGCCTATGTGCATTTGCCTTCGAAAGAAATATTGCTCCTCGTGGTGAAATCAATTCCGGTAAACTCGGATGGGCCCGCGTTCTCTTAGCTGCACTCCGGATAATACCGAGAGTGCATCCGAATGTCCCTGGTCTCGAATCGGAAGATTTATATTGGAGTTATTATTCGTGCTTTTCAAAATTTCAAGACGTCCTCCATCGGATTTATTCCGGTATGGTGCCTAGGATTTACATAATGTACCCGAGAGAGCAAGAAATATGAGGTAAACGTAGATACAAATAGAGCGAAATGGTTATGGCCATCTTTATACTTATGATATAATTGTTACAAACATTACACGCGAGTCTCTCGAGAGACATCGCGAATGTAAAACACGTACGATGCACTATATGTATATATATATATATATATATTTATATGTATACTTACATTGATTAGTAGAGTATATAAAAATACGTAACAAATGTAACTGCATATACAAGTGAGAAATAATAAAATAATAGATAAAAGTCTCGGAATATTGCAGGAAAATGCAAGTGACGTAATAAAGCAGTATGAAATTATGGAATTGAAGAGATTATACATATATGTATGTGCGTGTACATCGTTAATCGTAATCGAATAGCACGTTTGTCGATAAAAACGAGGATCAACAAAGGCTCGTTAAAAATCTGGTGGGAAATATCGATGAAAACACTGAGAGGTTTGGTGGCTTTTTAACGTATACGGCGCAAAGCGCTTGTTTATAATAGTTGTTTGTTTGCAAAGCGCTTGAAAAGCTCCATTAGATCAGTTCGGAGTAGTTTGGTATAATTGGCTGGAGTCCACTTTCCATGCATATGAGGTCATGCAAAAGAGAAGTTGGTCCGAGATTCAGTGGAGCATGCAAACTCGAATGTGTGTTACGATTATCGTCCCGCCCCCTTGAAATCGCAGTGACGGGGTCCTGGAGGGGTCGTCGAATGTTTTCAGCAACGGAATTTCGAGGAACGTCGCATCCAGGAATACGGCGACGTCGTTTCCGTGTTCGTTCAACGATCCCCATTCCGTCTCCTTACGTGAATGCATTTGCTGCATCCAGAAATGTCCTTGCAGAAATGTCCTTGCGCCACAGGAATAAGAGACCGGCCTCCCGACACTTTTCAATGCTTCCCACTCGCACAGACTGGCTGCTCCTCCCTCAGATTTGTTCGCGCATAAAATTCATGGATCATTTCGCGCGATTGCCAATGCCACGTTGCACGTTGAGCACGTTTCTTCATAAAAAAGGCAAATATACATTACGCTATATATATTTTTTTCAGTGGATTTTTTATTTCCCAATTAAACAGGCAAACTCGTTAGTCGATAAAATCGTTGCTGCAGTAATATATCGTTCCTTTCGTCCCATGATTTTGCTTATTACCGATTGACTCGCACAGAGTCCTGCATGGAGAATTTCTTAAAATATTAATATCATTATAAAATCTGCTTTAAATGGTGGAAGAGGGGTGGTGAATGGGTGATAAATACACGAATTAAGCAATAAATTGGTCAGAGACACTGAGCGAAGGAATTTGCTAAAATTTTCGAATGGACCTGTAGCTTGTTATCTGGCTACGCCCCCTAGAGATTGATTCGAAAAAAGTGACAATTCGCTGTATCATAATGCAGCAAAGAATACTACAGCAAGTTAGATGAAAATATATATGAGTATATCGATGGCCGTACGGCAATTTCGTGGCTTCCAAGTTTATGTCGATCTCGTAAATAAATCACAGCTGCACACACAGATGTGCATGCCTGCATGATCCGGTAGGAAAAAGAATACGATGGTGGGGGTAAGGGGTTTTGCGAGTCCAAGAGAAGGAAGGAGAACGAGATTCATGGCCATGGCTTAGAATCTCGCACAAAGAGCCGCGGTTACACGTGTACACCTGGCGTATATTTCAAGATGGTCGATAAACCGCCTTTACCCTCTTTTTCTCTCGCAGGCTACACGCGCACAGTTTTCTTGGCAGGAAAAGCCGAAATCCCGGCAAATTGAATAAAAGTTGATTTATACCTTGAACGTAATGAATACTAGCACCCCTCTCTCCCTCTTTCTCCCTCGCTTTCACTCTTCTCGTCAGTTGGGCAGCCTCGTCAGCTGTGTGCCAAGTCTAGTTTTAATATTAAGTATAGCTCTTAAAGTTTCGGAAAAATTGACAAATTCCACGAGTAAATCTTATTTCACGAGAAGTTATTATTACGCGTACCCCGACTCTCCGGTCAAACTATAAATCTTCAATCTTTCATTGGCCTCGATTCTTTATTGCATCGTCTGATAAACGTAAATGGTGATTTAATAATAAAGAACGGAGCATCCAATCGAGTTACGCGTAAAAGTTGGGCAATTTTCGACAAATTGTTTCGATCCAAGTTTTATTAATAAGTGAATTTAAATTGAGTGCAAGAAGCAGCAAGAGCGGCAGCAGCACACAAAACTACAGAACGAATTTAATTAAACTGTGCAGTAATCGCCGAACGTCTTGGCTCAAACAGCACTTTAATTGAATAAGTACAACTAGTGGTAAATTTGTTTACAGTTGAAAACGAGTTCAAAGGATACAGTCAGTATTTACAGTGGGACGCCAATGTGGATAATTAGTTTATAACGAATAAAGTTTTCAGGCACATCAATGGAGGGCCTTACGTGTGTTAGAGGCAAATGAAACTAATATGCCATCTGCTTAGTAGTTATAGCAGAAGGAAAACTCTATATAAATTACCTTAAATTGCTTGAGAAATCCTTTAACGTTAATGCAAGTGTTCTATGCTGTTATTTAATCTTGAAAATAACACGTCTTATTTATTTAATTTCTAGCAAATTTTAAGAACTGCGAAAACAATTGTTACTTGTTTCAGGGATTCCTGTCATGATTCGTGGACCCAGCTGCGCTTGACGCCAATGTTTGGTTGCATTTGCCCAAATAACCATATGAAAAGGCGCTGCGACAAGATTTTCTCCACAGTCAACCACAACCCCTGCGTGGGTAAGTAAAATAAAACGCTGTGTGCAGTAGACCAAAAATTGGCATTAAGCATTTTTTTAATCTTCTCTAGATGTATTTATATTACTATATTTACCTTGTTATCATCATTATCATTATTATTATATAGGTACAGACACGTATATGTGTATTCGTATACTGCCTACATATACGTAATGTAAATAATTGCGTATATATTTTTTTATCTATTCATTTAAACGTTTAAATAATTTTTAAGATATATTTTTTTACATATATATAGTTACTGCTGCTACATTATTGTTATAGTACGTATATTATTTAACCCGTGTTTTTCAAGTAAGATTTAGCACTTTGTTGAAAAGCGACTGTCGATGTTGTGACGTAAATTTTTCAATTACGAGTTTTTACTTTCGTCAGATTTTTTGTCAGATTTTTCTTGTGTATCTCTCTACTGTACCAGTGTATCTGTACAAAGCTCTACTGTTTTATGATCGTTGTGCCCGCCAGAAACCAAAGTCCGGCCGATCCTGGGTGAAACGAGTGTGTGGTGAGGATAAAGGCAACGTCAATTTGTTAATTGAAAATTTTAAGATAATGGCTAATTTTTGTATTAGTCGAAAATAGTGAATGAGTCATTGTGTGTGTGTGTGTGTGTGTGTGTATAATAGGCAATCGAGAATAATAAAAAAATTATTTAAAAATAGAATATTTTCATTACTCTTTTTAAAAATTGAATGTCGTAATAATAAGAACATATCGGTGCAATTACCGTTAACGATACTGCGCGTTGTTTGCTCATCTGAGAAGGCACGTTATGGCATCCCTACGGATAAGCTTCTCTCTCCTTAATTAACTGTCGGCTGCCGCTATCGAGATATAAGATAAGGATTTCATCGCATTCGTATAGCAGTTTCGTAATTTCACCCCTCCGAAAGCTTCTCTGTAATGACATTTTCCGCATTTTTACCATTGTCACCGTCAAGTAAAGTCCCCCGGAATTATTTCGCCATTAAGAAATATCGCGCGGCCTTGACACGCGGTAATTATCTCCCGCTATTATTCCTCTCGCGAAAGCAGCTTTTATTTTAACCGAGAAATTCTCCAATTTTCATTCGTTAAATTGTAAAGCGTGATAAATTGCATTATATTCTGATAACATTGATAAGAGTTCAAATAAATTGAAATTGTATTATTCGGCGATATAGGTGGAAATGGGTCAATGAGAATTGTTTATGCTTAACAGTACCGGTTGAACGCGTTTTATCGAGATTTCAACCTGTAAATTTATTCATTTTTCTCGAGCTTCGCAAGAGAGCTCCAAATTAGCTGTTGCAATTTATTGGAATATTCGTTTATCAGTTTCTTGGACAAATTTGATTAACGATTTTTGGTTAATTGAATTAAATTAGATTCGGCGAATAGAGGATAATAATTTAATAATGCAGAGCGAGTTGAGAAATTAGACCATGTATAAAGTGGATAAAGTGGATAAAGCGAGAAATCGGTAACGAGTAGGAGATGTAGGATGAGAATAAAATTGTAAGACAGATAGAAGGGGAGTGGTAGGTTATAGGAGGGAAGGGGGCATTAGTGAGAAAAACCACGTGTGAAAAGGTCTTTTGGTGGTAAACGTCTATTTTCCAAGGGCTTTTCGATCATAGTAGATGAAGCCGTGGCAAGAGAAACGGATCGAAAGTCGATTGTCGGGATTCCCTTTGGCACGTAGAGACTTTATGAATTTTTAAAGGGAACTCCTGGAACACGAGGAATTCGCGAGCCTTTGATCTTTGCCGCTTACCCAGGATCGGCAAGGCGCCGCCGCTTCTATTCGTGGCTCGCGCAGTGGTAATTTCTCGCATTGTTCAGACCAGTAGAAAGAGGAGAGACAGCGCCGCCGTACCAAAGGAGCTCATTACAGGATTAAAGTAGCACTGGCGCAAACTTCCCAAGAAACTCCAATTTTCTATAATAAACTTTTTAATTATGTTATACACGCAAAATTCAATTTATTTGTGCAAATTAAAATTATTTGCGATTCTCAGTGATAACAATGAGCATTGATCAGACGGGCTTATAATGAAAGCTTGATTCAACGAACGTGCTTTAATCCTGTTTTGGAATGGTATAAGTGTATTAGTTTTGGACGCGCATGCGCGTGCTTTACACGCGTGAGTTCCTTCCATTGATGATGGGTAAAAGCCAGGTGATTATCATGCCTACTTTTACACAGCTATATACGGCTGCCTCGCTATCTCTCCGAGGTAAACCGCTTTGGACAAGTCCCGATTAGTCAAATAAGAATTTCTTTTTCAAGATCAATTGTTCGTATGTACATGAACACGACGTGAAACCAACACGTTTCAAGATTTTTAAAAACATATTGGAATACGTATAATTATAAGAATTGATTGAACGTGTATGAAAAATAATTGTAATGAAAATTCCTACAGTTCCCTGCGCAAAAGAAATAAGAACATGGAGGATAGGTAATCCTGATCGGGAGCTTCAAATTTAGTGAATTCTACTTGGGTACTAGTGTACCATCTCTCTCTCTATCTCTATCTCTCCCTCTCCCTCCCTTGCGAAATGTAATTCATTTTTCAATTTGTCTTTTTTTTTTTTTTTTTTTTTTTTTTAGAGAGATGACGCAATTTGTGTATGGATGAGGGGGAGAACAGGAGGATTGGAGTAGAATTAGTTTCGGCTGGGAAAGAAGAAATTCCAGCTGGAAAAGAGTGGAGGGTGGGAGAGTATAAGAGATATGGGAGGGGTAAAAATGTAGAGAGTATGGAGAGAGAGAGGATTATAAATAAAAGTAAGAGAAAGAGAGAGAAGGAGGAGTGGGGGGGGGGGGATTTGCCAGTGTTATCCTGGTGGTTGGAGGAAAACCAAAGTCCTGTTCGGTACAATGAGGTCCTTGAGGATCCATGAATCCCGAGGAAGACGTCCGGTGCAAGGAGAGGGGAGGAGCGTGGATCGATCCTGGAAATCCTGAAATTCGAGGGAACGTCTGCACGAGCAGTTACGCGCACCATCCCCCCGAGAATGCATTCTATCCGAAGGACTAGCCATTCGAAATCGGCCAAGTCCTCTGGCCCTTTCATCCTGCCAAGGACGCGGACCTTTCCAAACGACAAATTATCATACGTGTCCTTTAGCTTGTGCCTCCCCTCGATTTATTCATGCGAAGCCTGGTCCTCCACTGAGCTTGCTTAGCCTCTACTTATGGCAAATAGACTAGCGTTCTTTCCTTGTAAAACTGAACCATCAAATTTCGTTCCAGAACAAACTGGACAATTTAAGTCCTTTCAGAAAAAATCTAAGTTTTCTTCCACTATTTAAAATATTCTTCCTCGCGAACGTGCCTGATTTTAAAGCATCAGAATTTGCGAACAATTTTTGGTTCATCGAATAGTATCTATTTTAACGTTTAAATTATTTAGTGGTAAATTGTTATAGTTTTATTTTTAAAACCACAGTTTCATAGTTATTACCTCATCACAGCAATAAAATTAAGTTTTCCCATGTTTTACTATTCTTTTTCAAAAACATGTAGGATTTTGCCAGTAAATAGAATGGGAAGGATGAGAATTTAGGGAAAATTTTTGGTTCACCGCATCGTTACTTTAACGCGGTGTTAGGGGGTGGTAAATATTTGAGGAAAATTGTTCGATAAAAATGGCGATGAAACAATCCGAGTATCGATAGAGCAGGGCGATCGATGAAAAGTCGAGCATAGTAGTGAACGTTGATCATTTCGCGGAATGCAAATAGGCGAGCTCGACGCTTTTCCCGGAAAAGCCGCGAGCTCTCGTGACGAAAGTAACGGTTTTATTTTTCCTCGTACGATACGGCGAGTCTCGCTGCTGCTGCGCCGACTTTATTATGTCGGGAATCGATTTTCGAAGGAAATTATATGCCAGCGGTACTGCAGGAATCGGTTGGAGAGTGAAAACTCTGCGACGAGACTTTCCAGGAGGGTGAAAAGCTCGCTCGGTGGAGAAAAAAGCTCAAGAGGGACAGAACTAATTTGAGAGGAGAGACGAAATTCCTGAGACGAGAGAACGAACATATGGAGGATGAATGTTAGAGGAGAAAAAAGTTTTTATATGGTGGAAGGACGAGGGGTTGGCTAAAGGACACGAATTTTTGATTTTTAGGATTTCGAAAGCTCGAAAACTTTGGATGGAATGCGGAGTGATTCCGCACCGCATGCTATTTTTCTTGCACGCCTGCTACATGAGATAAATATTGGTGGTCGCATGAGAAATTTTAGCCGAGCCTGTTTTGAAGTTTCTATATTTTCTGTACTCTACTCAATCACTATTATGTCCTTTGACTCCTTCAAATTGAGCCACAAGCACCACGCCCAACAAACTTTTTCTTTATATTATCCAATTAAAATGTATATGCAGGTATATTTCTCACACAGGTACATCCAGCACAATAATTAAATAATTAGCATGTAAACAACTATATTCCATTAAAAATTTACAATTTCTCACTTTGAAACAGTCAAGTCGACAGGGAAATCGAATACATTTTTAAATACCACACACATTTATTAAAACTGAGGTAATACACGAATTCAGAATAAAAAAAAGCTCTGCACAATATGTAGATTTTTGTTTCGAGATTGAGGACGGTCAAATTTCGAAGCGACGAGTGAAAATAGACACAATAACGTGGCTTGAAAAGTGCAAATGGGGCAAATTTGCGAGGGATTCTTTGGTGCGGAAATAAGGGAGAAAAAAGGAGGAGAGTGTGCGTGAAAGTCGGAAGAGCGCACAAATCTGTCTCTATCGCGTGGATAGGAGGAAGATTCGGGGTAATATCAATATTTTCCTTTCGCCTGGTCTTGTCGCAGACGAACGCACGCGAAGGACGATTCGGAATAAAAAGATTGAAAAGCTGGCGGAGGTTAAACGAACCAGGACGGAATCGAAATTGACGGTCGCGTCCCGGGAAGCTTACAGAGGGTGTATACCTTGGCTCGTTTAAAACTCCAAAAAGCCTATACGGATGTCTGAGTAAACCTTTTCCCCAAGAGCAACCGCCGTGTCTTTAAGCGTCCTTAAGAAATTATCCCTGATGAATTGCCAGGATTTCCGTATTCTCCCCTTCACCCTGTAAAGCTCCTTTGTCGATTCTCTTGAAAGCTAACTCCAAACAGTGAAAGAAAATCGTAAACGATTATTAATCGTCCAATTTGCTCCTCCTGCTTTACCGATCAACTCGTTGATTAAAAGAAAACACCAACCAATATCCTTATCCAATTTCATCGATCGATCCTTTCGTTCTCTTTTTAATTATTCCAACACGCCTGCGCGGAAGAAAATTAACATTACCCATGTGCTCGAGATAGATATGGCTTATATTTGGCTAATCGCTAGCCTATACGTGGGCCAATGTACAAAAACAATAGACAAATGTCGTATATTTTAAGATAAATGACTAAAATCTTAAAGTGTTTTATTTTTAAAGCAAGTCACAGGTTATCCGAGTGGTCAAAACGCCGGATAGCTCAACATGAAATTGAAATCTGGTTATAGATTCTAGCCCCAACGTAGATAAAAAATCGACGAAGTGAATATTCCATCGCGATGATTACTAAAAATAAATAAATTGATTACTATTTTTTCTTTTTTGTTTTTAATATGCCTTAATGTAGACAAAATACTGGTCGTAATCAATGTTTGCTAGAAACCACAGAACAATGCATAAATATGGACGTGACCATGCTGTAAATATAGAGGGACCATAGCTTAAATACGGGAGAGACTGTAGGATTCTAGCAGTAGAAATTGCTCTGCCCACATTTGGGCCAGAGATTGGTCAAAGATAAAGCATATTTATTTCGAGCATTGGCAATACTGATTTTGTTCCACGTGACCGTAGTTCTCCACTCGTTTCTTCCTTTTTTAATACGCCAAATTCGCGAAAGCCGTGAATCATGTGTTTCAGCCAATTCATTAGCCGGATTTATTAAAAAAGTTGATTTGGATCGTCCAATTACGTAAATTGCGTATAGACTCTCACGATGCTAAATTGCAAGGATCTTCATTCTCCAATAAAGGGAAGTTGAAAGTTGCGGGAAGTCTCGCGCTTTATCGATAATAATTATTATCAAAGCTCTTGATATTTTTTAAACAATCGGAATTCATGAATGCAATCGTTCGTTTCTCGGTGTGTACATGCGCAATTCGCATATAGTATGTACAGTATACCTGTTATACATGATTAGGAAACAAATAGCTCGTGATTGCACGCCGGTGAGTTTATTTATTGAAAGGTTGACAAAACGAGGATTACTTATTTTATGTGCACTGAAAATATTGAAAATATACGCGTCATTACGTATTGCAATATAAATTTTCATCGAGCCGAAGCGTCTCGTTGGCCTTTTATGTTTGGAGAATGATTCAGCGATCGGTTATACGAGATAAAGTGGAAAAATCGATAATTAGGGAGACGCGAGATAAACAGAATTATCTCGGAGGATGCCGATAGAGCCAAAATAGGTGGGTGGTGTTATCTAACTCTGTCCTTAAACCACAGGCGCACACTGTTGAGAGCCAGCCAACCGTAACAAACTATAAGAGTACACCGACAAGCCAACTTCATCCAACTACAAGCCCACTATCGGTATAACCGTCACTAGCAAGCCCGCCGCGCCGTCGCGACGCGTCCAGGGAGCACCACCTATTACCATCACTGCCACTTTTTACTATACTACACTCTATTATTTACGCTCTAGCAAGCCTTTCAATACAAAATCCCATCAAGGTCAAATTTTCATCAAATATAAACCACGTGCGCGAGAGAAGAAATATTTTTCATTCATTTTCTATATACACTCAATAAAATAATTTCTTACGATACCCGTCGATAAAAAATTATCATGTTGGAACAAAAGTCTCGCGAATCACTGTTAAAATGAGATAATTTCTGTTTCAATAAGAATAGATAAATTAAAATAGACAATTTAGTGGTTCGAATGAAGAATTCTACATAAGATAATACTTTTTTTTTTTCATAAACACACACAATAAGCACAATTTCACTATACTATCACGTTAATCATGAATACGAGACACGATAATAAGACGTATATCTGGAGCACCGAACTGGGCGAATCGCACCCACTCACCCCTTCTCGTGCGCGTCTCTGCTTATGTGTTACAGAGTTCCTGCCTTCATCAGCATCCGTAGACCTGTCTGGGACGGATTCTGCCCTGTACCCGTACGATTCTCAGCAGGAGAGCTACCAGGAGATCTGGTTACCACCGACCAGTATGTACCCCTATTTTCTCTTCCCTGGCACCGCGCGTACCTCGTACAACGATAACGAGAATCCCAGCAGCGACAGCCAGGAACAGGAGGATCCGATCGAGCAGCGTCATCGTCATCAGCACGGGAGACAGCAGGAAGTGCCGGAGTTGCCAGGTCGCACCAGACCCGCTCGTCCTGGTAGCGTTCTGGTCGTCGAAGCTTACGAACCCCGCTCTGACCTTGAAGATGGGGTTCGTACGTCATTGAACGACCTTGAACGTTCCAGGCCAGTCGACTATTACGACAGGGACAGACTGGAGGGCGTTCCTGGAACCTTCGACGGCTCTTCCTCCTCCTCCTCATCCTCCTCCTCTTCTTTCTCTTCTTCTTCTTCTTCTTCTTCTTCTTCTACCACGTTGTCCAAGCATGATCGTGCCTCCAGCACAGTGCACCAGTCGCAGCACCCCCACCAAAGCGAGCATGACACCACCAACGTGCACCAGCACCAGCACCATAGCCACCACCACCACAACCAGTTTCACCCTGCACCCGCACAACCACCACCACCATCGGCACCAGGCGCGTCCTCCTCGTCGTCGTCGTCGTCGGCGTCCTCCTCCCCACCCTCACCGCCGCGACCCACCCCCACCGTGCAGGAGGCGAAAAATCAGCCGGCCCACTCGGTCGCGGCGGCCTCGCCCAAGAAATTTGCGCCGAGGCCCACCTACGAGCATCGCGCCATCTTCGATCGCGCCGACGACGACCTCGACGACCTTGAGTACAGGATCGGGGCACCACCGGTCGACAGGCTCTTCGATCTCCGCGAGGCCTTCGAAGGGTTCGTCGACAAAGGTTCGTACCACCTTCTCCCTTTCGAGAGAATTACGACCAACATTTTTCTTTATTTTCTTTTTGCAATACTCTCGAGTCCAATTTATTCGCTTTTCTTTTCTTGCAACTTTACAACCCCGATCCTTAATACCCGATTCGTTAGGTCGCAGAGAATTTTCGCCCATTTGTGTGTCAATGGTGAAAATTCCAGATTAGTACCAGGTGCCTCAAGCTTTCGATGTACCGAGACCCATGGAGATAGATAAAGGAGCACGTTTATTTATAGAGGTCCTTATATAAGAATGTAAGAATGTTAGTACCCCGATTGTATTATATATTGTGTCTTGAGAATTTCGTCTTGGGAGTGTGTGAGAGATAAAGTTAATAAAGTAACGTTTAAAGGGAACGATTTACTCGAGAGCTAGTTGGCAAACAAGTGCAGCAACACCTGGCACGAGAAACGTCGCTCTTTCGCGTGGTGGCTTCTCAGCAGAATGAGAAACTCTCACCCCGAGACTTGTCGTGGACGTTCTAGCCAAAGTGGTTGGGACGTCGACGATTGGACATCCTGAAGGATCTCGAAGTCCTTCAGCGATCGTCTCTTTCACACAGGGATATTAGCTGTAAGGTGAATACTCGACGCGCGAATCTCGAAAAGCATTTGTATCCTCACTTAATTCTCTTAATCTTTTTATTTAGTATATATATATATATATATATTACACTTTTATTATTACTGTGTTTCTCTTTCGTTCTTCCTTCCTTTCTTCAACGTTTACTGTTATAACTCGATCCCCCCTCTCTGTATTAACCTGATATCCCTTAATTCTTTATCCAACATTATCCATTCTCACTGTATATTTACCTACTTATTGTTGTTATATCCATCCTGTTTCTTCCTTTTAGAAATATTTTTTTCCATTACTGATAAATTCTCTTTAATGTACCTATTTACGCTCTGTATTATTTGCCTTCATTAGTTTCTTGTAAGTTGTTTTATTATTCTAATTTTTACCCTCTCCCTTTTTTTGCCCGTTTCACTTTACCCTTGTCGTTTCCCTTATTAGTCTTTTCGTTAGAGTTCTTGTTACTTTTGCTCCCACGTTTTCTTCCTCTCTCGTTTTACATCAGTCTCGTCGCCCGAACGAGCTGAACGCATTGCTCCTTCGGGCTTGAGGATGTGCGAGACTAAGGGATGGTCAGAGGAGGGATTGGGTGATAAGGGGGAGGGTGACTCGATTTTCCACGACGAATCGAGTTCGGGTCTCTATGCTCCGTTTCGCCTGATGTCCTTTACAGTGAAGGTCATCTCGCACCCGGACAACTCGACCAGTTTCGAGGTGATCGAGTCCCAACTGGAGAATCCGTTGATAGACGCTGACAATCTTGGTATCCACGTGTCCAAGCAGCTTCCCATTGCTGGAGGTCATCGGCACGGAGAGCATCGCAAGAGAAATCACACGGATGACCACGAACGTGAGTGAATTCTCAATTATTTTCATCCTTTTCATCCAGTTTCTTGTTTCGATATCTTACCTATAGAAAAATGTTTAATTTCGCCTAATTGTATTTAAAGTCGATGAAAGTAAGATTTCAAGGCACAAATTTCATATCGTCACGTGTGTGTATCAATAATGTGCAAATTAGATGATATTTGTGAAAGTGAGAATTTGAGAATAATCGATTTATCGAAGAATTTGGGTGAATGTTGAAAAAAATGTATGAAACGTTTGAGAATAAGGAAAGATGAGGGTTAGACGAATCCAGTTAACGGGATATTCACGAAACGTATAACAGGAACGAGTGGGATCGAAGGGAGCAATCGCGTAATATCCCGAGATATCATCTTACAAGGTGAGATTTATCGCAACGAAAGTTTAATTTAATTTCGACTCCGAGTCCTCTCATTTCCTGGAGCCTCGTATCTCGGCGCGTCCGCATATTATTTCCCGAGCTGCCGGATTTCGAACTTTAATCCACCATCACGCCCAGCACTCACGGGAGTTTTCGTCGGTTCGATATCGCAGGAACAGGTACACCCGGATTGGCCTACAAGTGCGTTCCTTCCCGAATTACTAGAAAAGTTCGTAATCCCCCTTTCGCGCACAGCCAGACCTACTACTCGGTTTTATCTCCTATGATAAAACACTTTGGACTCTGGATCAATTATGCAAATCTTCGGGATTAGAGGCCAACCGCTCTAGACGCTGTAAATCTTAACGCTAAACGTTTGTATCTTCTTGTACGCCAGATAGGAATAGGGATATGTTCATCAGCCACGCCAGATTCTGAAAGCATTCTTGTTTCAATCTTTTGGCACGATAAATTCATCATTTTCTCCTTAATCGTCGAGAACAAGTAGTACGAATCAATGCTGTGCGAAACTTATCATTGGATATTGATCATATTAACTTTTCACTAATTTTTTTAATCAACACTACAATTATCAACAACTTAAATACACCTATTTCTACCAAAGCCAGTCATTTTCATTGGTACTGGTAACTATTAATTATAAAAAAATCTTTTTTCGAATACATATGAAATAATATAAACTTCGCAAAACTGATTATTCAGTTTTAACTACAAAAGTCATGATGACATTTCCGGGAAAATAATTTACATAAAGTGGAAATTTTTAATTGAAATTGAAAATCTAATTATTTTAACTGTTACGGGAAATTTAGTGCTCAATGAGATGATTTGATGTAACTAATAATAACAATAATAATAATAAAAGTTGTATGCATTCTGATATGTATAGACTTTAATTGGTACTACTAAGTGTACAAGACTGCTCCATAAACATTTTCTGGTCACTTGAATGGAGATAGGGAAATAGCAAGATAAATTGGAGATATAGCCAGGAATGAGTAAGAATGTGAATTATAACGCATTGAGAATTGATTGCAGTCGGATGAAACGCCTAGTAATTATCCTTGGTTATCCTTTAATCCTACGATTACTTGGCGTATCGATGTTCAACCGAGTGATGGATTCGTGAGAGATTGTTCGGATGGTACAGCCGAACAGCTGGTCATCAGCCCTTAACACTCAGGACTAAGATCCTCGTTCGAGGAATTAAAGGATTGAGAGTCCTTACATCACCAAAGGATACTTTCTAAAAAATAAATGTTAACATGAACAATTTTCTCTGTCCTTTTCAGTACTTAATCTCCATTAAATTTAGGAAATTTATAAAACTGCCAGAAATTCTGATCAAATGTTAAACCAATTTTAGACTCTTTTCCAACAATTTTGCTGTACAGAGCAGGAATTTCATTTGAAATCAACATTGAAGCTCAAAGGGAGAGCGAAATGAAAATGCTCATTCGCCATGTGAGGAAAGTGGCAAATTATGAGATTTTTTGATTAATTTAGCGTATATGGAGAGTGAAATTTTATACATTTGAGATTATTAAAATCATTTTATTAGATAGGAATTCCCTTGGTCCATGAGAAAGTTTTTAACAAACGGTCGTTCATGAATCTACTTGGTGTTCACCCCTTTTGGTTCTCCCTTGAGTTTTTCAGATCTTATGTGGATGCGTCCTCTTCAAACGCTTCGCAGCTCCCTAAAAATCCTTACAACTCCCGCCAGTACACGTTACCTTAGGGAGTTGGAATTCCTAGAGGACCAGGGACACGTGGTATGGCCACTCTTAAATTCCGTATTCATATATTCAATTTAAATGCACTTGTAGAGTCTAGGAAGATTCAGGAATACCACCCTAGCTTCGTAGGACGATATTTCCAAATAAATGCTAACTTCCACCTGGTTTACTTCAAATTATTTACAACTTTGATCCTTCAACGTGATAGCGTTATCAAAAGTTTCACAAATTTTAGGAGTGTAGGTAAAATTAAAGCATTGAAAGAATTAAAGAAACTGATATTATTATTGCACAGGTATTCTAAATTCTGAAAGTTTCTTATGAATCCTATGTAATTGTTGCAAAGAGAAGAATCGCAAGCCTACAGTGGTAGGTGACTAGAAAGTTTTCAATCGTAGCACACTCTCCAGGGTATAGAGGGTGGTTTATTGCATAAAATTCACGCTCGTTATCGGTGGGGTTGAACAAACGAACCGGCGTAATTATAACGCACACACGGTCTCGCGTGACATTTGCCATTGTGAAGATAGAGCAGTGGAGTGTATACGAGAAAGCTGCGGCCTTATCGATTCCGAACACACATGCGAAAGCTTCGAAAATATCGACCCCAATGCCAACTGACCCAGTTGCTCTCTACTCTTTTCAACAATTTATCTTTAAATCAACTCATTGAAATTTTCTTTCTTCGGGTCTATCAAAGGCTAGCTTTCAACCTTGCTACATCGACAAAGGCAATCTTACCTTCCAGTCAAAGGAAGATTCATTGAAAAATACATACATCTCGTTTAAATTTCAAGCTCGTCCAAATATACCTGCTATTTTTTCTTCATTATCAATGCCAATTGATCCTAGTTCTCTCTAGGAAGAAACTTACTGGAAAAATCAACGATTTCAGAGGTATTAAAATTTGTAAGTAGTATAGATCAATGTATGAGACACTTAAAATTCCACGAGAGTCCTTGGTTGGTCTCAGACATCATTGATATCTTCCCCTTTTCCTAAGAGAAACAGGGAATAAAGGAGTCCATTATAATACGTACTAATGAAGTAATCCACAGTCACGAAACGTTCCTCTGATTTCTGCGGCATCATTAAAACCTCGGCCAATTTCGATAATGGCAAATCTAAATGGTTTTATTGGCCTGCGATCTCATTAGGGATGGCGACTGAGCTCCACTGTTTCTTTTGCCGATTCGCTTTCTCACGTGCAAATGATTTCGCACGTTCCCAAAGCTTAACGACCCACTAAAAGGATATCTCTGCCACTGTCCATTGCCATTTCGATGGAATTTCAGTAACATTTAATTCGTCAAGTACCCCACCACGGTTAAGCAGTCTCCCCAAACTCCAAGTATATCACTATATATATTCCTCTCTTAGTGCTCGCTATCCAAAAGCTTAGAGCTTACAAGTGAAAAGCTCATTAATAGCTAATCCCACACACACGTGCAAAAACACACATGATTAAACAAGTAAGATGATGCAATATTTATAACAAGGAGATAACCTGCATATAAATAGCTTAAATATGAAGCTTGGCAAAATATTAAAGTACGAAATTTTTTGTTGGAAATTAATTACTGTTATATAATATAACAGACATATGTGGAGAAGATATCGGTATAGAGCTGAAGGATGGTATCGTTGCCAAACAAATCTATCTACATTTGGCAGATCCAATTCCCTGCTAAGGCCGAAGGCTGCAGGCTGCCGTATAATCACAACGTTACGTCCGGGAAGTCAGAGCACCGTAGAGTTTACCACTGACAAAAGCCCATATCGCCCGAAATTCTGACGCAGAGAACATAGTGACCCAGGACTATCCAACGATCGCCTCGGAATATCAATCCTGTCCAGCTCGGTTTTCGTGACGTAGTTGGACAATGTATATATGTATGTGAGAGTGACCCAGGTTGAGTTTTATTAAAAAATTTATTTGTAACAAAGGAATGATAGAACTGAGATGGAAAGTGCTTTTTTGTATGACAGAAATACGTTTGAAGTGCTGAGGTCGTAAATAGAGAACGGAAGAGCTTGTATATTTGCTAGTGTGTGTAAGTGGAGCGTGCCTGTGGGAGAGACTGGACTTCGTGGCTATGGTAGAAGATTCTTCGTGGTAACTCTTGGAATGGAAACTGAGGCAATTCGAGCTAGAGGTAATTGGACCAGAGATCGATGCGGGGACCAGAGAGATGTATCGGTAACTCTGTCGGTAAAGCAGGGACCCTCTAAAGGACCCAGCTGCACGGATGCAGAAACTTTAGTGGCTCGTTAAGCTGCACGACGTGCGAAATCGTTCCTACGATCACCAATGGAATGAGAACCTTCAAAGACTATCTCCCTCTCCCTCTTTCTCCATACCAGTACTGTATGATACGAACATTAGAAATTAGCTCAGCGCGATAAAACTTTGATTTTTCTTAATACGCAATTTGTATGAACGAAGAGAAAATACAATGGCAATTTTAATCAATAAGTCAACATACCTGTCGATGAACTAATCGACGAGACAAACAGAGAATATAGTCTCGATATAACTATCACTTAGTTTCAAGAGCTTTTCTTGCAAAGTTGGAATTGTCCTAAGTAGATTGACTAGCAAATATCTCGGACAATCATCGCTATAATAATATCAAATTCTGTATGCCAGAGAGTTTCAATCCTACAGAATGGAAGCCTCCAAGCTTGAGTTCTCTATACTTTCCACCCTTCAACCACAGATTAGGAAACATAGTTCTGTTGGAGATATGTAAAATCGTTTATATACCAAAACTATCAAAACATTAATACAGGATGAAAATTGCCATTTTTGTTAGAATAGAATGTCGATTAATTGATTATTCGTAACATATTAACGCGAAATTGATTAGACGAGATGGTCAGGTGCAGTTGGGGTTTCGAATGTTCTCGAAGAGACAAAATTCTGATGACGTATTGGGCGAAGGAAATTTAAAGTACAAGGATCGAGGGTCCTGTGGGAGAGTATTAAGTTTGTCGGATGACTTGATCCTGAAGGAAAATGCGATTGGCGAATCCAAGTGTAGCATATCGAGCCACGCATCCCTCTAAACGATTCCCTTTTCCTACAAAATCTTCTATCCCCTCCCCCTCCTTCCCACAAAACTCGAGGAATATCGGACGTATCCTACCGAAGAACCCCAACCACTTTACTGGGGAGATTCTTCCAATGACTTTCTCTACTCGCAAAAGCTTGAAGGATACTTTCCCATTCCGCCATAATCCATTCTCGTCTCTCTCGAATAAGATAAATATATCGATTCTGCTTCGCGGACTTTTACAGTCTCCGAAACTTCTCGCTGTCCCCCTCTGTTTTACGATCACCGATCGTGTAGCTCCTATGCGCCATGTGTTCTCCAAAGCCTCTAATGAAATCGGTTGAACTTAATTCGGAAAACTATTGGCTTTTCGTCAAGCACGAATAAAAGCTGAATGCTGCTTTCTCTAATGGTACTGACTGAAGAACATTTCCATTTATTGGCCAATTATTTATCGAAGAAGTTGGTCCTTAAAACTCCAACGTAAACCACTGTAAGTTTGATCTTTGCAATATGAAACCCCTCTTTGAAAATATTTCTGTTTTCAAAATCTATTGGTCTGTGTCTGAAAGTTGGTCACTAAACAAAACTATTAACAGTATTACTTTTCTGAGGTAAGACACTAGCATGATTCATTTTAATACTCCTGGCAATAACTGGGATGAGATATGTTCATTGCTATCAATTAAAAACTTAAAATAGCCTCGAAGGCTTTCATTAAACATCGAAAAGTGGATTTAAACGAATTAAAATCTGACGCTTGAAAGGAATGTTTGAATGATGAAAAACAGGATTAAATGGGATAAACGAGTGAAGGGTCGTAAGATTTTTTTTTCAAGAATAAAGCTGCATTAAAGCTGGGGGAAATTCCAAAGCTCTGTGAAAACTTTGGAAAGTTCTTTCTTTAAGATTAAAGCGTGGAATAGGCACACGTGTGGGGAGCATTTGCGAGGGTTGCGATTAAGTCAGTCCGCAGTCGAGGGATTGGGGCAAACGGGGGTTGCTAAGGGGTTGGAGAAAAATTGAGGGTTGAGGATGTTTTGGTCTCATTTGTCTTAATAAAGTGCGTCCAAAGCAGGTCGACTGACTTATGTTGGCCATCCTGCAGGACTCTACTTCCCTGCGGCCAAATTTCAGTCTCTTTTTTACACCCAGTGAAAAGGCCCTATCGATATTCAGACGGAGCCCTGGCAGTTGCGGTCGTTAACCCTACGAGTCCATCAATCGAAGTGGATCTTCGGTTAACGATGCCTTTGATCGCTCGCCAAAACTTTGATATTTCTTATCGGTCGTTTTTCCAGCCACTTCCACTCGCTTATGGAAACACTCTAATTAATTAACTACTTCCTATTTTATATCAAAATATTCCATAATTCAAACTCAAACTATTTTTTTTTACACTCAAATTACAACTTTTCATTAACCAAACTGAATATTTCCCTGCATAAATTTTCCAATATTGCTGGTTTTAATCATTCGATCTTGAACATTTTTCATCAATCTCAATAAATATTTAAGGTTACAGGGAGAGAAGTATTTGTTCTTTCTATGAACATATTGCACAATTCATAGCAGTTGTGTATTGGATAACACGAGAAAAATTGCTTTTATCCATCTGTGAAACGATCTTGTCTATCGAATTATATCGTTCCTCGTTTAGCAAGCGTTAGCTAAATGATAATAGCAATTTGGAGTGTCGAGAATAGGTAAAGACAATCGTTACACAGTTTTGTATTTGCTCGAGCTCTGTTAATGCGAGGTTCTAGGGAAAAAACTAGGGGAAGGGGAGGGGAGTAGCTCGCGCGGTGCATCTTTGTTCTAATCTTAGCCGACAAACTGTAGTGGTTTGGGGCTGGGACGATTTATCATTTATTTGTATCCATTTGCTAGAAAGCTGGGTCTCGCTCAGCTCTGCAAACAGAACGGTTCGCGTATGTATGATTCATTCAAGAATGTTTAACTTTGCCAATAGCAATCTGTTCATGGATAGAGGAGGGGTGAAGGGGATTGGGTGGCAGAGAGAAAAAAAGTTACAAAGAAGCAACGAGAAAGAAATAAGCAGGGGGAATTAAAGTGTATAATGGAAAAAAACAGAGGAAGGAGAGGTAAAAGTAAAATAGAAAGGATTAAGGAAGTGAGAAGTAACGAAATAAAAATAAAGGAATAACAGCGGCAGAATGTGAATATAAACAATTCATACAACGTTAGAGGAGAAATGACGCTAAAAAAAGAATTAACACAGGTGAGAAGTGAAGGGAGGAGGGGGAGAGATGCAACGATGAAATTGTAGTATATTAGCAGGCCAGTTCTATATCAGCAACAATACAACAAGTGTACGTGAATTTGCCACGGTAAATAAAGATAACCGGTAATGCGCGAAAGAATTAAATAGCCATTATGGCGTTTATCTTTCTTCGTATCTCTTGTTACATTGTGCCTCCTCCCCTCTGATCTGTTCCTCGTGCTTTAGGCATAAAAAATGATGTTGGCATCATGAAACGAAATGAGAAACTTCACAAATCCACCAATGTGTCGTCATTTCTTTTCGATGAATTTTACAGATTGAATTAAGGGTAGTGTGTATTTTTTTTTACAGAAATGTACTGTTGACCGTAATGGAAAAAAGTACACGCCGATGTAAATATTTGGTAGTCGATGATTTTATTTGCTTTCGCCGTGTCAGCCTTTGAATCCAATGCTTTTATTGAGGGGACTGTTAACATTCTCACATAAACAGAACAGAGACAAAAGTTGTTGATATAATCGGCCCTGTTTCTATTTGAAAATAATGGGATAGGGGACACTAACTTGTTGCGATTGGATAAAACTCTAAAGAGCAGTAAAAGATTTGGATCTCTGCGTGATCGACGCTGATAACTTTTGATAAATTAAATGCAAAACTATTGATACATATGCACACACCATTAATTATGTAATGATCAATCATTTACTATATAAATAATGACTACACTAAAAATGTCATTAAATTCAATGAAATTTCTATTTGAATAGTCTTAATTTAATATGTACAAGGTTTTAATGAGTAACTCTAAGCGAATTAAAAAACATGATTTATTGAATCGAATGAAAGTTTAGTCAATTCAATAAAATTCCATTAATGTTAAGAAAATATTTAATTGATACTATTAAAATCAAGGATTTATTTTAATCGAATGATTCTGTCCTGAGTGTATAATGACTGAAATTCTATATTTATAACGCTTGCTTGCATTTATTCACGAGACTTTTTTTATTGAAAATTGTACATTTCATTACAGAAATTACAGTGATAGACGCTGAAAGGTCGCCATACCAGCCAGTTAAAGTGATCCTGTCCAGTACCTGCCATCACGCCTACACATCCTGCAAGTGAGTAATTTTACCCTTCACCCACTCTGCTCACAATCTCCGCCCCTCCGGACGCATCACCCCTGATTGATGCTAAATGCAGTTAATTCGCTAAAATCAACCAAAGCGGCAAGGATATATTTGCTTTGGGAGATTTCAATGTGTATCAAGCTAATCTAATTAAAGCTTTTCATCCGCTTATCGATCCTAATTACCAATCTTACGTGTCGTTCCTACTCTAGTATTGAACAACGTACCTGTAAAAATTCAGCTGAAGACTGAAGCATTTTATAGAGATAAAAGTTTTAAAAAAGAATTAATTTCTTTTTTTTTCTTAACATATCTACTGGAGTCGATACTTTTTCTTAAGTAGAAAAAGATAGTTATTTCAAGAAAAGTATAGATATGTTTATGATTGCTAAAGTTGTCTCTCGTAGATGAACATGGGATGATTAGAAATGGTATACAAAAGAAAATAAAAATTGGTTCTTGCTCAATTACAGAAACGACGCTGAGTGCAAAGTGCCGTTGCAGCCAGTCTTGAACTATTGCGGGCGAAATGCTTGTGCGAGAAAAGAGTGTATGGAGGCATTGCAGCATTTCTACGGGACGGCCAATCACAAACACTCGATGGAAATTGCCTTCTGCCTGTGCAGGTCAGTTCTCGTTTGTACCTCACAAGCCCCCAGGGAAAACTTTCTAAAAAAGTCTCGGTCTCCCCACGTAAAATTTTCTATTCGCCAATAATCAATTGTCTGCACGAACTTCTCCTTCAATTAAAATCATTGGTTTTTCTATACGTCAGCTTGAATTTGTATTTTTTATATTAATTATTGTATTAAATTATTGTTTTATGAAATTCATTATAAATCAACCTTTTCCAGTATCGAATTAAAATCAACAAGGACGCTATGGTGTTTACACTACTTAGAAATTATCGAAGCTTGGCTTTAACTCGTGCGAAGGTTTTTTTTTCTAAATATTAAGACTTGTATTTGTAGGTTTGGATAGAAAAAACCGAGAGGTGACTAAAGTAAAAAGTTTTCGTATTGTTTTCTGGTCGAAAGCCACTTAAAAGTTGAAGTAGCTTTGTTATAAAGGACAATGTCGCTTTCTGGTTTTCTTGTGAATTATAGGATTTATAGAGAAAGCTCGAATTATTATTGTTACATTTTAGAGACATTTCTCTGGTTGATTAGTATTAAATGATGCAGTTAATCACACACTGTCTTTAAACAAATTTTATGGGATTTAAATGAAATAAGATATTTTTTCAACTTTTAAATAATTTTGTTTGTCGCATATCACCCATTAGGCTGACTTATCTTATTTATATCACTTGTGCTTCTTGCCTGATATAAACCATGACCGTCTCAGCAATTTCAACCGACTAATTTTTGATGGAGTTCTGATCATTCTTAGAACAAAAAAAACCCGTAGATATTCAGTTTAAATTTAACCCTTATTAAAACTTTGAACGAGAGAGTGAACAAGTTCTAATCCATAATTTTATATAATTCATGCATCGATATTCTATGACTAAAAGTAAACCAAAAACAGAATTTTGAACCTTCGATGGTTTTTAAATTAAGAGGTAGGTTTTAAAATTGGTATAGGACTTTTCATTCTAAAGAATGATCTATCGAAAATTTAGGGTTGACAATAATAAAGTGCCCAGGATGAAGTTTTTTCCATTTCCATTATTCCCCTACAGCCATTGTCTTGTTGAAAACATTCATTTAAATAAAAATAGAAAAAACAGACCAATTCACCGAATTATCCTCCCTCCTCCCACAATTGAATAACTTTCATTCAATTTCATAATTTACCTCCTCCCTCCGTCGGAGCTTCTCAAACTTTTAAGTGGCTTTCGTCCATGAAACAATACGACCAACTTTTCTTTTCTCCCCCGCATCGTCTGTATATATATATATATATATATATATACACACGTATACAAAAATATTCGTGTACAAATTACCCCCGTCCGCCAATCCTCGCGTCTTCGCTGTTTCCGGTCTTGCCTTTCGTACCCTGGTACCCTCCCCCCTCCCCCTGTTCCACGAAGCGAGAATCGAACAAGAGGCAGAATAAGAAAACGCGACTCGCTGAATAAAATACACGGACGTTCGCCCGGAGCCGTTGGAACAATACCTAGAGCATCCGGAATTCGTGGAGTGGTAAGGATGGGAGGGAGCGGAGGGATTTGGAGGGGTGCTATACGAGAATAAGAGGCGCGAGAGCTCGTAAATTCAGGTGAGATAAAATGGGAAGATTGAAGTACCTAAAAAACGATGGGCACTTTTATGCATGGACAAAAAATGGTAAAATATGTACAGAAGTGTAAAGGGCGAAGGGGGAGGGTGAGGTCGAATGGGGAAACGTCTGGGGTGAAATGGAACCTTCGGATGGGCAGAGGGTGGTTATGGGTGAGCGAGAGAGCTGGGTTTTGGTTTCTCAAGGTTTAAGGGATTACAGGGAGGATGGGAGATGTTTTGTGGAACTGTTAAAGTGGAGTGGGGGAGGGGCAAGAATTTTTCCGGGGTTGTAAGGGGTTAGCGGTGCTCGGGGAGTTTCCACGTTCTTCACGGGCGACGCGCCAGTGCGAGAATGCTCCTTCGTGCGGCAAATTGACGCGTCTGCATGATTCGTTCCCTTTCTACTTTGGATTTATTTCCCTCCTGTACGTAACTTCTGCTCGATCGTGTGAAGTTTTCCCAGACGAAGACGTCTCACCGGTAAACTCGATGATTTGCTAACTGCTGGATCGTAAATTCTATCGGAATGACCAGTTTATTTTCGCATTTCATTAATTCCCTCCTCATGGAATAAAATTAGATAGAATTGTACAAAGGGTCAATCGGTTTTACTCTGATGGCGCACCGTTTGCTCAAAATTAAAGTCGTTTCTCTGTAGATCATACTTTATTAACTTTTCGCTTGAAATTATTAAGAGTGAAACTCTACGCCTTTTTTAATTTTTCATTATTCGTGCATCGACCGGAATAAATCAAACCTTTATTTTCCTCGAGTCACAGGGGTTGCTATTTAAATAAAGCCTCTGTCACAGTCAATCGAAATTGTTGGAAATCGGAACGTAGTGCATTGGCTATTTTTTTTGTATTCGCTCTAACCCCCTTCACAGCCACACTCGCCTCTTCCATCCACACACGCTTTTTTCGAGACTCGACGTTAATTTTCGTTGCCTTGTTTCAGGAAATCGGATGACAAGAATGACGAATGTTTAGTGGCGCAGGAGAAACTTCATCCAGATTGCGCTCAACGAACCGTCGATAGAAATGAAATGCCAATGTGTCATAATTTAGCAGAAACGTGCAAGGAAAATGAAACATGCAGGTAAACCTATTTGTGAATAATGTGCAAGCAATTAAAAGCTTTTGATTGGGTATAATAATGGTATTTTTATAGTTAATTCAATTTTTTACTATCCCCAACTTTGATAGCATTAAGGAAATATTAAAATTCCCGTATATAATTTTCTCAAACGAAAACTTTGAAAACTCTTGTGAGTTATACTGTCTGTGATTAAATTGAATTGGACGTTAGTTGGTAGCTTGTACGAAGTAGGAAAGTAAATCAATAAAGAAAGAATGAAAATGAAGTGGAGAATGAATGGGAGAGACATTTGTTAATTTGTGACTTTAATAGGATGAAGCTGGAGCATTACGAACAAAGTTGTGCAGTGGACAGCGTGACCAAGAAGTGTGCGGGTCCACCTTCGGACTGTAGAAAAGCAGTCTTGGGCATCCTTGGCACAGAACTTCGTTCAAGTTGTGCTTGCAAGGGCACCGATCTCACAGAACTACACGATTGTCTGGGCTGGCAAAGAGTACTCTGGGTAAATACTTGTGTGGGTTAGTATCTGCTATTATTTACTTATTTCTTTATCTGCTGTGTGACTCTCCACGCTGTGTCTATATATACCTGCTGGTACTCTCCTTCGTATAAAATATCAAATTACCTCAATTATCATTTCAATGCTACTTTTAAACCAATTATTCAATTAAAAATTTTTTCTGAAATATTATACAATCATTAGATTTATTTCAACCCCTGCATTATATTTTTTGAATATGCCAATTTCATCATTGAGCAAACGTCGAATCCCTCTTGTAAAATAACACTTGAAAGTTTATAATTTCAATAAGCGTTCAGGATGACCAATATTAAATCATAATGTGTATTTTACAATCCATTACCACTCGAACTATCTCTATGCGATAATAAACAGAAAATAAATATGAAGGGTTACGACTGGTTTATTTAAGTGCCGACGAGATAAATGGATTTTACGGTGGAGCGTTTTATTTCTGGATTGTCAAGTTTCATAGCACGCGTGCATGAAATTTACGCCGCTACGTAGCTATAAAGAGCGGAGCTATTAAAATACTTGCAAAGCTCCACTTGTAGGTACAGGTATATTTTCGAGCATAAAAGTATGAAAGTATTGACCAAAGGTCCGCAGGTCGTAGTTCGTCCACTGATAGATATTTTCAAGCATTAAACTTCTCCAGGAACCTCAGGGTCATTATTTTTTCATAGGAATCCCAATAGTCTAGTACAAATATTCTCCTCGTGTAAGAATAAAAGTTAGCATAGATCATTTAGTCACTTGAAACAAAAAATAATAACAATGAGTAATGTTCCAATGTCTGCAGAAATTACTGTAAATGCAGAAATTAGAATCCAATAAAAGTAGATTTTTCAATGTTTAATAACAAGGTAAACGAACGTCTCTAATTCAGTGACGCACGAGTCTCTCAGGAGCTGCTGGATCGTTATCGCTTCAAGAGAATTCTAATGACGGGGTATAAAGAACAGGAGTACAACGACTAATGATGCTTTACATAGTTCAACAAAACTGATCCCTAGATAATAGCCATTATAACGCGTTAATGTTGGCCAGTTCCTGAGACTCGGTTGTAAGAAATATACTGGCGTTTTAATGTGCCCTCGGCATATAGTTTTATGAAAAGGAATCCTCTCAATGGCGTTAGAAAAAAAAACATAACTAGCTTCACGAATTAGTTATCCAATATATAAAGCGTTAATGTGGCAGTTACGGAGCTTCCAAATGGGGATGTAAAACAATAAAACATACCTGACACTTTTTTTAGGAGGCACTGATTTAGTGATGATTTCAATAATTAGATTTTAAGACATTTATTTCGAATAATTTTATGAAAGGAATTTTGCAATTTCAAAACACTGTTTTGATACTTGAATTATATTAACGTATAGTTCCAAGTGTTACAACAGTGGATGATGGTTTGACAAGTTTTTTTTTGTTATTGCAAGGTGTCAATTTAACAGTTCCAGAAGCTCGATGATGGGAAACTATCGGCCTTTTAACAATTAGTTTTGTGAAAAGAAACGCTCCATACGATGATGGACAAAAGCATGCTTTATCGGTGGATGAACTAGTTTGATAAGTTAGTTTGCCATTATAAGGCGTCCGCATAGCTGTTCCAGAGACTCGGCGTTGATAAATATATCGGCGTTTTACGAAATAGAATTTGTGAAAAAAGTGCTCCAACTTTTCTTACAAGTTGTTAATATAGCAGTACCGCAGATTCGATGATAAGAAATCTATGGACTTTAAAACTCGGTTTTAGCAATTAGTTTTTTGAAAAGAAACATTCCGAGCTACGATTGAACCTACTTTATATCAACGAATAAACTAATTCAACGAGAGCTATTTCCATCATAAGGAGTCTATGAGACAGTTCGAGAGATTCTCTTATGAAAAACACCCTCACGCAAGTTTTAGAAATATTCAGTTGGCAAAGAAAGTAATTTCGGATCCCTGCGGTTTCAAATAAAGTTCAATTTTCTTATTTTTGTACAGGGTAAGGCACTTAACACGATACCCTAGAGCATACAGCCATAGAAGTAAGAAAATATTATCTCGTTAACCATAAGAGATGTCAATTTTTTATATAGTACCTTTTTGAAGCTCCTATCTATTTTCATTCAAAGAAGTTTTACGTAAAAAATTGATATCTTTTGTAGAAACGCATACACACATACAGATAAATGAATTTTGATACGTTTTATAGTTCATGGGCTTGACAAATGCCTCACCCTATATAGGTTTTAAAACAAAACTATCTTATCCATTTACGTAAACAGGAATTAGTTTCTTGGCAAAGCTAATAGTTGTTTTAGAAAATAATACTCTGATGGAACTAATGTGGCAAACTAGTTTGGTAAATTGTTAAGAGGTAAAAGCTATTATAATGCGTGACAGTTTAGGAAATTCAGTAAGCAAGAAACCCACGCACAATATATGCAGGGATTTGTGAACTTATCGTGGATATTCGGTGATAGTTCGATAAGTGATTAAAGCCTGAAACGATCTTTTTCAGTAGACAGTTTCCGGCCGATAGTAGTTTGTCATTGAAGTCGTAGGGTAGCTGAGACGCTACTGGAACAGAATTGCAATTACGTCGATAGAGAAGATGCTGAACTCCTCTTATCGATTCTCTTTCCATCCTCTTACATCCCGATAACTACGAAGCAACGGTAGTTCTCTCAGCTGCATTCGCCTGGTAGATAAGTCATTTAGATACGAAGAAATTGTATCTGCAGGTTACTTCGGCCTAGAAACGCGTAAGGCTAGGCTGCACCTCTTTATGTCCCTGGTCGATATATCATTTTGCCAGATAAAACCAAAAGCGAATAGGCGAATATGTGGAATAATTTTCAGGACACTTGCAAACTAAAATATGTTTTACGAATAATAAAATTCTGAATTATTGTGTAAGGATTCTAGGGACTCGTATAGATTCGATGTTTCAATATTATTGCAGGAAAAAAATTATTTCCCTGTGTTTGATGGATCGGCGAATCTAGGATATTTTTTGTTATTATTCAATGGCGTTGTAAAAAAATCGATCGTGTCAGCTGATTTAATCTACTGTTTTTTGTTATTCAGTGGAGGCGCAAAAGGATTATCATGCAAGGAGGAAACATCATCATCATCATGCACGAACCACCACAATGTCCATTTTAACGACGGCTAAAACAACGATGAGCACAACTGCAGCGACGACCACGACGACAACAATGACGAAGGTCCTTACCATCGAGCAGGACGAGGACAATCAAATACCGGAAGTGACGAGGCAAACCACCGAACCCACCGAAACTTGGGAAATCACCACCACCACTACCACTACAACCACCACTCCCAGCACGACCACCACCACTACTACTCCACCTCGTGAGTGATTACATCGTATCTGCTCTCACTGATCACTCCTCATTCTTACCTCAACTTCTGTCCTATACCTAAGTTATCCTTAGGAGCGCGCTCTGTGTCTGAGTCTGCTGAAATATTGGCTGATTAGTACACTCTACAAGATTATAGGAATAATCGTTTCTAATATAAGCACTGCACAATTTTTACGAATTAAGTGTAAAATAATTTTAAATCAAAAGTTTTAATAAATTAGCATAAGTAAGAGAAGCGTTTAGAATGTGAATAAAGTATTTGCTGTACTCTCGCATTTTAGGTTTCTGTGTGGTACAAAGGCCCCGGCAGAGTCACCAATACATTCGAGAGGGAAAAGGCAAGAGGGTGAGTGTTCCAATAGTCTTTTACGATCGTCATGAGGAAAGTCGCCTCGAGCTTCGATTTGACACTCAAAAGACTGGCGAGACTAATACAGGAGAGGGACGGGGGAGGGGGGGGGGGGATATTTACCGCTTCTTATTTCACGAGGAACTTAGCAACAAGAAGAAATCGATTCGTTGGCACGTGGTCCAAATTTCAAGAGATTTGCGTTGGCAATCATCGATTTGAACATAAACTTTACTCCCATTCTTTTCACAAAATCTAAATAAATGTATATGCAAGGGTCTTCTCGTAAATATTTTAAGCAAAAGCTTAACATAGATTCTCAAACTGTGAATTTAGGATTCTATCGATAAAGGATTTGGAATAAAATTTTAAATACTTGTCACATTTAAGCAGGGAAAGCAGCGTGTATATATATATATATATGTCCAAAAACTATTAAAAATTCGGCAGGAGTCAATTATTTTTAGTAACGCAGTTTGAATTAGATTTAATTTATTCGACTTTTAAAGGGTAAAATTCTATCTTGACATAATTATAAAAAAGTCGATCCATAGTAATAGAAGCATGTTATTTTTAAGTTTTATTTAACCTGTTCTATTGCTTTTAAAAATGTATGAAGACTTTGCAACAAGAATGAATCCATTGAACGGCACGTGGCTTCGATTCCACGCGATTTCACATTGCCTCCGAAGAATCTGTCGTAAACGGAATTGGTCCAAAGTTCCTTTCTGTATAGCGCCGGAACAAATCCTCAACTTTGAAATCCGAATGCACCAGCCAGTTGGTTCTTAGTCAACTTTGAATACCACGTGATGGAGTCGAAACTCTTGTCCCTTTCTCCAAGTTTTGAATAAATTTCAACAAATAATGTGTTCATCGTTCACACAGCGTTATTACTCAATTAGGTTTTAGAATCGTTATTAAAAATTCGTATCAAAATATAAATCATCATTAAAGCAAACTTTCATTCTATTGTTCAACAAAGACCCTTGCATGAACGTTTTACAAGACTTGGTAGACTAATAACAATAAATAGACACGTATTTGCTATAATTTTATTGATACTTTCTAAGTGATTCATTGCTTTAAAAAAAAAAGATAGGACGTCTAAAATTTAGAGAGTTTCATTGTTTGAGTCGTTTAGAGTGAAACGAGAAAAGTCTAAGAAATTAGAAGATTTGAATGGACTGATTTGATAGATGATAAGTTGCAAGTATGACTAAAGTTTGTGAATAGTCAGGGCTATTAAGACGTTGCATGCTCGATTTCACACAGCTATATCGTGAAGATGAACCAGAGTGCTCGGAGCTCTGCCACTGTGGCGAGGGTGAAATTCTTGCCTGCAGCACGATTTGCGTAGAACTGTCTCCTTGCAAGACGGACTTTGCTTTCTACAATCACGAAGCTCCAGCGTATCAAGCACATCGTGGACCCTGTCTCTGTTACAGCGGACGTTTCATTTGCATGCGGCCTTCACCAGGTAAACCGATTTGCAAACCTCTACTACTATCCAACAATTTAGAATCCCATCTACCCTCTGCATCTTCTAATCCAAATCGTCCCGATATACTTAATGAAATATACCTGTTAGTGAACTCAAGTATTCGTTATGTTGTAATCCTTGTACATTCAATGAAAAGTTCACAACCCTGTTTTTACAGACACTTACAGTATACCACATGGAGTTTTTATGTTCCTTGGATACAGCGAGACAGATGAGAGTTTGCTAAAGCAACACAACAATCTCACTGTATTAGATGCTGTGTCATCTCTCGACAGTTTTATGAGAGAAGAAGTAAATAATCAGGTAAATCGTTTTTATTTATTTTCCAATAATATAGCTCAACTTATTAAAACTCATAGAATAGATTTCAAGAAAATATATTATAATAATATCTTTTGTTTTCATTTTACAGACGGTCTGCACGCTCTTCCTATACAATTTGACACGAGAAAACGTGATTGCAGTCGCACGCCTTGGTACGGACAATCCACCTCTAAATAGCACTCAAGCCCAAAGTCTGCAGCATCTGCTACGAATAAAGGCAAGTGACGACGTGAAATTCAGTTTTGGATTACATCGTTCCCATTGGACCAAGTTATCAGAACTAGGAATCTTTATCCTTCGTCAAATATATTTCAAAAGATTATTTTTCTCTTTTAATCTTCAAATCGTTTCAATTCGTGAATCATGTACATTGATAGTCTGAATGAACTGAATTTTGCAATACAATAATGCAAAAAATTGTTATGTAAAAAATACACGGTAGATGCAAAGTTGTAATTGTCTTCACTAGTATTTTAAACCCTTTTGTTTGCTTATTGAAAACAAATCAACAGTACAAAACAATTTATATTGTGTTAACTATTATTTATAACAATCATTATGTTTCTCAGTTAATTCAAATTGTATAAGTTTGCTCAGTCTTTCTTTTATCGTGCGGGGCGGTGGGGTGAATAATGTTTTTGTGTACATTCGATCATGGTTTGAATTTAAAGGGCGAAGCAACTTATCCAAAGCTTGACTGAAGGGGCGAGCTTTAGAAAAAAGCTTGCGTGAGTGCAATCACACGGAGCTGTGCGTGCACAGTGCACAAGAGAGAGAGAGAGAGAGAGAGAGAGAACAAGGGGTGGAAATTGCACAGCGAGTGATAACGAAGTCGCGAAAGTTTTAATTTCTTTCAACCCACGAGAACAGGTCAGACGAGAAATCCGTATTATAATATGACAAAGCACCGTTATAACTATAATCGTCTCTGTTATCCTAGCTGGCTATTTCATGATAGGTGGGGGGGGGGGGGGCACATTAAATAAGATCTCCGAAAATTAAAAGTGAACGAGGAGAGACAAAAAATCGAGATAATGACGATAATTAAAGTCGCGAATAATTAGCGAATTATCTAAATTAAAGTCGAGCAAAATGAAAGCATTAAATATAAAAGAATGAAGAAATAGAAAATAGAAGTGATGTTATATATACAACCTAAAGTGGAGAAAAATTCTGATTTATTTTTATAACGAAGAAATGAGACAGTATGGATTTTTGTGTATTAGCGCACAGTGAATACACACCATAAATTGAGTGATTGTTTTTTGGAGCAACGACCGTATATCGGGCAAAAATATTAAGCTTTGTCGCTTGGAAAAGCAACGCGCACAAAATCTGCCTAATACGTTCTCACGCGTAACACGAGGACCAAATCCGATTGACTGTCGAAATTTCGCGCATTAATTCTTTTTTTCTCCATTATTCCCTTTTATTCTGTATTTTCCAATTCTAGCTCGTTTACATTGAATCCCTCCACTAGGTAAAATTTTCTCTTTCTCTCTTTTTTTGCCCCTCCCTCTTTCTTCCCACTCGTTGTAACTTCATCATTTTTGATTTCAATTAAGTTTATACAGCTCGCTTCAAAGTTTCCAGATCATGCTTCCCAGGGCGATTTTCAATTTGCGATTAAATGCCGATTGATTTGCAATTTAATGGAAAATTGCAGTGTCAACTCCTTCTCTCTCCTACCTTAATATCTCTGCCTTTTATTTTTCAACACCATTCATTTAACAATCGTCGCTTGCCAGCTGCTAAAATTCCAACAATATTTACATACAAGTTTGCGACTGACTCTTATGCAAATCACTGAAACGATTAACGCGAATCGATATATGAACCGTATCGCGCGTAATCGCAGGGTCTACCTAGCCCTTCCCTTAAAGCGATCTCAAAGCACCTTAATTATTTCCTAAAGTAATTTTCATTATTTATTCAAATTTCATTTGCCACAATTTTGACCGCTGGTTAACTATCAAGGGCTTCGTTTAAATTTATCAATGGAGAATTTGCATTCATAACAGGCTTGACAGGTAATCAACGCTTTGGAATCATTAATTAACAGCCTGGAGAAACTTTTCTAGCCGGCGAGTCACCGAGAAAAAGAAAAGATAAATTTAAAATTCATTGCTGGCTTAAGCTTACTTTCGAAACGTTTTACTTTCAAGGCTGGAATAATGAGCTGGACAGAAACTGCAAAGTAAATACAAGGAAGTTGTAAGGCTATTCCCAATTTCCTGCAGCCACTAATACGGGCTAACTTTCTTAAAGTGCCAACCGGAAATTGGCGCACAGGAAAACTCGAAGCTTCCCAAAGTCGATTTTCGTCGGAAAAGATCCCTAGGGCCAGCCAATATTTTCTACTTGCTATTTTTTTATTATTGAACTGTTCAATTCACTCATCAATCGTTATCGTCGATTGGTCGAAGGAGAACAAACAATTTGTTATTTTTCAAAAGCATCAGGTTATGCACTCTATATTAAAAGTTAATTGTATTAATTATTTTACGTGGTAAAATTTTACTTTAACGTTATATACATAAAGATTTTCGAAGCAATTAACGTAATGCAGTATTGCCAACTTGTAGTTGGTCTGTAAAATTGCACGATTGATGGAATTCTGCAGTATGAAAGTGGTAATTAATTGAAGCCAGGACCCTGGACTGATTCAATTTTTTTTCTCTTGTTTTATTACGTGGCATTCGGACAGATGAGGTGACTGCATGCTGGAGAAAGAAATTCTCCTCTTGGAGGTGAAAGTTTTTGCCAGCCTCGATGGCGAGTTTCCAAGTTTTTATCACTCGTCAGCGGTCGCGGACTCCTTAGATGAAATTTTTCCTTCGTGAGAGAGCGCCATCACGAAGCAAGGTTACCGATAGGTCCGTTTATAAAATCTTTGCTCTTGTTTTAATTATTTTATCATATTAACGACGACAGCAGTTGATAGAGTGATAAATAAATTCTACTTCACTGGAATAAATTGCAGCTTTATTCTTAGGAACTAATTAGGGCAACTTTTTTGAGAATTTTTAAAAATTACTATTATCGTAGAACGATCCTTATTCAGGTATTTGATTTTGCGTATTCAGAGACCGAGGGTAGCTTCGAGATCGATCCAAGGTTCTTATAGGAGAGTAACGTTAAGTTAGACTTAATTATGGGTTAATTTGTTGGGGAGCAATAAATACAGAGTATTTTGGTTTAATTTATGCAATACAGTGACAGAGAGGGAAATCATTATGGGACTGGTAGGCAGGCTGGTTAGTTCGAAACCGAAAATTGATTTAGGAGGGTCCGAAAACCGTGCTTTACGACAAGAAAGCCTGTACGTTACACCTAGCCCGGTCACCATAACTTTGGTCTATCTCGTAATTGCTTTATTAGAAACCCATTCGCAGCTCGCTGAATCGCGCGAATTACGGCCATGTGGACATAAACTAAACTATATATATGTGCGTGTGTGTGTTTGTGTATTTGCTTGCCCATCTTTAATTTGCAGAGAATGATTAAAAAATTATATTTAACTGATTGTTGGATACAAATAATTTTTCGAAAGATTTTATGTTTGAAGAGAGAATGCATGTAAACTAATTAGGAATATTTTGATAAAAAATATTGTCAATGATAGATTGAAGTTTGGCATAGGAAATTGAGAGTTACGTGTGTTTGGAATTTTAACTTCGAGGCGTTAGAGAACTATGTCAACGAGTGAAACATTCAAAGCCCAACGTTAACGACGCCGTCCTGGGAACCAGATGCGAAAAGCTGACGGAAGTCGAGTGCTTAAAACATTAAGCGGGCTTGAGAAAGACGAAACAATGCCTGCTGGCTGCGAGAAAGACCTGCCCTAGGCGTTTTTCAATTATGCATTCACATATTCGTGAAATCTCTTAGCACGAACGTGGATGATTGTCAGCAAACATTCCCTATTACAAGAAAATACCTTCGAGAAATTTTTATGTTAAATCATCGATAATAATTAAAATCCTTAACATATTTTATTTTTCCTTTTAAAAGGAAGTTGATTAATACTATCGAGTATAGTAATTTTTGTACTGTGAATCGTAAAGGAAAAATATAATATAAAAGACTAGGACACTTGAAATTTGTTTAAAAACATATATGATTGATTTTTTTTATTTTAATATAATTCTCTTTCATTATTATTTGTTAGACAAATTTCTAATTTGTTCACTAAATGGTAGCTTCTCGAAAGACCTGGTAGCATATTCGAGTAACGAGTCTTTTCAGGACTTCGCTAAAACGAATTTTATGGGACGGAATTTTTGTAATAGGAAAATTGAAATAATGGATTTCTACTTGAGAAAGATATTTAAAGAGAAGCGCTTTTTAAAGTGTGCATCTAGAAAGCCATTTAATCCTTCATTCCTTCGAGCAATTATTAAACACTGAATAAAAAACAAGAATGCTTATTACGTAAATCTTTGCTCTTTCGCTCAAACAATGCATCCCTCTCGGAACTTTTTACATAAGATATTAAAAGTGAATTTCTTTATTCGCAAAAATTTATCTTATTCCTTGAGTTGGTACGTTGAAATTGTTGATACAAGTCTTTTGATAAAACAACGTGATTGTGGTGTACAAAAAAATTAAATCTCGTAGAGAAAATTGATGAAAAACTAGTTTGAAAAAGATTTGGTGGTTAAAAATGAAGGGTAGACAAGCGAATATAAATGTTTGAAAAGAGGTGAACTACCCGTTAGGTACTTTTATGAACTAAAAGTCGATTTGGTCAAAGTAATGGGAGCCATTTCTCACAAATGCCAAATCTGTCACTCTGCACATTCCTCATTTTTCGATTTCACCTATATTTTCTTCGTCAAAACAGTGAAATTCATAGCCACCAATTTTTCTTTACTCCGACCCAGCTCTCTTCTCTTTTCCTATCGTTTTAGCACTTTTTATCCCCAAAAATGGACTTTTGGTTAAAGGATTGTTTATAGGAGTTATAGATATGTTCGATGATCGAGTTAGGAAGATTCGTGTTATTTTTTATCTCTTTATTTTCGACCAGCAGGAAATATCAAGGAACCCAATGGGGTTGAAAAGGGGTTGCAAAAGGTACGGGGTGATCGCGAGTAGTTTGTAGGCGATTCTTGGGGAGATGGAGAGGGAGAGGGTGGGAAGGGGTGGAGCGAGCTTACTGGGGGTTAGAAGTTTTCAGAGGCTAGCAAGGGGTTGAGGGGGTTGAGATCAAGGTACTCGATGGTTCAGCCAAGAAGAACTGTTCTTCCGCATGGATGAAGATGACTGTTGCTGCAGTGAAGCTTGAAATTTCAAGGCTTCTCACTCCTGGCCATTTTTGACTGCTGATCGCCTTTATATGCATCTCGCTCTCGCTTTCCTTTCTTTTCTTTTTCTCCATCTTAACTCTTTTCTCCACCCCCATCCAGCTTGAGAATTTCCTGCCCACCCACCGGATCCGTCAATCGTTACTCAGATGTCTGCGCTATCCTTCATGGTTCTTCTCGCGTGAAATCTGATCTTCAATTTCAGCTCCTCGCTACCCAAACTCCTTGTTTCCCTCACACGTCTCCTATTTTGCACCAAAACTCTTCCTCAATGTTTTCTTTTTGTCTCGCTGTTCCTCACTGCGAACGGCCTACCCAAAATCCATTACTGCTTGTATCAGAATCTCTACAGTTTCATAGCCGTGTCTATTTTAGGTTTTGATCATTTGAATATAAAGCGATACGATCTTTCTCTATCGAAAATAGTGTTTCAGCGATTTGTTCAATCACGTTTTTGGATCTTCTTTATTTTATGCAATTTTTGTTATTAAAAAAAAAAAACTTGATTCGTCGATTAGCTCCCATCCACTTAACTATTCGTAACTAAAACCGTTGCATATCAATATGCGACAAAATTCAGCATTAAAGTATTAATTAATAATATAATTTCAATGTCGACCAGTCAATTTAAGGCAAAGAACATAGAAGGTAGTTTTTCAGACGAATATAGTACAATATTCTTTCTTAGATTACTCGAATGAATTTTCGCTGATCATATTATTCTACCCGTCCTTGTGGACTATAACAAATCGTATTCCACGTTCAGGAAAGAGAGCATTAAATACAATAACTATAGCGGGGCTGGAGTTCGCTCTCTGTCTCTCCATTTATAGTTACAAACACGTTCTCTTTGAACTTCTCCTAAACTCTCTGTTTCTCTCCTTCCTTCAACATTCTTTTATAATTAGAGCCAAACCTCGCTTGAGTGTCAATTAGCATTATTATTTATAGAATTACGGGCGAGGAAAGCTAAGTCTGTAGTGATACAAATGAAAAAGGTTGCTTCAAAATAATCATGATTGACTCCCATTATCGCAGCTTTATGGGTCCACGCCGTGAATTACTGGATTAATAGCGTTAAAAATTCAGGAAATTAGAACAATTGAGAAAAGTTAGGATTTATGGTGAAAAGAAATCTAGAAAAATATAATGAAAGAGGAAATGGGGTTGCTGCCAAATAAGGAGAACAAATTAGAAACAGTGTGAAAGGACAAAGGAGTAAAGATATAGGCAGGACATTAGTAAGAGAAAAAGTATTGAGAGTGGATTAGTTATTACAGAGAAATTTAAGAGGAAAGAGGGAGAGAGAGAAAAAGATATAGAGAAGGGTAGGGGGTAGGGGTTAACAGGGAACTGGCCTTTTCTCTGCAACTGGAATCCCCGGGGATTGGCTCCTCGGCTAGAAGGGAATATGGATTCCCTGGCGGATAAGAGAAAGCGGCCCATTTTGAATTTCAGCCCTGAACTGGAACGCTATTTGAATTCCATCAGATACCATGCATAAGTACGTCTCGAGTCCCGCTGTTATTAGTTTTTCAACTCCTACGCCCCGTGACTTTACTGAATTAGCGTTCCACGTGCCGAAACTCTTCCTTTGAAAATCGTCGAGTTAACCAAAAGATTTCTGTAATCATTGGAAAGCTCGGAACGTCCTTGAAATCGCGGAATTGGTTTTATCAGTAGTACAGGTGAACGAACGGTGAGCCGAATTCTCGGTCTGCAGTTAAACGATAAATCTTGCAAGAAAATTGGTAGGCAAGGTGAAAGCAAGGGTAGAAAGAGGAGTAGAAGGGGGGAATGTAAGATTTCTCGTCAAATCGTTTTATTTTTCAATGTTGAATTACTGCGCCTGTTTGAATTCCTGCGGCGTCAAGAGGATCAGACACTTTAAGTACGCCGTGAGTTTCAGTGATATTAGTTTTTAAACTCCTTGGGCTTACGTGGTAGGCGATTCAAACGGTTCTCGAGGGATTTACATCGAGAACGGGCAGGATACGCTACTTCTCGGATCTCTATTTTAACGTTCTCCTGCATGGAGAGAGTAGCTGCATGGAAAATTACAAGTGATACATGATGGAAGATGCAAAAATTTCCTTTTTTTTTAAATCTTTCTTAAACAAATGCTGGTCGGATATAATCGAACTGAATCTCCTTAAAGTCTAGCTATTCTCTATATTTTACTACTTATATTAAAAAAAAATCTTTATTCACCACTTTCCTCACCCCCCCCCCCCCCCTCCCTTCATTCTCTCTCCCATCTATCTAACTATCTATCTAACTGCTCTCTCATCTCTCTAATAGCGAATCATCAGATAAGCTTCTGAATCCACCCGGAAAGAATCTTTCAGCCCTTTCAAAGTCCCTCATGCTTTTCCAACAATTATATCTTTTAAAGATAAATGAAAACGACAGAAAACCTGACAACTAAACTTTGACTTTAGAATTTAATAAAAGTAGGATGGTAAATGGATTAAATCTTCTTAAAAATTATATAAGATAAACAAAATAATAGAAAAAGCAGGGGTAAATAACGAAAAGAAATATTTCAGCAGTGAAGTTTATAAATCAAATATTTCAGGTGCATTGAGCTTTGAATTGGGGAATGCTTCAAGGGTTGGGGATAAAGAAAAGGACAGGAGAGGGTGGATGAGGGTTGAAAGGGCAAGAAAAGAGGAGAGTGCAGCGTCTTAAGTGGCGCATGGAAATTCAATGAAAAGTCACGAGAGTTCCTGGTCGATATTGGAGGGGAGGGGAGGGGGTAGTATAGAGGTTGGAGAGTGTTAAGGCAGCAAAGGGGAGATTGGTTTGGTTGTTGGGGAGTGACGTAGGTTCCTTTATTGGCCCTATGCCAATGCTTGCTATCTATGTGGAACACCTGCGCGTGTTCGACGTTTCGCGGTGGTCCTTCCCCTCAAACCTCTATCATCCCCCTTAACCCACCACCCCTCCTTTTCTCATAAAATCCTCTTTCAACTCCCCTACTGCGATGAGCAAAAATCTCAACCCCCATGATTACTTAAAGCCACTTATTCGCTCAATTTAGACTCAACACTTTTGTCATTTATCTTTTGCATCCTGCCCCAATCGGCTTTTCTGCTAATTCTATATTTTATATGACAATACATTAACAGTACTATTTTACTCTTTAATATTATTGCTTCGACTAAATTAAATTAAACTGAATGTAATTTTGAACTTTCCTAATGATTGGCTGTAAAATAGCTCTGGTAAACTTGATCAGATCTTTAATTTTCGTTTATTTATGGTTAGTTACATCAATTAAAAGAAACCCTTTCAAATTATACTGAATGTTATTCGAAATAATTTCATCATTTAATATTTTATGGTTGGAGTTCTTTTTATTCGTGAGAGGTTTTTATAATATTTCACATTGCACTAAATTAATCGTATGATTATATAAGCAGCAAATTTTTGAGAGAATAATTTCAGCTTTCGAGTTATGTATTTTTTTTTTGTTTTTTTTTGCCAATCTCGGTGAAGTTTATTAAAATTACTGTAATATAATGATGGACGACTGCAAGTAAGGAAATAGTAAACTTTCGGAGGAAAATGGATGAAAAATGATTTGCTCGATATCCCTTCTGAAATAATTGCAAAATACTTTCGGCGCGATAAACGTGTAAATTAATACCAGGATAATTACAGATAATTTAGTGGAAAAGATTATCGGGGTATGGATGGGCGTTGATAGATACGCTGCGTAATTAGAAGCTTTTCCTTCTCCGATGACGTTCCGATTAAAATTTTTAACAAGAATTTTAAGCCTCTGATAATTTACCTTCACCTTTTCTAGTCAAAATTATTATAAGTAAAAGATACCCAGCTCATTTTAACATTGCACAAATTTTCATAAATATATATTTACATAACATTATACTACAGGATTTAATAAACAAACTCTGCACCAATCAGAAAGGTTGTTTTTCTTATTTATATTTACAATTTATATTAAATTTAAATTGATATCAAAGCAAGTACTCTTTTTCTTATACATGTATTTTAAATCTAAAATCTAAAATAATTCAATTAATATATAATGTTATAGTTTCACGATTAGCATATATTAAAGTTGCGGTTGACGGAGTTGAATAATTGAATGCAAAATGAGTCGACTCGATTATTGTTGGCCAATAGGAGTCAAATGGGCCGTGAGCGGTAGCATTGGTGTGGAAGAAACTCGGGACTAGGAAAGAAAAGAATTCGTCAAAGAGGAAGGAGAAAGAAGAGAGTTACCCGTGGGATGATAGAGCGAGAGAAAGAGAGGGGGGGGATGAATGTGTAGAATAGAAATGTGGAACGGAGGAACAAGTAAGAATAAGATGGAGGGAGCAAGTATGTTGCATATATATATATATATATATATTTGTGTATAAGGGAGAGAAAGAGAGGGAAGGAAAAATAAATGAAACGTAAGAATGGGCAAGAGAAAAAAAAGACGGTGAAAGAGAAAGAGTAGCATAGAAAACCGTGAGTGGAGAGACGGACTCAATCTTGGATAATTCAAAGAGTGAAGAAATCGAAGAATGGAATCGTCCCTAATTCGTTCTGCTATGCTTCCCAATGCGAGACGACAGGCTTCGTTTGGTACTCTCAGAAGCTTTTTGCCGATGCTCGGTAAATGGTTAATGGAACGCGAGAATGCCGCTTTCTAAAAGGGTAGCTAGGGGTAACGAGTGAAGCAGGGTTAGGGGGTGCAGAGATCTGCGAGGAATGGAAGGGGCAAAAATAGTTAGGAACGTCGAGTGGGATTGCGTCGAGATTTCAAAATCCGGGACAATCCGCCACGACGTCCAGGAATCCGGATTATTCCGGCATAGCCGATAACTCTACCCCCATTCCCATCATCCCCCCCCCCCCTTTACCCCGTTCATACCCACTCGACTGGCACGGAAGCTCGAAAGCTCCTCCTGTCGAAAGCACTCGCGATCATTTTCTCGAATTAATGTCCGGCAGGCTAAAAACTGGCCGCACAAAGCAGTTGGAAACAATGTCGATAAAGCTACCCCCGGAAAGCTCGAGTTTCCATCCCTCTCACTTCAAAAGCCTGATCGATATTAATCAACTACCGGAAGTGGAAGCTTCGAGATCCACCGGGTTTTCCGGCAAACTTCCTCATTCTCCTTGCATGCCAGCTCAAAACTTTCGAGCTTTTCTCCATCTAACATTTCACCCCCTCTTACCTATCCTCTTCTTATCTTGAAAATCTCTTGTGTGTCCCATGAAAATCGAATAATCCTTGTCTCACCTGATTTTCGAACTTTGAAATGCTTTTTTGGATTTTTGTTTTTATTATTAATATTACGGGCTTTTCTCGTTGTACGAAAATCAATTTATGTTGGAGAATCAACATGATACAGTAAGTAGTTTGAAGTGGGGAGCGATTTGCTGAAAGCCCTTTAGGTTTTCCACTCCAGAAACTGTCTATACTGATTAGCAGAGGGATGGCAGATGCTAGGGGAAAGGTAACACTGGTTCTGGTATAGAATATCAAAGCATGTAACGAGAAATCGGAGAGAATATGGAAAGGATAGGGGAGTGGGGATACATATATACGTAGATTGGTAGGGGCTGCACTGCGACACAGCGTTACTCCTACTCATATCTACGCTCAATATACTAGACCATTAAGGTATTGAGATCTTATCACAATAAAAATAGTAATACTTTTGCCTGAGTTCTTACCTCTATTTTGGCATAGCTTCGTTTTGACATCAGGTCCCAGCCAAAAAATCATTTCACAAAGCGCCACGTCATTTTATTGCTTGCTACATGACAAAAACTATTTTACTTAACCACATTAATGATTTAATAATTAATGAATATACGGGTGATTATATCAACCGAGTGCTACTGCTAATCTCGCTAATAAACGAAAAGTTTTTGCTCGTTGATAAAAATCTGCCTGCAATGAAAGCTCCGGTGCTTTTACAGATTTTAAAATCGACAAAACGAATTTTCCTTTTTACTAGCAAAGGTGGCCTGGGTCGAAATGATTAATTCGTAGCTTCGCTGGTTTGTGAAATAGAAAAACATCGAGAGAGAGAGGAATATTTTTTCCAGAAAAAGCAAGCGGCCCACGCCTCACGGGACGCGAATAAACGCGCACTGGCATTTTATAAATGGAAAATGGTTTTCCAGCCGGTGCCGAAACTTGTAAATAACGGAGATTGATCGGGGGAAAGAAATTAGAGATTTTATTGAGAGAAAATCGATTAACGCAATTTATGAGCTAACGTGCTGTATCGCGGTTATTCGTTACTTATTTTACGTAAATGCAATTCTATATATAAACAGCGTAGCGAGAAACCTCTTTAAATTTCCCATAAAAAAGTCCTTTGACGTTTTTCGATACGATGTATACTTTATTAGTTATTCGTCATTGAAATTGACCAATCAGCTACACCGCTAAGCCACGCCCCCTATCCATTTATTGCTTATTCCTTGTTCGTCGATAACAGGCAAACCGCTAATCGTAAAGAAAAATTGCAAAGGACTTTTTTCCTTCGATTTTCAGGAAGAACAAATTGGAGCTATCAGAATTTATGAATTCGAGGAAATATGGTAATTCGAGAAAAACGGATCCGGGGATAGGTTTGGTGAGGGTTACCGGTAATAAAAGAGCACCACGTAGTCGCGCTTACGTCACGTCAGAATGGCAATTTGAGCATTGGAAGGCGAGGACTCTCGTCGGGACTGCACGTATCGGCTTGACGGGATTCGACTCACGTCTTGGCCCGATCGTTTTCGACGATCGACCGCAGCTCGCCACTTTTTCCCCAGCCTACCGCGACTTCTTTCGACAGAAAGACAAAATGCAACTCGAATGTGCCAAGAAAAATACTACTGACGCTCTCTCAACATAATCCTTCACTTTTTAATAGCGTAAAAAACGCGACTTAAGTTCTTAAGCCGCATGCACAAAAATTTCTGTCTAAATTTATAACGAATCTGCGAGATAGAGAGCTATAAGCTCGGCTTGTTTTCTTGTCAATAATTAACTTATATACGGCTTGGAGTAACCGGGTTATCCATATGAATAATTACGACTGTAAAAAATGAAATTACTCGACTATTTAGTGATACGGATCGTTTCTGTTTCACGGAAAAAAATGGCCGAAAAATCGGAGGGTGTTTTTATTCACGCGATAGTATTCCGCTGGCTAGTAGTTGTAAATTACAATGTGACGTTACAAAACTGAACCCTGGTGTATGGGAGATTCGTGTTAATGTCCGATTCGTTAGAAATCACGGCAATGCAACATCTGGCCATAATTCCGCGAATGGGCTGCAGGAATGTATTGTTGCATGATTGCAAGCTCATGCAAACACGGGGTACCGTAAAAGTGTAAAAATGTAAAGCAAAGCTGTGGCACGGAGAGGGTGAAGAGGAGGGATAGAGAAATACGACCACTCGTAAATTTGCTTCGGAGAAAAAAGGAAAGAAGGAGTGGGGAGGGGATTGAAGGGGTCTACTGCTATACGGGAGGAGGGAGAGTGCATTTCCCGTTTAGAAAGGAGGAAAACAAGCGGATTGCGTGCTAAAGGGTCTTTCTAACTCGCGACAGAACCGAATTATCTAATAACTATTCGAGGTAAAATGTTCTGGCCCAAAACTTAAGATCGTATACATTTAAATACGTCAAACTCCAAAAATTAATCTGTCGACAAAAGAGCATAAATCCTTTCAATTCGGATAAATCTTTAAGACGGGCATCGCGGCGCGGCAAATTGTCCGTGTGGAAATGAATTTCTCGTAATTAGCGGGGATTTAATGCCTCGGCTGGGAGGTTGAATAAATATCAAGATGAATTAATAACGCGTGAATATTTATGAGCGGGTGCGAGTGGCTAATCAGCAACGGGCATCGGTGCGTTAAAAAATAGCTGTCGCTATTCAGCTTCGTCTATATACGACAGTTGTTTCATATATTCTTCTCATTTATTCGATCACGGAAAATTCGAGCTTTTCTCGGAGCATCGATGAAAAATCTAGCTAATCCACTCTTTGGTGCAGAGCGCTGTACTAATTTCAAAATAGTACAGTATTGATGTAATGTAAAAGGGACAGAACGTTTCACCATGATAAATAGAGATGGATAATGGGGTTTTAAATAAAAGAAAAGAGGCAAGTCGTATGGAAAAGAAAAACCGGGGAAAAGTCTACCGAGTCATCGAGAGTCATTTGTTCAAGAATAGTGGGAGAAGGGTTGATGTTGTTGAGAAGCTCTCTCTCTCTCTCTCTCTCTCTCTCTCTGGAGGGCGAGTAAAGATTCGGAAGAGGTAAAATGGAGAGAGGGAGAGAGGGAGAGAGAGAGAGAAGAGAGGAAGGGAGTGTATGTGTGTGTGAAAGAAGGGAGAGGGGTTGGTAAAAGGGGTGAAACGAAGTGAATGGCATTTATCAGCTGGTGGTAGAGGGAGTTAGGGGGTGATTTGCATTGCGTGACAAGGCGTTTTCTACGATGGCAACCCTTTACGTGTCGAGACTCGACCAGCTCGCGCGGCGTGCGTTGCATGTCGCCCGCTCGAGTTGATCGCTGCTGCCTTTTTTCAACGATTTTTATTTCCCTGCCTCCTTATCCGTTCTATTGACGACTCCACCCTCCCGCCCCAACCCTCAAAAACACACTGTGCACGCTTTCTTCGCCTGCCACGACTTTTTTTAATCTCCTTCGAACATACCGCGCATGTACCACCCTCCTTCACCCTCAACCCTCTTTTCAAACCCACCCCTTTCTGTATCTTTCTCTTGCCTCTTTTCCTCCCTTAAATTTACTCTCTTTTACACTTTGCCCTCTGTGTCATCTTCTTCTTTTGTCTATCTCATTTTTGTGTGCTCATGATTTCTCCTACCTTTCTTACCACCTACTTTTGTTTTTTCTCTCAAGCTCTCTTTCTTTTAAATTTTACCATCTCCAATTCTTTTGCCCTTCTTCTCATTGTTTTGTTCTATCTCTCCTATCTTTCCCTCTTTTGCTCATAATTTCTTCCTTCTTTCATTCCCCAAGCATTCCCCCACATTTACCGAGAGTTATTGTTTAACCAGCCATATGAAATTAGTTTTGTTACACTGCCAAGAAACCTTCCCTGTTTTCTTGTTTCGATATTTATTAACCCTTTGTACTCGTAATAGCCCAGAAAACACTCTGTTTCGTGCATTTGGGTTAAATATGCGCGTTTTAGGGGTTAAAATCCTAGGGTAATTGGCTCTATTGTTTTACTGTGAATCGACTCTACTTGTAACTATACGTACTTAATTAAATTAGCATGGACCATCCATCTTATATATAACTTTTCTCCCCCATTACTATTCCTTATCCAACGCTTACTTTTATTCTACAGAATTTTAATCGAAACATGTCGAGATTCCTATCGAAATTACAGCAAATAGATGTAGTGTAAAATGATCACATCACGATTATCCCATCAATTGCACATCCCCAAGAATTTATTTCTCACTCGTGTAACGAGGAAGCTGGCACAAGGCAGGAAGATAAATGGTAGGAAGAGTTAATTCTTAGCAGTAAATAATGAAATTTCAATACGAAACAGTGGGGTAGAGTTTGGTATAAGACGTTGTAATTAACAGACTGCTCCAAACGTAAGCTATTATGCGACATTCTCATTGTCATGGGATTATACATCGTCTCGAGATCCATTGTTTAATGGTGCGAATTGTGAACTACGGATCATCTTCGATAATGTACCCAACGTAGAAGGAACAATTGCTCTTGGTATCCAATGGATTTCCTTGTTTTCAGACAAAGGGAGTGGGGATTGGGACTAGCCCAACCCAATGAGGATGCTTCCAGTTGTGGAATAGTCTCTCAAGCATCTAAGCTCTCTGTCTCTATATAATATAATTATATATAATAACAATTCTCTCCATCTGCTTTGTAATCCGTATCATTACCCCTTTTTCCATTCTTCCTTCTTACTACAAAATTCTTTCATTTTCCTAGCTTCTAATTATTCCTATTTTTTCCACCAACTTCTGCCAGCTACATCACTACTTGCAAGACGTTCCTTTTCATTCCTTCATCTGCCAGAAAACCCCTGAATTTCTCATCGTTCTCCTTTTTCATTCATTAACGTCTTCTCTTCCAGTCTTTTACTCCACTTTGCATCACTCTCCTATTTTCTCCAATCTTACTAATTTTTCATTCAATTCCTTCTTCCTCAGTTTATATTTGCTTTTCATTCTTCTAATTAACTTTCTTTTCTTTCCACATCCTACTCTTTCTTTCCTTATCCTTTTTCCAGATCAAACTATTTTTCTTTTTGTTTCACTTATCCTCACATCCCCTATCGCTTGTTTCTCCACAAAGCCACTGCATAACCCCTTTTATCGAAACCTCTCTACCATTTTCTACGTCAGCATACGAGGGTGCGCATTGACGTAATCGTTTCTCCACCGGAGAAATCCAATTAGCCGGCCATTAATAAGGGATTCGCTCCAAGTGAGGATAATGGTACCTGTCCAGCGTCCTGGTGAATGCAGCTGCAGCTGCTGGCTAGTCCTACACCCTCCCGCCACCCTCGAGTCCCAACGCCCCTTCCACCATCGTAACTGCCACTACTTCGGATCGCAAATCGGTATAAACAAGCGACGAAGCACCATCTCCATTCGATCCAACATTGTTAATTTCATTTCAACCAAACTCCAAATCTCATCGAACACTAAGACTAAACGGTGCACCCCTAACGAATATCAATCCCTTGTCACCTAACTATTAAGTCTGAAGGAATCTGTACAATTGGCTGGTGAAATCATTAAAGTCCGAAATTAAAGCACAATAAATTCTTCAAAAAATTAATTAATTACATTTACACGACTGAGATATTTTTAGGGTTCCTACTGATATTATTCGTAGCACGGGGAAAGTGATTATTTGATACGAAATTTTTCTTTATTCTTTTGGACTAAATGCAGAGATACGTTAATTTAAATGTTCATGGAGTCGGTTCGGTTATTTTGTGAAGGAAAACAATGATATAGAGGTATTACGAGTGTATGTGTATAGGGCATTAGTTATTTGACACACTCTGACGCGTACGGGATAAATATGAGATATCAGTTTTTTCTTTCCCTCCACACCCTCTCTGCACCCTCTCGATAATTGAATTCTGCGTGAATGGTAATAATAATCTACTGCCGGTCGGCTGAAGCCGGGAGTGATATTTCATTTTACATATTGGCTGGGCTAATTGTAGCCAGTTCCAGCTTCTCCAATATTATGAGTTAATTATCGACTGAGTGGATTTTGCCACTGCGTAACTTGTTATTTTTGTTAATCATTTCGTGACTTTTTTTCACTTTTCTTCACTCCTACTTTTTTATTGCTCTCTTATTTTTTTATATTCCACAGTTTACTCCCCCCCTTCTTTCCACATCACCACATTATTCAAATTTTTACTATTAGATAATACCTGCATTAATGAATATTTTCAATAATCGTTGCAACCTTTAATTAACGAGATGCTGACGCAAAAGTATAGCCACTCCGATTTGATCGATCCATTGAATGAATTAAAAACCATATAGTAATTATATTTTTAAATTGTATTCGAAGTCCCTTCTGTTACTGCCAGGTGTGAATTTTAAAATGCTATTCATACATACAAATGTAATAAATATCTTTTTATCCAAAAACGAATATTTTTAAACAATTATATAATTGAGTCAAATAGTCTTATTGAATTTACCTGTGTTAATAATAATATTAAATAATGTTCGTGTTTATTGCTGAGGAAAGAAATTTGAAGCAGAATAATCGAAAATACAAAGTTGAAATACAATGATTTTTATTGTAACGATAAATTTGCTGGATAATTCGTTGATTGTAAACCATAAATAGGTTCCCGTTAATATTCTTGTCTTATATTTCGTGTTTCGCGTTATTACCTTAATAAAACCTTTGCGAGATTCACCTACGAAATTCTACGAAACTTCGATGCTCGCCATAACTCAAGAGCACAGCAAGCTTTAGTTCCAAAGCTATTTATATATAATCCCTAGCTAGTTGCACTCCGTGTAAATATAGACAAAAAGTTCAGCCCCCTAAAACTTTGGTTTAAAAAAAACAGAAGAAAATATTAAGCTTACAATGCACTCGTAACAAATTTTGATCGTATATTATATTACACTAAAAAACTCGTGTAACAATACGGAATCAAAATTCTTGATTGGCAATTCGATTAAAAATAGGGCGAATGGTAGATTAATTAAACGTCTTATATTGTTTTACATGAAAGCCAATTATCGTTTGGAGATTGGGCTAAAAATAGAGAGGAAAGCCTGTTAGAATTAGACACGTGGAGAAATATGTGAAAATTATCGAGTCAACTTTGACTTCGTCAGTGGGATGAAATGAAATTTCTCGTGGAATTCGAGGGCAAAGTAAAAGCGGAGTCCGGGTTGTCGAGACATGTGGTGCGCCATCAGTCTGGAATAAAAAAAAAACGAACGAGAAAAAATACATGGTTGAAAATCGCGGCGTGCCTGATCCTGTCCCAGCCGGAAATTAAAGATTCAACGAGCCGGAGGTAATTTCTGACGGGACGAGGAACAAGGAGGTCAGTTTGACGGTGCTCGACACGTTTTAAGGGGAGCTATAGGCACAATTGGAAATCAATGTGAACTTTTTCAGACACGAAACACTGAAATTCCTATAAAATTAACTAAATAACGAAAGAGTACTTTTGCAATAGTTCCAGAAACCTTTTAACATTTTATTAATAACGTCTATCAGTTTTTTAAAACCTTCTCTTTGATTTCAGGATGAATGCGCGTCGATGCTGCAGGATCTAAGTGAAAAGATCAATAATAAGCACCACGAGGTGCACACGCACCCTCTGCTGTCGATTTTCAAGATGGCTGAGGTTGAGGTGAAGTTGCCGAACAGCAACGGAACGAGGAGCAGATGGGAGTTGCCTTCCTGGATAATTTTGCTGCTTCCGCTGATCTTCAGCGTCTTCAGCATCTTCCCTGCTGAGCTGGCCAATTCGTGACACGAGCTCCAGTCAGAAGCCCGAGAACCGAGACACGGGAGCTTTCGGCGAAACTTCCTGCTAGAAGCACCAGGTTCTCTGTTCAGCGAAGTTCTCTCAACGTACAAGTCGTCCAGGAAGCCCGTCGAGGACATCGGATTTCGTTGATGCGAATGAGTTTGCTCCCATCGATCAGTCTCTCCTTCGATTCATGAAAACAGACTCGTTCCTACGATCGAAGATCACCCAATGGCTTTAGGATTAGGAAATACTGACAATAGTCGTGGCAGGATAGCAAGCAGCGCTCCAAAACACTCGAAAGATACTCCGAAAAGCGAGCTTGGAAATCCGTGGTAACAAGCTGTTTTGGTACAGCTTGAGCAATAATAAGGGTATCCCATTGCAGGAATAGCGGGCACGCGTCCAAATAACGCTCCGCTGCTGGACCAGCGAGCTAGAAACGTTCTTAAAACTCAAATGTTTTTCCGCAAACTCTGCGAAAGAGTCTCTAAGAAACTACGTCCAATTTCTCTCCTGTTTCTTTCATGTTTTTAACTTTCTTAAACAAAATTATGATACACGAATTAAGGACTGCCTCTGTATATCAGAGCTTTAAATTTCAAATGATTTCTTTAATTAATTTATTAATGGAGCTATATAACAGAGGTGTAGGGAGATTTGTACTGTGACAATTATAGGAATTTCATATTGTGTAAGAATTCATCGTTACTCCATCAGAGTCTTTCCCAGAAAACCTTGCAGTGGCGTGGAAACAATCAAGTGATCTGTAAGATTCCTGCTAATGTGTATAACATGTAGTCATATTTTCATATAAGCAAGGCCTCTCTTGCCACTTTTGGCCTTTCGCGATTTTTTTTTCTCTTTTTTTTTTAAGAAAACGATAAATTTTGTTCTAGCATATTCAATAATTCTCGAAGCTTATACTATAAAAAAGTGACGAATACTAAGGAAATTGAGAGATATGTAACTACGAGAGTCTATTAAGTATCTAAGAACTACGTAGATTAATACCGATCTTCGATCGTCTGGAACGACGATAGCGTGTATAAAATTAGAAGAGACAGTCTGTAAATGGTACTTTATAAACTTAATGTATCATACATAATCAGCAAGTTGCTCCGCAATGGACCATTAGGCGTTTGTTAAAGTTGAAACAGGGGCTCGGTATGTATAAATAACAATTAAGCACTGAAAGACGCATCGAATGCACTTTCCATGTGAAAATGTGCTTGATGAATGAAAGTCCAAAGACTTTTTATTCGTAAATGCGAGCAACTTTAGGGGATTTCATGCGCTATGAGCCCTCAATGTAATCCTGTGCTCGTTAATATAAATACGTTATAAAATGTAGAGAAGTACTACTATACAGAGAATAGGGCCGTTTTAAACGTTTACATATATCATATATAAATATACATATATATAGTTATATCTAAAGTTTCCTGAAAAGGATATTAAAAAACTGCTTAACACTGTTTTCCTTTATTTATTTATTTTTTTTTTTTTTCATTATAAAATTCCGAGTCACATTGAGTCACCGGTCGACTTTCATTTTAATTCAGGACTTTTTAGCTTATTACTTTGTGATGAACCGGGCTACGTATTTGGTTTTATCATTTTTGGGAAAACGTGTATCATAAATGATGCAGGTAAGGTTTGCCGCACGACTTGGACTCAACGACCAACGCAGCGAAGCTGGTATAGGTATTGTTTATACATCAAATGAATGAAATTATCCTGTTACCTATGTATAATGCAATTAGAGAGAACTGCTGGATCGTTAATTGCGTGAAGGATACGTGCTTGCGCGCGTACAAGAGAAGAAAGTGTGATGAGAATATAACTGACTAATCGAAATTAACTCGTAAAATTACTCGTTATAACTTTGTTCGTTAATTGGTACATTTCACTAGTCAAGATTCTTTAAAATTATAATGAACTGAGTAAATTGTTGAATTGTTCTTTATTAAGTTGTACAAATGATTAAGCTGTTAGTTTATCTACCGTTTGGACAATCTTTATTTATAAAATATGTGGAACTAAATAGAGATAAGCACGAGTATGTTACGTTTGAAAAGTCTACGTAATTCGCAGCAGTTTGCAATGAATGAAATTATAGGATTCTCGTACGAAAATTGAAGAACGACTAGTCGAATATGTATATACTCCATGGTCTTCGGAAAAGCAATAATGTATAAAGTGAGAACGAACCACGAACATCTCGCTCAAAAGCAAACAAATGTATGTAAATTATCATATACCATATAGATTCACGTAAATAACGTTATGTTAATTGAATAGGAAATTCGCGAATGATTAAGTAATCATTCGCAGCGATTAATTCGGAATCAACGATTCTATGGAAAAGAAATACATGACAAAAATCGAGAAAACGAATGAATATTGAAATGGAAGGATGTGTGCAAAATTACGAACCATTTTCTACAATTATTTTCTATGCGATATCGTATATTAGGTTATGTTAAACCGTTCTCAAAATATCGTAATTCCGAATTCATTTGAAATATATTACGGAACATTGATGCAAACCATTAATAGATGGCAATGCTAACTTTGACTCCTGATGATCCAATAAACCTTAATAAGTATATCACTTTATATCAATTATATTATGTATGGCAATTAAAATTATATTACGTCTATTTTTGGTGTAGTTTAAAGTACCATTGGTTAAAGAGGTACGGGTTACAAAAGGATCAAGGTACTCCTCTTGGTTTAATTATAACTCAATGACCTACATTCATGGAGTGAAATCTGCAAAAGGGCCATTGATTTCAAAAATAATTTAGTCCAAGTAATTTTTTAGAATATATACTGGCAAAATGATTATTGACGCGATAACACCACGAGTGATAAATATTTTCTTCCAACGATTTGTGGGCATAGGTCTTCGTACACCCTGTAAATTATATTATTATATACTTCCTCGAATATCACATTTCGTATCACTTATTGCGATTAAAACAAATACTTTATTCAGCCTATTGTTATCTATCTTGTAAAATAGTTTGCAAAACTGACTTGAAACAATTACCAAATGAAAAAATATTATAGAGACGCATGTCAATCTGGCGAAAGATTTCTCCTTCAGAGACAAACAACAAAAACTCTATTGTACACGTATATAAGAAAAACTTTCTTAAACAAGTCAGCTGTTGCGACTCATTAATCAAAAACGATTCTATTTAAATACAGTTGTAAGAATAGTTGATAATTAAGTAACTTCACTGTTAAACGGTTCACTTTAGTTGCTAGTAAGTTTTTGCTAAGTACGAAGACCACTTTAAATTAGCTAGGCCAATCGAGATTAAGTTTTAAAATTTGGAAAACTTTGACGGCCCATCAATATGCGAGAAATAACGACGAGTATTGGAAAATGCCCTTAATTATGTCATATTAACCATTGTTGTTAAGAATGATTATTAGCAACTAATCTTGTTGATTCCAATTGAACATATCAAGGCCCATAGAGAAGGCCAGCCAATTGAGCAATTTTATCCTGGCTTCTCGTAGATTTAGTTTTTTTGATGCTTTTTTCGAAAGTGGGAGCACAGATAACACTAGTGATTCTTTCATGTTTAAATGACTATAGTAATTGTAACTAAAACTTTAATGTACACATTTTTATAATTCTTTATTTAATTCTCAATCAGAGAACTGGCACAATACACATATCCAACTGACAAAAATTACTCAAAATCGTAAACAAGGAAAATGAAACAATCGTACCAGGATAATATATTTACACATAATAACAAAAAATAGTTTTAATCTTTTTGAATATTTAACGTCAAATTACTGAAATAACACATATCCATTTCATTTGAAAAGCTGTTCCAATTATATTACTTTATTTTTCTATTTCAATGAAAATAAAATTCAGCTTCACGTTTAGAACGTATGAAAAATTTATTTTTAAACTACCGTATGCTTCATTGCACCCAAGCAGCAAATTTACAAGTGGAAATTAGATTAAAGCTTCAAATTACTGGTATTTGGAATAAATTATATTCATCAAGAGTTGTGTAACCAAATTATGATATCGAGAGACGTAACTTTATTTTGTAAGGATGTTGGCGTTGATTTAGTTGGTGGTATAGCGTGTGCGCGTGCGTATGTGTGTTTGTTTGTGTAAGTAAGTGGTGCATTTATCGCGAACGAATCACTAGGAAGAAAATGGTACCAAGTGGTAGGGGTCAGAAATCGATTTTCCGCGTTGCAACGCGGTATTTCGTACTCAACTCTATACTTCTTAGCCCTAGATATTAAATAAGCTTATACTGCGGTATTCCCTGCCTTATCGACTGAGTAATATTTATTTTATCAGTACAGCTACATTATATAAAATATATAAAATTTAAAGCATTTATTTACAAAATAATTAATAATAAGACATGAAATGTATCGCTATAATTATCAATTTTAATCAACAAATCTGCGACTTCACCTGTTCATGATAACGTAAATGTTTATTCTGCATTATCGACAAAGATTTTATTATCATTCAAGTATTGTAACATTTTCCCTCGGTCGATAGGATGCAAGAAAGCTCAAATTTTCCAAGAACACAAAAACACACAAATACGCCATGAAGTGTAATATAAAACACATAATCGCAAATTAAGCACACACACATAGTACGATGAGTACGTATAAATAAACATATATTTTATTACTTGAACCGCACTCTGACCCCGGCCACGCGTGTAAAATATAAACAAAAGTAAAATTACATAATAATCTTAAAGAAGTGTAAATTTAAGTAGCACGCTCGCTAAGAACGCTTAATCCTTCCTCAATTGACTTACGCAAGTCCTCGGATAGTCAAAATCTCATTGCTATTGAAATTGAGGTGGATCCTTAGCATAGAGAGAAATAACTATAAAATAAAAATGAGAGAAAGAATATACATAGAACGTCCACGCAGCTTTAAAGCTGGAATGGATTTTCAGTATAGCGAGTCATAAAATTATCGTTGACTTTCAAGTGTCCTCGTAACATTTATTTTAGTAATTCAATCATCTTTTTATTCTCCCATTAATGCACCGCCTCATTTTATGCTTTTGGTACTTGGCTATCGCTCTTAACCATTTTATTTAACTCTGCGTCCAGCACTTAAATTCACCCCTCTCGTTTCTCTCTTTAATCGAATCAATTACTCGGCTTTACTTAAATTGCTAGGTTCAATAACTGCTATTCTTCTCCGTTACGTTGTTTGATTTGATCAGCTCGTTAATCCGTATTGAGTGCGACTGCCTTTTATGCCTCCACGTCAATTTTCCATTTTCACGTAGGCAACAGAAAGTTCAGAATTCTCTTGTTACTCTGTATTTCTTATAGTTTATATGAAATAGCCAACGATAATAGACCTTCGCACACAGGGAAATGCAAATGAAATGTTGATGCCTATTTGACACTCGTACTCAACGTGTTAAGACGACTTAAACGAATTCTGAATATTATGAACGAATTGTCAGAGTGCTCAATGTATTAATGTATGTATATCGCTCTTGTATATGGATTTTAAATTGAAATATCAACCCGCTTTAATCTAGCGTTTGAAGTTTATAATTATTATTTAAATCAAGTATCTCTGGTATCTGTTCTTTTGAATATATCATATATAAATTCATCTTTTTTACTTGACAAACTAAAATTTTCATTATGGATAAACTAGTCCATAAAAATATAGAAATAATAGTATTTTGTAATAAATAATTATAATTGCTCGATCAAGCAAGCGGTAAAGGAGACATTTTTTGTACATTTTATTTGTATTAACAATCGTTTATTCGACAGGCAAATACATTGTAACCGATAGGTGATAAGTTTATTTTTAGCAGTAGGGAGCTAAGTTATCAATGAATGATTACTGTAGAACGATATATAGTTTTGTAAGGACACGATCATTTGTATACTTTTCGAAGCATAGGAGGACTATTTTACCAAGAAATAACGATTTTCGCGTGGCACTCTGGCTTTTTATAGTACGAGAAACGATAAGTAACGCTACAATTGTACATTCATGTATATGCTAGTACACGTACCTAATCAATTAATCCTTAAAAAGCTGGAATGCACGAGTACTTGCCTACATCATTAGCGAGAATTCGAATTAAAGGAAAAACAAAAGACCTGTTGAAACACAGCTATAAGAAAACATGGTGAGCGCACAATATGCAGGTTAGAAAAAAAGTGCTCCCTGCAAAAGGATAAAGTCCCTTAACAGTATAAAGCTGCTTTGTGCAAGGGATGAGGAGCAAACAAAACAAGTAATTTAAATACTTGTAGATACTATATCATTCAGAACGTGAACGTGTACGATATATCAATTAAGTGGATGATAGTGTAAGTAATAAAAGAATGCAAGGGAGCGAGTACTTGTTATTATCTTATTATGAAAAGGACTATAAGTTGCTGAGGTGTTGATAAATAAACACGAGATATCACTGGATACTCACAATTAAGGAAAGTGTCTCTTTCTTATTCCCTCATTGTTCTCTTGCACTGATGCCAGAATGAAGATATTCCATAGTATACTCTTGAATATACAGTAGCTAAATGGTGGAGATGAATACTCACTCTACTGCGTATCACATCCCTATAAGAATAGATCTGCCATCGAGTATCAAACTGAATCTTCACCGTGACTTGGTCGGATCCTTTGTCCAGTTCTATAATGGAGTTGTCATTTCCAAACTTTCTCATTGCAATCCCTTAACCATATGACAGTTTTGTAGGATCTATACATTTTCTTATTTAATCCAGGATATTATCGCAAGTAACTCCCTCAGACGTTTTAATAAGAACTGGCAATAATTTAAGATTGAACGATTGGTAGTATGTACTGGCTAGTAGTATTTAACATTATTTTATCGTCTCCGAGCTTTGTTTCATCAATCGAAGACTTTCAAGCTTTAATTTGAGCGAATAATTGTCGCACGTTTTTCAACCAATTATACCTTTGTTTGCATAAATTTTGCATCGATGATTAGAACAGATATTCCACCACTTTGATTTCAGTTGGAGTACAGGAAACCGTAAATTGAGATCAACTTACAGATTGCGTTCCATTCGTAGGCTGTTCTAGAATCATGCATAGTACCTATATGTGTATCGGTAAGTAGCTCATTGTATGCTACTTTTGGATATAGCACTCACATCAGTTATTTATATTTTGTTTTATTTGCTTCCAACCATTGTGTGGTGTTTTAATATTAATTATTCAATTATTAAACTGGATTTTTTTTATTTCAAATATAAATCAATATTCAACTTGTATAGTCAATATATCTTTAGATAAAAACGTACCTTAATTAATAGCCAGTAATTCCACATTTTAGTAAAATTTGTAGATTGGTTTTGAAAGTTGTAAACTTTAGTAAATTATATTCAGTTTCGATAGTTTTATCAAACAGATAAATTTATCAAGATATTTACCAGTAGATGGAAAATGCAGCCCTAACAGTGACTATAGAAAGTGTTATAGTTAAATAAACTAAGTCCCTATATGCTGCCGTTGGAGAGAAAGACTTTACTTATTAATTCTATATTACATAGCAGTTAATTTTTTAATGAATCAATAAAATAATAAAATGCAAAGAAACATGTGGGTCAAGGTATACAAATTTTATACAAGCTTTTTTGCGTCATTCTTGTTAGTGACTCTATCTAGCGATGACAAGGGTGAACTAAATGTAACATTTAAAGCAATATTTATAAATCAAACTAGCTCAAACTTTAACTTATCAATTACTTAAGACGAAGACCGAGTTAAGTATTATACTGAAGGTTAATATGAGACAAGTTGATCTTAATTAAATCCTTTTTAAGCCAAATTTTCCTTTTGTAAACTTGGTCCATAATTTTAGTGCACTTACTTTCTGCAAGCGGCGCCACTGTATAGGTTAGACTATGTCACTATCTTGCAGTGAAAAGGTAAACTAATAAAAATCAATTTTTTAAACTCAACCAAAATAATTTTTGAACTTTGAAAATATTGTTAATAGTTCTTTTAATTTAAGATCAAGAAAAATTAATTTTAAGTATGGGAAGCGGTTATTTGCAACGAATACTTTATTTTATCAATGGCCTTAATCCTATGGAACAGCTGTATATATATATATATATATATATATCAAATATATAAGAATGTTTTATTTCATTAATATATGTTGCTAATAGTTGATGGTTGCACTTCTTTCTTCCAGTGATGTGTTTCTTCAGTGATCTCTTTATTCCTAATACTGATCACATTGTACTTCTGGCTGGTAGTACTCAGTGCCAGTACTCCATTCGCCACTTTCTAACGACTAGTGACAGCTAGTGACAGGTCACTCCGCTTCTCTTTACAAGCTTCAGCTTGCTCGTCGTTGATTGAACATTGGTATATGCAATAAATTAAATACGATTGTAATAAGACTTCATATACTTCTGACAAATTAAGGATATTGATATAAAACGGAAAGTAAAACCGCATATTCAGATATAGCCTTTAATTAATGTTTGATGACATTATAAAAAATGAAAAGGCATAGTAATTTTTTAGTTTTTTGTTATGCACGCTTAAAGGAAAATATTAAAATATTACTTTTAACTATATAATAAAAATTTAACTCACAAATATTTGATTACATTGTTCACTTAATAATTAAATAGATATTTATTTAAGCTATATACTGGTTAATTTTTGCCTGAAGACTTAAATCTTTTTAATGATTAATATGTATAATCTTCATATAACACAAAAAGCACACAGATAAAATCACTTGAGTAAATGTATTTTATTTCTTTGCTTTTTAGAATATCTGCTGCGCGCGAGAAAGGAATAATATAAAATTTCTTGTTGTACAACCTTACAAGAATAATGAAAAATTAACATTTATATGAGATTAGAAGAACGCTGAAATAAGATAAAAGCTGAGTATAATAGATAACTCGTGATTAATAAAGGTAAAGTAAATATTGTAAATATATTTTTGATATAAGACGAGTGACTATAAAGAGTAAGTATGTCAAAGTAAATTATCGGAATAAAAATTAAAGCAAATAATTCTGAAAGCTTTAAAATGTAAAATAAAAATCTACTACCTTAAATTTAAAATTAAAACGATACAGTGGAATGGATAATCTATATATAAATATTGTTTTGAACAAGCTGTTGAAAGCGAGTGTTACACCGTCACGCAGAGCACATGAAGAGTGCTCTACTGAAAGATTAAAGTTAGGTATGACTAGTTAGCAACATTTAATAAAATAAATACACACTTTCATTGTTAATTTGTGGATTATAAATGAATGTAGCTACAACAAAGAAAATGGAACATTACGCGTATATATATTGATACAAATATGTTATATTTTTATTTATAGTACGGCTTTTTCACATATATACTACTTAAATATAAAATAATTGATGTCTTGAAGGCTAAAAAAATTTTTTAGTCTTTATCCCTAAATAAATCTTAAAAAGATTTATTCACTCACAAAGCACAATGTATCTTAAATGTAACAAAGTTCGTTTATACAAAAAAATTGAATGTAAAATTTCCATCTTACTCATAGAACGGACCGATTTCAACTGACGGAAAACATGTTCAATGAAATTAAACGGTCTCCTCCCACCCCTGCAACTAATGCGCATGACTCTAGTCACTACTAGTTAAAAGCCTTTACGGGATTGGTGGAAGTAAAAAAGGCTAATATATATTAGCGCCAATTTACTTTTATTTCTACATCTTTATACATTATAAATAATTTATCAGTATTTATAAAACTGCCATCTTAACCAGAATATTTACGTAATGAACATTAGAATTGTGTCTAAATTTTATTGAAAATCAATAACAATTTAAAATTAATTTAACATGTTTACATGGCAACTTATAGTAAACTTTTTTATATGATATCCTGAATATTTTATATAAAAATACTTTAGGTTGCATATAGAAGTGCTCGTATATCAAGATAAAGGATACTTTAAGAAAATTTAATTAAAAATTGTTATAGTATTTAAAACTACCTTGAGAAGCAATGCAAGAGAATATCAAGAGACACGGTAGTGTCTCGACGACAAGTACACACACACACACACACACATATATATATATAGTCGAGCGCTACCGTGTAACTTATACAGCAAGTTTAGCCGTCCCAATTTTTAAATCGACATATCTCTGTGAATTATGCATTGTCATGATTTAACCATAGCTTATCTTAAGAAGGTTTTCAAAGAGCTTTCGAATGAGACCTCGAACATTAACAACGGCTCACGCAATCCAGAGATCTTATACCCTGTTATCTATATATGTATACCGAAATATTACGATTCTTCTCCTTCTCCTTCAATCCTCGGCGGATGTCTTCGCCCTGAAGTTAGTCACTTTGACGTCATTTTTCTACTATTGTGCTACCGACCAATTTTTGAATTTGACAGTTTTGCTCACCGTTATTGATAATGAGATCATATGTATTTAGTATTCTCTCGAATTATAATAATGAAGCATGAATGATCACTGTGTTAAGTAAACTTTTATAACACCATATGCATATAACTTCTTATGTGTTATGTTAAAAACGATTTTAGTAAAATAATTAGTTTTTACTATTAAATGTAATATTTTAGAGTTACAATGATCTATTGTGTTGATACAATACAAATATTTCTCACAAAAAACAAGCGAAGCTAGTTTTTTGTGGGATCGATAATTCCGCAGTGTTTACATTTTTTCTGGAATGATATCCTATGAATTCTTGTGTCCATAAAGTTCGTACTTGCTCATCAAAATATCTAAGAAATTGTTTATTAATAATCAGCCTGAATAAAAAAAAGGCACACTTATATTTTTTAACTATTTAGAAATCAACGTACTAAAAATAGCTTAATAGTATCACTAATAATATGGTGGAAGGTTTTATTTTATTAAACATGAAACAAATCTGACAAATGGATAGAAGTGAACAGGGTTAAGAGCTCGAGGATCTAATCAATTAGAAAAATCGAGTTAGAGAAAAGTTGGAAGAGACACGAGGGATGCAATTATGTTATAGGGTGGTCGTGGTTTGGGTAGATCAGATTATCCTTGAGTTATTGTTTTGACAGGACCCAATGGACGATTCGATAAGGTTGTAGGCTTGAGGGCTGAAATACGGTTTGAAATCCTCCACCAGTGCAGCCAAGGGGTAAGTGGAGTTAAGCTGTAGTGGTCGTGAGGTCGCGTCAAACACGATCGTAAGTGGGGAGCTACCCCTTTATACTTATCCGTTTCTCGATGTATTGGTACGCGACTTATGCGCGTGTGACGACTTCTTCGCGCTCGTTAAACCCCCTAGAAAACCAAAAGCCTGATTCTTCTAAATACCAGTACACCAGCTCACTGACCAACGTCCTTTCCTCAAAGAAGGTTCATCGCATTTCTCTTCAGTTTATGTGTTTAAGCAACAAACAGTAAGGTACTATTGTGTATGTGAGCGTAAAAAAGAGTCCAGCATTTTTATAGAAATCCTTCAAAGCTGCTTGTAAGAAAATACATAAGAAATTTTTCTTATAAAACCAGTGAAATCTTAAAATATTTTACGTCGCGTAATCTAAAATCTATGGTACCTTTTTTTAAATATCTTTCCTTGGAAGAAGCAAAAATTTGCGGAATTACTAGAAAGTTAATAAAAAATAGTTGTAAGTAAGAATATTTAAATGGAACAATCTCATCATGAGATATAAAAATTTATATGATAGTATAATCATATTACGATAGAAGTTGTTAATAAATTATTAAAAATTTATGAAGTTTCTTAATAAGTAGTTTATTACAATGGTTCATTAATATAATTTTATTATAGATAGAAAAATAAATTTTGATAAATTATTTAAACAATAGGAGTAGTGTACAGAGCTTTCGTATCATAATTAAAAATCAGGATTTAATGAGAATCAACAGTGTGTGATCTGGGGATGTTGTCGGTGTTAAAATCTTATGAGTGGAGCTTAAGCAACAATTTGCATCGAGTCTGGTGTTATCGAAAGTACGAAAAACGATCGTAGATGGTGTTTTACGGCGGGCTTAACGTTTTCCGAGAAATACCGTAGATGTTTTCATCGATAGGAAATCTGGTACCCTCTAAAACCAAACTGTATAGCTTCGGCGTCGTTTCGGATTTCCACCACCAGTCCCGATTTACATGAAATCTCATTAGAAGACTAGGGAAGGTGTGACAGTTTACTCACACAGTTATGTATTAAAGCACACTCACACGCAAAGTATCCGTTCAATACAGCAAAATAACTTACGAGTAAACATAAAACCCTTCAATTTCTTCAAACCATTTAATTTCTTAATTAAAGCTTTTGCTTTTATTTATTTATGTCTGCTTTAATAGCTGTGAAATAAATTAAAATACCAAGTTAACTACGAAACTTATGTTAAAATTTAATCTCACACAGAACCTTTTCATTCCTTAATTAAAAATTTTACTATCCACTCATTTAGACTTTATTGTAAATAACGTATAAATTGGAACAGCTAAATAGCTTTGAAGAAATAATGAAGCTCTTTTACTTTCCCTGTGATTCGTCTAATTCATTAATCAGAAGATTTAGTTTTCTTTATCGCATATTTCAATTGTGAAATGTACTATTCTGTTTCTTATTATTTTATACTATTTATTGGATGACTCTATATTAAGAGTTATCTTTCTTGAGATATTTTTGGAATTTACGAATTTGTGTTTTAACTATTCATATGGAAATTTTTCTTTGGCTTTCTGTGACAAGTATGGCTGTCCATAGTGGCATGAGACATCGATACGCTTGGACTGAGAATAGTGAGGACCGACTAACACCATTCGATCGTGTTAACACTCTTAAAACCGTTAGTACAATTATGCCCCTTAGTCTTATTCGAGAGCTGGCAATATTTAGATTAATCTTATCATTAATCCAATTTATCTAACGCGAAGAGTCTTATAGTCTAGTCCAATTACTCCCATGATTCCCACTAAAAAATATTTTTATAATCATCGCATTGATTATTCATATATATATATATATATTTCCCTTAAACAAAAGAGCGTAAAGTTAAACATATAAATCTGCAAGTAACAATGTGCATTGAAAATAAAAACAGGGCATTCATCGTGTAATAGGAAGAAAAAGGTTAGTTTTGCATGGCGCTTTTGTGGAACTGTTATCGAGTAAGGGTGGAATTTTAGATGTATTTTTTATAATGAACAGAGTTTTTTCCAGTTGAAAATAGCACAGACCAATGGAGCTCGAGCTGAACACTGGGTTGTTGAAGTGGCAGCCCCGTGTGGACGATGAAAGAGAGTAGGGCTTAATCAGTTAGTCGATAGGCAAATTGGCTTAGAGGCACCGACCGGGGCACCGGGTGGTTTGCACGAGCAGCAAACTCCGTGCATTGCCCAGTGCCCGAGTGCCGATCGACTCGTGTATCTGCACTCACCGACTACATTCTCTTACCGGCTCCCCGCGATCCGATCCAATTCTATCCAAAACATCATTTTCATCCCCCAAAACATCCTAATTTCTCAAGATCACAACATCTAGAATTCCAACTCTCCCTCTCTATCTCTCTTCTTCCCTCTAACTCGTGCTATACCCAACTGCCTTAATTAAGGTTTGCAAAATTTAACTATCTATATGTGTGACTCTCCCTTATTTGCCATACTTCCTATCGTAGATTGAAGTTTTGTATTTGAAGAATGTTGAAAAATTACAAAATTCCTTTTCTTCACTTCTATTTAAAAAATCGTCATTCCTATCAACAACACACTTAATTGGTATATTCCCCCATGGATCAATCATGTGAAATTGAATTATCGTAAATCAAATTAGAGATCCGAAGGATCAAATCACATTTCGATGATTCGCGTGAAACTGGATATGAAATATTATTGTTTTTATTTTCATAAGGCTTTTAAGAGTTCCATGGACTTTTTTTCGAGGACCAATATTGGTACAGCAGGATCATGGATGGGAGTGACGAAAAGATTAGTTTAAATTACGAACGGTGTTTGTTTATCAGAAGGTTTTTTGGTGCTATTGGCAGATAGAACTTTTCATCGTGGATGTTGGCGTCCCTCGAATTCCTATCGCGAAATCTTATCGAAAGAGAGCAATATATATCGTGCGAGAGATCTGAAGACACCTCAGGAATGTTTGTGAGTTAAAAGGACGAGCTAGCGGAGAATCGCTAGAGACAAAACGCTGAGTGCTGGGAAGTTTAAACGTTGATTGGACCATCGGTAGAATGTACAGCTGATCGGTAAATATTTTCCTTCGTTAAGTCCTTTATCGTCCTTTGACGCCCCTTTCTGTTTTCTATCCAGTACAGCAGCTGTTTTGCTAAATATATCAACATCTTTAATTTAAAGCAATATCCACATTAAAAACTACTTTATCCTCTTTATTATTAAATCATTTTTTTATCCTCTTTTAGTTTATTATAATTTGTTTATGTGCATTAGTATCCAAATATATAAGATCAATAGTTAAATCACGTGAGTGTGAAGCTAAGCGAAATAGTATTTTCTATATTTCTCAATAGAAAATGTATAATATTAATAAACTATATAGATAATATTTTTTTAGTCTGATTTAAAATTAAGTTGTTTTCATTCTCTTATAGGATTTCTCTTAAACATTTATTCCCTTGCATTGCTGTGTTATCTTAGGAATGACGAGGCACTCTCTGGTGATCCTATGCTGCTACCTGTACATGCTGTTTGCCATGGCAGCCCTGCACTTTCCGTGAGTAACCGAATGCACTTAACGAGGAAGTCCGGAGAGCTTTCTTCCTCTTCAGCTTTCCCAAATTGCACCCGCCAATCTATTTAATTGTCTGCCCCGAGTGCGTCTCGCGCATTGAAAAATTACCCTCGTATACGGATTACCTACCCAGCCAATCAATCAAACTTTAAATTCCGATCGACACCAGTCTAACTATTATTTATACCAACCTGTCGTTAAAAATCATTCAAATAACTTTTTAGCTATACCGAATCTCTATTAAGTTGCCTCGTCAAGGGAAAAAATACAAAATTACTTCGTCGTCAAGTTAATTATTTGTCTCTATCACTGATGAAAAAGAAAATAATGCAGAAACTTTATTAAATTTCAGTTTTTATACACTCGCTTTGTATTTCAACTGCAGATAGGAAATAAAAATAATATTTATAAGTGTCGAATGATCTGTTGAACAACAAAATTATGTTAACAAAGGGGTGACAATAGGGGGGATTACGGAAGTTAAATAATGAGTTTTCATGAATGGTTGGTGGTGATTGTTGAATGGGGGTAAATAATAATTTCGATTGCGTGGGACGTTCGATAGTGGGCGAAAGCTCCCGAAGCTCTCTCTAGGAGGGGGAGGTGAGCTTTGGAAGTTTCCATCACCTGCTACTGTGTCGAGTTTCAGCGAGAAAGTATGCGAACCGGTACTTTCCACGGAGGTCGAAGGCTGGCAAATTAAAGTCGATAGCCTATCGTCTAGTACGATTCGACTCTCGGCCCGAAAGCGCGGATATCGATTTTTCCCAAAAATCGAAAGGTAAAGCGAGATTTTCCTGTACGAGGGATGCCGCGAGTGGGACTGTTCCTTGTAATGATTCACAACCAAATGTCTCTATCTTACATACTTTTTTATCTCTATGTCACTGCATTTACACTTTTAAACGTGCTGTAAATTTCAGCACTTTCCTCATTTTCATTCAATCGATGAAACAATGTTCGAAATTTTAATGAAATGAATTTTTCTAATGATTTATTAACATTAAAATTTTCAAATACATTGTCAATTATTCATGCATTTTCATTCATTTATTAAAGTTTTTTAATGCTTACTTTCTATCAGTCACTGTCTATATTTAAAGTACAAAATAATTATCAATGCATTCTTATTAAACTTAGACAAATCATATCTCGATATACTACAGATATTATCATTTATGCACTGATTCTATTTTCAAATATTGTTTTTTATGTTTTTTTTTAATTTTTCTTTTAACACTTTTTTTTACGTTTATTTTATTTTAGTACTACAATCTCTATATACTGTACCGCTTGTACTATATTCGTCTTTTTTCTAAACGAATTGATATTATTTTTGTATACAGTTGTTTTTTCAAGGTCTGTCAAATCTTGTTTAGCCCAATAACGTCCCACGAACGACGTTCCGCGTACAAGAGTAAAACTTTCCATGTTTTTGACTAGGATTATAATAGAGATACACAATAATTTCAAATGGCACACAATTAACCCATTCTATATCGATAACGAAATCCGACCTGAAAGCTGTTCGACGCCTTATAAGCACCCTGTGAGGTACAGGGTGAGATGGGGGTAGCTGGGAGGGGGAGGAAAATTCTTTAAAGTGTCGTTATGGATTATTGGCTTGGGAGGTTTCGCAAAGCTTCGCAAACGGTAGGTTATACCCGAATCCACTTGAACCCTGAGCCTAAATATTATGCATTACTAAGGATATTCATAGTTGTCCCGTGCTATAACAATTTTATTGCTTGCCTCTAAAACTATTCAAAAGTTATGCCAGCCAACACATTAATAATTCAAATGAGAAAAAATATCTATCGATTCCAAATATATACCATTCTATAAAATTTTAATTTTTACGAAGTATTCATAAAACTAATGATCGTTAAAATTTAGAACTTTTATTGATCCAAGTACTGCGGATTGAGAGGGTAAGAGAAGATATGAGAGAATGAGAATAAAAAGCGGGTGAATAGCGAAGTGTATTAGTGGGGTAGGTTCGGGATGTGAAATTGGAGCAACTGTTTCTTATCCGCAGAGAGGTCGAAGGTTAGCATATTAAAACAGTAGAGGACATATATAGATAAAAGGGGAGGGGAGGCTTAAGAACGTAGCAAGCACGAAGACCTATTATGGCTTCTGCAATATTGCTGCTTCATCGAAATATCGCGCAAATATTTCAGAGTCTCATGTACAGACTGGTACACCATTGAACATTTAAAAACTTAGGTTTTTATCACTGGGACCCCGGTAACGAGTGATACTCGGGACTACAACGGACTGATTAAAGGAATCCTTAAAAGAACGTATTATCTAGCCCGAATAACCCTAATACTTACTCTCAGTTTTACTGCTGGCAGTTTTCAGCCTCGCTTCTCTTTGCCTTAAATGTTTTTTTTTAGGGAGGAGGCAGAGCTGGAAGGATATGGGAGAAAAGAAGCCTCTCTGTCCCTCAGGGACATTCTGCCATTGAATCCCAAACAGTACGACAAGCACAGAGCCCCCAAGTACCTAGGACAACCAACTATCGTCTATTTCCACGTCACTGTCCTCAGCTTGGATTCCATCAACGAGGAATCCATGGTTAAATTACTTTTATCACTTATTTGAAATGTAATAATATTAAACTATTCTTGAAAATGTTTAATATTCCATATTAATTTTATTATATCATTTAATTTTCTTCTTTACTTTTTATAATCTTTGCATTGGTAAATTGTATTCTTTTTGTAGACATATGTGGCTGATATATTTTTGGCCCAAAGCTGGCGCGACTCTCGACTAAGACTGCCGGAAAACATGTCTGAGGAGTACCGGATATTAGACGTTGATTGGCTGCACAACATTTGGAGGCCAGATTGCTTCTTTAAAAACGCCAAGAAGGTGACTTTTCACGAGATGTCGATACCTAATCATTATCTATGGTTGTACCACGATAAGACTCTACTCTACATGTCCAAGTGAGCTTTCTTTATTTTATACAAATTTTCCATATATTTATATGTTAAAAAATAAAGTTTCGAATAATTAAAACTCCTTTAAGAAGTTTGATTAAGCTTTTGTCAGACGGTATAAAAGTTGTATGACTATAGTCGTATTTATACAAACGGCAAAATAAAACTTTGGAGCACTTAAATATTTTAGGTTAACCTTGGTACTCTCCTGCGCCATGAAGTTCGAATCGTATCCTCACGACACTCAAATTTGCTCAATGATGATAGAGAGTCGTAAGTATTTCTTGTGATAATCGTTGCAATTTTTTCATCGTTTTAACTAACTTCAAATTAAATAATGATTCTACCACAAGATTTGACAGAGAGATTAATGGAATTTCAGTATCTCACACAACGCAAGATTTGGTCTTCATTTGGAATATGACCGATCCTTTAGTGGTGAATCCTGAAATCGAGCTGCCTCAGCTGGACATCTCCAACAACTATACCACCGACTGCACGATCGAATATTCCACAGGGAACTTCACGTGCATACAGATCGTTTTCAATCTGCGCAGAAGACTCGGCTACCACCTGTTCCACACGTACATCCCGTCAGCTCTGATCGTAGTTATGTCCTGGATAGCCTTCTGGATCAAGCCGGAAGCCATCCCTGCAAGGGTCACGCTGGGTGTCACTTCCCTCCTGACACTCGGTGGGTACAAATTACGAGAAATCAAGAAATTTTTCGAGTTTCCAGTGATATTCCTGCGAAATAGTCAGACAATACAGGATCTCGTCTAGGGCGTTCAAAGAATCATTCGCTTCATCCTGAAAACTTGTGAATAACACAAAATAATTAGTTATATGTTTTATGAAAATATCTACTTAGCAATTTCTTTAATGAGGTGCAAAAGAGGAAGGGATAAGAATTATTCCATTTTTTTTTAAACGAAATTTCTTTTTGTTATGTTCGGATATTTTTGAATCAATAGATATTTTAAGTTTTTTTTTATTTTATTTAAAGAACACTATATACTCACTTATACACATAGTGCAGTTCTCCAACGAGGTGGAAAAAGAAAACTAAGAAAATAATAGAGATTTATATCAGGAATTTTCAAGGGAAAGTTTTAGGATCCAAATAAATAGTGATAGTGAGAGATAGTTAAAAGTGTAGCAACTCGAGAAAACATAAATATAAATAATTGATTAATGGAACTTTGTTTAAAATAAATATATTTATTAACGGCGGAGTAAGAAAGAAAATACATATTTCAGCAACACAAAACACGCAATCGCAGCAGTCACTGCCTCCAGTCTCGTACGTGAAAGCAATTGACGTGTGGATGTCATCGTGCAGTGTATTTGTGTTCCTATCACTTATGGAGTTCGCTGTGGTGAATAATTATATGGGGCCCGTAGCCACGAAAGCCATGAAGGGATATTCTGACGAGGATTTGAGGGAAGCCATCGATGAATTCAAGGTAATACAACATATTATTACTTCGCCCTCACAAATCACTGAATACTTCAATAAAAACCGACTATCTGCCAGTTAACCCTGGAAACGTATACTTGTCCTGATAAATTTCAAGTAAAGCTTAAAATTATTGGGTAGAATAAATTTGTCTTTCAGTTTCTCTCACAATGCAACTATTCTTATATGATTGACAAATACTATGTCCTTAATTATCATAAATCCAAATGTATAAAATTATTGAAAATTGCAAATATTTCAGATAAGTATTTTGTAGGAATTCTAAAGAATCTCTGGTAAATTATTCGTTTGAATTCATTGCAGACTCCTATGCGACCAGATTCTGAGAGGAGTAGAAGTCCAGCAAGATCCCCGACGGTTCAATACGACACTTGCTGCGAGGGTAGAGCAACAGCGATTTACATAGACAAAGTGTCCAGATTCTTCTTCCCATTCTCATTTTTCATCTTGAACGTCGTATACTGGAGCACCTTTCTATAATAAAGCCACGCACGAAATTTGTTAACGTTCATGGTTATGACACTCGAAGCTCTAAGCAGCGAGGCCAGAGTGGATAGGGGTGGGAACTATTTATACCAAGTTGATATAATAATACTAACATCATAAATAACTCTTAGGCATAAAAATAGAAAATTCGCTTACCTGTCGGTCATCATTCATATGTAGCTGAGTACTTAAGCTGATTACTTGCTCCCTGGAAGATTTGTTGGAAGATAGGAGAGTAAAGTAATGTAAGAAAGGACGCAGGTGTGCATGAGTTTCTGTATGTATGTATGTGTGTGAGGGTCTATGGAGGAGGAAGGGAGGGGGTAAATGGGCAAAATGAAATAAGAAGCATTACGAAGATGGTGCTTTATTTTCACTCATTGTCATCATTGTATCCCTTTACATTTATACTGATAATAAATGATGATAATCACGTTGTTTCATCTTGGCCCTTTCGTCCTATCCTCTACCTGTTTCTTCTTACCTGTATCTCTCGAAAGCATTTATTTTGGTTGAAAACCCCTAACTTTCTATCTAAAATCAATAAAATATTTTACACAAAAGCTCAAGGAAAGAGAAACAATAAATTGATAGAAAATAATTGGAACGCAAGAAGCAAAAGTTTTCGTAGATTGCAGCAGATATTTGCTCTATTAAAACTGAAATGTAAGGGAAAACTTTTGCTATTTAAATTGGGAGTAACTAATTATACAATAATCAAACTTTTAATTATGGAAACAGTAGTTTGATAGTCAAGTATAAGACTAAGGGTTGTGGAACAGTAAAAGTTAATTAGAAAATACAGGAAGCTATTTATCTAGTATTGGCAAAGGCTACTAATCGAAAGCTTAGGTATTGGGCAGTCTGGATTTCAGATTATTTATAGTCATTAGATTGTCATCCTTGCACGTAAATATTTTGACATTTCAATGAGTTTGCTTAGTTTCAAAGACTAACAAACCTAGAGCTGCTAATGTTACTTAAAAACTGAACTGCATCAAAGACGCTAGAGCGTTTAAACATTGTTCAAACAGAGTTTAATCATGAATATGCAGATAAATGTTAACAAATACAAGTGATTATACTCAATATTTATCTGTCCGCCTAAGTCGTCACTCGATTGATATTCATATCTTTATTGATATTTAGAGGTTTTATGCAATTATATTTAATATTATATAAAAAGAAAAATACTTTCTTGAAACAAATACATATTACAAATAACGCACTCTACCAGGCTTAATTAGAATTAAATGCTTGATGTCATAAAGCCTATCGTAAATTTCGAATTCCTCATTGATGTACGTAATAGGTACATGTGCCCGAATATAGAGTATTCCTATACCGAAGATAACTTAATTTATATGAATTTTTACAGCTGTAATATAAATAATTAATCATCTTGTAATTTAAAACTGTATGTATTATGAAAAATAAAAGATTTTTATGAAAAAAACTGTAATTATTAAATGAAGTGGTTTTATTTAAAAAATTTCTGCTGCTTTCAGGAACTTTAAAGAATTTTCTTTTGCATTTGTAAGTAACTCAGTTTATTTAATTTCTGAATATTCAATTAAAGCATTTTAAAAAATATAAATTAATTCTTAAAATCTCAATCTTTTCTATTACTAATTCCTAGCTATTGAGATTTTTGTGATACTTTGGGTATTTATATTAGAAAGACCCTCTGTGGAAATATGGTTTTTCAAAGACCTTTGATATATATTTTTTGGACCTTACTGTTTTATACTGTTTTCTGCGACACTCAAGGTCTTTCAATAGATCCATGTTTAGTTGAAATACTTTTCTAATCCTGGCGCGCGGGCGCGATCAGTCATTGATTTACCAATACTGATGTGACCACGATTTTTGTTTACTTCCTATTACTTATACACTAAGAGAACGTAATTTTTCTTCTCCTTTTTTGTTTATGAAATTATTTAATAATGGTATGTTTTTGTATTAAATTTAAAAGTAGCCAATAAGCGAAGGCAGATAAACTTGAGTATATCGTCCAATTAATAATAATATTTAAGAAAATCAGAAGGTTCTAACGTATCAAGAAATATGTGACTTATAACTGTCTATCTTTATATTAGAAATAAACTAATAATTCTGTGAAAATCACTGAGTTATATTAAAACTATCTAAAAGCTCAGAAGATAAACAAACAGTGCAGCAAAAACTTCTATTATTATCAAATAAAAATACTGAGTACTAGATCTATATATCTTTAAATATTCTAAACTATCAGAGAAGAAGATATCATCCAATAAATATTTTCTAAAAAATAAAACTACATTGGTTATATCTTTAGTAATTAAAAAGTTTCTTACGAAATTTTTCTACGAGAAATATTCCCCTGTTATTATTCATTTAGAATTATGAGAAATCTTTCACTGATAAATCTAAACATCTCTTTAATTTAGTGACTGAAAGGTTCTTTCTAAAGAAAGATGGTAGTTGGGAATCTTTGAAAAGGGAAATAGTGTCGGCTACGAGTGTAAAGAGTCATAGAGGCGAGGGTTTTTAATCATGGCATTTTATGCAGACGAAGCGAAAAAGAGAAAAAAATCTTTTGTTCACTCGAAGCGACGTAGACACGGCTTACTCTGATCTTTTGTGCTGCTCGCAGTGTATAGAAACGATTGCAGCACTTCGCACTTTAACCCTTCTCATATATCCCCGTTTAATCCTCGCCAACTACCAGCTGAATTTCCGGAAATCGCTGCTTAACCCATTAAACGAATTGTTTCTCGAACGCAGTCCATCTTAATATAAGATATCAGAAGATAAAAGAAAATCCTTCCAAATATTTCACTCTCAATCAGTCACGATTCCCTCGTGTTTAACATGTCGATAAAATGTTCGTGTTAGTAGAAGTTCGTTATGGTAGATTTGAGATATTTTGGTTTGTATTATTGAATATTGGAAAGCAACCATTTTCATCCTTAAACAGATTAAACGTACAATAACGTCGTTCACTAAAATTAGATGGGATGGTGCTTTAAACACTGGATGCATAATCAAAGCGTCCCAAATTTAGTTCCATAATGCTAGTGATAATTATCCATAATGATTGGGCACATAAATGTTAAAGTTTTGATAATTAGCAGTACTCATCGGTGAAGCTGCTCTTAATCAACTTGGACCAACTTCGGGGAGTTGTAAGAACAAAGGACACGAAACTCTCTCTCGGTGGCATAATGTTAGTAAAATGGGTCCCTTCCGGATCTCGTTGATAGGAACGATAACCATACTAGGATTAATGAAACGCGGATTCAGCAGCAATGATCACTATCATTTATCGTATTTTCACGTTTCTATAAAAGCTAAAATCAAAACTATTCAATGAAATATATAAAGATTGGGTATTTTATGTCAAGACTCTTTATTCTGATTTAAATGGATTTTTAATCGGCTGTTTAATTCAGTATCTGGTTAAGGATTGAATGCAAATATTTTAACAACGTTGATTGTTGGATTTTAGGCTAGAAATGCGCGTATCCAAATTTAATCACACAAAATAACCTATTTTCTGGTGTTTATCGATGTTGAAACTCCGTTCAGCAAATCGCAACTGTAAATTAAACGGAAACGCGTTGGAGAATAATGCGAGACCTGATTCGTAAGCCTGCAAAATTGTTGGAGCACAACTTGCAATGGTTGCGATCACAATTAGCATTATCAATGTTAATCAGCGAGTAAATAGATGTAAATCAGAACAACAGGCTGTTAAAGCTTGCTAAAAATCTCTCCTTAAGGGAAACAAGTCAACGATTTTTCAAACATCTACATAATAGAGTGTTAATATTGTGGAACGATTCATAGAGGTTTATTAAAATTCAATTGACTATTTTTTATTTATAAATAAGTTATCATTGTAATACCTCTTCACCGTCTAAACTGCTCTATTGGTTTAATAATATGAATAATACAAACAACGAGAGATTTAAGAGAATCCTTTATCTCCTTGAACTACATGGTGCACGACCAATATACATTATTACCCACAATGTTAGCAATTGCTAAATTTTAATTCCTAATGGACTTCGATAAATCGATTGGTAAACCGAGACTGACGAGGATAAATTAAAAGAAAATTACATAAAATTCGTTTAACTCGATAAATTATAGATTCACGGTCTGCCAGGATACGAATTGATTATATTATAAATTAATGTTTATTAGCGATCAATAATGTGTAATTTATTTCTATTAAATATATCGTCCTTGACCAATCCCTTGTGAGCGATAAAATTTTAGTCAATCTAATAAATTTACAATTTATAATCAATGAAACGACTAGATAAGTAATAAATTTCGCTTGAAAAATAATTACCGAGAGCACGATAAATTTCCTCGTAGCAAAAAGAGTAGATGAATCCTTGGTAATAAGTTTTTAATTTTGAAGATCTGTCATGGGGTAAAAAGCATGATTATAAATAAGCTCAGATAATACCAGTGATGTTTATCGAGTTAAGAGTCGCCGTACAAGATTCGAATGGGAGGAAGTAGGTAAAGAAAAATATCTCAGCGATAATATGAATTATAATTTATTTCCTCTTTGAGTAAGGCGTGGAAGCTAACGAAGATGAACAACACCTTTGGCTAAAACGTCTGTTTCTTTCTCTCTCTCTCTCTTTTCTTCATTAGACTTTTTACCTCTAAATAAGATACTTTTCTTGCAAACACACCAACTTTCACTACTGCCAGCTCGTTCAATTCTCTCTCTCTCTCTCTCTCTCTCTCTCTCTCTCTCTCTCTCTCATCAGTTTAGTTTCTCCAGTTTCCCTTCTCTCACTCTCTTTCTATTTATCTCGTGATTCGGTTAAAAATATCGTTATTGCCAAACATCGATATAGTACATTTCTGAAAGTCTGCTTCGTAGAGACAATTATGATCGTGTCCATTTATAAATCTAAAGTGCATCAGAGCCTATGTTAAAAGTAGGTCAAGAGCGAGGTGCTTGTCTTCTGCTTTCGAGAATACGTCATTTTCATCTTCCTCTTCATTTTTCTGTGTGATTCTTCATGTCGCAAAAGGAGACTCCATTGCTCATAGTACATGGATCGCTTTTGCGAACTATTTCGTTGCGGGACCCTCGAGCAATAATATATATATATAGATACAAATATAAACGAGCTTCGGCTATCGCTGATATTAACTGCGGTGACGTTAAGCTAGGAATTTGGAACAGACCATTTTGCCTGATAGATTATATACTCATATCATTAATTACAATAATATGTCATTTACCGAGGCAGCAAATTTATTTTAATAATAATAGAATTTTTATATGCAGTTTACTGATAAACTAGTGTGAACATAGTAACAAATCGATAAGTCCCATTTCACGTCGCAGACTTTCCAATTGTCGTCAGCAATGAAGCTCCAATAAACGATATTCGAAAATCAAACTGTTCTATTTCCAAATGATGACGTTTCATAATTGATTCGTGAACGACGCTTAATTATACGAATGCAGTTAGTCGAACGAATAGCAAGTCGCAGCGGATTTTTTCGTTACGTTACGTTACCAATCAAGTTCGAGATTCGATTTGCGTGTGTTACACTTTGATAAAAGCGCGGAGCATCGTCTCTCGAAAGAACCTTTGTTGAAGAAGCAAAAATCGTTCGATGAAATTGCAGTTTTCACGTCCTGACGACGATCCACGCGTCGACTCGCCATTTTCATGGACGGCAAGAGTGTGTCCTTGCTTACAAGAGGATGGTGCGTTATGATGGAGACCAACATAGCTACCCTTCGTCGACATAATTCCAACGCTTAATATATTTTACAATATAATACATACTTCTTTTCATGCCACGAGAAAAGATTTTAACTCGCTCAAAACAACCCATTAATAAATATTACAAACAATTTGATTTATAATTTAAACGGTTTCAACGTATAGAGATTATTCTTATAAAACTATTAAGAATATAAATTATGCGGTAAGATATATATTTTTCAAAATTTTCCTACACTTATGGCGCGCGCGCGCGCGCGCGTGTGTGTGTGTTGAAGATATTCGATTTAAAAGCTTATTTTGCAGAAATAAAATTGGCCAAGAATATTATGAACGAACGTAAGAAATATTTGTCAAGTTTCCTGCATCGATCGTTCATAATTAAAGGATAATAGTTTCCAAAAGTAATAAAAAAGTGGTTTTTGTTGAGCGAAATAAAGTCTTTTCTACAATCGTTGCACAATTCCACTTTGCTACTAGCTTCCTTCATCGTCCTAATTGTACGAGGGGAGAGTCCCATAGAGGGGCATTCTTGCGCGAAAAGTTTACAACGAAGAAAGAAAAGGAATAAAAACGTGAACGCGACTGTTTTCGCCTTAATATCCTTATTAAAGTTTATTACGTCTTTTCGGAAAAATTGGCAGTATGGTAGTGAATTGAAAGACTCGTTTTTCCCGTTTGTTCTCTTTCTAACACATACACTCACACACATGCAAACACGCAAGCATACTCACTACATCTCTGTTTCCATACCTTTCTTCCGTCTGTAATTTATAATACACAGATTGCTTTATCGTTAATTTTATTTTTCTGAACTTTGCCATCCGCAGTTCCTTATAACCCCCATCGCAGCAGCACCCTATTACGCACATACTTCTAAAGTTTTTCCTTTTTCTGTTTTCTTTTTGTTCATTTTTTTTTTATTCTTTCTTTAGTTTGGTTTACGCTTATACCAGCTATGAATCCAGATACTAAGAAAAGTTTATACCTCGTTTAGTTTATTTCTGCAATTTATACTTCTTTACTTAATGACGATTATTTTAATTAGATTTTTACAAAGTAGATAACGCGGTCCGTGCCTCCAGCTCAAGGTACGTAAAATTGCCACAAGTCCCCTTGATCTTTGTTGGAGCCATGTGCTAAACTCTCGGTTAAATTAATCGGGCTTTTTTCTCAATTTTCTACTTCAGCCAGCTTTTCTCGCCCTATTCCCGAAAAGTATCAGAGTTAATTCGATCGTACCAGATTCTAATCGCACGAATTTCAAAGAACTGGGCTGTAATTTCAATAACGGATAATCTAAATTCTAAAGAAAAATGACGTAACGCTCATCTCTATTGCTATTTAGAAGATATTTACAGAGACGCGATTTCTTATATGTATATCGTGTTTTACAAAGTATCGAAGAAACATTTAATGAATTTTCTTTTCCACGTGTGTGTATCGTTTATACTCGAGGAAATCGAGTTCGTCATCTTTTGGCACTGTTGCGAAACTATCAAACTAAAATTATCGTTCGCTATTTGTCTCTATTGTTAATTAACATACAATGAGCTAACAGACATCCGCGATGATTCCAGTAAATCAGTTATAATGTATCAATCGTAATTACTCCAAAAAGCTTTTGTTTCTACTATTACAACAGTTAAGATTATATAATTAAAATTCTTGAAAATTTCCATCATGACTATTGAGTGAAAATATAGATATTAGTTGCTATCGACAAACATTATGAAAAAAAACTCACAAGTAGAATATGATAGATTTTAATTAATTTTCGTAATTTGCGAGGAATCACGTTTCAATTCATTATAATTAATTTCTGCAATGTCTAAAATCCACGTGTCGTCATATCTTCGTCGAATAATTCTCGTATTTGAAATAGACTCCATCAGAATTCAACGCTATGTCACTTATAATTGATATAACTGCACCTTGCAGCACCTAACAACAAGAAATATTCTGGACTTTCTTCATTCTTCCATTATTGAAATTTTCTCCCATGCACCCAGGCACACTTTCTAGTTTGAAACGGTTTAGAATTCGATTTATTGCACGGCTCGAAGTTTTCTGTTCGTGTGAGTATGTAACGAGTATTCGTGTGTTCCCTTTCTCATATAGTATTATATTATATGTGCCTGCATATTCGTGTTTTTAATCATTTATAATTATATATAATATATCTCTTATATTTCTTACAATATAATATAATATATTCTCTGTTTTTTGTCCCTCATCAATATCATGTTAGATCGCAACATATAATTACAAAGTTAATTACATTCAATCGAGGCTGGGCGAGCATCGCATTTTTTTGTTTATTAGCTATTATTTACAATATATATATAGTAATCTCTCGTAAAATCATCCCTAATATTTTCAATGTTGAAACGAGTGCCAAATTGGCTCTCCAAGGAACCTTGGGCTCGACTTACTCGTTTCTACACTGATCGCCATTATCTATTACGATTATCCTTAATCAATTAATTATTTTCATTCATTAGTCTAATATAAAATCACTCAAAATTCGTGTAAAATTGTGTACGTGATCCCACGCGTAATTTCTAGTTACAATCGTCTCTCGTCTTTTTTGTTAGATACTTATAATATGCAGAAAGAGTTGAATCGTTTAATCTATAAAAAGTGGAAACACAGAGAGTTGCTCGATAAATCCCCCACCCCTACCCTCCTCAGCCACTATCACGATCCTTTCGTTATATCCTCGCGGTTGAAAATCTAAAATTCGAAAGCAAGTTGTGGCACATTGAACGGAACGAGCGAAGAGGATCTACACATTTATTGAGAATCTGCGTAGGTTCAAATGCTTTCATCTCTCGTTTTATATCGACAAACTGTACATTAATTTATTTATAGTATTGGACATTCTTAAAAGGTAAGCCCCTCCAACTATTTTCTTATTGTTACGACTTATCAGGCCTTCCGGTTATTCCAACTGATACTCGCTGATAGCAGGTCATGCCCCAGGACAGAAACCATGCACGAAACCCTCTTATCTGATAATTTTTCTTCGAGACCAAATATAGGAATCTACGAGATTTTTCTTTCAAAGGTCACGGCGTGGATTCGCGTATTATTGGATCATTTGCTTTTGTGATCGTCCTCTTATCTTTCCTTAACCTATATTGTACAGCCGCTGATCCACCGAAGTAGAAAATCAGAAGAAGATTGCTTCGCAGGAATGTAGAACAATTATTATTATTATAACATCAGCATTCCTATTATTATTAATGGTATCATCGATAAACTTAGGTAGCTCGCTAACCACAAAATATCGATCATTGGTGTGATCCATGCGTCGATACGTACAGAGCGTTCTACTCCTTTGAACTCTCATAACACACGCGTCAGAAAAATTACGTTACATGCACACGGAGTGTGAGATATCCCAGGCCATTTTAAACGACTGCACTTTTAAAAGTATTCGGCAGGTTGGCTTAAACAAAATATTGATGTTTTTAAACCTCGCAAAAAGGTACTCCGTCATTTCATAACAGTTATTTTTACTCCGATGGTCTGCAAATATTAATAAATTGATAAATGTCACAGAAGGAAAATTTCAAATAAAAACTATAAATGGGGTTTGATACATACTCCAGTGTGTTTATGGTGAAGGTAATGCAGATCGTTATCACACGCGATAAGGATCATTGTTATAAGCGTGCAGAATGCAAATTTTACAGCAAAATGACTACCAATGTTATTTAAACTGCTGCTAATATTTTTACTTACAATAACTGTACGAAAGATTTCGAAGAACCAACGAACGATTAATATCTCGTGCCATTAAAGCATTTTTACTAAATTCTGCTATGTGTTATTAAGATAAGCAAACTGTTAATCACATTTCATTTTCTCGTATGCTTATGAGTCTGTGTGGCTTACTCCCTTTATACACTATTACGACAATAAAGAAGAAATAAAGATAGCATCGAGCAAAAGGGACATTGATAAATTAGCAAGGAGAGAGAGACGAATACAACGCAGTGACCTTGAGAAATTACGAAGACCCGAAGAACCTCTGTAAAGCTCCTGAATGAGAATTTCCTAAATTGATATATTTATTAATATTAAATATTTATTGAAAATCTTGTCCTAGCTTTCGCAACAAATTCATCTTTGTATTCCCATTGTGTACAGTTTTCCGATGGTTTCTGCTCTAGTGTATGACCTTGAAAATTTGAAGAACGCTCGCATATAAAGTGGCACGTACAATTGTTTAAGTTTTCGAATGTAACAAATGTCTTCCTTCTTACCTACGCAGGTCTGCCTGACGTTCACGTCCCTTTGGCTCATCGTACGTACCAGTTTTTACCTCTCTTACTACAATTAACTAGAGAACCTCGCTCCCTGAATTTGCAAGGATCACGCCTCGCCATTGAAACCTGCAGCCCAATGATTCTTAAAATTGATCTCTCGTTTCAAAATAGATCTCTTTAATCACTTAACTATCGATTAGTCTCGCATTCCTAACCTCGAACCATTGGAAAATTGCAGCCTTTCGATTGTTTCAATATTCTATTTTCAGAATCACAGAAATGGACTGGTGCCTAAAATTTATAAATCATAAGCTTTCAAAAGGTCCCGATGGCCAGGCGCGATCCAAAAAGTCGATTATCGAAACCTGACTGGGGCTTATTTTTATTTATTCGTAGTTTTAAAGGGGAGCGCGAATATTTACATAGCCTGACGCGATTTGTATCGCGTGGGAGAAAATTTGGGAGCCTCCGGAGAAGAAAGTGGGGCAGGCACGAGAGAATCACGCGGTGAAATCTTGATTGGACGCCATTTGATGGTTTTTGGCGGGATAACTGAGTCCCGTCTGCCATTTTGTGTAACGCGTGGCATCGATGGACCCTGGCAGCTTTTTAATTTCTCCTCGTGGAAACACGTAGGAGTTGTTTAACACGATCGTTGAATCCCCTCTTCCTATGGTCACTCCTGAGGTTGATTTGCGCGAACCCTCCAACGTGGCTGACAATGCTCGACCGTTTCTACTTACTGGAAAAAATTCCCTGCTTTCACTACTTTTAAGACTTTGCTTTTAACGTGGAACGAGTTACCCAATGTCTTTTATTTTATTTATTTATCGAGCCTTCTTGTCACTCGGGAGTATTGTAATAAAGGGGGAGGGGGAAGGAAGTGGAAGCAAGCGGAACGAGATGGGGAATTCATTGTAGAGGTTCCAATCTTATCTGGTAAAAGTGCAAAAAGTGGAAAAAGTTACAATTACGAAAGCCAGGCCCGATGGAAAAAGTTGGGGGAATCGGCTCTTCGAAGAGTTGTCAGGTGGCCAATCAGAGATCGCGGCTACTGTTGAAAAGGGGTGAATGGGAGGAGAAGTAGCTACTTTGTTCGAGTTGCCTCGGTAAAGTTTAACGTGCGCGTCCTCTCAAAAGTAGGCCTGGCTGTGCGTTCTTGAAAACTCGGCCAAAATCTCTCCCTCTCTCTCTCTCTCACACACACACTTCGCTCTTAGAACTCGATTGTTGCAACTGAAATACAAGCAAAATGGACCGGTGGAAGTTAGAGTGGGCGGAAGTTGAATGGAGAGTTATGTTGACAAAGAAGGAGACAGACAAGCAGTCAGAGACAGAAGATGAGAGAGAGAGAGAGAGAGGGAGAGAGGAGAACTCGAATTGAAAGAATGATAAAAAAGGAATTAAAGAAAATGATTTAAACTGAGAGAAAAAAAAAGCAAAAGATTATACGAAATTAACGAGGAAAATATTGAAAACGTATATGAATAAAGGGAATTGAGGGAGAAAAGAATCGAAGGATTAAAAATATGAATAGAGAACAGTGATGAAAAATATGACGTAAAAGACAACGAATGGAGGGGATAGTGGATGTGAATAGGGTGTAGTGATCCCGAAGGTGGTACACATGGAGGGGAAGGAAATAGTGGGGGTACAAGGGCATAGGTGGAGGAGGGGGTAAAAGGCTTCCAGCAGACTCGAGTGACTGAGTGGAGTGGAGGTGGGGGAGTTTGTTAAAGCACTACTGACAATGGTAGTGATAGTGCACTTGTGCTGGTTTCACAATAGGCGCGCAGACGCATTTATCCACTGGCAACTATATCAGAGATAAACGAGAGAATTCCAATTTTCATTAGAGAATACTAATTTTCAGAAATTCCAGAGAAACATGAAACTTATTCTGATGGGATAGAATATCACATCTTACCACGTAATGTCAAATTATATCAAATAAAGCTCATTTGAATAATAATGCTGATGAATATGGACGAGCTACCTTTGTTGGTTGAAAAAAAGATTAGATAAAAATGTACATGAAATTATACTGAAGTAATTCAAAAAGACCTGCTTTCTTTTTAATATCTTTCATGTAAATTATCTTGAAAAAAGATTGGAAACTTTAGCAGCTTTTCAGTATTATTCTTTATATATTTGAAAAGTTTTAATTAATAAATGTAGTGTTAAATATTAGTGATGGAAAATAAATTTTTGCATTATCTGCAAAACTGATTTAAATGTTGTGAACGGGTATTACATGGGAGGGTGAGAATGTGTTTTAAAAGCAAAGTTGATGAATCTTATGCAAACACAAAACAGCTAATGGTTGGGTCCTAACAAACTAATTGGTTTTGGTACTGGCAATCTGGGAAGTTAAAGATATGTACTTTGTGATTCATTTGTACCATGTAAATAATAAGGTGCTTGGTGTCAAACAAAATAATGAACAAATTCACTGGCGAACAAAAAATGTAACAATTATCATTCAAACAATTAAATAAATGACACAAAACCAGTTCTTTTCACAGGATGATATTTTCCTGCCAGAGCAATAGCATTATACACGCTAATCCCATTAAACCAAGATCCTGAAATAATAGAATTAATACCAAACCAAATTTGTGGCTAAACATAATAATAAAAATCACTAATAAATTTGAAAGAAATCAAATTATTAGAAGTAAAATGAGTGAGTAGAAAAATAAAAAAGGGATACAAACATTGTAGAGAGACTAATGACTAGAAATAAAAAATAGAGGGAAAAAATGATAATTTGTTCCTCGAATAAATCTCTGAGAACAGGTGTAGGTGACTAAAGATGATAAAAAAATCAGCGCTGTTACGTAAGGAATGAATCACTGGGAGCAGTTGTAGGTGACGTGGCGTGAGAGGGACAATAAACATCGTACGGGGTAATAAAAGTGATAGCACTAATAGGAGCCTTACAGCAAACGTGGGTGAATTCGTATTACAAAAAAAGACAGGTGTGCTGGTATGGAGCAGTAAAGCTTGGTGTAGAATGACAGAAGAGAAGAGGCGATAGAGTGAGAGGGATATATAAACAAAAAGCAAATGAAAGAGGAAAAGTTGAACAGAGAGAGAGAGAGAGAGAGAAGAAAAAAGAGGAAACAGAAAACGCAATGATGGAGAGAAAGTGAGGTTTGAAAAGAGTGAGAGAGAAAATAAGAGAAAGGTGTGAAAGAGGTAAATGTGGATGAGGAATAGAGGGTATTGTGTATGTGTGAGAGAGGAAGGGAGAGAGAGAGAGAGAGAGAGAACAAATATAGAGTCAAGAGTAGGACAGCAATAAGCAAGAGGAATCATATGAAAGGGTGAGAATGAGTATGTGTGTGGAGAAGGGAGAGAGGAAGAAGAGGACTGTCGGAAATAACACACTCGAGGTAGAGCTAGTTGTAAAAGGCAGAGTCCTACTAGCATTCTATGAACGTGATCGATATCTCGACACTCTCCACCAGATTGTTCTCTGCAAACTATACGGCACTTTAACAGACGCCCTATTGCCAAAAATAACAGCACCTGAAACATTTTATCCCCCAAAACGTCCAATCATAAAACTTTAACCAACCCTCTCATATTTTTATCAGTGTTATATTTATAAAATACATTTGTACCCCGAATGGAAATATCAAAATATCGTTCAAAATGCACTCGATAATTCTATTCATTCCGATGTTATAATTGGTCTGGTGGAAAACATTTAACATGTAAATTGTGAACTTCTGATGATAGTCATTGAGATATGATAACGCATTAATTGGCAAGAGAAAAGGTTTAAATGTATATAGATAGAATTGGTTGCTGGTGGTTCGTGGGGAAATTAGGAAATGGAGATTTTCAAGGAGAAATAGCAGCAGTTGATTTTGATGGAAGTATTTTGGCGGTGGAGTGCAAATTTGCCTATGACCTCGTTCGGTGGGATCAGCTCTCCCCCTCCCCCCTTTCTCGAGATAGCTTATCCTACGATGCTCCAATTGAAATTCGAATAACGCGCTTTGCAGCCCGATTATCGGTCTGCCTACCCACTTTACTCAAACAGGAAAGGAGAGAGAGAGCGAGAGGGAGAGAGACTGCCAACCAATGTCCATGATCCAAAAAATTGGACATTGGACAACTCATAAAAAAATAAAATAAAAACAAGCTATCGTAAAACCCACAACTTTATACTCATTTTAAGTACCATCGAGCACCGAAACCTCGTAGCTATGTAGCTACTATTCTTGGTAAGCTTATTAGGATTTTTTTAAACAAATAATAAATTCATTAAGTATAAAAAATTAAAAGTATTTGATTACCAACGTAATGAGAAATTAAAAAAAATACCTTCATGCTCCTATAGAGAGAATACTTTGCTTTCTTTTTGCTCTTATTTTGTTTATGTTTCAAGCGTGAGCCTGATGGAAGAAGGCTTAATAAATTTTGCTCTTGATTATAAAAAAGAGGGTGACGTAATGAACTCTTATAGTTCTCAACGGTAGGCTCGTTCCACGCGAGTCAAAATACAAATCTATAATAAACCATTATTAACTTTAATAAAGAGGTCCCTGTGATAATTAAAAAAAACCATTGAAAAGAAGAGAGACCATTATGGCATTATTATTTATAAGGCCCACTGACAAAACTTTTCTGTCAAACGTGTCACGTGTGACACCGTGTGTGATTCTTGTCCAGGCAATTATATTGCAACTTGCATCAGACAGAGATAAATTTATCCAGCTGATTACAATTTTTAAAAAAATCACTGTAGTTAAACCGAAAATAGCAAGATTTTTTATTAAAAACATTTGTAAAGATTAATAAGCAAATTGCCAAGACTAATATTTTCAACTAACAAATTCGGTTTGACAGCAGAATTAAACAGGATACCCTGTATACAATAGAATGTTTGAATCTTTTCATAAAACAATTTGACACAATTGAATAAACCTAAAAAGCACAGTGAATAAACAATTCAATTATGATACATTGATACAAAAAGATAAGAAACTATATTCTATTATTAAAAATAATTCTTTACAGTTTCTAATTAAAAGCACAAATATGAGAACAAAAATCGGATGATAGTATTTCTACTGAAAATGCAACAATATAAAGCCGTAAGAAACACGAATGTTGAATCGGAAGGTAGATGTGGAAACTGTAAGGTCAAAACTGTAAAGATGTGAAAAATTCCTACTATATCCGGCGATGCGTTATGTAAAAGAAAGTGTGAATCTCGTTTTGGTTGATAACGATTTAAAGAGATCGTGACATAGGCTCACCGTTATCATAGTTAGACGGCCATGGTTCATTCTCGGAGTGAATAGTAGTAGAGGAGGACGGTAGTAGTAGGTGATTAATTTTTTATTCATTAGCGGATTGGTGATCGTGATTGGTCTCGATCGACTCAAGCGGTCTCCGAAACCGGAAGCGGTGGCTGCCCACCGGAAGTCATAGCAGGCGTGGTGGTGGTGGTGGTAGTTGGGACCGGAAGTGGCTGAAGGGCCTGCATGTCACAGGTGTGGGAACCGCGCTTCTTTAGGTCCTGGAACAATTGGCATTTCGGATATGTTTGAAAGTTCATCTTCCATTTACCCTCCTCATCCTCCTCCACGTCTTTCAACTTCTAACTACTTCCTCATTTTTTAACTGTACATCTGAAATTATACATTCGTCCCTGTTTTAACTTCAACGACTCTAATACTAGATTTGTCGGTTTAATAAAAAGTAATAATTAATCGTTGAAAGTATTTCAAAAAACTGCAATTTTTAAAAATGTTTAGTCTCTGTTTTTACTTTTCTCCTTGACGAATTTATAATTCCAGCTTATTACACGTATCTGTATCTTATCTCTCTCATACTATTTACACTTTGTTTTTTTTTGTCTCATACATTTCTCAGGCCTGCCCTTTCATTCCAGACATAATATTCAGTCTGAAATAGCATTGACTATTTCTACTTTTATTTTCACTTCCTCTACATTTACCCCTTTATACGAAGCATATTTTATCTCTATAATAAATGCTAATTTTTTAATCTGATTCTCATTGAAAATATCACAAATTTGACATGATCTTGAGTTAAAAAAAAAATAATTTTGAAATAAGTTAAATGACGATAAGAAAAAGAAATGAAAGAAAAAATCAATGCTCTTCATCAAAATTTGCATAAAAAAATTTAAGAGGAATTTAGAGGAAGAGATTAAAAAATTTACATGCAAACGTGCTATTATTATAAATAAATTAACATTGATGTGGTAATAGTATATAGTTACTGCAAAATATGTATAAACAATAGAACTTATAAGTAGGACGTTGAAAAAAGATATTTAATTATAAAGATAATATACGATTGATACAAATATAATATACACATAACGAAACATGCCATTGAGAATATTAAAACAAATAATTTGCTATATCTAGTTTTGTATCTGTAAATAAATCTTAATAAAATTTAAAATGTAATTAAATGTATAATCTTTAATATTTTATAAATGAAAGTAGTGTAACAACAATTTATCCAATATGTACAATAAAAAGGTAATTATGTTTTAACGTTTAACATTACGTTAAAAGTTTAAAACTGTAGATTGTTAATTTTCGTTTTGAGTAGCGTCTGTACAATTTTCCCCAGGAATGGTAGATATTTCAGCTGTGTGGATAAAGGAAAACGTGTAATAGCGATGCTGCATACGTGCGCGTGGTATTCACTTTTGTAAATTACAGAAAAACCTTGCAAGAAGCATGCTGCAGTATGCAAATAAGAAAAATAGATTTAGCAGGACAGAAGTTTGGCAATCTTCTTAGAGTCTCATTGCTGTAAAACCCACAAAGCAATATAGTTTTGGAGAAGATCCTACCAGTGTAGAGTTGCCGATAAATTAAACGAGGTATTTCAGTTGACTACAGAAAATAGCAAAAGCTATTAACAAAGAAAGTCCACCTTGACACCAAAAGAATCATAAGTAAATAAACATGACGACACGGATAAACATAATCAGGTTGTTTTACCAGCAGTAACGGTCAGGTCATTTTGATATCGATTAAGTGGAAAATTACAAAAAAAAAATAAATAAATTAAAGAAATCTTTTCGGAAAATATTAATCCTGATTAAGTTCACAGTATCCTATACGTGTCCAGGTGGTACTTGTTGAATTAATAACAGGGACACTGACACTTACTGTACATTAAAGCTCTGTAGCCCTCACGATGCCACACGTTCTATGCGTGGTGATAAAAAATTGAGAAAAAAAGAGATAAAAAATGGACGAGCATTATTCCCACTGCAGAGGTTAGTCTGGTGAGGGGAAACGACTATGGACTAATTAACTCATTAGCTAAATTAACTCAGCTAGCTAGGGCTCCAGGATGCAGGTCACCACTCATCGTGCCATTCTGCGATGGTCTACGCACATTCTGCAATTTTTTGTATGGAAATGTGTCGAGTGTTAGTTTGTGTTAATTTCAACAATAACAACAAAAAAACTCACGAAGCTACTATAATGTCTTTCGTACGTTCTTAACAATGTTAAATTGTGTCAGCTTGTGTCATGGATGTCATATAATCGTGTCAATAACCTTCCTATTATTTTCTATGCATACTTTAAACTGTCGAGTACACTATTTCTACCAGGAATAGAATAACTAATGTTCTAATAGAATTCTATTAGCCAATTGGATTCATCACAAATGAATTCAAATTCTAAAAACTATTCTACTCTACGTCTATCTATCGTTCAATCGTACAGTATAACATTACATTATTAAACATATATTGCTGAGATATTTCTCTAGTATTACCAAATAGATCACGATTCTATTTGGCTCGGTCTATCGCAACTATCTTTAATTCTCAAATGATCGCACAGTATTTGTTCTCCACTTTAATCTTAAATCAAATACTTGTTGGATTTCAGGGACTGTTGGGTAAATATGTACATATTCTGTGTTGTATACCATACATTTACTACGTGATTAAATGTATTTGATATTCGTGTATTTACAATTACAGATTTGGAATTAGATGTATATGAAATATATTTTACTACAGAGAAGCAAAATTTTTTCTATGCTGGCTTTTAGGATTCCATAAGGCCATAGGGCGTTTCGCGTATCAAGCAGAGTACTGTCTAATGTTCTGACAAAGTTTTCTATACTGCTTAAAGCTATGCATTTGATCTCAAACTTATCCACATTTGTCACGTATTTAATGATATTGAATGTATGTATGGAATAATATACAATTTTAAAATTAAAATTATTTGTATTTTTTCATAGCCTGTAATAATATTTCTAGAGTATTTTCTTGATTAGATAAAGATTTAGGGTTTCTAGGCAGGTTTTGGCTAAGTTTTCGTCGAGCATGCCAAGCGTTCTTCCGAATAGGGATTCTACTCTAATGTTTGAGGGTTATTCTGTAGAGCCTGCAATGTCCCGATGACTATGCCATTCGGCCAACGTCCATAATAACGTTACGTAATAAACGCTTTTACGCTTATTTAACAAACTCTAGAGCTGCAATTCGCCGATCAAATATCAGCCACGAAACTGCAATGCAGTGACTCTCAATATTCCAGGCGTATCTCACAGTTTCTGTCTCCGGTATACTTGTGAATTCCATTCCGCATCGCTTATTTCCCTAAGCAAACGTCAGTGAGATCCATCCCTGAAACGCTCACTCAAACCGTATACGAAGCCAGCCACTTTACCGGCAACGATTACTCCGCAAATAATTGTCTCATCAGTCGAATCGGAAACGTCCAGCCAACTAATTAACAAACATTGCTCAATGATCAGTCGAAAATCCGTCTCTCATCTACTTTTCCCTCAATACTCGACAAATAATCTCCAACAATTTTTCACGGTTCGGTAATTTAAAATAAAACTAAAAACCAACTGCAATATATAGAACATTATTGGATGCACCACTTGAACCACCTCAGAGAATATGGGTGTTTCACGTAAGGCGCCCCAGCTCGAAATGAGGACTCAGAGCGCATGGTGTGGGCAGATGCATCTAATTGGCCGCGGAGGGAGAGAGAAGGAATAACGTGGAGAAGGATAGAGCTATCCTTTACTAGACGATACGCCTAGCGTATTGCTGTCCCATCCCTATCCCGCTCGAGGATCAAGAAAGAAAGAATAATTGGAGAAGGGAAGAGCTATACATTGGTATACGATACGCCTAGCGTATCGCTGCCCCTCCCTTCCCCGCTCACACCAGTCATCTTTGGTCAACTCTTGTCCTCTTTCTCTTACTCTCTCTCTCTCTCTCTCTCTCCAACCGCGGCCAATTAGATGCATCTGCCCGCACCATGCGCTCTAAATTCTCTTTTCGAGCTGGGGCGCCTTACGTGAAACACCCTGTATAAATATAATAATTCAATTAATTCCATAACTATAAAGGATAACAGTTTTTTTGCAGATAACCTCTTTGAAAATATTTCTTATTTGCACTCAGAGAGGTCTCTTGTAGAAAATTCATATCGTTTACAGTTACGGAGATAAATGAATTTTTATGTTCATACTCTGAGGCGAATCCCTAGGAGAGGGATAAACCTCATTATACACATACAATGATCAGTATAGCAGCAAAAAAGATCTAATAGAAATATAAGAAATAGCAAAGTATTGTTTAAATAATTCTCTAAATTTTAGAAATGTACGACAGTGAAATTACTATTGGAGATGTTATTGAAACATGTTTCCAGTATTAACCAGTTAACTGTTATTAATCATTGTACTCATTACGCAAATATGTAAATTTCGACTCCGATAAATTATTAAAAGCTCAGAGGTCGAAATTAAATGAGCAAATAAATTATAATCTCAATAATTATTATATAATGAAAAAAAAACAAAATGTTCAAAGAAACTACATAGTTGACTGGTTAATGAGATTACCCACTCTGCTAAAATTTAAAAAAATTAAGAAATTTAAGAAGCAAAGAAATAAAATATATCGAATAGAACAGAGTATTTTGAGAAATTGATGAGGCGTTAAAATCAATTGACGTTTCATTTAGCAGACACAACGAGGTGACTAGCGTAGGGGAAGAAGAGGGGGGGGGGGGGGTAGATCGGTACGATAATGAGGTATGGTAAAAATTTTTGCTTGTGTGTGTTCAGCCGTTATGGATACGCTTAACGGAGGATTAAATGCGTGCATGTGTGTTTCACTATAGAAGTTCAGCACAGCCGTTTTCTGAATTCTGACTGACCGAATACACTGGAAACTCGCGAGTTTTCGAAGCCGCAAACGTGACGCGATTCATTTGCGTTGTAGGCATCGCGTGCCACGTGTGTGCAGCCTCTGGGGAGGGCCGAAACCGACGGAATTCAACGGAGCACTTGGCCTATTGCCGCGTAACATGCATCACCTACACACACACAAACACATTCATTGAAACGCAAATTTTTTACATCTCTTATCCACGAAAATACAAAAAACCCCATTATGATTTCTTTTTTGAAGAAATTTTTCAAAACAGTAACCTGGCATCATTATATTATTCTAGAATAGAACTTTCAGTAAACGACTCAGTTTACGGCCATAAAACGAATTGCATGCATATTGATAAATTTAAAAATATCTTGTATCCTCGAAAATACATTAATTAATTAATTAATTGTTACAAATGTTACTCCTACTTAGTCAATATTTTAAGATTGGAAAATTCGTTCTTATTGCAGGGGGTAGATTGGATAAAAAGGATGCGGTATATAATTAAAATTAATTAGTGATTATTCATCCTTGTTATGCTGGCAAATGAACAAATTACATTTTTTACGAAACTTCATTCATCATCAGTATCCTGGGCTGGGCGATACTTATTTTTAAATGTGATGTCTCCCTTTAACGCGCGAGACTGGAAAACTACTCACGCAATGAGAAAGTTTTAATTAATTAAGAAAACTTTGAAAAAAATCTCGTCTATAAATTATCATTTAATTATAACAAGATTTCACGAATTTTCGATGACTCTCGTGATTATTTTAATTGTATAATCTAGAATACTGATGAAAACTCGTATCTGCAGAAATCTATTAAAATTTTATTAATTGGAAACTTTATATTTGAGGCTAAAAATATCGCATGAAAGTGAGCCAAGCAAAAAAATCTGGATATATTTTGATCAGCTTGTTTGCTGTACGGTGAAATTTTGGTACGTTAAATAAAATAGCAATAAATAGAAAAGAATAAATTGCTACAGGTTCCGGAAAGTTAAGAAATAGTGGATCTATGTATACAGGGAACAAATATACATATAATAATATATGTAGATATATTGGATGGATGGACGCGAAGGATCATAGAGAGATTTCCGTCAGAATTTTTCGCGCCAGTTAGATTTCAATGAAATGCCTGTTCGTATTCTGCTCATATTTGTGGGGTAATCTGGCAAGGAGCATTTTGAAAAGTTTTCACTTCGGTACGAATGAATCGCGCGTATCGCTATACTAGCACGGTATATATATACCGGGTGTGATATTTATTTCTAACAATTTAGAAATCAAGAAAAACATCCGCTTAACTTTTTATTTCTAAAGCTTAATGAAAGCGTAAAATAGAATTCCAATTTCTTTAATTCGAGACTTCCTGTAGCTAAGCTTCAGATAGAGTAATCACATGACTTTGCTAAGATAATTTTTTACCTCAAATAAAAGAATTTTTAATCGTTAAAATAATTTTTTAATCATGGTGTAGGATTAAGATTATTATTTCTCCAAAGAAACCTTATGTTTAATTATGGTATTAATGGTTGAGTCAAATTGATTATAACACGGTATACTATATATATATATAACGCATATATCTGTCAACCTTGGCACAGTCTAAAGGCAAATGCACGCTACGTTTTTTGATTCGTTAATGATTTTATCAAGGGCTGAAACTAAAAAACCAAAAGGACCTTTCTGGATACGATCAGATGTGGCTGGCACATGAGGGTCACCCGACTCGTGTATGACCTATTTTCTTCGAGCGCGTCAGTGATAAATTCTTTTTTAGTGTTGCGCAAAAATTTCCACAGTGGAAAAACTCAATAATTTCATGGGATTTTATTATTCACCGTGTACATAAAATTTAACAGTAAATTCTTTGAAAATACCAAATTGTATACTGGTCCATTAAATGATGGTAAAAATATGATTTTCAATGTTATACAATCCATATATGTGTGTGTGTGTGTGTGTGTGACGACATCGTTGTATAAAGTATAAATTTCTAAAGTGTAAATAACGTGGAACAAATTATTTATTATCCATAGTGCAAAAATATAAAAAAAGTGATTCGGCTGATAAATATAATGCTGTATCACTAATATCCTCCGCAAATAGGCTCTATTTCACTAGGAAGAATATAAAAAATAAATATAAAGAATGAAAATAACATGGTTTATATTACCTAATACCTTTCCTAAGAGATGATTATTGGCTGTAAAATAATTGGTTAATCAAACCTTATTCTATGGTAATCAGTGATAGTTATAACTCGATGACTGTCTAAGTAAAGTAATGCAATGCCCTGTGAATCGATAAATGCATAATGGTTTAAACTATAGAGAGAGCATTAGAAGCTGAATTAGTTTATTCATTAAAAATGTGAAATTTTATAAGATATTTAAAAAAAATCTAACAGCATACAGAGACATACATTACTAAAGAAGCCACAAAATTTTTTATTAATTGAAAATAGTTGATTCCTAATACACCTAGACTAGTATTTCTAGATTACCAAAGTTTTAGTATATTATCAATAAACTTCGTGTAAAATTGAACTATATATATATGTGTGCGCCATTCATGTACTTGCCGCCGAGACGCTGCCGTACGTGTCTCTTGATGGAAAAGTGTCAGTTAATGATTGATATGTGGTTACAAGTAAATAATTGCCTTTTAATGATAAATAGATGCAAAGAGCAGTATATTCATGGAATATAGTATAATACAATAAAATTGACTTGCATCGCTAGCGAATAGCAAGTCTATAGTGATCAGCAAGGTTTTCATATCGGGAGCGGGCAGTATGCCAGGAAAATAATCCGTTAATTCGTCTACTTTTTTATTAAAATAAATCAAATCCTAATGGGCGCTGACTGTAACAACAAAACGATAAAAGGAATCGAGCGATTTCTACGAAAATAATCATTGAACCAGATTTCGATCATATTTATCGTTCTTATATTAAATCGAATATCAACTTTACTCTTCAAAGATACTCCTTCCTCTTCAAGAATTAAACAATTGTTTCGATGAAAATTAAGCAAGTTCTATATAATACCTTGAAGATCACTCTGTGCAAGATCATTCAGAAATGAATAAAAAATCGAAAGAAACGTGAAATAAGAATAGGTATAAAATTAAAGTTTAGTTATTGTAGTGAAAAAAGATTCTATGCTATATAAAATCTATGAAATAAGTAGATAAGCGAATCGTTGACTAATAGAGATGTGCTTTGGTAGGAAACTGATACTAACGAAGGTATTTGCTCGACACGAGATAAAATATATTGGATCTTAGAAAGGAGCTTATTAGTCATTGATGCATAAAAGCTTGAGGATCCGGGTCATTCACCTTATAATAAAGCGATAAGATAGAGAAGCGTGTAGCGTGGATTTTTTTATGTGGAGAAGCGCAACAATAAGCCATTCAGGCACGACCAGCCATGATGGTCATTGCATAGGACAGTAATATACGTAGATGCGTGTGTGTGTGTATGCGTGACAGTATATATTTGTGAGAGAGAAAAAAACAGAAAGAAAGAGAAAGAAGCCTTATGGGCCTCCAGTAGTATAGTCAGTTATATCCGCGCCTGACCAGAAACATTTATAGCATAAGTGCTCCCACCATTCAAGATTCCCCAAATATATTCATATCACACTCCCCCCCCCACCCATCCAAGCCTTATCTAGGCCAGAAGAGACACTGTTTCTTTACCTTTTTCCGCACTTGTATACGGTCTCCGTATACTAGCACCACTCTATCCTTGCTCTCGTTCGAAGTGAGCTGATATGACAAACTCTGCACGTTCGATTTGTCGTTTCGATTCACAAAGTTTTTCAGATTTGCGTTATATTCGTTCGTTTTTCGTCGTCCATGGTGAGTCGTGGTTGTAATGGTTTCCATTGGATTTGTGTTTCGTCCGTTATTTCGATGTGATTTTTCGTGAACGACGTTTGTTTTTGATTAAGATATAGAGAGATACGTAGAAAGAAATAGAGAGAGATAGAGAGCGTTTTTCGTGCGATATACAGAGAGATTGACGGACGAAGAAGAGTCCATCAGAAGATCCAGGACGAAGATCCAAGTAGCGGTGAACGATGATGTTGATGATTCAAGATGGCGCCGTCATCATTGGTGTCCGTCGTCACAAGGTGGAGGTGGCACGAAAATGAGGAAATAGAATTGATTGATTGACAGTGCAGTTTCGTTGCGTGTCTTATTTTGCATTTTGCTCTAATTTGCTTGTTTTCTACTCTTTTTTTGTTTCGACAATTGTACATAAGTAGAGAGAATTTTATTCTTGTATCTTTACTGTTGTGTCTGCTTTCCTTCTAAAACTTGCTGTTCACAATTATTATATTATAATCTTTTTCTCTTATGATACTTGGCTAATTTTCTTATCCTCGCTGTGGCACACTTGCCCGAAACGACATTTCTGATCCTTCGTATAGTTTTAATCGCGTTTTGGGTATTCCGGATCATTGAACGAGTCTCATGTCCCACGAATCAGTCAGAATCGCGTTTGGATCATCCTTTGACTAAACTCAGCCGCTTCCAGGTCTCTAGGATCTTTCGGCGGCTTCTACTCTGATTTTACGTTATAGTATATCCTGCCTCGTGTTTTTTTTTTTTTTTTTTTTATTCGCCAGGATGCGCCGTTCGTGCGAGTGTGCGTTGAAAAGATTTTTGTAATCCGGAGTTTTCTTATTTTTAGAGTTTTCAGAAAGAGGCCTCAACGAGGTAAGTGCCGTCCATGGCGGCCCCCGTCTGCCCACCCTGCGTGCCCGGCCCTGGGGCCCTCGTCGCCGGGATGTATTGACTGTACGCCTGCTGAAATCCACATCACAAGCACACACTACATTGTTGCACGCCAGTCTCACCTAGTCTAGACGCTGATCTACTCTTATCTAACGGGACTCTATGCGTCTTTAACAGTACAGGATCTCCCAGGTACGTTCACAGGACATCATATTTTCAGAGTAATCTACCATCTACGTCCCATGGACCCCCATAAATATCCCAGGTGCGTCCAAAGGATATCGTATCTCTTTTTGCACAATAATCTGATACGATCTATACCCAAATCCCATGGCCACCTATAAATATCCCAGGGACGTCCAGAGAACGTTTATCATTTTCTTACTCGGTCTGTGCATTAACGGTAATTTCTACTGTGCGACTTCTGGATGTGAAAACTGAAGCTATCTATAATCTACATAAGGTATTATTCTTGAAAAAATCTTGAAGAAATTCTACAGACATTTGGTAATGCTACTGGATCGTGTACAGGATATCCTGTGAACACCTTAATTATTGAAAGATGTAAAAATAGAACAGACTTCTGTGTCGACACCTATAGTCCTGGTGGAAAATGTCTCGGTTTCCATTTTTCAAACGTTTTACCTAATCTAGCCTATTTTTTCTTCATCTCGCTAGTAAAAAATGGGTCTGTCGATTGTTTTGAGAACGGTGAGTGTCAAAGAATCTTTTTAATATTATAAAAATAAACATTTGCAAATTTTACTTCTTCGATATTTGAGATTTAGTCAATTATTGCTACGATCAAATCGAGGGAGGGAGGTCCTATAAATATCCTAGTACAGGATCTAATCAGAGTAGAGCTGGATCTAGTTAGAAAGGAAGTACAAGGGTAAGATGTCATTTTTAGGCAAGCCAATACAGGGTCACCCGATTAGTGGGTTAATTTGCTATGACGAGGCTGGATAACTCCCGTGAATAGGGTAATAAATCTATCACGAGGAGATTCTAAAGGAACGAGTTTCGGAAAGGCTGCTATGGATATAAATTGCTCGAGATATGGAGACGTCTGGTGACCTAGAAAAGCAGTAATTTCACGTACGAGTGATATTTCGATGTGACGTGCGCTCGAAAGGATAACCCAATATCGGGTGCGACGAGATCCTGTGATGCGACGATAGTGATTCATCTCACCACTTTGGATCTTAAGTCTTTATGTTATGAATCATCACGATTATATTTCGATACAACAATGAAAATAAACTCTGATAATAGTATTTTATTACAGCTTAAAAAAACAATTCTTTCAATAACCGAATTTATCATAAACTCGTCTATCCTTTAAAAAGAAAAATTTATGAAATAGATTAATCATTAGCTGTGAATGTGCTCAAATTTATTTTTGGATTTTCTAATAATAAATTTATTGAAATATGAAAGCAAATTCTAATTTCTAGTCGATTAATTAATGATAGAATATTCATGATTAGTAAACAATAGAAAATAAAAAAATATTTTACTGGTGCAGTATTTCATTATTAATTATATAATTATAACTCAGCATTTGGTTCGATTTCAAATCAAAGTCTTTCTGACCAGTTATGGTACGAATCTACTGATCGAATTATCTTAAATAGGAGAAATAACCCCTATAGTGAAGTGTGCAATTCGAAAAATTGAGATTGGGACAGAATCGTAATTCAAAATTAGATACTTTCTCTTAAATTTGATCTCGAAGAGTATAGAGTCCCTGTGATAAATTTCGCCAAAGGGCAAAATTGATTTTCAAGAATCGCTGTAAATATAACTTCGTATCTATAAAAATACCGTGAGCAAGGAAATGTCAAGTGCCATAAGGAACAGTGAAACATCTCTAATAAGAAAATCGACGTTACAACAACAGTCACACAATCTTACCTTGGCAGAAGAGAATAATTTCTAGGGATTAGCAAGAAAGTCGGACAATTTGTATCAGAGAACACACGTATACAATAATATACAATGGAGCTTTGGATGAGCATTGATAAATTGCACGGTATTCAGTATCGAGAAGTTAGTACACGTATAGAGTTTAATATGGGAAGATCGCGTATGCTCTGGCATTTTATCGTCTCTAACATCTCCCAGCTCCATTTTGAGGGGAAAATTCGAATTTGGCACATCGAGTCGATTAATAATTCAGTATATATATACATAAGGTCATTAATTATGTACAAGAATCAAAGTGGAACGCGTGATCAACCTAAATACGAGAAGAGTAATCGATTCTTCGCTCTTCCTGTACGTGAAAGTGAAAAAAGGAGTAGGTATAGGGACACTTATACATTACAGATAGGTTACATATAAAAAGTGGTGGGAGGACGGGGTATAGAAGTTTTATAAGGGGTTAGCGATAGTGCTTGTTACATGGTTGTCGAGAGGATTGGCAGAGCTTTTTAGACGGACACTTAAGATTCAATTTTGTCTTGCCTGGCTCATCTGAAGTGGATGCTCCACTACAGCCTCCTGCTGTTCCTTTGGCTATGCATTATTCATAAAAGCAACTCGTGTTACGTTATATCATAATGTGCATTGTATGCCGCTTAATTCCACCCGACGTCACGGCTTTCGTCAAGCCCGACGTTGAGCTTCCGACACTTACTATTCTATATTAACCTTCTAATTCAATTCTTGACTCATTGCACTCTCAACAATCCTATTCACTCCCTACAGGTCTCAATTACTGAAAATTATACTTTTATTTATTTTATATATACGTACTTGTGTAGTGAGTATACGAAATTAATGAATGTAACGCCACATTTTCCAATTATGCATTAACCTTTTAATTGAGGCATCAATTTGAGGAAACACCAACTATTCTCCACGAGTATCCCGTAATCGGTCTTTCTGGTTCACTTTTAATCTCTCGCCAATTATACCGGAAATTATTTTTTCTCCTGTCCCTCTTCATTATTCCAATAAAAAAATCAAACGAAACAGAATTTATTTTACAGTATTACGTTAACTATATAAATGAAATAATTAATTTAGGGAAACCCCAACTGTAACACGCGAAAACCTCGGAATCAGTGCTTTTGGATCAATTTTAACTCGTAGATAATTGATTGAATTCTTTCTCGTGTCCCCCTTCATTGTCTGTAAAAAAATCTAGCACAGGGGAAAACTTCGTATTTTACAGATATTTAATCGTGGAATTTAATATTCATCGAGGGCTAAACTGGATTAAGTAATGACAGGCCTAGCCTATAATTTCGTTATACGCCAGTCCGAATTTCCACATTCGATCGAAAATTTTCGTAATCTATGACGATAGCACCTTAAAAGTGAATTGAAATTTTTCACTTTACGACTATTTCACTGCACACGGTACCTCCAACTGAGTGATAAAGCTCATTTGAAATTCGTGGCAATCGGGCCAGAGTTTATCGATGCTCGATCGTAGAGTATATTATTAGACTGAAATGAATTTTTAACTAAAACAAAACGCGTTTCTGCATAAGTATTTATAAACTGATTCAGGTTAATTATAGACTAACAAACATTACCAATTATTATTGTCTAAAACAAACCCTCGATAAATAATTAAAATATACAAATTGAAATAGTGAAAATCTCATATTATAAATAGCTCTGAAAAGTAATTTCTAAAGTAATTTTCAAAAAAATTAAAATTATTTTTTCTAATATTTAGCTTGTCAGTATTTTCACTTCGTGATTCGTGACGTTATTAAGATAACGTAATATAACGAATTGTACACTTGCAAAGTATTCCTAAATAATTTAACTAACCAAAACTGCTTAACAATAATTAATAACCTACCGAGACTCAAAATAGAATCTACTCTAAAACTAGAGCTATAAATTGATAGGTAAGCACTGTTATATTTTAGGATGGAATTAAAGTAAGTTGAAAAAATTAAATAATTTACTTTTAAATCTGTTAATAAGCTATATTTATAAAAAAAGCATGTTCGGGATAATCCGTGATACACCTCAGGCCGCTTTTCCCTGTCGAATGTGATTCGTTTCAACTTGCTCGTGTATGACGTCACAATGCTTGACGTCACGGCTAACGGCTTGAATACTGACAAGCTATTGGCTGGACTGATCCATCGACTTCTCGTTAGATTTCTTCCTGATATTCCTTTGTGAACCATAGAATGTCTAACATAATGCACTATGCTATTATGTAAACAAATCAATATGATTATACTATACTTAACGCATTGTGTTTGTTTACTAGAAGCAAAACTTTATCTTCAATCCACTTTCCCACACATTAAACTCGCTAATATCAATTAGACAATCTCTATATTGAATCATATAATTGCATTGTTATAATATTTCATTCTATTTACTTCTTTTAAGTCCAATATAAATTTAAGAGGTTGTTGAAAAAATTCGAAAGATTTTAGAGGATTATTCGAATCCACGAAAATAATGGAGGGTTAATCAATGTTTACCCCCCTTAACTTGGTCCTTTGGCCTCGACGGTAAACCACAGAGAACCACCTGTTATCGTTTCTGGACAAAACTCTACAAACACGCCATGCTTCGTCGACAATGCGTCGCGTGTCAGCTCGGCCGACCAGGATCATGAATTATTGAGACCAATGTTTTCCACTAGATCGTAGTGCATAAGTTATACGTTTAGAACGTATCCAACTGCGACGTGTCCTACCTTCATTACCATTGTGCGTACAACGACCAAATCGATTTAAAACGTAACTCACTTTTTATTCTAGCAATTAACAGAATTTTAAGAACTATTATCGTCAATTGTATAGGAATAATGAAACGGTCGAGGAGAAGATGACGTAAAATTGGCGAGTATATTTGTGAAAGTATTTTTAAATACGGGAAACAAAAGCAGAAAAATGGTTTTGATTACCGAATTGCGAAAGGGAGGAGAGGGTGAATTAATTAGCTTGGAGTTTGTGCAATTTATAATTTATCTGCGGAAAATTCAATGCGAAAATAAGTCTATTGGCAGGCATTGCTGCTTTGTACAGTAGCTTTCAATTTAATTTGAAATCATTTTAATAAAATTTAGCTACATGTGTTCAGCCTTTTAATAACACATTTATTAACTTTCAAATGCCTTTATTTATTCTTTATTGGCAGTTTTAAGCTAAAAGATATTTTTGTAATGCATATGAATACGTGGTTATATTTTGTAAAAGAAATTTAATTGATTTTCGTGGAATTGAAAATTTTATCTTTTATATATGTAATAAGTATTGAGACTGTTGAATGAACTACCTAAAATCAGTTTTCAACTCTCCTGGAGCTACTTGTATTTTGATATTGTGCTGTAAAACAGTAAAAATTTAAATATAGTATTATGCAATTATGAAACAGTCAAAAGAAAAATTGTCTTAACCCCTGAATTTTAAGCTAAATAAACATTTCTTTAGTCTTTGCAAAATAGCAATAATTTATTAACAATTGCAGAAAGTTATATTTGGTTTTTTTTAAATTATTGTAAAATTTTCTAAGAACTTCAAGTGATAAAAGTGATTTTTAATTTATAGAAAAACAAGGCTTTTTAATCCCTGTTGGAGATTATAGCCAATGAATTATAAAATTAAGGTTAAAAAATGGAATTCCGGAAGAAAATTAAAAAGCTTTTGAATTTTCGAAGGACTTCGCGTGGCTTTAATGGAAACACGAAGCGTAATTTGAATCAGGGGAATTTGTTAATGAAATTTCTGTGGAAATTCTACATCGCTTTAGGTTTCTTGGAAAATGTGCTTGTGGATCGATAGGCATTATTTTGCTAAAAGGTATAATCGATCGGAGATCCGAGGTAGATAATAAACGTTTATCCTATTTTTTGTGACATTTTTTCATCTCGCTGGGACTTGAAAAATCAAATACTTTGTTTGCTTCGTTATGTCCCCGACGCCTAGGTCAATGCCAAACGTAAACATAAGCTACACACGGTTGTCCTCTAGTCAATAACAGTGCAAGGATGACTCTGTCTATATGTTTATGACGCAACTCGCTTCTACTTTAGTCATGCATACGTATGGATTAAAAACTTCCCGCAAAAACATTAACTTCCACCTACGTCACTCCTCAAAGCGGCGTTATATGTTTTCACATCTTTTCAAATCCAAACAACCTTAACTAGCTTCCTTTCAATTATTACTTTTCAGGTTAACCTTTAGAAAATTCTTCTCAAGAAATTCAATAAATTCAGTGACAATTTTATAAAAATGATTGAACAATGATTTAATTCGTTTATTTTATATACAACTTGATCTATGAAATAATATACGATATTAACCTCAGAAATGAAAAGCAGAAATTATTAGTTGAACAATAATGAATTTCTGGATGATCTCTACTGAAGCTATAATTGGAAAAGTTTTGTATCACCTTCTTTTATTTATTCGTTTATAGTAGGTGGTTGTTTATCGCGTTTAGGCCGCTCGATACGAAAAAAAAGTTTTTCAAGATCGACAGGTATATAGATTGCTGGAACGTGACAAGTATTTCGTAGCTAAAAAGGCGTCCGTGATTCTTTAGGATGCGTTTGAGGATCGATTTTGCGATATTTTTATTTGACCTATACAAGATCGTCATTCTTTCATTCGCCATTTTCTGTCGCACGCGATTATGCTATTTCGTCGACCCTGAAACGTAAGAGAATTTTTCCACGTCGTGTGAACCGGAACGACCAGTCCACCTTTAATAAAAAAAATTTGATCGGCTACTTTCTAAAAATCCATTAGCTAGATAGGATATTTATAATACTCTATGATTTTACTGGCCAGCGTCAATATTCAATGGAAAAATCTATATACATCTTGGCTAGAAAAAAGTACAGAATCTAACATTCGTTTTCTTTTTACCCTTTTCGTAGCTTTGTGATAGTTGCAATTAGTCTTCATCGATTGCAAAAAAAAATTTTAATTATACAGAGTGTTTCTCGCTTAAATGGAAATAATGGAATATCACCTGACACAGATCGAAGTCATAAACAAAAGTTTTTATAAATCTTTTTTACCACAAAGGCAATACTATATTCACTCGACCTTGAATAGTCACTCGGGGGAAATATTTAATTTGTCAAATTGAACAATTCTGTATATTTCTATAGCCTAACTCAAGAACTTTTGAAGCATAACATGAATGCACCATTTAGCCCAATTAACTAAAAAAAACTTGAATTATGAAATATTAATTATGTAAGAATAAATACGTGTACATGCGTAACGGTTGCACAACCACTTCGGTAATATCCAAATTTATGTACACTGCAGTTGTAAAACCGCGGACCTCGCGTTATTCGTCAACTGGTCCTAGCGGTACTGCGTTAACGTAATGTTTTAGAAAATTCTCAAGCTAAGCTACAAGGATATGTAAAAAATATAAAATTAAGATAGTGTCTTCGTGTGGCCATTAAAAATGCTTCATGGTTGAAGAAATGACATAACCTTACGAATCGATCATTTACAACCAACAAATTTGAACAACTTTTCTCCTTTTAACTTCGATCTGCTATATTTTTCCCATTTAAAGGGGTCACTCTGTATACTTCCTATATGTAGCATTTGCACAAATAACTTTCCTCTTATAAATCCTTGAGACGCGTGTTTTTAATAATTTTCTCTCTCATAAAAAGTTTTTGACGCCAGCCTGAAACGTCGAACACGACTCTTCGGAGTTGGTAAGAGAAAAGAACGAAAGAGTTTATCGATAATTTGCATTTTCACAGTACAGAAGGAAAGTTCTGTATGGTTATTAACGAACCGACTTACTGTTTACCTTATTACCGTTGATAGTTACCTTCGTAACTTCATTATTATTCTCGTTATGCTTAACATTACTTAAATCTAATCTAATCGCAGCAAATCGTACGGGTTTTTATTTTTTCATCTTGAACCTATTTACGAAGAAGATTCTCTTAAGTTTAAAAAGTATCGCTAATTAAGGCTGATATTTTGCGGCCCGTTTTGGATTTTCTCTCGCGAAACATGGGTTACCGGAAGAAGCCGAGAATCGTTGGGCATTCGTAACATCCGCTCGAGGGGATAGACTTCCGTTTGGAGCTGGATGGGATGGAAGGCAGAGAGAAGGAAAAAACACGGACGTCATTGGAGGGAGGGGGGGGGGGGTGGCGCCTGAACGTTGGAAGCTTGACCGATTTCGTTTTGAACTGGGGAAAAGACGATTAAAGCTGGGCACAAGCTCGGGTAGGAACAGAGATAATTAGTCATGTGAATAGAACAGAGACTTCACGCTGACAAAGGAATATATGAACGAAATTCAACGAGAAAAATATTTTCTCACGTGGATCAGAGAGGATTTATCCATGAGGCGTTGGGGCAATGCAACGTAGCAAATGCTGGCTTACTGGAGCAAATATTGAAGACAAATAATAGGTCCAGTATTGTAGCAAGGACAATAACGTTCAAAGAATTCAAGTATTCAAGAAACTATGAAAGCGAGTATTGGAGAAGCACTAGACCAACTATACAGGAACGAATGACTTCCGAAACCACAGTATATTGGAGTAAGAATTGGAGCAAGTAGTAAGGTCAATATTAAGTGAGATAGTGGGATAAGTATAGTGGTAGGTATTGGAGTAAGTATAGAGACAAATATTGATGATACTTTTGAAACAGGTATTATATGGAGCTCTACGATGGTAAAGGTATTAAAAAAATGATTAAAAAATGTTATTGGTTGATAAAAATAAATCTTTGAGACAAGGTTAATAAAAGAGTAAAAAAGATATACGAGGAATATCGTTAAGCGTAAATTGGTTGATTATTGAAGGCAAATGTAGCTTTAAGCTTTTATAAGATATTAAAAAAATACTTATACAGTTTTGAAAGCAAAGTTACAAAGAGCCACGAACTGAATAAGTATCAGAGTACTGAATCAAGGAACATGAAGAGTTAATACGAGCACTCAAGTAGATATTAATTAGAGGTAAGTATATACCACTTAATTTTGAGAATTACTTCGCTCAATTTCAATCATGGACATCATCCTTTACTGCCAAAGAACTACATCAAAGTTGAAGGACGAAGCAGCTGAACAGCTTTATCCCACATTCTCTTTGGCTATTCATTCAAATCAACCACTGAATAATTCATAGTATATTTTATTCAATTTTACGAAAAGGCTCCAATCCTATAATTACCCTGGACTAGTGCAATATCGAGTATCAGCATTTACATCTTTCTATTCACTAGAAGTCAAGCATAAACGATGGAATAAATGATTAACATTGAAATTAATCTGAATCGTTTAACTAATAATAAAATTATCTTGCGTAAGTATAAATCTGTAAAATCGGGCAACCGTATTTATGTCTTATAATTCTCGCATGACTGGAACCGAAGATATAGAATAAAAGATGGATCGTTAGGTTAAAGAATTCCAGATATTGTACTGTAGAGACTAGAATTTTCCTAGTGGAAAACTATTCGACAGAACAAGATCGATAGTGTACTCCGAAGCTATGTGCAAGGGAGGACACTAATTATATGTTATGATGAAAAATCAGATATATCGTGAAGCATTTTGACTTGTAATTATTATTGGAATTGTTGAGGGGGGAGGGTGGATTTTATTGAGAGAGTTTGCACACAGCGAAGTAAAAAAAATTTGGCTCTTAGTGAGCAATGGTCATAACCACGAGATTGAAAGACAGTTAATGGGATTTCGATAGAGTTTCGTCCTCCATCCGTCAGCTATTCCATTTATCACCTCCCAGTTTCCCTCGTTAACGTCTAGCTACGCTGTACCAGCCTTGATTTACGAGATAAGGACTCTCCATAGGCCAATATTAAGCTTTGTTAAATATTCCTGGAAAAGGTACCATCTCGCACACCCCATATAATGACCTTATTCGTTTCTGGCTGAATCATGGAATTATTACACTTCTTCTGTGAATATGAAACAAACGTGGCTTCAACTGAGACGCGAAACGTGGAGTTGCATTCAGGATTAATTGGGTGCTCCAGCATTTGAATGTAAGCTTGAAAGAAAATAACTCGTTATAACCAGGAGAGAAAAATATGCACGCTGATGTAGGCAACTCTTTATAGTAACAGACTCTAAAAACGAATTTGAGAAGAGAAAAAAATGTTAACCACGTGTAACCATACTTCGAGCTTTGGAGTGCCTAGGCTGATAAATACTTGATACAAAAAGGCCACAATTTTAGAATTTAAGTAAAATATATTTTCGAGAATAGAAAATCTTAAATTAATGAAATTTCAGTGTAAAAAATAGTTCATCCTAGGAATGTCAAATACGAGTGATCCACAATGGACAAAAATAGTGAACGAAAATTGAAGGCAGCCTAGAATCAAAACATTTTATCCTATCTAAAAACATCACGATCAGAGCAATATGCCTCACAGGCCTCATAATATTTCTACCTTGCCCCAAAATAAATCAATTAGTTTCCACATTACCTCGAAGGAGGCTAATACGAGACGTTCTATACTGACTAAAATTGCTACTAGCGAAACGTGCCAATTCAACCTTTATTAAAATTCACACCAATAAACGTGAATAAAACTTTGCCTCTGACGTATGTTTGAATATTCCAACATTTTCTTCTCATGATTTGACGTCATCAAAACAGTCTCTCGTTATAAATTTATCGACAGCCAGAATTTTCAACCCTTTAATTCCAGCCGGCGAGTAATTGGGTCTCTGGTGAATTTTATTTACCTTGCAAGTCATATTTATTCGATCCGTTTAGCAGAAAAGCCATTAGGCACAGACTGAACCGCGAATTAATGGAAATCGGGAAAGTTTTCTTAGAAAAGAACCTCACTGGCAGAGTAACTACCCCTTAGAGCTAATTAGTTTCAGTTGAATCATTGCGGAAGCTCCATCTGCGAAAAGGAACAAAAGAAGTTCATTGAACTTTCCACAAAGAATCCTTATCTGGAGCAACAAGATGACTGGGGATTGATATAGAATTCAGCGCAAAATCGACATTGTCTTTGGCAGTGGCTCTCATCTGCTCCCTGTAGACCCTTAAGAGATTATTGAGAGGACAAAATGGAGGTCGCTGGGAAGTATCAAAGGGGAACGCCAAAATGCAAATTTCGTTTGCCGATGGTTGACCGGAATATTCAAGGAAAACTTTTCTTCCAAAGGTTCCAGTTAATAAAGTAATGCTGTACAAGTTGGTCAAAGCTTTTCTGTAATATTATATAAATTTGAATGCATTTGAAGAGTGAGGTGATAGATGTGTGATGAGAGTCACTGTTCCAAGTTATATTAAGTCAGCAGCTGAGCTCGGTCAGTGAGTTTTACAGAAAAGAACGTTTGCGATTCGAGGGGATCCTAAAAGTTTCGATCGAAAGCGTAATGGTAGCGTTAAACTATTCTTAGAATGGCATTTACGTTTCCCAGTCCACACTCGTGATTCCATGGACTTCACAAACGACTGACTGCTAGGAAGACAAATTCTTTCTAAGGAGCGTCGATTTTGCCTAACAGGCAATCCACGACATCACAATTCACTGCTCGACGTTAACGAAAACCAGAGAAACGTTAATTAAAATACGAAAACGAAGCTCCGTTGGTATTCCCTAAAACCGCATCGACAAAATTGAAATAGTTAAAAAAAATGTTCTCAAGAATAAAACTATTTCAATTTTCAGGAATGAAAGTTTGATTAAAAAGCAAAGGGAATTTTTGCAACCCATACAAAATATACATTACAGTGTAATGAAAAGTATGCAAGGTTTGTAATCAAGAATAGTTTAAAGGGTGGGGAATGGAAAGTCTGTAATTTTAGGAAGCAAATTACAAGGACGAAATGGACTATTTTTATGCTAGGGATGAAAAGGATTTTCAAGAGGTTCGTTAGAAAAATTGAAAACCCGGAAACTGAGGGTAAGGATTAGGCTGAAAGTGAGCTTGTGAGACTGTCAAAAGGGCAATGTCTGCAGACATCCGACTGTGAGGCCGTTTAGCATGGAAAATCGTATTGTAGCAGGAGAGTAGCGACGGGACCACAGGAAGATGCGGTTCGTGATAATGCGAAGATTACGAGGGAATCCCTGAGGGAATCCGGAGCCATGAACTGCACTCGTGGTCCCGTTTCAATCTCGACTTGTGCTCAACTGGTCTGGTCAGTGTCTGAAGAATGTTCACGGCAGTCAGGAATGGAACGCTTCGAATTGATAACGTTATCGATCCAACCCCAGTTCCAAAAGCCTCTCATCTTCCATTGCCAACGGCTCACCAACTATTATATTTCCTGCAAAAAGGTCAATTGGCTTCCAGCAACAAAAAGTGCATCAAAGTGAACGTCGACAATCCGATAATGCCCCATGACTCTTGTGAAAATAACACATACGAGCATCTAAAATTGACAATAAAGAATAGTAGAATTAAAGATAATAAAATTAAATCGTAAAACTTGAAGCAGAATACTTTTCGGATGTCTAAAAATGTAAAATACAAGTATCAACAATGTATACAAGAACGTATAACATAATTTATTAATAGTAATTGTATAATTTAAAAGTTGGTTGCTGTGCTTAAAGATAAGTTTGAAAAAGGTAGATGGGGCACGAGGATTGAACGGATCGATAAAATTCCAGCAAGAGGATTATCATATCCAGTCGGCTTATCATCGAAGGGCAAGTCGTGGAAAATCAGGTTGATTCGTTAAACAAAGAGGGACCGAAGGGGAGAAGGCCGTGTGAATCGAGGCACGTAATGGAATCCTACGGGAATAAGAAGCAACAGCATTATGTAGCGCGGCGATGACGTCAAACAGCGCAACGGAGCACGGACGGAGAAGCAGCGAGCCATTAAGCCCTATATTCAGCAATATTCAGCTACATTCACCTACACGTATACTATATTCCCCACGACAGCGTCAGAGAGTCGATCATGACCTCAATTGCGGATTTGGCCATAACGAAAAATTTACTTCCGGGACCAATTTCAGGCTCGGCTTTGGAAATCCCGTGCATTCGACAAGGTCGAAGTAGTAAAAAATTGAATCAGCACCGAATGAATTGCACGAATATATTAGTAATAATGCTCACTCTGACATACAAACGATAGAACCATGCATGCATTGTTTTTAGATAAATGATTTCCAAATGCTTTTTCGTGGAAGCAATATTCCAAAAGTAGCCAGCAATGGTGAATTTTTCGACTGTAATTTGTGGAGAATCATAACAGGAAACTTGTGGAAGTTCTGGAATCAATCGCTGGAAAGCTTTGAAAGTAAAGTTTTGTAATCTAGCAAATTGGGCCTTTTGAAAAGCACAAAGCGTCGAGATCGTAAACGACTATTTTTATATTTTGAGAGTGAAAGAGGTAAGAAAAAGTAATGAATAAAAAAGCTTTGGGTAATAAAGGCACGAGGCACTTGTAGATTGTAATAAAACGGACACTTCTTATTAGACGATGAAAACGAAATGAACTGGATTATATCAGAAGAAAGCGAGAAGGTTTCGTGGACTTTAATGAGATAATTTTTTTCTCGTTGGAAAATAAAACTGGCGAGGAAAAATCTGAGATTAAGTATAGAGAGAAAAAACTCAAGATTATACATAGTTCCTGCAAAATTAAACTTGGAGTTTTTTGGTTCCCTTGAGATACATTACATTGCAGTCTTTTTCCAGACTTTAAGAACAATTAGACTTTTTCGATACGATATAGTAAAATGTAAATTTAGCTTAAGAGAATGACAAGGTAAGACAAGATGAATTACTCGAAAGATTCTCAACTAAATCTCTCAAAGAATGTTATCACTGTTATATTAAAAACGATGATGTTTATTAAAAGTTCAACGTGTAGCTATATATTATAAAGTACTTTTTCAAGGAAGACAGGTTAAATCCCAAATATGATAAGAACACATTTATTGGAGTTACAACCCTCGTTAGAGTAAGTAACAAAATATTCTAGAGTCAGGTTTTAGGAAGACCGAAGAATTGGAAGAACCAGGAACACATTTGGGAATTCCACAAAAATTTATCATTCAGATCCAAAAAAAAGTCTCAGCACATCGAGACTGTAAAATTCCTTGGATGGAAAGTTTGAAGGTTCCAAGAGCCAATGTTGAAGGAAGAACGTTAAAATTCTGAATGATTTGGTAGTATCGGAAGTATTTGTTAATGGTGGTAGGATTAAAGCTGTACGGGGACTGATTGTTAAATTGTGGAATTGGGTGAACCCAGCTCATACCCTCGTCTCGTTGTAGGGGCTAGATGGGGCAGGGGTGAGGTGACGTCTGGTGGGGTCTGGGTCGCCAGGCACGTTGAACGCGACATTGGGTACCGTGGCGGGATCAAGAGGGGGGTCACGCGGATACTGCGGATATTGTGGATACCGCGAGTGGCCAGCAGCGCCATCCTCGGCGAGCTCGGACGCTGCCGGCTGCGATTGGTGGAGGTGGGAGGTGGACGAGGGTGGACCCTCGCTGATCGAAGTCGTCGAGGCGAGAATTCGCCGACCGCGTACCTGGTATCGCTGTGGGTAGCAGCGTCCGCAGCACGAGTGAAGCAAACCACCACGCGATGCTGTGCTGTGGGCTGGTGACGTCAGTGGAGACGGCGAACCCGGCCTCTTCGGGGCACCGTTGTACGGCACCTCCATCTCCACGAACTCGCGGTCCTACAACAATCCCAATATTTTTAGGCTCATCTACATGACACTTCTCTTACATCTCTCTACCCACCTCCCCCTCTTCAACCTATTATTTAATATTCTGATCAATTTGGTATTATTTCAATTTTTCAAAAAGATAATGCAAATTGGCCAGAATTAAAATACAACCCAAAATTCTACGAGAAGTACAAGTAGAAATTGCTTAGTATTAATGATAAAGTTCTTCTAAATTATACACTTGGTCCACAAGCTTATTTATTTTTAACTACTATTCGCTACAATAGGAAGCAAAGGATATTAAAGGATAAACTATTATTGTGCAATTTGTTATGGATTTTAGGAAGGATAAAAGTAAGATAGTTTATATCGAAACCTCGTTTTTTTCTTGTTTTTGTTTATATTATTAATAATTGTTGTATTATTCGTATTTATACTGCTTCGCGCTTTGCTAGTAATAGCAAAATGTTTAAACATTGTATCTCCGAGTATAAGGTATATCTTTTAACTCATCAGCAATTCTAAAATTCTTGTGAAATATGCCACTTGTTCTACTTCCAAGATGCTCTAACGTTCCGGAGAGAATTCCCAAAGATTATCGAATAATTTATAAGACCTGTAGTAATGTAAATTATTGAACAATAATTTTCACAGAAATTTATCTTCTCTCTTATCTCTCTTCGGGATAAATGATATAATATCATAAAGGAGAAACATCCGTGCTTTCTTGTCATCATTGCATAAGCTGTCGGAAGTCCTCGGTCTGATTTTTTACAAAATTTGCAAGATTATCCAATAATTTATAAAGTGGCTGAAAACATAAATTATCAAACAAGAAGTTTTCAAAAAATGTAACATTTTATTGAACAATTCCCTCCCTTTCCACAAGATAAATGATATAATACCATGGATGAGGGACATCCGTGCTTTTTTATCATCATATTGTATAAGCTGTCGGAAGTCCTCAGTCTGATTTTTTGCAACATTTCGAGGTATCTTGACGAGGTCAATAGCTATTCCGAGAAGAGGAAATGGTAGATCCAGCGATACGCGAATATTTACTGGCAATTTGTCGACTGGAAATTCTTCATGAATGTACCTAGTAAGGTATGGGTGATGGTTTAGGTGATTTTCATCACATCGTCAGTAGAGAAAAGGGAGAAATTCTCGCTGAGCTTGTAGAAACGAGCATTTTCGAATGGTGGAAGTTGGGCTTTTGACCACTGTTCGACACTCAAAGTTACGCCCTACTCTGCTACAGTGTCAGGGGTAGTTGGGAACTTGTCGATGACTCGCAAGACAAGCTCTGGCTGTGTTGTAGTGCACCAAGTCACGTGGGACATCGATTGGACTCCAGGGTGCCATTTTCCCAGATAGAAGCTACCCCTTATCCTACCGAGATCTGTCCGAAAAATCGAGATTTTCACACGAGAAACTACCCGGACCAATTACTTACATTTCTAACTAGAAAAGATTTTCTGGAACGACGACAAAAGTCTCTTAGAGTTTTCAGAGAAAATTCAGCAAATTTCTTTTAAAGAAAATCTCTGCGCAGGAGTTAACTCTACAGATATTAATTATTATATCCAAAATACATAATCACGAGTTTTGCAATAAGAAATTGGGTAAGCATAGAAAACTCGAGAGAATTAAGGAAGGCTCTGATATAAGATAAAGTTTTCATAGCGGGGCCTATTAAATTTTCTGGCTTCCAGCTGGGGATGTTTCCTTGGGAAGTTTCCTGAAAAGATCCTACCGAAACGATTCTCCTGACAAGATCAAACCAGCTCTATCTATAGTGGTTGATGAAAAAGGCATTCCTTTTCATGAGAACGAGATTACTACAGTCTTCCAACGGAAATTCTTCACAGAATAACCTATCTCCACGGGAACCCAGGAATGAGCCGAGAATAGAACGGTTAAATCTATCGTGGCAGATTTTTTTTATAACCCAAGTAGATATAAATTTAAAAAATATTTTAAGGAACTGTTTAATTAGAGCACTCAAATCTAATTAAACATAAAATTATTTATATTTAATTAATTTCAATTAAATCAGTATTCCTGGAGAACTTGATCTCAAGCAATAAATTGACATTTCTCCAGCAACTTGTATATATTCTTTTCATTTTTCTAATAGCACAATAATGGTGCTGGGTGTGAAAGAAGATCTTTTGTCATGCATCGTTAAGAAATAATTTGTCAAAGTTTCTTAAGAGAATTTTCAGAGCTAGCTGAATAATCCTTGAGAGTCTTGGTAAACGGGAGTGAAGTGTCTTATCTAAGGTTCGTTTTTTCCAATCCTGTGCTTAGGAGAAGATGGTGCAGAGAAGAGTTTCGAAATAAAACGAGAGTGTCTGAGGAGGCAGATATCGGCCCAATAAAGGACCCTTTGCTTCTATTCTCGTTATTTTCTTTCCTGACGCGCAGCTCCGCCTCGGTGACCTCGCAAGCCGACCTCGTCCTGAGTCAATACCATCAGAAGAGGAGCTTTCAGTTGGAGCTCATCTAAATAGAAAAGCAGCATTGTTACGCAAAAAAGCCATATCACCAGGAAAAACACTACTTGCTCCACAAGCTTTATTCTTTATACAAACCACCCTTTCTTTAGAATTAAAGAAATATATTGTATTCTACACATAATATTATAACTGACCATAATTAGAGTTTCTATGTCCTTTAAATAAAACACACAAGCAAACAGACAAGAGTTTACATATTTTTGATAAAAAGAAAAGAAACTCGATCGTAACACTAAAGTGATGCAGCTAGTGGAAATTTAACATGAAGAATTTCATTATTATCCTGTTACGAGCGTCGTATCTTGAATTTTACAAGCAAGTGGTAAACTTTAGAGATAGGTACTAAATGATAGTCGCCATAGGACTCGTGCCAGAAATGTTAGCTCGTAAAACAGGTGATTTTTTCTCGATATGAGGCTGCCGTGAGATTTTCACGAGTGGCGTAGCTGAGAACGCTGATATAATAAGTAGTAAAGGTCAGTGAGTGGAAGACTTATGGCGAGATGGATATGCATTCTTTCTTTAATGGAGATGGGCATCAGTGCACGTAAATCTAGCAACGCCATCGTTATTCGTCGTACCACATAAATATCTTGCTACATCACGCCCGCGTGATTCGGGAACCACAAGGCAGTATTTTCCTCGATCCAACCACTATAAAACTTCCTATGCGTTAGTCGTCACGAAGATCCTATCGAACCCTAAGAAGTTTCTAAAAAAAATATATATAAACGCTGAGCCGATGATTTAAGCCAGACACGTGAGCATCGCCACTTTTTTTATCCCACCGCTTACCTTGGGATTATTAAACGACGAGAGTGAAGCTCGCCCCGTCACACGTGATATAATTTCATTAAACATTTCGTACCTCTTACCCTCGTAACTTATTTAATCGCGAGATTTCATTTCTCCACACCCTACTATCCCGTTTTTCTCCAAAACTTTTAAAGCAAAATAAACCAATCTTCACTATATAGCTGATTATTTATTCATTAAGATGTTATTTATATGTAAGCAAAATGTATAATTATAGTTACTAATTTTTATTAATTAATTGGTCTAGCATTCCTGTTTTTATCATTTGCTACTCAAAATTATTCAATAACAATGTTCAAAAATTTATAATATAACTTTCAATATTAGTTTTATCAAAAAATTTTGTGTTCTTATAATAATTATCATTCCAGTCTTTCCCATAAAATGATTTAGGATGAATCTCTCGTTTCTTATTGTATATTCCAAATGACGCAACAAGTTTTTCAACTCACAAGTAATTTTCAAATAATGGAGTTTCATGAGAAAATTTTGTGGTATTATGAGAATTATTGTTCGAGAGTCTGTCCAGTATAATTATTTAGAGCAATCAGAGGTTGGATTTGTCAGCATCAGAGTTTACAGACATAAGTTATGCATCGACAGAGATTGGGGATTGACAGGCAATGGAATTAAGCGATAGCGTGGATGGATTTAGTTGCTGCACCTGTGAATTAATTACGTAATGCTGACCGTGTCAAAGCATCCCCAGTCGTGGGATGGGAATTACTCGGTACTGGACATTTCTGCAAGCCGACGAAAGCGTTTGTGAATTTGATGGGCCCGCTGAGCTTTGATCCGTGAAAGTGTCAGTGGGTTACCGCGCCTTCCTCGACCTACAACGAGCATCCACGAAAGGGAAATGCTCGGTTTTACGTATGCGTTGCGCTCGCCCTTCGTACCCTCGTTCGCCACACGTCATCAAGATGAGTTGCCAAATTTCCTATCGAGTTAAACTAGCTCCGTACTACCAGCCCTTTCGTGAAAATTTGTTAAATAATATCACAACAGTTATGTGTATGTGTATGTGTATGTGCTATCAAATATCGATCCTGCCTCTCAACAAATGAAATTACAGCTGGCTGTCTGACTTTATTAATAAATAGCGCATCCTTCGCCTAAAGACTCCGAACAATGGACTCGAGACTAAAAGCACTAAATCTTATATCCTCGACGAATTTTAATTAAATTTTTATCCCGGTGGAATCAACACCACGATAATTTCTATAAGCTTTGCGAATCACGCTTAAAATATGAAAATAAGACAGAGGGCTTGATTTATGATGTAATTTTACTGTTATACTTACAGGACGATGAAAAATTTGAAAATTGCTAGGCATATGAAACACGCGAATGTTTAATACATGATCATTCTGAATCAGTTGAAAATTAATAATCGGATTGCAAAGTGATAAGGGAAATTTGTTCTTAGAATAGTATCAGGAGTAAGACCCTTTGTGGTGGCATAGGAATTTTGTAACAACCTGCATGTATAGGGCGTGGTTAACGTAGTAGTATAGATCAATATAATAGTAAACGTGTATGAAATGTGTTATAACGAAATGGTCATAGTTATAACAGAACAGTTTCCTCTTCAATTTGTGAAAGCGATAAGGCAAAGCTTTCATGTGAAAATACGGATGGAACAGGCTATTTGAATTTACGTATGCATTGTCTGTTTTTCGCAATGCAGCCAATAAAGATGGCGCAGACTAAATTTAATATCGGCCAGCTGGAAATAAACGTGCTAGATGGATTAAGGATGTACATGCCACTTAAATGGAAGAAGTAAGAAGATAAGAATGTCAACTAATCTCCTAACAAATATTATTTATACTAGAACTTTTAAACAATTATAATTTCATGTTTAATTAAATTCATATTTTCAATTGAAAAAACTTAAAACTTATAATTTTCTTCATTAAAACAGAAAACAAAATTGTTACTCACAAATTATTCATATAATTTTTTAATGATATGGAAATTATAAATAAAGCATTTCTTTGGAGATAAGAAATTTTTAAGAGAAAGTCTGTGTCATTTTTGTATTGTTTAGATAATGAATGATTAAATTAGAAATGTTTTTAGGTTTAGTAGATAAGAGTAGCGTGGTGTAAAAAAAAGTTTTAATTAGATATATATTAGGACGAATATAAGTAGTTAGAGGGAACAAAGAAGAGAAAAACAATGGAGACAAGGTGAAACTAAGAGAGAATAAATGAAATAAATCTAGAGCAGAAGGTATTTCTTAATAATTTTAACGCGAGAAAGTTTCGAGTCCCCGTGAAGTTTGCACATGCGCAGTGGATTATTTTAGGTTAGGTAAAAACGGAAAACGTTGGAATGCTGTAAAAGCAAACGTATAAAAGGAGAAAAGCACGAGGCGATATTGGAAAATATTTCCATTAGCAGTCGCATTCGCTATAAATGGCCAACGGAAAGGCAGCACCGGTGTATGGGCCATTTAAGTGCTTGGCAACTCAAATAAATGTATGCTTTTTCTTTCTACTCATATTTTTGGCTTTTGTTCTCTTTCCTTAAACGAGCTTATTAATTTCCCGATAAAAATACCCTTTATCATTTTTCTCCATTCAAATTTCTTTATTCCTTCTATTTTCAAATTCCTTCCCATCATCTCTCCTATTTTTACTTCTTTCTATTATACATTAACTTATTCTTATTCGACTGTCAGAGTTCTTTCTAAATTTTATACTATACTTTCTTCAGCTATTGCAATTATTTCATTTGTTGTTCTGCTGGAATATTTGTCCTGAGAAACTTCAATTGACTTTGCAAAATAATTTTAATAAAGATTATTTACACGTGACTTTATTTCTGGGTGCATGCTCAATCCTTTTCGGCGTAAAATATTGATTTCTTCCGGCGCGTGCTCCCGCTCGATCAAACATTATTGAATTTCTCGGCGATACGTCATCGCTTGCCGACTAATTATAGGCGACCGTGCGAAATATAAAAAAAGTTCGACAATGGCCAGCCGCCCAGCCAGTTGCACATTTTCCATTCCACTCGCGACACGCCAAACTTTATAACCGAGGAGAAAGTACGCGCTACTGGGGGAAGCTCGAAAAAGCTGAAAATTGCCTTCTGATCGAATGAAAAAACCATTTAGTTGCAAAGGACTTGCCGGAAATTAAAATAAAAAATCCAAAGAAAGAATTGCATAAGCAGTTTCATTTGAAATATTAAAAAACATTTTTCTTAATATCTGAAATATATAATTTGTTGCTGATTATATTCCCCGAAACGATAAATAGCTTTCATTCTCTTAATCTCAAGTACTCTTAATTTCTATGAATTATAATTAATCTAATCAAAAATTAATATTTGCAATCAGATATAAACTTAGTACCATATGATTTTTAAGTTTGATTAAATTTTATACATTATATAATAATTACAAGGAGAGGAGATAAAGGTTTAATATAATCGTAGAAGGGTAAAAAGAGCAGACGGGAAAAAAGAAAGATAGAAATATAGAAGTTACACGTTATTCATATTCATTTGACATTAGTCTAACCAGTTATAAATTTCCTAGTTCATCAAGAGAAAGGGTATGCCTTGTATGGTAGACTATTACGACTAAAAATATTTTTCCAAACCGACGCAATGGCTGAACGTGCATTTCTAGATCGAAAGATCATTTTCACAAAACTTTATTAAAATTTTCTATGATTCTTTATGGATTATCTGAAAACTTTACCTTATTAAGAAAAAGTTAAAATAGAATCTGATAAAATTATTGACAGCGTTCCGAAATCGTTGGTGCATAAATTTATCGATGATGAACTCCCCACGATGAGATATAGTTCGCAAGTGAAAGAGGAACACAACAGTCAGATACCAGGCGGGGCGCGTTTGGAGAAGAAAAAAGGTGGACGCGACGACGAAAAATAAATAGCGATAAAGCGAAAAGCATTTGGATAGATATATTAAAATAAAGAAGTGCTCTAGAATAAGCTCGTGAAATAAATTATTGCCCGATAAATCGTCGAAAGGTTTAAGTAGAAAAAGAATTGCTGTAGACAAGCCTTGATAAAAGAGACAACAATAGAGAAAAGAATATGTAGGGGAAAAGAAAGGGAAACTGATAAAAAAATTACGAGTCATAAATTAATCAAACGCGTAAGTGGAGCAGCAATGAGATAGAATCCATGAACATAGCGAAGAGAAAGAAAGGCATAGATGAAGACAGTTCAAGGAATCAATGTAAATGGCAATAAAACATAGCGACCCGGGATAAAAAAAGATAATAAAAAAGAGAAAGATGGAAAAACACTAAATTGTTGAGCAAGATGAGAAAGAAAATTACAAGTGATACGAACAAATGCGAGGAATCCTAGTGGAACAAGTTCAACATTGGTCGGACGGTTCAATTTTGCGATAGAAAAATTAAAGATAAAAATTTTTCCTATATTGTCAATTGGCTCATATTATGTATCCGGTTGACAGGGTGGGAGAAATTGGGAAACGGATCCTGGTTCGCGATTTTGCGACGCTCCAACAAGAGCTCAGGAAATCGGATTGCTTTCTGGGTTAAGTATACGGAGATAGTGGATGGGTCGTGCAGGAAGAGGGGGGAATAGGGGAGGGAGAGAAACAAAGAAGTTGAGAGAGACACATCGCAGGGATGTGACGGGGACTCGAATTATTGGAACTTTTCGCCTCTCTTCCCTTCCACCCTTATTTCACCCCCACTTTTACCCAACTCCCTTGTCGTCATCGAACGTCAAACCCTATTATATCCGAGCCATGTACCGGAAAAGTAAAAACAGAGAGCTTTTTCGATGAAAAAGCCCAAGCTGAATTTTTTTTGTGAAAGATTCATGGATTTCTCATCTATCGAAAGTAAGTTTGCCTCCGGTAGAGATTTGATCTTGCTACGTTGCTACCTTGATTTATTCCAGTCACGGGTTTTAACCGTACCCCGTGAAAGCTCCCAGGAAAGCTTGTTACTAATTTAATTTGTGGGTGGTAAAACTTGCAGGATTTTGGAAATTCTTTTTGAGTGGGTCTTTTATAACCGCTGGAAATCTGACCGAGGCGCAACTGCGGATTTTATCGGTGCGTTTCAGGCATCGTTAACAAAGCCTATTTACACGCCAGCTTTTGTTTAATGTGTGCGGGGGGAGGAGTGGGAGGGTACTGGTACCCACGTGATTTGTGCGAGTTAAAACTCGAAAGCCAGCATTTCTTTTTGATGGGAGCTTTTTCGTTCAGGGTGCACCAGTATATATGTATACATATATATATTTTCATATTTACCAATATGTACCACTGAATTTTTGTACGTATTTTAGCGAACGAGTGAATTCATCTGGATGCAAGAGCGAGACATGGGTTTGTTTATAAGTTACTTCTATGTATTCTGTATAATTTTCAGATAGGGTGGATTTTAACTGTGCTCTGGATTAAAAAGTTATTAGGGATTAAAAATTTGAGACTTCCTGTTGGTTAGACAAAGTTGGAAAAGCTTCTGATTAAGGAACTTTTAATCCTTGATAGTTTTAGGTACAACTAAGGACTGAGTTAATAAATGATACACGCTTTTTTTTTATTATCAATCATATTATTTGAAATTTACTACTTCGATCCTGTATATCTAAATGAACAACTGAATCCACGTATTCAAGTGAGCTTGTATAAGCGGGGATTTCCACGTTTTCCAATAAACTATATAGTCACGTGTGAGTACATCTGAGTTTACGAGGCAGGTTGTGTATATCTGTGAGGTTGCACGTGAAAGCATGTGTGAATGGAGATTTCCACGCTTCCCAATATACGTAGTCACGTGTGAGGGTAATAAGTAGAGATTTCAGGTACCGGTTAAGTACGATAGATCACGTATGTTTGTGTGTATGAGATAAGTATAGCTACACTTGCACGACTAACACAAGTCCATTGTGCAATATACTGACATGAGCTGCATGTTCCACCAGTAATCCAGCAACTACATAACTCTTTATCAAGTTAGCACAGTAGCAGAAAATGATTCCTAGACAAAGGACTAAATAGAGAGAAATCTTCGCATTTGGACAAATTAAATAAAAAATTGCAGTCTAAGGTTCGTCCATAAAGACAAAAAAATTGGAACGAAAACGTGGAATACTTACTTACGTGAAAAATAAATAAGGTTAAAAGGATTTGATAAAAGGTATGTAAGAAGTATATGCTAAATAGGCCAAAGTCTGCTCAGGAAAACTTAAAAAAGCTTTAAGCAAAAACTAAGAAAAATAATTTAAAATTTGAGCCGCGCAAGCCCTGTACTAAAGGGCTTCATAAATCATTTTCTTTAACTGTAAAGTTCTGCAGGTGGTTTGGAAAGGAAGTATTAGTGTGTTTTCATCGATTTTAGTGTTTTGAATCTGTATTGGTGGCCAAAGCGCGCTTAATGGCAGTATAAGTGAACGTCCAATCCATATTTTATGATTTTACCCGAGCTATAAGCTCGCCTAATCCCATTAAACTGCCTTCTATCTTGCTCGCATGTATATCTTGTATATATAAAACACGCAAAACTCTACACTACATTATCGAGGCTCACCAATCATATCGACTTTAAGTTTTTCCTTAAACGTATCAATATTCTCGTGCTTATTTTTTACTCCTCGCGTTTCACTCGAAACATAGATTTAATAAATTAGTGTATAATTTTTCGTTTAGAATATTCTTAGTATCAATAAATTTCTACAGTTCGATATTTTTTCATAAAACCAGTGTATCTACGCCTCGAAGCAAACAATTACTGTAGCGAGCAGCAGAAATTGCGTTGAATTCGGGCCTCCCGTTGAATTTCCATGACAAAAGCCAGCACGGAATGTTTGAACCAATCCAAAAACTCCTATGAGCCTATTTTGAATTTATAAACGACGTCCTATTTGAATACGACGCGTGTCCCACTAGAATTTTTTTATTCCAAAAAGGATTGAGACGAGACGTTCAAATCTGACACGAATGTGAAATAAATCCGAAGATTCTGAGAATGCTTCCATGAGATTTGAAACGGACTTCCCTAGGTAATATAAGCACGTACGTCATAAACTCTGAGATAACCACAAATCTGTCGATACATAAATTTCAGATTAATATCACTTGTAATAAAAGAAAATCTAGATTTACAGTTTTTTTGCTCCGATTCACACAGAGCAGTTTCCATTATAAAAATCTGTCAGAATTTTATGAAAAAAGCTTAATTTTTCAAAAAGCTTAGTATTTAATAATGTCATTTATTTTTACGTACGTCTGATCTTAATGCGAGTATAATTTATTAGGGAGTCTTATCAATTTGGTTCTATTAAATCGGTATTATCACATTATTAGGTACTTATGAAATTTATATATTGACTATCCTTAGTGCATTTGTTGTTTAATCGAGCAGTTTTGATTGCAAGGCTGTTAAAAATGTTAATAGGTTTCTGTCACGGCTTAATTTAATGCCGTTTTATAGACACCCTTGGACAGCTTTAGCTCCTGTAATAATGCCTTCAAAATGTTAGCATTTCCTTTCCCTCAGTTGCGTTTAATTGTTCCTGCAGACACTTGTGGAGGATTCTATGTCAATTTGCTTATTCTTTCAAATTGTCCTTCATCCTCTAAGATATAATAAAACCCTCTAAAAAATTTTAATTCAGTCTTGTTTTCTTAAAATATTTTTCACTTTTAACTTTTACCATTGATAAATTTAAAATTAACCTTAATTCATCCTTCAGACAACCCCATTCCCTCTATCTAATTATCTTCCATTATCATTCACGAGTACCATTATCCCTATTTAATAATTTCTTGGAAGTTTTTTTCGTTCTTAGAGAAGCACTATCAGATGTCTACTGAAACTTTATAACACAAAGTGTTTCGTATATACCTTTGGGTTAGCTTTGTAAAGACAAGTAGTTCTTTGTACTTAAATCTACATTCGAATATCCTTTGGATATGCTCCAGGTTAATTCTGTAAGTTACCACTGCTAATTTCGAGTAAGGAATCGAGTAGGAATACATTTCTGGGACAATGGCAACGTGTTCTGTAGTTTGTGCACTCACCGTGGTGTATTGTCTCTTCGAAGGGTAACACAGATAGATGCTGGAATCGTGTTAAGGTAGGTTTGATTATGCTGGTAAATGTTTGACTAAATTCGTGAGTGCTGGATATGATGCGATATATGTTAGACTGTGTTGGTGAATGTTGAACCGTGTCGCTTAAGATTCTACTGTATTAGTGTATGTTAAACAATGTTGTTGAATGTTTGATCGGATTTTAGGGTATGTTAAATCGAATTGGAGAATGCTTCACTGTATTAGAATACGTTAAACAGTGTTGATGAATGTATTGCACATTTTAAAACATACTGAAGTACTGTACACTTTGATGATACAATACATACTTATGTATATGTTAAATTGCACTGGTATATTTTAGACTTTGGTAATGTATGTTAAGCTGTGCTGCTGTATTGTCGTGTATTCGACTACGTATAGTGTGAGTTTAGTGAGTGACAGTGGCACGACAACCCTCACACAAGTGGCAGTCTAAAATTAGACGAGAACGGAGGGGGTTTATTCAAATTAGTTGCCTGGCGCGATACTGCAAAACGGCCTGCTAAACTTTAAATACCCTTATGCCATTCTGCATCTTGATTCTACTTTTGCAAAATATAAAGAAAAATGAAATTCATCTCGGTGGACTCTCCCAGAAAATTTCCCAAGAACTTGTAATTCACAGAAATTAAAATACATAAATTTCCTATTATTTGCTCCAATTTACTCGCAGCCTGAATAATTGTGCAATTTCAGTGGTTAATAATGAATTTTAATTAAGGTAATTTCAACCTTTATATATAGCAACTAGGTAAAATCAAGCTCCACTGTATTTTCCATCTCCATATCAATAAATTTTTCTGCTACCTTCGGTACATTATGTATAATAATGAAGTCGGAACTTAGTTTTGTTCAGATGTTGGTTAACCGTGCAAAATATGTTGTTGTTCTTCATTGAGAAATCATAAACGAGGCTTCAAAGTTTGGGAGAAAAGTTTCGTTGGCTTTTGGGATTGGTAAATAGAGTTATTGCTGATATATGAGATTTGTTCGTACCGTGGTCTTTTCTAAACAACGTAGAAGATGATGATGCTGTAACTCGAAAATATCCTCCTCCTTGTAGCTGTCGTCAAGCGTCAGGCCACTCTCCTGAGCAGCCAATCGAGCCTCCGCAGCTTTCTTTTTGCTAACGAACGCTGCACCACTCGATGCCTTTGCGATTCTAATTCGAGCCAATCTCGCTTTCTGCAAAAGAAAAAGAAATTTGTATCAATCAATAACAGTATTTTAAAGCAAACTTTAATGAAATGCATTCAATTTTTATGGATTCTATAAAATCGATATTATAATTAACTTAACAGAAATTGTTTAAGTTTCTAGAGGAATAAATATTACTAATTGGTGAATAGAATTATTGTGATTTAATGTGTTTTGACGTTTGTATATTTCTGGTTTTCGTGGTAAACCATAAGCAAATGCCACGAGTTCAATGGCACGCATTGATCAATCAGCGATGATAGTCAAACAATAGGGTCAATCGTTTGAAAGTTTGGAATGCACTCTATTGTTCGGCACGTGAACATCAGGGATATATACATACCGAAAGAATTTTATTTCCTAAAATTCCTTATTCTCATCAATAATAATATCTTTTATATTTTTGCATCATTCGAAATGACAGAAACCACGCGCGCGCGAGTAAAAAGTGTATATATATATATATATATATATATTTATTAAACGTCGAAAGCAGTCAATCGGAAAAATCAGCCAATTTATCGATAACTTCTTCGACCTCTCTCAGACCAGATTATCAACATCGCTCAAAACCTTAAAAATCATATCAGTGAGTAAAACTTCCTGATACAAATATTCAATACGTCAAAAACAGCAAATTCGCAAAGTAAACTAATTTGTCAGTGGCTTTCTTCCGGTTTCCTCTAACCACACAGTTTATTTCTGTCATTTCCATCTCTTTCCGACATATTCTCTTTTTACCAAAAATATAAAATGAATTTTTGTACAGTTAGAGTTGGTGATAAGGCTCGCCTGTTTCGCAACAATAAAATTATTCATTAGTTACATTAAAGAGTAAATACAATCATGAGAGTCGTTTCAATCTTTAAAAAGTATTCTTTTCCTCTATAAAAACCTAAAAAGAGTTTTTGTTCAGTTATATAATTAATGATACATCTTGCCAAATTCGCAATAATGTATAATTATTCATAAATTCAACCGAAGAGTGAATACAATCGTGAAGATCATTTCAATATTTCAAAGATATTTCTTTTTGTATTAAAATGAAAAAATGTATTCTCTCTTTCAGTTACAGTTAGTGATAAGGCTCACGGCAGTTTCGCAACAATAAAATTATTCGTAGGCTACATTGAAGCGCGAATACATGCTGCAGTCATGAAGGGATGCATAATAGTTACGGAAATGGTTTGGGCTGAACGGAAGTAGCTGATGGTCTTCGGAACGTTTAAAACGGGGCGTCGCATAGGCGTCACGTATTTGCGGTGCTTGAATAGCGCGCGTAATTTCCCGCGGAAAATCACCCCTAAAAGCTTAATTGACCGAGACTCGTTCTCTTTCCTGGGCAAAGCACGCGAAAACGAGGCGAGGATTGGTCCCTGACGAAAAAAAGCATTGGCGATAAGCAACAAAACATCAACTTTGTTCGGAAATGGTTATTTGTCCAATAAACCCTTCGAAAAGCTGATCAATCGAGAAAAAACCATTCAAAACACATTGTTCTATACGCACGATCAGACTATTCAAATATTTCGTGTAATTAAGTGATAAAAGTCAATCATTCGAATGCAACTCTACTGAAAACCATTTGGGTTTAATTTAACGAATTTGTATGATAATTTTGTAATTATCCGAATTGAACGAGAGTTAAAACTACATTTCGCGTTGAAAAAAAATACTACTTGGAAATTTATTTTTGCACTAATTACTTCTGGCAGGATTGAAATGCCCCAACGAGGATTGTGCTGATAATGACTTGCAATTTGCTTAGATGATTTTATTCAGGCGTTGGCCAATGGGCGTTTGTTTATGACGGTATTCCAAGGTATATCGTTTAAGATACAGCCGGGCTGTATCGACTTTGTGAAAAGTTCTCAAGGAAGGCGTTGGTTTCTCCAAAAATCGTTTCGCGGAATAGGTTACCTCGTAAAAGTGGCCCATCCTTGGTTCTAACCGTGCTGGGATTCAGGGAAATATGTGGAAATTCGGCCGTTTGTCAGGCCAGATTTGCCGCGTGTAAAATGGAAATTTCAATGGCGTTATAAAAGTTTACAGAGAGGGAATACAGCTGATCCTAACAAGACTCTCTCTCTCTCTCTCTCTCTCTCTTTCTCTCTCAAATACTCTGCATGCATCTCCACTACTTAGTTTAAACGAAACACTCAGACCAAAAGATAGTACATCTTTTGTCTCTGAAACTACTACGAAAGTTCTTTACGAATGATAAACAGCAAAAGTGTTTTAAAGTGAAATACCATTATCTAATGTGAAAAAATGCAGGTAAGTTGATTATTCCACTCGTACGAATTAATTGAAACGAAAGGAACATTCGTATAATTAATTAATGAAAGAAAACATTTTTGTGCAGACAGAGAAAGAAAGAGCTGACATTTGAAATACAGCTGCTGCAACATCCTCGCGTCAGATATAAATGAATATAAAGTACTCTTTGGGTGAGAAAGGTAGTTTAATATTCCTGTTCCTGACAAAGTGAGACTGGATGCTGTTATTAACGTTGGCGATCACCATTACAGGCCTTTCATGTAAACGACACCACATTCTTTACAAGAATTTTAATGTTGCAAATGCCATGCTCCCTTCACTTTTAACGAAATGCTACCCTCTCGTGATGAAAGCCTCAAATATTTCGGTCCCGAGCATGTAACGAGCCTTGTTACATCCACATTTCACGAGAGTCCTAAAGTGTACTTGTAAAATTAGAAATTTTAACAATAATTCCGGAATAATATTGACACTTAAGTTGGAACAAGGAAAGTTTGGATAAATTTAAGGCTAAGGTGTAGGTGAAAGAAACCAAAAATTCTATCTGGATAAACGACTGGATTAATGCACAAGGAAACTACGTTTTAGGAATGAAGTTTCTCTTAAATCTACTCTATATATTTATTGATGCCATTAAAGATCGCACGTGTGCATAATTCTCTGAAATTTGCCGATATTGCTTGACGCTCAAATCTTCTTCGATAATCTAATGCACGTATATTTCGGTTCGATTGACGTGGACCAATAACGAAAGCTCTTATCCGTGGCTGACCAAGCACGAACGAATGTCGCGATCGTTCAAGCGAGGTAAAACTTAATATCCTTATAGCTCGTAGGATATCCGATGAAGTCGTTAAAATTCATAGCTGCTCTAAAAATTTCAACAGCTTAGTGTAGACGCTTTGTGATCCATTCTAGCCCCAAAACATATTTTTTGAAGTAAAAAAAGGAAAAAATTACGCGTTTATTGTTGTTATAATCATTTTGGTTTTATCTAGCTGGCGGAAATAGTTGAAAAGATGTGAAAAAATTGAGAACACAGGGCAAAAAAGTAAGTATCTTAATTATAATAACTATATATTATTAAAGTTTGTAGATAATAGATGAATGAATTGGAGGAGGCAATAACTTTTGCTTTTAATATTTTTTTTTTTCAGTAATAATAAATCACCTACGAACAGCTTGATTTCTTTTTTAAGCCACTAAAGTTGATCGTCTTCCAGCTATGCATTGCCACTTGGCAGAAAGACACGGATCGTGGGGGAGGATAAATCAAATTGTATGCCGGATATTCGCCCCTAAATTAGCCGAAACTCGCACGCTACCTCTGATAATACTGCAATAAATTGGATGATTCCACTCGAAACTCTTGAACAGTTCTTCTTTTATAGAAAATTTCGTCGAAAACTCTCAGAAAGAATTTTTAAAAATTACATAAAAGAAATATAAACAAATTAAAATCATAATTAACTAAGTTTTTTTAGTAAAACCTTCAAAACTTAAACCCAAGAAATAATAAATAGTATGTCGCGAGATAAAATACATTATTGCACAACCTTAAAAAGAAAATAATAGCACGAGTTTCTTTTTGCCAAAATGACAGGAAATAGCTACATCGAGGCTTTCTTTTTTAAAAAATACTAGCAGAAAATGTATGATCAGGCCAATATATCATTCAGCACATAAAAAGGGGAACGAGTCAATATTATCAGACCCAGGCAGCTCCTACAGACAGTTAGCCTGAGAAATGGAGGAAAACATTATTGAGACTAACAAATGGAAAGTGGAAAGCGATTAAAAATTGAAAAATCTAATTTCTTACAAAACTTAACTTGACTATTACAAAAGTCCTTCCTTAGTATTGTTCCATTCGTCATAATTCCGTGGTACAAGGTGCAGGTATAGTTATAGGAAGAATCAGTGAAAATACGATTCAGAGTTGGGAAATTTGATTTCCAGAAGAATAACGTCATGGCCAGTCAACCATGGAGACACTTTTGGGAGTCTCTGGTTTTTGCTAACAGCAGCAGCAGGGACGTATAAGTTATGCAAGGTGGTTGTTACGTAAATTATTATGCAGCTATGGCAATGGCACAACGTTAATTAATCGCGGGTAATTAGTACGTGTGCCGTTAGGTTGGCTAGTACAGCACGTAGAGACGATCGAATATTCAAATGGGCCAGAGTCCAGGATAGACGATACGCCAGCTGGCCGCCATTATATTGACAGAACGAGCCTTTTCACGATTATCGTGGCCCTTCGCGTTACAAAACCCGTGTTAGTGATAGTTTCATTGGCTACCAACGTTAAAAGAGGCCTAATATCAGCGCATCTCCGCAGGCTCCTCCTCCTCCATTACGAAATTTCAGATCCTCCGATCACCAGGACACTTTGCCACTGGTAAAACCCCCTGGGAATGTGCAATTAACCCCTTCGAATACATCGCCTACCTTTCCCAGGGGCTCCTATTGTTTACCCCAATGATACTGCCAATAATTTTCACATTATCATCTTTCATCCCCACAATTTCCACAGACTTCAAGGTAAAACATTCGAATAAACTTTGCGTCATTCCAAAGTTAATTTGACAAAAATCTGGAAACTTTCGACTGTCGTATATCAATAACATTTAATTACGGTTGGATAATAGCTAGGAGAATGGTGGTAATTATTCCATATTTGCGTGGGGAAACACCGATATAAATTATTAAATGGCCCATAAAATGAGATACGGGTGTCCTTCGCCGTCTCTTTATGGCATGAAAAATACGCTGGAGTAAAGGAGGAACTGCTCTAATTACATTCTTCGTTATATTTGCCTTGTTCACCTGCGCAGACTATGCGGAATAAGAGCTTTTGATCGACTCGTGCTATCATTGTATCTTTACGTTCATTACAGCTTCGGCAAGAAATATTAATGTCAGTCTTAGAATCTGGTTTTCACCGACCAACTTTCAAAGTTTGCCAAAGATCTAAAATTAGTTTTTACCGCTTCCTCGAAGATCATAAATTTCACGCGAATCCCGCAACAATGTTGTTACCAACAAGCTATCCAACATAAATTGTTCATTGCCAAAAATACATTGCTCGATGAACGTCGCGAGTACCTGAAGGGAACTAATTATTCTACCCGATAATCTCGCGCCAACTGAAATAGTTGTTTCGAGTGGATAAGATCCGAAAGTTCGAGCTTTATTTGAATTTTAAACAAGCATGTCTTAGCTACCTCAAGTTTAACCCTTTAATGGATGTCGTTGTAAAAGCTAAACGAAGTTTTATGCAACGTGTTGGTCGTGCCATACTATAATATCCCAGCTGAGCTTCATAAATAACGATGCATTAAAGGATTAAAAAAGTTTGTAGATCATGGCATCAAAATATGTAACTTAAAATTCTTCATAAAACGTTGACTGATAGTCGAATGGGTGATCAACGGGTTAATAGCAGTAGAAATGGATGAACGTTACAGTCAAAAAAGTTATAAATGTACAGGTAAAAATTCGTTTGGGGAATGTGAATTTCAGTGGAAAAGGCAGGTTCGAACCAGACGGGTTTTTCCTTCAAAGAGCAAATAAGGCGTTAAGGAAAACAACTGGAAAGGGGGAAACGTAAATCGTCCGAACTAGACAACTAGTTTTGGGTTAAACACGCCTAGGGTGAACTAAGTTTAACTACAAAAGACAATACTGCTGTTGGCGTATAATCAAAGGTTAGTATTCCCGTTGCTGGGTCAACAAATAAATTCCTCTGCTCATGAATTTTCAGTCGGCTGAGCGACATTTCCGCCATTTTGTCACCGTGAAATATTCGATAGTAAAATGGTGGCTTAAAAGTGGAGAGTCATGGAAGTAGAAACGCGTCTCGTTTAATTGGTTTTAGCACCGCGAACATCCGTCACTACTGCGCCAAATTAGCATTGGCCCTATCGAATAAATCATAAAGCTCACTTTTAACCTTCAACCCCTTCGTATTTAACATTTCGCAAAAGTATTGCGTGGCGGTCGACGATTAATCGGGGAAGACACCGGGGAGCCCCTGATAAGAAAGAAAACTCTACGATTGCGAAAAGATTACAGCTTTACGAAATCCCTTATCTTCCAGCTTAATTAACGATTATGAAACGATTACAAGTCTCAGGAAAACCTTATCTGCGCTAATTAACCTGCGTTTACTAATAATATATAGGTCAAGGATCTTTTCTATTTCAGAAAAATAAATAAAAAAGTTTAATGTTTTCTGAGCTTTTTGTTCGTTAAACAATATGTTGATATTTATTAGTACCAAGGTTATTCTTAATTAGCCAGTGGATGTGTGATTCTATATAAACTGATCTATCTAACCGGTGTAATTATTTGTACGGTCGATATAAACCTGAGTGTTGATTCGACCTAAAAAAACTTTGTAAAAGATGTTGATTTTTTCTACTTTTATCGGGTGAACTATTTAAGGATATCCAAAGAATCGTTCTTTGGTATTCTTGGCTCCAGTTTTGTTCGGGACAATAGGGGTAAAAGTTGAACTAATTTCTGTCCAACTAATTGAACCACGACTCTGTTATTAATTGTTGGGGAGAGGGGGGGGGGGACTTGCAACAGATTTGCTCTTTGTCAATATTTGCATAACTTTTAATAATCTAATATCTGGCAGTATTGGGGGAGAGATCTGGATAGCTGCGAATAGAAGCGGCCAATTAGGTTTCGGGCCGGTCTCGTATTTGTTGTTCTCTCTCTCTCTCTCTCTCTCTCTCTCTCTCTCTCTCTAGTAGAAGAAAAGAATTGTTATCGCTGCTAAAGTACATGACGTGTACAGCAGCGGTGGAACATTTGAATATTCGATTCTCGCTTGGAATATGAAGCAGCCAGTGTTGGAGATACGCTTCACTGTTTAATTTCGTCCTCCCATTCGGACAGCGATATTGTGCGAAAGCTGAATGGCTTTCGAAGTTCGTCTTAACTTTCCTGATCTCCTTTCACTTCCACTTACGAGCAAATAAAATTAAATTAGAACTCTCGATTAGATGGAACGCTTATCTTTCGCCAATTAGGATCAACCAATGATTTCATTGCTCTCGAATCCCAAAGGGGATCAGTCGTTATAGTGGGAATAGAAACTTGGCAAAGTTCATTCTGTCGACAAACTTCTCGATTATTTACAATATTGTATCTATATGAATTCTTACAAAAATTGCACAATTCAGTTTTACACTAAATTTCAAACGTTTTGGTGAGATCTTCCTATTGCAATAATTGCTGATATAGAATCAAAAAAATAAAACTTAACATACATAGAGAGCGGCCTCTGAATAGCCAGTTTATTTCTATATAATTCTTTATTTAATGTTTTAATTTAATAGAAGGTTCGTCTAATGTACCCTAAAATTTTCCAAGCTAGAATGGTTCAGTAATAAAAAGCTTTGTTGGATCTTAATAAGGGTTTGGCTCTCTGTGTTTAAACTTCAACGTTCTTTAATCTGTCCTACTATAAATTCCCCTAAGAGATTCCCGTCGTGCCTAACTTAAAACAGTTGAGTAATAAAAGCTCTGCTATTCCTTAATAGGAGCTTTCATTGTTTAACCTATTACACAAATACAATGTTGATCCTTAGCTTACTCCAAAAATTTGTCACGTAACTCTATCCAAAGTACACTTAAGAAAATACCTACACAGGATATATTACTTAATTCATCCTAAAACGCGCGCGCGTGAATGTAAAAATTCATTTATCTTTGTAATTATGAAAGATGTCAATTTTTGCATAAAACCTTTTTGGACCTTAACAGAAAATATTTTGAAAAAGTTGTAAACCTCTATATATTTTTGGAGAAAATTAATGAATTTTTACGTTCTCACTCTGAAATAAACTAATTGCAACGTTCTGTATAATTTGTTGATAACAGAAAATAATAATTTTAAAACATATATTTATTTATAGCTAATACGAAGCAATAGCAGTAAATCATTGTTTTCTGAACTTTGAAAATCCTGCTGAGTATCCAGTTAACTTGAGTTATTATCCCTACGTGGACTTAAGAAACGATAGCTGATAAAATAGTTGAATCACATATCGTAATAATTCGAGTCGTTATTTCAGCTTGAGCGTTATTCAAACGTTTTTTCACGAAGACTCGCTTAAGGTATCCCAGCCATATGGCGTATGTAAGCTTGGCACACATGCATCTTTTGTCAGGCTGTCACGTCTCTGACCAAAGGAAGTTGGATTTTTGCCAGGAACCTCTTGTTTTCTGCTTCCGCAGGCCTTTCCCAATGTCCTCTCCTAATCTGCCTGATCAATCATTTCGCGCCTACTAAAATGGATTTCTCATAAAACGCCTACTTCGATTTATCGTACCCTATCCTTTCAGCTTTTCATCTTTCCCTACAGTTCATTTCTTCATCTTTTTCTTTACGGCCCACTCTTTCACAGACATCCTTCCCATTATGACACTCTCCCTTTTTAGCTTCTTTATGCCTTTTACGATTCTCTCCTTTCCAAGTTTTTTTATTCTCCTCTTTATCTCCTAGTATTCCTCTTTACGTTCGTCCGTTACAACCCTTTTCTACTAGACTCGCTATCTTCCCGAAGGACACTTTTTATTGTCCTACACCTTATTTGTCATAATTCCTTCCCTCTTTATCCAAAACTTAAACCGCATTCACACTCTAAAGTCTACATTCGATTATAAATCTTCGATTGTGTATTTTCCAATCGTTACTTTTCTTCTCTTTTTATATGTATAGTTACCTCTCCGCAACCTTCGATCCAATTCTCTCCCCAAATTTACATTTTCATCGCCAGTACTCTCTTTAATTTTACATTTAATTTCCTGCACAATCCTCGACTCCACTGTCTTAATATTACAAATTTATTCCTGAATAAATTTTGTTGATAATTAACGCTCGCTGAGAGAGAAAAAGAAATTGGGACTTTTGAGAGATTTTACAGCTTTCTAAAGCATATTTCTATTTTTGGTTAACGTTTGGTGGTGGAGTATAATTTGGCGGTGGGAGGGGGGGGGGGGGGTGGGTCGCGTCATGCGTTAATAAGCTCGATATACAGTAAATTGGAGGCAAGTGCTTTATTAGTGGAGCTACGTTGGGTTTACTGTGAGTTTACGGACGAGTGAAGTTTTACAGGCGTAGAACTGGCAATGCGTGACGTGTGTGGTAACTAGGAACACCAGCCTAATACTAGTAGCGTCATGCCTATCGCCAAATGCACGCTTACCCCATTGCAAAATTTACTCGATACACCAATGGAAATTGTCGACCCTATAATATCAAGCAACTATTAAGATAATAAACACTTGCAGCGTTTCAAGAGCAAATTGCCTTACAAATCCAAGTCGACATATTTGTATACAAGTTTCAGTATTCGTTCATAGTTAATTCACAAATATCGAGCGTGTAACGTAAGAGAAATATTGCAACATTATGCAGCACATTTTCATAGCTAGGAAGCGCAACTATGCTATACGGTGAGGTGCCTACTAATTATAACTCCAAATTTTAACTAAGCAGTAATAATCATGGAAATAAACTGCATTCGTAGGCAAATGATCAATTGTGTATGGGCCACCATCAAAACAAGTGATTTTCAAGGTTATGAATAGTTAATCGTATTCAATTGTTCAGTATGATTTCTATTTGCCAGATCATTGCTTCCAGCTGAAAGCCTTCTTTGTGGTATTTAATGGGACGTTAAGATTCAATGCGCAAATTTAGCGTGAAAATTTATCATGAGAATAGAATTTTTGCGTCTTTATTGGGATTGTTTATAAAGATTCACAATCCTTCGATCATTTCTAACCTGTAGCATAATTCCTTCCTTTTTCAATCCTTTTTCCAGTTACTTCCAAATACATTTAACCAGACAAGACGACCAGAACCATCTACCAAAAATATCTTCATCAAAACACGCCAACCGTACAAATACAAACACCCCTTCTTTAACGAAAGCTTTAATGGAAAATACTAAATTAGCTTCCATCTCTTGTGCCCCTTCAAAGTCGAAGATCCTCTGTTTTTCACTTAAATTAAATCACTTGTTAAAAGTTTATAAAATAAAATATTATATAGAATCATTTTATCACTGATTTTGCAATCATTCGTTCTTCACCAGCTTAGCCCATCCACAGATCTAAGTATACATTGAGAATGTGAATCAGCTAAGATCCATTTATGTTAATCCACTATTTATAAGCTGCAGATTTTTTTTACAGCGAACTAGTCATCGCATGTGCTGTTCAGTGACTTCACTGGTGAAGTTTTGAAATCTCTTAGCCGCGTACAGGAATCCTATTTCAGAGTTTATTCATGGCTGATCCAGCCCAGCCAAAGTAAGAAATCAACCATGGAAAATTTTGTTACTATTTTCCTTGCAGCAAGAAATTTATCCAAGCTTCTTAAAATACTTTCTGGTGGAATTTAAATTATTATCACCTTATATCACAATGAATATTTCCAACGGCATATCTCTTACGTCTGCATTTATGTACTTTACTCATATACTCAAACGAATCTGATTATTCTATCAAAATTCAATTAGCTCCTCTCCTCTGCAAAATCTGGTTTATCTTAGCGCTTGATAAAATTAAAAGTAGTTCAATGTGAGAGTATTTGATTCTCCATTCTGGTCCGTCCAATAGGAAATTCAGATTCGTTTTCAGTTTTATCACTCTCGACTAATTAATCATTCAGGAATTTCTCAACTTTGACAAAAGCTCTTGAATCTTTACCGGAGGTCGAAAAAGCTCCTAAGTATATTATATATACTGGTGTTTAACTCAAATTCAATTGTTCCTCGAACAATTAGCAAGTTTAATATTGCGAGTCCTTCGACATGAAAAATGTTGTACAGAATTAGGACGAAAGAGTGATACGCAGTTTGGAAGATAAATTACAAAAAAGGGGATTGATTAATTGCATTATAAATTGTGAGAAAGAAGGTGCTCAATAAGAAAGACCCGCTTTCATTTGTTAAAATCCAGCATTTCTCGCGCTACTGATGAAGAATTTAACGATAATTTGTGAATTTTCAGGAGCGGGGAAGGCGATAAGGCAGGAGGATAAATCACGCGAGACTCGGGAATTTCATTATAGAGAAAAAGTGAAACGGGTAGCAAAATTGCAAAGTTATGAAAAGGCCAGTGATGAAAGATTTTTCTAGTTTTTCACTCTTCCTTTCTCTATCGGAGCTTTTGCACTCGACTAATTTACTCTTATCGCTACTTCCATCTTTAATCTAGCTATCGTTCTGCAGATATTTTGCATGTATCGCGATATATCCTCGAGTTGCGCAGTGCAGGAAGGGTTGCTGCAAATATAGCTCGTGTATAAATAGGGCATAAACAGGACTAGCAAGTTAAAACACAAGTGCACAATTTTTATATTAAACAGATTATCTTAGTGAATTTTACCTCGAGATAATTAATAAAACATTCAATGGGCCTTACACTTATAAACAATTTATTTTTAAACACTACACTGCAGTTTTAAACGAGGGTCTTATTTCAATACATTTTTTGCCTGTTAGTGTAAGTATAACGTAAACAATGTTGGAAAATCATTGTTGGCTACATTTTTTAGTCTCCTATTTGTTTCATAAACCACTATGACGAATCCAAAGAAAAAATTAGATTTTGTGATCACCACTATGCCACTATGAAGAATAAAGATTTAATTAATAATTTTACTAGAAGGTTTTGTGAAATTCACCAGCTAAGTACATTTATCACACTACCAACCTCACCACCCTGAATAACAAATGAATAAATAATTAGCTTTAACACAACCGCAACAGTTTAATCAAAACCCACTAAATATCTTATTCATTCACTCCGGTTACTCCTTATTCATCGTAGGACTTCTCGGTCCGAATTAGTCCTTTAATTCCAGCTCTGCATTAACTACTAGTCTTCCTGCAATTATTATCAGCCACATTCCTTTAATCCAAATTCTGAACTTGAAGTATCTCACTATAATAATTAATTGAGATTTCTCAATTAATAGCCAAGAAATTTATAATTCTTTGTACAACATTTCCTTGCTTTTTCTCCTGAATTAAAATTTGCGCTGTAAATTTTTATTATTTAGAATATTTCAGAGACATCGTAATGATAAGAAGATTGCAAGATTTCCTAAAGATTTTTTTTTTTTTAATTTAGAGCACCGGGGGTTTTACGAAATAGTCTTCTTCAAGGCGGTAAGTGATCGGATCTTTATTAACGGGCTTCCCTGTAAACTGTTTGAAAGTGCGGCCGGTTGGAGCGTCGAGAATAGCTGCTGCTGCCCCGCAAAATCAGTTTGTTTGCAGGGAAGAAGCGGGTAATAAACCCGCACAGCCTCCCGATGACGTCAAATCGACCGTTTAGTGTCTTCTTAGTCCAAGAGAGAACCCAGTTTTCTCGACTTGTTTATCAGTCTCGCGTAACATATTTAGAACCTTTTGTGTTTCACTTTGTGCCACGATAGATCATTCTAGATCGATCATAAGACTGTCCTTCGGTTAAATTTGCATTAAATACCTCATTCAACTTAAAACGTAAATCATTGGTCTTAAAAACGAATTATAAATAAATTGCGTTAATTAAGAGTGAAGACTGATATAATCACACAAACCTTTTTCTGTAAAGCATGATGTAGTGATTTTGTTTATAAACATTTTCAAAGTCTTTTCCTATAACCTAGTAGGAAGTATAGAAAAGAGCGCTTAGACACCAGCTGACTAATGTGTTTCTGGCAATGCAATAGAGAACAGATTTAATATAAAAATTACGTTATATTAATTAATTAATATACCACGTTTGGTCTTCCATTCAACTAATAAGAGATAACTATAACTCGACGTTCTCTCTCTCTCTCTCTCTCTCTCTCTCTCTCTTGAACAATAATTATTTTAATTAATGTTCGCTATTAGTCTTTGATCATTTCCTATTTCATAATTTAATTAAAAATCTTGTTAGGTTTATTACTTGTCTCATTATTTTTCCAACGCAACAATAGTAAGGTATTTCAAGGGGAAAGCTTGAGGGGATCGGGGTCAATTAATTATTTTTATTTTTTCACTATTATTGTCCCTTAATATTACAAGTTTTATGGCTAATCAATATTTATTTTTTCTTGTTTATAGGAATAAAAACAATTCCTTCCGTAAAACTTCAATTGCATTTCAATGACGTCAAACCAACCTCACAATGTCTTCTTATTAACCCAGAAGGACCCAGTTTTCTTAACTCTTCCATAACCTAATTTTTGCACCACTTCTCAAATTATAACGCGCCTCGATACGCTGGCTTCCCAGTTGCAACGAGCGCGTAATTTATTAAAAAGAAACATTGCTTATCAGTTTAAACTACACCGTAGTTAAAACCCACGTAGTGATTTTTATTTACAGAATTTATTCCTCACGGTTAATAATAAAGCATAATAGATCAATAATTCAATGCAACCTTTGGTTAAAAATAATATTCTTCCTCAGAATAACAACATGGTAATAAATGGAAAACACGATATATTATTAGGTATGACGTGTATCCATTTGTGCTTGGTGAGACCTCATTGCATCAAACAAAAAATGTACCATGTTACTTATGATAAAAGTCAGACTGACTAGCATCATTATTTAATTTTCATTAAATATGGTGTAGCAGAATATCCTTCAGCATAAAGAAGAGAATTAGCCCATCGACTAAGAAAGAAATGGAAGGGGGTAATCGATAGGGTTAATACCGAGGTTAATGCATTCCAAGTGATTAGAGTTTGCAAAAACTCGCTAGGAAAATCGAATTTCGACACGAGAAAAAGACATCTATGTTTGAGACTGCTGAAAATTGTGAATTTTTGTATCGAACGATGAGAAATGTCTGCTTCGATGACTGCTGGAGAATTGATAAGGTGAAATGTTTAATAAGTAAAGAGAAATGAGACTGCTAGCAATTCCTCTCGTTATTTTCTTGCCTCTGGGATTAGCAAGGGTAGCACAGATGACCCCGTAGGCCGATAAAAGGTAAACTAGGAGGGGAAGGAGAGTCTTGGAGGACCGGTCGTGCCGAGAGTTCGTTCCCAGAATAGACAGGCGTCCGCACGAGGCCGGAAAAGAGCGAAATCTTGACTGGCGAGGCGTGGAAACGCGAATCATTAGCACCCACCTAAGCACCCCCGGAGAGATAGCTAACATTGCCTTGAAAACTGCTACTTTCTCGTTACATTTCATTCCCCCCCCCCCCCCCCCCCCACTTTGTCTCTTCCTTTCTCATTTACATATAGTTTACAACAAATTTGGCACAGTAATAAAAATTCATCACCCTTTTTCCCCCCTTTTCTTACTTTTCCTCATTTTTTAAAATAAAATCACTTCTCTTTTAGTAGAATATTATAATTAAATAAGACTGCGTAATATAATGACTAAGCTACAGGACGTATTAGAGTAGAGAAACGACCTGCAATATTGAAGGGTAGGCTTCGTCCATTATAGGCTCATTGGTCAATTAAGATCCATCCATAAATGACAGATCCTTGTTTACTGATCAATTAATAATGAATTAGTGTAATAATTTATTATAGTACATTAATAATTTGATAGACTATCTAGTATACTATTATAGACTGGGATAGTTTCAAACAACATCTTGAAGCTGTAACGAGCACGGTTCTTCCATCGATTTCGTTCTACCTTTGGCAACTACAGCTTTCGACATCGATTTGGCTCAAATGGCGTAATAGCTAACTCGGCTAAGGGTAAACAAATATTTGAAGGAAGCTTAGTCTAATAAGTAAGCAGGTTCTCCGCGGAGTTTTATCAAAAAATAAACTAATCGTGTCTCTTCCGTCTAAAACTAGAAGGTTTAAGGACGTCTCTCTTGCAACTACTATGTCCACAGAAGAATTACCATAGATTTACTGAAATTTCATTAGATTTTTAAATCTCTCGCTCCTCAATCATCAAGATTTCTACAAATAACTTTCCATTCTCTCGTTTAATATCTCGATTTAATTGCCACAGCTTAAAATTTCGCATAGAATGTATTTCGGGCGTCATTTTTTGCTGATAAAGTGCAATGTCAGCTTTTTTATTATTAAAAAAATCATTCGTCATTTTACTGCTCTAGCGCTACCTTGTTAAAAGTTAAAAGTTTTTAGGAATATATAAAATTGGTAATTCTATAAATGATGAACAATTACAGTGAATTGTCTGTCTGTGACATTCTCATTTCTTTTTAAGGCTGTACGACGATTATCGCGACAAATCTTTTATATTTGCAAAAAGGAGCAGGTGGCATCGTATGGCTGAAACAGTATTCTTCTACTTAATACAAAACGTGACGCAATCTAACGGATCTAACTAACAAGCTATTATGTTTGCTTGGGGATAAAAAAAGAATTTGCCAATAATGTTCCTCGTGCAAACATAAGTTGGAAGGGATATAAATTGACTTGATATTGACCATAGAAAAATTTGACAAAGGACTTCAATTGATAAAAAAAATATGCCGGAAAATGTTAAGACATTTTTCTAGCAATGCTGAATAATTGACTTAAATAAAGGAGCTTTTTTATTTTGAAAAAAAAATCTGTACAAATGGACAAATGGTTTGATTTAACGAGGATCCACTCTCAGCTATAGACTGAAATAACGTAGACTAGAAAGAAATGTGTGAGGAAAAAAAAGGGAGAAAGGATAATGTCGAGCAATTTTTCGAAGCGATAATTCGAGGAGAGTGCTTTTAGTAATCAAAAAGCGTCAAAAGGGAAGTGTAACGAGTTTACCAGGGCCTCGCCAGAAGTAGGAGACATCATGGATTGTGGAAATTTCAAGCTGGAAATGCTGAGAAAACGAGAAAAAGTGTTTGACGAGAGAAAGAGCTTGTGAAAATTTCGTATTTATTTCTCACTGAATGAAATAAGCTCGGCGTATATAAGTACTGGCGTTTTCATGGATGAGTCTCGTTAACCCTCTTTCCTTCAATTTGACGAAGAAATTTAAAAGATTCCAGCCTTATTCCCGTATAAAATTGTGATACTTAAAAATTAACATTAAATTGACTGATACTCGATCGATACTGCATCTTATTAACCAATAAATTCAAGACTCAAACGTTCAAATCCTTTTTTAATGTTGATTTCATTCAATTCGCATTATCACACCAGTCCTATGCATAAAAATATTCCCCTTGTATAACTAATTTTAGAGGGAAGGTTTAATGTACGGAGATCGAAGGAGGAAGAAACCAAACTTCAAATTTTAAATGTGCATCAATAAAATTGCATGAATGTGGAATAGAGAGAAAAAAAATTGAATAACTTGTGAAAATCATAGAAAATGCAATAGGCCAGAATGGGGTATGGGGGAGAATAACTGGGTGAGAAAGGGATGCAACGCAATTCGAAACCGCGAATCGAGACAAACGTGTCCATGCATATGTAGATAGGCTCGATCTGCATTACAAATTTAGCTACCTGGAAGAAAGAAATAGCAGGCAATGCTTGGAAAATCTTTCGTTTCTCTCTAGCCAACCCAGAGGTGCTACTCTCTACCCTTTATTCTTTCAAATTCCAATCTTTCCACTCTGATCTTTACTTCAGACTAAACTCCTCCAATAAGATAAAAATACATCAAAGACTTATCTGATTCGACATTTTGCTTAATGGGAATTCAATAGGAATCAGCGTACTTTATCTACTGACACCGTTCCATTAGTAACTCGTTTTGCATACTTCATTATTATTCCATTGTGTTAATTAATATTGAGTTAATCGCTAAGTGAAGTAACGTAAATAAATTTATGACAGATATCTAGCAACAATAGTTTGCTATTATCTATGAAATATAGAATCTAATAAAAATAAAACAATGCCAAAAATTTGTCCAATTAATATTTGATAAATGTTTTTTTAACAATGCTAATAATTAATATCATTGTTGTCAAATTTCTATTAGTATATATTAACAAAGTCCTCGTTAAAATCAGTTTATGATTTCGGAGAATGATTCGAAGGTTGCGGTAAATTTTTAGAGATTTAAGTGCCTTGTAATTCTTCGAAGCAATATTGGTTGACGCAGAAGCTTAATTAGTTGTTTCATTTATGTTTAAGACTGCGGTGTTTGGCGGTTAAACCATCCAGCTGCCTGGCGTTTCCACCATGTATGAAATAGTGTTAATGAACTGAGGGTAGCCGCTGGCATTTGGCCAAAGCAAATTTCGTCCGTGAGACTCGCGAGCTTTCTTACAAGCCTAGCTTACAAAGCTTATCGAACAGAAAGAATGAAATCTACCTCAACGCAAGTGAATAGGGAAAAACGGATAATGACGAAGCAACGATGTTTACGCAGACTTTTTGGCAAATACGAGGAATCGAGCTGCCAGCTGTGCTTTCAAGCTTTCGGTTCGCTGACAAAACGTCTTTGCCGGATGAACTTGAAGAAAATTTTATCCTCTTGCGAGAGACTAATTTTAATTCTTAGCATCTCACTTTGCTACAACTCCGTTGAGAAACTAAAAGAGAAAATAGTCTATCTAAAAACAAAAATTAAAATACCAATTAAACGTTAGATTATAATCATATGCCTATATTTATAATTTATAGAAAATATTTTCTTAAATTTTACCAATTGCTTCTCCAATTATACACAGCAAAAAATATCAGACAATTGGTTGCTAATATTATTTATTGCTTCTCCATCAAGGAAATTTTTAGTTCATCGTACTGAAGGCTAAGAAATTTAATTAGTGTGTAATTGGTGAGAGTCCTAGAAACACTAATTATGATGTTCTCATTCCGGAGATTTAGGAAAATAGGGAACTATTGTAAAAATGTGTCTCACGGTGGGAAGGACATAAAGCACAGTAAGCATACATTACGAAATGGTTCTGATTGATGATCGATTCAGTCTCTTCATCTAGATGGATTCGACAGGCACTTTGAATAAAAGGCGCATTGCTTGATTTGTGTGGTGTGTGTGTGTGTGTACGACCAATTCTTTTCCGACTGCCATATTGCGTGGACTACAGCCTCCTCTATCTCCCCGCAGCTCCTTCCATTATTTATCACTAAGCACTCGTACTCCTATCGCTATATCCCTCCAGAGGCAAAAACCAGAAAAGAAGCAAAAAAACGATTATTTTCAATTCTTCAAACAGAATTTCTTTTTTTGCTAAAAGGTCCACTTTCATCCCCGAGGGAGTGGAGAACGAGATTTTGAAATAGGAGAAGTAAAAATGAATTTACTGACTGACGATAATTCTTGTTTGCAAATCAGCGGAGCGAAACGCGTGAAGGATGTTTATGAGGCCACGAATAAACGTGGACCGAGCAATTAAAAGCGAATGAAAAATGAATAAAAAGCTTTTAAAGGAAGTAAAGTGAAGGGGGTTGGGAGAGAGCGAAAATCGGTGGTTGGTCGTTATTTACAGCAGCGATAAATTAATATTTAAAGCGCGAATAAAAATGAATAAGGAAAGAGTGAGATTTTTGCAGCTCGAAAAGGCATACGAGAGAGGAATGTTACCCACAGCGTCCTTTGGAACGACCTTGAGCACTCGAGAGCAGGGTTTTTCCGGTTCGAAGAAAACACTCGAGCCATCGATATCCGCTATGAGAATAAAATGGATACCCTAGCACGAATAATGGCGTGAGTTTTTTCAAGCTGCGCAAAACACGAACGAGCACGAATAGAGAAAACACTTATCGATGCGCAAGGAAATTCCTTTTTCCTTGGCATAGCGAGAGGACCAAAATGCTTCGCCCGAATATCATTTCAAGCCAAGTTACTACCCATAGAGGATGAAATGCTATTTCTTTGAGAACATTCGATACTTCTGGTAACTTTGAAAATAATATTATTTTCCGACAGATTTACACTGGTAATCCATCCAGATATCGCAAACATTATGATACATTTTATACAACAAGCCCACTGCACCGAACCAAATATTATTCCTATATAACACTAATTATTAATGAGAGACTCTAAAGTTTTTTATCGATATAATGTAATGTTGGTCATCGATAAATTCTCACGTTCATGAATTATACAAACCCTTGCTCCTTTGTACAATGATTAATAGCGCTTGAAAATAATGCAAATTGGGCATTATGGCATTCAAAACTTCGTTAAGGATACTGAAGTATCTTTTAAATATAAATTGACCTGAGATTGATTTTAAGCTTTGAAACTGAAATAGTCGATGTAGGTATTGAATAAAAATGATTTCAAATAGGATTTGACAGATTATTAGTTTATGTCTATGTATAGAAATATAAATTGTAGGCAGTTTCATTGTTTCTATATATGAATATGTGTTCATTAACGCGGTGTTAATGAATGAAATTCATCAGTTTAATGCACATTTTTGAGATACTTGGAGTTTTTTTGATTCCATGTGTCATTCAGGCAAAAAACTATATTCCAAATGTTAAACTTTTTAGAAATTTGGAAACAATTAGGGGAGGGGATTTTGATCCGAGCGTTTTCGTTTTTCCACTCGGTTTAAAGCGTGAACATACGTCTGTAGTGAATTTATAGCGTAAATAAAAGATGTTGTTGTAATGGAAGTCCCAGTGTCTCCATAGTCTCGTAAAAAGCTTCTCCCTGAATGATGCTCGATCCGGCTCCCTTATGCATACTTTAACCCCAGTCCGATATATTTTTAACTTTAACAGCAAAACATCGCAAATGCAACCTTTCTGCCAAAATGATACAATGTACGTTTATTCCGATTCCAGTATAATTTATTATTTTCAGACAATTTTTTTAATGTAGTTATAACTGTCAACGAAATTTATAACTTTCTTACCCTAGAATTATATCACGTCATTCTTAAACATAAATATAGAAAAAATAAACATTTCTTCTATAATGATTGTTATTTACGTTATACTTCATTTTATAAAAAATGTTCAGTTTGCATAAATCATCATTAACACTATATTCTCATATATTTTAATATATTTAAATTAAATATAAGAGATATATAAATAATACTTAAAATTCACCGTGTTAATAATATTTTATACGAAATTATCCTGAAAAATTTGTGTTTTATAGCTACACGGTATAGTTGTTTTTACATAGAAAACATAAACTAAAACTTACCCTCTGCGCCTTCCGTTTATCGGCGCGTTGATTTTGATGATAAATTCTGCTGAAATTACTGACGATAACAGGCACCGGTAAAGCGATCACTAGGACACCGCTGAGAGAGCATACGCCCCCCACGATTTTTCCCGCAATCGTTTTCGGAACCATGTCACCGTACCTGAAAGAGAAAAAAACCATTTTCATCAATTAAATGAAAAGCAAACATAAAAAATGAGTAATTCTTAGAATATAATTATACACATCAATCAACGCAACGAATTTAAAATTGCATAAAATCCAGTATCAAATACCGACAATTACGTCGTTGAGCTATACTACTGGCGGAAAACATTAAAGTCTAAATGTTATTTTCACGTTCGGCAACTTCCGCCCTCTCGTTTTCGCGAGCAATAATTCTTAACAGCCCTCTGGCCTTTCCACTGATTCTTCACCTCTGATTTACGCGCTTAGTCGAATTTTTACGACAGTCGTGAAACCCCGTCGGAAAAATGACCACCTGCGCCCTCCGCTTTTCCATTTCCCTGTTTTCAAATAAAACCTCTCAACCCATCGAGGATCGAGTTACTCTTAAAATTTCACTCGCTCCTTGCAGTATCGAATTCGTCTGATAAACTTCTCCTCTAATTTTTACTTTAGACTCTCTCGCTAAACTCGTTACTACCTTTCTTTTTATACGAAAGTGGAGAAAAAAAAGTTTGGAACCTAATATTAAGAGTTTAGTTGGGAGTGTGAAAATAGGATTAGGAATAATTCGTTGGAATGAGAGCTGGCAGTGAAGGTTTGGTCGATGCTTTTATTAAGGAGTCATCGTTTTTCATATTAGGATCCTCTTTATTATCCTTCAAAACTTTGATATTTCCCGTTATAATTCAGCCATCCCAGGGCTCAGCGAGGAAAAGGAGGTCACTTGCTGTAGTTACTCACACGCCTGTTTCGTGTAGCTGTTTTCGCTCTCTTCTCGGAGAGATCTGGATTAGCAATGACGTCACAACGAAAACTGAATGCTGGAGCAGCCTCTCTTTCCTCAGCGCCCTCTCTCCATTTAACTCTAGCGCTTCATTCCTTCCCCCTTTACTTCCACTCTCGCCACACCTCCCTCCCTAAAAAAGGGAAAAGCCTGACGATGAGGCTCCCATGATAATTCATCACGGCGGAAAATCTTATGGATCTCCAGTATGAGATATATAGCCTGGTGTACCACGTATGAACATGATTGCATACGCCAGAAGAATTTTTTCCTACCAACGTATCACGTCATTCACTGAAATTGCTCGGAACGCTCGATTTCTCTTCGAGCCACAGCTCGTTATGGGGATAACTCGAAAAATTTTCGTAATAGAAAAGATATATTATTACAGTCGAATAGCCTGTCCGATTTGGCTGCTCCATAAAATTCACGGAATTCTCCGATGATGCCAGGAGAAAAACCAAATGAACCCTTTTACGTGATGTACTCGATTTCGTATATATATATTACCAGGACGTTCATGTGTGCTCGCGATTAAAAATTCTGAAATATACATATAGATTGTAATAATAACAAGACGTATAGTAATTTTTTCCTTTTATACTTTCGTGAATAATATACCTACCTTGAGAAATCTAGTTATCAGTTTTAATTATAAGTTTTATTGCAATTGTTTCGTCGATTTAACGATATACGAGGGGCGGTAACGTTATTTTTGTCGCTACGATTGCTGCTAGTTGGAAAACGTGATGTTATTTTGTCCGATTTCCATTTTACGTGGTCACGTAAATACTTTCAGCGTCGATCCAAAGCTCGATCGAGGAATTTCCATGAGGGTAAGTAGTACAGGTAAACCATTATTCAGACACCCTTTGAAAAGACAATTGACAAAAATTGGAAAAGACATCTCCATCGAGGATGGGAAAGGGTGAGAATGATAATTCGATTGTTTGTATGTCTATGTATTTATTGAAAACTAGTTATAAGGGGGATTCTCTCCACTTCTCCCCCCCCCCCCACCCCCCTCTTACAGAGCTTTCGTTTCCCCTTTCGAGCACTATGACTGAGCGAGTCTCGATGGTAGATTCATCTGAAGGGAAAGGGCAACTGCTGAGAAGAGATCTCGGAAGCAGTGTTGAAACGGAGAAGAAAGTAATTCGATAAAGCCAGTGGGACTGCTAACTGATCGCCGATTGGCCGACGAGTGCTTTTGCCCTTGAACAACCGAAAGTCCGGCTCTGGCAAAGTTTCGTGTGTCACAATAACCAAACAAGCGCCACGACGAAACTCGATTCTCATTCTAATGCACACACGACCCCAATATAGCTAACGATCCTACCCAACGTTTCCACCTATTCACGATTTTACCATCAACTATACAATATTTTGCACAATACAATTCCACATAACGAAATACCTTAACGAACCAACAGGCCTGATCAAACGCACAAAATTCTCTTGCAAAATTCCACGATACGATATATCACATTTAAAATATTTTTATAAAACTATATTTTTCACTGGCTCGTAGTTTTATTTGGTAAATTGGTTAATGTTAAATCGTATGGTTATCATCGAAGACAGCAAGGCTTATTCATGGATGAAAATGGAAGGCTAGTGGCTGCTGGCAGGAAGCTGCGAGAAATGATTAAGCGATGAAACGGTGGCTAGGTGGATATAATTATTTGGCGAGTCGTGGATCTTGGATAAAAGCGTAAGTAGACCGGCAAGACCGACCTGATTTCTCTATCGCTTCTCTCATTTCCTTCGGGAACAGGTAGAAAACTACTTTTCCACACCGGCAAGCCTGTCCCCGGTCGAACAAAGTCTCGAACGTGACGAAAACTTGCCTGGAGAATCATGGATCATAAATTAATCACGGAAAGCAAAGAGATGACGCCGAAGCTTCAAAGGAAAATCCGTATGCTTCCCATGTGACAGGAAAATTCAGTAGAATGTCTTGAAAAATCCAAATGAAAGATTAAAGGATAAAAAAGGAACTGCTCCGTTGATAAAGGTGAACATTTGAAGGCAAAGGTTTGCTCGATCAAATCGTATTAAACATTGTATTGAATAATTTAAACAACAGTCGTGGTTGTCATATTTTATTAAAATCTTTAACTAAAAATTATTGTATTCTTATAATAATAAATAAACATTTTTCATTGCAGTGTGTTAACAGTTTTTCGTACCTACACAGTTTTTATATTAATTCGTAATAATTATAGTTTCGAAGAGTCGATTATTCTTGCGCATAAATAATTCATGTTGAACGAAGAGACGCGAAGACATGGGTCTGGAAAATTTTGCCAGTTTCTGTCATCGGCCAATGGCAAAATTTACCAAGTATATTCCACGTGAGAAGATACGAACTGCAAACACGTTCCACTTTCAGAGGGGGAAAATGAGTTAACAAACTTGGGGAAAGATGATCGTGGCATAGTAATCTGCCTAGAACGACTTTCGCTCTGCGAACCAAACTGACTACGACTCGAATGTTATTCAAATGAAACACCCTCTATATATTAGATTTCATTATAAAGCAAACGATTTTTACTTAAAAAATTAATTTTACAAAGGGTTTGTCATTTAAATGAAAATCAAGTCATACTCTACACATTTCGAATGAGACTCAGTACTTATACGAACTTTCATAAATATCAGAAGCAGAAACTGAATGGAATAATTTGTACCGAGTCAGAACGGGCACATAATAATAACTATGAAATGCCAACGACAAAAATACACACGGTTTGTTTGTTTAGTGTTATAAGTTGATTCTTGTCCGAGTGTCATCCAAGAAGCATCCGACGGAGCGAGAACGCACAAGCTCGGCCTGATAACTAAATTAATAACACAATTTCACTACCACACTAACAGTGTTTTGTAACAATTCTTAACATTAAATAAGATTTCTTCTTCCATTCTCTCGTCTGACAACGCTTATTAGACAATGGCGAATTGGCGGGAATGGTCCATCCATCATGGCAGCTTCACCTCTTCCGGCATTTTCCCCACTCTTACTGTCCACAGAAGAAGGCCAATCAAATAGGCCTAGCTTCCAGTTGAGCGACATATATTTTCAACGCTGCTTGATTCACACGTGGCCATTCAGAGGTTAACGGTAGCAATCAGCTACGACGTCTGGAGCACTGGGTAATTATCACTACTGATTAGGAGCGATACTAATTATAACTACCTGCAGGTTTCCAAACGCCACGATTGAAAGCTGAAGATTGGACGAATAATCGAAATAGAATTCTTATAAATTTTAATGAAAGCACCCAATCATAGAAATAATTAATTTCTAAATTTAAGTAGTTAAATATGTATACGACTTTCAATCACACTTACAACTTTATATCGCGAATTGTCCGCAACATCGAACGCAGAGCATATGTTTTGTCTGTCAAGTGCAATGTACTGCTTGCATCTTTCGGTAAACCTTTGTAACATTACATCGGAGGAAAAACAGTTTCCTGAGATTTGCAGTACGATAAATCATCGAATTGTGTGAATTTCTACAGGTTGGCGAGTAACGAAAATACTCCATGTTTGTTTATTGAAAATATTTACGACCGTGTGGCTCTTCTTCCGCCTGTCGTTGGTGGTGAGATACGCGAAGGAAAACAGCTGGTAGACATGGATTCGAGTTTCTAGCGTGGAAACTATATCGAGTACTTTTCGTATATTTATTAATGTGCCGGGGACACGCGACTAAAATGAGTTTAGAACGGCGAAAACGTCGGATTAGAAGGTTATATTTAGACAAGCATGCCTCGGCGAGACGCAAATATCTCCTTGCACACAAACAAACACATGCACACACACGTGTGCATATTTACAGCTCCACATTGGCTTGCTCTATGTGGGAAGCCCCTGTGCAGATGCTCCGGCGCAGCAGCCGGATAAAGGAGAGCTCGGCGTGTGAGTAAAGCTAAATTTTCCGTGAAAATATATCTGTGTTCTTTGTTTAACCCTTACTATCATTTTTAATTACTCGCGATCAACCATTTTTTTTCCTATTTTAATAAAATCATTATTTGACATTTTTTATATGATTTAACAACGAAATAAATGTTTTAAAAAGATGTTAAAAGGCCAAGAAAGGTTAGATGTATCGTTGAGTAACTGCTGGTTAACAATGCAATTATTGAAGAAGAAAGAAATAACGACGAAACGGTAGCCAATGCGTCCACGATGGATTCGAGAAGTTGCTGGAATGGAAAAGCGTGGTACATTTGTCCAGCGAGCATTCTATATAGCGAAGCGACGTGTCCACAAAGCGTAAAGACAGAGGCAGCGAGGAAATAAACGGCTCGTTTACCGCATCGATTTTCACGGTAGCTCCACCTGAGAACACGCGCCTTTATCAGTAAAATAAATTCGAATCCATTAAGCTCCGTGAAACGATGGATATTCTGGGGAAGAAAAATTAATGTGAGAAAAAAGGATGGTAGATAGAAAGCGTGTGAGTGAGAGAGAGAGAGAGAGAGAGAGAGAGAGAGAGAGAGAAAGCACGAAGAGAAAGAATATATAAAAAAAAAGTCAAAGTGTTGGATCGATGAAAAGACAGACTCGAGAAATTCAAATTTTCTATAGAGAAGGAGAGGGAGGGAGAGAGAGAGAGAGAGAGAGAGAGAATCCTCGCGATTTCCTTTCAAAATTCGACGAAACTAACAAAATTCCTTTATTATCCTTCAACAAATTCGTATACGTTCGTCAGAAGCACACACACATTTACAAAATTTCTCACACGAAACAACACTGTCCTCTCTCGCTTTTGCGCGTAGAACTACTGTCTCGCAGATTTTCACACACTCTCGTTAACACCGTCCACTTTTCCCCCACTCTCACGTGTACAGCAATATACACTCTCCTTTTGAACACGTATTGTCAAGGCACGGTTATACATTTTCAACACTTTCACACATTCGCGTTAACTCCGCGTACTTGAACACGTATTCTCTCACGTGCAGTCTCACACTCTTGTTAACTCTACGTACTTCCATATACACGCACAATTTCAAGCACACAAGCCACGGTTAAATTCCACTCTCCCGCAGCATCGGATGGCTTATCCAAATCCTTTTTCCCCAATTTTTCTCATTTTTCCAATAAATCTAACCTAACTTATAAATATATATATATATATATATGCGTATAGTTTTTATCACAGTTTTAAGAAGCGTAAACTGATGTATAGAAAGTGACATTTTTTTCAGATTTCAGTGCAAGATGAAAGAGAGATTTGCAATTTACATGTATTTATGCGTAGTTGACAATTTTATGAGTAATAATGCAACGCTATAAAGCTCGCGGTTATAGTGTTTAAGAATGGAATGATGAAAATCCATAGTAAACAAAGAACAAAAGTATCGAGCGTAAGGCAAAAGTCTGGTAGTAAAGACTTGGTCGTTTCGAGGCAAAATTATACTACAGGGCGAACTGTTTTCTCAGTTAAACTTCTGTGCTGACGTATACTTAAGAGACCAGGTATGTATACTACATAAAAACTCGTGATATGGCAGCAGCCATGAAAATGAGAAAAGTTACCTCGTCGATGTTGAAGTGACACATTGCACGACCTTACGTTTAGTCTTTGCAAATGCTTTGCACTAAAGTTTACTTAGGTGGATTACGTTGTTAGCTTAACGCTTCCCTTGTGTACACTTGGCATGATCGTGACCGAGATGCCTGGACCCGCCTGAGCTACGACGATTACGGCCAATCCATTCTCGATGGCTTTGTGCACTTTACCCTCGACTGCTTAGCCATCGATTTCTATTATTACCCCATTCCCCTATTCCAATTATTCAAAATCTATCCATAATTCATCCGCTACGAACCTCGCTGATAACTTCTCGACCCTTTCTCTACAAAATTATCCTCAGCAAAATTCATCAATAACCGATTTTGCTTCGGTAGCCAAAAAACAGTAGGACAAAGACAGAATGCCTTTTGTTTGTATAATCATCATAGCTTTCATGAATTGTAACCATCAACTAAACACGATCGTTGGAATTAATCATTTATTCCTGGTGATCGACAGTCTTTCAAATTAACACGATATACTAATTCTAGTCATGGTGATATAATTTCAGATCAACTGTTTTGGAATCAAGGCCATAATAAAGTATTGTAAACTCGTGTCACTATTATCTCTAGGACGATAGACGGTTGTTTATTAAATTACAAGTCACCGCATTACTATTTTACAAATGCCAAGGGTTTTTATTGTTAAATTTCTATACAGTGTTTCGTCTATTTTTATTCTCTAATATACTAATTATTGCATTCCCGCGGTCTGCTCTGCTTTTCTATATACATATTGGTCCTCTTCGAAAAAGACCAATCACTGTTTAGCGGTAAGGTCGTGTGAACCAACTGACTTGGGTGCGTTCCCATTCGCGCTTGTATTTTTACGATCGTATACCGAAAACTGTGTAATTTTGGTATATTGCAAGGATGTATGACGCGTGAATAAAAAAATGAAGTTAAACATTATTTTTGATAATTAGCAAAGATAATGGGTTTGATCAAAGAATAACAGGATAATGGTATTTTTAGGGAAATCGGTTATAGATCCAAAGTGAGTAGCTATGAGATACGAGAGCGTGCTATTAAAAGACGAATTACCAGCGGCTTTCCAAATTGGCTGAGAAGTGTTTGAGCGTGCTGTCTGAAAATAAAATGCATTTCTCGCTTGTCGTGGTAAACCGAAATTCCAAACGGACCGAACAATATGCGAAATACAACTATGCTTTCTTAAACACTACGATGATTTATCATCCAAGACTTGTTGCCTGTCCTGAACAAGCAAACGACCATTCCTCATCAACTCACGAACTTCATCTTCAATTAACTCTGTCACGCTAACATTGAAAAGTTCCTCTTCGTTCTTATACGTCATTCCCTTCTTGCTCTTGCTCTTGCTTTTCCTAACCTCTTTATACCTACATATTCGCGAATCGAATTTTAACCTGAAGAATTTAATTCAGCTAAAAATGATCTAATTCCTACCATACTTGGTATCATTTTAATCATCAGCTTGTAAATGATTTGTTATTAATATTTTTAACCTTGAAACAATATGATTCAAGAAAGAAGCAAATAAAGTGGCCGACATAATCAGTGAAAGCTTAGTTAGGGAATTTTTTAGAAGTTTATCAAAGAATTATTGTATATCATAGGCACACAATCCAATGTTATCGATTGTGTGTGTTTGTTAAGAATTAATATCTTCTTCATGACATCGATTGTTATTTAAAAGTTAACTCTAAAAACAGCATTATTCCATTAATTAAAAGTAATTTTATGAAAATTTCTCTTGAAAGGTTTTCTAGTGGAAAATTCGAGCTTAGATTTCGTAACGCTCAAAAAATACGAGGCACTTTGGCATAAAGCTGATTTTCTTAATTTACGGCGAGCTATTGCGGCACGGTAGAAGGGATTTAGGTTGGAGAGAGGTGGGGGGATTTGTTTTTATATACGACGGCTCTGTTATAAGGCAAGTTGTAGTTGCAAGTTGCAGTGTCGCGAACTCGAGGCAATAATTCCTTACTGAATACAGTCGTAGGAAAGAGGACAGGCATGTACGACCATAACTCGTCTGTAGAAGTAAATCCGAGGTTAAATCCGTTCCTCAACAAAAGTGACAGCTGCCAACCAACCGCGAGGCAATCCTCTGCAAGCCCTTGCCCCTCCCCCATCTGCACCCCTTTCCCTTGACCTACGAAATTACTTTTTCTTCATCTATGCTGAAAAATCATCACACTCCCTCTCTGACAAAAAAGATACAGCAAAAAAATTATAATAATTCATGATCAATTATCTATTTATGAATTTTTTCTTTCCCCAAGTCCTAATTTATCGCCGCTTGCATTCCCTTTCTCATTTTTAATCCTGGACTTAATTTCATTGCTTCTCCCTTTCTTACCAACTGCTGGGACAAAACTAGTTCTGCCGGTGATTCGTTATAATTTATGGGCATAAAAGGAAAACAGGGAAAAGGGGGAGGGGCATAAGAGAAGCGGACAATTAAAAATTGATCTGCTTTCCCCTTAAGGTCGCTGGATGAATTAGGTCTTAATACTCTGACCTCCATTCCTTTTCCTTCTGTCGTTATTTAATAAATAAACAATTGATTTTGTTCGCCGAAGGTCACCGAGTTAACTTTTGCTCCAACAACTGCTATCATCTCTCTACGCATTCGTAGCTAAATAAACAAAAGGCACATCAAAGCTACTCTACCGAGGATAAGGGGAAGATTCATTTGAATGGAAACGAACGTGAACAGCCATAAATTATGTGTTATTATACAAATATTGATCCGCTTTTTCGAAGTCATTAAATGGGTGGAGTTGTTTTTTTATATAAATCGGATTAGCATAACTATATATATGGCACTTAAATAACTTTACTGTCTCTTATTTTTAATTTTATAGGCTAATTTTTTTATTGCACACAAGGATAGTGCTTCTCGTTTACTACTTTGGCCTCTATTTTCTGTAGTCTTTTTCTCAATCGACGCTAGAGCTGTCAAATCAATGAAGAGAAGGCTAGAGAGAGAGAGAGAGAGAGAGAAAGGAAAGGCTGAATTGTGAAACTAAAAAAACGTAGCGCTATAGGAGGTAGAGATAGGAAATCAAGAGACCGCCCAGCTAGATACCCTAAAAAAATAAGCACCTTGCTAGAAATGTCTCGTTTAAATAAATAAACAATAAAAACAGCGAAATTCTATCTGAGCAACGTCTTAATGCATCGAACTTGTTTGGACACCAACGAGGATCACAAGCTATAAACATTTTTTACGATTTCTCCTTCTGACTCGATTATCAGCAGTCGCGAGAGTTTTGATCGAGTTTTTATTATAGGCAATGAAGCCTCGTACCAAATTGAAGAGAGACTGAGAGGAAGAAGGACAGAGAAAATTGAAAACAGATAGATCATTGAACAAAATTGCAGACGAAACAAATTGAGAAACTATGAGAAATCAGTACTGAGGAGTAGTTAGAAATTTAATATAAAAATAACAAGTTAAAGAAAATAGGGTTCAAAGTGGGAAAGAAAATCTACAAAGATAAAGGAAGAAGAATGGAAATAGGAAAAGTGTTAGAAAGGTATATATAGAATGACAGAAGTAAAAGTTAAATCTAATTAATGGAATGGTAGACAGTCTTGACTACCGAAGGATTATCTTAAGCTTCAAGTGGACAAATACTTTCCGTGATCACGCAAACGTTCCAACGAACAACAAGTTTGTCGTTGGATATAAGTTCATCGACCGTGAGAAAACAATCAATCAGACTCCATTTAGGATCTTTTTTTTTTACAATTAATTGATTGAAGGAATTTCCTTTATTTTCCCCAATAAAAAGAGATAATTGAATGATTTTGTTCAAAAAATTAGGAAACTTTTTCATTTTTAGTGAAAAACAATGTTTTGCATCGAAGCTAAAAATAATCGAAATGGGTAGGGGATGTATTTAAGGTTCTCGAAACATTTGGGTCACAGAGTAGGAATTTTTTGTCGTTAGAATGTTGATAAAAGGGAGATCCTGCTGGGATTTTTGGGATCCAATTCATATTTGGAATTTCCCCTTTTCGCCAATGCACGAATGGGAGCTTTAACGACGGTGTAATAACCAGACTCGGTGGTAGCGATGATCACTGGGAGCAGGGGGAGGGGGTGGTATACGTGGATGGCAATTCAAATGGATTTGCAAGGTCTCATTCCGACTTAGCATCTATTACCCCGCATCTCCTGCATACCAAAGGCATTACCGAATTATACATTGTCGGGCCCACCACTATAGTTATCGATATGCAGATCGATTGTAATTTAAACCTTGTCCATATGCTAAATTTAATTAGGTTCGATTCAATTTTAACCTTCCATTATTTTGCTCTTGCCATCATTACTCTACAAATAATTAGTTTTCGCTGACATGAATGTGAAAGAGATCGGTAAGAGAATTACTCCACCCCCCTCCCCTCTTTCTTTCCCACACCCACTCTCCACCGCTTCTCCCTCATCCTGCCTCTGCTTCCCTTTTCATTATTTTTTAAGGGTCCATAAAAGTTGCCTGACGCTATAGGGCTTTTTTCACTGTGAAACCTAGTTTATCCAAATGATGCATTTCTTATTAAAGATTTCAATATCATTGCGCGAGTTATCATTCGGTAATAAAAAAGAAGATAGGGAGGAGTGGATCTTTTCGGACTTTTACTATTTTTTTAAAGCTCTGTAACTCCTGCAGTAGGGACCATTGGAGCAAGGACTCATACGTTTTTATCACAGAGACATACTATCTGTTTTCATCAAGGGATTCCATACTCTTAGCATAACTAGACAATTTTTGAAGTTGTACTCAGCAGGAATTTAATGGTAAATTTAATGAAAAATGTTTATCAAATGATGGAACTTTATCATTGGGGGGCCAGTTTTGCTGAATGTCTTATTAAAAATTGTAAAATTGCCTAAAGGATAATTCAGTATACCTGGGTGGTGGGCATAACGAGGATTTAATGGGACATTTAATGAAGTTTTTTTTAGGGTTGAGAAACCAGTTTGCTTAATGGATACATCAGAACGTGACATGAGCTTAGTCATTGACTATTGGAGTCCCTTATCTTTATTACAAGACTTTCGTAAGCTATTACAGTCGCGGTGAAACTAGAAATTTCTTCATCAACCGAGGAGATTGTCTTTACACGGGTCGACGAGCTACTCGATTGATCGCGAAATAGCTCGGAGGGGAAGCCCCGCTGTAAAATCTTGCGTGAGCCAACCACCCTCAGCAAACCATTACTTTCTACTCAACCCTCCCCCATCGATAACTACCTAATTACACCCACCCAATTCCCCCTTAATTTTTAACACCAACCATTAAGCCTCCTCCTGATCCATTATTGTACAAATCGCCCGTTTCTTCGACTAATCGATTTTCAAATTTTATTCGCATTCTTACATTCCCCTAGAATGAAAATTCGAAAGTTCAATCCATTATTCGAAAGAAAAACAATACTCTGTATTGTGTGAAGAATGAAAAGCTCGAACGTAAAGCTATAAATAAGCAAAACAATATTAGAGTAGCACTTTACACGATTTCTAAAAGACTGTGGATGGCCATTAATAAAGGGGAAATTAGTATTTAAAAAACCAGTCTACACGTTAAATCCAATTTATTTACAAAGATCATCCGTATCTTCAACAGTGGATTCTTCAATAATTTGATCAAGCTTCGTAATGGAGAAAACTACCCGAAGCTACCCCCTCGTTATCAGCAAATTGCAGTGTATGAATAGTTAATCGCGATGATACGAATGAAGAGAAGCTATATTGTCGTCATGTGAGACCAAGCGTGTGACTAAAAACTACAAGTGATGATATTGAAGGATCAGACAAGGACCATCGATATAATCACGAACAATTAGCTTTAGGGTGTAGTAGCATCTATAGGAATCGCGAGACAAAGTGACTTTTGCAAGAATAATCATATCCCAAAAGACCGGATGACCATCGCATCAATAAAGCTGAAATGTATTATTCAAGAAAGTTGCCTGCACGTTAGGTCCAACTCATTTATTATGGGGTCGCTTCGAGTTCTGGCCCGTTTCGTCCTTATACCGCGGATCGATAACATCGTAAACTACTTTAGGTCTAAGCTCATAAAATGCGAGCAACGTCAGGGAGTGTTTGCGTAAGTGAACGATGTACAAGGATCGGAAGGGTCTATCATACCCCTGCTCGTAGCAGACACACTGGAGAACATTCTTAACTCAAGCTAAACAAACAAAAGCTTTTTGCTTTCCAAGATCCGTCCACCAGAAACCAACGCAAATATAACGAGAGCTTCGTTACACCATTTCAAATAACAATATAATTTCGCATCAATTTTTAAACTCACAATCCTTTCTCATTTCGAGATCCTTTATGCTACAGATTTTCACTTTATGTCCTGTCAATGTCCCTCGTACATTCAATGATTACATATTAAGAACATTCTTAACTCAAGCGGAGCAAATAAAAGCACTTTACGTTCTAGGACAAGTCCATCAGATATAAACGCAAATATAACGAGAGATTCACTATTTAGAATAACAATATAATGTAGAATTAACTTTTAAATTCACCATTTTCCTCATTTCAAGATCCTTTATGCTGCAGCTTCCTGCTTTATGTCCTGTCAATGCCCCTCGTACATCCAATGATTACACATTAAGATCATTCATAACTCCAACTAAGCAAATAAAAACTTTTTATGCTGTAAGATAAATCTATCAGAGATAAATGTAAATATAAGGAGAGATTCGCTATTTAAAACAACAATATAATTTCATATGACCTTTGAAGTTCACAATTTTTTCTCCTTTCATAATCCTTCAAGCTTCAGCTTTCCACTTTCTCCAAGGAGAGAAACCTTTTCCCAAGGATTTGTCTCGCGAGATTTTTCATTTTATCACAACGTCCTCGTTATGTCCTGTTAACATTCCTCGTACATTTAATGATTACACATTTAAAATAATCTTAACTCAAGCTAAGCAAAGAAATGCTTTCTACCCTCAAAGATCAATCCATTGGAGACCATTACAAATATAACAAGAGATTCGCTTTTTGAATAATAATATATAATTATGCATCAAATTTTAAACTCACAATTCTTCCTCGTTTCAAGTACCACCATGCTAAAAACTTTCCGTTTTCTCCAAGGAAAGTCGTCGTTTCACAAGGACTTGTCTCACGAGATTTTTCATTTATATCTTGTAAATGTCCCTTATATATTTAATAATAATAAAAGTAAAATTTCCTAAAAGATGGTTTCATTGATTTTTGTAAATTGTTGTTTTATTATCATATAAAACTTTGACTAGAGCTCATTAAAATGTTCATCGAAAGTGGGTCATTTCGATGAAAAATCCTTCGTGCGATTAAACAATAAATCGCGCAGGAAGAGCCGTGTATACTGCCTGCCCCGGATTTCAAATATGTGAGAAATATGTTTCCACTGTGAAAAATATGAGCACGAATGTAGAGGCAGGCATTGAATACGAGACGTCAGAGCTGCAAGAATGTACAGTTTAAAAATGTCACCCGGATTGTACACATATTTTGCACACCCTTAAATAAATACGCGTTTCTTCTTTCCCATGTTTCGGGAAAAATAAGGAATAAAGTGTTTGCATGCATATTTAATTTATATCTCTGCCAGAGTGAACTGAAAAAACGATTCGAAAGTATAACAAGTTTGCAGTTAACTCTCAAAGACAAAATTCTTTTTGTGACAAATTAAAAGTTGTCAAGGTTACATACATATAGCATCATACAGAATTCTTAGCAGCTGTTACGTTTAGAATTTCAAGTTACATCTCGTATTGCAATTAAACAAGCTCAGCCAGCAAAACGAAAAACCGATCGGACGCAGCTGTGAATAAAGTTGCAGTTTTTTCGAGAAGGAAAATTATTTTCAGATCAAGCTGAAGCAGTTTCAGCTAGAGTACCAAAAGAAATGCCGAGCTATGACGTTGTAAAGTTTTTATTTAACCAAGTTCGTAAAAATTGCCGTGCTCTGATTGGCAACTGTGGTTTAGTAATAATAAATCACGTCGAAATAACGCTGCACAATCACCAGTATTAGCGTAAATCGTAAATTCGTTTTTGATAACATCAATCTTCACAGAGTGTAATATATAATTTAAAAATATATTACTTTGCAGTACGTGAAATCCTATTGTGACTATTTGTGTTTCAATAACTTCGTTTTACTGTTAAGGCTGACAGTGAAGCTAATAATGATACTTTCCACAATTGAAACTTTAACTCTTTAATGTTTTATTGGTGATCGACCATATTATTCAAGTGGTACTTTCTTAAATCTAGAAAGTTCCCATATTGCATATTCTTACAAAGGAAAAGCTTAAGGATCGACGATTCGTCATTACTTATGATAAAATGTGAAGCACTTTGCTTTCTTGCTTTTCTCGTCGAGACTTTAAGATATAAGAGAGTTCCCAGGAGAGACTTTCAATGAAAAAGGGCCAGATCCTGTCAGATCAAGCTTTCCTCCCCACCTTATTTTACCCCCTCTCTCCTTCCTTCACTTCTTACCTTTCTTTTTTACTCTATTATTAAATTGACAACCAACAAACTTTTGCTTTTATGCTTTAGGCCCTCGCAAATTATTTCCTACAGTCCCTATAGGATAATTTTTCAATGCCATATTAAAACCCATATAATCAAGCTCATTTTTAATTCATCCACTGAATTATTAATTATTAAAACAAAAAGCGCTTTAATCCTCCAAGGCTGAATTCGATTAAATGCGACACTGAAAAGAGTTTTTAATAAATAAAAGGAAACGCGACTGGTTGTAAAACAACAGGGAATTACAAATTTATAGGATCATCGAGCAGATAAGATTGACAAATTCTGATAGAGGTTTCTGTAGCATGTCAGGCTAAATCTTCTTTCATGTAACAACTGATACATTTTAAAACATACAAGGCATGCGTGGAGGGGATAATTGTTCGTGCGCGCGAACGCGTGCTGGAAAATAAGCGGTCAGAAACTCAACACTGGGAATCATACACTAACGGGTAATCGCTTGCTTGCACCGAGATTTCATCCGCACGAAAACTTCTTAATTACCAGAACTTAACCAATTATCACAGGCAACTTAAACCAGCATACTAATCGAGTCGCGTGCTCGCTTAACAGCTACTTAATGCACGCTGATCCGTATCAGTGGAATGTCAGAATAATCGAAAATATTATATTTCCCAAATTACCCATTCGCTTCGCTCCATTACACCAAATAGTTTACCAATTTTTATATTTACACTCGATGTAGCATTAATTACAACTTCTGCATTTTCATATCTCGATAATTATATATTCAAATTTTAATTATTTTTTCCTTTCAGTAGATAAAAAATTTAATATTTTACATAAGTAATTCTCAGCAAGAACGTTTTTCATGCACAGGAATGTCTTTTAATCAGTATTTTTTTTTTTTTTTTAAATTTTTACGACACTTTTTATTTGTTGAGAAATCCAACTGTTAAACTAAAATTTTCAGGTTACTAATGAGAAAATGTATAATTACATCTGAGAGAGAGAGAATATACGAACGACACACGAACGAAGCCTAAATGCCACGTCCAGTAAAAGGGTCAAGTCTTTCAAGGGAAATTTACGTCTAGAAAGAATTTTTTGGTAAATATTAATTTTTATTTAAATTTCTATAATAATTTTATTAAAGCATGGATGATTGAAGGATCGAATCAGCGAACCGTAAATTCTAGAAGCGCCTAATGAGAAAGGGTAATTACATCTGAGAGAATGCGGCCGAGATACGAGCGTAGTGTAAAGGTCACGTCCAGCAAAAGGATAACAAAACTATTAATAGCTCATTGTACCCTGGCCAAACGTGCTAAGACCATGCAAAAGCATAATAACGCCCCGAGCTAATTTTAATTATAGCCTAGAAATCATTTCAGATCCTTATCGATACACGACTGATAAAAACAAACGGCATTTCCGAACAGAAATACTGCCAAGACGTATAAAAACCAATCAATGTGGAGGCCAAAGGTCAGCTCTGTGATAATTCAGCCGAAAATAAAAATAACCATTGAACTTTAACACAAAATCCATTAGAATCCGAATCAAACAATAAGATCTGATATATTGAAACAAATTTATTACAAAATCCACATGTTATTTAGTTAGATCTGCTTTGGATCTGATTATGCAAAAATAGACAGAGAACCAGGTCATTTTTTTCATATTTGAAACAAAAACAAATGAAAACTTAATCGATTTTTTACCATCTTCCTTTTTTATGTATAATAATAAAATGACAAAAACAGATGCAATATATCAGGCATATTTTTTAACTCGGGTAAGCTGCTCAGTGTAAGAAAAAAGGAGAGATTGCTTGCACAAAACTTCTCAGACTTTTCCTATACAACATCATTATAAAACCTCGATGAAAATTCTTTTCACTATATTGACATAGTTTGCTGAAAAAATAGTGATATTAAAGCAACGTCGACTCGAATTTTTCTTTGCTACGCTCTTAAGCTGATCGAAGAATTGACTTGATTTTTTTCACTGCATTGACTTTACGAGAATTTCCATTGAATTCTCTTGGTAAATATTACAAAGTTACTCTTGGGATCTGCCAAATTTACTTTTACAAAAAGTTGGGAGATTTCAATAGAGACTGCTGGTAATATTTTGATGAAATATAATCTGTGTTTTCAGGGGTAAGGCCAGAGCTGGATTGAACGTTGTAAGAAAACTTTCGGAGTGTAGTCGTATAGCGAGGAGCGAGTGGGTTTTGCTAGTGACCCAATTGCGTGGTGCTAATATCCTCTTGAAGAAACGAAGGCAACAACTTTGGACCGTTGCTGTTGACAGGGACTAACTGCGTCCACCTTATACTCACTTCACGCTGTCCTTAAAGCTTCGAGGAACGTCATTAAAATTATTTGCATTTGGCAGAATCCACGATCAATATATGTACACGTAACCCCACCTAACGCAATATCGATCTAGAAACTCATTTATGCAGCCGTTTTCCTTTTATTCCCACGATGGATAAATATCTATGCAAACACCAATTATAAATATATTCTTTTCAGTTTCCGTATAAACGAATCAATTATAAAACGATCAATAATTTAGAACCGATGTTAATTTTAATAATTATTATCTTCAGGAAGGAAAGAGGTTTTCCTTAACTAGGATAAATAAACTTTGATGGAATCAATTTTATGTATGACAGAATACACGATCGATTCCAATGTCTTTTATTATTTTCATATAAAACGAATTGGTTTTCGAATTAAATTTAATTTAAAACAAGTTCGATTTTTCAAATTAAATTACCTTACACTGAAGAATAAGAAATATATTTTTGTATTAATTAATATATATATATATATATATATATATCTATATACACGCGTATTATGCATTGGGATGAATAAACTTTAGTGCGGATCGATTTTTCGATAGGAATAGGAGCAGTGATACGTGTTACAGAAACGTGGTGTTAAAGTAGCGAATTGTGAAAATCGCTAGTGTTATCAGCGCGGGGACCCTGTAATAATGTAATAATCCCAATGATAGGATATTCGAAGCGTTTTCAACTACCAGCTTCTTCCGGTTCTAAGTACGAATTATATCTCCACTTTTCCTTTATTACCGGATTGCTACGTCGATCGCAATTTCCTCCCTGCACATTTTCTTCCTGACTGAGTTTTTCGCAAATAAAGCTCATCAACGTTTAAAAATATCTGGGAGAAGCGTAAACTAATTTTGGAAGCTCGTTTCGGGATCGATCGAGGGTCTCGGTAGTGAATTTGACGAAATTGCTGTGGGAAGTCTTGCAGTATTTAAGGATTGGGTGGAAGCTTAGGCATCGGTCGAGGAGCCACCATTACGTCAAATCCTGAATTCTGCAGTATATCGGGCCTTCCCATAGAATTTCTGTGGCCTGGTGGCATCCATATCTCCTATCGATCTATTCGACACCGAAGGCCAATTCGCTCGGGGTCAAACGAAAAAAAAACGCGATAAAATATGGCTGAGTTTTCTTCGAAATAACGTTAATCAAAAATACTACCCTACTTTCCTCACTTTCCACGATTTTGCCTTCCAGTGCGGTCCGACCCATACTTTACTACTTTCACTGACGGACGAAAGGAAATTTCTTTTATTTATCACCAGTCTTCATCTTGCTCGACCTTCACCCTAAGCTATGCTTATTTTTTTCCTTTCGAATTCAAGTACCTTTTTGTCGAGAGAGAGAGAGAGAGAATCTATTTTATTTATAACACGCTTCCCTGATTCACTATTCTATTGCTTCCAACCTGCTGTAATTTTTAGTTTGAAAAATGCGATTTGTTTTGTATTAAAATTTGGAAACGCGCACGCGGGCGACATACAAATATTTACTTTAAAGTCCACAAGGCCAAATAGAAAAATTCAATATGGCGTACCCAATATGGCGACAATTTAAATAAAAAATGGTAATTTTTCGATTTTTTCTGATATTTTTAATTATTTCAAGGTAGATACTGGTAAATATTATTCAAAAATCAGCATTCCTGTTGTTGGAAAATGTTACTTTCAATTCGAAGACCTGCAACTAAATCAAATTTATTTTTGTTTTTACATTTTAACTGTTTTTTGGCAGTTTTTGTATATTTTATGAAAGACAATGATCTTCTAGTTTAAGCTTTACATATTTTTGGATATGTTAATTACTAATCTGAAGTGAAAATGGCAAAATTAAAAGTGGTTAGTCCAATATGATGGGACGTCACTTAAAATATACAGAAACTGTCACACACATACAAGAAATATAATTAAAATGTAAAAATAAAAATAAGTTTAATTTAGCTACAGGCGTTTAAATTGAAAGTAACACTTTCCAATAATAGTAATACAGATTTTGGAATAATATTTACCATTGTCTACCTTGAAATAATTGAAAATATCGGGAAAAGCGCAAAATTATCATCTTCTTTTTAAATCGTCGCCATATTGGATTTTTCTATTTGACCTTGTGGACTTTCAAGTAAATATTTTTGTATGCCGCTCGTTTCTAAGTTTCAGTACAAAATAAACCACTTTTTTCAAACTAAAGTTACAGCTGATAAAAAAATAAGGTGAAAATATTCACGTTCTTCAAGATTTAAAGATTAATATTAAAAAAAGACGCTAAGATAGATACAAATTAATGAGAGATTTTGAAAGAGTATATATTCCAAAACTATAAGAACATATGCGAAAAAAAAATCCGTCCCAGGTTTCTATCAATTTCAGTAATGCAAAGAAAAGATAAAATTTTTGCCGTTTTAGGCAAAAACGGGTTAATTTGATACTTTATTCAACTTTAAAATAAATTTAACGAGACTTACAGGTTGTGAGAGTCCCTGAAACTTTTGTTTTGACTTTGGCTGTGCTGCAAGCACAGGAACACACAATACAAATACAACACAATACATGTGTTTGTCACTGTCAACTTTTACTAATATTTCAATCACTACACGAATTCTGACAAATATATAAGCACTTTTATTTTCATGACACACTGCACTTAATATTATCTCAAATTAGTCAAATCCTAATGTTAGGCAAGTATATATTTTATACAAAAATATATGTAGTTGTCTAACATTAGGATTTTACTAATTAAATTGTTTTTAACTGGAATATTTTACATTACTATATTATTTACACTAGATCATTTATGACCTTGCCGCCTTTTTTACAGGCAATGCTTGTTTTTTGTGGAATTCACTATTTTATTATTTATAATACAACAAATTTAATATTAATGATTGCTCAGACACCACTTTCAAAAATATGTTTCACTGTTACAAATAATATTGAAACTGCACTGATGGCTATCGTTTTTATTCCTACGTTATTTTCCTACTTTTAAATCATTTCTGTCATTGCTAATAAAAATTATTTTCTATTTGATCCAAATTCAAGTTGATTTATTTTTTTCTTATCGAGTGATTCAAGTGTTGGAGCAAATTGTCGCAGTGCTTTGTCTTAATAGGCCGCGTTGGATCAAGTTTATCAAAAACACGAGTTGGCTTAAAGTGCAAAATAAATCGTGGCAGCTCGCGTGCTGACGTGATACGCGCGACATTAGCGCGAAACTCTTTTCCATCGATTAACTGTCAAGCAGCACTCGGTTAGGCAGTGCTTCCCTAACAACTAGCGATTCATACAAAAACCGCTTAGAAAATTGAACGAAATTGATATCGTAAGCCAAATCCGATGAATATCTCGCCATACAGTTAACTGAATATTAATTTACTTGCTGAACCAAAAACTAATCTATAACTACAATTTACAACGTGCCTTTTATTACCGTGACTCAACAATAATGTTTTTCAATAAACTTTATTTTTGATCAATCATTTTTCAAATTTCTGATTCTTATGAGTTATCCTATCAGTTATCAGATGAAATTAAACGCATGCTCGACATTTTTGGGATTAAATGTTATTTCCTAATGATTAATTAAGGGAACTAAAAATTAATTTGAATGGTTGAAAGCAAAATCCTATCGTTTTATCAGATCTTTGCGAAAAATATGGGAGAAAAGTGTTAAACTACTTTGTAACTTCGTCGCTCCACTTTCTGTCTCCGGACTCAGTGGATTTATTACCTCGCGAGGATTTATTATGTGTACGCTGGCGTTGTTTAGATTTTCGCGACGCGCTGACGAAAGATGATAAACTTTTGCCCCTTTTCTTCTACCATCCCTTCCATTTATCACCCCCCCCCCCTTCCATGGCCACAGACTCCGTTATCGTGTCTTTCAACCGTATTAATTCACTTTTTACTTTCTAACTTGATTATACGCCTATGCAATTACTGAATTAGTTCCCAGTGCACACATATTTCAAGGTTAGAACTCAGAACTAATTTTTCACTCTGCTACCTTTCTACTTTCTAAATATAACAGAAGGAACTGAGTTGTTTAAACTAAAATAATAATAACATAAAGAATTTTTTACAATACCTCCACTGTTGATAATTATAAATAATATTTATTATTGTAAAATATATTATAGATTTTTTTGTCAAAAGAGTTTGTTTTCCCAATACACTCAATCGATCATGACCGCCCAAGTCTCTCGATTTAATCTGGTGTGTAAGGTCGACGATAATCATTCAATCGTACTGTAAAGTGGACCATTGAAATATAGTCGAATGTACTTCGCTCGAAAACTACCATCTTCGAACGTTGCTGAGTGAAAATTGCTCGTCATTCGGTTTTGTTCAAATAGTCACCACTGCTAAACTCAATTTCGATCACGTTTAGTAGGTTAATCGATACTGTGCTGACATTAAAATATCACTCAACTGATAAACATTTACGTTTAATTATACCATTAAACTGTACGAGCTGTATTCTCTTTTGGATTTCAACGAAACGAGTCCTTTACAATTTTTGCCAATGAACACTCGATACTGAATCATCGATGTATTAATACTGACCAAATTAAAGTTACTAGTTGTGGCCAGTTATGGGATAAAAAATATTATGAAAATTAGAGTATTTTGTTCTAAAAAAGTATACATTCGGAAAATCAACAGTTTTGTACGATTATTCAAACTATAGTTACTTACATTGAAGTTTCGAAAAGATATACCTTCAACCTACGTCAATGTACAATCTCGTTTTTTCCTCTAACTTATCTGCTCCCCTGCTATAAAATATCTGTCGTATTTTTTACAACAGTCTCGCGAGATACACGAATTTTCGTTTTGTTATATCGTCCTCTGTAAAACGCATGATTTATAATCTTCACTTGATGAACGATGGTTCGAAGAGCACCTCCCTTCGACCCTTTTCTACATAATCTCCGAAGGTCACACTGCAACACGGAAATATGTTTCAGACCGAAAACCCAAAACTCTTTCCTAAACCTTTACAAATTTTTACATCACCCAAACCTACACTTCCACCTGATTTCCTTAATCCCCAATTTTATATTTCTGCCTTTCTCATTTTAAAGAATTTAATTTCCGATTCAATTATTATTTATAAATGCCAAATCTAAAATTGCATTACTATATATATAATGTATAGACATGTATTTTATTTTTAAGAATGCTCAAAAAGACTTAATTGTCTTGAAATTATTAATAGGTTATCGTAATAGATTAATTTTCGATCTATTCTCTCTGCAAGAAAAGTCTTTGAGGGAACTGCTGGCACCGATAAAATTGAAGTTTAAAAACACTTCGAGGGAGACAAAAGTGGCTGCCAATAAATTTCAGTGGTCGACTTTCGTTGATCAATTATAACTTTCTACCTTCCCCAGGGTCTCTTCCAAAATCCGGACTCCTATTTCCATAACCAAATATTTCAAGGAAATATTATTAAAAATGATAAGCCACCAAGAGGGGAACAAATCAATTTTTTCTATTCAAATAAAAAATTATTCACTGTGCGTAATTAAGCTATTCGTTAATTATAAAATTGCAAAATTTTATAAATAACAAAAGTTGATCAGGTTGGATTTTAAAATGTTGTGTTCAATTCTAAATAATTTTCTATACAAACTAACACTCTTTCACTCGACAAATACTATATAAATTGCTAGGGGCCACTTTTTTTATAACAGCAAAAATATAGCTTGACCTTAGCTGTATTGTTTTTGAGAAAAAAACTACTTAAAAGTAGTAAAGTCACATATTTCTGCGTACGTGCAGAAGTTTTTAATGAGAAGTGGAAGCACTGTCTCGTATCCTTCTTCAGGAGCAACTGCCAATGAGTTACGAACGTGTCGAATTTTTTAACAAGAGTTCCATGCAATGTTCTATAGCCTTGTGAAGGATTCCAATAAGAACTTACCCGGCTGGATGTTATCTCCTACCTTGTTAAGAAAAAAAACAAGGATTTTTTAAGCCTTAATTTATATGCTGTGCTATCTTATTCGACCCAATTCCTAATACGTCCTTTATTTTACCAATGCCTATTGTATCTCAACCCTTTGACTTTACTTTCTTCCTTAAGACCCTTCCAGTTTATCTTTGTCCCTCCAAGCCCTCCATCTCACACTCGTTTTTCACCACTCTGATTCGACATCGATTTTTATCCCCTACAAAGTTTCATAACTGAGACCAGCCGGTAAAACACGGACATCCTCTAGGCTTTTATCCTGCCATCCTTTGCGGCCGCTATGATATTTTTATCGGCTTCACTGCGAAGACCCGCTCCGCTAAAGTTTCCCTTGCTAGCTGACAGAAAATCGATACCCAATGAGCTCCAAATGCAAAACTATTGTCCAACATTTCACCCCCTTTTCAATTCGCATCTTTTGGTTCCTGCTTAACCGGTTAATGCTTATATATGTCATTCCTAATAACAATCAACTAAACATTAACAAATTAATGAAATCAATCAAGTAACAATCATCATTCAATATTTATCTATATATATACTAGACAATCTTTAATTTCTTCAATCCAGCACAAAAAACGAAACCATTAAATAACTATTAACAGCACGATCATTTCACCATTTGAGTATGATGCAATTAAAACCATAATTAATACAGAAATTCTTATGAATAATTTTAGCAAGCTCTATAATAATTAAATTATTTGGTATAGCACCGAATAAAAATGTTCCACTGTAGAAATAATTTAATTATTATTAACCATATTGCCTCTACAATCTTATTAAAAATTAAAATCGTATAATTAGTATTGTATCTATAGCATTGTATTTCTATCCACATTTTGGAAAAATAAATACAAAATAAGCCCAGGATGATATTGCACTTTTCCCTAGCATTTTTATGGATACAAATAAATAGATTATGAAACAAATTGTTATTCCTGCGTTTATAGTGTCAATATTTAAATACTAGTTTTACGGTGTTAATCTTTCCGATGGGTACATGGACAAACGAGGTGTATAAATAAATCTAAGAAGAGACGAGAGCTTTATTTTAAACCTCTATCACTAGCATGACCGATAGCAATTCCACGAAATGGCATCTATTTGCGCGACACGATAATGGAGATTGCAATTGGTGTTTGACAGTAGGCAGTGTTATCGGAAAAGTATTTCAACATTGGGAGTGTGAGTGGCCTTGTGCCAAAGAGATGCACAACCATCCCCTCCTCCCCATCCCATTACACCGCAGAAGCCTCGGAACGCGAAGGGACGCGTAGAGATTGTGGTGGATGTAAAGGGGAATGAGGAGGGGAGGTTGAAAGGGTTGAGAGTAGTTTGCAGAAGGTTGAGGGAGACTGTAAAGGGGTGGGTGGTAGTTGAGAACGAATGAAAGGGGATTGAAAACTTGTGGAACAGTGCTGGTAGCTGGCATGGGAAATCCGTTGGAGGGTTTGAAGGGGGGAGGAGGAGGGATAGGTTGATACGATCGACAAACACTTTGCAGTGCCTAGCATTCTACGCTCCGATTGGCTAGCTGCCAAACACCCGGACTTTACAGCAACTTTTCCACCCCCCCCCCCCCCCTCCCCTCTTCCCCCCTATCGTAACCACGAACCAACCCCACGCTCAAATTTCCCATAAAACTCAAGCCTTTTTTAAATCCGTATCACAACAACCACCAGAATCACGCTTCACAATTAACTTTTTCCCTCGTCGTGTGTCAGAAGCTTGAAAATTGTTTTAAAAAGCTCGAAAATCCTGCTGCTCTCCATCCGTTGGATATCTATCAATGAATTTCTCACCCCATCTAGTATTTCTTTTTACTTTTTTTCTGTAACGCTTTTTAAACTCGCAAATTTTCATCCAAGATCCTAATTATCCTCCCTTTATTTTCATTCTCTGCTTAGTCGTCCTTGAACTTTTTTTTTGTTCACAGCTCCATACATCTCACGCTTGGGTTCTTACATCACCTTCCCCCTTCGCTCCGTTTCGAGCAAATCCTTTATCAAGGCTACTCGAGTTATTCAGTGAGGAGAATCTCGTTTCAGCCCAAAGTTTCCTCGAGACTCAAAGTTTTCATGGTAATTGCTCCAAGCGTGCCTGTGTTTTTTGCAACCTCTCGGTGACTGTTTTCGGGGTGAAAGAGAGGGGTATGCAAAAAGCGTCGTGAATCGCGCACCAGTCCATTAAGTGAGCTACGGACTTGAAAAAGTCGATCATAGCACGCGTGCCACGACCAGATGGCTACAAAAGTTACAAAAATTTCAACCTCCGTTACCCCATTCAGCTTTTGACTGAACCATATTCATCGGGGACCCGTAATTCTCTCAGTGTAAAACGTCCTCGTGAAATTTCTGTGACGATACGAGCTTCTATATATTGTTTCCTTTTTTATTCTTGTTTGATTTTTCACTCCATCTGGCTATATTTACCAGCTTAATTTAAGATGTACTACGATGACTGTACTTTTGCTACTTCAAAGCTAGAAATTAGGGAGTGAATGTTAAAGGTGAATCTTGAACACATACTTATTGGATTAGATAAGGTCATTGAGATTGCGTTAATTAGGAAAACTTCTAAAACGTGCACTTGAACTCTCCATAACAAACATTATTGAGTTCATTTTATTCATTTTCGTTTTTCTCATTCTATTCTCATGATTTATATGCTTATAATTTAAGATGCACTATTAATGCTATACTTTTACTACTGCGAAATTAGGAGTGTTGGAAGGGAGTAAATGTTAAAGGTGAATCTCCACCATACACTTATTGGATTATAAGGCCATTAGTTGTGTTAATAAGGAAAACTTGTAAAGCGTTCTCGTGAAATTTCTATAATGTACATTGTTGCGTTAATTTCATTCTTGTTCGTTTTTCTCAAACGATTCTCTAGATTTATAATCCTATATATAGTTTGGAATGTACTAACGATACTTTACTTTTACTACTGCGAAACTAGGAGTTCTGGATAGAAGTCAATTTCTGCACTTTATTGGTTTACAAGGTCATTAAGACTGTTAATAATAAAACCTTTTAAAACCTCCTCGTAAAATTTCTCTGGATCGACATTGTTGCGTTAATTTTATTCTTGTTCGATTTTCTCGTGCGATTCTTGTGATGTACAAGCTCGGTCTGGGATATATGTTAATACTATACTTTTACTACTGTGAAATTATAGAGGCTCTAAAGTGGATTAAATCTCGACCGCTTATTGATTTATAAGGGAATTAATATTATTAATAATAAAGCAACTTAAAGTGTCCTCGTGAAATTTCCATAATCAACATTGTTAACTTAATTTCATTGTTTTCGATTTTTTTGTTCCGCTTCTCGCGATTTAAAAGTTTAGTTTACGATTTACTGTCAATACTTACTTTTACTACTACGAAACTAAAAGTTCTAAGGGGTGGGGGTGAAAGTGAAGGTTGATCTGTTCGATTTCGACCACTTATTGGATTACAAGGCCATTAAGGTTTTTAAGAAGAAAAACATGTAATCAGTATCGATCCGACAAAATTCATGGATTACGTCAATAATTTATCCATCGGCAGCTTTTGTTGCCGCTCGACAGCAACAGCTGCGGAAAAATTCATGACGCTCCGTACTACCTTCGAAAATGTGAAATTTTGCATGCACCTCGTTAATTTTACAGCGAGAATTCCTTCGGAAAAACGTCGTATTTGGGAATATTTAACGAGGATTCGTATAAACTTGTACATTTGTTTGCCAAGAACAAAGAAAATGTCCGTGAAAATTCGAATTAATTCTGAATCCGGTACAGCTGAGATTCCTGAAATTCGATGTTAATTTGCAAAACGTAGGATAAAGTTTCGTGAAACTTGATCCTCATTTGTAAAGTGCAGCTAAATCTCGTAGGATCCTGTATCTCGCTTAGCATTTTTACTCGATCGAGGGAAAATATGGTGATTCAAATTGCATTTGACTTTACAGGATGTTTTCGTTCGTTAAGTATTCTTAAAAAGAAGGAAGAACCTGAATAAGCACGAAGTAGCAATTTCTTACTTACGAATTAAGTAGCAAAAAATTGTTAGATTTGTTCGGCAAGAAATCAGAAACGTGATGTAAATAAAAGAGCAAAGGAGACGAGAGGAATAAAAATTTGGGTAAATGAAGAAAACGAGAGATTTATATTTGTATAATCTAAATAAAAGAGCCAAATACGTGAGTTGAATAAAAGGTTCTGGTAAATGGGCTTAAATATAGGGGACCTCAAGGAAAACATCGAGTGAGAAGCAGGAAAATTGATTGAACAAGGCACCTAAATAAGAAAGCTAAACAACAGATCCCAACAAAATAACAATTAAAAAAGGAATTCTAAAATGAAGTGGAATATAAGGTAAATTCTGCAAACATGGAGCTTTTGTGCAAAATTAACAATCATAGATGAACTTTGAACTTAAAATGAATTATTCCAGTTAGACCGAATTTTGACACATTCTAAACACGATCGAATCGCAGCATAAAGCAGATGCCTAAAAATGAGGGAGGAAAAACAAAAAGTGAATACTAAAAAAGTCTACACCAGACTTAATTCCCTGATGCTCCTCTATCGATTGAATTTCTTATTGAGTTTTTTCTTGCTGGAAGTAACCGAATACTCAGCAGAATTTGAGATAGAAGGTACACGAGGAGTTTGACACTCGAAAGGAGATAGTCGAATGAGAAAGGAACTGTTAGAGATGCAAAAACTATGAAAAATGGGGGGCATATAGTAGTAAGAATAGGAAAGATTGAAGAAAATCAAATAAAATTTAAAGAAACAAAGGAGGCAGGAGGAATAACAAGATGAAAAGTGAATATAAAAGAAACGATAAGAATGAAAAAGAATTATATATTCCAATTGTAATTAGTCAGATGGGTGTGATGTATAGCCATCTTTAATGATCTCGAAAAAACGATTGAAACTTTTCCTTCAAAACTGGAACACGTGCTAGAAGCTACGAATAAATTCTCCAAACAGATTTGAGGGAAACAAATATCTGAAGAAAAACAACCGTAGAAGAATAAATTAAAGAAACGAAAGTGGTAGCTAAATGAGAAGAGAGTGAAGAGAAGCTGTAAAATGAGAAGAAAAAACAATAATACTTTCCAATTTCAATTATTCACATGGGAGTGATATGGCTAGGAGACCCGAAGTAGCCACCTTTAATGATTTCGAAGACGACTAAAACGTTTCCTTGAAAACTCCAGCACATGGTATAAATCCTGAATCAATCTTCCAGGCAGATTTGAGAAGAAACCCCCTTCGAGTGTAAGAAGGCAGCGGTCTCTGTAGCTTAACGTATAAGAAATCTCCATGGAAACTAGTCCCTTGGTCTAGAATGGCTATCTTTCCCTTTTCCATGTACTGATCAGACTTAAAACTTCTCTGAGTAGAGTTAAACAAAAACACATAGCAAAATACATGAAAATAATGAACGAGAATTACAAAAACTAATTACACTAATTCTCAAAAGATCCTTGCATAACGATCCAATGACGAAATTAAATATTTCCAAGTGGTTTAAGGGCGTTTTGGTCAGACAAGACGAAAATTCGATAATCCTCTCGCAATTTCTTGAAACAGCCCACGACGACAATTCGTTCTCACAATCAGACAGTGGAGTATTACAGTATTATAAATGGATTCAAGTTATTCGTGTATATTCAAGGTACTCGTAACGTTCCAGCTGTGGTTTAAATTATTGTGGTGTAGGTCAAACAGTGATAATCCATAATTACAGCTTTGGGGTATGTGTTAAGGCTTGCCTCAGCATATATACATACGCATGCACTAATAAACGTGGCCAAATTAAATTATAGTGAAATTTCTTCGAGGATACCGAAAATAACGATTAATATCATGGCCTGTGCGTACAAACGTGCATTAATAAACGAAAGTGGACAAGGGAAGACGGCGAGATGCGGAAATTGTAATTAAATAAATGTCGCGTGACTATATTTTATCATACCTTTCAAGTAGCTGGTAAAAATCTCACGTTAACTAACGGTAAAAGCACTGACGTTCAATTTATAAATCACTCAAATTAATCTAGATTAATGACGTAGATTACTTTATCCGAATTATTCTCGGCACGATATGGAGGGATTAAAAGTTTTTCCTATTTTGCTCTCTCACTCTCTCTCTCTCTCTCTCTCTCTCTCTCTCTCTCTCTCTTTCACTTTCCTTCTACATTACTCTCTTTCTTCCCCCTCTCCATTGACCAGAAATATTGCGCGCGAACAAACAAGAGCGATTCACGCGTACAGTGAAAAGTTTTCATTTTTCTTGACCAATTCGTTTGGATAATTCAATTAAAAATAAAGAAAAAATTGTATCTCGAATGAAAGGTTAAAAAGAATGAAAGAAATTATATTTATTTAAAGCAGAAATCGTCAATTAAACAGTTTAGTATATAAATATATTGTAATTCTATTGCGAATACTTTTCTTTTCGTTTTATAAAACGTTTATATTAATATTCTTTGCTAACACTACACAATAATTACTGCTTTTCTCATGAACGTAGATTCAAGAAAAAAGATAGTATTAAATTTCCTTTTGTATTATTAAATGCTAACACTTACGAAGGATAGAAAATACGGCTATCAGCTTTTATAAATATCAGATCTATTCTTAGTACTCTTTTTCTTTCGATACTTACCAACACAGTCGCATTACACGGACGTGAAATACTGAAGTGGCACTCGGCTGAGCAAGAATGCCTATATACTTCACGATCATTAACTCGTCCCCTGCCAATCGTAACGCTACTTAATATAAATAGGGCTGAACAAAAGAGTTAATTAATTACTCTTATCGGAAATTTCAAGAAACGACCAAATTATTTTTCAAAAGATATATTCATTAAGTAAGCCAACGAAACTATAACAGATATCAAGAGACGTAAGTAGAAAACCCGAGAAAAAACTTGATAAACAGGTTATGAAGAAAATACAATTTTAATATCGAAGGAAAATATACGGGGGTGATAAATAATCTATTCCCCAGAACCAGTTTAAAGATTTAGGTACCCACCTCTCGCGATATACATTTTGGGACTCCATTATGTATCGGTAGAATCTGATAAAAAAAAAAGCAAATCATAAAATATATGGCTTTTAATATCGTGGATACGATTCAATTTCGGTGTGAATCGCCGATCTTGCGGGTGGTGGTGGCTTTTATTGAAAGGCCCGTCACTTTATTGGAGAAATGCTGCGTCAGCCCCACCCCCTCTCACCCAAACCAAGTAATGTATTTTTTCCTTCCACCCCGAAAGATAGTAAATCCAGTCAGAATTATGACGCTCGATGCAAACGAAGCGAGCGTGGCGAAAATTGGTCCATTTTGACAAAAGTATAGTAATAATTCATCCTGGAAAATCAACTTTCTCGATCAATTGATTCGCCTCGATGGAAGATGGGACCCTTGTAAAATAAAATGAGAGTTTAATCGGTGTAGTTATCAGAGTTCACGGCCCCTGTTGCGAGATATTTGACTTGATTTGTGAAACTGTTTGACTTTCTTTTACGAAGAATCAATAATAGTCTCGTTCCGGAGGAAAGAGATTGGCACAAAGGGGTGAGTTCAGGGTGGTTGGTAGAATTGGGGAGAGGCAGAAATCGGGATACGAGAGGCAAAGGGTTATCCCATTCGGAAAATCCTCCAAGACTACTCAGTCAGTCGGTAATGTAGAAAACGGATTTTCACGGAGGATTTTCTGGCCGATTCAAATATTCATCTCCATTCTTTTAGTAGAAACAAAGAAAAGTAGAGTAGAAAGCTGGTGGAACGAGAACCAAGAGGGAGGAGACAAAAAATCTACAAAATGCATCACGTAACATCCAATAACTATAAACCACAAGCTGTTCGATATGAGCAGTATTTTTTTTTTTTTTTTTTTTTTACTGATAACACTTTTTGACAACTTATTTTTATAAAGATAAATTAAATAATAATACAGTAATAGCAGATTCTTAGACAATAACTGTAAGCAATGTTTGATTAGGATAGTGAACTCTTTGTTATTTGTTTTTTGTTATTATTATTATGAATAAAGGGGGAGACACAATACAAAAAATATTGAAAAAAAAAAATGGTGAACGTTTCTTCCTTAGGATTATCCATACACGTACGTCTCCGTATTCTCCAAGTACAAACTCTTGCAGCATGCACGAATGCAAACTACGGTGAACATTAATTTACCGAAGTCCCACGTATTCCAAAATTATTTCAGCTCAATATCGCAGCTTCATGACCCAATTTCTCTTCGAAACAGTCAGCGGAGGTTACATTTCAATCAGAAACGGTAGCATCTGTACTCGGGGGCGATATGACGTTTCAAATGGAACTGTTCAAACGTAAATATACAATTTTGAGCACAACTATCCGCTGGAAGAAATCAATAGCAAATATTAGCAATATGCGATTCGTAAAAACAAAAAATTCCTTTCGAAATTTCTAGGTTATAAGCAAGTTATGGAGAAGTCTAAGCAAACGTCACGAGTAGACCAAGAAAGGGTAGCTCTAATTGGTTTTGATTAATCGTTCCAGTATGATGAATGAGAGAAGGCTCGATTATCGTTGGTGTATTACCGACTGAGTAATTTGGTAGTATTATTAAGACCATGTATGAATGAACGTCCGTATCACAAGTTTTTTTTTTTAGTTTCCAGGGTTGTTCCCTGCAGCGAGTGATTTTTACGATTCTTGCGAATCCAAGCCGTGATAGGTGTGAATAATGCCAGCAACGTAGGAAGGGGATGATCCAACAAAGCGTTACGATTATAGGGAAGCTGGGCACCAACTGTTTTTACCACCGCTTCCTCTCCTGATAATCCCTCCGCAGGGATTTATCACTTCCCTTTCCCCTTGATCTCGCGCGCGTATAGGCATATGGTTAACAACGAACACCAGAAAACTATCTCCGGAAATGGCGGTATGGCATGGTGTAAAAATTCCACAACAGCCAATAAACGCTATATTTCACACATAATGCATCAAAAACATATACTAAAATAATAATATTACGCATTCAAATATCAGGAGTAAGTACAATTTTATGCAAAAACTTTTATCAGACCGATCAGATTGACAATTTGATCGGTTTCTTAAGAGGATCTTGAAAGAAATTACTCGGTCGGTAATGGAGATTATTCCTTATTTTACAATGAATATTATTATTACAATGCAGGTTTATATAATAATGCATAATTCTTTACAAGTCCAGACTATAGGAAGGTTTTGAAAAACATGAATTCGAGAAGAATGATAATTGTATATGATCTGTAATGGAGATCGACTTAAGAGATGCGTTTTCGCATCGATAAAACAATTATCGAGTTTGAACAGAAATTGATAAAAAGTTTACGGAAATCTGCAAGTGTTTATTCTCTCAGCAGCAGAGATCCAACGGTGGTTGTATTGCGTTAAGGCAGTTACCACCTTGCGAAGCGTGACATTTTTCGCGAAAGCCTCACACGCGTGTCACAGCGTAGCTAAAAATAGCGTGTGAAAGAGCGCGTGGTGGGTGATATAAATTATGTGACGATCGTTACGCACACGCCACCCGAGCCGACGCCAGCAATTCTCAACGTTATGTAGGATGCCCCACTAACACGTGCTGTCCCTGATAGAGTCTTTCCAACACGCGTATCATCACGTTTTTTCACAAGTATACATAACGTGAGGTTAGCTCTGTAACAACAACCGTGAAACACGGTGGCTGGGGCTATTATCATTCTTCGCCAACTAGCTTAATATATAAAAAATATAATATTCCTATAAAAGGAATCTTGAAGCTGTACGGTCGGTAAAACAGAAAAAAAATCATAAAATAACTACAATCTTAAAGTAATCTTATATATACATACGTGTCGATAAAGGTGGACAGCGTTTTTATGAAATTTTCATAAAAAAATAATCTGCAGTTTAAATTGATCGTTGAGGCATTTAATTTTAATAAAGTAGCGAAGGTAGCATATACGTTTGATTTGAGTGAGATATCTTTCGATAGTATATTAGAAGAATTATTTTAATATAGAAATTTCCGTTTCGCGTGGGCCAATGCAGATAGGAGGCTTAACGTTTTTATCGCATAGAAAGTAGATCGCTTGTCCGATATCTGTACGATGTATAGGCAAGGATAGTTTTAAAAAAGTGCCTTGCTAGAACGCTCCTGGCGGAACCCTCCAAGCACCTGTTGATCCTTCTTGTTAAACTTTGAACGAAGTGAACTGCACAGACTGGACACGCTACCCAAGGACAGGTAAACCACGAAAAAATACAATTTTCAATTCAAAGTATCGCTGCTCCTGCGCTTTGACCACTGAACGAATTATTTCATATAGCTTTAAAGAATATTATTTTAAGAACAAGGTTGGCCTATAAATGAATTTTCGAACGACAGGAAAGCTTAGATGAGCTTAACAGTTATTTTCTCCCATGTATAGAGAGCTGAATCGACGATTCGTAGGATAATGATGCGTTGCGAGTAATTTACATTCTCCTTGTTGTTTCAGCACGTCCAATCACACTCTCATTAAGCCTGCGTTAACCTATTCCCTTTTAACGCCAAGGCGCCATTTCTAATTTAATCATTTTCATGAAAAAAAATATACCGCTGTGCTTTACTCGATAAACATCGTTAACCCAAAAAATGGTTAATGAAAATCGACTGGAATTTAGAAGACAGAATTTTAAAATTGAAATGGATCTATGTTGCAATTTATTTCAAGATTTGATTATTCGATGTAAGAGAGTAATAGATGTTTATACGACTGATCTTGATTAATGAAAATGGAAACAATAAGGGTTTGTAAATAGGGTCGATTAATCTATCACGATAAATAGCTTGGAAGAGAAGAAAGGAGAATTTGTGGACAGTGAAAGATAAGAGTGTGGGAGGTGGGTAGTAGGGAGTTGAGGGGGAGGGGGAGAAAAAAATTGAAGATGGATAAGAAAATGAAACATTGGTGGAGAGAAAAAGTTTGTCATTTTTCATTGGTTTGCAGAGTGTCGAACGACGGGACACATCGTTCTTGCTTGGAAAACATGGAGATTCTTGCCAAGAACAGAAGGAAATACACAGCAAGGGAACCGATCGTTATCTATGGATATAAAACAAAACGTCTGAAAAGTCGAGATTCCCCAGTGAATTCTATTTGTGGCGTGCAACGCCGGCCAACGATAGTTGCATTCGTGATTGTCAGCTGTCTCTGAGAAAACGCAACACAAATATCATTGACACAGATTCACGAGCATAAATAAAGCTTCGGGATAGACGGAGGAGAGAAAATCATTCTCGAAAGCTCCCAAACTTTCCCTCAGCTCTTTTCCTTATAAGCTAAATCGTTAAATAATTTCAACCTTTTTCGTAAACAGCTCTGAAAACCCAACTTTGGTTAACTCGTTATACTGAATTATTTTCATAAACAGTTTTATAATTCGTATCTTCTTTAAAAGTATGAGAATCTAATTTAGTATTTTCTAACTATTAATAATTCCATAAATTTGCTCAAAGTATATAAAACATATGATTTGACCAAGAAAAAGTTTAATATGCAAAATTTGTGCACTTTATTTTGCAAAATATCATTACGAAATTGTATCATCTCGTATAGACCTAAAACTTAAAGCAAAAGTAATTGGATTAAAGTTACAAGTGGACTAGAAATCATAAGCTTGTATCTAACGAAGGACTTAAATGATAAAATTACAGTATTATAACAATGGATGCTTTCTTTAAAAAAAAAGCAATAGGAGCTGCATCTATCTGTTTTATTATAGCATAATAATCACACGTTTTTTCGAAATATTTTATGAATGTTAAAACAAAGCTTTTACATCGAAAAATATAGTGCTATAGAAAATTATTATAATTTATATTGTATACTAATGGTGTAGCAATTTTCTATTGAACCTTCTGAAAGCTCGATAATAAGTTTGAAATAATTTCTTTAGGAAAACTCGTATAGAGAAGTTAAGGAAGTACTTGATGTGATGTGAAATTTTCTGAAAGTGTCATTGAGATTGATAAGAGTTTCGTGTTTTCGAGTTAGATAAAAAGTTATTATTGAATTCTTCAATCGGGTAGCTCTCACTTCCGCCATTTTGGATTTTGAGAACCGGAAGAAAATGCGATCACACTTTCATGACCCAGTGATATTAACTTCTACGAGAAAATAGCCGCTTCGTCAAAGTCGGTTGGTCCATAAAAATTTTACGGTCACCCGACGAAAACTCCAAAGAAAGCTCAGACAGCAAAAGAAAAGCTCAGTGCCTCACTCCTCCTTCAGTCTTCTTCCCGCATAGAATCTATCCTCCAAATTCTCCTTTCATTCAAATTCACCTTGCAACTTGGCGCTTGCAGATTTGTGTCAATGATGCTTTTGTCAATTTATCAAACTTTAGCAATTTCTTTCTAATATATCTCAGTACCCTTAATGTAATAACAAAACACTATAAACAGGTGTATAAAAATAAATTTGACTGAATATAGAACAACTTTTAAGTCCCACCATTACCGAATTCGCTTTCAACATTCAATCTTCATGTATATATGATATTTAATAGACTACTAGAATAAAAAGTGATCGAGAAAAAATTAGAAATTGATTAAATGAATGTTTGACCTGTTTACAATTTCATGAGATAGAAATAACATGGTTGGCTGAAAACTACAAGTAACCATGCTGAGTTTCAGCTAGAGAAAAGAAGGAAAGAATTTAATTTATATAAATATAAACGATTTATCGTTAAATTGCGATTTTGGTAGATTAAAACGACAAACGAAGCAATATTTTCAACTAAAAAGCTTTACTTAATACCCACCGATATAATAAGAAATTAAAAAACAATTCGTGAATTCAAAAACAACCTTTTTTTCTTTTGTTTACAAAATTACTCTTAACTAAACGACAATAACACTTGCAAATAAATCGTCAAACAAACGTTCATCGAAAAGAACAGCAGAATTTACAACAAAGCAACCAGAGTTACAATAGTTTAACAAATTCCCAGACCCATTTCAAGTATCAAAAGCTCCAATTGTTTGGAAGAAAGAAACAAAGAAAATTCAATGATAAATCAATAAAGAAGAAAATTGCAAAATTTTTAAAGTAAATCGGCCAGAGTTTGAAATAAGCATGGACCAAAAAAGAACGAAATTGAAAAAAGGATCGCCGTTGACCGGTGCAATTAGCGAGAAATAATTATTTTGTAGGTACTCGCGCCACGAACTTTCCGAGAAGCCCCTCGTAGTAAAAAAGAGTCGACTACGTCCTCCGTTTAAAATATCACAGCGCCCGTGCTACCTTCCGGCGGTTTACACAGGGCCAATTACTTTCAGAAAGTACAAGAAGATTGAGAGAGAAAGAGAGCTCATGATTCCATAAAAGGACTACACGATATTGTACATCGAAATGAGGACACAAATAAATTCCCCCTTTCAACGAATGAATAATATAGCGGCTCTTATATATATATATATATATATATCCATCTACCTTGCAAAACGAATACAATAATCATTAGAGTAATATGAATAAAAACGAATAACGATAATAATTTCCTTACCCCAGCGTGGTCATCGTAACGATAGTGTACCAGAAGGCGGCAGGTATCGATGTAAAATTGGTACCGTCGACGTTCTTCTCGGCGTAGAACATGACGGTGGCGAAGATGATGATGGCCATGGCCAATGAGAAGACGAGGAAGCCGAGCTCGGAGGCGCAGGACTTGAGCGTGTAACCGAGGATCCTGAGTCCTTGAGAGTGTCTGGAGAACTTGAAGATCCGGAAGACTCGGAATACCCTCAAGGTGACGAAAGCACCGGAAACGTCGTCGTTGTCGGTGATACCGAGTCCAATGTAGTAGGGCAGAATGGCGACCACGTCGATGATGGACATAACGGATCTGGCGAATTTGCAACGACTGGGCGCCGCGAATAAACGAAGAAGGTATTCCGCGGTGAAGATCATCACACAAGCGGTGTCGAGGCAGAAGAATACAATTTTGTAACGTTCGCCACAGGACAGGGTACCAGCCCTTCCTGGGCGGTTCCCGCAGGGCACTGTTTCCACCACGTTCGCCAGTACACTGACCGCTATAAAGAATCCTGTCACATAATAGAAAACCAAGGCAGCCGTTGAGATGTGAGGGTTCTGAAAGGCACGCCACATCTTCTCTCGTATATCCAACAGCTGCTGAAGATTCTGGTCGCCATTCTCGCTCAACTTGTCGTCCATCAGTCGTTCAGCGTTCTCTCGCTTCCGGTCCCTGTAGTCCTCGTAGCAACAGTCGCCGATGACGTCAGGCAGGATGCCGAAGAACGCCAGCTCCTCGTCGTAGCTGGTGAGACACTCGTGCTTCGGGTAGTGCAATTTTCCGGTTCTGTAGTAATTTAGGATGTGACGAAAGATATCAGGGTCACGGTCGAAGAAGTACTCCTTGCACTCCTCGTCGTAAAAGAATTCCCTCTCGTTGGAACCGAGCAACGTGTCAGGGTACTTCTCGAGGGTGTTGCGCCAAGTCTCGAATCTCCGACCGCTCACATTTATCAGGAGCTTTTCGTCGTCCGCTTTGCGACGATCCTTGGGAATCGGCGGAGGTGGCAGAGGGTGCGTGGCGATCGGAACCCAACCGATCGCCGCTGCCCTTGCAAACGGCAGCCAAGCTGCCACCGAGGCCATGCTCGACGGAGGAATTTTTCGCAAGCTTTGCCTATCACTACCCTCTTCCTACAATTAACTCCCGAATACGACAATACAACCCTGAAACCCTCGTCCCCCTGATTTTTACCTCGAGTATAGCACGTATATAATATCTCTCTTTTGCTTTTAACAGTTTGCTTTTACTTTCACTGGTCTGTCTTTCCTTTTATCCAGCTTGAACCATCGAGAGCTTATATCGAAAGCTCTGACAAGCACTATTTTAATATAATTGGATTTTTAAAATATTTTCAAGTTTTTGCACAGAATTATTTTGATATTCACTTGAAAGCACTCATTTCTTTTCCAAAAGTTCTTTGAAACCCCTCCTAAAATACAAGATGCTTCCTCGTGTGCAGCGTCCTCTGTCTTCTCCTTAAGAACTCCAACTTTTCTTTTTTCTATCTCAAATAGACTTCTTGAAGGTTCTCAGTGTCAGCACTTTCTCTTCTTGAGATATCATGCAATTATGCTTAGATCCTTCGGGTAAACTTGTAGATCTTCTCGTTCAAGCACTTCGATCCCTCGCAAGCTCTTAAAACTCAATGATATTCTGATTCTTCGAAAACTATTGAAGCTTTTACATATTATTTAATCTCTGAGAATTTTCATTTGTTTTTATTTTCCATAAGCTGCTTTACGTATGTTGCAAACTTTCTTTTTCATTGGAAACCTTAATTCGGGTGTCACACTTTGCAGTTTTATTCCAGCTTCGTTTTTCCTGCTCTCCTTCCTCTCAAGGCTTTCCAGAGGTTTTTAGACGGACTTCCCACTCCCTTGCAGATTCTGAAAGCTGAAGAAAATCTATCTTATGCGGTGTATACGAATTCCACCTGACCTGCAAAGTTCTGCAAACGAGCTTTTTTCACTTCTTTCAAGCAGGTCTCCAAAATATTGGAAAACTTCTCGGATCGAGCTTCGCTTTCTTCTTCTCACCTCAACCAATCAATCCTCACGGATCTAAAAACTCACTCTTGAACTCCCAAACACTTTGCTTTTTTACTCTCCTCACTTCTAAGTTCCCAAAGCTAACTAGCCATACGAATTAGCCGTGTGCTTTTCTTTCTTCCTAGTTACTGAAAACTATCCAAAAAGAATCGGTGATCAAACTTGATCTTAAGGAATCCAGCGAGCTTTTGAAGCTCGCACGAACCTCGGTTTGTAGTATAAGCTAGTTAAATTCAGCCAATCCCGAAGATTGACGACAGATGATAAACTTTCATTGTATGGCTGAAAGAGCTTTTAAAGCTGATTTTTCGTGGCAGAGCGCGGTTCAGGGGTTTCAAGGCTCACATTAACTAGCCAGGTAGAGATTTTTCCAGCTTTTTCTCGCCGACGACGAAGACGTTATCGCCTCCGTCAAAGTCGGCGTGCTTTCAAGCTCGGACCAAGTGCCGAAGCCCGACATTGCAGCTTTGCATTCCTTCCTGTTGCGCTCGAGTCAGGAAAAGCTCCGGTTAATCTCGTGCTTTCCACAATCAACACTGCTAGCACTTCCCTCCTCCACGTCCTTGAACTTTCCACCCCATTCTTCCACCTCCTCGGCCCCCGTGCCTACTCCTCGTAATACCAAAGTCGAAGCTCGCAAGCTTCTGTTCTCTAAGGTTTGCAGCTTTCGAAGGAACTACATTCTCGAGCTTATAACCCCGTAAGCTTAGAGCGTTTGTTACGTGGTAAGTAAAACGTTGTTGACCACTAACAGCGACATTCTTCAGGACTATCCAAAGTTCCCTCAAGAGCTATTCATGCGAAGGACAAATTTTACGTTCGATAATTCGCCGACCAATGGAATTGCGTGACCTTCGCTGGATCGAGAGAGGACGAGTCAATTTTGTCCCGGGATCCTTGCTATGCGTCAAATCGGACGTACACCGGCCGTACGAGCTTTCACAGAAGCTTCCCCACTTCTACTCTCTATCCCCTCCTCGCCAACCGGTGAAAGCTCCAGCATACGTAAGCACACACCAATATTCTCACGATGTCTCCATACCTTTTGCTCGGGAAACTCAATAACTCGACTGTTTTTTCTCTTTAATACAGTACAACGAGATTAAAAGAGCTTTTATAATCCAAACTCGAAGCTAAGTGTAATTATTTTGACAGAATTTTACTTTTCAGTAAACTTGCAAGCTCGATTAAAGGAATAGGACGCGGAAATTGATAATTTGTGTTTATTCAATGATTCAGCTCGAGCTTTGGGATTTTTGAACGATGAAACTAGATGCTTTGAGCTTTCCCAATGATTGAGCAACGAAACGAATGAAGGCGAAGATATTTTTGAAGCTTGACACTCGCATGGACGGAGCTCTCACAGATAATCCGCTCTGATGAATCTTCGAGATTTAATTCGCAAGCTCGGAGATTTTTCACGGTTTACGCGTGCTCGCGGCGCGTGGCTCGAGGTTTCCCGGCCACTCTGCCCGGGCGAGCATGCCGGTTTACGTCACACACTTGTTTGACAGACGCACGAGAGCTTGCAACGAGCTTTCACCGATGAAACATTACTCTCAGACTGGTCCACGATGAAACATGCTAAGCCGCGCAGCGAAAACTATGATATCCCGGCCACTCACGGCAGACCCGAGCTTTTCCAAAGCTCCACCACCGATGCTGAGCTTAGAGCTTTCTTGCAACTGGTCCACGCAAGCTCCCTTCGGACTCTTGAGTTTTTCTTCAAAAGCTAATCAAGCGAAAATCTCCACGCACGATCCTAAAAGCTCGCTGAGACCTCGTCACGAGCTTTTCAAGCTTTTGAGCTTGCAGGAGCTTTAAGTGAGAAAGGCGCGCGCGCGCGCGCGCGTTGTCTGCGAGATGGACACGAGTCGAACCCGCTCGACGAGTTGGCCACTCGCGACTGGCGGAGCTTACGGCAAGCTTTCGTACTGGTGGCGGCCCGGCACCTCCAGAAGCGTGCTCGCCCGCCTCCTCGGAGCATCCGCGACGTAGCGGTGGTAGCGCCGAGCGAGCTTTCCTAGCCAAGGTCCAAATTGATTTTTACGTCGTGGCGTCGGTGGCGACGCTCGACGGCGTCCCGACGCAGTAACGCTCCCAAACGGTTGCCCGGGCAACCTCTCTCTCACTCATGACGTCACTACTCCCTACCACTCCCTACCCTAGCGGTCTACTCTATACTTTATCTTTTCCCCCTCTCGTCTTCCTCGCCAAACTCCACTTTCTTCTCTCTCTTTCTCTCTCTCTCTCTCTCATTAAACATTGAGCTTAATTTAATACACATCTAATTTTTTTTAACCACTCTAAACTTTTACGTCAATCTTATACCGTTCGTCTGTAGCAAAAGTGAACATTAATATTTTTCTTCGCTTAACTTTATTTACTACAAATATTTACTACAAAATGAAAAAAAAATCGTCCTTCCTGTTTAATTAATTAGTTTATTATATATTTCATATCCCTTCGTTCCGGCGTTTGCGAACGGTGTACTGAAAAAAAATCTCGAGTAAAATAATAAAAGTAACAGCAAGAAATTATTTTAACAATATTAACCTTAATAGAAGTCACTGTTCTAATATTAAATTGTTACGTTGATACAGTTAATTGAAAGTTTAATAAGAATAGTGCGAAGATCCCTTCATTATACTTATCAAGCAGAATGATAAAAAGTGAGATAACATGAATATTAAAAACATACTAACAGTTTCTCTAATGATTATAACAGTGATAATTATACAAGTTTTATGTTAAATTATTACATCCGAATAGTTAATTAAAAACAAAATTATAACGAAGGTGGGACAAATCGAAGGTTTAATAAAAACGAATAAATGATAGCGTGAAAATTCTTTTTTATTTTTGTTGTTACGGAGAAGGGAAAAATACAAGAAATGGTGGGAAACGGAATAATTGCTGGAGTCTTTAGCTACGCTGGATGCTGACAAACAATGAGAAGTCAGCCGCGTTACGGTAGTGGGTAAATTTGCTCCGCTAATGAACACGCGAAAGAGCGTGCAACCTCAAAAAGCAAGAGCACCACGCTTTTACAGCAGTGGCACTAACGTTTCTTTAACCCTCCACGTTACTCGAAATATTTCTTCAAACCCCTTTTCACTCGTAGCTTCATTGATACATGCGCTCGTTTATCTTCACGCATATATACATATACACCTTTACTTCTGCTTTCAAATGTTCTCTCGTATCTTTCAAAAATACACTTTTGTGTTAACTCAAGTCTATTTACGTCCAATAATAAATGTAATATAATTAATCGATCCTATAACAGAGATCTATAAACTCAATCTTGTCTCAAAAGTCAAATTAGTAAAAACAATAAAAATGAAAAATAAAAAATGCAAAAGAAAAGCTTTACTTATGTATATAGTTGCTGATTGACGAGAGGTCAAAGCTCGGTATCTGGAAAACTGAAGTTTCAAGCTTTCTCCGCATTTACAAGGAGGTTCTTGGATTGTTAACCAAAAGGCTTAGGAGACTCAGGGTGAAAAACTTAGATTTTTAACGAAGAGCTCAACCGGCAACAGTGTGCAATTACTGGCCACTTCTCGTCTGGCCAAGATGTGACCTTATTTCCTCGCAAGCTCCGCGTTCTAATTCCTGGTTGATCTTCGGCAATCTAATCGCAAAAACGTTTTATAAAGATGAGAGACGGCCGCCCGACTGGCTAACTCGATTCACGCGGATAAGGCTGAAAAATGTGTTTTAATCAAAAGTCGATTCGTCGTACTTCGCCACTTGAAAAACCGCTTTCACACCGAGAATTGCTCAGAAATTCAAGCTAATGAAATTCATTAGCACATTGAGTCAACTCGTTAAATCAAGGAATCCCGTCGAGCGAATAATCGGACCGATTGATTAGATCAATTTTTAATCACAAAGGATATTCATTCGTTTCGCGGAATTTTTCTTTTCCAGTGAAAAAATCCATATACAGTCAGACGGCTCCCATTCGTCCTTTCTTCTCACTCGTTAAAAATAACTTTTTAGCGATTGCCGATTCTCGTCAAAGTTCTTGGCTGTCGAGGGAAGCTCTAGCAGTATTTTTTGTCCTTTCTTATAAAATTGCTAAAGCTATAAAGAAATTGAATAAACTACTGGGCAATAGTTTGCTGGAGCAGTGTTAAATCTACTGCGAAATTATATTTGCTGCAAGTTTTGATGGGCACGAGTAAATAATGCAACTTTTTTTCCGAATAAGAGGAGCATTTTTCTGCAAACTTTAAGAGACTAAAAAAAATATATAAAATGCATAAAGAGGTTTCAGCAGAGAATAAATTAAATTCTAATAAAAACAAATTCAAAATAAACATTAATTCTTACAATAACCATAAACTCTGCACAATTCAGTGTAATAATAACATTTGGCAAATTCGATAAAACTTATACCCGAGGTATGTTGCATACGAAGGTAAAATCGGACTATCCAATATTCAAAGGAACCTATATACAATGCAGTCGGCGTAACACGTTCACCCTAAAAAACTTCTAAAGTATAAATTGCACGAATTTTTTGTTACAAGAAAGTTTTACAATTAGGTTACACAATAAATGTATTATTTTTGTAAATGATAACACACTACTGAGATACGAAAAAATTAAACTTTCGTACAATCTACACGTGAAGAACAATTAGAATTGAAGAAAATTCGTATTAAACACTCTGTATAAGAAGGATAAGGTTTTGGAGGAGATAGAGAATTCAACGTACATTTTTAAATTGTACATATAAAGACGATTTTTATTTTTAAATATTTCTTGGACACCGATACTTTGTTGCGTTTTACTTCCCCCGTTGTCTATCAATCACGACGAACGGTTTACGCGTTCATTTTTGATCGCTTCAGATCTCATATAAATGATTACGTCGAACTGTACGAAAGGAAATTCGTTATCGAAGCGAGCTGACGCACACACACTCACGTACACCCCCCCCCCCCATACCTACACACACATACAAACAGTACAACTGAAACCTGATACACGGCTAATAATCCTCGCTTAACGCGATTCATCGTAACTGTGGATCGAAAAAAATGACTCTATCGCAGCTCCCTTTGATTGACCGACGATAAGCGTTACGAAAATCTGTATTTTTTTTTTTTTTTTCTCAACAAACACGGTCGTGGATAGCAATCTGTATAAGTGACGCGGCTAGCAAGGACAAGAAGAGCGAGTATCGGTGAAAGAATAAATTTCGTTAAGCGAGGATCGTCCATAGCACCGTTTATCTCGTGAAACTTAATCGTTAATTATATAGCGATTATAAAAAGCGGTATCTAAAATAAGCTTTCAATTACGTAGATAACATTCAACAATCACTTTAGCTTTTGATATTAGCAATTATTAGCTCCATTCTGGCATTGACGCATCGCTCATCGGGGCGATAAATCATTTGAAGAGCGTGTCACGGGTCTCAATATAGCTATCACGAATCAATAACCGTACAGCTCGGCAATAAGCAATTATATATTCGTTAATGTTTACAAGTCAGCGCCGCTAATTTACTCATCGGAGTTGCGAGCCCCGAAAGGAATCTTCCCTTCTTTTCTCCCATTTTTATACGCAAGTAACATCAATACGCCAGCAGCCTTTACTCTCGTGGAAAGGACGATCGAAGATTCCGCGAGAACCTTATCAGACACGAGAGACCTTAGAATTTTCTCACTCTCGGAGCACCGGCCAATCTTGCTGCACTCTTCAGCTCCTCTCTTAAGATGCTCAAAGTTCGTGATCATTCGAGCCTTTAATTACCTCGAAAGTAATTATTTCAATCGGTGTGATCACTCTTCGTTCACTCTTGTCCAAGTTCTTCAAACGTCAGATTTCCTGCGATATAATGGAAATCTTCTTGAAGATCGCAAGTTTTGACAACGGTGATAACGAGTTACTTAAAATGATGCTGACGATGGTAACACGATTCATTCGATGTTGAGAGTGTAATTGACGTTCAAGTCGATGTTTAATTTTCAAGGATTATCCATTCGTGGATTCCTACCTCGATCAGAACTGCTGAGCATCCTTCTCCAGCACGATACAACGCCAGTGAGTTCGAGTTACAGTATATACACATTCAGAAGCATCCACTTAGCTCTTTGCCTTTCAATATCATTGCCATATTTTCTTCACGAGAATCCAGAAATAAAACTGAAATGGAGCGTGGTTTTACAACAACAAAAAATCCAAGAGTAATTTACAGAATATCCATTAGACCTCTTCAATAATGAGAAAGCCTCTCGCAAACTGCCGGGCACCGCATTTCCTAAGAAGCATCTTGGCAGATGCATAATGCACCGGAAACGCACAACGTTAAATATACTTTAGCTGAGTAATTTAATAGTAATTACAATTTAGTCACTACACATTTACAATTGTCACGAATAATAACGATAATAATCATACAAGGCAAAGAGCTAATCAATTAGAGACTATTAAAGATACGCACAAGGAAATTTATCAATAATTCCATAGCCTAATTTTTCACAATATCATCAAGATTTAGCCACGTTACTAAGCACGTTTAAAAAAATTGACACAACAACCAGGACCCGTTTGAACCCCGAGCTGGTCCATGGTTTCTCGGCTCTCTTTTTTTCTTTTTCATTTTCTAATAAAAACGTGCAACATTTTCTCTATTCCCTGCAGATTCCCGCAAACTATTATAGTTAACAATGAAAAGATCTCTATAAAACATGCGACTTTATAATTATTCACACTTAGTATACGCTTGGCAAATTCATCTAAGAAGCCCTAATACTAATTTCAATTGTATACAATTGTCATTCGCATGTTGCCCAATCGTCTCTGGCCGAAATCTTCGATCTCCTTTCGGTTCCTCGCATCGGATCTGCTGTAAATTGTCGGTAACATTCTAGGCTAATCAATTAAACTTGCAAAATTAGCGCTTCCTTTTTTACACAGAACGTGAAAAACCAGAGAGTGGCTCGAAGGTTTTACAGTGCTAGGCAAAAGTGATGCATGAGGTACGAATGAAACGATTCTCATTCAAAATTAAACAATAAATAGCTAAAGTTAACTTGTAAGAAATAAGGTTAAAAAGGTCATCGGGTTATTTCAAAATAAAATTGATCAAAAAGACATATATATATATATATATGTGACATGAAATGGAGTTGTTAGAAAGCTATGATACCATGAATATTAAAATAACTGAAGCAACAGGTTCTGGTAACCAATTCCCTCGCACTATCCGGTTAAATAATCATAGGAAGGAATTAATGAATTAAACATTAATTAAAAAGAAAAAAATATGACACAGATTTGTACGAAGTGGCCTGGCACTGTAGATCCCAAACTGAATCAACGTGCATATATATACGATTCTTTCCTCTATTTCTTATTCTCCTTCAATACACGCACGCACACACGCATACAAACACTCGGGCGCGCGCGCGATCACACACCCCACCACTCTCTTCTCAATCGCATTAACTAATTTATGTCGCTAAAAGCTGAACTCTCTTCCACTTTTCTTTCAATGTGCATATCTCTTACTCAAGAAACATTGTAATTCAGCAAGTCATCATCGGTATAAAACTGTCTCCCCTTTTTCATCATAACTCCCCAACCACACTTCCTTTCACAAGTTAAAAACTCTATCACTATTGGCTATCTTTATTATCAAGATCGCACCGAGCACCGGAAGCTACTCAGCCTCAAATCTCCACTACCCAGATCGCACTTACTCCTCGACTCTTAACCAGAAAGATGAAGAAAATTTGTCATTTGCATGCCTTTTTCATTCTTAATATTCACCTTCTGGAAAAAGTAATGGAGTTCTCGCAATTCTATGCGGGATAGATTAACGAGAATTGGTAGTAATTGGCACTCACTGTGGTCTTGAAAGTTCATTTCTGTCATGGAAAATTCGTGAGGGATTTGAGTCAACCGTTCGATTACTGATAAAGATACAGATAAACTCGCAAACAGTAATTATAATCACGTCCTCTCTTCCATGGGCGCTTCCTCGCTTATTCGCGCGCTCTACTTAAACCTTAATGAGTATCGGTAATTAAGCTTACTTAAGCTTACAACGTCCACAGATCGACCAATTTATCTTTACGAAAAATTCTCAAAGTTCCTTCAATGGTGAAAACGCATCGCGTCTCATTTAATTCCTTATAAAAAACGGACAATTGTACTGTAGACAATAAACTTTTGGCAAAGGATCGCTGTAATGACTATAATGATATATACATGCAATATATGTATATATATATCACCGAAGTATTTAAAGCGCAAAGTTATTCTAGGAAATTTTTAAATGTCGAAAGACCTTCGTCATTTACAGCGTCACTGATTACTATTACAACGAGGACAGGGGCTCTGCCATTTACATATTATATATATAATATATATAATATTTATATATGTATTGAATATTTACAAAAACCGTTAAGTATATAAATGACGACATTTATAAATGCATTTAATTTAGTTAATAGAAATATATTCTCATCGAGGCAGACTCCAATGAGGCGTTCAACGATTTTATAGACCAGTCTGAAATTATTTGTATCTTCAGATCTCAAATTAATAAATTTTGTAATTTTGTTTGCGTCCGATAGAGAGTAACATTGTCAAAGATACTCGCTTATAAACTTAAAAATCTTAAGAAAGTGTTACTCCTTTAATTATTTTAATATCTTATTAATGATTAATTTATCTTGAAAATAATTCTGTAAATTACTAGATAAACTAACGTGCTCCCTATTTTTGGTAGAAAAGAATTTGAGACCCTAGATATAGAAAGTACATAGAGTAATAATTATTTAACTTTTTTTCATGCATTTGGGTCTGAAGTCACTCTATTATCGTGGAAAGCCTCAGAGTTTACGAGTCCTGGGCTTCCTGTGGCAAAACCTGCGGACGACAACTAAAAACAACCCAAGTTCACAGATTGGAATGAGCAAAGCTCTAAAAACTAACACTGAAACGTTTGCATCAAATGTAACATTGACGAGAATAAATATAAGAGAGATTATAAAAGGAAATTAGCTAACACTCGATGGAACTATACAATTATAATACACGTTATATCAGTTTAAAAATCATGAGGGAAAATCAGATTCATTTGATTTGATAGTATCACAGTAACCATAAGTTACGAATTTCTCGAGCATTAATTAAATTTTTGTTAAATCAATTCAATTCATTCTTGAACCTATTTTCAAGCCACTAAAAGTTATATGAAATAATATGAATCGATCTATAGTAGCGAGGAATTTAACAGCTAAATTCCTTAATAACTAAAAATTCTACAATAAAATTAAAAAAATGTAATATTGCAATAAATCGACTTAACAATTACCAAATATGATGAAATTTTACTGAATCGAAATCGTATCAAAATACTGACAGAAAAATATTGTTCCGATCTTGCATAGGGTATAGTAATAACAAAGTTTTGGTTTCTTTTACGTATCGATAGATATAACGAGAGATCGCTATAATAATTTGATGAGCGTATCTTGAATATTGCAATATTAATTTGTTGATATTTTTGCGTTATACAATATCAGTGTACATAAGAATGTATAAAACTTTTATACGATTAAACAGGAATGTACGATCCAATGCCGGTTTTAACTGCTCTTATAGCACACAGATCTTGGAAATATCGCTATGTTCCCTTATATGTACCAAAAAGAAAAACTAGAAAAATGTGCACTTGAAGATGGGAATAATTGTACGTAAGATATACGCGAAAATTGCAAATCGATATTGCTTCCACACCCTGATAAGATAATTTTGCTTTCAAATGCACATGTTCATCACCTAATAGGAATGTTTCTCAGTATTTTGCAAACGGATGTTTTCTTAACAGTTTCCTTAGCTAAAAGCTACAATTCAATTAAGTATAATTTTTGGAATGATAGACAGAGAGAGAGAGAGAAGAGAAAAGAAAGATACGTCCTTTAAAATTGTAGCTTCTACTACGGAGCTGATTAAAGGTATTATAAACGTAGCATCAATTTATGTATATATAAAATTCATCATAGTTCTTAACTGTTTCCATCAGATCTTGAACCAAAAAATAGTTAATTAATTACTCAAAGAATAATTATTTTGTAACTATTCAGATACAGTTAATATCCTTTGTCTAATTCGATTTAAGATACAGAAAATGTAATACCTAATATCATTTTGTATTAAATAGTATATCTAAAGTATGTCTATAAAGTTAGAATTCCAGCGCTATCAATTCGTACAATTTTATCATAAATCGTAAATGGCTTTCTATCGTATTTGTTAAAAAATGAAATATGTTGTAGTGCCCTTTGAAAAAGAAATAAATAAATTTGAAAAAAGTATCATGTAAAATACAATAAAAAAGACGCTGCGCAATTAACTTCCCAGCAAATTTTTAATTGGACGTCTTGATATATTTCTAATATAGAAATTTCTCCAAATGATTTCACGTCGAAACACTTCCCTTTGTAAATCGTAAATTTGTTAACGAATCCTTTAGTGCTTTGTTATTCTATAAAAGTAAATTATTAATAATTATTATTAATATTAGAATTTCTTTTTCTTTGGGTTAAAAATTTTCATCTGGATTAAAAAGAATTATTAAAAAATGATTAGTTCATAATGATCTCTAGATTGATAGAAGCTGGTGAAAAGCAACACCGATTTTTCACTATAGTTATCCGCTGGTGTCGAATATTGAGCCTTATATTACTAATACATAATAAATACATCGCTCTGAATACACCCAACATGATACATACATACTGTTATGACACATTGATTGACTTTATTAATCGTATTATTATCTGACCTGCAAACAGCCATCTTAGGACCATCGATCAATTTCTTGGTCAATTGAAAAAACATATCTCTAAAATAAGAACTTAAATTAATTTGTTCCATATTTGTTGCGCAGTCTAGCCTAATCGTACTTGGACTAATCTAGGACCAAAGGAGTATTACGAGCTACATAATTAGACCAATCATTATGTTTTAACACATAATATGTATCGGATAGTTCCGAATGCTTTACGCCTTTCTTGGAAATAAGATCATTCTCGTCTCGCATTATTGTTCGAGTAAATTAAGTTTTGCCCTACACTGAGAAGCAGCACACATTTTTCACTAAACCATTACTATGGCTTCTTCGCCACAGAAGAGGAAAGGATATTGATCGATCATCGTTTGCACTACATCCTCCAGATACGGCCTCATAGCTTCAAATCTGCCAAGATCGTTAAATTCTATTGGTAATAATGTAGGCCACCAGCAAATCGCCAAATTTTTACTATCCATACTATTCAGTTTACAATTCTCCGCCACCCTGCAATTAATATTTGTCATTAAAACTTTGTATCCCAATTGCTTCATTCTAATATGCTTTTAATAATTTCATTATTATAACCAAAACTTACTTTACAAAATGATGGAAAATAAATTTAAGCACGTCAAAGTTCACTGGATTTAATTTATTGAGCATTAATCGCAGAGCCAGAAGCCTGCAACTCCGATCTGTAATTAAAAGATAAGTGATATACTTCTAGATTATCTCCATCAAACATCTTACATAATATGAATTTGATAACTAAAAACAGATAGCGTAAAAAAGTACTAACCTTCCATATTCATACAAGTTGATGACATTGGTTTACTGATACCACGTGCACCTAATATAAGTAAAAAATAAACAATAACGCTATTATCACAATATACAGACATAGCTTACTTGCAAAAATGAAATGGCTTATGTATACTATTGATAGCTTAAATCAATATTAGGGTGGTCGTTAAAAATAAATTTTTTGACGGATCCCCAAAAACCACTAGTATTTGATGAAAAACTACGGTGGTTGAAACCTGTGGTCTGACAAATGATGGAAACACGTGCCTCAATGCGATCAAATATAATTTTCGAAGAATTTTACAGTTTTTCGCAGATAACTCATTAAATATTCGACTCTATGAAAAGATGCATATAACATTTTCTCTGAAGAATAAAATTCTACATAATAAAGATTCTATACATTTTTCTTCTAGAATGCATACTAATCGAGATATTCCTGAAAAATCGATCCTCTTTTTCGTTTATACACATTATATTGGCATGCTCATATGAGTAGTTATTCTTATTTCGCTGTAGTTACACATTTTATTTCTCTTAATTTAATAAAATATGTTAATTGTACGGTAAACTAAAAATAATTATTCATATAAACATATCAATATAATGTGTATAAACGAAAAAGAGGATCGATTTTTCAGGAATATCTCGATTAGTATGCATTATAGAAGAAAAATGTATAGAATCTTTATTATGTAGAATTTTATTCTTCAGAGAAAAGGTTATATGCATCTTTTCATAGAATCGAATATTTAATGAGTTATCTGCGAAAAACTGTAAAATTCTTCGAAAATTATATTTGATCGCAATGAGGCACGTGTTTCCATCATTTGTCAGGCCACAGGGTTCAACCACTGTAGTTTCTCATCAAATACTAGTGTTTTTTAAGGATCTGCCAAATTTTTTTTTTTAATGACCACCCTAATATATATATATATATATATATATGCCTACACCATTCGGATGCTTCATATTTTTTAGCTTACCAGATATGTCTTCCAATTCAGTCATTCTTTCCTTATCAATGAGTGGTGGCAATCTCTTTGAGAAGAAGTCCTTCAATGCGGTAGCCACAGCATTGACAGGAATATCCAAGGATCGTATATCAACATGATCATCTGAAAAAATAAATTGATTAGATTTCTGAATACACTTATATTTTAGTATCTATAGTAGGATCTATACCTTCTTCAAATTTTTGAAAGAGTAGTTCAACGTGCGCTCGATTGCCCGGAACTCTGTAAATTCCTTCGGAATCTAAACCCTCTTCTTCGATAAACTGGACACATTTTTCGAGAAACAGTGGTATCCGATTGGTCTCACTTTGAGCAAAATCTTCGATCAAAGGTTGTTGCTGTACTTGAGGTGGTAGAGAAGAGCTAGAACCCTTTGTCTGCTTTATTTTCTCTTGCTTTTTCTTTTCCCTCTCCTTTTCCTTCTCAGCATGTTTCTTCAATTTTTCCTCCTTTTGCCTTCGTTTTTCAAGTTTCTCGTCCTCCTTCGCTTTCTGTTTATCCTTCTTTCTTGTTAACTTGTCGTTATCTTTTCCTTTACCAAGAATTCCAAACTAGATGAAAAAATATAATTATTTAAAGTCATCGTTTAATTTAAAAACATTCGTCAAATGTAAATAGTGCACCACTTACGCTAGGTGAATTAATTTCACGTGGGGATGAAACATCTAGACTGGACTCGTCATCAGGAAGGCCAAAACTATTTTCTCCCCTTTGTTTCCCTATAATTTTAACACTGATTAATTAATACTGAACTCAAAGATTTAAAGTTAAACCTCTGAAATAGCTGATCTTACAAGAACCACTGTACATGTCCTGCTGCAAATGCTTTAGACTATAAGGATGTTGTAAAGTTGCTGATAAATGCTGTTGCTGCAACGAGTTTTCAAATCTCTTTCGTAAACTGGCAGCAGCATATTTATATTGCTTAGATCTTGATCGAGTTCCGTGCTCTGGATCACTGGACTCTAAACTATCCGACGAGTCACTGGATACTGTGACAAAAAAGTTACCGTAAATACAATATTCATAAAAATTTAATATACAAATATATCTAAAGTCTTCCTTTAATATACCTCGTTCAGCTGGATCTACTCTCCACATTTTTTCATCCCTACTATCTTTAATATAATTTATGCCAAGAATACCATCTCCACTTCCCATGCTTGCCAAAGATGGTACTTTTGGAGTGGCTACTGGTATAGCAGTGCGCTTCTTGCGCATTCGCTTGTGGGTCGATGACTTCTTATTTGCTTTCCCCAAAGTATCCGCTATTTGTCTTTGCCTCTCCAGTGAGCTCTCTTCCGAGTCGGAATCGCTGTAAGCTATAAAAAAACCGAAAGCTATTAATCAAAATAACACAAGTACATTAACATAAGGCTATACAAAATGTAGCATTCCAATGAAATACAATTAATTGTAGTTTTCTTACATGGCTGTCCTTTTTCTCGTCTGTGTCGAAGTTTGGATTTGTTATTCCTAATAAAATCTTGTACCAGAGTATACATATAGTCCCCATCGTGACCAGAGTAAAAACCTGGAACGACGTCTTTTACTTGTGCGTACTCAGATCCAAGATCCACCAATTCCGGAGTAGCAAGAGGAGCATGCCCCATAGTCATTCTGTGGCTATGTTCATCCTTCTCCCCGATAGTCATTCTGGCAATGGCATCGGTCACATTAGAGAAATCTTTCAGGTTGATTTTTCCTGGCTGCTTCAGAGTTTGACTATTCCCTTTTGGCCTCGGCTTGGCCTGGGAAATATGCCTACGTCCTGTTGTAAATGCTCGATGGGAATAACTATTCGTAACACCGTCTTGATGCATAAACGTTTCTTTTACCCAGCCTGTAATATTTAATATATTCCCAATGTAAATATTATTTCTAGTGATAATAAACACATAATTTCTTAAATACTTAGATCATCTCTGTACGGCATTATACAGAAAAATTGTAGAATATAATTTAAATTTTATTTTATATGCACTTGCACCGAATGAAACATAAAAAACGTTATGTATCCTCCGTGATTTAAAATTTAGAACTGATACAGATATCATTCAGTGACTAACCAGATAATTTATTAGCAATGTCCCCACTCTTCAGTAGCTCCCTTTCCCTCTCCTCTCGATAAAAATCAACTTGGCTATAAATATCACTATCATCGCTAGGTGTGGCCCGGTTGTCAGGGAAGTGCTCGTTCATCCCAGTGTCCCCGAGATCTCCATCCGGAGTAAGTTGCTCGTACGACTCGGATCCACTTCTAAAAGTTACAGACATACTACTTCACGTTAGACTTTTAAGTTACAGAGACACAGACATTACTACATCTAATACATCAGTTGCTTCCAGTTTACTTACCCATCATCCGGTGTCTGTAAGTGATAGCTTTCGTGTCTCGGTGGTGGCATAGGGTGCAATCCAGAATATTCCAGTGTACCTTCTCCGCTATCGTTTAGATTGCCAGGCTCCTCCATATTAAACGCCTGTTCAATTTCCGGCTTCTTATCCCAAACTTCTTTGAAAAAAGGTGTGTAAAATGCAGCTAAAAGTATACATAAATTTAGATTAGAACTATGTTAATTTTTCCAAATTTTAAAAGCTTTAGCAGTTGGCCTAAACCATGCATAAATAAAAAAAATGTAAAAATAATACTTTTTTGTTGACAACTTGAGGCAGATGTCATAAAATGAGCTTGTAATCTGTCAGCAGTTGCATTTCCTTCTGTAATAAGTAAATGACTCAAATCGTTACTGAAGTAAGCATTAGCACCTCCATTGTCCGTCACAGCCATTATTTGAATCGGTAGATTTGGTATATTCATGGAGAATGCACTGGAAACAGTTAAATTAAAATTTATTAAACAAAATATAAAAAAAAATAAACATTAGAAGAAACTGTAAGACAAAATTAAAGTTTAAGCTTACTTGAGGGTAGCTAAGGAAGCTTTCCTTTTTGTAGAATAAACCAGTATAAAACCATGCACTAATTCATCTCTAAATGCATTTGCACCATGAAAACTAGAAATGATAACTTCCACTCTTCGTTTGGATTCCCCTAAAAACGTTTCCAAGACTATTGATCTATCTCCGCTAAGGAAACAACACTGATGACTCAACAATGGACCAAGGACGTTTTCCACGGAAAAAGGATCTCCGCAAAACATGCACATTATTATTCTGAAATGAATTATTTATTAAGAATAGCAATATCAACCAAATTATGTAGACAAGATCAGAATTATTCCCAATACCTAATGTCGGGTTCTAAACATTCAATAACGCTTTGATAAATATTTAAAAATCCTGCGCGATGATTTATAGATTGAATTAGTTGTTGCAGTGCGTCTTTAACTAATGGAGTTGGAAATCTTTTGTCTTGCTCCAAATCCTCTATACAAACGTCAATAAATGGACACTGCAGGCTATAAAACAATAAAGCTATGAAAATGTCAACTAATATCTTTATTATCCGTATTTGAGTATCATAAAACAGCAAATTTACCTATCCGCGAGATTTTGTCCTTCCTCTCGCAATCTTATGGCCTCAGATTCATCAACTGTAGATTCTGGTACAAACATGATAACAATCGGCAATCCCTGGAAAGGTAATCTGTCTTCTTGCTCCAAATTTGAAAGCAAAGTTTTCTCCAAAGACGAGCGTATATATTCGAAAGAATCTTCATTGGAGTAAATGCAAAATGATCCTGAAAAGAATAATAAATATTTTTAGATTTATCGCTTCCATAGATTTATTTTTTCTAGCAATAAAATGAAGTACCATGAGGCATAAAATCGGAAGTAGTAAAGGAATTATGGGGTAGTCCAACATCTCCATCGATAATTCTATAGCCAAGTGTGTACAACTGAGAATCAATCTCCACTTCATCATCATCAGTCTGCGCTCTGATTTCACTAGCAAATTCTTCTCCGAGTCCACTGCATCCAAGAATAACCAGATTTAGCTGATTATTCTCAGACGTCAGTTGCCATTGGCTGCTATGATTCCAAGAAGAAGGTCTGAGAAAATTGTAACACTGCATAAATCGAATAAAAAAAAAATTAATACTTTTTAATTTATTATACCTATGGGCCTTCGTTCCTAATATTCTTTCTATGAGAGCATCCATGCAATTTGGATAAGCTGGACAGTGCTCTCTTATTGGACAATGAACGAATCCTAAATGCTGGAAAAGCATTAACTTTCTATCTTGATCCAATCTGTCTAAAGCTTTATACCTGTAATGTTAGTCAAATGTTAACAAATGCAATAAGCCAACTAATATGTTGCTAAAAATATTTTTAATTTTAATTTCCTTTACCTAAAATCGTCCAATAAAGCATCTGTAATCTCTTTGATGTCGTCTTGAGTAATTGTTCCAGCTGGAGCTATACTTTTAAAATGATAAAATAAATCTGCATGCTCCAATAATAGTTCCTACAAATCAAGAAGTACAGGATTAATTTAGGAACATGTTTATCAAATTAGCTTCATTGCAGCTTTTTTATTTTGTTTGCTTACTTGAAAGTTGTGTTTAGCTTTCTCTATAATTTCTTTCTGATGTTGATCATAAATCTCTTGACAGTCATGATGGGATAGAGCTTCAAAACATTCTCGACCCATAAAAAGTACTCGAACTTCGGCCAAATGTTTTCCAGGAGTAACATAACCAGTCTCCTCAAGTAATTGTTTAAATTGCTTCTTCCACCTAAAGATACGTTATTTGTTTAAATAATTATATACTTTGTTTCTATGATTTTGCTTAATATACAAATAACTTTTTTGGCTTTGCTTGTAAACAAAGAATGAATTGTGATTATAAAAAGTGCAATCTAGTAAAATAGATCGTGCCAATGTTATAAGTATAATAATGCAAAGAATAAAAGCAATAACAAAAGCGTAAATTACCTTTTTGGAAGTCTGCAGAAAGAAACGCCACCCAAAAGAAAGCAAAGCGTTAGTGTTCGATAATTAATTTGTAAATAATTAAATAAGTTAACTACCATCTAATAATTCTATAATTATATTACAAAATAAGTTAGTGCTGTGTTATTTCTAATTAAAATAAATTAATATCCATCACCAAAACTGAAAGTTAATAAGCCTATTTTTCAATATCAATAATTTATCAGTTGCCCCCCTAGTGTGAAAAGTTGGAAAAATCGATACTCTTTTTTGCATGTTTTAAATTAGTATAATCGTTTTCACGGTTTTGACGGCCGACTATTTATCGAAATACTTTGAAAATAATCGTTTTTCTCAGCCGCTCACACCAGAAGAATCTTTAAATCTTTGAAACTAAAAAAGCTTACTCTAAGCGCCGCTGTTCTAGTTGCAGTGCATTTATATGATTTTTAAAAACCGTCTCAGCCTCTGGAGTTTCTAAGACATCATATGGTATTTTAGAAGTATTATTTTCTCCAAAATCATAATCTATCCAAGGAATATCTTCTGGACATTCGTAAAAGTATTGATGAAAATCTGCATGTTCTTTAATGTACTGTTGTACAGTAGGCCAGTCCCTAAAAAAATTAACTAATTAATAACTTCAAATAAAATATAGTTTTATGCTTGTAATAGCAAATTCCATGCTTTCCAAACTTACTCATTTATAAGACTTGCTATATCTGGACATATCTCATGTAGAATATCTGGTAGCATATCTAAATATCCTTGAATCTTTTTAGCTACTTGTTCATCTTTAAGTTTCTTAATATGTCTTCTAAATAATCTTTGAGTAGCATCTATGCCAAATAGTTCTACAAATGTTGAAAACTCTTTGTGTTGAGCAAGTTTTTTAGAAGCTTGAGACCATAATGCTCTATAGTCAGTGACGTGAATTCGTATTAATCTTTGCAAGGAATCTGTGGAGGCATCTAACAATTCTTTTCGAGATCTTGCTGCTTCGGAATAGGGTGTTACTTTACTGCGCATCTTAGTTTTATCTATTAATTGTGCTATGATCATGAAAGCTAAATCTATGTTAATATTTTCATGGGCAGATGTTTCAACGATTAAAATCGAGCCTTTATATTCTTTGCGCATAATTAACTTTTCTGCTTCCTTTATATATTGATCGTTTGCGTCATCGTTCTTTGTGGTAACCAGCACGATAGGCTTTTTGGTTTTCATTAAATTGTTCAGTATATTTGCTACTATTTCAACTTGCTTTTCGATTGATCTATTCGGAACCACACTGACATCAAATACACACAAAAAACCATCAATATTTAATTTGCCATCTGGCAACACTTTCTGCTCGTATTCCTTTTCTATACCAAGCTGATTTTTGCAAATATACATTAATTTTTCAGCACTTGTGATTTTAGTGGCCGAGCACCTCTTTGCATATGGCTCCATTTTACCACCCTTGAATGGTTGGAAAGATGCATCATCTATAAATTCTGTATGTTCTATGACTTGAAATTGAAACTCGGTTCCATCTTCTGCTGCTTTTACAACTTCTCCCCAGTACAAGAAATGGTCGTTATTCACTACTCTGCCACTAAAATCAGACTAAAAATGGTTCAGTAAATTAGTAACAAGTAATATTAAAATTGGTATAATAAATGTTTGCGAAAAAAGTATTTACTTGCGAGAGCACTGAAATATGGTCCACGCTGTAATCATCACTGAGTGACCTCATAAAACGATTGCATAAACATGATTTCCCTACACCAACCTGACCTTTGTCTTTTTCTGTGCCAGACAGGCCAACCACCGCCACATTCATCGCTTTAAGATTATCACTTTTTCTCGCCATGTTTAAGGCTTTTTATCAATTAGTAATAAGTATTATTATTAAATGTGTGAAAAATTTTTATGGTAATTATTACAAATACTGCTATTCAAGACATTTTGGAGTATGTCTAAATATCATTTATATACTTCTTATAACTACTACAAATTTTTCCTTAATCCTTTGGTCATTATATTAGGTCTATAAATTTGTGTAAAAGCCGATACAATTTTCCTTTGGTGACATCTCAAGTCGTGCGTTTTTCTTCCAACTATTACCCTTCCATGCCTGATATTACAAATCAAGGCAGAAACACATCAGTATTGATAAAGAAGTTTTTATAAAGGTAGCATTTGTCAATATTTCATTTGTTACAAAGATTTCTATAAATGCTATACTTTTATTAGGACACAAATGCAAATACTATATCAATCTAAATTAGTAACACAGATTTAAAGTTATTATTAAATGTTACATTTAGGTTTAAACATTGAATTATAGTTTAGCACAGACATGAGCAATTGTTCTTTGGAATGGCACTGTGTACCTGAAATAAAAAAGAGAAACTGACATGGATTTCAATAAAATAGAATAATTTATAAAACTTTAAAGATTTATTTGGTATCAGTATCTAATTGGGAAAGAGAATTTAATTTCCCTATAAGAAATTATAAATATAGGATTAGGAATTACTTGTTAAAATAAGATTAGTTACAAAGGAGCAACTCCAAAACTTACAAGTATTAATTCATTAAAAATCAGATTTTACAGTATGAGGGACTTTTAATTAAAAGAAAACAGGTGTTTTCAATTGGTGAAAGGTGATGAAAAAGAAAGTGAGGAGCCAGTACAAAGGAACGACGCACGTGAATAAATGGACTTTAAAATTTTTAAATTCCATCACGTGCCATATAATAGCTTACGAAAATAATTAGACAAACTGACGAAAATGTAATGTTTTATACCGAAGAGGAAAAAATGAATGACGCGAATGACGCTTGGGGCCGAAATTATTCGATACACAAATGACAGCTACGAATAGATCAATATGCATTGTACACAATCTCACAATGATTGCCAAGATAAAATATTCTAGTCAATCGAATCATCTTACCGTTAAATTTCTTTAAGTCCCTATTCTAAGGTCGGTAGGATAATAAAGGCTGTAAATTTTTAGGTGAAAATTTTACCTGAAAAACGATGCGACCTGTACAGCCACAGGAGAGCACGGACATTCCTCCGGCGACGTTTTTCATACAGGCCGGCCGTCCCTGACGAGAAAAACTTGGAAAATCCGTTCGATCTTTCACTATTTCACCAATTGCATCATCCTAGACTTCCCCGTAATTTCGCGTTGATGGATAAAAAGTGTTGAAAATCTCGTCTGGCAATGGTTAATGGCTGAGCATGTAAATAACTTTATGTCAAACATCGAGTATTGCCCCGTAGAGGAGCCATCTTGGTGGGTGGGCAACACGTAAAAGCACGACGATGGATGTTTTTCGAAATGTTCATACACTTCATACGTTATTCCTTCCCACTCCTACCCACTATGTTCAGGGCAGTGTATCTATCTTATTATCCCGTGTACATCCGCATTTTCTATTTAAATCTTAAAGCAATTTACAAAATAAACTTATTTAATTAAATTTTGTTTTCTCAAAATCTGATTAAGCCAGGAAATTAGGAGAAATGTGCTTCTAAATTATATTATGTTTAATAAATTGTTCTAATGAAGAAGTCGAGTCTAATAAAAACCGAGGAAAAATATTTTTGAGTATTCTAGGAACGGCCCTGAGCTGTGTTTTGCGCTATCTGTGTGGTCAGGTGATTGACTAAATGCAAACTAAAGTTTGGTAAAATAAAAAATGGCTGACAGCGGGGATGGACAGAATAATATCTCGTCTGGAAAAGAGGCTAGAAATACCGTCATTGATGGGCCAATTACTGATCCAGCATCGAGCAATAAGGTAATTAACAGTGGCCACCAAACTTATAACAAAAATACTGACTTTTTCACAATCAAATTTCATGCTTGACACCTGAGATTTACCGCTGTCAAGTACTTCGCAGTTATCAGTACTCGTCTCTCTTTTTAAATGATAATCAATATTTTTTGTCAATGCAAACACGGTGGAGGGCCAGCTTCGACAAAGCTTGCTTTGTTAAATTTAAGAATAATTAAGTTAACTTGATAAAAACCAATGAAAATGTTAAATGTCATTCTAGTGCTATTGTTACTTGCTTATTTTTATTTTCTGTACCTTGCTTTAACTTCTAAAGATTCTATAATATACATCTTTTCTTTTTAAATATTTCTCTTTCACTCATCTATGAAAAGCCTTGTACTATTCTGAAACCTATTTGTTATGGTTACATAACTCGCTCATGATGCTAATTAACAGAGAGACAGAGAGAGTTATGTATACAATCTATTTATTATTTAGACAGTGTCTTTTAACACTGTTGAAAACTTTAAATTTATTATGTTCATAGAAATGTAGACTGACTAGTATGGAATAATTTTACATAAAAGTTATCAATTGAATAAAATGTTTGATTTAGAAAGCTATATTAATTTTTTCCAATAATCAGTGAAAGAATTTTACATAATATGTACTTGTATTGTACTACTGTAAAATATAGTACAGAAAAAAAATACAAATTACTTTTATGAAATATTGTATAATTTTATACTAGAGAAAATCTTTTTTAAGATGCTATTTCTTGGGTAACAAAGTGTTTTGAAAAAAGAGATCAAGAAATATTTGCTTTATATAACTGAAGCAGGCATAAATTGGCTATTTAATATTCCAAATGCATAACAGAGAGACAATTTTTATCCAAGACAAAATAACAGCTGTCTTATATACTAACTGTTTCTTAAACCGAAGCTGCTGAAACTCAAGCTTTAGGTTTCCTTTTCCTTTTTTCGCAGTAATAAGTGTTCCAAGATTTTATTAAATAAATTATTTAAGTCTTGTCTGATGATACTGTGATAACAATGTTTAAGTAGGATTTAAAATGTGACGAAAATTCCATAACTGTACGTAAACATTTATGTTGAAACAATTTAACACAAATTACATTGTTTAATATTTCTCTCTATTTTATATTCAATGATACTTTTTGGTTTTACAAGAAAATAAAAATTTCTTTAAACTTGTATTTATTGACAACTAAATAATTGCCAGTATAATAAATATTTTGTTTCTTTTTGTAATCTAATTTTTCTTTGTACAAATATTTGTTGTGTATACTGGACTTAGGATTTTATATTATTATTAAGAATGATGAATCTGTAAAGGTAAATGCATGCTTGCCCCTAAACTGCTTATATTATAATAAAAATAATGCTTATATTATTTTACATATAGAACATTTTTCTCACAGTAGTCCGTAGGTTCGGTACCAATCACTCATACATCGCTCATTTTTAATGCTACACTTACACCTAACGTTTTGTTATCATAATAAACTCTTAGAATTGAATACCTACTGTAAATACGATGATATTCAATCTATAGAGTTTATCACGACACCAAAGCAGTTATAGATGTAAGCGTAACATAAGATTAGTAACACTTTAGACGCGGCACTACTATTTGCACCAAAATTTTTATTATTATTTATTATTATAGTTTTCGCGAGTATACAGCGAAATTCAAAAGCGAAATTTCACTTTAAATTTGCGATTTTTTAAAATGCTTCGAATTAATTATTCAATAAAATTTAGGTAATAAAAAATCAAGAATTTTTTTTTGAAATTTACTATAAATTTTTTTATTTCACTTATTCGAAAAATAATACATATCTCACTTTGGGCTTAAATATATTGAAACCCTGGAATTGTTTGGTAATCTTGTTTGCCATAAGCCGATTAAATTAAGAATTATTGCGGATTTTACTTGCTTCTTTCCTTCTGTTTGTAAATCTTAGTGAACATACAATAAAATTGTTAACATAAGTAGGAAAAGGATTAGACATAATTCTAGAATGAAAGTATATAGAAGCCCGAAAGATTGATCGATAAATCCAATTGGCCATCAAAAATTTGTCAAGCAAACGTTTGTCAACAAGTGTTTGTAAAGAGCAATAGACAAAAATGAGTGTGCTTTTTTCGCTCGCGTATGCAAAGAATGAAAGAAAGAAAATAAAATCGTAAGAATAAAACCAAAACAAAACATCCAATTTGGGCGTTTCGTACCAAACTACGGACTGTTAATCGGACTCTAGCTGCAAATGAATCATGAAATGGTGGTTATTGTGATTTCAGAGCCTAGAGGCATCAAATAATGCCTTTCACGGCGCGAGAACAAAATTAGTAAGTAAGAAAATATTTGTGTATCAAACAGCAACGTAATCTTGTTATACCCTTCAGCCATAGAATAATCCTTGCTAATTCCTCAGGGCTGCTTTAATTCATCCCGACTACGTAATATGGTATGCGTCGATGGAAATTTCATTCATGCCTATTAGTCCATTATCAGTCGCAGACCATTTTATGAGATAATCTTGTACTCGTTAGATCTCTTATGTAAACATGTTCCCCTATCTAGCGAACGAAAACATGTTTCGTTTCAAAATGCTGCAGCATTTTACTTTGAACATGTTTTTCAGTTTAGTTGGAAAATTTCTTACACACTGTTAACATCTACTCAATCCTTTCGTAAAACAAAAAAAGAATCAATATTCACTTACATTTCTATCGTGTGATTCATGAAAGATGCAATATTTGTTTATATATAATATCCTTATATAAACGTTTTACAATCGATAATGTCCCATAAGGATGAATCCTACCAAGTCTGATTAACCCACGAGTCAAAGTGGTATAGTTCTACACGAGCCGTACCACTCTAACTAATAGTTAGTTTAATCAGACATGATATAAGGATACACCCTGAGAGTTGTTTACTTCAATGTTTCTTGTCGGACGTGTCAATTTTGTACGTACTCAGCACACGATTTATTTTTGTCTCAACATGTCCATCTTTATTCCGTTACTCAACTTAACTTGAGAAAGCAATGCAAGATTCTCTCAACCCCATCCCAAATGTTATCAAGTAGCACCATTTGCACCATTCTGTTTCTAGTTTCTTTTACCTATCGCAATTTTTGTTGCAAAATATACGTTATTTTTTTTATTTTTTCTTAATAACAGAATACTGATTTTTTTAGGACTCTAAATCCGGTGCTTTAAAGAAGTCCAGTCGATACCGGAGTCGTTCATTGTCCGCAAGCAGTGCGGATAGTTATAGTTCTGGTAAGAAATATCAAATACTAAATTTTATTATTTGTTTAGCTTGAGCTCTCTCCTATATTGTCAATAACACAATTGTTAAATGTGTCTGTCGTGCATTAAAATATGTGCTCTAGAAATTTTATTTTATAGCTACTATAAATAATTTTTTTAACGCAAAGCGTGCCACACGAGCTTTTTGAAAATTCGACAGAGTAAACGGTAAACATTTAGCAATTTGTTGGTTTGTGACCAAGAAATAACTTACAGTGTTTGTATAGCAGCCAAATCATAATAAATTTAATGCATGCATGACACGTACGACAGACGTGGCACGCAATGCGTTAAACAAGTTTCCTTTGTATTGATTCAGAGATAATTTATTTACAAATGGCGTCCACCAGAAATAGATATTACAGCTAATCACCCTTGTGTTAATTTGCGCTTAATTTTTATAAATACAAATGCCCAACGTGCTTAGAATAGATGTTCCATTTTCATGACACATTTATTTTTTTAAGTTCAATACACAATAATAACTAATAGATTAATTTCAGCCAATTCACAACAATCACCTCACTCTCATTGTGTGTTGTGTCACTAATATTAGCCATTTCGCCGTTTGTTGTACTTAGCATCTTATACAGGAAGTTCGTCCGATGAAGGTGATGTATCCCCCCGCGAGAAGATCCAAAAAACCGATAAGGGCTTCACAGACTTTTGCGTCCGCAACATCAATCAACATGCTTTTGGTCGAAGGGAGATTGAAATTGCTGAGCAGGAGATGCCAGGAATTATGGCGCTACGTAAAAGAGCAGCTGATGATAAGGTGATTGACTCATTTTTCCTGTACTCTTAAATTAAAGAAAATTTCTAATTATTCTAATTCATGTCTGAATCTTAAATAAAAATAAACTAAGATATAATAAGAGATAATTCTGTATTTTTGGCAAACTTTTTCTTTCATTGTTCATCAATATATGCAGTTTTTCTTCTACAGCCGTTGAAAAATGCAAAGATTGTCGGTTGCACTCACATAAATGCACAAACGGCGGTTCTAATCGAGACCCTGGTGGAACTTGGGGCTCAAGTTAGGTGGGCAGCATGCAATATTTATTCAACTCAGAATGAAGTTGCCGCGGCATTGGCGTATGCCGGCTATCCAATCTTCGCATGGCGTGCAGAAACTGAAGAAGATTTCTGGTGGTGCATCGATAAGTGCGTAGCAGCTGAGAATTGGCAGCCCAATATGATCTTGGATGACGGTGGGGATGCAACTCATTTAATGCTCAAGAAATACAATGCCATGTTCAAACTGATTCAAGGTGTTTTATCAATACTGTAAAAGAGTAATAAGCTTTTCCTCAATTGCATTATTGTATATTGTTGAGAGTAATTTGTGTATATGTATTTTAATAGGCATTGTAGAAGAGAGCGTTACCGGTGTACATAGGCTATATCAATTATCTAAAGCTGGTAAATTGACGGTGCCAGCAATGAATGTGAATGACAGTGTGACGAAAACAAAGTTTGACAACCTTTACAGTTGTCGTGAAAGCATTATCGATAGGTAAGCTACGAATAGGAATTTAGCGATAATGAAGGTACAATTTTACCGATTTTCTTTGTAGTTTAAAACGATCTACAGATGTTATGTTTGGTGGAAAACAAGTTGTCATATGTGGCTATGGAGAAGTTGGGAAAGGCTGTTGTCAAGCATTAAAGGGCTTAGGCTGTATCGTTTATATTACAGAGATTGATCCAATTTGTGCTTTGCAAGCTAGGTAAAATTCATGTTTGGTCGATAATTGTTATTACACATATGTGTCATTAGATTTCTAGTAATGCATTATGTTTTCAGTATGGACGGTTTTCGAGTAATGAAACTGAATGAAGTTATCAGAAATGTCGATATTGTAGTGACCGCAACTGGGAACAAAAATGTGGTAACGCGAGAACACATGGATAAGATGAAAAATGGCTGCGTAGTTTGCAACATGGGCCACAGCAATACGGAAATAGATATAGTACGTTCTTATTTATAACAGTAATACCTTAAAAATAAAGTTTAGATGTTGAATTCTTCTTTTGAACTGACACTGCAGAGGAAATATATTTATATCTTCTATTTCACAATAAAAAATATAAATTAATGATAAAAGATTGATACTTTTAATATGTTATTAACAGAACAGTTTACGCACTCCTGATTTAACATGGGAGAAAGTAAGATCACAAGTAGATCACGTAATTTGGCCAGATGGAAAGAGGATTGTACTTTTGGCAGAGGGTCGTTTGGTCAATTTGTCTTGCTCCAGTATTCCTTCTTTTGTAGTCTCTATCACAGCTGCCACGCAAGCTTTGGCCCTTATTGAATTGTTCAATGCTCCGCCTGGTCGATACAAAAGTGACGTCTACTTACTGCCGAAGAAAATGGGTGAGCTCGATATATAACGATCTTATAATGTTTAAGTCTGGTACCGTAAACAAGTGCATTTTATAGATGAGTACGTAGCTTCGTTGCATTTGCCAACTTTCGATGCCCATTTAACAGAATTGACGGATGAGCAAGCAAGATATATGGGTCTTAATAAGGCTGGACCTTTTAAGCCTAATTATTATCGGTAACAATCCTTTCAAAGAATTCTTATAGTTATAAATAATCTAATTCTGATATAATCGTAGCTTGTTTTGCAGGTACTGAAAACGGTTAATTACTAAGTAAATGTAAATTGCTGATAAGTAAAACATCAACAATATTGAAATAGTGATGGCGCTTGTAAGAAACGATCATTTTACTTTTGTTTGCCAAGTTTTAGATAGTTAATGTTAATAATTATGGTGAGAAGCATTGTGTCACGAAATAGTTCAATGACACCTATATTGTATAAGATAGTAATAGCAATTTGTACTCACTATAGTATACCAACCAATAGCAGGCATTAAACCAGGATGTAAATAAGTACTATCAGTACATTTTAGCTTTGTTCCGATTTTTAAATTTTACTCTATAAGAAATTTAAGATCATAACTTAAATTTATTTTTTTTAACCTAAACCAGTAATGTAAAACCTTTCTCTGTTAACTGAAAATGGAATCTCGAAATCTATTTTACATAAATATTTTCAAAAAGCATAAATATATTTTTAAGATTTATAAAAAGTCTAGATTTTTCTGTCAATAGTATTTTAAAACTTAAACGATTTTAACTTAATATATACACTTAACTGATATTTTCACCTTTTTAGCCTCATACGAATTCCCAAAGTGTTAGTTATGAGGCAGTAAAGCTGCCTCGTCAAAGAGTAATTGGTAATTCAATTAAAATGTTAATATTAAATCCTACACTCCGGCCAATTGTAAAATATATATATATATATATATATATATATATATATATAGGGAACTCAAATTCCGCTTAATGCTTGCAACTATTAAGTTTGCAGCACAGTTATAGTCTTGGTCCAGTTAGGACTTCACTATATTTGAGAGTTGTAAAGTAGAGTAAGTAATAAAAAATTCTTATTGTACATTTGTACAATGTTTGTAAGGAATTAAGAAAATTCGTTGCTCTGAGATACTTTGTTCCTCAGTAATGTATGGTATTACTATAAAAATAACTCCTAGACAATGATAATAAATATTTTATTAATATAATTAATATAGTGTATCATATCTTTGGAGTTTATATACTATATTAATATTATTAATCAGTATTAAACCAATACCTAATATGTACATGTGAAACAGTCTTCAACAGACTTATCATAATGAAGAAGCTTTTCTTAATTTAAGAAATTTAATAATTTCCCTTCTCTTACAGTTTCACAGTATCATAACTAAATATTTATTTTGTGAAAATCATTCCGCTTGAGATTTTTGCTCTACATAATTCTCAACAATTCAATGTTTCATGTGTATATACAATAGTTATCACAAATAGGGATAAACAATGTTTGTATTATGGTATTATTAAACAATTGTTGTATGAATAGGTTCAAATGAGATCAAAAGTTTGTATGACTGATGTTTAAACAATAATTACGCATTACGGTAAAGTAATTATCAAAGAAAAAAAACATTTTCTCTGTACAAAAATTTCTGCAATAAAAAACAAATCGAAAACAATACTAAAAATGGTTACTTGAAAATTCAACAAAAAAAATAATGGACATTAATAACTTCGTATGTTTACATAAGTGGAAAATTGAAAATAAAATTATAAGTGTAAACTGACTCATCGGTTTTGCTCCCGAGATTAGAAACATATATTCTGCTGGTATTAAAATATCTCGATCGTCAAATTTTTGGGAACAGAATCGATGCAAGCTAGTATATATATATATATATATATATGTAAGCACCAATAAATTGTGTAATGGCCTAATTAAAGGAAAACCCTTGTTTACTTGAAGAAATTATATTTGTAATAATAAGAACTTTGTACAGAATTACGTTCACCACCAATCGCATAACTATTATGGTTTATAAAAAACTTTAATATTCCATCTGAATTGTTCATATTGTCTGTTGGGAAAAATGTATAATGTATTAATAACTAATTTACCAGCTTAAGGTAAAAAATCCATACCAATATTAAAACTTCAGATCAAATCTTTTGTTTAAAACTTGCTATATTAGTCCGATATTGGTGAGCGCAGAATTGAATCAAGGAGTTGTCTCTCGCATGTAGTTAATCATGCCGTATGAAGTGAATCACTACCAGTCGCGGACATGGTAATAAGTTACTTGTGTGTGAAAACTCCCTGATTCATTTCTACATTGTACTGTGCCATGTAAAGGATATAAAGGTCTAAGCTTTGTTGAAATAATCTTATCTACTAAATTTACTACATTTTTATAATAAATTCATTCAATTAATTTTTAATTACTGAGAAATATTAAACTCTCGTTTAGATAAGTATTAATTACAATAGTTGAAAAATTATGTTCTCTTTTCTGTGTCAGAGTATAAATATTCTGACAATAAATGTCAAGATAAGATGTATCAAAAAATTTGCATTGAGATATTATTCATAGTATTTTTGTAAGGCTTTACGCTACAAATAAATGCATATAATGTTAATCTGCTGATAAGTTAAATAAATTTTTTTTCGTAATTCCTATGCATCACACATCATATGTCAAGTATTTTCATCAAGAGACACGGTAGTGTCTTAACAGCAAGGAATTTAAAAGTCGCTGTGATATACTACTATCTTTTACACTTAGCTTGATACTTTAATTTTTCAATTAGAAATATTTTCTTTTTGCAGATAATTAATTTTTTTTTTCAAAGTATTTTAGTGTTTATGGCAATGAGCGGCAGCATGTTTTGGCGACCAGCTAAAATTGGTTGTTTATTACTAACTATTTAACTATACCAGACTATACTAGCTAACTGTCTAGCTAGCACCAACTACTACTACTACCCTACCAGTAACTCCAGTAAGTATAGTACCAGACCAGAGTAGCACCGAGCGGCGAGCAACCGTGCGACGTGCGTGCACCCTGTGCACCGTGGCCACCGTGTGGCAATGGCACGGTGTTATGACTGGTATGAGTGGTACATACCAGTACATACTATCTGGTACATACTAAGACTAGAGATATGGCACCGTATGGATAGCTGGTATGACACTTGGCAGTATAAATAATAGTAGCATCCATGAAGGTTGCTTGCATCAGTGCATTAGTTGCAGATGTAGTCAGTAGAAAAGTGAACGTAGTGGTTCTGTAGTTTCTGTATAGTTTACAGTACGTATTCATAGGTATTTTATAGAAACAGCGTATAAAGTGTAGGTAAACAGCGAGCCAGCGAGCGCCGTGTATCACAGAGAGTCACAGATCACAGCTGTCTACCCTGTCTGTACTGTACTGTCTGTAACTGTCTGTGGCTGTCTGTTCACGGCTCACGTTGTTGACTGTTGTATGCATATCAGTATATGCTCTGTATCCTGTAGCAGCAGTATCAGTTGAACGCGCCCAATTTCCATCTGATTTCCCATTTAGTTCTATTTGGTCTTCTTTTCCATACTTGCAGTTTAACTTTTTTGAATGCTTGCATTTCCATGGAGGTGGAATCACAATCTTTATTGGTTGGTCAGCCTTTTAATTTTGACAAAACGAATATTTCTTAAATGTCTCTAATTTGAAATGCAAAATACGCTTTAACGCGATTCAGTCACAACTACAGCGTCATTATTCGGATATGACTTCCGAAGAATGCATACGATGGTATCATGGAAAATTAACTCGGGACGGAGCAGAGAAGCTGCTGAAAAAAGGTTAGTAATAAAAAGCTTATTTTTGATCTTTTTTCTTTTCTACCAGAAAAATAAAATTTTTTTTACATTATGAAATCTAATCAAAAACGCATTCACTGGTAGAAGTCTAGTATTATATTGTTAAAGTGAATTGTTTCCTTTGTAGAAGAAGATGGAACATTTCTAGTAAGGGAAAGTAGCTCATCATCAGGGGATTACGTGCTTTCAGTACTGCACAATAATGATGTTATTCACTATCAGATTAGGAAACACGGAGAAGATGCTTTTTTTTCTATAGGTAAAGAAAAATTTCTAATATATTCCTATTCGTAAAAAAGTATTTTTACTCTAATGTATAAACTAATTTCTATTGTTATCTGCAAACTTATTTATTAGGATAAGGGGCAAGTTATATGATACTTATTTATGCTTTAATGTTTTAAGTAACAACTTTTTTTATGATCTTCAAATTGATTGTAATACTATTTTTATAGATGACAAAACAACAATACATGGTCTTGACACACTAATAGAATATTACCAAGGTGAAGATCATGGCCTGGAAATTAAGTTGCGAACTGCTTGCAGGGGCATATCCCCTCCTCATGATACAAGAAGACATGGTCGTACAAACTTACTTCACAGAGCAACTATTCAGGCAAGGGAACTAAGAGATATTAAGGTTTTTTCTTTTATTTAACAAATTACTTATACAAGATTAATTTTTTACAGGGAAATTATACTGTTGTATCTGAGCTACTAAAATGTGGTTACAGAAGTTTAGAAGCAAAAAATCAATTAGGTCAAACTGCTGTGCATTTGGCAGCAAAAAATGGAGCTGATGAAATTTTAGAAAAGCTTATACAAAGTAAAGCAAATGTGAATTGTCGGGACACTGCAGGATATACCCCACTTCATGTATGCCATCTAAGCTTATAAATTATTATCTAAATTATTCAGGTTTTATAACTATTAATATTTTATTTTAGTATGCTTGTCAAAGCAATTTACCTAATACAGTTATAGTATTGATATCAGGAGGGGCAAATATGCAAGTTCGTCATACTGAAACAGGTAAACATAGTAAAGATGATTAAAAAAAGTATTGATAGGATATTATATTTATTAACAGGATACCTTAATCTTTGTTTTAAGGTATGGTACCATTACATGAAGCTGCAAGTCGTGGTCACAAAAATGTGATTCAAGTATTACTATCTGCAAATGCACCTGTTAATCCTAGAACTATAAATGATATAATACCTGCAGAATTAGCAGAAAAAAATGGACACTTGGAATGTGCAAAATTGTTATGTATGTTTCATGTTTTAGGGCCATATGAATTAATTTTTAACTTAGTAATGTTACTAACTTTTAATAATTTATTATTCTTTTAACAGATAATTATCAAGTACCTGCAGCAAAAGAAAACCGTAGTAACTGGTACCATGGTACTTTGGATAGAGCAGAAGCTATTGAGCTTTTGCACAAAAATGGTGATGTAGATGGATCTTTCTTGGTAAGAGTTAGTGACCGCCATGGAGGCACATATGTTTTAACAGTTATGTATCATAGGCAATCATATCATTTTCAAATACAGAAGAAGGTAGGCTTTTATCATTTAATTTTAATTTTTACAACAGAAACCATCAAATCCTTTAATTATAACATTTATTATAGAGTGAATTTTTATACATTGATAATGGTCCATATCTTTCATCTTTGGAACATGTGGTAGAACATTATCAAACCATTCCAGATGGTCTTCCTGGACCGTTGCTTCATCCAATTCCACCTGATCCAAGGCCACCTGTTCCTGAAATGCCGCCTTTTATTTTTAATGGGGTAAACACCTTTGCCATCATTTGTAATATGTTTGTAGAAAAATTGCAAATTCACATAAATATTTTATAGAAAACTCTTCCTAAAACGAAAAAACCTTCACATGCATTAGACGAAACTAGAAGCTTAAGACAGAGTGATAATTTTTCTGATGATTCAAATTATAAAGAAGATGAGCCATATAGCAATAGTAATACAAATCTCCAAGAAAATCCAGCAAATGTTAAGTACTATACAGATGAAGCAATAACAGGAGTTGCAGGTAAAAATATCTTGATGCATTAAATTGCTTAATAAAATGAAAATACTTTTACCTGAATATCGTTTTTTGTTTAGATTTTATACCTGGAGAAAACCTTATTCTTGGTGAAGTTTTGGGAGAAGGAGAGTTTGGTGCAGTATATGAAGGTATATATGAGACTCCTTTAGGAAAACAAGAACCTGTTGCCATTAAAACACTTCGTGAAAGTCACGATGATGCTTTGAAAGAAGAATTTTTAAAAGAAGCACGGCTAATGACAGTTTTAAATCATCATTGTATTGTTAAGTTAATAGGATTTTCAGTAGGCCCGCCGCTCTTAATGGTAAACATCTTTTCTTTATTTATTCATTCAAATAAATGTTATTGTTTATTTTTAATGTATAATTAATAATACAGATTCAAGAATTGGTATCTCTTGGTTCGATGCTAGCTTATTTACTTGAATTCCCTGATAGAGTCAGTTCTGATTATGAATTAAAAATTTGGGCCTCTCAAATTGCTTGTGGTAATTTATTTTTTCTCTTTTACATAAATAAAAAAAAGTGTTTATGATAATATATAATTAATTTCACTGTTTAGGTATGAAATATTTGGAAGAAAAGAGGCTTGTTCACAGGGATTTAGCTGCGAGAAATATCCTACTTGCTTCACGACATCAAGCAAAAATTAGTGACTTTGGTTTATCTAGGGCCTTTGGTTCTAGCGATTATTATAAAGCTACGCAAGGCGGAAAATGGCCTATTAAATGGTATATACATAATCGAGATATTACAAAAAGATGGTTTAATTATAAACAACTACAAAAATTATTTATAGGTATGCTCCTGAATCATACAATTTTGGTACTTTTTCACATGCAAGTGATGTTTGGAGTTTTGGCGTAACCCTGTGGGAAATGTTCTCTTATGGACAACAGCCTTATGGTGATCGTCGTGGTGTTGATGTTAGTAATTTAATAGTATAGGATATATGTATATTATGTTTTAGCTTTAATTAAATATAAGTTATTTTTCAATAGATATAAAATTTTATATTTTTAGGTCATCCAGTTAGTTGACAAAGGTGAGAGACTCGAGAAACCAGAAAAATGTCCTGATCATATTTATTTTGTCATGCAAAGTTGTTGGTCTTACTCTCCAGTAGATCGTCCAACATTCAAGGATCTCTTAGACATATTCAGCAGTGATACAGATTATGCAAATATAAGAGAGCTTATTCCATCTACTGATATTAGTTGATAATATAATGTATATTTTATACATTGTTATAATTGAGGGAAATCGGTAATAATTTAAAACAGTGGAAATACTAATTTTTTCAATTATGGTAGTGTATAATCTGTAAAATTTAGAATCGTATTTACAACGGTACATTAATTTTAAGGTTCTTTTATAATCTCTAGACATGGACGTCATGCATTTAACCGCCGTTTTTATAAACTAAATTCAAACTTAACACTGTTTTAACTAAGATCAACTTGTTTCTCTTAAACCGTATCAGTATAATGCTTAGATGGGTCTTCATATTAAGTAATTATCCTTCATGATAATTGCTAAGTTGAGGTTATTAAAGCTTAGTTGGGCTTATAAATTTCTTCCAAGTTTCAGAAAGTTAATCTTTTGAATACAAATTTATTTGAAAAAGTTTTTGCGTTTGGAACAAATGTAATTCGCTGATGCATCGAGTATTATATATATAAAGGAAGTAGATGTTATGTTAGAATTCATTTCTATTTGAGTGATATGATGTAGACTTTAATTTTATCCTAATTTGAATGAAGAATCAGTAGGGCAATTCTGTAACTCTTATCGACAAATTTCGGTATCATTAGGCCGAAGTTAACAATAAATATCGGTACATGTAATGATAAATGTATATCTATATATCTGTATATATTATTTCGGCTCGTACCAATACCGAAAATTTTCGTTAAGGTTACAGTAGATTCGTCATCCCCAGCTTAGGCAAAACAAATGCATGACTAGTTCAAGCCTTCGAATATACCCAATGAATTAATTATGCTATATTGTACAGAGTATCCCGTTTTAAATGATTTGAAGTATTTGCTGAAATTTACTTTTTATGAAAAATTGTTTCAAACAAATTGCTTAACTTCGAGATGCACTTGGGGTAGTAGCATTATTCAGATTAATTTAATAGAACTTGGTAAGACGTAAAAGTTTGAAGGAAACTTTAGGATGAGTCCTACAATGCAATCTGATTTAGGGCAAGTAAAACTATCTCCAACTAACTTAAAAATGCTATATTCTACGTATAACAATATAGAATATTTATTTTAATTAAGTTGATTTTACTTGTCCATAGCTAATTACGGGTTAAAGTTGTATAGTTCCCGTCGTATGAATAACTATATCACTTTAACTCATAGTTAGTTCTTTAGCACAGTGCTTTGTGTAGGTTTAGATCAAGTAGTGGATTTGAATCTGAGCTTGAACCTTAGATGAGATACCAGACCAAGCCACATCTATTATGACTTACCCTTAAAGTCATTGTACTGCTGTAAATAACACTGTCGATAATCATAAAAGTGAATTTTTCGGAAATAGAGAAAAAAACATTAACAAATTATAATTTAAATTAAAACTTCTGAAGTGATTTCGAATTATTAAAAAACGTAGTCATAAGCTTAAGTGACTACAGCTAATTAAAAAAAGTGAATTAAGCTAATCTATTTGTTAAACTACGCAGTTCTGGAATTAGAAAAATATGAAATTAGCTTGTAACCTTGTAATTGAATCATTTTCTAGACTAAACAAAGCGAGGTTATCCAATTTGCGTGCATACGATTCACATGAATAGATTTCATACATTGTATCTATTCACATTTTATTTTACGGCATCCACCTACGTCATCTATCCAGCGTAGCGCTTAAACAAAAATAATTATAAAGGCTGGTTTACTGAATTAGACCAACATTTCTACATAAAGTTAAAGAATAAATGAACATAAAATGTATTATACAAATTTTATAGAAAAAAACTGCAATAAGCAAATAACTTTACATGTACAATTCTTTATAAATAAAAAATTTTTAAATTAAAATTTATTGGAAATTTAGTTTTTTTTTAATTCATCTTCGGCTGCCACATGTTCAGGTACAATTTTTGCAACCTTTCTAAACTCTTTAACCATAGTCTTTGGGCATTGCATTTGTGTCCAGCTTATTGGTATCATTGGAATACCTGTAAATTTAACAGAACATTGATATTTTATAATTACACATTAATTTATTATTATGACCTTCTTCACTACGTGCTATTACAACTCCTAGTTCATTTTCTGCTGTACTTAATTGATATGTATTTAGTTCCGTCATGGGCAGCTTTAAATTGTATAAGGCAAATATATGTTGCTTATATTCTTAGCTAGAAATTGAAACAAAAAGGATACAACCCTTGCTAAAATAACATCACCTGGTCTAAAAGACTTATACATTTCTACATTGCTTCTATCAACAGCTTGTACATCCTCTTTCCTTAAATATCCCCTATATGGCCTGGTTAATACTGTGTCTCCAATACACTTTATAGAACATTTACAAAATCTTTGATTCAAAGAAGTTACTACAGCTGTTACTATATGCCCTGGTGCAGGTACGATACTTTGTTCTTTAATGCCATCTACTTTAACAATAATAGTCTAAAAAAATTAGAAATTATATATTTATAGTAATTATATTGTAATTTCAATAATTTGTTTAATTTACGTTATCTGTTTTTATTTGTTTAACAATCCCAGCTAATTTCGAATAAATATAGCCCTGTGCTTCATATGTTCCAGGTCCTGGTAGTTTAACCTTATCTGATACGCATAAACGCTGTCCTAACATTAAGCAATATTTTATATGAAACTTAATCACTCTTATAATTTTGTATTTAATTTATATATACCATAAAAAAAGAAATTATAAAATGATATTTAACTAACCTGGCACACATATAGTTAATTTATCAAAATCCATATTTGTTGTAAAAATAATAAAAACAAAGCACGTGGATTCCTCACCCTGCTAACTCCAACATATGTATGTAGTACATACATATACCAATGTATACTGATCAATACTGATGTGTGTATAGTTTATACATACATACAAAACAAGTACAACAGGGCTGGCGGCGCAGGCGCTGGCCGGCTGGCCAGTGGCCTGAGCCTCTGAGCCAGCCTGAGCTGCCCTACCCCCCCATTTACCAGCCTTGCCAGCAGCTGCTAGAGGTTAGGTTAGATGAAACTACATACATCATATGTACTGTATAAGATGTGTGACGTAAAATATAGACTATCGGTTGTTTCATTCTATATTTTTCACTTTGATATTTGCAATTAAATAACGAAACGCTGTAGTGTAGACGTATACATATGAGAATTTTTTATCTATAACTTTTGTATTAATTGTATGAAATTATCAAAATTAACATTAGAATTGAAGTATAAAACAAATAAATATGAAAACGATAATAAGTTTCAATTATTCACAACGATTTTTTCATCAAATAATTTTTAATAGACTATATGCTACAAGTGTTAAAGCACCATTAGAGGATATAGGTGGTTTAGAACATCTAGATGAACAACCAATTTATGAAAAGGAAGAAGATGAAGAGGAAATGTTAATTAACAAAATGAGGGATAAATCCAAATTATCACGGCATCACAGAAATGTATTATTTGGACAAGTGCCACTACAAGAAGCTTACTTACCTGGTCATAATTCTATAATATATAAAAGAAGGATGCTTGGACGATATGGATCTAAAGCTTCTGCTTTACCACCAGGTATAGGATGGCCTACAAAAGAAGAATTAGAGGATGCAAAAGAATATGAGAAAATTGCATATCCAATATCAATTCAAGAAGCGATGAAGATGGTTGAAGAAAAGAAGATAGCAGATAAAGAGGAAATAATGAAAAGGTATGAGTATATCTTATTTTTTTATGCGCCAATATTAAGGGATTTGGGAAGTAATTGCTTTTCATTCCTGTTATAAAATATTTTAGGCAACAAGAAATAGCTGCTAATGTTGCAAAATTAGATAAATGGAAAAAAGAACTGGAAATGAAAATTGTTAAGAAAGAGAAACAAGCGCAAGAAGCTATAGCAAGGAAACAAGCAATGATTGAAGAAGTTAGACGTCACTTTGGTTTTAAAATTGATCCAAAAGACCCACGCTTTAAAGAGATGTTGCTAAAGAAAGAGGAGGAGGATAAAAAGAAAAAGAAACAAGCTAAGAAGCAGGCTAAAGCTGAGTATTTAGAAAATTTAACTAAAAAGTATGCTGATAATTTACTAGTAGATGATACAAGTAAATCAAACAATGTTGATGAGAAAGACAAGCATCTTCCCGAAAATCTCAAGGAAATAAAGAAGACTAATAGGGATATCAAGTAATCGTGTACTATTAAGTTGTTAATTAATTGTTTTAATAAATATTTTATTTAAATCAAATATGTTCATTTTTTACAATGAAATTTTTATAAGCCATCAGCTTCATTTCAAAATAAAGAGCATGAAATTCATTTGTAAGATTTTTATAAATATATTCTTATTGATGAAACAAAAGTGCTGTACAAAATTTTCCATGAACTACAAGAAATGAGTAGTATAATATTAATAATTTGAAAGTGATAATTAAACTAATTAAGCAACAGGTATTTTGACTAAATTACTTTGGTAGACACTATTAAAACTAGATAGAGTGACGGATACTCATTTGCAATAATATTATCAACACTATGGAAGTGACTTCAGTTTCATTCGTTCGTCATCTTATTTTATTATAAACAAGGATATTTTCGTGTACCTTTAATATTCAAATTATACTAGTTAGACATGCCTTTTATTTTAGAAGAAAAAAATTATATTTTAATATCACATAATTAATAATTCAATATTCAAAATTATTTTAAAAGCAACAGAAAGGTGTTTGATTAGTATTTGGCACCCAAAGCATATTTTAAAAACTACATTTTTTTGAAATTACTTATTATTGCACAGAGAAAATTACGTTTTTGATTGATTCAATTTATTTGTGAACCATTTTAATGATAAAAGTATACTGTACAAATTTACTGTATCAACTTTCTAAAAATGTGGTAAGCGTATTTTTTTTCCTTAAAAAAAAAGCAATACAAGCCAGTTACATTAAAACGTAATATTTGTTCAGATTTAGACAACATGACCGCAGAGGCCTTGTAACTGATGGTTTTTCTATCAAGTGATTTCAATTTCATAGTATTTTGAAACAGAAAAATCGTTTCAAGTAGTTTCTTTTAAATAAGTTCCTACTAACGAATTTTCAAGGATCTCATACGCTGTATTGCAGTACTTACAGGGCGCATTCCATTAAAGCCCCATAAAACACTTGCAATATATAAAACGTGCTGCATGAATTTATTGTATTATAAGCGTTTTAGGCCTTAAATGGAAAACGCTCACATTAGTCCGCACTATCAGACTCAGAAAGAAACAAGCAATTGTTATTGATACAATAAAAGGTATACCTTTGCAGCAATGATTACATTGATGATAACTGAAAAATTTGTGAACACTATAAATATCAGACTCATTTGAGAAAACAGTGACGGATGTTACAAATAAAATATTAAAATCAACGAATCTTTATTAAACATACGACTCTACGTAAAAGAAAAGAGTAGCTACAATATCTAATACTAATCCTATCATCCCTGATGACGTTATAATTAATGCTCTGAAGGGTTTAAATATTATACAGTACCCCTTTGATATAAACGATATACAAGCAAATCTATAATAAATCAGGAAGGGCTCATAAAAGACAACAATCTAAACAACAGGAAGAAGTAAAACTGTTAGCAGAATCAAAGAAAATTAATTATCACAATACATATATCTTAGGTTCCGGATCTACTTCAGCAACGATTTTATCTGCTGCTTCTTATGTAAAAATCTGACATACAAATAAAGCATGCCCAACAGAAATCATCCAGTTTGCGCACGTTATATTAGGCCTAGTTAGTGTGCAGCCAGCTTGAGTTTCCTTCGTACCTGTGTAGTAAGGATAATTCTCTCCTTAGTTGGTCCTTCGACTTTATCAAATTCAGCGTAACTCTGAAAGACTTAGACAAGTCCTTGTGCCCTAATCTAAACGGATTTAATTACGATATACTAAAGAAACTTCTCATAAAATTTAAAAAATTTATTGTAATAAACCATAATGTAACATATTACATTGCAGAATAACCACTGATAAGAGATTAAAACTGCTTAAATAAATAAAAAAAAAAAAAAAAAAAAAAAAAAAAAAATTGTGACGTTTTTGCACTTGGTCAGTAACAATCACGTGTAAATGCTGTTTATCTGCGTGTCAGGCAGATTGAAGTTGAGACGGTGAAGTCAATTCGTAAAGCTGAAAACTTAACTCCTCGCCGAAAAGATTTTCCGGTGCAATCATTTCAGGCTCTACCATATTTAATCCTAAAGCAGCTGGATTTAAATCTGTCACCAAGTAACTTTCCCCGATTAATCCACACTCCTCAGCAACCACCTCTTTTGATATAGGATTAAGAAAATCTGGAAACGCCAAATCTGCAAGTGCATTTTAACGAAGAACAAATGTATGTCATCTGTTAAAATTTGTAGTGCATTATTCTATATCATTGTAGCTTATTCATTTGATTCTTTAGGTCAGCAAGAAAGTTCAATTGATTTCAAAGAAAGATATAAATATTACTAATTAATTGGAAAAAAGAAATTACATCCGAATGTTCAATTTACACCTCATTTTACACATTTATGCAATTTAAAAATCATAACAAATAAGAAACCGGGTATGTTATTAAACCAGGCAAATTTGATACATTAATTATTTAAAATTTAATTTACTCAACGAGCAAATCAAGATGGAAACCGTCAATGAATTCGCTGTTTGATACGAATAGATGATAGTATATATTTACATGTACAAAAAAATTAAATAGAAAAGAGTACTAGGAATAATAATATTTCAGCAAATACTTTACCTGTATCTATGGTATTGCAATCAAATTCTGATGTTTCATTTTGTTGGTCGTGCTGACTAATGTCATTATCATTTGTACTAGGCATTACCATTGGAACTATATATTGTACTTCTACTTCTCTCTTTACTCCACTCAAAATCTCTCCTGCACAATGCTCTAAAGTTACAGAATTTACAATACTATCAGTTTCTTCCTCGGACAGTTGTTGCGTTATGCTTGCCGTTGCAGCCTCTACTTCATCCAGCATCATAGCTTCGCTGTAAGAAATACAAATTATTCTTTTCGAACAAGTAGAGGGTCTCTTAATTTTAAGTTTTGAGCACTATAATAAATATACAATTTAACTACATTAAAAAGTTGACTGCCAGAGCGGTTATATACACCCGTCACCCCTGTACAAAATTGATCTGAATGACGTAAAAATGACCAATTTTTTTTCTGTGGCAATAATAATATTTTATATGCCACGGAGGTCGCATATAACCACTTTGAGTGCATCAAATGAATTTCTGTATTTGCCAGAGGTCGAAAATGATTTAGCTTTTAATATATACTTATTTCAACCGCAGTAACATGTGTATATTGAATACAGAATATAGAATCTAATATTATAAACTATTTTTAAGATTTGTATGGCAGTCAACCTATTAAGAAAAATAAATTAAAGTATAAATAACAGTTGATTTCTTTAAAATAACCTTTTTACATTCATTTTAATATTTATTTACCTTATAATATTCCCATTTATTCGTAAACCATTTTCACAAAGGTTTTTAATTGTTTGTCTTGATTTGTCGATTTTTAACGTGGTCGATCCAGTAATAATTGGACGCGGCTTCATATCACCACGATTAGCAATTGCCCATAAATGTCCGGCTCCGTGTGGGGCTTTTGAACCTTTTCGAAAATGTGGATTTATCGACAGATTGTGCCGCACCGAATTCTTCCAACGATCGTCGTTGCTTTTATAGTACGGAAAATGTTCTCTGTAATAAGAAAACAGTAATAAATGGTCAATTGAAAGCTACAATTAAAACTTTACAACATTTATTTCATTGTAAAACATTGGGTAGAATTTTAGTTCAAATATAATTAGGGTAAGCAAAAAGAACTAAAAGAAAAAGAATCATAATCATTTTTGGTAATTTTAAAGTTTTCAGTAAAACTCTCCTAATCTGTCCTGGTTGGTTTTCATTCAGCACGCAAGGACTAAACGTTCTTATACCAAGATCAGATTAAGTTTCAAGTTTGATGGCACAGAAAACTTTTGACATTCCATTCAGGATCGATTATTAAGCAACACTTGAATTGCATTTGGGTATTTGATGATATGGAGGGCAATTGCAGATGCGTTACTGTTGAGTCGCCCTACGACTGCTATTTCCTCTATTTCCTTCACCTGCCGATTTCAAATGTTCCGGTGCGTTACGCGCAACCTAATTAATTCTGTTTTCGAGAAATGGACACGATAATCGGTCGCACGTAATGTTAAACGCTTTTTTCATGCTTCACTGCCCCTACAGAATAATTCTCCAAAATCATACCCTACAGCTTTGCATTAAATTATCTCATTCCCAATATATAAGTTCCTTCCAGTTTCAAAATTATTTTTCAGAATTATTCCAACGATATTTTGAAAAAGTACAATTGTTCTGGATTTCCAGAATGACCAGCAGTAGAAATACTGGTGATTATAATTAGTTCAAATTTGAAATTTATTTTTATAAAATTGTTTAATACCGACTTCTCATAGATAATGAATTGATCGAAAGTAAAGTGTAATATTTAAGTGAAGAATTAGATTATTGATTGAAGAAAAGCTTATGTTATGCTTATATGTAGCATAATGATACGTGGACCATGTTAAGTGTAAAAAGGTAAAATAAAAATGAAAGAGAAGTCTTTCTCTTCTAATCGACAGGGTGAGAAGAAAAGAAAGGGAGGGGAGGAGAGCAAGGGTGAGAGTGAATTGTTCTTGTATTCGCATGTACGTGTGTGTGCGAGGGCTGCAATGGGTAGGTTGGGAAGGGTGAGGACCTGGTGGTACCAGGTGGTGTCAAGCAACGAGGCTACCGGTACCAATGAGTACCATCTAAGAACCCTCCGTGCTCAATTCTGCAGCCCTCGTTGCATTGGCCGACCTCACCTCGCTTGACTCACCTCCCACGAGATTCCTAAAAAAAACCCTTATCCACTTTCCACAAGCAGAGCTCGAAACAAAATCCTATCATTTCCATACAAATGTTTATCATCGTCTCTTATACTTAATTTACAAATAAACTCATAATAAAATATATATATAAGTAATGTTTTTACCACAGTTTTACTCATAAATAAAATCTAAAATGACAATGAAATAAAAAATGAATATTAATAATGATTGCAAATTGAAAAAAGTAAAATTAATATATACTCACGAGATCCATTGATAAATGGCTGATACGGTAAGTTCTCCTCTTTCTTGAAGGGCATGCTCTATAAGCTCGGTGTAGGTGAACGGTGGTTTTTTCGGACCGTTGAATCGAGACAAATTGTTTCTATTATCAGACGTGTACGATGAATCTGATTCCTGTTGCATAGGAAAATGATCGATTCGTCTTCCATCGCTAAAGGACCCACTGCTCTTAGAGTACAGCTTATTTTTTGCGTCTAAAAAGAAAAACGTGATAAAGTTTAGTTGCCTCAAACATTTCAACGATTAGTAGAAATAATTAAAGTATCAAATTGAAAAATAATTAAGCTGCATTTCGAGATACCATAGAGTCCTTGAAAACTAAGTTCCAATCAAAAACACAAGTGGATAAAGGTGTATATCACGTTTCCTCAGCACTGCATGTACAAATTAATCTTCGATTACTACACATTCCCTATTCTCCTCGTAATATATATATATATATATATATATATTACATATTATACTTTAATGCCAATTACAAGACAAACCATCTCAAACATACGGCAACACCTTTACCCACTGCAATTATTGCTAAACATCCCATTACACTCGGAAGATTACGTTCGCCAAAAAACGACCAAATATATTCCTAAAAAAAAGGAAAAAAATACATATTTAAAATAAAAAAAACATCATTATTCTCATATCGTTCCACTCAGTGCATCGATGAAAGATCACGAAAAGGATGAATATTAGAATTTACTGCAATGATTGTCCTTGATAGCAGATCCGCAGGTTCTTTCTTCTGCAGATTCGATGAAAGGATCGAGTTTAAAATCAAGCAGCCACGATAGATTGCCATTCTCCTGGTCCTCCATGTGATCGTTGCGCGAAGGTAAAACTGGCCGTGTGGATGAGGATTCGATGAATTTTTTGTTAGCGGTAATTATAGTCGCCGGTGCCGTGACTATTGGCTCGCTGGCTTCCCAGTAAACGTCCTCCAGGGTTTGCTGGCTTAGAGCGTCGCCAGCGGTGAACCCGACGTTTCTAATAACGTCCTGTGAGTTCTCCAACTGATGACAATTGTCCTGCACGAAACTGGCAGCAGAGGAATTTGTGGATAAGCAATTCGCGAGTTCTTGCAAATTGGAGTCCTTTCCCATGGTAGTGGTCCACGTGCATCCGGTACCGTCGACCACGAGGACCTCCAGTCTGGTCAATCCATTTTCATCGCTACTGCCCATCAATTCCATTGGTGACGATTGCATTTCTTGAACATAACGCTTCCTGCCGGACTGACACACCTCCTCGCAGAAATTCTCCATATCCAGTTCTTCCAAAATCCTCTTCTTCGAGATTTTCGACAGTTGACCATCAGCCATGTCTCCGCTCGACATGCTTCCGGTACCAGAGGACGGTCCGATCATCACCACTGCCACTCCTAATATCAATAATTATTAATATACTTTAATATCTTTATATATACTGTGTTTTTTATTCTACTTTCTAGTCTCCTAACTATATATATGAAGACACGTGTATAATACTGCTAACTCTTCTTGTCCAATTAGCAATTTTTTTAATGAACTTTTTCACTGCTTTCACTTGATCTTGAATTTGGAGCGTGCGAATTAGCATATCGAATTAGAGTATGTTTATAACAGCAAAAATATGTATTCTTAAATTTCATGATTTTTGCAACGAATTTTCAGTTGGTTATTATGTATGTGAGAGTGATTAAGTTATTATTCATATTTTTCTTTAATTCTAATATTCTTGGCTTAAAACTCTTGTTTATAGATTATAATAAAATTATTTATAAATGATGACAATCTCTTTGAAGCAAATACGTAATTATATTATGATATGTATTAAGGTTTTTTTTGGAGTTATTTCGAGATATACATTAATTTATTTTTATTTAATATAGGAAAGTTACATTATGATATTACATAATGTGATTGCAAAAAAACTGCAAAAGCGGTTTAATTAACATTAATTATATACGAGGTTTTGTATTATTTCGGCCAAGTGACGTGTCCTTTAATATAAGTACTTTGCGCTTCAACGGAAATCGGAGTTAGATGACTGACTGTTTTATTTTTAAAATAGCATTTCCTGTACTTTGCGCCATAATAAACGTATTTAAAACTATATAAATCAAAATTAATTTTTAATATCGGGTTCCCACAAAAACTTTATTGAAATAATGCTGTATGTAAATCGTTGAAGTTTTTTTTCAATGTCACGTTGCTTTTTAAACTTGTAAAAAAAACGATTTTGTATTCCGTAAAAACAACGAAACGCTCTATAAAAAAAATCGTCGATCATTAGAATTCTCTTTAAAAGCCATTAAATCAAAATTTAACTTTCATTATTTTGCAACGCTTCTGTAAAATTCTGTTTGATACGTTTTATATATTTTAGTATAATAATAATTAAAAAGGTAGATAAAAATTGTTTGCTCACCTGTAAAAATCTTCTGACAGCGTTAAAACTTTTAACGTAAATGTCGGAACAAACTGAAGAACTTTCGCAGTAAGGAGCGCTGGATATTTCTCAAAATCCTTTCAACTTTGTTATATTTCTGATAGAAAAGAACCGATGCATCTTAGAGAGTTACAAAAATATAGTAACAATAAAAGCACCAATTGATCAAGGTCTCACTGAGGATCTCTAAAGGGTGGAATGAATTTCGCGAAAATCCGTGATCACAAAGTGTAATCGAAATTAACGAATGGGAAAACTTTCGATATTAATTATGTACACGAAAGGGATTTCATATTTTTACGAGTACTCATGGGGATTCAATTAGACGGTTTTCTACAATACACGAGAACAGTCCGAGAACACCTTGGGAAATGGTGCTTCGATTTTCTTGACCCCATCAATGTCTCCGACCATCTACATGATCGACTTCTTGCATGACAGACGTTTGTTTCGTATTTCGACTGTTCCGCGGTGTGATGCGCGCGCACATCCCATTAGTTGAAAATTTCAGTTAGTTCGAAAATTGAGCCATAAATGTTCGCATAGAAATGGAAAATCGGTATATCCTGTTTCTGAACATCTTGTACTGATGTGAATACATACTTAATACTATGTACATACATACATACGATGTACTGTCGGTAAAAACTGTATAGACAAGCAGTCTGCACTCTGCAGCAGGGGTAGGACACTCAGCTACCCCCACCCTTTCTTATCTGTCCCTCAGAGCTCGAAGGCAATCTTTAGCCAACCTAAGAATTTAACTAATATTAAGGCTGATAATTGGCAGCACTTCATAGGTGGCGTGATAGTATATCTTTAAAATTGGTTACAGAGTAAAGTGCGTTTTGCTTACTATAGTTTGTTCGATTTATAGCAGATGGCGCAAGCATACAGATTTTGATGGCTCTAAATGTTTTAATCGTTCTACTGGACCGACAGCATACTGCCTGATTTGCTGATGTTTACATCAGATTAAGTTTACCTTAGAAATTTGAAAATTTGTGGAAGTGTACGAAATTGGCGGGAAATCTGTGTAACGACTACAGTTTGTTCCAGTTAAGTTATATTCTGTGAAGAAGTTATTTATTGCCATCACCAGTTTTCGTTCAGCAGCCAGGAGGAATATTAAAAATATTCAATTGATTGGTAAAAGAAGGTCAGAAATTTTATATTCTTTCTATTTAAATATTGGTTAAGTCAGAATTTTTATTCGAATGCAGTAACATTTATTTTTATCTTATATATTGTTCATACATTTGCACAAAGTAATGTATTATATTGGAGTCCAACTTTTACAGAATTTTTACTAATATATACCTGATATTTTTAAAAAGGCAATTAAATTGGTAAAAGTTTCATATTAGTATTTTCAACTTGTCAAATCTTTTTGGTGAAACATGCGTATTCTCCCAATGACATAATACAGTTGACAGAACTTGTGGTGCCAAAGGCATTCTTATTACGAAAGGACATTTCATACCCATTGCAATTACCCACATATAGTGAACTTGTGGAATAACTCAGAATTTTTATTCGAATGAAGTAACATTTATTTTTATCTTATACATTGTTCATACATTTGCACAAAGTAATGTATTATATTGGAGTCCAACTTTTACAGAATTTTTACTAATATATATCTGATATTTTTAAAAAGTAAATTAAATTGGTAAAAGTATCATATTAGCATTTTAAACTTGTCAAATCTTTTTGGTGAAACATGCGTATTCTCCCAATGACATAATATAGTGGCCAGAACTTGTGGTGCCAAAGGCATTCTTATTACGAAAGGATATTTCATACCCATTGCAATTACCCACATATAGTGAACTTGTGGAATAACTCAGAATTTTTATTCGAATGAAGTAACATTTATTTTTATCTTATACATTGTTCATACATTTGCACAAAGTAATGTATTATATTGGAGTCCAACTTTTACAGAATTTTTACTAATATATATCTGATATTTTTAAAAAGTAAATTAAATTGGTAAAAGTATCATATTAGCATTTTAAACTTGTCAAATCTTTTTGGTGAAACATGCGTATTCTCCCAATGACATAATATAGTGGCCAGAACTTGTGGTGCCAAAGGCATTCTTATTACGAAAGGATATTTCATACCCATTGCAATTACCCACATATAGTGAACTTGTGGAATAACTCAGAATTTTTATTCGAATGAAGTAACATTTATTTTTATCTTATACATTGTTCATACATTTGCACAAAGTAATGTATTATATTGGAGTCCAACTTTTACAGAATTTTTACTAATATATATCTGATATTTTTAAAAAGTAAATTAAATTGGTAAAAGTATCATATTAGCATTTTAAACTTGTCAAATCTTTTTGGTGAAACATGCGTATTCTCCCAATGACATAATATAGTGGCCAGAACTTGTGGTGCCAAAGGCATTCTTATTACGAAAGGATATTTCATACCCATTGCAATTACCCACATATAGTGAACTTGTGGAATAACTCAGAATTTTTATTCGAATGAAGTAACATTTATTTTTATCTTATACATTGTTCATACATTTGCACAAAGTAATGTATTATATTGGAGTCCAACTTTTACAGAATTTTTACTAATATATATCTGATATTTTTAAAAAGTAAATTAAATTGGTAAAAGTATCATATTAGCATTTTAAACTTGTCAAATCTTTTTGGTGAAACATGCGTATTCTCCCAATGACATAATATAGTGGCCAGAACTTGTGGTGCCAAAGGCATTCTTATTACGAAAGGACATTTCATACCCATTGCAATTACCCACATATAGTGAACTTGTGGAATAACTCAGAATTTTTATTCGAATGAAGTAACATTTATTTTTATCTTATACATTGTTCATACATTTGCACAAAGTAATGTATTATATTGGAGTCCAACTTTTACAGAATTTTTACTAATATATATCTGATATTTTTAAAAAGTAAATTAAATTGGTAAAAGTATCATATTAGCATTTTCAACTTGTCAAATCTTTTTGGTGAAACATGCGTATTCTCCCAATGACATAATACAGTTGACAGAACTTGTGGTGCCAAAGGCATTCTTATTACGAAAGGACATTTCATACCCATTGCAATTACCCACATATAGTGAACTTGTGGAATAACTCAGAATTTTTATTCGAATGCAGTAACATATTTTATCTTATACATTGTTCATATATTTACTGAAAGAGCTATTTTATATTCTGGACAAACTTGTAAAAATATTTTGGTAGTATAGTATAGCTGATATCCTTGTAGTGCAAATTAAGTTGGTAAAACTTTTCATTTTAACTGGTTAAACTTATCAGATTTATTTGGTTTATTTTGGTGATATATCCCATTAATAATACCTCTACAGCACACTTGACTAAAAGTTCTCTTATAATCTTATTTTAGTCATCCAATTGACTAAATTATGTTTAAAAGATATCTTTAAGTCATTTGGTCCTGTATGGGTATAGAGGGAACAGAACTTGTAGTATGAAATGAGTTTTTAGTATATGTTAGAAATAGTTTTTTTAAAACAAGTGTCCACAAAATTCTAATTACATCCTCGTTATTCGGTACTGGAATTAAAATTGCAAATTGCTTGTCATTTTCTCTGTTCACGTGTTTATCCGATTGAAAATTCATTACATATCTATCAGTAAAAACAAAAACCTTTGAAACTCATCATCCCTACAGGCTTTTGCTGAGAATAATATATTTATTATCAAGAGCCAATGAGACTATTAAAATTAATAAGATGCTATGATACATGAAATTTTCTGTGGATGGAATTGCTTCATTCATTTTATTATGAATCGCCTTAATATGTAATAAACATGCGTCATAAAGTGTTTACAAATTGGTTTTTATTAATTTTTTCAATACTATTAGGCTACACTTCTAGAATAATTTCAGAATTATTAAATACAGGATTTTTCAACTGAACAGGCTAACACAGGAAAGGATTCTTATCATTTATCAACCAATTACTTCAGAAATTTGGACAGCATGACTCGATCAGTGTGCTGTATTACATTATGCGGTCATAAGCAGGGAAAAGAGAATTGCACTTTCTTCCGTTTTCCACGTGATCTTCAAAGGTTAGGGGATTAATATATATATATATATATAGCATGACCTAAAATTATGTAGAAAAAATTATCCAGCTTTTCAAAGCGTATAATTCCTAATGGCGGATATTGGCGCACGATTCATTAATGATAGACAGAGAAATGCATAACTAACTTGTTCTTCCCTCTATCATTCCTACTTCCACACGCAATGAAATATTTTCAATTGCTATTCTAACAATTGATGGACTCAGAGTGAAAAGGAATTAGGGTACTCTTTTTTCTAGCCTTTTTTTGAATTTCAAACATATACACACAGTAGTAGGTTTATTTTTACCTTTGTTGAATATAACACAGTTAATATTTGAAGGTTTCTGTATGTACATGTGAATAAGAGAGAGGGAGGGAAAGAAAGAGAGAGAAATAATTGCACACTATCTTTCTCTTACTCTAATTTCACCGATTATTACATTGATAAAAACATGTTGCTTATTCCGCGAAGCTGTATTAGTGAAGAAGAAACGTAACGAGCCGCTTGTTCACTTCTTTATGTATCATCAATCAATGATACGCCTATTGATTTTCATCGCGACTCTTTCGCTTTCGGACACTAGATCACTTTATTTGACAGTCCCTGTGTACAGAGGGGAAGCCATAATATAGGTTTTTGTGAAAAAATCTGTTCAATGATTCCATCAATTGAAAACGTTATCTCTATGTTCACAGTTCTAAATGTGTCCCTTTAATGTGACTTTCTTTTTATTTTTTGCCATTAATTATTTGAATTATAGAAAGATCTAAATGTAGTTATTCCTTTTTTTTCCTTTTTAAATGGACATCGCTAGCCTATATCACACATTCCTGTACCATATCTCAAGACCTTTCGTAAACCCTTCTATTATTTTTTAATTGCATTCAGTAGTTTACTATATATTTCAAATTGAAATTGCATGCAGCTGTAGCTTTGAGCGACATAGCATGCCTGCTCGTTACGCATATACACTCTGGGAAATTGAATCGTTCCGAAATGTCAAACGAAATTAAATAGGCCTAAGTTAGCTGATGGACAAGATTTTTCCTCGTTGCATAGCTTACCTGCTATACCACCGAATCCCAAGCAATAAACAGAGGGCAATAAACCGACCGAAAATGACTAACCCTTATATACCTACACTCGAATGATCAATCAAAAATTCTAATTTTAATATTATTAATTAAACATTTTTAAAACTGTTATCAATACATTGCTTTTATTTTTAAGATGAGAATGAGCCTAAACACGAGGCTAATTGGACGATTATTTCTGTATTAGATTTATCTTGCAGTTCTCGAATTAATTAAATCTAATAAAACTTTTTTTTTGAGAAATTTAGATAGGACTTTAAAGTATTTACGCATATCTTTTAATTACATATATATTTAAATGAAATAAATGTTTATCCATTATTTAATAATATTTTTGTACATAATTTATATTTCGCCCTTTCTTGAAGGTTGAAAAATTCCTATTTTCATTGACATCGTATTAACTCCGATAATTGTTAGTCGATCCTTTCTGCTATTTTGTTTTATATATATTTTAATTTACTAAGTAACACAAATACAAAATAAAACAGAGTTTCATTAGAATTTAATAAAATATGAATTATATATATATATATATATAGGATACACCTAATACAGAAATAATCGTACGATTAGCCTCGTGTTTGGGCTCATTCTCATCTTAAAAATAAAAGCAATGTTTTGATACCAGTTTTAAGAATGTTTAATTAATAATATTAAAATTAGAATTTTTGATTGATCATTCGAGTGCAGGTATATAAGGGTTAGTCATTTTCGGTCGGTTTATTGCCCTCTGTTTATTGCTTGGGACTCAGTGGTGTAGCAGGTAAGCTGTGCAACGAGGAAAAATCTTGTCCACCAGCTAACTTAGGCCTATTTAATTTCGTTTGACATTTCGGAACGATTCAATTTCCCAGAGTGTACGTGCATATTATAGACCTATATACGTACAATTTTAAATTAATAGGTCACATAAAGTTCTGAAAGAAATTTGAAAAAATAATAATGCGGTTTTAATAATATTTAGAAATAAGAATACGCAATGAAATAGAAAAGTCTGTTCCTCCAGGGCTGAGAGAGATAGTGGTTAAAGCATGAAAAGAGACTAACTTCAAGCAGCACATGCAGAGTTCACAGAATAGAGTTAACTAAGATTTTAGTATATATAGTTTTTTTAGAAATTTTAATCAATGACACTATAATATTAGTCACTTTGTCAATATTTAATTGTTTTCTGCATGCAATATTAGTGTTTGTACTTTAAAAAAATTCATTATGATTACTAAATTTTTAAAAACAGATGCAAAAGATGGATACAAATTGTTGGCAATGAAGACCTAATTTGCTTACCCATCAGTTTCCTTTCAAGAAGCCGCTTTGTTTGCAGCTGTCACTTTAATGTTACTGATTATAAATGTACGCAAGCTGGAAAACGACTTGTGAGCACAGCATATCCGATTGTACACGGGGCACAATCTTTAAGTGACGAACAAGTAGCAGAGTTCATAACAATTAATTCAAATGTTGTTAATGAAGGTAACTAGATAATTTTGAAAACGTTAATAATGTAAACTCATTAGGGTAAACAAGAAGTATGATAGTCGCGAATGTAACATTAATATTCAATTGGTTTACTGACGTAATTAAATCTGCTGAATCATACAATTTTTTTATCGCTTTGTACATCAAATGTTAAATAAATTTATCGTAATAGCTCATTTCGGATGAACAGAAAATTAAATTGACTGTACAAACTTATGTCAAATAACTGAACGCGAACATTAATAATACAATTTTGTCCTGTCTTTGCCTTCTCTTAATCTTTACGTTATTTCTATTTAACTATTTCAAGTAAACAATTTCTTTGCGCATTCTTAAAGCTGCTGAGATACCACTTGTAAATACACCTGTAAATACTGACGAAGCTCCTTTGTGTGCAAGTCGAATTTTGCATAATGAACCTTCCACATCATTCATAAATTATAATTTGAATGACAATCACGAGCCGGTTATTACATATCCTGAGGTAATTAACAAATGGTTTTTTATATCACTGTGTACCTTTGCATCGGAGGTATACATGCATGCGTATTATATTTTTATTTATTCTCATACACATACAGCACTTACAAACTAATCGTTTTTAACGCTTCATTTTTCCAAGGGATGTAGTCTTTTAAAACAAAATACTGAAAACTACAAATTACTTTTTATAATAAAGAAAAATCAACATTACAAATTCTAAAGGTACAAATATTCTATAGACACGGCTGAAAGAGCCGTGGCTTTTCTCGACAATATAATTTGGAAAAACATACATTAAGCCATCTTAAAACCTAGCAATTATTAAAATTAAAATTTTAAATCGACGCTTATTATCTTTCTTTTACAATGCGTTGGTTTCAAAATAGTCCTAACGTCATTTTCTTCAGTATCAGCCAAAATTCCTGTCATAAAACACTCCGAATTGCTTAATCTATCTTTACTTTCTTGTTCGCTGTTTGTACACTCCATAAAAATCGCCCAAAGTCCAATCTGTATAGATTAACCGACCTGTTAGCTTATAACCATCCTGGTGACTTGCTATAAGCCCCTGCCAAACAAAGCCACTCGCCCGATTTCAGTTTGTCTATTGAAAAAAAATTTCGCGTAATTTTTATACAAATTTTCAAAATTTGTTCTCCAAATCCCCGATTAACCTGTCCTGATCACTTATATAATAGTAATTGTTTCCTTGTCAGCACACGACACTCGCTTCCGTCACTCTTACAATCTTTCCTTCTTGGCGCTTTCTAAATTAATCTCCACGTTAGCGCTCATAGTCGAATGATTCATAAATTATGGTGCCAAATTTCGACCTTAACGCGAGAGGCTTCTATAGTAACTGTCATGTGATACATAGTAAAGATATCATTTAGTCATGTGGATGCTGTATGGGTTTTCACTAATATGTAAATATGAACGCAGGCGTTAATTTTTAATCTTATATAATAAAAAGGAAGTGATACTTCATAATATAATCTCCATTTATTTCAATAATGCAAATGCGTCACATACTATTAATTTTAACTCGACCTTCTCGAGACATATACATTTATGAAATTATTAATAACCGTATTCTGCAGAAAGTTGAGAGTAATATGATTGAAAATACGAATACCAAGAGAAAGAGGCGACCTTCAAGTATGTGAATTATATTTCGCTTTATTTGTTTGGTATTATTTAAGAAGAATTCTGCTGTTATTAATAATAATTACTTTCAATTTATATAGATTCAACTGAACGATTGACAATAAAAAAGGTGGCACAAGACGCGGGCATTTCGTTAGATACGCCACCCTCTCCGAAAACTAAAATACTGCTAACGAAATTACGAAATTCGTATAATGATTTTTGTGTAATGCAACAAAAGTATTTTGACAAAATGAAGGAATGCGAAGAATTGAAAAAGAAATTGCAAGACCAACCTTCCTATGGTAATATAAATTCTAAAGCTCTTCGAGAAATAGTGTCAATGAACATTCATAACCAAAATCGAAACATTCATGGACGTCGTTACGGAGAAGGCGAGAAAATGCTAGCTGTTGATATTCAGCGTCGTAGTAATAAGTGCTACACATTTTTAGGTAATACCATGATATTGCCCGATAGAAAGACCATTTCTCGAACAATTAAACGTTTTCCTATAAAACCAGGTAAAAATGATATTTTATACAATGCTATTAAAGAGAATGTAGCTAGGCTAAGTAGTTTAGATAAAGTTTTTGTACTTACAATGGACGAGACATGCTTGAAAAGAAGGTTGATTTACACAGAGGGGATGGCCTCCGTATCCGGCTTTATTAGTGGTAAAAGTGATTTGGTGGATCATGTTCTCGTATTTATGATTCAAAGTATAAATACCCCAAGGAAACAGCCTCTGTCGTATTATTATTCAAAATCGGCTATGAGTGGCGCAGAGCTGGAAACTTTATTGTTAATTACCATAAAAGATTTAATAGATATGGGCTTAACCATTGTTGCTGTTGTATCCGATCAAGGAGGTCCGAACAGAAAGGCCTTAGCTAACCTTGCGCGGAAGACAAACGTTCATCAATCAGGGAATTTCTTTACAATCCCAAATTACGACCATAAAATATATATAATTGCAGATGTTCCACACATTATTAAAACTTTTGTCACATCTTTAAGGGGGAGATATGAAAAATGGTTGAAAGAGCACCCTTCTTCTACTCAGGGTATTAACATTAAATCTCAATATCCTGGCAATACGATACACTGGGGTGGGAAGATTGGGTATTGGTCTGATGTTGTAAAGTTATTTTATACATATTGTCAGGGTAATATGACGAAATTAACAGAAGACCATTTATTTCCTTCCTCAAGGAGTAAGATGAAGGTAAATAAATCTGCTCAGATAGTCAGCAAGTCAATAGCAGAAAGTTTAAGAGAAATGTGGAGTAACGATCCTGAAAACAATTTCACGGCAAAAATTACAGCAGAAATATTTGACGAGATAGACGAAATGTTTGACTCTATTCTTGGTAGTAGTAGTAATGATAAAAAATCTAATTCGACCAGAGCTCCAATTTCTGCGACGTCCGATCATATTCGTAAATGGACAAGCTATAGATTAAAAGCAGAAACTTTAAAATTTTATCATTATGACGGAAGTGCTGTAAATACGCCAACACCTAAAGTCTTGCTAAGCAATTTATTCGTTTTTCATGATTTATGGATAGATTTGCAAAGATTGGGTTTTCAGGAATTGAACCTTCGTTACTTAAATCAAGATCCTTTAGAAAATTTGTTTGGTCTTTTGAAAAGCGAGCAAGGCGACAATAACCATCTTACCGTTGCCCATTTTGAATTTGCGTGGCGAACCGTTTTACTCACAAGATATTCAAATTTAAGAATCGATGGAACTAATTGCGAAGTAGATGGCATGGATCAATTAGTAGGCTGCGATGACTTGTTAGGCAAGCGAGATTTTTTCAATGACCAGTTTGCACAGGATATTCCTGCTGCTGGCGTTGAACATGAAATCCAGGTAGATTATCCGCAATTACATATCGATGAAGATGATTTAGATGATTCTTTGCGAGATATTCTTGGTTTAGATACATCGCAAGAAATAGAAAAGTAAATATAAACTTGTTTTATCAATTTATACAAATTTGTTGAATGTTTAATTACAACAATGTAGTACATTGAATCACAGTATATGCTATAGACACAAGAATTGAAGAATACAATAACTTTCTACATTATTAAGAATTTTTCAGAATTCTGTCATCTACATGATGCTCGAGTTTTTCTAAAAGGATTTAGAGACTATACACGGTGTTACAGCAATGATGCTTAATATTTCAAAGACACATTCTTCAGGCCAAACTGGGACTAAAAGTCCAGTACTCTAATATTCTTAGTAAATAATCAGTATATTGGTTCTGAATATTCTTTTATTCTCTTATTTAGGATTTAGCTCAGATGCTCTTCCGTCATCCTCAAGAATGTGTCTTTAAAATATTATACATCATTGAAGTTACACCATGTTTTAAACCAAAATTTTGAAACCAATACTTTCGAATGTATACAAAATTGTATTTCTTCATTTCTTTAAATACCACAATATTGTTTTTACGAAGTATACTCTGGGAAATGTAATCGGTCATAATATAATTTAAAGGTCCCTAATTAGCTATTACATATCACTTTTCCATGTCTCGTTATGTTATGTAGCAGTTGTAGCATGGAGTCCCGTGGTATAATCCAATGGCAATGAACCGATCGAAATTGTAGCACCCTTATAAACCAGTCATCCAATGCCCAATCAAAAATTTTAATTTTTATAATATTAATTAAACATTTGTAAAAGTAATATCAATAGATTAAGCGTAATTTTAAGGTGAAAATATGCCCAATCACGAGGATAACCGGACGATTATTTATATATTAGTGGTACCTTACAGTTTACATTTTATTATATTATAATGAAGAAGGCTCTGAATTTTCTGCACATTTCAGCTTGGTTTCCGAGAGCGTTGTTAAAATATCTCTGTCACTCTTGTACCCGTGACGCATTGTAAGGCGACCGCGAGACAATTGACCGAAATCCAGGTACGGTTAAAGAAAAAGTTAGAGTGGTGGGCAACGACAAGTTTCTAATGTTTGAATTTGTTTGTTTTGCATAATGTACTATATTTAAAACAACAAATTATAAAAAAATTCAAAAGGGTTACACCTGACCTAGAAGGCTCTATTACTGGTGCTTCTTTTTAGACTGTTTACCCAATATAGACTTACTCCGCTTAAAATTATGTAAATGTAGAGAATAAACGTTGTGACACGCTAACTGCTCATGACGTCTATTAAAGTCGTAGAAAATTTTTAATTATAATTTCCATTAATCGAAGCTTATACATACTTGGAAGTAATGATATATAAGTAATTAATAGTAAAAACATAATTTACTTTTATCGGATACTAAGCCAATTTATATTACAATCAAAAGTTCTCAATGTTGCAGTTATAAAAAACAATACACATATCATCCATGAATGTTTATTAATTAAACCTCAGATAAAGTAGCATCCAAAATTTCCTGTAGAAAGATTTACCATTATAAATAAGTAATGCTCGAAGAGAATGAAGAAATTAATAAATTATATTCCTTTTGGTCCTATTCCTGCGGAACAACTTTTTTCTCTCTATGAAAACTATTCATAACAATTAGTTGAAGCTGAAATATTTGCACGTCAATGTATTTTTAGTATTATGTGAATTAGATAAGAAAGTTTGGTACAGACCTTCGCTATGTACGTGCTCTTTTAAAACATTTACAATTAAGAATGTAATGTTATAAATCGTTAACGCGGTTATATCTATTGCTCCTCTTATCAATATTACTATTTTCATTCTCAATGAGCTTCTCAGCAAACTGTATTTCCACAACAATTTGAAGCATGATCATTTGTTTGTCCGTTAAAAGGAAGGCTTATCCTCATTATTTATTGTCTAAAAATTTCTAGCAGTGTCGATGATCCAACAGTTAATATCACATATGACGAAGGCCCCAGTAGCAGAAGGTTTGAGAACAATGTTCTACCACTTACTGTATACGACTATCAACTATTACACGATATTAAAGCACAAATTATGAGGTACTTTCAAAAGAAAGCATGTCCTGCTTGTAAGGCTTGTTTATTACGTGGCAATAAGTTGAATGATATTATAGAAGCTGGAATAATTATAATAAACCGAAGAATTTCATTACATGACATATTTGTCTATTTGCGTTTGAAAACATTCATTCTTGAAGAATTTTCTTTTGACGAATGGTTCATCTGTAAGAACCATGAAATATTATTGAAAGAACAATTATTACATAAATTATGTGTAATTTTGATACAAAAGGAATGTAATAAACGTAATAGAAAATTAAAACATGACGAAGAAGCGTCAGCAGCTTCTAGAAAAGTATGCCAACAGATGGGTAAAGCGAAAAATTAATGTTTTGAAAAACTTGTCTCGCCCTTGATTTTACAAACACATGAACTGTGGGATTATTATTGTACATAAATGACTTGGATTAGTATTTAACTGTCTTTTCCGAGAAAAACATTAATTAATTGCAATGGTTTGCAAGACTGTCTTCTTCTATTCTTTTAGTCCATTATGGTACTTTATTTTTGAATCGAAAACCAATGTTATCAGAAGATACTGCAATATACTAATAATATTAGACGCTCCGAATTGCTTTTATGCTTTTCTCAATTTCTTCTTTCGACGTTTTGCAAAAAAGGTAATAAATTTAAATATATATATATATATATATATATATATATATATGTCGAAGAACAGACCCTACCCCGATTCACTATTTTTACATCCGAACCATTCTGCTAAGTTTCGAACCGTTCGCATGCCAGAACGATAGTAACTGTAAGTCAACCCTTCTGTCTACAGTTCATTTATGTTTCGTATTTCTCCTTTGTTAACATCCTATTTCTTTATGAATTGTCAAGCCTAGGCCTCATTGCTTTATTCAAAATTCCGCTGTTCCTTTGAAACGTTTATCTATCTTTAAAGTCATTCCGACACATTAATAAACCTTTTATTTGTTTTCAATCTATCTTAATAGAAATTTCTTTAAATACTCAGTTCACATTTTCGGTGAATGCCCTTCCAATTTCTCAATAAAAATTTGTTTCTTCGGAAATTCCTCCTGAAATGCATTGATTACTGATTGCTGTGTATAATGTGAAAAAGCTAACTCTTCGATATTTCGAAACGATTGAGTAGCGTGTCTGAATGAAATATTCCACCTCCACAGTTGCTCCGATCCAGTAATATGCGGGGTTAGGCCTCATAGCGTTGACTCATCGCGCTATGGTACCTACTCTTCGTATCTGGAGGTACCGGAGGCTAAATGGTTCACAATCCATCGGGAAATGGATTTTGGGCCATGGAATATACGAATGGGATTCACTTTTCATTAGCCACCCTTGTGACCAGAGATTCGTAAATCGGATCATGAATATCGCCAAAATATCCATGCATTCGTTTCTGGTTCAACAGGTGCGGGCAATAAATGACAGTGAATATGAATGAATCTTACAAGTGTGATACTTATGAATGATAGCATTTTTTATTGCAATGAATGGCATAGGTTATCAAGCAACTTGAGCAATAGCATTATAGGAGTGTTTTCCCATTAAATAAATAATGCATAACATTCACCACGCTTTACCTAATCCAATAATTATCACCACGCAATAGTTGCCTAAATCTCGCGCTTGAATAAGATAAATCTCTAATTCCCCTCCTTATTATCGTTAATTTTTTTTTATTCATTTCGTAGACATAACGACCATCTTTTACGTACCTCAAGTATAAAGAGTTAACGTTCCATCAACCCCGGTGAAACGTGTGAAGACATGAAAATGTATCAACTAATAAATCTTCTTATTTCATTTAAAACTCCATGGATAATGGATACCTTGGAATAATTATGGAAGGAGGAATGGCTCGTAGTTGTAGCATCGTCAAGGAGTCAACCACGTTCAATCGCTATTGTAAGCAAATAGCATGGGTTTTTTAGTTGGTAGGCACTGTTTAAAAATAGTGAGTCCAACACTACCCTGAGGTGGAACACCCGTCGGGCTGGTTCGTAAGTTGCCTAACCTAGAACTAACTTGAGGGGTGTTATATCCATCCCAGGGTGTCCTAGGAGGATTTTTCCCATGTAAAAAAAAAAAAAAAAAAAAAACAAAGGAGAGAGTAATAAGGTGCCATTACACGGCGTGTGGGGTGTGGAGTATCGCGCGGTGTGAATATTGCCATGCCATACCTATCACACGGCGCGGCGATTTAAATATACATTTTTTATTATTAAAAGTAACAACAATAAGGAAAAAATGCTGTAAGTTCGTGACAACCTTAACGTCCTTTTTTTAAACAATGAAGGGAACTTGCATAAGAAAAGTAGGTTTTGTAACATTCTCAAAATTTCGGCACCAATTTCAGGATGACAGAAAATTTATTTCATTTATTTCAACCATACTATCTTCTACACCATTAAATAGTGAAAGCTGCGCGTAATAATATTCATGAGTGATCGTGACACCCTTATTATTTCTTTTTTAATTAATGAGGAAATGCTACCTATCTCGTGTTTACCCTTAAAAGAGCAATATTAAAAATATAAGACAAAAATATTGAAGCCTCATAAAGATCTTCTCGAAGTTTTGCCTTCCTAGGGCATTCACCGGATTGGTATGCATGAAGCATTTCCTCGTTACTACAAGAAAAATTGACACAAACCCTTATAAATATTATAATGTTAATTTTGCAATTTATTGTGTCACAAGAAAATGTATGTTCTAAGCTATCTTAAAAATGCTTTTCAAACTTCCAAAACGGTTAGGTTTCAATTTTACGGTGCAAGTACCCTTTTTCGTTAAAAAAATAGACGTCACGAACTTTTATGATTATTATATCGTTATTTTCATAATTTTATGGGCTATAAACCTGCATGATTTAAAAATGTTATAAAGATTATTTAGTATGTTAAAATAATCGAAAATCGGTGAAAAGTAATTTGACGGTTCGCAAGTGCAGTTGTGCGATTGCTTTTTATAAAAGGCGATCTTGCTCACCCATGAAGCTGGTAATAGTAGACGCTCCATTATCGCTATTAGTGAAATGAGAAAGGATAATACTTCTTGATTCAATTTTTCTTATTAACAACGAACAGGAATGTTAAAGCTATATAAGGAGTATATGCAATTGATGCATTTAGTGTAGCTTGAATATTAGAGATGCAGAAAGGTTCATTCATTCTTTCGTAAGACCGAATCTACTTTATCAAAGAATTAACAGATTTTCGAAATTTATAATAAGTTTTCGATATATTATATAATATTTTGTGGCCGAAGCAATTGGTTCATAAAAATAAATCACTGTTAAGAATCAGATATGGGCTCCTTAAAAATACGAGCGACTGCGAGTGACTATATATGCTTGCGAAAGTGAAGCCAAGATGGAGGGGATAAAGGGATAAATTGCTGGGCCGCCATCTTGAATGTTGATAGATATCATATAACACATAATAGGTCTGTTCTCGTTGCCTACACTTTTTACACTTTGTGCACTTTTTAGGGTGTCAACTTATACAATGGACAAAGACAGAAATACGGAAAGTGTAGAAAGTGTTAAAAGTGTAGGCCAACGAGAACAGACCTAATGACATATATATATTTTAGTTCAAGAATGAATCAAAATGATTTGTGCAGAAGGAACTAAACGTTGGATGGTGGATTAGGAGTAACATATTTGTTAGAAGATATATAGAAAAAATAGCCATAAGCAGCTTTCCAACGTAAGCAAGATCCATTGGACACAGCAATTTATCATTTAGGCATGAAGAAGAAAAATCTTACTCGGGGTCTTTTTAGGAATTAGAGAGTCAAAAGAATGACAGAATTCTTTGCTAACAATTTTGCTAAGAACCACTGGAGACAAACAGCTTTAAAGAATAACGTTGCTTTGCTTGGGAAGCAAAGATTTGAGTATGCAGAAACATTTTCCTTATTAGCAGGGGCATTGACAAATGCCATTGAAGTTGTGTGAATAAGTTAAATAACCTACAAGTTGCAATGGTGCTGATGAGGCTTTACAAGGATAATATAGCATCTTTAAATTTAAGAAAAGTGTTGTACGAGGGAATACTAGGATGTGAGAAAGAAAGAGAAAATCAGGATATGCCAAGGCCCATACAGATCTGCCCTGCATAGTACGGTGCTTTGGATTTTAAAAAATCATTCTGTTTCTCTGAATACACTGTTTTTAACCAACATTGGTATGATGTATCTACAATACAACGATGAATCTAAAAAGCCTTATGACAGAATAGGTAAGCAACGGTGTATCTCTTAAATCACTTTCCTAAAATTTTTTTTATATTATATCTTGACTAATATTTTGTTTTCACATTGATTCAGCAAATCCAAACGTTTTCAAATTTTATGTATCTTTACATATGCACTCAGTGCTACTCAGATAATAAATTAACCTCAACAACACAAGATAAAAGGGAGGGTCATTCTGTAGTAATTTTTAACTTTACTTATGGTATTGAAAACAGAAGCTTAGGCCAGATAAATAGTGAATGTTGGAAGGTAGTATTATGCCACTGGTGCAACAATTATACTTTACCACTGCACATACCCTCTTCAAAGCTGGTTATCCTGCTCTAGCATTTGAATTCTTATCAAAATTGCCTAATAAAGTAATGGATGCTAATAGAGAGGACAGTTTGAATTTGTATCTTTCCTACTTAATGCTGCTGTTATAATGTGTTACTCTTATATTATTAATCTATTTTAATATTCAATAACAGGCATTCTTAATGTCCCCAGTAAGATCAAGGTACAGGGTTCTCAAATTAATACTGGAATAATAGATTAGGATATAAGCATTACAGAAACTACTGTCGAAGGAAGTCATAATAATGTTAACAAGATCCTCACTCACAAAACTTATGTCAATCTGTTATTTTTATAAGCATTATTCTGCATTCTATGTAGATTCATGGCAATGAATAGATTGGAGCACACTTGCTATTGAGTGTGGTAAAAAGAAAGAAGATAAGCTAGTATTAAACTAGGACGATGATCCAGTTAATAGTGAAGATCCCGATCTTGGAAGTCCTCCTTTAACAATGAAGATGGATAGAGGAGAAATTGGTGGAAGCATTAAATATATTGGAGATGAAGGTATTTTTGTATTTTTTTCGTTAAGTTAATTAACAAGCAGGTATATTATTCTAATCAATTATTCTTATATTCTTATTTTAGGAGAAGCTAAAGAAGGTAATAGGACAACTGGATATCATGACACAACAGCTGTAATTTATAGCCTGTTTAAAAAATCTCATGGAAGAATTGTCAACATTATCAACTGGATTTGAGGTTGACAGCGAACAGTTCAGATATCAACTATACATGGCTTGAACAAGCAGATGATGTTTTGAGGCAGCTTTGCAACAACAGCACAAGCACTGATAACGATGCTAACAATGTCTCACAATGCAGGTCTTATATCATTTTATTATGTTCTCCACTAACTTTCTATAAAAGCACATAATACTTTATTTTACTTTTTAGACGATGAAGCAATGACTAATGATGAACCTACTTATAGGCCTAGAGAACAACCAAATTTACATGAAATTCTTGCAGCAGAAAAATTAGATTTCGAAGCAAAAGTTCAAAGAACGGCGAAATGAAAAAGTGGATAAAAGGTAACTAAATAGCCTTTTAATAAATAGAAAAAATTTAAACCATTAATCATATTCGATTTATTCCATAGCTTAACGAAACGTCATTAAGAACTTTATTGTCATATTACTCGTTACACGAAGCATTCGGTGGTGGTTCAGCTTCTGTAAGAATGGAATAAGTACTTTTATTTTAAGAATTGCAACAGGAAAAGACTCAGCAACAATTGCTTAGCTCCCTACAACGCTACCTCTATTTAGCGCCAGTGTGGCTTACAATAAAACTATGGTCACTGACCCAGTGAGACATTTGCAAGTAAGATATTTGTTTACAAATCAATTAGTATCCTTTTATTGATTTTTTCATACTTCCTTTATCCATTATTATTTCCGGTTTCTGGCGCATAATATGTTACAAACACTGGTTGAACTACGAAATGCACCTATGCCCAATCGAAATACACATTATTCTGAAATATTCACAATGAGAGATCTTACGGTTGCACTAAGTGCATGTATCTATCAATCACTTAGTGACTCTGGTACAATTGTGATAAAGAACCATGAAACGGACAGGTCAGTATTCCAATTTAGCTGATAAAGTTAATTTGAGGATTGTTAATAATTTATCTCTTCTGTTAAACATAAGAGCAATCTACCAGCATTTGTAAACGTTAAAACCTTTATGGGAGGTCGTTTAATAGTATCGTATAGATACCACAGACGATATTTAACAGACGACGGTGTTTATATTAACACTTCACCTGAAAAATGGTCAAGTATCACGAGTTTACGTGCATTTCTAGCAAGAGAAAAAGATGAAGATACACCAAATCTAAATATATTTCTTTGTGATTCATTCTTCGCTACATATATGAGCCTGTTTATGCTTTGGCTAGCTGCGACACTCATACTTTACAGATTAGTTGGACAGCATTTTGGCAATAGCACTTGATCTTGCCTATATGGCAGTGACATAAAACATTGATTCGAGTGGCAAGTACAAATAATCAGGTCAATACTTTATCATTTTCCTCTTTTAATTCTTTTATCACTATAGTAATATGCCTTTATGGTAAAACTTTTCAGACTGCTGTAACTGTAATCAATAATTATTCTGCTACCACAGAAATGATTCTACCACTGATACTACTGCTACTGGAACTATGGCAGTCAAACATCATATCGCTTTAATAATGCAATACAAATAGATGAAGGTTCGTTTGGAGTACTTTGTGGCTTTAACTATGGGACTGGAAATAAAATTTTGTTGGAAGATAGTATTACACCAATGGAATTAGAATTATTATTGAATACTGGAACATTCGATTGGGTTATTTTGCATATAAGAACAGCTACTGAATATATTTATAATTGTATAAACAAAACTTTATTATAATATTTACATGTGAAAAAAAAGTAATTCTTAATTATAATATTTATATGAAGAACAAAAAATAAATTCTTTGTAACAGTCATGTTTAAATAAAAATATTATTTACTGGAACAATTGTAATAAATCTGGAAAATAGAAAATGTCATGTTATTAAAAGGCTAAATTTTATATACTATAAATATATGTCAATTTATAGTCACAAAATAAAGATACAGCTATACTATATATATCTAATTGTTAATTGTTATGTAGATTGAAGTTCCTTTTACATATCTATTTATTCTTTTTCCCTTCCAGACTATTGTCGTCCTTTCTCTGCCTCCTACCTCTTCTCAAAATTGAAAGAAATAACATTAAAATGTTAAATTTATTAAACTAAATATTATCAAACGTTAAAAATATTACCAGCTTTTGATGCTTTAGCTACTACATTTTCTTTTTCGAATTTTTCTTCTTCAGAACCAATCTGGAATTCTGAAACCAAAGTAATCTGTTAAATTTCCTCTTGTACCTATATTTATATAATTTTATATTATCTTATTTCTTCATTTTGTCTTCGTTTATGGCAGTTCATGGGATTTTGCAATCCACAAGACAACATATATATATGTCATTTATGTGCTATATCTATCAACATTCTCAAGCACTGCTACCAACTTAAATACAGTATTTTCTTCGAATTTAACTTTCTTCGGTTGGCTAAGAATTGCCTTCGGTACAAATAATTCGAGCCTTCGAGGCCTGAGTGTCCAGCCCCTGCTCTGCAGCAGGGGCTGGACACTCAGGCCTCGAAGGCTCGAATTATTTGTACCGAAGGCAATTCTTAGCCAACCGAAGAAAGTTAAATTCGAAGAAAATACTGTATTTAAGTTGGTAGCAGTGCTTGAGAATGTTGATAGATATAGCACATAAATGACATATATATATGTTGTCTTGTGGATTGCAAAATCCCATGAACTGCCATAAACGAAGACAAAATGAAGAAATAAGATAATATAAAATTATATAAATATAGGTACAAGAGGAAATTTAACAGATTACTTTGGTTTCAGAATTCCAGATTGGTTCTGAAGAAGAAAAATTCGAAAAAGAAAATGTAGTAGCTAAAGCATCAAAAGCTGGTAATATTTTTAACGTTTGATAATATTTAGTTTAATAAATTTAACATTTTAATGTTATTTCTTTCAATTTTGAGAAGAGGTAGGAGGCAGAGAAAGGACGACAATAGTCTGGAAGGGAAAAAGAATAAATAGATATGTAAAAGGAACTTCAATCTACATAACAATTAACAATTAGATATATATAGTATAGCTGTATCTTTATTTTGTGACTATAAATTGACATATATTTATAGTATATAAAATTTAGCCTTTTAATAACATGACATTTTCTATTTTCCAGATTTATTACAATTGTTCCAGTAAATAATATTTTTATTTAAACATGACTGTTACAAAGAATTTATTTTTTGTTCTTCATATAAATATTATAATTAAGAATTACTTTTTTTTCACATGTAAATATTATAATAAAGTTTTGTTTATACAATTATAAATATATTCAGTAGCTGTTCTTATATGCAAAATAACCCAATCGAATGTTCCAGTATTCAATAATAATTCTAATTCCATTGGTGTAATACTATCTTCCAACAAAATTTTATTTCCAGTCCCATAGTTAAAGCCACAAAGTACTCCAAACGAACCTTCATCTATTTGTATTGCATTATTAAAGCGATATGATGTTTGACTGCCATAGTTCCAGTAGCAGTAGTATCAGTGGTAGAATCATTTCTGTGGTAGCAGAATAATTATTGATTACAGTTACAGCAGTCTGAAAAGTTTTACCATAAAGGCATATTACTATAGTGATAAAAGAATTAAAAGAGGAAAATGATAAAGTATTGACCTGATTATTTGTACTTGCCACTCGAATCAATGTTTTATGTCACTGCCATATAGGCAAGATCAAGTGCTATTGCCAAAATGCTGTCCAACTAATCTGTAAAGTATGAGTGTCGCAGCTAGCCAAAGCATAAACAGGCTCATATATGTAGCGAAGAATGAATCACAAAGAAATATATTTAGATTTGGTGTATCTTCATCTTTTTCTCTTGCTAGAAATGCACGTAAACTCGTGATACTTGACCATTTTTCAGGTGAAGTGTTAATATAAACACCGTCGTCTGTTAAATATCGTCTGTGGTATCTATACGATACTATTAAACGACCTCCCATAAAGGTTTTAACGTTTACAAATGCTGGTAGATTGCTCTTATGTTTAACAGAAGAGATAAATTATTAACAATCCTCAAATTAACTTTATCAGCTAAATTGGAATACTGACCTGTCCGTTTCATGGTTCTTTATCACAATTGTACCAGAGTCACTAAGTGATTGATAGATACATGCACTTAGTGCAACCGTAAGATCTCTCATTGTGAATATTTCAGAATAATGTGTATTTCGATTGGGCATAGGTGCATTTCGTAGTTCAACCAGTGTTTGTAACATATTATGCGCCAGAAACCGGAAATAATAATGGATAAAGGAAGTATGAAAAAATCAATAAAAGGATACTAATTGATTTGTAAACAAATATCTTACTTGCAAATGTCTCACTGGGTCAGTGACCATAGTTTTATTGTAAGCCACACTGGCGCTAAATAGAGGTAGCGTTGTAGGGAGCTAAGCAATTGTTGCTGAGTCTTTTCCTGTTGCAATTCTTAAAATAAAAGTACTTATTCCATTCTTACAGAAGCTGAACCACCACCGAATGCTTCGTGTAACGAGTAATATGACAATAAAGTTCTTAATGACGTTTCGTTAAGCTATGGAATAAATCGAATATGATTAATGGTTTAAATTTTTTCTATTTATTAAAAGGCTATTTAGTTACCTTTTATCCACTTTTTCATTTCGCCGTTCTTTGAACTTTTGCTTCGAAATCTAATTTTTCTGCTGCAAGAATTTCATGTAAATTTGGTTGTTCTCTAGGCCTATAAGTAGGTTCATCATTAGTCATTGCTTCATCGTCTAAAAAGTAAAATAAAGTATTATGTGCTTTTATAGAAAGTTAGTGGAGAACATAATAAAATGATATAAGACCTGCATTGTGAGACATTGTTAGCATCGTTATCAGTGCTTGTGCTGTTGTTGCAAAGCTGCCTCAAAACATCATCTGCTTGTTCAAGCCATGTATAGTTGATATCTGAACTGTTCGCTGTCAACCTCAAATCCAGTTGATAATGTTGACAATTCTTCCATGAGATTTTTTAAACAGGCTATAAATTACAGCTGTTGTGTCATGATATCCAGTTGTCCTATTACCTTCTTTAGCTTCTCCTAAAATAAGAATATAAGAATAATTGATTAGAATAATATACCTGCTTGTTAATTAACTTAACGAAAAAAATACAAAAATACCTTCATCTCCAATATATTTAATGCTTCCACCAATTTCTCCTCTATCCATCTTCATTGTTAAAGGAGGACTTCCAAGATCGGGATCTTCACTATTAACTGGATCATCGTCCTAGTTTAATACTAGCTTATCTTCTTTCTTTTTACCACACTCAATAGCAAGTGTGCTCCAATCTATTCATTGCCATGAATCTACATAGAATGCAGAATAATGCTTATAAAAATAACAGATTGACATAAGTTTTGTGAGTGAGGATCTTGTTAACATTATTATGACTTCCTTCGACAGTAGTTTCTGTAATGCTTATATCCTAATCTATTATTCCAGTATTAATTTGAGAACCCTGTACCTTGATCTTACTGGGGACATTAAGAATGCCTGTTATTGAATATTAAAATAGATTAATAATATAAGAGTAACACATTATAACAGCAGCATTAAGTAGGAAAGATACAAATTCAAACTGTCCTCTCTATTAGCATCCATTACTTTATTAGGCAATTTTGATAAGAATTCAAATGCTAGAGCAGGATAACCAGCTTTGAAGAGGGTATGTGCAGTGGTAAAGTATAATTGTTGCACCAGTGGCATAATACTACCTTCCAACATTCACTATTTATCTGGCCTAAGCTTCTGTTTTCAATACCATAAGTAAAGTTAAAAATTACTACAGAATGACCCTCCCTTTTATCTTGTGTTGTTGAGGTTAATTTATTATCTGAGTAGCACTGAGTGCATATGTAAAGATACATAAAATTTGAAAACGTTTGGATTTGCTGAATCAATGTGAAAACAAAATATTAGTCAAGATATAATATAAAAAAAATTTTAGGAAAGTGATTTAAGAGATACACCGTTGCTTACCTATTCTGTCATAAGGCTTTTTAGATTCATCGTTGTATTGTAGATACATCATACCAATGTTGGTTAAAAACAGTGTATTCAGAGAAACAGAATGATTTTTTAAAATCCAAAGCACCGTACTATGCAGGGCAGATCTGTATGGGCCTTGGCATATCCTGATTTTCTCTTTCTTTCTCACATCCTAGTATTCCCTCGTACAACACTTTTCTTAAATTTAAAGATGCTATATTATCCTTGTAAAGCCTCATCAGCACCATTGCAACTTGTAGGTTATTTAACTTATTCACACAACTTCAATGGCATTTGTCAATGCCCCTGCTAATAAGGAAAATGTTTCTGCATACTCAAATCTTTGCTTCCCAAGCAAAGCAACGTTATTCTTTAAAGCTGTTTGTCTCCAGTGGTTCTTAGCAAAATTGTTAGCAAAGAATTCTGTCATTCTTTTGACTCTCTAATTCCTAAAAAGACCCCGAGTAAGATTTTTCTTCTTCATGCCTAAATGATAAATTGCTGTGTCCAATGGATCTTGCTTACGTTGGAAAGCTGCTTATGGCTATTTTTTCTATATATCTTCTAACAAATATGTTACTCCTAATCCACCATCCAACGTTTAGTTCCTTCTGCACAAATCATTTTGATTCATTCTTGAACTAAAATATATATATGTCATTAGGTCTGTTCTCGTTGGCCTACACTTTTAACACTTTCTACACTTTCCGTATTTCTGTCTTTGTCCATTGTATAAGTTGACACCCTAAAAAGTGCACAAAGTGTAAAAAGTGTAGGCAACGAGAACAGACCTATTATGTGTTATATGATATCTATCAACATTCAAGATGGCGGCCCAGCAATTTATCCCTTTATCCCCTCCATCTTGGCTTCACTTTCGCAAGCATATATAGTCACTCGCAGTCGCTCGTATTTTTAAGGAGCCCATATCTGATTCTTAACAGTGATTTATTTTTATGAACCAATTGCTTCGGCCACAAAATATTATATAATATATCGAAAACTTATTATAAATTTCGAAAATCTGTTAATTCTTTGATAAAGTAGATTCGGTCTTACGAAAGAATGAATGAACCTTTCTGCATCTCTAATATTCAAGCTACACTAAATGCATCAATTGCATATACTCCTTATATAGCTTTAACATTCCTGTTCGTTGTTAATAAGAAAAATTGAATCAAGAAGTATTATCCTTTCTCATTTCACTAATAGCGATAATGGAGCGTCTACTATTACCAGCTTCATGGGTGAGCAAGATCGCCTTTTATAAAAAGCAATCGCACAACTGCACTTGCGAACCGTCAAATTACTTTTCACCGATTTTCGATTATTTTAACATACTAAATAATCTTTATAACATTTTTAAATCATGCAGGTTTATAGCCCATAAAATTATGAAAATAACGATATAATAATCATAAAAGTTCGTGACGTCTATTTTTTTAACGAAAAAGGGTACTTGCACCGTAAAATTGAAACCTAACCGTTTTGGAAGTTTGAAAAGCATTTTTAAGATAGCTTAGAACATACATTTTCTTGTGACACAATAAATTGCAAAATTAACATTATAATATTTATAAGGGTTTGTGTCAATTTTTCTTGTAGTAACGAGGAAATGCTTCATGCATACCAATCCGGTGAATGCCCTAGGAAGGCAAAACTTCGAGAAGATCTTTATGAGGCTTCAATATTTTTGTCTTATATTTTTAATATTGCTCTTTTAAGGGTAAACACGAGATAGGTAGCATTTCCTCATTAATTAAAAAAGAAATAATAAGGGTGTCACGATCACTCATGAATATTATTACGCGCAGCTTTCACTATTTAATGGTGTAGAAGATAGTATGGTTGAAATAAATGAAATAAATTTTCTGTCATCCTGAAATTGGTGCCGAAATTTTGAGAATGTTACAAAACCTACTTTTCTTATGCAAGTTCCCTTCATTGTTTAAAAAAAGGACGTTAAGGTTGTCACGAACTTACAGCATTTTTTCCTTATTGTTGTTACTTTTAATAATAAAAAATGTATATTTAAATCGCCGCGCCGTGTGATAGGTATGGCATGGCAATATTCACACCGCGCGATACTCCACACCCCACACGCCGTGTAATGGCACCTTATTACTCTCTCCTTTGTTTTTTTTTTTTTTTTTTTTTTACATGGGAAAAATCCTCCTAGGACACCCTGGGATGGATATAACACCCCTCAAGTTAGTTCTAGGTTAGGCAACTTACGAACCAGCCCGACGGGTGTTCCACCTCAGGGTAGTGTTGGACTCACTATTTTTAAACAGTGCCTACCAACTAAAAAACCCATGCTATTTGCTTACAATAGCGATTGAACGTGGTTGACTCCTTGACGATGCTACAACTACGAGCCATTCCTCCTTCCATAATTATTCCAAGGTATCCATTATCCATGGAGTTTTAAATGAAATAAGAAGATTTATTAGTTGATACATTTTCATGTCTTCACACGTTTCACCGGGGTTGATGGAACGTTAACTCTTTATACTTGAGGTACGTAAAAGATGGTCGTTATGTCTACGAAATGAATAAAAAAAAATTAACGATAATAAGGAGGGGAATTAGAGATTTATCTTATTCAAGCGCGAGATTTAGGCAACTATTGCGTGGTGATAATTATTGGATTAGGTAAAGCGTGGTGAATGTTATGCATTATTTATTTAATGGGAAAACACTCCTATAATGCTATTGCTCAAGTTGCTTGATAACCTATGCCATTCATTGCAATAAAAAATGCTATCATTCATAAGTATCACACTTGTAAGATTCATTCATATTCACTGTCATTTATTGCCCGCACCTGTTGAACCAGAAACGAATGCATGGATATTTTGGCGATATTCATGATCCGATTTACGAATCTCTGGTCACAAGGGTGGCTAATGAAAAGTGAATCCCATTCGTATATTCCATGGCCCAAAATCCATTTCCCGATGGATTGTGAACCATTTAGCCTCCGGTACCTCCAGATACGAAGAGTAGGTACCATAGCGCGATGAGTCAACGCTATGAGGCCTAACCCCGCATATTACTGGATCGGAGCAACTGTGGAGGTGGAATATTTCATTCAGACACGCTACTCAATCGTTTCGAAATATCGAAGAGTTAGCTTTTTCACATTATACACAGCAATCAGTAATCAATGCATTTCAGGAGGAATTTCCGAAGAAACAAATTTTTATTGAGAAATTGGAAGGGCATTCACCGAAAATGTGAACTGAGTATTTAAAGAAATTTCTATTAAGATAGATTGAAAACAAATAAAAGGTTTATTAATGTGTCGGAATGACTTTAAAGATAGATAAACGTTTCAAAGGAACAGCGGAATTTTGAATAAAGCAATGAGGCCTAGGCTTGACAATTCATAAAGAAATAGGATGTTAACAAAGGAGAAATACGAAACATAAATGAACTGTAGACAGAAGGGTTGACTTACAGTTACTATCGTTCTGGCATGCGAACGGTTCGAAACTTAGCAGAATGGTTCGGATGTAAAAATAGTGAATCGGGGTAGGGTCTGTTCTTCGACATATATATATATATATATATATATATATATATATTTAAATTTATTACCTTTTTTGCAAAACGTCGAAAGAAGAAATTGAGAAAAGCATAAAAGCAATTCGGAGCGTCTAATATTATTAGTATATTGCAGTATCTTCTGATAACATTGGTTTTCGATTCAAAAATAAAGTACCATAATGGACTAAAAGAATAGAAGAAGACAGTCTTGCAAACCATTGCAATTAATTAATGTTTTTCTCGGAAAAGACAGTTAAATACTAATCCAAGTCATTTATGTACAATAATAATCCCACAGTTCATGTGTTTGTAAAATCAAGGGCGAGACAAGTTTTTCAAAACATTAATTTTTCGCTTTACCCATCTGTTGGCATACTTTTCTAGAAGCTGCTGACGCTTCTTCGTCATGTTTTAATTTTCTATTACGTTTATTACATTCCTTTTGTATCAAAATTACACATAATTTATGTAATAATTGTTCTTTCAATAATATTTCATGGTTCTTACAGATGAACCATTCGTCAAAAGAAAATTCTTCAAGAATGAATGTTTTCAAACGCAAATAGACAAATATGTCATGTAATGAAATTCTTCGGTTTATTATAATTATTCCAGCTTCTATAATATCATTCAACTTATTGCCACGTAATAAACAAGCCTTACAAGCAGGACATGCTTTCTTTTGAAAGTACCTCATAATTTGTGCTTTAATATCGTGTAATAGTTGATAGTCGTATACAGTAAGTGGTAGAACATTGTTCTCAAACCTTCTGCTACTGGGGCCTTCGTCATATGTGATATTAACTGTTGGATCATCGACACTGCTAGAAATTTTTAGACAATAAATAATGAGGATAAGCCTTCCTTTTAACGGACAAACAAATGATCATGCTTCAAATTGTTGTGGAAATACAGTTTGCTGAGAAGCTCATTGAGAATGAAAATAGTAATATTGATAAGAGGAGCAATAGATATAACCGCGTTAACGATTTATAACATTACATTCTTAATTGTAAATGTTTTAAAAGAGCACGTACATAGCGAAGGTCTGTACCAAACTTTCTTATCTAATTCACATAATACTAAAAATACATTGACGTGCAAATATTTCAGCTTCAACTAATTGTTATGAATAGTTTTCATAGAGAGAAAAAAGTTGTTCCGCAGGAATAGGACCAAAAGGAATATAATTTATTAATTTCTTCATTCTCTTCGAGCATTACTTATTTATAATGGTAAATCTTTCTACAGGAAATTTTGGATGCTACTTTATCTGAGGTTTAATTAATAAACATTCATGGATGATATGTGTATTGTTTTTTATAACTGCAACATTGAGAACTTTTGATTGTAATATAAATTGGCTTAGTATCCGATAAAAGTAAATTATGTTTTTACTATTAATTACTTATATATCATTACTTCCAAGTATGTATAAGCTTCGATTAATGGAAATTATAATTAAAAATTTTCTACGACTTTAATAGACGTCATGAGCAGTTAGCGTGTCACAACGTTTATTCTCTACATTTACATAATTTTAAGCGGAGTAAGTCTATATTGGGTAAACAGTCTAAAAAGAAGCACCAGTAATAGAGCCTTCTAGGTCAGGTGTAACCCTTTTGAATTTTTTTATAATTTGTTGTTTTAAATATAGTACATTATGCAAAACAAACAAATTCAAACATTAGAAACTTGTCGTTGCCCACCACTCTAACTTTTTCTTTAACCGTACCTGGATTTCGGTCAATTGTCTCGCGGTCGCCTTACAATGCGTCACGGGTACAAGAGTGACAGAGATATTTTAACAACGCTCTCGGAAACCAAGCTGAAATGTGCAGAAAATTCAGAGCCTTCTTCATTATAATATAATAAAATGTAAACTGTAAGGTACCACTAATATATAAATAATCGTCCGGTTATCCTCGTGATTGGGCATATTTTCACCTTAAAATTACGCTTAATCTATTGATATTACTTTTACAAATGTTTAATTAATATTATAAAAATTAAAATTTTTGATTGGGCATTGGATGACTGGTTTATAAGGGTGCTACAATTTCGATCGGTTCATTGCCATTGGATTATACCACGGGACTCCATGCTACAACTGCTACATAACATAACGAGACATGGAAAAGTGATATGTAATAGCTAATTAGGGACCTTTAAATTATATTATGACCGATTACATTTCCCAGAGTATACTTCGTAAAAACAATATTGTGGTATTTAAAGAAATGAAGAAATACAATTTTGTATACATTCGAAAGTATTGGTTTCAAAATTTTGGTTTAAAACATGGTGTAACTTCAATGATGTATAATATTTTAAAGACACATTCTTGAGGATGACGGAAGAGCATCTGAGCTAAATCCTAAATAAGAGAATAAAAGAATATTCAGAACCAATATACTGATTATTTACTAAGAATATTAGAGTACTGGACTTTTAGTCCCAGTTTGGCCTGAAGAATGTGTCTTTGAAATATTAAGCATCATTGCTGTAACACCGTGTATAGTCTCTAAATCCTTTTAGAAAAACTCGAGCATCATGTAGATGACAGAATTCTGAAAAATTCTTAATAATGTAGAAAGTTATTGTATTCTTCAATTCTTGTGTCTATAGCATATACTGTGATTCAATGTACTACATTGTTGTAATTAAACATTCAACAAATTTGTATAAATTGATAAAACAAGTTTATATTTACTTTTCTATTTCTTGCGATGTATCTAAACCAAGAATATCTCGCAAAGAATCATCTAAATCATCTTCATCGATATGTAATTGCGGATAATCTACCTGGATTTCATGTTCAACGCCAGCAGCAGGAATATCCTGTGCAAACTGGTCATTGAAAAAATCTCGCTTGCCTAACAAGTCATCGCAGCCTACTAATTGATCCATGCCATCTACTTCGCAATTAGTTCCATCGATTCTTAAATTTGAATATCTTGTGAGTAAAACGGTTCGCCACGCAAATTCAAAATGGGCAACGGTAAGATGGTTATTGTCGCCTTGCTCGCTTTTCAAAAGACCAAACAAATTTTCTAAAGGATCTTGATTTAAGTAACGAAGGTTCAATTCCTGAAAACCCAATCTTTGCAAATCTATCCATAAATCATGAAAAACGAATAAATTGCTTAGCAAGACTTTAGGTGTTGGCGTATTTACAGCACTTCCGTCATAATGATAAAATTTTAAAGTTTCTGCTTTTAATCTATAGCTTGTCCATTTACGAATATGATCGGACGTCGCAGAAATTGGAGCTCTGGTCGAATTAGATTTTTTATCATTACTACTACTACCAAGAATAGAGTCAAACATTTCGTCTATCTCGTCAAATATTTCTGCTGTAATTTTTGCCGTGAAATTGTTTTCAGGATCGTTACTCCACATTTCTCTTAAACTTTCTGCTATTGACTTGCTGACTATCTGAGCAGATTTATTTACCTTCATCTTACTCCTTGAGGAAGGAAATAAATGGTCTTCTGTTAATTTCGTCATATTACCCTGACAATATGTATAAAATAACTTTACAACATCAGACCAATACCCAATCTTCCCACCCCAGTGTATCGTATTGCCAGGATATTGAGATTTAATGTTAATACCCTGAGTAGAAGAAGGGTGCTCTTTCAACCATTTTTCATATCTCCCCCTTAAAGATGTGACAAAAGTTTTAATAATGTGTGGAACATCTGCAATTATATATATTTTATGGTCGTAATTTGGGATTGTAAAGAAATTCCCTGATTGATGAACGTTTGTCTTCCGCGCAAGGTTAGCTAAGGCCTTTCTGTTCGGACCTCCTTGATCGGATACAACAGCAACAATGGTTAAGCCCATATCTATTAAATCTTTTATGGTAATTAACAATAAAGTTTCCAGCTCTGCGCCACTCATAGCCGATTTTGAATAATAATACGACAGAGGCTGTTTCCTTGGGGTATTTATACTTTGAATCATAAATACGAGAACATGATCCACCAAATCACTTTTACCACTAATAAAGCCGGATACGGAGGCCATCCCCTCTGTGTAAATCAACCTTCTTTTCAAGCATGTCTCGTCCATTGTAAGTACAAAAACTTTATCTAAACTACTTAGCCTAGCTACATTCTCTTTAATAGCATTGTATAAAATATCATTTTTACCTGGTTTTATAGGAAAACGTTTAATTGTTCGAGAAATGGTCTTTCTATCGGGCAATATCATGGTATTACCTAAAAATGTGTAGCACTTATTACTACGACGCTGAATATCAACAGCTAGCATTTTCTCGCCTTCTCCGTAACGACGTCCATGAATGTTTCGATTTTGGTTATGAATGTTCATTGACACTATTTCTCGAAGAGCTTTAGAATTTATATTACCATAGGAAGGTTGGTCTTGCAATTTCTTTTTCAATTCTTCGCATTCCTTCATTTTGTCAAAATACTTTTGTTGCATTACACAAAAATCATTATACGAATTTCGTAATTTCGTTAGCAGTATTTTAGTTTTCGGAGAGGGTGGCGTATCTAACGAAATGCCCGCGTCTTGTGCCACCTTTTTTATTGTCAATCGTTCAGTTGAATCTATATAAATTGAAAGTAATTATTATTAATAACAGCAGAATTCTTCTTAAATAATACCAAACAAATAAAGCGAAATATAATTCACATACTTGAAGGTCGCCTCTTTCTCTTGGTATTCGTATTTTCAATCATATTACTCTCAACTTTCTGCAGAATACGGTTATTAATAATTTCATAAATGTATATGTCTCGAGAAGGTCGAGTTAAAATTAATAGTATGTGACGCATTTGCATTATTGAAATAAATGGAGATTATATTATGAAGTATCACTTCCTTTTTATTATATAAGATTAAAAATTAACGCCTGCGTTCATATTTACATATTAGTGAAAACCCATACAGCATCCACATGACTAAATGATATCTTTACTATGTATCACATGACAGTTACTATAGAAGCCTCTCGCGTTAAGGTCGAAATTTGGCACCATAATTTATGAATCATTCGACTATGAGCGCTAACGTGGAGATTAATTTAGAAAGCGCCAAGAAGGAAAGATTGTAAGAGTGACGGAAGCGAGTGTCGTGTGCTGACAAGGAAACAATTACTATTATATAAGTGATCAGGACAGGTTAATCGGGGATTTGGAGAACAAATTTTGAAAATTTGTATAAAAATTACGCGAAATTTTTTTTCAATAGACAAACTGAAATCGGGCGAGTGGCTTTGTTTGGCAGGGGCTTATAGCAAGTCACCAGGATGGTTATAAGCTAACAGGTCGGTTAATCTATACAGATTGGACTTTGGGCGATTTTTATGGAGTGTACAAACAGCGAACAAGAAAGTAAAGATAGATTAAGCAATTCGGAGTGTTTTATGACAGGAATTTTGGCTGATACTGAAGAAAATGACGTTAGGACTATTTTGAAACCAACGCATTGTAAAAGAAAGATAATAAGCGTCGATTTAAAATTTTAATTTTAATAATTGCTAGGTTTTAAGATGGCTTAATGTATGTTTTTCCAAATTATATTGTCGAGAAAAGCCACGGCTCTTTCAGCCGTGTCTATAGAATATTTGTACCTTTAGAATTTGTAATGTTGATTTTTCTTTATTATAAAAAGTAATTTGTAGTTTTCAGTATTTTGTTTTAAAAGACTACATCCCTTGGAAAAATGAAGCGTTAAAAACGATTAGTTTGTAAGTGCTGTATGTGTATGAGAATAAATAAAAATATAATACGCATGCATGTATACCTCCGATGCAAAGGTACACAGTGATATAAAAAACCATTTGTTAATTACCTCAGGATATGTAATAACCGGCTCGTGATTGTCATTCAAATTATAATTTATGAATGATGTGGAAGGTTCATTATGCAAAATTCGACTTGCACACAAAGGAGCTTCGTCAGTATTTACAGGTGTATTTACAAGTGGTATCTCAGCAGCTTTAAGAATGCGCAAAGAAATTGTTTACTTGAAATAGTTAAATAGAAATAACGTAAAGATTAAGAGAAGGCAAAGACAGGACAAAATTGTATTATTAATGTTCGCGTTCAGTTATTTGACATAAGTTTGTACAGTCAATTTAATTTTCTGTTCATCCGAAATGAGCTATTACGATAAATTTATTTAACATTTGATGTACAAAGCGATAAAAAAATTGTATGATTCAGCAGATTTAATTACGTCAGTAAACCAATTGAATATTAATGTTACATTCGCGACTATCATACTTCTTGTTTACCCTAATGAGTTTACATTATTAACGTTTTCAAAATTATCTAGTTACCTTCATTAACAACATTTGAATTAATTGTTATGAACTCTGCTACTTGTTCGTCACTTAAAGATTGTGCCCCGTGTACAATCGGATATGCTGTGCTCACAAGTCGTTTTCCAGCTTGCGTACATTTATAATCAGTAACATTAAAGTGACAGCTGCAAACAAAGCGGCTTCTTGAAAGGAAACTGATGGGTAAGCAAATTAGGTCTTCATTGCCAACAATTTGTATCCATCTTTTGCATCTGTTTTTAAAAATTTAGTAATCATAATGAATTTTTTTAAAGTACAAACACTAATATTGCATGCAGAAAACAATTAAATATTGACAAAGTGACTAATATTATAGTGTCATTGATTAAAATTTCTAAAAAAACTATATATACTAAAATCTTAGTTAACTCTATTCTGTGAACTCTGCATGTGCTGCTTGAAGTTAGTCTCTTTTCATGCTTTAACCACTATCTCTCTCAGCCCTGGAGGAACAGACTTTTCTATTTCATTGCGTATTCTTATTTCTAAATATTATTAAAACCGCATTATTATTTTTTCAAATTTCTTTCAGAACTTTATGTGACCTATTAATTTAAAATTGTACGTATATAGGTCTATAATATGCACGTACACTCTGGGAAATTGAATCGTTCCGAAATGTCAAACGAAATTAAATAGGCCTAAGTTAGCTGGTGGACAAGATTTTTCCTCGTTGCACAGCTTACCTGCTACACCACTGAGTCCCAAGCAATAAACAGAGGGCAATAAACCGACCGAAAATGACTAACCCTTATATACCTGCACTCGAATGATCAATCAAAAATTCTAATTTTAATATTATTAATTAAACATTCTTAAAACTGGTATCAAAACATTGCTTTTATTTTTAAGATGAGAATGAGCCCAAACACGAGGCTAATCGTACGATTATTTCTGTATTAGGTGTATCCTATATATATATATATATATAATTCATATTTTATTAAATTCTAATGAAACTCTGTTTTATTTTGTATTTGTGTTACTTAGTAAATTAAAATATATATAAAACAAAATAGCAGAAAGGATCGACTAACAATTATCGGAGTTAATACGATGTCAATGAAAATAGGAATTTTTCAACCTTCAAGAAAGGGCGAAATATAAATTATGTACAAAAATATTATTAAATAATGGATAAACATTTATTTCATTTAAATATATATGTAATTAAAAGATATGCGTAAATACTTTAAAGTCCTATCTAAATTTCTCAAAAAAAAAGTTTTATTAGATTTAATTAATTCGAGAACTGCAAGATAAATCTAATACAGAAATAATCGTCCAATTAGCCTCGTGTTTAGGCTCATTCTCATCTTAAAAATAAAAGCAATGTATTGATAACAGTTTTAAAAATGTTTAATTAATAATATTAAAATTAGAATTTTTGATTGATCATTCGAGTGTAGGTATATAAGGGTTAGTCATTTTCGGTCGGTTTATTGCCCTCTGTTTATTGCTTGGGATTCGGTGGTATAGCAGGTAAGCTATGCAACGAGGAAAAATCTTGTCCATCAGCTAACTTAGGCCTATTTAATTTCGTTTGACATTTCGGAACGATTCAATTTCCCAGAGTGTATATGCGTAACGAGCAGGCATGCTATGTCGCTCAAAGCTACAGCTGCATGCAATTTCAATTTGAAATATATAGTAAACTACTGAATGCAATTAAAAAATAATAGAAGGGTTTACGAAAGGTCTTGAGATATGGTACAGGAATGTGTGATATAGGCTAGCGATGTCCATTTAAAAAGGAAAAAAAAGGAATAACTACATTTAGATCTTTCTATAATTCAAATAATTAATGGCAAAAAATAAAAAGAAAGTCACATTAAAGGGACACATTTAGAACTGTGAACATAGAGATAACGTTTTCAATTGATGGAATCATTGAACAGATTTTTTCACAAAAACCTATATTATGGCTTCCCCTCTGTACACAGGGACTGTCAAATAAAGTGATCTAGTGTCCGAAAGCGAAAGAGTCGCGATGAAAATCAATAGGCGTATCATTGATTGATGATACATAAAGAAGTGAACAAGCGGCTCGTTACGTTTCTTCTTCACTAATACAGCTTCGCGGAATAAGCAACATGTTTTTATCAATGTAATAATCGGTGAAATTAGAGTAAGAGAAAGATAGTGTGCAATTATTTCTCTCTCTTTCTTTCCCTCCCTCTCTCTTATTCACATGTACATACAGAAACCTTCAAATATTAACTGTGTTATATTCAACAAAGGTAAAAATAAACCTACTACTGTGTGTATATGTTTGAAATTCAAAAAAAGGCTAGAAAAAAGAGTACCCTAATTCCTTTTCACTCTGAGTCCATCAATTGTTAGAATAGCAATTGAAAATATTTCATTGCGTGTGGAAGTAGGAATGATAGAGGGAAGAACAAGTTAGTTATGCATTTCTCTGTCTATCATTAATGAATCGTGCGCCAATATCCGCCATTAGGAATTATACGCTTTGAAAAGCTGGATAATTTTTTCTACATAATTTTAGGTCATGCTATATATATATATATATATTAATCCCCTAACCTTTGAAGATCACGTGGAAAACGGAAGAAAGTGCAATTCTCTTTTCCCTGCTTATGACCGCATAATGTAATACAGCACACTGATCGAGTCATGCTGTCCAAATTTCTGAAGTAATTGGTTGATAAATGATAAGAATCCTTTCCTGTGTTAGCCTGTTCAGTTGAAAAATCCTGTATTTAATAATTCTGAAATTATTCTAGAAGTGTAGCCTAATAGTATTGAAAAAATTAATAAAAACCAATTTGTAAACACTTTATGACGCATGTTTATTACATATTAAGGCGATTCATAATAAAATGAATGAAGCAATTCCATCCACAGAAAATTTCATGTATCATAGCATCTTATTAATTTTAATAGTCTCATTGGCTCTTGATAATAAATATATTATTCTCAGCAAAAGCCTGTAGGGATGATGAGTTTCAAAGGTTTTTGTTTTTACTGATAGATATGTAATGAATTTTCAATCGGATAAACACGTGAACAGAGAAAATGACAAGCAATTTGCAATTTTAATTCCAGTACCGAATAACGAGGATGTAATTAGAATTTTGTGGACACTTGTTTTAAAAAAACTATTTCTAACATATACTAAAAACTCATTTCATACTACAAGTTCTGTTCCCTCTATACCCATACAGGACCAAATGACTTAAAGATATCTTTTAAACATAATTTAGTCAATTGGATGACTAAAATAAGATTATAAGAGAACTTTTAGTCAAGTGTGCTGTAGAGGTATTATTAATGGGATATATCACCAAAATAAACCAAATAAATCTGATAAGTTTAACCAGTTAAAATGAAAAGTTTTACCAACTTAATTTGCACTACAAGGATATCAGCTATACTATACTACCAAAATATTTTTACAAGTTTGTCCAGAATATAAAATAGCTCTTTCAGTAAATATATGAACAATGTATAAGATAAAATATGTTACTGCATTCGAATAAAAATTCTGAGTTATTCCACAAGTTCACTATATGTGGGTAATTGCAATGGGTATGAAATGTCCTTTCGTAATAAGAATGCCTTTGGCACCACAAGTTCTGTCAACTGTATTATGTCATTGGGAGAATACGCATGTTTCACCAAAAAGATTTGACAAGTTGAAAATGCTAATATGATACTTTTACCAATTTAATTTACTTTTTAAAAATATCAGATATATATTAGTAAAAATTCTGTAAAAGTTGGACTCCAATATAATACATTACTTTGTGCAAATGTATGAACAATGTATAAGATAAAAATAAATGTTACTTCATTCGAATAAAAATTCTGAGTTATTCCACAAGTTCACTATATGTGGGTAATTGCAATGGGTATGAAATGTCCTTTCGTAATAAGAATGCCTTTGGCACCACAAGTTCTGGCCACTATATTATGTCATTGGGAGAATACGCATGTTTCACCAAAAAGATTTGACAAGTTTAAAATGCTAATATGATACTTTTACCAATTTAATTTACTTTTTAAAAATATCAGATATATATTAGTAAAAATTCTGTAAAAGTTGGACTCCAATATAATACATTACTTTGTGCAAATGTATGAACAATGTATAAGATAAAAATAAATGTTACTTCATTCGAATAAAAATTCTGAGTTATTCCACAAGTTCACTATATGTGGGTAATTGCAATGGGTATGAAATATCCTTTCGTAATAAGAATGCCTTTGGCACCACAAGTTCTGGCCACTATATTATGTCATTGGGAGAATACGCATGTTTCACCAAAAAGATTTGACAAGTTTAAAATGCTAATATGATACTTTTACCAATTTAATTTACTTTTTAAAAATATCAGATATATATTAGTAAAAATTCTGTAAAAGTTGGACTCCAATATAATACATTACTTTGTGCAAATGTATGAACAATGTATAAGATAAAAATAAATGTTACTTCATTCGAATAAAAATTCTGAGTTATTCCACAAGTTCACTATATGTGGGTAATTGCAATGGGTATGAAATATCCTTTCGTAATAAGAATGCCTTTGGCACCACAAGTTCTGGCCACTATATTATGTCATTGGGAGAATACGCATGTTTCACCAAAAAGATTTGACAAGTTTAAAATGCTAATATGATACTTTTACCAATTTAATTTACTTTTTAAAAATATCAGATATATATTAGTAAAAATTCTGTAAAAGTTGGACTCCAATATAATACATTACTTTGTGCAAATGTATGAACAATGTATAAGATAAAAATAAATGTTACTTCATTCGAATAAAAATTCTGAGTTATTCCACAAGTTCACTATATGTGGGTAATTGCAATGGGTATGAAATATCCTTTCGTAATAAGAATGCCTTTGGCACCACAAGTTCTGGCCACTATATTATGTCATTGGGAGAATACGCATGTTTCACCAAAAAGATTTGACAAGTTTAAAATGCTAATATGATACTTTTACCAATTTAATTTACTTTTTAAAAATATCAGATATATATTAGTAAAAATTCTGTAAAAGTTGGACTCCAATATAATACATTACTTTGTGCAAATGTATGAACAATGTATAAGATAAAAATAAATGTTACTTCATTCGAATAAAAATTCTGAGTTATTCCACAAGTTCACTATATGTGGGTAATTGCAATGGGTATGAAATATCCTTTCGTAATAAGAATGCCTTTGGCACCACAAGTTCTGGCCACTATATTATGTCATTGGGAGAATACGCATGTTTCACCAAAAAGATTTGACAAGTTTAAAATGCTAATATGATACTTTTACCAATTTAATTTACTTTTTAAAAATATCAGATATATATTAGTAAAAATTCTGTAAAAGTTGGACTCCAATATAATACATTACTTTGTGCAAATGTATGAACAATGTATAAGATAAAAATAAATGTTACTTCATTCGAATAAAAATTCTGAGTTATTCCACAAGTTCACTATATGTGGGTAATTGCAATGGGTATGAAATATCCTTTCGTAATAAGAATGCCTTTGGCACCACAAGTTCTGGCCACTATATTATGTCATTGGGAGAATACGCATGTTTCACCAAAAAGATTTGACAAGTTTAAAATGCTAATATGATACTTTTACCAATTTAATTTACTTTTTAAAAATATCAGATATATATTAGTAAAAATTCTGTAAAAGTTGGACTCCAATATAATACATTACTTTGTGCAAATGTATGAACAATGTATAAGATAAAAATAAATGTTACTTCATTCGAATAAAAATTCTGAGTTATTCCACAAGTTCACTATATGTGGGTAATTGCAATGGGTATGAAATATCCTTTCGTAATAAGAATGCCTTTGGCACCACAAGTTCTGGCCACTATATTATGTCATTGGGAGAATACGCATGTTTCACCAAAAAGATTTGACAAGTTTAAAATGCTAATATGATACTTTTACCAATTTAATTTACTTTTTAAAAATATCAGATATATATTAGTAAAAATTCTGTAAAAGTTGGACTCCAATATAATACATTACTTTGTGCAAATGTATGAACAATGTATAAGATAAAAATAAATGTTACTTCATTCGAATAAAAATTCTGAGTTATTCCACAAGTTCACTATATGTGGGTAATTGCAATGGGTATGAAATATCCTTTCGTAATAAGAATGCCTTTGGCACCACAAGTTCTGGCCACTATATTATGTCATTGGGAGAATACGCATGTTTCACCAAAAAGATTTGACAAGTTTAAAATGCTAATATGATACTTTTACCAATTTAATTTACTTTTTAAAAATATCAGATATATATTAGTAAAAATTCTGTAAAAGTTGGACTCCAATATAATACATTACTTTGTGCAAATGTATGAACAATGTATAAGATAAAAATAAATGTTACTTCATTCGAATAAAAATTCTGAGTTATTCCACAAGTTCACTATATGTGGGTAATTGCAATGGGTATGAAATGTCCTTTCGTAATAAGAATGCCTTTGGCACCACAAGTTCTGGCCACTATATTATGTCATTGGGAGAATACGCATGTTTCACCAAAAAGATTTGACAAGTTGAAAATACTAATATGATACTTTTACCAATTTAATTTACTTTTTAAAAATATCAGGTATATATTAGTAAAAATTCTGTAAAAGTTGGACTCCAATATAATACATTACTTTGTGCAAATGTATGAACAATGTATAAGATAAAAATAAATGTTACTTCATTCGAATAAAAATTCTGAGTTATTCCACAAGTTCACTATATGTGGGTAATTGCAATGGGTATGAAATGTCCTTTCGTAATAAGAATGCCTTTGGCACCACAAGTTCTGTCAACTGTATTATGTCATTGGGAGAATACGCATGTTTCACCAAAAAGATTTGACAAGTTGAAAATACTAATATGAAACTTTTACCAATTTAATTGCCTTTTTAAAAATATCAGGTATATATTAGTAAAAATTCTGTAAAAGTTGGACTCCAATATAATACATTACTTTGTGCAAATGTATGAACAATATATAAGATAAAAATAAATGTTACTGCATTCGAATAAAAATTCTGACTTAACCAATATTTAAATAGAAAGAATATAAAATTTCTGACCTTCTTTTACCAATCAATTGAATATTTTTAATATTCCTCCTGGCTGCTGAACGAAAACTGGTGATGGCAATAAATAACTTCTTCACAGAATATAACTTAACTGGAACAAACTGTAGTCGTTACACAGATTTCCCGCCAATTTCGTACACTTCCACAAATTTTCAAATTTCTAAGGTAAACTTAATCTGATGTAAACATCAGCAAATCAGGCAGTATGCTGTCGGTCCAGTAGAACGATTAAAACATTTAGAGCCATCAAAATCTGTATGCTTGCGCCATCTGCTATAAATCGAACAAACTATAGTAAGCAAAACGCACTTTACTCTGTAACCAATTTTAAAGATATACTATCACGCCACCTATGAAGTGCTGCCAATTATCAGCCTTAATATTAGTTAAATTCTTAGGTTGGCTAAAGATTGCCTTCGAGCTCTGAGGGACAGATAAGAAAGGGTGGGGGTAGCTGAGTGTCCTACCCCTGCTCTGCAGTAGCAACGTAGCAAGCACTGCAGTCTGCAAGCAGTATACTACTAGCAGTAGTAGTGCGGCCGCCGTTCTGAGACTATATAGTTAAGTTGGCATATATGTATATAAATTGAAATCAATAAAAATACATTCCTATTATATTTACAGATTTTAATTGCAGTTAGTAAAGTAATTTGTATAATAATATTAATTCAAAATGCTAAACTTCCGTAAGTAAATGATAAGTACAAACTTGCTTAAGTTATTATATCAACCGCGCCAATTCAAATGAAGCAGACCATTTAAATGAATGGCGATTGCTTCCGGTTTTTATTTAAGTTCTTTAATGATATCTCTATGAAAAGTGCTGTAGTTTTTTCATTATAGGATTATGTTTATTAAAAACTTATATTTACGTTGAGACATTTTTCTTTAAATTCACTGATGTTTTTAATAAATAATTAGAAAATTAGTGATTATTATTATTATGCTCCATTGGCAAGGTAGCTGGTGGTGAAACGTTTGAGAGAATGTCAGTTTGGTTATGTTTGTTTGCATTTTGTAAAAATTCTTTACACTACATTTCCTAGTAAAAAATATGTGTGGTAAGTTATTTGTTTTTTAGAGTATAAAAGTTAACAAAAAGTAATATATTTTTTTAAATTATTATCTGTTATGTTTGTCTAGAAGTTGAAACAAATCTCTTAATCATTGTTTTGGATGTAAATCCAGCCCAAAGGATTGTAAGGCAAGAAACCAGAATATTAACACAATGCTTAGATTCAACTATTGTTTTTGCAAATGCTCATCTTATGCAATCATGTAATAATCGACTTGCTGTTATGACATGTCATGGACATGGTTGTAAATTTTTGTATCCCCAGAAGAATTCTTCTGATATACGTCAAATCGATGGACAATATGAAAAATTTACAGTTGTGGAGCATACAGTTAGGCAGCAGTTGCAACAAGTTATTAATGAAATACCTATAGATAAACCATTAAATGTAGAAAGCTTAATATCAGGTGCTTTGTCAATGGCATTATGTTATATATCAAGATTGGAACATGAGAAAGTTCCTGGTGAAAAGCTATGTCCAAGAATACTAGTGATATCTGCAAGCTCTGACTCAGCAACACAATACATGAATTACATGAATATATTTTTTACTGCTCAAAAAATGGTAAGTTATATGTAAGTAATTATTTTATACTTTATGAACACTCTAAATTTTTAAAAATACTATTTACTCAGGGTGTCATACTAGATGTGTGCAGTTTAGATCAAGAATTAACATTGTTGGAACAAGGATGTGATATTACTGGTGGGAATTATCTAAAGATCCCTCAATTAGCAGGATTGTTACAGTATTTATTGGTAGGTTTATTTATTAAACTTTTTATTATATTTCCAAGCAAGAGAGAGATCATTAAATATAAATAATCTACTAGCCCATAGTATAATTCATAATAAGAGTTATCATATATGAGTCTGGTCTGCTTTATGTCTTTGATTATGATCAAATTTTTTAAACTAGTAAATTTATTAAATTAAATGTTACTTAATTTTCAGTGGGTTTTTCTGCCAGATCCAAGTGTGCGCTCCAAATTAATATTACCTCCACCTGTAAAGGTAGACTATCGTGCTGCATGTTTTTGTCACCAGGACCTTGTTGACATTGGTTATGTTTGTTCAGTATGCTTATCAAGTAAGAAATAGTTTACTTTTTATTTAATATTAGTATATTATAATTATTAAATGATAAAATTACTATTTTTTCAGTTTTTTGTAAATTTAGTCCAATTTGTACTACTTGTCAGTAAGTATAATTTTATTTTCAATAGTCAAGTATTCAACCATTTTTTATAAACTAAGTGTCATTTTATTTGCAGCACTGTTTTCAAAATACCAGGCCCTATACCTATGAAGATAAAAAAAAGAAAAAAACTGTAAATCTCGCGTCCATTAAATCATATTAATTTCATTAAAATATTATTTAAAAGTAATCATATATTTACTATAGATTTAATGTATGAACAATTTTGTAAAATATTAACTTTTTTTTACACAAAAACATCATATTTAGAATAAAAATTGAAAAAGAAACTAAAAAAATGTTGGAGTCATTATCGATCATTTTATTTATACAAGAAATCGCTACATTTGTCATTTATGAAAAGAAGTGTTCTCAAAAATTTAATATAATAATTTTTTAAAAAGCACATTTGAAAAAAAAATTATTTACGCCGCATATTTATCCATGTGATAAAGAATTTGGCTTCGTGCATATAGGGAAAATATTCTAATAAATTTTGCACACATCAAATTAGAATGTTTATGTTTTCAAGGAGAATAAAATCTGCTTCTAGTATCAGTCATTATTTTTCTATTTATCTGTCAAGAGGATACAATTACTTCGAAATTGGAATACGTAGAAAGTAGCTAAAAATAGTTTACGCGATGATGCAAAAAGTAGAGATGCGTAATAAAAGTGTCAATTGAAGTTGGAATAACTGAACTTTCAGGAAAAATTAACACTTCGAATCACCTCACGTCTTTTGCTAAATTGACTATAAAACACCATATAAAAAAAAAAAAGAATAGACGTTGGTGGCAAATAAAACGTTCGCCATTTATTTCCTACTTCTCGAAAGAAAACTCGAGTTTCAAGAGAGAAGATTTAGACCAGATAAAATCATAACTTAACTAGTGGCTAAGAGGTAGTATCTTTTAAAACCACTGAACGTGGTATATTTAATTTTTTCGTCCGCCTCGCCTCTTCATAGAAGATGTACATTGAGGACAGTACCATTTTCCTTTCGGTGGCGAAGTAATTCCCACGCATGGATAGTGGAACCACTCGAAAGGGCACTAGAAAAAGATTCGTGTGAGTAATACAGTATCACACAATTAATTATTTGCTCCATTATATAAACGTTTACACATACGTCTGTATTATCGCAAGCCACCATGTCACCATAGGAGACTTGATTACACACACAGTATCTTGGTTCATTTGGATCATATGCCCATTCCTGATTGTCTGAGTCCATAACTGTCATACTAGCAACTACTGGAGGTGAGACAGGTTGATGAACTGTAGAAGGCATAACACTTGTACTTGCAATAGGTGCTGTTACTTTTCTGTAAAAATGAGCAATTTTATGTTAATAAAATTAAAACAAAGAATTACAAAAATTTCACGGAAAAGTTTTATAAAAATTGAAATTAAATTAAACAAAATATTATCTCTTACTTTTTATGCTTTTTCGTTGTTTCTTGTATCGCTGCTATTGCAGTTTGAGCAGCCCCTGTTATCTCTCTACTAAATTCAGCAGCATGAACACCTCCAGGGTTAATAGCTTCATAACTTGCTTTTAAACTAGCGGTTCGTCTACCAACTGCCATTTGTTGGGTTGCCGCAATGGCTTGGGATGCAGCAGCAGCTATTGCATTACCTCCAGCTCCCATATGACCAAGATTATAACTTACTGGACCAACTGAATTTGATATTGCAGTTGACGTGGGCGGTATACTTGGAGTGTTAATTATTAATCCTGAATTTGTTGAAGTTGGTTGAGGTTCAGGAAGACTTGAAGAAATTTTTTCTACAGCTAAACGCTTTTCTATGGAAGTTGAAGATGCATTAGAATCTCTCCTTTTCTCAGATCGAGCTGTAATCAAACCAGTTGTCAGTAAAAACAACAGTCAATATTATCACAAGAAACCTATTAATAGTGTCAATACTCACAATGCATCTTTTCTCTTGATCTATTTGATTTGAAGCTATAACGATTTTCTTTTTGACTACTATTTGTAGAAGGTTGATCTAATTCCAGTGACCTTTTCTCCAAAATTTCAGTAATCCCCTTATTATCAGCCTCAAGCTCCATTTTAAATTTGTGCAATTCCTGATCTAATCTTCGCAAATACCTATCTACTAAATCATACATTTGATTAGCTAAATTTACTTTTTCATCAGCATCCTCCAAAGTCTTATAATACTCTCTTCTAATGACTTCATACTCTGTTTCTTTTTCACTAGATTTCATTTTTTTAACATTTGAGAAGAATGTTTTAACTTTCTTTTCTAGACTATCCATGGAATCTGTAAAACGGTAATAATAAAATGTTATAAGTTTGTATCCTAAATGAAAATATAGCATTACTATCTTATATACATTTCTATTAGCTTTGGCAGTACTTACTCTGTACCCCCAAATCCATTTCTCTCATTTCAGTGAATCTGTCCCTCAATTCTTGTGGTAGATGTTCTATCACTGAAACCACAGGGTAGAGACAACATAACCAAAAAGTGATATAATAAAATTGAAAGTAATCATTATAATTAGACGGCAGCTTCAAAATCTTTTCAGCGTGCATAAAAAGCATTTGCAACAAAGTGTATAATTTAAATTTTACATTGTTTAAATCCAAATGAACTACTCTAAGCTAGTCACGCATATTAACCGTTCGAAAAACGCAAACTTAACCTAAAATTTAAAAAGAGCATGCATGTGAGATTAATAAGGATGTGCTGCAATATTCAATTAATCCTATATAGAAATAGTGTAATCTGAGACATTGAAATATAATAACAGAAGATCTAGGATAGATTTCTTTTAAAAACAGAGTTAGAATTCTGACACGAGGAAGTGTATTCGGAAGGGTTAGTAATTTTGTGGAGAAGCTGGGTAAGCAGAGCACGCCACGTTTTACGTACTTTCGACATAATCCTCTAAGTAAAGCATCCTTTTGTGCCAGAGTTTCGTTGCCTGATATCCGATTAATAATTATTTACAATTTACTAGAAGGGAGTGTTCGCCACCGTAACGAAAATCACGGATTTCGGAGCACTCGATGAGAAGCGTGTTTACGGCGATCAAAACCCTCGTTGTTTCCTGACTCTCATGCTAAAGTAATAAATAACGCTAATCTTTCCATCTTTTTTAACGAGATTATCATACAAATCGTCCCCTTTTCTTTATAGACATTTAGATCAAATCTGCATTTTCATCGGTGGACATAATTTCAGAATTATTACTGCTTAGCTCTGCATTCTAGTATTAGCCGCCATGACCGCCATATTACACAAAAATGGAAGTATAGCTTGAAGTTCACGCGCGTTCTGTCCCGCCAATTTTAAAATTTTCTTACCCTCGTGTATTAAATTCACGGAATTTTAAAAAACGCTTCGGAATTGATGTAGGTATTCGGAGGAATATTCCTGATTTTATTCTAATAGTTTTATTCGCTTTCAGTTTTAGTAATTATTTGATTAGATAAATTCATTATAATTTATCAAAAGTATTTATTACAATTAATTTAATATCACAAGACAAGATTCTTAGATTCGTTTATGTATAATTGAATTTTTCTTTCGTTAGAAAGTTTGAAAAGATTTTACTTGGAAGTAATATTATTTACATTGTTAAATTTTCAGCTAAGAAATGATTCGCCGAAGTCCAACGAGACTTGATTTGCGTTTAGACGATTTGCAAGAATATGAGACCATCAAGAAGGAGCACGAGGCTAAAAAGGAATCAGACAGACAAACAGGATTCAATCCTCCCTGGGCTGCAAAAGTTTCAACATCCGAAATCCAAGAACGCATTGGATACATTCCACAGCAACCAACTCTTTCGCGTCCTAATATATAGACCGTATTTTTCAACTTATCCAGAGGTCTTTGCTTTTTTAAGAGCGAAGCACAATTTAATTAGGAATAACATTCAACTATAAATCAACTATAAATCACAATAATTTGCTTATTCTTATTCTAAATATAGAGACTGTATTGTCCTAATTTATTCAAAAAACTTTTGCTATTTAATAAAGGGATATGAAACATGATAATTAGATAAATTAAATAAATTGTATGCTACAGTGATTTGTTAATTTTACAAGGATAAAATACAGAAAATAATTTGAACATATCTATATTAAGTTTTTCTCAGAACATTTATTTGATCATTACTAAAATGTATGGCAACTTTGTCTAGTTCAGCATCTTAATTTTTAAAGATGCTAATCAGTATTGTCAATAATATTACAACTCCATAACGATTGACTTAAGTATATGTTCTGATATAACACGATTAAATTACGTTATCTTTTTTCATTCCAAGTGGCCTTGCGACGTAGTATTTATTACTAATTTATCGACCATAAATAAGAGATATCTGCTATGGATACTAACATAGATATAATAGTACCGATGCGAAAATTACCCCATTTTCTACCGACACACAATTCATCTTAGTCATTGAAATACAAATAAGGCTAATAATTATTGTCTAGTTAACAATTAACGATGTTAAATGCATGTGATTAGAAAAACCCAAACAATAAATAAGCGTTATTCATTTTCGAATTACAGAAAGAATGGTTTTAACCATTTAAATTTCTGGACCAGCAGATATTGTGTCACTTATCTGTTACTAAGAATCTTATGAGTTAGGCCATTAGTTATACAACTGCTTTGTAGAAAACGAAAAAGTGCTTCATCAAATCTTGACGAGTATTTAATAATTTAGAGTCCTTTGTTAAAGTAAAGATATGCAGGTAATTCTTTGCCCTTGTAATTTTGTTGAAGTTCTTCGTAGTTCTCGGGCTCAAAACGTTGTAACGTGCTACTTTTAATCCAGCTATAAAATAACATTGAAATTGTATGAAATAACCCATTGTATAAAGATTTTTTAAAAAATACACATCAATTTAATCAGATTTACCTTCTTTGAGGAAATATCGCACATGCCGTTGGTACCATAACTGTTAATCTGAAACAGTAATTTTTACGTGAAAAAATTTGTGTTTAGACTATCTTTAAACAAAATACGTACGAGACACCGCAAAGAAGAATCTGCAAGGGTCCATGAAGTGCTTGAAACCGCATCATTACAGGAATTTTTTCTAATCTTTGCATTATTGGCGGTAATATTACTACAATTAATAAATTAAGATAAAATAACATTTTGTTAAAAAACAATTAAATCAGTATAGCTTCAAAATTTTACATACACATTCCAGGTGCACACATTACAATTCTCGAAATGACCACTTGAGTGATACCTTTCACTGCGGCTAACTAAAAGGGTCAACAATATATATTAATACTCATATATATAGTTTAAGTGGGATTTAAAGTAACATACCTTAGACTTAGCTACTTTGTTTCCATTATCGTCGGTAAGTTCAACGCCATAAAGTATTTCGGTTTGTCTCATTAACGGAATATTAACGCAATTAGCATTAGCAACCGCAGCAAAAGGTACGTATCTCTATAAAAGAAGTTTATTATTTTACATATACACTGAGAAAAAAAAAATTTGGTCAACGATGCCATGAGGTTGAGTTATATGCAGTTACACCAAAGTAATTAGAATTAAAATAATAACTTGCAGTATTGATTAAATAACATGCATTAAATTACGTCAAGTGTTTCGTATAATTGTTTAAACTAAATATTTAGTAGTGTGGGAATAATACATATTTGTATAAAACAAAAATGTATCTAAAGAAGAATATACGCATAGTTCAACCAACCTCATATAGGATTCGATGAAATATAAAGAATCATTTTTACAATAATTTATCCATTAAAACAAAATTTCTTAGGTAATTAAATTAATATTATTAATGAAGCTTTATTGAAACATGCTTTCTTTTAATGGAAACAAAACTTATTTAAATGAAAATAGTCGAATTTTTTGAAAGGAAGGCTTTCAATCATTTTAATAAACAGTGTTAGCTACTTTGATTCATACGTAAATTATTTTGCTTGTATCTCTCTAATAAAACATGATTCTTTTAAAGTATTTTAATTCAAGCCAGAGTCTTCTATCTTAATTTGTTTAGGAGATATAAATTTTTAAAGATTTTATGTTTTCACCAAAAATAGCAAAAATGCAAAATTTGACCGCTTATATCTTCGGAACAAAAAAAGATTTTTCACCTTAACTTGTGCCAAAACTCTGGTATTTTTTCATATTTTAACATATTTTATTTTGATAAAAGGCGGTGTTGTATTTCGAAATCTGTCAGTTTTTACGTGGGACCCTTAAAACTTCAATTCTAAGCCTACACTTTATTAAGGAGCAAATAGCCGAGTGGGTTAAATGCTGGACTAGTAATCACAGGATCCTAGGTTCGAATCCCGTCAGAGGTTGTGGTTTTTTCTCAAGAAAAAATTATATAGTTCAGTTAGAAGGTAAGTTGTAACTATATATATACACTTATAAATCAAATAAAAATATATATATATATATATATATATATGCTACTGTGATATTATAGGACCTTTCATACCAATGACAATTATGTTAATCTACACGTGTATGTGAGAATCTATACAAATTTAAAATAATATAAAGTATAAAAGATAGAGAGAGAGAGAGAGAGAGAATTTCATACAAAGTTACTAATATTACGTATGTTTTTTGCTGTGTGTGTGTGTGACAAAAATTTATACATTATAAATTTATTTGGTTCAAAGTTATATTTCATTGCTGCGATTAAACATTTTTATCTATTCTTTCAAAGTAATTATTTTTATATCCTACATTTCATTTATATCATAAGAAGCTCATTTTTAATTAAATTAATAATCTTCCTAGTATTTGAATTAATTATTTATGAAGTAATAGGAAATTACTTTAACCATGTTACGACACTTTTAAAACATACCTATGAATATGAAATCTATTATATTAATTTATTCGCGTAGTTGAGACAACGAAACCTCTCAACTATATCTGGTGGTTGAAGCAAAACCTATATTTCATTCGCCGTATTTAACCTCACAGCATAGTTGAGCCAACTACGTTTCGTTTGATAACACTATATTTTTTTCTCAGTGTAGAAATAGTTTCTTATGGAATGTTATTGGAGACAATTATAGAATATATAAAATAAATAGTTACAGCCATTAAAGGGTTGGCTCTTTTCTCCCAAAAGGATTTGCATCCTATTGCTGTGATCATTGCAGCAGATGTTGCGCTGCAGTAAGCAAATGTTAACTGCGATATAGACATAGGACTATTGGCATTCCTATTTGTGTAATTAACCAAGGCGTTAAATGACTGATTCACCCATTGCCAAAAAACCAATGCAGTGGTAGTTCTGCAAATAATATTTTCCATGAGAAACCAATTAATTATGTGCAATAGCGAGACTAAAAGTTATACTTTTTGATGACATAACAAAAATAAAACTATAAAAAAGTTTTAGTGCAGAAGGATGAGGTAATGAAAAGGCTAAATAAAATGAAGAAATAGAAGTTTTCGTTATAGGGTCGAAGAAAAATGAACCATGAGAACGAAAATCAAAGTAAAATGTTTAATATATAAAATGAAGAAGAGTAAAATGTTGAAATAGATCGATATAATATTAATTGATTTAATTATGATAAAGAGAATTTGAAGAATTAGATGTAGTTATACAAAAGGAACTAAACAATAATTCTGCCAAGTGTCAGAGATTCCATTGTGCATTGGCTCCTTTTTTCATAGCTACGTTTAATTAATATGTGTTTGCATCACCTATACCACTGAAGCATAGCACCCGTGATGGCCATACCACCAGGTACTTGGAAGGACATTCTACCAAAAACATTCTGCAAGTCACCTGTGTCCGGGTGGAAGGCAGATTCGTACAATTTCTTGGCATAAATGACTTCTTCGTTGCTTGTACCAACTGGCTCTTTTCCAAGCCTGTAAGATAAATAAGAAAAATAATTCCAATTCTTCACATTTATATATATTCAACTTAATTCAGGCATTTCATAAGTTTTCTTCAATTTCAAGGGCATCCAATAATTCATGTTCGAAAATTTCAATAAGGTTGATAATTAAAAAAGAATTGAATCTATATTTTTATGACATGTATTTTAATTTTTTAAATGGAAGAAAAATTTGTATACCAACTTTTAATAATTTTTAACAGGAGCTGCTTGCAATCTCATGAGAACCATTTGAATATGCTGGCACGCTCAGTTTTTGCTAACTGAAGCGTCTGACAAAAATATCCATAGAAAAAACATGATTACAGTCCCAATGTAAATTACAGTAATATTGTTTGAGCAAAAATCCATGAAATGGTGGACTTTCAGAATGATTTCTCGACACAAATAACGCTTTATTTTTCTTTAAGGAGTGAGAAAAAAATTAACCAATTTTAATTATGCTAATCTATGCTGGGACCATAGTCATACTTTTTCTTAGGATATTTTTTTCAGACGTTTCACTCAGTCACAATCGAGCCTGCCAGCAGATAAAAATAGTTTTTACGAGACTGTACAAATTCTTATAAAAATTATATCAAAATTACGAGTTAAAAAAATATTTTTATGTTAAAATACCAATTTTATAAGAATGACTGTATATTGACAAATTCTTTAAAAAAATACATATAACGCCAGTGAATTAAAAGACAAAACACAAATAGATGTGTATCGAAGGATGAAGAAGAAAGGGGAGAGAGATCCATGGTGTTCATGGATGCGCTTTATCAGTTGGCGAAGTCCTGCAAATACAGCTTGTAATCCCAATGACAATATACTGTAGGAGAGAAGCCATGAAAAACATGTTGATCTCGAAGGAAAAGAACGATTAACTCGCTTTTATCGATAAACAATGAAATATCGAATTGACCTCTAATGCAAGAAAATTAATTGAAAAATTATTTACGGGGACAGCCACTAAATAAGATATTATTTTCTAATTATAAACTAATTTTCCAACATGACTTAAATGCCAATAATGGCAAATAAATAAAAGCATTCATATTTACAGAACAAAATTTAGAGTCGAGAATCTCTCAGATTTTAATTGTATATTCCACGTAATATGCATGTAGCCAATAAGGTGGCAGTGAAAGTCAAAAAGGAGATTCTCATGCGTGACCTGTTTTGCCAGCTTTAAGATGAAGAACGTCTATTTCAAATCGAATGAATATTTCGTTTTAAATTCTATTATACGCTTAGCCATGCAGATCATCCAAAGTGCATTTTGATAACTCCTTATGCAATTCGCGATGTAAAGATTTCCGCTTTGAATCGACGAAAAATTTAATGAAACGCTTAGATTTTTCTCAAGCGTCGACAAAATAAGATTACTGTTCGTTGCTATAAAAATAAAAATATTACAAAATAATTTTTAATTGCAAATAATAACTAAAGACTTTTTCAAATTTTCGGTCACTACTTGTGCAATAAAACTAGCAATTCAATTTTACAAAATTTTAATCTATAAAATAGTTATTAGAAAATATTAATTTAAATATTCAAACTTTGTTATTGTTCAGTATATTTTATTATTTGCTATTGTTATGATAGAAAAAGTTTGTTCACTTGTAATCCTCGACTAGCTTCTTCGCTTTGTAAAGTTGATCATCGGTTACTACAACCGTTCTAAAGTCGGTAACCCAGGCAAAATATTTCCATCTTCCTGTAAAAGTACTTAAATCCCAAAATGGTTTATTTAAATCCAGCCTTTCTTCCTTCATGTTCCCAATCGAGGTTTTCCTCGACTTCTCTGAAAACAGAAAAAAAAATATTTCTTCAATTTCTGCCGTGCAAAAAAGTTGATAAAACCACTCCGCGCGAACCGTTGGAATGTTTTATCAATCAAAATAAATACCACGATTATATACGTACGTATAACTACATTATCAAATAATTTGTCATCATTAAACCGTCGTGAACTAAAAAAAAATTAATATATATCAAAATTCGCATTAAATCACTGAGTTTCTTAATAAAACTTTAGTTTCTAAATTAAAATTTTTAATACAAAAAATTAAATTAAAAATAAACTGAAATTACATAATTATCAATTTCTGAATAAAGCATCATGATATAATCTTTACATTACAAATGCAACTATACTCCTTATTGAAAAATTTAATAATGGTTTAATTCTAAAAATTCGAAAACTGTATATTAAAAAATAAAATGTAATAGATATATAAAACATCAGAATAGTATTCTATCAGTTAAATTGAATTTAAAAATAGAATGAGATATAAAAAGCATTAATATCACAACGAAGAACATGCTGTAGAGCGATTATTATAGATAATTTTTAAAAGAATAATCTCACCTGCAATAACAATAATGACACGAGCACAAAATAACGCAGGAACAGATAGAAGTTTAAAGACGCAAGGTAACGAGAGAACGATTATCGAGATATTTATAATAGCTATTAGCGAAGACGTATTTATTGGGAGATAAGATTATTCCGCTCTAGTAGCGCATATCCGAACTTTTAAACGCATCAAATATTCGATTTCGATATTGCTACTTTGAGTATATGCGATTATCCAGGAATGTAGCACACGCCACCGAAGCCCTGATCAATAAAATTCCAAGTCTTCCCCACGGTTCTGCTTCATCCTAACCTAAAACTTTGCTTCCAATACACAGGAGTAATTTTAGACATTCCCCTTGCCCTATGTTTTCATTCTTAATACTTCACTATTCTATAAACACAACATCGTTCTCAATATATATCGTCAGTTATTTACATCGATTACTTCGAAAGCTTCGATTTTATGGTTCCATTGATATCCAGCGAAACTATCTCGTTTGTCAAGAAAATTCTAGCGACATACTTAGACAACGTTCATTCAGAAAAATCAACTTCCACGAAAGGTTGTTGTTACTTTCTTTCTTTTCCAACAAAGCAAGCTCGGCAAGTCCTCGTTGGTCTTGTCACAAGCCTCCCGGTGTTATGCAATGATGTCACTAAAAATGTGGCCATGTCAGACAATGTAAAATTATCTCTTACCTGAAGCTAGCGGTTTCTTCGAAAGTATTACTTATTAGTTTGCCGAGCTCTGTCGATTTAAAAGCTTAAATGCTGGCACAACTTTTAAGAACGTATCAACTACACACACAAGCTAAATGTGACTAACAGTTTCGGCACCTGGTAAAATTCTTATACGCTCCTGAATACTTCACCCCCACCCTGTATTCGTGTTCTCGTAATACACCTATATCTCTATGCTCATCTATAACTGTATGCATTTATACCTTTATTTTGATTTTCATTGCAATTGCATGTTATGGCCGTGTTCCGTTATTGACTGTGAGTACTAAAAATCTATAGTTTATGTCACGCAAACTATAGATTACTAGTACTCACAGTCAATAACGGAACACGGTCTATAATAAGTATTCGAGAGCGTCATGTGCTTTCTTCATTCTCACTTTTCGTGATTTCTCTAAGCATCTTTCTCTTTTATTTCAAATCGAATAATACACTTTGTTACAAACATTATATATTTAATCTGGTATATTATAAATTAAATAATAGCAATAATTGAATGAAGTATACATTGTTGTATGTTACACTTAAGAATAAATTGTATTATTTTTAAATTATTGAAAAATAGAAATATGACATTGTAAATTCCAGTTAGAAATACGATTATATATAGATGTTCGAGAATGAGGGACAGAAAGTATCTGGTTGCATATAGGAAACTGATAAAAATTATCTGACCGAAAATGCTGATAATATTCTGAATACCTCTACACCTCAATTTTTATTCTCAATAACTTTTGTCTGAAAATGAATTTTAGATTTTCTAGATTAAAAATTTTTATTAATAATATTAAATATAGATAGCTGTTGGAGAAAGTTATATTAATTGTTAGAAAGATAGAAGGTTGAAGTTTTCAATATTCACCCTCGTTTGAGCGGAGAAAAAGGGATACATCGAGGTGTTACCGAGGGGTGAATACTGGAATAGATAAAGTACTATATCATGCACAAGTGAACTCTTGACTAGTAAGATGAGTTTGATTCGAGAATCTCTGGGAAGTCATTAGAAGAAAAGTACGCATGGCTAGGTAAGGGAGAGGAAAATAATTGATCAACGGAAGCAAAGAGATTTTTCTCTATTTATAATAGACGTGTGTCATAAGCAATGACCCTATACTTATTATTCTTTGGCTTCTTTCATATAAGATAAATAGAACAAATTACATTCCATCGGTTTATACATGAGGGCACAGGACCGTATTATTTAAACGTCGGTTGAGCAATAAATATACGCTAAAATAAAGCTACAATACCACGTGTCATTTCATGATCGATTGTTATAATGTGGGTCATATTCTCAAAATCATCCAAACTCCCAGCATTGTTCAATTACAATTAATTAAAGTTCTGTCCCGTATTGACGAGTCATCGCACTTAATACCAAAAAATATACCTTTAAAAAATATACGTTCATGTGAAAAGATCCTGAAAATGTTGAGCAATTTAAGCTCATCATTGCAAATAAATAATCAAAAATGACCAAAGGTTTCTCTTCCATAAATCAATACATGCCAAATTAATATATTTAAAAAAAAAGAGATCCTAAATTACTAGAAACTACAAATAAAGATCAGTGTAATAAAACTAGTCAAATTAATAAAAAATGTATAAGTAGCAATAATCCCTTCCAACAATTCTAGATTTACAAATGTACATTTGTTTCAACATAAGGATCTATCATAAGATAAGAGGAATATAGTTAAAAACCATATAAGATTTAATAAATAAAGAAAACTAACAATAAGATAGGCAAAGATAAATCGTTTAGAATTATTTAACTTTAGAATAATCGTTAGGAGTTGAGCTATCATATCCATGATGGGTGAACTGGAAGAAAAAATAGGGGTAAATTTTGTAAATTGAAATGAAAAAAATTGTAGGTAAAGTAAAGAAAAGAAAAAATAAGATACAGCCCCGAGATTTTGAGGTATAAATGAGAGAGGTAGATACGGTCCTGAGTAGAGTTTGGTAGTGAGGGGTACACAGAGTGGCGCATGCGCATTGGGCCTGGTCGGCCAGCTGTGCAGGAACCGTCGATGAGTAGGCAGGGCAGCAGCTACGGGTGGCGTGCAGGCGGTGCAGGCAGGCCGTGCAGGCAGCCGACTCTCTTCTCAAGGAAGTCGAGGCTCGAGGATCGAGTGGCGAGTTGGGTCGAGCTAGCTTAAGCGAGCTGAGCGGTGCGAATGCTGTTCGTCGCCCGTTCCACGTTTTCTCGCTGCGCCACGAGGTTGAAGAAGCGCGTTCGTCACCGGAGGAAAATAACGAGGAAGACTACCGGAACGATATTGTTGCATCCCCATCCTCCATCGGGTACGGTGGGGGAGATCGGGATGCGGCCGTTGCAGCGCTCGCACCGCTCGAGTTCAGGCCGCTCTTAACAGACATCGAAATTTCCTAAAGAATAATAAGTTGGAAGAAATGGTCTCCGTTGTTCTTCGTCATCGTCGCCGACGTCCTGGTTTTCTCCGTTCACGCGGAGGAGAATAAAACGACCTGGAGAGAGTCGTCGCCGGACACGCAGGGGGGACACTCGTACTCCCGCACCCATACACACGCATACTAACACATTTAGAGACATTTAAAGACTGAGCGTACGTAGAGAGAGAGAGAGAGAGAGAGAGAGAGAGAGAGAGAGCACTAGGGAGAGAGGGAAGCACAGCGCTAGAGAAAAAGAGATAGACGTATAGGTAGGGAGAGAGAGAGAGAGAAAGAGATATTGCGAGAGTGAGAGACCAGAGAGACGGGCCTCGACACGGCGAGGAGCAATAATTCTAACGAGGCAAGATGGCGGCGGACACGGTGGCCCCGTCCGCGCTCACGCTTGCCAGGGGCGACAAGATCCTCGTGACCGTCGATTCCGCTTTGCCGGATATCGTCGTCGTGTCCTTCGTTCAAGGTGCCAAGTGCTTCCAGGGCGCCCTCCTCGACGCCACCAAAAGGTAAGCTCTCAACGTCAAGAAAACGATGCCTCGTGCTCTCCTCTCATTTGCTCTTTGCCACAATCTTTCCTTTTTTCGCTTCTTCTTTTTCTTTTCTCACCTCTCTTATTAATTCACCTTTAACCCTCGTCCTCGTCTTCATCTATCAGCCCACCCTTTCGCATTTTCTTACTTACATTCGACCGGAAACCCCCAATTCTTGTCTGTTTTCCTTTTCCGAGCTTCCTTTGTTTCACCTACCCTTCTACTCTATACTCTTCTTTCTTCAATGTCTTTCCCTTAAAAATCTTCTTTTACAATTTTTGTTATATTTTTTACTTCTGTATTTTCAAACACATTGTACCTATTTTTCATTATCGACGAATTCATTTTATTTCAGTTTTTGGAATGCTCAGTCTCGGACTGAGACCAAAAGATGATTATTTTTTCTTTGTTGCACTCACTTTTTAGATTGTTATCTCTTGTGTCAATTTCCTGGATTCGTCAACCGTAGTGATAAGTGTGTTAAACGTTCGTCATTTTTAACATGTGTGTTTGTGCGAAGTGTAAATCTTCAAAAACCCTTTGTGAATGTCTGTGAAAAGTGATAATTTTGGTGAATGTTTTATTCTGATGTGAGTGAAGTTTTATGTGGAAATTAAGTAATTGGATGTAATGCTTGAGGGATGGTATTTGTAAAACGCTTGCCGACGGCAATCGTCAACTAAGCTTACAGTCCGTCGGACTCATTTCCTTTTCTCTTATCGTTGCCGAACTACTTGTAACGCTCGCCTTGAAGTTTTTATGAAAATTCTTTTTGGAGCACGAGTTGCTCAATGACTATTTTCAAAAATCCTTGAATATGAGCTTCGTTCCTGCTGGTTGCAGATGTTGAAAACTTTGCTTATCAATTATCACATCATACAACATCCTAGCATAAATATACCCGCAAGATTAGTAGAGTTTTACTACTCCTGTCCCGAGTTGAAAAAATGGATAGGAACATTCGGTGAACGCTTTGAAAGATGATAATATTGTTGCGTTATATTTTATGGTACATCACTAATAAACGCTAATACAGCAGCAATCTAAGAAACTGTCTATATAGCTTTCTCGCTGAACGTGTCGCAATATACGCAATGTTTAGTTATGAGACAGCATTGATGAGATGCATCCAAGTTTTTACTTATTTTGTTACAGAATTCAACTTTAATTTGATTCTAGTTCTTGATAGATCGACTTTACCAATTGGCTAATTAGAAACACCACGCGCAGCAACTTTATGGGTCAGAGCATGAAACTTCTTTTGTTCCGCAAGCGTCGAGAGTTTTGTTTCGAAACTGGCAGCTTGCATTATACACAGGGTGTAGCATATATTTTATAAAACTGTTCTACAATCTACCTTCTTTTATACGCGAATGGCATAAGCTTTTCTAAATTCCTAAGCCTCCTTCAGTCTGCTCGCAGCAGCAGTAAATTCGTTGTTTTCACATTAGCGTCCCAGCGTGCATTGCTTCATTCCATGATTATCCCTTAATTAGCCTTGTAAATTTATCAAACGTTAAACCTTTGATAAAAATATGATAAATTCTCTTTAATCTATGAATAATTCTAAATTCTTAATGTTTTAATTGAATTTGTATTAATTTTATCGAAATTAATACGAATATAAGATAAATATGACCAGGGTGCATAAATTTCTTTTTTATTATAAGAAAAACAGCAACAATTAACATCTATAGTTACATCTAATAAGAACATTTACCCTTTTCTTTACTACGATAGTACTATTCTGTATTTATCTCACTGCAGAGAGTCCGCACTTTTACTTATTTTAAGAAATTGTAAAAACTTGCATAAGAAATTATAAATGTGAGTTCAAATGTGGGTGTATTTGCATAGCGCGGTCACGTACACTCCTTCAACTAAACCCACACCTATGGACGACTTAAGCCGTAGATTTCGTTAACGCTGGGATTAAATAATAAATTTATAAAGTGTTTAAAAAAGCCTTTGGGAGCATGCAGCTACAAGAATTTGAAATAAAAAATATAGGTTTCCATTTAAAAAACTCAAGGTGATCCTTACGAGGTCTTTGTGACGTTTCCCAAGGTCGAACTAGTAAGGTTAGTAAGTAGGTTTTTCTAAGACTTGGAACTTTTGTACGAAACATTTTCCTCTTAAACAGTTACTTTTGGAGATATTTTAGCGGTCTGGGGAAATTTTGCCTCACCCTGTTCGAAGCTAGAATATTTGGCTCGAAATGATCCATAGAATTTGGTATCTGATTCATACAATAAGTATAGTAGTCATCCGTCTCGTTAAAAACATTCCGTTAGAGAGTGAATAGTTTGTATATCAATTACATTATACCGTCAATTTTAATTGGGACCTTGTGTCAATGTATTGGGCAAAGTGCAAATGAATGGCTACATTTTGATTGAAATAATGCGGATAATAAAAGGAAAGTTGCTGTTAAGCTACAGTCTGCACGCTGATATTGAAGTGAAACTTTGCTCAGATGACTTCCGTGAGCAAAATGTCGAGTATTATCAAGTTACTATGAAACTATAAGCTCGACTCGGAAAAGCTCAGAGCGTTTAGAAAATTCAATTTTAAGTTTATATTACATTAGGCAACTTTTGAGAGAATATAAAGATGGCTGAGAGGCAGTACAATGAAATTGATATAAAATATTAGAGCCGTGAATAATTTTTGTCGACGAGTCAGAAAGCATTGCTTGAAAATAGCGGGTATTCAGCGACAGCAGCATCAGTAACGTGTTCTACCAAGCGTTAAGTTTGTTCCAACCGATTGAAACTATCCCTAGCTGACTGACATAAACAATGCAACAAATAACTCGCACTTTTGCAATACTTTTTTCGATTACATCATATTATACGTGATCAAATCATTCTTGTCTCTCGGGCCTATACAAATCTGGCATTATATAATGTCTCAAGGGGTTTAAAAAATGCGTCATTTCTATTTCATATTTTACTTCAGTGCTTTAAGAACAATGGTTTAATATTTTAACAACTGAAGGAATTAATTTCAGCATTATTCATCAAAAAAATTAATTATTACAAATAAAATCAAATATTTTTAAAAATTCACAAGACTGATTTATAGAAACTAAGCTCATAATAGTGTCTCAAAATTAAAAAAAAATATTGTATACCTTATTCAGTTTTAGAAGGATAAATATTCTCATTTTAGCATATAACATTCTTATAGTTTTTCTGTTTGTGGGTTTAGTACTATTACTGTCTCATCTGCGTGAAATCTGAGGATGATATTAGAAAAAAGCTCACATTTTTATGCATGGTTACGTAAATTCGCATTGTATTTATACCACTGATACTTAAACATCGTTGCATTAATGCAACCTGTTTTCTTGTGTTATAGAATATTGGTAATTAATGTAAATCTCCTTAATCGAAATCTTGAAACTTATTAAGTTAAATAAAAAATAGCCTAATTAGGAGGCGTAGATCAAAGCAGAAAATGCATTATTAAACACAATTAGATCCAGATAGTGTGCAAGCTAAATATGTTCTTCAAAGAAATCCTCCAAGATGTGAAAAAATAGGTGGAAGAAAATGTTAATTCAGCAATGTTATTTTTACACAAGATGGACACTGAAATATAATGATTTAAACAATCAACATACAAAGTGTACATAGTAGTTATAGTACTTATCAGACCACGTTTTTCATTCCATTTTATTATAAATAATTCAACTACGTATAGATTTATTTAGAATGAAGAATTAAAGTTAGTTGATTTCATTCTCTTACAATTTATCCAATTATTCATGGACATGAATTACTTCGTTGCACAACTACTAAATCCTTTCTAATTGATTGTTTGTTAACGGAATGCGTCCATTAAAGAAACTTCTTCGGACAAGAAAGAAATATAGTAGCTTGCCGTACAACTTCAAAAAACGACTATAGCTTGCTAATCTCCAATGACTCTTAATGGAGAAAAAACTTTAAGCAAAGTACATTACAGGCCAAGTATTTGCATTCGACATACCTCTAATCTTAAATATTGATGATGCATCAAGAAGTTACAATTCTTAATGATCAAAAGACCCTGTATACTGTACTTGTGGAAAGTTTTTAAACTACTAAAATAATATTAATTATTAATTTGAATGTAAAATGTACTGTAAACACTAGAAGTATAGAATGAACAGAGTTTTGAAGAACTTTAGATGTTAAGGAGGAAGATACCTTATCGGGGTATTAAGATAACTTCATTAAATTTTAACTAATGAAGGAATTATCTATAACAATTGTTATATAAAATCGATATTTTATCTTTAAATTAATAGAATAAAACTTGTCCAGCTGAACAAATTATATTGGAAAGATATAAGATGCGAACAGCAAGTTAAATCATTCTCTAATAATTTTAAGGTTACAAAATTTTACTTCCTGTACATATTTCTGAAAGGATAATTACTAAGTAACGACCAAATAATAAAGATATTCTTTGAGAACATGAATAAAGAGAAGCGTCGTGTGCTTCGTATGCACAATGTGGCAACGTTGCGGCGACTTATAAAGTATCTATTTCTACCACTACATAGGAAATTGTGTACTTCTTAACAAATACTTGGTTAAGAAAATGACTTAGCATTCTTATTTCATAATGAAATAAACAATTGCATATAATCCCCTCAGTAGTGTCCCAATATGAAACGGACCGTCCTGGTGAGGCCTTTTTTAAGGCTTTTAAAAGCCACTTTCAGATTTAAGTTTATTTCTTAATTAGAGGTTTCTTTGTGAAGTCGCTTTATCTGAAATAACTATTATTTTTAACGATTTTAAAGACAAGGTCTTTTATCAAATTACTACAATAATATTAATGATTAATTATTGTACGATTTATTCACCGATTAAATTTTCGTCGTGAAAAATGTACAAGAAATATATTCTTAAATTGTTCAGGCGTTATGCGTCAACTAAACGTTTTTCTTGCTCGAGTTTAAAAAATGTCGGGTTTAAAGTCAAGATTATCCATTATTGAGGAGTCTCTTTGAGAAGCCACAGTCATAAACGTTTAATACAGTACACGTATAGTTTCAGGCAGACTTAAAAGCATCGACATAGATAGATCGATATATGCCGCTCGATAGGTCGTTGATCGTTCTTCTACTCGAGCCTTCAACACTCCCATCGAGAGTTGAATTTGGGATTTTGCTATCTCCACGCGTTATTTGTTAAATCACGCAATAAAACTATCAAACACAACAAGCTCTGTTGGTCTTCCTGGTATTAAAATATCTTTAAGGTAATCATGATTTCAATTATTCCTCCCAATAAATCGAAAATGAAGTAATTTTACTTGTTACTTAGATTCCTGTTTTCTTTTTCTATATATATATATATATATATATATATTGTTCGAATGAGATTAATAAAGTGTACAATTTATACGTGTTATATCACAATATTCTTGTGAACTCACACGTATTGAATTATTAGACAGCTTGTTTTTTAAATCAATAAATATTCCTGGAAAACATTTGTACCAAATTGTTGATGATATAACCAGATAAATACGAATGTGTTTTTAAATTAGACTGTAGGGCTGAAGAAAAACGAAAATATAATGTTGTAAGTTTGAAAGAATCGTATACAAATGACTGGTTAGTATTAAATAATAGTGTTACATAGGTTTTCCAACATCGCAATGATACTAATAATAATAGTAATAAAAAAATATAATTTATTACACGGTTAAAAATTCTTTGATTATTTTGACTTTGGCAGTAGTTTGAAGATTGGTTGAGAACATTTTAATGGCCAATTTTGTACTTGGTCTAGTAATACATATATATATATATATATATATATGTGTATGTGAAATTTTGTTATCCCTTATTATACTTTTCTTTTTATTCTCCTCACATTCAATTAACATGCATTTATTATAAAATTAATACATCTCTCAAAGTTATATATAACAAATTGACGATTACCTTTTGAATTTGAGATATTCAGAAATACACTAAATTACACATTGTACTTATATTTTAAATGCTTAATTTTACCGTTCTTTCACAATTTTTAAATTAGTAAATTTTCTGTAAAATCTGGTAAAATATTTATGATTTGTCTCAGTCAGCTTATCGTAGTTTGCGTAGCATAGCTTGATAAGTTTGTGATAAAATTACTTCATTTTCGAGAGTACAAAAAAGGAAAATGACGTGGCGACTACTCGCCTGACGTCTGCTTATGATCCACGTCATACATTACAAACTCCACGTATTCACGTGTGAGCTGATTTTATTGTTATATTTCAACACACTCATGTAGAACAAATGAAGCAATATTTTTGTTCTCATTAATTTTAGTTTAAAAGGAAGATTAACTATTATTAATCCTAGTTGTAATTGAGCATATTTTTTCTTGATGTAAAATCATACAAGCTATCAATATAGTACTCTTAACACCAAATTTTACTTACTTCCATTCCATTACGTTTGCACCAAGCATGTTTTACAAACAGTAGTGCTTTATTATAGTAATAAATTATCATAACATTCCTGTCTGACTTTGAATAAACTACAGTTTACTGGATAAAAATTCTATGAGCTATTTTATATAAAATTTATCAGCAGAGAATGCTAATACAAAGCATTTGTTAGTGTATTTTGAGTTCTTTTAATTTATAAACAGTATATGAGTTTATAAGGAAATCTTTATAAATAGACAATTTCTATCAACCAATTTAAATAGACATAAAGCAGATTTTTATTATTTATAAAATACTATATAATTATAGGTATTGTGTTAAAAAGTATTAAATTGATATAATATTTAAATGATAAAGCTACTTACATTTTAAATGTTTATGTAAATCGTGTATTTTTACATTCTGTTTGTCCGAGCAGAAGAAACATAATGTCTCTCCTGAATATCCCTGAGCATATTCGAGCTCTACGCTATAATAGAAGTACTAAAAGGATAGTGTATTGATTCGATCAAACTATTTGCCCAGGTTTAAAATAAACTAAACAAATCAGCCTTCATAATTTTGAGCTTTTTTATAAAAAGAAAACAATAATCTTTAATTCATTAAAAATCATATTTATGTACAGAGAAAGTCACATCTATTAACGTTATCTTTTCTAGAATACTTTATATAATTGTATATAATGAAATTTTTGTCATGTATAAATCAATAATTAATGAGACAAGTCAGTAATGTCTCCTAAGGAAAGTTAATCTTTATAACACGACTTATTAATGTAACATATTTTTTTTGCTGCCTGGTATTGCTCGTAGTCACTCGCTTGATACTTTATATTTTTTATAGGAAGTTTGTATAAATTTTCGAATAATTGATTAAAAATATGTGTAAATGGCATTTATATGTTGGAGGAGAAAAGTGGAAGGTAGTCTGATGGATATTAGAACGTAGAGAGGCCTTTCTTGGGAAGTCGTAAGAATCTCGTAGCCTAATCGAATACTAAAATTATGACGTAACCATGAGTGGAGGGAAGCATTCCGGATTCTGGTCAGAAGCGGAGTGACCATGTAAATCGCGAGGCTTCGGTATTTCTGGCGTGATCGATGCCTAGTCTAATGACTCCTGCCAAATCGGCGTCGTTGTCGTCTACGTCGTCGTCACCGGGAAATCGTTTGGGAAAAGCAATATGTGGCGTTTAACGATGACATGTACACGTGCGCGTACACATAAACATATACACTCTTACTCTTCCCCGACAATAGTATACAGGGTGTTTCGTAATTATAGGCTCTTTGAATTTTCCTTGCTATATTTTCTCTCTACCATTATTATTTTTTTTAGGCATTTTAATTGTAATATATAATAACTATTACATAAGGAAGATCTAGAATCACGAAAGAAACTAATATAATTTAAATTAATCTTTACCTTATACGAATTCGGCATATCTTTCTTAAAATCCATCTCTTGAAAAATATAATTTGATTTAATACTTATAATTTTTAATCTGTGTGTGTGTGTGTGTGATTTGTTAAATGTTAGTTTGACTCTTTTACCATTAAATCTTTAAGCTTGTACTGAATGTTGTAATTTCAATATTTGTTGATAAATTAGAAATAATTATCTACAAACGAACAGGTAATAAATTTTTCAGTAATTATTTTGAGATAGAAATCTTATAAATTATGCTCTCCTGAATAAATAATATAATATGATGAATAGAGTAATGAAAATAATTGAGCAGAATTACTTTTTGTTTACAAAAATAATTGGTTTGTAGTATTAAAATATAAATCGATGGGTATAAAATTGGTAAATGAGTTTTCATGCGCAAGTCTAATGATGGATGGGATACGCAGGTCGGGATGATAACTTATGGGTCACCCTTTATGTATAAAGGGTGGCTGAGGAAGAAGAATGCATGGCAACGCTGGATCTGCCTTCACTCGGATGGGCGTCGCCTCGAAAATTCAAGTTTCGTCGAACCTTAGCTTTTGTGCTTTTTAATCTTCGTTATAAATTTCCAGCCTCGATCTATTGCTCTAATATATATACTCAATGCAAAAACATTGAAAATTATTTTATTAAGTTCGTCAGAATAAAAAAAAAGGCAAACTGGAGTTTTAATTTATTTACATTTTATTATTACTGTACTATGAATATAATGTTGAATATATTATAGATATTTCAACAAATTATTCTAGATATCCAAAAGTTTCCTAAATTGATATTTAAAGCTCTGTCTTTTATTTAGCTCCCGTGTTATTTATTTTAATTTCCATCAGGGCAAAAACCAATTAATCGTTTGTGCTAAGAACTTTTTCCAGACTTTTTCACCTTCGTGATTCTAACGTTGATATAGGTTTCCAATTTTTAATCTACCCTAGCTGTACCCTCTGCATCTTTTTAATGACGCAAAAGTCTACCAGGTCTGTTGATTAAGCCCAGCAAGCATCGAAAGCCAACCCATTACTTGTTCCAAGAACTTTTCCCAATTCGAAAATTCAAGCTTCGTCAGATTTCTATAGATTAGTTTCGTCTCTGCTTCGTCGATATACTACATATGAAGGGGATGACAGGAATAAAATATAATAAAACTCAAAACTTTCACGTTTGCGTATATCTTTTAATTAATAGTTTTCAGTCATGTATTATGGATTTACAATAAACAAGGAAGCTCATTTTTATTTCTAAGAAATTTTATAGCAATACGTTTATTTTATTAATAAAACATAAATTATTTCTGTTTTTATGGAAAATAAGAATAAAAGGTTTCTTCAAAACTGATTTGTAAAAAGAGATACGATTTAAATTGTGTGTGTATTGATAAAATATATTTCTTATTTATACAATATATTACCTAGAAAGAAATGAGTTTCCTTATCTATTTTAAATGGGTGATAAACGACTAAAAACTTTTAAACGAATATTACGCTAAAGTAGAAAATTGTGACTTTGATCAGTTTTTCTTATCATCCTTCATTTATAGATTTCTAACGATTTCCAAGTTATATTCCCACTGCTTCATTAAATTTAGTAACAGAAGAAACGAGTAATTATCGGGTCTAACAGATTTTTTTATATCTAGGCATTATTTAAAAAGTTCTGGAAACGAGAAAAAATTGAATTCTAAACTTTTGTCGCTCCACTTTCAGTTAAACATGCGCAAATTTTCTTCTGTCATAAGAATATTTTATCTGTATTTCTTCGTTTAATTCATATCTTACAAATGTCAGTTAAATCTAATTCTGGCCCTTGCTATATCAGTGTGCTGCTAGCCTAACGAGGGTGAAATTCGACCAATCGATCGTACCCGACCAAAGGTTCTGTTTTTATGAATTATTTTACGTGTTCGCTAAAATTGTACAAGTTTCTTTGCGAGCAACAGTATTATATTGAACAAAATATATGTATTTATATATTATATTTGTTCATTTATCTTTAATTAAACTTAGTTTCAGAATTAAGGTTGATATTATTTAGTTAACACTCTGATTTTTCACATAGAAATTTTGAATAGAAAAAAATTTCCTTCTTTAACAAAAATTTTCCTCAATATATTTACATACTTTCCAGGGTATCACAGCTGTTTCAGTTTTTGGTACAGGAATACATTCATTTCACTTTGGTACATACTATAAATCCTTTGTACATATCAAAGGACCTTTCTCAAAACTTTTCAATAGTAAAGTTTTTGCTAAGGAGAAGTCTAAACATGATACATGAAAATTGATAAAGTTTATAGATTATTTATATCTACATAGTAGACGCTCGTTATTTTTCCTTTGCACATACTGTATTCATGTATGATTTCTTGTTGCACGTTTGGCAAACTGCATAAAAACTTCAGAGACTATAATGCCCCTATTTGTAAACTTTCTGCTAGAAAAGTTTTGGACAAAGAAAGTTTAGGCGATTTTCACGGACAATAATTTTTTCACTTCTTATTTTTTGCCATCGATATATAAAACCCGAAGAGTAGTGTTTGAATAATTTTAATATATTCATTTTTCAAACTCAAATTCTCTTTTATTTTAACACATTATTATTACCGTAATGAACACAGTAAAAATACATCTTGTACATATGTTCAAATTACATTTTCCTAAAGGAATATAATAGTAGTAACTTGGTTAAACTACTATTATCTGTTTAATATGAGGGCTATAAGGAATATGTGCTTTTTTAGACATTATACTTTCTGCTGAATGCAGGGTATTTTGACATTAGAAGTATAAAAAGTAATTTTTCCATATCTGGATTGCATAAAAAGACGCTCAAATGTTTGAAACTTTTAATGAGTGGAAATTTGTCAAGTTTAACGATTATTTTTGAGGACAATAATAAGTGCGTCTGGTTTTTTCATGTTATACAGAGAGAGAGAGAGAGAGAGAGTACTGGAGAACACATTGAGGTAAAATACTAGGTGGGGAGAAAATAATAAGTGCGGTCTTACAAAAACAAGTCTGTTATGGGCGTATACTTTGTGTCACTGGCAACTGTAAGATCCCTGTTTTATTTTCGTAATAAAAACACGACTACTCACACGTGGAATGTTCTGTCACTGCATTTGATGCTACACTTTTTTACACATGCATATAGAGTATCAACATTATTCATGCTTAAAATACAAAAATATGTAATGTATATTTCCAAATGTTGTTTATTGAAAATATTAAAAATTTTAATTTCCTATATTGCATTTAGTAGGCAAATAAGTTCGCTTGATTTTTTAGAATAGAATCTAATACATTCCAAAATTTGTTTGTTTCATCAGCTGTATTGAAAGCAATATCGTTATTGAAATTAAATGACTGCATTTATTTGTGAGATTCATAAAACAACAGATTGAATCGAATATGACGCATGTCGAGGCAGATTATTATCAATTAAAATAAATTAAGGTTCATCGTCAATGGCAAGAGCATTTTAAATTTTATATTTCTCAAAATTGTTATTTTCATTGATATTCCTCCTTAGTAAATATTGGATAATTATTAAAAGAATATATTTTAAGGTCACCTCGAGTATTTGTAATATATCCGTAATCGTTTGTAATACATATTCTTGCGATGTGTTTAAAGTACTTACAAAATACTATAGTATTGTACTTTGTATGATTTTAAAATCACACTTAGGTGAGCATTTTCTAAAGTGACGTGTTCAACTGCTGTGTATACATTCGCAAATTCGTCATAATTCATTTTATTTCAAATTCATATATCTGGTAATTGAATGCTTATATTAAATGGTATTCAAATAATATAATAATTTGTTGGGAAGCTGCTGAAAAAACTAGACGCAAAAATATGATATAGTATTATTCAGTGATTGTTCAATATTAAAATCTATGATACCTTATTATTCTTCCCTGTATAGGGGAATAAAAAAATATTAATTAAAAACATTTTGTTACATATTGAAAAACAAAAAAGTAGTTTGCAGGTACGCTAAAATGAGAAATCTAGTACATTGCATTTAATTTGCTTTCTACGACATAATATTTAGTAACATCTGTGCACTTTGTGCCACAGCTATCAATATTAATCTGTTTAATCTATATTAATCATTACTGAAAAAGAATCATTTTGCTTTTAAGCAATTCTTAATCTTGTCAAATACTTGATAAGAAATTTCCTAGCAAAACGCTCAGAATGATTTCATAATTTCTATACTTTTACCCCGTTTTATCAATAACAAATAATAATAACACAGTCATTGAACGTTATTTATTACATCCTCAAACTATTTTACAACTACCAATGTATTATCATACACAAAAACAAACTACCCCTATATGATGAAACTGAACTAAATGGGCAACAGCAGTAGCTTTACGGTGTAAGAACCCGTAGATTTTTTATCGCTAAATTAATAATAATTGAACGATGTACAATGGAGTTTTTTCTTGGTAAATTGGTATAATAACAGATTTTAAGTTAGAAACTTGGTCGCACAGACTTCGTGCGACGAAGGGAACAATGAAATGTGAGCAAACCTTTTGTTATTTTGACTGATTTTTCATTGGTGCTCTAACGAGGTCATCGGCACTCAAGTTTCTCTTTCTAGCTGCAGTCTCGGTGCCAGACGCATTCTTGCTGGCAAACGTTACAAGTTTCCGAGAGGCTTCGACGACAGTCCTTTTGTTACGAAGGGATTTGCCCGTTGGCTCTCGACACACACACATACAGACTCCAGTCTCTCTACTAGAATTACAAATACTGCTTCTCATAGATTTTCCTTACCATTCCTCAAATCCCATTATTGATGGTTTATCTCCAATTGTGTTCGCTGCAAATTGACATGAATTTTCTCTTATATTTCATGGATTTTGTTCGCTGATTTCCTCTCTTTTCGCTCATTGAAAGTATTGCTTCATGGTTCTCTTTATCATTCCCTAAATTTGATTATTAATTATTTATCTCTCAATGTTAAAACTACAAAATTTTGTCCTAATTTTTTGTATGTTTCATACGACTTCTTCCAGTTTTTAGTTGATGATTTTTTTCTATTTTGATCTTTTACCTTCAATTTCCGTCTGCTACCTTTTCACTGCTAATTGCTTTTACGATTGCCGGCTGCTAGTTGGTAATTTCTGATTGCTGGTTGATTTTTAACTGCTAGCTGTTGGTTTCTATATCCAGGTATGCCGTAAGCGTGCAGGAAGGTTGCGTGCGCTTGGAAAACGAGTGGCAGCCAGGAAGATGTGAGCTCAGCTTTTGCAGACAAGGAGAGGGAAGGGGGAGGGGGGGGGGGGGGGTTATGAGATTTCTCGTGCAACAACCCCCGTCCCATTGTGAATTACTGCAACCCCTGCTTTCCTATCCCTCTATTCATCCGTTCGTCTCTCTCTCTCTCTCTCTCTTCTCCTGTTTTCCCGTTCCTCAGTCGGGTCCTCAGATTTGGGGAGGCGCTGACGGATGCATAAATATTTGCATATAAATGAGTACTTATAAAAGATACCTCTCTAACAAGAAGAAAGTTTTAATCTTCGCTTGTTCCAACATGAAAATTATGGGAAATATGAAATCTGTGTTCAATCCTTCTATCTACATTCACACTCTAAGCAAAATTTACTTTAATTTGTCTTTAATAGGTGTATTGATTAAATCTGAGAAAATAATTATAGAGATTTTTTAATAACAAAGCTTTATAATTGTAAAAATACATCAAAATTAATTGGCTTTTTATTAGATTTCACACAAGAAACTTACTAATTTTGTTAGATTTTCTATTTGGGGATTATTAAAGATTTTACTGAAATTATCTACTCGAAAACTTGTATACAAAATATAACTGATTCAATAACGCTGGTTTACATATTTTAATTTTATGTCGACTCAGAAACTTTAGATAATATTGTTCCACGCATTTTTCGCCTAGGTTGGACTTTACTGAGATAATATTCATGATACATTTTATATACTTCTGTATATGCTCTTTTGATATAAAATAATTATTATACGTGGTTGAAAAAACTCTATTTTGAATAAAATATGACAAAATAAAAGAAAATATTGTAATAATTTTTATTAATTTTATGATTTACTAACATTTTTAAGAAATTAATAAATTAGTTGTATGCAACTCATGCGTAAAATAACATTTTTTTATTCGTAGGAAAAACAACACTCGTCGTGGTTAGCGTGCCAAAATTTTATACTCATGCGAAAAATCACTTTGTACACTTATTGCATAAATAACTATTATTACATCCGTGGTCACACACATTACATCATTGTTAAAGCAGGCAATAACATCATATGGTGGCTGTAAAAGATACCTACCTGCATTACCTTTATTTTCTCTTTTTATTCACTAATTCGACATTCTGACGCGATGAAAATGTGTTATGCCTATATTTGCTTTCAGCAAAACAGGCACATAAAAAACAACTTTTTATCTAACTTGATAAAAAAATGTGTAGACTAGTATAATAAATTATTATTTACCTCGTCTTGCTACCGTGCCCGTTGAACCCTTCTAACCCTTTGACAATATACCTAAGCAGTATCCAACAATTATTGACAAAGCACGATTAACTTTTCCAATAACAATAATTTTAAAATAATTAAATTTTCAATGTTCAAAAGCCAAACTTGCTTTGACAACTATGCAGTGATTAAATGTGAGGTATTAAACGTGTGAGGTATTTACAAGCAATTGGATTATCGAGGGCAGAATAAGGCTTTTTAAGGCTATATGGGTGAATTGTTAAATTTTAATGAAAAGTTTTCATTCGAATGAATCACTGGGACATCAGCAATTTAAGATTTATCAATGCCTATGTGAAAGCCAAAAGTCTAGGATGTGCATGAATACTGAAATATGCATGAGTATCACTACCCCTATACTGTTAGCCTTCCAAGAACATCCAGTCATCGAGGTCCCGTTAATGAATAAAATATAATTGGCAATATCTCTCTCCATTATTATCTCCTTTGCTGCTATCGAGATGACATTGTGCAGAATTTGTTTTGGCCTTTTATAGCGATGACGTAATGGCTGCTAGGTTAATAATACGACTGGGAATAGCGGGGGGTTCAGAAGGCTGGGAATCTGAAGGGTCTTGCATCGAGATATGTCCAAGTGCCGTTCCAACTATTCGAAGCCTGTTAATTAACCAATCCATAATTAATGAATATTCAGCAAAATAATAAAGAGTTTTGTGGCGACAAAACTCCCGAGAGAAATACAGAGGTTTCCATGGGAGATTTCCGCTGGCATTTTCTGCCACTAATCCATAATTCACGTGACATGTGCTGTAATGCCTGTGTATGAGAAAGTATCGAAAAATGGCACTATTGGGAAGCTCTCTCGTATAGCGACTGTCGAAGGGGTCACAGCCTGTTTATCTGTGCTCTGAATATTCTATCCGAACAACGAGGAATCTTGTGTTATAATGATTTTTTTATTAGCTTGTAAGAAGCCTCGTGAAAGCAGGCTCGTTTATAATGCATTAATCTCTGTATTAAACAATGTACAGCTCTTATATGCCACTTTGGCTTCTGTTAAGAGTAGAAAGCCGAAATTTCAGGATAAACAAAAAGCTAAATTGTTTTCTGGTATAGGAATTGTTGGAACTATTCTTATCGAGCCCGATGAGAAATCTTGCATCATTAGCTTGCATTATTAGGATGTTTTCATTAGTTTTGTAATAACCCCTTTGAAGTGTGCTTTATAATCCAGCAATTATGATATTAGCATGTGTAAAGCTCGCATGTCTTTTTGGATTCTGTTTGTGATATAAAGTGAAAAACTTCAGGATAAACCGAAGAGTCTGTGTGGGATTTAGCGAAAATACTCCATTTGAGCAATGAGAAATCTTGCATTATAATGATTTCTTCATTAGTCTTCAAATAAACCCTTTGAAAATTCTCTTTATACTCCACCAACTACGTTATTAGTGTGTGTGAAACGTGGATAAGCCGATAGAGCCAGGTTGTTTTCTGTATGGAATTTCTTGCAAATAATTTATTCGAACCATGAGGAATTTTGCCTCGAGTGAAATCGGAGCAGAACTAAATCTATAATTAAATACCGAAGTATACATAATTTTAATATAAAAGGGATAAAATATCTATATACAATTTTTTTTTACCAAATATATGATCAGATGTTGAAGAATGTATAAAACTCTTAGCTTTCTGAATCTTGCTTGCACAGTGGATTTGTTTTGTGGAGAAAGTCAAAATTCGGAGGTAAACGAAGAGCCACGTTACTTGCTATACAGGACAAATATTAATGGATATACTGCTGGACTGCTGTACACTATACGGCCCTCTCGAATCAATACCATCCTGCTACTCCTTGTTGTTCGCGCACCAGTTCCAATGTCAATGTATTTATCTTTTACTAAACTCCATGACCAAGTTTCCCCAAAACCACCAAACAACAACTCCTATATCTCTACCAAACTTTCTGCAAATCCCCATTAACATCATTTTAACAACATTTTAACATTTTGATCAAAGTCAAAGCTTATAAACCTTTGCTTCAAGATATATTGAAATGGCTTTAAATTTTGTTGTTGTTAAAATAGTTAAATTTATGGAGTTTCATCATTTATTTAAAATTCAACAACAATCCAACACGCAATAAAATCGTATAAAACCTTATATTTATTCGTATTAACATGATTGCGACTTGTTTAATTGCGTACCACATGCAATTTGTTAATTTTAAAATATTTAATGTAAATGATATGTTACTACCTAGTTTGGCTTACTTTTAATTTATTATTACTATTTTGAAGAACAAATTCTGAATAGTTTAACTCAGTGTAAAAATGTGCTTTTAGCAGTTTTATAGTAGAAACTTGTCGAAAATGGTATAATTAAAACTAATCAAATTTTGGTGTTACGTGTTAAATGCAGAAATTGAAGCTCTACTCACACTTAAGTCGTTTTAACTATTTTAGTTTTTGCAAGAGTAATAGGTAATTAACCTTCTTAAATGCCAGCTGACAAAGTTATATGGTCCAAAATGTTTTGTGATAAATTGTGATCTCATTATTTAAAAATTTAAAATATAAGTTATTGAAAATTTAAGGGTAAACTGAATGTTTACTAAACTATATTTTCTAATAATTTTTTTATTGTCAATCAAAGTTTTATGCACGTTTAAATAATTCTAGTGATGATATTTTTCTTATCTACTTGGACCATTCAAGAATTCGAATACCAATGCGTCTATTTGGTGTACGTTTCACCACCCTATACATGTAGAAACTTACTTATATTATGCTATATATTTTATGTAGTTAGCCCTTTGAATTCAACATACAAGTATTAAGCTTTAAATTTTAGCTAAGTCTGAAAGTATACAATATTTACGATCTGTTTTATCAGTATTCCTCCTCAAAGATTAAAAAATATAACCATAAATATAAATTTATAAAACTTATAAGCATATATAGTCTCTTACGTAAAGCTGGTAAACAGCCTTTCACTGCTATCAGCTTTAAAATATCTCCACATTAAATTGTAATGTCAATTATTATCCTGTTTAATATATCTTTAAATGAACGATAAGTTTTATAACTGCAAAATGTAAATGTTTGCTTGCCTAATATTCTAACGTACATTTTATTCTATAATAATATAATTAACACTAACATTTATTATCCTGGGTTATTAAACGCATAGCTAATTGTAGAATAACAAAATTAAAACAATTCTTAAATACATAAAAAGTTCTAAACCTTAATAAATAGAGAATTAATATTGGTAATTTTTATTGTGATTAATGCAGCCGAGGCGTTTCGCTGAACGTTAAAAGTCCTCTTATAAGTTTTAAAAGGTTTGATTAAAGTGGCGTTTCGCCCTGAGAAAACGTTTATATCTGTCATACTTGGGCTTTTCATGTGACTCCTTCGTCAAGTGTTTGCTTCTTTTTATGCAAGAATATTCTTGGAGCTTGCGTTAAGTGACGTTCAGTGTCACGCGATATAACGTAACCAGTAAATCGACTGTACTTAACATATTAAAAATATAATTAATACTAGACTTCATATATTTTACGAGCCAAAAATAGCTATAATTCTTATTTTCACAATTAAAATGGAATAAATCATAAAATTAACAAACAAACGACTTAACATACAAATAATTTCACACATTAAAGCTAATTTACATGATTCTATATTTATCTCACCAATATTTATTGCTTAAAATAAAGAAACGACTCGTTCCAATGTTTAAACAACAATTGTGCAACGTTCTATCACGTTTTAGCAGGTGGAATAAACTGATAATCCTTCTTGCAATTTATAGTTCTGAATTAAAGCTATAAGCGTTATTCCCTAATCTGACAAGCGCTCAAGGGGGCTTGCAGAAAATTTAAGATAATTACTAATCTTGCCTAAGTAATCCCAGAATAGCTTTATTAGCAGATAAATTAGTGGCATTAGTATGGAATTCTGCGACTGTAGTCAGCTGTTTAATCTGATTCATCAATAGAATGTAATTAATTATATTCAAATGACATTTTTCAATTAGAATATCTATTATTCGCTGGTAAATGGTTCTAAAATAAAAAATCTTTTGAAACTAAGCTTTATTTATAAAGCTAATTATTGATGATATATCTAATTGGTTAAAAAAGATTGAACGAAGAAATTTTCTGTTGCAGAGGTCTTCCTTGTGGCATACAATCGCCGGAAGCAACTCAAGGTCCGGATGGGGACAAGCTGGCATCCATAGCAACACGATTCACCTATTTCCAGGAGAAGAAGTCTGGTCCAGCAACGACAAAGATCGATCTTCGTAGGAATATCAATCCTCCAGCCAGATACAAGAATGCCAGGCCGACGGTGCGACTGCGTCCCAGGCAGGTTCTCTGCAGCAAATGTCGTTCCATTTGCAACGAGAATAGCGAGAATGTCGACGTTGGCAGAAAACGAAAGCACGAGGAGCCCCAGCAGACGAGGAGTCACGTGACGACAAGGAAGAGTGAAAGAAGATGTGGTCAGCACAAACATCAAAGACTGTTACACGAAGATAGCGTTCAGGATGAGAGTCCTGCAGTATCCCAAAGGACAAAATCCTCCAGTTCGTTGCTGGCATCCACATTCCTAACGTCATCTTCCTCGTCTTCCTCCTCTTCTTCTTCATCGTCCTCTTGCTCATCCTCTTCCTGCTCATCCACCTCTTCATCCTCTTTCTCCTCTTCTTTGTCAATATCCTCTGCAGTACCCCCACCTGCCATATCGGATTCAAAATTAAACTCCTCGCCTCTTACACAAAAACTCTCCAGACTACCTAATGGAATCAGCAGTGCCATACAGGATAATGGTAAATTGTTTATTTTCTACCCACTTGTTCTAAACAATAATAAAATATACAGTTCATGATAATGCTCACCTTTGAGAAGAAATGCTTAATTTAGTATTAATTTTTAAGTCTCATTTTGCAATTAAGGGATTAAAAATTAAATTGGTATGTAGAATGTTGTACTGATGGTGGTTGTATTTTGTAGGAACAGAAAGCCTTGAGGGGGAATATTGGAACGGTCAGTTGGCGGATTCGTCGAGAAATGTTGCTGAAGGAACTGGTGAAGCACGTTCGAGTTCGACGGATTGTGAAAATAGTAATCCATCGATGGCTTATTGTGCCACGCCCAGAAGGTTGAGCAGCTCCTCTGTGGAGAGTGCGAAAGTTCCTGAGGAGGATGAGAAGAAGACTTTGGCAGCAGCAGACTCTACGATCAAGTCGAGGACAGTTCGGATACCAAGGAAGAAGAGGTCCGTAGGTTCCATGGAGGATTTATGGGACGAATCTGTGTTCGTGGAGCAAACTAGAACCGCAAAAACTACACCGGTTATAAAAATCTGTTTCGGTGCTCAGGGCGAAGGTACTGTGCTAAAAATTCCCTCCAAGATACAGAACCCAAAATACGAGGAAAATGAAGAATCCCGAGTGGAAGAGGAGAGGGACTTCGCGAAGGATCCGTTGGATCTACCGAAGAACGTGGAAGATGATAATGGTTACGATTATCAAAAAGATGGAGACGAGGATGGACAGGAGCAGATTGATCCTCAGAAGCAAGGTGTCAAGGATGCCAGTGCCAAAGCTGCCAAAAGAGCACTTAAAAAAGCTAAGAAGGAAGCTAGAAGGAAAATGATGGGTGGAGTTTCTCCAGCTAGATCCCCCTGCAATGGTTCCCCAAGGTAAATCTCGTTTAATTAGTTAAGCTAATTTGTTAGAAACAACTTTTGAGTAAAAAGGATTATAAAATTATGGAAATTGTAATAGGTGAAATGTTCAAACTATGTATTTTTGTAGGTATAATTCTACGTGTGATACTTTAGCTTCGTATCATCGTCGCAAGCACAAGGTGAAGCACAAAAAGAAACATAAAGAGGACAGGAAGCATAAGAGTCAACAAGCTTGTTTGGATGTGGAGGGTTTAGAGCAGAAACAGTCTCAGCAGTTGCAACAACCTCGACAAGAAAAGGAGGAGCAACAGCAGCAAAACTGGAATGTTTTGCCTGGCAGCGAGTCGTACACGGCCATAAAGGAACAGTGCCTGAAACAGAAGCTGTCCATCTCGTTGAAGAGATTGAACACTAATGCTTACGCTAGATGCGATTATCCTGTGAGCAACGTCTCTTCGGGCTGCAAGAGTCCAAGACCAAGCAGCGACGAGCTGAGCGAAATTGAGCCCGAACCGGAAGCGGATACTGGGGAAACTGCACCGGATTTTCCAGCTGAATCCCACCCTCTAGTCATGCGGCTTGCCGCGACACCGGTTGCTCATTGCCTGACGGCTAATGGCAGGCGGATGGACGTTGGAGATGTCGTCTGGGGAAAGATACACGGGTTCCCTTGGTGGCCTGGAAAGGTACATTGATCTAATCAACCGAAAGTTAGAATTCATCAATGAATTCTTAAATAGAAATACGTGAATTTAATGTTTAATGAAACGCGAGACATTTGTAATTAATTGTACAAGACAGGTTGTTGTATATTAGTCTGAACAGATATAATAGATGGTGAAATTTAAAATTGTACTTATAATTTTATTCTGTGTGATCGGATGCTCCTAACTTCGTGTTGTGATTATTTTAGAAATGCATCAATCATTGTTTTTTAGGTTCTAAGTATCACTGTGTCGTGTAAAGAGGATGGAACTTCGTCAGGGCCCCAGGCACATGTGGCTTGGTATGGATCCTCGACTAGCTCCCTCATGTCTTGCGACCAATTAAGTCCATTCCTAGAAACTTTTAAGGTAAATTATTCCCTGCCATTTACGAGGTTTGTTTAGTACTGTTACAATGTAAAAACTGTTGATATAGCAAATAATTTGTATACAGTTATGATTTCATCCTGAATAGGATATTGTGCGGGCTTAAATTGAAATAGTTATTAGTTTGGCAAATATTAAACACATCTCATATTGACACTTTAATGACAGGATGTTAATTTGAACGATTCTGCTACTTGCAACTGATAATTCCTCAATGAATAATGAAATATTGTATGTTATTTTTAGACGCGATATAACAAGAAAAAACGTGGACCGTATAAGGAAGCCATACGGCAAGCGCAGAGTGAAGCTCGGAGTCAAATTGCACCTAACACTGCTGAGAGTGTGTTGAGCGTCTGCGGCTCTCCCCGGGAGGTGAACGTTCTCTCCTAGAAAACCGGAGCTGATCTTCTCCGAACACCATTCCTTTTACTGTCGCTTCTCCGTCAACCACGTAATATTGTGCAGCCAATTAAGATTTTACACCGTACATCAATTTGGATCAGAGAAATGCTTGAAGCAAAACTTTATAGTTTTTTTGTTCTCTTTTTATGAAAAATATATTTTTTCAATTTTCTTTTCAAATAAAATTTTGCATGTAAAATCTTTGATTTCGCAATATTACGGAGAATAAAAATTGTAATATAGCGTAAGCGTTTTGTACATAAAACTTTAACGCTAGTGAAACATACAGTCAGGGCTCTATTGAAATTCACTGCCAACGTTCTTTTGGACGTTATTTTCTTTGAATCTTCAATAGCAAGAATAATCGTTGGGAGCATTTTAAACACGTAAACGATAAACAGGTTTTACGAAAGGCGCAAAAGTAATATTGATTATTATTGCTTTCGAGTTAGGCTAAGACTCGATAGAGTAAAATACAAATGTATATTTTGCATAGCATATGCTGTAACATTTGTGTCGTACCGTGTCGAATTTAAGCCTAACTAGAAAGCAGTCCATATATATGGTGTAAACTGACTTGCATCGATTTTGCTTTCAAGTGTAGAAAGAAAGAGACCCTATTGGCTAAAACATAGCTCTGTCGTCAATTTTACGGTATCAAAATCTATGTATGCCAATGCACAGTCAAATTATATCTTAAATATTACAGATTTGCGAATTAAGGCACGTTACTTTTGCTGTTTATTGTAATATTAGCAGAATGTTTAAGTTTTACAATTTAAACTTTATGGTTTTGTTGGGTTCCTTGCATACGTTGCAAAATAATCATAATGTATGTCTTACATTAATCTCGTTTATTTGCTGTTTTGGATTAGATTGGAGTAGTTTTGGTTAATCGATAGCTGTAAAATGTTTATTCTTATTACATTGACTTTACCTTTTTATGATAGACGACATTATCATTCTGATACAGCAAAAATTAGAAATCAATTTGATTAGTTATGCTTTAACTTTTTAAAATAAAAGGCAGTTACGTAAATGATTTTACATTTGGTGGGTGTATAAATTTATTGATCAATTCTCACGCCCGACTAATGTCAGCAGTGAATTATCAGTGTTTATAATGCGTTACGACGTTCCATAATCTGATCATTAACACGAATACAGAACAAATATATCTAGAGAAATACCGTTTATATTGTTGAAAGAAGTGCCGATATATCATATAGTACTTATTTTCGATTATAAAATTCGCAATAGACGGTATATGGCAATGGATAAACTAACAGCACAGCATTGAAATGTAGCGTTTCTTTGTACTTATAAACTTAAACGCTCCATTGATTTATCTGTGCTTTAATTAAAGTGCTGACGGTGGTGTATCGTTTTTCTCCAAGTACAATTTGTTTCGATAATTCGTACAAATGAGAATAGCAAACCTTTTGAAACCAATTTCTCCGAATCATTAAAAACATATTTAAGACAATAAAGCAAACGTTTGTTACGATTTTCAAAGTAGGGTTTTGATTGGATAAATTATTAAACTTATTTTAGAATTCGATACAAATTCCTTTTACTTAATATATATGTATAATAATAATAGATAATAGTTTTTGAAAGATAGTGTAGTCTGCTGAGTTTTAACAAGAGAATGAATCCTCGTTGTATTTTTATATTTTTTTCCTTAGGTTGCTTTCAGAGAGATGTAGCCTTTCGTTCAAAGAAACTAAATTATTCATGTTTTTGGTGCAAACACTGCCAGATATTTGTGATTTCAAGAAAACTCCATAATTAATTACGACTGGCTCTTAATAATAGTAATTTATTTATTGCGGATTCAAACTACCAAATGTACCTACATATTGTGATGTTGGAGTGATATTCGTATAACATTTTCTCAACATTTTCTCTTTTTGTTATTATCTATTATAATATCTTTCTATTAGTCCGTGAGGGGCCAATCTGGGTGTGCAGATACCCGTTAGTATTATTACTATAATATTTTATAAGCTAGTAAAATATCTATTACTTTTCTTTTAGTTCATTAAATAGGAGAAAAATATATTTATCTCTTGTTTAATGAGCTATAAAACGAAAGAGATATATATTTTACTGGTTTATAAAATATTATAGAAATAGAACCAATGGATAAAACTCTGTACACCAAGATGGATCTACACGGCGGGTTAAAATTCTCCCTAAAAGTGTCGTTAACTGATTATAGAAGTCATTATGTTCAAAGAGTGTTTATTTGAAATGAGTTACAAACTTGCATTTATCTTGTTAATAATTTTTTTTTATTTAAATGTTTTTGGTAACAAGCATTTAAATCTAAATTCTATTTTGATTAAAATACCGAAAACAAAATTGTTAAAATAATGCAGAATTTATTAATTTTTAAATTCTATGCCTTTGTCAAGTGTGGCAATAGTGCAAATATTTATTTTTTATTCAGATTCTTAGTATTATCTACTAACGCCCACGACATGTTTTTGCACGTGATCTATTTTTATTTATTTATATAATATTCAATTTTTATAATTTGGACGTAAGTTGAAAAGAGAAATTGGTAAACATGAAAATGTTAAATGAATGATACTTCAAGGCATTCTACTGGTGAATTTAATCGCTTTTCTATCTTGTGACACTCTTCCTTTATTGCGATTCTTTATCATTGTACTATCGATCATTAAATACGGGCCATAATCTTGTGCGTAATCGCTCCATTATCAGAACGCAGTTGAACCGGTGTCGACAATTTAGTTGCACCATTGCAGATATGACGCATTGAGTCTGAACGTGTAGATTTTCTCACAATCATTTCGAACGTTTCTGTGTATAAAGGAATACAGCAAATGGTCTGATCATTCGTTTGTTCGTCGCATTGTCCGCACGCTCTTGAATCTAACATTATCTAAAATGGACGGACTTTAGTGTTTGTTGTGAATTAACCACGTGCAAATATATTTCTTGCACAATGCATATTTTGGAATTTCACTACTTCTCTCAAAAATCTGTTGCCAGGGATATAATTAAGAGAACATTGATAGCGCAAGGCATTCCATCTTTAATGAAGGTAATTGTAATTTTTAGAAACAACGAAATTTATTTTTAATTCGTTGAAGCTATTGCTCGACCTAAACATTAAATTGAAATATAGCTGTTTTTATCTCTCAGAGATTAAATTCTGCTATAAAAATAAATTATTTCTATGCGAGAATTAAGAACACAAAGGGAGCTCACTATTTTTAAGTGATATGCCAAGTAATGACCTAAATAAAATAATCATCTTTAAAGCTGCACACTCGATAACAAATTTTATTGAACGACTTTTTTTCACTTACTATTAATCAAAGCTGATTTTTTATAAATGGTATTCTTACTGGAAGTTATATAAGAAAATGTGGGCTTCGTTAGGGGGACTTTTTTTAATTTTTCGCGCAATCTGCAATAAATATTTGTCATTATTATATTATTGGAACAAATCTCCTCTGAATCAAGCACGATTATATTTCTATAAGATGTTTTTATGTAAAATGAATGTTATTGACGTAGTAGAGTGAGAAAAAGAGATGGCGAGAAAGAGATGATGATGCGCCAGATTAAGTGTTTTTAAGTAACTGTGATTTTTTCAAATGTTTTATATTATATTATTATTACACACACACACACACATACATACACATACATTACAAACGAATTTCTTTTTATGCATAATTTACAAAATGTTTTGATATCGTTGGATTTTTACAGACTTGTAAAATTTCTCTTAACTAACATATCGGTAGTCTTATTAATGAGCGATTAGTATGTTAATTAACGATTTTGTTTAAAGAGTCTTGTTTTTCTGAACTGCCTAAACCTTACGGTGTTCAGTTATTACTTGCGTGTTATAATGTAACATATGCGTGTTATTGATAACGATTAACTAAACTCCTTGTTATCCGTCTACAATGTCCATACTGAACATTTCTCTTTTCCTTCTACGTTAGGTATAATCGCATAAATTATATTTACAATTTGAAAAATAATGTATTTTTCAATAGACTCAAGGTAGATTCAGGAACGTAAGGCTTCTCATTGTTCACCTGAACTATACTGTTGTGCATCTGTGAGAAAAGTGACAAGAGAAATAAACCATTAAAACAAAGTAGTACACTATAGCAGTATTATAATTTATCACATTAATTAATAAAAGCTGGAAGTTAATTATATCCATATTGTCACTTTTCTTATGACAAACAATATATTATAAAGATTGCGTTATAAGAAAGGTGGTTCTGGAACTGTATGAAAATGAATATGATGATAATCAATTTGCAGAAAGGCTAGACATTTCATACATGATTATAGCATCCATACCTTTGCCTACGCATAGCTGTACAGATATACTATACTGGAGAAAAAAAAAACGTGCAGAAATTTGAATTGTAGGAGAATTTTGTATTGTACAAATGCGGGATTCATCCTGGAGAAAGGTTTAATTTGATATTCATATAACTATAGAGTAGTTGGAAAGATGAAAAGCTGTAATTGACGTTGAATGTCGGTATTCTCGATCAACCGAAGGTAATCATCATTTGCGGGAAGAGAGACTTTTCCCTGCTTTTTATAGCATAGTAAGGATAGCTCGACTTAACAAGTACCGTTCCTATGACAAATTGTACATCGCGCTTTTGACCTGGCGTAATGTTTATTATGATTATTATTATAATTTCTGCCAAGTAAGTCGAAGAGATATTTTCATACTATATAGGCGTACTTTAGTCTCGCAATCCACGAAGAAAAATCTCGATAAACTTTCGTCGTAACGAGTTAATATTGATATATATATATACCATATATTATATGTAATATGTATAAAATGTACACTAAACTAAGCACTGAAACCTTGCGAATCGTTGCGATATTTTTTTCTATTATCTATACTGTGATGTATTATTATAATACATGTGTACGTGAATACATCGAGTGAATGACTATTTAAACCAGTTTAGCTGTACGATGCATATCCAGAGATTTGTAGGCTATTTATTTTTTTGTCGATAAAGAATTAAATCTTTCAATATTTTTGCTAACATTTCTTACACCTATTTAGAGCTTTTACATCCTGCGTTCTTCAAATTTTCTACCGATTCAGCATTTCCTTTTGTTAGTTTTTTAATACTTGCAGACAACGGAAGATTTATCCAAATGACTGGCCCTAGCTGATATTGAAGTTATATTATTTGTAATATAAGAATAGAATCTTTTCATTTTATTTTTTAATATTAATGCAAACATATCGTCAGAAACGTTGTTTAAATGTGTTAAAAATTGAAAAAATTAATTGTCTAAAAATTTAGTAAAATGGTGTAATTATTTGTTCAATTGTAGTTTAAATAAAACAAAAATTTTTGCTGTATTTAATCGATGTTTATTTTGAAATTAATAATTACCAAAAAATTTCAAATAAATCATTACCTTTTATTTTAGATATCCACGGTTTATATTGTTTTTAGAAAATATTTCAATTTTCTTTTAAACAATGTAGATATTTTAAGATAGTTTAACAGAAGAATAAAAAATTAAATAAGCTGATTTTCTCCAGTATTAAGATGAAACGACATAAAACCTTTACTGAGAAAAACTGATTTTTTATCGGGAGGTAATAATGCGTGAATTACACGTGAACGTTTGGAGGAGAAAAGAGACAAAATGATTTCTACTGCGAATGGTGGTTTAATTTAGCGCGCTTGTCAGTTACCACTCGAGGGCTGCAATTTTATTTCCTACCACGTGCGTATATGAACGTAATTTATTTACATGTTGCGGTACGAAATATCATACAGTATAATTTTGTATGGTTGAAATCTAATTTTCTGCATTTTCGCCAATTCATGGCTGTGTACGATTGTATAAATGTGTATATGAGAGACATCAAAGAAGGCCAATAGAACTATTGAGAGGTTAATTAAATAAATAGGGAAGGGAAAGACAGACACACACACACACACAGAAAGAAGAAATAACAATGGTAAATTAAACGTACTCATTAATGAGTGACATATAAAACTGAAAAAATTAATTATTATAATATAAATAATTCTCCCAAGCGAAAATTTTACAAATGTTCCATCAAATTATCCCTTTAAATAATTTTTTTATTTACAAGGTAATCGCCCTTTTTATGATTTAAACCGTTTATGTTATTTCACATTTTATTTTCATTTCCACGAGAAAAGTTCATCACGTTGGCTATCCCGTGCTGAGAAAATAGTCACGTTTAACGCAACGTGTTGAAGAACCAGTATGTATATATGTATATATATATATATATATATAACAAATTTGAGAGTAATTCGTACTAGCTCAAAAACTTAGAAATATGAAGGGACTTTAAGGAAATAACATTTTTAGAGTTAATCCCTTATTAAAAAAAATTTTTAAAGTTTAAAAGTCACTTTATCTAAATTCGATCTAATTATTTCTTTGAGGTCAAGTCATCTGTAAGATAAGAACTTCTGACGTATAATAAGAAATTTGTTAAAAGTAAAATAAAGATGATAAATAATTTGCTATAAAAATGATAAAATATATGCAAATGAATTAGTCATAAAATTTAATTACGTTCTTTAATAAACTAATCCATAAAGTATTCTTTTTTTATGCTTCATATTGTAAATTCTACATAAAACATGTTTCACGTAGAATAATGCAGTTTTTGGTGGATAATTCAAGAAAATACAGCTATAGATTTTATAAGGTCAAGTGACGAGATAAAGTAACGAAGAATTTATATTCTTATAACATTGAAAAAATAAAGGGAAGTAATAAATTTGTACCGGTACATTGCGTTTTCTCACACCTAAGAAGATAGTGGTGTCAGGAAGAGATATAGGGTGTTTGTGTGGGTAAATGCCAGAAGGATCCCTCAAATGTTAAATATGCAATATTCAGATCCCAAGTGTGAAAAGCGTGGGCGTTTAGGAAGTAGTATAATTTTCATTAATTAATCGTTGGTTATAAAAGCATATACAAAAAAATTAATATCGTCATCCGCGGGGTTAAATGGATCACTTGCACCTATTATGAAATAAATTTAAATACAATGACCTATAAAATTTAATCAGCGGATAATTGTACCTAAATCATGGTATTATTTTTTGTTAAATATTTTATTTCGTTTACGTATAAATAATCCGTTATCTTATTGACACGATCACTCTCACCCGTGAAACCAATTTCTCACCCTGAATCACTTTACTTTTCAATAAAATCACAACTCACTACTTTACCTTCAATTTTACAAATAAATATAGACATACTCTTGAATTTTGCTAGAAACCATGAAGAAAAGATTAAATTAACGAAAAGGTGAAACATTTATTTATAAGATCAAAAACGGACAGGTCATTCTTTAAGCGAATATGTAAAATTTGCAAAATTGAATAACAGAGAAATTAAATTAGGCGAACAATCAGTAAGAAAGGATTTTAGAAAAATATACAAATTGTATTAAGTAAAGAAAGGTCAATTGTGTGTGCGTCTTGCACAACGGAGAATTTAAGGATGAAAATAAAATTTTGGAGTAAAATTGTATGAAAAAATATTAGGTTATCATTGTAACAGAAGTGAAAAACCAATTATGACTCGATGAAAACTACATTTTGGGAAAGTGAAGTTATAAGAAACACGATTATTAAGAGCGCGAGAATGAGGAAAGGATTAAGTGGAAAAAGTCTACATGGTAGTCCTTGAGTTTCTAAGTAAAGGATGGTAAAAGTGTTGAGTGAACGTATTGCGCGGGAGAAGAAAAAAGGAAGAATTAGGTAAAATTTTGAAAATATTATATTTAAGGTTGGAACATCTGGTTTCATTTAGAGAAAATGTTCACAAGAAGTTGTGAAAAATATCATTATTAATATTGTGAGCGCTGAAAGTGAAAAATGTCATTTTAATTTTTTTTGAGTTTGTAAATAAAGGAGCAGGGTAAAATTCTTCTACGAATAGAAAAGAAAACTGGAGGAAGAATCAAGTGAAATTAGAAAAATATAATGTTTAAGGTGAAACACCGAGTACAACGCAAAGAAAATTATTTTCTAGAAGAAGTTGTTAACGTGAGTGAAAAAAGGATAAAGTAGAGAAACTATATAAGTACGACTTTCCTCGAGTTTGTAAGTAAAGGACGGTAAACTTGCTGCATGAATAGGAAAGGGGTAAGAGGAGGAAGAATAGAGAATAGAGTGAAAATTTAAAAATATAATGTCTAAGATGTGTAAAAAATGGAGTTCGACTTGAAGAAAATTGCATTCTATATATAGAAATTTTAAATGTGAGTGAAAAAAGGATTAATGATAAAATTGTTGTGCGGGTGGGCTAGTGAAAATGGGCAAGAATTGGGTGAAATTTTGAAAATGTAATGTTTAGAGGAGGAGCGCCGGGTTCGAGTGTGGAGTATCGATCGAGGTGCTCGAGTCTCGAATCGAGTCGGCGCCGTTCCCATCTCGGCGTGTTTCACGACGACGGAAAAAGATCTGTGTATACTGTATCTGTGTATCCGTCTCGTAGTGATAAGGACAGGGGCCGGGACGACGGGACATAGCAGAGTTTGTAGGGCAGGACAGGTCTTAACTCGGTTGGTCCACCCCTCTCCAGAGAACCCTCGATATCTGCTCTTGGAAAAATCGCGATATCCAGCAAGTTACACGAAAGAAAACAGTACTTTATCTATACTTATCGAACGTGAGAAAAAAAAAACGTGTTTCCTCCCTCATCCCGCCCGAGTATGGTGGCTATACTCTGGACTCGTGAAAATTCAAGTAAGTCCTACATTAATTTCAATCCTAAATCCATCTCCTTATAACCAAATCACGTCAGCTGTTTTTTTCTGTAGAAATATCATACTGCTTTTCCCATTTATCACAGCTATATCACGCTTCACTTTTGTGGTTAGAATCTATACCGGCGTGATAAGGCTTGTGTTTAGCTGCAAATAAGAGAGTCCTTAATGGTTTCTATTTTTTTTTTCAAATTAATGCAAATTTTCTTTTTTTTTTTTTTTTTTTTTATAAACAAGGCCCAATACTTTTCATAATTCTATACGTGTTTCGGTTGAATTGAATGGTATTTTTATTTATTCCCTTTAATTATTTTCTATTATATTAACAGGTGTTAAGGTACTTGAAAAGGAAATTATACTAGTGGTACGTATCGGCCTTTCAGTCGACGCGAAAGTACTGGTTTATTAAAAGGATGGAGAAGTATCAATGTGTGTGAAGAATTTCGTGACTAAATTTTCAATTATCTCACCCCTTATCCTAATAACTTGAATTCTTCGGAATTCTTTTTACTGTTTTCCTATACTTGTAGGAATCCTGATTTATTATCAATAAATATAAAAGCTCTTCTGTCCATTGAAAATGATGTCAAATTTAAAAATTGTTTGAGTTTACTTTTTAACTGCTAATAAAAGTTATTTTACAGAATGAAATCATCATGAAAAAGTATATTAACTACTCTGTAATTTTTTGTTTACTTTTGTTAAAAAATTGATCTAATTACATATCATATAAATAAATTTCAAATTTAAACAATAAATAAACAAAAATAATAGATGAAAATAATTTTATTTTAATATACGCACACACACACACACACACACACATTTATTAAAGAAAAACGGAATAATAATCGTGTTGTGTGTGGTTGTCAATTACAGTAAAGCTTTATTTTGCTGATAAACGTTTTGTAGAGACAAAGGGAATAATTGCAAATGAGATTTTTGTCCCTGTCGGTTTGACATGCATTGTTCAATGTGTCTGTGTAATTGTATAGCATGCGTGCTTTATTATTCGTTAAAAGCGTGAAATTGTACACTCGTAATATTTAATATAAATATATAAATATGTGGACGAATATATGATTTTGTATGAGTGGACTATTGTGTATTAGTTGTGGTGGGTGATCCCGACTGACCGAGTGAAAAAGACGAGAAAAAGCACAATGAGATCAGTTTTCACACGTAGTGCGTATATGTATGTGTTAACGTGTACATATAGGGAAGGCAGAAAAGCAGGATCGATTGAGAATACACATGAGTCTCCGTTGAACTTTACTATAGTGTATTTTACTTGTGCTACCTGTCAAGATCTTGTCTAGCGAAACAATACCAAGTTAAAAAACAATAAATGCAACAATACCACCATTATTGCCCAGCAAATTACTCATTTCAAACTTATTATTAATCGTTGAACAATATTAACACAATTAGTAATTATATTTTTGATTATGCAGAAAATTGATTATCTATTATGTATAATATTAATTTATTGTAAAACGTAAAGGTTCATTTGCATTTTGTTCCTATACAAGAGTAATTTGCAAATTTGATTGGGTTTTCATTCTTTAATGTCTGCAAATGAAAAATTTATTCAACCACTTTATTGATCAACTTTTTGGTATAATTCTAGATCTGAGTATATGAATTTTTTCGTATGTCACCAACAGTACTTTTTTTACAAACCTTTCAGTTATTTCCGGCTTTCTACTATGAGAATAAGTAGAAAATATTATTCACTGAAAGTTATAGAGTTTCGGAAAAAGTGCAGGTAGCTGCTAAATGCTGAAGAACTTTGAAAAAGCTGTTCGTTTGAATAAAGTTGCTCTAAGCCCCTATAAGGGTATTAATACAAATTGTGCATTTTTGTCGAAAAAGTAGTAAGCTCCTTTTTTTGCATTTCGGAGAAAAATGTGAATAATAAATTCACTTTCTTCCACAATTATCTCGAAAAATAATCCAACAATTGGGATATTTTCGGAAAATGTTTATTATTTATTTTTGTACATCTCTTATTATGATTAGACTTTGAAATACAGCCAAAACATTTTATTGCTTTTATACATAACGGTTAAACTTTTAGTATTTACTGTGGTATTATAATGTGAATTATGTAAATTGATCCTGATTGATTAGCTAATATTTAATGTACACACGTTACATACGTGCATAAACTAAATCAAACTTTGATCAATGAAGCGTTAGCCAATCACGTAAATTCAAATCACAATATAGTAGCCCTGATAAGAATCACTTAGTTGATTGGATCATTCTAATAGTGATTTAATATCCTGTCGAAACGATTGATTGATTTATTAAAAGGAACTCATAGTAAGCGTTTAAATATTCTTTACGAAAATACGTTTTGACCTTTAACTTTTAAGATCAACTAATCATTTTAAAGATTAAATATTTCAACTTTAATATTCAATTAAAAAATATAAGTTTCTTCATTTTCTTGATAAAAGATATATTTTTAAAAAGTAAAAACTGTGAATATATTGGTAAACTTCATTTTACCTTAAAATTTATATAACCTATGCGACATAAGAATTAATGCGAATCAATAATAAGGTATTTTCAGGGGGTGGGGGAGAACAATTTGAAAAATGCTTTCAATTAATTTTTATGAATACTCATATTTTAACATATTACACGAACATGAATTATTCTATATTAATAAAGTATAATGTTTAACTAGGATTTTGTGTTAAATTTATTAACAAAGAAATGGCATGTAAAATTTTAAACGAAAATTTTCCAACACCTATTTACTATTCGTTTACAATGACTTGATTGTCTCTTGTCAGGTTTTCTGCTATTTCCAGCAGAGTTTCTTGAAGCAGAAAATTTCTCATTAATGCACTCGTCTAGCAAGAAGGTGAATTTTTTGCCTCGACAACAAGGCAGAGATAAAAGCAGAAAATGTGGGGCAGAAATCTGGTCGTTTTACTCTCCTAGCGACATTTTTTTCTTCCTTTTGCAATTAAAGAGTCTCCATTTCCATAGAGCGATGAATACGCGTGACCTGAATTAAAATTATAGCAAAATATTCTAAGAGACTAGGTATCCTTCTGAGGTTTTAATGTAAGCCACCCTAATATTAATAAAAATAAACAATCACGCAGTATAATATAAAATATAATACAGATCTATATCCATTAAACTTATTATTAAACAATTTTATACTTTAATTTTAGAATTTAATATAAAAAATGATTAAAATCGAAATTGAACCATTTCAAAAAGGACGAAATTATACGAAAAGGAACGAACCTACAATATGAGTTTGGTAGTTATTTAGATCTTTAAAATATAGTATCAAAGAATAAGGACTTTTTATTTAATTGAATTTCTGTTATATCTTGTTAGCTAGTTTATTAGCACAAATTTATTACGAAATTATAATGCTTTTAGTTATTTTTCATCCCAGTCGAGACATTACATTTACACTGTTTCAGCTTCGATCCTTTTTAAATACATCCAAGTAATAATGAATATGTGTTATTAGGATTTCCAAACTGTAAAAAAGCTTAGATTTTAAATTGGTTAATGACAATTTAAAACGTGCACGAAAAAGCAGATAATAGGGGGTTGGAAGGGAGCTCTACAACTCTCAGGATTGATTTCGTAAAATATTAAGAGACACATGACTGCTCTATGTTCCCTAGAAATCTTAAAGAAGTTATAAAATAGAAAAGCCAGACTTTATTCTCTAACAAAAAATAAATGTAAAACGAAGGATCTTGGTCTCGTGGGCATGTGAAAGTGGGGTATGATATAAACAGCGCGTAGGAGCTTTGAATTTTGCATAATGTATGTTTGAGCAGTTTATTTTTTTGCTCATCCAAACTGTCGAAAATATACGATAGAAAACTTGAAAATATTTTTCAAAACCCGATTTACTACTATATGCGAAATATTATAGATTTCAGATTCTCATTGATTAATAATACGAAATAAGAAATCCGGTAAACAGTTGTCAACTGTAAATTCTATAAATTATAAAAGAAAGATATGATATCAAAGCAGAAGAGATCCGTAAGCTAAAACATTAAAATTCTCTTTAACAATATGATATATACGTGTAAATCATTAATCGCATCATTTTATGATTCAAGTTAAGAAAGCCTTTTATAAATTAAACTTAATAAATTAAAAGTACTTACGACATATACAAAATTTAAATGATTTAATCAATAATTAATATTATGATCATGAAATTAATCTTTTTTGCTTTCCAATTAAGCAGGATATTTTTCATTGCTACCTATATCTTTATTGTTCATTGGCAATGATATGCAGAATGTATAGAAAATAATTACAATGTTTTATTCTGTAAACATTAAATTCAAGTTATACATGTAAAAGGTACTGCTGTTATAATTAAATAGGGAAGTAGTCATTGAATGAAAATTAAATCAAAACTTGTATAAAAAATAGAAAGATTATTAAACCGTAATTGACAAATGGGAATACTCGCATCAATTAGGTGATTCGTTAATATAACATGAAAACACTTGTAAATGGTAGGGAGACAAAAGGGCAAGAAAGGGAGATGCAGAGGTGTGGGATGAGTCAGGGGTTTGCAGATGCGAGGCAAAATAAAGGAAAATAAATACGTAAAATATACAACACCGATATAAAAACAGTAGATACAAGCATTGATTAATTTAAGACTGCGAGCCAACAAACGTAATAAATTTAGAGAATTATTTTACCATTATCATATATATAGCGAAGATCTTTTTATTACAACAGTTAAACGAGTCGTTAACGAGTAAACCTTAGTATGTAACGTAAAAATGATTTATGAGTGGTAGGGAAGAATGGGGTGAGAAAAGGGTGGAGAAATTGTGTGTGAGAAGATTCAAACAAAATTCAGCAAAATAAGAGAGAGAGAGAGAGAGAGAGAGAGAGAGAGATAAAGAGATTTTAAAATTGGACAACTTGTTTGAAATAGGAACCGAGCTTTATATTTTTTACGTCCATCGAGAAGAATTTTAATTTAATTTTTTTCAGCAAGCTTCACTAACGACAATTAAATCTTTAATAACACCTTGTATTCAAAGGCAAGTGAAAAAAGGAGCAACGCAGTTCGATCAGGAATAATTGTAACACGATTATTGAATGGAGTGGATCTGTGTGTTACAGCTAATAAATTGTTGGTTGATGAACGAACGTTGGTGTGGTAGCTGAGAACAATTGCGATAAGTAGTGGTAGAGGAAGGGGAGGGGAGGGGGATGGAGAGGTTTATATCGAGGATAGTCAGGTGAACGTAAAGAGAAATGAAATAGAGGAAGAGATTTGCGCTTTTGGGCGTCCGGCGGGAATCTTGCAGCTGCGCAAAGTCCAAATGTGCAGGGTTTTCCGCGCACCCCCCCTAATACCCCAATGGCGGTGGTGGAGGTGGCGGCGGGGCGGCAATCCCCGACATAGACGACGGCGAGTCGTGTTTTGCAACTGCAGTCGTCGCCGGGCACTAGCAAATCCAACGCTATGGACCTACCGTGGAAAGTTAAGAAGGCCCTCAAGAGGTCCTGCCTCATTTTTTTTCTCACTTTTCTCGCACATTTCCCTTCTTCCATCACCCCCCCCCCCTTTTTTTATATCACTTGGATAATTTCGCGAATTCCTTTTCACTCTCACCCTCCACTTCTCCCCTCTCTCTTCCTTATTCCCACCACTCTTTATCCGTCATCCCTTTCGAATGTTATAGCTCCCACTGACCTTGACTCTTGTGCGCATGCTATATAGGACTCTGTGTGCATGTGTCTGTATACGTGGTGTATCGGCGCGATATTAATCTAACCGAGGTTTCATTAGAAACCGAATTTCTCTACACCCATTTTGTTCTCGACCACACTTTCCGATTTCTTTCCATTCTTTATTTCTTGCAACGATCCAATTCTATTTTTATTTTTATAACAAAAGTTCTTCTCTACTATATACACTTTAATTGTACCTAAATTTTTTTCAAGTGCTAGTTTTTGTCATATACAAGGGAGTGAAACATTAGTATAGCTTCTTCGTTTCCATGTGTATGATAAGGTAGTACATTTGTAACATGTTTATTTTTTAAATAAAAGTCAATCTAAATTTTGACTACTTAATTTATTAGAATTTTATTGGTAAATATTTTTGAAGAAAAAATTATGTAATAGTGAGAGAACTTATTGTTAGATGATTTATTCAGGAAAATTTTAATCAGACCGTACGATTTAAGTATAGAATCTCGGAATTATAAATACCGGGTATAATTAGAGAGAAAAGTAGAGAGGTATACACAATCTTTGTATCTTTTGTCTTTTTAATGATATCTCCTTCTAAATTAAATTGGTTTAGGTTTTAAGCTCAGTTTGTCGCTATTCTAAGCTACATTCACATTTTTAGTACCTTAATTTAGGTAGGTGTAAAAACTGTTACATGTGAAATATTTAATATTTGTTTCAAGTGAAAAGTATTGTGTAATAACAACAATAGAAGATATAATATATTTTTTTAAATTGAAGAAATTAATGTCTTGTGTAATGAAATTAAATTGAAAATATAAAATTTACACTTTTTCAACGTGTATTATTACAAATATAAATTTACACGTTAAACAAGAATTCATGGATATTGACAAAAATGGAACAATGTTATTTCTTTGGCATAAATTATAAGATTTGAGAAATTCTAAGCAAGCTTCTACTTTTATAATAAGGTTCTTAATGTTTTTTTCAGACGAATTATGATACACGTCTCGACGGAGAGCGCGCAGAGGTACGATCGCGTAAAGCGCAAAGGTGCAGCTTTCCTTGCGAGCTTTTTTAAGCCTAAAAAACTGTCATTGGGCATGAAGATCAACGAGAACGGCGAAATGGAACCCCCACCGAGAGTTGAAACATCCGGTTAGTATTATCTTAATGAATATTTTAAAATATTTTTAATAAAACAAGAAACTTTCTCTAGTTCATCTAAGACAATACTTTAATTTCACTGTAAGAGTGATTTAAATCAACAAAGTAAAAAATTATATTAATATATTCTTAATAAATAAATGAATGATAAACTTTATTTTATTGTTCAAGTTTGTCTTTTTATATATTTTGTTAAAGTAAAAGAATTTAAAATCAAATTAGTCATAGGGATCAATCTATTGTAAGGCGATCATAAAATAAATAGTATGGGCGGATAGGTAAATTAATTTTCGCTTGACAAGGAGGAATAAGGGAAAGAGAAGGTAATATGCTCCTGGCAAAATTGGCGCAGAGTAGCCTAATTACTCCTCCACTTTTACATATATATATGAATAATAATGCAACGAAAAATGTTGCAAGGCTTAATCAACCTAAGGGGCTTTCCTAAAGTTATTTTTGGAAGAATCTCAAGTTAATAAATTTAGTATTCTTTTTTTACATATTATAATAAGGTATTCATCTGTACACGATTAAATTTTCTATTATTTAAATAATTATGACAAGGTAATTTCATGCAATTTTTTTATGTACAGTTCAATCAAATGATAAGATTCTTTATAAATAGGCTTATCTCGACTCTATAGAATCTTATTTACAGTAAGGATATAATTATAAACAAAGGATTAGGAATTGTTAATATTTTTTGTTATAAACTAATAAATACATGACAGCTACATCACGATTATGTACCGCGGTTTTTATAGTTTATTAATTAGCATATGCATTTACTACTACAATATAATAAATAAAAATGATAGAGTGTTAATATGATGGAGAATGAAATTTTATGAAATGGGAAACAATAAAGTTAATTTTGTTACAGCTGTAATAACAAATTCTTGTCGAGCAAATTCTAACGGAGATAACGAAAGTTCGGTTGCCCGAATTCCTTCGACTCTGAGCGTTACGGCGGTCGACGTAGTTGTTGCCTGTCAACCTTCACCCTCCCCGTCGCACTCCATATTAACCCTGACACCTGGGAGAACCCGGAACATCGACCAGGACATGGAAGCTCTCAGATTAAGTCGTCAGGACAATCCTTTTCTTCAGGTTATTTATATTCTCATTATTCTTTTATTCTCTCCTCTCCTATAGCGTTTTTTTTTTCTATTAAATATTTGTGTCTTTTTATGTTTTTCTCATTTTATCACATTTCCATCGAAAGAAAATATATAACAGATAAATCTGCAAAAAGGCGCATTAATTAATGAAAGATATCCACAGTTATTAAAAAGAGAAAAATAATTCCTGCAAAATCTTCAGATTTAAACTTCGCTCGTTAGTTTCCAACATTGTTCTTAAAAAGCTCTGAGCTTAATTTTGGAATAAATTGGATTTGAATAATTGATAAACAAATACAGATATTAATAAAAATCAAAGATTAAAAATTAACTTTAATTGCCAAGCTCAACATTTAATTAGGTTCAATCACGTAAAAGAGTAGAGAAGAAGGAGAAGTTGATGTTTGAATTTGTATAGTAGAAACTTAAGTAATTGTTATCGAACGAATAGTGTAATTAGTGTAATGATCATGCTATGGTATTATCGTCATAAATTGTGTATAATTTTGCAGGTGCTAGCCAGTCGCGAGAGCCTCGTTGAATCGATCGAGGAGTCCGAGTCAGACGACGCGATTCTCATGTCACAGGCAAGTACAGAAGGTTCATTTGTATATATAGCATTATACAGGATGCTTCTTCAATAATTTACAATATAAACACCATGGATAGCAAAAACCAAATCGAATGAAAAAATCCTATGACATTCTGCAGCACGGATGTTCGTTTAAAAGATAATTAGAAAAATAAAACGTTAATTTAAGCTTTCTGATAGGGCGTTGTGGATCTTAGCAGTCGCTTGTGATAAATTACCAAAAATTCAGAGGTTTCCCTGACTAATTTTAAAATATATTAACCATGAATTTCATCTATATTGTTCTTTTGTTTTTATTTTCAATTGACAAAACGTTTGTCCCTTGCAACCTATATATATATATATATATTAGGGTGGTCATTAAAAAAAAATTTTTTTGCGGATCCTTAAAAAACACTAGTATTTGATGAGAAACTACAGTGGTTGAAACCTGTGGCCTGACCCCAATGATAGAAACACGTGCCTCATTGCGATCAAATATAATTTTCGAAGAATTTTATAGTTTTTCGCTGATAACTCATTAAATATTCGATTCTATGAAAAGATGCATATAACCTTTTCTCTGAAGAATTAAATTCTACATAATAAAGGTTCTATACATTTTTCGTCTAGAATGCATAATAATCGAGATATTGCTGAAAAATCGATCCTCTTTTTCGTTTATACACATTATATTGATATGTTTATATGAATAATTATTTTTAGTTTACCGTACAATTAACATATTCTATTAAATTAAGAGAAATAAAATGTGTAACTACAGCGAAATAAGAATAACTACTCATATGAGCATATATGTCAATAATATAATGTGTATAAACGAAAAAGAGGATCGATTTTTCAGGAATATCTCGATTAGTATGCATTCTAGAAGAAAAATGTATAGAACCTTTATTATGTAGAATTTAATTCTTCAGAGAAAAGGTTATATGCATCTTTTCATAGAATCGAATATTTAATGAGTTATCAGCGAAAAACTGTAAAATTCTTCGAAAATTATATTTGATCGCATTGAGGCACGTGTTTCCATCATTTGTCAGGCCACAGGTTTCAACCACTCTAGTTTCTCATCAAATACTAGTGTTTTTTAAGGATCCGCCAAAATTGTTGTTTTTAATGACCACCCTAATATATATATATATATATATATACAGGTCACACCAAGAAAGACTACAATATCTTATTCAGTAGTTTCTGTGGAGTCTCAGAAAATATAATTAGTTTAAAACTGTAAGATTATCAAGGTATATTTTAAATTATTAAAATTTTAAATTTATCAGTGGTACACGCGTTTGTACCTGGCAAGCGAAGTGTCAAAATATACAATAATAGCAATAAAAATTATTGCATCAATAAAGTTTGTCACTTCCCTTTCCAGTGGTGTATAACTGTACCGTATTCGTGTCCAGTAATAAAGGTTGCATGCCGTTGGTAGTTTCAGTGGGTGGAACTCCGCCCACTATGAAAATATAGTGACGCGAGGTGAGTCACGCGTCCAATACGTGTAAATGCATTTATTCCAGTATTACCTAAAACTGAGAAAAACAACGATGAGAAACTTCTCTTTAAAACACTCACTCATCGCTTAATCTGCTTGTCATCCGTAATCAGTAAACCTATAAACTTACGTAGAATTTCTTTTGCAATCTTTAATCAAGTGAATTTAATAAACTATAATATGGTTCTTGATTTAGATATATATATATATATGCTTAACATATCTCTATTTACTAAAACCTATGTAAATTTGGTCATATATATATATATATTTATTCATTCGTACTAATTACAGGCAAGTATATGTATACATATAGCACACACATATGTACATACATATTAAGCTCCATAAATCTGCATCACTATTTTTAATATGTTTATCCATTCAAATCTATGCATCAAATTTTGCAGCGTATCTTTCCATCCATGTTTATGCATGAATTTATGTACTCTGGTTCAATAGCTAAAACTTCCGTCGGTTCTCCTTAATCGGCTCGCGTGTATCTTTCCTAACGTGCTTCTCTGAATTATTACCTTTTGTACTGCATACGACTTACAAATATTATATGGTATACCTTCTCGTCTCGCAATTCTCTTTTAATTATCACTAGAATGGCGCGATAAAACCTACATCATCTTCAACATTTGTAGGCTCTACAGCAATGAAAAGCCTATATATGTATACTGGAATATAGCATTAATTGAAAATCAATTGCGAGTATCACTGGAAATGGCAGCTCTCACAAAAGAAATTGATTAAGCTTGTTTAATTCAACAATTAGTTAATTACTCATTTATATTGATTTTTTAGCTGGCAATATGCAGAATTATTGATAATTACAAATACTTTTACATAAAATCTAAAACAATTTATAAATGTTTATATGATTCCTGTTCAAACGTGTATGACATATAACAGTTAATAACGAATTCGTGAAACGACTGACTCAGATCATATAATTGAAAAGATAGTTATTTCGTAATATTATATTTGTAATTGTAGTGATACTGAAATTTTTTTTTTTTAATATAAATATGGTAGCGAGGAAAAATTTGTGTCACTTGATAATAAAATCGTGGAATATATGGCAGAACGCAAAATGGTTGGCGGCAAGTTTGAATGCTAATTCTTTTTGTTGCAGGAACTTGGTGACACTGACCCCCTTACCCTTGCCCAGGTACACGAGCACCTTGTTCGCAGCCCACCGCCGGCTTCGTGGCCTCACACACCAGCTTTTCACTTTCCTCACCAACAGCAAACCAATCAGAATTTTATAAACAAAATAGAACCACCGGTGCACTTCAGAAGCCCCTCTAAAACCCCACCCCATAGGTCAGGCGAGCATGAATTATCTAGGAGCGAACCGTCCTCGGACATTAGAGGTCAGTACTTCTACTTTCATAAAATGAAAAAATAACTGAGTAGTTCAAATAACAAAAATGCAAGGTGCCTATTTATCAAAAAATAAGATTTAATTATAAAAAAGATCTATGTGTCATAAACTATATTTGATTAAAGTGCCAAATTTCTTGCATATAAAAAAAGAATAAAATTTGTGCAGTTGCAAGCAAATATTTCCTTCTAAATATCTTATTTAAATGCTGACTTTTCGATATTTATCATTGTTGGCATTTAGTTTTGTTACTTCTACTACTCAATTTTAAATAACTGAAAATATAAATACTTCCCTATAATTTACTTTTTTTTCTTTGTAATTTTAATGAAGGTGAATTCTTGCTTTGTGTATACTATAATGATTTAAGAAAATTGCGATAAAATCTATACAAGTACGCAAGGAAGGTATAATGTTCTCGAAAACTGTAAGAAAAGTTAAACAATTTTTCAAGTTGTTACATTGTAAATATAGAAATTGCTGATACTCTTGAGTTTCCACACGTTTTAACTATATGTATTTTTTATTTAAATAACACCAGCCATACATCCTTGACTCTAATACTGCAGCAGTAGCCACGGCTACAACAATTTTTATATACATAGCTCTTTTACTAAGAGCTATAGTCAGGTACAAAGTAGTAAGAATTGCTTTTTGTAAAAACATAACGTGTAAATGGCAACAATAGACCAAGTTTTGATAAAACAATGCACTAGCCAATTAAAATAGAAACTGACCTAAAGTTTGTGGAATCTTCGTAGTTTTGTCAACTTAGGATTTGTATATAACTAATTAATTTAATGGTTTAAAATAGATAGTATAACAATGACTCAATAATAGCAATTTACAAGAAATACTGAATTTTTTAATAGGGTTGAAAAACTCTGGTTCATGGAACCCTATATAGGGTCAAAGGTCAACTTATCGGATCTATATACATATTATAACACAATAGCAAGCCTCGTGCAAAGGCTTTCTGAAGTGTAAAAAAGAGACAATGGGAGGGTAAATCGGCTTAAAAAGCCTGAGGGTAATTTCCTTTTTAATACTCTTCTTTAATTTTTGATTCATTAATTATACCACTCTTTTGTATAAACAAATCTAGTTTATAGAAAAATATTAAATTTCCTTTATTTTTAGTTTTATTCTTATTGCTGTATTTTAATAAAAGATATTTTTTATCATTTCTCTATTAAACACGTATAGGCTTACGTAAATCTTTTTATTGAATTATACGTTTCAAAAAAGATAACAGCCTTAACAAAATGACAAAGATTAACAGTAAACAACAAATCAATTTTTGTTTTCTTTTAACAATATTTTTTCGTTGAAATACGTTTTAAGTATAGAAAACCAAATAGCAATGAAATAAGCACAATAAATAAAAGCTGGAAACTCTCGAAATATGCCCCTCGTCTTTATAATTAAGTTATACTTACAATTATATATATAAATACTAGCTACTGTACCCTTAATTTAATTAAATTCATCTTCCTATAAATATATCATTTACTTTACTATTTTGAACAAAGATTGGTAATAAATGAGAAAATGGAGAGAGACTCATTAATTATTTTTTTTCTAAGTCTCAAAGTCAAGAATAGTTAGTACGCCAGCACTTTTCTCTGTATCTGTTCTCTATACAGTATAATAATAACGACACCCAGGGTCAAGGGCCATTTCAGCTGTTTCCAACCACAATTTCTGGAGAACCAATTTTTTACCAAGCTCCCAATTCCAGCAGACGTGGGTACTCATGTATCGTTGACCTTGTCATTGCAGATATGTAGTGGCAAATACTGTGGGTCACCATCGATTTCCTTATTTTTAACTCGTATAAATTAATAGGCCAGCACAAATCGTATTCTGAGGGCGTGACTTTCATAAGTAGCTCTCTCTTTCATTTTTTCTTTAGTACCACCACCTCCCTCCTCTATTATTACCCCCTCTCCATTAAACGAAAGGCAGAAAGCTAGCTGATAATATTGCTTTCCATCTTTCCAGTTTTTATCCCACTCTCCTCTTCCCTTCTCTTCATCTTTTCCGCCCTTAGAATGCTATACTTATCGAAAAATAGACCGTATATTTTCTAGTTCTACTGCAATCGATATCTTATACAGTGCATTTATAGCGAGCCGATTTTAAAGCTGAAATTACAGAATGTTGAAAGTAAATTGTTAGACTCGCTTATGAAGAAAATCTACTTGGAAGCTAGTCCGAAACAAAGATCGAGTAGAATTTCCTATTGGAAAAGTTAAAACCTCGATAGACTATTTTAATAAATATTTTTCAATAAATATCTATCTACTACATCGCAATGACGCATTAAAAGGGTGAATTTTGATTAGAAAAAAAAATGCAATTTAGTGGAGATTTAAAAATATAAGTGGTTATAAATTGAAATAAAAATTTCGTGAAAAGATAGAGTGAATAATTTTAGATGAATAGTGAAATGTTACAAAAATGTTGAAGAGCATGATACAGATATGGGTCAAAAGAGAGTTTAAATTTGTGTGAAATTGGGTCAAGCGAATCGATTGGTGGAATTTACCAATTGTGGGATATAACATTATACAACAACTCTCATGCTTGTGTAATTTGTTTTGTATACATCGTACGATTGAATAGTAAAATATAAGAGTAAATAAAATTACTTATGCTTTTTTCAGATCGACACTCGCACACATTTTCATTGCTGCATCCAACGCCGATTCGTTCGCTTTCGGAAGTTAGACGTCTTCACAGATCGGCGGATGACAGCGTGCAGTTGATGTCCAGTGAATAAAATGAGAGATGACGTCATCGGTCCAGAGGGATAAAATTTTCCAAGCATTTCAATGAGTGCCCCTCTTGAACGCACGGAACTTGCTCACGCGCGAGACTAAAAGCAAAGAAGGGGGGAGGGGGGGGGGGTTGTCCCACCCCTTCTTTGAAAGACGAAACCACCAAGGATTCGTCGAAATGAAGCTGGAAGCTACGAGAGGATGGGTACGCATTTGCTGGGTTTTTATGAGAGTCGAGCAGTTACGAATTTTGTTCCAATCGATGAAAAAGTCTCTCGTCACTTTTTCCTTCACCTTCACTCTACTCCACGACTATGCAGTGTTATCAGGGACTACACGAAGGATTATCAAAATTTTTAAACTATTTGTGCTCTCCTTTTTCTAATAGTGACATTAATCGACACTACTCTCCTTTCTCGATTTCTCTCTGTCTCTTATTTTTAGAGTTTCGATAAACTTTTAAAAACTCGATGTAACCTAAAGTATAGAGAGGGGGGAGAGACAGAGATGGAGGGAGAATCATTAGGATTATTTTGTTCTCTCTACTCCACTATTATGCTGAGTCAACAGTATTTTCAAGGAGGACTACAAGAAATTGAAAAATTGGTTTGCTCACATTTTTCTGATAGCAAGACGAATCCTTTCCCTTTCTCTCAATCTTGTTGTTTCTCTCATTGTTGGCAGTTTGAATCCTACGCACTTGGTGAAACATATAAATAAAAATAGAGAGAAACTACTTTTTTCAAGTTAACGATACATATTACATTGTAACGATACAAATCTCTTGATAAACTTCATTTTTGCAAAATGCGTGAAACGCATTTATTGTTAACTTAACAAATTTTTATTGTGTGAGATGAGCTAGGAAATTTCTACGCTACTAAAAAAATTGACAATGGATTATTTATCATTAATATATAGCCATAAATTGTAGTATTAGCTATTTTTCGATAAAACTAATTGTTGGATTGGTACAACAAATAATGGATCATTTGTATATCATATTAGTTACAGACTTATAGTTAATACCAATTTGATAGCTAAGATATAAGAATATTTTATAATTGTGTAAAAAGAAAAGTTTCATACGAGAGATCTGTGTTTGGTAAGGTAAAAAGCGATCGTTGCCAAAAAGCTGACAATTTACTATTAAACATTTGCAATAAACTATACAAATTATTTGTTAGATTATTTCTCTTTGTGGCTCATCCTGTACGTTAAAAATGTGATTCGTTTACGAAATTTGTTTACTCTTGAAAATAAAATGTGGAGAAAACATTGTTTTTTAAGGTTTGGTTAAATTCTTATATATTATTGTATTTGCCTCTTTAAATTAGGCAGCATTAAAGCTGAAAGTCTGATAAATTATTTAACCCTTAATTATATTAATTATTCCTTTATGTAGAATAAAGTTTTGTTACTTGACTTTTTTTTTCAACTTACTATTGAGGAAATTTATTACGAATGTACGGTGTTGAATCAAAAAGTGGACTTTAAAAAGTTTTGACTTGCGCGACTGAAGTATGACGATCGTGAGGTGAGCCTATCTAATCGGTCGATCGTGCGACAGTATTTCTCTCACTTGATAAACCTCCGATCTGTAATCCTAAGGGCAAGATTTTTAGAAATCAATTTGCTTGTATTACAAAAATGTGCGTGCACGTACATAGTATACTATAATATATAGTATGTCTGTCAATTTGTACTAAAATTAATGTGAAACGAAAATAATAAAAGACGAACCAAAAATTTTTCAAGAAGGCGAGAAAAAAATTATTGTTAAACTGGAATTTGGCGGAATTTCAGAACTGAGCTTCTTCGTGATATAAGTACGTTTATTCGAGAAAGAGTAATTAACTGTTAAAATGAATTGCTGATTACATTTAAAAGCTGTTTTTAATATTGGACAATCAAAAAATCTACTGTACTTTTCGGTGAAGACAGGAAAAAGTGAACAATAATATTTTTGGTTTTCTATACTGGAAAAGTCACTCAACAAAATAATTATACTTATAATATATAGTAATGTAATACGTATGAAAGCTTTTTATTGAAACAGCTTTTGAATGAAATAAGTAACAAAGTGTTTTTAATGGACAAATTTTAGTAGAAAGAGCTTTCAATCGAAATACAGAAGCTCATTTCGTTTTCTGATAATGCTGCACATTATTCTAGGCAAATGTTACTAATTCAAAGATGTTGCTGTTTTACTCTCAAGTGTGATTGCCCGAATGAACAATTGTTAAAATAAAAACGATGATGGAGAGCTAGGGTATTATATTTCAAAAGGATAACACAGATACTTGTACCAAGCCTTATCTATTCAATGTATAACAACTATGAATTTATTAGAAATATTCGAATCAAATCTATTGCATTTTGAGTAATCCTAATCGGATTCAGTGATAAGTTTTGAGCATTTCTAGTTTCTATGATTGAAATAAGAACAGTGTAAGAAACAATATTACGTTTCGAAAAATGCTTTAATATTAAGTGTGACATGTGTGATTCTGGCCACAACTTTGTCAAACTTATTCAAAATTAATAAATAAAGCATGAATCGGCGTTATCGAGAGCAAATTATTAAATAGGACATTATAGTTTGCAATTTATAATTTGTTTAGCCTTTCTTCAAGGAACTGTACTACATTGTATAATATTTATAATTGAGATAATAATTTGCATTATTTTGTGTTGATTAGTTTGTTAATGATGAGAAATGTTAATATGTATTATAAATACTATATAGCTCTATTCTAATATATCTTATATTATATATATGTTTGATACTTGCCTTAATTAATGCAATTCACTGTGCTTATATTAAAAATGGTTAGTATCAACATTATATAAATTATTTTCAATATGATTCTCATTATTACAATTATTAATATTAATATTATTACTGCAAAGATAAATGTTTGTTAAGAGATAGTTATCGCGAGTCAGATGATTTTTTATCCATTATTATTCTAGCTGAAGTAGGCTGACTGATTTACTGCTTGATAAGAATTTAGAAAAGCTTTAATGCGATGATCGTATTCAGGGTTGAACATTTGCCTAGAAAGTCAAGAGAAGGCTCGATATATTTGATAATTATTATGATTATTATTACGAGTATAATTAAGGATTATTGAACAAAATGAAAGACAGGATCTTAATACAATCTCAAAGTGATGATTATATATTGTACGAAGCTGCATTTTCTTAAAATAATTATTTTAAATTGCAGATATTTTTTTTGAAGTTTCTATTGATAATTTTTCTAATTATATTATTCTATTATAAAAATAAAGATGTTTCTGAATACCATTTAAATATTAAAGTAATTAAAAACTGTTTACAAAAATAGAGTATATAAATCTTAAAGAGTTTAGTAAAGCAACATTGCTGGAACTAAGTAATAAATATACAGAAAAAGGAAAAGATGTTTGCAGTCTTGAGATTTGATTGAAATCTCGCATTAACTCCTGTATATCATTTTTCTCCTAATCAGAATTTGAATAAATACTGCATCTTTTTATTGGTGAAAAAATTAAGTATTTGCTCGGTGAAAGATGAAAGTAGTGTGTACGCGTAATTATGAGAAAATAGCTTAAAGTTAATCAAACTCTCATAAGTCAATTTTAAACGCACAGCAATAATTGATTTGCAAAAATTTGCTTTGCAATATTCTTTATTCTTCTGAAACAGAAACACAACTCGCGCACGAATTACCATCAATGAATTTCAAATTTACTTTTGTGAATAAAACTCTAGAAATATATGTATTTTACCACTAATTCATTTGGATCTGACGCAACGATTTTTTTGCTTCAATTATACAATTAATAGTTCATTATACAGTAATATATATAAATTATAGTAAAATTATACATAATCAATTGACCACAACAACAATTGATTTGCAGCAATTTGTTTTGCGAGAGATTTCTTCCTTCTTAAATAGAAAGAAAACACTCGCATGAAAAACTATCAATTAATTGCACAATTTTGATTTTGCGAATAAAACTAAGAAAATATATTTTCTCACCGAAACTTTATACACAGGTGCAACGATTTTCTTACTTCAATTATACAATTCAATTTTCAATTGTATAGATCATTATAAAATATCCATCTTTATAATATAATTATACGTAAATGAATTTTTGTAAAAACATTTATTATAGACTTAATCTTCGCTATCTCAAAGATCTCATCTGTAAACTACTTCGATTTAACGTGTAATACTTTTGTATATTTTATCTGTCATCGATCATCAGTCGATTTATTCGTTGGAAAGAATTTATTGAAACCAACGAGTGTGTTTAACGTTACACATATGTACTATATTAATTAGCTGAAGTATTTTCACTCCTACCAATATATTGTATATATAGGTAGGAACTTTAATTGGTCGTTTCATTGTAAACACGATTCTTCATCGAGTCAATAATTGCCAGTTGACCATTGACTCGTTTACTGAATACATTCCTGAAGAAGTAATTATAGAAATAATGAAAATTTGAAGAAAAATAATGCCAAAAAACGTTTGTGGCAAATGAATAGTATCGGATTAACCCTTGTTTCTGTATAACCTTAACAGAGTCTATACAAGCATTCAAAGGGTCATAGTGGTTGAGCAAAGTGAACACTAAGCTTGTGATTAATTAAAGTTCAATTGAATTGATCGACGAAATAACAATAAGATATTTTTCATTGTATCGTAAATACATAACTAATATACTATTAAAAGTATACACCTATGCTATTATACAATTATAAATACTTTTAGGCATTAAATTTAACACACACACACAACTACAAATTTACTATAAAAGTTACACGCAAGTATAATAATTATTATACGTGAAATTAGAAGACATTATTGAAAATATTCAAGATGCGTGGTATTTCAATTTTGACGGACAAAGAGTATGATTAGAATAAAATAGAACAAATAAAATGGAGATGTAAAATAGAAGAAAGTATATAATATCTAGTCACGAGTGTGTAAACTTTGAAAAAGCAGAATGAAAACCCCTAGCAGTATTTTAAATAATACAATAATAATGAAGTTCTAATCATCAATTTTATATCTCAGAAAAAAGCTTTAAGTTTTATATTCTTTACTTTTCTGTAATCATTTTTCAGCTATTTTTGTGGATAGTAAGCTTCATATCGATATTCTAACTGCAAAGATTTTTGATTTTAAAAATTTTTTTGGATAGTAATTGTTTTATTGAAATATTAGCGTTAATAAATTCTTTAAAAATATATATCAATATGAATACTATCTGATATATTGTAAAACGTGTTGATTTTTTTTAATAATGAAGGGAATTTTTAATTTTTTAAATCATGAAAATATGGTTTTTATTTGTTATTGATAAAGGAAAAGCTTTTTTCTTGGTGAAAAATGAACAGTTTTGATAGTAGTAGGTGAAGATAGTATTACTTTGTCACCATTCGATGGCCTATACCAATTGCTTGCCTGTACATGTTGCATTATGGTACGAAAAAATTTCGATAATTGGTATTACTATTGCTACGATATTAGCAACTTCTTTCTGTTACTTGACTTTATTTACATGTAATAATTTTCAATACAAATTCTACAATCTCAGCATACCTAATTATAGCTGATTGTCCATAAAGCAGGATGAAGGAAATACATTAACTTATGTTTTCATGAACGCGGGTTGCGCTCTTTTAGATGTATATCTTGTTTTTCAATAAAAATGAAATATATTTGTGTTACTGTAAACTTAAAATCCTGTACGTTACCTTTGTACCTTCATAATCTACTACATTTATAACTTTTTTTAACGAACAAATATAAACATATTCTCTTTCAGTCTTTATTTATACAAACTTCAATAATGCAGATAATAAATAAAACCATATAATACCACAAATAAGTTAATTAATAAAAAATATGTGTATATAAGAGATATACAATAACAAACTTGTAATTTAATTGAAAAACTTTTTATTACCAAAGAAAACAAGTTCCATAGTATCATTCCAGTAGACGCAAAATGCGCGGAAAAAAATAATTTAACACAATGCCATTCTAATGTCATATTATAAAATCTACAAAATAATACTATAAACAATCGTTAGCTGCTAATACGAGGATTTATGTACAATGGTAATCTTATATTCTTCATCCGCGCGTTACACTCATTTAGAATTCATGTTGATTAATAAACATAATGATTATCAACGATTAAAACTAATAACATGGAGCGCGTGATATTTGAGCAGACTTCCAAACGTTAAAATCTAATTGTTTACAATGCTTTATAGCGTTAAAAGCCTATGTCCCCGCACTCACATAGAAAATAAATAGAAAGACAATTCTTGTGTTTCGGAATTTCTAATAATCGACGGAAATCTTAGCTCTTCCTACATTTCAACAAACACTATCAAGATAGTTAATTCACGCTCTTTTAAATAAAATAGATTTTGATATATTCTTTATAAAAACAGTATTACACAACTCCAAGAAAAATCCTTAGTGAGCATAATTATATAAGTCTCATTGCATATCTTGAAGGTTTAATCCAGTTCTTACGAAACTTTGATTCCAGTAAAGTTTGGGGGTTTCTTCAGCAGGGAATTAACGAGAAGAAAGACATACGTTATAAAGATCACAAAAAACTATATTCAGTTCAAGATGGATTAGCCTTTCTTAAATTTGAGCAAAAGAATGGCAAGTGTCAGGAAAATGCTAATCCAGATGAAAGTTGCAATGAAGCCTTCGTAGACAGTAGGATTTGAAATTGCCCAACCTCTGGCGAGCATAGCACGAATAGATTCTGTGCTCTTCGTTAGTGGTAGTACGAAACTGATATATCTCAATATAGGATGCATTCCCTCTACTGGCCAAATTATTCCACACAGCATCACTATTGGTAAGAATGAACCCATTGCTACATATGTGGCACTTCTCTCATTTTCGCAGAAACAGGCGATTACAAACCCTATAATAAAATTTCATTAGTTATTACAACACTTATTTATATTAAATGTTTCATGTATATTCATTTGCATGTTTCTTATACTTGCTTCCTAATTTCTCCACTTATGTGTTTTACACTTAATTGTATAAAACATACAAACATTTCATTTTATTTAATTTATAACATTTTTTAGTCGCATAATTAAATTAAATAAATATCACTTTAATATTTTATGAAATTTTCTTATAAACTTGGAAATTATTATAAAATAAATAGTTTGTTTTCAATCACATTCCTTTTAACCAAGCAATTTTAGGAAGTACTTACCAAAACACATTCCACATAATCCCGTCAGGATAATGAGCACCGTTACCCAGGCAAGATCTCCCTCACAGGTGATTTTAAATACAGCAAATGCAAAGATTAAAACCATCACAGTTTGCCCAGTCATCACTACAAATTGGGTCACTACTTGACCGAAAAGAATTTCTGGTCCAGTTACGCCTGTGCGATAAAAAACATTAATAATATACATTATATTTTATAATATAATTTAATCTGTTTCACTTATTTAATAACACAAAAGCTTACATACCTGATACTAAACTCCTCTCTAACAAACCCTCATTTCTCTCTAACAACATGGCTCCTGAGGTTAAAGCGACAGATAGGAAGAAAATGATTCTAAAATTCACACAACGACAAAATGACAACAATGGTAAAGATAGCATGTTATGTGTTACTTTTCTCAAACTTACGTTAAAATAATACCCGGTGCAGCAAAGTCTGTGAAATTAGGCTCTTTTGGTCCATAAATTGGTGTCCTGAACTAAAACCCATTTTTTTTCAATTAAAAATGATTCCTCATTAACTGATCCCAATTGAAAAACTTACATCCAGTGGTATGTTAGTTAATTTCTCGCTGTAGTTGCAGGACACGGTTACGTCTCTAGCAAAATCTTGATATGAATATAAAAGATCTCTTTGTAACAGTTGTCCTATTTGCTGATCTGCAAATAAAAATGTCAATTTTACTCTTTATTAATTATTACTAGGCTTTGTTCAATTATTTGTTTTTATTCATTTTACAATATTTCTGAGAAAAAAAATGTATCATGGAACATTTAATTAAGAAATTGTTACAGCAATCTTAGTACTATAGTTGTTAAATATACAACGATTTTTAATATCTCTCAACAATATGTAGAAGCATTACATCAAAAATATATGTACAAAAAAAAAAAAATTAAAACCTACTTGACATATCCATAGCTACGTTCATATCAGCATACATGACGCTCCATTCATCGACATCTTTGCCCTGTTCGATTCTGGCCATAAGACTTTCCGAGTAATTTGACGGGAATTGTATGGATGCCCATGCCCAGCCTCTCTGAACAGCTTCAGTCGCATCATCGATATCGTCGCAAGGCAAATAAATCACTTTTCGTTTCTGCAGATGATGCAGGAATCGACAGCTCAACATCGTAAAGTCACACCCGGTAGTTGGGATGCAAGGGGTCATGCTGTTATTCAATTCATTATTGACGATGGCTAATTTCAAGTCCACTGGATCCTTCCCGATGGACAAACAGAAGAGTATGATCTGTACAACCGGTAGTCCAATTATGAATGCCATTATTCCCACGTTTCGCCACATCCACAGGAAATTCTTCCAGATCAGAGCCTTCATGTGCTGTGGATCCAACATTTTAAAGTTGTTCGATCCCTTCTCTTCCGGTGGTAAATCGGGTACCTGAGACATATTTTAGGAAAATAAGTATCAGTTTGTCCACTGAAAAATTATGATGAGACGATAAACACTCACATTTCCATCGTCGTTAACAGCTATACTCCTTCTACGACTAGATATACTAACATTGTCCCCGAACTCTCCGCTCATTTCATCGTCAACGTCCTGAAATAACGACCATTGTAGATTGTGCAAAAGTTTTTAAATAAGTAATAAGAATGAATTAATAATATTAAGAAAATGAATGTTGTGTATTGTTGAACAATCTACTTCAAATTAAGAGTACAAATGGAGTTTTCGGTAAGACATTTAAAAGGATAAGTGACATTTTACAATGAGCCAATCTAAGAGGTATCGTTGAAGAGCAAAAAAATTTAATTACAGCTTCGGGAGGTACACCAGTAACACTACTCAATATACTGCTCCGCCTTCTAAGGCCCATATTCTGTCGTTTACTGAGTTTTAGGAAAACGTCCTCGAGAGTATCCAACCGATGCATATCCATGAGTCTCCTAGGGGATTCTTCAGCGAGGAATTTTCCACCTCTCATGAGCCCAATGATTCCTGCTTGCCTCGTTTCTTCGATGTAATGTGTTGTTATGATGATGGTCTTTTGGCCACCTTTTGTGATGTGGACCAAATGGTCCCAAATGCTCTGACGTAGCACAGGATCGACTCCAACAGTTGGCTCGTCCAAAATCAGCAATTCTGGATCAGCTAGCAATGCTGCAGCGAAAGAAACTCGCCTCTGCTGACCCCCCGATAAATTCTTCACAAAACGATTCTCCGATGGCAATTGAAGAAACTGAAACCAACAGTCATGAGTTAAAAATAATGTGAAATGTTTCTCAGTAAAATTTATAACTACTATTTGTCTTAAGACATTGAGATCTTCTATGATGCTATAGAGTTAAAAATGGGATCACCTTGAGAAGAAATTCCAGTTTTTCGTCGACTTTCTCGGTCGACATCCCAGCACACCAGCCAAAATAAATGAAGGTCTCCCTGATGGAGAACTCCCCATAAAGAGCAATTTCTTGCGGCATATAACCAACCCTTGGTCCAGGCACTCCGGAACCTTTCGAACCAGGTCTGCCTCCTAAAACCCATATTTCTCCTGAATTTAGACGTCTGCGACCAACGATGCAAGACAGCAGGGTAGTTTTTCCACAGCCACTGGCACCCAACAGTCCGTAACTAAACGAACAAAATCATTCAAAATTAAAATAATGCAATAAGAAATACAATAGGTAATTATTAATAAAAAACTTTATAAATTAATTAAGTCGAATTAATACCATAGTCTGTGTCTAAATCTAAAATAATAACAACAAATTAGACATTATCTATAACCTTGGTGCGACGTAAAGTCATTAGAAAGAGTTGAGAATATTGAAATGGAATTGAAAATAAAAAGAAGCAGACGAACTTCTTAATGGATCGTGTTATGTTCAAAGGAGGCTTTGAATAAATGCCATTTGTTAAGTTGAAAACTGGATTACACGCTGTCTAACATACACAACTATATACAATAATAGAATCTAATTACGAAGAAAAAGGTATCTCGGTATATTTAAATGTATTTTTGTACTCTTAATGAATTATTCACGTCAGACCTGAAAGAATCTTATTTATTGTGATATCAATAATCCCTGACGCTAAATAGCCAAAGCGAAACTACTCGCTTGTGTTATTGACAGAATGACAAGTTTTTTTTGCTCTTTCTTGTTCCTTTTTACCTTTTATGAATTCAGTCCTTGTACCAGAAATGTAACGATTAGTTTGGTGACAGCGCGTCTTCGTATTGGGAAGGAAGAGAAAGTATAATAATTGAAGGATATAGGATTTGCGGAATTTGTAAAATCACTGGTTTTATGTGAGAAATCAATATATATATATATATATATATTGAATGTGAAATAAATGCTTATGTGAATCCAAGCTAGAGATATTTAAAAATATTGTTGCAAGAGAAAACAAAAAAAAGTAATGATTAATTGACATTCCAGAGAAATTAAGATCCAGTTAAAAAAGTTGTCTCTAGTTCTTTCTTCTACATGAGATGCATGCTGGAGACACTGAGGCTTTAATAGTCAAGTTGGTTAGGACTTTTTTACAATGTTCGTAACTTTAAATTGAAGGAGATAAAAAATATAATTGATGTTCCGGGCGGATAGGTAATGTGTGGACAAACTCATCGTATTATATTTTTTGATTTACAAAGTTCAAGGGCTGCTGGCAGTTTTTTGCCCGCATATACAATTGCTAAGCAAGAAGAGGCTGAACTCTAAGGTCACAGGCTTGGCTCGAATGCAAAATTAGCATGACAAATCATCGGTATAATTAATCTGACTGCTTGGTACTTGTTGCTTGTATACATATATATATATATATATATATACCTTACTTGCTCGCTTACTCAGAATTCAATTTACAGATTCAATGTTTCCTCTTGTCACTATCGAGATAAGTATTTCAAGGAATTCGGAAAAAGCAACAAGAATCATTCTTGCAATTATTTAGAGAATCATTATCGATAAATGATATATTTTAGAAATTCCAATTGAATTTTTAAATTAATATACAAACAACCTGAGGTGGAGCTAAAAACCAATTTTCATAAAAACTTTATAAGCTGAAAAGTGGTATATTATATAATATATGTATATAATCAATAATAATTTTAATTAATTAACATTGAAACTACTATTGAGGGGTCAACTGAAAATTTTAAATGTAAATACATTTATATAACAAATTTAACAGTATTTTTAGTGTTAAACTCTCCCTCTATCATGAATTACAAACGCTGCTAAACTATAAAAAGAACTCAAAAATTGTGTGTGTGTGTGTCGCTAATGAAATTTCCACTTTTCTGCCAATTAACAATTAGGTAATAACTCAGTATAATTATTATTCAATTTTGTTTATTTGTTAAGATAATATTGTAACGTAATGATTTATTCTGGTGTTTCGAAGCACAGCACACATGTATAATTAAAAATATCACATTCTTTGCAGTAAGTAAGCATAAAATGCAGTGGAATTTGTAATAAGACTGAAAAAAAAATAATACATTTAAAAGAATATAATAACTTGTGTGACAAGACCTTATCGACACGTGTGTGTTCAGAGTTATGCGTGTAGCTTGTAATAATTATACTATCTCAAGAACACACAGTCACTTAATAATGAAATTATAATTTTATAGATAATATTTAACGAGATTTTATGAAAAAAATTATTTAATTTAATAACGTTCCATTTGTAAGTTAAAAATATGAAGATATAATTATAAGATTGACGAAATACACATGTTTAGACTAAAACAAATGGAAAAAAGATGTTAATAGAATATGTGCTACTTACATGGTGCCCTTGGGCACAGTCATGTTAAGGCCATCCAATATTACATTAGGATTGCTCTTTGGGCCATATTTTTTAAATGCTCGCCTAACGCATACTGCCTGCCTTCTCCTGGTGTCTAAAGTTGAATTTTGCGTTTGAAATTGGGCCCTCCTCGTCTTCAGCTCCAAGGAAGCCGTAGCCACTGTGGCTACTGGTGGACTGGCTGAACTTTCCATTCCTGTGCAACAAATTATTTCATTAATCATCATACATTTAAACTAATTAATCAAAAATATTTTTTTATTATCTCATTTTTTCACAGGTCTAATAAATTACGAGAAGAAACTGCTCAACCTTTTGAGTGCATTTCCGCTCCGGTGGATAAGCGCGATAAATTAAAATTAATTTTTCGTGCATCAAAATATCCCCCAAAAAGTAAAACCTGATTTTTTAATTTATCCACATTAGAATTTTTTCCCTTTTTTATCCAGACATTCCCACACGAAGAATTTCCATATTCTTCTGCAAAACGGAAGAAAACCTCATGACTCTCTTATATTACGAAATACATATTTTTCTCAGCGAAAACATTGCACAAGACCTAATTTATATAATATCCATCCTCTTTTCTAATCCAATTCGTTCCCTGTAATTCGGTCATTTCGCGTTTCATTATTCTTCGATGTGGTAATAATAATATTATATTATAGAATATCTTATAAAATTACAATAACAATAATAATAATAAGCATGTTCATGCTTCCTATCAAAAAATTCACGTTTACTGCAAAAACCAATGAACTATAATATTACACATATAGCTACGCGTATAAGATTTTAAGCTTTATTTAACTAATTGAAATAGACAGATTTATAAAATATAAAACTCATTTGCAAAACATAAAAATGTAGTGAATATCGAAGGAGATGTTGCTTCCAAGATAAAAGATCATTTTAAAAATGTTGAACGAGAGTCAGAGAATAGAAATGGGGAGGGGAGAGAAAGGTAAAAGTATAATTGAATGCAATATAAAAGGGAACCATGGCTGATCTCAGTGGCACGTAGACTTTGCATTATACGGGGTAATACTCTTATAATGAAACCATTAATACAGTGATTGCCAAATGCTGCCTGTTTAATGATTCGATCTTTCAAATCCGGCCCGTTGTTGCATAGCATGACGCAATAGCTGATAAATCATTTTTAGAACTAATTTTTATCCTAAACTTTACCCTTTCAAAATAAAATATATTGATTCGATTAAAACTTAGACTATTACTGAATTAATACACGAAAAAGCTTTGTTATTGATATTATTATTATTGTAAAAATCCCGATGAACGCAATTAAGGACACGCATGCTGGTCGATCCGATACCAGCTGCTCAGTATCTCATAATTTGCCATTGGTGACGTAAGAAGCGTTACGTTGCCGCAGACTCTCACCTATCTCACCGGAGTAGTGTCGGCTTTCGGCCGTCCGCATCGCACAATCGCCTCCCAATACTCATCTCATTTGTCACGCCACATTCTACATATACTTTCAAAAACTTTTGACAATACCCCCTCGCTTTCTCTATATTATACAATAAAGCTATGAAGAGCAATAACAAATCTCACGTATACATAAACATTTTAAGAATGTGATTTTATCCCTACTCCAATTATTTCTTAGAAACCTAATAAGCTTTGGAGAATAAAATATTGATAGAGAGAAAAGAGGAAAGAAAAAATAATTATAGTAAAAAAAAAGTACAATATTGAAGCAAATAAGAAAAATTCATTAAATAGATTGAAGTTTTTGATTGTAGTTAGTTTCATATTAGGTGCACTGCTGCAATAAGTTAGAATGAGAATACTTTTCTTATTTCAACTAGCAGCTCAACATTGCAGTGAAAACAAAGGTATCTTGCATTAACCATTAATGGAGTAACTGGCAACCGCTAAATCGATTTGTTGTAAATAATAAAGCCTTTAAATTTTTTGTGGCGAATGTTTAATGGTTTTAATTTTTTCTAAGATTTAATATTGTTTATATTACTTTTTCTCTTGTAAGTTTGAGGAAGCGATAATTTTTTTAGTATTTTCGGTAAGAGTTGTGTCAATAGACGGACGAGATCCGACAGTTTAAAGGCTTAGAGAGTGAAATCTTACTCATCCATGAGAAACGAATAGTTTATTAGTCCCGGTGAATTCTAAGCAAGTCGGATCTGACCAAACGTTTCACAAGTCCTAAATCCCTTAGAGGAATTGCTGCCTTTTTATCTTTCCATTTCGAAAATCGTGATTACATAAGTACTTCATCGATTGATATATTCGAAAATTTCAAAAATACCTTCAGCATATCTTGCCTGTAAAATATTCTAAATTATGATTTATTTGGTTCCAGAGTTGCACAAATAATACATTTTAACATAAAAATATAACTATAGTAAATAGTACCTTTTTTTAACATTATTTTCATTGATGACAATTAAAAAATTTTAGTAGAATAAGCAGATGAAGATTTAAGTACCCTATACAAATATTGATTTTACTAAATTTGACATATTTTCATATTATTCCACTAATGGTTTTTTGTGTATTCTACAGGAATTTCACTCGTTCAGAGAAAAATTTCGATACAAAAGAAATGAAAGAAACCACAGAAGAATCATTAGATAATTATAATGGAAGGATTTAATTATAAGAATTTCATAGGTTGATTTTTTAATATATTTTTGACGATTCGACTGTACGTTAAGCAAAGAACAGAAAAAACATATTATCTCAGCAAATAAAAGAAGGTTAAATTCTTTATGAACTGTGTTTCACGTGCAAACGTGTATAAAAGCAGTTGAGACCAGCGTGATTACTAAAGTCGAACAGACAAAATGTTTTCTTGGTTACCCGAGTACCCGACCTAAATTATCCTCCAAATTGTAAACAATTCCTTGCGCAATTCAATTTACGATAATCGGTGCGTCTTATGCAACTGAATGATCGGTCCAATAATTTTAATAATAAACAATTGCTTCGTATTGATGTTTTTTGTCAGAAGGCCTCTACAGGTTTCTCGAATGAAAACTTAACTATTAATTGTATAATTTTTACAAAATATTATCGATAAAAGATAGATATTACTGTTTTTGTCATATTTTGGAAATATTTGTCAACAAACCAGTGAAAGTTATCTGAGATTTTAAGGCTAAATATTCAAATTTCCTTCCCTACTCATGTCATTGAAAGAAAAGTATAAGAAGCACAGATATACAGATTACATAATTTTCTTACAGTCAGATAGTGTAATTTAGATGAGGGAGGGATGCTTAAAAAAATACTCTGATTATTTCTTAATCCTGCATATAGTTTAAGAGTAATTAGCAATTTAAATTTCCTGAGTATACTGACTTACAAACGCTTAAAATAATAAGTTACAGGATCAGATTGGTTAATTTAAAAAATTTTGTTTCTTAAAATACCTATCCCTATCGAAATTTCCCTCTTTGATAGTCAACCAGGCATCCTGAATATTATATGATGTATTGTAGAGTAATATTTTTGCATGAATAGAAGACGTATAATGAAGGACGAATTCTTGTATTTTTATCGATAGTGAAGAAGACAAAAAAGGAGTGGAGAAAATTGTTACAGAAATATATATACATACACTGCACAATAGTGTGTATTAATTTAAATGAATAAATTTATTGCATTGTAGCGAACAGACGGTAGCAAGCAGCAGAGCAAGTCCATTGAGAAGAAACGTTGCTTTACGTTTGCGTGAGAGTATCGAAAGAAAATGAAAGTGATTAGAGACCTTTGCTGCCTTGAAGCGCAACATCTTTCAGATATTACTTATAATATAATCTGGCGATCGCTCTTCTCCCCACTCCTTCATTATACTCATCTGGTCCCTTGAACGAAACTACGCGTTGACCTCGCTTATTTACATAATTATATAACGTATTCTCAAAAATAAATCCTGTCCGTTCATTCGTTCGGCGCGGTTCCTTTCCTTTTAGTTAAAGCGAGACAGTAAATGGAATGAGACGCCCCCCCATCCCCCATCCCCCATCCCCCATCTTGAGGAATATTTAAAAACTTCCACGCTTAAACTCAAATTCGCTCAATTCTGCTCAATTAGTTTTCAATTTAGCGACGACATCTTCTTTATGTAAAGAGGAAAGCGATCGTGCATAACCTCAAGGAACAATTAATCCCCGTTTCCTAAACAGCAGACCTAACTTTTCTACGTAAAGAGAAAAGCGGTTGGATGCAATTTTAAAGGTACTAGCTCTTTTATATTGCCATAAAGCAATACAAACAATTATTTTCTTTTTCAAATCAAATTAAACCGCAAGCAACGATGTAATTTGCCATAATTTACATAATTGTTAATTTTTTTGTGAAGAAAGTGATGGAAAAATGACTCAATCGCTATTTTTCAAAAACAAACAAAATTTTCGCAGTTCTCAAAACGTTCTAAATTTTGTCTTCAATGTCATTTTCGTGGGAGCAAGCTAAATCTCGCCTGACGAATGTATATTTTTTATTTTACAGTTTTTTAATTATTTCAATAAAGAAAATTCGATTTGATATAAATGATCATTTGTTACTTTTAACTATAAGATAATAAGTCGATAAGTTTCTTTCTAAAATAAAGGAGACTTCTGGCATCATCGCGAATATGGCCTCACTAGCTTGCATAATTATTTTATTCTCAAAAACAAATCTCGCTCGTTCGGTCTCAGCTAGAGTGGAAAGTTTGTAATATACACGCGTGGCGATTACATCAATCGGGATTGCGAGCTATAACGCACACGTAATTGGCAATAAGCGTTGGCCGATATTCCCGGCTAAGCAAAAAGACAAGCGGACTCGTCTTGATGGAGCAAAAAATCGTCATCCTTGCATTAGACCATCGAGATAACTGGAAAATCGAATCGATGTCCAGCGTTCGATTCATTTGTCACCATATATGATTTTAATTTCCATTTCCGTTTTCATTGGCGCGAGTGGATTCCAGGAAGCCTTCTGAAACGATGACGTATGAGAAAATCGCTGAATTGTCCATAAGCGCGAAAACTCAGTTGCGTTATTTCCTCCCATTTAACCGACTAAGAGCGAAAATCTGATTCATGACTGTCGGCCAGAGTGCGTTAGCGCTTTCACCTTTCAACGGATTCGAATACGTTGTCATTCTTGCTAAACACCGCTCACATCATTTCCATCCTTTTCCAAACCTGCGTTATTATTATATACCACCGATGTTTGCAACTTGTTAATTTATTATTAATTTATAGTTTAAAGTGCTTCAAACATTTCTTTATTTGTCTTTATCAAGAATTAATTTGTATGTTTGTTAGATATTGTTTGAATAACTTCTATCGACATTTGACAAACCTGCGTTAAAATTGAATTACAATTACTGATTTTTCAATTTGGTAATGTATTATTTATTTATCGCTTTAACAAAATTTTTCATACTCGTCTGTTAAGAATAATATATATTTTTCTATTATACATATCGTGTTCAAATAATCTCCCTCGTACACCAAATACATCTTAACTAACACGGATCCTATTAATTATTGCAAACGCTCAATTTATTAATTTAATTCACTTATTATTACATACAATCAAACTACGCTGTCATTCTTGCTAATCGCTCGCATTATTTCCATAGTTTTCTAAACTCAATTTAACTCACATCAATCATATCGATTTTTTAAGCTATCAACTTATGATTTAGCATTTGCTTATATCGTTATGTTATACATGCAACAAAATACATTGTCATTGTAGCTAATCGGTCACATAATTTCCATTGTTTTCCAAGCTCGAACCTATCCTACAAACATCTTCGAATTTATTAATTTAGTATATACATATATCATTTTCTTACTATTACGCCTGAAACAAATTATGTTGTTTTTTTGCTGTTAAATTTAATCAATATAAATTCTTCAATTACTTTTTTTAAATGTCATTGAAAACACTATCTCGTCTTTCTAATATTTGCTGAATCTATTTTTTTAATTCTTTCGTTCAGTCAACTTCTTTCGTTTACCATCGGTGTAAAATTTATAACCATTGAATATTAATAATTAAAATCAATCTAGATTCATGGAATCCTTATAAGTTTTTCAAACAAGACTTAATGATTATGTGCATATTATGGATTTTCTAATGTGTCATCGGCTGTAGACTTGATCTTTCCAGGAACCACTTATTTTTTCCATGTCCTTGTAGTTTTACGGGTTTAAAGACCAAAAGTTAAAGATTTCAATGATCTCGACTGGACGCATTATTATTTCTGTCAAGTTATCATAAAAAAAAAACGAAATCTTATATCTTATTTTCAATGAAAGGTCATATGTTTCTAATATAACATACCAGCCACACAATCAGGACTATGTCTATCCCAAAAGAAAGAAAATTGTTAATGCAAACTTAATGTCAAAACTATTTATATTTTAAACTGAAACAATTATTTTGAGATGGTGAATCTAAATCTCAATGTTTAATGTACAATTAAAAAATAATTTTAATATTAATATAAACACTAAAAATACTGTAAAAACGATCAAAATTGCAATCATCGTTTAAAATAGCTATTGCAGAATACATATATTGGTGGAATTTTATTTCAATTATTTGCTTTCAAGTGAAAATTTTTGTTTGTATTTAGTTTCAGTTGCCGCCATCAGGTTTTTAATACAAATCTCAATTCATCGATCCTTGAGAAAAGAGAGCTAAAATTATCTACTTATAGTCAGACAGATATTTTGATTTATTTTTAATTTATAAGCAGTCCTTTTAATTGAGAAACTTCCAAAGTCCACTGATTCATTTTTGTAAAAATACCGCAAAACCTGTTTATAAATTTGTTTCCTTAAAATGAAATAAATCCTCTTATTATTTCCATAGTTAAATTAGACCATTAAAACACTAGTAAACTTGCTTCAACAGTTAATAGGACACGAATTCTATATTAAAATATTACGTTACATCAAAATATTACTAAATTATTTTATACTACCTTATTTCTTAAAAAATCTAGCACGGTTCTAATTATTTCAGATTTGCAACATGCCCGAATAGAACGGTATGCATCCTACTTAGGAGAGAATGACCTTACGTAAAAATTAACAACTTAGGCCTTTCAACGCACTCTATCCTAGTTAGATAAGTAACAATAAGAACTAACCCGTTCAGCAGGTGGTCCAGCACTACTGTCTTCCTGGAGAAAGAGCAAAGTAAGAAGAGAGTGAAAACTGTGTCGTTGATGAAGAAACAGCAACAGAGCAAGCACTCCAGACAATATAAATATATCACAGTGTCACTGATAAAAACAGGGGAGAAATAATATCAATCGATTCAAACCAACCTTCCCCAAGCACTGTTTCTCACTGCTACCAGCAGGAGCCCCATAACAAAACAGCACAAAAGATCACTCACAATGTAAGACACAGAAAAACTTGACAATCTTTCTGAAAGATTAAGGAAAATGCTGATTTTGCCCAATGAACAAAATTGACAGAAATTTCACTCCTGATGAAGTTTGAGGTAGATATGGATAAAGGTGGAAGAAAGGTGTGGAGGGGAGAAGGTGCGAGAGATGGAAGGAGAACATACACACACACATACGTAGTTCTATTAGCTGTGCAGGACACGTTTAGTATACGTTATATATGTATATATATATATAGGATGTAGGAGTATGTCGATCGTGTTTGTATAGAGAAGCAAATTGTCGAGTGCCTCGGCGAGCGTCTCTCCTGGTCCTCGACAACTTTTCTCTCCTCTGTGCAACCTCTGACTGCCACCTGAGAACTGGTTCGACTGTTGGTTGGCTCGTTCGTTCCTTCGACAGCTCGTTCGTTGGTTCTCTGTGGACTCTGTGGCGTCCCACTCGCCACCGGCTTCTCATTCTCGTGCGCTTTTTCCACCACTTTACTTTCCTCAACTCGTTCTCTTGTGTAATCCGCACCAAGCAGCCAGCACCTCCTGCACCCACCACCATCCAATCAAACTTAAACTGGATTTTCCTTCCCATTGGCCACGCGCTTTCATTCAAAACTCAATGTCCTTTTACTTTCTTCTCGCTCTTTCTCACTGCGCTTCTTCTCTTCAACTGTAATTTTCTCACTTTTTACGCTGTCAGCTTGTACAAAAAATAAACACGACGAACAAGCGCTTAAAATTCTTCATTTTTCCACTTTTCGATGTTTGATGTCTCATGCTAAACGCAGAAATGTTTAAAGATATATCATTTATAGTTGCATGAGACGTTAGTTGTGAGGTTAGGACCGATACCATTCTTTTGTACGATAGATCCTTCCGATGTAAGTGTCAGAAACGTTTCTAAAACGTGCGCGAAATCAATTTGACACGTGTTTCCAATGTGGATTTTTCTCTCCTAGGAATCGTGTTTTCTTTGCAATTATTGGACAATGTTGCGAGCCGATGAATTTTCTTCAAACCTTTTTGAAAAATAATTAGCTTTCCTGACTGATCGGATATTCGCAATATTAAACTATATAGGTAGCTGTGAGATGGTAAAAATCGATAATAAATATTTGGTTGCAGGTTTTTCATTAGCTTCGTATCGCTTACTTACAGCTAATAAGAGTAAATTGTATATATTGTCTTAAGTGTCTCACCTTTGAGAATCAATTCTTCTACAACTGGAATCTACTTAGAATTTTTCAACGAGCCTCGGCGTTATCAAGTTGAAATATTAACTACTATTAAGAAGTCAACTTTTCAGCCTTTGTACCCAGTTTTTTCCGAATTTATTGAATACAATTTAACGGAGACTAATTGCGGATGAATGAGTGGATATTTCTGAGGAGTTTCATAATCCTTTTTAAGTATCACGAAGACTCCTATCTTTTTCATACAAAAATGGCAAATATTAATCCTGAACATTTGACTTTGTAGATTTCCTTTTCTCTTCCGTATGATAAAAAGTGATTTACCATGATCCGACAAAACCTCAGATTATCAATTATAGACGTTTGGTTTGAACATATGTAAATTTACATAAAATCTACTGCCAAAAGTATCGAGCACGTTTTTAGTAAAATTATCAGTTTTATCAAATAAAATGATAACTTTGCTGTTATTCCTTTAAAATTTTCGTGTTTAAAATTAATAATAGTTTAGTTTTTTTCGTAAACTATTCAGTATCATGCCATTTCTGAATAAGGATAAGCAGAGTTTAAAAATCAATGGGCAAAAGATAACAATTTTGATTAAATGTTTATCAGTGTACTGGAGTTTTATTGTAAATATACGAAAATACTTTAAAAGAAAACTAGTTTTATTTTTATGGAAAATTTGAGACATGCACCAGAATTGCTATCATTTAGTATTTTTGATAAAAATACATTTAAATTATAACAAAGAATATTTAGTCTCAATTTTTTTACCACATTGTTTCTACTAGGAAAGTGAATGCGTCAAATGTGTGTTTTAAAAAATATAAGGAGGAAAGGGAAGAGGTTTGATGCAATATAAACGTTAGCTCTTTGTCCCCGTGTTTGGAAAAGGTAGAGCCTCGTAAGATTCTCAGTTGAAATGAAGAATAACAATGATATTACTGGTTGCACAGGGTTCTCTTGTACCAACTGAGAAAGGCAAGACTGGATTTATTGCGAGCACGAAAACTTGGAGCAAGGATACATTTAAATGGTCATTAACCTTCGCCCCCTCTGTAAAATGACTGGCAAAATTCCACAAACTGGAATCATAGAGGCTCTTGCCTCTCGTGTCGTTTGTTTTTCAAGGACTCGCAAAAAACCTGCAGCTTCTTACAAAGGACAAAACTTGCAGAGACAATAATCAAATAGTCAAAAACATCTTTTCGCATAATTTTATATTTCTCTTATATTTTTCAGAATCTATCGTTCGTATTTAAGTTTTGAAAATTCCAGCGAGCTGAACTGAAATCCTAATATGATTTAACCTCACGAATGCTAATAGATATAAAATATAAAATAATATACACACGCACACAGTCTATATAGATATTTATAATCTTATAATCAGACTGTAATATAAATTCTACTATTAATTCAATTATGTTATGATTTCAGCCAGTTATATTTATTCAATTTAAATTTATAAGAACACACATATTATGAACGCAATATATGAAATGCATATTGCGGAGGTTCGATCATACGAGGTTTAAGTACTTTTAAGAGTGACTAATTGGGACAGAGCACGAAGCTTTACGTCACACGAATTTCCATCGCGAATTTGCAACGTAAGGAGAGTGAAAGAAAACCCACTGAATTTGTGAACGTATGAAATCCTTTAGCCAGCATTGTTTTCACTCACCAAATTCACCGATGTGTAACAAACAGCCTTGAAGATCTTCTTATCCCTCCCCTTTTTCTCCCACCCTTCTTCAATATACTCCTGAAACTGGCCCCTGTATCCTACACCTTCTACCATCATAGAGGCTCTTATACATTTTTTAATGACTTTCTCACGATATCTCCAGGTTTCTGTAAATTGCTACATTTTACAGTAGCTAACTTTAATATTTGGACACCTCTTTATTTCAATTAAATATTATAGCAAATAAAACTATCCTTAACAGTCTCAGCACAAGTATTATTAAAATCCTTAAATTAATTCAAGTTTTTTAAAAATATCAACTTTTGTGATAATATCATGCGTCTGCTTTAAATATTTATTCAATTTTATCATATCTTTTATCATACTAATGCGTTTTGACAAAGTTCATGAGAGTAAATACCTATTAACATTTTAGAAATTTGTTGATTCCTCTGTGACTAAACTAAAAAATATCTAACAGAAACAAAAACGATTTTATTATTTTATTGCAATCAGAGCAAATTATGTGCTGTTGTTATTAAATCTTTCGTTTCACTTAGGATACATAAAAGTTATATTTATGAAGCGTGCGCAAGAATTTAAGATCATTATTCATTTTATTAAAATTATTTCAAATATTTGATAAACACATCCCAAGAAAATTCTGATTTTTTATAATTTTGCAAATATATTTCATTTATTTGCGACAATTCGTTGTAACAATTTTGCGAGAGCTCTGTATAAATTCTGAATAATTCGCATAAAATGAGACTTCATTTAGCATTTTCCATTTGTTTCGTGCAATCTCACATTTTCCACGAGTGACGACACAACTAGCTCTTGCCCCTTCTATCATTACACTCGCACGAGTCGGCTGCAATTTTTCACGTCAGATTTCATGTTTAATTAAACAATATACGATCATCGTCTTACTTTCTAACTTCTGAGATTTCTTGATCTTGTTAATTCGTTTAAAAATTCCAGAAACTTTTCACTCGCATTCCGCTCCTTTAAATTTCTTTTCGAGTAACCAGTTTTTCGCTAAACTCCACGCTTACGAGGCGTAAAACGTTTTGCAATATTTTAATCGGTAATGGCTATACGTAATTTTACCTATTTTCACATTTCGTTGTACTCTCTCTTCGCTTTGTTTATTTCAAATTCAATTACTTTAACTTTTCTTTTATGCCAATAATAATATTAACAATGGTAAAACATAATAAGAATATAAGTAAAGAAAAAAAAAATGTTAATAACAATCATTAACTGAATAAAAAACAGTTCGTTTAGTCAGCAGATGGAAGCTTACATTACTTTAAATACGTGTGTGTGTGTGTGTGCATGAATAGGGAAATAATTGATGACTGTAATGAAATAGGATGTTACGGAAGGAAAGGGATAAATGTAATTTTTAGGTAGAATTTATATTATTGAGATTGTTGATTTGTTATTATAAAAAATATATCTAGGAAAACTGCAACTGTATAGCGTTATTATTGGACTAAAGAGAAGATCTCCTTGAAAAAGGAAACGAAAGATCATAAAAGATTTGCAGAGGTTTTTGAATATCCACAACGTTTATGAAAAAATTGATCGTCCGCGTGTCTATAGCTTTCGATCAAATATCATTATTGTTCAATGCACTTATAAATATTAACAAACATTTTTGTTTCATTTGAATTATTCTCTAATATAACAGACTCTTGAAAAGTAAGTATTTTCATTTCTATAATAGAATGTTTTCATTCTTATTGCGATTAATTATTTATCAGATTTTTATTTTCTTTAAATAAGAACGAAGTATATAGATACTTGATTGAAGAGGATATGTCAAATAATATTATATTAATAATAATAAAAGAATGTTTCAGTTAATGAAGAGGCGAGACTTTACAATGGCGATATCGCACTAAAAAGAGGATCTCCTTGACGGACGACACAAGATCATCGCGGAGCACTTATGCAGCCTACTGCAATGCATATTGACCTTTACTTCTAGGTGCATCTATGCGAAAAAATCAGCATACGCCTTCTGCAAATTGTCTACCTCGAGAAAAACACGGAAACGTTTGCTTTGATGGTCATTTTTCTTAAAAGATTTTCTTTATCATTATATTCGTATAAGTATGATTCAGCCAAATGTTACTCTGCTCTTGTTATTATTATTGATATAGTTACTATTAGCCAGATGGATCATTATCATTTTTTGCAACATAATTTTCATTATATATATATATATATATATATATATATTAGGGTGGTCATTAAAAAAAATTTTTTTGGCCGACCCTTAAAAACCACTAGTATTTGATGGGAAATTACAGTGGTTGAAACCTGTGGCCTGACCCCAATGATAGAAACACGTGCCTCATTGCGATCAAATATAATTTTCGAAGAATTTTACAGTTTTTCGCAGATAACTCATTAAATATTCGATTCTATGAAAAGATGCATATAACCTTTTCTCTGAAGAATTAAATTCTACATAAAAAGGTTCTATACATTTTTCTTCTAGAATGCATACTAATCGAGATATTCCTGAAAAATCGATCCTCTTTTTCGTTTATACACATTATATTGATATGTTTATATGAATAATTATTTTTAGTTTACGGTACAATTAACATATTAAATTAAGAGAAATAAAATGTGTAACTACAGCGAAATAAGAATAACTACTCATATGAGCATATATGTCAATATAATGTGTATAAACGAAAAAGAGGATCGATTTTTCAGGAATATCTCGATTAGTATGCATTCTAGAAGAAAAATGTATAGAACCTTTATTATGTAGAATTTAATTCTTCAGAGAAAAGGTTATATGCATCTTTTCATAGAATCGAATATTTAATGAGTTATCAGCGAAAAACTGTAAAATTCTTCGAAAATTATATTTGATCGCATTGAGGCACGTGTTTCCATCATTTATCAGGCCCAGGTTTCAACCATTGAAGTTTCTCATCAAATAATAGTGGTTTTTGGGGATCCGTCAAATTTTTTTTTTTTAACGACCACCCTAATATATATATATGTATATAATCATGTTATTTACTCTATTACGAGACTACTCTAAAATAAAAGTTACGAGGACATCGTGTGACTGGATTAGAAAAAATGTACATGCTAATGGCTCAAGGAAGATTGATTATTTATGCAATTATCAACTATCGTTATTTTTTTTTGTTGATTAGTATCTACAGCTAATATAACATTTTAAGATACTGTCATTGTTTCCTTGTCATCAATTAAACCTTATAAGTAGTAATTTTGTTTGATGAATTGTTTATAAATTTATAAAGAAATAGTGATATGATAATGGTCCATACAAGCAAGATAATTTGTTTAATCAAATTAATGAGAAATATGTTTTTAAAATAAAGTTATTATTATTATTATACGGTTTATTTATGCGATCGACTATATTATAATTTTGCGATTAATCGTAAAAAATTTGCTTGTTTCTACCATAAAAATAAGCTGATATAAAGTTAAATGAAATAAGCAAAATAGCATTCGGATGAATAAATAAAATGATTGCTTTACGCAATTAACAAGTAAGTAAAAAAGGTCTATACTCCGTCATCGACCATTTCTTGCACGTCGCGTTCAAAGAATTCAACGTTTAAAAAAAATTAAACAGAGTCGAACTTTTGTTGCTCCCTCAATCCTGAGCTGTTCACAGTATAATTATATACATATGCTATTTTTTCATTGAAAAAATTGTCCTTGCTTATAAAGGGTGTTTCCGTGGTCCACACATGATAACTTTTTCTAGGTCCGAGAAATGTACTTTAGAAAAAATTATTTATCAAACACGGCGTTAAAAACATGAATTTAAAAAATTTGTAATTTTTCATTCATTTCTGTTCATTTCAATTTACATCAATACTCGTACTCATTAGTGGTAATATTTTATATAAAAACAATAACCTTTATAATGTTAACAGTAACTTATTTTTTATTTATATTTCAAAGATACTATCGATATCTTCAACTTTTATTTTATTTTATTATCATTGTAAATTGTTATTTACGATTATCAAAAAATTTTAAGTCTAAAATGTGTCAAATTATAGCAAAGATCACTAGAAGCTTTTTAACGCGTAATCTAAAACTAACTATAATTCTAGTCTTTTGTATAATTAATCTTTAATTACATCTTTAGCGAATTAATCGAGTTCCATAACTACTCATTATTCCATTACTCGTCATTTCGCGATTTCTTACTGACAAGGTCATCGTTTTTTAATGCCACAAGCGCTTCTCAGTTTATTTATTTATTTAATTTATTTCATGACACGTGTGAACCACGTGTTCAAGCTTCTTTAGAAAAATAAAATTAATTCTCACTTGAATTAAATTAATTTTGATATTCAAATAATGAACATTAATTTTTTATCAATTTCTTTTTTGCTAACTTAACATACACAAATCGGTTTTATTTATCCTTTCGTACACTATGACTTTTTTATATAGTCTCTATCAAATCTTGATTACTACAATTTATTATTTACAATTATTTCATTAGTTGTAATAGTGTATAAGTTTTAAAAATGAGTAAATTCAATATTTCAATGGTGAATTGGTCCCATTGCAATAATTCAATTGTGAAAATTATGCAAGAGCAGGGGACAGATCAAAACATAGGTGAGTCATCTTTATATACCAAGAGGCAGAGAGAGAGAGAGAGAGAGAGAGAGAGAGAGAGAGTTTCCCCTTATACATTTTTGGTCCATGGAAATTTCCAAGCGAAGTTTAGTGTAAGGCATGAAAAAATCATTCATAAGTTTTGTGTTTACGGTATATGAAATTCAGGCAATGAAACGAGAACTAAACCGGTACTTGCACATATGGCGTATAATGTGTGCGTCATGCACAAGGGTGTCCAATCAGGAGCACTGCGTGTTTCCCCAGGATGACGTAGGAATTGCAAAAAAAATCTCTGGTCAATCCAGTAAGATTTCTGATTCCTTTCGTTGACCAGTTGCAGTTTCTGAGATGGAGAAATAAAGGGAAGGGGGGAGAAAGATGGGAAAGACGAAAGAGGATAAGCGAAAGAAAGAGAAAGATTGAGAGAAAAGATGCTTGTGCTGAATCTCTGACGTCAATTTCGCCGAGGCGTCTGACAAAAACCGGATTGGATTCCTATTCTCTAATGACCTCGACTATTGCTCGATGAAATCTATACTTGTTAAATAGCCTATCTCAAAAATATTCAGAGGGGCCTTTGAAGTATTGATTTCAACTATTGTTAAACTTGAAGATTTAAAGGTTAATGATTCGGGAAATTTTCTAGAATTCTGTGTAACAAAAGCCGATATGTGACGTAAAAGCGTTAAACAATACAAATAATCGTAAAACATAAAGCGTGAAACGTCTCATATCAATTCTTGAATATTTATAAATGTGGACCTTGCTACTCGCAGAATCAAATGGATTTTTCGAATACGCCAATTAGCGTGTAAAGTAAACAATCTTCCTGCGAACGTTTTTCAGTTTACCGATAGCTTTCTTGTGTTTAAAAAAAAAAAATATTGCCCAGATTAAAACGCTTACATGAACACATTTTGAAGTCCTTCTCTGGTTCATTGGATAACTTTTAATCAATCTCCCACAAGAGAATAACGTAAACATTTAAAATACAATTATGATTCACTCAAAAGTAATTTAAAAAAGCGTAGACCTTATCATCTTGCTTTATTAGCCTTATTTCATGTTTAGTCGAGGAACATAGCAGTACTTATGTGTGTGTATTTAAATAAGCGTGTGTCAAAAAGAGCAGTTACGGAACAGCCAAATCTCCGTAGAAAAATCACACTTTCACCTATTTCAATCTTTACGTCGCTAAGATAAAAGCCCTCCCGGCTATGTTTTTGCCCTTTCTCTCCCTCTCGCTCGCTTTTTGTACATCGTGTTAGAATAATAATTATACAAAAACTGTTTGGATCTAAAATGTACCATTTCATCTTATTAATGTTTTCCCTAGTATGATTTGATATTTGCAAGGAACAAAGATACCGTAAAATGCTCAATTTTAATTAGTGTGTGTGTGTGTGGGGGGGGGGGGGAATATAACCATTAGACTTGTTTATATATCCGATTTGTGTCTTTATTATTTCTTTACCATTCCGTAGACGATATTTGCCATTAAATCTTAAAAATGCCTTCTCTGACATGATTTGCTAGTTGTATTATGCACGATACGTCGTATAAAGTCGAAGAAAAAAGTTAATGTAAATTATTAATAAGCAAAGCGTATGATAATAATGTGATATGCAGTATAATGGAAAACAAGGTTTATCGTCTTAAAGTTATTATCATCGAAGATGAGGCAGCGCGTAAAGATAAAATTTGCTATTCTGTTGTTGTGGCATAAATTGAAAGAAATGTTCAATGGATCATGGAGCATAATTAATATTAATAGTTGTCAAAGATATGCATCATTTAAAACGTGCTTGATTACTGAGATTGGGGAAAGCGGAAAGAGGTTGTCGCGTATCAGGTGGAAGAAACGTGGATGGAACATGCAAACAGAAAATATATACGTATAGTACAGGGAGGTAGATAGTTCAGTGATATTCCTGATGAGATCTGGTCGGATCTCGCGTAATACGCGTAGGACTACGTTATAAAGTGCAAGTCGAGTCTCATTAACGGCGACATTGACACGCTTGCGAATCAGTGACAAGGTCAGCCAGTGCGCTGCTAAACCAGTTCTCATATCTCTGAAACCTGGTGCCACCAATTCGCACCAGTCTATGGAATTCAGGGAATTCATCTGAAAGCATTGTTTTCTTAAAATCGCTTATTCACTTTTGTCCTTTGATGTTCTTATCTACCTCTTTTTCTGCTTTCGTCTTTATATTTATACTTATATTTTGTCTATCGCATTATTGTTTTTCTTCTTTCTTCTCCATTGTTTAACAATTTTTCGTCTCAGTTTTCTTTCTTGATATTTTTTTTTTTATTTTGCATCTTCTCTCATCTTTTGTTTTTACTGCTGCTATATTAGATATGTTGCTCTACAAATCATTAAAGCTTACTGCAAGCACCGTTATTAACTCTGTACTTTCAGTAAGCCAATTCAGAATTATGCCATTCCTTGGATAAATTTAAACAGAAGGATTAAGTGTTTTAATCAAAAAATCTAATAGTTCTTTTCTTTGATTTATTATTATTTTTACAAATAAGCAAACGCATGCTTCTCTTTCTCGATACAAAATTATTAAAATATATTATTACTGACATATATAGTTTTCTTGTTAGAGGACAGTTTACGAATATTTATTATTTAAATTCCATCATTCCTTGGCGATTTCTTTCCTCTTGCAAAACTAAGCCGATGATTACATTAATTAATTCTGCCAGTGTTGAAAACTGTTTTTTTGTTTGCTAAACGTGAACAATATTTCCAATAAACTCTTTTCGTTTTCATATATGAAACACATCTCTTACCTACATTGGAAATATAAATAATAATTAAATCTGATAAGTTGGCATACTTTTAAGTTTTATTTTCTTAATTCCTAAACATTCAAGTTTTTATCTTTCTTTAACCTCGTATGTGCACCGCAAAGTGTTGTAAATATTGATTGAGGGAAGAATACTAAACAGTTAGGATCCGCTAAAAAATAACAGTTACGTATACAGTAATAAAATGTAACCAGTTAAACAAATTTTAACTCGGGTTACAATCAACAGAAGAGAAAATGCTGAAAATTGTCTGTAAATTCCAGTTATTATGGAAAATGATGAAAACTTAAATTTGATAATATGCTTGTTACGTATAAATTTAAAAACTTTTCCAATCAAATTTAAGTTTAGATGACCATTTTCTACAATTCTTGTCTGCTTTCCACACTTGCCCAAGAGTGTAAGCAAATATGTAAATGAAAAGTGTAAAAATATAGCATCTCAGCTTGCACTTGTCTGAAAAATTATAATTCATACATATGTGCACATACAAAAACATTGTAAACTTTTGATTGTAAAAGTGTACGTTAATAAAATGAACAAACCTCGCTTTGTACCTCATTTCAATACTAGTGATAGTCTCTGAATAATATCGTAATATAAAATTGTATAAATATAATCGTATATTGTTTAAGTCAATTGTTAACTTTAACTAAAAAATATTATTGCCCAATATTGAACTGTGTAATAAGACATTGAGAAATGAAATAATATTATCTTTTAGTACGGTATTATTGCGCAATACTATCAGCTGAGAAATTATGAGAGTAGTAGTAATAATGTTACATAGGAAAAACGGTATATGAATTATACTTGAATTGATATATTTTTATAGAAAACTCCATAGTTTTGAAATAATATTAATGATGAGTCTGACGATAAGACTGATGGGAGATCAGATGGGTCGAACAGCTTTCTAAATTTGAATGCAATATGATTGCATAACTGGACATTGGAAAAAGAGGATCATTTTATATTTTTCTCCTGGCTAACAGGGCCAGTTGGAATCCAGAGAATTCAATTGGGATCATTGTTTTCACGGGAAGTCTTAACCCCGCGCTCAACAGATCCCCTTCCACGTACCAACTTTTACTTTCCAGCGCCTCTGTTATTTCAAGTTATTCGATAAAGGCCTCTTTGTATTCACCAACTAAAGTTCGGGCACCAGCAGCCGTGTACACTTTAAAATTCTAATTCGAACAAAAATGAAATTTAAATAAATTAGCTTTACGATAAAAATTTAAAAAATGCTTTGAGAGTGTAACACGTCAACTGCATCGTGTTAATGCAAATCGCTCTTGGTGATGGGTTTAAAAATTTCGCTGTGTAACTTATAATAAGAAGCTACATGAATGTTGAATAACAAGAAAAAAACTCTTGTATAATTATATATAGTTCTATCCTCATTAACATATCAATTAAAAAGATTTCTTTTCTGCTTAGCAGTAGTATATGGTGTATAAATAATTAAGGTTCGTTTTATATTACGTTCTATCTGTTAAAATGATTTCATTAGTTACGCATCGTAATAAGAGATGATGTGTTTCAGAGTAGATGTCTCCACCAATCATAATTGTTTTTAAAAACTGTTTTATCAAGAAGTTTGAGCCATTGAATATTAACAATAATAATAATTTTGATATAACAGAAAGATCTAATTTTATTGGTAACATTCAAGAGCATTGGCAAAGAAGTGTATTTGTTGTTTTATTAAAATATTTTTACATAATGATGATTGGCCGATTATGTAATTTAAAATTATGGCTAAAATCAACAGTAACTATCCACGTGCAATGCAAAATACAATAGACTATTAAAAACTGTTAAAATTATTAACAAATGAAAAATATACTGTCTTAAATGCTCACGCGCACACACTCCATAGATCACTTTCTACTTTACCGACAAGAACGATAGATGCGCGCGCCACAGGTAGGTTTTTCTGTTTTACCGACATGATCCAGATTTGTTACGATCATGTTCGCCATCTGGAATTTGAAAGTCAAGATCGTGAAGCGAACTTGAGCAGCGGTAGATCGGATTTTCCAGGACACACGACATAGTTCTCGATTAGTCGAAGAACGGCACTGCCGGCAAACGCAGTTCATTCGAGAGGTTCAACTGACCCTTTAAAACATCGCAAATATAACACAGACCGACAGTCGCGCACGAAATGCATCCATTGCCTGAGATCTTTACCTAAACATGTTTTAAAGCTTCCAAAAGTCACAATGAAATTACATTAACATCTTATGCTAATTATTATTATTAATTTTTCATATTTAATCGAGAAGGACTTTTAATTTAAAGGTAATCCAGTACAACAAGACTGTAAGCGGGTCAAGTGTAAACTGATTATCAGAATTGACTATTAAAATTTAACAAAAGTGCAATAATACTAGTGCATCATCTGCAATAAATGTGACTATTCTTTTTGTACGAATGTGTAAAGTTTATCATTGTGAAGTACTGTTGATTGAATCAGCTGATCACGATTACAGATAGAACACCATTGATATATACTTTTCAAAAACACGAAGACTTCTAAACACTAAAGATGTAAGTTGTTGGGTTATTTTCATTAACAATTTTAAATTGTATTCACAAGTTTAAAAATTGTTAATGTATGTTAAATAATCTTTAAAATATTTAGATATGAAGGACAAATATTTTTTCAAAATTTTACAAATGTAAATACTTTATGATGAAAAACTGTGGTGAATTTATAAACAGCTTACCACGAAACAAATTTTCTCGATTCTTGTCAAATTTTTTCAAGTTTCCAGTTGCAGCACAAAATGTCATTTTGGATGGAACGAAAATTAAGAGTAAAATGTATTGTTTTCACTATATTATCCGTCAATTGAAAAGTCTCAACTGTCACATCGAATGCTTGATGGAAACTAAATCGATTGTTGAGTTAATTTAGGAGTAACTTCTGTTTTGATTTTTGACACGACGAAACGAAAGTCTATCGTTATGTGCAACCAAAACAAAACAAAGTTTAATAGTCATTGCTTCGATTTACGCGTCTTAAACGTGCGATAAATGTAAATCTTAATCTAATTAGGATAACTGGTTCGTGCTCATTTTCTTCCTTAACAATAACCAACTTATAACGACAGTTACTATATAATTCACATTTCAATCAGTATCGAACAACTCTACAAACTCAAATCCATTGAAATTTCACATTCATTGACAAACTTTTCTCAATGAGCAGTCACCTGCACTATAAAGAATAATTATAATCGGATATTAACGATAATATAAATTCTGCATTTGTTACAACAAAATTTCTTTATAAATTTTTATATATATTGATGAAATTTATTAACAATAAATATTTTACTAAGAAATGTTGATTATAGAAAAACTAGTTATATTCATATACTGTGTTTGTAATAGTTTATAGTATTTTTTACTATTGGGGGGAGAAAATAAAACAGTAAACAATTACGACTTTAAGACAGAGGAAATTTAAATTGAGAAATGCAGTAGATTAAATTTTGATAATACTGATTTATTTTGAACAATTCGTTAAATGATTATACCAGTGTACAAAAACTATTTTGTGCTACGCTGGTAAGTTTGGCAAGTAGAACGCGACGCGTAAGTCTTGGTACACGAGTATATAATACCGGATGTGGAACAAACGGAATGTGCTGCGAATCATGCTAGCTTCTTTGCTACAGTAAAGAATCATGAAAATAGATGTTTGTAGAAAGTAAACATAACGGGGAAATAAACCCAAAGTTCAACCCCGATTCATTTCCCTTCAAACTATTTGGTCAAAAAATTGAACTCATTAAAATTATTATTTAAACATTAAAGAGCAAACAAATTAAGCCAAGATTTTTCGAATATCAGCTTTTTACGTTTGCACATTTGAAATAATTATAATTTAACCCAAAATATTTTATTGTCTTTAAACGGACATAAAAATAAATTTTGATATATACTATATACTAGGATCTGTGTCCGTGTAGTTATACCCAACCAATTTTTCGTGTTTGTAATACACAGTCAGAATAGAGTATTATTCAATCATAAAAGTTGTATTGTATCATCGAGCTTTTTTCTTTTTGGTTTCATTTATAGTGATTACATTTGAAAATTTTAATAATTCCATCAAGTAAAAAATTGGGGCAAAATTCTCTCGATGGTATAACCCTCGTGTAGACCACTTGACCTCTATATTAAACAAATTTATCAACAACTGATATTGATATTTTAGTTTTCCTGTCATTGTGTTTTTCTCCAAATTTATCTATATCTTTATAGAAATAAAGTTATTCTGATAATGATTTATTTTTTGACTCTTTTTTATAAAATTCATACTTGTCCGATAAATTATAATTAGTTTCAAAAGTAAACGCTTTAAGTCAAGGGAATACAAGGATATGCAAAAATATTTACAAATTCAGCAACTTTAACAATTGGGTTTTAATTTGACGACACAACAAAAAAGAAGATTGTCAGCAAAAAATTGGTCGTGCACTGTCGAAATGAAGTCATTGAATCACGTGGTAATATGTTTAATTTGAACGGTTGTGTTAAGAACAAGTAAGAAAATGAAAGAGAGACGGAATGAGAGAAATGGGTAAAAATAAGAGCCTCGTGCCACTTCTCATTAAAATGCTCAAACTACACTACCTCATTCTAGAGTTTACACTCGGGGTACTGTCCTGAAAGGAAAATCGGTTATATTCAGCAACGAGTATATAAAAGCGAAAAGACTTTATGCAAATAACACTTTGCTTAATATTGGAAATACGTATTTATACTGATTCTAATAGTTCAAATTATTCTGTCTTGCCTCTGAAGAATCGACAATTAAAATTCAAGTATCACTGATATTTAAATCAATTTGTAATGTAAATAAATGAAAGATTAAATTACATTTTTGCATTGCTCTAATTAATTCTTGCTACCTGCATAAACGAGAAGAATTGCTGGCATGAGTTATATAATCAAATATAATGTTGAAATTTTAAGAATTATTTTGCAGTAAAAATATACATATTATTATTCTAGTGACTGCGTTCTATTTTACAAAACATTTGATTATTAATTTATTTTCCATCTTATAATTTTGGTTCGTACAGCCTTAATTTCATATAAAATCGACGAACTATTTACTTTAAGTTATTATTTACTTAAGCCCTTATTTTTTGTGGTAGTAAAGTTAAAAAGCATATCGCTTTATTGCTTTGAAACGCAAATTGAAAATTTTTGCTTCTTGTTGCATATAACTAAAACCCATGTTAGAGTTTACTCCCCCAATACAAATCTAAGTGGGAAAATCTCCTTTTGTTTTTGCTTAGAACATTGTTGCAATTATTGTAGAACCGATATTACCTAGAGTTATAATTTTAAAGGTTTAGATAATAATAAGCTTCTGGAGCTAGATTTTATAATTTTTTAGCAAAGGTCAATGTTCTTACATCAAATCATTTATCATTTGCATGATTAACCTTCCTTTGTTTACAGAAATCAATTTATTAATAATAAATTAGCTTTACAATCCAATTATTTTAATGTCTACTTAAAGCCATTTAAAGATTCTTTAGGACGAAACATGTAAATAAAGTTTTATCAGTTTTTATTGAAATTATACTACAATTTTAGGTTTATTTCGCAAAATGACTGTATAACGTGAAAGAACAGTTCCTTTTAAAGAGCATTTAGAGTATACTAATTATTGCACCATGACCATCCTATTAATTGTATGAAAATAATTGTATATGAGATTTTGTTTCTTCAGAAAACAAAGACAGAACTGTATATGTGGCTTGATTTGCATATACCCCCTTTACTTCGCTGCGGTTTAAAGACGAAAAAGAAGTTTTTATAAATATATATTTCATGTATGTAACACAAAACAAGTTACATCTAAAATATTTACATAAGTTATACAGTACAGTTATAACATAATATGAGATATATTTCGACTGATACAGACGTTATTTAAGTGTAAAGTGGTTTCTTCTGTAATACTATTTCCAAACAAATTTTTCTGTTTAAAATTTCGCTTACATGTTGCATATCTTACAGTTTCAATTATCATAAATAGATTGATATAATTGAAAAGAATGACATTTTAGTTCCATTATAATTTAATTTTTTTCCTAACATGTAAATAGAGTAATTACAAAATTACTTCAAAATAACAGATAATTATAGAAATAAACTACAGCTAAGAGAGATTTTTCATATAAGTCAATTCAATTAAAATCGTTACTGTTTTTATAATTTTGTAGAAATGAATCTTAACTTAAGAAATGTTGTAAAAATTTGCACGAAATTGTGAAAGATCCCGATTCACTAGGTATTGTCGTTTCTTTACGTAATTTCTTAACTTGTGCTTTTTTATATCTGAAATTTGGACCGTTGACATAACTCACTCAGAAGAACGTTGAAGAGAGTTTGTGACTTTCGTAATTTTTTACAATATCTCATACAACGAGAGAAGAAAGAGAGCTCTTTTACTAAAGTATAATAATAATTTCTCCCTCTACGTGCCTCGGATTAATTTGCAAGAGCTGAACTTTCGTAAAATTTGAATTTTACCACTGGCTACCTAGTTATTACATTCGTAGAAAATAAAGAGTGTGACTTTCGAAATGGGCATGACAAAAAAGTGCGTGCTCCTTTTGGGTCAACGACTCAAACGAGTCAAGCAAAGTTGGCGAAGATTTAAAGCGGTGCGCTTTGTTATCCAGGAAATACAAGAACACTTGCTTGCACATACTATATCTCATGCTACCTGTATTCTTATCTCATTTCGCTTTTTCGAAAGCGAGCTGGCCTCTCTTCGTCTATTTCATCCTTGCCTTTTATTATTCGGAAGTTTGCTCCTTTTCACGTTATTTGCAATATTTCTTCTTTTGTTATCATCCAGGTAGAAATATTGCTTTCTCTATAAGTTTTAAAAGTTAATTCATGTAGATCTATCAAGAAACACGGTAGTGTCTCGACGGCAAGTACATATAAAAGTAGATAATGACATGTCTATACCGCCGAGCACTAACGTTATAAATTTTGCAAGGATCTTTCTTTCGTAGAGCACGATTAAAAAGAAATTAACTGCAAACGGTGAATAAATTTTGAGCAACCGTTACACAATTCATTTGAAGATTTTAAATATTTTAATTTACGAGCAAATATATTAGATTTTGCACTCAATAGAAATAAAACTTTGTTCATGCCCTAAATGAATTTGAAAAATTATTTGTAATTATACTTTAAGTTAAATTCATGGATTCCACCTTTTTTTATATATAATTACTTTTACTAATTCATTAAAAAATAACTTTTATAAGATCTATGTATAAAACCCAATGATCAGCAAAGTTGTACATATGGTATAAATATTTACTAAAGCATTAAATAAATCTATAAACAATAACTGCATTTAAAGAACAAAATCCAAGCATTTGTCAATCTTATAAAATCAGTAGTTTTGCAATAATAAAATTATTTTAGCTCAGAATATCATCTAAACACGCTCCAAAGATATGTTCAATTTGATATTCATCTTAATTTTAACAAACTATCAAATATCTAATGTATAATTTGTAGTAACTTTGTTCATAAAATATTACATTAATTTAAAATAATAAAGGTACAGCTTCACTCTTCATTGTATATTTATGGGTTATGGAATTTAAGGTATTGGATAATCTTTAGGAGAGGCAAGAAGTAAATAAATAATAAACCTTTAAATTCTTACAAGCGCAGAGGCTAGGTTTATTTAAGTGGACTCCGCAGGTTTTTGTGGTCCTACAAGTTTATGGTTCTTTGCCAAATAATCAGCAAATTCTTGGTATGGTGGCTTTTGTAGATCTACGTCTTTCCAAAGGTCTGGTGTCAGATAAGCATAAGTTTTGGCAATAGCAGCATATGTAGCCTTGGCAAAATTACCAAGGGTACAAGTAGATCCTCTGGCTGATGTATAGCAGTCCTCGATACCAGCCATTTGCAAAAGTTTCTTGGGAACTGGTGCAGAGACAATGCCAGTACCCCTTGGTGCAGGGATTAAACGCACTTGGACTGATCCACACTTGCCAGTTACTTTGCATGGCACTGTGTGGGGCTTTCCGATCTTATTACCCCAGTAACCACGACGTACTGGTACAACAGAGAGCTTTGCTAATATAATAGCACCACGAATAGCAGTAGCCACCTCCTTGGAGCATTTCACACCAAGGCCAATATGGCCATTACTGTCACCAATAGCCACAAAAGCCTGAGAATGATTGAACAACAGTTTATAGCCATTCCCCAACATACAGCTATCTATACAAAATTATTATAAACTAATTGAGCTTGATCACTTACCTTAAACCTTGTACGTTGACCAGCCCTCGTCTGTTTTTGGACAGGCATGATCTTTAGCACCTCATCCTTTAATTCACTGCCAAGGAATTTGTCAATTATTTCAAATTCTTTGATGGGCAAGGAAAATCTATAAATGTCTTCCAATGTTTGGATCTTTTCGTCACGTACGAGACGGCCTAGCTTGGTTACAGGAATCCATTCCTTGGCATCATCTTTTCCACGACCACGGCCTCTACCTCGGCCTCTTCCTCTACCACCTCGACCTCTGGATCCACGATCACCACCGCGGGATCCAAAACCTCCTCGAAAACCTCCACGTGCGGCTGGAGCAGCGTCCGCCATTCTAACAAAAAGAAACAAATACTTTTATATTGATAATTTCTAAAAAGCTGCTTTTAATTAGCAGCTTCAACCGATTATTATAGTTTTTCGACTTTAAAAACAAAATTAAAATATTATTTAACTTGAAACATATTAGATCGTAAATTTACAAGGAGTGTTCTTATTGTGACATAACCTAGAAAATGCACGTGGAGCACAACAAAATTCCGATTAAAGAACATATATTTAACAAATTTTTATCATTCAAATTTATTATTAAAGCACTTCTCACTACTTTAATTCACATTTTTATTCAAAATAATGCGTTAATCCAGTAGTTTACTTACTTCAATTCTTCCTAGTAAGAGTTGACACGTAAGAAAGAACCAGAAAGAACTGATAGAATTGGAAAGGAAGGCCGTTAGCTTTATGACGCTTCCGGTTTTGGCGCTTACGTCGCATATCGTTCGATATTTTAGGCGGTACTTTTTGAATTTGCTTCTTTTATCTCTACTTATTAAAAAAAAACCTTTGAATGTTTAACTTTAAAAAATCATGAAAACATAGTTACTTCAATTTACCATAACGTTTTCCTAGACATATGAAAAATAATTTTCAAACAATTAAAAGAAGGAAAATGAATTAACAAGAAATTTCAATATATATGCTACACGTTTTCAATAAAAGAATGAATAAATTCGGAGGAAAGGTAGTTTTATTCTATTGTTTTTTAAGCGCAGTATGAAAAAAAGAATGAAAATAAAAGTTCTGTATTAATTTAGATAAATATAAAATAAAATAATTTTCACAGACATTGTGAATGTATCTTCATTTACGTATCACTAATCACGATAAAGATGGATTTAGAAAAATGTTAATATGGTCAATAGATTTTCGAGTTAGATTGTTTTGGGCTTTGGCCACGTGCTTGATGTTGATTAAGCGACAATGCGTCGTGAGTAAAGGAACGAGCAAGACCATTGCCAAGCAAAACCTTACATCCTTCGTAACGGTAGAATATCCGCGCAACGCCCACGTACTAACACCAGTTTGACTTCTTCACGATACGATATCCCAGTTACAAATAGACAGTTGCACACGCACAAACATGCCGCTTACAATTTGTAACGGGTCTTCCTTCGTACTTATATGTAAAATATAAGAATTTCCCTTTATTCTTAATAAAAAATTAACAATATATCAAATAATTTATTATTAATAAGAGAAGTCTCAGGTCTGAATTCCCCTGTAGAAAATTAAACGAAATATATAATGTTGAGAGAGAGAGAGAGTAGATATATTTTTATTTTCATTGAACGACTAATGTTTATGAATAAAAATATATATTGAAACGTAGCGAAGTATGTACCGTAATGTATGAATATTAAAAAGAGCGCGAGATTGTGTGAGTAGGTCATTGACCTATCCCAGGTGGAATTTGTACCTGTTAGTATTTCCTGATCAAACTTGGCGGAGTTCAATTAGGTGAGTGGAACTACCGTAAGGTCGACCTTGGCCTATTTTCCAAGTACCCTGCACCAGTCAAGCTAGGTTCTTCATCTTCTTCTTCTTCTTCTTCTTCTTCGCCCTCTTCGTCTTCCTTCGCGTCCACCGGTCCACTCTCGATCCTCTCAGTTTTCTTCTGACTACCCAACTAACTCCACACACCTTCCAAACTCGTCCTTTACAAATATTTGCCATTTTTCCTATTTCCCATTTCCTATCTCCCATCTTTTCCATCCAATTGCTATTCCTTACCACATTATCTCTTCGATGTGTGTGTTTTGTTTCATACAAAACTCATAAATTCAGTGTGTGTCAGAGTGTACAGCTTTACTAACTTGGTTCTATAAATTATTCATTCAATACTCTCTTACAAGTTAAGGAAAAAACAAAGCAAGAATGAATGTTTAATTGACACTATTGGTTAATTTTTAAATTTGTTATTTAAGTATTGAGATTATTTATTCTTTTATATTTATATTTAATCGTTGTTGAGAAATTAGAAAGATATTTTTGTATCCACCTTAACTCTCGTTTTAATGAATAAGTTTGAAAAAACTGTAATATAGCACACAAAAAACGACTTGTTCACTTGTAGTGGTTGATATTCCTTTCTACTGTAGTTTCGATTAAATTGGTGGAAAGTTTCGCCATTTAACGGACAAAAGATTAACTTTGAATCTATAATTAATATTTTATATTGAATAATTGGCAATTTCTTGCCGCCTCTTCGACATTGTAGCAGCTGATTTAAATTGGAGAAAATATTGTAAAAACTTGCACAGACTTCAGTTTCTAATTAAAATAAAAGAGAAAAACGATGTGTGAATGAAGTCTAATTTTACAAGTGTTTGAGTGATCGTGTTATTTGATCGATAAAGTAATAAATTAACCATGAAAACTATTATGAGTGAAACTAAGCTCAACGACAGTTGTTATACGACGATTGTAGCAGGTTGGTTAAATTATTCTCTGTATTAATCATTAATGCATTAAAAATTGGTTTCAACGATGAATTGAGTACAGACGTGGAAACCTTTATATCTCTGTGAATATAAGAGACATTACTTTTTTCACGAGAAATATTTGAATGCCAATGGCCAGGAATTTCGTAGAAAAAGACCTATGCGAAAATTTAAAATCTCTTATATTTAGACTAGATTCACACACATGGTCTTTGCAGACCCTGCAGAAAATTTTCCGTATACGCTAAATAAGAAACTTTCTATGGAATGTACAAAAAAGTAAGTGTATAGCTCTAACCTCAGAGGGATAAATGCCTTCTTGCCTCAATGCTCTGAGAAGTGTTAAGTGACAGATTCAACCCAGTATATATAAACAATAAATAAAATTGTTCCAGATTTAATTAAAGTTTATTACTATTGTTTAATTCAGCCATAATATCAGATAATTTCGTATATATTTTTTTATTTTCGATTTTCTAATACTGTAATATACGTAAAGCATATCTAAGCACAGTATATTTAACTAAATTATACTGTTTATTAACTGTGAATCTTTAAATACTTCAAATTATTTCTGTTAAATTATAGCTATTATTAATTTTTCTGTCATTTGTATTTAAATTTATTAACTACAATTATTTAACTTTATAATATATGAATATTGAACATATATCAGTGATATGGGCTTTAATAGAATTTATTATCAATATTTACAGAACTTAAAAGGCCCAAGATGATAAAAATGAAAGAGGAGGAAGCTATTATAGTGAAAAATGCTAGGAAACGTTACGACAATAATATGGTGCTGGATGGATTAAATTTAACAGTATCAAAAGGATCCATGTAAGTACAAATAGCATCAAATTACATAATACATTAAACAAATATTAAAAAGTTGAAAAGCAAAGCTTTAAGTACCACTTTTATTTTCAAACTGAAATTTAATGAAAATGTTGATGAGATTTTAGCATTTTCTATTCATCTTGATCCATTTTTCTAGTTTTATTAGTCTGTACACTTAAGAGAACTAAAGCTTTCGTCATTGCACCTCTATAATCTCATTTGTTAACATTTCATTATCTTATTCTTGTTTCAAATTTCTACTCGTTATTAAATAGATGATACTCTTGGTATGCTGACGGATATATAATTCCGTCAAATATGTCATGGTTTTTCTTATCGCATTTGCTAAATAAAATACTGCTCTATCGAAATAACTGTTTTGTGAAATATAAAAATCCACAATTTTTTTATTCAAAATTATATCGTTGTTCAAAAACTCCTTTAATTTGTCTGGAATTCTGTTCAATAGAATTTGTTTAGATCCTGTAAAATCAAATTTTTATAGTTATATTTAATAGTCTATCGTATTATTTATATTAAAATCATTTTATGGAATTTTAGATAATATTTTCCTGTCACTAATGACAAAATTAATTATACATTGATTTACTTGGATTATTAGGTGATTTGGTCTTATTGGATTTAGATAGATTATTCTGTAGAATTTTAAAGCTTTTCAAAGTTTTATTGGTGACTGAATAAGAAGTAGAACTGACGTTAGGTGAATAAAATTTCGTTAAACTTGAAGTGTTTTCCAAATCGTGAGAATTGTCATTGATAGTTACGTGATATGAATTTTTAATTGGTTGAAAGCCGGAAACAGTCTTAGATTTTGGATTGACGATTGACGGAATCTTAAGCCTTAGAATTATTTCTTTCAAAAGGTTCGTGTCTGTACGGACAGGTAATTTCCCATTTGAACCTGAAGAATCCTGATCCTTTTTATCATTTAAAATTTTGTTTTGAAAAAAATTAGGAGTTGAATTGGTAGCAGAAATGTTATTATTATACTTTGGAGTGGCCGATGATTCATAAGGAGTTTTGTCCTTCGAACTTATGAAAGGGCCGAACAAAAAGCTCAAGCCTCTTATGTGATCGGAGCCTGACACCTTATCATCCTTCTCACCATTCGAATCCTTATCTGGAACAAAATTAGGATTTAGGCTCAGAAAAAGAGTTTCTTGATTCGCAACAGAATTATTCTCATTATTCTTTATAAAAGATGACATTGAAAATTCGAAAGGAGTATTGCCCTTTAAAATTTTTAAAGGACTGATCAAGAAGTTCAAGCCATTTTTGCCAAAACTTAAAACTTTTGATGGAAGAGAATCGTTCCTTTGAACTATTTGTGGTAAATTAACAAATGATTGTAAAACACTTTTTGGTCTTTTCGATTGATGCTCATTCATTAAATTTTTTCTAGAGGCTCCAGACAATGGCCTATAAAAATGGGTTCCAAATTTATCAATTCTTTTTTTTTGAATCTTGTCGTAATTCACCAAAAATCTCAAATCATACTGAGGTCTTTCATCAGACGCTCTACTTCCCCTTGTTTCACTCTTATTTTTCTCGAAATTTATAGGCGTAGACTTTAATGGAAATCGTCGAATAGTGGTATTAACGTTGGAATGAAATAATTTCGTAGGATATTCCGTAAATAATTCTACCTCATTATAAGGATTAGGTGGAGTTGTAACCGACGAAACTTTTTCATAGATAAATGTAAATTGAGTTACAACTAGAAGACATTTTTTTTTGTTTTTGTTCAAACACATGATTCCGAAAGTATACTTGCACTGGTGTGAACAGACTGATGAGAGATCAGATTGATATGACGGTTTTATCTCGTTCGTAGGCAAACCAAACGCGCGCGCGTTCATGTGTTGATATATTTTTTATAAATGTATTATTATAATTATACACATGATGTTTGTTTTGCTATTAGTGTTATTTCCACACTCTGAAATATGTAATTTCTTTGTAACCACTATTTTTAATTCACCTGTCAGTTCTTCCTATATAACTACGTTAATGTATATGTATAAGTATAGATTCATAAAAACTATACCCAAAAAATATAGTAACATAAAACAATTAGCACTTGTATATCAATTAAATTAATATTAGTGTTCTTGGATTTTTTCAACTTCATTTTAAAAACTGGGAAGAAATGTAAAATGATGCTGATGGGTTTTTCTAGATATGGCTTACTCGGGGCGAGTGGCTGCGGCAAAACTACTTTGTTATCATGTGTGGTTGGTATAAGAAGATTAGATACTGGAGAGCTTCGCGTCCTCGGTGGCAAACCTGGAACAAAAGGATCAGGAATACCTGGTGCCAGAGTTGGTTACATGCCTCAAGAAATATCTCTCGTAGGCGAATTCACAGTTCTCGGTGCTCTTTACTATTTCGGACGAATCAATGGTCTTGAAGATGACGAAATTGGTAAATCCATTACTCTCACTATGTACATACATTCTTCATTATTCCGTATAAAAAATTATTCAATAATACCTTTTTTATCATGTAAAAATATGTTTGATTTAAACGAAAGATTAATTCACAGTTTCTTTGCAAACTTAAAAATTTATTATAATTACTTTTCAATGCAACTTATGCCAAATATTAATTATAATAATCTATAAGTTCTTGTCTCGATTAAATATAATATAATTAAGTCAAAATAGATTTTCGGAGCAACGATCTAAAATCCTCGTTATGACTATCAATATATTAAACAAATTTCATTTGTTCGATCGTTCGATTTTTATATAAATATATATATATTCCATAAAAAACAAGCTTGCCCTGAAAAAAAGGTGTCAAGTACATAAATTGTCTAGCATAAATAATATTAGTGAAATAAAATATTTCAGTTAAAAAAATTATTGAAATCTTAATGTTAAGCAAGTATATATTTTTACCATGGCAAAAGTTGAAATTTCGATCAAATAAAATAGCAAACAAAAAAGTTACTTGCCGAGCCCGCGTTGTGTGCAATGGCATTAAGTGGTTTAAGTAATAAAATAATGACATGATTTTCAGAGGAGAGGCATGCATTTTTGAAGGATTTACTGCAGTTACCTGATAAAAATCGATTTGTGAAAAATTTGAGCGGTGGACAGCAGCGAAGAGTGTCCTTTGCTGCTGCTTTATTACACAGGCCTGAATTATTAATCCTAGACGAGCCTACAGTTGGTTTGGATCCTGTTTTAAGGGACAAGCAAGTATACCTTTGATTTTTTTAATATATAAATCATAGAGACTTCGATAAACAATTTCTGTAGTATATTTCAGCATAAATCGATCGTTGCAAATTCTTTACTGAAATAATAATGGTTTGTCTTTTTGTACCTGTTTACAGCATTTGGCAATACCTGGTAAACATTACAGAGAACGAGGGTACAACTGTTGTAATCACTACTCATTATATCGAGGAAACCAAAGATGCTGACAAAGTTAGTTTATCTTAATTTCAACTTTTTATGTTAAAAGAGCTTGCAAGAATGAAAATGTTAATTAACCCAAAAAATTTATCGTCCAGCGAGAATCGGTCGTGTTTTCTTTGTAATTTCCATCAGAAAGTTGTAAATCTATGTTTGCACAGTTCCATTTATTTTCATGGCAATAAATATTTTAAATATAAAAAGAATAAATTTGTTATAAAATTAATATAAAAAATTTAAATGCATAACAAATAAGGTCACTCATTAACGAAGACATGGTCACTTACAGATACGACTTTATGCAGTGTTTCATTTAAGTAACAATTTTATACTTATGTTTTAACATAGTAATAATAATTGTAGATTGGTTTGATGCGATGTGGCAAACTTTTGGCAGAAGCTTCGCCGAATCAGTTGCTTGACCGTTTTCAATGCGAGACTCTGGAAGAAGCTTTCTTAATATTGAGTAAACGACAGGCAGAAGGTAGAAGGTCCAGTTACTTTCCAGCAATCGAGGATTTTGGAGCACAGACTATTAATCCACAGGAGAATAGACATGCTATTATCGCTAAGGTATGCTTTGTTAATGTTTTGTAATTAAAACATAGAAAAACAGAATATATTTTTATTAAATTATAATAAATGTTAAGTTTAAAATTCTGCCATAAAAACTATTTTTAATTATTTCAGGCGAGGCAGGAACAACTATGGAACTCACGCTGTACCAAAAATTATAGGAGTGATAATCCATTTAGCCGTAGTAATCGTCGAAAATTTAAAGCCTTGTTAACCAAAAATGCTCTTCAATTTTTACGTCATCCAGGGTAATACAATTGAAATAATCTCTTTTTCTCTTTTATATTTATTTGGCAAACTTTCTCGATCGATAAATAACGATTCTGTCTGTTTGGTAATTTTTGATAAAATATTAATTCTTTTATAGAGGCATTTTGTTCGCCCTGATATTTCCAATGATCCAAGTATCAGTATTTTTCAAAGGCATCGGTGGTGACCCAAAAGATTTGACAATAGGCATTGTTAACCGTGAAGCTGGCAATTGTGACAATGGATTAAATTTGGGCCAAGTGATCTATAATCCCGTATACCATACTTGTAATTTCGTCGATCTCAGCTGTAGATTTTTAAACGAATACAATGACTCTATAGCTTATAAGGTATCTCGGCAAACAAATTTTCACTTCAAATAACTTATAATTCATTTTAAATATTTGAGTTAATTTTTAAGAGATAACGAAATAAAAATTATTATAGAATTTTTATACGACTCTTGAGGAAGCACAGGATGCAGTGAAACATGGACAAATAGTGGGCGTCATGCATTTTGGGGGAAATTTTTCGAAAGCTTTTAGGAAGAGGCAAGATGAAATAAAAGCGGAGACTCCGCAAGAACAACTTGAAAGCGAAATTCAAGTCTGGTTGGATATGGCAAGTGCGTGTTATGAGAAGCATTGCAATATTGTGATTAATAATTTCCATGTGAATGAAATTTAATAGAAGAAATATTTTTTTAGATAGGCAAATTGGTTTGCATATTAAAAGAAAAATGTACGATCGTTTCTTCGATATATACGAAAAAATTGTAAGAGAATGTCGTTTAGCAAAAAAACTTGCAGGTCTGCCGTTGAAAGTAAGTAGTTATGATTAATCAATAATTATAATATTATTATTGTGAATTGAGAGCTTTCTTTTCAGATAGAGGATCCAATTTTTGGTTCTAAAAACCAATTATACTCAGATTTTATGGCACCAGCGTTTCTTTTAACGTAAGCTTAATTTTTAAGAAAAAAACATTTGTGTATATAGTATTAATTTAAAATTTCTTTAACAATAATTATTTTTCGAATTACAGATTGTTATTTTTCCTTGCCACATCAGTTTCTTCCACTATTATAATCACAGATCGACATGAAGGTGTTTGGGACAGAAGTTTAGTTCAGGGTAAATAAAAATGTAACACACACATGCTATAATAACGGAAATAAAAAAAAGCATATAATTTTCATTAATAATACTAGTTTACAAAGTTTTTATCAAAACAAATGAAAAGTTGGTTCATATGAATTTTTGTTAGATGATTATAAATATGAACATACTAAATTTTCATCGAATCAGAATTTTCAATTATCGCCTAAGAATAAAAAAAAATAATAATAATAGAATGGAGTAAATAAATTTTAAAGCTTCTATGCTATTGCCTACCTCATCCAAGATGTAAAAATCGCGAATGTTACATAAACTTAATTAGAATTTTAAACGTGCCCCAAGAAGTCTTAGCATAAAATAATTCATTATTGTGTTTTTTATATTTAATAATTATATATTCCCCGATATAACTATCAATCTTGGAAATCTCAAATTGCTCAAGTGCTAAAAAACTTCTCGAGGGCCAAAGAGCTGTATTCGATTTATTGTCAAAAGTTTCTAAGACAGAGAAAAATTAAAATTTGTAAACTAGTATATTTATGATATCAGTCTGATTATATTAAATGATACTGTTTTAGGTGTTTCTACGACACAAATATTAATGGCCCATTTTTTAACACAATTAACTATAATTGTTATTCAGTGCACTGTCACTTTAACAATGAGCTTTTTGCAATTTGATTTGCATTGTAAAGGATCTATTTTTCTAGTTATTGCTCTAATGTTTTTAATGGGTGTCTGTGGCATGTGTTATGGTAATTACTCTTATTTTAAAAAATATTCTAATCTTATTTATGAGAAATATAACTAAAAACCCTTATTTTCAGGCTTTTTAATATCAGTATTCTGTTCCTCTCACACAATGGCAAATTATATAACAACAGGGAGTTTTTATCCTGTTATTCTTCTATGTGGTAATAAATCGTTAATTTTTTTTTAATTATATTGCTTGAAAAATCTAATAAGAGGTGATGTAATATTGGCAAAGATTTAAAAAAATTAGACTGCAGTATTAAGTAATATTTAGTTGGACTATTAGCCTTATAAAGTCTAATATTTCTAATAATGCATGGATGTGTGATCAAATAGAGAGACAAAGAAAGAGAGTGAGAGCGCGAAGATATGATAAGTGTTTCGTTACAGGTTGTATATGGCCCATTGAAGGAATTCCGAAGTGTCTTATGTGGGTCAGTTTATCGATGCCTACAACGGTCCCAGCAATAGCTGTACGCAGTGTCCTGGATAAAGGATACAGTTTTATGGAAGCAGATGTTTACAATGGTTTCCTAACAGTCTCAGGTTGGACCGCAAGTTTCATCATTCTCTGCATCGTTGGTCTCAAAACAAAATCTGCGTGACGATAATTAATCATTATGACCATTAAACAGCTGAAATTGTAAAATGTAAAATATACTATACGTATATTATATAAAGGAAATTAGATTGCAAAATCCTATTATATTAAATGTAAAGAAATATATATATATATGTAGATTTTTATTCGATGCCAGTCTACTATAGTTTTTTACTTAAATGATTTATGCGAATTAGCTTATATTTGTAAATGTGATGAGATATTCTTAAATAATAATTTAATAATTTGTATGTATAGTTAGTTATCACTTTAACTATAGGTAAGCTATTAAAAACAATCAATAGCAAAATTTGACGAACTATAAAATAAACTTTTTATGTATATTTCAATTTAATTATCATCTCTCTCTTTTCATAGTATACTCGGTTAGGATGCTAGTAGCTATTACTAGAAATAATTGGATTTTATTTTGTAACTTTTTTAATAACTACGAGTGTAAATGTATATTTGTCAACAAAAATATAAATGAAGAGAATGACTATAACATTATATAAGCAAAATTGTCACAGCTGTATGGGATCTTTTTAAAGATTAATCGTTAAGTGTTGCCCATACAACTAGAGTCTTAAATGTATTGAGTGAAATCATCGATAACATTTTTTAAATTCATAGCATAAGGCACAGGTATGTTCTGACATTACCGCAGCTACTATTTAAAATATTTATTTCTTCATTTTATTATAATTAACTGTAAATAAATTATTTATGAATTATAGCAATTTTTCTTACAAATTTCATAACGTATTTAATTCCTTTATTATATTAAATTACAGCGCATTTTATATGTTTTTCTTTATCTTTTTGCTTTTAATCATATTATGCTTATAGAAAATGTACGACGGTAACTGTTACCCTAAATGTAAAGAATAATATCATTTAAATTTCTACAATTAATCATATATCTAATAAGTTTATGATTTACAAAGTAGATTGCTTTGAAGTTTTTACATCGTCTTTTATTTTAATTAACAAATTTAACAATATACGGCTTGTTTCAGTTGGAAATAAAAAATACTTGCTTAAAATAAACACAAATTTGTTTATTATTAATCTAGGTTATCATCCAAAGCAATCAAATAACAGTTTTGAGCTTGTGGTTATTTTTGCAAAAATTATTCTGTTTTGTATAATAACCTTGCCTAAATATTCAATTTTGGAGAAAAGTCTTTATTAAAGGGATTAAAGAGTTGAACACACTCTCATATTGATTTAGTTAAGATGAAGAAATATGGTAACACTTACCTTGACAATTTAAATTTAGTAGGATTTAGCAGTAAAAAAAGGCTTTTCTTCTACTTTTGTCAATTTATTGGAATATTTCATATTTGTTTTTCTTATAATGCAAAGATGCAGTTAATTATTTGCAATGTTACGTAAGTATTTGATATCCAATTTTCTTTATTAGTAAATTTATTAAAATATTTAATTCAATGCTTACTTTTTTGTATACAAAATAAATATTTCTATCACGCTTTGCGACCGCTGAATTAATTCTTTTTAAGCAATAACATAGTCACCAATTAAATTTAAGGCTAGACTTTTAAAATCATACAGCAGACTAGAAATAGCATGCTACCACTTCTTTTAAGAGCTGTCCCTCAAATAGATTTATTAAAACATTACAAATATTAAAAAATCAACATGCATGTCGATTATATTTCACATTGACGATGGGAAAATCAAATTCATAGACAATTTATTTTGCCCATCGTCGATGTGTAAAAAAATCATTTAAACAATATAAATACTGCTTGTTAGAGAATGAAAATAGCATAGACGCAAAAATAGGAATGTACTTTACAAAAAATATAAATATACAATTTTCCCCAAATTTGCTGTATGGAATTGCAAACAAATGCAGGTGACTTAGTGTTTAAATTAAATTAACAAAATCTATAATAACAATTTTTGAAATGAAGATATTCCATAGTATGATTGGCACGATTAAAATGAAAATCTCGATTCTTCCTCAAGAATTATTTACAAGTAGAACTTAATAAAAATATCAGATATATCTTTGCAATCACTTTTTTATAATTAAATTATTATGCAATGTTAACATACTAAATATACTAATATTATAGTATAAGAAAATAATTAATATATAAAAGTTCACTTTTGTCTATTGTTAGACAAAACTAATAATTATCAGTAAAAATAAAATATAAGAATTAAGAATATATCTTTTTGGAATATTTCAGTAATAAGCCTATTCTGACTTACGATTCAATTCCACATTTATTTTATAAGTATATATAGTATACTTCGCATATAAGATTCGCTAATTTTATATTTAACAGATTAGTAGAAAAAATAACACTATCATTTCGTTCAATTAAGAATAATAGCCTCTTTTAGGGAAGCCCTGAATATCTTACTTTTCTCCACTTTCCCATGTACAAGTGTACATAATTGAAGAGGAAGAGACTAACTAACAGGGAACGAATCAAGAAATCTAAATAAATAATATTAACAAAAAAGAGATAACAAGGGAAAAGAATAAGTAAGAATGAATGAACGAATTAATTAAAAATTAATTATCATGCGCGATTAAGCTGATTGTAGTGTTTTTGCGTAGATCAACGTTCTCTAATGTAACGCAAACGTGTAGGTCGTTGTCTTTGGTGATGTAGTAATCATCGTCGTCGTCGACGTCGAAATTAAAGTTGTGGTCGTGGCCAACGTCAAGATTGCCAATAATAACGCAACTACCGCCCTTATTATAATTCGCCCGACAGCTTTTTAGGTCGTTAGTAGCGTATTTAGTATTTTTAGCAGGAAGGCGACATCGGATTGGCATGGAGTGAGCAGCGATAGGACAGTCAACTATCGGTCTTACAGAAGGCATGCAGGTTTTGCTGTATCCTGGAAAATACACATCACATGCTTTATCAGAACCGAACATTCTATCAGCCACTACTACGCATTCGATACCTGTGGGGCTCCTCTCAAAAATGTTTTTTCTCTATATTCCCCCTGTTATTAAAAATGTAAGTGAAATTACAAGCTTTTCTGCAAAAACAAACTATCCAAATTTATAATACAAAATTAATTATATTTTTACTACCTATTTGTAGCTAATAGTTAACTAAACGAACTACTATATATGGCAAAAAGGTTAATCATAAATAGTATATTAAATATTAGTTAAGAAATAATTGAAGAAAAGCTTATAATTTATTATTTCAAACTTTCTGCATAAACGACTGCGTAGCAGAGGCAAATGAAGAATAAATTACAATAATAAACTAAGAAAATTCACAGCAGTAATTTATAAGAGTAAATAAAAATTATTAGTTAGGTCATAGAAAATTCTTTTCCTATTCTAACACCGATAGTGTGTGTTGCTAAATAAAAAATTAACCAACAATTCAGTCAGAAGATTATAAAAAATAGTAGTCTTGTACGCGTAAGAAAATCGCAAAATGTTTTCCAAAATAGAAAATGTAATGATTTACACGAAAAAAGTAGAATTTTTAGTATTACAAAATGTTCTTCAACAATGCAGAATAAAAGAAACTTTCTTAAAAAATATAAATATAGTATTTCTTTACAGATGTCATAGAGGATCGTTTTGTTTTATTGATTTCAGCTGCATTTTTCAAGAAATAATCATTGAAAAACTCTAAGAAGCCATTCTACACATTGAGCACACAATCATTGTTGCAATCATGCGAGAATTAACTTTTAGAATGGTAAAATGGATAGAGAAATAGATGAAGAAATAGAGCACTATGAAAGAGTATTGTAGAGAAACACGAAGCAATGAAAGGATACTGTAACATCCCAGAATTCCTGGAAGACATGCACTAAAAATACTTATATAAATAACGAGCTTCTGGAAAGTCCACCACGCCTAAAATACACAATTAATTTTATACAGATTAATCTTTGCATCTTTGCACGTCTCGTTTTTCACTTCGTCATATATCATTTACAGTTCAGTTGTATTCTAAAGCTACAATAAAAACTGATTATTCTCATTAATATTGATGTATAAGTCCTCTTGTCATACTAAATAAATAACATATTAAAAACGTAGTGAGCATTTTATGGTAATATTTAGGCACAATTATAAACAAGTGGCGCATAAACAATAATGCATCATTTCTTTCAAGGCAGTCAATTATTAAATAAGTTTTAGAGGGTTCAGTCAAATAATCAGTTTAAAAAAGTTAAAAAAGAAAACTGACTACGGTTGGCACATTTTACATTTTACTACGCGCAATACCGTCATTGTTTATATATATATATATATATGTGTATGTATTTTATATATAAATTTTTTAATTTTACTTGCAAGTAACTCAACTTCTAATCTACACGTTACATATTTTCTATCCACAAATTTGCAAGATTATTTAAGCTTAGCTTTTAATCTAATGTTAATAATCGATTCCTATGGAAAATCAATTTCGTTCTATTGATGCATTCGTAGATTGTCTTTACTTTTGGAAAAGCTGTTTTAATTCCGTTGCAATTCCCTTTGAATATTTTTTTCTTTAAAATACACATTCCTCTTTCTATATAGTAACAGTTTTCTTCCTAAAAGTTCATTATTAAACTCTAAAATCCATAATCTCACAGCACATGCAGTTCAGAAGAACTTTCACAATAATTAACTCTTGTAATATTCATACTACATCACCAATAATTTCTTAGTTCTCTATATAGTTTTAGCTTATTAGTTAATTAATGCGATATTCATTAAAAGTACATAAATTGAGATTCATTTTTCAATTTTTAAGTTTGTTTCATAATGCAATTATTACAGATATATTGTTTCAAATTTTCATTCCGAAATAATTGCTTATCGTGTTAATTGATTTACTACAGTCGTTACTTTTAATACGTCTGCTCTTTTTGATCAATTAATTACTTAAACCTTCGTATTACACAAATTAATCTACAGTCGACTCGCAATTGACAACAGATTGCAAAATTAACAAATTCTGCACGTGGGTATATTATTCTTTATACTTAATTTTAATTTTTCCAACTCTTTTTATATTTATATCTATATTTTTGTGTATATTATATTTTGTTGTTGTATTTATTTAATATACGTTGTGCACTTTAGATACTCGAGGCTCATCGATTCTCCAATATCTTTCAACAATGCTACCAAGTACAATATACGGATTAAAGAACTTTAAATTTAAAAATTTATCAAGTTTTGGAAGCTTTGGTTACATCTGGAAGAGGAAAGATTGGGAACAGCTGCTGGTGATTCTATATTAAATCATTAATAATTTTCTAAAACTCTTTTCGTTGTCGGGGACACTTTCATTACCTTACTTTCACGTTTTCAAATTATTGTTCGTTAATGTCTTTTTAAATTATCATTCTATTAATACGAGATCTTTCAATTTTGTATTAATTCATAGAGAAATATTTTTGAATAATTTAAGCATTTCTATCTAATTGATTATCACGAAGCCTTATTATCTTAACAGTTTTATCCGCTCTGCTAGCATCTTCATCAAAGTAATAAATAATTTAAATTTAAGTCTTATAACGCGGTTTCTTTCTCGCTAATAATTTTAATACCGTGCTTTGTAAGAATCATCTTTACAGTTTCGTTATCTCTGGCTTCCTGATTATCGGTATCCTTGGAATCATCTTCGATTAATGAATCACAATTGTCCAGATAGGAAACACTTTTCGAGGCTCTTTGCAGTGATTTACTTTTCTTGGAGTTTCTGGAAGCTCTTAAATTATCCGCTGAAGCAGCTTTCGCTGCCTTCGATTTAAAATATTTTTCGTTACATTTAAATAAAACATTTGGTGATTGTAAATTGTCAGCTGATGAGTATCTTCGTTTTTCGTGAGCTACAGGTTCGTCACTTCTCTTCCTAACGAGTGATCCCTTCCTAGAAACTCTACGATTACCGGCCATGGAAGCATCCTCATCGCGATATTTTGATTGAGAATGTTTACTCCGAGAGCGTTCCCTAGGAGCCGAACGAGGATAAATCGCTTTCAGGAATTCTTTTTGAAATCTTTCGCTAACGTCATGATGAAATTTTTCCTCGGGGGATCTTGCGCCAACGTTACCAATCTCGAATCTATCTTCAGCTGCAGGATCTAGAATTGGATCTGCGGACATGATCTCAAAAATTTTAGGAGAATTTGTCTTAATCCATTCTTCTTTTCCTTTCTTTTTAGGTATAAAAGAATCTGAATGACTTTCATGCTTTGGCACAAAAATACTAAGCTTCCTTTCCTTTTCAGACAGAAAACTACCTAGTTTCATTTCGTTCTCAAGTGTAAATGATTTGGATCTTGTTCTGCGTTCAGGCACGGGACCTAACTGAGTTGTGCTTTTCGATAATTCGCTAGATTTTATTTTATTATCAGTTTTAACACTCCATTTCAAATCGTGTATAGGGGCAAAACGTTCTTTCGTTTCCTGCAATTTTACAGTGCCAGATTTAAGTTCTTTTATAGGTATAAAGTCTGATATCCTTTCATCTACAATTATAAGGTCTGGTTTTACTTCCTGTATAGGCATAAAATCTGATTTTGTCTCCTTTACAGGCACAAAACTAGACTTTATGTCTTCTTCAGAATCAAGGCTTCTTTTTCTATCTTCATAACTAGATGTAAAATCTGATTTAGATTCCTGTACCGGTACGAAGCTAGACTTGATTTCTTTTTCAGGCACTAAATCTGTCATTCGATTTTCATAGCCAGATATCAAGTCTGAGCTTCTCTCGTGTGCACTCATCAAACCTGATTTATTATCTATTTTAGACATAAAGGTTGCTGGTTCCTTTTTATAATCAGATATAAACTCAGGCTCGTATTCTGACACAGATTTAAAATCAGATTTTATTTCCTGTATAGGCACAAAGCCAGCTGATCCCAATTCGTACTCAGGCAAATAATCTGAGCTTTCCTCTTCTACGGGCTTGAAGCCTGATTGGGTATCCTCAGGAGCATAAATTGTGTTTGGTTCTCCACAAATTTCACAAATCTCGCAAATATTATCAGTGGATGTTGCAGCTGGATTTTGGGCCTCCATTTGTTCTTGCAAGGTCCATGAATTACAAATGTCACATTCGGTTGAGTCTTCATCACCCAAAGAGCTACATGTAGAACGAAGCGTATAAAAATTGTCTTGGTTACCATCTCTAGAAAGATTTTGCCTGGAAAGATAATTTATCTCATTCGCGAAACAACAAATAGAACAAAATTCGTCTGTTTGTACGTCGTCCGCTGTCGTGAATTTGCTCTCAGCATTTGATAGATCATCGACAAAAATTTCTTCGTATCGTTTTATGGATTCGTAACTCTTCGACTTTTTGGAAAAAGTGTCATTAGCTGCACTTTTTCTTCGCGGAATCGCTATAGGATCACTCGCATTGATCGCAGAATCTAAACTGCCTTTCAATGGAATGCTCTTCGGAATTACAAAATTTTTTTCCCTTTTTCCCAAATATTCTTGACTCCTACATTCTCTTCTTGCAGGTTTCACTGGATGCATTCTCTCTTGAACCCATAATTGACTCACTTTTGCTTTATTACAATAACTTTCGTTATTCGTTGAATGATTGACGAATTCTTCAGGATGATTAGCCATATCATAAATATAAATTTTCTCAGTTTTAACCTTTTTAGGGCTTTTTCGAGTATTCACAGTCGATTTCAAATACTTACCATCTATCTCAATGTTGCTATCACGCTTTAACAAATAATAATCTGTATTTTCATATTCTTTTAGTTTGTCTACGTCTATATCGAATTCAGCTTGAGCACCAACTGATGTGTACACTTTTTCCAAAGGTTTTTCGTTTGCCTCCTTTTTCTTCGTTTCTTCCTTCTTTAATTGTTTCTTCTGACCCTCTGTCTCATGTGAATACTTACTGTCCAATTCCTCCTTATCAGTATTTATTTCAAACGAATCATAATCATTTTTATCATTCTCTAAAGACCTACGATTCTCTACGTGCGGAGAACAAATTTCCGTAATCTTTACACAACTCTCAGAAGACTTTTGATCTTTTTGCGGATCATCCTGAGGACAAAGAACTTCGTAAAGAGCATTATCCTTATCACTATCTTTCTCTTCAACTAAGTCTACGCTTAATTGTGAATATTCCTTTCTTGGTTCACCTTCAATGTGAAATGAAACAACCGAATAGCTAGCAGCTGAGATCTGAAATTTGTATTCGGGATCTTGACTGCAGCTAGCCAGTTGAAGCTCGCTATCGGCGAGACCTACCTCTTGAAGAATCTGCGACTCACCACTTTCCGTGGTGATAATCTGTTTAGCCTGGCCTGGATATGTAGACCTTTGCACCACTTGCTTGCCATTTTCTGATAAAGCGTTGATCAGACCGGTGAATGGCACATTATTCGAGTTTTGCAAATTTTTACGTAGAACGCTATCAGGTACGTCGATGGACAAAACTTCAATCGGACTCGGAGATTCCATCGTTACATCGGTAGGTGACGGTGTTATGAAACTTTTTCTTGAATACTTAGTTGCTAAACTCAAGTAATTATTTGCATCAGGTGGGGAAAGTTCCAACTTACTTCATTATCCAATAGTATAAGCAGCATAAAACAAGAAATAGATTTTTATAAAATTCAGTAATTAAAAATTACGCCTTTTAATGTTTAATAAATATTTAATATGAACTATTTAAATGATGTATTATTTAGAAAACACATAAGCTATTTATCAAATTTTTAAAAGAAACTATTGATAAATTGTATGACTCATTGATCATGGCAATAAAATTGTTCTATTTCTAAAAGTCTGGAAAAAATGACTTGCAAACAAACAAAAAATACAAGACTATTGTTAACATTTATCTTGCAATGCATAATGTTAGCATATGCTTTATCATTTATATATTTTGTTATAGAAAATTATCAGTTCTCTTGAAAATATATCACTAGTCTTGTACATATCTTATGCATGGCAGTATTCTCTTTGTCAATATATATTAACAATGAGAAAAAAATTATTCTTAAAAAATATATTACTTCCCTGAGATCATTTTATAAAATTTTATAAAGTTACTATTTTTCTATAATTATTTATATTTAAATTATGATGAGACTCACATTGTCTGTATAGGTTTTTTCGAGTCATAAATTTCATTGCTGTAAATATAATCGATGACAGAGTCTTGTACAAAAAATCTGATATTTTCACCACGCTTCAATGCTCTTCTTATTCTAGTAGAGCTAATGTCATTTGGGATCCATTCAGTTACAATAATTATATTGTCCTGAAATAAAAAATTTGCAATTCAATATTCTTACTATATCTCTATAATCAGCATATTAATTAATAAAAATTACCACATATTTATAAAGAATGTCTGATTCATAAATAAATTTATTTGGATTAGAACCTTGTCTTGTTACAACAACTAAGCCATGTTGTCCAACTATTGCATCGATCTGTGTTAATAAAAGGATTTATTTAAAACGGATAAATTTAACAAATAGTAATACCACTCAACTACTTACATCTTCCTCTAACCATAGCCCATATGTTCCAAAACTTTCTAATAAATCACCTCCACATAATAATCTAATTTGAATAGGTGGTTGATCACAACTATTTTTTACATTCTCTGGTATCCATTCTAAATCTTCTATCTCAAGACTTTTAATTTCACTAGAATCATATACAACAGAGTTTAATAGATTTTGATGATGTTGCAAACTGGCTTTGGTTCTTGTCCAGCCATTCTGTCTTGTTTCCCAGGTGCTCAATCTAATCCAATCACTATTTTGTAAGGCTAATCTGAGCATCGCACACCTATGTGCAGCATTCACAAGATCTTGTTTCCCATACGCATCATGAGTAGGTGATATGACACCACCGACCACAATACAGCTTCCCATTTTATGTAGATGATCCCTGGCAAGTTCTACAAGTGGAAGAAAATTTATTTTTACCTTTAGAGAAGAAAACAATATTAAAAAAATTATATACACATATAATTCTTTAGGATAACAATCAGGTTCATAATCTACACTCCATATTGTCTACTACTACATAATTATTAATTAAAACACATTTGTCATATATCACAAAATAATGAATTAATATAAATTAGAGTTCCTTTACTTTGGCAAAAGGTTATCATTGCTGAAAAGTGAAACCGAATCGACTTTACTTACCAAACATTCGTAAGTGCATGATAGTCGGTGGATTGTAACTGCCGCAGGACATAAGAATAACACGCATTGGTGCCATTTTTGTAACAACTGGTTATTGAACGCAAAATGCAGAATTGAATTACGAAGTTTTCTCACACATGCATAACCTTACAGCGTTCATGTGAAACGACCAAAGGCGAAGAGACAAGAGAGGGAAGAGCATGGTTTGTTGCGCGCGCACAGCAAATCATATGTTCATATTCTCTGTTGCTCGCTTTGACAGCTCTGGCCTGGTCTCTGACGTGACAGCTAACAGGTCTTTTTGGTTCGTAATTTTGGCGCTAGGTGGAACACATTTTTTAAATTTCTCGTAAATACAATATCGCAGTATAATTTTATATCTAAACAAAGAGTATTTTCGAAAAGACCTTAAGAAAAATATTAATATTGCTTATAGTCAAACATGCAGATAAAAATTAATATTTTCGTCCACCATCTGATGCAAGCAAATCCAAAAAGCTTCTATAGAGGATAGACTTGGCAAAGTACAGAAATCATCCGATTGATATTGTGAGCTAGAGTCTATGTGATATAGCTTATACACACAGCTCGTACATACAAACCAATATTACTGATTATATATTATAAATAAAAAGAACTAAATTGTAAGGGGGAGGAAATGAAAGAGAAAACCATTGGATTCATTTGATAATACACAAATTTTATTTTGTCCATTTGTTTTACTTCCGCTGAATCGGGGAAATCATTTGTTGAGAGAACAAAAATCGCCGCAATACAATTAAATATTTACATTAATAATATGTGGTTTTGTTTTTTTTTCTTTATTCTCCTTTTTTTGTATATTTTGTTATTTGTTTTGTCATTTGAATAATTAATAATCAAATTAATAGTAGTAATGATAATTGTAATAATCATAAAGAATCATATTCGAATAAATCATACAGCCACCTGGTAATGGAGATAGAATAATTAAAAGATTTGCCGATTTAATTGATTACCGAATTACAATTACCACGGGCATCTTGCAAATCGTTTACCAGCAAACTCTTTTTATACTCCCCACCTTCCCTTTCTCACTCTCTCTCTCTCTCTCTCTCTCTCTCTCTCATACATACATACTCTCAAGCAGCAATTCTCTCAGACTCGTAATAATTCAAATAATCCTTTCCTTCTGATCAATTTTGTCTCGTTTTAATCATGGCATACGTTTTGCAAAAACTCCCGCATTTTTACCCGCATCCGTCCAATTTACTATACATATTAAATTACCAAGAATTCAACATTTTGTGACCCCAAATTTTTGTTATTATGTATTCTCTAGATTTTCTCTCGCTCCATCTCTGAATACTTCTCTCTCTCTCTCCCACGCATACAAACACGAGCGCGCATTAACACTTATTCATACATAAACGTACATCTACTCTCTACATTATTAACATGTTTAAGCGCGATGATACATTCATTCCCACAAGTTCTCACTGTATCTTAAATATCTCGTAATAGCTTTATTTCGACCTTTTCTTTCTCTCTTTGTCTCACACACACACACACACCACACGTACGCACGCACGCACGCACGCACGCACGCACGCACTCACATTTTCTTCTGCATTCCATCAGATTAAATCGTAACGAACATACTCGCATTTGTATTATTATGATTTTTCTCATCGCTACAAAAGAGAATCTATCTCGTTAATTGGCGAATCACGTAAGACTATTTCCTATTCAATCACACTCGTGTCAGCGTTGATTAAATGCTCTTCGGCGACAGGATCGACTCCTGGAGCGCCACGCGCGCTTTTCCCTCACTGATACCGGAAGACCCACCTTGAGGATTTGCCTGTAAAGTCAACCCAGCCGCGCTTGACGATGATTTAACAACGACAGAGAAAAGGACCGCGCTTTTACTCTGAAGGAGTGTCCACCATACATCACTCGCTGCTTTTATCAATGCCCACTTTCCCACTTCCTGTGCATTTATATATCGATCTCACTCCATCTTTCAATCAAAAACGACAAGATGGAATGGTGAATCCTCAAAGAAGCTCCCCGAATATGACCCGCGCATCTTCCCGACTCTGGTCGCACAAGACTTCATTTTTATTTATTTTTTCTTATTTTGTGTATGTGTACTTTTCTTTCCTGTGTACGCATCTAAACAATGAAAGCAGCAAAATGTCTCGAGAGGGATTTCCCTGAGCACGACGCGTAATCGCGAAACAGCTACGGGGAACAGAAGGCAAATGAAAAACTAACGACACTCGGCGAAAATCAGCCTGAAACATTTGAAAAGGAATCTTACCTCGATTCATTTTCTTTTCATTAAATCGCTCGCTCGAGTGTTTACGTACAGTTTATTACGGAGGAGACGGAGAAACTTTTCATAAAAGCTCCCTGTCTCGTCCCTTCTCTCTCTCTCTCTCTCTCTCTCTCTCTCTCTCTCTTTCTTTTCTAACTCCCTGCGCGAGAGAATTTCTCTCGTGTCCCGGCCAAATTGCGTCACAACTAAGATTCTATGTCATTTAAATTCTTATTACAAATACGGTAATAGTATAGCATAGTAGTAATAGTAGTAGTTATAGTAGTAGTAGTTCTAGTAGTAGTAGTAGTAGTAGCAGCAGTAATAATAGTAGTAGTATAGTAGTAGGTTTCTTATTTTTTATTACTTTTTATAATGAAGCATTTTTTTGTCCTTATAGTTTCTGGTTCTGATAATCTAATAGACATCTAAAAATAACACCCATTTTTTCATTATTATTTTTATACTTATATTTCGTCTTATAGCTTCACCTTTTTCCTTCTGTTAACGATCATCAAGTATTTACTTCTTAGACTTTAATTACATTTTATAATATATATACTCTAGCGGCTGGAGTTATACATTGTTATTTTTTTTCATCGTTCGTTTTGTCGGCTTTTCGATACTGCATCGGTTCATATTGCTGCTGTTTTTTGTATCCAAATAATTAACACGCTTGCTCGTACCACCTTGCCATCTCCCAATCCTTTCAAAATTTTCATCGCTGCGTTTCGCGTTTCTTTTCTTTCCTTCTTTCTTTTTTTTTGGATTCCCATAGCAATGTTCGCCTTATTGTAATGGGAAATCCTTCAGTCCATCTCTTTGAATTCTTCTTCTGCACGTTCTTTTTTGTATTTTTCTACATTCATCCCCTGTTAATTTTAATATCACATTTTCTAGTGTTAGATTAGTTCGACGTATTCCTATCAATTAATTTACTGCTACTGCCTTCTATCGCGCTGTTAACGTAATATGTCATGTCAATTTTCTTGCGGCTAGCACAATGCATACGTCGGACCAATCCAGCCCTCGTTAATATATAGAATACATACATCTTTATATCCCGTTTAAGATAAGGTACGATGAATCCAAATTGAAAGACATACATGGTATGACTGAATTGCCGTAGCAAAGTTACTCGCAAAATAGACAAAAAAAAATAAAAAATAAAAAAAGTACAAAAACAGATACAAACATCTAGGATGAACTGTATATTTGCAACGATTGTTCTTTTCGCTAATCTTTTCTCTCTCTCTCTCTCTCTCTCTCTTTCTTTCATATACGTTGTTTTTATTTTCAGATTTTCGTGCTCGGAAACTCATTTAGGTCTCCCTCACCCTTACCTATCTCTCTATCTCTGTTTTTCTCTTTACATGCTCATAAAGAAGTACATAGTTTGTACTCCCTTTCAGGAAACTGATTATTTATGAACGACAGCCAATGCAGTATTTTCGTCAACCGTCAAACGAAAAAATTGCACCTGTCGAACAATTTAACGTGTCTTACACGAAAGTAGAAAAAATAAAATAAAAAAGATTTCGTTATTTTCTCAAACCTACGGTACTGTAACGAACCTAATATAAATTACAATACGGAATAAAATTTGAAGATAAAGCAAAAATTACTCTCTCTCTCTCTCTCTCTCTCTGTCACTTTCTCCCTATCCCTTTCTCTCTATAAGCTCAATCATCCCTTACTACGTATATATACAATACTATACATGTTGAGAAACTTTGAAAGCGTAGCAATACAAGTCAATATGCAAAAATATAAGAATAAAACTACGGCAAAGCTGTAGATGAATATTCTATACTCTTCCGTCTCTAAGAAATAAAAATGAAACCGCAGAATTGAAGATTTTAAGACCAAAGAACACGTCGACTCTCGTGTCAAATCCCAACATTTGCTTAAAGTTTCTTACTCTTTTTCATCTTTTTGCCGCGATAAGCTTGAGTTACAATCAATATGATTGTGCTTAATAAAGATTACGATTCATTGTTGATACAACAACGAGAAGCAGGAGTATCAATATTACTTTAATATTAACATTTGCGGCGCGCCATGTTGAAAATATTTCATCCGGCTAGGTCGCTACTCGCTGAGATTTGACAATGATCAATTTCATCACTTTGGCTGTCATTCATATCTTGTCTCAATGAACCATCTTTTCTCACTTTCTCATATATACTATATATATCGATTTCCTCTTTTTGTTCTTTCATCAAAATTCAATCTCTAATTCCATCCAGAAACTTAAAGCTTCTGCGTTCCAACTGAAAGAAAATGATTTCTTAAACGTTTTCCTTTTTCTTTCGTACGATAAAACATCCGAGCTTTCCTAATTAATCAGAGATGAGAGTTTCGTTCTGAGCGAGGACCCTATAGAATTTGTACTTCTTTAATGAGAACCACGAGAAGATGACGCCACTCTACTTAACGCCACACTAGATGAATTATATTTTACGATTTTTTTGTTTTTAGTACTTAAGGTTAGATTAAAACTGTTATATATAACTGCACGCGCGCAACGTATCTGCTGCATTTCTTTGTCTGCACTACAATTAGTGGAAAAATTTCTGTATAAATTTCATCTGCTTAAATTAAAATCTCGTAGAGAAATATTCTTTCTTACGAAGTCTATCAAGTTTTTCCAAATTACTAAACAAGTATTATTTCTTTAAAATCATCAAAAGTTTCAAGAATAACGTAGCTTTACAGAGATCTGAAAACTTCTTTCGTAATGTGAATGATCTAATTTTCATAAAAGGTTCTTTGATTTCAGTTGTATTCTTGCATTCCATAAGCATAAAGATTTGTGCACGCGAATCTTATTTGTTTGCATTGTTCTGGTCTTAACAGTCTTTTACAATGCAAATTAATAGAGAACTAAGATTTTCGATGCAACAACAGATTGTCTGTGTGTTATGGTTCATGTGCAGCTGAATGATACGCTTGTCACATCGAAATTTATAAAGGAAAAGAAAATTAATGTGAAATGTTCAGAAAAAAGGTGTAGAAAAATTTTCGCCACTAAATTTTGTTAACCAGCTCTGTTAGAAAAAAATCTCTTGAAAAAATGAAAAATGAAAATAGGTGAGCGCGATTATCTACTTTTGCTGAAATTTTCACTACTCTCAATGCCCTCCGGAAGTGATTATGACAATGGAATATAAACATTAATTAATATTAATAACAGTAATAATCATAGTAAAGACTGAAGAGAGTGGCGAGGCTTCCAGAGCTTTAAAATTGAGAAATCATTTAAGCATATTTCTCTAAGTAAACTCAACAATCTTTTGTCAAAATAACTCCAGAAGAAACATCGTAGAAATTATACCATAAAATGATATAATTCGTTTGACCTCTGGTTTGCCTGATAATTTAAACTGAAAACAATGATAATTATCTTGATAGCTGTTCTAAATAGATCCAAACAGCTTAAGTTATTGCAAGTAAGTATACACGCGGCAATTTACGTTGGATTAGCCATAGCTGAGTTGTAATTACATGAGTAAGATGACGTGTAAACGCGTGCTTGAACCGGATTTACTAGATCGTGTTTAGTTACGCTGCTTAGCCCAGTGATACAGCGTAATAATTTCGCAGCAAAAATAGCTTGTGTATCGCTAAAATCAGTATCAACTTAGTATTGCCAATTAACATGATAAAATGATTCACATTCAATGTAGTCATCATTATTATAATGTTAATGGTTTGTAGACTTTTGTTTTATATTATGTCGTACAACTTTTAATTGTAAGTTTGCCGATCAATTTTGTCTAGTTTAGGTTCCCAATGACTAGAATAAAAAAATTTAATTAAACAGAAACAGTAAGTTTGCAATAAGTATAATAACGAAAGAAAATAATTCAAATCGTAGCTTTTTATTTTGCTTTAGACAAAGCTCTCGTCAAAAGTGCTCTTTGTGTTTTGAAAATAATAAAAGAGATTGGATCTATTTATATATTAAGCAGCTGATCAGTGTTAATCCAAACACTTGCTACAGTAGTCTCCTCCTATTTTGCTCTTTTTTTTCCTACAAAATTGGACATTTTCTCGTGATACAGCATCACATTTTAATCTGTGCCCTAAACAATTCTAAGTATAAAAGTTTGTATCCTACTGAATACTTTAAAAAATAATTGAAAACATGGGAAGTTACTTGAATTGTCGTAACAATAATATATTAAAAAAAAAAAATTTTTTTATAATGCCATGTGTAATAAAATAATTCAAATATCAATGAATTTTCATTGGAGTAAAGTAACGGTAGACCAAACAGCTACTACATTGTCATACGAAATTGTACGATTCATTCTGCTAAAAATGAGTTTGATGTTTCCGAAAAAAAAGGTTGAAATATAAAATGGCAATAGTGATTGAAAGTAATGTATCTGAGCGTTTGCTACCGTAAAGTCTACAGACTCGAAACAGTAATAAGAATAGACGGCTGTTCAGTTTACAATAAGAGTCAACAGGATGCACGATACTGATTATTCTAATGAATAAAATCAATACTGAGCTTAAGCAAAATCGTGACAATGAAAATAGAAGCATTTATACTAGATAAATAAATAAAAAAAAAAAAAAACAATTGATTTTGCATTTATTTTTATGATTTTTCGGCAGCTCCTATACAGATAGCTGACTTTTAATTTGAGGAAAAAAGAACAGAATTGCCTGTGGATTGCTAGCACAATTCAGGAGACTCTACTGCACAAATCTAATCAGACGTTTCAGTTTTATAATCATCTTAACTTTTTCGGTAATCCAATTCCTCTCAAGTAAAAAAATTATGCTTGGGCAAATTCAAGAAAAAAAAAATAATCAATGTTCCCACCAGCCAATCTAGTGTTTGGAAAACATTGTACCAAAAGTTTTCGCAATATTTGAAGCAATAATCGGTGTGTCAATTTGCCCGTCTTGCTAAAAATGTTGTCCTTTTGCCGTTATCACTCGCTCGTTCCATTGTCTCTCCATCCCTCTAACACCCTTCTCTCTTATAACGCATTAACGCACAAGCATACCATAAACAGACACGCATACATACACGCGCAACATTCAAAATTCAGGGTGGGCATCGTCTAATCGTCTCTCCGAGCTTCGAACGAAAAGAAAATCCTCGTATTTCCTTGGTCGTCGAAGCGCAATTATCGTATAACGTTCGCAATGATGATTTTTTGTTTTTTTTTTTCCCCTCTCCCCTTCCCTGTCTTTCGCATTCCCTATGATTGTTTCGCTCATTCTTACTCCCTGCGTACCGCAAAAGTTACGCACATACGTTCATAGGTCGATATACATACACACACTTGCATATGTGCACTGGTGCGCGGAAAATTCTTGTCCATTTTCTCGCGTACGCACATGCGAGATCGCATTTTATCCGCGTACAGTCGATGGTGATGACAACCTTGTTTCTCCTCTTCTTCTTCTTCTTCTTCATCTTCACCACCATTTCCTCCTTCCATCACCCTCCTCCTCTTCATCTTTTGTTCTCTGCTTCCTCAAGTTCTACTGTTCCGCATCCTCCCCACGCTCTCCGCCGCCTCCGCCATATCACTTTCTTGTCTGCAAAGTAATTGAAAAGAAACAAAAACGTACATTAGTGCGCGCTCCAAAAGCGTTCATCCGTCTCGGGCAAATACAAATGAGACGGTGCAATGGCATGCAAAATTTTTCTCACAAATATTGTATGCTCTTGCGAATATTGCAATTAACAATACTGGAGCGATATTGATGCTGCGGTATGGGAGAAATTAAAATCACAATTTGGTAATGTGCTGAAATATTTTACCTAAAGATTGTCCATCATTTCAGAGAGAGTAAGCCTTGAGGTGGACATTGCTACGCCACTGTCACTGCTGCTTTGCACACTGCTGTGGTCGTCAGTATCGGATTGGTTACTCGTGTAGCCGATAACGTCCACTTCATCTGCAAAATTACAAACGTCGTTAATAGTAAGTATTATCCCGCCACGTGTTTCTCGACTAGAAATATTTTCCTCCGCACAGCGAATTTTATCAGCATTATTTTCAGCCTTTGGGAAATTGCTTGGCCAACGATTCAGCTTTAAAACGTTAAATATGGCTTGAGAAATTATTTTTAGCAAATATTATCGCTTTAACGAAGAAGGTTTATTATAACCTTGTCAAGTTTAATTGGATTAACGTTAAATTTGTGCAAGTCGATTACCAGTCTTTCCTGACGCTCGACAATGCAAAATAACGAGGGCATGGGGGGTAGAGGGGGGAGTGATGTGAATAATCAAATTATATATATATATATATATATATATATATATATATGCAACTAATTGCGTAAGAAAAAACTAATGTAATTTTATGAAAACTATTATTTAAGATACTAATTTTATATAAAGCACCAAAGTTCTGAACAAAGCAGAGTTTTGCTTGTTCCATAAATCTAACAGTAAGCACGTCTGAACACGAAACTATGCATATTTAATCCTTAACATACATAGGATGAGAGAGAAAATTCCGTGATGGATCGACGTTTTATAAATCGAGCAAAAAATTCAGATCTATTCCCACGACGAGTTTTCGTTCGGAGAGATGTTTATGTTGGCAAAATAGGAGCGATACCTTTGGGCAATTTCGTGGAGCGATGGCGAGTTCGTGTGGGCGTGCCTCGCGACGAAAATAATTGTAAACAAGCTCTGACGTAATCGGTCCGAGAATAAAGAGTAGGGTTGTGTTGTTTTCAAGCGAGACGTAGCACGGATGAATCAAATAAACCTTCGATACTTCCTAATTTCTCGCTCGGGAAAGTTAAGTCTGCCTTAAAAAAATGTTTATATATAAAAAAGAAAATATATTTAATCCATTCATAGAGCGATAATCGAGGATAAGGAGAAAAATCAGTAAAATGATTAATAATTGCAAGACGTTTCACGCGTCATTGGAAGCTTATTTTCTATAACTTTAATCGATGATCGAGGGTGTAGAGGGAGGGGGTTGGTTTTTGGTGGCAGAAAGGTCGATAAGTCAGGAAGCTTGGTTATCGACGTTGGAAAATAAAGACGCGTGTGCAGGAGTGACGTCATCGCGCCAGCGAAAAGCAGCAAAAGAAGCAAGAAAGGGGTTTGCGAGGGAAGAGGGTGTGGGCGAGGCGACACACAGGGCTACAAAGACACCCCTTCCCCAGGGCTATTTTTTCGTAATCAATAACATGCCTCTATTCTCGTCACAAGCCAGTTCAACCCTCGGCAACCTGTCCAGGTGGCAGTGATTCTCATCCGGGACGCGCTACGAGCACTTTTCAAGGTCGAGGTGCGATATCGATTATCGATTGCATCCCACCACCTCTCGTGGTGTCCACCCAAGCCACGGCCCAACCCGAGCGGGCAGCTTCGATTATCGGCCATGGCTTAATAAAAAAAAGGGGAAAAAACGCGACGCCAGGAAAAACAATGGCAGCTAAAGAACTCTTCGTTCATCCCTCTAAAGGCTAACGCTGGAAAAACTGCCGTATAAAATATGCATTCTCATTATATACATAGTATTTGATTCTCTTGGAATATTTCCAAAAACTCGCGCAAGCCCTTCGTCACGATTCTCCAATTTCTAGAGTAATCAAGGTGCAAGAGTGGATGGAAATGTGATAGAGAGTGCACAAGCAGAATTTATTTCTACAAAATTTTAATTGGCGATGGTCGATGGAATAGAATTTTCAATAGGAGAATAGAGAGGATTCTGACTGTACAGCTTATCCCATGGACGCTTCTGAAGAACGTCGAATAAGAGGGGTCTTTTGGTATACGGATATATAGCATGTACACAGCATACATATATAGAGTATACGTGACTGTTAGAGGAAAGGAATGACAGAAGAGCGTAATTGGCGATATTCGGGGCCAGCTTAGCGGCAAATAATAGAAAAAGGGGTGAAAGAAGAAAGGGTAAAAAAAAAAAGAAAAAAAAAGGAGAATTTGTCGTGGCTCGAGAGTCCCTGGCTAGAGGGTAGCACGAGTGCCTTGTGAAAGAGTTCATTAAAATCAGCACCGTCTGCACCTCCACCTCATCCCATCCTGGCCCTTCTTTCCTCTCTCTCTCTCTCTCTCTCTCTCTCTCTTTCTCCTTCCTCGATCCACCAGTCTTCCCTCTTCCGTGCACCCCCCCCCCCCCTATCTCTCCCTCTACGCCCCTCAGCAGCATTATGTACATTTCCATTCACATATTTAAGTATTATAAATAAACATATACGCGCCTTCGGAATCACCAAACGACACGATTGTACTCGCAGGTGAAAGGGATGCAAAAAATGCATAACATTAGCCTCGCTTTTGTCCCCCTGCAAAATCGTATTTCACGCCAGCAGCAGACCACCATGGAGCGTCAAACGACGAGAGCAAAAAATCAACTGATATTTTTCATCTGGTTACTGCGCGAACCGTATAAAGATCTATCCTGTTACGGTATTCACCCAGTACCCCGTGTATTTGGGATTAAATAATTTAGCCAATAGACTCCATTGTCTCGGATCATTAAGCTCGAAACAATGCGAAAGGATCTTTCAAGCAACTTTTGTCAGCAGCCACTCTATTCAGCTTAATTGAACCATTAAAATTACCTAACAGGATAAAGCACGATACCAGTCGATGCGAGTGTGCGTACGTGTGTGAAATCAAAGTTCACGTATAATTAGTCTATCAATTGCAGAGAAGGATAAAAATGTAGTAGATAAATTTAATGATAGAAATCGCTAGTGTTGTGTCAAGCCTAGAGCCACAATCAATGCACTTTGAAAATAAAAAATATGGAAAGCTGGGGATTGAAACTACAATGACACCCTTTGCAAAGTCATAACTCACACAGCTTCGCTCTTTTCACTTAATGGCTGAAAAGTAAGTGTTGGTGTTTTTTTTTTTTTTTTCACAGCAAGGCTAGGTACAATCCATTAAATGCCGTTACCTACGTCAACATCGAATCCATTACGTTTTGTGACGCCAAAACTGCGCACTGGCTGTAAGCAGTTTTTACGTTTACTCATCGAAAGTATCATATCGATATCGGTTTCAGCAGTCATCCACCAGCAAAAATAATGTATTATAAATGAAAAGGTCAATCGTAAATTTAGTTTTGGACAGAGATTGAATAAACGAGCTGTAGCCAACAAAAAATTAATAGCAATAACCGTGCAACTATTTGTAGTTTGAAACTCTAATTTTTTGTAAAGAAAAGGGGGGGGGGGGAGGTGGGATTACTCGCGAGCCTGAGAGATTTATTCATTGCAAAATTTTTAAGGAGCCCGGTGTTGGAATCGCGAGTGATGAAAATTCTGATATGTGGGGAGAGACATTCCTTATTTGGAAGGATTATTACATCCAGCGATGATTGTATTAGCTCGATGTAGTATGTGCGGTAACGACCATAATAAACCATCCGCGGTCACCGATGCTATCATCAATGACAGAGAACTAGAACAATGACGTCACGCTTCGTCGACTTTCGATTCATCGAATCACTTAAACCCGTTTCCTTCGTGTATCTTGATTCAGCGCTGTTCCATGAGGTCTTTGTTGAATTTTTACAATAACAGCGGCATATTGTTTAAGACGAGGGAACAAAAAGGCGTATGTTTATCGTAAATGCAAATATTCTATCGACAATGGCTACGCATACGGTTTGAATCGCAATTGTGAAAATAAAAGAAAACGTGCACGCTATAGCTTCACTTTTTTCACGCTAAGGTAAACTACCTAACGGAATAATTAGAGCAGTTAATTTTAAGCTCTCTTTTATTAAACAAATCTGCTGCACGTGTGGAGCGTGTGTATATAACATTCACGTGTAAAAATCATATTACGAATAATAAATTACATTTCCTAGGAAAGGGGGGGGGGAGAGAGAGAGAGAGAGAGAGAGAGAGAGAGAGAGAGAGAGAATTCCTTCTGTTTATTCATTCACCAACTTGGCTTTGTTTGTAAACTTACACTGTGGAATAGGAGGTCGCGCTTATTAAGTTGAAAAAAGTTTCTCGGTTCGAGGAAGAAGGTAAATTTAAATAGGAAATGAAATTGTTGGGTAATTATAGCGAAAGTAGAGAGAGAGAGATGTTGAAAAAGCTATCACGACTGTTGATGAAGATTCCAAGGTGTATCGGAATCTTCCAAATGAAATTCCATCAAGGTTTATTTGTACTACGTGATGCGTATTGAATCGACCAACTAACATCGTAGGTAGATCGCAGTTAGATCGGTGGAAAAGCGATTCTAGGCGAGGAAAAAAGGAAGAGAAAAAAGGAGTAAAGTGTGTGAGAAGTGGAGAAAGGTGGGATGGGGAGGAGAGAGAGAGAGAGAGAGAGAACAAAGCGAAAGTTTCTCGTCAAATTTGTAAACTCTCCACTGGCAGCCCGAGGCGAGCATATTTTCAGATTGGATCCTGCTATTTTTGTATCACTGACAGTTTTTTCGCGGTGACATCGATTCCGCTTCAACGCTTATTTATAAAGTCACCTCGGGAATAACATTGAATAAAAACATGAGTCGAAAATTTACTCGATCAAAAATTCCAGATGCACGAAGGAATAAAAAATAAGTAAATAATTCAATTGTTTGTTCTTTCCTCGTTTTATATCAAGAGCGTTAAAGAGGAGCGAAGCCTGATGGTGAATTTGAATCGAGTTAATATTGGTTTTTTGGCAAATCTCATTTTGTCGAAGAAAGAATTTCAGTCGGAGGAGCGGTGGAAAGTAAAAAAAACTTGGCGAATGAGAATAATAATTCAATTGCCTGTTTTTTGCTCGTTCCATATTAAAAGCAAAGTCCGATGGTAAAGTTGAATCGAGCGAATCATGGTTCTTGGGGAAGAATTCTCTCGGAGGAGGAAGGATTATAGTCGAAGAAGAGTAGAGCACACAGCAGAGATGAGGAAGCATAAAGCTTGGTGAATGGGAATGAACCGAAGGTGCGTGATAGTTTGCTGACAAATCACTCGTGCGAATCGATACTGGTTTCGCGTGGTTCCAGAAGGAAGCAAGGTCACGCGAGAGGACGATAAATCCGGCACTTGAAAATTTTACTCCTATGGGAAGCATCCTGCGCGTTCCTTTAATGAGACAAGACCTTTATCTCTCAGACTCTGCTTCGATATATCCTTGATAAGATTTCAATTCAATTGAGATGCATGAAACACTCCTTACATTCGCTTCCCCGTAAAACTACAATTGTATTATCAGAAAAACAACGTAAATTCTCCATTACACTGTAACCACCTATAGAAATGCTGCATATAAAACCGCCTATTGCAGCTATTATTCTCTCAAAAACGATGCAATCCGAACTGTTAATTTTTCACGATTCTCCACAATAATATTGCTTACTCATCACCCTAACTGAGATGAATCAATACCTTTTTTATTCCCTGTGTATATCATTCTTTTTAATCCTCACAATTTACAACGTTATCGATCATCATTAGGACATATCATTATTTCTATTCGTTTTGTTACTATTTATCATTGATGGTCGTTTAAAGCATGCTCGGGAGTTTTGTGCGCGAGTTTTCTCTAACGAAGCGTTTTAAACACGCTATAATACCGATGAATAAACTGTTACACGGTGAAAGGGCAATTTTTCACTGTGGTTTATTATTAAATACGCAGTTTTGTTGGATATTACGCAACGAGGAGAAATGTGGCGTGCATTGTTCCCTGGTATGATAATCGTGATCGAGCCGCGAGCGTGGATCTAATATGGTTTTAGGCTTGTGGAGGAAGTTGTAGGGCTTGAAGAAGTAAATATGGTGGGTGTAAGTCACGGAACTGTACAAAACTGTCGAGGCGTTGTTGTGCCAGTAAATAAAAAAAGAGGTGTGATATCTAAGGGGTAACTCGATCAACGATAAAAGCATTGCTCATCGAGCTATTTTTTCCTGGCTTCGATGTATGCGCAGGGCTTCCGTCTGCGTTTTGGACAAGTGGGAAACGGCGATACCTTAACGCGATTAAAACCATCGGAATCGACTGGAGTCTAGTCGACTCTGCGGAAGGACTCGACACGAAGCTGCCACCCACCCCCACCTCTTGCTCACTGCACTGCCATAACAACACCGAGCCCATTCTTTACACTTTATCTCACTCGTTTCTCCTTTTTCATCCCTTTTTATTCCTTCTTTTATTTACTTTATTTTTACTACCCTCTTCTATCCTTGTTGCACTAATGGAAAGACGAGCGTGAAGAGAACAAGGAAAACAACTTAATGACAGCCCTAGGAATGTTATGCCGAACGCCTTTTACAACTTTATGACATCCGAGACGCTAATAGAAAAAATCCAATATTTCACAACCTGTATCAGCACAGCTCAACCGCTACTACTAGGCGTTTCCATTATTTTCTCGTAAAGTTCAGCCGCTGAAAGCGATAAGAAACTACAAGGCTCTTCAATAATTTCAACGAGAAACTTGTATTTAGCATCCTTTGAAATTTCCACGACACGAATGTATCAATTGAGGAGAAAAAAATTGAATTTTCCTCCCCAGTCTTCACTCTTTTGTCTCCTTCTACTGAAAATTACTTGGCGCATTTACAAAATCAAACTCGTAACGTCAGTAAGATTTTCATCGATACGCGTTGTGAAAAACTATCGAATATTTTCCAAATGCTTCCATCAATCTCTTCGATAACACTGGAGTATTAATTTGCGTACAAGTATAGAGTCGTCCAGCATATATTGCTTCCATCGATCGGGGACTTATCCCTCGTTAAAAGAAATTTTTAGCTGGACACCGAGTAGCAAGGTTCGGAGTACATTGCAAAACCTTGCACGGTGGACGGATGTACACACATTACGCAACTATCATTTTAGCGAAATTTCAAGCAAAGCGAGTAGACGCGGGGGGAGGGTCGATTCGTGGACAAGTAGGGTCATCCACCGCATTGTTTCCAACGATCGGGACCTCATCGTGTCCCGTTAAAATAATTTTGCAGCTGAACATCAAGCGACGAGTTTTACATTACGCTGAAAAAAACCACCTTATTCGCTCCGTGGGTTTCAACAGAAACAAATACAATCAAGGTAGAATCCACATTGATGCAAACGCACGCGTATGTACCATCAACGCTGCCCTTAACCTGCACCTTTCGTCATTTTTACTCAAACTTTTATCCTTTATATATATAGAAGCAGTTGCACATTGTTGCACGCTCGATTATATTTGTGTCGAAAGATACGGAGCGAATACGGAGCGCACGGATAATACGCTTATTACCATACGAGATGGAAAATGGTTGTTTCGGTGAAATTCGAAAGCAAGCGAGTAGATTAAGGGGGGAGGCGTACCAGATTCGGAAATGGAGGGGCTAACAAGAGCGGAACGATCGGAATTCCTGGAGCTGCTGGTGGATGCGGTGCCGAGGGAGCATTCGGAGACGCTTCGTCGTTTGAGCATGGCTGTCGTGGCTACTGCCGTCGTCGGCCTCGCTGCCTCCGCCGCAGCCACAGCCGCAGCCGCAGCCACCGCTGCTCCAGAGGTCGGCTCGCTCGAGCTAAGTCCATGCAGAAGGCCTTGTTGAAGACCCTGCTGCTGCTGACTCGTCAGCTGCTCCAACCGTCGCCTCAAAAAACGTTGCTCCCGCGACAGTTGCTCCTTGTGCACCGCGTGTTTCCGCTCTCTCTCCTCCAAGTTCTACGAACAAAACACTCGATTATCCCACTGCTCCTCCTTGCAACATCAATTCGCAACCTAACGCATCGTTCTTCGCATATAAATTAACGCGTGCTTCCATCTTTTCCCACTTCTGCTCTTACACTTTTCTCTCATTTTTCTCTTCAACCATTTATTTGTGCGATTAAAAACTTGTCAAAGCTAGCTGTGACACGGATAAAAGTTAGTACTGAGTTAGACAGTGTACAAATGGAAGAATTTTCATATTTTCCTCGAAGAATAGCGAGTTCGACTGAGAGATTTGATTTTTTTTTTACTTTTTGTAAAAAGAGTTCTTCCATATTTTTTGTAATTTCTCCTATTCGCTCGGTTTAAAGAATCAACTGGCATGCAATAAAGGTTAAAACTCTGTGATAAGGATAACAATTACTGCGGATTTGGAGAGTGTAAATGTAAGAATTTGTATATATATATATATATATATATATATATATATATGCATATTCGTTGAAAAATATTAAGTTTAACAGAGAGCTTTGATATTTTTTTCATCTTGCAAACGGACCGTTTGAGAGATTTTTTGTTCAACCGAAACGAGTCATGCAGTCCCTCGGTTTAAAGAACGAAATGAAAGTAAAATGCAGTATAACGCATAGTGAATTTCGGACTTGCATGGAAATCTCGCAGAGTTAACAGATCCCAGTGTAAAGGACGTTATCTTTATTCACCGGACGAAGGAGTATTAAGCGATGAAAAAGCCGAGAAACAGCGAGGTAAATATAACAGGCGGCTCGAAGATAAGAATTGTAAGTGGATGCACATTTCCAAGTGAGTTTTCCGCTTAGGACGTGGATGTATTAGAGTTTCGCGATACTTGAAAACTTCTGTAGCTTCGGTTTGACGGTAAGTTTACAACCGAGATAAGCGTAAAGCGTCTCGCCTGACTTGTTACAGTCTATAACTACTTGCTAGGAAATGTAGAATTCACGTGACACGGAAAAGCACTTATTTTTGCCGAGCCCTATGCTCTACTCTATCTTTACCTGCAGTATATACACACCTGTCCGGTGCTCATGGCCTACGTACGTCACAACTAAGTAAATGATCTTTGCGCGAATGCATCATTCATGCATCGATTTCACGCTGAAAACTCGAGAAAACCATGGGACAAATATTTTCACTCGGCAAATTCCAATGAATTTCTCGCAACAGTTGTAATATATCAGTGCGACTTCCTCCTTGCTTCATTTTGCAAGATTTAAATTCTACTTTCGTTTTCTTCCTTTTTCTCCTCTATACTTTCATCTCTTAAGTTTTCTATACCAACAATTACAGAGGGGAGATTGATCTATTTGGAACTTGGGAAAAATGTAATAAATAATTATGGAGACCATATAACCAAGGGCTCTAACAGTTATCAACGATTCCAACCGTTCCGGACTCGTAGTTTCTATCCTGCACTTGTAGCATTTTCAAGTTTAGCAACGCGCTTTTTTACTCTTAGCAACGGATGGAAACTGCTCGACCAACCACGATTCTTTTCAGCTTCGTTGACGGACATCTTTTCCGTCATCTTCCTCGCTAATTACGACGACCCGCTTTTCTCACTGAAATCCTCCGCTACGAAGCTTTTCCAGCAACCCCTCTTCGTACTCTACTCTCTCATTCTCTTCTGCCTTACCCATTCCTCATCATCCTCCTTGTCTTCTTTGTGCAAACCGCATGAAATATTCAAACTACCCCCACCACCCGCTCACTCAACGCTATACATCAACGGATTTTTGCAGACTTTATCGCGCACCCTTGCGGATTTAACGACGTACGTCGGAAACATGAATTATTTTCTAACCGTAATCTGAATAACTTTTCCTCCTTTTCGACACGCGCAAGAATCTCTCTTTACTCGTACGTGTGTACTTGATTCACTTTCCTTTTCTTCCCAATACTACTTCCTAAGGAATACCTCTGAAATAACAATTATTTTTCCGTCTTAAAATTATTTGTTAAAATAATTAACGCATCTCGTACGAAGCACAATCGATCGTGTGCTTTATAGAATGATTGTGAATCTTTAAAAATCTTGAACAATAATTTTCACAGAAACACAGAATTTTCTTACATTTTTCCCGAATCTTGTTTTAAAATACAGAGCTGAATTATATAATATTATAATCAAAAAGATTTGACTAAATTGTAATTATAAGGTAAAAAATCTTAATAATTAGGTAAGCACCTTGATGAAACGCTTGGCCTTGGTCAGGAGGCCCAGCGTGGTGTGTCTCGATGTTTCCGGTCCCAATGGTACTAGAATTTTCAGCTTCTCCAAACAATGCCTGAGATGGGCTCTCCTGCAACACACAAAGAAACATTGCCATGCATTAATAATCGAAAAATTCAGCAACGTTACGACTTATTTTCCGAATCCCGTCAAGTATACTACTGTAAAACTTGTAAATTCAGCGAGTAGCAGATTTTTGTTGAAGATGTAAAGTTTTTAAATAAAAGTTTCCTTCGCGAGTCGAGAGAATAGTGATTGAATCGACAAATTTTCTGCGGAGAAAACACCGAGAAGGCAATTCATCCAACAGAATGGAGTAAGATTTTGGTGAAGAGGCCATTAAGACCGTTTAATTATAAGTTTCACACGAAGGAGTTTATTGCTGCATGGCCAGCGGATGAGAAGCGTCTCCGAGCGTCTTTTCCTGTTTTATGACGAACAATAAGTTTGCTTAATATCGTCTCATTGGCCACTCGCCATTGATCGTCATGCCAAATGTTCGCTGTCCACTATTTGTCTCTATTCACCCCCTCCCTGACGAAGCTCCTCCTCCCTCTCACATACCTTTGAGACTCTTAAAGGTTCACAAATTTTCTAAAAAAAGAATTATTCTCAACCCAGCCAAGTGCTTTATTTTTCAAAAAATTCTTTCAATTAATAGACTATAATTTAAACGTATAGAATTTATCCTCTTTGTACCACGTGTGTGTGTCTTTCGTATAATAAAAACAAAATTACAGCATAGGTTTGCTCGGCGTAATTAGGAGAGGGAAACGTGTTAATAATGGATAATATAATATGGTTTATAAGTTTGCACTTGGTAATTTTGTTCCGTAATTATAATGAATGTCCGCCAGTTTTATCAAGAGAATAATAAGAAGCTATAGGGTAGCAAGTGTAGGACTGTAGAACAATTGGTGTATAAGCTTGCTTTCTTGCTGCACAATACGAATTTAAGTTTCCTTTTAAGACTCGCTATGCATTTTAACTGGACCGGTTTGTATGGGAGTCTAAAACAAAAACGAAAAACATGTCTTGAAACGAGAGCCGTCACCTTAGCGCGACAACACCGTCTCGGAGTTGATTTAAGTAAATACGTAACAATGTTGCTCTGGTTTTCCTTTTTGGTACAGTCGAGACAAAAAGGCACATCCACCGTCTGCTTCGCGGAATTTTCAAGAACAACGTTGCACCGAATTAAGGAGCGAATAGTGGGCCGATTCGGAATTTTAAAAAAGCGATCAAAGAGGGTCAAAGTGTAAGCTCCGAAGACAAAGCAAATTTGAGATTCGCTATAGTTATAGGTGAGGCTAAGTATTGTTGCGGAAGATTAATTTAAATTAAAGTGTTTTACGAGTCAGAGGTCGGAATGGACGCTTTCTCCTTGGGTAAACGCATTCGTCGACTATTAGCACACAACTTACGACGTACAAAGCATACGTCTCTGTATATGTATTAATGTAATCACGTAGTACTATCTTGGTACGTGCATGCGTACACAGTCATGCGCGATGTGTAAATCTCCTGGTGCTTTGTGCACGATTGCTCAAAGACCCGCAAAACCCTTTAGGTTTTCCATTTTACTGAAAATTACCACAACTTTAAATCCCTTCTCTCTACTTTTTTCCTCTACTTCTTCTCATTCCCCTTCCATTCTTTTTCGCCAGAATTCTTCCTCTTTCTCGCAAAATTGTTTCTAGAAAAAAATACTTAGTCTCTCTGGAAACAGTTTAGCGCTTGGTATAATAGACTTGGAAGTTCATGCGTCATTAAGCAATGTGTTTCTTCAAAATTTGCGCCATTGCTCGAATAAAGGTTTTAACTTGACAAAGTAATTTTTTGCGTGGAACGAGTGATTTAACGGTACCGTGTCTAGAGAGCTGGGATAAAGAGATAAAAATTATATTTTTTCGCTTGAATATTTTTCTGGATTCTTACGGTGCGACTGTTGCACCGGACTGAATATGTAAAGGGAAAGAAGGGGTACGCGAAGAGGGGGAGGGGGTTGAAAGTGGAAAAATAATAGAGCCAGAGAGGAAGCTGGATCAATCAATAGCACCATGTGACACAGGCATTATGAAATTCCTGTTTCGCCTGTTCGGCGTACCAGGATCTGATGAATAAATACTTGACGCGAAATTCCCCACGAGAGCTCCCATGCTTTTACCCCCCTCCCCCCCCCCCTCTCTCTCTCTCTCTCTAACCATCCCAGGAGTCGGCCTCGACGGAATCTTCAAAGCGGGAATCTCAACGCGTGTCGATGTCGCCAGGAAATTAGTAAATAATTTGTCGGTCTCGCTCACAGTATCTCACTTAGCCAAGAGGACCCAGTCAGTGTACAGATTAGTAGGGAGGGAGGGGGGAGAGGGGAGGAGAACCTAAAAGAGAGAGAGAGACGTGAAGTCACAACCGCATTTTTCATCGGATCAAATTAACGGACGATAGGTATATGTATGTATCTTCCTTATCGAATCGTTTCAATCGCTAATTACTTCATTAAATTACTGTTTATCCAATTTAATACCTCGACAAATTTTGCCAATCATTTCGTTAATGCTTTGCTAATTTGCCTCTATTCGCCCAACTAATTGATCGCATTTTATCAGCATTTCGTTATTTGCACTATCCGTTGATTAAATATTTGCTCAAGTGGAATTAATGCTTTGAACAAATTTTCATTAACGTCTGATATCCAACGCTCTGATTAATTTCATGATTTGTTTGACACGATAGTGATTTTATCCGACCAATTGATTTTTAAACGTTAATTTTTCTCAATTTACTGCAACTGCTTCGCAATTTTCAATGGGTTTTCGTAAGCTGTGTCCATTTTCTGTCCGTTGTACATGAAAAATAGGTTTAAGGATTTAAGGACGATGAGAATAAGAATATGAATTAGTTGCCTCTCCGAACGTGTATAATTTTACTTCGTCATGGGACTATTGACGAGAGTTATAAGCTATATTTTTCCACTACTTCCCCCCTGATCCCAGCCATCCCTATACTTATGAGCCTGCTACGATCTTAAAAGCACAATTAACGATTATAATGGCTAGAGGTTGATAGTGAAAAGCTATATAGGGTGTATTTTGCTTAAGAGCAGTTTCACGCAAGGATGATTAAACCACAAAAATGTCGATACGATAGTAAGTGACACAGCGGAAAGCAATGTACAACAAATTCATCCGGCTTTGTAACATTTGTCAAATGAACTACGAGTCCAGTTTATTCGCTTAATGATGAAATTCAATGAAAGCGTTAACGAATGTGCCAAATCAACGAATATTAACGTGTATCTCGTAAATTATGGAGAACAATACAGCAAAAATATCGAAGCATTAAAAATAAAAAGAATAAAATTCTTGGAAAATTTAACAATGATTGAATAACGAAAAATATGTCGTATTGTTCCTGAAATTATTCACACACACATCGCGGTGCAGAGTTTCAGTCGTTGAACATTGACCATTAGTCCTCGGGTAAAATTAATATAATGAGAAAAATGTACGATCTGGATGGTCAATTTTACAAATCAGTTCACCTCAATTGCCCTTTATGAGGTTAATTTATGTTGTGTGTACGATGTTACATAAATTTAAGGGTGCTTTGTACGCATGCGTAACTTGGTAATGTATGTGATTTTAGTTAATGAATATCTCCTGGAAGGACTTATTCGCACGCGTTGCAAATGCAGGACATCGGTTAATGAATTTAATTAATGACAGTGTGTAGAGTAGCGAGTGCGAGGTGCTAGTAGGTGGGTCTGGTCTTATTTGAGAGGGGGAGTCGCGGGGAGCGAGGGAGGGGGTATAAGAGACGAGAGGGGTATAAAATAGAGAATTAGAGGGAATTGGATAGACGCGCTGTTCTATTTAAGTCGTAATGATGTGGTCATAGAAACGTAGAAGCCTCTTTGCGCGCGTCTCAAAGTGGCGCTTTTGAATCTCGGCGCTGTTTATGTGTACGTGGCTGCGCGCGCACGTGTTTTACAAGCAGAGAGGACAGTATGTTTCCTTCCTACAGTGCTCTCAGAAACTTCCACCTTGGGCATAAGGAATTCATTCCTTTCACCCTCTCCCTTTCTCTCGTTAAAAGCTTTCACCGAAAGCTTTCGCCTTTGCTTACTATACCTTTAACGCTTGGACAGTTTGCAACTGAATGCATGAAACTGCAATTGCAGCAAAGTATCCTCTTTGTCCACGTAAGATCGATGATAATAACCAGTGCTCCCTTCTTAATTTATCCCTCTGCGATTCTAGACATTTCTACACAATCATCTATAATCAACCATTTATTCCTATGTGAATCACATACTTCTTCATCAAATATATTTCAATCATACTCTTTTTGCTAAATCAAACTTTGTAAAAGAAGCTTTGGTTATATCATTCGTACATTAGTATAATACATTAAAGGATTAGCGAGTTATGTGAAAACTCTAAAATTAAGTATCTTGGCTGTAGAAGCTAACGTATATATATATATATATATATATATATATAGTTGGAGAAGAGGATTTAACGATTTGCCGGGTGTACAAATTAGTTTTAATGAAAGATTTACGAGTTTATGGAGATAAAGGGGAAATAATTGGAGGTTTGGGACGCGAAAAACGATCAGTAAAATTTCTGATGACGCGACAAAAGTGATTGTAAAGATGGGGTGATGGAAATGTTCAGGGGTGGGGGTATGGTTAGGGAGAATATTACGAGGTTGTTTACAGCCGACTGTTAAACCGAACTAACTCATGGTCGGCCAATGCACTCGCTGCCCCGACCGCTTGGCTGACTGACTGCTCGACTGTTTGTCGAATTAGTTGGCTTATATTAATACTACTACAGTTTATCCGTAATCCTGATGGTCTCTAACCCCCCCCCCCCCCCCCCCCCTCCTCACTTATTGTAACTCCACTACCTTTTTGCATTTATATATTCTCTCTCTCTCTCTCTCTCGTGCAAAAAATACAACATGATGGAAAAATAAAGATTCCATTCAGGATTTACTCAAGTCCAATTTATTTGTTCTACTTAGTTTTTGGTGTGCGCAATTTAATCGCTAAATAAAACGGGGAAATTTTATATTCTGCCCTTTTCTCCAATTTACTCATCTGTATAAAATGACAGGCAAATGAGACGATAATTTGAGGAGCTTGGAGATTCGTTTGTTTCTGAAAAGGAAGAAATTTGATTTGAAGGTGAAGGACTGTGAAAATGTTGGCAGTTAACAGCGTTCGAAAAGTAATTAGGCAAGGAGGGGCAACGAGATGGACTGGGCAAGCAAGCGGACAAGAGTCCTAGATTTTCGAGAAATGCAGGCCACTCCGGATACGGAAAGCCACCACGTCGTGCATAGACCAGCTCGAGTAGCAATAAACCAACCGAAACGACACTAGTTCATTAATTCCCTCCGGCCGCTGTAGCTAATAACAAAAATTAGCATTAATCAATTTTCACACCATGCATTGCTGCAATATGCTGACTTTCAAATCGCCCACGAGAGCTAGTCCTTTTCATTCATATAATAAGCATTAATCAACCGTAGACCAGCCGCGCATTTGTAAGATTTGTCAAGAGCATTATTGATAAATAGCGGTGTGGATTAATCTTCTTTTATTTATAATACAAAATATCTGAATTTCTTATTTCGTGATTTGTCTTGTAAATTAGCAAATATATAGTCATGTCTTCCCATTTTTATGACTTTTTATATTCCCAAATATAAATAAATATGCTAAAACATATCTCATGTTGCAAAAAATGTAGTAGGTTTAGCATCGCGTTCAAAATGAAAAAGTTTAGCGTGACTGGTGGTATCTTACTTGGTAACATCATTGATATATTTGTCACACCTATCGTGTTAATTTGTCATGTCTTAAAATAATTAATAGAGTTCGCACATCGTTTTGTTTACGGTAGCAATCCTACAGAATTTGTCTTTGCGAAAATGTCTTTTAAATTTCCTATTGTAACTATAAATAGCTTCTATTATGGGAATTTTTCACGAATAAGTCATTGTTCAAAATAATAGAGACAAATGTTACAAAGTAGCCATTTGTATAATTATCGATTAATAATTTATCTACGACTCGTTATTATAGATGTTTAAGAGAAGAGGCTATTATTGAAATTATTTGTAATAACGTTTTTAAGCGCAAGAAATTTTATCGAGTCGCTTAATAATGCTAAGAGAGTAGGTATAAACTTACTGCCAAGAACCCTGCACTCCTCTTTACAGGCTTTGACCTTCCACCACATAAAGATGGAAAGGTCCCTGGCGGTTAGCCTGGTACTACGCCTTATCTACCAAGGTCGTCGGAAGCATTTGGCACAAATATCCCTTATTTTCTGTTTTGAAAAATATATAAACACGCTCTTTCTGTACATGGTTACAGTCTTATGTCCGCATAAAGAATAGTGTCTCGGTCAGTAGTAACGTAAAAAAAACGTTTTTAGTAAGTTCATTCACAATTTTTTCGCAAAACGTTATTTTACGACTACACACAAAAACTGTTGACCAAAAATAATGTTCAACTGGTAATGTGGTAATTGGAAATTTGAAATATCAATGAATTATTTTTATATCTGTTTCTCGCAACTAATTATATATTGACAGTCTTTTGAAAATGATTAAAAAAGAAAACTTTGAATTTTTCATGTAATCTTCGAGGGGCTAGACTAGATTTTCTCACTTTCAAAAAATCGATGTTTTTGCATAATTCGATAGTGTACTATTGAAAGAACGTTTTCCTAAAGTTTTATAATCATATTGTAAATATGTTCGAAATGAGAGCCTATTAGGCGGAGCGCCGAACAGCTCGCTCATTGTTCTGCTCCGAAGGTATCATAAACCACAAATCCACATTGCGAAGCAGCGTGTCCACCTAAAACCTATATCTGGGGAAGTCCCTAAACATTTGTATAAGCTATATATACATATATTTAAAAGGTATAACAGTTTGCAATGGCACACGTTTCTCCAAAACATCTTCAGAGCGGCTTAAAACCCCTAATATTGGCCAATATTTTTGCAAGGGATATTTTCAATGGTGGCGCGCATGAAATCCACGCGAAGTATATTTAGGACGATGGTTATAACTATTGCGAGCCCTGCGCAAAAGAATATACCGAGACTCACGCACGCGACACCGTGCAAATCGAAGCAGCTAGTGGAGAAAAAAGGCGCGGCGAGGAGGCTATATATAAAGGAGGCTCGCGGATAGCTCGTAGACAAACTGCATCCGATTGATTGTTAATTATTATGATTCGTTAAAAGTTCTTACACACATAATTTTAACTTCTCGAAGGAAGGACCGAGCACAAGTGCTTGCGAGATAAATTGTTACAACCCCAACACACTGCTGCGGTATTATAATAAGGAGCGGGTATACGGCGCGTGGATTCACGCGAGCGAGATGCAAGTATTTTTGCACGGGGATCGGGATTCGGGAGGGGACGCGCAAAACGAACGTGCTGCTGCGGCGCGCGGCGGCGCGTGTGGTCAGCGAAGCTGGTCCGGGCCTAAACTGCATGCCCTTCCACTTTCACGTGCAAACCTATATATATACAGTTATATATGAGCCGGAGGGTTGGAGGGTGGGGGCTGGGGTCCGTTCAGACCCAGGTTGCTCTCAATAAACCAAACAGAGATCAAATTTTAACTTTGGAAATGCTTAAGACGAAGACCGAGCTACAAGCATTGTATCGAAGGCCAATAAACTAAGACAATTGATTTTAGCCAGGACTCGACTAAGCTTAAATTCCATTTATTGAAACCATGCACCCCCAAAATGGTTTCACTGCTGCGTCGACGCTAGCTGGAGGTCTGTCTGTACTTTATTCTTCGCCCTCGCAAACAGAGTTGTGTCTTCCAAGTCCACGGAATAAGGATAAAGATTTAAGCGAATGGTTAAAAATGTCAACGAACGTGTCTTTAACAGACTTGCCCAGTGAAGTGATTGGTTTAATATTAGAATATAAAGATATTTCGATTGTTGATGTATTAAGTTTGTCAATGACTTGCAAGAAATTGTACTGCTTAATTAACTGGCAAAATGTTTGGAAACGAAAGTACTTTCAGAGGTAAGTTTTAAAATATTTTATAAGTATAGTTACTCGTTCGCGAGATAGAACTAAATAAGTAAATTTTTAATAAATGCTAAAATTGTTAGTTTAAAACTCACAAACACCTGGTGCAGAATGTTTTAATAACATTTTTAATTTCTTCGACTATATTTCTCAATATGAATAATCTGAATACTTTTTTTAAAAGATGGCCCTGGATGCGAGAAGCTTACGAGAATTACGTTAATAGCGAAGATACGATTGTTTGTTGGAAAAAGTTGTACGAGGACAGCTTAATGTCTATCGTGAAATTAGAATATTTAATTTCTTCTTATGCTGCAAGGAATATATATAAGCGTCAGTATTACGTGCACAACAATTGTACAATTGTTTGGTGGAAAAAGTTGTGGGAGGACGGCTTAACGTCTATCAAGAAATTTAAACATTTAGTTTCTTATGGTGCAAAAAACAGATATAAGTCTTCGATTATAGTGCCTGAAATTGGTTTTAGCTCCGACTATTACAACGAATTAACTAATTTAATTGACACTGACAACGGTGTGTCGCCTTTAATCTCCGAGTTTATCTTTAGAAAATTTGGAAATACTTTTATAAGGTAAGAGAGATTTTTCATTAAATTAGCTCTAAATATATCAGTTAAATATACTCGTTGAGCAAATTTATGAAGAAACTATAAGATTAACATATATCACAGTAAAAAGCAATAAATGAACCATATGCAAAAAGGATCTCAAAAAGTCTTAGAGTGGTAAAATATCTCGAAAATTACTGATGAGAATAAAAATATAAAAGATGGTTTTAGAAATCACTGGAGATAAATTATAAGATATGCATCAAATTAATCTACGGTTGCATTTCGAAAATTAAAGTTACATTTATGTAGTATGCAGCATACCTAACATGGAAAAATTGATAACGTCAATTAATAGAATACTATATATATATGTATAAACCTTACCAGTTTAGTTCGAAACATTTTTTATTTTAATATCATTGGTATGGAGATATTTTACTTGGCGAAAAATCGTTGAGAACCCTGTATACTGTAAAATGAATATTTCTTTGCTGTATTTAATACATACTTGATCAGCAACTAAATTCTGAGCATTTTGCAAAATATGCATCGATCTGATAATTCCAAATGTTAAAAAATTACGTTTTTTTCTCACCTATTATGTTCTATGACAATGCATGCTGTTTCAAACTTTGCATATTATCGTGAAATAACCTATATGGCTTAAAAGTTTTTTCTATAAAATACTGAAGCACATCATGTTTATGGTAATTAGGCTGGGATAGTTAGTGGACTGACTAAAAAACCAATTTATTTCAGAAATGATTGGAGACGTAATGTTTTTGTCAACAGAACGACAGAAGATATTGAAATTTTTAAACACATGAGGGAAACGTATGTGACAAATAAATGGATGAAACTCTTAGATCTACCTGCAGAAAAGCAAACCCTATCCAAATTTGGTATCCTGGCGCTCGAATGGTCAGACGCACATTATAACGCATTCGAAAGAATAACTACAAAAGCATTCGACGACTTAGCAGAGAGAGCGATGATAAATTTACATAAAACGTGTCCCGAGCATCCAATATTTTCCGTGTCTCAGGAAAAATTAGACTATTGGCGTGAGAACGTCATAGAGGATAGCCAATGGAATTACATTGACTGTAGAAAAATCGCAGAAGCATTGCGTGTTACAATGCTAGAATTAGAAGATGCCGAAGCTAAGTTACGTCTGGTAGGTACATTCCTTATAGAAAAATTAGAATTCAGTATAATGTTGGAAAGTACTGGAAGAAGATTAGGATTCCGCTGTGAATGTGCCACTTACTACGAAGAAGGCTCTCATCACATTTTTCTCAAGTGGAAAGAATGCTCCGATAGCGACTCAAAGGCCGAAAACGTTTATTTGGATTTTATATACGGAGGTGAATACTTGAAAGAAAAAAACTGTCCATTGAAAGGGGCAACAATTGAGAATTACAAAATAATGGAAGATGACGAAAATTTTGGGAGCATTGTAAGTTTTAATCGTGTTACATAAGTATAGTGTGTGTATATAGTTTCTGCTAAGATGCATTGGAGCGTGAACATCAAGAGGCATTTATTTCTAAGACTATAAGAGATATCAATATTTTGCTTCAAATATTTTTTAATCTCCTTGCTATTTGTACTTTGAAGGTTCGTAAGCGAAAAGTTGATATCTCTTATAAATGTTGAGATAAATCAATTTTTACGTACACGTTACTTTGCAGCCTTGGCAGACGCATATCTTGTACAAGTGGTATGTTTCGATTCTTGAAAAAATTAATTTACTTTTCTTTCTTTTCATTATATTATAGCAAAAGGATATGACTATACTCAATGAGTTGATGAATGATTTAATCATTTTAAACCCGAAAGCGGCTAACGCGAAAAAATGCGTGGAAATTTATCAGATTATGCAAGCATCTTATGATAAAAGAAGCTTTTTGGAAGTGGTTAAACTCAGGATGCAGGCAGAAATAACTTTAAAGTCTCTAGAAAAATTATATATACAAGATCTAAATACAAATATGTGTGTGGACTTGAAATCTAAAAAAAAAATCTATACTGTTATTCCATTTTCTACAAAATTATTAGATTTCCGCAAATATAAACGACATACAACGTGGGAATTTGAATCATTTTGAATCGTCGGCTTCGAGCTATAGCGAGGTATATAGGAGGTTTAGTAGAGAATCTAAGGAGTGAAGTTAGCCAAAAGGTAACCGAATCAATTTCCCGGAGTGTACATTATAAATAATATTTGCACACAGTTTATGACTATGTAAATCAATAAAAACTGATGTTTCTGTACTTGAGCATCCTTATTCTCCCCCTTTCCCTCACTATAAACGCGAAAAAAGTTTTACAATGATTAATAAATTTGGAATTTATAAGTGCGGGTAAACGGGTTCGCATATAGCGTGTGTGAGTGCAGAGCGCACGGCACGAATTTTGTTTAAAAGTTCAATGAGCCCAAATTTCACCATTCTTATACTGTTTAGATTAGAAATAGACAGATCTCCTGCTTTAACTAAACCACCTGAATGATAAATTTCTCTGCAAAAGAATCTACAAAAGTCAGAGTACTCTGCTCTATACAACATCACTATACACGATTCTGCTGTCATAAAACTGACAATCGCGATATTTTAAACAATACTTAGTCTCTTTCTTTTTAATCTCACAAGGAAAATTGATGAAACATACGAAAATGCCAGATATGATTTAATTCTCATTGCACGATCTTCAAAATCCGTATTTTGATACCGACGCTAAAATCTGTACTTTTCACCAATTTGCATGATCGGATGACTAAATATTATTTACAGACATACTTTTAGCCACGTATCGCTCGCTCCAACGTCTCGCCTCAAATCTGTATATAGCGCAAAAATGCTCGTGCCCCGAGTATATTTTACTCGTCGCTTATATCCGTACCTTAAATATATACATGTGTTTAAAATTCCATGCATATAAACATTTTTTACGAATATGTGCTTTTAACAATTAGTTTCCTTTCGTTCAACGAAGCAAGAACGACAATAGAAATTAAATGTAAATGTCATGCACAGATTGAATTCTGACTCAAATCTGATGTTGAACTTGAGCGATAAACCGAACGAATCTGAAATATGAGCTTAATTAGCTCTGACACATTACTGATTGTGTGTGTGTGTGTGTCTATGGTCTAAAGGGGTGAGGTTATACAAGAGTGACATATATGGCGTCCATCGAAGCATCGAGGAGCAGCATTGTAGGGTACTCCTCACCATCGGTAACTCAAGCCGAAAGCTCGAGCTGCAATACATTTTCGATCAAAACAATGTTGAATAATAAAATTTACAGTTTTTTTAATCAAAAATGTATGCTTACTTGCGTTACTCCATCCTGGTGAGTTATTGGTGGTGGAGGGTCCTCTAGCGTGGCTCCTAAATGCGTGCGTCGAGGGGGACGCCATATATGTATATGCCGATCCGTCGTACACGACGCGTGAAATACACGCGTGGCGTATGGAATGGATTCGTGCCGCCGCGGTTTCCTTCCTTCGCACGCTCCACGCACGCACGCGCAGTGTACCCGCACCTTAACACGTTTCTAATATATACAATTATGTTGCACAATGCAACATTTAAACTTGTCAATTGTAGTTCAAGTGACACGAAATATTTTCTATAACGTTATAAACTATTTTAACATTACACTCAACTTTTTTTTTTTGCTTGTCAAAGGAAAGAATATTTAGTGTGAGATTAAGTATGAAAGACTGTATAGAGATAAACTGATGAAAAAAAAAAAAAAAATACATTGCATGCAATGAACTAAGCCTCATCTATGTTGTAATTTACTATACGTTCCTTTGTGAAAAATTCTTAAAGATTATTTAGGCACTTAATTCGCCAACCAAGTAGCTTACCTGGACTAGCACCGAGCCCTGGCTAATAAACCAATAACAATGAACAGGGCGAGATCGAACCTTCCTAGAGCATCGCCAAAAGAAATCATGAAGTACGACAAATGGATCGTCCATTCTCCATTTGATATTATGCCATTTTGTAAAATTCGATAAAACTTCATATTTTGTGATGCTTTCTGCATAGTATTATGTTATCGGATAAAAATGTGTCGTTGCCTGTATGGAAAATTTAGAGAGAAATATTTTGGGCTAAACAGATGTTCGATATACGCATAGACCAAGCGATCAAAATGATTTTGCTTCGAATGAACACGATTCTGATTTTTATTTTTTTGCAGTTTTCGTAGCTGCGCTTCATGACCTCGCATTAATGTGAATTACAGCATTTTTAAAAATAATCGTTCGCGTATTTGGAAGGATTACTTTTTCACATTTAACTGCATGTTATTTACATAACGCGGAAATGAACCCTTTGCTGCCACACTAGGGCACATTTCCGACTCTATCCTATAAAAATGGTATTGCTAAGCTGTTATTGACTTTATTAACTTGAACAAAATTGTCTGATTATAGTGATGGGTTCTTTTAATGGACAGTGTTGGCATATACACACAAAAAGTTTATGCAGTGTTTAAAAAGAATTGTTAAAGTGGAATAAAGTAAAAACTGAACATTTTCACGTAAAAAAATCATAACTCTTCTATATTTTAATATTAAGAGGCAAAAATAGAATGGAATATTCGTGAAATGCATATTAGTAAGAAGAAAAATCGCTTAGTGGTCAACGCTAGAAAAAATTATTTTTAACTTCAAAATGATACATTGTTAGCAATAAATAATTTGATATTTTACTGCGTATTCATCATAAGTTTTAAACTTAAAAGATCCCTATTTCTTCGGCTTAAAAGTGTTTAATTTAAACTTGATGACGGCTGAGCTGTCAAATTTACGCCAAAATGGCAGCTAAGGGTTAAACAACATTATGAGATACACACAAAAAACAAACTTAGCCTATAAAAAAAGGCGACAAGTACATACATCGTCTACCCTAAATAAAATAGCAAAATAAAATGTTCCAATTAAAAATGAATAAAATCCAAATGTTAGATAAGTATATATTTTTGCGATGGCAAAAGATAAAATTTCGAAAAAAAGAATAGTAACGCAAAAAAGTTACTTGCCGGAGCCCTGTTGTTTACAATGGCATTAAATAGCCACACTTTAAAATTACAAGAAGCTATAAGCTTGCATTGAAAGATAGCGACTTAGGTATATGAACATTATGGGCCCGGCAAGTAAATTTGTTTCGTTACATTTCTTTTTCGAAATTTTATCTTTTGCCATCATAAAAGTATATACTCTCCTAACATTAGGATTTCACTAATTTTTAATTGGAACATTTTATTTTACTATATTATTTATGCTAGACGATTTATGTACTTGCCGCTTTTTTTTTATAGGCGAAGCTTGTTTTTTGTGGGATGGATTTTATCACGCGACGCAAATGCGTGGCACGATGTGGTATAATATGGTACACTATGATGTAGGCATAATGTGTCGTGCTAAAAACGTGACGTGACTTGGCGTAGACTAATAAATTCTCGCTTGATATTTTCCTGTCATTTTTCAGTCCGATACCACTATGCTCTAGAGTCCGACACGCGTCCTTTTCGTGAGATAAAACTCATTCGCGCATTTGTTTCAGGACCAATCGTCTTCTCCCCTCCACCCCTTCGTCCTTTTATTTTCCCTCTAGCAATTATCCAAACGCGTCCCATCCCCTTTCTCACCCCCCCCCCCCTTTTCTCTCTAGTCTCTATCAAAAAACAAATATCTTTAGCAAACCTCCATAGTGCAAATATTTTTCCCTGAAAATGGTTGTCCTTGTGTGCACCTAAACAAAAAATTCTAATAAAATAGATAACGCTTGACTAATAGTGCACTGGATTTTGTTGGCACGTTTGGCATTCGAAAGTAGATTGGTCAAGCTATATAACGAGAGTTGATCGTGTAAGGTTAATTCGAACGTAATACTTTTGTGCAAAGGAAGACAGGGGACAGTGGGAGAGAAAAGAGGGAAAACGGTGAAGGAGTGGGAGAGGGGGGGGGGGGGTGGAAGTATAGAACAAGCGGGTGTAACGCGGCGCGCTTCGCTTAATTAAACCGCCAGATTGCACGCGCCCTCATTAAACTCCGGGACCCCGAAACAAGGACCCCCAAATTCGTTTGGCAACCAGAAATGCGAGAAGCGAGGTCCGTTTCACTTACCAAGGACGCTTTTGCTCCAAAGCATTTCTTTCCCCCGTCCCTTTAACCGCAAAGTCTCGCATCATACGCTCCGTTAACATTTTATTTGTTTAAACTCTGACGCTACGAAATATTTCTCTTTATTTCTACGCGAAACGATTCAAACGAATCTCTCCGAATCTTTAAGATTAAAAGTCGTTTGTAAAAATTACACAAAATACTCGGACAATGGTATCCAAAAGCAAAATTTACTCAGCAATACATATATATATATATATATATATATATATATATATATATACGTAACGTGTGTGAAAATTGTTATTCCTCAAATGGACAATTGGTAGGTAAATTGGATTTGATATATTACAAGGATAATTGGAAGGGAAAGTAGAGGTATTTTTGTGTAGAAATAACAGAAAATAGTATGCATGAGGTGGGTGCGTATCGATCGCGAATATACTATATATATATATTGTAAAAGGAGTCACGTCTACTTTTAACTGTTGTCGGCTGGCCAGGCAGCCGATAACGCTGTTGCGTGTGTTATCGACCGACCAGTAAGCAGCCGCTTTATCAACCACCACATCCAATCCATCGTTTTATTAGTTAGCAACATTTGCAGCAAATCGCGATACTGCGATCTCTCCTTGTGCACACCTGCAAAGCCTAAGCCCTTTTCAACAATAATCCTGACTACTAAGAAACTTGGTGAAAAGAAAAAAAAGTAGTCGATAGCCATCGTTATTATTCTTACATCTCATTCCTCATTTACAGATGTCCTTATCGAAAACGATAACCTAATTAAGTGTGTTATTGAATCGGAATGAGAGTTTCTCTAATCGATGAAGATAGCAAGAGATCGTCGGTACTAGTCGAGTTAAATTGGCAAGGAGCGTTGGTTTGTCAATGGTGGGGTGGACCAACAAGTATAGCTGGATAAATAGATAACGTAAATAATTAATGTGAGAGGCGATTAAAAGGAGAAAGAAAAGATAGCGATTATAATTATTGTCTTCGGGATCCTTATCGAGTGCGCTAACCTAGGGGACCCTACAGCCTGCCTGCATGTTTGGAATATATATGAGTAAGCATATATAGAGTCGCACGCACGCACGCACGCACACATGTGCAGGGGAGTATACGCATAGTTGCAGCAACAGATCCAGCGCACAAAATCAACAATGCAGCGTGGAAAGCAAGGACAATCGATCGGTATGCTCGGCTTAATTGTGATTAAGCGAGACACCCGCAGGCACACAATGCGAAAACTCTGGCCAATAATGCGCGATGACTGCTTTTTCTACTCTTTCTTATTCCTGTGACTATACCCCTCTCCCCCCCCCCCCTCTCTCTCTCTCTCTCTCTCTCTTCCCTCGCTCTACCCTACCAACCTCCACCTTCTACCTTCCACTTATACCACTCGAACCCCCCCCCCCCCCCGATGCTGCTCCATACTTGAATCCTTCCTCTTGCTTCCATCTTGTTTGCCCAAGTGCATTCTCCGCTTCCATCGATCTCTTCTCTAATCCAAAAAGCAACATTTCCCAAGACTCCGATATAACCACAAAAGAACAACAAAACGGAACGTCTTATCTCGTTAGGATTAAAGTAGCAATCAGTAAAACTGGGAGAAAAACGTAAGAAAGGAATGAATTTGCTACATTAATCATGTTGGAGATTTTTCGTTTGTGGAGGAGAGAATCGATACATAATTGGAAAGTGAGCAGAATAGCGGGGCAGCCATAGAAAAAAATGGTCCGCGAAAGGACGATGCATCGTGCAGGTTGGTTGGAAGGATGATTGGGCTTTGGAGGGAAATGCAGCGTGGGCGATGGTCGAGTGTTAATAAAGATTTTCGAGGGAGGGGAAGTGGGTGTTGGGAGAAAAATTGGATTGACCGGAATGATTGTGGAGTAAGAGGAGTTTTGAGAAAAAATAATCTAGGAGAAAATCGATGCTCGGAGGCAGCTGGCGGAATATTCGCTGCGCCATCTGTCGTTGCAACTCTGATGGGACTGTGCAGTAACGTTCAGAGAGTGCAGCAGCAAATCGGGCTTGGAGGGAACGCTGGATTGGAGCGACTATAAAACGAGGCTTCACCCATTAGGGAACCTCTCCTCGTGGCTTGCATAATAAAAACTTGCTCTTCTCTTCGAGCAATAGACAATCCTATCCTATTCGCTCGCGTTTCCGCGCCAAAGATCGATTGGCTTTTCTTTGGTTTCGTTGCTTGCTTTCTTTTTCACCTTTCGTCCTCGCAACTCTTACCACCGCTGCACGTATATAGTATACCTCGAATCGAAGAGCCGATGTTCCGCCTTTTCCGCCATGGCAACTTTGTTGCAGCAATGGCGGCCTTCGACAGTTCACCAACACTTGCCAACATTAACAATGTATGTCCTTTCGCGATTGCGACAAGCGCCAATTTCAACGCTGATTGGCTGCTTCGTCATATCAGCTTTGCTCAATAATAATTCTACAAATTTCTTGCACACCCAAGAATACCAGAAATTCTTTAATAAGATTCATTTTTTATCTTCGAGTTTATCGAAAAGCACTTTAAACCATAAGCACTCCGTGCAATTATTTTAAGTGGAGTAAAACAATTTAAATGGCGCATTAGTATTGTTGCAGTTAATATTTAATTGACAGGAACAGTAAACAAAGGAAGTAGGTAAGATAATTGAAGGAACAGTCATGCATATTCGCTTCCAGCTGGGTAAAAAATCACTATAGCTTTAACTAGATTATTTTGTAATGCGACTAGCCAAGCACACAAATATAGCAACATTGTGTAGAGCGATGCGGGGAACACAGAAGCGATATATAATCGATTCTCAATAAAAAAGAAAAAAAGACTCTACTCGCACCAGCAACGAAGCTACGATAAAATTTACGTCATTAATAATAAATAACAATCGACACACACATGTGGATTGCTCATTAATTATGATAATTACAACAATGTAGTTTTAATAGCGTTATTATAGATTTTCGAAGGAATCTTTCATGTCTTTTTAGGAGAGATTTTTATATGTATAAATCGAGGCGCAGCTGATATTTGCACATTGTAGCAAAGGAGCAAACATTGTGGGTGAGTCCACGCAAGGTTTTATGCGTTGCAGTGATGCGATTCGAGGTTGTAGCGTGTACGTCGTACCGTTGCAAGTCGAATAAACGTGATTCGGCGTGGCGTGGAGTGACGTGGCATGGAGTAGCATGGCGTGGCATGCCGAGTGCATCGAACTTGCACGCAGGTGAAAGTGAATCGAGCTGTGAGATTCGCGCTTGGCGAACTAAAGGTTAAAGCCGAAACATCACCGTTCCACCCATCACCGTTTCAAAGCAGACAGGAGAAAAAAGGAGCGACGATCTTGCAACATAATCGCGCTAAGCCATTTCCGCCCTCCCCCCCTCCTACTTTTCTCTCTATTGCCTTGCTCAATTAAACTCTTCTACTTACACACTGCAGGCACACGCACGTCAAACGCCCGATTAAACCTACCTACCCCCACTCCTTTATTTTTGTATACGCATTTATATATATATATATATATAGGTTTGCTCAATATCGCAAACTTTAGCCAATTGCATTAATATTCCATTTACTATTGCTGCTGATCGTTTCAAGGACTTGGAGTGTCAATTTCAAATAATCGAGAGATATATAGTCAGTTGGTGAGGAGAACTTTTTAATCTTGCCTCTTCAAGTTTTTTAACGGAGTAATCAGCCGAACGTATATGCAGTTTATAGACGAATAATATCATCTTTCGATCGAAGATACGGAAAGTATCGATTAAAATTATCGATACTTTCTGTCAATTCTACGGGATTTTTCACGTATTTCAATCGAGATAACGCACGAAGATAGGAAAATACAAAATTAGTTTCGGTAGTTTGAATTTTTATAAGATGAAAGTCTAATAAACTCATTGCTCGCTTCATTAATCGAAAATTCAAGTGGTTAATTTCTGATTCGCAACAGCTGTCACAGGCTTCTTTAAGGTAATTAGTGAATCAGCAAAAGCATATGAAGCAGGGCTTTAATCCTTTTCCATTAAGTAATCACAAATGGCGTTCGTAAGAAGTATTGCATCAAAGTAGACATTGTGTCCCACTAACAAACATCGGATTCAATGCTAATGTGGCGGCCTAAGAACTCGTTAAGCGAGAACTCTATAGCCCTACTAATTATGGAGTGACAGTCGATAGTCGGCGAGGGAACAAAACATATATAACAGAGTAGACTTTTTTCACTCTAATTAAATCTGCTATTTCTAAAACCGTCGAGAAATGAGCAAGAATTACCATAAAACAATTTTCAAGCAATACAATTGTCTGAAAAAAAAGCAAAATCTTCTGACCAATACATCGATCGAATTGATCTACCTTAGTTTGTAACCTAATTGTAAAAATAAATCAACCAAATAGCCAATCGGTTGAATTGTAACGGAATGACTGCATTTTTAAAGAATATATAAATCTATTATTGAATTGAGCCTTATATTTTAAAATGTATAATAGAATTTTACCCACATTTAAGTAAAGATGATAGAAAGTACCTACTCGTATTTGGATGCATAACTGAAAAACTTGCTACACGTATAATTTATGTCAATTTTTTATTACATGGTATTACCGAGTCTGGAGAAAAGAACATTAGTTATTCGTTTCGTTGGATCCGGTATGACACTACACGATAATCACACAACGGGGCGTTATCAGGAGAGGAGGCACGTGAGTGTTTGGACGGAAAGTAGAAAAATAGCAATTGTACCGACCAGGAGCGAGACGACGCTCCCCGTTGTAACTTTTACTAGAAAATAGGCCGCGGCTGTCGGAGCTCGCAAAGTAACGGTGTCACCGACTAATCGGTTCTTCTCAATAATAATCCCTAGTAATTCCAATATTATTCCAACAATGATAAACAAAACTCGATCGGTAACTCGTCGCCAGAGCGACGACTCCTTCGATCCTTTAATTCTCGTTGCAATCGCAAAATGATCATTTTAAGTCGAAACAATTAAATTACTACTTAATTTTCTATCGCAACAGTCATTAGCTTCGTATTTGAACAATTGTTCAAACTACTCTCTCAAATAGCACTTAAACCTAAAAATAACAAAGAAACTTTCTACCCAAGTTGTACTGGCCTCAGGACTAACCCTCTTTAATAAGAGGTACACGATTATAATTAGGTACACCTCGTACGACAGTTTCGTGGTACCACAACTCTAATTGAAATTTACTAAATTTACACAAAAAAATATTTCCTGCCTAATTAATACACAATTTTCTGAATAAAAAAGATTGAATTCTCTTTAAATCTAGACGCAGAAATTATTTAGTCCCTGAGAATAAAGAAAAAAAATGTTCGATGTAGGAAGTGATGAAAAAATTATATATATATTAGGAATAATATATAGAAACCTAACGATTAATGTTTTTACTCCAATTAATAAAATATTTGAAAATTTTCCAACCGTACATTGCAAGAGAAAAAGATAAATGTACTTGCTCGGTAAAATTGTTATTTTATCATAAAATTATTATATTATACATATAAGGTTAACGTACAGGTCGTGTGAAATTCTGGAAGGTTTTATGTGAACTGGCTTCAAAGTAATAAGAATATCTAAGATGGAAGCTGTGAAATTTATAAATCATTGCAAAGGTGCACGTATAGCGTTAGTGGAAAATCGATTAGCAGCGTCCCGACCAGGCGTTTCTGCACAACGTTGCGCCACCCAGCCTCTTCCCCTTCTCTCTTTCCCATCATCACCCCTTTCTCACCAATGCACATGAATTAAACGATCAATTTAACATCATTAATTAAAAGTCCCTAAGAATCTTTTAAAATTCGCTAAGAAAGTAATAAAGCATCTTAATATTCCTTGCATTTTTAAATACAGTGAAAACTCAACAGCTCGAAACTCGTTAAGCAAAAAACTCGGTAATTTTAACTCAATCGTGCTCTCCGATTGCTTTTTAATTTGCCAATTCGTGTAACTCGAAAAATAGATAACTCAAAATAAACGCGCAGAGATCTCTTTAATATCCACTTGTCAAGTTTTTACTGTAAACCTATTAAACGTGTATATTACATTTCTCTATATTTTATTAACAATTTGTTGAGATTATCAACATTTTGATAAAACGAGTTCTCTCAGTTTTTACTACATTAAATTATAAATTTAGAGCATACAATTAAAATGTAATTGAGATTGTGCAACGAGAATATTAATTTAAACTTTGGTTAAACGCGAGGTACGTTGAACCCTGCAGAAATTTTTACGTATGTAGAACATGGAATTTGATTAAATAGTGAATAAAGGAGCAATGGTGAAGAGTCGGATCGACGAAAATATTAACTCAATATATATATATATATATATATATATATACGCGCAGTATTGCATTCGTCGCTATTACATAATGAATACTGTATTATTTTATTAGTCTAGGAAAGAATTCGAGGCTTGCTTTTCATTACAACATCGCGTACCCTATTGAATGTTAATGTTACGACGAGTACGCGGAAAAGATTTCCATCCGCACTTGGGGTTACTTAAAATCGCACTTATCCGATCAGTTGTTAAACCTATCAATTCCCTTTTTGCATTCTTTTTAACCCCGCGAACAAACTTTGAACGCGACTTTGTCTATATTTCCAATAAAAAAAATATATTATAAGCCATATAAAAATTAATAATACTCAAAAACCAACACTTTATTTCACAAAGAACCTTGTAAGGTTCGATCAAACAAGTCTTCAGCCTATTTTTCTAGGCTCAATATATTTTCTATACTATTCTATTACTTTTTTGTTTAAATACTAAAGTGTTATCTGTAAATCATTGGTAAATATAAATGTAAGAGGGCTGTGTTAACGCAATAATATACATCCAGCTATATATATATATATATATATATATATATAAATGTTGAAAAAGAAGACGAAGTGGCTGGGCCCAAAGGTGGTTGGATTTTTTAGACTGGAAAGTTGTGAAAGCGCTGTGTGACTGGGTAATTTGGCTGGCAGAGAGGAAAGGGGAAGCGGGGGAAGAGAAAAGTGAACACACACACACATACACGTGCAGAAATGTTATCTGAATAATCGTGCAGCCGTTTCCTGTACGCGCGCTGCAGTTGGCGGTGGTGGAGTGCAAGAGTGCAGTCCGTGTGTACGGGCGGGTCTGCATGATGAAAAACAAAGCCAACACACTGAACAAGATACGCTTTAGCTCGCTCCAGAAAGCTCCAATGTGAAATTGGTCTTGTTGTACATCTATCCCGACTGTCGTGCGATGCTGTAAAAGAATCGGCGGAGGAGCACAGATTTTTCTCCTCTTAACAAAAATTTCCTTTTCTTTCCCTTCCACCGCACAGAGACTAACACTCTCCAATTACCACGAAACTATATTATCTTACACGAAAAATACTAAGAAAATATTCCTCGATAAATCAACAAAGAGTCCAAAGCTCTGCAAAAGATAGCAAATATTTTTTGCAGAGTCGCGATATTATTTCCAACTGGCAATATTTCAACAACAAACGTACGTTGAATTAGAAAGAGAAAAAAAAAATCAAAGAGGGCAATATACGCGTAACATTAATTAGCATGTTTTTGAGTTAACTCATAATTCATATATCTCGTTTGATATTTCATACGGCAGCGGATGATGAATATTGACATGATTTCTGTTTGGCAATGTTTCAGTAAGTACAGTGTGTCGTAGGTAGACACATGGGGCCCATGCACTTAATATCCATCCACGTTCGAGGCGCCTCTCGCTTGCATTCATATTTAAATTCAATTTCGTCTAGACTACGTTTGGCGCATCCTGCTTTATTCCTCCTCTTCTTCTCCGTTCTTCTTCTTTTACCGAGTCACCACCTCCTCACCTTCTCTCCAGCTCGAGTCGTTCGTGTGCTCCGCGCTCTCTTTGCTCTCCGCTAGTATATAGCTGCATTCCACCGAGCATCAGCCAGAACGAATTTAAGCGATTTCAAGTCCCCCCCCCCCCCCCCCCCATAGAGCCTTACGACCCCTTGCGAAATTTCAAGTGCGTTTTAACGAATCCAAGGTCACCACAGATGATTAATCCCCCAAGCCCTCTCGAGATCCAAGCAGGACAATTCGAGTTCGAGTGGGTGTCAATTTAACGATAAATAGCATCTCTGCGCTTAGCATTGCCTACCCGGCGGCCGTGAGTGTAGCATCGTCCATCAAACATCCTTCTCGCTTTAACGAACACCGCGCAGCAACTGGCAACAACAGTGCTCAAAGTCGGTCAAATAATTCACCGGTAAACAGCAGCGCGGACCGAGCCTTTGTTATTATTCTCGTTAAATTGATCGTTGACCGCGTATACTCTTTACCATCGTTTCGAATCGACATCTGTATATATATATATATATATATATATATAAATGAGGCGTTGAGAATCGGAGTGGCCTTGCCCATAAAGTCCCGCGGTATTTCCGACGTTGAGCAATATATGGCGCGCAAGGTGGTGGAAAATGAGAATTAACACGCGAAGAAGAGGAAGACAATGATGAAATTTGCGCAATCCGAGTCTTTTGCACGGGGATTTAAATCGAGGAGAGAAATCACGCAGTCTTTTCTTTTTTTTTTTTTTTTTTTTCAAGAATCGTTTCTACGTAACTCTCTGTTGTTACTCCTTGTTAAATTGCTCGGGAAGATGTTTCTGAATCCCTTTTGTCGCGATCGAGGCTTCGATTCCCGATAGGACACAGTGGGATAAGAATGTTCAGCGTGGCTCACCGAACGAGCTTCCTTTCAGAAGCAATATTTCTCGGGACGCCGTTACTCCATTGAATTTTATTAAGCGTCAGTGTAGCTCCGAGCGCGGTCCAACCTCCTATAGTTATTTTTGGAAGGGTCTCGCGCAGCTCATATCTCGCGAGTAGCTATCGCACGTCTGCACCCGTATTACCTCCATCCTTTTTTCTCCTCCCCCCTCCCCTCCCCCCTCCTCCTCCTCCTTACCTTCATCAAACTAAACGAAGCTTGAAAACCCGACAAATTTCGGAAAGCAATACCTTCCCCACGATAAGCACGATCACCCCTTCGAGCTTATCGACCAAAAGCATCGACTTATATCGCTGATATCGGGACGAAAATCCTGACACGTTTAATCAGGACACGGGAGGGGGGATGAAAGAAAAGAGAAGACTAACGTTTGCGTGGCGAATATACAAAGTTTATTGACCTTTCTCGGGGACACACCGAATTACTCGGTAAAGTTGTTTTATTCAGGGAGAAAAGGGAGTTTCCCGTTCTGTTGGCAAGAAAAAAGGGTATAAGAATGGTGCGTGTCCTGGGCTAAAAGGCCGGATTGTTTGGTGGCCCGTGCTGGTATTCCACAACGACCTGGCCTTGCTATATTGCGAGGTGGCTCTTTATACGTTTCTCTTCCACCGTCCCAAGGCTCGTCGAGCTTGAATATCAGTGGAGTAATAGGGTTTGTTCTTCTTCCTCGAAGAGAAATGAAGAAAACAAGGAGGAGCCAATAGAGTCGAGAGCGCGCGATTCTTGTTGCTACGTGAATTAGCGTGACGTCGAACCGCGTGTGCGGAGGTGAAAAGGGAATATCCGTGTACGTATAGAAGCACACGTGACACCACAGGTAAGCGCAACTAACCTCTTAAAGCGGTACAGTTATTTGCTAGAGCACGCCCGACCGTTATGCAGACCCCGATATCACGTGTCCTTTCTCCACTACCTCCTCTTGCTGCCAAACCAATCAATTTCTTCTATATATGAATTTGCATTTTTATTACGGGAGTTGCATATATGTAACCCCCGCGCATCATTCTTCTCTTCTTTGTCAGATTTTTTCCAATATTATTGCAATTTTACACACAACATTACTATATGTGTACCAGCCATCGTTAGAAGAGTTTCTCCCTGTTGATTCGTGTTGCGTTGCATGGTACACAGCAGGACTATATGGGCTCGCGCGAAGATTGAAATTAACAAAATTTCAACTGGAAATTCAGCAAACGCGTATATTTATTAAAAAATTTAGTTCAAGACTCGGTATTTTTCTGTTAAATGTAGCTTAAGCTTTTTCACGGAAAGCAGATTTAACAGATCCTTCATGATCGCTTTTAGCCATTTTTTAAAATTGAATTTTACCAAGAACGTGTGTTAGGTCGTTGCAAAGACACCGAATACGCGCGTTTTCTTTATGTGACAAAGCAATGTGTGTTCCTTAATTTTTATCATTAATTTAATTACAAGTAAGCTACACAAAAAGCGGTTGAATGTGAAGGAGAGGAAGAAACGTGACGTAAGAACACCCAAGAAGACCGCATGACGGGTTAATTTTATTTCTCGTGCGCAATAAGAGAGTATTGTTCCGGAATCAATATGATTAGTTGGGAATGGCGTTGGCACGAAAAGTGTTAGGATAAAAAGAATGAATTTGATTGTGTGTGTTTGTTTATACGCGTGCGTTCGCATGTGCGGAATACAGAGAGAGAGAGAGAGAGAATTGAAACGAGATTCAGCGTTGATTTGCTGAGCGTGCACATTTATTGGATGAGATGGCAGGGAGAGAGAGGGAGAGAGAGAGAGAGCTTTCGCAAGTGGAAGAAGAACGTGTTCCTAGACGAAAGGAAAATTAGAACATTCGAAGAGCCGCTTTCGTGAATACATTCGGACGAGTTTCTATACTTAAACGAGCGACACCTGTACGCTCCACTTGGCAAACGATGCAATAACCTTAATTAGCGTTTCCTGCGACGAGCTACCTGAAGCCTTAATGGCCAAACTACTCGTTGTCGTTACTTCAATCCTCCAAGCTAACCCTCCAACTTCCTTTCACTATACCCAATATTGCATCCAGCCACCACACACTATTTCTCCTTTCGAGACTCTCCTCGATGAGCCTTTTATCAAGCTCATCAAATTATAGCATCGAGCGACATCTTCGCTAACATTTCGCCAACGTCTCTGGCCTCTCGTTAAGTTACCATTTATTTTCAATAAGCATATCTCTCGAGATAAGCGATATAGCCGCATCGGTATTATTATTTTCGATAAAGAAGCGGCGATTATCGGGATGAAAAATTGGATAATCGAGGTAGAGGGGGTGGGGAGAAAAGCTCGCGCGCACGCGTTGTTGTTGTGTCGTCGGGAGGATTGCTTATGCGAGTGGCAGGCAGGCAGGCCGAGAAGCTGCCGGTGGTTTTTACCGAGAGTGAAATGGAAAAATCGATGAGCTTAAATGTGGGGCCAATGAAAAAGGGCGCGTTTCTCGCTCTCTTCCTTTGCTGCTTTTTTCACGCGTAGAGCCTGTCCTTTCATCGGGTGGCACGCGATTCCAACGAGTTCCGCGAAGATTTGCGGTCGTAAAATTAATCTTGCGTGTAAAACGAAAATGGAGTTGAACGGTACAAAGCGAGAGGGGCGGTGGGAGAGGGGGAGGTAAGAGAGAAAGAGAGATGGATAGGTAGTTGGAGGAGGAAAAAATGAGAAAAACGATCGCACGACGAGCATCCTCGCTCCCTTTCTTATCACCAGCCTCTGCTGATGGTATTTCTCCGTTTGCCAGAAGCGAGAGTGGCTCACCGAGAGTCCAAAAGGATCCTCCTTGGGTAATCAATTCTCTTATGTAGCGTACTGTCTTATACTATCCTCCTGCCATAGTTAAAAAGTCGAGTAAAAAATGTTAGCGTCACGAGACGTAAACTCGACTCGATTCCACGGGGTGGAATTTCAAAATCCAGATATATGTATATATATATATATATATATATTGCTGGTTGCTTCTGCTCTCGTGTCTCGTTTCCGTCGCGAGAAGTCTGTCCTCCCTCCCCACCTCTCTCTCCATTGTTTCTATCCTCCAGCTAAATTCGTGACGATCAAAGCACCTCTGCACTCCATTCGTGCAACTCGCGATCGTGACTATCGCCTGCACTTTTGCCCTTCGTCACAGACACGGCCATCGTCTATCTCCAGAGAGAGAGAGAGAGAGAGAGAGAGAGAGAGAGAGAGAGAGCACATATATATATACAAATACTTCTCTCCGAGCAGGAGATAAAACAGGACCGACGAAAAATCCTACGGAGAGCAATTACTTTGCAACATAAAAAATACAAGGCACATAGAAAGAGCATTATTGCAACATTGATTCGTTTATATTTATCGACGAGTGGAAGCCCGAGAAGAAGAAGAAGAAGAGCGCGGGGCGTACACCACGCAGACCCAATTTTCCAAGAAATATTTTCACTCGAGCGGGGTCAGATATATCAACGGCTATTACGATATCTTTACTTACTCGTTTCGACAGAGCGGAGACTCGCGTAGCGCTTCAATTATATCGCGGCAAAATAAATTTATCTCCGTGTCGTCAGCTCTCGATTACTCGCGCGCAGATTGCTTCTATTTTTCCAACTATATACGAAAATTATCCTCGCGCGCGAAGATTGAAAAATCCACCATTATCCCGGCCTCGGAAGCGTGACGGATCCGTCATTATTCCGCGAGATCTTCCCCCACAAGGAAAAAGAACAATTAACACGAGATTCGCCGAGGAGCTGAGCATCGATAAAAATAAGAGAGGACCTTGAACGCTGCAAAACTCCATCGATCCATCGAGTTTCCGAACGATCGAAATACCACTGTCCCACTTAACGACCTATAGGAGAGGAAGAAGAAGAAGGAGAAAGCTGTGGTAAACAAGCTGGGGAGGGGGGGGGGGGGGGGGGAATATAGTGCGACGAGAGAGGAGCACGAGACAATGTTGAGCCGATAGCGCGAAACTGAGCTGGGGTGTGATGGTAAAAAGGGAGTTTGGCGATCGGAGAGAGGAAAATTGGGAGGTAAAAAACGTGAGAGGAGGAAGATAAGGGGAAGGGATGTGTAGCAGCAGCGCGCCGCTTTGCTGAGAGTTCTATTCGCGATAAGAGAGAGAGAGAGAGAGAGAGAGAGAGAGACGCGAGGAGATCGGTGGGTAAGAAATAGTAGGAAGGGAGGGGGGGGGGGGCTACCTGAGAGAAGGGAATCCCGGAAGTGACGTGATCCCCCTGACCTGCCTCAGAGCAGCTCTCGCGCGCGCGCGCGCTCTCTCGAATAGAAGGAGCAGCGTCGATGGTGGAGAGGTGGTTGATATTTTTCTCCTACTAGCTGGACGTATTGCTCGCGTATCTCCGACGAGGATCGCAGGGAATACATGAATTCCTAATGGCGGCGGGTCCTCTGCAAAGGATGCGTGGCTATCACGCTGATAAATCGCTCAGCGACGAAAGAGCAGCGAGAAAAATACAGCTAACCTCTTCCAAGAAAAATGGCCAATGCTCCCGAAGAAAGATCTCTATATATTATATTTTCTGCCATATCCAGATCTTGACCCGAAGCCAGCAAGCACAGCTCGTCCACTGATAAAAACAAGCGGATCGCTAAATATTATGATCCTCCGCTGCTCCGCGACCAGCAGCAGCGATCAGCCAACTCTATTCTCTACGGAAAATTAATTGCGTTCCGCTTGTTTCGTTGGAAAATGCAATTTACGAGATACATACCAGATTTAATTAGGTTATGGTAACCTCGAAAATATGGCAGTTATATCTGGGGAACGACCAAGGAAAAGCGGGAAAATGATGCGAGATTTTTATTTCTTTCTTTATATACGTGTGTTTGTTTGTGTTTCTGTGGAAGAGAGAGAGAGAGAGAGAGAGAGAGAGAGAGAGAGATGTAGAATATCTGCTCTCTCAAATAAGGTGATTGCCACACAAACAAGCTTCCGGTTGATGAGAATATATACAGACACGCGAAAGATGCTAAAGACGAAATTCCACGTTCAATAATCGTCGACGAAAATTGCAGTGGAAAGCCCACCCGATGAAAGGGAACTATCTCGTATGCAGATTCAATTTGCTTTGGATACTTTGCAAACAACAAAACTATTTCAAGAAACTTTAGATTGTTTCGTTAAAAGCCCCCCCCCCCCCCCTAATCCCTCTATAGATATATACAAGCGAAACATTGATGCTGAAATAATTAATATTAACGCAATGGAATATTTCTCGTTATTCCGTCCCTTGAAAATTCATCAAATTGCGTAGGATTATTCGGCTTTTGATTTTCTAGCGTTGTATACGAATAAAACGAAATTGTTTGGCTCGAACGATAATATATATATATATATATATATATAGTGGAGGAGTGGTCGAAAGAATTTTTATACGTTTAAATTGGATATATTCGCTCGAACCCATTGGATAAGAAATTGGCTTTAAGGTGAATCTCGGCTGGGAAAGAACAAGTGGCGATTGTTTGCAGTGAGCGTTGAGTAAGGCGGAAAATAACAGGGCACGTCGCGGTCGTGGCATGGCGTGGTGGTGGTGTGCTTTGGTGTGGCGAGTCGGAGCGAACGAGGCTCAACTTTTTTCTTAGCAGCCTCGCGCTGAATAAGTCATGGAGAGTCTGCCAATAAATACGTGATTTTATCATGGCAAAATTGCAATGGCCGTTGTTGTTGCGAGTCGACGAATACAGGTGCGACGAACCGCTTGTCGCCACTCTACCTATATATATATACACACGGAGCCCTCAACTGAATTCTGCCAAGTTGTTGCGCGCGCGCGAGTCGTCGAGCTGTGCGAACGAAAACAAATCAAGCATCGAAAAACGGAATGATCGCTCGCGCGTCCGCAGGTGCTACCTTCCGACTCCACTAACAATTTCTATCATGACAAAAATCCAGGAACCGCCGTGCTGTTTATTTTCCACGAAGCATTGGTAAATATTTGGCTGCCGACGGAACTAAAGCAAAACACAACATGTTTTTCAGTACGTAATAACGCTGACTCTTTCCTACCTCTCTCTTCTCGCAATCTGCTCGCACCGTACTCGCGATTTTCCTCCATCAAGCTTATTTAGTGGAATGATATACGGAAGAAAAAACTAGTTGATAAGCGAATGCAACGGCGGATTAGGAGAGAGGAAAACGTGAGAAATGCGCGCGCACATATACGCTTGTTGAAACTGCTAAAGGAGAGAATGAGTTTTTTCGCCAAGAGTTCTCGTGGAGGAAAAGGTATAAGGCTAGACGCAAACGGAGACGCAGACGCGCTTCTGGACTCTGGGAGAAGGAGGAGAAGACGCGCGAGAGGAGGGTAACGAAGGGGCTCCAACGCGAGGGACGGGACACGGCGATAGAGGAGAGAGAGAGAGAGAGAGAGAGAGACAACTCATAGTGAATTACGTAAAGGCGTAAAAAAGTAAAGCGCAAGGCACTTTGCAGGGAATACGCAGCGGGGCGGCGTATATTGCAATGAAAAATGCACGCTACCTTCGCTGCAAAAGTACATATATGTCTCGTGTGGAAACTCGATTTGAAACAAGTGCCAATGAAAAAATTTCATAAAAACTTGCAGCCATTTTGGTCCAAGCCGTATCGCGTAAATCACCCGACGCGCGCGCCCGCTGCTCACCTCGACAATATTATCAGTCCAGTAATACAATAATGGGAATAACGGAACGCTAAACTTGCTGAAATATCAATATTTCATTTATCCGTGTCATGCTTTATAAAATAAACTGGAATTAATGAGAGCTTATCGAAATACTGTGTACCGATGAAAAACAGGAGCCGGTAATGGACAGGCAATTACCATTACATTGGGATGGCAAATAATATGGCTCGGCCATTACCCGGATCCAATTTTATCCAAATCGAATATTTTCCTTCTTTCTGTACGAGAGAATAATTAAACTTGAAGAGAGCTGCGTGAGAGCTGTCGAGTACCTGAAGAAAGATAGCTATGTGGACAGAGAGGAGAAGGAAAATAACCATTTCAAAAATTCAGTAGGCGAATCATATGCACGAGCGAACAACAGCATTGAGAGATTCCTCTGTGTGCATGCATGCACCGACTTAAAAATATAAACTGAAGATTTTCATTGTGCGAGAGGAACTGCTTGATGTAAGTTGTTTTTGCAGGGTGCGTAATGTAAAGCGAGAGATAATAGGGAGGGAGGGGGTCAACGTTCCTGAAGGACGAGATCTTCTCACCCAAGAGAGGAGAATTTACGTTAATCCAGGAGAGAAAGCATAACCTCGCGCGCGCGCGGATGGACCAAGTGAGATAAAGTGACGTGTGCATATACGTGGAGAAAGAGATGGCCGGAGGTGGAAGGATCGTGAAAAAGAAATTGATGTTCGTTTTTATTGGAAAGGAAACCAACGTTCTCTTATACATTTCTTCGCTTTTACGCAGAGGCATTAAATTTCCTACGAATTATTGACTAGCTCTGTGCTAAGAATTTACACTCTTTTCCCCCATCTCCCACCTCGATCCCCGATCCCAATTCCACACACACACACACACACACACCCCCTCCCCTTTCGCTTTAAAGCAAAATAACGGCATAACTCCGATACTCCTTTTCATATATAATTACGTTATTGTATCGATATAAAACCGAGCCACACTCGCATCGGTAAACACACAATGAATATAGTTTTGTTTACGAAAATATCAATGGCGTCTTATTTAAGCTCTTTATCTATTCTGGGCATTCAATTGATAGACGAGACTCGGGCGAATTGCTCGATGCTACAATAAAGACTGAAACTTATTCTTTAATTGTTTGTGTTTGATTTATTTTCTCCTCGTTTTTTGCTTGGATTCTTTTTTTTTTTTTTTTTTTTTTTTTTATTACACTCAACACGTATGGAATATTGAATTTATTGCTTTTACCAGACACACGCTAACCGTAACAGGCAGGTACAAAGCGATAGGAAATGTGTGAAAATGCGCACACTAATTTAGGATGGGGGTCTCGTATCCATTGACACGCGCTGTAGAATGCACACACACATTAATGCTAATATCGTGGGGCTTCCTCTATCGTGGATCGGCGGAGATTCTACGGTTTCGCCAAATTATCTATCGTTAACTCAGACTTGCCGATGGCAAACAAATGAAAGGTGATTTCAACTATTGTTATATAGTCTATTAGAAGACGCATTTTAATCGAAAGAGTGCAATCTACAAGAATGCCTAAAATCAGTCACGTTCGGTATGAATTTTTGCTAAGAAATGTTCCTAATTACAATTTTCCAAAGAAACAAAAAGCTTCAAATTTTTGTCTCGTTTTAGATTTGATTTCAGAATCATTTACATATCAATCCCAGAACAATTAAGAACGACCGTTAAAAAGTTGAAATTCGACGAATATTAGGGGATTGCGTCATAAACAATATCGATAATGGATCTGGTTAACCGTTTTAATCATTTCGATAAGACTACACTCGATAAGATACTAATGGATTTGAAAATAAAAAAAATTCGTTGCAAAGGTGCAGTATATAACATCTTTCGAAAGTAATTCTACGTCAAGCTACATTTTTGGGTATAATATAGAGCTGGACTCGTAGGAATGCAAGAAACACCGATGAATGGTATGGAGAGAGAGATGGAACGCATAAAGAGTGAGAGAGAAACATGAGGGGTTAGGGGGCATGAAGAATTAGAAGGCTGGGAGCTTAAAAAATACAAGTAGATAAAGGAAAAATAAAGAAATAAGAGGGAAGAAAATGGCGGCTGGAGGCGCAGTTGGCGGTTGTTCGCATGATGAGATGGGAATACGAAAAGACTAACATCAAGTGGAGGGAAATGGCGTGAAATCGACATTGGCTAGCGCGCGTCAAGATAAACAAGTTGGAGGGAATCGTGGAAGAGGAGAAAAAAGCCAAGTGCGGAGAGAGGAGAGGAGAAGAGTAAATGAAAGTAAAAAAGACAGGCTGTAAGAGAAAGATGTAATGGATATTTTTTTTAAATCCAACGTGAAAAGCTTCTGTTTCCTTCGAGAGTACTGACAAATCAATTCAGAGATTACATCCGCGACACAAGTAAACTTCAATCAAACCTCGCGTCTCATTGGAAAATGAAGGGTTTCGCGAATAGAAAGAATTTTGCACTAAAAGAACAATGTTAAGGAATTGATTATTATTACACTGATTTTTCTGAAAAAACAGAGACCATTTAAAATGGCCATTTTTAAACGATGATCGATAGATGAAAGTTTAATTTAATCTATTTCAGATAAAATAGCTGCGCGATTCTATCTCCAGGTTTTTGTTTATTTTAAACGTAGGGGTTGTCAGGGAGACTTTACTACACCAGGGGTCAATAACAGACTCAAATCATTTTATAGTTTATTGATATACACTTTTGCTTATTAATCAATATCAACTTTGTTTTTTCTATGAAATTGTCAACTAGTCACAGTACTATCTTTATAGCCACTAATTAGATGTAATATTTACATGTATGAAAATGCAACATTTCACCGAGTAACCTACACTGGATAATAATGAGTGTATTTCTTCTCAGATATTTTTGAATTCTTGACTGTAATGTACATTTTATATATATATATAATCAATAGAAGACTTGTGCAATCAGATTTTAACCAAACATTTAATATACTAAGATTTTAATATCAAGACTGAAAAGTATTGACCTTGCAGCATCTTTTTAACAATTAAATTGTTTATTTAAAGTTTTTTGAATTCCAACGATTCTTCTAAACCAAAATCTACACTACTTTTTACTATGAATAAAAAGTAATTTCAAAACATATAGAAGAGAATAAAATATAGGGTTTTCATTAAAAATCACAAAAAATCCAGTAATTTTGATAAACAAAAACGAGCTATAAGTTTTATCTCATATTTCACTTAATTTATGAGACAGTATTCGAAAGAGGAACATTCTATACCTCTTGGAAATAATAATTGTAAAATTTATTCTTTCGTGCCAATTATATTAAAAAATAAAAAAAGTGAATGTGCCGAGACAGAAAGCGTGTGCTCGGTCCGAAATGGATTAATGAAAAATGTCTGCCTTACGAACTACTGAATGTGGCGCATAAAAGGAAAAGTGTAAAAAAAAAAACAAAAGGAGAGATATGGAGTAGGGAGAGGTGGTGGTGGTGAAAATAATAAGGGAGAATGAAAGAATTATTCATTCGTTTGGACATCTGATATGGCAAATGGCGCGGCAATGACGCTGCAGTTTAAATTAAAGGGATATTTCAAGAAAGATAAGCAGCGAGATTTTTCCGGGTCATCTGTCCTCGCTGAACCATGTATACTTTCATAAATGAGAGTTTATAGCAGAAAAACGTTTTATATCGTAAAAATTAAGAGCGAGTTAATTCTGCAAATTGTTCGCGGTGGCAAATTTTGTTGACGTCGCTCTATTCCGAGCCGAGTCACGTGCGATTTAATTCGCAAACGCGATTCACTGGTCAATCTGATATACATCTAATTATATATATATATATATATCCAAGTAGCTGCAGAGCGAATGTTCAGAGACGATAGACTTTGAAGGAGCGAGAGGTAAAAAGGGCCGGAAAGCGAAAATACAAGTACCGGGGTGGCAAGTAGCCAATGTACGTGCGATTTTCGCGTGCACCGCTGACACGAAAACCTCTGCAAACCTGCTAACCGAGCAGATTTCGCGGTTTCGTATAGATTAACCCTGACACTCAAACTGTTCGATTTCGTTGAACCTTTTCGAAGACTTATTTTCCATCGAGACGTCGAAGAACAGATAAATATAATAGAATTTAAATTAATCCAACTAATGCAATAATTATTAATCAGGGTAATTGCTCTTGGAAAAACTATGGGAAAATTTAAAGGAGAATATTAATTTGTTGCATATCACGTGGAATGTTTTAAAGAATTGTTTACAGTGGATGATATATCGCATATGCCTCTCTCTCTCTCTCTCTCTCTCTCTCTCTCTCTCTCTCCCTCGATCAGGAAAAAACTTAAACCCATAATCGTATATGAGCGAGGATAAGAATAAAATGGCAAACGGCCAATGCACGTGTGATAGTCGCATATGTTGCCAGAAAGCAGACAGCAGTAGAAGCAGGAATCCCGGAATCCCGGCAAATATACAAAACCAGCGTACTTTGTGCTTTCACGAAAACAAACCACCATGCAGAGATTCAAGTTTCCTCATTTCTTTCGATCAACCACCTCTTGCTCCCTCCAACCGTTAAGCTGTTAACACTGAAAATCGCCCCTCCTCGCTAATAATTTAGTCGTCGTTCGTTCGTCGAATCGGACTAGCGATGGGAAATATCCAAAAGAAAAGTTTCTTCGCCAGTCAAAGTTTTCAATGGGAAAAGTATCTTTCAAATATCGGTCGTAGAAAATTCAGTTATTCTTCAAGCGCTTCTACCCATTACAATATAATGCACAAGAGAATTCTTGCAACAACTTTGATTCTTTCCTTTAGCGTATTTCAATAGGTTAACTCTAGTTCTCAAATCCGTATAAATTATAATTAATAAAGAAATACCCTAATATCCACAAATTCCTAAAATAAAAGTTTTCAGCATTATCTAGAAAAAAAAAATACAATAAAAATCAATTAGATGAGCTAAGTATATATAAACAATACCTTGGAAAACATCAACAGATAAAATAGAGATTTGACGAATGGTATAGTACACACACGAGCACTCGGTATTTCGCAATCTAAAATTGTTGACGTTAGATAAAAAAAAAGAAAAAAGAAAGATATTACATCTGATTAGAAAATGTATGGTATTTGAAAGGTTAATGAGCGAGACAAGCGAAGAACCGAATGGTTAAAATGAAGGGCCCCGAAGAGCATATAACGTGGTTGATAAGATTTCGACGGTATAGGTATAGCCTAAGAGGCCACGAGTAAGCCAGCAAGAAAACTAGCAAATAAGTAATAGGGAATAAGAAAGAAGAGGCAAAGTAAGGCGAGGATGGAGGTATAAGGCAAAGAAACGGACGGACGGACGGAGGGACGGGCAGGCAGGCAAGCAATTCCAACAATCGTCGTGTCAGCTGAATTCTCGCGTCGTGATACGTGACCTATTCTACTCGTTAAGACCGATCGATTCACCGGCAGATAAGATTTCATTCTTCGACGTTATTGCTTCTCCATTTCCAAACCATCTGATTTTATCCTTGCATCTATCGCTCGTGCACGCTTATCAACACACCCCTTAGCTGGAACACCGGCGACCAAGCAGGAAGAAAAGGGGGAAAAAAGAGGGGTGGGTGGGGATGAAATAATATGCCAGGAGAAAAAAATAAAAGTGAGAAGAAGTTGGGTCGAATCCCCTTAGCCTTGCGCGACTCTCTCCACTGCAGCCTCTCTTTCCTCCTTCCGATATCTAATTCCAGTAGACGCAACACCAAGTTTTCTCACCAAAGCATCCCCGAGATAAGCTGCACTTTTTCAACCTTTTCAACATTTTCGCCTTGCACCGTTCCGTTTCTAAAATGCCAAACGACCCAGCTGCTTTTTGCTACTTTGATATTGCAAAAAATACCGGTCTGCAACGATTGCTTCCTTTCTTTCGCTCCAAATTCCCCATGTAAATGAACCATCTCCGTTAATTAAGTAAGCTATAGTCGTAAAATCGTTAAGTAAGTGATGAATATTGGTGAAGAGGGTAAGGCGCATTTTTTTTATCCTCTTTATAAGAGATAAATATATATATATATATATATGTATATAGGTATGGATTAACACGCGTTTAAGACCAAGTTTATTACGCATTTCATTGCATTAAAATGCATCGGGCGGATGACCGTTACATTGTATTTGTATAGCGATATAGACGGAGTCAGTATTTCTGTATCGAATGCGCCAAATGTTTTGAATATAGATTACACTCCAACTTGGGAATGATAAGCACAAGCTGGAATTAACGACAACATTGCGATAACAGAGTTAAGCTCTTTCTCTCGTGCGTTTTTATAATAATACGCGTCTTGATGCAACGACAAATTTCAAGCTTAAACAAAAGAATCTTTTTTCATCTCCCCCCAGCTGCTTCGTTTAAAAACCTACACGTTTTTTCGTCCACCCGGACGGAACGCTTATCTAAAAAGAAGCTTACGCTTTAAGAAAAAACTGAAAACACGCCTTATCTTGAGTTTTCTATATACTCTTCAAGCAACTAAACTTATCAGTAAATTTTATATTTTGTAAACCGTTGGTGTTATTAATTATAGTTTTAACTCTATAGTGGGATCCATAAAAAAACTCCATTCTATTGTTTATACCAATTATATTCTTAGTCGTCGCTCGAGAGAACTTGTTGTGTAAATAGTTATGTATACTTAAAAATTGTTTAATATAATTCCAAGTATAATAGGATTTTATATATATATATAGGCCAATATAGAGTTGAAGAAAAATTTAAAGTTTTACTAATAATAATACGATACTGTACGATTCCTAATCTCTGACCTGTTAATAGCTCGAACAATTAAAGCGTGGGATTTGTAACATAACCGCAGTGATAAAAATTCTAAAGAAATAGAATTACACGTGAAATATCCTTTTTCCTATCTCGAGTCAGGCGAATTTCTCGAAATGACATCATCGGCAGTTTCTCATTTCCAGCACGTACGCTTTGTCAGAATGACAATGAATGACTGTTAGATAATAGAAAGCATTTCTATGAAGCGTATCTATTAATAAGAATGAAATTATATAATATGGTTTCTTGTTCAAGATTAACGCTTGATTCGAGTTTCAGTTTCTACGCGAGTTTATGAAAAACTCAGTCATATTGCTTGCTATCAATTCGGCAAATTTTTTTAAACTTTATGGTATGTTTCCTCGACGTTTGCTTGATTATTTTAGCGAAAGAAATTGCGAAGAAGGACGAGTGGACCGAGCAATAGCTGAAAATTAGTCCATTTCAGAGGTCATATAATTTCTACAAGTTGATGAAAAAGTGATTCACTGCTTACGATCAATTGGGAAATCTCGTTAGAGTTTATGGTACATTTCGTTCTCGCTTGGTTGATTATTTTTAGCGAAATAAATTGTAAAGGACGAATGGGTAGAGCAGTGGGGGAATTAGGCGGTTGCAGAGGGGAGGATAACGAACTGAACGCGAGTCTAGAGAACGTTCGATTTCCCTTCATCGCTTGGAGTTTCCGGATGGAAATGGAAGCGAGCGGGATCGAGGTAGTCCGGAATTGGGCCGGAAGTTCCACCGGAAGCGGCACAAACGTTCGCTTGGCGCGACCTACAACCTTGAATACGCGCCACCAACGGAACCTGAAATTATTGTGTCCTTTCAATCGGACTCTGCATTAATCGGCACAAAATTACGGATTCTTTCCCAACAAATTGACACCTCTTTAACTCTCTTTAACAAACATTCAACGCGATGCATGATTTATATGCGCTTCGCGTACTAATAGGATAACGAGAGAGAAGATACGTGAGAAAAACTGTGCCACTGCTTTTTTTTTTAATATTTTAGGACAATTAATATTTTCATCCATATTCCTACTAATTATATAGAAAACTATTAAAGACTGTTGTTTAATTTTTGCACTTTTCACGAATTGTTAAAAACGATATACAGAGGTTGCTTGTTAAAGACAGTATCAGTGCAGAACTAACATAAATTCCGAGAAATTTCTATACTTTTAAAATTCATATTGCTGCGCGGAGGAAAAGCATATAGTTGCGAGTGAAACGTTCCGAATATGTACCTTCAAATTCTCGTCTTAACACATTGCCATCGGGCGATTTTTACATTTCACTTTCAATATTATCATCCATATCCATTATGGTAAAAAATAGAACTAAAATAAATGCTTAAAAATTACCAGCAAAGTGCACGAACGACGTACGTAATGTTTTTAAAAGCGAGACATCTCGTTTCCCGATCGCAATGTGTTAAGAATTTCATGTAAAATAAAAATGATCGACAATCTGTTGTTATATCAGCAAAATAAATAAACTTGTAATAAAGTACATTTTCGTAAGAGAATTTATTCAACGTGTTATTGGCTATTGGATATAAAAAAGGCGTGCGATATAATAGAAAGATGCGAGCTGGGAGAAGAAAATAGGGTGATAAACTATCGTTACTGGAGCAGGAAGTGGGGGTGGTGTCGTTGAAATTCGAATGGGATATTAATCCCTCTTTGGAAGATTCATCAATCCTTATTCTTATTCTCGAGGTTCTTTCCTTCATTTATCAATTCTCTCTCTCTCTCTCTCTCTCTCTCTCTCTCTCCCCCCCTCTCTTCGCTCGCAGCCTCTCCATTTCTCCCCATCTGTTAGTCAGAGATTTGCCGACAATTAAAATTAATCGGGGGTGCCTTGCCTTACTCTCAAAGCCAAGTATTCATTCGCCTAAAAACCCAAGTGAGACTTTTGAGGAGGAGTGAGAAGAAATGCAGGAAAAGGGACATGGTCTTTGGAGCATTAATCACCCAACGATAATCCGCTCTTGACGTTCTTTCAAAACCACCAACGTTTTTCTTACAAATCGACGTGTCCCGCTCGCTTTTCCCTTTCCTTCGACCAGCCGACTCCTCCTCCTCGATATTTACCATTTTCACGAAAAAACTCCAAACACCCACAATAATCCCATTTCAATCCATAACGATAGTAATCTTGCAAATGTTTATCCCACGAGTTTTATTATTTTTATGTATTTATGGCCATCAGCAGCTATATCGTTCAAGCACGTAATAAATAACGTTTCGAACCGTACTACTATATTACTCAGACTATACGCAAATATTTTCTATCGAACATGAAAATATAACACGAAATAAAATATTCATCGACGCATCATTGCTCCCGCCGCTTGATAATCCACGTCTCTCGTTCGTACTCCAATCGAATACCAAAAAAATTAACAAAACTAACAAAAGCGTTGAAATATTATTAAACGAGCAGAAATTACATACGAAGAGCGCGCAATGGAAAAGTAAATAAATCTACCGACGAACGAAAAGGTGCATAATACGGGGAATATCATTGATCATTGCATGGCAAAACGTTCCATGTGACATTGAGAGAAAAAGAATATATCGAGGAGTAATTTTACGCGGCTAAGAGTGAATTGTTGAGAAAGAGAGAAGAAGCGAAGCGTCGAGCAACGAGGAAACGGGAAAGTCTGGAAAAACGCGCGAAAGATGCAGTCGTAAGAGTGGGGGGTAAGGCGCTGGCGTGGAAGGTACATACAGGTGGAAACTCGAAGGGAACGGATTGAAGTGTGTTGGTTAGTGGGAGGGGAGGGGGGATGCGGTCTCTAATCGAAGTCTGTTAACGCATAATTAACGTGACGTTGTTATCTTCCTATTTCACGTATACCCCTGGCCCCGTTCAACAGCCACAGGTCCCCCACTCCAGGCGGAACTTGTCCCTTGCATCCCAGAGCGCGCGCGCGCGCGCGCGCGACCGTACGCCGCACCGGTTTCCCAATCAGCGTCCTAACTGTCGATATAACTTGGGCTCGGCGAAAATTACGGCTAACCCAGTCAGCAACAATAGAGGCGCGTGTATCGCTGCTTCATTTCCATTCTACTTGCCTGTCGACGTTTTCTAATTTACATGCGTGTGCTTGTCCGCGGCGATCCCCGCGCATATAGCCGATGATGCACCCCTTCGTCATCGCACTCTTACCCCGTCCATGCACGTATGTACTTCTTTTTAAATCAATCGAGCAGATAGTCACCATTGCCGCGCCACGCCGCCACATCCTGGACAAGCGCACGCTGCTCTTTAAACACTACTGCGGGGGGGGGGGACGAAAGCAACGACGAGTTTTATCGACGAACCGCGCGCTATTCCGATGATTAGTATTTTTTTTTTCTAATTGCCATTACGACTCTATTGCCAAGGCTACCGGTCCGCTGCGATACACGTGCCGTGCGTTAAAATGTTAAATCAAATGCGATATGAAATTCCGGGGAAGATATCGAATAACGAGCAAGTATTCGACAGGGGGTGGAGAGGGGTCGCTCGTGGTGAAGCGGAGAGATGGATGGGTGGAAGTATAGAGGGGGGAAGAAAAAGAAAGTAAAGCAGACGAAATTCAAAATTCGATAGAGTTTCGAGCGGTAGTAAGCTGCAGTAGACCGTTGGGCGCGCACCCGCCGCGTCCCGTTTCAACACCCGCCGCTCTCTCAGGTATTTAAAATTAAATTCGGTGCAATGTAGCACAAATGGCAAAGTGCCACGTGCCACGTGCCGATGCCGATGCCGATGCCGATACCATTACCGTCGCCACTAAAATCGACGAGACGCCCAACTGCGCTTTCTAAAACGCGAAAAATTTGTGTTTTCAAACAAAATTCCTTTCCTCCCACGCGCGAACCCTTCTTAATTCTCGCTTGACATAACACCACTTTATCCAAGCACTTGTAAATTGTCCAACAAAAGTTTTCATCTGATTAATTGCTTTTTCTTATAAAAAGAAAATGCTTTAATTTTTACAATTGTAACATTTCTTTACATTAATCTAAATATATATATATATATATATATATATGTATTTCATACGATAAAGCAATAATTTTATTTATCTTGGCAAACTTTGATCATTTAAAGAAGAGTAAAAGGAAGTGGCGCGCAAAGTTTGGAGTAAGAAGGAGAAGTTATTTGTTATTCATGTCGTTGAAAAATTCTCGGCTCAAACAGGATGAAAATCACTCGACGAGTATCCACAGAGAGCTTCTGGTGGCAGCTTTAAAAGTTCGGCACGCGCAAAAAGAAAACTAAAGAAAGCTAATGGGTAAGCCGGGAGGGCGGAGAAAAATAAGGAGGAAGGGAGAAGGTATACGAAAGAGGAGGAATGAGAAGGAATCGCGAGAAAAGAGGAAAGAGCGAGGAGTGGGCTCTCTCTGTTTCTGCGCTAGCTACTACTTGGTATCGTTTTCAGACCAACCGAAAACCGATAGCTGGTCTGTGAGCTCCTTGCCTGCCTCTTTCGACCCTCCCCCCCCCCCCCCCCCCACCCCCCTCTCTCTCTCTCTCTCTTATCTGCCTCCTCTTCATTATTATCACTTTTGTTCCTCGTCCAATTTATTAAACTATGAATTACACCTGATATTAATACCTGCTGCCTTATTAATTTTGTCATCCTTTGTCTCGTCCTGCGAAGCTTCCAATTTACTTAGAGAAAATATTTTTTCCACGCTTCTATGATTTTCCTTTAGCATTATTTTGAATGGATCAACTGGATTAAATTACAATCAAGGATTGCTAGAGTTATATTTCACGTAAATTGTATGCGTATATATATATATATATATATATATATATATATATATATATATATAATATCGTAAATATCACGACACTACCGTATCGATGTAACTATTACGATTAATTCAAACTACATTAGGCTGCACAATGTGTCGAGAGATCTAAATCGTTTGGAGGAACAGGTTTTTCCAAGCTCGGTGATTTATGGAAATCATGAGGAAGATGAATGGTTGTGAAATGTGATAAAAAAATGTTTAATGGAATAATAGAGGCCGTGGATAATTAATCGTAACAGAGTTGTGATTCAAAGTAAAGGCGAGAGTTGTACGCGGAGAATATAAGCTGGAGCTATTGCAGAAGGAATGGGAAGAAGAGAGAAGAGGGTGGGGGGGGGGGATGTGGAGTGTTTTGCGTGTGGGTAGCAGTGCAGTGCACTGAAGTTACTCGTTGACCCAGGATGATTGAGAACCACTGGGACCCAGCCTTAGAGTGCTCAAGGTGAGCGAGCTTCAAAGTGGCAACGCTCAGCTGCAGAAGGGTCCTACGGATTGCTTCAAGATATGCTTTGTTTCTCAACTTGATAAATGTAACGCCAAATCTGCCTTATTAATCCACTGAGCAAAACCTTTTTAAAAATCCTCGCGCCGTGCTCGAATATTCATTCCCGAGATATTTCAATGTAGCAACAATAGCATTGTTCATATGGACGCTCGGTAAGCGTCCTAATCAACGATCGATGAAGATAATAACTGACAAACCTATCATCTCCCGCACTATTTAAAATATTCGGTATTGTCGCGTTTAAAAACCCTGGGGTATTAATCGTTTCATCGAGTCAATGACTAGAAATAAAACACAGTTGGATTAAAAAATGTAATAAATCGATTTGAAACGAGGCTGCGGAGAAACCGTTAAAAAGGCTGGCTTCGCAAAGTGTTGCAGCGTATCGATTAATGGATAAATAAAATGGCGACAAAATGTGTAAATGTTAATAACATTTTTGTGTAATTGTGAGCAGTGCAGAAACGTGGTATTACGAATCGTAATATATATATATGTTTTTTTCATTACGGTTTACGAAGCAAAACAGCAAATCAGCATTGTTATGTCCTTGTTTCGTTTTTATTTGAGTGCGAAGGAAAACGGGTACATTCTCTTTTATCGCGTGCTTATATACACGTCCGTATTGAAAATTGTACGAATAATAACGAGAGAATAGAATAAAATGTAGAATTCGACGGGTGAGTGCGATGAGAAATGGCTACTTGTGGGAAAAAGTAATGAAATAGTACGTTAAGCGACATTGTACGAAAGAAAGGAGCGTAAGAAAAATAAAAAAAGGCGGATCTTAAAAACATCCTGGCCGACTCTTCATCGAACTAATTACGCAAGTGAATCGAACGAGCTATAAATGCCACGTAAAAACGCATTCGCCGACTATTGTTAGGAGTGTGTTAGTGTTCTCTCTCTCTCTCGGTCATTTGCATCTACAGGTTGCTGAATCCTACAGGGTTCCTGGAATGCTTCCAGTACTGCAAAATGTGCCAGCGAACCACCCGCCACACAAACACCTTTTAATTTCTTCAAAACCTCCTGTTTTGTGTAACATTACAAGGTAATTACTCGAGATTTCTGTCGTGGCACAAACGCCGAGATTTTTTCTTTTTTTTTTCTTCTTTCTTTCTAATAAAACTTTCCATTTGCCCACCCCAGCTGCACGAAAAACGTGCAAGAAATCTTAAAACTAACATTTGAAATTCATTATTCTCATATATGTTAACAAATATATTAGTTGGTAAAAATAAATAGGCTATATTAAACCTTGAACAATTTCTGCGATAGATGCAATTTTATATTATTCAATGTAAAAAGATACATGTTAATTATGCAAATAATATTTATAGAAAAGTACTTATTTGATTATTCATATTGTTGCGTTATTACGTTAAATTTGTTGGTATATATATTCTCAGGATAATGTAGTAAAAGTTGAAATATGAAGAAAATGTTTAGGAGAGGAAAAAGAAGAGCTCAGAAATCTGTTTATAGGGAAATAATAAGATGGAAGAAGAGTTACGATGTGGAAGAGTAATACGAAGAGCAATGTTGAATGTATCCTTATTCCGAAAAATACGAGAGATAGGACGGAGGTTCCCGCGCAGGGTCAAGGACGATTCGACAGAGCAAGTACCCTCTATCGTCTCTTGCCCGCACCCATCTTCCCTTCTTTTCTCCTCTACATTCGTCATTCTTGTATTCATCCTGCTTCTTCGATGCTCTTTCTCCTATTATAAGATCATCTCCCTCTCACACGCACACACACCCTCTAAATTTCTTGAATAAATTTGTACAACTCATTTCTCATTACTCATATAAATATATAGAGCTTACTTAGGAAAGTAATAAAGTGTCTATTATCCAAACAAATAATTCGTAGTAAACAGTATATTAAAGCATCCATATATGTAATGTAGAATAATTCAAGTAATTATTAAATATTTTTGTCCGTTTTTAAATTAATCTTATTATGAAATCCGAATGTGCAGCTGCACAATGATACAAATGACAGAAGAGCAAAGAGAATCTGGCGCAGAACTAATTAAACACTCGATTGGTGGTTGTTTGGGAAGTGGATCGTATCGAGAGAAAAGTAGATGCACAGTGTACTGTTGGAGAGCAAAGGTCTCAGTCGATAAACTCAAAAGCTATTATTCGTTTGCAGCAGTATCAGAAAATTTACATGAAAGAGCTGTAAAACAATGTGGATAAGCGCAGAAAGGGGGAAGAGAAACACATTGAGAAAATTTTGGAGTACCTTGAAAGAATCTTAAAAATTCTGATTAATGATCGATATTTGGACAGAGGCAATTAGCCATAGCTGTGCAGTGTGTGCACGCACAAGAGCAATACTCGGTACTCTCTTTCTTCAACTACAATAATAAACAACGTTGAAGCCTTCGACGACGAAAACATGAGGAAGGACACTCTAGTGGAGAGTGTTGTTGCCTTTGAAGAAAAAGCGTGAATTTTTCACTGTTCTCTGTATATGCATATTGCTTTATAGATTAATTCGTGGCGCAGGTTAGCTCGGTTGACGGCTGCAAAACGTACCGAAATGGGGAAAGTTCTCTGCACTCCGAATCCCGCTGTCTCCCCTCCTCCTCCTCATCTTTCCCTTTGTGATCCAGCATTTTAAAATTCAATTGTTCACCTATTCTTTTATCGCCATAAGAGTTACTGCAGCATTTTTGTCATTCCATTTATATCAGAGTAATTCCCTCTAGCCTTTCCGTATTTCGCTTGAATTATTCAAAATCTGCCTTATTCGCGCTTCAATTATCCATCTTTATCGCATAGAGAATTGAAATCCGGCAGAATTTGTAAAAAACTACAATCGAGTATCGAGGAACTTTCCGAATATCTTCAAGCCCAATGGTCGTCGATTACTTATAAGGAAAATTAAATAAACAAATGTGCAAGACTTGGTATTATTTTAATGTCCAATGACTTTTAAGTCAAGAGATAGAAGAGAGGAGATGGGGCTGAAAGAAAATGTTTGAAACGATGATTTATCGTCTAAAAGTGGTTGGGCTTGTCAATTATTGTGATATCCTGTGGGCAAACAGGTAGCGTATCAAGCCTCCATTCAAAATTATGGGATTCCTGTGGTTGTGGCCAGCCGGAAGCTGGCTATCTCGGAGAAGCAGTACAAAGGAAGCCGCTTAAAAATTCAATGCATTTCAAATGGGGCAAGAATTTTCTCCGAAAGGACAGTACTCCGATAGAACTTGTTTCGTTTTTCATGCTTCAGGCCTGCACTTGGATAAATTTATAATTAACATATATCTCAACTTTATAAAATGATTTGTAGAAAAATGTTTTCGGCCCCGGATCATCGAAGGTATCCATGAAGAAACGATGCAGCAATTTCAGCGGTACTGCTGTCTATATTGCAAACATGGCCAATTGATAACGATGCATTTCACAAATCGAACAAGAATTTCCTCCGAAAGAACACTACTCCGATAAAATTTCTTTCGTTTGTGCTTGGATAAATGTATAATTAAATCATATGTGCCAACGTTATGAGAGATAAATTATAGAAATATTTTCGACTCCGGATCATCGAAGCTATCCATGAAGAAATGATGAAGCAATTTCAATGGCACTGCGGTCTGTTGTGAAAACACAGACGAGTGGCAAGTTTCTGTCCTCGTTATAAGCTGCGGTATACGTGTAGCAATGTGATTTCGTTAAAGATCGATGCAGCATGACAGAGGAAATTGTCAGTCCGATAAAGCTAATCCCCGTTTGATCCGTGATGACTAAATATCAATTGGCGATAGACACAGACGCACTCGCGCGAAAAAACTGGGCAGTAGTCGATAAGGATATCTAATGTCAGGACGCTAATATGACAATCTACTGCTTCATTAAAGCAGCGCGAGTGTATTGAATATATTTGTTTACAAATAAGGCTTTATCATTAATGAGTTATCCCGTGCGTTACACGATAGGCAGTTCCTATTACGCCAACAATCGTTCACTGTAGTGTTAAATTGTAGTTCGGTCTTAAATTCATCTCTGCCAAATTAAATGGTTGCGCGCTAAATTTTAACAGCCATTTATATATGAATCCATCGATCATTAACATTCGACTCTTCGCTGTGTTAAAATTTTACTAATATTCTTGGGGAAAGACAAATACAGTTGCAATAACTAATTGTATTGTTGAGCACCAACAATATAGGTGCGAAAAGAGCTTTGTGATCAAATTTAAACGACAGGTCAGTTGCGTCAACTAACGACTAAATAATTACATCATAAATACTTGCAGCGTGAACACGCGAATAACTTATGAAGCCTGGATGCTGGATATGTATATATTATTTAAGTACATAATGCCTGTTTTTGGAATGAGAAAGTAGTACAAAATAGCCGTACAAAGAATGTCTTGAAGCATTTCTTGCGTAAACGTGATATAAATGTGTAAATTTTATGCTCATCGTTTTGCTGGCACATTTTTGGATCGCTTTGAAAAAAAAAGCTATTTTTCCAGCTTACAAGGTGTCCGATAAACTTACGTTTCAACCTAATAAACACGAGCGAATTCGTGAATATTGTATCAGTCTGCATTTATTCTACATTTTCCCCAAGCTCATAAGACCTTGAACGTATAGAATACATCATGGTAATGGTACTATAAAAATCACTAATCATTCAAGTTTCGACTCTGCGTTTGCTCGCTGCGCAGGTACTGCATTCTTATACGTATATGTTTCTATGGAAATATAATTGTTAAAAATTAAACTTAACCGTGTGTGTGTGTGTGTGACAATCATCAATATTATCATAGCTCTCTCAAAGACATTTCGTAGTAAAATTTCGTAAACACGAGTAATCCCGAGACGTACAATTCCTTATTTACAAAACAGTCTCTATGCGAAGAAAATATGTTCAAGGGTACACCTATACCGAGTTCAGCGATTCTTTCGATCGAAACCTTGACACAATAGTAACTGAATAATTTCAGATAGATGAACGAATAAAATATTTACAGATAAGGGAGAAAAACGTAAACTCTCAGGCCGACGTGCTATGAATCAGCACTGGGTAGCTTTAAACTATGCGTAACCTATAACAGTTGCTAGTATTGCTAAATATAAAAAAAAAAGTAGCTATTTTTACTTTTCTCTTGACACGTCGTACAACTAAAAATTGTCACCCGCAACGATTCAATCTCCAATCTACCATAGTAGTGTATTGAATCGAAAAATAAAAGCAATTTTATGAATATTAATCACACGTTGATTCTAACCAGTTTACTATTTATATCACAATTTTGTCATAAATATTAAAGAGCTTGAATGTGTGTTTTGCACTGTTTTAGTAATTGCAGTTTAATGTTAAAGCAGGAGTTTTAAGCTTATTGCTCGTAATTTAGAAAAAGAATAGATTTATACGTACTTGGATAACGTGTGCGTATATACTTGTTAGAGTTAGTCTAAACCAAAACCGAGTGACTTTTTGTCCCGTCTTGACTGCACACACATAAATGTCTGGAATTAGTCGCACGGAGAGAGCAATCGCTACAAGTAAAAATAAGCAGCACATGGTTCGTGACAGAAAGCACCGTGTTTCAATAATGCACTATCAAAGATAAGCTTGGTCCCCAGCGTTGGTCGGTATATACTACATATCAAATTGCATATATCGAGCCCTACACTGTAACATAACAAGTCTTTTATTCTATGAACAAAGAGTTAGTTTGTTAAGCCGCACTTAGTCTCCGACTCTAGGATTTTTCTACTCCGCGAGCTAAACAAACACTGTGTACGGTCGAAAGAGAGCTTTTGGTAAAACATCCGTCCACTCGACCCGATGCAAGCAACAACCTTCTTCGTGTAGTGTGCGTGCGTGCGTGCGTGCGTGCGTGCGTGCGTTATATAGTTTAGAGAATTTTCAATAAATTTAGGTAGCCATGAATTTTACAGTCGAGGAGGTAAGAAAATATTAGGGCCGTTTGGGGCCAGATGTCTTTCGAGCCACACGCATCTGCATCAGCATCTGTGTACAATTGTCACACATGCCTCTCTTGCACGGTCCACTTTTCCATTGTCCTCGACACATAGCAGCACTCTAAATCATTCGTCGAGAGAAAACGATCCCTTAAGCAGCTATAAAAAATGTCATTCACGATCATTTCCACTTTATAACCGATTAAACCGATGGCAACGCCATAAATGCTAATAACAATGGCAATAATGATAATACTGGCGACAGACGGTAGTGCATGTACCAAAGCCGAGTAAAAATGAAAGTTTCATGTAACGTGTACGATGCGAAATAATGGCGCGACGTTGGTGGAAGAAGGCGCGATGAGAAGAGCCTTTGATCGATGCAACTAAACGTCCTTCGCGAATTAAGACCCGGTGCAAGTGGAGAAGAGAAAAGAAAAGCGATCGATCGAATTGTATATAGAGAGGGATAAATTATTGGGCTGAAAAAATGGAGTATCGGAGCGCGCAGTGGAGTCGTAATGCCATGTGAACATCGGGGCAAGAGTGACATTGCGATTAGCGCAGCCAATAACGAATGTGCAGCTCGCCTCCAATTTCTACGATATTCCATAATAGCGATCGAACAACGCGAAATTCTGCCGACATAAATTACCACTTTGCAACCCCGTTCGTCATAAATAAACATAAGCCAAGTGTCGTGATTGTACTGTATGCTGTTGCGCTCACAGGTGCAATATCCACTCGTCAAGAATAATCATAATATCGCGTGTGATATCCTTATACAAGAAATACATTCCTCGAAAGCGAGCAAGCAACCTGGCTAGCCTGACGGGAAACAATATTCCCGTCATTTCTCCCCCTAATAAACTCGTTCAAAATTATACAAAAACAGATTTACTAGTTTTCTCGCCATTAGCCGCATTACCTCGCTTCGATATATATATATATATATATATATATATATATATTTAAGCTTAAACTTTAACGAGACAAACTCATTAAAAAACCAATATTTTCCTTATCGGATAATTTACCTTTCGGCTCGCAAATAAAAATTAGTTAGCAACTTCATAGCCTCCGGTTAATTCTACGTATAGCTTGATATACGTCGAGGGAGGAAACTTTAGACTTTTTTCATGTTTATTTGCATCAATAACATTATGATGCATCGAATAAATTGCAGGAAGAATAACAAGTTTTAGAGGGAAACAATTATTTTAGGAATTCTCCTATATCCACTGATAATTATAATTTAATAAGCTTATCTTTGATAGAAATACTCCAAAGTTTGTGGCAGAGTGATCCTAATAAGAAAATTGAGGATTTTTCTTTTCTCGTCTTTTCATCTTAAACTGTTTACCAACCAATCGATCTTATTTCGACGTTTATTTGTTTTGTCAAAAATCGCATTCAACGATGTTTGAATGGAAATTATTTTTTTGTTGTAATTTACAGTCGAGAAAGAAAAAATGAAGCCAAACTGTTGTGTGACGTGAATCTGATGGTTTCATTTGTGTTACGTAATACGGGAGGATCTCACCACTCTTGCTCATTCGGACAGGGTGAATGTAAAAGATAGGGGGAGGAGAATATAGCAAAGAAGGGAGCAATGTCGTTGCTGAATTTTTATTTTATAGCATATTTCTGCGTGTTTGCCACGGTACACTATACTCTGTTAAATGCAAAAACTATTCTTCCCTAGATGTTAAATATTTTTCCAAATTTTCCACATTTTTCCCAAGAAAATATATCATTTTCAGTAAAAAAGTAATAATGCAAACCTCAAATTTAACGTCGTTTGTTGAAAATGAAGTTTCTTTTAATATTTCACGAAATACTTTTAACCAATTCAAAATAAATTTAAAAATATTCTGAACGGCTTTTTCTAAGGTATAAGGACCAACTTTATTTAGGGCGTTAATAATCTCCCTACATTTTCTGTCGAGTCGCACGAGTGCGAAAAAAATCGATACTGCCCGCTCATATGGGCCTCTTTTATTCTTTCATAGGCCCTATGTTTTTTAGAAATGCTCGCATGAAACACCAGAAGCCCGTCAAAACCGTACGACAACCAAACACAGATGCTTCTATACATTGTACTAATCATACAAAAAATATAATATATAAACGTCCATATTTTTCTTCAACAAAGAAATCGTTTACATCTTACTTAAGGGACCAATTTTTCTCTAATGTACTACATTTAATTAATGAAACAATTTAAATTCGAAATTGATTCTATGTATTATTTATTGAAATAAAGAGATGTACGAAAATTTCATATTAATTTTGTTCCAAGTGATAAGTTTAATAATCAAAGTGCTGTACTTTTCTGAGTAGACCATTGACCAGTTGCACTTTTTACATGATTTCGCTCCTATCAACTTTCTTCAACAAAATAAATAGAATCTTCATTATTTTATATACAGGATGTTTCATTTTAATTTTTCTACCTACCCGCGTAAAAAAATTTATGGATTTTGAAAGCAGTCTATCTAAAAAAAGCTACAGGGCTAAAACCAATTTCTCTACCAGACCTAAACCTTTAACCTTATGTATGCACATATCACATATGCGAAGGTCACCATGAGTATTTTTAAATGGAGCAATATATTTTTTATTCGACATATTCTTGTAGCTTATCTAATGAACTTTTCAAAGCATTATATTAATTTACTATTTCATTTGATCGTTGAGATTAAATATTTCCATTTGAGATTATAACTAGATTAGCGACTATATTCTTGTGTACATTCACAGGGATCGCACACACATTATTTCAATCAAACCAACACCTACATATCATATATTGAAAATACCACCATCCTCTCGAGTCATTATACAGGGAACCTAAAGCTCAAGACGAATTCACGCGTAATCTACATTTTCATTCAAAATTCATCTAAAATAAATAAGGTTTGTATTCACCTATTCTTCTCTAGCTCGTTGTGAGTGGTCCTGAAAAAAAAAAAAAAAAAAACATGATCTATTAAATATAATTCAATAATAAGTAGTATTTTGTAAATATTAAAAATGATTTAAAAAGATGCAATAGAATAAACACTATATACAAAATGTAATAGTAAATGCAACTTTTTATACTGATATTACAAAAATGTTTAATATGTTTTCTCACCTGCTGCTCTGGGATTTTTTTGTCTTTGGCCTTTTCGAAGTTGTCCGCAAATCATCGGGTATGGGCATAGTCGAAGCGTATCCATGTTCAGCTTCTGTGTGGTAAATACGTAAGTACATTAGCAAAGTGTTAAACAAGAAAAAGCCTTAACCGTTAAAAATGAAAAAGAGAGTATATTAACTCCAACTAGTGTTTTTTTTTTCTTTTTTTTTTTTCAAAGAATGGAAGGAAATAGAGTATGATTTAAATCGTGTTTATAGGAGATGAGAAAAGTGAGATATAAGGAAATAAGGCATGCTGCAGTTATCCAGTTCTGTTTTGGCACGAGGGGGAGGAAAGAGGGAATGAAAAATTTTTCGCACATTTCCATAAAAGGATGTGTTATGCGACGCGCAAGCTTTTCTTGAATGTATAATCAATTTGATAAAGCGTGCTACGTTCAGTGAAGATATTAAATATTTATGATAAGATTGTAAGATACGACACAGCTAGAACGGAAGAGATCAACAGAACACTGGTATCACATACTTTTACGTCTATTCAGACTAAAATTCTTTCTTTTCATATCCTCGTAAAAACTTACTTAATATCCTTTCGAAAACTTTTCACAAATTCGCTCCTAAAGTCATTTCAAGGAAACCATTAACCAAGTGATATTATTCTTGGACAAACCCAGATTTATAAAAATGAATAATAAATCCTATCTGATGATTTATTTAAACCCCAGCTCTTTATAGAGAGTGCTGCAAAAAACGCACGCGTCCTTGATTCGAAATAATCCTCAAGTTGGACTAAGAAAAAATTTCTCTCTTTCAATTTTCGACTTGAGTAATTATTTTTTTAGCACTTTCCAACTCAGTGACGTCAGATAGCATTAGACGGTAGCACCAGTGGCGCTTCGAGCTTTAACTTAATTTCACCCTGTCAGTGTTAATTATTCGATAACAATTAAAGCTTCTGTGTTTATTTTCCTAGGAAAAAAGCAACAGTCGAGAAAAGAAAAAAGTCCCTTTTCAAGAGCATATTCCACGATCGTACAAAATTCTCCCAAAAGTATGCCAGACAAATGTTACTAAAAAAAAATCGCGGAAAAACTGTTTATAAAGAATCAGGGAATGAAATACGAACGGACATGAAGAGGTGAAAAAATATACAGGAAAAAGCAGAGGCTTTTGAACTTTCGCATTTGGCAGGGAATAGTAAAAAAAAAGCAATATTTTATGTTCAAGTGACGTTTTCCATGCAAACATGAAAAATATGCACAAATAACGAAAACGTGATATATATTGGACTAAAAATCAAGGTTTCTTCGTGATATCAGTCCCATCTTTGTAGAAAAACAAGCCAGTAATTGATTTCTGCGCTCAGTATACTTAAAACAGATTATTGAAAGCTTAAAACGATGCTTATGATAGATTTGCAAATAACATATAATTATGGTTAAAAACTTTGGATATTCCGAGTAGAACAAACTTGCACGCACGCTTTGAAAACGATCCGCTCGATGCCGGTACACATCAAAGGATTTCTCTACGAGATATACTGTGCGCGTGAGCACAAAAATTCTCTAGTCAATACTCGCCTTTATATTGTAAAACTGGACATTTCTAAATCTATAAAAAGTTTTTTCGGAAGAGAAACACACAAACGACGCTAAAATAGTTTTCTTGGAAAATTCTAGAAAGAAGAAAATGCCCAGCATCCTACTGTATCCCTTTTAATGGATTAAAAGAGGTAAACATAATAATTTCTTGAAAATATAATTATTTCACGCGTTATTCCTCCACGTGATATGAAAGTCTTAACCCTGCGGGCATCAAGTTACGAATAACCTTGCGCTACTTCATATATATATATATACATATACTTATATTAAACAGTATATACCGCGTATACATGAAAATGTCTGTAAACAGGTAATTTTAAGTTTCAATATTAAGCAACTGAAAATTAGATAAAAATTGCAAGCTACTTAAATGGGAAAGTGACATTAAAAATATAAAAGTTGTTCGTACAGTGGAGAGATGGATGATGTACATAGAGGAATAAATGTATGAAATGTAAATGTTTACAAGATTTCTGCATATGAAGCATTTTTTACAAGAAAATGGTGTCATGTGCATCGAGGTTTCTTCGAGTTCACATGGTAAGATCGATCGATAGGAAAGAAAAGTGGAAGGAGAAAAACGAGAGAGAAAAGCGAAAGATATGAAGAGGGGAATACAACAAGAAAGTTTACTTTTCTGCAAAGTGGGCGAGTCATGGGAGAACAGATTACTAAAAATAGAGGCATTTGCTCAGTTTTTTTTTTTTTTTTTTTTTTTTTGTAAGTACGTCCACAGATTCTTCTAAAAGTTCCTTAAACACGTTTAAAAAACTCTCTAATATTGTTTAAAGTGGTTGTTTCATAGACTTTTATAATTAAATTAATTTTAATTATCAATTCGAATTATTGGGAGTTTTTAAAGAAAAATTGAATATTGTATCGCTTTTATTAAAATGTCTATTAGTAAAGGATATTGTTTGAGAGAGCGGTTAAAATACATAATAGTTTGATTATTAAAACACCAAAGCCCAAATAGTCGCAAGAAAACGTTTATCTCCGTAATTATAACAGGTATCAAGTTTTTGCATAGGTCCATCTCGAAACTTTTCTATTTACATTGAAAAAAATCTTCAGCAAAACATTCGTACTTTTAATATAGTTACAGATATAAACGTTTCTGTAAGTTACTGTGTTGGACGTTCAAAGTATATAATGAACTCTATGAAACGTGTTCAGTTAACTGGTGACAAAGCAAACATTTAATTCAATTTGTTTTGAGCTTATTAGCACTAAAAATCCTGTACAATTATTTTCTGTATAATTCTTAATTAAAAAGTTATTAAGAATTGAAAATTGTTGAATTCAATGAATCCTTCTTTTAATATTCATCTGTCCTCTCACCACTGAACACATTAATATGCAAATATAAAAAGAATAATGCAAAAGAAATAATTTAATCTTACCACACTAAGCAAATAAAAAATGTAGATTCTGAGCTCGGTCTTAGGTATACAGTAGTCACTTTCTTAAATGATAAAGAAGAGTAAAAAACAGATAGGAAAGAAGGAAGAGTAGGAGAATTTCATATCGCCGGAGGCTTCGTTTCATCACTCCTCTTTGGCTTGGGTGCGTGTGTATATATATATATATATATATTAAGGTGGTCGTTAAAAAAAATTTTTTTGACGGATCCCCAAAAACCACTAGTATTTGATGAGAAACTACGGTGGTTGAAACCTGTGGCCTGACAAATAATGGAAACACGTGCCTCAATGCGATCAAATATAATTTTCGAAGAATTTTATAGTTTTTCGCTGATAACTCATTAAATATTCGATTCTATGAAAAGATGCATATAACCGTTTCTCTAAAGAATTAAATTCTACATAATAAAGATTCTATACATTTTTCTTCTAGAATGCGTACTAATCGAGATATTCCTGAAAAATCGATCCTCTTTTTCGTTTATACACATTGTATTTATTGTTTATATGAATAATTATTTTTAGTTTACCGTACAATTAACATATTTTATTAAATTAAGAGAAATAAAATGTGTAACTACAGCGAAATAAGAATAACTACTCATATGAGCATATATGTCAATGTAATGTGTATATAAACGAAAAAGAGGATCGATTTTTCAGGAATATCTCGATTAGTATGCATTCTAGAAGAAAAATGTATAGAACCTTTATTATGTAGAATTTAATTCTGCAGAGAAAAGGTTATATGCTTCTTTTCATAGAATCGAATATTTAATGAGTTATCAGCGAAAAACTATAAAATTCTTCGAAAATTATATTTGATCGCATTGAGGCACGTGTTTCCATCATTTGTCAGGCCACAGGTTTCAACCACCGTAGTTTCTCATCAAATACTAGTGGTTTTTGGGGATCCGTCAAAAAAATTTTTTTTTTAACGACCACCCTAATATATATAATGGGAGGATTAACGTATCGCTAATAAGAAAAAATTGATTAGCATTAGAGTGAAACACGTAGATGAACAAAATTGGGAGCATAAATATTTAAGCACCATATATTGGAGAACTGGAACTGGCCGGAAGAGAAAGATTTTCTCGAGGAAATGAAGAAATAGAGACAGGGTCTCGTTATTCCTATTAAAAAGTTGTAGCGAAAAATGTAATTTTTGCAGAAACTGATTTGATTAGCAGCAGTACAGAAATAGCAAAAGCAGGAACAAAAATTGTCGAGGAATCTTACGTGGCCAATAATGATTTTGTGTATATAGGAACGTGTCTGGGGGGAAATTGAGTTTTTCGAGGTCGTTTTCTGCGCTTGGGGAGAAAAGGTGAATCTACAGAAGATATTCCCTGGACGACCTAATTAAGGTTGAAGCGATATCAGAGCAATTTGCTCGATATGCCCCACAGCTAGATTTCATTATCACTAAGAAAAGCACCAAAATATGATTACTGGATTTCGAAGAACAAGGTCAAGCCAAGCGATTATTCTTCCTATTTCGTACAATACACACACTTTTGTCAATAAAGATGAAATAAAACAAAAAACAACAGGTTTTATACAATAATACTTTTTATCACTGACTGTAAAAGACTCGGTAAAAGATAAGTACGAAACAAACGATAACATCGGTTTATCGATATAATTGGTTTTAATTGTGATTTTTGCCTCGCTGTTATTAAAGAATCAGCTGTGTTAATAATAATTGCAATTAATAATAAACGATATATATTATTATATTACAGTTTCCAGATAATAATCTATAATTACTACTTGCAAACTTGCTAAACTATCAATATACAATCCATTTACACTAGTTTTAACGAATTAGAAAAATAATTCTATATTAGCACACACCACCGTACACTTCGTTTACACGTAAATCTTCTTATAGTTGATATACATATATATAGAATATTATAATTTCGTACTCCCTACAATATGCTCGGAGAATTTCAACAATAGAATGTATTCTGCAGAGAAAACGTCAAGTATTAAGGGTAACCCTTGTAAAATACGTTTCGCTTATACTGTATTAGGAAAGTTCTGTTCAATAAGTTGTCGAAAGTTTAACCCTTACAGTAAAACTGGGCCATTTTGATTCAAAGTTTATAAAGCGATTCTAATTTCCTAAATACTCTAGCTTCAAATTTAAATTAATACTTTCTTATTATTACATGCTAAATTATTCAAAAATTATTTATGAACAGCCGAGAGGTGGGTTTCGTTTCTCATTTCCAATACAAGCACATAACGTGTTTATAGTTTCTAATAAAAGCTCTTTGAAATTGTTTAATACTGCAGTTTTTATTGGTCTTAAAAGTCTTATATGCAATGTAGATAATGAATTGTAAAATGGCAATGATAAAAAGTATTAAAGACTTAAATTCTTAGGCGACATAAACAGCTAAAGGATATTAAAAACGCACGTGATCAAATAATACGGTTTCGAGGTGATCCAAGTGTACCAATTAAAACAGCATTTATTCGCTATTGTAGTAGTAACGCGAGATGCATCGTTCCTACCGAATGAAATAAACGCTACTGTGTTCTGGAAACGCGCGACTGAGCCCGCGCAATAAGGAGGGAACCAAAGTTTTGTTTTTTTTTTCTTCTTTTTTTTTTTTTGCGCCTCGAAATGAGATCCGATGGACGCGATAATATTAGCAGCATTGGAGTCTTATCGTTCGAATGTTACGCAATTACTATGGAATTCGTTCGTGCGATTTTTCATTTTCGGCTGCACAACAAAAAATACAGTTTCTTTAACGGTATAATATACGAGTGTATTACTTTATTGTTATCCGAATGATAAGGGGAAACACTCAACAAATTAAACGAGACATTTAGGACCACTTAGCTGCTGTAGCACAGCTGATGGATATAAAAGCTCATAAATTGAGGCAGAGATAACTTTTTGAACGTTCCATATGGGCACCTGCATTTCATCTACGTTTTATCCAGCTTTTATTCACGTTTTATCCACGTTGTTCTTCTTAAACATGGCACAATACGTTTTCGTCTCTTGCGATACACGATTCTTATTTCGAGATGCCACTGTGATCGATGTAACAACAAGCATTACAACCTTTTCCTTCCTATATATGTAAAACATAGTACGTTGTAAACAAATAAAAATCAAGGAGCATTGCCCCACTTCATTTATCGATTTGTGACCATTTTTTAGAATATTTAATTTCTGAATTAATGTTTACGTGATGATGAATATCAAGGTGTTTTATATGTATATGATAATATGTTGTATAATAAAGTATTTAATTATTTTCGAGTGGATATAAGGCTGGCAATTTTAATTGGATGAAATTTTGAATACATCGTCGAGCCAGAGAGAATGTTTTAAGGCGAAACTGGGAAAATGCTTGGCTTAATTTAACGTAATTCGAATAAATGATTAGTGATGAAAAACAGAATATGCAAATGTTTGGAGGGAGAGGGAAAAAGAAAAATAAGAGAGAGAGGTGGGTGGAGATTTAAAAGGATGTAAAAGGATAGGGTGAGGCAAAAGACGAGCGATGGTAAGATAAATAGAATAGAGAAGACAATCTATTAAAAAGGACGACGGAAAAGGTAGACGTGTAGAATTATAAGCAGAGTTATAAAATGAGATCGTTGCATCGCATTGCCGCAGGTCCTTTTTTATCAGAAGTCCTACCAAATAGAGGAGAAAAAACTTACCCAACGTTTACCTTACACCTAACGTCTTAAAACTACGACAAACTTGATACTTTTTCTCTTTTGGATTACTATGACTTAAAAACTATGATGATAATCCTTACTGATCACGTGATAATAATGTCAACAACTCTCAAATTATTTTCACTCTATATTATGTCAAGTTTTATACGATCTAGTATAGAGTGGAGATAAAAGTCAGGAAACGATCATGTCTAAAAAATAGTTGAAACAATAAAAAAAAAAAATACATTTTATTGCTCAGTCTGCGAATAAAACCATTATAGCCATAAATTCAAATGAAATTGTCAAAAGATTTGTTTACGAGAATATCAGAGCTAAAAAATTGCAGGTAGTAATATTATATTGAATTTCAACCAAGTTTTAATTGTTTTGCTCTGGAATATTCCATTATTAATTATTCAATTATAGAATAACGTACAGAGTTTTTAAAATTTCAAACCTACTTTTCCAAATTTCTAAAGTGTTTAGTTTCCGAGATACTGGACTGTTTCCAAAACTCTTGTATCCACCCTCTGTAATACACAAAGGGAGTTTTTGTTCAAACAAAAAAAAAACACCACCCCCCCCCCCACCCCACCCCACCCCATTTTCGCTTCAGTTTCAGTAATTTCTATTTTATGTACACCATTTTAAGCACGCACTGATTCATTTGAATCCTTCACTGTTACTAATGAATCTTTTCACAATAATACACTTGGTTTAGAGTCAATTAATAATTTGCAAGCTTTTGATGAAATAAAATGAAAAGCAACGTAAGTTGGTAAATGAAAAGAAAAGTTTATTAATAACTAGAATATAAATAAGGAAAGAAAATAAGAATGAAGGAGCATATCGACTCTGCGACAATTACAAATGAGCATGAGTATCTGATCCGACCTTTACAGATATGCCCCCCCCACCCAGTGAAACCTCCTCGCAAAAGAAAATTCAAAAGTTTGAAATATCGAATTCCCACTTTTTTCATACTAACCAAATATTGAGAGTATTTCGTCAACTTTCTTGTCGTGTCACTGAAAGCTTCTACATCAAAGCTTCTCAAACTCGAGCAATAATTAATGAAATCACTCGCGAGCATTCGAATAAATAGCTTATGCTTGCAAATGCCTCACTAGGGGGAGCCAATGGTGAATTTTCAAGCAACTTTTATTTCAAAGCGTTTTATTACCTCGACAAAGTTTGTTCAATTCTGCAATAAATTTATAACGTAAGACATTTGGAATGTAATTAATTACAGTGTAGCAGCGATACAAATGGTACTATTGTTTTCTCAAACGACGCAAAGCTCCGTTCAAGATTTTATCGATAAATAAACAACTTTGGAAAAACTGTCGAGACACAATATTGCTTTTGCTTCTTTGCACTGGTATAAATTAATTTTTCGGTTAAGATCGTTCGTCATCGGCTGATTTAGAGCAAGAAACATTTTACGTGCAGAGCAAAACTTTTCTGGCAAGGTTATAATCTCCTGATCTGTATTTTTGCGAGTTGTTTACTTGAACGCGTGCAATGCAATCGCGCCAGGAAGGTGTTCGACGCAACACAACGCGTCTAAAAGAAAAAACGAGAGAGCTGGGGGAGGGCTGTGGAATTGCGTCAGAGGCCTAAACCAATGAAGGCCGTTCAACAAAATCGTCATCTACGCTCTTGTTGGAAAACTTTTTCATCTTTTTTCTTCTTTAAAATATTATAAAAAGGAAATATAGCGTGATTATATTAATTTTTCAAATAATAAAATTATATCGTCGTTTGAAAATGAGGCACAATGTTTGATGGGGAAGGAATTGTTTAAATTTTTGCTCGATAAAGCTTTATTGGGTTTTCTGATGGAATTTCTGTAGTAAATTCACACATCTTAGATTTTCTTTTCATCTGTAATATTTTTTATTGAATTACAAAAACAAAGGTACCTACTATATGTGTAAGTATCCTTCAAGCTAAACTATCTTAGAGATATCTCTCTCAAGAGCTCTCTTAATTTAATTTTTAGCTTGTTCGAGAATATGCAGCTGCTATATCAATGTGAAGCTAAATATACACAGTACATAAAGCATAACGTTGAAATCATTGAACCTCTCCATGATTCTGTATGACGCAGAGATAAGAGTAATATTGACGTTTCTTTTTGAGACAATAACAGACTTTTCTCACGTTTCACAAGCACCTCGTGCTATTTTATAATAATATTTCGCAACTGCGACTAACAATTAATAATTAAAATCATTATATGTGATAATCACTATAAAGTTATTTGGTAAATAAATTAATGCGATGAATATCTTTCAATGGAAAGAATTTACCTTAATAGATTTTCTAGATTTTTTATATTATTTGGTATATATATTCAAAGTTATAATTGACTTAAAATTTTAAATATTCTCAAATCATCTTGGATGTTGATTTAATTTTTTGAAAGAATTAGTTAACTATCTATATTATCAATCGATATATTTAATATTATCTTACCTGGATACATACAAAGTTAATTTATTAAATAACACTATAACTTCCACTACTACTACCTGTTTGTAGTTGCGTGAAGATTGACTTATCTATAGAATTGATATGCATCTAATAGTCATGTTTATGAAAAAGTGACTTACACCACCAGCGTATCTCTAACCTTTCATCGGGAAGTATGCTTTTGGTTCGTTAAAACCTCCGTTTATTTTTCGTTAATTTCTTACATAACTTACAATTAAATATATATCTGCTTCATTTGTGAATATGCGACAAAACATGTGACACAAAAATCGTTCGATTTCAAAGGAGACACAATGTGGTTTCATTCATTTTGCCTTGAACGGTCATTTAATAATTGGTTAAAAGAAATTTTTTAGTAGATATGATATAATTCAGTATGTTTTATAAAGTATTCACTTTTTAATAGCTTCAATCTAACGTTCTACGGCTATTTGTTCATGACACGCTTATTCAAGGTCAAATAAAGGTTAATTTAATTTTTTCTCTAAAAGGGATCAATTTCACCATCATCATTACGTTCTGATGGTGCCAAAAGTGGTTTATGCTGGATTATATACAATGAAGAGGCAATTGGACAATTTTTCGGCTCTCAAACCGACTCTGAACTCTGAATAATAAATTTTTCCAATATAAGGAGCTGGAGTTTTTATTTAGAAGAAAAAAAATATATTACCAAATACTTTCTATTATTCACTAAAATTGTATTTGGAACTGGAGAAAACAAATTTTATTCTTGTATTCGAGAAATTTTCAAAATGTACTTTACAAATAACAATTTTAGATGAAATAAACAAAACTGTCTTATATACCAACTGAATTTTTATTAAACACATTTTATTGTACATTAAAAAATGCAGAAGTTATTTTCACTGTTATGTTAAAAAATGACTCAGTTTATAATAATTTGTTCTGTTCCTATAACTTTCCTTCATCAGTTTCACAGAAAAATAATCTGTTATTGCAGTTTTTGAAGAAACAAAAGTAAGAATGATGGAAAATCTCAGAAAAGTTAGGAAAATGTAGTATAGTAAGAATAGTATGCCAGACTACGAGTAGGAGAAACAAAGTATACGGGAAGCAGAAAGTGGAAAAAAAATATACAAGCAGGGTAAATGATTACAAGCGTAAAAGTTGAGTTAGGTTTAAAATTAACACGACGTGGCAGAAAAGTTGCAATATGTATCACGCCAAACATGTATAAATGTGTCAATTTTTAGGCTAACTGGAAAAGCACCAATTTAGAAGAGCGCTCACCTCGTTCTCTTCGTTCAATATACTCGGCGGCCTGTAGTAGGGCAGCAATGCTCATATTTCTCCGATTTGACGAAACGCTGTTTTCGTTTCACAGAGGTCTCCCCCCACTCACCCACCGACCGAGCGAGCGACCGAACGATCGACCGATACACTCGCGCGACAGACCGATGACACTTGTGCAGCACACACTGTGACAAATCTTCGTAAACACGCACACGGACACGAATATACCACCGTATATACGTTCGGAGACTTCAACTCTACTGCTCTCTTCTCCCTCTCCCTCTCTCTCTCTCTACTTCTTTTCCACTGCTCAAAAACGCCTCTCTCTCTCGAGTTAGACGATTCTCTGTCGCGTTGTTGTTGTTGCGTCGCGTGGCGTGGCGTGCCGTGGCGTGGCGTTACTATCGGTCACTTCTCCCCGGAGAGCACCTTTTTCACACTTTTACGCCCGCTTCCTCGCCACTGGACACTCCCCTTTTTCTTCTCACCGGCATAGGCGCACCACCACTTGTATTCTCCTATTGAAAATCAACACATTTATCACTGGGAATATAACACACTCTGCGCATGCGCCGCACAGGTTGACCGCCAAAAAGAGTTAACTCGGCTTACTTAGAGATTGGATTAGGTTAGAGCAACAGTGTTTTTCCCTCGCACGTTTTTCCGTCGCTCGTCGTCAGTTGCAACAGATCCGTATCACCCTTTCTTCTTTGTTCCAGCTGGCGCTCCTTTCTCCCTCTCTCTCTCTCACTCGCCGAGTTCCTTGACCCTTTCTTCTTTTATATTTCTTTTTCTCGCCTCGTTCCCTATCCCACTTCTTTTCCCACCTCTTTCTCTTTTGTAAGCCAGTGTTTCACGACGTCCGTCGTTTTTTCCAACGTTCCCTTCGCTCTTTCCCTCCCTCTCCTAGTCCATGAACCCAGCTTGTATCCTTCTTCCAGCGTTCGCTTCTCGTCTCCCTAGGTTTTCGCGAAGCCCGCTACATTCACTGGAAAAAGAAAAAAATACAGGGTGATAACGAAAATCAAATGTCGCTGGAATAAAGTGAGAAGGAGGTTGGGAAACCGTTTGGGGACTAGATATAAACGAATCCGCTTCCCACTCGTGACTTGCACGTGTGTGCGTGAGTAAACGAAAGCCTCGCCCGCGCGACCAACTGTTTTTCGTTTCACTGGCTACCCTGCTCGTGTACTGCCTTCTGCCAGCCCAATTTCCTTCCTTCCTGTGCCTCTTATACCTATACCTATATCTATATGCTATAATACATAGTGTACCTAAACAGGGCTGCTCGCGTCGTCAAACCTTCCTATACAATTGTCCAAGCTTAATCTGTTGACTTTTTGGTGTTGACGGCTGTGTCGCGTAACAGAAGTAAACTCATAAACGAGCCCGAAGCATTGATTTCGAAGAAATGCACGTAACTTCGTCAGCTAACTGTTTTCAACGGTTAAACCTTCTGTCTCAAACAAAGCTTTGAGGAACTCTGAAAGAATTGCACAAGTTTGCAAATGCCATCTGCAAAATTGCCAGTAGCGTACGTGACTTTTCTTGCAATTTTTTCAACACGTAACACGGGCAATTGATGCATTTGAGCGGTTAAATATTTGAGAAGGGGAATGCTCGGCGTACATGGAGTGCAGCATAGGTTGGGAAGAGGCACGTGAGCGTGCGTACGGGAACGCGTGCGTGATTGTGTGCGTTTGTGTAAGTATAGAATGCCGAGTGTTGTTACCAATTCGCAGCAATTCAGAGTCCAGTGGCAGGGACGACCTTGAACGCAAGAGAAATTTAGCAAATGGCCACCGGCGTCGGCGCCGCTGCTCGCGCGAGTCAACTAGCTAAAGCGCTAAGCTGTCAGAATATAATCGCAATCGCATAGATATATATTTTGCTTGCTATTTATAACCAAGGAGTGTGCGTATGGTCAGTGCTGTCAACACACAGGCGTGCGTTCGAGTTCTCCCCTCTCCCCTCTCCTCCCCCCCCCCGCTTCCCTCTCTCTTTCCAAGACGCGTACACGTAAGCACACACACACACATGACAAACACACGCGCGCGCATAGTCTCTTTCTCCTGGTACAAAACAGGCACGTTCCGATTCGCAAAAAGCTATTTTTTCGCCAGACTGAAAGAAGATAGCGCAATTCTTTACATAACGCACAGAGAGCGCACGATAAAATCATGTTACCAAGCGGGAACGGAGGGATACGTGCGAATTACCGACGTAAAGTGCGATGTAACGAACCTCCGCTTTGACTTGACTTGACTCGCCTTGCCTCGTCTTGCTTTGCTTCACCTCGCTTTGCCACACAGCCTTCTTCTTACTCACTGGCTTTTCTTTATACAGTCGATAATACTTGTTCGCTCATTTCCAAACAGCTTCGTAACCGTAACTACACTATCAATGCTACCTCGATATCCTTGTGTACGATCTATCACATGCTTTTCTCATTGAAAAGCAAAAACAGATTATCACTGCTTCCCGAAATTTCCACTAACGCGAGAAGGTCGAGGTAGATTGAAATTATAACATTAGGTAGTGCCAGTACACGGGGCACTTGTGTGTAACAAAAATACTGAAATCTAAGAAAAAATGGTGATTGTAAACTGACCAAGAGCGTGGATTATTAAGACATCCGGTAAGCTTATATGCACTTTTTTAACACTTGAAAAAAGCACGAGAACGCGAAACGAAGTCATCGAGCTACTTTACCGGAATAAATATACTCTTTTTCCCGCTTTTTTCCACGTACGAACGATTGTAAGGATAATAATAATAATAGATATACAAAAGAAAAAATAATAATCAGTAGAGAGGAATAAAAGGAAAAAAGTAAGAAAAGATAGTAGAAAAGTGTTCAATTGGCGCGTGATCGCGGTCGTGCATGCAGTTGCACTGGGCTTGCTTTGTCTTCGTGACGAGTGTGCTGTGCTGCTTCTTTCGTTTCGTTCCGCTCACGCCTGCCCTGCTTGCTCACCCGCCCGCCCGTCCGCCAGCCAGTCAGCCCGGACTCCGCGATTCCCTCCCTTCTCAGCCCCCACCACTCAGTATTTACGGCGCAAACCGTCCGAATACACCCACGCACACAGGTAAACCTGCGAAAAAAACAGTGCGCCCCAAGTCCTGATTAAGGAGAGAGAGAAGAGACCTCTCCCTATCATCTCTCTCACTTTCTTTCTTTCTCCTTTAACACGTCTACAATATATAAATATCATTAAATCTCACCGTTGCATCAACTTCATTTTAAAGCCAAAAACGGAGATGCGCAATTTTCACGAGCAACAGTACCAAAGATAAAGTTATATGTATAGTAGACAGAGAAAGAGAAGGGGAGGGGGGATAAACGTGTCCGAGCTGTTGTATGTATGATGCGTGGTTCGCTGTGTAGGCGACGGTAGAGGGGACGTTAAGCATTGCGAATGTGAGAGTGCACAAACGCTCTCTTACGCATGTATGTGTGCGAACGTGTGCCACATTTGCAGTCACGTATGTACGCTGTAGCACAAGCGCGATCCGTGCGAATAAGTCCGTGTGTGTATATGTATGAGGGTGTAACGCATGTAAGCCTCGTGCACAAAGATACACTTCTACGTATTAGTCATCACCCCCTCACCCCACTTCTCTCTATCTCTTCTTTTCTTTTTTCGTTTTGCACAATTAAAATAGCGAACGTTCGTTGATACGTCATCCAGAATACATTCGCTTGGTCTCCGGATTTTTCTATTCACCTATCTACTCTAGGCACGTGTAAAATCACGAGAGAGAGAGAGAGAGAGAGAGAGAGAGAAAGATAGCAATGAAGGGAGGAGGGGATACACGGCTTGAGGCAAGCTAGCATTAAAACGAGGATTATCAACAGTAGCGTTTTTTAAAGGTTAAACATCTTTTCCAGATTAATACGCGTTTGCTCACACGTCTTTGCTAAATATGTCGACGAGATTTCTGTACTTGTATTAGTGCAGCGGCAACGCAAGAGTGCGATGTTTTGACGATTCAGAGACGGAGAGTTTACCGTGGATCGAAACTGCCTGACACGACTACACTGCCACCATCACTACCACTGATACTACTACAACTACTACTACTAAAGCTACTACTATAACAGACTACTACCACCATCAGCACCAGCATAAACAGCACACAACCACTGCAATCAGCAGCTCTCAGCGGTTTTCACGGTCAACAAGGCTTTTTTCCAATGAGAATTTAAGATGTTTCGGTTGTTACTAACCGACCGAGCAATGACGACGACGGCAACGACGACGACGACGACGTTGACGACAACACCGACGACGACGATGAGCCGACGACGAGGAAACGACAGCCTAATAGCTCCGTACTTGGCGAGCACTCTCACGCATTTATCGATGTCAAATGTCTCTGCACCGTAGAAGCAGCAGGCGTCGCCTGATACACCCAGTCCTATTGGCGGATCGTTGCGCGAGTGCACCGCTTTGACCAATCAGAACTCTCGATAGGACGCGACCGCGCGGCCGCCACCAGCATCACCGGTGTCACGTGAATCTCATGCCCGAAAACAAAACAAACAGCTGGCGGTGCTGCCGCTTCGGTTCTCCTCCGCTTTGCTTTTCTCCCTTCTATTCAATACAATTCCTGCAAATCTCCCGACGTTTTAATAAACAGACCATCTTTTAGACAAGATATCTATTTCCTGATACACTTTATTTTTACCCTTTTCTAGCTTCTGACTACTTTCGTTAATTCAATCTTTCTATGCGTTAAACTATGAATTCATGTTTGAAGGCAGAAACTAGTAAAAACCCCTCCATTTCTGACCTCCTCACTCTCAACTTACCTTGTCAGGGATAGGTATACCTTAGTTGCAATCACTAAAGTAAACAAACAACATTACAGGTATCCTAACTTTTTTAACAAAGGAATACATCTCTCAAATAAAAAATACGTAGCATTTCTTGCCAAATACGAGATGCACAAAACCGTATCAACACATATGCTTGATATTTATATTTTTTTGAGTTTAATTGACTGCAAGATCGTTTATTGTTTTAACTGTATATACGATACATTAGTTTAATTAATAATCGTTAGTGTTTCACATTCGAGAAACGGGATCAATTCCTAAAATTGCAAGGCCATTTCTCAGAATAATTTGTAATGCTTGCAGCATGTAAATTCTTGCAAACATTTTTGGAAGCAAATGAACACCACCTTCCTGTGCATAAACATTAGAATAAAATTTAGCATCTACAAATATTTTTAAACACTTTTAATAACGTTAAGTACTCTACCGTTAAAATTCTCGTATGGCGATAATAAATACTAAATTTTTGACACATCCGTAATAAGAAAAGACAAATGATCTGTGGATTAGTTTCAAAGTTTGGTTCATGTACAATACAATCTTCTATAATATCGTGATATCGCATTACATAATTAAATATTAAATTCCACTCATCCTGCAATATATTAAAGACTTCTATTATAAAATACAGTTATTGAAAATAAAGTTAAATTATTCATAATAATTCATTTTACCTCTTCGTCAAGTTGAGCAAAATCAATTTCATTTATATCTGGTAAAGCAGATACTTCATCATTTGCCTCTTTCTCACGATATTTTTCTAAAATTGCTGTTATCCTTGCTAAATTGTATAATATAAAAGTTGCACCTAAAAGGCAACTTATCATTATTAAACAAGTTATCGGTATTAAATATCTTATTAAAATAAATGAAATTACCTTTTGTATTTGTAGTGGCTTTATCCGAATCAGAATTCACCCCACAAATTATCGGTTTGCAAGGTTTTACAGTCAATAATTCAAATGTAGCAACAGCTTTTGCAATATTAAATATAAATGAGTTAATACCATCCAATTTGTTATTAAAAATATTAATTTTAAAATCGTTTAGTTCTAACAACTGATTAGTTTTAGTTTTTACATAGGCTTTCCATGTGACGCTTGTATCTTTTAAATTAGAATCTGAATTTTTCACCACTCCGCAAACACATTTTTTACAATGATTTTCAGTTGCTCCTTGAGACTTGGTAGTGAAAATAATTTTGTAAGTACCATCATCATTATCTAATACCTGATAACCTTGCGTTGCTAATATTTTGGATGTTACTTTTTGCACAAGATTTAATCTGGCATTAGTAAGTTCAGAATGTTCATCCAACTGCACTTTCAAGTTATAAGATCCTTTATGTGATATTACATTTCCAAAAATAGGCTGTCCTACTACCTTTTTGATAGTGATAGGAATAATATAATTTCTGTTTAAGAACAAGCATATCTTTTCTTTTTGCAATGCATAACTTTCTAAACTGATTGTCCATTCTTTGCTTGTAGAAAGTAATAGTTTTAGAGCCTATAATAAATAATTATTTGACAAATAAGTTTAGGTTAGGTTTAACTGACAATTAATATTTCTCCTATTATTCATTTTAATTTTACCTCTTCTATAATTTGCTGATCGGTTAAATTAGATACTGTTGCATCTCCCTTATTTTTCCTATTCCAAAAATGCTGTAGGATATTTCCGCAATTTTTGTTACAGCAAGCAGTGTTTTTAAAGAAACTTTTCCAAGCTTTAATATTAGATAGAAAATACAGCTCCCCTTTGAAATATAATTTCTCTTCGTTTACCTTAATTATAGATGAACAATTATTTTTAGTTCCCGTTAAAAATAAAACTATGTCACTGATAAGTGTGTTTATGGTACAAAAATTATGATTTTCCATTGAAAATAATATTTCTTTTGTTTACACAAAATAGCAAGAAGTCAATGTTTACCTTCAATCGGTAACATTGCGATTCGTGATTGGTCGGTACACAGATCACAGAAAACTACCAAAACTATCTTCAAAAATAGGTTTAAAAATACTAGAAAATACGATATTTGAGCAAAATTGTAACATGATTTTATAATCTAAAAGAATATATGAGAGGCAGTGACGATCAATTCCATTGATTTTATTAGGTTTTCAAATTGACAAAAAAACATTGCGATTCATGATTGTAAAGGGAGAAAAGAATGTATTTTCCCTTTTTATAATATTAAGACTTATTAATATTCAAAATAAGAAAAATAATTAATTTTATTTATACTTCTTATATTATTATTGTAATTATCTTTCCTTTATTTTTTTCAAACCATGTCGTTTTTTAAATATAAGAGACGCGTTCATGGAGTGCGCATTAATACGAGGCAATTTTCTACGCGCAGTAGCGTTGATAGTGAAAATAGCATCTTTCCTAAATTCAACCAACATGTTAGATCAAAATATAAATTCTTGTTAGTTCCATGCGGGGAAAACATTTGATTTAATGCGCATTAATGTGTATATCACTGAGTTTTAAATTATTACTTTAAATATCAGTGGTAAGTTATATTGTTCTTAAATAAATGTTCAAAGAAAGAATTGGAAGCATTTGGTTAAAATTTTCTTTAATCGGTTATAATATACTTTACAAGAAACTTGCTGTAAACTTTTATGGAATACGTTTATTTGACATTTCACAATGGTATTTTCTTATAAAGCCATCAAAAATCCATCCAAACCCATTAATTAAAATGGTTTGTTTACTTGTCTTTATATACAGATAAGTAAATAATGTTAATATATCTATAAATTACGTAAATTGATATTTATCTAATGACTATCACATAGAATGATGATATTTAACATAAGCTATTGCTGCTAGTCCTTTGCAGAACTCTTCTGTAATAATGACACTTTCTAGTAAAATGTTCTGTTTTTCTCTAGAAATAAAAAATCAATATTAATCCAATAAATAAACAAATATAATGTAATTATTTTGAAAACAAAAAATCAGCTTACTCAGTATTGGGAGTGTCATCTAGTAATCGTTCTCTGGTCTCTTTTAAAAGCGGTTTATATCCCTCAATTTTTGATACTTCATTCACCAGTTGTTTAACAACCCTTTGTAAACAGATAAATAAACTTTTTGTACCAGGTGCGAGAGGTAGTAGAGGGTTAAGCATATATTCGTGTAAGTATGGATGTGGCAAAAGCGCCAGCCTCGATAGTACAACTGTTAATTGAAGATTAATGTCATATTTTTGTTTAGGAATATTGCTTAATTTATCCAGTAACATAGTCAGGAAGGGTCCTATATAAAATCGAGTAGCACAATGATCTGCTTCTGGTCTAGAGTCGGAACTGGCAGAGTCATCAACTGATACCGCCTCGAGGGGCCACGCCATCAATGAACAGTCTGCTAAAACAACTGTATATTGTCTCTCCCAATCGGCCATGTAGCTTTCGTAATTATTTATATCTAAATCAGTTTGTAAACTCCGTGGCACAAGAGACAGGAAACTAGAAAGAAAGAATTATTTTTTCTTCCTGTTCATATGACTGTGATATGATGATCTATCAAATACTGTATCTTATTCAGTTAAGTTAGATAATAATATAGAAATAATAAAATTACCAGTTTACAATCCTGTGAATATTGCTAGGCGCGAGTGTTCTACTATGACTTTGCTCGTAAGACAAATCGAAATAATTTTTCTTTTCCCTTTCTTTTTCCCTTTCATCTTCTTCGTCACTCCATGAAGCAATAGCGCTATCTGCAGCAGTATTGTCATAATATCCACGACTAGACAAATACATTAAGACTAGGCAATATAATATATGCTCGTTTCTTTTTTCAATCATTTCTTCGAACAGCTTTAATGTTTCCACTGTCAGATCATCGGAGTCGGTATAACAATTTTCTATTAACTTATGCAAAACTGGAGAGCTCCATACATTAGGCAAATCCGGATCCCTGTGCTGGCCTACAAGCCAGTAGCTGACCTCTGCAACATAATATAGTCGATTAATAAATCTTTAACGAAAATATCCACGTATGATGTATTCTTTAAAACGTTTCCTTAACAGATTATCTCACAGTTTTCTTCACCTGTGCAGAAAAAGATTTGCAATTGTTGTAAGATTCGTTATTTCACTTGATTTTTAATTTTAGATATATGAAAAGATTACAAAAAAGAAAAATTACGATAAATTAATTATCAGCAGATGCAAATCTGTTATGTCTATTACATCGGATATTATATATACCGTTACACAACGTGGTGGATGTAATTTCTTTTAAGCATTTAGTTGTCAGTGCAGTAATCAATACAACGTGGTGATCCGACAAAGCTGGTGTAACGATTTTCTCCAGAAAGTTGACTCGTATGCTTTTAGATATCGCTTCCGCAATGTCCAGGTGAGCTTCTCTTATCAGCTGATTGCAAAAATCGAACCACATAAAAAATGCGGCTACTTGTCTGCAACCGGGGAATTTGCTTTCATTTGTCCAGAGAGGCGAGTCCAAACCCCACGTTACATCAATTCCGTCGATCTCGATAGGGTCCACATGAGCGGGAATAACATTAAATAAATATTCCAGTCGTTCAGAAATAATCGTGGCCATCTTACTATTAGCAATCGTTTGTGCAAACGACGGATCCTCTGTGGATGTTAGTGCCATTACTCCTTCGCAAGCTCGGACTCTTATTGTATTATCCTTAAAAAAAAACCTTATTTTAGCTTAACTAAAATAATACATAAAACCACTATTAAAATTAATTTGAAGATCCTAATGAGACAACATTTATCAAATCAACAGAACAAACTAAATTCTTTCTACAAGGAATCACCTTAATTCTTTCTTGGTATCATTCAAAGTAAAATAAACTTACAGCACTATTAAAATAACTAATTAATGCGTCTAACAGCAAGCATTTTGATTCTGGCTCTGGGGACGACCTTAAAAGACTTTGCTCTGGATTTTCACTAACGCTACTCTTTCTACTAATTACAGGAGTGTTCTCGTTCAAATGTAGCTCCTTTAAATTTCTCAAATGCGTGTCCATTTCTTGCATAGAAGTAGGATTTTCCGAAAGTTTCATTTCCTCCATATCTATTTTGTGTTGCGACTCCCCCGTCGTTTGGTCGGACGGTTTATTCGTAGACGGACTAGATGATTGAGAAGAAGTCGATGGGCTATTCGACGATTTATCATCAACCTTATTTGGGAGCCTATGCTCCAGTTTTGCACTTTTTGGCCTAAGATTACTTAAAGGACTAATCAAGGTCACCGCTTGTGCGTCCAAAGGTTCGAACAGAGGATTTGACTTAGTCCTCTGTCTGGTCGTATCATAAGTTACCCTTTCCACTTGAGGTACTTCTGTGCTTTTATCAACTTTTGCTTGACTAGTTGTACCATGATTCGTCGGGCTCTCGTTGATGATACTGATTACATAGGGGTACTTGCATACCAAATAACAAATGGTTAACAGAAATTGCACCTCTTCGGTTTCGTGAGGCGACGCCTGATTTCCGTTACACAGGCAAATTAGTTTTTGAACTGGATAGTATACGGACACATGATGAAGCAGAGGATGCTTCGATCTGCCGAGGAATTTTCTCAGGAAAGACAGGCAAATTGTTCGCATTCCTGGAGGAGTTTCAGCACTCGCCAAGGTCGTAAGGAGGTCGAGCAGTTTGTGTTGAAGCAAATATTCTAAACAGGGACCTGGCTCTGCTTCATCTTTCTCCTCTTGTAATAAAATCTCCAACAATTTATCCAAATGCCTTGGTATACCCGTTGTATAAATTGGAACTTTACAATCCGTTAAGTGATTGGCATAAAAGTTCATCAACTGCTTCCAATGATATGTGAAGTCCTGCAGCGGTGTAGCCGGCGGTGCTATCTGCGAAAATTAATATCAATCCTTTAATGAATCTTGCATAATCCTAACATTTTTTACGTTAGTATTAATTATTTTTTCCTACTTTTTCAAAGTTTAACACGAAAAAGCGACTTTATTAATTATCTACTTTTTTGATGCAGCAATTTTCATAAAGGAAATACAGTTTCGCTATTGTTATTTACTTTACTAATTATTTTTAGCATTTCCTTGCGCATTTAGCAGAACCACTGCCAAACGTAATAAAAATATACACTACTATTATCAGCAAGACATTTGCTGATAAACAATACTCCTTATCAAAATTCAACGACTGCCTGGGCTAATTAGTTATGAACGTTATCGTGAACATGATTGACGGAAACTATGCAAGCTCGCATATTATTATGATTTGACCGTTTTCCCTTTATGGATATGCACTTGCAGTTTAAGGGTATGAATGTTAGTTATAAAATTACTTGAAAGTTTATTGCAACTACTGGTAGTACTGTAGGTGTGGTAAACAATAATATTAAAAAAGTGTTACAGATAAGGAAGTACGAGGTTAATTATTAGTGCTCTCTTCCGTAGTCTAATAAGTGATTATTTAACTGGGAGCGCTACAGGCGGAAAAACATCGTCAAACGAAAGCAAGAAAAGGTGCTTACGACAACACGGAGACGTTTCAGAAAAAAGCCTTTATTGATTCTGCGCATGGCGTTATAATGAAAAAAAGTGAAAGAGTAAATAATAAAAAGTCGACGAAAAAAGATCAGTGGCTATCACGTGCGATGAGAAAAATATAAAGAGATGTTGAGAATTGCGGCGACGTAATAATCCATGACGCGTGTGAAGGTTTGGCCTTGATAACGGCTAGGTGAGCCGGAAGAACATAAACTGTTTTATGTTATGGAGGTGAGACAATGAGCATCGACACTCGGTAGCCTAGCTAAGGCAGTACGCATAATCGAGCTTCTCACTCACCACGTCAATGGCATTTTTAAGAGCGACTTGTATGCCGTTTATCATTTTATCTCCCTCTTTTGCACAATTCTTCACAATGAATTTCCTTTTTGCTCAGAATCGACAATCGATCCTCCTTTCGCGCTTGCGTGTTGATGCATAATCCTTCATACTTTATTTAAAAACAACTTGTTTTCTGATTTCCACAACGTAACAGTAACACTGACAGAGCACCAATTCGACCAGCCTCGAGCGCTTCGAGCCAGCTAATAAATAAATGACTTTGGTTTGGAGTTTGGACATGAGTGAACGATGAATGCCGAGTATCAAGGTTCTAGAGGGCGACACTAAACAGCACACGCCACACGGCTCCCTCCTCTCGGCTCCTCCAAGCCAAACTTCAAAGTAGTAGTGACCGTAGTGAGTAGTGTTAATAGGGAGGGGAGAATTCCCTCGTTCAATTCAAAATGGTAAAACTGGCATATGTAGCTCCGGCGAAAACCTTTCAAGCAGTAATCTTTTAGATTATTACTTTCATTCTTCCTACCTTTAAATCAATTGAATAATCCCTTCTGCTTTACATTCTCTTTTAATCTTCCTCTATTTTCCCTTCTCTCTCTCTCTCTCTCACTCTCTCTCACTCTCTGTTTTTGTCTCTTTTTTCCTGTACTATTTATCTCTATCTACTTATATCTGTTTATATATTTTTCACTTTCTTTCAGGAAGTAATGTTAAAAGGCTTGCTACATGTGTCGCCTACAAACACTTTACTTGAAAACTCTTAATTTTTACTTCCTTATTTTTTGTTCTCTAGTTTTTTAATACCTTTTATTTTTGAATTTCCCTTCTACTTTTCAAATCTCTTTTATTTGCACATACTTTTCTTACTCTCTTTTTTCTTCCTACCATCTTATGAATTAAAACCTAGTATCGAAAAGAACTCAAAAATTTCTTGTCTTTGTCCGACCATTACAAATATGTTTATTTAATGTTAATCAAATACTCTCCAATAAGGTACAATTGCTGTTTCAATTGGTTTAATCATGCCTACTTTTTCCAGGTCTTGAAGAGAAGTGCTGAATTCAAAACTTTACCAGAATATTCATGCTTGAATATCCTGAATGTGGAATCTAAAATATTCCAAGTGAATTAAAATATGTTGGACGAACATTGGGACCAAAAACTATACCTCGGACATAAGTATATAAGTTAAATTTGTCAGCAAGATAGATACAACCTACAGGTACTACAATTTTTAGTATTTATTGTTCAGTTATTGTAATATGATTATATGATTATTCAGTTTTTTAGTTTGTTGCTTTTTCAACCGATTACTAATATTTCATTAAATGTAATAGAAATCATATTATTCCAGTTTATTTATATACAGATTTTAGAGGATATAAAATATTTACAAAGGTTTATAAAATAGAAGGAGATATGGGGCCTTTAAAACAAAGTTAAAGTATTACGTTGAACAGGAATTGCAAAAAATAATTGGTAATCAAATTGACAAACCTGCCATTACAATTAAATTTATAGGAAATTATGTAAATCTTATAAAAAATTGGCTATTGGAATTGGAAAAGTGATTCTAGAGTTTGTGAATTAACTTTCATACCTTAAAGATATTGAAAATATTATCAATAAATCTCTCAAATGAATTATTGCAATATTTTAAAGGTTTCCAAAATACAGTTTTAAATATTTACAATTATATAAGATTATAAAATTGAGTATTGCGGAATTTGGACAGTATAAGCAAAAATTACATTTGAATGTAATAAATATTTTCATTTTTCTATCTTTTCAAATGAGACCAAATTGATTAGAATTTCAAAAAGCAACAGAAATAAAAGCAAAAGCTGCAGCTTTTAGATAATTTATTTTTTATCTCAATTTCAACATGTACATGTTAACAACATTTATTATACGGTAATTGTAAAAAAGTCGTGGCATCGAGAACGACGTGTAAAGATTCTAGTTGCTTATTTCTTCTTTAAATAGTGAATGCTATTTGTCAATGATAATATTTTCATAGCAACAGCTGTGTAAGTACGTGCAATAGCTTTTCTATTTTTGTCTTTGCCTCTTTAAGGGTATGTGTTTTGTATTGGGAATCTTATTGTTAAACACAATATGGCAAAACAATAATTTTAATGGACAAAGCAAATATAAATACAATACGTAGAATAAAATTTTTCAACGTTCAACAATTTCGTGACTCGCACAATAATAGATCGTTACTCTTCGACGCAGTAAAACGACCGGTATATATTTGTGTGTGTTACTCAATCATCATAATTGATAAATCAGATTTTGTACATTCATCGGCCTTGACAATTTACAAAGTTCAATCAAATACTTTATTAAAATCTATCACGATTTAGTCTCTTTTTCACTAATGCCATTGATTTCTTCACAAGGAACAAACACAATTTTCACATTTCTTCACCGCACGAATGCTTCATAATTCACATCTCTTCTATCTAATCGTTCACTGATGGATCTTGATATCAAACACTGATTACTTTTAGTTTGCAATTCTATATTTTCATACATCGTTTCGTTTCAATAACGGTAAAAAAGGACTCACCGATTTGAGGTTCCTTAAACGTCTCAGCATAGCGCGATAGCCAAATGTGACGAGGTAATGAAAACTATCGCTAAAAAGCCGAATGAAATCGCTTACAAACTTTTACGAAGGAAGTATGTTATAATTGCGATTCGTAATTCAACTACTTATCGCTGCTGTATCATTCTTATCAGGTACGCGCGATAAGGGAACGTTAAATAGTCACGAAGTGAGTAGAAAATCTGTTTTTAGTAATCTAAACTTATTTCACTCAGTCACTCGCTCCACCTCTGGTAGAGCCTCGCTGGAAATGAAAGAGAAAGTTGGTGGCAAATCGAACCACGCTTTGCGAAGCGAAACTTCCAAAGGAATTTGAACTTTGTCTTTTTACACACTTATTCACCTTGTCCATGGCACAGTTCATTCTTCTTCAATTTCGGCCTTTGCTAATTGCAAGGACTTCCCCTCGAAAGCCGTGATTTTGCTATTAGCACATCGACGTGAAACAATCCCTAAGAATTTATCACTAATCATTGTTATTTCTCCCGCCAAAGCTAATCGATCGACGATTGATTTATACTCGAATGCCTACTTAATTTTTTTCTTTTTCTCCAACATCTTGGTTCTCTAAATAACCTGCTACCATATTTTCTGTCGACATTTAACAAGTTTCACAATAATCTGACTATTTTAATTAATGCAAATTCAACGGATTCTTGAGGCCGTTTAATCAGAAAAAATTTTCGATATAATTTCTGTCACAGCATTACTTAAAAAATAAAACTTGACCATTTTGTTACTCGCACGCAAAATGAGGCAAAACATAAAAGGGTACTCGCAATTGTCAGATAAATTTCAAAAGTTTGCTCGATCCTTTTCAATTAGGAGAATCGTGCAGTTACATAATTTGATTAAAATGACAATCATAAGTGGTCGTTCTTAACATGGTGAAGAAATGCGAATGAGTGTTTTTCATGTGCGTGTATTTAATTATAAGGTTGGACGGGAAGAGGAAGGGGAAGGGGGAGGGAGGAGGAGGAGGAGGAGGAGGAAGAAGAAGAACGGCGGCACCTTCACGCAGACACGCGTATATTTCTAGCCTAACAGTTTAAAAATACTTCAAACAGCCTAAAATTGTACGCTATGATATAATTTACAGAATATTTTGTAGTTCCATGCCTCGTGCGACAATCGCTCACCACACTTTTCTACATTTACGTTAGAGCATACTAGCGTGACGGCTAGATGCACAATGAACGAAACAACACAAATAATTTAGCAATCGTTACTCTCACTCGTACTTGTATTATCTCATCTTCGATCTCTGGCTACTCGACTCCTGCTCTTTTTCGCTATCTTACACACATACATGTATACACATTTAACCATACACACACGCGCACGCACACGAGCATACTTGTCTTTTTACAATATAGCTTGTAAATTAAGCCGTGAATTCGCAGGGGATTTGCAAACGAGTGACTTTTCAATTTTACAAGGAATTTTGCTATTTCATTGAAAAATATTTCTATCCGCCTTTCGTCTCCGTAGCATTGATTAATATTTAACGTGAATCTCTCGAGTTCACCATTCTAAATAATTGTTAGAAGAAGGCTTGGCTTGTTCGTAGTTGCTGGTCCTTGAAGTGGCTTCTTTGAGACGTCACAGCGAGCATTATCTTCTCTCTTATCTTTTTCAATGAGCTTCAACAAATGAAAATAAAAATTTACAGCTTCAGTTGTTTATGATCCAGCTTTAGAACCTCTGTGCTCTTCAACTCGAGCCCTCTCTCCCTCTTTTTTCAGTTCTTTCCACCGTTTTTGTTAATACTTTTACAATTGCATCAAATAATAATCTAATCTTTCACGTTATTATGTGTTTGACAGCACAATAAAAACTGATATTTAATTTGACGATTCTCAGAGTTCATCTTCAAGTTGGCTCTGTTATATTTTCAGTGGAATTTAATATAATTAAATAGCGAATATATCTTCTGTAGAATTCTTATTACTTCTTGATTTTTCTCTGAGTAATTTATGTACAAGTGGAACAAGTCTTTTTGGTATGCGCGTGCGCGCTTCTTTACCCGTGTGTCCTCCGCGTGTTGCGCACGGTACGCGTGCCATGTATTAACAATTCTTTTTAAATGATATTTTGTATAATTTAATTTAAGCTACTTTAAGTAGACGCACTCTCAGTGATGCCTTCACCGTTTTTGAGAGGCCACAGCAGCGACCAGCGCTGCTCCACGACCACTTCCGTCCTCCGAAAGCATTAGGTCGAACTGCAATGATAAAAAACATATCCACTTTAGTTATACAATCTTACTCGAGAGGTATGTATCAGATAACAACTTTAATTTCCATTTTGTAATAATAGAAAGTTTTAGATATTAAAAATAAAAACAAATCAATACTGTTTCTTAATTCTTAGCTGACACTATGGCATCCCTACAAAACTTTAATTCGAATTTTGTCATGCTTTTCAATCTAAGAATATTATTTCTGGAGTTATATTTCTCTTTTATAAATGATATATGAACAGAATTATGCAATCAGCTGTGAAAATACAACTAAAACTTGAAAATTTACTTTTGATCAACTGTCACTAATAAAAAGTACAATTAGTAAAATCTTCAGCTAAATTTATAGTTTTTACTATGAAATATCGATGAATTTATGAATCTTTAAGCGAAAACTTTCCTTTTTTGCTTATATCAACGTTCTTCATTTTACGTTTCATACTTGAATTCTAATTTTTACTAAAAGTAGCCGTTCAATGTATTAAAACAGTATTGAAATGTGATGTAGAGAAATTTTCTTAAATTAAAATAAAAAAATGGTTTCTTCATAAGTAAGATTGTAGTAGATGAATTCTCATAAGAAAGTAGCATGCCATTTATGTTACTCTGACGTAACTTAGCAGCTAAGGATTAAACGACTAATCATATTAAGCAAGTGCTTTGAAATTTTTAATGAAAAGTGTAAATCAGAATAAGTGTTGTAGCTTTTAATTTAATTTGTTTTACCTTGTGATTTTGTAGTTCACTAATTTTCTCCGTCATAAGATCATGAAAGTGTGGATGAAATCTGTATACGGAACCGTCGATACCAACAGTCACATTGTTTTCGTTGACGCGATTTAATAACATCGCAATGCCAGCACTCGCCAAGTGAGCAGCTCGCCTCGAAACCACGGAGCAAACGTATCTAACGTTCTCGCAATCCTGATCGGTGACGTTACGGGCACCTAATTCTGCTAATACCTCCCGGCAGTTGTGATATTTTCCTTTAGGATCGCTGTAATAACAATATACAATTTTTATCCCAACCTCTAATTTACAATAAATCTACTTATGATTCTTTATAAATGTGTGCTTGGTGTAAGAAAAATCTGCTTTTTTTATCTTTTTAAAATTAAATATAAATACACGTGTATAGGAAAATCTGTCGGTTAGCTCAGTATCGATCGAAATATCCCAGTGTAGTATAGAAGCTTTATGAAACTCACGCCTCAATTTCTGACACATATTTCGTGAAAAATTTTCCACGCTTCTTAAGATCCGTTGGGCATTTTCCTCCAAATAAAAGCCCATTGTCTACAAGTTTTTCCAGGATTACCCGAGCCAGTTCACCCATGTACATGCCAGAGATCATCTTCTCGAACAGTTGTTTCTTGGGATTCAGTGAATTGTCGTCTACCACCCTGTCGAATTCGGTGAGAATGAAGTCAAGCACTCCACTCTCTCCAAATGCTCCCCATTCTGTGTTAATTAGCATATGTGGCTTGTGAGGATTATAATTCCCTGCTATGGCACACGTAGCTTTTTCAGTTTTCTCCACGTAGCAAGCATTGCTACCAGTTCCTGTAAAAATATGCAATTTGTAATTATATTTGCTTATAGTAGCTTGAAAAATTCAAAATAATGAAGGATCGATCACAGATCTACCAAGAATTCACAGTATTTCTTTTCATAACAACTACATAATATACGCGAGGTATCCAAATTAGTCGGACAAAAGTGATTTTAGAATGTGAAATACAATGAATGATTATATGAATAAAGTCCTATGTCATTTCTTCTAATCCGTGATTAAAATTTTATTAATAATGAAATACCTCCTATTTCGAAGCTTCCCATTAATCACTCAACAGTTCTAATAATGTTTGAGCAATAAGAGAATTTCACCGAATGATTCAATTCAGTGGAAAGTCTCGAATAATTGATTGTGCATTTCTTAGTGAATTTTTAATTAAGAGCTATAGACAAAATAACTCATACAGGAATACTATTTTATTTTTGGAATGATTTAACTGGACACAATGTATAATGCTCGTCCCACGGAAAAGATAGTATTCATTATTATTCAATCGAATTCGTTCAAACTTGAAATACCCACGCTGCGTTCAAAGAGGCTACAGGTAATAATTAATTAAAAGCACAAGAGGGTACTTTCTGACACGAATGAAAAAGGATTTCTTCATATATAGATTATTTATATAACATTATCAAACGTTGTTACACAATGGCCGATAGTTTATACTGTGTCGAAGAAATTTGAGTAAAAAGGAAATATGCTTGAGTGGCAATGACTAAAGGCATTATACGCACCAACGATTAATCCAATGCGACAATTTCTGTTCTTCCAAGCACACGACATCAAGGTACCCGTAGTATCGTTTAGAATGGCACAAACGTCAATTTTTATATCCTGAAATGTGATTTGATTTATGCAACCAATTGCAAATCAGTTGGAAAAGGTAAAACTTTTTCCTCTCAAGTATATATACATAACTCTTCGAGTCAGAGAAAAAGGAACTTTTTAAAAGTTATCTCTATAGAGTATTAATTAAAGAGAGCATTGTTCTCTAATAAACCTTATTCTGCAGTTTAATTCAGATTAAAATCTAAAGGAAAACAGAAATAGAAGAGCATGTGTACATGTATTTGAAAAAAGGTTTAATGCCTGGCAATAGTAAACTAAAAACAATTTCTTTTTTTTGTTTTTTTTTTAATTATTATAGGATTGTAAAATTGTTTATTAAACTTCTTATTTAGGAAAGAAAGTTTTAAGTGAATTTTAGGTCCGAGTATAAACGTTGAAATGATTGATTAAGCCGGTAAGTTTGACAACTTACATTTCTACGACTAATAGCAGCTTCCAGCAAGGCAACAACATCTTCACCAATGACGCCACTGACGTTGAAGCCCTTGGTCCACCTAACTAAGAAGCCCTTGGTCAAGCCGTGTTGCGTCAGAGGAAAACTGAAGGTGAAGCCCAACGGCAATACTTCGTCCTGAAGATTGAGGTCCTTGACGAACAGAGCCAAACACTGTGCTATGTGATCAAACAGCTGATTCCCAGTGCCTAACATCAAGATCTGGGGGATAGCATAGATTTTACTCTTCATGTCGAAATTTTGACCATCCAACGTGATCAGCAGAACACGAAAATTTGTCCCACCGAGATCCAGTGCCAGAAAATTGCCCTTTTCTGCAAATTTCACAATTTTATTATTAATTTTTTCATTCTACTAGGATTAAGACACAACTTGTACGTCATAATTTAGGAAGCCATAGAGATCGTCGTTATAAACAATGTTTGTCAATAAATATGAGGTTAAAGACGTTTTATTAATAATTAGATTATTTTAAATACTGGCCAATCAGTGGTGTACAAAATATCCTATAGTCCTCTGGTAGAAATTTTCGATCAGAAGACCATCAATGGCTCATTTTTATAATTTCACTAGGTCACAATGTGATAGAAAATTTTTACTGTTTATTACCTGTGCCATTGGGTAGATCTTGGACGTACGTTGTAAAACATTTAACGATTGAATCGTTGTGAGTTTCTTTGTTAAGGCCCCGGTTAATTTCCTCCGCCAGTCTTTCCATAACCAACTTGAGTTGGTCATTCGTGAGAAGGAGATCTTTACAGACATCTCGTATCTAGAAAAAGAGAAAAAATATTTGCTATAAATGTATAAAATAAACACGTAAACTTCTATCGTGCTTTTCTATACTCTAAGTATATTGAAATCACACCATCGTAATACTTTCAGAAACGCTCGACTTTTGTTTCTTTACATAGGTTCAAAGTTAACATGGACTATACACAAAATGTAATTGCAAGAAATAATTTTTTTTTAGACCTTGTAAAGGCTTGGAAAAAAATTGCTTTTCAATTATCACTGCAAAGTTTCACTTTTATACTATGCACATATGTATATAAATCACTCAAAAAGATAATTAGACATAATTTTTATTTGAAGCGCTTGTTAACATTTTGTTTTTGTTTTTTTTTTTTCAACTCCAAATTTTTCTTTTACGTCTGGAAATTCCTCTGAAATCGACAGTTCCCTCGTTTTTTCACATGTTTATTCATTTTAGAGTAACGGTGATGGATAGAAAACTGGTTTATGGTATTGAATGTGGCGAAGAATTTTAATTTGAAATCATGGTCTATTATTGGAGAGGTTTTTCAGCTCAAAACGATATATTCTCTTGGGAATAGATGCTGAAATAAACAAGGACTTTGGCAAGTTGATAATTGTTGGAGGATCATAAGCTTTCTTGTGAAATTTTACATTTTCGTAGTAAATTATGTAAATCGTGGCATTTTTTTTTTTCATTGACAGGAAGATCAAAGTCTGAAGAATTCGTTGACGCCACACGTTTGCTAGAGATTTATACGTCACACTACGATAACTAATGCTTCATTCACAACGGTTGCTTTTAATTTATACAGATTTTACGTCATACGCTTATCATCTTTAATACGTTCTCCGTCCTGGTAAGGTCCAAACCATCGAGGACAAAACGAGACAAAAATTTAGATCTTCAGACTGAAGTATAATTTCAGGCCAAATAAAAAATTTTACATTTTTTTTGTAGTTCCTTGTGATTATTACTCCGCGATTCTTGAATTATTAATTGATATTTCTGTTTGTTGTAAATGCATTGACTACAGCTACATATGATACAATTGTGTGAAATATTGATCAAACAAATTGAAACGTTCCGGTGTTTAAAGCCCTATCATACTATATATCAAAGAGTTTTTAGATAAGAAATGGAAGAGCACATACACTTCTTCTAGAGCAAGCAAACTTTGAAAAAGTGAATATTTGACGTAACTAATGAACTGATAATATTAAAAATTTGTCAAATTGAAGAAAATGCGAATATTAATTTCATGAATGGGGAGATATGAAAAGAAATACAGCAAAAATAGGAAATTATTTAAGATGACTTGGTGAAATATTTCAGTAATTCCTATAATAGAGAATCGACCTTGAGCATTCCAATTACTGTATGTTCCGAGTAACAGTGAAAAGCAAATTTTTTAAATTGAATTTTTCTCGCGCTAGCCAGATAAATATCGAGAATTTTTCGTTGGAGAACGCATTACGCAAGCACTTTTTCCTATTAACGTATTCTCAATGAGCATTATCAACGTGATGTAATCTTTTTTCCTCTTAATTCAGACATCATTATCGCCAATTGTCATTGATATCGTTCGTAACAAGCATTTAGCCATTACCATTTAATTTTCAGCAATTTTATTATTCACTCTCATGATTATTGCTCAACGATTCGCATAAAATTCTCACTCCCTGTGTTTAATAATTAAATACATTTCTCTTTTTCTTTATACGACACGTCATTTGATGAATGATCATTGACGAATGTACAGAGACTTGAATTAAACGTCTTTGAGAGCTTGAACTTTAATGGGAAATTTTGGAAAATCAAATAAACAAAAAGTAAAAGCTTTAGCATCGATTATTCATGGATCGTTATAGAATAGTGTTTATTTTTCACTGACCAGAAGCCATTATTCACTCGAATGACTACCACTGAACAATTCGCATAAACTTTTCACTTCCGCTATAATAATTATATTCATTTCTCTTTTCCCAACCCGATATTGAAACGTCATTTGGTGAATCATCGACAACAGTAAAGAGACTCGAATTAAATATCTTTGAAAGTTGTGACTCTGGTGAAAAACCTTTGAACATTAAATAAGCAACAAGTCAAAAAGACAGTGTTAATTATTCCTAAATTGTCACATGTGCAATATAGTATTTTTTTTTCACCTGCCAGAAGCTATTACTCACTTTAACGATTACCGTTCAGCAATTGGCTGAAACTTTTCACTTCCGCTATATTAATTATATTCATTTCTCTTTTCTAAATCCGATTCTGAAACGTCATTTGATGAATTATTGACGAGTGTAAGAAGACTCGAATTAAAGGTCTTGGAGAGTATATTCGGGTTTTAACGAGAAAAATTGTAGAATTGAATAAATAAATATAGTTGTACAGCTCCAATCATTCCTGGATTGTTCTAGTCTAGTATTTGTTTTCCAGTGGCCGTAAGCAATTAAGAGCCAATGCTTTCAATTAAATTATATTCAGACGATGTAGGAACGTCATTGTCGAAGATAGATATATAATACAAAGTATAGGTTATTAAGTGCTAGTAACAAAGTTGTCATAAGGAATAAAGTGGAAAAAATGGCAAGCAGCGCAGAGATCCTCGCACCGTTTATAGTTCGATCTGGGTCAGGTCATACAAGGTTGCTGCCGGAGTAAATCGATAATCGCACTACTTGCCAACTAAATGCTACCTACACCACTTTAACAACTCACTATAGCCATTCCACCCCCTCTTGATACTCCGTCTCATCTTTTCTACGATTAATCTACTTACGCTATTGATTCGCTCGCCTATTTCTCTCAAAATTTTACTTCTATTTCCATATAACAATCAACTTTCTCCGCAATAATTCTTTAGGATGAACGCGATGAAAATTGTGAACAATAAAGCAGTTTTATTGCTCTCCAACACCAAAATCAATAGATGGTTAGTTTAAGTTATATAGGTACGAGGTAATTTTTATTGATTATATTTAATTAACGTTGTTAACAACAAATCTTGATATTGTTGCTATAGATAAATTTAGTTTCATAATTGGACGTATTTATGCAGAAAAGAATTAAGCTATAGTAAACATTTTTGAACAATTGAGATTTTTAAAATCGATATATAAGAAAATACGCGATATTCAGTAATTTTTTTTATATTTCCTTCTAAGTGGATAATCTTTACAATTTTATTAGAGGAAAATGTGAGAATTTTTAATATATTTTTATACATCTGATGTTACTAGCTCTTTCAATAAAATTGCGACTTGGTTCTTTGTGCATAATAAGGATTACTTTATAAATGTACTATAATGGAATTATATCTTGTCTCAGGAGTTTAAGATTTAATAATCTTTTTGTCATTTCTTCGAAATGTCAATATTATTGTGAAAAGTAACGTTTTCTTCAAAAGGCTTAACATTACTCTTTTCTATTATTTTGTTACAACTCACACGTATGGTTATATCACATATCAGCATGTGTTTATTTTTAGCTTTGGCAAAACAATTAACTTGTCATTTACGTATATTTTTACTGCCTGATTTTACCACCTTTTTAACACAAAATTGTATTCCAATAATAAATTACAAGTAATTATGAACATTTTAGGAATTATACTTATAATGCGGCAGTATAAACGCAGGAAAATAGTGATTATTGATGACTGAAATTTGAATAGATTTCTGATTGACAAAGACAGATCGAGGAATGCTACGAGAGTAATTTATCGATAAGAACAATCGATCATTAATTGGAAATTCTGTTGCTGCGTTATATGCATATATTTACGCGTCAAAATGCAAACGAATCAATATTTACAAACATAATTAACTTATAGCGAGCAACTACCGGATGATAGATTTGCTTGTGTACGAAATCTTAAGACATAACAAATTTCTTCTGCGGAAAAGTCCGATAGGAAATTTTTCCAAGCTGATAGCTGTGAAATGTTTAAATAAACAATATACGTAAAAATTATATTAATCATAGTCTAGTAAGTCAGTATTATTTCAAAATTCAGCTTTATTCTTTTAACGAATCATCAAAGATAATCAAGAACAAGGAAAGGGAAATGTTAAAAATAATAAAGAGCTTCTTCAATCACAGTTATTCTATCAAAATAGACTTTCGCTTCTTCGTCGAGTTGAGGAAACGCAGTAATTCAAGTATTTATCGTTTCTACAATTTACAGTACGTATGTTGGAAAGGAAAGTATTTGAAAAAAATGAGAGAAGAGAGAAATGCGAAAGTGCAGGATACTTTGTGAGGAAAAGGGTTGCTTGTACTTGAAAAAAATTAAAGAGTGAAATGGAAGTATGAGTGTTTTGACAAAACGGAGTTGTTTTGCTGGAAGAAAATTTAAAGGAGATAGAAATGTGAGATATATATATATATACAGAAGACAGTTCTGTGTGTAGCAACGGTGCCATTATATAGACGTAACATATAGCACGTGTATGGAAAATTGAATTGTCAGTAACGAAGCTCGATGCTATTGCGTTAGAACATTCGTCATTGCCAACTGGAGAAAGATGCGGAACATTGAAAGGTCGATATAGGGGTTGGCCGACTGATTCCTTGCTTGTCGGCTCTGTCGCGCCATTCTTCTTCATTGTCCCGGAGCTCATGCACGATTGTTTTTCTACCGTAGCACGTCTCTCACATCACTCCATCCTTCTCAAACCCAATCCCATCTGATTTGTCAATCGCTACAACCTCGAACAAATCTCGAGAAAAAAGTATATAAAATTTGCATTGACAGAGTATCCAAAAGACTTTTAAAAATATTCAGAGAACTCTATTCCAATACAAATCGATAAAACTCCGTAACTGAAGTAAAAAGCAAATCCCTTTTACAATCAACATAAGAGATATTTAATTGTCTAAATTAAAAAGTAGAAAATAAAAATAATGTAGATTTTCATAACAGTTATTAAAAACACAAAGCCTTTTCGAGTAACGAACGATATGCGGATAAATTCGACAAAGCTTCGATGGCTGCAATTTTGTAAGACTAAAAAGATGAAAGAAAAAAAATGCAACATATAATATCGAAAGGGAGAGAGGAATTCGAAATTGGCGGTTGCACAGCTACCCGGTGTGTGTGTGTGTGTGCGCACGTGTATTCGCAGTGTACTTATTCGAGCGTTGCATGGCAGTGTGCGTGAGCTGGATGCGACGGGATGAGAGAATGGATCGATCGCGTGACGTCAAACCGACACACCCGACACGAGCAGCCAATGAGACGAGGCTCATGAATGAGAACTGCACTTCCTGTACAATTCTTGCTGTTTCCCTGCTATTTCTCTGCATTTCCCAGTTCCGCACGCGCCGAGGGACCACATGGCCTTGCCTTGCTACATCCCTTGGACAAACTCGAGCAATTCCACCTTTCGCATTTCCAATCAAAAAAACTACAAATATATTATACCTATATGTATATATATATGTGCTGTATGACCCTGCGATACTTTTTTTTACAACCGACCTTTAATCTTATGTAACTATATAGTATATTCCTCGCTACATCGTTCTCACTCTAGTAATTTTTATAATCTCTTATATATCAACGGTAGCGCTCATTAATATTAAAGATACATTCTTGCGTGATGTACCACTATACTGTTTTTATGCTGTTAATGATAAAAACGCAAGTGGAATACCATTCAGCGATCGTAGCCGGTGTGCTTTTCCAAGTAAGAGAGTGAGTCTTGACATCCTTTTTGAACATTGCATTATCGGCTTAATGGCCTTTGTTTATATCGTTTAGGATTCCTTTAAAGAAATGATTGTTTTCATACGCATTATTATCGAAAAATTCTGGGTGTTAGAAGCAAGCCTTTTTCGATGTTTTGCTTTTCAATTTATGAAGAAATGTTCTATTCTGTGACGACAATGTTCCAAATAAAAGTTTATTGACATCAGTTTCACAGATAGCAAGTTAAATTTTAAGGTTGCTGTTTATTTTATCTGTGTGTGTGTTTTTTTTAGTTTATTGATTCATATATACACATTTTTAACGAAAAGTGGCCTTTTTCTGGAATGTTTTGATATTAATGAAGAAAAGCATCGTCTCGTGTTCTGTTGTCTTATGGTTCATGTTGTCTACACTTTTCTCAAGAAAAGAGTATATATGTATACATTATTAACGAAAAGTGCAGGCAGCAGCAAAAACAGACCATTTCCGGTACGTGTTATATATATATATATATATTTAACGTGATATGTAATACGATGTTCTAAGAAAGAGAGTTTTGACATGATTTTAAAAAATTCAGTTTCTCTATTTTTAAATGTTATTGCCTGCATTTTTCAAGAAAGAAGTGTATGTTTTTAACAAAACGTACAGACAGTAAAAGCAAAAATGTATAAATTTTTCATGTCAAAGCACCTTTGCTCTCCTTGGTTGAAACTTTCTAGTTCTTGACCTAATTACTGTCAATAAACATAAAACCAAGTAAAATATCATTCGATGATTGACAACGACAAGATTACTATATAGTTTCCATATATAGTCAGATTTGTGATTGTTTTGGTTGTTATTTGTCGTCGGAGGATTGTTCGATCGAAAATGTCAACCGGGTGAGAGGACAGTTCTAGTATTCTCAAATCAATATAATTACAATTGTCTCCTGTTAATGATACTAAAAATACATGATAATATAAAACCTGCAAGCTATTTGATGATAGAAAAAATATAATTTTTTCACCGCAGCTTGATAATTTCTTGTCAGATTTCAAATATTATTTGCAGTCGGAGCACTACTTTTTCCCACATTAAATTTCTCTAATATATATAATATTCTCAAAAGTACCTAATGATATAATAACAGGTATTATTATTTTCTTTTAATAAAACGTGCTGAATGCAAGAAACACACTGTCCGGTAATCGCAGCAACAGACGCGCTTTATCGTTCTTAAAATCAACTATTCGCTGTGAGCTATCTTTGGTAACTTGAATCGATTTTTATTAACTAAATCGATACGAACTTACTCAACTTTAATTAAGACACAAGGTTACGCCCTCTTATCCATAAGTTTCTGAATGATTTGCTTTTATCTCTAGTGACAAGCAGTGTGCGTATGCATGCAGTATGCACCTACATCTGTCTTTATCGCAATGAGGAAAACAAATTCTAGCCAATCGACGAGCTTAGCACGCCACACGCCTTTTTCTTATCGATGAAATAATCATTTTTACTTATCATTCTCAGAGTACGGAAGAGAGAGAGAGAGAGAGAGAGAGAGAGAGAGAGAGAGAGAGAGAGAGAGAGAGAGAGAGAGAGAGAGAGAGAGTGCGTTCAAAGTTGGATGAATAACTATAGAATCTCACTTTTTTCCACCGTCAGAGAATCAAGATTTATTCAAATTCATCGCTTAAAGTTAAGTCGAATTATTAATAGGAACAACGTTTCATTGCACTTATTGAATGCATTGGAGAAATAAAATCGATGTTAGTTTTCTGTCTGCGTATATTCCGAGTTCCCATTATAGTTCAAGCCCGGTTCAAATCGATAAATCTAACACATGGACGATTAAATATGTGTAATAAAAAACTACGACTCTTATTATTAACCTCTGCTTCAGGGAAAATTTTCCAACAAAGTCGAATTCAGAGTATTATTTGATTTTTATATGTATTTATTTATTAGAAACTGTGTGTGTGTGTGTAAATACTACTTTTTATTTATTGTTAAGTATAATAATAGGACATTGTTGTTGGCGTTAATGAAATTAATTTTATAAAAGAAAATGACTGTCAAGCGATAGTGTGTTTATTGTAAAAAGCTTAAATTTTGCAATAAAAAAACTTTTATCGGATTATGAATGGGATTTCTTTATTTCTCGAGATAACCATTGATAAATAGCTGAGACGTTAAGAGAAAAATTTCATGGGAACAATAATCCGGTCCTTCTATTTTTGGCCGAAGGTTATTGCGACGATGATTACCGTTTTCTCCTCTCTCGGTCAAGATAGCATTTCTCTGTCCCATCGATCACTATTTTCTATATGTATACCGTTCACTGATTTTATTTTGCCGTTCAACAATAATGTCGTAATTCTTATTTTCCCCGCCTCTTTATTAACACTCGATCAACAACGTCACACGGTATTCGCACTATTTGCTTTACTAAACCAACGTACTGCGTACACATTAGTGAAATTTCTTTTCCCGACCCAATAATTCTTTAATATCGTCCACTTGTCCTCTTATATCAAACCCTTTTTATCATCCAAAAACATAATACAGATTGTAACATGTATTTTTTCTGCATCTAACACGTAAAGCTTCGAATATCAAGGTGGATGGAATTTTGTTGAGATAAAACTCCTAAACTTTATAGAATAAAAAGATTCCATTTATTGTTGCTCATTTCGCTTCCGCGAAATCTTATTAATTATCAGTTGCTTCGGTGCACGTAACATACGGAACACAAGAGAATGATAAATTTTAAATTATTTACAGAGAATTTAATCAGTGATTAAAGTAACAGTAATGTCGTTAGAAACATTGCTGAAATACGATAAAATTGATAGGGATTAACGCTTTAAATTTAGTTTTTCTCTCAAGTGAATAATTTAGGAATTGACGTAGTGTGATGTAAGTTTGAAAAACACACGTGCATCCGATGGCGCATGCGCGGGGTTTTGTATTGGAAAGCGAACATAAACGGAGTGTGCGTGTTGTGGAAGGGAGAGAGAGAGAGAGAGAGAGATGGGAGATGGGAGATTGGCTATTGGCAGTCTGAGAATCCTTGACAGTTTCTCACCTCCTCCTTGATCATGTCCTCGCAGCGTATAGAGGTCTTCATGCTTGATTCTTTGCTCCCTTGTGCCTTTAAGCTACACTCTTGCTATTTGCTCTCGCTTGATCTTATATACGCGCGTATCAAACGTTTTATATTTTCTACAATGTATAATCCGGCTGACCGTGACGCACGCGCACTCTTGCAAATGTACTCTCTGCCTTATACCAATGTGTTTTTGTGGTTTCTGTATTGGAAGCGATTAATTGCTGCGGCTACCGGCACTCGATGTAACAAACTTCTTTATCAAATTCACTGTCTCTCTTTTCGTTTCCTCGGCTCACCAGAGACACCACTCTCTATATTTCAATTGATCTCAGCCACACACGCTTCACAATCTGACGAATGATTTATTTACCAACAGTCGTTCGTCACCTTGGATAAATGTTCGAGGAACTATTCCTCTTTGCACCAGCTGTTTTCTTCGAATGAAATTGACGAATTTTTACAGTGTTTTTCCCGAAGATTGTCCGAGCTTTGTTTACCAATAATTGTAAAAGGTTATAGAATAACGAACGAGGGAGGGTCGAATGTGAGAAAGAAGCAAGTTTGGATTTGCTGGAAAGAAAGTGTGTGTGAGTGTCGTTGTGGTATTGTACGGGAATGTCATAAAGTTGGTAAAAGGATTCTACATTTATGTGATTAACGAGGTTCGGCGCGTCGTAGGAACGGTGAGTGACTACGGAAGGAAGACAGCTCGAGCGTTGTTTTAGAGGCATGGCGGCGCCAGTGTTGCTTCGCCCCACCAACTTTTCTCCACCTACCCTCACCCCATAGTCATATCACATCCCTCGTTACCTCCCACCACCCAATGCAGGCATCAACGAAACTAACGCTCGCGCAGGGTGAAACACACTTGGAAATTCCACTCTCTACCATACATACCCAGAAATATCAGTAAACACGAATTTTTTTATTGCATGCTTTCACTCAGCTGCACAGCTAAACCCTAAAATCAACCGTACTCCATTCTTTGCGAGTTATTTGCCACTTTGCTCTATTTGAGAACAGCTCGGATCGCCATTACAGCTCGTAAAACAAATTATACTTTGTAATATTCTCTTTCACGCTGACCTGAAAACTACATTGGTAATAATCGCTTTATGAAAATTCTTCCATGCAAAACTGCGGATTTCACTTTTAACCTAATTTATTCATACGACTGAAATCACATCGACATAATTGTATCCATCGTTAGAAATTACGATTAATCGCACTTGCCGAGTTAATATTTCAGACAAATGGTATAGCTCTCTTTTTATATATTATATATTTTTTTCAACGGCAGCTTCGGTGAAAAGATACTTATAGTATTCGTATCAGTATACCTATGATTTGCGTTTTGAGTTTCACGAAAGAAAGATTAATTGTTTCAGTCGCGTTGACAATTAAATTATTGATAAACGTGTTGTATTATAGTGATCGGAATCTTATCACAATTCTTGTGTAAAAATTTCATTGATGCATGTGTATGCTGATTTTCCGGATAAGTGAAATACGCGCAATACACAGCTTGTCAGCGGTGCTTGTCCCAGTCTCAAGGACAAAAAGGTCATGGAACGTAGTGAAACGTCAAACAACAGCAAATCGTACTGGATTGCATCATGCACAATTAACCAAGTAATAATTCCCCAACCAATGATGACAAAACTCCAAAATTTGGTCACTTCCTGTTTCCTTAATTATAAAACATGCAATTTCCTCGTAAGGCGTAAAACTCCATTTATCACATTCATACATCATTGTGATACGACAGTTAATTTAAACTGGACCACACACACACCGGATATTTGTAATCTTAGGCTAATAACTTAAGAAAAAAAAAAAAAAAAAAAAAAAAAAATACCACCGAGTCACTATTCTGGACTATACTGGATATTTGTCCTATTGGACCAATAGGACATAAAACATTAACAACAATGTGAACGCAAAAATCAATAACAATTAAATTTACTAACCTATGATTAGACATATTTTTAGTTATATATCTTGCAACTTAATACAAAATTTGTAGAAATGTCAACACAAAGTAAAGAATAACATTTTTATAGAAAATTTTAAGGTTAAGTTCAGATGCAGATTTTTATGATCGTCGAGGAGAATGAATGACGTAATTGTGTGAAAGCACATATAACGAGATAACAAAATTGAGTAAAGGAAAGGATGATGAAATTCATTCAAGTATACATATATCAGCCGTGTAAATGGGAGAGAGGTGAGAGTGGGGAGGGGGGGGGGGGGGGAAAGCGAAGAGAAGAGAGGAGGCATTATGAGTGATCTGTGTTGAGGACGCCTGATTTTTCTATATGACGCAATGCCGAAGAAAGGGCTGGATCTAAACAGGGAGAGAAAGTTGGGACGCGATTGGTCAACGGTGGAGGCTCGTGTACGGACTGTGACGTATTACGCATGTGCAAAAGCACTCGTGACGTCATGCAACAACGCCACCACCACCACATCTCTCCACAATCACAGTCTTCGTCCCTACTTCTTTCCTTCCCATCCCTTTATCGGCCAAGTTTCACCATCCACACAGGTTCAATGCTTCATCGATTACATCTCAAGCATCAATATTGCCGCTACTTTCTATAAACAATTACGTCACTGAAAATGGAACATAATGACATGCCGTATTCCTCTCTGTGCTTGCATGGACTTTGAAATATCAATATTTTCTTATCGTCCCAAATTTATGACAAGCATAATATATTGTTTCAATAAAAATAGTAGTTGCAGATTAATCGAGGGATTAATTAATCAACAAGAAGAGAGCAAAGTCCCCGATATCATTCGAGGAAGTAAGGAATGTAATATTCGGAGCTGACGACACGATTCTTCTCGGATAAACGAAAATGTTGAATAAGGTACCAATAAATACATCACGTGGGTTGTTTTAGGATTAACAATCGTAATCCTGTCCTGGTTGACTTACAATGGCAATATGGAGCGGAGATAAGAATAGCTTTAGCAAAACAAAAAATATGTGCCCATAAAAACATAAAATATGGCCGTAAAATTAAGTTCAGGCGCAACGCAATCGTCTCTCAACAACCGTAAGTCAAAAACATCATTTTTCTCTGACTTTTCGACGTTGGGTGATTTTTTCACGTTTTCTTATTATTATGAAAATAATTAACTTTTTAGCAGTATAAGGTTTTCGCCACTAGGCGCGCGCATATCTTTGCAAATGGGACAAATAAAGATTCGACGGTATTCTGAATGTGTCGCACGCAGGCATAAGATGGTGGTATTGGTTTGACCTTGAATATTTGCTTCAAGATCAAAGGGCTTCTTCAATTTTTTATAAAGAGCCTACTAAATTTAATTGAATATTCTTGTATTTTATTTCGAGAGCTTCCAAAAATACTATAATAATAAACCATCGAGGCCACACATACAGACGTAAGTGTATGTGTTGTGTTTGGTTGAAATAGCCTGCACTACACTTACGCTTGTATCTCTATGCATGCACAGTGAGTGTAGAAAGTCTTTGGCTATATTATTACTTTCAATTAAATCTGTATCTTTAAAAGAGAATCACTCGAGTCGCATGTATGTATATTGTAAAAGTTAAGGCAAATTAGAGTTGAGTAAAAATTGTAATTGTTGTGAAAGTTAATGAAAAATACCCATTTCTTCCAAATTTCAATAGCTGTAACTTGCGCAGTCTAAATCTAGCAATTGAATCATTTTTTTAAAAGATTATCGGAACCTGATCCTTTTCAAATGTACATTTTGAATGTTTATTAAAAACAAATATTTGATTTTCAAAAACCTACCATTCATTTTAGACTTTGTGTTTTTCGTATAACAATTACAATTTCCCAAAATATTGAAACACGTACAAGATAGTGAATTTAATATTTTAAAGTCACTTTTCTTAAAATCGATCTTGCGCATTATTTTTAAATGTTTATTGAAAAATGCGGGACTCGAACATCAATTTTTTCACACTCATTGAAGTACGTATCATCTTGAAATAAAAAATCCTTTAATGCTGGGTTTAAACGGTGGAAAAATATGATTACTTGTAAAGTTCTATAAAAAGTGTAAAAACTTGCAAGAAAATGTTGTGAAAAATAACATAAATATTAGTTAAAAAATTTAATTGACCTTGACATGAGTTTCAAGCAAATATTCAAGGTTGAACCAATAAAACTATCGTATGTATATATGTCTTTTCAAATTATACAACTTCCTTTAGAAAATATATATATATCCCTTTTATTTAAAATACACCTATATTCTGAAATAAACAAGTTATATATGCATTCTGAGCTATTCTACGGTATTTACTGCAGTTACAACATCGTGTAACAAATGGTACGATTAATTTTAGTGTGACAAATCTCTATATGTAAAAGCATATTATAGCATTAATGACATTGTGTCATATCTATATATATATATAAAAAAATACAGATTTTATATAAATTTGTTGATTTCTTATACTTAAGTACATATACAATTAAATTAAAGCACAATGATGATGAAGATAACAAGAGAGTGAATTTAAGCACAGGAGTACAGCTGATGCAGATCGTGATTTTACGCACGTATTCAGTCCGTTTCATCCTACAGACGCACCAATTTCAGTCAGAGCATATATTTAAACGTGTATTACCTATTGCTGCGAGCGTATTTAACCATATCTATACAATTACGTAAGCTTGTGAAAGACTTTTATTGGCCAGAACTTTCGAATGGAATTTATAAGCCTCCGTTGCTGTGTTTAGACATTCTCCATTCGATACCAATTATAACAAGTGTCCAGCCAATAAGTACTCCAATACCATTCAAACTCATTCGATTAATATTCTCACTTTAATAATTATTCTTAATTCTACATGTCACTTATCTCATACACCAATTTTAAAGAAATTATTCTAATTTAATCAGATATTCTTTTAATAATTTCAATTTTTTAATAATTCCATTAGTATCGTAATGTATACAAAATCTTGTAAAGATAAGTTGCTGTATTTTTACAAGCTAGACATAAATTATTAATTTAATTACTTAACATTTAACTATATGCGAAGTAGTGACTCTCGTCTGTTTTATTTTATATAACACATTTCATCAGATTTTTAAAGAATTTAATACTCATATTGCAATCAGACAAAATATTAGATTAAATAGAAAATCAGAAATGGGTATTTGAAGAAGACAATGTTAATAAGCACAGATAAAAAAGGTAGTTTACGTTTAAATTGTATAATAATATAATATTGATAAGAGACACGTCGTATTTAGAACATTTGTAAACACACGAATGAATTATTATGCAAACGAGTATTTGCTGTAGAAAAAATGGTGTCATAATGATTGATAAGAGCGGTGCGAATATCGAGAAACAATAAAATTAGGGATTTACCGTAATATAAAAAAGATTCTTATCGCGTTTGCGACGAGAATAAATTAAAACCACCAAATAGAGTTTTACGATTGTCGATCCAAGTGGAGAAATTTGACAGAGAATAAGTGTCAAAAATATATACTAGAGTTAATTAAAAAAAAAAAAAAGAAAAAAAATGAATAGACTAAGAAAAATATTATGAATGATGCATCGGTTTGGAAACTAACAATGTCCAATTTTATTTATGCCTTTTAAATCTTCTCCTGAGACATTCAGCATAACATATAGTAACATTTTAGTATAAGAATTAAATCCAAAACTTATTTTGTAAAAGAAATTGCATTTACATCCTGTTTTACCTGTAAAATATTAAAATTGCCTAAAAATCATATAAAAAAATGGTACACCCCATTATTTATCATTTTAGCTCTTGGTGCAATTAAGTAAATAAAAAAAAAAGTTGTAAGTATTATCGCTTTACTCTCCTTGTCTTATCATATCACCTATAATTTTTTCTCAAACTGACAAGCGACAAGAATTCAATGGGGATTCCGCGAAATATCTTCCCTCCTCCAGCATTTACTCAATAGCATGTTTACTTGCCAAACAAACAATTATATTTATCCACAGTCGCACATTTTTCGAGATAAGTTAACTCTTGTGTCAGATTCAGAGTCGTCAATTGGATTGATCATAAACTTTGTCCTCTTTTCATTCGAGTTGGAAAAATTTGAACGATTAATACTTCTTAATTTTCAGTTGGAATAAAAAGAGATAAAGAATTGTTTTGATCAAGGTTCACAATTAGATACTATACAGAAATATGACGGTTCGTTCATTGATTGGTTTATGCGTAGCGCCATTTGTTAGAGAAGGAAGAACACAGCAGGGGTAAAAAAACTCAAAGGAATGATTCTATATGCTAATTACTATTGCCCTCAAACACTATATACTTGTACAGAAATAACGTAAACTAAAACGTAGAATTCTTTTTTTTTTTTCATTCCATCACGTGAGCTCGTCGCGTGTACAATGATAAAAACTATAACTGGAATCTGTCCACGCAATTCATCTCGTGTATACTCTGTGATATATTAATATTACAACGAATAATATAAAAAATAGATTTTTTGGTCAAAAAGCTTTTCATAACTCCAATGAAATGAATCAATATTTTATATAAATTCACAATAGGCATTTTATAATAGTAGTACTGTGTAATTATTACATGCAAAAGCAAGAAATATATAAATAGGTTAAACTGCAAAGTGCAAAATTATATTTAAAAGAAGATTAAAATTTTTTAGCCACTTGTACATATATTTTTTCTATTCTGGAAAAACCGGAATAAAAACAAGAATGATTTTGTTAAAAAAGAAATAATTCTATAAAATGATACATACTATTTTCTATATAAATTACTATTGTTCTAAAGCTAGACATATATATACAATTAAAGTAAACTTAAAAAATAAATAGAAAAGCTTTTCATCTCACGTGAACTCCTTCATGCATAACGATAAAAATTAATTAGGAAATCTTCACCAAATTATTCCTAATCTGTTTCTCTCTTCATAGATAAGAAAATGTAAAATCGCGTCTATGAAAAAAGAAGACGAGAGACGATAAGATTTTTTTTTTTGCTTTATTTAGACTATTAGTACAACTAATTCCGGTCCGCTTCGGAATAGACGATTAGTTATTATATTAGAGATAAGAGGGTGTCCCCCTCAATTATCAAATATATGTTCCACTGACACATTATGCTGCTGCAGTCGATCGAACACATAACAAAAATAATAATATTAAAGGTTTAACTTGTGTCGTTTGAACATACCTTCGATTTTTCAATATTTTCATTATTAGAACGATCAACAGATTTCTTATATGCACAAGCATTAAAATTAATTGCTGACTTTTCAAATTTAGGCCCCCACTGGTCGATTAGCACTGTATGATACTGGATCCGCCCGACACCGACCAATATATTAGCTGAAAGAGTAAAGTAGATGTGTCTGCGCGCTCGTTCAACCAATCAAGTGACAGCCAGGGCCGTACCAAGCCACCCAGGCGCCGTTGGTGCGAAAAATGATGAAGATAGAAACAAGCAAAGGATTACGATATTTGACTAAAAAGTTATATTATAAAATAAACCTTAATGATTGAATCAAGTTCAGATAAATTGCGTTTAGCTTAGAATCTGAGAAAAGTGAAAGATTAGCATTTGGACTCGGAACGTTTAACTGTCAAAATGCAAAATATTTCTAGGAAACCTTTGACGTAGCTTAAGTTTCTAGTTGCATCACAACGTAAACAGTAATGTGGACTCCAATCGGACCTACTGGCAACGGAATACAGCAAAGTCCGCGAAGAAGCGATATAGGAGAGGAGAAAATATAAAATACTAAGAATGAACAGAGAGAGAGAGAGAGAGAGAGAGAGAGAGAATTCTTGTCACGTCACTACGCTATATTCTCTTTAACCAATCATAATAAATATTCGCTTATCAATCAGTTCCTCGTGGTTTCAATTTCGTTAACTAACTAACTAAGAGGATTAATTGACGTAGAATTAGCTTTTTTTTCTTACTTTTTACACTATAACATTAAAATGAATGGATCTTTCTCGAAATGAATCTCGAACCGCTAATAATCAATATTAGTTATATTCTGTGGCACATTGACTTCTATTAACGAATGTCAACCTGATTCTTTTAAAGCTTTATAAAACTGACGTCCAATCCTTAACTGGGACGATGAACTTTCCTCCGAGAGCTTTTTTTTCAGTCGAATCGATTTATCGGTAACCCTCGTAGAATTTCAACCAACACGATTAAGTTTTTAATTACGCTTAGTCGAGCTCTATTTAACAAATGTTAACCTTTTTTTTCATTTTTGAGTTTTTATAATGCCGATTCATTATTCCGCCGTTGATAAATTCGTTTTATCGGTTGGACGCATTGTAATTGGTTAGCAAAAAAATATTGTGCAACTGTCTTATGTCACGTGTCTGCATTTTCATCGCGTTTAACAATGGCATGCGCGTGACGCGCTATTGTTCCTTTCATCAGTTTACGATATTATATATTTTGAGGCATAATAAAGGATTTATAATAAATAATGAACGAATGCATTTGTTTAGAAATCTTTCTCCCAGTGAAAAATGTTTTCTAAATATTAAAATATCTCTAATGATCCTTTATTACCAATATTCAACTTTGGTTTGACGCAAGATTTTGAATAATTTTTTAAGCTGTAATCTATAGTCTGATGTATTCTATAAATTAGAGTAAAAGTAATTTATCTAATATTATTAAAAAAGCCTATATAATATTTATCAGGTGTTACGTTGTTAAAACGATAACGTTTACTTAATTGTTTACGTGTATAATTTCGTTTTTTATCGCGAACCGTACAAATTATAAAAATACTCATATTTCATTATCGCAATCTCTTTCCAGATTCTGAATGATCTTTAAATTTATCTGAGCATGAATTAATAAACCGAAATTTCATAATATTCGGAGATGTGTTTTTAAATTTGATATTTTTTTTTTTTTAGAAGTATATAACATCAATAAATTCTCTTCTGCCATATCTAAATAACTTTTAACAATAGATAGTATAATTTCATAACTTTATTAATGTTTATTTTCTAATTTAATAACCTCAATTAGTCCTTATTTATCATTTGAAGTAAACAAATAATTAAACAAATTTATTTTGAATTTAAAAGCAATCGTTTGAAATAGTCGATATTTCGCGCAAGAGTCACTTATGATGTAAAATAAAAGAGTATTTGACGTTGGACGGGGTATAGAAAAAGCAGCGCGTGTACGTGTAGTTCTGATGGAAGCTAGATAATAATCGAAGCTAAAAGGTTTGGCACGCATGCGTTGAGCTGAATGGAGCAGTAACGCACGTGGTCGCTGTGTCTCGCAAATAGCAAGCCGAGTTTTCCACGTGCCGATATCTGCTCGCCTGCCTTGTCTACTAACACTCACTCGTCATCCTTCCAAAACCGGCTTATCTCATAACCGGCCTAACCACGACAGAATGATTGTGTCAAACAGAAATCATGCGATACAATAAGAAAATATTCTTTTCACTCACACACTGTTCTGCCGTGATGAGCCTCATTTTGAAATGCACTGTGAGATCTCCTAGCTATGAGAATTCCAAATAAAATCCAAAAAGTAAAGTAAACGATTATAAAAGTTTAGAGCCACTGCACGGAAGATCCGAACCGTCTACTCTACTCAGACGACGAACAGTTACTGCAGAGCACTGGAGATTGGACCTGGAGTTCTGGAGTTACTGCTTGGCTTGAGTTGAGTTGACACCGTGCTAACTGTTGATGTAAGACGCGGGGATCGTGCGAGAAAATATCCCAAGACCCCAATTGACATACTAACGTAGCACCATGCTCCGGCACTGCTCCGACTTGACCAATCAGCATGCTACCTCAAGGACACGCTGTACGCATCAACCAACCTCCTTCAAGTGCATCAGTAGCGTATTATCAAGCGAAAGCACCCCAGTCTACTTTTTACCCCAAAATTTATCCCTGAGAGGGGGAGGGGGGTGGGGGGATTCTTGCTTTATCAGAGATCCTTATAAATAACTTTAATGCATTTTTAAGTATTTATTGATAGTTCTATTAAACAAACATCTCTATTTCGCATAAACTGGGATATTAGACATGCTTCCTGTATATGTGGGAGCAAAAATAAATAAAGAGTGAAATTGGTTTCAAGTAAAATTTGATAAGTAGTCGGTCGAAAACACGCGAATAGTAATGTAGAAAGCTCAACAGTTAAAATACCAAGGGCGAGTGCAGCACTGTAAGATTGATCGATATATTGAACAGGACAGAGTGTTATTGAAAACGGGTGATCGAGTCGTACGTCACAGGTGACTTTTGTACACGTACGTTCAACATACATAAGTTTAATATACGTAGTACGTAAAATGTTATAACAAGCGTTATATACCGAACACAGTTAGCTCGTGCAATGCAGTGACGCACTCATGCATACACACATATACATGTTTGAACGGTGCACTATATATTATATAGCGTTCATTTCGTTTAGTTGTCATGTGTTATCGTACATGTACACCGGCCTAACCTCAAATGGGGTTTAGTACGCTTTTTCACACTCGATTTTCCGCTTGATTTACTACGAATATTGAGTCGCATTTTATGCAGTTTTAATTTAATTTATTACTGCGCTGATTTATTAACAGGAGAGATCGTTATCATCGAAAATTTCCGTAATTCAGGGGTTAAGGATGTATAATAATAATATCTCGATCATAGAGTGAGCTTAACCCGCTTTAATTACAACACAGGCCATCGCGATCGGATAGAACCGGTTTTCATTTAAAAGTAAATGAGAAGATAAATAAACTTGTACTTAATTGCCTTTTGGGGGATCGCGGGGGTACACGTCACTATGGGCCTGACAGCTCTTCTGCAACACGGTCTTCGTACCAATACCGTAAGAGGCTGTAATGGTTAAATTTGAAAAGTTAATCATATGAAGCACTCTTAATTCAGTTGCTCATTTTGTTTGATTTTACATGTTCATCATCTGGTGTTTTTTTGCATTATTATTCATGAGATTATTTTTATATATGCTCTATCGTTTTTTTAAATCGTTATATATAATATTTTCTTGCAAATTTACCAGGTTCTCCCCCGGCGAGAATCCATGATCCATATGTTTCGATAACTGAGTAACGCAGGTTAATGGGTATGAGATGCAGCACTTGTAAAGCAGAAGAAACGTGACGGCTTACTTTATACAATATATCAGATTCAGCTGACTTCAAATCATATCGTGCTACCTTCAATTCAACTACACAACATAATAATTAACACGTCATATGAAGAAGCTTGTGTGACAAAATTATCATACATTTTTAATTATTGCAAATTGAAGCAGAACGAGAAAATAAAATTCTTTGATTGTGACTATATTAACCGGATATTTTTTAAATGCCATTTAATGACTGGAAGTATAAAATGATACTCGGCTTATCGATATGTGCAATGTGTACATCGCTCAGAAAACATGATTATCGCGTGACTGATGAAAAAAAAGCAAATTAAAATTCCTTACTTATTACTATTATCCTGATAAATAGAAATGTCAATATAATGACAAAAGATACTCCAATTTATCGAGCATTGAATATTAATTTGAATGGAAAATAAACGCGAGTTACGTTTTATACATCTGCGATAAAATGTAGCATATTTTCGTATCGTATTGAGCTCTTCGGATTAAATTTCTAGTCCATTAAGTGTATGGATATATAATATGCTTATATACACACACATGCACATTTTGTACGCTTCATGTATGAGGTTTCGAGTATAAAATGCCAACTAAAAAATTTTTTAATTAGAATTAATTATACAGGGTGTCCAATTTTAATTGGTACAGTAAAATATCTCTAGACCAGATAATTCTATTAAAAAAAAATATGTCAAAAAAAAAAAGATTTACGGTTTGAAGGGAGACGCAATTTGCTGTCATTGGTTTGACCTTGGGAAATTTGCTGAAGGACATATGAAGGTAACCTTAAGGTTTTTTCAATTGCACTTCTATCTTTCATTACATATCATTATGATTTATCTCAAGAGTTTTTTAAATTACTATCGAATTCATCATTTCATTCAGTCGTTGACTAGATATTTCGATTTGAATTTATAAGTATAGGTGAACGACCACGCGTGTGTAGGCGTAACGGTCACACATACTACTTCAATCAAACCCACTTCTGTATACAATTTCAAATTTAAATAACTTGTGAACGACTGAATGAAATGATAAATTCAATAGTGTTTTGGAAAGCTCTCGAGATAAGCTACGAGATGGTGCGATAATACTGGGAAAAAGGGGATTTAAAAAATTCAACATGACCTCCATATTGCCCTACAGCGCACATACACGCACACATACTTTCCAAGGTCAAACCATTGATAACAATAATGTTCCTTTCTAAGCAATAAATCTTTTTTAGATATTCGTTATAATAGGACACAATTAGTTTTAGAAATATCTGTCTAGATAAATTAAAACGATATACTCTGTATATATTTATATTAGAATATAATTTAAATAAAAAAAAGCTCTGTATGTTTTATAATTGTTTTCATATATTAATTAAAGACACACTCGAATGCCTTTAAATTCAATTTGATACAAGGAATAATCAAGGATTAATATTTTCGAGAAAAGGACTGACGCTCACTTCCGCAGTAACACAGAGTTTATGCTAGTAGCATTTACGTCGATATTTTCAAGGTTGTTTCCGCCCGAAACACCATAGCAGAAACAATTCGTGGAGGGGTTGTTACCATCCGATGTGTGATTTTCCTAAATAAATCGTTTAAACAATATCCAATAAAAACGTTTCTATTTCTTTTAGTCTCATTTTTTTTTCAACTATGTATTATTTAGCAAAATTTACAAGAAATTTTTGAATGAATAAAAACTTTCACTTTTTCCTTCTGTTCTCAACCTACGCCGGGTTTTACTGCAATGACAGCGATGTGGAATCTTTCTTCCTGTTAAAGCACTCATGTATAATGCAACATAAGAACACGTTAGTATTTTTCCATTAAAAAAATTAGCAAACAACAATAGTAATGAGCTATTTGTTTAGTAGTCTTTTTAGAGAATATACATAGTACACACATATTACTTAAATTATGCAGATTTTGTTTAGCAAGTTATACAAGTGTATGAGGTCACGAGTGCTTCCGGAAGTGCATTAAACTTTTGAAATTATAAATAATGCTTGTAAAAATGTTTCACAGTACCTCGTGATCTACGGTAGAACTCTCTTTCTTGCAATAAAACTTGCAGATTTTGCTGAATAATGACTTGCTCTTAGTCTTCATACCGCCCCTTGACCTTGCGACCTTGGAACTATCGTAAATAAATATTCCCAATTCACTGACACTTTTATAGTTCAAGCGAATTTCTTTTTTTTATTGATTTTCTGTTCACTCAATGCCAAAAACTTGTTGGATAGATTATTTTACACTTCAATGTCCAGAAATAGGAAGCGTCTAATTCAACATTTTGTGAAATACGTTCCCTCCAGAAAAACTCCCACTCTAGTCAGCACTTCGAACATGGGTCACGTGGTCCTCCCCACTGCGCTTGAGCACATTCACCCCTGTGTGTTATCAACTCGACACACGCGTTTCTTTGGCTCCAAATTACAATTCTCCAAAGTCCTTTTATTTATTAACTTTTTTTTATTACTAAAAAAGACATTATAGTTTTATGTCTCAATTTTTCACATGTAAAATAATAAAAAAAATATTTGTGTGTATATGTTTGTGTGATTGCTGCACCTGGATTCTTAAAAAGAGAATATGTTATAGTAAAGAGTGGCCAACGAAGAAATTTCCATTAAATTCATCGTCTAACTATAATCTTGATGTTGAATAATAATTTGAGATTGATAAATAATGCAAGCAAGATAAAATGGAAACTATGATTGTTATCTCTGCCGGTGTTTACTCAACTTCATAAGCAATCTTTAACACTTTAGCAATATAACAAATATTTCTCGAAGCGTTTAATGTGACAAAATTGTACGCGTTTGACTCATATATATGAGTCCTCAGGTAGAAAAAAGTAGGCTAAAACTGGAAAGATATTTTTTATTATTTAAATTTTATAAAAGTAACATTTTTGTTTAAGCTTTATATACCTTATACATTTTAAAGGTAGCAATTGTTAGTAAAATTTAACCGTAATTGCTGATTGCAAAAACTTCACATACACACACACATTACATACTTTTGTATTTTTTATACATTTTCCTGTGCTTATATATTTAATGCCTGAAAATTCCAATTTGTAGAATGACCTATTTTTGTTATCAGTGCCTCATACGTAGAATACCACCTTATTCGCCTTACCAAATTTTATTTCACGTTCATATGATAAGAACTTTTGAAATTTAAGAGGGATGGCTTAAGTATATAGGTAATAAAAGCTCGTTTATTGTTTTAAAATAAAACTAAATTAAGTTAGGTGCGAAGATATTTCAAATAAATATTGATCGAGACATATTTTCTGCCATCTTTCTGCGTTACGAGGATCATTTTTCACAAAAGGTGTGAAGAGACATTTATTGTTATTACGCAGTACAGTACGTGCCAGTGATGAAAAATATTATACTAAAGAGTAAAGGAAGGTTGGTTACATTTTTTTAGAATTATAAAATAATTATAAGTAAAGAATGACCGGTAACGTTAACGATTTAAACTGGACTGAATGTTTCACTCGTGTTCAAAAACATCAATGTACAGACAAGGGTTAACCTCCTAGAAAACTGTGAAACGTTATACTCGACAGGCAACTCGAAGATACACACCCACACAAGTGCATATATACGAAGTAGCTTAAAATATAAGCAGTAATATGCTCGTCAGACGATAATTATTTCAACACTCTGATTTATTTGTGAAAATTTGTCTCTTTTTCCTCTTAGTCTTATTGGTTTACGCTGTTCTTCCCTTGTTAAATACCTTTCAAACAGATGTCTACTTTTTGAAACATCAAAAGAGGCCTATTCAAACACCGCCCATTCTTCTATTTTTAATAGTCTCAATTTAAGCCCCTTCAATATAATGTATATACATGTATCTAATATATATCTTTTATTTTTAAATATACTTTCTCTCAAATTTTATAATTTCTTATCCACCAAACGAGACCCTTGTGATTGGTTATTTATTATTCTGAGCCAAGAATTCTCTCAACGTGCTATTTTCCTTTTTTAAAAATGCATTGCAGTTTATGCATGTGCGCACAGAAACCGCGTAGGTTCTATGTATACATATATATATATATATATATATATATATATAAGGAGCGTAAGAGACACTCTGTAGGCTTTAATGCTCCATGTGTAAATCGAATTGAATTCTTAATGTTACTGTTAATTTGTATTTAATAGAAATTGATCAATAGTATTATATTTTTACTCTACGAAGCGGACCATAGTAATGAATTTTATCATTAAAAAATATCAAGGTGCAAAATCATTTATGTTTATTTTATGTAACGATTAAGCAAAGAGTGGGGCAAAATGAAGATTGAGTTACCCATCGTGAAACCTTGATACACTTGTCATACGATATTCGTGCAATCATTAAGAATGTGCGTTCTGTCAGTTGATTGCCAACTTACTCCATATCATGACTAGCAACTGTACCCACTTGCATTTATTTTATACAAGTTTAACATAGACAATTTTTTATTTCTCCTTATTTACTAGAAAATTTCTCAATAATAAATAGATAGAAGTTATCATGTTACAGACTTCCTATATATGAATGAAATCAAAACTTTTCAATAAGTTTTCACCCCCACCCTATCACCTCGTACGTGTCCCTACCCCGATATCTTTCCCATTCATACATTTGTGTAACTTTCTATTTATAGTAATCTATAGTACATTTATAACGTAAAAATCTGCATTGGAAACACTTTATAGTTATATATGGTTATTTCACTATTCATTTATTGATTTAATTGAATGTTTCATTATAAAAAGGGTTCATTATTTTGACTTAATTAGTTTTTTTTTAATTAAACAATATGATAGAAAATAATTGCATGGTCGTCGAAAAAATTAACATGTATAACTATTTATGTGATAATACAAACGTAAAAATGATTCAGTTTTCTTTTTGATATTAATTACTTACTGTATTCCACAATGTTCCACATTGAGTTAAAAGTATCATGCAATGATATAATAATAAAATGAAAGTACTGCTATAAAAAATTAACAATATAATAAAAAAACAATTAAAATTAAATTAGTAATAAAATTAGAAATTACGTAATCCGCGAACTTGCCTGAAAAGATTGAATTTAGACAATAATAATTGTATAATTAAGGATAAACATTAAAGTTGCATAAACCTTAGATTAATTTCATATTCGTTATACTATACAGAATGTATATTTTACAAAGACTGATTTTCAATATAATTAAATAAAAATAATAGCAGCATACAGTGTCATCTTTGACATAAACACGGGCGCGTAAAATTGTTCTCTCTCAAGAGTATAAACACAAATTAAAAACTTCCGAATATTCCTCATTTGCCCTGTCAACCCTAGCAACAAATTCTTATATTAAAAACACCAACCTTCGTAGACACAATTATTAAATAAAATTAAACATTTCCAACAATTATTTATATCATTAGAACACATTAACATTAAAGATTTAAACTTAATATATTTAAAAGTTGGTCTGTGGTACAGAAAATAATGTAACAGATTTTGTAAAATCAAAAAACACTCTTGTAGTGCATATACATAACACGAGTGTTTATTTAGTTTAGGGTGGCATAAGTCGAGTTGTCATTGAGAGATTTGGCCGAGAGAAGTAAACAGTGAAGCGTTTCATAAGAGTCGATGCAACCGAACGTGAGACAGAAAAGCGTGGTAGGCTTGTAGACACACACACACACACACACACACTGTATTGAATTAATTTTTAACGAGAAATTCACTCGGAAAGCCGGGGATTTTTTCACATTCAATAAATAATATATTATAAATTTAATTCATTGGAGCTTTTCATTTACGATTTTCGAACGAACAGTGTAATTGGCAAGGTCATTTTTCGTGGCATGCAGCACAACTTATGCAACTTGACAACGTGATAAGACGTGAAAAATTCAAGGTTATAAAGTAATAAGGCCGAAGGAGGAGGAGGGGGGGGGGGGGGGACTTACCGCCTGATCAATGTGGTCCCATTTTTCAGCAAGGTAGTTCCAAGCCACTTCGGACATCCTTCCAAGAGGGATGTAAATCAATCAAAAAAGAGTGACAAACAAGGAACAGAACGACGAAAAAGTTTGAGAATGAAAAAAGAAAAAAGCTTGTTGTCACGAGAGATGTCAATGGAGTCACACGACAGAAGCAGTAATGAAAGATTGTATGATCTTCGCGGCCCTCGACAAATCACTGAAAGCTCCTCTATCGCGTACTCTTCCACTGCAAGCTTTAATATCCTAACTAACTACTACTCGGCTAGAAATACTACGATTCTTCAACGTGCGCCGAGATATTTTCGTCCACCCATTTACCAGACTTCGCGCTCTTTTTTTAAACAGCGCATCTATTTTGCCCCTCGTCTCTCCTTCTATAGCCAGGCCCTTTTCCAAGCAATCGAGCTTATGGGAATAAATTGTATACTTGCTCATTACGCTGGATCTTCCATTCCGAGGAATTATAATTAAATATTTGAGCGGAGAGCGAGTATTGTTTATTTTATATTTTGCAGAAATATTTGGAAACATTTACTTTTACGCTGGTGTAACTAATGAAATTTGATTGATGAAAAATATGATTTATTTTTAGTGAAATTGAAAAATTCCTATATATTGCATAATATTACAATAATGAAAAGAATGTTATGATAAATTATAAGAGAATAAAATGCTCTATTTCACAGGTATTGCTTATATATTTTTAACATGAAATGTGTGTGTTAGTGCGTCTCTAGCGTGTAATGGGACGGCAAAAAAGCGTACTTCTGTCGAACTTCCATTATAACCAATGACGATAATTATTCCAAAGTCAGTTTCAGTGTTTAGTTGGACTCGGAATACGACGACCCAACGACTATCACCAACCAAAGCCTATCCCGAGCCATCTACATAAACGAACATTCAAAAAGGCTGAAGATTTATCTAAACATGAATTTGTTACGAACAATTTTACGTAAAGTGAGTTTAAAAAACTTTCAAAACTTTACCTACGTTATTTTATTTTTCTCTTCTTTTCGTTTCTCGTTTCCTACTTCTGTCACACGCTTGACCTTCCATGTAGCTCTCTTTGCATATGTTGATTAAGACATGCAAATCGTGATAAGACGGATAATTTAGTGTTTTTTAAATGAAAAAAATAAGGAGACTAAAACTGGACGTATGTGCAACAATTTTTTTTATTTTAAGAATCAATGCTGACAAATTTCATACATCATATATATATATATATATAGTGTCTTACGTAGAGTCTACATCATTTTGATTTGATTTGCAGCTGCCACGAAAATTGTTATTAAGTCGAGAATTTCATATGTGCACACCCCTCAGGCATTGTTCTGGGCCTCTCACCCAATTCACAGATGATGAAATCATAATGAAAGATGCAGGTAAATGTCCGAAGAATGCTCTATTTTTTGTTTAAATGCGTGCGTTTACTTTCTATCATTGTCGAGCTTTTTGATTACAAATATACATACAACACAATTGATACAAATAATATGTGTAGTCAGTATCACATATAGTAACTGTGTACATGTTATTTTTTACCCACCCAAATACAAAATCTACTCTCAAACGGACTTATATTAGCTATTTTTTTTAGAATAACAATAATCAAATTAAAAATAAAATAAATGTTTAATATTTTTTAAGTTTAATTTTTATTTAAGTTATAAAATAGCTGCAAAAATATTACAAATGTATAATTTTTTGTTTAAACTTGTATCTATATTTCAAATGAAATACTATAGTCGAAATAATTCTGTTTGAAAAGACACTCCTCGAAATAGATTCTTGGGTGTTTATCTATATATCTCCATTTGTCTTAGAAAAGTGACATTTTAGGCAGTTAATACAAAAGATGATAAATGAATAATATTTTTCTGTCAATTGTATTGCTTGTAATTAGAAGAAAGTTTTCTAATTTCTAAAAAATAAATACTATGCTATCACAGTTGCCAAATTAGCGAAAGAAGAGATTGCTCCCATCGTGAGAAGAATGGAGAAGGAAGGAAAGTTCGACGATGGGGTAGTGCAGAAGCTTTTTGAGAATGGTGTAAGTACGAACAAATTATTCTAGCTTAATGAATAGTTTTACATAGAAAAAGGTAATATTATTCTGTTTTTTATCAACAAACATAATAATGATTCGTCTACAAGTAATTGAATAAAAAACGAGACACCTATTCTCTTACGTTAAGACAGATCGTTTTAATGTTTTGTACTTGTTAATGGAGAACAGAATAAAATTTTATTGGTGTTAATAATTACATTAATATAAGTTTAATAGTAGTAAAATAGTATTAGTAAAAAGGATAAACTACATAATACAATCATTAATTTATTTTTAGATACATATAGGAATATAAGCTAAAATTGTAATAATTACTGATTATATTAATAAAATCATTAGCATATGATAGTAGTAGTATGTATAATATACATCAAAAGTACTATATAGAAAAATGTGCGTACTATACTCATAAATCTACACAGATTAATAATTTTCTTCATTCATTCAATATTGATTTACTGATTGTACAGTTGATGGGAATTGAAATTCCACCTGAGTACGGCGGTACCGGAAGTAACTTTATGACCACGATTTTGGCAATCGAGGAAGTGGCTAAAGTAGACGCTTCGGTGGCCGTATTGGTCGACATCCACAATACTTTGATCAATTCACTTACTATGAAGGTGGGGTCAAAAGAGCAAAAAGAAAAATATCTGCCCAAATTGGCAAAGAATCTTGTAAGAATAAAACATTTTATGATATAGTATTATTTTTTATTTATATACGAATACATTCACATTTTTTTGTTCAAAATCATTAACGAAGGTGGGGAGTTTTTGCCTGACGGAGCCAAATTCCGGATCTGACGCCTTCTCTTTAAAGACGGAAGCAAAAAAAGAGGGTAATGACTATATCATCAATGGAACCAAAATGTGGATTTCGAATTCTGACATTGCCGGAGTTTTCTTGGTATTTGCCAATGCTAATCCATCGGCTGTAAGTGATATTTAGAGAGAATTAAATATATATGCTATAATTTTATTCACTCGAAACATTTATACCCAGGGATATCGTGGAATAACTGCTTTCTTCGTCGACAAGGAATCGGCAGGCTTAACGGTGGCCAAACCAGAAGATAAAATGGGTTTAAAGGCTTCTGGTACCTGCATGGTTCACTTTGACAATGTCAAGGTAAATAATTTTATAATAAAATTTACAGACTTCTTTTTTTATATAACTATATAAAAATTAATGTTTAGATATTTTTTATGTATTCAGAACAAAATTAAGTGCATTAGTTGAAAGTTTGTTCCTTTTTCAGTTCGGTACAATACAGTAGTCTCTTTATTATAATAGATTTTTTCTGTTTCACTTCACTACTGTATTAATATAATGAGTTAAAATGAGGGAGAAGCACATGGTTGTGTGTTATTTCAACTACTTAGCCCAGTTGAGTAATTTGGCGAAAAAGAACAGACCTAAAATATTAGTGATGCTTCTTTATAGGTGCCAGAAAGTAATATATTAGGCGAATATGGTCACGGTTACAAATACGCAGCGGGCCTTTTAAACGAGGGAAGAGTAGGAATTGGAGCTCAGATGATAGGGCTAGCCCAGGGCTGTTTAGATGCGACCATTCCTTATACTTTAGAACGCAAGCAGTTTGGCAAGGAGATCTTCTCCTTTCAGGTATAAATGATCAATTATAATCGCTTGGTTTTTAACAATAATTGTTAGTTTTAATTAAAATCATTAATACATTTCTTTTATTCTTCAGTCTATGCAACACCAAATTGCTCGAGTAGCGACAGAACTGGAATGTGCTAGGCTGTTGGTTTATAATGCAGCTAGATTGGTAGAGGCTAAAAAAGATTTTGTGAAGGAAGCTGCTATGGCGAAATTGGTTGCATCGGGTCTGTACAAAATTACTTACTACCTTGTATAAAATTTATATGTATATATTAAGATATTAATTGAGCCATCTACAGAAGACATAAGAGATGTTTGGCCAAACAATATTATTTTTGCCAATACTAACAAAACTGGTCATGTGAAAGATGCACGTATTAAAGAACCAATTATGACTAAATACGAATTCAGAAACATTTGACAAGTTATTCGTGTCATCTGTAAAGATGCCTTTTAGAGTCTTATTAGAGTTGCCTTATGCTTCATTTCTGTTGTTCCCTTTTATTTTAGAAACAGCTCTCAAAGTCACCGCAAAATGCATAGACTTTATGGGAGGCGTTGGCTTTACTACAGATTTTCCTCAAGAAAAGTATTTCAGAGACTGTAAAATTGGAACGATTTACGAAGGCACGAGCAATATGCAGCTCACCACAATAGCTAAGTATCTTCGTAAAGAATACTCTTAGACTGTTTTACTCGGATTTTAAACAGTTTTGTTCACACATTTTTAACTTTATTTTTATAAAATATATCAAATTTAACGAAATAAAGTATAATGAATATATATGTGATGTGTAAATAACATGGTGATTAATTACAGATTTTGTATCAGTAACTATGTAATTTGATTGTAATTTTTATAATTCAAAGGTATTACTTTTAATAAAAAACTGGAATTTGTAATTGTATTGGCTAATTTTGAAGGTTGAAGAAAAAAAACAAATTATTTTGTATTAAAAGCATTTTACATGATCATTAAAATACAGTATTAATAATACCTTAATTAATAAGCCAATGCATGAAATTCGAAAAAATTGAAGAGCAACCGATTAACTAAAATTATATTTTGGTGCTGCAAACTTACAAATAAAATTTGCATCGAACCGTCCGTAGGAAGTGTCTTCAATCTACAACACTCCACAGTCTGCACGGCAGCAGATCTGGAGACCATATTACCCATCACAGCGGAAATAGAATGAGTCGGGATTTTTACAGGCAGAGCACTAAAGTCTCGCACAGAAAATACTACTAGGATTATAGTGTTCATACTCTTTTTTTTGTTTATACATTAAGCTCGTTATTTCCATTACTCTTGTTTAGGGAAGATATAATTATATATCAATTTAATATTCACCATTTAATGCGTAATACTTTTTATGTATGTTTATATATGATATGCTATAATGGCTATAATCATGTAATCATATATGAGCATTTATAGATGAAAGAGAAAGAGGGCGAGAAAGGAGTGAGAGTCACACTGAATGAGAAAGAGAGAGGGAGGGAAAGGAAGGGAAGAAGGTGGAAGAAGACAGACAAAGACCAAAGTCCCACGTTTTTGTTTACAATTTTTAAAAATTGTTGTGTTCTCTTGTGTTTATAGAGTCAAAGTAGAGGCTAAATGTTTGTTTTACTTTTTCTAATAAAGAGAAAAAGTAGAAACGTATTTAAGCTCCTCACTGAGCTCACATATATACATATATCAACAGTAAGCTTACGGTAGTGCATGTTCACACAAGTATAACCAGAAATTTGAGAATTATTAAAAGTTAACATGGCTGACAGCGGTTTACTTGTCACTATATCAGGTGCTACTTTATCGCAATTGCTTTACGAAAATGTCCGTAGTCCAGGAGATCAGGTAAAGAATTTCTCTCCCACTTATGCGATTAACGTCTGACAGATATATTAAATGCATAGCGTCACGATTTGCAGGTTGGTTTTTCTAACCTCACATGCCTAACCTCAGCATATGTCATTCTATATAATCTATATATTAAATGTTTTCGAAATTTTTTTTAAAAATCATCGAGTTTTACAAAGATGACATGTATTGCTGAAGCCATGTATGTTGTATGGAAATAATATGTCAGACGTTTTAAGTTCACACCATTAGTATTACAGTTTAATCTTTATTTGATGTTTTATAGATGGGCTTTCTTCTAGGAGAAACATTAACATACGTTGTAAAAAAATTTACAGATTCTGATAATCAAATTGAGATTACTAAAACACATGTCAGTAAGTATTACATTTATATTAGAATTACTTCATTTTCAGAATTTAAGTTATTAGTAAATTTTATTGTTTTATTGCAGATGTTGAAACATTGCTACCATGCTATTTACCATACTTTGTAAGTCGTTACAGTACTGATATTGATAGAGATAATTTGGATAATATATTAAAAGATTATAAGAAAAAAGTTATCGGTTGGTTTAGATTTAGAAGAAATGTTCCTTTAGTACCTACATTTAAAGATAAAGTGATTCATAATGAATTCATTTCTCATTTGTGCAAAGATCAGTATTCAAAGGATAACTTTCTTATGTGTCTTTTAACCTCTACAGTATCTGAAATGAATGGTACACATAAGTATCGACATGTTTTTCTTAGACGAATAAAAAGGTATGCTTGAAAATATCATGTTTAGTTGTGTGTAATAATAACATTTTATTAATTTAGTAGTTTCGAACCTGTACCAGTAAAAATAAATAACCTAGGAAGTGATGCCACAAAGCTGGAGGGCTCAGACTATAAACTTACTCCTGCTTGTAGATCATCTGATGAACCAGATGAACTTTTACAGCTTGTACAGTCTATGAAGTAAATTTGTCAGTTTGTAATTATTTAGAATCTTACTGTGGTCATATATAATACTGAACTTTATGTTTTAGCTTGGATATTTTAAAAATGCCTGGTCTTAGTAGTATGACTATTATTCAAACACGTGTAGAATCCCACTTAAGAACTTTAGTGTCAGATGTTAGAGAATCTGATCGTAAAGTGGAATATTGGAAAAGAAAACTAAAAGAATTAGAAAATAAAATTGCTCAGAAGAAACGAGAAAAGAGTAACATTGCTAGGCATTTAAATGAAATTGATGAAGATACTGATAACGAAGAAGATAGCAAAGTCCATAATAGTAGATATATAGTTTCTTTAAGAAATCAGAATTCTAAGTAAGTCTATTTTATTAATTTTGAAAGACATTTATAAGTGCGAAATTAATATATATTAACATATTTTTTCATTAAAGCCCTTCAGCTAAAGCACAAGATTTAAGTTTTGAAGTATGGAATACTAGTGGAATTGTAGCAAAAACCTTAAGTCAAGAAAAAATACGAGCTACAGAAATTGGAAGGGGTCAAGAACATAGTTTATCCTCAGATCCTTTTGCAGATATCGTGACAGAATTAAAAGATGACATGTCAGACATAGTATCAAAGAAAAATAAACATTCTTCTAGCCCAACTTCCACTAGTATTGCTCGGATGCCAATTTGTAAGGCAGAAGATCCTAACTTTGGAGTTGGCAGGGGTAGGGAATTACCCTACAATTCTGCCAGAGGGAAGAAAGTGATAGGAAAAAGGAGCTTTGGTCCAAGAAGTAGTGTAGATAGAGCCATAGATCAAAGCAAATCAGAGCCAGAACGAGAATCGCTATCAATGGAAAGCAATACATCCAGAAATTATGAAACTAAAAGAATTAACGATACCAGTCATGCCGTTATAGACTCCACCGTGGATGATCATTAAATATTTTAACAGACTGTTTGATTTAATAAAGTGAAACAGGTTCATCTTTTTATAAAAAATATTAAACTTTTAAAGTTTCTTTAATTATTACATTATCATAGCATTTGTTTAGCAAATTTTATTGACTTTTTGATGTAAGCCCATCCGAGATGTAAATAATTCTTACGCTAAAATATAACGATTTTACATCTATGATTGCTATCTGCAAAAATAACTACCATTTATTTTCTATTGTGTATTTTCTAGTTAGATCTTCATATATGGCAGTTCGCAACTTACAGCGATATGACAATGCTTCTAAATTGATTTTGAATGAATAAAATCGTTATCTCTAAAACTAAGGGTTTTTTGAAGTCAAATAACGTTATTGACTTGACCTAGAAAAGTCAATTAAAGTGATATGATGATCATTTAGCGTTTTTGAAGTGGAGAACTATATATTTTTAATTGCACATAGACTTACAGCTAATTTCCGGAGATTTCCAAAGTATTGTATGAATATATTATTTTAGCCCAAGTGTTTACGAGATATGTAAACGTTTTGCATGTGAACATTGCAATTTTTTGTAGAGCGATCACATATAAAATTTCGAACAAGTACACGATTACGGACAAATTTAAAAGCGCTTACTATCCCGTTAACGATTGGATGAAATAGTTTATTACTGTAGTGTTTTGGAAATCTTTGTGAAATTAGGTATAAGGAAATATTTAATAACAAATACCTTAACTCGTTTATAAAACTTAAAAGTACCTTAAATGTCACTTTCGTTTGAATTTTCACGATTAAATTGTAATAGAATCATCTGATAGATTCTTAAAAGTATTATAAATAAGGACATAATGTAGTTTTCTTCAGAAAATAATTAGTTTTAGGGATATTGTGATTTTCGTCTACATTAACCGATTTTTAATTACTGTGCGACGAAGAAAAATCAATCAACTGTTTTCAATAAATTTACATCAAATTGTAATGTAATAAATTTGATCTTTTTTAGTCGTGTTTTATGTATTAATAATAATAACGCGGGCTGTTGAAAAGGATTCTATTTATTACTAACTAATAATACAACAATTTTAAGAATTTAAATTTGTAGAAGGGTAAAAATTGAATTTAGAGTCTCTTTGGTAATAAAACACTAAGAATAAGGAAACTGCTTCAAATAATTTAAAAGCAACATTTTTATGCTAATTTTAATAATTAACTTTCTGAACTAATTTATTATAAAGACATTTAATTTTTTGCTGTATAAAGAAAGCAAATAAAAAATATAAGATATGCTTATATTTTAACAAATATTACCAATATTAAAAGCTTATCATTTTCTACTTTACATTTCATGTTTTATTAAATAGTAAAATATAAAATAAATATGTGTGAACTATTCACATAATATTATACAAACACAATAATTGCGTCAATATCATACTTAAATAATTTTAAAACAACCATTATTTCTCTAAAATTGTTGCCAATAGTATTTCCAGCTACTGGTAGAACGATAATAAATAGGGAAGTACAGTTAAATTATATCTGCAGGATTACTCAATACACCTGTAACTTCCCAAATAGTAGCTGCTAATCTCCTGGAATGTTCTAATACGCAAGAAGAAGTTGCTAGCCCCAAATGAACGCAATACAATTCGTAGATTCGGGTTTTATTTAAAGAGATCTTTGGAAAACAGGTTTCTGCCATTTTTCTACAAATAGTTATATCAATTAGATTTGTAATTTAGAGATAATTATAAATTTCGTTAGATACCTGTAATAGTCGCCGCATAGTATACCAGGTACAGGAAAGTTTTTCATTGTGTGATTTAAGTACACTTTGCATTTTAAAGGTGATCTCTATAAATGAAAATATTTTAATTAAAAATGATATTTTTACTTACATTTGAAAAATGAACTTTAAATTACTTACAGAGCTATCTTCAAACCATAGAAAGTAGGCATAATTAAATGTAGTGTCTTTCCACATAACTGATAAATGTCCCTCTTGTAAGTGTTTTCTGCTTTGCGCAACCATATTCCATATCTACAAAGAAATTTAATTTATGCAATACTTTTTAAGTTTTAATATTTAAGCTTCATTAAATTCACCTTTTTCCTTGTAAGAGTGAGAGTTTCAGGGCTTGTAAAGTCTAAGGTTGGAGCAATAAGCCTGTGTGTAGTCCTATCTATGTAAATGAAGTGGACGAGACCTGGAAACTCTTCTAAATATTTGTTGATCGTTAGGGAAGTTCTCGTAGATTTTATGAAATTAAGGAGGTAATATAAAGATAATTTGGATTTGAAAAAAATTAGGACTCATTTGTGAGTATAAAAAGGATATGATCCAAGAGTGAAATTCTTTAATGCCTTCACTTTCAGAAAATCACTAAAGTCATTTAGTTTTTGCCGTACCAAGCGACTTGTAGTATTTAACACATCGATTCCTAATTTTAGGAAATTGCCGTCGAGACACGTAAGGCGAAATAGTTCCTTCATAGTATCAGTAAAACTAGATGTATTGGATTCAATCTGTAGAATGGATTCAGGATCTCTCGATTTCAACAAGTCCATGTACTTCTTTCTGATAAATTCCCACTTTACTTGGAATCTTCTTTGACACATATCTACATCATTATTAATGCTGCCTCTATTTTTTTTAATACCGTCTAAAGTCTTTTTAATGGAAATGTCAAGGTTATCAAATGCTGGTCTAAGCTCGTCGATGTCTCTTTGAAGTTGCAAGCCATTTATTATATTTGAGTAATAAAAACTATCGTACAATCCAGATGAAGTGGCAAAATTTGTTACTTCTATTATTGTAACAAGATTAATATTTTCCCATAGCTCATGGATATGCACAGCATTGGCAGTATATCCCTCATCAGAGCCTAATATGAATAACTGACTATATAAACCATTTGTATTAATTGCACAAAGACCTTCTGAAACAGAAGATTCTCTTGATCCTCCTGTAACATATTAGTATAAAAATTATATGCTTAATTTAATTTGTAGTTTAAATTACTTACTGAATAAGTTTGTGATATCCTCTGATGTAGGATTAGATAATTTTCCTCCAAAAGGAATTGCTTCATCTTCTCTGCTTAAGCTATTATCAGGTAAAACAATGTCTTCCTCTTCACTATCAGATTGTTGAATATCTAATTCCTCATGTTTTGCTTTCCCATTAACTACCCAACATAATAGCACCATCAATAAAATATCTGATGCACACAAATCATGAGCATTTTTGCTAGAATACAATGATAAAAATTTTTGACGTACTAAAATTAACACATGAACATTGTTAAAATCTGATTGTGATTTTAAACTATCAGAAGCATCACGAAGAACTTTTAACACAGATGAAGCCAAGTCTGCATTCACAGATAATTGCTCCACTGCTTCTGTAAGTATGCTTTGCTCATACTTCTGTAATTTCACCCATGCATTTATCAGAGATGACACTAGATTAACTTTTTCTCTGCTGGATTTTAACCTAAGTCAGTAAATAGAGACTGATTAATATTTAATTTAACTAAACAATGTTTTTGTTTATCACAAGTACTTACAATGCAATGTCAGGTCCACATACATGTCTTACAATAGATACACATATACCTAAAGCTCGTTTCATGTATTCAATATCTTCCATGGAAATATATATAAAAGTATACCCCATAAAGTCATCAAAAACCATATTTGTACCATCTTGACACTTCATAGATGTATAGGTATTACCAAACTGTGAAGCCATCACATATTGAGAAGTAACAATTGGTGAAAATAATTGCATTATTATGTTCGGGCTTGGTTTTATATCAATATTTTCTATGTTCTAAAACCAATCAATATAATGAGAAAACAGTATAATATTAGTTTCAATAAAAATAATTCAATGTCTTTTTATACCTTATAATCAGTAATTAAACCCTGGAGTTTTGCCAACTTTTGTATATGTTGTGCAAATGGCTTATCACATTTTGTAAATAGAACATCGTTAAGATGATCGAAAATTAAAATTCCTTTCATTTTTGTCATTTAAAAGAATTGAGGAAAGTAAAGCTTACTGTAAAACTTTCATGTTGTTAATATCAGATAAATCAGTTTTAACCTTTATTTTAAAATATTCAAAATAAACTGTCAAACTTGACATTTGCAAAACCAGTTGTCACGTAATGTATAAAATATCTTCTATTTGGTAGTTGACAATTGTCTCAAACTTTATTAGATGAGTAAAGGACCAATAACTCTAGAATTGAGTTTTAATAAGTAGCAAAGATAATTCGGATAATTCATAGGGCTGCCGGTTGACACTTGACATCTTTTGTGTTTGTAGGGGATTAGCCCGGATTAGGTTGATTTTACCATAGACGACAACGGACAACCTTTTTTTTCGCAGAAAGCGCTAACTTTGGGTCAGTTTATGGGTGCATTCTGCATTCAGCCGGCACTCAGCGGTTTCAACTGCTAAGTAAAACCTGCGTATGATTGGTTAATCAGTTAAAATTGACCAATCATAACCATATTTTACTTAGCGGCTGAGACCGCTGAGTGTCGACTAGCGGCTTGCGACCAGTGCGGCCTCCTAGGCCGGCTAAACGCCTGGTCTCACCCGTCTCACTTCTCACCTCTCATTGCCTCACAATACCCAACCTGACCTAACCTACCTTCTATTCTCCTTTACCTTGTCACAATTTGATCTTCCCTTTTCCTTTTCTTTGATTCTTCAAATAATATCATAACTAATAATAATACCCATACATGCATAATAATAATAAAATACTACTGTTAATCTGTGTTACAAATTATTGTTTAACATAAAGATAGGAAATTGCTTTGCATATTATCTTATGTACGTTTATATAAGATTATATTAATTTAATAACAAATATGGACGTAAATATGGATTCGGAGCAAGGAGAAAATAATGACAAGGAGAAAGATGAAAATGTTATCTGCTCTAATATGATTGAAGCACAAGATATGAATACTGATGAGATGGATACAATGAAAGGGGATACTGTTGGAGATACAGTTTATAGTGCCAAATGGATTATTAATACTCTGCTATCTTTATCAAAGGTAATAAATTAATAATGAGTTTTAATTTTATAATCTTAATTGTCAAATTTAATCCACCAGAAAATTAAATCTCAAATCAATATGAAATAATTTATAAGATATGGATGTACTGATAAAGCTATATGAACTATAGAATCCATTTAGGTAAACGTAACTGGCTGGTCGAACCAACTAGAAACTGATCTCTGTACTCTTTGGGACATAACTGCTGAAAAAGATATTGTGGCATTTCTCATGAATATTGACTTTATAAATATTACATCGCTTACTCTGGAAACATCAGAAGAATCAAGATTAATTGTATAAAGAAATAAAACTGAAGATAATCAACTGAATTTCAATAGTTTAAAATAACTGCAACTTTTGATGTTATAGGAGATTTTAGTGGGAATAATAGGGAACATGTGTTGTCAAGAATCAGCAATAGAAAAAATAGGCAATGAAAAAGAGCTTGTTACATTAATATTAAATCTTCTTTCTACTGATGATACAGAAATATTAATTCAAGTTCTGAGATTTCTACAAGCAGCAGTATGGGATATTCAGAAAAATTCTAAATCTGTTTGGATTGACAACTTGAAACAATGTGAAATTCTGGAACAGGTTCTTGTCTTTGTTTTAAAGAGCTCAACTAATGGTATGCAAATTTATTAAATATGTATCTTTCCTGAATTATTGCTATACACCTTAAATGTAATTTTCTTTTCAGACGATCTATTGGGTACCACAATTACATTGCTACACTCAATAACCGAAATAGAATTTACAAATAAAACTCAGTTTTTTAAAAATTTTTTTAATAAAAATGAACTAATTACAGCTCTTATAGAATCATTTTTACAGATGATACCGAAAGATGAAACTATTCATTCTGAAAAATCTTTAAAAATAATTGAAAATTGGCTTGGAATAGTATGCAATATAATGAAAATGGAAGTACTGGAATTCGATAGTAGTGAAACAGATGAGAGATTCTTAAATATAATTAATATATTACTAAATATATTATATCCATACAGACATGTAAATAATCTAATATCTATAGAAGAAAATGCAGCATTATCCATTTATAAGTGTGTTGACATGGCATTCCAATTTCAAATTAATGGTTTTACTGTTGATTGCAAACTAAACAGTACCATATTAAATATATTATATAGTTTAAAGATAGGTAATATTCAAAATTAGTTTTATGATTTAATTAACATTTCTAAAATCTTAACATGTATTTTATTTAACTTTTTTACAGCCATGAATGAAAGCACTGGTATTAATGACGAGCAGGCTGAATCAATAGAAATAATTAAAGAACTTCACAAATACTTGGAAAACTATTGTCTAAAATTACTAGATATTTGTACAGATGATGAAATTATAAAAGTTCTTAAAATAAGTAAAGAAAAAATTACAAAGTATTTTATACAATTTATAAAAATACATGAAAAAACCTCTGAAGATAATGTAAAGAAATTGAATGCAATAGAAAATGTACTCCAAAAAAACTAATACATATGCATATCCTAAGGTTTGTTCGTGTTGCTCGCACTTTTTACACTTTTGATTAAAATATATATTATATGTCACACAAACTATAAACATTTAATGAAAAATGCAGAAAATGCAAACAACACAAACAATACTGTAGTTACCGTATAATATGTCAAGCATAATAATTAAGAATTTAATCATTTAAAACAATGAGTTTATTGGTTTTATTATAAAAACTGTACTTTTTTATAATCACTTTAATTACATAAATAAAAAATATAGAACAATTCTGATTAAAATTATTTATCATTTTACTCTTAATGCATTATACACTGTATCCATTTTCATTAAGTTATATACGTTGTACATAGATATAATATTACAAATTATCAAAAAGTACGGATATTATTATTATAAATAAATAATCGTAATATAACTCACAAGTCGGATGAAGATAAAATTTCAAATGGAAATAGTTTTTAAAATAACAGTTTTCCAATTAGGAATTATAGCGCAAAACGTTGACGTGTCAAATTGGCAGCAATGTAAAAGCACCATTTGCTAGTTTAGTACAGTTTAGTAGTGTGTTGGTTGGTCCGGTAGTAAAGTAGGATAAATTCGAAATTGAGATATTCAAGTCAGCAGGAAAGATGGGTATAATACGCGCGTAAAAGTTAATCTGTTTAAAGTAGTGATGTAAGAAATAGAGTTTTGCCAATTGAATTGGATTAAAGCAGACCCCGCACAAGTTCTGCTCGCGTTTGCCAGGTAAACATAGCAAGTGACAGAAAAATCTGCAGCCGACAATACACGTTAACCTCAGTCTTCGAGTCATTGTGTTATGCTCATCTTTCTTTGATACATATAAATAAACACATAACCCACATAACCAAACACATTTCTCCCTTTTCTTTCTTCATTTCGTTTCTCCGATTTAGTCTGAAACTCAACTTGCAAACTTTTTTCCTTTTTAATTTATAGTTACTTTTAATGTGTGTCCACGCATCGTTATGATCGTTATTGCTGTATAAAATTCTTGACGAAAATTTTATGAGATATTGATTAGTATTATTGACTATCGACATAGTGTTAGTGAACTAAAGAAGAATGGAAATAACAAGTTGTAATGACGCAATAATACATGAAAACAATTTAAGGTAAGCAAAAAATGATTCACATACTTAAATTTATATTGGAAAATGTTACTTTTGGCTAAAATAAATTATCCTTTTTTGTAAAAGTTTTACATTCATCTTATGTGTGTATGTAGAAATAAATTCATATTCGCTTAGTAAATTTGCGAAGCATAAGCCAATGTAAAAGCCGCGTTTCATAGTATTTTTATGCGATGACAAGAGTAATCGATTAGCGCCGGTAAAGCGATAAGAAAACAATCCAATTCGAATATATGTTGCAGAAATGAACTTGTGCAGGATTTGCAGAATTCTATGCGAAGCTCATTGGAAAAAAGTCAAGAGGATAAAAACAATAACCTACACGAATCATATAAGTAAGTACATATATAGTGTCGACCCACACTTAAGCCCCCTAAAGTGTGCACGTAAGAAAACGTTTGTTTGTCTTTTAAAGTAACTCTATGCAGATATCAACATTTTAAAAACGGTCTTTCTAAGTGCAAGTAGTAAAAGATCTCGATTAGGCTCGATGCAATAATTTAATATCTCTCATATAATTATGCAGATACACGTAGGTCTCGTACTATTTCTCTGAGACGTTTTAAGTGGCGGAGATCATGTATATTATATCTTACATTATTTACTTTACTACACTTTGATCAATTCTCTTTAAAAAGTACCAATGGAAAGGCACTTAAGAAACCCTATCTTTCGAGGTTTCATCGACGAGTAAAAAAGTGTCGAATTCTTGAATGAAAAGAATTTACATGAATTTATATTCTTTCATTTGTATAACATTCTCTTGTGAAATTTAACTACATAATAAGTATATGTGTGAATAGCTCGGCTTGCTTCAATGCTCTTATAGTGCATTATTTAATTCAGCTGAACCGATTTTAATTACTGTAAGAATTAAGGATTCAAGAATTCGATTAATTGTTTATATCTTACATATCAGTAATTGCTTATTCAAGCTTTCGGTGGTAATAGTTTTATTCTTTTTTATATTTGAATATACAGTTTTAGACTGTTGCATATACATAAATCACCTTGAATACGAAATAATACCATTCTTACGAGGAGCAAAAGTATGCACTGCGTGTGCTCGTTCGTTTTAACACATTTCTGGCAGATATTGTGTATAAGTTCTGTAATCTTTTTAGAATGGGGAACGATCGATTTTATCAGTACAAGTTACAGGTCTTAATGACATTATTAAAAAAATGCCAATTGAGAAAGCCGGCGCAGCCAGTTGGACGTTGTTTCAATCGACCACTATAGCATTTATAACGTAGATACAATCCTGCATCCGTAACACCATACTTTTTGTATACGAATGAAGGATCGAAGATTGATTGATTGAATAAATAGCCGTACGTGTTATATTTTCTTAGAAAAATTAATCCTAAATAAAACAATGCTCTATAAACATTCTGTTGATGTGTTATGAGAACTGTTGTATTATAAGGGAATATATATATATATATATATATATATATATATACTTTCATTCTCACGTTACAATCGAGCATTTGAATGCACTCTCTTCCAGTTGAAGTCTGCATATGCTATTACGTAATTAGAGCAATCATTTTCTGTCTTTCTTTTTATGTACGCCTATATGTTTTGTCGACAGTTGTGCTAATTAAGAACAAAACGTTATCAAAAATAATTTAAACAAATGACAATGCACGAAATTACAAAAATATCCAAACATCCCTTATGTTTAAATTTTCTTGCTATTTGAGGAATGTTGCGGACCAACACATATCTGGAATTAATTAGAAATGATATAAGATAATGCTGAAAATACCATTTATAGTTAATTAAAATGTACATATATGTATACATAAAGTAACATAAATAACAATTAATTAATAAAAAAACTAAATTCAGAGTAAAGAAATTACACTTTATTGGAGATCATATAAATGAAACAAGTTGCAAGTAGATATATGGAATACGCACAAATAAACACGCGCGGGCTAATCGTGTAGCTTTTTAGCTTATAGTTAATTAGGTTTGGATAGGTGAAAGAAATTGTGTGGTAATGGCCTGGCCTGGGCTAGAAATGTGAATGATGTGAACGACAGTTGTGCGTCGACTCAAGTCCAGTCAACATATTTTTTATACAGTGAAAATGCACACACAAGACATTATCTCTTATCGCGTAAGGTCAGTAAAGACTTGCACGTGCTTTCGTGGGAATAACTCAACTTTACACCCGTCTATCATCCTTTAATTAGTCCGACCTCACAAGCAACAGCAATAAAATGCACTGGCATCTGGCAAAAAGCAAACAATGTAATCTTCATAGCTCTATACATATAGCTACTGCAATGATCATCAGTCTATAACGAAAACTTAACCTTTTCGAGTATTAAAATAATATTATCATTATGAAATTAAGTGCTATTTTTAAGTAATGTTTAACGCTTAATTATATTATTGCAACAGGCTGGCTTAAATTAGTAATTTTCAACTGGACAATAGATAATCAGTGTAAATAATTTATTTTATTGCAAGTACACGCGTGATTTCGAGAAAATAATTGAACTTTTATAGTTTTACATGAAATTATCTTCTAATTAACCTCAATTAACAACTAAGATTTACATGTTTGCTCCTCTACATCAATCACCTGGTATTCCTGATTTACTAAAGTACGTTTTAATGTTTCATGATAATTATTTCCGTTGCTTCAAGTATTTTAATATTCCAGCGACTTGTAAACAATATAAACTTGGTTTGATTTATACATGTAAAATAACGTTTGCAAAGTTTATTTAAAGATTCATATGGTTATAGCTTGCAATATTTTTTTCTCTCGAAAATTACTAAATATTTTAGTTTAATTTATTGTAGATTTTAAATATTTTTAACGCATTGTACTTAAAAATATAAAGTTACAGGAACATTATTGTTAATTAATAAAAAGAGCGATGTTTACTGTCGCAGAAGGGAAGAATGTGCTGTATCTATGTAGATAATACGAAATAAAAAAAAACGAATTTTATATTGTTATTAACATTGATTAAAATAGTAGTAACGCTGACAACTCTATTTTTAATATTTTGAATATAGACTATTAACACTAATCCTATACTAAACGAATTTTTTATACAGGTGTATGTACATTTAAAAAGGCTCACACACTCGGTCGTTCAACACGGTGGATTTAACGCTAATAAATATTGCTAATAATAATTTAAAAAGTTAATTTTCTCGACTTGGTGTTTCCTGCGGATATAGCATTTTTGCTATGTAAGAGAGTGTATGGTCGTACAAAATAATACATTTTTATGATAACAATTAACGAATTCATTCAAGGTACATTAAAATTGAAATATTGTGAGACATTTGAATTTTTGTATACGTATAATATGATCGTCTCTAATATATAATTTTAGTCAAGTACGGCCAGGTTGTTTTACTACCTTACCTTTCACAACAATAATATAATTCGTGATTACGTAAGACCCATATCTTTGCACAACGAAATTGCAAGTTATCGACAAGACAAGTTTTGCTCGTGTATTGCACGGTTGCACACAAAGTCTACGTTCGCTCTATTTATCGATAAATAACATTAGCCTTTGAATCAATTAACAATAGTTTTTGTCAATCTTTTTCTCTTCTTTTTACGCCACTTTTAATTTATAGTGTAAATTTCAAATCCCGTTTGTCACATTCTACCGGCATTAATTAGTGTCATTTAACGTGTATAATAATTTATAAACATTTTTAAAGCAGATCCGTAAAAGATTTTACATATTTCATCACGTATCATAATTAAGCGATGTTTTTTGAACGTCAAATGTAAATTGCATAGTTTTTTATTTATCTATTGTTTCATATATAACTATATACTTGTTTCAGTTGAATTATGCAAAGTAATCGAAGGCAACAGTTCTTTAGTTGATATTGTTTTTTTTTTTACAGCAATGCATTGGTCGACGGCGCATACAACGAATATTCTTTATTTCACGGTCCTCGTGAATTCGGCATTCATGAAAAAGTGGCTGACCTTGAAGATACACCGAAAAGTTCCAATTACTACGAATATTATTCAGAAAAATCTTATGATATTGACTCCAATACGTTTGTTTGTCCTAAAGAAAAGTAAGTTGCTTCTCTATTTAATAATAAATTCGACAATATAAAATTTGCAGCATAATTTTATGTACACTTTTCATAGTAATATTTCGAAACATATGTGGATTTAACTAGATTTTTCTAGAATTTTAATTATTTAATTTTGAATCACGACTCTTAAATAGGTTGGGTACGGTAATTTTAAGATTATTCAACCAGTTACTGTCATTTATTTTCAGCAAAAGGGATCAGTGCGATGGAGCATCATCGGACGTATCGGTGCACAGTGAGGCATTACGAGAACAGTTTCAATTACGGGTTAGAAAGTATAATGAAGAAAACATGGAGCTTCAGGAAAACCTTAGTCATCTTGACGAATTGAATAATGCTCTGCAGATAGAGTATAATAAGCAGAAACGTAAATTGCAAGTCTATCCCTTTTAATTTCCTTTGTGCATCCATTATACTGGTATAGCTTACCTCCAGTATTTTATTTATGAAATTGCAGAGATCAATGTAACAAATTGTTAACACAATTAAAAAATGAAAATGACGAACAGAAGGATTTACTAAAAGATGCACTAGCAATGAAACGATCATTTGCTTCGGCATGCCATAAGTCAGAAAGAGAGCGTGCGTGCTTAGAGCAGAAATTAGAAGAAGCAGAGAGCAAAGTAAGTTGGTTACACTGTGATCTTAATGATGGTTAAAGCTGAAATTCTTAAATGATTTAAGCTATGCAAAAATAATAGTAACTTTTTATTTTAAGAGGCTTTTTTGATTAATTGAAGCAAAATAATTACTGCTTCATGTTATTTTTTAAATATATTAATCAACTCTAAAATTATTTTTCTACGATTGCAAACTAACGTAAACAAATTACAATTTTGTAGATTCAGCGGTTAGAACCTATGATTAAAAAGTATAAAAAAGCTGTAGATGAAAAATTTCAGTTGAGAGAAGAGTTGAATCGAGTTTTAAAATTTGTTGAGGAAATACAAAAAGAATCCGAGGCATTACGTGCAGTAAATATTGCTCTACAGACTGAAAATCATGAAATAGAAGAAACTTATAATAACATAGTCATAGTAAGGATTATTTCATTTTTTTCGTTGTTAATTTATTTGTATTTATACTGTTTGATTATAATTTATAATTCATATTTTTGTAGGAACTAAGAAATCAAATTAAGCAATTACGAGCTAAAAATTCCGAATTATTATTAAGCTCTGATATACTCATGGTTAATAGTCTTGATAATGTAAATAATAATAACTCTTTCTCTAAACCTAATTTAACTATCTTTTAAGTAGAAATAAATACGATTCTTTATATCTATTCTAGTTGGAAAAAGTGCCAACATCACGCGACGAATCTTGTTATTTTAAATACCAAGAGTCATTGGACTATGATCCATCGCAATACTCTTTATACGACGAACTAGTATCTTCTGTAAGTGAACTAGTACTTTAGAAATGAATTTTCCAACTGATCTGATCAATTTCAGGGCTTAGCAACGGAAGGTGGCTGGATTGATCCAAGTAACTGCGAACAGAGCAATGTAAGTTGTATAAACATTTCATAAAAAGAAAAAGAAAAAAAGTTACATTAGTAAACAAAAAGTTTTTATACTCGTAATTGAATACCGATGACTTTACCGATAGCTTAATATTTCCATAACAATCGTTTGTTACTTCTTGGCTGACCTCGGGATATTTACATTTCATTTTATTCTATTGAAATTTTTCGTGGATTTTACTCTTCCCTCTCTTACTATTCCAGATTGTAGGAATGACTTCAACGCCTCTTGCAAAAGCTGCTTTCCATCATAGCAGCATGCAGGTAAAGCTTGATTCTCCTCTTGTGCCAGATGTATCAAACATTGATAATAAGGGGCATCTTCCAGAGCAACATAATTTTACGTAAGCGTGCATGAAAGATTGTTTTTAACTTACACGTAGACTTGACCTAAATCAAAACACTGCAGGCTTCTCCATGTATACATTTAAACGAAAGTTTTTTATTTAACACGAGGGAATAATTATTATCACAGTTTTATAATAGAAATTGATGAAATTTAAACAAAAATACGGGTTTAAATTAATTCATATAACCTATATATAAATGATAATATGCTTAACGTTGAAGCTACCATTCGTACATCAAATAATCCCTTTTAAATGTAAACACACGTATAAAAAATCCTCGGTACATTTAGTGTTAATCATTATTTATATAATTAAGTCATTGAAACTGCACAAAAATTGAATCTGTCCTCTATCAAATTCTGAGATTTAAAATATTTGCAGAAAAAATTTTGTTTCAGTTATGTTTTCAATATATCTTTTCGTTTTTGTATATCAATGACTGTTCTCAATGATTTAGTTCAAGGTCAGGTACAGATACCTCTCTTAAGAGTATGCCATAAAAATAGAAACTCTGTCCCATAGTTAGTACGACACGCGTTCCCCTAACGATCCCGTATGCAAAAAGAAACAAAATTACTTTTTTTAGTATGAAAACTTTGGTCCAAGAAGCCTCTTATTCAATTAAAATATTAATAATATATTGTTTCATTGGTGGCTTAATGTAAATAACATAATTAAGTATTTAGTGCAATTAAAGTACAAAGTTTAGTATAAGAGAATGTGTTAAAAATTCTATAATATTTTTAATTCGTTCATCGCTTGTTTTAATTATAACTTACGTAAAATTCGTGTAGTAAATTAATATTCATACAAAAAATAAGCAGCATTGATAGCAAGTTTGTATTAATTGTGAATTTTTAAGGGGTTTGATATTGACTGTGCTTTTATATCAATCTTAATAGAACCTTGTTCCATTTCCGAAGATACTGCATCAGAAAACTTTGTGAGCACCGTTTTACTTTAGGCACTTTCGGTGTCCCCTCCACTTTGGTTACTTTTTCTCCCCCTATTTCCTCCTATTTATTTAGTTTACTGGGAATAATTTTCTTTTTAAATATTCAAAAATTATACTTTACTTTATACGACTAAATTTATTCCAGAAATATTTGTATTACATTTGCTATATGTATAGATTTATATATAGATCGTGGATTATTCTTTGCAGTTGACCTCCTGATTTTATTTAGGCAATTTTTCATCATTCCTGTTTCTGATACTAAATGTATCTTATTTAGCTTAACATTGAGTTTAAATAATATTTGACTGTTTATTCAACAAATATAAGTCTAAATTTAATAGGATTCTATGTATATAAAAATAAAAAGGGTTTCAGGAAAGATATTCTTAACAAAATAATGCTTTATCCAAAGCAGTCGTTGTTGCAGCTTCGAACGCCTTTCCACTGTTTACGCGAAGAGGAATGTCACCTCCGATTGTCTAAATTCATCATCTTTGTGATTTGATCAAATGAAAATTTTAATCTTTTTAAAAAACAAGAATCAAAGTTTATTTCTCTACTTGCAAATACACCTAACGTTCAGGAAAGTGTAGAAGTGGTCGCTGACGAATATCTTACCGGAATATCTCCGCAGCGTTATGAAAACATTCAAGCGGCTAGCCTCGAAAACGTCTATGTATTGAAGCTGCGGACTTCTCAGTTTACTCCCGGCATTCGCGCTGTTTACCTCGACATTTTCCGCCGATCAGCCAAAATCATTATAGCACTTTAAAAAAAAAAAACCTAAATTAAACTAATTCGCAGTTTTCATGTCCATAAAATTATCAATCTCAGAGCTTTTAAATAGCTTCTGTCAACTTCTAATATCTTAATAGTATCTTAAAGTTGGGTCGATTCTTTTGTTCAAGGATCCTTAACTAATTTTATCAACTTTTTATAGATAAAGTAATTCTTAAGGTAAATAAGTACATCATTTGTTTTCTTTTTTTTGTTTAATATTTTCATTTTTTTAACACTAAAATTACCATTTGCCGGTTAAATGAACCTTTTTAAATGTAAACACGCGTGTATAAAAAATCCTTGGTACGTTTAGTGTTAAACTCCAATTATCAATTTTTATAAAATTTTATGATTTATCGTAAGTTATTTTATATTAATCGAATAAAAGCTTAATAGTAAAAAGTCTTATCTCTTTCATAAAACATTATTCAGTATATTTAAGCTTTAATTTTTTTCAATTTCGGCATCGAATTAGTTAAATTTTCATTTTTAAAGAGAAAAAAAGCTTAAATAAAAAAAAATACATTTTTATTACTTCACTGGTCTGATTTGATTTTACTAGTAGATTTTCAACTGATTAGCATTCTTTCATTAAACTTTTATTTATTTAATTCATAAACGAAAGCACTAACATAATTAAAATGATTAAAGCTGTATATTGATTTCTTAAATTTGTTTGAATTGTGAAAAGAAAAGAACTCTGAAACATAGTCATGGAAAATATTGATTCGGTCAGTAAGAGCAGTAAGAAATAATTTTTTAATGAATGCCAATTACATAGGGTTTAATTACAGAAGACTCAACCGTAATATCATATAAATGTCGTCAATTGCATCACCTTTAACCACCTTGCATATTAAGTGTGCTTATATAAATAACTTACCGCAGTTTCCTTTTCATTTGAAAAATAAACTATGAGTGAAAAATAGACGATCTGCGGAATGTATGCACTAAATTAACTGACTAAAAATCGTACAGCGCATTTTTTAGTATCTAAAAACTAAATTTCAGTGTATACCTTGTAAAAGCGTTTCAACACAAAAATCTACAAGTCTGAAATTTATCAATTTATGAAAAATGAAAAGCTGTACTTAGATTCAATCAACTGTGGTCAGTAATTCAACAATAAATATTACATTTCTTATAATACTCAATATCTGATTAGCGTAAAAATTTAATATTATTTTTTATGTGACAATAAGGCAATTTACTTACAATGAATATCCGTGTATTAAATATACTCTGATGAGACTATCATGTATGTAATATTGATTTTAAAATTACCTCTGTTGATTGTTTCACATTTTTCAATACAATCTCTTCAGCAATCGTGTCAACATTCAATTTCTTAATTTAGAAGAAATAATGAAATATTTTTGAAAATGATATGCACAGCCAAGTATCCTGCTGTAATTTTATAAAATCTCGTAATGTATTTTATGTTTCCGTAAAAATTTTTTATTCAAAAAAGTAGATCAGTATTTCCTTTAATTTATATATTTGTGCGCATTAATTCTGTCGTATAGATTAGTATATAAATTATTAAACTATAAAAAAGAATATTTTAAATAAAATACAATCAGAGGTAAACATAATTTATTTAGAATGAACTGATATTTGTTAGAATCTTACAACAAACATTGATAGTGTCTATTGTTTTTATGCTAAAAAAACTACATTTTATATACTTTAGTCTAATAGCTTTAGATTTTACCATCGAATCGTTCAGCTTTGTTTGACTTTATTTTACTGAGTCAGCCGAACCCTAAAGTGATAAATGAGAGCTAAATCCTAAAATATCCTCTAATTCTTTTATAAAAACTGAAAATCAATTAACATTACATATAAAATCAAAGACTGAAATCAAAAATATTATTATTATTTATATTAATTAGGTTTAAATTGATATTTCAATTAGTATTTTACATATAAAATAATCATACATCAACCTTTAGCTTTTTATCATAGTTTAATTATTTCATAGCTAACGTTTAAAATTAATTGTAATTTAATAAACAAATAATCCAATGTTATTGTAGTACTTTAAAAAAAGAAGCTTCACTATCGAATCTCTCGATAATTATCAATGAATGGTTGTCGATTTTGCTTTGTCCGAAGTAACTCTGAACGTTAAATTGGAACTAAGAGCTGGTAGTCGCGAGAATTCCTGTCAGTCAGAAATAATAACAAGCAAAACTTAGTCAAACAAAGCCATGAATCTGATATAGTCTGATCGTTCTAACTTGCTAGAGCTTACTTCACAGGTCATCTTGAAAAATGGATTGCATACATCAGTGGGTCTAATTATTAGACTGCAGTAATATGTGTATATACCGATTGTTTGTGATATGACGAGGCTTGCGAAGATTCTTCGCCCTAACGCATTTTCAAGCTTACTAATCTCTTTCATCTGATAAACAAAAATCGTTAGTTTCATATATATGGTGGCCACCTCAAGGCATGCAGCAGTAGATAAATAATCCTTTGTAGATTTTTTATGTTTTATCCATAATAGTTATTTTAAATATGGTAAGCAGAATACAATCGTAACGTAAATGGTAATAATTAAATTTCCGTGGCAAATATTTAGGTAGATTATTTTCAAGACCTTTCTTTTAGTAGGTCGATTTGGGTCAATCGTGACACTAGCAGACCGTTTCAGGGTTATTAAAAAGTTAACTGGCTCGAGTTACGCAAGAATCTGGTTAGCACTTTTGCCTTCATATGTGTTCTGAGAGTTATCACGGAATATTATTCTTTTTTATTTGTTTTTTTTTTTATTTTCAATCTACTTCTTGTAAACGCATCTCTGCTAGGTATCAATCTTCTGTTGGATCGAAGCATTTTATCTGGTAATTTCTGTAAATTGAAAGGTCGTTTTTTCTACAATTATCATAACTATGAATTACTGCTTCAAGTCGTCTCGTTATTAACAATGAATAGATTTCAGTAGTAATTATTTACTTACTAAGTCAAATCACTTAATTTAAATGATTCAACAATTTTCAATAAAGTCTTTCATCCAATTTTTTTTTACATTCTTGTTGATTTTAAGATTACAGCAACATCATTAATCGCCGTCTTGTTAAAATGAAAGCTGAGATATACCTTCTGAGGATAATTGTTATAGGCTGCATAAAATTTTAATAAAATTATATTCTGCTGTATTAAAATTCTGATTAACGATTAATGGTATACAGCAAGATAATTATAATATTTTGACTTTTAAAAATAATCAATTAATAAGGGTTGTAATTTTTTATAAAACAATTATATGTCGATTTTTACAAATTACTCGCGTACAGTTCTCTATAAAATTATAATATAAAATTTAAATGAAAAGTATGTATATTATTGTTAAGAAAAAATAATTTACTTATCGTATTACTACTCCTGGAAAAATATTATCAATGTATATTGTGTTGGTCGATTTCCAGTAGCAATTTGAACGACGCAAAACTAATAACGACTAGTTCATGAAAAATCTCGTTTTCAACTGCGTAGGGCTCATTGAAATTCTCCAAGTGGGTTTACGATTCCCTTCAAAAATCTTGCAAATTTTATCATAAAAATGCAGAAAACCGGTTTTCTTATTTATGCAATATTATCCAAATATTCCAGAATTATTTACGAAATACTTTTCTAAATACAGAAAGCCAGCGTTACTTTAAATTATACTATTTTCCTTTATTTTGACATATACTATTTTCAATGACTATATCAAATGTATTTATTGTTATTTATTTATGTCTAAAATTATTTAAAATTTGGCACTCATTTTTCAGAACTATTTTTACTCCTTTCTTATTAGCAATTGGATTGAAAGTTTATAAATTTCCTCATGATTATAGACTGCGATAAAGTATTGAAAGTATATAGAGGCAATATTGCGATTTCAATCTATGTGATTTAACACCTGAACTAACATTGCTGAAATGATGAAATTAAGCTTATTTATATGAATTTTTTCAACTACTTGTTAATATTATTTGAAATGAATAGAATATAAAATTTGCACCATTGCTATGATGGTAATTAATACTAGTATTTCAGGATTTACTTTTAAGTAGGGTATATGCATGTGAGATTTATTCAAACTTAATTTGACCTTAAAATGTTTTTACGTTTCTTTATTAATCTCTGTTTAAACAGAAAAGGACTCGATGCTACGTATTCGCTACCACCGCAACTTACGAAAGAAGAGGAAGCAATACAAAATGTAGTAAAATATTGTCCAGCAATTGTCGTAATAGAAAAAAGTCCGACTGAAGTTACTAAATACACAATATTTAAAGACTATCCAGCTGTAGGTGTTAAAAACGCAGAAGGCGTCATTGATTTAAATCGACAGAACTGCGATTTGATTTTAAAAGAAATTGAAGATTACTTGAAATTAGCAAAGGGTAGTAATATGCCTGTCGACAATTTAACGAAAGAAAATATGGACCAACCAGTTTCGTATACGAATCCAGATATATTGGCAACTTCAGTATTTCTTGAAGAAAATAAGCTAAAACCTTCGGATAATGAGAGCTTGTGCAAGAAACTGCATAATTTCCATTTGATACAAAAAATGGAGGGCATTGCTCCAGCTCATCCACGTAGAAAACTCTCTGTATTTCATCGGTCCTTTGATGTGAGCGCATTAGAGAGTCAAAGAGAAGAGGTGAATAATTTCGAAGTTAAACGTTCAATGAGTACTCCACCTGAGGCAGAAAAACACAAGGAAACACCCAGTATAGCGTCTAATAATAAAGCAACCGACGCTATAAATCATTCTCTGGAACAAGACGAAGGACTCAACAAATCAGGGGACAAATCAACTTTGTTGCAAGGCTTATCCGCTAATATCACCAGCAGCGACGAGGAAGGAAGCTTCAGTTTTCACGAAAACTCTATCTTTTCGTCTCACGATTCTTCAGAAGAACAAAGTTATAATTTTAGAATGGAAGACTGTAGGAAAGTTGCGGAAAATCCCACTAATACGTTGCAATATTCAGATGTAATTAAATCGGTGGATGTTTCAAACGAGCCTCTTCAAAACACAAAACAGCAAAGTGTTATGAACAATTCTTCTACTTTAAATAATAATGAAAGTGATGCTAAAGATTATGTACAGAAATTATCAAGCAACAGTGATAAATTGGTAAATAGTCATAATACGAGCGCTAAGAATGATAATGTGCATTTGAATGAAAGAAGACAAAGAGATTATCCTTATTCAGATTTAGATTTTTCGCTATTAGCCAACACAGATAATGTTATATGTGACAAAAAAGAAAAACAGCTTGTAAGTGCTACTGCCACAGTTGCAAGCGACGAAATTACACAACAAGACAAAGAAATAATTAAATTACCTTTGAACGATCTAACGACGATAAATGATGTGTCAAAAACACATGTAGCGCCACATGAAAATTTATGTGAGTATTAAAACTATCACTTGTTTATCACTGAAACACAAGCCATTTATTTAAGAGATATTTTTATTTGCGCACATTTTTCTATGCAATTTGATACACTTGTTTTAGCTTTTGAAACTATAATTTTAAACGCTTTTTTATGCTTTAAAATTTTTATAAAACGTGTATTAATTAAATTATCATATCATCCGTTTTATATTTTTTATACATTATAAATATTTTGTTCTGTTACTATCTAGAGTCATCACGTAAATTCCCTTTAATTAAATCCCAGCTAGAAATGAGTAATCGTAACAATACGTCATTTTTAATCGGACTAGTAATAAAAGATTACGTATTGCCTATTCCCTACGTCACACTTTAATGTAGTAACTCTTAAATGACACATAAATACGAAGTGCCAATTGCTTTTTTTTTTCCTAATGAATTGTTTTCCTCATTTCGTCATTCATTTGCATAAAGTGTTTTATTTAATTTGATTTTCTGCATCTTAACTTTACACTGTGTGCATTATTTTATTTAAATCACAAATACTAGAAATCAATTATGTAATGTTATTGTATCATGTACGAGATTAATTAATGCCTGCCCCAAAATCATAAGGGTAAAAGTATGCGTAAGGCTAAAATTCTTATGAAATTTCTAATTTTTATTTAAAAGATTATTAAAGATTAAAATTTTTTCTATTCAAGGCTTCCTGTTGGTTGGGTATCGGTAAATTTATCTCGTGACCTTCTTGACTAATAGTATGCCTCGAATTATTGGATTTTTGTTCTTAATAAATTTTTATACAGGCTAGACATAATAATTTTAATAATTTTCATTCTAAAAATTCTATCTACTATTTGAGAGTTGGCAAACATTAATCTTTCTCCCGACATGTCAATTATGTACACAAATAATTTTCCATTAAACAAAATATGTACAAACTCGATTTTCTTGAATTGTTTATTTTCACGTTAATATTAAGTTAATTTGTGAATGTGTGTGATAAAGATTTTTTTTTTTAATTTTCTTTTTTCTTTCTTCATGTACACACAGGTTTATCCAAGGCCGAGGATTCAAAGTCTCCCCTCTATCGAGGAGATCGGAGATCACGCAGCCCCCTCAACAGTGAGCAGCCTCGAAAACTGTTAGTAGTGTCACCGAGCTTATACCGAATGGACAGTTCGGAAAGTGAGTGCGAATCCGATGACGAGCGTTTGCTGGACCTTAATGATATCCAGCATTATAGTTTTAAAAGCAAAACAGCAGACAACGATATAAAAGTGAATGACAATCAAATCGAAGATGTTAATAAGGACAATTCTGGTGGTGCCTCTTCCATTGATTGTAGGAAAATTAATCAGCAGATACCAGCTCTGGTACCACAGTACTCTTCCCACCTACCTCCATGTCTTGAAAAACCAGCTACATTGAAAAGCAATCAACTTGATAATGTAAATAATATTACTGGTACTCAGCAACCGATAATAAAAGTAAGGCCAAAGTATTTTTTATTTTTTATTATTTCAGTGCCATTGCTGAACACTAATAAATCTAAACATGTTGTTACTCCTTTATTTAGCACATCATAAAGTTTGCTTCAGTAACACATTATCATTAACTCTCCTAATTTGGATTTGGGATCCTCTATGTATAGTTTTAATTTCAGTTATCCTTATTTTAACTGCACTGTATAATAAACATAATTCATATTTCTTACTCTTCACCATTAATTCTACATTGAAAATTTTGAACTTATACAGATAACAAAGAAAGCAGATACAAATTGAACGTCGTGTTTGCTGAAACGTTTTCATAATCACAAGAGAATATTGACAGATATCTATTTTGTAAATATTTTAGTTTTATTTCTGGTGCATAGTATGATCGTGTCAATTCTTAAAGCAAAAAAACTCAGCTTTAATTGACTACTATAAATAAAATATTACATTTACAACACTCTTTACACCAAGCAATCTATAAATTTCATATTGTTCTCGTTAGTCAATCAAGTGCTAATAATTACTCCAATACTTCTTATTTATTTCTGCAATGATTTACACTTTATAGCGTCATGGAAAGTTTCAACTACTTGAGCCTCTCGGGTTAAATGGAGTTACTTTTACATTTACACTTATACTTTTACTGCTTGTCCGTGCCTAACTTAAAATCGGAAATTTTCCAGTTCGGCTAAAATTTTACACAGTGAGACACGAATTTACATTTTCCGGTATGCATATATACTTTCTTAATTTGAATCTAAGTGGAAAGCTTCCAATGTTAAACTTCTGTCTTGATTAACATTATAAGTGTCATTAGAGAAATATCTTATTCTATTATCTTTTATTACACTCTGCATCTAAAGGATACAAACATTAGTTTTTAAAGCTATATCAAGATGTTTATCTCTATCTGAAGCATTCCAAACTCTTCAATGAATTACTAACTTTATAACTAAAAATGTATTTTTATAATATTCATATAGTTTCTCTATAATTATTTACTTGATTTGTTTCAACTTGTGTAGTAACGAAACTTTTTTCTTTTAATTAGTTAAAATTTCTTGTTTATAAAGTATAATCATCTTTTTCGTTCCTTTAAGATTGATTAATTTCACACAACTGCGTGAAAAAGGTTAAATAAAAATGGGTTATTTTGAATGAAATGAGAAGGAAATATGTTTTGAGGGATATAATGGAAAAACATATTGAGATTATATTCTTTCGTGTTTTCTTCTTAGGTTTTCCTTCACTCTTTAGCTATAAAATCTATTTTGGATTTTTTATTATGTTCTTCACCATCGCTTGTTTTTCTAACTTAATGCTCTTCCTAATAATATTCACGTAGCAGACAAATGGATATTGTTCCATTGGCCCATTTAAAAATTATCATACTATATGACCAATATTACTATATTATTATCTAATATGTAAATATAAACACATAATTAAAGGTTTTCGCCAGTTTGCATTAGTTACCAAAACAATAATATGACTTTCGTATTGAATTATAAATATAGATTATAATTATAGATTATTTTAAAATAGACTGTTACATATACACATTATTCTAATTTTGTTTCTGATTCTAGAGAAAATAAACTTATCGAATATTTTTGAATAAAGTAGCTTCAATAATCAATTATACAGCAAAAATGAATGCTTTAGGTGTATAGTAGTTAAATAACGATAAATATAATTTATTGCATACAAGTGTCAGAATATTGAATCTATATATTGACGTCAATTTCTCAATCCTTTAAAAATAAGATTAACGAAAAAAAATATATATATTTTCCATGTTGCTAAAAGGTAAAAGAGAGAGGAAAGACTTAAGAATGAGAATAAAACTAGATAGAAGAACAGGCGAAATCGTCGGGCTTCCCGGCCTTCAATTTTCATTAAGGGCAAGATCGACAACACGTCTCTTATTCCCCTGCCACCATTCACCATGGTTTACCTGTTACAGTTTAGCTCGATGCTTGCTATTTATTAGCATATTAGTCGCCTTCGAAAATTCTCTTGTTTCAAGGACTCCAACTTACCGTCACTATAAGAAATAGCCGATCATTGAATTATCTAACAAATCTCTTAAGATAAATTGTCTTTGAACAGTAATGACTTTAAATATTATTTTTGTTGTAAATTTAGACTTAACATTTTTTGTTTCTATTATTCTAGAAATCTTTGCGTGGTATTTCATAACATGATTCGAATAATCTGGTTTTACAATTTATGAAATTAGAATGTGATAGATTATTATTAGCTGTACATATGTGAAAGATTATCAATTGCCACTAAAGTAAATGATGAAATTACTATTTTAATTCTTCTATAGGTTATTAAATATTGTTAAACGGGCATTTCCGATTGAAATTAATTCTTTTTAGAAGAAGTAGTAGGGAAAGTTTTGTAAAGCTTCGTCGCTGGTTATAAATATTATATTAAAGTGTGCGGTCGAATAAAACGCCACGTGCCACGCTACATCCGGCAGATAATCCTATTCGATTCGTTGAAATAATATTTGCTAACGAAAACTCACCTCGCTATAGGCGTCATTCACGTATTAACGGAAAATCTCCGAAATTCTTAGGGATGCAAATCTATATAATTTCCGTAGCATAAAGCAATTTAAAGAAAGTGTATTTTATTTAGATCTTAACTACTCCCGAGTAAAAAAGCCTAATCATTAAGATTATTATTTTGAAAGTAGAAATTTTATTCTTTAAATTTTTTTGTATTTATTATTATTCAATTAATTTTGTACAGACGAAAAAATAGTAGCGATGGCTAAAATTTTTGTTAAGTATTTATTCATGAAAAATTCTTGAAGTAAGATACGATACTGTCTTTAATTTAATATACCACTCTCAATCTTTGGAATATCAATGAGAGAAAAATGGATAACAATATCATCCGAGTTAATTGAAGTTGATTAAATATATTGTAATCTTTTTTTTTAATAATTTGATTATAGAAAGAAATAGTTCCAAATGTACTTGCGTTGAACCTTTCAACATGGTAATTCGGAATATAATTATAGCCATTCTGTTATAATTGAATATATAGCTATAGTATCTTCTGGAATATGTTAATAATAGTGGAATTTTTTTCAGAGTACATTGAAAATCAAAAGGTGCTCGTCAGATAGTATAATTTGCGACCAGGTTGCAAGGAGAAAATTGCAAATCAGTGATAACTTAAATACAAAAACTATCTCAGTAAATAAGGAAGAGGATCGCATTGTTGCTTTTCCTAGTTTAACAGATGCGCGTCTTCGAGAATCTGGCATTGCTAATTTACCAGATTCTGTTTCTGAATATAGGTAAATTGTTGTTTACGACTAAACTGTTCGTCTATAAACCTGGGTCTTTCGTGTCCGGTCCAAAACGATCAAATAAGCAATGTCTTACATACTGCTGCTTGATGTATTTAACAAACTATAGAAATAATGTATTTTTAATCATTTTATGATTGATATAGGAATTGGAGGATTTGAAATATTGGCATGAATTTTTCAAAATATTCTGTTCATCAGCAGGGTAAAAATAGGCAAGACGTGAGAGTCCCAGGTTTGCAATCGAAAGGTTAATTTCTCTCAACTCATAAATCTAATAATGTATTTCTCTATTACAGCACCAATTTATCGGAAAGTGATCTTGAGGTAAATAAAACCGTTGAGTTGCTATTTTCAGCTTTTTAATTATGTTGCTTATTTATAATGGTTTAATCTAAATGTTGCGTCTAGTCAATTACGCAATTTAAAAATCATCATTTTTTCAGCAGCATAATCTAAATAAAATGATAAACTTTGACTTAGGCTGATTTCATACAAGTATTCATTTGAAATAAAATTTTTATTCGAGTTTTAATACGTCTAGAATTTCCAATAACAATTAGCTTCTTTGTAGAATAACTAATCACTTCGAAGCAATTTACGATTAAGTTTTAAATCGCCACTAGGAAATAATTAAAAATTGTATTTTTATAATCTAAATGATAGTGCAAAAGTGCAAGGCTATTTCTGTTTTATTTAAAAAAAAAACAGATAATTATGAATTAATAACGCTGATAACAGTTTGCGAAGCGTATCACAAGGAGGTAAAACAAGGAGATAAACATTTTTGTGTAATTATGATTTCGAAAGTAAAAGTCTATTGAAAAATTCGTATAACTTATCGTAGCAATAAATTATTCAGTCCGTGCCGTATAAGATTTATAATATCTGTTAAATTGAGGAGAAATGCAAGCCTTTACAAACAGAAAAAAGAGTATCGGTTTAAAAGGATAGTATTAATGACGTTTGAAAATAATAATATTAAAAGTATTATTTGTTTCCAGCGCAAGTACACTGCTCTGTCCACAAGCCTAAGTACTGACCGAATAACGTTAGCTCGTAGATCAATGTTATCGATTCGTCAACGAGCTCAATCGGAACAGAATTTATCCGTTGAAATGCACAGAATGCGTCATAATATACAGGCAAGTAATTAAAAGAATCGTAGGAATATTATTTTCTTTTCGTGAACAATAAATACATAAATAATTCATTTGATTTCACATGGAAAAATTTAAATCAAATCAGTAAATCAATTTTATTAAATGTTGATTGACACAAATCTACTGTCAAAAATTTCGTACCCACGTTTGAAGTTAATAGCAGTCATTTGATCACTTCACATTTAAACCTTGGAACGTGCATAAATGTCATTTTTTCAATGGTTTGTGGAGTAAACGCTCTATAAGCTGAGTAGAGTAGTCCAATATTAATATTCTTTTCTTATTTGATGTTTATGTCCTTAAACTGTTATTAATTTATGCGTCATTTGACACTCGCTGTTTCAACTAAAAAGAGAATAGCATTAGTCCGAATTGCACTCCGTATTTAGCGATAATCATATAGTTTAATGAACGTACATAGATAATTATAAGCCATGATAGGTTCGCAGAGGCTGACAAAAATCTATTGAGCGAAGTACTGGTTTGTCCGTAGGTTTTAAGAAATTAAAGAAAGTAGCATTACTCTATTCGATTTGAGCGATAATTGGTCAGCATTGTTTTAATTACTCGCTCACATCAATAGATAGTATAGGAAATCTAAACAGTTGGTTGAGGGAATTGAATTTTACGTGACGTCAGGAATTAGCGCCGCTGTGTACCGACAGGGAGTCTATAGAGAGGGTCGAGAGAGTCAAACTTCAATTAGAGATGATCGTCCAATGCGCCCACAGAGTATCTTGCACAGCGGAAACTCTAGGTGCTGTACATCAGGAACGCAGAGTTTCCAGGGCCATGCTCTTGGCGGATAAATATCTTCAATTGCTGCGATCCAGATGCGACAAATTATCTGGAGAGATATCTGAAACCAAGTGAGCTTTGGAAGAAATATTCACTTTTCTTGCCTTATTACAATAATTACTCGTCCGTGTTCATTGCAAGCCTTCGTTTGCTAATTAATCACTCTCCTGTATTAACCGCTCATTCATACATCAACCTTCTAATATTTATCATATTATAACTACTTAAACATATAATTTAAGTATTTCTACACAAGTTTTTTATTAAATGATTAATTGTTGATTGTATTGTCCACATCTTGTTGTTTAATTTTCATCCAAGTTAATATTATTTTTGTTATAACAATAAGATTTAGTTAAATTAATGAAGTATAATTATTTAACCGGCACCTTAAATTGTAAGAAAAATTAGTTCTCTCTTTTCACTTTATCATCAGTTGATACATTATTAAAATCCCGGCTGCAGCTCATTTACTCAATTAAGTTTGGATGATTGACAGCGTTAATTAAAATTTTAGGCGCATCCTGATGGAAAACAATATTGTGATCGAAGAAAATCCAGGCGAATTAGGAGATGATCTTCCTCGTGTACGATATCGGAGCGGAATGATCACCAATAACCGTACTATGGTTCGAAACTTAAATTACACAGCTTTCGCGTTTTCACCGACTCCTTCGTTACTCTACATGTTTTCTTGTATTATCAGATTATTACTTTTACTGTATACACTTTTTATATCTCATTTTATTCTCATTGTGTTTACTCACTGTTCCAATTTTAAATTTAATTATTGCATTTCGAATCTTATAAGTATGTATTGTTGTTTTGTTCTTATGGCATTTGTGTTTTTTATTCGATTCTTTGTTTCAAGTATTTTTATATTCGTGTTTATGCGACACGCTGTATTTCACGCTTTCTCACAGTTTGTCTAAAATTTCAATATATTTTTTCGTTAAACATTCCTTTAGATAGCTAGGAGAAGAGCTAGCATCGCTACAATTTCGCGACCACTTGGCAGTTCCCAGGACGTTACAAAGGCAATTGGTTTTATTTGTCATGCTTACAGCTAGCTTCTGCTGATTCTTAAATTTTTTGGTGATTTAGTGTTTTATCGTATATATACTAACCGCTTTCTATTTATATATGTGCACATCAAAAAACAAAACTGGAGCTACCGTTGATCAACTGACTTTGTGTTCAACTTCGTACGTCTGATTTTGTATCAGAAGGTTGATAAAAAATTTTGCAAAAATATTCAATATAATATTATTGCAGCGCTATTGACTTACATATAGTATAACTGCATATAATAATTATTATTCATCTTCTTAATATATATAAAAATATTTTCTTTGCTCTGTTGTTTATGATTTTAATTGCAGATTAAGATATTGCTTATCTAAAATGAAGAAATATTAAGACTCTTCATAACAATTGTTTAATTCTTTGCAATTTGTCAGTTATAAACCGTCGCTTTGTTAAGATCGGTAGTTTCACAGTGTGAATTTAATTTAAAATATTACTAAAATCTAAAGAACTCATCAAACAAATGTTTTATTGTTCTCTTTCAGCTAAACATTCCTTAAAAGCTATTTGTTCCAGCTACTACCATTAACTTCATCTAACAGAATTAATTTTTTTAAGCTCGACTTATAATTATTTTTACCTCGAGCACTTATTATAAAATCTCAAGTCATTTATTTATAAAAAGTGCAAATATCGTATATTCCAATAAAAATCACGAGCTATTTTTAAAATAACAGTAAATTTATTACCAGTGATTAACCTTGCTTCATTTATATCTTACTAATCCTTAGTGTTTATTTTTAAAATAAAGAAATTTTATGTCCCTCGTCCGGAATGGTGTCACATACGCGGTTAACTTGAGAATGTCACATACTAATATAGCTTTTGCTCATTAGTTTCTTTTACCAGGGGAGACTGGGGCTAAATCGACACTTTTTTCATTTATATAATTTTCTATAATATAATTAATAAAAAAAGTATATTTACCTGTACCCCAAGATTAATGACTGACTCAGTATGAAAACATTTAAATAATATTGTCGATAAGATCGTATTTTACTTCCAAGTGCTTATTTTGTCCTAAGACCGTCTTAGCCCTGGTCTCCCCTACTAGTATCAATTTCCTCTGTAATATAACATAAATAAAACTTTTTAATGTTGTTGTAGGACTATCCGAGGCAACGTAATTCAGTGTCTGGAAAAGTATCGTTGAGAAGACCATCCTTGAGTTCTGAAACGCTAAAACTGGAAAGTGATAAATTGGACCGAACTGGGTTGGTATAAGTCTGCTAATAACAAATCCAATTGAAATTCTTTCCAGCAGACATCATGCAAATTTGGTTGCGCTTAATCTTTTACATTAGTGTTTTTAGAGCTTAGAGTTGTTAGAATGTATTTTTCTTATTTTTAATTTACAACAATCACTAAGATAGACAAAAATTCCGCATCCTTAAAGCTTTGATTTTTGGCCGAATGTATGCACCTTATGTAGTATAAAATTCATATAAAAATCGATAAAGCTTTTTGAATTTAAAAGAAATTTATCGATCTATTTTTTATTCTAAGAACGATAAAGGGCACACAACTTAATTTAAATTATATGAATGAAACACGTAAATGGATCCCTTGAATTTATTTATGATTGAAGAATTATAAACTACGTATCATACGTGTATTATAGCTAACATCTGTATGTACAACGGTAGAAAGCTCCAAGTCGGGTCAAAATATCCTGAAAATCCATAGTTACAGACGTAACATATATTATAGGCACACCGTAAATTTCAAGTACGACCTATGACTTTGTACCGTTGTGCATATAGCCGTAAAATCTGTTTGAACCAAATTTAAATTAAGCTTATTTCAAGATAAATACTACTTTAATACGAATTAATAGTAATAGATATTGATGTAAGAAAAATTGTTCATTTTTCAGAAGTTTAAGTAGAGAGCAATTTATAGAGACGGAATCTCAGCAAAATTCTCATGAAGAAAATAATAATATATCTCGCAATCAAAAAACAAATAATTTAAGTATTGCAACCTGCAAAATAATAGGATCATCCTGCACATGTAGTTCTGAATGCAGAACCAGTTTGAAATCCCAGCACAATTCTTCAGATACGAAAACGGTGGAAGATATATACGTTGAGCCAAGAATAAGGTAAATTCATCATTAAGTATATTTACTGAACTATTACTATAACAATTGATCTTATCCCCTAAACAATATTTGTATTTTCATTTTTCTGGTTTGTTTCAGTATTACATCATACGATTCACGTCGAGTATATATTCCTTGGCGCTTTGTATTCTTTGGAATAATATTTTTCTTCCTCGGATTTTACGTGAATACAGCCATTTCAGAAGTAGGCTCGTGCCCATCGCAGAAGTGGTGGTCGATTGAAGATATCATTGGCCGCTTTCTTCATACAGAAAATAATGGTTTAAGGCCAATATAAGTCCTAGCTACTTCCCGTTAAAGTGCATTTCTATTTTATATTATATTCTATTATAATATTTATAAAACATTAATAAAATATAATAAAAAAACACATTCTCAATTATTTTATTTTTTTGTAGAATGACAACTGTTTTAGTCACCGTGTTATGATTAAAATGCCTTTAGCTTAAATAATTGATTATAACTTAAATTAATGTTAATCATTTCTAAACTATTAAAATGTAATGTGCGTGGGAAGAGTTTAAGAAAGTATCAATTTTAAGTATCGCGCTTGTCCTACGATTACCGATATCGGTATAACGCAGATTGTCGAACTTTTTAGTTACGTGCACAGCTTTACACTTAAATTTTGTTTAACAGACTGATGCTATAAATTAATTGCATTTGATTTAAAGCAGTTACGGCTATGAGAGAAAGTAATGGCTATATTGATCTTTGGCGTAAAGTGCCTCAAGGAATTAACTACAGATGTTCATGAAGCCATTATACTAGCCAAGCTTTCTGTTGTATACCAGTGTAGCACGATTGCTGAAGTATCATATTGGAAATCCTTATTGTTTATTATGCAATGTTACTGTAAAATGTGATCAGTTCGAGTGCACTTCATAACTGCAACAGACACCAAAAGTTATTGCCATTATCTTATTACTAATTACTAAAAACATCTGTAGATAGAAAGTATCGAAGACTGTTATATTTCAGCTGGAGGATTTACCTGCATTCTTGGTTTTGTCAAGGTTGCATATATTGCCATTGCTAAGATCTATATGAACACTAAACATAAAATCTTTAGGAAAACGTAGATTTATAAAAACCATCATTTCAAGAATTTACTGATTATTTTGCAAAGAATAAACTTATTGAATGTCTGCATGGACCTTATAGAAACTAATTAAATAAATCTCACTTTTATTAATTTGGTGAAAAGTCAGTAACATCTTTTACTTATTAATATCTATTCTTTAACCTAGATAAATATTTTTAAAGGCAAAAAATAATGGAAAGTATTTACAAAAAACTTTTTATTCACAACTTAATAGTCATTGTATACAAAAAATCAAGTTATGATAAGTTAAACTTAAACAGATTTTTTATGTTCTTATATATTTTATCTAAGCCTGAATGTTTATTTATAATTAGTATACCTTGATCGGTTTAACAGTCTTAATCTTTTTTGCTCCTGGCTTGCTCTTATCTTTCCATAAAAATAGGCCACCTGGCTCATCATTTTCATTGCTTCCCTTTCTGCATATCTATTCATATCAAAATATTTCCTTACGTTCCTTCCACCCCTTTTGCTTCTTCTTGTTTTCCCTAGGAATACATTTAACGTATAATACTATACCACGTTTAACTTTCAACTATATTAATCTGTAATTTTAGATTTGTATAGCTTATTCTTTTGCCCTTTTCATTAAATATATATATTTAATGAGAAGTAAGCATTTTTCACAAAAGCACAGTTACATCTCTCAGACAAACTCTCTCTCTTTTTCACTGAATTAACAAATTGAAGAAAAATCTTACTTCTTTTCTGTGGAGCTTCTTCCTTTTTCATCTCTTGCTGCTCCTGTATATGCTCATCTTTTTTGCCCTCATCTGTACACGTCAAAATATTAATCTTAAATTTTATTCATTTTTTTTAATATATCAATATTTTATTATATCGCTTTTAATGCTTTAGCTTTACCTTTATGGACCTTTTCCTCGTGATTAGGTTCCGCATGGTCAGAGCTGTTACAGGCGTTACTACTAACTTTTTCCATCTGTACATAAATAAATAAATATGCCATTAATGTTTCATGAATTTAAAATTATTCATAATTACTGTTGATGCTTACTTTTTTATCTTCCGACATGTTTTACGTTGGTTGGACGAAAAAACAATCAAGCGATAGAAACGATACAACGATCAACAGGAATGTAACGAGAGCAACGATACATTCATTTGAACTTGAAGCTTCTGAGTTCTTTTCTTTTCCTTCTATTTAGGCTAGGTTCAGCGATATATATCCAGCAACTTCTACCTTACGAATTGTGAAGCACTGTAAAGTAAATAAATTAATCAAATTCAACTAAACAATACTAATCATTGGTTCGCGAATACATTGTTAAACCAACTTCTGCCTCTCGGTGCGCACGCGCAGCAAGTGCAGCAAGCAACATCTCTCAACTTGGTATATCAACCAATCATAACTGCCAATAATAAATTAGGATGTTTAGAAACACAGAAATCTACAATGATTTCCGTCTTCTTCTTCCGCGCATATCATACATGTGTTTGCACATCCATTATGCATCTAATCCTAATTCGAAAAATTCTTTTTCGGCAGTTGTGGAGTTTTTTTCTATGCAATAAAAGGGAATTCTCTCATAAACTCTTTAAGAATTACAAGAAAATTTTCAAAACATTCAAAGTTCCAGAAGGAACTCATTTTTATTGTCACAAAAAGAACTCCAGAAAAATTCTTCGTGCTACCAGGGTACTCCATAAGTAGTAAATCTTCAATGTGTCTGTGTAATCTATCTGATCAATTGTGATAACAGGTAATATAAAGTAATTTAAAAAAACTATACACTAAAATGTTTATTAGCATATGACCTTTTATTTTATTATTAGTTTATTGTGTCAGCGTTGCTCTAACCAAAAGATAATAGCTATCCTTCAAAATTCATGCATCTTTTTTTTATCAATATTGTTAAACTTATATGTATATTTAATGATTAATTTGTATTAGCATGTCCCATTTGAAATTGAACCAGAATAATCATGTATGATGTTACCGCGGCAAGTATCTATAAGGAAATTAGTGATGGTATTTATCGACAAAGCTAGATTAAACTGAAATAATGTAAATGTCTTACCATATGCAGAAAAGAAGAGTTGAAAGGAAATAATTCGTATGCCGTAAATTCGATCTTCCAGTGTAAAAGTTGCAAAGAAAATTGTTTCAACTGTATAAAATTTAAAAAAAGCTGAGTCAATAACAGCGTTGTTTCTAATCCTATCAAATATAACATTCCGTTTAATCTATTATATTATTAATCCAATACTATAGATGGAAAAAGACGTTTCTCAAACGGGTACCAAACACACCTTTAAAATTTTATTTACGTCTTATTGAATAAAATACAACTCAAATATAAGGCTTGAAACACTGTATAGAATTAAAACGATATAATTTATAATATACAGGGTGTCCCGTTTAAAAGATAATATAGCCAAATAAGTTGTAAAAGAAATTACTTATGAATAAATTTTTTTTTTTATAATAAAAGTGAATATACTTGACTTTGAAATTTTATTCGATTGTCACTCTGAATGTCTAAAATGGAACATGGAATAAATATGTGAAAAGTACAGATAAATCGATAAAAAATTCCTATTTATGTTTCGTGACGTGTATGTACCATGAGTTGTGGGCCATCCTGTATAAATTATAAATCTAGTAAATATCAATATATAACAGAATCGTACCGCATGAAAACCAGATTGTTATTTAAATAAGTCGTAAAATTGTGGTTTTTAATTAGTAGCAAAAAAGCCAATAAGATTCGTTAATCTCCACAAAGTTTTAAAAACAAATACTACCTCTTTCTTAATGTCCTCCCCTATTGTAGAGTCTAGTAACTTATGAGTAATGGAACCTGTTTTCCTGAACTAAAAAAAATCAACATATATTTATAATTGCTTAATTATGAATATATAAAATATTATTTATTAAAAATGCAAACCTGTTTGGTAGTTTCCGTATTTTTCAGGGTAACAAGGATCAAGGGATAGAGAATACTAACTAAAACTAACCCGATATTTATAATTTCTAAGCAATCATTTTTTACGGTACCTCGTAAGAAGGGCGTAATGAAATAATAAGCGTTGTAGATTAAACTGAAGAATAGAAAGCTTGTACCAAATATAATTGGTAAAGCATAAAAATCTGAGATTTTGCTGCAAACTTCGCAAAGCATTTCATGGATATGTTTGAGCTGCTGTAAACGTTTAACTGATTTACTGCTTATAAATATACGACGTGTTTGCTGTAATGACCAAGCATCGCATTCTGTCGTCCAATTCATTCTTGACATATTTAAAAATGCACGATTCACCTGCATAAGTCTTATAAAACAATTATTTGTTAAATAAAATTAAAACCTTATCTATACAGGGTTTGCCACTTATTAAAATGTCCGAATGCAAGCACGTAAAAGATCGTTTATTTTTATTTATTGAAATAATAATTAAAAATATAAAAAAGTTTCATTATAAAATCTCTTTACCATAAATATTGTAGGAGATTTCAAATAGATCTTATGAAAAAATTTAAAGAAAGATATTCAAATTGCATCTTTGCGTTGTAAGTAGCGCACCCGGTTTTATAATAAACGGAAAAAAAATCAGCTGTAAATATTATATTTTCATTTTGCAAAATTGCAGTGCAAAAAATTTATCTTTTAGGTTTATTAAAAAACACTGATTTTTCTCCGTTACTTGATTCTTTATTCCCCATACTACTTTACCTTGTATTTAAATAGGATACAATTAAATAGTATTGTATGTAAATCCAACCAATGAGAAATCCTGGTATTAAATAAGTGAACCAAGCAACTGGATTACTGGAATACGCTGTGTAATCCGTAATACAAACAGCAAGAAAAATAATAACATTAAAGGAAACTAAAAGCAGAGTCTTGGTAAGAAACAAATGACCTTCAATTGGTAGATCAATTTTATGAAGTTGATATCTTATTTCTAAAGCTCTGTTGACAATTTTGATCCAAGAATTCTGTTCCCAGCAATAGTATAAAAAAATGACGCTCAGACATAAACAGCCTAGAATTGACTGGCCTACTCCAATGCCCATTGTTAAAGAAGACTTAAGTGCATATTGTAAATTAAGCCTGAAATTATTAAATTTATATGTTTATCTATTACGCAAATTTTGTTTGCATATTGTTCAGAAGAACTTACCATCTTTGAAGGTAGAAGGGGGAGTTTTTGGGGTATCATTGTTGACCTTGTGTCATGGAAAATATCACATATATATATATATATATATAATTATTATATTAAGGGATGTAAACCGAAGTAGCATTTTGTTAAAACTCATATACACCATGCTACTTGACCACCTTGCTGGCTTCTTTCCGGTAACAAGTAGGTATGATTTGTTGATGTATATTATTTTTATTTTTTAATATACATCTTTTCCAATGACAAACCCAAAAACCCTCCTCTCTGAGGATAGTATAAGTTTTTCTTAGCAATATGAAAATAATTAACGATTTTTTGGAAATTCTTATTCCTACGTATGGACATTAAATTTGTTGTATTCGTCTTTTTTTAGCAGTACCAGATTAGCATAATTTTCAACGAAAAACTATTGTAAGACCAAAAACTAATTTTGATTTAACACTTAAAATTTCCAAAAAAAGTTGTTTCACTTTTTGTATACTCAAGTACCTAGCTGTTATACACAAATTTAGTGTACTGATCATCAAGATAACTATAGTCAAATTATACACATTCCCCAATTTAGAGTAAACAAGCTTAAAACTGTGTTCGCTGTGAATATTATAAGTTCTTGAACTAATAGTAGGGGTAGCGAGGCCTATCACTTTAAACAAAATTATACTCATTTTAAATATCCAGAATGAGTTAGTCTTATGTTTTACTTTCGGTAAAATTTGTCTTTTGGTCATTTTAATGTATTTTGCATTCTTTCTGATTATCGATTAGATAGATGCATATTTATATATATATATATATATATATATAAATCCAGCATACACTTTAAACATTGTTATTGATAATACGTACAGTCATTCATCAAATCGATTGACCACATTTACCCTACGATAAAAATTGCATTATCAACTGGTTTCTACTTCCAAAAAATATTGATATAAAAATATACTAAAACGAAATTGTAGGTTAAAATATACATTAAGCAACAGAGCACCACTATTCGAATGAATCATTTCCATACTTTTATAATTCACTTTTCTAAACCCTTTTAAAGTCTATATGCTCATATAAATGCTTAACACGCAATTGATTAAATTATTCAGCTCCTATATACACTGACTCTTGGGAAAAATTAGTTAAATATTTTAACGTGTGACATTTTATTTATTCAACACGTGCCTTTCTGGAAAATTAATTTTCAACGTTTTAATTCTTCATAAAAAGCCCATGTCAGCAATTTAAATTAATGATAAAATAAAGTTATCTTTGTGTATGTTTATGTTATGTCCTTAATATAAATAATTATTAGTTGTGCCCTGGATAGGGTAGAGCGAGATAGTTAAGTCACGGGATCGGTCGAGCAACTCATATTCTACCACAAAAACGAAACGCATTATGATTAGAAAATTTCCAATAAATGCACGATTTGATAAATAATGCTCACCTGTACTTTGATTCCCTTTCGATGTAGTCGTAGAGATATTCGTTTAAATATTCATTAATGCGTGCACATTAAGAGATACTAATTTATTGTACGCGAGAAACGTTGCTCCAATTTTTCGATTTATTTCTGAAAATTCAGTGCACTCTTATACATTCGGTGCTACCCCTGTGAATTTTTTTTATTTTCTCTTAGCAAAAATTAAATGTTTAATTCAAAATAAAGAATGAATTAAAAAAGCAATTCCAACGGAAAACGCTTGATAGCTTCGGTAGAAGAATTTTCATTTCAAATTGACAAACTGACTGTCAAATGAAAAAAAGAGAAAATTGAAAAATTGTAATCTTCAGAAGTGAAACCACTGAGAATTTATTGTAAATCGTGTGTGTAAAATAAAACAGTTTGTCATGTACTCCACGTAAAATTAATACATTTGAATTATCTGTATAAAAAAAATTTACTATAAATTTTCAATTAATTTACTTCTATATAGTCAACGTTTAGCTCAACTTCTTTGTATATATATGTATAATAATATACCTAATATGAATAGTACCTACAATTTTTTATTTAAATTAATATTATTGCAGTTCTCTCTCTAAAAATGGGAACTTACGGCGTATGGAGCAACGCGTCTGTGACGTGTGGTGAACAGTGAGTGGAACACGGTGGAATTGTCACCGCGTCGTGTCCCTCTATCAGCTCGATACGCTCAACGACGACGCATGCTATTAGGCACATGTCACTCCACACCACACGAGACTGAAACTCGAGTGTTTTCCAACTTGTCTAAAAATCGACACAATAAGACACAAATAGTACGTCTTGTATATTTGTGTTGATTTTAACATGTTGCAAAAATGCATTTGACTACAATGTTCTCTAGATATAATATTTATTATAAGATTGAGGGTTTAATTATTATATATACGGTATAATCATTTCGATAGAGATATACACATTTTATTTTAAAGTATATAAAAAAATAAAAAAAACGCACTTATATATAATTAATAATAAAAATTATTTTTCTGATAGAGGTAATGATTTTGTATTATAATTGTCCTATCGCACGTTACTTTCACCAAACAATAATGGCAACGTCAGTTTTTACTGCAAGAGCTTATATTCAAAGAAAAAACATTATACAAGAACAATACAAGAGAAATCTTTATACAAATATAGTATGAACATATATACAAATGTATGTACAGAGAGAAGTATTAATTAAGGATTTTCACGTGTAGAGCCTAGACTTTAATAAGTGAATGCTACAATAACTGAGGCATAAGAAATTTTTCGAGTTCCATGTTGTAACAGTAATAATGAATTCTTGCTAGAACTTTAAATATACCATAGAAAATGTCTTTTAATTATTATAAAGATTTTAAGAAAGAATCCTTTTTTACTAGTATAAAATCTGCACAACAGCTGTCCTAAAATAATTTGTCGTATTAGTTGGGAATATACTCGATAATTTTAATTTTCGGTGGATTCAGACGCAGTCAGGACCGATGGGTTAACGATACCGTCAACCTTCGTATATTCCTGGGACTTTCCTGACAGAGCCAATAATTGTTCAGCAATTTCAACGGCAACACGCGCTTGGGCTTCCTCGGTGCTGGCTCCTGCAAAACAAATAATCACTCTTTTATAATTGTCATGCATTTATTAACTGTAACATATAAATATCAAATAATAATGTGTAATAATTATTAATCTACTGAATTCCACCTACCTAAATGAGGAGTATAGCGATAACCTTAGGGTGTTTAATCAACTCAATAGTCACAGAATTTTTCGGTGGCTCTTGGACGAAGACGTCCAATGCTGCTCCACCACAATGACCAATATTAATTGAATGTAAAAGAGCAGCTTCATCGACTATATCACCGCGAGCAACGTTGATGATTCTCACATCTCGCTTGCACCGAGTCAATGTTTCAGCGTTGATGAAATCTGAAAAATAACATTCTTTAGCATGACCCAACGTGTTAGCAAATTTTACATAAAAATTCTAAAAAAAGGACCAACTCTTGGTCTGTGGTATCAGAGGCGTGTGCACGGTTATATAATCCGCCACACTGGCCAAATCTCGTGTAATTCACGCTTCTCCACCTTAAGTTGGGGAGCAACTTGGTCGGACAGTAGAGGATCGAACGCTACAATTTTCATACCAAACGACTGCATTCGTGCGGCAACTTCTCGTCCGATTCTACCAAAGCCAAGAATCCCCAAAGTTTTCCCATAAAGCTCAAAGCCAGAGTACAGCTTTCGGTCCCATCTTCCCTCTTTCAAGGACTGCACAGCTTGAGCAACGTTTCTAGCCAGCGATGAGATGAGAGCGCAGGTTAACTCACACGCGCTGATGCTGTTGCCTCCAGGTGTACCGAATATACAAAATAACTTTGTTAGAAATTTCAGATTCATCGAAAATAAAATTAGACATAGCTTGATCACATATTTGCGTATTACGAGAAGGTAGTGTCTTGGGGCTTTTTTAACATTACTTGCCATGGAAACACTATCTTATTGTCTCTTAATTTCTTTTATATGATATATCATAAAAATAACTGCATACAGCTCGATCAACTTACTTCAGCACTAACATTCCTGAACGTGTGACAGCTACCAAGTCAATATTATCAATTCCAGTACCAGCACGGCCAATAACCCGTAAATTGGGTACAGCTGCTATAACATCAGCGCTCACTTTCGTTTCGGATCGAACTATTAACGCATCGTGTTTCTGAAAATGTCAGTTTTTCTTTAGTTTTATATGCACTATGTATTAATGTAACAATTAGAAAGAGTAAAAGAGAAGTTTTAGTTATTTCATTAGGTTCTTGGAAAAGTCGTTATGTATTTTTGTGATATATAGCGATTAAAATATGAAATACGACTTTTTTTACAGCCTGATGCAATAATTCTTACGTATATAATATGTATTAAACTAATAGAGTATATATATATATATATATATATATATATATATATATTGTATTAATTAACTCTAATTTTGGTACTTGATTGCATGATCAGTGAAAGGGCAAAGGTCCGTCTGGCTGGTCAAGCCGGATGCAACATGCATAGCATATATATGCGTATACATACTATATATACAAACTGAAACTAACGCGGCTTAAACTCGGATTGAAACTTGAAACAGCGATGTTGCATACATAATATATTAATAGTTGAAGATTCTCTCTTAAGTAGGATTTTGGAAAATCAAGCAAAACATTTACAGCCGTACATATATACATTATAACAGTTGAATTTATATTAATTATATATTTGTTACCTGAAGCTCCTGGATAAGTTCATCCTTGGGCAATTTGTATTTTAACGTCACTGGAATACCATGATTGGTAAGCAGCTGGACACAGGAATCATCCGCTGGATCACTTATCAGAACGCTTTCAATGTTGATAGACATATTTTCCTTCAATGACAAAAAGCGTCTATTATATAGAAAATGTTAATGTTACTTGTGTGACTAATAGATTAAGCCAATAAAACTTGTAAGTTATAATATTGTTTCCGCTAAAAAAAATTGAAAATAAATAATTTTTTCACTAAAGAATCTAATCGTGTTTTGAATACGGAACACATGCCAGGAAAAAAATACAACTAACGTATATATGAATATCATTTACAAGCAGTAAATATCACCGAATACGTGATCAGATTTTTTGCCAAGTGAAATTGAAACGTTATCAGAAAGAGAGAAAGAGAGGTGACAGTACCTTGTACAAATATCTTCTTGTTTTAGCCTTGTAATGGAGTTCTTCCAACAAAAACAAGCAATTGCAAAGTCACTGGGTAAGCTGCTATTCCATTAGTGTCCATTAGTTGCAAGGAGTCTATCTTCTTATATACTGGAATCCCCACCAGGCACCATGGAGCTGACATTGCAGTCATAAAGTCATAAATACATAAATGCTTGAAGTTGGAGGTACCGCTTTAGGTATGTACTACATACAGAGTGCACTGAGTGCAGGTAACGCAGCGATGCGTGTCCTTTCTACCTGTTTATTGCTACTTTCCTACTCTGCAGAAAATTGATTAATGTGTAATTCAGATATAGTGTAGTATATGAATTTTTATATCAAAGTACAGAGTAAAGATAACCGAACCACACAAGAATCAATTTACAACACTGTATACATATGAAGCGAAGACATATAAAATTAGCTTGACTGTAAAGCTTGAAATTCAATAGAATGTACCAAATTTGTAAGTTTCACTAAACACACAAATTGAATCATAATAGGTAGAAAAATTAGTCCTTGGATCTTAACCATAAATGTCCTGCAAATAGCAAGAGCCATGATTTATTAGATACTTTCCAGTAATTCTCAATAGGTATAATTTTCGTACCCAAATAACCGACCGACCCTTGAAAGCAGGACTTGGAAATGTTTTCACTTTTCAGCTGTTTGATTACTATGATCATTAATAGGAAATCGTATTAGTGCGACTATAGTGAATAATTGAAAAGTGAAATTATTTTCGAGCTCTGTTTTAAAGCTTAATTTTATCGAAGATCTGCGCGGTATGCAATCACAAGACTATTACAAGTAGAGTAGTATTTTTTAATTAAATTTTCGCTCTTCGCGATCAATTTCAGCGAACTCTTGCCGATTCCTCTTGTATAGCTTTTCTTACTACTGCTAGTCCCTGAAACCAAATATATATATAGTTCTTATTATTTTTAGCTATATAAATATAAATTTTTAGCAAATTAGAGAATTTATGAATTTTCTTTTCAATGTAGATTTTCAAAAGAAATACTTCATTGTTTCATTCTGGAATTATAACAAATATAAATATGTTGACAACCCTTGATTCCAAATTAATGTGTATTAATAATTAATAGCATAATAAGAAAAGTGATTTTTTTTAAACTCTCTATTTGCTATAATGTACATGTCGTACTGTTTTTTAACAGATATAATGAATAGTTTGATAAATATTCAGAGAATAAAATTTCCATTCTAATATAAAAGTGTTGAATTACTTTATCGATTTCTTCCGGAGTAGCATAGCTGTAACAGATTCTTAAATATTGACTAGGCTTATCCGGATCGACATTGAAGGCGTTACCAGGAAGTACGAATACTCCATTTTTAACACAATTCTTCATTACCATATCGTAAACACTATTAACTCCATTCACTTTAATCCAGAAGAACATGCCCCCCTGCGGTACATACCATTCGGCTAAGCCTGGAAAATAAAATATTAAATAATTTGATCAAACAATAAAAGTACGTTACATTAATATATACGTAGGCTAATATTTCAACTTGTATAAAAATGACAAAAAAATTAACCTACCAGTAAGGTGTTTTTCAATTAATTCTAGCATAACATCACGTTTTCTCCGGTAAAAAGCTTGAATGGTTCGAAAATGGTCGTTAAATTTTTCAGAAGTCCACGACTTAAAAAGTTTGTACATAAGCATCTAAAATAATTATTTGGATCAAGTGTATAAATATACATGCGCGCACATGAAGAATGAATAAAATAAAAATTTTCGTGACACGTTACAGAAATATAATATATAAAACTGAAGAGATGAGAGGGGAATACCTGTGATAAAGAAGATGTGTGTAGCAGAGTGCTTTCGACGTGAAGAGTTAATTTGGCAATAATTTCTTTATGAGCTGTGACGACGCCGAGGCGAATTCCAGCGCTCATAATTTTGCTAAAGGAATCCAGCCTTATGACACGACCATCCGTGTCTAATGAAAGGAAAGACGTTGGGTATTCGTCCATGAAGTGAAGAAAGTAATAAGCGTCATCCTCAAGTATGATGAAGTCATATTTCTGCGCCAGTTCATACACCTCTCGTCTTCTCTCTTCCGATAATACTGCACCCGTTGGATTAGCACCAGTTGGATTAACGTATAATAGCTGTTTAAGAAACATCCCCTTTAAGCAACTAAATCATTGTACCAGAAGAAACGTACTTTCGGTAAAGGTAGCTTCTTTTCTAGCCTTCTCTCGCATTCTGTCTTTATCTCTTCAGGGATCACTCCATGTGCGTCTTGTTGGATCTCTATATAATCTGGCTGCAAAGGGGCTACCTAACAAAAGCAATAAATATTTAATTTAACATAAATGTTATGTATAGTATTACATGTGAATATACATATATATAATTAATCCAACTGCTTTTTGTGCCTATTTCTATTTTAAAAATCTATCAATTACCGAACTTATGATTCCTGGATATGTTGGAGCTTGAATCATAACAGGCTGGCCTTCATCGATAAACATGTCGAAAACTTTTGATGCTCCATTTTGTGATCCTGGCGTAATTAAAACATCCCAGTCGTTCCTTTTCGGCGAATGCCAATATTTTTGAAATGTTCGGTATTGTTCAATCAGAGGCGTAAACCTGTATATTAATATTAGTAGAAAAAATATAAATATTTAAAAAATATCTTTTGAGAGATTGTTTATAAAATTAATTACCCTTGAGATGATCCATATTGCAACGCTTGGGCCAATTCTGTATTTTCAATTTTATGCTGGACGCTATCAGAATAAGTCACTGTGATTTCTTTAAAAGGAAACGTTTCGGTATTAGGCATACCACTTGCTAACGATATAGCATTGGGTGTTGCAAAAAAGATATTTGCTACAATGAAATAAGAAAAATTAGTGGATTCGCAAAGAATAATAAAGCACAGAATCACTCACATAATTTTCTAATTAAGTTCACTCTTCGTCTATTAGTTACGCTTGCAAAATACTTGGAGTAGTCCAATACTTTTTGCGACATCTTAATATAATTTACAGTTCACTAATTAGAGTAAAATATCAAAATTGGAAAAATTAAATTTTCTCTTACATGTGTTTAAGTATCTGGTAAGGAATATAAAGACAGAATGGTTCTTATAAGCTTTCTGTAGCCTCACTATCAAGGCCAAACTGGGATTAGATAAGACGACGCTGTGAGTAAAGTAAATTTTACTCGATACACAAATATCATAGTTGGTACATAACAGTGTTATGTGTGAATCTTTACAGATCTTTGCTTCATGATTAAAATTCTCTCTCTCTCTCTCTCTCTCTCTCTCTCTCTCTCTCTCTCTCTTATAATATTAGAATAATAATGATATTTGTTACAGAGCTCTTATGAAGGATTAGGAATTATAAAAAGTGGAGGCGTAATTGGAAAATAAATTAATAAATTGGAATCTGCAAATATATATTTGTAACATTTATTCCAATCCATTAACACCTTGTACGTACATGTACGTACAAATCATTGTGTGTGATAATCACATGAAGCTACATGGGTGTATTTTGTTTAATGTAATTGTGTATAATTTTGTTATGTTTTTCTACTGTAATTTTTGTTCATTGCTGAGATCGATCTTTTGTAAATTACATAACATTGCTACATATACGATGTATGCAGCAGTTGGATAGCTAATCGTATTTATTGCACGATATAACACTTCCAATAGATACCGACAGATGTTCGAAGAGAATCAAAACAAAATTAATTGTACTAATGTCAATAATAATAATTCATGAATATTTTTATATTATTTATATTTGGTTGATTCTTTGGCATAAGATAAGCTAAAACAAAGAAATAAAAAATGCAAAAATTCCATCAAGTTCGATACATTTATCTATAAAACGAAGCAATTTTACTTCCAATGAAATATATTTGTCCATTTATGACACTGTTAATTTTTTATTGTTAATACTTTTTTCGAGATTATAGAAATATTTGTTTCATTTAACGAGTAGTATTTCTAACGAGGCCATTCTTAAAAATAATTTCTCTCTCATACACTCATTTCCTTAACTAATTATTTCTTCTGTGTGCCTATACACAAACATACATTTCGGTTTAATACATGAGCTATTTTTTTTAGCGTCATTATTTACAAAAATGGAATACTTTTCGACTTACTGTTACTATTTGTAACTTCGCACCTAAATACATTTCTCTTTGTTATCTTTCATTATTAATATAGTTAACAAACTTTTATTTATTTTTACGCACATTTTAAAGACTTACAAACAATCATCATAACGTAACATATTCACTTGCCTTACAATTTTTTCAGAATTTCGTTCGCTGATTGTTTTTCAAGCTGATATTGTCCATTTTTTGCAAAAGAAAAAAAAAAATAAATAAAGAAAACAAGGAGATGTAAAATATCCTTTCCCAGTTATATCGAAATTAATCAGAATTGTAATAGGTTTGAAATGTATTATTTTAAATACAATTGAAGGATGATTTGCATAATACCTGCAGATATTGCATATTTTTTGCCACGATCTAATTGCCTATGTTAATACGTGCTGTTTAATTCCATTTGAAAGTTTTAATATTATTATATTGATAGTTCAGTTATGAATTTAACTTCTCTAAAAAAATGTCGTAAAACCTTTCATTGGAATTGGAAGAGATTGATTAAAACTGATACCAATTTGGGCATAATTAACTTAAAAAATTGTATTATTATAATAAAATGGATGATTTGGCTCGCAAAAGTCTTATTTGTATATAAGAATGTTAATATTAAAAAGTATAATGATCGACAGTAAGTAACTATTGATGAGGGATAACGGTTGAAACAGTTCGAAACACACTTGATGCGAGTTGATGTTGATATTCGGTACAACCATAAGAAAGTCTAATGATTAGAAAAATAAAATAGGAATTTTTAGTGTAATGAATTTGAAAAATATAATATGACGTTTACACTAATTTAATGTTTTACAAGATCTAAGGCATGTAAAAATTCCCTTAGGCGAATGATTCTATCTGGGAAGTTTATACACAATACATACTATAGGTATAGGATAACAATAATTGGCCATTTAAATTCTTAAAATGTCTAAATGTCGAAGAGTAGAAAAATTATAAAAGTACGAAGAGGGTTTAGAAATCTCAGTGTTAGGTTGATAAATAGAGAGGACGGGAGAAGTATGATTCAAAAAAAGAACTAGCAAGAAAAATGGTATAAATGCTTTATCATATTTTTTTATGATAACCAAGACATGCAATCAGTCTAAATTGTCAAGAATTAATATTTCAATTTTATGAAAATTTTCAGTCTTGGTATAAGCTGCTATATATAAAATAGAAATTAAATATTTTCAAGCATTTTCCAGCATTGAGTTGATAAAAATTCCAAATTTATAGAAAAGCAAGAAAAGCATGGATGAGATAAAAAGACATGGAAGCAGAAGGTGAAAGGGAAAGGAGAAATATAAACAAAGAAGGATTAAGAGATGCAAATAGCTCTAAAAATGGAATAGCTAAAAGAAAAGGCACATTTGCCTAATGGTTAGTAAAGATTTACTATAACAAGGTTGGAAAGTTTACTATTATACATTTTTCTAAAAAAATATATATATACTTTTTGTATACACACGATAAAGATTAGGTGATATAGCAATTTTGATAATAAGATAAATGTAAGAATCTGACTTTGCTATATTAATTTCTTGTAACTAGATCTTCAGGAAAATGTCAATGGTTCCTGTTATTGAAACAATAATATTGAATAAAACTTATGGATTTTAGCATCTTTAATTAGTGTAAAACTTACCGTTTATTAGCTGCTGTTTTGGGAACATACAACCGATTTCACATTACACGCCATTCAATTGGCTCTAATATGTCCATTCATTTGCATTATGTTTAGCATTAATAAACAAAATTAAAAGCTATTTCAAAATTAAAAATTTGCCTTAAAAACGCATGTATCAATAAATATTAAATTTATATAAATAATCCACTACCCATATCTTTTGTATATAGCATATGTTAATTCGAATCCTTTCTTAAAAAGCTGAAGTCTTTTCGAATGGTCCGGTGATACAAAATTTTTGCCTAAAATTATACGTACGTCACAATCTTTTTGCAATAAACAAATACAATAATTAATTTTACTTTCCTATAATATTGTTTGATGCTCAAACTTTTGAAGACTTTTCTAATCAATAACATTATGTGCTATAATCTTTACACTTACGCGCACAGGTATATTGATTTTTTTGTTAAGAAAAAAAAACCTCAAAAATAATATTTATTTTTTGTTCGATTGAAGTCGTTTAAATGTATTTCATTGTTGTACATATTTGACAATACGGTAGCCTTTGCATTTTTCGTTTTACTTTCACTTTTCTTTTAACAAAGCATTATTTTTCAACAATAATCATGTTTATTACGTCTTTTCTCTAGTGCAAAGCTTTTATGAAAACTGTTCCTCAACTGATAGTATTATAAGAATCGACAAGAGAATAGATTTCAAACAGCACAGTACATAGCAAATAAATAATTAATCAGAAAATATTAATTTCATATTAATAAGTTTTTAATTAAAATTTCACTTATGTATATGAGAAGTTTGCAATTTGTATGGTGCAACACAATTCCTTCGCTTTTTAACATCAATACTTCAAGCTTTATCTGATAATGAAGTCAATGTAAATCTTGTTTATGCAGATAATTTCAAATGTCTGCCAGCTCAATAATAAGTATACACTCGGTAACAATTTAATAAGTATATACATGTACATTTACTATTTCATATTTGCATTTAATATTATTCCATATCTGTCTCATATGTATAGTATATTTATTATAATAATTGTAGTGATGAGCAAGCCTAGTCCTTTTTTTGCTCGTTTATTAGTTTGTATCAATTAATTCTCGCGTTCGTGTCTTTGTACGAAGTCCTTGCTAGAACGCTAGCTTCTCTACAGTTAAGTTTTTGTCTCTTCATTACGTTGAGCTTGTATAAGAAAAACAAGAAACAACGGTTATCGTCTGGAGATTCATCTGACAGTGATATTAGCTCAACCTTTTCACGATTATGTACCATTATTTAAACGAAATTCTATAAATTGCACACTTTCATCAATAATTATTAATCGTCGTACTCTTACTATTTTAGAACAAGTTTTGTGTTGTAGAACTGTGTTATGATTGGATATGGTATTGTACATTTCGAACGTAATAGAATGGACTGGTGTAAACGAAAGTTAGGCAAAATGGATAAAGGGGACATATATTTGTTAATGAATGAAACACGAATGAATGAAAAATGAACGATTTTACTAGAAAAGTTAATACATTTAAAAGGTACATAATTTGTGTTGAATATTAAAATTAATTGAGAAATAACTGTTTTCTTGCAGAGATTTGCTGTTCATAGCTATTTATACAGTAGAAAATAAGGTGGACGAATATATTCTTAAGTTTAACAATAGTTAATCTTTAGTATATTCGGTAAGCACTTGAAAACTGGTTTATGTTTCCATTAAATATAATATAAACCAATCCTTTTAGGCTAACAAAGAACATTGATTTTAGTTAAGCTTCTACCCCGGATTAATTGTTTAATTCACACGAAAATTTCTAAACAATTTATTAATGCATATTTCGCACATTATCTGTTTCATAACAACTTGTTAAATTTTATTCAACAATTATTTGCTAAAGGATTAGAAAGAACGTTCTTCTCCCGATATAAAGACTTGCTCGCTCGTCGTATATCTTTGAAAATAGAAGCAGCTCAGCAACACTTGTTTGTTTCTTAATTATAAATATATTTCAAATATTTGCACTCTTCAATCCCCTCTTGCACTCTTCATTTATTGTTGACCTTTCACATCTAGTGAAATTCACTGTAGCTAATATCACTGATTATTCATTGAAAGCTCATTTAATTTTGTTATATCATACGAACTTATGAGTTTCTTCTTACGTGGTTATGACAGCGGTGTATGATGATGACTTGTGGATGCCAATACATTTGGAAAATCTAGGCTACCATTTCAAAGCCCCACCTCAAAAGACACAAAGTTGCTATTCTCCAAATATTGTTTTATACGCAAAGAATCCTTCGCGATTGCATGTGTTCTTCAACGTTTCAGTGATACTTTTTATACAAGTAATGCAACAGGAATATGAAAAACTATTAGTAAGTATATAGGATGTAACAACGAGTTTATGCAATTAGGTATATCCGTAAATACACCGAGGGTGGCACCACGGATATAGTACACAACGTAAATTATATTTATCAATTTACACAGCAATAATATCACACAAAATATAACAGCAATTACAGGAAATAAATAGAAGCCTCTGTTATTTTTTTCTCAACCGGCACAATTTCATATGAAACTATATTAGGCTTTATCAACCCTGTTTTTTGGCTCTTTTTATCCCCATTAACTCAGCAGTATGTTTTATTTTGTCTCTTTTCCATTTTGCAACACGTTGCACGTATATTTTTGTCAACCATTCCAGCAATATTATTATTTCATTTTGAAAAAGTAGCACGTTTCGTTCCAATAAATTGATTATCGTCACGCATGTAGAAAAATAAATTCCTATTTTGTTGCTGTGTTATCAGCTTTTCGGTCAAACTGGTCCTCTAGTCCGTTCTGAGCATCCCCTTCTTTTTCACTCCCGATAAATTCTTACATTTTTGGCTTGGCCAGGCAAAAATATATAGCATCGTTCCTAAAAGTACTTGAAATTCTTGGTAGTTATAGACGTGAAATTGGCAGACATAAAGATATTGTCGGAAGTGAAAATGAAACTGCGCTCTGGACTGAACTTATGTACATGTGTGAGTGAGTTAAAGACCTCATGTGTGTGTGCGATCGGTTTATCTTTCAGAAGGCTGACGCTATAGAACAAAGAGTTTCTTTTCTACTTATGCGAAGGATGAGATTGATCGATGTTAGGATTTCTGGTGGCTTGCTGGTATACGGATTCGTATGGCAACGTTGAAATTCAAGAAAAGAATGATAGGCGTTGTCACGCTTGTAGCTTGTCTGATTTATATCAGGTGTAACTACTTGGCACGAGACTGCGGAGTCCTCTGGTGGTAGCGCCGAGCGCGTCCAAGTGGCTGGAGGAGGAATTGGTTTGCGAAAGAAAGAAGGAGAGAGATAGACTCACACAGAGCTTCGCATAGTAATAAATATAAGGAAGAGAATATTAAACACGAACCAAGTATCATTGGTCGAATTTTTAGAAGGATTTATATTTAACTTGTGCATTTTTGTTTAATATTTTATTCTTCATATCTCTCTTCGTCCGAAGCCTTTTAGCGCGTCTATGGTGGGAGTGCAGGGAACAAGCTAAAATAGTGTCTCCTGGGACCATACAGGTGGCGTTGAGGGCAGCGGTGCTGCTGCTGGCACATGTTTCATCTCGATCGGCGGCGAATAGGACGAGGATTCGATGCTGCTTTGTGTGCTGCTACTTGCTCTTGGCGCTCTTGCCACCGTCATCGTTGTCGTCGTCGTCGTCGTTGATACACTCTTGCCCGTCGCAGTTGTCATCGTCGTTGTTGTGTTTGTGCGTGTTGTTTCTGTTATTGTTGTTACTGCGGTACTCGCCTTCGACCTCATCGTTGTACTTGACGCAGCTTGAGGCCTGCAATCACCATGAGATCTAACGTTAAATTTCTTATCAGCTTCTTTACATTCTTGCCTTTGTAAATTTAAAATAACGTTCGCTCTGGAGAGGAGAACCAAACACAGTGTAGAGTATGCAGGGACCGCTAGATAAAGTGCAATAGGAACAAAGGGACCAAAATCGCAATCGGGCAATCGCCTTTGTATATTGATCGATTATATATATATAGACAGGGAAATCCACAATGATTCACTGATTCTCTCAAAGCCGGTGTAACGGGCAAAACAGACAAGCCTCGTGTTAAAACATAGCGTGCAAATATTTGAAAAATTGCCAATCCAAATTTTCACTTGTACATTTTTCTTCGGTATGTTGTATATTAATTTGCCTATATTTTGTTCATTACACCGGCCTTCAACAGTCACTCCTCTTATCCCTTTCCATAAACTAAATTCATTTGAGAATTGGTAAGATCAGAGTGAGCGAGAGAAGTGGCGCACTTAATTCTCTCTCTCTCTCCCTCCCTCTCTCATTTTCACGTACTCACACATAAGTTCATTATCACCTGTGGCTACATTCCGAATTACGCACGAAGCGCCATATAACGTACAGTTTATGCCACGTTTATTATAGAATTTAAATGTTTTATGTGCGAATATGCGTAATTCAGAATTGATCCCCTGTTGACTAAACAGAGGCAGCTAATGATTGTATGTGCGTGTAGGGTCTGTAGGAGAGAGTAATATACTATTTCTCTTTGACTTTCAATTGACAATATTTTTTCGACGACAAATGAATTCAACTTTTAGGAAGGGGACAAACAGAGAGAGAGAGAGAGAGAGAGAGAGAGAGAGAGACAGCGTATCAATGTACATCTCTGTTTATTATCAGTTGATCAAATGCCGATTGCCTATAAGTATAATCTTAGGCACTTTTTGCCCTGATTCGCTTTATCTAGCGGCCCCTGTGTACATAATATAAAAGACATTAATTATATAATATATAAATAATCCATTCAATTCTTAGGTAGTAAAATGAATCATAATGTCGTCAAAATGATCTGATTTTGGTACATTGAATAATTTTAGAGATACTATAAGTAGTTAGAAATATGAAGAGGAAATTCGAAAATTGTAATAAACATCAAGAGAAAAGGTAGTTTTTCGACGACAAATACACTACGTCTTTTTGTGATAGGGCTGCTCTTCAAAAGATCATATGGGTGTAGTCTTAAGAAACTGATTAACTTTTAGTAGATGAGTATTTTATATTGAAACTGAGGTTTTATTTTGAAGAAAATCTATCCATATATATATATATATATATATATATAGTATATACTATATGCATACTATAAAGTACAGTATAACCAATTTTATGGATAGCCATCACAGTACCGAGCTCGTTACGAAAGATTAATCCAAACGAATTTTTCTTTATAATTTACGATTAAAACGATTTACACAGTTTCTTCTACCACATTTATTGAAATATAATATTTCACTGTCTGTAATAAACTTTAACAAAATTCCTTTTCCATTTCAGAAAAATTTTGTAAATGTGCAAGCCCTTTTTGAAGAGATTGACTAAAACTACCAGTGCGAGGAGAGAGAGAGAGAGAGAGAGAGAGAGAGAGAGAGGTTTGAAGAGAGTAACATAGAGTACATAAAAGAGAAGAGCAAAGGGTATTAGTCATAATAACACTCGTAACAGAATGCAGTGCTTATTTACTTTGTGCACGACGGGCAAGACGGATGAATGGGTCCAACGGATCGTCGCCTTGGCACGCAGCCGGCGCAACTATCCCACCTCGCGAGTGCGGTTCGCTTCTTCTTGGGCGGAAAGTGGAAGTAACGACGATAACTTGGGCCAGGAGCATCCGAGTCGGTCGACATACCCGATACTTCGTCCTCCGTATCGATGCACTTGTCCCATTGCTCGCTCCATCTCTCTCCCCCCGTCGTTTCCGTCTCCTCGTCCTCCTCATCCCCCTCTTCCCTCAACCCCACACTAACCAGTCTTCCCCTCGGTCCCTGCTTCGAACGATCACTTTTGCCCACCTCGGAACTCAGCTCCTCGGCCTCCCGTAATTCCTCCTCTTGTATACTATTGTCCTCGTTCCTCAGGAATACCGAGTCCGAACCGAGTGACCTTGAATCTGGCTCGGGTGGGTCGACACTGCCCATCGACGCCAACGGTGCTCGTTTTCCTGACGATCCCTGATGATGATGATGATGATGATGATGGTGATGGTGATGATGATGTAGATGATGATTATGAAGATGGCGCTGTTGCTGCTGTCGTCTAATCTGATTCTTATCCAGCGCCTCATCCTCGTATAAGCCACTCTCGCTACCGCATGGCGATAAATCCGGGGTTGGTTGGATTATCTGATTGGTAAGAGGGTTTCGCGGTAAGAATAAGCGAATGAGGGAGGATGGAATAAATGCATGGGACTTACCTGAATACCGATAGGATAATACGAATCCCATGGTTCGTTGTAGGGGGCGTATCTTGGATAGGACGAAGGAGGCGGAAGGCACGGCATGACCATGACGGAACCTCGGCGTTCCAGGTAGCTGCTCGCGGTGCTGCTACAGGTTACCGAGCTGCACCTCCTGTAATCGTTGGATCGTGGCAGCGGCAGCGCCTGAAACCTTGGCGATCTCATTGGCGCCGTTAGCAACGCATCGTAACCGCCACCGACCGAAGCAAACCGGGGTGCCTCTATTGGAGATCGTTGCTGATTCACCTAATCACAATTTTCTAATATAAATTCTGCACAGGATTTGTGTTTTATTCTTGGCAATATCAAAACGATTCATAGCGAAGAATATTTCATAGCATATAGAGAAGTTTTGATTATAAAAGGTTTACTCTTTGATTTGATAATTATTATAAAATCAGACGTGTGCCAACTGTGATTGGTGCTTTTAATTGAAAGTTAATCTATAGACAAATTTTTATATCCGCTCCTTGTTTATTGTCAACCATCAAATGATAATATCTATATCTTTTTGCTTTTAGACTTACTTCGACGCACAAAGACCTTCTAGGACCTCGAGCTGGCTTTGGCGGTAATCTAGCGATTGCTTCGAGGGCGATAGCCAATGCTCTTTCTTCAGCTTCGGCTTCTGCTACAGCTGCAGCTGCCGCTGCAGTCAGTCTTGGATCATCCAGTTGTTTGCTCGACTTACACCTGTGAAAAATCCGTTTGCTTCATCGCTTTGTCCATCCTCTTAACTCTCTTACAGTTTATGCTTCACAGCTACTTTACAGTTTCTCGTCAATTTGAATAAATGTTTATATCTATCTCAATTATAAATCGATTTGTACCTATTTTTTTAGGCAAATTTATTATATTTTGAAATCTTGAATCTGGTCAAATTGTTTTTAAAAATCTATTTTCTTAGCCATTATTTATAAATTGGTGCAATATCCTTTTACCTGCTTTTATAAACTACCAGCAAAACCATGAGACTGAAAAAGCCACCGAGAGTCGCTGCTATCCTTACTCCGGTCATGACATCATACGTCTTGTAGAAGTCGATTTTTATCTGCTCTCGATCAATCAATGTTGGCTTTGCATCTGGCAGGAGAGTCGTCGGCCCATTTGTTGCCGTTCCTGTCCTGTTGTTGCCGACACTCCCCATTCCTTTCAACGTATAAACAAAATTTATTTCAAAAAAGTAAGATTTACATAGCCTCTCATTCGACTTTTCTTCAGCTTTTCTATTCACAATTACTATAACACTACGTTATAAAATATGTATCTTTTATATACAACTTTGCACGTATAATTCAAGTTTCTTCCTTTACCTCTAATGATCATTAAAAATTGCTTTTCAAGAGTTATTACTCTTTCTTTCTTTATAAACTACTAAAAACAAGATATCACATATTATACGACTGACGAGTCAATTAACTTTTTCTTTCAGCAATACTCGACGATCCATTGCTTTTAAATATTTATTCTAATTAATTACTTATTTTTATACTTATCTTCGAATATGCACTTAGATAAAAGAGTGATATCTCTCTTTATTCATTTATTTAACCCCCTTAAAAATTGGTTAGGAAACAAAAAATATGCCCTTGTATTATAAGCTGCAGTTCTTGGGTAATACGTTCTAACGATTTTCTTCTTGTAGCAGTAGTGTGCGAGGTAAAATATTTCAAGCTGGAATATAAGAAATAGAGTTTGCATCGTGTTGCGCTTTACATCAAAGAGTGTAGAAAATTTACTGGTTTTCCTTTTAATGGTAGGTATAAGAGCAAACTGAACATCGACCTATGGAAAACCCTTTTTTGCATACAAAATAATTATTAAAATGAGTTAAACCTATTAGTGGTATAATATTATATATTTTAAGATGTAAATACTTTTTCTATAAAAGCAAAAATATAATAAACACGAAAGAAAATATATTTGAATAATTTTTGCTATAGTTTTAACGCGTGTGTAGGACAAATTATTATATATGTATTTCTTGAATAAACAACGATTTAAAATGTAACAAAATTTAAAATGTTAGTATTACGATAATTTACAACTGCATCTGGTCATTTATAGTATCTCTGACCGCGCTAATTGAATAGATTTTTTTTTGCACAAAGATTGATAATATAAAACAAGCGATTATTTATGAATAGAAAAAATTTTTATTTAAATTATTTATACAAGTTATATATACTCTATAAATATCTGCGAAAGACGGAATTCCTTCGTTCCATGGAACTTGCAATGTAAAATATTAAAATACTTGGAGTTTCTCCCATTGTTGAGCTGACTACAAAGCATTAGCAGCTTATAAGGTACTGCTGACTTAATGTAATTGAGCTCTGACTGTCTTTGAAATCAAATCTACAGTGTACCTACAACCGAAGAATTTTGATTGTATATTTTTAAGCTGATATACTTCAATAGATACAAAGACTACTTATCGAACATTCACAAAATAATATCATTGAATTAATAGAAAACTATTTAAAAAATTATTTTCTAGCATATGTATAAGCACATTTAATTCTGTTCTATAGTGCAACGACACATGAAGGTATAGTACAGTACATTAGTAGTGAACTGCAGAGCTACAAAACGAAGCGATTTTAAACGAAGAGGAACGGAATGAATTCAGAGGAGTCGAGCATCGTGAGATCCATCGAGCCAGAAATACCGCAGAGAAATTGGAGCGATAAGGAAAAGTGGGGCTGCAGCAATTGGAGGTGGAACTGACATGGAAAGGGAAGTGTAACTGGAACGACATCGAGAACTACAAGAGGGGCAATACAGAGAAAGATCCTCAATGAGAAATTTTCAAGGCAAAAGAATAGCTCGAGTAAGCATCAAGTGCTAAGAGAAAAATCGTTCATAAATAAAATGGATACACAAAAGCATGAAAATAAGCTCGAATAACGAAAGAGAAACGATAGAAAAATGAATTTTTTAGAAGAAAATCGCTATTCGAAATAAAACATGACACGTATTAGCGATTGACATAAATTGCACTAATGGAAATAAATATTAAAAGCACGAATAATAAATTTTATTGCAAAGCGTAAATTGGTAAAGAGTAGAGCAAAAAGAGACTAGTTGGAAATTTCAATGATAATACTAAGACTTACGGACATTTTAGTAAATCTATTTTTCATGTATGTATATTATAGTGTATCTTTGCAATAGCCTGAAAATTGTTAAAAAATATTACGTTTTATTGATATTTTCACACACCCACACACACAACTGTATCATGTAAATCTTGTTTTAAACTGAAACTGAGAGACTCAAAATATATAATTATAGCTTCGAAAAATGGGAAGGGTCGAGGAAATTAAAAAACAAAGTGCACTGTTATAAAGGAAAAATTTGCAAAGTAAAGAGATATAAAAGAGTTAATTAGTCTAGGTTTTAGAACGAACGTTAACGTTTTGTGGGGAGCTAACAATAAGGGACGTGCTTTTATTATATATGCCCTTTATACAAACCTCTATGTGTATGGATACAATTAGATAAGGTAACCAGCAAAGCCTAAGACGTAGAGGTACTGAAATATATATCTGGAGAGAGCATAAGGTCATACTTTTGGCGCGGGGGCCGCGGGGGGTTGTGCCAGAGGAGGGTTAGGTGATAGAGGAAGGCGCCACCACACACACATGACACGTGCTCATACATACAGCATATATATACAATAGCATTTATACATATATGTATATCTATGTGCTATATATATGAACACATGTCATGGTGGCTAGTCTTCCTTCCCCTCACCCCTCTGGCTTCAATCCTGGAAATACACGCTATCTTTAAGTACTTCGCATCTCTATATATATATATATATATATATATACTATATGGTCTACGAATTTATTAATTGGTTTTGAATTGTAATGCCTTATTTTTGCTTATCGTTAACCTATAATAAGAAATGTTATTTTACGGGATATTAGAAAAATACTGTGCTAATAGGATAAATAGAAGTATTATAACAAATTTATTCGTATTTGGTTTAGCCAATAATAAAAGAAAGAAAACTTTTAAAAGTATTGGAAAATATCGTATTAATTATGTAGAAAATACTGAAGTACTTGTATATATAAGAATTTATTTACTTTAAGATTTAATTTTGATTATTTCCAGGTTATCCAGCAATAATAAAACAATAGGGGCACAATGTGAGAATAATTGGCCACAGAAAAGGCTAAATGGAAGAAACTGTATATCTACCAATGATTACACTATAAAAGTGTAGTGCTGAGAGTTGTAAGTGAGGCAATAATTAATCTAGTCTATTTTGTTTTGGTGGAGGATTAAACACAATATGTCAATGACGGTTATTGACCGGTAGGTGCGCATTCATTTCACGATATAGGTGTATTTGAAAAAATATTGTAAAATTGATATGCTTCGAACGCATTTTATTCTAGTCATGAAAAATTTGGAATAACGAGAACCTTTGGTGAAAATTTGTATTATAGAGTGTAACTAACTTATAAATGCAGAAAGGTAAAGCAATAATAGCTTTGATGTATGATAGTGAGGGATCAGTGGCAGTAGGTCATTGACGGCTATTTGCTCTAGCTAAGCAATGTACAATTATTTTACTCTCACAAACAACTGTATTCACATCAGATTTAAATGACGGGAGTGTCTTCCGATTAAAAAAAGAATTAAATTTCGGTAACAATTTGCATTATATATAATAAATTTGTACATTTAAAAAGGTAAAACATTCATTGTTCTAATGTATTATACGTATCGTAAAGGAATAAAGATGCTAGCTGTCACTGACAGCTTTTGGCTGGCTACAGAATGTGCAATAATTTTACTTTCATAGCATGCATGATTTTTTAGTAAAGGAGTGTCTTTTGGTTAAAGAGCAAGTTAAATTTTAGTAAGAATTTGCATTATTCTACTAAGTACGTCACTCAAATCGGTCACTAAAGTGGAAATAAATTTTTGTTTATCTTTGCAAAAATAAAAAATATTAAGTTTTTTTCATATTAGCTTCTTGAAAGTATTCTTAATTTCGATCCAAATAAGTAATATGAAAAGCTTAAATTATCCCATCATAATTGCAAAAATAATCAAAATTTTCGCTCACCCTATATGGTGAATTAAGTGACACGCCCGTATAACTAACTGATATATTTAAGCAGCTATAAGACTGATGGTTATTCTGATATACTACAACGAGAGGGATTCAAACAAATAGAGACAGTACGTGAGATTGAAAATTTTTGACCAGCTCCGAAATGTACGATCAGCTTTCACAGCATACATGAGTTTGAAACAAAAAAAGTGTCTTTCGGTTAACAAAAGAGATTATATTAATATTCAACTAATTTGTTTAGTAGAGAAGTAAGAAAAATGTTTGTTCTGGAATATGGTGGTTGAGGATTAGGGGCCACAAAGGTCATTGACGGTTGTTGGCCAGCTAAGAGGTGCACATTTATTTTGCTTTCGCGTTAGCCGTGTGTTCGTACGCCCCTTGTGCTGCAACAGGCGAAGGGTGATGTGTGTATTCCAGGTGATTCCAGGGCAAGACTGCGCGAGCAGCTCGCTGCTTGCTTGGCGGGCTGGTTGGGTTGGTTTGGTACTTGGTTTGGTGTCGGTCGGCGTCACTGCCTCCAGCCAGAGTACAGTGTTTGTGTGCGTGTATGAGTGTGTTGAACTGGGTAGGGGCAACCGGCAGGTATCGATTCCCACCAACCAGCCAACCAACCCACATGGAAAGGAGAAACAGCCCCTGTGATGCTAACCACCGGCACCAGCACCAGCCAGCCAGACCATCCAGTCCATCATCCTTATACCCATTTTCCAACTCTTTCAACCTTGCGAGAACGCAATCACATACAATAATGCCCGCATCTTCTATCTCCCTTGACTAATTGCTCTACTGATTTAGTTGGACTGTTCAGTTACCCTTTTACAATCACCATTAATAAGTATAATATGTGATTTTCTTTATATTTCTCTTTCTTTTTCTTGCTCGATATTGTAATCACTTTTTTTGCACAAATATAGGAATTAAATTTTAGCATAAAACAGAAAATATATAGTGTGCATATCTATACATATCTCTCTTTCTTTTCCTCTCAGTCTCCATCAGTGCTTGCCACTGATCTATACGGAAATAGTCTATCTGTATTTTTATCTTGATTATTTTTTTCTATCATCTGCAAGACTATATATATATATATATAAATCGCGCATGTAGTCAACTAAAAGACCGACTTTTAATATAGTATAAAACTTGTCGGTTATTGTTATCTTTTCATTTCATTTATTTTTATCGAGGCAAAGCTTAGATTTCACTGCAGAGCTAATTTGGATCAAAGCTTTTTCCACAAATTTAACGTAAAAACATTAGCAAAGAAATTAGTTTCAACTATAGTTGTTAGGCTACGAATGCACCTACAGATTATATTCTGAAACACTGTAGACAAATCTATTTATAATCTTTAAAGCAGCTTAACATAGTTACTGTTCCCTATTTCTCGTTAGAGAGATTTTTATTTACTTTATTATTCTATAAGCTAAATTTATATACAATTGCTCTGGAACTATAATGTTTTATGATGATTTTTGTTTTCGACTTATTGAAATAGAAATATGATGTTAAATAAACTTTTTGTTCTTGAAATTTTTAAATATTTTCTCTAATATTTCAAATTAAGTGTACATTTTCAAAGTATGTACACCCACATAAACATTTCAATAGAAACAGCTATTTCTGTTATACATTGACTGATACAAAGAAAAAATTATTTTACATGCAATTACTATCAATGATGAAAGTAACAATGTTATTTAAGTTTCATGAGTATTTATTATAGTTCATAAAACAAAATTTTAAAGGTAAATTATTGCTAATTGTTCAACATTAAAAAACATTAAGAAGTTAATTTAAATTACCAGATAGTAATTGAAATAAATAGTCTAAATAATTTACTGAAAGAAATTGCTTTTTTTCTACGTTAGTCTTTCTATCAATTTTATTAATCGTAAATGCTTCCTCAAACCTTATGACTTTCTCAATGCAACAACAGGTTTACTACCGCATTTTCTTGAATATAGTTTTGCTGCACCATAACGATTAAACTCCATTTACTCATTACCTTTTAACACTAAACTCACCGAAAATTTTCTCTACAAAAGTGTTTAAATTTGTTAAACACCAATGCAACCAATGCAAGGACTGATTAAACGCTTAACATTTTCAAATTTTTTATAAAAAAAAACCAATAATACAGAAATTAAGAATTAAATCTTGCAATGTTGTTAATACAATCTATCATTGAGAAAATATTATTTTATAATACGTGTAAAAAGCAACGGATTGGAAAAAATCATGTAGAGAGTCAGTGACAAGAGGTGAAAACATAAAAAGTTTTAAGTCGGCAGAAGAGAAGCAGCTTGTCATCGTCAAGTTTTCTCATATTGCTCCTCCCTATAGCATTTTACTATGTCTGACATATACATAGATGTTATAAGCAAGCCTCATTCCGCAATTCGCATGCATACTCCTATCTCATTGCAGTCAGAACGCCCAGAACTACCACGAGCCATTGCCTCGTAAAGACGAAAATGGATGTTTACTCCTATAGTGTCTCTTATTTTATCAAAAGTTCGCAGCTAGTTTCTAACTTTACTATTACTTCTTTTATTCTTCAGTATTATCAGTAATATTTTTACTATTCTGAAAATTCATTAAATCATCACTTTGATCGTTGTCTTTTTTAAGTTTTGTTTTTAGAAAAATTTTAAATACTTTCTGATCCTCACAATTTTTATTTTAGTATTTTATAGTATTATTATAAATTATGCAGCGAAAGATCTGAAAAACTGACGACAACGTTGTTCTGGCCTATGACTATTTCGCTGCTTTTCAATAAAAAGTGTACATACCTTTGTTTGTTTTTCAATGGCCATACTGTAAACTTATTTTAAAAATGGTTTTGAAAGAATGATTGGTTGACTTTATGTGGTTATATTACTATTATTTTATAACCTTCCACAAATAAATTGGATAGAATTATTCGATCAAGTCCTGTTAAAAACTTAAAAAAGCTATTGGTAATTATTAGGATTAAATATTTTAAATAATTGGAACGTATGGCATTGTGTCATATTCACGCAAACACTTTGTTTTTATCTCTTACATTTATCTTTTGTTCATTCCTAATAGAATTATAGATCGTTTATTTATACACATAATGCATTATGTTTTGACTAATTTATTATCACAATTTTATACATTTAATTATTCATTAGATATTTGTTGAATCTACTCTTTTTGTTTCTATATGTGGCATGTTTCTAAGGATTACTGCTTTCGTACGTAATATTTTTGGGTAATAGATGTTTAGCTATACGTTGAGTGGGAAATCTCTATTACCGGGACTCTAATTATGAAGTACATACTGGCAGTTGGGTATTATACTAAGTGAGATCAGGTAAGTGAGACTAAACGTACTATCCCTGGAGATTTCGTTCAACTGATGTCGATGTATTCAATATTAATTTAAAGCTTTCAAACCTAGATCGGGAATTGCATTTTCACAAATAAAATATTGTTTTTTAATGGCTGAATGAGAAAGATATTGAAAGCAATCTTGCAAAATAAATATCATGCCCAATTACACAAAACGAATAACTATATATGTATATTCACATGTACATAATAAATTGATTGTTGGTCAGTTGGTTAGTGTCATCTACAAATATACCTACGTTTATTGGGACAAAAGTTTCATAAACGAAGTTTAGAATATCGAAATTTAGCAGAACTAAATAGTTCTTTAATATTAATAATGAAAATAAATGTGAATGCCTCGTATACTTTTATATTAGAAAAATATATTACAAGAAAATATATATCAATAACCTTGTACAAATTATTATTGCAAAATGCTAATTTCGTTCTGAGATTAATCTAGAACGTTTATTGATCGATGTGGTATTACATTTTTTTGATTTAGTTACATCATAAAATAAAAAACTATTGTAAGAACCAATCTTATTTTTTATTTTAATGAACAGAAAGAAGTATACCTTTTTATCGATAAAAGACTTAAACAGAAATGACGCATTATTAAAAACTGTTTGATTTAAATAATAATTATCATTACTAAATTAACATTAGGAGTATAAAATAAATGTTGTCAAACTATGCGAAATAATAAATGAAGGACTCTTTAGGTTCAACATAAATTATTTTTTTAAATATAAAATAGCCTTGGTCTTAATGAAGTAGATGGAGTTCTGATAGTTTGAAGCATAAGCAGCAGAAGCAGAAGTAGCAAAAGCAGCAAGAACACCACTGCTTTGAAAAGCACAAGGTTATGTGAGAAAAGCCGAATCAGCACTAACAGATAACGAATCTTCAGTTGGTACTTAATTAGTAAAGGACAATGAGAAGGAAAAAGCTGTTTCTACTGTGTTCAATCTCCATGTGATATGATATCCCGCTCTCTCCCTATTACTTCACCTACACTACTTTATATTCCAAACAAAACCTCAAAACCTATTACTTCAACTATTCAGCTTATAAATTTTTATAACAGCGATATTCTCATATCGTGCCCTATAATTGGGATAGCTTCGCGATTGTTATCTATTTTTATTCATTCATCATTATACATATAGATTATTTTCTGCTCTTCTCTAATATAAACGCTATATCCCCTGACCTCTTTATTTGATATTTTTTATGCACAATACATTTGTGAATTTTATAAGAAAATAGTACTTTTTAAATTATCAGAGCTTATCAAGATTGTTTGTTAATGGAAAGAATGAGAAAGAAATTTTTCTGACATTTTACGATTTAGATGGAATAAGAGTTCGTTTTAAGTAAATCGCTAATTTCTCTTTTCAATGGAAAAAATAAAGATTTATTAGTATGCATATAAATTTTATCGTGTACACGACCCCTGTATAGTCAAAGCAACACTTGGAGCTTGTACTTCTTACTTATAGTAAGTTATTCATATATTTATTTCTCTTTCTAAGAGAGAGAGAGAGAGAGAGAGAGAGAGAGAGAGCGTTGAATGTTTTCAAAAACAAATTCTGTATAACAAATTTTTTTAAAGTGGTTTCTAATACTTAAAATAGATTAGAGAGAAGAGTAAATTCTCTTTAGTTTCAAGTTTTATTTGCGATAGTTTACAAAATGCGCGCGACAACAGTTTCGGATTTACTTAAAGCCACTTACTGTCTGAGGAGCCGGGCAGATATGACTGCACAAATATTTGGTTAGTTGATTTCATGGGACACGAGGAACTAGTTCAATTATGAGAGTATACCTGACACTGTGAAAATTTGCTAGCCACAAATTCCACTGGTCTTGCAATTAACGAAATTGAAATATATCGTTGTCGACATGCTGCCACGTAAAATGAAAGAGCGTCACATACGTATAGTATTATAACTAGATGGAAACACAAAAAACCTGTTTATCTATAATTCACCAATTCGTATGAGTTTAATTACTTAGGTAATTTAGACTTTGTAAACAAATAAGCTACTTCTTTGTTTTATTTTAGAACGAAGATCGATACACTTCATTCAACGTAATTGTTATATACCATTGATATGATCAAATTAATATCAGTTTTCGCAGATATATCCAATAACTAGACGTCAGGCGATAAAGAAAATTAAATTAATTAGCTAAATAAATAGTTTATCGGTGGCGATTTAAAATAATCTGCATGAATAATAGAAAAACAAGTTACCAAATATTTATTTGATTTATGAAAAAATATATTTAGAATATTTAACAATTGAAGTTAGTCTGCAACCATATATTCTTACTTTATATTTCTGTAGAATTCCTTTCAACGAGAAAATCTTTTTGGCTAATGGTAACAGTTGGAATTGTAATAAGTTCGTGCGAATAATGAATGTTCTTGTTGAATAAGAGGAGAAATAAATTTGACTAGTCAACTTTTAAAAGAGTATCCTGCTTTTTATGGGTAATTCTCATGGACTTATCAGGTTGAAATTGTGGTCTGAAAGAGCGACCAGAGTTATGAAACAAACTGCTGTCGTTCCAGTTTCAATCCTTTGGGAGGCGAGAAGACGAGTATTCCAACACTCTGGAGGTTGGCTGTCGATGTAACCCACTGCTCTCTTTCTTCCACTATCCTCTCACCGTCGTACCATCGTCTTCTTCCTCCTTCTACCCTCAACCTCCTTCATTTCTTTTCTCACACCCCTCCCCCCTCCCTCCGTTACCATCACTATTCCATTCCTTGCCATCACCACTTTTTTGCAATCGAAAATACTAAAGAACCAGCCAATCCATAACTTTCTAAAGTCTTTTGTTAATTATTATGCCACTATTCTGCCCTTATACTTATTTAACAAGGAGCCGGGTTTTAACATTTCAGCAGATTGGCTGCCAATTGGGGAACGTTAAAAAATGTTTGTACGGAAAATCAGATTTAAAATTTGCATACACAAAACTATAAGTGAACTCACGTCAACTGCTATTTTTGAACAAGCCATCGAAGCAATAGGGTGCATCACTTAATTTTATAAGCATAGATTTGTCTCCTTTAATATTTTCTCCAAACAAACGGATACAAAATACAACTTTATTATTTAAAGAAAATTGAAGACTTTGTCCTCTTAAATTACAAAGTAAACAATGTTAAACTTAAAGATGTTTCTATAGTATTTGGTTAATTAGTTTGAAAGATTTGTATTAGAGCCTTGAAATACTAATTATCATAAATTTCAAAAGCAAAAGGAAAAATGGAGCCAATTCTATGCCAAGCAGACTTATAAATGGCCAAGATTGAATAAAATATTGTACAAGGGTTGCCGAGGATGAAATTTTCAAGTCCGAGCCGAAGCCCGTGGTCTGAGACAAATCCCTTTATGAAGAAATAGGCGACGAGAAAAGTAGGCAAATTGCCAAGGTAAAGGACACGTGGAAGAAAGCTTGACAAATAGGTTGCTGAAAAAGCCTCAGCAGAATAGCGTAAGAGAGTTAAAGCTGGCAGATATACGGCTCTCAAAGATTTCGATAAAAGCTTCGAGTTAATTTTTTACTAAAAACCATTTCTATTAATCTTATAACAATTTTACCTGGAAATATGTGCTTATAATTCGGGAATAGCTTATCATACATTAGACTGACTCTTTAGAAGATATACTATATAGAAAATAAAAAACATAAAAATATATAATTCTATACAAATTTCTAGTTAATTAAAATAATTACCATCGATTTCTACATTGGGTTACACGTAGCACTCTGATGCCAATGTAAACAATTATCATGATTTAGTTATACTATCAGTAGTGCGGGCTTGATCAATTTTTAAAATCGTCAAAGCATTTATGTAGCTTTATATTTGTTTTTTGCTTTTTCCTTAAAAGTCGATTGTACATTTAAACACAATTGAAATATTTTCCCCCTTTATAATCATTTTTACTTTTTTTTTCAAAGTTATCAGCGTGTATATATGTATAAATCTAATCTATATTTTTTTATCAATAGATATAAAGGAGTGTTTGATAAGAAATGTTTATCATTAACTTTTTATATTTTTATACAAAATCAATGAGTTTGGTACTCGAAAGAACGTAAAATACCTACAAACGTATCATATTTATTAGCAAAATAAACTGTTTTGTTTTTAGTTTAAAATGCAAGTGAAATATTATTTGAGAATTAAGTTTTTAAAAGAAATTTATTTATAACCAAGTCTGTGTGTACTTTACAATACAATAAAGAGAAATTTAAGGAGGGGCAGAGTGAGAGCAGAAACACGTAAATAATATGGCACTGCATATAAACAAATAGCGATAGTAATTTTTGGTTTGGACAAATGGGGTGATTAAGCTCAACTTTTCTTGGTGGGATTTCCCAATCCAAAAACGTTCCTTTTAACAATGCTCGTCCCCTTTAACTCTCATCCTTCCCTGTAGATAACGACATCAGCCAGCTTGAATATCCAATAACGTCTATCGATCCCAACAGCAGCCTTATAGAGATCCTGTGTCACACTCCTTTTACCTCATCCCACTCTCTACTTTGTTTTCCATGTCCGACCATTCTCCATCATCTTCTACTTTCCTTTACGAGATCCTTGAAACCCAAGAGGAAACATTTTATTCTCCCTTCGCTTCAATCTTTACTGTTCTTCATGGAATCTTCTTTTGCTATCATACATTTTTTTAAATTATTTGTACCATTTTCTTACTAACTGGTATTATGGAGAAAAATATTGAATCCACATTTGCATTACACAGAAATTAATTCTTACGTTAAATGATGTGTTTTATATTTAATTTAATTTATTACTCATTTCCACGGTTATTGCTTATATATATATATATATAAATTGTAAAAATAATATTGTTAATAAAAATAAATAACAATAACTGTTGCTTTATAACGTAATTTAAAAAAGAAATTAAAGTTAAAAATATACAAAGAAATATAGGTCTACTACTTTAATGTTGGAGTATAAGTGTAAGTAAAATTTAACCTCCCGAAAGATTAAGTTATTACTATTTACCATATATAGTATACAAAATAAAATATTTACGTTAAAAATGAATATTCTTATATGTATAGAGAGAGAGATAATCCATAATAGGCATTCGTTTGCTGCTAAGATCACGCATCGATGGAACTGCTTATATTTCCTAACTAGGAACGGAAACTTTTTTAGATACGAAGCTTTCTTTTTTATGACGGACGAGCGAAGCGAACGATAAATCGACTACCATAAATCCTGAAATTGCTGCAGCCCTGTTCGTGTGACGTAGTTATGTTTTCTATACTACAAGTAGTTTACTTTATTTACAATCGAATGATTTCACTTTGCAGTGCTTACAAATCCTTATAATATTAAATTAGAGGCGTGTTTTATTAATCATCGATAACTGTATGAATTAAAATGTATTACTTTAAATTTTTTAATTTCCCGCTGCGTAGAGACAAAACTTTGTCACGCAATAAAATATATTAATAAATAATTCCTCAGAAAATATAAGGAGCTTTAATTATTTTAGATTTCCAAGCAGTTTTTATGTAACCTCCTTATAAACTGATATTTAGTATAAAAATCTTCCAAAATGGCCGGGATTTGTATAGTTATAAAGAGAGATAGGATATTGATATTTCAGTGGGGTAAATATCAAGAAAACTTCATGGTCGTTGTAAAATACTAGGAAAAATACAATTTTCAGTAGTATAGAAAAGGCAGGTTTTGGAAGATCGCAATAAGCAAGCCGCTTTAAGTTTGGAGCTGATGTTATCAGATTAGGTTTGAATGGTTCACACATCAGAGAGGAATGTGGGTACTGGAAAATGGTTAATAAAATAGAGAAAGCAGCTTGATGAGAAATCTTGAAGATATCAGTGAGCATCATAGATATTATTGGATATAGGGGCTGATCGATTTTATTATCTATACGGATGCGGAAATGGACGTATCTTTAAAGTTTAAGGTGTCTCTAGTTTTGAAATCTGAAATATCCCTGAGTATAATAATGATATTTGCTTACTTTTTGACAAAACGCTCAATTCGTAGTAGATCGATTGCTTCTTGGTTGGCTCTTAAAGGTTTCAAGAAAATTCTTAATTCGACCCAATTCTTAAAATATGGTCACTTATAAGAATTGTCATTGTTATGTCAATCAGAGGGTGGCTAACAAAAGGTGCGTAAAAAATATATATAAAAAATTGTAGATTGTTAAATTAACGAGAAAGAAAAGAAGGTACTGCGAGTGATTGAAGACTGGTTATTTCAACTGCTAATTAGTTCATTCGTTCCGTTCTAATTGTACCTGTAGCAAAAACGTCATTTAGCTTGCTGTTGTATCGATCGCAGTCGTATGAATGTTATATCATCGGACAAATTTGCTACATATCTGTATAGTTTATTCTCACGTTAGAATTCTTCCACTTACCATCTCTTTTCCTGCACCTATAAATAGCCATATGTATGATATTTAACATTAAAGCTACTATTCAGGGGTCAAATGTCATATTTTTAATTGCTTGCAAGCCCACGATTAAAAAAAAAAAAAAAAACTCACTGGTACGTTAAGCGTTAATTTTATATTTCTCGTTGTTCAGGAGTTTACAATAATTCTGCCTTTCGATGACGCTAATAAACAAATTTTGTGTATTATGTTGAACAATAATTATTTCAGATTTAACAAAATATAAGCTATAATAGTAATAATTCTCAGTATTCTTTGCTTTAAAAGAAACATATCTCTGGATGAAACTTGATGAATAAAAATTATCCTCGTCCATTGTTCAAGCCAGTAAGAATAAAAAAACCGAATCATTAATTTGCTCCCACATAATTATCATTTGCTCGAATTAATCATTTATTGAAACGAGAATTTTAAGTCAGTAACTAGTTTTTATGTACAAGTGCAATTGGAATAATTTACGTTTTAATAAAGGTTGTCTCGAAACGAGATGGACAAACGGTTTTTAGCTTTGGGAAACGAGAGAAAAACTGTGGACAAAGGAACAGCGTTAAGGTGAGATGAAACGAAGGAGAGCCACTAGAGAGACAATGAGACCTAAATACCAGAAGCTCTCCGAGCACCAACCACGTGCAAATCTCCAGCCATTTGTCTTCTCTTCCAATCTCGATCTTTCGCTTGCCTTTCACGCTTTTGCCTAATTTAAATTAATTTTGCATCTCTCTCAAGATTTTCCGCAAGACTTTTCAATTTCATTCAATGTTACTAAACTCATAAAAATGCCACTTAATTGATTCTGTATTAACGTAATTATTACCAACGAAAAAAAAGAATTTATTTATTTAAACAAATTATGAATACGATGAATATACATATGCACCTTAAATTTATATCAAGACTTAAAAGAGGAGCCGAAACTTGAGTATCAAAATTTGAAATTGGTTTTTCTGTAGACCGATATATTAATTTACGCCACGCCAATAAAACATAATTATTTACTCGTTACTTCATTTAACTACGAGAGAGTAACAAATACTTACAATGGATATATACCCAAAACTTAACATTACTTGAATCCCTATGAGTTATAAAATAGTTTTTAATATCAAAGAAGAATTGCTCGATATAAGTTTTCTTGTAAATGGAGGAAAGGTAGGTCTAAGCAGAAGCATTATTTTTTCATTACTGCTACTCTTTAAGTTACGAGGGGGTTGGAGGGGTGAGTTTATTGCTCGCGGGTAGTCATTATTGATATTGTTCTGGATAAGGTTATAAAGCAAAGAGTGTGTAGTTGATTGGATTGGCTAGTTTTAGAATGAAATGTTGATCTTTGTGTAATAAGAGAAATAAAGAAAGAAAATAATGAAGGAGAGGTACCTCGTTGAGTGGACGTGATGGCGGTGGTCGGCATCGATCTGAGCTGTAACGATCAGTGGCAGTGATTGTAGGACGCTGGTGACAAGACCGGTTGGAAGTCCTCAATTTCAATCCTCAGCTGATTTTTCTTTTCTTCTTCCTTTTCCTCCAGCCCGTCGTCGTTTTCGTCTTCTTCTTCTTCTCCTTCTTCGTCGTCTTCTTCTCCTTCTGAGTGCACCGCTGACACGATGGTCATCTCCACCGCAACGCCGAACAATCCATCATCGTCCATCAGTCGAGTTACTTTGCACTGCACAACAAAATTTAACTCATCATTTCAGTATAGTCATATAAATTTTAAATTGTACATAGTTATGCAAAAGGAACCAATATACAACAAACATTCTGATATTATTAAACACTTTGTTAACCAGTTTCTATTAAAAAAATACAAAATTTACTAATCATTTTCTGAAACACTTTTCAGGCTGTTAAATCTTTTCCACGAAATAATAGCTGTTTGCACCTTTGTACAACTACGTACAATTATGTATACATTATTACTATCCCAATATGCTACATGGTTCTTTAAATGGGCTCCTTTTATCTGCACGCGAACATTCTTATTCATTGTACCAAAGACAAATAACCTATTATTGCCAACTTAATTTTTCTCAAGCAATTGTTAATGACCTTTCTTAGAATTGCTATTAGTAAAATGGAATTTTCTTAAATCTATAGACTATAATTATATAAAAAATTCAGAACAATGGAGCGCAGTAGTTGCTACACTTAAAATGGTCTACTGAATTGAAATCAAATTGTAGTAAGTTTTTTATTTTAAAATGTTCTAATGCTTTGCATGAGTCCTAATAGGTACAATAATTTGTATAGTAAAAATGGTACCCTGCAATTTATTTATTTCAAAAATGTAATTTTTCCAATAATTGTGCTAGCTCTTTAATTTTCTTATAAATTGAGGTTCGTGCAAAGCGTTGGAACGTATTTTAACGAAAACTAATTAAACTTTTATTTCCGTCTATTAGAACGCTTTAGGCGTTGTACTTTGTAAAACTGAAGAGTTAACTTTGATCAGTTGCTATGCCGCTATTTTGAATTTTTTTATACAGAAATATATTTTCTTACGTATTAAATACTCAAGTATATTATAAATTATGTTGATTTAACGAAATTTCTTTTTCTTCAAAAACAATGTTTGAACAATGGATCATTTGCACCGCATGGACTTTTTCCTGAAGCTTAAAGTATGCTACCATACTATAAACATTAAATTTTTTATCACGACAATTTGAGCTTAACGAAAGGCACAGTATATTTGAGTTATTTTCTCGAACACTTAACGTATATCAGCTTTTTCTACTCATCCACGTTTTATACCATAAAGTTTAGAACTGATTAAGATATAATTAACGTGAATTTTTTCATTTTCATTTGATGCTTTAAATTCAGTACAAAATTTTATTAATATAACTAATTACGTAAACATTCTAGAGTGTCTATATATATTTAATAAATGATGAAGGATGGAAATTTTGGAAAAAATGTGGGATAGAAGGTAAATTCATGAAAACTGCTTTCCATATAGCTGCATGCATGACACAATGCTAAATTTTTACACCAAAACATAAAAAAGCTTTGAGGTTTTCAAAAAACATTCAAGTGTTTATGCCGTATATTCGATTCGCAAATAAACTTGTTCTTTAATAATATTATTAGATATTTAAAACTATTTTACGAAAACAATGTGAAAAATTCTGAATTTTATTAGAGATCCGTTGGATAGTTTTTAAAACGGGACAACCTTCCGATGCAATAGATTTTATCAGTTTGGTCCTATCGGTAGTTTCAGTTGGAGCTCTCTCTCTCTCCAGTTCCACTTGTAGATCTGGAGAGATGGTAGAGAGTGGCTGAAAGAGGAAACAAGGGGTAGAGAGAGAGAGAGAGAGAGAGAGAGAGAGAAACTGGGTCATTGCTCAGAAAGACCGGATATCTAGCGAAGCCCTCTGAATCCAGCAGCAAGCTAGTGATGATAAAATTCAAAGCCTCCGACAACTATAATAAGCGAGCACGATCGATGAGTATTTTTACATTATGACGTACAAGATGAACGCAATAATTGCCTCGCCTAAGTCGTTCATTGCACGAAAAATTAGATCGTTCAGCTTTAAATAATACCCATAGCTGGCACGAAAACTGATTATATCATCCCTAATACGTTCAACACATACCTTCATTGCCTACCCTTCAAAATATCATTCACCACGTCAGTACGCCACTTTGCGGTATTTGGCTCCCACGCTCTAAAGCTTTTCGCATTTTTCGCGATAAAATTCGAACCAATCACCAATCGTCCGTCTACCTCTCTATCATCAACTACCAACATCTGTCGATACTTTTCACAGCACGACATTCAATCTCCAAACATTCATTTTTTATTTATTACATCTTTCTTATATATATTTGCACATTATTTTCTTTCACTTTATTTTATAGAAAATATCTCATAAATTGTTCGTTCTTAAGTTTTGAAGCGAGTTTCGTACCTTCAAACCAATTACTATATAGTCGTTTATTTTTTATAAACTACGAACATCTATCGATAATTTTTACAGTACAAAATTCAATCTACAAACATTCATTTTCTATCTTTCTTTTATTTTTACATTTTTCTATTTTAGCTAATTTTACAGAAAAACTCTGATAAGTTATTCTACTCACTTGTTGAGGTTTCATGCTTTAAAACCAATCAGCAATCGGTCTCGCCTATCTTTCTATCAAATACCCGTAACGCCTATCGATACTTGGTAACTTTTCATAATAAGACATTCAGCGTTCCACCGTTTTATTATATTATGCTTTTTATTATTTTATTTTCTATGTTATTTTATTTGTTCAGCATTTATTTCAAAGAATTTTATGAAGAACATACTGTTATTAAATATTCGTAACATTTTTTTAGTTTCACATACTTTGATAAAATACGATACCTTTTAATTTTCATGTGATTCTAATAATGAAAAATTTAATGGATATAAACAGATATAATTTAAATAAGAAAAAGCTTATCAAAGCATTTATGCTAAAATATAGTACCTTCTGATTGGTCGTGTTATTTAATATAAGATCTTTTCCTTTTAATTTTATACAAGTAAAATGTACTAAATAAGAATATTTATTCAAGAACAGCATTGTCAATATTATTTGATTTTATTCTTTGAAAGATTGTATTCACACTATGGAGAACTGGTTGTACAAAGTGTTAAACATCTAAACAATTTTATCATGGAAATAACACAAAATTTAGTTTAAATATTGGCCGAACGCTTATAAAAAATTCATTTATTTAAAACTTACATTCTTAATTTAATAGCAATTCTCATGATATAGATTTTTTGTTGATATCCCTAATACTCTTCTAAAAAATTTAGATTTAAACTGATTGTTGAAATATTTATACTGAATCCAATTCTATTCTGAAATATTACAGAAGGTATATGTAAAGGGGTACACTCGGGGATACATGAAATAAATCGTGTCGCTTGAAACGAAAAACCTGGTATATAAAATTCGGTCAATTTTAGGAAACCGAAAAAAATATGATATAAAAATGCATGAATATAGTATATTAAGCAAATTTATATATTGTATATTTGCATATAGAAGTGTTTAAATTTTCTAGTTTTTCTATGTTTATAAGGTTTGGCAGGTCACGCTTTCGATATATAGTCATAAATTACATCATAGATTACTCGAATAATTACAAGCTCAAAACTCTAATAAAATTGTGTAGTTTAGCCCATAACGCTGCTTATCAGCAGTGAGAGTAAAAAAGAAGACATAAGAAGGCATAAGAAAAACGATCGCTCTTGTCCCCTTTCTTGCCACGCGCGTTTTTATATAATATTTTTAATAATATGAATCCGATCAATTTGTAGAGTATACTTCAATGATTATAATGAATCCTTGTAAACAAAAATCAATCTATAAATGCAAAACTTGATAGAAATTAACTCGTTTAAAAATATTTTATTTCCTATTGTTTCTTTAAATATTTTTGGATATTTTATAATTATAATTAATCAAATATGATAAAAAATTGTTACTCTTTCAAAACTGAAGCATGTCTTACACTACTACTATATATGAATCTAGCGCAAGTACTACCTTAAAAAGTAAATATCTTCTTTACATGTAAAATGGATTTTGCTCGTGGCTGCAATCGCTTATATCCCTCATTTCTTTGTCATTTCCCTCTATATTGTAAGCAGCGTAGTTTTGTCGTTATTACCAAGCTTCCTTAAATCTTGTAAGGATAAAATAAAATACACAACTCAATCATATATTTTAAAACCTGCAATAATGTTCCAAATGATTGATAATAAATAGCACAATAATATTTATTATTAAATTATAATATTAAAAATTGTTAACTATCTAGCTTCACTTTTTTTATAAATAGTCGTATCGCAAAAACAGTCATTCTTGGATATTAGAGTAAATTATAGATGTGATTTATAATTTTCACATAATACAAAAGTCAAGCAATAAAATCAATATAGCTCAATTGTTTAAGTCTATATTTTTAATAGACATACTAGAGAATACTATGCCACCCATTTGAAATAATGTTAGTTTATAGAAGCCAGAATAAATTATTTAACAGATTACATTTTAAAAGAACTATAAATATAGCATTTTTAAGTTAGTTCTTTAATTTTCATAGGCTCTACGTGTGAATAGTACTGTAAAATTAATAATATTTGAATAATTATATAGAATTTTCCTTGAAAAATAATTTTAGAAATAGTATATTGTGTATAAATATAATAATAAAGTCTTGTAATGCGAATTATGATTCGTAGTTCTTGTGAGCAGCTTAGAATACGAGAAGCTACTGCTGCAAGCAAGACCATACGAGCCAAGGCTGTTATCGAATTAATGTTACCTTACTATACAAATTTAATTCACATGCATGTACGATATGTACATGTATTGACTGGATAATGGTATGCTAAGACCTAGAGCTATTTTGAGGAAACTGAGCTAAGTATTTCAAAACATCTTAGTATCCTATACTATTTCATGCACATATTTATATACGTATAACAATAATAGTATTTGGAATTTACAAAACGCGTGCCTAGCCTACTCATCGCTTTTATAATTAATACACATAGAAATCGATGCAATCAATTTCAAATAGGATAAGCGAAACTATTTATCATTGTACCGGTAATATATAATGGGAAATTTTTAAGTAGATACTATAATGCCACTGTCCTTTTAAACGCATTAATTTTTCTACTACATTATATATCACACAATTTCAAATATAATATACCATTATTTAAATGCATCTTATAAAAGACATAAATTACATAAATAAATTCAGGTATAGTAGGGTCGGTGGTATCATAGAATTTTAGATGGGTTCTGTAGCAAAATTTGTTAAACTTGAAGAGCACTCTGTAAAGCTTTACCACAAACATAATTTACGCTTCTCTAACGAAATTGAAATTGTAATATTCAATATTTTATATTTAATATTGTATATGGATTCTTTTTTAAATTAGGAAAGTATAATAAATAGCGATAATTATCATACATTTGACTAAATAACAAAATTTAATGAAAGGAAATGTACATAATAAAAATGATATTAATGAAACTTATCTTATAATGTATTGTGCAGAGGACGGTAATGATATAATGAGAGGTAAATTCAGCTAAGGGATAAATTGTACGAACTAGATAGAAGGTGCAGGTAAATTGCAGAAACTATTTTGTCGAACAATAAAAGCCATTTTAGCTAGGAAAAAGGCAAAAGATGGTCCGATTCACGCGTGTTTCATGGACCTACCTATACACGTAATATATTGTATACACATCTAACATATAGCTTTATACGCGGAAACGCGTTATCGGTTTGAACCGGAGCAAATATACATAGAGCAGAATAGACTGGACCCTGGACCAAACCAGTACGTAGCCTGAGGAAATAGAAAAGCTGGGCTACCAATTGATTTTCTCTTTCCCTCTCTTGACCCCCTCCCCTTAGTCTACCGTGAATCCCTACTCCGTTTATACCTTGTTCCTTTTCTCTCTTGCTTTGGTAAGAAGCTTGCAAAACCTATTTGGCCCAGAAAGAAATTTATCTCATAATCGAGATATTTAAAGAAAAACAATTTTACAATAATTAAAAACGAAAAGAAACAGACATTGATATACGTTAATTATTCAATTTTATTTCACAAAAAAGCGTTGAAAAGAATAATGGCTTTTTTTGATAATACGCGATGATTGCATATTTTTAAATAAAAATGCAGTCATGGCTTTTTTTGTTCTACTGTCAGGCAAGAGTTTTACTGTAAATATTAAGTGGCGAAATTATAAACTTTATTCTCTCCAATAATAGAGTAAAGGTTGCGTAAGAGAATGTCACATAATAATAAATGCTTTATATCGATTCATATTTTTATACTAAGAGCAAATTAAAGTTGTAGGTTTAACAAATCAAATGAGTTTTTTGAAAATTAATAATTTGAATTTAAATAAATGATAAAAACTAGAAAATTTTGTGCATGCTTGTTTATAAATCTAAGAATAAATTTACGTAAATGCCGTATAATCTTACTCAAACTGAAATGATGCTTTTTAGTTGGAATTATAATTCGCTACATAATTAACTATAGAAGTCAGTGAAACAATTTCTGGGGAACGAATAATTTCAACTTTTCAAGAAGTAAATGAAAGGAACAATTCGAACTAGATTGCTGGCTTCTTTGCCAAACTATTAAATGTTACGCAAAATGTTGAATAATATTTTTGAACGTAGAGTAATAATTTATATGTATATGTGTTAGGCTTTCTAACACATAAATAATTTGTTTTTCAACAAAATAATTATCGCGTACGTCGGATAGCTAATAAATACCTTTTTTAAAATGAATCCTTTTTGTACAGTTTCAAAATAAATGATTTAAAAGTAATTGATTTCTTTATCAGTCTGTCAAAAACTGCATTAAATACTGAATAATATTGTTAAAGGAAATTGTTACCTTACATTGGTTCTCTTTTCTACACTAAAAGCAAGCCAGATTCATAATCAACGTTTGTAATCCAGCGAAATAGCCCCTGGGAAACAAATAATTTTCATATTTCAAGAAATAAATGAAAGGAACAAATTGCACGAAATTGTTTGTAGCTTCATCAAACTACCAAATGCTATGTAAAATGGTAAGCATACATGTAAAATGAATTGAGTGAAACACGCGATTATGTTTTTTATTCTGTCTACGAAAATGAATTCGAAATTTTCTAAAGCATATGCTGCGTTTTCAGCACTCCCTTTAAGCAAGTATTCTCTACTTCTGATTTGTTCCCGAGAAGAATTCTCACGATTTATAATGAGATGAGTCTAAAACTCGAGGTTTTATGAATAAAGTAATGTTAATAAAATCAATTTGACTCTTTCTATTTTATCCTAGTATCTAAAAGCTACATAATTTAAATATTATAAAATTCATTTCAGCTTTTTAACCATTTATTCTTTAAGAATATGCATAGATTGATATTAAACTTTTATTAATTAATAAATATAAATTATCAGCAAATTTGAGATATCAGAAGCTTTGCAAAAAGGTAGTAGTGAAAAACTGAGATTTGGGATTAAACAATTTCGATAGGAACTTTTGCTAATATATATGTATATAACCTTGCATGCCACTGGAATAATTAAACAGCTGTACAACCGATATAGTCTCTATTTTCTTAAAGTAACTTGAGCTTGTCATTTTATTTTTAAAAGATCCAAAAAATAAAAGGCTGGTTAACGCGCAGATTGATATAAACTCCATATCACTCGTAGCGTGAAAAAAACATTCCTTGGACGTTCCAATCTATCAAATAGAGTCCAGAAGAACGTTCGTGACACGTGTGAAAAGAGAAACAGAGCCAATGCTAGCTCTTCGACATTCCCCATGGGAGCTTTTACAAATATCTATAGCACACTCTGTGATAAGTAATAACTCTTAGATCAGTCTCTAGTTGTCTCCAGTATCTTGGACTTGTCATTTTATTAATAAATCTTTTTACGAAGCTAAATAACACTGCTTATAACACGTGCATTGAGCGATATGAGAGAAGCTACTTACGAAAAGAAAATCGAAACCAATATTTATTATTTGATCATTTCTACAGGAGCTTTAACGAACATCCATAATTAATACTGAAATGAAAATGACTATATATATATATATATATATTACTAGTCTAAAAATCCCTGCAATATCCTAAGCTTGCTATTTAATGAATTTCTGTTTAAAATAAATCTAAAGGATGGAAGTTTGAATAAAGCGTATATAAGAAGAGAAGCAAAACTAATGCTCGGTGTTTAACATTCTCCATGGGGACTTTTGCGAATAGCCATGACACTGGAACGATTAAATGGCTATTGCGCACTAGCATCCTCCAGTGTCCTGAGCTTAAAGGAGCTTTACGAAGGCACAACTTGAACTTTACATAGAATATTCGTACCTAATTCCTCGCTACTTTTCTTCCTCAGAATCTCAAGAAGCTGCAGAGTTTACGTAATGAAATTTTTATTAAGCAACTCTCAAGTTCGTTGAGATGAAATTGTTAGGAGTCGAAGGAAAAAGTTCGATAGAAGTATTTTTCATGCTACGAGTTGAGGTATTCGTAAAAGTTGGAATAAAGTTTAAATGGCAGATTCGCGGTCGGTTGGTGGGAGATTTTTTGAGAGAGTGGCGATGCGAGAGAGCACATTGGTCGTGGCTGCTCGTATCTTTATTCGCGAAATACTCGGCTCTAACCGTTGAGTGTTCTTCTTGCCCTGAGTGTAAGGCCTTATTAACATGAGTCTAATGGCAGGAACGTGCCCGAGGTGATGTTGTGCGACGGTTTATAAGACCTAAAGATAAGAAGGAGAATGGCAGATGAGCAAAGGGTAAAGGAGTAGTAGCGCAAAATTTATATTTTTATCGGCTGCGAGATTAATTTGTATCTACGATACGAACATTAAACATATGGGATCAAAAAAGTCAAAATAAAATTAAAATGAAATATTTGGCATATGATAAATCTTTATCATTTCAACTGTTATATATGAAATTACTATATATATATATATATACAGAAATAGGTGAGAATAACTGAGATCCATATTTGTATTTTTCTCATATTTAATTCAATATTTTTCAATCGTATATTTTATTAATATGCTCTGTAACACATTATCATTTTTCAAACTATCACTGTGACATGTGGTATAGCTGGTATTGAATGTAAGTTATCGATGATATCTTGAATAAAAAAGCTTTGCTTGGCTTTCTTTGACCTGCTTGATACGATTTGAAGACAGAAATAAAGACGTGTGAGTTTTTATTACACTTCGCAGCTTCTAGCATAGTTTATAATGTTGACTATATCTATCCTCTACCTACACCGTTAAATATTTTTACTGGATAAAGGAAACTTGGTTTCGTATTCTTCTTCGAGCCTGATACGATCTGTTGAAAGAATCAATAAACGTGCATTTATTCACCAGTTTGCTACACACTTCACCTTACATCGCAGCTTATACACCATGTATTTATTTCCATTAATTTCCTTCCCCTATTAATTATTTTTGTTTCACTACTCTACTGCACTCGTGATAAATGGCACAGACATGTAATTTAATTCTATCATATACCCTCTCTCCTCTGGCTTTAGCTCAAATCATTTAAAACTTTTAATTGATAAAGCATCAATAAATTTAGTTAAGATAGACGTTCACGAGATTTTAAACATAAGCCGATGCTAGTTATGAAAGTTTTAAGTACTCGAAACTGAGCCATAGCTTATATTGCTGTTCGCCTATTAAATTTTCGACCGATAGACCTTAATGAATCATTAAATTGAATCCCTCGGCACATCAATTGTTAACATCAAGGATTACTCTAAATTAGAAAGAGAAAGGGGGTATTGAAAATTTGTTATCGAATCTCAATAGTGGAATTGTTGGGCAGAACCTTTGATAAATTATGTCAAATACATTTGTAATGTGCTGTTAGGTAAAAGGATATTAAATAATCAAGTTAACTAAATTAGTGTTGCATTCGAACGTACTACAATAGAAATTATCTATAAATTATGCATCAAATACATTATGCTAATCAGCAAAAGGCTATTATAGAACGAGGTAAATAAATTAAAGCAGCGTTTCAACGTCTTTCAATCAGACTTATTTTCTTATAATCTTTTATGTAGTCAGATAAATACTTCATTGCATTATTTCCAATACAAAATGTATATCTCCATGAGAGAGAGAGAGAGAGAGAGAGAGAGAGAGAGAGAGAGAGAGAGAGAGATAATTTAATTACAGAGCATATTGTTTTATTATTTTGCCAATAATTACATTGACACTCGAACGTACGACTTTTTTCATTTGTTAAAATAATTATTTTGGTCAAAGAAATACAATAAATTGGATTATAATGGGGAAGGATAATACTTAATAGGGAGTACCTCTCTTGACGTTTCACGAGCCGAAACTGGACTCTCTCATCCTTGCAGCTTCGGATTTACGAAGAACGAGAGCGAAAAATGAAGACGAGAAGTAGCACAAAGGGCACATAAGCACAAAAGCACATAAGCACCGAGTCCAAGGAAAAAGCAGCTGACCACTCGACTCTGTTCGACCAAGCACCAATCAAAACTTCGATTTCGATCCCGATTCCGATTGCAATTTCGCTTTCAAGTCCAATTCCGAGTTCTATCCGGTCAACAATTCCAAAGTGAAACTTTTTCCCCAACTGGGAAGGGGAAACGTAAAAAGCGGAAACGAGTCTCGGGTACGCCAGCCAGAGGAAACAATAACTCACTTCCGGTAAGCACAATCTCTTACACATCACTCGCAAGAAACTATCTTGTTTTGTAGCTACTTATCGTTCTTGCAGATGACAATAATAATTTATTTATTTCTACCGTTTTTCCAGCTTTGCCTCTCCAAACTCTATAAACTTTCGCGAGACCCTCTATAGCTCCTCCGGACTGAAATTTCTTTCTCGACGAGTATATATCCGGCGAGATGTTATAAGCTGCAGTTTTATAATCACTGCGCGAGAAGTCGCGAGAGGAATTTATCTTTTATTTTCCAGTTGCTCCATCCATTCTTTCTGACAAGGCTAATAATTTTTGTATATTTCTCTATGTGGCAATTGCAGCTTGGTTTTTTCGAAAATTCTATAAACTCTCACGAATGTTTACTTTCGACCCTCGCCAATTGGGAATGACGAGAAACCGAAGTGAAATTTCTCGCGATTTTCAAGTTGCAGCTTTGTAGCACACGAGAGGAATTCAAAGCTGCTTCTTACCAGAAATTTCATCCAGTGGAAATCTTTGCCTTGACCAGAGAGTGTCAAGTGGAATTTAAAGCCTGCCTTTGTGCGTCACTCCATTTAAGGATAATTCTCTCACGACGAGATAGAATTTCAACCGAGTCCTTTCTCCGTCGTTTCTCGTCAACGCTTGATTATTTCATGAAAATGCCACTTTTCATTATTGCACTCCTTGCAGCTTCCCAGTCCAATTTAGAAAAACTTTGTCGATGCTACTATTCAGACAGTTTGGACTTAGGGAGAGACGGGAACGAGGGATAAACTTGATGGTAACTTTAATGATCACTTTAATGGAACAATTGCTTCTTTTTCAAAACAGAGCTCTCTTCTTCGAGTTCTTTGGCGTGCTCTACGTGCCGAGGACACCAGCAGAATCATCATCCTTCGGTCTACTATCTCACGACTTGTAAACTTTTTTCTGTTAAATAAGAGAGCAACAGAACAATTCCTCAACTCGATTGGCTTAGCTGGGATCAGCTGACACCAGTCTTTATTCCCACATGTGGGTTTTCACCATTTTTACCAGCTGCTACAAAAAGGGCCGAAAAAACAACGTTCAATTACATAAAAAGAATCCCTCTTCTTTTAAAAAACAGTAATTTATTTTGTTTTTCTTTTCAAAAAACAATCAATAATGTTTGCCTTTTTGTCAATTAAATTTTTAAGGAGAAAAAATTCACGTTTCTTTCAGTTAGGGTTTTATAAGGGAAGTAAAGAAGAGGGAGAGAAGGTGAAAGAGATAGGGGGATGAGAATTATTCCAGTTCAAACTCGACTGTATTTGTTCACTTTAGAAATTCCACAGCTGGCTTTCAGTTCTCGATATAGATCACGAGGGTTCGAAGCAAGGCAAAATGGGTCAAGTATGAGTCACGAGGAACTGCAGGAACGGAAGAGAGCAAGAAGAACCATCTCTTGTTTTCAACAACTTTTCAATTTTTCACACTGCTTCGTTGCCATGCTTTTTTGAAAAATCTCAATTTACAAGTTTAATATCACACTGGTGACGAAATTAACGTTTGTTCTTCGCCAATCGAAACACATTTGTGTTGCTTAAATTCCTCTCTGAGTTTTCACCATCCACTGTAAATAAAATGCATTCCAATTTTTTGTCAAACTGATGATCTCAAATGTTCACCAACTCTTTCCAACACATGTCGATTAACGTGAAACTACTGAGTGTGCAGTTAGATTTAAAAGTAAAAAGAGTGGGGTAAGGATGAAAAATTGTTAGAATATATAATAATTAAATAATGACAATCCAAGTGTCTCCAAGTAAAATAGTACAAAGCAGAATAAATTTTATACGCTCCCTTCGAATAGGATTCGTTCTGTTTTCTCGTGGGGTGAAATTTTTTCCCCCTTTTCAGATAACAAAGAAAAGTGCATAAAGGAAAGGAGAATGGATTAAGGTATTAGCTGTGAGGATAATTTGTATCTTTTTCAAATGAACCATTTTCCTAGGATAATGTTTGCTCCGCAAAACCAAGAAATACTTGACACTTATAATTGTCAGTGAACATTATTTACCGAGTAACTCTCACTTTAACAGTAAACCTTTTTTTCTTAATTATCATTTTCTTTGTTAAAAATTGAAATTTCTAGCCATGCATTTCTAGAGAGATCTAGTACAATGCAATACAAGTAATATCTCTGAAGATAGAACAATCATTTCTTTCGTTTTATTTACTCTGCTTCTATATGATTAACTCTTCACAAATGCAACAAATATTTACAAATCTAGGAAATTCTAATCCAACTTTTTCATACCAATAAATAATCCATTTCAAAAAGTAAAAAGGAAATATTTTTTAAATAAATGTAAAATATATAATCTTTCAAGGAAAATAAGGGTTTTAATAAATTGTAAAAAAAGAGGGATAACAATTACCTAAGAAGGACGTGATTATAAAACATGGTAAGATGACAATGTGAAAGAGAGATGATTATGCTAAATAGAGCATAAATTTCCTTCTTTTCCCTTTTGCGAAGGAGAACTTATTTTTAACATAGAATAATTGGTCTTCTTTAAAAGAATCCTTTCAGTACTAAAGTATCGCTATATTCAAAAGTTTAAATGTAAAAAAATTAAGAGTCGCGCTTAATAAGTGTTTAATATTAAGAAAATAACATTTTATGATTATTGAAGTAATTAAATTTAGTTGGTAATTATTCATAGTACACTATTAATGATTATGAAGGATCCGTGTAGTTGCAATGTAGCAATATTTTAATTAATTACAATTAGTAATTGCGATCGGTTAAGCCGTTTTAACAATAACCCAAAGTACCTTTACCAAGAAACATTAGAACTATTACGTTACAGATTCCACCGTATTAGTTTAATATATTGAACAACATAATCATATTTTGTTTGAATAAAAAATATATATAATCAGCAAAAGATAGAAGAGGATTTTCGATATTATTTGTTTAATCAAGGTTCTCTAATGCTATGCCAATTATTTAAATATAAGAGAATATCGAAATAGAAAAATTGTCTTCGCAAGCAATCGTTTTGTGAAAAAAAAAAAAAAAATGGACTGAATCGCAATTTACGTTGCCATTCCGCAAGCCCGATCAGTCAATAAAACGTTTCCACATTTTAAATGGTGTGTCAAATAAAAATACCAACGTTTTATAATGAAAGCCGTAAAAAAAAGTTAATTCGTTATTATATAATAATCAATTTAATTCGCTTGTAAGAATATTGCTCTAATTGATTTAATAAGGTAACGTTATGCTTGATAAATTTTGCTTCCACTGAAACTAAGCAGAAAGATGAAAATTGAAAAATGAATTATAATGAAGTCACTTTATTTGACTAATTACATTTCAAAGCTAGCAGCTGGTAGAATAGAGAAATTCCTTGCCCGTGCCTGGCATTTTTAAACACAAAAGCTTAAGGTACAAGCAAGATTTTAAATAATATGGTTTTATAATAACCGACTCACAAATAACAAGGCCATATTTTACTATATATTAAACAAAATATTGGCTGAAGTAAAATTGAATTGGTTTACTGCCAAATAAAATGTTGGTATTGTGCTATTTCGTGAGAAGATTATTATTTTGCTCTTCTATCGTTAAGGAAAAGCTTCTTGACTTTATCATAAAATATTCCATTCTCTTGAAGCATCTTTCTTCTACGTTGAACTGTTCTTTTATTTAAAAACTTGCTTCTCTTACGACGGAGCACAGTTTTGCACATATACTTTTTGTCAAAAGAAGCTTATTTCTTATTTTATTCTATCCACTTTTATCAGCAAGGCTGGCATGACTTTTGAATTGAAATTTCCATCGTAAAATTATATTATTCGTTAAAAATTGGGCAACCATTAATTAGACGCAGTTGCGGATGACGGCTGAACAATGTTGGATCAACCGTAGAGAAATAATTTCATAAAAATTCATGCTAGAAAAATCATTAATTTCATCGAGTCGTAGCCAGATAAAAATGGTACGTGGTTGGATGTGATAAGGGAGGAAAAGTCAAATCCCGAATTGATTGAAGCTACGAGGGGTGTCGAGAATCGTGACGCTTGATGAAAATGCACACATGTACAAAAGTGAATGGTAATGCTGATATCAGCAAAATTGAGGAATATGCGGAGCAAGAAGCTAGGCACGCCAAATTTGACGGCCAAAGGGATAAACAAGCTCGAGTGCCTCGTATGCTTCTACGCCTGTTTAACCGATATAAATAGCACACACAACTCCTTTTTCAACAGCTCGGTTAAAATCATTTTCATTTTAGCTGTACGATTAAAGAATTTTTTACGCCATTCACATATATGTATTGCCATAACTCCCTTCGTACCTTCAATTTCAATCATTTTAACGCACAGCCTTTAACGGGAAGGTCTAGACGTACCGAAGCGCCGCGTAGGGCCACTCACACCACATTACGCGTGTGTGATGAGACAGTTCTTTAGGTCACTCACAGATGGCGCAGCGAATGTTTATATTCCGAGGCCCAACTAGTGACATTGCAGGAGCGGCGTTAATTAATTAAAATTACCTGTATCTCGTAAACGATAAGAGATACGCAAAAACGGTTAAAATTTTGGGGGTGTGACAATAGGGGGGTCGAACTTTCTCAGCTGAATCATATCCCATGTAGCAATTTTTTTTTAACAATTTTTTTAACAATAATTAATTAAAAATTGCATAATACGGATCATCTGTGCAAGTTCAATCCACCGGTGTTTCACTTACAAAATTTTTACCGTATTCGCGTTTGGCTCACCATTTTCAAGATATTTGCATATGGCGGGCCCGCAAAAAATGCCAAGGAGTAAATTACGCCTTGAAATATCTCGTAAACGGTAAGAGATACGCAAAAACGGTTAAAATTTTGGGGGTGTGACAATAGGGGGGTCGAACATTCTCAGCTGAATCATATCCCATGTAGCAATTTTTTTTTAACAATTTTTTTAACAATAATTAATTAAAAATTGCATAATACGGATCATCTGTGCAAGTTCAATCCACCGGTGTTTCACTTACAAAATTTTTACCGTATTCGCGTTTGGCTCACCATTTTCAAGATATTTGCATATGGCGGGCCCGCAAAAAATGCCAAGGAGTAAATTACGCCTTGAAATATCTCGTAAACGGTAAGAGATACGCAAAAACGGTTAAAATTTTGGGGGTGTGACAATAGGGGGGTCGAACATTCTCAGCTGAATCATATCCCATGTAGCAATTTTTTTTTAACAATTTTTTTAACAATAATTAATTAAAAATTGCATAATACGGATCATCTGTGCAAGTTCAATCCACCGGTGTTTCACTTACAAAATTTTTACCGTATTCGCGTTTGGCTCACCATTTTCAAGATATTTACATAGTGCGGCCCCATAATAAGATTCAGAAAATCTTATACATTTTTCGAATAATACAACAACGTGTTTCGTTCAATGTACGGCACAGACACTGTTAGTTACTCGAAAATTCTTTGATTTTTCTCGGTAATCATAAGAAAAGAGGCAAAAGTACTATTACTTTGAACTTTTTATAAGGTCAAACGTATATATATACAATTGCCTCTATAAAAAATAAGTTTAAACTCATTTTTCTTTATAAACCGCATGGTTTATAGTTTTTGTCAGTTTCTTCAACATAATGAGAAAATACAAAAACCATAAGCCATAGTCATTCTCATGACATTTTTTTTTTTTTTTTTTTTGTTATTACTATTGAGAAGGGGAAATGCTTTATGCATCTTCCAGTGGCTTGAGCCAGAGGGTATGTGGGACTACTAAACGTTTACCCACTAAAACCCCTCCTCATATGGTTTACAAATATAAACCATTAGTCGGAATCTTTGAAAATTATCAAAATTTCCAAAACTTTTTTCTATAAGCACTGTACTATAATGTACAATTGGCCATATAGAAACATATTGTTAAAAAGAAGAGCACCACCAACTTTTCCTCGTTTAAAATTAGGCATTTCAAACGAATATATGTGTATAAAAGATAGTATCCTTTATTCCTTTGGAAAAGCTAGCAATTCTTTCTTTTCAATAATTTTTATAAAATGTTTCCTCATTTCCGAAACATTTACTGAGTATTTTTGTTCACTTGGGTCTCCACCCAATGCTATAGCAGTTGCAAAAGCTGCAGCATATATACCGCAACTGAATGCATCTGGTTGAGCTTGGACCCTTGGACAGTGAATGTTACGTTCTTTTATCCAAGGGTATCTTAGAGATATGTATTGTCGTTCCTCTTTAGAAAGCTTCTTGTACGTGCAGTTTGGTATACTGTCGTACACAAAAAGCTGTTCTTCGTTGACATATACACATCTCCAATGATTTGTATGATTACCACCAATAATTGCAATGCTCTTAGGTTTTGTTGCAGATATAACCAAATTTGGATATACGTTAAACAAAACACTTTCAGTTTCGATATCCGTTTTCTCTCTTATGATACGGAGAATTCCATCGAGACTCTGATCATTGCAATAATTGTTTTCCGGTAATACATTCTCAATAATTTCTTTCAGAGTTGTGTGTGAATCATCGAAAAATTTTCGACGTTTCAAAACGGTATCCGGTGTATCACAATGCTTCGATACCTCCAGTATAACGCAATCATCATCATCATCATTCTCTGAAAGATTTATTGATTTTCTTTTTTCGCACGCAGTGCTATTTCTCTGCTTTTTCAGCTGTTTAGCACTGCGTGCCTTTTCTTGAGCATCCACAATGTATTGTGGATCGCGAATAGGCATATTGCGATTATATCGACTATCAATGATTTCCGGAAGAAGACAATGCTCATAAAATTGTGTCAACTTTACTTTCATTTCTTTATTCCAGAAATCATCGTCTTTGCTTACTCGCGTCCAAACAATACTCTTGGGTGTCCATACTGCAAAGACGCAATATTCTCGACGCGTTATATGTAATTGTCCTTGCACCTGATAATAATGAATATGATTTCTATTCATTTCATATCCATTATTATTCTTTCGAAGGACTGCACGCCACGAGGGTAACGACTCTAGAGCATCTTCCGCTGACATACTTTCTGCTGACGATGGGCATTTTATCTCAACTAGCCCATCGTCATCTATCAATCCGTCTGGTGATGCTCCCAAGTATGGATACTCGTTATCAATAAATAATCCGCAAATGCGAATACATTTATTTAATATCGTTTCCAATTGTTTCCTTGCATTAGATTCATTTTCTCGACCATAATGCAATGCCACGTTATCAATGAACGAGGGAAACAAAATCTTTTTAATTATAGTCGCACAAGACGTCGTTGGACGCCTGCGACATATTGGTCCGAAATTGGATGCCGTCAACATATTTTTTCTTAGAGACATCCATAAATCGGATTTGGCTTGATTTCTCGTTGCGATTTCAATATCACAAGAATTTACTTGATTTTCTCTTAGTTTATCAAGTAGAATCTCGCGCTTCCTATTGAAAACTGTTTCATCGAGATCAGGCCTTTGTGCGTTTAGTCCGTAAAATTTCTTATCATTTACGAACCATTTGTCACTTTTTTCTTTTCCTTCTTTTGCTTTATAAGCTCGAGTACTCGCTACTTTAGCCTGTCGCTGTTTCTCAAGCGTTAAAACAGCTGAAGGTATTGTTTTACCAGCATGTTTATGTACTTCGGAAAGTACTTGCTGGGTATTATGCTGCAATGTGGCCGCATATACTCTAGCATTATACTGGCCTCTTGCACCAAAATTTATTCTTTTGCCGGCGACTTCTTTACAAATAATTGCATTCAGTGATTCCACTTGATTATTTGTAACTCGAAGCAAAAGACTTTCCGAATGATGGCTCAGATATTCCAGAGCATCTTCGATTTTTGCATATAACCCATGCAAACGTAGCAAATGAACTTTATCGATATCGTTCATTGCTTCGCAGTCTTTTTCATAACTTCGACCCTTACAAGTTAAATGATGTCCGAAAAGGTGATTTGTTACGTTCATTATGTCCTTGTGTAACAAACCTGCCTTCTCTTCCTCAGCAATATTTCCATTGCTTCGAAATGCTACAGCTTCCTCAATCATTTTTCGAAATTTCAGAACTTTTACCTTCAAAAGTTTCCTAATTCCGAAAAATTCTTTGCTCCTAACGCCGTTTGGGTGCGGCATTATGGAAACCGCTGTCAATTTCTTGCACAGATTTCGAAACAGATGGTTGCTGCACTCAACTTTATTAACAATAACTCCATAATCCTTATATGGGTCATTATCAAGAATCGATTTATAAACATTACTATCACCATCGGCGATAAATGTTTTGTAAATCATTCCGTGCAATTCGATACTACATCGAAATCCTTCCACTATGGCGTCACTTTCCATAGCAGCGGAACTTGTGCCTCTATCAAAATTTTTAAAACAGGTATGTGGTCGTGGACTACAACCTTTTGCTTGATAGAAACTACAGAGAGCACAGAATTTATTTCGTATGCCGACAAAAAGTACTTTGCCGGTTACGTTACCAATTATAGCACCAACTCCTGATAGAGAATCATAAGTCGTGCCATAAGATCTTTTTATCCAGCTTCCGTCTACGATAACAGTGATAAACGGAATACCATTTATGACATTGCCTTTTTCAATAGCCAGTTGGCGTTCTACATCACCGGCTTTTTTCATATTATCAATGGCAGTTTCGTGAAATAGTTCCACGACACGTGCCATATACTTTATATAAGTCTGCTTTGTCATACTGGTCACGTTTATCGCTGCTAGACATTCTTGTAATTGGTAATGACCAATTCCAGAAGCAACTGATCCTAAGACAGCTGCCATATTTACATCTAAGATGTTCGTGTTTTCTATAGACTCTGACCAAACACTTTCTTCTACATGGCATTTGTTGCATTTAAAGAAAAATTGGGTCAGAAGTCCTTGCTTACGTGTTTTCACCAATTGCCAGTCTTTGAAGGCACAGTTATTTGATTTACTATGTTTTTCAAATACTTTTTGCAATTCAGAAAATACATAAACAAAATCGACTATCCGTCGATCGTTTTGAGCATTTGATATCTCTTGTATGCATTTTTGACTCTCGTTCATCAATGCTACATCTTCAATAATTGATGTAGTATTTGATAAACTTGAGTAGCCAGTACTGGAAGCGTAATTACTGCTGCTAACATTTCGGTCTGCAGCATCACTACGCTTTATAGTAACGTCACCTTTTGTAGTAACAGTATCACTTCTAGAACTTATGCTATCGCAACAAATAACGTTACAATCCATAGCAACATTATCGTTTTCTGAAATATTTTCAGATTCATCAATAACGCCATAAGTTATAGTAGCATCTGAAACTATTTCATTATTATTGATAACGTTACATATGACAGTAACATTATCCTTTCCTGAAATGACTTCATTATTATAGATAATATCACCAAAAGCGGTAACATTATCATTTCGTAAAATCATTTCATTTTTGTTGATAACGTCACATAAGACAGTAACATTATCGTCTTCTGAAACCATTGCTTCAGAATTGATAACGTCACACATCGTAATAACATTATCGCATTCTAATTCTGCAGGACAGATAATATCAGAGGTTATGCTATCATCATTTCCTGCAGAGCTACTATCAACATTGACAACGTCACAATTAAGAGTAACATTGTCCATTTTTATATTGATAGATTCACTTACTTGGAAGCCAAAAATCTGAGGCGAAGGTACCGTTCGACGTTTCCTAGCTTCCATCATGGATTTACTCCACCTCCGTCTAGATTTCCTCTGAGACGGGAACCGCTTGCCATGCTCCTTTGACTTACCCATAACTTTATAAAAAAATAACAATATTAAATAAAGAACACATTAGAAAATAGATGAAGATTAAAAAAATTAAAAACAAAAGCGCGAAATCGTACTATAGCCGAATAGTTGCTATAAAACATACATAGCTGAATATTGATGAAATCGACTGAGCATTGCGCTGCAACGCATGGATGTTCATTTCTTTCAGGGGGGGGGGGGGAACTAAACGATTATGTCATCAGATTTGTTGCACAGAGCAAATACTCGATTTTCATATATCCAGCTATGTATCACCGAATCGAGACGAGATAGACGATAGGTTCAATGGAGACTTTTGTAGATCACACCAAGCTGAATAAAAAAGTTCGTATTGACGCTATGGTTATCTCTTATGGTTTCCTTAATAAATCCATTCGAAGTTTGCTTGACAATCGTTCATGATTTTGACTCGTACAGCCTCATTTTTCATTGAAAAAATCTGAAATTAATTTAGCGTGTTCCTCATTTCACATGCTTTCAGGTAAAACTGGAAAAAAATTGCTGGGAGCAATAGTTTCGCTGTGACAAATGTCTGAAAGTCACTCAGCGTGGATTGAAAAAAGATAAACGTACTGCTTGATGCCTCCCTAGGTTTCCTCGTAAAAATCAAAGAAATATTCAAGAAAATAAACACTTTGATTAAAGTAAATGTTATTTTCTACATCTAACCATCCCAAAATCATGTATTTATTAATTTTTATAGATCAGCTGTTGTTGGAAAGAGAGTGATGCGTGCCGTTGTGCGTTTGTCCTTTTTCAATCAACACTATGCAACATTTAAACATTTTATGGCGCTGAAGATAGCAGAAAGTTTCAGCAGAAAGTTACGGACGCAAGTTGAGAACCGCTGCTCATACTTAATTTTGCCGAAAAACGAAATAATTCGAGATGGCGCAGAAGCTTAAATTAATCGAAAAATAAAATATTCATTTGATATTCATTAAAAAACTTGGTTTAGTTCACTTCTATTTACGGTCATGAAAAGATGTCATCAGCGAGTCATTCACGACTATTATCAAATAGCAGGAAATTTTTTTAATTTTTTTAACCCATAGTCTTGTAGCCTATTAAATTAAGGGTAGACCAGTATAAATTTCGTTAGGGATTGCGACCCCCTTATAAAATTTGTTAACATTGAAAGCAGAGATACAGATGAATTTTCATGTTTTTGGACTTATGGCTAAGTTTTTCAGGTAGCAGGAAATTTTTTAAATTTTTTACAACCATACTGTCTTCTAGCTTATGAAATTCTCGAGAGAATGGTGCTAGTTTCGTAAGGGATCGCGCTCTACTTATTGCCGTATTTTAACAATGAAGATAGAATTCGTGAATCACACAAACACGTTTTCGAACTGTCGGCTGAGTTTTTCAACCTGCAGGAAGTTTTTCTACATTTCAGGCTTATATCTCATTAAGTTAGAAGTAGACCAGTACAAATTTTAGTATGTATTCATACTTTTTTATTATTTTTGTATAACAGAGAAAGCTGCCGAGCCTACATTATAATTAAACCAACATTTCATCAATCCACTGTGGAAGCTATGTACACACTTGTATCTTTGCTACCTATTCTAAAGAAACAACATCAAGGATATCGCGATCCCTAATGAAATTTGGACCGGCCTCTTCAGAATTTAATAGGCTACAAGGCTGTATAGTTCTAAAAATGTTAAAAAATATCTTGCTAGTCAAAAAACACAGCCGTCCGCTTGAAAACGTGATTTTCTGATTCAGAGTCCTACCTTCATAGGTAAAAAAGAAAGATTTTGAGGAGGGCGCGATCCTTCGCGAAACTACCTCCATTCTCTCGAGAATTTTAAAAGCTATAAGACAGTATGGTTGTAAAAAATTAAACAAATTTCCTGCTATCTGAAAAACTTAGCCAAAAGTCAAAAAACATGAAAATTCATCTGTATCTCTGCCTTCAATGTTAAAAAAATCTAATAAGGGAGTCGCTTTCCCTAACGAAAAACATACTGATCTATGCAGAATTTAATAGGCTACAAGATTATATGATTTAAAAAAATGAAAAAAATTTCCTGCTAACTGGAAAACTTAGCCAAAAGTGCAAAAACATAATTTTTCATTTGTATCTCTTCTTTCAATGTTAGAAAAGTATAATCCCACAAAAAACAGGCTTCGCCTGTATAAAAAGGCGGCAAGTGCATAAACCATTTATCATAAATAATATAGTACAATTATCCAATTAAAAAAAGTAGTGAAATCCAAATATTAGGCAAGTGTATTTTTTGTCCTTAGCAAAAATTAAATTTTTAAAAAAAAAAGGAACAAAAAAATTACTTGCCGGGCCCGTAATGTCCATGCACAGTGGGAAATTGAATCGTGTGTGAGATTCAGCTATAGCGTAGTACAGCAAATTTCATGTTAAAATACAGAGTGAAGTTAGCCGAACCACAAACGATTCTATTTCTCACTGTGCATGGACATTACGGGCCCGGCAAGTAACTTTTTTGTTCCTTTTTTTTCCAAAAATTTAACTTTTGCTAAGGTCAAAAAATACACTTGACTAATATTTGGATTTCACTACTTTTTTTAATTGGATAATTTTACTATATTATTTATGCTACATGCTTTATGTACTTGCCGCCTTTTTATACAGGCGAAGTCTTTTTTTTGTGGGATTTCATAACGTTTGGTAAAAGTATAATATTTAAAAAATTAAATAATTCTTTCCACTTTCCTACAGAATTTAAAGAAAATTTCCACACTTCTCATTTCTTGAAACAGCAGCGCTTAACTAATAAAATAATATATATTAATATTGAAAAAATATCACAGTCAACACATTAAATTTATTGATATTTGTAATGCATTCTGCATAAATGAAATTCATAATTAATGCCCCGGCTACTTGTTTAATGTTTTCAGTTTCACTATAATAAAATTTTGATTAAATTTTTCATAATCCATAAACACATACTTTCAACATATAAAAATCATTAAGTAAAATGTATGTTTTAATTAAATTACATTTTCTGTTTATCAACATTTGACTTTTACCACCATCTGACTTTGCCAGACTTCACTAGTTTCATCAACTACTTGAGTTGATACTGGGGCAAGACGACAAGCAATTCGCAAAGCTTTGAATAAGCTATAATCAAGCATATATTCAAAGCTGACAATGTCGTTTTGCATACCACGTTTCTTTTTAGCACCAATTACTATCACATTTATGCTGCTAATTCTTGACAAAGGTGATATAGGAGATACATTGGCGAATCGTCCTTATAACATTTCCTGTGCCAGAGTCCTCAAATGTTCGTTTCGCTAATTTCTATACACTGTTGAAACTGGTCGGATTTCTGGTGTTGCAAAATGGAGTGGAAACCATTAATTTTTGGAATGAGTTTCAATTGAGAATAAACTTGCATTTTTCCATCCATACCAATGACCAGTATACTGCCTTTGGCCTAGAATACTAGCATATGTAACAGAGGAAAACAATCAACAGTTATCAACTCAATTTTACAGAATTTCATCCAATGAGTCTCATCCTTCAATTGTGGCTGAGCAATGGATGACGTTTTTCTGAATATTGGCTTATTCTTACTTTGCCAATCTTTCAATGCTTTCATCTTTGCCTGTTTCTAGTACCAGAATGCAGGAGTAAAAAGCCCAATTGTTGATTCAACTCCAATAGTCAGTATGTGTGCGAACCTTCCTCCTTGGATTTTTAATTCAATTGTACCAAATGTATTTAAGTCAAAACACAAGTATTACTATTGGCTATAATATACTTGCACAGTGACTGTAAAATACTAAATGATAACACCTGAGTAAACCTAAAATCAAATTCATCATTTAAAAATCTCAATTCTTCAAAGAAAATAATATTTTCAAGAAACATGAATCATTCCATTTGTTAATCAACATTTGACTTTTTACCAACATCTGACTTTGCGAAACTTCAGTAACTCCATCAGCTGCTTGAGGTGATACATGGGCATGACTGGACAAGCAATTCGCAAACCTTTAAAAAAACTACATTCAAGCATATAATTAAAGCTGACATTGTCGTTTTGCATACCACATTTCCTTTTAGCAACAATTAATGTCACATTTATGCTGCTAATTCTTGACAAAGGTATAACCTATCGGACAGTTGAAACCCACATCAATTTAAAGAGAAGAAACAACTAAAAATGAATTTTGTTAATAATTTCAATACCTGGAAGTTTAGCATATGGTTTTCAAATATTTTAACAATTTCTTGCAATTAATATGCTCTTGATAATCACCGATGCACATAAATGTTGACAGTAACTTCTCCTTGGCAGTGTTAAAAATATATAAATATTAATCTTACTTCATCCAGTCAGCTCTATCCTCAGTAACTCAATCCACGTAGTTTCATCCTCAGCAATCAAGAGACACGGTGTATATTATATTTTAATCTCTCACTCCACACAGCTCAACCCTTAGCAGTCAGATAATAAACACATCACTATTTAATCTGCAATAAAATCACACAAAGTACCAGAACATATATTACATTTTATATCATAAAATTCATTGTTATACTTATCTAATCTGTTGATTCCTTCATGTAATTAAAAATCCTTTTAATGAGTATAACCTCATCAAATTTAAATAAGAACAGCCTAATCATGTGTGTGTGTGTTTTTTCATTTATTTATTTCATAATTAGGTTCAAATTTGTTTAAGGTTAATACTGTCAATCTTGCAGCTTAACCTGATTTACCGTAATAAACAAAGTAAATATATATCGCTGAGATACACGCACAGACACACTGTTTACAATTGTGTGCAACATAAGCGTTTGACGATCTTTCTATGTAAAAAAAATTATTAAGGTGACCGCGTTCCCTAAAAAACGGCATACCATTAGATTCAGCGTTAAATTTTCTATAAGGAGGAGTCATTTAAAAAAATTAAAAAAATTTCCTGCTATCAGATATTAGTCCGAAAAAGATGTACTGCACTGTAGCCTATTTTAAGCGTTTGACGATCTTTCTATGTAAAAAAAATTATTAAGGAGACCGCGTTCCCTAAAAAACGGCATACCATTAGATTCAGCGTCAAATTTTCTATAAGGAGGAATCATTTTAAAAAATTAAAAAAATTTCTTTCTTACTTAATTATGATTTAAAAGAGTCGGAAAATGAATTTCCTGTATAAACTGTTTTTAATGATTAATTTACACAATTAATGTTTTAAGAATAAATTATGTTGCCTTAAGAACAATTGCGCATGATAGCTATTTGGCAGTGCATGTAAAAACATTTATTATTTATTTTAATAAGAGCAGCGTATACCGGGTGTCGCGCAAGTTCAGAGCGTCTCGCTAGCGAAACTTGCTGCTGGAAAGTCGCTGCCAACTTCAGCGTCATTTAAAATTTTTTCAGATTTTTCAAACTAAACATGAGATTGTACGACCCATAACATAACACACTGCTTTTATCTTTTCTCTCATTCCCTCCCACGCAATTGACGCACGACAGACGTGTATCTGCTTCTCGACTAGCCTGTGGGAGGGGAAAGAAGGGAGTGCAGAACAGCGTTTTATGATTTCGACTCGTGCAGCCTTTTTTTTGTTTGGAAAAATCAGAAAATAATTTAGCGTATTCCTCATGTAATATACTTTCAGGTATAGCAAGAGAAACGCTGGGATCAAAAATTTGGCTGTCAAAAATGAATAAAAGTTACACAGTGTTTCATTGGAGAAGGACGAACGTAAGGCTTCGTGTTTCGCTCTATTTCCTGCTAAAAAATTCAAAAATAATGAAGAATATGAAGATGTACTAGAAAGTAGAGATTATTTCCTACATTTACGCTCAAAAAATCATGTATTAATCAATTTTTACAGATCAGCTGTTGTTGGGAAGAGAGTGATGCGTGCCGTTGTACCTCTGTCCTTCTTCAATTAACTCTCTGTTACATTCAAACATTTTTCACAGCCAAACTATTAATTCCAGCGACTTCATTTTCATTTTAGTCGAAAATATGGTAAATGAGGAACACGCCAAATTAATTTCAGATATTTCCAATCAATAATGTGCCTGTACGAGACGAAAACATAAAACGCTGCTCTGCAATCCCTTCTTTCCCCTTCCCACAGGCTAGTCGTGAAGCAGAATCACGCTCACCGTGCGTCGCCTGCCTGGGAGGGAAAGAGAGAAGAAATGAAAGCAGTGTGTTATTTTTATCGGTCGTACATGCTCATTTTCAGTAGGAAAAATATGAAAAAATTGTTGCATGTTCCTCATTTATTTTACTTTCAGGTAAAACAAGAAAGAAGTCGCTAGGATTAATAGTTTGACTGTGAAAATTGATAGAATGTAACAGATAGTTGATTGAACAAGTACAGACGAACTACGGCACGCGTCACTCTTTTTCCGACAACAGCTGATTTATGAAAATTGATAAATACATGATTTTTTTAGCGTAAATGTAGGAAATAACATCTACTTTCCAGTACATCTTTATATTCGTAATTATTTTTGAATTTTTGAGCTGGAAAAAGAGCGAAACATGAAGCATTATGTTCATCCTTCTTCAATCAACACTGTGTAACTTTTAATGATTTGTCAAAGCCAAACTATTGATCCCAGCGATTTCTCTCTTGCTATACCTGAAAGTATATTACATAAGGAATACGCTAAATTATTTTCAGATTTTTCCAAACAAAAAAAAGGCTGCACGAGTCGAAATCATAAAACGCTGTTCTGCACTCCCTTCTTTCCCCTCCCACAGGCTAGTCGAGAAAAAATCTGAAAAAATTTTAACATGTTCCTCATTTTCCATACTGTCAAGTAAAACAAGAATGACATCCCTCTGACTTATAGTATGCCTGTGAAAAATGTTTAAATGTTACACAGAGTTGATTCAAGAAGGACAGAAACAAGTCTAAGGGAATCTTTCTGCATAAAAACCTTGACCTAATGCCCATTTCATACCTGCAATGTTTCATTATTTTCAGTGACCTTCCATTCTTTTCCTCACTGAAATACTCGCTCTCTCTCTCTCACTCACCCTCCACCTGTCAAAAGGTCTCCTTTCCAACTATTCTTGTGCCCCATCCCTGTACTACCTACCCAGTCTTGTGTCAAATTCTACCTTGTTCACCATTTCTCTCTCTCCTTTGTAAGCCCTTCCCCTCTATTATCCATGTTCACTTGTCACTACCGCAGCTGGACAAATATATAGCAAAATCTCTATTGCACATAAAGATTGAAAAAAGGATAATGGAAGAATCTTTATGTACAATAGAGATTTTGCTATATATTTGTCCAGTTATAATAGTAATAGTTGAACATGGATAATAGAAGGGAAGGGCTTACAAAGGAGAGAGAGGGAGAAATAGTAAGCATCCTAGAATTTGATACAAGACTGGCTGCGTAGTAAAGAGATGGGGTACACGAAAAGTTGGAAAGGACACCTTTTGACAGGTGGAGGGTGAGTGAGTGAGAGAGAGAGCGAGTATTATAATGAGAAAAAGAATGAGAGGGCACTGAAAATAATGAAAGATTGCAGGTATGAAATGAGGAGGAGGAATAGCTGGTGATGGAAGAAGGTTTCCTTACACCTGTTCCTTTCTTTCCTTCCTGCGTCACCAGCTATACCTTCTCCTTATTTCATACCTATAATGTTTCACTTTTTTCAGTGACCTTCCATTCTTTTACTCACTGAAATACTCGCTCTCTCTCTCTCACTCACCCTCCACCTGCCAAAAGGTCTCCTTTCCAACTATTCTTGTGCCCCATCCCTGTACTACCTACCCAGTCTTGTGTCAAATTCTACCTTGTTCACCATTTCTCTCTCTCCTTTGTAAGCCCTTCCCCTCTATTATCCATGTTCACTTGTCACTACCGCAGCTGGACAAATATATAGCAAAATCTCTATTGCACATAAAGATTGAAAAAAGGATAATGGAAGAATCTTTATGTACAATAGAGATTTTGCTATATATTTGTCCAGTTATAATAGTAATAGTTGAACATGGATAATAGAAGGGAAGGGCTTACAAAGGAGAGAGAGGGAGAAATAGTAAGCATCCTAGAATTTGATACAAGACTGGCTGCGTAGTAAAGAGATGGGGTACACGAAAAGTTGGAAAGGACACCTTTTGACAGGTGGAGGGTGAGTGAGTGAGAGAGAGAGCGAGTATTATAATGAGAAAAAGAATGAGAGGGCACTGAAAATAATGAAAGATTGCAGGTATGAAATGAGGAGGAGGAATAGCTGGTGATGGAAGAAGGTTTCCTTACACCTGTTCCTTTCTTTCCTTCCTGCGTCACCAGCTATACCTTCTCCTTATTTCATACCTATAATGTTTCACTTTTTTCAGTGACCTTCCATTCTTTTACTCACTGAAATACTCGCTCTCTCTCTCTCACTCACCCTCCACCTGCCAAAAGGTCTCCTTTCCAACTATTCTTGTGCCCCATCCCTGTACTACCTACCCAGTCTTGTGTCAAATTCTACCTTGTTCACCATTTCTCTCTCTCCTTTGTAAGCCCTTCCCCTCTATTATCCATGTTCACTTGTCACTACCGCAGCTGGACAAATATATAGCAAAATCTCTATTGCACATAAAGATTGAAAAAAGGATAATGGAAGAATCTTTATGTACAATAGAGATTTTGCTATATATTTGTCCAGTTATAATAGTAATAGTTGAACATGGATAATAGAAGGGAAGGGCTTACAAAGGAGAGAGAGGGAGAAATAGTAAGCATCCTAGAATTTGATACAAGACTGGCTGCGTAGTAAAGAGATGGGGTGCACGAAAAGTTGGAAAGGACACCTTTTGACAGGTGGAGGGTGAGTGAGTGAGAGAGAGAGCGAGTATTATAATGAGAAAAAGAATGAGAGGGCACTGAAAATAATGAAAGATTGCAGGTATGAAATGAGGAGGAGGAATAGCTGGTGATGGAAGAAGGTTTCCTTACACCTGTTCCTTTCTTTCCTTCCTGCGTCACCAGCTATACCTTCTCCTTATTTCATACCTATAATGTTTCACTTTTTTCAGTGACCTTCCATTCTTTTACTCACTGAAATACTCGCTCTCTCTCTCTCACTCACCCTCCACCTGCCAAAAGGTCTCCTTTCCAACTATTCTTGTGCCCCATCCCTGTACTACCTACCCAGTCTTGTGTCAAATTCTACCTTGTTCACCATTTCTCTCTCTCCTTTGTAAGCCCTTCCCCTCTATTATCCATGTTCACTTGTCACTACCGCAGCTGGACAAATATATAGCAAAATCTCTATTGCACATAAAGATTGAAAAAAGGATAATGGAAGAATCTTTATGTACAATAGAGATTTTGCTATATATTTGTCCAGTTATAATAGTAATAGTTGAACATGGATAATAGAAGGGAAGGGCTTACAAAGGAGAGAGAGGGAGAAATAGTAAGCATCCTAGAATTTGATACAAGACTGGCTGCGTAGTAAAGAGATGGGGTACACGAAAAGTTGGAAAGGACACCTTTTGACAGGTGGAGGGTGAGTGAGTGAGAGAGAGAGCGAGTATTATAATGAGAAAAAGAATGAGAGGGCACTGAAAATAATGAAAGATTGCAGGTATGAAATGAGGAGGAGGAATAGCTGGTGACAGAAGAGCTACTGTCATGGAAAAATATATTAAAATAAGAGAGAAAAAGATAGAGAGAAATGAAAACATAAAGAAAAAATGGAGTAATTACTCACCTATTACGCCAATCTAACCAGGAACCACTAAATAGAATTATTCACTCACAAAATCACTTTTTAAATAAAACTGCACACTGCACTGAAAGACTTTTAAATCACGTCTACGTCACGCACGCATACCACACACAATTGAAGTTGTCACCACTGTAGACATTATAGGGAAATCGCGAATTATGGGTAATATTGGGTAACCGATGAACGCCCCCCCTCCCACCTGCGGTGAAGAGCATTATTAGTTCCGTTTGAATCACACCAGTGAGAGGATCGTGTGTGCAATCGAGTCCATCATCAATGTCGGAAGGAAGTGCAAAGAAAATGGTAAGTGTTCTTTATAATTCTTATTCCGCGAGTGAAGTAGCTGTAAATAAAAACCTGAAAATAAGAAAAAAGTGTTATAAAATATATTCAGTGTTTCATATATTTCTGTCCTTTTTACAACTTCTTATATCTAATTTTTGTAGACTTGTAATAAGTATGCAAAGAATAGATATAAGAAGCTGTACAAAAGACAGAATGAAACAATGAACATATTTTACACAAAGCCGAAATCAGACCATACTTTTTCTCGTGCTGGATTACTTGATGAATTAAAATGTTGTTTACTGATTGGTTATAATAATGCAAATATCCAATCAGCAGTCACCATTCTAAATTCAGCAAGCAATTCAGTACGAGAAAAAGCATCGTCCGATTTCGGATTTAGTTATATTAATTATTAAAATTTTATATCCATGTAATGGCAATAATATGTACAACCTTCAAAGAGTCGCAAATGTGGTTTCAGTTACGCTGTGAATGTAAACAATATCTAACATAATGTTTACATTCACAGCGAACTTCGAAACACAAAAGCGACTCTTCGAAGATTGTACATATTATTGCCATCGTCGTTATTTACTACAAATGATATTGTTTTTTTTCAGAATACGCGACGCTCGAGGACCCCCTCAAGAAGTAAGGAGTTTCCCCCCTTACCATCGCCGAAGAATTCCACTTCGGCCACGACTGGGTCGCGGAGAGGGCCTAAAAAGGCCTCGCCTCCGCTGCCATCTACCAGGTGGGTGCAATGGGTGCCACCTCCACCACCACCACAAGCCATCGCCGACGCCGCTGCACCTCCGCCACAAGCCGCCGCTGCACCTCCGCCACAAGCCGTCGCTACACCTCCGCCACAAGCCGCCGCTGCACCTCCGTCACAAGCCGCCGCTGCACCTCCGCCACAAGCCGCCGCTGCACCTCCGCCACAAGCCGCCGCTGCACCTCCGCCACAAGCCGCCGCTGCACCTCCGCCACAAGCCGCCGCTGCACCTCCGCCACAAGCCGCCGCTGCACCTCTGCCACAAGCCGCCGCTGCACCTGGACCATCCAGGACTAAGAATCCGGAGGAAAAAGTGAGTACCTACCATTTTGTGTTATATTTATTTAAATTAATTCTTTTTTTAAATTAAAATTTCAATTTTCAGGAGAAAGCTCGCCTCAAGAGGCAAAAATACCGCCAAGGGCGGTCTAAAAGATTGGCCGCTGCCGCCGCCGCTGCTGGGGCAGCCGAAAAGAAGAGCCGCCGCGCCAAAAAAACCTCCAACGTAGCTGTAAGTAAAAAAATCACTCAATTTCATTATTTATTGAAACATATTCTAACGATCTGACTATTTACAGATGAGGAGCTTCTCACTCCAATCCATGGAGGTCCAGCCTCCACCGCAGCCAACGGCAGTCCACCACCACCACCACTACCAGCAGCAGCAACAGCCACATTACCCCATGTGCTATAACACCCCCCCTACATTCATGCAGCCCCCCAATTTAGTTTATGGGATGCCCCCCCCCGTTAGCAACTATTACCCCTTTATTCCTAATTATCAAATGTACAGATAAATAAAACATTGTATATTTTAAATTAATTGACTCTTAATTTCAAAACCTTCAAAGCTTCTTTTGCAGGTAATAAGGAAAACATGCAGGAGATCCGTCTGTCCTTCGTCAACCAACGATGAATAACATTCAAACATTTTTTATAGCTAAACTATTAATCCGAGCGTCTTCTTTCTTGTTTTAGTCGCAAATATGGTTAATGAGGAACACGCTATATTAATTTCAGATTTTTCTCATGAAAAATGTGTCTGTACGAGTCGAAATCATAAATATTGCTTTTGCCTCTCCCTTCTTTCCCCCCCTCAAAGGCTAGTCTAGTAGCAGATTCACGTTCACCGTGCGTCGTGTGCCTGGGAGGGAAAGAGAGAAGAGACAAAAGTAATGTTTCATGAGTTTCGGTCGTACAGGCTCATTTTTGATGGGAAAAATCTGAAATTAATTCAGCATCTTCCTCATTTACTATGTTTTCGACTAAAACAGGAAAGAAGTCGTTCGGATTAATAATTTGGCTGTGAAAAATGTTTGAATGTTGCATAGTATCGATTGAACAAGGACAGACGTACTACGGCACGCGTTACTCTCTTTCCATCATCAGCTGATCTCTCAAAATTGATAAATATATGAATTTAGGATCGTAGATAGAGAAAATAACATCTACTTTAAAATAAATGCTTATTTTCTTGAACATTTCTTCGATTTTTACCAGGAAACACAGCGAGGCATCAAATAGTTCGTTTATCTTTCTTCAACCAACGATGAATAACATTCAAACATTTTTTATAGCTAAACTATTAATCCGAGCGTCTTCTTTCTTGTTTTAGTCGCAAATATGGTTAATGAGGAACACGCTATATTAATTTCAGATTTTTCTCATGAAAAATGTGTCTGTACGAGTCGAAATCATAAATATTGCTTTTGCCTCTCCCTTCTTTCCCCCCCTCAAAGGCTAGTCTAGTAGCAGATTCACGTTCACCGTGCGTCGTGTGCCTGAGAGGGAAAGAGAGAAGAGACAAAAGTAATGTTTTATGAGTTTCGATCGTACAGGCTCATTTTTGATGGGAAAAATCTGAAATTAATTCAGCATCTTCCTCATTTACTATATTTTCGACTAAAACAGGAAAAAAGTTGGTCGGATTAATAGTTTGGCTGTGAAAAATGTTTGAATGTTACAAAGTGTCGATTGGACAAGGACAGACGAACTACGGCACGCGTTACTCTCTTTCCAACAGCAGCTGATCTCTCAAAATTGATGAAAATATGAATTTAAGATCGTAGATGTAGAAAATAACATCTACTTTAAAATAAATGCTTATTTTCTTGAAGATTTATTCAATTGTTACTAAAAATCACAGCGAGGCATCAAATAGTTCGTTTATCTTTCTTCAACCAACGATGAATAACATTCAAACATTTTTTATAGCTAAACTATTAATCCGAGCGTCTTCTTTCTTGTTTTAGTCGAAAATATGGTTAATGAGGAACACGCTATATTAATTTCAGATTTTTCTCATGAAAAATGTGTCTGTACGAGTCGAAATCATAAATATTGCTTTTGCCTCTTCCTTCTTTCCCCGTCGCTAGCGAGTCGAGTAGCAGATTCACGTTCACCGTGCGTCGTGTGCCTGGGAGGGAAAGAGAGAAGAGACAAAAGTAATGTTTCATGAGTTTCGGTCGTACAGGCTCATTTTTGATGGGAAAAATCTGAAATTAATTCAGCATCTTCCTCATTTACTATGTTTTCGACTAAAACAGGAAAGAAGTCGTTCGGATTAATAATTTGGCTGTGAAAAATGTTTGAATGTTGCATAGTATCGATTGAACAAGGACAGACGTACTACGGCACGCGTTACTCTCTTTCCATCATCAGCTGATCTCTCAAAATTGATAAATATATGAATTTAGGATCGTAGATAGAGAAAATAACATCTACTTTAAAATAAATGCTTATTTTCTTGAACATTTCTTCGATTTTTACCAGGAAACACAGCGAGGCATCAAATAGTTCGTTTATCTTTCTTCAACCAACGATGAATAACATTCAAACATTTTTTATAGCTAAACTATTAATCCGAGCGTCTTCTTTCTTGTTTTAGTCGCAAATATGGTTAATGAGGAACACGCTATATTAATTTCAGATTTTTCTCATGAAAAATGTGTCTGTACGAGTCGAAATCATAAATATTGCTTTTGCCTCTCCCTTCTTTCCCCCCCTCAAAGGCTAGTCTAGTAGCAGATTCACGTTCACCGTGCGTCGTGTGCCTGAGAGGGAAAGAGAGAAGAGACAAAAGTAATGTTTTATGAGTTTCGATCGTACAGGCTCATTTTTGATGGGAAAAATCTGAAATTAATTCAGCATCTTCCTCATTTACTATATTTTCGACTAAAACAGGAAAAAAGTTGGTCGGATTAATAGTTTGGCTGTGAAAAATGTTTGAATGTTACAAAGTGTCGATTGGACAAGGACAGACGAACTACGGCACGCGTTACTCTCTTTCCAACAGCAGCTGATCTCTCAAAATTGATGAAAATATGAATTTAAGATCGTAGATGTAGAAAATAACATCTACTTTAAAATAAATGCTTATTTTCTTGAAGATTTATTCAATTGTTACTAAAAATCACAGCGAGGCATCAAATAGTTCGTTTATCTTTCTTCAACCAACGATGAATAACATTCAAACATTTTTTATAGCTAAACTATTAATCCGAGCGTCTTCTTTCTTGTTTTAGTCGAAAATATGGTTAATGAGGAACACGCTATATTAATTTCAGATTTTTCTCATGAAAAATGTGTCTGTACGAGTCGAAATCATAAATATTGCTTTTGCCTCTTCCTTCTTTCCCCGTCGCTAGCGAGTCGAGTAGCAGATTCACGTTCACCGTGCGTCGTGTGCCTGGGAGGGAAAGAGAGAAGAGACAAAAGTAATGTTTCATGAGTTTCGGTCGTACAGGCTCATTTTTGATGGGAAAAATCTGAAATTAATTCAGCATCTTCCTCATTTACTATGTTTTCGACTAAAACAGGAAAGAAGTCGTTCGGATTAATAATTTGGCTGTGAAAAATGTTTGAATGTTGCATAGTATCGATTGAACAAGGACAGACGTACTACGGCACGCGTTACTCTCTTTCCATCATCAGCTGATCTCTCAAAATTGATAAATATATGAATTTAGGATCGTAGATAGAGAAAATAACATCTACTTTAAAATAAATGCTTATTTTCTTGAACATTTCTTCGATTTTTACCAGGAAACACAGCGAGGCATCAAATAGTTCGTTTATCTTTCTTCAACCAACGATGAATAACATTCAAACATTTTTTATAGCTAAACTATTAATCCGAGCGTCTTCTTTCTTGTTTTAGTCGCAAATATGGTTAATGAGGAACACGCTATATTAATTTCAGATTTTTCTCATGAAAAATGTGTCTGTACGAGTCGAAATCATAAATATTGCTTTTGCCTCTCCCTTCTTTCCCCCCCTCAAAGGCTAGTCTAGTAGCAGATTCACGTTCACCGTGCGTCGTGTGCCTGAGAGGGAAAGAGAGAAGAGACAAAAGTAATGTTTTATGAGTTTCGATCGTACAGGCTCATTTTTGATGGGAAAAATCTGAAATTAATTCAGCATCTTCCTCATTTACTATATTTTCGACTAAAACAGGAAAAAAGTTGGTCGGATTAATAGTTTGGCTGTGAAAAATGTTTGAATGTTACAAAGTGTCGATTGGACAAGGACAGACGAACTACGGCACGCGTTACTCTCTTTCCAACAGCAGCTGATCTCTCAAAATTGATGAAAATATGAATTTAAGATCGTAGATGTAGAAAATAACATCTACTTTAAAATAAATGCTTATTTTCTTGAAGATTTATTCAATTGTTACTAAAAATCACAGCGAGGCATCAAATAGTTCGTTTATCTTTCTTCAACCAACGATGAATAACATTCAAACATTTTTTATAGCTAAACTATTAATCCGAGCGTCTTCTTTCTTGTTTTAGTCGCAAATATGGTTAATGAGGAACACGCTATATTAATTTCAGATTTTTCTCATGAAAAATGTGTCTGTACGAGTCGAAATCATAAATATTGCTTTTGCCTCTCCCTTCTTTCCCCCCCTCAAAGGCTAGTCTAGTAGCAGATTCACGTTCACCGTGCGTCGTGTGCCTGGGAGGGAAAGAGAGAAGAGACAAAAGTAATGTTTCATGAGTTTCGGTCGTACAGGCTCATTTTTGATGGGAAAAATCTGAAATTAATTCAGCATCTTCCTCATTTACTATGTTTTCGACTAAAACAGGAAAGAAGTCGTTCGGATTAATAATTTGGCTGTGAAAAATGTTTGAATGTTGCATAGTATCGATTGAACAAGGACAGACGTACTACGGCACGCGTTACTCTCTTTCCATCATCAGCTGATCTCTCAAAATTGATAAATATATGAATTTAGGATCGTAGATAGAGAAAATAACATCTACTTTAAAATAAATGCTTATTTTCTTGAACATTTCTTCGATTTTTACCAGGAAACACAGCGAGGCATCAAATAGTTCGTTTATCTTTCTTCAACCAACGATGAATAACATTCAAACATTTTTTATAGCTAAACTATTAATCCGAGCGTCTTCTTTCTTGTTTTAGTCGCAAATATGGTTAATGAGGAACACGCTATATTAATTTCAGATTTTTCTCATGAAAAATGTGTCTGTACGAGTCGAAATCATAAATATTGCTTTTGCCTCTCCCTTCTTTCCCCCCCTCAAAGGCTAGTCTAGTAGCAGATTCACGTTCACCGTGCGTCGTGTGCCTGAGAGGGAAAGAGAGAAGAGACAAAAGTAATGTTTTATGAGTTTCGATCGTACAGGCTCATTTTTGATGGGAAAAATCTGAAATTAATTCAGCATCTTCCTCATTTACTATATTTTCGACTAAAACAGGAAAAAAGTTGGTCGGATTAATAGTTTGGCTGTGAAAAATGTTTGAATGTTACAAAGTGTCGATTGGACAAGGACAGACGAACTACGGCACGCGTTACTCTCTTTCCAACAGCAGCTGATCTCTCAAAATTGATGAAAATATGAATTTAAGATCGTAGATGTAGAAAATAACATCTACTTTAAAATAAATGCTTATTTTCTTGAAGATTTATTCAATTGTTACTAAAAATCACAGCGAGGCATCAAATAGTTCGTTTATCTTTCTTCAACCAACGATGAATAACATTCAAACATTTTTTATAGCTAAACTATTAATCCGAGCGTCTTCTTTCTTGTTTTAGTCGCAAATATGGTTAATGAGGAACACGCTATATTAATTTCAGATTTTTCTCATGAAAAATGTGTCTGTACGAGTCGAAATCATAAATATTGCTTTTGCCTCTCCCTTCTTTCCCCCCCTCAAAGGCTAGTCTAGTAGCAGATTCACGTTCACCGTGCGTCGTGTGCCTGGGAGGGAAAGAGAGAAGAGACAAAAGTAATGTTTCATGAGTTTCGGTCGTACAGGCTCATTTTTGATGGGAAAAATCTGAAATTAATTCAGCATCTTCCTCATTTACTATATTTTCGACTAAAACAGGAAAAAAGTTGGTCGGATTAATAGTTTGGCTGTGAAAAATGTTTGAATGTTACAAAGTGTCGATTGGACAAGGACAGACGAACTACGGCACGCGTTACTCCATTTCCAACAGCAGCTGATCTCTCAAAATTGATGAAAATATGAATTTAAGATCGTAGATGTAGAAAATAACATCTACTTTAAAATAAATGCTTATTTTCTTGAAGATTTATTCAATTGTTACTAAAAATCACAGCGAGGCATCAAATAGTGCAATTATCTTTCTTCAACCAACGCTGTGTAACTTTCAATCATTTTTTGCAGCTAAACTATTGGTCCGAGGGATTTTTTTCTTGTTTTAGCTGAAAGTGTGGTAAATGAAGAATATGCTACATTATTTTCAGATTTTTCTCATCAATAATAAGTGTATACGACCGAAATTAGTACAACGCTGCATTTGACGCCCCTCTTTCCACTCCACAAAGCTATTACGCCAGCGTGAAACCGAGTTTCATGATTATTGCGCGGTATGACGTAAGGGGAACGCTCCGCTCGCTAGCGGGCGAGACGAAAGGAGACGCGAAGGGAATGCAAGTTATCGATTAAACAATTCTTATTGCCAAACCATTGGTCCGATCGAGAATATCTTTGTTTTAGACGATAGTCTGTCTAAAGATGAATATGCCTTATTTTTTCCAGATTTTTCCACCTACAAGTAAGCCCGTAGTATGAAAATTCCTTCTGAGAGACTTGCATTCCCCTCGCGTCTCCTTCCGTCTCACCCGCTAGCGAGCAGAGCATACCCCTTACCTCATACCGAGCAATAGCCTAGAAGCTCGGGTTTACACTGCGTAAATGCTTTGGTCAAGGAGAGGGGTGCGGGAAGGGGGGGCAAGAGGAGCGTTGTACTAATGTCGGTCGCACACGCTCATTATTGATGGGAAAAATATGGAAAAATTATAAAGAGCTCCTGATTTGCAACATTATCATTTAAAACAACAACGAAATTGATCCGACCGATAGTTTGGCTGCAAAAATTATTTGAATATCATCGATTGTTGGTTGGAAAAGGAAAGAGATTCTACAGTTAGCATCGATTCTCTCGATCATTAGATGAGCAATCAAAACAGTAATTTCTATTCTTTTAAGCTAAAATCTATATTACAACATCTACCTTGATAATTATCATTTTATCTTCTTAATTTCGTTTATATTTGAGATTTGTTGCTAGAATGGATAGGAGACAGAAATCACTACGTTTATCGTTTTTCAAACATCTTCTCTGTTAGATTTATACATTTTTTGCATCTAAACTATAAGTCCGATCGTCTTTGTTGTTGTTTTAGCTGAATGTGGGATGAACAAGGCATCCCTCTCCTTGTAGCATCAGCTTCAGCATTCTCAAATAATGTATGTAATAATAATCCTGGGAAGCCGTATTTTGTTTTGAATACTTTTATTTATAAAATCGTGTATTTACAGTGCCCTCTTTTGGGTAAAAATAATATTAGAAAAAGTGTTCTGTTTTACCGACATTACGTCTCTTTAGAGCAAATTTCATCATAATTACTAGTTTTCAAACTACAGCGTTATTTGTGAACCGATTTTCGATTTTGAGGACATTTTGGAATCAGCAAAATAATGTCTATGGGATAAAACAGCGAAATCTTTAGATTTTAGCTTCATTAAATTTTAATATTTTTTTATTAATATTCATATATATTTTTTTTTTAATTTTACAGTATTTCTTTGTTTTATCCCAAAGCTGCTATTCTGCCGATTCCAAAACCATCGTAAATTTGAAAATCGGTCCATAAATAAAGCTGTAGTTTGAAAACTAAGATTTGAGGTGGAACCGCTCTGTAATGTCGGTATTGACCTTACTCTTAATCACATTAAATTTGATTTGTATATCGAAGATGGTAATTAGGAAATACATTGTATAATAAATATATGTCACTAATTTTTTGATAAGCATTGTATAAATATAGTTAAGGTACAAAATCTAAGAAATTATTGATGACGTATTCGACTGTATACTTATATGATATAACAAAGTTTTTCAGCCATAAAAATTGAATATATTGTATATTTTGGCTGGTTAAATCGTGCATGGCACTCAAGAAATATCGTTTACTGGTTTTTTCTTGATAATATTGACGAATATTGAAGTATAGCTTGCAAAGTTCTATAGCTAAAAAAATCGTTTAACATATAATTAAATTTACAGGAATTTGCTTACAAATACAGCTTCTGACTCGTTGAAATAATGTAATTATCGAGATTACAGACTTGTGCGCTTGTATCAAAAGCGAAACGCTTAATTGACGGATAATATAATTAATGAACTGAAGTGGTATAACAGTATCGCATTGTAGTATCAGGCATTGGTAACGTACTGAAAAAATCACTTGTCAATTTATAACCCTTCTTCGATATACTACAAATAATGGCAATCGCTGATGACAGTAAACTGAGAGTAATGAAAAACTCATCACGATAAAATCATATATTATATTACAACATAGAGGAACCGAGAAATCAAACTATCAAACTATATAAATGTATTTGATGAAAATTCGACTTAATTAATTACTCGGAATGTACTTAATACTCGATTGTTTTTTTCTGAAAATAAAATTATATATAAATCTGCAATATTTTTTAATTGTTCGAATCTCACTGTCGTATTTGTACTACTCCTTTTCTCTATTTTTCTATATGGCAAAAGAAATAAACTTTAAGCGCTTCTCACCATAAGGAATAAATATGAATAATCTTAAAGAATTACCACAATTAGCTCACTACAAAATACATAAACATTGATAATCAAACGAATATATTAAGTTCATTTGTAAATTTTATGCTATGATAACAATGCAATTGCATTGCTTTAACATAATTTTCTTAACTATAGGCTCAAAAGACAAGTAAAGGCGATGGCGACTCCTACTGTACAACCAATGTATTCGTACATTATGTACAGAAATACATCACACACACACATGACATAATACATAACTGCTGTCGCAAATTGGAGATACTGCGAACCTATTAGCATGTCGAACATTGCTGGATTTGACTTTTATAAATAGGCTCTATACAGAACAACATCGAAATAACATCGATATCTCCCAACAAACTCGCGAAACGCGAGAAAGTCAACATGTATACATGCCAGGCAAAATAGATCGTTAGTAATCTTCTCTATTACTATATAGCATAGTACAAATGTACTACATATCCTTATCGGATTATCTCATTTAGTAAATTTCAGATAAACCATTTGGCATTTTAAAATTTTAAATAAAATCGACCATCCTATATTAAACGTTAGATCCTCCTTAAAATAAATTTTAATCGTTTTCTCTTTCGTAATAAAATATTCCAATTCTGATAGTATCAAACTTCCAATATTGTATCAAACATATTGCTGAAAGATATCCGTTTCTTTGTAACATTTAACAATATTACTGATACAGTATTAGAAATTTGATACTGTTATGAAATAAACCTAATGAGATAAATAAGTTGTACAATAATAACGTGTATCAAAATACAGCTATTTAATAAAAAATTTAAATTGCTTTCAAACGGAATATGGTTTTTTTTCAATTTACAGCAATTAAATTTTGATGCAAACTACAAGGTTATTTAAGATAACGCGTTGTTCAGAAGATTGTACAAATTGATTATCAAGATCTGATTGCAACAATTAATAAGTATATAGCACAAATCTCTTTGTGCTTTTTATAGTTAAATTTCCACATATACCGTGTCCTGTTTCATTAAAAACAAAAAAAGATTTGAAACACAAGGCTTACTCATATTGACTATTCATCGGATTGATGCAAACGACGTTCAAAAATAGAGTTTGGTCGCCAATCAAGCGCCCATAGATTTGTCATATCGGTTCTTATTTATTTGCAATATTTTTAATAACTCGTCGTTAAAGTACATTGCATCTTTTAATTGCAAAGTATCGTATATAGTATCTGTAGCCCATTACGTAAGTGGGAAAACATTTTCTACAAATGATCCCTTTTATTACAGCTTCCCCTTCGTCATTTTACCACAGATAACAATAGCTTTTCGACAAAAAATATTCTATGTTTTAACTTCTTATTATAGGAGCTCTATCGATTATCTATGGCTATCGAATAATATATAAACGACCAAGCTCTTGCACCCGACACTTAGATCTTCAGTATATTCTAAGAATATCAAAATATTTATTATATTAGAGGGCTAATTGCTCATTGCTCCTTAAGAAACGTTCTAATTCCCCTCTAAGATCTTCAAGAAAAATTAATTAAATAATATATCAGGGGTCTTATAAAGAAATACTTTTTAAACGGGAGCACTATTGTGAACTAAATAAGGAGTGCGAAATAACAAAATGCTCATACGTACAAAGTAATTAAAGTTTGCCTTATTTACAAAAATTGGCACACCTTAGAAACACGTACAATGGCACTCAATCCGATGGGATAGTCAAACGAGTATACCGCAGGGAATATGCAATAAACGAGAACCTTGATTTCGTAGAGAGACGCTGAAGAGGATTTTAAAGTTATCAATATCATTTTTGCTAATTACGTATCTACGTATATGTACAGCGATTAAGGACAGTGTCTCTCGCCTTTTGTATCGCATCAATTTTTCTCTCTCCTCTTTTTGCTTTCCTTCCTCTCTCTTCGTTAAGCTACTTATTTACGTTGAACACAATAGATTCATAAATGTAACAGCGTAGATTTGACTACAACGTACGACCAGAGTGCCTAGTCAAACACGGTAACCTTCCTTTGCTGTTGGTTTATATATGTACTGCATACGTTCTGGCTTTACATCTACAAACCTCAGTTTCGTCATACCAAAGTCTAATTATTAAATATCAATTTGAAAATATCTTTATATCAATATTCACAAAATCGCAATGTTTTGCATAGTCAATATAGTGGTTCAGTATTATTCATTAAAATTTGAAGAAATCTAGAAAAGAGATGAAAATATCAGAGTCTTGCAAAGCAAGGTGAGACAAAGGGGGAAATAAATCTTCTGCCACGCTGCGCCTCCCAACATATATTTACTCGATGGTACTATTTTACAAGACTGGGATGATCTCTATTACTTGGCGCCTGGTATTTTACTTAGCACCTGTGGGAAGGTAAATTTCACATCGTTAAGTATTTTACATTTTAACTGCATTTTAAGCACTTTCGCTAGCTACTTACTTTCGAAAGATCTACACCGGTCAGTGCTTGGACAGCTGGGGGTACTTGTCCCACGAGACGCGTTAAATCTCCGCTAGTACCGTCGTTTCCTCCAAGCAGAACTATCTCTTCTGTTCTAGCTAATGGTGCTGCAACTTCCGCAGCAATCTAATCAGGAAAGTGTCTGTTTTAAAATTCGCCGTATCACTCCAGCCTAGATTATACCAATCTCTTGGACGTATAAATGTTAGAAAAATCATTTATACACAACAAGTTTACCTTTGGCAAAGCGTTCAAGGCTATGTTGAGTATAGCCGCATCCCCGTATTTCTTATAGATCGCAGCCTTCATGCGCATACGTTCGGCTTCCGATATACCGATTGCTTGTAATGCTTCAGCTTCGGCTTTTCCCAGTAATCGGATTTTCTCTGCTTCAGCTTCGGCCCCGTTGATAGTCTGCGTTCTACAACGAAGACAATGCGTTGAAGCTTGATAAGCACACACAACATCAACGTGCAGGCATAAAAATGTTAGCCGATTAACAAGCGAATCGTGTGTACCTCTTTCCTTCAGAGATCTTTCCAATTCTGTAACTCTCAGCCTCCGCAGGTAACCTCACTGTACTCTGAAGTTCGTGTTCCTTTCGTCGAACCTCCTGTTCCTCCACTTCGATCAGCTTACGCCTTTCCACGACTTCGATCTGTATTTCCTCGTTTCTTATTCTCTGTCGTATTTTAGCTGCTTGCAGCTCGTAGGCCAACTGAGCTTCGGCTTTCTGCAAGAAATTATTTCCAGCATTAATAGACACTAGTGTAAAATTTGGGAAATTCTTCCGGTAGACCGAAATTCTTACCGCTGTGTTCACTTCTTGGTCGAAATTAGCCTTTTGAAGCTGGTAGAGCCTCGCGTTGTCTTCGATTTTCGTGTCGGTATTGTACTTTATGTCCATTGCTGCTTTCTCGCATTCTGCTTCCTGTAGAAATTTTACAGTGGTCTTTAGAATCGAATATATTACATGCCAACACTAATACGCTTAACAGCAGCGTGCGTGAAAAGTTTTACGGGAATAGGAACCAAAGGGATGATCTCTTTTTTGACTCGAAGCTTTTTCATTGGCTCGTGCGTATGTAGGATAACGATTTAACTGGTTGTGTTAGAGGCTTTTATAATTAAATCATTAATAAATTCGTTGGTAAAAGGTGGGTGAGACAAGGACGATAATTACTCGTATTCCAGCGTCACGATTTGCTTCGGCAACTCCAACATCCGCGTCCCGCTTCACGGCCGCGGTTTGGGCTTTGCCGAGCGATGCCAGATATTGAACGTCGTCGTAAACATCCTTTATAGTGAACGAAAGGATCTCGATACCCATCCGACCGACATCCGGGGCAGCGACTTCTCGCACTAGTGCTGCAAATTGATCTCGATCCTTGTAAACTTCCTCCACCGAGAGTGTTCCTAAAAAGAAAAAAAAATAATCATCGATATAAAATTTTCATTTTGCTATTTTCCTCCTGAGAAAAATAAGAAATTTTCAATAATACCATTGCAACAAATTAATTAAATTCGCATTTCTCGTTTCGAAAAAATACCATGTAATTTTTATAATATTTGATATTGTAAAAATATTTAGGACTGCGTTATTTTAATACATATTTACCTAGAATTGCACGTAGATGACCTTCCAGTGTTGATAAAATGGTCGATTTGATCTCGTTGACGCTTTTGCCTAGAAATTGTTCGCTGGCAGTGTGCAACAGCTCGTCGGCCTTCATGATTTTGCACTGCGCCACCCCTGTCACGGTTAGGGGCACGCCCTGCGCTGTCTCCACGCTTTCGCACACAGGGTTCAAGGTCATCACCTCCAGGGAAAGCCGCTGTACGTCCGTGACGAACCACCAGGTGAACGCGTATCCACCCACGATGGTCCTCTTCTTCATGGAGCCACAGCATCCTCCTGTAAATTGTTAAATTTTCCAAATAAAAATCAATCTCTCTCTCTCTCTCTCTCTCTCTCTCTCTCTCTCTCTCTAAGATGGAGAACAATTTAATGGACATTATGAAACAGTCTATGATTCCTTTGTCCATACATATATATATATACGCGATTACCCCTTTTCTATGATTCTAAACATGCAGCGGAAGAGCAAAGTGTTTTCGCAATTTAGAAAATTTTCGACGTGGACAGGTGAATTATTTATTCCGCATTGATAGTCGAATACACGCGCGTGTTGCAACGTTAAGTGGGCCATTCCCGCAGCTACGGCGGGGATCTTTACCGTAAGCCAAGCTGCGCTGACGTCATCAACCATTCTCTAAATGCCGATATTCGCGTAACCACATTTTTTCGTTCTCGTCGCTCCTCCATTTATCAGAGTTTCGTCAAAAGGCGCAACATTTCTTCCGTATCGTTTAACAAATAACAGATAATCTTAGGATAACCGACGAATCATTAATATTTACATTTTCCTCGAGCAGCGTACGCTCGTCTCGCTTGGGCCGAGTGCAGAATCGAACCCCGATGCGTCGTCGTTCGTTCATCCCTATCTATATTTAGTTGCGGATTATTATTAATAAATAAAAGACTGTCTGGTCGCAATGTTGGCACGATAGGAATAAACTGGAAGGTCTCTGGGGGAATAGAAATAATCCGGAGTATAATCGATAATAATCAGTTTTTCTATTAGAGAGATGTATAAGTGTAGAGGAGAAACTGTTATTATGGTTGAATGGTGGAAAATGAAGAAAAAGGAAAATGAGGTAAGAGTTAGAAGAGGGTTGGTAGGTAGAAGAAGCGTGAGGGGGAAAAGAGAAGAAAGGGAGTATAGAGATGAGTGGATGGAGAGAGGGGTGGGGGAGGGGGCAGTCAACCGTTATCCGCGCGCGTGTGAAGCGTCACGAAACCTGTTTATACTTGGCTTCGTTCGTGGTACCCGAAGAGACGATGATCCCGATAGCTCGATGCCCCAGACCCGACTACAGTGCTGAGAATAGTTGTGTCAGCAGCAAGGTCATGGTACCTCTCACACTTTTCTTCCTTCTCAATCTGGCGTTGGTTTCGTCATCCACGCACGTTTTACGCAAAAAAGGACTCGATGCTTCGCGAGTGCTTAATGTTTGGAATCATGATTTATCCAAGTTTTGAATTAATTTGAGACATCGAAAGCCAATGGTAGCCTAACAACGCGATTAGGATCGAATTGGTCGTAATGTCTGTTATTAGCTTGCTTTTTATTAAGAGTCGTTTATTTGTGAAATTTTCTTAACGCCTCTCGCGATCTTTTTTTCTTTCGCGTCAAAGGAGAGTATCGGGGTAGCGTGACGGGTATAGATAGAGTCGGTTATAGGAAGGAATACGGATAGTTCTTAGAACCGGCATAGTCGGTTCAGCCAAGCGTGCCTTGGTTTGTTGACAGTGGCACAGTGGCCTCGACATTGGTAACAGGAATTTTGGAACGCGCTACAAATACTACCGTCTACTGATAAAATAAAGGGATTTTATTTTAATCTATATAATTGGATGACACGTTTATGCTGTAAGTTGAACTTTCTGTCAATTTTGGTTTGAATTTATGAGAAGATTTGCACAGAAATTAAATTAAGCGAGAGGCGAGTAATTAAATTTATATTGGTTTTCTGGTATATTTACTAATTGACTGATCGTCGATCTGTGCTAAAGATAACTTTAATCCAAATTTAATGGTGTAACAAATAAAAGAATTCATCTTAATGATTTTATCAATCTTGCTATACCGATAATTTGGAAAATTTCCATAATGACTTTTGTGCCACTTTAATTATTTATAGGAGGACTGGAAGCTTCTAGAATGCACATTCACCGGTGTGTAGCTTGCAATCTAGGTGAACCAGTGTATGCAGCTTTCCTTTTCAAATAGACAAACTTAATCTAGAATGAAGAATGAATAATTATAAATTGTCGCGGTGAGAATCACAACAAAGTAGATTCAGTGGAAAGTTTATTCGAAAATAAACGAAGTGGCAATTACACCTGAAGAAATTACGAGTAAAGCAGTTTAACACTTGGTTTTTGAAAAGTATTATAAGCATGCAGGAAATTAAATTCTTTACTTGACCATTAAATCGTCCTTATATTTATTATTGCTAATAAGAAAATTGTATTTTAACTATTACGACAAATTAAAAGTTATTTGCCAGAAGAAAAATTTAATAAAAATTTAGTGGCTCCAAAGATGAATCATAGCAATAACACATTGACTATTTGACTTAACTGTGAATAGCTATACCTAAACAAAATTACCGGTTTAAAACGGTTTTATATATATATAGTAGTACTATATTTAAAGGACATGAAACTCAAAGTCATTTTGTTTAATATTCCACCAGATCAGTAAATTTAGGATTAAACCAATGAGGATTCGAGAATTACTATCTAGAGAGTGAAATGTCAAAATCTGTTCAGATCTAATAGCTACATTGCGGAAACAATGTAGTAGAGAATTTGCATGGAAGAATTTTGCTACTTTTACTTGCATCAACATTGCAGATTTACAAGGAGTTTTCGCTGGCCATTATTTATGAGCATTTTCTAGTCTTAGGCGAGGGCTCGTGAGAAAACTGGAGAATCGTGTCGCGTCACCGCCAGGAGTGGGGGAGGGGGGGGGGGGATGGAATCAAAATATACGAGGACCTTGTAAATATTGGGATAAGTGGAAATGGGAAAGACCAGAGATCACCTTGAATCAGGATAATTAAAATTGAACGAGGCTGACTATTTGTAAGAATTAATGGGTCGTTACTTAACGGTTGAAAGTTAGAAGACCAATTGTCATGCAGAAGAGGAAACGCGTTACGAGTTCCGATACCACGTGCAGGACTGGACGCGTCTTCGGCTCTCTTTCAGACAGCGGCACAGTTTTCTACGTGACGATAGTCAGGATATCGGTTTCGTTGGAGCAACTTTTAAAGTATAGCTTCTTAGAGCCAACAGTTCCTCTATCATTCAGTCGACGTCGTTCGAACAAACCTCACCACCCCTCCCTCTCATGATCAAAGATCATCAACACGGGATTTAAAAATTTTTTCAAAAAATTCTTCACTCGAGCCAAAAAATTAATTTCCAAATTTGCATATTTTTCCATGGTATACTGACAATAGTGCTTGTTTTTATTATCTTTTCTTACATCGACCTAAGATGATGAGTGTAAAAATTAGTATACAATTAATGTTTTATGTGGATAATTTTCAGGTGTCCGGTGAAAAAATAGAAGAAAATGGGAATTGAGAACGTTATTGCGGGTGGCTTGACCTCGGCGTCAAGTGGTTTCCAGTGGTTTTTTCCAGCACTAGCAGCGGCGTTGGTTTATTTTCATTACGAAGTTATGGATTCGGAATCTCCACCCATCAATGTACCATCGGAACTGTTGTTGCCAGCGTATGATTTTATCGTCATTGGTGGAGGCTCCGCAGGTTATTATAAGAAAAGTTTTACTATTTTAATACGTTTCTTGGAATAAAGTCATCTTTGGTCCACTTGTAGTATTGTTTTATACAGGGTGTAACATGAATGACTTATTTTCTTGGAACAGTGGATGGAAAACATAATTCTTGGAGGAAAACAGTTATACAACTGATTGATGTTGGCAAAAGTCTCCCAGGTATGCAACAATATATTTAAACTAAAGGTCTGCATAAATTATTATGGAGCTTGGTAAATACTGATAACATTCAAACAAATTTATAAGGGTTTTTTGTAAATATTATAATAATGATGAAAAATTCTAATAACTGTTTTTCTTATTGTTAATATTTTTCAAAATACATAAGAATCTACTTAGGTGTGAATTTGTTCGGATCAAAAGAATTGTGCAACTCGAAAAATGATGACAGTACTAAAAAATTGTATAACAGTATCTTCTGAGAATCGAATCTTCCATCCATTATTCCAAGAAAATAATTCATTAACGTTAAACCCTGTATGGAATTTGTGCCCTTGAAAATGGCTCTAAGCATGCAAGCAAGAAACCGTTTATCTCTGTAACAATCTAAATATAAAAATTATTTCTTGCAAAAGACCTACTTGAATTGAAATAATAAGAGGTTTTGAAAAAGGTTGTATACCAAGAATTAATATCTCTTATAGTTAACGAGACGAAGGCTGTCTTGCATCATTGCTCTGTTGCACTCTAAGTGGCAAATGCAGTGTACAGAAACAAGTGTGTTACTCGTTGATAAGTAACACATCTGAAATTTAAAGTATAAGTTCATAATAAATAAAAATATGTTGATGAACAGGTGCTGTAGTCGCTAGTCGATTATCAGAGATAGAAAATTGGAATATTCTATTGTTGGAAGCTGGTGGGGATGAAACTGAAATCTCAGATGTTCCACTCTTAGCTGGATATCTACAGCTTACCTCATTGGATTGGCAATACAAAACCGAGCCTCAGGGAGAGTTTTGTCTGGGTAAGTGAATATAGATTCTAATACCGAATGAAAATTAATGAAAGTAATTACGATATGCTTCCGTAGTCTGATTTAAAATTCGGTGCACGTTACGCGAAATACTCTGATAATTCATGGACTCTCACTGTCTAATTTCAGCAATGGAGAATGGCAGATGTAACTGGCCCAGAGGGAAAGTAATCGGTGGCAGCAGTGTACTTAATTATATGCTGTATTTGAGAGGCAACAAGAGGGACTACGACAATTGGGAGCAGCAGGGAAATCCCGGTTGGGGATACAAAGATGTTCTGTATTACTTCAAAAAGTCAGAGGACAATCAGAATCCTTACCTAGCCAGAACAGCTTATCACTCGACAGGTGGACTACTGACAGTACAGGAAGCACCCTGGCACACACCTTTGGCAACTGCATTCGTGCAAGCCGGCCAGGAGATGGGTTACGAGAATCGTGACATTAATGGCGAACATCAAACCGGCTTCATGATTGCTCAGGGTACGATTCGACGAGGAAGTAGGTGCTCATCGGCAAAGGCTTTCCTCAGACCGGCCAGACTTCGAAAAAACTTGCACGTTGCTATGTACGCTCAGGTAAGAACTTTTTCCATCCCACGAGAAAGCACAATTTTCTCCATTGACTAATTTCACGCGTGGAATTCTAGGCCACGAAAGTTCTGATCGATCCAAACTCCAAAAGGACCTACGGCGTGGAATTCATTCGAGACAAGAAAATATTTCGTATCAGGGCCAAGAAGGAAGTCATCGTGTCCGGTGGTTCCATCAATTCACCACAATTATTGATGTTATCCGGTATAGGACCCAGAGAACACTTGACGGAGCACGGAATCCCAGTGATACAGGACTTGCGCGTAGGACAAAATTTGCAGGATCATGTTGGCCTCGGAGGACTGGCGTTTATGGTGAACCAGCAGGTATCCATGGTGGAGAAAAGATTGCACAATGTTCAGGCAGTGATGCAATATGCGGTTTTCGGCGACGGCCCATTGACGGTTTTGGGTGGTGTCGAAGGATTGGCCTTCGTCAACACTAAGTACGTCAACGCGAGCGACGACTTCCCCGACATCGAGTTGCACTTTGTGTCTGGATCCACCAACTCCGACGGGGGTCGTCACATCAGGAAGGTTCACGGTTTGGCCAAATCGTTTTACGACGCGGTATTCGGGCCCATAAATAACAAAGACGTCTGGAGCGTGATCCCCATGCTTTTGCGACCTAAAAGCAGAGGTGTGATCAAGCTGCGTAGCAAGGATCCTCTGGATCACCCGTTGATCTATGCTAATTACTTCAAGGAGCCAGAGGACATAGCTACCCTAGTGGAAGGGGTGAAAATCGGTATAGCACTCAGCGAAACGCATGCTTTCAAACGCTTTGGCAGCCAATTGTACTCGAAGCAATTCCCTGGATGTAAACACATCACGAAGTTCACCGATGAGTACTGGGAATGCATGATTAGGCATTATTCGGCGACCATATATCATCCTGTGGGAACTTGCAAGATGGGCGCTTATTGGGATCCTGAAGCTGTGGTCGATCCGGAACTCAAAGTTTATGGAGTTTCCGGTTTGAGGGTCATAGATGCCTCCATAATGCCTGATCTCGTCAGTGGTAACACCAACGCACCCGCTATCATGATTGGCGAAAAAGGCTCCGACATGATCAAGGAATTCTGGCTCAAGAGGAAAACTAGAGGACTGCACGGATAAGCATCGCTAAACCTCTAACCAATACTGCGAATAACGATACGTTATTTTGTATATAATTAGATAGGAATGCGCCATTTTATCTGTTACGTAATTTCTGCGTCTTTTCATCCGCTCTGTTACGAGAGTTTTTACATCGATTTTATCATTTATTACGACAATTTTGGCAAATTGCGTGTATTTCATTTTAGGGGGGTCGCGTAGCCTTATTTACCTAAGATTAGTGGTAAGAGAATTATTTGTATATAGATATGTTGCAGAGTGTAATTGAATGATCGTAATTGGTCAATTGTTCAGTTACTGCGCATAGCGGATACGATTGAAATTACTGTGATGTTTATTGATATAATAGTATTTAAAGTCTTGAAATCGAACAAAGTGTGATTGCAGCGTTCCATAAATTTTAACTCGTACCTTTTTATGCGCATAAAAAATTATACGTCACAGTATCGGCTACCATTTTACAGTTATTTGTTAGTTTATTATGATTGTTTAACGAATGGTTAATTTTTATATTTGTACATATAATATTTTTATACTTTTTAATTACGTTCATTATTTAAATCCCGAATACAGTATTAAACAAATATCAGCAAATATTGTTAAATTTCAATAGCAATAATAGTGTAGATTTAACAAGTTTAATTAGCGATATTCGGCAAAAATACTTTATGAATTTAAGAGAATATGTCACTATTGGCAAAAACATTTTTTACTGCAGGTACAATTTAAAATTTTAAACAAAATATTTTATAGAAAGTACGTTATAATAAAACTATATTGTAGAGCGTTCAGACGTTTGAATGTATATAATTGAGGCAAACATTTGCTTTGCTTTCAATACTTGCTGGCTTTTATTCAGTGTCCGAAAATTTCGGTCGAGAATTGTCTATTACCAGTTTTTTATACGTTATATTGTCTCGTATAATAAAAGGACAGATAAGGCTGGAATAAAACTTAAAAAGAAAATTGAGTTAATGATATGTTGAATAAGACTTTTTTATCCCTATATTATTCAGATAAAATAGATGGAATAAGCAAATACATCATTTCATTGAATAATATAAAACGTGATCTCCGCAATATTCTAATTTCTACCGAATACTAGGAATCTTTGGATTGAAATTTCGGTGATTCGATTATTTAAGAAACGAATGTTATCATTTGCGAATAGTCAATAAATTGATTTACCACTTTTACAATTATTAAATTATGTACTACATCTGGAGGCTCACAAATCTACATATATAAAATGCAGTTTTCCCATAGGCATATATGATACAATAAAAAGCGTTAGAATACATATTGTGTAATCAAAGATACACAAGATTCTCTTTGCTAATTGTTATAATTATTCAGCCTCGTTAATAAAAGATGAGCAGATATTGATATTAGTCTTGATCGAGGTTACGCGCTGCAGACGAATTTACGCTTGGCTAAAACTTGGATAAACCGCCAGAAGTCCATTTCAATGTATGAACAAGTGCTTTAAGCAACCTTTAACGATCATACTCAATCCACTGATCGAAAATCAGCTAGCACCTTCTTATATATCAACAGCCAATACTAAGACTTCATTTGTAAAATTTGTACTGAGATGGTGACACCAACGCGGAAATAATCACTCTCTTAATTAACTCGTGGCTGCAGTCCGACGCGTAATAAGACTCTTAAAAATAAATTGGGTGAGCAATATAATTTATTTACTTTACATTTAATTCATAAATTAAATTCATTCAAGAAAATTTTTCATGCTTTTCGAATCCTCATTGTGAATGCTTCCTACACCATACTTTCTACATGCATGTAATATTTGTTTTAAAGTCATCCACAGTAGCATATAGAAACTCTTAAACGTTAGAATGCTGCAATCAATGAATCTTTTTAGTCTGTACTTGGCAGTTATAGGTATGAAGGAAAAAAATAGCCTTGATAAATATGAGACCTTAAAGTTTTAACAAGACTTCCTGACCGCGTTCGATCGAGCATAAAAGGATAAATCCGGATTACACAAACATTTCACTGTTTATCTTATACACAGGGGGTCCTGCTCACAATCTTACGTGTAATATTTAAGCTTCGCCTCACATGTTGGCTTCTGCTCTCGAGAGTCTCGCGACTCAAAGTATACTTCCATCTTAATGTAACGTTGACGTCATACGCGCACCATGGATTTCTCGGGCAGCATGGCATATGGTGACTAATTAATGTGTTCACCACTCTTATAACATACGACCAGTGGTCACTGCTCTGCTGCCACTCGAGAGAGTCATCTTCCAAAATTCAAACGTTTTGTAGCTCGCATATATATAGTGCTCTAAAAGTGGTTTAAATTACAGGTAAACCCCACAGTGAAAGAAAAGTTACTTTAAATTTCTAGAGCTGTTCACTAGTTTATTACTTCAACTATAAACAATTTAACTTCAAACTATTACCCAAGTGCAAACATTTCATTGATACATGTTACACTGGTGCATCAATTAAAACATTAATTAATCTTTGGTTCTTTCCAAAAAAATTCCAGCGCACGAATCATTTGCCAAACCGTTAAGTGACATGATTTTGGTTAATTTTTGTAATTGGCATTCTCAATCTGATGTATCGTTTTTTATAATTATCGTCGACACTCGGAAAATGTCCTTTCATAGCTGCATGGCTGAATTATCGTTTATTAATGATAAAATTGTGAAATATTCAAAGCATCGCGGGGAACGTGCAGCTTGGGCAAACATTTCGTTCAATTTCCATTGAATCATTACTAAACACGTCGCACGTCAATGGTATAGCCGAAGATTAATGAAAAGGATACTATAGGGTACTCGTGAATTCTTAAATTTTTGCACATACAGATTACAGGTGACGATCGAAGTTGCTCGAGGAAAAAATGCGGTTGCTGTTTGTATTTTTACTGGTTCACTGTTCCTTGGCCGCGCTCAGGAGACACAAGGTAAGACAAATAACCTTGGTCGTAAGTGTTAACTTTCGATGGATAATTTTATCTGAAATAATAGAATTATGTGTGCGTCAAAGCGAAGCATGAATGAATTTTTTGGAAGACTGGCAAAAATGAGCGAATTGAAAATTAGCATTTGTGCTTAAAATGCGGGTCCTATCATATGGGTGAAGGTTAATAGAAATATATATTATGGCTACTTTATAAGTATGATGGCCAAAAATGCGTTCTGCTACTCGAGGACCAATCGCGCAACGCTTCGTATTCTACTTGCAATTATTAGTAGTGTAACACTATGTTAACGTTTAGCAACGAGTCGTCCACAGCCCGTCTAATGGTCGCGTTGTTATTATTACCGGTTCGTGATGGAAGGGTTTAATTGAAAATTCCAGCTAATGTGTTTCATGCTAATTTTCTTGCTTGCAGTATCAGAATGTGGCAGGTTTGAGACATCAGATTAGTTTGGAGCCAGGATGTTGCGCTTGCAAGTTTGACGATACGAAATACATGAACGCTGCTTGTGGTGGTAAAACGAGCTTCATGGATCTCGTGCAGAGTCTGATGATGGCCAGATACGATATTTCTGATCCCTGTAGAAGGCTCGGGACTGATGACATTCCCAAAGGAGAATGGTCGATATCATAGAATTCTTTTATTAACGTTCCAAGTAAAATAATTTTTAGAGGCTTAAATTTGAAATTTGGATCAAATCCGAGGATTGTTTCGCAGGTACGACTTTGTAATAGTCGGTGCTGGTGTCGCGGGGCCTGTATTGGCTAGGAGATTGAGCGAGAATCCATCGGTCAAAGTTCTGCTAATCGAGGCAGGCCCGGAAGAGCCCACCATGACGGCCATTCCAGGATTAGCGTTCAATGCAGTGAATTCGTCCCTCGACTGGAATTACCAAACCGAACCCACTCGACCGAACCCTACAGCTTGCCTTGGTAAAAAATCCTTCGCTTTAATTAACCCCCCTTAAAAGGATCTAGAAATATAAATCTATCCCTGTGCTTCCCTCGCACATATTTGGAGTGCATATACAATTCCGATGAGACACGCGATGGTTTAACAGTGTGATTGAAAAGAGAGAAGTGTTTGAATTTTGTTAATTCACTGTTGGTAATAATTACATTGGTATATACCATTCAAAGTGTAAATTTGTATAGGAACCGATGGTGTGTGTTCTTGGCCAAGGGGTAAAATGGTTTCCGGTACCGGTGGAATTTATGGAATGATGTACGTGAGGGGCCATCCGGAAATCTATAACAAATGGGCTCGTGCAGGAAACAAGGGTTGGTCCTACGAGGAGATCAAGCATTATTTCGAGAGGGCGGAAGATCCAGTAGATCCTATGGCTCTTTCGGATCATCCCAGAAGCATGCAAGTCGGTGGACCTTTAAAAATTGAATATTTCAAGCACAAACCAGATTTCACTGGCCACCTCTTGAAAGCAGCATCAGAGCTCGGTCATAAAACTGAACGTTTGAAGGAATATGATCAAACTGGTTTTATGATTGCTCCAATGGCGACCAATAATGGGCTCCGGGAAACAACCTCCAGGGCGTATTTAAGACCGGTGTTTGGTAGAAACAATTTGCGTTTACTCACACGTGCTCAGGTATACCATGTGTAACTATAAAAAATTACCAAACAAAAGCTTCGATTGCCACCTTCAATATTGTTCATATATAATAATTACAAAAACTTTCTTACAAATATATAGGTGACGAGGATACTGATCGATGAGTGGAATCATAAAGCAAGTGGAGTAGAATTTGTAGACAAGAATGGCGCGAAGAGAATAGTCAAAGTGAACAAAGAGGTAATATTGACTGCTGGTGCAGTGGGATCTCCACAGATTCTGTTGAATTCCGGAATTGGACCTAGGAAAGATTTGGACAAACTTGGTATCAAGGTTTATAAAGATTTGCCTGTGGGTAAATCTCTGCACAATCATGTGTCAGTGGGTGTAGATTTCAGTATCAGCGATACGCCTTATGAAAGCATGACCATGGATGCTGTTAATCAGTTTCTCGACAATAGGGCTGGACCCCTGACTAGTACTGGATTAACTCAGGTTACAGCGTTCTTCGAGAGCTCCCATGCTCTACCAGGAGTTCCCGATATTCAAGTTCGAATCACTTTTTACAATTCTACCAAAAATACTGTAGAATTTAAGGATTAGATTTTATACTAAATTCTTGCAGGTATTCTTCGATGGCTTCAGCTCAACCTGCCCAAAGACTGGACTGAAACACGAGTGTATAAACGGTGTTCTGGAAATCTGTCCAAACCGACGACCGATCACTGCAAGGCCAACGGTGGTTTGCGTAGAGTCCAAAGGAGAATTGAAATTGCGATCTAACAATCCTTTGGACCCACCTCTCATTTATCCAAATTACTTCACTGATCCAAAGTCAAAGGATATGAAAGTTCTGTTGGAAGGTATTCGTAAAGTCACTCAACTTGTAAACACTCCAGCGATGAAACGGTTCGACTTGAGATTGGAGCCTAAAAACAATCCGAGATGCAAAAAGTAAGAAAGATTTCAATGGTTTTGCTAATTTAAGGAATCTTCTACTTGCAGATTACACTAATTTATCTTCATTACTTTATTCAGTTTGTTCTTTGGCACGGATGCGTTCTGGACGTGTATCATACGGGATGAAACTGGTCCGGAGAACCATCAATCAGGAACTTGTAAAATGGGACCGGAAAGCGATCCTACTGCGGTTGTTAATTCTCAACTGAGAGTCCATGGAATTTCTAATATCAGAGTAGCAGATGCTTCGATTTTCCCCATAGTACCTAATTCCAATCCAGTCGCAGCAATCATTATGGTTGCTGAGAAAGCAGCTGACATGATACAGAATGTTTATCGTCTTTGATCAAAATAATTAGCAAAAAAAAAATTTATTCGAATTCTTCTCATTCTGTTTTTATTAATTACGAATCATCATCATTGTTTTGTGATAAGATTTTTTCATGTGGCAGTATCACCGAAGCAACAGCACTGTATCTATTTAAAGCATGACAGAAATACATATTTATACATAGTGATAAGCGAATTATAATTTATTCGCGTATGGTGCAAATTCTCTTTACAGCACATGAGTATCGTATACTTTAGATAATAAAATGACCTATTCGCAGTCTTGAACTTTCGATTATCTATGAAAAGGAAGTGCTGCTTTGCAAATATGAAATATTTATCTGCAGCTCTTACGTAGAGACAAACTCGTTCTCTGCTTGCTCGACAATAATAGTTTTGTACTTATTTCAGTCCTTGTATATAAATATTTGTTTCTTAAATATTATTAATATAATAATATTAATGGTGATAAGTCATTTATAAGATTATGTTGTAATTGAAGATACGATATATTATGTTTGCTTTCTACTAGATAAGTGCATGAGTATATGAAATCTAAGCTGTTTACTGAGATTGTATTACACGAAGTCTTGAGAAAATACAGGGTGTCTCTCGATTCAGACAAATGTTATACAATATTAAAAATGCAGACGAGATTTTTCGCCTTAAGAGAATTGTTCAGATTTAAAAATATTTCTAAGATTTAAGAGATTGATTTACATTTTGAAGAATCTTCGTAGTTCACCTGGCAGACTAGAACCTATCAATAAGTGCTTCATTTTAGACGATACTCAAGGTTTCTTGTCTCAAGAGAATTCCCTATGTATAAAAACATTTTCAAGAGTTAAAGGGTTCACTCAGACATTGAAGACAGTCCATAGTTTATCTGGTAGACTCAGCCCTATCAATAGGTGCTTAACTTTGGTCGATATTCAAGGTCTTTTGTTTCAAGTGAATTCCCCATGTATAAAAATACATTCAAGATTTTAAGGGTTGATTCAGACTTTGGGGTCACTTTGCAATTCATCTAGCAGGCTTAGTCCAATCGATATATGACTGACATTGAATGATTTTCAAAATCCTTCGTCTCTCTTTCTCTCACTAAAATTCTTCACATATCCAAAAATATTTCTAAAATTTAAGGGGTTGATTCAGACTTGAAAAGAACTCTTTAATTCACCTGGAGGCAAACTTAAAGACTCATGTGTATATATGCTTGACTTTGAGTGACCTTTTCAAGGCCTTTTGTCCGAAGAAATTTTTCCATATCCAAAAGCATTTCAGAGGTTCAAGGGGTTGATTCAGGTTTTATAGACACTCTGTAGTTCATCTGGCAGACTCAAGGAACGGTAGGAGGGATACAGAGCTGTATAAAAAAAGAGCAATGGCAAAGAAACTTGTATTGTAGCTCAACGGTAACCAGTCTAGCCTCGCCACTAAAGCGAGGTAGATCTCGAGTAGTTGCTTCTTCCAGACTCCTCGAGCGGATGCATCTCGCGAAACACTCTTTTGCAATTTTCTAAAGTTACTATTTACATTAGCAAGCAAATTACCTTTTGGTAAGTTTGGATTTATTAGATTAGACAAAAGTGTATATCATAAGCGAGTGTAAAATAATGTTCATCTAGAAATGGAGAACTGCATAGCTGCAACTTGTGCAGCTGCAGCTCAAGCACCACAAGGATTGCTATTTGGTCATTTGGTGCAAACGATATTAGCGGCCCATTGCACATTGGTACAGAACGATTTTTATCCTCCCGATCGTACAGAAGAAATTTTGTCAAATCCCACAAATGAATACGATTTTATCATCGCGGGAGGTGGATCTGCTGGATGCGTCTTGGCGAGGCGATTGACCGAAGTAGAAAAGTGGAAAGTTTTGTTGATAGAATCAGGAGATGATCCTTCAGTCTCCAATGAAGTTCCCAGTTTAACGTTCCAAAATATAGGATCCGAGATGGATTATCGTTACGAGGTTGAGCTTCAGGACAACTTTTGTCAGAGTTCGATCAACAAACGTTGCAGATGGGCCAAGGGAAAAGCTCTTGGTGGCAGCTCGGTTATCAATGCCATGTTGCATGTCTATGGAAACGATAAGTAAGCTTCATTTATTTATGATTGGTTCTTCAGGTAGGGTTTAATTAAACAGCTGAGCAGTACAATTAATCGATTTATCTTTATAGAGATTTTGACGAATGGGCAAAGTTGGGAAACAAAGGCTGGAGCTACGAAGAAGTTTTGCCATTTTTTAGGAAGTCGATCAACGTGAGTCCAGAACTGATTTCCAAAGGATATGAGAAATATTTTGGAACCGATGGACCTTTGCCAATAAGACCGTACAATTTCACTGGCAGCAATATGCAGGAGTTATTAATCAAAGCAGCTAAAGAAATGAAGATACCGATCATGGACTATCTGAATGCTGGCGTTTTCGCAGGTTACGGGAGAGCACACGGTCACCTTGACCAAGGTCGACGAGTGAACGTGGCTAAAGCATTTTTAGCACCGATAAAGGATCGACAAAATTTGTACGTAATGAAATCAGCCAGAGTGGATAAGATTTTGTTGAATAAAAACCGAGCGAGTGGGGTATTGGTCACTTTGAAGACCGGAGAGTCAATCGAGATCAAAGCGTCTAAAGAAGTGATTTTGTCTGCCGGAAGTATAGCCTCGCCACAAATCTTGATGTTATCCGGTATAGGTCCCAAAAAACATTTGAAAGAAATGAATATCTCTGTAATAGCTGATTTACCAGTAGGTGAAAATCTTAAAGATCACTTACTATGGTTCGGTCTCCATTTGACCTATCCCAATCCAGGGAACCCTCCGTCACCTACGATACTCCTGGACTATTCTTACCAATATCTCATACATAATTCTGGTGAATTAGCATCGACCGGTGGCACCGATCTTTTAGGATTCTTGAATCTCACCGATTATCATGACAAATACCCTGACGTTCAATTTATTCATGCGTCAGTACCTAGGTGGCACACGTTTAAGGGTGAGTGTGTCTTGAAGAGTCTAGGAATGAACGAGGAAACGATCGATGCGTACTCGAAGCTAATCATGGAAGGTGACGTGTATACTTTCTGCTCGATACTTTTAAAACCTAAAAGCACTGGTCGATTGAGGTTGGTCAGTTCTGACCCTGCTGTTCCCATGAAAATCTATGCCAATTATATTCGAGACAAGGATGACCTTGAGACGTTATTAAGGTCCGTGGATTTCGTCAAGAGAATGCAGGAGACTGAGACGTTGAAGAAACTCAACATAAAATTGGCACATTTCGATATTCCTAATTGTCGACACACCGTACCAGATTCTCGAGAGTATTGGGAGTGTAGTTTGAGAAATGTAGCTACTTCGGTTTATCATCCTGTTTCTACGGCTCGAATGGGTCCTAAGGGTGACTCTCGCGCAGTTGTGGACCCAACGTTAAAAGTTCACGGAATTAAAGGTTTACGAGTCGCTGATGCATCGATCATGCCTACAATTACGAGTGGCAATACCAATGCGCCTACTCTAATGATTGCTGAGAAGGCAGCCCACTTGATTAAACAAGAGTGGGCATTGAAGGATGAGCTTTAAATTTGTTAATGAATGCATAAGAATTTTTTGTTTTTAATAAAATAGGCGAACATTTAATTTCTTTTTGCAAACATACGTATTTAATAAATTGTTTACTAATGTTTAATAATTGGACTCCCTTGTGCAATAATGGATTGAGAGAGAGAGAGAGGGGAGGTGGTTAAATTCTTTAAGAATTTTATTAATAGCAACACCAGATATCTTATATACATTAATAACTGATAATACATAGTATATCTCTCCCTTTTTTCTTTACATGCAATTAGACTGATTTTATTGAATTATTTTTAAAAAATCACGCATTATTTCATCATCTAGCATCGCACACATCAAACAAGAGATATAGTTATTCTAAGCAGCAATAATTATTACATTATATGAGTATTTAGAAAACTAGTATTTTATTATATTACAGAATTATGCACCTACTATTTTGATGTACCACTTATATACTTTCATTGTCAATAAATAACACAGTGAATGTCAGCAGATTTTGCATAAATAAAAATCAATTGAAATTCTATTGTTTTCACTTGAATCACCCCGCTTTATACTCGATCATTCGTATATAGTTGACTGGTTTCACTAAGCTAACAAGTTTTGCGGAAACGAGAACTAGAGAAAGCCCCCTAGATTAATAGATTTGTTGCTCCCTAATGATTTGCGGTGAAATCTGTGGCGATCTTCAAGGCTCATTGGAACGTTTTGAAATTCTTATTCTTGACAATAAAAATAAAAATATGCTCCTGTATCAAAGCGAAATGATGCAGGTGGAAAAACAAATTTGTGCAAAGGTATGTGACGCGGAGAACGTGCCGAACCAAGAGAAACAAATTGTTTTATCCGAAAGTCGAGAGATTAGTCGAATATGATAAGGATATGCGTCAGCAATATGAATTATTTGTCTAATATACGTACATTTGAGATGAAAAACAGGGGAAGGAGTAGCTCTAGCAAAAACAATTGGCCAATTTTACTTGGCGTTACAGGTGGGGTTAAATGGTTCATACCAGCGCGTTTTAGTCGTTTCGCGATATCGCCGCGATCCCACAGTATATTTACTCCCATTTTTTATTGGTAGTAAGCAATAAAGTCAGCTCATTATTGCCGCTACGCTCTTCGTGAAAAGATCCAGAGGCAGTTTGTCAAAAGTTGCCAACGGTTTAGCACGGACGGTTTTCGATCTTTCGAGAAAATGTCTTGGGTTCCACCTGATATGGCAGGACTCTGCCAAACTCACGCAGCAGCCTCCGTGTGTCAGCCGTCGTCCTTGCTCTTCCTCACAGTGGTAACCAGGCTTTTCGGCTTCTCCAAGGACAGAGACTACATATTCGGGGAGAGGAACCCTCCGCGAGGTCAGTTTCGCGACCTTCGCTTCGAATCTAGCAGCAGCAGGGACGAGCCCTACTGGCGCCAGCAACGAGTCCGAGTTTATCCACCAAACACACCACCCTTCCACCCTTTGAGCAACAATCAGTTCTGGAGAATAATATCGAACAACAACGACAACAATCACGGAAATTCGATAAGAATACGAGCTCCCCAGAGGAATGGACCACCGCCTTTTCGTTTCAATTCAGCGACTGGAACCTTCGAAAGATTCCAAGGTGTACCATTTCGAGTGCAACCCGGGATAATGGACCAGCAACTCGATGGGACTAATAGTGGATACTCTCAATCGACCGGCTTCTTCGGCCAACGCACCAATCCGATACTGATGAAACGGCAAGTAGTCGAACTTACCGATTCGAACGAGGATTATCTTGATAGCAACGAGGAGACTCCAGAGTTTGTCCAAGTGTCCAGTGACGACTGTACGGACGGTGACTATGATCTGGATAACGAAGAGGAGACTTCTGGCAATTACCGGAAAGCTCCGATTGATTTTCCTAAACCTACCGGATTCAAAATCAAGGAATACGATTTCATCATCGTCGGAGCTGGATCTGCTGGATGCGTTTTGGCGAACCGACTGAGCGAGATTAGAGACTGGAGAGTAAGTATTTTAGGAATTTATGTTAAACATTTTTTACGATCCTCGGCTCGATCCAAGTTGACAGTGCTCGTATATAAGTAATGGAGGATAAAGTGAAATATATAGGAGGAAGAGAACTCGGGTGTATTGTGATCGGAGTTTGAATTATTATTTTATAGCATTTTTTATGGCTAGGAAAACGTCCGTTAAAGTGTATATTTGTCGCGTCTACGTAACAATAATAGATTCTAGAATTTCGAAGAAAGGACCGAATACGTGATGGGGAAAGTGCTTTCAAACGACGATAAGAGAATTTGTCTTGGCAATTAGCCTTCCCTGTTGGCAAAGTGTGCGCTGCTGTTGTTTGCCTTTTCTCGGTACCAGAAAACAGCAACTCTATATCCTATGACAACGTCTGATTTGTACCAATAAAGAAACGCGTTTATTTTTTATTTGTTTGAAATTCACTATGAAAGTTTATAAAACAGCTTTCTTGCAAGGTTTTTCAGAGAGGTTCTTAGCGTTTTCTCGGTACCAGAAAATAGAAACTGTATTAGGATCGTAAATGCACCGACACAGTGACGAAATATTGAGAATCTTTAACTGTATATCTATATAAAAAAAATGGTTAAAATGGCAACATTTATCGATAGATATCCTTATAGTACAAATTATTACACTACTTCAACTCAGTATCACTGCTGTGCATCAGCATAATAATATCAATTTTCACACGTGTAGCTGTATAAGTGTAGGAAAAAAGGCCATTAAAAATGCAAAAATTGATCAAAAGATTGCATTGGTACATATATGCATCTCTGTACATTCTCGTCATAGTGTTAATGTGTTGGTATGCAGAAAACGTGCAGCAAATAATAGTGACACTGAAGTGTGAACGTGTAGTGGCATATACAAAAAGTACACGCTAAAATATGCAAAAATTGACCGATTGATAATGTTGAGATAGTGCATATAATTTACTGTGCATATTTCCATTTCACTGTATAACTGTATTTGTTGCACATTCTCTATACAGGAAGCAAATATAGCTAATCAAGGAAGATTGACTGACAATCAATGATCGATTCTTGCAAATAAAGGAACGCGTTTGTTTTTAATTTATTTGAAATTCGTTAACAAAGCTGATAAAACTCCTGTTTTACAAACTTTCCTCTGAAGAGGTTGTTAACATTTTCCCAGTACCAGAGAGCATCCACTGTACAGTTAATTCGGCAAAAACATCGGTTAATAATTAATTCATGTCAATACATGCAGACACGCGTTTATTTTTTATTTGTTCGAAATTCATTAAGAGCCTCGACCAAACAACTCTTTTGCAAGGTTTCCTCAAATGAGGTTATTAACATTTTCTCGGTACCAGAAAACAACAACTGTACAGTTGGTCAAACAAAAACATCAATTAACAATCGAATTAAGCCAATAAGCAGTCTAGTTATTTTTTAACAATTTAAAATTATTTAAAAAAAGATTTGTGATAAAACTGCTTACAAGATTTTATCAAATGGGATTATCAGTCTTCTCGGTACCTGAGGACAGAAACTGCATTATACAGTTACCAAGGGAAGCCAACAGATTGAATACTCAAGTGCACCAACGAAGAGACGCGTTTATCTTTTTTTATTTATTTAGAATTCATTATGTAGGAAGTAGGATAGAGCAGCTTTTTTAACGAGGCTTCTCGAAAGGGGTCACAGGAGAGAAGATAGTCTCTTGCTGACATATCACGGGGGCATTGTGCGGCTTCGCAGCTGCCGAAGATATCTACAAGTGGTTTCATGGTCGTTTGAGCGTGTCAATCGAAGAAGCGAGAAACGCGATTACGTTGGAGTGTAAAAGTTCCGGGGTGAAAGATGGGGAGGAAGTTGGCGCACTCGTGACCCGAATAAAATTAGCCACGCCTATACTATATAGCATGCTGCCAATGCTTCCGCCTAGTCACCAATAATAACAATAAAATGTAACCGATCGATCGATGATTACTGTACACAGGTGCTCCTGATAGAGGCTGGTATCGAGGAACCGGAAGTTGCGGATGTGCCATCGTTCGCCTCAATGTTACAAGGCAGCAACATCGACTGGATGTACCGCACTCAGCCTCAGGAACACGCGTGTCGTTCCAGGCCAGGCAAAAGTTGTTCTTGGGCAAGAGGAAAGGTGCGACGTTTAATTAAGATACTTTTATTTATTTTTAGAAGTTGGACATTCCCCCAGCCACTCCCACTTAAACTGACAAATGTTTTTATAAGACTTTTGGAAATTTACATAGTGAAAGTATTGTTTCCTTTATGTCTTTATAATGAACACCTTGCTCCGAAGGTAATGGGTGGCTCCAGTACGATCAATTACATGATGTATATTCGAGGTAATCGGAAAGACTACGATAATTGGGCGGCCTTGGGCAACAAAGGGTGGAGTTACGAAGAAGTGTTGCCTTACTTCCTTAAATCAGAGGATAATCGAGATCCAGAGGTGAACATTTTTCACTCTTCTGTTATATATATATATATATATATATATATATATATACTATACAATTCAAGTGCAATAAATCATATTAAAATAACGTTTGAAAAGAATTCATTTAAAGAAAACAAAAATTCCAATTTATTGAAAAATATTCGAAAATTTAGTTACACCCAATGACGTAATCTCCACTCGAAATAAATTCTTGTTACGATCGAACGCAGGTATTGGCGGAAAATCCTCATTATCACAGGACAGGAGGCTACCTTACAGTCCAGCGATTCAATTACACCGACGCGAACACGGACATTCTTCTCAACGCTTGGCAAGAAATCGGATACCCTCTGGTGGATGCGAACGGAGAACAGCAACTGGGCGTAACGAGAATGCAGATGACGTCGAGCGATGGTGCGCGCCAAAGTACGAACGGTGCTTTCATTCGTCCGATACGTGCGAGGCGCAACAATCTGGTAATCGAGACCCAGGCATACGTCACGAGGGTCCTGATCGATCCACGAAGCAAGCTCGCGACGGGAGTGGAGTACACCTCTGGCATCACAGGCTTCACCAAGGTCGCCCGAGCCCGAAAGGAGGTCATCCTCTCGGCGGGTGCTCTCAATACTCCGAAAATCCTCATGCTCTCCGGAATTGGCCCGGAAAAGCGACTCAAGCCTCTTGGGATCAAGGTCGTCAAGGATTTGCCGGTTGGTGAAAATCTGCAGGATCATTTGACCATGACAGGCCTCACGATACTCATGAACGAGAAAACTTCGAGGTTGGCTGACTACAAGCAGAGGATGAAGGACATTTATCAGTACGTGGAGGCCCACCGTACTGGACCACTCTCCGCCACGGGAACCCTGTCCTGCAGTACCTTCGTTCAGACTCCTTACGAGAAGGAGGAGGGTCAGCCAGATATACAGTACGTCTTTGACGGGACCAATTTCAAGGACTTCCTCATCGACCCCAAGATCCAAATTGGTACCGCTCCGTTGGCTTATTACAACGCCATTAATTTCCGTCCGATACTGTTGGCCCCCGAGAGTCGTGGCTACGTCACTCTGGATGCTTCCAATCCACTCTGGGGACCACCTCTTCTTTATCCTGGTTACTTCAACGATAAACGAGATATGGATGTCATGATGTCCGGCATAGAGATAGCCTTGCAATTGTTCAATACCGAAGTGTTCAGAGAATATGGCTTTGAATTGTTGACCGTTCCTGTTCCACCTTGCGACGTGCACCAATTTGGCAGCCGTTCCTACTGGTCGTGCGTCATGAGAGAATACACCAGTACCATCTTCCACCCTGTGGGCACTTGCAAAATGGGGCCTCTGAGTGATTTGGACGCCGTTGTTGATCCCAAGTTGCAAGTTTACGGAGTTCAAGGACTTCGCGTGGTGGACGCATCGATTATGCCTGTTATTGTCAGAGGAAACACCAATGCACCTACTATTATGATAGCGGAGAAAGCCAGCGATATCATCAAGGCACGCTGGCTCGATCGATAGGAGTCAACAATTATTAACGATCGATCGCTGGCTGCATTTAAATATATATGTATAGTGTTATAGATAAGAGGATAAGAGTACATTGCCATTTTAGTGCTGCATGATTGAAAAAAAGCACTGTTGTTAACTGCTCGTGCCAACGTTATACGAAAATGCTTTGATAACTAAAGTATTTTTTTTTATATTTTTGTATTTTGTAACGCCTGTAGAAAGTAATAAATTTCATACAAGATTTTTATCGACATGCCTCGTTAATATCTGATCGTAGAGGAATATATGGTTTTTAACGATTTAGCATTATTTGTACAGCGGATCGTTTATGATCGATATATCGAGAAGAAACTTACCTGGAAAGAGTAACTAGTAAAAAGCAGAGAGTGCGGCGAGCATTTCCTTACCTGAAACAGAAATTAATACTGATCGTAAGTTGATCTGTTTAGACGCTGCATCCATATAGCTATTTGTTTAAAGTGAAAATTATATGTGGAAGAATTAGAGCTTAATTCAATTGAATTACATTGACCATTAAAGGCATTGGACCATGAAAGATGTTATATAAGCACTCGCGTTTTTCAACGCAGACGTTTAAGTGAATTTTCTTGCGTGCTACTGCAAAAAAACGAAGGATCTCTTTTTCCCTCATCGCGTTAAGGAAGTTTCGGAAAAACAACAACAGAACTTTCATAGCGTTTCTTCGCTGATTATGCGAAGAGCCGGATAATGTTCGAAGCTCGAATGTTAAGGAATACCGAGAATTTTCGAGGAGCTGCTAAAAAAACTTTTCTCCTTTTAAGGCAGCATCGAGAATTTAAGATAAAAACGCGTAACGATTGTACATTGTGCGCCGAAGCAAATCACTTGAAATACAATATTTGGATTTACTGCTCTCAATTATAATCATAATTGAGAAAATTATTGCGCAACACACTGGCCAATTCAAGAGCATTATAAACTTTTTGTTAATGATCGTAAAATTGCTTCCTCGTAATTATATGCGTGTGCGGTGTAGCATTTAAACAAGTATTTTAATTGTAATTCGTAGATTAGAAAGTAGCAAAATTTGAAAGAAAAGTCACACATTGCCATAAAATAGAATCATCATCGAAAATCACTTTCGCCGGAAACTTTCGTCACGTGGTGTTGAAATCGTATAAACATATGGCGCTCCGCACACGCGCGCGCTACGTTATTACTATTTTTATATAATATTTAAAACTCACGAGTCTTTAGGCGAGTCCAAGAGCTGATGACTTTTACCGTAATTAAGATGATTAGAAAAAGTGCCGTGACGTTAGCGATGGAACGAGGTGACAGAAATCTGTTAATTACTAATCAACGTTGGGAAACAACGCTCGATCCTCCGATCGTTATATGTTCCATTTTACGTATAATCAAGCGAAGATATTTATATTTCATTTTATTTTTTTTTTTGTTTAATGAAAATCTGCAACGAGATATTACAAAAGCTTGTTTCGTGGCAATCTCGGCGAGTCCTGCGGGAGGTTTCAGGTCAGTTATGACTGATGCAAAAAATAAATAAAATGTATAGTAGCGTAGCGCGTGCAATGGGGAAAGGACGGATAGCCGCGTTACAACTGTCGTAAGGTCGCCGCTGCATTCAGGTTTCAATTGATAGAAAAAAAAAGAAATCATAGTAATTTCTAGGTTACTAGTACGTATTATAATAAAGGAGTAAAGATCATATTGGCTCGAAAATTACGCAACCCTGCGCGAGGCTGAGCGTAACCATGGCAACGACCTGCAGCATCTTCGTTAAAATCCACTTTCCAGAGTGAAATTTTAATCGTCGATGCAAAGTTGTTTCGGCCAAGTTTCGTCTCACCGACGACGAATATGCGACCTATGCGACACATTGAGTAATATTGATTCTTCGAATAAGCAGACATTTTCAGTTGCTCCACACCACAAGAGTGGCAAATGTTTGTCTTATAATTATTATTATAACGTATCCGTAGAAATATATGCAGCAAAGAACAATAATTTATGTGTATATAAAGAAGACAATTGAATGACATAATCGACAAGCTGTGAATCTATTAGGAATTACAGCGTTGACAGGATTTTATGGTTGAGAAGTTTATGATACGGAGCTATAATTTCGGTGAGGAATTTTAAACACCGAAATGTATATCGTTATAGGAATTTGTAATGAGTTAGGTGAGGTAAGGGAAGGGAAGAAAAGAAAAGAAAAGAAAAGAAAAAGTGTTTGGTTATTTGTGTGTACGAGATTGCGAGTAGCCCGGGGGTCAAAGATTCAGGCAGGACGACACGAGAGTCTTGTCTTTCTCCATATCAAAGTGGTGGTACTTGCAAGGTTTATACGTTCAACGTAATGTTCCAACTCTCAGTCTTTCGCTTTCTCTGCCTTAGCGAGCTGCTCGATCGCGGCAAGCCGTTTTAATACCATGTGCTTCTGAATGTGGTCCATGCTCATCGTGTCACGTAGCCGGGATTCCCGTCTGGATCTCCACCGGTAAATGTCATATAAGCTTTCTTATGTACCCACACAAACTACCACACAATTACCGATCAAATACCTATAATTCACCAGACAATACCTTATCCTGTCACATTATTTCAGCCTTTAACATTTCTCACTATATATAATAGCAGCTTTGGACAAAAATTTAGAGATTTCTAAATGTTAATTAATTACTTTACTGCTCCTTATATTAATTTGTTTGTTCTTATCTTAAGTTTTATGTAATTATCCATGTTAAAGTAGGATTTTCTTTATTCAACAGGCATAAACTGTCATCTTGTATCATTTCAATTTTTAAGCTTCTCACTGTATAATCATAATTTTACACAAAATATAGAAATTATCTTTAAATTTTAATACACACTTTAATTAATTAGTTTTCAATTCTCTGTTAATTTATCTGTTTTCGTCCAAAGTTATACGCAATCATCTGCGTGAAACACAAGTTTTTTAAAATTCAAATAGCAATACCTAGTCCTGTCGTATTTTATCAATTATTAAGGTTTCTCTCTATATAATGACAGCTTTGCAGAAAAATATAGAAATTATCCTTACAGTTTTATAGTCTTTAATTGATTAGTTTTCTACTCTCTGTTAATTTATCTGTTTTCATCCATACTTATACGCAATTAACCATGTGAAATAAGTTTTTTAAAATTCAAATAGCAATATTTGGTCCTGTCGTATTATATCAATCTTTAATGTTTCTCTCCATATAATAACAACTTTGCATAAAAATATAGCAATTATCCCTAGAGATTTCTACACTTTAACTAATAACTATTCTAATTTCTATTAATTTATTTGTTTCCATCCAAAGTTATAAGCAATTATACCAGCGTGAAACACAGCTTAATTAAACATGCTTTAAAAGATCATAAATTTTGCAACAAGATTTTCTGCATGAGTAAATAAGTGAAATAAACAAGTCTGTCGCCGGTAGCTTGGACAGCTTTAATTGTTCATTGAACCTCAGCGAGGAATTGACAAGTTTAGTCAATTAAATTTATTCTCTTCCCGCTCGCTAGCTTCTCCGTTACAAACACCGAAATAAGCGTGTTTCATTGGCATCTTTCTCAGAGAGTCAGTTTGTTTAAGTTTAAAAGAAAATACGAGTTGTTTGTGCGGGAAGAACGGTGGGGTTTTCAATTGGAAAGAAAACCACTTGGTTGGAAAAAATCTTGGAAGAAAGGGAAAATACAGGGATTACACATTAGTGAAACCGGAATAACGTAACACAGTCGAGTTTTAAGAACCTTTCAACGTTCGCGTAAATTCCGGCTATTCGCCACGTGTTGCTTTATATTAAACAGACTGTTACAAAATATCGTTTGGTCTATTACGAAAATCCATAGACGCGTAGGCTCGTTAAATGTTCCAAGCGCGTCCACAAACCAACTTCTCCTCTCCTCAGTCACGGAATTACCATTTCCTGAAATCGAGATACGAATCAGCTCGACTGAGAGTGAGAGCGGGGAGGAGAACAATAATAACGTCCAGCAGCTCCATAAACGAGGAGTTTTTCAAAGCTAAGCGCGTGACTTTGCGAATCTTCGCTGGCGAACGCATGGTGGAGAGAAAAAGAAAGAAAAACAACGGTACCTGCTTCGCATGCATAATGCTGCACTTAAGAAGGTGCATCATCGTTCAGTCGAATCGAAAGCAGGAAGCACGGCGAAGCACGATTCGTCGATTCACGCGAAAAGTCCAATGGCTCTGGGTGCATTTGACAAAGGGATTCTTCTATGGCATGACGCATTGATTGCGTCATCTCCCCGTACTCTCCTCGCGTGCTTTACGTGAAATTTGTTTCATACGTGATTGCAGGTTTCAATGGTACGTGCACCATAAGAGGCAGGATAATGGGGATCTTCGTCAAATGGTACTCTCGTGCCCCTTGAGGGTGTGCGCGAGATACACGCGAGAACGCTCGTCGATTCTACGGAAGGACAAATTTTTCTTTCGCACAAATGCCAGACGAGTGACGGGTGTCGATAGAAGAGGATCGATAGTCGAGTTTCGTCAACACTGATGTTCCTGTCGAACGTAAACACTGCAGCTCCTCTACGGCAGATTTCGGTGTAGAGAAAAAAAAAAGATGGGTATAGTGACTGTAATAACAGCTGCCGTAAAGGCTGCGACTATCTTGATCGGCATTGGAAAACTGACGATCATCCCCGTGCTAATAGCCTCCATGGCTTATTTCAATTACGATCTGGTGGATCCGGAGAATCATCCTAGGTCAACCAGGGAACTGAGAAAAGAATACGATTTTATCGTGATCGGTGGTGGCTCGGCTGGCAGTGTTGTTGTAAATAGACTCACGGAGAATCCTCAATGGGACGTTTTGCTTTTGGAAGCTGGAGGTCCCGAGACCGAGATCACCGATGTGCCTATCCTCTCTTTGTACCTGCACAAGAGCAAGATAGACTGGAAGTACAGAACACAGCCACAGGATTCGGCCTGCCAGGCTATGGTTGATCAAAGATGCTGTTGGACGCGTGGAAAGGTGAGAAGAAAATCTTTTTCATTAATCTTAACGAGACTGGTCAATGATACCTCCTTACGAGCTGTAGTTATATAATTGAATAATTGTAGAATCGTTGAAGCAAAGGTATTTGGAAAATTTAAATGGAAATTCGTGGTGATTATAATAATTATTATTGGAATTAAATTTGAGAAACTTTGTATATATGGAAAGTTGTGTTCAATCCATTTGATTGAATCCTGATTATTTTTATTTGGAGTTTCACGTACAGCAACCTGTTGCATTGTTGCTGAATGCGATATGGCGAACGAGAAATTCTTCCGTTTATTGCGTTATGGCGTAATATCTCGAGTGTCAAGTACGTAATACGAAATTGGGTCGGAGAGTGAAAGTAATTTCGGACCACGTTGCACCGTTGAGCTACTTGTTAGAAACGAAGAGTGCAGTACAGTGGACGAATTATCGTAAGGGTGTAAAGTCGTTGGGTCTAATTATTATTATTTGATTCGCTGGTTAATTTGCAGCGAGAAATGGAATATTTTTCTCTCGAGTCGATAGGATGAATATTTGCTCATTCCCTGTGCGTACGTGGTAATGCAAAACGAAAGTGCTTGATCCATGTATATACTCTGTGTAGAGTGTGTTTATTAATAAGACACGCACGTTTCAGAACTAGAGCGAGGTAAATTATGATGCATCGTCGTTGCCGAGGATGCTCATCGATGTAAACACGTTTTAGCTCTGCCATAAAAGAGTCGTGCATTTCACTTTTTCATTTCAGGTACTTGGCGGCTCCAGCGTGCTCAACACTATGCTGTACATCAGAGGAAATCGCCGAGATTTCGATCAGTGGGAAAGTTTTGGAAACGAAGGCTGGGGTTACAAGGATATTTTGCACTACTTCAAAAAGTCAGAGGACCAAAGAAATCCCTACCTGGCGAATAATCGCTATCACAAAACTGGTAAGCTAACCCAACTTTTCCCTCTACCCTTCGCGCTCGCGGCGAGAGAACATAACCTATCTCTTGCATCAATGGCATTCTTGTCAAGAGCACTGACCTAGCGCGTGAAATGTTAATACCGGTTCGATTGTTGCAAGCGCCTGCGCAGTTTTAATAAATCGAATTTTCATAGGTGTCGTAAGATGTCGTATACGTTCACCGGGAAATTAGGTCGGGTCGGAATGGCCAACCGTGGATAACCGGTTCTCTTAAAACACACTATTAAGTAATAAATGCCGAATGCGCAGGATCGATCGAAAAAGCGAATTTAACGTGACGAGACGCGAAAGGAGAGTTTCGAGAGACAAAATATCACATGGCTTTGGAATATTTTTCAGGCGGATATTTGACCGTTCAAGACGCTCCCTACAACACGCCATTGGGAGTGGCGTTTTTGCAAGCCGGAGAAGAAATGGGTTACGACATAGTCGATGTAAACGGCGACCAGCAGACAGGTTTCGCCTTTTATCAGTACACCATGAGAAGAGGCGCCAGATGCAGCACTGCGAAAGCGTTCGTTCGACCCATACAACTCAGGCAGAACTTCCATTTGTCACTGTGGAGTCACGTGACCAAAATATTGATAGACCCGAAGACCAAACGGACCTATGGCGTGGAGTTCGTGAAGGAGGGTAAGAAGCAGAGGGTGTACGCGAAGAAAGAAGTGATTTTATCCGCGGGAGCCATCAATTCCCCTCAGTTGTTGATGCTATCGGGAATAGGGCCGAGCGAACATCTGCGGGAACTGGGGATTCCAGTGCTGTACGATTCCCCGGGAGTCGGACAAAATCTGCAGGATCACATAGCAGTCGGCGGTCTCGCCTTTCTCATAGATTACCAAATTAGCGTGGTTATGGACCGATTGGTAAACATTAACTCAGCCTTGAGATACGCCATAACGGAGGATGGTCCCTTAACCTCCAGCGTTGGCCTCGAGGCTGTCGGTTTCATCTCCACGAAATACGCCAATCAATCCGACGATTGGCCGGACATCGAGTTCATGCTGACGTCATCCTCAACCAACTCGGATGGCGGTACGCACGTGAAAGTGGCCCACGGTCTGACTGACGAATTTTACAACGAGGTCTTCGGCAAGATCAACAATCATGACGTTTTCGGGGTTTTTCCTATGATGTTGAGGCCAAAGTCACGTGGCTTTATCAAACTCAAGTCGAAGAATCCACTGGAGTATCCGTTGATGTACCACAATTATTTGACCCATCCGGATGATGTTAACGTGTTGCGAGAAGGAGTGAAAGCAGCGATCGCTTTCGGGGAAACTTCGACCATGAAGAGATTCGGTGCGAGATTTCACAGCAAGCCGGTACCCAATTGCAAACATTTGCCTCTCTTTACGGATGATTACTGGAACTGTCTGATAAGGCAGTACACCATGACGATTTATCACATGAGTTGCACGGCAAAAATGGGCCCCCCTACGGATCCCATGGCTGTGGTCGATCCACAATTGCGAGTCTATGGAGTTTCAGGATTGAGGGTGATAGACGCTTCTATCATGCCGACCATAACCAATGGAAACATTAACGCGCCGGTTATTATGATTGGCGAGAAAGGCTCGGATATGGTGAAGCAATTGTGGCAAACTAGACAAAAACGTAGCAACGCTTCTGTCGCAGCTGCGTGACAGACTTTTATGTAAATTATAGCATTTAGTAATTTAATGATTTTAACGGGACCAAAAGTTAGGTTATAATGACTAATTTTTGTACTAGGGAATTTTTACAAAGCAGTCATGCGAAAAGGTTACAAACGCTTTTCTCTCATACACGGAAACAAGTGGTTTTAGCGATTAAGGCAAACATTACAATTTTTCTCATGAAATATTAAAGTATTGCTCTGATACTAAGGCAATTTTTCGAATTTTACGTAGCACCAAAATCCCTAGATTCTGAAATATGAATTATTACGGTGCGGAATGGTAAAATTCACCGCGTGCATGGACAACAAAAAATTGCCTCCTCAATCGCTAGATGACAATTGTTACCTATTTTAAAGCTATAATTTCGGAAAAACTACCAATTCCGCACTGTAATATTTATTATTCGACCGATTCTGCATTGTAAAATTGAAATATTGTCGTCTCGCAATCGAGGGAATCTGGTGCCATGTCATCGTGGCAATTCTTACAGTTTTATCTCCTCCGTGTAGCTGCGTTATAAACAAAGGATAAAATTTAATAGGCCAATGATGTTAAGATTATCAAAAGTTTCGTTATAACGACTGGTTTTACCACTAGAAGATTTTGACAAAGCAGTCAAAAAGATTAGAAACGCTTTTGTCGTAGCTGTGTAATAGTTTTAAATGTAAATGATAAAATGTACCAATTTAACGCATTTAATGACGTCAAAATAATCAATTTTGTTACCAGAGTATTGTGTAAAGGCCCAGTCAGCATTGCTTAGGGCAATACGTCGAAAACCGATATCATATAGTTATCATTTTTATACCTTTCGATCGTGTGAAATTTTAGTTTTCATAATGATAACTTTATTACTCGACCATGTTGACATTGTGATATCGGTTTTTCCTGCATTGCTCTGGGCAGTGTTGACTGGGAGTGGTCAAAAACGTAGCAACGATTTTATCGTGGCTATGTCCCAACTAGCACAAAGAATTCTTTCAGTACAGTCGTGGAGCTCCTTTTATGAAACAAAATAAAATATTCTCTCTCCAACTCTTTAAGAATTCTAAAGACATCTTCTAACACCATGAAAGTTCAAAAGGAACTCATATTTTGTCTCAATAAAATGGAACTCCAAAAGGATTCTCTTTTTACTAGCTGTGGTTATATCTCGAAGTAAAAATAACCAATTGTATACTTATATTTATTTAACTCCGTGTTGTTTCCTTGCCGGTATTAGAAAATCGTGGCAAAATGAACAATATCTATTTCCTCGTTTGGAAAACGTTATTTCGTTTCTAATAGGCAGACGTGGGATAATTGTGCAATGATTTTTAATCACAAATTATATTCATAGGCGGACCTTGTGGTGCTGCTGAAACGATGTCCTCGTATACCTTGGGTGTAGAAATTTTTCGGAATTTTTCGAAATTTATGTTTCATTTGAATGCAGATATTTTATCGAATAACGTAAGAGCGCTCAATGTTAAAAATAATTTAAGAACGGCTACTACCTCGCGGTCGCTACGGCTCGGCGAACGTTTCCCTTATATTCGCTGCTGTGGTGCAAATTCTTGTGTTCTATAAACTTAATATCATATACATTAAACAATGATAGCATTAAGAAATAGTTTATGTAAGTCAGATAATAACTTGGAGTGAGAACTATTTAATTGTTGCGTTAGGTTTCCGTTATTTAGATCCTAAGATAGACTAAATGAGCCATTTGTTGTACTAGTTACATAATATTTGTATTATACCAAAACCAAGTAAATAATGCATATATGTTTATCGTTAAAATTCGCATCTCGTTAAGTTTGCAATTATCTAATGCATCGGGCTTTGATAGGTGAGGCAGAAAAATGTAATGGGCGGGAAGGGTATCGATCAGAAACGTTAGAAAAAAAAAAAGTTGCACGAACCCTTGCCACGATTAGTCATACCACGTTGAAGACGTCTACTGGAACTAATTTACCATTGCGTCAGGCTGTCCACTTTGAAAAATAATTGCATGCGCTTTCGGATGTCGGCACGTTACCTCAATGTGGACTGCGAGATTTATTTATATAACAACAACAAAAAAATACATCAACTGGAGCTTCAACGTCCAGCTATCATATTAATAATTGCCCTGACCATTAACGACGGAGAGATTGCGCGTTAGTTTACATGATTTATAGGTTTGCCATTGGAGTTAAGAAGCGTGCGTTGATTATTTAAAGCTGCCTGCGACTATAGTGTAGAAAAAATACTATTGTTTTTAACCCATGTTATATAAGTCTTAATGGCATTATTACACGCATCGCGCGTATAGTTGATTTCCAAATAAAACTCGAAAGTTCGTTAGAGTGAACTGGGAAGAGTAATAGATAGTCGTCGGAATATTTGAAGAAAAATATCAATGCTATTTATGGCGAGTATTCAAAGATAATGTATGAGTTGTGCGTCTTCCTGGGAGAATATAATTTATATAATAGTGCGTCGAACAATAAAAAATTACTTTGCTACATACTAAGAAAGGATTTTGCTCAATGAATGTTTGTTGATGTATATATAGATAAGCCGTTTTAATAACACAGGGTGTCATCCTTCGAATAAACAGTCACATTTATATATATAAATATTTCCAATGGTTTGACATTTCCAAAAATTTTTCAGCTTCTCCGTTCTCACGTCTTTTAATCGGCCTTGGCTGAGGAGTGACGTTGATTTGTTCGATAAATGAAAGTAAATTTCACCTGCGGTATTAGTTGCATAACATCTGTTTAATGCCAATGCAAGGTCCGGCTGTCTTTTAGACATTATTATTATAATAAAAATGAGAAATTGACCCCCATTCCGACTAGTTACGTTTATTATTCGTAATTCATCGAGTAGCGCTCAGCGTTATTGCTTATAAATAGAATTTCCATAAGTGGCACGTTGCATTATCCACCTGTCGATCAATTCGTATTATTATCAATTTAGAGGCTCGCGGTTTTGACATTTATTTGCAAAACTATCATAAAAGTGTTCGAGTCGTCAGCTATTTAGCGTAACAAAAAAAAGTGCAATCAAGGTAGTATAGTATATACCGGGTGTCCGCGGGCGTGATAACATTTGTAAAATTGTGAAATTTGAATAGTACGGGAAATTCTAAAAAATTAGGGTAATAATTAAAATTTTATATATATTTTTTCTTTCGTGCAAATTATCTCTACTACCCTGAAAAATTTATTATTTCAACGTAAATGAATGGGACACCCTGTATAGAGGTAAAATCCGTTAAGAACCACAGCGCGATCTGGTAGTGAATCCATGAAGCGAAATCTTCCATACCGAACAGTCTTTCGATCCTCGATCTCATAAGATCGATAAGTCAGGTTTCTGTACGAAATCTATATACATAATTATTCTTTGAAAGAATTTGACGCTGATCTAAACGCGTCCGTACGTATTTGCGTTATTATCGTCATATATTTGCGTTTAAATAGTTGGTCGATCGGTGAAATGTTAAAGACGGTGATAAAAATTTGCGGGTAACAGGTCGTCGTATCGTATATATAAATATGTGTATATATTTATCTTGGGGAAGGTGCAATATGCAGATTTAACGATTATGGTAAAAAATAACGCCGTGAAAATATATGCGGACGAATGCAGACAAGTTTACGGCAGGCAAAGTTTTCTTAGCTTTCTACGATCATATATGCAGAGTAGGTAGGTCGTGTAAGTGTGCTTAAGGAGGAAATTGCTGCGGCTCTCTTTCTCGAAAACTGATCAAAATGTGAGGCACGCGCGGATTTGGTGAAATGCACGCAGGAACTGCTCGGCGTCTCGTCATTGATTTTGTAATCCGTTGAAACGTTCAGGAAATCCCAACCACCGTCGCTCCACTGTCAGGATGATGTACATTAATTTTGCGCACGCTAGGTAAATCGCACGCTCGCCTGTCGCGAAAATCCAACGAATTCTCGAGAATGAACGCGATTTCTTTCCCATTCGCTCTCGCGCATCAACGTCGTCAGAAACATATAAGTGGAACACAATAGAGCCGCTAGAATCCTCCTCGGAGAAAATAGCAAATAAACCGCCAAAGGAAATTGCATAATCAACACTCGAATTAACTTTTTCAGCCGATGCACGTGTCTACTTAGATTTATTACTTTTTATTACATTTGCATGTTCTTTAATAGCGCTGTCTTGTATACGGTGAATTAATAATTACACCGATCAGAGTGGAAAGTTTAATTTAATTATTAAAATTTCCACGATGGATCTTGATCAAGGTCTTGCGATTAAATGCAACAACTGTACTCGTTCCCGAAGAGTGCTCTGAATATGCATTGGTAGGATAATGAGGAATGTCGAAGAGTCTGAGGAAGATGGAGGAAAGGATGACTTTCTTTGAAGGTTTTAGCGCAATGCCAAGGTTGGAGCGAAGAAAACTATTCGAGAGATAAAAGTGTACGTAAAGTGTAGGTTGGTTGGACGGTGCAAACGGCCGAAATGTATATGGAAAGATGCCGGAATCGGGGGGCCTGAATGGCACGTAGACCGAGAAGAGAGAAAGTAAGTAGAGATAAACACAACGCGCGCGCCGCTTGAATCTGTACATGAAAGCAAAGAGAAAGACGGCGAGACATCCTTAATTTATACTGAAAAGAAAACGACGATTGGTTCGACCACTAGTCACGTAGGCCACCTGGAATATTTTGCAATACTCGCTAATTGATTTGGTTCAAAAATCCGCATTCAACGTATACGCGTGGCGTATTTGGACTTGGAATTTGCGAGATACAGCGATAAATATCTAGCGAATGATCGAACATGCTGGAAACTATATTTTCTTCTTGGGTGGATCGTTATTATTTGCCTCGAGAGAGATCAGAGTCTCTCTTCCGGCTGGGATTGAAAATTGAGGTTACTCGAATTTGAACAGTCACGTAGGACTCTTGGAATATTTTGCAAACGATTGCTAATTGATTTGATCCAACCCGCTTAGCATACGTATTATCAAAAACGTTTCTAAAAGGTTACTGGTCCCAATCTGAGACAGGTTGTTTTTTTTTTTTTTTTTTCGTGATTGGTGTTTACACGTGACCTGTCAAAATTTCTCAGTCAATATGGAGATTTCTTCTCAAGTTCCACTTTATTACGGTAAAGATGAGTTCTTTCCGGAACTCAAAATTCCTTAGAAAACGCCTTATAATTTTTAAATAGTTTAAGAAATAATTCTTTTGTACGAGCGTAAAATGAAATTTCGGTACTGTTCTAAAACAGTTCTCTATATACTTGCAAGAAGAATCCTTTTAGAATTACATTTTATGAGACAAAAAAATGAATTGTTTTTAAAGTCTCGTAGTATCAGAAAGTGCCTTAAGAATCTCAAAGAGTTCATAAAAAGTTTATAAGAGAGAATACCTATTTTGTTTCATAAAAAGATCTCCACAACTGTTTTAAATAATTAGGTTTTGCTGGCCTGGGATCAGTAAAGCATGAACGATAAATATCTCGTGAATCTGAAAGTGCCATGAGGACCTTTGCCGAGAGAAGGTATCGAAAAATTAGGCTAGTTAAGTTTGAGGACTGAGTCACGTAGACCACTCGAAAAATTTTGCAATGATCGTTGATTGATTTGGTCGAAAAGTTCACGCTTGGTGTACACACGTGGACTGTTTGGCTTTTGAATTAGCGAAGCATGAACGTTACGAATCTCACGAACGTTCGAAAGTATTATGACCTATATTTTCCTCTCGAGGATGATTATCGTTTACAGAGACCTCTGCGTTGCACCGAACTAAGAAAGACCAGCAAGATCAGGGACAACCTTTTGACACGAATTTAAAAAATTAGGTTAGTCGAATTTGAGAAGGAGAGCGACGACTGGGATGGAAAATTAGGTGACGCGTGGTTAGGTTATGCAGCTCCAACGTGAAGTTGCCATTGAAAGGCGCTACTGGGAGTCCAACTGGTTTTCACTCTCAGCATTCACCACACCGCAGTCGGTATCAACCGGTACTACTCGAGTTCTGTTGCCATTTTGCCGGTCAATCTAACGTAATTATTACTTATTTTTATGAAATACGTGCTAGAATTTGCCAAGTACAAAACTCGCCTTCCAATCTCCGCGAGTGACCAGTTGTTTGGTGCAAACGCCATCATGCTAACCCGTGTATATAAACATTGACAAGTGAAACGGGTAAGTTCTCTTATCTCTTCGAAGATTCCACAAAACTTCCAAACGCTCCAAATATCTTAATCGTTTATTTATCGCTCATATATAAATACTGGCCTCGCTTCTCTTCTATTTCTTGCGAGAGGTGTACAATGTGAAAGCCTTTAAAATTTTTTCCTATTAACCTGTGCGTTTCGGGTACCGGTACTTTTGAATTCTTGCGGTTTTAAAAGTGTCGACGTTCGAATCGAAAGCTATAATCGAGAAGGTCGAAAATTGTGTAAAACCGAATAGAGGAGCTACGAGTTATCGAGCGATGTAGCTGTGTCGTCGCGAGTGATTGTAAATATTTTCGTTTCTACCAAGCTCATTGTTAGTGCAAGCAGAGATTCCGTTTCGTAGCAGTGCATACAATGGACGCGATTTCTCAAGTTTTCCTTGGGAAGAAATCTAGTACGTGCTGGTTGCGTCTGTGGCACACGCACGACGAATAATAGTAATCTCGCGAGGAAATATTGTTTCTTAAGATCTGTAATGAAAGCCCGTACGAAAAAAATGAAAACTGAGAAGTAAAAAGGTAAGGTTTATCCTACACCAGAAATTATTCTCGCGTTGACTCTCTATTATTATCAGTCTTTCGTACAACCTCATATTTTCCTTAATACTACCATAGTTTCTTTGCATTCGTTATAATTTTATACTTCCGGATACGCGCAGATGGCAAATAAATACAATTATATATGAACGAGCAGAGGTTTACCATTGTCTTTGATAGCTTCCTAAATATTAAGAGAGTACAATTTTCAGGCAGCGCTACATTTGGCAGGTAAAAGTCAGGCGGAATAATCTTGGACGATTTTATCGAATGGCAAACGATTGGCTAATGACGGCTCGGGGTGGACATAAAAAAGGAAAATGCCGATAGGATTCGCTACTTTGGCTGGAACAACTTCCGTCGTAGGCCTCAGTTTAATTCCTCTGCTTGCGATCGGCCTGACAGTTTTACGATACAACAATGCCGATCCAGAAACGCATCCGAGTAACACCAAAGAGGTAATTATTGCAATGGTGAAACTTGAATTTTATTGCAAAAGAGCAAAGGAGCGACCGATGCGTATACATCCATCTGCCTTCTTTTTTAGTCTTTATACGCGGCAGAGTAGTTTCTCGCACAAAGCAGTGATTATCCTTTCATTGCGTTACCAATTAGAATCATAATGCGAAATATCGGGCAAGGTGGGAGCGTGTTTTACCGATGAGGTTATGTTGTTGTTGTTGTTGTTGGCAGTCGGTACGGCAGTACGTAGGATGATCGAGGTAAAAGAGGCTTTCTCCGGAAGAATTTCAAGTTTCTTTTTCCTTTCAGCTGCTTCGAATGTACGATTTCATCGTGGTGGGTGGTGGCAGCGCCGGTGCAGTGGTGGCATCGAGATTATCCGAGGTATCCAATTGGACCGTTTTATTATTGGAGGCTGGAGGTGACGAAAATGAGATTTCCGACGTGCCAGCCTTGGCAGGTTACACACAGTTATCGGAGCTAGATTGGAAATATCAAACCTCCCCACCAACTACCTCCGCTTACTGTTTGGCCATGGTAGGTGACAGATGCAACTGGCCACGTGGTAAAGTTCTAGGTGGTAGCAGCGTCCTAAATGCCATGATTTACGTCAGGGGTAACAGGTAACTCTAAACCAACAACGGTTCTTCAGCCTAACGTTCAAAATTCCATTGGACGACGAAGGACAACCGTTATATATATTAGGCAAATCGATCAATCGTTTGTCATATTTCAGGCTGGATTACGATACGTGGGCTAGATTGGGTAACATTGGCTGGAGTTACAAGGATGTGCTGCCATATTTTCTGAAATCCGAGGACAACAGAAATCCTTATTTAGCGAGAACGTCGTATCACAATACGGGAGGATACTTGACTGTGCAAGAGGCACCCTGGCGTTCTCCACTTTCCCTCGCGTTTCTCCAAGCTGGCCAGGAGCTAGGCTATGAAAACAGAGACATAAACGGCGAGAAGCAGACTGGATTCATGCTGGCGCAGGGCACGATTAGGAGGGGCAGTAGGTGTTCAACGGCCAAGGCCTTCTTGAGACCAGTGAAGAACAGGGACAATCTTCACGTGGCGATGAACGCCCATGTGTTAAAAATTCTCTTCAACGACGAGAAAAGGGCGACGGGTGTCGAATTTCTGCGAGATGGTTTAAGGCAAACGGTATATAATCAAAGTAGTTATTGAATAATAGTATAGGCAATGACAAGGCATGGAGGGAACTCGAGGAATTAATCCTTGGACTGTTTTCTGGATTTTCAGGTGAAATGTCGCAGGGAAGTTGTTCTGTCCGCAGGAGCAATTGGTTCTCCGCAACTGTTGATGGTGTCAGGAATTGGTCCCGCTGATCATTTAACGGACCATGGAATACCGGTAATATCAGATCTAAGAGTCGGTGATAACCTGCAAGACCACGTGGGCCTGGGAGGGTTAACTTTCATCATCAATGAGCCAATCACTTTCAAGAAGGATCGTTTCCAATCATTTCCCGTGGCACTGGAGTATATCATGAACGAAAGGGGTCCGATGACCTCTCCAGGCGTCGAAGCCTTGGCGTTCGTCAACTCGAAATATGCCGATAAATCAGGTGCTTATCCGGATATTCAGTTCCACTTTGCTCCGAGCTCGATAAACTCGGATGGTGGCGATCAAATCAGGAAAATCTGTGCTCTGAGAGACAGCGTTTATAACACCATGTACAAGCCTCTGGTGAACGCGGAGACTTGGACTATATTACCTCTTCTTCTCCGGCCAAAGAGTTCGGGATGGATACGACTGAAGAGTAGGAATCCCTTGGTGTATCCTGACATAAATCCTAATTACTTCACTCACCGGGAGGACATGGACGTGTTGGTCGAAGCTATCAGAATAGCCATGGCAATTTCAAATACAACGGCCTTTCAGAGATTCGGATCCAGGCCCCACACGATACCGATGCCGGGCTGCCAACGGTATCCCTTTGACAGTTACCAATACTGGGAATGCGCCATTCGACACTTTACATTCACGATCTATCATCCCACTGGAACCTGTAAAATGGGATCGAAACGCGATCCAACGGCGGTCGTTGATCCTAGATTAAGGGTGTACGGAGTGAAGGGTCTTCGAGTCGTGGACGCCTCGATAATGCCGATAATCGTTAGTGGAAATCCTAATGCCCCGGTGATCATGATAGGGGAAAAAGCAAGTGATATGATCAAGGAGGATTGGCGCGTTAAGAAGAGAATCACGGCTAGGTGAGATATCGAACTTGTCCGCGATTATAAAGCTATGGATTTGTTGCGTGAATATAGCTCTTTGGACTAAAAAATTCTCTCGATGATCAAGTACACCTTGGTCACTAACCTGAAGGATCTTTTAGTGGTCGACGATTCTATTTTACGTCCATTTTCATTAGCGGAAATCCAAGTGCTCCACAATTATCACTATAGAGGGGAAAAGAAATATTCGAAAATTATAAACCATTCGATTTAATTTTATTCGCTACAAAATCTTTTCTGCGATCATTAGTCGACTTTGATCGCTGGAAAGTGGCATTAAAATTGTATGGAATTTACGATTACAACGATCACCTTCGTGAAAAGTCCAACCAACAATTGTATTTTATTACACAACGTAAAAATATTATTGCATTCGCAATATCTGCTGCGTTTTCTGTTAAAGCTTAATAATTAAGGGAAGCATGAAGCAGGTATTCCGAGAGAATTTATGCAAAGGTATGACCAAAGAAGACATTATTTTTACTAATTATTGTTACCAACGCTATAGATAATTGTAATTATTACTCAGTCGATAGTAGGTAAACGCTAGAAATTCGGTCCTCTATAAACCGTCTAATTAATATTTATTTAGGAAAGTGCCATTGTTTCTAACAACTTACTGTATACTAAAATCAACTTTTAACTCAGCACTAATGTATTCGTATTTATGTAATATAGAAATTAGCAAATATACTTTTTTACACAGCTGTTGAGTTTTGGTTTCTCTTCTCAATTCTGATAATATGCTATTTCCTCGATTTGGACGCGCACCGACGAGCACAGGGTATAGAGAATAGAAAAGTAATCCGCGCGCACATTTGTAGACCAGACTAATTTCGCACCGCCAAGATCTTGAAGAGATTACGGCAGAGTAGCTCAACGGTATTAGAGGAGCGCGCTCGACTTATCAAGATGATCCACGAAGCACGAGACTCTAACTACTTTCGTTTTATAAGCAAACTAGCATGCTTATATAAGACTCGGTTTGGCGAATAAAAATCCTCATTCTCACGAGATCTCTATTAATCTGTTTTCTTCCCTGTGCAATTAAATAAATTTTGTCGTTTACATTCGATTCTCATTTCTGGATATACGTTCGCACAGTAGAATAATGTCGGGGATAGGGGGAACTTTCGTTTTTATCGTTTCTCGCGCTGTGTACAAAGAGGCGAATCTCGATTTTTAACGTACGGTTCGGTATATCTTTGCGCCATATATGCTTTACTGACCAATACGTAACGTAATTAGCTTTTGTGTAATAGAGGATGGAAGAGGGTGACAAAAAGAATCGTTTGAGTTAAGATCCGTACGTTAACTCGACTAGCGCGTAATAACTAGCATCGATTAGAAAGCAGCAGCTAGTCAACTGCATTAATCACCGAGTGCACTTGTGTTTTGTCGCCGGTGTGCATCGACGACGACGATAATGCGTGATCCGTAGGTGTAAAGGTGCGCACGTAATCGCGTGTCACTCGATCGCGCATATGAAGCAACAGTTGCTCGAATTACGCGGAAAACCGGACGTAACGTACGTTGAAAAATCGAACAGTGCGCCAGCTCTTGCGTCACGAAAATTTTCAACATTGTCGCTTACATCGATGCTTATACATATATATATATATATATATATATATATATATATATTATATACTCGCGCAGGCATCATTTTTTCACAACCAAAACTCGTTTCCGTCAACGAAACTGCTGTGTGCTTTATTACTTATTAGAAACCAGCATCAATTTTCCTGAACATTTTACGAACCGCGAAACTTGACGTTCGCATGATCAGCCTCTCCGAGTCTAATTAATCCGTCGACCACCGGAGAAATTTCAATTGACTTTCCAAAAGGTGAACAAACAATTTAAGAGAGAGGGGGGATTTTCAAAAGACGTTAATTGTTTCGGAGAGATCTTACTGGGTCGTTTGAGAAATAGAAAAACATGCGGTACGTTCCAGATAGACAATTAGACGAAGGACAGTTGTAAAAGTTGATCGAAAGAGGTAGGGAGGGAGGGGGGGGGGGGGGTTACGTTAAGCATCAGTAGAGGAGAGCCGTTGATAGAGTCTAACATCGAAACGAGCGTTTCGCTGACTGTGGATGGTTACCACACTCTTATATATCGGGAAGACAGGTGTGCGTGCGTTAGTGAGAAACCGCAGGAAGAGAATACTTTCACTGCCAAAGTGCGACCGAGAGTCTTCGAGAAGGACGATGAAAAGAGAGGGGGGGGGGGGGAGAGATTTTTCGACAAGCAAAAAATGGAAGAAACAATGGAGGAAAAATTACGAGCTGAGAGGACTCGCTATAGCCGAAAATAAGAGAGAATATAACCACCGTAAGAATTTTCGATCGATCGAAAACGAGAAAATAAGGAAAATGGGGAATCGGAGGAAGCAACGGGATTTTTTGGAGAAGATTTGATTAAAATTAAAGGGAGAGAGGAGGGTGGGGATGAGGAGGATGATATCGCTAGGATATATCGCATCGTTGTGTCCCGTCCGTCCGTCATTACTGTACCGGTTCCCTCTCGGTCACAAAGCGATCGACCCGTTGCAGAGGCATGCTTACCTCCGGTACGCCGTGAACAGTGAACACACTGAAAATCGCGCGCAGGAAGTGGAGGCTAAGCCAACGAGGAAGGAGAGTGTTCCTCCACTGCAGGCTGCCCACCTAGTGTAGACCCGCTCGAATCGCTGCGACTCCACACTCCGAAAAGTTGCTAGCTAGCAGCACGATGACCATTATCGTCCAGCAACGCTGCTAATAACATTTTCCACCTCCCGTCAACCATTTTCTCAAAATTCCATTGTTCTCGGTGTTGTGACTGTGCTTGCCAACGCAAGTGGAAAACAAACCTCGTCCTTTCAAACTTTCGACGTGCAAGGATCACCTCGATTCTCATCCCAACAGGTAAAATCGATTGAAATAGCTTTCTTATTTAAAAAAAAAAAGATTTTTTCACAGTGACTATATCGAGAATAATTCGTGTGTGTGATTTTCCGATGAAAATAATCGACGGCTATATATATACATATATATTGGATGCTGAATAGAGGAAGACTCGATCGAAACGCGCTTCCTTGTACGTGACGCGGAAACGAGACGAATTCCTCGTGAAAAATACAAAATTTTATTCGCTATTTCTCAAGCGTGCAAAGACTAGTTGTGATTTTCCTCGTTTCCAATTACGAACGATGGCTCTTGTGCAGCGTTTTTCTTCCATCTGGCTTTTCCGTAGATTTCAATTAGAGTCGAGTGTTTTATGCACGCACGATCGCGCGAACGTTTTCGGTAATTTTTTTTATTTTTCTAATTTGTCGAGTTGAAAAATGTTCGCGAGAAGCGGAGAATTGGCGGAAGGAGGATCGGATCGCATCCGCACACGTGCCGCCGAGGCTGGCTTGGCGCAGTCCACGTAAAGTACGGTGAAATACTTTCGATTTGCCTTTCGTAATAGTGCAATTACGCGGAATGCACTGTTGCTGATGCCGGACGGACGAATATTATTAGAACGCTCTTCCGGTAATGTCAGTTTAACGCCCGGGGCAAACCGCGTGTAAAATTGTAACAGAGATACAGTATCACTTCCGATTTTTTTCCCGCCGACGGTCATCACGTACAGCTCTCTGTCGTTTCACTTCAAGTATTTGGGACAAGTTAACACAGCCTCGTTACGTAAGTTACGAAATTCTTCCCCACCAAAATTATTTCGAGGTGTCAAGGAATCTCGTTTTTATGGCAACAAAATTTGTGAAAGTGCTTTCACCTCATATCGGCGCGCGGCATTTTTCGTCATTAGTATGTATTATTCAATGATCGAGAGCTCGTCATCATCGAGGACGCCAGGCTGATAATGCAGAAATTATACCACGATTCCCACTTTTTCCTTCCTATTACGTGATTGAGAACCGACTGTTCATTACTCTCCCATGAAATTTTACGATAATTTATTGTTTTATAGTACGCACTGTACGAGTTAAACAAACAACGTATTCTTGTTGTATCTTTCCAGATCGAATTATACACATCATTATTTATACACCTACAGAAAAAAAATCATTCATGTGAGATAAAAAATCTAGGATAAATTAAAGCTTGGGGCGAAGATGTTGAGAGGATAATTTTGATTTTCGCAGGAGAAACAGAGTTGGATAATTGGACCGTTGGAGTTATTATCCGAGCTGTATCGGTTTATGGGAGAAAGGGTTGTCTTTATTTTCTACCTTCGCTACATCCCTGATGGACAACGCTAATGATCGAAAAACACTTCGGGTGAGTTGTTTTTTATTTTGTTTGTTTTTTGTGAAATTCAAGCGACTCTCGATGCAAACGTTCGGTTTAGAAATTTTATAGGGTATCGAATTATCTCGATCTTTAATCGAGACTCTGACTAGATATATATATATATATATATATATATATATTATCACAGTGCACTCGCGAGGATTCGAGTACTAACGAGCAACTCGCTATATATACGCGAAGGATAGACGTATGTACCACTTCCGTGTTGCTTTCAGCGCGTTTATGAAATCAGCTGATTCGATTCACGCTCTTTCCAACTCGTTCTCAGTTTCTTCCCCTGCACCGAAAGCCTATAGGAATAACGTTTTTATTTATTGCACGCAATAATATTTTATTCCCACAGTTGGAAAAATGCTATATATAGATTGGACCGTTAAATTTATCGCCAGTGGCAATTTGAATTTTAGAGGATTCCTCGAGTAATTTGGCAGTGAAAAGGCGTATCCTGGAAATTGCTATATTTCGATTTCTCGAAAAGAGTGGAAAATTAATGGAGGAAAAGCGCGCAATTCTTTGGCTGGGAGAATTTTTACGATTGGTCGTCGTAGTAACTCTGCTACTCGAATGGATCATAAATGTACGGAATTGGAGAAGACCTTGTATGCAGCAAGCATAAATAATGGTAGGTGTCCTAACCGACGATAATTTTACGCTATAAGAATCAACCACGCGGTTCTCTCATCGTGGACATCCGGTGCTGCGGAAAACCAAACGGAAACTTCCTCTTCTCTTTTTACCCACGCGGAAAGCTCGCCAAAAATAGGCACGTGTACACTGAAAACCCAGCCGTCTTTCTTCCTTCCGCATTGCAACTAGTTTCTTTACCGGCTCGATTCCTCTGCTCTGCTCCTAATATATAATACCAGCACGCTAATTAAATTTCCCATCGTTTTAATGAAATCACTCCCTCTATATATAGCCATATCGATTATATTTTCAACATTATTATCTCTTTGTTTTGCCTATTAAATGTTTTTGATGGATTTACTCAGAGGTGCAAATAATTCAATTAAAATTTTTGTTCTTGAAAATTTTACTTTCTTGTACTCTGGAATAGAATTTAACGATGGAAACTCTATCGTCGTAAACGTGTTTTGTGTCATCGATGGATAAGAGTTATAGAGTGCAACTGCACTTGACGTATCTTCGATACGAATTTTTTACTTGAAAATTTTGCAGTTTTATACCAAACAAAAATGTAAATATGATTCAACTATGAAAAATATTTCGTCATCAAGCATATTCCAAATTAGCAGCAGCAGGTTCGACACGTAAAGTATATACATATATATAATAACACGTACTCGATGATTCTTAAATACAAATTGTCTGCTTGAAAATTATACTCCACTACCTTCTCCGGGTGTAAAATTCAAAGCGAAAAAGTCATTGATACATTCTCCATGTTAAGAAAAATGACCTAAAGTCTAAGAAAGTATAAGAAGTGACTACCGTCAAATCCTTCGATAGTTCCAACAAAACCACCCCTTTGAAAAAAACTCACCTCCTACGACCCAATCTAAATTCACTCCCGAATCAAGCGAGATGAAGAGAACAAAAAAGGTTCCGCATCGTTAACAAATTCGCGTCGCGAGGTGCAATTGCACTGCCGCTGGATTTTCAGATAATATTTCCGGCTTGATAATTTTACACGTTCTTGCTCTCGAGTGGAATTCAACGCGGAAGCTTCGTTGATATGGTTTAGGTGGGTAAAAAAAAATGCGGGAGGGGTGGTGGGTATGTACGTATAGGAAAAATTTGCTGAATAAACGTTGAGATTTTGGGGGTGGGGAGCTTGGATGAACAATCGGTCGTGGGAACGTTGCGATGGTCAGGTACTCTGGTCCGTAGGGGAATTAGGCGCGTGGAATATAATCGATGGTGACGCGCAAGAGGAGATTCGAGAGGCAGCATCGCAACACAACACAGCACATATAACGTAACATCGGCTATCCTGGAAGAAAACGAGCAGCGTGCGCGCCTGTCGTTCGCGGCGCGCTGCTGAAACACTTTCTCCTTTCCCCCGTTATGAGATCACCATCTCGTTCCTCCACTCGGCACTCGCCGGTAGAGCCATAACTTCGTCAGGCTTGTGTTGGTTTATGCCAGGATTAGCATGAGCTCCTCGGTACCTCGCTACCCGGCAAACGCACTAAAAAAACAAGCGAACCTCCACTCGCTGCGTGGCGCAGAACGTGCGCTACACACCAACATTTTTTTCCTTCTTTTCGCGCCGTTTTCAAATTTTACGGCCACTTTTATTATCGGCCATCGCCGACTCGCAAAAGCCCATCGAACTCTTTCCTATTTCGACTCCGTGCACCCATTTCGCATTGCTCCAAGAAGAAATTTCTCGCCCCGGGAATAATAAATAATTTATCGCGTACTGCGTCTAATTAACTTTCTTTCGTCGTTGCTTTTCCTTCGATATCGAAAGGGAAAGGGGATAGAAAGAGCGGTGGTGTAGATCGAGCGCTGCTATATATATGTAAATCCTCCTTATATTTTATCCAGAGTTAAAATGCTGATTCCTGCAATGACATCTAAATTTCTACTTTATATGGCTACGCCTCGAAATGCTTGTTATATATTCGTGATGTAAGTTTGGCGGAGAGCGTTATTCGATCGCACGCGGCATATCGAGAGTCACGTTCGCGTTTTTCTGCACTGTTACACGCAGTTTTCACCACCCCGAGTGTTTTCCGGCAGGAAAGAGGCGTTGTACGAATTAGGGGAAAAGTTTTTTCGCCTATTGGGAATGCTAAATATTTTCTTTCGTATGCAACGCGTGACGGGTGCCGTGTAAGCGTTTGCTCGCCATTTCCTTATCCTCTAGGCATCAGCTGTTATTATACACTGTCACGTATAATAATCCCGAGCGAGCTACAGCGCTTTAATAGTCCGTTCTCTCCTCTGTACCATCTCGGCTGAATCTCTGCTGTAATTGGTGATTTTGCCACTTTGCATCCCGGCTCCTTTGCGTATAGAAACCAGATGCTGAGCGCTGTAATACGTATGTGTCCGTAATTCTTGCCCCCTGAAGCCTCACAGAGTACACCATGAAATTTGCAGATTGCTGCTATTTGTACTCTAAATGTGAAAGTCAAATGCAACTTGAATCGTGCATTGCAACGCTTGGAAAAATATCGTTTATTGATTAGCAGAGTTTATTAAGAATATTTTATTGCAATAATAAACTTGTTTGTCAATATTGTGGATATGTTGTAGTTTGTTCTCTCGATCGATCGAATGAAATTATGTTTTTACGTCTAAATAAATGGTTTGTTTCGATTAGTGTTGAAGAATTGATCGAGACGATTAGTCATTTAATGTTATTTGTAAATATGGTCATATTTTCCTTTAAGATCATTAATTGAATATATAAACGAAGTAATTAATATAATCATTTTACTTTTACTATTAATGTGTAGTTTTGTTTACCAAATATAAATTTTTAAATATATCTTTATCCATTAGGAGGAATGTGTGATCATTATTATTGTAGAGTATTTATAAAAACTCATTTATATGCTGGATATATTTCCTCCAACTAATTAAATCATAAACGCTATCTAGCTCTAGCACAAAGAATCCTTATGGAGTTACATTTTACGAGACTAAAAATAAGTTCTTCCTGAATTCTTAATGTATTAGAAAATGTTTTAGAATTTTAAATAGCTTGAAGAGAGAATTCTTTTTTAATCTCATAAAATGAAATTTCACAACCGCTCTAAAAGAATTCTTCGTGCTAAATTAAGCAGTTTGCCGGTTCTAAAAAGCTGGTTGTTAGTCGTATTCTAATAATTAGATTAATCGTCTCATAGAACATTTTTATGAACATTACGTTCTCTTTTGATTAAAATCAAATACACTTCCTTGAAATACGATAAAAATAAGACTAAAATTTGCTCGTTTTCATTTCGATGCAAGAACTTGGCGAAATGTCAAACCGCAAATTCTAAAATATTTCCATGTTTCAGGATACAACAGCGGCGAATCTCGATGGTTCTCTGATGAATAAACTGAAAGCAACGACCACACCATGAAGATCGAAAAGCCTGTACTGCTTTTCTCGAAAAATCTTGAAAAAATTAAAACGAGGCCACCTGACATCAAGCTTTGACAGCTGGATCAGGAAGCCGAAGAAGCTGAAGAAGCCGAAGAAGAAGAAGAAGAAGAAGAAAATTGGCAAATTTTCAATGATCGAACAATTAATGTACGTTTCGATAGTAACGGATTGCGGTAGGCCGAGGAAGCGTTATCTATCGAAGCAAGATGGTTTTCAGCGCTATAGTCGTGACATCGGCCTTGAAAGGAGCAATAGGTCTGGTCGGCACGAGTCTGTGGCTGGTACCACTATTAATAGCAGGACTATCTTATTATCGTTACGATCAACTGGATCCGGAGAGTCGACCTATCGACAGATATCCACTATATCCGGAATACGACTTTGTCGTGATAGGAGGAGGATCGGCAGGTGCTGTGGTAGCCAGCAGATTATCAGAAATACCAAAATGGGACGTGTTACTCTTGGAGGCTGGTCCGGATGAGAACGAAATAACCGATGTCCCTTCGCTGGCTGCTTACTTGCAATTGACCAAATTGGACTGGAAGTACAAAACGGAACCAACTGGAAGGTCCTGTCTGGCTATGAAGGGTGGTCGTTGCAACTGGCCACGTGGCAAGGTATTGGGAGGTTCCAGTGTCTTAAATTACATGCTCTACGTCAGAGGAAACAGGCACGACTACGATCACTGGGAATCATTGGGTAATCCTGGCTGGGGCTACGACCAGGCGCTGTACTACTTCAAGAAATCTGAAGACAATCGAAATCCATACCTGAAGAACAGTCCTTATCACAGTACAGGCGGTTACCTGACGGTTCAAGAGTCACCTTGGAGAACGCCACTGGCAGTGGCCTTCGTGCAGGCAGGCACTGAAATAGGTTACGAGAATAGGGACATCAATGGCGAATACCAAACAGGTTTCATGATAGCCCAAGGAACCATTCGTAGAGGCAGCAGGTGCTCCACTGCAAAAGCCTTCCTCAGACCCGTTAGGCTGCGAAGAAACATTCATACTGCCATGAATGCCCACGTGACTAGAATTTTGATAGATCCGTTGAGCATGAAGGCAGTGGGAGTTGAATTCGTGAGGGATGGTAGGAAACAGATTGTAAGAGCTCGCAAGGAAGTCGTCTTGTCGGCGGGTGCCATCAACAGCGCGCAGATCTTGATGTTATCCGGTATCGGTCCGAAGGATCACCTGAGGAAAGTGGGAATTCCAGTTCTGAAGGATCTGCCAGTTGGCAACAACATGCAGGACCACGTGGGCATGGGTGGTCTGACGTTTTTGATAGACAAACCTGTGGCTATAGTTCAGGACCGTTTCCAGGCTGCTCCGGTGACGATGCACTACGTGGCCAATGGCAGGGGCCCAATGACCACTCTCGGAGGTGTCGAGGGCTACGCTTTTGTCAATACCAAGTACGCCAACAGCACCGGTTCCTTTCCGGACGTACAGTTCCACATGGCACCAGCGTCCATCAGTTCGGACGCTGGTATTCAAGTGAGGAAAGTTTTGGGCATCACCGACGAAGTCTACGACGCTGTTTATCGACCAATCACGAATAGGGACGCCTGGACCATCATGCCTCTCCTGCTGAGGCCAAGATCCAGAGGCACCGTCAGACTGAGAAGCTCCAATCCCTTCCACAGTCCCATCATAGATGCCAATTACTTCTCGGATCCTCTGGACATCGCGACTCTAGTCGAAGGAGCGAAGATCGCTATGAGAGTGAGCGAGGCCAAAGTGTTCAAACAGTTTGGCTCGAGGGTTCATCGTGCCAAGATACCAGGCTGCAAGCACTTGAAGTTTGCTACCGATGCCTATTGGGAGTGCCACATTCGTCACATAACGATGACGATCTACCATCCTGTTGGAACTGCGCGTATGGGCCCTGCATATGATCCGGAGGCAGTGGTGGATCCAAGATTGAGGGTTTATGGAATCGTTGGTCTCCGAGTGATCGATGCGTCCATCATGCCAACCATTTGCAGCGGAAATACCAATGCACCGGTTATTATGATCGGAGAGAAAGGAGCCGATCTCATTAAGCAAGATTGGTTGCCTGTCGCAGCCTAACGTCGTTGTTATACTCTTGAATCCATCGTCCTACGGGTCGCCTGATGAATCTTGATCACTACCTTCTCAAATTTCTTCCTTGCATTTTAATCAAAGTTACCATTTTGATAAATTAAGCGATTCTAGTTGTTAAGCCTCCAATTGTACCTTTACCGCTATATAATAAGAGCAACGCGACAGCACTTGATTCCACATAACACTGATCGTTTGTTTAATTAATCGAACGAACCACCAATGTAGTGTGTATTTTAGACGACAGAAGAATATTAGTCCTACGCGACTCAGGTATCGCTAGCTACACATGTGCCATAATTTCTAAATTACATTTTTTATGTATAAGGAGTGTAAGGTCACTTTCTCACACGACTATATAGTTTACGCCTATTCGTACATTTGTTTTTCGTCGCTTTCTGTAGATATATTTCATAGTTTGTTAAAGCCAAATATTATTAAGCAATGGTGTACATTTGTAAAATAATTCGTTATGCTTGTGCGTTTTTATATATATATATATATATATAAAGTGTTAATCAAACATGTTGATTTGAATATATTTTTGCATAAATAAAAAAATAAGTTTGTATACTTTCTTGTTCATCTCTTTCGCAATTGTCGGTGGATCCTTGATCGACGGCTTCCTTGTTTATTTTAAGATAGGATTGGTAAGTGCATATCGGTAACGAGACAGTTCTCGGTTGATTCTCCATCATTAAACGATTTGAGTAATATCGATGCTTGTCGGATGGATTGGATCAGTCGATATTGACGTATTTGTACATTAGCGTATGCCGGAGGGTTCGAGGATTAGCATTTTTAAAAGCTGATCAAAAGGATAGTGGCTGACGTTGATGAAAAATCCCGGTAAAAAGGGGACATCTAACGATGACTGTGCATGGATTAATTATAAGATGTTTGATTTTCATACGGCGACTATTAGCCAGAAAAACTTTAAATTAGAATGACAAGCAAGGCCTCTAATTTGCTTTCCATTACCATTTTGGTCATGGTAAATGGAGACACACGGATTTCCGACATGCCAATAGTAGGAAATCCAATAATAAATCAAAAAGATACAAGATTTTAAACGTATCGTGTTCACTTTTAAGAAGATCTATTGCTATAAATTAGAAAAAATCTCACTATATCGTGTTAAGAATAACTAATGTGTTTACAATTGTCCCAAAAGAATTAGCATTTTAAGCAACTGAAATTCATAAAACTTTAATGTCACGAAGATACTACATATTTATGTGTGCGCATCTTCTTGAAAATTGCATGGGTATATAGGTGAGTAGCGGAGAAGGAGCAGAAAAGAATAATTCCATCGCGCATTGTCTGACATAATGTCGTTGAATCTTGATATGGAGATGTGTTGCACGACATTTCAAGCATCCGCTTAAGAATATGCTTGCGTATGCTTGAAAATTGCTTCTCAAATTTAAAACGGGTGCTCGAAGACTGTTTCTATAATTTTTATCCTCATTGCGGTGAGCCTGTAATTACAAAATACTTGAATACTGCGATGAGCTTGTTACTGGGAAATGAAAAAACGGGTTTGCATAGTTAGGCCGTGTATAGAGGTACGGTAGAAAATTACTATGTAAATGGATATATTAATAAAAATCCCAATGTCTCTCGAGAAGATATTAATAAAGAATCAACGTTCGCTTCGTTAGGAGCATGTTGTTAGGAGATAATAAAACAGATGACAACCTTAACCCTGCATAGCTGTCGGGCCAATAGCCTTCGATTATAATTAGATGTACGTGATCAAAAGCTTCTTCTTATCCTATTTCGTCATATTTTTCAAATTACTTTGCTACACGAATGACGATTCTTCCAGATAGACGTTGACCCTGAAAATGAAGAGGGTATATATACATCCCGGAGTTTACGAAGAGACGCATACTCATTTTGCAAATTCTCCTATTCAAAGGATGATCATGCCTCTTCAAGCTTGGTTGCTCTGGCTCTTGGGCTTCAGCATGGAGAACAGGCGCATCTATCGCGAAGTTCCAACATCGAGAAACCTTTACAATTCCATGGAACATCATGCAACCATCGGAAACACAGTTTTGGCTTATGCTGGAATGCTCGCGTTCTTCGAGGATCACTTAAGGTATACGTTCGATGAAAGAACTGGTTGCTCTTAAAACTCTTATACAGTATAAATTTTATTTTAGCTGATGCGATAATTTTCCCTTAATCAGGTTCCAGAGGGCGGAAACACCGGATATCGATCCAGCCATCGGAGGAAGCTACGATTTCATCGTGATAGGCGCCGGCTCGGCGGGTGCTGTGATGGCTAGCAGACTCAGCGAGATTCCACGAGTCAATGTGCTCCTACTGGAAGCAGGTGGAAACGAGAACGTCATCATGGACCTACCATTATTGGTGAACGCTTTACAAGGTTCCGAGAGTATCAATTGGGCATACCAGGCTGAGTCTTCGGATAGATATTGTCTCGGTATGACGGATCAAAAATGCAATTGGCCACGTGGCAAAGTGATGGGAGGCAGTAGTGTGTTGAATTACATGATCGCGACCAGAGGTGATCGAAGGGATTACGACAGATGGGCCGAGTTGGGGAACGAAGGGTGGTCCTACGAGAAGGTTCTGCCATATTTTAAGAAGTTGGAGACAATGCTGATCCCGGAATTACAAAAGGACACTGTGCTGCATGGTCAGGAAGGTCCCATGACTATAAACTACGCTCCGTTTCGTACTCCACTGGCACGTGCTTTCGTCGAAGGTGGTCTTAGCATGGGCTATGAGCAAGTAGACTACAATGGCAACCAAACTATGGGCTTCAACTACGTGCAATCCAACATCAAAAATGGAGAACGGTGCAGTACCAACAAAGCTTATCTACATCCGGTTAGGAACCGGAAGAACCTCTTCGTGTCGAAACACACTCTGGTGAAGAGGATCATTTTCGTTGGAAAGAGGGCCATTGGTGTGGAGTACCTGAAGAATGGTAGACCTGGCGTAGTTTTTGCCAAGAAGGAAGTCGTCCTCAGTGCTGGTACCATTGGCAGTGCTCAGATCCTCATGATGTCTGGTATTGGTCCCAAGGATCATTTGAATGATATTGGTATCGAGGTTGTCAAGGATCTACCGGTTGGTGATAATTTGATGGATCACATCGCCTATGGGGGATTGGTGTTTTTGGTGAACGAACCAGTCGCGATAACCTTGAACGATATGATGAACCCGATGTTTCCTTACGCCAAGGATTTCTTCACTCAGAAGACTGGGCCCTTCACGATACCGGGTGGTGTGGAAGGATTAGGCTTCATCAACGTGGATGATCCAGATAACAAAACTGGCTATCCCAATGTCGAGCTCATGTTTATAGGAGGGGCTCCGGGTACCAACAGTGGTTTGCGTACTCTCTTCGGCATTACGGAAGAAACCTGGGAGTCATATTACCATAACATCGTCGGAAAGTATGCTTGGACTGCATTCCCGATACTGCTCAGGCCAAAAAGTCGAGGCTGGATCAGACTTCGCGATAAGAACATTCATTCCAAACCTATTATCGTTCCTAATTATATGGAGGATAAGGACGACGTGAGAATCTTGATCAAAGCCATTAGATCCACCATCAAACTTTCGAAAACTGATGCGATGCAAAATTACGGATCAACGTTGCTTCAGCCAAATTTCCCCAAGTGTAAGAAATTCTTGTACGATTCTGACGATTACTGGGAGTGTGCTTTGAGGACGATGACATTCAATATTTATCATTATTCTGGCACGTGTAGAATGGGTCCTGAGAACGATATCGCTTCTGTGGTTAATCCGGATCTTAAGGTAATTCGAGTGCTTGATTCTCATCCTTACATTGAAAGTCTGTGTAACGAAAAATGGTGGGGAATAAAGATGCAATGTTTTTTGTAAACTTATACATTGATAAATTTTACAGGTGATAGGTGTGGATGGGCTCAGAGTGGTGGATGCCTCCGTGATACCAGAAATCATATCTGCACACACGAATATTCCTGTAATTATGATAGCTGAAAAGGCTGCCGATATGATAAAATCCGAGTGGGGGTATTGAGTGAAAACAGTAGCTAGGGGGTGGGAGAGGAGGAGGAGCAATTTTATGCCATTTCAGGTTATGAATAAGTATTGACTGAAAAAGTGGTTTTAAAATCGCGAAACTTTTTCTTCAAAAGTTTTGCGGATGCCTGTTGAATTATAGGTGATAAAACTGTGGATAGTTTTGTGGGAGATTAAAACGGACGAGAATCTGTATCGTGAAATATCAGCATATCTCGATGATCCTACGTTCCTTGATACAATGAACATAACGATGACTGTTATTCGTACGTAAGCTTTGTTGTTATTGTTTTGTTAAGAAATAATTTATTTGCGAAAGAAAATATGTCCAAATACACATCGACGAAAAGAAAAGTTCCTGGCACGTTGGTAAATTTCACTCTCCACTAATAGAAGGTTGTGGGAATGTACAAGGCAGCGGATAATCTGCTGGATGATTTTGTTCGCTTTATTATGGAAACAAAGTAATAAAATCGTGCTCGGTTTCACTCGGCGTAGCTTGATAAGTAAGCAGAAGAATGCAAACAAACGAAAAAATGTTCCTATAAGTAGTAACCAATAAGAATTGAGAAGGGGTCGTCTGAAATCTACCTGACATCATAGAAGTCCAGCTGTTATTACGTGAACCAGCTCGAGAAAGCGCATTTCTCCGCTGGATCTCGAAACGGAGAGTAGGGACGCGCGGATCTGCCCAGTTTGGGCTCGGTTAAGTTGCATAAATTCGAACTTTCTTTAATTGGATTCACTCAGTGGTCAACGGGAAATAAAGCAACAACGACTAGGAAATTTCTCTAACGTAATAATATACGCACACATATAAACGGAGTAAGTATTTATATATTTTTCTACAGAAAAACGAGGAAAAAATAAAGTTACATAAGAAACGCATATTTGTCCAGGCGTGAAAGTGGTCGAATACGCTCTGTTACTTTGCAGATATATTAGTTAATCGACACTGTTAAACTCGCTTGGCGATTACACGAAATTTCATTGTAACTGTGTAAACGCCAAGTGTAATCGTGGAACATAACAAACAACGGTGGATCCAGCGTGAGTGAAATGTAGGACGCAAAGTGGCATATTATATATGAAGAGTACTTTTATCGGACAAGTAACGACGATGTGAGAAATCTCTTGGCTGTAAGGCTAATAAAAATAACCATCGAGCATCGTTATTAACGACGTTTAGTACTTTGTTAGTAGAGATTAGGCAAATTAAGCTATGGCTGTGCAAGAATAGCTACATTAAGAATTCAATTAGACGTTTACGAGTAGACTCTGCGCTATAAAATTAAATATGTTTCAGCATAATGAGTAAATGTGTTGCTGTATTGCTGACGCTGCTGTTTCTCAACGCGTTATCGAGCGGGAGTGCGCAAAGCTTTCTGGATCTTTTGAGAGGATACATTGTTCAGACGGAAAAAGTGAAGGTAGCGGAACGACCGAGTTTGACGAAATACGACTTCATAATTGTTGGGGCAGGTTCCGGAGGATCCGCTCTGGCAAATCGACTATCGGAAAATGGCAAGTGGAACGTGTTGTTGCTGGAAGCGGGCAGACCGGAGGGCATTTTGAATCAGATCCCGGTATTGGTCAGTATCTTCCAGCTGACGGATTACAATTGGGGCTATAAGGTGGAGCCGCAAGATAACGCTTGTTTGGGAATGATCAATCGACAATGTTCATGGCCAAGAGGGAAATCGCTCGGTGGCACAGGGACTCTCAATTACATGATTCACACGAGAGGTAACAAATTGGATTATGATTACTGGTCGCAACTGGGCAACGAGGGTTGGTCCTATCGGGAGGTGCTGCCTTATTTCAAGCGGAGCGAAAGATTCAAAGTACCAGGTATTGTCACCGTTAATCATGATAATTAGTATAAACGTGCGTTATTATCAACGCAACGCAAGCTCGCGTGCAGTGCAATTGTTATCTTTGTGCGTTACAGGTGTACACAATTCCTCCTACCACGGTGAAACTGGTTATTTGTGCGTTGAGCACGTTCCATACCACTCAGAGTTAGCCAAGGTGTTTCTTGAAGCAGGTAAACGACTCGGCTACCAGGTTTTGGACTACAATGGAGAAAAGCAAATTGGATACTCGTACATCCAAGTGAACATGGACAAAGGTACGCGGTGCAGCGCTGCAAAGGCCTATCTCAGGGTAAAGAGGGCCAATTTGGAAATAATCACCGGTGCCAGAGTAACAAAGGTCTTAATTGACGAGAACAAGCAAGCTTACGGCGTGGAGTACGTGAAGAACGGTGCTTGGTACAAAGTTCACGCGTCGAAGGAAGTCATTCTATCAGCCGGTACCATAGACTCGCCGAAGCTTCTCATGCTCTCCGGCATCGGTCCCAAAGATCATCTCCAAGAGCTGGGAATCGACGTGATAGAGGATCTCAAAGTTGGTTACAATATGTACGAGCATGTCGGGTTCTTGGGACTAACGTTCTTCGTTAACCAGAGCGTCACATTGTTGCAAAATCGTTTGATCAATCCGAAAATCCTTTTGCAATACGCTTTGCACAGAAGCGGGCCCCTTTCGATACCAGGTGGACCCGAGGGACTGGCCTTTCTACGGACCAAGTACGCTTTGGACTCGAGGCCCGACCTGGAGCTATTATTCGTATCAGGCGCTCTGCACTCGGATAATGGGCTTACGCTTAAGCGTGCTCTCAGGTTAACGGACGAACTTTACAATACAATTTACAAGCCTATCGAAGGTCGCGACGCATGGTCCATTTGGCCAATCATGCAGCACCCGAGGAGCGTTGGGCGCTTGACTCTGAAATCCAAGGACCCCTTTGTGGCCCCGCGAATGCAGCCCCATTTCTTCTCTCATCCTGCGGACGTTGAGATCATTCTCGAGGGCGTCAAGCAGGCCATCAAAATATCCGAGACTGCGCCCTTCCAAGAGTACGGCTCTCGACTGCACACAACCAAACTTCCAGGATGCAGACAATTCGAGTTTGGAAGCGATGATTATTGGCGTTGCGCTATCAAACATTTACCCTCCATGATGAACCATGAGATTGGAACTTGCAAAATGGGTCCCAGGACTGATCCTGATGCGGTGGTTGATCCACAACTGAGGGTCTACGGCATTCAAGGTCTTCGGGTGGTGGATGCTTCCATCATGCCCACGATGCCAGTGGGTCACGTGAATGCAGGGATTTATATGATTGGAGAAAAAGCAGCGGACATGATAAAGCGAACGTGGCAAAGGTCGTAACGTGCTTATTAAAGCCTCGCTGTTCGATGTTGCAGAAGACACGCATCATATACCTAAAGCATGCTCGTCCTCTGATAAAAGTGATAGAGCCAATTCAGCTTGATGAACGATTGCTATTCCAGATCAGATTGGAGGTTACGTGCATATTAACCTTCGTTTGTAGACGCTAAGGAATGATCAGTATATACATACATATATGTGTATAGGAGGAGTGTTCTGAAAGTAGAAAGTAAGAATATGTTAGCCAAACCAAAATTACTAAGCTGTAACAACTGTGAGACTTACATCTTGCTCAAAAAGAATATTATACCATACACGCACACACATATATGTGCTGTACGTGACGACACGAACCAATAGCGGCCAATGTGGCTTTGAAGAATGCTAAGGGAGTAGGGGAAGCTTCTACGTTTGCAACAATGCGGACCGATTGGATGCATACGAGAATCTTTCTGGCCATTACAGAAGCTCCCATTGCAAGCGAGCTAAACTCACTGCGTTGTGGCAAATGGTCGTGTATGCGAGTAAAATACGTGAAGCCCTTGCGTAACCGACGATTCATGACTTATTTTTTAACGTATTTTTTATCCAAAGCTAGTTTAAGGCGTAGAGTAATGCTATTTTATTAGAAAATCTTACGTAATAAAGTTTTTTACTATATTTTTTAAACATCGTCTTTTATTATTTCCTGTTGTGTGACCTATTTATAACTAAATACAAAAGAAATTTTCAGTTACAAGTAAGCATACAAGATATTAATCTCACCTGCTTTGGGTTAACTTCTTTTCTTTTAACGGCTTGTAAAGACTAATGACAATTGACCTTCCTCGAGTAACCTACATAGGCTATTGCTAGTTTAGTGCTCATATAACTTCATGGTTCTTTCTAGCTATACATTGTATACTCGTTACAAATTCTCTACCATTGTGGTAGATTTCTACTTTTGATAGAAACTTAATATACGTAAACAATGATTTATCTTAGAGCTTAATTATGCTAAAATATTGATCTTTTATATCTGTTAAAGGGAAGGGTATAAAGTTTCAGTATAATATGCAGCAATAATAAACATGAATTTGACCTAATAAATAAATGGAATATTGTAACATATATTTTATCTTTAGTTTTTGTATTTGAATGTATCGCCTTATTTATAAAAGCACTGGGTATAAAAAATATCTTGCATCTCATAACCTCCTTTCACAAGCATAAACAAAATTCTATTTATAGCACCTGAAAGAAAAATAGGAAAATAATAACAAAAAAAAAGAAACAAGACAATTAAATAAGTAATACAGTTTGTAATAGATTTAGGAGCTTAGATAAGTGTTAACTATGATGGTTGAAGATAGACTATGATGACTCATAATAGGAATATGCTTTTTATATGTTTTTATATCATGAGTACCAGACTTTTTGTATAAATAAAACATGCAACTTATAAATCTTCGAATCGAAAACGAATCATTTGTATTTGAAAACAATGAGAACATTCATAGGAAACACAAATTACGTCAGCGTAATAGAAGCCAAGCAGTGCATCTCTGTGAAAATTTTGCACCGTTTGACAACTGTACGAAAAAACATCTTATTTGAAAATAAATCCTTACCTGATACAACAAGAGTCTCGTTTGGTCCACACGTATGAAAGTTTCCCATTTTCTTTTCAATTATTATTAATCAAGATGAAATAACAAACCGGCACAACACAGAAGCTACACTAAATACGATTACAATTAAACTAATAAACCCAATTATCAGTGGCAATGTGTACTGTATATTTTTCAATTTAATCCGAGCGTAACAACATAAACTTGTTTTAATAAAAAGCAGCAGATTATGGTACTACTCCAAAAAGCCACTACCCAAAATTATTTTGTAGCTTTTACAAAACTATATCAGAGATGACTATATCAAACTGTAACAGTGTTGCCAATACAGCTATGTTAATTATATACAATCCATGAAGAATGCAAACTACTAGATTTATAGCTCTACGTTATTTTTTAGCATTAAAGTAAAGCATCATCTTCTGGCAATTTAATTTACTAACAGTACTATTGGGTGCAGAAATCTTGCGTCAGGCGAGGGGAAGTACTACCATACCGGCAACTACAGTACAGCGCTAATAGTAATTTGCTTTCAAGGTTGCCAAGTGTAGTACTTTCGGTACTACCGTAGTACCCAAAAGCGACATATCCTATAGCGTAGTACTATTTTGGGTACTACGCTATAGTCGCTGCTGATACTACTGGTCGGCGGAAATACGTCAGAGGGTAGAGACTGTAGAAGGACCGCAATATAGATATTTCTAATTACTAATTTCAAAATACATAATGCATGGTCCGTGAGCCAAGACAAATGTTAGTATATACATACCACAAGTTATAAAGTAATATAAAGAAATAAAGTGACAGTTTTAATCTTACTGACAGCTGATGTACTGATGGTATAAGTGAATAAATAAAGTGACGAAATTTGTAAAATGTACATAAAAATAATTTTTAAAAGTATATAAAGGACTGAACATTTTAGATAAGTATAACAATAAATTTTATAATATAAAATGTAAGATATAAATATTTTGTGGTACTTTGTGGGATTTTATTTCAGATTAAATTATAGTAATGTGTTTACTACGTCACTGTGCTGAGGATGGAGCTATGCAGATTTTCAAAATTAAAATAAAGGAATAGACTAAACATAATGTGGTTATTGTGTCATCGTTGAGATTCAAACTATGTTAATTGAGACGGATAATAAAATAAACGAGTGAAAAAACTGGGTAAATACAATAATAAATAAAGAAGCTGACAAATTAGATATATAATATAAAATGTAAGATATTTTATAGTACTTTCTGGGATTTTATTTCAGATTAAATTATAGTAATGTGTTTACTATGTCACTACTGAGGATGGAGCTATGTGGATTGAACATTAAAATGAAAGGAATAGATTCACCATATTATGGTTACTGTGTCATCGCTGAGGATCAAACTGTGATAATTGAGATGAATATTAAAATAAACAAGTCAACACATTGGGTAAATACGATACAAATAAAGAAGCTGACAGATTACATTTGTAATTTCAAATGTAAGATTTTATATAGTACTTTTTGGGATTTTGTTTCAGATTAAATTATTGTAAAGTGTTTACTATGTTAATGCTGAGAATGGAGCTATGTGGATTGAACATTAAAACAAAAGGAATAGATTCACCATAATGTTGTTTCTGTGTCATCGCTGATGAGGATCAAACTGTGTTAATTGAGACAGACATTAAAATAAATGAGTCAGCATTTTGGGTAAATACAATAATAAATAAAGAAAATGACAGAATAGATATATAATATAAAATGTAAGATGTTTTATAGTACTTTGTGGGATTTTGTTTCAGATTAAATTATAGTAATGTACGTGTGTTTACTGTATCACTGCTGAGGATGAAGCTATGTGGATCGAACATTAAAAAAAAAGAATAGATTCACCATAATGTGGTTACTGTGTCATCGCTGAGGATCAAACTGTGATAATTGAGATGAATATTAAAATAAAGAAGCTGACAGATTAGATATATAATATAACATGTTAGATATTTTACAGTACTTTGTGGGATTTTATTTAAAGTTAATATATGTAAAATAAAATTTTTGTTTTCTTTTTACAATTGTATCTATATTAATTACTATATGTTGCAATCTCTTAAAATTAAGCCTCTGCTTTTATTAGCAAACTAATAGTTCCACACGGCAGTGATGCCAGAATCAAGCTTTTAGCAACAAAAATGAAGATAAGCGCTAGCCAGCAGGAGTATAGAAAATTTAAAGGGAAGCGGTACAAACACAACTATGCCTGGAGAGCATAGGTGTGATTTGGACTTCAGGCAACATTGGCTTTAGAAGAAGAGCGACTACCGCTAACCGTGACATTTTTACGTGTTATCCGTGTGAAGTGGTGCTGCGTTTACCTGAAAACTCAAAGCAAATAAAAAAGCTTTTCCTAAATTGATTTGTAATATTGATAAAATGGTCAAATGTAGCCATTAATTAATTAGATTTGGTAATAAATACAGAAAATGCGTTTTATTATAACAAATGAGTTGAGGTAAAATAAACTCAATGTTTTTATATTAATCTGTTAACAAATGCATTTTTTTATTTATTATTGAGTCCAATAAGTTAACGGTTATTAAAAAAAAAATTCTTTGTAATGAAACAAAAATGAAAAAATTTTAATCTTCACCAAGACTCGAACACGAGCCCACCGCTTGATAAACGGCAACCTTACCGCCTGCGCTACAGCGCTCACTTGATGTACCAAGAGCAAAACAGCCTTTTTAAAGACTTACTACAATTCTTTTATTAATTCGTCATAAATGATCAAGAATTAGCTGTAATAATAAATACATTTATCTACATAGCATTATTGTACTAAATTTATTGTTTTTAATTTGAAGCATACATTTTGCATGAAGATATGATAATTTAAGGGTAACCATTTAGTACTCTATATACAAAACTATTCATATGCTCAACTATCATAAATTAATTAAGTAATATTATAATATTTGTTATATGTAGTCGAATAACTATGATAAACCAGCATATGAATAGTTTTGTATTTAGAGTATTGCATGAACACCCTTAAAGTATCGTATCTTAATGTAAAATGTATGCTTCAAATTAAAAACAATAAATTTAGTACAATAATGCTATGTAGATAAATGTATTTATTATTACAGCTAATTCTTGATCGTTTATGACGAGTTAGTGAAAGAATTGTAGTCAGTCTTTAAAAGGCTGTTTTGCTCTTGGTACATCAAGTGAGCGCTGTAGCGCAGGCGGTAAGGTTGCCGTTTGTCATGCGGTGGGCTCGTGTTCGAGTCTTGGTGAAGTTTAAAATTTTTTCATTTTTTTTTCATTACAAGGAATTTTTTTTTTAATAACCATTAATTTATTGGACTCAATAATAAATAAAAAAATGCATTTATTAACAGATTAATATAAAAACATTGAGTTTATTTTACCTCAACTCATTTGTTATAATAAAACGCATTTGTTGTATTTATTACCAAATCTAATTAATTAATGGCTACATTTGACCATTTTATCAAAATTAAAAATCAATTTAGGAAAAGCATTTTTATTTTATTTATTCACTTATACCATAAGTACATCAGCTGTCAGATAGATCAAAGCTGTCACTACTCCTTATTTCTTTATTACACTTTATTTTTCCGTATAAAAAACATTTGTCTTCGTTCACGCCGTTCACGGTGACAGGCTGAGAATATAATATATATAATTTTTGATATATTACGTTCTGCATTTAAGATGGCTACTGACGTATTTCCGCTGGCAGTATACTTTGTGCAGTCTGCATTCCTTATATCAAAATTCACTTACTATAGAGCGTAGTACTATTCAAGATGGCGGACTTGGCAACCTTGTTTGCTTTATGAACACGCCCTTAGGATTGTTCGTGGACCGAATTGACTGAAGGACAAGGTTGCCAAGTGTAGTACTTTCGGTACTACCGTAGTACCCAAAAGCGACATATCCTATAGCGTAGTACTATTTTGGGTACTACGCTATAGTCGCTGCTGATACTACTGGTCGGCGGAAATACGTCAGAGGGTAGAGACTGTAGAAGGACCGCAATATAGATATTTCTAATTACTAATTTCAAAATACATAATGCATGGTCCGTGAGCCAAGACAAATGTTAGTATATACATACCACAAGTTATAAAGTAATATAAAGAAATAAAGTGACAGTTTTAATCTTACTGACAGCTGATGTACTGATGGTATAAGTGAATAAATAAAGTGACGAAATTTGTAAAATGTACATAAAAATAATTTTTAAAAGTATATAAAGGACTGAACATTTTAGATAAGTATAACAATAAATTTTATAATATAAAATGTAAGATATAAATATTTTGTGGTACTTTGTGGGATTTTATTTCAGATTAAATTATAGTAATGTGTTTACTACGTCACTGTGCTGAGGATGGAGCTATGCAGATTTTCAAAATTAAAATAAAGGAATAGACTAAACATAATGTGGTTATTGTGTCATCGTTGAGATTCAAACTATGTTAATTGAGACGGATAATAAAATAAACGAGTGAAAAAACTGGGTAAATACAATAATAAATAAAGAAGCTGACAAATTAGATATATAATATAAAATGTAAGATATTTTATAGTACTTTCTGGGATTTTATTTCAGATTAAATTATAGTAATGTGTTTACTATGTCACTACTGAGGATGGAGCTATGTGGATTGAACATTAAAATGAAAGGAATAGATTCACCATATTATGGTTACTGTGTCATCGCTGAGGATCAAACTGTGATAATTGAGATGAATATTAAAATAAACAAGTCAACACATTGGGTAAATACGATACAAATAAAGAAGCTGACAGATTACATTTGTAATTTCAAATGTAAGATTTTATATAGTACTTTTTGGGATTTTGTTTCAGATTAAATTATTGTAAAGTGTTTACTATGTTAATGCTGAGAATGGAGCTATGTGGATTGAACATTAAAACAAAAGGAATAGATTCACCATAATGTTGTTTCTGTGTCATCGCTGATGAGGATCAAACTGTGTTAATTGAGACAGACATTAAAATAAATGAGTCAGCATTTTGGGTAAATACAATAATAAATAAAGAAAATGACAGAATAGATATATAATATAAAATGTAAGATGTTTTATAGTACTTTGTGGGATTTTGTTTCAGATTAAATTATAGTAATGTACGTGTGTTTACTGTATCACTGCTGAGGATGAAGCTATGTGGATCGAACATTAAAAAAAAAGAATAGATTCACCATAATGTGGTTACTGTGTCATCGCTGAGGATCAAACTGTGATAATTGAGATGAATATTAAAATAAAGAAGCTGACAGATTAGATATATAATATAACATGTTAGATATTTTACAGTACTTTGTGGGATTTTATTTAAAGTTAATATATGTAAAATAAAATTTTTGTTTTCTTTTTACAATTGTATCTATATTAATTACTATATGTTGCAATCTCTTAAAATTAAGCCTCTGCTTTTATTAGCAAACTAATAGTTCCACACGGCAGTGATGCCAGAATCAAGCTTTTAGCAACAAAAATGAAGATAAGCGCTAGCCAGCAGGAGTATAGAAAATTTAAAGGGAAGCGGTACAAACACAACTATGCCTGGAGAGCATAGGTGTGATTTGGACTTCAGGCAACATTGGCTTTAGAAGAAGAGCGACTACCGCTAACCGTGACATTTTTACGTGTTATCCGTGTGAAGTGGTGCTGCGTTTACCTGAAAACTCAAAGCAAATAAAAAAGCTTTTCCTAAATTGATTTGTAATATTGATAAAATGGTCAAATGTAGCCATTAATTAATTAGATTTGGTAATAAATACAGAAAATGCGTTTTATTATAACAAATGAGTTGAGGTAAAATAAACTCAATGTTTTTATATTAATCTGTTAACAAATGCATTTTTTTATTTATTATTGAGTCCAATAAGTTAACGGTTATTAAAAAAAAAATTCTTTGTAATGAAACAAAAATGAAAAAATTTTAATCTTCACCAAGACTCGAACACGAGCCCACCGCTTGATAAACGGCAACCTTACCGCCTGCGCTACAGCGCTCACTTGATGTACCAAGAGCAAAACAGCCTTTTTAAAGACTTACTACAATTCTTTTATTAATTCGTCATAAATGATCAAGAATTAGCTGTAATAATAAATACATTTATCTACATAGCATTATTGTACTAAATTTATTGTTTTTAATTTGAAGCATACATTTTGCATGAAGATATGATAATTTAAGGGTAACCATTTAGTACTCTATATACAAAACTATTCATATGCTCAACTATCATAAATTAATTAAGTAATATTATAATATTTGTTATATGTAGTCGAATAACTATGATAAACCAGCATATGAATAGTTTTGTATTTAGAGTATTGCATGAACACCCTTAAAGTATCGTATCTTAATGTAAAATGTATGCTTCAAATTAAAAACAATAAATTTAGTACAATAATGCTATGTAGATAAATGTATTTATTATTACAGCTAATTCTTGATCGTTTATGACGAGTTAGTGAAAGAATTGTAGTCAGTCTTTAAAAGGCTGTTTTGCTCTTGGTACATCAAGTGAGCGCTGTAGCGCAGGCGGTAAGGTTGCCGTTTGTCATGCGGTGGGCTCGTGTTCGAGTCTTGGTGAAGTTTAAAATTTTTTCATTTTTTTTTCATTACAAGGAATTTTTTTTTTAATAACCATTAATTTATTGGACTCAATAATAAATAAAAAAATGCATTTATTAACAGATTAATATAAAAACATTGAGTTTATTTTACCTCAACTCATTTGTTATAATAAAACGCATTTGTTGTATTTATTACCAAATCTAATTAATTAATGGCTACATTTGACCATTTTATCAAAATTAAAAATCAATTTAGGAAAAGCATTTTTATTTTATTTATTCACTTATACCATAAGTACATCAGCTGTCAGATAGATCAAAGCTGTCACTACTCCTTATTTCTTTATTACACTTTATTTTTCCGTATAAAAAACATTTGTCTTCGTTCACGCCGTTCACGGTGACAGGCTGAGAATATAATATATATAATTTTTGATATATTACGTTCTGCATTTAAGATGGCTACTGACGTATTTCCGCTGGCAGTATACTTTGTGCAGTCTGCATTCCTTATATCAAAATTCACTTACTATAGAGCGTAGTACTATTCAAGATGGCGGACTTGGCAACCTTGCTGAAGGACCCAAATACATACATACGTCATGAACAAACTCCTGGTGGCCCTGGTGCTAGGAACGCTAGGAACTGACAGGACCAGCAGACAGGATAGGTGCTGCCTGCTGCCAGCCCTACCTAGATACTAGATAAGACGCAGGACATTTCACTCACATTTCAGTAGGAGCAGGACCAGCAGGACTCAGGAGTATTTAGGACTGTTTAGGACTGCCAGCTGAGTCAAGTCAAGGGTTAAAGCTTGGCTTGGTGGCGTTATTTCTCACTCACTCACAATAGTTCAAAAGAAAACAGAAGAAGATGAGTAATTTCTGTGATTTACAAAATTTGGATTTATATGAATTGGTTGGGGCTTTACCAACCTCTTCAATTCAAGAAGTATTATTTTATTAAATCACTAAAATGTCATAGACTAGATACTTATAAATTACTAATTTATTCTATTGTTTTAGATCAAGAAAGCTTATCGTAAAAAGTCATTATCATGCCATCCTGACAAAAACCCCGACAATCCAAAAGCTACAGAGCTATTTCATCAGCTTTCTAAAGCATTGGAAATTTTAACAGATGAATCTGCTAGGGTATGAAATTTATATATAAATTTTAGCAGTGACTAAGGCAAAGTTAATAATTTTTTCTTTTACAATTTTCGAATACATGATATAAAAACATTTATCCATATTAACAATAATAATACTGTGCCAAACCAAGTTGAATTTTGCTAGTAATATATAATAATCAAAATATTTCAATTCAATTATTGACCACAAGTTATAAGATATTTTGTTTTACTAAGGCTTCAGGCTGACTTAGCTATAGATTCTATTATTGTTTAATATGTTAGGCTTTACCTAGTACATTAATCCCTTTATAATTAAAAGATTTGATTAAACTCTTAATTAGTTTGAAATTTTTTTTTCTTTATAGATTGCTTATGACAAAGTATTAAATGCCAGAAAACAAAGTAAGCTTAGAATTAAAGAATATGATGCAGTTAGGAAAAAATTTAAAGATATTTTGGAAGAGAAAGAAAAAGCTTATGAAGAATCACTTCGTCAAAAGGTATACAATTTTAGCTAATTTTATGAATGTAATATATATTTAATATTTTATTCATTTTAGGCAGAAATGGAGAGGTTACAAAGAGAGGAAAGAAGGAAAACGGAAGAAGAAATGCAACGTTTGATTGAACTTAGGAAAGAGCAAATTGAGAATGAAAAATTAAAATCCTTTAGGGTCAAAATTAGATGGAAAGTAATAGGAAAAGATTCAAAACAGAATGGATACAATTATGATTCCTTATACAAAATATTGTCTCAAGTATGGATAATTTTATTTAAAATACTAGAATATGAATCTGTTTACTAACACATTTTTTTTTGTAGCATGGTGATATAAATGCTCTTGCATTGTCGGCAACAAAAGAAGGAAGAGCTATAGTGGAGTTTAAGGAGGCTGCAGCTGCTGTACGTAGATTTTTATTGTTCAGCAAATAAATTGCATTTATTCATGAGTTTTGTGTGGTTACCAAGTTAGATCATTTTGTTTTATTAGCATTTGCATTTCTACTTATTTTATAAAAATTTGAAGATTTTTTGTTATTAAAGCATTAGTGCAAATCCTAAAAACTGAAAATGGTAACTTTTCAGAAATGAAGTTTAAATAACATAACTGTAGTTGGACATTGTTCAAAATAGCAGAATGGTACATTGTGTCAAATTGATTTGTTGGTGCTTCAACTACCTTCAATCTGTGCTTCTGAAGCCTATACCTTTGCAGAAATTTTCCTTAATATTTGGTGTTGGCTGTATAGATCAGAGAAGCATGGAGTAAATTTAGTTGAAATGCCCTCACATCAATTTAATTCAGTGTTTATTATTATTCTATGCCTACTTCAGAATAGGTGTAGAGTAATAGGTAATGGAAGTGTGATGTGCAATTAAAGAAAGTACATCCTATCTACTAAGATAAATATCTAAAATCTAATTAAATTCAAGGAATCTGCTGTGAAACTGGAAACTGGCCTAAAAGAAAACCCTCTAAAGCTTCAAGGTTTATGGGTTAATACAAAATTAGCAAAAAACAATGTAGATTGTACAGAAGGTCAATCAACAAGATTATTTACTTCACATAAGGATTCACAATCTAGAGATACAAGGGTATGTAAGATTTAAATGTAAATATTCGTTTTCTTAAAAAAATAAATTATTCTGTTTTTAGAAGTGGACTGTAAATGAATTTAAAGAATTCGAGAGGTCAGTTCTTGATAAGATAAAAAGAGCTCAAGAACAAAGAACAGACTAAATTAAACTAATAACTTAATTGGATGTAACATAAAGAAAATTTATATTCCTTATTTGATAGAAGGCAAGTTTGTATTTTATTGTTTTTGTTGACTTTTTAAAGAAAATGTGAATATAATAAAAATTTAGAAGAAAATGAAGACTATAGTATTATGATTTATTACTTTTTGTAATTAATAAAACCAAATTATTATTACTAAAATTTACAGTATATGAAAAAACTTTAAAACTATTAACGATACTATTTACTTAGTGGTAATTAATTAAATTTAGATTTAAACAAATTATTTCACTGCTGTGTGTGTTTTATAACTGTAATAACAAAAACAAAGAATCTTTAAAGAAATGATCTTTTGTAGATGTATATAAATAAATTTGTTATCTTTATACTTTAAAAATCATCTATTATAACAAGAACATATTGATCAATCCATTTTGCTAATGAACTTAATATAATTGGTTCTATGACCACGATGACGGTGGACAGGGTGGACCGTGGATATCATGCTAAAAAGAGAAAGAAGAAAAAAGTTAAATTAGAAAAATAGAAAGCTATAATTGCAAACAGTCGAGGGTCGCGCAATTACCCCATAATCAATTCATAATCCATCCATCTCTTTCTAATTTTGATCAGTGATGCCAGAATTGGTTGTTTTGTAGCTAAAACACAATTATGTTTCTCATGTAGATGTGCGTCCGGATGCATGCATGTATCCCCCTCCATTCGTTTGTTTGACTGCAAAAGAGCCAATTCTGGCATCACTGATTTCGATTGTCAACTTTTGGAGTATGGCAGAGCTGGCAGCACCGTAGTTGACCGTAGCAGGCCAGCGAACTGCAGCAAACGTGACATTCACTTATCGTATAATTTTAAAAATGAAACCAAAAGCGCCTTTAACGAGTGAACCAGTGTGGAATAAACTTCAACAGTATTTTACGAGCAATGGATCAAAAATTAATATAAACGATCTGTTTAATGAAGACCCAAATCGTTTCCAAAAATTCAGGTATGTTATGAAGGCAGCCTTGACACATGACCTTTAAATGACCTTAAATATTTCATGTATAATAGGTAAAATTTAAATGCGGTTAAGGTCTAGCATTTTTATTAGTTTTTTTAATATCATTAGGTGTAGCAAAATATGCCAATGTGTTGAGTAACTAATTAGTTTTTTATTATTTGTACATTAATATTAAAATCAAATATTTCAAATTAATCAGCTTAGAACTTCTTACTCCGGATGATGGCCCTATTCTCCTTGATTATTCCAAGAATCGTATTACATCAGATGTATTGCAACTGTTATTTGAACTGGTATAAATTTATTATAATGAGTGTGTAACACTTGTTAATTAATAATAACAGTGGTTATACTGTTTTAGGCCCAGGCACGTCAAGTTGAAGAAACTAGAAATGCCATGTTTTCAGGTGAAAAAATTAACTTTACTGAGAACAGAGCAGTTTTACATATTGCACTGCGTAACCGAACCAATTCACCAATTTTGCTTGATGGTAAAGATGTAATGCCAGAAGTAAATGCTGTATTGGAACATATGAAGCAATTTACAAATCAGGTAAATAAAATTATCCATTGTAAACATATAATGTATTTAGTTGGAGTAATCAGATGTTTCTGATCAATCTGCTTGATATAGATAATTTCAAAAGAATGGAAAGGCTTTACTGGTAAACCTATTACAGATGTTGTTAATATTGGTATTGGTGGCTCAGATCTGGTAAGTTATTTATTAAATAAAATTATGACTAATTTTATCATAATTGTTTTTTTTTTTAAATAGGGTCCTTTAATGGTAACAGAAGCTTTAAAACCATATCGCATAGGCCCTAATGTTCATTTTGTCAGTAATATTGATGGCACTCATATTGCAGAAACATTAAAGAAATTAAATCCAGAAACTACCTTGTTCATTATAGCTTCTAAAACATTTACAACTCAGGAAACTATAACTAATGCAAACTCTGCAAAATTATGGCTATTGGATGCATTAAAGAATGTAAATAATAAATTTTAATAATAGACAAAATATAAAAACATGTTTTAAACAGCTAAATAATTGATTTAAAAGTAATAATGTGTACTTACTTTAGAATTCTGCTATTGAATCGCATTTTGTCGCTTTGTCCACTAATACACAAAAAGTAAAAGAATTTGGTATAAATGAGAAGAATATGTTTGGCTTTTGGGACTGGGTAGGAGGAAGATACTCTTTATGGTCTGCTATAGGACTTTCAATTTGCTTATCCATTGGCTTTGATAATTTTGAAAAACTACTTAGTGGAGCACATTATATGGATAAACATTTTTGTTCTGCTCCATTAGAAAAAAATGTAAGTAGTTAATCATATAAAGGTGAATTTTTTTAGTTATTTTGGAAAACTAATCTTATTTGAAATTAAAATTTGTTAGGTACCTGTCATATTAGCCTTATTAGGAGTTTGGTATCATAACTTTTATAATGTGGAAACTCATGCTTTATTGCCATATGATCAATACTTACACAGATTTGCTGCTTATTTCCAACAAGGAGATATGGAGAGTAATGGCAAATATGTAACATGTGCTGGCACAACTGTTAATTACTCTACTGGTATGCCTTACTCAATCAAATTATTTTTTAAGTAATACATTCTACAATAAATAATAATTAAATAATAATCTCTTAGGTCCAATTGTATGGGGAGAACCAGGAACAAATGGTCAACATGCATTTTATCAATTGATACATCAAGGCACAAGGCTAATTCCTGCTGATTTTATAGCTCCTGTTTTGTCACACAATCAGGTATATTAATATTTATAATTATATAAACTTAATAACAAAAAAATTTTTTAATAATAATATATAGGTTCAAGGTGATTTACATCACAAAATTCTACTTTCTAATTTTCTGGCACAAACAGAAGCTTTAATGAAAGGTAAATCATCAGCTCAAGCTAAAGATGAGCTGGAAAAATCGGGATTGAACCCTGAACAAGTCAGCTTACTATTACCACATAAGGTATTTGAAGGCAATAGACCAACTAATAGCATTTTGGTTAAGAAAATATCTCCCTTTACTCTTGGAGCATTAATTGGTTAGTATAACAGAACTAGTTTAATATAAACTATAATACAAATTTGAATACTAATTTCTTTACTTATAGCTGCATACGAGCACAAAATTTTTGTGCAGGGTGTGATTTGGGATATTAACTCCTATGATCAATGGGGGTATGTAAATATAATTATGCAAGTTCTTTACATTTTATTTGAAGAATTATGCAAAGTATCTTACTAGGTATATATGTTTTTAGAGTTGAGTTAGGAAAACAACTTGCTAAAGCTATTGAGCCTGAGCTTGCCAGTGCTGACAAAGTAACAACTCATGATTCATCAACCAATGGACTAATTGCGTTCATAAAAGCCAATAAATCTTAAAAATAACCTGCATCATACCTTACAGAAATAAATACTGTTTAAATTATATACCAAATTTTTAGATGTTGAATATAGCGTGATTTCAAAAGATCATAGAATGTTTGTTGAATTGTCAAATTTTTTATTAAATCTGCAATTAATTTATTTTATGTATGTATACTTTTATAGGTAAAAATATATTTAAACGAAATGACTACAGAGAAGAGGAATAGAATTGTTAGTTTTAAGTGATTACAATATAACCTAAAACAGATAGATTGTAAAATATAGTGGGCATTTGTGTGTTTTATGTGAGAATAATTTTTTGTCTCCTCCGACGTAATATAACGTCGAAAAAAATTAATTCGTTTATTAATACGCGGTTGTCTATAAAATAAAAATAACTCGGTATTTACAGGTCTAATGTTTTACAATATATCTGAAATAATTTAAATAGAGATATTTCCAAAATTTTTATTCATTCTTCGTTAACAGAACTATTAATTTTTACACTGCGTTAATATCGACAGAAATGTGATGCACTTTGCTCCTTAAGTAGGTATATTACGGGTATGAAGCGCGTCAGTACGTCATAAAAAGCGTATTCACTGATGTGTAATTTCAGCTTATGTCAGTGTAGTGTAGTGTAGTTTAATCGTTTATTTCATTTTACATGACTGAGTGAGGGGGTGTGGTTATTAATCTATAAAAAAAGCTAACCATTCTCTACAAAATGGAAAGTATAAATTGGTGGAATGTACACCTTGAAAAAAGAATATCACAGAGCTTAGAAAATAATGGAGTACGACATCGGTATGTTCATTCATAATAAACTTTTCCTTTAAGATAAAACATAACCTTAAAGAATAATTCATTCAGCATTTATCTATATTTTACATTACTCATGATGAATGTAATATATGCTATTTATAAATACTATATTAACCATTTTTATTTTCTTCAACAATGACAAATGACATTTAATTTATAGTTGTGTTTACTTAACCTGTAATGTTAATATAAACAATGAATTATCCTACAAATTTTTAGACCAAATGCTACAAGTGGCTTCTGGCTTGGACTTCTAGTAGGAATTTGTGCCATTATAACAATATTAAGAGAAGATAGCAGCTATTCAGAAATTTGTCTACTTGTTGGTATCACAGGTTTCGGATTGGTTGCTAGCTGTTTATGCCTCTTTTTTCGCTTTTCCTTTGAAAAAATAGCAGTTAAAGACTACCAAGTTATTTATTTTTTACCAGCAATTATAACATCTTTGCTGTATCTTCTTATAGTAAATAAAGGTATGTATCCCATTGATCTGCTAAAAATACTAAAACCTTTTCAAAGAAATTAAAGTATATATTTTGATGACTAAATTGGAATACTTATAAGTATGAATTTACTAAACCAGCACTATTGGTAAGTGTCACATGGGGATTGACCGTTGCCAGCTTAGGCACTTGGGGTGTATTGCAATTAATGTCAAGATTTCCTAAGTGTTTCACAATTGGAGAAGCAACTGCTGTTATGCATGGAGGCATATTATGCTTACTTTCTGCATTTACAAATCTGCCCTTAAGATATCATTTACCTCCAATACATACTAATGACATTATTACCGTTATTTTGCAGGCAAGTAATTAAGCACTGATTGCCTTTTTCAATTTATCAAATTAATTTAATTGCAATTATTTTTCAGATGGGCATAATATATGTTGTAACATTGTGTTTACTATGTGGACAATTTCAAATTTTTTATAAGGTCACATATTTTTACTTATTAATGATTAGTTTACTGGCAATTATTATTCTTCCATTACTTTATATTTTACTTGATCAAGATCCAATAACTTGGATAATATTGTTTATCTTTCGCAAGAAAAGCAGAGTAAGTTAAATTAGAAAAATTACTTTCTGATGGTGTAAGAAGATGGGACTTTAACTAAATATATATTTCAGGTTATAATAATAGCATATTGGGCTACTCTGTTAATACTTTCTGCTGTGTTCATAAAATATAAAATAGCATCAAAATCTCAGGCTACAACTTCAGAAAGAAAGCTTTTCCATATTCTGGCTGTACTAGTTTACATCCCTGGTTTCATATATGATCAATCTTTATTATATCTTGCCAGTGGATCTATGATGTGTTTATTTATCCTGCTTGAGGTATGCTGTGCTTTATCACAATAGCAGATTAATTATTAATAATTGAACAATGTAATGTGTTTAAACCAACTTTTTCAAATTTTTAGCTACTTCGACAAATGAAATTACCACCACTACAACAATTCTTAAAACAAGGATATTTTTCATTTTGTGATGAAAAAGATCATTTGATAGCATTAACTCCATTATATTTGTTGGCTGGACTATCTTTACCACTTTGGATGCCAACAAACAATTTACAAATGATACCCTTACTCAGTGGTGTACTAAGTTTGGGAATTGGTGATACTGCAGCTAGCATTGTTGGAAGTACTTGGGGAAATCATAAATGGCCTGTATCAAAAAAATCGATTGAAGGAACAGTAGCTTGCGTTGCTAGTCAGCTATTAACAGTAATTTGTTTTGCCTGTTTTGGTAAGTGATTATAAATTATTTAAGTTAATAATATGTTACTTAAAATTTTCATATCCTTAGGGTACGTTGAAAATTGGTTGGTTATGGTACAAACTACATTAGCTATAATTGTCGTCTCTCTTGTAGAGGCATTGACAGACCAAATTGACAATTTAGAATTGCCATTATTAATGTACGTATGTTTGCTTATTTAGCTAGTTTCTTATGAAGATTGATATACTCTTAAGAACATTACAATCGCACACAAAGTATGTGATATATTTGTTTATTATTTGTTATTGAAAAGTTAATTAAGATTAGCAGTGAACCAAGAATTAATTTACGCTTATTTATTTTTAACTACTATATATTTGTCTGTTGTATATTAGTAAATAATTTTTTATTGTAAATAATTGAGCAGTACTTGAAGATACAAAAAATAAGGCGATGTATCTCTAATTTAATTTGATTGTTAAACTGCATTTTAATGAAAATATGCATGCTTACAGACGATGTATAGAATGTTTGTTTGCTCTGTATATATTTTAAATGTGTATATCTTTGCAAAATAAGGCTAAAAAGAGCGACGAACAATCACCTTAATTGCTTTAAGTTTATAAAACTGCATTTCATCAGGATTAAACTTCGGTATTCTGTAGTACGATTTTTTTTATTATTTATTAAGGTAGTAATAATTGCATTTTTCCGTAAAATGTATTTTACTCATTTTAGTGTAAAATATCTGCATTCCCACATATTAATGCATTTGTCTACTCTACAAATATTTTTATGCTTTACGAAATATATAAAATATACATGTGTTAATAAAATATTTTTATAAAGACAGTTATATAATTCCATAAATTTTGCTTATTTTTAATCAATTCTATTTCCCTTTACCTGTAATTTTAAGTAAGGTTTGTAAAAAATATAGTAAGCATTGTTTGAATTTTTTATTGACCACACAGCCTTAACTCTGTCAAGACATAGCATTTTCGCATATGTCACAGCTTCTTTTGCTCTTCTGCATGAAAAATGAAAACTTACTCATTGAGTTAAATTGACTACACAATTTTAAATTAATAGGTACTAAAAACTGTTCAAAATTATACGGAGAAAAATAACAGTCACATTGATACTTAATGAATGCAATGACGCGTTATGCTTTAATCAAAATTAAACAGCAAGTGAACATTTGCCTTATAAATTACTTCTTGGCTTATGTATCAGTATTGTTCGCGCTACTTTATAGTACATATGTAAACTGATATGCGACGATATTTTTTTTTATTATTATTTTCTCGTTGCTGTTTTTCTCCGTATATTGTCTTTTGCAAATAGTGGACCAATGTCTTGTAGCATGAGATGGATCCATCGCTCTTAATTTAATTGAATATGATACAGTATTATAATTTTTACGGTATTACCTTGACAAAAGCAATTATCGTCTATACTTAGAATTAACCCCGAAATAAATACACATGTACAATGAAAAACACGATTAATAATCATGGACCACACTCTAAAGGCAGGGATGGCGAACGTATTTTCGTGTCCGCATGCCAATTATAGAGAGTCATTAAATTTTGAAAAATTAAAGTGCTGAACATTTTGCAATAATAGAAAATTAATTGGATCAGTATCTAATAGAAAAACTGCTTTAGCAACCAATATTTCGATTCCTAATACACAAATTTAAAAAAAATGGAAGTTTTATAAAAACTATAATTATTCGTCGAACAATTTGCAGTTACTGTTCTGATATTTATTTCTCTCGAGTGGCTCGCACATAGCGTTAAATTTTTTCGATGTGCCACAGGTTCGCCATTTCTGTATTTTGCAGTAGGAAAATAACTTCAATGTAGCCAGCCTGTCTTTTTTTAATCTGTTTCACTAGTGCAAAAAGCTGAAATAAGATACATTAAGTTTTTCTATATTAAACTTGAGGCAATAGTGAAACGGTATAATGAAAGTGAATCCAGGCTTAATGTTTGCTTTAATTCTTTAATACGAAGCAAATAGAAGAGCAAAATCACGCAGTGTCTGTATGTATGTGTATGTGCAAAAGATTTTATGCATTGTTTCGAACAAGCAGTGAGAGAATAAAGTTCTACAAAATAAAGTCGTAGAATTTTCTTACTGCAGAAATATCCATTTATAAAGCTTACATGTCTATTGTTTATTCGCAAATAGTAAATATTTATCAACTACCATAACAAATTTACAATTATACTTGTATAACGTGATTCATGGGAATGCTTATTTCTAGTATAATTAACACTTTTCTAAAATCTGCTTTACTAAAAAATTCAATTTGTAAAACCAAAAAGTTAACTTTGATAAATATTTAGTCTAGCAAGGACGATAAACGAAATTAACGTAATAAGAGCTAAATATATTTTTACAGCCATTGCACGGATTTTCATAATATTAACTGAAATTAATGCATAATTAACTTCAATTTTGTTGGTTAATGCTAAATATATTTTGTAAGAACAGCTTATTTTATTTAGGGAATCGACGAAATTTTTATTATATTTAGTATACATTTGATAAACGTTCTGATCTTACTTTCGATTAAGCGTTTAATATTTTCTTCTAATTGTTTGCTTTGCTTAATTCACACAGTTTTTGTACTACTAAACTCATCTTTAAGAAGTAAATTGATAAAACTGAATTGTTGCTAATTCTATTTTACAAAAAATAAGTTAATACAAAATTCACTTGAGATTTGATTCTTAGTAACAAAACATAAAGATTGTTAAATATAAATCTGAGTATGATTTAACAGAGGAAATCTGACTTTCTGCTCATCGTATAATAAATACATACATTTTCTACGCGTCAGCAAAGAAACTCCAACAATTTTTCTACTTCAAGTCTAAATTTACACTCAACACTTAAAATACACAACCAAAAAGATATTCTTTTTTTATATTATTTGTTTCATATAATGAGAAATACATACAACTTAATCGTATCCCACATTAATTTACTTTTTCAAATACTGCTGATTCCTTTCAAGTCTGTTTTTTATGTATCAACACACTTTATATTATTGGTCTGTTTTTTATTGGTGCACTGCTCATTTAGTGCAATCAGTTAGAATGTGATATCATACACTGGTCTTACATAAACTTATTACACCAATTGAGCGCTGCAGCAACAGAAAACACACTTAATGTATACAGTAAGTTCATCTCACGTGTCAAAGTGTGAGTTGACAGTTGCTCGACTGTTTAATTAGGTCAGTTTCCTCAAAAAATTCCTCCATTCCTCTCTATAAATATATTATAACTAATCTAATCGTAATATCCGCTCGAAACTGCGCTCTTCTCGTTTCTAGGAGCGTCTCTACGTGTCATGTGAAACGTACCAGGCAAATCTACTATATACATCGATTAATAATAAAAGAAAAAAATAACAATATCCTAACATTCGATTCTGGTCATACTGCAATAATGCAATAAATCTTTCATCGATCTTGGTAGGACTGTGCAACGAAATCCTTAAACAGTTCTATCTATAGATAGCCAGTTTATATTAGTCAAACACGTGCATCGTTCTTATCATTAAACCGATAAAGATAAAAATAAGGCTGTTTTCTAAAATCCTAAACCTGTTGTTTCTTTTAAAGAGAATCAAATTGAAGTTGGGACGTATTCCATTGTGACATTTATCTTGCTTACTATGAAGAATTATTTATCGTTATAGAATATACACATCCAGCAAGTTAGCTAAATATTTCGTTGCACATCCATCACACTTGGCAAACCACAAAAGTTTACTAATCTCTTTTTATGCAAAGCCCAATCACTAGTTACTATACTTTCCAGAAGTGAACTCGTATAATTCACGTATGAGCACGATTTAAAATACCTAAGACCCTTATCCAAAGTGCACGACCCTGCAATGCTTATTTTGGTACTCGCAATATCTATAATAATATTCTACTGTCACTTTGAATTAAATCAGTCCTCTTAAACCATCTTAAACTCTATTTGTTTTTAATTGTAAAGCTTCTTTCTTATCAGTCCGCCTGGACCATACACATCCGCAATATTACGAAATCATTCTGTTGTATATTATTTAGTATAAACTCGTTATGTGTAGAACTTGCAAATGAAGAAAAGCATTGGCAATCGATTTGTCTTTCGTTGATGAATGCATTAAAATAAAAGAAGACAAAAAAAGGAAGAATGTTTAAATATCAATAAAATTTGTACACAGAAGTATTTAACGGCAAGGTCGGAGCGGACTAATGACCACCTGCTTCAAGCTTAATGCACAACGAGTTTTATTTAGGTTTATAAAACAGACAGCCCTTAAATCGTGGGGCATCAATGGTTTCGCGGGAATAGTGCTAACGCTTTGAAGAATAGTGACAGGTGGTTAAAAGGAAATTTTAGATACAGGATATACCTTCTCGTGTCATGGAAATATTTATTCTCTCAACTTGTGCCACTCAGCTATCTGTCGCATATCCGACTTGCTGATTTCTTCCCAATGACTCAATGCTGATCCTTGACATTTCTTACCACCAAGAATCAACCGACCAATCACCTGAAATCAATTCATTTCACTTAGTCCATCCTTCCTAACTTTCGATAATTCTTTAAGACGATGGTTGAACATCTCGCACGTGTCTATTCCATTTATTAGCGTATGTGTGATGTTATAAATTAAAATTTCTAAATGTCTAATTGGCGCTTACGCTTAATTTGCAAACGTCAAATTAATATTAAGAAATAATTTAATCGAATAAATTTTTACAAATTTTAAAATGCTTTTTTTCATGGTTCGTATTACACATCGCATATTATACGCATTTCTTGTAACTTTCTTTTGTAATATTATTTTTAAGTGGTACCATGCCTAAGAAAAAGATGCAATTTAATTTATAATTAGCCTAGATTATTCAATCACTCACCTCGTTCTTGGTAACGCGATCCCAATCCAGCAAAGTGAATTCAAGACTGGCGTGTTTGAACCCCTCGGCTCCATTTGGTATTTCAAAAGTAAAGGCCTCGTTGAAGACTGGATTCAGCGTGCGCTTCTTCACATGGGTCTTCTTCTTAGCGATACGATGGGTGTCGTACAGTAGATAAATCTTAACATAAGGATCAGCCAAACCAGTCACGTCCATCTTTGGCAAATTTCGTGCCTTCAGTACTACCACTTTCAAACGAGACAAAAATGGCTGCCAGCATAACGAGACCAACAATTCTCCCCTACCTTGAGCTTGAATCTGCACAATTAATTATTTTAAATATCATTAAAAATACCCAATTTTTTTCGTTCAATTTCTCAATCGAAAAATACCTTAAAGCTCCTCGGGCAGATCTTTCGAGTCAGCGAAAAATCTTCAGTGTTTACCTTCCCAAATCCAGGGATCGTCGATAGTGGACAAATCACTTCACCTATTATGTCATCTCGCGAGTACCTGTCGAAGCTCAGCACGATGAAGTGTAAACTTATTTCCTGTAGGATATGAAAGATTAATGATGAAGTTTGCTATGAAGAGGAGATAAATCGAGGCTCTCCTACCTTAAGCTGAGCTTGAGATATGCCAAAGAATGTAAAGTCCTCGTCGTATACGGGGTCTCTGGTGTTCCTGAGGACTCTGGTCTTGACTCGATGTTCTTTGGCTGGTAAAAGCAAAAGTTTCACGTAAGGGTCACATGTGGCATTTTCTTGTCCTCTAGCAGGGAGGTCCTTGCACTTTACGACGGTGACGACCAGCGTACCATACTCGTTCATATATCGTACGACAAATACCAACTCTCCCAAGCCATCCCTACTACCCTCTGCACCTAATTTCCCACGTTCTACCTTCTCGTTCTTTTCTATTTCAGCTTTATCACTCTCGATGGTCAAAGTTGTTTCTGCGAATGGAGTTTGAACAGGACTGTTATTATCCTGCGGTGTTCTCGTTTTGGATCCTGGATTCGACGACTGAAATATTTTTCAACACACTTAGCACTATATCTGTGAATGTTAATTACGAAGCAGTGATAATGATAATTAAAATTATGTACTGCATGTGATCCAGTTGGACTGGGAGTTTGTGCTCCAGATCCTGGAGGGCTCTTTCCTATACCGGTGGGACTGGGACTCTTTTTCAAGTAGTGAGTGTTGCTTCCTGGGCTCTTGACAGCAGTTGGTTTCCGGTGAGGTGGTCTGAATGCTACAGATTTTTCAGATTGCAATTTCATGTGCTCGCGACGTCGTCTACAGAGCAACCAGGTCATCGCGACGGCGCACACCAAGGAAGCAACGGCGAGGCATAGCTCGACAAGTGTTGTTGTCGAAACCCCCACCGATTGTCCTGAAATAATTAGATTCTTGTCTCACTTTGTTAACTTGCCCTAATCACGTCCTGTATGCTCGTTACTCTATTCTTCTAATATTTCTCTTATTTAATTATCTTAATTTAATTATTTACATTATTATGAGCTCCTTTCTATATTTTATCAACCTGTTGAATAATATATATACGTAATATAAAGAAACATAACGATAACGTTGTCTTTTTGCGATTATCACAAACCTTTGCGTTTATAAAGATGTGAAAAGCTTTTTATTACGCAGTTTAAAAATTTTTAATAACTATAGCTCGGACGCAAATGTATCATTTTTATAATTATGTAAACTCCTAAGATTGATTTTATCATCTTCTATATATATATATATATATATATATATATATAATAAAAATATTTTAATTTACATTCGAGTATATATTTTCTCAGTTTATTGTATTTCACAATAGTGGTAAGTCAAGGCATAATGAGGGGCAATGTGTTAAATAAATAAAAATATATTATAATTTTTGAAGGAATACATATAGCTAAAATACATAATTATTATATATATTTAACTAAATAAAGCTATTAAAGGAATTATTTTCACGCTACTCACTTTAGCACAAATAAAAGCATAAAAAAACAATAATTCAAACATGTAAAATGATATTAACAAAAAAGCATATAAAATCTCTTACGTGCTTATCAACAATTTTCTCAAATCTGAAGAACGTAGAAATTGACTAAACAACACAATGATTCACCCCAGATTTGATAATGTGCATTAATATTTGTATATTTTACAAAATGTATAATCTTTTCCATGCTATATAACACGTGACGTTGAGGTTTGACGTTTCAAGGAAATCACTTTGGAATTATATTAATTGCGACGATAGGAAGTGGAAACATACGGTTAAGATCAGACGGTGCGGTAGATAAAAATATATGGAAGAGCACGAGAGAGAGAGAGGACTCACCGGAATCGATGGGTTTTATGATGGGGCCGTCCTCCGAAACGCCTCCAACCATTGCTGGAAAGAATTTTCCTCACTCGCGTGTCTTTAATCCAGAGGATTGGTTTTTTCTGATCCTCGCGAAGGTAATATTTACAGTGTGAAAACTGTGCGTCGATGCACGACGGCACAGGCAGCAGCTAACAACGAAAAGCGGATCAATAGACCGAGAGTGAGAGAGGCCAACGAGGCGACAGGACTTGCGCGCAAAAGCTTTCGCGTCGTTGGAAGAGTCGACGAGGGAAAGCTCGAAGAAACTCCGTTAGGGGTGCGGCGCTACGGTAGACCTGTCTTTTACCCTGCTGCTCCACCCTCTCTCACAAATTTAATTGCGTTGCACGTGGACTGCCAACGATCCATCTCTCTCTTCCCTCCTTTTCAACTTTTCCCTATGACGCAGGCTGTGCTCACTTGCCAAAGAAAATCAAATTTCTTTTTTCTTGTACATATATATGTTTTCGCTAAATAATTGAATAAAACGAACCCCTATTAATTAATTTTCCCAATAGTGCAATATTCATATGTCGATTGTTTATTATATTATTACTATTCATAATGTTTACACACACAATTTATTACATTAATTTATTATTTGTGTAACTGATCATTGTTTTATAATAATTATACAGTTTACTATTATTTACGTAAACGTTGCATCATTGATAATTTTACTATCACATGACACTCGTAAAGATATATTTGTCAGATTTATCGCATGCACGACTGAGCGGATTCTCGAAATTGAAGAAAATCTTGCAAAAGATTGTATTATAGCACGATGTCGTGTGCGAGTAGGAATAATATAATTTCCGGAATTTAAAGCGATTGAGTAGAGTCGTCGAATAAAGGAGTGAATTAAAGTTAAACATGTTACGGATAATTACGTCATCTCGGAGACGTTGGTTAGACGAGCGCGATGACGTCACCTTACATAAGCCGGAGGCGCATGCGCATTCTCATCGTTTCTGAATGTTACGAGGTAGGCAGGCCGGTATTTACTACTGCACGACCAGGCTGGATATAGAACCACACCACGGCCAGAGTAAGTATAACTGGCCTTCCATACACACAACATAATTTGTATTCTTATACACGGATTAACTCGAATTCCAATTCAAGCGGTTTCTCCCAATGGAACCAAACGAGATGGACTAGCTGTTAATCTACGGACGAGACAGTTCGATAAAGGATAAGGGAACCCACGGTAGAAACAGCTGCTATAAGTAGGTAAAGCAGGGCGGTACTGGCTAAAAAATGGGTCTTCAAGAATTTACGATTGTATTTGACAATCAAATGGCCACATATTACCCAGGACAGACAGTGTCGGGAAACGTAGTTTTAACGCTGAATGCCATCAAAAAAGTTCGTGGTAAGTCAAACATTTTTAAGCTCGCGTTATTTTCATTAAAATTGAGCAAAGAAACCTATATGTATGTATATACGTTAATTCACGTTTTCAACAGGCATCAGTATTAAGATCAAAGGTGAGGCGAATACCAAGTGGTCATCGGATAAAAGAGAAATGGACGAGAGAGGAAATTATGAGACTGAAACAGAAACAGTGAGAGGATATGAAAATTATTTTGAAACAAAATATTATTTGGTTGGCTCGGCTTCCGGTAAGAATTTTTTTTAAACCCTCTTTATCAAATATAAGATTGTTCAATTTTGTTGTTGTTGTTTTTTTTTATGGAAAGGTGTGGAAATAGAAATTCAACAAGGAGAGCATCGATTTCCGTTTAGCTGCGCTCTACCAGCGACTCTGCCAAGTAGCTTCGAGTCTGATTATGGTCACATACGGTACACGGTCAAGGCTACCTTGGATCGACCTTGGAAATTTGATCAGGATGTGAAAGCGGCATTCACGATTGTCGACCCTCTCGATTTGAATCATATACCGAGTGCATTTGTGGGTCCTCCTTAACTTCCTTTGCATGCAGGGATAGGAACGATGGTTAATTAAACATTTTATTTCAGGAACCTGTTAACGAAGAGATGAGCAAGACGTTTTGTTGCCTCTGTTGCGGTTCGCCTCCACTAACGGTCAATTATTCATTACCAGTTCGCGGTTATGTACCAGGCCAGACGATGCCAATTAAAGTTAATGTAGAGAATTCCTCGGGAGTCAGGGTGATCGAGTTGAAATTAAAATTGTACAAGGTAGACCATAAACTGCATTTTTTTACACTTATCCCTCGTTTTATGTGGAAAAATAGTATACAAACCGAGGATAGGTGCAGTTTTGAGATAAGTTTCAGTATTATTAATGGTTGTTACAAGGTTAACTGATAATTTGTAAGCCTAGGTAGTAACTTATCGAGCTGCAATACCACGTTTCGACACAAAAGTGGAAGAAATTACTGTGAAGCAAGTCAGTCGAGGACCGATCGACGGTAACGAGACGATGGAGTACGAACAAGGCCTGGATATTCCTCCTCTTCCTCCCTCGAATCTCGCTAATTGTGGAATAATCGATTTGTCTTACGTGCTGGAAGTCAGAGCAGCGGTCGAGGGATGGTTTGTATTTATTTATGGTTTTTCATTGAATTTTAATTAAATAAAAGGAACCGATATATTTGATCGATGGACTACAGGTACCATGAAGATTTGAAAGAGAGCACCGGAATTTATATAGGATCGATACCATTGGTGAATTATCAGAGACCGAGTGCACCACCAATTGATCCATCGTATCCGATAAAAGCTAATGCACCTTATCCAACCTCGCCGGATCCAGCTCCAAATTATTCTCCACCCGTGCCTCAGCCACCCACTTCGAATCTATATCCAGATTTGCGTAAGAGAAATGTTACATTTGGTTAAAACGGTTAAAAATTATCTTATTGTAATGAATTTGTGTTAGAGAAAATTATTTCATTTTTTTTATCTTACAGTCAAGTTTGCTTACTTTCTTTTTGTTACAGCTCCACCCTCGTATATGGAAGCTACGGATCCAGCGAGAAATCTGCGTGAACGAGGAGAATCCGAAAACGTGATAGGCCTTACAAACATCTTTGCTCCAAGATACCCAGTTTACAATTTTACCGCACCAAAGTAACGAACAATATTTTAATATTGCCGTGTGCATAACGCACGCTTTAAACCAAAAATCGCGTGGCTTATGTAAATTTCTATTTTTTGTAACAAACTTTTGCAAAATGCTGAGATTTAATATTGATATCGTACCTGTGAAATCAAAAGACGCACAAGTATTGTAATAAATAGTTCAATGCAATTTAATGAAAGTAAAATATTTATGTATTTATTTTTTTATAAACATTAGATTTATACAGATCAGATTTTATTAATTCATAAAGAAAGCGAGTTACTCTCTTCACTGCCAACTAATAATATTTTCAAATCTGCTTCTTTAAGATCGTGTGAGTTCTTCTTGATAATTTTACATGTGTAAAGGCATTGAGTAAATATGAATAGATTAAATCATAAATAATCTGCGTTTAACGAAACATTGTAGCTTGTAGTGTGCTCTGTTATTACTAACTGTAATAGTGTATCGTATCGCTAATAATGCTAGGGGAATAGTGAACAATTTGAAATACTTGCTTTTTTCCTACTGCCGGTAAAGCAGATTCAGTGTTAACCGCGCTGCCACAGACACGTGTACCACCGATACGAAGAATGAGTCATGAATGTAACTTTAATCGACATAAATAAAGCAGCATTTGTTAAATTATATAAAATATTTCAGCTCTCTCCTGAATTACTATTTAATATCTTACGACATTTATAATAATAATGATAAAAAAATAACAATTATACAAATCTACGGAAAATAAAGAAAGTTTTAAATAAAAATAGGACATCTAATAGTAATGTATACTTATTGATAAAATTTGTTACTATTAAGATTACCAATGAGATTAGGCAAATAAACATAGTGTTTTGAATTTTTATTCATGGCCTTTGTTAAATTTTAAGAATACAGCATAATCATAATGGAAAGCAGGTAAGAGGAGTAGAAAATGCATCGACGTGGTGGCTTGCATTCTAATCGATCATACACAGAACCATTAACGGTCTACCATCCTTGAGAATATAAAATGGAACATTCGTAAAGTTAGTAAGCCAACTTTGTTGGATTTCTATCAATGAGGTGCCTATAGTCGTATTCACCCTGAAGTTTTATTATGATTACATAAGATATTTACCTCACAACTAAATTATACATACCAAAGAAATGAATATAAAAATGAAAATCTTTATTCTTAGCTCTAACCGATTCAAAATTGAGTTACTACACATTCCAAAGCATTTTCTAATATTGGATGATAAATGTTCTCGCAATGAAGTTTGTACGGAAAGGAATTATTGCAAATTACCTGGTGAAGTTGGACAAAGTTAAATTGTATATTGCGAAGGTTCAAAGGTTCAAGAAGACAATCGGTTGAGAAGTGGAAGGGAGAGGGGTAAAGGTACGCAGGACACAATCGATAAATGTAAAGTAAAAGGTATCGTTGTAGAGTATCGAGGCAGGCAAAGCAAAGTTATATAGTGGAAAAAAAAGTAGAAGATGTGTCGTCATTGGGTACGATGCACAAGTTTCGCCAAAATGTTGGGTACCATGCAGGGTGGGAGAAAGTTCATAGTCAGTGGTGTTTCCGCAGGTTGGCAGACTCGGTTGATTCCAAGTGGGAAAATTGAATTGAGAAGACCACAGCGAGTTTTGATCGAGTTGGCAACATTGCCGGTGTCCCGACGACTGCGCGAAACGTTCCAGAGGCGCGTGTCTGTTATTACTCCTGCCTTATGTCAGAATCGTTAGTCCTCGGTACGGCAGGACGACTTTGCCTTTCGCGTTTTCATCGAGCTCCAAAAAAACCAGCTTGGCTGCCGAAACTCTTGATCGATACCTCGCCAATCCTTGATATTACCAATCGCTCACCAACCCTTTCGATATTTCCCCATTTTCCCAGAAACCTCTCAGCTTCCAGGACTCGCCGTGTCCTTGCGTCTGATCCTGAAGCGCGCTGCACGTGCACACTCCTCGCACGCACAATCCGATACACACATGCGCATAATTATCCCGTTGCATTGGACGCAACTCACTCTCTGCAAAGCACGTGTGCCCATACGAGCGAATACATTCGGTGACCCTTGTCACTGGGAAACGTGCGAATCGCGAGTGTCCTTCTCTTCGCTCTTTCAAATCCAAATTGGAACTCTAAAATTAACGCCAGGAGTACTCAATTTTCATGCTGAAGAAAAGGAGAAGAAAAAGAAGTAGCGAGACTCGAAATTACTCCGACACTGGTCACGTGTACGGGCACACACGCGTGAACATTTGGATTCGACGTCTCGCAACAGGTATAATTTTTTAATTCCACGTTTGATCCTTGTTTTTCTTCGAACTTTAAGCTCCCGAGCAAAAGTTCCTATCGATCCTTGTAATCGCGATGCGACAAGGTTTGCGATCAGTTTTTGCATGCTTGTGTGGCGTGATATATTGTCACGTGAGTTTTCTACCGCCTTGCCAGACACGTACCGTGCAAATTTCGATTCGATCCCTTAAAAGGTACGATTTTTGAATTGTCAGTCTAATAATTCTTTTGCTTTAAGTTTGAAGTTTCCAAAAGCAAATAACTTCGTATCGATCCTTGCAATCGTGAGGGGATAAGGTTTGCAATAATTTTTCTTACGCTTGTTTGGCGTGTGATATTGACATGCTACTATTTTAATGCTTCACTCGTGTATTGTGGACATTTGGATTCGATCTCTCAGTAGGTATGATTGTTTGATTTCAAGCTTAACGATTTTTGCTTTCTTTCTCATTTGAAGCTCCGGAGGAAAAGAACGTATCGATCCTTGCAATCGCGAAGGGGCATGGTTTGCGATAATTTTTTGCATGCTTGTGTGCATGGCGTGATATTGTCACGTGAGTTTTCAGCTCTCTGGCTAGACTGAATGGCTCGAACAGGGTGATTAACCGTTGGGGGAGGTGGTGAGTTATTCGATGCTTTTCTTGAGGCATGGATGAAATACAGAAGATTTTTTGTGATACGAGTTAATTGCGGTATATCGATGACAGGTATGTTAAGCGAATGAGCACCTGTGGTTGCGAAAAATTAAACTGAAAGTTTGCGTGAAACTCGTTGATCACTGAAAAAGTAATTAATAAAGTAATGTAAACATAGACACGCAGCAAACTTGATGAATGTTCGTTTAAAAAATCGTAATTTGCTAGATAGTTAAACATTTGCAAAGTACGTAATTGTTTTATCAATAGAGGCTCGATAGCAGGATAATATCTTTTTAATTCATGAAATTTAGAGGATGGGAAAACGATAAAATACAAATAATAATATATCTCTCACATAATATCTTTGCTCAAAACTATATCCTACGCCAATAACAGTGTTCGGTACACTCAGCAATATTAGCACTTAATATCCATAAGAGTGGTTATTAGAGAAAAGTCCTATAAATATTTTAAATATATGATTATTTGACATAAAAAATTTATTATCGACCTAAAGTTAAATCAGCAAGATAGGTCGTGAAAAATTATGCACTAATTACTATGAATGAATATTACAAAACGTATTTTCCCCAGTGTATAATACGATTTTATTTAATCGATTAATTATTGACTAATTAATCAGCACTTAATTATGCATGGATCGATCGAGTAGTCTCCATTTCAATTCAGTGGCACTGTAACATTTCTATCAAAACGATCGAGTAATAAGCCATCGTTGGATTCTATCAGAAATCTTATTGACGTTTTAATATCTTACTGTCTTCCGTTTAATCTTCTATATTTGAGCTCGGTGAAAAGCGGTCAGACTGATATCGTTGAGTCACAAATTGCGTAATGGATAGTTAGGGACTGCTTAAAAGCCTCGATTCCCCCTACGCTTAATAAAATCTCAACTCATCGTCTATTATAATCGCCAAATTTAGCGAGGTTAGAAAAAACTTTTGAGGGCGCGTCTCGTACAATGGAACTTTAGTACAAGGACGTGCACGTTATTTCTAATCGTTATCTTTTCACCGTTGGGATTTAGATAAGTTTTGGTGAAGGAGAACTGCGTATTTGCTATATACGTTCTCGCATTGAGAATCACGTCGTTAAAAACCGAATGAAAAAATGTATATAAAGTCCCCGTCACTCTATAGCGACACACCAAAACATACACGTAAGAAAAGGTTTATTTTTATCTCTACGAATATTAAAGGCATAACAAATTTGTTTAAGAACATAAGAGACCTCTTTAAACAACAATAGTGAAAGGCTTCAAAAAGTCTTATGCAACAATTTAATATCCCTTATAGAGTTACGGACATACGCGTCTTTTTCATCTATGCTCTGGGCCGTTTTAAGTGACGAGCCCTAATATATATACCCATCCTCGACCAATTTAACTGGCAGGTAAACACGAAATATCATCTTGCCGTCGGAGAGCAATTAAAATCACCTGTAAATATTAGGTTAACATCCATAGGCTTTTCAAATGATGGACTTTTGATATTCTTTCAATGAACGATGAATACATAAGTGAGACATTATGAAAATGAGCAAACTACTCGATATTCGTATACAAGTCAGCTTTTAACGAGCTGTTGAAATTAACTCGTAACGATAGATCGATTAGCGTCACCTCTCATTAATGTGTGGTTAAGCATTCGTGTTTTTACTGATCAAACAAAAATAGAAGAAGAAACGATGCGGGAACGTTGTTCCGAAAATCCTTTATGATGTTGAACGATCCATTTTTAGCGAGGAGTGATATTGGATTACTGGTGGTATAGATTATGTGTATACACAGGGTGAACCGGACCATTCGTTCATCCCCTTTATTTCGGAAAATAAAGAATCTATAAAAATAAAAATTCTATACTGCTTGTTTTGCTCGAAGGGGTTATCTAAAAGTCCTCTTGATTTTTTTCCACATAACACACTGTATATTTTTATACGTTCTTACAGTTTATCCGAGGAATATTAATACGTATAAATAAATTCAACAAAATCTTTGTGTGGCCTTTGACCAAACCTTCAAGATCAAGACAATAATATTTTCTTTAATTTTTCTCTTTAAATCTAACAATTTAATATAATTTCTATGTTCTAAATGTTTTGTTTTCGAAGTAAAGAGGTTAGGCGAATTATTTAAGACACCCTATACATATATGTAAGGTAGGGTAGACGAAATGTTCCAATGATAATAGACTTGCGTGACGATGTTCGACCCTTGTGAATTATATATATATATATATATATGTGTGTACACACATCCCCAATATACTATGCTATATATGTATATCTATGGAAGGTTTGCGTTTGCTGCATAGGATCCTAATAAAATTTCATTTTTATCCCTGGTAATAATCCTGAAAGTTTTTGCACCAATGACGCGTTCTTTTAAGCGCAAACTGAAATGAGGAAAAATGCTAATATTAAGAGAGAAAGGGTCGAGAAAGAGGGGGGAGGGGATGAAAAGTAGCTCGTACTTGCACTGTGGAGCTTTCAAGCCTTCACGTCGCAGCGAGAGCAATAAAAGTTTTAATTACGAATGCAGTTTCATCTCCATGGCAAATGAGAGTATCAGAGGACAATTCGTAAAATATTATCCCGAATTTTATCAGGAAAAAGTTTGCTTCAAGAATATACATAATTATTTTAACAGGCAGCTATGAGGTAAGATTAATGAAAGCTTACTATAAACGTGACAGTTTTGTATTACTATCTTCTTGTGCTTCGTAAAAGTTTATAAGTTTGTGTCGTGTTAAATTATGTTCTGCAGGCAATTAGCTTTAACTGTCTTGATGCTTTTCAACCCTTCTTATTTTTGCTATGTAGTTAATACACCGTTTTTGTCTTCCAATTCAACGATGATAACAAATATCCAGAAATCTATAATTGTACAAGTGATTTGCAGTAGTTTTATTAATTTATTTGTATCAAAAGCTAGAAGCATATGTAACTGAAAAATCAAAAGTAAATCGTATCAGCTTTTTCCTTTATTGTCATTTTGATTCATAGTTACTTGATAAAATATGTACAAGTTCAAGGTGGACTTGACAAAGATAATTTGCAATATTATATTAAAAATGAAAGATCACGATAGTCGTCATAATTGTCGATTGTGGACGTGTAAAAATAATGGAAGTGAAAAAATTGTCACGCAAAACTTTGGTACGTGCAGTAGAAAAAGCATATCCAATGTAATTCGCCATGAACTCCGTAAAGTTTTTCAAGGTTGGACACTACCATCGGGTTGCGAGATCCACATGCACAATAATAAGCGACCTAATAACATACACAGTTTTTTTTATGTATTTCATGGTAATTGATTCTCTTGAAAAATGTATAGGTTTAAAAGTTTGTTGATTCGCGTGATAAGAATTTTATGATGTAATCAAAATCTTGCACTGATAAAAAGGAAAAAGATATTGGCGTAAAATGTTCCATATGTAATTTATATTATATTAATATTGGTATTAATAATGATCAATTTTATCATTATTATCAGCAGTGTTAATTTATTCCCTTACGCGGATTATAGTATACAGGTCATTGTTATCGTTTATATGCGTCTGTCAAAATTTATGTCATCCTACGACGACATTGTTACGCTTACAAAGGAATATAATACTACCTCTATTATGTTATAAACACGTTTATATCTTACAAATATAGGAACAGGCATTTGGACAGATAACTATTCATAGATATTTAATGATGTCACGTATTCAATGAAATCGTGCAGTGAATAGATGCGTCATTTCTAAATGATAAAATCATTGCATTGTTATATCTAAAGTCATCAAGCATTTTAGTGTTTCTATATCAGCGATCAAACTTGAGGGAACATCATAATGAAGTACCAATAACATGTTTTTCATTAAAATTTGATGGCTGAAACACAACGTATCTGGATTCGACATATGTTTTTGCTTTTCGCTCGTAAGGCGTATCCTTGACATACTACATAATATAGGCGTGGCAGCATAAAAATTGCTTGATTGCCTTTGTAGTTTCTTCCTCTCGCAATACCGTTTCTTCAATCGACCATGCGGGGATGATTACGATACACGCGCAACAAACGTGTATATAATATATACCAACGAATAACTCCTTATTTATATACTAATTAATATAATAAACTACTTGAAAGAAAAGCAGTCTATTAAATACTTTATTTATACCAAGAAAAATAACAAAAGTAAATACCTGAAATATCTCAATTCGCGTGTTATTTCATACATAAATGTCAAACTGCTCGCCAGTCCCGGTCATTTCCCAACTTAGACGTTTAATATTTCATAATCAGTTGCTAGCACTATCGATTGATAGATTTCAGCTGGATTTTCTTTGCTCCTTCCAATGTCCGGGGATCAAAGGATCGATTGGATAATTATCGATCATTCATTGCTTCTGCACGATCGTTATAACTCACAGGAAACAATCGTAACAGGGCGTTTCACGTGTCGTATATATACATTGTACTCGAAACTATGGGTTGCCACAGGCTGAAATCTATGTTGGGGGAACACACGGATGTCAGTGAATGTGTCAGTATAATAGAGAGGGTTGTAACACAGCTTTTATCTTCTCTTACCTTCATTACTTCCTGTATTTCTAGACGCACGTGACAGCGTGCGTTAGTGACCCCATTGTTATCAAACTCTCGCGCTATACGCTATAATATATATTACATATCTCACGTATACGGCAACCTTAAACAATTTTCCATCTAATATGAGTCATACGTATAGCTTGGTTAAATTGGAGGGTCGGAATTTTAAACGAGTCAGCCAGATGAATGAATCCACTTATCATACCTTACGTTTAACCATTTATGGACCAAATTCTCCTTTATTTTTAAAGAGTATTTTGCAGGGCTTCGAATTGTCTGATTTATTCAGCTGTAACTGATTTTCTTGATCTTTTATCGTTGCCTCGATTATGCAGTCAATATCTATGTCAAGAGAACCTGATCCTGGATGTATTGTTTCGCACTTGTTTTGGACGGTATAGTCTTGATATTTTCAACAGTTCTCTTGAACAATTCAGGACCTTCTTCCGTCATTCCCTTAAATTATTCAGGATAATACTGGCCACTAAAGGTTTGGTAAAGATACTTATTCTATGTTTTATTTATCTTCTTGTTTTTGCAAAGGTTATTAATGGAATTCATTTTTCTATACGTTCGCCTTGTGCATTTTTACTTTGCCAACGCTAGTTGTATCGATGGGAAACTCTTTCTCGTAATTCAGTTAAATAAATGAAGGGAAATGAAACTGAAACAGAACTTTCTAAAGCTGCCTCGAGATGTATTGAATTTTAATAGTCCTCCACTCGAGACGAAATTCCACGTGAATAATCGAAGCGAGTGTCCCTACAAGTTATCAAATGGTTCGAAATTTCTCTACAGAGATAAATAATCACATTTCTATAAGTTTTTAACAAAAATTTACTCAAACTGGTCATGGATGAATTAATATGATTTTTAAATGTTAAATATATAAGAGACTTTTATAATTGTTTAAAGATTGTCTTAAAGAAAACGCAACTAAAAGTTCAGAAAATAACAGAGAAAACCTCGTGTATCATCGAAGAATATCTATACCACGTTGAAAACTATTTTATTGAGATTGTCTTATAAAGTTAAAAAGTTTAGTTTGAAATATCAATTTTTCGGCGGGTTTAGCGACCCTCTTTAACGATGCAAATGTCGCAATGTATCCGGCCGGAAAGTTGACCTATCGTGCTTCGCTCGATTTAAGTGATAGCTCGCGCGCGCGGATGGTCGATGAATTATGAAGTTGGCCTCCGTTCCTTTTTTTGTGATAAATACAGGCAGAAGGCTAAGGGTTAAAGGAGTAACTGGCGGCAGCTGGTATCCAGAATTTTTCCGAAGACAGTTTGATAAATCACCGTTTGCAGGGGGCAAAAGAAACCACACCCCCACCCCTCGTCCTCTAAAAATGATTTATTCCAGCCAAGAGTCACGTTCCTCGAACTCGACGTTTCGTTCAATAGAGCGCCCATCTTTTTCGCCTCTTAACGAAGTGGCAGAACTTACTCTTCTGCCAAAGAGAGAAAAAAGACCCCATTATTTCTCGGTTCAGACTTAAATGGCATCGCTGGACTAAAGGAGACTGAGAGAACAATCGAGACACAGTGGCCGATCTTCTCAAATTTGACACTGAATCTTCTGTAATATTTTTAAAAACTCGACAGGGTGTCATGAATTCTAGAAAAAATGTATGATCGAGCGATGATGGCGAGAAACGCGACAAGGAGCCTTGTTACACCAGCTTTGCATTGACTATACATATAGCCATCAGTCTTGTAATTCATCCATTGTCTTGTATCGATCCAAAATGTAACGCTTTGCATGCGCGCGAATTGCTTGAATTCTCTTGTTTAAATATTGTATCGTTATTGCCAATAGCTGCACGTCTAGACGAGAAAAGTTTTTCTTCGTTGAAAAATGCCATTTTATCGTGTACTTTTTACATAGTGAAAAAGAAGGAGTAGGGCTGTTGATAACGCTTTAAAAAGTTCATTGTCAACCCTCTAAACGGTGACGTCACAGAAATATAGCTGATACAGTGTAATAATTCTACTGAACTAGACCTACTAACCAAAGGTACACTCTCTATCGATTTATACTACTATCCGCGGCAGATGCCAGCGTGCGTATATTGAATTACGTGGTTGTGCGTCTGTGTATACATATATAGTATATACATGCGCGAGGTAAGCAAACACCTTAACGTATGGACTTAGCATACGGATAGGAATGCACGATTATACGCGGTTTATTTATTGGTCTAAAGTCTGTGCAATCTAGCTTCATCGATTATACATTCGTGCCATATGAAATTTCTTTCACTCTTTTGCAACCTGACAGATTTTAAAAATAGAAACACCAATCAAAATTTATACGATTGTCGGCCCTACGATAAAATTTACATTAGTTTCATTCTCTATGGAAGAAATTATTTGAGAGTAGTCTCGGAAAACGCGCAATGATTTATAAACTATTCAGCAGCATTGGTTGCATGGATGTAACAATAAGGAAGAAACTGCTAAATTGGGGAACGAGCTTGCATGAAAAGTTTTAATGGGCAGGCCGAAAATAAAAGGAAAATATACATTGATGGGTTATTAGTTGAGTTATATGTATATATAGAAACAGTGTATAAATTGGGAGAATTCTTGGAAATAATTGAGGAGCAGTCTGGCCATATAAAGTTGGAGTTTAAGTGCGAAGGTAAACGCAATATTTCTTACTACTAATATGGTAGGGGCTGATTCAGCGGTCTGTACATAAACTCATGGAGTTCTTGGAATTAACGAACGAAAAAAGCACAAAATCAGATATGAGGTCTGAAACGCGATGCCCCCTAGATGGATCGCGATAAGTTGTAAGCTAATCAATATTTATAAGTATATAGTACCATTTATAAAGAAATCAGGCAATAACACGAATTGGAGAATATCGATTAAAAAAGAGCATTGTTTTTGGAAATAATCAAAGGGATCAATTAATTTTCCTCTTATCAGTCTCGTGTGATTAATTTATTTCAAAGAAATTACTATTAAATTTTTCTTGGAAAATAATCTCCAGTGACGAACAATGTGGAGAGAGAGAGGCACGTGGTCGATTGGTCATACTGCCACACGCCATTCGAGGCTTTACTTTCATACTAATCAATGTGTGATTAAATTATCTCTAATGACATCGAACCCTAAAAAAGTTCAATAAACAAGTTGAATAATTTCTGTACAGTCTCGGTCACGCGAAACATTTCGCGGGTGATTAGAAAATGAGTTGGTATATGGGTATATAGCTAATACTCTTTCCCTAGTTCGAAAGTGTTCAGTCATAAATCAGTCGTTTGCAACTGCGCGTGTGCTTGTAATAATTAACGAAATTGATAGTATTTCCTAGTCAATTTGTTAAAATTACAAGGAATTTGGATAAATCTTATGGCCACTTAATTTGCAAATGGGATAGATCTTCGCGAAGGGGTTGGATTAGATTAGGAGAGAATAGTAAAGGGATCAAGGTGAATATTGGAGGTAGCAGTGGAGGTTAGGGTACTCGTGGGATGGTTATTAATAATTTTAATGTAATTTCAGGTGGCCGGTAGGTGGCAGGCTGCTTACAGCGGACTGCAATTGGTCGGTGAACCGCAGGTTGTTTCGTGAGAGCAGGGTATGGTCTTGGCTGAGACGACGGGGCGATGACGCTCTATCATCATCAGCAGTCATCGCCAGGGGTCCCCGAGGACTCACCACCTGACCTTCTCCCTTACCCGAGTCTTCGTCACGATTGGAGTCTGAGACCGGTGCCACATTTGACGTCGATCGACGTCTCGACGCTGGCACCCGAGTGCCAGCAAGCGTCGAGGCATGAGAGACCATCGGCAGCGTTATCGGGACCACCACGGTCAAACCATGCCCCTCGAAGAAGTTCAAGGCCTGCTTCTTCCACCCTCCAGAACAGGTGTTAATACAGTCATTTTTATTCTTCGACTATATACAGGGTGCAACGAAACAATCCTATACTAATCCCTAACTATTTTCTTTATTCATAAAGCCTGTCTGCAGATTGTAAACTTCAAGTCCCATTAAAATAGCTGTGCACCCTCGCAGCTGGTCGATATAACGCTAATGTACTCGCGTGACGTCACAGCTCCTCGTTCTCAACTCCTTAAGAGTATCGTAAAGCGTTGGTATTCATAGGTCTGTAACTTTGCAACCACTGTACCGATTTTAATGGGGCTCGAAGGGCGGTAATCAGACGGTTTCCAGAAAACAGCCCTTTAAAACGGGCCAAATGCTCAGTTTCACCCTGTATTAGCAAATTCGTGCCTCTACCCATTACGCTCCACGTCGATCGACTGGCGGAGAACGATTTATAACAATGCTGATCAAAGGAGTGACTCTCTGGAGGAAGTTGTTTTATTTATTGCTTTTCTTCTTCTTTATTTTACAGCAGGTAACCGTGGACCTCTGAATGTGACGATTGTGCAAGTTGGGAAAGGAAATGGTGCTGGTGGAGATGGCGGTGGTGATTTATCGAGATTGGAACCACCGGCGGATTTAAGACCGACCCCGTCGCCTCTTTCTGACACCAGTACCACTATACAGTCCGACAACAATGACACTTTCACTTTAGGTACTTTTTGCTAATAGAAAAACTTCCTTACTATCTCACGCTATCATTAAAGGAATGGCAATATCATTTGTAACCTGGCTTCAATCCGAATCCCTACCTTATATTCTCGATACTCTCGTTTCAACCAAATCCCTTTCATTTCGTTAATTGATCACAACAATGTTTCACACAAAGTGTATAAAATAGTTATACAGATTTTTTTAACATAAATACTGAAACATTGTATACGACGTTGATAATTTCCAAAGATTTAATCGTCTCGTTTATATAAGTTTTATTTGCGACGTTAAAGCACATTAAAGATTCCAAAGCACCTCGCCTACACGTCTTCCTGAAATATTGACAATATAACATCATTTATGTACAAACTGCTTCGCTTTGGTAGGGTGCATGAGTGACGTCATATCCTGACCGCGGAAGCTTTCGGGGACTTTCCCCGGTTACTCAGGGGTAACCTCGAAAGCCGCATAGTAAAACAGCAACTGAAACTATCAAACTTTGCTTACGTAAGATTTGTTTTAGGCGAAAGCTACATTTTTATTCCCTTCATAAATTTTGTCGTCTATAAATCGACGTGAATCGATTAAATCGTAAATAAGAGTTTTATGGAAGAATATAGCAGTAGAAACGTATTAAAATTTCAAGTGCTTCTGGCAGAATGTAAAAGGAGGATAAATCAAGATATATGCAAATGTGAAATTGAATGCGTGTTGTTATTTTGATTTTGCATTTAAAATTGTCTCGGTAGATATTTTTATCTACTTGATTGTTGACACGTGTGTACATTTATATTGTTTTCCAAGTTTTCAACACTAAAATTTGGTTTATCTTGTTTCTCACACTCTTCCAATAGTCTAGCTTCGTTACTCTCGAACGCTCCACACTGGTAATTGCATAAGAGATTATTTTCACAAGTCGGAAGTAAGCCGCGAACTTGAAGCGCCAATAATTGGATTTTATGCTGTAGTCGAGCTCCCAACTGCGGTCAGTCCGCTGTTTTTGTCTGCTTAAGTGACACTATCGCACGACCAAACAACAAACAATTCAAGCTTTTTGTTGTTCGTTAAACAAATCTAATAAATGACACTTGCTTTTAACTATATACTCGTCCATCGATGATTCTCGCTGGTGGTTACGCGATAATCTATAGACTTTGTTTTCAGTGCAAACTAATTTTATATATACTATACAATAAAGGTCCAAGTGGCATCATTTTATCTCGAAAATTTATCAAATATCCGCTATTCGGTTTGATTTAAATGGGAGACAGAAAAACGATATTCCTCGAGTCGAAAGTTTGAAAGGATATAAAGATGGCAATTGTATTTGTTTACGACTGACGATTGGTTAAAAGTATATAAAGCTTTGGTTTAAAAGTGCAATGATGAAATTTACGTGACGATGGAATACGACGAATCATGTTATATAATAAAAATGAAATTGTGAACAAAACGGCTTCAGGATTGCTGATCCTAAAAAGAAAGGAGTAATTGTTTATGCGTGGTGAAATTGTTATTAGCAAAAGTAATCTATTTTTTGGAAATGTTGAAATCCACCGATCGGATATGAGCCAAACATCACAGGGTTGTACGAGAGACTTGCACAAGATAAATGGGATCTGTTCCTTAAAAACGTCCGTGCTCTTTTTATTTCACGTCGTCATGCAGTGCGATCCGATAAGGCCAAGTATATTTGTGATTGATTGTGGGAATGATGGGAACAATAATAACACCGTTAAACGCCACTCCCTCACCAGAAATTCCAGCATTCATCTGAGACATTTCCGCACCAGTGATATAAGTATTTATCGATGCTCTTTGGATGATTAAATTTACAGCAAATTTATTTTGATCCCAAAGCATTTGGCATATTTTTAAATTTTTTATCGTTAAAGTAGGTATTCTGCTTAATGGTAAAAATTAAATTGATAGTATATGCTCATGTAGAGGCTTTAGGATGTAACGATAATGCTAAATTGACCAAGAAATATACATGCTTCGACATAGGGGCTTCCCCTTCTAATCCTAACGAAGATTTGCGAAACATTCAAGGCTTCGACGATAGGTAAACTGTTTTATGGCATTCATTTACGTAATCCGTGGGCAAAGAAACTTTTTCCAATAATTTCAAATTGAAATGAGCCAATATTACGTATGAAAGTACTTATACCTGCAGTACTTTTTTCTTGTTTATATATACCATTTGTCAGAATATAAACTACTTATAGTATATACCCTCGAGTATTATTTGAAGCCTGTCGTACCTTCGGGTCCTGTACGTATTTGATAAAAAATCATTTATTTGAAAGATTAATGTTCCTTCTAATATCTTAGCTGAGCAGAATTTATTTGAAGCGAAAAAGTGATAAACGAGTCAATTTTCCACAGAGGTTTTATGCCCCTTATCCCCTTAAGTCTCCATTCCAAAATCCAGCATCATAGTTTCTTGTTATATTCCTTTCTCCTTTTCTCCTAAATCCGTAAGCTCAATAAGTGGTAAACGAAAGCAACCTAAGGGTACATTAATGCTGCTATTATAGAAAAAGAAAAAGCTCTTGGTGATTTGCTATCCAAACGCTATGATTCCTTTGAAAACAGATTTCTCACCTACTCTGCTCTCTGTTCGGAACCTGAAAATGTAGCAAATTTATTTTACACTCAGAAATTTGGCAAATTTGAAGGAGCAGAGACTTTTCAAGATTTATCGCAAATTCGCGTCTCTCGCAATTCGTTGAAAGGCTAAAATGAGGTTTTTACTGCACTGCCGCATCACGCTTATACATATTAGTTTTATCGAGTAACGTGCTTGGGTAAACATGTTTAGCAGGAGTTTTCACTGGAGTCTTACGAGATAAAATTTCAGGCGTCGATCCAAAGCTGCTGCTGGGCACCGGAGGAGATCGTAACACGTGGGAAGGCCGTTATCATACTAAGGAACATCGTCGTGCCGGAAAAGCTACTTTTCAAGGTCAGGTTTACAACTTTCTGGAACGACCGACCGGCTGGAAGTGCTTCCTATACCATTTCTCTGTGTGAGTAGAAATAATTTTTCATGCACAGCCATTCCAGCCACTTTCCCTGCTCGCGAATCTGCCAAAACCGTGATTATCAGTTTTTGCGACGTTTCCTTGAAACATTTCCGATAAGAAAAATAGTTTATCGTGTTTGTTATCGTCCCAGTTGCAATCTGTCCCATAGCTTTTTACAAATTGCGTTTCTACAGCGATAGCCTCGATATATGCACCTTCATTTATTGAATTCATTTCAATTTTAGATAACAAATGACAGTCGTTTTTATCGATTGTCAATTAACCATTAGATGCAAGACTGTATTAATTTTTCCAACTAATATTAAAAGTTCTTAATTAGTTTTTCAACTTTATTATATCAAAAATCAATGGCGTAATCTACTGATTGTTTATTATTTCTTTTCCTCTCTAGTAAAACAATACTTTGAATTTGTTTTAGCTTGTTTGCTAAAACAATTGTAGAATGAGACTAGGTGTAACTATTATTATTGTTTCAAGAAGATTGACTATAGTACAACGCACGCGTAGATTAAAATAAAAACTAAAAATTCAGGTCACGGATTTATTACACATATGCATATAAATGTATCCAGTTCGAATGTAAAAAGAAGATAAAAAAATGATAGCTACAGAAAAGCTTCCAGTTTGTTTGAAATATATTTTTTTCTTGTATTATCGGAAAATTTGTGCAGTTCGGTAAGGAAAAATAAGTTGGTACGTATGACATAAAAATTACATATACACATGATCGCTGCACTTTTTTCCAGCATATTTTAAATTGTAAATTAATTTGTTTTATCCAAAAATTAACACAGCCTTAATCTCAATTTTCTTACAAAGTTGCTTTCTAATATTATTTTTACTTGTGTTAATGTTGTTTCTTTTTTACCTAAATAATTGGATTCGTAAGATGTTTTGAATCAAATATAGCAGTAGAAAAAGTTTGTTCTCGACAAGGTTGGACGAGTGACGGACAGATGGCAGGCTCTACAAGAATGAATACTACTTGGTCTGATCAATAATCTGGTTTTACTACGTCAGAGTTACTTTACTGCAGGAACCTGCAAATCGGTAATGACTTGGTTCAGTCCTTTAAAGATTCACAAAAGTCCCTCAGAATTGATGAAAAAGCTTATAATTGAACATTACGAAATTCTTTGGATCTCGTAGCATAAGTAGATGATTTGACGAAATGCGAAATGTACAAAAGGCTGTATCCTTATCTAGAGACATGAAAATTTTTCTGGCCGAAAAATTCGATTTTATTATTTCAGAGGCGAAGACTCGTGAATAATTCAGTATTAGCCCCTTAAAGTGGAGAAAATATTGAAGAAAATTGTTTTTTTTTTGACTTAAAAAGAAATCAATCACGTAATATGACAAACGGTATGTAGGTCAAAAGCTCACCTTGACGCTCAGCTGTCAACCCCACGGTCTTAAATAACATCTGTTGGGTGCGTGGATTGCAAATAAATTCAACATTACGTAGCAGAATGTACGAGCCCGGGCTCGTAGGGCAATATAAACGATATTCACGTGCGTCTTTTGCTGGGTATGAAATTTACTGCTTTATTTGTATCTATGGACTCATATTGCTTTCCGCAGAATCGACATATTTTATGCCACAGGAAATTGATAGATCATAAAAGGATAAGCAGACCGACTCTCAATCCTCCTCCGGTATTGGTTCACCATTCGTCAACAATTATTCATCAAGCTATCAACAAATAACGATCCCCTCGCGATATTAATAATTTTTTTCTGTTAGTTATATAGTTCACGACCACCCCTCTATCAAAGTAACAAGTTTAGAATTCACTGCGAATTATACATAAAACCAAAAAAAAAAGTAATACTGACTTTGAACGCATTTCCAAGAATATCACTTAATAGTCAGTCTTTTAACCCAGATTATAGCAAAATTACGGATATCGTGTTTCGAAATGTGCTAATACTCGCGAAATCAATAATCTCACCGAAACGCTCCATTGCTGCGATCGGACGTAATCCGAATATTCTACAACGCTATATAGTAGGAGCAGCCACGTAACAATATTATGCAAAATAATGCAAAATGGTGAGACGATTAAGGGGGACTCGGTTTAAAATTAACAAAACCAGCACTTTAATTTCTACGTTTTAAATTGCGAGAGAAATATATTTATCGAAGGTTAATAAAAATCGTTTAGAGACGAGTTTGAAGAAAGAATAGAGATGAATCGGTGAATGACAAGATTTGAGAAGAAAAAGCACGTGATAATCGTATCGAGTTCTCAATGTTAATAACGTCATATATATATATATATATATATATATGCGTATGGCTATATAATAAATTATATACTTGATTTTTTTTGTCTCGATCGAGACAGTCAGGCTTTTCCAGTGTGCTATACATTGGCGGGCTGTTGCAGCCTACTTCCTTTCAAGCCACCGAATAATATAAGAATATATATACGTCATTGGATAGAAAAGCTCATTCACGAAGAACGATAAAGTCCGTCCATTTTTCTTCTTATTCCGTCGACGTTGTAATATACGAATTGCATTAGCGCGATAAGTTGAAGCAAACTCGATTAACATTGCATATACGCTCGAATGAAACAAGGTCAAAGGTAGAGCAAACTTTGACGAGATATCCGATAGGCAAAATACAGCTGCTAAATACGAACACATCTTCTGTCATAGCAGCTTGGCAAATAATGCCACTTGTCCGCATTGTTAAAATCCAAATGGACCTAAAGACACTTGCAAATAAAACCTTCTTACGGACTTTTCTAAGTGTAGGTCGGTCTGTGTGAAAGGCAGTCGTGAAAAAAAAGAAAGAATCTCTTTGAACACGGTTTGTGCAAGCGTGAAGTAAGTGCATAAAGATGCATAATATACAGGGTGTCCAGTTTAAAGTTGCAATCTTAAAAAGTTTAGACGTAAGGGAGGTTATAAGAAAACAAAAACTCTTATTAATTAATAATTATTTAATTGAAAGTTTTTTAATCCTTGAACAACTCGATGGCTGTATTAGCCAAGATAACATGACCAATGAAATAATAAAATACCTCGAATAAAAAAGACTTGAAAAATTTTATAATGTTAATATTTTCCTAAAATTCTTTCCTATATCTCAATTGTTTAAGTTATCACTCTCAGCCTGGACACCCTGTATATAGCACATACAAGAATTTGTTTTCCCCTCTCCAATCACCCTTACTGCTAAAATAGTGAAGATCTTCGTACTCGAGGGTTTATGATGTTCCAGCAGCACTTTGTTAAGGCCTGTTACAACCCTGTAAAGAGTTTATGGACTTTTCTGGGATGCTCGAATGCTCCGTAAGAAATTCCTTTCGAGCTGTATACTCCTTGCGCTCACTTGTACTACACGTGCCATTCCAAATCTTTCATTCTAGTCGTCAAAAGCTTCTGGACTCTACGAGAAACAATTAAGTATATAGCTGATGAAAGTATTTCATCAAAAACAAGAGCTGTCTATATAATTAAATGATTCAACGACTACTAAACGACAATTCTTCGTGGCAAGGTTTACGCTGAAGCAGAGAGGAGGAGGACGGAAAAAAAAGTATTTTTTATTTATATTATAAAGTATATCAGTACAATCACTAATGATAGTTAAAGTCACGCAGGCGGTTAGCGATGGTCTTGAAAAATGTAGCCGAGGTCTCTGGAACGATTAGATGCAAAGAGTGTTCCATAGGAGGATTTTAAGCGGGGGAGGGGGGAGGGGTAGTTCACGTGGCACGTTGCAGGAAGCACGCGAGGTGTAGATCCCGTGTTTGTGTCTGTCTCTATGCATTTGCGTGAGTGAACGTGCAGCTAAATTATGTTATAGTATTTATATATATACAGACGGAATACGTATAAGCCGTGGTGGTGACCCGCCGCCGCACCAGCGAGACACCCCTTTCCATAAATGCGTCCATCAAGCATCAATAATGCAGAAGGGTCGTGGTGTGGCCTTGCCACAAGATATCGACCCGCGTGCTAATATCGATTCTTTTTACAACCCTGGAATCGTGGGACTACAAAGTAAATGTTTAACGCTACTTTCTGCGACTTCAATGAACACTACGTCATTCTCTCTTTTCAATACTCCTCTTCCTATTCCTCTCTCTGTCTTTTTCTCTCTTATATACTCTATATATATATCTCTTTCCCTTTAAAAGTAAATTTTGTTGCTTATAATATTACAATTTATACGACTTAATATTTCTGCATAATTACAAATTTGTTTTATATCCATAACAAAGTTGCTCTATTTTTTAAATACTATGTAATATTAACATCAACCTAATTCAATTTTAGTCTTCTTGCTTTTTACTAAGTATAATTTAGTTCTATTTTTTCAAATCCAGTTCATAATAAATACTCTCCTCCACTCTAATTTTTTTCCCCTAATAATTCATTCTTTCACTCGCTACCCTCTCTCTCTCTCTCTCTCTCTCTCTCTCTCTCCAAACTCTTTCTCGTTGAACTCTAATCGTGGTTTTTGCGGTGCTCCCAAGAGGGTCGAGAACCGAATCCTTACTGAATTCGGGTCCATGTGAGTACGTCACGCAAGGGTTGACCGAAGAATGGGGGATTTTTTTAGCCAATTCCTGTGCAGCATTTGGAAACGTTTGGTTCGACCATATGACGCACGGGACGCTGATCAGATCGCACTAGGGCACACAAATTCTTGAGACCGGTCAATATACCATTGGGAGAAAGCTTTTAGCTACAGCTACATATATACACACATATATATAGTACATAGTGTAGTTGCAGAATCGTAATTTGTCTTTGCACTTTTTCACGCGACTCTCCAGAGTCGAGGATGACCAGGAAACTATATCGAGATCGGATTGTTCAACTCCGAAGACCTTAGCGTGCCTTTCAAGGACTTAACGAATGTCCCGTTTGGATAGTCCACGAAATGGCGTTAAAGAAACGTGACGAGAATCTCGCTCGTCTTCCAAGCACGTTCCTTTTAAGAATTAATTATGATTCTCTCAGCTTCAATTCTCAGAGTCTTCCTAGCCGACGTAACTAGTAGCTTGGATTTCTCCGTTGGAAATTGCACGCGAGCTATTCAACTTGAAATATATTAAGCTTTTCAATCAAGCACGATCTCGAGTACGTGAAATTCGCGTTATTTTAATTGCGAGCTTAACAAACGGGGTGGCTCGCCGACCACTCAGCTAATTGAGACGAAATTAAGAAGCGAAATTGGGAATCGCTGGCTCACCGTAAAAGCGTCCGCAGAGATTCTTCAACGACGTCGACCGGATGATTAAATTGCACAGATCGAATTACGACGTTGCATGGCTCCTGATTCTCCTTGCGTATAAAATTATCTCCTTATGTGTGCACACTGAGAAACCAATAGTGATAATCGTTTCTTTTTTATTTCGAGATTGTTTATAAAAAAGCTTTCTAATATTTATCTCAATCTTGACTGTACAATTTGATCAATATATATTTTTCTATCATTGTCCCTCTTGTATTCTCTATTCTTCATTATTTCCCCCTCTGTACCTTCTCTACTTTCCCTCTTTATATCCAGAATACATTTATTTCCCAATGACAATATTCCCTCCACAGTCCACTTTTTAATCCTCTATATCCTATGTTTGATCCGGTAATGGAAATTATGAAATTACTAAAAACCAACAAGAGAGCAGTACGCTGTACGTTTTTCGGCTAAAATGTCCAAATCAAATTCTTATATACATATGTGAAATATCATACTGAAGCGAGATTCCATTTTATTTTTATAATTGTTTCGTTCATTTTTGTAGTTTTTAACGAATGTATTTTTTGCTGTTAGATTCTTGTGTAAATATATAGTATTATTAAAAGAAAAACAAATAAACAAAAGAAGAGAGGGGTCGTTAACGATGTAACGGAGTGTACAGGATTGGATTCTACATAGAATTACACACACTCTCTCTCTCTCTCTCTTCGGTTGGCTCTCCCACGACAATAAAGAAGCCAACAAGGTCAACCTCTCGCAAGAGAGATGAAGTAGCGCGAGTGCAGCCGGGAAGGAGTCGAGTGCGTTCTCGAGTGCACAAACAGCTCGACTAATGGTGCCTTTTGGCCTATTCACGCGTGTCCACGATCTACCAAAAAACAAGCAGCGAGTCTGCTACCAAAATCTACTCTCTTTCTTCCTCTCTTGAAGCTTCAAGGTCATCACGATCTACCATTCCAATTAAAAAAAAAAAAGAAAAGAAAGAAAGAAAAAAGAAATAACACTGGCTTCAACTATCGATGAACTGGTGCACGATAGCTTTTTTACAGTTGAACCAGTCCTTGGGCAAAATTTCCCGCAGAAACTGAAATTGGTTGTAAAGCAAATCCTATAGAGAAAATCCATGAAAAGGAGATTACGTGCGTAGTGGTTGAGAACTCTCGTGGATGATGCATCATTAATTCGGCTGCGTGCTGGGTATAGAAAAGGTTGCAGCTGGCATCGTGTTGCAGGGTTGACCGCGGTTTAGTTTTCTAGAAAATCCCTACAGCTTGGAGTAACCGCAGCGTAACGGCGTCAAAGGCAAAAGAAAATCTCGTTAGCACGGCTGATATACAAGCAAAGGTTGCCGTATGGCTACGTCTCTACGCCTCTTGTCTTTTATAGAGGGCCTAAAACAAAAGGAACTTTGGGATTCCGTAATTAATGTTCATCCGTGCAAGAAACTGCGCGATGTCATCGCACAAATTGCCAGCCTCGAACGTCGTTGAGACGCGAAACCAACGGAGGACTCGTCTCTTCTTGTCTTCCTTAACTTTCCACGATCGACGCAACATTCACCCAGAAACATATTTCACCGAATACCCTTTGTCCTATCCCTTAATTAACAAAAAATCAATCATTGCTAATTGAGTTTTTATGACGAAATAATTAATTTGCTTGACGGAACAATTCGTTTCGTCAACAAAATGGGTATGTTTTTGAGACTTCGCTTTGATCATTGTGCAGCGAGCAAGGGTTTGTATTTTAGCATCGAGTTGAAAAAATTCTTATCAGTTCACAGTTATTATTTTAAAAAATCATACACGTTACACTGTTATATGAATTAAAACCAATCTGAATTTTGTTTTGATAAATTTTTAACGATTGCAATTCGGTAAAAGTGCATTTTTATCCGAATATCCGTTATCAATAAATCAATCATTGCTAATTGTATTTGTATTATGAAATATTGTATAATTAACTGGATAAAATAATTCTCCTGGTCGATAAAATGGTCTGTTTTAGAAGCTGCTTTGATGATCGTGCACTAAAGTAAGTTTTGAATTTTAATTAGTCCTGGGTTAAAAGATTCTTATAAGCTGTAATTATTATTTATAAAGAAACGAGACAGGTTACACAGTTACGTGAATTAAAACCAAGCTGAATGTTGTTTTGACAAATGCTTCACGATCGTCATTCGACAGGAGCATATTTTTCTGCAAATATCCATTATCAGTAAACCAATCATTGCTAATTGAGTTTTTACGACGAAATAATTAATTTACTCGACAAAATTGGTCTGTTAGTAAAACATTCGTGTTGGCCTGTTCGCTTTGATCAGCGTGCATCGAACAGGGCTTCGAACCATAGCATTCGGTAAGCAAATCCTTATACGCGTAGTAATTGTGCAAACAAACCTACACAGCCACAATACCACAGGTGTTTAAGCAACCCATGTATTAATTATAAAATCTATGCATTGGCCTCTATCGAGTACCTAAAACTTGTATATCGTCATTGAGCTGATTGATTTATCTGCAAATATATTTAGCAATTCAACTTATTTACAAACGACCATCGCTGACGAATGGCGCAAATAATCGAACATCAATTAAGCGAAATATCGAAACGCAACGGACGATTTGAAACCTGGGGCAAATATGGGAGAAATGAGGTCAGTTGCTTAAAAGAAAGCTTTGATGAGAAAAACCTCGATGGAATATTACCAAAAGCAGAATATTCTAGAGGGGCACACGTGTCATTGTGCAGGGGATGATAAGTGATCTACGTTACCGGGAAAAAGGGGATGGCGAGTTGATAAAAGTGTGTGCCGGGCAAAAAGACGAAAGGTTTCACATTTACTCCATAGGGTTTCTTTGTGAAGCAAACAGGTCGTTCACACAGTTGCTTTAAGAAAATTAAACAAATAATTAAAGTTTGGAACATTTGGCAGAGGAATGTTTTATAACGAGGAGTTGTGGAATCCGCATGGATCAGGTCGGGAGGTAAAAAGAGGGAGATAAAAAAGAGGTATCGAAAAATATAATGGCCTACTGGTTGTAGTTTAGGTAGTACAGTTGAAATGGCATGATGGAATGGAGTGATGTGGGCAGTGATGCATAAGAATCTGGGGTACACGTTTGCCCCTTTCTTGGCCCCTTCCCTTTTCGCTGCACTCTCTTTTCCGCTCTTCCAGCCCCTCCCCCCCCCCCCCCCTCTCACTCTCTAGCTATACAAATATCGATCGGACCACTTCTATAAATAGACTAGCGGAACGTGGACGGTATTTAGCATTTCACAACGAATTCCTTGTGCCAGCTGCGTGCAGTTTGATATCGTGACAGATAAAGCACGTATACGTAAGCCAAATAACGGGCAACTCTGTGATGATCTTCTTTTCCCTTCGTTTACCCTCTTTAACACTATACGTTATTTCGCTCCATTTCCCATTTCCTTCCAAACCTCTCCTACCCTTACCTATGCACCAAATCCTGGCCTAGCCAGATATCCCCCCCCCCCCCTCCTCTATCCTAGCTTCTCTTCACTTTCCATCTCGAAGCAACTGTCGGGACTAGTTCAGGGGCTTTAGAAGAGTATAGGTAGGCATTGTTGTGATAAGTTTTTTTTTTAAGTACATATATATTCAGAATAGGAGCGAAGAACGACCGGTTTAGAGTTATATAGCGACCAGAGTGGATGAAAACTCGAACGAACAAAACTGCAGACTGCAAGTGATACGAGAAAACTTTTATGTACGATTAACGCGAGTATTTAAAACTGTTTCGTGGCAACGACGAAAACTATAGTGTCCCAAAACAGCCAGGTTGAAATTTGTAGCAGCAAAGCTTCTTGCCAGGAGACGCGTTTCTTACGATTTTGCCCTGGATGATTAATTAATCAGTAATTTAATCGGTGGAATGGCTGTAGGCTATCGGTTTTTCGAGACACGTGTCGTATGTCACGTGGAAATAAAGCACTGGTCGCTGCACGCAATCAGACTACTAAGTACGATTCTCTGATTCGCTCGGTTAGAACCAAGTCGAATGGTGGATATATAACCCAGCGTACATGGATAGATAGGTATAGGCTTCCGATCTCACCCTGTACATTGGCTTCCGTATCCTTGGCCAGTAACGTTTGAGTCTCCATCCACTTTCGCGTTCTCCAAACACGAAAAACTTTCGATTTTCGCCAGAGAAACTGGAAGTTTTTGCTCGTTCCCTTTTTAATGGCAAAGTGGAAAGGGCAAAGGGCTCTCGAGACGCTGGAAAGGATAGGTAATCAAGGTAAAAGCGTTCGCTTGTGGTGAACGATGTTTCCACGATTATGGCAGGTGATTACGGTCTTCGTACGTGCTACCGTGTGTGCTTTTCCGAAAGCTCCTCTTCCTGCCTTCGAGCTGAGCAAGCGATTACAATAACCGGCTGTTACCAATCGACCTAAAACTACTTTTCCTGCCAGAAAAACTTTTGCCACCTATATCGCTATCACGTTAACCCATTTTCCACATATAGTGGAGACCGGGGACAATTGTAACAAAAAGTGAATCTCATTTTTTTTCGAAGATCCTAGTAGTGTTAAAAATCTCAAATAAATTGTAATACTTACTACATATGTCTATGCAAATATATTTTTATTGAAGTGATATTTTAATTAATCAATACGCAAACAATGAATATAGTACCACGTGCAATTGGTTACAATCGACACCACACAGGGGTCAATTGTAACACACCGATTTTCAATTGTAAAATGTGCGTAATTCCCATAGTGCATGGATAAAAAAGTAGTTGAAGATACTTCAATAAACGGAGTATATTATCTAAAGGTTAACATGCACGATACAATGAAATTTACTTGTAAAAAATCCAAATAACCACTATTGACTGTTTTATAAAAATAAAATTCTTGTTATGAAAATTATTTTTATTTCTTGTAACATTTGAGCATTTACTTGATCAGAACGATGTTTATTGCAATATGTAATGAGTTATTGAAGACGCGATAGAAACATCTATGATTTTCCTATTCAATTAGCATGGTACAATCGGCATCAGTTTACTTGTTACAATTGACCCCACACGCTCCAAATTACTACGTAGTAAAATTTAGCCAAGATAATTTCATATTTAAAAATCGTTCGACATTGAAAAATTTACTCAAAGAAATGACGATTTCATTCATGTATTGAATTTTAATATTTACATAATAGTATTTGAGCAATTCAGAGTTAAAGAGCAAGTGAAATAATTACAAAAGAGTGGCTAAAACTGATTTTCTCATTTCTACGAACAGTGGCTTAGCATTGGCGGTCCTAAACTATTGCAACTACAGCGTCTTGTAGTGTTCAAGAAAGGTACTGAATGATTTTAAATTTCATTAATGGACGAAGCCACAAATTTGAATGTTACAATTGTCCCCGGTCTCCCCTACAGGGTGCGACAAAATTTTCGCACTTTTATAAACATCAATATTTTACATTCCTTTCCGATTACAACGGTTCAAGTCCCATTAAAATCGGTGCAGCGGTTATCGAGTTACGAATGCCCGAAAATCGCGGGTGGAAAATGTTCAATAGCGATTCGCGGACGATGATTTGCTTCGTTTCGTCAGAATGGACACTAGTTTTATTTATAGCACGAGTGGGTAGGCGTTGTTGTCACGGTAACAATGGCTCGTGACAATAGCGGTTGTTTTGAATCGGTCCTAACCTAGGAGATTTCAGCACACTCTCCCGGGGTCTCTTTGGGTCGTCTCGAGACTGCAATGTTTTAGTGCATGGAAAAACTTTGAAACTCGCTAGTTGCCAGATCTCATTGTTCGACGACTATAGCGACTCTATACGCTTTACCAAAATATCTCGTCTACTCTCATAAAAAATGTCAAGTCCCCTACTACCGGGGTGCTGTGGTTGTACCGTGCGGGAAGTTTCGCGGTTATCCGTTTCTGGAGCATATATAGAGAGCGTGCGGCTATAAAGTCGTTGCAAAAGCGGCGCTCAGCGCAAAGGTAAAATGCTTTGTAACGAGGACAATCAGTTATTTAAATTTGTTATTCAAGTTGGAAGCTTTTGGCCGTATAGTTAACTCTAATAATAGTCGCGTTGGAAAGATTTTCTTTACGCTGGGTCGCGCGACAGCGGCGGCCAGACTGGTAATTCAAAATCCAACGACGAAGGCACGGTAATCTTCCTTCTCTATTCATTGGCGCTCAGCCGGTTGCCATGGTAACAGAGAATCTCGTGCAATCCTTTCAATAGAAGTCATTTATTGACCGAAAATTACGGTTTCAGCCTATAAGCTTCCGTAGACAAGATATATTAAAGAGAAAATAAGGGATGCCTCTTCGATCATTGCCGGTACCTGCAGTACGAGCATGATTATGTAGTATTTAGTGGCTTTTGTTAAAATGCAGGATTATATAAAAGGAAAACAAGGAAAAAGAGTCCTCCCACTCTTCTTCTATAAACTTGAATTGTACACACGATTTCTGCTATAAATTCTTCAATTTTATAAAAGTATGTCCACTTGATTCATTATACTTGATTTTGAAATTTGATAGATCTAGAATGTAAAGGTACAGTATTATCAAGTAACTATCTGCTTATATTTGGCAAATTCGACGTTAATCGAAATTACAATAAGCAGTTACGCTTTGCTGGAGAATTTATGCATTAAAAATCTCACTCTCTCCAGCCGCATTATCCCACCAGGCGAATGGAGCATGATTAATGAGATTATGGAAATATATACGGTTATTCATCAAACCTATAAGGTATTTTGGAAATTGTTTTACGATATAATGAGAGTTAACCGAATGAAAAATTGATTGTTATGGTGGAGGTGGAACATTATGAAGTTTCTACTCTACCAGCGGATTATTTCTCTTTTTTGAAGGATTTAATCAAATGGTGAAGAACAAGGAGGCGAGGTTGAGTGGTGGGGAGATGGAGATTATCATAATGAAGTGATTTAATCGTTCCTAAAGCTCCTAAATTTTGGCCAATCTTGCGTAACTCGTTTAGGGAAAGTGCAAAAGCGAGTTTCTCATTGTTAGAATTTGCTAAAAATAAAATTTAATACTGTGCGGTGGTTGAAAGAAATCTAATAAAATGGGGCTGATATTGTCTAAAAGAGATTGAAGAATTTATCAAGAAATTTAGACGAATCGAAGATTTTCTCGTGGACTGTAGTTTCAAACGATTTATAAATTTGCTATTTTCACTGAATCTGAGATGCAAGCTGGTGCAGAGGGCTAAATTTAAAGTGTCAAAAGGCCTTTTAGAAAGTAACATATTCAAGCTACAGTACGAGGCAAATGAGCTAAGCTCAAACAGACCCGTGTGTATCTATAATATGCAGAGCTGGGAAACTGCTGAAAAAGTCTAAAGATAACCCGTAAACTCCGGTAGTAACTAGTACTAATCATTTTGTCGTTGCGAACGTTTAACTTAAGCCGTGGAAGAGGTAGGATTTGCGTTAAAAATTTGTTAAATTACTTTTTTAATTTCGCTCCAAATTAATAAAATCTAATCACACTTTCCAGTCGAATAATTAACCAACCCCATTTTCCCAACCTTATTTAACAAAATTCTTTAACAATATTTAGAGAAATGTTTGAAACCAATTGCTCTGCTTGCAGCTCATTCTTTTTAATACCAATAAAATCTTGCATTTTTCAATTTGCGCATAGACCCATTTTTCTAGCAGGGCTCGGATGCAACGCTTTTGTTTCGTTTATTTTTCCTGACAGGAATACTCGGTATCGCAATTTTAGGAAAATGTTCTTTCGCCTTGTTGCCTAATATTGGTCCATGTAGAGCTGAAATTTCGAATAAACTTGTATTTTAAATTGAGTGTTTGTTGGAATATAAGAGTGGAGAGCACCTCTTTAACGATACGATCGATCGGATTCAATTAGCGAAATGCCTGTGGGAAAATAGGCCGGGGATGTGAATATTTTTTCAAAAACTGTCGAAAAAAAAGCTCCTTTATCAGGAAAACAGTTTCCTTTCCACGATACGTTCGTTACGTTCCAACGATTGTTCTCCTGTACGATTATCAGAGAAAGCCCTAAATGAATTTTAATTTACCACACAGCCAATGAATTTCTCGCGTTACTCAGTTACGTAGAATGTTCCCGTAGGCTTTACCGGTATTATGAATCGAACGAAGCTTCGTTTTCAAATAACCCGTAGTAAAGCGAGTCGCTGAAATGATCTCATTTCAATAAATGTATAATAGCATAACAATGATTTGTTTATCCATAGATTGTAAATCTCTCTGGGACTATAGAGCAGAGCGGAGATTGATTTTATTTGATAAACTACATACAAGCTATTAAAAACTTAGCAGGCAATATTTAATCAAATTTACAATGCAAAATATCGCTTAGTCTGACACAGCCTGTTGGAGAAACTATTTTCGTTTTGGATTTGTGTGTGTACGTGTGTGTGAAAGAGAGAGAGAGAGAGAGAGAGAGAGAGAGCAGAAGAAGCTCTCTAGAAGAGAAAATCTTTTTTCACATCAATTTAGTCGATTTTATTTCCCTTGACTGCGGCAGTGCCTTTTCCTCGAGTATTGGGCAGGTAAAACAACGTTACGTGCTCCTTTTTCCACAGGATTTTTGCTGTTCCACAGTAGAAAATTCAAATAAGCGAATACCCCAGTGAGCACAGCAAGCTACCTTGCACTACACCAGTTATAAAATAATATATATACGTCTGCCAAGTCTCTGCTAGCAGACGTGTTATTAAATTTCACGTTCACAATATTATACAGTGACTTTCCAGCGAATCGCTTTTCCCTTAAACATCGCGAACGTTTTAAAAATCAGCCTATTTTCACCATCGTCGTACCATTATTCTCTTTGACCCAAACTTTTGCCAAGCAAAATTTATTTGAGAATGCTACGACGAGCACTCGAGTGTCAAAGGCTTGTACTTTTTGCTCGCACACGTCACGTGCACATTCCAAGGTTATAGGATATTAATCGTAATAGTCGTCTCCGACGATTACCACACTGACAGGATCATTGGGATGAAGCGTTTCTATTATAACAAACGAGCTTGTAATTACGACGCCAATTTGTACGAATCAAACTTTGCAAAACATACTGAAAATAATACCTATATATATATTTACCGCCTATGTGTTTTGTCAGTTGGCAATTTAAGAGGCTCCAAATTGGATGACTCTCGGAGTAATTTTTTTCGTGGAAGACAAAAGAGAGCGAGAGAAATTGAAAGCGAGACAAAGGCACAATGAAATCAAGAAATAGATAGACAGTGAAAGTATAGCACATAATTCAATGTTCGAAGAGGGTAAATAACTACATGGTATGCTGGGAATAATATCTATATTTAAATAGCTCATATTTTTTATGAATGGCAAATTGGTAAAGTGTGAATTGGGTTATTTGTGAATTGAATTTTTTCTTGGAAGGCAAGAACGAGAACGAGAACGAGAGAGAGAGAGAGAGAGAGAGAGAGAATGTATAGCATAATTTAGCGATTTAAGAGGGTAACTACTCTGCGTGGTAAGAAAGACAGGGTTGAGAGATGGGGTTGGCTAAGAAAGGATCGTCTCGCGTGGAGGAGTCGAACAAGGCGTACGAAAATCCCTTAATCCTTGAAATAGCATGGAGCGCCACCCCCGCCTAGCTCCGCGGTGGTTGGTCGAACTAAAAACCACCCTCGAACCGCTATCACCGGCCGACGACGCGAGCCACAGTTGGTTGCGGGCTGTCGCCCTGGAAGCATTGCGAGTCTTCATCAAAATTCCCTGCCCTCCCTCCTCTCCTTGCCATCAACACAAAAACGCAATAAAAATTCAACGGTTCCTCCACTTCCGAGTGAATCGAAAACTCGACCTTCGACAAACTCTTTTCATTTCAAACTTTTTTTCCCCCTCGATAATTCTTACGTCACCTCTGCGTCTACCTTCCATCGATATTCACAGACGAGTGACAACGATATTCCTCCGGATCCCGTTTGAGAGTTCCACCCCTGCATCTGTGTGTGTGTGTGTGTGTGTGTGTGTGTGTGCATACGTGTTTGTGAAAATCGTGGAAAACAGGAGCAACGTACGACATCCACCACCCCGCCAGTGACTCCTCCTCGAACCTCGAGAAACTTTTCATGGCCACTTACGCGCGTTCTCCACCGACGACCTCGCGCTTTATGAAGACAGTGTTATACACGTCGAAGAGTGCAGCTGTGCAGCAGGAATAAAAAAAAAATCCGAGCGAGCGGAGAGAATTTCTAGGCAAATACTCGGTTGGACTCGAAGGAATGGCTGTAATCTTCTTGGAACTGCGTATTTAATCTCGAGACAGTGCAAGGGGAGGGGGTGGAAGTTGAAGAAAATTGGACAGTAGCACAGCCCGGATTTGGCGAACGTGGCGCGCACAAGCACGAAAGGTCAAAGGACACCCGACCGTTCCCACTCTGGTTTTATACAGCCGGCCTCCAACAACCCCCACCGATCGACAATACCCAAACCCATTCACCTTTGCACTTATCATATACGCGAATGCTGTGCTTTCCAAAAACGTTTTTGCCCCAGATGTATAACGAGACTCCCCGTGAATTAATTCTCTAACGAGGCAATTAACGTTGTTCGGGATCCCTTTGATTCGCCTGAAAAGCAATCAATTTCCGAACCAGCCGTGGATCAACGAAGATTCAACCGATAAATTTCATCCACTCCAATATAGATCAATCCTCGACGTTGAATTGGCCCGGTGTGATGTTCATTCAACGTTTTATTCTCCTTCGACCGATCGATCACTGAAGAAACGTGTCTGGTCCGGTGCACGAAGAAGGATCCTTTTTTTCTTCCAGCTGGAAGCTGGTATTATCTCGGAGTAATTGGAAAAAAATTGCCGAGCGTTTGGCTGGTGTCAATCGCGATGCCTTGGCTACTGAGGAGGGGAGCTGAAGTTTGCAAGAATCTCGATTAGACCGTGGATCGACCAGCACGCCAACCCAATGAGTCCTGCGGTAAGGATCCGCGTGTTTGGCAATAAAAAACTTTGCGATCCTCCAAGAATGCGAAAATTCCCGTCCAGATTGCCCTGGAAAACCAAGTGGAGTCGTCCCTTCAAGAGGGTCTCCAGGTGAGAGGGTGCAAACATCGTGTATGGACCATCGACGAGCGAGGAGTCAGTCGCTGTTGAAATGCTCAAATCCAGAATGTTCTTCTGTTTTCTCCTTGTCGTGTGCGTCAGAGAACAGCTGCATACATCGTTAAACGTAAAATGTTAAGCCTCGAGACTGTAATTGCGATATGAATGGATCTAAGATTACCGAATCGTTCGTAGATTCCTCGAACATTACTGCAATAAAACGTAAAACAGTTTCAACGAGGCAATAGTGCATCTTGGAACGATCGTATCGAAACGACCAATCCTAGGGGAACGATTCGCGAGAAACACTTGAGACGAGGATCGATACGACTCTGACAGAATCGTCTTGCTAGAAGCAATAAAGGGACCTTGAAAATCACTACAATTATTAGGGAAAAAAATAACTTCGTAAACAAGTCCAATTCGGAGTATACGGTTCGGAGATCATTCAGTGATTTATTTCCATAGAGACTCGAATCAATTGCTCAACTCATTTTTCTTTCTCTGCTTTCTCTTTATCCCTCCCCCTCCCTCTCTTCTCTCTCTCTCTCTCCCCCCCCCCCCCTCGAACTAAGGTTCTCTTACTCTTCTCCCCTTTTTCCACTACATCAACTACCTGCGTCTAATATCGTTTTTCGCATGAGACCATCCGTGGCTCTGGAAATGAAATCTTGTAAAATAGCAAGTATTACGACAGAATTGACGTAGGAAAATTCATATTTAAAACGTAGAAACCTATGCGAGTTTGGAAAGTTACAGAAACCATACGTTTGATGGAAACAAAAGAAACGAAAGGAGGTTTGCCTTTGGTGGAGAACTAAGTGGTGTACCTACCGTGAAGAGGGTGGTATTGCTGGCGATAAGGAACACGAGATAGCATCGTAAAGATGATGAAGGGAATATCGCTGAAGGGTAAACCCACGGAGGAAGCGGGCAAATGCCGAGAGATTGAAATTCGAAGGTGTCATAAATAATAGGAGTTCCAGGGTAAATGTGGAGGAGTCACGTGTCGAGGGTAAAAGAAACTCGGGGGCAAGTGAGGGTGAAAGTAACGAGAAAGAGGAAGAAGGAAAGGAGAGGACACATACATAAGGTTTCCAGGGTGGAATAAGAGGGAGTGAGCGACCCTTGGAAATTAGGTGCAATCGAATATAGAGACATTAGGATCAAAAGCAGAAGGGAGCAGAAAAATTCTCTGATAAAGCAAGCTGACTGGAAGAAACTCTGCGATGCCCGGAATGGTGCACTATATAGCAATCAGTTGGGCATAATAATAGAGAGAGAGAGAGAGAGAGAGAGAGAGATGGGAGGGAGGCAGGGGAACGTTTGCTGTCGTTAAATACACAAGAAAACAAAGTATAAGACGATTATACTGAAAGCATCAGGAGGGGAAATACAGTGATTGGATGATTATCATGAAAGATTTTCGCAATGTGATTTGTGACAAATGATTGAATTGGTATACAGTGGTGAGATAAGAGAGTGAGGATAGAATTGAGAGTTTTTATTCATATGTGTTTGAATTGTGAGAGTGGTTTTGGTAGTGTAAAGTGTGTGTCGTTGAGTGCCATGGCCAGACCGAGAGATTTGGCTGCGCCAGGTTCAACAACAGCGAAGGTACTGGCCAAGGGGATAGCATCGGGATGTTGCAAGCTGTTATGCTAGGTAGCGGACCAGGTCGAGGGAGACGAGATTGGTACCCAGGATTCTATCTGCAACGTCGACATCCTGGCTACGCGATGAATCGAGGCGAACAGGAAACCTTGTTCCGGCAGAGCCGGCAACTCACGCGCATCGTGCCATCGCACGAGGACCTCGTGCTGAGCGTCCTGAAGGCACCTATCAACCAGCAACAACAGCAGCATCAGCATCAACATTCCCATCGTCATTCGCACTATCAACTTCCCCAAGAACATCGTCTTAACTGCCAATCCCATCCACCCTTTAAGAAATACAACCAAGCAGGTAGAACTCACTCCTATTTTCATTTCCAGGCTCTTCTGATCTTTCAAAAGCCCACTTCCTTTGCTTTGCCTCTTCGGGAATAATCATCGGATTTGTACTATTGAAAAGAAGTTAAAGTTCGAGCAAAACAGCTTTACCATTTAAAATCCGCACTATAACAATTGAATTCTTTCTTGATCTCTTGGAAAGCTGAAACGTCGGTTTTTCTCTCCTCCTTTCATCTAGTTCGCTCCTTCGCTTTGTACCGAAAGGGGATACCGTTTGTACACTTTGCGAAGCTTCATTCTTCCTGCGCTTTTACTTTGCAAAGCAAAAGGAATATCTGCGGATCCCTCTACTCGATTCTCGATGCTCCATACGACTCTGTTCACTGAAAGCTGAACTTTTCAAACACACAGAAACCATTCATTTGATACTCTCTAATTTGTATTTCTTTCGAGTGTATTAAGGTACAACAATTATCCAGAGGATCTCGTTTTATTTGTTATACGAGACTAGATTGCAAATTTTATACGTACTCTTATTTCTTAATTAATAATTAACAATTGTACCTAAGCAATGTGTTTGTGGAATTTTTGCTCGGTCTCAAGCGAATGGTGCAGGGTGTTTTACCATATAAGAATTGTGAAGTTGTAAGAATAAAAAAAAAAAAAAAAACCAGTGTACTCTGGTATTATTATTATAAACTTTAAATTCCGGTTATATAATGCCAATTTCAGCCTCTTGCACATTTTCGTGAAAAATCTATTAAATACGTGACAATGCAATTTTGCAATCTTTTTTCGATGCATTCGAACAGGGAGGAGTCGTTTAAATAGGACTCATAATAGTGGATAAATCGATCAAGAGGACATACATATATATGTATATATATTCCGCGACCTTCCCAACCTGGCATATTTTCTGACCTACAAGTATTCGTATCCTCGAGATATGGAGTGAAGACATGAGAATTCACAGCTGGAATGCCTTATAGCTATAAATCCACTGTAAGCTTTCATTGAACGTTTTACTCCATTAGTAGATTATTTATCTGCCAAGTATGGTAATCTCGAATTAGCTCGTCCAGTGCACAAATCTATATAGTACGTACAAAATGTCACCGTAAATCTTCATTAGAATCAAAGAGTGCACGTTCACGTCAAGCGGCTCAAATTTCCAGCACGAGTTTATTACGGAGTTTAGCTCGAAGAATATTTCGTTTCACGGTTTAAAATTACATTTGGTTTTACAAAGAATTTCCAAGTCCGAGTCGTTCGGGCTTTAAGCGACTCGACGAAGCAAATGATAGCGGAGCGCCGGAAGCTCCGGAACTATAAGTGCAGCTGCATCAGTTCCTTTGAGTATTTAACTTGAAGATTTATATATGCGAATCCCGCGAGTACAGCGTATATCCTGCTCCGACTATGTCTCTGCAGCCGGCTTTATTAATACTCAGACTTCCTCAAGTTTGTAAGTAAACATACATATAATCATTGATCTTATATATATATATATATATATATATATGTATATTTTGATGATTCCCGTATATAAACCAAATCACGAAGACCAATTTCACTCAAGATCGTCTCGTCGGTAGTGGTGAAAACATTGCAAAGATTCGCGAGAAATTTTGAATAAAAACGAGATTGGAGCCTGCTGGAAATCCCAGGGTAACGTCAATTAAAACTTTGGATGATGACGTCATAATCGCGTTCTATTTTCATAATAATTCTTACTTCCTGCCGGCATTTGTCGTTCGCGACCCTCCGTGATAAGTCGCGAGATTCTCTTTTGGCTTTAAACTTGGTTTCGAGATTCGTCAGGTTATTGGAGAATATCCACGCATGTGACTAGAATCGACGATCCGTGCGATCGACGAGCATCAGCAGCGAGTTCCGTCACCCCGTTGCTCGTGTGGCATAACTGCCTAACGAGCCATATCGATCGCGATCTCGATCGTTAATTTCTTTAATGTTCGGTCAAGGTCGGTCGGTTCGATCGGGTTATAAAAGTCCTCGGCCACGAAACGTAACGAAGCTTATTACGAGCCTACGCGAATAGGCATCCAGATGACTATTCATTCTTATTGGATATAACTCGATGAGATAATAAAACGCGATCGTTCTCTCTAGTTAGAATTGCAAATTGAAAAGGTCGGTAATCAAATATTCGAATTGTATCTATACCGGAGGATGATCGCGATTTATCCATTTACCATCGAAAGACCAAAGATAACCCGTAAAAATTTCCTACTCAAATCTCTCTCATGGGAAATCTTTCCTAAATTGAGCTAATTGAAATGAGAGATCAGGACCATTATGGAGATTCGTTGAATCGTTGAATCCTCTGTGAAAAATTTTGCCGAGTAACAGAGTTTAATAAATAACGAGTGATCGTTGTAGAAATTTCGAGGATCGAGTTAGTTTTTTAATTGTCCAGAGAATTAAATGAAACGATGTAGATCGAGAGCATTGATTTGGGAAAATTATTGAGAGGAATATAATGGAGAAGCAAAAGAATGGAGGATCGAGAACGAGGAAGGGATTGGTCAGGGGGCGTCGATCTGGACAGCTTGGAAAATCCTGGATTGTCCAGGTGAGGCGTACAGGAACGAGAGTCTTCCACGAAGCAAGGACCAACAATGCTCTAGGCTGGCGGTCCAGCAGCGGAGCAGCGGAAGTGTCGCGAGTTCGTATGCTGCGTTGCGAGGCTGTGACGAGGAAGGACCAGGCGGCGTAGGGCAAGATTCCGAGGAGGGTCAGGCGCTGAAGGAGGGAAGCGAGACAGAGGACACCGAGGACAACGGTCCTCTGGAGGAGCCAGCCTCGCCTAGTCGCAAATTCACCTTTCTACGTCGTTTTCGTTCGCCCCGCTTCGGCGAGGCGCACCACAAAAGGGTACCAACTCCCATGAAGCGGAAGCACCGTAGGAAAAAGGGCAAAGATGACATCATCGACAATGGCCTCGATGCAGCCGAGGAAGAGGAAGAACCACCGAGCCCCGATCAAGTGGCCGGTGTTCCAGATCCCTATTACCCCATTTACCTGCCCATCGACCAGGCCTTCAAGGCCAAGTACGTGTTCCATCACAAAAAGGGCAAGACCTTCCAAGAGCGACTCTACGTGTTCCTAGAACATCCTGGAGGCTGGCTCTGCTTCGTCTACCATTTCACTGTGTGAGTACCCCGACCCGATTATAACACTCATCTCTTCCGATAAAACATCTTCATTATAAGCAGATAATTAAATGCGATGCTTCATCCCTGTATACTGGATCATCTTCCGATTCTTCCCCTCGTCATTCAACATCATCGAATCGATCCATATCAAAATATCGCTGCGCGACTCTTTCAAGATTGGATGGTTTCCATTGAACGAGTACACTACAGGCTTATACACTATACTTTTATCCAGGACCTTGGTCTCCCATCCTCTTTGGAACACGTTGCCCGAGAGCCCTTATTCTCGAGTGGCACTATACTTTCTCTCCCAAGTCTCTCTCCTCCTGCCAAGCGAGAGAAACACGATGATTCTTCCGAAGCAAGAACACACTTGCCTCGCGAATATCCTACCACAGCTTCCTCTCTACGAAGCATAATAATAACATCTCCCGATAATAGAGGCGGTTGAAAATCTTATTACGTACTACAGGATTAATATTATCTTGGTTTTCTATTTTCAATTTGAGATATTAATTCGTCCAAGGTATATGATTGATCGATTTCAGCAACACGAATGGATTTTATCGCGTTACCCGTCGCGTCGCCGGTCTGTCGGAGGCTGAATCGAGTCTCGGAGTTTTTGCAGGGGAATGACGAGAGGAGAGCGAGAGATTTACGTGTTTCGCGTGCAAAGTGGAACTCGTCGTTGATGAGTCGAGAGAATCCGCAGAGTGGTCGAAGAAAGTAACTCGTTAGCTGCCTCCTGACGTAAACTCATTTTTTGATCGATAATATATGTGTATGGATTAATGCATATATATACCCACCGGTACCATCTATCCACAGAATCAGACGTGCATTATTCACTGGCTGCTTTTCAACTCGCTCCACGGCTGCTGCCACTCTGCGCTGTTGCTACAGCGCCGGTCCTGTGTAAGCTTTTTTAATAATTCATCGTTATTATCGAAAGGCGTCCGAGTAAACGAGCTGCATTAGCGATCGATTTGCGGATTATTCTTCTTGACTAGCCTTTACAACAACGCCATCGAAATTTGCTCGTTGAAAAAACAAGCCTGCCACAACCTACTCTATACGTATTATCATACACGTATATACGCGGTCTATCAATTAGAAAGTGGGGGCTGCTAAAAATATAAGCTCGGCTCTATATTTTCTTCAAGCACGTTTTGCCACGCAAATCCTGTCGTATATATATAATTGTCGTTGGACAAATGCAACGACTGGTGTCAACGCTCGTCGTTTCAATGAGTTTACTCAAGTTGGCTGAACTTTGAACTTATAGCTTCGCATAATTTACCGTTTTCGGCATCGTCGTCGTCGTCGTCGTTCAATGAGCTCCATTGTTTTCCAATACTGTAAGATGCCAAGCTCGAGAGTGGAGTTCTCGTGCTTTTAGCCAATTCGATATAAATAGCAGTTTGCAAGGTACGAGCAGCGCGTGGCGACGACGCGGCCCTTCCGATAATAAGCCGTGTGCTATCGAACTTTTGAGAACGCGAAATGCCACGGTCGGAAATTGCGACGGAAGTGTCTTTCATTTTGCATTCGATGCTTCTGTCGCTGCGTCGAACATGCCATTCATTTCCGGAAGCGTGTATCCATTTTTCTCCTCCCAATGAAAATTTACATGCCCGCATTTATTTTACTTTCAAAGGAACGCCCTCAGGGCTCCTATTGAAAATGCGCAGCTGAAAAAAGAAAATTACAAATTTCCCGTCGCTCTTCCTATGCTATATAGTTGGAAATTAAAAATCGGAAAGCAAAATGATATAGTCCTAAAGAGATTTTGCTCGTTGAAATGTCCTTCTTCTTTTTTTTTGTATTTATATATATAGCAAGAAGTGATTGAAATGATCGTTTAAGTGTGAAGATATCTAATTTTAATTATCATCGAGAAACATTCGACTGCGTTATTGAATAGAGTGGAAAACACGAAGCAGTCGTTATAAGCCCTCGGGGTACTGGGAACCAAGTGGCTACTCCATAACCTCTTTGAATTAATCAGTCTAATGGCATTATTTAGCTGAAACCTAAGCTATTGTTAATGAAATCACCAACTGCACTTGTTTGCATCCAGCAAACATAAATAACATCTCAGAATGAAAAATTCGCTGATTTCCTCCTTTCGACGCTGTAAAACGATGATACAATAAAGAATAACGTTATGCTGCGCACATTTTAACAAATTTTTTTAATATAAATCGTATATATGATACAACCTTTTAAAATTATTACTCATTGTACTGTGATATTCTTTATAATGAAACCTCACGTTTAGTTTCAGGCATACTCAGCCACTAGAACGAGATACACCGTTTTTAGCTAAATCCGAGCATTTATAATGGAGAAAGCCAGATATATAAACAACGAACTATTCAGTCTGGCAAAAATGGTACACTGTGTTTATGAGACCAAGTATGCAGCACACGTGATACTTGGAGATTAAAGAAGCTCTGGTTAATAAGAAGAGCTTTATAGTATATAGCACACTGCGCTCCACTTTCAAGAGTATAAATAGTAGGGTGTTATTAGGTTCGATACGAATAACAAGCATATACATATCGAAGATATTTGCGTGCCACTGTTATTATGACATTTCTCGATTCGTATCGCGAATAGGTATGTCCGTGCTAAATAAAGCGCGAGTTCTAATCGTGATGCTAGTATATAATACTGTCGAGATCTCGAATTCCACTTATGCCTATAGGAAAATTCTGGTATAGGCTATAGCTGCACAGCATTACCTATATATATATCGCTCTAAAGGATGAGCGTTGATCAAACTCGGTTGGTAATTATAGGAAATTAATTGAATTCGTTTTGAAATCGGATGGAATCTAGTAGGAGGGAAAATCAGGGGGAGATTTAATTGAAAATATGATTTGGACGAGGGACCACCCGTTATGTGGCCATTCGACTGGTCTCTCGGCTTTAAAATTGTTTCCTGATAGGTAGCTATTACGTTACTTGGAAGCTCGAGGCCTTCGCGAAGGAATAGAAGGAGCGTTCCACTCGTACATCGTGCAAAGTCTTTGGGTTATCGCGGCTTTGCGGATGAAGCTCGAACATTTATTTTGATTTTGCCTTGAACGGTGTGGTATGTATCGATAATTCGCGTGTGGGCCCTTGGCTCCTTGACAGTGGCCAGAGAAACAGACGTTGTGGGTGTTGGAGTGGCCGGATACTCCTGATGGCGATAGCTGGCCGAAAAGGGGAGAAAAAAGAAACACTTGGGACAATTATCATAGTGGGTCGATCAAGGTGACCCACGGCTGCAGCGCCTCAAGGTGTGCGGAGGAATTATAGACCACTGGCACGCCATCCTAAGCTATTCCATACGATCTTGTGTGTTGCTGCAGTGCCCTTCCTCCTCTTCCTCGCCACCAGCAACCATCTAATAGCTATTGCTTTTTAACCATCCTATACAATTAAGTGCGTATAAAGCGTGCTCTCTCTCTCTCTCTCTCTCTCTCTGCTAAACAACAGATATATTCCTATATCAGATTTCATTTCTCTAACGGATAGCTAATCATATTCCAGCATAATCATACGTGTCAGTCTTCGTTATCTATAAACTGGTAGGCTGGACGAACAACTAGCCTTGTTGTTTCAGATTCATGCAACCATTCCCCTATCCGTTTAGTCCGGTTAATATGCTAATTTCCAAAGCGAAACGTATCTCTCATTGGATATATGTGCACATATACCACAATGGCACGAGTCGAGAAATATCATTTCGAAATTACTGTCAAAATTAAGATCAACTATCAGTTCAATTGTATCTGCAAATACATATAGAGAATGTATTACTTCGACTGGACTGAGATCACTCGTTTAATTGTTATTTGAGAAAAAATCTAAAAAATTCCCGCATATTATTGTTGCGGGGATATGGCGATAAAAATGTAGTGGATTTTTGAATTAAAATTTACGAGGATAGTAATTAAAAGCTGGGGGAAATTTAACTGATTGTGATATAACTGAATTGTGCTTGTTTTGGAGTTATGACGTTGTTGTATTCAATAGGAAATTTTATGCCTGCATTATTACGTTGCTCTGTGTTGCTATATGTATTATGATGCCTCGCAAATCGTTCATTATTCAGTTTCCTGTTAGATATGTACGAATGTACGTGTGTATAGAGGAGACGAGAAAGTTAAATAGATGTTTTCCGTTGTCGTGGAAAGTTGGCTGAGGCCATCTGTTAAGCTCAGTATGCATACTTTAACGAAAGCATTATTTCGAATAATAGTCTAGAGTTGTACTTTGCAGCTTACAAAGAATCGATAATGTTACTCTTACGGAAGCAAATACACTTTGTGGGCCATCCTTGGCAAGGTAGCGGTCGCGCAGCAGTGACCTTGCAAACAGTAATTACCATAATCTATAGAATTGCACTACTGATATTTATGCTGGTTCGCCAAATCTTTAGCCTAATCTCTCCGCTGTAACGTTCATCTCACTCAGTCAAGTCGTGAAGCTTCTAGCAATCTATCCAATAATTACACTACACCGGTCTGGACTAGGCACAAGATAGCCTTGCATGAAGAGATTCCACAATGCAATCATTTATTCCAACTTTGTATTTCGCCTTACCAAGAAACTGTGCTACGGTCGGCAGGATGCAATTTGAAAGAACGAAATATACAGATCGGAAAAGTTGTGAAAACAAAAATAGACTTTCTTATCGAGACAAACTGCGAGTATAGGATTTTTCTGATTTTTCGAAAATCAGATTGAGGAAAGGTGAAATCCGAGGAAAAGTTACAGTTAGATTTATGTGCATATTAAGAGGTTGTTGCTGTGTGCTTTGAAATTTAAGTGGTTGCACTGTGTGCGTTTAATTAATTCTAGTTTACGATTCATGGTACGATTACGGTAGCCAGGACACGAGCAGATTATCTTTTTCCTTCCTGCGTCTACGGTATTACACGCGAATCTTACATCGAGCACTTGCCACGCGATTTAATTATAAATAACGCCCCCCGGAAAAAAATAAGATCTTGGTTGGCTCGGAAACAGCTGTTTCACGCTAATTAATTATTATACGAGACTTTATTTATCGCAATCTCTGATTTTCAGGTTCATGGTGGTATTGGTGTGCCTCATATTTAGTGTTTTGTCAACGATAGAGCAATACAGTAATTTTGCAAACGAAACCCTATTTTGGATGGTGAGTTTAGAGAGTATATTACCGCAGCATCCTAAGAGATTTTACAATTTTTATTCCTATATCGATAGAGAGGAGATTGTAGTTTGACCAGTGAATAAAGTAGAAATATGTCGGACGTTAATTATTTACGAGCCAGACGAGATGACGAAAATTCATTTAAACTCTCTTACTTCTCCCTTATACATAACCGGATTTACCTTTCGATTCACTTTCATTTATTTTTCACGTTTCAACAGAATGGTTTAAATATCGTTTATATAGAAACCCCATGATTTCATATTGACGGTGTCTGAAAAGTTGAAAGAAATTTTTAACGATCCTCGGAAAGTTGGTCATGATCGAGGAATTATTGTGATTCTCGTCAGCTTATTCGTTCACTCGACAGTATATACCGTAGAGTTGTTATACAAGTATATAAGTTTTTGCTGAAACTTTGACCGCCGCGTTCTTTCACAACCGACGTAGTTACGTATAGAGGAGTAAAAATTGTAATATTCTTATGCAAAGTGGAAGAAAAATGTATAAAACGATTTTAATGAGATTTTCCGAGTCGAAGGGGTTGAAGGCTGAAGGATTTTTTTCTTATAAAAAAGATTAAATGTTGATGGAAGGCAGGAGAGATAACGTAACAAAAAGGATTATACTTGCTCCTACAGGAAATATGTCTGGTAGTATTTTTTGGCGTGGAGTACTTGGTGAGATTATGGAGTGCCGGCTGCAGATCGAAATACATGGGCTGCTGTGGTCGACTGCGATTCATACGGAAACCAATTTGTATTATAGGTGAGTATGGCCAATCGCTTAATACTGTATTCCCTGTTATTCCCTCGCGATATAGGCAAATCGCAAATCTCGATATGAAAGCTGCATGATAATTTCTCTTTGTGCGCGAAAAGCAATTATAGGCACGGTATCATCTACATATATATCTGCTTCAAGTCTATTATCAATAACCCTGAACAATTTGATAAAAATCATCACACATACACACACACATATATATATATATATATATATAATATAAATGCATCGCATTATAATTCTCTCGCATGAGCGATTGCAATCAAAACGTTAATTATTCTGCAATCGCGTCGCGTTCGGATAAAGTTAACGCGTGGTAGGGTCGTAACAATTTTCACGAAATACTCAAACAAGGCCGAAATAAAACATCAGTCCGCGCGTAGACAGTAGTTTTCTGCTGGAGCATTGTTTCGATTCACGGGCCCATGCGGGATATAAAAATGTCGCAAAGGTGAGGATATCCCCGGGGAGGCTATGAAATACCAATCTATCCCTGTGAAATTATTGCGAACCTACGAGGACCCCAGCGTGTAGCTATATATATAGCATTATGCAACAGCTACAAAATGTCACGAGTATAGACCGTTCAGTTTTCTCCCTTATTTTTTTTACAAATTCTCATAACTTGCTATTTTTTTTCAGATTTAATCGTGGTCGTTGCATCTATGGTAGTTTTGTCCGTGGGTAGCAATGGACAAGTTTTCGCCACCTCTGCCATCAGAGGCATTCGGTTTTTGCAGATTCTGCGAATGCTTCACGTCGATCGTCAAGGTGGCACGTGGCGCCTCCTCGGCTCCGTCGTTTTTATACATCGACAAGTAAGATAGTTCTCTTATTATTTATTTAATCGGAATGATATATACTCTTCGTACAATTCTTTTTGTGATTATAGTCAAGTTGACATTATTTCACCGTGAAATCCTTCGTTAATTACTGTATGCATTTGTGAAATGTCGTAGGAGTTGATAACAACGCTGTACATCGGCTTCTTGGGTCTTATCTTCAGCAGCTACTTTGTGTATCTCGCTGAGAAAGACGCGGTTGGCCCCGATGGAAGAGCAGATTTTTCCAGTTACGCCGATGCACTTTGGTGGGGTGTCGTAAGTATCGCCATGGAGTGTCATAGCAAAAGGAGAAAATATTCTTGTATACACAGGGTGTATCGATATTCGCATGCTTCCTTGGGAGAGGGGGGAGGGGATGGGGGGTATTGTAAACCTATTTTTAGGAATATCCTTCCTCTGGTACTTTCCACGACAATGCAAATAATTATCGAGTTATTAAAATTGTTAATTTTTGCCAAGTGCGTGACGCAAAATATAGCATTCTTGATGAAGCGAACGTAAAATTTTAATCGTTTCTTAAAACATTCCTGCATGGAGTATCGATAAAACTAAAGAATTAAATTTTGTCTTATTGTTATCGAAAACGCGTATAGATCGGACAAAGTTAGTCCTCGTATTACGGTTACCGCTGATGCTTTAATACAGGATCTATTAATTTGAGCAGACTAAATCTCCGTCTGCCACCCGACAGAACTTTAATACACGTGTCGCATCTGCATCAGAGCGAAATTTCAGGATTACCATGGAATAACGGGTCTAAGCGAATCGCGTTAATGCCTCCTCAAATTTTTCGAATGATTTATGTCTCTCAAAGCATATATTCGTTCGCTAATATTCCCGCTCGTTTCCTCGCATCAGCCCCTTTCAAGCCTATAAAATCCCAGTTGTAAAAGAAGAGAAGAAAAAATAAAACAAAAAATTTGTGCTTTTATCATTGACACAGATTACCGTAACTACGATAGGTTACGGGGACACCGTTCCTCAAACGTGGATGGGAAAAATCGTAGCTTCGTGTTTCAGCGTGTTCGCCATATCGTTCTTCGCACTTCCAGCTGTAAGTATTTTTAAATATATGTATCTCGAGAGCAGTGGAGCGTGATGCGAAATTGAAGGAGAACTCGACGAGTGGTCGTTTTCGAGGGCCCATGCTGAAGAAGTAATCGTGATTGTTGCAGGGTATACTGGGCTCGGGTTTCGCACTGAAGGTGCAACAAAAACAACGACAGAAACATTTTAATCGTCAAATACCAGCAGCAGCGATGCTGATCCAGTGCTTATGGAGGTGTTACGCCGCCGACAAAGCAATAAACAGCGTAGCTACTTGGAATATTTACATCAAGGATCCTGCGCCTGCTGGCCAGCCCTCGACACCCCTTGGAAAGGTAAGGAGATCAATGTTTACATTCCCAGGCGAGACGGTAGATATTAGCTGTTGACTGTTGATGTTCTTAGCTGCTTACAATGTTCTTGAACGTTAAATCGATCGGAAAGATTATATGCTCCTCTTCGTCTTATTACCATGCGGAATCCAGTTAAGCGTAAAATCGTAATCCTTCGCGACACACGCATTCAAGGTATTTTATCGAACCGATCCGTACCAATTCATTCTTCCTATTGCCTCTTCGCGACGTTACTTGAGCTGTTTTCTTTCTCTTGGAAAATTTCATAAGAGATAGATAAATTTTGGAGTACGATAAACGATATTTTATGAAGGATTTTAAATAAGAGTACAGAGTAGAGGCGATTATTTTATGATATATGTTCTTGTGAATTTAAGACAGTCGTTACTTTGTGTATACTTATACTCTGTGTACAATAATTAGCAAATATGCTATGTTGAATTAGCGTTTATTTGGCAGTGGATGAGTGCGAAACGAAGAAAGTCGATTCTGCTCAGTGTTTTTAATGCACCGTTGATGGTGGCAAGATATATATATATATATAAAGATGCCTAATCTTAATCGTTGGTATTTTTTTGAGTGTTGCTCGTCATTGTTTCTGCGATTCAAACATGCTTACATGAACTTTGTATTATACATGGGGTGTGTTCCCGAATTTAGGTAGCCGTAGGTATACCTGTTGTTTTCTTGTTTATTCAAGTTTTTTGGGACACACTGTATATTATAAGTCAATGAAAAGATTTTTAATGTTGTTTTTATTGTGTCCACCATTCGCGTTTCAATGCAAAAATAGGTTTGCTTTCAATTATTTCATGTTTAATTTAAACAATAATTTCAGTTGGAATGATAAATTTATGAGTTTCAGTCTATGTAAACACACTCAAATTTGTTGGACCGTAAATGTTATATTCGTCAAATTCACACAGCTACCATTTATTATGCTTTAAATATTTTAGTATCCATTATATTTATTTATATACTATCCTTATTAAAATTTTAGGTTTATATTAATGCTTTTTATAAGTACTTAATAATTGATAATACCCATAATAATTATTCATTAGAAGCTGAGAGCTTACAACATCTTGAGAAATGGGTTTACTTTAAAAAGTTGATCGAATTTGTTTTGTTACTTTTATGCAAATCACTTAGCAGAATGATGTCTACAGCACAAAGTAATTAATTTCTATTTCATAAAAAATAGGTATATATTATCTCGGTATTGCTTATGACCTTAACCAGCACATTTCCTGGTGTTTAACAAAGTAAAATCGCTTCTCGACGAAATAGGAGAAAAATGCATCTGCTGCCAAAATGTACGAGCATTTATTTTTCCATTCTTCTCGTTTAAATTAACAAACATTGTTTCCTCACCAGGGCCAATAATGATAAAATATGCCTAATATATTTCAGTTGATTTGTGTAAAGAAGATGGTATGTAAATGGTTTCCATTTATTTCGATTTTTACTCTTTTGCATGTTTATTCTTTTTTAAATTATCACTTTTTTACACATTCAGACTTACTTATAGGTATATATATACTACTTATACTATAATTCAAATCAAGGTCACCAAACTCTCACGCATATACAAATGGACTTGTTGCAATCACTGCTAATTGAATATGCGTCGATGTGTACGTTAAAGAAAGAATATTCAATCTTTTATGTTTACATTTCTATTTTATCCAGTAAAAATTTTTTTGTATATATATATATATATATGACTTAAATCATTCTAATATTCTAGCATGAGTTGAAAATTTAAACTTCAATAGCGAAGCTCTCTCGCTTCTCCCTCTCCTCTCTCTCTCTCTCTCTCTCTCTCTCTCTTTATCTTCCCTTTTCACTTTAGCTCATTACTTGAATATTCTTGATTAGCGTTAGCTAGCCAATTGAAGTCCATATTTCTGAGCGACACAATATTTATAAGGATTTAAGTAATTCGCTTGATAACTTTTTGCTTAAAAGGAATTTAGTTCACCCTTTCTACAAGGCATAGTCACAGTACATATTTGATCAGAGAAGAAATTATATTTACCATGGTTTTCCATTTCCTTATAAAATCTGTGTCTTTAATCTTGTACCTCACTATTACCATATTTAATCCCTACGCTTGACAAAGATAAAACAAATAACAAAAAAGAGATCAATGTTCTGCTATGCCACATAGAGTATACGTCTTTACACTGCAATTCAATTTGTGTATGTGCATGCGCCTGCAATTTTACGTACTTTGTGTATATAGTATACGTATATAGGGTGGGCCAAAAATGATAGAGTACAACCAAACAAGAGTCGATTCTAACTAAAAAGTAATAAGGAAACACTTGGTTATAAAAATTTTCTCGTCCGTGCTTTCGAGTCGTCGCGTAACCAACAACAAGAATATTAAGATATAAATATTGCATTATTGTGTGTGTGTGTGTGTGTGTGTGTGTTGAAAAAATTGACTCGCGTTGATTCAAACACGAAAAGTTTTCTCAATTAAATTTTCACTCGCGTTTATCAGTAAACTTCTGTCGTGTACCCTTTTCTTCTCTTTGTACGAGAGAATCAGAGCTTTTATTATACTCCTGTGTATAATAAAAATTATTTATTTTCGCTCTCTCTCTCACCCTCTCTCGCGAATTAATGGCCACGTTAAATAAACTCAGACAAGACCTCTCGACCATTCCATTGTTATAACCGTGCTTTAAACGGTATACGACATACCTTTTTAAAGAACCATTCAACGCCAAATCCTCGCAAGACAACCAAAACCGCTATCCTCCTCCTCGTCTCGCCCTAAATTCATCAAAAGCTCCCGTCCCTCTCCGTAAAAGCGAAAATTTCTCAGTAGAACCCTTGGGGAGAGTTTCGTGAATCGCGCGCCAATTCTCCGACGACTACTCGTCCGGAAAGGAAATATATAAATACGAACATCGAAAGTGCATTAAGCTGAGAAAAATAGGAATATACATATACATATACACACAAGCACAGACGGTGTAGAGATACGAATGGTCCTCGTCGAATTTCGGCTTTCCGTCTCGAAGCTGGAAAAACGAATCGCTTCAAGTTGAAATTTCACCGTACGCTGGGGATAGGTGCAGTACACGCATATATGTATATGTGTAGATACGTATAGTTGGTCTCTCGTGTCGAAAACGATGAATCGTGTAATTTGTCAAAGCTGACAATCGTGGTCGGTGTCGAGGATGCTCGGAGAGGGTAACGCGTGACGCGAGGGGCGTCATCGTGTCAACAAAACACGTCAGTCAAAGGAAAGATCTTATTAGGGATAGTGCATGCTGTGTTCGACGTGTGTTGTAATCGGAGGGCACCGGGGGTTCAGTCTCTGATGATCCAGGTGGCAAAGAAGGCGAGCGTCCTCAAGAGGCGGAAATCGCGGAATCGCATGGACGTGCAGCAGCAGTCGCAGCAATCACTTCCGCCGGTCACCATTTCCGGAAGTGCGGCTTCCGGTGGACCAGTCGGCGGCCCGCACCAAGACGCCCAGCGTCTCGAAAACGAGGGGGACGTCGTTTTCTACATGGAGGAGCCCAAGTCTGGTACTCCCAGCCGTGTCAGACGTGACAATCGGTAAGTCCATCACACATGGTCTTAAGGTTGTGTTCCCCTGTAGGTCGTGTCTGCAACTGCAGCGCAAACGTCCATTCTGTGACCTGACACTCTTGCGCAGTATCATCGTCCTGGACCCATATCTATTTTTTAAGCTTTTATTCTTCCGAGGTACGCGAATGCATATACAATGTCTGATATAGTGAACGGCTGTATAAAATGATAAATTAATATAACAAAGCGTTTTGGAAAGCTCTCGAGATATTCTTCAAGAATAAACAATCAAAAATATATCATTCCGTTTAAAAACACTCAGGGCACTAGCGCGATCTTTGAATAGCTTTTCAGAGTTAAGCCAATAGCATCAACTTATTTTACTCTCTTGCAAAACGATATAATTATTGTTATTCCATAAATTTTTTTTTTCTCTATTTTGCTTTCCCTACGAGATAATCCAGATTATATATTAATGATAACGGGTTTACTCTGTAATAATTAGAGTTTATTTTGTCGGGGTTCTGTTTTAGCCAACGTTTTTCGCCTTCTGTGTCGACACCTATATATATAATTTTTTATTTTTAGAAACTACGCAGTGCGTTGGACCCTATCGTGTACGAAATGTATCAATACGAGGTATATTCGTTTTGGAAAAAAAAAAGAAAAAAGCGGGAAAATAGAGTTGGGAGACTTTTATCGAAACGACAGTGTAAATTATGATTTTTCCCTTTTGCTGAGAATAAAATTTGGCCGCTGCTAGAGAATGTGCTGCTGCGAGGTTGGGTGAAACTGGAGGATTTGCCTGCCAGGTTAATATGAAACTGGTGAGAAGCGGCACGTGTCAAAGGCGCGTCGTCGCGTTCCTCGAGGAAAGAACAAGCATCGTGGCTGCACGCTGACGTAGACTCGTTAGAATAACGATTTACGAAACTTGGCACGACAGACACGTCAACCAGCCTAGGAGCACTTTCTCTAGAGCGCCTTCTCGGATGTCGAAGGAACTAGTTTGGGGAGCTTGGTAGTGTGAGTAGTGTGTTTCCGGTTTGCAGGGGGAGCCTCTTCACTTCGCAGACAAGCTCGGTGACGGAGGCTACCAGCGATGAAATTGACATTGACATGGAAGAACCGCAGCGAGTTACAACGTGAGTATTTGCCAAAAAACAACGAAATGAATGGCACAGCGTAAATTGTCGAAAATGTTACCGAGATATTCAAGGTATACAATTCGGATAATAGCAGAAAGATTGTTATAAAATCACATTGGTTTTTTTCTTTAATAAATTTTGTGCAATTTAAGTTTCTATTATACATATTTATATACAAATTCAAAAGTATATAAGCAGGACTTGTAAAAGAAATTCAGAGCATAGAATTTAGGTTGTAGCGAAGAAAAAGCATAAAAATGTTTTAATTTTCATCGATTTTTAAAGATTGCTATCTTGTTCAAAGTCATACTTTCGGCATGCTTTAGAATATGTGACTGAAACGTTTTTGCCATCTCAATATTCAGCAGAATAACGTTTCTGGCACGTTTTTGACACTTTGTGTGCTGTGTGGATAAATTTCTTTTTTGCCCATTCTCGCACATAACATAAACGGCTAAATCACCGTCCAAAATCAGGTTATGGACAAGCCTCTGTCAGACTGTGTCTCCATGCAAATTGCTTTCATTCCGTATGCGAAATCGATACTGGCTGTGTGAGTGTGTGACTTTTCAAGTGGTCCGCGCTTACCCTCGTGTATAGAGTTAGTACACTGACAAAAAAGCTATTTCAATCAATTAATATTTAGCTAAAACGAGCAAACTTTTGTTCATTCAACTAAATGGTGTAATTATTATATCTCGTTGAATGGATTAAAAGCGTATATAGTGGTAAATGCTGAAAACTATATATTTCATTAAAGTATTAAAACGTTTATTTAAAACTAAACAATTATGTAGTTGCTATTCAATTTATGAAGTAGTTCATCGAAGAACAAAATAATTGATTAAAAAAATGAAATTGTAAAACGAGCAAAAAAATTGACGTTCGAATAAAATTTGTATCGACTGAAAGGTATATTCGATTAAAATAAAAAAAAAATTTTATTTCTGTTAAGGATAAATTATATAGATGTAATAGAGCAAATATTTATTGATCGAATATAATACGTTGATGTTCAATCAAATAATTGATTGAAACAACTAATGTTTAATTTATCTAAACGTATTTAGTTAATTGGACTAAATTTGAAACTCGGTGTAGTCAGGGGATAAATTTGGTCGTGTCACCGCCCACCGGAAGAGAACGAATCCCTGAATTAACAATAATGACGGCTGCATAAATGATGAGGTGGAAAAATGCGTCACGAGCATATCGCATAGAGTTTTACGCGTCGTACCGTAGGAGATTTGTAAATGCATCCGACGTGACGCAATATTGCGGTGAAGCTCTAGTGGCATTTGTAGATTCTTATAGCTTGATGGAAGACTGGTCCGCACCGCAGCAGCCACAAAGCCCTTTTTCCCCTATTCTGTAGCCTAAGTGCTTTTTGCGCCTCTCCATTACTCGAACGGCAAGACGGCCTACATTTCCCTTTCTTTCATCCATCTCGCAACTTTTTAACTCACGCGTCCGAGTTTTTCCATTTTTCCTCTAAACATGTATTTGCGCGTCCCGAGCCAGCTGTTTTCTTTTGTCATGGTCAACTCTATAGTATATGCCAGTACGCCTGGCTTCCTGTATACACAGAGACCTGCGTATTCAGCCAAATCCACATGCATTTATTCGCTATAGCTATGTACGATATTATTATCGTATCTCTCTGATTATTCACTGAATAAACTCCTAACAGAAAACTTTCTTACAATATTGAATCATCTATTATTAGCACTCATCAATCATTTGCATTTTCATACCAATCGAGCCATGAATTTTTCACGTAATTTCACCTGCAATATATTAACCCTCGCTTTTAGCTTCCATAATAAAGTGATTAATCAGTGCACCTTGATGTAAAATGTAAAAGGAAAACTTGATTCGTGGAATTTTTCTTACCGACATTCTATAGAAAATTCGATTGTATTTATTTACTGCTCGTTACCCCGATAGATAATTTACTTGGGAGTTCTGTAAGGAGACTCGATAAGGTCTTCCAGATTGTACGTGGAATTGATGTGGATTCTACCCCCCCCCCCCCCCACCCCCACCCCTCGCCTGCTACGTCACCGGTTGCGTTTTATATTAACCTTCTGAGACCTTGGAATTTTTAGAGAGTTATTTTACAACCCCAATAAAATAGTCAAAGTTCTTTATTTTTCTAACAAAGTCTATTTACGACAAGTGTTTTTATACTTTAACATCATAGCTACGAAAACACGATTCCCAAGTTTTTATCGATGACTATATTGTAGGAATACAGCAAACTACAAACTTCGATTCGAGCGAATCAGCTTCCTTATTTATTTTTAATTTTCTATCTTTATTTTTAATTCTGTCTTTGAGTGTCAGAGCCGTAGTGGGTCAATCCGATAAATTTTATGCAAGTTAGAAAAGCCTATTTTAACGAAATCTGGCCCTCGTAAAACGTGTAAACCATTCGCCAAGTTTATACCATTCGAGTTATTTTACGCGTTAGAAAAGTGTAAATCGTTAAAACTAATGGATGAGTTGCATTGCGCAAAAATGTGGCTATTCTATTGAAGTGAAATTTCTAATAGAAAATGGTGTAGATTGCACTGTGCTGTTGTGTCGAGAGCACATTCGCTTTGATGCGGTAAGTCGAAACACTCGTCGTGCATCGGCATCAAAGTCATTCTTCCTCTCCGCGCGACCCATCGTGTTTTTCAGTGCTTTCAAGAGCACAAGTATAAAACACTGACAATGGTGAAGCGATATTCTTAAATTTCAGCCACGAGTTTTAACGACGTCGCTATCCTATTTTAACGTAAGCTCGCAACGCCATAAACTTGAGATGGCCAATTTAATATCCATCTCATTTCTGTGCCTACAATCGTGTCGTCTATAACTATAGTTTGATGCGCTCGTATTTTCTCGAAACATGACGATGCACTTGATGAGCTTATATATTATATCGACGTAGTAAAGAGAGAGTCGCCAGGAGCTATATCGTTAGAAGCGTCCGCGTCCTCGAACGATAAAGCTGTCCCATTTGTGCTCGCGTCGGTCGAGTCGAGAACCTTCTCTTCTATTCCGTCGAATCCTTCTCAAAACGTAAATAAACATCACGGCGAGGAGAATGGTCAATTTTCTCGAGAAGCGTTTCATGCTGAATATACATATAAGCTCGAGTCGATCGAGGCGTGTGCCACAAATTTTTCCAGGAACTACTCGACTCTTCAACAGCCACCGGAATTCCTTGGCTCGAGGCGGCAGCCGTGCATATAGCGTAAAAACTGCTCGGAAATATTTTCAATGTGAGAAACGTCTGGATGATACAAACTTATACGCCTCCTTTCGGAATTACCGTAACTCTCCCGAGCAGAAAAATCTTAGGGAACGCCTTAAAATTTGCGAGGATCTGATTCGGTTAACATAGAATTTTTGCTTGCTCTAATTTTCCGAATCAGGACCAAGTTAGATCGATAAATGAATCAATCAGAATTATATTGGTTTATTGCGTAGTTTTCACACGAGGCTTAGAGACGAGGTACTATTACCTTCAGGCTGATATAAAATACGGCGTTTCTCGCTTTCTAGGAGGATCACATCTATTCTTTAAGTATAATCGGAATATCCTTATCAAGCCCTTGTAGCTAAATCCCAAGTTAATTTCTACTCGGGTTTGTGCGGAATACGGTGCTAGAGAGACCCGTTGTGAAGCCTCAACCGCAAATTTACTGTACAGAGGTCACCTTTAAGAGCCTTTCCCTAAAACTATCAAAACCCCTATTACTCGAATATCGGGGACAATGGTGGGGAATTATGTTCTTCGGTTTTTATCGAACAACGAAGGATTAGTTTCGATCAGTTTGCCATTCCTTGAAAAATTGAGAGAAGTATATAAGTATCCCGAAACAGTTACTTCTGCCAAAATAAATATCACGATGTTACATAATCCGCTCAGGAGATTATCTCCAGGCCTGATATTAAATTGGCATTGGAGGGTTTTAAATAGCTGTGTGTTACGGCCAATACTGAATGGACGTCATTATTTCCGCCACTGAATATTTCATGAAAGTTTTGTTTTTGCCCTTCAATTAACGATTCACAGGCATCGATTCTTGCATGTTCCAAGGACGTATCGCATTTGCATGGTAACTCACATGCATTCTGGCCTTTTCGACGACCATTCCAAGAATCTCTCGCAGAGTCAACGATCGGCTTTTATCATTTTCAGACTGACCGAGGCACATCGAAACGCCATTAGGGCCATCAGGAAGATCAAGTACTTTGTTGCCAGGAGAAAATTTCAGCAAGCGAGGAAACCCTACGACGTTCGTGACGTCATCGAGCAATACAGTCAAGGTCACTTGAACATGATGGTGCGAATCAAGGTGAGGCAACTTTTCAAACATTTGTTCAATCTGTTTGTATACGTAAGAGGCATTAACGCCTGGATAAACTGCGCGCGTTAAACGCTCCACCAGAGCTCACAAACACGCTTTGACAAAAATGAATGAAAGAGAAAAGTTATTCTACCGTGCTGAAAAGGGTCTTTGTATCGCTGAAAATTATCTTTCGGATTTCTAGGTATACCGATGCCTCAAACTGTGACCCTAAGATCTTCTATGCGAAAGTCTATAGTCTCAAACTACAAATATAACAGTAACTTTTTTTTAAATAATCAAAACCGGTTAAGGCATAAAACTGATAACAGTCTATTGACTAAAGTTTTGAGAACAGAAACCGATTTTTAAAATTTCAATTAATATAAAATATTTGAATAATTATTTATGTCCATTTTTGTGAAAATGCGAATCTTAAGTTGTTTTAGTGTTTATAAAATGTAAACGAGAATACAGTAGAAAATTGTCATTAATTCGTTAGTTAATTTTATAAATAAATAAAAATCATTTATTTTCGATCTTCGTGCAATGAAAATATTTTTAAATTTCTTATTTACAATAATTAATGTGATCATTATCGGATTATAAATAAGCACATATATATATAATATAATCCTCAATTTAATAAATGTGACCAATAGTCAAATTAGTCAACGTTATGAGAAACAAGAATTTAATTTTATTTATGATATTATATTCTATAAATACATTATAATATTAAATATTTTATTATAATACTATATAATAAAAGTTTCAATCTCATAATAATTCAATATAAAAAGTACGAGAGCTCGATACGCCTGAAAATCTTAGACAAAAGGCTACCAATTCGAACAGTATAGTCTGCCACTTTTCTCTCAGCCACTCGGTCTCCACTCTTCTGTCAGACAAGCTCTCTCTCTCTCTCTCTCTTCTATGCCTTGGGCTTTTGGCTTACCAAAGAGTAGAGGAACATTGGTACAGAAAATCCAGCAAATTTTGAAATCTTTCTTTCCATTATACTTTGTCAAACACCAATGTCTCTCTCAGCCTCGACTAAAGACAGAGTCTCTTATGCACAATCTGGCAATTAGCAAAGATTACAATTTTTGAAGGTAGTTTCGTTCTCGAATAGCAAGAAAGTGCATAATCTTCTATTATATATATATATATATATATATATCTAACGTTCATACTGGGGCGCAGCAGCAAAGTGCTGCTTGTCTCGCATCAATTATTGTCAAGTTCGAGCCATGCTGCAAATGTCAATAATTACTTATTAGAATGCCCGTCGCCGAGGAAGCGAACGCGGAGAGAGCCCCGTAAGGAAACTCTGACAATAGTATTGCTGATGCGTCTAATGACATTGCTAAATCGCTATTTCCTGTGGATGCGATTCGAATGATCAGAGAAATACGATAAACTTGTTTCTGTGCTGTTTAAAAGGAAAAGAAAAGTCTTGAATGGAGTAAAGGTTAAGCGAGAGAGCAGGGGGAGGGGGAGGATGGTATAGATATATAGCGCACGAAAATTACCTTTTAAATTTCGTAATTCTTTCTTCCGGCCGATAGGAAGGCAGAATGACGCTATTGAAGAAATTGATCGGCAGTTATCAGTGAGTGGCAGCGCGTATAAAAGAAAAATGTCAATCACCGTAATCTAGCCTGAACAGGGAACGGTCTTTTGTTTGGCGAGGGACCCGAATCTTCAGGGCCGTGCGTAAAGAGCTTTATTATGTATCGAGAAAAGCGTTATTAAGCATCTTTAAAGTTTGCTGCTCTGACGAGCTGAAATTCTAGTCCGGCAAGAAAAACGAAAATCGATATACGACGACGCTGAGAATTTTTCCTTTATTCTCGTTTGACTCGTGCTTGGGATCCTAATGGTTTTGTACGATTGTCTAATTGGCCATTTCACAGAGTCGTTATCCAAGAGATATTAACAATAGCTGGAATATTTTGATTTTTCATTGCCGCTGGAATGGGATTTCTTTGGAGGATGGAAAAAAAATTTAATGAATGACGTTAAAAATGATATTGGGTGCATGGAAAAAGGAGAATGATTGACGAATGTGCTTTGTTTTGCAGGAGCTGCAGAGAAGACTGGATCAGACCCTGGGTAAACCAGGGAGCTATCTAGCAGGCATCGACCGAGCGGGCAACGTGAAGCCCATGACGATTGGTGCGCGTCTCTACCGGGTCGAGCAGCAGGTGAGTTCTCCAATTCCAATCACTGCTCCCTCCCCCCCCCCCCTCCCTCTTTTCCCATCGTTCTTTCTTTCTCCATCCGCAGTTTCCTCCTCTCACATCCCAAACCAACCCTCTTCTTATTTATCAAATCCTTCTATATTTAGCTCCGGCTAATCCTCCAAAGCAAACCCAACCAACTCGAACGATTCCATCTGCGGCAATTCGTTAAAATCCATGCTAATCACTTTCGTTCCTTCCATCCAGCAATTATCCTGCAACAGGATCAAACGCTTATCGTCCTTAATAATTGCCTCTTAATTATAGTCTCTATATTTCTTGCCTCCTTCCATCAAATCTCCTTGAAAATTGCTTTTGCTTTGACGTGAGAATAAAAAGCTCGCACTCTTTTCTTCCAGCTCTCCATCATGGACAAGAAATTGGACCAGCTGATTTACGTTTTGAACGCTGTGGCGCAAAAACAACAAATTCCGCTGAGAAGCATAGAGGACGATGTGTAACACAGAGCTGCCTACTCGGCAGCGGAACTTGCAGCAATGTCAATGCAGACTTGGACTTTGCCAAAAGTCACTATTACTACAGCGAGGTCCAGTATGATCGCGAGAACAGCCGAACACTAGTAGTCTCCTTTTCGCGAGAGAAGTCGGAGAAGCTTGAAAAGTGGGGGGGGGGGGGGGGAGAGAGAGAGAGCGAAAAGCGAGAGTTTGAAAGAATTGTCACAATATCTCCCTCCGATCCTTCGGATTTCAGTTACTTGTCTAATAAAATCCATATTGCCTCGTAGTTCGATAGGAAAATAGAGGAGTTTCTTCGGAGACGTGGTGGGGGGAAACGATGAAGAAGTAAATCTAAGGATGAGCATTTTTCTACGAGTCCTTTGCCGTTTGCCAGAGAACTAACATGATCGAGCACGAATCGCGACTAATTTCAATTTTATCGGGACAAGAAGAAGATATGAGAAAAGTTTTTGGCCAGCTGTCGCTTCAGCGCAGTAGTCACCTCGAGCCGGCCCAGCCTCGGATATGTACTGCAATACCAAACGTGTTCACTGTGAGAACAGCTGCTTCAACAACGTTCAGTAACCACGTGAGTTAAATAGCTAAGAAAACACAATCTTGAATTCCCAGGCGGCCAAAATCGAGGTAACTGATGCCATTGGTCAGAGATATCGAATATCGCATATTGCTTTTAAATTCAGACGTATGTAATAGATTGTATCGAAATTTGATCAGAAAACTTTAAAATTATCCACGAAGAACCAAAGAAGAAGAAGAAGAAGTGTCGATTAAGAGAACTTCCGAGTCACTTATATATTTAGAGTCGCAAATGAAAAAAGGTTTTCGATAGTTGGGTCAAGTTTGACGTCTCTTTAAGAGAGACTTTAAGGGAAGGACTATTAGCCTTTCGAGCTCGAGGCAATAAACACAGCAATGCGAAACGCACAGGAAGAAATGATACCCTCGCCTCAAAACATCATTAATCAAGATAGAAAAGTTTTACAATATTTTCACTGCTCGATTTCGAAAGTGAATATCCGCATATTTTTCCAGTGTTAAAATTTGCTGGAAGTTTAATTACGGAAGCAGGACCAAGCGCTAATACCAAATTGTGCATATCACACACGAACACGCAACACACACTCACACGATTCGCCGAAATATTCACAATAGACTCTTCGGGCCAAGAAAAAATTGTCAAACACCGTGGGATAATCTCTAATCGATACAATATTGTGTAGTCTCGATCAATGCACAGTTATTGACTTTCGATGATTTATGCATTGTACATTTGCATTACAATAACCAGTCTTATCAGTTTACTTTTCTGGCACAAATGCGAGCTTTCGGGTAAAAGCTTCGTCTGCATGGGCAGTCTCCATTTTTTTATCGCTTTTTTCAACACGTAGTTACAGTTTCTCATGGACGACTATATGGAAAGATTAGTTCAAGCCATTTAACGCAGTTAATGGGACATGTATTTATACACATTGATTATATAGTCTTCGATACACCAAAACGTTTAATCGATTTCTGAGACAGTATTACGCATACCGCTTAGGGACATTCTTTGTAGAAAGCTCTATTATGCTTAAGGACAAGCTCCGAAACTGTGTACATACATACATTACTCGATATACATAGAGAATTTTATTAATATACTTATTTACGTAATATACGTATAAATATATATCTATATACATATATATATATATATTTTATACACTGATTAGTAAAAATTTAAAAAGACGTATTAAAATCTTTACTACGAACTCTTGTAAATTTCACAATTTCTTATTTTTTCTTATTAGTAATGTACGATTATAATCGCGAATCGTCAACGCGACCGTCAGGCGTTTCGAACGAAATGTTACCGATGAAAACAGAATACTTGTAAATAGTTGAGAAATTATCAAAATTTGAGAAATCGGGAAAATAGACCACTGTGGTTTAACGAGGCGATGCTTCTTCGATTACATTGATTAAAACGCTGAAGGCGTTACTTCCCACTACCTACATATACCTATACCACAATGACAACAATACTATTGTACATACGAAGACTAATGATATAGATGAATAATATTCGTACTACAAAATGCTTTAGGGATATTTTTAATATCTTTTACGAGAGGACACTGTGTATAGATTTGCGAATCGAAATACATGCAACGCGTTATGAAGAAAACTTTCATTAGCAGTAAAAATATTACTATAATTTTTTGTATACTTATAGGAATGTAGTACTTGGTTCAAGGGTAATAAAATGGCACAATTAAATAATAATCAGTGATAGAGATTAACGGGACAAGTTTTAATATTAAACTCATATAATTTACATGATTTTTGTTGTTGCTACACTGGATTTGATGATCAAATTTCTGATAAAAGTAATGTAACTTCAGTGTTCTAGAACTACAAAGCTCTCGGACATTTTTCACTTTGATATTATTTTATAGTTGAATTCTGTAAATAGTATCCAGCTGATGTTAATTCGTTTTGAATTATTAGAAAAAAACTTTTCCAATCAAGTTTATTCGCAAGTGACAAGAAACCTTACTTTAATAAGGAAAAACTTTACTTTGTGCAATAATTTTATTGTGGTGTGGTCAACTACTACTTTATTGTTAACTAGTAATAAATGAATATCTTTTTCCGCTGAGAAAAATACTCCTTAGAGCTCATTGGAGTGAATATACATTTAATGAATTATGCGCGTATTATAAAAAAAATACTTTATGGTGCCTCTCATTCCACTAACTTCACTATGATACACTATTAGAATAGAAGCAATCGATAGGGTAGTTATAATACATTATGTAAAGAAACGAACCATTCTACCAAAAATTATCTATAAATTAATCAAGATCCTGACATCGATATGCCATGGCCAGGTTTCATAGCAATCTATGCACCAAATTATAACGAGATATTATCATCATCCATACTCGTAGTACATTTTCTACTTTGTGTAGCGACCATATACGTGTTAAAATCCTGAAAACTTTTCCGAATTATTCGCGATTATCGTATTGGTCGGCTTCATCCGATAAAACTCCATACGTCTTATCTCTAGAATAGGCGCGAGAAACAAGTAGAGGTGTGTCGGTAGAAAATTCAAATCTTCATCGTGGTGGTAGACAAGTTTTAGATGTAAGAATCAGTAGAGACAATCAATAAATGTACGCAATCATTGATTTATTCATAGGTTTAAGCATTCTCATAGATTTAGCCTATGTTAGAAAATATTCTTGGTACAACGACGGCTCATCCGATGATTTTTTTATGTTTTGTTAATTATAGAGTTTTCGGTGGTACGCTCATTCCTAACAAATTGTTAATTGCTTATACGAAGGATCTCAAAAATGCAAGTAGTGTTCGTGGAATGATCGAAAATGCGTATAATATAATTTTTATTATCGTTTACACGATAAAAATGCGTTATAACAATTGAATGTACGCATAGCTCATGCATAATGAATAGTCATTGTACAGTATACATGCTCACACACAACATACATACACATCAACACGGAAAGCGTGCACTCTTTTAGTTTATATCGATGAAAGAAACTTGTACATTTCTCCTAATTCTTAAGCTTTAGAGTTAAATTAGACATTAACGAGATACTGTAATTATGGGCAGTATAATATTGAAGTTGAAACAAGACTAGAGTATTATTATGCGACAACTTTGGTAGAGTCGAAACTTAGTATGTGATAACACGCAATCTATATATAATCGTAAAGTTTGGCATTTTTCATTTCTATCACGCAATTGCCTCTTATGAAACTCTGAATGCCTCCGCTCTAAATTAAGATGTCGCATTTCGACATATCACCATTCGATTATTATAGATTTTATCTTCAAATCTAAGCTAGTCAGACGTTTCTGTAAAATATATTACTAATTAATCTCGGTATGCTCTACGATACATCCATTTTCTCATTACTAAATATCTTTAAGCATTAGCATAACCGAAGAATCGTAAATAGCAATTACGAAAATTACCGAGATTCGATGACGGATTTAAAATCAATATTGTAAAGATACGTCAACTTTTCTATGCGCGATATTACCAATAATCTATATATAGATAACAAGCAGCAAGTCGTAGTACGAATCATACGGTAGACACACAACTGCATCTTATTAAAGCCAAAACGTTGTTTTATTTACGTTCTCATTTCCTGTACATATTATCTTCGTTAAAACTTTCAAAATGGGAATGGCTTAACGAGGAACTTTAGCAACAAAAGCTTTTTCAAATGTTAAGAAGAGCATGAGAAATTTATTCAATCTTTCTGTGATTTTAATCCATGACGGTTTACTCGTAGATACGTATTTAATAATGCTGGATTAGTCGATCCTTATCATAGAATTTAAGCAATGTTTATTAAGTTTCAAGGAGCGAGGAACACGATGCAAAAAGTGTTAGTATTAAATAATCTTGTTGAAGCTATTAGTATGAAATTTGTCATTTTTCTATTGTGGCAAAAAAAAAGCTTCCTATATATCATCGTCTATATAAATAATTTATCATGAAAGGCGAGCGAGCAGATGAAATTTAGTAATCAACGCTACTTCGCACGTACCTTTTATTTACTTATAGATAATAAGGCTTATTGGTTCTTAAAAATTCTATAAAAAATCAGCTGTTATTAAGTTTATCATTGTAACAATCAGTAGATTTTAATCTTCGGAAAACTTATCGATCGACCATCATTGAAATATTGACAACTACATTTGGACCAAAAAGGGCGGACCCGATGAAAAATCAGATTTTACGATACACGCAAAAGAATTGTTTACTTATGGCGCTTTAGCGGCTGTTTTATTCGGGAGAAGTTGTACCTGTTTATCTCTTTGATTAATAAAAAAGTATGAGACACAATCAAGAAAGTTGACTAAGATACTGAAGATTATAAAATATCCGTTTTTATGCAATTGTTAAATACAAACAAGACCAATGATCTTATTCTGCGCAGCAATTCGTAGGAAGCTCTATATAAATAATCAGACCAAAAACTACCAATATACTTATTACGGGACATTTTTAACTGATACGAGGCTGTGCGTCCTCAAAGGGATTCCGTATCTACAGATTAATTTACAGAAAGAATAAGGTCTGTGTTTTTGATATTTTTCGACAATCTCTCTAAATGTATAATTTCGACGCTTAATGAACTATAAAGAACTCTTACGAAAGCAAAGTTTAGCTTCAAAAATTCACATCATACTGAAACTACAGAGGACTTTTCAATTGTCTAATAATTGGATGAATTTTATAAAGATCGAATGACGGGCAATTTTCATGATTAGCGAGAGTGATCGATTTAAGAAATATGTAAATGACCAATGGGTTAAGAGACCAAAACAAGCAGATCATGTGTGAAGTTTCTGAAGCTAGACGAAAAATATTGCAATTCAATCATATCACCGTAGTTGCCTATATACTATCTATTAGTAGTACCTTCGTCGACAATACTGTTGACTCATTGTAACACTGCGTGTTAATTTCGATAAATCGTAAATATTGAATAATAGTTAAGTCAATAGTTTTCGAAATTCGTACCAGCTGTGAATGATATCTTTGTTTTTACTACTTACCTATAGTTTCTGACAAAAGAAATGCGAATGGTAGTACCGATAGGTAAAGGGATAACTCTTCTTATATAGTAATGATCATTGTCCCTACGAACGCATTGCTATTTTACTGAATCGAAAAGCAATGACTAATAAATAATAGCGCTTTAGTCAGTAGTATTGTGACTATCAGTACTTAGTTATTGATTTAAAAAAATACGAATGACAACGCATGGCTCTTCGCTGCGAAGATCGATTTTTATCTTCGTTACGAGATTATTTCTATTAGTGGGCGTTTTAACGCACTACGAGTCCAAACGAACGTTATACTATTATATAAAAAATACAATTACCGCATTATATATATAATTATAATAATATAATATAATAAATATTTCTAAGAATACACGATTCAATGCGATACATCTTTTCCGAAGCAAAGATATTTTGCAAGTGTCCTTCCAATTATAAATGTGGTAGTGCGCTCTCACATGGATCTATAAAACTTTTTAGACTTTTAGTCGAGCTTGCAATTGTACATTTTCGAGGTCCATCCACTACGCTTAAAGGACCGAAAGTTTATGCATGACGAGCGTTCTTGTGCACTTATCGAGAGTGGCAGAATATTTTAACGCAACATTCGATGCACGAGGATGGACCAAGTACGATATACCTATATAATACTTACATATATATATATATATATAAGTACAATTACTATAATATTATTTTCAGAAAACATTCGTAATATTCAATCTGTCAAATATTGTACATTCGAAACACTATTATCTATATAATTATATACAAAATTATTATTATGGATTACTAGTTAAAGTTGAATATACCATATCTACTATTCTCTGCAATTGTTTTATTGTCTTTTGCACTATCCATATCCAAATTCTTTATTTGTTATCAAGAGACACGGTAGTGTCTCGACGGCAAATACATACCGTCGAACGCTATCGTATAACCACGCAGTAAGTTTGTTGGACCCAACACTTTTAATTTTGTCCTTTTCATTTCAGATTTAGTAATTAGCAATCCAAAAATATGTCAAATTTAAACTAGAATCACTGCTTTGATAAAAAATACAAAAACTGCCACAAAACATGTTACAATTTAAAAACAAAAATAAGTTTGATTTAGCTCCAGTCCTTCAAATTAAAGGTAGCACTTTCCAACAACAAGAATACCGATTTTTCAATAATATTTGCTACTATCCGCTATGAAATATTTGAAAATATGGACAAAAAAAACGAAACATTAGCATTTTCTTACAAAATCGTCACCATATCGGGTACGCCATATTGAATTTTTCTATTTGTCCTTGTGGACTTTAAAGTAGTTTAAAGTAAATATTTGTATGTCGCTCGTTTCTATACATTTCAGTACAAAACAAACCGCATTTTTAAAACTAAAGTTAAAGTTGATTGAAAAATAATGTAAAAATTTTCACGTTTTTCAAAATTTAAACGGTTATAGTAATAAACAATTGTTTGAGATAGATAAAGAATAATGACAGAATTCTGAAAGAGCACATTTCAAAACCGTAGAAATATATGCGTCGTAAATAGCTGTCAATATTTTCCATCATCTCCAGTAATCAAAAAAGAAGATAAAATTTGTGTAATTCATACGAAATAAGTCAATTTGAGGTTATCAAGCATTAAATTAAAATCAATGAAACATACAGGCTATGTCCTTGATACTTTTGCCTTTGATCGCTGCAAGCTCACAAAAAATCACAACACACAACAGCAAACGCATTAGCCACTGGTAACATTCGCCATAATTTCAATTATGACACGAATCTTTACGAATATAACCGCTTTAAATTTCACTATACACTGCTCGCCAATATTCTACCCAATTATTACAAAAATAAACGCTTTTATTGTCACCATATACTGCATTTCTATGTTAAATCCAAATTTTATAGAATTAAACGCTTCCGGTGCCACTTCACACTTCACTTTAATATTTTGCCGTATTTTAAGTGATTTTTTAATTAAAAATGAAGAAAGATGCGAATTCCGTGCGAAATAATCGAAGAAAAGTGATGAAATTGCACATGCGCGTGAAAAAAGCAAAAAGTCCGGTCTCCCTCGCTCGCGGTTAAAAATTTCAAAAATTCGTCGCGGCCGCCATGTTGGAAGAAAACGATGGCGTCGGAGCGGGGAGAGCGGAGAACCTGCTCGCACAAATCCGAAAACTGGTTTCTTCCAACATGGCGGCCGCGACGAATTTTTGAAATTTTTAGCCGCGAGCAAGGGTGACCGGACTTTTTGCTTTTTTCACGCGCGTGTGCAATTTCATCACTTTTCATCGATTATTTCGCACGGAATTCGCCTCTTTCTTCATTCTTAATTAAAAAATCACTTAAAATACGACAAAATATTGAAGTGAAGTGTGAAGTGGCACTGGAAGCGTTTAATTCTATAAAATTTGGATTTAATATAGAAATGCAGTATATGGTGATAATAAAAGCGTTTATTTTTATAATAATTGGGTAGAATATTGACGAGCAGTGTGTTAAAAAGTTCCGCTTTCGGATTTGTGCCGGCACGTTCTCCCGCTCCGATATCCTTCCGCCATCTTTTTTTTTCGACTCGGCCGCCGCGACGTTTGTTTGAAAATTTTAACCGCGAGTGAAAGTTACTCCGAATTTCAGTTTTGACCCGCGCGTGTGCAATTTCATCACTTTTCATCGATTATTTCGCACGGAATTCGCCTCTTTCTTCATTCTTAATTAAAAAATCACTTAAAATACGACAAAATATTGAAGTGAAGTGTGAAGTGGCACTGGAAGCGTTTAATTCTATAAAATTTGGATTTAATATAGAAATGCAGTATATGGTGATAATAAAAGCGTTTATTTTTATAATAATTGGGTAGAATATTGACGAGCAGTGTGTTAAAAAGTTCCGCTTTCGGATTTGTGCCGGCACGTTCTCCCGCTCCGATATCCTTCCGCCATCTTTTTTTTTCGACTCGGCCGCCGCGACGTTTGTTTGAAAATTTTAACCGCGAGTGAAAGTTACTCCGAATTTCAGTTTTGACCCGCGGGCGTGCAATTTTATCACTATACTTCAACAATTCCACCGCAGTTCGCAGTTTTTTAAAAATGATGGCTATTTAATGTTATTGCATACAATGAGCTTGGCCAGAAACTTTATTGTGCTTCTATTTTTTTTTTCGAATTTATAACATTAGCCACGGCAAAAATATATACCTGCCTAATATTGTAGGATTTTACTAATTCTTTTAACTACAATATTTTAATTTACTACATTACTTACGATAGACGATTTATGTACTTACCGCCCTTATCTGCAGGCGAATATTGTTTTTTGTGGGTACAAACTGACTATACATTTGAGTTTTGATAAAATAAAAAGGCAGCAAATTATTTTTTATAATTATCTTTAATGAAAATAATTACATAATATGTACATTAAAATGTATGTATTTATTATTTAAAAAACTATGTTAATTCAGCTACACCATGTAAAGAAAAATATCAAAAATTCATTTTTTACTATCCTGTATTGGAGAGACTGAATTTAAAAGCTGAACCCTGAAGTGTGATGTTTATTAATAGTCCAGCTATGATACTGAACCTGGCAAAATGCCATTAACTATAGTACCAAGTCCTCCAACCACGCCGCCAAGAAGACCCTGCAATCCTGATTTTGAAAGAAGAGGAACGTTTACTTTTATTCTGGCAAGACCAGTGTTAACATCAATGGTTTTTCCATTTCCTATTCCACCTCCACCACCGCCTCCTCCACTACCTCCTCCACTACCTCCTCCACTACCTCCTCCACTACCTCCTCCACTACCTCCTCCATTACCTCCTCCATTGCCTCCTCCATTGCCTCCTCCACCGTTTCCACCTCCGTTTCCACTTCCGTTTCCTCCTCCGTTTCCTCCTCCGTTACCACCTCCGTTACCACCTCCGTTGCCACCTCCATTTCCGCTTCCACCTCCACCTCCGTTACCACCTCCGTTGCCACCTCCGTTGCCACCTCCATTACCACCTCCGTTACCACCTCCGTTACCACCTCCGTTACCCCCTCCGTTGCCTCCTCCGTTGCCTCCTCCGTTACCACCTCCGTTTCCTCCTCCGTTTCCTCCTCCGTTACCGCCACCTCCACCATTTCCGCCGTTTCCACCATTTCCACCTCCACCTCCGTTTCCACCTCCGTTTCCACCTCCGTTTCCACCTCCGTTGCCGCCTCCGTTGCCGCCGTTTCCGCCATTTCCACCGTTTCCACCGGTTCCACCATTTCCGCCTCCATTTCCGCCTCCACCATTTCCACCGTTTCCACCATCTCCACCATCTCCGCCATTTCCTCCACCTCCGCCGTTTCCACCTCCGTTTCCGCCTCCGGTTCCGCCTCCGTTTCCACCTCCGTTTCCACCTCCGTTTCCTCCTCCGTTTCCTCCTCCGTTTCCTCCTCCGTTTCCTCCTCCGTTTCCTCCTCCGTTTCCTCCTCCGTTTCCTCCTCCATTTCCTCCTCCGTTTCCACCTCCGTTTCCTCCTCCGTTTCCTCCTCCGTTACCACCTCCGTTTCCACCTCCGTTTCCACCTCCTCCAGAAGATCCATCATCACAGTCATCATCATCTCCTCCGCCTCCTCCGCCACCACTTCCTCCACCTCCACTTCCTCCACCACTGCTGCCTCCACCACCGCTTCCTCCACCACCGCTTCCTCCACCACCGCTTCCTCCACCACTGCTTCCTCCACCGCTACTTCCTCCACCGCTACTTCCTCCACCGCTGCTTCCTCCACCGCTGCTTCCTCCACCGCTGCTTCCTCCACCGCCGCTTCCTCCACCACCGACCTAAGTCAATAAATTTAAAATCATTCAGTCAGATATAAGATTAAGTCTTAAACACAATTGCAAGGTAAACATATATCAAACATATTTTAGATTTAAAGTATGTTTAATTAGTATCTAAGCCCTATTGGATATTCATGGTTAAAGTAATTCATTTGCTATTAGAATTCCTTGAATTAAATATTTTGTTAATATCAGAAATTTATTTAAATATGAGCGAAGGTTAAACATTTGGTTAGAATTTTCTTCATAAAATCCTACTCTCTATTAACGGTTTTTGAATTGGTACGAATTAATTTCTCTCTCTCTCTCTCTCTCTCTCTCACACATAAGATATAATACAAACCCATACAACTACTATATTAAATTTCTAATATATTCATGTAAATAATATTTACATAAATGTTTTTTAAAATATTTTCTTTGTATAAAAAAAATATATATTAGAAAAGCGAAACATCTCTTACCGATCCAGGTACGATTCCGTTTAAGATGTCACCGAGCCCACCATCTACACCTCCCAAAAGACCTTGCAAACCGCGTTTAGAGAGAAGAGGAACCTTTCCATCGACTTTAGCAACTCCTGTATTTACAGCAACCTCACGTGGTGCTGCGGTAGTCCATGTAAATCCTAATATTAGGATATACCCCACTAGTGCAAGGGAAATCTTCATTTTGACTTTTTTTTCTGCCTTTTTCCTACAAAATCTCTCTTTGTACGTCAGGCTTAGAAGGAATGACTCGAATGATGCACTTGGTCTAAATTGCGGTCTTTTTATATGGCTCATATTCGTCTCATTGATCAACAATTGAAAATGTTAACATTTGTGAAAATAGCTCGCGCCTTTTTCACCAGAATTCAACTGCAATTGCATTATGATAAATATTGTTTCATGGTTGGATCTGAAATCACTAACTTTAATATAACTCGACCACTACTTTTCCTTATTCCTGTAGATTTAAAAAAAAAAAATTAATTGCTGAATATCCTATATCAGTTCTTTATATAATAAAATCCTTATCATTTAGTAGTAGTAAAAATGTGATTTTCTTTTTTACAGATTTATTAATAATTAAGTTTTAATTTTCCAAGACTTACTTAAGCTTTATGATTGAATTTTCTTTTAAATCAGTGTTTTGGTATTCTGCAACTTTCTTTATAGTGCATATCCATCAAATATTCATATTTTAATCTTCACCCTGTTATATGTAGTTATTCTACAACATTTTCCATTCCCAATGCAAAAATTTGCATCTCTTTAAACAAAATTTAAGAGAAATGAGCAAGTACCTTTGCATTATTAAGGAAATACAATTAATTTAGGTCGATTTGCTTGCAAATTAAATTTAAATTAATATTATTTCTTCTCTGGGTCATCGAGCGATAAATTACTCATGAATTATTTGCGCTCCAAACGTTAATTCCATGTGTGACTTGTTTTCTCAAGTGCAAAATATTTTTACAGTCACGCGTTCGACAAGTGAATAAAAATCATGTAAAAAACCAATTTATATGGTAAGTCAATATAGCAAACGATTCGTGTTGGATGCACTGATCGTATGGAAAAAAATATGTTTGTTATCAGACAAAATACCATCTTTTTGACGCACTTTATCTATATCACTCTGTAGGTGTAAAAAAATCGTATCAGTTATTACTAGTAGACAGATCTGAAGACACACAGGTGGTGTCGCATAAAAAGAGTTAGTATAATGCATTATTTTATAATAGCTACACAAACACTTCCGGATGCAAACAAATATTCGGGGTATTATTCAAAAGTACTTCCGTAAGGAGCTCGGGCAACAAATCCTTCTGACATCTATCGTTGAAAGTAAGAGGCTTACTGGAACGGTTGGCTCCACGGACAACCTCAAGACTCAAATCCTTAGTTAGTGTTCGGTATGTACCAGTGACAGGAGTAAAGATGCTCGGCAGAACCGGTACAGCTGGTTAAATCATTGTGCCGATGGACAAATTGTTGAAGCACTGCTCGGTCGGTAATGTTTACTAAAAAATAACTTATTTTTAACAAATAATGTTTATTTTTCTTTCAATTAATTTTTATGATTTTTTAAAACTGATATAAATATAAACACTTTTGGAAATTGAATGTAAATGATACGATAGGCATTTTAAAGATTTCATTGATAAAATTTACAAGTTGCTGATACACTTATTACAAATGATTATTTATATAAATTGTTAATTGTTGAGTAAGAACTTTCAGTTATTATTAGAATTCAAAAATTACAATGGTATTTGAATAATTATAGTTAATTGGCCAGAGCTATGATTGAGTTTTGTTATTTCTATTTGACGTTAAAAACAGCGCATATTGATGTACAAAATGATTGACATCTTGATTCACATGTTCCATACATGAAATATTATTGATGTGTGTTGCAGCTTGTCTATAATGATGTTTTGTTCCAGCTTATCCTTCGTTTCCTTTCTCTTTCTTCGTTCTCTGTGTTTCTGCTGCTGAGCGTTCTTGCTCCCACTCATTTCAATTCGAATTATTCGTTTTCGCTGCAGCTGTCGACGATGCGCAAGAAGCTGGACCAGCTGGTACACGTAGCAGCGGTCGCAAGTACGATCCCGCCAATGTAGTATAAAGCAAACGGGAATCGCAAAAATTCTTCATTCTTCGACGAAGAAAACTCTACATATTTCTTGTTCAACGTCATATCCTACGCTGCATCCGAATAATACCAAATATCCATCTCTAACGAAAGCTTATACATCAGAAAATGCGTACATCGTGCTGAGAAAAACTTTGCAAGAATTTTTTTTGTTGGTAAAAACACGTTTAATAAGTAAATGCAAAAAGAAAGGAGTAGGCTAGTGTTGCCGAAGATAAGTCAGTACCATCGAGCAGAGATGTATTATCGTTGGTCCGCTGGTACAGGGGGTAGGGCAGAATTCCGGTTTCTTAGATTAAAACTCCCGCGGAGAACGATGATTTCCGGTGGCGTCTGCTTTTCATCCGAAGGCTCTGAACAGGGGCGCGCGCGCGCGCGAGACTCCGCAGAGAGTATGCCTACAAAACGATCACGTATTCCACGCGCGCATTGTGTCAATTCCAGTTTAGCCGCCAATACGACGCACGACTAGAAAAAAGGAGGAAGGCTCTTTTCGTTTTTGCGAACCTGCCGCGCGGAGTTCATTCATGAAGTCGTTCTTGCGCGAAAGAAACCACGCGACCGATCAACGAGAGCCGATCGCTGAATCGATCAAAGCCAATGAACCGGCAAGAATGCGATCGTGAGTTAATTGCTCGAATTACACAATTGCACGCTACGGGATGCATCTTAATCGCGCATGCCGACTGTGCCCCGTATAACCTCTATCAAACTTCTTACTCGTTTTCTGCCCAGCAATCCCGCAACACCGAAACTTTTTTCCATGAAAAATGACCGGAAGCCCCGTTAATGCAATCGCTCGTTAAAAGATCATTTTCATTCGATACAAACACGATTTAAACCCAATTTTTATTCCCATGACGGACAAAGTGTTTCCATCTACCAATAAGCGTGGTACACTTATTCCGATTACCATCGAGCTGCGTGCACCAGAGTTAGGGGAAAAATAGTAAACAAGAGAGAAGATCGCGTGGCTCTTGGTAATAATAATTCTACGAATGTACACGAAAACAAGAATGCTTTTGAAAGTCGAAGCATCGTTCTTCGGTTAGGAGAGTCTCTATACGAGTGTATTTACATTTTTTATTGATATTCGCGAGTGTCTCCGCTCGATACCGAAGGATACACTGTGCGAATGTGTTTATGTTGACGAGATACATACGTAATATAGCGGCTTAATACTTATGCAATCTTATGTATGTAGGCGAAACGCATTAGCGACTGATACGCTTGCCTAGGCAAGCTCGAGAGTGTTTTCAAAGCGAGTCTATCGAGTCTCGGACCGGGATGCGTAACGAACCTTCCACCTGGAACGATGCGACTTGCACATTAAGAGACGCCAGCCCAGATCCTACTGCGATACGAGACGAGCGAGACAAATTCGAGTTTTTCGCGAGCGAACCTGTCTTCCTTCGCTTTAACTGGCTCCCTCGCGAGATCGTTTCTATCTTGATCCTCTTTATTCTCCACGCTCAACATATGCAACATTCTTCATGACGCGCCTCGTACATACGATGCGCTTTAATCATTTTATCGCAACTACACCTCTGCCATCTCTATACCGCACTGTACTTTACTTCGCTGCAGATTCAACAAGAGATCATACCTCGTGAATTTACGCAGAAAACGTCGTGGAAGAACCTCAGGCCATGTTTTACACGTTACCAATTTGTTAATGCCAACTACTGGAATTTGGAATAAAACTGAAATTCGAAATAAGGGAGACAGCGCTTTAAAAGGTTTTTGAATTTACGATTTAGCCGTTGCGTGCTCTCGGAGCCGCAGGGCTCGGGAGCGCTCGCGGCCCTGGTCTCGCCGCCAAAATTCTTCTTTTTTTCATCGCAGAGCGCGCCGCGGCCGTATTAGGAAACCTGCAGTCATTGTGCGCGCCTCTCTCGACGAAACCGACGACTGCGACGACGTGTCGTCTGCAAAAAGGCTGCACCTAAGGACGGTAGGATAATAACAGGAGATATTCCTTTCAAGTTCTTTTTATAATTGCTACACGTTGTAACCAACGCCCTCGTCGAAATTGTTCTCTCCATAGCTATTCAATGTTTCTGCGCATCAACTCGCTCGAAGAATTAAACGGAATTCAAAGTTACCGAGTTTTCGAAATAATTAACTTTCTGTAAAATGTGTCACGTAACCTACAAAAATATCAGTACTGGCAATACTCGCAGCTGCTAAACGAATTTCGGTAAATAAAGGATTTTATACCCGCGATATCTCGTACAGAAAAAATAATTATTATACCCTTTATCTGATGATGGCCAAACCGAGTAGAATGTAATATTAGTTTCGGTTGAAAGCTTTCCTGACTGCAGTCTCGTGTACCACGCGTAGCGTTAAAATTGCAAAAGGTTCGTTTTATTAAAAAGTAACGTATATATACTTGAAACGGGTTTGGTAACGATTTATCTCTTTTGTCCTGCGATCGCTGCATACTCGAAAAAGCTGTGTAAAATAAAAGCATTAGTGAGACGATTTTCTAGCGAGGTAATCATAAATTAATAAGGTAATAGCGAGGTAACGATAAATTATATTCCGGCAAAACATGGTTATCTCTAGAAATACTGACATCGCGAGATATTATAGGGACTTACCGAGCCATCTTATGGTACTTCCTTAGAAGGCCATGAAAAATAATAACTTTATTTTACATCGCGAAACGAGAGAGCATCGATTTCTTCGGCTGTATAATGCAGTCGCAGGGAATTCCTTGAACCCGCGAAAGGATCGGGTTCCCGCGTGATATATACGAATTTAATCAAAGTATTTAAAAATGGTATTGAATAGTCGGATCCCCTCTTCGAAAATAAATATATTGCTATAAATATGCATTTTTCGATGACACGCATCCACTTTTATCGGAGACGCTAAGAAAAGAAACTAGCGTCGTTTTGCAGACACACGTTCATTGTTTGGGAATTAACAAGATATCGGGAAATGACAATACACAATGGTCCGTTTAATGAGCTGTTGTGCCACTATTCATTGGGTTTTGCAGCAAGTCCAATGGATATTTAAGGTTAACTGAGGGTGTGTGGGACTAGAATATTGGTATTTCAAAGTTGAGTACTATTGTATGCAATAATAAATAGAATGATAATAGGTAGCTCATTCGATATTTGAGAAAAAGTACCGGTACTCCGAAACCAACAACTGTCTACACACATAAATAGAGAAGAAGTGAGTTGAGGTATCTCTCGATCGGCGTTTGACCAAACGTATAGGCAAATACAGGTACTCCGAAAAAAGTTCCGTCTCTATAGGGCTACAAGGAGTTGGGTGAGGTAGCTTATTCGGCATACGGGAGGTAGGTGGTAAATACTGGTACTCCGAGGCAGAGAGTACCGTAGTTTGCATAGATGCACATACTGAAATGACGAGGCAGTTGATATTCGAGCACCTGGGTAGCGAGGAGGAGGCGGCGAGCTGCTGGTACTCCGAAGCAAGGTACTGTCGTATGTACGGGGATATAGGGAGTGGCAAGAGGGCGAGGGGGGATATCGAAGGAAGGGGGAGAAACACATACATGCCCGATGCTCGGGACAAAAAGTTTTCAAGGTGAGCAGCCGCAGAGATGCATGAATGGGCGTATGCATGAATGGGAGGCTGTACGCACTCACAAACTCACTATCAGGGGACCGGTAGGGGCGTGCGTGTATACAAGCATGGATGCACCACGCTGTGAGCTCAAGGAGCATGGACCTGTGTGTGCGTGACAAGTAAGAATGTTGGTGCCGGCCGACGACGACGCGTAGCAAAGAATAAACGCCACCAGTCACGACTTGCTGCTGGTGAAGGTGCACTCAAACGCCTAAACCGTCGAGTACTTCATCACGGAGCATGAACAGTAATGCAAATAGTAGCTGCAGTACATCTAACGTGGGAAAAATCGTTATCCTCCTTTGGCTCTGATATTCTAACAGATCAGATTTTCACAAAAACCTCTGCATTAATAACAAGATATTTTATTATTGGCTGCATAAGAACCGTCTCTTTACAATGAGCGTACAATAATAATAATAATAATAATGATAATAATAATGATAGCAGTAATAATAGTTGCAATAGTCGTAATTACAATTATAATAATCATGATGATAATAATGAATAAAGACAACTATATTATAATTAATAGTAATAATAATAAAAAACACAATAACTTTTACAGTTTTGAACAGAGAAAGACAATAATACCAGTACAGGACGGTTTCTGACGTTACGCGCTATACAATGTTCGTGCAAAATCTTGTTAGCTTTTTTCTTCATTTTTTCTTTTTTTTCTTTTGCAAGTATCTGGTAAAGGGAGGGTGAAAACACATAATTAAGCCTAGCAGAATACTTGAGCTTGCTCACGGTTATTAATTAGTTGTCGCCGATGGCAACAGGCCCGAGTGATTATGCGAAACAAGCGGCAAGGACGAAACTGTATGGAAAATATGAGTGAGGGACCTCGCATTGTTATTATTAAAATGAATCGGCAATGATTAAACGAAGAGAGTAGAAGGTATTCGAGCGAAATAATAATTGTATTTTTTGCGTGTGGCACGCGCTAGCAGCTGAGTAAACAGTCGAATACGATTATTAATAAAAACATGCTTTAATTTTAACAAGAGTATATAAATAGAGACTAGATTGCGTTAGACGATATTAAATAGTTAACGTCTTTAACTTAGAAAAATAGAATAACAGCGATAATATAGTTTTGTTTCTTGTTGTTTTCCTAAAGTCTTACTCTGATAAGGCGCAAATGCAAATACGAACTTGATCACTTAAGAGGAAAACGTATTTAATCGTTGCGAGCTGTATACGATTTATAGAACGCGATGTGTTTTCCATTCTCTCCTTTCATAATTATGATGTCCGCTTCGTTCTCGATAGGCACGACCACTCTTTGGTTAACGCGTCCTTGCGACTTTATGTACATTCCAGTCTACCATCTTTGGCACAAAGCTTACGATTAAATTTACATTATCATTAAAAGCCATGTCGCTATTGCGACTTGTTGGCTAATACACTCGACGTATGCACGACCGAACTCTCATGTCCGCATTGTATGTACACACACTCACACATTCTACTATTCAATTAGTACATTTTCCTATATAACATATCGCTCGCAATAGCAAACAAACTCAGCAATCTCTGTTACAACTTAGATTTACATTACTACCTTAAGATACAGTCAAAATAGTTAACTTTCAGTAATTCAGTATGTACAGCAGAGTGTACTGAGTAAATGTATTGCATTTTCATTCTCTCTTTCTCTCTCACACACACACACACACACACACACTCTCTTCCTAAAGCCATATCAATTCTATAACGAGGCAAGAACACATCGTCCTAAAACGGAAACTTTAAACAATTTTCATTTCCAGATTTAACAGCCTCTAACATTGCACTGTAATACAAGCGTACTCTCACAAAGCTCGTAAAAAAATTCCCCTTTACATATATTATATATGTATATATATATATATATATACATATATATATATTAGTTGTCAGATTTTTACAACGAAAGAAATATCGAGACACCTGCGAAACGGATGCCGTAAATGCAAATATAAGCTCGCTAAAACGACCGGGCATAAAGTATCGAGATAAATCTAACATTAGCTTCCAGCTCTCGGTTATCCTTTTTGCGTGGCAAACTTTCACGGTGCATCGAGAGGCTCGCTATGCAGTGTGCAAGACACTCGTAAACCTTTCGGGTCAGTCAGACGATCTTCAACAAGGTGTTCACGTGAGCGGCAGGGATCGTTGATCGTCCACAAAATTGCCAGGCAAATCTACCAAACCGGGCCGAGGCACCGGGGATGCAACGATATTGCCATCAGGCTCGACCTCCCCGTTGGTCAGTTCGCCCTCGGCACCAGCAGTCAGTTCTCGCACATTCCCCGGAAGGTAGTCTTTCCAACTTCTGAAAAGATATCTGGTAAACTTCCTGAGTTGCCTAAATTTACAGTAAGTAGCACCTTCCGCCGATTCCAGCTGCTGGGTCTGTATGAGAAAACCCTTCTCCTTGAAGGTTTGCTCCAGCTTCTCCCTTTGAAGGGACTTCCTGGTTTTTCTCTTCCTCCTGCCGTCGTCCAGGATGGGAGATCTCTGACAATTGGACGCAGGTTGAATCCTCTCGCCGGCAGCGCTAAGGAATGCACCGGCGGAGGATCCGGATTGGCCCGCTGGTTGTTGAAGAGCCTCGCGAGGAAAGAATTCATAGCCACGCATGCTCTTGTCTCCGGTACCGCTGTAATATCTGAAGTTACCACCAGAGTCCACCGACAGACTCTTCTTCTCCTGCAAGCTGGGCTTGGCACCACCGGTGAACTTGAACTTGCATATACTGACTTCGGTAGCAGGATTGTTATTGTTCTCCGTTGGCATAGGTGGGATGAAGATGGCTGATCGTTTTCTTTTCGTAGGTTGACCTTGATGCTGAGACAGCGGAGCGTTCCTCTTCGGCCTCGGTGAAACGGACTCTGGCACTTGTGGAATCGTCGACGAAGACACGGGTGGCGATCCTTGACCAGTAACAGGACTCTTATTCTCCATCATCGTGTAAATCGACTTTGGTACTATCTTCTGCTCTTTCGGCTGACTATTATCAACGGGTGCAGTACACTTATCATTCTGTGCCATTTTCTGATAATAGAGCAGCTGGGACTGTAGAGCCATGGGATGAATAAAAACACCAGCGTTGGGCCAGTAGACAAAGCCAGGATTAGGACTGAGCATTGGGTCTATAATGTTATTATTGTGATTAACGTTGCTGCTATTGCTGCTGTTGATCGAATTCATCGTGTCGGGACTTGCCAACGTGTCGATGGACTGGGATGTTCCTAGACACTCGATTTCCTCACCGTCGCTAGAAGTTTCGCTCTTCACTTGTCCAGATTCGTAGACATTCCCGTGCTTCCTGTGTAATCTGATCTTCAGCTGGTTCAAGTCTCTGATGCACAGATTCAAGGGTTCGTCTTGCTCCTTAAAACTCTCAGACTGCATCAAACTGCGACGTGACTCCTGAGTGAGTCTCTTCTCCAGGAGGCTGCTGATCCTGTTCTGAACATCCGTACGTTGGAACGGTATCTGAGGAGCGACTTGTTCGCGACAATCGTTCTTCTCGCGAGGCGATAGCCTCCTCTCCTCGTGACCTGGCGTTCCGGGCAATATCGTCCCGTAGTTCTTGTATATCAGGTGACAAATATCAGCCTTCTTGGGCTTGCGTCCTCGCCTGGGTTTGCTGTTATCCAAAGTTATCTCACCCATGTAAGGTAAGTCGGAATATTTCATTGGCGGTCTGGGCGACGGTTGAGCCAACTGAGTCAAATGACTCTGAACGTGATTCTGAACGTGACTCTGATTAGCAGAATTGGAATTCTGTGAGAGCGTTGACGTTATGACGGATCTTCTGGGATTGGTGGGAACTAGTAAATTTGGATATTGTTGAGGTGGCAGTGGTCGAGGACAGAGTTCCTGTTGCATCGCTGCTATCCGCTGCAACCAACCCTGAACATCGGCAATCGGACTGGGACTCGAGGTGGAGCTGGTTGGTGTTAGACTCGGTGCTGTCGGCTCCGCTATATACGTCGGTGATGCGTTAAGAGCTTCCTGCGCCAAGGACGCCTCGTAATGGTCCAAGTACTCCGGAGGCAGAGCCTGATGGTGAAATTTCAGCTTCCATCTTGATTTTCTACGACCACGACTGAAACATAACAGGAATCGAAATTCCTCAAAGTTCATTACCACTGATAAGATTTCTCAGTCGAGATGATAAATTCCCCAACGATTAGGATAAGGCTACGCCGAAAGATGTCAATATTGGTACAGTCATGTTTTATTATTGCCGGTATTTTTTCACGCGCTAAAAGAGAAACAAGTTGGTTCAAGTGACACTTACGAGCAGACTGACGCATTTCGACTTATCTTACAAAATATATCTGTTCTCCTCGCATTTCCCTACATGGTAATTATAAGCAAGTAAATTGAAAACTTTTGTAGCGTTGTATCAATTCGTCTCTCTCGATTGAAAAAACAAAAAGTGAAAATAGCTCTCGTTTACAATTATACCGGTGATATTGCGATTTTTCATCAATGCTCCTGTCGGTAACTGCATTCCGAGCCACGCCTTAACAGCAATTTATATCGAGTGATATGCTATACATTTGCGTGTATGTATATATATATATATATATATATATATAGAATACTATGCACAATTTACACCTTCCTTACGATCGTATGCAAAGTACGTGATCGTACGAATATCTCGCGCTTTTCATTCAACGTCTATCTCTCATCTTCGTGTCTCGTTTGCTCTCGTACCTTTTCTTCACGAGCATTTCGCCGGTACCCTATAGCGCCGCAAAATTTAATGGAATTCAATAACGGTAATCGACTCGTGGCGTTTCAGCGAGGTACAAACTTTTTTTCGCCTTCGCGCCACCTATACACTGGCTTTAACGCGGAACGAACCAGTTTCTCCATGATTATACTCACCCCTACTTCTTCCAACTGTCCCAAGTATCTGCACGAGTGTCGCAACGCTCTTGTCGAAGACGTCGTTAGCAAAGTATGTATAAGTTGAAAAACGTTCTATACATACACGTATTATATATACATATACGCTATAAAATACTCTATAAAAATGGGAGGTGCGATAAATTGCGACTAGTTTCTGTTTCGATAGATCACCATTAAGACATTGGCCTGCGGCTTGAATTATACAAAGACAGTCGAGAGACGATGAGTATCATGCATGGAACTCGTTAAATTTATTAATCGAACGGTCGTTAAGGAAGTTTATACATTTTTTTAAGCGACGACGCTCGGTCATTAAGAAAAATCTCGTTATCGATCACGAGACCCAAATGCTTACGTGGGCTTGTTTCTATTAGCAGGATCGGGAATATTCTGTCCTAAATTCCCTTCGAGTCCTTGGAACTGATGCAAGGGTGCTTGCTGTGTGTGTTCGTGTTCGCTCTCCACCGATGTTGGTGCTGTGTCAGCGTCAGCGTGCGAACTGTTAATTGGCAACGATAAAAATATTATTTTATAAAGTTAATCTTGCTCATCTTTTATTTACCTTCAAAATTGTAATAAGATTGTATTCCGAGTTACGCAAAGATCTCACCGAGTATTCAAGTATAACTTTTATACCAGAGTCGAATATATATATATAGTTTTGCAATTATAACTCGGAATACACCGAGAAGAAAAATAGAAAGAAAATGAAGACCAACCTGAGAGTGCTCGTGTCTCTACTACGCTCCTCTTCTTCCTGAGGCTCTTGCTTGACCGCCATATGAATCAGGGGTGGCAGCGGGCACTTTAAATGTGGCGTCTGATGCAGGTGGTTCTGGTACGCGCTACTCTTCGTCAAGCACCCATCTATCACTGTTGATTGTGCGCGAGGCACGATTTCCTCAGTTTGCATAGTGCCCCCTGAAAAAGAAAGATGGACAAATCTTAACGTTGTGCACGCATTTGCAAAATACATTAATCATAACTTTCATTCCTTAACTGTGCAAACGCAGTACACCCTTAAGAGATCTATAACTTTTCACTAATATAGTATAATAACATGATTATATGTATACTATATACACACGAAACAATTGCACATCAAAAAAATGTGTAATTAATGACCAAAAGGGATTATGCAGGTTTTTAATGGATATATCGTATAGGCGATAGTGACGAGTATGGAGGAATAAATATTATAGTATTTATTATTAGCAATACCGGTATCTCGCCGAGATACAGCATTATAACACCTGATGGATGTAATCGGAACATCAATCTATTCATTCGAATGGGAAACCGCGTTTAAACGAGCGACTTTGAATGAAAGGTTAAGAGCGTGGGCCTCTCTTGTGCCGTAAGGATCGCTCTTGGATCCAAATAGATCTCGTAGAATATTCATTATCTCCTTATTAATGAAACATTGTCCGATTAACGCTCCGTAAACGGGGCAGCCGTGAGAAGTGTAAGAAGCTGGACAAATACCCACTTGCACATCGTTGAAATAAGCGCGTGGATTACACCATCGATACAAGCGTGGGCGCTGATCCATCAAGGCTTTTCGATCGTACAATTGAAAGAAAAAAGTATTTATCATACGCCATTATTCCTCATCTCTCGAGATCTTCAATGAAGAATCTTCAATCTCTCTCGCTTCCATACTTACAAACTTTGCCAACGCGCGAAGGTTTCTCTGAACGGGCGTAGGATCTCGAGTCAAAGTTTCCATGTTTGTGTGGAATGAGGCAACTGCGGTATAATTGGCAAAAGAAGAAGAAGAAGAAGAAGAAGCGAATTGAGGAGGGGGGTGGTGGCTGGTATACGATGAGGTAGAAGAAGAAGAGCGACACGTAGAGTGGCGTATTATACACGCCGAGTTTACAGCTGCGCAAGATAAAAATATTCCGTTCGAAAATAGAAGCGGACACGCATACGAGCCACCCAACACCCGCAATTCTTCGACCATACTTGGCTTTACTCGATCGGGTTTCATACTCTACCCTCCAACACTTGCCAGACTCGCTGAAACAACGCTCGCTAGCCTCGTCGGACCGTCTGCTATTTCTGCCAATCCATCCTAGAAATCCCCAGCCTATAATCTCCGCTAATTCCCCTTATTCTATTTCATACATACACACGTATTCCTCGAAACTCACTGTTTCAAGGAGAAGTTTAATATTAGACGTTCCACGCCGCGTTCCTCGGGGAAAAATCCATTGCAAAGCGTTAAGTTCCACATCGGGTAAACATCCTACGAGAATTCTGCTATTTTTCCGCCGGTTTTTCGTCGAAAGAATATTACGAGCCAGCGACGAATTATTGTAGCGATTCAATGAAAGCCAGTTATAGAATGATACAGGCAGCTGCGTAACTACAATTTATTTTTTGGCTATTCTTAGCCGTTGGCGTAGCGCCACTATTTTCGGTTCTCTCAAATTTCTCACTCCATATTTGGCATTATGGATAATGGACTTGTGCCGCGACACAAATCTCGAGTTTGCTTCTCCCTTAAGCCGTTCCCCGGCCGACTAATAAATTTTCTAATTTATGCGCGCAGAGTCATGACCACGGCGTTGATTTGCCGAGAGCTGCGCGGCAATGCTGCAACTCTAAACTCTTGCAAAACCGATGTGCCGAGAAATGTTGCAGGTGCTCCATGGAAATTCGTGCATGCGAATATCTTCGTGCTGTGCGCTAGGAGTAAATGGCGGGAGCAACAAGTGAGAAGATTCCTAGGGCGAACCATGAACGCATTCGGAACCGTAGAAAATCTACGAGCGCGTGTGTTGTTTCCTCTGGATAGTCAGTCTCGCAATTGGGTTAAAAGCGGGAAACTCTTTTGTTTATGAAAAACTTTCCAGTCGGACTGTACAAATCGTTAGTTTTACAAAAATCCCTATCAAATTTTATCAATCATTAAAGAAAAAACAAACAAACAAATGTCAAGGTTTCCTCCGAAGACTCTCGCTACAATCAAATGACAAATACCTGTGACGGGAAACTTGCTTTCTGGCAACATGAATCCAGCGAAGAGGGAAAACTTTGGTCACTTTAATCACAGCTCGAATACGCAGCGTATATGTTGCGGAATAAAGAAGAAATCCTTAGCGACGTAACGAAGGAGAATCACCGGCGAGTTCAAAGTACACCACGCGCACACGATTATCGCAGCGAGCCACCTGTTTCGAGTGGCACACAGCTCGATCCCGTTCGCGAATTCTCCTCGGCATCGGGTTTCGAATCCGACGTTCGACTCGGGATGGAACTGAGGGGACGTCGAATTAGACAGATAAAAGGAGAGGGACGAATAAGGTGAGGAAGAAGAAGAATGGACCAGCTACCAGTGAGTTCTACAGAGAGAGAGAGAGAGAGAGAGAGAGAGGAGAGAGGACAGGGTGGGGGTAAAAAGCACGTGTCCGGTGCAGTCCGAGCGCGGAGCGTGACAGCGAATTCCGAGCTTAGAGAGGAAGAATCGTGCGCTTGGTAAAATGGAAGGAGCGAATCTTGTTTGAGGGGAGAGAGAGAGGTGGGGAGGGGTAGGAGGGGGGGGGGGGAGGGGAGTACCAGAGCAATAGAAGAGGAAGAAGAAGAAGAAGAGTAAGAAGCGAACTGTTTTGAGGCGTTTCTGGGACTGTGTTGGCGTCGCGACGCCGGCATCGACCAGCTTCGAGAGACGTCGGCGCCTCCGTCGAGTTGAATTTGGTGCGGAGGCAAGCGGGGGCGTATATTCTTGATTTGGGCGGTTGGAAATCTGAGATTGCTCCATATTGGGATCTGCGTCGTGCCGTGCCACCGAACTGTTGCTCCGTAATAGCAGACCTCGCTCGCGCGCGATACCTCTCTTTCTCTCTGTGGCACCGACACCTCTCCGCCTCCCCCTCCCCATCCTTGCCAACCCCTTTGCCCCACTCATTTGCCAGCCATGCAACACTCGGCAATGAAACGCGACTACCACAGAGGGTATATATTTAACCCCGCGAGATCCGCGAGTGATACACGCGTGCCACGCGCATCCACACTAACGCGAGCAAACGTCTCTGGAATCAATCCTCTATTAATGTATTTTTATCCCATTAAAAATCTATAATTTCTCGTGGCATTGCAGCATTTTTTATATGGTCGTTGTTCACCAATCGAGGCTCAGTGGTTAATCGCATGCATTAGCACGAGGAACAATTTTTTGTTGGAACTTTCGAGGGTTACAATTTTATGATAGAATAGCAGCTGCTTCTGGCCCCACGCGGTAATAAACAGTAACGTGTTTTGATTCGATTCTTTAAGAAGTATTTTTGGCGTTTAAAATTCCTTGATTGGTTATGGCACGATCATTTAAATTGGTGTATATACCGATATCGACGGTTAGTGGTTTTAAATTAGCGTGCGAAGGAATTTGTTTTTATTGGCAATTTCACAAGGGTTAAAGTTGTGGCTACTGTTGCTGGTCCCCGAGCGTTAACAAGCAACTCTTGTATGGTCCTTATAACGCTGAAACTTTTTTGAATCCTTTAAATATATATTATATATTTACAGGATAATCGTTTTAAAATTGCAAAGCAGAGAATTTTTGCACGAATCTATACGAAAGGTGTTAAGATTCTTCGGTAATTATCGTTGTTTTTACTCCACGCGTTAATGAACAACCCTGATATAGAGTCCTAAAAAAGTCAGAACCACCCAGTACTATATTTTTAATCTCGCAAAAATGATGAAAACTTCACGCCACGTTCCCTGCAAAAATATCGACATTTAGAAAGAATAATCGTTTTAGAATTGCGAGAAAAATAATCGAAGCTTGCAACAACTCCCCAGGGTTAAAGTTCCCGAGAGAGCAGCTGTGTTGGTGTTTCTGGTTCGCGCGTTAATAAGCAAGCCGAGCTATTTTCGCTTGGCCGGTACGTAATCCAGCGTATCGCGCTTTATCGTGGCAGCTTAACGAGTTTCGAAGGCGGTGGCGAGTCCGCATTTCCCACACGCTGCCACCGGATGACGCGCTGCGGTATCCCCTGGACCAACGTCCATCTCGTAACCTGCGCGATTTATCGCTCGCTCCCGGATTATTCGCGAAAAATCACCGGCCGAGAGACGCAAAAGTTGCGCTGCCTCGCGCGATATAACACACGCGTTGGATAAAGCAGCAAGCCGGCCACGATACGGATTTGCATAAGTCAAGAATTTACGGCGCCTCGGGGGATATGGTCGAAAGTGAATCGTACTTTCGTATCTCGATCCTTTATGCTTGCCTTTTTGTTTGGAATATGACACGCGCTCCTCGCGTATCCTCAAATATGCTATATACACATATCTGTATATAGCATTATGCAAGACCGAGTCCGAACGGTGCAAATCGCTGCTGGGATGGAAAGTTTCGACGATAATTCAGTGAAATTGTTACGAATACTCCATTATGTTCCCTCGACTCGGCCTCTCTTCACGGTTAAACAGAAAATTCCCCATTTGTCCGTATATATGCAAAGTCGATCTGGAAAAGTTGCTACTTTAATGGCAAGTATTCAGGTCAGTAATCAATAACAATCGATCGTTTATCGTAATTGATGGTACAGCGGCTACGCGAACCAACACCTACGGTTATGCTGATTCAAAGAATTCCGACTAACCATTTATTTACACCTCCCGAGGAATCTCAGTTATCGTAACTGCTGGAAAACCAGAACAAATTCGTCCTGGCTCCTGCCACTCGATTATTTATCCACATGTGCACACAGGAAAGTGCTCGAAACGAGACTCTCTCGGCTTCCTTGGTGTGCATATATATATATATATGCACACTGGCACAACCGGATCCTTTGCCAATTTCACGCTGTCCCATTCGTAAAATCTTCGATTGGCCCGTTTAATAAACAATAATAAAAATGAGCGGCGCGTTTGAACAATTTTATGCGACGTGCGATCGATTCGTCTCGCCGCTGAAGCATCGAGAGCTCTCTTTATGCACGTTGAACGATCCGTTATTAATAATATAAAACTTTGGTATTAAGTCATAAAACTGTACAACTCGCGGGGAATGTTTCCTTCGAGAGACGCCGTGTGCTTTCGGCCGTTTCTTTTTTTACTCTGTATATATATATATATATAATAAATTTTTAATAGGTATACGTGCATGCGTATACCTCATGCATATATATATATATATATGTACAGGAGAATATAAGTTTGTTGGCCGAGCGTCGTCGTGGTCGTGGCAGATAAAACTCGACTCGAGTGGAAAGTAGTTGCTGACATATCGCGCCGGCTGGTATTGGGACACTCGCAATTCGCAAGTAGGCGGGGTGGCTTAACCTATACGGCATATAATATACGCCTCCGCTTCATCTCGTAAACTTCTCGTGTGCCTATGAACACCTCCCGTTCATTGCAGAAATGCGCGAACAACGGTAGCCCCTTCAAATTGATTTTCCACGAAAATAATGAATCTTTCACCATTACAAACCCATTGTTCCAAGATAGTCGATGGCTCGTGTGAAAGATACAAAATATATTATCGCTTTTATTATATGCTGCCAAGAATTACAGCTACGAGTTGCATGGGAGAAAAACCCTCGGAAAGCCGAAATGGTTCATTAATTTTGCTTTATTATCCTTTTGTAAATATATGAAAAAATAGTAAATTTCTTATTAGTAATCCTTATCGAAGTAATTATAATTTGCCTTTGTTATTTAGTTTATATTTATTTTCCAGAAAAATTCATAATATCCCTTTTCATCTGCTCGCGTCTTGTGGTTTCTTTATTATACAATTTCTGCGTCTGACTTATATTTCTAATTATACAGAGAAAGGGCACGATGGCTACTGAAAGAAATCATCGGATCCGGGTGAAAGACTTTTGGCTGGCGAATTTAAACGTGGGCTAAGATTTTGGGCAGGGATTAGTTTGCCATAGTGGTAAGACAGGTTCGCCATGGTCGAGCGGTGAATCGGATCGTGCCTCCTCGCTGTGGCCGCTGTGGGCTAAGCGAAGGCCACTTCCTCGCTAAATGCAACGACCGATCGCTAAACGAGCTGGGCCCTCGCGCTCCCCTGCACGAATGCATAATGGAACGGTTTTACCTTGACGTTTGATCCTGCTCCGGATGTACGTGGCAGCGAATCGATCTCCCAGACTTTTATTGTCGTTATTACACCAAACCCGTTTAAACCTGACCGGTGTGTTCATGTATGTACGACGTACGCGTACCTTCCTTCCCCACTCTGTCTCTTCGTTTCGCGAGATAAATGCTGCTTCATCGATACTGTACACCGCGAGCAACAAATAAATTATATATATACAGGATGAGGCACACACACGCACACACACATCTAAGACAGTTCAGGCATATGCGTAAAAATGAGCGTATGTAACTAAATAGATATTTTTAGACAATCTTTTATCAAATCCTTTATATAAGTGTTTCCTTCGTTTTAACTCTACGCTTTAAAGTTCCTTATGCCCTATAGGTTAAAAATATACACTGATCCAAATGGCGTAAACATCGACACGCGATATAAACTCGAGGGGAATAGTTTCGTTCGGAGCAACTGGAATATAATTAACGAATTTATGGTAAACAGTGGTAAACTTTGGTTCGTGGCATGGAAAGCTCGAGAGACTTTTGCAGGAAACGAATAATGGAGAGAGTGAAAAGAAGAAGAGAAGGAATAAAGAAACGTGTGTGAGATTTTTTATTTTATTCTCAACGATGATAAGCCCCTTTATGGCTTATAGTCCAAATTGGATCGCCCACGCGCGATGATAGAAACCTCTACGGCAATAACGGCGTTCGGCTCTCAGGTATATAGCACGTTTTACTAGAATACACTATACGGCTCGGTGTTGGGAGAGAATCGCTTTTAATTCGGTAATGACGCAACTCGTAAACGCACTGACGGGCTTCGACGTAGGCGAGCCGCGCTCGCTCGGCTATACGGAACTAAAGTTTCTATATTTGGTCGACTACTCAATAAGACCATAATTTACCATGCAAATGCTCGCCGCTCATGGAAAAATATCCAATCATTGGCAATCGCGAAACGCTTTATTCCTTCTAACGGTAATATACGGGGTGTGCGTTTAATTCTTGCCCAATCGGAAACCTTTAAATAATATATTTATCGAGGAGATTTTCCTGCAATTATTATATCCAGTCCACGTGGGTAAATAAAATATACTGATTAATAAAGATACAAAGGTAAAAAATTCTTTGTATCAAAAGAATTCTCGATATTCGATAAATTTGTCAGAAAAGATGGAGTATAAGGAGTGAATGGAGAAAATCTTGGTGAAACTTTTCATCTTACTTGGGTTGCTTCTCGAATTGAGAAGATACGGGAAAGAAATGTGGCGAATTTGGAGAAAAAGTGGATGAGCCGATGCAATGATTCAATGATTGATACAGGTTGCGGGCAGTGTACGTGGCTCTCTGGTATATAGAAGCGGCGCGTGCACGATTTCTACGTCACGCAGGGGGAATAATAATGTGATTTCTCTGGAAGAAATTGGACTAAAAAGAAGGAGGGGTAGGGGGGACACTGTGGGGCACAGGCTGGAGATACCGCAACGCTGCCGGCTGGCGGCTCGTTGATTCCGCTTGTGCTGTGCCGCCGCCTCTGTGGAACTTTGATTGGACGAGAGGGCACACAACACGGCGGAGGAACGGTAGCAAACGGTCGCGGCAGCTGTAAAACTTTTCCCGACAGGTATGCCCCAATGTAAATGTCATACGCGAAACGGTCCCGCATCAAGAACCAGCCGCAAGCTCGCTCGCAGTCCTGCAGCTCCTGACTCTCTACCTGCCTGCCTGCCTGCCTGCCTGCTGCACAACACAGCTCTGTCATTATTATTCCACTCCGCAATCTGTCGGCCAGCTTTCAACCTCACCAATGTCCCGATTGATAGATTCCTCGATGGAGACATTCTATTAAACTTATTCCCCCATTTTTCAAACCTCCTTCCTATCTTCGACCCCGCAGGTGCCGCTTGCATTTGTCATTGTCGCACTCTCTATCTCTATACGCTACGCTATACACAAAAATGAAACACGCGTACGTTCTTCTATTATACCAAATTTCAAAGAGAAGCTGCTGAAAAGCGAAAGCTTTTTAACCTGTTTTTCCGATGATTACTCGAAAACTTTGTCGAAAACTGCTTTTGTTTCTAATTAAAACATGCGGTACATATGGTTTACTTCTTAGATTTTCTACAGATCAATATCAGATCATTCGCGTTGGTCATTTTTATTACGAATGTATATAAATTAATCTAGGTTTTAATAACTGATTTCAAGTTGATTTTGCAAAGACTCGCGTAAAGTTAGGCTCATTTATTTTTCAATTTTCAATTAAATCTTTTTTCCTTCATTTTACGCAAGCGACCATGGAGAACTTTAAATTTATAGTGAAAATTGCAGATTCATATGTGTTTGCACATGCAGGAAAGAATGTCCATTAATAACGAGGAAAGCACTGGTTAATTTTTGCAGATTGCGACAGTTTGTCATTCTCCAAATGAATCGTGTTTGGATTTACGGTAATAATGGGAGTGTGCACGGGGAGGGTGAGAGTTTGCTGGCGATCGATCGCGATTGGCAGTTGAACGATGAGGAATTTCTCCCTCCTGAGTTGCAGGGGCCTTCTCCGGCTTCCCCTACTCCGATTCTACGATCCAACATCGATCCGGACACCTATCGAACCCTCCTTCCATTCCCATATCGGCCAATTCCATAAAATATGGCTGTGTCTTGCTAAATCCTGATTGGTAATGGCTCACGCTGCACCTGCTTCGTTAATCCAATTTCAATCCTTCTTATAACCAAGCGACCACGATCGATCGCCATTATTTTTATTTCAATGAAACCGTATCTACTTTAAATCTCTGTACAGAAGCATTAATAATAATACCAGCATTCTAACATTTTTATCTCCATCGTTCATATTTTATTCTATAATTGACCGATCGTAATCCTTTCGCGAGATTTTTACCACGTGCTTTTATCAAAACCTTTCAAAATTAAATTGTTAAAATTAAATTTATCGCTTTCGTTATTTTAAATTATATTTCGATAGGAAAATACTTGGAAAAAAAGTCTTTTGATAAATTCAATCACTAAATATACCCAACAAATTAATGGAATATTCCAATGGGTTATTAAAATTAATGGTCAGAGGGAAAATTTATCGAACTGAAAGAAAATTGTGGTGTGCGTGTGTACGTCAACACTAAATAATGCAATATCACATTTAATATTCGTAAACATTTCGTTTAACGAACCAAGGTCACTTTTCTTTCATCGTCAAAATTTTCTTTGGCACATTTATAGTTAGCATAAACAAAATGTGACTGAGACATCGTGGTAACTCGACCTCAGCGATTTTGCACTTGTTCGCTATAAACAAGTGTTCGATATTAGTGCCAAGTTACAATATTCGAGTCAAGAACGCGAATTCAATTTTCATTATGCACCATATTATCAGTGTCGACCACTCGATTAAATTCAATGTGATCGAGTGAATTTTTTTTTTTTTTTTAATAATAATCACGATGCATCGACTACTCCAAGCACAAAGGGGTAAGAATATCCAGGGTCAAAATTGATGGTCCACTGGATGAAACACATGAAAGGAATGCAAAGACGGGGGTGGTGAAATAAGAAAAGACTTGTTTGCGAGTATCGATACTCAGCTTACGCTACAAAAATGCGTTTTCCACTGGAAAATTATTGACCTATGAATCTTTAATATTATATGTTTCATATAGATAATCAACGTGACGTAATAAATATTTCGTCGATGAAAGAATATTTAAACAATGTTAAAATGCTCAACTACAGGCTTGATAATTTAAGCAACATTATTCTCCATACTGTTAGCAATCCGACGAACCGTAGACCTTCCGTACAGAAACGTGATTGTATCGTTAAAGGAGAGATAAATCAAGAAATGTGGCTAGGAAATGACTGAGCGTTTTATAGAGATGCGCGCGCTAGATTTTATATTTAGGATGCCACCATGTAACTCTAGAACTACTGAATTAGGTTAGAACGAAAATAACGAAACACCTACGCCGCCCAACGCATTCGTCTCTGCGCATTATGTATTTACAGTGTTCGTTTCTTTTTTTACCATTATCGACGTGTAGTCACGCGCATGAGGTTTAAACCTCGAGAGAGGATGGAGGAGGAAGGGGGGGGGGCAGAAAAAAAGTTTTCGGTTTAACTCGTACGAAGAAAAGTCGAGATATATGTACATAGCGTCGACAGCGCAATAATTCAGATATGAAGAAATTGGAAAAAGATCGTTAAGATATGAGCGAGATAATTGAACGGGATATCGACGTTCGACAGTCGTCTTAATTAAAAATGATTGAGTGGATTTTTAAAGACGGTTGCTCATATAAATGCGTACTATGTGCCAATGCCATCGATCACGTGGAAGCAAAACTTTCGACGCAAACCAGGTATGCTTATTTTCTTATTCGCCTTAAGCGATTCCCATTTGAGTGGAAATGGAGAGGGGAGGGGGGGGGGGATTGTACCAAATGGAAACAGTCTAAATTACCAATGAGGTTACAGTCGACCAAAGAGATATTAATCAAAACGACACGTATACTGTAGCAGCGACACGCATAATCTTATTCCGCCCACGCGATCATCGTATACGCTCTCTTTCAAAACGATCCAACCTCGCACTCGAACGTTTTGCTGCTTTTGACAAAACCACACACTGTCTTTACGTAACTCCCCCTCGTCCTCGTCACCTGTTCCGGAATTCCTAATAGCGTGAGAGAATCAAAGACCAGTGTCTTTGTCGAATAAATCTCAGGAGAAACTGTGCGTAAAACGATCATCCTTCCCGAACTCGAATCTCTCCTGTGTAGCATCCAATAATCGTCCAAAGACATCTCTTCGATTCAACTCGAGCACACCTGTCCCAGCTCTATTTTCGGACATGAAATAACTCGCATTCATCACCGTTTTTGATATTTCAAGAAAACGCTCGAGAATCTCGACTGCTATACACGAGCATTGCGATAACCACTTCTAAAATACTTCGATGAGAATTTTCCTCCTCGCGCAACTGCCTAGGTCCAAAGTCTCGTTGCTCGATGAATATTACTTTTCTATAAGCCTCGTTTGAGTTTCTCGATGAAACAATAAGCATTCTCCAAAGAAATCAGTACTATAATCAAGAATAAATAGACATATTCTTGAGGTATTTTTGAATTTCGAAAATTTAATAGTAATTACCAACCCAAAATTAAAGATTTGGTTTTGCCGAGGAGAAAATTTAACTTTACGATGGAACGGATGATTACATATTTGGACAAGGTAAGAAATTCGTAACACGCATTAATCATATGATTTACATATAACACTTGACTAAAAAAATGGTTAAATTCACATAAACAAATGTCGGTTTTGTACGAGTTAAGAGGCACGGAAGGATGATCGTGCGATCGACGACGATGGCAAAGACACATCGATTTGGTGTTCCAGGGGGGGGATAAATGCAAGATCGACATTGAAGAGGCGGGTACCTATGTTATTTGCGATGAAAGGGACGCGAAGGAGGATGAGCGAGAGATGAGAGAACGGTGAGGACTAAGTTGGGGAAGTTGTACGCGGGTTGTCCCTAAAGGCTGCTAAAGGAAACGAGCCGTGATGGAGAACAGGCTGGCATACCAAATTAGTGGTGGTACGCTAATGTACAGGGGGGAATTAACAACCTGTACGAAGGATGAATCCTCGATTGCGCCAATTGAAAAATGCTCCGACGGAGAAAGCAGCAGCAGCGCGTCGCAATATATATACATATATATGCCGCTAATATTCCATGTTCGGTCGAGCGTGATGAGGGGGCGTCCAAACGCGATGCACGCGTCCTTGTCGTTGTCGTGGTCGCTGTCGCTTTCCTCCGCGTCGAGAGAAGATGTTGCATTTTTTCACGCTCCAAACTTAGAACGCTTCTCCTTTTAACGCGCGAACCTAGCACACACACACCTGGTCTTACTTACGCCTCGGACCTCGACATCCCAGCCAGCAATCTTTGCCTACGGAGCAGCCAGCGACGCTCTACGCGCATAAATAACTCGCTTCGTTAAGAACCTAAAAACATTCTCAATCCCCGACCATCCAATAAATCCACTAAACCCCATCGTTCGTTAAATTAACGCTCTTCGAGTCAGCGATGCTGAAGCAAATGTCTGAAGGATGATGCTGTTTTGTGGAATTTACACAAATATTTTCTGTATTGTAAAAACGATAGAATCTAATTTTCCTACTTTGAGCAAAGCTTTGATTTTTCTCAAGTCAGCCGATGACGCTCGAAGGTGAAGTTATGCGCTTAAGAATCTAATGGAAACGCTTTCGATCCACGAATAACGAACGAATCATAACGCTGATTAAATTAACGCGCTTTTCTCCAGTGAAACGCTATATCGGCACGGTAATATAGAATTCTCGGAGCACCTGTAGAAAATAGCGAACGCTCTCGATTTGATCAGGAACAAATTTCTAATTGTCCAACGTCTAATTTGTGCTGTCTTGGAAAGGCTGGACATCATTATCGAATTATGGTAGGCTGCTTCGCAGGCCGTTTTGCCGGTGGTGCGTGACGACGGGAAAACGAATTGACACCAGCACCGGAGCCTGTTCATAGTCCATATATGGGTTAGAACGCTAAACGAATTACCGAGGGGAACACGACACGTCGAGTTCTGCTTTAAGCAGAGCGTCCAACTGGTCCCCCACAGTTGACGGAGGGGGGATTCCAGTGGCTGATCGCAACTTCTTTTTCTCCTTCGTACCAGCTTTGCCCACGACACCAAATCGCGCGTTCTTCATTCATCAGACATTTTCTCCGACATTGTCCAATGGAAACTCGCGATGACACCGTAAACACTTCAAAGTTAAATAACTCGAAATCTAGCAAAATATTGTATCACTTTACTATAAAAAATAAAAACACAAATTCTTATCTGGAACAACGTTTTAAATATAGAATCCAAGAAACAAAGTTATTAAAATCACTCGCTATAGCTTAAGGAGAATCGACAAATCATTGCAGAAATCCCTATATGCAAGCCAAACACACAATTCTCCTCTCGCGATTCTAAAAACGCATCTCGTGCAAAAAGTTCCATTGACAAATTGACGCGAAATATCTGAAAATATCGAGATTCCCGCCATTCCCTCCAGTCGAAGGAATGAATCTCGTCATTGACTACAATGCTGCAGCATGGTATAGCCGAGTCACGTGGTTTTTAAAAGAAATAATAGCTATTAACTTCTCGCAGCGTGCTTATAGAGTATCGTACGCGTAGTTTGCGAAGGTGGTGGTCGAAAGTGTTGGTGGTGCTGGTCCCACACGAGTGCAGCTGGGCAAAGTGTTCGTATAGAGGGGCGCTTTTACACGCCGCGTTTGTGCGCGAGACTCGACTCCCGAGGACAAAAGCGGATTGTGCGTGCACCTGAATGGCGCTTCCATTCATGCCACAACCCCTTCCTGAAGACACTCACGTGTGTGCGCGTGTGTGTGTACAAGCGCACGTACGCGCATTAGCATTGTCGATCGACGAGACGTCGAGCTCTCTTCGTTCCTCCTTTTCTCTCCCGGCAAGATCAGCTCGCGACACAAATACAAGAGCGATCGCAGAAATATGACGCTACTGAATCTTTCATTAGCTTCGTTGCCTCCGCCTTTATCGTGCCGGATCTTCTATCGATCAATAAAGTCAGCAATCCTGTACTGTAATCGTATAACAATAACACTGGGACAGTCACCCTGGAAAAGCATCGTTAGCGTCGAAGCGATATTATAGTAATATATAGCGCATTTTGTCGCTTTTACCGCGTTTCGATAGCGTGACGTCGAGAGCGCGCACTTCCGCGATTCAACGAAATGGTTTAATGACTCGCGTTTGTCCCTCGAGAGGGAGGGGGTGGGGGTGGGTGGGTGAAAAAGTTGCGGTGGGAAGAGAAAGAGGCGGATGGACACGTGAATGAAACTGCCCATTCAGCCCCACTCGCGCGGAGGTGTACACGCGTGTGTGCGTGCGTGCCATTGTCGATCGACTCCTCGGCTCGACGGTGACGATGTGTACGCGTGTGTGTGTGCGCGGTGAGCGCCAGGTTGGCGCGTCACCCGACGTTCGTTTTTGTCGTCGCGACGGCTCCTGGACAGCGCGCGCGTCCTCGGGAGAATTCTGGAGGAAAAAAACAGGAAGAAACGACGAGCTAACCCTCGACAATGTCGCGTGCGACTGGAATCCTCGATCGACTTGGCAAACTAATTAACTTTTAATAACTTCGCCATCCGCAAAAATGCCAAACATGGCAACGATCCGCGTGCTCTCTCGTATTTTTACTCGTCCATGCGTCCTGTTTCCATATATACTTTTTTTCTTACCTCCCTTCGATTCTGCTTTTCTTCCGAGATCTTAAATTTCACGGAGCACGTGACTCGACTGTGGCTAATGCCCCGCCGCGCTGAGAAGCATATATCGTAAGCAGAGGGAGAAAGATGGATGAAAGAAATTAGATTTTTTTCGTCTCTTCTTAGAAGTTAGTCGTGTCAGTCGTATAAGCCAAGATATAGTCGAGCCAATTTTTATATGCCAATGAATTTAATGATTATGCATCACAGGTACATGCTGGATACTCCTTTGATGACTCTAACTCTTCTTTAAACGGATTTATGGGGCCTCGAGTGTTTAGCAATGTATAAAGCAGGAACAGTTTGAGCGCTTGATTTTTTCTTTATTTAACTACATGATAATTTAACTTGTAATAAATTTTTTGGTTGTTAATTGCAATGCAATATACTGAAAGTCATATTAATTGATAGGGAAATATTTTTTGTCATATTCTGTCGATTATTAAAGCTTTTAAATTAACATTTTTTACGAGTTGTCGACCATTACTTAATTATTTATTGGATAACGCCGAATTATTGATAGTGCTTTTTATTCAGTATACGACATTGTATAATCTTTGCGATTTTGATCGTAATCTGTATTTTTGTATGTAAATGCAAGCATACATTTACCAAATTCCATGCATAACGTGACAGCTGTTAAGACATTCTCTTTTTGTTCAATAATTTCATCGATTATCCCAGATTTACGATGCACCGTGCGAATCATCAAAATTTTAAGTAAATTGCTACAAAAGAACTGAAATCAGTGTATATTTAATAAAACTCTCGAATACCCTAAAAGATCAACAGTTTCGAGAGAAGCATATTCTGCGTCGCTCAGGTGCACGTAACTTTTACTACTTGGCGCGAAACTCCATCGAGCCTCCGAATTAAAGATGCAATGCGTTTACTTACCGTGTTTAGTTAGATGAATGATAATACTTCTTGGAATAAGAAGAGGGAGAGAGAGAAAAATATACAAAGAGCCGGGGATAAAAGGACAGGGAAAAGGTTTGTTTATTTTACACAAAAATAACGACAGTTTATTAAGAATAAAAAAAATTGGTTTATACCTGAGGAAGAGCGTCAATATATGCTGGAAGATCGATTTTTACGCATCTTGTAGTTTTCAAGGTACACGCGATTCAAAGGCGGAGTAGGATACATCGGATGGTCGTACTTTCCAAACCGATCGGCCCCTTGTGGAGTTACCGAACGATTTATCGATACCCGCCAGCGAACATTACGAGCGATATTCGATTCAAGCGAAACTTCGTTAAGTCATATATTTATTCCTCCGATGCATAATCGGGTCCTCGGTGCCATTGTAATCGCGCCACTTGGGATGAGAAACACGATGATCCAGATAAGCCTACGCGTTTTCTTATGGGAATGAGTCGAGCGGTTAAGTAAGCGACGAATGAAAATGGCTGGTCCTCTTCAACTAGCAGGTTATTAATCACACCGAGGATGGTGATTATTTCTTGGAAAGGAAAGCACCACTTATGTGTACGAGACGAGATGAGCCAACGTGGATGCTCGTGTATAGAAAAGCGATTAAAAGAGGAGGACTTGCGAAAACAAAATAATCTGCTGCTTCGAAAAACCCAAAGATCGTTCCATTTTCCGTATCCGTGCAGCATTAAAAAATTAAAAAACGTTTCGAGTTTCGTCTCTTATTTCTCGCTAAAGCTCTAAATATTTCCATTAGTCAAAACAGAGGATTACCGAGAATCGACGGACTTTTATTTTCTAAAGCGTATTGTGTCTATATTCTGTTGCAACGAACGTTTTGATGAACTTCCTTGAAAGGATATTGTTGACCGTCGGACATTATTAGCATTTACGGCGAAGAGCAAAAAGTGAGAGGCTCGAATTGTATGGCAAAGTATCATAACATAACAAATCGATTCTCGCTAACACACGCACACGCGCAGGCACGAACGATGCAGGGACAAAGGGTATAGAAGAGAGAGAGAGAGAGAGAGAGAGAGAGAGAGAGAGAGAGAGAGAGAGAGAGAGACGCGCGTGGTTTAAAGAAAGTCATCATAAATTATTCCGGGCCCGAGGTTCCATATGGCGTCATAGGTTTCCAGTACGCAAGCACCGTTCGTGGATCCGCCATTGGACCACGATGGATAATAACGCTTACCCACGCACGAGAATTAGAATCTAACCAAGCGCGATAATTTATAGCCGGATTATGCGCTAGCGCTCTATTATCTGTGTCAAGAAGAACTCTGTCTTACGCTTTTCACGAATAGCTTTTCCATTTCGAAACAACAACTTGATCAGGTAAAATAATTCCCGCGGTACAATCGCTCGAAAAATTGGACGATCTTACCTTCGCTTGCAATTTAATCATAAATAATCGTATTAGAATTCTTCCTCAAACGTTTTTAAAATGTTCTTACTTTGACAGAAGAATTGATAGTTGGGAATGTAAAATTTTAAATCATTGTGTCATCGATTATGATAATGTGGTTACGAGCGACTACAGCGTGAATTAGTTGCCACGATGATATGCAAAAATAATGAAAATTACTGAAAACTGATAAAATGGTAGTTTTCTCGAAAAAATAGTTTATTTAATGAAACATAAAATAGTTGTAGGTACTATAATTGAATAGTATTTTATAACACGTGATAATAATAGTTTTAGTATAAGGTGAGTACACTGTGGAAAATTGAATCGTTCGCTTCGTGCTGTTTATAGTATAGAAATTTGGCAGGAATAGTATATGCACTAAAAGCTACTAGTTATACACATTAAAATTGCCTAACTCATCTCGCGAACTACTTATATACGTGTAAGAAACATTTTATTGTATAGGCAAGCCCCATTTATTATATAGTATTTAATCACGTGGGGAAGAATACTTGCGAGAAGCTTTAAAAATGTTTCAAACTTTTAAGACCATTCAGTGGCAAAGTATGACACAAACTTTCAAGAGATTACAAAAGAATTATCTTAAATAGCTGATGATATTTATATCTCCGTTTGAATAGTCAATGTAAATAATTATATTATAATAGATTTCGCTATATTTGATTACCTATTAAAATGTCATCAATATAGTTGATTTTTATTTTAATATTACTTTGTTAAAGTTCGAAGCACTATATATAGCACGGAAAACAACGAAATCATCCATCATGATATAATATTTTTTATAGTCAAGTGCGTTAGTTGAGGCTACTGTACTCGTATTTTTCTCCGTGTTCAATAGTCGAATACACTCGAGCAGGATTTCCTGTGAAAGTTCAAATAATTGTATCAGACACTTTATAGCAGAGGTTAGGAAGTTCGTTTACTTCAGCAAACAAAACTCGAGCATTTCAAAGGATGGTGCAGGGAGTTTCTTGAAAACTTGAAAAAATGTCGCCACGTAGAAAGCGAGCGATCCAACTTAAACGCTCTGGTAAACAAGACTTGGAGAATTTCCATAGCCGAGCAGATGATCTTGCCTGCATGTATATAGACGACCTTTGGCAAAACATGAAAGTTATGGAGAGAGATATAATTCGATTGATCGGTGGAGAGAACTTTGGGATTTATCAGTTTCCTTCGAGGCCAGGAAATAGTTTGAACGCTATGATGAGGAAAAACTGAAGATTTCTTCCGATTGATGAAAAAGAGCGAGAAAATCAGTCGGTTATGAATAGGAGTGAAAGCACAGATCCGAAACCGGGCGATTATGGTTATCGAAGCCGATGATTAAATCGAACTCCGTTATTTAGCGCTGTTTTGGCCGAATCGCGTGCATAATCGCTGGTTATAAAGCTTAACAAGCATCCTTATAAAGCTGACCACTTGAGAAAAGGCCGGGAACGAAAACGTCGCTCAGCTTTACCGTTCTTCCTGCTCGTTTCGTTTTCGCATTATAAAAGTACATCCGCCGGATAATTCGTTTTTGCAAATTGCCATTGGCCTTATTTCGTCTCGCCACGAGAGGATCATCTCCACCGGCACAATGTGTTTGACGATCGAATAAAACTGACGGTAAGAGCAAATAAATCATCCCTGAAAAACTTGACAACGCTTGATCGCTATAACATTATACCGCTGCCCACCACCGCAAGTACATACCATTTAGCATCACTTCCCGAGTCCGACGGTGATTCATTCACAATCGTTTCGTCAAACGTATACCCACCGCGTACGAAGAAAAACACGGAATCATCAAACGCGACCGTACAGCATTTTTACGTCGCGAGCGATCAATCGAAGCGAATGCGTTGCTTGGCAGGAATGCCAAAGTTTTGAAACGAGAGGTTTAATGGCGGATTTTGCGCGAGGTTTCGCGTCTTTCCGGAAAATGACTTCATCCGACGGCGATTCCAAGGATTTTCTTTGGAGGAAGCAAAAAGCAGGTAGCAATCATGGCGAGGAATGCTGGGGAAGGTCGAAATAATGGCGCAGGGGACAAGGGGGCAGCGCGCGCCAACGGTCGGTATACCCTGACAATCGGCGATTGTGGAGCGAGAATAGAGAAAAACAGTGAGTGACTGTTCGACGAATGACGTTTGGGCGAAAAGAGTAAAGATGGATCTTATTTCTGCGCGCGTATATTTTTCTTTTCTTTTCGGGATCGGATTATGCAAATATCGGCTGGTTCCGATCACTATCGGTCTATTTAACCTATAGAGACTTCGTCGAACGCGCGTTAAATTCATTCTTCGGTTATTTCTGAGCATGCGGTGGTGGTTAGATGGCCCGATAGCCTCGCGATTAATTATATGCTGGGCGGGATGCATTTCCATCTTGGAAGTAAATAAAGCCGCTCTTGACCTTTCAACGACTGAGCCGGTACTTTTTTTTCACCGTGTGCGAGTCCGCCAGTTCGGTATACTCTCTCGCAGATTCTTCCTTGACTACTGCAGCTTGCTTGTTTATATACCTTGACTCTCCCTATCCCTCCCCCCTCCGGCCCACCTCAAGAATGCAGATTTCAGCCCGAGCACTCTCTTACGGCCAGTACAACCATACTACCGGCAAACGACTCCATTTTCATTGGTATTAATGGCCCTTTCTTTCCATCCAATGTAAAGTATGGCCGCTATTATCGCTGCGGCATAAGAATACCTCGGCAAATTCTCTAATGTCTTTTTAACTTGCTCCAATCAATTGCTCCAGCGATTTAATACCAACTATTTTAATAACTCCATGTTCCTCGTCCAACCCTAATTAATTAATTTCTTCGCTCGCTTATCATATGTTTCTACGCATTCCGAACAAAAGCCTGCAGCTTTTCCTTCCAAGTTTTTTGCCTTCTCTCTTTCTCTACTGTCTTATTCCTCATACTATCCAAGCTTTTGTAACGGTTTAACAGAGAGCACTGTTAAAAATCTGCCTAAGACGTTACAACGTGTTGTATCCAGTTACGGAAATATTGTAAGAGACAACGTTTCTAAAAATCTTGGAAATATCTCTGATATAGAAATTAGATATATGATAATATTCGCTTTTTTCAGACATACGATAGTATTCGGGAAGAGATAATAATTATAGATTATCTTACCATTGGCGGAGAATCCATAACGATTCGATCGAAGAATATCCCTGTACGATCATCGATGTTCGATCTGCTTCTGCATTCCTAACGTGGAAACTTTGTTGTATCGGGACAGACACGTGCGCCACACGGGTCGATGCGATGAAACACGCGTGCGCACGATTTATTAAGCGATGAAACGCTTCTTCATTCGACGTGCAATTCGAATTTACGTTAATTTCACTCTCACTCTCAATAGGCACTTTGGAAAACACCATGCAATGTTCATCCAGCAAGAAACCAATCAATGTTTTTCCACTTATTTTCTGGATCACAGATATCACATGTCGTCGATACAGCCGGAGTTCTCTCGTGAAACAATGCAGCGGATCAAAGAAACGATGATGCTGTAGAAGGAATTCGAGGATGACACGAGTAATAGTTTGAAATCCTTGTGGTTCGGTACTGCAGAATCTTGTCGAAGAATTTCCTCGCGGCGAACTTGACAATCCACACGCGTGTTATCGATTCACTTGTACGCGTTGCGAGCGCACGTGACAATGCGCTAGGAAACGTGCCAATTTTAGAGCGAGTCACTGATGCTGCGAAGTAGAAGGATACGAGGGAGAGGTGAAGTGAGAAAAAGAGAGGAACAGAGGGAAAGAGCAAAAATAAAAAAGAAAGAGAGAGAGAGAGAGAGGGAGAGACGCGCGTGAATTCGGGGAGAAAAACCATGGAGAGACCACGCAGGACGTGACATCCAACGTGATCGCAGCACGCGGACGAAACGCGCGTTAACCGATGCGTCGCGCGAACGAGATTCGAGCGTACTATTCGCTCAACTTCGGCTTTGCTCGGCAATCATCGTCCCTACAACTTGAGCTCGAGCGCGCGCACGTTTCTTGCCGGTTCTGAGGGAGTATGCTGCAGCTTGGCGATAAAGAGAAAGAGAAAGAGGAAGAGAGAGAGAGAGAGAGAGAGAGAGAGAGACAAAAAGAGTGACATATAGGAGTAAGAAAGAGAGAAAAGACTAGCCTGTAACGAATCCACGAATCATCAGTTGTATACATGTCTCTTCTCTAATTCTCTAGTAAATATCTGTTAAATCATCTTTTCATTTGCTAAACGTGGTCTAGCGATTTAGGCCGTGTTTCAAAATTCACTGACAGTATTGTCAATACTGTTATTTAACTATAAGATGTGTGACATAAAATGTAGAAATTTCAGTACCGGTAGTACTGGCAGTGAATTTTCAAACACGTGGCCTTAGAGAAACAATATACCCAATACATGTGTATGAAACGCATCGCGAATGATGATCAAAGCTGTCGATTCACGCGTACCAAACGACTCCCATCGTTGAAATAATGGTTTATAGACAAGTGCAACGCAACGTGCAACGCATCGTTGTAATATATAGTATCATATCTACCACATGCTTAACCGTAATTAATAATCATCGCATAGTAGGAAGCATAAGGAGAGAAAAACAGCTAGATTCGTCGTTTCATACAATTTAAAGTAGTTTAGTCGTTTAGGATCGGGTTTCGTGGATGCTAAAGCGAGACTCCCATGAGACTTATAGTTTAAATATCGATAAAATATAGAATAAACCAATTACTACCACTGAAATGAATGTGCAGACACCTTTGAAAAGCGCTCCATACAAGTTCAATGTTCTTGGTCGATAACCAATTTTATTTTGCACGCTCAAACTATTTTATACAAAACATTGTACTGTTTTGAAAACAGTCGTTAAACGATAGAACCAGGTTAAGCGCTCGAGGAACACAGTCGACTCTGTGCTTGACAGTAAACAAGTTAAAACAGTAGACCGTTCTTTCTATCGTCATTGCTCATGTGAAAATGTACGAGATTTTACGTGCAATCGTATCGTTATTCGCGCGTGCAATTTGTAGACAAATTGGTTATGCATAAAAAATATCACTTATCGGACATACGCACTTTTACACGAATTGCGAAATGTTTGATAGAAGTGTGTACGTGCGATAGGTGCCATACTCGATAAACCTGTATAGTATTAGCTCGGCGTAAGAGTTGAAATTCGTTGTTAATCATTCCAGTATAGATATCAGGAAATCCGGATGTCCTTAAGGAAGAGAAGTAAACTTAAAGAACGAATGATTTATTCTTTTTTTTTATTAATTTGCACAAATGTGTATATACAGTATATATATATATATATATATATATGTTTGTATATCGTGGAAGACAAACCTCAATGAGAGTGCGATCATTTTACACTAAAGCTTGCTAGCGTCGTCTGTGCTATCAACTTTCTCACACACAACTTACTTTTCACGATTGTATACAAGCAAAGTGTATATATATACTATTGCAATATATATGTATGATTGATTGCAAAAGCATTACCATACGCACCACGCCTATTCCTGTCACCCAGCATCTGGCGTCTCAAGCGGATTATCTATATACGTATACAAATAGCTGCACGCTTACAATTAGTTGGAGCCGTAATCCGAGCTCGCTCGTTCTCCCACTCCAACGATTCCAGCAATTATCTCTGAAATCGCGCTTGAAAGCAACGGGCAAACAGTCTTATTTTTTCTACTTGGCACTCTCGGTACATTTCTCTCGGTGAACCGAGACATTGATAGAATTTCGTAACCATCCCCCCTCCCTACAACCACATTCTCCTTCTCAGCTCGCCTACCCCACTCTCCTCTCTTTGTTAGCTTATTGAAATATCCGCGAAACGCTCGGAATCTTAATGGCTACACCCACGCGCCAACCTTTAAAGTTCGAGAGAATCACGAGTATCTGTTATTTAGCATTCTCGACGCTAAAGCTTCGACCATAAGCGTGTTCGAGTCGCGATAATATTGACGGGGACGTATCTGTTTCAGAACGGGATTATCCTGCAGCAGAAGGGCTTTCGGAGAATCGGCTGTGACGCGCATGGCGAAAGAAAGAGCCGCGGATTACTTCCGTACGCTTTGCACTCTGATTCGAGATGCCCTCGTGAGCTCGAGCAATTACGTAAAGCAGATGCGCTCGGCTAGCGGTCACGGTTCACCATTGCTGCGAGTTAAAATACTGAAATGACTGAGAGAGGTAAGATGGAGTAAGTGCAGACTGTAATTCCGTCCGAAGTAAATGCGCCCACGCCGAACCGATCCAAACAAGGCGAGAACCGAAGCCCGGATTTGTCGTTTCTCCTCATAGAATGCTCGCTGAGGATTGGAACACGCTTTCGAAACGTCTAACTCAAATATTCGTCCGTTCCAAACGCGAAATAAATTACTCCACGTTTTCTCGCTTTTATATATATATATATATATGCTCGACGAAGAGATACGAGTGCTTCTATGTGTTGGTGCCTGCTGGTAATCTATTTTTAATTAAATTGTACGGATATATACCGATAAGAATGGTTCACGGATTGTGAACAGAGTGTTCGTTTGAATCTTATATTTTTTTATTTATTTTTACTAACAAATAATTCTCTCTAAATTTTACTGTATAGAGTCAAGGACAAGAAAGATGCACGAGGTATGACTTGAGTATTCGTATCATCAGTTATATATATATATATATATATATAGGTTTATTTGACAATACCTTTGAATATTTCATTACTGCACAAATTACTTGACAAAACAATAGAGCTAGAAATTACAATAATTTATAAAAAAAAACAATTAAATTGTTTAAAATTACTTTATTTCACTATCTTTTTTTTTATTCATGTTAAAGATAATAGTAATTAATAGAGAATACGCAAGATCGAAATATTATCGCAGCAAGATGATCGATAAACACAAAGAGAGTGGGGTGCTTGGGAGAGATTGCAAGTCCCGATTGTAACTGTATTGCACAAAAATATACATATAAAAGGGCGCAGGCTGATTTGAAGTAGGCGAAGATGCTACACAGACTTCCGAAAGCGGAATAGTTTTACGTTCCGTATAGGGGAGCTGCGCGTTAGGAAAGGTGAACGCTTCCTACAAGATTTTGCGCGCAATTACGATTCAGATGTCAGCGACAAAACTGAAACGCAAGCTCCGATCGTGAGATACGAGATGTACCACTTTCGGTGCATAGACGCAGTGCAAAGAGTGCAATGCGCGACTGCGCGAGTTATAATGCGCGCAAAACGTAGGAAGAAAGTAAAAAGAAAAGTCTCGAGGAATAAGGCTCGCCAAGGTAAATGCAAACCGGACGTTGTTTTCTGCAGAGACCATAAGTGTTTAAAGCAACAGAAACGAAATCTTTGCGGTACGTTGTCTGTATAATGTATATAGTATATGTACAGACTGTTCCGAGACCGCGTGGGACCTGTTGGCCCCGCCCATCGTTGCTCAGATGTCATTACTCATTATACGCGTTGCTTCTTCTCTTCTTCTCCCTCTCCTTTTACCTCCTCCCCCTTCCCCTTCATCACCATCCCAAAACTTCCTCCGCTCCTTGATTAAAGACCCGTCGAAGAGCACGCGAGGCCCTCTCCGAAGAGGCCCAAACGACCAAATCAATTCCACCGACGCACTCGCATCCATCAACCGCACCGTTGCAATATTTCCAACAAATTTCATAAAAACCTTATCTCATTCTTCGCGCTCCCCATTATCAAGAGTATACGCGCGTGAGTAAGTAGTCAAATTATACGCAAACCATTTGGCGATTTATCGCACGCGGAGATTTCACTGTAGAATTTAAAGTCTTGCATGATATATATATATATATATATATATGAGTGTGTGTATATGTATGATTTCAATGGACCCGTCATTACAGCGATGCATCGGTGCGCAACGAAACTTCGAAGACAGAGTATATATTGGAGAAACTTGCGGGTATTAAGCGAGTGTATATAGCTATGATATTCACGAGAGCCAGTGGAGCTTAGCAAGCCTATAAATAGGAAGTCTATTGGACGTCTAGGGGCGGGGCAAACACTGACCTTTATCCGATAAGCATAAATCTTGGTCGATGCACCTTCGGGACCGGATCTGCCGAGTCCTCCCTGATACCACGATGGTACGCGACGCGTACTTCAACGTTGATCCCGTCCCAGCAGGAATATAATCCAGTCTTATCAGTCTTTCACGAAAATCTAGCGGAACGTCACATTTTGTTCGGTTAAATCGAGAATTCTTTTCCGATCGAGTCTACGTCTTTAACGTATATGTATATACATTCCCACTTTGATTACGTATATACATGCATTCTCCGCTTACCAAGCGAATTGATACGATTGAATCAAGCAGTCAGCACTTTCCTAAATTGACCAAACATGCATACGGGGATTCGCTGAGTGGTTCTGGACGAGCCTTTGGTATTGGTAAAACGAATTCGTAGTGTCAGAAACGTTCCCAAGAGTCGACGGAATCAGTTTGACTCCGGGGAACGGTTTAAGAACGTTTTGGATATAAAATGCGTGCTATATGTATATAAGTATAAGGAGGTTGTACTTATATAGTTTAGTCGTATGAGCTTGTCTGTACAGGTATACGTCTATGTGTCGTGGTAGGAAAGAGAGGATCTCTGGATCGAGTCTGAAATTGTAAATTATAAATAACATGCGTAATGATATAAAAGCATTTAAATAATTAATTTCTTTATCTAAATTATTGCAATAAACCTTATTCACAGCTCGTATCCTACTCCTTGAGTCTGTCTTCATTGTCTACACTGCTTACGCTCCTCGTTCAACAGTTATACCTCGTCGCTCGATAATAAACTTTTTCACAGTACACTCCAGGAAATATATTGTGTCCAACTTATAACCAAATGTTTTAAAAGGCCGTACTTCAATAGCGGTCAACACTTTTCCACATCACGCTGGTTACCTGGTCTAGCACCGAGTCCCGAGCAATAAACCAAGAACAATCGAAGAACCCTAATATACCTGATACTCTAATCACTAATCTAAAATTACTATTTTTGTATTTTTAATCAAACATATTTGAAATTATTATGAATACATTCCTTGTATTTTTAACATGAAAATGAGTCCAAATACGACATTCATCGAACAATTATTTCTTTTAGTTATACCTTGAAGTTGCTATTTTATTATCTATAAATTCTAATAATAATTCAATTTTACTATATATCTTCGTTGTGCATTAAGTTCAAATAAATCTCCAAAATATTGGAAAGGACATAAACATATTATTAAAAAATTAACAAATATAAATTTTAGTTTAAGATATAATTGACAAATAAATGTAAATATTTTAAAATACTATCTTCAAAAAGAAAAAGGTTAATCATCTCATAAAATTAAAAATATCAATTTTTTTAGTATGATTCTGCTACGGGTTAATTGATGCTTATTTGGATTATTTATAGACATATTGGAATAAAATAAATTTGATTTTTAACAGATTTTAGTAAAATGAGAGATGCAAGATATAATTAATACAGAAATAATAGTCCGATTAACGTCGTGTTTGGATTCATTTTCATGTTAAAAATATAAGCAATGTATTCATAATAATTTCAAATCTGTTTGATTAAAAATATAAAAATTGTAATTTTGGATTAATGATTAGAGTATCAGGTATATTAGGGTTCTTCGATTGTTCTCGGTTTATTGCTCGGGACTCGGTGCTAGACCAGGTAACCAGAGTGATGTGGAAAAGTGTTGACCGCTATTGAAGTACGGCCTTTTAAAACATTTGGTTATAAGTTGGACAGAATATATTTCCCGGAGTGTACATAAAGAGAACTGTAGACGAGTGGAACAAAGCTAATTTCGCGCATTCGAGCAACAATTCACTGGTATCCGTATCGAGACGCATATCAGCTACATTGTAGAGGCTTAAGTACGCTGAAACACGATCCTCGCACCTGTTGCCACTTCTCTATACAATCGACCCAAGAAAACCCGTTGAAGCACAACACAGAATTTTCTGTAGGAACGGCGAAAAATCCAACGATTCGTCATAATTGGTCGAAAACGATCCCCTTGGACAGCCGTGGACAATGACCTGTTTCTTCGCGTTGGAGGAAATAGAAATAGACAAACCGCTGTACAAATTGCCATTGCACGGTTATCGTGAATCATCGCTGCGGCATATATACACACACACATATATATATATATATAACTAGGCACACACTCGCATTCCTACCAGCTTACTCTCGAAAAGCCTTATCTCCGATCGACGCTGCTCGGAATCACGCGCCAAATTCATTCGGTATGAAAATGTTGAAATAGGACTGGTCGAGACGACGAGGTGAAATGAAATCCCGTGATAAGTGGATTATGCGATAGCGATATTTAAGGAGGGAGGGATCAAGGGTTGCAAAAGCACTTGGTACTTTATGGGGATAAAGAATCAAGCGAGAAATATCGGTTTACGCTGATCACCTCGTTTGGCTTATACAAATGGCGCGTCTGCATTCGTATCGTCCATATCTCGCACGTAAATATTTGTATCGGGCTCGCGTGTGCTGTCCTATCCAGGGAGTACCGTAGCTTGTTTGTTGCGAGCGGGGATTATCGTGGTAGAGGCGCGTCCTGGGAGGCCAGGCGCTCGCGCATGGCATAACACGGGGAAAACACGAGTAAAAGGATGAAAAAAGCAGGTATTAAAGATGCGAGCGAGCGCGCCAGAAAATCCCGTCATAGCGTGGCTCTTGTCATGCGCGACCACACCACGTACGCTCAGTCGCTTTACTCGACCTGAATAAAGGACGCTCGCTGCAACGTCCTTTAATTCGGATCTTCTGAAAAATCATGGACCGTTAAATCATTGCTCGGTATGGCGCGCTCCTTCAACCACCTCCCCTGCTTCTTTTATCGTGACTCTTATACATTTAGGAATGGCCAATGCGTAGGCTTGGAATGTTTGGGCGCGATCGCTTTTCTTTCTTTCCTCAATTCTTTCTTTCTCGCTTTTTAATCAAGAACGCCACTTTGCGTCTCAGCATCGCACGATTATATTCTAACTTATATATATATATGGCTTCCATCATAGGAGATTACTGGGAAAATTTATTTTCGCGAGTCTATACGTGTCTCACCAGCTTCTCGCGTGTTCCGTGAGAAAGAAAGAGAGAAACTTGAAACATTTCAATTTTTGCATTCCCATCTCACTGATATATCGATTCGAGATTAAATCATCGCGTCCAATCTTAATTGTAATTTACAATGCAATCGTGCGAGGGTTTTTCTCTTATCCGCTTAATGATTTCATAGTTTCTTACGATGAATTGTGCAGCAATTATAATTGGCACGCACAGGATTAAGGTACGAATGAATCGAGCGCGCGTATATGAGCGGGAGTAAGGAAGAATAAGCGCAGCGGGTAATTAACTTGCACTATCTTGTGCGCGCGCATTCTGTAAAAATTACAAACGAGTTGCGGAGCTTCATTAATAAAGAACGCGAACCGGTGTATAGGTACGATCTATTTATAGATATTATGCTGCCACTATAAGAGATACTATCGCGTGTAATCCAGTCTATGCGTATAAGCTGTACATATATACGAATAAACATAATTAAATTGCAGATTATCTGAATCATATAACGTCGCTACGAGTGCAAAACCATTTATCGAATTCCATTCAAAAAGGCAAGATAAAAAAACTATCTCTCAAGAAATATTATAATCGCAGTGTCGAAGACAGATGGATGACCCGTCGGTATTGTCAGGGGGATGACATTTGCGAAGAATAATAAGTTTCCAGGAGTTTTTCGAGTGTTCCCGACGAAACAGTCCAAAGTCACAGAGAATCTCGATGGGATCTTATGCAAATTTTCTGTGGTCGCAGCGATCCCCCACCTATTGCAACGTCGCAATTACATCGCTTTAAGTGGAACACGATTAACGTCTGTTCAGACACCGTGATTCTCAGAACGCATGAAAGGATCGCTGTTTTCATCGGGCGCACTCTCCCACGGGCTTCAATACGTTTCACGATCCTTTGTACTTCCATCATTAGCCAAGATCGCATCTTTGCGAATATAGTTCCTGGATCGGGCTGCCATAATTCCGCAATTCGTTTCTCCGAGCTGAAAACAGATCCATGGGTTCAAACGGTTCTCTCCGATAATAATAATATTAAAGCGTATTCCTATATGTAAGATGACAGCACGAAAATTGGTACTATCTGATACTGGGCTAAACAAGTGCACAAGATTACGACAGACTCTTTCAACCGTATCTGGTGCTCAATATGCGGATAGAACTCCTAAAAGAGCGCTTGAATTTAAATAAGATAGAAAATGGAATGCAATGAGATTTATCGTACAGGTTCGAGAGAATAAAGGCTGCTAGATTGAGCGCAGGTGGGTGAATATTAATTGAATGGAATACAAGATGAAGGATACTTGGGTAGGCTGAATATGCGTTTGGAAAGGCAAATGTACAGTGTTGGGAAAATAAGAGAGGAATGAAAGCTGGGGTATAGAGGGTATGGTGAACGGTGTCTAAAAGGTCCTAAACGGGAGAGATCCATCCCATCCAGAATCAACAAACTCTGCCTCTGACTTCTGAGTGGAAACGAGCAACAAGTGCGGTCCAGTATGCAAGTCGTCAGTATATATAGATGTACCGGTGTTGGATGTATTAGTGAGAGTGCAGGGACCGCTGGAGGAGAGTGGAGTCTCGGGCTACGCGGTAGGGGTAGACCGGGTAGAGACTGAAGACTCGAGACTCTAATCTGTAGTTGCAACGGCAAGCATGTTACTAGGCAGACACACTCCGATATCCAATGCAAATTTCTTCAACGCTGCAGAGTGCGGTGCAGATCTTTGCTAGCCTTGTGTAGGCGAAGGATGTCCATCCTCTTTCACGACCAGTCCTCTTCGGATTCTATATAAACCGCTGACCGTACTGCTCCGTCTTGGTGTTGGTATCGGGGACCAGTGGTTCTTCGTAATCCGCACCCATTGGATGACCGTTGCCCAGCTATGTGTAGTATGCGGCGCCGTAAGAATCACGCGCAACTTTCCATATCAAGGAGTTTTAACGCTGCCCCAAGGTGGTAGTGGGCTAGCCGGAGGCGCCTACACACCTACGAAAGCACCACTACTCAATAAGACAAAAACGCTTGAATACAATGTTTTTCTAATACTTCTCGAAATTCCTCATTCATTCAAACTTAACCACTCATTGTCCTCACAAATTTTTTTCCAATTTAAAATACTAGCAGTTTCCAATAGAAACGTCAATTTTTTTTATTAATATGTACAACTTACTTGCTATATCATACAAATTACTTTCGGAATATTTACAATTTTTCTTCTTACGACTAGAGCAGTATGGTAAGGTTTATTTCAAATTTCGGCCAGTTGGGCCATTTCGAGCAAAGCGTTTAAATTTGTTGGTACCCAATTTGTACCATTGTGACAAACAAATATTGAACTCGAATCCATGTATGCTTGAAAATTTCCAATTTTATAAACTTGTTTGGCTTCTCTGTATTTATTTGGAATTGGCATAAACAAAATTCCCCGTTCCTCGCAATTCTTCTGTACAAAATATTTAAAGCCATGCGATGTTCTCAAATCATCAAGTGTCTGAAAATAAATGTGTTAGTGTGTAATTCATACAAATTGTACTGTAAGCAGAAAAATTCTATAAATATTACACTATTATCCATCCTTTTTTTACCTCCGATCGTAGCTGAGAAAGGTTCGGTGGTGGCGGTGCCGGTGGTGTTCTGTCAAAATTGTTCATGTATGAAGATTGGTCCATTGGACTTGGTGAATGACCTTGGGAGAAGTTGGCTCCTTTATTCATCATCATAAGCAATGCTTTCTCAAAGTGCCCTGAAACGTATTGTTATTATTAGAAAAATAAAAATAAACAGGATATGCATAAAGTCCGTTATCACCCCTACATCTGAGAATATTCAATTCTTTCCGAGATATAGAGGTGGTAGTAGGGGCGGCCTTTATGTACACCATGTATAGAAGAAAACTAGATTGTTTAGAAGGATTAATATACCAATTATAACAGGTTCGGCCAATAGTTTATCATTGAACATGCCTCTCCAGCCTGCATACCAATTGTTGACTTGATCGTAATCAGGAGAATGAGTTAACCATAAAGCCAAAACTTGTAACCATTTAGGGAAGAAGAATTTATCTAATAATCCAGCCATGATATGCACTGGTAATAAATCTTTCCACTCATACACCCAATTCCATTGATCCAAATGTTGTTGATTTGGATTGATAATCAACTCTGTTAGAGCTATCTGAAGTTTCGGCACAATATTCTTCACTAGGAAAGCTTCCATGTCACCTTTGGTAAAAACTTCAGCCCAAGGCTGCAACATTAATCTGGCCGACCTATCCGACGGATGCCAGCCGCCCAGCGCTGAACCCAATTTACGACGAATAGTCGGATAAATTAAAGTATTCATTTGATTGCCTTGAAAAATGAAATTACTATTATTATTTTCGAAATATATTATACTAACGCTAGTTATTTATTTAATTTACTTACGCAATAAAGGTAACCAAGGGTGAACCCACGTATGGATAGGTACAGTATCCGTTAATGGATTCCATTCTTCAGCTTCTAACGTTAGTTTTGGAAGAACTAATAAATCCAAAATATGATCAAAAATCCATCCAGGAAGTATGGGTATCCAATGCTCAATCAAGTCAATCATAGGATCTGGCTGCCTACATTTCCATTCACTGTTTTTCATAAAAAGGCAATTTAATATGATTTAAAAAATACATAGCTTTTAATATATACAAACACGCTAAAAACTAAGATATACTTACAGTACAGCACCACGTATAGATGGCATCCATGCACTCCATACAAGCTGATCATATGGATGCATAGCTCTCGATTGAAGAGTACTCGTACCCGTATCTAAAACAGCTTTCCACTCTTCAAATAATTTAACTGGTTGTTTCGGTTGCAAAAGTGGGTTCCAACTAGTTAGACACTCTTTTATCTTTGGGCCCACTAAGCTAGTGGCTAAATCTCCCAGCTCATACATTTTATATTCTTCATAATAGTTATTTTGTAATTTTCGAAAAGCTTCTGCCATTTCACGCAATGGTAAAGCATTCGCTTCAGTCGTTAGTTTATCAACAATCGCTAATACACGTTCTAATGTATCAATCAGTTGCCCATGGTGGTCAACAATTTTTGATAAATTTTTTCTTTCTGCCTCCAATGCAATTGATCTATCACTTAAATGTCTTTTTTTTCTATCATTCTGTATGATATCTTGTTCACACATATCAACAATCAAATCTAAATTATGCATTAACTCTGGTACTGAGAAGTTTGATGTTGTTCTTTTATCGGACATTGAAATTGTTTCATCAGGTACTTGTTGTCCACCAGCAATTGCATGGTAGCCACTGAGAATTCTTTGCTCAGGGCCAGTCATATCTATTACCTTTACTTTACTTATCTCGGATGGCACAGGAACTCTTCTATTAGGTTTTAGTTTACCATCTTCCAAGACCTCATCCACGCTTCTATAAACATACTTTACATTTCTTTTAGGCATATTCTTTTCTCCTTTCCGCCACTGTGAAACTTTTCCCCTATTTTGTTTTCCATCTTCAATTTCTTCAGCTTTCTTCTTTTCAGGTATTTTAGGAGTTTTTTCTGGTCCATAAGCTCCAATAGCTCCCCTACCTTTTCTGAGATGTGCTTCCACAGGAGCACTGATACCCTGTAGCTGTTTTCCCAAGCCTTTTCCAGGCTCAAAACCCATCTAAAAAAATATATTATTAATAATAACATTGGCATAGACAATTTGATATTATGAAATTCAAACTTTCAATTACCTGCAGAAGTAGCTTAGCTCCAATACCTTTAGTATGTACTTCCCAGCTACCGACTCCACTTTTCATTAATGTTGGATTAAACTGATGCTTTTTTCTACGTAAACCAGCTATATCCCCTTCTACATTAAAACCAAATGTTCTGGATTTTGAGGAACTTGGACGTTCTTCTTCAGAGCTAAAAGAGAAAATAATATTTATGTTTATATTACTACCTATAGATAATATACACTTATATCTATAATAATAAATTTGTATACCTTGAGTTAATAGCATTGTTTTGATCTCTCTGCAAATCCTCGTCTTCATCACTTTCATTTTCTTTATCCTTTGGTTTTTCTTCTGCTGGTTTACCAGCTTGCTGAACTCCTCCAGCTACGAAATTGACAGGAGCTGAATACATCTTTGTTCTCTTAGTAAAAATTTTGGTTGATGGTCCTGCTGATAATTCATCTTCTTCACTATCATCAGCCCATATACCTTGAGTCATAAATTGTACATGTGAATGATAATAAGTTATCTTATCATTTAATTAAATGTAAAGTACGAAATTGTTTATCATACCTAACATTTGTTGTTTCTTCGATAATTTTCGCCTTGGACGATTAATATTAAACTCATTGTCTAAATCATAATCTGTAATTTCAAAACTTTCCATTTCGTCCTCAGACATTGTAAAAATTAGAGATGACGTAAGAAATTCTTTTTTTTTATATCCTTCTAATGGATGTCACTTTTTGAATGATCTTCCAATTGCACTTTCAGTTAAAAACTCCAAATTCCAATTTTCAATGGCTATTAGGTTAGGGTTAGTCACGGACAGTCACAACCAGTCACAACAGTCAACAGTATGTATAGCAGCGGTAACAGCGCAGCTCAACTTAGCAATTTCCAAGCCAGCTCAGCGAGCCTCAGCGACCTCAACGTAGTAAGCAATACTATTATGTGATTGGTTAAACAAGCTATACTTTTTCAACCTGACCAATCACATCAAGCTTTTCTTGTTACGCTAAAAAACAAGTTTCGTTATTTTAGCCACTTTGGCTTGGCCTAGGCGAATTTAGGACAATACACTCTATCTGTATAAAGGTGGGATGGGTGGGATAACCGAAACAACCGAAATGACAGTAACAACACCGTCGACAGTTGACAAATGACATCCCTCCCCTGGTCACTCGCTGGACACCCTCCCTTGCTCCTCTGGCCAATCAATATCCGGCGCGGCAAATTAACATAATGTTTAACAATAATCAGTAATATCAGCACATGATACACATGACACATTTTTGTTAAGAGCGATACAAATTTATTATATCATTTTAGTGACATCGCAAACTACTCTTTCGAATAAAATAATTAAATTTTCAAAAATAAACTTTAAAAAAAGTTATATTACAAAAGAAACTATTATTAAAGAAGTTTTTTTGTTTATTCAAAAATGTTGTTATTTTATCAGAATGAAAGAGCAAAATTCGCGATGTTACTAAAATTCTGTAATGATGAGTTTGATTATTCACACGCGTTTTCGAATTTCACTTTATGTATGTTTGAGGTATCCCGTTAGGTCATTTTACTTATGGTTTTCTTTAAAAGGTCGGTAAAAAAGGCTACAATATACTTTTATGTATACTTAAAGATGTAGTTTTTGATATATTCTTTTATACACAAATATCATGTTTTGATTGGTTCTTCAGTTTGCAAATATTCCTTCAAAGATTTACAAGTCGAAGTATTATACAAAAAAATTATTATACTCAACTTTTTATATCCTTTTTACATTCTGCTCATATACTATAAATAATTACATTTTTGTCGTAAAACAATATATAATAATGCTTTTTACAATATTACATTTCAAGTATGAAACATTAAAAATATACAAATGTATTATTAAGATAGATTTATCTTTTATTTCGTCGGTGAGAATGTTGTAGGGTTCAGAATACGAGAATGCATTTCCCGTATTAATGGTACAGTGTAAGCAACGCATTCATCCCATCCAGGCGATCTCCAAGCGGATTCTCGAGTTTCTTTACGTGCTTCAAGATTTTTGTAACCTATTAGAGACAGATTTTTCTTTTTAGAATTCATTCTATTTGTAAAACTTAAAAAGAGTACACTAAATTTTTAGCAACAATGCTTTCATAGTATTTAGTTATGTAAAGCTATCTTAACATGTAGTGACCATTAATGGCTAATGTTTACGAATGCATTGTTAGTAATTAGGTGGTTGGCTAACTATATAAATCATTAACATGACTCATTTTACCCATGTTGGTAATAATAATTGTATTTTAGCCAATATTTGTGATATTTCTAGAAATGGTTTAATACTTACACCAAATATGATGAACATTGTAGAGTCGACCAATTTGTGAAAAGTAGCCAGCAAAAGGCTCATCATTATTGCGTCTATAATTGATTGCTTTAGCCCAATTATTACCCCATTCTATCATTGTACCAGGTTTTAAACTATAACTTCGAATTTCATATATATTTGATCCCTCACGCTTTGTAAGAGGAGGCCAATAACTGAATGCCAGTAAATACTGTAAATGACGGGATCTGAGGTAATTCCCACGCTCCTTGAGTAACTGCTGATAAGCCTAAACATCCAAATTATGATTGTTACTTTTATCCCCATTAGTTCATGGCTCAAACATTTTTTCACTTTTCAGGTGTTTACTGTAATCAGTAATAGAGATGCTCTATTAATGACTATAGCAAGCAGCTAAAAAGTGCAAATATTTCCGTTCTCTGCATAATCTATTATATGCAGATATGGTAAAAAAATGAATGCACACATTTATAAGTAAAATAAAAGTATTATAGTAGCATTGTCTTATTTATTTTAATTACCTGATCTTTGGAAAGATATATTTGAGTGTGATCAATGCGTTCAAAGCCACCCTTATACTGCCAGAGATGCAAGGCTTGGTCCAAATCACCAACTTCTACTGTCCATGAACCCACCAGCTCACAGTTTAGCTCCGACTTTTTGGAGTGTATGAAATCCACATGCTTCTCACTAGAATTTCATAATAGAAAGATAGCAATTGCTTTTGTCTAATAAAAATTGTAGGCAGAACTATTTTAGTAGTCAATGAGCTTGAAATAAATCTACAGTTAGTGGCATCCACTCACTAGTTAGCTAAATATTTGTCAATAGAATCAGGACGTATGTTGTGAGTGTGCAAGGCATAAATTGTTTCCTTATCCGACAGCATCCGCGAGTGAGACTCTTTGGTAGGTTCTATCTTTCTTACCGAAAGCTTACTCAACCATCCTTCGCTATAATCTTGCCGATCCGTTGACCTTGTTAGAGATCTATAAACAAATATATTTGTTGTTTCGAAATCGGCCATTTCATATCACTGGCCAAAGTGGCGAAAGGTGATCGAGATACGACATATATATAGATGAAAATTTTGTATCTACAATTAAATTTCTACCTGCTTGAACTAGAAAACGAACGGACATTGTTGCCCACAAAAGTGATCTGCACAGTTCTGAGTATTTTTCTCAAAACGGCAGCCATTCTTATTAGATGAATTGAACCCTCAGGAATTCTTTAATCCTTCTCTCTGCCCAATAAAGACAAGTATTTCTCATCGAATTCGTCGTAACCGTAAACACTACGCTGCTTTAAAAACCGTAAACTGCAAAGTGCACTGCTGTCAGCTGTAGACTAATTTACACACTAAACCTAAACTTGCTCCACTCCGCTAATCCTCGCCTGTTAACAGACTTGCTACGCTGCTGTGATCAGTTGATCCATCCATGTGATGAAAGATCCGGCATTTTGATCAGATTTATCTTTACTTACGATATTCCTTTATGATGTAGCATTTTTTTCTGTCATTTTGGAACAACAATAAGAACAAAATTTATTCCTCATTAATGCGCATGAGTGTTTTTTTTCCGCTCAAAAACCGACATTCAAATCAAATTTCAATAATTATTTCAGATACGAACAGACCGGAGATGTTCTCTGAACAACTTTTAGGTTATTTTAAAGATTGTTGGTGTTATATGTTACGAACATAAATAAAATTAAAAAAAAAGTCTTTCTATAAGTTTTTGAACAGATATATTTGTAAAGTGAGCAAACAATAGTATTATAGTACAAAAATATATACAAATAATTGCAATAAATGAACAGTATGCCATATTTACAGTAAATAAATATTGTGAATTTTTTACAAACATTAACAATCATTCAAACACATTTTCATTGTATCAAACATTGCTCAATTGAATCTGATGTTTTCTGAACATTGTTCTCTTGTAAATTTATTGTTGCCAAAAGGCCTTTTATGCTTTCAGCTTCCTTCATCCATAATTGTACCTACAGGTATATATATTTGTAATAAATTTTAAATGCTTTATATGATTTGCACAATACCTGTTTATAAAGAAGATCTCTCCTTCTACCTGGTGGCTCTTTACTTAACAAAGGAACAATTATACTAAGAGAAGATTGGAGCTTCTCTAGCGCAAGAGCATAATTTCCTTCGCTAAAATATTGATCCCCAATTTCTCCTATCTCAAGTGCATTCGCTATACTTGGTGTGCTTTTACTAAGACCACCTACAAATTCAAATATTCTTATTATTTTTTATTACTAATTTCTATACCATTTTTATCATACGTTACTGACGTAATTCTTTTGAGCAAAAGCTAGTATTTTCATGATGTGCTGTTTTCAAGACATGTATTTTATCCACTTTATCATTAGATTTACTTGCTTCTATTTCACACGTATCATAAGACATTTCCTTCAATTTTTCTGCTCTTTGCATATAATTATTTACATGTAGTCTTAATGCTGATTTTCGTTTTATATCAACTTCATCTATTTTTATGGTATTGTAAAAGATTATATTGCTTTTCAAATTTATCTAAGTAAAGCACTTATGCTATTCACTTACTTTTTAAATGTGGAATGATATATCTAAGTGCTTCACAATATAAATAAAATGCTTCTTTATAATTTTTCTCACTATCCATTTTAACTGCATCTTGAGATAGTTTCATTGATTTCTCATAACTTTCTTTAGTAGGAGCATGCTCTAAATCCAAAAATTCATGAGCAAAAAATTGCTCAAAACTTATCCGTTTTTCAGGATCATGTATTAATAAGGACATTAATAAATCCCTGCATTGATTTGAAATATGGCTCCCTTTTGGTATCTGTACTAAACAAGGTATATCAATATATGTATATATACACATAGTATATATGAAAAGAAAAATCCTTGAGTAAGAATTAAAGTATTAACCTCTATTGGCTTGCAAGCTTTAATTTTTTCTGCTAATTCCTGAAAGCTACTACTGGAATATGGAGCTTTTCCAAAAAGGCATTCATACATAATCACCCCCACACTCCAAAGATCAACACGTGTATCATATTTATGTCTTAATAGCATTTCAGGTGCCATATATAAAGGTGATCCTCTTATTACACATTTTTGTTCTGTATCTGAGAAATGTTGAGCAAATCCAAAATCTGCAATTAAAAACAACTTAAGATCAAAGCAGATAATGTTACTCCCTTGTAGTTAATTTTAAAAACAAACCTCCAACTTTAAGCATTAATGCAGGTTTTGTTTTAAGTAACAAATTTTGAGGTTTTAAATCCATGTGAGATACATTATTACTACGTAAATATCTTAAAGCTAAGGCAAGCTGTTGTAAAAACCGGCTACAAATATTTTCAGACAATTTATGCCTCTTCTTTATAAAATTTGAAAGATCACCTCCATCACAATATTCCATGACAATATAAATGTGCCTGTAAGTTTAATTATTATATCATAAAATAAATATTTGAATAAAATAAGAGCTCCAATATTTTACAGACCCTTCATCCCAGAAAAAATCTTTCATCTCTACAATATGATCATGATTTAAAACTTTTAAAAGGTTAATTTCAGTTACAATATTATCAACTGCTGATTTTGAAAGTGATTTTTTGTCTACGCATTTTATAGCGATCACCTCTCTGGAGCCACCCTGTAAATAAAAAATCTAATAACATCACAGAAAATGTTGACATCATAATTGCATTGTTATCTGTCAAACTAAGCATAACCTCAAATTTACAACGAACCTTCTTAAAAGCTTTATAAACCGTAGCATAACTTCCAGACCCTATTTTTTCAATTAATGAATAATCCTTTAAGCTTGGTAAACTCATTTTATGCCAGAATTTATCTTACTCCATTCGATTTAACATTTAAGCTTCCTGTTTACGAAAAGAACTCCTGCAGTCAAAATTTACAAGTAACTTAATATATTGTTTGATTTGTTTGTGATACAATGTATATACATATGACTCGAGGGTTAGGGAAGTAGGTAGCAGGTAATAGCGCTAGATAAAGTTAAAATTACATAAACGAACGAGGACATGTCGTAAGATATCGTGCAGTAGAAATTCCTTATTTAAAAAAGACAGCAACAACATCAGTGTAGTATGTACATGCCACAATTAAAACGCCTCACAGCATAAATACAAGAAAATATGTACGCATCTTCGTACGTATTATAATAAAAGATACAAAATTGTCGCATACAATTTTTTCGAAACTTTCTTAGTAATTTGCTATCCGTATTCATAGCTTTTAGTAAAATTTTGATACTTTTAATAAATACTATAATAAGTTAAACATAAACAGTTTCTTACACTTGGTTTAATCACGGCGTTTTAAGTGGCAAATCCTAGAGATGATGAGGTCGATGAGGAACATATTGTTGAAAATAACTGCCACGTTATAATCATGTATCAGCAATGCTACTACAATTTTTCTGTAACATTAATTAACGCTCTTCTATGAAAAGAAAATGATTAAAAGTAGGTCTTTGAAATTTAACAATTTATTCAATAATTAAATATATTTTAAAATACACATAGGTCGTCTTTTATAAATCACATATATAAATGCTGTTATTAATCACTAGAAAATATCTTACATAGGAGTCACTGCATTTTGGCACAGAGCTTTTATAAGGACGTCGATTTGCTGGAGATTGTTCTTAGCATGAATCGCTACTTGACCTTCCGGTAAAATTTCTGGCTCGTAGCGCAATAGCTCGTAAGCTTCGGCCAAGAATTTTCTAGACTCCTGTTAAAACAAAGAATGTAACCGAGTGTCACGGTGCAACGTTTAAGCATTATGCATACCATTAAAATTCCACGTAGCTCCTCTTTGCCCTGTCGCCTTCCAAATTCAGCCAAAGCAGCGTGCATTTCGAAAAGAATCAGTCCCCTGATTCTATTCTCGGCTGAAGGAAGAGTGCACAAAATATTCAATATATATATACATACATATAATATTACTGGTAGCGTCAGGGGCGTATGTATTTTTTGCTCTCACCCGGTACGAGGGTTTTGAGGATATCGTTGAGCTTCTGGCAGAGGATGATTTTTTCGCCGAGCAGATCATCGTTTACGGTAGGCAAGCCCGTACTTTGTTGGCCGATTATCTGAGCCAGGGCAACCTTTACATCCGTGAGATAAAAGTGATTTTCGTGCAGGAGCTTGCGATAACGATTTATAAATTTCTTGCAGGCATCGACATTATCCTTTTTCATCGCAGCCAGCTCCTGGCCGATCTTTTCGATCATTTGCTCTACCTGATCCCAAGGGCTCGTGTTCTTGCACTTGTCACAGACAAAATCAGGTGGCTGGTTGCCCTGATAAATGAAAGTGGGCGGTAACATGCTTCCACCGCACTCCCTGGAATTAAATGTCCGAAAAAAACTCTACTTCATTCCAATTTTCTTCACAATTCAAGAGCCATCCGTGCGCAATTTTTTCCCCCCTCATTTTTTTTCTCTTTCTTTTCTTGCAGCGAGAGATTAATCAGCCATTCTGGAATACCATGATTTATACCGAGTTTATCTGGACTTTTTTATGCGGCTGATATACAAAATATAAAGTAGCGAGTGTGCGAAGGGACGTCACATTGGGAAAATAATGACGCGTATATATTATATTATCGTGGCATAAATACGGATAACAAGGTGTACGTCACCGGCTATATGAGATTTCCGGCTGTTCTGGACGATTATTTTTACAGCGATAAGAATAGCGCAATTTCATGGCTAGACATAATTGCATCCCCGGGGACCGGAAGACCCGATCCACACCGACACGATCGATTTCTATCCTAAATAATGATTCTTACGAGTCGATCCGACAGGTATCCCCCAGGCACAACAATTGTTTTACCAAAAATAATATAATATCCGCTGCAACAATCACATTTCTTTCTCCATACATTTCAAGACGATAAATGAGAACGCTCCCCCACTTTACGTGCAACTTACCCTTTCGTGCACAAGATTGCATTGTACATCATGCCGAATTCCGTGGGATCTTTGCACCGTTCGCAGCTGCACTCGAAAAACTTTGTTTGCAACAAATGGTGTCGTCTGCTAGTCAAACCCCAAAGAGGATCCGTGTAGCATATCGAAATATGATCTCCTAAATAATACATTTCAAGAGAACACGCAGAATTTTTCTACTCTCGCATATACACATATATCGTCAAGGTACAATACCTTTTTGTATCGGTAGAACCGCTCGGACTATCACACCACCGGTAGACGTAAAAGTTTTCGAACAGTTGGCCCTGCAATTGTGTTCCAGATAAGACGACAAATCGTACACGGCCATATAAGGGGGCTCGGTTATTGGCACCTCGTGGCCATTGACCTAGAACACCGTAAAATTCCTAAAATGGAATAGAAAAGATGATAAGAAAAAAGTGTAAGGACAAATAACCTGAAGAATTCCAGCAATTCGAGCAATCTCCTCGTCCCTAATGTCCTCGACCTTGAAGAATCGTTTAATGAATCGGGCCAGTTCCAGTGGTTTTTCGAACGCGTAATCCATGTCCCTCGTGGCGAGGTCGCAGTGGTCCTCGAGTTGCAGGAGCTTCCGGTACATCTCAGGATGTTCGTTCTTCAGGCACAGCGCTCGAACGGCGCAGATGCAACGATAGGTCGGATGAGGCAAGCCAAAATCGGTGATGGATACCTAAAATCGAGAGCTTTCCGCTGTAATTCGGGGAAAGGAGTAACTATGTATTGTTCTCTCTCGAGTTGTTCTTCTACCTTCGTGCCTTTATTCTTCATGGTGAACTCGCATTCTGGTCCATGACTTTTGCACTCGAGACAGAGTGGCCAACCGCACTTTTCGCAAGGCACTGCAGTTTTAGCCGTCAAAACGACGTAGCAATTCAAGCAAACTGGTACCGTGGAGTGCATTGGTCCGGCTATCAACGGGTTTTCGTCCTTGATCACGATTTCGCCTACATCGATTTTCCTGGTAGCTACGTAGTGACGACCGAGTGTCTTGTCCTTCGTAAGCTTCAAGAAGAAACAGAAGAGTAAATTTTTGAATATTATGCAGGGTGTGCCAGTAATTAAAGGCATTAGGAGCATGGATGTAAGAAAACGTGTATATCTTTTATGCACATATATAGGAACTTTATAAAAGCTCTCATTAGTATTTGTCTTAAGAAATGTTCTATGAAAAATGTTGATACTTTAATATTTACGGAATTAGACGTATAATGTTTTCTTATTACATATATATATATATATATATATATATACTTTATATATATATTTTTACAGTCTTACGTCGCATTTGAGTTTTTTGAAGACTGTGCAAGAAACAAAGGCAGAGGAGACAAAAATTGGGTGGAGATTTTACCTTGAAAGCCTTGCAGACTTTGGAATGCAGTTTCCAGTGTTTCTTTTGGTGTTCGCGACTGCAATAATAGACCGACTTGCATCCACCGCATTTTTGGGTGGCGCGCGTTTCGCAAAAAGCGCAGGTTGCGTCAACGGACGCTTCTCCCATTGCAAAAGCAGTCCTACCGGGGCAAAATATCGGCAATCTTTAGATCTACTGTTGTCGGGTTACGTACTGACGAACGTATTATCGCTCTGCGACCAGAACCTCTATAGGACTATTAATAGTCCAAGCAAAGTGGTCCGTTGGCTAAACTTAGGGTGAATAGACCCGTAGAGCGCCTTCTACAGGGTGCTTTAAAAAAATGATAGATCCTCGATTCTCGTTAAATTCTAAAGGGGTTAAAAATTCTAATTTTCAAGAAGCTGTAACTCGCTAACCACTGTACTGATTTTCACGAGACTTGGAGGCTTCGTTTCAGACAATTCTAAAGAATATTAATATTCGAGAAAGTAAAAAAAATTTCTTGCACCCTGTATATCTATATTTTCGGTGCACTTTTTGTTGCCAGACCTCACCTGGCTCTTTACGCGAATAGCTGGACTATTCGTCAACGTCACTCGTCTCTATCAAATATAGTATTAAAGTATAGCGTTGGATTGACGCTACGTTTAAAATGCTGGATACGACCGTTTCGAGGGGGAAGCGTTTCTTAAAAATTGTTGATAATTATGCCGTCTGTCGAAGGTAAAGGGAGACGCGGAACGTAGATGGTAGGCGATATGACCACGCTCTAATACACGTAGTGAAAATTATAGTGTTGGGATGGCACGGCTTCGTTCCGGTATAACAAGATGCCCCGAAATAGTCTGCACGAACGCTCGTAATTACACTCTCTACGAATTCACCGGGCAAGAATAAGTTGCTTTGTTCTTCGATAGAGGTCATTCGCGCGTCGATCCAGCCGCTAATACGCAATTGACAAATTTTGTCAGAGATTCTAATACATTTCTATATCTCTACAAGTGTACAAAGCACTGATTTATCCGATGATACTCCGAAATGGATAGAAAGCGATTCTTGTAAGCTCTAGCCTCGATTAAAAAGTTATTAGTAATAAATTTATAAATTCTATCGGAAAACTTGTGGTCGATTAAAAATATATAGAGTCCGTACTTAGAGGACACCTCAGAATGTTAGATAAAAAAAAACTTTATTGATTTTGCAATTATATAAGATATTCAGTTTGAGTCTTTTCGATACATTATTAACGATGTTTAAATTCAGAGGTTTATTATAAAATTCTATTCTTTTGTTTCTAACAAATAGGATAATAAACGTTTTCCTACGTGTAAACTCTGCAAGTGTTGGCTCTTGTACAGTAGAATACAGAGAAATTGAAAAAATTCTGTTACTTGAAATTAAAACTATTCGATTAAACTGAGTACTCGAGACGAAGATCTCTCGAGCCAGAGCAGCAAACAATTCAATATCAGTATTTCACGTTCGTATATAGCGCATTCGCGTAATCGTTCGACGTGTTTCCGCTTTCGTTCAATTAGCAGAAAGTGCACTGGCGGTGGAAAACAAGAGCGAGTGAAAGAAGTATTCATAAACGAAAATTAAGTTAAAAGAGTCTCTCGGTTAGAGCTCGGTTTCTGATAGATACAAAAGCTTAAGGTCGTCTTGGATACAAATGTATTCATATTTTACGTGATGAATCATATTACAATCCAGTAGGAGATTCGAGTCGAAATCCTATCTAACCAGAGACACTACTTGACAGACGAAACAGGCGAAATTAGATCGGTTTAATATTTGTTACAAACGTCGGTAAAACAGTTTCAATTAATTTTACTCGGTCGCTAACGCTCAACGATGAACTTCAAATTCGTACAAGTGCCGAATAGGAAGATTTGGTCGTAAATTCACAGTCTAGAAGGGTGTCAGTTTGCTATACGAGAGGAAAAAAGGAGTGTTTGGAGCACAGATTCTGGATAAACCGTGCTCGCAATTAAGAGACAATGGAAAAGCGGTGGGATGCTTAATTCGTGGAAACTTTGGGAATTAGGCTAACAGTTGGTTGGGAGAAGAGGAGCGTTGGTTCGGGTCGCTGGAAGATTTAGGTTGGTGCAGCTGGGTTTACGTCTACGCTGAAACGGTTTAATTACCGTCAGAGCTTCGTGGATAAGGGTTGATAACCCGATGACTTGGAAGTTACGATGTCAATTACGGGCCCGTGAGATAAGCCGCTGGTGGTAAGCGATGGTAATGCTAAGATTCGGCCACTTGTGTAATTATGTATATCAAGAAGCTACGGTACCATTCCCACGTAGAATCTCGCTATGCTGCACGAGATAAAGGTCGTACATGCGATTCTTAACGATCTCTACGAAACCGTCATGTTTCATTTCATTTTCCTGCTAATGACTCTAATTGCCAAAAGTATCCCGTATACCCTTGAATTTTCAGTGCTTACCGCAAGAATTAACTGTACGTTCATAGTAAACACTTTCCTGGAACGTGCATCGATTCAATTATAGGAAAGCGAACGAAAAATAATAAATAAAATATTACTTTAAAATTTTAATCAACGTGTAAAATTATTTCTGTGTCCATCTCAAGTGTAACAAGAATTGCAAAAGTGTTTGTATGTAGTAAAAGACTTTCTGTCGTTCCAAGTACAAAAGTTTATTTTAATTTAAGTCAAGACTAGCAGAAACGTGGTCGTACTTTAAATTGAAAATATATTTAAGTACTATTAAAGCAAGATCGCTGTGAGATAACCGCTAAAGTCCGAGTTTTTCAAAATAGAGCCGGGTGTTTCTTATCAAGATTTTACTCTTGGCGATAAAGAGCTAACCGCTTCACCAAATTTGGCAGTTTAAGAAAAGCGAGAAAAGGGAAGGTCGAACGAATTATTGGGCGTTATCGAAAATAATCTTTTATAATCGGATCGTTATTCCAGCAAACTAGGCGAGTCTAATGAAAATAAAGAATACTCATCGTGAATCGTAAAGATATGTATGTGAGAAGTCCGTTGACAAGTAGTGATACCAGAAGCAACCAACGCACAATCGTGAATTCCGTATAAGTGTGCATTTGTATCGCGTGCATGTGTTTGCTGTCATCTGATTTCTGGCAGCATTTTTGACAACTGCTTCTCGACAAATAAACATGTATATTATGAGGTCACAAATGTATATTTCATGTAGCATAATGCCATTTATTTTATTGGTGTATGAATTAGTGCTAATAAAACTGTAATAGTTGAAGCTAAAATTACCAGTCATTATAATAATAATTATTTCACAATTGTACAATTATTATACTTCAAAGTGATACGGACCTGTACAAAATAAATACGAAAAGTAGGATGTTTCATTGAAATCACTTTATAGAAATTTTCGGTATCCTTTCGAAATGAAATAGAGACCTTTTGTCAAATTTCAAACTGAAAAAAATAAGCTTTACGGTGTAAAGGGATTCACGGAGCTTTTCATCGCGAGATATGGTAAACCTCGCAGTGCGATATTTTGTCGAACCAAATATCGTTAAACTGAGATGATCGTATGAATGTATAGCACGGTTTAAACGGGACATTGTTATATATAAAAGCAAAAAAAATAACTTTAAATAAAAAACCTTGCGAGAGCAGGTTTAATGTTAACAGCTGTTAATTCTCAGCTGTCGTATTTATAGATACCAGAGTATTTTTAATTATATCGTTATAATTATTTATATAAAACTGCTGATAGTTTCCTCAGAGTGCTTTTATTATTCACCTATCTTTTACATATTATAAGACGAAGAGACAAAGAGGATAAAAATGCTGGTATGGAGAGAGACTGAGGCGCTGTGAAATCGTAACTCGAACATAGTACACTGCAATCGAGGGTTGAATAAGGTACATATTTGCAAAGTGCAATGTGACGCAAACGTTGCACGGCTGCGTGACCAAATATCGGTCGCGAAATCGTGACTGACGTAATCTCGCCATTTCTGAACTCGAGTAAATTTCTATGTTCCTCCTTGGGCCGTAATCACGCTAAAGCATCAGTCGCCAGAACGATTAGAGGACCCCTAAAAAAGATCTTTGGACGAAATCGAGTTTTACCCCGTTGATATACGAGACGCGATAAAATTTTACAGCGCAACTCAGCTCTCTGCCGTAACACGCTGAAGATAGAAAAACATGAAAGAGACTTATCGGTTTAATGATGCTTGTTATAATCCGTCTGTAGCTGAACAAAGTGGTATTAGATAAAGCAGAAATAGCTGAGGAAATGTTGTCGCTTCATCTGAAAATTCTCTTACCTTATCGCTGGTGCGGAGCTGCCTATTGCTGCAGTGTAATATTAAATAAGGGAGGGGAAGGGGGGGGGGGTGGCGAGTGGAAAAATAAGAAAATAAGAAGCGAGTCTAATGGTGCGGTTAATGAAATGTATAGAGTTGAGGGGAATGAGTGGTAGAGGAACTTGTATGGTGGAATTGAGGCAGAGTTAAAAGAAAAATGTCGAAATTCTGAAGATGATGAATTATAATAAGACGCACATGTCTGTTTTTATTAAACCGAAAAGAGTGATCATTAATGGACAATGAAGGACTAATTTATCACAATACTTTTAATTTGAGATATGAACGACAGTTTATGTTACATGTGAAGTACTTATTACAAATGAAGAGGCACAGTTTGAAGTTGGATAACTCGAAAGCTCTAAAGCTCCACTGTGCGAATTGTTTTTGTGTTGATTTATCGCAGCTACTAGGATGATAGACGCGCTATAATTTTCTACGGGAAAAATGTCTACGAGCAAGAGATCTCAAGGCTTCTGTATAATCCCTTCTCTCCGTTCCTTGGGTTTTACATATTCAGTTTTGACATTAAATGTAGATTTAAATATGTTTCAATTACTGATCGTTCTCTAGTAGTACACTTTTCGATCATCAACGTTCAGAGTCATGCATAAAAGGGATACCTTACAATTCTTATTTTCATATTAAATATGTACAATTTCATTGGCATTGTTTAAACGTGAATTAAACGGGCTTTCCGAAGCAATAAAAGCTGGAAAGTTGGCGGAACGAGAGGAGATTTAATTTTGACCGGTGCACAGACTCCGTCGTAAATCTGCAATTTAAAATCCGTATAATTTAGAAGTCTCTGAAGTATGCGTGGTCGATACTCATTTTATGTGATCGTAAAAGTTTAATTAATGAATCTTCGAGGCGGGGCTATAGCAAAGAGGAGCGCAGAAATGTATCAGACGGATTAACCTTAAGTAATTGCCACCTTAACTGAGTCAATTAACGTGCACGCCGGCGTTATTCCAATACAGCTCCTCCGTTTTATTTGTTCCACTGAACAATCAGTATTTCACGTCACTCGTCCTTGCTCCACATTGATAATCACACATTTGCCCGAAAATAAATACATTTAAACTCAAATAAATACTAATTTCCTGCGTTTAATTTTGAGTATCCTCTTGACACGCTTTAAGCATTCTTTTGTAAAAATAAAAAAGTCGTAATAATAATATAATAATAATAGTAATAATAAAGATAACTATAATATAATCAGGTCGACTACTACATAGATCCCGAAAATGGGGTTAATGATTTACCGTACATTTCGGGTCAAGCAGAAACAAATGGCAAGAGCTACAATAATAAAGTCTTAAAGTATCGTTAATACGTAATGCAATCGCTGAGCTTTATGGCCGAGAACCAATGCCCAATGAAAAACAAAGATCGTAAGTTTCATTCACTGACTGCTAGGACTTATTCCTAATGACCGGAACACGTATAAGAATGTTACAAATACACAATCGACTACTGATTGGGACGAACGAATCTATTGCAGATTCCAGAAAATCATCCTCCCACCCCTTTATCTATCATTCCTCTCTCTTTCTCTCCATATTTCATTTACCCACTCACTCACTCACATTCTCTCCGCGTATCTCCCTTCCTCTTCGTCACTTACATATGTACATTGTTTATTATTTGTTCTCTTACTTTTAATTTCATCCACAGAAACCCTTACGCAGGGAGTATGCACCTGCACTTATTGAATAACACGTTGAAAAAATAGAAATCGAACATGTGAGAAGAGCACCTGCGTGGAATCGGCAGATTCGATCGGACGCTGCATTTTCTTGGTTATTTAGCACGCTCGCCTTCGTAACCCTCCCCCTTGACAAATAAGAATCTTTTTTCATCGATCAATGAATTTTCCATCGCAGTGCGAGAGTACCTCTGCTCCGGAAAAGCGAGAGCCATCTCGTCCAACGATTTTCTCTATATAGAATTTCCAGTGGTCGAGGTACGAGGACGATTGTGCCAACGATTCAATAATGGTTGCGATCGTCAACACCTGGAGCACCTTCGTCTGGGAAGGTAGCGCGCAACTATGTTGTATCACTGCTCGATTAGAAAAAAAACACTTCACATATTTACACGCACTACTGCGAGTGACAAACGATATATCGATCCTACTTTATCATTTATAGTATAATGAACGCATCAAAGCCTGGACCAAATCAACGTGTCTTTTTCACTTTTTTCTTCTCTTTTCAAATAATAAAGAAATATACATGTATAACGAACGCTAATCGTGAAAAATGAGCAACCGATTCATTCTAATATACAAGCTATGCTCGGTACGTGTTATCGTGAAAACGGATTTTTTCTGTTTCAATTATTTAATATACGTGTAATAGTATCAAGAGACATGGTAGTGTTTCGACGGTAAGCGATTTTAATACGTGCTACAGTATACCGATCACTTTTGGTCGAAAAGTGAACGGTGCTTTATTTGCTATATGGATAAACGAAATTTTGGGACGAACCAAAATTGCACAGAATTATTTTGTTGTTACGGAAAAATGACATTGGTTGGGTGAACAATTGTTCTTTCATCCCTCTCTCTCTCTCTCTCTCTCTCTCTGTCGACACGGAGAGTAAATTCCCCGATGTCCAATCACTCTCATCGCAAATATAACGACGTCTCTCGTCTCGTATCAGTTTCTCGCTTTACAGACTTGTACTCGATTGCATCTGCATTTGAAATGAAAATTATTTAAACGTTATAGATATTATATTTATGTAGACGAGTCGAGTATGCAGATGAAAACGTGTCATTGAGTATTTATTACTTAACACGTTCATCCCTTTGTACAAATACATTTTGCTGTCTCTTTTTAATTCCTATAGTAATAGCATTATCAGCACAGCAATAGAATTATTATTGTAATATTAAGTGATCGTTTGCAGTAAAGCGGTCAATAGTCGGGTCGCAGCTTGCCACCTTCTCACCAGGTAAAAGCTGATCAAGCCAATTTTTGAGATTGCACCGTACTGTACGTACAGTAGAGCGTATTTTCAAAGACGTACGCTGAGAAAGAATTGCTTAGGTTTGTCTATAGTTATTGGCGATTAAAATATCCTCTAATGGAGCGAGTAATCGCTCGCTCCGTTGGCGTTTGTAACGATAAAAAAGCAATAAAAGTAAATTGTCTGCCTCTTGGCAAAGTTTGGAAATTGACAGGCAACAAGCATATTATTCCTTGACTGAGAGATACGCTTAACTCGGTACTCCTCTAGAAACTTTGTTCTTTCAGATAGAGATAAGGAACTTGCTAAACACATTGTGTGTTGACCTCAGATTCACGATGCTGGAGACTGCAGATAAGTCTGACTACGCCAATATGTAATCTACTATTCGCAATTTAACTTCTCAGCTAGAAGAGAGACTATCGTACATATCGATATATTTATAATACTTAATTATTTTAATTCGTATCCCGTATGTTGCGGCTTTTACTATAATCGACGATCGGTCCTTTACAGCGAAAAGTTATATTTATATATGTTTATTAATTATTCACCTTCCAATTTAATCAATCATCTTTAAAAGCCAAGTGCATCGATTTAACCATTGAACATATTTTGTAACAGCTGTATACGACCTTTTTCAACAAAATCCAGACTCTTAAAGCTTGTTAGGAGCGGGAGCACGTAACAGCTTTCGCGTCGTTAGAGCGGAAAGTATTTCTCGAATAAGAAACAATCTCGAAAAATTGAAAATAAATAGTGAAAAAACGATTGATAGAAATAGATAAATTCAACCTTTGTTCTCTCTTTCATTGCTCTTCCCAATCGCAAATATTTATCAACGGTTTAATGAAATTTTAAGGCATAATGTACATTTACTTGCAGCATAATGTCAAAAATACAATACGTTTTTTTTGTGTTTTTTTTTATAAAAGTGGTAAGTTTAGACATTCGGCTAATTGAAAGGTTTTCATTTCTTTACCATTGTTCATTAAAACTCTTCCTCGAATGTAAGAGAGACTGAATATTAAGCAATGAAATCTTACTTTTTATTATCGTGGCTTGATAAGTTTTCAATCTATTTTCACCACACAGATGCCTTTTCAGGTAAACTGCGCGAGTGTACAACTTCTATTTACCTACTTGACCTGGTTTCTCGAATAATACGAATTGTGTTGCTTGTTTTTTCCCCTCTATTCCTTCCCAATATCTGTAGTCTCAATTTAATAAATATCGAGTGGTAATTGCAGCTAACGCTCGAATTAAGGGAAGCGTAATAATATTCTGCAACTATGACCCGTGTTCATTTAGAAAACGAACCAACGACAATTATCGAGGTACCTACGTTATCTCCAGGGCTACCTCTCGAAGATATATCGACCCTATTCATAAAAGACTAGAAACCGGGTTTTTTTTCTCGACAAAAAATGCCGTTATCCCTCTCAACCAGGGAACGTATAAGCCAATAGCAAATCATTCGTTCCTTACGACGAGTCTTTCACGCATCATCGTTAAGCGTACGTTTTCCGTTCATTAGAATTCTCTCGCTGTAAAGTCTAATCTCGTAGCACATCGCGTCATCCTCATCTTCGGAAAACACATGTTCTTCGAAGGAGGAAACGCGTTATTACCCAAATATTTAAAGTCACATGGAATATAGCATTGAGACAGATTGAAATTTCATTGCTATTCCTGATGATAAATATATAGCCTAAAACGCAATCTCCTCGAATCCCTCGATACTCAATTAGAAAATGCTTAGACAGCGCTCGATATTATTGAAGCGTTCTTTCAGTCCCCGAAGCACTGATCACTGGACTGCTTTATCTATATAAACCCACTGGTCAAAATCGAGGAAAGAAACCGAGTCTGGCAATATAGGCATCGATTACACAATGTTACTTTCCTAATCGGCAAGAATAAGCTGCTGTGACTTTCGGTGAAACTTTGTCTCTAGTCATTTTCTAAACTGGGAAAGAAGTTGGGTGTACAATAGTGAAAAGGGAGGGGGGGGGGGGGGGGGATAACGAAGGAAAGATAATGCCGTAGAATAGGTTATAGTGTGGGGCTATTCAGTTTTCCCAAGTGGCTCGCGTTTATTATTCCACGCTGGGCGATCCTCTTCTATCGCAAGAAACGTTCGTATAGGACTCGCAGAAGGCGAAACCCGTTGGAGATGTTGGAAACGTGCTCGCAGGAGTCACGGATCCCCAACGACGGTTCGAGCATGTATTCTTCAGCGGGCAGCACCGGAGGGAGAGAAGGAGAGTTTTAGGGGAGAGGAGGGGGGAGGGGGAGGCAGAGAGTTCCTCCTTGCAGCGGTCAAAGCCTGGAGATTCGCAAGCGCTATTCTGGGATTCTCATCGAGACCCGCAGTAGGAAGACTAGGAACACACCGACACACGCAAACGTTTGGTTAAACGTGGTTGAATCTAATACACCATTCCATGCTGCTCAATTAAAGCTAAACTTGTACTCCAGTCCCGAGATTCGCATTAAGCCCAGACCGACTATAGACTTCCACCAGCGTAAACTCATATACATATATATGTATAAGATATAGGTATAACAATGAACGTATACGCGGAACGTAGCCGAGGCGTCTGCAGGAGTTACGCGAGCGAGTCGAGCGGACTCCGGAATGGGGAAATTTGGATTTTGCGGATTAGAGGAGAGTGGTAAACGTATATATGGCCTTGGTCGAAGAGAAAGAGTCTCGGGGTGTTCGATGGACACCGGACCAGTCGCGCCGGGTTCTTCCCATAGGCGTCGCGATGCACTCGAGTCTGGTTTCTCGCTGCGGCGACGGAAGAGAGAGCGGGTGGGCTGCTGGTGCACAGCGAAGTGACTGGACGAAAGACGACGAGGCGAGAGTGGAGAGCGCCGAACAGATAAGAGGAGAGCCGAGTTGAGTCGAGTCGAGATGAGTCGAGATGATGAGAGAGGTCGAGCGATGAGCCGGCTGGCAAAACGACCACGAGCCGCACCGTTCGGTGCACTTCTGCCTTGCTGTTGCTTCTTCCTCGCATCGCAGGAGAACGATCGTTTATCCATCGCCCGATCACCGGGGATCCTCGCGATTAAGATCCGCGGATCACGGCTCAGCATTCTCACCAGCAGAAGACCGAGAGTTCGTTGCCGTGTTCACCGCTGTGCCTCCAGGTCGTTACCGCCCTTGCCTTCAGCTGCAACAAGAGCAAAACAACAGCAACGCTGCTTCGTTAAAAGTCACAACAATTTTCCGACGCATCTCTCCCGAGCTATAAACCGACTTATCCAAACTGCTGTCTTATCGGGATTCTTTTTCCCTAACTCGTAAGTTTGTTACTCGACGCAATTTCGCTGCGAGAGGTACGAGAGACGGCAAGGCTGAAGACAGTGGAGGTAGGTTGGTGGTGTATGGGAAAAATCTAGAGAGAGAGAGAGAGAGAGAGAGAGATGTATATTTTTACATGGCAAAGAAGCCCGGTTAGATTATCCGAAGCTTTTAGCAGCGCCGCGTTTCCGCAGCTTTGTGCTTTCAGCCTTGGAGCCCAGGCTTTCACAGAGTCGACGATACCACTGGTCAGGTGTAGACTCGTCTTACTTCCCAAACACTCCATTCGAAACTAGCTTTCTTCTCCAAAAAGACTAACCGGACCCTGAAATCCCTCCCGTGAAAAGCTATTAATCTCCGGGTCGATAAATGGAAATGGCTCTTTCGCGAGCTTTCTTGCTGCGTGGGACCAACTTAAAAAATGAATTTCCATTCGTGATATTATACCTAGTGTCTCTCTCTCTCTCTCTATCTCTTTCTCCGGAATTCTGGTACCTTCCCGCTCTCAATTCTATCAGCTTTTAACGTCCCACCATCCAACAGCGCGTCCCCGCACGCTTTATCCCTTTAACATCGTCGAAAAGCTTTCAGTCATTACACATCCTACTCGACACTCTTCCTTTCCACGAATCCTCGTCTGTTTCTACTTTCATCACGGCTGCATCAATCGTTCTCGCTCTCCTTAAATTTTTCCCTTTCGCTCTCCTAATACCCAGCAGCTTTTCTTCGCGTCTCTTTTTTCCTCTGCTTTTCCTCCTTCTTGGTCCGTGGGGCTATTCCCGCCTCCCGTAACCCCTCCCCCTCTCCCTACCCCGCGCCCTACTCTACCTTCGCCCGCTCGCGAAAGAAAAGGCAGACAGGAAAACGACTGAACGGGATCCGCCCACGGCGTTTAACTAACGACCCGTGGAAAATTTAAGACGTTACGCTCTTGCGGCTCTTGCCCTTAATCCGCATGCCTCTCCCGGGGTCATTGTGTACACACCTTTACAACGCACTAATAGCGAGGAGAGCCGGAGCCTTGCGGATAACCCTTCGCAGCTATTCTATATATATATATATATATATATATATACAACGTTTTCAAATTTAAAAATTCAACCTTTCTATTTGCTCTTTGCGAAAATATCCTCTAAATAAGATATATCTTGGTAAATTTGTCGAGAGAGAATTTTAAAAGTTATAGAGTCCATCGGTTTTCATCAACGAGCTCGATAATCCCGCCGGATGAGCTTTAGCATTTAGTCACTTTATATATTCAGCACTCTGTGCTCGTCCATATAATATGCTCCTGCACGATTCCTCCTGATGGCTCCGACTGTACCTATGCGAGAAGGCAAAATAAGTTTCCATTATCCTCATAGGCAATCAAACCTAATCATGGAAGTTCCATCTTGATGCTGATGAGAGAAACGTGAAACTGTTTTTGGCTAGAAGGGAACGTGTCGTTCGTGTCTATCAGGAGCAACGGGAATTCCCAACTAGAGTTAATCTACTTTTCTAGAATAGTTAATAGCAGTTTCTGCGAAACGAGATTGCGCTACAATTTCACTGGTTCTGCAAAGAAAACTGTAAAACGAAGAATTTCGGTGCGAGTCGCTTATAAGGTAGAAGAGGAAGAGAAAAGGCCTTTCGTTAATTATTGCCAAACATTTCTTCAGCGATTTTGCTATATCAGAAAGAACAGCAAATAAGTTGAGTAAGGTATTAATTTTGATTGATTGGTTGAGCATAACAAGACTGAGCATATTGCTTTTGACTCAAAATCATTTAAAACTGATCAACTATTATTTTTTGCAATGACTGTATCTCCAATTTTTCTTTCTTTTAATTTCTGAAAGCCAACGATTCTTTAAAAATCGTGAAAGCAACCAAATTTTGCATCAAGGTGTTAATGACTTAAAATCATGTAATAATGACACCATCGAATCAATGGTATTTTAATTTAAAAAAAAATTAATTTGATGTACTGACTTTTATAAAATATATCACAGCCAGGGATTTTTTGAAATGGATAAAATAGTACAAAAACTTTAATCGGAGCAATCAATTAGGACATAAGTAACGTTAAACAAGTACATTCTAATTCTATTCAAATATATTCATTCGGCTGTGCCAGTTTAATAAATCAAGATTGGACACAAACCTTGCATCTGCGTCCTTGAGACGAGCTTTTGCATGGGGAACGGGTCGAGTCATGATAAAAATGCTTTGATGGAAAATTAAGCGTACAGATGGGTATAATAGATATATGCGCTTGACCACACAGATGGAAATGCGAATAATTTGCACAATCTTGGGAGCACGATGGCTCGGAACGCTATGCAAAACTATTTCTGATAGAGCCGTGGCCAGTGGTTGAACGCTTTTGTGCAATACTCGTTAGGCCTGCTCGCTTTGCAGTTTCCTAGCTCTCCCTGAACTTTAAGTTCCATTAGAGATTACTCTAAAGCCGGATCGTCTGTGTGTGTGTGTGTGTGTGTGTGTGTACAGTGAAGAGGTGTGACACAGCAACGATAGCAGCGGTGGAAAAGCGTTGTCAGGCGTGATCATACAGTATCGTACACCACTGTCTGACTAGGTATCTATTTGAACCACTAGCACCGTCTATGGTTGCTCGCTGGTGGAGGGGGAGCACGAGCTGGAGTAGGGAGACCCGATAAAGCTCCTAGTAGTAGTGAGTACCGTTACCACCACAGACCCGTAATATGCTGCGATCGTTCTACTGCTTTGTTCTCGGCCAGCACGCTTTACTTATATACCAGCCCCATTCTTTTTAATACCACTTTCCATTGTAGAATTCAACGAATCTCCACTAGATTTATTCTACTATATCTATAAATATGTTACGTCTCTCGCCAAAGCTTATTTTCTACTGGAAAATCGACCAGACACGAGAGAACGCTTCTTCGTCGATATTTAACGTCGGAGAATCGCAAGCTCGCCACGAAACAGAGTACTGCAAAAATCTATAGGTCTCAGACTGACGCGTTGATTTTCCTTGAGAAAAGAAAAACAAAGCTTTAGGAATTTTCTGCCGTAATAGCTAATTGTATTACTCCGTTTATTCAATAATGCGGAAAGTGCTTGCGTATTCCTGAAAGGGTCGCGATGACACACACTACTGTTTACTATACACATCCCACGTGAGAAGTAACAGTATTGGTACCAGTAAAGCGAGTGAACGAGATCCGGGAGTGGAGTGGCAGTGTAGTGAGGAGAGGGGGGGGGGGGAGGATTGAAATAAGGAGGGGGGAGGTGAGTAGAAAGGGAAGGTCGAAAATTAAAGCGAGAGCTGGAAGGATAAATGAAGAGAAAACTTACGAAGCAGTGTGCGAGAGAAGGTGAACGGGATGAAATGGGTGTTTGGTGTGGTAGTGGGGGATCAAGGGGGAAGGGAGGGATTGGGATTAAGAAAACACGGAGGGTAAATGCGAGAGAAGGGAGGAAAGCTCGTTCGAAGGAAAATTGGAGTGGGGGGGGGGGGGGAGTGAAGGAGTGAGATAGCGAGAGAAAAGAAAATATAGAGTTGGATGGTGGGGAGTCAGAGGGAGAAAGAGAGAAGAGTACATGTGGCAGGAAGAGTAGTACATAGGAAGCGCGCTAGGGCAGTTTACATAACTCAAGATGGCTGCCGGTGGGCGTGTCCCAATCGTGGGGGCTCCGATCCACGAGTGGAGCGTGTTCCATGGGTAGAAGGGGGGGAGGGAGGGAGTGAAAGCGGGGGGATGGAAGCAGCGGAAAGCGCCGAGCCATTCAGGGCCAATGGTGTCGGGACGGGGCAAAGCATAGCCTTGCGGAGGGAATACTACGAATACTACGTTAGCGTACTATGAGTTGTACTCTAGCGTACCGTCATACGCCTCGCTGGCTAGCAGATGCGCCCGCTATAACCTTCCTTCTATCCAACCCTCCTTCCTAACCTCGCATTCCCTCCCATCCCGTCTCCGCTGTGCCGTTCCTGCAACATCCTTCCCCTCCAGCGCCCCCCTACCTTTCTCCTCCCTTCGCCCCACTCTCTCGCTCATTCTTATATGGAACTGACACGGTACTTTAACTCTCCTCTACCCACGCTCGCTACGAGAGCTGGAGAGACACGGATCACGAAACCTTGAGCCCGGTTGTTTCTGCTAGCAGCCAAGATCACGTTGAAATCCCCCTCCCCCTTCTCCTCTTCCTTACAAAAAGTCCCCGGAGCTCTCTATCCTGTAGCGTATTTACCTCTATCGATTCGCAGCCGCCACATCCGCTATCTTCAACGTGTTCTGTCATTTCGCCTCAAACAACGACTCCCCCCTTTTCTCCCCCCCCCCTCAATTTTTAATACTACGTTTCTTTTGCCAAAAGGATCACCGCGCGCACTCTACCCAGCCTCGGTCAGTCGATAGCCAACGGTGCAAAGTCATTGAGCGCTGATAACGTACGATACGCCAGCAAAGCCGTTTCTATTTATAGAGCAAAAGTCTTGCGTGATGCAGCGATAAAAGATATTACGGTGGAACTCGTGACACGGGTATCGCTCGTAGACAAGAAAGGAAATATTTGCCCGTGAGCGGTGCGATACACTTGAAAGTGTAACTGGATGCCGGTAAAATCGATATAATAGGCGAGAGCGCGCAATCGAAATATAAACTCTGGCTGGGCGATCCGGTCAATAAACGCAGCTCCAGTGCTCCGCAAATGCACGATAACAGGGGGGGGGGGTGGGGGGAAGGGGAAGCAGTACTCGAGGTCAGGCATCGACAAAGGGCTGTAACAACACGGTTCCGTGCCCCGAACTGTTTACGATTCGATAGGTAGCCTTTCATTCGAGCTGAAGCCACTAACGAGCCGAGCTTCTTCAACCTGTCGCTCTTCTCTCTCTCTCTCTCTCTCTCTCTTTGCCAAAGACGCAATCGTCTCAATAGTGGGGGGAGCCAGCCCTTTGAAACGCGAACTGCTCACAGCTCCGCGTACCGGCTTATCAACTACCCAACACCTTTCAATAAACTACCGTGCAAAGCACCGTCTCTCTACTCGTAACGTTACAGCCATACAAAAAAAAAGTATTCGTTTCTTTTGAATTTCCTTTTAATATATACGTCGATTTTAAAGAATAACGGGTAATACAAAATCATCGGTCAATAAAGTTTTAAGATTGCTAAATTTAATCCGAGTTAAGGGGGGGGGGGGGTGTAAGAGAGGAAAAAGTGACGGCGCGTGCGTGCAATTATGAGAAGAATACGACGAAATGATTGGAAAAGATATAACGGTGTGTGAGAGAGGAGTGGTAAGACAGGAGAGTATTGAAAGAAGCGCGGTAGAGGAAAAAAGGCAAATTGTGCGAGGTCCTAGTAAGACTTTGCGTTTTAAGGGTCTCATTAGCAGAAGCTAATTAGTCAAGAGCTAATATCATTACCTTCGAGAATCTCGTCAAACCTATATGACCAAGTACAGCACTTTAAAATTCCGCAAAGTCCCCGACGAAATTAGTTTTCTATATACATTAAACGCTTCCCCGCCAAGAAACATTCATTTTCCACAATGCAATCGTTAAAAGTGAAACTTGGGAGGGATGGTAGAAGGTAATGAAAAAGTACAGAAAACTTGCTTAACGGGAGAAGGGAGAGTAGTCGTATACAGGGCTCGAGAGAGAGAGAGAGAGAGAGAGAGAGAGTAAGAAGCAAAGTGCGGAGCTGAGAGTTGGAAGGAAGTAGCGAAAAGACTGTAAAGCTCGGAAAACGTTGCATTGGGTAAGAAGCAGTTTTGTTACATCTCATAAGTCAATTGTCGGTTTCATCAGGCATCAGTCTTAGTACACACCGAACGAAGCTTGTATCTAGTCTGGCAATTTCACGCCCAGTCAAGTGTAATGAAATCGTGTTTGGTTGACCACCAAGTCCCATCAGAGTGTATGCACATGCACGATAGTAATAATAATTCAAGCGTGTACCGTGTAGAGTATACAGCGTGTACCGCGAACGGTCTACCTGCCTCCGGGCTCGGCGTGTACAAATAGAAAAGGACAGGATGTGTATAGCGTACAGAGCGCATAGGTGTGTGTGTGTGTGTGCGTGTGTGTGCTGGTTGCATCGGCAGACTAGCACTGGCACACCCACCCACGCACGAGATTCGTGACGCGCGCACCGCACGAGTATGCATGAACAATAACGGGGCCCATGATGGATGATGCTTTTCGAAACGCAGAGCTTCCCAGCAGCCAGTGCCTGTCTGGTACTCATACACGCCCTACCCTGGTGACGTTTCGCTGCTCGTCGTGCGATTATCTAATGAAGTAATCTACATACTGGCTCCCCGAAGCAAACAAAAAATAACTCGCAAAGACCTAGGCAGCATCGGTGGGCACGAACATTCAACATAGGATTATCGCTTGATCTATCTTCCTAGCTGTGCGAGCATGCAAGCTTCGCAATCCCATATAACTCCGGAGCTTTTGATGTTCGATCCTCGCAATTTCACGGCTCCATTCTCGCTCGCTCGTTCGCTCGCTCTCACCCCTCCTACCCCCCTGCTAACCCTCCGTACAAATCGAACAAAATCGCACATCGCTACGGCTCTAACAGAATTTCCAATGATCCTGAAGAAAAATAACCAACGAGCCAAGTTGGCCGAACGAGAGTTTGTAGGAGTTTCGTCGAAGCCGCTCAGTGCCGTTGGTTAGATGTTTCATGTACCTGCTGCATCTTTTCAAAGTCCAAACAGGGTCTGGGAAGTCTGTGGGGTGGTCGGTGTCTTTTCCGTGGGCTGCAGGCATTGAGAAGGTCGAGATCAGAATCGAGCCGGTGATGGTGATGATGATGGTGATGGTAATGGTGGTGGTGGTGATGATGATGATGATGGCAATCGAGATGCGAGCAGTGGAGATGCGTGTGTGACTGGGGCCTGGGCCTCGACCTTGGTCGAGGAAGGGAACGCGGTTCCCTCGTCGAGGCGTGGAAAAGCTTCGGTGGCGGTGACAGAGATCTCCCGGGTTTGTGTGCGTCCACCGGTGGCGAGGTACGGAACTGTACTGGTTGCGAAATCACACTTCCGCTTCCGCTTCTACCGCCTAGTAGGCCTTGCACCTGCGAACCAACCAAATTCATTAATTTAACGCAACTGCTCTCTTCTACGGAAAATCATTCCTACTGATATAAACGGAAGTAAAGTAGAGTCGTGTGAATCCGACCGAATTAGGCTGGACCGGAAGTAGTTTTAGGATTAGCAAGGTACAAGTAACAAACGAATATCGTTGGGTTGTTGAAGCGTCCATAAAATCTTGTTGTATCGTAAAAATGATTGAATGAGCTTCGTTTCGATTTTTGTCGAATTAGACTCTACGGTACGGCTTATTATATTATGTGAACAAATTTGGTCATGATCGTGATTGGATTCTGATCGTCTTTTACTTTAAATTCAGTAAGAGAGTTATTGCTTGTAATAATGCTCCGATAAATACTTTAGCAATGTTTTTTAGATAGCTACATATATTTTCGAGAAATAAGTTATTTTACAGCGTTTTTAGAGCAAGTAGTAAGAAGTAGAACTGGCTCGAGCGTGACGTTATTGATATATAATGAGACGAAAAATCTATTTAACCGACCAATTTGAAATCAGCGTCTAACCAATTTTCCCTTAATTATAGCTTTTCTATCTTTACTTATAGAGAAAGGTTGGTGGATAAATTAGGTGATTCTTTATTAGGCGTATTAGTGATTTCTAAGTTTGAAGTTTAAAAATAAATAGATGTGTGGTAGTGTGAATTGGTTGGATCAAAGGATAGGAATTGTAGGAAATACGTAATGTAAATGAGGGGAGTATGTGGTACTAGGTGTTTGCTGAAAGCAATTTCACGTCGATAGCACTTGTACCGTCTAGGTAATTAGAAGCTATCGCAAAGAGTAAGGGGAGAAAGGGTCCCTTTGTCTTTGCCGAAATGTTCCCACGGAAACCGAGTGTTCTACCCACTATATACCTCGAAGCCTATCCACCATTATGACATTCTTAAACAGACGATGAAATTTTTCTTGTGTGTAGTCTTTCGATTCACCTGTATACAGGGTATCCCACGAACGATGGCCATCGCAATACCATTGGATAGGGAACAAAAATCTAAGTAAAACAGTTGTAAAAACATTTTTGCTAGCACTCTTGGTTCAAAAGTTATTTGCAATTAAAGATTATCGATTAAAGTAGCTTTTCTTAAAGAGGAAGATTGTTTTGGTCGCATTATAAGGCCAGAAATGCTAAGATTCTGTAAATTAGAATACTAAGAAGAACACAAAACCAAACATCTACTTGAGACTATGTAGTGGTTGAAGGCCGATCGGCAGTTTCGGGTGCGAGCGCCATATAAAAACATAAACACACCCCTTCAATAGGCTCAAGTGGATGTTTAGCCTTGTGTTTTTCCTATTATTCCAATTCACAGAATCTTAGCACATTTTTGGCCTTATATAATATTACTCTTTAAGAAAGGAGCTACTATATAATCGATAATCTTTAATTGCAAATAACTTTTTAACTAAAAGTGCTAGCAAAAAAGTTTTTGCAACTTTTTTACTTAGATTTTTGTCCCCTATCCAATGATATTGCCATGGCCATCGTTCGTGGGACACCCTGTATATACATGCATGTATTGGTTGAGAAGAGAAGTCTGCTTTTTCCGAGCTGGTAACATTTATTTGCGAGAATGCACATTCTAAAGGAAACCCGCTTGAAGCATGAATAGCATACGGCATTTTTAGCTATACTTTAAATGGATGTTAAGAATGCTCATTGTGCGTATAGGATGAAACGCGTATCCTGTTCTTTTCAGCATTACCAAGAAGACGCTCGATACTTTCGATAAAAGCTGCAAACAGATGAAAATGCTCCTGAAGCACAGTATAACTGCGATCTACGAAACACAACGGAAATAACTCCAAAATAATGGTATTTCACTTGCAGAAATTTTCCTACCTAGTTAAGATGAAAATCTCGAAATTAAATATTCGCCCGGAGAGCGAACCAGCGATCGTTACAGCGAGGCTAATTGCGAGAATGGAATTTCTCGAAATTTTCGAAAATTCAAATGCCTAGCGATTATTCAAATGTTATTGTGAAACAATTTCAGTAGTAATAAGCGGAGTTAAATGGTATTAGGATTCCTCAACTGTAGCCCCAAATCAGTTACAACTCTACGTTAAAATTGCTCTGCATAATCGTGGAATTTTAATGAGTTTTTATCGAAGCTTGGCATAGATGGAAATGTTGGAGAATGGTGTTGGATTAGAATTTTGATTAGGGTGGGGCTTTAATTAGAATAAAAATTAAGTAGTATAAGCAGAATCAAATAGCATTCGAATTCCTAAATGGTTTAGCTCAAAATCAGTTACAATTCTACATTGAAATTGCTGCGGATAATCGTGGACTTTTAATGGGCTTTTATTGAATTCTGACATAAATGGAAATATTGGAGAACAGTGTTGGATTAGAATTTCGATTAGAATGGGGTTTTAATTAGAATAGAAAAATGGAGTAACATTTATAAGCAGAATTAAATAGCATTAGGATGCATAAACTATTTAACTCGAAATAAATTACAATTCTACAATAAAGCTTAAACGGACAATCGTAGATTTTAGAAAAGTTCTCATTAAACTTTGAAAATGATATGAAAATAATGTATAACAGTGTTAATTAGGAGTAAAATTTCAATATAAATGGAGAGTTTTAATTATAGCAGAAATATAAGGTAGGATGAACACAAAGTTAAATGTAACATTTTTGGATTCCTAAATTGTAACTTGGAAACAGTTACAATTTTGCATTAAAACTGGTATATGGATAATCTTGAATTTCAGGACTTTTATCAAAATGTATTATAACAAGGAAATATTGGAGAACAGTGTTAGAGTTAGAATTTCGATGTAAGTTGGAGTTTGAATTAAAGTTAGAAAAAAACGGAGTAGGTAATTTTCGTACCTCTTCGTCGCTAGAGCCTGATCCAGCAAGCTCCCTGCCAGCTCTGCTAACAGGAGCTGAACAAGTGGCCCCTATCGAGTCGAGGTCCCCAGCGAGGGTTCGTTGCTGTGGCTGCTGTTGTCCCTGCAGTTGTTGCTGTGTTTGCGGCCCACTGTTGCTGACCTGTGACCACTTGCGCTTCTCCGGCGCCGTAGCCGGTCTGCAACCTTGACTGGGCACGACTTTCGGACTGTTTATCACTTCCAGCTCCTCCTCGGAGCTATGCTGGTCGTTGAAATTCAAGCCCGACAGTAGATCCGCTTGACGCGATTTGCTCGAGGCTTGTTGCTGCTCCTGCTGTTGCTGAATCGAATTTCTCCTCTCCGAATGATCGACCTCGTTGTCCTCCTCCAGACTCTCGCGTTGCATGAACCCAAAGCTGCTAGCTGGGCCCCCAAAATCAGTGTCCGAGGGCACCGCGCTGTCCGGCAATCCTGGACTTCCCATTTCGTCCATGGCTGAAAACAAAAATTCCCTATTATGCATATACAAAATTTCATTGATAAATGAAAATCCGCGGGCGTTGATATCAAACTTTTCACCATATTTTTCAACCAATTCTCTCTGCTGTCGACGTGCAACGATTACGAATTTACGATAACAAAAAACATTTATTTTCAAGTTTATGGTATAATACGCGGTGGAGATAGCAATGATGCATTTTGCTCGTTGAATGGGAGGGGGGGGGGTGAGGAGGAGGTAAAAATGGAGAGAGGGAACATTTGGGCGCGCACCGTGATGATTACACGCGAGTGAGGGAGGAAGGAAGGAGAGGGGGGGGGGGGAGTAGGAAGCGCAGAGGGTTCTCTCTCGGCGTGGCTGACATGTGCGTACTGTTACTACTCCTAACTAATCCCGCTCGTAAATATCTCGCGTGCAAACCGCCACACGTACATTCCGTTACTACTAATCCACCTCATAAATTATTTCGTGTCGAGCACTCGACGTACCTCCGTAATGCTTATCACGCACTCGCCTCTCTCAGATATTTACTTTACACGTTTCGCACTACATCATTATTATTTAATACCGTGCAATTATATTATTATATCGATATTATCGTCAAACTCTCCGCTAATGATCACCTATTTGTTTTTTCCCACATTCTTGACTCTCTTCATTTTAGTCTCCCCCCTCTGATTTCCAAACTTATTTTTATACGAATAAAAAATGTTACGTTCTCGTTCCCATCATTGCATTTATCGTTGTTTCTTGCGCATCAGCAAGGGACGCTTTGTTAAATGCCAAGAATTTTATTGATCTTCTTGGGATGATTTTAGGAAGCATGGCAATTCGTAACGAGGCTGAAATTGCGACATTCGGTCGGCTTTGCTACGATTCGGAACACGCGCGTTCCGTTCTGGGTGGCACGTCCACTATCGACGTAAATCGCCGCGCGTAAATCTCGCTCGCTTCCGGTTTCCGCGTTGTTGCATATATGCGTAGAGCAGGCCAACCGGCTCTGTATTTGCGAAGCACGAACCTATATATGCTAAATGCAATATACGAGAGAGAGAGAGACATGCTACTCTCTGTCAACGTTAGTCGCACGCTACACATCTCATTTTAATCGGTCAAATTTTCCAAATATACACCTCACACAAACCTTGCTCGACAATTTTTTTTTCTAACAGCAAAAAACATTTTTTAACAAAGTACTCTTTTCACTGTGTGTTGTTTTTAACACTGCACCGAATTGATTAAGATGCGACGATTAATGTTTGACATTGCTTGCAATTAGTTCTTGTGAAAATTTTCTTAATTTCTTTTTAAGTTTGGCGGGATTAATTAGAGTTAATAAGAAGCAGCTGAATAGTTTAATCATGGCGCAGTAACGTGTTAAAAATACAAACACTGGCCGACTATTAAGATGGCACAGCTAATTTGTACAAGCGAATAAAATAATAATATATCTATGTAATAGAGTATTTGTGCGCTAATTAATTGCCTTAATTAAAATTTTGATACCCTCGCTAATTTAAAAAAATCCTTGGCAATAACGGATCTTGCATAAGTACAGTCATGTCGAAAAGTTTGATCAAATTAATTTTTGATGGCGTCGTTATTTATCGTTTTTCGTTCGCTAATTAATTGCTTGATTGCAAATTTGATTGCTCTCACCATTTTTTCTTCAATTTCAGAAAACCGTCAATTTCCCGAGGACGGTGAGAGAGAAATCCAATTTTGAACGAAGCAGTCAATTAGCATATATAAAAAGCAATAAATATAATCATACACTGCAGGAATTAGTGTATTTTTATTTTTAACTAATTATTCGGCTTTTGAAAAACACGTTACAACGAGGAGTTTCTTGAAATTGTCGAGAGCGCAAAAATTTTAATTAAGACAATTAATTAGCGGATAAATAATAGGCACTAAATAAATAGGCTATAATTTTATCGAAGTGCATAGTGATTTGTCTGCGGCAGCTTAATAAAGCTTAAAAAGTGGTTATTATACGGGATGTATGGAAATGATAATTGGAACAAGGGAGGGAGATGGTGTATGTTTAAAATATTTATAGAGATTCAGTGTGTGCCGTAAGTAGAGACGAGCGAGTCCCAGTTGGCATATACGTATTATTGCTACCGCGGTTAATTGCTTTTCAGAAATAACACCGAGGCTGCGTAAGGTGCGGTTTTCATTACCGCACGAGCAATGTAAGCAACACGTGCCGCTCCGCGATTGCATTTCTTCAGCAGCTCGCCCTTACTAAACTATATATATATATCATACTCTCTCGCTACATATTCACACCGTTCAATCTTTTTCCCAATCAACGATCCACTTGTAAAAACCGTGCTGATATTTCGAAGAAAATTAACGTTAACAATTCCTTCGACAAGTTTTAATTACCACCAAACTACACTTGGTCAGTTTAATTTTTATACAAAAATCTCATCTCTTTCTTTGTACCACATTCCAGAGTTTTTATCTGCTGTTATAATCAAGCTGTACCTTGATAATTACTTGATTAATCAGATAGGGAACTGAACGAGTCCTTAGTGAAGTAGAAATTTCGTTAACTGCTTTGCAAAATTAACACTGATGCTGCAGAGTCTAGTTTGCGGTTTCAAGTTTACTTCACCTTCGTTTTACCAAGTTAAGCTATGTAATTTTTGCTCAAATCGAATAACTTCTCATTTTGTTAGTTTATTTCAAGCAAAAAACATTCAACAATTACAAATAATTAACACTGATACCACCAAACATATTTGTTCAGTTTGAATCTTTTAAACGAAACATCTGAGTTTTGTATTTAATCCAATTCAGTTTTATTACACTATCGTTAATCGAACAGTACTTTGTTAATTAATTTATTAATCTAATAGAGACCTAAATGAGTAATTATTATAAGAAATGTTAGAAATTTCCTTAATTGCTTTTCAGAATTAACACTGATGTTCCAAAAGTATAGTTTACAATTTCAAGTTCACTTTATCTTCATATTTTACTACACTATATTGAACCATACAATTTTGCTGCAATCAACTAACCTCTCGCTCTTTGTTATATCCACTTTCCACAAAAACTACAGCAAAGTATCACAAAAAGCTGATATTTAATGTCACTATAAGCACACTTGCTTAATTTGAATCTTATAAAAAAATCTGAGTTTGCTTTTAGTCCAATTCGATATTTATTCCACACTGCTGTTAATCGCACTGTACTCTTGTCAATAGCGGATTAATCGGATATCGAACGGTGCGAGTAATTAGTGAAAGGGGTAGAAATCTCGTTAGAGAGAGAGTCGAGCTCTTGCTCGACCAGAGAAAACTTTTGTACGCCGATGTTGCTAATGAGTGGTGGTATCGATTTTCCGAGTTTCTTATCAGTTCTATTGAACGCAGAGGGTTCTGTCGGGAACTCTGTTCCAATCGGAGAGCTTGGGAATTCCCCAAAATTAGTCTCTATCGGTAAAATCGACAACGCCACTATTGCTGTGTGTATATATATATATACATCTACGTAGCACGTATAGGCCGTCTCGGAGAACTCTAGTTGACTCGCCTAACGAAACAATTAAAAGCAACTCCAGCCACGGATATTGGCTTTTTAAGGCGTGCCGGAACCGCGTTTGGCCATTTTCAAAGCAAGCAGAGAGTAACGAGACTCGAACACACAGCCAGCTAAAAATAAATCATGAAGAGAGCGAGCGTTGTGCGCGACGAAAAATTCACAGCAGCATTTTCTGATAATTATCGATATCGTTGGAACATTCGCTTTTATTCTTTTTCGATAACTTGTTGCTCGAGAAAAGAAGAAAACAGGACTGAGAGAAGAAGCAGGCATAAAACCGTAACAATGTCGATATAATTGTTTGTAATGGTTTCAAGGAGTTCTCAAGAGAGCGAGAGAGAAAGAGAGAGAGGGAGGGGGGGGGGGGAATAAGAGTTGATTGAAGAAAATTTGAGAACGAATTGATCAAACCACTGATATATTATTATTGACTAGTTCAAATTATGGATTGTGCGAAGTGAGAGATTTGTCTTGTTTATTTTTACAAACATTGAAGAGTGGCGGGGGGGGGGGGGGGGGATGAGATAAATAGAGAGTGAGAGCAGACGAATAGCGAAGAGGACCGAAGACAGTTCGATTTTAACCATCGAGTGTAACGAAGCAACAAGCTTTAAAGGACGGATGAAGCGTCTGACGGAAAAGGGGAGAGGGAGAAAAGGCAGCGTTGGAGGGTCAACGGAGACGACCGCTCTGATATGACAGGTGATTTCTCCGCCACTGGTTTCTCACTTCACGTTCATAATGTACCTGCTATACGTCTGACACTTCTCCAAGAGTTATCCATGGAATTGTTCTGCCGGCCCTACCGGAAGAAATTCAATATCCAAACGGATCCCCAGGTCTGCCATTCATCCTCCTACACCATCGTCGCTTCCTCCAACTCTGCGCGGAGCCTCATTTTGCTGCCTGCACAGTTATCGATGTGGTTGGTCGATAAGGCTTGCATTGAAAGAATCTGCCCTCTCGCCAAAAATGCCAGTCCCTTTTCAATAAAGATAAATCGAGTAGAGTGGGCAAAAATAAGAGGAAGCAGGAAAAAATTCATCGAAAATTCTTCATATCTTTGCACCAACGATTCTTCTCATGCCAGTGAAAAAAACTCCCGATGCTGCGAATCTTCCATTATTCAACCCCCCGCGTTCTAACCTCTCTCGAAGCTACGTGAGGACGTTTTTTAATAAGGTATAGTCCTCGCGCGTTTGCAGAAAAATCGTACGAGTTCCTCGTTGAAATTACACGATCGTGCCAGCACCCAGCGTTTATTTTTCATTTGCATCGAGCACGAAAGCTTCCGTTCACGCGTCGTCTCGCTTCAATGCAAATCTTTCCCCTTTTCGTTCCCTCCACGTTCTTCCATTTTCCCGTATATACACAGTGGGGACGCGTCGATGGACGGAAAACCCGACTAAACTGACCGTGAACGCAGAGAAAAAAACATTTGACCCTTTGCAGCACGAATTATCGATATTCCGTAACGGCGTTGACTGTGAAGGATGAATACATACGGCACGTCGGACGGGCTTTGATTGGGACGGACGAAAAATCGATTGGTCAACGTAGAATCTACCACGAGAGCATTCGCGTAATAGAATCAAAAATTTGATCTCGGACAGAGTACACAGAGCACGTACAAACGTACGTCCAGCGTGTGACTCGGCATAATTTGAGACAAAGAAAATTCGTCAGCTGTAACACTATACCGTAAGACGTAAGAATAAAGCAACACATCGGCGAACCGATGTACAACTGCGTGACGTCATAGGTTACGTCGCTACGTTCGCTCTCTGCCCGAGCCCTTCGTCCATGTCCGGAGCGAATTCATTGTTTCGTGCTGGAGACTCAAATTCGGGAAAGTTTATCGCGCGTCGAACGTTGCGATAAGATAAGGTTTAGTAGAGTCTAAAAGAGCGTATATCTCGTTGCTGGTAGGTGTAGAGCGTCCGTGAGATCAGCTGATGAGGTAAGGTCAAGGGGAATCTCTCTGGTGGAGCTCGATATTACCGATACACGATAGCGTCAGCTACTGCACCTACTCTCCAGACCTCCAGACGTACTGTTGCGAGACGCGAGTGAGGCGAGAGCAGAGCAGCCCGCGAGATCTCAGCAGCTCCCCCTACCTCGACTCGACACAGTTGACTCGGCCCCCCTCTCCAGCCTCCGAGCGGGGGCTTCCCTATGGACAGCCACCATCCCCACCATCGAGACATGACGCGAGATGCGCGCCGCAGTTCGTGGTGTGTCCGCTGAGCAACGTAAATATACGCTTCACGAACGTGAACGACTAATGGCCGCGTGTGTAAGCCTCTGACGTTTATTCGCTCGGTGACAAAGTTTGCATGACGCGACCAAAGCCTTCCAGCTATTACCCCCTCCACCTCGTTTTTCATCTCGCAGACCAATCCCTAACGCTCGTGCGTTAGCCGCTCGCCTCGCGTGATAATTAATGCGATTAAATAATACGGCTCGCGCCCTGATATTGAAACGCTCCCCGGACCGATAAGAAATTAATTATGCCGAGTGCCCTGCTGCCAGCAGCTTCGCCGTTGCGTGATTCGTTCCATCGGACGCGACGTCAGGGAGAATTCTTCGACCCAACACGAATCTTACCTACGCAAACGCTTACAGTGCGTCTATCGCCTCGATGCAGATATAACTGATTCCGGTAAACGAACGATAAAATAGAATCCTTCATGCTGAAATGTGTATAGTGCTCCCCTCCAGTCGACACGAGTCTATATTCGCGTTCTTTGTATTGGTACAACTGACTCGGCTGCTGGGTGCAGTGCGAACGAGTTTCAGAGTAATCGTAGTATTGTTTTGTTTTCTGTATTTTTATTCCGTTTCTCATTTGGTCGTCCTTTAGCTTTGGCACTCGTGGAGCTTGGCACGGACGATAAAACTGTCTTGTGTCAACCTTCCATCTTACTGCAAAGTCAATCGCGAATTTATCTCGCGTGATCGTCCGTGACACGAGCGTTTCAGGCCAAAATTCCTCCGTCCGAGTTTCGCTGGCTGGCACCTCGAACGGTGCCAGCGACACGAATCTTTGAAAATACAAATGTACCATCAAACCGTATCGAGCCAAACACTTCATGGCTACGCCATCACGATGGAGAAAGCAGTCTAGACTTGGCCGTTAAACCAGCTAACGCTGCGTTTACGCCGGACACCGAGTTTAGCAGCGAGATATAAACGAGAGTTGTGCAAAGTGAGAGGTGTAGAATGAAATATGAATGAAGCTAAAAGTCGTTTGGAAAGAAAACTCTTCCACCTCGCAATGTCAGCCATCCAATAGCACTGCGATGCTCGATCTAGGCGAAGCGAGTTTCAATCGTCGAGTAAAGTCCCGATCGCATGCACCAATCGACGACACAAAAATTGATACAATTAACGATAAGGAACGCGATGTTCAGGGGACATCCTTGGTACGTTCGTTGAACGCGCGGATATCCTCGGAACGTTCCAAGGATGTCCCGGGGATATCTCCGCTACATAAAAGTCGCAAAGACTTCAATTAAACTTTCTTCTTATAATTAACCTCCTTTGATCGATTCCTGCAATACGACGAGAGACAATTTTTCCTCTTATTATACTTCCATCGGTCGTAGCATTGAAAAAATAAAAAGCCGCGGAAGCCTGTATAATTGTACGGAGCGCGTTTTAGTGGCATTTTTTGCGAGGGTGAAAAAAAAAAAGAATACTGGGTAACATTTTATAGGAGGAGCAGACGGCCCTGGTGGCACAGAGAACCCCGACGCTCCCCCCCCCCCTCCCCGTGCCTTCGCAGTCCCAGTATCGCTCGGTCCGCGTGTGCACAATGGTAAACACACTGGCGTAACAGACGGCCGGAATTACGTACGTTGGAAACGGAAGAAATAGCATAATGGAACGTAAACACGAATGCTCGTGCACGGAGGACGCAGCCGCTGTTGAATTCCTGAGTTGGCTGACGCCGTCGCTACCACTACCGTTCCGTTCCTCTCTTCCACTCCTTTACACGGAAGCGCATAAACACACGTACACGCACGCACGCACGCACGCACGCACACACACACACACACAAGCCACTCTCTTCTCCGTATCCCTCTCTCATCGCGTTACTAGCAGCGCGTGAGATCTAATGCGCGCAGCTTCGAGCCGCGTATCGGATAGCTACCTTGAGGTGTGTGCAAAACAGCCAAACCGGAACATCCGAATACAGAGAGAATCGCTCTCGTTCGCTATACCTACCTACCACTGCACAAACCACTTCATTCCCTCGATCCCTCTCTATTTTACATTAGCCAAACAAGCTCTCGGGCAAACGAGAGAAGGAAAAAAGAATGGAGACTGCGGTATACGATATATGTATATACACGTGTACGCCAAGTACACGTAAACACACGTAGCATTATTGTAATTGACTGGACTGTTTTGCCGTTCTCAACAGGAAATGAAGAATATTCGAATAATTGGAGGTTACGTCGGCATCGGCGTTGATTCGTTTCTTCGAAAAGCGAGGAATTTTGCTGCTTTCGTCATTGGCGTATGGGCTTGAATGATTAAAGCGGAGCTGCGGCAAAACGACACGGTCGAAGGCGAGCAAACACGCGTTGCTTTTCCATAGTCTGCACGCACCTTAAGGCTTATCCGACCCCGAGATCGGCGAGGCGAGCTCGGTGCTCCTTGATAATTGAAATGCGAAGGCACCCCTTCAACGCTTCCGAGCCTCTCGAGTAGGCCTCATTAGGATAGCATTTTTTTCTTCCACTTGCCGCGTTTCTTCCTCGTCCGCTGCTCCCCTATCGCTCCCCATCTTAATTGGAATGATTCAACGGTAAAGAATTATGCAAAATTTCCCACCTTCGAAAACAACATCGCATCGCTAGCACGCGTTCAAAATGGAATCGACCACAGCTTCTATATAGAATTATCCACGAAACGCACACCTACGCTACGAGCCAAGATAACATCGTAATTTCTCAATTAGGGCTGCTACGAGAGCTTGGCGCCATTTTCGCAAAGATGATTAATCGAGCGGGTCGATTATTATAGTTTAGAAGCGATACATCAAAAGGTTCGAGAGAGCCGTGTCACAGCAGAGTGAGTTATCAATTACATATTAAACGTACAAGCATTAACTTGATAATCTCGCTCGAGCAGCGAAAGCTCCGTGTCAAAACCGAGGTCAATACTGCAGGTCTGCGGAGGAGGAGATCGCGAGGGATACAGATAGGGCGCGTTGCCTTATTTTTATCTGATTCCTTTAAATCGGTATACGTATATATATATATATATATGTAGCGTTTATGCCAAGATCACTCATCCGGTTGTTGTGTTAGGCTTGGCCTAATCACGGTCCTTGCCTTTGTATAATATTGCCAGCAACCATGTAACGTTCCGGCCCAGAAACAAATAAGTGAACGAACGTTATCGGTTAGTATATATATATATATATATATATATATATAGCTAAAATTACGCCGCATAAAGAGAGAGAGTCGATTGATTGCGCGATAAGGACCTGCCGAGCTTGCTTCGTCACCTACCGGTTCCACGAAAAACTCCATGAAAGCACGGTCTCTGCGCATTGCCTTTGTTGTTGCTACAGTTTGTTATTGTAACAGTTGTTAATGTAGCTACTGTGATTTTATTGCAGATGCAACAGTGATGAACTTTTTCTACCTTTAATACTGTTTTTGTAACAGTAGTCACTGATACAATTATACGTACAATAGTTGTTTTCTTTATAATTGATGTTGTAACAGTTGCTACAATGTAACTGCTGGTCTAGTTACCTTTACAATATAAGTTACACGTTAAAATAGCTGCTGATCCTTTGCTGCTTTAACACTGCTGTTGTAACAGTAGCTACTGATCTAATTACAGATACTATAATTATTTTCCTTGTATAACCGTCGTTGTAACAGTTGCTAAAGTAACTGTTGATCTAATTAGCGTTACAATAGCTGTTTTCATTATAATAACCATCAGTGCAACAGTCGTAATGTTTTGTGTTTTTTTTTAACGGTTGTTGTAGTAGCTGCTAATATAGCACTAATTCAACTAGCGTTGCAATATTTTTTTCATTGTAGTCGTTGTCACAGTCATGCTATTGCTGTTGCTGCTCGTTATTGATGACCGGCCAACTGACACTTTGCGCCTTCCAGGAGAAACGTGCTCGCAAAAAAGTTGCATTCTTAAAAATTTCACTTTGCTCATCCAGCAATAAACTGAAATATCCGACTCGACTTAATCCAATGAGAAGGAGTTCTTCATCACGCTAGAGTTTTTAATGGAAATGTGGCGAATCGTGTTGCAGTCCAGCGCACGGAAATCCATAGGCGTAAACAATCGATACGAAATAAACATCGAGACTGTTCGAGGACGTTCTATCGGCTCTCTTAAAAAATGTATCAATTTCGTCGCGTGCTATTCCGCAAGTGTGTCAATGTTTCGCGATTTTCCTAGCTGAAAGGAGCGCAGTCGGAAGGGGGTGGTATAAATTTGGACAGGGTGCGATTCGAAGCAAAGGTGGAGAGTGGCTGAGGGAAGAATGTAATTACGTATATTGGATTCCGGAAGTGGAGGTTGAAAGGATGAAAAAGGAAAATAAAAAATCAGTGGAGGGCAGCTTCCCACTTGGACGGCTTTAGAGGCGCCGTTTCGTGACCCAGCCATCAGCTGATCGATACACGTCACCCCAGCGCGTATGAGCCGTCCTGAAAACATTGTTGCTCGGCCCCGCCACCGCAGCGCAGCACGAATGAACCACCAGCCAAGCCAGCCACGTCTCAGATCGAAGCGCGTATAGTATGTATGCTCCGCTAGTTCGCCAGTCGCTTTCGGCTCTGGCCCCAGCTTCGACTTCGGTCTCTCCTTCGACTCACTTTCCTGCACCCCCTCCCCTCTCCCACCGGATCTGCTCCACTGCCAGCGTATACCTCGCCACGTTGGCTCGACGCGACGCGAAAGCTCTGCTTATTTTCCCCGAAAGCTTCGCCGAGCTTTCAAGAAGACCCCGACCATTTTCCACCCTCACTACTACATCCTCGTCACACACACAGACCACTATCGCAGGGTGTACCACCTCCCGTCCACCCTTTCCCCAACAACTCCCCATCTGCCCATTCTTTCTTCCACCACCACCACCCCTTACTCGTCATCTTCCATTTATATTTAATTCTATCTATCAAACGACTACAACAATTCCCATGCGTCTCCCTTCTTCATTCTCCCCCCCCCCTTTCTCCTTTCACCCAACGCATTCATCTCGCCCAAGCGTCGATGCATCTCCCCAGGAAAAAGCATCACGCGGAAGAAGCAAGGCAAAACGTAGACTGATTGACTTTCCGACAATGTGGCGAGAGATTGGTTATCCCGTTCTTCCACACGGAGTTATATTCGCCCATCATCCAAGAGCCAACGCTGACTCACCGCAATTCCTTCATTTCGCCTGTTCTTTATATAGCGTCGCTGTCTGTCGAGCTTCTAATCGCGTTTAACGACTGCACGGTGACGAAACGGCGAATTACTTCGGGGAACCTTACGCGCTCTTCCACGCAATCGATGACTTCTTCGACCCGCGCGCGATCTTGCCTCCGATGTTTTCCTTCTCTCCCCCCCCCCCCCCCCCCCTCTCCCCAAGCCCCCTCCACATGTCCAACACTCCCAACGGTCCAACCCGTTCAACGCACAAATCGATGCTGCACGCCTGCACCGGCCTGCGGCCAGCTCGCATTAACCTACCAACCGAACAAAGGAATCGCCTCCCAAGGGCGATCATTACAAACCGATTCGATCGCTGGAATTCCATCTAACCACGCGGAATAACAAGATTTACAACGTATCTCATTCCGGAAGCTCGACAAACTCTCATTCAACTTTCTTCGACTTTTACAGAAATTTACAGATTTTTTTTTTGCCGTTTATTTCGATTCGTGTACAATCGGTCCTGTAACTCGGGTCTATGTACGAGTATATTTTTCGTTTGAAAAATGAGGGAACGCTGGAGAGGATTGCTCGCAGCAGTTGACGCGAGAATCGTAGTTGTCGGCACACATGTTAACTCGGGTCGGACGCCGTAAAAGTGCCGAAGCCTGACTCACAAATACCTTAGCTCTCGAGTCTTTCTACCTGTCTGTCCTGGGGATCCGAGCGAAGAGAACGAAGGAGTAACGGGGATTAGTGGTCTGTTGGTGCACGCTTGAATCCAAGCGGCGAGCTTGTACAAAGCGAGGGACTAATTTGCATCATCGCCAGGTGTTATTCCCTTTTCTCTTATTATTATCGATTCCGGGAAAAATCTTCTAATTGTTGTACAAGCGATGGAATTTCCATTTGCTCCTATACCGTTCAAAAAAAGATGTCGCTTACGAGCGGTTGATTGATATCCACGCGTATCGACTGGCTGGAAATCGTCCTCTTCCAAGCGATTCCATTTCCAGTATACCACTGTGCATCCTCCGTGAGCCGGAGCGATTTTCTTCAGCGGCCAACTTCCACAAAGCGAGAGACCAATTTGCATTACCACGAGGTGTTATTTCTTCCTTTTGCTGCTTGTTATTGATTCCACGAGAAGAGTCTTGTAATTGTTACATGGATAAAAAAGGATTATCTCATTTAAATATTTGTTGCTTCGAATATTCACAATCAAATATTGTGCTTGGTTTTAATAAATATCATTTGAATGAAATCCCGTTTAATTTAAACGTTTTAAATTTAATTTGACACAATGAAATATTTGTGAAAACTAATAAGTGAAACATTTTATTGCGAACGTTCAAAGCGAGATTTATTTGAAATAAATAATTTGTTTATCCGACTAAAAAATAACGCGACACTTCCTTTTGTTCTTCCCATCCAAAAAAGATATCGCTGGCGAGCGGTTGATTGATATCCACGCGTATCGACTGGGCTGGAAATCATTCTCTTCCAAACTATTCTATTCCCAGTGTGCATCGCTGTGCGTCCTCCGCGAGCCGGAGCGATTTTCTTCAGCGGCAAACTTGTACAGAGGGAGAGACCAATTTGCATTACCGCAAGGTGTTATTTCTTCATTTCAGGTATTACAGATCCGAGAATAAGTTTCGTCATTGTTATAACTTTTCTTTTGCTCCTCGTATTCAAAAAATATGTCACTGGCAAGTGGATGCTTGATATCCACGCGTATCAACTGGCCGGAAATCGTTCTCTTCCAAGCGATTCCATTTCCAGTGTATCACGGTGTATCCTTCGTGAGCCGGAGCGATTTTCTTCAGCGGTGAGCTTCCCGGAAAGCCTGGCTGGATCTTGCGGGCAATGAGAAAGTTTATTACGCTGACCTAAGGGGAAAACGTTAGCGCAAAATGACAGGAGGTAGAGCGGCGTGCGAGAGACGCCAAGAGGAAGAGGTTCATCATTCATGCAGTGCTTAGATGTACTCTGATTTCCCTCGGGAATCTCCCACTTCTGTATATATCGTGTATTCCGTATCCCGTATCCGCGTCGTCTATTCATCACCAGCAAACGCATTCAAGGATAGCTCTCTCTGACCTTTCTTATTTTACGCTTTTATTGCCTATATCCGCTCCCTTCCCACCCACCTCTCTCTCTCTCTCTCCCTCTGCTTTGCTACGTTTGTCCCGACTTTCTCGCTCTTGCCACTCCAAAGTCTCTCTTTTTCTGACCCGACTCCTTTCCTTCCTCTCACACGCTTCGCAATGCCCATAAAAACTTCCGTAACCCATCATAAATTACCTAGCCACGGTACCTTCATTATCGTCCAATTTCAAAAGACATATGCACTTAATACGCAGACTATATCTCCAGTAAACCTCTAACAGTATAAAATCCGATAAAATCACTCCTGATTGCTCGTGGGATAACAGACTTTGTATTACTTTATCGTCATTGAAATAAAGCTCGGACTGTACACAAAGCCTAAATTTGACCAAAACTCGAGATCCGGCGTTCATATTTCCTGCGATGATACTTTGCGTAATTGTTCGAAGAAAGGTTAGCCTGCTTTTAATGGCCGAAAACGAGTATTGCGATAGAACGAGACGAGCAACGGTTGGTAGTAAGCGGAGAGCTTGAATTGGGAGGGCGATACAGGCATTGGTGTAATAAAGGGTTGTGAACGGTACCATAGGGAAGTAGTTACAATCCTTTCTGCCGCAGTTTTAGTGCTACTAAAATCACGAGCCAGCACAATCAGCTGATTTTCTCTAACTTACTGGGATGACCACAAGAATTGTATGATTTAGCTGAAAGGTCTTCGAGGAATCGATAGGATTTTCATAGAGACGATGCATAATTGCTGCGTGACCTTGACCCGCGGCAATTCCACTTGGTTCACAGGCCTGTCTTCGCCGCACACTGGTTCTGCAGGTTCTCATCAAGCCCGCGGTACGAAGACACGTATACTCTCAGACTGCTTCTATTATGATTTTATCCGACCCTCGTCTCGTTTTATCCTAATAAGGGATGCGATTACGCACTGAATTGCACGCCAACTATACCAACGTAATGATCCACCTCGCGCACATTCTAATTATTGTCTCTGAATGCTGCAAAAAACAGAAGAAAACATTCGTTAATGAACTTTGCATCACAGACTGCAAACCGCGTAATTCTCGCCGTAATTGAATTTTCGTTAACGGTACACGTGTGTACGACTTGCAATAATATACGTAAAAAGACTCGAAACTTTATAATAGTAGGCTTTGAACCCTTTTTTTGCCTAAAGTCAAGTTAGTTCCCGAGTATTATTTATCGTTTGATGTGTACATATATACGAAGGATCTAATTTCGTGTACGTAAAAAAACCCATACTGAGGGACGGAGGGGGAAGAGAGAGAGAGAGAGAGAGAGAGAGAGAGAGAGAGAGAGAGGCTAACGATATTATATATACCTACTTATTACGTATGACCCTGAACTTGAACCGCGCGTGGACTTGAGAAGGTGTGTGCGTGTTCGAGCGCTGAACTACACTGCACGGTGTGTATGCGGCACGAGTAAACACAGACACAGCCACACACACACACGTTTAGTCTGCAACATCTACCGGCCCAAAATTAGTAACTCCCCCCCCCCCCTCCCTCCAAGCTGGCACGTCGGGCGATAGGCATACTGCACACTTGCACACGGTATACAAGAGAATACACGCGCCTCCTCTCTCAAAGAGAGAACGAGCGAGTTGAAGAGGAGCGAACAGGGGAGAGAGTACAAAGGTGGTTGGTAAGTAGAAAGAAGATTGTGCAGCTACGCCAGCGGGTACCGCTCAGTATTGATCAGCTCAGGTTTGCACTCTGCCTCCGTGTCATCAACCAATTGCACTCAGTTTTTAAAGTGGGAATTCTCCTCCCCCTCTCGTCATACTTTTTATACATCTTCCAAGTCATTGTTTGTCTGTGTTTTACACTTTACTGGTTTTGTATCACCATGTGCGATTAACTTATCTATCCGTCTCTCTCTCTCTCTCTCTCTCTCTCTTGCTGGTCGTACTTTTCCTTCTAGCCTCTTCTGAAATTACAACCAGTTAAATAAAAGAAAAACTATAGGAATTGCAAATCGTATAGAGTTCTCGACTCATCCGAAGAACGCGACCCACACTCGGGTCCTGCATCGACTCCAACTTTGATCAGTCTTTTACCTCGCACATTCCTCCGTATTATCGTCACCTTTACGCACTTTTTGCCACCCTCTAATCCACTGTCCGATTTATACTTTCACGAGCTTCCCCAAGGAAACAACGGCTGCTCTCGAGAAAACAAGGAACAAGAAAGGAATTGATAAATGATAGGGTGCTGGTGGTGTGGATACTCTCTGACTGGGAATATATATATATATACCTATAAAATAAAATAACAAAAGAAAAAAACAAGCGAGAAAATTTCTTGCGTAATACAGAGCTCGTATATCGCTTCGGACTTGCAGGAAGAAATATCGTCAATGATTAATATCAGCCGCACGAGAAACAATAATAAACGATATGCAAAAGGTTGTTGGAAAATATTCCTTGAGGTCCCTGATTAATCGTCGGCCTCGTTGCAGATCCGTTTGAGCGATCGAGTCGAATTTCTGCTTACTTTAAAAACTCAACGAGAGAATATATTTCACGTTGGCTGAGTTTTCAGAATTTAAAGCGAGCCAAGAGGCCAGTGGTCGAATCGATCCGTGCATTTAGAGGACTCTGTCGTTTAAGATTATAGAAATTATTTTTTGCTGGTGCGAGACGAGAAGTATAAAGGTCCTGTATCATGCAGATGATTAATGCCTCGAGCGATTAATAGTCGAATATCGGGTAGTTCCTAGGCAAACCATCCCTCGTTTGCTCAATCTTATTTCTTACCAAGGTTCAACGTGGCAACATGATTAATGACGATACTGGACATGCGTTCTGTTCCATGGTCCTCCTCTACATGTCCCGTCGCTGTGCTTAATCTCCCAGCAAAGCGGATTACACTCTGATATACACAAGAAAATTACCTTTCCTACTGATTAGTTTTATGGAAAAATCTCCAGTCTCATTTCACCATAATTCACCGTCAAATCTCAGGTAGAACAATTTGCGCGATTCGCCTTAGGAAGAGGTCCGTGTAATGTAAATTTATATTAATGTATAACAACAACACGCGGTTTGTACAGCATTACAGTCAGCCGTTCTAGGTATTGTATGTATACACAGTAGGCCAGGAGAATTAAGACAAAATCTTTCAAATATAGCTCTAACGTGACGTAACTTAGATAACTACTGGAATCGCTCGGGAATGGGCACCTATTGAAAATATCGGGGTGCGCCAGCTTGAAAAAGTGTGCTATTTGCATAAACAATGAAAAGGTGAAAAAAAATGCGAAAATTGCGTCTTTTTTCGGAAACAATCGCATATAACTCGGTAAGTGTGCATGTTAGAGAAAAAATGTATACTTATAAATTTGTTTGTTATGAAATTTTTTACGAGATAGAATTGGTCCGATATCCGTAGATTGAAATGTTCGCTGCAAAATGCTAGAAAATGCAAAAAAAATTAGGTAAAAAACAAGGTAATTTTAAATTATTTTTTTAATAATGAAAAATTAACCCAATCACGCCGTAAATTTATAGAAAAGTACTTGGCTGCAATACAAAACGAGAGCCGCAAGGCCGATTAAGATCGGATAGACAGTTTTCGCATATATATTGTAATTGTTAATTAACCTACCTCAACAAAAAGGCCTATTTTTTAATTTTGTGCCAGGCTCAAAGTTATGAATATTTTTTTGCGATCGCGCTTTTACACCTTCTTGGACTCTTTAACTATCATATACAATTGCTATCTTAACGATTTTTCAATTTTCAAACTTTTTAAAACCACTTAAAAAGTTATTAAAAATTGAAGAATCGTTAAGATAGCAATTGTATATGATAGTTAAAGAGTCCAAGAAGGTGTAAAAGCGCGATCGCAAAAAAATATTCATAACTTTGAGCCTGGCACAAAATTAAAAAATAGGCCTTTTTGTTGAGGTAGGTTAATTAACAATTACAATATATATGCGAAAACTGTCTATCCGATCTTAATCGGCCTTGCGGCTCTCGTTTTGTATTGCAGCCAAGTACTTTTCTATAAATTTACGGCGTGATTGGGTTAATTTTTCATTATTAAAAAAATAATTTAAAATTACCTTGTTTTTTACCTAATTTTTTTTGCATTTTCTAGCATTTTGCAGCGAACATTTCAATCTACGGATATCGGACCAATTCTATCTCGTAAAAAATTTCATAACAAACAAATTTATAAGTATACATTTTTTCTCTAACATGCACACTTACCGAGTTATATGCGATTGTTTCCGAAAAAAGACGCAATTTTCGCATTTTTTTTCACCTTTTCATTGTTTATGCAAATAGCACACTTTTTCAAGCTGGCGCACCTCGATATTTTCAATAGGTGCACCATTCCCGAGCGATTCCAGTAGTTATCTAAGTTACGTCACGTTAGAGCCATGTCAATCTGTAACCCTCCTGGCCTACAGAGAGTTCCCATCCGCGCGGAATGAGCTTGCTGCACAGTTGAACGGTGAGAAAATATAACGTTAGCGTTGTGTCCATCGTGATCGTGACTTAACCTAACACTGAGCAGTGGCAAAAGTTGCAAGAGACGTACGTATATATACTTACGATTCGCCGGCTCGTCCATGAAGCCACTGCCATCTTGGAATTCATCGTCCGACTCGGTCCCAGAATCGTGATCGTCATCGGTCTGAAAGATCAAATATTGTCGTCAGTCGATTTTCCATAAGAGCGACTTTAGCGTTGTCATTCCTCTTTCGATGTTTATTTTTATGCCTCGTTTAATCCTCGTAGTACGAAGAGAACGTAAATTAAATTAGCTCCACGGTCTTGTAGACGTATAATAGAAAAACATAAAGCAAAAAACGAGTGTTTTCGTTGGGTGGCTTTGTGCTGTTCCCTGTCTCCAAAGAAAATATTCTGGCTCTTGTGCATTTCCACGTAAGCCACCATGCCTCTAGAGATTTTTCGCGGAGCTGCTTTTCGCGAAAGAGACTCGCCATAAAAATGTGGCCCTTGCCGAGCGATGCCTGTACTACGCTTGCACCGCACGTCGACCCGGTGCTACTTACCATTTATCACACATTTCGAAAACATCGGTGCCCTTTTGCTTGACGAGCAACAGCCATTCAGAGATTTCGTTTGTCAAAAATTGATTTTAGCCGGAGGTCGCTCACTCTTGTATCAATGTTTCTCGTCTCGCGTGTTTTGGAAATTTTAGAAATCTATTCTTCTCTCGCCGGAATAAGGATCAGTTACCTCAATTGTCGTTTTCATCGGTTGCTCGCAAATCACATTGAGCAATAGCGAATTTATTTTTAACGTACCTGTTGTACGACAAAGCTATTAGGATGATGGAGGTATTTTGCACAAATAAAATTGCATAACAAGAGACGCGCAAGGAGTAGCCATCGTGGACAGACAATGCTGACCTTCGTCAAACAAAGGTTGTCACACCTTCTCGAGAATTGACCTTCTTCAACGACCAAGTTTCCTCCAGAAAACATTACTCTACTTTTATTACGTCGATGATGTAAGCAATATAGCGTAATTCTTTCAAGTTAATGTGTCGTTAAACAGAAAAATTGCAAAAACCAATTTGAAATTTTACACACGAAAGATTATTCTGTAATTTTTATGTAAAACTTTGACAATGTAAATTTACTGAAATATTAGGAGACATGGAAAGTAATGTCGTAATTTTTCATTAAAATAAATATTGATAATGTCAAAGAGCGACATTACTTTCCAGTGTTTCTAATACGACAAAGACTGATCTCTCTTTCTCAGTGTTTTTTGTATTTTTGATTGTTTCCAACTTCACGTATTACTATTTTCTCAGTTAATTGTTAATTCTCTTATGTTTTGCAGGTACTGTTGTTTTGAAAACTTTTCATTGTTATTATATACGTTTGAGATTTTGTTTCGATAATGCTAATAATATTAATTATGGAGTATCGTAAATTATGTCTCAGTATCAGCTTTACTCTTAATTGGAAATCGATGTTTTGAAAATATTCGAAATGTACATATTTTTACTTGGTACATATTATAATTTGTAAAAAATAATTGAACTGTATAGGATTCTATACATGTCCTTAAGAAAATAACGCGCACATCTTAAGGTGTACCAGACTCCCCCCACCCCAGTAGTTAATACAGCCAACTACCACAAGAGTTCTTAAAACGCGTATTTTTGTCTGATTGATGTCTAATGATAAACATTATTAAAACGGAATATGGTTTTAAAATACGTTACATTGTACTCTTCCTATAATACTAAACAATTGCACAGTACTAACCTTTTCCTGATTTGGATCCTCATTCAGCGAGTGGGTTCTAAGCTTGTGCGTTAAAAACTTCAGCATAGTTCACCGATTTCTCACTGATCACCCCTGACACTGTATCACTGCGCGATAATCGAAACTAAAAATTCGTTGCCGTTGTTCTGTTACATTCACGGTGGTCTATTGGCTGCCATGAAACTAGCTTGTAAAACCTTCTCATGTATACAGATGCTTTAAAACTGGAAGAGTGGTCCGTAGGAAAATTATACGAAATCAAGTATTATCGTAACTGAACGAAATTAATTTTTTCCGAGCGAACTGGCTGCAAAGCACATCGAAATAGTCAAAGAAACAGCATGGAAGCATCACCGGCAATCACGGAGCATGTCGCGTGTTGAGCACAGCTCCAACGAGAGAATAGTACCGAGAAGCGGAACTACTAGAGGAAAATCCAATTGTTTTCCTGTCCTTTTAATGATTTCCAGCTGTGAGCTTCCACTTGGATTTTCAAGATAGGTTAGAATCAAACCGATTATACAATCGAAAGTCAGTACTGTTTTAAAGTACTCGTTGATGAAAAGCTTTAGCTTTGGTGCTCGTATAATATTCTAGTAGAATCGTCCGGTATTATTATGTTGTGATCAAAGAATTATGTCGCATTAATGGTAGGGATTCACTACTTGCGTAGAAAGTGTCTAGTGGCGCGATTCGTGTACAGACGGACAGACAGACAGACAGGGATGTAAAATGCACCCAGTTAAATTTGGAGTGATACTTAATTGGTATCAACCGCAGTACTCTACTAACAGACACGAAAACGTACAATTTATGAACGCACTGCCATATTTTTGGCATTTCTGTATGCCTGTTGGCAAGAAGATTCAATCATATTGGTGGTAAGAGAGAAGAGACTCGCTAAATTACGCGAGTTTTCAATTGAAAAGCTATTCCGTCTCTAAGGAAGGATCGCCGACCTCGGTACGTTCTCCTACTCGTTTTCGCGGTCTTCAAAGGAGTCTCTCTTTCCTTTCCTTTCTCTCTCCTCTCCTCACTACGTCGTGCCGTAGTCGTAACTTCACTTGGACGCACCGCACCTCACTTCACCTCGCCCAGCGCACCTAACCTCACCGTACTTCACGCACTCGAGTATAATTTCGTAAACTCACTGGGGTCAGGATTCAACGCCACAATCACATTCCTATTCTTTTAGGCAAAATTCAATGATTCTCTGCTTCAGCTACTATACTCTCAATACCATACTTTTATACTTTGATAAATATCCATCTATATTTTTTACCTTCACCGCCACAGGCCTGCTCTTCTCTCTCTCTCTCTCTCTCTCTCTCTGTTTCGCTCTCCCCTCCCCTTCTGTACCGTCTGTCTCTGTTGGCCTCCTAGTGCATGTAAACTCTATATCGACGCACTTCGAATGCTTCCGCGTTCCTTATAAATAGAACAACAGTGCAATCTTGCTCTCCAAATTCCTGTCGTCATAAGATTGCCGCGAGCACGGCGCTGGCGTTTCGGTACAAGCTGCATTACTGACGTCGCTCGTTTTCAGCAGGCAAATGCTCTCGAGTCATTTGCCGATAGAGATACATTCTCTCCCGCGATATCCCGTCGACGATGCCAGTTTCTTTTGGCCGCAGTGCATTATTAGTTTGCTTACAATTACTACATCGCGCGCACAATTCGATGCTTACTTTTGAAACATTAGCGATTCAATCTGCCGGCTGGAACGCTCATATTTGTCAAAGAACGTAACAATACTAGCCCCACCAGATCAGTCCGCCATCACTGCCACTCCGCGACTGCGAGCGAACTACAGTCTACAACGACTACAACTGCCGCGCCGCTTACTTGCCTGCCGCCTCGCTCGCACTGCTTTCAACGTTTCAACTTGGTTGGTCTCCCTATCCCTCACCTACTCTTTCCGCACCAACATGTATACCACTTCCCCAGTCTCCTCTCCCTGCCTCATTCTCACCGCTACTACACCCTCACTCCACGCCCCTCTAAATCTACCCCAACTTCTTATTACGGCCCTCCTTTTACCACCACTTTTCTTACTGTGCAAGCCCCCTCCTCCTGCCCTTTCTTCTCTTTTCCTTTTATCATACGTTTAAACCACTCGTACTTTCGAAAATTCAACTCACTTCACCATAATACCGCCCTTCTCGATATTTTTACGGCTACATCATCACTTCCTTCTCTTTCTAATGTCAGGACTTATCACGATGAATCTCTGCTCAATTTGCTACCTTGAAAAATCACTTTCTCATACTCACAACTTTTCTAGCTCCTCTTTGTCCGAAACAGTCGATGCAATTGGATTATAAAGCATTTATCAAGAAATATATATTTACAAAATTACAAAATTAGTATTTTTCTTTTAACATAATATGATACGTATTGTCATTTGTATTATAAAATATAAATAATTGCATAGCAATGTATATAACATGCAAAATGCTGAGTATTTGTATAACTCGTATACTTTTACCTGATGAATGAAATTAGATATTTGAGTAATCCAAAACTTACAAATTTGGAACCATTCTGATAAACATATAGGAATATAACTACAAACTCCTAAGTTATTTTGTAAAAGACAGTTACAGTCTTTGATATTGCAATATAAACGATCTTTTTTACTCATTCGAGCAGTGTCGTTAAAAGAGGAACAAAATACAAGTTATTTAGCTTAGCTTAACATAATTATAAATATTAAAATGGACGTTCAAAGCTTTGTTTCGTGCTTTACTCTCGTTCTGAATAATTGATTTGGTCGCAAAGCTCCATATGAATTACTGGAGTAACAATTTGAAGAAAGTATCATGGAAGTATCTGGTTTAGAATTGGAAGGTTCGTTTGTACCGGTACTTTCAAACGCAAATCTTCTTTGTCCAATCTCATTATAATTGCGCTCATAACTATTTTTCAGCCGTATTTGCAATTCCGAATCAGTTTCATCTTCATTATCAGCACTGTCTACATCACCTAAAAATATAGTAGAACAATATAAACATCGTTTATATTACAAAATTGATAAAATCATATACCATCAGAGCTGTTCGTGGAAGGTAGATAAAACCGAGATGCTTGCAGCTTGCTTCCGTTTCGTCGATCACCTGATACATTATTGGGATGAGTATATTTAAATTCACGAGGAAGAGTGTAGCTTCTTGGCAATGAAACTTGACTACCTTCAACATCGCTAAGCTCTCCATCTCCTTCTCCCTCACTTTTAGAATTTTCCTCCTCTCCATTTTGATTGGGACGTAATATGTGATTGACTGATATGGGTGGAGTCCAATGCGAATAGTGATATGGCAAACAGCGAGGAACTAGCAGAATTTCTGGAGTGTCGTTTCTTTCTCTTTGTGATGTTTTCCATAAATTAGATGGATGTGAATTAACATAATGGGATGACGATGGTGGAGGTGGCAGAAGACAATGCATTTTGACGGGTGGCCATGAAGATATGGTAACTCCGCCATTTTGTTCATGCAATGTTGATGGCAATTTAGATAAAGGAGAATTCGGAGATGTGTGAATCTTTGCATTAGGTGGTGGCTGTTGATTGGATGCGGATGGGGACGATGAGAACAACGAAGCTGATGCTGATGGCGGTGGAAATAGTTTCCCTTCCTTTATTTCTTCTTGTATAGCTCGTAGCTCGCGCAATTGTTGTTGTTTCTTCTCTTTCAGTTTTTCTCGAATAGAATTGACACTTAATGATCCACTGACATTGATGTCTGATTCATTCTTCTGTTCTATTACGTCGTCGTTCTATTTTAATTGTTAAATTTTTAGACAGTTACTCTTTTTGAAACGAAAGTATTTGAGATACTTACTTGTATTATAGTAGATAAAGGTCTTTTCCAAAACGGTATCAGTTGCTTTGCATTATTATTGCCGTTAAGCCATTGTTTGTCATTAACTGCTGGAACAGATTGTGGTGGTGGTGGCACAAATGATGTTGGCTTCTTTTTTTTTCGATTTGGATTTACAACAGTTGGATTTGCAAAACGACAATTAAAAACTCCTGGAATCCCACCATTGCTCAGTTTTACTCCTTTCATTCCAATGCTTAGATTAACTTTTTTCTCTTCCACATAATCGATATGCTTTTCTTCTATCATATCCTTAATTTAAAAAGTGTTATTTTAAATTTTTATGGAAACAAAACCAAGTTAAAATAAAATTAACTAAAAGTCATTTACCTGGCTGGATAACGTGGTAAGGTTTGAGGCATTCATCCTTCCACCAGCTTCATATCTTAGCCTTCTTACATGGAAAAATCTAAAGAAAGCAAGATTTTAAATATTATTACTATTACTACACAAAGAAAACTTTTGTATATTGTACTGTTTATCAATTTCTTACCTGTAGTAAAGTCCCATAAAAAACATACCACCAAAAAATAAAGCTAGAAGAGTAAGTACTAATGTAACTGGTTGAACATGTTGTTGGGCATACAAATCACTTCTATTTACACCTATAGCCCATATTCCAGTGAGTAAGCTATTTTCCAAAAACATAACTGTATAAAATATCACCTAAAACCAATATTAAACAGTTATGTAAAAATAAAAAACCAATTAATAAAAAGTTTGGTGACAGTGCTAACCATTTTTTGTCGATGATTAGTTTCGTGAAGATTTATATAAGCAAATATATAGATAAATGCGAGTAGTGATGCGAGGAACGTTTTTCTAAGAAAGGGTAAACGTTCACCACCATTAAACAGACCATCGGGTGTAAGCAGTAGCCACGTTAACATTGAAAGCCAATGTAGTGCCATAACAATTAGGAGCCATTGGCCACCATAAAGTGACGCATACGCGACTAATGCTCCAACTCGTGTGCTCACAGTCCCCAAACGCCAGACTAATTGTGCTAAAACACCTAGCCATGTAAGTACTAAGCGCTCTAAATTACGAAGACGCGCTGCTCCTTTACTAAAGCTTGCTACAGCCCAGCAAACACTCCATAATGATAAGCCTGCAGAAACTGCTGTAAGCTTCGCTAGCTTATCAGCATCTCTTAATTCACTTTCTTTCACTTTTATAGAATCATTTTCTGTTTCTGTATTAACACCAATGAATAATAAGTATAATTGGAGAAGTAGCATTGGAGCTGCTTCGCAAAATGCGTGTATCAAGCGTAAAACACATAATTCTCTGACCTAAAAAAAAATAAAAATTATGATTAATAATAAAATAATGTCTACATTGATACGCACACACACACATGTTTTTAATAGTTCTTACTTCGTGCTTCACATATGTCAAATCAACCGGTATGAATAATTTGAAATATCTCCACAAGACTCCAGCTTGTGTAGAGTGCAACAATAACACACAGCCTATAGACCAATTGCTACTTTTTGTTTTTTGTCCTATATTACAATTGTGTGCTACATTAGTGTTCCTTAGTTTGCCTTTTGTACCCCAAAGATACCACCTAATGCTAACAATCTGAAAATAATCAATATCTTTTACAATTAAAAAAATAATGAACTAATATTTTGTTTTGCGGTTTACACTACTATTGAAATTTATACAGACCTGAGAAATAAATAAAGAAGTAACTATCAATGTGATACTTAAAGGAAACAAAGCTGCTGGGGAATGCTTGTGATGTGCCAAGGCATATACCATGGCCAGATCAAATACAACATCGCAAAAGTATGAGGCTAATGATATAATATTAAATAGAACATCGCACAGTGGTAAAAATTCATGCTGTTGCACTTGCCGATGCTGGGCCATAATGGGTTTTTGTCACCCATTTGGATTAGCCAGTACACTTTACTTTGTTAATGATTTAAATATTTTAAACCTGCAAAAAACATGACACCATAAGAAAAGTTAGTAACATAGCTTCTATAGTACTAAAAAAATTAAAGTCTTATGGGTAATTTAAAAAAATGTCATACATAAACGTTATTATTACCACCAATAAAGCTGTAATAAATTACGAGCGTCGTTAATTTTTAATTGTTATATAGCGAAAATATATTGCTAATTGAAGATTTAAAACATAATTGATCAACGTAACGAATATTAAAAAATCATTAAGATAAAATAATATTTTTAAGGCGTGGGAGAGCCAAGTACTACGAACTCACTCACCGCATTCCTCACATGTCATTGACGACTGATCACAAAAGTGACATTCTTAACCTGGATACTCCTCTTGTGTACCTGGATCAATGATTGAAATCCGTAAAATCTATCAAGAAACAGATTTCATTTGAATTTACATGGAATTTGTACTAAGGATCTTATATAGTTCTTTTCTAACTTGTATATACGCGCGCGGATAGCTATAGTCACATTTTTGATAACTGCAAGCCTCGCGGGTGAGAAAAAATGGAAATACGAATTCCAAAGGTGGTCGACCCGATCCCCGATCTACCTGTTGATTCAAAGCGCGGCTGTTGCAGCCGAGCCGAGGCCTGCCGAGTGTCGAGCCGAGGTGGCCGAAGCGCTATAGAGTTCCTCTAGTGAAAAAGAGAGAGAAATAGAGAGAGAGGAAAATGATAGCAACAAATATTTCATTAATTCATAAGTCTACCGTATACAGTAATCAGTATCTGTTGTATAAATATAATTTTTATATATATATATACTTTCTCATCACTAATATCTTCGTTTTAACTTTCAAATTTATTATAACTAATAGAAAAGAGAATTATACTTTTAGCTGGAAGAGCTCTAATTTGGATGCTACGCCAGCGCCGCTATTGAGGAACGCGTTCACTGGAGCCTTGAATCTTGTGAACCATTGAGTTTTCTGATGAAGGCTTGCAATGAGCGAACGTTACAAGCTTTTCAATTAAATTACAATATTTATTAATTTTTACTTTTTATTAAAATTCTTCTCAATTTTATGCATAGATTAATATAGCAGGATTTTTACAATAGACATATTGTAAATAGCATAAATATAGAAAACATGCATCAATACACAGAGTAAAGAGTAAACAAATATTTAAAAACTTTATAAAGAATAAATTGTATAAAATAACATGTATATACATTATGCAATAAATAAAAAATTCTTTTACAAATATGTTTTGTGATAAATTTTGTACACTCCACCGCGTTCTAAATAATAAAATTACTTTATCTACTGTGCATCAAATTTAACGTATATAATATATATATAATTAATAATATTTTATATAAAATTTAGGAATGTTAAGATAAAAGTAAAAGGTACCGTTTTAAATAAGTGTTTGTATTTTTAATAATGGAGCATATGTCCTTTATGCTAATTCTGCAGTTTGACTGATGTAGAACACATTAAATTATTTATAAAATAATCTCGTTCTTAAAATTTCTCGTTAATTCTTTATGTGGCAAAACTATGGAGTTTAATAAAATCTTTTCCGATGCCAATGATACATTTGTGCCTAAAAAAGACGTGTTTATTATAATTAAACTGCTTTTCACATAGACAGATAAATAATTAAATGCTATACCAAGTATTGTTATTGAAGGGTTTAATTTCCCATTGATGTTAAATAGCGGTGGATTATCCATTTTTGCAAAAGGTTTATCAGGATTAGGATCACAAGGAGTTCCTTCTACCCGTGCCCATTCACCCACATGGCTGTTCCTGCCAACAATACTATGCAATATGATTGAATGTGCTTCAATTTGAGCATTATCCAAAATAATTGATTCTTTAATTCTTACACCTGCTGCAATATGTGCATTTGCCCCTATGCTAACACTAGGGCCAAGCTAAACAAAAAAATAGGAAGGTAAATAATTTTTGTTCATGATCACATAATCTTACAATTAAAATTAAAAAAGAAACCATACAACAGCAGATGAATGCACATTTGCTGTGGGATGTATATAAACATCACCGATAATATGACAAGGTACATTTGTAGTTAGTGCTAACTTCTTTGGTTGATTAATTCTGTAGAGTGATAAGTAATGCCTATTAGCATAAATAGCAGCTCCTGCTGTTTTAACTTGTGACCATAATCTTTTAATTAACAAAGCATACAATTGTTCAGTACCAGCTAAACGTGCTAATATGTCTTTCTCTAAGGCCATATAAGCTGGATCCTTTCCATTTCCATTTAATTGTCTATAACAGAATGTTCTTTGCAATTTATTATATGATTAATAGTTATAAGTACTTTTTTATTTGTATACTTACGTAAAAATTTCTTGATTTTGCTTATCATTAAAAACTGTTGACATTATTTGAAAAATATCTGGTGAAGTAATGTAAACCCCACAGTTTATGACAGTAGATACAAACGTTGATGGTTTTTCAACATAATGTGTCACTGTCCCATCTTTATTTAAGACTATGCAGCCATAATTTAATGATTGTTGTCTTGTAGCCTCTGTAGCCATTAAGGTAAGCAATGACTGCTTTTTACTATGAAAGTCTATCATTTCTTGCAAAGGAAAATCAGCACAAACATCACCGTTCATGATAAAAAAATAAGAGGGATTTCCTGCTCTTATTTGATCACGAAAGTGGTATAAGCTACCAGCTGTTCCCAATGGCTTATATTCTTGGAGATATTTAACAGCTAAACCTTTATTTCCTACTTCTTGAATAAATTGCGATAAATCACTAGTTTGGTAAGAGCCAATAATTAAAACTTCAGTAAGATTTGGTAACAATGCACATGCTTCAATATGATGCTGAATCATTGGCAAACCAGCAATAGGAAACAATGGTTTTGGTATATCAAGTGATAATGGACGGAATCTGGTCCCTGAAAAATAATTATTATATATTGTGATTGCATAAAAATTTAATTACACCTAAATAACACTTTCCTATATAAAAATTAAAGCCAACTAATTTTTTTTTAAATTTATTGAATTTCATAGAGTAAATTTCTTAGATGATGTTATCTTTTACATACCTTTTAAAGGACCACCAATTAATATGACAGCTTTTAACATGACTTTAAAAATTTATTTTTACACTTATAAGAAAATTATTTCAAATCTTTTTTATTATTTTAACCTCTGCTATAATACCTTGCTTCTTTGTTCAATTTATTCGAAAACTTTCGGAAACTAATAAAAGTATAAAATATATTTACTTATCAACTATAATCAAGAAAGAGTCCCTTTGCTTTTAATGTTTAATATACTGAGAAATTGATTAGTCAACCTTTAAACTAACTTCACTCCATTCAGTCCATTCTAGGTATATTTTGTTTCACGTGACCATTTGACGCTGTTTGACGCTAGCGACTGCTAGCGACGGCCGACGCGAGCGACAAGTGAAATCGTAACATCATACATATGTACTACTATGTATGTGTATGTACCTCTGTAAATTTTTATTAAGATACCATATCAAACAGACAATTTGATAAGACCATATTTAGAAGAAGAGTTATACTTTTAAAATAAAAAATGCCTTAATTGATACTATTAAATTAACCGTAATGTTTCTTTTTGCATTTTATTGCTTCAATTGGCTTGCATACTTTTCTAGAAATGTTTAGGGGTTGTTCAGTCGGTAAATTCGTGATTGGTGAATGGCGAAGGTGAGACGTGATTGACGTGAACGTGGTGTTGTGTCGGGGAACGATTTGAAGTGCGTCAAATCGTGAACAAATCTCCAGGTCTACCAGTATGGGTGCAAGAAATTGAACTAAAAGCATATACATATTACATACTTCCAAAGGATCTATTGCTTATACGAGATAAATGGTTAAATTGTCTTATCTGTATAAGTTGCATAAAAAAGTTTAATTCCGACTCTTTAACATTTTTGGTCAGAATCTGTAATACGGTGTGTATATTTAACAATATTGTTAAGTTCTGTTAATTTTAATACATAGTTTACAGCATTATTTTTTATTTAACGTTATATAATTCAATTATTAATCAATAAAATTTCACATTCTACACTTTTATTCTAAAGATTTAAAAGTGGCTGCTATTATTTGTATTATTTTATATTTAACATTGATTTTTTAAAAATTTTGTTATTCACTGAAAAAAATTGTGGTTTAGATGGCAACAACTGATAAACCAGTTCTTCGCAACATGCTCCAGAAGAGTGCAACAAAACATTTTGTGATAGGTCTTACCTTTGCTATTAGTATGTCTGCAGCATGGAAGTTTCTCTATGCGGATCCAAAAATGAGAAAAATTGAGAACTATTTTGCGTAATATTTTATGACTACAATATTTATATTGTTAAGAAATTTAGGATAACATCTTTATTTAATTTTTTAGGAAATATGATGAACAGAAACATCTTAGACAATTGGAACGGGCAGGCTTATTGCAATCTCACCCTTTGGAATAGAAGAATTATTTACAAAATTAAAATGTAGAAAAAAGTGAATAAAGATTGAGTATGTTATTTGTTTCTGACAAAGTTTTTTTCATAATTTGTTCAAAAAAATATTGCATCAATGTATGAGAATTAAAAATATTTGTGTAAGAGGAATAATTTGTAAGTTATTATTATAAGTATAGCGATTTTGGAAAATGGCAAAGGCTCATTTTTATCATTATTGTCAGGTAGTAATAAGTGATAATTGTAAAAAATAGCATAATATTCAGAAAAAATTTGAAGAACAGATATATATCAAGAAGTCGATAAGGGAATATTTTATTTTATTCTTAAAAAAAAAAGAGAAAATTTGTATTCGCAAGTTCAATAGATTATGTGAAATTTAAGTCTTTTGACGCAAAAAGAGGAATAAGAAGTGAATTGAAAAAGGAGAGGGAAAGAAAGAAAGAGGTTATGGAAGTTATTTAAATGATAGACAAGATGGCGCTTCGGAAGATTTGAGAAATACCCAGAGTGCACCGGGCGATTGATTTGCGCATGTCAGTTGTGCGCATTGCAAATGGCGGCTCCTTGTTATTGTTCATGGCGTTTTATGACTTGTCCCTTTATATTACCGATTATGCCGAGTATTTTCGCGATCCGCATGGTGCACCTAGTGCAAAAAGTGAAGTAAAGCTTGCTCGTTATCTTTAAGGCTAAGATTAGTGTTTGTGCTTTGTGTCTTAGTGGAAATCGGACGCGAGAAATCCCGCACGAAGTCGCAAAGAAATGGGGTAACGTTAAAATTTTCCTGTGTTCATACGGTATCAAATCGCTCTGCGCAAAGACTGAAGTGAGGCCCGCTAAGCATTGTACCTTTCATGTTAGCTATTACTTTCGCTTGGTAAGTGTATGTGACTGGGAAAAACATAGAAAAGTGGAAAAATAAAAATGTTCGTGCTTTTGACTATCTTGAGCATGCTTGAGCCCACTTCACGTACACCTCCCCCGACGGACAAAATGGTGGCCCCCCCCTCTCTTGATATTCGATCAACTGTGTGTGTGGATGGCTTATTTTGTCGAAAATCTTTCAATAATTCTTCCAAATGAGTCATTTATTACAGAAAAATTAATGATTTTCATGGGTACCATTTTTCGCGCGTTACTCCTACTTATGAAAGATAGTCTATAACCTATTTTCGTTACAGTAGAAGTCGTGCCCCCGTCTTCTTGTATCTCAAAAGATTTTAATTGCCGTTCAGAAATGGGAAGAATACTCCCCGGAACTGTCGTTCTCTATCAGTTACTAAATTTTTTCCAATCTGACGCTTGTGATGGTCCTCAATTAGATTATTCTAATACCTTCAAATCCGTATTATTTTACAACAAATTGCTATCAAATTATAACCTAGTATTGCTTGTTGGCCTCACTTTATGTTTATGCATTCTGTTTTTAAGATTGTTTTTGTTTGTACCTATATCGTCACCGCTTCGATTCTTTTTTAAAATCTATTCTTCTATTGAAATATCAGTCTATAACGAAAAATATTTCAGTATTTTCCACAATTTAGCTCTGCTTTTCCCGTCTTTGTTAGTTAAAAGATGTTTTCATGGAATAAGATAATAGCAATCGCATTTTTATCTTGCTCACCAATGTTTAATCCTTAACAAAAAATCGAACTTATAAAATGTAAAAAAATGCTTAAAATTTATACTTTTGTTTAATCCGCGTATTATTCGATTGAAAAACATTTAAAAAATTCTTGAATTAATTTAAAAATAACAAAAATTAGAATAAAATAATTATAAGAGTGTTGTACATGTTGAAAAGTATTCCATCAACAGGGAAGCATTATTTTTATTTATTTATTAATGAAAATTATTTAAATTGTTTCATTAATAATATAGAGTATTTATATGTCAAAATGGAATTGATTAGTTTAATATTTTTTATCCATTATTAGTGAAAAAGCATACTAGTGCTGGAGTGGATTGGAGCTGTTAGTTCACTGTCAGTGGACTTGCATCTCGTCACTCACATTCTGAAGCTATACCCTGAGGTGTCTCTGGGCTCCTTGGGTAGTTATGTGATTTATGATTGGTATGTCCTAATTATTAATGTAATTTTATTGTTGTTCTAATTAGATATGTTGGATCTGCTGATATGTTTCAGAATGAAATTTAATTTATATATTACAGTCATGGCGGCAGATAGTGATGGTGATTTGATAGAGACGGTGGTAACTTGCGAAGGGGATCTAGGGGATCCAGAATTTCCACATAAATTTCAAATAATTGTTGATCGCCTTAAGACTTTATTGCATAAAGGTAAGTTATTATTGAATGAATCAGTAACTTAGTTATTAATTTTTGACTTCTGATTAATAATGTATTGTTTATAGAAAACGGTGATGTATTAAAAGTTAATAAAGTAGAACCATGGAACTCTGTAAGGGTCACATTTTCCATACCCAGGGAGGCTGCCCTACGTCTTCGGGAGCTGGCAGCTCAAGGATCTCCGACTCTTACACAGCTTGGAATTCTTTCTGTGCAGGTAGAAGGAGATCAGGTAATTGAAGACGATACAAAACTCTATTTGAAGTAAAGATAAATTAATTAATTCTTTATGCATAAACTGAATTATAATACAATTTTTTGACTAGGTGATATCTTTGAGAATAGCTGGCAGATTCGGAGGCGAGGCACAAGAAATTGTGTTGCGCTCTGGGCCTGCACAGGATGGAGGAAATAAATCACAAACAGAACCTGCGAACAGTGCAGAAACTATTGTAAATGAAACATTGTCGGTAGTACCTGGTCCTAGCAGTGTATCAAATGTTTCTGCTTTAAGAAATGTGGCCCAAATAATAGCAGCTGGTAATTATTTGAGGCAGATTAAAATATTTACTTAAAAAAACAAAAAAATAAAAAAAGATAAACTTACAATTATTTTTCTTGCTTAGGTACATCCACAGAAAAAGCACCGCACTTTCGTTCTCCAAATGTAGTAGCGCCCACAGACTGTGATCCTATCCCACCGTTTCCCACGAAATCCGCTCAATCAACACCAGGCAGTAGCAATGTCGTCGGCATATCTGGAAATCAACCAGTGAATAATCCCAGTGCTTCGCCAAGAAATACCTATAATGGTCCATTTCCCTTTGCTAGTATGACACATGCTGCTCAAGCTATTCACAGTCGTGAATCTCAGGCGACAACGATAAAAAGTAGCATGCAATTTAAACATCATTCACAGCCTCCCCCACCTTATCCTGCTCAAGAAATTTTAACCGCAGTCACCGCGCTCGTAACAGGGCAAACAACTACCCAATCCATTGGAGCAAGTGGCCAAATATCAACCCAGTTCAAGCCCTCGATTACTACGACTTCTAGTCTGTCTCCAAACAGTAACAGCAATGTCGCGGGAGCTGCGAATGGTAGTGGAAACCAAGTGGCTCTTTCAAGTCCGTTATTGGTAAACCTTTTGCAAAACGATGCGAATACACATCCGAATAACGTGGTACCGGGGCAGAAGATGCTGCCACCAGCTGTGATTGATAATTCTGCAGTGGGCAATCGTATAAGGCCGACGAAGAAGCCAACTGTTAAAAGAAAAGAGATTAATTCTCCGAACGAATCACCACCAAATCTGGACTCGTTGAGAACAGAGGATCTCATAGGTGGCACGACAGTTTCTCCTGACTTAGCTCAGACATCGACGCCTTCAGCGTTTGCTACTGTAAATGTTAACCAACCATCAACGCTTCCTCAGCAACATACAGTCAATGTCATGGGTACTTGTACCCAACATATAGTGACATCACAGAGCTTGCATTCAGTACCAGCTACAGGTACTGTGCAGCAAGCTACAGCTCCAGCACCTTCTCAAGTACAAATGCAACAAAAGTTTCCAGTTAGGCAAGAGCTGGTCTATAGACCTACTCAAGTACAATTACAAAATCAAATTCCGGCTAGGCATCCGATTAACGGACAGCAAATTCGAGCACCATTGCATCAGCGGCAATTGATCCTTCAGCAGCAGCAGCAGCATCAGATTTTGACGCCGCAGCAGCAATTGAATCCGAGCAATAATGGCACTCAATTATTACAGCAAACAACACAGCAATCGTTAATTCAGCAACAAACTGCCAGTACCGCTCCGCAGTCTTCGATTGGCAGTCCACAGATTTTACAACAGCAACAACCAGCAATTCTACAACATCAAACAGTTGGACTAGTTCCTCAGCAGCGGCTAAGTTACTTAAACAGCCAGCGTCAACCCACTCCCCCGCCTTACCCGAGGCAGCCGATTCCTCAGCAGTTGGGCCAACAGCAGAGTCAAACGCTCAACGTGCAGCAACAATTGCATCATAATCAACTGAAGAACGCCAACATTAACACCAGTGCGACGACTGATTTTCGATACGGTCAGAGTCAAAATATCCTTAGCAGAAATTTTCAAACCAGCGGAGGGAACGCTAACGGGACCACGTGGAGCGCACAAAGTTCTATTCCGCAAGGTGCTCAAGTGAACACCACAAGAATGTCAGTTCCCAATCAGGTATCAGGTGCCTTTTCTCAATGTGGACCTCAGAATCATATATCTACTGCCAACAACACTCCACCGAGTGCGACAAAGCCTGATGTCTCCGAGTCTTCGAAGGTGGACGAAGATCCCCCGGAGCCAGAATACACGTCGACAGGGAAGATTAGACAATTTCTTATCAACCCTTTGACTGGCCACTTGGAACCGATGCCAAGTGAAAGTTCGGATTCCGAACCAGAGAGCGCAGTTGACAATCAGGATGATTTCTTTCCCTTTCCATCACCGTCTAACGACAGGTCGAACTCGATGTTCTCGGACGACGATGCGGACAGCAATTTTTCCAGGAGAAACGAAACTACCAACACAGATCAATCGGACTCGGAGACAACCGCCAAGTCCACGGCCAGCGAAGGTAGCTTGAAGCACAGTAGAATTAAATCCACTAGAGAATCTGCACATAGTCCTATGCCTGGAGAGAAAATCAAATTAAGGTTAAAGTTGGAAAAATCTGAGCCAGTTACGCCTGCTTATAAAGTTGATGTGTCGTTTGTAAATACTCCATCAATGAGAAAGGCGGACAAATCGATGAGCAAATTGTTTACGACTGGGATTCCAAATTCCGGGACTGGCGATGAACCACGAGTGCCTCCCTTACACATCTCGTTAAGAGGGCGTAATGCTTCGGTAGTACAAATCAGGAAGAAAGAAAAAAAGTCTTTGAAAGAAGGAGAGTCGGATCAGGCGAACATCAAAAGGCGAGGGAAGTTAAAGAAGGTGAAGGAATGCATAGATGGAAATAAACTGCTGCAAAAGAAATCTTCGCTGGGCATGATTATAGGCAATACCTCGTCCGTATCTAAATTGCCTTTGTCCAATTCTGCGATGATCAACACTGCCGGCGCAACCAGTAAGATAGTAAACAGCGTGATGCAGACAGCAGTGTGCAAACCGAATGCCTTAAAACAAGAGGTACCAGAGAATGCGAGGCTCCAAGGTATCACCAAGCCCAGCTCTAGTAAAACTGGCGGCGACGTTGATGACATCCCTTTAAATAGCAGAATACCATCCCCTTCCAAGCATAAGTCTACCTTGTTGAATCAGTCTTTAAACAATCAACAGACCTTGACTAAAAATCAAATAGAAACTGATATTCAAAATCACATGCATGAGCATAAGATAGGAGGAGGTAAGAGATTATTATTATTATTATTATTGTTATAAAAAAACATCTACAATACTTATCGATTTTTATTTGATAGGCAAAACAAAAAGAAGAGATTCGAAGAAGAAGGCTGAGCCTGGGGATTTGCTTAGGGAGCAGAATTTGCTGTCCGGCGGGAGAATTCTGGATAATCAAGCGAAGTGGAGAAAGCTTGGTTATAAAGGGGACACTAATCAAACGATCAGGAAAGCAGACGTTTTGTTATCTGGGCATGATTTTAATGCGGTGAAAAAAGTGGGAGAAATTAGGAGAACGAGTGATAGTGAAGTAAGTAGGACTGCAATGGAGAAGAGTGTGTCGAGCAACGTATCCGTCAGACTAACCGAGATTAATGGAATCAAGAAGGAAATACTTAATCAAGAAAAACGTAGAAGATTAAGTTTAATAGATGAGAAGGATCTACATGTAACAGGTATATTAGTGCAAATTTGAAAGTGTTGAAACGTAAGAATAATAAATTAATTACTTTTCACTGTTAATTAATGGTGAAAAAATCTTGTTCCTTTTCAGAATCTCAAAGTAAAGAAGCGCCACGTGTAAATAGTCAAGCTCCTCCAGTATCTGAATGTGCCTCGTCGAATCTTCCTTCGACTGTAGCAAAAGCAACTGCAGCCTTACCTTTCGAAAACGAGACTTCTGTGACAAAACTTACAACGGTCCTCCAAACGCAAAACGACACGACGAATCCATCGAGAAATCTCGAGAGCATGGTGCAGCAAGTAGAAAATACTTCAAAAAATCTTGAAGCGTTGAGCCGAGTAGTAGCTGTGAAAACGAAAACAGACGAAGAGCTGAAGAGCAATAACAATTCTAACACAGCTAAGAGTCAAACTGTGCAGCAGAAACTGAAGAATCACGCGATACCGAAGAACGATCTGAATCCGAGCATAAATAGACATAAAGTGGAGCACGTAGTGCACAAAGTAATAACGCAAAATCATGTGATAAAGCAAGCGGAGAAAGCATTGGTAGAAAGCAAATCTGATGCAGCGCAGCGAATAAGTTTGCTGAAGACGACGCAAAGTTCAATAAGTAGTAGTCAAGTGGACCAAGTTGTCAGATCACATGATAATGAGTTATCGTCATCCGTCAAGCCGATTTTGCCGATTGGAGAGATAAACGTAACGGAAGCGAAAGTGAAGCAGAAATTGCTGGAGAGTAGCACCACTGTTCCAATGGGAATTGGTGTTGACCCTAGCGTAGAAAGAGGTAGCGGAGGAGGTGGAGAAGATTCAGGAATCGAGTCGATGGACGCTTTATCAGAAAAATCACCTAATCAGGGAGAATCGCCGTTGCACAGACCAGTTAGCGAATCCGTTGCCAACAACAAGAACGCGATCCAAGGAGAAGTAGCTTTGACGACCACCACCGTTAAGAACGTGCCTTCCTCAACTAGCAGTAGTGATATGTGTTCAAATACCCATTCGGAACTTGTCAAGTCCAGTGGTCCACAGATGTTAAGTCCCGTGTCGAGTTTTCTTGAAAATCACCTGAACAATGAAATATCCAGTGAAGTAGAGGAAACTAGTGAAAAAACAGTATCGTCGACACCTTCTAGAATCGATCGTGATTTTGTTGCTAGTTTAGAAACGAATGATAATAAAGTCCCCGACCCCTTGGCAACAGGTACTGTGACAATTGCGACGTCCTTAGCGGGCAGCATGGACAGTGATAATAATTTATTACAATGTGCGAAGCAGGAAAAAGACTTTCCCGAGAAAGATAATTGTAGCGTTAAATTAGAGGATACTAGTAACCAAAATGATCAGGGTAAGGCAGAAACGGCGATCGCGGAGAATGAGAAGAGCGGTGTAAAAATGTTAGATGGTAGCAGTGCAATTAGAATAGAAGAACCTCATGGACAGAATAACAATGGTGTGCCTATAATAAAAAATCACGTTTCGTTTAATAAGATTTCCTCGGAGAAACAGGAGAAAATCGAGAGCGGTGATACAAAAGCGATGGATCTGGAAGTTAAAGCAACGTTTAATCCTGAGGTGAAGCTGGAGCCTAAAGAGGAAGCAGTAAGCGTGGATGACTTAAGAGTGGAGGTCAAGCAGGAGGAGGAGGAGGATGAAAAGAAGAAAACGAACAATAATTCGGGCTCTTTGGATGATTGCAGTGTTTCGGCCAGCGTAAAAGCACCTGTTAAACCGGAGGTTTGTTCAGATCAAAACCAAAAACCCAACGTACAAAATCAGCAACAACAGATCAGGGATACATCGGTGAATTTGCAGAAAGCTACGGATGACCTTGTGAAGAAAATTGTCAGCGATGCGAATGATGTAAGTATAGGGATTCAGTCTCCGTTGAGCGAGGATCCTCAGCCAATCAGAATTACACCTCCGCTGTACACGTACTCGAATCCCGTGGTACTTCAACGGGACGAGACACCCAGTCCGGCAGCGCAGAACCCCGAAGTGGATTCAAGCGACATGGAGCACGCGAAGCGAAGACGAAGGAGGAAGCAGGAGCTCGAGGGTCGTCAAGACGTGATTTGCATCGAGGATAGCGAGGAGACCCACTTCGTCGAGAGGCTCAACTCCAACAACGCTGACGATTATGCGAAGCGGACGCCTAAATCGTTGCTGGAGCAGCTTCTGATCGAGATACCAAACGACAACAGCGAAAAGAGGTCACTGCGCACGAGGTCGCAGAAACTCAACAGTCCTGACATTGCGAAGACACCGAAGAGCAGCCCGCACGGACCCAGCAAGCTGGAAGAGAGGCGCAGTATATCGCCATTCGCAAAAGCCAGTCCCAAGCTAGCCGTTTCCAAACTATCGCCTAACGCCACCACGGTCAAAACGGGGAAGCGAAAAAGGCAAGAGAGCGAGAGCTCCGTAGCATCCAGTACTGCCGACGATCCACAGCCAAGGCCAGGTAAACGGAAATGCTCGGAGAATGCTGCAGAACTTATTAAGGCTTGCATGGGTGTAGAGGAGAGTGGTCCTATAAAGAAACAGATACCCGGCAGGGAAGAACAGGCAAAGAAGGGCTTCAACATATTGGCGAAGGCCAAAAAAGGTGTCTATCAATCCAATTCTATTACAGTTCTCTCTCGCACAGTGCCTGGAACTTCCTTGACAATTTTCACTTACGATCGGTGAACGACGGAAGACAACTACCACTTTTTTCACAGAATATACTAGTTAAAGCTTTTTAATGTTGATTGTAGTGCTTCTTTTCTTTGTGCATTACTATTAGTAAATATTATTAGTATAATTATCGTGATCGTTTTTCGTGTAGATAACTTTCTTTCTATTTTTTTTTAATTTCCTCTCTTATCTTTTGCAATTAAAATGCATTACTCTTTTCGTTATATTGCAAATAATGTCAAACTCTTGAGATTAGTTTTGCTGTAAGGATTGTTGTAGCTAAACTATAATTTGTGTTTATTGCTGTATTGATATATATCTACGGGAAAATCAGGAAACAACATAGGTTTTTCCCTATCTAATTTTCGATGCTTCATACATGACACTTTTCCAGGTCCCATCGTGGTCGACGTGGAGTCGTCCGACGACGAACCGTTGATAGAATCCGTTGGGAAAGCCAGAATGCGATTGACGGATGATCTTTCTGTCGCGTCTCCTAAATCTAAAGATCAAAAGTATGAAATAAACGCTTTTCACACTATTAAATAACGAAAAATTCAGAATTGCGAAAATTTTTAGAGTAATCTTGTATTTCATGAATAATATTTTTTTAGAACGAATTCAAACGTAGCTGTGCCTGGCAATCAGATCAATTCCAGTAATATATCAAATTTCAACGTTACTAATAGAGTGCAGAGGGAGAGCCGTTTATTGACTACGAAGCAGCCAAGTACGACAGCAACAGTAACAATTGGTAAAGAGAGGTTAAGAGGTACGTCGGTGTCCGGAGGAGAATCGACGACTGAAGTGACAACTCGAAGATCCGTTCGGCAGAACGCACCATCTCCATTGGCAACTCCAGCCAGTAACACAAGAGGTGCATCCAGAACAACCGAAGATATCAATAGAAGAAAAACCCGCAGTGGAGCTGGTACGTAAACTTTTTAATAAAAGAGAACGTGAATAACCTTATGCCAAGATAAAGCTGAACTGAGAGCTTAGTGTCGTAGCATCGTAATAAATTACATTATAGTGTGTAATTAATGTGCGCATACGTAAGCTTCGCATACTTTTTTTAACTGAAAAACACCTCGTACAGCGGGAACATTCTTTTAGTAACAGCTGATGCAGCAGAACAGGCGAAAAGGAGACGAATATCTCGAGAAAACAAATGACCTTCGGAAAGCGACCTTGACAGTGATTAGCTACCGTCTCTCGTCAAGGCCTATTTGTCTGGTATTTCGCTATTATCAATCATTATTTGATCGCCGTGTGGCTGGACCCCACCTGGTGACTCTGCATGCATCGATTGCGCACAATTTCGCTCTATACGCGCCGGGCTCTTATAGCAGGAAGAATGCTAGACGGTGCCATAAATTCCAAGAAAAAAGAAACTCGGAAATATCCTAAACCCTCCTACGTTTTATTCAACAATGCTTTAAATTTTTATCAAGATTGTTAGACTATTTAATAGGATTCATCTTACCGTTAAAATTAGTACCATCGTTGAAAGAAGTAAATTAAAAAAAGCCTAGTTGATGTACTAAACTTTTCAAAACTATATAACAAAGCAGATTATTAATTTCAGTTCTATGTAGGAGGATGGATTAGAAATATGTTTAACTTATACCGTCTAGGAGTTCGAAACCAGCTAGGCTATATCTAAAATAAGGTTTAGCTGCTTGGAACAAATTAGTTCAGTTATACCTACTTCGGTCCAAGTGGCTAATCTGGATAAGATGAAACTGCCGATATGTTTGCTTTCTTTTACCAATTATCATTAGTGTCAAGTTTACATTATATATATTATTATATAAATATTATAGTGCAATTTTTTCATGCATTCTCAAGGAAACGCATGATTTTGATACTTTCAAATACGTTCCGTGTTAACAGGAAAGACTGGCATTCGCCGTTTCGAGTGATAATTATTTTAATAAATTAAGAAAATTGTCTCTCTTTACATTGTATTTTAATTCTTACCTTAACGGTAAAAGGAAGTCCAAAATTATGATAAATCAAATATGAATCTGAATTCTGTTTTTAAATATTACTGTTTACGGACAAACTTCATTAGTTGGTGGGTCTTCATTTGTGCTCTGACGAATTTTTGACTGATAGACTTTGTTTAGGGACGTCTAAATATATCCATTTTTATTGCTTCAATTGTCTATGCTGCAGTAATATAAAGTGTATTCAAAATTTGTTATAAATCCAGGTTGTCTTTAGTCTGCGATTGATAGTTGGTTCTTTGTTAAAAGAAAATGAACCAAATCAATGGTTTCATTATTGCTATATTTTTCTACAAATGTTTGTAAATTGTTCATTTCGACCTTCGTTCAAATCTTCAGCCTTGTGCGTAAACGATCTACTAGCAGCAGACCTTTAGTTCTTTTACTATTGATTACTAGATTGTCATTGCTATTTATCAAGTAAACATAGTCTGTCGGTAAAGTACTCGTCTTGAGGGTTGGGTAATATGGTTGTAACTAAGCAAGAAGTTTACTTTATTTATGAAAACAGAAAAAATTTTTTGGATAAACTCTACATATGTATAAGGAAACAATAAGAATTATTATTACAAAGGAACTATTAAAACAATGTTAATTTGATAGGTAATATATGAATGAATATATTTTGTAAATAATTTCTTGTAAAGATACACAAAGCACCTTTCATTGTATATATAGAAACTGTTTAAATTTTTATTAAATTAGTGATAATTAAAATTGTGCAACGGCATTGTCATTATTCTCAATCATTCTTCGCAAACGTGTAATAAAAAACACTCGTATCGTGTTTCCGATAACAGAGTATATTGAGCTGCATATGTATAGAGATATAAGGATACGTGTATGTATGTGATTTTTATTAATTTTTGTTTTTATGAGCGGTTTATCTAGTTTTGTATTGCATACACATAATATTTATATGATCCCAATTCTGGAGGATTTAGAGGCCTGCAGTAGCCATCGTGGTTAACTTTCCTTCATGTTAAATTCAATGCATATTTTTAAATATTCTACATTGTACGTCACGTGGTAATGGAATTTTTTGCACATTTCGTCTAGTTTTATATAGAAACTAATAATTGCTTATACTAGTTAGCGCATGTTCTCATGTAGAATGATAGTTAACATTGTTCACTGTGTATATTTTAAATGAATAGTATATTATAATTGATGTATACATTTCATAATTAACGCAATAGACAATTTGATATGGATAGTCTCAAATTTGCTTATAGAGTTGATGGCTACCAGGCAAAAGGGTGTACATTCTAAGGTGATGCTTTAGTCGTGTAAATGTCAACACAGACCTTATGTCCTAAATAGATGAAGATTTTTAAGTGATCTAGATCTAATGAGAGGTAGACATCTCTTGATGTCAATCGTATTTCTTCACACACACAAACATAACAAAGACGCGCGAGCGCGTGCGCCCTCACACTTTGTATATATTGATATATACAAATCACTTAGTACTAATTCGTTATACGAGAAATAATTTCGATATGAAAATGAAAAGTCGTATATTGTATATAGTAGCATGCTTATTTTACTTGAAAGAGAAACGGAAAGTAATACGTGTATATAAAATCTAAAGAGGTGATCTTCAAAATCATAACAAATTAGAGTATCTCCTGCTTTTACGTTGGAGACAAAACGTAATGTAAAATATAGTAAGTTAAATCGTAATCTAAAGGTCACTGGAAAATGAAACACTTGTAATTTCGATGTAAAATATGTCTTTAATAATAGGTAGATAGGCTAGACATTATTATGTTACAGTTTTATCATTGAATATTACATTTATATGATTGTATAAATTATAAAGAATTAATCTGCGTGTGTACATATAAATATTTTTAGAATTAAGCGAATTTTAGCCGTACTGTTATTATTAAGGAGCTTGTAAAGTATGATTGCCATAGATTTGTGTATATTTATAGAAATGAGCTGAAAATAATATTAAAATAAATAAAGCGCCAAAGACTTTAATCCGGATGCTACAAATTATATTATTCAGAATAAGATTTGACTATTCATGATCAGTTAATAAAAATTGTTGTAAAGTTTTATTAGGAATCGCTAGAACTATACTCAATATAAATCACATGTGGATGCACTTTAATTTTATTATTAAATTAATTACAATAATCACTTATGTGCCCAAATATACATAAATATTACATTATAAGCTCCTTAAAATGAGTATGCAAAAATCACAAATATTATATAACGTGCATATAGAGGCGGGTATTTTAAGGCCAGCCGATAAAAATTATTTGCTGACTTTAAAATTTTTCTATATGCCCACATTTGTATTTTTAGTATTTGGTTACATAATATAAATAGCGGTAAAGCTAAACAATTGATAATAATCCAAGTGGATATATAAAATAAAGAGCTAGATACCGTATTATATTTGTAGAAATGAAAGAGCACGTGAAAGAAAAATCGCGCTATGATTACGAGGAAAATATTACAATTATATTATTACCTTATATTACACAAAGTGAATACACAATATAGTAATTTGCTAATTGTACCTTTTAATAATTACTGTAGACACTTTGAAAAAAAGGTTTTTTTCTTGTTATTAATTATTAATTACCATAGACTTACAAGAAAATGAAAAATGTGTTATGAAAAATGCAATTGCTTATTTTGTATTCTTTATACCCAGATATACCCATGAGTATCACTTGGTATCATTTTGTTTATTACTAGCTGTTTATTGTTTTATTTACTTTAATGCAATAATAATGATTTTATATAAATTATTGAAAATTACAATTTATTTAGAGCAATCGATTAAATATAGTATAGAACTATTGTTTTTTTTTTAACTCGCTAAGATATTGAAAATGAAAATCATTCTGTTATAAAATAATGATTTTTATATTTAATTAAAATCTTATAATCATGATTTATTTCAAATCCTTAAATTATTTACCGATTATATTCAAGCAATATTAAATCAATTAAGTTTATTTTGAGAATAATTTTTTTTACATAAATAAAATCTTTAAAAATAACGAATTTCTAATTATGAAATTAGGTTTATACGCTTTCATTGCGGCCTACCGGTATACGGTTTTTTAATATTGATAAAATTTGATTTCCTCTGCTACGTATTACTCGGTATTACTGCATACATGATAGTATGTAAGTGTGTATGTGTACAACGGAGTGGACAGTCTCGTGTCTCGTGAGCTGTGCGTGCAGAAATGGCAGCTCCCGTTAAGAAACGTGATTTTGAAAAAAGATCTAAAGAACTTGATAATGACGGTGATGGTTCATCGTCTAGCAATGAAGATGATAGTCAAGATGTAATTAATGAGCAGGTAAGTGCTTTTTATTTTTTTTTGCTTAAATTCGGTGAATACCGGTGATAGAAAACGGCGGGATTTCGTTACCCCCACTTTTACTACTTTTACTATGTCTAACATAGGTAGTGAGAATCAAAGTGGGGGTACCGAATTCCTGCTGTATACCACCACTGATGAACGTGACATTTTTTAACCTTACTTTTGCCCATGCGATTGCTAATTTTTTTACACTTTTATTAATAAACTTAGGGAATGGAAATACAAGTTGACTTCGAAGGACGGAATCCTCAAGATCCTGACTTTCATGGGATTAAAACTTTATTGACGCAACTGTTTTTGAAAGCTCATGTTGATTTAGGAAGCCTTACTGATCTAATAATTACACAAAACTACGTAGGATCTGTGGTCAAACAGTCAGAAGACTTGGAAGAATCGGATGATGAAGAGAGCAATGCTAATGATGTCTTTGGCATTACAACAGTTGTTAATATATCAGATAGACAGGTAATTAAATCATAAAGGTTTTTTTCAATTTAATTAGTTAATAACCAGTAAAATCTTCACAGAATGTACCATGTATACAACAATTAAGAGAACTATTAAAGCAATTGGCAAGTGAGCATGCAACGGATCAAGCCAATGCAATGGTGAAAAATTTGCTTGAAAATGATTCTGCACCGCTTGGCCTATTAATCAATGAAAGATTTGTCAACATTCCTCCACAAATATCAGTTCCTCTTCTAGAAAATTTAATTTCTGAAATGAGACGTTCTTGCAGCAAAAAAATGCCTTTTGACTTTGCTTATTATGTGCTTATTTGTAAATTATATAAAATAGATGAGACTAAAACCCAAACAAAGAAGAGTAAACAGAAGAATACAGAAGATCCTAATATAATTTGGAGTAATCCAGAAGAGGAAATATTTGCCGAAGAAGCTAGTGTAAGTTTTGAATTCTCTGTGCAGAAGGAGTCTGATAGTGGGCTGTCCGGGCAATGGAATGAAAGCGATAGTGAAATGATACCTTTTAGGAGAGTTATAATATTTGAGGCTTCAAAACTTTTGTCTATTATCAGTAAAATCAAAAGCCAACTTTCTTAAGTTAAAATTCATTCTGTTGTACATGGTGAAAAATATGTGTACAAACAATATACATAGTTTTATATGTATAATAATATGTTATAATTATATAAAGTAAGTGTAACAACTCCTTGGTCATAGATATTTTTTAATGCTTGTAAACATTATTAATTTCATATGAATAAAATTTGTAAAAATCAATCTCCTGTAGAGTTCATTAAAAAAGATATACATTTATTGACTTACACAATATTTAAATAGCACATAACACGTTATTTAATATTTACAATTAAAATTGTTGATTGACTATTGTGCAGGGGATTCTGAAAATTTAAATGATTGTCTGGTTGGTTTGGCTCTCCTTCTCATTGTGCCAAGAATATTTAACATTTCTGAAACTGCAGGAGGGGCACTTTCTGCTTCTTGTCGCCTTTTCCTTTCTTCGGCACGTTGCTTCTAAGATTCCCGTCAAATCGATTTATTCGTATTAATTGATCAATTTACGTAAATTATACAATAATAATAATTAAATACTCACATCCGTTTGTTTAAGCGTAAAGCGACCACCCTTAATTTGGTTAATAATATCATCAATAACTAGGAAAATAGCACTTATTAGCAAAAAATAATCGTCAATAGGCTTTATTAATAATTAATTACCTGGCTGCTGTACGATCGCTGGAGCTTTTTTGCTAATTCCAAGCATATTTTCCATATCAGCAACCGCACTGACTCGATTTTCAGAGCTTGCTTTCTCTGTTGTAAGTAATTTGATAGATGACAATTGGTTATTATTAAAGATTGGGGGAGGGGGTGGTGGTGGAGGTAAAGGTGGGGGTGGCGGTCGAGATAATTTCTGCTCCAATTCAGAATTCTTCTCTTTTAATCCTTTTACAATTTGCTCCAACTCTTCCGTTCGCTTCTCAGCTCTTTCAGCTCTTTCAACAACAACTTCTAGCTCTGACTCTGACAATTTTAATTTTTCTTCGACAATCTCAAATTCTACGTTCGACTCTTTCTCCTCTAGTTTTTCATGAAGAATTTGAATCTGTGCAATATGATTTTGCTTTTCTTCCTCCAGCAGCCTTTTAAGAGATTCCACCTCCTGGAGAACCAAAAGCAACCTTCCGTTTGGATCCTCATTAATCTCCGCCATTAACAGAGCACTTTGGTGAGCAAGAACGTTTCGTTCTTTTTGTACCTATGGAAATTCGGAAGTGCCTCGTTAATTTATCCAAAATCATCGAAATGATTATTATCACTTACTCGATCAGCTTCTATTTTAATCATCATTGCAGTTTCTCTTTCGCGGTCGCACTGAACTTTAAGCGCTTGTACTTCATCAGCCACCATTTTCGTCACTCTTTCCATATTTTCTTTGTGAACCTTCAATTCCTTGATCTGTTCGTCCCTTTTTTCTCTTAAACATCTTTCTTCTTCCAACTGTGTCATTAGCAATGTCACTTGTTCCTGGGCCTCAAACTCTTGAATTCTGGCTGCATTTAATTCTGTCCGAAGCTTTGCTATTTCCTGACTGAGATCTAGAAAGAGAAGTGATATTTTGATTCTAATTATTAATAGTTTCATATAACTCATTAAAAGAGAGAGAGAGATTAATAAAAATTACCTGAAACCGTTTCCCTGAGTTGTTCGAATTCCTCAAAGTTCGAATCTACCTCGTCAGAAACGTCAATGTCCAAGCCATCGGAGCTAATTTGCATAAATTTCTGAGTTATCACTTGTGAACGTCTTTTTAATTCTCGATTTTGCTTGTACCACTGCGAAGAAAAAAATTATTTTAATTCTTCCTAATTAACTTTTTAGCCGAGTCGTGTGTTATTTACCTGCGATGCTTGTTGCATCGCCTTGTGCATCGCAGTCGTCTCAACATCGTATCTGTTTTTCAGCTCCTCGTATTCTTTACAAACAGCCTCGGAAACTAAACAAAAGATGCATTTCCATCATTAAAGCAAAATTAATATAAAGATTCTTTAGCTTCCAAATCTGTCGATTTTCTTTACCTGTTCGTAATTTCACGAGCTTCAATTCTTTTTCTTGGACCTGGGTCTGTAAAGTATTATTCTGTTTGTGCAGTTGTTGATACTTTCTCTCCAAGTCGGTATGATCCTTGTTGACTGGAATAGCAATTGAGAGGCAAAATTGTAATGAAATAAATACAGAAAGAGAAAAAATACTAGAATTGCAATGACTGCAATATTCAAGGTATAAAAATAAATGAAAAAATTGAGAACGAGTTCAGGTGCATGGAAGCCTTCGTAAAGCGATCGTCATTCAGTATTTTGTAACTTAATCACGTAGAGATGGTACGAATGACATAAAGGTACATCCTTCGATTTAAATGCAAAAGTGAGTCAGAGTGATCCACGCGTCCATGAACCTCTATGCGCTCTTCCTGTACTCGTCTCGATTTATTAATAATTTATTAGCGCAGAATAAATCTACTACTATCGCTCAATCATCGTCATTAATGATTAATTTTACAAATTGACGAAATTTTCGATTTTTTCTCTGCTCCGGTGCAAGAACGATTGCAGAAAACTTACTCGCTTCGTTCTTTTGGAGCAGCAGCTTCCTTCTCTTCTCGGATTCTTCGTACTTGCTCTTCCATTTATTTTCGGAGAAGCTATCGGTCCTGTTCAATCTTGGCACTTCGTTCCTTTTAAACGAGCAGTTACTGCCTGCTTTCTCCTCGTGATTTCTAAGCTCGACGCTTTGAAAAATAGGATTATTGGTCCTGGTGGAGCGGAGTTGGACACCCGCATAGGGATTGGCCTGATTGATCGCCAGATTGGACGTCGAGTTTGAGATGAAGTTGGAGTTTGAATTTGAAAAACTCGATGCTGCGTCGAGCTTTTCGAAGGAAGCTCTCTGCGCTGCTACGGAAGTAGTCCTGCCAAGTTTTTCGAAGGATCCCCTCCTTTTCGGAGGGTGCCTTTCCTGAGCTTTTCCACCGTTCGATATTCTCGGCACTGGAATATGCGAGTGAACAGCATTCTGGCTTGCCCTCCCCGGCTCCGAACTCAAAAAAATATTCAGCTCCGTTTTATTCATCCTCTTATCTTCTGTATCTGTAAAAATAACTGTTATAACGTTCAATCACTCGCTCATTGAATAATTCCATTTCTCGAGTCATCAATTGATTTATTAAATTTATATAATCAAACTACTGTCAACGGGAAAAAGTCAAAATGGAAAATTATTAGAAAGCGATAAAAATTCATATTGCCCGGTATATACAGAGTTAGCTGTACTCAAAATAACCTGGACAGTGGAAGTAAAATTCTGTTTATCTTCGATACTACATTACACTATAAGAGATATCAAAGTTTTCTATAAGAATTTTTGAAGCGCGTCTCTCGCGATTTATGCTTAAAAAGATATAATACAAATATTTGTATGGTGTAGTAACGAAGATAACAAGAATCTTAAATGTGCATGGTTTGGGTAATTTTAAGCGGTACACCCTGTATATAATTTTAATTTCAGACGAGTACAAATTCGTGCTTTAAGCGGTAAAGCAAAACCGTACTTTTCTAAAAATAAACCTATATCTTCCCAACTGGCTATGTTGAAAATAGCTCCCACTTTTCATTTGAGATTTTATCACTTAGCGTGAAATAAGGAAAGTTATATCGTAATACAGTTATTATTATCGTGAATTTCTTTTAAAGGAACATTGTCTTATGGATTCCGTTTTATTGGTAGATAAGCGCTGATATCTGACAAATACCCGACAATCTTGAGCTAAAAACACACGGACACGTGTCCTGGGAGCTTCGCGGGAGTCGAAATGGCCCTCCTTTTGGTAATTTATTAATGAACAGTAGTCCAAACACACTATTCAACGGAATAATACAATAACACGCTGTAGCTACTAATCTAAAGAAAAAAAAAGAAAATCTTTCTTTTATCAATTATCAAGAATCGCGTGATATTTCTTATTTGTTTTGGAAGCCTGTTGTAAATCTATATCAATTTGGGATAAGCAGCAGGAATAAGCGTAAGATTTTATCATTGAAGGTTTTAGGCGTTAATGCGCTGGAATGCGTGCGTCAGCTTTACTTTTGCGCACACGCGTCGATGACGTCATACATTTGGAAAGTAATTCGGCAATGTTAACTTGTCACGTATCGGTAAAATGCTTCCCGGTCTCCTACCGGAAGATTTTCCCGAAAATATTGCATTTAAAGAAAATATATCAATACTCGAACACTTTACTCTAGTACACGTATCCTACGCTTAATTCCTTTCACTTTCATGCTTTGTGCAACCGTCCATCGCGGAGGCGGGTCGATAGAAAACTGAATTAATAAATACCTGTCACTATACTCCATATACTTAAATTAAATCTTTCACACTCGTTTTAACACAACAATAATTTCATTGATCAAACTTTTAGCACTGGTTCATTTCAATCTGGTCTTTCAACTTTAACGGTGGTTATGTTTGTTTTCAGGAAAGTGTAAAAAACGCGCTTCGAAAAGATGAAGAGGATTCTCGACTCAGTGTTCAATGGAAATGATCGTGCAAGAAGAGGATGTTCGTAATTAAGGACACTTACAAACTACTTGCAATTGCCGCATTAACTTAAAGAAACTACTTGGAGCATTTTCCTGAAGCTTTGTCGCGGAGGAAATTATCCGTGAGCGAGTCTAAAAATCGTTCAAGTCACGTTACATTTGTCTCGCGTGACGTTCGCGCGTATACTGGCCGCACTGTTGGGAACAGGCTGTTTGGATTCACCGACGTAGCTATACGGCAGCTACGCACTGATCAACTGACGTGAGTGAGTGGAGTGGAGTTCTCAGTTCAGTGTAGCCCGAGTGGAAGACTGAGCACCGTGTAGTGAGACTGAGGCAGTGAGCGACCGAACGACTGAAGTGAGAAAACTGGGAGTCGAGTCACTCGCTCGAGTCGAGAGTGTCGAGAGTTGAGGGGCTTGCGGAAACGAGGCCCGAGGAAGCGAGGACTGAGGAGAGGAATAGTCGGTACGAGCGAGGCTGCGAGCCTGCTGCCAGCGAACGATATCTTAGCTTCTGCAGGCAGTGAAAAGACTCGAGAGAACGCTCGTCCTTCTCCTTCGCTCCTTTAACGATACCCACCAGACCTGCCGAGCATTCCTATTGCGTACTTACAAATACACAAATCGGTATTGAACTTACGTATAAACATAGACGCAAGTTAAACCAAAATCTAAACTTTACGAGAGATTCTCCTAAACTTTTTTTCGGTAAAATTGGAAAAGCATGTTGTACTGTAAACCTCAATCAAAATTGCAAATTTTGCATAAACATTGTAAGCGTACAATTTATGCAATAAAAGAATACTCTTGCGAAAATTAGGCATTTTTTACAAGTGATCCAATATTTGCGAAAATTTCGTTAATTTGACCGACATTTTTTGCAACTCGTAACGATTATTGTTTTTTCAGCGTTTAAGAACAATATATGATAATAAGTTTAATTATTACAGTTAAGAAAGCCACTTGGTATATATATATACATATTATAATATTATAGAATATATGTAATACTTTGTATATTATTATTTGTTATGTAAATTAATAATTGTTTAAAAAAATACCATTGTCTTCAAAACTAATACAAAGGATGCGGCTGTAAATATTAAAATAGGAAATTCAAAGATATACACTACAAGTATTAAGAATTTATCAATAATTTCCAATAAAACTTATCCTTATTACAGATTAAGTTTAAAGTTAAGTAATTACAGTTTCGTTGTCGATGCTATCTTTGTGTTGAACACAGCTGCTTACACACTTGCGTTAAATTGAATTAACGCACACATGACACACATTTCATGTATACATCGACTCACTTACTTGAGTCACAGCTTCTGAATAATCGCCTTTGGTCTTTGTTTTAAATTTCCGAGAAGCAGGTTAACGTCCACTTCAGAAATTCTGGAAATTCTTCACACGTTCAATCGTCAACGTTTCAACGCGATTTTAGAATATTCCAAACTGATCAAATTAATCATCTGCGGGATAAGAGCGCATTTGATTCAACACTATATCTTCACCAAAGATTTAAAATTAAATTTACTAGTAAATGTTATATTCTTTATTTACCTTAAAATCTTTAAGAATTTTCCAAATAATGTGATAAAAGATGATTAATAACTTAAAAGTAATTTTTATGAGAACTTTATAATGGTATCAATTGATACAATAAAGCGTGGTAGAATTAAAATTATTATTATGCAGGAAGCTTAGTTTACTGGATGGTTCGTCAGATTAGCAACTGCGCAAAGAGCCAGCTAGGTTAGCTTTAGTAGATGCTGCTCAGCTGCTGAGGGCAAAATTACTGACTTTCACGTAGTTTTCATGCGCCGCGGAGGGGATCTCGAAGGTGAAATAAGAGAAAATTGAAGGAAAGAAAGCAGATTCAACTATTATAATATGCTGGACTATCAAGAAATTTTGCAAATTACTCAAAATCTCATCGAATCTTTCTTAAATGGAAGCAAAAGATATATCCCTCCACTTATATTTACCCACTTCCTATCCACAATCTCATCATTAAACAGTTTCATTATTCTTAATTATTCCCCTCTTTTGTAACCGAATGAGTCATGTCTCTTTGTATATTTTATTCTATAGATATACCACATAGTATGATCCAATGATACACTGCACATTTTACTATTTTTTTTTTTTTACATTAATTTATTCGTCCTAAAATTGAATGATTTGGTTAATTCAAATTTTTTATTTTAAATAAGAGTTTAATGCTAGATCATATCAATAATTGTTTATAAATATTATTTTTACATTCAAAAGCAAAACTGCATAAAATATTAATTAATTATTGATTAAGTCTAGGAAGGATAAGGAAATTGTAATTCTGGTTGTGAATTAATAGTTGATTTTTTTTTTAGAAAAACTAAAAATTACTCATTATTGGTCTTTTAGAAAAGGATTTATCTTTTACTTTGTGTGGCCTTAGGAACACTATGTGCCATCTACTGCTGTCAGTGAGAATTATTGAGCGAAATCACTTCCAATTTTTACCAAGACGATAATCGCTGTGTACGGAACTATTTTCTTATGAACCTCTGAGGCTCTGATGGCTTCACAGTTCACACAATTCTTTTTCTCCTTCGCAGGGATCAGGAAAATAGAAATGATTGGAACAGCTCCTACCGGGTTTTTAGTCCAATTTCTTAATAAGGAGTTGTTCGAAAATTCTCCCAGCTTGATTTCTCTGGCAGATAAAGTTTTCTCGAATCTGATAAATGAATAGACGTGAAATGTGAAATTATTACAGCCTAGAGCGAATGTTGACATTCTCAAGTAGATGTTACTAAAGTTGAGCTATATTTTTGAGTTTTATTCTTTTATTTACTCTTTTTAATGTTGTGGTTTCGCCTATAAAAATACGTTCATTCTCCTATAGCTTTACGTTGTTAAACGAGTAATATGTGACAGTAAATACCAAGTTCGAAGCAAAGTACAACTAACCTCAATAATGACTACAGTTTATGTGTTAAGACCAGAATTTGACGATTGCAAATTTGTAATTAATATTTATACAATTGGTGAATCTTGATGTGTTTTAGTTTTAATCATCATGACACGTTTAAGAGGCAGAGGCTGCTTAATGATCATAGCAATGGTCAGTTTTTTATTATTAATTGTAATATATCATATCTTCAATAGTGAAGTGGAGGACATTTCATCTAATAAGGTCAACTCGCACCTGAAATTGGGAGATATGTATTCAATTGGATCTAATGATCAAGCAGGAAATGTTGAGAAAAAGCAATTGGAATCCCCAGTTATGGCTAGTTTCAAAATCAATAGTAAGAGCAGAGAAGGACTAGATAAATTATATACAGATATAACTCCATTGTTTAAGGGTCACAGAATAGTTCACCTAGATTTAAAAGGAGCACCATTTAAAATAAGCTACTATAAAAATTTATTACCTTTATTAAGCAAACTTGGTGCAACTGGGTTGCTCATAGAGTACGAAGATATGTTTCCCTTTGATGGAAATATGAAAAATGTAACTGCTGGGAACTGCTACTCTTTGCAAGATGTGTCCACAATTCAAGAAATTGCTTCAGAGAATAATCTTTTAATAATTCCTCTGATACAAACATTTGGCCATTTGGAGTTTATTCTTAAATTGAATGATTACAAAGATTATAGAGAGGTAATGCGTTATCCTCAAGTATTATGTCCAACATACAATAAAACAATTCCCTTATTGCATGATATGATTGATCAAGTAGTAGCAGCACATCCAGAACTTAAATATTTACATATAGGAGCAGATGAAGTATATCAAATTGGAGAATGCTCAAGGTGTTTGGAGCTAATGGCAAAAAGAAAATGGGGGAAGAGACAGTTGTTTTTAGATCATGTAACTAGAATTGTTCGATACATAAGTGGAAAGTACCCACATTTGACTATATTAATGTGGGATGATGAGTTTAGAGAAATTAGTCCACAAGAAATTATTGATAGGGGTTTGCATAAACTAGTTGAACCAGTTGTTTGGAAGTATACAACTGATCCTGGTTCATCTTTGACGGATCAATTATGGGAGAGCTATGCAGCTGTATGGAAAAATATTTGGGTAGCTACTGCATTTAAGGGTGCCACTTATCCAGATAGATATTACGTAGACATTTCCTACCATCAAGAAAATCATCAGCGTTGGCTGGAAATAATTAATAAGTATTCTGATCAGATTAATTTTAAAGGTGCAATTTTAACTGGTTGGCAGAGATATGATCATTTCAGTGTTCTTTGCGAACTACTACCTTCAGCTTTGCCATCATTAGCAATTTGTTTAAATATACTTCAAGCCTCAGATCTGAATGGATTTCCAATTCAAGTTCCAAGGCCCATTATGGATGCTCTTCAATGCGAAGGAGAAATACAGCTAACTGTTCAGGAGCCACAATATGGCTGGGCAAAGTGCAGCTATTTAGGTGTAGAAGTCTACAAAGCTATATTGAGATTGTTTTTACTGGTTCAGGACATGAACAGGATAGAGCAGGATAACACATATAAGGGATGGTTGAAACCTTACAACATAAAATATGCTTTCTCTAGTCCAGCTTATGTAGAACGAGCTTTGGTCGATCTGGATAAATTTAAGATGGAAATCATTTATATCGAGAAAGATATACGTTCTGCCATGGAAGAAATTTATGACAATTATACGGCGCAGGAATGGCTAGAAACTTATCTCGTACCATTGAACGATCGAGTCAATGAATTATGGGACGCGAAAATCAAGATCTTAGATAAGAATTCGTGGCCGAGTAGACCATTGACTAAACCTGAATTATAGTAAACAAAAATAGTATTTGACTTTCAACAATTATGGAGTCTTTGGAAGTAGTCTTAATTCAATAGCTATTTCAGCTTACACAACAATTTCCATAAACTTCGATCATCTAAACATATTCGTCATTTTATAATAATTATGATATTTTATGTGTACATACAATCTTTCGAACTTCATCAAAATTTCGATGTAAATCTCTCATCAATCATATGTAGTCCTTTAATTATATTCATAGACAATGTTATAGATATAGGTAGCTCCCCCAACAGTGTTATTGAAAAATCTTGGGAAGGTTCGTCTGAATCGATACAAATCAGAGTGAATTTTGTGATTTTTATTTATTATCAAAATGATTAAAATTTGTTTATCATACATCGTTAAAAATTACCTCTTCATTTTATACATTTTATTGCATCTGATTAAATGCGACTTTTAAGTATTACGGCTCTGATAGATAGTATAATTCACTCAGAAAATTCTTGCATGTTACTCGTCACCAACTGTTTTTATTTTAAACATTGTATTTCAGTCATGATATAAACGGCGCAATTCATGTACTTTAAGTCTAAAAATTGACGTAGATCAGACAGATGCCAAAGCCAAACCAATTTATTACTATCACACGAATCGCGTGTTAAATGTCATACAATCATAATCTATTGAATGTTTTTCATCCATACGGAAAAATCGAGTGAATGGTAACTCTTGTAAATCCAGCGATTTAATATACGAAAATGTTTTACCGAAGCTTGCATAATAGTATTAATTACTGCGATTTGTTACTAGAAAACTGTATTCTAATTATCCATTTACAAATATGATTTAATAAATCTGTTTTTAAAACATTGAACCACTTTGTGTCGTTAGTATAGTGAGGTAGACAATTTTCCCTCTGAAAAGTTAAATTTCCAAATGACATTTCCTTCGCACAAATTAATGCCTACAAAAATTTCCATAGAGTTAAAATAAAAACTCATTTATAATCCACCCATCCGTTACTGTAACGTGCAGACCGACGACTTGGAGAATGGAAGATTAGTGTGGATGGGAATTTGGGTGTTTTTTTTGTTTGGAAAACGTTTGATGACTTTTTGCACAGCGCTCACATCCACCGTGTCACCTATCTCGGCAATTATAATCGGTTTGTGAAAGTCCTGATCGGTCCTTGTCAGTCGGACGCCCAAAACCTGTGCTGCCAGATTTGCGATGCACAAGGATACCTGAAAGAACAAAATTGAAAGAAACGTGTGTCTTCATCGCCATAAATCAATCGCGACTTAATGGCAAAACGGGGAAAATTTCTTTTACCCGACTAAATGTTATTTCACTGCGTATGAAAATCGATCGTTGCGCTTCATACATGATATATAAATGCATAATTATTATTTAACCGAAGGAGAATGACTACATAATTAGCGTTAGAGTAATGGGGTGAACTTGCCGATTCGCCGGTTCTCGCAGACATATCGTAATACGGAAATCCATTTGTGGCCGCGAATCGGTGGGACCGGTCTCTTTTGACACTCCTCTGATGTTCCACGTCGCATTTGTTCCCTACCAGAGCCATCAGCAGGTTGCTCTCCGTTTCATCAGTAATGCCTTTGATGTTGTTTATCCAGTCTTCTAGGATCTCGAAACTGGACGCGTTCGTTACGTCGTAAACCAACATAATAATCTATTGGAACAGAGACACAGTAACGCGATACCATCGCAACAACTTCTTCCTTTTCTCGATACATCGCTCTTTAATTTTAGTGAACCATTTTCTATTACCCACTTTTTATATCTATCAAACTAAATGCGTCCAATCTATCAATTAGGTTTTATTTGTAAGCTTTGGATCTTACGTGTGCGCCAAAAATGTATTTGTCGAGCATGTCGCTGTGAAGCGCGAGTCCTCCCACGTCCCACAAATGCAGATTGACATTCTTGTAACATCCTATAGCGAGATTCTTCAGGAAAAAATCGACACCCGCGGTTGGCGTGTACTGCCTGTTGAAGTCGTTGCTGCAGAACTTCAAAGCGATGCTGGTCTATGAAAGATTTCTGAATTTCGGTCATCGGACATCATCAAAGATCCTCGTTCAAGGATCGATACATCGACACAGAAGCTTGAAAAACCAGTTGGATCAAATTTCCTTCTACTGTTAATATTTTAGTGCTCGCGAACGAGCTACCGCAGTGCTATTAATAATTTATAAAGCCGGAACGATAATTTCAAAGCGATGTCATTGGATATAGTGTATTTCTTTAAAGTACACTTCGTACCGGGCCAGTCAATAAATAATATCGTTCGATACACCTTCAAGTTTAATGCAGGATTAATTTAAGTCTGGTTCCAGAATAAACGCAATTTTTGTGGGATTAAAATTTATCAATACAACGTACACGAATATCGTGGATTTTTACAAACGGGTGAATTGGAGTTTTTCGTGAGTGGGAGAAATTGGAGCTGCGGGGTGTTGTTTCAGACGTGAAAGTGGGAAACTTTCATGTTTGATGACTCACTTTACCGGGATTAGGAATTTTTAATTTTAACGATTTCACGGAAGACTTTTCATGTTTAAAGCTGGTGGATTAAAGGTTTTCAAGCAAGAGAGACACTTTTATTACAGGAAGTATCAAACACGGAGTCAGAATGTGGACACGCTTGACGTTTGATACAACTGATCTAGTCAGAATGAAGAATTTCTCATGGAACGATTGGCGGGGGATTTTAAAGTTTAAAAGTAGTTGAATGGTCGAGTGCACATTGTGTAGGAGTTTTGCCAAGTGCAGAAATTGTAGCAACAAAGTGTTTTGCACATTAGGACGTGGAAAACTTTGATGTCTTACTTTGCCAGTGCACGAATCTCCTACAAGGACGATTTTGAGACGCCTCTCGGCGAGGTCCTCTTCAAGGTTGGACATGCGAGGCTGCGAAGAAACATAAGTCACATGATTCTTGTAACGAAATCGACCGAAAGCCTCTGCTACCGCCCGAAACGATCGCTCGAGCGAGACTAAGCTGAAAATTCGAGCCGGGAGAAGCGAGAAATCGAGCGAACAGCGTCCTCGGCTGCCGGTATGAATAAATTAGCGAATAATCGATATACGCAGGTAAACTTTGCTTTGACAAAAATCATTCAAAGTTGAAAAAAATAGCGAAACTTTGGAACAATCCACTCCTCGCTTATCGCAAAGCTTGTATTCTTCTGATGGACTATGTTGAGTAATTTGTTTCGTTCACTTTGCTTTGCTAAAAGTTTGCGGTGATGGCGGTGACTTTGAAGTTCGTGGCGCTTGCGCTGTTAGGATTCTACCAGCCTTTGGCTAGCGTGGCCTTCCTTCCTGTCAGCTAATGACCATCTTGGTCAGCCTGCTGACCCAATCGATGAGAAACATTTTACCCTCGATTCGCCTTTATTACTTGCACGTTATTCCCCCTTCATTTCACCGTAACCCATTATTCCGTGCTTACACAAAATACTAAAATATTGCTTGTATTATTTTCTAAATCAAATCAGGGCTCACCTGTCTGATAAACTGATCAGTATATGCATTTTTCGGCTTTAGTCCTCCTGTAGTACGTTGCGTATAGAGTACTGAAGATTTCTGAATTGATGATAAATATAGCTATATACGTTATTTTTTTTTTTTTTTTTGTTAATATTATATAATTTAAATAAAACAATAAAATACATATTTTGCAAAATAAATATTCTTTTCTGCATTGCAATCTCTATTTCTAAAGAAATGTTACATTTCTCTTGCATTATAAATACATAATTTTTTTAAATGTGTATACGTAAACGGTTCCATGCGATGAGATCTGTTAAATTATCCCACCTTTTAGAGGCTGTCGCTAGTTGGCTGCGCTTTTTCGCGAATGACTTGTATAGCAGGAGGAGTATATAAGCAGCAATAAGTATTGAAGGATCGATACAATATACGTGGCAACTGTAACAAAGCTCCTCGTTACGTATATGAGATACTGAAAAACTATGATCCAATTTTTATTGTATTTTCTCTCGTTTATGGATACACAGGACCTTATGAAATTTTAAATTTGCTCATATATAGATGTCGAAATATGTGTTTATATAATTCAAACTAGAATACAAAATTGTATCCTTTGGTAGGGGCAGTAGCTCTACGAGTAATATATACATGCACCCCCACTACACATACACATCTAAGCCATTCCCCGAAATACGGGGTAGCTTTTTAACTTACCATCTCAGATCTTCTTGTAACCACGCACAGAACTTATGTTTCTTATCAAAAACAAGAGTTCCAATTTTTTCAGATTTTGTATTCATTATTTTGCGCGTAGTCACGTTGGAAATTTTTCATTTTTCTATTTTCTATTTTTGTTTTTTATTTTTATTTTGTTGCCTATTTAAATAAATAAAAATATATTCGTCAGTAATGTTTTTAATGCACAAAAGTCTTAGTTATTTTCTGTAGAATTATTGTTTCTTTTGCTACGACTATACTTATACATGTTGGGTTAGTTGTGTTACTCTAGAATAATAGTTGTCTCAATCTAAAATTAAATATATAGCCGAGTAATACTCAAATGTGTGTACTAGTCCAGGACTCGGACTTTCCCGCACATTTTAGCCGGTTTCCGAGAACAAAGCCTAAATACCTCCAACCATTGTTGTATGTACCTATGATACATTGTAAAGTGACCGCGAGACAATTACCTGAAATCCAGGTTTGGCTAAATGAAAAGGTAATAAGAGTGTCGCTCCAGAAGAAACTTATGACATTTGAATTAATTTTCCCTACATACAAAATATTATTTTCGTTTTTTCAACACCAAACAAATTAATCCTTTCTGATTTTAAATTTTCAAGTCTACTTGTACAGAAATCAGCAATTTTACAAATATGTTTTCATAATACTAATTTCTATCCAAGTATAGACGTGAAAATTTTAAATGAAAAAGTTGACTGGGTAATAAATAAACAGTGATTTTTTAATTTGTTCAATCAATAAGTGTGTATTACTACAATAGTTTCCAAAAGTTTGAAAAAGTAATTGAAATAAAATAAAAAGTTACGGTTTTGTACATGCTGCGTTCCGTCTTATCATTCGTATTTGGAGCGGTACCGCGCGCAGCAGGTAGAAAGAAACAAATGCGCTGAGGGAAAGGTTTTCGAGGACCCTTCTTTTATAATTTCTTTCTTCGAATTCACTGTCAAATTCATAGAATAGAAATAAATGCTATTTAAAGCCTCAGCTTTACCATTGGTGTCTTGCTCCGAAGCCTTTACATTCAAGACTTCAAATAATGGAAATTGCCACCTTCTTAATTGTAGGACCATTTAACGAAAACTTATATGGCCTATTATTAAGGGCATTAAGCGAACTAAAGCTGCAGGTAGAACCTATTGTAACAAATTTTACAGTTGCCAGTGATCAAAAGTGCGTATACTCGGGGCAATATATTCGCTTCAACGCAAAAGAAATGTTTTAAGGGGCCTTACTCCGCACCAGCAGAAAAGCCTCCCCCAACCAAGCGAATTACCTGAACTAACATCGAGCTTAGAGTAATATACAGAAAGCCATAGGATATGAGAAACCAAATTAATTACTTACTTTACTCCAAAAGCTAATACAAATTTTAAACTTTTACATTTTTAGAATTATTATAAAGACATAATGCTGCCATTTTTATGATTAAAATTAACACAAACACGGCGTTAATCGGAAAATTAAAAACATCAATGTTGATATTTCCAAATTCTATCTGAAATATGAAAAAAAAATCTTTAGTAATTTTTAAAATGAATATTAATAAATATATTACTGTTAAACTTAAAAAGCTATGTTTTAAAGTCTTAAATTTTGAGATTCACAATTGCTTAATTAATAGATTAATTGTTAGCACGATGTGATAATTATTAATAAACGATTTTTTACTTTATTTTAGGAAGATTATAGTAAAATAATATTGACTTATCATTAGAATCTAACATAGTGTCAACTGTATTAGCTTTTAGAGTAAAATAAGTAGTTGATTTGGCTTCATTTATGTTCCTTGGTGTATATTACCCTAAGCTCGATGCTGGTTCAGGTAAGCCGCTTGGTGGGGGAAGCCTTCTTCGCCGGTGAAGTAAGGCCCTTTAAAACATTTGTTTATATCGAAGTAATGGGTAAGTGACTATGAGTGGGGATGTCACACGGATATACTATAATAGCTACGTGTGTAAGGGACATTACAGTTACGGGCCCATGGTGGGAAGTCCGCTCATTTGCTGACCAGCTTCACTAAGTGATCGGAAGCAAACAGTGCAGGTATCAGAAAGTGGAAGACAGTTGCAACGTGCGCGTGTGTCTGCTCAAAGATTTGTTCAAAAAGATTGTAATTAAAAGTGGGTCCAATTTGTATTAAATATTACTGTAAGCTCATAAGAAAATAGATTTCCAAGCTAAAGTCAACGAATAAGGAAGAAGATTATACGTATCCGTAAAATTTTATTTTTAAAATTGTGCAAACTATATTGAATTTTTGATGTTATTATCCAAAAACGTTCTACATCAACATACAATGGATCAAGAACTAAAGGAATTAGCCGTGGAACTTTTCAATGCAAATGCCTTGAAATTCGGTAAATTTGTAACCAAGGCTGGCCTCAAAACACCGATTTACTTTGACTTGAGAGTAATCATTGCACACCCTAAATTAATGGTATAGTACTCTTTTTTATAACTTATTGATATATTTAATATTTCAGTGTTGCTTTCTCTTCTTATCGAACAAACCTGGTAAAATTGTAATTTATTCATATCTGATTTCAGCATTACGTCTCTAAAGCCTTGTGGAAGCTCTCCGAAAAATCATCGAATATCACTCAGATTTGTGGTGTTCCTTATACTGCTTTTCCAATCGCAACTTTGATGTCGGTAGATTCTGGCTTATCTTTAATAATCAAACGAAAAGAAACTAAAGGAAATTGTACAAAGAAACTGATCGAAGGAAATTATTCAATAGGCGATCACTGTGTTATTATTGAAGATGTAATTACAAGTGGAAGCAGTATTTTAGAAACAGCGCAAGCTTTAAGAAGAGAAGGATTAAAAACACCCGAAGCCTTTATTATAATCGATAGAGAGCAAGGTGCAAAAAGAAATCTTGAAAATAATGGAATTCAAGTAAAAAGTTTATATACAGTTACAAACTTAATGAAATATCTTTTGGAAGCTAAAAAGGTGACGGCTAAGATTGTCGATGATGTAGCAAGATATATAAAATCCTGTCAAACTTCAGCTATTCAAGGTAAATGAACACATTTATTAGGATATATATTCAAAGTTTACATTTTTTCTACATTTTATTTCAGAACTACCAGAAAAGAGACTAAGAATGAGCTTCGATGAAAGGGCAAAACTGGCTAAAAATCCAATCTCGGCCAAAATGTTTAATATTATGGAAGCAAAACAATCTACCCTGTGCTTAGCAGCAGATTTAACTAAATCTATCGATATACTAGAATTAGCCGATCTAGCAGGGCCACACATTATTGTTTTAAAAACTCATATTGATATAATAGAAGACTTTAACGACGACTTTGTAAAAAGTCTTAAAATACTAGCAAAGAAACATAATTTTCTTTTGATGGAAGATAGAAAGTTTGGTGACATAGGAAATACAGTTTCGTTCCAATATAGGAAAGGAATATATAGAATTGCTGAATGGGCCGATCTCATTACTGTTCATGCCGTTGCTGGACCAGGCGTTATCGAAAGCTTGGGGAAGGGCTTCAGTGTTATGTCCGATTCGTGCGGTATATTTGTAGTAGTACAGATGTCTTCAAAAGGTGCCTTGACCACTGGAGATTACTTGCAAAGTGCCTTAAACATTGCAAAGTCCTCTGAAGCAGTTGCTGGTGTCGTTTGCCAAGAAAACGTGGTTTCTGATCCTGGTCTAATTCAACTTACCTCTGGTGTAAAGCTGGAAAAGAGCTTGGACAATTTAGACCAGCAGTACAATACACCTGAATCCATTGTGAATGCTGGAGCTGATTTAGCTGTTCTAGGCAGAGGTATTACAGAAGCCGCAAACAAATTAGCTACCATTCTCGAGTATAAGAAGGAGTTATGGAATGCCTATATAAGAAGACTAAATAAAGAATTGTTACTAAATGGTACAAATCATTTTACACAAGAGACAATTTGAAATTTCATAAATAGAGAGGAATAATTCTTCTGCATCTATTCTAATATCTAGTCTAAACTAGGTCTGTGTAAACGGTTAAATATTGAAATTTTATTGAATAATCGTTCTTTTTTGACTCATGGTAGGAATTGATAAATTTGACGCGTTTCACGTAGTAGACCTTATTTATGTAGAGGATTCAATCTACATGAATTACAGGATAATTGTTTGTGCTCGTTATGATTTTGGGATTAAAGACTGTACTAATTATGCAAATTTACCATCAAGCATGCCCTATTTGGAGATATATACATTGAGAAATATTTGCTATTAAGCATTTTATAATCAAAAATATGTACTTAAACAAATGTATTTTTATTTAAGTATATAAAACCATATGTATTAATAAAACATATACATATTTTATATATATAAAAAACATTATTTATTTCGAAGGAACCCAAAACACCTGAACATTCGATTTACACAGCTAATATATTTATAATTATTTCTTAAAAATACAATATCCATTACGTATGAAGCCAGTATATATATTTTCTTTGAAATGAGTTTCAGACTATGCATACAACGTATCAATCTCCTATAAATAAAAATAGTCTTCTCTTTGTCTGCATTAATATTCGATGAATTTTTTGTTTTTATTCTACTGATTTTGCAAAATAAAAGCAAAATAATACAAACTTCATTATTATATAATTTTTTAAACAATATTGAGTAATTTACTGTACTCTATATACAATATGATCGTGTAAAATTAAGCAATAAGCAAGAGTATTTGTGGATATATTTTGTTTACCTTCAAAATCTATTGTAATGTAATGGTGCTACTCTCGAATCTTAATCGATTTAACTTGATGTGAACAATCAAGGGTGATTAAAGACGCGGAATTCTTAAATTTATTAATACTTAACAAAAATTATCCTCTTCTAATCCATAATAAACATACTTAAATTTCGAATACATGCGATACAACAAACCAAATTTATTTTTTTCTAGAGATCTATGTATAATTTATCACACGGATAGGATTCCATAATAAGATAAAGACGAACATCCGATGTGTTACAGTGACCAAACAGACTTGAGTAACCCGTAATGCTGATTCTTTCTATTATCGTGCAATGCATGGTAGTACGACTAAGCATGATTTTTTTAGCTGAGTAGACGCCTTTAGAGATCATATGTGCTTGTTAATTGATTGTAAAAGAGGATATTCGTATACAGATCCTCTATAGATGCTGTAGTTTATTATGTTACAATGTTTAAACTTTCTACAACACGTAAAAATGCCAAATTATTCATCTCCTCCAGGGTGATATTACGTATCTTCTATTGGATTTTGTGCAATTCTATTATCGCTTGAACTTAATTTTCATTGTTTGTCAGAACAGAGAACATTTAAATCGTTTCGATCTTTAATAAGTATTAATTTGTGTCGAGCATTAATAACGATATAATTTTAATTCTTGCAAAATATCAACAACATTTGTAATGGTATACGCAAAATTAAAGCATAACTCTCTCTCTCTCTCTCTCTCTCTCTCTCTCTCTCTCTCTCTCTCTCTCTCTCTCTCTCTCTCTTAACTTTCTCGCAAAATAATTTAAAATGAAGTATATACTATACCAAGTGCCAAATGCCACTTTCCGGACAGCACCGAGGATCTATAAAGTCAAATATTATGTAAATCTATTATATTGTGAGTTTGTTTAAATTTGATTGAAAAATTTGTAGTTATGTAAAAGTTAGAATATATTTTAAGTTTTAACTTCTTATATAGGTATGGCACTAGACCACAAATTACTTATAAAATCAACAATTGCTACAGCAATAAAATTAAGAGCTTTGGTTTTTAGTACATTAACTAAATTGCTAACAGGCCATAGATAAGATATGCTCACCCCTAATCCTTACTTATATTTTTTAAAGCTCTATTTAGATCATTAATAGAATAGGGATTCTTCATATACTTAAATCCAATTAATACATTCCTAATTAATTCATACAACAGTATACTGACTACTATTTTTTAAAACATATTGGACCTACCACAAACAAGCTCAAATAATCTTACATGGTTCTTAAGTAACAAACTACCAATTTTAGAGAGAAGTAAAATCGTAAGCAGCAAATTTTTGTTATCAAGAGACTAGCCTTGACCAATCACCCGACAATTTTGTGTTTAAATAAAAGTAGAGACAAAATATTAAAAAAGCTAGGGTGGATCAAGTAGGTATATTCCGTTCTTCCTAGGAAGATTCATACAAATCAGTAATGAGCTTTCTCAATCCTCCAGCATTTCATTCCCATCTAACATATTCATATCTCATTTTGCTATATCAGATATTTTAATAATAGATACGGATCTACACATAAAATATAAAGAGACTCTCCTTTTCCAATTAGGACTTGGTATAGGTTATTAGGCGAAAATTGTTTTACACAAACGCCTCCAAAGTCCAAATACCCGACATATAGATATTACAGCGCAGCAACAATCAATTAAATAAACAACTCTTTTCTCAAAATCCAGTTAGAGCCCGAAGAAAATCAGCAGAATTATTTAGTATATAGCTATACATATAATAGTGGATCAGTGTTTGTTTTTAGAGGCTGTTTAAGCAACCCAGCGCTGAGAAATAGTCCAGTCAAATTAGAAAATTGAATTACTAAAAATACTTCAATGAATTTTTTTTTATTCGAAAGGTTGTCCCCCGGAGAATCGGAATCCGCAAAGTTCGAACTCCTAGTGGTTGTGCTATGACAGCCAACTTAAAAAAGCGGTTGATTTTATAGAAATAAGGATATCTCGGCCAATATTAACCGCAGAACATGGTTTTTTTTAGTTTTATAGAGAAAAATAAGAACTAAAAGTTTTATTTGAAGTATTTCTTTGTAACTTTCCTTTAAAAAAAAGTTATTAAAGAAAAACTAATACAAATTTGAGGGTTGTTTTGTTTTCCCTCCATTATCTCTCCCCCTGTTGATTCTAATAAAAAAAAGTTAAAGTAAATGTTGTAGAGCATAAAATTCTCTACAATTTTCATATTTTAAATATTTACGTACCTTTACAAATGTAGAAAATAAACGGCAATATATTAGCTATAAAATACTATTTTAATTTTGCCCTTTTCTCCCGTGGGCCTAGCTTCCTTAGTATAGCATTCATTATATTAGCATAATTCGATGATGTGTTAAATGAGTAATATTCTGTAAAATTCGAAGTGTTGGTGTGTTATTATATTTAGTCTGAGGATAAGAAAATGGGGAAGGGGAGCAATATACAGAAATCGAACTGTAAACCTAATTGTATGAAACGTTCTTACTTCTAAAGTAAATCTGAAACTAATCAATTGCAGCATAAATTAATACATCTTTGAGTGATTGTGTTTTCATTACCAAAATTAAATTGTGAATTTGTGACAAGTTAATACAAGGGAAAAGGAGTCGAAATTGCTGGAAGGATATTGTTTAAAAGGAATACAAGGAAAATCAGCAGAATATCGAAAATTAACGGAAAGAACCAAGTTAGTCTGAATTATTATATTTGACTATTGTCTTTGCTCACATATTTTTGTAGAGCTTCAATTGCACTTATTGTAAATATTTATATATACACGAAGAGATCATTATGAATAACCCCACAGAGCACCAAAATACTTAAAGGCATCTTTTAGGTGCCTTTCAGTCAATTGGATGACTAAAAGATGTCTATAAGACCACTTTTAGTCAAGTGTGCTGTATGGGACAATATAATGTAAATTATATAATGTAGAATCTCTATTCAGTATAATTCTTGATTAGTAGTTTTTAATTTCTACATTATTTGAAATACAAGGTTTATGTTTCTTAGGAGATATATAATTAAAATACATCTCCATTACTTGCTAATATAATATAAATAAATCATTTTCTTTTAATAATAAAATTTATCTATGAAAATACACGGAGGAAAATTGTTAACATCAAATTAATTATAATTCTATAATGTAAAAACACTAAACAGTAGTTCATGATTAGTAGTTTCTTATACATTATTTGAAATATAATATTTATGTATGTCAGGAGATATAAGTACATTTTCTAAGAAGCTCAATTTTAAATTAATTAGTATCTCCATTACTTGCAAAATAATGAATAAGTATTTTTGTTAAACTACATATGTATGTAGTACATACACTCCGGCATGTATGACATCTCACGATGTATTTAGGAACTGTGTTATAGAGTCTCCCTCACCATCAGTAACTCAAAATGGAAAAGCGTGGGTTAACGGGATCCCTCACGCCTACTTTATCGACAGTTAAAGTGAATAAACAATTAGTTTAATAAAATTCAAATGCGAAGCAAATTGAACAATCGGGCGTTTGTTGGACAATGTGCCAGTCCTAACGAGTTAAACGCACTTAAAAACACTCAAATTAGTTGAAAAATAACGCTGTAGCATTGTGCCGTGTTCTCGAAGAGAGGTTAGTTTTGGTTAGTTCCACTTCAAGAACGCGGGAGAGTGGTACAGCGTTATTCTTCATCCGATTTGAGTTTTTTTAAGCTCGATTGATCCGTTAGAATTGGCACCTTGTCATAAAGAAGCCCGTTTTTGCAATTTGCTTCGCATTTGACTTTTATTAAACGAATTGTTTATTGACTTGTACTGTCGGTAAAGCATGCGTGAGGGATCCCGTTTACTCGCGCTTTTTCGTCTCGAGTTACTGTAATGGTAAGGGACAAGGGGCTCTACATACATATAACGCGGTTCCTAAATACATCGAGAGACACCATTTCTGCTGCTCATTGTAGTATACATACATGTCATACATACAATAGCCTACAAATCGACACACACATACACACGGATATATATGGTATAATGCATGTTACGCAAACTGTACATTTGTGTCTGATTGTGTTATTTTTAATTTTTTAGGCTAAAGCCGAAATCAGACAATGCTTTTTCTCTTGCTGGATTGCTTTCCGAATTGAAATATTGTTTGCTGATTGGTTATAATAATGCAAATATCCAATCAGCAGTCATCATTCTAAATTCAGCAAGCAATCCAGCACGAGAAAAAACATCGTCTGATTTCGGCTTTATTGGAAAGCACCCAGCAGTGCTAGTGCTGAAAACCTATATTTCACGTGACATATATTATAGAACTTTAGCATTCGCTGTTAATAAACAAACACAGCACTCCTAAATCCTAACCAGCCAGAAGAAAAAAAAACTCTTGTAGTCTGTACGAAATTCAATAGACAGAATAGATAATCCACATATTTCTATAAATTTCATCTGAGAAGAAAAATATTTATTATATTTATACTTATATTTTGCTTAAAAAAATGTGCAATTATGGTATAACAAGTTAAATCATTATGTATTGAATGACACGGTAAAATGGCTAAGCATGTGTGTCCTTATAAATTATACATAGAACACTATTATGAAACGGGCATGATTAGACAAGTGATCAAATGTTGTAAATGTCTAAGTACTACAGTCGAATAACACGGTTTAAATGCAACTGTTAAAAAAATCCATGTATAAGGGTTATGGCAATCAAATCTAACCTTAAACCAGTAGTATGAAAAGTTTTCAAAAATTCTTGACTTAAACGAAGTTTTATACATTTGCAATGATTTTAGTGTCAAATTTTTATATGAGTCGTATTGCTTTTTGGCAATTAAGAAGATCTAATGTGAAGTTTCTTTGTAAGCAAAAATTTCATACACTTCTAGTTTACCCTGTAAAATCAACAGGAAGATCATGTACTCTAAACTTCTTAAGGCATCAAAACACAAAAATTTTGGCTACAAAGAGTGCTGGATCTATACTAAAAAAAGGTATTAAACTGAATAAAAGCTCAGAACTAAAGCAATTATTTGTTTTAGCAAAGCCAGAAAAGTGGAGGCTAGCTGCTGCAATTATATTTTTATTTATTTCATCTACTGTAACAATGGCTGTGCCATTTAGCTTAGGAAGGGTAATAGATGTTATTTATACAAAAGATAAAGAAAAGATGAGAGATAATCTAAATAAGATATGCTTCATATTATTTGGGGTTTTCGTTATTGGTGCACTTAGTAATTTTGTTCGTGTTTACTTCATGTCTACTGCAGGCCACAATATTACACAAAGATTGAGAAAACAAGCTTACTCATCAATTCTCAAACAAGAAACTGCTTTATTTGACCAACAGAGCACAGGAGAGCTTGTTGGAAGATTGAGTGGTAAACAATTTGTTTTATATATATTGAGACTAATATAAAAGTTTGTATTTAATAGCTTTAATTTTAGGAGATGCTCAACTTGTAAGCTCATCAGTTACACAAAATTTATCTGATGGTTTACGATCAGCTATCATGACCACTGCAGGAATATCTATGATGTTTTACATGTCTTCTGAACTTGCTGCTGTTAGCTTAATTACAGTACCAGCAATTGCTGGGGTAGCTGTTGTATACGGCCGTTTCTTAAAACAAATATCAAGAGATGTACAAAATAGTTTGGCAGTGTTAAATACTACTGCTGAAGAGAAAATAAGTAATATACGCACAGTAAAAGCTTTTGGTCAAGAACTTAATGAAATAAAAAAATACAGCTTAAAGTTGCAAGATTTACTTAGACTTTGCTATAAAGAAAGTTTATATAGAGGAATTTTTTTTGGATTTACTGGCTTCTCTGGAAATGTAATCATTTTCTCTGTTTTATACTATGGGGGTTTAATGATTTCTAGTTCTTCAATTACCGTTGGGAATTTAAGTGCCTTTTTGATATATGCAGCATATGTAGGAATATCAATTAATGGATTGACCTCATTTTATACTGAATTACATAAAGCTTTAGGTGCAAATACCAGGCTTTTTGAATTAATCAATCGAAATCCGTTAATACCTATTCAAGGCGGAAAGATACTTGAGGAAGGCTTGTCCGGCAATATTGAATTCCGAAATGTAGCATTTGCTTATCCATCGAGGAAGAATTCGTTAATCCTTGATAACTTTGATTTGACGATAGAGAAATATACGTCAGCAGCTATCGTGGGCTCGTCAGGTTCTGGAAAGACAACGATTGGCTCTTTACTATTACGCCTTTATGATCCAAATAAGGGAATGATACTTCTTGATAACTACAGTATCAAAGATCTTGATCCAATGTGGGTAAAGTCGCAAATTGGAGTAGTGCCTCAAGAGCCGATTCTCTTCAGCGGTACAATTAAGGAAAATATAATATACGGCAAAGAGGAAGCAACGGATGATGAAATAATTAAAGCAGCTCGGCAAGCTAATGTCTTGGAATTTGTAGAAAATATGCCAAATAGATTAGACACAATCATTGGAGAAAGAGGAATCACATTAAGTGGAGGGCAACGGCAAAGAGTTGCCATAGCAAGGGCACTAATAAAGGTGAAGCTTTTGAAAACGTAATTAAGTATCGCGAATATCTTTAATGATCAATAATAAATAATGCAATTTAACTATCTTTTAGGATCCAAAGATCTTAATATTGGACGAGGCAACAAGTGCTCTTGATGCAGAGAGTGAAAATTGCCTTCAAAAAACTTTAGAAACTGCAAAAGAAGGAAGGACAATGTTAACTATTGCTCATAGGCTTAGTACGATAAAAAATGCCGATAAAATAATTGTTCTAAACCAAGGCCGAGTAGTAGAGCTAGGCACATATAATGAACTCATAAATATACCAAATGGGTTTTTCAAAAAATTGGTGAAGCATCAAACTTTCACTTAAGCAAGAGGGAGATAAATCAAAATAATTCATTTATCCAGTTGATTGACGTCACGTTGAAGTCAGTTACATCACACTTGTCTACATCAGATAAAATTTATTCTTTACAAACCCGATTGATAAATTCAATATAGCGAAACTGTTAAGCACCGAGATATAGTGTATTTATAGAAATATAGACTTTAGATTTAAAGTTAAAGTTAAAAAGCATCACATTATTTATTAATATGTTGAAGAATATGAAGATGCGTAAAAATGCGTTTATATATATATATATATATATATATATATGTATATATATATGTATATATATATGTGTATATATATATATAAATATATATTTTTCGTTAATTTAAATTAACAAATAAATACGCGTTTAAAAAACAAAATGACTTTTGGGACGAACAAACACTGATAGAGCTTAACTTTAACAGGAATGACGACGTTATATTAGTAGTTAAAAATAAGAATATTATATTGAACTTTGGACTTTGTCTTGACACATACAAATTCCAAAGATCTAATTGATATCATTCACATGTAGAGTGGAGGCCACTTCCTACAAATTATGACTCTTCCCATACATGTTCAGCTCACTGATACGATTACACTAATGCTGTAGTACAAGGATGTCAGAAAATGCAATTCACTGTCAGTTCTGTTTAACTCAGTGTTACGCGTGGACACAAAGTATTTTAATTGATTGTAAATAGATTTCTGTTTTTACCCTTTAAAGTTTTACGAGACCATAACGCGAGATAGTTCTGCTATTTTGTACTTTTATTTACTATTTGTAATTAATTCATTTTCTAATAACTATAAAGGTATGTAGTGTGACACGTGGATAAACAATAGTGTATCGGTAATGTATTATAAGATACAGTAAGACGCGAAAAGAATAACAGTGTTATATCTTTGAGATTAAAACACTCGTAATTGATTTTTCTTCAATTTTAGAGTTAACTTAAAAAGAGACATAAAATTCCTAACATGGTTCTACTAAGAATAATTGGTGCCCAAAGATTAATGGTTGTAAATAATTTAATTAAACCACTTATTAGAAAAAATAATATAAGAAATTATAGTAGTGCAATTATAAAAAGTTCTTATGATGATATTGTTGTACCTGACATGACTCTTTCACAATATGTCTGGTCTAGAAGTTCAGAATTTGAGGACCTTCCTGCAATGGTAAGGACATTCACAATTTTAATTTAAAAGTGTTAAGAATAAATCGGTTTTCTCTATAGACTTGTGGAGTTTCTGAAAGATCCTACACTTATGGGATAGCAAAAATGCTTTATAAAAAAAGTGCAATGGCACTTTTAGAAAGAGTCAAATTAAAACCAGGGGAAACAGTAGGTGTTTTATTACCAAATATTCCAGAATATTTATTAGTTGTACATGGTTGCCTAGAAGCTGGCCTTATTATTACATTTGCCAATCCTTTATACACAGCAGAAGAATTAGGAAGACAATTTCAAAATGCTAATGTTAAGTGCATTATAACAATTCCTCAACTTCTAGATACTTCATTAATCATTGCTAAAACTTTGCCAAATTATACATCTACAATTAATGTTGGTGGAACAACTGAAGCTAATAAAAAGTAAAAATACTTAGCTGTGAATAAAAAAAATAATTAATTAAAATTTATTTATAAGTTACATTAGTGTTTTAGGAATACAGGAATTACTGTCAGAAGATTATAGTGTTGAGCTACCAGTTGTTAAAAGCACAGACATTGCTGTAATACCATATAGCTCAGGGACAACAGGTTTACCAAAAGGTGTAATGTTGACACATCAAAATCTAGTTGCAAATTTAGTACAACTAGAAAGCCAAGAAATAGCAAATGGTGTAAATATTGAGGATTATAAGAAAGAAACTGTATTATCAGTTTTACCATTTTTTCATATTATGGGCTTCAACTCTATCTTAAATTTTGTAACTAGTGTTGGAGGCCACATAGTGTCTATACCAAGATTTACCCCTGAAGATTATATAAAATGTTTAGAAAAATTTAAACCAACATCAATATTTGTTGTTCCTTCTTTAATTTTATTTTTAATAACCCATCCTGAAATTAAACCAGAGCATTTAGCTTCTGTTAAAAGACTAGTATGTGGTGCTGCCCCTGCTACTAAAACCCTAATAGAAAAATTTATACAAAAATTCGTTTATACTAATTGTATTATAGAACAAGGTATTTTAAAAAAATGATCTAATTTTTTAAAATGATATCATTAATTCAAATCCTCCATAGATTATTGGCTTATTTTAATTGTAGGATATGGTATGACAGAATCAAGTCCAGTAGCCTTATATTGCCCAAGGCAAACACCACTATCCAAAATAGGAAGCTGTGGAAAACTATTACCTTCCACAGAAGTATGTTTAATAGATACTAAAAGTGGAAAGAATATTAAAAATCCTTTAGTACCTGGTGAAATATTAATACGTGGACCACAAGTTATGAAGGGATATTTAAATGATCCAAAATCAACAACTGAAGCAGTTGATCCTGAGGGCTGGTTACATACAGGAGACGTTGGATATTATGATGATGATGGCTACTTTTATATAGTTGACAGAACAAAGGAGCTTATAAAAGTAAAAGGAAATCAGGTAAGTAAGTTCTGTGAATAATGTAAGTTCTATTAATAGCTCAATCATTTTTATTGATTGTTTTAATAATTTAGTATGCCAAGTTTGCTAAAATAGCGTATTAAGGCTTTTGTTTAAAATTCATTTAATTTAAACAAATCTTATTTAACTTCAATTATAAGTTTATAGGGTAAGATTTAAAAAATTCATATCGATAATAGTTTTTTATATTTTTTATAAAATAATGTACACAGCTATTTTTAATTATCCATGTTCTTACAGTTCTCTCATCTACATGTTTATTAAATTAATATTCCATAGCTATACTACAAACTAAATGAATTTATTGTTTTTAATTTAATTTTGCACAAAAAGGTCAAATACAAATATGAAACTTATTTCAATCATTTATAATTTACATTGACTCCATTTACTATTATTTCCGATCTTGAATCTCTCATTCCAAAAAAAAATCGGTTGCATTTATGACAAAATGTAGCAAAGTATGCAATAGTAAGCACACATATTTTCATAAAAAATTGTCATCTCACTAAACTCTTTTTTGCTTTATACGGACATATAGTATAGGCTTTTGCCTGCTGACAATGATGTAAGTCTCAAAGTAATTATGCTCTACATCCAGCTATACCATAATTATAGTTGGAACATGTATAATTATCAGTCACTTTCATTAATGTTTGTCTTATTATTGAAACAATAATATTTATTCAAAACATTCAGCATTGTCTGGCAATTTCTTAATAGCTGCTAAATATATTGAGTAAAGATTACAAAAATCTCTTTCAATAAGACAAGCTTGCAGCTAGCTTAATTTTCATAATCAAAATGCTAAGCTCAGTTTAAGAAGATATTAAGATACAAATCCAAAATATTCATACAAGTCAGACAAAGGTAGCATTTTGATGTATGATCTCAAAGCTAGTTATACCTATTTTAATAATTTGGGAATAGGCAGTGTTCTGTTTCCTTCAAGACTGCAAAAGTTTCTTTACTAAATTAAAATTGTTGTCTCTAATGTGAGAAAAGTAGAACTTATTAAATCTGAGTATAGTAAATATAGACATTGAGTTTATTTAATTTTACAACAAGATAAGACCAATGAAGTGGTAAAAAACTTAATACTTTTAAATAATTTAAAATGTTGACATTTACTCAACTAATATTTATATTGATTCAATTTTGTATACAGATATTATTATATATTGTTTACTTTTTTTAACAGTCTGTAAAGAAAATGAATTTTAAAAACTAGAAATACAAAATTTTATTTATTGTTATTAACTTGTAGTTAAATCAGCTTCCTGCTCCATTGGTTCATCCTGATGAAACATTGATAATGATTCTTCACTATCAATATCCATATGTTCTGAAGATTCACATTTACTTTTATGTACAGTGTTTCCTATTGCTGATGATTTATTTTGATCTAATTGATTAATTGCTATATTATTACCTTCAGAATCCAATGCATCATGATTTTCTACAGAGATAACTTTTTCATCATCTATTAAAACAGTCTTAGTACTTAAAACTGAATCTTCCAAGACTTTAGATATATCTACTGGTTCTGATGTGCCTTCCAAATCTTTATCAGAAAATTCTATTTCCTTTGGCTCTTCTATGATAGGATCTTGCATGCAACATTTGGAAACCTTGGAATCTTCTTCTGATGTCTCTTCTATTGTTAAGTCATCTTCTATATAGTTGGACTTTTTAAAATCCCCTTCTGAGTTGCTATCAGACACAGGTTCTTCTATTAATGGTTTTGACACCTCTGATGACACATTTATGCTATCTTTATCAATCTGTATACATTTTTCTAAGATATTTAAATTCTCAGAACACACATTTGTAACATTAGGACTATCAATAGCTTCAGAATCTGTAGACTTGTTATCTTCTTTATATAAAGAATCAGATTCTTCATTAGATACAATATTTTCTTCTGAATTATATAAGTTAATATGAGTTTTTATATCATCGGAATTCTTTGAAGAGCAAAGGTTTTCCATATCTGAGTTAACAAGTGCTAGAGGTACTGTACTTGACTCATTAATTGAATTATCTTCAATAATTAATTGTGTACTGTCAACTTTATTTTCAAGTTTAGGTACTTTCTCTTCTATCTTTCCATTGACAGCTTGTAAAATGTTTTCATTTGTCGTTAATTCATTGCTTTCACTTGTACCTAATATTGATTTTTGCTCCAGACTGGAATTTATAGACAACTTGCTATTTTCAGTAAGAACAGAATCCCTCTCTTCAAGCAAAACTTTTGTATTAGTCTGTATCTTCTCATTAAGCTCTTCAGCATCAAGATAAAATTTAGATATTTTGGAGTCATTACTAAAGTCTGTAGCTTGAAAGGTGGTTTGTAACTTTTTAGCCGCTTCTATAGTATCATTATCCTCATTTTCCAAATCTAGACTCGGCTGTGAGCTTGTGTCTTCATTCATAATAGCTTCTGGAACATCTCCAGAAATGCCAGACTCATCTTGAGCAATGTCTGACAAACTTTGTATACCAGATACAATTGTAGAATCTTGCTGTTGGACTTGCGAGGTTATATTGGCAACAGTAGGAAATTCAGGCGTGGAGGTCATAAAATTTGAAGTTTCTATATCGGATGTAGGCATCGACTGAATAGATTTTTGATGAATATCATTCTCTTCTTGATCACAAATGTTCTTTACTATTGTGGAATTTGGTATAACAGTGTCTGGAAGGGGTGGCTCAGATTGTTTGTGTTGGACATTAATTGGGACAGCTGTTGTACAATCCTTTACCCAGGAATCCATTTCAACCTCGTGGGAAGTCTGTACCAGAGTCGTGTCATCCTCAAGTGACCCATTGACAAGTCCATCTCCATTCTCGCTGCGTCTAGCTGTTGGACCCGGTTCCCGAGTTGAAACTACTAAGATATTCTTCTCTATAGCTCTCATAAATTTGTCAACTCGATTATATTCTTTTCTTGGAGCTGTAAGCAACTCGCAAATACGCTGAACTGTAAATGGTGCATTCGCAAAGGATTCTAAGCGATCAAGGAGATTGCTCTTCATGGTGTCATAATTAAATTGCTCTACATTGGGGCAAGAGGCCAATTCAAGGCTTGGGCAACTCTCATAGAAATCGGTCATAACACGTGTTAGTTTTTCTCTGAAGAGCGCTTTTATCAGTGACCATTGGTAAACAGGATCACCTGTTTTCGCTACCCAGCACAAATACTCCTCTAATTCCAATGGTATCTCCGTCGGTCGCATTTTCTGAAACTCGTCAAGCGCTTGCAGTACCTCCTCCGGATTCTCCATTTTTCAAGGCCTTCGTTTCCGGCCGCCTACGCCGCTCGTAATGAATTTTATTGTTAATTTAAACTTTCTCCAGCCAAAGTTTACAACAAAAAACACTAATCAAAACGTCCTCCACAAAAACAACGATAGACGCAAACACACCAGGCACAAAATAGTAACCTGAAGGACGGAAAGTTACAAGCTTGCCAACCTTGCCAGCTTTGAAATTTTCATTTGATCACGTTCTCCGTTCTTTGCTCCCTCTCTTCTATCCAGTATCAGCTCTCCTACACTGTCGAGTCGTTTGGTGTTTGTGTTTAGTTCTTGTGCAATTTGCTGGTGTGTACGAGGCTTTGCCTCTCTCCCTTCCCATTCTATTTGTAAACTCTCTCTTCACTCCGCCCCCCTCCCCCCCCCCACCTGTATCCCTTTTATCAGTACTGCCAGTACTGCCACTTGCATGACGCGTCAAATGACAAAAAATACAACTCCTCCTCCCCAACCCCCTCCATTCTCCCTGTTAAACACCAGCAACACAGTGAACAATATAGACTATAGTTCTACTAGTTCTTGAGTCTTCAAGTTCACTTTTCTAATTCCAAAGTTTTCAACCGAATCAATTATGCAACAGCAACAGGCTCTCTGTATGATGCGTGATATCATTATCTTATATTCGCGTTTTCACAATATTATTTCATTATTTTTTTGCATTTTGTTAGGTTCGGAATCACGCATACAGCGCTTAGAATGGCTTAGAGTATATAGATTACGTTACATTTGTATTACAAAATTTGAGACACGCTTTTATGCGCGCCTATGCGTGAATCGAAATATAGCATTTACCACTGTTTCTCTTTTTACTTTCCCTTTTTATTATTTTAATAGCTTATAAGTAAAGCAAGGAATTTGAAAAATATGATCAATTCTTACGTAGCTTTTTTTTGTATAGGTTTCACCCACAGAGCTAGAGAATATTATTTTAGAGTTACCGGGAGTATCTGATGTTGCTGTTGTTGGAATTTCTGATACGCAGGCCGGAGAACTGCCAAGAGCATTTATTGTTAAAAAACCAGACGCAAATATAGATGCGAAAATTGTAGAAAATTATGTCACACCCAAGGTAAAGTAGACTCTTACTCGCGTATTTGTTATATATATTACCCAGCAAATTAATTTTTGTTAATGCTGATACAAATTTTAATTTTAGGTAGCACCATACAAAAAACTAACTGGAGGAGTACACTTCATTGATAATATTCCAAGGAATCCCTCTGGAAAAATTATTCGAAATGAATTGAGGAATTTACAAGTATAATGAGTACTTAATAATAGAATTTTGTCTATAAGTTGTTTTTGTAAAATCTTTAGCATTTAGTAAAATTCTGCAATTAAAGATTACTTAAACTCTTTTATGGTTTATTTCAATATATTTCATTACTCTTAAACTTTGATTGGACATATAATACGATCATAACATGTATAAGTAGCAACAGTATAATTATAGAATACAATAATTTTTTATTATACATATACATATATATATATATATATATATGTTCACATATCACACACATAAGTTTAATTGTCTATCCTTTCATTATTATTTATAAGTTAAAACAGCTGTTTGTTAATTGATGTCAGTCTTATATGTATACAAACTTTTGAATAAACTTGTTTTTGCAATTTTGACTTCATAGTAGATTATATCATAAGATTTTTGTGCTGTGAATTACTTCTTTAATTGATGTGTGTAAATATGTGTCACTTATATATTATTATATATTTTATAAATAGCTCATAGAAAAACACATGCAAAGTTGATAAAATTTTTTGAGAGATGATGAGAAATGTGACATATAAAATTATGAGCCTTAATTCTTAAAAGATAAATAATTCTGCTACATGATTTAATATGCAGAAAACTAAAAGATTCTATCGGATTTATTAAATATTAGCTGTTTTTTTTTTAAACTATTACTTTCTAAACATACTTCTTTTATAATAACTTTAACCACATATCCAGTGAATAAAATACCAAGTTAACAATGAGTTAAAGAAAAAACAAGGTATAAGCTAATAGTAATTTACGCTTTACTTTTTTTCTTTAAGAGATATTCATCTGTAAATAGACGTTAATGTCTGTTTTAAATATTCTTAAGTAAAATTTAGTGTAAATTAAATAAATATACAAATTAAAATGGAAGTTCAGTTCTATGATTAAAGGAATTACATATCTCTAATATGACACAAAATAGAACATAACATTAATTTGTACAATTAAAATTATGTAGCATTCAAAGAAAATATTTAATTACCTTTGTAAGGTAAAATCATATTAATAATAATAATAATAGATAAACATTGCACTGTAATTACTTTATCAATAAACTTAATAATATAAATTAATCCTGAATAAGTTTACAATGAATGCATGAGATCATTCTACATAGATCTTTGTTACTTCCAATTGAACTATCCAATAATTCTATTGTTAATAATGAATTTATATAATAGAGCAAACATTAGTATGTATCATTTAAAATTTATACAAGCTATTTAATTAAACGTCTACCACCATCTTCTTGTGTACATCTGTATTACCAACAACCTAGAAATATGATTTTGATGTTTAAGTATCATTTATAAATTTAAGATAATTTGGAATACTCACTGAACAAAACTCTTCAAAACTAATTTTGCCATCCTCATCTTTATCAGCAAATAAAATAGTTTTATCTACAATCTGCTGTAATTGAGTGTCATTTAAATTACTGCCAACCATCATTTTTAATACTTGAAATAATTCTCCATTACTAATAAATCCATCTTTATCCATATCATAGATTCTGAACGCAAATCTCAGTTTGCTTTCTTTATCCCCCTATTTAGCATTAACACAAAGTTTAAATAAAAATATCAGAAGATGAAATTATATAGTTAATTAATGGTTAAGATAGCTATTATTTACCTTGACACTGAATTGTGAAACTCCTTGTATGAATTCTTTGAAATCTACTTCTCCATTGCCATCAGCATCAAATATTGCAATGACACGCTGAACCAATGGATTTTGTTTTAATTCTGGTACTGACATAAATTCATCAATACTAAGCGCACCACTATTATCTAGATCTAGCTTTCTAAAACGTTTCCCTAATCTTCGAATTTCGTCCGCATCAACTAAAGAAAAGAAAAGTGAATGAGCTAATATTTCTTATAAATATAGTTTTTTTGCTCCATTATACTGTATACTTTATTGAAGTAAGGAGAAAATAGGTTATTTTTCGATATCACAATTTTCATAAAGTTTACTTACAATTTGAACAGAGTTCCATAGGCAGCGAACTTTCGTTACCCTGAAAAATACATAAAAAGAACATTTTTTGTAAAAGCTTCCCATAATGTAGAACATTGTTAAAATTAATAATATAATTCTAATTTTCTTGGAATAGCTTGGAATAAGATCATATGTTTTAAGTACGAATATTTGTGAAAGAATTAGTAATCAACGAATGCTATATTTATTTACCATATCTAATTAATATTTCTTTTACTGTTCTAAAATGGAAATTTTATGGAAAACGGCAAAATTGATTTGTAACGTATTTCAACTTAACGTATCACGTATATCTTTTCGACGACGGCTCCACTGCTATATCGGAGTATCGGATTCGAAGTTTCTGCGCTTTACATACATAGTATACAGAGATAGATGCGTGTGATCATTATTGCTTTCTGGATGTTCCTGGACAAGACTTCATTTTTTAAAATTGCCAATAACATCGATCAGCTCATCAGTAAATATAATATATATTCATTAATTTATTATACCGAAGAATAATAATCTAAACACGAAAATTGTAACAAAATATAAAAACTCAATACATATATATTTGGTCGATTTTTTAAAATTAGTGTTGATAAATATAAATACATAATACATACATATATACTATGTATAAATATACATATGTATGTGTGTTTATAATATTTATTTAATAAAATATATAAATATAAAGAATACTTAAAAGGGAACATTTAAAAAAATACATGACTAAACTCAAATTTTTAATATATTGAGAATATATATTCAATTAGTTAAAAATAATTCACGTATTTTACAATTTCTTTTATCGCGCAAAATAATACATACATTGATTTAAAGAAAATATAGCCGCTTGACGCATTGGCTAATTAATAGGAAATAAGGCGTTCGGCAAATATTATGACTTGGAAGCTAATTTTAACTAAAAATGTGTACATATAGTGTTTTATGTAGTATTTAATTCATTACAAATTTATAATTAAACATTTGGACATTTATTAATTGTAACCAATTGTTCAACAAGTCAAAATAAAATTTATAACATATGTTGGTACTAAATTCATACCTCTTACATATAAAAATTTATTTGCTTTCAGACACTATCTACTCAATGCAATATAACCACTAACAGAAACGTTAATAATAATGCATCTTTTTATTCTAACAATAGAAGATTCTATAAAAAATAGTTCCTTTTTCTATAATTTAGAATAAAAGTCCTTATTTGGTATACCTAATATTCTTCAATCTTACCAAATCTCACCTTTAGGCCCGGTCTTACAGGTCTCAATTAAATTAATTAAGCTATATTATATTTAACATAAAATATATCATACGAAATACTCTACATATATTCCGCGTGACATTTATTACAGCATAATTAATTTAATTGAGACCTGTAAGACCGGGCTTTAAAGTTAATATAACTTTTAATACAAATGATAGTGATAGGGAAGCAAAAACATTACTTACGAAGAGAAGAAAAAACTTATTCCAATGTATGTAATACAGACTGTTAATGATGTTAAGCTGTTTCACTGTACAATTATGGTTATAAATACTTAGATGTACATATGTACAATTATACACATTAGGACGTTCTAACAATTAATATCGCTAAAGTTATTATTTAATATAAAATTATTTTTAATCAAAAGTATTCTTCTTCATTGAAGTTTTTTTACCTCATTCATAATGAAAATTAATAAATAGTATTTGATGTGGAGAAATCTGTGCATTGCACATCAATTTATAAAGGCATTATTAGATCCCATTTAAAATTTAAATGAACAACATGTTTAAAAACTGTACATGCGTTTTATATTTATAGGAATACAATATATAAGAACCCTTTCTTAAAATGCCATATACTGTAGGCACTAACCAACCGTACTTTACCACAAAACATGGCTTGTGTCATTTTACTAATCTGCTTAGTAGAACAATTTTTCTTGAAATGTGCATAAGTTTTAACTTTTAAAACTAAAGTGCTTCAAATTTACTTGCATTTCCTTGAAATATCAGATATCTTTTTACTATACCATTTTTCATTTAAGCGTTCAGTCTCTATTTAATAGCCTTTTAAATCACTATACAAACTGCTCTGAACTATTTGCACTAAGATCTAATAATCTCCAAGCTGCTTTTGGATTAAGTTCCGTTGGATCACGGCATAATACCCAAACGTAATTAACACGCATTACTTTCTCAGGATCACCTTCAACTACTTTGTTTTCATTTTTACTATCTCTCACACACATGATTTGTTGTGATTGAAATGAAATGATTAAAACTGGACCCTGTTCCATGACCTTGCCCATAACCAGGTCCACATTGTCGATATCTGAAAAAGAAAATACAGTTATATCAGGAATGCATTATTAGCAGCATGGGTTAAAAAAAAATCATTTTTACAGCTAGTACCTAAAATTTTACTATCTATATAATATCCTAATTTTTTGGCCTGTGTAATAGGTTGTGATATAACATTATATGGTGCCTCATGACACCAGTCTTTCAATACATCAAGGTCTCCTCTAACTATTGCTTCTAAAATATTAGGAATTATATCCGTTTCGCAATCTTTTAAAAATTTCACTTTGTCAAAGCTTGGGTCCAATTTGCAAATTTCTGTCAGTGTTTCAGAAAGCTCAGTTTTTTGAAATAATCCACCCATAACATCTGTAACTTTATCTGTAAGTAGCCTAGAAGCTCTTATAACTGGATTTTCTGATTCTTCATACTTAATTTTCCAATCTAAAACTTTATTCACATATGGATTTTTATCCTACAAATAAATATTAACCATAAGTTTCATGTCACATTAAAGAAACAGAGAATTGTGTTTAGCCATATGATTACCTTAAAATTTTGCCATGACTGGTAAAATTTAGAGTCTTTATGTAATTCAACACCTGTGGCATCAGCATTGGGCTCCACAATTTTATCTTCTGCAGACTGCACCATCTCATTTCTCTTACGTAATTTCTTAAGAGGTTCATAAACACGACCTAGCGTTTAATCAATTAATTAAAATTTCTAATCAGTATTAATTTTAAATATATCAATAATAACCTTGTATTCCATGTTGGTCTAATTCTTCTCTTACTGCTTCTGCTGTTTGTGATATTGTTTGGAAAGCTCCAGTTTTCCCAAGCGCTTGACTTTTTTCAGATATAGTTTCTGCTGCGCCTTTTGCCGATTTACTGATTTCCTCACTTATTTTCCCAGCTTTTTTTCCTAAGTCACTTTTACTAGCTTCTTCAATAACTTCATGTACCTAATTGTCAAATAAATTCAAGCTATAATAGAATTTTCTTTACACTTGTTTTTAGTTTTACCTTCTCTTTAAGTGTGTCTAACTTCTCTTTCAAGACTTCAGAACTTTTATTGGCCTCAGATTCAACAGTTTTAAACTTCCGTCTTGCAGAGTTCAAAGCTTCTGATTGCTCTAATTTTTCTGCTTCTTCTCTAAACTTTTTTATGGATTCCTTCATTTCTGAATTTTTGTGTATTTCTTGTTTAATATTTTCAATAAATTGAGTGATGAATCCAGGTTTTCTCGCAGGATTGGAATATGGTAAATACTAAAAAATAATTTTTATGTAATTATTTATCTATTTCTGAAAAATTAAATATTTCTAAATAAACATTAATTGCTGTAGTAAGGCTACTTACTGTATTTCTTTGAACATTTTTATTGGGAAACCAAAGTGGTTGTAAAACATTATGTGTAAGTAATGAATAGTTTCTACGAACATTTCCATAGTAATTACTTTGAATAACTCTTAATAAACCAGTTCTACTTACTATATAGTTCTGAAAAATATCAATTAAATTTAATATTAATGTCTGATATTCAAAATTAAATTAAATTTTTACTAAAATAATATAAGTACTATGTCACATTTTTAACATTGATTTTTATCAATAAATATCGTAATTCATTAAATTATAATTTATTGCTAATCATAGAATATTATATTTAGGACACTTATAATTATTTATAGGTAAGCGAACGAAACTAAAATAATAAATGGCAATGTGAATGTGATTATTCATAGTAACCTAACCCTAAAATGATTAATACGAAGCCGGTAAATATTACTCGTAACTTACAATGACGATTAGAGAATATATAAACATTAGTTTAAAAATAAATATAATTAATTATTAATTAACTACGACAGACAATGTTATGTTAATAAAAGTAACAACTTACCATTTTTTAAACGTTTACTAGGACTTATCTGTTAGAAAAACCCTATTCCCTATATAAGCAGACGGCTAGGGCAGACGATTTCATCCCCATCTACTGATAAGATTAACTAGAAATTTTGAATCAGAATGGTCTCGGTCAGTGCGTAGTTTTGAAATCGTGATGTCAAGTGATGTTATCGTAATTAATATCGTACTTAAATATTATTACTTGTTACCGTTGTTGCGTTGTTACTTGAAAATAATAACAAAAAACCTATTAACGATTAACCATCGAATGTTATCGACGAATTTAGCAATTGTATTTTGTTTTTAATATTTGCTAGTAGATAACTATATCATTATGTATGTTTATGATACATATAATTAAAATTCATACATTTACCATTATTAAAAAAGCAATCTAATAAGTTATATTAACATAGCCAAGAATTATAATCTTATAAAAACATAAAATTTACTTTAAATGCCACATTTGTATAATTTATTTGCAGTTGCAAGGGCTAAATTATAAAAATCAATTAGTGTACAATACGTTTTTAAAATGTCCTACCAGCTAAAATAAAAAAAAATATTTTCTTATTTTCAGTTTATTTTTAAATAAAAGTAATTACTTATGAAAATAGTTGTATAATAAATAATTGAACTTAATTTTATACTATTTAATAACTACATATCAAGGAATGACAAATCCATAAATTTCTTATAGCACACCATGAATTGAGCAACAAAGGCTTCTAAATGAAAAATTGGTTTTGTACTTTGGTGCATTTTATGCTCATGTTCTGCAGCAATCGAAGCTACCTCCATTTTCAACTGTAAATCGCATTTTTTCATACATTCTTGTAACAAGCCTTTGAATATTAAATCGGAAGGAATGGCATGCGTCAATAGCTCATAAAGCCTGTTGCGAATCTCCAATAATTTTTTAGGACTTTGCTCCATAACCATCATGCTAGCTGTAGTCCTTAAATAGACTTGCCAATCTGGTTCTGCTATTTTTTGGTCATTTGTAAATGGATACCTAAGAAACAAATTATCAAATATATTGTCAAATGTAAGAGAAATCTGTTACAGGTATAAAACTCCTAATTATACTTACTGGTCTACCTTACACGCTTCTAACATTAATATTGCTCTTCTTAAATTTCTGCCACTAGTCTCTGCAATTTCTGTAGCTAATTTATCTGGTAAATCTAAACTTTCTTTTTTACAGACTGAATGTAAGATACTTTTTATTTCTGTTATAGTAGGTGCTGCCACTCTAAGACCTATACACCTAGATCTGATTGCTGGTGAAACCCTTGATGTTGAGTTAGCACAAAGAATTAATCTACAAGTAGCTACATATTTCTCCATTGTTCGACGAAGCGCATGTTGGGCATCTTTTGAAAGCTGATCCACATTTGTTAAAAGGACAACTGTTTTAAATTTAAATAGAATATGAAAAATGGCAAGTATGAAGAGAAAAAATTAATTAACTTTGTTACCTTTAAATTCTCGTTGACCATTCGGATCAAGCTGATGAGTTTGAGCAGTAGTTTTTACTAAGTCCATCACTACTACTCTATCATATATACCAGCATCACTTGGATTAACTTCTATATGATAGTTACTACTTATAGTCATTATATCTAATTTCTTCTTGGAAGGTGTCTACAAAATTATATAAAATCCAAATTAAATTAAATTTTAAATTATATTTATCTTCATTATTTACCTCAAATTGCATATTCTCTGATCTTAATCTTTCAGCACCATTGCCATATAATTCTTTGATAATACACATAATTCTTGTTTTTTTTCCTGCTCCAGGAGGACCATAAACTAATAAATGAGGAAAATCACCTTTTTGGACCTATATTGATTATAAAGTAATAATGTCAATGTAATGAGCAAAATATAGTACGATATCTAATTTTGAATATATATGTATATTTTACCATGTTTTTTAAATATTCTGCTTGCTTTAAATGGTAATCTAACTTATTAAGAGATGTTGGTCTGTACTTATCCACCCATAGACTCATTTTTATGTTGTTTGAAGCTAGACAACTTGTTTATATCAAATAAACATTAACAGAAGTTTAATGTTTTTTTTTCTTCTTTGTACTGGACTTTGTTGGTAAGCACAATTATCCACAAATTATGCGAGAAAGTTTAACGTTTATATTTTAAATTTTTAATCACGCATGTCCACGAGTCCATGCCAGTCCATGGAGCAGGGGGGTGACACTGCCGTGTTAAGAAGTGGGGCCGTGATTGCAGCGCCACCTAGGAACTCTGAGATTTTTTGAGGAACTATAACGCTGCCCCCCCACTTCGCCCAGGGGGGTGACACAGACTGACACTCGCAATGTGGGGCAGCGTTATAGTTCCTCCAAAAAATGTCAGAGTTCCTAGGTGGCGCTGGCGTCGCTACTTTGACGACGCCGATATCCCGCCATCCGGCCACCATCTTTCTTGCTGTTTGAAAGTCTTTTTACTGTGCATGTGTATAAATACGCTCTTAAAGTAAAGTTATTTCAACAGCAATTTTTAATACTGAAAAGTGTTTAAAAGTTATTTTTAGGTGCCAGGAACTACGAGTGCAATTATAGAATAATAGTTTCTACCTGGTGTTCTTTTTTTTTAAAGTAAGTAAAGTTCAAAGTTGTCGAAGGTGTTAGATTAATTTCGGTAGAATAAAACATTAAAGAATATGTTTTAATTTCTATTTCTTGTTAATTTTGTACAGAATTTTAAATCAATGGACGTGAAAAACTCAACAAACAGGATGTCTAAGAAAATACCCTCAAAATATTCATGCATTGTGCCAGGATGTTCAAGCAAGAGCAGGGAGCCAGGACACTTAATTCCAAAGAAGGCAATTGGATTAGAATGGGTCAAACAAATTAGAAACCAGGATTTGTATAATCTATCTTTAAATGATATAAATAAATATAAAGTGTGTTATAAACATTTTGATGAAAATGATGTAATGGTGGATTCTTTTATCCGTAGGCTAAAGGATAATACTGTGCCAACATTAAATTTACCACCATCGCAAGCTTATGAGGATTTGGAAGAAAATATCAATGACCCTGTTGCACTGTGAAGGGATGAAAGTGAAGATAGGTCTTTAACAGGTAGTGAAATTGCAACAGTAGAAGCAGATGCAGTGGACAATACAATAACTTTGAAAATGCATACTGATGAAATGGATACAGATATATTAAATGCAGGCACAGAAGATGATACGATAACTTTAGAGGTGGACAATGATGATGTGAACACAAATGGCATCGAAGCAGCTAAGCCTGGTAAACTAAAGACTTGTAATTTATTTAGTGTAATCATTATTGGTGAAAAATAAATAATAAATTAATTAATAATTACATTCTTACAGAAAAAGTGGCTACAAGGAAACGACCATTGCTTAAGGAAATAACCAGATCCCATATGCTCTCAACCGATGGAAAAAGATTATATGAAGTGGCTACGACAATTAATAAATTGTATAAGAGGGCTCAAGGAAAGAATTGTTTATTCAAAAAGAGACTAGAGGAGGCCAAGGTCTGCAGTAATTCACTGACTATGAAGAAATTTAAAATATTGGCGAAAGTGCAGCAACAATTTATTGATATGCACTTGAGGAACTCTTCGAAGCAATCTAAGGTATGTGATTTATTATTATTTCTGTACTTTCTATACAACCTCTATCTTCTACAACCAGTCTTCCTTACTATGCAGGGAAGACGGTTCTCCTATGAAGATAAGGTGCTTGCCTTGGCGTTAATGGCGCAGTCGAAATCTTCTTATAGATTATTGTATAAGTTATTTATATTATCATCAACCAAATGCTTATACAGATTTTTGGTACAGGTCAAACTTTCTGCAGGGATCAACCAGATAATATTTCGACATCTGAGGGAGCAAGGACACCGTATGCAGAGAAGAGAAAAATTATGCCTCTTATTGTGGGATGAAGTAAGTCTACTGCCAAATATTCAGTATGATCCACAGCTGGACGAAATCGTTGGCTTCGAAAACTGGGGCCATAGGAGAACATCGCGTTTAGCTGATCATGCTTTGGTTTTTATGCTGAGAGGAATTGTAAGTGATTGGAAAATTCCACTCACTTTCAATTTCTGTCAGGCACTAACCAACTCTGTTCAATTAATGCGTTGTATAAAAGAGATTGTCAAAGCAGTAGTCAAATGTGGATTTCACATTCTTGGAACTGTATGCGACCAATCACAGGCCAATATGAAATGTCTCAATGATTTTATACGAGAGAGCACAATCTACTGCTACAAGAATAAAAAAGAATACCGTGAGTATTATATATTTGGAATGTTAAATTAAAGTGTATTTTTTTGCAGTATTTAATTTTTTTTTTTTTTTTTTAACAGGAGAAGGAACATTCCAAATAAATGGACAGGACATTATTATATTTTATGATCCCCCTCATATGTTGAAAGGCATCAGGAATAATTTACTTACAAAGGATATAAAAGTTGATTGGGCTGATATAGGAAAAGGAATAAATTCGCATTTAGCATCGTGGGATATAATTGAACTGGCATATGACATCGATCAAAACGTGGCATTTAAAATGGGGGACATCACAAAATTAACCGAATATCATATTAGGAAGGATAAAATTCCTAAGATGAAGGTGAAACACGCAGCCCAGGTTTTCAGTAAATCATTTTCCAATTTCATCGGATTTTTAGTGAATATAGGATGTAAGTAATATCATTTAAGACATGTTTGATTATTATAAAATTAAATTTTAAAACAAAAAATTAATCACAAAATTATTATATTGCAGCGAGTATTAATACGTCATTGGGAACACTAAGTATACCAAAAGAGGAGGCAATGGTTACAGCAAAGGTTCTACGATTTTTCAATGACTTGTTCGACTCAGTCAACGGGCATACATTAAAGTCTGAAGTTACTCTACGTGCAGCAGTAACTCCAAAGAGTGAGCATCTTAAATTTTGGGCAGAAGCAAGAAAAAAATTAAACGGTATCAGGTATTGTTGCAAAATTACTAATAGAGAAAAGTCGGTCCCATCAGTATCGAATTAGATTAAAACTATTAAAGCTTTTGAGTTATTATGGAATGTGTTAAATAGAGAAAAAATCTACCAGCTCATGCCAAGAAGAGTTAACCAAGACCCCTTGGAAAACTTTTTTGGCATGATCCGGAGTCATGGGCATAGGAATGTCAATCCGTCTTGTTACCAGTTTCAATTTTCGTTTAAATCTTTATTAATCAATAATTTAGTCTCATCGAAAACAGTTAAAACAAATTGTGAGAATACTGCTGATGGAAACCTTTTCTCTCTTGAAAATTTCGTGCGATCTGCAGAATCGAATGACCAGCCAACATATACAGATTCTGCGTTAGATGAAGCTTTTAATATTAACGACAATAAAATAGAAATTAATTATCGAAAACCTTGCAACAAAACTCTTTTAGTTTTAAAAAATTTGCGTAAACGTAAAATCTTTAAAAATTGTACTACTTGTAATGAAACGTTTCAATATTTTAAGTTTTTTCAAGAAGCCTTATCTATTTCAGAAGTTATATTACAGAAAGATATTGCATCAGTTTGCTTTAGAAAAAAAATAATTGAAAGATTTACTTTAACATTAAATAATTCTTTAGATTTTTCATTCATTAATTGCAGCACACATTTCGAATATTTTCGCGATACATTAGTACGTAGTATTACTTTAAATTTTATTTCAAATTGGTGTACTAGAATTAATAATATTGTAGTCGGAAAGGACATTCGATCAGCAGATGATACGATAATGAAAGAAGCTCTTAAGTATAGAAGTAAGCATAGTAAATAGATTACTTTCATTATTTAATTATATAAATTTTGTGTATAATAGAGTTTTTTTTAGAGTATTTAGACTATTTTCACCTTCATATGAATCTTTTTGGGTAGGGGGTTTTAGTGGGTTAAAATCCCACATAACCTCTGGTCACAAATATCGGTCGCCAGAGGTACTTAACAAGCCATAGGCTTTAAAGAAGTTTCCCCCTTACCTCGCAATGCGTCAGTAAAAGGAAAAAAAAATTAATATGATAAATGTAATATTAATGATGTCAATTTTCATTTATAAATAGGTTCTATATAATTTAAAGCAATTGACATAATTTATTTTTCAATAATTATGCTTTAAATCATATATATCCTCCTAATAATATACATTATGTATTGTGTAGGTATATAAATTATGACTTTATAATTTATTCCTTTGTATTATTTAATTATAATATAATGTATGATAAATAGCTTTTTGTACTTGTTATGTTTGTTTCATATCTATTTTGTAACAAAATTTTATATAATAAAAAATGTTTTATTTTTTATATAATTGTAATAATTTCTTTTTCCTATTTTCCTTTAAACTTTAACTTTGAGAGTATATAGGTCTGTAGTGGGATTCTGTAACTCTTAGCGACAACTTTCGGTATCGTTAAGTCCAGTTACCGACAGAAATCGCTAAGTGCGATTCTGTAACTCAGAGTCAGCGATGATTGTCGCTTGTAATGTCGGTACTGTCGGTAACCTACCGAATCCTACCGAATAAACGTACCTTTCCTTTTTAAGAAAACTCTCAGTTCAATCTTAGTTAAGCGACGGAGTTACGAACAATTGAAGTTAATATAAATTGTACTAAACCGAATCATTTAGCTGAGAATTGATATTTCACTGAGTTTTTTATTGAAAGGAAAACTAATAATATCGTTATAACTTAACAACGACCGAGATAGATGTCGCTAGAGGTTCAACGGTACTAATATAAAATTTATCCGACGAATAACTTTAATAAACCTTTGCTTTTCCTTGCACGTATTCCACCAAAAACTCACAATGCTCGTAATAAATAATATATACCACATCAACTATTATATTGTGAGTGTTTTTGGCCTCAAGTGGGTCAAACCCCTTAACGACAGCTGTCGGTATCGCTAACTACCGACAGTTATCGCTTGCGCTAACGAATGAGCGATTCTGTAACTTTAGTTTTACGACAATAGTCGGTGCAACTCATATTTGTACGATAACGATAAAATTCGTTAAGGTTCTAGGGAAGTTGGTAATATTGGTGTATTTAATACCAACCGAAATATGAATTTTTGTGTTACTTGACTATATCAATTTTGACTATAGCAATTCTTACTATAGCAAAATTATCATATTTTATTTAAAAGAAGTATTAAAACGTAAGTATATTTTAATTAAAATAAGTATTAAAAATTAATGTTTTAAGATTTTTTTGAGTTAGACAATGTACAGTTAGTGCCTGTGTGCTATAGTTAAATAATACAATTAATTCTATATTTTAGAGAAAACCTCTGCATATATATATATATATATATATAGTTATTTTTAAATATAAAAATTGGAAAAATATTAAATTTTATTTCCTACGATTTTTACTGTAAGCCTTAATTTATAAAGAAAATTTATTGTAAGTACTTTTTTGTGATTTCTGAATATTAATTTAAGAAATATTTGTGACATTTATTATATTTACTTTCTCGGTAAACTTCTACCGACGCCTATCACGGTCGTCGTTAAGTTAACGATAGAATTCGGTAGCGACCGCCCTTTTTAACGACAATTATCGAAAACTTTGTGTTACAGAATCGCTCTTAGCGATATCTCTCGGTAACTCGATTCAATTACCGAAAGTTGTCGATAACTAGTTACTGAATCCATATAGACGGAAGTTACAGAATCGCTCTTTTCGTTACTGCAAGCGACAACTATCGGTAGTTAGCGATACCGACAATCATCGCTGGGAAGTTACAGAATCCCAGCACTGAAAAAGCCCGGTTAGTTCTTCCAAAAAATGTCAGAGTTCCTAGGTGGCGTTGCAATCATGGTTCCACTCCTCAACACGGACAACACGGCACTGTCCTCCCCCTGACTTCGCCTATGAGAGTGTCTCCCGCCTGCCATGGAGGTACTAGTGACTTGTCAGTGGTATTAAACTGGTATATGCCTAGTAGAGAACGGCATGGTGGGGAGAATATTCTGTCCACGATTTGGCTGGCTCGGCTCAGTCAATCAGTCATTGTAGCACCAAACTGTAACTTAATGGGTTGTCCAAGGTGGATTTGAAATTGCTATTGTCTTCAAATTATTTTGTAAGCTTCATTATTATATTTATTTTATTTTGATATAAAAAATAATTATACTCGGGGACAGTTTGGCCCGAATTTAAAAGATTTATATGTTTTTCTTTTTCCAGATTATAATGGATCCGGCGATACGGTACAACACATTTGTGAGATACAGCAACTACGTTCTAAGCAGTCAAGATTTGAAGCTTCAATATGAGATAAACATTCGTTACCAAAAGTTAATTTTGGGTGCTGAAATTTTAAGATGTGTGGTTTGGGGGATCCTCAAAGTGGAAGATTATGAAATATTCACAATGGAAGTTGAATTAACGACTATGGACTTAATATACATACAAAAAAAAAAGAATCGTTTATTCTATGTAATATAATAAAACTTTTGTTAAATTTAAAAATGTATTTATATTTACATACTGCCTGTAAGGACCGTCTTGCCGTCTGTTATTCTGGACTATTCTGGAGTCGTAAGATAGGAAAGTTTTTTCTTGTTTTTGTTTATGTTACCTAGACTGTAGATCATCTGTAGATCAGTGAAGCCAGATCGTGGACAGAATATTCTCCCCACCATGCCGTCCTCTGCGCGTGCAGCTCTCACACATAGAAAGCTGCTACTATGTTCGTGAGATGCTTCCCCAGTCGTAGCACGCACACTCTTCCACCGGTACATACGTGTATCGGTCTTCTCCGACAAGCTTCGGTAGATCTCGGGAGCGAGAAGGAACGATGTCGATTCTCGGATCTCTCTCTCTTACTCTATAATACGTTTACCCCAAACGCGACTCGCAAAGCAAAACAAAATCCTTTTCCTAATGCTTCGATAAAAGTTAAATTACCGAAGGTCCCAGCCCGAAATTATAACTTTCTTAAATTAGTTTTCAGTTATTATAAAATGCTTATATGTAACCAAAAAACTTACTAGATTTGATAATAAATACAAAAAATGCGTTCTTATAATATCAATTGAGTTGAGGTGTAATAAACTCAATGTTTATGTATTAATCTGTTAACAAATGCATTTTTATATTTATTATTGGTAGCATTCAGCAGAGACAAATGTTGGGGGAGCGGTGTATGTTATTGGCTATTACTCTTAGATCCTATAATTTTATCCAATAGAAGTAGAAGTTTAAAAAGAAATCTGGTAACGTTACTGAGCTGCTACCTCTGCTGAATGCTACCATTGAGTCCAATAAGTTAATGGTTATTAAAAAAAAATAAAAAAATTTTAAACTTGGCCAAGACTCGAGCCCGAGCTCGCCGCGTGAGAAACGGAAACCTTACCGTCTGCGCTACAGCGCTCATTTGTTGGACTAAAAGCAAATCGGCCTTTTAAGACTGACCACAATTCATTCATTAACGGGATCCCTCACGCGTGCTTTACCGACAGTACAAGTCAATAAACATTTCGTTTAATAAAAGTCAAATGCGAACCAAATTGCAAAAACGGGCTTCTTTATGACAAGGTGCCAATTCTAACGAGTCAATCCAGCTTAAAAAAACTCAAATCGGATGAAGAATAACGCTGTACCACTGTCCCGGGTTCTTGAAGTGGAAATAACCAAAAGTAACCTCTCTTCAAGAACGCGGCACAATGGTACAGCGTTATTTTTCAACTAATTTGAGTGTTTTTAAGTTCGTTTGACTCGTTAGGACTGGCACATTATCCTACAAATGCCCGATTGTTCAATTTGCTTCGCATTTGAATTATATTAACTTAATTGTTTATTGACTTGTACTATCGGTAAAGCACGCGTGAGGGATCCCGTTAACGGGATCCCTCATGCCTACTTTATCGACAGTTAAAGTGAATAAACAATTAGTTTAATAAAATTCAAATGCGAAGCAAATTGAACAATCGGGCATTTGTAGGATAATGTGCCAGTCCTAACGAGTCAAACGAACTTAAAAACACTCAAATTAGTTGAAAAATAACGCTGTACCATTGTGCCGCGTTCTTGAAGAGAGGTTACTTTTGGTTATTTCCACTTCAAGAACGCGGGACAGTGGTACAGCGTCATTCTTCATCCGATTTGAGTTTTTTTAAGCTGGATTGATTCGTTAGAATTGGCACCTTGTCATAAAGAAGCGCGTTTTTGCAATTTGTTTCGCATTTTACTTTTATTAAACGAATTGTTTATTGACTTGTACTGTCGGTAAAGCACGCGTGAGGGATCCCGTTAACTCGTCATAAACGATCAAGAATTAGCTGCAAAAAAAAATACATTTATTTATACAGCATTATTGCACTAAATTTATTATGTTTTTAATTTGAAGCATATATTTTGCATGAAGATACGATAGTTTAATAGTATTCATGCAGTACTTTAAATACGAAACTCTATTCATATGCTTCATTGTCATAAATTAATTAAGTAATATTATATTTATGAGAGATTTGACCCAGTATGGCTTTCAAACGAAAGTCAATAAAGGTTGAAAAAAAGGATGGGATGTAGACTGCGCAACCAGAGTGGTGTACGCAGATGGGTTATTGTTAAGTTAAAGGAAATGACAGTGCTATTCCACTCCAAAGAGGAAAGTTAGAGAGCAGAGTCTCTAGGGTCTCGACTCGACGTAGTCGAGAGACCAGTGAACAAGCGTGACTCGCGGGCTTAAGTACCTCACAGGCAAAATCTTACCATCGAGAAAGTCGCTACGCGAGCCAGCCACCTGACGGCGATGTGCCAAACTATGAGGTGGAAGAGAGACAGAGTGTGCTAGAGGGAGTCGGCCTGAGTCTCGAACCGCTCGCAATAACACACTTAAAATCCCGAACAATAATATATGTTACCTGTAATCGAATAATTTATGATAGTTAACGGGATCCCTCACGCGTGCTTTACCGACAGTACAAGTCAATAAACAATTCGTTTAATAAAAGTAAAATGCGAAGCAAATTGCAAAAACGGGCTTCTTTATGACAAGGTGCCAATTCTAACGAGTCAATCGAGCTTAAAAAAACTCAATTCGGATGAAGAATAACGCTGTACCACTGTCCCGCGTTCTTGAAGTGGAAATAACCAAAAGTAACCTCTCTTCAAGAACGCGCCATAATGGTACAGCGTTATTTTTCAACTATTTTTAGTGTTTTTAAGTTCGTTTGACTCGTTCACTGGCACATTGTCCAACAAACGCCCGATTGTTCAATTTGCTTTGCATTTGACTTTTATTACACGAATTGTTTACCGACAGTACAAGTCCGGTAAAATGCTGGATAGAACCTATCTTTCTTTTGATAGGACGAGATAGAAATCTTATTTTTTTCAATATCAATTTTACATTCGAATGCAGAATTGACATTGAAAATGATAAGATTTCTATCTTGTTTTAAACGAAAGAAGAGAAATTCTAACTAGCATTTTACTGCATTTTAGCAAAGTACCCCAGATTCGGAGATTTATTGATTAGTTGATTAAACTTGTTATTTTCTCTTGTTTTTGTCAGCTGTTTTTGTAAATATTTTAGTGTTAATTATTCAATTTGTATTAAAATTCTATTTTCATTCAAATTTCAAGTTTGTATGGATGGTACGATATGATTCTACGTAACTAAACCAACTTAATAAAAAATTATCAAAATCTTGCGTGAAATTTAATATGTTTTTTTTAAATACACGCTATGTATTAAAATCTGTTTCCTTAATTTTTGCCGACATGATATATGTATAAACTGTATACAGGATAGCGATTAGTACAATGGCTGACCATACACTGAGAAAAATTTTACATTTATTTTCATCCCATTAACATTTATTCGTAATATCAATAAATTAATTTTATTAATATTACGAATAATTAATTATTTATCAAGTTATTCATAATATCAATAAATTTAGTTTATTGATATCACGAATAACTGTTAATGGGATGAAAACATTTTTCTCAGTGTATAAATTAGCTAGGATGGTGTATGTACACATATAATATTATGGAATGAACCAAATCAATTTTGTGTGCTGCTTGATGTGTATAATATCTCTTTTAAATAGAAAATGCATACGAACTGCCTGTTATTCGAAAATTATTTTATCCGAATTTATTGGATAGTTTGATTTGGGATTTTCTATTATTATTATCGGTTATAATAATTGTCAAACACTATTTTTTTATTGAAATATTTATTATTTTTAGAGTAATGACGACTGAATATGGATACTGAAAATATCTGCCATGCATATATACAGTGTGGAAGTGGATAAAGTTATTTCTGATATAAATACCAAGAAAATTTCATTAATTTATGCAAATACGCTTCGCACAAATCTAAAATATTATTAAAATTAGACAAAAAAATGCTTTAAAAAATGAGTAGGTAATTTTTTCTTTACAAATTATTATGACCAACTAGCTTTTTTATGGAGTTAAAAAAATTATTTTAGAAATTTAAGATTTGTGCAAAGACCAATTGCTTACGGAATATTGTCTCGAAGGTTGAACGGAATCGGTCAAACAGTTATATGTCGAGTTACCGTGTGCGATCTCGCAATTAAAAATTTCGAAAAAAATATGTTTAAGGTTTTGAGCAGCATCGCAATCGAACACACGCTAGTTACATTAGTTGCATTGAGTAGAAAGGCCACTGAAGAGCTGCTACTGAATTAATGTGATATAATTGGTCAGTCAGTTTAAATGAACCAATCATGATGCGCATTTTGGGGTAGCAGATTAGGAGATGTTACATCTGCTAAACGGGACCATTAACAATTTTCCCATCATGTGATATTATGTGTGTATGAAAAAGGAAAGAGTCAAAGTCAAATATTTTGCAAATTGATTGATTGTATATTAAATATCTTAATGTTTGGTACAATGACTGTGATAAATTAACAATTTGCACAAAGAATTGTGCAAGCGGAGCAATACTTTGCATGGCAGCTATCACCTTATTTCTAATAACGGACACAGGTAGGTAATAAAAAGTAACGCGTTATATACAAATATTTCAAAATTTTTAATTTTTTTCATTATCAAAAGTCATTTGGAAATTTTTTTATACAGTCAACAATTTATTGTCGAAAAATATATTTTTGTTTTCATAACGATGCAAATCACTTTTAAAAGTAAATTTCTAATCTTTAAAACACATTAATCCATTGTAAAAGATATGTTGGGATGAATGTAGGATACGTTGACATAAAATCATAGTTACCATGCAAAAGTTTTCATCTCAAAGATGCATCGAAGATCTAACGTAATTCTACACTCTTATATAAAACAAAGCTCATTATCAAATTATTAAACGAAAACTGTAAAGCGACACAGCCTATGTACTGTGTACACATTAATTATCCTAGAATTTTCGCATTGCGAAAAAATCAAAGCGCAGGATGTATACGTCTAACTGCGAAATATAGTGCACACAGTGAGCAGTGCCCTCTAGATACAAAAATAGGTATTTTCCACTCTTTCACGTTGATACGAACTGTTCCTCACTCTTTCACCTAAAAACGGCGCTCGTATAAAGAACGTAGACCATGTTTTTGAAAAGTGTCGATATATGCTTTAGCACTGCTGCAAGAAGTTAATGTGAAGTTTGTAATTTCAAGTCATAATTATATAATACACGATAAATAAAATATCCAAGTAAAACTAGAATTTCTTATTTTATTTAATACTGCATTGAAAGCGAGTAATTCATTTTATTCCAGCCAACTTGACCGATAATTTTGTCAATGAATATACATACTCTACTATATATATATATATATCCATACTTTCGAATCCTGCCTAATTTGTTTTCTCCCATTGAATCAGTCTTTGGCTATTCGAGGATGCCTAGCCTATCGACAATCATTAATCGCATCGATCATCCAAACCGAAAGACAAGAGGATGATGCATAATTAATATTTGGCAGTGCTACGCACGACTACGCCCATACATACATGTAATTTCGTAGTTTTTCCCTTCTATGCAAAAGCTTGGAAACACCTGACATGGTACCTTTTGCGTAGAAATGTTCTCTGACCTTGAGTCTGCAATTTCTCACTGCAAAAACTCTCTTCGACAAGCTCCGCTTCGTCATCGAGAGGAATCTAGTCGACGTTACATTACGGACTAGCAAACGTGCATCACGATATTACATATCTACGTGCCATCCTGACCAATACTCTTAGCTTAATCTTTTCATTTTAATGTTTCATGTGTATGTGTGTACGTGTGTAGGTAATATGTGTTCTTTTTTTTACAGTTTCGTGCATCACGCACTAGGAACTGACCAGCAATTTTTGTTTCATAGTCCCCGATATAGATTGGACGATCACTGCCTCGCTCTACGAATGATTAGTATCTTACAGATGGTTGTTTATCGCGAAAGCTTTAATGAGGGAACGCGCGCGTTTTACGCCGAAGCGTGGAAAAGCATATATGATATAGCTCCTCGTGGACCAACGTCTGAAAGGAAAACACGAACGAGCCCACGCACGGAGCGTGTACTAACACCCTATAAACGCTTTGATACGCTTCTTACCAAGCGATGATCGAACGCACAAGGTTTTCTAGCGAATAATCGCACGACGCTGAACCGCCCCGCAGTTTCAGACGATGGTAGCTTTTCGTCACCGTGGAGAACACGGTCGACGCGACGGAAATAAATTAATCATGAGGGCACACTACGTGTGCGTATGTATAAGCAAATTTGTCGTGTCGTCGACGAAGGATTGCTTGACGGCGGCGTTGGTATTCGGGTTGAGGATCTCTTGGATGCTGACGTAGGAGCCAGTGACGAAGCCCAGCACACCGAAGCAGATAATGGCAATGTTCTTCCACAGTATCCAGTTAAACCTGCCAAGGCCGTTGTCCTGCTCCCACACGGTTACCAGCTCGATCACCGAGGGGAACATCAAGCCAAGAGTGGACAAGCAAACGGCTCCCACCAACGAAATGAACGGACCCAAGTTTGGAATCGCGATGGCTACGCCTGCCGTGAACACCACCATCGTAATCCGAATGGCGTATTCCGCCATCCTCTTCCTCGATCCAAAGTACTGCTTCAGATTCTTCCAAATGATTTCCATCGGCACGTAGAACTGCAGTCCGTAAGTGAAGAAGATTGCCACTGCTATCATGACCTTGACAGAATTAGCCAACACCTCCTTATCATTGAGATTCAACGTGATGGAAGCTCTGGTGTCTATGCCGTATTTCCAGTATCCGAAGAATCCCACGGTGCTGTACAACAGGACGACGAAGAACATTCCGGTGTTGAGTACACCGGGACATCCAATGAAATGTGTCGGTGTCTTCATATTGTTCTCCAGTGGCATTACCTGAGGGAAAATGCATCGATCAGTTATCAAGAGTGATCCGAAAAGCACGGGGAGTCTTTTCATACAGCAGTGCTGAAATAATACTTACAACACCGATGCCCTCCAGAGCAAAAATGGCGGTACCAAAGAAAAACGGTAGTTCCGACCAGCTGGAGAAGTTCGGTATATCGTCGATTTTTGGCAAATCGGTAAAAATGTAATAGAAGGTAATTCCCATGCCTACGGCGATCAGCACGTTGGCCACCATGGAGAACGGCGCCAGATACTTGAGATTCTTTATAAAGGCGAATATGAGGAGAAATGGCAAGAGCATAGCCATGTACACTCTAACGTCTCTCGTCGTACCGGAGTAAACGTCGATCACCTCCTTCAAGTTATCCGAGATGAAGACTATGTAGACGCAGCAGCAACCGATCAAATCGATCACCAAGAACGAATTTATCACAGCCCTGAAAGATAAGAGAAAAAAAACGGCCATTAGAGTATTATCACAAATAAGCAACAAAAGCAAAGAAAAAAACAAATCCAACAGCGAAGAAGAAACTCTTGAAATCAATGGCATGTTCTCTTCTTCTGCTGGAAACTGATATAAAATTGATTTCGAGAAATTCTTGCTCTCTGTGTATAATGTATCCAAAACACTAACTTTGCCAGCCTAGCATATTTCTGAACAGATTCCGGTCCCACCAAGAACGCAGCTTCCGCAACATCGGCAAAGCCGAGGCTGGGTGTTTGCGTTCTCCTGCAGAGATTGTGAGCGCATTTCACCAGTACGTGCACGCAGTAGGTGCAAACTGCGCCGATGAAGAAGGTGGCGAAGAGTCCAAAAGCCAATCCTGCGTGTTGGAAGGCCATTGGCATTGCGAGGATACCAGTTCCCAAGCTTCCCTTCAGCAAGTGTATCAAGGTGTCCATATCCGATGTAGGATGGGACAACTTCCGGTGTTCGAATGGATTGTACAAGGCGACATCTTCGTCGTTTGGTCTCTCTACGAGGGGCAACGTCGAACCGTTCGTCACCGTGATAGGAACGTCGTTTTTCTCACATTTGTATCTGCAAAACCATCGTTATTAGTCATTGGTTCGGACTGAGATTCATCTGCGAAGCAGCTTTCTCGTCGACAGTATCTCTTTAGGATGTGTAGCGTGAATAGAGATCGTCGCTTAAAAGCTAAAATGAGCGGAAGGGACCTATACGTCCGTTTCGTGAAATTTACACCTCTACTCTATATACATATATATATATATATGTTCTTTGCCAATCTACTTGAAGCACGTAGCGGAGAGAGACATCCGAAGAAGATCGACGCTAGATCTATAGCTTCTCTACAACTATACATGGCATACAAACATGTGGATATATATATATGCCACGGATGATCGTTAGCAAGTCGCTGAAGAAATTTCTACACCTTTCGGGTAAGCAAGCATATATATGTAAGGCGAACATTTATCATTCAGCTCGATGACATATCTATTGTGATTTTGCGATAAGCACTATAATGCTGCATGTTCGATAAACAGTGAAATTTTGAGATCGTTGAGCGCGTCAAGCTCGATGTATGCAGTTTGCAATAATAATTATAATCGTACACATATATATATATATATATATATGGAATTTTATCGTTCGATCGGACAATCTCAACGGAAGCAAATCTATCCGGTTGTATCTGAGGATCGATGATGTTATCAGTGATATTGGAGTATGGCGATAAAGCGACCCCTCCCCTTCCATTATTGCATCAGAATATCTTTCTCAGTTCCCCCCCCCCCTCTCTCTCTCTCTTTCACACACACACACATACACAAATACACACATTCTATCCCTAACTAACCCTCTATAGTCATCTCTCCGCAGAAATAAGTAAAAAAATAAATGAAGAAAGAAAGAAAAAAAATTCCGCTCACTTATCGCAGACTGAACGACGATCGCTATTGCGCTCGCACATTCGACTATTACTATTGAATTTTGTTCTATTCTTTGCATTTCTTTTCTTTTTGCCGTAGTTTGCTGCTCCGTCGCAGGAATCAAGAACCGTGACTGATTATAGATCTCTATATATATATATATATATATATATATATATATATATACATGTATATAAAAATTGTAATCGCGAGGTCTTGCGAAGAAATCGGTACAAAGACTGATTAAGGCAGTAAGAAGAGAGCAAGACCGGTAAACGAGAGACAGAATTGAAGTTTCAACTAATATCGTATAGGTATGGTGTGTAGGTATATATAGGTACCCGTTGAGGTGCGGTAGTTTCTCTCCATAGTCGAGCGAATAGTGTCTCTGTCTGTGTGTCACGTGACACGTGACAAGAGTTCACGCGCGAACAGATCTGGCGTTAGATAGGCAGCTGTCCACCACCGCACTGCATCACCGCGACGCCCAGCGCCACGACGCAGTACGACGACTAACAAGCCATCTTTTCCATTCAGACACAGACATTTGCGCTTCACGGACTACTCATACACGTTTACGAGATAATCAACGAGTGCCAATTCGATTTGTCTAATGTATTCAATCAAGTGTCTGTATTGTACGGGCCGCGACGTATAGTCTTATACAGTCTCGAGTCTTTCGTCCTTGGTCCCCTATGAGTAATTGGTCCGTCCGCGTCCATTCTCGTCCGTAGCGGTCGTTACAATCAAATCGCGCCGTCTCATTGTCCGTTACTGTCTATCACTTTCGTTCCATCTCTCTCTCTTAAGGTGACATTACACGGCGTGTGGAGTGACACGCCGCAAGTCTATACACACACACACATATATATATATATATATATATATATGAGTAGAAAAAAGAACCAAAGTAGTAGTCTTCGTTCCGGCTTTCTGTATAGGTAGGCCTATATACATATATGTATTGAAAGACGTGGCGCGAAGATCCGAACTTTGGACTTTTTTCAACCATACAGATACATGTTAGGCGTACGTGACGCGTTTTTCCAGACGTCGTACAATCGCACCCTTACTCGTGCATCAATTATCACTCTCGCTCCCTTTTGCACGCACGCACACAGCCATCTATACCTCCCTTTCATTCCCTCTCTCACTCATCCACGCACACGCACACGCACTCCGTCCCCCTCCTCTCTATCGTCACTCGACGTCAACATAATTACTCGACGACGCTCGTCGTCCATCAAGCGAGCGACGTCTCCTCGCAGTCCATTATTTACTTTCGCAAAGTCTTTACTCGTCTCTGTCATTTTCGTTTTTTGCACTTTCAGCACTTTCATACTGCCCGAAACTACGCCCGGAGTTTATACGCAAGTCTGGAATCATATAAATGCACATATTATACAGTAAAGACAGATTCTCCATCCTTGAGGGAAAGAATTTTTCATTATTGCATACCCCATGATCTCTCTTTCGAAGCATGCCCAACCAATGACGAAGGAACCACGACTAGACCCTCGTCTCTCTCTGCACCTTCCACTATATTATTCTATCTTACACTCGATATTCTCTATCCGTATACTCTACGATACACTAGACTCTGTGGAGAAACAACGGACAGTCTTCGAATTTAACGAGCTGTCTCGTGTATATATACCATAGAGAGCCAATAAAGTATGAGTTTTTTGCAACTGCAACTCGATTATGTATCATTATCGATCGCAACGTCATTGGAATATTTCTGCAGAGCGAATGCAGATTTTAATAAGGAGAGATATGTAACTGAAGTGTAAATATAGAATAACGTGGAAGGTGCAGGTGAGAGGAGACTTTGTCAAGCGCGCGTCACGGGGCTCGAAAACCTCCAAGCAAGGCTGCTGCTGCTGCTGCTGCTGCTGCTACTGTTGCTCTTTCCTTAAGCTACGTGTTATTGTAATCTTATATTGTGTGTGTGTCGTGTGTGTTTATCGCACAACGATCGCTCCCCTTCTTACCTCAGCAAGGGCAACAACTGCCGGCTACTCTCGCGCATCTCTATTCTGGAACGATGATCGAGTCTTCCGGAACTGCTGCGCGCACACTTTCCACGATTTGTCATTTTCGTACGAGCTTTCTGGTACATGTGTGTATGATATATTTCAAAGAAAAAGCAGAGCCACGTATTCCTATACCTCGCGACTGATAACGCTCCTCGAATATATAAGTATGACTGTAAAAAACTAACATTGGTCGTAAAAAAAAAAGAAGAAGAAAAATGCGTTATCGGAAAAACGAACACGAGCCAATTGGTAGGGGAGCAGCACCAATCGCGAATCAATCAATATATATATAGACATAGTCTTTCCATTCTGCGCTGTTTTTATTTTTCTAGTATCGTTGGTCGCTGATTGGCCGAGCGTAATGACATTCGTCGTTTATCATATAATAATTATCGTAAATTGTGCTAATGTCCGGGTTGATAATGCGTCGAGGTGAAATGCGAGACTTATGCGTACACGCTGTATGCGTCGTGACGGCGGCAGGTCAGGATTTTAGCAGCCAAGCGAGGATTTTCGGGACCAGTTACGCTTCAAGTTCTACGTCAGCGATCAGGCGGTATGCATTTGTACGTTGAAAGTTTATTATACGAATAGAAAGAGTAGAAGAAGAAAAAGAAAGAGAAAGAGAGAGAGAGAGAGAGAGAGAGAGAGAGAGAGAGAAGAGAAGAAAAAGAAAAATTAAAGTTATGTAAAAAAAAATAAATAGAAAAATTAATATTAATAAAGAAAATAAAATAAAAAAAAAATAAAGCAGCAGGAGAGTGAGAGAATATACATATATGTTGATAATGCAACAATAATACGATCCTCCTGAATTGTCACTCACGTTTGCCTGAGCACGGAGCTTTTGGGTTTGGTATAAAAGCAATGATGATGATTGGTCTTGGTGGCAGATAGCGATTGCTCGACTATCGTTGACCATTCTTTCGCGTCGTACTTAAACCAACTAGGAAACTTACTTGACAAGAACCATGTCTGACAGTTCTGTTTTCACCCCGTGCTTCTTCGGGTCGTATTCCGCTATCATCGGGCGCATCGGTGTTCTCTGAAAATAACAAAATTCAACGATCAGTCTTGGAACTTTGCACTCTCGATAATACAATGGATCGTCGAAAACTTCATTTGCATATAAAACAAACACGACGCCATAAATAACAATATTTCTCACGCTCGAATAACTCGTTGTTTTTTTATCGAGACGTCTATTGGTATAGACGCTGCAACAATCATCTGATATCGGGGCTCCCGAAAGCTTTGCAAGTGTCCACCGAGCAATAATTAATCGATTCGAATAGATCGGTTCTACGGTAACCTTCAACTCTATCTTGAGTTACTTTCTAAGTCACGCGTATAGAAATGTTTAATTGGTATTTTATGCCGTTTATTATATAGTTTTTTAGATATGTTTTACAGCTTTTTGAAAGATTATCTCTATGTTCTATTTAACGCAAGTATATTTATCAGATATACAACCCTAAGAGATTCTAGACGAGTGTTTGTGTACAAATATATTCTTAAAGTTTGTATTAATTTTACATTAATATAATGTTTTAGAAGGCTATTGACAACAATTATAAGAATATGTTACAAAAATATATGCGTCTATTGAAAGAGCCCAAGTTTACCTTCATTTAATCGTGAAAAAGCTAAGATTAAGATTAAATTCATTTTTTTAACCGAACAAGTGTTGTTCAAGTCAATTTTCAAACTCACATTGCATTTGTGAGATAGAAAATATCGATATGCTATATATCGTAAATAGGTTATGTCAGTGTAGCGCGGTACACACACATGGAAATAAATTCGTGTGCTTCTTCGTTTAAGATCCGTTAGATGGCTACCACTCGTAGTTCTTTCTCGTAAGCGACCGATGCGTATTCGTGAAGGATATATATGAAGTATAGATATATAAAATCATATTACTTTAGTATCTTATTTTTATATACTTTGTTCACACTAATAAAAGGAAGTTAATGACAACTAAAATTTTATTGCGAGTCTCCACTTATACCGAAGAAAGGGTGACGTGTTAAAAATGTGCAGGGATGGTTTTAAGGAAAACAGGTTAATTTAGAAGAAAAAAAAGTTAATGGAAAAGAAAGGAGAGAGAGAGAGAGGGATAGAAGGGGGAGGGGTGCGTGAAGAGAAATGAGCAGGACCCAGAACTACTCGACACATTTGTACAATGCTTTCATTTGCTTTGAAAACCGGTTGCATTTAGCTTTGCTACGAAGGCTGGTCGATAGATATTTAAGGAGGAGAATATAAATCATGGAATTTCTCGAATAAATACAATATATTTTTGGTTTATCGCCAGCTTTGCACATTTACATTACTTCATCCTTTTTACTTGACTTGCCTTTATTAATACCCCCTCCTTCTATTTCCTCTTCGTTATAATGATAATTTAAGGGAAGAAATAAATACAAATAACTTGTTTCTCTAGAATTTCTGTCTTAAAAATTACTACATACATTAGACTTAAATTTTCCATGATTATTGCTTTCTACAAAAACAATAAAGAACTATTTGGTTTATTCTATGGCCAGTGAAAATAGGTGCTTAAGAAACAGCTGTGATACTTTTGGAATGTTTTGGAACCATGAGTAAATCTGGAATTTGAGGAGATAGAAAACCTTTTCATATAATAAGATAAATTGTAAGGGATATGAAAGAGGGAGTACAACAAGGTGAAAAGCGGTAAGAGATAACTTATAAGGAAACTGGCTAAGAACTAGCAGTCACTTTTTGTAGAGCAATATACAATTGACAAGAGAGTAGAAAAATAAAACAGAAGAAATGTCAGTTTTGGAATGACATGAAGGGGAAAGAGTTTTTTGCGCGTTCTGTGCTTTTCGAATGGAGGCAAAGTGGCCGGAAAACCCTGGAGAACGCGGCGTGTCGATGAGAAAACTCGGTCAGGGTTACTGAAGATCATAGAGCGCAGTTGCTTGCTTTTCAGTAACTGTCAACTTTCAACACAGAAACCGAATTCACCACTATAAAGAAAATCCATTGTTTGCTCATCCACGAATCTTTGACAATGTCACAAAAACTCATACAACTTGAAACTTTTCACTTAATCTGACGGGACACAAATAACCCATGTGTCAAACTCGAGGATTCATACTGCTACAGCGAACCTTGATATTTTCGTACGGTAATAGAAAGAGATAAACTAATATGCGAGGAAATAATAATCGTTTGTTTAAACAGCCTTAATAATCGGTCGAGGATTCTAAAACGATCGCTTCATGGTTTATCGTTCACACTCATTTTTCAACGGTTTTCCTCGTACCGAAAAGTAGAGTAGAGAGTAACGTTTAATTGTCAATTTTAAATAAGCTCATCAGCTTCGCTAAAATAATTCTCGATAATAAGAGTAAAAAGACAGTATAGGATGTGTGCAAAATATAATCACCGTAATGTAGGGCCGGTCATCGGAGCTAGTTGGTATGGAGCTAAGCTCCAAATCGTCGGAGCTCGGAGTATTTCCCATTTTTTCGTCTCAGGACAATATCGATGTTGTCATGCCTCTGGCCTCGGTATATCAGGGGCAGAGCCGGGCGGTTTCGGAAAAGCCAATTAACTGACCAGCTTAACTATCGTTCGCTCTATTAATGGATTCAGGTAAGCAGCCAAATGGCACTGATGACGCGTAAACGTCACTGTTAAATATAACACGTGGTTGAACGATTATTCCCCGGTGCAGTGAAGCGCGAAGAAGCATAAACAGCAGAGCGGGTCTTGGTCGCGGGAGAGAGTACGCGTCTTCCTCAAAAGTTGAAAATTCGTGGCACTAGCCAAACGCCACTCCGTGGATGGAGTCACGGTCGTTCATTTCAGTCCCGATTAGCACTGGACCGTAGACACGCGAGCTTCATTCGTCGCATTAAAACGTTTTTCCTCGTTTCAAAAATATCCCCCTCTCCCCCTCTGCGCCTCACTCACTCTCACTCCGTGTTCGCGACGCGAGCGACTCACTCTGGCTGGCGTGGATCCGTCGCCGCTGGATTTCCGCGGGTAAACTATTCCCTCGACAGAAATTTTCTAAGAACGCGGCTAGCTCTATCTCTGAGCGACGCAGAAAAGCGCGGATCGTTGCCAAATCTTTCGCCAATGTCCCGAGGACGGCTGCTTATATACCAAACGACTACGAAAATAGGAAGAGCAAATAGACGCGCACTGTCTCACGTGTAACTCGTGCCTTTCCGTGCCGAACAGTCCACTGACCATCTGACTATTCCTCACTGACCCGTTAATTTTATGGAACTACGCAAATCACTGCTTTATATATATATATATATATATATATATATATAAGTATATATAGATTCTTCGAGTATTTACAACACACGTCCATGTTCCATATTCGCCGAACCTCTCAGGCGTCGGCGATTCCATTCATTCCATATCGAAAATACTGTGGCTATTTTATTCCTGGCCGCGCGTTCGATCCACAACGATTACTCATAACCTATATAAAATAAGACTCTTTTTGCCAAACTACAATAAAGCTGTATTTATAGGTCGATATCGCTCCTCCAGGTTTTCCTTGACGAAAATAAATGCGATAATGCAATGTTCTGTTGTAGACAAATTTTCCAGCAAAATTTATATCGAATACACGAGGCAGTAGCCAGGGTGTCAAGGCATTTCGGAGCGTACTGTATTACGACGATCCAGGAATAGCCATGCTACAAACACGGAGAGAGCCAGATGATACGTGTGTTCTTTCGTTGCTATGTCAAAGTGGTTATGACAATTCACAGGGTAAAAAACGTCAGCGGAGACGACATCGCGCACGAACCGCGAATAGAACTGTCCGCTTCCACTTTTACACGGGCACAGCATACATACATGCACACGAGTATCACTATTCTCTTCAGGATTCCACACTTTGTAATGCAAACATTAGGACGCACACGGACCAACGTCAGGAAAATATTTAGAAGGGGATAAATGATAGTCGCGAATTTGTAATAAGCAGAGTTTTCTCTGCCTCGCGACCCTTAAGTTTTCCGAGAGTTTCTCCTCCTGCTCTTCCAGTTTTCCGAATGAAAGCTATTTGTCTCGGATAATTTATTCGAACGTGTCACGCGAAACGTTTGATAGAGAAGCAAACGGTAGGACGTATTCGCAGTAGTGTGCTCTAGGCGACTTTTACTGTTCGATGTGCATTTCGTAAATATTGACTATTCGGGACGAGAGAGTAAATACTAGTTTGCTTGTGTAGAGTTGCCCTATTCTCTCTCTCTCTCTCTCTCTCTCTTTCATTCGTACTCTCCAGCGCTTAAATAAACTCGTAGTCACATACTCCCCTTTACCGTTTCTATCTCCGTTCCCTCTCATAGCCTCCTCGCCTCGTCTTTCGACCAATTCGACCATCCAAAGTGACTCGCACTCCCTGTCAGCCACTTCTTGGCTCACATTCGCCGTTTATTTTTATCACGGCGCCTCGGCGAAAGGCATCGTCGTCGCACCGGGATTTGGAGGTATCGCCAGAAATTATATTCTCGCTACTCTCCACTCTCGAGCTGCACTCGCGCTCCTAACTGATTAACGCACGCGCCCCATTACACTCCGACTGTCGCATTTCACCCTCTCAAAATGACTCTTGCGTAATCTCTAAATTTATTCAAACTTTCGCTTCCTTAAAATACCCGGTTTCGCAGAATCGAGCGTAGCCCCTACTTCCCAGAGTGAGCGTATGAAAAGAGGAATCATATAGGAGGAACGTATACAATATTGCATGACCATTTCATAATATCAAAATAATTTGAGAAATTGCCAAAAGTGCAAATAAAAGTGCTTTGTCTTGAAACTTTGTAAAATAATAGATATAACGTGTGTGTAAGGAAGATTCTCTGGATTTTCATTGGAAAATATTATGTGGTTTAAGTACCATTTACGGGTTTATTAGCAGGACTAGAGTAGAATAATAAAATGAATGAAGCAGGTCGACGATCCAGCAAGTTCGTTCATGAGAAATGTTTTTGCAAACGGTTAAAAATAGCTAAGCCAGGAACAAGTTTGCTCGAGCATCGTTCATTCTTAAAAGTCAAGTTGCTCTTACGGTTTAAGTTATCCCTCAAAATTTCTATTACGTAATAATGCAATGTTATCGAGTCGTGTAAAGTCTACGAGTATGGATAAATATTCCACACATCTGTTCGGAAGAGCAAACATTAACGTAGTCAATGTTTGATCCGAACCATTCTCTGAGTAGTCAAATTCTTCAAGCGTCAATGTTCACATTTAAGGATAAGCTAATAAGCTGCGATAAGAAGATCTCTTACGAAGCTTAATGGGTACTTTGTATTGGAATCATTGGGATAGAGGAGTAGGAGGGAGATTGGAGAAGGGGGAAAGCATTACTGGACTACTAATGAAGCAGTTGCAGCCTGTAGCACTCGGCCAAGGCCTCGGCTCGCTATCGGACCGTCTGCTTCCGTCTGTTACACGTCGAGATATTTTACACACTATGAACCCGTTTGCCTACCACTTACGAGATAATATATCGTAACGAACAGTCACAGAGCATGCAATCGTTCATCGGTCAACTTGTGAAGAATCATTGCAAATTACTCGACGAATTGCCCTTCCTTATACAAGTTCATCGGGCATGTACAGGGTGATCGCGGTGAACTCGTAAAACTGCAAACATTTAAACGGAGAATGGAATTCTAAGAAAAAAGTTTTAATAAAATTTTTTTTTCTCTCCTATAATTTCAGAATAACCGACGTTTGAAATGTATCTATTTCGAGACTTCCTATTGGTCGAATCTGTTAACCAATCCAAGGCAAAAGATTATAAAGTGCCACCGTCGCCTATCTTTCCACTTTTTGACAGCCAACTGAGAAAATGTTCTCGCTCAACAAGTTTATAACGACATTCCTTAGATTTATAACTCGAGCGTTCCAATATCATAATACAAACAATCCTGCGTCTACGTTATTTTCACATATTTTTACATTGTTGTGTTTCAGGCCAAGGCTCGAATCAATGGTATGCGTATACAGATAAAAAGATGAGAATGCTGTGAGTAAGTGAAGTCTATGGAAAATTTTGAGCGACGCATCATCGATAAAGACCGAGATTGTTATAGGTTATACATTTCTAGAGTATAGGAGGAGAAGGAGGCGCGTAGATCTGGGATGACTTTGCGAGTTGGGTGCAGTTAAAAGTAGGATCCGAATCGTAATTAGCTGGAATTGCGAGGGATCGAAGGTCTTGTTGGTCGTGGACGGTTATAGGAGGCACGTGATTTTGAGAAAGCATTGAAGCGAATCGACGCTTTAAAACGTAATAAGCCTACGTGATCAATTCAACCAGTCTATTTGCCAGTCGTAGGCAAATCGAGATAGGCGTATACGTAAACGGTTGATGTACGAGAGTCGACGCGCTGCTAATGGCAGGATTAACGAATCTGAGAGCACCCCTCGTTACATCCTCTCATATATCTATGCCTCGGAAGCCTCCTCCGCCTCTGCCTCTCTGGTCTCGTGACGCTCGCGTGGGAGGCCTGCGCGATCTTGCACTCGCCTCGTTTAGCCTTCAATCCTCGTACCAACACTCGCTCGTCTTTCGTTCAACCTCTCGCTAACAGCATTGACCTTCTTCATTCGCTCGCGCGTCATTCTAACATCATCCGGTCCTATTCCTTCAATTTTCCGCTTTTTACGTCAACTCCCCTATGATTCGTCCAATTCATTCTGCTCATTTGCATCTCTCATCCTCTGCCAAATATCACGCTCCGTGTTCCTGAACTTGTTGCAAATCTAACGCGTCAGGAACGTTCCTGGACTCGATTAGACACGTTGCTGCGCGTTTTTAGGAATGTTTCTGACGCCACTCGTATTAACGTACTGTACGAAATTTTCTTTAGGTGTGTCTATGGTTTATGCATGTATATAACGTGTTAAAAATATTGATGAATTAAAAAGTGAGACGTTTGATTAATTATTCTTTGTTTATCCTTCGATTACGAGGACTCGACTATTTGTGCCAGTAATAATAATATATGTTATAGGAGTGGCGGTTATAATGCCTATAATATAACGCGTATATGTGTATAACTGTGGTGAATCGATTGGCAACAGCATTGATCTTAATTGGATGGCGTGGAGTGAAACAATTTATAAGCGGTTCGGTCGGTGAGAGTGACTGGATTGGGAGGCTAATTGTCTGATTAAAACGTGCCTGACTCAACACGGCGCATGTCACTTTGGGATGTTGAACTCTCGTAAAAGTCGCACATCCATTTAAAGAGTGAAAGAATGACGCTTGTGAATAAATTGTTTCTCTCGTTCATTTTGTGAGCCAAATTCAAACCGTCTTTTCCACTAGGTTTGGTCATCGCACGATGGGATATTAAGATACCTAAATGGGGTTAGTTAAAGTGCAATTTTGGACCGTTTGAGGACGACAAATCACGTCCCCCCTTTTATATCATTAAGCTCGTATTAAACGTCAAGTATCATAACAATTCTATTTTTGACTCCGGACTCGTTTCTAACGCGTACTTGTCGCGTGTAATCTGGTCGGATATTCGGTAACATTGACCTTCTTCCTCCGTGATTTCATTAAATCTATTCAACCGCGATCGTCGCGCCACCCCTCGTCTGCCTACGGTTCTTCGGTGAGCGTATACGTATATGGTGCGCACACACACACATACAGTACGTACCACACAAAAACTTCGCCTGTAAAGAAAGGCGGCACAAGTAACATAAATCGTCTAGCGTAAATAATACGGTAAAACAAAATATTCCAATTAAAAAAAATAGTGAAATTCAAATGTTAGGTAAATATATATTTTTGCAGTGGCAAAATATAAAATTTTGAAAAATAAAAATAGTAACACAAAAAATTTACTTATCGAGGACCTGTTTTATGCAATAGAACTAAACAGCCACATTTGGAAATTACGAGAAGCAATGCTTCCATGCAGCACATTTGACTAAAAGTTGCCTTATAGACATATTCTAGTCACCCAATTGACTAAAAGACGCCTAAAAGATGTCTTTCAGTTATTTAATGCTACATGGATTGTATTGTAAGATAGCGACTTACGTAGGAACATTACGGGCCCGGTTCTAAGGAAAAGAGACCTACATCTAGCAACAAAATAAGATCCAGGAAAAAAGGGGGAAAAAAACCGATAATGTGATATCTCACAGGATTGCATGAATCGATTTTTATGTTTCCGGTCTCATTTTAAAGCTCTTTAAAAATATTCTAATATAAGCATATCGTCAAATCATGAAATCTTAAATCCATATAGATAAAAAGATTCAAAAATATTTTAGAGGTTGGGGCGTACAATCTTGCTGTGTAAGAGAAGGTAGTGACACGATGGTATATGCTTATATGTACTTGCCGTCGAGATACTAGTGCCACTACCGTGTCTCTTGATACGTAATAATAAGCGCGCGAAATGAATCGCGTGACTCTATCGAGAGAACGCTGAACTCTTCCAGGCAGTAGCGCCATCGATCGCAAACTCTCTCTTTCCCTCGTTTTAAGCAACTTGCGTCTCTGTTTACTCGCGCCGGTTACACGTGCCGTCGAGCCAAACCACAAAGATCGATAACCATGTGCCTTGTGCGACGCACGTTATTCCTACTCCTCTCCCCCCTCCCACTTTCGTCCGCCGACTTCCTTTTCCCTCAAAGACCCTCTTCTTCTCTTCTCAGTGCAAAATCTCTACCTAACCTAACCTTATATGCCCGTGCTTCGAATTTACATTGAAACTTTGTATGAGCCTCGGCATAAATCCGGGACTCTTCTAAATTCTAAACGGGTAATGTATTCCGGCCTTGTTCGTATGTACAATGTGTACCACGTGTGACTCGCGATTATGGATGAAACATGAGAAACCGGTACGAGCGAGACTTTTAATCGTAGCCACGTGCAATTCCAACTGGAGAGTCATCGATTAACCGGGCCAACCTACAATTTTCTTCGAAAAAATTACTGTAATTCTCATCCGCCTTTAGCTGGCTCACACGCCTCCCGATTCTTTGGTCGAATTGTACAAAGCTTTTCTTGCCGTGCAACATACGCATAAGCGCCGTGTTATTAATGCGCAGCCATTAAAATTGTGTGTATAAGAAAAGCCACCTTCCCCTATCGTCGCATACTCCATTATTTCTTTTACGAGCATATGCCAACGATACGACAAGCGAGCGCTAAAACTCTTTAAACAGTTTAACGGTTGTGCGTTACTATCTTCCACGTTGCTTCGACTATGAAAATAAAACTCATCTGATTTACAGATGAGAGTATGGGCTCAAGTTCAAATAGTACAGCTGAATGACAGAATTAGCATCCTTTTTCTTATTTACTGCACTAACTTTGTATTGCAATCTCTACAATCGGGACATGCAAATATTTTCTCGAGTTTTATCCGACAATATCTGTGCTATATTTCTTGTTTAATCAAACGTGTGGAAGATTTGGATGGAGATTGAACAATTTGCCATTGAAAGTTAATCTCGCGAAATCTTCGGAGATTATTAGATATCTCAAGTAGCTGCAATAATAATGCTGCAATAATTTATCGGTTGCGCGTGCATGACTTTCTTCTACAGAAATCAGTACATAGTTGCTACAAATTGCTTGTAAAAAATGAGGGTAAAGTTCCTGGTAAAAACTAGAAGCCTGGAAAATAACAGTTTATATTAATTCCTCTTAAATATAATCTTTACAACCATTTCTTTCGCAAATTGCAAAAAAATATCTTCGTTTATAACCGATGTTTCAAAGGTTTCCGGCCATCTTAAATTAATTCTTGTGGATAGTATATTTAGTATTTAATTGTTTGTTGACGATTATGTGTACAAGAAAAAATTGCAATTGGAAAGGACACCCGAAACACTCGTGGGTCACGTGTTTCATGACATTGCATAAAATGGCCCCAGACTCGCATTCCAAATAAGACAGCAAATGGTGGCTGAAATCCGTAGTGAGTCGACTTGTCATTATTTGTTTAAAATCGGCGCAATTGCAATTTGGCATACGTCACGTATATTACTCAGATCATTATCTAATCACGGCTGATTTTATCAACGGACAAATTCGAGGAAGTTTATACACCGCGTGTAGCAAGACTAGCGGTCGACGGCACTATTTCTTCTTTCTCGGGTCAACCTTATCGCTCGAGGACGTCTGGTAATTTTTTAGAAACCGGAAAAGATTATTTGTCCAGGGAGAAATTTGTTGAAACTAAATGGAAAAGCGTGGCACATGTGCGGCGGTAAATGGGAATAGGGGGTCTCTAATGCGATGGTAGAAGTGGTAGAGAACTCCCAGGGGGAGAAAAGGACAGAGAAAAGGGTAGAAGCCCGAAGGAGAAATATGGACGGGGGGGGGGGGGGTGGGGCACAAGAGGAAGAAGGAAGAAGAACGGGAGAAGGGATGTGGTCGAGAGCAAGAGAGTTGCGTAACGAGAAAGTGAGATAGGAAAAGGAAAGGAAGAGGGGGGGAGAGAGAGAGAGAGAGAGAGAGAGAGAAGGATGGTTATTCCGGCAGGGAATGGACGAGGAGAGACTGTCCTGTAGAGAAAGAGAGAAAGAAGGAAATAAAGAAAGGAACAACGAGAAGGAGAGGGAGAGATGTCAGTAAGGAAATTTCCATGACGTAGACAGCTCGCCGTCGTCGTTTGCCATGCGATTGGTTTCTCGCGACTGTTATGTTTGTGTGGCTGTGTCAGTTTATGCATGTGTCACCGCGTAGCTCCCGTAACGCGTCGCGTTAGCACCGAGTCGAGGAGCGCCGGCAACAATTGACCCAAACTTATTGAATTCTTAATTCTTAACCGTCCAACTCGGTGAGTCGTACCGGTTTCGGAACTAGTTTTGGTTACGAAAGGGCTCCGACCCTCATCTCCTTCGAGAGCCTCGTCGACCTATTATTAGCACGAACTGTTCGCCAATGAGTCTTTCTGACGCACCAGCGACCAATCGTTTCAGCGCTTTGAGCGAATTTCATTGGTCGAATCACGAGACTCGATCGTGGTGGCAGTATGTAGCAGCACTATAGCTTTAGCCAACCTTCGCGAACGTGCCGCGTGCCTTCTCTAGAAAAGCGACTTTTACGCCAGACCTATGCCATGGTGAAATTCTGCACTAAGCATTCGAGAGATTTTATCCAAACGGACATTCGCGCACGTGCGCAACGCGGAATTCTCAAAATCATTATTGACTTGAGAAGTATACTTAAACTGTATGAGATGGTTTATACGCGAGACGACGATCATCGGAAAGTTTTGAAAAAAGAAACCTTGTTAAGAAACGTTGCGCTTAAACCTTTCCGGACTTGATTGGTTAACGCGGTTTTAAGTACGTTTTTGAAACTCTATGTGTGCTATTTGGGGATTCACGAGGTGAGAAGGTGGAAACTCGACCGAGATTGCGAATCTCTGAGGAACGATGGGTCGATTTCGTAACCGTTGCTTCGCATTGTTTCGTCACGTTTCGCAAATGACGAGCACGAGCGTCGATTTGCTCGGAGAGAGAGAGAGAGAGAGAGAGAGAGAGTCCGGTGTAGTTGTTGGATTGGATCGATCGCCTTTGGATACATGCACGATACGATGGCAAAGTCAATGTACGAGCGTGGAATCGTTAGGAATCCTATCTATCTAGCCAGGTAGGCAGTCAAGCGATCGATTCGGGTCATAGTAGAAACTGGAAGTCCTCTCTTCTCGCGCGATAAAAAGGAATTTCGCCTTTTTCGTGCCGATCGAATTGAGCCAATTAAGGAAGGGAAGAAAGGCGCGGTGAAGAAAAAATCACCTCCTGGAAAGTCCAGGCGAACTTGGCGGAAGTCTCGAAGAGGAAGAAAAGATGCTTCTCATTAATAATGCATGCCTTGTAAGATAAATGAACGGCAACTATACACCGAAGCGACACAGCTATCATAATATTAACCTGACGTGGTTATACCTTACCGGTTCGGCTTGGTTCCATTTGCCTCTCCAACTCCGATGGTAACCACTTTTATCTCTTGGTTCGATCCGTTTAAAGGGAAATCGATCCGCGATGCAAGGAGCACGCAAAATACATTCGTTCCTCCGGGTTATACGCGCGATAATCCTTATAACTTACCCAGTACGTACGTACACGGTACATTGTCTTTCCAAAGTATTGCGCTTCAAAATGGCTCCTCTTATCGAGACACGATGTTTTTATTATAGAATCATTTAGGATTTACGATTGAGCACGATTCAGAATTTACATTACATTGATAATTACGAATTGCATGTTTGCGATATATAGATACGCTGGAAAAGTTTGACGTCCTCGACAAGAATCTCATCGAATATCGCGCTCGAATGAACTTCCAGCACAAGATTCGTAAACGATCGATAAAAGATTTGTTTTTTTACTAACGATTAAAACGAAATTTTTGACACGATAAGCATTTTCTGCAATAATTATAATTGTTTGTCAACCCCGAGTGTCGTTGTATTATTTTGAACATTTGTTGCGTGAATTTCTTGCAAACACAAATGGGAACGATACAAAAAGCGAATTAACGGACGGATTACGTGTACTTCCTAACACAAGACTTTGTTTTTTACACTACCGTGCGAGTTCCTGTTATCGAATTCGCGTTATTGTTATAAATCAGGGCGAAACTTGCATAAAACGCAAGAGTCTCGCACGGTCGCACCACGCATTTTTCTCTTAACGTTCATCCAACCATTTATTACTGACGTTTATTAACGCATAATTCAATTTCGTGGTACTTGTCAATGCGTAATTAGACAACTATGTGCAATGTAATCGCGTGACAAAAGTACATAAACTTTTATCTCGCCTGTAAAGTATCTATAAATTAAGTTTCTCGGGAATATAGCGATCCGATCGATAAGCATAACTATATCACTGTTCCTCCAGATTAAATTGCGAATCATGACGTTTCCCGCAAAGCTTTTAGCGTTTTCCAAACTGAAATTTTGGGCGAGGCAGAGCGCGCATAGTCGATTTCGTCATCGCTCGGTTATAGGAATTTTTAATTGGACGAGTTGCGCAACGCGATTCTTACAGGGATGTAGTAAAATTGTACAGGGCACAATTGGAAAATTTGCAAGTATGTAAAATGACTCACCTGAAATTTGCCCCCGTGAACCGGCGGTACTCCTTGATTCTGCATCTTGTGCGACATCCTTGCGAGACCCGCGCGCAACGATCGATCGAGTGATCTGAGAACTGATCGTAATATCAACCAATACAATAACCTTTCTCTGATCCGTTATCTCTTATATATATCTCTCTTCTTTTTTCTCTCTTAAAAAAAATTGGAGCGCGTGCTTATAGGTCACTCTCAGAAGTATGCACGCACACAAGCAAGCGAGCACATGTGCCGGCGATGGTCGGTGTGAGAATGATAAATATATAGAAATATATTTAGAAGTAGCAGTGTTTCCACGTAGATTCTTGAGGTCCGCTCTGGTCCTCGGTCGAGATTATTCGAGTCGACAGTCTTTTTCCTACTGGCTGTATTTCCGTTCGGACGCGAGCCTCGTCGCGATTCAGCTGGGGGAAGAAGGCAAACGGTAGCAGGAGGAGAGGGGGAACAGGTAAAGAGGATCAAGGTGGGTCCCCCGCTATCGAGCTATTTCCTCGGACAAGCACGAAGAAGAAGCAGCAGCCTCGTGCGCTTTCCTTTCCTCGCGAGTCGAGCTGTGGGTGATCGCAGAGGGGGGAGGGGGGTGTGAGGTGGTGGTCAGAAGAGTGAATGGATGGAGGAAGAGGAAGAAACGGCGAAGGAAAGGGCGAATTAAAGGAAGTACGAGATGACGACGACGAAGGAGAGTTTTTTTGTAGCTGCCCTCGGTCCGTTGCGGCGTTACTCGTCTATTTATCGCGAAGACTTGGCGAGGAATGACGATCCCCGTCGTGGGAGTCCGGTCGCGCGCCTCGGTTTCGTCGTCGATTCTATTTCTCCCACCTATCCTCCACACTTCCTACCTTCCAACCCTCCTTCCCCCACCCTACCACCGCCTCACCCCCACTCTCGCTTTCCCGCACGCGTGTGTGCGTCACACGCGTAGCATGCAAGGGGCACCCTGTACGCTGCACCAACACACGCGTGCGCTGTCACTGTACCCCATGCGTCCTCGACAGTTCCATACACATCTGTACACAATGTATACCGTCTGCACATACCACCAACCATACTCGACCGTAGCACTACCACACCGACGAGACGACAAAAGGACGCTCTAATTCGATATGTACCGAAACAACCCTGTGTCCTGGAACACTCGAGAATTGTCTTCCCGACGCGAGCGCCTTCCACGAACCGATTCCTCCTCTCGGCGTTTCCTACGAGTGCTTGAAAACAAACATCCAGTTCGCCTATTGTTACGAGAGATTGCGAAACCTCAGCCGGCGTACGGATTGCTGATTCACGCGATTCTGCCACTGGAGGATTTTTTTCCTTCGATCCAGCATAGGGTATGGCGTGTAGCGTGTGTTGTGATAGATAAAGGTATATGACATTAGTAGCAGCGTCCATTTCATTCTTATCTATAAGCCACTCGACGGTATCTTATTCGTCATGAGAAAGGCTTCGGCTACGGTGAACGATAAGAGAATGTACGCGCTCGAACTGAAAGACGACACGGCTAATCATTTCGTATCTAGGTATATCCTAGACCTTCCACGTACATATTCTAGAACGCGTCTTTCCGTTTACCATCGTTGCGACCTTTGTTCTTTTCTCCCCTTTGCCGCTTCAACGAACAAAAGGATCGAGAGAGCCCGGCTCCTTCGCCTTTTCTCTCTTTCTATACGAGACCCATACCCATAATCCCACTCTCTCCAAGTCTCTCGTAGCATCTAGCACTCGTGCCAAATGGTTTTTGCGTCTCGGTCCACGTCTACCCCCACCACCTTACCCTTTCCACCATGCCCTTCCTGGGGGCAACTGGTTTTCATCGTGGTAGCCGAGAAGCAAATGGTCCCAAATGGTGTACCAGCTCGAGGATATACGTGTTACACACGCGCGATGGCAAGAATTTCATTAAAGGGTCGGAAAGAAAATGATTTAATTACATATATGCATGTGAATATAATTCTTGTGAGAAAGGGACAAGCGGGACGCTCCGAGACGCGAGCAATCGTTCGTTAAGAGCGTCGAACCGTTATTGTCGAAGATTGGTGCTTTTGTCAGCAGATTTATCGGCGATTCGTTAAAAATTCCGTCGTTTTGGCATCAAGGTTAGCAGCACCATCAGGCTTCCGCCTGCTCGACTGTCGAGTCGCATTTCGCTTTGCTCAAGCGTGTAGATTACGTTCCGTTAATTTGCGCTCTTCCGCGCTCCTGTGGAACGTGCTACGGGCATGATTAGAACATCCCGTGAGTTTTGCTGGTTCGATAAATTTCTCGCGTTCCAACGTGACTCGATGCGGCCGCCGAAGACCTTTGGATAAAGGAGAATTCCACAGACGACGAGGCTACGCAATTCGCCGAATCGGGAAAAGAAAAGCTTTCCAAGAAGGAAAAATGTAGGTCTTCGCGCGGTGGGTAGTATAGGGAACATGCGTGCGCCTGCCTGCCGCCGGCCGCCCGCCCGACTACTGCGCTGCGCGCCGTGCGCTTAGTGGCCGACGCGGCCGCCCGGCTCGCTGGTAAAACGGAAAGTGGCCGATGATGATTGGTGGCACAACGAAGCCGGTTGGTCGGCCGGTCGGTATTGTTGCTCGTTTTGCGCGCGCACTCGTCGCCGTCGCTCGTGGCCGCCGCCGGCCGGTTGCCTCGAAAAACAAAAAACTGGAGAAAACGTACGTACTTACTCACTACCAAAGAAATATATCGTTCATGGCCGCGTAACACGACGAGACTACAAACTTCTTTCTCGCCATTATTTCCCATACTTCCAGAATTATTCATACTCTGCTGGAAAAAATATCGTCTTGCCTAAAGGAAAAAATTCAAGTTGGTACCAGCTTGAAAGTTTCGGGAAGCATAATACAGAAGTCGAACGTCCCAAGAAGGTTTTTGTACATAGATCCCTTACGATAGTACCCTAGCTTTCTGGACAATGCGTTAAATAATTCTAGAATTCCAAGTAAATTAGGAGATTGTTTGAGCAATGATGACGCAATGTCCAATAACACGCACTATCATCAGCAACGCGATATTACGTTGAGGATTTGAACTTCGCAACGTTATAATGTCGTAGGTAATACGAAACTCTTTCGTACTCCTTGTGCGGTTACACGTATATAGAGAGCGGCGTCCAAGAAGCAGAAAACTTTCCATTAAGTACTTACTAGCCGAAGCGGAATTGCCAATATCAGTTTGCTGTATAAAGACGATTAATGCACTGGCACTAATTTATATATTTGCTTGGATCTGTTCAATCGATCAAAACAGCTCGCTACTGCCAACGAGTCTATTGTTTATACTTTTTACGGGACTCGATAAATGCACCAGTACTCGTGTAAATTAGATTTTCATTGTACATTTGGACAATTGACTTGACAAGTGCCATTCCCCTTATACCGTTTAGTACCCATTGTGCTTAGGCCACTAAATTAACCTAACTTCAAATTTGTCCGGTTTATTCCAAAGCTCGAATAATAGAACTTCCAACTTCCCGAAACCACTTTGGTTTTTGCAGAAATATCAAAGTGGAAATCCTTGATATTGCATGTGCAAGACGTCATAGATATAGATTATATAGGACCGAAGCAAACCTAGGCTAGAAGTATAGAATAACCGGCGCCGTGTCATCCAATATTTTTCAAGAAGCTTCTCGCGCGTTTCGTTATTGCTATACATGCGAGTTAAATATACTATACGATCGATCGTTTGTTGACGCATCGTTGTTGCCGTCACAAAACACGCCTCTCTTCGCCGAATTCGGACCGACCAAAAGTTTCCCTTATAAATCACTTGTTTACGCGAATGAGAAAATCTATCTCTGTGGAGAATGAAAGCAGGAGAAAGATCGAAGGAGTGCAGTGACGTAACTAGACGAAAACCGAATAAAAAGGACGAATTATGACCTTGTACCCACGCTAACCCAGATTTGCCATTTGAACGTTATCCAACTGCTGACGAAAACAACATTTTTCAATGTCTAAAAAATTCATTTTTCTATGATAACATCTTCGCGACCATTATCGTTCCGCGCAGTAATTAAGGCGATATGCGTTTTTAGCGGCAAGAAAACTTTTGCGCTTTTGTATACTTGGAGCTTATTTTAAGAGCGTGTGGTATTCGCAGACAGCGCGTTCCTCAGGAGAGTGAGCATCTAATGCGAATATGTATGCCCTGCAAATACTAGCAAACGACAAACAAGGCACCTCTTAAGCCTCGACTATCTGACTGAGAGGGACCTGGGACCAAGCCACGCAAGCCCCGTCGCGACCCCTCGTGTACATTTCCCCACAAAAGTATTCGACTTGTCTTCCCAAGTAGTTCTACCAAATGTTAGATTCGCCACTTATCCCATTCATCGTATTTACTTCTCTTATTTGCTCGCCTTTCTTTTACTTTAGTTGTTATTTTTTCTTTCTTTCTCTAGCCGAAAGATCTCTTTCTAATCTTTCTCGATCATTCCACGTATTAATTTAGCGCGCATTTTTCTGTCTCATTGTCAGACGTAGTGTTCTAAAAAGCTGATTCGCCAACTTAAGGAATCAGCAAGCTTAGTAAAAAGTCCGTGTCTCAACTTTCTCAATATCTTTATTCGACTGCGCAGATGTTGCTTTACGTTTATTTGTTGATGTACTCGTTGATACTGGCCAAAAGATTATCTATACAGTCAATTATTAGAATCGTTCTCTTAGGAAAGAAATGCGTGTAGTATATATATATATATATATATATAATAAGCTAGGTATAATATACTTACGAAAAAAACAATTCTTTTATCTCTTCGTTTACGTTATCTACATATTGAACGGTGAGGCATATTTTATATACAGACCGCGCTAGGCGTACTAGGAAACTTTGTTGCTCGCTATGATTCTATGTTGCGGATAAAAGATTTACAGAATAAAAAGAAAATAAGCAACAATGTTACGTTAACGCGCGGCTACTTTTTCAATCATGCAACTTATGATCCGCTTGATTTTCATAAATTTGCAAATTAAAGCGATAGCTCGAAAGCTTTGCTGTGATAAGAGGAGTATTATTAAAAGCCCAAAGTGTTGTAACTATGGTGCATTCGGTTAATTGATACAGTGTAAGAGTGGCCTTCATTTTAGTTGCACGGTAAACGCAATCTGGTTTTTAGGCGCGGCTTCGAAGCGCTTGTAAGACAGTGGCGACCGAGTGTTCAGTGGAAATTTCCATTGCAGTTGGCATGCTGTGTGGTGTGACCGTACAGTCCACCATAAAAGTAAGAGCTTCCCTATTTTGTCCATCTTATCTACCATTTAAAAAGATTAACATCGCACACACATAATTCTCTTTCTAAATCGATATTTTTCTTGGAATAAAGGAAAAAGCTCCAAATAATTCCACATACTTTTCCATTTATCGACGGAAAGATTAGTCTTCGTTTCAATTGCAAAATAGTAAAATTTATGCAACCGATTAGAAAATCAGGATATCTTTTCCTCGTTTAGGCTGAAATAAAAATCGTGTTTTTATCGATCGTAACATGTTATCATTACGTAAGTGGCAAGCTTTGTCGATAAAAGAGGCTAGGATAAAATCATTTGTTCCATTTATACATTTATTTCATATCAACAAAACTAATGATTTGAAAATTGCGGCCTGCGAGCGAGAGACGAGTGATGCGACCTGTATGAAGATTCAAACATATATAGTTTCTAGGGCGCAAATATAATAGATTAAGTACACTGTATTTTCAAAATATCCTTCTATTTTAATCAATTATATTAGTCTGCCAAAAATATCATCTCTTATCTTTTTAACCCTTTCTAAAAGGAATTGTTTAAATGCCGCATGTAAAATTCTGTATACTATTATAATTATTTCTTTAATGACATTTAATACAAAAATAAACAGTAATACAGATGATTCACATCCCGCCACGAGGTGAGCAAGACACGTGGTGTATCGTTACGTCAGAGTTTTCGCAAATGGGAAACTCCTTTATGAGTGCTCCGTCAATACGTTATCCTACATTGCACATTCAACTGACGACGCTTTTTCTTCTATAACTATATACCTACGAATGGTAAGTATCAATAAAATATTCTATTAGCAATATTTGCAGGTAATATAGTTTTTCAATTCTGCGCTTATCCACGGTTAGTAATGTTGCTGACACTTTTTAAATGAATTATTACAATTATTATTGTAAACTTTTCTAAATAATTATAGACATATGGTGTATCAAACAAGTATTGGTATCTGTGATTTGAGCTAGAAATCTTAAAAATCTATATGTTCCTGGAAATTCTTAGTCTTTTCTTAATACAAAAAATAAATACATTTTTATAAAATAAAAAAAACATACCACATTGACATAATAGTGGCAAAATTGTTTCAGTGTATTAGATTTAGTTCTAGAATATTTTAGCCATGTTTTTGATAAGTACTATGTATATGTTGATTGCTAAACTTATATAACTTACTTTTTAATTTATTATATCTATTTCTTTAAGAATATATAGTATTTGTACTAACGGTTCCAATATTTTGTCGATATACTATATATACTTCGTTAAAACAGTCTTACTTTCCTTGGCCAATTTCCATTGGCATCGCTGCTGTAAAGCTGATAGTATGTATTTTCTTCATCTTAGATCTTAGAATTCCAAGAAGCTCAAACGGTATAAGTTCTCCTTCTACAAAGTGGCAATCAAAAATTTCTATATGACTTATTTCGTGCTGCATGTTTGTACAGATACAGATAACATAGTAAAAAGCTACTCGCCAGTACTTTTTACTGTTTGCTAATCGCATTCCTACATCGACTTACTCAATAAATTTATTATATAGTATAAACGCATATACACGGTGTCTAAAAAAAATTGGATATACCAAAATTCTTAAAAAAGATCAGATTTTGTAAATAATGAATAAAACCCTTTTGTGTATTTTTAAAAAAGCTATACTGTGATTGTATTAGGATGACCTTGAAAATTATCCTGAAGGTTACCAAGATTTTTTTAAATAGAACATCTTCCGCTCCGCTTTCTAGCTGCTGACGAATGATTTCTGGCATCACTGATTGTGGATAGACGATTTTGATGCGTATAGTAAAAAAAAACAATTCTATTGCACAATGAATATTGAAAACTAAGTTTGTTAATATTTTTAAATTAGAGCTTATATATATATATATATATATATATATATATATATTACTTAGGTATCTCCTATTAGGCTGAATGAAGTTATCATTTAAAAAAATTGACTTGCTTGTTTATGGAGTTTGAGAGTGATCGTTGTGATGTAATAATAATTGGATGCATCCAATTGGCTCTACCAAATTTTATTGGGATCAATAGAAAATAGACTCAACTCAAGAGTAATTTATCGAATATTTTCCCTGATTTGTTGTTAGACTTTGCCGTCTTTATTAAACGACCCGAGAACATGATGCTGCATGTTGAGAAACTTTGTTGTATTATTTTATAGAAATTGATATGGATTTACGACTTTCGTCATTAATAGTCACCTCATTCCGAATATTGGCACAATTATAAAAACTTTATACCCATAGGTATAAATATTTCACATAAAATATAACATCAAATATTGCTTAAAAACAATTAGCATGTTATCATTTACATTTTTGCAAATAAAATTTATTCTCAAATTAAATTTTTATAAGATAATATTTGTGTGTGGAAATAACGTAGGAACAAAGATATTCAGTTGTCGTGGGATACGAGATAATCTACGTTTAGAGCATTTACATCACTCGGTGCTAACGATGAAGACACCCGAAAACGAATTATTGAAACCGAAAGTTTGATAGAGCGAGCCAAGTAGTTTCAAGAAAATTGTCATAGACCATGCGTTAGATTAGCTGCACTTTGATGCACAGCTTATATACCCTATTTTTAAAAAACTTTAATAACTGAGGACGTTTCAAGATCACGCGGCTTGGAGATCATTGATGCAATTGTTGCATAACATTGATAAGAGAATAAAAATAAATTACCATATATAGTACTATATAAATAATGTTAAATAATAAGAAAATGTTTAATTATTATTTTTCTTTCGCATAGTTCTAGGTAGACGAGAAGGAGAAAGAATTATTAACTAAAGTGTCTAATGTACATCTTTACTCAAATTTAGTCGTAACGAAGAGGAAGTTTTGAAATCATCCGATGGAGTGAAACTACTGTGATGAATATTGCATTTCAAGCGGAGCAACGCGTTAAATTCCAAATATTCTTCTGCCTTGGAATGGATCAATTTTTGCGTCTTAGTTATCAATCTTAATGAAAAATGTTGGATTTTTTATATATGAAGTCTCCTTTTAATCTGCTCACGCTATAGGAGCTGTGGTACTCATTTTGGAGGATTCAGATCATCCACCGGATGTTAAGGAGAAAGCATTTTGTATTTAAGTTAATGTAGCTAGTGGAAATCGTGCTAAAGACCATGTAATGGCTAATGAAGACGTTTTCAAAAAGTTCACGAACCATAAACACTCTTATATTTGCTGCTCACATTTCCTACTTTAATTTCACTTAAAGGAGTCGATAGGGAATTCTAGGGAAAACTCCGTCGAAGCAAAGAATTCATTCTAGAATCAAATTTGTTAATATGTGCGTGAAGCAGGAGGTGCTTCACACGAACAAGAAATATATATATATATATATATGCCTGGAATGGTGCGCCCGAGGAGGCTTGGTGGGATGTTCAATTGATCCAAGAGTACAGAACTGGTGCAATTGTTGAAGTAAAAAGATTTTTCTTAATTCGTTGCAATACTTAACTGTTACAATTAGTTAAAATAAAATAAACATATTTTTTTCATTCTAACTTATTTCACTAGTACTGTGAAAAAGAAGTGATGTCAAAAGCTTCCACTTATTGGAAAATAAACTATAAATATCATATTTGTTTCTACTGTTATTGCTAGAGCTATTATTCGTGACAAATATGGACATTTTTCCCTTACATGTTATATGAAAAAGATAATAAATAATGCTTTTTAAAATTACTCAAAATGAGAGATATTTTTATTTTTACAAACTTTCTTACGTTAAAACCTAAAAATAATTAGTTTAAGTTAACTTACAATAATTTTAATCATATATTTGCCTATAAGATTCTGAAAAATTCGTACTTTGCAGTAAAAGAGGCCTGAAAAAATTACTGTCCTTTTCTCCATTTCTCATAGCTCCATAATACACATAACAATACATAACATATTGAAGAACACATACTCGCTACCGATGTGTACACTTCAAAGTTTTGCATTGACAAATTTAAAGGCTGACACCAATAATGATAATAGAGTTAAATTTCCTATGATAGGGCTTTAAATCATTAACATAATCTCGATATTATGATATTTCAATGTTTACTATTAACGATACCATAAATAAAACTTACATTCATGTATCTCAATAATTTTAATAATTCCAAATAATAAATAAATTACAAATGATTGCTAGAAATAAAATCTTATTTAAGATAAATACAATGTTTTAGATCTTGGGAAATTTTAGAAGCTTCAGTCTCTATGCAGTTTATGAAATAAACCACTATTATTAAACTTTAAAGTATAATAAATGATATAAAAATTATAATATATCTTTTATCCATTGCATCCATTATATTTATCAGTATCACAAAAACATTTTGCTTAATTTACATTTTGTACATATATAATAAGTGGTATAAATAAATTATATATTAAAAACCTAAATTCCGTCTAATAAAAGTATATGAGAAAATTTAATACTCCATAAAAGGCACCTATTTAACTTCCAATGCCAATAATTAACAATTTGAATATGTACAGTTGGGTGCAATAAAGCTTTTTTTGGCGCCTTCTACACGAATAACTTTTACCATGATTTATAAAGTATGTATGGTAAATAATAAACAGTGTCTAGCGTTTACATAAACCCAATCTTATGTATCCTGAGTTGTGAACTTTTATTGTTGCCTCCAACTGTATATATGAATCTAATTTTACTTTTCGTCATTAAAAAGTTTTCTATTGTTTTCAATAGAATAACAGCAGTCGCGACAATTAGGACAATGATTCATATAATTAAAAAACATTCGATGTATTAATAATACATCTGTTACAGTAGGTCTCGTATAATAATTATTAATTATTATTTTCCGTTTGGCATAGTGACGAAAGCATATCTTCATATTGATGCATACTGATTTCAAATGTTTCCAATTGTTTTGTAAGATCACCAACCTGTTCCTCTAGTGTTCTATCCTCTGTAAATGTTTGAAGCTGCGGTGCGCATTGACACTCGCGATAAAACGTACCCAAATCACTGCTAGAATTTGTTGCAGCAAAAGGACTTTTCTAAATAATTAAAAATAAATAATTATCTTGAACATAAGGAGAATGCATTTTTATGCAAATTATATTTAATTACCAAATGTACCATAATAAAACTATCAAAGGCGCTGGTCATGGAGCAACTGCTTCTTCTGGATCCATTTTGTGAATTGCATTTCGATGCACTATTATCATTACAGGGTGTTTCACTATTCCCATTGTTACTATCCACTGTGGTAGTAGTTGTTGAGTTAGCTTCTTTTGCATTTATAGTTTCACTTGTTGGTATTGGAGATGATGCAGGCTTCTTCTGTATTAGTAGAGAGCTAAATGGTATATCTGTCATTGCTAAATCCTCCTCATTAAGATTGAATGGATTATCCGGAGGAAAGCTCCCCGGTTTTACATTTTCACTCAAAGACTTAGCAGTTTCTTCCCTATAAATTAAAATGCATGATAATAATTACATTGTTATAATAATCCAGCAAACAAGCCTAGTTTTAATAGAAAATGGTACCTTTGCTGATAACGTATATGTTGTGAACTTAAATCTGAATGAAAGTGATCACTTTTAAGCATAAGGGAATCCTTGCCAGTTTGTGTTGGAGAAAATGTTAGTTTTGTTCTATAAGATATGCATAAGTGAATAGTGCCCACAGGTGTACACAATTGACCCACTCTAATGTTCTTATAGTTTTCACCTAGTATAAACAAAGTTATAAAATTCTTATTTTGATATTATAGACATAAAGATTTTGCTAAATATAAGTGTATTTACCTAAAGTATGCAATTGGGGCTCGCCCATATAAATTCGATAACATATAATATAAGAATCAGAACTTTGTCGTCTACTTAATTTATAGGCAGGTGTGACTCTTGATATTGAAAGTAATGATTTTAACAATGTACCCATTCTATTATAAACTGTATAAGTTACTTTTACCATAGGATCACTATGTTCTGGTAAAACATTAAGACTCCAATTTTCCAAAACCATTGTATCACCTTCAACAGTCCGTAAGGAAATCTCTATACATAGCGGTACTGAAGAGCTAATAATTTCACTGCACAATACTTTCTTAGCTTCAGCTAAAACATCTGGCACTTCCTGGACAGCTAAATTAAACTAAGTGGAAAATGAATATAAAAAACTTAATTATATCTTATAATGCAATTCAATAGAAAGTTTAACCAATAATTGCATAAAGACAGTAATTTACCCAATCAGATCCGATAGGATTGGGCCTACAATTCGTGTTGACCTTTTCTCCTGACCTTGACTGTACAATAATTTGAGCAGCTTTGAGCGCCAAGAACCTTGTAAACTTTTCTAAATCTTTTTTATCTTGCATGCTCAATTTCATTGCCGACATTTTAAATGGAACTGTGACCGTGTCGTCTCACACACACCCTTCTTTCCTTTCGACATCGACTAACACCACGCTACAGCCACGCCACTGCATTTAATATCGCCTCATCGAGCTGTCAGTAGATTGTGTGGGTATTCGCAACTCCCACAATAACCCTTCTCCCTATTTTAGTAAGCGCAAAGGTGACGGTGTAGGGGTTTTAAATTCCCACCGTTTGGCGTGACTGGCGTATGCCGTCATTGCCGTCTCTTCTATTAGTTCATTATTGTGTCTCGCTGTGGAGCTACGGTAGTTGAGCCAGAAGCGCCAGAAGCGAGGGTAATGATTTGGTTGGTAAGTAAGTATCTGTGCCACCTGGTAATGTTATGAAAATAATTGACAATTAAACTTTGAAATAATGTATGAGTTTACAAAATTATAGGATAATGTCAGAAGTGCTGGGAAAATTGTGCTCAGCACTTTTATTGGAGCACTTTGGCCCGATAGTACAAGCAGTAGGAGATGATTTGTTTAAGCATGGCACAAAAATACTAAATTATATTCGTGCTACTACCGGTCTTCCTTTAGTAAAGGTACATAAGATATTATTGCAATATTCATGTAATATACATTACATTGACTTAAAAACCACTTTAGGTGAAGGAAGCTTTGTGTGTTCTCATTAAATATGGCTTTGTTACATATGCAAAAGGAGAGAGATTTGTAGAGTATACTGTACTTCCTGAAAAAATAGTATTGATAGTCTGTTACCCAAGGTAAAGAATGTTTTATGTGTAGAAAAAATTTGTGATGTGTGATCAATTTCCTTCAAAGTAATTGATATTATTTTGAATGTTTACACAGGTACATGTTTTTTGTTAAAACCATATGTGGCGATGAGTCTGAAATGATGCTAGAAGAAGTTTTAAAAAATGGGTATATTACTGCTTCAGAAATAATCATAAAAGTTTATAAGAAAGTTGAACAGACAACTGGTAAAGTTGTATTTTTTTAAATCAAAATATATATTTATTTGTTTTAGTGTAACATGCATTATTGATATTTCAGAGCAAGAAAATTCAACAGTACCAATTTTGAAGGAAAAATTTGAATTATTAGTTAAAAATCAATTTTTGGTACGTTATATGGGTACTAATGAATCAGGTGATTTTGGAATGGATAAACCTGATTTCACTTTACCAAATCTTGATGTAGGTGTGATCACGGATATTTTAGAAGGAAATAACAAACAGGCAGGTGATAGTAATGTATATTGGAGAATTAATTTTGATCGTCTAACCCAAGATTTAAGGTATAAAGCTTTGGTTAAGGATTATAATGAATATAAGTAAAAAACACTTTTTATTTTACTGTTTAGAGATAAAGTTATAGTATCAGCTATGACCAAACGTTTTGATGAAAATGCAGGTGAACTAATGCGGCAGTTGCTATTTCTTATGTACTTAAGAACTGCCTCATGGGAAGACACATCTAATCCAATTCCTATGAGTGAAATCAAAGAAGTAGTAAAAAAATTAAATTATCCAACTCTTTTACAATACCTAGATCAATATTTAAGACTAATGGGTAAAAATTGATGTTTAATTATTAAGAATTGAACTTATTTCCATGATTTCAATTTCATTTACTTTGTAGAAGAAGATACTAGTCAGTTCTTAAAGCGTGTTGGTGATGCTGGAGGAGGACAGTACAGTGTAAATATGAAAGAAGCATTTAATCAATTAGCTTGGACGACCTTAGAGAATATCGTAATGGAGCGATTTGGCTCTAAAGCAGCTAGAATATTTAGGTATAAGAATGAATGGAAAAAATTATACACGCGGGCAAAAGTACTGTTTTAAACAAACGTTTCTTTTATTTTCTTAGGTTAGTACGTAGTAGAAAATATGTTGAGCAAGAGCAAATTCAGCAGCTTGCAATGATTCCAGCAAAGGAAGCGAAACATTTAACATACACGTTATTGCAAGAAAATTATTTGCAAATGCAAGAAATGAAAAAGGCAGGTGTCTCTGCAGTGCCTACAAAAACTTTCTTTTTGTTTCATATTGACCTTAATCAAGTGATTCGTATGGAAATAGAGCATTGTTATCACGCATTGTATAATATCGTACAAAGACGGGAGCACGAATCGACAAGCAATCGACGTATGATTGACAAGCAATTACGTATGCAGACGCTGGCCAGTAACTTAAAAGAGCATGGAGCCACGGAAGAGCAACTTGCAGAGGTATAATTTTAGTAAAATGAATACGATTATATTTCTTTGTGCCAAATAGTGATAATATTCTCACGAGGCATGACTTTTTTGCTCGATAGATCGCGGAAATAATGACGCCATCGGAAAAATTACACTTGGAGAAAATACAGAATATAATTAAAAAGCTAGGCATCAGTGAGCTACAAATAGACGAAACTTTATTTTTATTGCTAATGTATGTACGTTATCACTGAATAAATGTGTTACAGTAATTCATAAATTTTTGTTAAAGAACCAAATTATTGTATATTATTGCACGACGGTCCCCAGTACGCCCATCTGAAAGAAGCAATTGACAAACACGTGAAGTAACTTTATTCATTTATATAGATATTTATTTATATATATAATAATGATTACGCTTGTAAAATACAAACAACAAAGAGTACCTAACTTTGAAATTATTATAATAAATATAATCATATATGTCTATGTGTTTATAATAATAGTGCTGCTATCTATGTGATACAGTGCATTTGATGTCACTATCTAAAAGGAAAAGCCAGCTTGGAATGAACGGTTAGCAATTGCTTATTTTTAACCAAAATACAATTATCAGTTTTTACGTTTCTTTTCTTCCTTACTTTTTCATTACATTATATTATACGCAGTTGGTTGAGTGTGGCTATATAAATTATATTCGTCGTGCATTGAGATCACAGCCAGCTTGTGGTGCGTTAAAGCTTGATAATAAGATGTTTTCCCTTTTTTCTGTTTCCATGATGAGACGTGAAATGAGACGCCAAGTGCAATTAAATAATGAAATATGTTTGATTTCCAAGCAAGGGCTTTTCCTTTGTTCTACTATATGCTGTTTACGTTCATCCTAACACTTCTATCGATGGTACTGATCGGTAGCGCAAAAAATAATATTCAAGGGATTTATTACGAAGACTTTTTTCCCAACTAAATGTTGAAGAGTTGACACACCGAGTGTATACATACGTATTTATATATGATACAGTTGTTTAGATTATATATGCGATTAGTACCTATAATTTTTAAATAGTGTAAAGCGTTTGCGGGCGCGCAAGTGTTAAGATGATCGTGAGAATGTAATGGCATCCAAATCCATACATACGCCTGACTGTTCGTTTTTATACTCTCTCTCTCTCTCTCTCTCTCTATCTTCGCACACATTTGCTCATTACTGCATTACTATGTACAACGTTCATACATACAGTTTTCTCCTAGAAATAACGTCGTATATCTAAACCTAATATTGAATTTCGGTAAAGCGTTATTTTATTATATTTTTTTATATCATTAACAACAACGTATATGTAAATGAAGTGAATGCTTGGAATATTGAGATTGGATGTTAGTGTTCACTTTTTTTTACGTTAGAATATACTATAATATTAGTAGTGTATTCGAGATTTACAATTTCCTATTCTTACAATTTGCATTCGCACTGGTTGCATAAAAACTGGGATCTTATTAAGTAATCTCGCTGAGTCTGTCGCATAATGCTTGATTACTCGAGTAAGGAAGAGATTGCTTCGAATCAAGTACTTAAGATTGCTAGTTTCCGGCAAACGATCTCTCATACAGAAAACACGCTGTTTTTACCAACAAAGATTGCAATTGATGGAATGCACGATGAGAATTATAAAAAAAAAAAAAGAAAAAGACAAGAAACGCAAAGTATAGAGAAGAAGAAACGATGGTAATTATAATAATCGTTATATTAATAATAATAATAATTAGTAATAGTAAAAAAAGAAAACAGAAGCCAAAAGTAACAAATTAAATCGATCGATTTAATGAGAGAATTACGCGAGGCACACACATGACGTTTACTTTTCCGGTTACATTCGCATATTACACCGATAATAAGTATATACTGTCACGAATTTGTCATCTTGATTATTGCGATTGAGAATGAAAAAGAGGACATAGAATAACGAGTGCTTTTTCGACAAAGATTGAAAAATATGGCACAATTGGAAATAAAATGCAATATATGATGGGCATTGGTCTTTCGTTCGAAAAAGTTTTGAGCACTTCTGTCACACATTCGATTCAAATCATTTTCGCGACAAGGAAAACATAAAAGACGAAATCTCGTTGGCTTACAAATCTTTGGAGATCAAACTGGCGATAGAAAGTAGGCCCGACAGTTTAAAAATTTTTCTACGGATTATCTTAATCTTTTTTTTTTACATATTGTTTAAAATTGTGAGAGATTATTTCTTTCTGTCAAAGTCGACGAACCCCAGTCCCATTTTGACAGCTGACGGACGTCGGATGCGAAGTACCTGATAATGGGAATCAGTGTTTATTCGCCATTTTGGTGACGCGCGCGGCATTGAAAATGTTTCATTGAGTATTTTAAAGCGCGAGCAATGAACGAACGAAGCGTTCTTATACACCGCTGAAGTCTCGCCGCGTCGCCGCCATCGTCATCCTTTACACTGGCACTAACAACCTTGTTTCTTTATCACTAATCGTAGTAAAAAGTTTAATAAAACTTAAATAATAATATTTAATAATAATCATGTGATAATAGCTATATAAGAATGATAATAATAATAATAATAGTAAAAATTAATAATATAACAGTACTAAGTAGCGAAGACAGTTGATAAAAATCATAACGTTACAATCATTATCGTCATTAAAATAATCGTGAAATCATGATAATGAAAATAATAACATATAAGAGTCGCATTAATTAACGCGCACACACACATACATATGTATAGTAATCCTACAGATTCCGAATAACTTCATGTATGTATATATAGGTATACACGTGTGTAGTATATATATATATATATATATATATATATGTATGTATGTAGTTAATAGGCGCATCACAATATAGTTACACTGTACAGTTAATAATATTGACGCTTGTACCGACCACTCTTATTAATTAATAGCGGCATTACATTGTACCAAATCCATTATATACATAAAATAAATTATTATCAACATTAAGCTCTCCTAAATTTACGCCGTTTCATAATTTAAGCCCCAACTGAACGGGCACCGATAGATAAATCGAGGATACTGGCTCTCTTTATAAAATTATATAAGGTACCTTGTATATAATTGCACTGATTATAATAACACAAAAAGTGAGAAAGAAGACGTAAAAATTATTGAATTTTACGTCGAGCCAATGAGGCGACTCGGAACTGGAGGCTCCATCGTCTCGCGTCCGCGAAAACGCTATTTGGCACATAAGTATTATCACATCGATATCCCATACCCTTATTGCCCAATTCTACGTAAAGCCTTCAGGCTATAATCCAAATTTTCGTCAACAACGTCCATCTACTCGAGCCGACTGATATGACTTTCCCAATACGAAAATTTACGTAGCGAATTTTTACCGAAACATACATCCTCTTTCTTTTATTCTTCCAACCACTCCTCCTCCTCCTTCGCTTTAGTCTCGTTTGCCATTGGTTACTTTGCTTCAAACGAACGCGATTTCGTAAGAAAAGAAACGTACGAGATAATGCGGCATATAATAGTATACTACATATAATATAATGTGTAAAAAAAAACTAAATCTCTCCTTCTCACGTCAAAAGATAAATAACGATAATCTTGTTGCAATTTTTGCGATAACGGTATATTAATTAATGAATTAATTGATGCTGCACACACTTATCTCATTCTCCCTGTTTCTCCCTCTCGCTCACTCGTTCAAACATCATTCATGTCTCAAACACCGCATCTTTCGTTCCTCCTTTCCTTCCTTTTCTCCTTCCAGCAGTTATGATTATTACTATTATTATTTACTCCGTAATCGACTATACCATCCCCCTCCTGCTCCCTTCTTCCAGTTTACGTTGTACAATATTAAGATCAATAAATTAATGATGAAAATACTATAAATATTAAGTATTTATAATAAATGGACTTATTACTTTTCTATCAAATTGTGCAAGTGGAAAATCTTTTATTCCCTTATTTCAATTTATATTGCATTTAGTGTTTTCGCGTTTCTTCTATTACATATGACATGGTCACGCATAATGTTTAAATTGAGAGAGTATCGTACCAATGTTTAGGCATATGTGTTTATGTATGTATTTATTTAGTTTAAATGGCAATAGGTGCAATATTATACGCACAGAGAGAACGCGCGCGCATTAACGACGCCGAGCGGTTACGCTGAATGCAGGTAGATAGGTAGGTAGATTATTACGTACGTATATAGTAGATAGGGGGATCTCGATTCGATTTATAGGCGCGAGCGCGAGCGCGCGCGCGCGCATGAGTGGATGCACGCTAGAAGAGGAATAGGAACAAGATTTTTGGCTGGGCGTCGCATCGCTGCTCACACGTCGCAATAATCGTCTCGATTCTGCGCACCTTTCCAGAATCGTCGTGCTGCATAACTCTTTTTTAGCATCGGTGGCGCGGATGATGAAAACATCGAATCTCTGATTGATCCATTCGGCGTGCACAAGCGACTCTATATACTTTGCAGTCTTACAAAAACTTATGTGGATAGAAACTCTCTTTTGCCGTACCTACATTTTACATTAGATACTCGTCTCGCGGATTACATCATAAGGTGTACACGCACTTTTGCGCTAGTCTTGGCACATTGGAGCATTGCATCATTGGAGCTCTCGAGCTTACAATTAGATAGACGATAGCTACAATACGCACTCACGCACGCACGCACACTCTCACTCGCTCCCTTCTTCTACGTCTCTTTTTCCTTAATCGATTATTATTTTTTTTTTACGATTACGCGTGTAAGCGTACAAGCTACTAATGTGCTTTACCGATCATACAGCGCTAGTCGATTCTTCTCTACAACAGGATCTCTACAACGTTAGCACATTTGACTCGCGCGGGAGAGAAGCTTCACATTTTTCTCGCTGACCTTTCTCTTTCTTTCCTCAAGTAGACACGGTGACTCGACTTCGCGAATGGCCTTCCGTCCGGTTGACGCATGCAAGTTGACGCGACGAGTCGTTGCTTTTTATTCTCGAAATTATCGCATAACACATATACATGGTACATTGTCGAGCAACAGCAGCAGAGTTTGATCGCGATCGACAGGAGATTCAGTCCTCTCGATCGAGTTACAACGAAGAGTCGTACGAGTCCTAAAGAGATTCCTTCGCGCAGCAGGAGTACGCAACGGCTGCAGAAGAACACGAATAAGAAGCAGGAGATGCTAATTGGTTGCTCGGTCCTCGAACAACGCGCATTGGTTCCTGTGGCTGTAGGAGAAGAGCTGCTTCCAACATCTTCTTCCTCTTCTTAGATCGAGGCCGAAGCTTTGTCGAAGTACGGGACGTGACTTTGGTTACCAGAATAACTCGTGTGCGAGTCCTGAGATGGTCGATGAGGAGGATGCTCCGGGCGGCCATAGCGGCTGACCCGGAGCTGCGGTTCAATCCTCGTCGTGGTGCCGTGGACTCGCGTCGTATCCTCCGATCGAGCCCGAGTTCTCCGGCGAGAAGTTCATCATGTCCGTCGGCGAGAGACTATCCTGCGGATAGTAAAAGGAAGGATGATCCGTGCTCGGGCCGGCCGCAGCTCCGTTCAGCATCGTTGCTGGTGGGGAGACCGACGGTCTTGCCGATGGCCCTGGAGCACCGCCGTTCCCACCACCAGGATGATGCTGGGAGCTCATCTCGGAACTGACCGGTGACAAAAATCCCATTTCCGGTCCACCGTCCCGACACCAAAGCTGCCGCATTTCCTGCCTGCGCTGACGCATCAGCGATTTGTACTCGGAGATTCGCATCTTTTTCCCATCGACGATGCAGGTGCGTTTCGGACGTGGTCGGTACCTGTAATCCGGATGTTTCTCCATGTGCAGCTTCGACAGTCTCGACTGCTCCTCGTAGTACGGCTGCTTCTCCGAATTTGACATTGCTTTCCATCGAGCACCTAAAGTCACCGGAAATAACGTTCAATGTCGGAATGTCGCACAAAGTAACCCTTACATTTTTTTTTCTTATATAAGGTGTAGCAAAAGTTTTGCACCGTTCGATTCAGGCGATAGTCTGGCTATGGGGACTCTGAATTCTCGTTAAAATCATTGTGTCATGTATTAAGGGGATTTCGTTTATTTGACCATCAACCTTGACTCGAATCGGTGCAATGTTACTTGTTACGCTTGAACCTTCGTAGACCTTCTTACCGAGTATCTTGGATATGTTGGAATTGTGCATGTCTGGACACGCTTTCAGGATTTTTCTACGTTCGTCCTTGGCCCAAACCATGAAGGCATTCATGGGACGTTTGATATGTGGCTTGTTCTCACCCTCCCTCTTCTGCTGTCTCACCATTTTAGCTGAAGAGAAAAGAAGAGACGTGTTAGATATCACAACGTTGCGATTGCACGCGCGCACACACATTAGCGTGAGAATCGAGTTGCGACTTGTAATCTTCATCAGAAGAACTATTGGTAGTCTTTACCTTTTTCCGTGATATCTTCCGGAACTTTATACCCAGGTTCTCGCCACACTGTGAGAAAAAAAAATTGTTAATAATTTCTCACTCGATTCCATTACAAATATTCATACACTGAATTCTATAGAGTGTTATTCCGGCGCATGTTCAACAAGTGATTTCCACAGAGTTACGGAAAGAGGGACTTATACACACACACACATATATATACATAAAAATGTAAACCTACTATGAGAAGAAGTAAGGTAGTCTTGTTCCTCTTGAGAGGACTCTTCTCTGGAGCCGGAATGCTTCATCGGCCTTTGGGTTTGCGGCGAAGGAGGCATTGCGCCTGCGTTCGGTGGCAGTCCATACATTCCGTGCATGGCGAAGTGTTTCTCCACTGCAGCTACCGCTGCGGCAGCAGCCGCGGATCCTCCAGCCCCTCCAGCTTCCTCTTTGGCCATCGCTTTGCTTACTGAAAACAAATCGAACAATTCCATTTGTCCAAATCTTACGCTTCCTCCTCTCGCCCCCTCCCCTTTCTCCTCATCATTCTTTATTCTATATATATATATATATATATATATATATACAAGGCTCTGGTTCATTCGGGACCAGTCAATGGCGAATCGTTACGCCAGCCGAGCGTATAATAGCCGTATAACGATATACGCTGATTTTATAATGACAACCAGAAAACTGCAAGCTTCCTTTTCGACTAAACTCCGCGGTAATCTTATCGTGGAATCGCGTTACGCATCGTTGACTGCGTGCAATCGGACGCGAGAACCAGATGGCAAATGAAACGGGTTCTCCATAACGAGAAGCGAAGAGAAAAAGTCGATCGTCTCTAATCAGAGAGACCAGCTCGCTCAGTTGCGGGATGATTAAGCGATCATCGCGATTCGATATTTTTTTACACTATATATATATATATATATATGTATACCCGTGGTAGATGATAAACGATGCACATATTACCAGTAGAGTTTAATATTTTTGAAAAAAGAGAATTTTTCTCACTTGGCGTGGAGAGAGAGCTGAGGTGCGGCGGAAGTCCCGCGTAAGGAAGGGTAGGTAAATAGTTCCTGGGGATGGGGAGACCCGGTGGGAAGAGTTTCGGCGCCGTAGCCGCGAGGGGCTGCTCCTGTTGGCCACTGCTGCCTGCGCCCGTCGAATGGGAGTCGCTCCCGGGTGACGAAGAAGAGGGATGAGTCGCACCTCCGGACGACGACGACTTCGGCTTGGTCAGATTCAGCGGGGCGTCCAGATCCTGGTGCGACGGTGCAGTTGGTGCAACTGCCGTCGACGAGATTGGCGTTGGCGATGACTCTTTCTCCATTTGCGTTGTCATTTGCGCCAAATGCGCCGTTGCCCAACTTGAACCGTCTCGATGACCGCTGATCATCTGTCGTAATCATCATTGTTGAGGTTTGAGAATATTAATTGCGAAACACAGGACTATTTTGCTAATAGGTCATATTATACTCACATTGGCTATGGAGTTGATATGCTTGTTGGTGGCCGTGGAGGTGACAGGTGGTGGAGGTGGCTGCATCGGGGATTGCACGGGTAGGCCTCGTAGCTGCTCGAGAAAGGGCAGGAACATGAGCGACTGAGGACTCGACATGCTCAGCTGATTCTTCGTCATCTGCGCCTGCAGCTCCTGAATGTTGTGCTGCATTATGTGCTCCTGCTGCCGCTTCAAGTGCTCCGTCTGCAGCCGCTGCATCTCCATCTGCTTCTGCGAGTCGACGCTCATGTGCGTGGGATACGACTGCAAGAATCAAAAGGAAATTAATTTTTCCTTCTTTTCCCTTAGGACGTATACTGCTAGCATATCTTTATTACATTATTTATGGGAGATGAGCTTGGATATGGAGTGGGTATAAAACTGTGTAGTTTGAGATTCTTCCTATGTACGACAGTAACAATTTATAACATGGCCAACATCATTGTACTTTCCTAGAGGCTGGCTATGATCCAGATATGCTTGAAGTTTAAAGTCTATTTTGGACGATAAGGAAGACGTTTATTCATCCAGCCTGGGCACCAGCTGAGACGTCACACGTGCACGATATTAAATGCACCCGTGTCGTCCTTCTCCCAGGAAGCTACCTCGCGATTATTATTCGTTCGATTCTACTTGCCAGGGACCACAATCGCCTACATACCGATCGATGTACAAGTGTACCATTGATCCTCCCGTCGAATGGAAACGCCATCTTCGTTAAGAACCGAATTTTTCTCCAAGACTGTTGCTCGATACCGTAGGATATCAGGAGAGAGTCCCAGAGCGATCCGCTAAATATAGCATGGTTTATTCGGTGCGGGGCGAAAAAATGAAACGTGGGGCTTGTGTTTCAGCGGTTAACGCGGTTGACAGGTGCGGTTGCTGAGTTACTCTTGCGAGTGTGGTGGGTGTCGAGCGGTCGTCGGTGTACACGGGGTAGCATTCGGCATTGTCCCTCGAGGAAAGCTCTCTTAGCGATAACGAAGGGTCGAGGGGGATCAGCGTGCATCGCAGGAACTTTATCGGTGTACCCGATGAAGCATCATTATTCATTTGCAAAGTTCAGTTATGCCGATGATACGTATCCGTGACAGCTATACCGCCCACAGCGGCTAAATATAAACAGGCGGGGTGCCAGCAAGTTCCATTCACATTCACACGCACAGGCACAAACGCAAGGGCTACGCTGCACAAGAATATGAAGAGGCCCGTTCTGAATATGCATCCGCGCATTGACGCCAACTGCACCTCCTAAACTTAGCCACGCAATTACCGAAACATACCTCTACTTACCTACCGCTTTTACTACCCCCATAATTCTCACTCTCACCGATTAATTCTCAAATCACATTTTGCCAATACCTTTCAAGTATTCTCTTGTTTTGTTTTGTTTTTTTTTTTACGCTGCTGGGACACAGTGTACAGTATGATAAAAATGATTTTATACAGGTGTACACAGTCGAGGAACGAGATATTCGGTGAGGATCGAGAAAATTTGGTATCATCGTAGATGTTGAATAATTGTATGGAATAAAAAATACACAAGTGCAGTGAGGAGGATATGAGAAGAGAGAGTCGTGTTTGTGTCAATAAAACTGTGGTCGACTGGATGCAAAGTTAAAGGCTACGAAATTTCAAGTCTAGATTTAGAAACAGAGTCGCTGGAGAGTGCAAGGGGCGCGCGGGATGACGTGGGTCCACCGGAAGTGGTTCATACTTCACGTGCGTTATAAAGACTGTCGCAGGGAGCGGTGGTACTGTCTAAAATTACGGTGGACTCTCAATAGTGGCTTGAACGCGCTGCTGCGCGGAAACGCTTACGATTTAAGCCCCCCGTTGTCGTTTCTCCCTCGCGACTCGCCACGGCCTATCGAAGGGGGAGTGAGGAGGATGCGAGAGACAAAGCGAAGGACGCGACTACAACTGCCCCCCTCGGAATACCGCCTCTCTCTTCTTCGTCTATTTCAGGAATGATGTGAGTCTTTGGTCTTGAGGATTTCAATAATAATAATAATATAACGATAAGGATATTTCTCGTTGGAAAACTTTCTGCAGTAAAATGCGATAAGACGCGTAGGATTTTTTATCGATCAATTTTTTCCCAGAAAATGGAGCACAATCACGAGTATCGATATCACATGGGTTATACACCTGATTTTCAAAGAAGCGCGTGCCAAGAGGTAATAATTTATTACGAAGCTACGAGATGACGAGGATTTGGGGCCAGGAGGAATATATAATCGCGTAAAGAAGGAAATTATGCGAAAGATATTCGGCAGAGTGAAAAATAGGAAAGGGAGGAGGAGGAGAAGAGGGGGGGGAGGTGGTATTTTGGATGGAAATTGAAGGTTGGTGAGTTGCACGAGGCGGACTCGCGTCGAATGCGTGGAGCGCTCGGCATGAATAATTGAGAGCAGGGCGGTTTGTCCCGCGGATCGAAACAACGAGAGACAAGGGCAAAAAGCGACGGTGCACTCTTAATGGAATTTTAAAGAAGAGTCGAACGGCTCTCTCTCTCTCTCTCTCTCTCTCTCTCGACTCCCAGTCGAGGAGAGAGAGAGAGAGGGACGGATACATAAGTTATGAGGCGCCCTGAACGGGATTCGCTGCAGTGAAACTTCTCTCTATCTAGTCTCTCGTGAATGCGGAATCTAGGCCAACCGGAAGCGGTATTTTCGTGGCGCCGCGGCGCACAGCGCCGTTTCTCGAGTGGTTTGAAGAGTGGATCGTTGTCGTTTCACGATGCTATTGCCAGGGAGCCTCTTCTTTGCTCTCCTCTTTTCAACATCGTTGAGATCTCCGAGAATAAAAATTATACACGTATACTTTCAACGAAATAATTCCCTTTGGGAATATCGCGAGAGGGAGGGAGGGAGGAGAAAGGACTCGCGCGCGAAAGACAGCGGAAAATCCGTATAGATCGTATAGCTGGGACGCTTCTGGATGGATGAGAAACGCGTAAGGCCAGATATACGTTGCACCGGAGGTATTTTAGGATAGCTTTATTGGCCGGTGTTTATTATCTATTCGACGCCTCTAATCCTTTTGATATTCCCCGCTGACGGGTAAACAAATTGGACGATTGCTTTCTGGAAGTCAGTCATATTAATAATTCGCTTTGGCCGATATCGACCGGCGATATCGTGGCGGCTCAACGTTCTCGGCTCGGCGTTTACTGCGAAACAATCACAAAGGCTACTTTGTCGAGCCAGACAGTAATTATAGACGCGCATTAGTCGGAAATATGAAAGCAGTTTGTGTATTAGAGTATACAGCGAGAGAGAGAGAGAGAGAGAGAGAGAGAGAGAGGTCAGCAAGTATATATATATATATATATATATATATATGCAGAGCATAGGAGTATTGCATAATTTGAAAGCTTCCAATGCTACTGCCAATATTCTTTGGCTCGCTGATAAACTTTTGTTTGCGCTCTTTTATTCGTTGGTTCGTTTGTTTGTTTTTCTTTGGACGCGCAGGAGAGTACCGTGCGAGGACGATTTCAGAGAAATGCGACGAGTCAAGGGGAGAACGATACTTGTTGGCAAAAGAGGTTGAGTGTACCGTTGAGGTTTTACAATGAAATCTCGATTGGTAAGTTAGCGATGAAGTGAGACAGACCGAAGGAGGGGGGGGGGGCTCCTCAGTGTTGACAATCGAGTAGGTAGCTTACTCGCAGAGTGCGAAATAATTGAAGACGGTGCACGTGCGTTGTCGGGTTCCATTATACGAATAGCGTGGCTTAATTGGAAACGAGACTCGGTTGTTTCATCGTTGTCCCTGTCTACTCGTGCAGATCCATTTAATCTACTTTTTTGTTGGTACAGAAAGCCACGTATAGTTTATGTATCTTTAATCGTAGGTTGTGCTTTATTGACAAGCTAGAACTTCGATCACGACTGTTTTTCGAAAAGTTCGCAAAAATACGGGAGATACATATGCTTTTGGAATTGCGGAGTTATTGAATAAGAGTAGAAAAGGTCAGAGCAAAAATGAAGAACAGCAAGAAGATTGACCGTCAGAAAGACAATTCTCGGAAAATACAGTTTTAAAATCCTAATTTCGTATGTATTTTTACTAAATACACAAGCTAAAAAGCAGGGATGAAATAATAAAGTTCAAACTGAGAAATGCAGTTTGCACAACGAGATAAAATTGTGTGTTTTAACAAAAAAGTACGAGGATCTGTCGCATTTTGCAAGCTTCGCGATATCTGGATTTTAATAGCCTTGAAAATATAAAATAAACGTTAAGCTATGTACTCGTGCACAGTATATTTTATCCATTACTTATCCAAACGTTTTCTCTATATTTTACAGGATTAACTTTCTCTAGCTTTTTTAGCGAGTATGTCGTGGAAATGAATATGTACAGGAAGTATATATAAAAATTTAATAATTATCACACAATTTTACCGTTCTTCGTAAACTCATGGCGAGTTTTGCTAATTTTTCGTTAATTCTCTTACGTTCGTTATACAATAGAATCTCACGTATTAAGAATTAGTCGATGGATGCAAGGAAGCATTTTTGATGTTGGACAAAGGAGACTCTTGGTCAGAGCGAGGATCTTAACGGTATTAAAGGTCGGATCATGCGGGAGAAATATGGGGATGGTGCAGTGGAAGTGAGGGGTGTAGAAAGACTAGACATCGGAAAGCGGACTTTCTCTTACGTCAGTGGTTTCTGAAAGCTTTGGCTAGCTAGAAGCGAGAAAATAAGCTCGGAGTGGGGGGCAGCTGTCAGCAGGATTATTGTCTCGGACCTGTTATCCAGCGAGTCCTTTTTGGGAAGATCGTTGTGGGATCGCGATTCCCTCGGGACCAGGGACGTCGGGACGCATCGAGACGACTGAACACGTCACCTTGAGCACAGTCAATTCGACGTGTCGGTAAACTCGCTTCCACAGCGATTTTTCTTTTCATCGACCAACGTAGAGACTCTCCTCAAAATTCACACTCAAAACTACTCCAGTCATGTATAGCATATACAAAATTATCACTACAAAAAAAAAAAAAAGAAAAAAACAAAAGAAAAACCTTGAATTTTCGCTTATTAATTCCCACGCTGTTGCTCGATGAAGAAATAACAGGCAAGTACCGTATTACAGCGAAATTCGCAAGATTCGTTTCTCGCAGTGTGGAATTAACGCATTACGCATTAACCGGCTTAACGCGTCGTGCCTAATTCTTGCTGCGTCGACGACCAGCCAAGGGTCAAGGTAAAGCAAGAAATTATAATTCTTCATTTTAGCAAGGATTGAAATAAAGGGTCTACCCCAAGCCAGAGGCTGTGGCTTCTCCGTAGGATCAGAGTGAGCCGAGTGCACGGCAGTTGTGCGCGGAAAGTGATTAATTCTTAACAAGACGAGGTTTGCTCGGTACTCGAGTTAAAGGGAAGAAAGAGTAGATCGAGAAAAAGAGGAAAGAGCAAGAGGGACGGAGAAAAGAATAATGCGCTGCTTCGTGAAAAACACTACAATGAGAGAGTGGAGATCGCGTTCGCCGAGGCGCCATGGAACAAACGGGTCGGTCCCCTTCGGATCCACCGGCTTTAATTAATTTTCTATGTGTTGGGGGTAGGAGATGGCGTGGAGGTAGTAAAGGAGTGGGGCAGGAGGGGGGGGGGGGAGGGGTAGAGGAAACTACGAGAATGGGGAGGGTATCGGATCTCTCGTGCCAGAAGCTTCGTAACTCTCGTGGTGGTTTGCCGCATCTCGAGGGCGAGCTGTGGAATACTTGAATCGCGAGTAGAATAATGCATGCACGCACGGCACGTGCCACGCAAACACATGCCCAAACGTGCGCGTGCCTCTAACCCCTATCGAAACCACTGTTGTTTCACCATTCTAATTCATTGGCCGACCTACCGCCTTTTTCTACTTATTAATCCTCCCCTCCCCCCTCCTACTTCAATCGAGCCACCAAATCCGGCGGTAAACGCACCGGTGCACGAGTGTTCCTTTCCACAACTCAAAATCTACTTTCTCCCCAGCGTAAAATGTACCTGGTTTTTATTAATTTATAATATGACAGGTTTTTTCTACTCGAAACACACAAAAGATTTCTAAAGATATAAATTTTTTATCAGATTGAGATCTTACCGTTTTTTTTTTATCAAGATTAAAATTTGTTGACCGTATATTATTATAAAGGATGATTTCGTTGGTTGCGAGGGGGGATTGAGCGGTTTAAAGGGACTCGCGTGCGAGGTTGGAATGATTTGGTAATGTCGGAATTGCCATTGTAAGACGATATCCGCGAGAATCTGGTGGCGCGTGCTTCCCAAGAATGCAATATTTATATCGAGAGAAAGGGTCGGAAGAGAGGGAGAGAGCTGGGAGGGGTCTTCATCTTCAGACTATATATATAATTGTAGGAGAGTGGCACGCGAGCCTTGGCGTTAACCGCCAACCGAAATAAAGGCTTGACAAAGCACGGGACGACAGTGACACCGGGAATGAATGGCCGCCCGCGCAAAACCGAGAGAAAAATTCCAACGGGAGGTATACGTATAAGAAAATTGTGTCAGTTATGAAACTGAAATGGCGCGCGCGAGCGCGAGTTTTCATCGAAAACTTTATCATCTCGGAAACATAAAATCCTCCGTCTAGCCTGCAAATTGTCCTAGAATACGGCTGTTTTTTGTACACTTTTATGTATACAGGAAGCTGGTGCCATTAATACCTTGGGCCAATCGTATGTTTTCACCTCTTTCTTTTTTTGTCGCTTTATCACCGCGGTATAACCTCGAACAAGCTGTAAAGATAATACGGCGTAAAAAGTTGGAAGGAAGCATATAAAGTATATGGAGCAGCATGCCGTGGTTAATGATTGGGATTAAGAAGGGCGATTGGTTATAATGGTGAAAGGGTTGAGAGTGCTGGTGTGGGTGAGCGTAAAAGGAAGAGGAGGAATATTTAGCATGGAGGAACAAGTGTGTCGGTGAGGGTACGAGAGGAAGAAGCTGAGAAGAGATGAAGAAGAAGAAGAAGAAGAAGAAGAAAATCGCAGTGATGGCACACAGGAATGTGGCAGCTGCGGGACTCATTCAGATCCGCGCGGAGGAATTCTTACTACTTGCGTTCTGCTCGGGCCAACCGGGGCCCTCGCACGCTCGACGACGCGCACCGTGTGCGTCTCGGTGCACTCTGTCTCTCCGGTGTATAGGGCAGAATCCCGGGGTCGCCAACTCTCGCCACTCGACGCGCGTCTCTGTCGTCCAAGTTGCAAGTATAAACGGCCCTGGCGCATCCTCAATGCTCGCTCTACCCACTTGAATTTCATTCTGGAGCGTTCGCGACATCCACATCCACTCCCTCGCTTTGCCTGTCGCCAACGCGCATGCATTCATAAACAACGCGCTAATTTCTCTCCGTGGCTCGAATTTCACTATTATTAGTATCCTCCCCCCATCTCTTCATATTTCCAAACCGTCGACGGAGAATTTTATCAATCTCTCTGCATACTTACACCGAACGTCATTGTTCCTCGCAAATATTGCATTTAGTCCGATGTACGTATAGTCGAAGAGGAAAACACGGCGAACCGGAAGAATACTATATCCCTTTCGAGAGAAGCACTCATCTTTTCGCGGCGGTCATAATGCAATCAGAATCCCCGAAGGAAGAAGAGATTAGAGGGTACCACTCACGTATGGTATTTACTTTGAACTATTTTCGGCACTGTAGCCGAAACGCATTATCTGACGCCGTCTCCGCCACTGCCGTCCGTCGCGCTGCCACCGACGCTTCATTCTTCCTCCTCCGTATACCAACACGCTAGATTATATGTATATGTTTCTCCGTTATCTTCGATATTAGTTTCCTTGCCTCGTGACGAGATTAATAATTTTACACCGGGGAAGCTACACTTCCTTAACCATTTTTTCTGAAATTCAATCTTCTTGTATAAATAAGGTCTAAGAGGTGGAAGGGTGGAGGGGGTGGAAAGCATTGCTGGTGAAGATTTTATAATAGAATGAGAGTGAGATGAAGCGAAGAAAAATTTTATTTACAATTCCAAGTTTTATTTCATTAATTTAATCGTTTCTCTTATAGTGTAAAGAAAGTTATACAGCCTTGAAGAGTAAACATGGATAAACTATAGTATTGTTATACAAGGATCTTAGTCGAAGAAACACGTAGGATAAAATTAAGACGAAATATTCGTTCAAAATTTTTGTTTTAATAATTAAAAAAAAAATGATTCCTCGTTCCGCATAGGGAGGCTACAAAGAGTGGGAGGGTCAAGGGGGGTGAAACACGTTGTACTGTAAGCAAAGACAGTAGTCGAAAGAGAGTAAGGTGAAATAAAGGAAAATTTCCGATGCGATGAGATGACGAACTCGCGACGTGCACTGGGAGATAGAGAATAAGTAGAGAAGGGCGCGTTGGCATCGCAGTGGAAAGCTGAATGGACGCAAGAGTGAAGAATACAATAGAGCACCGTTAGCGTAGCCGGAAAACGAACAATGCAGCCTCCTGGATTCAGTTAACAATCCGTGCAGCGAACATGGGTCGCGTCGATAGATAAGAGAGAATGCAACTGTCAAGAGTCGCAACAACAGTCAACATCCGGTGTGCGAGGACAATCTTCGCATAACGCGGTGCCGCACACAGACACACACAATCCTTGTCAATTACAACACTGCGAAATCGAGCCCGAAAAATTGCATAGAAGCAAAGTGAAGTATTTAAAATCTTTTTCTGTATTTATTTTTACTAATAATATACGAGCGAGCACTGTGTGTATATAAACGTGCCCTTTATACGCATTATTTTCGAGTGGAGTAAAATTCTGATTTGGAAAGATAATCAAGATAATTAAAAGTAAGCGTAATTTAGCTTGAGAGCATAGTTTTATTAATTTTATGGTCTCCACGAGTCGCTAACGATCCGCTGGAACAATGAGGCACAATGTTAATGAGAAAAGTAATTATGTGAGAGATGGTTTTCTCCCCAGGAGTTGTTACGCGCAAGGAGACCCCTTAGACACTCGGAGCCCGTAATACAAGAGCCGAGTGGTGGTCCAGACGCCGACGTCGACGCCGACGCCCCCGCCAATAAGGTATACGACGCTACACGCTACAAGGAGTAGCCAAGCGAAGCAGTGACTCTTAGCCTTTAGAATGCACTTTCCTTCTTAAAACAGTCTACCTACTCTGCCCATTTTCTCCCCTTCTTCACCCCTCCCCTCCTCCACATACACACCTCATCCTCCACCACGCAAACTTTAATGGCTCATCTAGAAAACCGCGAATCGTTTTTCTCCACTGCTCAAGACAATCATAATAATTAGCGGCTAATAACAATACCACAAGGCGTTCCTCCAAGGTGTGCTGAACACCAGGTGTATAATGCCTCGGGTCTGCGGTCTGGTGAAGCAAACTCGATGTATAATCAATGTTCCAAATAATAACCTGAATTTTACCTTTTCAAATCGCTCAATGAATAAAAATTATGCTCTTTAACGAGATTGTTTTACCTATATACTCAAAAATCACTTAATTATATATGACGTTATTTTTTAAACAAATATATCTCGAAAAAACGACGCTTTTTGCCTTGAAAAATGGGCTCCTGATGGAAGACAAGAGTTGTAGTGCCGATCATGATCTAGTCACTTAGTATTATATATGTACAATGCAAATAATTCCCAAGTGTTCTGAAGTGTATACGAATCGACGAGCTCTTTCAAATTTTTGCAATTTTCTGAACGCACTCAGTGAAAACTATCGATATTCTTGTGTGTATTGGTCATAACACGTTCATACGCGTGCACACCTGTTTGCAGCCAATTTTTGTACAATCGAGAGGATTTATAATTTTGTAGCTAAAAATTGCTTTAACATCTTTTACATATTTGTAACATAAATTAATTACAAACAATTCGAAAATTTTTTAAATATAATTGTTTTTAATATTTTACAATATTTAATTGATTGAAAGAAATGAGACAAATTTTAATTTTATTAAGAATTGTACCTTTATATATTTCCCTTTTGCAGTAAGTCTTTTGTTTGCGAATAAGTATACCAATCGGGTTTCCCCCGTTAATATTTGCATAATAAAATAAAGAGGTAAATAAATGACGTGTACGAAGCGAGGTTTATTGTGCGTATAGCTAGGAATGTACACCAAGAGAATCGAGCGAATGCAAAGACCTCTCCTTCAATCCTATAATTGTCACTTGGGACTTTAAGATCATTTAGAAATCGTACAATGGAATCTTAACGGTGTGATTACTTTCGTCGAATGCAGAGGTATACACGCACTATGCAATTGTTGCGAGTGCTTCAGTCTTGACGAAGCGATAGAGAGATGCTTGTCATATGCGTGAGAATCGTTTTCAATCGATAATTTGATTACATCCAAATATGACGATGCATTTTTGCAGCGGTCCGCGGGATCAGAGGTCCAATCATCTAAAACGCAAATATTTCCCATTTTTTTGTTTTTTTTTTTTTTCAAGAGAATTCATGTTTTTCTGAGCGAGTCACGCGAGTAATTGAACGCCATTGACTCTTTACTTCCATTGCAGAAATGTTGTATACAAATTTAGATAGAAAGTAGTGTATATATAGTAATAGCAGCTGTAAACAGATTAGTAAAAAGTTGTTTATGACAGGAATAATGAAGCAAAGAGATACTAGTGAAATACGAGAATGCGAATGAAAAAAGGAAGAGGTCGTATGAAAGCTCGAAGGCGCACTTTGAGGGGGTAACATCCGCCAAGGAAACTTAATGAGGTTAGTTGCAATTACATGCATTAGCAGGAATCGCGAAAGACGGGAACAGCAGGAGCTTGGCAGTCGACTGACTAACTGTGAAAGATGGAAGAAGGGCTTGCAGAGTTTACTTTGCCGGATTTGTGTGGGACAAGGACAAAAAGTAAGCAAGAGAGGAAATAGTGAAAAATGAGAAAGTGTTTGCAGAGATATAAGTTTTTCAATGGAGGATAATGAACAAAAGAGTAATAAGAACGGTTATTAAAGAAAAAGATATGTTCGTAAAGATAAAGCTTATATTTATGAATAAAGGGTAAAAGGTCAAGAAATATGGAAGGTAAGTGGAGAAAATAGCGTATTTGTGAAAATATAAGCTTATAAGCAAAGGGCAAAATTCAAAGGAGAAGCTAGAAAAATATAGCGATAGGAATATCCTTTGTGCAAGTGTAGGTTGGTAAGTAAAGGACACAAAATAAAGGAAACGAGGCACATAGTGAAAAACGATGGAGTTTGCAAAGTAAAAATTTGTAAGTGATGAAGATGAACAGGTGTGGGAGAAGGGAAGGATAGTGAAAAAAGTAGCGCGTTTAAAAAATTAAATATTGCAAGGTTACAAAATAATAAGGGAAAGGGGAGGCATAGCGAAGAAAATACGCGCTTGCGAGAATAAGTAGAGGGTAAAACGCAAGGGAGAAGGGAAGTGCAGTGAAGAAAGTGTAGAGCTTGTGCAACGTTACATGTTTTTGAGCGAAGGGCAGAAGGTAGAGAGGAGTGGGGGAAGGATAACTAAGGAAGTAGCGCGTTTGGGGATGTAGAATGCGTTAACGACGAAGCGACTCTGTACTGTCTGGTGTACAAACTCTGGATAAACAGGGAGAGGGGGGGGGGTTGTGGAAGGGGATGAGTTACACGCGTCGTTGCTCCGCGATCAAACGAGCAACGCCGCTAAGCTGTCGCGATAATTCTTTGATCGAGAAGCTCGAAAAGCTACATTTTCCAGCAACCACCAAGAGAGGAGTTGTTCAACGAATTATCGAACCCCGTTTCCTCGCATTTTGAGCAAATTCAAAGAGAGAAACGACATCCTAGTTTAATAAACGACCCCCTTCCACCCACTGCTGCTTCCATATATTGTATTTAAAGTCTGAAAGCACAACGCAGTGTGGCAGAGCTTTCGCGAGCGTGGCTCGGGAGATAATATTGCGGCGGAAGGAAAATTCGATGGGAAAGTTGTAGCAAACGAGGATGATGAAGAGAAGAAAGCGTGATTCGTCTGGGGAAAAGTTGTCGCGGGTGACTATATACGAGCTAGCTTTTGTCTCGCTTAGCGAGGCTGCGACTATAAAGAGAGGGGTGGGTGGCGAACGTTGTAGCGTACGAAACATAAAGCACACACACACATGCATAGTTGCTTGGATGGATCGATACGGATTTAGCGAATCTCGTTCTCGTGGGTCGTTGCAGGTGCAGTGGGATGGGAAGGGATGGCGAGTGGTGTATACATTGATATATATATAGGAGCGTGGGGGTGGAGTGGACGGTGGACGCTCGGATACGTTTGATACAATATAGTATAAGCGAGATTCACAAAGTAGCATTCTATTGACAGAGAGACCGACGCTCGTCGGGTCCGTTGGTGATTATACTTGGTGATCATATCGCTCGCATATTGACAAATACAGAGTTGTACACAGAGAGATGGGAGTGCGGGGGTGGGAGGGGGTGTATGGCAGAGAGGCGAGGTCGAGCCAGCCTGTGTGTTTCTGTTTCTGTTTCTGCCCACTCCCTAACCATCCCTCTATTGACGCGTATCTCATTCTCTTGTCGCTCTCTCCTCTCTACGAGCGTCTCTCGTTTTACCGTATCGTGCGTCCTTTTCTAGGCACGAATCCCCGGGTCCCGCGGAACGACGTGGCGGCGGCCCGTGGGCGCTCCTCGCGCACTGCTGCACACAGCCCGCCCACCGCCGCCCCGCTGCAACCCACAATACACCGCTAATTCCCACGAAGCGGTCGAACCGATACGCAAATGGACAAACGCGTCTGCCTATACGCCCCCTCGTCTAACAGCCAACCGACCACCACCACCTTTCTCCCCAAACTCCCAACTAGACCGACCGCCCGCGGGATTCACCTTTCCGACTATACTCGCGCGTAATAACCACGGCATTCCCTCTGTTTATCCACCGGCGCCCACAATTCTATATGTATGTAGGAACACGTAAAAAAATAATTTCAAATCGATCGTTTGTTGCGTACGAATCCGTCGGTTTAAAGACGGATGAGTACTACTGTCTCGAAAAAGGGTGTGTAAGCTTATGCTCTCTCTCTCTCTACATATATATATATATATATATATATATGTATAGAGTATATGTAGAGAGCGAAGTTGAAGGATCTCGACTGGGCGTGACAATTCGGTGCTGCCGTTGGTGCTTCTGGCGCTGCTGTTGCACAGGTGCCGCCGCGAGAGCAGGTAGATTATAGCAGGAAAGGCAAAGGAGGGCAAAGGAGGAAGGAAGGAAGGAGAGAGGTGGATTCTTGCTCGAGGCAAAGCAGTCGAGTCGAATCGCCCACGCAAATCTACTGCAATGCCTCGACCCGAACAGTTCCGAAAAGAATCTCACTCTTATACGCGTGCGTGACTCTGGCTGTTGCTTGCCAGGAGCTCTCCTTCGTTCTCTCTCTCTCTCTCTCTCTCTCCCTTGTCTGATTCAACAGTATCCGTGTTGGTGCTGCACACCTGTGCCGTGCAGAGGCGGTACATGGCATCCTATAACGTATAACAGGTGGAAGAAGAGAGAGAGAGAGAAAGGAGAGGGAAAAGATCCAGGAGGCCCCCACTCGACCCTGAATCTGCCAACTCGAACATTACTATACGCCCTCAGCGACCCGAGAGGAGGAGAACCATCAGACTACCGCCTTCCTCCTACGTCCTCTTTTCCTTTCTTACCATTCCTCCTCTTCCACCAGCCGCGATCCAATAATACTACAATTCTTCATCGTTCCTCTCCTCCTCTATAAAATTCATCAAATCTAGAGCAGAATTATATACCAAAGATATTTCGAGAGATCCCAACTGATCAATGACTACCGCGAGACAGAATTTTACCGAGAATAGAGGAATCGATTATTTATCGCCAATGAAAATCAAGATATAGACTGGGATAATCGTCGATGAACGAGGGATCGTTACAGCGAGGAATTAATAAGACAGGTATTAAGAGAATAATGACATGGCTCGCGAGCGATAGCACTAATATCTAAGAATAATCCAGTTACGTGGGACAGGCGAATTGCCAGGCGCGGTATTAATTCGCTTCTGAGAGGTGCCTCGTATTATAAATGTACTATAATTACAACAAAAGTTGATTTGGATTTCGCGCGGTGGCCCTTCTGCCCCTCGGCATATCGTGTAAGCCTAGCTGCTATTTAGCGCTATAATTTATAATCCGTTGCCGCATAAGAGCGTTATAATAACCGCGCCTCTGCTCTCTCAAAGGTCGTACGGTAGTAGCGCTGTATGGGTATTGTGTGTGTGTGTGTGCGTGTGCGGTACCAGCAGTGTACATGTATAGAGATCCGACGAAACGCACCTCCATCCTAGCCAGCACGATCGTTAATGTTCATCGCAGCTATGGCAATTGCGAGTCTATACCCCGTACCAGCACGACCGGTCGTGTTTACTTAAATGCATTCGCAGAATTTCACCGAGGGGCAAATTTAGCGGGATATACATCGGTAAAGAAGGAGCATCATTTCCACCACGGCGCAGCACGTAAATGACCGATGTAATAACGGCAATACGCGCGTCGTATTATCTGCACGCGCCCCCACTTTTTTCTCCTGCCAAATCTGCCTACCTATAGCACACACACACACACACACACATGTACGGACGAAAGAGCGCAGCTCAGCTTCCTCGCGTTCTTATCCCAACCACGCGATGACCCGACCTTTTTTTTAGGGTCGACTGAACCATATAAAGAGCTAGACTCCTTACCGATGCTCCCCGGCGCTGTTTCTAAAACTCTCCCTCTTCCATCGGTGTAATTCCAATTTGAAAATTTAATAGGAATATATGCGGTTAAGGTCCAAATCGGGCCAGATTTCCTGTCATTGCGAGATTTATCACATCCCGTGTCTTTGACTCCCTTATTAATAGCAGCTCATTCATTTTCCCGATATTCGATCGTTGCCATAGTGCTGTATAGCCAATCAATTGACAATTAAAGGGACGCGTAATCAGAACCCCCACTCCTCTACACTCCTCTTCGATATACTCGCTCCATGTGTGTTAAGAGCGAAAAATGTGTCAAATCAACCATGCTCGATCAATTTAGCCGACTGATAAATATGCAGTGTACCATCCATATATTACCAACGAAATCTCATTTTTTCTCGGATAGACGTCCCGGGAACGTTGCATTTTTTTTCCAGTTTATACGTCGATTAATATTACTCGACAGGGCAGCTTCGTTCGAGTTAACGGAATTAAATGCACTGTCCCTTATACTTAGCACTGTTCGTGTCTGGTTAAAAACACTCGTACATGCGAGAGTATGCACGTGTATGGGTTAATAATAGCGGTCGACGAGAACAGCAACGTTTAAGAGAATGGTCGGGATATAAGCCGAATATGTATAATGTATTTCTGCAAATTGATCTGACACTTTGTCAATCCGACGCTCCTCGAAGAGCTCGTTAATAGAAATACACCATGTATCTGGCCTGCGAGTGAATTAACCTAGTACGCTAGTTCAAAGTACCAATTTGGAACTACCCGAAGAATACCTGAGGTATATAGGAGATAAATAGAACGAGTGTGTTACGGGAAATTAATTTGCACTGATAATGACAAATTCGTTACCTTGGATTGGTCCTGCTGTTGCAGCAATTGTTCCCTGAGCAGTTGCAATTGCAGAATCATCTCGGATAGCCTGCGTTCCTTCTCGACGAAACTCTCGGCGCAGAGAACCCTGTGGAGGGCTGCTGCACCGTCCTGCTGAGTTTGTCCTTCGCTGCTTCCTATCGTCCTTCCGGCACCCGTCGGTGATCCTGCCACGTTATTCGCCACGTTGCCGCCGCTTCCGCTGAAAGGTCATAGGTTCTTTGTAAGAATACCTTCTATATATATATATATATATATGTTTATAGAAAAAATAACGCGGGCGAAGGATAATTTCGAGTAAATTGCTGGAGGAAGGGTTGGGGCGAGTTGCGCCGAAGAGAATGAAGAGATGCGTCAGCCGGGAGGATACGGCAAAGTGGATGCAGGTCGCGCCGAGGCTAGGCTCGGGGATCGCTTGAATAATAGATAGGGTCGTAGCCGCGCATAATCACGGTGAACTGAGTGTTTGCGCCCGTGATGGAGCCCTTCCTCCCACGCAACGGACGGTTCTTTTATGTCTGAGAAAATGGACCACGAATAAGTGATACAGAGGCCTATTGTGCTCCGCGCGGAAGCCATCGTGCTGGTCTTGCCGCCAGCGAGTCTCTCCTACGTACGCGCGAACCTACCTCCACTCTCTCCCTTCCACTCGCGGATAGAGATTTTGCAGATCTGGGCCAATTGCATCGATTCGATGCCCAGTTTCGACGCTGCTTCTTCGCCCTTTATTATTATTCCACTCGTTCGTTCATTATTAAAAAAACCGAACAATTACGCTTTCGCGCCGAATAAAAATGCAAGGAAAATCGCGTGGATCACGCGTTCGCGCGAAGAGACGCAAACGATGCTTTTCGAGTCAATGTTTATTTATATCCGCGGTGCACGAAAAAAGCGAAGCCGCGTGATTTACGAAGCATCTCTCTCGCGCGAAACTTTATATTCCTTCTCTCTATACCGTTGTGAATTGTTTTCGAATAAAGAGGAAAACAACTTTTGTCAAAGTTCAATGCTGTTACCGTCAGTAGGATAATAATTATACCGTATAGCCGTTGGTAATTGTTCGATAAGGAATTCGAAGCTGAATTGATTGTAATGACGTCGTATAACGTGGAAAAATATTGAATGGAATGGAAATTGTTGGCTATTGAATAGGAACTATATAGTGAAATGCGTATAGGCATATCGTATGTGTCCAGGGTGATTTATGAAAGTGAAAGACGCGTGTTTCAATGTAATGTTCGGCGATCCGATGCAAATGCCAATGTGCTGCATGCTTTTTTTACTTCAGCACAGTTTGATAACTGAATTTGCGTTAGCTGATTATTTAAGTGAGACGTCACACATGTTGATAATCTCTCTCTCTCTTTCTGCACCGTGAGCATATTTCTAAAGAACAACATATACGTGGCAAGACTTCCTCATTGACCAACGAGGCACTCGTGCCTCTATATCTCGAGCAGTAATTAGATTTCAATGGCAGAGGCATCAGAGTCGGCGTTGGATTTCGGATCGCACAGTTTTCTCGCTATTTCTGTTGTTCAGAGCGCTGCCAAGTTCACACGCATTATCCACACATTGAAAATTATCAATCGACACGTTGCGTCTCTCTCTCTATCTCTCTCTCTCTCTCTTCTGCGCCAAACAATCGCGCTGCTGATTTGTCGCAAATTTTCAGCGTTAGATTCGCTTCGCTTTTACAATTATTATTATTATTTGGAAATGTTCTCTCGACTCGTACATCTATATATAGCCAAGGCGTCTATACCGCAGAGTACCCCGCAACGTGCACGCACGTACAACTAATAATAATATATAAAAATCTCAATAGCTTATCGGCTGGTATGAAAGGCTATAATGGATTTTACGGCGACGATCTCACAATCGTGGCTCATGACGTAAGCCGTCGCGATCATTTAGAAGCGCGCGTGGACAGTCCATACTCTGTCTCGTTCCATCCCGTCTCCCCCCCCCCCCCCCTCCCCACTATACCCCCCGGGCTCGACTTTGTACATTGTGTGCGCGATTCAGCCAGCCGCGCCGCTCCGGACGAAAAAAACCCGTCGCCTTCATCATCTCGCTACAAAGAATCAATTCATTGACGGACCTAATTACCTACGACGTCTATTACAAGAGAGAACGCACCACGTGTCGGATGCAAACTACCAACAATCTTCTGCACGAACAATAAGAGCCAGTTTTGCTTTTTGCCAGGATTTTCTTGCTTCTTTTATTCTGCTATATATTATCTCTGTCTCTTTACGCGAGTTGCGAGGAAACTACGAGAAGAAAGAAAAAAAAAATCCACTGTGTTCCATTGTTATTTCTCGAAACTTGAAGTTTTTTCAGGGATAAACTTTGAAGGATTGTTCTACTTTAGATAGCGATATTACCGTATCTCGAGTTTGAATTGGTCGACATAATCGAAATTTTTATCTATACCCCTTTTCTTCTCTTGTCTCGGAGATTAGTGGACCATCAATGAATCCTTTGTTTTTCAGCGGATATTTTCTCCCCTCTATACCAGCGAGAAGCGCCTGCTGCTTCTTTCGTTTAGTTTCGTTTCGTATCGCAGAGTTTTCGTTTGTGACGCGGGCCTGCAACATTCTTCGAGTGTACGCACTACAATGAGAGCTTTTGAGAGCAACAGCAGCACCAGGCTCGCTCTGGCCGATCAGCCTTCTTCTTCTTCGTCGAGTGTTTCGGATTTCACGGCACTGCGAGAAGAAACCGAGCGATAGAAAAAAAATCTATTTAACCGTACGAGAGCACGAGTTGCTTTTCAATAAACCTTGCAGAAAGAATTAATCTCCTTGTGGATGTATCCAATGAATTATTCCACTGGTTGTATTATTATCTTTCACTATTTCTATTTGCCTTTTATTCGTACGAATAGTACGATCTATTCGCGCTTCAATTTTCCTCAATAATCGATCGACGTGTCGCTAAATACGCGACACGAATGCAAGCTTTATGCATTACCGATTAAACAATTAGCAAGAAGCTACAATAACACGCTAGATTGGAATAATAATATGCTCGAGCAGATCGCTTAATAAAATGTTTTTAGAAATCGTTTCTGCAGCCTTTTACCCAGCCTGAATAATTCCGTGAGCGCATTAAAAGTTTATCGGGTTTTTCCGATGGCATTTTAGTTTTAGGCGCGCATTAAATATAAATTACTATAGCGTCTGTAGCATTCGTGTCAATGTAACACGAATCACTGATACAATGCTACGTTCGTAATAGAGAGTATTACGATTATTGTGTAATTATACATGACATACATACAAATGTGAGATAGGAAGAAAAAATTGCAATCGTCTTACGCAAAGAGCGTCGGTCATTTCTTCGTTTAGAAATTAAGCGCTTATCTTAATACTCGCTCGTACGTGTAAGCGTGGCACACGTATACGTTAAAATGAGAGAAAGAGAGAGAGAGAGAGAGAGAGAGAGAGAGAGAGAGAGAGAGAGAGAGAGAGGGATGTCGGTTGATTTTATGCCACTGATGCCAACATCAGTTGCTCGTCTCATTTCCTTCGAGCGAGAAGGTATTTCCTGGCGATGTTGGGCCGTGCCGAAATCAACCGGAAGTGACCCATCACACCTACCCAACCTAAATTCAAGTACCCTAGTACCCAAGTATCCAACTTTGCTCTTCCTTAGTCGTTTCTAATAAAATTTACAAATTTCAAACTCTACATTCCTCGTTTATAAAGTACACTGCAAATTTTATTTTAATACAAACATTTAAACAGTTGCTTTGTACAATTTTCCATATGTCTCAAAAAAAAAAAAAAAAAAAATACTTTACAAATAGTGTCTATTTAATTCGATAATTTAGTGTAGTTTGTAATAGTAGCAAATTTGGAGAAAATTCGTGCTGGAATTACGCTATTTGTATGAGAAAAGGCACCTTGAGATAAAACAAAGTATACAAATTGATTTAAAATGTAATTGCGATGTATTTACGTAGGAAGTTGCAAAACCTTCACAAATGGAACATCCTAAGTGGGATAATGCTCGAATATCGCCTGGAGATGATTATCGTCGTTTCTCGAAGGATTTTCGGGGCTCGACAAGGACGAGGCTTAAACCGAGTAATAATGCAGTATTTTGCGCGGTGGTCTAGGATGGTAAATAGTTGATCGGTGCGATGCTGGTCAGTTGCAGTCACGACACGTCTATCATCTCGTAGCGACAATTTGCGTGTTGAACGCTTCCTTCTACATACACACATAATGGTTAAACGAATCTCGTGACTCGTTAGCGCGAGAGAATCGATATTGGTAATCCGCAAAGCTTCGGGGCTTTGGCATCCTTGCAACCTCATCGCTATATACGATCCGGTGCACCTGGCCAATAATAGTACGTAGCGCAGAAATAACGCTTATAGCTTTTCAACGGAAATGCCGAGTTGTTGTTTAGAAACCTCCGTGTGTTTGCGCGCGCAGCTATAATGCAATGAAAAAAACTTGAAACTAACCTATGCGTATTGTGTCCGGTCGGCGTGGATGACCTTGAGGGAGTGTTCCTTCTGTGATTAGTCGTGTCGTCTTGCAAGGACTCACTGTTCATTTTACAAGTGAGCCTCTTGAGCACGTCGTCCATCGATCTCTTGCTACCCGCCGCGGTGGGGTTTCCTCCGTTGTTATTGTTATTGTGATTACTGCTGTTATTGTTGTTTTGCGTAACGGTGTTGTTATTGTTGTGCGGATGATGAGCGTAATAGGAATCTACGGAGAGCAGAGTGGGCGGCGAGCCGCACTCGGATGAGCTGGCAGGTTCGATGATACTGGCAGAATTCGACTGGTTATTGTGATGATTGTGATGATGATGGTGATGATGGTGCGAGTGGTAATTGGTGGAGGGGTTCGAGGCGTTGTAATGGTGATGATGGTGATGGTGGCGCGGAGGGGAGGATTGTTGTTGAAGATGCTGTTGCTGTTGATGGTGGTGATGAGGAGGATGATGATTCTCTTGATTGGAGAGAAAGAGGAGGCGCTGGCGTTTGTTCGTCCTGAGGGAATTTGGCGATGGGGCTGGTGAGTCCCTGATGTCGGGCTCGCTGGTCGTGGCCGGGGACGAGCAGCCAGAGGAACCGCAGTCTAGCGGCGGCCTCTGGAGCGGATAGCACTCCTCGATGTCGAGCTGCGTGGCGGCGATGGTGCTCTCTTCGCACGTGACGTCACCGGTAGCTCGCGCCGCGCTTGCCACGGAAATCGCTTCGCTACCGGCAATAGCAGCAGCAGCGGCAGCAGCGGCAACAGCAGTAGCAGCAGTACCACAACCACCACCACCACCACCACCACCACCACCACCGCCACCACCACCACCACCACCACCTCCACCACCACCACCGCCACCACCACCACCAGCACCACCGCCACCAGTCGATACCGGTGAACTCGTCTCCTCCTCCTCCTCCTGGCTTCCCGCCACTCCACCCACGCCTCCCCCGCCCTCCGATAGCTTCGTTGGTGGTGACTTCCTCTTTGAGGACATCCTCACTCTGCAACACAAGTAATGCTTCGCTCAGTTCCAATGCATCTCCAATGAAACTTCTCTAGATAGTATACACAAGCTATACAATAATTCGCTAATTAATTCTCTAAGATTTTGTTCGCGAAAAACCAAATGGACCGCGATTCTGCTCCTCGCAGAGTCCCTTAATTGCCAATATTCGCTGGGACTGCCAGCCATCGTCGGACGAGGGAAGTTTCCTTAGGTCTCTTGCAACCTTGGCTGTGTGTATTCTCTCTCTCTCTCTCTCTCTCTCTTCCTCTCCCTCTCCCTCTTAGTCTTCTGGACTGTGTGTACCACGTGCAACCTGCTGGCATTAATTTAGTTTCGGCCTATACTACCGAACCATTCATTTCCGTCTCCAAATTACTAAATCTAAATCGCGCGATTGACCGATGTCCGGTGGAGAAGAGTCGCGTACGTCCAAAGGAAATTCCTCAAGATTCTCTCTGTGCGAATTTCGCGAGAGAAGCGATCGAGCGACGATGATCGCACCACGACCAACGAGACGATCATCGCTTTAGCCTTTGCTAACGCATTAGCTTACATAACGCGACGAGAGAGAAGGCGCAATAATAAAACGCGATTATCGGACGTGAATTATTGTTGTGTGCGCGTGTCGTAAGATTCTTTGCATCGATCGGTGGCGGCTAGATGCGGGAGGGAGGTGGGAGAGGTAGGATACGAACGAGTGAGTGGCTGATTATCGCGGCTATCGAGGTTGTAGGTCAGAAACAGCCGACTCGTTAGAGTCGAGAAAAAGGATCGGGTTTTTAGATAGATCTGCCTAAATTTCTATTTCAACTCTAACCCTCCGAAAAACTCTCATCTCTCCCCCCTACCTTCTATTCATTCTCCTATATATATACGCTTCGAACGATATTTATCCTGCATCGGTTTATTTGCCTTTTTCCTCGCGAGATCAATTTATGCCGTGAACCAATATTAAGCGAGTTTCGCATAAAAACACACTTATTCTTCTTACAAGTTATTCGTAAAAAATGAATCGGTACGTAATCAGGTAATTCCGCGCGTTTAATGATAGTGACGTTTTTTTTTAAATGGCTCGTTTCATTATTCGCAACAAACACTTGTTTTTTTCTTTCGTTCTTATCGTCGCGTCTTTGTCGTCAATTTCTGCTTATTTTATAATATTGTTTTACGGTTCTGGTATGTTAATGAGCGGAGGTAATCGAGATTCTAAATCTGTATAGAGCGTCGTATGCTATATATGTACTATTACAAGCTGGTGCAAAAAATGTGCTATCAGGAACTTTGCTACAATCGAGTTAAAGGCTGACAGCGATTGTTAACCAGTCGATTATTATTACGGTATATCTCGCGAGCTGCAAAATCGGATCAACAACGAATTGGTACGCTTATTGGATGGACATTTTATTATACCCTGACCATTCGCAAAACCCAACGAACGATTCTTCGCGAATCGTATAGCCAGGCAATGGAGAGAGTGGTCCATCGCTCTGTACTCGATTGACCCGGATAGTGTGACGCGATAATATCCCGAAATTCTTTTCCCTCCTTATCTATCGTCCGGATACACAAACAAGCCTGAATTGGCATAAAGAGAGCCAGAAACGAGAGCCACAGAATTTATTTGTCGACACAAGCACAATGTAGCGACTAAAATTAATTCCGATAAGAGACTAACATTAATAGAGATTTCTAGGTTTGCAACACATTTAGAAATATTCTCTAATTACACACAAAAATTCTAACGTGTTTGGGACGAGACGATCTGCGAAGACAGAGGTCGCGGGGAGGGGGTGAGCTTTGAGTTTTCCGAGGTTAAAATTCTTTTCTCTCGCCGTCTGCTCGTCTCTCGGTTATGCCTCCGCGTAACGGACTTTCCATCAACGTCAAGTTGCCTGTTTCGTCTCCAACTCCCTCTCTGTCACTCTTCTATTTCCATTGTTCTGGGAGGAGAGGCCGAGTGTACGCTAGGTATTCGTGCTTCCGTCTATCTCGCGCACGTAAACACTCGTGTCGCTTATACACGAGGGAAGTATTTCTGTCGCCAGACTCCCCTAGCCTGGCATAATTACTTCGCGAAGCGCAGAACCGAGCCTAGGCGTTCTAGAAGCGGCCGAACGAAAACAGAGCGCCGGAGGAAAAAAATATTTTTAACCGCCAGATGCCATCGGAGCTTCGTTCGCTCGGATCACGACGCGTGCACACGCACTCCTTTCCCCGTTTCCTTGGCTCTTTTTTTTTCTTTACTGCCTTCTAACCACCCCCCCCCCCCCCTCCCGTAATAATACAATGCATCGATGCTTCGAAACTAAGGCGAGAAATGGCAGCGGAGGAAGTTCAAAGAGGAAGGCGATAACTCGCCAGTTTTGCGTGTATACTCTATCTGGCGTATTGTGCTTGATAAGAGTGAGAATGTGGAGGGGCGATAAGGGGGGGGGGGGGGTGGGGGAGAGGCACAGTCCGCTGCGAGCGCGACGAATCAGCGAATCTCCCCCTTTCCTGCTCCCCAAGTACTCTCTCGCCGGCCATGCAATCTTCATTCATTCAGATACTGATTCATTAAGTTCGTGAAACGGACGGTTGCGCAAGTACCTTTTCTTTCGTGGATACAGAGCCACTACGCAATAACCGTCGTTCCAATTCTATCTTTTGAAAACGAAAGCGCGTCTACTATACACTGTAAGCATCTGGCACAATGGACCAGTAGTTGCGCAATGCATAACAAATCGCTGCTAACAATGCGACATTAGACAGGTGCGGGGACTGATTAATTGGGTCAACTATTTCGGTCGACGGAACTTTTGCACGTTTTTCCATGCATGGTCGAGACAGTTTTTCCTGTTGTGCTCCTCCGTTCGCTCTGTCGATAATAAAAATGTTGCTGCTACATTGTAGCTTATTGTGCATATAGGAACGTGGTCTTTGCCTCGCGTTAATTCGGCCTCTCAATCGCAACGCGGGTCTTATCGGGAGAGGTCGAACATCCCAGCTACGCTCGTTTCACAGATAATGTATAGATGTTATGACTATATTTAATATTACGCTCTATCTTTATCACGGTGTACAATAGTGATCCAACAGTGATCAACCTCCGCGACTTTTACTCGATAGTATACGACCGGGAGCACCCCTCAGCTGCTAAGACAAGCGTGGCAAGCTTTATCATTCCTTATAATAAGTTTTAATGGCATATCGCACTGTGGCAAGAAAGTTAGTAATGACCCAATTATCAGTGTTAAACGCGTTTAGAAAAGATCCAATTCACGATGATAACAATAGAACGTAATCGTTCCTCTGCTCTCGACCATACTCGAATTCCTCCATTTAGTTTATCATCAATCCTGCTGTTTCAATTGGAGATTTAGAGAGCTTGCGAGTTCTCGGTGGTTTGTAATATTTCAGCTTGGCACTGATCGAAAAATGATCCTGAAAGTTCAGGAGAGTGTAGAAAAAGCTAGGGGAGGGGGGGGGGGGGTAATGGGTGGGTGAGCCAACGCTTGACTTTCTATTAGTGGCACAATGGGAACGTGGTTTTTTGGGGATGCAGCATCTGTTCCAGCTCAAGTAGCAGAACAGAGCTGGAGGCAGCAGAGGCAAAGTAGAAGAATAGAGGGGAGACGAGAAAACAGAAGAATCCTGTGAGAGAGTGGGAGGGAGAAGACGTTGCGAAGCGGATGGAATATGGTGCCTAGAGCCAACTCGAGTGAAAACCATCTACAAAATGCTTCTAGATAGCGAGTTCCTCGTGGAAAGTCGACCAGTGTTGATCTATGTTACGTGTACGGTATTACTGCGAAGCAATTGAGAGAAGTGGAAGGTGGAAGGGTTTGTAAATATTTCTCTCAATCCCAAAAATTTCTATCGGCCTAGTTACAATATGCTATACAATCGGTTCCTGAATGTGTACAAATATTTAGAGATTTAGTAGAAATCGGTGGAGTTTTTTCAACAAAGTCTATATATAATTATATCAAGGGTACCATCGAAGGAAGGACATAAGACGTGTCTCTCGATCGAGGAATCAACCTGGCGATGAACTTTGGATGACGGAGTAAGACGGAAGGTTTAAGATGAAGTTGGTGAAAAGCGTAATGCACATGTAGCTAGGAGAAAGCCATATCGTTAGTATTCTTTATAGGAGCGTCGTGGGATATGCTCTACATAATGGAGTCCCAGCTAGCGTCTCTTCTTTTGAAGCCATGTCGGTCGATCTCTTGTTTATGTATGAGCGGGTGCGACCACACTTACACACAGAGCTAAGCTAACCCTGCAGACACGCACGTAACGCTAACACCAGAAGCATCCGTTACCCTCCCCCACCCCAACCCCCCTCTTGGAACCTCCTCGTGCCGACATCCAAAGAGAAAGAAAAAAAAAAAAAAACCAAAAGAGACGGAAGGGAGGGCCCAAGTCCGTCCAAAGTCGTCGGTTTTCACGAGGCGATGAGAAGAGCGTACAAATGGACAGAGACTCAACTAGAAGAGAGGGAACCACATTTCGAACATGATCCCGCCTAGCCGTTGTAACACCAATCATTCTCACTGTCCCTCTCCAATGATTTTCAGTCTTTTCGAATTTTCCAATTTTATTTTCCTATTTCACACTCGTGTCTTCGTGATAGGAATAATTCCTGTTACATGAATGGTAAGGACAGAGTATCAAAATAAACAAAACGTGACAATCAAAACTATATTTGGAATAGGCTATTGTCTACATAATCTTATAATTTCGCTTTTGGCAATTTTCCTATTATTCTTTCATGCTTATTTCTTCATGATGAGATTAATTAAATCTACACGACAGTAAGAAGACGAGAAGAGTGTACAAACGGACAGAACCGGAATAGCACGTTTGTAAGAGAATCTCTAATACAAATTACTTTCACAGTCCTTCTGCTGATTTGAAATCTATTCGCTTCTATATAAATTTTTATTTTCTTCTTTCTCACACTCGTTCCTTCACGATGGAATTAATTGAAACCAGCAGTGCTACATTACGGCAGGAATAAGAGGAAGAAGACGAAGAACGAGGAGAAGACATAAGATTTGTAGTGTTCGAGTTATATCGACGGAATGAGGGACGAGTATGAAGAGTAGAGGCGACGGGTGCGTATCGGTATTGGCAAGAAGCGCGCAAATGAAGCAATGAAAGCGAAGAGACGGATGAGAGAGACGGATTGGCGAAGAGGGATGGAGGTGAGGGGAGGGAGGGGGGGAGTAGTGGGGGGGGGGGAGGGGAGAAAGAGAGGGATTATTAATTTGCGCTCGCGCGAAATCGAGCCGTCGTGATTAATTGCTGTAACTCGATTACGAGCAGAACGAGCGTACCACTGAACTTCACCGAGAGAAACGAGATTAAAAGGAACGACTGATTGCGGGGATCGACGCTGACGTTGATATACCTATTAAAGCGGTCGGTCGTTTGGTGCTGTTGTTATTGTTGCTGATGTTACGCGTCTACTTTGTGCGAGCTATAAATAGCGCCTAAGCTGCGGCGTACAATAAATTAATTCGTTTTATTATCGAGCATGCTGTACATTGGACAATTTCTCTTTCTTATTGAAAAAAATCAACAACGAAGAAGCATTGTCTGGAAAAGATGTGCGAGCAAAGAATCGTGTCTCTGACTTTCCAAGAAAATTCTTGTTGAAAAGAAGAAGAGAGTGCCCGATGTTTCCATACGAGAGTCAAAGGTTACCGGAGGTTGACATAAACGACGAATTTGATGAGAAACGATTGAAACAAAAATCTAAACGACGAGGACAGAGGCTGGCAGTTGGGATAATGAAAGAAGAGGGAATGGGAGAGGGATCGAAGAAAGAAAGAAAGAAATAGGGAGAGGGTCTTCTGACCGAGTGCGGGTTTAAGAAGAAGTGGGGCCATGTGTTCAGTGTCAAGTTGCTCGAATCTCAGACTCTACTTCCTTGCTACACCCCGCACACTCGGTGGACCACCGACCCTGTCCGAACGCTCCACCAAACAAATGGGAGTGTCCGTGTGCGGACCATTCTACTCTAACGGCTAAATCAAAAGAGCAATGTAAAATAAGCGTTTGGTGCACGCTCGAACGTGCCTTGACACTCCAACTCGACTTTCGGGCAGTTTTTTGGACGACTTGAATAATCTAAGAAGAATTTTCACATTGTGTCTCTTAGCGCGTTATTATATAGGTTTCAAGTGTATATATATAATAACGCGTGTAATTATCGAGTTGGTTTCGAGTGAAAATTTACATTTTTTAATTCTTTCGTTCCTGCACTTTACAGTAGTATACACTTGTAACGTGTAATTGGGAGCTTAACGAATGGCATAGCTTCAGGAGGATAGACAGAGCTGAGAGGAATCCGAGGAGGAAAAAGAAGAGGGAGAGTGAGCGAGGTCAAGATAGATTGGTAAAGAGGCTGGGGAAGAAAAAGGACTGCTGGCATCGCGAGAGGGCACGCACCGATGGGAACAAAGCACGCAGCATCTGGAACGCGTTAGAGTTCTCCGCTATCACCCCCGCTCCCCCCCCCCCCCCGCCCTATACGTAAACGTGACACTTACATACTCCCACATACACAAACATCGTTTTCCATGCATTCGCGCGTTTTCCTTCTTCCGTCTTTCTCTCTCTTTCTCTTACTGTTTCCCGTCCATAATCATACTCGAATAATACAGAAATTCCTGCCTGAATAATGACGAGAAAAATATTGTAAATTGAGAAAAGGTCTACATTGATGATGTAGCAAGATCAATAATATGTACGAGTTTAGGAAGAAATATACAAAATATGAAGTACCCAGTTTTATCCACGTTGATGAAAAAATTAAAAACTTCCAGATAATGGGCAGCAAATTTAGCAAAATTTTTCTCTCTTGCAGTCTCACGATTATTGTTCACGATTACAATAATGTTATTCGCGTTGAAATTGCAATTTGTGGAATCGGGTAGGCACAAAACTATACAAAAAGCAACGAAGGAAGGACGCGTTCGAGTGAATCGATAAGAATAATGTGCATCGAGTTGCTGCTGTTAATAAATTTACTGCACTTTGCGATGACAGTGAGTCTTTTGGTAGGAAATTAATCCGCACTCTGTATAGAGGGCAACAAAAGATACGTGCGTGTACAATCGTGGATACGTGCAGGCTACGGTAGACATACACATTTATACACTTCAGTTATCGGTTCCTCTATTCATACATCCCGATGGATTTCAGATTAACAGAGGGATAACGGACATTGTGCGATTTCTGGATGACTATGTCCGACCACTGTGCACACCTGATTCGTTTTTTAATCGGCTGAAATACTCCGGACTGAAATACCACCACTACCACTACTATATCTACCTTGTGCCATCCACTAATCCTAAATTAACGCGCGCGCTCCCTGCTTGATGAGAAAGGGTCTATCTGTCGTGCACGCGTACACTCCGCATACGCATTTACGAGTGATAAATATCGCGGAGGTGGTGGTGAAAAAAGAAACCAGAGAGCGAGATAAATATCTTTTGCGTATATAATAATAGAGGTACAAGTAAGCAGGGATGCTGAATAACGATGCGCGATCATGACTTTGAGCTTATCAGCTCACAGGAAAAAGAATAGCTATAATGTATGAGGAAAGAATTAGTCCATCCTGGCAAATAGTATTTGTTACAGATAATGACTTTTACGGTCTGCTTAATTCGACCTTGACCTTACAGGAAGGCAAATCAGTACGAGCTTTTACGCACTGCGAGCACATTTTTCATTCTTACACTGATATTTATTAGTCGCTCAAAGTCAAGTGCAATTCTTCGGCTTGTATAACGATATCGTAAAAATTGTTTTGAGAAACGTTTCCACGCACACGCGCACGTTTCAATCGGTAGACGTTTATCAATCTCGTCGTTGGTATTAAAATAGCACATATATATATGTGTGTATACGGAGATCTATTAATAAAACGTTTTATGGCGAGACATTTATTGTTAATAATAAGCTCGGTAATTTTCGAGAGAGTTTTTCTTCCGCGTGCAAACGGTCGAACGTGCAAGCCGAGGGATCTCTTGCACAAGAAAGAAAATTGACCGCGATTTATCATTGTTTACGTTATCAGCGTGATTCCGCGAAGCAGGCATTATACAATTTTCACTCGACGTATCGATGATCAGTGAAAAAGAAAAGGCTATCGCTGCTCTCTATTTTTTTCTCTCTTTTTTACTTGACTCTGGTCCAGCAGAAGCCAGAAGATTTTATGCCTCGGCGATTCAAAAGTCGTGCTTTGTCTTTTTCGCGGCAAGTGATGCAACGAAGATATATATATATATATATACAGTACGAATCTTTATTGTCAAGCGTTACGCGCGGATTCCGAAAATCATTTGTCGCTCGAGATGTCACACATAATTATAGAATTGTCTACATTTCTCACTCGAGATCGTGCCAGGCAAGATTTTCGGTTTCTCTCTCTCTCTCTCTCTCTCTCTGCACACCACCGGGTGATATCGTGCTCTACATAAATTTTTGCTCTGGAAACGCGGTGACTCTCGTATCTTTTCTCTAGTGCGCCTGAACGTGTGTGTGTGCGCGCGTGAGTGAACCGACACGTTGCAATAAATCGCGCTCGGCTGTTTTAGCAAAGAAACGCGTATTTTACGAGAGGTATAATATTGTAACGAGTGGCGCGATTATTTTGTCAAGCCCGATTAGGACGATCGTTTGATTTGTGGCAATCATCCTGTATCGTTGGATAATGGTTTCTCGAGGAATGCGAGAGAGTATAAGAGAGCGACACGAGCAAGTGGGAGAGGAATTTTTCGAGGGTCGCCGGGAGAGACTCGAAGGGGATCCGAAGGAGAACCGAAATCTGGCGAGTTAGGGTGAGTGAGACAGGGTCACTGGGTCAGATGCGTTCCACGCACCGTCTCTCTCTCTCTCTCTCTCTCTATCAAAAGTCTGCTCATTCACTCTCTGTCGCTTTGGTCGGATGTCACTTTCCTTCCCTCTCATTCAGCATATGCTTAGCCACTGCCTCTTCGACCGGCAGCAGACACCACATGCACGCGCTTCTATTTAATCGCTTCACCCATACCAATGCACCCTCCTCTATCTACGTGTACAGCCAACTACCGAATCTCAACGCTAAACCGAACACCAAATTTTCCTAAGCATCGAACAATTTCACCAAGAACCGTAGCTTCTTCGCGCTGTACACGTGTTTTTTGCTCAAGAATTTATCTCTCTCTCTCTCTCTCTCTCTCTCTTTCGATACACGTGCGTTTTTACGCCGTACCAGAGTGCTTCTAACTTTTTACGCTTTTCCCAGACGTTCCTTTTGTTAACCGCGTGTTACAGTTTTTACGCTTCTATTTTGTTATCGTTTCTTTCTTCGATAGTCGTAAGCATCACAACAAGGAATGCTACTGGGCTTACGATTATTAAAACGACAGATACGTCGAGGTGAAAAACAAATAATAGGAGATTAACGAAAAACATTGGCAGGATAACAGTGTGAGACCCAGGAGTGAGTTTTACGGTTTTCCTAGTGAATCGCGAGAGACGGTGTGATAGAGAGGAACACATACATATATGTATATATAAACACATTAGAGAGGATGTAATGGAGAAGAGCACGTGTTAGCAGGTAGATGAAATAACACGAAGCGGCAGCAATACACACTCTCGCACACTGACACAACTCACCTGCCGAGCGTGCTCATATCATCCTGCTGGTGGCTGGTTAGGCCGATCCAGGAAGTTCACTGGTCACGTGCACGCGCAAAATAACACCTCGCACAGACGGGCAAAAAAAGAGACAGGATTAATCGGGTCAAATCACAATTCTAACCAAGCATCAGCAGCAGCAACAGCAGATCCAGAGCTTTCGACCTTGCGACGTTTACGAAAAGGGATCGCGCGTCACTGGCCACGTAGCACCGAATATAAAAGAAAAACTTGCTCGGCGTTGTTTGATAGAATGGTCGAGTGCAGTCGGTATACCGAAGCAACAGATTACTCTTATCCTTTTTTTCTTCTCGGTCCCCCTCTCTCTCTCTCTCCCTCTCTCTCTCTCTTTGAGCACCTCAGGCCGTCATCCTTTTGGCGGCAAGTCTCCCTTCACTCGTTCCTCGCGTCGACCGCAGCTGCAGCAGCTTCGCACCTGACCAAGCCAGTAGCGAGACTAGAAATTGTATCCGGCATCGACGTCGACGCCGACGTCGTCGTCGACGTTACACGCGGCGAGCGCTTTAGCGTCGTGCTTTTCTCGCTCTTTCCGGAGGAGATTGGTCGCGCGGATCGCGCGCTCCGCTCGACGAAGACGTTACTGCTCGCGAAACGAGGATTCTCGCAGTCGGGGAGAGGAGAGCGGAAAGGGGGAGAGGAGAGAGAGGCTCGTGCGCGGGAGCAGCGGCGCCGAGTGGTGGAAATCCCGAGCGAGGAGCGAGACGAGGCGTGGTAAGAGAGGCGAGAGTGTGTTGGTGGCTCGTGGTATATGGTGTGTACCAGTGGTGTGGTGGTGGTGGTGGTGGTAGTAGTGCTGCTGGCGGCGGTACCGACGCGAGTGCACGCGTGTCTGTGAGAGCGTGTGGAACGCACGGCGTAGCGTGGCGTGGCACTGGCACACAACGGCATACAATGGGAATAATCACCGCGTCGGAGCGTCGACTGACCGACCGAAGCGAAGCCTCTCTCGTTGTGCCTGCCGTTCTCGCTCGCAGCCGCTCGCTTCGTCCTCGCGCGCGGAGAGAGCCGCGCACAGCCACACGGACCACGGCGGAGCGGTGTGTGAGTGCAACTCCAGCGTGCAGTGCGCGAGCGCGGCCGCGCGCACACGTGTGCGCCTGCCAGCTTCGCGATTTTCATCCCCACCGCCGCAGCGTCGGCGACGCTCCTCTCTCCCCCCCCCCTCTCCGCCTCTTACCCGCGCGTTGCCCTAGCTGCTGCACTCTGTACTATCCCCACTCCGCTCTATAATCTATACTCTCTCGCCGCCTGTACAACCACCACCAAGCGCTCCACCTCTTCTTCTTTCTCTTCCTCTTCCCTTCTTCTTCTTCTACTTTCTCGTCTCTCGCTCTCTCGCCGAGCGTGGCTGCCCCCACGCCTCCACCCCCGCCAGAACGCACGAGCCGGTGGGACACAAGCGATTTGCCACGCCTCCTACAGTTTCGCTCTCTCTCTCTCTCTCTCTATCTCTCTCTGCTCACGCCCATCCACGTCGCCGACGTCGTCGTCGTCGTCGTAATCATCCTCGTCCTCGCCCTCGTCCTCGTTTTCCTTATCGTTGCTCCTTCTTCTTTTCCAATCTCTTTCTCATTCTGGTCCCTTGTGTCCCGCACACCCATATATCGTTGCGTCCACATCAAAACTACTAGCCACGTTTCTCGCCCTGTATTACCCCCACCCCTTCCACTCTTTCCCTTCTTCCTCCTACCTATATAGACGCTACTGCATCTCTTCATTCCTCTCCCGCTCTTCCTTTTGCTCTTACGACCTTTCGTTCAATCGACCATCCCAAACCTTGCTTTCTTACGTCAGGGTCCTACGATCCCCCTCCCCCCCCCCCCCCCTATCCCTCATAATTCCTTCGCGAACAATCGTTTAAAGGTCCAACCTGTATCCTCGGAGATTCACGCCTGTCCGTACAGGTGCACGCTGCTCTCGCATCGAGCGAGAGCGATGCGAACGGGTGCTAATTGCAAAATGGCAGTTTTGCAATTAACAATTGCTCCTCTGTAGAGTGGTGCAGCGAGTCTCCCTGCTGACGCTATGGACCGACTGGGCGTATTCGCAGCAGAACGCCCTGTAGCGTCGATCACAGCCTGGCCGAAGCATCTCGGTGCTATTGGAAGAGGCCGGACAGTGTGTCGGTAGGTGCCAAGTGGCGATAGTCTGCGAGAGGAGAACGGAAGTGGATGGAATTGGATGCCGTTCACTCGGGATTAATGTGGTTTATTGCTTATAAAATTCCAGAGATCGACGTGTACAGGGCGTTTCTGAACCATGTGGAAGGGCTGTGCATATGTACAGGATGTACCTGCGGGAAAGGTGGAAGGATAGACGGAGGAACACGGAGGAAATGAAAATGGCGAAAATAATGGTGGTGGCGGTAGCGGTGGTTGAGCACGGCACACCCTCAGGCAGCGGCATTCGGTTCGGCTTGGCGGCGGCGGTGGCGGCGGCGGCGGTGGCGTCGGTGGCGGTGGCTTGGCTTCACTGTGGAGAGGTGGTGAAAACCGACCAATAGGACGTCAGGCACACCCGCGCAAATCACAATGCTCATTGTTGGCCTCGAGCCGTCCGCCCACAACGCAGGTCCTTCGCTCTTTCCCCTGCGTCATCGCGTGCCCCCGCTCTCGATCGCCTCTTATTCCTCCTCTTCTCTACTCCACAATTTCTCTCTTCTTTCTTTTCCACTTTCTCCTCTCCACCCAAAACGTCTTCCTCGAAATCAACGAATACATAGATTGCGAGGAGCGAACGAATTTAAGGAACGTATATGTATATATAGTTTATTCTTCGCATGGCTTTATCCCGGATGGCTATAGGGACACGATATGCGAGCGATGTGCGCACGTACTAGATATAATTATGAGCCGAGCACACGAACCTGGCTTCCTCGTAAGCGCGTATGCATGTATACTGTACTATATTAGCATAGATGGAGTATTATGGTCTACTACTCTCGCTGTTCTTACAAAGAGAGAGAGAGAGAGAGAGAGAGAGAGAGAGGGGGGGGAGAGGGAATGAGAAGGGGGAAAAGGGGTGGCAAGGAAGAGAGAAACGGTGGAGATTCGAGAATGGCGTCGATGCGCATCCCTTTCATGTCCTCCGCAAAGCCCATTCCCCACCTCTGGTCCTTACCTTACCCTGTGTGCCACTCTCCCACCTCGCCCCCTCGCACACCCACCACCCTCCACCCGCCGACCCAGTACATTCGCCTTCGCTGCCTTGCCTTGCCATACTCGTCCGATGCACCATCGCTTCTATCTTCCACTATTCCGCACACTTCCCCTAGGCTTTCCTTCGACTCGCCTCACAAAAACTTAATACAATCCAAACAGAAATGCCCTTTTCCAATTTTTCATCCAAACTTTACCTCTACGGATATTCGATGAAATAACAAGAAAAAGCACAACTTTGCTTTCAGAATTACTATATATATATATATATATATATATATATATAGATACAGACTTTAAAAAATAGATGTTTGTTTTTTCTCTCTTGCGAAAAGCCACGAGCGAAATTTTTGTTTTCCGATCCATGGTGGCGTAACGAGTCTTTTCACAATTTGCATAAGCCTAACTGGAAAAACATAAGTTTATGAAGTTTTAAAGTAACTCTACCGCAATCAGGCGATGCATAATCGGCTTTTCCAATATAGCAGAAACTCCTGATTTCCATCGACTCGCATTTCTTCCATATAAAAGCGGCTGGACAACATTCCGTCATAAATTATGATGCTATAGTCGAGTAAACTCTCTAAAAAAGTGCTGCGTTGATTTGCTCCTAAATTTAATTGACACGTTAATTACTATTTGCACGGTATCTGGGAATGCTATCGAATAATAAGGCTAATGATAGATCTAATAAAACTATATTTGCATAAATGTAGAAATGTAGGAATTACGTCTATCCCGATTAGGAGATGATTCTACGAAAATAATAATTCATGACTACTATACGCTGAAACGATGTAAAAAATCTTCTAAAGTTGCATTAGAATTCTTAACAGACTAGAATTTAGTTTAGGAAAATTTTCACATTTCCTTATAATTGAGTCGATTACTTCTTATGCGATTATGAATTAGAATACTGTGTCAAATGACTCATTAGTCAAGTGCTCTATTATTTGCAGCTTTTTTATAAATAGAAATTGCGACGACTATACAGCTATTTAAAAGCAATTAAAGTTACAGGAATTTTCGTGGTGTTTCGGGTACCCGTTGCATGGCTTCTCTCAAAAGATCGTATTGTGCAAAATAAAAGTCATCCTTGGTTACTATTGGCTCAATGGTAATGTATTCTCTGAATAAGATGAGACATGTACCATATTACAAAAGATTCGCGCAAATTTTGTGCTAATCTCCGTGAAAATTGTTGCCTTGAGTGAGAATATTTCTAAATGCTGTGCAGAAATATAAGCGTTGCAAAAATCTGCAATTAATTTTCTAGAAATGTATATAGTAATGCTAGTTTAATATTTATCGAGTTAAGAGACAATTATTTATATTAAATGTATAGGGGAATTTATGTTAGCGTTACGAATTAAGAAATTATTTGACACGCAAAGCGTCAGCTGACGAATTATAATTTGAGATAATAATATTTTAATTCGAAAGAACGTGCTATAATCTTACTGCGAAATATTACTACAGCATTGAAATAATAAACCCGTCTAGCTGGAGCGAGGGAATATGTTTTGACATACATTAGACTTGAAACGTTAGATATTACCTTCGAATATCAATTATATATACTTCATTCAAAGAAAAACTTTATTATAGGTATTTAGCTAGGTGAGATATTACTTCCAGCAATGTTCCAGCTCCTCGCGTGCAAGCTTCGAACCAATCAAACGATTTCCTTCCTCGCAACGAGTATAGAAAATGTGCTTGCAGCTAATTACTTCAATTATTTGGAATTATTTGAATTTTCCTGAAACATATTAAGATTTAGCTGTACAATCATTGCAACGGTAGAAAATGAGAAAGAGGGACAAACCAAGTGGAGAGCTGAAAAGAGACGAGGAACGGGACGACTAGAGATTTATGTCCCCTCTCTCCCTCTCTCTCTCTCTCTCTCTCTCTCAAGACGTTTTGCTTCCATTTTCCAGCGACTTTCCAACAACTACGACATCGTTCGTTGGACGACGCGATGTGGAAGGGAGAAACAAAACTGGAGCTCGGAGGAGAAGAAGCAAAGAAGAAGACGAAGACGAAGACGATGACGAAGAAGGAGGAGGAGGAGGAAAAGTAAGCTGAAGAATACAACGACGACGAAGATGATGCTGACGAAGCTGAAAAAGGACGAAAAGGAAGAAATCGACGACGAGTTTGTACCGTTTGTGAATGAACATTGGCTCGTGCGCGTTTCCGGTGCTCTCTCTCTCTCTCTCTCTCTCTCTCTCTCTCTCTCTCTTATCTCCTTCTACCATTCCATCAAGCGGTCTCCTCTTCCTCCTCTCTCATGAATGAGCATCGCAGGCATATAAGAGAGGAAGAGATAGGGGTGGGGGTGTGGTAGCTAGCCGGACGAGCCCGTTAAGCCAAACTGCACGCTCGCGCGCGTTACTGCCGTTGCTGCTGCTGCTGCTATTGCCGAGATGAATTTAGATCGGGAATACGAGGTAACCGAGACGAGGAACCAGGACGGGGATAGTGGAGGAAAGAGGTAAAAGACACAGGAAGCGAGAGAGAGAGAGAGAGAGAGAGAAGGCAAATAAAAGAGGCTTCAGAGGCGAAGAATGAAAAAGGATACAACGGCCAGATTTTCCACTCCACTCCCTCGCGCTAAACTTTTTGCTCTCTCACTCTTATTATTCTTCCTAGGCTTTACTGCTTCCATTATTAATATACACACATACACATTTGTCTCTTGGCCGCGCGCCTTCTTCTCCGCCACCTCCACCTCCACTTCCAACATGGTGCTTCTATTCTTCGTGGCCGCGCAAGAACATACAACGCGCCGATTATAAATAGTAACCTTTGTCGGACCAATATTACACAGCGTTCCTTGTTCGTCTTACGAGAAAACCGCCTCTTCCCAGTAGATTCCCCATTCAATTACCTTCTCGCAAGAACAATTTTTGTCTCGTCGATGCATAATTATCGTGGGCGCATGCGCACGTGCGAAACGAGGCTACTGGACTATAATATCTTGAAATAGACCCGATTCATTGTTTCTTCCGAATGATTTTTTCCTGAATTCCACTCTCGAAGGAAAAGCTTGTTTGGTATCGATTCTCTATTAGCCCACGCGCATGCGCACTAGCAAAACGTGATAAATGTATAGTAATAAACGCGAGTATCCGCTGTTACTCGTCGTATCCCCGAGTCGATTCTCTTCAGGCCAACTCTACCCAAGAGCAAACCACGTTTTCTTATCAAAGCATTAGCGCGTGCGCATGCGCAGGAGCAAAACGTGACTACCACCGCAGTGATAAGTACGCGAGTGAGCGCGATTTGTCGCGTCGACCAGCTTCTTCGAGCGTGTCGCGTGGTTTAACCGTTATACTGGACACGCGCACACGCAGGCATTTATTAATAGGCGTGCACGCGCGCGACATTCGTGACAGGTGTCCGTTTCGATAATAATTTATCCCAACGGGCGAAAGTTTGCTGATAACGTTCGTCGCGATAAGGATCTCAGCTACCGCGAAGCTTGCCATTTTATAATAAATGCTTATCGAACGAAACTTGTTCCGTCGTGGCATTTCTATTCGGGAAGAACTAGTTCTGAACGTATTACCGGAGACTTTGCCAGATTCCGTATCGTTTATACTTTCGCGTTATCGTATAGCGATTCGTTATCGCGTTATAACTTATTATGTCGTTCCATCGGAATTTGCGTGCGAGACAATTCTATTTATTCGACTATAATCGTGTACTGTACGGTGAAAGGGACTAATTTTTCGCTAATTGCTTCGTTAATAGGCGATCGATCAATAATATCCTCGCGTATATCGCAACAGAGCGTGGTCGATGGTGCGTGGGCGGGATATTATTGGGTGGTTTGATTGAGATGGGAGCATGCGATCGTTTATTTATAAGAATTGCTTTGCACAGCGAAACACGACAATGTAGTAGACCAGGTATAACGAATCGTGCGGGATCGTAGTTCCCGCATCAGCCTCGGGACAGAAGCATTAATTATAAAGGGTGGGGGGAGGGTTATCGAATTTCGATTTTTTCTACAAAAAGACCGATCGGCGATCGATTAACGGAACCACCTCATTTATAGCAGTGCCGAGTAATTTTAATTGTGCTGGATTGGATGGCGCGTTTTATTAATAGAGACGCGCGAGCAAGTTGTCCGAATATATTAATCCCGCGCAAAGCAATATAGCTCACGGGACAACGACTCCGTTCGGTTATTAATAGCGCTCACTTTTCTTGGGCTCTTTTAAGACTATACTACTCCCCACCCCCCATATCTCTCTCTCTCTCTCTCTCTCTCCCAATCTTGTTTCAATCATTTATGTAATAAGCCATATTTTCAAGAAACATTTATTTATTCCACGAACTAATTTATACAAGTAACGTTATACCGTATATCAAAGTCTCGATTCCTCATAGCAAAGGTATATCTCGCATTAAACTGTAATAATAAGCAAGTTCTCCAGCCTATTAAAGTATATATTGTCGACACCTTGATGGGAAGGTTAAGTTTCCCACTTATAAACAGACGATTTTCAAGATAAGCTTTATTCATTATCACAGTTAATTAACTGTGTTACACTCTGCATTAATTCCATCAGATAACGCAAAGTCCAAGCGACCGTCCAAAGCCAATTTGTATTGAAATGAGATTCAGCAGTGGCCGTAAAAATGCATTGTTCGTCTCTGGCGAAAAAATATCAATCTCTCATTCGATCCACTCGCTCTCGGTGCAGCTCGGCAGGAACGAAGAACGAATCCTCCGGTCGATCTGTTGCGCTACCCCGACACTTCCGCTCTCACGCAACTTCTCGCTTTAATTATCAATAATAAAGACTATGAATTCTGACGCGCCAGCGATTACGCGAGCAATGCACGAACCTCCGCAGTAATTGTAGCCTCGAACAATGGATTCTCGCTTGCTCACCTGAGATTTCATTCGGCGTTCACCTTCGAATCAACTTCGACTTCAGTCTCGAATTAATACGTAAACCGTGTGAACGGTTCTCCTCGGAGCACCCTGACACTCTGTGCGAAGTTCAGAGATAGACGAGACAAAAAGTTTTATACGTCACGGAAAATGAAGATGATTTTGAGAAATACAGGCGATTTTTGACATCAGGATCAGAAGTGAGACACGCACGCGCGTGTATAGGTAAAGCACGCGCAATTAAAGCGTCCCGTTAGTAGTTTGCGCACAGTGCATATCACTGTTCTCCATGTGGCTGCTGCATTCATGAATGAAAGCCGCGACGAGTGAGTCACGGGTAGGAAAGAATGCACCGGCAGATATTTCATAAAGCGAGAAACCGACTGGATGGATGCGAGCAATAATTTAGCGCTTTTTTTACCTCTCGCTTCTATTATTATCGTATACTTCCCCCACTCCTCTCTTTCCCTCTTGCTTTAAACCCTATATTCTCTTACCCTCTTCCGCCATTGTCTCGTGCCTTTAACCAGAATCTGTTTTAAAACCACGCGCGTTTCTTCGATTAAAATTTGAGTAAAGAAGCGAGCCATCAGCTGCTAATTTCTTTCGCGAGTAAGCTCGATGCTTATTGGATGGACGGAATAATTGGATGCGCGTGGAACGTGCACGCGGAGGCTGAAACGAAGCACGTCCGTCGCCAAGTCATTGCTCGTGTTTGGATTGGCGTGTGACCAGATCGTTTCAAACTTTGAAGGTAGATGATGGTGTGTCTAACGAATATTCAATTGTTGCTGCCAGTGAAGAATTATTTGTAGGGGTATGTGTTTTGCGCCAGATGGAGAAGACTAAATCAATTGTACAACTGTTTTCTTTTTACAAGCAAATGGAACATAAAAATAGAGAATCAATTATTGCTGTTTGGTAAAGAATTATTTGTTCAAATTTATTCTTACACGTGTTTGGGTATTGGACCAGAAATAAAAGAGTGAATGGATTTGATAAAGATTTTTTTTCCGAATGCACATATAACATTACCAATCAATTGTTGCCGCCATTGAAGAATTATTTTAAAATTGCACAATGCTCTATTTGCTTGATTATCGTGTGGACCAGATAAAAATAAATAAATCTACTTGATAAGAACTTTATTACTCTGTGTATGTGTGTGTGTGTGTGTGTGTGTAAGAACACACATTACGAATCTATTTGAAAATTGTAAAACGTTGCACCTGTATGGGTATTAGTCGAGACGTAAAATAAATAAATCCATTTGACAAGGATTTTATTTTGCAACGTTCGTGATATAATATGGCGAGAGGAGTGTCCAGTTTGATTGGAGATTTGTAGAAACTGTTGCTCGTTGTGCCAGATAAAACAGAGTACGAATCCGATCTTGCGACTAGACAAGTTAATCGGCTACGGAAGCACAATAAACTCTGGGATAATAAACGAAACGCCGTGCGTTAGTTTACCATAATAATGCCTTCAAGCATGGCAGATTTCGCGCTGTAGCGGCAGTCCGACTCACTCGGTTGGTTGGCTAAAAGCGAATAGAGAGTTATAAATAGTCGAATCCTCGTGTTCGTTGCCGCACCCGCACTCGAAGCGGCGTACCAGCGAATCTCCTTTGATTTTTCTTAGCGCACCAGAGCCGCGAGAGAGAGAGAGAGAGAGAGAGAGAAAGAGAGAGAGGGAGTATATACCGCGCGCGTGCACCAGATAACATTCCCGTGATAATGCCAACTAAACGCACGTTTCTCACTTCTATCCCTTCTATATATACAACAACATGATCGAAAAAAAATAAAGACACTATAAAATTCAATTGGTTATTTTGAGAAAATCAACACTATTTGTTGACACGGTAAGAATGACAGGTAAAAGGAGAAAAATTGAAAAGTCGAGTGGAAGAAACGGAAAACGGTGTTTTCCGACGTTGTTTTGTGGTATCGGAAGTGGTAGAGCGAGGGAGTGGGGATGGGGGGTTGAAGCAATGAAGCATAGCGTAATTATTTGAGGTCTGTAAGAAACGTCAGCGGTCTTAATAGTGAACCGCATTACTTGGCGTGAAAGCTGTCAGCATTGAGCGAACGAAAACAGGGTGCTGGCGTCGAGAAAGAACAACTTGTGGGAGAAATGGTAGCGAGGAGGAGAGGAGGCGGGGGGGGGGGTGGGTCTACACCCCGTGGTAGGGTTTTCGCGTGAGGGGATGGTTTAGGATCGCGGTGACAGGAGTGAGCAGCCGCAATGATTAATGGCTTAGCGCATTAACAGGCTATTGACAAACACGTTTCTCATCCGTGCAGTCTAACCCACCAATCTCGCTCGTGCTCCTTCTAGTAGTTTAAGAGTGGAGGGCGACGCACCATGGACACGGTTAGCTATCCCCCCTCTTGCCCCTCTTCACCCTACCTCAACCATTCCATCGTCGATGAAAGGAAGGAGTCGAAAAGGGAAGAAAGATCGGGAAGAAAAGAAGCTTGCCGAGCTTCCTTAAATGCGTCTGCGTCGTCGCAGTAGTCGTACATGCCGCTCCTTGGTTCTTCCTTGCCCACCTCGGTTCTCCAGACTCGCCAGAGAAAGAAACGCTCGGTCTTTTAACGCTTGGATCCTGCACAAAAACCCGTCTTACTATCAAAGCTTCTTCCTCCCTTTTTCTTCTTATTCAAAGCTCGCCTCTCTTTCTTTCTCGTCGATACCGTCAAATGCGTCCCGCGCAAATATATCCACTATCGAACTCTGTCAACCAACATCCTATTTCCTATACATAGTGTATACGGCACGATTTTAAAATAGCGAGGCTTCTTTTCAATTGGCCAATGAGCTATAGTCCAATTGGGCCTTTCAGGGAGAAACGTACAAATATTGCCTACTCACATCATTATCATGTCCTCGATATTTTTTTTTTTTTTTTTTTTTTTAAGTCAATGAGAGTCGGTGAAAATTGTACATAAAGAAGCCTGGCATCAATGCGATGAGGAAAATAGGATTGAAAAAAGGTAGGCAGGATAAACTGATAAAGGAATAATAACGAATCTGAAGCTGGAGAGCCATGGGCTGTGGAGAGAGATGTTTCGTGGAGAGGATTGGGGAGGGGGGATCGCGCTTGGAGAGTATATAGAAGCGTGCATGCTCGATTCATTGAGGAGATTCGACGAGCAAGCACGGATTGGCGGCTTTTGGTAGGGCAAGTCGGAGCAGGGAGCAGTCAAATGCCAGATATGTACCAACGTTTGAGTGTGAAACTGCATGTCCCCCACCTCAAATTGATATTTCATCAAAAACAACGATAAGTGCACGGTGATCGTCTTTCATTTATTGCACTTTTGTCGATCCACTCTTTTTTTCCACCATTGCAATATTTCAACCACGTATAGCTGCTACCAATATTGAATTCATCCCTCTCCCCTCTCAAGCTACCGAACGTGCATTTAATTCACGTCCCCTTGTACACGTTTTATCGACACGATTGAATGGTGAAAAATTGAAACAAAGTTTCGATAAAAATGAAACATTTCTTAGGATAGTGCACGGTAGGCGATCCTTGTCGTTGCAGCTCGATGCTACGGACGTGGAGAGGGGTATATATATATATTATATGTATATAGTATATACATGTATAATATATATGTATATAGGAGGAAAGGCGAGGGCGGCGCTGCTGGAGATGACGCGGAGGAAGGAAAAAGGGAACTGGAAGAGGATGTGGCTCAACTCGTTCGGCCCATTCACATCCCGATGAAAAGGCCGCGTCGAACAGACATCGTGAAAAGAGAAGAGAATTATTATGATTATTATTATTAACGTTTCTATAGAGGAATGATTTCCCCTTTTCCGTCTGTCTTCAACTTGCGCGGGATAAAGCTCGTGCCCGCTTGCGTTAGACAGGGAACTTTTCAGCAAAGCCAATAAGGTCGTATAGCAGCTAGCTAGGTAGCCCAGTCATTCTTCGGTCCAACTTTAATTGGCCATTTTGTTCCAACATTGGAGAAATTGCTCGGATGCTTTATGGCCGTTTTTCGAGGAGATTTGGTAAAGAAGGTCGCGCGAGAGAGCGTGAAACAAACGAGTCACAATGGTTCTGTTGTTCGAGGAGGCATGCACGACTAGAAGAGGATGAAATCAGTTGGAAGGAGGCTGTGAGTTGTAGAGACTGTCGAAGGTCATGGGAGGCTTGCACGTGTTGGGGCCGGCTGTCTGGCTCACTGGCTTCGTTCGAGCTGGACCACGACGATATAATACGGACACGCTATATACCTACATATAGTGGAATTCTTCCCCAGTTTGCAGGACTGGCGTTTTTCCTGGCATCGCCATTCAAAACACGTGGTTCGTATTAGCGGTATCGTCGAATAATGGGGCGCCGGTGGCTGTTGCTCGATCGCTGCTCGAGTGCTCGAGGACCGGCTCGAGTGACCAGCCTCAATTATTTCAACTACGAATCTCTCGCATGCACCATTTTCTGCCTGCATCGGATATAACGAGCTGTGGCAAACGTTGTTAAACCAATGAGATGCAAAGCTATTGGATATTTTTTCGCGTGTTATATATATATGTAGTTCATCAGGGTTCGTCATCGACTTTGATATCCTTGTTTCTGCTACATACTAACGACGAAGAGTGTGTGTGTGTGTGTGTGTGGACTGGTGTAGTTTGGCGAACGAGCTGATAATCGCGCGTTTGATCGGTTAGCAGTGCGGCACTATGTATATGCGTAGTGGAGGAAAAAAGAGGAGGGGGAGTGGTGCGAGTGCCTTTTCTTTCTGCTTGAAAATGCGGTAGGGGATGCCATACAAAGGGAGTCTTGTCGGGGTTCTACGGAGAAAGAAGTGGCGCGTGGGTGTGCGTACGATACACTTTGTAATTAGTGTACATGTAGCTCCATCTCTCGCTCTCTTTCTCTTCCTAACCCCCCCCCCCCCCCCACTCTCTCTCCTATACACACCAAGTCTCTCTGTGATCTCTTGAGGGCTACGCGGCTCCGTCCAGCCGCCCCACAGAACCTCTAGCTTTATTCTTCGATAAAGCGAGCAAAATATTATTCGGGACGCATAAATGAAAGTACAGTCCCCTCCCCTCCTAATACCTCAAAGTAATTTCATGTTTCTTTTGCCTCGGCAAATATGAATAGGCTTGGGAGATTCGTCAAGTCCCGCACTTACCAATGTAAATTAAGTTTATATATATATATGTATACCATTACTCTGCAGAATAATACCGTAATTCGATCAATTTGGATTTCCTTTTTAAAATTGGTCAAGTATGAGGCTTTTTTTACGATTGGTCTGCGAACGACGTACCGTGTAAACTCGGGAGAGGCACTCGAGATTCCAAGGCTGAAGCCACGTCGCCAGAGGACGAATGGTGGCAATTTGAATGGAGCATTATGAAGAAAACAGAAGAATTAAAGAGAGAAGAAAATAAGGTTTTGGTTTATGTAAGAAGCGGGCGTAGATAATGGTAGACGCGAGCGATATTTAGTCGAGTCGAGTCGAGTCGAGAGTGGAAGGTTAGTGGAATATCGGTAGCTATAGGCAGACGGACTATGGTAATTCTTCTGGTTGTTCGGTCAGCTTCCGCGTGTCAAGCAACGTCCATAATCGATATAGCGCGTACAGTTTACATATGTAGGTGTGCGTAATGCGTTACGCCGCAAGTAGCCCGTTGCACGGTGGCTCTAGAAGCTCAATGCTGCGTGTATGTACGTACAACGCCGGTGAAAACGCCGATGGGTAAGAGCTGTGACGCTACGGAATCACGGGCACGGACAGTCCTTACAGCCTTTGCCTCATTTGCTTAATAATAACAACGTCAATCTGTCGCGAGCACGATAATGCCGCTGCTCGATTCACATTTTTAACGCTCTTTGTCGGCTAGTCGATCTATTATCATGTAACTAGACTCCGAGTATCGACGCTACCACACACACACACACACACACACTACACTCTGACAGCTTGACAAATACATTCTCATCGGCCTTGTATCGTTTTAACAAATAACGCTTCAGCAGAATAGCCGTTCTTTCTCTTGTTCTTTCGTCCTGCTACAGCGACAAAAATCAAAATGCGTTACGCGCTTCATCGATGGTCACAGCCCTCTACCACTATTGTCTCTCAAATTTCCTGGTAGGATTTTTGTTTCTTTTTTGTTTTTTTCTTATGGTAGAGAGGTACGTGGGCAGGGGTTGCAAGGATCAGCCAGACTCGAAGGTCTTAATCGTCCTTGATCATTATACCGGAGTCATCGAGCCAGCTATGATCATCAAGCTGAAAGAAAAGACGATGGACGTAATAAATAAGTTGAGTTATTCCGGTCACGGGGTGCCAGGAAGAGGGTGCCGCCCTACCGACGCAGCATTTTAGGACTCCTGGACAGAGTCTTCTTCTCTATAATGTCATAAAAATAATCAGCTCTCCCCACCCTGCTCCCTTCTCACCCCCCCCCCCCCCCCCCCCCAATGAGCCCCGAGACCACTTTGATCTCTTTGCATTTGATTCTCGACCAGACTCTCGCTACGAGTCTTTGTGCGCGTGTCTTCGGCAGTTCTTTTTTCAAGCCGTTGCGAGGCGCAAGAACGGGACTAGCGGGAACGAGTGTATAAGAGGATACTGCGCAGGGGAGGAAGAAAAGCAAAAATATGGATTAGAAGCGTAAAACAAGGAGCGAGGAAAAATGCGAGGCATAAAGTTATTTCGCCGTCTCGAGCAGCTTTCGTTTCAGCTTTTAAAATAAAAAGTTAACGAGGAGAAATAGGAGGGGAGTAACGGCTACTTAGCTCAACTCTCCTGATGTAAGAAACGTTCATCAAACGTCGATTGACCATTTGGAAATTGAGAGCGCCACAAGTTCAACGGTAATTTCTGCCTCGTATCTTCACTGAAGGGCAATTTGCCTTCGTCGAGAGATTCCTACGGAATTTCGCCAGTCGATTGAAAAATGCACACAATTATCCGCAAGTATTTCTTTGAACGGACAGACGCGCAAATAAAATTCTCAATATCGTTACATCGAGGGGTGTCCACAAGATATTCATTTCCCTTCATTGCGAATGCGGGAATATAACAGTGACAAAAATCGAATAATAGTATTAATAATCGTAGAAAAAAATCCAAATTTTTTCTTGTAATAAATAAACTGTATAATAAATTAAGGAGATCCTTGAGATGTATAAAATTATTATATATATCACTGGAGTAAATCAATCAATATGAAAATGAATCTTCGGAGAGAATGGGGTTTTCGGTGAGATTCATAGTCTCTCTCTCTCTCTCTCTCTCTCTCGAGGCAAGAGAGATTTTTGTGAAAATTCAATGGGTCCCGCTACGCTGTTGGCCAATCTGTCATTCAAACTGAATATTTCTGCTTAATCGATCGCAACAAACGCAACGCCGGCGGACGGGCGTTTGCGCGTCTATAGATATCCATTGAATGCAGAGTATCGACTGCATGCTACGAGCCAATGAGAGGGTACCGTGCATAATGCATAGCTAGGATATATCGTACAGTCGCACGGTACAGCTAGCTCGCGCGAACCTACACAACCAAGCCAACTCATATACACGGAGGTACACAAATATATATATATATAGGAGCATAGAGGCGCAACTATGAGCGCGTTTTCGTCTCTGTCGACGTCGCGGTCTCTCCTCCCCCCCTCTAACCCCCTCTCCCTGTATTTCCCCTCCCACACCCCTTTCTCCACGCTGCAAAACCCGAGCTCTCACTCTCTCAGATTCTCTTCCCCCTCCTCTTGCTCTCTCCATGCGTATATGTATATATATATATATATATATATATCCTTCTCTCAATGTTTCTGTGTATTTACCTAATAATTATGATTACGACATAGCGGATCTGGCACATCGCGTTGCCCTGGCAACCGTCTCTAGTCTATTGATTAGAACTGTGTCCGGTGGTTTAATCAACGCGACATAAAATAATCACTCCGTGTTTATGCGTCTGATATGCTGCGTTCAGACTTTCGCTATTTCAATGGACTTTTAAGTTTTTCCCGTTTTTCTTATCAACGTGTCGCTCGCTGTACATTACATAGACGAGGATTGGCGAGGGTTTGAATCCTCTCGCTTATATAATACAAATATATGAACGATCGGTAAACGATAGCGCGCGGGTATGAAAAGAGGAGAGGAGATATAATGATAAATTCATCATGGAATAATGATGTTGATGAATACGAGGGGGCACAGGGAGCTGGTTGCAGGGCAAACAGGGTCGAGGTTTGCTGGGTCGAAGAACCGGGACGGTATACGGGGCAGGCTATGAAATATTCAGACGGAATCAATCCTGACTGGATGGTCCAGGTTGGACGAGGAAACTGTCGAGGAGAAATTCGGCTGGAGGGCGAGCGTTTCAAGAGTGAGAGGGGTGGAGGGGGTGGGGGGTGGCGCAAAGCGTAACGGAGGCTCGCTTAACCCTTGAGTTTGCGGCCGGGACTAAAGTAGTTATGTTTGTCCTTTGAGCTGATAGGAGAGCCGTTGCGGGCCAACCCGACTAATCCTTCGGGACTCGATCTATCCTGCTAATGGGCCCGTCCCTGTGCACCAACTACAGAGCAACTTCCATAACACAGTGCGCGCGAGCGAGTGTCGCGTTTTCCTCTAGCTATATCTACAGCAGTATATATGTACTACGTGTATATGTATATATATACATATAGGCAAAATTGCCCGTACCTTGGAGTATTCGGGAGTAAGTGCAGCCACGTCCATGCGTATTATCCGTAGCGAAGGTGTGTATACAGGTGCACGCGTCGCGGTCGGCTGCTAAACTTATTGTCGAAACCCATTACTCGTTATACTGTTGCTAGACCGGTATACCGAAAGCTTGATTTAACAATCCCGCTCATCGTCCGCAACGACGTATCGCTTCATTGATTAAGAAAAATTAATGTCGTTTTAAAACTTGAATCTGTATATATGTATATATGTACATTATACAGCTTTAGCCTAACGTGCAACGCAAGACCGGATTAAACGAATCGATTAAATTTTTCTCTCGATTCTAATATCAATAATTTTTGTTCATGGGGGAGGCGGTTGAAAATCCTGTTAAGAGCCTGTTGAGCAGGTGTTTGGATGAAATTGCGAATGATAAAAATTGAAACGGTAAATAAAGTCTGAGCCGTATTAGGAAGATGAATGATTGAAAAATGCATGAAGGAAGAGATAGGAAATTCTACCGGTTTTGCGATGAGCGTCTTGCCGGTTCGATTAAAGCACCGGGAAGTAACGGGCTCGAGACTAACGAACGTGTTACGTAAGGCAGGTGTAATCATCGTCTGACCGGAATCCTGTGTGCTGCTTTCGAGAATCGCCGAGACTATTCCGTTGCCAAATTGACGCGGACGACGCGCAGCGCGTACGTATACACAGCATCGCGTTAATTGCGATGCCGAAGGTCATTCGACTTCCCTCACCTATAATTAACGTTTCATTAATCGAGGCAGCGGCTGTGCATCAATAATGGAAAAAAATTCAGAGGCAGGATTAGGCGTGATAGAAATCCTCCCCCCCCCCCCCCCCTACGACCCCTCCTCTTCGACGCCCTTAGGCTGCGAAAGTACACAGGAGCGCATTGTAAGAAAGCAACAATGAATAGTGAGCAGCACATCCTCGTAACGGGAGTGTCAAGGCAATACCACCCGAGGGAAATGAGAGGGAGATATATATATGTACAGGATAGGATATAGGATGACGGGGTTACCACTGTATGGGGATAACGACGGAGAAACGGGAAACTCGAACTTGCAATGACCAAAGGCCATGCAATGACGAACCAAAAAAATCTGTATTATATATATGTGTAGCAACGGTGCTAATGAGTCTTTGCGAATGATTGATTCGCTACTTCTCTTCCCTCTCCTTTTTACTTTTCCTTTAATCTACTTCGCTTTCTATCCTTAGGCGTCTCTCTCGAGTCTTCCCCGTTTAGCGCAAGCCTTCCTCCTTAACCACTCGTGTACCACACGCTCACTTATACAGGGTGTGACAACATTTTTGCACTTTTATTCATATTATTAATTTGCATATCAACCGAATTAAAACCCTTCGAGTCCCGTTAAAATCGGTCCAGTGGTTACCGAGTAATCCACTTCGAAAAATCAATGGCTTTTTGTGACGTCACACTGTACAGGTGGCTTCTGTCAATTTTCGTAAAGATCTCGATTGGACTAGAAGAATTTTAAGAGAGAGAGATAGGGAGAAGTTTGTTGGTAACGGTTTCATCTAAATTGATGTGATCATTTAGTAGCAGCCTGTATATTTTTTTCGATTGAAATGTTGTACGTCGTGTAACGAGTAATTTTAGCTAATTGTATCGATTCAATCTTTATATATAAATTATACGATATTCCTTTGGATCCTTTCGCTAAAATGTATACCTATATATACATATAGTATACACTATATACTTGCGCCTAAGGGAGTCGGTGTAGTTTTGGCGGTGATAAAAGGCGGAGGGAAAAAAGGCCTGTCGAATCGGGAGAACGAGAGGTGGTTTATCGGATGATTTGGAAGGCTGATGCCGCCGTTTGGAGCGAATCTCTATTAACGAATATAAATGAGGAAGGAGCAGTTAACTGTGGATAAAACGTGTGGCAAGTTAGTGAATAGCTGACTCATTGCGAATGGTGGTTCCAGCTTACTCATTCAGCTTTTATTTATTACACGCTTATCTGGTGGTCGCGCTTCGATCAGTACCCTCTCGCGCGTCGTTTGCCTCTTTTAAGCACGCTTCTAGAGAATGGAAAATCTCTGAATAGAAATAGGCAACTAGCAGTACTCTCTCTCTCTCTCTCTCTCTCTCTCTCTCGTTTCATTGCTCGTCCTTCTTCCCCCCCCCCTCTTCTCTCTAACCGACCCGCTTCTGGAAAAAAAAAGGCTGAAATATTCGAGCGTTATCGAGATATTGTAGACCCGTCCCGTGGACGATGGATCACGCGCCACTAATAATATAATTCTGCATCGAGTGTCAGGCAATAAAGGTCTTTTTGTGCACCGCATGACGGAGTACCCTGCTGCTCCGTCCCATATCACTGCGATATATACAAATTTGACAGGATCTCTCGGACCTTGGACCTTGGCCACATCATTTACGTAATTGTTGTATACATATACGAGTATACACACAACTCGGATTTAACAAAATATTGTGAGAAAAATAGTTATGTATAAATATAGACGTACTCAGGACGCACGATTGTTTATTCAGGAAACGTACAACCGAAAAGCGTTCAGCGTCGCGCTGAACTTACTTACATGTTTATGCATTCGCAGTGCTCGATCGTGCGGCTATTTATTAAAACTCGGGGGTCTCCAGCGAAGAGTGATAAAGTTATGAGACGCGCGACGGTTGAATGAGAGTAGGATACGCGAGCGTGGAAGAGGCAAACTCTTTACTCCGGGGTGGAAAGCGACCGAGTGAACCGGGACGAAAGCGAGCAATCAAAGGGAATAATTCAGGAGGCGACCACATTGTTCCCGACTCCCCTATACTACTATCCCGTGGGATCGCGACTACCAGTTAGACACGCGCGACTCGATAATACCGCCTCGAAATTGCATGATACGCCAACGCGCAGCAAATTCGGCCCGTTCAAAGCGCTCTGCACTGTACCACCCATATTCCCCCAACTTTCTACAATTTCACGCAAATGCCATTACAAAAATGAAAGTGCATCCAGAATCCGTGTCTCTTCAAAGAAACAAACGTCCCAGCTTTATTCAACAATTTATTCCACTCTCTTCCTCCGACGCTCACCGACAAACGCAAAAACACGTGAATATAACAACGGTCTTCTATGTCCGCATTTTTATCCTGCAACGGAAGAGTATTTATTATTGTTTAAGCGGGAATTTAAACGTCTCGTATACGCGTTGGAAATATGCTTACGACGGGAAGACACCTCAGAGGAATCTCTCGGTGATTTGTTAAAGAAAGATAAAAAAAAAAAGACAGGAATAACAAAGTAACGACGCTGGACGATGATTTTTTATCGCGAATCTTCGCAGTTGGCAGTGAGAGGTGTTTTTATGAGAAACGCAGATGGAGCTCCGGTGACCGGTTGCAAGTGGCTCTCGATAGACGTAAATTAGAATGATAATGGTGGATAATGGCGAGGCGATTATGGCGCTGTGTCGATTGGCAGAAATGGCAGGGCTGACATCGGATTCCTAGCGCTCGAGGTATATTGTACACCTATATATATACATACATATATACGTATGTAAACGCGCAGCGAGATGACGAAGACTGTGGAGTGTTTGTGCTTTACCCTCGTAAGTACGATATTATATTATAATCCTGCCGGTGACTTTGGCGAAAAGCGTGAAGGGTGAGTAGCTGTAAAGAGGCGAGAATCTCTCGGTGAAAAAGAAAACGATAAAATAGAATGAGGTGGAGTGACGTGAGGTGGAGATTGAGGGGGTGGGAGGGGGTTAGGAGGGCGAGGGGTTAGCGGGGACTTGTCTGGAAGATTAGCACCTCGTATAAAAGTGCGGTAGGAATGGAATGGAACGGGAGAAAAGGCGAAAAGAACCGAGGCAGGCAGCTAGAATGAGAAAAGCGAGCTGCGCGAGAAGGGGGTGGTACAGCGATGAAGACTGTGGCTGGGGATGGTAGAGATCTGAGAAGCGGCGAAGGCCGCTCTTTTCCTTATAGAAGCCTCCCACACTCCCCCCTCCCTCCTCCGCCACCTCTCTCTCTCTCTCTCTCACCCCTCCCCCTGCACAGCGTAGGAGCAAAATTAGTTTTCAGAAATTTTTATGAAAGCCCTGAAAAGAAGCTGTAAGGTTCCTTTTCTCATTGCTAGCTATTTTTGTTCAGAGAGGCATAGGATATTCAATAGGCTTTATTTTACTCTCGTGTTAATACGCCGTACCGCATCACGTTTGTTACACGTGTATGCATGCTCGCGTGTGCGCACGCACGGCTACTCCGCACGATGCTGGCATCGTGAAAAAAAGAGCAGGAAAACAAAAACTGAAAAGTCGGCAATTCCAACACTGCGCCTATATACATATATATATATATATATATATATATATATATATGTGTGTGTGTTTTGAAAGAAAGGCCACCGAGCCCTTTACGGAATCTGCCTATCAAACGAAACGCCCTTTACGCTTATATATACTATATACAATGTAGCAGAGCTTTGAATTTAAATCACGATTCTAATTAGTCGTCAACAATTGAAAGAACGAGCCTTTTTTCTTCTCATTTTCCCATTAAACACTCGCTCGGACTCGTTGTCGGAAAATACGCTGCGAATATAACGTTCTACATCGCGCGATGTATACAAAACTTTGCTTCATTCTTCTTCGTCTCCTCGCCTCGACCAAACGACACTCGTGGCAATTCTCGCGTGGACGTTTACGGCGACTCGCTGTTGAATAAACACACGACCGAAGTAACTTTAAATATTTGCAATCTTGCGGATAGTCGAGCATGGCTCGAAAAGTCGTTAGTTTTCCAGACTCTCGCAGAAATTGCGTTTGAATTTTCAGCCTCCGAACTGCGCCCGGCACTCGGGTGATTTGCCAAAAGAACCGAGGCGAAATGCTAAGCTGAAGAATACCAGAGGACGTGCACGCTCGATTTAAGCTATTATCTTACCACCACTTTCCGTTGTTATCCAACAACATTTACACAACGTTCGCTTTCCAATTATTTTCAAGATTTCCGTCGAGCACGTAACGAGTCGATCGAATCATCGTCGTGCGTGGACCATAATTCTTACTTTGTAAATATAACTCGGCTGAAATGGATTGCTTCGGCGAGCGAGCGCAGCTCGTAACGTTAACGCGGCATTATTGCACCGGTGCTTGAGATTAGAAAGCGGATGGAATAATTTTTGCAACTTTGTAGAGAGGAGGGAGAGGGGGACGGCAGTTTTACGCGTACTTATAGACTACACATATACTATATATGTATTGTATATTCGTAACTCTGCACCGGCGATTCACATTGCGCAACCTGCCCGAGAGGTTCCAACGATCATCGAGTTCTGGAATTTCTCTATTGCGTGCAAGAAATCATATCTCCTACTTTTGCCCCGAGTTGAGACTATTGGAATTTTCCTGGCGAGGGAGCACCGGTGTGTCGGAGGGAGGCTAGTGGTCGATACATTGGAAACAGAGAGAGCCTCTATACTATACCATATATATATATATACATATATAGGTGCCTGCTGTTATCTTACGTCGACGTATATGAGGTTTGCTGGTATGCGTGTGTGTAAGAGCGAGCGGAAAAGCCGAAGTTAGTCGGATAAATTGAAGAAGGCGGACTGGACGAGAGAGACTGGCCTAGGGTGGGGGATTTATACTGTACACGTATAATGCGTGAGCATCGTGTATCTGTGTGAGTGATATAAGAGCGCGCGAAGGTAGCGCTCCTATGTTCTTAGGTCGGAATGCGGTGGCAAAGCTGCGTCAATACGCTTGCCCGGACTAAGGAAAAGGGTCGAGGGGGAGTAGGATGAAGTTGCGGTGGGGAGAGGGGGGGGGGGGATTGGCGCGCGAGTGTTCGTAGATTCTATGTAGCCTCTCGCGATTTGGGGGGTGGAAACTTGAATCGAGTCTGGAAAGCAACGCGAAATAGAGAGAGAGAGAGAGAGAGAGAGAGAGAGGGAGGGGGGAGAGGGTGGAGAGAGGACTCTGAGCAAGAGATCACTGCGCCGCCAATATTACAGCCAGCTCGAAGATTACCAATATCCTTGAGAGGCGCTCTAGTCCCGTCATAAAAGACGAAGCTTACCAAGATATTACCCATCTACCTATCTCGCGCCACCACTATCACCGTCGCCAATGCGCCTACACCCAACAACCATCTCACTTTTGCCCAACTTTATTTCGCTGATTAATGCGATTATTACAAAAAGAGTCGCGGTATAAAAACTTGTTCCATTACTCTCACAATGAATCGAGATGTCGCTTACAGTAGACGCGAATATCGTCGTTACTTCGGACTTGATTTCGTACGAGAGTCGTTTGTCAGTGGTTATCGCTGGTAAAACATTTTTGGATTAAAAGCGGGAAAGAGAGAGGAAGAGCGTGTGTGGTGTAAAAGGAGGATTTGTCGAGGGAACACTATGGGGTGTTATGTATCCACGCGTACCACGAGTAGTACGTCTGAATTCTTAATAGGAAAACGACCAAGTTATTACGTCCCGGCAGGGTGTTGCATCGGCTAGGTTGCCGTACAATGGAACGACCATTGTGATAGCGCTTTGTGCCACACAAAGCTTTAATCCGTGCGCAGATCTGCTAATGTCAACATCGTGTTGGCTGGACTCTCCCCCCCCCCCTCTTGCCCCCTCCACGGTTCTCGTTCTCTCTGTCGCTGCCGGCACTGATATACTATAGTATACATAAATACATACACGTATCCTCTATTCGCCCGCTGGGACGCGGCCTTCCATAATCCGCCCCAACACGAATAATCGCTATATTGCTCTCTCTTTCACACACCCTCTCTCTAACGCTCGTTGTTGTATCGTTTGCCCCCTAAGCTGTCCCATTGCTTCGCTTCCAACAGTCCCGACCATGTGTTCTCTACGTTGCTGCGCTATATACATATATGTATGATGTATGTTTCCCGTTATGACCATTCTACTAATTGTCAAGCGCAGGGAAGCCAATAATTGCTGCGTTGCTCGTTCGTTCCACCAACCGATGATACGATGAACTCGTCGAATTTCGTAATGACGTATCGATATATCACTTCCGTTATACGTACACGTTTTGGTGAAAAACGTTATACGGTTTGTCTGATATTGAAAAGCGATATATATATATATATATATATAGTTTACCTGCATTATAACATATGTATTGTAGGATTTAAAAATAGCGTTGACTTTGGAGTGAAAGTTGAGTGTGAGGCGTGCTCGCGTGTTCGAAGCAGCAGCGATCTCGTCGGAATTCTTTTGGCTTCTTCTCGTCCGGAAGGCGCGTGAATTAATCCTGACAAAGAGATGCTTGGTACTCTTTCAACGTCAGGTTGAAAGGCGGCTAATCCTTCGGGCGCTCTCATTCTTATTCTTGCGCGGTACTTTTATTCGCTTGCAGTGGCCGTTAGGAGATAGAAGGGGGGGGGGGAGGATACGTCGTAAAAAGTGGTACAAGCCACTGCCCCCCTTCTCGAGAAAGAGAGAGAGAGAGAGAGAGAGAGAGAGAGACGAACAATAATAATTTATGCGCGCAGAGCGGCGATTGTTTAATCGAGGAAACACGCAACTGTTACGAACATAGTATCAAGAGAGAGAGAGAGAGAGAGAGAGAGAGTTGGATTTAGAATTGGAATCAATCTTTATTACCGTGATAGAGCACATGCATCCCTTAATCACGGAGAGAAGTAGACTCGAGAGAAATAGCGTGTGCATGTGCGTAGATGTTTTGGAGGGAGGGAGAGGGAAAGTATTCAAATTCCATAGGCGTCCTCAGACTCGAGTTTCCTCACTTATTAGCACCACAGTAGCCACGTACGAGTTGCTGCCTACAACGAAATTCTCTAATCCCAGCACCGTATGCATGCAGTCTACAGCGCGACACGTGTAGCACGAAAGCTCTAGTCGAAGAACCGTCAGAGTCTTTACGGAATTCTTGAGAACAATCGACGAGACAATTTCTGGATACCGAAGAATTACGACGTTATCAAAGTTGAGCGAATTTTTAATGTTTCGTTATAAAAACTTTGTACCTCTTATCGAGGTGGATCGTGTAGCTTGGATATAGTGGTATAGAGGAGGGGGGAGGGGGGATAAGAGTAGGGAGGCCGAAACGACTAGTCATAGAGGTTTGATAAACGGCGAGACGGCTTGTCGAAGACGATCATCTCAACGGATCAGGCCGAGCGACGACAATCATCACAATGTAATTACTCGGCTCGTGAACGCTGGGGGATTACGCGAGCGAGCAAAGAGCCAGCTTATTTTGACATTCTTATCGGAGAATCAGAGTGCGGTAATCCCCGAGGCGGCGTGCGTAATCTCTACCCTCCACCTTCCACCTCCACCCTTCTCATCCTTCAGGCGCTTCTCTCGCGACCCTTCGACACCTTCTCTCCTCTCTCCATCCACACGCTACCACGCACACTTCGATCACGCTCTCCGTACAGCGCTAATCTACTATTAATTGCCACCACAAAGAAACTCTCTTGCTGTGTGTACTGCCATAGACCGAACCTCTGATACTCTAGCTGCTTCTCCCTCCTGCTTATATCTGTCCTCATCAGTTTTCCTCCCTCGCCTATCATCACGCCTTTAATTCCTCAACCAGCTATTTCCGAGTTTCTTCCTCTTCATTCGACGAATCAATGTGTAGGAGAATTAAGTCATTAGTTTGAAACAATTGGTCGTACTCTGGTGCATATTGTGAATTTGTGCATTTTTTATTGCGATTATGAAGAAATTTTGTTGCTGTGAATTTGTATAAACTTAACGTTCGATATTCTTACTTTCATTGTGTTTATTTCTATATCCTCGTTATAGTTTCCTTCCATCATTCATCACGCGTTTAGGCGTCAAAGTGAGCTTAACAATGAAATCATCAATTGTATACAAGCGTGATTACACTATAACGCAGCGTATATAAGCTATATACTGTGTGTCTCTTGTCTCATATATGCCTGTTAGGAAGATCGGTCGGAGGAACTCTATTGTTACTCGAGTGTTGTTATTACCTATACACTCTAATTCTCTCTTGTCCAAAGTAGTGATTTTTAGCCGGCAAAACAGATAATTGCCTTTGGTTAATCACTCCAATTAACCGTTTCTTCTTTTGGTCCGGAGTTTTCTTTCTGCTTTTTGTTCTCGCTCTCGCTCTCTCTCTCTTCTTTTCTCATTTCCCCTTGATTCCGCGCTCTTTACTTTTCAGAAGGCTGGCTCCGCGTAAATTATGAATGCACGAGCATGGATGTAGATTATTATGATCGCATTAAGGTAAATTTACTCGGCTTTTGTTTTTCGATTCTGTACAGGAGCTCGGTTGATGCTCAATTACGTAGGAAGAAGTATATATAGATGCGGCCGCCTTAAGATTGAAATCCTCATTCAGAAGGGATGAGAAAGTCGCGTAACGAGCTCGTGTTTTACGCGTTTTCTTAACGGAAAGCCGTTTTAGCGATTCCCGGTGTATAATGGCCGTGAAAAGGCCGCGAGCGCGAGTGCTACTAATGGGAGCGAGCGAGCAGCTGTCCTTCTCCTGGACCTTTGTTTCCTGCTGCGATGCCCCGGCTACTCCGATGTTTCGTTAATGCACGCATTTGTAACTTTATCTCGCGTGATGAAACCGCTTTTTATTCGTCCTTCCTCCTTCACTGAGAGAGAGAGAGAGAGGGAGAGAGACGGAGATAGAAGGAGACACGCTAATTATTTACTTTCGAAATACAATTAATTCCGTTGAATTTGCTTAATAGCGCAATTTGCATTATGACAGCTTAAAAAGAAAAGATTTCGCGATAAATGCATCGGTGTAACTTTGATCGAATAAATTTCGTGGCTGGATTATTATTAAGAAAATAGTATACGAGGACTGATGAACTATGTTATATAGTCAATTCTTATAATAACACAATTAACTTTGGAATACGTTATCGCACAAATATTTGTCTCGATCACTTTTTGCGGTAGACGTTGTAGAGATTTACTCTTTATATTCGCCGAAGCATTAACGCGCCTCAAACGACTCTGCGATCGGAGTTATCCAAGAAGAGAACTGCTGGTGCTCTTTTGTTTTTCGCCTCGATTTAGGTCGGTACTTTCTTTCGTCTTCAAGGTCGTCGTACTGACGGAAGTCATTACTCAGTGGTGCATACGGTATAATCGCTGATGCGACTGAAACCAAGATATTTCCTCATTGCGGCATGATATATACCGTTGCTCGATAAGCGAAATGTAGAACGTCTCTGAGGTATGTGTGTAATTGGAAAATCGATACGCGATCGAGACGCTTTAACGGTCTTAATATACATTAACCGATCGATAACGGTAAAAGCCCGCACGACCAAAGCTTTATCATCTTTCTCGTCCTTTTTCTTAACATACGTATAATAACATGCCACTCGCCATAATCGAGATATTAGACAAGTGCTGATGGCTGATACGTTTTAACTTTCGATTGAAAAACTTGTATAACTTTGACTAGATATATATTTAATCAATTGTGATAGGTAATTTGTACTTGTATATTTGATTCGATAGTAAAGTGGATGGTGGAATGGAACTTAAAATTGAAGTGAAATGAAACTAAAGGGATTGTGAATGATAAAGGAAAAATGCAGAACCAAAGCTCTTTATTAATTTTCTCATTCTATTTCTTAACTATATAATACTAAACCACTCGATATCATCAAGATAATAGAAAAATGTAGATTACTGATACACGTCTTCACTTTCAACAAGAAAATTCTTAATTAAACAATGTCCGATTCTTAAGTAAAATCGACATGGAAGCAACCCTAAAATTAAAGTGAAAGGAATTAAGGGTTGCTGATGATAAGATAAAATCCATGGATGAAAGAAGATGATGAATAAGTTAGATTTTGGGTCTGGGTAAGGTACTTGTGGAGTCGGTGCTTGGTATCAGTGTACGAGGGAGCCAGCGAGCATCGGCGACACAATTTAACGATGTAAATTTAGAATTGCTAGTAGCGCAAGGCGAGCGGAGAATGCTGGTAATGTACGAGGTACGCCTGCACTCTGGGATCTCACGATCATGAGCGATTAGAGACGCCCGCGTCCACGTCCATGTTTCTTCTCTTCAGTTCCGTTCCAAGTTCCAAGTAGACGGCTAAGACGCGGGACGCGAGTCCAAGGCTGGCATAATAAATACAGCGTAAAGCCCCGAGGGAAGAGCTGCTCCCAGCATCCGGTGGCAAAAGTGGAGAAACTCCTGGCGCGACCAATAATAAGTATAATTGTTGCCAGAGGGCTCTGCCGAGGTGGTTACAGGGTGGTTGACACTTGTTCCTAATTATTGTCGTTTCGTGCCGTACGTGCGATGACACTGCAACCTTATACTCCAGCTAATACCGTTTATGTTTCCCTTACCCTCTTTTCTCGAAGCTTCGAAGGACCCTAGCACATGCTATTTCCGCTCCAAATTTAAAGCTAATACCAAAACGCGTAACTTTCCATCGGGCTGTGCTAGGTCAGGGACGTTATGCGTAATATATCAGTCCGGTTCTCTCCTCGATGGCTTCGAATCGCCACACTTTTTCCTCACCTCGTAAAGTCGTAAATATATATATATATATATATATATGACTTGGTCTTCTCCAAAGACTGTATAGTGCGATGGAAGGACGATAATTGAACGACGCATCAACGCGAGAAAGGGTCGAGTCCCGCGCCGTGACTTTTGAGACGCGGGGCGTTGGTATTCGTCTCTTGGACAATAATAATTTAGACACGTGTGGACCATACGTGCCCGACTTGAAAGATTCGAGGATACCGTTGTTCCGTCCGTTATGAAGCGTTTCGGAATAAAAGCTCTTTCTCTTCTCCTTCTGCTCTGGTTTCGCTTACACAAAAATTTCAATAGACTCTAAACCACAAATTCTCCATTATATATATACTTTTCTCTCCGTAGAAAAGACAGTTGACTCTTCCACGAATGTACACGACGCGCCATGATTTGTGGCAAGTGATCGGTTCGATTGATTGGTGCCCCGTTCATTCTTGATTGTTTCCAAACTTCATAAATCCACTCTAGCGTTACCATAAATATCATAGTGCAACGCATAAATAACGCATATTATTCACACAGTGGCAAGATTACCGGCACGATGAAGCTTCGCAAAGGCGCATTGGAAAAGCAAAAGCAAAAGCAAAACAGGAATAAATCAGTGCGAGCTAAAGTAAACGGTAGGCTGCTTGAAATTATCGGCGACAGCTAGAACAAACCAACGAAGCTTTCTTTTCTCCGTATCTTGAAAGATGCCGACGAAGGTTTGCTATATATGTGCTCGTTAAAAGCGTTATTCTTTCACCCATGGACAATTTTATCGCAGCGCGGAATTGTCAATAATTATATTATATTCCAAGCGTGATAAATTATTTAACGATGAACACCAGGGAGTTTTCGTTGGATTTGAAGAGTTTTAAGCTCACGTATGTATACAATTGTTCGAAGCTGAGGAAAAATACTCCTTGAGAGGCATCGATAAATCGTTTTGTATATATATATATATATATATATGTATATAGTGTGCACTGTGTGCAGCTAATGGAAGGAGGGTAAGAGAGATAGTTGCGGCGGTATTGCGGTATTGGCGGCAATTCCGGTGAGGTGTATAGGACGGGTGAAACGCGAGGTAGCGAATAAATACTCGGAGATGTAATCGCCGAAGGAAACAAGCGGCGGGATTGTTTCAAGGAATAATTGAAAGCGCCGCTTGAGCTTCTCATTCGCATTCCCATTCCAATTCCAATTCCTATTCCCGGTACAGTGGTTGCTACAGTGCTACTGCCCATGGCTGGCTGCTCTTGCTTCTCCTACAGCTGATCCACTGCGCATAGAACGTGCGTGCTCTCTCCCTACCACCCCTTTCTATACCCCTCTCCCCCCTCCAACCTTTTTCAAGGCGCTCGCTCGCTCGTTTCGCGCTCGTCTACCGACCGATTGCTACCATCGACTCTCCATGCAACTTGCCACCATCGTTGCTATTATCATTGTTTTTGATCAAATTGAATAAGGAATTATAAAATTTCGATATTTTTACACTTCTTTTTTATGTTTTTGCTTCGTTGTTTTTTTCCCCTGACTTGCAAATTAATGACTGGTTGGATCAGTGACTTTTCGATGCACGATAAGATGGAAGCCACGTGACTCGAGTTCAAAGCACCACTCTTTTTTCTCCTTCCATTTCTCTCTCTCTCTCTCTCTCTCTCTCTCTCTCTACCCTCTTGTTCTACTGTGTTATTTGAATAGTTTTTCCTCTCCCGTTATACGTTGCTTTGCTAATTATTGACACGATTAGAGCGCAGAGTTTATTTTTCTCGACTGTTTATGAGTTTTTCATAAAAACTTGATGGAGAGCTCTCGCAAAAGCTTTGCGGACTGATTATCGTAAAAAAGTGATAATTGGCATATACACGGAATACTCGAGCTCTTTTTGCTTTTATTTCATCAAACGTTGTATTTTGTTTTGACGAAAGGGGATAGGTGACGATTTCCAAGTGAATTCTCCATAGGAAATCGAGCAGGACGAATTTCGGGGTGATACGTGTGGATACTTTGCTGGTTTCCAAACTTCCGATGAAATCATCAGAACTTTCGGTTTTGTAAGGGATTAGAGGTGGATAATCCACGATTCGCCCGAAACGGAGTGTGAGTTACGTTGCTTTGAATTGGTATTCCTTTCAGCAAAGACGACGCTATTCAAAAGGAGGCTGCATTCCTGAGACTATGATTAATATCAGCGTATCTGTTGAGACGTTAAATAAAATAGTGCAAATTCTGATCTCGAGGAGTAACATGGGTGGGTTGAGGAGCGTATTTTATTTGAGACGAAAGTACTTTAAGCTTTTATCCAGCCAGAGACTATATTGAGAAAGAGAGAGAGAGAGAGAGAGAAAGAAGACGTACCATCTCCTGTACCAGTCTTTCGCAGTTTTCGAGCTGGCTTCAATAATACAGACGGTGGGAAATTGTGATCGAAGGATACTATTGGAAAGCGATAGCTTAGCCCAGTTGCTGAATAAGTAATGGGACAATATTTTTAAAACGCCTATAATTCGTGAGTTTGGCTCTCCTACACCCTGGGATGGACCTGTATTTATCGGTCCATGGAGTATAGACGCGGCCAAGAAAGAAGCACGATCATTTATGGTTATCCACCCCCCCCCTCCCCCTCCCCCCACTTTTCGTTCACCCAAACCCTCCGTAAGGTAGTTGGAGCAACTCGCCCAGACTTTCCATCCTCCCTTCTCACTTTTTACTCTACAATTGCCAATCGTACCAGGCGAACCACCGAATTATTGCGGCCATTTATCCAGCGAACTCTCAATGTTTTAGTAACGATGTCCGGCGCACGTGCGCTACGCCTCCCCGCAACAAGAGTGGCTTCTTTCTCGTTTCCGTTTCTGCTTTACAGCGGTGCGCAGCCTACCCCTCGCGCCACTGTCACGTGTTTCTCGCACGATGCTATAGATGGATGAAATATTAATTAGCCACGTGCCGTCACTGTACGGAAGAACGAACAACTTTCGTGCTTTTGCAACCCTTGCGATGCATAAAGATGCGAGTATTGTAAAAACGCGCGCAATTATGCTGAAATACCGCGAGCGTTATTAAGGAAATATTAATAAATACGAGAATTATTTATAGCAGGTATACGCGATGCGTTGTGACGCGAGAAAGTTGCAGATAATAATCTATACGCGGAAACATTTGAATGGAGGATGATCGGTCGATTGGACTCGGTATAATTTCATCAATAACGTTGATTCTGTGTATATTTGTGCGAGAGAGAGAGAGAGAGAGAGAGAGAGAGAGAGGGTTCTTCGGAAAATGTTGCTGGACAGGTTGCGCGGGGATAAAGATTGTTGCGAGGAAAAAGTTGGAGGGGGGATGGGGTATTTGGGGTAAGAGAGAGAGAGAGAGAGAGAGAGAGAAGACGGTATTATTAGAAGCCGATGGCTGGCAAAGATGCCGCGTCATTTCCAGGGATCATCGAGGAGGAGCAGAAGGTTGTAATTGCTCGAACGTCACATATATTTTTTGCATCGGGCTGAAAACTTATCGGAGGATTATGCCTATAGAGACGAGGAATAATGAGAGGAGGATGGACGAGGAGAGTTGCGTGCGCGTTCGACAATCATCCGACGATTTCGATTGACTATAAAACTTAAAACTCCGCGGCTTTCTATTCCATTGGTATGTATAAAGGCGGATGGACCGGCTACTTTCTCGTGCCCGCATTGGATTGTCGTGAAAGCAGGACGCACTTCTTGCACGCGCGAGCATCGACGCACCGTCCACGCTGCCTATATATCTGCGTGTATGGGTGTACGTGTATGTGTAGCTCTGTGCCTGCCTACCTGGCCGAGTCATCGCGCTTATTGTGCTTCCCGTTGTGTACCGCGCTCGTGTGCGTGCGTCTGCTACTTGCGTACCTCGCGCTGCTCCTCGCTGGCAAAAAGTAGCCCGCGGAGAACGACCAGCGAAAAAGAAGCACCGCAATTTATTGCCCACGATAGTGACTCCCAGTAGTCTATCTTCTTCCGCATCGTACCCTAAGCAACTCTGCTACCGCTTCTTCTTCTTCTTCATCATCTTCTACCTTTCTTACTTCCCATCTCTCATAATTCCATTCAATCCCTCAAAAATCACCAGCTCCTCGCTGAGATCTTCCTCAGGCTCGTCAACAAAAGAAAAATCGTCCGTATGTACCAGATAACCAAACGAGCTTTGCTTGTTTCTCGTCTGCCTGCAACTAGTTTGCTTATTCCTCTGCTATCTCTACCCTCGATTGTGTGCTGTGCATCATTAGAATTTTTCCGAGGGCTTCTTTGTTGATTTTTCCATTTATTTCAGAGGTTCGTATGTGAATTGCAAGGTTGGAATGGTTTATTATACGGGAAAGATGGAAATGTTTAACGCAAGAAGATTCGATAGCGTCCATTTGCAATTACAGCACTTTCAAACATCGATGTATACCAAGAGAGAAAAAGTCTTTCTTATTTTTATAAAGAAAAATGGTATTTTGATAGCGAAAGCTTTGAATAGCGGGACATTTCTGTAAGATGTTCAATTGTGGATCATAGTAAAAATGGGAAGAGAAAACAGTCTGTTGGTGTGTTCCAGCAAAGGACTGGCTTGTACCGGAAGGCAGCAATGCTCGATCGGTGAAAAACAGGCAAGGACCAAATTTGGAGAACGTCGCTGGGCTCTTGGATGGATCCGGTTCACGTGGAAGGGGTAAACGGGGACCAAGATGGGTCTGAGAGGGCCATGGAGTGGCCCATGAGTGGTCAAAATAGCATTTTTTGGCCGGATCGTTTGCTTAGGTGGGATTACCGATAAATTTGGCCTTTTGGTAGTTGAAATAAAATTCGAGGAATTGTGACGAAACTTGGTTTGCATGTTTTAGCGGATATGAGAGAGAGAGAGAGAGAGAGAGAGAAAGGGGAAGGGAGGGGGAGGTTATCAGGGAGAGGCACGCGCAGGCAAGAATGAAGAAAGAACGGTCCGAGCTGTTACTGTGATTGGGAGTTGGGCAGGAGACGAGGGGAGTGGGGAGCGGGGGCGAGGAAAGACTGGGGACAAACACATGTTGCACACTCGGTCAGCTTGGCCACACATACACACTAACCGTAAGGAGAGACTCGGTTCTTCACTCTTCGCTCTTCGCTCTTCTCTCTTTCTCTCTCTCTCTCTCTCTCTCTCTCTCTCCTTCTTCTGGTAATGTAAGACTAACAACACAATGGAAGCAACAGCTGCATGATAGATGGTCCCCTGCCTCACCGATTTACCCGGCTGTTCTTTCTTCGAACGCTGCCGACTTCTTTCGCGAACCGGTCGTTATCGTCGCATTTATTCGCGGAAGCGTCACAATGACAGGAATTCAGCGCTTTTCGCCCATAGCAGTCATTCGGTTCTCGCTACTCGCCGAGACTCTGTTTATCCTTCCGAAAAACAAATCTTTTCTACCGTGGCACATCTGGACAGTTATACTCGCTTCGACTCTCCAGATACTCGCTATACGTAAATAATACTTCATCACAATAAAAAAAAACTCCAATGCTTCATCCAATCTTTCAACATGTGGAATGTGGTTCCACCTTCGAATCTTTTCGAGAGAAAGAAAATTACATATTTATGAGCCCCGCGATTTACCTGGAATTCCATAATAATTAAAGTCGATTAATTTGCTGCTTTTAACCTACTTTCGTCGATTCTTCGAAAATAAAGTGGCGCGAAGAATTGTTCGTAGTGGAGAAAATTCCTTCGCTATCACCGGAGAGACTATAATGTCTAGTATCAATATACGGGATTCAAACGAGGAAGGGAAAATTGGTAGGAGGACTTCCGGCTTTTGGATCATCGAACAATTCTTTCGAGCGAGACAAAGTCGAATCAAAAATGATAATCGCTTAATACCGACATTCATCTCGCGGAGGGCTAGTCTGGTGTACGCATGCGCGATCGCGTTCACCGACAGGGAGCTTAAGGACTTTAAGACTCGAAGCCTCGTGCGACTGGTCCACTCACCATGCACACCCACGGACACACGCGCGTCACCAAACTTCACCATTTAAATTCCGAAGGAACTGCTGACTGACGTACCAAGTTATATACGTACGTTCCCCATTTCTCCCTCTCCACCCACGTAGCCCCACCAATCATCCGTAAGCCTTCGTGACCAATTAATCCAAACACTTACAGATTAAGAGTTTTTCGCGCTCTTAACCCCCCCCCCCCCCCTTCCCCAACCTCCTCTCTCCACCGAACCTTCTTGGCACCATTATGTTACGTTCTTTTTTACGTGGGTGGCAACGCTGAACCCAAAGCAAGAATAAAAAAAGGAAACTAGGATCCTTTCACATTTTTTATGCTTCTTTTACGAGAGTCTTTCGTTTCCTTCTCCCATATACTCCTATACTTTCCATTGTTGAATTCTTCGTCTGATTAGAGCATGCACGGTTTGGGTAATACTATTACAATATTGAGAAAGGTTTCTCACACTGGTACATCAGACTTTCGTATAAAAGCTGAAATACGTATGTAAACAAATGGTTTGATTGAATTTGCTGTTGTCGGGCTCGCACAGCCTCCCTCTCATCCTCCAGTCGTATTTTTCACGAAATCTAACACCTTCCTTTCGCAGCGTGAGCGTTTTAGATACGGACGCGTCGGGACAATGGATGAAACGCTTGGCAGGTTGCGCGCTTTTAGCGGCAATCTAGCGTTAGCCTCCTAGCCGATACGGGGACTGAGGAGTCGTGGGGACGAGAGAGCCTGGAGTGGAGACAGCCTGAACCGGCCTGAATCAAACTGACTGAATAACGCAGCCAACGCAGGCGATCCGCGCGCGCGCGCGCACGCAAATCGAGCGTGCGAGCCAAGCCGCTTTGTGCCACGCTCAAAGAGCACAATGTCCATAGTCCCGCACGACAATGGGCCCTCCACAACTGGTTAATATCAAGGTTATTTGAAGGATAGTCTCTCCACTTCGGTGCCTTTATCGAACCAAGTAGCCAGCGTGTCTATCTCCGTGATTCTTCCCCCCTCCCCCCTATACTCTCTTGATTCGCGTTAAACGATTAAAAGAGTCAAGAGCTGGAGATACGAAATTTTCAAAGAATCTCCAAAGTCTAGGGGGAGAGGCTAATTAGAAGCTCATGGCTCTTATGAAGTAGAGGGGGTAAATGTGAAGGAATTAAAAAAAAAAATAATAATGAAAATAAAAATTGCAAAAGAATGGCTGATGGTCCTTTGGCCGATTTGCAAACAAGGCAACGTATCTGAGAGAGTTCCCGTTCGAGTGGAAAGGGCGCATGGTGAAAGGAAGAGGAGAGGGGGGGTTGGCAAAGGATAGCCAGGAGAAAGAGAATTGGCGTGGAAAGAGAGATAGGATAGGAGGAGAAAGGGGAAAGGAACGAAAAGGCATTAAAAGTAACGTGGAGAGGGGGTGGCGAGGGTTGGGGCTAGGTGGAAAGGGGGGTTTCAGAGCTGGCGTTGGTGGAATCGGGGCAAGAGAAGGAGAAAGAGAAAAAGAAGAACCGAGAGGGAGAGATTTTGTTCTCCGGGGAGCAGTCAAAGCGACGTCCTAGCCCTTGTGCCATGACGATCTGAGCATCAAACAAGCTGATGCTCTCTGACTTTGAGCAACACCCTTCAACTCCCCCGCCCCTCCACTTCTCTCTCCCTCCCTCCTTGCCTTTAATACACCAGATCGATGCTCAAAGACTGTCAAATTAAAAGAGTAATCGATCAATAATTACCCCCTAATCTTCTTCCAACCAATTAACCGAGTTGCGACTCGTTATGCTCCTCCCATTAGCAATTAGTCTATATTAAAACGTGACAATTTTATTGTTCCGAGTGCGGAGTAGCTTGGCAGTTTGGGCATGGAATGTTTAAAGGTAAACGAAGCAAAAAAGAGGTGGTTTATCGCACTGCGGCTGTTTTTTGAAGCAACAAAAAGAAGGCGAAGCGCAATATCGTATGGCGACTGTGGAAAGGCGAGTAACGCGGGATTACCACGTGGGTTGAGTGTGCGCGGCCGAGTATTTCGTAGTTTTTAATTTCGCTTCAAAGTATAACGACGTAGAAAAAAAGCGCTAGGTGGGTTGCAAAAAAATGTGGGCGGGAAGAGAGGGTAACGATGAGATACTGCAATAAAGAGGGAAGAAGAGGTCGAGGGATGGGGGGAGGGGGGGGGGGGGCAGAATTATAGAATTAATCAAAAGAAAAAGTGGCGTAGAGGAGCAGTTTTGTCGTATCCAAAGGCAGATGCACTTTCCTTGCCGAGCATAAGACTGAAATTGTACTCTAGGCGAAAGATGCTGCGTTGCAATTTCATGTAAATTTATGTAGAGCAACGCGCCATTAAGATTGCGGATTACGAGGGAAGTGGCGGCTCGGCGACGACGCGTAGAGGTGCAGTGGTGTTGGTAGGATCAGTGGTGAAGGATGAGGGGTGGAGGAGGCGGGCAATGGCGGGGGAGGGAAGAGGTGGAGGAGGAAGTATATACAGTTGGAGGTGGTGGGATGTTCGGTCGAGCGTACGCGCACGTGCTCTACGTGCCACATGGACTCACGCGACTTCATTGCCGGCCTGACCTCTTGCCTACTTTGCCCCTTTAACAGATTTTTAAGAGCCAGCCGCCAATAACAAATTTATTCGCTTCTAAGTGACTCGGCAAACGCAAAACGAACGAATTATTAAACACTTTTTATCGTATACTCTTTCCAAAATTCATTGCAAATCTTTACCTTTGCTAATTTCCGCCGCAATTTATTTTCAGAGAGAGAGAGAGAGAGAGAAAGAGAGATATCAGTATAGTCAGAGACACCTACCTTGTATTATATTAAGAACGTAAAAATACTCTATCTCTGTAATTATAAATGTTAAAAATTATTAATAAGTACATTTTTTTTAATAAAAAAAAGTACATTTCAAAAATAGTCCTATAGAAAAATCTAATATTTTTTATATAATTACCGATATACACGTATTTTTACATTCACTCTCTACGCTGAATTAAGTGGCTCAGTACTGTATATACTACCACGCTATATACTACACATTTAGCAGAGCAGTGCAAGGTGGATAAGAGACGGCAAGGCGCGTTCTGGCCTAGTAAATCGTTTGCTACTCTGCTGGTTTGATATTGCAGAGTGGTTGCTTCGGTAGATGTTACGTATACGTACGTGGAGTATAGGGGAGATATTTTATACATGTTGGTACATAGGTTTCTATCCAAGGCACACACTATAGATAGAGTACACATGCACCTATATACCCGAATAAGAAAATTCTCCTTCATTCTCCTATTTTATTTTGTGGCTCGGTCATGGTATCGGAGAGGAAAAGTTGGGGAGTCGTCATGCGATAGCATAGTACTGGCTTCCCCCGGGGAGCAGCAATTTATAAATAATTGAGTCGAGTCCGGTAAAAAATGAATTACGCGTCCCTGTACAATATGAGGAGTTGCTTTACAGTAAAACGAGTAGAGTACCCGCGAGACTCGTGGCTCCGGCGCGGTGTGGTCGCTCGTCTTCTATCCTGGCCAAAGGGAGAGATGAGCAACGTGTGCTATTTCGACGAGGAGGAGCGACCGCCACATGCAGCACCGCGTATATACCTCCAGTGTGGAGGACGTTGAAAAGACAGCGGGCGTTGGGGGAGGTAACATAAGCCGCATCAATTTTGCAATTGGAGAATTTTATGTTCTCGCGACCTCCATATATTATGAACGAGACTTTTTCACAGTTTTCTCTCTTCTTTTCTCTATCCTCTTTACTTCTCTCTCCCCCCCCCCCCCCTCCCCCTTTCCTTCTATCCCTAACTTCCACCTCTGGTTGTAACTCAGAGACAAACGCGTGTTTATTTCCAATGAAAACATTATTATTATATGCTACTTTCTTCCCCGCCAATCCTATCTATCTTTTACCATACAAACTGTCAATTAAAACCATTTCCTCTCGGCAAAATTATTCATCCTCGATTAAAATGCATTATAGCGTTATTGGGTTTTTTCGCTTAATTTTAGCGATCGTTCGGAATTGGCAGATTTAACGAGGATAGAAATTCACGCGTTGTCAGCACTCGTCTACACTGTCCTCTCGATAATAACGGTAGCTACCAATTTTTTTGGCCACAAATTCTAGAAAGTACTGCTGTTTTACATTCGTCGACCAACCGGTTTGTTATTATTGGTTTTCTTAGATCAACGCACGGTTCGTTATACCCGTTGATTGGCCGGCGTCTAGAGACCATATCATTATTACAAATACCGGCGCATTTTCTAATAATAAACGCCGTTCTACAGGATTGCATAATCTTGGATGCAGAGTTGCGAAGACGAAACGCAAAGAGGAAAATTCATCGTTGGCGAAAGAATGTACAACTGCAGGAAACACACATATACTATATATATACGAGCTTTATTTAAGAGATCCTGTCTCGAATTGTCTTCAACTCTCTGCTAATGATAAGCGGATAAAAAAGGATAGTTATATTTCCATGTTATTTCTCTCTAGCTAAAATTAAGAAAACAAATACCTGCCTTGGAAGCGATGAGAGATAAAAGGGAGACTAATACGGCGCACTTCAGAAGATAAAGTCGGTAATGCTTTTGGCTTTCACGCAAACATCATTTTAATCCTCGTTTCGGCAAAGTCCGGACTCTGGAAAAGCGAGGTCGCGTACACTCGTAAAGGGGAAAGGAAAGAGCGATAAAGAGAGAGAATGAGAGAGTTTGTGTGTTGTGCGCGAGAGAAAGGGGGAGGAAGGGAGAGAACGATGATAAAAGAAGAAAGAGAAGCGAAGTTCTGGCAGCAGCAGCAGCAGCAGCAGCAGCGTAGGAGGGCCGGAGAGGGTATGTGCTGGAAGAGAGGAGAGAGAGAGAGAGAGAGAGAGAGAGAGAGAGAGAGAGGGAGAGAGAGAGCGAGCAAAGCAGCGAGTTGAACCGAGGCGAGTAATCAGTGAGACATTATTTTCCCTTTGAGCCCTCCCGTGTTTTAATACGAAGGAAAACGTATAATCTGCTTGTACAGTTGAAGGTAGCGAATGCGCCGATGCGGCCCACCCTAGCTATCCATCGCCCCGCACCACCACGACCCATCCTTCCTCGCCTCGTCTTCGCTTCGCTGATCATTCGCAATTGACGCGTTCGATAAAAACACGCTCGATGCTATTTTACCTTCACGAAGGGAAACACGCGGACCGACTGATCTTTTCTTTTGCTCTCCCATCGCTCGTTACCGTCTAAAAAACTATAAACGATCCAGTCGCGTCCTTTTTTCCCCTCCTAAAATAATTTGCGATTAATTACTCGCGTGAAACCAACGATATATACTTTTCCTTCCCATCGAATGGCTAATTCTTCAATCCGACATGTATCGAGCTAATTTATTAAATCTCTTCATGTACGTACCTGTGTTATACCGCACGGAGGATGCTGAAATTTTCTTCTGGCTTGCGTCGCGATCAAAACACAGTATCTTTATGATATATATATATATATATATTTATTAAAGCGTTCCTCGTATTAATTACTCTGCGGGAGAATAATTTGCGCTGACAGAAGGAACCGTTAAGAATCTTTCTCATAACTATGAGTTCTTATTTCTCGTCGTCTCATAATGCGTACTAAAAACATGTTGCCTTCTCGTTCCTGACTCTGTCGGTTTCTCGTGTCGCCCAACAGAATAACGTTCCCACTTTACGATTATGCCTGCCTACTTTTTTTTGTCAAGAAGGTTGGGTCTCGGCGTCAACGGCAGATTCACGATCGGCGTATTCAGCTAACTCAGACGCGCGAGCGTTCTCTTTAAAATCCAGCGCGCAAAGTAGCAGGACCATCGGCGCAAATGGCCTCTGACAAGAATCAAAATTCTTTAATCCGATCAGTGAATTCTCGCTTCTACGGATTTCTCTTTTCTTCATCCCCCTCTTAATCTCTGCGCTATTGCGAGGTTTCATTCGCAAAGAGCATTGATTGCAAAAACCTGAAGAGCGAGATGTGAGGAAACTGCGATGCAGTGGCCTTAAGTCGTCCAAGAAACTTTTCGAGGGGCCGGCCGAATCCTTTTCGTTTGTTAGAACAAGCTCGTTAGCGCTAGAAGGAGTATACTTATCAACCTATACGTATAATCGACTTGTCACGAAGCTAAGGGGACAAGGACGTTCCTTTGCATGATCGGTGGGCGTATTTCCATTTTTCAGTCTCGACGACAAAAGTTCGGCGCGATGTTATTTTCATCCGCGTTCCCATATTTTATTTCACATATTTTTCACGTTGCTTCAACAGCTTTTCACGGTGACCGGAAATCGTAAGAACGCGTACCAACAATATCTTCCCTTCTGCGATTTTTCCTTCCCCTTTTCTCTCCTCGATCCCTTCAAGATGCTTCCAATAACCCAACCGAAGCGTCTCTTCGACATTCGCATCGATAAACTCTTTCTCCACGACCACAATGGCTTTTATTGGAAAACACGCGTAAATAATAATCTTGAAAAATAAGTGAAAAAATATGATGACAGCACTTAAAGCGCTACGTGAGAGAATTTACAATGACTGCTCTTTTATCCGGGAGGAAAACAGAGGAATAGATTACTCTTGCACCTGTTTGAACTTTTGACAAGGGGCTTTTAATAATCGTCGTGGGGCGCTTTGAAATTTTTTAAGTTACGATTGCCGAATGCCTCGAAGAATGTGCGGGACCTGTTTTAGTTCCAAAGTATAGTTTAATATAGCAGCTGAGTGATGATAAATTCTTTCGATAATGCTTTCACGAGAGAGAGAGAGAGAGAGAGAGAGAGAGAGAGAGAGAGAGAGCTGGAATCCTCTACCGAATTTAACTCGGTGAGCACTTTTGGTATCTAGGCAGTGAAGAGGGGAGAGGGGGTAGGGTGCTGAAGCTCGAAATTTCCTTTGGCGATTTTCTAGATCTCTGATAATCTTCTATCAGGTATATACACATGTATATATATATATATATATATATAAGTATGTATAGAGGTCTGAATTATATTTACGTTCAAGGATGATAAGATAAAGTAGAAATCTTCCTGATCGTCTAAAATCGCACACGCGGGAGTTTTTATCTGAGCGGTGCGAAAGATACGCTTCGCGCATTTGTTTGCACGTATGAGACGGAGAACAGATACTCTCTGCCCGTCGCTATTTGCCAACCAGTGTTTCCTTGGTAGCGGAGAGTCAATACTTATTATGAGAAAACAACACATCCGCGTTTCAATGGGAAGCAGCGTCGTTGGATAAATTTTGTCGCACGATTCCTGTTGCGTCATGGCTTTATCAAAAACTGGCCTCAACGGTGCTAACAAAACTTGTCGAGATACCCATGCCATATATGTTTACTCACACGTTATGCGTATATATATATACAATAATACGCGCATTGTCCAAGCTTACCAAACTTTCAATAACAATTGCAATTTATGCTTCGACTAGTCAAGTATTCGCAAGTAGTTGTCTTTTCGTCTTATATATACATACACACTATTATACATAGTGCACCGATGGAGAAGGAATCGAACAAGGACAAATAAGTGAAACGAATCGGAAAGTCTCGCAAAAGAGTAATACGAGATTCCCTTTGCGTAATTTGGTCGAATCGCGGTTTCCCATTGTGGGCGCTCCATGCTGAAAAATACTGCACCTCCGTGTCTCCATTTGTGCATGCGTTAACGGTCGCGTATCGAGTTAAATAAGAAAATTCATAACTCGTTTGCTCCACCTACCGTATTGTTCCAAGCGGCTCTCACGAGCAAAACTCGACGTTCGCTTGGAAGTATCACCCGTACGAGTGTGTGCGTGAGCTTGGTAAATCGATCGTGCCATGTCGAGCTTGAAAACGATCTGCTCGTTAAGTATCAGCTGGACCCAGGACTGCCGGAAAGTGATCCGGCGTAGATCGAGATCGAGGAAATAACGGGGAGCTCCGCGTTCGCACCTCTCTTTTTTACCCCAACTTCTTTCCCGTATCTCGATATATATATATACATATATAATGTAATGCGTCTACCTCATTGGAAATCCGAGACAAGATATTCATCCGTCCCTACACTTTGTCCTTCTCCGAAGCTCCAAACAATCTCCCCCCCCCCCTACTCTCTTATTTATTATTGAAATACACAGCCAAAATTTGAAGGAATATATCAATGATAATTTTATCACATACCTAACTACATACTCATTATCCTGGGATAACTCCCAGTGATAAATAGCCTACATCCACCCACGCGATCTCTCGACAACCGCATCGAATTACTTCGTTTCGCGGTTACACTTTCGCACGTTCCATTTTTGGAAATCATCCTTACAAGTATTCGGACCATAAAATCTTTTACCTTTTCCCAGTAAAATTCCAAGGCATTGTCATAAGCTACAGAGTCATCGAGAAGCCTCCAGCTTCGATATGTATATACATATATACAATAAATGTTTAAAGTTGACACATATGTAGTTTGCGAATGCTTTTACAGGGTGAGATCTGGAATGGGGTAAATTGAGGGGGGAGTGGTGGGGGGGGGGGGGGTGGGGGGGTTGATTGGAGGAAAGTCTGGTTTTCGCGGTGTTAGCCCGTATATTGCATGGGAATATAAATCTTGCGGACACTCACCGGGAGGGAGACTGGACACTGGACGCTGTCACCGGACACGGGTTGCAACGACTGCAACAGATCGCGTGCGTGGAAGAGAGGACGGCTATCAATGGCTGCATTATACACTCTTAGTGGTAGTGTACACGAACGAGCAAACTGCCGTAAGTTCCTTCGGTTCGGCTATATAGGCGACCGCGTGCCTACAACCACTACTGCCTCCACCCAACAGGATACACCGTGCTCGCTCTGCCAGGTATTTTCGCCAAGAATCTCTCTCCCTCTCCCGTATAACCCGTTCGCATATACGACAACCAATGAAGAGACACGAACCGACGTTCGAACGACAGAATGAAATCTGCCACTAAAACCGATACACCTTTTCTGCTCTCGCGATTTTCTTCCCGCTCCTCGACATTACCTTTTGGCTAATATCTCAGGTTGCTTGGAAATTCAACCCTTCGTATTTTATTGTATTGGGAGAATATCGGAGGTACGGATAATGATGGAGTTAATTCGAGGGGAGAAGTATTGGTTAATATAAGTATAGAAATTGTATATCAATAAACTTTGATTAAACAATCATTTAAGAATATGTAAATATCTGATTGCAAATAGTAGATTTCATTGATTGATAGAATGAATCACGATTTACTCTGAAATTAAGAATATTGAAGTTTAAGTTAAGTTGAGAAGCTATAATTATTGTTTTGGAAAGAATCAGGATAAATTTGCAGGTAGATTTGGGATATTGATGATTGTTTTTTTAATAATAGTTTAATAAATCTTTTCGTGTAGTACACTAGAACCGATAAATCTTTTTTCTTTTCGGATGTGTGTGCTTCGCGTTGCTCGTGTCTACTTTTAGACGTGTATACCGTACACGAATGAGATATTTATTATTTCGTTATTATTATATTGTACAAACGAAGAAGGTACGAACAGGAAGATCGACTTGCGAACGATCAAATTAATTTTACTAAAATCAGTGCACCTTCCTTTCTCTCTCGATTTTCGCTTCAAACTTCTCGCATTTATACCTTTCGTGGGTATATCGCAAAGAATTTAGAAATTTATGCTTTCTATTGTTATACAGTGCAAGGAATATAAAAAGCTACATTTATATAAAACAATATTCGAACGACAGAATTAATTGTACCAAAACCAATAAATCCTCTCATCTTTTCACATTCGCTTCAAACCTCTCGTGTTTACCTTTTCCCGAGTGTCCAACTTGCATGAAAAATTTCTTCCTATCGTATTATCACACTGCAACAAACGAAGAGGTACAGGTAAACCGACTTGCGAAGGATATAGAGTTAACTTAACCACTAAAAAACCAGTAAAGCCTCTCTTCTCTCTCGATTCGCTTCACACTGCCGCGTTTAATTTTTCGCGAGTAACGCACGCTCGCTCCGTGTGTTGTACACTTTACCGAATGAATAGACACGCGCGGACGGACGGACGAATCGGCGTAGGAAAAACAGAACAAGATCTATACCACTAAAACCGATATAGCTTCTCTTCTCTTCCATTTTGCTCCACCCTGAATCTCGCGTTTACCTTTTCGCGAGCATTGAACACCGATTAGATATCTCGCCCTTTTGTACAAACACAGATTATTGTTACTTCCAGAGCCCCCCTCTCGCGTCCTGCATACACGAAAATTGCGCAACAGCACGGATTTGTAGTGCCTTTATCGACGTAAAAATGGCAATATCAACAAAGGCACAGTGGTGCTTTTCGATAAGGATATCAACGCTTGGAATAATGATGGAAGGAATATTCTGTACTTATACCATCGTACGTAGACTATAAATATGTATATATATATACATATAGAATCGTTAGACTCACCAGTCTCGGATCTCCTGCCAGCTGATCGGGTTTACGGGCGTGACGACCCCATCCACCGTCGAACAATTACGGCGGGCATCAGGAAGCTCTCCGTTCTGCAAACAAAAGCAACAAGTGTGCACGTTAGTTTCGCTCCTGCTACTCCCATCCCCACCCTCCGACTGTTCTCGCTCCCATTTTCGCTCGAGCTCCCGTTCGCGCCTCGGGGACTCGCCAGCTCCGAGGAAACAATTCGTCCAAAGAAAAAACCAGTTAATCGCTGCTATACCGTGGCTGGAATCAATTTGCTACAATATATCAGCCTCTCATCCAACGAGTTTAATTATATGCGTTTGTGGAAAACCGGTTTCACCAACCAACACGGCGACCCTTTTGTTTTCTCTTGTCTTCTCAATTTATCAAGCACGAGATTCTCTCCTGCCAAAACGCAAACTATGACCAAGAGTCGACGAATAATCATCCGTGGATACTGTGGGACCAAGTATACATCGTCATAATTAAGTTGTATATAGTTTTAAAAATTCATCGAGGTTTTCGTAAGTATATATAATAGATGAAGAATAAGAAGAAAGCTTTCTTGAAGAATCGAGAATCAAAGACCGAGAAGACAAAGGACGATGATGATTCGCGTGGAAATAAGATGGATAAAAGTAAGTGGTAGATTACACGGGATTTCTGAGAAGATGTGTACTACGTCACTGTCCTTCTCTTTCAAACACATTGACTCCGTCCTTTTCCTGCCATCCCCAGCCAAGCCCTCCTCGAGTTTTAACGTTTTCGTCCGCGAGCCCCGACATTCCATTTGCATTGCGTGGAGCTCTTCGCGATAAATCAAGTATTTTACGAAAAATCATCGCTCGCTTGTACACGGAAGGTACAGGTTACACGAGCTGCTTTCTCGCTTTGCATTATCCATGCTCATTGTCCGAAAGAAGAGTCCCGAATAAAGGAGAAAAATGCAGAAATTTTCAGAGTATATAAAAAATGCAGTAAAATGAAGGAAGCAAGTGCAGCATATTATATATATATATATAGGAATGTGAAGAGTGAATCCTGCGGCAAGGCACCTGCTTTCCGACACGCGATAGTCGTATCGGTAAACGCGCATTATACTTTGGTTTTTCCGTTTGCTGAAAGATGATTTTTAAGGTTTCCGGGCCGAGCATCGTTTCGCAGAGCACTTGGCAATTTGCGGAGCCACGAATGGATAATCGACTGGTTTGCGGCACGGCACGCGTTCTCGCTGCCGCTGCTGTTGCTGTTGCTCTCTGGTAGGGGTATGCGGGAGGGGAGAGAGGGGGTTGGGTGGTTGCCAGAGGGAAGAATCATTGTCTGCTCTGCATGCGATCGGTCAAGAAAGAAGGAGGGCTCGGTAGGCGAGAGAGTTGACTGCTGGTAGGTGACTGGACTTGAATCGCATTGCATTGCATCGTTTGTATACGATGAGAGGCGAACGAAGCCGAGGCGAGCCGAGTCGTGGTGGTATGGCAGCTCTCGGTGAGAGTCGAGGAGAGTTGCGTTGCTCTCGAAGGATGTTCAATGTTGAATGTTGGAGTAGGAGAATAAGGAGAGGAAGGAGAATGAACAAGAGTAGGAGGAGGAGAAGAAGAAGAAGAAGAAGAAGAAGAAGGAGCCAAAGCCGAGCAGTGGCGGCACGGCCGGTGTGGTCAGGTGGCTCGCAAGGACGCGGCAGGCCATTCACCCGTTCCCATCCCTTTCCCCTCCGACCACCTCTTTCTCCTCTCTCTCTCTCTCCCCACCCCACAGCTTTATCTTCTCTCTTTTCCCTTCTCATTCCCCCTACCACCTACTCGATTCTATTCTCTACTCTACTCTACACTCTCTCGGCAGTCTCAGCTTCTGCCACCCAATCCTCTCTCTAACTCCTTCGACTTCAGGAATGAAGTAGAGATAGAGATAGAGATAGAGATAGAGAGAGAGAGAGAGAGAGAGCGGTTGTCAGGTGGGATCTGGGGAATGGAAAAGGACCAAATGCCCCCTTCCCCTCCCACCCTCTCTCCTACGTTTCTCCTGGTTTGACTGCCTGCTTCAATTCCCCGCTCTACCACCATCGAACTTGCACGAGCTAAGTCTTAACTGAATTACCGGTATTCGTACTCCATGGAATCCCTCGTACCGGACTCTGTATTCCTCGTGTAAACACGATAATTGGGCTGTTACACTTTGCTCGCGTATTCCGTAAGATCTCCCTAATCCCATTTCAACATTTTTTCTTTTTAATTCCTTTCGTTAGATACGCGCATATATATATATATATTTATTAATGAGAATTATTTAAAGATTACTTTCAAATGGACCGTTCTCTCGAAGAAACTTGATTTTTTCCTCGATAATCCACGCGTGACATTCAAGTATTACAAGGCAAGCAAAGGATTCCTCTTTCAGAGGAACACGAGAGACAGATTGGCATTCTCGTAAACGTTATTAAAGACTATTAAAGTCAAGATCTATGATTATAAACAAGAATAAAACAGGTTTGCTCGTTTACGGGTTAATCCATCTTTAATTTAATAGGGCAAATTGTGGAAACGAGCAAACGCGCTCTCAGGCATTCTGGTGCTCGAGCATAAATCTTAGAATCCGGAAAAAGACACGGTTGATGGTTGGTTAATGCGTTAATACGGGCCTCTCGACGATTCGTTTGGATTAGCGTTGCGAATTTCTCACCTTATGACCTTTCATCGTTGCTCGACCTCTCGGACGAGTATTACTTTGCGTGCCGATAACCAGTATAACCAGCGACTAATCTCTCCAGATACTATACCAAGTTTCTATATCGACCATCAGTACACAGTTATACGTGCGTCATTTAGACATTTTTCTGCCCTTCGTTCTCGGCCAAGGCCCCCAACGCGAGAAAATCAAAACGTCTTTTGTCCATCATTTTGGAAAGAAATAAGATTGTACTTGTGTATACAACAGCGTTCCTTTTATAATGGAGCGAGGGAGAATATGAAAAAAATGAGTGATTCTTATTACCCCGCAGGAGCTAATAATCGGGTGTATTCGCAGGCGTGTCCCAGGCTCGAGCGAGGCGAACCGAGATGGAGAGAGGGAGATCGAGGTAGAAAACGCACGCGAGAAACGCGTGGATCGGTGATGTAGTTAACAGAGGAATATCGAGGATCGGGATTGGTTGGTAGACGCATGTCAACGCAGGTAGACGATAAACAGCAGCCAGTGGCTGTTATTAGCTTTCTTTTTCGTAATACGTGGCCTGTCAACGGCAGGAAATAAGAAGTATTCGTCGGAGTTGACTTTGTCAGCTGGCAAAGTAACAATAACCGGTGCTTGCACGCTCATTCCCCCAACTTTTGGCTGGGTTTCCCTAACAGGATCCTCAGGCTGTCCCTCCCATCATCGTCACCGTCGTTGTTGTCGTCTCGCCGTCCTTATCGTCGTCCTCGTGCAGCAATACAGTCTCCTCTGCTCTGTACACTATACATCTACATCTATATATATATATAGACGTATACTTGGATCGCACCCGCGCGCGTACCCTTTCCTCTCTCTCTCTCTTTCTACCGAGCACGATGCAAGCCTGATGGAGAGAGGGTGCGGATTGGAAGAAGTCGATTGAACAGAAATTGAATGATTGGGGGGCGCGAGCCTCGAGGGCGCTTGATTGTTCATTCAAACAACAATCGTAATTGCATTACACGCCGCCAGACAAGTACCGAGGGAAACGGACGGTAGCTACTACTACCTCTGCGTCTGCACTAGAGTCAATCAGAAAACAAGATGTACGCGAAACACCATTGTCAATGATAAGAGGAAATTTTGCAGATTTTTAATTTAACTTTTATAAATGATTGATTTTCCTCAGTTGTCTAGAATTCTACTGTCTACCGAGAGTGGAAATAATGCTCTATATACATACGTATAGACAAATTAAGGCGAATTTAATGAAGCAAGTTGCGATAGGGTGAATAAAGCAACGGGGAAGCAAATCGAACATGGGGGATGATGGCTCTTGACCTGTGGGAACTGCCACTACTGCGTCAACTACGTGCTAGTACAAGTAGGAGGCTTGTCAACGACTCGTACGTTATTAGGGTTGCGCGTGTCTAGTGGCCAGCTGCAAGAGCTCGCCGATTCCTTCTATTTACGCTGCTATATAGTTGCTAATACGACTCTATTTCTATCCTGCTCTATGTGTCGAAAGTATTCCAGTCTATTTCGTGCATGGTAATATAAGAGCTTGGAGTAAAGCAATGCGTGTTTTGCAAGTGAGTAACACGCAGGCAGGTGTGATAACAGTGTCTATAAGCGTAAACCAAAATGATTTATTTGACACAATAAATTTGATTTAACGTATACGAGTACCCAAGGAGATTCTAGCGTGCGCGTAGGTGAGAAACTCGCAAGATAGCGAAGAATAGTTGGCGCATAATGTTCCTTGGTGTGGTAGCACTGGCCCGTGTAGGTGTTTGCGGACTATCTTTCGAGTATCTGCGTAAAAAGTCTCGGAGAGCAGAGAGAATCGAGTGAGGAGATGTTCAGGGGAGGGTGTGGAGGGGGGGGGGAGTAGGAGAAAACTAATGATTTGCTTAGCTAATATTTGTTCAGCTATGTATTCTTTTTCGAGCCACTTCCTAAATTGAGGTTGGCGCATTGTTGCCGAGTTGACTGCGATTAACATAATAATGCAAACACAATGACACGCTGGGCTTGACGGGACAGGCTCTGTTTGAGCAGGTGAAAATTCCATCATGGTCATGTCGAATTACGTAGGCGTTGAGGTGAGATTCTTATTTGTGTGAGAGGGAGAGTGCGTGCGTGCGAGTTGTTTGTTCGGCAACCATATACCAGTGTAACGCGTGACAATCGTTTTCTAATGCAATTAGTGGTGGCTCGCGAACTTTCGGTGAGCTCGCCTATTCTTGGCCAGTGGCCTTCGCGCTTTTCTTCTTCTTCTTCCACCTCCTCGCGATTGCCCGGTCAGCAACGGCCAACCAAATTATCAAATACGAGGTCGAATCGAGTTATGTAGCTAAATATATATATATATAGTACACGTATTCTCCGAGTGATCGTGCCTTCTATTTAAGAAAATTACACCGTAAGTGCGATAGAACAATCAATCTCAATTAAATTGTCCATAGAACGCGCTCTCTTTTACACGTATAAAGGTGCAATTCCCCTAAGCAGTAATTTTAATTTTGTAACTTAGGCTGCGCGTGTACGTGGTTTGTACGGGAAAATGCATTGTGTGGGGTAAGACACTGGACGTATGTACACACCTATTACATATACTTTATAGGTATGTACTATAGTAAAATACGCTTGGATCGATCGTAATAACTGATGATGGATTGCAGGGATCACGATGCTTTTGCAGATTTTTCTTCCAAGCGAGCGAAGCATTGTTCCCGATGAAGCTCGAGAATAGAACGAGGGGAAAAGTAGCTGATGAGTGAGATGACCCGGGACCAGGGACCTTTAGCGCCGATCAAAAGGATTTTTCTTGCTCTTCTCTGTCTTTTCTCTCTTCCTCCTTTTTTGTCCATTGAATACTTTTGACAGTCGAGAAGAGCGTATCTACACCGGAGATTTCTCATTTCCAGGTAATTAATTTACAATGAACCGGACGAGAGGGGAACTAATCCTTGCTCGGAGGGTTACTTATGGACTTGATCTTCCGTTAAAACCAAGGGGCGTTCTTTCGCCGCAAACAACAAACAGTGGGCTCAGCCGATAATTGAGTACGCCTTAAAACCAGATCTTGCTCACGAGGCGCAATTTATTATCCGCTTCAACATTTTCCTCTCGATTTATCGCTTCTCCCATTACCTGTCTAAATTTGCACTTATGCTCGCGGATGGATTATCTATAGTGCAGGAAGAGAAGGGAGCTGATGCGTTTGGTAAATTAAAGTTATAATGGTGTGTATCGGTGGAGAGGGTAGAGAGCAAAAATAGTTAAAAATCCAACACAGAATCCAGCTGGTACATCCGAGGGATAAAGAAAACTGGCGAGCTAGGCCAATAATCAGTACAGGGGCTAGCGGCCGAGCGGTGTGCACGTAGAGAGGACACTTAATCGTGGAAATAATTGCAAAGTAGCGAAGAAGAAGAGTAACTGTGCGCGGAAAAAGCTGGTACTGCCGGATGTTGGCCGGAAAATGACAATCACTGGACACGCTGGCGTTTCCTCTGTCTGACGTCAATATCTCCCACCACTACTACTATCGCTACACTGTTACGTATGTACGAGTGCATTGGTGTCTCCCGGGGGATGGGGCTGATCGGAGGGATACAGCACGCTTTCCTACCGATAGAGCGAGCCTCCGGCATTTCAACCCCCGAGCTTCAATTTGTCCGACGATCTTTGCGCGTCTATCAGAATTACAGTTCATTCGTTAATACTCTTGTTCCTTTTTTCCCTTCGTCTTTTTCTCCCATTTGCACGTACACTCGCGTCACCTATCACCCCCCCCCCCCCCCTCCCCCTTTATTACACACTCGACAGTACACGCACTTTGTGAGTCTCGCGCTGAAAAGACACACGACGATTAAGATGCTGTCAGTTCGATTACAACCTCCATTGATAATCATCGTGATGGATATATTTATCCGTGTCATCGAGTAATTTTAATTAGCGAGGGTATTTAATTATAGTTTATAAATTGCGATTGGAGAAAAACGCTTAATGTCTTTGTAGAGAGCGGGAATTGAAGGATGATCCGAAGACGAGGCACAAGGGCGAGAATAAGAGGAAGAAGCGAAAGAGCGTAGAAAAATCGATGCTTCTCGATTAGCCGGGGCAAATTCTGCGAGCGTCGAAAAGCCGGAGAGTCGAGATCGATAATCGTCGAGGGGATATCGTGAGAAAAGCCTGTCAATTGACGGTGGACTCGTTAGCCCTGCGGTGATATCATCTGGCGTCGGATCGATACGTGTAATCCTTCTTTCATCGAAGGAGGATGAGGATGAGGCTGAGGAGGGGGTGGAGAACTGGCTGTGGCGTGGAATGGCACGGGGCAGCTCTAATTATACGTCAATTCCTTTTTTACCTGACTCTGCTCGATCGTGTCATCGGACCCAAAAGACGGACGGACAAGTCTGACAAACTAGGGAACTATCGTCGCGTCGCGTCGTCTCGCGATGACTCTGTCATCGTTCGTCGCAGCTGACACCGTCACCACTGGATAAGATAAAGCCCATACGATAAAACCAGTTCGCCAAGCTTTTTCTTCGACATCAGACTCGATCACAATGCGTGTGTCTTTTCACGATCAATATTTACACTGCATTTCCTACATACTACATAGAATATGTATATATATATGTATACATAAAAACACCGTTTGATGCTTTAATAGACTCTTTAGATATTTGGACAAATGACTATTTGCCTTTCGTTTGGTAAACATCATCATCGTTCATCCATCACCTGTGTGGAAAGACCAATTAAGAATCCTATTAAAATTGATAGATTTTTCTTTCCAAATACCAGTTGGAACAAGAGCTATATAATGCTCGTTCGACGAATTTAACGATAGTTTCACTGGGTGAAGTTAGCAATACCAATAAAGTATCTCGGAATTGATTTCAATGTGGAAACCAGGGGATGGTTTGGACTTTCTCAGACACAAAGTCCTTTGCAATTTTAAAGTATCGCAAGGTATAGGAATTATTGATTAAAACTCCCAAGCCAATCAGGCATATTGGCTGGCAATATCTTGAAGATAATTGCTTGATAGTTCCAATTGGTGGAAAGAGTGGGGAGAGGTATAGGCACAACTTTTAATCAGTCAAGACGTTGCTAAAAAATCTAATCTTATTAACACGATTATCTCGAGTTTAATTTATCTGTTTCTAAACTATATAGACAAGAATTAAACAATGTGCAAACTGCGTCTGATCGTTCGGTAATTAAGATTTCCCGAATAGTACATAAATATGATTTAAATGTGAAAAATATATAATTGTATAATGATCATCCAGCAACATTGTTCAGTAAACAATAATAAAACTATCATCGCGAATGAACTACCTATAGCGACGAAGAAGCGAGATAGCGGAACGGCTTAAAGATCCATATAGGCCACTCGGGTGGGCAAATTTTCTACAGTCTCTTTTTTTCATCAGTGATGCGGTCTTTTCCTCCCCACACGCACACTCACCCATACATGACTCTCCTCCTCGTGAAAGGAAGAATATTTCTCTTTGAAACATTAGCAATTCTACGATTGCTACCTTTATTTACAGACGGCCGTCGGTGGCTCCATTCGCGAGCCACTTCCGCTCCCCTCCCACGCTCTCTTACACCTCCTCAACTATTCCGCGTAAAGTTCGCTGTTCACCGTGCTCCGGTGCAGCCTTTCCAGCGAAAGCTCCAGAAAAGAAAGCAGACGTGGCCGGAAGCGTGCAAGCCACCGGTGCCTTCTTACAAAATACTTTAATTAATGACTCCTCGTAACAAATTTACCTTCATTATTAGCACATTCACGCATCGTGCGTCCGTGTATAAAGATTGGGGGTGGGAGGAAAAGAGGGAGAGAGCGAGTGTGCGTACGTATCTACATATATATATATATATATACAAGGCACTTATAAACTTGTACGTAGATAAAACCGCACACAAAGCTGCCATTGTTCGAGACGCTCATAAAAGGCGCCTGTTCTTGCGCGAGCTTTAAATAATTCAATTCACCGAATGCTCGTCCCGCCGAGGGACTCCTACAACCCCTCTGTCCATCGACTCATCATTGCCTTTCGTCTTTGCCCTTTCTTCCCGCAAGCTTATTCGAGCGAAAGCTTTTCTCTCTTTCTCCACTCGAGTTCTTAAGGAAATTATTCTTCCAGGACACCTTTCGATTATTCAAACTCCTCGGTTGTACCAGAGAATGCTTTTCGATAAATGCATATTTATTTACGTTTCGCGATTGAGAGATATCGAGGTTAGATAAGGTAAGATCCTTCCTCTTCTCACGGCAAGTTTATCAATCGAACAAGATTGCCATTGATCGTAACCTTTGAGACCTCTATGCGTGACTAGTTACGTTGCGACGAGATTTCCGCGGGCTCGTGTACAGATACCGCGACACTTTGCTTCTCTCTTATTCTCTTGCCATGTCAATGATGCGCGTCATTGATAAATTGCACTCACTTTTGAACAACGTTGTTCCACTCAAAGCCAATACATGGGTGTACGACTACATAGTGTTGTGTATAACGGTATGAAACGATAATTTCTTGAAAGAATTAATGAAGGGAGAGAGAAGGAAGTAAAATGAAAATATAATTGAACGAACTGTTAAAATATAAAAGACTGAGACCAAGAAAGATGGATTCGTTGTTTATTGGTATAAATTACGTAATTGTCTCATTAGTGCTTCGGAGGGGACCAAAAACAAAGCTGGAAGATCGAAGTGAACGTAACGCTCAGATGTTTAATCGAACTTTATTTAGTGCAATGTAATTTAAACGTCAACCTTTCTACCTGGGTGTAGAATGATGGCCGAAAGTGATAACATCGATTGGCCTGTAGAATTGGCATGGGAAAACAGGATTGCTTTTACAACTGGTTTATTGCTTTGTACTACCTACTTATGATGTTAATGACAGGTGTTGGTCAAAGGAGAAATTGTTGAGTTTTTTTACACGTAAAATTACAAGTATGTACTAAGACAGACGCGCATACTTGGCTCGAGTCCCGTTTTCTATAACGTAACAATGACTTTTTAGACAATGCAAGCCAGTGACAGTGATATATACCATACTCGCTCTTATAGATTAGCTAGGCTATACGTTATTTGGTCAAACGTCAGTGGATGAAAGTTTTGTTATAACTATTTTACTTTTTATGCATTTTTCAAGCAGTCGGCGTGCCATTATTCGCTCGAATGGACACTTAATGTTCTGTGGTAAAGGGAAATAAACTTTGATGATTTCTTATTTCGAATCAATTGTGCGTGACGCCTATCGTGCTCTTTTTAACGCTCTTTTATGCGCGGATAAAAAACCCACTGGAATTATGCTTACTTAGTGCTGGTCCTCTGGCTTCGTCCAATCGAATCGTACTCGTGCGAGATTCGAGCGAACATCGGATATAAAATAATTGCAGTGTTTTTTCTCTCGCGTTGTGGTATTGCCGTTGGATGAAAACGAGAGAGGAGGAAATAAGGTGGCGAGGTTAGGATCCGAAGAGACGCCTTAGGAATTGATGCGGGAGGTTTGATAGGTTGGAAAAGTTAGGTTAGAGAATGGAGGTAAATTGCTGGCGATTGCAAGAGTGGCAGATTCCAGCGAGACAAACAAACGGACGGACGCTGGCGCTCGGTGTTGAAAGGAGTGGAAGAGAGGAGAGAGAGAGAGAGAGAGAGAGAGAGAGACTCGGTGTTTTTGCGTTAGCCGTACAAGTTTACATTTACGGAGTGATTTCCTTATGCGTTGTCAGCCGCTGGCCATTGCAACAGCATCGCAGCGTCCTGGCCGCCCTTGTATGCAGATGCGAGTGCAATCGTTGATTATCGGGGGCCATGCAGTGTCCCATTCGGACTCCTGCTCCTTCCTCTCTTTAACCGGAACAATGGCTCTCTGGTGCAAGGACATTAATGTCTCGCCAATTCTTTTTACTCGCCTCAGTTATCGCGTACAGGTGCCGCGGATCAATGGTAATTGGCCAAGCCAGCTGCTACCTAATCAGGACGACTTGACATTGCGATCTCGAAACCTCGCCTTCTCCTTAACTCGCTTTTGTTCGCCTTTTAACGAATTTCACAAATTTCTCCTTTATCCTCGAGGCCCCGGCCAATCAGGCCGAACGATTCTTTTCTCAATTACCATGCGATTCAACCGTATACACTCGCTCTCTCTTATTTTCATCCTTCGCTGTTGTTTACGCGTTGACGTATATATATCTTTGACAGGAGGGATGATAAATCATTTCGAAAATTATCCTCCTTTCGAATGTAATGATAAGTACTAGATTCTGCCACGATGATTGTTTCGCAACAATGGACTAATTCTATATAGCGTTGTGTGATTCATTGGGTTAATCGAGTGGGACATTTTTCAAGCGTTATACGTAGGTTCTTTTTGAAAGAGGAGGACACTCGTTTCCGGTGATATTCATTTGCGCCAAATAGCGCTATAAAATATCCGAGAACGCTTTATAGGTTATCGGGAAACCTGCCGGATCCGGGTATACTCGTTAAAGCATCGTCGTTTTACGTTAATTGTCAAGTTTGTTGCTCTTGTGTTTTTTGGCAGAGTCCTCTCGCTCAATGATAATTAGACGAGGGTTCGTTCCCGCTGCTCAAATGAGCGGATGTCTCGACTTTTCTTTATTTTCGGCAAAAAAATAACGATTGTTCCGAAAGGATGTGCTTCTTTTACAGGAGAGCCAAAGGTGTGATGCTCGACCAGGAGGAGCTTGGTATTTAACGAGGGCTCATTAAGCAGTTATGAGACTGACGTAGCACACGTTTTAACGTTTCCCCGTGCCTCTTTAAGACGGTGATAATTGAGTAACGAAGCAAAAAAATTGGCATAAAAAACAAAACACAATAATCTACGCGTCTCATCCGATTTAAAAATAACGACCTCACTTACCGTATTTGCAAATGCGGAGTGTTCCTACAAAAAAGAGTCACGTGGGATCGCATAAATTCTCCTCAATCGTTCGATCAATAAGAGCATAATCGACGTGCTTTCGTCGGTTTCGTTAAATTTTTTCTCAACGGACTCATCGAGTAGCTGATGTGCATGCGTCCTCTTCTTCTTCATTTTTTTTCTCCAGCTCTTTCTCTTTCCTTCCCTCTATCATTTCACTTCAATTATCCAGTTTCACCGGAAGCTTCGATTAATTATACATACACAAATGTGTATATTATATACTGTATACATATATTTCTCATACGAATGTATTTCCCGAGAATTGCGAGCAAAAAACAAAATCAAATGCCTCTATCGTGCGTTTTGCTGGTGCTCAGAGGCAACTTTTCTCGGAAGCTTTTACGACTCAATCAAACTTACGCGAGACTATAACGGATAGAGATTATTTTAATTAAGGAGAAAAACAGATCTACCTGATTAAGGCGAATTAACGTGCACTAGCCAGGGGTGCAGGACGCAGGGAGGCTGCCACTTGGAGTGTACTATCTCTAATCAACGTATTCCAGTCGGGAAGTGGAATATAATAAGCCATATATAGATTGGCTAGTAATTTTTCCACGTAACCAATTTTCAAATCACAAGTATATATATAGGTAAGGAAGGCACTTTTCAACAAAAGCTTTATTACATATGTACTCTCTCTCCCTCTAAATACCGAATGCACGATTAATTTGTGCCATCACGAAAACCATAGATGGAGCAGGTGCCGGGGAATCAGCAAGAAGGACGGTCAATTACGAAATCGGTGAACGATATCAAGAATGATAATGTATAACGAGTGGCCGCAGACTCGGCTTGATTGGCCAAAAACTGCTCTCGGGTTGTACGAATTTTAGTTTTTCCTTTTTCTTTTTTCTCCTGTACCTCCACAAGGGTAATTATACCCTTTCCTCCCCTCCCTCGACTACTCTTTCTCTTTTTGTACTTATACAGCAGTTTCTCGAACGTGCGGCGAGAGAGAGAGAGAGAGAGAGAGAGAGAGAGAGAAACGCCGCTATATAACGTCTCAACGGAGACTCGTCGACTTGTCGATAGACCAGAGAACCTTTATTTACTTTATTACAGACTCCACTAACGGTATCAGTTTCATCTACGTCGTTTCTCCATTCTCCTATTCCCTTTTACGAATTCTTCTATCGATTCTATTAGCCAGCTGAGATGTGTAGAGGATCCGTCCAGTCTCCGGACTTCGATAATTGTGCCGCCTAAGTGCCCGAGATGGATGCGACAAAGTCCTTTCCTCTTTTAATTTACAATCCTTCGGTGCTTTATACGAAAGCTTGTAAATCGATTAGATCGTTAGTCTCAATTAAAGGCATACATATACGTGGAGAGATAAATGAGTTTGGTGTAAAACTAATTAACGCTGACCGCTCTTAACCCATTTATTGTTAATCTCGAATTTTAGAAAATTAACGAAAGCAACGGCTCGTACGGAGATTCTCTATTTGAAAGTTATAATATACATGAAAATAAGGAGAAAATCAAACTTGATGAAAGCGAAGAGGCTACAAAGATCACCGCTGACTTGCGGATTTAGATTGATGATTTGTAGAATCTTTCATTGTGCATTTACATTAACGTCTTTTTTAAGTTGTAACTCGCGTGATTCAAGCCAATCAAATGGACAGCCGTGAGGTAATTAATAATCGTTGTGACACAATTAAATCCGATGATTAAAAATATTCCGTATTTGACTAATAAAGAGTAAACGGATAAAATTGAATTTCAATACCTATATATACGTTAATTCCTTCGGTTATTGTTAAAATAGAAAAAAAAAAGAAATGAAATTGAAAGATTGAAATAGATTTTCAAGTTTATACAACGACTTCGCATCAGCTAGCAAGAAATACTCTCACTCAGGTATTATAGTTTTATCTGTGCTTATTACCAAACACGTTGAAGAGAGATGAATTTATTTTACGTATACCTATACTGTAATTTCGGTGTACTATATTGCCGATCGTTAAACGTTCAGTAACAGCCTTGGTAAATTATTATTATTAATTTAATTGTTGTTCGAAAATAGCTGATACTTAATAGTTAATAGGAGAGTTGGACCGGTTGGGACAGATAGGTTTGTCCATGTGTAGCGGAAAAAAGACTGAACAAGAAGGAATGAGAAGGAAAGACAATGGGGATGCACGCGTGGGTGCAGGAGAAAATTTATTACCGTTGAGTTATGTCGCTCGTTTAATCATTCACGCGTGTACAACCGTGCATGTGTGGGTAAGACCAAGAGTAAAATATCTACGAAATGTTCACTGTTACGTGTTCTATTATCTTGATTATCATTATTCTCTATATATATTCCCATGTGTGGCAAATGCGTTAAAGGTCTCTTAATAATTATCGCAGAGTGTTATTTTAAGCAAACTTATTTCTTAATTTCTTTTGATACTGAAAACTGTCTTTGATAAGTTTTGATTATATTTTGTGCCTTAATCTTTTCATGAAAACTATTGAGAAAATAGAAATTCATGGAGACGGTTGTTTGTATGAAATGTCAGCAGACAAACGTATGTTTCGAAAATAAAAAATAAGTCCCTTTGGAAAGTTAGTCTTTTACTGGTTGTAGGTTACCGGATGTAGCAGGAGAGATGCAGCTCTATAGGGAACGTAGGGAACCTTTCGAAATAATCGTGCATGGTGATAATTTATGTGGGCCCCGGAGGCCCAGTCGGCGTCTTTTCTCGCGATAAGATTGGATCGTCAGAGGGCTTTACACAAATGTATCAAATCGCTAAACAGTTCCTATTAACATCTCTCGCAAGACACTAGGATGCGCTTTCCGATCACAGCAGCGAATTTTTACCTATAATTATTTCGATTTCGCCAATAAATATTAACGATTCCACGAAAGAATGAAAACCAAGTAAAACGTAGCCTAGAATTCATGATATCCGACGACAAAAACTTCTTTAAAAAATCCAAAAACATATTATTAATTTCACGATAAATTTAAAATTGTTAAATCTCCCGAGGGATATGAGGAAGACTCGTTTTCGATTCCACAAAGATTAAAAATTCGATTCGCGCTGAGATTCATTTAATTCCTTTCGCTGTACAACCATCAGGTGAGTATCAGTTTCAATAGAAAATCTTGAAGTTAATACCTAAGATTTCCTTCGCTTTTGTGAGAATGTAGAAAATACGGAAGGATTTTAATAATTTTTCACAGAATGTCGAAGATTGCAAAAACCAGAAGTAACATTGCACCTCTTTTACGGTATTACTTACAGCCTATTAAGGCGGGTGTAAGAAACGCAATAAATTACAGTTTTGCGAGATGTCTTATCAATAGGTCATAACTCTTTTGCGAGGAGCGCATTAACGCAGGGAATATATTTAGCGAGATTTATTGGTCAGGACGGTTTCTACTGATATCGCATTACAGACACTTTAATCGTTCGTTCATTCTCACATTAGTATTTTAGAAGTAGCTGTCGTTTATCGCTATAATCGTCCGAGCAAAGATTTAATAGAACTTTGAGCAATTAAAAGAAAATAGCGGCAGGCAACGAGGCTTCGATCGAGTCAATGAAAATGTTATATCTTTTAGAATATATATATATACACAGTTTTTTTTCTTAAGCCGAGATTCTTGGAGATTTAATAAGCACGCGCTTGGCCTTACGTGGCATCTCACACAGGGATATTTGAGCTGGTTCGTGGCACGCAATAATTTGGCGTTTTGCCGGCCAGGTATGTGACAGCGACTGGTCTGGTTCGAGCGTTGGTTTCGATCTTAACTGGTCAACAGCTCGACTCTACCTTCTCTCTCTCTCTCTCTCTCTCTCTCCCTCTCCCTCTCCCTCAACCACCCTTTCCACGATCCTCGTCTCTCCGCGTGTTTTCTCATTCTACTCTTTCCTCCTTCTCCGCGCGCCATATCTTAACTTCGTCCTGATTTACGCCAGAGCTCACCTGCTCATCCGTTTCAACGGTAGTGGTCCCACTTGTATGGCTCATCGAGTCTTCGACATCTTTCGGCTAACTTTATAATTTCTCTCGAATCGAGAAGCGTGGGAATTTTATTTCATCCGGTGTTAAGCATTCGGAGAGCATTTAAACGAGAAATAAAAATCCAGAACCGGGAATGTCCTGCACACTAACTCCCCACCGCCCCCCCCCCCCCCTTAGATTCATTAATACTTTGTTCTTACGAATTGTTTTCTTGAATATATATATATATATATATATATGTATATGCAAATTGTATTCGACGTTATAGGATATTTTACGACTTGGTTGTGGCGAATGAACAGCAGAGTATCTATTCTATATACCATCGTTCGCTAATAGTCTGCCCTTTAAGTTATTCCTGTAAATCGTTGATGGTGTTACCGGTAAATTAAATAAATTATACTAATTGGCCTAATGTAACATCCGAGCCACCTCGTTTGGTTTAGGTTCAATGTAAATTGAGTATTAGGCTCGTAATTACCCTGCATTGCACAAATGATATTTATTCTATAGAATTCTTGACGCTTCTTCTGTAGCTATTAGTTTCCATGTGCAGATTTGTTAAGAAAACGAAATGGGGTGAAAGAAAAATTATAATTATTCTTAATGATTTTAAATAATGTCTGCCTATGTATACTGTAGTCAATTGAAAAGATATTTTTAATGGCAGAATTTGAAAGAGCCAAAGACCATCAATCGATTGGTAAACAAATATAGATACGCGAGCCACACACACTCTATAAAAATATTTACAAGCAAGTAATTGCATTAATTATTCGTTACATCTTCTTTTTGATTTCTCTTGAAATAATTGATGGCGCAGAGCCGTTAAACAAGTTCAAGAAATGAGCCATCCAAACCGATTGTTAACTATGGAACGTGGTGCATAAAAACGTGCATGTGCACTGGGTTAGAGAGTAACAATTTTTTTTCTCCTCTCTCCCTTTCCAACATTACAAATGGCACTGATTAAAAAGCCAAGATTTAATGAAAGTATTATCAAAGAAACTAAGTGACGTCTAGCGAAGGTGGAAAAAGTTAGAAGAAAATGTAGCCAATAAAAATGCCTATAATTCTAGACAAGAAGCTTAATTAAGGAAAATAACTTGTCTTTTCATCTGGAAAAAAGGAGATTTTCACGTCATTAGCGTGTAGGCCGTTGGAAGCGGAGAGCAAGAGCGGAGATCGTTAAAGCGCCATTACACTCTCCAGCGTTAAAGAATCGTCGAGAAGCAATAATAAAATAATCGTTAAACTTTAACGAATGTATATCGAGAAAGTGAATATAGGCGAGACTTTCGACACTCTCCAATTACCGGTGGATCTTGCTAAAGATTTCAGCGTTGTTAATTTTCGGAATTGTACCGATGTGGAGGCTAAGACAAGATTCGAGTAGCATTCGATTCTCAAGAGCAGAAAGATTTTATCTGCATTAGTTTAGCGCGGTGCGTAGGTCGAGGAGGTCGCTTGCTTATGGAGCCACGTATAGCAATGAGTATGGATACCATGGTGGGATAACCATCATCATCATCATCATCATCGTCATCATCATCATCATCATTGCCGGGGGTGTAAAGTGTAAGCGATACGCCATCGAGGGTTCGAAATATTGCCCGAGCGATAGCCCATGCCATTCGATTAATCGGGAACGGGTTTGTCTGGGACAGGAGAGGTAGCACTATGGTATATATATATATAGAGAGAGAATGAGAGGAGAGAGGGAAAGGATTGGAGGAAACAAGGGAGAAGGACCCTCTTCCCTTCTGTCCCCTTTAACTTTCGATGCTGGGGTACACAGCTATACTAAACGTAGACGTTCGACTTGGGTGCTGGCTCATTCGGTACTTGTGGATGGTGGTGGTGGTGGTGACGAGAGGAGGAAATCAGAGAAAGAGAGAGAGAGAGAGAGAGAGTAAAAGGGTCTCTCCTTCCCCCATAACTTGCGATGGTAGCACACTATTAAACGTGTTGCAGCTTGAGTGCTGAGTGATTCGGTACTCGTGTATGGTAGTGTTAGTGACGAGAGGTTCGAATCGGAGAAAGAGAGAAAGTAGAGTGAGAGCAAAGGGATCTTCTTCCCTTCTGTCCACGTATCTTTTGATAATAGTAGACTACTAAACGTAAACAGCGCGACTTGAGTGCGCCGGGTGATCCGGTACCCACGTGTGATGGTGATTGTGCGAGGAAAGGAGAGGAGTGAACGAGAGAGAGAGAGAGAGAGAAAGAGTATATACTATAAGGGGGAGGACTCCTCGACTGTAAAGTATAAAGCATTAAGCGTTAATCTCACCGGTGGACAAGATAATGCCCAAAGTCGGCTCTGTGTGAGGAGCCTCTGAGTGGCTATTTATCTCGAGTTTAAATCGATTTGTATGCTAATCCAAGAGAGAAATCCGCCAGCGTGTACATAAAACTGAAGGAGGCCTACAAAACTTGGCCTCCATAAGATTCCAGATATATCCCTGACTAATTAGGCCCACCACCACCCTACCCTCCTCCCCAAGAGGGCCCATCCAGCTATATTCGCCTCCCTCCCACCCTTGGCCGATCACTTGTTTTTCTCTTCTGGAGAACACTCTCCTCTTTACATTCACCCGATGCTTTGTCGAACCTTTCCAAGACCATTTGTGAAAGAGACACCGCGCGACTGGAGGAGAGAAAAGAATGAAGAGGGCAAAGGACGAAGTGCGAGGGATGAGGTCTGCTTCGTTACGATGGCGACAACTACCTATACGACCGCACGAAGACAACAACGACAACGCAGCAACAACCAGAACGAACCTTCTAGTCCCGATGGCCGATCGTCTACCTGTATTAACTCTGCCTTGAGATTCCAGGCACCGGATTACTATTATAAGACCACCCTCCCCCTTTACCATTTCACGATGCTGTAGCAGCAGCTCGACCAAAAGCAGCACGAAACCAAAAGATCGTCCAAGCTTCCACATCCACATATCAACCAAGAATTCATCTTCTCGAAATCGTCAAGGATCCTCTCGTCCTTGGCATGGATCAAGCTTCGATCGAGCATCGCCAACGCGCTTCGATGCTTCCCTTGACGTTTTCAGACCTAAGAACGAGCAAACTTGTTCGGAAGAAGCCGCCCGGTTCGGGTCGATGACCGTTACATCGATATCGTGAGGGACTCGGGCTAATGTTTCGAGAACCCGTATAGGTAAAAGCAGCGTTTGCCTTTCAGAATTTCGGGAAGGCTCTCATCATTGGAATTTCCATTCTTAGAGAGATCCTAACCGTACCACACAACCAATCTCGTCCAAGAACCCGCCTTTATTTTAAAACATTCTTTTTCCTATGCATGCCACACTGCACGCGCTGCCTAACAGCCTCCACTCGCGTTCGAGCACCGTTTTATTATTACGATCACCGAAAGGACAGTTAAGTGGACCCGATACGTTTCTTCCCCGAAACCTTCCATATACGTGATGCACGCAGAATGCCCTGGAAATTCCACGCGTATCAATCATTGTTTTTATCGTATTCTTCACTCACGCTCGCGCAATTTCGCTCCTTCCTTTATACACACCCCGCGAGTCGACGAATCACCATCAAAGACTTTTCACCTCCTTTCTCATTCTTACCGTGAAATCGCCGTTCGACGAATTTCGATTGGGTAAATCTGAAATTTACATTTAGAATTTTTCGAGGTATTCTCGCGATGGTGGAATATAAGATAACGAGATAAAGTTCAGATATCACCGCGGAGCAATGTAGTGACACGATTGTGTGTGGGTAAAAAGTTTAATTTGCAATCGAGGCGTGATCGTTGAATTGAAAACTCGATAGATCGCTGGATAATATTTGCTCGTGGCGGTGTCAGGACATTCTCGTGTAGGAACGGGTGGTCTCGGCTGCAGTCCGCGCTAGGCTAGTTGCAATACTCGCCGATGATAATGGTGGAGCTTAAACAAGAAATAAACAAAGGAACTCTATTAGGTTCAGCAGGTATTTTCCATGCCAAGGCGAACTGGACCAGCACGCGATACGATATTATGCTTCACAATGAGACACGTCTCGCATTGTACTACTCGCTCAAACCATATAAGCGAGAGCACCTGTTTCGCAAAAGACAGACTCCATTGCTACAGCGCTCTGCACAATTTTTTCCTTTCCTTTTCCCTTTCCCCAATACATTCGTTTCTATCTGCTCCACTCTTATTCGTTCGTCATTACGCCTCATCCCGCCGAGCAAAGCAAACTAACTTAATCCACTGCACAACGCACTCTGGTACTATTATACTATATATATATATATATATATATATATATACGCTATATTTAAATGTACACGATTGATAGAGTCGAAACATGCGAAACACGCTGTTTTATTGAGAGAAACAAAGTTCACCTCAGATCTGATAGGAAACGCGCGAAGTGTGTCAGTATATATATATATATATATATGAGCCAGTCAACAGTACTGGTGATTGTCAATACAGATTATCGCATTTGCGTCCAAGGCAATTATATCGTTTAGCTTTTCTTATATATATATAATAAAACAAACGATAATAATGCAAGTAATTAAACACGAGTTTCCGTCAACTTTAGCATTTTATCGAATATGCATGGTTCATCTTCTCCATGCAGCCGAGTGTGGATCTACCGAGAGACTTCGGTAGATTTTTGACAGTTCTTCTCTAATTACGTGAATTCACGAAGCGTGCGTGTACAAGCCGTGCAAAGGCGTGTATTTAAAGGCGGAAGACACGAGTGGTAGGATGTGAAAAAAGATGAAGAATTTTCGACAAGAGACACACGTCTGTTTGGTAATGCGCGTCGAGATTTCGTAACGGAGTGAGCAAAGGGGGGATTACGTCGCTTTCGAAGGGCTGTAAACCGACTCTCTTTTGTTGAGCACCGCGTAAAGGGTTTAACCCTTCTCCGTAAGGGGCCGTGCCAGTCGGTGAATTCAGAGCAGGGATGCTCCTCGATATTTTCAGATCCCAAACGCATTCGCCTTTTAGCCAAAGACCGCAGGTCAAACACTCTGCAAAATAAACCAATCGATTGCACAGCAATGTCTTGTTTAATTTTTAGAACCTGGTTGTCGCAAGGTGCCCTAGCTAGAACTATTATTTCACCAACCTCGTCGAGTCTCGAAAATCTCGAGGTGTCTTGAGAAAGCCAACTCTCGGCTGTGAAATTATTTGAAAGTCATTAGGGCAAGCGGGACTCGCTATAATCACGTGACTGGCTCGCGCAGAGGACACCTTCAGGTGCATAGAGTGCACGCTTGGGGTCGAATGAAAAGTGTGAAAGGAAGAAAAAAATATATGAACAAAATATGAAAAAACTGGCACGTTATTGCTTGTTGAGAGCTAGTACACGCGATAATGTTCCACGCGGTTATTCGTCATAATTAAAATTATGACGAAGCATGGAAACGAGGGTGTTACGTGCACGAAACGTTTAAAAAGCATCGCATAGTAGCTGGTCTCTGCACAAGCACCTTTGAAGACTTGCATCCACTCGTGGCAAGGATCATTTCGTATACCTTGCTTCACGGACGTCTTTACGATTATCATTAATAGTATAAGAAAAAGAAAACTCTGTCTTTTAATTATATTACTTCCAATTATCCCTACTGCTAAATATATATATATATAGTTTATCAGTTTCATTATTATTATTATACAAGGATGTTTCACGAAAGCCTCCTTAAAACTCGAGACGGTGATATTCTTGTTTTTTCTTCTCTTCTCGTTTCTTCGCGTCCTTTCCGCTGAAATCTGATGGCACGTCGAGTGGCCGTAATTGAGATTTGAGAAATTTTTCTTTCATATGTGAACGCGTGGAGGGGGAGCCTGCACGGGGATTTCGTACATTCGCATCGAGTATCGGAGCGCGAGGCTTCTAAGAAAGCGGGTTCTGGTTTCCCGGGTATAATCTCACGGCAGAAGTTTTACGACATTCGTCCTGGCCATAAATCGTCCGTCGTGAACCGATTTATGCATCGATATCGGTGCACTTAAGTATACAAATGTGCCCTTAATTGGACTGTCTCCTTCTGTGCGCACTATATGTATAAAGCGGTACTTCACTCTCAGCACCCGCATCACTGTTGGTCGCTCGGACTTTTTTAACTGGAAACTCTGCAGGTAGTTATAAAAAGTAGCCCTGTCGTCAATATTTCTGAACCAATCAAAAAGCGAATTTCAATGCAATAATTTGACGGATGTTGGAACTCGTTAAATCGATTCATCGATAAATTAGCTTTCTGTAGAACGATGACAAAAGTAGAAACCGCTTATAATACGAATGAAAATTCATTATTTCATTTATCATGCATGAAAAAGCAGATAAATTGGAACGTGTGGCAATAATCTTTATTCGAAATCCCCAAAATCGTCGGGAATTCCTATATCGACTAGAAACGTATAATTATGCACATGGATTAATAAGCAATATTTCGCGAATTGCGCTTTCACTTGGTGGAATCATATGAAAAAAATCTAACTTTAATAGCCTCTATATAAATTCTTAGCTTCCCTCCCTTCTTTGCTAGTCAGAAATTTTACTACCAATAAATATATAACTTGTCGAGGAGAAGAGTATAATAACTGGGTCCAGCTTTTGACAAATTCCAATTATATTCTGGATTTCTGCAATTGCCGTGTAAAAAAAGAGCTAGTGGTAGTAATTGAGAGGTACGAGAGGCGCACGAGTGATGCTCGAAGAGATTTCGAGTGAATCGTGTGTGATGTTATTAAGATAAATTCTCAGCACAAATAGGATAAACCGTATTTAGACAGAAGAATGTTGGTAATCACGTGTATTCACGATATACGTCACGTGACTGCATGAATCGGTTGGTCCGGTTGTACTATGATAAAGTCGTCCGCGAGAGGCCAAAGTTTACAGCGTTGTCAAAAATCGAAACTTACGAAATCGAGCGAATCGTCACTCGCAAAAAAGCTTTACAATATTTATCATTTATTTTAGTTCTCGACTCTGTTACTCACTTATTGGGACTTGAATCATTGACTCACCATTAAATTAGCTGATGCGTATTGAACGCGGAAGAATCACCGGAAGCACATAACACTTATCACGATTCAACTATACGATCCTAATTCTTTGCTTAAACAGTAGAGAGCTTTTCCTTGCAACAAAACGCTCTCTTTATTTGTTTTCCTGCACCCACGCCGCTGCAGCTGTTAACGAAAGGCTGCTAAGTAAGGAACTTGGGCACCTGTCACGTGTTATCACTGGACCGAATCACAGATCTCGGCCGAATCCCCTCACGTTAACACACACTCTATATATATACATGTATATAAGACTAATTGACCTATCATCTGGGTCATATGGAGCACGTTGAGCGATGACAAGTCGGGAACCAGCCCGTATCACAACACACACTAGTATACAATATAATATATGCAATCAAGACGTTCACAGAAGCAAAGGTATATATACACATACATATATATGGCACACTAAAGAGTTTCCTTATTTTTTCTTATGACACAATCACTGAACAATTGATGAAGAGATGGTGGTTTGGTAGTATATATATATATATATATATATATAGAGAGAGAGAGAGAGAGAGAGAGAAAGATGGAAAATAAAAGAAACAAAAAAGAATAGGAAAAGTAGAAAATAGAAAATAGTGACGAGAAAAAGAGAGAGAGAGAGAGAGAGAGAGAGAAGAGACAAGGAAAAAAAATTAGAAGGGGTATGTTTAATTTTCCATCAGACGTTGACGATCTTTCTCGGTCCACTCGTCCCGAACACCGCTCTCGTCCTAATCCTGTGAAGGCAGAGGTCTTCCTCGACAAAGAGATACCGAGAGGGACGAAAAACACGGACACGGGCTTGTTTGAGCACAGGTTGACGTTCCAGAACAATTAACCCCAAAGTCTAATCGATTTAATTAAGCGTCAGCCGTGTGTAGCCTCCTGGCGATCAATCCTGCGTGGCTGATTCGTTGCCTTAACACTCGACGTCAAAGGACCATCGGCCTTCTTCTTCTCCTCAATGACACAGAGTCTTTGTATCGATCCTCCTTGGTCAATGGATCCTCTCTCAAAGACACGCCTTTAATGTTTTGTTTTCCACGTGCTCTTGAAGCGAGCCGCATGCGCGGCGCCTCAGCATCGCGTACTGTCAGAGCGCGCGGCCAACGAAACCCAAACGGTGGTGGTAGCAGGAACGGTGGTGCTATCGCTAGCGAAATTCATCCTGAGACCGTTCTCGTCTCTCTCGTCTCTCTCTCCCTCTCTCCCTCTCTCTCTCTCTCTCTCTTTCCCTCTCGCACAAAACTCTGTAATCCTGAGGAAATCGGTGGAGGAGTCACACGTGACCTTGGCACTGTCCTTTCTGGCAGGAGGAAGATATTCGAGAGACGCGAGTGTCGAAGGAGGATGATGGCCAATGCCGAAGCGCGCGCGAGAGACGGCGGGAAAATTTGCGGGAAATGACGAGCGATGAGAGGAGGAGGAGGAGGAGGCGGAAGTAAGGGCAGCGACGAGCGGAAGTCGGTAGAAACGGGCACAGCGTGGAAGAAAAAGTGTCGGCCGATCGCGCGAATCGCCGCGACGATGACAATGATAATGATATAACAATAGCGTGCGTTCTCCGCTGGTTCGGATCTTACACTGAAGAGCGAGCAACACATACACATGTGTGCCGGCTCGACCGGCAGGTAGAAGAAGGAGGTAGTGGCCGAGAGAGGTAGGAAGGGGGGGGGGGGGTGGAGTGTGGCTCTCGCGGGAGGGGAGACAGCGGAACGCTCTTGTGCACCGGCTCTCACTCTTCTCCCCTCTCGCTCTCTCTCTCACCAGTTTACTCTCGAGCGCATACACACACGCGCAGCCGTATATACTAGCCTCGGACACGCACGTATCAGAGTATACCGTCACGAGAGAGTATAAATCTCACAATCGCCTGGAATCGAGAGCCCTCTTTTACTCCTCTCGTTCTCTCCTTCTCTCTCTCGCAGGCGAAGCTATATAGACGGACGCAGGCAGGGGGGGCAAGGCACCCAGGAAAGCAGTCAGCTTCTCTCTTCTTTAACGCAAGTGCGTGCTAAGGTATGTTGGTGTGCGTGAGTGTTGTTTGGTTCACTCGAGGAGCTACCTCTCTCTCTCTCTCTCTCTCTCTTTCTCTCTTTCTGAACTGGGCTACGGTGCGCGGCATGTGCGTGGCTCAACTGCGTGCGAATGCCAGTGTGCGTGCTGGAGCGTGTGCTTACACGCGAAGAGACAACGACATACCGCGGCACGCATACCTTCGCCACTTCTCTCAACCCCCACCCCATCCTCCTCCACTACCTTCTTCCACCTTGCCGTACTTACATACATACATGCATACGTACGACGATACATACATGTAAGAACGATACGAACGAGACGGCCGCAAGGTAGGCAGGTAGTGTACAAGAAAGGGAGACGGAGAGGGAGAAGGAGAGAGAGAGAGAGAGAGAGAGAGAGAGAGAGAGAGAGAGAGGAGAAAAGTGACCAGCTGAAAAGGATGCTAAGATAGAGGGCAAGTTGGACAAAGATTGGACAGCATCGCGAAGAAGCAGAGAGAGAGAAAGAGAGAGAGAGAGCGAGATATGGTCGACATCAGCAACCACTACCTGACTGAGAGAGTCCTCGCAGGTTCAAAAGACTAGACAAAGAGGGAGAAAGGTAGAGGGGATCCAAAGAGCGAGTGAGTTGAGACTAAGGAAGATGAGGTAGGAGAAAATAAGAGAAGCTTGGAGTGTGGAGGGGCGTAGAACTGCTGCTGCTGCTGCTGCTGCCGTTGGTGATGCTAATGTTGATGCTGCTCCTGACGCTCATGTCGAATTATACCGTTGCTCTCTCTCTCCCCCTCACTCGCGGATACAAGCGCGAACCATCATAAACGATCTTTTCTAAATCCATAAATAAGAGTGAGAGGAGAAACGATTCGGGGACGAAAAGACGTTTTGGAATAATTCAAGAAGCACGCGCAATGCTCTCCTCCAAAGGGAACCACCAGCCAGTCGATCCGGCAAGCTGTATGGAAACCACTCTATCCACTCGCATGGCTTGTCCGAACGAACAGCCGACTCACCTGTCATCTCCTCTTATCTTGGACAATCTGTCCATCCGTCTCTCGGGACATCCTTTTCAACCTCGAGGCTTACTGCCCTTTTTTACCCTTTTCTCATTTTTATTTATTCGCCTCGGGCTGTCCTTCCTCGTTCCCTCTATCGGATCCAGCGAAGCTTGCGATATGCCGTAAGATTGATCCGGACACCCTTACATAATTGTCAAGCGTCTCTCGCTCCCACGCGAAATCGTTTCGATAGTCCGCGGGCCCGCAGAGAATTGGAATTTTAATCTCGTCAGGCGTAAAAAGCAAGCTGCGACAATTGGTGGCAATGCGAAGGCCGCATTAGAGATATATTGAGTTAGCCAACGCCGCCCATTACGCAACTGTATTTGCGCGCCACGATCGTACCAAAGTGATTTGTTTGCAGTGGATTTAGAACATCTGTGCGCGCGCGTCCTTCGCCTGGCTGGCGCTCTTACCGCGTGCATCGTGTAGCCGTGCACGGAGAAAGAGGGAGGAAGAGTAAAGAACGCGTAATTGAGAGACTAGGCCGAGTCCTTCGGACTCGGAGTCGTCGTCTTCGACGACGTTGGAGGATCCCAAAGTGGTCGAGTTGCAGATTCTTGCTGGTGGAGAACGAGCCAAACGCGCGAGTTGCGACTGTGCGAGTTATACGTCGAAGGGCCACGAGGAAAAAGAGAGCAAGGCGAGTCGGCCTGGATAGTCTTTGATTTATCGTCTTCTCCTTCTCCTACGTGGCAGCTCGATCTCTTGCGCCAAGGCGCGCCGCACCGTTCCAATTTTGACTTCCACCGGTGCGCCATAATGAATCGGTATGCAGATTCGCCAATAGCCACCATAACTCATTCGTGCGATATCGCGCGCTCTCCTCGTGCTCGCTCGGTCAATCGTCACACGACGACGCGACGCGACGTTCGTATAAGTATACAGATATGCGCGGACTGCTCTTGGTGAGAGATGAACCTCGCTGGCAATTATACACCCGCGGGACTGAGCATTCAACGTGGAAAGAACCGATGCTAGGACGAGCCGATTATTCGATAGAACGTCCGAGCGACGTGAAATATGTATCAGTGCAGAGTCCTTAAAAATCACAACCCACTTGGATCGTTCCTATTTCAAACGTCCCTATACAATCGATACCCACTCGCGTCAGTCACACATCGGGTATGTCTTTCCCTGTAAACTGACTTACCTCTCTACTGTATAATCCTAAAATCTATTCTAATATTTGTATATTACAGAATAATTATTTTATTATTTCAGGATATAATTTGAAAGGACACTTACCTGTGGCGACCTGAAAAATATCCACCCTGCGATCATGCTTGCTTTCGCGATCGCACTTTTTACAGGAAAATGTTTTATTGTTACTGGGAGAGAAGGGAAGTTGTGTGGGTTCTCTTTGTCGAAGTAGGACTAGAACGGTCCTATCGAAAGATCTCGGCGTATAGATCTCTATGGTGGCGCGAACAACTTGGCGCGGTAAACGATGAGAGGGACTTGAAGGGTTAATTGGCTCGTAAGTCTAGTTTTCAGAGTAGAAACTCGTGTCTCACCGGAAGATATCGTAATATAGCTAGGAAGAAAACGGTTGATCGTTGCCGAAGGGATGCTGTCCTCCGTATTATAGAATTGGCTAGTCTCGCTGCGATTGCTATAGGAGCAGAGTAGGCGAGGTGAGGTTGAGACAAGTCGAGATGAGGCAAGGCTTGGAAAGACACGACGCGCAATGGTTCGGGGGCAGATTTATCGCGTGCCTCTTGGACATTAACGGGCGAAAGTGTCAAGGGCGACTGAGCCTGTTACGCCGTGGATGGCCGGCTCTATCAGTCTTGAAGCGTTGACGAGAGGTCTCGGTGTGCTTGTAATGTGTGTGTGTGTGTGTGTGTGTGTGGGTGTAAATGTACGCGAGGGACTGAGAGAGAGAAGAGGGTTAAAGAGAAACCGAATGACTGAGGAAGCGACGCGGAGATGAGGATGGGTTCGTTCCAAAAGCGCGAGATCCCGTGTCCATTGACCGTAGCTCCGTCAATGTTGACCGCATCGATAATTCGATAAAGTGTCCTCACATTACCCTATTGATTGCTCCATTGTCCCGCGACGCTTCGGGCCTTTCAACCCTCCTCTCACGATTTCCTAGCACAGCCTCCCCTTTCCTCTTCTCTCTCTCTCTCTCTCTCTCTCTCTATACTGATACACAACGACAAAACCTCCTACTGGTATATATAGTAGACACGCAAGCATAATAGTAAAACTTATCGTCCTATATCTCTGTCTTGCTGCAGAAGATTCATCTTGTCGTTCCATTAGCGTATTCTCAACACCCACCAAGCTTTCGTCCATCCACTCCTGCAATCGTAAATCTATACTTTTCTACGGTATATAGTCAAAGCCTTAAATTTTGGCTCTGTAATTCTTCGGAGAATTTGGACAGATTTACGATATTAGCCAGTCTTTTGCATAATCGAGGAAGGGGAAAACAGTGAGGAATTAGTGTGTTCGAAAAGAGGAGGGTGGACTGGGAAAGGAAAGGGCGATAGGAGAGAAAGAGGATGAGAAATTGTAGGGGTGGGGGTAGAGCATGCTGGTTGTGCGGCTCCTAATTGAATCGTCGGGACGCACGACTACCGGTCCTCGAGGTACCGACTGCTGACACCAGGAATGTGACAGACGGTCGGGTATCGTGCGCCACTTGCCTGGAAAGTGATTCCTTTCGCACCTTCCACGAAACAATGCAGCCTCTTCTATAATGCGCATTCACCATCCAGCGTAACACTTAGGAATATTTATCAAGGCCCCATCGTGTATTTCTATTTCATTATTGAACAGCGTTCGAAAAACGTGAGTTTTTTCATCACTCGATTCATAATTAATCGTCCTCACTAACAGAATTAGGACGAGAGGTCTGTTGATCGATTCATCATGTATCGTTCCCTCCTAAACGAGTAATAAAGGTCTTCCAATAATCGTTCGTCAGTTGGCCACACGACGCCTGACATATACGAGCAACACAAGCGCGAACGGTGTATAGGTTGATTGAATCGTCAAAACAAAACAAACTGCTTTAACGATTATAAAACTGATGGAACGAAGCTCGACGATTCGATCGTAGGTTGTTGTTTCATTCTGATTTTTTTTTTAGATCTTACACTACAGGTCGTTTCAAAAATTTTATGCGGATTGCAAAATATGCTGTAAACTGTTAATGGTAACTATGATTTTAGTAGCAGTCAGGGTTCCTGCTACCGTGTGCCCGTGCCATGTGGTCATTGGTATCGGTGAGTTGGCTTTCGGTGTGGTGCTGGCTTTACCTGTAGAGTGGGCGGGGCGTGTGCCGTTCCATTCTATTTCAAGCTGGCTTTCATTCATAAGCAAAGTTTTTAATAGCTTACCGCGGCAGAGCAGAGCTCTCATCAGCGCCTTTAGCGACAGTGCTATGCATAATCACCCTTGTGTGTATTTGTGTGTGTGTATTCCTATATGCATTTATACTTATAGCTATGGTGTATATATAAATACGGTATATAGGCGTGTGTGTATCACGTACACAGATACTCACGGGCACGAGCGGCGGCATTGACCTCGTGCACGTAATTCCCCATCCGAAAATTTCGTCGCCTCGAGCGACTCTCGAAGATTCACGCTTCGATGAAAATCTATCGCCGAATCCTTTAACAAACGCCAGATTTACCTATATTATTCCTATGATATGACGTCTCGTAAGGCACCGTTGTAACACGAGAAAAGCAACGGACATTTAAAACTAAAGGAAGATGTTTTTATAGCTTTTGTATAGCAGCCATTATTATTCCGATGATCTTTATCATCACTTTTACTTAGGATTGCGTGAGCAGTTTTTAGCGTAGGCTAAATACGGGCAAATGGTCATAGCAATTATTTATGGAAGATCGTGTGGAAGATATTTCCAAAGATGTTGCTATTACGTTTGCTTGATAAAGTAGATAATTTATCTATTCTCGTATAAAGGAAAATTTAGTCGTTAGACAGAAAAGCCGTAGGTGTCCCGCATAGAGATAGGAGGATAAGCAGGCTTTATTTCGTTGTAGGCAGATTCATTATTTTGTCGTGGATCTCCGATGAGTCGCATCTTCTCGGTTCTTTATACTTTTGGACATTTTCATCGTCGGATGGAAAGCGGCAGGCTCTGATAAAAAAGCCTTTTTGGCTCTAAAAAATATTTCAGGATGAAAATAAGATGCGAGAGAATAAAGCTGTCGCGACAACGATTGACCCCCCTCCCCCCCCCCCCCCCTCTCTTTCATAAGTCAAACCACACTAAACGAGAGAAGAGAATCTCGTTCGTCTCACAGTCGCTGCAACATCGAGCGTCCATCTCGGTCCAGCGAAGAATTCGCTTTGCATCTCTCATTACAACACACAGCTTTCTCCTGCACAAGCTATGGGAAATTTCTCCGATCGGCTCATAACGTTATCAGCGATATATCGCGCTCGTAGGCGAAGAATACCCCATAAAATTTCACACTACTGGATCGTTCCGTCGCTGCTTCACGACCGCAGAGACACAACTCGAAGAAATCGGAAGCCCGGAGAAAAGCCGAGCCATAGCCATGCAAGACAGCTAGGAGTACACAGCATTATACGCATACATATATATGCAGGGAGAAGAGCGCGGAAGTCGATTTCACGCGTCGATTGACGATTTGTAGGAAGCTGTGGCGGCGTTGGATGGAAACGCGCGGGGAAGAATTCCTCGCTCTATTTTAATACGTGACGGAATCCTCGGGGACGGAAACGTAATCTCGTGTGATACGCTCTCGAATGAAGTTGTCAATGCATCGGGAGAATGATCGATATGCGCGAACCATCTAAGAACGACAGACAACCCACTCTCGTCCACGGATACCCTGCACCATATAGCATTTTTGATATTGAAACGCGCAATTTACTGAATTATTTATTATCTTTCAAGTCGATAAATTCCCTCCTATTTTCATCAAAGTACTCGCTTTGTCACCTACCTACGGTTAATTATTGCGTGTTTTCTGGCGCACCGATCGATCCATCCATCAATCGAGAGACAAGGTCTCGTATCGTAACGTTAAATAATAATAAAAGGATCTACGACGGAGGATCCATATACATGTATAATTATACGATCGAGTCTTTCGTTAATACGAGCGACCAAGATGGTCCGTTTCTTGTATATACGCGAGCGTGCAGCGCGATTGTGACGGTTGTTGAGTTTCAAGAGGGAAGAGAAGGGGGAGGGGGAACTACCACTTTCGTCGTTCAGTGCAGGTGCGGACGAACGTTCAACAACAAATCATTCTCGGCACTCGCAAGCCGCGCGTTTCGTAAGCCGATTAATCCTATCGGGCGTATCTCTCTGAAGGGTCCCTTCGTACGGTGGACGATGCTGAAGCGTGACACATATCGTATAAAGCTATATGGTATACCAAAGTCTCTGGCATCGGCCATACACCTGATCCACCGGTTGGGATCGCTTTAGACACGATCGTCTTCGTGGGACCGTGCAGCGCGACCGACGTTAAAGTGAATTGGGAATATATTGGGGATCGGGATAGCATCCGAACAACAAAGAGGTGAACGGAGAGATAGAGAGAGGGGGGAGAGAAGGGAGTAAACTCGCATGTAGCGTAAAAGTGGAGAGAAAAAATTGTTATACACGTATACGAAGGGGGAGGAGGAGGATGAGGAAAGGATAAGAAACGATAGAGTGGAGCGTGGAGGGAAGAAATGGTAAAAAGAGAAAGGGGGGGGGGGGGTTGAGGGGGAAAAGTGGAAAGAAGGCGACGCCACAGGGCTTATAAATAGACGCGCGGATAATCACTCAGGATTTATGGTAACCATGGATTATCAAGTTGTACAAGGGGGTATATTTCATATTCGCGACGTTACCTTATTTCAATGGGGGAATACCTGTTCCTCGGTGGAACAAACTGCACGAAGGCGCGTATAGGAGAAGATGCGTGTGTTATACATGCACTCGAAGCTGCTGCGTTCCTGCGCGAGCGCGAGCTAAAAGACGCCACAAACTCGCTCTGGACAAGATGTCCAGCTTACTATATACATATATATGGGTATATATATATATATATATGCCTCTCTCTCTCTCTCTCTCTCTCTCTCTCTCTCTCAGCCGCCTTGCAAGAACCAGCCCTACTCTTACACCCTTCGCAATGCAAAATCATTCCCACGTCCTCGCTCGGCACAAAAGTACCCGGCCACTTTTCCGATAGATCGATCGCTCCACTGATTACTCGCGTCACCCTGCCATACCAGTTCACCGGATCGTACCATGCTTTACCACTCCCATTCTCCGTATCACCAACGGGAGCTGCAAAATTTCAAACCACTTGGCAGAAAGGATGAAATTGCAGCTGCGCGACTCGACTCTATATACGCCAACTCTACAAAACTCTCTCTCTCTCTCTCTCTCTTTATTAACGCGTCGCAGTGCTTTAAGGATAAAAGATTCAATCGGATTTTCTGCCAATGATTGGAAACCAAACGCAATAAGCGAGTGAGCTTACGACGTGAAAGAAAGGGAGAGAGAGAGAGAGAGAAGTAGGATTCCGACGAGGGGCAAAGGAGTGTTGTAGAGGGAGATCCGCTGGCGCCGATTGCTTCCTTCGTTCATTCGCGGCTGCAATTACAGGCGAGCGGCGGCGCGGCGGCGTCGGAACCGGCGAACGCACACGAGGCTCTTAAACGCGACTCAACTCTGTCGATTCGCCGACAGAGGCATCGCGTGTACGGCTGATAATATCGGCATGGTACAACAATAGAGGGTAAGACTTCGCTTCTTTCCCCTCTCTTTTTCTCTTGTAGCCTAACCTCTCCCCGTGCCCTGCTTCCCTCGTATCTTTCCACTACAGCACGCACACGCATGTTTCTCCTAACTTAACTCTTAGCTCTCTCGAACTCGCTCCCTCCCTCCCCACCTCCCTCTCTGTCTCTTAATCTTCTTCTTCCTCGTGGCTACTCACGCACCCCCACCTCGACTCTCATCCTCCTTGCCCCATCCCCCCTCCCCTTTCTCCTGCTTCTCCTCGTCTGATCACCTTTCCCCTTCTCAAGATATTCCCACAGTCCATTCGTGCATGCCGGGTTAACGCACCCACTGGGCTTCCCATTGTCAACACGCGTAGGTATACGCACACTACCTCGCGACCCTGGACCACAATAGCCCAATATTCTTCAATCTAAAACGGCTTGGCATCTTTCTACGCGATTGTTAAGCGACAGGCCCCATTATGCTGTCTCGACCTGGATACCTCCGGACCCTCTTTTCGAGGATCAGGTTGCTCCAATTTCTACTATCACCTGCGCTAGGCTACCGTGCCTCCTCTCCAACGCTCTCTCTCTCTCTCTCTCTCTCTCTCTTCTCTATCTCTCCCTTCATTTTCCAATAAAATCGACTGCCGAAAGTATATTCAAAATGTTAATTAAGCATCCGATAGATACGACGTTCCGTCTATACTTGTACAGGATAGTGTAACATTAATTTACGCAACATCGTCTTTAAATCGTTTTACACGTTCAATGGCCTATATTTCTTGCGAGGCAATGTACTTTATGATTTAGGTACCATATCGAGTCATCTTGAGTGAGCGCCCCGAACAGTATACACGATGAGTAAGAGGTGCGAGTTCAAAGGTGAGGAAGCAGTTGGTTCGCACCTACGGCGTTACACGCCTCGTAACCCTTAACAGTGTTTATTATAAGATTTTCAATTTCAGTAACGATAAACTGTTCCGGTTGTCCGAATCGAGTTAGTCGATTTTGTACAGAAGGAGGATACAGTTTTTTTTTTTTTTTCATTTAAATCGGAAGGTCGAAGAAAGTGGGAAGTGAATCAGAGTGATAATTAATGAATCGAGCGATTGGATAATCAAGGAAAATAGCAAAGTGGAAGGATAGCAGCTATTGAAAATTTATGCGAGGAAATTTGAGAGATTTGCATGTTGCATCGGTGGTACTTACATGCGAATACTCAACGGTAATTGAAGGAAGATGCTTCCTCGTCTCAGGTATTCATCAGACAAATCCATTCATCCGTTCACCTTAGCCACGCCGGCCTTGAACGATGCACAGTGCATATACGGTCGAACGAGAAGTAACCATCGCATTCCAGCTCCAATAAGAGCATGATTCGAGGGAGATGGAGCGTAAGAACGGGACTTGAGATTCATCTTGCTACCAATAGTTGGCGTAAGTGTCTATCAAAGTCTAGTAGCTTCTACTGTGTACTATACTGTACTAAATATTGTCTACATCGTTAATCAATTTATATATTATCGTATATTTTTCTTATTTAATTTTTCATAATTTTGGTAAAATTAGTTATTTGATGGAAACTTTATGGGAGATGCTTTTGATAAAGATACAAGCCAGATATTTTGTAGATTGTAACTTGAGTATACATGGTATTGCAAAGCGGAGAGTAATACGTAGAACGAAACGATGCGTGTACGAGGTGACCAAATACGTTGGTTGTTTAGAGAACAAATAGGACAGCATTCGTGGACCAGTCCATGGAGAGGAATCGTCTGTGAGGTGTGAGAAAGCTCCAATACAAAGACCAGCAATGCAAAGAAAAAAACCAAAGCATTGCTTCGTCCACTCATACTGTTCTCTCGGCGTTCTTTATTCGTTTTGTAAGTTAATCTCGACTATTCTACATTATTGCATCGTTATTTGCACAAAACTTTTAAATCGAGTTTATTATTACTATCCTCAAATTCTTATTAAAAGCACGAGGAAAAATGTACTAGCTTCGATACTGTTATTTTCGGAATGAGAAATGATCGATTATTTACAGGAGCGGACGATTCTAAAGGTAATTACGCTGTACACAGCACAAGTGTGAGAAGTACCCAAGGATATGGGCAGTAACATAAATAATTAAAATAATAGCAGTGTGGTCCATTGCAGTGGAAGGAAATTTCTTCCAAGTACAATTATTCTTCGAGGTGGATGTAATATGCTGGTTGAAAAGGTTGGAAAGTATTGAATGTCGTGGGGGGGAGGTGAGGTGCTTGAGAAGGGAGATTTTGCGATTTTTCCGTTAATGGAAGTTTCGCTCGGTGGTACGAGAATAAAGGAGGGAGGAGGCACCGAGGGGATTTACGCGATTCTCGGAGTGACCTCAAGGTCTTGCTATTGAAAAACTAGTAAATTATTTAAGACTTCTTTAGCCGATGGTACTTGTTCGCGGGTGATTTATTTTGACTATGGTGATGCATGGATCGGGTATCCAATATTGTAATAGGTTTTGCATATGTGCGAGCGAACGAGCCAGCGCATCATTGTCGACGGCCGTGCTCGGGCGATTGAAACACTACTCGGGCAATATCTCAACAGGTTCAGCCAACAGGCGTTATGAGTACCTGCTCTACACGGCATTATATTGCTACGATAGAACGAGCAAAGGAGAAGATGCTGACCACAGTCGTTGGCTCAGAATCTTAACGTTATCGCACACTCTCGGTCAGTCCGAGCGGCCCCCGAGGCAAGTGCACGGTCTGTACCAGTGACCCTTGCGAGCTTGTCTCGCGCTACATGCCTTACAAGCTAGCTACGCCTAAATATTTCCCTATTTTTCACACAAATAAATTTATCCTCTCGCTCCCCCCTTTTACATTTTCTCGTATTATCATTATTATTATAATTTAACATGTTAAGAAAGATTTATTAGATACCTAAGACGAATGCTATCTTACGCGAGGATGTAAGCGTTATCTCGTGGAAAGTAAAGAAAATTTTCAAGCCAATCGACTCGATCGTCTGAAAATCATCGTAAAAACCATTGGTGAACGTAGACTCGCTTTTCCACGACTAGCAAAGTGCAGTATTCAAATCTTTTTGCTAATATGACAGAGTCGACGAGAATATTGCTTGAACTTGAAGGCCGCTCGCGACATTAATTCAGATATCTTGTATAAACTGCTATAATATCGAGGAATGACAAATATAAGTGAGAACGATATGAAAATAGCCGTGAGGTCGTAATTGCGGTATACCGTATTCGCCGATTAATATGTTACTCGAGAAAACAAGGTATAGATAGGCATTGCGGGATTATCAAATATTTGACTGCCGCGTGTCCTGTTTATTACACAACTGCAGGTATATATATATATATATATATATATATATACATATACATGTATGTATATATACGTACTGTCAAATCTCATATTTATCGTTGCAATAGGTCGATACAGTATCGCAGATGCGATAAGCCGAAGGAATATCCGGTACGAGCATAAATAGGAACGAGCTAGCCATTTGCTGGTGAATGTCAACACGCTTATACACTTTACCTTGACTTTCCACAGAATCATCGGAGCCCTGACTCAAGCTCGTGACAGACGGTAAAGCACGAGGAGTCTGCGTAAGTACGATAAAGTTCACCGCACCTTTCACAGAATCACTTTTATTCCTCCGTCCATACCAACGCAACAAAGTAAGAATATCTTTAACTATATGTACACATATCAGAAACAAAAAAAAATGCAAGAAAAATGAGAATATTTACCGATAGATAGCGCTGATAATAGCACCATTACACATTCCCATCTTGGTATCACTGTGTATTAGCATGCGTACACGGGGAATAAGACGAAAGAAATAAAGAAATAATGATAGATAACTATACTATTAATTATTTTACGTTAAATATCCAAACCGCGTTGTTAAACGAGCTTTCGATCTACCGATTAGTTACCTCACACGAGCCATGCAGTGTAATAATAATAATACTCATATATAAATTGCACGGATGGCGAATGGTATAAATCGTAGAGCATTCTCTTGCACGATTAATTTTTCGATAATTATATATCTATACATATATAAAAATAAATAATATAACGAAGGAAAAGCAATGGAGGGGGGATGAAAATGGTGGAGAGTTGGCGCGATGCGTGTTTAATTAGTCGCTTGCGGAATTCACGGTATTCGATGTGGGATGGCTTTGGGGCCACGAGTGTCCTTGCGCGGCAAATGGGTAGAGGCGAAACACGGAGTTGGCGCCAGAGCGCTGCCTCTCCAAGATAATCCCGGATCCTGTCAACAACAGCACTGCATGGGAACCATGACACAGAGCTTGGGGAGCGACGCTAAGCAACGACTGTTCGCAAAGGTGTCGCCTCGCCTCGTGTTAAACCATCGAATAACCTGCACAGCCATTCTTTCATTAGAGTTTCAAAGAACGCCCAGCTTTTTTATCTCTATCCGATACGGAAGTCTGCCGTATAGGAATTAATTGCCTGACGTAGCACCTTACCACGGTGCAATATCTGTTCTCGTCGAGTGGATAGTCATTAGCTGGGCGCATACTTTACTTTAGAAAGCGTGCAAGAACGTTGCTACAACCATCGCTACACTCTTGGTACTATCCCCGAAACTCCATCCTTGCTTTCTTATCGAAGACCAAAAATCATTTAAATACCGTTTTTTCTCATTGGTCGAGGGAAACACCAGCCATCGGTTCGATCGGCTCTGGAATAAACGTGAAAGTTGTATTTTTCACGAACAATGCTTTCCTGTGACGTATCTGGTTACTGACCAGAGAGGAGGGGGAGGGATAAATTGTTGTACATGTGGCTGAAGAGACGCTCGACGGTTTCTAAATAGGAGTGTCGAATGATGGTACTTTTATGTAACGATATATGCATCGTATAATAATGTATATGCATGTATATAGATTAGGTGAAAGTGAAACGGTGTGCGGAAAGCGCGCTGAATATCGTTTACCGGGTCGACATTAATTTACGGCTCGGTTCCGAGGAGCGTTATTAAGCCGGCAGAACGGCGACGCGACGGAGATACCAATATCTATTGAGCGGGAAGCGTGAGAGTTTGTACTTTGTCCCACAACGGCAACTCTGGCCAACTTATTTACTATCAACGTAAACGTATTCTCTCTCCCTCTCTCAGGTTCTCTGACGTATATACTAGAGCGCGCTGGTGTACGCTTATTGCTCTATTTTCTCGCGTACCTCAGCTCCGTGCCCGAGGGTCAGCTGGCTCTTCCTATAATCCGGCCAATCGTATTAGATATATATATATATATATATATATATATAGTATAGTGCACAGAGTATACACTAAAGTATATATATATAGAGTATTGCGAGACAATTCTCCGAAAAGAAAAGAGCGCGTGGCTTTCACTTTTCTCGAGCGCATAATCCTCTTTTGTCGTTTCGAAGGCACAAAATTGACGGTGGAAGAAAAATGGGCTGTGGCCTTTTTGCTTGCACCGCAGTGTGCGTTTAGTCGCGTTTTTTTGCCGGCAAAAACCGGTCATCTTAATTGTGCGTGCATTTTAATAGCGCCGAGAGAGCGGCGCAAAAACTCTTTGATTGGACATTCAAGACACTGTCAGTCAGCGAATAACAGAGAAGGCGCACCCGTGTTCGCGCGCCTAACCAGAACGCTGCAATGATTTTGCAATGGTCCTGTACCACTCGATTTCCCGAGAAAATTCTTTTTCCCGGAGGGTAATTAACATTGTAGAAACGCATGGAAGTCCTCGTCGGTATTCGAATTGTTTCGCAAGTTTATAAACCAAACGTCGCGAATCAGGAATTCCAGGTATAGGCTGAGCTAGTATGTGAAAATGGAGGGCTTTGCTTTGATTCCTGGCAGAATTAATTGGCAGTATTAATTTCATATCCTCGATAATTTGCATAGAGAGTAATAATTGCGCGATAATGAGCAGCCCTGCCACCCATGATTGGGCAAATTACGTAAGACTGCACAGGTATCGTTTACTTGGAAATTAGACAGTCGCGCAGTTCCAACCACTTTTAGAGGTATAAGGCGTGAAAGGAGTACCGGTTGATACCGCTTGACAATATCGGGATTACGTGCCACAACAACCGCGACTCAAACTCAATTGCAATATTTCATTCATCGGACTCTGTCTATGCTATCTCGAACTAATAGCCTATTACTGCTATCAATGCTATTCTCACTTGGTTCGCTTGTCAAAAACTAGAATAGCCAAGCTTGCACGTATATAACTATTCAACGCTACTTTTCTCACCTTTCTTTGCAATTAATGACTCTAGATTGCCATTATCGTGCATTTCACTCTTAATGGATTACTCGTGTCAGCTGTAATTATCAGTCAAAGATTTCTCTCTAATAAATTGGATCAAGAGCTTCGATCAGCAGCTTTGTGATTTACAATTTCGTATTTTACATGTATATATCTACTATACTCGAGTCGGTTCAAACGAAATTTTGCCAAATATTAAGAAATCTGTTTCTTTGCCAGCGAACAACCGATCACGTGTCTATAGACCTATATATAAGTGTTGCTTTCACGTAAATTCCACGTTGTGATAGAATTTTGCAAATATGAGCCACATTACACAGTATTAAATATATAGCAATTCGCTCTTAACGCGTTGGATGATTGACAAACCGCCGATAAGATTTATCGAATATTTAAATATTGTCTAATTAATTCGCTCGAGCAACTATGTTATACGTGGTTCGAGTTGAGCCGTCAACGCCGCATTTTCGGAGGCCCGATCGCGTTCCTTATCTTTTATAAATAAACACCGTATGATTAATCCTAAAACTAGAATTGGAACACTTGGCATGCATTCTGTATTTTCAAGATTTGCGCAGCGCTTTTAGCACAGCTTTGAATTAATGAGAGAAGAGCCGTTTAGAAAGCTATCGCGAGTTTTTCACTCATTTTAGCGAAGCCACGCATATGCGTCGAATGTTCAAATTTTCCAAGCAAATTAATGAACTTGGGTGCGTGGGTGATCGGCCAGTTTCACGCTTTTGCAGCGTTCCAAGAGAATTACGGAATAATTCCACGTGAGATTTGTCTCGTGAATTCATCATTCCGTTACGATCGCTCCACCGAGTAATAAATCATCACTGATTTGCTACACGTGGTACAACTCGCCAAGTTATTCGTCACGTTAATAATAAAGATACCGGATACGGTTACAGCGACTCGAAGGAAAATAATCATTCTCGAGAAAACTCGACTCTTCTTGTTCTCTTTGTATAACTTGCATCTGCATATATAGAATTTCAACTACGCATATATATATATATATATATATATATATATATAATTGGAATAGTTTAAAGGACAATAATTCCCTTTGTCGAAACAATGTTAAGTATAGGGGATGAAATATAATTGAACGGGTGAGGAAGGGGGAGCAAAGGTGGAAGAAGGAAAGAAGAAGAGTATAAAAAAATGTAGTTTTATAGGGGAGTACGAGAGAGCGTACCTTACCGTTTGAAGAATGTAGAGGTAGCTTGGATCGGAAGTCAAGTGCGTTCAGTCGTTAATCATGCGGCCAGCTAAAAAGCGCACAAGCGCGCGCGCGAGAGAGAGAGAGAGAGAGAGAGAGAGAGAGACCCATTGGAAATCACGCGGTTTGATTGTGAGTACACGCTTGTCGGCTGCGGGCGCTACAAGCGGCTCGCCGCCCTATATTGTATCGGCGTATTGTTGATTCACATACATTTTCCTTCTGGCAGCCTATAAATCTTAGCCGTTTCCTCTTACAAGCCATTACCGCCCGAGAGAGCTCTCTCGCTTTCTTGACGACGATAGCGACAACGACAACGCAACGACAACGACAACCAAAAATGTATGAAGTAAATGATCGTGGTGCTTCGAACGTGTTTCGAATTCGTTCCTTCCCCCATTGTTGCTTCCACGATTAGAGTATAGATCAGTATATATATATATATATATATATATACTTTTTTCTCTACACTACATTTCTACACTTCGATCCATAATTGTCAAGGCCACGTATCAATAACGATTGAAAAAATACGATATTGTATAGAAATACCAAGAAAATTTATGTATCATTATTATTATTGTGCGAGGAATCAAGGAGAAATAATATGGTTAAGGAGGAACGGTGCAAAAATTTGCTGGAATCTGTATATATACAGTATAGAGGCACGGATGGGACAAGGTTCTGCTTAATTACCTTTGAGACTGAAGTAAGTATGCTTTGCGTATAGAGAGTGCGCGAATGTAAACGAGAGGATAGCGAGATAGGAAGAGAAAGAGAATGATGGAGAATAAGGGAAGAGGAGAAAGAGTGGTATTGGTTGGGAGAGTAAACGAGAGACCGATGGATCAGGATGGGGTGTAGGATGGGTAGTCAAAGGAGGGGCAGAGGGAGGAGGAGGAGGGGGGGGGGGAGGGTGGTAGGGAATGAACGAGGGATGAGAGTAAGAGAGCGAGGGAGAGAGAGAGAGTGAAACCGCGGCAGAGCCAGAGGAGATGACCAAACGAGATGCTCTTTGAGACACTGAGAGCTCCAATAAAGCCGGACCAATTACGGGCTACCGTCCTTTCCCATTCCCTATTGATTTGCATTCAAATAGATGTTATACTCTAAGTAGACGGATCCTAATGGATTATCAGTTCGAGTCATCGCGAGCTTCAAAGCTCTTCTACCGATTCCCGCTCCGCGCAGAAAACCGCCTCCTTTCCAATCTATATATATATATATATATATATATAGTATATATATATATGTATTCTATATATCCACTGTTTCATCCATTTCCTAATGAAACCTTCTCGGATCGGCCCTTTTTCTAAACTTACCTAATGATCAGCCTGAAACTTATACCACTCGTGTCTTATTCTACGTGCCAGCCTCCACAATAATCGTCAGCTTACGTCGACCCTACAGCTCGGCTTACGACCACGCGAGGAATTACTTTCGTAGCCATAAGTGAGAATCATTCCTAGGTTATCCTCTTCCCGAGTGGAAAACTAGTTGACGCGTAGCGGAGCACGCGGAAGAAACGCGAAATTGAATGCCTCCTCGAGTCGTTCCCACCTACCCTTCTTCCAACTCTAAAGAAAAACCTACTAGTCTCTCGCGCAAAGCAAACTTTTCGAGACTTCCCCGAGAACCGAGCAATCGGAGCACGACTCTTGGAAATGGGAAAGGCGACGGTATATAAACTCGGGTCCTTGGAAGAATAAAATAGTACAAGAGCTGTAGGGTATATTGTGCAAATTGGTATATATAATGATATAGAATCTAGAATCTGTGGATTTCAACGAAGCGAATGATCGAAATCATTAGCGAGACCATTCTGTTATTCATCGGTGTTTGAAATGGTCAGTTTCGAGGCACGTTGCGCAGAGAAATGATTCCATTTGAATTTAGAAGCTTTATACGAGAAATTCTACAGAGCGTTGCTCAGTGGGGAGAAACGAGATGATGGATTAAAGTGAGTTTAAGTTTTGGCAAAACGGCGAATCGTGGTTAAGCAGGGCGAGCCAGAGGAATACATGTGCGTGACTGGAGTGTAATGGAAATGGGGGTATGGGTGACGAAAGCGCGCGTGTCCGGTATCTGCCTCGCTAATTAGCTGTAAGGTGGCGGGATAAAGAGTCCTGCTATATGGCCAAAAACTTAAAAGCAGCACTCTCGTGCCACTCCAATGGGAAAACTGTAATAGACGTTGACGTATGGATGTTGTACATACAGCTGCCAAAAGTGCATGACCAGAGGTGATACCACTTTAGAAGTAGAAGAAGAAGATGAGAAAAAAAATGTAGATAAAGAAAAAAAAATCAAAACCAATTACATGCTATAATGTCATTTACGCTTGGAATGTCAAATTAAACCTAAATTTTAGTAAATAGATGATTTATGCATTCGATTCTTATTTCTTGATTTTAATAAAAAAAAAAGATGAATAAAATGAAAAACAGGAGTGTAGGACTAGTACAAATATTATTCTAAGAAAAAATATAATCCTTTTGACAAGATTTTATGATTACGCTTCACCGTGTATGGAGAAAGGTTCTAATATACCACTCGGCTTTGCAAATCTTGAAAAATCATCGGCTTAACTGGCATATTTACACACGACAAGGTCAAAGGTAGCGGCGCATACCACCAGCTCGAGCCGGCCGAGGCAGAAAATCTCGTTCACCATGCGATGCGTCAAGCACAGAAAGAAAGATGTTTATGTTGCGATGCATTATCTTCGCTATCCTAATAATTTAGTCAAGTATATTGCTTCTAAATGAAATTGAGGATTATCTAAATCTCTCCGTTATAAAATCGAGTAGTGGAAAAAATCTCCTCCTGGCGGCACGAGTGTCAAATAAAGAATATTAAAAATAGTAAAAGTCTTTGCACACAAATAAATGAAAGCGTGTATTAAAAAATACATTTAACGATTGCACAATAATATCTATAGGGATGATCCAAATCCAAGTGTATCGAGAAGCCTGATATAAAAAGGGTAAGGAGGGGGGGGGGGGGGGGATAATATTACTATAATTTGATAATGCAAGGCGTTGGGGTAGCAGAACTGCTTCGGTTTCACGATCGAGCAAGCGCATTGCGATAAACAGTTGTGTGCGTGTCCAGACTGGAAAGGTGAGAAGGGTCGCCGTGCTAGACACGTAGGAATCGAATTTATACGAAAGAGCTTGCGCGCTCCGTCATTAATCGTGGAGTGTAGGCTACAGGGTGGTTATAGGTGTGTATACACACCATACAGGAAAGTAGACAGAGAGATGGTGACAGCGCGCGATCGCGATGCCCACCTCTCGTCGCGCCAGGCTCCTCCAGTCCAAGAGTGCGTCTCGAGACGAATATAAGCTCGCGCGCGACCTGCGTAGGTGTGTTACGTGCACGCGCGCGCGCTCACGCCACCTCGGGATCGCCAGATTACTTTACGACGACATTATTTGCCTTAACTCACGCAGCCAGCGCGCATTATAAAGACCATGGAGGTCATCGATAGGCAAAAAGGACGCGAAGATTGTCTCGCTCCAAGCTCTCGGGGTATATGGAGAGACTGACGAGAACGTCTTTTACTTCAGCGTGATAAATTTGATAGTTTGATAGCTGCCGGTGAGTACGAGTTATTAGGGGAAGAGGCAAATAGATAGGATTAAATTAAAGTGGAAAAAGGCGGTTTGCTATGGGATGATGGAGCTGGGGGGGGGGGGGGGGCTGATGAGGGACAAAGTTGAAGGAGCGGATAACGGTAGCGAAGCAAAGTGGCGAGAGGCGAGGAGGGTGAGAGGGGTGAGCTGAACTGGATGGAGGAGTTTGGAGGGTGGCTTGCACGAATTGAGAGTAAAAGAGGAGGACACGACACGCGTTAGTTGATGGTTGGTTAGGGGGTGGGATTGGTTGGTCGGTTGTTGGTCGGTTGGTCGGTCGGTCGGTCGGTTGGCTGACTGGCTGGCTGGATTTGCTCGCTGGTTGGGTTATACCATCTTTCATGTAATTACTGACATAAAATGTCAGAAAGACTTTCTCTCCTCCCCTCTCCTTGTCTCTCTTCGTTTCTCTCTTTCCTTACCCGTGCATTCCGCTCTCCTAGCGTGCTCCTGTTCTCCCTCCCTCCCTCTCTCTCTCTCTCTTTCGTGTCTTTTTCTCCTCCGCGAAGTAGAAAATTTTCAATTCCATTCATGTAAATTATTGTAGCGCACCGACTCTCGACATATGCAACTTCTATTAATGACGCAGTAAAGGAGCAGACGGGCGGAGAGCTGCCCATTAGCGGATGAAAGCGGAGGGCTCTCAGCGCATAGCCCGATAATAGCCCGACTTATACCCACCGAGGTTCTGTAGTTTAGCCCGTGTTACGGCTCTGCTGGCTCCACCTCACTGCTCGCACCATCAGTACTACCCGCCACCCAATATTCCTCCTCCTCCTCCTCCTCCTCCTCCTCCTCCTCCTCGCTCGTTTCTACCTGCTCAGCTCAGAGTTTTTCCTCCCTGCTCTCTCACTCACACACAGCTTAGCTCAGCCCACATCACTCAAACGCGCCACAGTCCAGCTATATTCTACTCTATTCGTCTCTTCTCTTCTCTGCTCCACTTTGCTCTTTCAATTATATAGCTTCTCTTCCTTGTCTTGGCCGTTTGCCCGCTACTCCCACCACCCCACCCTTTATTCGTATCATTCACTCATCCAACCAGAACTCTCATATATCTTTATATATACCTATCTCCTCTATCTGCTTTTTAACCCCTGGGCAAACCTCTGCGAAGAAAAAACCACCGCTTCTTGTAAACTGCTCTTGTGTACTTGCGTTACAACCATATTTTCCTCCTGTCCTCTCCAATTTACAGCTCGGTGATCGCTCGTATCTTATGGCTAATAAATTTCCAATGGAAGCGCAACACATTTTTATCTGCGACAAATCGCTAGAGTCTTGCAGATGTACAGTGAATAGCGGATGATTTTAAACTGAAAAATTATTGTTAAAAATGCTCACAAGAGAGAGAGAGAGAGAGAGAGGGGCAGACTGAGGGGCTGCATACGTGGCTAATAAATTTCGGTATTACAGCAAACGAGTATTAAGAGTGTCCGCTTGTTTAACCGTATAAGAAATAAATGAAAAGTACGAATGAGTAATAGTGATAAGCGTAAGGCTATAAGCGTAGAGATACGGAGTTTCAGTAATAGCCGGCAATGTCTGGCCAGCAGTAGTAGTAACGGTATTTCCGATTTCGATTTGAATTTATCCAATCGGCTTGAGAGTCGCTCGCAAACTCGCGTATCGTTGTACGTACGCTCTAACCAACACACTTCTCGCGCGCCCCCTTTGGCAATAAAAATGGAGACAGCAAGCATTTGCCGAACCATTCCACCAGCGAAATACTGTATTACTGTATACGGTACCACGGCTCAACTATTTATTCCTGACAAAAAATTCACCTCTCTTATCTTTTTATAAAACGGAAGAGAAACAACAGTTTGCGTCTAATCCGGCATATACAGTGAGAAAGAGAGGGTAAGGAGCAAACAAACTACAAAAAAAATACGCCGATATGATATTTAAATATATATATATATATATATATATATATATGTAGAGCAAGAATTCCTTAAAGATGGAAAGTTATCCGAAGGAAGATTGTTATGGAAAAGTATAGCTGCTGCGGCTACTTGGCGGAAGATTGCGAAGGTTTCATCGATTATGGCGAATGCCACGAGGAGCCGGAGAATTGGATAATAGAAAGCGGTAACGGTTGCTCCGTGGCGAGCCGAGATTTCAGATAATAGGAAGAGCAGCTAAGGTGTCGCTAACTCGGCAAGCCGACGTTACAGCCGCTGTTTTAACGCTCTCTATTCGGTGCTGCGGCAGATTTCAGTTTGCACGTGCGTAAAGAAGAGGAGTCGATTGCCCGGTATGCCACAAATGGCGATGAGAATTCCAGCCCATCGGCCTCTGCAGCCGCGGACGTTCATTACGAGATCGGAAAACCTGAGTTCTGCAAACGTACCAACTAGCCTTTGTGGAATACAAAATTGCTCCTGAAAAGTAATAGAAGCATTTTATACTTCCCTCTTTGAAGCTTTGCTAAACTTGTAATGAATGCGCGCGCTATAAGGATAAGGATAAGGATAAGCTGCTGAGTATAAAGCTGCGTGGGTGAAAAGGGTGGAAGAATGATGAAAAAAATTGTAAAAGAGAATTGTGTAGAAATGGAAGAGAGAGAGAGAGAGAGAGAGGAGCAGAGGAAGATTAAATTCTTTATTAACTTCCTGCAGCTATTTTTAAAGACTCGAAAAAACTACTCTGAACAAACGTTTAAATATTTCAAATCCATATATCCCACCGTATGACGTACATGCGTGCAGAAGGGGGGTGTAATTTCTGTGATTAATGATAAAAGGTACTATATAGAAGGAATTAAAGAGACTCGATGAAGAAGGCTGCTCAATAACTGCAATGGGAGCAGGGAGATGAGAGGAGAGATATATAACTGGCTCGGCTTTAGCAACGCGTCAGCGATCCTGTACTTTGTAAGCCCGGTGACAGTCGGTGAGCTCCTCTAGTTACGTCCTTCGCGATTCTACTTCTACTCCTGTGTCTCTGCCGCGATCACCCGGAAAGATTCGAATCTCATTTCGTCAGCGCAAAACGCTGCTAGCCGCGTGCCTCGTTAGAGATCCCACGGGACACACCGAGCGAAACGGAGAAGGACTCTAAATAGAAAATCTCGCTTCACTCTTGTGTTTACACGTTTCCGATGTGACGCGCTGCAACCATTCCATGCTATATTCCTTCCTATGCTCCGATATAGAGCACAGATCAACCAGTTAAGCTTTCCAAATGCTGCCAACTGTATATAAATATCCACCGTCCAGTCCTTTTATCGTAGTAGCCTTGAGAAAACCTAGAAAATCTCGATGTACCGCGGAAAAGGTAACGATCGAGCCGATTTCCGAGGAGCCACCGCACCAGGGACAATAACGGTATATGAGCGTTTGTATTCTTCTCTCGATCTATCGATCGATCCATTCGAAGAGCAGATCGTTATATCGTATATGCGAGAGGCGGTTCGTTATTCCCAATCGTTAAGGTCCACAATGATGAGAGTCGTATCATCCATTGAACTCGCTATAACGGTACCCGTGGATCACCGTACGTCAATTGTCAATAAGACTGCTCATCCTCTTGGAGCCAGTAATATATATGTGTGTGTGTGTGTGTCTGTATATAGTGATTTTTTCTAGAATTTAAAGAATCAGCTAATGCGAGCATAGTGACAAGTTAATCGTGATGAATATCCTATAAATTCAACATTATCTTTATGGATCGGTATGGATCATCATAGATCTTCGTGCGTTTGGAAATTGGCGTGTTCTTCAGGGACTTGTATTATTATTATTATGTGTGGGATAATAAAGCGGACTTATTCCAGTCGAAGGAATCACACACAAACTTGTCGTTAAAATGACCAATGACAACTTAATTGTGATATGTAGCCAATAAGCATATTACATTATCTTTATATCGGTAGGTGCATGGCAATTTAAAATTATACGTTTAGCAAGAAATTATATGTTACCTGCGCTACTAATTTTCTAAGAGCGCCACCAATACTATATACACTGTGTACAGTATCGCTAATACAAACACGTTTAAATCTTCTATACTCGCCACTCGGAGAAAGAAAATTTTTAGCTTAATGCGTAGACTCCGCGATCGAGGATTTATATAAGCGATAGCAATACATCTTTTGTTACTCGAATCGGCCATCTGGCACAAACTAATACGGAAGAGGTAGCAAACTATCGGATATAGGTATCTTCTCGGCTGCAAATATGTACCTCCACTTGTCTTGTTTGAGCGTCGAGTCCACTTTACGTGGGCGCTATACTCTCTTCGATAAACATTTCCATGGAAGGTTATAGCAATAGCGCACCGCACTCTACGTGAAATTTAAAAGTAAGCTTTTAGCATTAGAGATGTTTGTTTTAACGTTTAAAGGAAGAATTAGAGATGAGTTTTCACGCACTTGTCCTTTGTAGGATGTTGAACGAAGGAGATTCGATAAAAAGCTATTGCGATCAATATAATGAAAGGAAGATGCAGGAGCAATTTGCCTTTTTGCTCCCGATGGCCGATGAAGAAGTCTTGGCAAAGCCCGATGTCTCTCCCTCTCTCTCTCTCTCTCTATCTATATAGCTATATTTATCTATCTGTCCCACTCTCGCCCTCTCTTCTCATCTCTTTCTTGTTCGTTGGCGCGCGCGCCCCAATAACATAATACATCACGCGCTCACGGCAGACAATAAACGAAGATTGCCCCACAATAGCCGATGATTTACTTCTGCTCTCATTACCCTGCTTTGTCACAGGTCGTCCCGATTGGCAGCGTTGTCATTAGAAAAGTAGCGAAGGCCACCCACCCTCCTCGAAGCCCTCTTATATTATCCCGATTCCCGTAGGGCCGCCGCGCTTCTGAAAGAGAGTGGCGCTAAATTAGAAAGAATCACTGCTGCTAGTCGCAACTGTGAGGAAACTCTATTATTGCGACACCTTCGAGTTTTTCCTCCCCCTTTATCGCTCACCTTCCTCTCGTTTTCTTCTTCTACTCTTTCCACTTCTCGGATTATTCTTTAGACCCTCTTTTTCCCATTTTCGTCTTTCTTTCTCCCCACTAGACCAGACCTTCGTCGCCCATAAAGGATAGACTCTTCGCGAACGAGCTCTTTGATTTTGCAAGAAAAGTCTTACAACCAGCTCGATTCTCCCGTACGTATAGTTTGTCTTTGTGCAACCGTCTAGAAGACATCTCTCCGCCTTGCTTCGTCGTGACAGAGTCTCTGATATTTATCCGTTTGGAAAGAAGAATTACTTTCTTGCTCTCCTATAAACGGGAAACCAAGCTCCACCGCTTGTCCATACAGTTCTTCCTCATTCACGAGAGCCCTTTTAACGATCCTGAAACATCAAAAGTTTTCATCAAAAATCCTTAGCTCACTTCAAACATCACTTTTATCTACTCGACTGTACTTTGTAAAAATACTACAGGATTATGTACCGAATAATATACACTTTTATAAATACCATAATTGGTTATCCTACACAATGAAAATTCTCCAGATTTAAGCAAAAAAATTAATTTTCGATACCACGATTTTGCAAGGTTTCTCAAAGCTTGTGCAGCAATACGATATTAGTATAATTACTACGGTTTTTATAAATCCTAAGAAAATAATAGAGTTTACGTTTATTACAGGAAAATGAAGAGAATACAAAGTAACGAGTATGGGAAGGATCGATTTGAAATATAGCTGTTACATTGTAATATAACCAGTTTCAGTTATGGGGATATTAATGCTATAAATCATAATCGGTACGCGTGCAGATTTTCTTACACGCACGTTGGAGAGGTAATAGCTCGCATGTCGCGACTTTCGAGTTAGGTAAAGCTGAAGCTGGGAGGTCAACGGACGACCCCTGCTGGACGACGTCAGCGTGCTCGCGTATCTCACGGGGTGGATAAGTGAGTCCTCCCCCCCCCCCCCCCAACCTCCGAGTCGACCCGTGTATTTTTACCTCCCACCCCTCCATCACTCCCTCTTTCACCTACTCTATCTCGGCATAATTCTCAGCGCCCCGTTAACGATTAGCCAATGTTCCTTACCACAGTCGCTCATTGCCTTCTTACTTCCTCCAAGTCTATATTCATGCTCTCTCCATTTTCCCATCTATATATATATATATCTCTCTTTCTTTTCGTTACTCCTCACTACCACCCTTGTCAAAGCCTTTTCCGAACCTCAGACTGCTTTTTCCGCCTTCCAGATTCACCACCGAACACTTTCTTATGCATATTTCATACAGGACGGTGCGAAATTCTAGTATCTAACTTCAGTCAATGCGCCTTGTCATCAAAGGAAGATATTCTGGCGAATATCTTCTTTCTACCCTCGTTCTCGGTACTCGCGTATTGGATTTTCTTAGTGCAAATACTGTAAAGAATACATAATTACCACCTCTCCTATATATAAATATACTTCGCTCGATCCCTCTCGTCCTAAAAAAGAGTGACAGTCGTGCGATTATAGTCCCCACAATTTTTGTAAAACTCCATTTATGCGTTATAAACATAAAAGAGGGAGAGAAAAAGTTTTGGAGAAGGAGAGAGGGGGCGTTCAAAGGCAGACACTACTGGCATGGAGCGAGTTAAACAATTAGGATTAATGCATCACATGTTGACATGGGCAAGTTTAAAATAAATACGGTTGTCATATGGCGATTACTGGGGTGTTCGCGGTGCTCCTGCCTACTGGACGATGATCGATGGCGGCCATAAATAATGCAACACCCCTCGGAGCGATTCCGAGGTTGGACCACCCTCTCGAATAGGAGCGCCACGCTTACCCCAGCTCACCCTTACCCTCTGTACCTTTCCGAGTACATTCCCCATTGCCATTTCCGATACACGCCACTCTCTGCCATTCATCGCTCCGTATCGGCGAGACTGGCGACGATAGTAGTGGTGTCATGCAGTGACGGCCACCCCCGCTCGACCTTTAAATCCGTTTAATTTCAACTCGGGTTATTAATTATTAATTAGCCTCGCTCCTCCATTATATCTCTATCGTGCCGTGCCACAACACGCGGCTACCCTCTCAACGGGGGGAAGTCCCTTAAACGCATTAAGCCATTAAATTGTCAAGACTCGTTACTGTCTCTCGTAAAATCGCGTTATCTTACATATACCGTTTCCTCTATTCTCCTTTTCTTCAATCACCGATCAATGTTGCCTACGTATTTTCGAGTCTCTTATCAATCTTCCGTGCAAACTGACAATGACTAAATGACGCACGTCCGATGCACGTATCGTGATTGTTGATCAAGCGAGAGGTTTGTCTACGATCGCTCTTTTAGTTGGTTTTCATAGATTAACTGGTGACTGTTATACGAGTGACCGAGGGTAAACGGTACGTGAGGTCGTCGATAAGGCTAGGATTCGACCCGTCTGCAAGAAACCGTGGTTATCGTTAACCCCTAGAAGCCGTTGATTCCACAGGCGATCTATTGCAAAGTGGAAAAACGTCGATCGCCGAGCCTATAATAATACCGGGTGTTCCATTAATTTCTGTCAATCTGAAAATCGTATACATATATATATATAGAGAAGGATATTCCTGGTACTTCTTACAAATATATTATTAATTCTTAATTAAAAAGTAATTAGGGATTAAAAATTTGTTAATTTTATATTGGTCAATGGGTTACATTACAGCGATTTATATCTGTATATATATATAGCAATTAGGGTATCAACGCCAGATAATTTAAATATTTTCTATATATATGTAATAATAAGAATGAAGAATTTTTAATTCATAATTTCTGTTTAACCACAAGAGTTAAACTTAATTTTCTTTACAAGCTCTCTCCCTTAGCTGGCACGAATTAATCGCACACCCGGTACATACGTACATGTGTGCAGTCACGACCTTTCGCACGCACGGGAATCCGGCGACTATAAGTTTATTCTTCCTCCACTGTTCCAACCGAGCCGAACGCAGCATTCGTATGTTATACTAGGTATGTGTTTGCATATGTGCGCGTGTTTCATATATATATATATATATATATATATATATATATAATACAGCATAAGTACTCATCAAGCCAAGATCGATTGTTCATGGTGCGAGATGAAGCAGCGAAGATCGTTAAAGCTTTTTCTCTCTTCAAGCTCGAAGGCATGCTAAAATCTCATCCGGAAAATTTATTCCAGCAAGTCAAACATGCGACGAAGAGCGTCGAATGGATTGCCATGATCGGGGAACAATAACGAAGGATACGGATCTACCGTTACGAGTAATTGGTGGGACTCCCATAAATCGCACCCAATCGATTGTCTCATCCTCGTCAGGATGATAAAGTAGGCTAACGACGATTTACGCTTCTGCATTGGAACGTCGTTATTTATCGCTTAAAAACAAGGGGGAGGGGGAGGTGATCAATCATGCAAACATGGACTAAACTGAAAAAGAAATGCATAAAGGTCAACGAAGAAGGTGCTATACAGTTATCTCGGAGGGAGGATCCGGTAGATGCTGAAGACTCGTTCGAAAACAAAAATATTCACGCAACAATGAAACGCAATTGATAGGAAAACAAAAGAATAAAAAATTGTCATTTTCGATAAATCAATAATCGGAGAAAGTATTTTTAGATCGAAACGACCAATAAAGAATCTAGATTAAAAATAGAAACCTGAGACTACATATGAAGACTATAACTTGTAACTATATTTAAAAAAAATAGTATACATTATAATAATTTCTTTTCAAACAATCAGTGTCCTAAGATATAAATTTAAAATTAAAAGTATTAATAGATTTGCTTGAGACAAAACAAAGATTAATTTAAAAAGAAAATCTCAAAGACTATACAGTCTTACACCGGTTTCCCCTAAGTGTATCGTACAAAGTCTATCGATATTTAACGTGAATCGCGCAAGGCTTCGGCTGGAGAAAAGAGCAGAGAATTGCCATTTGGCGGGCAAGTTGCTGGTAAGAATGCAAAGAAGAGTCCGGCGAGGAAAAAATCAGGTAATTCCTTTGTAAGTAGACGGGAGTACAATGTACAAGGTAATACAGTTATCCGGAAGGGAGGGTCCGGTAGAAAGAAACGCTTGGTCGTAGTAGGTAAGTAAATTTTGCAGGCTTCCTTCGATCGAAGGGGATCGACTCGGGCTCTCTTTTCTATCGAGAACAGGATAAGGAGAGCATTGAGGGCATTGTGGCTCCGGAATGGCCCCGGAGGGTGAGCTTTCCGCTTGTTGCTATTGAGAGGCATTCGAGGGCCTTCTTGACAAATCGACGCTTGTCGGAAAACTCCATTCTTCAAGCGGAACGCGCCAGTCCGGATTTATCGCGTGTCGCTTGCCTCTGCCACGCGGGCATAAATAACACCAATAATCCGAATTTATGCTTATAAAAGACTGCGCTTCTCCATTCTGCGAATACACTGTCATGCAAATTTCACTTTTTTCCCCAGTGATTCTCTTTTCCACGCGCGCCTTGCCATCGACAGGCCTGCACTTTACAGTGAAATATTTAAAGAAATTGTGGAACAATAATAAAAAAAATAAATAATTAATTAAGAGGGATAAAAGTGTAGCAAGGACACTGGTAATAAGTCTCTGGAAGAAGGAGAGGGGGGAAATGGGTTGTGAAAGCTGCGAAGCAAAGCTACGAAAGCTCGTTCAGCGTGACAAGGAGAAAAGGAGAGGACGACGGAGGATTATCGGCTGCTGGCAGAAGTAAAAAGAAATAGGACGCCATTTCCGTCGTGCAGCCTTATTTAGAGTTAGCTTATGTCCGGGGTGGGAAGGGAAAGAGAGCAGTGGTGGTGCAGCGACAAAAGAGACAGGCTAGAGAAACGCAGTATAGTGAGAGGAGTGAGAATAGTGTGAGTTGTGAATAAGAGGGAGGGGGAGTCGGGAAGGAGGGGTAAAAAGGCACTGGTTCGTGCGTAAGTTATTGCCTCCGAGGTTGGTGCATATAAATCCACGCTTAGTGTATTGTTTACCAGATCAGGAGGAAATATATGTGCCGCGTCTGTTACCTATACAGCAATCCCTTTTGGATGCTGTCCGGCAGTAGCGGTTGCGTTAACATCGTAGAACCATGGGGATAAGTTCAGTTGCAGGGGTTCTGAGGGACCTCGCGCCTTTATATTCGTCTTTACTTGGCTTTTCTTTCTCCCTCTCTGCCCCCCTCTTTATGAGATAAAGCACGAACACTCAAAGCTAAATGAATTCTTTTTCCTATACATTGGATAGATAATAACTTTAAGACAATTGTCTCTTCTCTCAAAGAATTATCAATATATTTACCTGTTTGCTTGTAGATATGGGAGAGTACGAAGTCAATTGTAAAAAAATGAAAGACTAATTCTTTTCCGAGGATCTCACTAATGTTAAAAATTTCAAAAGAATACCGAACGATTTAAATTTCATTAACGAACGGAGCTACAAATTTGGATGTTACGACTGATTCTGGTGTGCCTCTTTTTTCATTATTATTACAATTATTTTTAACAATACTCGCTGTAATTAATTTCGAAGGACATTGATAATGCAGAATTGATAATCGGCTAAGTGCACACGCGTGCAATTTGTTTTCTATGTAGGAGAATCGCGTAACCATATGCAGACTGCTAAAAGCACGAGAGAGTACTAGTTTCTTGGCTTCTCGTTTGCACACCCACGCGTCGATTTCACGGCGATACATGGCGAAACGTGACCGGAGGCACTTGTAATCCTTAACGCACCTAATCGTCGTTGGATACACGTTAATTGCCCACGTTTATCGTGCAAGCCGTCGTGATTTATCGTTCAATCGTTTAAACCGGCGTTAAACTGACTCAGGTGCGAAAAGAAATCAATCCGTACAAGTATAAGATTTGCTCCTTAATGTCACGAGCTACCGCAGCATCCGTGGTAAAGTCAGAGTGTGTGCGAAATATCCAATAAAATTTTCCAATGTATTATACAATCTTCCCTTTAGGATTGAGAACAAAATTCAAAGCTCGATTAATCAAGAACTTTTATTTTTAAATAGAAAAATTCTTTTCAATAAAACTATATCAAAATATATACAATATAAATAAATCTGTGAGATATCAATAGTTTTATCACATCGATAAATATCACAATGTATTGTAAATTATTTTCTTGGAGAAATCAGATATGCAAGTAAAATGTATAAACAGTAAATGCTGCTATTCGAAAAGAAGAGTGATCGGAAATTTATAGCCCTCGCGAGAAGATATGGGAAGACAAACTTCACACCTTCTTTCTCTCTCTCTCTCTCTCTCTCTCTCTCTCTCTCTCTCTCTCTCTCTCTTCTCTCTCTCTCTCTCTCTCTCTGTCTCTAACTCACCTCTCAGGTGCTATAACCGTACTTTTTTGCCATTTCCAGATAAACGGTATATATATACACATAGTAGCACGCGCGACCATATCCGATACGTTCCACGCTTAATTATACATTGCTGGTTTCCGAATTGATCGCAGTAATTACGATCCGTCTCCAGCCTGTTCCTATCTTCTATTAAAGCTACGGTGAGTTAGTGTAATTAAATAATTAATTGATTGCCAATACAAGCATTATATCGATTCACGGGTTAAGCAAAGGCCGATGTACCTCATTTGATCAAACATTATACCGTTTAATTAAAAGCACTCTCGTAACTCGTTCTGAAATCTGCGAGTATATATCTTTTAAAAAGCATTACATTTACAGAATACACGCGTGTATATGAATATTACTCCTTCGTAGAATATATAATCAATTTAATACTCGAAAAATATTTGACTGCGTTTTTCGCGTTCTAAGGCTTGTTACTTGTTTCTTATACGAGGCGAGTTGTACAACTAGAAATGTTACGAGTACGACGATATGTTGGGCGTGCGTAACACGCTCCTGAAGTTTCAAAGTCCTCGGTATGCACGTGGGAGGTTTGGAGATACCGAAGCGATCCGATGCTCTCTCAGAAGCGCCTTACGTTTACTGTAAACGTAGCTACGTATACATTACATGCAGCCAAGTAGAGTCTGCTCGCTGATTTGCAAACCACAACCTATCGCCAGGCTTATCTCGGCCTGTCCTCTGTAGAATGTCGCACCTTCCATTCGCGCCTTCTCTCCTCACTCATTTCTGAAGTGGTAAGCGTCCAACGGATAATCATACGAGCCGAAAGTACCACTAAACTAAGCAATTCAGCCAACGAGTCTCGATCTCTGCACGTTATCATTAATCGAGCGCAAATATGCAAATCTATAGCAGGGTTAAGTGAATCTTCGATAGGAACGAGTCAGTGTAACTTGGAAGTAGCAAAAATATGTGGATCTTGGTTTGACGTTTAGCTAGATGGATGGTATACACGTGGAATTCGTAAACTGGTCTGTTTGTGGTACGTGTTTATTAACTTGTGATTTTACGTAGCTTCGTGCAGTGCTAATAAAGCGTGCGAAGGATGATTTGTATAGACGAAAAATTCCTTATATCTGTATTATTGTTATTAATCGACGGAAAATCTGCGATAACAGCAAGCGCATTTTATCAATTTAAATATATACAAACGAGGAAAAGGTGTGAATGTAACATTTAAAATGAGGAATAAAATTAACAATAATGATATATATAAATAAAGCGTTTTCTGAGCATTTCTACAAGTTTAACGAATATGTGTGAGTGGATGTCAGTTTGACGTTTGACTATATGGATCGCGGTGCGAGGCAGATTCCGTGGATTGTGTAAACTGGGCCGTTTGTGGCGCGGGATTATATTAGTGTACTTTGCGTAGTGGAGGTTTTGCTTAGACGGGGGAGCCAGGGGACAAAATGAGCTGGAGTTTGCGAGTTGCGAGCGGGTGGAAGACAAGGCATGCGCGTGCATGGAGTACTGCGAGAGAGGAAAAGAAGCGGAAATGCGTAGGTAGAAAAGTAGAAAAGAAGAGCTAGACTAGAAAAGTGGTTAGACGTCGTCCGCGTCGGTGAGAGGAGGCTGCTGGTGCTGGTTTCTCTGGAGCAACGCACGCCATGCACAATTCAGTGGATAGTTTAGTTAGGTGGATGGGGTCGCGTAGCCGCCGTTGCTACTTGCTTGATTGCCTTATCTGCCTAATGAAACGCCTCGCTAACTAGCCCCGTAGCTGCATTTATGCCTTATGCAGATATTGTTATGGCTCTTTTTGCAATGGCACTTTGCTTCGTAGTTAGTTTTACCTCGGCCGGATTTACATGACACGACTTACCGAGCAAATAAAACCGACCGACGCTCGCGGCAACCACTGTCGTTTTCCCTTCCTTCCTCTCGGCCGTACCGCTGCTATTTATCCTTACCATAGTAACTTCATAATAATCTTTCCCATCGTCGACAAAAACTGCGCGCATATATATAAATATACGCTTTTGTCAAAGTTATTTGCCTGGATACTCGACGACTCTCATCGATAAAACAATATTCCAACGAATAATCTTGATCGATTTACGATTCCAGTGCTGGATGCATTAAACGCTTTGTGATTAATTATAGTTATATACTTGGTAAGATATTATAACGAGTTTCGTGACAGAGACAAAACAACGGGAAATGGTTCTTGGGTATCGAAGAGTGGAGAGATCGAGTGGAGAAGAATGCGAACCTATTAAATCACGTACAACTGCGGCTGCAAAGTGAATTTTGTAATTTTCCATAATTAGCATTCATGTCGGGAAAATTCAGATTCAGCGGAGCTTCTTCGTTGTTCGTTGGTTTAAATGGCAATAATAAAGCGTTCTTCGCATTCGGTGCAAAAGTATATAATTAACCGTATCGAAAGACGACTATGCTTCTATAAATATGAGAAATCCTATCGTGTTTGGGAACGTGATTGCATGGTTAATGTAGGCGCGCTTTCGATCCGCAAAAAGCAAGCGTGGAACGTCCTTGCGCTACAAGTATTAAAATTTCTTATTCTTCCTTTAGGATTATTTCTCCGTTCCAGCCGTTGGGCTCTCATTCCGAGAGATCAAGTGATAGAAACTTAACAACCAAATTAACCCCCCTCCCTCTTTACCCCCTGCATTTAAGAGCCTTATCCTCTTGACTCTTAATGATCTTGCATTTTACTCTCCATACGCACGCACGCACACACGCGCGGTTAGCTCTGCTCGAGAGAAATCCAAAGAAGCGATTAGCTGCGTTAGCTTGGCACTAAAATTGCTTAGAGTTTGCACGCCGATAGCAAATCATTACGCTTAGCAGCGAGTTTTACGAGTGAAACTACGTTTCTCCAAAAATTGGAGACCGATCAAAAGCAAACTAGCTCGCATCGTTTGGCTAATGAGAAGAATCAGCAGAAATCTCGCACTTATATATACGATTCTCCACGAACTTGTATATATAATAAAGATTCTGCGCTAAACGACGAGAGATGCTTGCTGAATGATTGGGCGATATTCCAGTAGTGCGAGCGCGCGTTTGTATACGTGCACGTATGTATGGGTTATTGTCGAATTAACATATATAGCTTTATGAGAAGCGTCAATAAGCTTCCTTATAGGATTAAAAGGGCGAACGTGTATATAGTATAACGCACAATGGAGTATTTGACGTTTTACACGTGTATGCGTGTACAGTGGCCGAAGACGCGTGTGTGTTACAGAAGAATATTGGGACCCGAGTCGAAAGACGTGAGAGGTGCTTGCTTCTGTTCGGAGGCAATCGACGTGCTCTTAACATAAACGCGCTGCGTCATTACTGGACGGTACTTGCGGCTCTCTTTGTACCCAGCGTAATTTCATTGCTATCGGCGGTGCATTCACTTGGCCTGTGGACTGGACTGCCAGCCTTTAAACCTCCCAACATCCCAGACTCACATTCGTCTCTCCTCTACAACCCCCCCCCCCCTTCTCCTCTCGTCCTTTATCCTTACCATCCCCCCTCCCCCTCTATGATCAATATTCCTCTCCCTCTTTCACCTTATTACTTCTCAAATCCAACTCGCATGCGAGGGAATCGTTTATATCTTAATTTTACTCCAGTTAGAATTTAATGGAATTCGATAAGGTCACCTATCGAGGAGAAAAGCAGTCTCGGTCTTAATTTAATGTGTCGTTAAAGACGCTAGATTTCTCTGCTTCGCTACTTGCGGATGTCATTAATGAGAACCACTTTAGGTACAATCTCTCTGCATTAATATCGTTCGCCACGTGATTCAGCCAAAGAACGAGCGAGACGCGTGTTTTAGTGTTTTTGATAACGAACATTTCTGTAGGTTATAGATGTAGATATGGAAAAGTGTTTTCGTTGCTTTTTTGGAAGAGGGAGATTGGCAAAAGTGAGATTACCAGAGAGGAGAGAAGAAATGCTTTTGATTAATGGAATAAAGAGAAAAGCGTGGTTGTTTTCTGCGAGTTTTCGGTTATTGAAATGGTCGAGGGTGGACGCGAATGGGTGTATATATATATATATATATATAGGGTGGTTGGACGAGCGAACGAACGAACGAGCGAGCGAGCGAGCAGCGAGTAAACTCGCCCGCGGCCCCTTGTGAAAGTTCCCTTTACCTTGATGACAAAGAACCGAGCGAGTCGAACCTCACTCAATGGAACGGACGAATGGTTATGGAAACAGCATTTAATTTGCATAGAAGGAGAGCCTCTTTGTCGACTCGCTGAGAGTCGAAGCACATCTTCTCGCTCTCTCACTTTCAACCTGTCCTCTCTTACTCTCCAGCACTGCCAGTGAAAAGAGCATTGTCCTTTATCTGCCGATTCGATCGTGTATTTTATTCAGGTTGCGCTTTGCTCGCGTAAAACGGCGAATCTCTTTATGATTGGCCATCGCCGCCCATTGTGTGACGTTTCGTTCCTCTGCGGGTGACGAGGAGAGAGATATAAGGACAAGGGCGATGGCAACAGACTGTTTTATTCTAGGCACGAGCCTCCCGCTAATTAGAACGCCATTTCTCACAGCCTCGCTGTAACAATCAATTTCAAGTAATTCTTTGCTAATTGATATACCGTTTATGAGCCTCTTTGCAAATTCAAGCGATAACTTTCATTATGCTGATGCTAATTAAATTTTCATTTACACTGAGAGACATTTCATTAAGGAGCTTTATAAACAAACCATTAAAACGCGTAGCATAATATTCTTTTAAACATTTAAGAAGCAAGGTGTATTATTCAAAGAAGCGTTTGTAGACTTTATTCCTTATTTCGATATATAAACAATGCTATTGTCAATAGACGATAATCGCTTCCAATTATCATGTGCTATCTTTTCCGCATTAATTGAGAAGAAGAGAAGATTATAGCCGAATGTAAAAAAAGCCTGAAGAGAAACGAAGCGTACTTCGGTGGTACGGAGGAAGGATCGATGAAATATCGGGGACTTGGAGAGAATCAACGATTGTTTGCCGAGGGTAATCAGGCAACATCAAACGAGCCGATCATCAAGCGGGATTGTTTACCTAGTCGCGAGTCCCGCAGGGCGCGGGACATCTGGGTGGGCCTTCTCTACCATCATTGTCACAACAATAATGTTAATTTAAGCCCTAACTCCCAGTCGGCCGTACCGCTGGCAACAATTTGCCAGACACACAAAAAGAGTTGACAACTTGAAAGGGAAATCGAGCCTATTGACACAGAGCAAGGGCACGGAACGGCCAACAGTGCGCCACGCTGCCCCTTCTTCGTCTCTCCTTCTCTCTCTCTCTCTCTCTCGCCTCTACACTCTCTATACACTTCGATCCCCACACTTCCGACGCTCTCCACCCCTTACCACTGATTCTACAGCATCTCCTTTTTTACTGCAACTTAAGAGCTAAAATTACCCCTCCCCCCTCCTCCCCCCTCTTATTATCCCCTAATTTCAACCTCCCTCCCCCTTCTTCACTTTCAATCTCGCCAGAACTTTTTCTAGCCCACTCAAACACAGCATTATCCTTCGAATTCACCCAGCTTTTTGACTCCTTCCATCTCACTTCCCTCTCTCCAAACACTTTTCCATTCATTTATCAGCACTCCTGTTTTTCGAACCATGTGCCCTCTTCCACCCCCATCACTCCCACCTCTTTTAGATATAGCTACTGTGTTCAGCATGGAAGCTGTATAGATTGGCAGTATCAACAGGCTGCATCTAGCAGAGCTCTGATCAATCATGGAAGGCTTTTGTTCCACCGCTTTCTAAACCTCCTTTGTATCTTTAGGTTACTACCGACCGCTATGATCCTGCATTCATTATGGCCCTCCTCTATTCTTCAGCGTTCCGTATATCCCGTGGATCGATGTGGCCGCTGTCGGTTCACCCATTACGAAAGATTGCATTTTCTAATCCGCTTTCGCTCTACACTCTGCAAGGTGTTACACGACTCGGGGTCGATCCCCGGGGAATTCGATGGGACAAACTACCCCCCTGCCCTCGTAGTCTCACCAATGTTGCGCGGAGATATAGTGGACGAGCCAAGGAAAGAAGAGAAAAAGGGTCGTGTGTGCGGTGAAAAGTGTCGAGGTTATGGTTGGCTTTATCGATCACTAAGAAGCCAAGCTGAGATGAGACGAGAACCGAGAAGATGCGCAATGAGACTTTACCACTTTGGCCATCTGCTATTTCTCAACATGGACTTTTCACCGTCTACTACAATATTTCAATAAGCAATCTCTCCATCGCGAGACGGTCAAAAGCCCTCTTTACAATTATTCGGAATCCACACGCTTATTGTTCTTACTTAATGCATTTGGGATCTATTGTTGCTCTATAAATATATATATATATATATATATATAGGTCTTATACTAAGGGTCGATTCATCAGTGTCACGAGGCAGAAAGATGGATACGTCGATGCACGATTGTAATTCGGTATCGATGCGCAATCGTGCGAGAAATTTACTCGACGGACCAGTGTTTCCTATCAGGATTCCTGATCGTCGAAAAAACGTATCGAGAAGTGGGCTATATAAATAAAGCGTTGTGTTTCTTTGGATTCGTCGCTTTTAGCCTCGTGGGTAAACGAGCCTCTGATACTGTAATAAGCCATAGGCGCATCGAGCTTCGTACGTCAGAGTGATTAGACGGAAAATGATTAATGTGTAGGCACACGCTTGGATGTATGGTCACGCGTGAATTTGGAGGATCAACGACTTGATAGGTTCTCATGCAGTACCGTTACATCGCGTGGTACCTATACTCTTGTTAACAATGAAAGCTGTGATGATACAAAGATTTTTACGACAAACATCGAAAGAATTACACCGTGTAGCAACAAAACGAAGATTTTTCCGTCTGCGAAGTTTTTTCTTCTTTCACTCTCAGCTTTTCCAAACTTGGCCCTTTGTACAGAATTGATTAGATAGGAAAAGTGCAGAAAGTACAGTTAAACCGAAGAAACTTATTAATAAAGACTGGAACAACGATGCGAGGAGGGTGAGAACTAGCGATGATAGGAAGGAGGGTGAATCGATGGAGAGAGAGTAAGAAGAATAGAGGGGGCAAGAATATCCTCGGTAATATATATAAGTAGATTGCATTGGTATCTAGACTATACATATATAGATGTCTTTAGGAGGCTTCTTCGCCCTTCGCTGCCCAAACTCACCCTTCGTCACTCCTTCAACCGCTCCCTTAGCGAGTTACCTCTTCGTTACCGTCTCTTTAGTATCACATGAACCAATAAACATCTTCTTTGATGTAGAGCGCATTAATTAGTAAACGACAAAATTGTATTTAAACAATGGCGGAAGATTCGTCAAGATAGAGCGAGGAATGGGGAAGTGGAAGGGGCAAAGGAAGAAGAGGGCCCGGCTTGATAGGGAGGGAAGAGGGGAGGGGTGGGGAGGCGAGTTAGGGGGGATGGAGACGAGGCTCGACTCGGGTTGAACGATGCAAAGTAAGTGTACAAACAAGCAAGGCAGGAAGCATCGTTACCGAGGTCGTTTGCCATGATGATTCGCAGTAAAATTTTCTTCGGGGATCGACGGAGGTCGAGTGTTGCGAGATGTTCTTGCTCGGTCGTTCAGCCATTGCGATAAACCTTATTAATTCACGGACCTGCTGCTGCTCCTCGCAGTGTTTGAATAATTGTCAGGCATTATATTATTTACCTGCTTGATATTTAAATTAAAGACTCTGCCCCTCCTATCCTGTTATTCTATTTAGAGACCGGCCTTCATTATGCATCGTTGTACGAAAAGAGCTTCGGTTTAAGTAAATTAACAATCGTCGTGTCTCGTGCCAATGAATTATCAGGGATGCTCGATACCGAGCGCGTTGTTAATTTATTGGAAATTTCATAATGCAGGTACATGACTGAAGGCCTGGCGAAATTGTATGAATGGCCATAACGAAGAGGGAAAGATAGATCAGAGTATAGGAGATGAATTCGTCGTTTATAAATAGTCAGAACGTACCCCCGTTGGAGCGGCTAACATTGATTGCGAACATCCCACGTCTATTTGTATAGCTTAACCGAAGCGAAACACAGGCAAAATATCCGTTTAAAGGATTACATCTGTATAGCGCTTAGAACGAAGCATCCGTTTCATTTGTATCTGTCGGAGGATAAGGGGGACTGTTTAAATCAATCAAACGCGTGTTCGGCTTTCCGTCCGTCCAATATTCGCAGGTATTAATCGCCTATACATGTGTCAAGTGTTTTCTTCCTCCAACCGCCGCAAAACGTAATATCCTAATTATCCATAATTTCTCCTTAAACCGTCGATCAACATCTGTTCTCCTTTATACGTCATCATCGTCGTCTCTTTCGAAATCAAGTTAGCAGCAACATTAACGAAGAAATGTCGAGCCCATTAAAATATTACGACGTATACGCAGAACTTTTAAAAGCGACATTTTTCAAAACGAAATTAGGTACGCGGTGGCTGGAAAATCGATATTAAGATGCGTTGAAAGTTTCGTTGGAAGCGTAGCTGTTTCGATTGCCTCGTTTTCCAAGTTTTCGTCTGACGATGATGATGAACACGACGGCGAAGACGAGGAAGAAGAGGAGTTAGAAAAGAAGAAGAAGAAGAAGAAGAAGAAGGTATATATATACTGTCAACAGCGATATTAATTAGTCGAATTTGATGTTTGCCGATGTAAATCATCTCTCGTACGATTCTTCGAGACGACTTTGCTAATAACGAGGCTCGGTGTATTCTCGGTTAAGACACACAGGAGGTACGCATCAGTTTCGGAGGATCGGGGGGATGATAGGGGAAGGCCAGGTAAGACCCGACGATAGAACTATATATATATATATCTGTGGTATTTCGCTGTACAGTTTGGTATATAAGGATGAGCAGGGTTGTGGGTGTAAAGAGCCTCCTGTCGATGCTCACATATACATATACATATAGCAAACCGTAAACGTACACAAGTACAGGTATACGAGCGCGAATTGGAGAACTTGCGGAAACTTATACGTGCGATCGTTACCGGGGAAGGGCCATGGAAGGAAATGTAATCCCGGGCGCATGTTGTTTGTTCTATACGTAAGATCTGCGCCGTACCTTGTGTATCTTATCCCGCCGATATCTCCTCAGTCAGGAATATTTAGTCAGATGAGGAGACTCGAACAAACGCCTCTAAGGCTTTCTATTAAGCCGACTCTTTGATGTGAACTACCATGAAACGCTTGCTTCCTTTACCCCCACCAGTCCCTCCTCCTCCCCTCCACCCCTCACACTCCAACCGTTCCACGGCTGAAACACCCCTTTTCCACCCCCTCCCTCACTGTCTCTTGCCTTCCAAAACTTCTCACTCGTCCTTTCTCCTCCATTCTATCCGCTTTCGTTTATCTTTCCCCACCAGTCTTCTGTATCTCGCTATCCCGTAACTCTCTCGCTTTTGCATCATCCCCTTCGAAAGACTCATCAACCCCAGAAACGAGACGGATACTGTCCAATGGACGCGAAGAATCTCCTGCGTTGCGTAGCGTTAGAGTTAAGCCCACCCCTCTGCTCGCTCTCTATTTGTTTTCAGCAATTTAGGAATACACAGAATCACAAACCCCTCTGAATTCTATCCCTCTCTCTCTCTCTCTCTCTCTCTCTCTTTCAACCTGCCCTCAAGTCTTGTTTCACTTTTATCAACGAGACCGTTTACAAATGTAATTAGATCGTTTCAGCAAGACCAGAAATCCGGCAATGGGCTGATCCCTTTGATTCATATAAAACAGTGTACTTCTTCGAATACAAACTTTCAATAAGATTAATTGCACGAGGCTACTACGATTTCTTTTTTCTTTCTCCATTACGGATTATCGCCGGTATATATCTTTTCCTGAAAACTCTAATGGGAGCGCGAAGAAGAAGCTATAGCTTATATTGTAGTGTTTTTGCAGTAAATTGGAGAAATAAAAAGTATACGAGCGCTATTACGCTTTTTACGTAGGGTATATACGAGATGATTTAGTTGCAGAGTTGCAGCAATTGGTTCGCTCGTGCTCGACCACTGTATAAAGATATGCACTTTAAATTCCGACCAAGCAACGACGTCTTAATAAGTGCGGTTATGCGTGTACCTGTCTTAATCTTTTTTTTGACTCTGCGGCCACTTCGCTAAAGCGCATATTGCATACGTCCAAACGGTCCCATATATACGTCCAGCGTGTTTCCAGCAGGCATTGTGGTCACTCGAAATAGCTTCTGTGGCGTCCTAGGTATGCCAACAAGGGCCAAACGCCTTGTCAGGAAGCACGGATTGTCACAAGAAGCTAGATTGAATATTCCTCGGTTCAAGAAACTTCCAGCCAACCTCGAGAGATTGCGATACACTGCTACACGTACGGCATTGCAGCGCGCAAAAATCTCAAATAAAATCAACTGCAGTGTTCGATACTAACCGGACAAAATCCCCTTTACCCTCCTCATCCAATGACCTGCTTACGGATTACTGGATAATCGATATTTTAACGTTTAAATATGAACGATAAACAAGTTGACGTGTGGTGTCTGGGTAAACATAACCAAAAATCTTTCTATATATATATATATATATATATAATCGAGGTTATATTATCCAGCATACGTGTTCTATTTAGTAACATGCAGGTTCTTCCGACTATCCCAGCTCGATACTCTATCAAACTGGTGCATGCACAAACTCGCCAGATCAGATTGTAAAAGTTCGCTTCACAAGCAGGATTTAATTCGTTGGTACATGTATATCGCGAAGAGTATCAGATTTTCTAAAATTAGCATTCGCCGAAAGAAGAGAGAAGATTTGAAAGTCTGCCTGTTGTGATAGAGTTATAATGGGACAAATAATTGTAAATGCACTCGAGTATCATCAGAATGAGTTTAGAATTGATTCGCGTTGCACTCACGCGTATACACATTTGACATGATCTCGTATCAGTTGGTAGGTGATACGTGTTTGTGCGGGTTTTCCGTTAGGCGACCTTGACTCGCCGCTACGAAGATCCGCTGGAAAACTCTTCTGTGTTTATTATGATAAGTAGGGCGCTGAATCGGAGAACGATTTGGAGAATGTCAGGATCGTTTGTCGGACGATTTACGATGGTGATGCGTATAGATACAGAATTTTTCGTATATCGTTATCAAATACCGTTGCGCAACGAGGTTGCACACGAATGTTTCGAAGCATTAAGATTTGGTTGCACGATATAGGACGAATTGTTATAGAAGCGAGTACTGGAAGAATCCTGCTGCTACCAGATGCTGAAACGGTGAAGTTTATACAGTGTCGCGATTAGAGTAGGAATACTCTCGGGGAAGAACCGTAAATCGGAAATGGTAGCGCGTGCCGCCCCGAGGCTGACTCGATCTTGATGAGAGGACTGCGAACGAGGCGAGAGGGAACTGAGGGAAGAATGAGAGAACCGTTGCCTCCATAACCTCTTCCGAATATGTTCGACTCGCCTTGTATTACTCCTCTCTCTCTCTCTCTCTCTCTCCCTCTGGCGCGCAATTCGACCATTAAATTAATAGAGCATATCCCGGAATGTGACAGTGCGAGTTTGAAAAATTTTGCTGCGTTCGGTTAAAAGGATAATGATGTAAAGCGGTGATGGAGAGTGTTGGAGTGGTGTACGGGGTGGTGGGGGGGGGGGGGTGGTCTTACGGCGAATGGTAGCTGCTAAGTAATAGTTGGTAGCGGGGAACACAATGGAGAACGTTTACGGAGAGCAAAGTAGCGAAAGTGGAGGATCGCCCGAGGGCACTGATGCATGCTCGCGCGCTACTGCAAGATAGTAGGCTAACTACGGTAGAAAGTAGGTCTTTCTTCTCCCCTCTCTCTCTCTCTCTCTCTCTCTCTCAGTACGGGATAGTAGCCAAAAGTTGCACCAACCCAATGGTTAATCGCCGAGAAGAATGAACGAACGTAGATTAAACTCGAGCACCGGCACACGGTAGATTGTACAGGTTGCATCTAACGAATGCCTTTACGTAACTGAAAAATGGTCACGGAGCTGTGTCGGTAGCCCGTTACGGTAGCACGTAACGAATAACACCACTCGAGAAACGATCAATGACGTATACTTCCTTTCTCAGTACACATATACTTTCATCCTGCCGATCTTATGAATGACGCTCAGCCTCGTTTATTCACGATGTTAATTTCAGTGCTGGTTATATATATATTGTACTCTTGCTGAAATATATAGCACAATTTTAACTAATGCAAAACTTGGTTAAACGTCGAATTAGGTTTCTTGGTATTCTATGGTAAAATCGATAAACCGTTGAGGAGACCCGTCTGGTGGTTTGGTCGATTAGAAACGAAAGGATAGATAATGGAGCTGGCATTAATTTAGCGGGAGGTATTAATAAATCGAGTGGTGGTACTCGCTTGGCTTTAACTCAAATGAAACTGGCCGGTTGGGGGCAGACGGTTTAATGCGAGAGAGCACGGTACAATATGACGTGGCGTGCGATTACATAAACGCATTTTCATTACGAGGATGCGGGACCGGCCACAATAAGATATATTGAAACGTGATATGTCCTATCGTAAATATTCCTCAGGCGAGTTTTGTGATTTAAAGGTAGGACTCCGAGGGGATTCTGGCCGTACGTCACAACCATTTGTCTCCCCCGTCGGCCAGGTATACGAGAGCTTTCTATCTTGATTTCTATGCTGGGACAAGGAGTCGCGAGTTGCTTACACGGACCTTGGCGTTTGGCGTCGTTGCCGTCGTTCCCGTCGTTTGCTCCACCCGGGAAAGAGGCTACCTCGCGTGTCGCGACGTCGTTTGTAATTTAATACGCGAGTAAATCTTTTACAGCTCGCTCGGACCTTCTTTCTTTTCCTCGAAAGAATACGAGCGCTGCCAAAAGCAGCCTAATCGAAAGCACGGCTCTTTTGTTATTTCGAAGCTTCGAGGATTTTTCTTGACCAATTTCCTTGCAGAGTTCTGATAAGACCACCGTGTGGTCACAATGAGAGAGGGGACCGAGAATAGGGAAGAAGAAGAAGAAGAAGAGAAGAAGAAGAAGAAAGAGATGGTAACAGTTGGCAATGGTAGGAACGGTTACGGTGCCACCTAGAAAACAAACAAACCAGTCACCCTGTATACATATGCAGTCGAGTCCTGGTCTGCGCGAGCACATCAAATATCCATAGGAAAAGTAGGCAGGCGCTGTTTAAACGTCCACAAAGCAAACTAAATAATGTTAAATAGCGGGGCGTCGTGGCCTCTGCTCTCTATGTTTGTTATAACATTTACTTTGGTGCGCCACTGTTAGCCAGCCAGCTTTGCTGCGGCCATGGAAATGTGCCTGCCAGATATCCTTCGCGCTATATCTTATGACTCCTTTCCGTCGTTCCAAATAACTACACTTCAGCGCAATCTGTTTTTGCAAACTTACCATCAAACCATTTTTTTTCTTCGAACCATCACTCTTGTCGTTTCTTCTCCATTGCGGGTGTTTATATATTATATAAATGTTTTTTTTTTGGCCTATTATTTTATTTATAAATATCTTTTTATATCGTATAATTAATTAACTCGTGGAAACAAAACTGTACACATGAATATAAGGAATATTAGCTAGCTCGATGGATTCGCAACGTTGAACGGTCAACCATGCAAGTGGACCAATTGGGGAGAAGATCAAAGAGTGTGTGTGTGTGTGTGTGTGTGTGTGTATGTGGCGTGTACAGCTTATAGGTACAAGGAGTCTCGAAGATCGAACCTTATAAGCGCGTTATCGGGATTTAGAAGGATGTAGGAAGCCAGAAGGGAGGGGGAGTTAACGTGCGCGTGCGAGAGACAGAAAGAAGTGTATAAGGACCGAGCGAATCCGGTGATGTAATGCCACTTGCTTGCATGGGAGCACTCGTAACAGGCGTAACAACGACGGACCCAGATAACTATACCGGCTACCCGACAGGAAGCGCGGTTCTCCGAGTGATACCACAAGATCAATATTGTTATTATCGTGCAATCATTAAATCTACACAGCGAAGATTACTGCAATCCTACCATTACATCATTACGAGAAACCATATGGAATCCTGTAATTGAATCTAGCGTAAATCTAACATGATGAGATAAACAATAATATTTGTTAATAATAATAACAATCAGTAGACCAAAATTTTCATTGGAAGAGCCTGATCAAAGGTATTCTAAGCTTTCCCTTGTAAATGAGTCCGAGAAGAATTCGTGACGACACTGTGTTCTCCCAGTATACCAAAAATACGACGAAATGTGAAAGGCTTCGTGAGATAACGTCGAGAAGTTTTGAGAATGAATGTCGTAAATATATATAAAACCTTTGAAGAAAGAATAAAGAAAGCGTTCGGATTGTATCACTCGCCACACAGTGCCATGTGACCATTTCATTTTCGCCACGCGTTCTTTGAAACGCAGAAGAGTGGTTAGGGGGGGGGGTCTTGCATAAAGATTGTATTTTAAAATCTTTAGCTAGAAGCGAGTAAAGAGCGAGTATCAATCAATCGACGCCTCCCTCTACAAGCAACCTTTTCGAGTTGAAACGAAGACAGGCAGTTTAACGGAATTGTTACAGTAAAATCACCACATGGCTCTAAGTATGTTGGAGGCTGTTCCGTGCCTGCTCTTTTGAAGTGTGTCGAAGGAAAATAGGAAACGTCTACTTTCCGAGCCACTCGAAAATTACTGTCAGATATCTTTAGACGACCAGCAGATCCAGCAAAATAGTGCTTAAATTGTTTATGGACTCTCTCTAAGATTTACCGAGCGAACAACGTTGAATTATAAAATCTTAATTAAGCCTGTCCCGAATCAGGCCATTGATTTGACTCGAATCGCTTTGGCAGGCGTGTGTCTGTGTATTATGTGCATTTTATCGCGTATATGAGTAAGTATTTATAAGCGCTATCTCCCTTCTTCTTGGTCAGCTTGTATGCGTGTGTAAATAATACTGTTGGTCGGGGTACATTAGAAGCAAGTTGCAGGAAGTCGTAATTCGCGTGCCGTTCCGTTATCGTTTATTAGTTCGGCCTTTCAGTGGAAGCTCGTATGAATCTATGTGTAGCAGCAGCTCTCTGTATTGCGGTCCAACGTAAAGTTAGCTTTTGCATATGCTGTTATTATTGCTGTTGTAGTATAGAGTAAAAGCAGCCTCGCGCTATACAGTCCTCGCATCAGTGTTTCATCTTATCTTTCTGATCCATCTATATGCTATTTCCTATTTGACGATGCTAATGATATGGATGATTGGTCGAAAGTTTTATTCAATTTCAATCGCACGCAAACTTTTATAATAGCCTTTAGAAAAGTCGTCGAAAGCTTCGATCGCTCCACGCTATTTTTTCTATCTTCTCCTCCAAAAGTATTTCGCTAATTTTTCAATCCGCCGTAGATTGCAGGATTACGTTCGCCACGTGTCCGAATGGAATTCCAGCGTAAGAACGTTTATGGTATATATACATACATATAGTTGTATACAAGGGAAATTCGGTTCTTAGTTTGGAATCTTGAAAAGCGAATCGCGCTCGCTCGCTGTTAGGATTAATAACAAGACAGGCTAAACGAGATGAATTGCGTCAGATTAATACCAGCACCATAACCGGCCCACAGATTACCGATCTCACACTGCGCTATGTACTCGAGTTTGCCAGAGCGAAAACCTGCAAACTGCATTGGGGGAAAAAAACAAGACAAAAAAAGCAGAGAAAAGAGCCAATTTGCATTTCCTCCTGAATTCAATGAGACCACCGACATATATCTACTCTATTCCAAATACGACTTTTCCTGTATTCTACTTAATATAGACTTGCTCGTAGGATGAGTATTTTAATAAACAACAATTGGCAAGAAAAATCGATTATTTGAAGCAAAGTCTTAATAGGAGCTTTTGCAGTGGTCGCGATCCATCGTCTAATTTAATTTTAATAAATTGATGTATCGATGGTACGACATTCCAATTAGACGCAGTGGGTATCGAGCATGAGCGCGTTTATAGCTTTGCTATAAAACTGACTTGTTGGAATAGTCGCGAGAGCTGGGAGCCGCTTGAACGGGCAGAGAAAAATTTCGCACGTAATAAAACATATAGGCGTAGCACGAGCAGCAGCAGCAGCAATAGCAACAGCGCCGTAACAACGAACGCGGCCGTAGCACGTAACTACGTGATAGGCAATGGACGGAAAAACCGCTTTACATCATGCTCATGCGCGCGGGCTCGGCCCTAACAATTATCGCTAATGGACCACGATACTATAAATCGACATGCGTGCATGGCTGCCCGTTGAAATCGCCCAGTAAAACCCTGATGGAAGAAGAAAATAGAAACCGCTTCTTCTCCAACGATTGTTGTCTCGGTGTGAGTGTCTTGTGTTTATACGTGCGCAGCACATCGAATATCGCATCGAATGCTGGATTCAGCTGCCGTGCTATATATATATATATATGTATATATCCATATATATTATAGGTACACCGTATCCATCCTCGGATACATCTGACTCTACCTCGGGAACTCTCTTCGTTGTGTAAGTAGCGCGGTTTCCGTCCAGCAACAACAAAACCAGCCGGCTGTTCTCGCTATCTCTGTCTCTATCTCTATCTCTACCTACACCTATATAAGTGCCAAGATAAAATAAGATGGACCGGCAGCCGAGAAAGAAAGCTGGGAGCCGCAGCTCTTTCAAGCGCACGCGAGAAAGGACAGACAAGGAAATGAAATCCGAGCGATCCGAGAGACGAGTGAACAGGTTAGATGTGACGCAAGATTGGCTTTAAATGAGTTACCCGCTGTTTCGGCCAGTACTCGCGATACTCCACCATCCTGGCGTTCGATGATTCTATAATAGAGCTACCGTAACCGAATTCCTCGAATCGTACCATCCTTATACTGATCCTTCCGATCGCGAAATACCGATTCATCATCGATCGAGCCATTTCGAAAATGCCTGAACGATCGTCATTCCTTTAAGTAACGTTCGAGTCATCAGAATTTGACAGTTGAGCCGAAACTGTCATTCGGGACCCGTTTCGGTTGATCGCTGGATCGTAATAAGACGTTTACGAGAAGAAGCACTGGCTGACCGGATGATCGCTGGAGGCCAAATCGTTAGATATTCGATCTGTTGTCAAGCGTCTCATGATTTATCGTGCCCGTGGCAAACGCGATGGCCCACACGATACTTAACAGTCCCGGAGATACGTGACAAATGATACATACGTGAATCGAATTGTGGTAAGTTGATTTTGCAAATTGCCACGGAATGTATAATCGTGAAAAATTGTCTTTTTTTTCTTCTATGCGTGGTATGCCAGCGATAAGCTACTTGCAGAAACTTGAAATTTATGCAAAACGAGTCTAACGCGTTAGGGTAATTTATGCCGGTTGGATAGATTTTTTGCGATAAACGGTTCTGCTTAAATTTCTCATAAGTCATTCGCTTCCCTTTATTGTGTATATTTGAGAGTGTATACAACCGTGTTGACCGGTACGGTGACCGGTGAATGAAAAGAAGGAGAGAGAGAGAGAGAGAGAGAGAGGAAAATAATGAGAAAGTGTCGGGGAGATGAGCAGTTCCAATGGAACGGTGGATGTTTCGTTTCTTAGGGTGAGACAACTGGCTTAGAAGCGCGGGGGAGGAGGCGTAGGGGAGAGGAGGGGGGGGGGTATTTACGGATAGATAAAATATCGATCGAAACCTACGATACGAAGAACGCGAAACGCGCTTAAGCCAACGGAGGTGATCGAGGTGAAACGATCTCCCGAGAGGTTTCTAGCCGAGCGTAAAACGTGTTCATATAGGTTTCATTGGACGAGTGGCCGTGTGCTTCTAACGGACATCATAAGTCTCGTGCAATTATAGTTTCCGTATTTTCTTAAGCAGCCGGAGGATTGGCCGGTAATGAATCAAGCGGACAGTATAATGCGTATACACGAACGTGCATTGTAATGTACACCGTAAAAACTTCATGCAGAAAGTCTACAGACGCGCTCGCATATGGACTTAAAGTTTTGCAGCCGTTGTTGGTGGCAATAAATAACGCTCTCTTGGTGAGTGCAGAGAGAAGAGGTGGGGGGGGGGGGGGGAATCGAGGGTTTTTCAAAGAGGTCGAGCGCTGCTTTGCTACGGACGGACGATGGGGAAAAGGGAAAAGTCTACGGGAAAGATGTTTTTTACGGGAGGTGGAGGGGGGAGGATCGTGTTGAAGAGACCGATAAGAAATTTCTATTGTATGCTGGAAGAGACAAAGGAGCTGGTACTCGGGATGATAAGCAGGACCGAGGAATTATAAAAGGAGGAACTGGTATAGAGTCGACGAAGAGTGAGTGAAGAAAACTAGGGGGAGAATGAAGGGGGGAGGGGAGGAAATCGCAGATACGAAATGGAGAATCGTATTACCAGCTGTTATAGCGAGGCAAGGTTCTCTTGCGCGAGTACATCGATGTAGCAAAGGTAGTTACGATGCACGGGAGTGGATTTACATTATCCGTTGGTAACCGCGAACCTTTCAGCCTTCTACTAATATGTAATAATACATTCGCGCACATGAAGCACACATTCGTGCACCAGGCATCTGTCCCTCAGCTTTCGTGTAACTTCCTGCGAAGCCTGTCAGACAGAGGGATGGGGTTCAAAGGGGAGGGAAGTTTGCTCGTTTCAAAAGATGCCTACGTCGTTGGAGCGTGCGAGAATGCAACGCCTTGTTTTCTCGAAGGCAATTTCTTGTTGAAAAGTAGCTGGTATGCGTCTGCCAAGAAAGAGAAGAATGAGGAGGCGTGGTACTCGCGTTACGGACTTTCCTACGATGTCCATTTCATTTCAAATTTTTATATATAGGCTGCATACACTCTACAATTCGTACCATTAGATAACCTGGCCAATCAATCAATTCTTTAAGGCGATTTCTTGTTGAAAACTATGTACTAACTGTCTACCAAGACATCGAAGAATGAAAAGACGTTGTTTTACTTGCCAGAAACTTTCCTGTATAATGTCCATTTAGTTGCAGAGTTTTTCTACCTTATAGAGCTGAACTTTTAATTGGATAAATGGCTAATTAATGAATCTCGTGTAATCATTTCTTTCTATCTACTTATTGTATTTCTTTTGTTTGGAAACTTGTAGTGTAATTTTTTTATATAGGATAAATCTTTCTTATACCTTGTTTTTGTTTATCACAGGGAGACAAAGATAAGAATAAACATTCTAGCCAGGTACAAACTATTCGCGTTAGCAGAAACACTACTGTAATGTTAAGGGAATGTGTTTGAATGGCGATAGTCGCCACTCTAGCCGGAAGATACGGAAAGTATTTGTTTTGAAAATTGTCTGTGCATAATTGTGTAACGCACGAGTATCGGGGTTGCTGCAACACAGCTCTCCACACAGCTCGAGTATCACTTCAACCCAAACAGACAAAAACGAGGGAAAATGGTAAGCATACTGCGTTAGAAAGTGGGAGTGGATAGACAACCTGTAATCAAGACGTCCACGAAGCTTGCAGAAAGATTGTTGGGCTGCGTGCGCAAAATCCAGGTGCATATGGAAAAACATTCGAGTAATTTCAAGATCTAGCAATGATCGACGCGGCAACCAGCTATACCAATCGATTAATCAATTATCAATAATTAATTCCAACTTATCAGTAGCCCGTGTATCAAGTTACCGCTAAAGCGTATCTAAGAGAAATCTCATTTGTATGTTCTTGGCAGGTATTTTTTCCTCACAATCCACCTTTTCTTTTATTTACAAAATTAATGCAATTGCAGGAATTCCTACAGATTCTTATCAAAGAAAATATTTAATAGCTAGAGAGAATTTTGTGTATATCAAACTCTACGCAAAATTTCCCATATTTTAGAACAACAGGATTGATGAGTCGAATTTCGTATTGGACGCTCACGCTGTCACTGGATGATATCTGGATATGTTGCGCGAGAGAGGCAGGGAAGAAATGGAGGAGGAAAGAAAGGGTAAGACGAAGGATATAGGAAGAGTGGTGGCGAGAGGAAGTTTTGCTTACGTGGCTGAGGGTCGTCCCATTGTTGTTTGTCTTGCTGAATATTTTAATTGGACGTAAGCCTTGTCGAGTTATTTATCGTCTAACAATGCCTGGAAGACTGGTAATTAATTACGTTGTTTTGTGTTACTTTATATAAAGATAGCAGGTCGATAGGAGTTAACCAGCTGAGAGCAACAATGGTATACAATGCGCAATTAGCTGAGGCCCTTCGAGAACAATGTGCAGTCGGACAGCGCCCGCGCGTTTGCGTGCTACCGCGGTATTATAAGCCTTTTGCCTTTTACACGAACGCGTGATATACGTGTGTATGCCATTCTCTGCCTATCTCCCTCTCTCTCCCTCTCTTTGTGATCCCAAGCACAATCTCTCGTGCACGGGCCTTAATCTGTACAGGAGGGACCTATATGCCCGCAAACCTCTGTCTTCTTCGTAAATTGCACCCGGCACCTATCGTGAGAAGGTTATGCCTACGAATAAATGCTCGCATCATTTTATTTGTCTCAAGAATAATAAATTTTACCTACTAATTACATCTTTACCACACTTCATTCAGCTTTTTCCGAGGCGTTCGCCTTTTTCCCCTTATAAGTTTTAGCCTGCAAATGTTGGTTTAATAAACTCGATATTTTTATGCATCGATCGTGCACTGCGATATCTCCTCTTCAAATTTCTGAAAACTGTTTTAAAAGCAATTATTTTGAATAATTGCAATAATCCTTCTCTTGTGTTTCCTAAAACGTTCGTTCGCCTTAAATTAGCTTATTAATATTACTTCTGTTTTTCCTCAATGCCTCGTATTTATAAGGAAAATTAAATTAGAAGTAAATTCTCTCTCGTACCTCCATCACTGCTGCACGGTCAATAAAGGCCGCCTCTGCTGACTAGTTTACATTCTTTTTTCCGATGAAATTAAGCTGCTCATTTCCGTATTGAAATTACATCCTTCGATAAATCAAATTGAAAACAAAATAACCTCAGAAGATTGAATGAAAATGTAGCACTTCGCTTAATTTTAAAGCACTTGCGTTCTAACTTACTTTATCAATTTCAGATAAATAAATAATGGATGTATATACATAATATATTGTTTCAACATTTCACAAAAATAGTTTGTAACTCTTTAGAAGAAATGGCACAATTTTTTTGTTTCTTTTTTTTCCTCTATAGGACGAAAAGAAAAAACAAATTAGAGGAATATATTATTCTTTAATTATTTTTATTAATAATTCTCGAAAAGATCTGTATAGAAACCATTGTATATGATTTGTTAGAACAATATGCGTAGTTGCAATGATTTGTTCGAAAGTGGTTGAATATAGGGCATTTACATGATAGAGGTCAGTTCTCATTGAATTTTCTTGCATGGACGCAGCCGATAGATGACCAGCAACAGGGTAGAAATCCAGTGAATAGCCCGAAGGTTAGCATCAATGTTAGTGGGTTTCTAGGCGAATACATCCAAGTAAATGCAATTACGTGCAAATCAATGGAAGGGTGCGTAGTATTGATCGAAATAAAGTGAGTGATGGCTTGTTTCGTAGTATTGGTTGTCTCGAACGATATAAACGACGTAAGGAAGAGTTTGCAAGAGAAAATATAATGAATAACGAAAAACAAGAAAAGAGTTAATGTAACAAAAAAAAAATTTTGAAGACAAAGAAATCCTAAAATTTCCAGTCGACTTAAATCAAAGGAATCTTGACAAAAAGTGTATAAGGAAGAAAGCGTTAGCTTGGAAATCCAACGGTAGTGGCTATACCAATGTAACGATACCTTTTAAGGTTAGGATAGCGTATACAATTGTTTCTCATTACACGAGAAACGGCTCAGCTCACGCATTTGGTACTTGTTTGAAAGGGCGAAAGAAAGGTGGTGTAGTTGTTTGGTGGTTTCCTTGGACTTCTCTGGCCAGAAATTACACGAGCTTTGTTAACTTACGGTCAGGGTCGTTCCTCGCAAAGGTTACCAAGAGTATCGCGTTCTGCGAGAGGAAAAAACATAGTGAGAGAAGAGGTGGTGGAGGGAGGGGAGGGGATAGAAGAAAGAAAGTATGAGAGAGAGGGTAATGCCGTGAACACGATCGTCGCCCAATTAACTGCGACGTCGAAGGGTTTCCGTTAGTCGTAACAATAAGCGTTCTATCATGGAGGTGGCTGAAGCAGGTTGGTGGTAAAAGGGGGATGTGGTGGTGGAGGTGGAGGCGGCGATTGGGACGCGAGAGGGGGAGAAGGTGCGAGGACGAGGCGACCGACGGGAAAGCGTGACGCGCGCCGTGCGACCCTACAGCCAGAACTCTCCGGATTCTCCTGTTCATTTGGGGGCAGAGGCAGATGAGAGCAAGAGAGAGTCGGAGGAAAAAAAGACACTTGATCCGTTCTACTGGCAGAAACTGCTCACTGCTGCAAGAAAGGCAACATTGTTATTCGTGGTATCCTCCCTCGTTGCCCTTGCCCTTTATTCACTCTCTCTCTCTCTCTCTCTCTTACTCTGGCTCGCGCTCTCATTTGTATCTCCACCTCTTTCACCCTCCCAAGGAGCCATCGTTAGTCGCAATGGCGAACATACCGCATTATACAAATCGTGCAGCGTCAACCTCGACGATGATGACGGTGACAACGACGACACGCTCTTTAGAAATTTATTTCTTTGTCTCTGACGCTCCTCTTTCTCCTACTTCCGGCCGTTGTGCTGGCATCCTCTCGACTTTGACGCATGTTTCGCCTGAGCGCGGTGCATTTAATCCGGCAGGAGAGAAAAAAACGCCCCGTGACCCTCTTAACGCGGCCCTCACTGTGACAATAAAGTCTCTCGTAGCTTCGCGCGAGCTTAGGGGGCTTCCGGAATTGTACGGATGAACGTGACCATTTGTCAACGACCACAGTCTACTACGAACCTCGTCAAGCTTTGTTCTTTTTTTTCGCTGTCTGACCCCCCAACCCTACACCGATACCATTCCTATATATACTATATGTTATGTTTCGTGCAAATCGTTTCTTTTATCTCGAGTCCAGTGTAAATAAAACACTGAAAGACGTTTTTAGAGTATTAGAATTTGTGTGCATGTGTGTAGTACACTATATATATATATATTTTTTTGCCTGGCACTTGTAAATGTCAGGCCGTTTTTCTGGTTTTTGTTTTTCAGTTTCGGATAGGAAGAGAGATTGGAGCGAGAGAACGGCCAGTGAGCAAATGGCGATATACGTAGTCCAGACACGGACACTTACAAAAGGGTCGGCGTACGGTCTAGGTGGCACTCGACTTCGGCGCCGGACCGGATGCGGAATATAGTTATACGGATGTCTCATTCGTGGAGCTTGAAGCGTCGCCGGCTCGGAGATTTGCATCGAAATGGTGCGGCTTAACGCGGATATCCTTGCCGTGCTCGCGAATTTCGGCAAATAATTGCAATAATTGTCGTGGTAGTATTGTGTTCAACCCCGGACCAAGCGTAATACTTCGAGGAGCGACCGGCGTCCGTCATCCCTGCATATGGAACAAGTGGTCGCTTGATTCTCGCCTGATTGTTCCATTCTGAGAGCTTTGCAACGCCCTTCCCTATCCTTTCTCTCTCTCTCTCTCTCTCTCTCTCTCTCTCTCCATCTCTGTTCCCTTCTATCCCTCATCTTCATCTCTTTGCATCAGCCAAAACATATACGCGCGTCTCTAATTCATCACTGCCCCGTCTTTTTCACCCTTACAGCACAGCGCTCCAATGATGAATATACAGGTTTATTTTATTTTATTTCACAAACAATTCAACAGCGTTGAATTATTAGTATTTTTGTATGAAAAAAAAAGTCTAAAGATACGAAGAAAAATGGAGCTTGAGGAAGACTCGAACTCGACACACTTGCAACCCCTATATACGTGCATGTGTATCTTTTGTTGGGTCCGTCCGTATCCAGCAGCTAAAAGGACCCTCCGATCAGCTCGCTAGACGTAAACGAACAATTACTGATTCCTTCATACGTGATTGCCAGTATTGTTTGCTGCAAGCACCAGACAATGAAGCTTCGGTTTATAAAGCCGTCAGTAGTGGATATTCCCCTTTCAAGATGCCTATCGCATCGCTATATCGCGTACCAACATCATACACCGACCCCTGCAGCTTACCTTTCTCCTAATCTTCGGCTAGCTCAGAATCCCGCAATTAGAACTATCAATACGTGGTTGTATAATCTAGCAGTATTTCAATTATTTATCACATTTTCTACTGTACACCATATAGAATACGTCACGATTCGAATTATCCCGAATTAATTGAATAAATCTGTAATTGTAAAAATCTCGTAGAAAACAACAATACGTATATATAAGAAGCATAATGCAGAATTTGCTCAAGGTTTGAACAATGAGAGCTAACTCTATATTCATCAGCATGCATTAATTCTTTCCTATTGTCTATTATTTGACGAGTGCGTTGTTAAGAGGTATAGTATGTATACACCAGTTGTAATTAGTTAATTATACAAATACAATTAATTGGCGTCCTTGGTGGAGCAGAGGAATCACGCATAAAGACAATAAGTGATTATTTAGCAAATTTCTGTTAGCAGTATCGTTTGGAATCTAAGAACACGAATTCCATGCATCGCTACGTTAATGGCTATAGGGTGGTACATCGTAGATCTCTGGGAATCCCGGTGAAGAGTCTCCTCGGAGTGTTCGTAGACACAAGGATAGGAGTGTGATTCGCGTTTTCTTAGCAACTCCGTGAGAAATCCGTACCGAGTTGGGATAGTTATAGATATCGTTGCAGCACGTGATACACTAGGAAATTCTCTCGCGCGACTCGTGAGTTAACCGTCGTGCAGATAAAACGATGCGAAGCTAACTCACATCTATCACTGACTTCCACTCGCTACGACCGCACTGCGATAAATTCTTTTCACTGCGAGACAACGCTTTGTATGTACCGGCCACGCTTGCACGTGTATATCGACGTAAACTCGAGCAATCGAACGATCGACACGGAAATTCCGCTTCTTCCCAACAACCTTTGTACAACTCCTTGTCCAACCGTGTAAATAATTATACACGTTTTCCTCCACACCCCCCCCCCCCCCATCACTTCTTTATTCTATATTCTCCTTACAAAATTTAATCGACTATATAGGCTTCTTAAAAAGCGACAAAAATCACCTAACAAGTTGAGGCCAAGGAGATTTCTAAAGAATCGATGGGGAAAAGTATATACTAATGGTTATTAATTGTATAAATCACGTTGAAAAAAAATCTGTTTTAATTCCAATAAGTGACGAAGGTAATCGAATTTTATAACGCTAGGTACCTGTCTGGCTAAAAGCGGAGACTAAATCAAACTTATTTGATTTCCATTGCAGTGATATTATGGTTAAACAGTTATCATAATAATAAAGATTACTTAGAAAATTTGTGTTTTATCGATTTTATCAGCCCAATGACTAATGTTTCGAATTGTCCTCGGGCATGCGAGTTTTACGAATGAATAAAAGCTTCTTGAGAATCAGCATGCTTTAATACGCTACTATATAATGTCGAGACGTCCATGTAAAATAGTTGCTCCATTGCTATTCGCGTAATAAATGTTTGCTATTGCACGACGCTGCTATCTCCTGACTTTATGCGCGTAACGGCTCCTCCTCGTTATATGCGAAAAAAGTGTCCATTGCTGAAATGTTAAAATTCTCTATTAGCGAATAGCAATAAAATAGAATTTACTCATATTCATATATACACGGCTTTGTCGAAGATTTTGCGAAAAAAAAATGGTAAATTACAGCAATAAACGACAAAAATTATATTGCTGAAAATTTCTTGCTTATCGCTTATATAGACGAATAAAGATTATGATAGTTTTGACAGAGTTCCATGTTGAAGGCGCTATATTGGAGGATATATTGTAAAATATCACGAGTTCTTTCAGTATAGTTTCCTATGGCAGTATAGTACTATATAAAATGCACCGTTGTCCGTTCCTGGCGGCGTCGCTGTCGCGACGTCGCCATTATATGCCAAGGTAGGAAATAAAAATAAAGCAATTAAATATCTTAATTAAGGCTATTAATCAAGTTGTCGGGACGCGCAGCTACCGTGCACTCGATTCAGGAATGGTAGCGGCTGGCAATTTCTTGCGCCAGCTACAGCTATACATATAGTAAACTGCTACTCTAATTTCCCCTTCCCTATACCACCCCCCTCCTTCCTATTGCTCTCTTTGTCTTACCTTACCATTCAGATTCTTCGACTCTTCACGCGCGACAATCTTTATATATATATATATATATATATATATATTAATCTACACAAACAAGACCAATATGGTGATTAGAGAATGCAACCAATTGAGATGTACGTATAACGTTGCTCATTTACAATCATCGGAATCAAAGCTAATTGGACGAGCTCCCTTTCTGGTTGTTTCACCGAAATTGATTATGAAACTTGATAAAAAACGCAACAACATTCAACTGAATTTGGCGAGCGATTAGCAGATTACCGTGCGATTACTGCTGAATAAATTAAATTGAATTTCTAGCGAGCTAGTCATGATGCTAATTAAACGCCTGGTAAAGATTAGCTTGGTATTTGTTGGAAGACCTTAATCTCTACTGATTCAGCAGCTACAACTAGATCTTTTCTAACACATCTTCAATGAAGAGTCAACGTGCTGATTCCATCTCTAACATATAAACTACGTTATAGTATATATCTGCAGACAGAGAACTTTCATGAGTATTTTTCATTTTATCTCAATTAAATTATACTTTTAAATTTTGCATTAATTTTTATATATTTTACTTACAGTGTAATACATGTAAGTTAATCTAATTTGAGTAAGTAGGAATACAATGCTTCAAGCGCGATCGTTATGGAGAAACGCGAGAAAAATGAAGTTGAAGGTAGGGGGTATTTTAGCGAGAAAAAAATGGGACATTGCTTAAGATTATATATATATATATATATACTATACAGTCCAGTTGCGGATAGTATAACGGTGCTGATTATATTATAGTAGTATAGTGCATACAATACGCATAATTAATGCGGAAGCTTCGCCATAAATAGATTTTAATATGGGTTTAAAGATGATTACTGCGCGATAAGTTGAGAATTAAGGATTGTTAATTTAAAAATCTGGCATCGAGATATCAAGAAAGTGGGCAACTTCTTCAGTATATATATGTATACCATTTGCTCCACCTGACGCAAAGACGGTGCTGTGGAAACTGGTTATACTGTTCTCAATTGCAGGCTGAAATGCCTGCACTCCCACTCGATCGTTGTATCTACATTAAATATTGTCGAATTAGTGAAATGAAAGAGGAGAGAGAAATAGATAGACAGACGGACAGACGGACAGTCCGAGAGACAGAGAGATTAAATCGCTTTGCCGTACCGTAGGCGGCATATAAAATTGTGACTGTATAATGTGGCATAATGGTTCGCAAGAGCAACCCAACGATATACACATTTAACGAAAATTATGGAGCCTAACCGAACAGGATACTACTCGAGGCGATTTGTAAGTCATAAAACGAGGACTACGAATGAAAGCATTGGCCTATTAAGGGGGAGATACTAACGAAGGAAAAATAAAAAAGGTAACAGATTAGCGGAGTGAAAAAATATGTGAGAATATCAAGAAATAAGTAAGAGAATACGTATATGATAACGGTAAAGCAAAGATTTTAATATTAATTGTTACGCACGGGCAAGAGTTTATTTTCGCAAAAAGATACCGCGCGAGGGCTTTAACCGAAACGTATAATGTTCAACACAATATCATATATGTACATATATATGTACATGTAGTCCATTCATTTCCAAGCGAAAACAAATCGTGCTCTAATTGGACTTTGGTACATACGGTATATATATACATATATAGTGGTTTAATTCGTTATTGGATATTTGCGAAAGCACCGATATCACGGTTGGTCTCTTGATAGCAGGCAGGTCGGCAATCGGCCAAAAGACACGCACGGTCTCCTTATAAGCAGGAACTCGTCGTTATAATCTCGCGTGTTGCTATTTTATAAAATCAGAAGAACCATAAAATACCGATATTTATCCTTGTTGCATAAGAATCTCGATAGAATTCGCGATGGGCGAGCATACGTTCGGTATAATAATACTGTTCGGAATTTGTCACTATACTTTTTCACAATATTTGTCCAATCTACTTTCGTTAAGTGTATATACGTTCTCTAATTAATGCAACGATTTGTGTAATCACGTATTCAAAATATAGAACAGGACTGTCCTGTTCGTTATAAAGATTCTGTTTATTTGTGAGTTATATGTATTTCAATTTGACAGCTTTTATACACCACAGCTGCAGCAATAGCTAACTCTCAGCTTTTACTATTGAAGAAGAATTTCGATTTAAATTCCGGACAGTTAGCACTTGCCAATTGGATGCTAAAGCAAGTACTGGTTGGAGCAATATTAAGTAATATTTACACAGTACCAATGTCCGAGTGAGTGACTGACTATCCCTAAGTTCTTCCAAAGTCAAATAATATACTATAGCAAGTAATGAGGAATATTAATGGAATAGGTTTCATCTTTTAATTTATAGTTTTATTTGACGTGAAAGTCATAAAAACCGTGTTGCTTGTGAGATTGATATCCAACTTGGACAGTTTATACTTCTGACATTTACATTTTGTACTTGATTTCATTATAACAAAAAATGGAATAATAGAACCTAAAAGAATTCAAAGTTACTTTATTTTTATTTTTATCGTCATTGTGTGTGTTGAGTTTAAATTAATTAGAATTTAACATGCAATGTGGCTGGGAATGATAGAAATATATAGAACACGCATATACTCTGCTGCAGAAAACCGAATAATTTAATTACTCATGGAAAAAGATTATCTGAGATATAATAAAACAGCTTTGACAGAATATTTATATTACACAATTATATTTACAAAAATAAAACGTGCTTGGTGAATTCCTTAATTATAGACCATGGATAATAATAAAGAAATAAACATTGTATTGTTGAGCGACAATAACATTACTATTAATTTATATTAATAATATTATATTAGTGAAAATGCGATATTACGTTTATATTTAGGCAACGAGTGCTTTAAAAAACACTTTTATCATTCTTATTGTAGATAACTCTCCGTTAACCTGCTGAACTTCCATTTTCCATTATTATTATCACTATATTTAATACAGCTAGTTGGCATTATACTGTCGGCCACAAACATCCATATTATAAAACTATTACTATAGTGGCGGTATTCTGACCTTTCATTCGCTGTCTTATTACATGACATTTGGCGCTTCTATCGTAAATTTGTTCATTTTTTCTTGATGCATGAATTGCGTCTATATTACACCACGTTAATTTCCTCCTTATATTCAAAGATAAATATTTTACAGATTGAAACAAGACGAAGGTTGAATTATTGTCATTTATCGTGCAGACTGCTTGAATTGTGTGGGAAAAAAAAATAATTGCAAGAGAGAAAGAAAATGAATAATTTTCTTTCACAATTAAAGTGTATGAACGGCGTAAAACAACGTTGAAGGAACGTGAAAGGGTGGGTGGTTGGTCGTATACGGAGAAATGCGACATTTTTAGTAAAAGAAGAGAGGTTGAGTGGTTGCTGGAAGGAAACGGTTTATATAGAAAGAGAATGTTCAAGTAGCGAAGGAGCCGAGTAAGAGAAGTTGTAGGATAAAGCAAGAAAAGGAAATGGGAGAAAGATAGGTTATAGTTGATGGTACAGCGAGAGGGGCGGGGTGAGGGGGTTGAATGAGAGAAGGAGAAGCAAGGTAAGGTAAGAGAGGCTTTTGGAGAAGAGGAGAGGAGGGTGGGGGGCAGAACGATGGCAGCGGGCTATGTTGTGATGTAATTAGGTTGTCTGGAACACTCACGTCACGTCACATGGGGTTCTGTAAGGCGCACAGAGAGACATAATGCACTGCGTATAGCCGAAGCTCCGGCAAGCTCTGCTCTGGTCTTGCCTGGCCTGGCCTGGCCTAGCCTGGCTTCCTTCGACTTGGCTTCCTTCGCTTCCAACTCAATGCTACTGCTTCCGTGAGTATACCATATCCATCGCCTTCTCTCACCTTCTCACCACACTTCCACTTCTCCCATTCACTCCATCTTCCCCATTCGCACCTCTAGCCTTTCTACCACACCCAACCTAATATTATCGACAATAATTAGACCAAGCGTTCTACCAATTGCCAAAACTAAACTGCCAACGCAATCTTTATAAGTTTCAAGGAAAAGACCCCTCTCGTCTCAAAGATAACGCTCCTATATAACCATCAGAAAAATATACAAGCCACTCGCATACTCCTTCTCGGAATCTCGTTGTAATTTTAAGCAATTTTGACAAATCTCCAGTGGTCACGGCCCCTGCCAACCACGTTGATACCCATTTACCTGGAATGCGTAAATAAAGGGTCTGCATGCCAACTTTCTTCGGAGCATCCCTTTCTTCGTAGTAGAGTCGAGTAATCACAAACTCCTCGAGAAAATAATATGCTCCTCGCGAGCAGCTGCAAATTACGATCGACTCTGCCACGTACCTGTACCATCGATACACGAGCAATCGATCGCAATATTGATCATCCGTCGCTCGCGAGCTCCGGGCTAAACGAGAAACTTATTTTTTCGAATATAAGGTATACAGCGGAGCGTCGATCTTTTCTATTTAGTCTCGTAATTGTTTTCCTCGACGGAATATCGAGCAAGTGCAGCTGGAGAGAGGCAGCGACGTGGACGGGAAAAGAAAACAATTTTTCAGATTTCCGCTGTCCCAAAGTGACTAGCGACTAGTAGTTGGCGCAGGATATGAGTTGGAACGAACTTTACTTCGCTTACGCCGTTATCAGTTCTCTGTAGAAGCAAAATGTGTAGGGTGGCTGCGCTGGCTGGGTGGAGAGATGTATTGGCGCGTGGGCTCACAGAGCAATCTAAACTAGCAAAGAGGCAACTTCCGCGGATCCGAAAGTCGGCCGACAGTAAAGTAAAATCGAGTTCTGCATTCAATCACGGGAATCGCAAGGGCAAGCGTGATTTCTTTACTTCGCCAACTAAGATTACCTTCGATTTTTCTTCGACTTTCGACTATAGTCAATGGGCCAGCTGTATATACCGTATATATATACGCTTAACCTGCTGCAACGTAAAACTACATTTCTATCAGACAGCTATACATATACGCGTATATATATACTGATAACAGCTCTTGAAATGGCAAATTATAATCACTTTCCTTCGTAAATAAAAAATAAATAAATAAGAAATCTCTCTCTCTCTCTCTCTCTCTATATATATATATATATATATATATATATATAGAAACAGGATATTTTAATTAGGTAAATTAAAACTCTAAATTTCTTCGTTTCAACCGCAGTGCGTTTGTGTTCTATCCTAAATAAGATTTCCACAAATCTCGTATTACAGAGAAGTATCTCGGAGATTATTGTTTCAGCCGCTAATAGTCCCTGAAACATTTGCGTAAACCCCAAGAAGCAGTCAGCATCCCGTATTTAATATGACAGCAGCTCGGCAAATTCCGTTTATGGATTTAATATTGTTTGTTTAACGCAATATCCTTGAGTTTATACAATCAAGCGTCATTACTGTTCCGTGTGCCGGGGCCTCGTCGTAATTCCGTCGTTGCAAACATACTGTTCCGCACCCTAATTGTATTTCCATGCCTCGTACTCCGCGCTCCTGTAGGAATAGTCCTCTCGTCGCGAATCTCTCGCTTGCCATTTCTCTCGCTTGCCAACTTGCTTGACTTACCTTATCCGATTGACTAACTGACTGTCCGATTGACTGACTTGCCAAAGATCTTGATTGACTGCTAGTCCATGGAAAATGCTTTTCGATCACAATGAGCATACTTCGACTGTGTACTGCTCCACCCATTGAAACTCTGTCGCAACAATCTCACTCTCTCATCCCCTTACAGCCTTTATCTCTCTCTCTCTCTCTCTCTCTCTCTCTCTCTCTCTCTCTCTCTCTCTCTCTCTCTCTCTCTCTCTCAAATCCTGCAACTCTGTTTACTTTATTGTCACCTTCCTCCCTCACCCTTCCGATAAAACAATATCCGACGCAACCGTATTTCGTGGGTGTGGCAATTTGCGGGTAGGAAATACGATTGTTCCATTCTTGCGACCCTGACGAACGTCGAATCGCTTGGGGGATGTTAAGTCTCGATATTGAAACGGTACAATGTGTCGTGCAGTAAATTGTGCAGAAATCTCCTATTCAATATTAACTTTTAATTCCCAATGCCGAGGCATTATAATCCTATTTGAAGAGAAAGAAACGAGTTATTCATAAGTTTTCGATTTTATATAGCATTCATTTGACAATTTACGATCCATTTTACTTGTTTCTTGCTTTTATTCATTTTTTATTTAACGCTTAGAAATGCTCAAGTGTTTTTAAACTGTTATATATGTAAAACACAGTTATCGGTTAGAAAGTAATATAACGATTAATATGTATATGTACAATTACAGTTGTCTCATAAGCCAATTATTATTTTACAAGGAGAATTTGAATTTTTAATAAAGCAGTTTTATTAGCGGAACGTTTTAGTTGGCAATCTTAGCTCGGGCTGTCTTCTCAAAATTTTCAACACTACTAATCGTTTGTTTAGATCTATCGAGGATTATTGGTTTACTACCTAGATCTGACTATTAATTTGTTGAAACACAGCGGAATATAATTATCACCGAAGACTAGAGTCGACTGTAGCACGGTGAGAGAGCAATGATTTACAAGCGATCGTAAAAGACATTTTTCCATGGCACAACGATTAAGGTTTTATATCGCTCACAAGCTCGTTCAACTAAAAGAGAATTCGTGGTCATTACAATTCTGAACAAATAATGCGAGTGTGTCGCAACTGTATAATTATGAATACCATTTTCGAGGATACCGTTACACGGGATAGTCGTTTATGCCTTTCATAAAGATTCCGGGATTCGAAAGATGCTTGGAGAGAGATGGAGATGACTGAATGTAATGAGGAAAGCGAGAAAGATTGCCCCAGTCGAGGCATTGTGTTCAGAGGTTTCGTAAGAGCGAGCTTTTAGAGTTTAGAAAAACGACGAACCGTAAGAGACCTCGCACTGCGAGATAATGAGAGATGGAATGAAACAGCAGACTGGAATTTGTTCAAATGAAGGAAGAAAGTGGCATGAACCAGAAATACAGAGATTTGGATGCGTAGAATGGGGAGAGATTTATGTCTCTGTATGTGTGTGTGTGTGTAGTGTATGGGAGGGAGAGAGATAGATGAATAAAGGTCACTGTGTATAGGTGTAATAGAATATTAAACACAAGCCCTAGTATAAGTACTATTTATATCCGTACACATGCCTAATACATCCATTTGTCTAGCAATTAAACCGAATGATTGATGATATCTTTTGGCGTCTCGATGAACGGAATTACGATCAGCCTGGAATAGAAAGTAGGCGAAAATAAACTGTTAGTGCAAAGTAACAATTCAAGGAAGATGAACACCCTTTCAGAATACAATTTTATAGACATAGCACCATGATGAATGAAATTGAATTTTAATTAAGCGCTCCTCTTTTGCCTTTTCTTTCCTCGGCTATAAGTTATATAGCGAGCGATATGACAAGCTTGTTTATAAATTATGGCATTACGAGTGTCAGCTAAACGTTCCTACAGTCTTTCAGACTTTTACAAATCATTCCATATGTATATATATGTGTATGTATAAGGAAAATTCAAATGTGTATAAAGTATGGCGCGAGGTTATAATCTTTATACACCGATCGCATTTAGTATTTATGTAATTTATTTTTCAAAATCAATAGAGAGTGCAGAGTATAAAGCATTGCTGTACTCTGCAGTTGTGGAAGAATAGCTGATGATTTTCATTTAATTCGATAATCGGGAAATTGAAGGATATAAATTGATTTTATACGTGAAATGGATTGAAAACATTATTAGTCAGTTTTTGTAATCGCGGCATCTCTGAAGACTCGTGGCACTTACCTGTTTACGATTGCAGAGCGATGATTTAATAAATAATGAGGGGTTGAAGTAGGCACTCTCTTCGCTTCCCCCTAACGAGCGCCAAGCTTATGTCAAACCCGTCAATATTATATTGCCTGTCTCCGCGTGCCCGAGGAAAATTACATTAGATCTCTCTAATGGCCCAACTTTAACAATTTGCATGAGATTACTAAAATCCTTTATTGATGGCACTTACCGCCTATGGAAATAAATACCTTTTCACTGCCTGTCAACCCTGTTTTGTTGACGCTTAAAGCTTACGGATTACAGAATTGCGAATAAAGTTTACCCTTTTTGGAATAAGTATTCTATATATATATATATATATATATATATATAGAGCAGTATGAATAAATCATTGTAAATATTATTTAAAACGAGTTGATATAATACAGATTCATTATTCACTTTCTTTTAATCATCAAATATGTTTGCAGCTGCATGGACTTTCGACATTTTTCAATTATGTAAAGTGATGTAAGTATAGTTATTGCGCGTATACGTAAACGCATATGCAGGGAGGTGGTTAAAACAAATGGATTGGAAGGTAGGCCGAGCTTTGTTAGCACACATACGGTACACATAATTGAAGTAGAGGCTATTCTGTCAATAAAGCCCACTTTGGAGCACTTCACGCTGAATCACACGGTCCGTCAATGTTTGTCAATTAGTCCTTCGACGTGGGACACAGTACTCTCCGAAATCACAATTACACCGATAAAGGAATGATTTGTGCAATTTGCGTTCTAGCCTTCGGGCTTCTTACAAGATCTGACAGAGGTAATTTTTCTCGAAAACAATTAATTACTCATGCTCATCAAAGCATAAAATTGATTCTACCGCTAAACGATTACGGGTCTCGAGAGAATTCATGGTTAAAAGCGAAGACGATAGACCGATACGCTCATTATCAGGTATTAAGTATATATTAGAGGCCCTGCACCTGATATTGTAATTATCTTGGTTATAAATTGGCTGTCACCTTTTTTCTCCTGTAAGATTGTGCATGATGAATACATAGGCCGAAGGGGGTCCCGTTACACCTTTACCCTCCGATGCATATTCACCCACTCTCTCTTTCTCCGATATTTCCCACCTATATACCTATAGCCCTTCACCACAACAACCCTTATATACTCTTATCCAGCCGAAGCAGAATATTGTACAGTCACAATAAGAGACACAAGCTCTTTACGTAAAATGTACACAGGTTAACATTTACCCTAATCAAATTTCCTTACTCAAACCACACACTGCTCAGCTATATTATCTTTGCAATAAGCTTAATCGTTCTTTGGATACTGATAGATTAGCTTGGATGAGATAGCATAAGATATTCCTCTTACCATATATTCTTAATAAATTAATTTTTATAATAGTAATTAAGGTAGTAACCAGTTTTCAAATAAGATTTAATCACGAGGTGACTTTAGAGATATTCTTATATCGCATTTTGTGCAGTTTACCTCGCACAATTTTAACAGAGCCTTAGTAACAGACCGTTATGATAAGCTTGATACAAGCGTTCTCTTTCTACTGGTCTATTACAATCCGTGACGTAACAATAAAACATTGTTAACGCTGATTGCCTGCGGTTTCTATACCGTTCCCTTGCTGGAATTTCTTGGCGTTCCACTGTACGCGAGCTAAAGCCGCTGATGATGACGATAATGATGATGGCAGTAATGCTGATCCACGCTGGGACTCACCGTACCACGTGCGCAGGCACGCGTATATCTATACGCATTAATATGGCCTAGCAAGGACAATATTTTTACACCTATTTTCCCATTTTCCCCTTGTCGATTTAAAGCAAATCTGATTAACTCGTCAAAGTCTTCCATGCTCCAAGTAAATCGACGATTTTACATCGACGGAACGCAGTTATTTAGAAATTCCGAGAGCTCATACTGCTTTTGTTCTCCTTTTTCTCAAATATCGCTCGCTAGCCTGCAACGAGATCCTTATTCATGTCTCAAAGACCGTCTATTTTATCTCGCGTCGCAATTTACGGGAAAACATTACGCTGCTTCACCGAAAGTACCACGAAGAATGACAAACGATAGAATTCACGCATTTCGTATTAGCGATCCGAGAATACTATTAACGGGAGGATACGATCTGCGCGCGTAGATAGCGTGGAAGGAGTATGCGAAATTAATCGGGGAAGAAACGCAATCGGCAAGAGTTGCTAAAAGCATAAAGTAGGAAGGATGAGTGAAGAGGGGAGGTGGAGGGGGAAGAGAAGAAAGGAGAAAAATAACAGGGGGGGGGGGGAGATGAGGGCATAAGCGAGCGAGCTGGTGTGCGATAAAAGGGCTAGAGAGTTACTTGTGTGGATGGGCGAAGTAAGGGGGGGGGGAGGGGAGGGGAGGGAGGGAGGTTAAAGAGATGCAACAAAACGCATGGAACATGGCTGGGACGCAAAATGAGGACCGAGATAAGCCGTGCCTCCGTCAGGCTGCTATTTCTCCCGTGACAATAAAAATTATAGGCTATCTGGACTGGAAAACAACAGGTCGAGCGGGCTGCCTCCGGATCGTGGTTTGCATTCATTAAGCCTCGACACGCAAGCAATGGTGGCTGTTTCTCTTTTCTTTTCCTTTCTCACTCTCATTTTCTTCCCTTTCCCTTCATCTAACCGCTTCGATATATCTCGCTCTGCTCAATTATCTTTCTCACTCCACCTCGATTCTTTTTCTTCCTCGGTTTCCCCATCCCCCATGGTGGCATCTTGGGGCCAGATACCCCATTCGACGCCCCTGAGCCCCCTTGTCGCATCTTTCTGTATCCAGTTGCTTGCCTTTGCTTTCCTTCCTTCCTATACGTATATATATATATATCTATGCACGTCCCTCTCTCTCTCTCTCTCTCTCTCTCTCTCTCTCTCTCTCTCTCTCCGTCCCTCCATGTTTCCCCTCTTCATCCCTCCCGGTTTCTGTCTGTCCATCTGCTTGCTCGCTTGCTTGCCTGGCTGCCTGGCTGCCTGCCTCCTGCCGCTCGCCTGCCTACATCACAACCCGCACCTCCAAGCAGCATCGAGCTCGACCGCTACAGCCGGCCGTCCATTACCACTTTACATATTACACATTATAAATTACTGATCCTCTCTCTCTCCAATCCACTCCTCACCGATCCTCCTCTTTCCATACGCTATGCTCTCTTTCCACTCGTCCTTCGACTTTTTTCACTTTTCATATTCTTAAAGCCGCACGAAACTATAAGGCCTCGTCAAAGTTTCGAAGCTCAGCCAATCGTTCGATCTCATTCGAGACTACCTCCGACTACTCGCCTCTTTTGAATAATAGCGATGTCTCTGAGAAATATTACCCAATATCAGTCTCTTATTTATTCTTTTTTATTCATCTCGTATTAAGATGTTTGCATTTTGATAAAGAATCGTAGTGTTCACATTTTTGACAGTCTCAAATTATAATCACATCTTTTTGCGCTGTCTAAACACGATTTTTTATATTCTTACAATTAAAATTTCCACGAACAGAGTATTGGCGCGATTTTTCTTCAAATAATCGAATACGATTGTCAAAGTATTTTAAGGGTGATCACTCGTTAAATCGCGTGACATGGTTACGTCGATCATCTTACGTCGCGTGTACAAGCGCGTTACTCGAAATGGTCCTTGAAATTACGAGGAATCGACAAACAAATGATTAAAACATTCGACTGAGTTTTTGCCAATGTATCGCCAATGGACTAATTATTACAATTACTCAATCAACTATAACGTTAATTAAAATCGGGCTTAATGATATAAGTTCGTTTTATCATGACTCGTATATATAATTGATGGCACAATAATGTTATGGATTAAACAAATATATCTATACTCTACTAGTTCGACGCGTATCAAATGAATTATTTTTTCCAACCGTGCGAACTTGGTGTTTAAAACACGTCTGTAGACCCAGCACGAGAATCAGCTTGATGTATGAAAAATCGTGCTTCTTTCTCATCCATGCATGCATAACTGATAAAAACTAGGTATACTGATAAAGTTTAGAAAGCAGGGGGCAGAGATCTTTGACGCTCGGATATATAATTAAACATAAAATATCATTAAGTTGCCATGATTCTTATGTTATTGCATTATTTAGCAAGGCACCCTGCTGAGGGAGATGCGGAGAGTCTTTCCTGTCACAGTCGACCAAGTATGTTTTATGCATGCGCGCACATATCTTTCTATTACAAGCAATAACTATGTTTACGACGCGCGTATACGTATCTGCGTTTAAGTTATACACCATTTGACAATGAAAAAATGGGGGTAGGGCAGTGAAAAGATTTCTGGCGAAAAAAAGTATTAAGAATTTCTCGAAACTATTGTAAATAAGTGTAATAATGAGAAAAGTGTACTCCTTGGCAGTGGAGTGGAATATTGTAAGAGGGTGTGGGTTGGAGAGGGGTGTTAATGCAAGGGAGAATGGTGGTTGTTAAGAGTTTTAAAAGTGACGACCGGTAGAACTGCTTGTCGGCTCACTCGTATCAGCAGAGTGCGAAGGATGTGCGACGCGGACGGCAGACGTGCAAGTGCAGGTGTTGCGGTTGTATTAGAGGGTTCCATGCAGGCATATACACTGGTATAGGTACTCGTTTGGTAATGCATGCTAGTTTCCTAGAGGTTGCTTTTCGCAATACTCGCGCGCGCGGTACGTTTTGTTCGTCCGGTAGACTCCGGGTTCACTTAGTTGACTGCGAATTAAAATTCCAGGATATAAGAGATTGCTTACGACGATTAATCGCACCCCTGCTGGCACGAGCAGCGCGGATACTTGTCGGCGGACACATCGAGCCAGCAAAACCGCCAACGGTTCGATCTTTTATTTTGAGTATCGAACGATTCCTTGAGCGTTTTCGACCGGTCGACATATATCGGCGCATTTACCGCATCGGATTTCGATAAATCTCAGCGTGTCTCTTAGCCAGGCAACGGTCACGCATCCTCCTGGACCGTCCCACGCCGAGACCTACGCTTATACACCGCGCACCACCGTTGCTAAACGAACAATCAATGCTGCTGCTGCTACCGCGCTATCCCCTTTTCTTTCTGCATTTATGATAATACGTCTTCTCGCACACATGCACGCGCTTTCCCTTTCGACCGATCCAAGATTTATACGTGTAAAGCAGTTTGGCTAGAAAAAAGGAAAAATTATTGGCCATATTCCGGTCGACGTGCTGCAGCGCCTCGGTACTCGGTGGTAGTGCCTCTGACCCCTTAGCCAGCTTTTATATGGTGCACCACGAGGCGCATTAAGAAAAGGAGGAGCTACGGCGTTGCTGCTCTCACAACAGCGCGGTACTTTGGCACAAAAAGTACATTGCATTTATAAGTCATTTATTATGAATTATACGATGGTATATTTAAGGTGGGAGGCACGCTTGTACATGGATGTATGAGATATCGAGATTATAACGCATGCAGCCCGTTTGGCGAGGCATGCGTGTGTAGGTGCTGCAGGAGACTCGCCCCACGGTGATATCCTCGTACGTACGTATGTACCAGTGCACTGCCACCGAGAAGCATCGGGCTATGCATTCACGCATCCTACAAATTGCTTATGCGCCATCGCATGTGGCTCCCGAATAAACCGTGGAAAGCAATTTTATTTTTCTACCGAGCCCAGCGTGACCCCACCCATCTCATATCCGACTTTCTTTCTCTCCACCAATCTCAACCTGTTTCACACCATCACCAGCTATTAATTCTAAATACCTGCGTGCCCAATCTCAATGGTACCTGCTCGCATTAGAGCATCCTGCTTCATTCGAAACTGTGTCAAGTTTGAATCTACAGCTCCGAGCTTATCTCGTCGGATCGCTTCTTATTTTCCTAACGTCCGTTATTGGCCAAGGAGCTTATAAAGTAGGTAAAATTTCTATCATATTCTAGTTATATTTATAAAGCTTCTATCACACCGTATCGTTCTAATTAATTAATGGATCTACCAACCTGTTTTAAATTTACGTACTTTGCTGAACGTTTCCTTCATTTTTATCATATTTTATTTTTTCGAAATTCCACTAAGTCTTTAATAATTATACTTTAATAACGTAGGCAGTATATTCGAGTAATTAGTTTACAAGAATAGTTTTTCTCCCTCGTGATAATTAATCTTCAAAGTGCAAGATAAAGGACCGAAGGTAAAACGTTCAACAATTTAACGATTAATTGTACACCCTCCCTCATCCTTCATATATGTATATATATATATATATATATATATATAGTCCACGCGAGATTTCCACGAAACGTGCATCGATACTATTTTAAAGCTTGGAGAAACTTCCGTTGAAGCAACAGCTATAGAGACCGGATCCTGTGTGAGAATTTAAAATTATTGTCAGCATATCCGATAGTTTGGTTTATAGTGGAAATTCTATCGTCCTGGGTGTCTTTCACATAGGACTAAAAGAGATTATCGAAGATATGTGGGTAGTACACGCGGTAACAGTGGTTGGTCGTGAAAGAAGAGGGGCTCCTCGGATGCTGTATGTTAGGTTAAGGGGTAAACGGCCTCCGAACAGCCTAGACGTGCCTTGACCCAAGAGAGGGGGAGAGAGAAGGGAGTAAGAGGGGGGTAAAAGATTGAAAACCATGTGCGGCAGGGAGTACGAAGCGGAAGGGAATGGAACGGAATGAAGCGAGGGGAGAAGAGAAGGGTTTGGAGAACAGGTGCACGACCATTGACCGCCGGCTTTGGTTACCCATTGAATTATCATACGCGTTAGTTGCGTCGGCGATCAAATGATTTAATCGCACTATTATCGCTGAACCTGACCAAAGGTGAAGACGATATACCGCTTAGTATAACTTATAATGGAATGCAGGATGATCTTCCCTCGCTACGGATTTATACTCCTGATGTAAAAGAAAAAAATCCAAATCTTCGTCCTTGCCTCTTATTTACGTCTCTCGCGTTGGAAATTCGATCGTGCAATCGACCAGATTAATCTCCCGCTGTATCGAACGTGGGCGATCTAGATTTCACGCTAGAAGAGCGGTATACGCTTATTCGATTCGTGAAATGACCGGGACTACGAACGCTCACTCGGTATATATATAATGCGTAAACGTCGATAATTTCACATAGCTGGTAATTCCGGTTATCTGAAATAATCTGGAGTAGGGAGTGATCATTACGGAAGGCCGCATTAAATAAACTGCCTCCCCGTCGTTCGGCTCGATGCTTTTTCCGATAGAACTACTCTTTTCTTCCATCGACAAATTATAGTGTCTCGCGAGACAGTAGCTGATATCCGGTCCGGTAGCCATAGGAAATAATTGTAACGAAGGCGTGATTTAAATTTATAGCGCCCTTGGCCATCGCTTCTAACGTTTCTACCGACTCCTGCGCGGCGTACCAGAGGCCATGCGGAGAAACAAAACTATTCTGATAATAGTAAATTGCATAGGACGTTGAGAGGATGATACAAGTTAGTCTTTTTCCAAAAGTCCAAGGAATGTTTATCAGGATGTTGAGTATATATGTACAAAGATGGCTGGCTTCGGGACGGAAGGTGATTCCAGGCGTTTAATGACGTCACTCGGTAGGTCATGATTGGTATATATATACAGGTATACTATATCCGTGCACCTGCGGGTTGCGTGGCCACTGAGAGAACAATGAGCGGTCAATGGCTCTAGTGTATATAGTAGTTGGTGGTGCGAAACGATGCGTTGTCGGTGTGGATCCATCCACTTGCATCGTCGAGCGGTCAAGCTGCCGCGGTGCCAACGTGCGTGGGCTGACAGGCTGACAAGCTGACAGCAAGCCGGACTCGACCACCCGACACCCCACTGTCAAGCCAGCTTCGACTCTCTCCTAACTCCTTGCGCCTTCTCCCCTTTTCTCACTCTTCACCTTTCTCTCTCTCCCCCCTCCTAAACTGCTCTATCAGACTCGTCGAACATACCTGCACATGCACGAGTCCTCCAAGAGCCTTATTTTCACCTGCACAAATTCTCAGCCACTTTCTATACCGATGAGACGCGTCTACTAAATTCTTTCACTTTTTTCACCTTAATGTTGAATCTCCTTTCATCCGTATACGTAAATTTTCCCCCTTCCCTCAAGATCATCTTTTTAATACTCGTCGTGCCTCGAAAGATCGCGTACAATTAGAAATTTGTTTATACATTACTTGGGGAACCGGTTTGCCCGTCGCGAGACTCGCATGAATTGCCGTATTAGTATCTTTTAACGCTCAAGAGCGAAGAAAAGCAGCTCGTTTGCTCCGCATCCATCGAAACGCTTTGGACTTTTGATTCGCGTTCGAGGAACGGCTCGTATATACGCGTGTACCTTGCTTTTTATTACTATTCAAATGCAGGAATTCGTTTTGAAATTGCATAAAGGTGGAAATTTGTTTATAGACAGCGCGACCGGTTCTTCGATCGAAGAATGAACTATAGGGGGGAAGGGGGAGGGGGGGGGGGTGTAAGCGTTCATCGAAGATGCAGCAGGTACAAACGCTAATATGTCGGTGCAATTGCATTCGTGTGGAAAATGCATAGAATATATATATATATATATATATATATATAGCATATGGGATATATCCAAAGAGTTGTCGCGAAGGCTCATCTCGTGGCGTTGCCCCTTTCGAGATAAGCCGAGAGATGCTCGAGTCGTTGGGTTACAATTATTAAGAGCCGCTAAAATTCCTCGCTTGTTCACGCGCTGAACATATTAAAGGTTCTAAGTACCTATTTGTTGTTGTCGTTGGTAAGTATGCGAGGCGAGACGCGTTTCCAGGTGATAAATTCCTGCGGAAGGACGCCAGGAGTTTCCAGTCTAACCCTTTCTGCCAAGGGAAAAATCTTGTCGCACCTCAGCAGGCATTCGCTTCTATCTCTCGGAGATGTCAGCGCTTGGATATCATTTCCGTTACACCTGGACCCGGATACTCGCAACAGCTTATCTCCTTCCCAGGCACGACCGGCATTTATCCCACAAATTTACCGAGCATCCGTCAATCGATATATCTTATCTTCCATTGACGCGTAATTAACGACTATTGCTTTCAACAGCTCGCTTCGCTACATAACCATCCGAGAAACGCTCGATACTTTGACGAGAAGAAAACTCGACGATTATCCAGTGGAATTTTCAGCCTTTATTATTTCTTCTGCTATTATATATATGAACATATAGTATATATGCGTCCAGGGGTTTTTTTGGAATAAATATTCCTGGATAGTCGATAAAATTTCATGCGAACAAGAATTAACTTTTATATGTATGGCATTAATTAGCTACATTTTTAAATTATGAGAAGCAACGCTTGTATTGTAAGATAACGATTTAGATATGATCATTATAGGCCCGGTAAGTAACTCTTGTGTGTAACTATTTTTTTTTCAAAATTTTAATTTTTGCCACGGTAAAAAATATATATATATTTGCCTAACATTATAGGATTTCACTAATTATTTTAAATGGAATATTTAACTATAATATTTATGCTAGACGGTTTGTGTATTTATCGCCATTTTTTACAGTCAAAGTTTGTTTCTTTTGGATTTTAAGACATTTTTTAATAATTAATTGAGAAAATGCGAATTCCGGCGAATTTATTGGAAAAAAGTGAAAAATCCGGCCACTTTTGCAGTCCCGAGCACAGATTTCAAAAAACTGTCACAACGGCCGCCGCCTCGAACCAAGAAAAAATGGCGGAGGGATATCGGAAGCGGGAGAACCATGCTCGGTCAAATTCGAAACCGGAACTTTTTAACTTCACTGCACACTGCATGTCAATATTCTATCAAAATTGTACAAATATAAACTTTTTTAACATCACTATACACACTGCACTGCAATACGATGTGAAAATTTTGGAGAATTAAGCACTTCCGGTACCACTTGACACTTGACTTGGATATTTTGTGGTATTTTAAGCTATTTTTTAATTGATAATGAAGAAAGATGCGAATTCCGTCGAATTTATTCGATGAAAAGTGATGAAATTGCACTGGCGCGTGAAAGAAGTGAGAAAAGCAAAAAGTCCGGTCACTCTCACTCGCGGTTAAAGATTTCAAAAATACGTCGCGGCCGCCATCTTTTTCTTCCAACATGGCGGTCGCGACGTATTTTTGAAATCTTTAACCGCGAGTGAGAGTGACCGGACTTTTTGCTTTTCTCACTTCTTTCACGCGCCAGTGCAATTTCATCACTTTTCATCGAATAAATTCGACGGAATTCGCATCTTTCTTCATTATCAATTAAAAAATAGCTTAAAATACCACAAAATATCCAAGTCAAGTGTCAAGTGGTACCAGAAGCGTTTAATTCTACAAAATTTTGACATCATACTGCAGTGCACTGTGTAGTGATATTAAAAGCGTTTAAATTTGTAATAATTCGATTCAATATTGAAATGTAGTGTGTGGTACAGTCAAAAACGTTTATATTCGTAAAAATTCGTGTCATAATTGAAATTACAATAAATGTTATCAGTGGCTAATGCGTGTGCTGTGTGTGTGTTTTGTATTGTGATTTTTTGTTTACTTACAGCAGTCAATGGCAAAAGTGTCAAGGACTCTTATAGCCTATTAATTTTATTAATATTTAATTTTAAAGCTTAATAAACTATAAAATTAACCCGTTTCGGTACAAATTGACACAAATTTTATCTTCTTTTTGGATTACTGCAGATGATGGAATACATTGACAGATATTTTTGATATAATGTTTCTACGGTTTTGAAGTGTGCTCTACTAAACTGAAATTGGCAAAATTAAAAGTGGTGGACCCAACATAATAGAACGTCTTTTAAAATATACAAAAACTGCAAAAAAAAACAGTTAAAATTTGAAAAGGAACATTGGTTTTATTTAGCTGTAGGCCTTCAAATGAAAAGTAACACTTTCCAATAACAGGATTACCGATTTCTTTATAATATTTGTCAGTATCTACCTTAAAATAATAGACAATATCAGAAGAAAGGGAAAAATTACTATTTTCTTATAAAATCGTCGCCATATTGGATCCGCCATATTGAATTTTTCTATTTGGTCTTGTTGACTTTAAAGTAAATATTTTGTATACCGACAGTTTCTAAATTTCAGTACAAAACAAACCGCATCTTTCAAATTAAGATTATTTACATCTGATCGAAAAATAATAATATAAACATCATTATGTTTTTCAAAATTTAAACGGTCATATCGATAAAGTATGTTGGCCATAGAAAAATAATAATGATGACAGAATCTGAAAAAGCACACTTAAAAACTGTAAGAACATATGCGACAGAAAAATATCTGTCTGTTTTCCATCATTTCGAGTAAACCCAAAAAAAAGATAAACTTCGTGTCGTTTTACTGTTCCGAAACGAGTTAATTTGATAGTTTATTAAGCTTTAAAATAAATTCAATGAAAATGACAGGCTATGAGAGTCCTTGATACTTTTGCCTTCGACCGCTGCAAGTTCATAAAGACACAACACAAAACAACAGAAGCATTTTCCACTGGTCTCTCGATACTGGCTTGGAAGATTAGCGAGAGAGCGTGGAGCATGATACCAAATTGGGAGCAATCGTACGTCTCATTAAGCATCGGATGGTTCGGCAGGTACCGGGTAGAGACAATTACCGAATGAGCGACAGCAGCATGCAGATAATCGAGTGGATAGAGGAGAAGCGCGGAGGTATATTTCACGTTAGTTTCGTAGTCTTCTTCGATCTCTTCTCCGTTTGCCTCGTTTCCATCCCGGGGTGGCTGGTTGCATGGACGCTGCGGCCACAGAGTTCCGCGAGAGCGCGCAGTGTCTTACAATTCACGTGAACGTCAGCCTCTAGATAAAATCGCTTACCGTGTAACAATGCGTCCCCCTCCGCTGCGAGATGCCGCCGACGTAAATTTTTCCTTGTCTCAAATGAGCCCGCGGCACCTCCGTTTATATATATATGTATGTACACTATATATACGCAGTATATATAGGTGCACGTATTCCACACAGCTTTTCATCCCGCCATGTCCGCATCCGTAATTTATTATTCACGCTACTATAAATTTTTGTCATCACGATTAAAATTTACCATTACCCATTGCAGCTTGGTAAAATGTTACCTTGCTCAACATTCCTCGCAGCAATGCTTGAGTCCGGAGGTTTTTTTCTCTTCGCAGTTGAGCTAACTGAAAGAAGAGCGGATGCGGAGGGCATTGTTCAACAGATGCAGTACATCAATTCCGCGGCAGTTTGACCGCGCGATCTGCCCACGCGCGAGAATTGCAAATGTTTCGCGTGTTGTTTTAGATACTTACATAAAGAAAGAATGATGTACGTTCGCCAGTGGATGATATAATGTAGGCGGCTAACGAGAAAGTGTTTGCTGGTGCTCAAGGGATGATCCAGAAGGATTCCGATATTTATCTGTATTTTCATTTGGAATTTTGAACTGGATTCTATTAATTGGAACAGCAGTAATTAACTTCTTATTATCAACGAACCTTGAAGAGAAAGCGTTAATCCTTGATTGACCTTGAAAAATTGTTCCTTGATAACGAATCAATTCGAGTTACTGTATACGATTGATTTCTTTTTCCCCTATTATGTATAAATAAAACTATTGGTCTTCGAAAGATGTTAATATCAATGCGATATAAAGTTACTTTGAAGCAAGGATGGTTGGAATAAGAGACGTTTATTGGAGCGCAAAGACTTTCTTTAATAATCCACATAGTAATCTTTGCGGGTTGGGCTTGAAAGTTTAGTAGCTATAACGTTAAATCGATGCTGAGGATGATCGAGGATGTAAACGAGGCGATGCAGATACTTTGCGTACACCTGAGATGTTTTATGTTTACAGCTATATATACATGAGAAACGATCTCAGCCTCGTAACTTTCTGCTCGATCCGTCAAGTGGGAACAGGATGTGTTAACAATTGCTCTCGAAGAAATAAGGATATGTATATATTTGAAGCTCGTAAAGTTTGAGGTTTTGTTAGGTTTCTCTTTAAAAGCCAATATTCGCAAGAAATATATAAGTGATTCGTTTATGATTGAATCTGATAATAAGAGGGAGATAGAAGAGAAATAAGAGGATGAGGTTGAAGAGACCGAGTTTAGTTGCAGGTTACACAGTGGATGTACACACATGGGTATATACGGACGCATATGAATGCACGCTGTTGGCACTACTGCAGGATTGCTGTGCTTTAATAACCGATCGTCCTCCTGCATTCCGTCAATCTAGATGTATCCAATTAGTTAGTCGGCTTGGTAATGAGTTTTAGTACCTATTGACAGTGGCCGCAGATGCACGGTCATTAGCAATTCCAAATGGTAGCCGTGGAAGAGAGGTGTCATTAGGAGTAAAGGTAAATAATAATTACACGTTGAAGAACAATCGTACGCCGTGGAGAATCACACAGCAGCGAAGAATCTCGCCGGGAGAATTGGCCAACTGCAGCATTCGCTCCTGTATATATCTCTGCTTCTGCTTTTGACTCTAGAGTTTTGCTTTTGCCTCTGCCTCCATCGCCCTTTTACCTTATACCTCATCCCCACTGCAGAGGCCTCTCTCTCTCTCTCTCTCTCTCTCTCTCTCTCTCTCTCTCTCTCTCGCTACCTTCCCTTCCCGCGCTACTCGATTTTACCTCTCTGGTAGCCGCGCGGTAGTGATTCCTTCGAGCACTAAATAAAGTAAAACTTTAATGGCGCACATCCGTTGTTCCGATAGATATCTTAATGCGACCGGATTTTCAAGTCCTTTAAGATAAGTGCGCCGATGAAACCCATGACGCAGAGCTGTTAAGCGATGCTGCGTCCACCGTTTTTTGGCTGTCTGCTCGACGCACCTCTAATAACCCACCTTGCCACCAACCATTCTTCCCATTTCACCCTCCGAGTCACCATCCCCCACCTCCTCTACCCCGGCCACTCCATTCTTTAGACCTCGACAATATCTATAAGCAGAAAAAGGTCATTAAGCGAAATTCCACATCCTTTGAGATTCGTACCGATACAGCTTGAATTCATTGATATCATTTTCAAACATTCGCCATGCAAACTCACAGTTATTTATTATAAACCTTCCAGGCTCAAATTCTTTCTCAGCCTCCGAGCGAAAGCTCTCGAGTTGATTGTCGTACTATATATACATATATACACGATATAATTGCAATATCTTGCGGTTTATTAAAACACCAGGCGTTTTCTATTGGTTCGCGAGTTTCTTATTTTAATATCGCTCGGTTTCTTCTTCTCCTCCAGCAGGTATGGGAGACCAGAAGCATGCAGGATCGTACGAGATTTATCTCGCGTGTCAAATTCACGCCCTAAGTCCCTATAGATACGAGTGCATGCATGGCGCCACTCGTATATATGCTATTTCGCATTATTTCTGTTCACTCTTGTATTCCATCTTGCAAATACAAATTAATGTGACGCTCGAGAAAATTACACCGTACTATATATTCCTCTCCATAGAACGATTATGTTCGATTCGATTACACGGAATGTCACGGGAATGGAGCGAGCTTTTGAAAAAGAACTATTGCTACAAAGAAGCTGCAGTATCTAGTTTTACGTGTATATATGTATATACATATATACGTGTACACATAGTCGCGAGAGATGAGAAGTCTGGAGAACCATCGGAGGTTTCCCACGAGATTTTGCTATAATTCACGTTTTACAGGTAGCACGGTTGTAAGTTTGATATCGGTAGATTTAAGGGGCGCAAAGATACAGTTGTCCAATCAGAGAGTGCTCGAAAGCTTGGTATCGAGTAAATAGATATTGGGGTCCTCGGTTATGCGAGCGCAGGTATCGCATGAGATGCTTGGCGTGGCACGGAGGCCGCGCCGCTCGCAGCAGGTGAGTTATATTCGTTACTGGCCGATGGCTCGGGGACCCCGGGCGAACGAGTTACCCTGCTTTATTCCAGTTTAAACGGTTCGTCAAAGTCACCATTACCATTTTGCTTCACGCGAACCATTTATTTGCCCTGCCGAGACGGTACTGCTTATTTATAGCCGTCAATTAATTATCGCTGAATAATGAACGCTCCCATCCCCTGAATACATTAGTCCTGTACCATTCTTGCCACAGTTGGCCACATCGGGGGCGGCTCATTCTTCGACTACCTGTCTGCTTCCGCGCCTTTCTATTATACTTTTTCTTTCCTCGCTCAAGGCCACCTTCGATCACTTTAAATCTCTCCCATTTGCTCGCCTCGTCGAACCAATTCAAACCCCCTGCTATTTCCACTGTATCTATCAAATGCTCTCGATCATTCTCAGCTTTTTTCCCCTACCTTACAGCTTATTCACAATAATTATAAGAATTGATCGAATATCGTTTAAAAATCGACTCTTCTGTACGAAGATATTATAAAAAGCTCGGGTTTTTATAGAACAGTTATCGTATTCACTCTATATGCGCGGACTAATTAAATAAGCCAATTAATCTTCATCGCGCTTCCATGAATTTCACTTGACACTGATGTGAACTTACGATAAACAACGTTAAATGTAAAGCGAGGCGATTGTTCGGAATATCGCACTAACTCGACTGGTATACTATAAAAGCACGAGAATCGAGCAATTAAACGCCTTCATGGAAATAGACATGGCGTAATACGAGCTGGATATGCTATATCTATATATATCTGCTGTGATATGAATGAATATTATGAATTGTTCGACTTTGGACAAGTTGTAAATTAGAGTTGACGCGTTTGTTACTTTGCAAACGGGATGATTCAAAGTATTTTCAAGTAAATTCGTGTTTATGATCACGACGATTATTCGAATATTGTTGATACTCGAGGTGCGTTCGAAGGAATGGAGATAAATTTGTAAGGATCGCATGGCTATAGGTGATTCGTACCAGAGTCGAGGGGGATTAAAAATGGTTTGTTGGGAAGAAAGTTTCCGGTGGGACAATAAACGACATTGGGCCCGTTCGGGGCCCGCAGTCTTCGCGTCGACGATAAAGCTGCACGATCGTTGATCCCCCCCCCCCTCCTCTTCTGCACTTTACTTCTTCTTTCTCTTTTCTTCCCTTCTTTGCTTTTTCCTGCCGCGCGTCTCGTCCTCCTCCTTTTATTCCTCCATCCGAGCGTAGGCAGGTTGGCATACGAGCCACGGTCAACTCGCTCGCCAGCTCCTCTCTCTGCTCTAATGAGCTTGCTATTATTTGCTTTATTGAATGCAATTAGAGCTTACTCCGTGTCTCTGATCCCTACTCTCCTCTCCCTTCTAGTCTCTCGCCCCCTCCACGTTGAGATCTGCGTTGTGTGTGTTTGTGTGCGTTCTCTGCTCTTCTCTACGCTGCTACTATCCGCCGCATCGTCCTTCTTTCCCCTGTGTTTGTTCACGTACAAACAGACGAACCAACACGAGCGCTCATCCGAGAAATCCTTCACTCTATTTATTCTCTTTTTTTTTTTACAAAACGTCACGTGAAACCTTCCACAATTGACTTTAGACGTATGTCTATAATATTTATTGCAATAAACAACGTAGCAAGTTCTGTTGTGTTATCATACAAGTGTTAAATAGTAAAATAATTGTTTTTAGAACATTTTTATTTTCGAGCACAAGCTTAGATTTAAATTTTAACAGAACGTTCTTAGATAATAACGAATTTCAATGTAAATTTGCTACAATTTGTAATTTTGATGAGCCATAGGGCATGGGAGCTTTAGACGAGTTAAATTGCATGAAAAAACGTCCATCTGAAAAGTGAATCGTCCAGATATTATCTTAAGTGAGTTTTAATGACCGAAGGCCCACCAAACGTTCGCCCAGAAAGTATAGTTGAAACAGGAATTTAGTTAATCACGGTTCGGAGCAATTTTTATGAACATAACCCAACAGATTGCTGTGCTAAGGAATTATTTCTCAAACAAAGGCTGTTATAGTTAGTATATTTTATTTGTTTCCATATATTGATTTTAAAGGTGCATATATAGCAGTCGTGAAAGGGCAGAGGAAAAGATTAATCCACGTACATATATAATAAAAAAAAAATATTTCAAATATTTTCATTCTTTGGCATTTATCCGATTATCTATAAAACATTCTAAAATGTTCTGAAACAAAGTGAGAGAATATAGTGTCGTATGTGAAATAGATCGAGTGAACTATAGGATCGAGCGAGACACGCGTGTAAGTTTTGGTTTGAGCTAGACTCATAAGCAATGAAAATAGTTGCTTATGTAGATGGGTTGGTTGGTTGGTTGGCTCGCTGGTAGGTATATGGATGGGCTGTGTAGCATCAGTGGTTATACGTATAAGTATAATGACTGGCACTTCTATGCATTATCATACCACCGGTGCTACCCGGTGTACCGTGGTCCTCTGGAATCAGCGTGGTCGAGAGGAGATGAATAATTTCAGGATGGGCACGCAATTACCTACGCGTACGTCTCGCGTACCAAGTAGCCGCTGGCCCCGGCTATAAGCACGCACACCTACAAACAGCCTCAGCAAGAAGGGGCCAGACATTGCCGCCCTGCCGAGCCATACCACAATCTCACTATCATTTATATTTCACTCCGAGTAATTATCCGACTCTTGCCCAGATCTCTCATCCTTTCTTTCACGCTCCTATACAGTTTTTCTATACCAATTATTTTCACAGCCGATGCAATTCCTATAAAAAATCCAGAATTCGCGTAATTAACACGCGACGTTTACCCTTGAATAGCGAGTCCTCTATAAAAGCTTCATCGATCGAATGATTCACGTATACAACTTGCGACGTATAAAAATAGTAATAGTCCCTATATGGTTTCTAGTAATAACTGTTATACATATAAATAGCAAGCAGACAGAAGTGGCATAAATTGTACGGTCCAAATTTAAATGTACATAAGTAAGCGGTGAGGTGTGTGTATATAGAAGGCGATAGGCGCAGTCTGTTAATTTCCGGTAGTAATGTTATATCCGGTGCTGAAGTCCAATGCAATTAAACGTTAGATGCTACCGCGGAGCGAGTCAAAGCTTGGGATCCACTCCACTCGACTAAAACGAGGACACTTTGAATTTCGCAGCAACCGTAACATGAGAGGGTGGGGGAATAGAGGGTACGATAGGCGAGGGGTGAAAAGGTTGGACACTCACAAATCTGCTTACGTTAATAATTCTGTGTATCGCGTCTTCCACATTCAAGCGTCTCAGGGATTTTCTTCATTATAAGTTTTAAAGTCGTACGTGCAAGTAGCGTCCTGAGGAAGAAGGGGGGGGGGGGAAGGAATTTTGAAAGTAGAAAGAGGGAGGAAGGGTGGTTGCCGGTGGATGCTTCGCCGTGGCGCGAGTGTAACGTAGACGAGGTAGCTGCAAGTAGAGAAAGTTTACATGGAAGCAGTTTAAACGTTCGCCCCGTCCTTCGGTATACTTGCGTTACGCTTCAATTTCACTTCGCGCTCTCGCATCGCATGCATCACTTACCAGCGTGTCTTTTAACGAATCGCCGTGATGATTTTGCGCCAGTTACCAGCTCGCTGATAATTGAAACGCGTACTATTCTCGCGTCGTCGCTTCATCCCAGTGACGCTGTCCCTTCCTTACCCTTTCTGCTTATGCTCCTTTCACCTTTACTTTTTCAATTCAATCAGCAGCCAACCAAACTCAAGCTACTCCCTCTGGAAAAATCATGTCCATCCCGTATCGATGAGCAAAGACTGCTAAATAACACTTGCCACCAACAATCGTTCTAAAATCACTTTAAACTATCCAGGATATTCACGGACGAACCGACACACATTTTCAAAGACGCCAACGAACGCTCATCGTTCCCTGCATTCTGTTTCCTCCCGACTCTCGAATCATGGAATTTATGGGATCGCAATCGCACAGGATGAATATTTTCACGTGCTGTCGCGTTGACTATTTAATTAATTCGTAGGATGTAACGGAGATCAAGATTGACACCGATGCAGCAAGAGCAAGCTTGCTGATACTCGTAGCAATCTCGCTCCCTAACTGGTTGACCTAACAATGTCGTTGGATTATGCGTACTCGTACTCTCTCGTGTCTCTATTAACTTTTCTCTCCTCGTCCGATTAGTAGGATCTCCGTTACACACCGCGTCATTACTCTCTTGGTATGCGATTCCCTGTTGCATTGGAGACGTAGGGTACTCGCGTAACACATAAACACGTATAATAGTGTAAATGTATATATATATATATATATGTACATATAGGCTGTGATAATGTTACAGGGGTACAATGGATTCGCGTCATATCCTGGTCATATCCCCAACTCGGTCATCAATTAGATCAACGCACCCCACGCGGGAATCACGCAAATATCTCACACCTACCCAGCACCAGCTCTAGAGTCTAGATCCCCTTCTGCTACCTACTCTATCCCTTCCCCGTCTCTCTCGTACACATGCTGCACGCCTGATTTCCACCCCCCTCCTCCCCCCTCTTTTCTTTCTCATTCAAGTAGCGTGCAATAGAGCTATTACAAACCGACGAGCGAGAAACTCAATTTAAATTATGACTTCTTGTCGTTGTTACGACCGTTATTATAGTGTTAACATTTCATAGTGATTCCCTGTATGCGTGCAACGCATGAACGCTTGTCGGTGCATTTAAAAGATTGGCCACGGTTAACGACGATTACCAAATAGCATTTTTTAATAATCGAAACAAAAGAATGTAGAGAGAATTTTTAATATTTCGAGTTTTGTTGATTGAATAGTCGTTATGTAATTTACCACTTTTACAGCAATGAAACTGTTAAAGATTGCCACGGCATGCATTGTACGCTAAACGATGAAAAAAGTCTTGAGTAGATATCGTGGACGTGGACCAAATTATAAATAACGTCGCAAAGTTGCAAATTATAGAACGAGCCCTTTCAAAATGGCAAGAAAAAGTTGAAAACTTGGTATAATCAGCAAGGCAAGAAAATATAGTATGTAATGACAAGTGTTTTAAGAATTTTATAAAGAAATATCTGAATGAAAATTGGTTATAAGAATGTTTATTGCTTATTCGATAAAAAAAATATTTGATAAAAGTGTTTATAAAACTAGTGACTTGTTGCAATAAAGTAATCATTGCCTCTGACTGTAACCTTGCTGTGCGTTTAACCCAGGCACTATTGTGAGGATATTTGATGAACTGCTGCAATCACAATTAGGTCTTTCATCTCCTTTCTTGAATGTAGTAGAAATGAATAAGCTTCTTGCTTAATGGACCTTCATACAAAGAAGTCCATCGGCGTCAGTTCGGGGGATCGGGAAGACCAAGGTACTGTTCCTTCATGTCCAATTTATCCTCTTGTCTAATTTTAGTTCAGTGAGACTCGAGTAGCTTCCCTATAATGATATGGACATCCATTAAGCTGGAGCTTGAAAATCAAAGCGAAAGTAATAATACGAGTATGGACAAATTGAAATAAAATAACAGTACTGTGTATTATGATCTTATTAAAGCGATAGACATAATGTTAGTTAGTAGTTGGGTGCGAGACAACAAAAAATAGAAAAGTCAAATAATATTTTATATACAGCATATACAAAATATTCATGTATGCCAGAAATTTCTCAAAGAAAAACTCCTTAATGAAAGTCACGTATGTAAATAAATGATAATGTATTCAACATTTGTGAATCGTTTTTAAGTTTTCGCTAACTATGAAAGACACGTATACCATGATCCGGAATATATTTCATCGAAGTTTATACGTTTTTATAAACCAAAGTCGTTTATTATTAAGATTTTTTAACGAACATCAATCTTACCCAAATATTATCGGAACAACTCTGTTGATAGGTGGTTAAAAACAGCACCTATGTCAAAAAATATATGCTCTCGCTATTTTTATTATTTTAATTGGTTTTTAATCAATCCATTAATTTTCTTATACCTAATTTTAATCATATACCTGTAATAGTCCCATCTGATTCTTGACATTCATTATCTATTTTTTTTTGTTTTCTGATCAAATCTACTTAGCGGAAATCTCTGTTTAACTCTTCCTCCTCCTTATATATTTATATATAAGCATAAATGATGGATAAAACACGCCTACGATCATGCAGCTCATTGACTCTTAATCACAGTCAAAAGTCATACAATAAACTTAATACAAGAAGTAAATACATATAAATAAATCCTAATCAATGAGATAAAATATTGTATAAGCGGAAGTATATTAATCTTTCATATAATAATTAATTTACATCGATTTTATAAAACATAAGAATTTGAAATTGCAAATTAACTTAAATTGAGGAATAAGAAAGAGTAGAAAATTGATTCTAAAATTTTTGCACACCATTGGACGTTATTATTGAAAACAGATAAGTAATAGAAAAATGCTTTCATTATGCGTCAGTTAGATATTGTCCTCTTATTATTATTATGTTTAATAGAATGTATTTCTACACGACGTTAAAAATATAATGTTTCTTTTATGTAGCGGAATGTAATGTTTGCATTAAAACAGATGTAAAGTTAGGAGCTAAATGAGATTTTATTCAGCTGAAATTTAAATAGTATGAAAGAGACGTTTTTCAAAGGGACCTTAAGATTGTTGGTCAGTTTGAAATGAGAAAGGTTAAGCAGAAATATAAGCTAATTGCTGTGCACAGATATGCTTATTGTCTGCTGTTGATTACTACTCATCTCTTTTCAATTCTATTGAAATTCTTGAGCTTTGTTTGAATTGAAAAAGAATTATTTTTAATATTTCATTGGCTCTCAGTCTTATATAGTAATAATCGATATCATCCAATTAATATAAAACTTTAGCAATAACGAATTCTCCTGCAGAAAAATATTTGTTAGATTTACAAGAATATAAATCTTTGGAATCAAAGAGACGCTTTCACTGAAAGTAATGATCTGGTTAAGGAACAATGAGGAAAATGGTAAAAGAGGGAAGCTGAACGAAAGAAATGAATTGCAATTGTGCGTCGTCCTTCGAACAGAACTAAGTGCTATCTAAAAATCTTCTTTATTCAATGGTACAATGAATGCAGAACATAATACGACTACCAGTACAATCTCTCGAAGGTCGAATCAATAAACATTTAGGTTTGAGACTCACCGTGAATCGGAAAAACTCCCTGGAGCCCACGTGGGAACGCAGCATGCCTTGAATTAGAATCAGGTCCCTTTGACATTCCTACTTCATTCCGAATGGATTAGATTTGTTTCGTATTTTTTCTCTAAGATTCCATAAAAATTATACTCTTCTACATTATTTCAGTCCGATCAACTAAAACCAAAATTCATGAATCCTCTTAAATACATTAAAGATTACTCGAGAAATAAGTGTGTACGCCTTAATTTGCCAAGTAGCAATCCTGCTTAAGTCTATTAATTACTATTGTGTCCGACTAATCGATCGACACATGGATTAAAACTGTTTTTGTCTATTAATAAATCTGGTAGAATGTGAAAGAAATAAAATGGTATAAAAGATTAACGTGGTTGATAGTATGCACTGTTATTTATAAATTATGCAAATGAGAGAGCGAGGGTAACGATGAGTAGGTACAAACGAGAATTGAAAAATTGATGGGGTTTTGGAGCAGCAAATTGATTAGGATTATTGGATCGTTAAAGCAGTATATGCAGAAGAGGAATATAATTGGCGTGCATACGGTAGCGCAGCGGAAGCAGGAGTAGCCGGGCGTGTCAGTGCTGACCAGCGCAACGTCGCTTCTTTGCCAGTGCACCTGCACCGTGTCAGTGCTACTACGTCTGCTCTCCCACCCACGCGTGTACACATCTCGAAACCAGTCCGAGCCTCAAAGCTGCTCCTTCAAATGCTCTTTTGCATGCGTGAGAGTCAAGCATGCAGTATCTTACCAACCTCCCCTCGATCCCTATCCGCACTCTTTTGCTCCTCGACCTATCCCCTCTATATGCTCTTATACTCACACACAATCAGTAATATCAATCTGCTCTTAAGACTATTTAACAAAAATTCTAAAGAAGCAAGAATATATCTCGAGAAAGTGGTAGCCGACGCTTTATCATTATTTATACGATATCAGCGAAGTGGGAAGCTAAGTCAAAGTGTCAATACCTGGGATGCTAGAGAGGTGGATAAAGAATAGTGGGAGGTTGTGCAAAGAGTGTATATACAGCAGAGGGAGCTTGGGAGGTCGGGGAGAATGAGAGAAATAGAAGAAGGAGCGGGAGAAGAGGAGGGAGGGAGGGAAGGGGGGGGGAGAGGTCGAGGAGGAGTGAGTAGAAAAGAGGGGTGGTGGAGAATGAGGGGTTGAAAGCAAGGCAGCGAGGTGGTACGATCGAAGTACCTCGGACAGCAAGGAGGCGCCGGTACTGCGCGCCACACCCCAATGCAGCAACTCCATTGATTATTGTTGCTGGTGCACTTCCAGCTCCGTCTTCGCGAGCACCGAGTGCAGGCTACTTTCAGACTTTCAGCACGGTCGCAACCATCGATATATAAATCGTCCAGCTATGCACCAGAACCATTGAATAATATCAAATTTCTCTTCTTAAATTTACTGCACCTTTTCCCAATAAAATCATCAACGTCTTCCTTATAGCGACACCTTCTACAATAGCAAATATCCCTCAGCAACGAAACGTACTTCGACCTAAAGCAAAGAGAGCTTACATTCTCTTTTATCTATTTCCTCAAATTATTCTCAATGATTAGAGAGCGTATTACCACCCACTCGCTGTACACGTTGTGCCGATCTCAAGCATTTCACTTCATTCGCGTCATTCACCGAACTCGTGTTATCCACTCACTCAAATCGTGCGGCACTCTGACAGTACTCGACTAGACTCCTTTCCTCGTTTCCACTCATTTGCATCTACTAAAGCGTCTGCTCGAATCTATTAAACGCGACTGCACGAAATGCCATCGGCAAATATATAACAATGTAAAAGAGACAGTCCGGATTGGTTCTTCGTTAAATATATTGCTTACATAAACCGACGTATATCTCGTTAAAAAAAGAATTTGTCGAGATTCTTGGTAAAAGAGAAACTATCAATTCGGATTTCAAGAATTGATTTACAATCAGCGATTTCTGCAATAATGATGCTAATAAAAAGAGACGCCAAGAGATGAATCAGGTGACGATCATTGATGATAAATTAACGAGATAAAGAGCAGGGAATAAATTAAAGGGACTGCAGGTGAGTGTGTAGGAGAAAATTATTTCAAGATGAAAATCGTCTACAATGGCATAGCATATATCTAAGGCAGAGGCGATCGATCCTAGCGAAAGCGCGAGGTTGCTGGCTGACACGAGTGTTCGCCAAATTTGGCGATGAGTGTTTTGTGGTGGCGAGAGACGAGGACAAATACTGATTGTTCTCCGGAGAAGGCGCCGCTCGGAGTTCCGGGAATTCTTGAAACGTCACCGGTCACCCCGCTAAGCTCCGCGATGCAGGTTGAGACGCGCTCTCGTGGTACGAGCGGGGCCAGCAATTACGGTCGGGCCGCGATATTATCGTGTGTGTACGAACGAGCAGAGCGCGCGCGCGTGCGCACGTCTGCACACGTACGCACATGAAAACACGCATGCGTAAGGAACTGTCATTACATTCGACGGCGATGGCGATCGCGGTGGCGGTAGCGGCTAGCGGTTGCTCTGCAGAAAGCGCCAGCTGTGTGTAGGGAAGAGACAGAGGAAGAGAGAGAGAGGGGGGGGGAGAGGAGGGAGGGGGGAGAAGAGCCAAGGTTGCCGCCAGGGGGAGATGCGGGGTGCGGTTATCGTCGCTCCAAGATGAAAGGGGTGGAGTACGTGAGAGTGCGGTAGAGAGGGATAAAAAGGGAGTATGCTGGAGCAACATTTATTGTGGGACGGTGAGAGAAGAGGAGAAAAAAATGGAGCACGTAAAAAGTAATGCGAAGGTAGGGGTAAAAAAGAGGTTAAGGGAGGAGGAAGAAAGTACGAAGCTAAGGTGCGCGACTTGCCGCACGCGGCGCGCTGAAGCAAAGACCGATAGGAACGGGTAGCCGTAGCCGGGTAGCCCCCTGAAAATTACAAGCTATACGTTCCTCGAAACCAACCATCTAAGATAATACCTGCTCACCCTCCAGCCATAATGAATATGTAAGACAGATTGTAGACTAAGAGGGAGCCCTCGCTGCTACCGCAACGCGATACGGTTGTCTCGAGCATGCGCGCGCAGATTATATTCCCGAATGATTACGCGCGCCCGGATCTTGCTCGATAATTTATCATTTGCCGCTAGTAAAAATCTTCCAAGCAAACCTGCAACGTGTGTTGGTTCGCCTTCTCTTATTCAAGCTTTCCCGTTAACCCGAACTCTGTCCCCTTTTATTTGCTCTTATTTCACGCGTGTGTCACACAGATAGCGCGTGGAATAAATCGCGCTAGCTCTCTCTCTCTCTCTCTCTGCCCCGGGCTAGGTTATGTTATGCTTCACGCCACAACGAGATTAGATAGTTCCTACCGAAGCGCGCCACTGTTCCGCGACCACGTTCTCGACGCTCGCACAGCACCATCTCTATATAGACAACAAAGCTTTGCTCTCGATCGATAGATGCAACGCTACCCGGAGACCCTCTACGTTCCCACTTTCGAAGCATCTCTCGCGTTACAACCGAGTGGAAAAAGCAGCAAGAATAATGTGGATGTGCACCTAAAGCATCGTTCATCAGCATTGAAATAATCAAGTTTTTCTCGTGTCTCGCAACCGAACGGTCGATGCGTAAAGGCGATAGGGTGGAGGGGATTCGGAATTCAAAATGGAAGGGATGGGAATAGAGGCAGTGAAGATACTCGAGGAGAGATGACGAGGGTCAAGTAGGTGGCAGGTGACAAAGTCGGGTGTTTAGACATTTTTCGAGGCTAAAATCGGGATTCGTACGACCGACGGAGACTATCGAAGGAATCGGGGAACAGGTCGGATTGGGGTGGGAGAGAGATGGAGAGAATGTATAAGGGGGGAGGAGGGGGGAGCTCGATAAGAAGAATGAAGATTCGAGTCGCTACGTGGAAGGAATGCCGTCGGACGAGCGCCGGAGGGCAGCATCTTCTCTCTTCTTGCCTATACAGTACTATATGTATACCTCGCTACCTCCTTTCCCTTGTTCTCCTCTTCTTCTTCCCTCGACACCGGAGAGAGAATCCTCCTATCCCCTCCCTTCGCTGTCCTATCATATCCCATCCCCCTCTACTATTCCATTCTATCATCGTTTTGCGATTCCACGTGTCTCCTTTTCTTGCTCGCTGGCTCATTCTTTCATTTAACTTTTTTCTTCGTTTCACCCATTTCCTTTAGCTCGGTGTGCCGGGGAGAGAGATCTCTTCCTCACGCACGCGTTTCATCGGTTGAATGTGCTGAACGGTCTCGCTGAGTCCCTCTCATCGGTCACCTTTTCCCTCGATTCTCGAAACCTCCTCGCATATCGCGCGCGCTGCGCGCTTTTGTCCCATCCCTCCTCTTCGTCAACTATAAACTAATCCCCCTCCTCTTCTCCTGCTCTACCGTCAACCGTCCCGGACTCGTAGCGTAGCCAGCTGACCACGCACGTCCAACATACCTGATGCTTATGACACTGCTTCTTATAATCTGTAACTATGACGATACCTATATCGTAACGACGGGATACTCGAGCTTCACCTTACATCTCCCATACTTTGTTGTGTACCATAGAATTTCATCCTTTCTCTCGTATTCTTTCAATTCTCACAGGAAAAATCGTTCCTTGCCCTTAAAATTATTTACTTTTAACAAACATATACCCCCTTTTCCATTCCTCCTTTCCTATACTGCGGCAAAAAATACTTCCGCAAAGCACTCGCAGTGTCAGAACCGTGTTCGAAACTATGCTGAGTGGAGTAGTAAATTTTTATTTCCAGTCCATTAAACACTCGGTTCTTAATGTAATAATTTACTATTAAAATTAATTCTTTTTCATACATTCCATAGAATTATCTTTTTGTACAGTGTAATGAGAAATATACGAGGATGAGTGATTTGCCTAGGTTAGATCCTTGATTTTTTTCTCCAATATATCTATCTCTATTTCCATTTAATTTTGATCGTAAGAAATAGTTCAATTACTACCCATCGGCCATAGCCATTCGTCATTCCACTTAATTATTGTCTACGTCCAGGGTCGAGCTTCGAAGCAATCGTTGCGAAATTTATTAATTTAATAACAGGATATAGCTTAGAAGGATGAAGTTACACTTGGCGTTTGAATGTATTGCAAACTTAACCGCTTTTGAGATAAATACGCGGGTGATCCTATTGAGAGCGGCTACTTGCTGAAACTGTTCGAATCTCTCTCCAGTTATCCGTGCTTTATAACACATGGAAAAAATTTAATGCCATAGAGTCATGGTACAGTTCGCAGCGATAACGTCTCTGGCGAATGGGTATGTGATTTTGTGCAATTTTTCGGTTACCTCGTATAACTTTGCTACGATGCAATCGTTGGAGAACAAAAAACGAATATTTTTAACCACTACTTTTACATAAATTCTTGATTGAACAGCGACCCGTGTAATACTTATATGAAGCTTTGCGATTGCTGAATTTTGCGGTATTTGTGCAAGAATTGATTTAACGCTGTGTTTGGGTCGGTGAAAAAGCAAAAGGTGACCTCCAGTTAAGTAGCGAAGTGGTATAATCGGCACGTGGCTATAGACGAGCTTGAAGAAGAATCATAACCGAACAAAGATCTCCGCTCCGGAACGATTCGCACAAAAAGGCACGAGTTGCGTCAGTTCGTTGGCAGAGAGTAACTTTACGGGACGATTGTGTAAATCTTCTCATTTGGAATGCAGTACATTATCCTCCGAAGCCCCTTAATTATGCAACATTTTTAACAGCGATTTCGTACCAACCAAAAATTAATTGCTTCTCTTGCCTGCCATACATTCTTACCGCTGTCGCTCGTACAACAAAGTGCTTATCATTTTATAGCTAAAAGATCCTATAAACATTTCCTGCTTCTCGCGCGAAACAAATGTTCAGCGTTATCAATATTAAACCTGGCACGCAAAACTGTCATATATCTGTTTATGCCTATAAAAATCTCGCTTGATTTTGCTAATAATGTAATTTTGGAATGCGCGTAATTTAAGAAAAAGAAAAAATGCGTCACACGCATTCCACAGTTTCATCGCAGATATTGTTGTCTCGCAGTGGATCGCGAAAAGGCGTTTCAATGCGAGTACACGAACCCTATCGTATGCTATATACATGTATTATTACTGGCCTGGACTACTCTAGGTAACATTAGATTGTGCAAGATAGATAAAGCCAGCAGGTGGACGACCTTGTAGCTCGGAATCATGTGACTGCTACGCATCTCATTGACCTCGTTAAATTGAGCATTATTTTTTAGGATGTGTATCGCCCTTCCTAGCTCGTCATTTTTCAATGGCGAGATCAGAAGCGTAACTAACAATGCGAATCAATCAACAATTATTATTTCCTGTTCAGTGGGTCCATCGAAACTTAGCCTCATCCATCAAATTTTCACTCGTTAATTAGGTAAACCATACAATACAGATTGCTTTTTGGAGAATAATAAAACTACTATTGAATAAATTATAAATAAAATGTAGAAAATAATAAACTATTTAAAAACAGTGGTAATCAAGGAAATTTATTGTTAATCGTGAGAGTCGAAATTTTTGAATAGTAAATAGAAGAAGAACATGGAGAGTTTTAAAAGAATTTGCTTAATCTTTTGATCAATCGAACCCGACTGCTTTCCTAGTTATATCCAACTATTCGCAATCGAGATGACAATGATTACCATAAAATCTTTATCGCGCCACACAGGATGATCCCCGCCCATCTTAAAGCTCATTCCCATTCCGTAGTGTCTCCGGCAAAATTCCGAGAGTGGACCTCTCGAGGACCGCGTTTCCGCTGCAGCTGCTGCAACGTAGCGTTGCATTTCGGGATCTCAATTAACGATAATTGGCGGCTACTGCTCACCGGTGGACTCTCATAAAATTCAGACCCACGGCACGATCCAATTCATACTGTTTATTAGCTATTAGCCAGTCTTCCTTCGTTACTCTTCGTGGACGATTTGCGCGAATCAGCTAAAAGCAACTGATCGGTACAAATTGTTGAAAACCTCGCGTCTCAACTTATTATTATACCACGTAAACCACACAAATAAACCAATCATAGTCTGTCGTCAATTCGAGGAATTCATTGCTCCAGCAATTACATCTCGACACACGCAAATGTACAAATCAGAAACCGTCTCTCAATAATGTACCTCTCGCTTTGCGTCGTTGCACGAAAGGACGGACCGATCCGAGGTATAAATTCTACAACGAGATCAAATAGTGCACACCGCGTAAAGAATCCATAAATTCGAATAATGCAGCAGATGCATTTGTGCACTGGCATGTATCGTACGTGCTGCTTCGATGTTTAATTAATCAGCGGAAAAAATAGCATCGGTGCACGAGCGAGCTCGGGGAGGGGGGGGGGGGTGGGATTGGAAAGAAAGAAAGAGAAAAAAAGGTGAAGGTGCATTGCTACGTCAGAGAAACAAATGAATGCTAGAGCGGTATAGGATGGGGGGGGGGGAGTGGGAGAGGGGGGATAACGAATAAACGTAACCGAGCCAAGCAATACTGCAAGAAGGGCTAGGACTGTGGTGGTGGAGCTGTGTATGTACGATGCAGCAATCTAGCCGCGCGTTGATTAGAGTCGTATGTAGAATCGAGAACCGGATTCCAAGAACCTGTTTCCATGTTCACGTAAGATCCCCGGAGTAATCGACTGACGGATCGGCGACCGTTCGAGTCAGCGACCCCGACCGACCGACCGACCGACCGACCAGCCAGTCAGCAGCCAGCCAGAACCAACCAGCAGCAGCCAGCAGCCCTGCGGGCTGCGACTCGCGCGACTCGCGTTAGAGACCCGTAAGACGCCCTCCTCTCTTTAATCTCTCCACCAACAATCGTTTCAACCCATATCTGCTCTGCATATATATATATATGTATATACTGTGCTCGACCTGTAACATCTCTCTCTCTCTCTCTCGCCTGTATCCTCATATCTCTTTCTTATATTCCTTTGCAGCACATTTCAGCTTCTTCAGCTTCTGCCAGGCTATATATTTATATGAGATTAATGGAACATACCGATCTACCTTTTTCAATTACTGATAGCTCGATTATATCAAACTTGGAACTATATCACCACCAGTACACAGTTGTTTCTCCGAGAAAGCAAGGTTTGTGCTAATGTTTTTACTAATTTATTTTGGACGAGAGTGCAAGAGAGTATCGCTGCATGGCCTGATATTCAGAACGTAAGATTTCTTGATTGTTGATAGTGAGTATTTAGCTAAGTTAAGCGTAAACAGTCGGCACATCAGAAGCGTTTCGCAGTCGATTCGTATCGGTGTATTCACTTTTTCACTGGTTGATTCCAGCCTGAGATATCTGTTATTATCGCTGGGCAAGATCAGCTTCTGGATCTGCCTACCCCTCTAGCTTTGGTTTCTGCGGCAAGGCGGCGTGGACATCGGCAATACTTTCGCACGGTATCTCGTCTTGAAAAAGAAAATACTGGCTTATAGGCTCAGGATCCTATTAATAGAGCCACTTGAGAGACGTTTATTTACTCCGAGCGAGTATTCATAGTAGAAACCTCGCGATGCCTGCATCTATTAACTCCTAACGCCTTCGCGGATTCTTACAAGAGTTGGGCCTATTATCGTGAATAAGCTGCTTACTGACTCTTCGCCATTTTATATTCAACTTTTCCGTGTATTCAACTTGTTGGCCAAACAACGCTTTATCGCGAAGCTTTCACGCCTCCTATACTGCTCCCATAGAAAAAACATTCATGCACATTTATATCCAAACTGGCATTCCTTAGAAACCGTATGTATATAGTCACGTGACGCAGCGATGCATTGACGGAGAGGGCCTTGGAGAAGGTTGTTCTTCGTGTATAATTGGACGAAGAAAATGCGGGATTCCTTTCGAGCCGAGTGTCGCGGCGATGGTTCTATTCGAAATGAGTGTATATATATATATATATATACATACGTAAGAAGTAATTTACGCGGGAAGCGAGTTTGGTCAAAATGGTAGAATCGAGACGACTTTTCACGAAGCCACTCGCGACGTGGGGCACGCAACGCAGCTTAGCATTATTATGAGAAGTTCTTTGTCAAAGCATAAATAGGCAGTAGACGCTTTGGTTTCTTCTTCATTCCGCCGCTAGTCTAGAAAAGAATGGAGCGAGCAAGCGCCTGCCTCTTTTTCTACTCAGCGAAGAAAGAAAGGTAGCGTTCACTCGAGGCAGAAGCTCAACTGCGAACTGAGAAACAGCCACGAGGACCATGGAGCCTCCGACACTTATCTTCCCCTCGCAATCGGTGCAATATATTCAGTGCGCGCAAACTACCATTGTCGTAAGCTGAATAAGCGTTTTCGCTTAAAGCCCCGCGCGTTCCCTGGACAAAGAGATCATTACCACTGCCAAAGAAAAGTATCACGCCATGACGGACAGTTAAATACGCGAGAGAATTTACCGCCCGATCACGCGAATAAGGAAATGTAACAGATGTTCCTTCGAGATACCTCCAGATTTTTCCCTCGTAATCAGCATCCATACTCCCTGCTAAAATCATCCCCCATTATTTAAATTATCCCTGCGTTCACCACCTTTCATTCCAAAGGTCTACCTGTCAAAATTGTCTTTTCAAGCCAAATGTATATAGTTTAAAATGGAGGAGTTGTTCCGAGTTTTTTCACTTAATATATCCATTTTACAGTGCATTAGCATTATTACGTGAGAATACTGCGTTTTCAAGTTATTTTATTATTTATATAGTCCATTTATGTCGACTAGATCCAATAGTTCACGTACGAGCTGCTCTAGATATACTGTATAATGTACTAAGTAGATATACATACAGAACGCGTCTAATTACTCACCCACGGCCTATCATAATAAGTGATACTCGACGTCAGAGTTAACTGTCTCGTTTCTATTTATTACAGCGACTCGTGTTGATAGATCAGCCATCGAAGGACAACGAGCGTCTGTACGCACACATATATTACATAATCACATACGTCAGTGTATGTACATTTACCTTCAGCGTGGCGATCACGCGCCAGCGGTACCGTTGAAACGTCTAAATTTCTGAATCGGCGAATCGATCTATGATCTTGACTGTATAATCTCTCGCAGTCTTATCCTGTCTATCTTTAATTACGTTTTAAACTCGCATATTTGCAACTGCACAGTTTAACGAAGGAATAGTATATATATATATATATATATATATATATGCAATAGTACAAGCGTATAGATTGGAGTAGCTATACAGTGCAGGAGTATAGGTTGCGATGCGCGTGAGAGAAAAATTAGATGGGACAAGTGCAGCAAGTAGCGAGTGGTAAATGAAAGCAACAGAAAGTAGCATTGAGTCTACAAGATGGTTGCATGCGAAAGGTGCATGCATCTCTTCTGGATCCGCTCGTAGTTTATCGAGGTTCCACGTAGAGCATTGTGCTCTCTGCATAATATTAACATTAGCGGTGATTAGTGGGCTGCTGGCCGCCGATGCTGTCCGATAGCTCCAAACACTACTCTCTTCTACACGCGACCTTCCATCCATTAACGAGATTCCCAAGCGGGGGTCAACTAGGAGAATTTTAGACATAGACATAAAGCCTTGGCACACCTCTCTCTCTCTCTCTCTCTCTCTCTCTCTCACGCGCGCCAAAAATTCATCAAATACGTTTGCACAGGAATATAGCAGTGGGGGGGGGGGGGTTTACCTAAAGATAAAGAGCGCAGAGTGAAACAAAATTTAAGAGAAAAGTGTACGAAGGAAAACTGTTATAACGCGTTTGAGAATCGACGAGGATTTAGCCCTCTGTAACGCGAAGTAGGGAACACATACGGCAGTGGCAGTCGTGGAAGGTAAAAGGATGAGAAGGGGGAGAGAGGCAGCAGCAAAGAGTAGTCGAGGGTTAGAGAAAGAGGACGCGAGTGAGTTGTTTATGCGCTCGGGCTGACTACTCGCCCCTGCGGCGGCCATCTAAATCACACCCTGCAGATTTTATATTAAAACAAATAATTAATTCAGATGCAGGCACACCGGGTGGTCCGGAGACCGCGGCACGAAATCCAGACGGGCGCAAGACACTTTTGTGCGAGCGCACGGAGAATATGCGCGTGCGCACACGCTACCGCTTTAACACTATCGTCGTCAGCAGGGGTCGTCCTCGTCGTGGCCTGCAGACTCTTGCTCTTCGGAGTTTGCTCGTAAAGCTCGTGATATTAAATAAAACACATATAGATATATATGTAAGGTATCGTTGTACACCCTGCAGTATCTCGAGCATTGCTCTGCGTTAGACTCAAAATCTCCTCGAAAACATTCCTCGGCCAAAAATCTCTCTTCCGTTAGTCACGTTGAACTTATTCCAGATTTCAGAAAATTATTCTGATATTTACAGCACGATTACACCGAAAGAGTCACTCGATTCTCTGCAAATATCCCAGTCTTATATGGATACGCCATTTATTGCCTGTAAACAGAGATAGAAATATTTAAAACTGTTCCGTTCTCGCGCGTGGTTATACTTAACGGAGATTGTATCTAACGTCGTTGCGTGGCTGGGGATAAAACTTGGTATTATAAAATCACAGCTTTTTCTCTCTCTCTCTCTCTCTCTCTCTCTCTCTCTCTCTCTCTTACTCTCCCCAACTAGGTCTCTATTTTTCTCTTTCTTTTCAAGCGACTAAACGATACGTTTCCGCGAAAACAGGTTCGGACTCAACGAGCTTTGCGCAATTACAACAAAGTTGTCTATGTTATTGCATCTGGCTGCTAGTCGACGTCTAGTAGTAACAAGTCTGAGTCTTTACGATTGCGGTATAGGTTTCGTTAGCTGTGCGACTCCGCTTTATTACCAATACGCACTTAAGATGTTTTATCGGCGAATTATGATACTATGCTCAATAATACGTTGGCTCATTAGTATAAGTTTTTCCCTTTTTAATCAGGAATTTCGAGCATACGCACACACACACACACACACACACACACAGCATCGAATGGAAGGGTTGAAAATAAGAGCATAAAAATAATAAGAAAGAAGAAGCTAGGGGGAGAGAGGAAGATACCGAAGCATTTGTCGCATTCTTACTGGAGATTTGGATTGGAGTCGTGTGGTTTTGTTATCGAGCGCGCGGGTATATATCGTTAAATAAAAAGTAAAACTCATGATTAATCGGACTGGCGCATGTTCGCCGAATATGCTTACATGATATAAGAGAGCTAGTACCAAAAGGAATTATGGCAACGCGTTTCATTCGCATAAGGCGGCTTCGGAAGAAGAAGGCTTCTTGCACGTGACGATGTGTAAGCCGTAAGCAATTAAGTGCCTCCTGCAATATTTAACACCTGTCTTCCTTCAGTTTTAATAAAAGAAAACTCGCGCTGCATATTTTCGTCCTCCACCGCTTCATCATAAATATATATCTCTACTGCTGTTTTAGCTCTATGTACCCTTATTCCTATATATATATATATATATATATGTGTGGGCATGCATGAAAACGGGAACCACACGCGAGAGGAAAAAGAAAATAAGCTGAGATCTAATTAATCGGCCGAACGATACAGAGTCCCTGTATAATTTCCAATTGGATGGAACGACCGAAATCTTCAATTGGAGAACACTAGTATTCATTACCATCGATCGCCTCGCGGTAGCGTTTCTTTTTCAAAGCCGGTCCCCTAGTCAGAAGGTTCAAGTTTTTTTCGCTAGTTCTCTCGCGTTGCAACAAACAGCCGGTTAGGCAAGAAAGTCATTTCGAAGAAGTCGATAATGAGCCAAACGAGCCTCCTTCGGAACTTCGCTCATTTGTAATGGAGAATTATTCGTTTCGAGGGCGTTTCTATACTGCAAGTCATAGTCGCTAAAGAGTACAAATGTCTGCCGGCTTTAATTTCGCGCAGCCTGATTCGCGATGCCTCGTCGTCAACGAGGGGGAAAGATGATACAACTCGTACTCTCGCTTCGCTCCGAACTTGATGAATTTTCCCAATCCTCTGCTGCTCCGTTCTATCGGCCTCCTTTTTTTATGTCTCTTCGCTATATTTAAAACAGCAAAATCCACTAGTTTCACCGAACCTACTCGCTTATCGACCAGGATATTTATTAAAGCTTCGACTTTATATATATATACTTTCATAAAAACAACCTTGTCCTTCTCACATTTCTCGATCAACCACCTCTTCCACACGCTTACTATTTATCGTACAATTATACTATCCTCATTGAAATTCTTGTAACTTATATTTACCGCATTATCTATATAGCAACATTTAATTAATATTCGCTCATGGTTTTATCGAATGATCCGCTTCATTTTTCGTTTATCGTCCTTTAATGCTTACCTACTCATCAACAGCTGCGATGTGTACCAAGATAATCGAGTATCAAGCGTGACAAACACAGTATAACGATGATTTGCAGAAACAACCCCCTCCCCTCGATCCTTTCAGGTGCATCGCTCATGCAAAAGGGAAGCAAACGATGGAATATTGAATTAGTATATATTGACGATACGATTCAAAAGATGGAAAAATGTGGGGAGAGTCGCGAAAAGTAAGGATTTGAGAAATGGAAATTAGCGGAGTTTGATTGTCTCCAGAAGCTAATTGCTATTTCAATGTCCTCCCTATAAAGCTGTATATTTATATCTATATGTACTATGATACCGATGGATACAGTATATAGTAAAAAGTAGAAGCAGAGCGTCTACTCTCGGAAGAGTTTCTATGCTACCATCCGTCAAGCGATAAATGGTGACTTTGGTCGGACAATGACGCTCAATGTAGTGTAAGGGGATGATACGTTATGGTTGTCAGACCTCCTGCTGGTAAACTTCTATAGGTTACGAGCATAGAAGCCACAGATCATTACGCGTCGTTGTTGACACTTATAAACGCTGTCATTCGAGTTCGGGGACGTGTAATAACGTCCAGTAGGCGCTATCGTGCTACGTCATGCTTGAAAAAGCACCAGGTCCACGAGTACAGTATATATATATATATATCTACACAGTAGGTACATAACAACTGTTACACGATTCTCTAAAATAATATACATAAGTAGAAAAGCATAAAGGAAAAAGAAGAAACAACGTAACTCACATTAATAGAGGAGGGGGAGAAGGAAGGAAACTGAAAGATTCCATTGGAAAGCTATCGTGGCAATAGAATACCATATAAAGGATTTACGATGTAGCAGGTCGGAATATAAACAGCGATAAATCGAGCGAGTATCTAAAAATTGATACAGTAGATTCGGAAGTGTATGGGGCCGGCGGTTAAGTTACGTATGTAGTCAATGGTAAACGGAAGCCGATGTCAATAAGTATCGGCTCTACGTTGGGATTTGCAGGGTTGGCTACGTCACAGAGAGAGAGAGAGAGAGAGAGACGTAAGAAGGATGCTAAGGACAAATAGCAGTGCCAGGGGAGAGATTCGGTAGAGTCGACAGGATGATTTGACTATTGGGAAAACAGAGTGCAGACATAATAGCAGGGGGAATCTTAAACATGATGCTTCCCGATGAGTTTGCAAACAAACATGTACTACGCCGTGGATTGTGAATTAGGGCTATATATATAGAATGCACATATACACGTACATTGTACAGGAGTATAGAAAGCGAGCTTTTCCATATACATAACAGCGTGCAGCGTAATACTGTAGCCCGGTAGTACGTGGTTGGCGTTTAATGCCCTTATAAATGTATAATGCGTGCGTCGAGGGGGCGGGAAAGGTTAGCGGAACGTATCCAACACCAAACCGTTCGCCATGCTGCTCTTTACGTATCGATAAACGATCAATCAACCAATACACCTATATGGACGACTCGAACGAGTAGGATAAGCGAAGCGAATCGAATCGATGTGCCTGTACAGCGCGGTGTTGCGTCTGTTGGGGTCAAAGGGGGAGGGGGGGGGGGGAGGGATGAGAAAGGTAGAGGCAAAGTAATAGCGCGGATAGAAGGAGGAGACAAGAGAGTCGTGTGTGTGTACCGGAGAACCAGTCGGAGGGGGTTGCAAAGGGATGAGAGAGGACTGTGCACACGATGGTGGCTGAAGATGGGCAAGTATATAGCGTGAACGGGTTGAGCACAGACACTAGTTTCGGAGGAAAGGAGAGAAAAGAGGGTTGCGAGGAGCCAGGGGGATCATGCTGGTGGTAGAGTTAAAGAGAAAGAGAGGGGTGGAGATATGGAGGAGAGGGTAAAAGCGATAGAGATAGGGGTGATGGTACTGCTGCTGCTACTGGTGGTGGTGGTAGTGATGGTGGTGGTGGTACTGCTGCTGTATACGGGACAGCAGAGTGAGCGTTGCGGGGGTGGGTGGTAGCCCGCAGAGTATCGACCCGACGTCGAGGAGAAGGCAGCCAGGGTCGCCGTCGCCGGGTTTTGTTGCTATACATGTGCTCCGTGTGTATATCTCTCTATCGGAGAGAGCTGCGTGAAGAAGTTCAAAGATTCAACCCCTCGACCCTCCTCGCCACGATAAAGGCGGTGCCGTTCTTTCCGCGGCCGTTGACCCTTCATCCTTCACCTTCATTTCACCCTTCCTCATCCAATCGTAATCATTCCAATCTGAAATTTCTACTATCGAACCTCCTCTGCTCTTCCCTCGATATATATCGCTTACTTTATGTTCTCCTCTTAAACCTTACCCCAATTAACGCGTCACATAAGCGAGATTAAACGTTGGTCTTGTTTCCCGTGCCGCGTGAAGTACGATTAACAGCGCCAGAGTGCCCTTCGCTAATTTTCAAAAGAAACTCACCTCGCGAGCTCGTGATTCGTTTGAACGTTCAAGGTTTTTCGTTCAGTAAAAAAAACGTAATTTTGCAGAAGAATCTTCATTTTTTCTTCTTTGTTCTCGTGCATGTGGGAAGGAGGATAGAAGAGCAACGTTGTTCCACCTTCTCGTTTTTTTTAAATGTATACAGCTATCATATAGTAAACAGCTGATCGGTTTGACAAAGTGTGGTCAATTGATAGACAGATATATACGTAGAGTTATATATATAGTCAACAACAATTTTCTTTTCCTCACTCTTTTTCCATTTTATAAAATTATTACTTTTCCACAGCAACGAGTAAACTTACTCTGTTATCGTTTCGTGTTTTTTTTTTTTTTTTTTTTTTTTTTTTTTTCAAAAAAGTGATAAAATCGCTATAAGAATGACGTAGTGCAGCATTTCTCGCAATCGGTAATCGCAGTGAAATTTGCATGGGTGAACTGCTAGTTACTCGTGACGTTGGAGAGGCTGGTATTGTGCCACCGCCCAAAAGGTAGGAGGATACGCAGATGTCGGTATAATGCCATTGCTCGGTTTGCAGTGGCTGGTTTCTGCGCGAAACGGCAAAGCTAGAAAGCCAATCTACCAAGCAGGCGCATCGCTGGCCTATTACAATGGCCAGCCCTCCTAAGCGTTCTTCATTGTCATCGGCGCGCTCTCTGCCCATGCGTCGATGCGCACCAACCATTGTTTTCTCCAATGGGCGGCTCTAAAACCCTCTCCCACCGCCATTATAGTCTTCCGCTCTGTGAATTTCGACGTCCGACCAGCAATGTCCATCGCTCCTTGCGCATCATCGCAAATAACTCTATACATATACATATATATATATATATATATATAAGCACAACGATAACCCAGACTTTTCTCGACTACTTTCAAAGGATACCGAGGATAAAGACAGAATAAAATGATTTTATGCTTTAAATATTGCCAATGCATTGAGCGCGATATATATAATGAGCTCACAATTAGCCGGAGTATGTTGATTGCCGAATGATGCAGTATCAGGCGCATTCTTAGTGCGCAACGATGCTACTCGACAGGCCATAACTTAGTCGAGAAATGAAGTCTCATTACGCTACGGTAAAAAGGAATTATTCTGGAAAATGTTTTCGCCATTAATAACGGATAACATATCATCGTGTCGTGTCGGCCAGATATCGGAATGAAACCGGTCTGACTTATTGAACACGCGAATCCTCCAGATAAGAAGAGGACTCGATTGCACGCGAATAATCTTTTCCACCTATTTCTTTTTCACTGCACTAATTCTCCTTAAAATCTACTCTGCTCCATAAATTAAATCCATCCAAGATTTATTGAATCTGAATTACACACACACATATATATATACATGTTACAAATCGAATAAGGCATATCTACAGAATCCATTAATGTTATTCGACATTTCATCTATTATATGGTTTATCTATTGAGCATTTAGGATCATAGTTTTTTCATGACGCTCCACAGCGATCTTCTTGATTCTCTCCCACAGCATTGGATAGGGATGTATGGTCCTGGCAAAATCACCGCGACTAAGCTTGTAAATCTCGCAAGATTCAACGGCCACTACGCTGGCAACCCGTTTGGCATCGGGCATTACCAAAGCGATCTCGCCGAAATGAGCACCGTCCTCCAAGTGGCAGACTTCTTTGCCAGTGGGCGTGTAAACGGCTACCGTACCAGTAGCTATGAAAAACATACAGTCACCTGGTTGATTGGCGCGAACGATTACGTCATTGGTGAGGAAAATTTCTGATTTTAACAGAGCTACTATGCGGGATAGAATGGACAAGGGTAGATTCGTGAAAAACGTCACGTTCTCCACGAGCTTCCTGCAAGAGTGCATGTTGATCTCTTGACGCATATGTGTCGACAGAGTGTTCAATATTTCGTTGTCGCGAAAGTATCGATGCTGAAATCGAAATTCGTAGTAGGCTATTATCCTATATTGCGTTGGATAGGGCAAATGTTTGTGTCTCATGTATTGACGTAATTGCGCCGTGGCCGCTTGATACTTCAACCTGGAGCTATTCAAACCTTTGAAGAACTGCATGAAACGCGCCAGCAGAATCCATTTGGTTAAAGTGCCCAGAAATTGGCTCATCATTATAAAGTTTAAATCTTCTACGGTACGTGGCTCATCGGCCAAGAAACCGGATCTTAGGAACGTAGAAACGGCGCGCAGTAAACACTTTAGATAAGGGATCTTTTGATTTGGATCGCTTTCCCAAATATCGGCTTGATGGATCCATGACTCGGGTTTAGGGGACTGTGGGTTTCTCATGGACATCGTCATAATTGGAACGATCCAACTGATACACGCCAACCAGTGCACCACTATCAGCAGCCAGAATAGAATACTTCCAAATTCGTAGACGGTCCTTGCCAATTGATAAATACGAGCAATATTCTCTATGTACATAGATAGTGAAACGACTCGAAAGGCGCACATCAAGGATACCACCTCGCGAGCTACTGTAAACTCATTCCAAGTTCGAATAAAAAATAGATCAGTTGGTACTGAGCTTATCAGGTCCAGAAAAAATGTTCCGCGGAACATGTATCGATTTATTATTTTTCTTAGATTCATTTCAACGATACGCTGCTCCTCGTCGAAGTATCTGTGTAAAATGATTTATTCATATATTTGTAGTGTTGTTTTTGCGCAATTGTACTTTGCTTACCCTGTCATCAAATTAACGACTATATCACCGCAGCATATCAATAAAAGTATATTTTTAGAGACCGTCCATCTGTAGGATCGTCTATGCATATCAAAAGCTGCTTGAAGCGGAAAAATTACCATTATAGTAGTGAGCACTGCTATCATTAGAATACTCCAAAAGTGACTAAAAAAACAAATATTTTATACAGGTTGCACATTTCATATTACATATATATATATATATATATATATATATATATATCAACCTACTATACCTGAATAGACTAAAAGGGTGAATAATGTAACGATAATGTCTTAAATGCAATCTTCTTTGATAGGTTATTGAACCCCGACTACGCAAATACATTTTTGAGCCTGGATTCGTATTTGACGCCATAATAATACGTCGACAGGATTCTAATAATTTTTGGCATGATCCTCTTTCAGGGTGGAAAAGAACCGTATTGTGATTTCCCCCTATTTGACAAACGTGCTCGCTTCGAAGCATAATTCTTCCAATATTTTCCTCTTGCTATTTTTATCTTTTCTTCCCCTCGCTTTTTCTTTCTGTCAAAAATAACATCAGATTGCAAGATTAGTAAACGCAGCGACATCTTAACATCATTCGTAAAAACACTGATATACTCTCTCAGCTTCTCGAAAATAATGTTCAACTGATACCTAGACGCTATACATGATGAAAATGTCTTCCTGCCTACTCTACACACGGTACAAGTTTTAAAAACAGAATGTATTATCACAATTCAAAAGAAACTTCGAGCCTGAATTTTTGTAGTATAATAACGCTCATTTTACATTATAAATATCATTTTTCTCTTAACTAATTTCGCTAAAACTATGTTTAATATTATAAAGTAAATGAAATATGTGGTTGCTGATAATACCTCAGTATATACAATATAACCAAATAACACGAAATCTCACCATTTTAATTGATAAACATCCTGTTTGACCTAATTTGAGATCTATACAAATCCTACAGGGGCTACAGGTATGAATTAATAAACTTTCCATAGGCTCGAGGTCGAGGTTTCATTATGACCATGCCAGACTTTCATGTGTTCTGCCTGTGGCCGCTGAGCTGCGCTGTGCTGCGCTAGGTTAGTGAAGCCCAGTGAAGCCACTGCCATCGTTGCCAACTTACGTTTATGGCTTCACGTTGGTAAGAACAGTATACCTACATATATGTATAATATATCCCTATATCTCAGCAAAATGGCATCTTATTGAAGCGAGAGAGAGCAGCGGATGAGAAAGGAATGAGCCGAGCGAATGAACCAATCGAGAAATTTGACGGGTGAAGATTACGGGGAGAAAAAATAGAAAAGTGGAAAAATTAATGATATCTCGAACACCTCGTTACATCTTATAATTTTAAAATAATATACATCTACATATATATATATATATATATTTATAAATATTTATGTAAAGACCAACGAGAAAAGTATGGTCTCGGTGATGCAGCCGTTCATGGTATTTAATTAAGATTATATTCAAAGTTATCTGTTAAATCATTTTATTGTTTTTCTATTTATAATAATTCAATTTCTTAATTTCTAATGCAAAATCTAATTTTGAACATCTTTCCTGTTATGTTTTTAGGATGTTGAAAGTTCAAGGAGTTATATTGACGAGCTGTATTCACCAGACCTCCTTAAATGCCAAAAAGCAATTGTGTGAGAATATATTTTATTTTAACAATCTTTTACTTTAATGATCAGTAATGCAACTGAAATGTGCTATGTCCCTAAATTTAATTATATTTACCATTTGATTATTAATACAATTATAATACTAATTGTTTCTGATTACTAAATATGATTTTAAACATTTTATTTCCAGATGTCTTAAGAATTCTGTAATAGGAAGCAATAGACAAAAGGGCTCTGTTATAGCCCAAGGAGTAGTACCAAGATTACTGCAACTATTAGGTGATGCAACTGGAGCAATATCTGATCGGATACGTCTTGAATCAGCAGTTACATTAGGTTCATTAGCAAAAGGCACTGATCAACATGTTCTTGCACTAATTGATCTTGGAGTAGTTCCATTGGTTCTTCAAGTTCTATTACCATCTCCATTAACCAATGTTTCTAATGAAAAAGAAAAGACACAAGACTTATTAAATGAAGCATGTTTACGTTGTTTAAGAACAGTATTCCAACATCCAGCAGCACCTGTACATGCTATTTATCAAGAGCCTGCTTTGGTTCTAAGATTACTATCGTTAGCAAGTCATTCTGTAACTTGTCAAGTGTGTGTTGCCACTATATTAACTGCAGCATGCAAGGTAAAATAGAAGTGTTTTATATTATTAATAAATATTTTATTTGCTTAATAATAGTTTGTATAATTTATATAAATAGACTGTCGAAGAACAAAATGCTCTCTCCAAAGCTGGAGCAGTTGAAACTCTAGCGATGCAGTTGGATTCTCCACTTTCCGAAGTCCAGTTACCAGCTCTAGCCTGTTTAGCAAATATGTGCTATCAAAATCATACTGTATCTGTAACAGTTGCTTCAGCAAGTACATCAAATACACCCCAAGGCAGATTAGTACCAGTAGCATTGGGCCAGCTGATGGGACGGGAAAGAAGCTCCTTGGTACAATTAGAAGCTGCACGATGTTTAGCATATATGCATAGAGCTGGAGCATTACCATCAAACGATCCAAGAGTAGTCTATCGAGCCCTGCCCTGTCTTGTTAGACTATGCCATCGTGATCGACCACCCCGAGAACGTGTTGCTGCGGCTGAAACTTTGGCATATCTTACAGAGGTTGATATTGACCTACAGCGTTTGGCTTCTATCAGTAATCATCTCATACCCACATTGGCAGAGCTATTGAGACCTCATCCTCAGGTATAAATATTTTGATATAAAATTCACCATCAAGTATTAACTCCGAACAATTAACACATCCTGTCTTTTATATCTTTAAAAATAAGATTAAATGTAATATTAAATGTTTCTAAGAAAATATTTGTGTATAACGTAGGTACAAGATACACAATTATCGCAGGATATGAGGCAAGCTGCGTTCAGAGCATTTGCATCACTTGGTGCTAATGACGAAGATATCCGAAAGCGAATTATTGAAACAGAAAGTTTGATGGAGCAAGTAGTTACAGGGTTGCAAGATCCTGGTGGACCACGCGTTCGATTAGCTGCAGTTCGATGTTTGCATTCGCTTTCTAGAAGCGTTCAGCAGCTGAGGACAACATTTCAAGATCACGCAGTCTGGAGACCATTGATGCAATTGTTGCATGGTGCTGATAAGGGAATAGAAGGTAAATAAATAATATCTATTGTAAAAAGTAGTAAAGCAATCAGAAAAAATTCAATATGCTTAATTAGCATTTTTTCATATATTTTAGGTAGAGGGGAGGGAGAAGAAGATTTATTAACTGTAGCGTCAAGTACCTTATGTAATTTGTTATTGGAATTTAGCCCTAGTAAAGAACCTATTTTGGAATCTGGCGGAGTCGAGTTACTGTGTTCTTTAACTAAAAGACCAGACCCAGCTCTTAGATTAAACGGCATCTGGGCTCTAATGAATGTTGCCTTTCAAGCAGAGCAACGCGTTAAATCTCAAATCCTCTCTTGCCTTGGAACCGATCAAATTTTTCGTCTTTTAGCTGATCCAGAATTATCAATTTTAATGAAAACTTTAGGTCTATTACGAAATCTCCTTTCAACTAAGGCGCATATAGATCGTATTATGGGTGAACATGCTGCTCACGTTATGCAAGCTGTAATACTCGTTTTGGAAGATCCGGTGCATCCACCGGATGTTAAAGAGCAAGCACTTTGTATTCTAGCTAATGTAGCTGATGGAGATCGTGCTAGAGACTATATAATGTCCAATGAAGACGTTTTGAAAAAGCTCAGAGACTACATGGTAGATGCATTATTCGTTTATTCGCTTTAATTTGTTTAGTTTTTACTATATATATATATATATATATATATATATATATCCAACAGAATAATAATGACTCTTCTTACAGGCTATTAACAATGTGAAACTACAAGTTGCTGCAATTTTTTGTGTTTGTAATCTGGTTTGGAGAGAAGAACCTGGTGCTGCACAAAGGCAAGCACGCCTAAAGGAATTAGGTCTACATGAAATATTAGAGAAATTACAAAAAACAAATGATTCTCAACTGTATGATAAGTAAGATTAATTGCTTTAACATTAAGTTCTCGTTGCTTACATTGTTTAATGTTACATCTTACATAAGGGTTTTTTTATTGCTTACACTTTTAGCATATTTTATTCAATTTTACAGGATATTATAATCCGAAATTTTTATATTTGATCAAAAGTATAGAAGGTGTTTGCAGTATAAAAAAGTCTAGAACAATCTAATAAAAAGTGCACTATGTAGATGAAACTGTAAACAGCGAGAACGGACCTATCCATATAAATTTACAAAAGAATATTTCGTTAAAGAGTCTTTGTTTTTATTATTACAGGGTTAAAACAGCACTTGCGCAATTTTTTTGAGTCCTAAGTTTTAATAATTACTACTGAACGCATTAGTAGTCTGGAAAGTGTTGAATTTTTTCCGTGTACTACGTAAATTTTAGCATTGTTACTGTGATCCTGTGATTTTATTAATTACTAAGAGCGTCAGGCCTTGATACTGCAAAAGTGGTCATTTTGGTTCTAAATTTGTACTATGTTCATATTTTATTTATTTATAAAAGGCAACAAAAATATTACAATACAAACTTATCTTCTACAATATGTAGATTACAAGTGATTTAAATATCGCTACCTCTGTATAAATTTGGATACATCTCAGTGTGCTCTGTACGAATCATCGCACGCTAATTGGATTATTTAACTTTATTAATAATGATGCAAAGTCATTCTCTCTTTTAGCATAATAAAAATAAAATAAATAAAATGTTGAAGTTTTACTACATATCTAGCGGAATCCGCAAAGACTTCAAAGATGGTTCACGTAAGTTTGACGTAATATTCTGTTAATTAGCGTTGTGGAATATTTACAAGACTTCGTTGAATAAATAAACGAAGAATTATGCGGTTAACTGAGGAGAATATAAATCACTACTTAACTTATTGTTTCTATTAATTCATGTAGATCTACTTATAACTCTCATTTTAATTTTCATAATTGCCTAGGCTTGACATTATATCGTTAAAAAAGAACACAAACTCATCTAATAGAAATGATTTCTTTTTATTTGATGTTTTAATAGCATTGAAATCAGTTTGAATTACAAGTTGGCGAATTTCTTAATGCAAAACGTATATTTCGATATCATTTAGTCAAATACAAGTATTACAAAATACATTAAAGAAATTTTACATTTAACCATAAAAAACATGGAATGAAAATTTATGTTTGACTAGAGATATTATAGAATCTTTGGAATATTGAGAACTTACATAAGCTAGATTAAAATTTAAAGTGACATTCGGAAAGCCGTAACAGATAATGATATTCTATTACCTATAATCTAAGGACTAGTACATATTTATTAAATAAACCGCTGTTATTACTTTGGTACCATTTTCCTTGATTTGATCAAAATTTAACAAAATATAAGCTCTTACGGCTTCTTTAAGCACAAGTTTTAAAAAACATGTAGATTGGGTAATTCTAAAAAAATCAATATACATTCTTTTTCTTTACGGCGCATCAATAATCAAATATTAAATAGGAATAGTCAATATTTTATAAATTTCAAGAGTCGATTGTATTTACTACGGATCCAATAGTAAACGTATACCTTATAACTCAATTTCTGTTAAAAATGTAAAAATAACATTCAGTATGTCCGTTTAAAAGAATTTTCTATTGATTGAATGGGGATGATATATCAAATTAACGTGCTGACCATTACTAGAGTTTCTTAAGAATTACACAATTTATATACCTTATGTCATCAGCTCCTTTTTTAGGGACACTTAGATTTTCTACATAAAATTAAACTGGAGCATTATTATCATTACAAAAGCTTTCTATAGGATTATTTGCTAATGGATCCAGTTCAGCAAACAAATCTAGCCATGAGCTTCCTTTTTGCTTAATTCCTTTATTAATATTCTTCTGCAAAAGAATAAGATATAGTGCTGAGTTAAAAAGAAAAATTGATAAAATCACTTACGTTGTTGTTACTACAATTAGCTTGAATGTTCTGTTGTTTAATACCCAAAGTAGCATCTCCAAGACTTTGCTTTAAAATATTAGGTGGTAAGAAAGTATCCAGTGATGTCATATCCCATTCGGTACTTAATTGGTTTTTATCCAATATCTCATCTAACAATGCAACATTTTCTGATGTTTGCATTTGAAGGGAAGAATTACTAGGTTGATTGATACATGGCATTAACGTATTTATGTCGGCAAAATTAAAAGCTGAATCGCTTTCAGTAAATGAATCCATCTCCAAATCAAGCATAGCCAAATCTTTTTCCAAGTCAAATTGAACGATTGATTCTTTTTTATCAATTTGCTGCAGAATATCATTTGGTTCTAGCTCTCTTGAAGCTAAGTCATTAAACGATTTCTCCAATATTTTAATGTTATGCATGGAAGAATTTAATGCTACAATTTCCTTTTCCACTTGTACGGAATTGGCTTCATTTACATCATTTTCAATATCCAATAATTTTTCATTTTGTTTTTCTTTTGGCGTGGATTTATCGATAGATGTGGCTTCTTCTGCAGGCTCTACATTATCATGATAATCTTCTTCTAAAAATGAAAATCTGCAAGATATCGTCGCATAAGCTCAAAAATTAAGAATTAAAAAATGAACAATTTATGGTATAAATATTGTATAATCACCTATCTTTATCATCAATATCATCATTATTACCTCCTGTTTCTTGAGCTAATTTAGAAGAGGTTTCTGTTAATTCGGGCATTATCATAAAGTCGTACTGTTGATGACCTTTAAAACTGTTAGCTATTATTGAATATGCTTTGGCAGACTTTCTTGTAAAATCAAGTAGGGTGCTTTGGTATAAAACTAAGGCATGGCTGAACATGTTACACCTGGCTGCTGCTAATAAATCTACCTTTTGCAAACAATCCAGAGCCAGATTATCAAAAGTCGTTTTACCCCTATTAAATTAAAGCTAAGCTTATTAGTTTATTTGATTTGAAATATATGAATATTTGAGGCACACACATTTATACTCACCGCCTAACACGAGTTTGAACTTTTCTGAATTTTTCCAATTGTTTAGAAGTATCTGGGTCTAACTCTTGTGAAATATTTTTCATCCAAGATAAAGCAGCTCTATATTCAGTACGTGCTTTTTCCATTGCTTCAATATTTTGTAAAGTGTCTTCAATAGCTCTTTGTCTAAAAGTTTCAACTTCTTGATACAGCCGTACTAATGGAGTTCTCAAAGCTATTCTCTGCTGTCCAGAATAAGATACAGATTTTCCTACAGCTGACATCATTTTCCCAGCTCTAGTCTTATCTTGTTTTCCTGCTTCTTTAAGGAAACGTCCCATAGCATTTTCTTCTTGTGCTAAATCTGAAAATTATATAATTATACTAGAAAATACATAATTAATAATGAGATATGTAAATATTTTGCTGCAATTAATAGTTCAATTAACATAAAATACTTACTGCATAATCTTTCTTGATATTTATCTATAATTCTTTGGAGATATAAACAAGATTCTTGAATACTACGAAAGAGCTCCAACTTTGCATCCAGCTCTGCATCAGAAGAAACTATGCATTCATCTTCTTTTTTGCCCAATTTTCTAGATAAAGTTTGTTTTGTAATCCAAAAATGATGTTGCATTTTGGTTATAGTAGAATCATCAGAGATATTAGATTTTTGTACCCAACGATCAAATGGACCTCCATGTTCATTTCTATCACTAAAAAATTATCAGAGAACTTTGTAAATTAAATAACTTATACTAATCCATAGAATGTAATCGCTTAAGAGTAAGCAAAAGTATATTGATAAGAAGAAATCATTTAAATAATTTAGATAAAAAGAAAACCACAGGATAAACCAAGGTGGTTAAATTTGGTAATAAATATTCTTCTGATGATCACTTTAAATTTAGCACAATATTTAGATATAAACATTATTAAGAAAATCTTAGGAAAACTTACAAAGTATTCATATTTATTGTTAATAAGTCAAGTCATTCAGCTATTCCTTGATTTTAAAGCTAGTGCCACCGTTTTTAATATTCAAAACATATTTAATAAAATTTGCGAATTTGTACACAGTTTATTAAAGAAGTACCAATTAATTATGGTAAATACTAAGAGCAAAATATTTAGAATAAACACAATATAAGCAAATGAGCAGAAACATTATCTATTACTCATACATATGTAGAAACATTGACAAGTGTCACAGAGTGTCATCACTGTCGCGATTGGTCTATTGGTTGCCAGTGGGGCCGCGTTCAGAATTCTTTAGGGCAGTTTAGAGGGAATTTCACGACTTAAGGTGGTATAATTCACGTCACAGGAACTGTACATACCACTTTAAGGCCGGTATTCATAGTCGTTGCTTATATTTAAGACCGACTTAAGCATAAGGTTATCTTTTTCTATTACTGTTAGGGGAAAAAGGACAATCAATACTTTAAGTCAGACTTAAATACATATAAGCAACGACTTAAATATCGGCCTCTAAAGTCAGGTCAGACTTTTGCGTCACCTTGATGAAACTTAACGGTGGTATTCTGTCTGTCTGTCTGTCACAGTGAAGCCAGACTGCCAGACCGACCAGACCAGCCAGACTGGTGGTCGTATTCATAAGGTCTGTTCTCGTTGGCCTACACTTTTAACACTTTCTACACTTTCCGTATTTCTGTCTTTGTCCATTGTACAACCAATGCCAGGTATGGCTTTTTCTAATGTTTCGATGCATTTAGGAACTGCTTTAAAAAGCACCAGCGCTCTTACTATGTAGTGCTAACAGAGATGAAACGGGAGATTGCTCATGCGAGGTCCCGAGGCAATCCCTACCGATAGGCGGCGCTGGTGTTGGCAAACGCGTGTCTCAGGCCGGTATTCATAGTCGTTACTTATATTTAAGACCGACTTAAGCATAGGTTATCTTTTTCTATTACTGTTAGGTGAAAAAGGACAATCGATACTTTAAGTCAGATTTAAATATAAGTAACGACTATGAATACCGGCCTCAGGTCCATCTAACCCCTAACGCCATCTATCGGAAGAGACCACGAAGCACGAGCGTTAAGCTTAGAATAGGGTAAAACATATATGCATTGTTGCCAGAAAGCGGAATAAAGTGAGAGCGGAGATATTTTCTCGGACCTCTCTGTCTTTCTCGCTGTTAGCTTGTAGCAGAAGAGTCGAGGCAAAATCTTTCCGTTTCGCTTTGCCGAAAATCTACCAATATTCGATGTCATTTATATTTGCAGGCCGATGCCTTTATACATGATTTTTTCAGCATATTTATTTATCAGCATTGACTTATTTAAATCAATAATAAATTAAGGAAATGCGTATTTGATATATAATAATTATTTTAACTATAATTTCATCGTTATATTTCGCTTATTTCCGTAAAATCTGAATTTCTTTAGTTTATTATTGATTATTGTAAGTCAATGGCCATTAAAAAAAATTTAATCTTAAAAAAAAAAAGAAAAGTACCGTTTAGAAATCGAACCCGGACCCACAAATCGCCACGCGATTACCTTACCGCCTAGACCACGAGGCTTCTTCAGTGCACCGTAAACAGATAGTCTTTTTAAGGGCTTGAAATCTTCTTTTAAACCATATAAATAAACAAGCAACCGACAGCTTTATTCATTATTATTCTGTCATAATGGTACACAAATTAAGGAATATTTATATTTTGAATAGTTTTCAAAAGCTTTTCCAATAGCCAAGAACGAAGATAAATAATCAACGCTCGCAGTTTCCGTTCTTGGTTATTGGAAAAGCTTTTGAAAATCTACATTATATAATTATTCTTTAATTTGTGTACCATTATGATAGAATAATAATGAATAAAGCTGTCGGTTGCTCGTTTATTTATATGGTTTAAAAGAAGATTTCAAGCCCTTAAAAAGACTATCTGTTTACGGTGCACTGAAGAAGCCTCGTGGTCTAGGCGGTAAGGTAATCGCGTGGCGATTTGTGGGTCCGGGTTCGATTCCTGAACGGTACTTTTCTTTTTTTTTTTAAGATTAAATTTTTTTTAATGGCCATTGACTTACAATAATCAATAATAAACTAAAGAAATTCAGATTTTACGGAAATAAGCGAAATATAACGATGAAATTATAGTTAAAATAATTATTATATATCAAATACGCATTTCCTTAATTTATTATTGATTTAAATAAGTCAATGCTGATAAATAAATATGCTGAAAAAATCATGTATAAAGGCATTGGCCTGCAAATATAAATGACATCGAATATTGGTAGATTTTCGGCAAAGCGAAACGGAAAGATTTTGCCTCGACTCTTCTGCTAGAAACTAACAGCGAGAAAGACAGAGAGGTCCGAGAAAATATCTCCGCTCTCTCTTTATTCCGCTTTCTGGCAACAATGCATATATGTTTTACCCTATTCTAAGCTTAACGCTCGTGCTTCGTGGTCTCTTCCGATAGATTGCGTTAGGGGTTAGATGGACCTGAGACACGCGCGTTTGCCAACACCAGCGCCGCCTACCGGTAGGGATTGCCTCGGGACCTCGCATGAGCAATCTCCCGTTTCATCTCTGGTGCTAATACTCGCGCCTATGTATAATTCTGGTATAACTCATCCTCGCTTATCTCGTATATACACAATGGGAAATTAAATCATATGTAGCTCAGGCATCTGATAGTGTAGTAATGAATTAAATAATATAATTCAACCCGGGAAAGAAAACTATAGTATAATTAACGGGAATCCGTATACCGACATTACAGGGCGAAAACTATTTCGCATGCAACGTCGTCATTTGTTGACGGATTGTAAAGTTATTACAGGTTTTTGGAAATGCCAGAAGCTTATCTACTAAGTTACGTTAGGAAAATTAACAAAAAATGAAAAAAAATTTTTGTTTAAATAAATATATTAACATTATTGAGAAACAACAATTAAATCGCAAAATCCCCCAACGTACTTTACTAGATAATGTTCATACGTTTCCAAAAAGTCCAAAAAAATGCAAATCTGTCAAGAAATGACGATGCTGCATGCAAAATAAATAATGGAAGAATTTCGTGTTGGCGACTTCCCGAACACGAAATTCTTCCATTATTTATTTTGCATGCAGCATCGTCATTTCTTGACAGATTTGCATTTTTGTGGACTTTTTGGAAATGTATGAACATTATCTAGTAAAGTACGTTGGGGGATTTTGCGATTTAATTGTTGTTTCTCAATAATGTTAATATATTTATTTAAACAAAAATTTTTTTTCATTTTTTGTTAATTTTCCTAACGTAACTTAGTAGATAAGCTTCTGGCATTTCCAAAAACCTGTAATAACTTTACAATCCGTCAACAAATGACGACGTTGCATGCGAAATAGTTTTCGCCCTGTAATGTCGGTATACGGATTCCCGTTAAGGTGTGGTGTGCTCTTGGCACTTCTACAAGATTCCCAAAGATCAGAAAATTAATTCGAATCATTTACTAACCGGAAGGGATCTTGTAGAAGTGAGCCCCCCCACCACGACAAGGTGGCACACCGTCGGGGAGGGAGGCGGCGCCGCCTCACCTGAAACAAAAAGAAAACAAAAATATACTTGAAAAAACGAGTATTCAACCCGAAATGTGGAAGGATTTTCAAAGAAAATATTTCCACATTTCAGATTCTAGTTAGGAATTTCAAAGACAGACAAAGATATAAATTAATAAAGCATGCTACAAAAAGTGAATGAACAGAGAAGCTAACGAAATTGTTACTTCTTTCCAGCGGTTAGTTGAGAAGCTTCCTCCTCTCGAGCGTGAATGTTAATTCACACAAAGGTCGACCAGATCACGGCTGATACTCTCCTCAGTGACTAATAACCCTTACTTTCTTTGTCCCTTGGTGTGGATCCGAGTTGTCACACGAAGAACTACTACGTCGAGGAAACGATTTACACATCAATAAAGATGGACCCCTATTAGGTGAACTTAATGAGCCAACATCGAGAGTCCACAAGGACAAAGTAAGTAAAGGTTGATAGTCGCTGAAGGAGGATCAGCCAGAGCCAGTTGACACTCGAGAGTCCACTTATCAATAAACATCTGTACTCGAAATAACAATGAATGAAAATAATAAGATTAAATTTATCTATCCTTGAAATTATTTAAATAAATGTGGACTTAAGTAAACGGACTGGTAATTAAGCCCTACTCGTTGACAGCCTTGTCCTACAAGAGTCCTTCCTAAAACATAAAATAAATTAAACTAGTATGAGAAATAAAAAAATAAATTATTTGCCAGTACGTCCTCTCCAGATGATGTCCCGATTCCAAGTGAGGGTTTGACTTGGTCCAACCCAGGATGGCAATGGCGCATGATTAGTGTTGGATTTATGTCAATATTGGGAAAATGCGGTCACTATCCATGCCTCTCTCCCGCTCCAACTGAAACAGAAAGAAAACAAAAATAAAATTGAAAAAACGAGTATTCAACCCGAAATGTGGAAGGATTTTCAAGGAAAATATTTCCACCTTTCAGATTATAATTGGGAATTTCAAGGACAGACAAAGATATAAATTAATGAAGCATGCTACAAAAAGTGAATGAACAGAGAAGCTAACGAAATTGTTACTTCTTTCCAGCGGTTAGTTGAGAAGCTTCCTCCTCTCGAGCGTGAATGTTAATTCACACAAAGGTCGACCAGATCACGGCTGATACTCTCCTCAGTGACTAATAACCCTTACTTTCTTTGTCCCTTGGTGTGGATCCGAGTTGTCACACGAAGAACTACTACGTCGAGGAAACGATTTACACATCAATAAAGATGGACCCCTATTAGGTGAACTTAATGAGCCAACATCGAGAGTCCACAAGGACAAAGTAAGTAAAGGTTGATAGTCGCTGAAGGAGGATCAGCCAGAGCCAGTTGACACTCGAGAGTCCACTTATCAATAAACATCTGTACTCGAAATAACAATGAATGAAAATAATAAGATTAAATTTATCTATCCTTGAAATTATTTAAATAAATGTGGACTTAAGTAAACGGACTGGTAATTAAGCCCTACTCGTTGACAGCCTTGTCCTACAAGAGTCCTTCCTAAAACATAAAATAAATTAAACAAGTATGAGAAATAAAAAAATAAATTATTTGCCAGTACGTCCTCTCCCGATGATGTCCCGATTCCAAGTGAGGGTTTGACTTGGTCCGACCCAGGATGGCAATGGCGCATGATTAGTGTTGGATTTATGTCGATATTGGGAAAATGTGGTCACTATCCATGGCTCTCTCCCGCTCCAACTGAAACAGAAAGAAAACAAAAATAAAATTGAAAAACCGAGTATTCAACCCGAAATGTGGAAGGATTTTCAAGGAAAATATTTCCACATTTCAGATTCTAATTGGGAATTTCAAGGACTGACAAAGATATAAATTAATGAAGCATGCTACAAAAAGTGAATGAACAGAGAAGCTAACGAAATTGTTATTTCTTTCCAGCCGTTAGTTGAGAAGCTTCCTCCTCTCGAGCGTGAATGTTAATTCACACAAAGGTCGACCAGATCACGGCTGATACTCTCCTCAGTGACTAATAACCCTTACTTTCTTTGTCCCTTGGTGTGGATCCGAGTTGTCACACGAAGAACTACTACGTCGAGGAAACGATTTACACATCAATAAAGATGGACCCCTATTAGGTGAACTTAATGAGCCAACATCGAGAGTCCACAAGGACAAAGTAAGTAAAGGTTGATAGTCGCTGAAGGAGGATCAGCCAGAGCCAGTTGACACTCGAGAGTCCACTTATCAATAAACATCTGTACTCGAAATAACAATGAATGAAAATAATAAGATTAAATTTATCTATCCTTGAAATTATTTAAATAAATGTGGACTTAAGTAAACGGACTGGTAATTAAGCCCTACTCGTTGACAGCCTTGTCCTACAAGAGTCCTTCCTAAAACATAAAATAAATTAAACAAGTATGAGAAATAAAAAAATAAATTATTTGCCAGTACGTCCTCTCCCGATGATGTCCCGATTCCAAGTGAGGGTTTGACTTGGTCCGACCCAGGATGGCAATGGCGCATGATTAGTGTTGGATTTATGTCGATATTGGGAAAATGTGGTCACTATCCATGGCTCTCTCCCGCTCCAACTGAAACAGAAAGAAAACAAAAATAAAATTGAAAAACCGAGTATTCAACCCGAAATGTGGAAGGATTTTCAAGGAAAATATTTCCACATTTCAGATTCTAATTGGGAATTTCAAGGACTGACAAAGATATAAATTAATGAAGCATGCTACAAAAAGTGAATGAACAGAGAAGCTAACGAAATTGTTATTTCTTTCCAGCCGTTAGTTGAGAAGCTTCCTCCTCTCGAGCGTGAATGTTAATTCACACAAAGGTCGACCAGATCACGGCTGATACTCTCCTCAGTGACTAATAACCCTTACTTTCTTTGTCCCTTGGTGTGGATCCGAGTTGTCACACGAAGAACTACTACGTCGAGGAAACGATTTACACATCAATAAAGATGGACCCCTATTAGGTGAACTTAATGAGCCAACATCGAGAGTCCACAAGGACAAAGTAAGTAAAGGTTGATAGTCGCTGAAGGAGGATCAGCCAGAGCCAGTTGACACTCGAGAGTCCACTTATCAATAAACATCTGTACTCGAAATAACAATGAATGAAAATAATAAGATTAAATTTATCTATCCTTGAAATTATTTAAATAAATGTGGACTTAAGTAAACGGACTGGTAATTAAGCCCTACTCGTTGACAGCCTTGTCCTACAAGAGTCCTTCCTAAAACATAAAATAAATTAAACAAGTATGAGAAATAAAAAAATAAATTATTTGCCAGTACGTCCTCTCCCGATGATGTCCCGATTCCAAGTGAGGGTTTGACTTGGTCCAACCCAGGATGGCAATGGCGCATGATTAGTGTTGGATTTATGTCGATATTGGGAAAATGCGGTCACTATCCATGGCTCTCTCCCGCTCCAACTGAAACAGAAAGAAAACAAAAATAAAATTGAGAAAACGAGTATTCAACCCGAAATGTGGAAGGATTTTCAAGGAAAATATTTCCACATTTCAGATTCTAATTGGGAATTTCAAGGACTGACCAAGATATAAATTAATGAAGCATGCTACAAAAAGTGAATGAACAGAGAAGCTAACGAAATTGTTACTTCTTTCCAGCCGTTAGTTGAGAAGCTTCCTCCTCTCGAGCGTGAATGTTAATTCACACAAAGGTCGACCAGATCACGGCTGATACTCTCCTCAGTGACTAATAACCCTTACTTTCTTTGTCCCTTGGTGTGGATCCGAGTTGTCACACGAAGAACTACTACGTCGAGGAAACGATTTACACATCAATAAAGATGGACCCCTATTAGGTGAACTTAATGAGCCAACATCGAGAGTCCACAAGGACAAAGTAAGTAAGGGTTGATAGTCGCTGAAGGAGGATCAGCCTGAGCCAGTTGACACTCGAGAGTCCACTTATCAATAAACATCTGTACTCGAAATAACAATGAATGAAAATAATAAGATTAAATTTATCTATCCTTGAAATTATTTAAATAAATGTGGACTTAAGTAAACGGACTGGTAATTAAGCCCTACTCGTTGACAGTCTTGTCCTACACGAGTCCTTCCTAAAACATAAAATAAATTAAATAAGTATGAGAAATAAAAAAATAAATTATTTGCCAGTACGTCCTCTCCCGATGATGTCCCGATTCCAAGTGAGGGTTTGACTTGGTCCGACCCAGGATGGCAATGGCGCATGATTAGTGTTGGATTTATGTCGATATTGGGAAAATGTGGTCACTATCCATGGCTCTCTCCCGCTCCAACTGAAACAGAAAGAAAACAAAAATAAAATTGAAAAACCGAGTATTCAACCCGAAATGTGGAAGGATTTTCAAGGAAAATATTTCCACATTTCAGATTCTAATTGGGAATTTCAAGGACTGACAAAGATATAAATTAATGAAGCATGCTACAAAAAGTGAATGAACAGAGAAGCTAACGAAATTGTTATTTCTTTCCAGCCGTTAGTTGAGAAGCTTCCTCCTCTCGAGCGTGAATGTTAATTCACACAAAGGTCGACCAGATCACGGCTGATACTCTCCTCAGTAACTAATAACCCTTACTTTCTTTGTCCCTTGGTGTGGATCCGAGTTGTCACACGAAGAACTACTACGTCGAGGAAACGATTTACACATCAATAAAGATGGACCCCTATTAGGTGAACTTAATGAGCCAACATCGAGAGTCCACAAGGACAAAGTAAGTAAGGGTTGATAGTCACTGAAAGAGGATCAGCCCGAACCAGTTGACACTCGAGAGTCCACTTCTCAATAAACACCTGTACTTGAATTAACAATGAATGAAAGTAATAAAAGTAAATTTGCCTATCCTTGAAATTATTTAAATAAATGTGGACTTAAGTAAACGGAGAGTGTTTACTTCCTACTCCTTGGTAGCCTTGTCTTATAAGCGTCCTTCCTAAAACAAAATAAATTAAACAAGTATGAGAAATAAGAACAGAATGTATTTGCCTGTACGTCTTCCTCCAACGACGGCTCGATTCCGAATGATGGTTTGACTCACTCCAACCCAGGGTGGCAATGGCGCGTGATTGTTGTCGATTCGTTGTAGAGTTTATATCGTTATTGGATACGGGGTCACTATCCATGGTCCTCTAGCGCTCGACCTGAAACAAACAAAAAAATTAGAATAAATTTGGAAAAAAAACGAGAATTCAACCCGAAATGTGGAAGGATTTTCAAGGAAAATATTCCCACATTTCAGATTCTAATTAGAAATTTCAAGGACAGACAAAGATATAAATTAATAAAGCATGCTACAAAAAGTGAATGAAAACAGAAGCTAACGAAATTGTTACTTCTTTCCAGCGGTTAATTGAAAAGCTTCCTCCTCTCGAGCGTGAATGTTAATTCACACAAAGGTCAACCAGATCACGGCTGATACTCTCCTCAGTGACTAATTACCCTTACTTTCTTTGTCCTTTGGTGTGGATCCGAGTTGTCACACGAAGAACTACTACGTCGAGGAAACGATTTACACATCAATAAAGATGGACCCCTATTAGGTGAACTTAATGAGCCAACGTCGAGAGTCCACAAGGACAAAGTAAGTAAGGGTTGATAGTCGCTGAAGGAGGATCAGCTCGAGCCAGTTGACACTCGAGAGTCCACTTCTCAATAAACACCTGTACTTGAATTAACAATGAATGAAAGTAATAAAAGTAAATTTGACTATCATTGAAATTATGTAAATAAATGTGGACTTAAGTAAACGGACAGGTAATTAAGCCTTACTCGTTGACAGCCTTGCCCTATATTTGTCCCTCGTAAAACTTAAAAAAATTAAGCAAGTATGAAAAGTAGAAAAATAATTAGGATATTTGTCAGTACGTCCTCCTCTGATGACGGTTTGACTCCAAATAATGGTTTGTCTTTCTCCAACTGATGGAGAAAAGGGTACAGGGTTGGTATGAATTCCATATCGAATATATATCGATATTGGACAGTTTTGCCACTAGGAATAGTCCTCTTCCACTCCACCTGAAAATAAGAAATGTTAATAAAATTTGAAAAAACGAGTATTTAACCTGAAATATGGAAGGTTTTTCAAAAAAAATATTTCCATATTTCATTTTATAATTTGGAATTTCAAGAACTGGCAAAAATGGTATTTAAGACGAAGATTCTACCAAAAACATACGATTATAAAAAAAAGGGAAAATGGTATTTGATTCTAGTTATTAATTGAGATGCATCTTTCTCTCGAGAGAGTGAACGTTAATTCAATTAAGATGTGCCTTTATTAGTTGAACTGGACATGTGGGAAGATAGAATCTCCGTGGAAAATGAAGTTGAGGTGATTCCCTTTATTTTAAAAGGAATTAAGAAACCTGAAAATGATACCCTACCTAATACCGAAAACTATAATGACTATCTAATTCACAAAGCTATATAAAGAGCCTACATATAACGCCAATCTAAACCTAATGAAAAACAGAAAATACGCGCAAAATAGAAATAGACGATACGGAAGATCTGAAAAACATTAAAAACAAAACAAGAATTGATTTTAACCGAAGAATGTCCAACTGTAACCTACTGATAGGTTTTTGGTCATTCTTTAGTTAATAAAAAAAATTTCCACGGTTTTACCCGTGGGACTCACTCATTCAGCGAATTCCCAGCCATAATTCATACATATTCTGCGATAATACCGAAGATGGGAATGGTGATGTTGATGGCGATGATAATGGCGTTTATGATGACGATGGAGACGAGGACGCTGACGTTATGCACTCGCGAAACAATGATTTTTAAACGGCACTGCGCGAATTCTTTTTAAGGTACACTTGTCGCGACAACCGCACTACGCGACGAGCACTTCACGACTGACACTACGAGACTCGGATTATTCAAAAGGCACTACGCGACGCGATTTGTCTTTAACGTATACTACGCGGGACAACCGCACTCCGCGACGAACACTTAACGACTGACACTACGAAACTCGTATTTTTAAAGTAGCAGTGCGCTACGCGATTTCCTTTAAACGTACACTACGCGAGAGAACCGCACTACGCGACGAGCACTTCACCACTGACACTTCGAGACTTGGATTTTTAAAGTAGCAGTGCGCTATGCGATTTCTTTTAAACGTATACTATGCGGGAGAACCGCACTACGCGACGTGCACTTCACGACTGACACTACAGACTCGGATTTTTAAAGCAGCTATGCGCTACGCGTTTTCTTTTTTACGAACACTACGTGAGAGAACCGCACTGCGCGACGAACACTTCACAACTGACACTACAGACTCGGATTCTTAAATCAGCAGTGCGCTACGCGATTTCTTTTTAACGAACACTACCGGGACAACCGCACTACGCGACGAGCAGTTCACGACTGACACTAAAAGACTCGGATTTTTCAAACTGCACAGCGCGACGCGATTTGTCTTTAACGTATACTACGCGGGACAACCGCACTCCGCGACGAACACTTTTCGACTGACACTACGAAACTCGGATTATTCAAAAGGCACTACGCGACGCGATTTCTTTTTAACGTACACTACCGGGACAACCGCACTACGCGACGAGCAGTTCACGACTGACACTACAGACTCGGATTTTTAAAGCAGCTATGCGCTACGCGTTTTCTTTTTTACGAACACTACGTGAGAGAACCGCACTGCGCGACGAGCACTTCACAACTGACACTACAGACTCGGATTCTTAAATCAGCAGTGCGCTACGCGATTTCCTTTAAACGTTCACTACGCGAGAGAACCGCACTACGCGACGAGCACTTCACAACTGACACTTCGAGACTTGGATTTTTAAAATAGCAGTGCGCTACGCGATTTCTTTTAAACGTATAGTACGCGGGAGAACCGCACTACGCGACGTGCACTTCACGACTGACACTACAGACTCGGATTTTAAAAGCAGCTATGCGCTACGCGTTTTCTTTTTTACGAACACTACGTGAGAGAACCGCACTGCGCGACGAACACTTCACAACTGACACTACAGACTCGGATTCTTAAATCAGCAGTGCGCTACGCGATTTCTTTTTAACGAACACTACCGGGACAACCGCACTACGTGACGAGCAGTTCACGACTGACACTAAAAGACTCGGATTTTTCAAACTGCACAGCGCGACGCGATTTGTCTTTAACGTATACTACGCGGGACAACCGCACTCCGCGACGAACACTTAACGACTGACACTACGAAACTCGTATTTTTAAAGTAGCAGTGCGCTACGCGATTTCCTTTAAACGTACACTACACGAGAGAACCGCACTACGCGACGAGCACTTCACCACTGACACTTCGAGACTTGGATTTTTAAAGTAGCAGTGCGCTACGCGATTTCTTTTAAACGTATACTACGCGGGAGAACCGCACTACGCGACGTGCACTTCACGACTGACACTACAGACTCGGATTTTTAAAGCAGCTATGCGCTACGCGTTTTCTTTTTTACGAACACTACGTGAGAGAACCGCACTGCGCGACGAACACTTCACAACTGACACTACAGACTCGGATTCTTAAATCAGCAGTGCGCTACGCGATTTCTTTTTAACGAACACTACCGGGACAACCGCACTACGCGACGAGCAGTTCACGACTGACACTAAAAGACTCGGATTTTTCAAACTGCACAGCGCGACGCGATTTGTCTTTAACGTATACTACGCGGGACAACCGCACTCCGCGACGAACACTTTTCGACTGACACTACGAAACTCGGATTATTCAAAAGGCACTACGCGACGCGATTTCTTTTTAACGTACACTACCGGGACAACCGCACTACGCGACGAGCAGTTCACGACTGACACTACAGACTCGGATTTTTAAAGCAGCTATGCGCTACGCGTTTTCTTTTTTACGAACACTACGTGAGAGAACCGCACTGCGCGACGAGCACTTCACAACTGACACTACAGACTCGGATTCTTAAATCAGCAGTGCGCTACGCGATTTCCTTTAAACGTTCACTACGCGAGAGAACCGCACTACGCGACGAGCACTTCACAACTGACACTTCGAGACTTGGATTTTTAAAATAGCAGTGCGCTACGCGATTTCTTTTAAACGTATAGTACGCGGGAGAACCGCACTACGCGACGTGCACTTCACGACTGACACTACAGACTCGGATTTTTAAAGCAGCTATGCGCTACGCGTTTTCTTTTTTACGAACACTACGTGAGAGAACCGCACTGCGCGACGAACACTTCACAACTGACACTACAGACTCGGATTCTTAAATCAGCAGTGCGCTACGCGATTTCTTTTTAACGAACACTACCGGGACAACCGCACTACGTGACGAGCAGTTCACGACTGACACTAAAAGACTTGGATTTTTCAAACTGCACAGCGCGACGCGATTTGTCTTTAACGTATACTACGCGGGACAACCGCACTCCGCGACGAACACTTAACGACTGACACTACGAAACTCGTATTTTTAAAGTAGCAGTGCGCTACGCGATTTCCTTTAAACGTACACTACGCGAGAGAACCGCACTACGCGACGAGCACTTCACCACTGACACTTCGAGACTTGGATTTTTAAAGTAGCAGTGCGCTACGCGATTTCTTTTAAACGTATACTACGCGGGAGAACCGCACTACGCGACGTGCACTTCACGACTGACACTACGAGACTCGGATTATTCAAAAGGCACTACGCGACGCGATTTCTTTTTAACGTATACTACCGGGACAACCGCACTACGCGACGAGCACTTCACGACTAACACTAAAGACTACGATTTATAAAGCACCTGTGCGCTACGCGATTTCTTTTTAACGTACACTACGCAGGAGAATCGCACTACGCGACGAGCAGTTCACGACTGACACTACAGACTCGGATTTTTAAAGTAGCAGTGCGCTACGCGATTTCTTTTAAACGTACACTACGCGGAAGAACCGCACTACGCGACGAGCACTTCACGACTGACACTACAGATTCTGATTTTTAAATCAGCAGTGCGCGACGCGATTTTTTTTAACGTGTACTACGCGGGACAACCGCACTCCGCGACGAACACTTTTCGACTGACACTACGAAACTCGGATTATTCAAAAGGCACTACACGACGCGATTTCTTTTTAACGTACACTACCGGGACAACCGCACTACGCGACGAGCAGTTCACGACTGACACTACAGACTCGGATTTTTAAAGCAGCTATGCGCTACGCGTTTTCTTTTTTACGAACACTACGTGAGAGAACCGCACTGCGCGACGAGCACTTCACAACTGACACTACAGACTCGGATTCTTAAATCAGCAGTGCGCTACGCGATTTCTTTTTAACGAACACTACCGGGATAACCGCACTACGTGACGAGCAGTTCACGACTGACACTAAAAGACTCGGATTTTTCAAACTGCACAGCGCGACGCGATTTGTCTTTAACGTATACTACGCGGGACAACCGCACTCCGCGACGAACACTTAACGACTGACACTACGAAACTCGTATTTTTAAAGTAGCAGTGCGCTACGCGATTTCCTTTAAACGTACACTACGCGAGAGAACCGCACTACGCGACGAGCACTTCACCACTGACACTTCGAGACTTGGATTTTTAAAGTAGCAGTGCGCTACGCGATTTCTTTTAAACGTATACTACGCGGGAGAACCGCACTACGCGACGTGCACTTCACGACTGACACTACAGACTCGGATTTTTAAAGCAGCTATGCGCTACGCGTTTTCTTTTTTACGAACACTACGTGAGAGAACCGCACTGCGCGACGAACACTTCACAACTGACACTACAGACTCGGATTCTTAAATCAGCAGTGCGCTACGCGATTTCTTTTTAACGAACACTACCGGGACAACCGCACTACGCGACGAGCAGTTCACGACTGACACTAAAAGACTCGGATTTTTCAAACTGCACAGCGCGACGCGATTTGTCTTTAACGTATACTACGCGGGACAACCGCACTCCGCGACGAACACTTTTCGACTGACACTACGAAACTCGGATTATTCAAAAGGCACTACGCGACGCGATTTCTTTTTAACGTACACTACCGGGACAACCGCACTACGCGACGAGCAGTTCACGACTGACACTACAGACTCGGATTTTTAAAGCAGCTATGCGCTACGCGTTTTCTTTTTTACGAACACTACGTGAGAGAACCGCACTGCGCGACGAGCACTTCACAACTGACACTACAGACTCGGATTCTTAAATCAGCAGTGCGCTACGCGATTTCCTTTAAACGTTCACTACGCGAGAGAACCGCACTACGCGACGAGCACTTCACAACTGACACTTCGAGACTTGGATTTTTAAATTAGCAGTGCGCTACGCGATTTCTTTTAAACGTATAGTACGCGGGAGAACCGCACTACGCGACGTGCACTTCACGACTGACACTACAGACTCGGATTTTTAAAGCAGCTATGCGCTACGCGTTTTCTTTTTTACGAACACTACGTGAGAGAACCGCACTGCGCGACGAACACTTCACAACTGACACTACAGACTCGGATTCTTAAATCAGCAGTGCGCTACGCGATTTCTTTTTAACGAACACTACCGGGACAACCGCACTACGTGACGAGCACTTCACGACTGACACTACAGATTCTGATTTTTAAATCAGTAGTGCGCGACGCGATTTTTTTTAACGTGTACTACGCGGGACAACCGCACTCCGCGACGAACACTTTTCGACTGACACTACGAAACTCGGATTATTCAAAAGGCACTACGCGACGCGATTTCTTTTTAACGTACACTACCGGGACAACCGCACTACGCGACGAGCAGTTCACGACTGACACTACAGACTCGGATTTTTAAAGCAGCTATGCGCTACGCGTTTTCTTTTTTACGAACACTACGTGAGAGAACCGCACTGCGCGACGAGCACTTCACAACTGACACTACAGACTCGGATTCTTAAATCAGCAGTGCGCTACGCGATTTCTTTTTAACGAACACTACCGGGACAACCGCACTACGCGACGAACACTTATTGACTGACACTTCGAAACTCGGATTTTTTAAACGGCACTGTGCGACGCGAATTTTATGTCAACGTATACTACGCGGGACAACCGCACTGCGCGACGAACACTTATCGATTGACACTTCGAAACTCGGATTTTTCAAACGGCATTTCGTAACGCGAGTTTCATTTTAAGGTATACTACTCTGGAAAACCGCACTCCACGACGAGCACTTATCGACTGACACTACGAGACTCGGATTTTTCAAACGACACTCCTCGACGTGAAATTTTTAAACGCGCTCTCTCACTCTTTAGTGAAGTCGCTAACCGTAACAGAAATAAATTATTGCATGTAATTTTATAGAGTTAATTTTAATTTATTTAACTTTAATATAATTAAAGTAAAACTGGCAGGCTTTAACAGTCTTTGAGGCTTCTGTCTTTATTCGGTGCAGCTCTCACACACACATACACAATAGACACGCTCCGCACTGACTGTAGTCACAAATTTTCTATTTATTACGCGAATTACACACAGATAAAAGCTTTTATTTTCATCACACACTGCGTTCATTACTATATATATTCTATTAAAATATCCCAACTGCATTATTTAAATTTCCCTCTTGACATAATTAAATATGCGGAAATTATATAGAAAAGTTAAGTTTAATTTTTAAACAATTTATCGTCACCAATGCCGAATACTTATAATTGCACAACACTATTAAAAAATGTTAACCAGAATTTTAAATTTATTTAGAAATTAATAATAATTAATAAAATCTTAAATAAATTTAAATTGTTTGTATAAAAATAATAAAAACTAATTAAATTTATTTAAATTTTATAAAACGCGGCACAATTTTATTAATATTATAAAATAAATAGCTCATATGTGATGAAAATAAAACATTAGATTATTTTTAATCGCGACTAATTTAAACTAAATGTCAGTACTCAGTGGTTACGAAAAACCACAACGCGGGATCCACTGACGACCGGTACGCGGATAATTGATAACTGAGTTGATGTACCCGCTACGCAAGAGGGCTATGCGGAACAGGTATCGCTTATTGTGGGCGGGTTAATTAGCAATCGCACCTGATTGGTTGCAATTTTAGATATTCCGCAAATCAGTTGCGACTGCTATCGGTATGAGTAGGATCTCTTACACCAACTTTTAAAATGATTATTTTGCCAAGTACGGATTGACCATTTTTTCGAAAATACTTATGCTAATACATTGCAATGTTAACAATTTTATATCATATGGCAAATTTAGCGTTTTAGAAGCCAGTGAAAAAGAATCTTAACGAGTAGTACCTGTCCCGGATGGTATATTTTTGAAGCGCGAGTTTCAGTTTATCTATCAAATTTCCGCGTATGAGTTGTCAGTAAATCGCGCTGTTTCTTTTTATAATCACTGACATTTATTTCGCATTAGTCGCGATTAAAAATAATGTAGTGTTTTATTTTCATCAAATACGTGCTATTTTATTATTATGTTAATAAAATTTTACCGCTCTTTAATAAATCTATGTAAATTTAATTAAAATAAATTATTTTGTTACAGTTTAATTAATTTTAAGTAAATTTTCATTCATTATTATTGATTTTATATAATACAATAATTTAATGGAATACTGTATGTGATGAAAATAAAAGCTTTCATTTGTAAAAGAAGTGTAATAATTAGAAAACTCGTAAAAATTATCAGTGTGCAGCACACGCGTGTGCGTGTTTAGTGCTTGCACGATTAAAAGTAGAAGACTCAAGGACTCTCTTAACCCATAATTCTCATCATTTTATTTTGAAGTTAAATGAACTATAAAATGAACTCACTACAGTTTAATAAAATAATATTTGTTATACATTAGACGATCTTATTCTAAAATGAATGCGCGTTTAAAAATTCCACGCCGTGTAGTGGCATTTAAAAAATTCGTGTCGCGTAGTGCCGTTTAAAAATAATTCTTTTGTAAGTGAATATCGTCATTATATATACTGTTTTGCAATTAATTTACAATAAAAAATGTAGTTAATAAATATTTTAAAACATCTGCATGTTATAATAAATGATGTTCTGTTAAACAAATGTCTGCATTTATACTATTTATAGTTCCCGCTTACATCTGACGTGTATAACGAAATTTACCGAGCTCAGGCGAAGTTTTTTATAAGTTTTTTTAATAGTGTATAGACACTGTGGAAAATTGATCGCTGTCTTTGAAATTCGTCGAGAAAGTACGAAGTGAAGTTAACTGAAAGGTCGCCGAATCAATTTCCTATGGTGTATGTAGTGCACAGTGGGAATTCAGTGGAAAATTGAATCGTGTGTGGTTCAGCTAGCTTCACTCTGTAATTTAACATGGAAAATGATTACTATACACTATAGCTGAAAGCACACACGATTCAATTTATAGGTGTAGTATATACATACGAACGAAGCAAGCGAGTGAGTTAGGTGCGCGAAGTAAAAGCGCTGGTCTTTTTAATGCGATTCCTAAAAGCATCGAAAAATTATGGGAAAGCCATACCTGGCGATTACTGTATAAGTTGACACCCTAAAAAGTGCACAATACTGCACAAAGTGTAAAAAGTGTAGGCAAATGTAGGCAACGAGAACAGACCTATAGTTCATAGTCGTTCCTCCACCTCGACTCGAACTCGACTCAGGCTAAAATACTACAGTATATGTTACGTAAACTATAGTATTGAAACTCGAGTCGAGTGTGGGGTATCCGTGTGAATACCACCGTTACCCTAAAATCTGTAATTTCTGTAAACAGTGTAAACATCATCCAATGCTCCATGCATGTGGTTACACATTAGTTGTGTATGAACAAATTGGAGAAAATAATTAGAGTAAAAAAATAGGTTAAATATAGCTTATAACCTATCATGTTATAATGAATTCGACAAAAAGCAACGGAGAAGCCGGGAATGGCTTAGAGGATTTGGGTATAGCTGGGCAAGTTTTCCTAAGCGATGCTTTAACAAGCTGTACTGATCCCTTAAAAGCTATAGAAGAATTTCAGGTATTTAATTGTAATAACTTTTTCTTTATCTTTCATTTAAATAATGAATATTTTTAGCTGGAAAATGGTATTTTACTTCCTTCGTTACGACCAATGTTACCTTTATTAGATTTACATGGGGTTAGAAGGTTAGATTTTCATGCTTCAGTACTTGAGGAATTACGAGAGAAGCTTGTGAAACGTATTAATGAAATAGGTGGAGAAAGAGGGGACAAGACCTCATCTGGAGATAAAAGATTAAAAGAGTTACTATCGAAAAGCTTCTCTGCAGTAAGAGTTGCTGCTCTAAGGCCGATTGTTATGTGCATATTAAGAAATACACCTCATATTGATGATAAATATTTACGTGTTCTTGTTAGAGAAAAAGAACTATATAATGATGCCGATACTGAGGTTAAACGGCAAATATGGAAAGATAACCAAAGTTTGTTTGGCGATGAAGTATCTCCACTATTTAGCAGATATATCATTGAAAAAGAGCAAATTCTTTTTGATCATAGGAACTTAAATAGCCTCTTTTTTATGCCATCTCCTAAGGTATATCTTTATACACTTTTTATAACTAACAAATATTATTATCTCTGCAACTCATTTTTATAGGTTCGAAGACAGGGAGAGGTTGTACAAAAACTGGCACATATGATTGGGCATAGTGTAAAATTATATGATATGGTACTACAATTTTTAAGGACATTATTCCTACGTACAAAAAACATTCATTATTGCACTCTTAGAGCAGAGCTGCTTATGGCATTACATGATTTAGAAGTAAGGAAATTATAAAAGTATCTGTTTTTATAAATTATTTTTAGAGTTTAATGCTGATATCTATTTATGTAATAGATATTAAAGTTTTCCTATATTTTAGATACAAGACATCATTTCTGTTGATCCATGTCACAAATTTACGTGGTGTCTAGATGCTTGTATCAGAGAAAAAAATGTGGATATTAAAAGATCTAGAGAGCTTCAAGGGTTTTTGGACAGTATAAAGGTACAACAAAATTAAAGTGCTGCTTTTCTCTATTTTTAATTGCAAACTAATTATGATTTTGTATAGAAAGGACAAGAACAAGTATTGGGTGATTTGAGTATGACTTTATGTGACCCTTATGCTGTGAATTTCTTAGCTAGTAGTGCTATCAAAATTACATTACACCTCATCAATGGAGACAGTATGCCAAGGGATAATGCTGTACTAGTGCTGTTATTACGAATGTTGGCTCTAGGCTTATCTGCTTGGCAAATGATTGATTCTCAAGATTTCAAAGAACCAAAATTAGATGTTCAAGTAGTAACAAAGTTCTTACCAGCGTTAATGTCTTTAATGGTAATATTTTAAATTTGAACATTTTTAGATTTTTTTCCCAACATTGTAATATAAAACTCATTTTGAAGATATATGAATATTATAAATTTATAGGTAGATGATCAAATAAGACAACTCAATTGTAGACTTCCGCCTGACGAAAGAGAAAGTGCAATAGCTATAATAGAGCATTCAGGCCCTCCTCCTGATGCCTGTCAAGCGTATGCTCAGCTTTCGGGAGTTGCAGCTGTTCTATCGATGTATTATTCACTACATGTAGGAGGCGGCGGTGGAATAGGAAGAGGACGCGGAGATGGTAGAGGTCTAATGCGAGTTTTAGCTACTCTGCCCAACTGTCAAGCTCAACGAGCATTTGAAGATCCATTTTTACATACTTTGGTAAAATATATTTTTATATTCTTTCTAAGAGAATCATTTTCAACGTTTAATTTTCTCTTGTACTTTCAGGTTTCTCTATTGATATTGAATATGGCGGACGAGTTTTCAAATGAATCATTTTGTACAGTAATTTTTGATGAATTTTTCTTAGCAGGTTTAGGTAGAGATAATGTAACAAGGCATTTGTTAAAGTTGCTTTGGTACATATATCCAAAACTGCCACCTACGCGATTACACTCTCTGCTGAAAGCTCTACAGCCTACCAGTCAAGTAATTCTATTTTTATTTATATTTTGCAATGCATATTTTCCTGCAAATAAAATATACATTATTGTAGCATAATGAAGCTGTACATAGCCTGTATGAAGCTCTTCGTGAGAAAGTTGGTACACGATCGACAGACGAGCAAGCGTTGAGCGCACCGCAAATGGACACACTGGGTTTAGATTGCCCATCATCTAGTTTATCCAATGTTGCTAACACTTGATCTGGTTTTCTTTAAATTGCGTAGGTTTTTTCTTTTTTTTAACTTTTGACGCTATTGATACATTTTCAAAGGACTATTGAAAAACAGTGCGAATTAATTTATTTTATTTACTGCATAAGTCGATAAAAAGATTATTTAAATAATTTGAATCCAATTTATAAGACATTAAAATCATTGAAATATAAGCAGACGCCTGCTTAGAATGTAACAGGGATCTTATTTGTGAATCTATCATACTCAACCTGCGAATGACGTAAAATGTTAATTATATGTATATATAGAAGTATAGGTATAAATAAAACTTACATTTTTATAATAATAAGCCCAACAAGATTCCATTCTGCAGCCTTAAAAAGAATATTTTTTGATGATAAGGAAAAGCTATTAACCAAAGCTTTTACCTTAGAACTTCTTTCTACATTATAAGTATAATACTGTGTAGGTAGATGTAAGCTATGGTTTCCAACTAAAGTTAATAATAAATCTGGGAGACTGTAATAATAAATTAATAGTTATACAATACACTTATATAGTATGAAATAAAATATCAATTATTACATTTTATTAAGTTTGTCTGTTAAAATCCGACGTCTGAGAACATTGGGATGATGAATATTTGTCAGAGGTAGTATTGGAAAAAATTCTTCTTTATCACTATTTTCCTTGGTATCCTCTGGTTTTTTTATAACCAGATTGCCCTCATAAAAAGCACGTACCTGAATTGAATTATTTTGTTATCAGATTATAAGTCAAATGTGAACAATCTTGAAAAACATGAACAGCAAAGAAACCTTTAAATCCATTAGTTTCCCTTTTTCTTGAAGATCAGCTATATGTGGAACAGGATTGAGAACATTACTGGTTAACATATCGCGATCTTGTTGCTCATCTTCTAATTGTAATTTGTTTAATCTCTTACATATTTCTTTATATTTGTCATATTGATTAATTATTTCAAGACACTCTTGCTTAGCAGCAACATCTCCAAATAAATAACAAAGTGTGTTTTTATTTACCCATTCTTTAACACTTCTTTCTACATGACATACAAGAGATTGAAATACTTGCTCTTCTAGAGACTTTGACGTTATCTTTTGTTTAAGTTTTTCACTTTTTTTATGTTGAAATATTGTACTATTATTTGTCATGTTATCTTTTGATTGAATTACTGCAGTTGAATTTTCTGAAAGCTTAATATCTGTGAAAATTATTGGGTTTCTCCTCAAGTCAGGATCTTTAAAATGCTCTATAGGTTCTTTTGCATTTGTAGACTTTGGTTCATTTAAATCAATGCTTTCCTCAATTACTCTATTATCCATATTTTCTGTAATATTTCTTGTTAATAAAAAATCTCTTTCTTTTAATGTATAATATTGTAAGGAGCTGCAGTTTTTTGAAGTATCACATGCCTTTTCTTCAATAAAATTTTTAATTTTTAATATCTGTTTCTCATTATTTATATTACTTGTGATATCATTATCTGAAGTTTTAATATTAATGTCATTGTTCTGCACATTATTAATGCCTATTTTTTCTTGGGATTCATTTTTTTCTTTATTTATGTTGCTATTATTTATCATACTCAAAGTGATATCAATTCCTGTTACATTTACCTCTTCACCTGGTGTACATTTGTTAAATTCTTCTTGAGGCATTAATTTGAATATTGGAATTTTATCTTTATCCCTTAGCCATAATGGATCTATCAACATTTGTTCCAAGAGATATCTTGCTGCCCCATAGCAATGTGAACTACAGAATTTTTTTCGTTGACTAACATTATATACCTTGTTTCTCTGAGTAGATATATGATATTGTTGGTTAATAATTGCTGTTAAAGTATTCTGACAAAGAACATAACCACACAACTTTGTAATTACTCTTTCTTCAATGACATCTTCCATGTGGCTTTTATTAATATGAATTAACTGAAAAAAACAAATGCTTCAATATCTTCAAAAAGAACAAATATATATTTGATTGTTAAAATAAATTAGATACTAAAAAGCCTATATTTACATTTTGGAGTAGCCAATCTGAGCTGATGTTAGGCTCAAGTAGATGCTCCACTATCATCAAGGCCTTAGCCTCACATTTATTTTTTTTCAGAGACGCTAATTGCATTTGTGCCTTGCTAAAACGGTATTATTACTTAAAAACTAACTACAATAGGAATAGATAGACATGAACCATGTTCCGACTTCCGTTACTGCAAGTAAACCTCAAGTACACTTGCAGGCTGCAGTAATAACGGAACACGGCCATGATTAATTGAACTAACCTAAAAGCATACCTCATCTTTTTTATAATTTTACGTTTTTCACATACATTTTGATGAATAACTAAATGTTTTTCGGGGCTATTCATCATTATAAAAATTTTTTCCAATTAGTGAAACAAGGGATACAAATCAGACCTGCCTTAGCACTAAGGATTTGAAACGCAGACAGCCCAATACTTCACTTTTTTCGTGTGTCGATTAAACTTATCTACATAGATAGATGGCGTTCGTCTTCCCGCTTCCGCTATATTTTTTTTCATGGTGTATGATTGTTCACGATTTTTGTCCAGTTATTAAAAGTTAAAATTTGTAATAATTATTGATAAAAATATATCAAGCGTTGAGTTGTTTAATAAAGGTTTTATTATTCCCTTTGAGGATAAAATAAATAGTTCTTTTGACGAGATTATTTGATGTGGATAAACGACATAGCAGCGCTATATGTACTTTTGGGCCTTGGAACGCGCCCAGGCCTCAGAGTGAAACATTTGTACATTGGAGCAAGTATATAGATGTAATTAATTATAATGTTTAAAACAAGGTTAAAAAATAGACCAAATTAATGGACAAAAGCGAAATTTAAGTAAATAACTAAATAAAGAAAATCGTTCCTTAAATAAATATATAATAGTGATATAATTTTTTCATTAATGTTATATCTCAGAAATATTGTAATGTTAGTAAAGCAGAAGGTTACCTCCAGCGCACAAGATTTTAAAACACATTGGTCAATGGGCTTACTCAATTCGATGGCAGATCCAAAATGTATAATAAAAGAAGATGATACAGTCGTAGTTATAAAAGACAAATACCCAAAAGCTCAACATCATTTTTTAGTTCTTCCTAAGATAAATATACCTTCAATACGGCATATAAGCCAAGAGCACAATAATTTATTGTTTCACATGGATAAAATAGCCAATGACATTGTACAGAAATATAAAGAGTATAAATTTTTGTATGTTATAAAATATTTTATATATTTTGGAGCTAAAATACAAAATTTCTAATAGCTTTATTAAACATTTCTTTTTTTATTATTATAGGATAGGATATCATGCAATGCCAAGTATGCATAGATTACATTTGCATATAATAAGTTCGGACTTTAATAGTCCATGCTTAAAAACTAAGCATCACTGGAATTCATTTAATACTCCATACTTTATACCTTCCAAAGGTAAGATGTTGTCAATAAGACTTTTATACTTACAGATTTTACTAATTATTTAAATAATTTCACAGAGATTGTTCAACAGTTAAAGGAGAGTGGGAAAATACAAGCGATTGCACCTGATAAATGTAAAGAATATTTATTAAGACCTTTGAGATGTCATAAATGTTCTGAGAGGCCTGAAACCATACGTATGCTAAAACAGCATTTACTAGCTCATGTTACACAGAAAGAATAAAACTCTAAAAGTTTGAACGTCTATTCAATAAATATAGTCCAATAAATTACATTCTTCTGTGACATTTAGAAAGGGCTAGCCACTTAAAATGACCAAGATTATAGATGCAAGGAAACATGTATATCCAAAACTGTACTACATGAATCTGTTGTATATGACCTTTTTAAAGCTTCTCACTATTTGAGCCAGAAAAGTGTTATGCTGATTTGTTATATATTTAATAGTGACTGAAATAATACGAACGTTTTTTAACATGTATGCTTCAGAAAATTTTATATGACAAACACTGCATAATAACTAATATTTAATCAAATTGTATAAAACTTTAGTCTCTTTAGCAAAATAATTATTTTTTTAAGAAATTCGTTTTTATTAAATTCTTTTTCCTTTATCACTATTGAATTCTATAGTGAGTGTCAATGTGGGATGCGCAGCAGAGAAAAAATTCCATACGCTACATCCCCGTCACGCGTCCTTAAAATAAAAGTAAAAGGAAGCTTCAAGGTATATAGGGATCACATTTTGAAAAGAGAATAATATTTCGTATATTTCGGAAAATTTATTATAAATAAATTTGAAACTATAATTATTGATAGGATTCTTAGCCATACCAATTCATTTAATAGGTATTTACATTAGTCTTCTTTTTCAGTGTCATGTGTTCTTAGAAGTTATAATTTTGCAATTTAATGTAAATTGTATTATGTGTATGAATGTGTAAAGTATAATTTACATACATTTAGTAATACTGTAATTAATAGTTGAAGCGGTTGTATTTTCGTATAGAAACGATAGGCTTTTTTAATATCTGCAAAATCTTACGGTTCTAGATCGCGGCCAAACGGCTTGTTCTTATGTAATTTAAATATTTGCATCTGATTATATTGCATAAATCGATTAACTAAAAAACATATCTTTTAACGCCAGGAAATAAGCTAGTTAAATTTTCAGCCAAAATGGATGAAATAACTGTGCAAATATCTCTATTTAACAAATGCACTTAATTTCAGGATTTTTTTTTTACTGACTAAATTTCAATAATCTAAAAGACACCCATTCTTTTAGTACCGTCTCGTTTCTACAGAAATGCAATGCTATCTATATTGAAATTGAACATTTCCAACTGAGTTAATGCTATGCTTACATAAAACGTAGGATTTGCGAGTTAAACAGGGATGGAAATGTCCATTTATCACTAGATTTCATTTGGACTATCCCACACGCAATCTGACTTAATAGTAATAAATATACAGCACGCTATTAGTCGTATTCTTTGGCCAGAAAGAAAGTCTTGCGTGGTATACATTACGTATCAATCTAACAAAGTAAGTTTTTTTCTTTGTTAAATGTGTCAAACTCTCTCTCTCTCTCTCTCTCCCTCTCCCTCTCATACACACACACACTCGTTCGCGATTTCTCTCTATAATGACACTTTAAAGAAACTCATTACTACACGCATACTTTTAAAATATAGTTTGATCGCTTGCTTTCTTCCATAGGAAAGAGTACCACGTATATCGGTCGAGTTGGCGTGATTCGCACTCAGCAAGCTTGGAGCTCTATATAATATGCTAACAAACTCCCCTCGAGAAACAATTCTTAATAATATAGAAAAATAAGAAGAGTGCCACTGTGCTCACGAATCTTTACTTTCGTCCGCTCGTGTCTTACGCAACCGGTTAAAGGCGGTCATTTTAACAAAGTCACTAGACTCGAGGACAATACCGACCCGCAGAACGAATCGCCATTTTTTCGATCAGCCGTTAAGGTCCGCGTGCACAGCGATTCACTTCTCGAGTACCCTGTTATGTCTGTTTCCACGGGGAAGATTATTCTTTTTCGTTTTCAATAAATATCTATAATACAACAAACTCCAGAACTGTTGCCAACGAGTCACATAACGAATAACGTCAATAGATTATTTCTAATTTCAAGGTACCCTAGACTCTAGGAATATTTATACAAGACTTTCTTAACTACTATTAAAAATTTATCAATATTGTAGTGTGTTTGTGTGTGTATGTATGTATTAATTTTTCTTTGTAGGTGTATTTACATGTGTTTATATATACACATAGATACTTTTAGATTTACATATCTATAAATCTATGATTATAATACAAGGTATTATTGTACAGACTCGTGTATGTGTAACTCGCTGGCAAAACTGTTTAGGCATTTTGCTAAGAGCGAATCAGCTTATGAACTTTTAACATAAATTAGTACATATACATGTACATTCAGAGCGTAACAGCAACGGTAAATATACTTGAAAACACGCATACACACGAAATTTTTTACCACACATGTACTCATTCGGAAAACACTTATAAAGTTACAAATAATAACATAGCAACAATACAACACAGTACTGATATAGTAGTAATATAGTAAGAGTACTAATAGTAATAGTCGCCAATAACGGTAGCACTAGTAAATAACTTCTATACGCTATCGAACAACATGAGAGATAAAATAAATAATGAAAAACAGACACAGTTTAATAAATTAATGAACGCGTAGTATGTATTTCGGTAATTCTAATGATAATATTAATAATAAGAATATTACTAACATAATAATAGTAATAATGACGGATACTTTTGATTAAAATGCGAAAAGAATGGTGGTAATACGTAATAATGAATGAGTACTAAGGTCCTTAGATCCTAAGAAAATAAGCTATGGCTATGTACTTATCGATAAGTCTATATTGAAGCATCAAGTCTTTCTTCGAAGGGTAACTGTTTCATACGTTTCCCTATATCTCCACCGAGTCCTTGTACAGCAAACGCGTGAAAAAGAACTATCATTTATCTACAACCTTTTTTCTCATCCTATTCATCCTAAGCATTCCAATCTAGTCCGCGAGTGGCCAGACCGTTGGCATTAATTAAATATTGGTTTAACAATACTGTAGCAAGACAACGATTTATACTTACAACTACTATTTACATACAAGTATATCTTATATACGAAGCCTACTCCTTTTGCGGAAGAAATCCCAATCAATACATACCCATACATGCATGCATGCATGCATGCATGTGTGTGTGTGTGTGTGTGTGTATGTGTGTAAATACTATTTACAAAAATAGAGTAGTCCGAGCAACTAGTTAATGCAACGAGCTTGACAAATAATGCTAGGTCATAGCCTTTCAGCTGACACAATCAATTAAAGCTGCAAAAGGATTCGTTATCTTCCACTGCATTTTTTTCAACTTCTAGTTTATTTCTATATTACCTAAATTTATCGAATTCGAGGCGAGTGCCCTCAGTCATTACCATACCTAATCTCGAAGCACGTAATGGACGTACTTAAAGAATCTTATTCTCCTTATAACAAGTTTTGCCAAAAATAGCTTCCTATCAAACAGGTTGCGCTCCCGAAACAGTTTAAAACAACAATGCATTGTATGATTGAAATCCAATTTTTGATAAGATTTTTCTATTGGTTGCTTTTGAAATAAAATGGCAATTCCTGTTAACCTATCACAGCGTATTTTATTACAGATTAATATTAATTGTCAGTTATTTATCCTTATATACGGACATATATTTATGTAAACAATACTTGTCAATTCTAAACTGCTCTGGAGAATTCCCATCCAATCGAAACCCCTTTTGCCCAAAAGATTATACTATCAATTGTTATTAGATTTTTGGGAACATTCTAACATTACATGACGTAAATGTAAATTAGGATTTATTTCCCACGGAGATCTGCCGAGAGAACCATATATAAAGAGAAATTTGGCTGTTTTTTAAAATGGTATTCTTCATGCATTCGAGATTAACTGATAAATTTGGCGATATTGCACGTTTTGAAAAACATTACGTCACATACAGAACGAACGCAGAATAAAATTTGTCCTAACAATTTCTTACTCCCCTATATCGACAGGGCTAGCTTAAATATTTGAGAAACGAACAATTTTAAATATATATATATATATAGGTATATATACACAGAGAACAAAGAAACAAACAAATCTTACAATGGCGCTAATTGAGAGTTCTGAACGCTTTCTTTAGTAAGCTGCTCCAAAATTTACCTAAACTTTTCCTAAGCATACGACGCAAAAGCGTTAAAATGTACATCGTATGGTAATTAATTGGTAATAATTATAATAATAATGAAGTTAAGCTAGGTCGCGCACGTTCTGGCCACAAATTGCATCGCGAATTCTTGAAACGTACCAACGGAAACGACTTATCTCATTCGTATCTGGTAATGCGATCGTTTGCTGAATAGTTTTGGCATCCTCAGACGTTAGTCGTGGCTTCTTGCAAGCCGTAGCTGTGAACTCGTACTTCCTCTATGGCCCGACACCACTCAAGCGCGTAACCATCAGGATCTTCAAGATAGTAAGTTCTGTTTGGCTGCAATAGCAAAAAGGAAATGAGAATGAAACCATGATCGATAATTGACAACGTTATTTAGAAAAAGGAAATGACAAGAAAAAAGGGGGGGGGGGGAGGGGGAAATCAACTAACCGTATGTACAAAGAAGATCTTGAAATTTTTCGGCTCGACTCTCAGTTCAGGACTCCAGGGTATTTCACCCTTGAGTACTTTCTGAATTGGATCGATGTAGTAAAGGTGGGGTCCAGTGGTGAGCAGGAGCATTCGCCTTCTGGCGAAGAGGCCCTTCCGTTTGTTGACAAATCCTTGTTTGAGGATGAGGTTTCCCTCGACGAAGGTGTCCCACTGATTAGAGATGCGTTGTTCCTCCAATCGACTTGTGATTTCTTCCGGGGTGAGATGATCGGTGATACCACCGGAAGTTGTCCGTTTCCGTGGTTTTTCAACTGGGCGCTTGACCGGTCTTGTGGGTTCCGCCGCCGGGCGCTGTTGTTCGTCGCTGTCCTCGTCGTCGTCCTCGCTCTCGCCAATACCGAGACCAAGCAGTCTGGTGAGCTGCTTGTCGTCGAGACCGGGCTCGAGATGATCGGGCACCCTGTAATGCGACCTGAGCTCCTCGTGTTCGGAGGTGCCAGGAAGATAGGGATAGATCGGTGGAGGTGTCTGCTCGTGAAGGGTCTCAAAGTCGACGCACTGGAAGAACGGATGGGCCCTTATGCTGGGATATCCGGCGCCGTGTTCGTCGCGGGCACCGAGACGCTGCGTCGGTTCGAGAACGAGAAGCTGACTGACCAGTGACCTGGCCAGCTCGCAGAATCCATCGGGAATCTCATATTCGAGCTTGAGGATCTTCTGGAAGATCATGTACTCGCTGCGAGAGCGGAATGGTGGTAGACCAGCGACCATTTGGTAGACGATACAGCCGAGGGCCCAAAGGTCGGACGCTCTGCTGGCAGTTTTGTCGGTTAGAAGTTCAGGCGAGACGTATTGGGCGGTACCGACGAACGAGCCTCTCCGTTGTCTTTGGTACTCTTGCTCGATCGCCTGCTGCTGCCTCTTCTGCCCGTCCTCGTCCAACGAACTATCGAGGGGCAGTATAGTCTCTAACCCGTCGCCGTCCTTCAGGATCTTGGCGCTGCCGAAATCGGTGATGAGTATGTGCATCTTCTCGTCCAGCAGGATGTTCTCCGGCTTCAGGTCCCGGTGAATGATTCCAAGCCCATGCAGGTATTCCAAACCGCGGAGTATCTCCGCCGAATAGAACTTGGTGCATTCGATGTCAAAGGAACCGACCTTGTTGATGTAGGGCAGTAGCTCGCCGTTCTTCGCGTACGAGAGGACGAAATATAGCCTTTCCATGTCCTGGAAGGTGCAGTACAGGCGCACGAACGAGTGTTTCGCGCCCGCGAGCATGTTCAGCACCTCCTTCTCGCGTTTCACATACTCGGTCTTTTTCTCTTTAATGATGTGACGCTTTTCGCACACTTTTATCGCGTACTCTTTGTCGGTGTGGATGTCTTTGGCCAGATAAACCTAAAACAAACCAATAACTCCATAAGTTATCCCCTTGAAATAACGATCCACTCTTTTTACGCTCTTTTAAGCTTTTACTCTTTTATCGCAATCTTGCCACTTTTTAGCTTCGCAGTCTCGGGAGTAACTTTATCAGGCCAGCCAAGCAAGCAAGCAGCAGCAGCAGCAATCGAGAGACTCGAAAGTTGCTTGGATGGGAAAAGCCTCGAGAGACTCGTTAGAGAATCGACGCGCGCTACTCTGCTGCTGCTACCCGTGCAGGAATGATAAGTTTCGAGAAGCGTCAAGAAACGAGAGGTTTGTTAAGAATTTTAGGCATGTGGTTATATATTTAGCGTCGTTCTTGTCGTCAGTCGAGGAAGGAATTTGTCGGAAGATTGAATAATCAAAGAGAGAGAGAGAGAGAAAACTTACGGTAGAGAAACTTCCCTCGCCGATCACCTTGCCAAATTTAAAGTCCTTGGGGGTGCGCTTGTGCGTTGGTGGTGGATTGATGCTGGTAAGAGCCGGGTTCGTGGTCGGTGGAACCCGATGTGCTAGAGTGCAGACTGGCGCTACCACACCGTTGGTCACATCGTTCGTCGGTGGAGACATTTTGGACACCGGCCCCTCCACCGTTACTGCCGGCTGTGGCGAAACGGTAAGCGCCTGGTTCGCCACACGCTGCAACAACAACAACAAGTAACGTGAAACTCACTGTTTATCGATATACAAATGACGACCACGTCAATTCGCCTACAACTTTACGTGAAACGCTTCTCTCCCGATATTAAAACAAATAACGCGCGCGAGCATATATTTGTAAATAAAGTCCAGTCCTCCGTATAAAATCAATTAAAAACCTCAGTGAAAAGCAAAGATTTTCACGTCGAGTTGTAGAAGACGATTAAACTCTATTCTCGCTAGCGACAAAATTCAATGGTTGGAAAACGCGAGGAGTAACGCAAGATACAGCTCGTGTATGCTTTTCTTGCTAAGAGATTGTCAAAGGTCGTGAATAAAATGTTCATTCATAAAGAGGAAAAGAATGGAGAGCACGCGTTCTATGCCAGCCACTTAACTCTCTCATCCGGCTCCGGTCGTCCGGTACCAGGAAATCGTGCCGGAAGTGACGTTACTTTGGTATGCCACGTGGGCCACATTGACGCATCTCGGAATGACAGAATCTCGGTGCTACGTTTGTGCTCTGGCCCATATATATATATATATATAAATGACACACACGTTCACATTTACAGGATGTGAATTTTACTTAAAGCGAAGCGTCGTGTGGTTCAGTACTATATAAATATAGAGTACACTGGCGGATCATAGAGCGAAAAACCCGCAAGGAATTCATTCGAGTCTGCTTTATTGAATGGACAAATTTTTCTCACAGCGAGGATGATGAATGATTCGGCTGATGGGCCACATATTTGGCCCGTGTATCGCGCGTACTTCCGGACATTAAATCCCTCTTAAGTAAGGGCTTTGATCGTTTCATTTCCGCTGGAGAGGTCGAAGACGAGTTATCCCGGGCCGATCCGCCGAAAGGAGAGGCTGCACAGTGTCAGTCGCGTTTCCGGTGGAACGATGAATCGCTCGAGACGTTGGCAAAAGGACTGAAAAGCGAGTTTTTCTCATGCGAGATCGAACGTACTCGGCTGCAATGGCGGACAAAAACCGACACGCCTGCGAGGTATTGTTCGCCTATTGCAATAGGAATCAAAGTCTAAATATTATACCGAAGCGACACGCTGTGCTGCCGGAAGAAGAGATCGTCCTTCTCACCGAAAATATCTTCTCTCTAGCGGAGTATGTAGGTTTTCTTTAAGCTCTCGGAATAATTATTCTCCGAGGGAAACACAAATTTCAATATCTACTTGAATTCCTACGCGGTCTTATTCATTCCTTTCACAACTCCATCTCTATATCTCTGTAATTTTATCGTTATTCTTTTCCAATTCGTTCTATATTTATGAGCCTTGGCTTTAGTTTGCAAATCAAACAACAGACTTCAATCGAGCCACGAAAATAGACGGTGTAAGATTCTTTCCTTATCCACAGATTGGTTGTATAACGTGTTATGTAAATAGAAAAATGAAGAAGGCACATTTTCAAGCGTACTGTGTAACAGTTTAGAGAGAGAGAGAGAGAGAGAGAGAGAGAGAGAGGGGGGGGGGGGGGTTAATTATCCGAGCAATGTTGACTGAAATGTTGGTGATCGGCGTGTGCAGATGGATTCGCGTCACCATTATTTTTCCTACGCTGGCGGGCTTGAAAAATTTCCGGTGTTTTCGAAGCATCAAACGGCAATTGTGGGAATTTCGCTCGACTGAATATACGAACGCACCTTAGCCCGGTGTGTTTACGAGGGACCGATTGGCCTCGCGACTGTTATTTGGCATTGAGCTGTATTAAAATACGCTACTAGATACCAAACATTGCTCGGCTTCAAATGGGCCACGTTCCGCGGTTGCGTTTATTCGCGGATAAGAAATTCTTTTTAACGACATCTTTGAAGATAATAACTTTGTAACGTACACTGATTATTCAACGCGTATAGACAAGCGAGGAATTAGAACGACTTTGGGTCGCCAAGGAAAAAGGGGCTATGAAATACTTTTAACGACACTATAAACACACGGAAATACCATATTCAGGGTCAGTTTTATTGGCATGGAAGAACGGACGTTTCGAACCAGATAGCCACACGATATACGATTGATATGCAATGTATACATATATATATATATATATATATATATATATGTTATACAGCAGCTACTCTGATGTAGGAAGCATCATATATTTCTTACAATATTTGCCATGTATGGACATTCTCTCGAGAGGGTTATTACATTCATTGTAACTTAAAGGAGAAGAGACTGCAGCTTCTGGAAGATTCATGATTCGTGGGTCAATCAGAATGCGCGAGCAGCGTCTGTTTGAAAATTAGTGTCAATAATGGAGAGGGCGTTTACTATAATGTATACTTGTATCGAACGACCGCTACGGCGCGTCGAATTTATCCAAGTTGAACGTTGTCCCGATTTGAGAGAATAGTAGCGCGGAGACGGACGATAAAAAGTTGGTAAGCAGCAGCAGACAGGCGTCAGGTACGGTAAATATCGCCGAGATAGGAACGATAAATACGCAACGCCCCAATTTCGCGTCGTCTGGGCACACGGCTGTGTCCATCGATCACCTTCCCCGTGAAAGGGAGGGAGGGATAGACGAAGTATAGCGGTGCGGGGAAGGGGAGGGAGGTAGAAAAGAAGCAAAATCAGGGGAATAAGGGGCTATAGGCGCGCCGGAATTCACTCTGGGTCACGTGATCTCTTTGATCCAGAAACAAGATTAATGTTCCACGTGAAAAATGCAAGGAGAATGCTCCGAGAGACGGTCTCTCTTTTCTACTATAGCGAAATGTACGGCTGATTAGAGAAACAAACACCTGCCCCCGAAACGTGCAGCTCTCGTCGATTTTCCATTGGCAAAAACCGTTAAACTCGCAAAATCGTCCCTTCCCGCCTATTCCTTTGCACGCCCTGCCCGCAGCTTGCGCCTTTCTCCCCACTCCCCCCCCCCCTTCTCACCGTTTTCTTATAATTCTTCCAGAGACCGAGCTAATGTTGCCATACGCGTCGCATTAACGGCTACAACCATTGGTAATTCTGTGGCAATTTAGGAAAATCGATCGAAAGCGGTGAAGCCGATTATCCTATCGTTGCGTGAAATCATAAATCTAGCAACAGTGCATGGAGCTGGAGGGCGGGTAGCCGTGAAAAAGTGTCCAACTGTCGAGGCTCCTGTGGATTAGAGTTTGTCGAACGTCGCGCATAACCTATAATAGCGGAGGAGCAGATGGGGAGCCTGACAAATGCGAGTCTTATCAACGGATGCGCCTCTCTCGGATGCGAGATTCTACGGTGATTCGAGAGGGAAATGGATCGGTGCGATGATTGGTTCGATCCGTGGGAAAATTGTAGTGGCAAGGTCGGCTTGGGAGAAAAACAGAGGTTGAGAAATGTGAGGTAAAAGAGTATACTAGTGGGAGGATGAGGGGATGGAAGAGGAAAAGGGGTCGTCTGGAAGAGGCGGGAAAGGGAAAAGGGGGAGAGCCAGTGGGCATCTCGACCCTGAGGCCGGTTACAGGCTGCTGGGCCCACAGCGTCAACCATCCGTGTCGGGCCGACGACCTCGTGGAGCATTCGCCCGCGGAGGAGGCAGCAAAAGCCAGCCAGCAACCTGCTCGCTCACTCGTACACGCGGCCCTTTCCTCTCTCTCTCTCTCACTCGTTTCTTTCTTTCTTTACTCGCTCTCTCGCTTATCTAGTAGTTCCTCCTCGCTGGCGCATAACTCGCATGGACCGCGAAAACCGATACGTCGATATACTCGGCTACCTTCGCGCGAATGACGTTGTCACTAATACCATTAACCTATCGACGAGACATTGAAACCGGAAACCGAGAGCGCCGCTTTCCTACTATGCCGGGAGAGAGAGAGAGAGAGAGAGAGACCCTAACCAAGATTCTCACGATCCTTCTCGATACGCCCCTAAGCTAGTCTCAAATTTGTACAATTTTCTCAAACGATAATCTTGCGAGAATATGGCGCGAGAGGAAAGGAGAAGAGGCCACCAGAGGGACATCATAAAGGTTTTATAGCGATTTGAAGAAAATGCGAGGCTATCGTTTTTGCGACGATGCGCATTCCAGCGCTAAATAAATCCGGCAAGGAAAGGTGAAATAAGAGGAGAGAGACTCGGACCGATCGACATCCTGTAGCTGCTATCTCACCGTGCTGGCTGAATCACTCTGTACAGAGAGAGAGAGAGAGAGAGAGAGAGAGAGAGAGAGAGAGAGAGAGAGAGAGAGAGAGAGAGAGAGAGAGGGAGAACACAGAAGCATTCCAACAGACATTCTAATTTTAGCCTTGTGCTCGTCTTTCCTCTTTTTTCGCGCTAACCTGCTCCCTCCCCACCATCTCCTTCCCCTGTACCAACATTCCCTATCCATTTCTTTCTTCTCTTTATCCCACTACCGAGCAAGCGTTTCCTTTAGTAGCTTTCTAGTATTCTTCTTTACGCCTGCGCGCCCATAGCCATATACTACACATACTTTGTCTCTCTGTTCATTCGCGCGATGCGTCCCTCTTTCTCCAATCTATATATATACAGACGCGAACACACAGAGAGACAGAGGTTACAGTAGAATGGAAGATTGGCGCCAACGCGCTAGCGCCTTTCATCGCAAGGCAGTGCTGCGATCTGGCGGTGGCACGCGGCACTCGTACATTGCTGCTGCTCTCCCTAGGTGTCCCTTCCCGTACCGCGCGACCAACTCCCGATCAGACTCTCTCTCTCTCTCTCTCTCTCTCTCTCTCTCTCTCTCTCTCTCTCTCTCTCTACCCCTACCCACTCGACTCTTTTTTTCTTCAACAGCCAACATACACAAGGGCTACGCCTATTGGCGGCGTAGCCGGCCGCGCACCACTTTTCCCCGTGAATGAAATGTTTTGCATTCGCAGACGCTGAGAAACGTATCCCGCGCGCGCTTCGAGTAAATTGGAACAGCCGTACTTCCCCCGATCTATCTGTCAGCCAAAAAAAGAGAAATAGGCACTTTCAACCTCTATAGTAAACCGTCGCCTCCGTAACACTCGTAAGAGTAAAATATCTTATCGGTCGCGCTGCAGTAATACACGAATCTCGAGAGAAAGCTAGCGAGACGCCAATAAGATGTTCGCGCGATTCGAAGCTATGAAATAATTTAGCCAAGAGGCGCGCGCGAGAGAATGCTTGTGACGGGTGAAAGAGTAATGAGCGGTTGGAGTATATACTGCTGGAGATATGATAATGTACAGGGTGACCTCTAACTGGGAGGATAAAATTCAAGATTGAGAGTGACAACGTGGTCGTCTAAAATTCATTTCGACCTTTGTGTTGCCACCGGGATTGTGTGTTACAGGCCTATATACTATGACGGTTAGGGTTAATGGGGTTTTTGCTCTTTCGAATCTTTGCTCAATGATGCTATGTTTAAAGATTCTATTATCATCTTGCTCGAAACTATCAGAAGGGTGCGCCTAGCGCACCCAGTTTCGAGCTTGACAAGCAAAGATTGATAGGGAAAGGAGAAGCGTCTGGTTTTTGGATGCGTGCGAAAAAAAGAGAAAGATATCGGTGGTTATTTAGTAAAAGAAGCAGCGAGAAGGAACGAAGGCATTCATATTTCTGCTCTATGTATACTATAGTTATGTGTGGCGTGTGTCTTTCAGGGTAAAGCAAGGTACTAAATTCTGCGTGCAGGTAATCGGCTTAACCTTACCCTTTTAATTCCTCATTCACGCTGCTGAGAGTGCAACGCTTGATTTATACGCGACGCCAATGTAGATCGTGCAAAGTGAAAGTGCGCGCTCATGGAGCTCTCGAGCAGCTAAGCGAGCAAAGCAAGTGCGTGCTGGAAGATTAATGAACTTCGAATTGCTATTTTTTCCCTAGCTCTTATCCTTATTTCCGCCAAGACAAATTCCCAGGGAAAATGCTTGTCAACGGCAATATACATATACCAGAGTTGATGGACACTGGCTCTACGATTATAAGCACTGTATTTACGTTGGTACGGCGTGTCCAACCATCTTTCCGCGTACCAATATTTTGGATTCTTTCGAAGAGCGAGGTAGAAGCGTGTTTGTGTGAGAGAGAAGAGGGAGAGAGTACTTGTGAGATAAGAGGGAGGGGGGGGGGGGGGGAGAAAGAGACGCGCGGACCATTAAAATGTTTACTTTCACGACGTATCGTAAACAGTCGATCGAAACAAACATATTTTTCGTTCAGGGCCAACACGCCGGACCTCGCAATGACACTCGCGCTTCGCGTGCGGTCATCGGTCCACCACTCTTCGTCATCCCAAGGCTTCAAAAGTTCACGCGACCTTACACTTGCGCTTCGTTCGAGTTGTTTTTCCCTCTCGTAATATCGCAACGACGAAGCTGCATGGAGAAACACCGCAGAAGACTCCTCTCGGAGTATCGACGATATTCGATCATTGATAAATTGTGTGGCCGTGGGCATTAAGCGAGTTCGCACGGTGACAACGTTATACTCGCGCGGAGGATAATTGTCGTATTGGCGAATCGTTCACTTGGCAACAAGATAGTTGTTGACGGGGCGGCAGCAGCGTAGATCCAGTATTTCTCGCGAGAACCTGTTTAAAATTGACTCGACAACTTTCGAACCGAGCCGAGATTACGTGGCCAGTTTTGGTGCCGAGGGCTTCGGGCGAATTTATTTAAATTCGAACGAGCGTTAATTATTCACATGCCGCGAGCCAGTCTGTTCACCCCTCTTTTACTCCTCTCTCTCTCTCTCTCTCTCTCCGTTTCCCTCGTCGCGTTGTACCGCGCGCGACTTCTCTTTCTCGGAAAGCCTCTGGCGAAACGGGAATCAACCGAATGGTGGAAATTCCGGGGGACCAAATATTTACGCTCGCTCTGCGATTCGAGGAACGGGGGAAAAAAATGTTTCTCGTAGGTATAGCTGCTGCTACGAGGTTTTGGCTAGATAGGATAATAAAGTGTAGGGAAAAGTTTTGCCCTAGCGGAAGGAATGGACGAGCGCTGCATTTATTTACAGCCTCGGTAGCATGATTGTGAATTTTGCGAATGGCTTCGTCATCGTCGCGATGACGCGCGCGTCCCGAGTATGCCGCTGAAGCTTCTTCGCTCGCACTTGTCCGCCGGAGAGGCCCAAAATCCGTGAGAACGCTCGACCGAAAGGTTCTCATCGTCGGAGAGAGAGAAGGCCGAGAGTTCCTCTTTGCCATCCAGTCAACTTACAAATGCCACTTGTCGCGCGCGAGAATTCGACCGAAAGCTTCTTCCATTAAGCCAACGAATGAGAGCAAACGAGTTATCTCATTGGTCCAAGAGTCCGTTTGGAACGTAATATTTATTCGACTGCTTGAATGATAGATGGAAGGAAGAAACAGATAGTACGTAGATAGATGACATTCCAGTCAATCGCTAATAATTGCGTTGTTTACGTTATACTCGACGACACACGGTAACCTTCCAGAGATGCTAGCGCGCGCTCTCTTTGCCTGGCCTCGGTCTGGAATTCCAAAGGGTCGTAGCCCTTGTAAACACGGTCTGCGCCCAGCCAGTCGCTTTGGTTTGTATGGTAGTATGCTGAGTACAATGCAAGAGAGAGCGAGAGCGAGAGAGAGAGAGAGAGAGAGAGAGCTCGGTAAACGAAAGAAAGAACGAAAAAAAACTCTCGCGACAGATCGAGGCGAAGCAGAACGGAAGGAAGGGCTCCCTCTAACTATATTTCTCTCACTCCTTCTTCCTCGTTCCCTTTGCCCTCGCTGTCTTGCAAGGCGTCTAGGGCGTAACTCGAAAATTCGCAGCGCGCGCACTTCATTCCATATCACTTTGCAAAATCCTATCTTCCCGTTGCTTCTCGTTAGACGCGAAATACTTTCTGTATTTTAGTTAATTTTTTTGTCATGTCACGAAGGAAACACGATTATACGAGAAACGATGAACTCTATCGATAAAAAGCGTTTCTCTTGATTTTCTTTTATTTTCCGAAAAAGAGAAAGAGAGCTTTAACTCTTCTTACCTTGACAAACTTCTTAAGCCTCCGGTAGCCGCGATGTAATCGCGACACGTACTGCTTGTTGGAATCCAGTTTGAACGTTTAAAATCACAGTTGCTGAATCGAAGTTGGAAAACGAAAAGAGGTGAAGAAAACGAAATGGGTCCTTTTTGACATTAACGCGGAATAATCGGATGTCACGGATTCAAATGCAGTAGTACTTCCTCGAGATCGGCCCGATTATGTTTGATCGAGTCAGTCTCGGGTATGTATGCGTATATGTTGTGCATGCGCGTAAACCGAAGAGCGAAAAACACGTTCGTGGCTGTTGAGAGCCGTTCGCTTACTGAATTCTACGATTGGCGTTTCCCGGCTGCTAACCCGCGCTTTCTCCCACTCCAAGGACTCTCCGCGCGTCCCAGCACAGCGCCCCTACCACACAGCTCCTGCCTGCTTTTCCCCCACCATTGGTCAACGTCTCAAAGCCCGCATCCGGGAATAGTGGTGGGGAGCTTGAGGGGAAGCCGATGATAAATCCACCACCTCCACTTCTACCTTCTATACCATCTCCATTCTCCTCCGACTTTGCCTTCGCCCCCACTACCGCCACCCACAACACCCCCACCCCATCCCCCGCTATCGTCTGTCGCGTCGCGTAGCGTAGCGTCGTGGAGGTAATATTACCGTGTCGTGTAAAGCACGCTTACCCCTGCGGTCAAGTGTGAAAATTGCAATGCAAGCGCTTAAATATTATTATACAGTCCGTTGCTCCGTGCGATCTTTCTTGATAAAGTAATACGCATGGGACAACATTTTCGAAAATCTGAAATAATCTGAAATCTCTGTCCGTTTACGTGTGTCCCACGCTGGACAGCTAGTAGATAAATGACGGTTCCTCGACAGACGCGCGCTTTTCGTACAATGCTAACCTGTAAGAAGGGTACGCGGTAGTAGAGATCGATCGGAAGTCTTTGGGGTTTTGGTCTCCTGGCAAAAGATCCTTTAGGTTTCCGTTGAAATTTGACCGTTCGCGGCTCGAGGGGGTATTTCTGTTGAAACGCTGGTGGGGCCGAATTGGCGGGAGAAATGTGCCGTTCTGGCAGCAGTGCGCATGCGTCGGGAATGTTGGTAGGGGTTACTCAACCGACGACGGCGCGGCGGCGCCAGACCACCTACCCTCACCTCCGTTTCTGGAGAGGAGGGGGGATTGGAATCACACGCGCACACCGGCCTTTGACTGTGTGTTTGTTTGTTTATAGTCGCCTTCTGGGAAATACCCGATACGAGTAACGGACTCTCGGCCGCGCGCGTGAAGGCTTGCTGAATGCTGGCTAGTGGCTTGGCTGGACTGGGGCTGGGCTTGCATTCCCATTCTAACGCTGCATCCGGTCGGTCGGTCGGTCGGTCGGTCGATCGCTCGCTCGCTCGCTCGCTCGTTTCCCCTCCAGCCCGCCCCTCCTCCACTCCACTCCACTCTTCTCGGATTCTTCGCGAACCCGTGGCTGGGGCCTAGCTGGGCTGCCTCCGTGCCTCTCTCGCGTCTTCTCTTCCCGTCGACGCACGATGCCCTCTCACGCACAGGCGGCACACACGCGCGTTCCTTCTTTCCTTCCTCCCCTCCTCCTCCTCACCCCTCCCCATTCCCCAAAACCATTCCTCCAACCATTCCTTCTCTCTTTTCTCGCACGCCAGATCCTATCCATCCACTCTCTCACGGATTCCCGCGCTTTTTTTTACGACTATTGCGCATCTCGCAATCCTTCCAGCTCGCTTGTGCGAAACACCATATAGCATAATACAATTACTGCCCAATTCTCATGCTTCGGGCCACTCTAGTAGGTACACGCGCATCTTTTCATGCGCTCTTCGACCATTTGCATTATTATCTTTGACAGTTTCATCTACCATTCACGCTTACCATTGAAAAGATAGTACAGTCGGGACTCTCCTCGTACCGTTTTATCTTAATTTAAACGTCGTTTGTAAAGTCGTAAGGCAATGGTTCTTACGCGCTCGCGATATATATATATATATATATATATATATATATAGCTGTATTACAGTACTGTATGGATTTGAGTAATGCTCTTTTTCTTTCCCCGTGACATAAGATCACTTAATGACTAAAAACAATGTAAATTACCATTAATATTCTCGGAAGACAATGAAATCAAGTAAGAGAGGCGATACGCAGGATGCGAATAGCTGCTGAATCACGTTCTAATTGCAGAAAACAATTCTTCGGACGTTCGTTGCGATATACCTTCCTCGTACATACAATGTTTTCGACCATCGCGCGCAAGGGCTCCTACACTCCTATATGCAGTTTGCATTTTAAGCTGGCTTCGCCATTAGTATTCGCCGAACACGAAGGAGGGAGACAGGAGATAATACGCGGGATATAAATAATCGCTGAATCACGTTTCGGGATTATTGTTCAACGAAATTCTGGATTCTTGGGGGGAAAAAATTCATGCCTCGCAACGCGAATGCAAATCTCGCGCGCCGAGAGAGTAGTATAAATCGTGCTTGCGAGGCCTCTGCAGGCGGGATTATGTAAGGAAAATTTGCTCTGAAAAAACGCGCTATATGCGTTTACACCGCGCTGACACGAGAGGAGAAGAAGAAGAAGAAGAAGAAGAAGAAAAACAACAACAACAACAAAAGAGAGGGATAGGAGGAACAAGCAGCAGCGGTAGCAAAAGAAGAAGTGGGGGGAAATGGAACGACGAGTTAATGAAGAGATAAAGGATGCCGCGCGAGATAAGAGAGCCGCGCGTTTTTCAATGGATAGCTGCGGGACGGATATTATTGCCACGATATTAATGGAAGTTATGTAATATGGCAGCTTGTGCACGCGTACGTCCGTTCAGCTACGATGTCCATGGCTTGTTTACGAGTGGCTCTGTGTCTATTCTAAAGGCGTCGTGCGCGCGCGCTCGCGCGAGCACAAGTATTTCTTCGCTAGCAACGCGATGACAGCTGCTGCGTTCGAGATGACGATCGGGGCAGCTTTAGCCTCGAAATCTCGCCGACGCCTGATATCCGTTGTCGAAACGCTAAACAACAATATTGTTTTCCCATTGGCGTTGAGAGTTCGCGGCAAAGTCCAGCGGCTGCTCTCGGTTCTTCTTCTTCTTCTTCTTCTTCCTCCAGCCGCCTGGCGACCAGACTGGCTGGACTTTTCCGCGAAGCCAACGCGCTATCGTTCCTTTTTATTTATTACCGGCTATATACAGCCATTCGCATTATCGTTAGACACGCAGTCACGCTGTCAACATCCGTGTACACCGACACCCACCCGATCAGAGTCGGACTTAATCAGCCAGCTAATTAACGCGTGAACCTACGGATCCTGCATTTTCCACCAACAATTTGTTATATATATATATATATATATGTGTGTGTGTGTGTATGTATGTATATAGTATATAGAAACCTATTTGACGCTCCTGCATATTCTCTTTGTATTTTTCTCTCTTGGCGCGCGTAAACAAATTATTATAGAGGATCGTTATCAATGGTATACATGTACGTGTCTCGATTCGAATATCGCTGCTGAGTCGATCGTCATCAACGGTATTATTTCGAGCGTAGCCGATGAAAAACGCGCAAATAAGTCCTAGAAATAGTTTGCATTAAGCAACGACTTGTTTGTCGCGTCGCGGGACTTTTCCTAGCAGGAAAAAAAGTGGTATAAATTTGAAATAAATTTCACGCACTTGACTACGTACGATATCACCTGCATGGGGACTTTAAGTGGCTGACTAAATAACCGCGTCTGCTGTATGAGTTTAGTTAAAAATAAGCCATCGTGGAATATAATTATCTACTGCCTGATAAGTCATCCAAGTTCTCGCTACGCAAACGAAAACAAATTTAAATATAGCTCCTGCCATTGAGACGTCAATCTAAAATGCGCCACGGGTTTAGGAACGTCAGAGGAGTAATGGAGGATAAAAGCTGCAATTCAGTTAAAAGGAATAAAGACACTCGTGCGATATTCCAATTCACGTTGATTCGCCCGAAGCGGAGACAGTCATTAATAACAGGGGATTTCAATTTCTTATTTAATTAAGCCAGATTACATTGTATAATTTTCTTGCAATCGCGAAGGGTTAACGCGTTAAAATAATAAGCCTCGAGAGAGAGAGAGAGAGAGAGAGAGAGAGAGGAACAAGAAGAAGGCCGTGCAAGAAGAGGAGCGATAAGTTTCAGAGAAGAATAAGAAGGAAGAAGAGAGAAATGCGCGCGCGCGCGAATGTATAGTTGAGGAAGAAAAGCTGAAGAAGCGTGTCAATTTAAATAGAGATTAGCAGTCATCGAACTTGGCTTGGTAAGAGGCCCGAGTCGAGCTGAGCCGAGCCGAGCCGCCATGATGGTAATCGACGAGGCGGTGGAGGAAAAGTATCGCTCTCGTACGCGGCAGCGAGCGAGTAGGCAGGGACCAGGGAGCGACGCCGATGCTTAATTAGCATTCGAAAAATAGACTTTGCGAAAGGCTTTGCAACGCGTCAAACGAAAACAAATCTTGTCCCTTTGGTCGGCTAGGCGAAGGCCGGCCAACCGAAATAAACCGGGGGCCGGGATAGAGACCAACCTACGAACGCTGCGACCAATAATAAGCGTGTGCATGCACGCACAATATCCTTCTTCCAATTTCTCCGCGAAATATTCCAAACGTCGCGCGAACGTCGAGACCACCGCGCGACAATCGCTTATTTCTTATAGAGGAATCCTTCGAACGAGTGTAACGCGCGTTCCTAATTTATAGCAAATCTCGCGATTCTGCGTATGGAAAGGGGCAAAAACTATTTCCATCACCCAATGCACTTAATTTCTAGCTCTTTCCGTCATTTACCTCCCTCTCACCGTTCGAACCACAATCCTTCCCGCACTCTATTAGCGCCGATAAAAATCATCGATAATCTGCCGATGTTCCAATTAATGAATTTCCCTCGTGCAACGATCAACTTCTGAACGTAGGAGTAAGCGATGTTCGAGAAAAATCGGGACGCGATGAGATAGTCGAAAATAATGCGTAACGAGCATCTTCTTTTTTTGTGGGAAAATTGTAGAGTGCACTTGTGGGGAGAATTGCGCTATTCTAACGATATAGAACTGTTGAATGGATGAATATTGCTAGAAATTATGTTTTTATATACATATATTAATATCGATTTTTTGTCACGGTAATTGTTGCTCCGAGTATAAACAATGCGTGGAAAATAAAAAAACGAATGTGGGTCTAAAAACCACATTGTTTTATTAAGATAGCAAAATTAATCATACTGGTTATTTTTATCCAGACCATTCGCGCGTCGCATCGAACCAAAGAGCCAATTTTCTTAAATCAAAATTATTAACAAGTGCGATGGAAGATATTATTCTCGGAGAACGTTCGAGCGTGCATAATGGGAATAATAATGGCGAGAATCGCGTATAATAGAAACGATTACTTTAATTCTTACAATTGTTGGTTGCTGGAAATTGGGCGATATTCGGTGGAGATTCACGAGTACCTTGATCATTATTATCGGATGAAATTAAGAACGCAACGGGTTAATCGCATTTTACGCCATTGGCTGGAAAATTCGTCACGAGTGAAAAATCCGAATGGAATTCCGTTGACGATCGGAATGCGATACAAGAAACATGCGCGAGCTCGAATTAACGAACGAGCGAGAAACATTGGAAAAATATGCGCAGGTACAGGTTCGGCGACGGAACGGTGGGGCGTTACACTCGAAAAATATTATAAATTTTATTTTGCAGTAAATCAATGCTAATCTAACTTTTGCTTCGCTTATCAAGCCTGACCTACTCCGTGCGTTAAGGAAATTGATATCAAATGAGTACACTAGCGACATGTTCGAGGCCCACTATTAATAAAGCAACGATTTCTTTTTCGTGGAAAGTCTAAACACTGGGATATCTTTGCGAGCAATGATCAAGTGGTAAATTCGCATGACGATTGAATCGATACGTACGATATGGCGGAAAATGGAACGGAGAGAGAGAGAGAGAGAGAGAGAGAGAGAGAGAGTCGATAAGGACTATCAGGGATCGTTATTCCTATATATATATATAGAATTATAATAATAGCAGCAAAGTAGAAAATTGGTCAAAGAAAGCAAAGGGGATAAGAATAAGTAACGAAGCGATATAATAGAAGGAAGAAAATGTTGCGCGGTTGCGAAACTAACGAATAAATTGGTTGCATCGTTGGTTCGTAAAGGAAGGCGCGCCTATGTAAACCGAGTCCCGATGATGCCGACGCAATCGGTATAGGTGTATAGGTACGGAGAACATTCTGTGGATCGTCCCCGTAAATTCTCCTGCACGATTCTACGTAAATATCATAATTTTGGCTCGCGAGGAACGCACGACCCCGTGACTCAAGCGCAAAATACTCGCGGAGAACAACACAGCCTAATCATAATTCAGTAATAATCCGTAAGAACGCGGCGCCAGCGCGAGTATCAAAGGAAGTCATTAGTTTCAAGTGTAAATAACGAAAAATTACATTCACCGTGCGCGCGCGGGCTAAATTACACCGCTGTACGCGCGGTTAATTATCCCTTATAGTGGCGCGAGGAGAAGAATAGAGACTCTTGTTTTAATATTGAGATTATTTTCAAGCTCTTTTAAAACGAGGTGCAAAATATAACAGGAGGATGAGAAACATTCGAGTGAAGCATCATGGAGTTTCAGGAATTGCACGCTAATTGTTTACAGCTGAGGTACACGTGTACCTATATTATAAGCAATCGCATTTAGCGTGCATGGACCCTGATTCACTATTCCGAACAAATATTGCATGATACTAACGAGCGAGAACGGAATGACAGAGTCATGAGTCAGCCAATAGAAACAATAGTAAATACAATGTATGCATATGCATCTTACAATTAAGCTCGCGCTAACACGGCGCCTATTACCCAACTTTAACTATACGTTTGCTATGTATACTATGTGTGTGCGCTCTCTTCCAAGAGAAGATATTTTGGAAATGAAGCTGTTGAAATTATTTGGTTGATAAGCACGGTTAACAGCGAGAATGCAGCTGAAAGCAGAAACGATAAATCGATTTGGCAGTGTTATAGCTTTAACCGTTTGATATATTTAGCTTGTTACGATTGCGCTATAATGTACTTTGACCTATCTTAATTGCAACCGTCAAAAACGATCTGCCACGCGAGATTTAGCATTTCCGCGTTTATCCTGATAAATACGCGATACGACATAGTCCTCGTGCGCCACGTTTCGTATATATATATATATATATATATGTATGTACCATATACTCTAGCGCGCAGAGATTGCCAGCACCGAATATCTCTCAATAGGAAACTCATTCAATAACAACTTTTGTTTTCTTCGAACGTGTAATTGCGGATAATTGAAAAAATTGCCACGACATTCAACGGAAACTTACGAGAAGTAAGAGAATTACTGATAAAAAGGTAAAGATAAGAGGCGCGACCTATTCGCGATGAGGGTTCTCGTAATTAGCCTGTGTGTTCCAACGATATTATATATCTATATGTAATTATAATGAGAGGAAAAGGAGAAAAAGCTATATGATAACTCTGGGCTGGAGAAAGTGTGAATGGAAAGGAATCGAATGTCATTTTGATAAAGAAGGTGGGAAAGGGAGTCGAAAAATACGAAGAAAGGAGATAAGGAAGCGTGTGAGAAAAGAGGAAAGTTTATGCTTTTGTATGGTAGGGTGGAGAGGGAAGGGGGGGGGGGGGGGTGGGGGATTGCTGACAGCATCGCTTCGTGACCGATAATGCACAGTCGACCGGTAATAAATAAAAATCTATTTATACCGTTTATCAGTATGTTTGCGGTGTGGCACTTACAGCAATGTAGTAAATCGCGTAGGCTGCGTGAATCATTCGTGGGCAGCCGATCTTCGAACTCATTCACTCTTCGTGCATAAGGCGTGGGTCACGGCCAGATGAGATGATTTAACTGTCTTCTCTGGCCGCAATGTCAGCCCCCGGTAGGTCCTCGATTAATCTTCCTCCGTACGAAAATCACACTGCAAACAGATTCCTTCTTTTTTTCCTCGATACTTTTTTATACGCATATTATATATATAGAACATATTCTTCGGCACTCTGCTCAATTCACGATTATTCCTACTTGTGAGCTGCTGTCAAGCCTACGAACCATCGCGGTCACGATTCAACGACACTCGTTCCTGTATCCGAGAGAGATTTTGTCAAAGATCTCGCGGGACGCTCCGACGAAAATGAAATTGTTGGACGCGCGACGAGTGAATCTAGCCAAGACTCTGGCGTGATCTCGACTGTTCAATTATTGTGACCCCTGGTGTTTCCGATGTTTACAGTCGCTTGCCAGTGAAAAATTGGCGCTGGCCTATTTAATCCCAGGAGCGTATCTATATATGCACGAAACTACATCCGTTTTGCATAATCGGGTACTCGACGCGTTTACTCGAAAAGTACATGTTGCACCGAGTTGGATGCGCGAATTATGAAAAGTTGGCTGGAGAAAATTAGGAAATGGGAAGAAGCGAAAGAAATTGAGAGTGGGGAGGGAGAAGCGACCTGATTGGTATTCGTAGGAGAATCGTCGTCCGAGGTAAAGCCAAGTGGCGACTGCATGCAGACCCTGCGCCATTGGCCGTTGTTGCTTCCAACGCTGTACGTTTGAATTGTCTTGAGAGGGACACAAAGGAACCTGTAATTTTCCTCCGAGTTGTTCCCGCGTCTCGCGTCGCTCCGCGTAAACTCACCAATGAATTTCTATTATCGCGCGATACTCTTCGGCAAACCAGTCAATTGGTACGGGCGAGAAATGACTCTGTGCGCGCGCGATGATGCATCGTGAAATCTGGATTGACTCTCTCGAGGCACGACGCGCGCGAGTAAACATTGGCCTTATATTGACGAAACAGGAAAAGATAGATATAAATAAGAGACGGGAAAGCGTGTGGATTTGTATGGTAAAGCGATAAACTGTGCGAATGCGATGTGTTTATGCATAATTTGTGTGCAACTGTAACGGCTGAAGCCGAAGCTGCTGGAGGTTGTTTGGGTGCGGCAGAAAGACAGATGTTTCGCGCGAAGAAAAATATTTTTCACGACTGTGCGTGGTTGCGGGTTCCCCTGTGACGGGGCGGCTTTGTTTTCTCTTTCGCGAAGATCATGCACGTGTAACTCCACCGTTTGCGTCATCGTGACGGATCGCGACGATAATCCGTTTAAAGCTTTATACAGGCAAACAGCATCGGGCAATATCCCGCTCGTGATATCACACTCGTAACCATCACCTGCGAGCTCCCTACTTCGCGAGAAAACTGCAATTTCAACTGGATTACCTTAATTACTTTCACTAATTCCAACTCCGTGCAAAACTTGGCATTATGCAACGCGATAATGTACACCACCAAGGCCGCTGCTTCAATAACGTCCAATTTTGTCAGCTTTAATTACTCGTCTCATCAGTTTTTACATTTCCACTTTGGCTTTGCTCGCATCTTCCATTTATCGCTGCGATATTTATCCTCCAAATGACACGAGAGCTTCAACCTAAATGCCCTTTTTTGCCACAACTCTGCATTGCTCGTTCTATAGCTATACAATAATACTATACTACTGCTATAATGCTTCCAAGAACGACCATAAAAGATTTTTCCATTCTATACAACGTGCAAGGCTATGTCTCTAATTCAATAACAAAATATTCCTTTCCACCCTGTATGCACAGACTCTGTTTACGATTTATAGCGTTACAAGGTATCGGAATGTAATACTAGGTGTATTACGGTATTTTCAATAGCATTGGGAGGACCTTTGACCAATACTTTATGACTTCCTGGTATAGTAACGCGCCTGGTCAATATTACTTATTTACGCATTATATATTTGGAGATATTTAGAAATTTCTCGCATTTCTTTTCGTGTCTGTGTCTATCGGCTATTGTTTACTATACATATTCTTGCAAAATATTCGAGATATTGCAGTATACGAAGAAATAACATGGTTCGTCTTGATTGGTCGAGTAATCGATACTGATAGGAAAAGGGTCGGAGTAGAGGAGGAAAAGAGTTTTTATAGACGTTAGAAAAGAATATAAAGAAGCCATCGAGATCATCGTAAAATTAGCAAATTATAAGAGGAAGCAGTGCAGCTGTTTACGAAAAGTTGCAATAAATAGATTTAAATGCTACGATCCGAGCTGTCCAGGGGGTATATGTTTAAATATGAGCGAACAATGTGATCCCACCAATCGTATAGTTGAGTAGAATATTCCTTAAAAGTATTTTCGACCGACCAAAACCGAGAGCTGACCGACGATGTTTACTACCAGATGCTTACAGAGTTTGTTAAGTGGGGTAGAAATAGCGTGACGCTTGTCAATAATCGGCTTATTCCCGTTACCTCAAAAGCAACAGACCTTTAAATACTGCTAAACGATTATGTTAAGCATTAATAAGGTATAATTTACCATCGGTAACAAGTCTAACGAGCTAATTAACGCTGAATTCGTGAGATATGTCCGTGAGATATAAAAAAACATAACATATTTATTCCAGTCAGAAGGAATTGACCGAAAATTGCGAGATCCGTGATTGAGACGGGTCTCGAGTGCTTTGATTCTTCTTAAATTACCAGTGCATGCTTTCGTAAACGTCTTTAGAGACAATGCGTTTCCCTTCTGAATATATACGGAGGAGAATAAGAAACTAAAGAGGAAAGTAGATTATTGCTTTTATTTTACGCGCACATTTTCCTGTTTTCTCTCTTTCACAGGCTCAATAATAACGCACTTACAACGATAGTCTTCCTCGGTTTTATTCGGTGCTGCTGGTATATATATATATGATATAAAAAATGCTGTGCGTCGCACGGAGCATCGGATACTTTGCATACAAGTCAGAATTCAGCTCGTTTCTGACATTATACGTTATACTATTCCATAAAGCACCGTGGCCGGCATTATGTGCAGGCACATGCAAAATACATGCAAAAGCTACAACGCGAGCTTCTCCGGAAGGCACAGCGCCAAGAAATATTTGCGTGTTCCAACGGTCACTCGATCTTACGGGCTTACGATTTCGATTAAATTGCATTTCTTCTTTACAACTCTAATTTACAACTCTATTCGAAACGGCCTAGGCAAAATGTTTACTCACTTCCCTCAAGAATCTCTATGCTACGTTGGAATATGATTCTCCAAAGTAGCTTCATGTTTATGCCTTTATAACTAGGTAATGCGAATCGTTAGAAATAAAACGGAAATATAACTCGTTGATGACGTATTTACATCAAAAGCGAGAGTAATCGTACGCGCAACGATAAAGATTCACTTATTTTTCGAGTGTAGTAACTGGAATACCTCAAGTTTTATTATTGTGGGTTCTTAGAATTTTAATTTCTAGGGCCAATATATACAATAGCTGGAAGTTTACCGAATTGCTTATACCCAAAGCTGAAAAGAATCTCACAATAACAACCGTTTCGTCCGAACCGCGCTAATCCTAAATTCGGCGAATTTAAAACTCGAGCAGTGTAAACACAAAGGAGGCACAGGCATTTATTCGGTTTGAAGCATCAGCTAGTACAAGTGACTTTAAAGAGATTCGGATCAATTTCTGGAAGTGTTTTTATTGTATTGAAATCCTTCGAAGCCCTTCATCATCGTACAATATCCTATACGCAGTGACGCTTCTTGGAAGCATTCGATGAAAGAGGCAGGATGTTTGCCCTAAATTGTGTAGTATAATAATACCGTTTATAATATCTCTCGCGTTGCATTCTTTCCGGCCTATATATAACGGCCCTCTTCGGCCGATGCCAAACTTGGAATGGTCTCCAAAGGTAAATATTGACATTGAGAAAATGGTGATGTCACCGCGTTGGACGATAAGACTGATTACTATGCCGAACTGATTTCGACGTTACCGGTCGTTACCGAAATGAAAGAGCTGCTACGACGACCGATAAGGGTGGCTTGATTTACGTCAACGCAACGGTGAAAATGTGCACGTGTATTTCGCCATACTGGCACGTGTAACAGTCGATGATGTACTAGGTGCGTTGCATAAAAAAGCGTATGGAAGAAAAAAAAAAGAGAAAGAAAGCTAGGAGGGGTTTTTATACGGTTGATTTTGCTGAAGTACACTATGCCGAGGTCAATTGTATCAGTAGATTTGTAAATGAGTCCTTTTCCAGATGGTAGTATATAAGCTAGGTTACAGGGCCAAAGAGGAAGTTCGTGCGATGGTAGGTATTTAAGATGGAATTGCAAATGTGAGGAAAAAGAGGAGGAGGAGGAGGAGGAGGAGGAGGGAGAGAGAGAGAGAGACAGTTTAGTATAGAAATCAGCTGCACATGTGTCCTCCCCCCCCCCCCTTCTACCATATACTATATATACATATAGACATTTAGTATATGCGGGTCATACGTTCATACGGCACGCAGTGGCCGAGGGCACCGGCTGTGGAGAACAACATCCATCACTCCTGGCTTTCTGCTACTTTCCAAGTAATTAATCACGCGTCCATTGTTGTGGGGCCCCATACGTTCCTGATAACGCGTTATCGTAATCCGCGACCAAGCCCTGCTATGGGTCCGATACCAATACACGTAGGTATACGCGACAAATACATTTGCGGCTACCAATATGTAACTGCAGTACATGCTACATCGACTCTACATGCTCCATTATATCGTTATAAATCTGAAAAGCTGAAAAGAGACTCGCCCATCAACCAATTTACAAGGAAATCACGTCGAAAAGCTATTAAAAAAACTCGTTTTTCATTCTCACGCAGCAAATGAAACTCATTGCTTCAAATAAACAATGTATAAAAGCCATTGGACAGAAATCATCAATCATGGCTTGTAACGAGAGTTTGCTGAAAGTATTCGAGAAACTTGACGTAAACGATCTTATATATGTATATGTAGTACTGCGTCGAGTGAGTGGGTGCTGCTCGATGACCATGGAAGCAATTTGTGAAATTCATTAGGCTCGCGAGCGTTCGGAGGAAATCATTAGCCACATTTGTTGTATATGTTTAATCCTTATCATTGCAATACATTACTTAAAAGTTACGACACGAGAAATTTATATTTGTCGCATGAATAATCACGCGAGAACGATCGAGGATATAGGAAAAATGCTGCTTACTCGAATTATATATCTATTTACCAAACAGTTAATTGCAATCTCTAATTATAGTTAACCATTAATCCCCCGCATTCCACAATAATATTTGTCGTGCTATAGGCAGGAAAAGCATTTTATCACAAGCATGCAGTCATTCGTAAACACGATCATTCGGAGAACGCGTGTATGCTATTTATATTCGTTCAGTGGGGCCGAAAAACAATTTTATTTTTCGATAATCTTTTCGGTGTATTTCTCTCGTGATTCGACGGAGAAAGAAGAGTCGATGAAGAAATGTACGAGCCATGCGAGAGTTGTTTCAATTAATACTAACCCTCTATACATATATATACAATCTGCTCCTGCAGAGGCTTGTAATATTTTATGGCCAGTTCAAGCGTGCACTTAGTTGTGCTTTTCTAAAAAAAAAAAACAAAACCAAAAAAAAAGAAAGAAAAATGAATTCCCCTTTGCTCTAAAAGCAGGAGAGTGAGACGACGATAAAACGCAAAGCACGTGGGTGCGGTATCCAATCCACGTGGTTCCGAGGCACGTAGCAGGATCCAAACTCCACGCCACGCAACGTAAAGTCGCGTGTGTAAATTTCAGGAGGGCGACGCCGATAAAGCTCGGGGATTAGTGAAATTTCGATCTATCGATGAGCGAATAAACTGCTGCTGTATTTTTATTGGGCTTTCCAGGGCAGGCAACTTGGCTGGTTTATGATATCGAACTGCTATTGTTACGATTAAAACGCGTGTATCGCGTTCGCGTAACGCGATTCCCTGTCCGCTAGGTATATATAGCTACGTTTCGATTTCGTTTGACGTTTTTATTCCAAATTGAAGCAAACCCGTTCAACGAGATTCTTTAAACTTTATATACTATACAATATACATAGACACGCACACATATACATATATAGCAGAGAGTCTTATGTAAATTTCACTTTGTCTATAATTACTAATATCGCTTCTAATTAATATTAATAATCCTCATAGTAATAAATCAATTTAATAATTCTCAATGGTGGAATGTTAATCGTATAATTAAGAGAGTAAATATCAAAGTAGTATACTCTATAAGCGTAGTGTTATCATAGTCATAATATTTTATCTGTGATTGCGTAACAAAGTCATTCTCTCTTTCATCTCTCTCTCTCTCTCACTCTCTCTCTCTCTCTCTCGCGCGCGCGCGCGCTCGTTTAGCGAGTATTTCTCGTAACGCCAGTTTCATTCCCTTCTTCCAGTAAACATTACGGAATATAAGGTTCTTCGGTAATTTTTTTTCTCCTCCAGCAACCGTTGCAGCAATTTGATCCGGCGCTCACGGTACAAGAATGCACGCGCCGATACACGACAAATATTTACCTCGCGAGAAACGTCAAGAAATTATTGTGTCAATAATATCGCTTATCGCGCTCAAAAGAATGAAACAAAAAATATATAAGCAGGGAGAAATAAGTGTTCTTTTCTCGTGACCTTTCTCGCTTAAAAATCGTCTTCCACGTGCCGCTAGAGCAAGACGGTAAAAAGCCGAGAAAAATAAAAAGCGAGAGAGAGAGAGAGAGAGAGAGAGAGAGAGAGAGAGAGAGAGAGAGAGAGAGAGATCTTATAAGCTAATAGCGAAGAGATAGTTGAAGTAAAAATAAAATCAAATTCGCGCGTTTCTTGCTTTATTTATTTGGCCGTCATTGCTGTTCTTTAACACGAGTCGTGGCTAGGAATTGATAGTTATATCTATATATATACATAGAGAAACGCGATGAGTTTTGTTTGGCGTATTGTCGATTGTGTCACGAGTCTTACTATTTACGGAACGGTTCCTCAATTGCGCTCGGCTTTTTCTGCCTCTTTAATCGCTCTCGTCAGTGGCGTATACATCACGAGGGAACTCGTGACGTCACTAGAGAACCCGCTCGCCTCCTCGTGAAATTCATGCGTGAATATAACGCGTGCACGCGTGATGCGATGACGCGAACAACGGGATGCTGGCCAAAAAGGTGCGGAGCCTCGTGGTTCTGGCTTGGATTCTCAGCCAGAAGCGACGAGACGTATATACCAATAAAATCCCAATGTTTGTCGATGCTCTCTTATCTGTGTATAAGTGAAATACACGCGTTCCCCAACTTACCGCTCGTCTCGACCAGCCACGAAGAAAAGCATCGAAGAAGCTTCGACACTTCTTCCAAGATCTCCCTCGGGAATGTTGCCTCGATGCTAGCCCAAACTTATCACCCATACCATCCATCAGAAACTCGATTCAAAGGCAAAATCGCACAGGAAAACACTTGTAACAATATTGTCTCTTTACCACATCACGCGCTTCGATGATTATTGGCTCGAATTTTTTCTCAAAACCTTCCAAATCACGAAAGATTTATCACACTCTGCTCCACTCGTAACTGGGTCTCGCCAATTTATTGCGCGGTTTCAATTAATTTTTATATTTACGAAGATCCTAAAAATCAGATATAAAAAAACGTCGAGTGCTTTATATTTCATCTTTATTTCAGGATATCGTACACTTTTTTGTGATCATGCGCGTCTACGAGATAAAACACGAATAATGAAATTTATTAAAAAATAAACAAAAAATCGTTCTACAGACTCGTGGATTCTATTTCTGCGGTATTTTCCGGCCAGGTCTTTTTCCATTTAAAAAAATTAATTTTGACGAGAACTATATATATTTCCTTGTTCGCGGTAAAAAAAGACAGTATTCCGTCTAAATATAGTATATTTGAGAATGGAAAGCGTTTTTTTTGCCTGAGATAAATAGAATACTGTTCCGTTGCTTCTGTGGGAAAGCATAACCTTTGTACCTTGACGGTAAAACTCGTCCGGCTACCTGCTGTAATTCACCTTTGAACTGTTACACTTTCTCGTTACATATTCCTTTTACGCTTTTCGTAAATTAATTCCAACTGAAAAATCTTTTCCAAGCGGACGAGTATAATAGCACACTGAGGAGGAAGCAACCAGACGCGATACTCGTTGGATTAAAAGTGTCGAATTCGTAGAGATTCGAGTTTCTAGGATGACCTGATATCCCCACAAATTCTGACGTCGACTCAACATGAAATTAAGACGCGTACGACGCGAATGACGAACGTGGCAGGTAATTTCTGGATTTGTAGCCTGCAGGCGTCATCATCAGGGAATAGCATATGAAAGGAAGGGTGCCAGAGAGAGAGAGAGAGAGAGAGAGAGAGAGAGAGATAATGGTCCGCGCGTAACACTATCGCATAAATATATACAAACGTTAATTCGTGACGACGATCGCGTCAGCAACGACACAACATCGTCGACGTCTACGAAAGAGCCAACGCAAGTCTCTTATCTACTGGGAAATATCGGCGCGCAGGAGGGCTAAAGATATTAGCCGCGTGGGAGTTAAAAATTGGTGATTTTTACGATCGACCACATTATACTCCATGACGCGATTGCTATTTCTCGCGGGCACACGTGTTTCTCTCGTATAACGTCGAGCTAGTACATCTTTGCCATTGTGCTCTTTACTGCGGTTTAATGACATCAAGATTAAGTTTGAAAAGTGTAAACGCGTGACGTATGCTAGGTGGTAAAGGGAGCTCTTAAAAACCTTGTTTAATACTGCTCGTAATCTTATCCGACAGTTTTAGAACGAAAGCGTATTAAGTACACGTTTATACGAGTGACTTTCCTACGAAAATCAAGCATATACATGTGTATACACACAGATATATATATATATATAGTACACTGTGCGTTTGCGGACGGCTGCAGAAAACTTTTCAAACGGATCGCGTCGAATGAATGAATTGCACGCTACACGATTGAATGGTAATAGAGTGATGAAGCTTCGACAAGATACGGTGTATCAGTATCACGCGGGCCGAAACTGCACTTTCGCCGCAAGCGTAGATGAAGGAGGGGGAAGGTGGGGAGGTGGGGAGGGCCCGGTTGGATGGTAGGAAGTGGCAAGTTTGGTTAACCGATGATCTACGTTATTCAGGGATGCGCGCCTAATCCAGTCTCGCTGCTAAAACGCACCGCCACGGGAATAGCCAGACGCTTTACCGAGAATTATTAATCATTGTTATTTACTCCTTTTCATTGTTTCGTTCCCGCACACCAATGAAATTCAAGAACTTTCAATGTTTTCGAATCATTCGCTCTTAGCCAATATATATATATATATACAATTTTTAGACGCTAAAAAAGCGGAGAGACATGGATAGTGCCCTTTAAATTCAACGGAAGGGCAGGAAACTGTACAGCGTGTTTATTTTGCTTCTCTTTCTTTTCTTTTTCAAGACGGACAAAGAAGCAGCACACACGAAATTATGTTTCACCGTGGAGGAATGTGGTTCGGCCTAAACGTAGATAAACAGATAAGATCTGTTGGTAAGGTCTATCGCGAGTATATACATACGTTTGTAAAGCGTAGCCGGTTTCGAAATGCAAAGCGAGTTCGTTGATATCCTCGCTTACCTTTGGCTGTTTCGCTAAAAAAAAAAAAAAAAAAACAGTCTTCCCAAAGAAATAATTTGCCGTGCATTAAAAAATCAAAGAGTGGGAGAAAATGAAATTCTCGTAAAGCGGGACAAGGTTGACTTTTGGTAGTTGAAACAATTCAGAGGCGGTGTGGAGCTGCGTAAGGTTGTCTATAAAAATTGTCGCATCGGATAAGCGAGAGAGAAAAAAAGACGAGGGACTGTGTGGAGAAAAAGAGCGTAGAGAAGCGATTTGGCGCCACTGCAAATGCAATTAGACACGCTCGCCAGTAATGACTGATTCCCGTTACCGCTTTTCCATTCTGACAAAGACCTTTCTGATTGGCACCCTCCACTTGGCAATCGCGCCATGCGGGCGCCAACGAATTTTTAAACGATTCCTGAGAGAGCTCGTCGCGTAACCTGATACAAATGGACGCTTCGTTCGAGTCCTTTTCTCTTTCTCGCTAATTTCAGCTCGTCCAAGCTCGAAAACTCTGTGTATATACGAGAAAGAAAACTTATTTTGGAATAATTCCTCGAAGAGTGCCGAGTTTTTAAATGATTTTCGGATGGGTGGGAAGTGCGTTGGTCGAGAGGGAGACAAAAGAATAGAAGAGTACTAGGAGTGATAAAGGGTGGAGAGGGGAGGTGGGGGGGGGGGGGGGGGGTTATTTGCACGGTAGCTCGAGGAAAGCTACGCCGAATAAGAGCGAGGGAGAGGATCGAGTATCAGCCGTTGTGGAGGAGGATGCTGAGGAGCTTAGAGGGGGGGAATTTAGGATGGTTGGATCTAAATGAGCGCCGGCGTCGGTCCGTTTCCGATTATTTGGACGACTACGATGGCGACGGTGACTGGTACATAAGTATGTACACACGTATACATCAGTTGGCATCGACTGCCGAACGACGTGACTAAGTGTCGAATGGCGCGCGCTTTCTCACTATATTTACCAAAAGAAGAGCTTCGACTTGCCAAGTCGAGTAAGGTGTCGCGCGGCTGCAAACGTGCTGCCTCTGCATGCCCCTTTCCTTGCTGCTAGCCTATGCACCGAGACTGCCGGATAAATCCGGTTTCGATGCCACGAGTCAACGCGCCGCGTAAACATAGCGCCAGACACGTTTGTGCGAAAAGCTTCTTTCACACTGGCCTCGTCACCAATTTTATCCTACGTACTCTCTCAACCTTTCCTTTATCTTCTCTTCTGCTCCACCGTTTCTCCCAGACCAATTTCGCGCGTATCACTTAAAGTCCTTTCATTCTCTCAATTTTAAATAAAGATAGAGTGGAATTATAAAAATAATTCGCGCGGTATCTACGTCACACACACACACACACACATATGTATAATAAAAATTACACAGCAAAGGTCTGAAAATAAAAGAGTGACTAGAATAGATATAGGTGGGATAATTTTGTTTCGTCCATTTTTGGATACGTCAGGGAAATGTACGAACGATGATAATTCGAGGCTAGAATAGTTTCTTTAGAGAATAGCGAATTGCTGTATTAGTAGCTAATTTAATTGATGCAATTGTCGTTGTAAGAAAAATGATTGAAGAAAATCGATTGGGCGAGCTTTTGGTTCGTGTGTAGAGGCCTTAAATAGTGTACGAAGCGAGGGAAGAAAGAGAGGAGGGGTATAGGGGGAGAAGAAAGAAGGAAAAGAAAAGATGAAGAGAGAAAGAGGGAATAGAGGGAAGGGGGAAGGGAGGAGTAAAGATAGTATGGATGTACGTCTCTCGGATTAGCCGCTGTGCTAAGAGAGTCAGGTTGGTTATTTCCGTCATCTTATTCGAGGAGTTCACGACCCGCGACTGCGAACGTATCCTGACGTAACGTGTCACGACAAACACGCAGGTGATGCCTGTGACGAAATTCCTGGACATGGGATAAGCAAGCATTTTTCCTCCTCGATCTCCTTCTGGATGCTCGGTCGAGCTAAAGGTCAAAGGAATAATATGGGAGCGTTGTTGCTACACGATCCTCCGAACAGAAAACTCTACGTACAATTAAGCAAGAAAAGAATAATAACGCGTGATGCTGCACCGAGCAGGATACGAAGTAATTGCATTATCAATTTAACGATATGACATTTACAATTAATTAGCAATGTTATAAAGAGCAAATATCATATAATTTAAATTTAATATTCCGAAAGGATTTTATTTTAATGAGCTTTTCTCTTCGGTTTAACGAACGAATAATGAAATTAGCCGAGATATACGCGAAGGGAAATTGGAAAATGACAATTTTCAGATATCTGTACCTCGGGGCGAAATTCTCGGTCTGAGACGAAATCCCGGACGATTTCATCGGGTAGTTTAAGCGCTTTGGCGCTACCACATAATCGTAATAAATTCGATTAAAGCAATCGATATCTGAAAATAGCCATATATAAATTTATGGGTAGCTTTAAAATGTACACACAGTATGCTAACAGGAAAGATGCAGCAGGGTGTGGGGTGGTTTTATATGTGTGTATGTAATACATGTGTTTACGTGTGCGTTCCTATGAATTTCTATTTGGTGAATTTCCAAGCAGCCTGAAATTTCCGATTCCTCCTGAAGCAGGGAGACCTGTCGAAAGCGGAAACTGCGAGTGGAATTCCAACGTGAACGTTCGCCGATACCGGCGAGTGGCAGCTCGTTAAATTACAGCCCCAAGGCTGGCGGTTGCTTGCTTGCTTCAAACTTCGGATGTAAGCTGTGCTTCTGCTCAATGCCCCGATTATATTGTAACGGAGGAACTGCTACCACATTCATAGACCGATAAACCAAAAGAGGACCCTACTCTTCTTTTCTCCAAACTCGATATAAATACTATAATTAAGTGGTTTGCACCCTCACCCCGCCCCCTCTCCCACTTCTTACCCTCCAAGAATTTTCATCGCGAAAATAAAGCTTCCCACCAAATTGCAAAAAACTATATTTAAATAACAATCTCTCGGCTATATACTCTCTATTATTATTATTTCTCTCAAACTTTCGGACAATCTACATTGTAATCGGTATAGCAACGGTAGATTCTCAGTTACACGATGAAGCGTGCCAGGAAATACAATTTGAATTTTATCCAACGATAATCTCTTCGGGTAAATATACATGTGTTATATTTGAGGAGTAAGTTACTAATTTTGAAGCAGCGTTTGAAAATAGATTATTTGTCTGGATGGAGACACAAATAGATTGTGCAAGGAAAGCAATTTCTTTGTGAAAATAGATACAGGTTAAAAGTGGAAAATTGATCTGTTAGAGGGGACGCAAGGAATTAGAAAGGTGTGGTGAAGCATCGTCCAAAGATGTGCAGCCGTGTGCTCGAAGGTGACGGAAATTTAATGATCCGGGTGAAGGAAGGCGGCCAAGTTTGAGCTTCGTTCGACACTGACCTCGATCTCTTTCTCGCCACCGATTGATATTGGTGCTTCGACGTAGTAGTTTGCAGCATGGTAATTAGTGGCGGCCTTTGCCATATATTTTTTTTTCACGCTCGTCAGTGCACGAGCACCTGCCAGCCCGCACCAGCTTGCACTCGGTTTGTTGATTCATTCCTTGCTTGCTTAGCACGAATAACGCTGATTATCTCCCGAGGACGATGCTTGACTAAAAATTATTATCCTCTCACAGTTATTCCCAATGGATCGATCGATGCACCAATTACAAGAGAGAGAGAGAGAGAGAGAGAGAGAGAGAGAGAGAAAACTTTGCTCCATAAAATGGTGCTTTCGTTTGAAAAAGGAAATATTTCTAGCACCTGTATTTTTCATCATTATCATAAGAAATTAATTGGCAATGTTATATTGGGAAACGCGGTGGTGGGGGGAGGAGTGTTAGAAGCCTTTCCGCGAGTAACGAGGGATGCATTGTTAGATTCCAGCCGCTGGCCATGCAGCTTGCAAAGTTGCTGATGCAGCAGCTCCTTTGTATAAATTCGCACAGACTCGACATCTTCGTGATTGAAAAACAATTTTTTTTCTCTTTCGCTTATACGACATTTTGCATATTCAACTCTGGAAACATTACAACCCTATTGTTTAAATTATCAATATTTATCAACGTCACGTATATATATCCACTAGGATTATTAATATAAGAGATAGCATTTAAAAATCTGATTAATAGCAGCGAGTTTTACCTTTGATTCTCCAAGGGCTTATTGTTTACCCTCGTACATTGCGTGTTTAGTATAATAATAAGCTACATCTACCGATTAAATTAAATTTCAATGAAAATATATCGCAAAGTAAACGATACCGAGCAGAAGGTAAATAAGCTCGTTTATAGTATAAGGATATAAAAGGAATATCCGTTTGTCGACATCCTTTTGCTTCCGCAAGAGAAAAACCTCTACCCTCCGGATTTTTCTCTACCAGCTTTAAGACGAAAGCTCGCAAGTGTTGATGTTATTATTAAGGAAAAATAATTAATTCCTCGTGCTTCTCTTCGCTCTTTCAAACATCATACACACCATCTATTACATATAATTATTGATTAATTTAAAAACTCTATAGTGTTGTGTTCTTAAATATATATTTCATGTTCAACGCAGCAGTAGAAAAATCAAATGGCGATTTGGCAATGTCACTCCACTGATCCCGACCAGATTTGTTTCGTATAAGATCGCTTTGCTCGTTCTTCGGGGTGCCTGGCGGTTGGAGGAAGGGGGGGGGGGGGGGTTGGTGTTATCTTTCCGATTGCATCGGTAGGTACTCGTCCCTTCTTTTCTCTATACTATTTCTACTTCTTTTTGCGGGGAAAAGAACGCAAGCGATTTCGCCAGCAGTTTCGCCTTCCGCGTGCCTCTGCACGAATTCTTCAGCGTTTTAGCTGAGAATTCAGAGTCATCCGATACCCCGCGCGTGGCTGCCATGCGATCGGCCATATTGGATTCATCCGACGCGATTTCTTACCGATATCGTCTCTCTCGATCTCTCTCTCTCTCTCTTTCCCCTTTCACACTCTTCCTTTAACTTTATTTTCATTACGCACTACGTATACTCTGTCTCGCTGCCTATAAATGGGACTGCAAGGAGAGCCGAAAAATTCTCTCGTATTATTCCCACTCGACGCACCCGAAGGCCGTTTCTCACACTCCGAAGTGGATCCTAATATCGCGTTTATTCCATTCTTCAGGCTGTGTACTCTGCTCTGTGTATCATATACCTATATATACATATACACCCCACGAAACTACGGAAACTCATTCTCGCGCAAGGAAACCCCGGGAAATTCTCTTATTTTCATCCGAACGGCAATAATTACCCTTTATCTGTATATACATGTATATTTACGAAAGATATTTCTCCTGGCATTTATCAGTTCCAGTGGGATTTATAAATAAACTAACGCGGGACAAGTTGGCTGTGGCGGCAGTTGCAAATTACGTTTCCTGTAAAGTTAGAGACACGCTTGCAATGCATAAATCAAATTAATTGTATCAAGCAAAGGAAAAAGAAATTTCAGAATAGTTTCCGGTAGCCAATGGTTAAACGAGTAAACAGCACGTGCGAGCATAATTAACGAGTCGATCGCAAATATCATTTTTTATGTCGTTTAAGTCAAAAGCTAAGAGGAAACACTTGCCAGCTGTCATTAAAATTGCACATTTGCACGTGGATTCGGAGTTAACGAGAAAAGCAAAATAAAAAGGAATGCAGCGTTCGTTATTTCTCTTCTTTATTCGCACCATTGTTAGACGCTATTATATATATATATATGTATATATATACAGTGGATGAATATACATAGCGATACTTTTTGATATTCCCAACTGTCTAAAAGATATCGTAGCACACCTAATCGAAAAGTGGATCATCCTTGCGCAAGGCAGCGCATGTTTTCAGTGTGCTTTCGACATCGTCTCTGATGTACAGGTAAAGCTTATTTCTTTCACTGTAGTGCGAATCGACGACGATGATGACGACGAGGAGGAGGAAGCCGATCGAGTCGGTATATGTAACCTCGGTTGTACTCTACAGGATCGCTGCGCCAAGATTTACCATGCATATTTACACTCGCAACCTTTATAAACACCTTCGATGAAATCTTGAAAAACCACCCGTTAATCAATGATACAAGATAAAACTGACTAGTAACCAGAGCTATTAAGAAAAGCCCCTTTCATCGTGGGTATAATTTGCCTCGTGGCACGGATTCACGCAATTATTTATCCAAAGAGTTTTCTCTCTTTTTTTTCTCAATAATTCAAAGGTTGAGTAAGCGGCGAAAAATGTTAATTGAGTGAAAAATTACACGATCTCACCTTTTTGCCCCAGTATACGAAAATGGCAAATTTAATTAGAGGTCACAAAATCTAGCCAAAGAGTGTTCCAATTAGTCCGTAAAACTGCTTGTCCGTTAATCGCAAACCTTATCGAGATAAGGCTGAGCAAGATGTCCTTGGAAGTTAAGCGATCGACGTAATAATTATACCGATCGAGTAGACATTTTCTTTAGCAAGTTGGACTCTGCTGTAAGGGTATTCAAATGTATAAGCCGCAAGTATCTCGGAAAATGACAGCGGACAAATGAACAAAGCAGGTATAAGTACCTGCTACAATAGTATAATTTGCGAGCGTAAAGTCAACATATTTCTACGTTTGCATACATTTGTCATTATTTATCATGCTGCTTAATTGTTCCCATATTGGTTTTATTTGTCGCAGCTTTTCTCAGCGATTAATCCATATACGTCATTATATTATTTACCGCAGCAGCAGGTTTTGTCCCATTGTACCATTATGTTAACCACCGGCGATTATTCGAGGAAAAACTGTAAGAGCAAATACACAGCGTGTATATCAAGTGGAAGCTCGGTGTAAACAGGCTTGTGCAATGTTTTCTAATGAAGAAGTGTAGATCGAAGCTTCGAAGCTGCCACATCGGGCGCAGTTGGATTTTAGAGAGACAGATACTCGGAGCATGGAGCGATTTGGAAACTGGCTTAAGGACGGTCTTAATCCGTGACCGGTTTTCAGCGATACGTTGAATGACGTATCGACAGCTAATGGCAGCAATGAAGCCATAAGTGCACTGCGAAGGGGGGAAAGAGCAAGCATCGAAAGCTGCCTCTTCGCTATCTGGAAAGCATTGCGACTTTTCTCGACGTTCGATAATTGATAAAATAGCTCTTACTCGCTTGCCGAAGCTACTGCCTTGCCTGGTCAATCAGGAATTTGTATTATCGTTGCGCTAGGATATCGCTTGAAAGCCGTGTCCGAACAGATATATATATATATACATAGAAAAAAAAGCATCCGCGTTGCAATCACCTTTCACACTGGCTCACCTTGTGCGTCCAATATAATGGAATATTATTAAACAATCGTTCGAGAAATCTCTACTACAGTCTACTATATATAGTACAGTAAATTGTAAGCTTTGTCGCGTAAGGCTAACGGTAAATGATGGACGAGAGATGAAAACCTTGCTTCTTGGGATGAAGTATGATTTATTTAACGCTTTGACGAGAAGAGAATATTTCGCTGAGTAGATATCTTAAGGATTAGTGCGGGCGAGCGTTGTGGAATGGGTGAAATGTCTTCTCAGTAAGCGATTAAGCGAGGATTAAGGATTGCAAAGATCGGAATTCCCCTCTTTGGCTATTGCTATGGATAAGTGCGAGTAGGAAAATCCTGTAAGAGGGGAGGAGAAACGAAAGAACGCAGCAGTCTAGAGAGAGAGAGAGAGAGAGATCGAAGATGGAAAAACAAGAGGAGAGTGGCGACTGGCAACGCTCGACGCGGCCTTAGAAGGTCGCTAGCTCGAGCTAGCCTTCTTTAGCATCCTTTCGTCTCTTTCTCTCCCTCTCCCTCTCACTCGGCAATCTTTCTGCAGTCTGCACTGTCTCTAAATTGCAGTCTCTCCACGGCCAATCGAGATATACAGGCTCGTGCAGTGCTTGCCTTCTCCGACTTGCTAAAGCAGAAGAAGAGAGAGGGAGAGGGGGAGGAGGGGGGAGGGGGGGGGAGACTGTAAAGGGAAAGAAAGGTTTGCCTGACCCAAAGTCCCGAGAGTCGAGAGTCGAGAACCGAGAGAGGCTGCTGAAGCGTGCCGCTCGAGGATGCACCTGCAGAATGCACCCGGTGTGCAAGGTGCACTTCTCTCCTCAGTCCTCTCCGACTCTACATGGATGAGATTCCTCTTCTACCGTATCCAGATCCCAACGACCAACCAGTTTTCACCATCTCACCTTTCACCACCACCAATCATTACATTCCAAGCGACGTCTCGATTTATTCTATCATCCCTCTCCATATAATCACACCAATATTATACTTGGCGCGAAAATAAACTTTATTTAAATGTCACGTTCGAAATTTTTCTCTCTAGATCTCTTTTCGAGCAAGAAAGCTATACCAACCAATTTACGAGTTTTATCAATTATATGGATCCTAAATTTGCATTCTTTATTGTCCACTCTTATAATTCTTATCTCGAACTTTCAAAATGATTGCTTACTGAAATTTCCATTTTAATAGAGCGATAGGATAATACTTTTAAGAGAAACGATTTCAGCAATCGTAACGTGCCTAATAAGTTTTATTACTATGTATATATACTGGACTGTGTGGTCTTTTGTAATGCAAAACACGGTAAAAGCTTCGGTGAAATTTCATTACGAGTCTGGACGCTGTCGTAAAATATGAGTGATTTGAATTCGGCAAGAACGATAAGCGGCGATTTAACCTAATCAATTTTAAAAGTCCCTATACGCGCGTGAGTATTTATATAAGCGAGAAAACTTTATGGGAGAGGATTTATGACTTTTCACACGAGTCTGTTGACGAGAATTGTGACAATTTCACGGAAAGGGATATAATAACGCAGTGTATCCACTTGATCCCGGCTGAAAAAAAATTGAATCACGATCTTGTTTTATAATTCGTGCTTACCTCAGCAGTTTGAGGAAGTCGATGAATCAGTCACTGTTTACCATCCGTTTCGTAGGTTTCTCCGTGAGATTAAAGCTGCCAGCTCCTATACATGTGTATTTATATGTATATATATATATCCACGTGTGCATTTTCCTCAATATTGTTTTTGTGCACAAATATCTATATATATGTATATACACCGATACATTTTACACACGTTTAAGGTTCCGGGAAAACTGCGAAAAGGAAATTCGCGGAGCGCGATCATCGGAATTACGGAGAAATTACAATAATTGGATAAATAATAAAGTACGACGATGGTTTGATAATTTTTCTGTTGCTGTATTGTTCGGCCAGGTTTCAGGCGATATGCATCCGATCCAGTTTCGTGGATCGTGCGAACCCCTCGCTATCGGATTTCGCACAAATCTCTGCACGTAGCTCAGCTTTATGCTCCATTACACGGTGGTCCCGTGTGTGCCTGTACTTCCTATAAGGTTCAAACGCCGACTTAGCAGCGGGGATCTTATCGACGAGGTGTTAGCGTGACCTCTTTGCGCGTTGCCATGCAATCGGACCGTAAATACGCCTCGATTCATTTCACTCTACGCTTCGCTACCTTTACACATTGTCCCCGTGTTTGTCATCGAAACTAATTATATACTCTCGTGAACGGCGCGCGGTAACCAAGTACTATCATACATTGTACATATATAAATCGATGAAAGAAAATAAAGGTGGAATTTTCGTAAAGAGCGAAGCTCCGGGTGTAGCGATTCGAGTCGCGTGTGGAACGAGCTTTGCCCGGGTGGTCGATGTATCAGAGAGAGAGAGAGAGAAGCTGCAGATTGGCACGATCATATATATATATATATATATATACTATAGCTCGTGGTCGGTCGGCCGGCCAGTCGGACATCCCAAGTTTGGCGACCTTGGATAATTCCGCCACGTGCCAGAAAGTCGTGCATTATCGTTGGTCGCGGCGGAGAGCGAAGGACGAGATGTGACGGAGGAGCGGCGATAAAATACAAAGACGCCCGTCAGCGCATATATTTCTCCCCCTCCCCCCCTCCCCCCTTGTATACACGAGCTGCTCGGGCTTTCCCCTCGGGCCCCATCCCCCTCGCCCTCGCGGCTCTCCATGCCTAAGCAGGCAGCCAGCGGAGCAGAGTGCAGACACGTCAAAGCAAAACCTCGTGCCGCTTCGCTTGGGAAAACCGCGCGAATGCGGCTCGCTTGTCTCTGGCCGCGCGTACCTCAGCTCGTAAATTCTCGCTTTACGGCCACGTCGAAGCCTCGGCAGGCAGGCAGGCAGCGTCAATCCTTACCACCAGGCTGCTGCTATTGCCTATTGCCTTGCCTTGCCTTGCCTTGCCTCACCTTGGCTTGCCTCGCTGATGCCGAAGCTGATGCTGCTGCTCGACTGCTAAGCTCTAGTGTGAGTAGTGCGCTGGCTGGCCCAATCCACCGCCGCTGCCTTCCCAACTAACCTACCCAGCACCGAAACCATGCAAACCGGACGGACTTTCTCGATCCGTGCTTCGGGACCGTAAACGTACCCGTAAATCACGCGCGCCGCAACCACTCGTAAGTAACAACTGCGTGTGCAGTGTATATAACCCCAGCGACCAATTCCTTCCATCATTTTTCCCGCTATTTCTTCTTATATATTATTGATAATTCCGTTCTTTCCCCCAATGTCCCAGGAATATTGCCAAAACATTCGTGGAACGTCCCGGAACATCGTTTATGCTACGAGTCTTCCTGTAAAGAGCGAGCCGTCCGGTAAAAAGGGCCTTCCGGATCATGCCGAATATGTGTACTATACTATATATATATATATATATATTGTACTATATATCGTAAGCGTGAAAGCTTCGTGAAAGTAGCGGCTTAATCGTCCACGCAAATGTAACACGCTTACCTCTGGCGAGATGACCTTCGAAGACTGACAGTATACTTTCCTCGGAGATTTTTCTGCTTCTCGATATACGATGTGCCACGGCGAGAGAGCTCCGTGAAAGTTTAATAAATCTGCAGAAATTGGCAGAAACCGATAATGTCGCGTCTCTCTCATAGTCGTCGTTGGAACAATAAAGAAATCTGTACAAAAGTTTGCAGCAATTATATCTCGCGTCCGCGGGGATGCGGATAAAAGTTTCGATGGATTTGCGAGGGTGGAAATGCACTGTTGTATATCGGTTAGTGTACGCGCGGGTGGGGGGGGGGGGGGGGGTATTGGAGTCTCTCAAGGAGGAAAGAGCGAGGTCTTTGACTCGACAACGCTGCAGACTCAGTCTGGAGGCTGGTCGATCTAAATACCGTCGAGAGCGGATACGATCAGAAATACTGCGCGGCGATCCTACGCGTACCGTGTGTGCCGTAGCGCTCTTATCCGGTTTTGCATCGGCCGCGGCACCAGGACCTTTATTATGTTTCTCATCGTTGTGTCGCGAAGAAAAATAGTGGGGGGGGGGGGGGGGGGGGTTGAACGACCAATTGGACAAGCAGCGTGGATCAGCGCGAGCAAAGGATGTCAAATATTTTTAGCAAAACGTGTGATTGCCAGGCGATTTATTTAAGCGCGTTACAGCGTGATATTGGAGGAGAATAATCCAAGGAGAAACCGGTCGGTCCAGTAAGCCGCTGAGCTATCGCGCTTTTAACGTCGGATTTATTATCGTCTTAATATATCGAATTATCCGCGTGCGGTGTACTGTTATTTTAACTGGTTTCGCGTCTCTGTTTCTCCGGGGGATCGATGGGGATCGAGCGTGGACCGGAAGAACTCGCGGAGCTCGCGCATAAATGAATATTTAGGCCGTTTTAGCCGATTTCGCGGATGCGACTGTTTTTCCGGCATATGCAAATGCCACCTACTTCCGGCGCGCAGCGTAACGCGAAACAACCCCTCATCGATTTGGCATTAAGCCTTCTCGTCCCGCGTCCCAGTCCCTATATATATATATATATATATTTATACAGCCATGCAACTATCGTGCGCTATTTTCCAAAATAGCCTCGAGATTCCTAAAACCGGCCAGTTGTACGTACAGTACGGTAATAACCTTAATAGCTTTCGGATATAATGACACGATTAATAAACAGACCACGCCTGTCTATATATATATATATATTTATATAGTATATATATGAGAGCTATTCGATAGAGTCGCAAAAACTATACGTCCACTCGGTTTTCTTTTAATTGAATCGATCGACATTGAATTCAAAGGTTGCAGTTTGCGACGCTATTTAACGCTGTGTACCGCGTTCATAAATCAAATGGGCCGCGACGTTAAATGAAAAGAGATGAAGAAGTCGACAGAGAGGACAGTCCCTCGATTGAATCGTATCCAACTCGAGGTATGAAATTGGAGAGAGATTAATTGCTTTTGGCTGTACAACGTAGCGAAGGGTGTTAAGCTTTCGAAAGCGATTTTCACGGGTTCTCGTGAGCGAGATGCAAAGTGAGCGGTGTCCCGATTGGGATTCGGAGAGTTGACTCGAGAGCGATGCAGGCACGCCTTGAGCGGTGGCGAACCTTATACGAGCAAGTGTATGGGGCCCGTGTCCAGTTTGGCGTTTCTGTGTGGGCCAGCAGCAACCAGCAGCCAGCGACCAGCAGCACCAGTGACAGAGTGGCGTGGCGTGGGATGCGCGTGTGGGGTGCCATGGCGTAGCGTGAGAGAGGAATGTGCCCGGTCGTCTCGTGTTGCAGCTCCACCAAAACTGTTTGACTCCCTCCCCCCTCCCTACTCCCTCCTCCTCGAGAGAAAAGAGAACTCGTGTGCCTCGGACAATCAGCAGCGTGTCTCGGAATCGACCCTGTGATAATCCGATGACTCACACGAATCTCTCGTCTCCCATGCCTCTCTCTCTCTCTCTCTCTCTCTCTCTCTGTTTAACGATGCTTTTGTCTCTGCTCAACTTTCATCTTTAACTCTATTCCTTCGTCCATTTCCTAGTGTCTCGAGTCTTCCAACAGCTGTCACTGATACACCAAACCCAACTTCATTTTCCATCCGGTCGACGGAATAATCGGGGCCGTCCTTAAATATATATATATACCTTCGGACCGTCCACATTTGTCAAATCAATCTTTTGTCACGCCGACAAGCCGGTGAAGCTGCTACAAACTTTGACAGACCGAGTTCAGATATTAATGCACCGAGGCGAAACTCATTTATGTCCGAGTATATTCACACGCATTAGTTTCTAACTCTGCATATCGAATGCTATCATTTTCATTGTTTGCCTTTCTAGCCAAATAAAATTCATAAAGCGCGACAGATTGCGATGACAAGGTCAAAGTACGTATGTTTATATATATATATATATATATATATATGTGTGTGTAGGCGTAGGGAAAAGGTCATGGAGAGCGTCATTTGGAAAGGGTGTGGTGATGGATCGATTAATGCCGTATGTAAGGGTATATAGCCATAGGTTTTCCACACCCCTTTTCCTTACCCCGCGCGACCCACTTGCTATTTCCGCTGGACTTTCCCACTATTGTCCATCAAATGGACAACAATAAGATCTTGGCAAATACTATAGGCACTTAAATATAGCGTACATACGATATTCTCAATCTGTTCCCTACATTCGCTGTCCATCTTCCCATCAACAATTATTGCCTTTCCATCATCCTGCCGTCTAATCAAACGATTTTCTATTTGCTATTTACCATCCGCATTAAAACCCTCTAGAATCTAACAAGTCCATTCCGTCCTCTTCTTAATGAACGCTCGAAAAGGGTATATATTTTATACGACGGTAAATTACAGATTTATATAAAAGTCCATTAGAAATTTATCGAGATCTTGAAATTCGCCAAAGGATTATTATATTACAATAATATACAATAGGCGAGATTATTAGAATCGCCGGCGAACCGTGTTTATCCCTCAACTCTATATATATATATATATATGTATATGTATATAGAAGAACGAGTGTTATTGCAGGAAAATAATAACTACAGAGCGTGAGCAGCTAGATGGAAAAATAAAAAATACGATGTTCCTGGTACAATTAAATATGAACGTGACTGAAATACCGAATAACACGAAAAAAAAACAACAAGCACAAGTACGATAATAGAAGAAGCCATTAAAAATTATTTGTCAAGTTTTGTGAAATTACAATCATACGACCTTGGCCGTACGAGAGTTTTTGCGAAACACGTGCGAGTTCCGTGTTTGTATTATCTAAGCAACGTTTTTCCGACGTCCTCATCATTGCTGATGGTGAATGGTGTGACGGTGGCGGTGTGCGGCGGTGCGGCGGCGCCGGGGCGTTTCGGCTAACGGGCTTCTCAGTTATCAGCGTTACGGCTGGCTCGGCATATACACGATATATGCGTACCACGACGGACCACACGTGCAGGTTACGACGCAGTTACACTACCGGCAAATCACTCTCGGACGACTCTTAAAAAATCGATTAAAACTTGCGCAACGAAAGCAATCTATAGGAATCCTGGGGAGATAACGAATAGCCGCTTAAAAATTACGGAAAAATTAACAAGTACTTTGTATTTCAAATGTAACGAGCGTGTATAAGTTTATTTTTAAGTCAGGGATGATTGGCGTCCAGTGGACGATGCGCCACTGTAGCTAACAATACGCTAGACTCGAGTGTCCGATAAGATGTCGATTCACGCGTCCATGTGTACGTGCAGCGTGTTTGAGCGTGTGTGCATGTGCACGACCGAGCGTCCGACACGTGTCGCCTACGATAAGGAGGAAAAGAGCCAACCTTCTTCTTCCTCCTCCTGGAATTCAGCCGGCTCGTTTTTCTCGAATAGACGTCAACGCTTGCGCTTACAAACACTCTGGACGTACCGCATTTCCGTTGCATTCGCATTCGACAATCTCGAATTCAAATTCTACCGTTACGGTCCCCTTCAACACACACACATACACACACATGTATGCGTGTATCTGTTTAACTGACTTTTCGAGAAAACTCTGCTAAAAATACCCTACAGGAAAAATTCATCACACCAATCGCAATTTTCTGCATGTGTACATAATATATATCCTGAATTAGGTTTTATCGCGTCTGGTTTAACCTGGCTTGCTATAAGTTAAAACTAGATCTTTCTAGTTTAAACGACTATACTATGATACACTTGAGAGTAGTAGAGAGCTCGAATTCATTGCCGAGTGAGACAGTAGTTTTTACAGTTTGCAATTGGACGAAGAGGAGGTGTATTTGCATGCTGCGAGAAGGGTGAGAATTGATACGAGTTGCGTGGTTTGAAAATAGTTGGGCAGTTAGCGTCTGGAAGTCTGAGGGTGATAGGAGAGGGGGGGGGGGTGGCCCTTAGGATTAATGAAGGAATATCGTAGTGACGTAAGCAAGCGAGTGAGGAAGGAGGAAGCATGGTATATATATATATATATATATATATATATATATATAAGAAGAAAGGAAGGATGGATGGAAGGATGGAAGGAAGGAAGGAAGGAGGATAGTGCAGGAGGCTCGCGTGGTTATCTGGCTGGTTCAGGCTCAGGTTGGTTGGCTCGGCTGGAACGTTCAAGACAGGAGAGCGAGCGAGCGGAGGACATCGAACTGAAATGGCCTCTGGGAGCGCATTCCGGTATTCCACTCTCGCTACCTCCTCAGTCCACCTTCTCCCCCCCCCCCTCCCTATTCTCTTTATCCCATGCTCCACTCTATCGGCCAGTCTCGAACTCCCTCCACTTCTTCCCGCGCGGTCTCATCCCTAATCCCTCTCGACCAAGCTCAGCATCCTGCTTTGGGCTTATGTTAAAGTCCTTTTATTTCGCTCCCGCATTCTTGAGTTTCCGCTTGCTGCCGGCTCGATCCTGCCAGCTACGCGCGGCCACCCGACACGCTCGTCCCATCCCCCCTCCCCTTCCCTCCCACCACCATAGGACTACCGATACTTATATACGAACCCGTCAACAACTTCCACCCCTATTTTCTACCACTAATATAGTTGACCTTTCTCTCGTACTCTTTCATTATCTGGAGCATTACAGTAGAGTTATCAATCAAGCGAGGAAAAGTAATAAAGTCCCTTTTTTCTAAGCCCTGAAGAAATATTTCTTCGTCACATTCCTCCCTGGGTATTCGTCTCTCCCGCGGGATATTGATTTCTCGAATTGTCAGCTCCGGAGGATTATTCTTCGTCGCGAGCGTTGCACGCACCGCTCGTGTCTCGTAAAGTAATTTTTATTGCCTGCCATTAGGTACCGTGCGCCGTGCGTGAGTTACCGACGACCTTAGCACGTGCAGTAATACCCCTTGTGTGCTACGAGCGGAGGAACTTTGAACGAGTAACCAAATAAAACTGGGCTATCTACACTGTAAATTTTTTTCTTGTAAAATTACGAGAAAAATCGTGTGTATAACTTCGCGACCCACGAGCGTCGCTGTAAATTTACATTTTTAAATTTACAATAATTTTTTAAGTCATAATTATTAACTTTTCCTTCGGCAGTCAAGTGTAAATTTTAAACTGCAGCTAGGTTTATTCTACGCTGTCTACGATTGTACTTGCAATTTTCTTAAAAATTTATTACAGTGTATCCTCTTCTCTGAATAATATATTTCTTATATCAATTAACGGCTCGGAAAATTTACATTTCGAAAGAGAAATCTGATAGAACCGTGTTTGATCGATCCATCGCACGAGGTCAAGCATTTAGAATTACCAGATTTTCAATTTTGGTTCACACTAGGGGGGGGGGGGGGGGGGGGGGGGGTAGAAGCTGGTGAAAATAATCGCAGGAGACGCTGTCAGGTCTACTCAACTGTCCTTTGCGAATTAAATCTCAGGGGTCTGCTGCATTTTTCATGCCCAGTCCAGCTATCCAATCGGTAAGAGAAGCTTAGCGGAACGGCTAAGAGAGATCGAGAGAGAAACGGCAAACTTGGCGAACTAATATTATCCTGTGTAGCGATCGATAGATTCGCCGAAGGATTTGCAGCAGTGCACGGAATATGGAAAGAGGAACGATAATCCTTCCGATTGAAAAGGTCACGGTCCAAAAATATTCTGCCCTTTGCAGTCGAAACTCGCTCGCCTTATTTCCTTATTTCTAAAACTGACAAAGCGTTACGTCGATTAAAATAATGCAGTTTCACAAATGGAACTGGAAGGATCTTTTCGTGGAAATTGTAAGAAAAGAGAGAGAGAGAGAGAGAGAGACCCTTGACGTTTAAAGAGAGGGTGTGTAGGTGCGAATCGTGCTAAGAATATCTTGTACGTAAGGAAAAGAGAAGTATATACGTATAGAGTGTATAGATGGACAAACGGACGGACGGTTGGAATGTAAAAGACAATGGAATGTGTCGCGTCGCGCATGCGTGCTTCCATGGAATGCGGCCCCGTAACGGCACATCCGTTAGCCACGGTGTCTGCCAACGAAACGCAGCAGGGCCTTATTGCGTTCGCGCCGCGTGTCTGCGATTACCCTCCTTTTCCTTATCTATAATTATATATATATATATATATATATATATCCCATCGGTATTTAGAAAAATTTCTCAAAAACCGAGATTTTTTCCTCGAGCACTTTCCAATTTTTCCCAGAAGCCAGAGAGAAGAAGGCCGTTAAGAATAATTGATTTATCCAGTGGGACGACTGGTGGTGATTCGCGGACGAGACGATTCCTCGAAAAATACCGTAAACACGCATAGTGGCCCGACGCACCGTGGCACGTAGCAAATGGTAATGGCTGCGCGAACCGGCGACGATGGATTCGCGGAAATTCTTGCCTCACGGAGATGTAAACGCTCCCCCCCCCCCCCCCGCCCCACCTTACACCTATACCGTACGCGCGCGCGCTATTCACTAAAATCCCCCCCCCCCCCCCCTCCAACCATTTACACCTCTACCCGTGCACACGAAAAATTTCTCCAACAATTTTTGTATTATGCAAAAAGCAGAGATATCATCGCGCGGTGAAACGCGATTGAGTAATTCGTGAAATATTTTCATGGAAATTTCGTGAAAACGTCACGATCGAACTCTTACGAAATGGTCGTGCTCTCTGGTCAACAAAATTCCTCTCCTCCTTAAAAGCGTCTAAGTTCTAAGTATTTCTTGATTAATATGCAGTTTTATTTTCATGCCACATTAGCGCTAAAAATAGAATACTGACGTTTGCGGATCATGCAAATTGTTCGCATGGCGCGCGTGAGCGTGTACGCGCGTGTTTGTATAGCGCGAGAGAGGATAGGAGACATACGCATGCAAGCGCGGTGACAAAAGCTAATCAACGATCGATCCGAGTGCGTGACGTAAGAATATAATTGACCGTTTCGCGCCTGGCAGAGTTATGCGCGGTATGTAGGTGGGGTCGGGTTTCGCGTTGCTGACAATCGTGGCTCGTCGGTTTTCACAGTTATCTTCTGAAGCAGCGGATATATGCGCATCCTGGCATTGCACGAAAGATATTGCGTATTTTTAAACAACTGTAAAAACACCGTGAAGAGGAAAATAGAGATAGAGTAGGAGGGAGGGAGAAGAAGATTCGACACAAATTCCAAACAATCACCACCGCCGTAGCTTTCCTCTATAGACCAGAGAGAGAGAGAGAGAGAGAGAGAGAGAGCCTCCAGTCATAATAAATACATCTTTGAAAGACGCTAGACGCGTGCCTACTTATATCGCAAACACGTTATTAAAATCCTTCGCGAAACAACAACAACGCACAGGCAAGAAATTCAACTCGTTCCTGGAAACAGTCTCTCCGTCGCTTTTACGATATTCTTAATAAAGTTGTAAGCGTAAAATCAATCCCGTGCCTCTCAATTTATTGGCCGGCAATGGGAAAGACGAGGAAGATGGACGATTTTTCCGCTTTAACCGGCAGAGCTTCCTTATACGGATAAATCAGCTTTGCTATAGTCGACAGGGCTTTTTCACTCGTGAGTCAGCCTGCTCTCGATTAGGGCTCGTCATCTCTCTCTCTCTCTCTCTCTCTCTCTCTCTCTCTCTCTCTCTCTCTCTGTATTTTTCTCACTCGCAATTCTGACTCACAGCTTCCAATATCGAAGCTGCGCGAGCGTGTGTATATACAATACGCGCGCACGCGCGTAAACCCACACACACACACGCGCGCGCAGAGTTGGAGCGCGAAACAAACAGCCGTGCCTTCGGGCTCGTATCCCTCTACGCGCGGAGCTATTTCTTATTCAAAACGCAAGTGTTTCAACTTTCACCGCGCTAGATTCTCTGCCAACATAATAGATTATATAATAAATATTCCGGCCAAATAGTTTTTCTCTCCTTTTCTCCAATTTCTCCACTGAAAAAATAACAAGTTTCAAAATAACTAATGACTCACGCCGTCGACGTAGAGCCGCGAGGATCGAGGAAAATTCTAAGTCTGTCCCGGACCATAATAAACACAGGATTATGCAATAAATAAAAAAGGTTTGCTATTTCACGTTGAAGCTCGAGGAAAAACTGACAGAAACTGTCGAAGAAAGGTAGGAGCTCGTTGTTTTTGAAGAACGACCGGCTAAGTATGACTCTCGTATGAAATTATGAGACATCTGTCAAAATCCGGTCATCGATTTCTAAAAAAAAAAAGAAAAAAAAGGAGATGAAAAAACTCGAGTATTTTTATACGCGAGCGATAATATTTCTCTCGACTCGCGCGTACAAGGAAGATGAAAAACGCTGAGTAAAATGCAGAGGCGAATGTAGGTGAGAGACAAGTCGAATTGAAAGTATTATAGTGAAAGAACGAATCGTAAAATTTGCCAGATGAATTAAAGCATGAATGACGATCGGGAGAAACACGAAGCGTGTCTAAGTACGAATAAGACGTAAATGATTGCGTAATATGACGAAAGAATTTTGAATGGTCTTGCGAGATGGATGGAACGAAGGAAGGAAGGAAGGAAGAAAAGAGAAAAAAAAGGACAAACGTCGCATGGAGGAGAAGGAGGAGGAAAAACTGGAGGTTTTCGTTTACGTTTGGTAGCGCGAGTACATGAACGATTGGCGTGCTCCTTTCTAGAGAAACGACTGGCCCGAATTCCAAGGCGAAACGGCCTTGCGCGACTCGGAGAAAGAGCGTGGCAAGGCACTCCGGATTTCTGCCTAGACGCCGTCGCTGCCGCCGCCACCGCCGCCGTCTATCCGCAACTAACCTAACCGACCTAGTAATTTACACGCGACTAGCCTCGATTAGCTAACGAAATTGCCGAAGAATTATTATTTCGCAAAACGATCGAAATCCCTCGCGAATTCTATTTCTCTCTCGCGCGGCCTTTTAATGCGTAGGTAGAAGACCGGAAGTGGCAAGTAGGTCCAGAACCTTTGCTAAAAATAGACGTAAGAAGTAGGCTGCGAATGGGCAAACTTTCATGCGGTAGCAGAATACACTGTGTGCGAAAGTGTTAGTTTTGTCTCTCGGTCTCTCAGCGTGAAAGGTGCGAGTCTCGCATTTCGATTTCGAGAGATCGACGCGCGCCTATCGACTTTTCGACCGACGGGGAACAACATCAACAACGACAACAATAAAAACCGCGTAGAGATCGGCACCACACGGTTCTACCGACCGATGTTTCTATGTATATATGCCGTATATATGTATACATATATCTTTCTGCTTGCCGAGAGAAAGTGTATCGCACGGGAATGGTGGTGAATAGATCCTTGCAGTTTCATAACTCAGTGACCGACATTCCGCGAAATTGCAGCAGAGAAATAATTGCTCTGACGTCACTCGGGTAATTGGAACGTTTTAGCACCGAAAATCTCCGATTCACGGATTTTTTATGAATCTTCGACCGTGGCAGTAAAGCGCCGCGTATGCATTTGGCGGGAGAATGAGAAACATTCTGACGGGGTCCTGCAGTATATATACTTTTTGCTTTTATCATGGCGGCTTCTTCTGGCCGATGCGTATTTCGTTAATCGACAGAGACCACTTTGTTCTTAAGCGCTTAATTGACTTTTCTTCTCCACAGCAAACCCTCCCCCTCCCCTCCTCCTCGCGTTCACGGCGAGAATACTCGATCGTTCTTCGAAATCAATTTGACTCGATACTGCGCGGTGTAGTATTGCTCCCGATAACTCTCCGACGAGGGAGAAAACAAACAGTTAAGGTCACAGTGGCGCTCGATTGATGATTTTAAAGAAAGCTAGGTACGTCGCGCGTGTTTTTGCGTTCACTTTCGCCAAATTCGACTGGTGCGTTCAATTCCCCCCCCCCCCCCAACGCTCGGCTCCTCCTACCTCGGTCACTTCTCTTTTTGTCAACAAGAGTCTTTTGTCGTGTCGAAAACTCGAGGAATTTCGATATCACGCTACATGCTTATCCCGTATCGATTTCCACGGCTATGACAATGGAAAAACGTGTGAAAATACCAGCCATTTTCTTCAATTTGAGACAATGAACGGGCGTGAAAAGCAGCAGCGTGGTGGAGGGGAGTGGGGGGGGGGGGAAGAAATGTTTTTGCGCAAAGAGCTAGCTTTCCATAACGAGAGAGAAATATCCGGTTGTAGCTATTAATGGTTGAGGAAAGAGGACGGAAATATATAGATGGGTTTTTTCAGCGGGTATAGATAGTAGTACCACGCTATATACACTACTATAGGATGCGTATATGTTGGAGATTGAAAGGGACGAATGTGAATTTAAAGGGAGAGCTCTAGTCTGTGTTTATCGAATTAATGCATTACGGAACGGAAACGGCAGATGCGTGGGGTGGGAGTTGAGAAGCTTACGATGGATTCGAAGGTTTCGGGAGATAGTATCGTAAATATTATAAAGGTCGATATGGATGTCGAGGTCGAGGCTGCTAAGGCTGCAAAGAGAGTGCATCGTGGAAAGTGCGTAGTGGTGCGGTGAAAAATGCAGGGGGAGGGAGAGAGGTTACACGGCGATCCTCATAAACAAGGACTTAAGCCGAAGTCGATAAGCGGGGCTTAGTATCTCTCTAAGTTTACTCGATCGTGTTTACAACGTGTTTCTAATCCGGCTGCGACACCCCTGTGTGCCGTAGACGGTTTTATTCGAGCCGGAAGTTGAGGCTCCTCTCATTTTCTCGTTCCGGTTTCGACGACGGGTCTTCACCCCGGCCGTGACCCAAGGGGAAACCCAAAACCACCTCGACAAAACACACATTTAAATGCACCGAAATCTCTAGGACGCATTAACCACATTAGGAGGTCGTAAAATTCTTCGCTATATAGCATAATAAATAACTTTTGCGTCTCAAACGCGTCAGTTTAATGATTATTGAATTGTTGTTTTATCAAATGATAAATTATGTCCTATCTCGTTGCCGTATATAGGAGTTAAACAAGCTATTAAAGTAAGGAAATTCCAAATTTCGAGTGGCGGTCTAGGAATGAAGGCGCCCCTCGAAATTTATACGCCAGTATCGTACGCGAGATTTTCTGCACAATATTCTCCCGATCGAGTAAATGTTTTTATTTCGCGCTATTTGGGCCAAGGTAAGGGGTATAAAAATAAAGAGACAGGAATGAAATTGAGATAAAATTAGGTTAAAATTTTGAGTTGGCCGTAAGAAAATGAGAAGGAAGAGAATGAGATTTATAGGTTGGCAGGCTGCTGGTTGCTTGGTGCATGTTGGCTGGCTCAGGCCGACTAGTGGCGTTTCCCGGTTAGGGTTTCCGAAGCCGAACGGTAATAGTAGTTAGCCAGACAGTCATGCGACCGCTACGTGCGAAAAGAAAAGCGCCGACTACTAGCCGTCGCTCTATTTATATAACGCGTATATCCCGATCTACATAAATAGCTGGCCGTGTTACATAAGGATTGGCTACACACGGATCTACCCTCCACGTCCGTGAGAGCTTTTGCCGCTCTTGTGTAATGCGTCTGCTCTCCGCTTCGCTTATAATTTTTATTTATTTATTTATTCTCATCTCCCTTTTTTCCCCTCCTCGATTCTCGAAAGACATTTTCAAAGTACCATTTAGCAGGAAGAAAGAGAATAGCATCGATTTGCAAGAGCGCCAATCCTTTGAACGAAATTATTGGGATCTCTCAAGCTTATCAGGCGAAAGCAAGTAATTTCCTTTAAAAGAAATTCAGGGTAATCGCGTTGACTGTACGATTTCAGTGAGAATCGGAGATTTTAATTGGATACAGGGTTGGATGTATCTATGAGAGTAGGGGGGAGGGAAAAAATTGAGCGGAAGTGAATCGGACGTTGGATAAACGTCTGTATATGCATATATATATATATAGAGATAGATAGAGAGAGAGCACGATAGAGCATGTACCGATGTGTGTGGTCGATAGTGGCTTGTGGCAATCGCTTCTGTGTGTACTTCCTTTGCGACGTTATCATAAGGCAATATTGAACTTACGTTGAAAAATAAAAATCCGATTCTGTGGCTGTTCGGTATTTGTCATGTGCGTATCCATGAATGAACGCGCCCGCGCACATACACACACACACACACGCGCGCGCGCGCACAGACAAGCGGATACGAGAAGGCAAGTTGCGGCCGAGGCACAATAGAGGCATATATAAACACTTTCAATCGGACGGTTTACATACATACATACTCGCAAGAGTGGCTGGCTCACTTTTTTATCGCACGTACGAGATTCGCTTCAACGACGAACGGCTACTCGACAACGAGCTGCCGGCGTCAACCACGATGACGATACGATGACGATAATGATAATCATTATGATATCCCCTGTATCGGCTAAGTCGATGCTTCCGAAAATGATTTTTTTCCTGCTCCGCACTTTTGATCTATTTGTTAAATCCATGTTATAGAAATAACTCTTTTATTGCGATTTTGTCATTCTCAATTTCGTCAAACAACGTCTCGTTTGGTCTGTTTGGGTTTGAGACCGCAAAGCTATCACGCTGATTTTACCGCAATTCCGTTCATTGTTTTGCCTCTTTTTTCTTATCGAACCGCTACTCCCTTTCATTCATGCTACGCCTACGTACCGTATTTGTACATTTTTATTCCTTCGTTATCTGCTCATCATCAATATTTACGCTACATGGTGTTTGCATCTATTATATACAGGATGTAACAATCACACTGCGGGAAAATTATTTTTTTTCCTTGTTTTTATTATTTTTCAATAGTCTAAGGAGATTCGATACCTGGATTTATCTAATTTATGGTCGGATATATAAGGCCTTATATTTAAATAAACAATATTTTTCTATTATCATAATAGAACAATTAGTGATAAAATTTCTATAAATAGTTAAACAATAGTAGAAAAAAGATATCTCTATTATGTATTCGTGTTTAATGCAATTTTAACTTTCGTTTTTATTATACAAACTCTCTATATCTTTGACTTGAATCTTAATTGTTAAAGTGTACTCTATAAGTTCTGAGAGAGGAGATTAATTTCTTTAATTTCATTAAAATTTCCTTCGCTAAAAAATTGAAAATCCATTATTCGTTTCGTTATTTTAAATAAAATGTATTCGGTGAGCTTGTGGAGTATATATGCATATACTTTAAAAAGTTTAGAAGAATTCCTCATTAATCTATATAAAAAGACACGAAATTTTTTTATGAAAAAACGAGGGTTAAAAAATTAGAATAATATAGTCACATAATAAGAGTAACACTTGATTTCATTGCGAATGTATTAACGAAGTATTTTAATTTCCATTGTTATTTTACAAGCTACAATTATAAAGTATTTTATAATTAATTGCCCAAGTATAATATTGAAAATTTTGTTACTTTGAAATATAAAGTCTGTCTGGTTTCAAGTAGAGACGTATTCAATACGAAATCTACTTGAACGACGGCCTTAATGAAAATTTAATTAAACGTTTCCTTTTTAATTTTAATTAAAATTGCTATTGAAAAATTTTCCCAGTGTCAATGTTATACCTTCCATGCACCGACATAGTATTTAACTGCATGATCGAAAATAGACCGTCGGTGGATTCCTGCTAGGGAAAGACAGCGGCTAGAAATATTTTCGTCGAGCAAGCAATAGCAGCGCCGCCAACTGTCTTATTGTTAGTCATAAATATAGGGATAAATTTGATTCATCGCACGGGCCGCCGCAGCTATTTTCGGTTGGAATGAGTCAACGCACTGTACCTATTAGCGAAAAATCGTAAAATTCTGCCAAACGGTGAGTAAATATGGCATCTTCGCGTTTGGCGTAATGTTTATTAATGAAATTTACACTTTTCGCGCTGTTTTTACGGCCAATTGGTTCAGCGGAAAGCATATACCTTCTATTTCTTTCAATGACCAAGCAAGATTCCAGGAACGAGGCAGTTTCTCAAAACGTAACCTTCAGGTATAGTAAGCCAATAAAATAAGGATATTGTTTAATCTTAAAAAAGGATTTCGCGGAACTGGACGTTACGCTTTAAACAAGACAACATGGGTTTTCCAGTAAAAGATTCCTCAGTCGAGATTACATCGATTCCTCAAAACCTGAGCTGGTATATGTGTGTGTACATGTGCGCAGTGTACCAAGTATATATCTATACCAACAACAAGAGCGAGATATAATATTTGACTAGAGATTTCGAAATTTTATCTAAAAATATTGATTCCAGGTTTCCCACAATCGAGCTTAGCGCCTGTCAAGATACAAGGGATTTGCATTCAGCCCTTTTATTAGATTTGAAAAAATGTGATAGGTTTCAGAGAAGAGTATCAGAGAGTTATCGCGGAACGGTGACGGCATGGCGCTACTACGAATTTTTCAGCGTATTTTTTCTTTTCAGTACAGCTAAGTGAGAGCTTTATTGGTAAGCTGTCAACGCCTTTCAAGTACCGAATCGATACGACTGTGTTTGCTCATGGCTTTTTTTCTAGCTAAATCCACGAAATTGGCAATAATCGCTGTCAGCACTATCGGCAAACAAGATTTCAGCAGCGCGAGCACCATACTATTATCGCATTTTTTCAAATAATAATTTTCTTCGATAAACTTGGAAGTCCCTCTGAAAGTAGGTTCTCCCAACGGTTTGTTTATTTGGACCGCGGGAGGAGGACCGTGCAATGCAGCACAGTCCGAAATTATTCTCCTTGAGAATAAAGTTGCGCGCTTTCGAGTAAACAAGTAAAAATATATATATATGATAAGCACTCGAGGAGAGTAAATGGGAAAAATATAATATATATATATATATATAAGCAATCGTAAAGGTGAATTTTGTAGTTGCGCGATAAGATCGGTCGAGTGAGGTAAATGGTGCTGAATTTTCTCTGGGGGAGCATATCGTGAGAAATATATATATATATATAGATAGTATTGGGAGAAGCATACATATAGAAGAGAGAGCGAGAAGGGGTAATAAAACACAAGGACCGGAAAAGTACGGGTTTACTCGGTCATCGATTTCATATCAGAATAATAAAGATAGCGGCGCCAGTTGCTCGATTTGATGCTGTCATTGTCGCGCGCCATTGAGAACGGCGCAGTATTTACAAGCGCTAAGCGACCCGAAAGGTTATCTCTCTTTGATTCTCTACTATGTTTCCTCCACTTTTCTGTGTTTCACGCCTTACCCGACGCAAACCGGTCGATCTTATCACCACTGGAGCACGATCGCTCGACTCTCGCATCCATTCCAAAGTCAACCGAAATTCCAGGAAAACCAAATTTTTCTCCATTAATGCTAATGCGACCCGACTCTACGAGTACTCTTGATAAACTATTATCTTTCAACCGTTATACATACATTCCGATCACTTATCTCAAGACGTGTACACAGGTAGGTGATCGAATTCAATTTTCGTGACATCTCGCACAACTAAACGTGGAATTCAACGGCAATTATTTTCCTTCTTCTTCTATTGAGAAATTCAAGTTTATTTTATTTTCGTGTGTATTTCGTCAGCTCGTTCAAACTGCTGAAACGGGAAAGAAAGCTCGATGCTTCTGTTGTTTTTGTTTATCAGAATTCGCGACATGGCAACGGCATACTGGCCGATAAGAGCGTGTAACATGCGTGATCAAGATTTTTTTCTCGCACTTCCCCCCTCCCTTCCGTCCTTTGGATTATTGTCCACACAATCTTCCTACTATAACTCCACCGAGATATTTAGAAATCGCAGAGATTTCCGTTAAATTGTTATAATTAACGATACGAGTCCTTGAACATTTATTTTTAGCATAAATTAGAAAATGGAGGATATAAGTCGCTTACCGAGTCGCTGAGGGAGAGAATGGTAGCCTGGAAAAAAAAGAGACATGAATTTTAAATTTGCGAAATTTTATACTGTATATTATTTTAAACACTTAATATATATATATATATATATATATACATTTAATATTTGTATTCGCTTAAACATTTATTTCGATAATGCAAAAATTGTGCCCGTAAGAATTATCTCTTAATGAGTAAATTGAAACAAAAAGTTTCTGTACTTATATTAATACATATGATTGAAATGGCAAAATATGTTAATTGTTTTGCATTATTGAGAATAGAGAGGCAGAAATTAAATTCATGAGTATACCATACATTGATGTGCAATAAATAATAGATTTGATTTTTATGAAAATCTCCGACTCGACCTGCAATCATTGATCATTTTTGCGCCGCGGAATTAGCAAAGTATAATTAACGCATTCGATTCGACGGGCTTAAGCGCAATGAGACGTAAAACTTAATGGATTTACGTAAGATTTATTTTTCGAAACTTGGGGTAAGTTATGGAAAAAATTGGCGAAAAATTGGTTGAAATTGGCATGGTATTAGTTACGAGCGGTTGCACGCGTTCCGCGCTGTATCGTCGCGTGTCGCAATTTTGTGACGCGCCGATTGGTAGTGGTGGTGGCCGCGATAAAGATGCCAATTTACCCCTTCTTCCTGCTCGCGCACGACCCTTTCTTCCGGCCAGCGAACAGCGAGCCTCGTGTAATAACGCAGAAGCGCCGATCTCACGAGAGGAATGCGAATAAGTACCCTGTTCCCATCGTATTCGCGCTCCTTCCTCCCTCTCCTTCCATCTCTCTCTCTCTCTCTTTCTCCCCCCTTTTTCATCTCTTCTTCTTCTTCTCCTACCATCACCCCCCTCCCACCCTCCTTCCACCAAAACAAACGTGTGCATGTAGCTCGAAACTGCAATTTAACAACGGAAAACACATATCGCTTAGCATATTATAATCTTCGTTCCATTTTCCCCATTCTTTCTTTCATTTTCAAAGAAGGCTTTTAACAAAAATTTGCATTTAATTTAAATTAATCTGCCTAATTTTCTCTTGCGCGACTGACAATAAGCGCGAGTGACTACATTCGTAATTAAAAAAATATAATAAACGTCTAAATAGAAAGCATTCTAATAATGGGGGATTGCTGTAACCAGGGATTTGTAAGCACGGTGAATGCACAAAGGATATATACGTATATATACTAACCGAGAGAGTGGGAGAGAGTCCGAGGCGATAAAGGCAAAGTATAGAAGAGGAAAGTCGTGAAATGCTTAACATAAAGTGCTTTCGCTTCGATTGGAGAAGTTGCTTCTTTTGGAGATTTATTTTTATACCGGGAGATTAAGGAGCTATTAATAAAGAGAAATGTGCTGAAGTAAACACGAAAGAAAACGCGCAACTCCTCTCTTTATTTTGCAAGGAAAGCAAGGTCGATCAACCGATTTGATCAGCGCAGCAAAAAATGTCGAATATAGCAACATTCGTCAACAGCACTTTTTTAGCAAAATAATACGATTAACGCTTATATCGTTGCACGTAAAATCAGTGTTCATTAGTGGAGATCCTAGAGGACGGGCTCTGACACGGAATGTGAATGAGCAATGCGCGCTGCTCCCACGGGCGTTATTTACAGTTTGCAAACGCAAGACACTTTCTGGAAAAGCACGCGCTCCTACACACTACATAGTAGGCTACTTTTGCTCTTCCTTCCTCGCCGTACGTATACCATATGCAACCAACGACTATATTTACCGAACCAGCTACATACTACTTTTCTGCTGCAAGCATATATCAACAAATGCGCAGTTATTGTACATTCCAAAGAGGCATCCACGGTATTGTTCGGAAAAATCGATCTCGGTTTCATTGTTCCTATATGCGTGCGTACTATGCTCCTCGCTATTACACTTTATATGTATATATATATATATATATATACCCTTAAGATTGCAATACGTGCAAAACCCAAGGAATTTATTGCTGTTTATAGAGGTTTCAAAGTGTGTTTGCGCGTGTCGTATGTGTGTACCTTCGCGAAACAGCTTTAAATGGCAGTTAGCACGCCTTCGACGTCTAATCTGTACACACCTGTATCGTCAGATATAAATATAGAACGATAGCTTGTTTACGATACCGACGCTCCGACGTACGGTGATAAAGAGCGAGGCATTAATAGCAAGGTACCTTTCAATGGTAACACTTCGTAAAGAAGTAGCCTATGTACCCCTCCCCATCTCGCTCTCTTTCCCCTACCCTATATAAGAAAGCTACTACACGATTCCTAATTATTGTATTTATTTCTTACATCAAGCTTCGTTATTAAATTACTGTAAAGATTCATCATAAATTCTTATTCAAACCTTTTACTTTGCACGTCGGTTATCTAATAACGCAGCCAGATTATATATAATAAGATGAAAGATGGTTGGTTTTCTATATAGGAGTAATAAAAGCCCAATGGCTTTGAGCAGAAAATTTGTAAAAATACAAACGTGTGGATTATCGATTAAATTTTCCAGCGATCCGTAATTAGAGAAGGCTTATACGGTTTTCCCTCGCGGTAATTGGCGTGTTTTCGCGAGAAATCGCGTGATTCGTCTGTTTATCGGTGGATGGACTGATGGAAAAATGTCATTGGCGAGGGGGAATGGTATATGGTATAAGATTTGCATGATTGGCGCGGTAGGTGAGAGAGACTGTATTGGTGTGTTCGGGGGGTTGGGGAGGAGGGGGGGGGGGGGCGGTAGCCTAAGGCTGCGGCGAGCATAGTAGCCAACGAGGCAGCTCTGGATGGATATATCGTACGCGTTCGAGCTTTATAAATAAATTGGCTGTAAGTGTTGTTACCGAGAAAAAACATAAATATGCGCATCGCGTTATAACGCTCGCGCGGAGAGATCGTCTCCGCTTCCTCGTCGTCGAATCGCCTTCCGCGAAAAGTGTAAATCGAGTCGGGATCGGAGCGTCGTATAATCGATCCTCGAAGAAACAATAAATCCGATGAATATATTAATGCAGGAAATACCAGACTGACCACTGGATATTATTAGATTTCGCTGGAAGTCGTCGTACTTCTCGCTTTCATGCTAATTCGATAACCAAACGTTGTTAATCGATCGTTCCGAAGCGTTGAAATGATTAGAGCCGCGCGACAGCGAGCGAGCGACGCGCATATGCACGATGATATTATTCGCTCCAACAATGATGAATCTCGGGTGAAGCTCTTTTTTAATATGTATAATATACACACATATTTATATTATATAAAGGTCTCGCGCTGAGATTTTCATGCGAGATTTACAGTTGAACGGGAAGCGAATGCACTTGCAAAAAAGAAAATCCCATTTAAAATTCAAATCGCTGGTGTATCCTCGTATATTAGCCTAGGTCAGAATGCAGTAGCGGTGATTATCGAAGGCCACTAATTGCGATTCTCTCTCGGAGCGAACAACTGCGCTGGACGTTTGCGGCCATTTTGTAAGCAGAGTAGCGCTAGTGTTCCAAGCGGAGCGGCAGAAGAAGATGCGCTCGTGAGAGGGGATCGTGAGAAATAGAGAGAAGCAAGGTCGAAGGAACGACTTGCCATGCAACTTTGCGGGAACGTTAACTTCCGCTTTATCCCATAAGCCGAGCGCGCGCGCGCGCGCGCGCATCACCGACCCGAGATTCCCTCGGTTAATCCGTGCACACCGGGAAAAGTGGATGTGTATATATACGATTTGGAAATGTGGAGACTAAGAGTTGTTGCAGGAATAGAGAGGCCAGTGAGTATATTCCCCATATGGAAATTTTTAATTCTTCGCTCGTCGAATAGGAATAAAGATCGAGTCGTGTTTCTTCGATTTGTATCATCGGCGTGTTGATGGAATAAGCTGTGACGCTAGTATATATATATATATATATATATACAACTTGGCACGATCGTCGTTTAGCACAGCGATAGACACCGTTCGAGGCTGCTGCAGTGGAGGCTCGGCGGCGAAAAACCATCAAACACGCCGATCATCCTTTTTCTTCTCTTCACCCCTCCCCTCCAATTGCCCCTCCTTCTTACGCGATCTCTGAAAAAGAGAAGAAACCGGACAGGGGAAAAACGCTGATCCGGAAATCCGTTATTTTCTTTTTCGAGTTCCACGCAATAATAGCGCTCGTCAAAATATTTTTGTCCCGCTGGAATAGCATCGGCCCTTCGGAAAACGCCACTATCCGGTGGCGAGGGACACGCTTGCGCGACTTGGTATCTCTCAACAATATAGCCGGATGTGGTTTTCGAACACGCGAGACGTAATCACCGGCGCGCCAGGGAGTAGAGAATCATTTACAGCGAAAATCCTTTCAAGTGTATGGGTATAGAGAGAGAGAGAGAGAGAGAGAGAGAGAGCCGAATCGAAACGCGAGCACGCGTCCCGCTAATCGCGCCTCGCACTTCCGTCTCGTCGAATTTATTTGGCAAAAACCCTGCAAAAGAGACAAACTCGCGAATAACCGCTGACGATTTTCGCAAAACACCAGTATACACGTTGCAGTTCGGTATTGTACGGACGCAGGGGAGCGTTGGTGTGGAATTTCAGTGGAAAAGAATGGAAGCTAGAGCGCGCGTTGTGTACACAGTGGTTTTAAATGAGTTTTATCGAAGGGGATTGATCGGTATATATAGAGTTAAGGTCGACGCGAGAAAGAGAGAGAGAGAGAGAGTGAGAGACGTTTGCGGTGGGATTTTAAGAGTCGCGCGAGGTCGATTTATTCGCGGAATATCGCGGCGACGGAAGTGGAGCATTCCGGTAGAGCGATTCCCGGTGGCGCACCGGCGAGTCGGCCAGTAAGAAAGCGAAGGAACGAGCGAGCGAGTAAAAAAGCAGCTGGTGGTTGCTGGTAGTTATCGGCTTGTGTTCTCGCGACGGCGGCGCTTGGGGACAGTGGGTCAAGTAGGTCGTTCCCGCAATGCTCGGACGAGCGATGGCGCGGCGAGGTTACGTAACGCTTGGAACTCGAGAAAGTCTAGCTCTCCTCTCTCTGGCGTTCGTAGACCGCGCAGCAACGGAGCAGAGAGCAGCAACGCGGACTAGGTCGGTCCCCGTCTCTCTACCGTAGCCGCCGTAGCGTGCCTCGCCGTGCCTACTCGCGGAGTGTTTACAAACAAATCTTCCCCCCCCCCCCCCCTCCTCGCTGGCAGCACCGAGCGCGCGCACCTTGCTCGCCAGTTCGCTCGCACCTAACCCCCTCGTTTCGCCTGTATCTAGCGCAAATTGCATTTTCTTCCTCCCTTTACCGCGCCACAACGGCAAGGTGAAGCGCTGCAAAAGAAACGCCATTCTCATCGTCAATGTCGCAGGATCGTAAACAAGAATTCCGTTCTTGCAATTTTACTCGCATTACCGAGATTACAGGTTACTGCGTCGTTACGCAACGTACGGTGGCGTACACGCCAACTCTAAGCCCAACGGAGAAGAACAAGTGGAGGAAGAAGAAAGGGAAGCAAGAGCGCGTATAGATATAATAAAGAGAGGATGAGTTGGCGTGTTTGCACGAATTAGAGGCCATTTCTTTTCCTCGGTTGCATTCTCAAGACGCGCAGCACTTTCCGCCGGGCAAATAGACGCAGTAGTGTTGCAAAATGGAAGATTCCCCCTCCCCCCCCCCCCCCTCTCTCTCCGTAGCTACTCTTTTCCTCTTTTCTCTTTCCAGCAATACTGCTCGCTCGCTCTCTCGTTCGCCACTCCGCTTACTTTGCTTTTTACCGTCGCGTTCCAGATTCCGAAGAATCCGGCGCGCACCACCGCTACTAACTGTAGTTAATTGTTGTTTAGCTTGCCTTCCCCGGCAATGAGACCGAAGGAAACAAAAGTGGAGAGCGGCACGAGCGAATGTCGTCTTCCGAGGCCGCGCGCGCGCTACGCCGCTCGGCCTCCAATCCAAACTCGGCTAAATTCCTATATAGCTATATATATATATATATAGCTATTCTGCCGGAACTCCGTGACCAATCTTCTATATGCATAGACTTTTCTACTCTCTTTTGTGCCCTTTCGTCGCACAATTCCGAGCAATCGTTGATAGTTCGATGATTGCTTCAAGTTTTTTTATATGCAGTTATGTTTTAATTAATCGCATAAATATAATTAAAGAAATGAGAATCAACGATCTACGAGGATCTCAAGTAAGCAGTGATTAACGTGTACGAGAGCGTAACTTATTGAGAAATCGACGACTCTACGAAGGAACGACATTGCCAACGAGGAGAACGATAGAGCATACTTTTCAAGATCGATGCTTATCTTCTTTATATATCATATATATATATGCAGGCGCGCGAACTCTATACTTGGAATAAAATGACTAAAAATAATGTACAAGCGAGCCTCATCTATAAATGCATCGAAAGCACTGTCGGCCTGCATTATCATTTATACATTTAGCTCGTTGGACAATCGATAAAGGAAAAAATAACAATAACAACTGCAATAACAAAAGGCGGCAGACACACAGACGCAGGCTGGACGCCAAGGACACGGAGGCTTCGATAAAAATAGACGAAATTTCGCAATCGATTAACCATTTCGAATATTCCATAGTTAGAATTATGCTAAATATAGTCCATTGAGTTGCATATTGATTCGCCGGGCACGATTTTAAAATAGGTCACACTCGAGCCTATACCGCGTTGCGTATATATATATATATATATACATATATATATATACGTATAGCCACTTCGCAGCCGGAACAATAAGAATCGCTCCATTTAATTACCGCTCGTTCGAATCGCGCAGCTCCAATTTCAATTGTACTCCACGTATATCGTCGGTCCTAGACCTCAAATGCAACAATAACAAATCATTAGCAATAGGTCGAATGACACGGCGCGCCTCGTAAGCAAAAAATAACAACACAATCCCTCCCCCTATAGGATATTGATACGATAGTGCAAGAAAATCATCGCAAGAATCGTATTACGCGGTCACTGCAAATTCAACAATGAACGGTCGCACATGAAATGAAAACAAAACGGCACCCTACGAAAGATAATCCGCTCTCAGCACCAGATAAGAAAGAAAAACAATAGGTACAACAATAAATTTCCTTCGTATGCCATCCAACAGGCAAATTTCACAGGTATTCCATTGATACTTCGATAACAATCCTATATATATATATATATTATATGCCTATACTTTCTCAAGACGAGAAGACTCGAAAATTGGAATTTTCTGTGCCTTGAAATAATAAAGAATATTGGAGAACGGGTTATAATTACGGTGTAGTACTTGACCCGCATCGAGCGGCCCAAATTTACGAGGAAACTTGCGCGCCGGCCCGTAGTACGGAGTTTTTCCTTGAGTGGTGGGCGAGTGAGAATCCGCGTGGATTTCACGCAAAACATAACCTGCATATAGAAACGCAGACACAGTGGCCTAGACAAGTAGGTCGCGGCGCAGTTCTCCCTGCTGCCCGCTCGCGCTCTTGCCGTCAGTCGTGCTTTCGTTGTGTCTGTATAGTGGTATCGCTTAGAAGGATATAGAGACAGACGCGTTTATATATATATATAAACACACGAATAGGTTGAGGAGAGGGGGGGGGGGTCGCGAGTACAGCGTACCTAGTGCATTACATAAACTAGGTGGCTAGAGGTTGGCTCCGACATACGTTACACACATACATATATAGGTAACTGCGGGCTAGGCAAAGAGGGGAAGGACAGGGATAAATAGCTAGTGGGAGAGAGAGAGGGTCGAGGAAAAGAGGGTTGAAACCGGTCGACTCGACAGTGGGCTTTTTTTCGGGTCAGTCCTCGCAGCAACGTAGCCATCCTCCGTCACGTCGGCCTCTGCTACTATACTATCGATCCCGATGCAGCCGAGTGAGAACCACCGGCACGATTGCCAGCCAAACCTTTTGCCGAATGTACCGTGCATTTCGTCCGTGTTTTCCCCGACGAAACGCGAAATTCATCTACATCGCCCATCTTTGCACCAGCACCAATTTTCCACAGCCTATTCCAAGCCTCTCGATGACAACGCGACAAAATTTTAATTATATACCTATCATTCGCAAAATTCCAAACTACGACGACGGACAATGGAATCGTTCAGGCGAGAAGAAGAATTTTGCTTCGTGTTTACAGGGATAGCGCCGTTTAGAAATCCATGTCATGCACGCGTCACAGAAGCAAGAGAGGCCCTATTTTAATTTACCGAGAGCATAAAAGCAAACTGGGAACTTTCACGGATGTGTTGTTTACCAACAAACTCGAGGCGAGAGAAGGAGGGAGAGAGAGCCGAGTCGAGCCGAGCGATCGTGCATGCGAGTTCGCACGCGCCGAGAAACTCGTGCAAGGTAGCATCTCTCGCTTTTACTGTTACTCGCGTTACGAATTCACTGGCCAGCCAGGACGAGCGAGAACAAAAGAATTCCAAGTAATCTGATTTCGAGAACACTCGCAAAATTCTTCGTGACATTGTGCAATGATGCCGGTGTGGGGAACACTCTCATAGATCGCTCTGTTATGCCACGGTATATACGCTATACATATATATACAGGTGAAGAGCTCGCTTATAGAGGGACGACACACGGGGGGCACGCGAACGAGCAAGAGAGAAACGCGAACGTGTATAGTACGCTCTGTGGTATAACAAAGCGAGGAGAGTCGGTTGACTCGCGCAAATTGTCCCTGTGTGTCGAAAGCTACGGTGAATTATTGCGTCGCAATATCTAGACGAGCCTGGTTCGCCGTCTAACTGGCCTACTTCCATGTTTTTACTCGGAGACTACCGAGGCGCGCGTATATATACCACATAGGCCAAAGCAGAATGCGAACGCGTCGATGCGCAGTTGGCTCTTCCGATGAGATCCAGCCATTTTTTGTTTTATGTATCGAAGCTTTATAGTCGTGACCACCTCCCCTCCCCCCCCCCCCCCCAACCCCACCTTTCTTCTCACCGTCCCCTTAGAGCCGTCGCGCGTCGCGTCGGTTAATTTTGCTTTCGCGTGAGTCGCTCGAGCGTTTCTCGGCATTGACTCAACCGTTTGTCAATGTGTAAACTGATCCGCTATCTTTATCAACAGTGCTATAAATATCATCCTTGTACTCTATCCTCTAATTTAAATGGCTTTGTTATGGCTGCTTCGGGATATACATATACGCCTGCGTACCGGTATAGGTATACGCTCTATATATACAACACCACGACGAGCTTTTCATTCAAATAGGTTAATGGTTAAGCCCATTATGACCAACCTAATTATTCAGGAAGGATTGTTTATCAATGTTGCATCGATTCTGGTTAATTCTCGATGAATCGAGTCACGCAATGATATAGAATAAACGTTGAGTTTTCGGTTGAATGGTAAGAAGGTTTTAATGGTATTTGCTTCGGCTTGTAAATATTTAGGGCCGATCAAGGGGAATCCGAGTCTCCTTGGAATTACGTAAGGCTATAATCGACTGATTGAAAGTCGGTGTACATTTATATCAAGGATATATATATATATAGTTATATCAATGAGTATAGAGTAGTAGAATAGTGTAGAAATACTGGAAGAGTATACTTTGGCGAGATTCGACGGTGCAGATGTATATTTCAGTAGAAGCTGGAGGCAATATTGCAGCAGGTCCGTTCTCGGAAGAAAGGTACTCGCATCTCATCGACACGTTGATGTAAATAGCGTGCGATGACGCACGGGAAATTCCAGAGAGTGGATTATTTATAGGCACACCATAGTTCGGTTATGGAGAATCGTTGAGCACTGGACAACAACAAGAGTGGTTCGAGGCTGGAGGTGGCTGGAAGTGGCTGCAGCAGGAATGCGATTCCGTCCCTCTTTCAGCGGCTATGTGTACAGTACAACCCGTCCCAGAGCGAGCGTTCAGCGTTTGCCTCCCCCCATTTGACCCTCGCTACTATAGATATAGGCGCAACGGTCCATTGTGCCGTATAATAAATAAACAGCGCCATATCTATGAAAACAATAGCAGCAACAACAATAAGGCTAATGTCCTAATTGCACAATTGTATCGCGTAACTCCGATGGTGGTCAGCAGCCGGAGTGTTTCCCAGGAAATCGACGCAAGCCACTTGGCTTTCTTTTTGTTGGCTCATTTGAAAAAAAAAAAAAGGAGCACGAGGAGAGACGTCATCGTCGCGAAAAGAAAACAGCAAAGTTTCACCAGACGAAGAAATCTTCCATGCAACAACACCTAGAAGATTTCCATATCCTCCGGTAGGAAAGTCCACTGACGATTTCCATATCAATTTTCGTGCGGAGAATAGCTTTCGTGTGCTGCGGCAAAATCGATAAGGAAGGAGAGAATCAACGAGCGATCTAGCTCGCGCCTGGGATGAAACTAGAAAATGTTTCGACATATGGCGCAACATTGCGTTCCGTAGCCTTCGGCCAACTTTTATTCAGTCAGTTTGTAAATTCGTGCATATCATTTTTGCTGCCTGATCCCCTTGAAATATCAAATCATATCGACAAATTGCGATAATATTGGTAACCCTCCGAATGAATCTTTAATTGCTTCCTCGAATGATAATAATAATCGTACGATTAACGTGGTTTATTGTCAAAATGCAAAACGATCAAAAGGTTTTTCAGATTAATTAAAGTTATTCGATAAGAGCGCTCGCGTTCTTGAATATACTACTTCATAAAACGTTAACAGTCTTATGGACTGACCTAAATTTTTTTATGCCTTCGCTTAGTCTCAGTAGGTTATCCCGATTGACATGTTGTGGTGAAATAAGGTCGATTATTCGAGTTACGTTGCAATGGGAACCGTATGTACTCGTATATAGCGTGTCCTCTTTTACGTAATATTTCGAAGAATCGATTAATGCCTGCTGCACTACTATCCACTAGGAAATAACAAACAAGTTCTCGCTCCTCCTCCTCTTCCTCCGTTTTACTCATTCCATTCCGTCTCCACATTACCCAATTTTCATTGTCAATATTTATCCTTCTTAATAAAATAAATTGGTCAATTTTCAAGTGTGCAAGTACGCTATAAGAATCTACAATGAAATTGTTTTCTTAAAACTATGTTTTCCCCGGTAGTATGCTCCATCTAAAAGTACGTTTATATACGAACTCAAAATTATACGGGATTGCGGATAATAAGATGAGAAGAAAAAAATACCATAAGTAGCAATCATCCTTTATTGCATAATGTACAGGAAATGTAATTTTAACTTATTATGAGAAGCATCGTTCGTATCAGTCGAGAATTATGTCATATTGTAAACAAATTGGCCCTACAATGTCGACAATGAGCTTCAGTGGAAAATATTTGTGTGACGCCGAGGAAGATAAGCGGCATTGTTGTCCATAAACAATCGGGTTCAAAAAATGTTTAAGCCCAGTCGTCGCCTCGTAAGGCCGTCTCTTATTTATACGCAGAAAGCAGTAGTCGCGCGCGTTGTTTAATTCGATGACATTTCTTATCTCTCGTGAATCAATAATAATTATCGCCGGACGCCGCTCGCCGATGCGATGCAGATTGCCTGCAAATGCAACAAACATTATTGTTGACGGTACAATAATTAGATGACGCACGACTTTTTATCCCGTTCATCCTATCGATCGTTATTCTAATGCGCGATAGTCCCAAAATAGTACATCCACTCTAGACGACGACGCTTCGAGCTTGACAATGTCCCATGACGTCAAATAATAAAAGTTGAAAGTTTCGAACGCGGAAAAAAAGTGAATAACCGGACATAAATTCAGTCAGTCTAATTAACCCATGTGTTTCACCATTCGTATAATTATTCAACTGAAACATTGATAAGACGAAGCTAGATTGATATCAAAGCGCGTGCAGGCTGACAAGCTGTCAATAATAGTCTGAAGTTTTGCAGTGAAAGCGAAGGAATTATACTCTCGCTTTCTCCAATTTTTCTCTGGCTCTCCCCCCCCCCTCTCCCCCCCCCTCTCCCCCCACTCTCCTTCTCTCTCTCTCTCTCTCTCTTTCAGACTAGATCCGTCAATATTGGCACAACGAATGATTTTAATTTTTTCCTTTCAAAGAAATCCGAGTTATCGGGTTTACCAAAGGGTTGCGTGAATCTTGAAACACTCGAGCCCTTAACCAATCCCTTGCCCCGCACCTTCCTTTTCATCATTCTTACTTTCCCTTCGGTCCTAAAATCCCTCAAGAAGGGAGTCGGAATTCATTCCGCTACGAATAATTAACCGCTTCTTCCATGTTAATTTCTTCATCGATCGATCCCCCACGAAAAACTCTCAAACCTTCTCTTCCCTCCAAGCGGCCCTAATTTCGCTCGAGAAGCCGAATTAAAGTTTCTCATTACACTTGAGGAGGGGGAGAAAGTGTTTACACTTTGGTGAGCTTAAAATATGCGAAATATTTCCTGTGGATGACGTACTTATCGATTGCTACATAAAAGCATCGTTTGACGAATCATCTCGTTTAGAAAAAAAGAAAGAAGCAGGCCACGAAAGGAAAATATCGAGGTTCTTTTTCACTACCCCTTCGATATGTCTCGCTCTTTCTGGTGGTAAAATGATTGGCTTCGGGTGCTTCTGACAAAAGTGAAAAAAAGCTCGGGCAGGGAAGTTAACTTTCTTCGAATGACTTTTACGACGTTACACGTATAGAAGGTTGAGCTTGGTTCGTGTGCGTGGCGAGCAATTACTTGCACTCGGTGGCGTAACTAGCTGCGACCCAGCTAAGGATCTACGACGCAATTTACCCCTCGTTCCGTGAGTCACGTGCCTCCTACCTATATGTGTGCACGCGCATTTCTACGGGATAAGCAGCATCTTGAAATAGTCTTCAAGGTCAATCTTTCTCGCCATTGTCCCTATAACGACGAAAAAAAAGAGAAAAAAACTCTTAATTATTTTACAAGCTCTCTGTACGCGCGTGGATCGAGCAGCACACTCGATGGTTGGCTGAATGCTTCTGGCTAATCTCATCGTTTGATTAATAGATTCCCGATTAAGCCCTGTATTTCCATAGTGCAAATGTCACCGCTTCGGGTGTGTGCTCGAAAACACCGGCTCTCCTCTCCTCCAACAACTCCACGTGGGACATCTTGAAGAGAAATTTAATTAAAAATAATTCCAAATTACACCGTAATGCCAAGATTCAAGATTTTTAATGGACCACCTCGTTTTATACTATAATTAATAATGACAATAATTTTCTTTTCGCGCTATTATTATTTTGATTCTCAGCTTACAATGCTCCAAGGATGCAAAAACCATTGTCTCTTAGCTTTTTAATTAACCTAATAAAGTGTAAGATAAACGTGTGAGATAAGTGAAATTAAATTTTATAAGGAAGGAGAAAAGTCGCGGGATACGGAAAAAGTATAAACGAAAGAAAGTCACGGCGTCTCCTCTTAGTGGATTTATGGCAGCACTATACAGATATACATTTGCTCGAGAGACTATATTCCAATCGGGTATGCGTGGGCGTGAGAAAAAACCCGATTCCAACGGTGGAAGGTAAACGGTACAATTTACACAAGTAACGTGCGTCGACTGCGCGTGTCGTAGATAACTTACACTCGTGTTACTCTACTCCTTTTCTTTCACCTGAAACTTCGTCATCTTCTCTCTTTTTACATAACACTCTTCTCTCTTCTCCAATTTATACGTAATTAAAAAAATCCAAATTGAATATAATTTCAAAGCTTTATATAATCTCGCCTGATGGAAATACGATTTTCACGCGTAAAAACCTTGAGGGTTTTTGATTTCTATTATGCTAGCGGAACTAATATAATTCTACGAGCGCTTTCAACCCTTCCAATTCGATGTTAAAATGATATCTAATAAGGGGTGTAGGAATCTCATAAGCGTATTTCCTGTGAATTTGTAGCATTCGGATGCTCCATGGGGAGTTCTATTTTGCCAATGCGAAGGTGGAAATCTGAGAAACGTATGGTGGTTGGAGGGTGGGTGCAGGAGAATGAGAGGGTGAGTGGGGGGGGGGGGGGATGAGAAAGGGCAGGAGGAACAGATAGGGAGGGTACGAAGGGGTTTTGAAAGTGTTTGAAAGGGAACTCGAAGGGCGGACATTGAAAGGGGATCGGGAGGAGGGGGGGGGGGGGGTGGAGGGAGGGGGCGTTCGTCCTGCAACAAGTACGTAATTCAGGAAAGTTGCATACCCTCTCCTCCTCCATTTCCTACGACCACTCCTACTCGAGCAACGCCGATAAGGCAATTCGCTCTCGCGCACGCTGCACTCTGTGAAAACAATAGCTTTGTCTCAGATAAAGCGAGTACGAGTTTCATTTTATCTATGGCAAAGCTGCAACCATCCATTCGGCTTGATTGAAAGCGAGATAATTTTTCTTCGGTTCTTTTGCCACCAACGTGTTACTTCTCTGTATGGATTTTCATATTTTCCTTCTAGTACAATTCCAACCCGTTCCTTCCCATGCAACAACACAGTCCCAACCACGTATTCGCGATCGGTATCGCAGGAGCGATGATACAATGAAACATTTTTAGGCCGATTGCGTTGATTCCAAAATATATACGCACGCATATGGAAAATATATTGGATAAAGGGGAGAATTTGGAAGTGCAAACGTTTAATGGCGCGGTGAAAGTATTTGCTGGAAAGAAAATTGTATATCTGAAAAGAAATTAAATGAAATATCGTGGGAGTGATGGTGGAGTTTGGGGTTTGGCAGGGTAAAGGGTTCGAAGGTGAGCATGGTGAAGTTTGCCACGTGCGGTAGCACTCGCGCCTTGGGAGTTAAGTGGCTTTGTCGGTCGCGGTAGGGCGTGGTTTTGCAGAACCCTTCTTCTACTCCCCCTCAACCAGCACCACCACCTTGTCCTCCTCATCTCCCTCACCATCCATTCCTTTCCTTTCCCGCGCGATCCCCTCTCGCGTACCCCTTTCGATTGGATCGCGTCGCTCCAAGATTCTGCTTCCGATTGCTCGAGATGCCGAGTTAACGATAAGGAGATGAATTTCTCACCTTCGCATCCCGTTAAGTACTCTTGGGAATTGCCGTAACAAATCTCGGGATACAAATTATTCCCCCATATTAATCCCCGGTGTAAATTAAAGAATGTAATTCAGTGCCGAAATTAAAGGACGGAGTAGCGTGATAAATTGGGCTAAATTTCAGAAGCAGAACGAATAAATGAAATTAAGCAATTATGCATCGAATAATGCGCTTTAATCAAAGACTCGAGTAACGGGTCGAAGGTATTTATGAATTGACGAGGAATGCAAGTTTTTGGTTAATGAAGAAATTAAGTGGTAATGAAAATTCAGGTAATTATAATATTCTGGGTAATATATAGCATAGCTCTATACTGTGCATGTGTGCGAATACAGATTTGGATGGAGAAATCATGTAAATAAACGTTAATGAAAGACGATACTTGTTTTTCAGAATTTCAACGAGCAGTGCAAATAAGGACAGGTATAGACGTCGAGAGACGCAAATGCTACACGCAGTATTTTGATGCTAGCGCCGGGATAACACGGGGGAGCAACGTGTGCACGGTACAATAAACGGCTTTAAGCCGTTCCGCGGAAGCTCGAATTTCAGCTACCTCGTGTGCCCGCTAGCTTTTCTACGGATCGTACTCAAAAGAAATTCGCCCAGCTTTTATTGCAGATAAATCATACAGTCTGTTAACGCGCACCAATTTTTTGCAGTTTTAAGCGTCGGAAAAAAATTCTACATCAACCGCTCTCCTTTGAAAACGTATAACAGCTTTTAGTAAAGTCCTGACGTTGAAACGAAGCGATCGTTAATTCTATTTAGCCAGCGAGACTTTACAGCCAGCTATCTTCGTTAAATTGTAACCCGGTTAAAATTAATTAGATCCGCAGTATCGATGCGATTGCATCGAAAACTCTTAAATTAATGGTACACGAGACACATGAAATATATAAATATATATATATATATGTGTGTGTATGAATGTTATACGTGTGCGGTGCTTGGCAGAAAATCGAGGTGTGGTTGGAACTTTATTTTTTTTTGCTTGGATGTAGGAAAAACTGATTATCGAGACAGGACGAGGGGCTATTGGATGAATCAAGGTGGACGTAAGACGAGACGTTGCAGGCGAAGAAGCGAAATTTGAGCCTGGGATAAAAGGGAATGAAGTCATTGTATAGGAGAGATTCGGCCAGTTCGCGCTGATAGATGAAAGGTGTGTTCCAGTTGTGTGGATTTCGTGGAGAGCCGGATGATGAATGGAACCGTCACGACGCCGGGCACACACTAGTTAACGTCTGGACCAATGTTTCTCGCTTGAAATCTAATCGCAGGCTCGACGATTAATTGGACCGCGTAAAAATCAAAATGACAAATGGCTCCAGTGGCCAGCCAAAAGTTAACCCCGATGTGTGCGCCGGTCACTGGGAACCAATTTTTGCCTCGATTATCTCTACCAAAACATCCTCTAACCATACCTCGCTCCACTTTTCTCCTAACATCTGACTTTTCTCCTCCGTACTAATTACATTTTAATTACACTCCCGCTTGTTCATCTGTGACTCGCTTCCTCATTACGCATCGCTGATGGCACAGTTATTGATACTATACCTACATAGTATATATGTGTATATACATATATATATATATATATATATATATATACACACGAGACTCCTATATTTGGATGTTAAACGAAACTGACAAATTCAAATAGCCATAAAGCGTTCCATTTAAGGAAGCCCTATATAGCTGAATCGAAAGCGAGTAGTGATAAAAGAACCACGGACAAAACTAATTATCCTTGGTACTGTCTCTCTGTATAGGTTTTTCTTTCTAAACGTTGTCTCTGTAAATGAAATGAGTTCCTCTGTTCCCATGGGGATGGCAGCAGGATGGAACGAGGAAAGTGGAGAAATTTTTAGGAAACAGTGTTATATATATATATAATAGGTGGGGGAGCTGGAGTCTATGAGTGAATTTGCGCGCATCGAACTCGCTCTTGGGTCGGTGATTTATTGGCATTAAATCGAACGAAGGGGCCCTATGCTCTGCAGGGATAACAGGGAGTCGAGGCTCCTCTATTATTGCCGGAAATTCAGCATCGGCTCAGAGACGAATGTGATTTAGCATATCTAAACTGTGGAGAGTGGTGGTGTGTAGCAGGGGCCCTCATAGGTTTATTCGTACCAGATAGGGTTTCCTTGTATTGGCTAACCGATATATGTTACCATGTCATTCTGTTTGGATTGACACGTGTCGCTCGATCGATAGTAGCTCCTATACTCTATCCCTATCTCTTTTACGTCCGGTTATATTATTATATTCTATCTCGGCCTTCCCTAGCACAGAAACCTCTTAAAATACTTCCGAGCAACGTCACCTTCCAACTAAGCCATCGCTCAACTCGAAACACCGAAATCAATTTCGCTCGTGTAAACATTCCATGTCATCCACCTCTTTATTCGCAAACGCATTAACTTTAACGCCTTATTTCTTTCCGTACGAGATATATATATATATATATAAGGTGTATAGTAAAAACTCTCTCGACCGAGTGGCCCGGTCATAAAAAATCCGGGACATTCGGCTGTTGACGAGAATCTTTCTGTAAACATTATCACGCAAACACTATCGATACCGAGCAAATACGTACCATCTGGGATTACGAAGGTCGATCCAAGCTTATCGTATACCATCTCATCAATAAATACTCCAATTCGATTCATGGCCGATACGCAAATTCTTTGAATCCAAACAATACATTGTGAGTTATAAACGTATTATTTGTCCTAAAGATATATTAAAGAGCTACGGAGGGATATAATTAAGACGCTGTCAAATATTTTGAAGGAAATTTCTACTTATCTTTTATATTATCAGAAAACTAGTTTTGTTATCAAACGCTATCTGCCCATTTCTGCGTTATAGCGTCATCCAAAATCGAATTTCTTGATTAAAGCATCGCTCGATTGGCATAATTATCGTAAAATTATAAATATATAATAATCATATAATTGGGTAAATCAACTAGTAAAATAAGAGTCTTCCACGCGAGTTAATGAAGCTCCTCTGTCAACGCTAAATTGCCAAGAAGACGATGTTTGAAGGATGGTCGTATCGGTGGTATTTTAATAATACACGGCCGAAAAGCATGATACGAGTTGTGAATTTATGGTAAAGGCTCTATAATGAGATTCGTTTTTCGAGACTTGTGTTTTTAGCGTTTAAATGGACCTGTTTTTAATTCGAGGAGATGTTGACGATGTGGTCAATGTTAGAATTTCTTTTTACATTGGTAGTCGTGAGAAAAAGAGGGTATAGGGAGGGGGAGGGCTATAGCGATTAAAGAAGATGGTTTCAAAGTTCTCGTCTCTCATGTAAACACCTCATGGACGCAATAAGGAGAGGCTGCACCTGTTGCTCGCACACGGCCTCCGGACGAAAAATATTTCGGTTTGCCCTGATCTTACGCGTTTCGAATCTGAAAAAACCAAACGTCCTTCCGTGCTTGCTCGTCGACTGGTCGCTTCGTGTGTTTGTTTGCCTGCTACCTCGCACGCTCCTGACATTTACGCTTTGCGCAAGTTTCAATTCGGCCGACTGCAGTGTACGCGGCATAGCGTGCTACACCACTATACATATACATATATATATATATAGGTAAGCGTGAAAAAGTACATGTGCCTCCCATTGAAAGAAACAGACGGTTAAATTGGGTTATCTAATACGCAATTGATCGATTTCAGCGTTTGTTTAATTATTATAATGAAAATTGTGGCCCTTTACGGAATTAGCTGGCGGAGCTAATAAACCAATCCTCTTATCAGTAGACTGCGTAGAATTCAGCGCGATCGATATTATAAACTGCGTCGCGGCCAGGCTTAATAATCGTTACGCTACAAATCTTTACCACTGAGTGGATTTTCGAGTGAATCAGTCAAAGTTCGCAATGATTAATAAACATGCCAGCGTAGCGTCTGGGCACGCGCGATTTAATCATAATAATCAATGAATAATCTCATTAATTTTGCGTTGACACTTGTCAGATAATGACAATGAATGTACTGCGTGTAACGTGTATTATAAATATAAATAAAGAGGAATTCTTTCTCGCCTAAAGCTTGTTTCGCATAATTGGATAAAATGTGTTTTCAATGGAATTGTTCAAACGGCACGTAATGAATTATTGTGGATGATAAATCACATTCGTCAAATCGCAAAGAGTATATATCTCGCTGCTAGGAATCTTAATGAGAGAGTAAGAATAGCCGCTAATAAATTTATCGAAGATACGAGTTGGATTTGATTGGCGAAGATTGCGAAGAAGGTTCAATGAGCGTCGCGAGAGGTAAATAGAGGTGGTGGGGGAGGGAGAGAGGGGGGGGGATGGTTCCATGAATTTTAGAGGATAATCGGTATTGCGCGTCGGACTCGAACCGAGTTTGTATGTATATATACCGATCTCGACAAAATCGTAAAGAGATCGAGCAACGGATTATTTCGAGGCCATAAATCATCCAACGCCGAAACCGGTTCACCGGCTGATTCGCTCGCGCTAGTCCAAAACACGTACTCGTAATTTCCGATCGATGAATCTGTCTTGTGAAAAAGCCGTAAATTCTACTACTTATATTTTACATTGACAAATAGTTTTCAATATCCATCGAAAGCTGTCAGGCCTAAACAGCTGCTAAAAAGAGCCGAAAACTTTCCTCCCCTCATTTTTCTTCTTACCTTTTATACCACTTATACCACGTGACACGCTCGAGAGTCTCGATTATCGCCCCAACTTTCTTAGCTCCCAACTCCTGTGTGATATATATATATATATATATACATGTATATAGCGAAGCGAGCAATCGCACGTGGTTTTATTATTAAGAGGATATCAGGCCGCAGCGAAATACAAAAGTCGATATATATTTTACCGATCGAACGAGAACGACTCCCGAAACCTCCCTTCCTTCCTCCAGCAGAGTCTTCTGGAATCTTCCGATCCTCCGAAGAGGATTGTTGAAACGTCGAATAAAATCGTTTGATTAAAACTCTCAGTATCGTACGTTCTACCGTTCGAGAACACGCTTCCTATACTTTACGGCGAATGTTATGCTACTATAATTTATTATCAGGCTGCTTTACAGTTTCATCGATTTTATTTAAGCCCCGTAGCTCTTAACTGCGTCGTATTAAACTGTTTTTGTTCATAGGGGTAAATCGATGATTAGAGCCGGGTAGAGCGATCGTACCGATAGATAAAAGTCGTATGGCGGTTGTAAAAGTTGAGAGACACTGCTGTCGAGCAATGCGGTTAATAGTTGTTTGATTTTTTAAGGCGCTAATCGCTATTGCCATCTCATCGTTAAAAGCGCGTGCTATATACGAAAAGTCAAAGTCTATAAGCGTGGATGAGAGTCTTGAAAAACGCCGCGTCACGCTGCGCTACGCGACGCGACGCGACGCAACGCGCCACGGAAGTGGTCGGTGGTCCTACTCCCGGAATGTCGCGATAACTTATCGAATCACGTCGGATCTAATCAGCGCGAGTCACGAGGGGGATCCCCGCTCGCGTAAGTACTGCACTCTCGCGCGTAAAATACGCTTTACGCTTCGGAGATAAAATTCTTCTTGCTTGGAACGAGCAAAAACAAGAAGATAACTGGAAAAGCGTGTCACACTATTGTCGCGAGAGAGCGGCGTGAAGCGAGCGCAAATATTTCTCGCGACACTCGAGCACACCTAATTCTCTTGCAATCGCCGTCAGCAAAATTTCTTAGAAACTTCTGATGCCATCCCAAAGTACACAATAATATCTGCTTACCGCTTTTGGCATATTTTTTCCACACTCTTTTCTCCTTCGATCATTATCATTCCCGCTTCGCCTTATCGCCGATTACCGTGAAATTAACTATTTACCAGTCGCTTTATTTTCGATGATAGATCGATAAGGTTTCTTGTGAGAAAACTCTATATAGGACTCCGTAAGAAATCGGTATACGGAGAACCGGTCGAGGGTCGTCGAGTTAATTTGGAGAACTGTCCGGGCTACTTGGAATTTCACGGGGCGTTGTGTACTTTTTAACAGCGATAATTATTGTTATGGTTGTTGTTTGTTGTTGCCAGGAGAGTATATAACCTCCGAGCGGAGGTCGCGCACGAGTAACACGCTCGACGCGCTCTGGTCCGGTCTCTCCGTTCTCTGCAGTCGCTTGGATTAACTCGATGAGAACGCCAGAGCAGTGCAGTACAAACCTGAACGTTCTATTTCAGGATCAAGTTCACGACTCTTTAGCGCACACGCAATTTAGGCATTTCGCGTAGCATTCGGCCAAATCTACATCGGACGAATACGAATTCGCTCGGAGGAAGATTTCAGTCCACACACAGTCTGTTTCTGCACGAATAAATTCACTAATGGTGTTCTCAACCTGTATACTATATATATATATATATATATATATTTATATGTACACACAGCTTCCTCGTGTAATTTTTTGCACGACTCTGTCAATTAGCCCGATCGAGCACGATTATCGTTCTTGCAGATGTTTATGGAGAGATCTGTTGACGGCATTGGCCACGTGTAGACGGTTACGGTGACACGAAAAGAGAGAGGGGGGAGTAAGACGGACGCTACAGCAACGCGAGGCGCGCGGCGAGCGTGAGCATATCGCTTCCGCCGCGTCTCGCTAAGATAAATAATGCGAATCGGCAAATATTTGCTTTGTCGCTCGTGACCGCGCAATTTCCGTTAATTCAATTCGTTCTTGCTCGGTTCGTGCTCAATGACAAATAGCTCGTGACGCCTTTACGAAAATTAAACCTGCCTGACTGCCTAAGTTTTGCGTTGCGTGCAGACGAGAGCGAGTAGTATTGCGGAATTTTTGGCCTTATCAACGACTCACGCGCGCGGCGGCTCGGTGTCAATATTTTCATAGACCCGCCGCCGTCGCTCAGTCCACCGTCCCTATTGATCAACCACTGGGACCACAGGTACAACGATCTTCCAGGTGTCGCAATTTGCTAAACTCTGCCTTTGCAAATACTCGACACCTGAAATCATAATTTGCACTTCCAAAAAAAAAAAAAAAACACGCGAAGAAAGACACTAATAAAAACAATGTTTTTATTTGAAATAACATCTGGCGACGAAATCACCATTGCCAGTCTTTTCAATAACCTCGGTAGTCTCGTTTAATTGAACAAACGTATTGTTTGTCCAGACTTAACCGATCTAATTGAATCTTATCTGAACGATAAGTTTCTCATTATATAGTATAATTAACGATAAACGCGCGATTATTAAAACGTTAATACGAGTTGAACGATCGAAGCTCGCTGGATTTCTCTTTTGGAAATTCACGGGGATCGTGCAGAAGTAATTTCTTGTCCCCCGCGTTGCGCCTCATCAACGCATATAGTTATATACGCTATATATATACACATATATTTCTGTATATATAGCGGAGTGCATAAAGAGATAAGCCTGCATCTGACGCAGATGGGTTACAGCGGTAGAATTTCTGTGATTTCAGCGATAATAGGTGATAAAGCAAGTCGATCGAGTAAATTTAAGCAACGACAGGCAGCAGCAGCCGCGCGCGCTTCGTGCGGTCATCGATCATGAGATAATCTAACCGAGCACGGTCGCCGCGCGGTAGCGATGCTCCCGTGTAATTCCGGCTTTAAATGCCATTAAAAATGAGTTACGAGAAGAAAATTGTGCAAGCCTGCAATTATGTAAAGCACACGCGGATACATCCTCGGATAGGGCTGTGTTGTGGCATATGCAACGGTATCCGCCGGTACACCGAGACTCAAAAGCGCCCACTGGGATAAGCGCGAGAGGCTGCGCGTTATAAGCACGCGGGATGATGAGAAAAGTAATGGGCAACTGTGTGAAAAAGAAACGCGCAAATTCATAGATGAAAAAGAGCATGCTTATAGATATTTCGACGTTTATTAATGGCCGTGGATTAAATCCCGGTGTGGCCAGGCTAATTCGGTTAGTGGAGAAAGTGTGGCGTAACCGCGTCTCTCCATCCAAGTCCTATCGGCAAGGGTATTTTTCCACTTGGTGCGCTTCTTCGACCAAAATCGTGCATGAGCTAATTCCTTCGGCTTTTTTTTTAATGTAATCAATTCATACTAATATCTTGCATTATTAAACTCACTGGATTAATTACGACTATCAATTTGAATGCTTGTGTAATCCTGTTGTAAAATATTTTCTTCCTTTTAAAAATCGGTATATATATGTATATATGTAGATGTATAAATAACCGTTGATTTTTGCAGTATTTCACCAATGGTTTATCCACCAAGTACTCTCTAGAATACAGTACATATATATGTTATAATAAGTATGACACACGCGTCTATGAAGAATCCTTACAAGTTCTTTTCGCACTAACGCCATCCTCGCTATACACGAAGAAGATGAATTTTCAGCGCGCGAATCTAGGACGCGCTTACGCGTCGGCTTCTGACAAAGAGCAACTCGCATGAATCAAAGTCGAGTGACGGATAACACTGGCGATTCCTATCTCGCTCACTACCCCAAGACGATTTATAATGTTGATTAATATATTTACGGGTTTCCTCCTCGCGAGAAGAATCTTACTTAGCACTAGCAAATTAAGGAGAGAGCAAGATAAAAGAACCATCTGCGGCGTTGCTGCTGCTGCTTCGTTCTCTTACATAAGCCAGATTACCAATCCATTTATATATTAAACCGTTATAATACAATTTTCATGATATCATATTATTTAGCGATGTCATGCTAATCACTCGTTTATTCTCTCCTTTTATGGCATTTTCTTATTCATTTCACGGTGGATCGCTGGAATAAAATAGGAGCCCGCTTGAACCATATAATAATATAGCTATATAAAATACGGCGTTGGAAGGTTGACGATTAACAATTAATTAGTCTTACCAAACGAATCGTCGGATAGAGTACGACGAGGCAAAAAGAACAGTCGGAGTATTAAAAATGAGAATTACAATCTAATTGAATAGTTGTCGGGAGAGAGGTGGACGTTATTCAGGGGAAAAGCGAGAAAAACGGCTCTCGAGGTCGATAATAGTTTCAACACGCGCAATAGTGAGAAAAAAAGAAGAGAGAAAAGAGAGCTATAGAGAGAGCGACGTAGAACGAGATCAGAGTTGGCCTTCGGTTGGCCTGCGCGTTGCGAGTCGCGGTGACAGTGTGCATAAGTAGGTGTACAGTCATGATTAGAGTGGGACTTGGAAGAGAAAAGATGTTGGAGTTATATAGTCATATATATATATATATATATATAGGGGGAGGGGAGGAAGATGCCCGTTGTTGCAAAGGTGAACGATGATTTGGCAGTTGGGTGTCGTCGGGGTCTTCGGGGTCGTCGGGCAGCTGCTCGTAGCCGTAGTAGCCGAGGAATTCCGGCAATTCGATCGTAAACATCGGAGAGGGCCGCTTGCGATAAGTCGGATGTCGTATTAAACGAGACATCCGGCTACTCTCCTTGCCCGATCGCCACTTACGATCCTATCGAATTTCCATACAATTGGGCGTTCGACATCCGGCTTACCGGCTAATTTACATGACGTATCATCGACCGTCGAGTTGACGACCGGTCACCAATTATTATACCGTCATATCGGCCCTTGAATATAATTTCCCTTTATGAACCGACCAACGAGGAAGTCCAGCGAGACGAGCAATTTCCATTGGTAAATAGAGAAATCAACAAACACACACGTATACACACACGAAACGCTCTTTACAATTTTAATTACAACAATTCAACGGACCCTGTTGCGACAGACTGGGAAAATAGTGGTGCAGTCGATATTTTTTTTTCGAAATAGCGCTATAAACACTTGAAATTGCATTCGTATAAATATATATGTACACTTGACAATTACAGTCAATTTAAGACCGGCAAATTAATTACTTTTGCAGTACATATCGAGTGTCGAGGATCGATTGTGTTCGGGGCTTCGAGGAAGTTGCTGGGAATCCTTGAGTAGGATCGTTGGTAAACAAGGAGTTTGTCCTTGATTTGGAAGAGACGCAATTTTTCTCCTATATACCTATATATATATGCTGCAAAATCAAACAAAGAAGCAGAGGAGGCTGACCGAGCCGTTGTTCTTCATAGGAAATACCGTTAGCCGTTTCTATGCTTCTGCCAAGCGCGTCAGGACTTGTCTCGTCCTGTTTACCCCCCCCCCCCCCAACCCCCCCTTTCACCCATCTGTTATTGGTCCTGTTGTTCCTGTTCTAGGATACGCAAAGCGTGCCAAGGCTTGTTCTCCTATCTAACGGAATCGTCTATTCGGCCACAATCCGATTGGCCGACATTCCAACGGACTACGCGGAAATAGATTTTTAGCGGGACAATCAATTCGATCTGTCAATGGAACAAATGAAAGAAAAGCGAGAGATAAAATTGTGTGACGGTGTATATAGACATATAGCAGGATCGCATCAACTTGGCGAATCTTCGCCAGTCGCACACACAGTCCCTGGAAAGTTTTCGTTTTTAGCGTTATATATATATATAGTGTGCACAGCCCGAAGAGACGGACAGCGACGTTTCTTGCGACTGGGGAAGTCAGGTAAGCCCACTGGCGAATCTCGCCGTGTCTCGCGTCAAATTACTTAAGCTCGCTCTGACAATGGTAGAATGGCACGGAGCTTAAAGTCATCGGAAGCCGGAATCTGAAATTCGCAGCTCTCGCTATGGAAAATGGTTCACGCTGAATTTTCCAACTTTCTTCGCAAGCGGAGAATTCCGACGGCTTTTTGCCCCTACCCCCCTCCCCCCCCCCCCTCTTCTTTCTTCCGCCATTCTCGCTAAGGCGCAATCCACACAAGAGGCCGGCAATAACAAGTTATTTGCGTCCGATATTATATCTCTCCCACACTACCTCCTGCCACTTCAAACTCGAGACTCTCCACTCCTATTTCTGCGTATTCCACACCCTGCCCCCCCCCCCCCTCACCTACACTTCATTCCATTCTCGACGAGTCTATTCAAGCAAAAGAATCCTACCCCTCTCGCATTGTTATATCCGCGCGTCCAACGAACGAGTCGATCCGAATAAATGGGATACACGTGTGAAAATTATTTTCCTAAGGGACACGTTTTTCCTTTCATCTCCTTAAACCGTAACTCTCCAACTTTTTCCTCCTCGCATACTTTTTCACCTAAGCAAATTCCCCGGGAATTTAGCTACTTATTTCCCAACTGAACCAACTATAATGCATATTACGCTTTCGCTTGAAATTTCCACCCTTCGCTTATTTTCTTTTTTTTCTTCTTCGCTGTATTTTTCCACTTTCCCTGATAAAGAGTCTTACATTCATCCAGTATTTATTGTTCAGGGTCCATTCGGTAGTCTATTGGCCAGAGACGCCAGATAGAAGCTAGCAGTAGCAATTACGTGGCGAGTTTATCGTCAAGCTCGGTAAAGCACATCGTCTCACACGTGGGGAGGACTTTCTTCGTGAGAAGACACCGACGCGACGAGGATTCGATAAAAATGGAGAAGGGACAATATCCGGCTCTCTGCCTTTCATTCCAACTACCTATATATAAGTCTCGTTGCGTTAGCTACAGTCCGTAAAGAGGAACCCATCGAATTAAATGAAATCGCTTAATCGTCGCAACACTTGTCATACCAGCTCTTGCCTCGTGGACAAATCTGCCACAAAATAAACTGTCACAGTCATCCTCGATAATCTGGAAAGGCAGAAAAAGTGCGATAATTTCGTTTTCTCGAAAGCCACTATCTCCCTGCAATGGAAAGCTATACGATTGTACTTAACGTAGCGCAAAATATGGACTAATAACGTTAAAACCATGCCTGTATAGCTTATGCAACAGAGTGGAAAGAGCAAAGTTCGTCAAAGTTTCCACTGAGAGTTGCTTGTAATGAAATATGTGGACTAATTAGTCGTCTGGGCTATTTTTGCTATAAAACGATTTACTAATGAAGCATGATTTTGCAGAGACAAGGCAGCGACGCGATGACCCAATCGCGAATTATCGACTGGCAAAGTGCAGAGCAGTTCCTGCCTGTGTGGAGCGTGTGCTGTGGCGAGTGACTCAACGCCTGGACCGCACCAATTTGCTCTTGGACTTTGAGGCCTGATAATTTACTGTTGGCCCGTGCCACTCGCGTGCACAAACATGTCCATACACATGTGTAATCTACTAGGCTACATAGCTTTTCAATAACATCGAATAAACAGCTAGCAGCGATCAATGTCAGCCACTCGCTCGTGGCGCGATTATCTTTCGGAATGTCCAGTTTACAATCGGAGTAACATCCCCCCTTGTGATTCTTGCCGAAAACAGGAAAGAGAGAGAGAGAGAGAGAGAAAGAGGGGGAGACGAGTGGAGAGAGGCATAGTGACGGTTATTCCGTGAAAGTATTCTGAGAATTTCGCCAATTAAAATCGAGGAACAGGTTGATCGCGAAAAGCGTACTTGGTTGGAATGTCCTTGGACACTGCAGTTTCGCTAATTGAAATCGATTATTCGACTCTCCCGGTAAACCGTTCTCCTTCTTCTTACCCTTTTCACATTTTACCAGGAAGAAAACAACCGGACTTTGCTGACACTTGCTTTCCAGTTGTACGAAACGATCGAACAGTTCTACCCCGGCAGAAATTCAATTTCTCATTATCAAAGCTGCGAATACTTCTGTTGATCCTTGCAATCGTACGTGTATAGCTTGTTACGCGGCGAATGCAGAGTTTCAGCAACTGGTGGTCAATGAGGAGCGAGTGTAGGCGAAAACCTCTCGAATGCAGTTACCGTCAAAAACTTACATACGCTCTTCCGGAATTCCTTCAGGGTCCCCATTCTTCCTTATACATTCCTATACCATTACGCATGTATCAAAGTACTATAAACGTTCGAATGGTGTGTATACGCTTTGGGGAATGAAGAGTGTATAGGAAGGGAGAAAGAAAATAAGGAAGGAGGAGAAGAAGGAACTATGAGAGAAAGCTCAGTTAATCCACACATGTGCGATGACAATCGTAAGCCACCTGTTGAATGGCTCCGATATCCAAGTTATCTTTAGCTAATATTCATTCTATAAACCTAAGTTCCATCGCTTTATCAAATTTCAGCAAGTTTTACTTTCATTTTAGAAAGTGGAAGAAATGCTACTGGAGAGACTCGTACAAATACATCCTACGTCACGTGTCTACATAGAATATAGTGAATATTAATGAGACCAATTAAATATAAGGTGTACGAGACACATTTGCAGTGATAACGTTTAAATTGATATATTACTTAAAGAAGGTGATATTATTGCCAAAACGTGGAGTCATTGTCGAATAATTGGTGAAAGATTTGGAAAAGAATAGAAGGTCGACGAGAAAGGGTCGCGATACATTGGCACGGTCGCACGGGTTGCGTCAAAAACGGAATTAAAATGCTGCGGCTGCGTGCACGTAATTAGGAAGAAGTTGTTGTCACACGGGCAGCGTTGCTGTGACATTCCACGCAGGGCGATCGTGAAATTGACGCACGTAGCACGTATAGCCGCAGGAGTTAGCTAGGTCAAGTGGTACCACTCTGGTACCGGTACCACTAGTGCCAGAGTGCCGGTACCAATAATTCCACTAGCAGACCTGTTTCCACGCATTCGTTCCATGTGGAAAAAAAATTCTCAACATTCTTAACTCCAGCAAACTTTGGAGGGGCCCGGTCAAAAATTAATATTCATCTTCCTATGGCTCCTCATCCGCTACTCTCTATTATTATACTTTCCTATATCTATATATACACTGCATAGAAAGAGAAGCATTAATCTTTCGCGGCACGTGATGCGCAGAATTTTTCGCAATTTTTAGAGAAGATTCATGCTGGAGCCACGATGCATATAAGTGCGGGACGGCGAGTAATCTCGAACTCGCAGGCTGTATGGAATGGGATTCGGAAAAAGCGTGGAAGCAATATCCAGCGAGTGTGTCGAAAAGCATTTTTTGCCTGGGCAATCAGCGAGAGCCGAAACGAATTGTTGCTGCGCCGGCTGAATAAATTTCGCACGTGCACCGTACCCTGCGGAGGACTATAAATATTCCAACATCTTCGCTGGGCGCGTTTATTTACTCGCGCGCGACTTTATCTGTCCTCCTGCTGCTGCACGTGACCCTTTACTCGACTTTTATCAAAACGAGCTCTCTTACACTCTTCTCCCCCCTCCAAGTTCACATCCTATTCCAAATTCAGTATTTTACATGTTACCGGAGAGAGAGAGAGAGAGAGAGAGAGAGAGAGAGAGAGAGACAAGATACAGGTCGAACAAAGTACCCGAGCTACTCGTTAATACCGTTCCCAGTGTTTCCAGACGTTTATTTCTATTGGCAGCGTGGAGGAGGAACGCTGCCGCAGAGAAGCAGAGCGTTTCCGATGGTCTTCTGTCTTTATAGCGTCTGTCCGTAGTATTCTCGAACATAAAAGGGCAATATTATAATAAATTGTTATGGGTCAGCGGTGATAAAAATAATAGAAAGAAGTGGATAGAGCTGACAGGTAGGCGCCACCCCGTCGCCACGAGTGTCAAACCGTAACAACTGTAGAGCCCGTACACACACACAAACACGCACACACACGCGACCTTTACAATTACTCGCCATCTATCAATTACTATTCGTCGCGTGGTTACGATAATAACGACATGTGCCAAGACTCGGAATCTTAAACAATAATTAGTCCCATTTGCGATACGTGCGCGACATACCTTAGCGGATATTGGTAATGTTATCGCTCCAATAAGCACAACTCGAGGAATATAAAAAATTGTCCATTGGAATCAATCTCTATAGCGAAAGAGTATAGAAAGCGGTCGATTTGTGCTATATACATTATATGGAGTTTGGATCACGTGGAGGTTAACTAGAAACAACGTAATGACAGGTCGATCGATTAAAAAATGTTGCACGAGCCACTCTTACAAAAGCTGCATGGCTATATTTATCTGGAATCGCGTATAGGGAGAGGTTTATTGTCGTTGTTCGATACAAGGAGATGCGGATGGAGGGGAAGACTGTGCGTTGATAAGAGAATTGGCATTGCACGCTCGTCATAGGCAATATCGTCAACCAGGCAAAGTCGATTGAACGGTATCGGTGGCACATGGCGCATGGCGTATGGCGCATGGCGCATGCCAGGCCGTATTGCATCACGACGGACAACGTCAAACACCTGCGATAACTGACCGTTATCACTGCTTTCCCACGGCACGTATATACCTTCGATCGCTTATCAAGCTTCCATCCTGCCCGGCGCCTCCTCCCCGAGAACAGATTAAACCGTTACAGTTTCCTATTTGCCATTCTACATTTTCCAATTATCCACTTCTCAAATTGTTCATTGGTGACTCGTACAAAGTTGCACGGCTATTTATCATCGGTATTCCTCGAAAGAAGCGGAATAACACAGCCACGATAAACTTGCTTTTCAAAGATCAATTAACTGATAATCGCAATATTTTTCTTATAATATATTAATTATCGATCGAATCAACCTACTCTTTCCAATCGTGCAATGTTTTTCCAAGATAACTCGCGCCATTTGCTATTATTATGGTTTAGAAGATGAGAATAAAATAACATGTTGTTTCCGTTGTTTACCAACGTGTTTTTTCGACACTTCATTTTTCCTCAAAGTCCGCGTCAAGCAGCGCTCCACGACACTTTTCTCAGAGAATCGATGCAGCGTCTTCCTCGAAGGTCATCTTTCGTATTGAACTAGTACACGTAGCTCCGAGCTGAAATTTCTATCAAACTATTTCTTTTTTGCAAGCTTAGAATCGCGGTCGACCGATTAGAAGCTTTCTTAAGCATTGGGCAAAAGGGATATAAGCGGTGTTTTTTTAATTGCGTGTTTTTCTTTTGTTCCATTAGAGATTTCACATCGAACCAATAGTGAATCGAACGAGTCGTATGGATAAGCTTGATCGGAGATGGTGCCTCGGGAGGTCTTTCTAAGCTGTCGAGCGTATAACAGATAATTAAAGGGGAAAATGGTTCTCTCTGGATCAAACGTACGCGGGAGATGGGAAGGGGGAGGGGAGGGGAGGGGGGGGGAGATACCGAATGGAGAAATGCAAACAAAAAGTTGACCCGGAAGAAGAAAATGTGTTCAATCGCGGACTTTGTTTAAGCAGTGGCGTAATTTAGAGTCTAAAGGTACAGTCTACTGTGGAATATGACAGGAGGACATTGTGGGGACGGGGGGGGGGGGGGGGGAATGCGCGTGTACATATATATGTATGGTTAAGAATAGAGGGGAAAAGGGGGGTGGGAAAGGAAAGAGATCGTGTCAATATTGGATCAGTCCGTGTGCCAGTGGTGCTCCTTTGGCGTGTTTAATCAGGCTGAATGCTAAACGAGCGGACCACGAGCGAACCAAAAGTGCTTCTCACGCATGGGTCATGCTCTCAAAGTTTCAGGCCCCGTTCCAAATTGCATTAGCACTGCGTCAAATTCACGAAGCGTTCTCAGTTTCCGTGTAACCAGACACATCCATGATCCAGCATCCCTGGTGCTCGCTCGCTCGTTCGCGCACTAGTTTAATCTCCAATCTGAAACTTGAACGGATTTGATATTCAAATGTCGCGCGGTGTCGCGTAAAATGTTTCTCGGTGCGTGTGTGTAAGAGAGAGAGAGAGAGAGAGAGATGGAAAATGTGGCAGGTCGTTTAAATAACCATGCTAGAAATAAAGCAATAAGAAAGTTAATAATTATACGAGGCAGCGCGCGAGTTAGGGCTCGTTTTCGTATATAAAAGTAAAAGGCGATAGCCGTATAATATCTAAATAGTATGTGTATCGCATGGTCGTCGTCGTGTGTCACGTTTTAAAGGTTGGATTAACCGAGGCGCAATCTTAGCTGTTTGCAGAAGACGACGGTGGCTGCTTCCGCCTCTGGCGAGCTTGGAAAGTGGCCATTAAATATGTTGCGTTTTATGAGGAGCATTAAAGAAGTTGGGATAATCCCAGAAAGATTCGTTCCACGAGCGTATAGCCTTCGTTATCGCAAATTTTCCCAGGGTTTCCTCTCCTCATTTCCAGAACGTGCTCCCGACACGTTCTCGTCTCGGGATTACCTCGACGAGTCCGAGACCCGTGCACGCGCGTGGTTTTTAGTTAACGATACGAAACAATTCTATTAATAATATCTTATTCCAACGTGCATACCTCTGGTCGCTAGCTCGTGCAGCTAGAAAACGTATCAAACATATGTGTGTATATATAGAATTGTAAAATTCCGACATGCATAACGGAGAATTTAATTTTGTAAGATTTTAAGGTATATTGACTCTGGTACAAAAATACACTGAAAAGGCAAACAGCGGATTTCGCAGAGTCGCGCGTGGCTGCTTGGCAAATTTGAAGCGAACGTAGAGAAATTAGCGGTTAAATATTGACCCGGGAGCATTATAAAAGAAAAGGAGAAAGGAAGGAGAAAGAAAAACTGGCACGACTAATTAAACGCTTCGTCACGCGGTGCTCGCTGCTCGTTCGCCCAAACTCCTCGTCACGTAAGATAAAAGATCCTCCATGACAGTTTAGCGCTTTATAACAGAGTGTGAGGTAACGGCAAACATTCGAGTGTTTACCAAAGATTGCCATCGACGCACTGGCATACCACACGGTGCCTAAAAAGCCTTTATAAAACATTGCCTCCCTTATCTCTTTTTATCTGCCACGGAACGCGCGAGATTAGACCAACGACTCTCAATGACGCCATTCTGTGCTTTCGAGCCACACAAATCAAACGGATCTTTCTCATTGTCCGAAGTTGACACATTTTATGTTTATCAGTAGTCGGAATGTTGTTTATCTCAACAATAACAATCCCATCAATCCTATCGTCCACACGATCAAGCAATATCAAATTTCATAATACGCTAATTCTCTTGGATCATCCTCCTACGAGGGAGAGGGAGAGATGGAACGCGAATGAAACCCGTTCGTTGGATATTCAGAGTCACTTTGGCTGTTCGCACAAACAGAGATAAAATGGTGCGTCTTTAGGCAAATGACGTACATTTTGTCTTAATGGACATTCAAATGTTATTATTATACTCGATGGCGGTTATGATCCGTATTTGCTTCCCGTTTCCACTTACGTCAGATATCGGAAATTTGCAAACGCTAGTTAGTATGACTTTGCGCAAATGGACGATCAGGCAGTGACCGTTAAACTTGCAGTTTTTATTAGTTATCAATAAACACAGGAGTTTAACGCTTTTCCCTTATTAATAAGTGGCTCTCTCCCCTAATATATCCTATTCACTGCTGCTGCTGCTGCTGCTGCTGCTGCTGCTGCTGCTCTGGACATCAATGAGAACAGAGAGGCCATACGGATTAGCAGCAATAGCGAATGATTATGCGCAGTTCTACTTAAACCGTTGATCGGCTTTTGTTCCAATAATAGATATCGTTCGGTTGTTTAATTCAAGAGTTTGAAAGAGTACTCCCTCTAATATCACGTGGTTAATATACTACCGGAAAACGCAATAATAAGCATTGATTAAAGCGGAGCGGATTGAATATTTCCAGCATAATTTCCTGCAAATGTAGTCTTCTCGGCTTGGGTCGAGCGGAAGGAACATTTCGTGCGAGGAATTTTTCGTATTTGTATAATTATAGTCTATATATACGAAGCGTGTGAAAAGTATATTAAATGACTAGTGGACGGGATCGAGGAAAAACGGGGCAAGTGGCCTAATTAGGAGATTACGTAAATAAACTTGGCAATGAATTGTTGGCCTTGGTAGACCACGGAACGTCGGAAATTTTGAACGAGCTCTGCGGTCCCCGGGAAAAGAAGGAGCGCGCGTGGCGGGTTTACGTGATTGCACAGTGTGCGGTTTGGTGATAAGGGCACCAGCGGAACGTTTTACCTCATAACGGACTTTCCTCCTTCAAATTTACGCGTCATCTTTATTTACATACATTGAAACACGTATGAATCACAGCCTGCTACACAATCAACCAGCAGAGTTTTCTATTATAATCTCTCCAAATCCCTCTGCACATTTCTGACGAAAACGATACAAAAGATTGCGTGTAAAGGGGAAATAGTCCGGGGTTTATCTGACATTTGTCTATTATATATATATACTTGCTTCGCTGGATAGCAGAGATCATTGGAAATGTTGAATGAGCTTTGCGATCCCGGAAAAGAAGGTGGTGCTCGTATTTTCGCGTGATTGCGCGTGGTTCGCCGATAAGAGCAAAACAATTGGCTGTGAGAAGCAGGAAAGAGGAGCACAGACTTTCCTGCTTCCTCATATATATAGAAATTTACGCCTCGCTTTTTCGCCTTCGTACGCGCATTTTCGCTTCTCCTTGAGCTTTGCCTCACTACCTATATATATATATATATATATACACTAAATCAGTGAGAGCCTGAACAACAACGGCATACATCTGGATTTTACAAACTCCTGCTAACAGGATATTCCCCGTAAACCGAGTATAAAGCTCTAACTGCCTCATCACTTTTTTCCCTATATTGCCATTTATGACGCCATAAGTGACTATACAGAGTGTCACTATTTTAAATGTCAACATTTTGGGAATATTTGGGAGATTTAAAATAGAGATAAAAATTCCTTTAGAGATTTGCTGATTTTTGCTTTATTTTAAAGATACACGAAAGAAAGAAATTAAATTTTTCTTCGTATTTAATGGTATTTTCACTCGGATTAATTTATGTATCGTTACTTATTTCATATAAATAATATTTTGAAAAATACTGTTCTCTAGCAATAACAATTAAATTAATTATTTCTTGCAGTAATTGCATCATTTGTGTCTATAGATTTTGCGATCCACTTACAATTATTTTATATCATTTTTGATTCGAATTCTCAGTGGCTCATTTGAATTTGATGGAATCGAAGAGGAAACGAAAAAATTTACAGGTTTCGTGTCCACTGATCGAGCAAGCCAAATATTGATTTGGAGGTTATGCACCAATTAAAATGAACAAGAATCGAGGAAACGAATTATAATACGCTACGTGCAACAAGTGTCTGTAGAATAGTATTTCATTGCAATATACTTGCATTGCTGCAAGTAGAAAGCATGTTACATAGTATTTATATATGAAATATGTAATAAACCACGAGGTAAACTGGAAATATAAAAATACTAATACGAAGAAACATTTAATTTCTCTCTTTCTTTCTCGTATATCTGGAAAATAAAGCGAAAAGAAGTAAATCTCTGAAGAACTTTCCATCTTCGCTGTTCAATCTCCTGAACATTCCTGAAGTTTTGACATTTAAAATGGGGACACCCTGTATACACGTACATCTATACAGTGCTATGCTACAGTTTTTCCAATAAAACGTCCATGGGCTATTGGCACGAATAATATATTGGATTTGCAGAGTTTTTGCGAGATAAGCATAGAGAATATAGGGGAAGTAAGCGCAAAGGAATCCGTGAGATTTTAACGAGCGACAACCGTTCGGTTAATTGGATATAGCGACTAATCGCAGGAAATGCTACTGGCTGACCGATACGATATAGGCAACTCGCTATTTCACCAGAACGGGAAACTGTTGGATTTTAATGCAAGCAACGAGAGAACTGCATTCCGTGCGTTCCGTTCAAGGTCCTTCGACATATTCCGATACAAATGCACCACTATACGGCTAAGTGCAGAAATGCGAATGTGCAGTGCACTACAGTATATAACATATTAATACACTTATTGGAGAGCGGATGGAGAAATCTCAGCGTGGCTCGTGCCGAACAGGGAAATCTTCCTGCAGTGAAATCGAACGATCTCGCTTTATTAGGTGAGAAACCTATTTCATTGCTCGTTTTAGCTTCTTCTCCTCTCCTCAAAACTATGTATATATCCGTGTCTCCCTCCCCCTCCCCTCCCACTCGAATAATTTCATTCCAGATCGCTGAGACTTTGTGCAGGGAACGAACGGCACGTTACTGTTTTACAAACAAGCTTATTTCGCGAGTTTCGATTGTGCTCGGAAGGAAGAGGAGGGGGGTATATACCGTATAATACCTCAGGGGGAGAGAGGGGGCTGTGCATTAGTTTGGCAAGATTGGAAGAGCACTACTGGAATTAATTCTGCCATTCATCGCAATTGGCGCGAAGATGCAACGGACGATTTGTGCGAGTGGAGTGGGGGATGGAAAGAGTTGGATAGAGGGGGGGGGGGGGGAGAAGAGGAGCGCGGGCGGACGCGCGGAATATTTATATCCGGTTCTCGCGGTGGGTCCGCTAGCGCGCAGAACGAGGAAAATTGAATTGTCCGTTTCCGCCGGGAATATTTATCGCAGCCACGGTAGTTTGCGCTCTTGCGGACTTTTACGAGGAGCGGAGCCTCGTAATCGCGTCGGGAATAATAAAGGCTGCACATCGACGCCGGCTGCTGTTGCTGCTTGCTGCTTGCCTAAGCGTGCGCTGCTGCTTCTTCTCTTTCACCGCCCCCCCCCTCTCTCTCTCTCTCTCTCTTCTCTCCCCAACCATCTCCCTTTGCCAGACCGATAAACTCCAGCGAGAAATTCGAGAAAGCCCTCGTGTGTGAGCGATAAACGCCCCACGGAATCGAAATTAGACGCGAAAATTCACTGTCAGCCTGTTCAATCATTCTAAAAGCGTGTGCTAACCAACCACTTTACCCCGTCCCACCGTTATATAGTCCAATCTTCCAATTTCTTCCCATGAATCGTACATTTTCTGTTCTACGTATCTAGATCACTCGTACATTTTTATTTCTCGCAACAAAATGAACTATCGCGATCGTACGAATTCTAATGCGGAGATTCTTCTGTGTCGAGAGGGGAGGGGGGGGGGGGGGTTAAAGGCTCTTGGGATTCGCGAAACGTCCGATAATGAACGAGTATTCGAGTATAGCGAGGTATTCGGGTCAAAACGCCCGTTCCGGCTGCTCTACGTAGGTACTATATACACGAGTTTATATTCTTGTTGCGTATATATATATATATATATATATATATTCGTCGAGTGTCGCAGAGGAAAAGTTTATACAGCGAAATTTAAGGGGAAATTTACTGCAACAAGATTTTTCCCCAAAATAGAGAAGCTAGTCGTTGGGCGGCTAATTGGAGAAAAAATTACAGCCAAGCACTGCTATTTGCCTTTCTCTCTCTCTCTCTCTCTCTCTCTCTCTATATATATATATATATATATATATGTACCGTAGGATTTGTCGTTGAAGCTCCGGCGACCTTGAGATGTAATTCGTAATGTTGGTCAAGTGCTCGGTGCATCCTAGCGCGTATGTTTCGAGCGAAATGTCGTTTTTCCGAGTCCGGTGTAAATTAATATTAGGAGAAAAAAAGAAGAAAAAAGAGAAGGAAGAGGAATGAAACGGAGAAGGGAAGCGCGATGGCGCCGGATATCCGGGAAAAGAATATTAACGAGCGCGATGTACGGCCAACGCGGCGACAATGTCTGTCTGCGTGACATAACAGTCGTCGTCGAGTAGTATATGTAAACTGTGCTACCTCGGAATCTCTAATAATCGCAATAAGCCGCGAAAATCATGCGCAATTCATGAATATTCCGACTAGCTCGGAAAATTGATAAGCTTCTGTAGAAAAACCTAATTAACTCCGTGTTATTCTAAGCTTTTCCAACTACTCTGTAATCCAGCCGACGAATATTAATGTTCTACCTATAATGAACGATACGCTATTGAAACTAGATAATGAAGAAGTGCAGGCTTTCCTGGAACTTGAACCGCATAGGAATATTTTCGTCTATAATTATTTTACGTAAAGAATTCATTGTTTACCGCTGTTTTGCGTCAACAATAAATGCATTACGTAAATCGTGTGTCAATGTCCAACTGTGACAAAACTCGAAGATTGACTGCCCCTCGTAATCCATATCCCACGTTTCATTCACGTTAACCGTGCGAGTTTTCGATCGACGAGAGCCCAGAGCGAGATAAAGCTTTATTAACTCGCGTGATCGATTTATGGATTATTCTATGTATATATATATATATATATATATATATATGTGGCATCGTAACGATAAATAAAACAATAAGAAAAGTGAGAGAAAGAATGGTAATTCAATGGCAGATATAGAAAGAAAACACAAGGACGTAAAAAATACAAACAACAGCCTTTATTGCAGCTTGATTGCAGTAAGGGGTGGGAGGGTCAAGCTTGTTTTCCATTAACGGGAAAATTTTCCAACGATTTTACGATTATAACTAGTTGGCCGAGCAACATAACAAAGTTTCTTGTACAAGTATACCTGCTCTAGACGTAAAAGAAGCTGCGAGTAATGTCCCAGCTTTATTAACATAGACTACGTAAGACACTGTGCGCTCTTGAGTTATACAAAAAAGAACAAGAAGAGGAGGATGTAATTATTGAAGCAAATCGAAGGAAATAAAGATAAGGCATAAATGACTGAAAGAGTTTATTCGAATGTTTTTGCAATATTATGTAAGCGACTGTGTGTGTTTTGTAGTCTGTAAATAGCGACGATGTAGCGCAGGTGAGCGGGGGAGTGTATTATGTCTATATAATAAAGGGGTAAATTGAAGATAAAAGGAAAGAAAGCATAAAGAGAAAAAGAAAAAAGAAAAAGGGGAGGGACTGTGCGAGGAGGACAGCAAATAAAGGCGGTGGTTACACTGGTCACAGAGGGCCATCTGACAGTGCAGTCGTCGGTGGTAATTAGTTTGCTAATTGCTCGCTAGCTGTCGAGGGTAGTGCAAGACATACATACGCGTATATCCGCGCGTACAACCGTAATTTTCTCTAATAACTATATATACAGCGCTAGCAACGAGAAAAACGGAACGATATTTGCGTTTGATTAGAGCCAAGCTCTTATTTTAACTAAAAATAGTAGGAGACATTTTACAATGCGTTAAAAGCGGCCGCACGTGTTGTTTATGGTTCCGCATATATTCCAATGAAACCGTCCTGTCACTTTGGTCATTCGCAGCTGCGCTTCTCGGTTTGGAGCCGGAGGAAAACACAGTGGAGCGCGACCTTGGGATATATTAATTGAACGAAAATATCAATATTATTGAGGAATAACGAGTTTTCCTTGGAAGAAGAATACACGAAAGGCTCGTAGAGTGAAAACAGGGCACTACTCGAAACGCTCGCTGTTTACTTTTCTGCCTATCGGCTAATCAATTTACGTCATTGAAATTTATCGCTGGTCGACAATATTCACGTTTGTCCACCATTGTCACGGCTATATAGTGAAATTTCATCCATTGCTAATAATATTTACATGCAAGCGTGCATGTGTATATATACAACAAACAAACACGCGGCACGTATCTTTCTCGATCTGCTCTGAAAGGAAGCGTTTTCCTTGCTCATCCTAGCAAATCTCCTTCCCTTGAAAAGTACGTAGCGCCATAATTGACTTTACATAAAGCCCATTTTTTTCTGCTTTTCGCTCGTTTCATCGATCCTATACTTATATATATATATATATATATATATGTAGTCAGCTCGGGGAATACAGCTGTGAACGCATAACTAAATTGCTAAGAGACGGTATCGTGGGGAATTAACGGTAGCTCTTTAATATATATATAAAGAGAGGGTAGAGGAGAAAATAAAGAATACGCAAAGAGTTTTCTGAATGGAAATTGCTGGGATTTTCAATGGAAGAAGCTCGCTACTGTCTTTTTGCGTAAAATGCTTCCGCTACTTCCGGTAGGATTGGCGGAAAGGATCGTTTTGCTTGCTCATCGTAGCAAATCTCCTATATCTATCCGGAGTCTGTTGGCGAGTATACATAATTAAGATCGCATAACGTTCGATACCAGCGGCTATGTGGTACGTGCGCAATTAAAGAGCTGGCAGGCCGCATTATAATTGCAAAAATCAATCAAAGTAGCCTGTTACATTTATTTCGCAGGCCATTAATACTCTTTCTCACGGTTTACAGCTTTTAGGCACAATCGGATACAGTATTTGTCCTCGGCTGAAGGAACATTGAACGGAAGTATCCCAGTGTCATAATAGTACTCGGCTTCCCCTTCAATTGGCTGTGACAAGGCCGCGCGAAAAGAGTTTAAACTGCCATTTAATTACGCGTAAAAAGTTTCCTCTGAAATTTCTCACGAGTTAAAAGTTAGAAAAGATAATAATAATAATTAAAGAGCAGGGCGCTCATGCTCAATTATAATTAGGAATTTTAGTGGTTACTCGAGAGAGCTGAAACAACCTGGCATTATGAAGATTTCAATGACTGTTTCAAAATGTCTCGAGTCTGTTAGTGAGATTTTAGCAATTTTAAAGTTAGCTAATTGTAAGAGGTACTCCTGCGAGTTTCCTGCAAGTATCTCGAGCGTTACGCAGGAACGTCGAGGTTCCTTCCAGGAAAGTTAGCCGCAAGCATTGCATTCCTACCTTTCGAAATGTGTAAAATCATCATCCGAGTGAATTTCGCTTGTTCATCGTACAAAATGTCCTCCCTGCAGGTAGGCAGTGGCGCCCATATTGGCGTAAACACCGCGTACCATAGAGGATGTAACGAGCTCATTAGTATCGCAATTAACCCCCCCCCCCCCCCTCCTCCTCCTCCTCCTCCTCTTTCTACGTCCACGAAATTAAATGGCACACAGCAGTACTACTAGTAATGAAGCAGTTACAGTACGCACCGCATAATCTTTATACCTGTCTTGTCTTCGTAAACTCACACATTTTTTGGCATCCATTTTTATAATTTTGCTGCTATATATATATAGTTGTACTCGATTGACTTATATATATATACTGTAGAGATGACTACAACACGCTCTCATGGCACGCATCCTCGTCGACTCGCCGCGTCCAACGATATATATATAGCGACATGTTCGATGAAAGCATCCATTACTTCGACCAGATCTTACACATCGATCCGACGATTATGGCAGCTAATAGCTACGTCTCACTATTCTGGAAAAACCTCAGGCTCTTTGTTTGTAACGACAACCGATTTGCGAAACTCACCATTTCCGCCAATTACCAGATACGATTCTATTAATTTTTTGTTAAGGCCTCCCCACCGTCCGCGCTTTTTCCACGATCGTCGCTTCTCGTTTGTACTTTGCTACTACATCCACTTAATAATAGCGCGAGATAATTTGACCGATGCATTAAACATGTCAACTAACGCGTCACGAAACTATGAATAATAATAATGAAGTAAAGTACGAATATAGCTATATATTTATAAATATGCAGCAGCAAATGATTTTCTTTGTTTATGCCAGCGATATACAACATAATTTAACAGGAATATGACTTGTGCAAATAATTTCTGCAAATTGTAATAAATTAATGCCTATACATTAGTGTAGATAAATTTTGAAATTACACATAATTGTGACGTGCTTTCGATGCAATTCATAATATCATGAATCGGTTAACGAGCGACTACCTGTCATTATGTGTAATAAGAGAATATGGCTAATACAATGTACGAGTGTATAATAATAGCGCGCTTTAATATATATATATTTTTTTTTTTGCCGCTGCTGCAGAGGAAGGAAATTTGGACGGGATGACGAGGGGCGAATGCGAATTTGGTGGAGGATGGTGGCAGAAATAGTACGAGTTACGCGGCATAAATTCGGCGGGGGGAAAGGTTTGCTTTCGGATAAAACATTCTCGAGGACAAATTAATTAGCTTGTTATCTCCGAATATTTTCTTGGTTACGAGAGGAGTCGAGTGTTTTGCGAGAGGTTCTTGCTGGGCGAGCCAGTACCCGAGTAGAAGGCAACGGGTATAGTATATACGTGGTACATAGGAGCGGAGCAGCAATGGGCGGCGGAGTGTCTAGAAAAATAGACTGGCAAAATATTGGCCGTTACAGTCTGCTTTCTGACGTCAATTCTGGCAGCGAACGCGATATTCCCTGCTACCTCGTGACAATTGGCCAGAACACACGCGGCTCGTCATGAGACTCTCTTTGACGTCATTTTGCGTGGCGCCTTGCTGCGACCTCACGCTCCAACCAGCTCTCATTGTCAGCTCCACTCTATACCGCATTGACCTTCTGGAATGATCTGGAGCACGCAGGGGAATCAATTTGAACGACGTGAAAACAATATCGTGCGAAAACACGAGCGAGCCTCGACAACGCAATTTCAACGAATTAATCAAGAGCCGATTAAGATTTAATCTGGCCTCAACGCGCTTTAATTTTATACCATTCTTTTTTCTTTCTTTTTTTTTTTTCAAGGGGAAAGTGGCAGAAAGTGTGGAGCGAAGGAGAGGGTCTCAGTCTTTAATTCGCTTTAAGGACAATGAATTTCTGAGGAGGACGAGAAAAAACGTAAGAGGAAGAAAGGGGAGAAGCGGCGGCGTTGGAGGTTGAGGAGGGTGTGTGCACGGGGTTGGTGGAAAAAGACGTTTTGGAAAGATAATCCGAGCTCGAGTGGAGAAGCGTGAGAGAGGAAAGTGGCGGCGGAGGTGGAGGCGGAGGCGGTGCGGTTCTTTCTAATCTATTGACACAAAGGATCCAGCGACGAGCGACCTTCCAGGAAGCCGAAGGACCACTTTGGAAATTCAGCGCGCCATGTCCCTGGGAGCTTCGTGCTAGGCTGTAAATTATTGGCAGGTCGGTAGGTGTTGTTTTAGGAGAGCGGTTTGGTTCCTTAGCGCGAGATAACGGGCAGATGTGCTCGTTAGGAGGAGGATGAAGGGGAAGAGGAGGGTAGATGGAAAGGATAGCAGATTAGCTGGCAATATACTCTTCTCGAGCACTGTATAGTAGCAGCGAGTGGTCATTGCAAAGAGAGAGAGAGAGAGAGAGAGAGAGAGAGAGAGAGAGAGAGAGAGAGAGAGCAAAGCCCTGCGCACATTCTCTCTCCGTCTTTGTGTGCATGTACACTCGAAAGGTGTATCTTGATGAAGTTCCATACACCGTTGCAGGTTGGGAAGCTTGTATAGCGCCGAGCAGAGCGAGAGCCGGTGAAAAGGCCAGTGCCGAATCAACGCTCGTGTTTCCTCTGCGAGTTGCGCGAAGGAAGCGAGTGGCTGAAAAAAAAAAATCGACGGGAAGGCAATTAAGAGAGGGACTCGAGTAAGGGCAAGCCGGCATTCCCGGCGAGCTCGAGCGTATAGCTGATAAAGGAAGCGAAACGTCGTAATACACGTTTCAGCACTTAATTATCACTCGTCGCTTAATTATCTCCCTCCTCTCATTGTCGAGTTTGGCAAACGCGCTCGGGAATCATAGAGCCAGATGCGCGACTACCGCCGACTGCGCCATTTCCGCAGATAGGAATGCGAAGAGCGCAAGCGCGCGCGCGCCAGCGAGCAAGCGTCGTTCTTTCCGTTATTCCAGCACAGGTCGATGCCATGCATCCTGTTGTGAATCGTAGGAAGAAAAATAAAAACACGTTAGAATGAAGAGAGCGCTGGCTGCTGCTATAAGGCGTAAACACGTGGAAAAAAGCGATGACGTAGCAACGCGCGTCTCTCTCGCTCTGTGCGTCCGTCGTATATATATATATATATATACGTACACATACACATGTACGTGTGTGTTAGGTCCCTAGTAGGACGCGAGGATCGTCAAAGAGTACACTTTCTCGAGCAACAAGTCGCTCGGAAGCTTTCAAAACTAACGTGAAACGTACTTTCTGTCACGAATTATTCTCTGTAATTGAAAACTTGGATTGTTAAATATCGTTAGAGATTTGTCGAGTCACCGTTTTATTTCTCTTCGGACGTTCTCCCAGGAGAAAATGTGGGACGTGTCCGAAGAGAGGCTTCGCCGTAGCAAGTTTGAAGCTTCGAATGATATTTCGATCAGTGGATTCGATAGAATTCAGCTGAATGGTGGTAGTGGAATTTATGACGGAGGAGAAGTGTAGCGAAATAAATTTGTGGTGTTTGTGGGATGAGAAAAGAGAGTTGCGAGGCGCGAATGGAGGAAGGAACGGGGAGGAGGATGAGGAGAGGAAATGGAATGGAGAAAAGTCCTTGCGGAGAGTTAAGCAAGGCGATAACTCAAGCGACCTCTCCGTTGAGTGTTAACTCACTTATGCGCGTTCTCACCTGAACAATGGCGCAATGCGCTCGTCCTACCTAGGAGAAAGCAATGGTTTCGAGCTCTGGTAAACAGGAAGTATTCTCTCTCTCTCTCTCTCTCTCTCTCTTTATTAGAGTAGAGAGTATATGTATGTGTATATAAACTTTGTGTATGGTGTACGCGCTCGCTTTAAAGTGTATAGTAGTTGTTTGTTATTTAGTCGAGGAGTGTGGTAGGTTATCGGAAAAGAGGGAGAGGAGGGGAGGCGTTTCGGGATTAATGCGTGCAGCGGAAAGATCGTCTGGGAAGGCGGATCTAGTGACCGCGGTACTGGGCGCGAAGGGAGAAAATCGCTGCATCACCAATCCGTGATCTGGAGAGCTCGCGCCGCGCTCTCAAGCGTGTTCCTTATATATCCGGGGCTAATGTGAAAAGTCACAGCTGCCACGCTCTTTTGTACGATTCAATGGACCCAAGATTAGTACTGCCAGTGTGCTCTTTTAACATGGCAAATCGGCTAAATAACGCCATTATGTAACGCGACTAGGAAAATCAATCACTCGTGCACGGTAAATATCCGTATTATTTATCATTATTCCACTGAAAAGAGAGAGATATATATAGGGGGGGGGGGGGGGGAGGGGACAGAAATGGTATACGGAAACTGGTAATTATTCTAATATGCTACTGGTACTGTATTTAATATTACGGAGCTTTAGCGGATATCGTAAATCACGAGTGTTGATTTTGATGGACGAGCAGGGTAGTTTTGGCAAACGTTCGTTCACGTCACGTCTGCCAGCATTACCTACTCTTAGAGGAGGCGAAGAGACGAGAGAGGCTGAGGAAGAAGTAGCTTCGAAAGGGGGTCCATCGAATCCCCATAATAATGCGTTCTGCCACCCCCGTAAGAGCTGCGATGGAGCTCGTTGACAATTTTTCACGCGCTCCCCCACCACTACTAACGCTCGCAGCTACCTCGTCTGGAAGAAACAATATTTTCCGAAGCCGAAACGTAAGCCGGTCATAAATTTTCCGCGCGGGAAAAGCTTTATACGTCCAACGTGCGACGCGCTCTGTAAACGGCGCGCGAACCTAGCTTCCAACCCCTCTTGCCAAACAGCAACCCTTTTTCTTTTCATCGAGTCGGCACGAACTGGCAATACTTTATACACCTCGTCGCGTGATCGTCCTTACAAACATTTCATTCCTCTCGCCTCGACGAATAATTCCAAGTGTCATTAGTGTGTGTCACATTGATATACATATATATATATATATATATATATGTATAAGAATCTCAATTGTACACGACGAATCATCTTTTCATAGGCAGCTGATAAGAGTTTATCATACTACGTAGGTGGTATATATACTATATATATAAGATTCAACAAGTGGTGGTTCTTGCCGGGATCGAAGCTTGGCATGGAAATTCCGTGGTTGGCCATGGACGAAGGAGATAGGGCAAGGTGCGAGTGTCCGATAGAACGATAAATCGTGTCCGATTACCATTTAGTTAGATCCACGCTAGTCGCGTGCACGTGGCTTCCCATGCCACTATACGCCAGTCCATAATTCATCGACTGTGAAAAGGGACGCGATGTAAACTTGGAAATGGAGATTAGCTCTGGACGCGCAGGACAAAACGAAAAAGCCACGGCTGGCGTTCCGTTCGTGCATAATTCCCACGCCAACAGCCATTTGCCCCCTCATTTTCATCTTTAAAGGCTTTCACCCGGCTCGACTCTACGAGTTTCAGAAAATCATAGGACCCCTGGTGGTCCGGACGTATGTTTTTCATCGTTGCCCGAGAAAAGAAAGTTCCACGTGGTGCGACGCTCGTGTGTGCGTGCGACACGTAGCGATAGGCCATCGAGGAAAATACCGAGGAGACCGCAGAGTTAATTCGCCAGCATCGATATATATATATACGAGGAAAAAATAACATTTCCATTTTGGGGGATAGAAAGTGTACTGATGCACTGACAACCGCTCCGCTGTAACATAACATCCTTTGAAAGTTGTTTATTGCGCAGAGATTTACGAGAAAACGTGGCGAGCACTCGCAGGTGCCTCGGTAATCCCCCGATGATGCTGGCTATTTGCGATGCTTCATTGGTTTCTCAGCCGAAATGGGTCTCTTCCCCTCCTCCTTCATTCCGTTCATTTCCTCCGCGTCGTCGTTGTCGTCGTCGTCGCAATAACACATACAATCTCAACCATGTATTGAGAAGTCTATAGTATCTAGGAGCGCTATATACCATTATAGAAGCTGCGAGATGGATAGGTGGTGGTGGTGGTGGCGACAACGAAGAGGAGGATGGTGGAGGAAGGTGAGTCCTTTCAGGTCGGAGGAGATGAAAGAACGCGAGCTAGAGGGGAACGAGAGAATGGGTGACGGGGGTGGGGGGAATAGTCATTGGAAAAGTGGGGGAAGGAGGGAAGAGAGAAAAGAGGAGAGTAGAGGAATCGGGGAGGCATGAGGCAGCAGGTAGCTTCATTCACAAGCGGATGGACTGACGGTGAAGCTGAAGCTGTCAAGTCCACTCTGAGAGCAGCGGGAGGGGGAAAGAGAGCGTGGGTCCGTTCCCCCACTTCTCTCTCCTCTCGCATACCATTCCTACGTCCATCCCTTTCTCCTCCATTCAAATGTCCCTCTCCGCTTGCCTGGAAGATAGACCACCAACCGACAACGAGTCGAGAAACTCTCTCGGCCTTCTAGCACGTCGTTTCTTATCCGTCGTCTCACCGCGAACCATAGACCAAACAAAGGAACGGCCGCTTTGCTGCTGCTGCCGCTGCCGCTGCTGGCCAACCACTTTGGAATTTCAGAACCTTCCTCCTCTCTTTTCTTCCCGAAGCTTCCTCGCTCTCTTAACGCGCGCTACCAGATAATCTTCCCTCTCCCTCTCGAGGCGCGCGCTCCTCTTCAGCCCCGTGCGCAGCGTAAAGTCCACGCTACGGAATCCCAAGCATCCACCTTTGTCATTCCTCATCCTAACTGCCACCACCCTTTTTCTCTCGTCTCGTCAATTCCCTCTGATGTATTCCCTATATAAGAAGATCGATCGATGGATTTTTCGACCAGCTACAACTTTCACTCCTAAGGAATGCATCTCCAATTATTTCTCTCTCTCTCTCTCTCTCTCTCTCTCTCTCTATGAAATTTAGCACTCTCTTTTTTAGGTAATAATTAATATAACACGTATCTCCGTCACTCGAGGGGGGCGATTTTCACAATTACCGGGATGAACCGTGGCATTAGCCGCGGCTATACTTAATAACATTCGGAAGTAAACGATGCTAAAAGACATTAGTGCGGCACGATAAAAGATGTCTCCAACCCGTCCCCAAGGAATGATTTAGAGGCATGTTTACCTGCTTTTAGACCGCCCGAGAACACTCCTCTTCTCACAAAGCGCTACCTCGACACTGAAAACTCTAGCCTCGTTCATTAAAATCCCCTCATTCTCGAACCGCTCATTCAGGAGAGATACTTTGTTTCGCTGGAAATCTATATTTATACAGATCTTCTCCTATCGACGTTCTCGCTCGATCAAATTAAATCAAACATTTCTTCGAGATACCGTTCAACATCCTTTTCTCATATATTACTTTTTCGAGTCGATACCTAAGGCCTTTTCATAATGCAGATATATTAATATGCATATATGTTCTATTGTTTTTTCCATTTGTTTACATATAACGACAGTCACAAACTTAATTTATATTTCCGAGAGATTTTAATGCGAGACAGAAGAAGATCCTGGCTACTTTGGGAGGACGTGTAACGTGCTCGAGGACACGCGTGCTCGCGAGGATTCCAGCTGGTTCCAGGAAGATGGGTTTATACGTGACTGGGGTTCGAGAGAGTCAATGTTAAAAAACGGTACCTTTTCGGACGAGGCTGCGCCTATGTGTGCGTGTGTCATGATCTCTCTTCTACTCGACTTATTCCTCCATCCGTCTCTCTTTTTCTACGTCGTAGATACGGGTCGATACGCTTATGATATTTATGTGCGAAAGCCAACTTCTTCACGGGTTGTTAGCGATGAGTCCTGAAGAAATGTAGGCGCCAACCCAACGATTCGCTGGTCAGATTATTCCCGACTCGAATTACGAGCTGGATACCCCCTGTCCAGAAAACACCGAATCTTTAACGAGCGGGATGAAAGAGTGAGAAATACTAGCTCGCTCCTCGGCATATCTATACCAGGTCCCTCTGATTAAACTATATAATTACCCATCAGACCCTACACGATCTTTCAATTTACCGACTAACCCGAAACAACTTACGAGAACCAATGAGAAGAATTCGTAGCAGTATTTTAATTATTCTCCCGATGTGGAAAGAGAGGCTGTATACGTAAGCTATGGAGAAATTGAGTTTTATCGTCGGATGGATTGTGACGAAATAAGAGAAAAACATGAAGGTGTTTGCATGGGTTAAGAATCGTTTAGAGAATGGATCGTGGAAGAAACTGGTACGTGCGAGTAGAAACGTAGCAGGATAGAGGTGTTTTTGTCCGGGCAGCCGCGTGGAATGGGCCAATGTCTGCGCGCGATAACAAACAAGCTTATGGCCGAAGGAGGTTGAAAGAGTGGATCCGAGAGCGAAGCAGCGATTGCGAAGGAAGGTAGTGGTAACCCGGTAAGGAGAGGAGAGTATATAGAGTATAATGGTAAGCGAAGTAAGCGAGTTGGGGGGCAAACTGAACGTTAAACGCAACGCCGCAGCTAGGGCGTTCCGTTCTCGCAATCTCGTCTAGACGACACGCGCGCACCGTTGATTCGGCGCGTCCGCTCTGCCTCTGTCTCTGCCGTTGCTCCGCTGATCTCTCACGGGAGGTCTCTGTCTCTATATCACATCGCTATCAACGATCCCGGGTAGACGCAACTTATGCAGAGATATATCGCCTGGCAAGACTAAGCAGATTTTCTTCCAATCGCACAGACGACCACGGTGACAGACACGTGCAGCACAACACCACTTCCACGAACCAGACTCCTCGAACCTTTCGATACTAATCGACCCTTGCAATATTATCAAACAGACCTTACGAGTTGCAACTCGAGCCACTCGTCGATCCTCCTTCTCGCTTCTAACGTATCGATCGCTTTTTTTTTCATCAAGATCTGCTTATTCCTAAAAGGAGCGGGCTGCGGTGTGAAGCGAAAATGATGATATCAGGCTTGAGAGTTTTGAAAGGAAAATAAGGGGTAATTTGGTTGGGCAAACACGCGAGAGGAGAAACGCGGAAAATAAAAGGAGGAAAGAAAGAGTCCGGGGTGGTAGAAAAGGGGCTCGGATTAATTAAGAGGGTAATTTTTTTTATCCAAGGCGATGCTCGCGTTGAGCAAGCTGCAATTATCGTTAACTATCCGCGTCTTTACGAGCTGCCAGCTCGTAAGATGCGAGTCGTGAAGGTAAAAGAGAGATTTGTAAGATGACGTTTACGGTGGTAGTTGAAATGGTAATAATGTTTTGGTGGTTGCGACGGTGAACGACTTAAGACTTTTGGTCCAACGAAACTCGCGAGAGGGAGTTTAGTTTCTGTGCGTCTTCCCTGGGGAATTATTAGTCAACTTTTGGCAGAATATATATATATATAGAAAAGCAGAATATACTCGAATCTATTAAATTGGTATTGAGTTGAATATATTATAAACATTACATCGCTGCACGAATTAGGGAAAAATGGACTTTGTACAAAAAGGCGTTTACCAACTGCAGAAATGAAATAAAACAGAGATTAAACGATTCGAGAAGCGCTATTTTGTCTTTAATCTAACGACTTTTGTAGGAGAGAGAGAGAGAGAGGATGGCATAAATTTTGCATAATTTCTTCCCTACATTCCAATGCGAGCTCTCTACCTCGCAGCTTTTTCAAGAAGAAGAATGGTGGAACCTAACGGAAACGTATAAGGCACAAAGCGGAAGAGAATGGTGGGAGAGACGCAAAGTAGAAAGGGGACAAAACTGAGATGCACGAACCTGTGTACGATTTGCGCGCAGGTGAAAAGTGTGCGCGAACCTAAGCCGATCAAAGTGTGCATTGTGCGCGTCAGCATTCCAACGGGCTGGCGATAGCAGCGTGACGTCGGCCGCTGTGGAATGCGTCGACACTCGCAGCTTTTACAGCGAGTGCAATGATTATGGGCCACTTCACGGCGGCCGCGAAGCCCACGGAGACCCTGCAGCATCGGCCGTCCTGAAAATCGCGAGAATTCCTTTCGCCAAACCTGCCGTTCGCGCGCGCGCTCGTCTTAACAAAGGAAACTCGCTTCTATATCTTCCCTCGAGCTGACCAACGGCAAACGCCTTATCTCTTCGGCTAATTAAATTTTCATCCACTTTCCAACGAGACTGAGAGAGCACGCGATACGCCGTACGAATCTTCGTAAACGCGCATTAATTTAATAGCTCAATCCTGCTGCTAAAGGAACAATTTCATTGGATTTCACGACTCGAAACGGTGAGATTCTCTCGAAGAATTAAATGGAGGGGGGAAGGGGGAGACGGGTTGAAGAAACGGCGCAAGAAATCTTGCGCAAAAATCGAGGAAGATGAGCAGGTTGAGAATTGGCCGTAGGCCACGTGATACCCCTCGCGTTGCTCTCTGGGCTTTGTCTTTTTTCTGGGGGCCTTATTGCGCGCGCGCGCGTGCGCGAGAGAGAGAGAGAGAGAGAGAGAGGCAGAAGAGAGGCGGCGGCGCTCCTTTGTGTCTGGGCCATAGCAGCTCGGTCAAAGTCCGGCGCGAACTACGGCGCCTCTCTCTCTCTCTCTCTCTCCCTCTCCCGTTCGCCACAATTCCTCTTCCTTTGCCATTGCTTTTACCAGCGCCCTACCGCACCTCACCAATATCCACTGGCCAGTGGCCACCGATGGTGGAGGAACAGCAGCGCGTCCGTCCACTTGTTCCGTGACTCGCTCTTCGTGAAATGACGAACGATGCGATGCGGTACGGTGCGGCCATAACGCGCTCGGAATTACCATCGACTTTCATCATCAACCGAATTCGACAAACCCTCCTCACTCGTCCTCTCTCTCTCTCTCTTGATTGAACGTCAACCGCTGTCTCCCAATCAAACGCACCCTGCTCAAACTTTTTGCCAATATTTTACCTAATCCGTTTTTATTTATCTCCATTTGCGGGAAAATACCAGTCGAGCTGGTGGGGGCTCCTCGTCTTTACTTTAATACTTAATACTTATTCGCGCGTGCGTCACTTGACCCCCTGTAAACACGATAATGCAAATCCATCGTTCCCTTCAGCGCGTTACAAACGTGGTAATAAAAATAATGGAGAGAGAGAGAGAGAGAGAGAGACTGTGTTTTGATAAGTCGTGCACGTCTGGAATGCCGTACTCATTCTGGAAAACATAGTAGCTATAGCGAGCAACAACAAGCAGCAACATCTGGAAATCCCAACTGGATCGAGGGGCAACACCCTGCGAAGAGAGCTGGAGCGCCGTCGGTTAGTTCGAGTAGTGTTTAACTCTGTAAATCAGACAAGAAAAGGCTTTCTTAACAGTTTTAATCCCTGTGTCGCGAGTAGAACCAGTCAAACTCGTTAGGAAGGCAAAGAGTGAGAGGACTTTGGTCAGCAGCGGAGGAAGAAGGTACTACACTACTTAAGCTCGCTTGGATAAGGAATCCAGTTTTTCTTCGCGATACTTTCGATGACTTCTCGTGTTCTCCAGTTGGGCAGTAGCCGCATATAGAGAGAGAGAGAGAGAGAGAATTGATAACCTCTTTACCCGCCCTTTATTTTAGCCGCTCGCCTGAAGAATAACAGGATAAAAAGACAATGTTATTCCAGAAAGAAAGCTGTAAGGAGAGAAAGAAGCCCGCAATAATCCGAAATACCACCATAACGGTTCTCGCACCGCTAAACCGTTGTCGAATTACAAAGTAACCGACGCTCGTTATCCGTATTAGCATTAATTAGCAGCAACAGGTACCTACACCGCTATCTTGCACGATTCTGTCTCGTAATGGCGATTTTAAAACTGTCGCTCCTCGGAGGAACGAACTGGAATAACGATGAAACGCAGAGATGAAAATATGGCAGCCATACGGAAAACCATATACGAAGCCTATATATTTGCGGTGGGTGCGAGAGATTTGCCCACCACAGTGTTACCCACTTCGGATTTCTTTTCTCCGCGTAAAACGCTTTTTGTCCGTCTAGACGAGATTCACGGCTTATTATTACGAGGCGCAAAAACCTTACCAACCGCGCTATTTTCCACCAATCCTCGTGATTCTCATAAATTTCACTATTAAAATGCAATTTTAAGCCTGGTCGATCCGGGCATATCGATCTTTCACGCGTCAACGTCGCGTAACGTAATAAATTTTTATTGGTCAATAAACTAATTTCACGTTGGTCCAATAGATCCTACGATTTATGCGGCTTGATATTAATTTTTACTTCCCACGTTGATCTATGTTTCGGTATGTGTGCAACGTGCGCGAGAGTGCTTCCTTAAGATTTGGTTGAGGAAGGAGGGAGGGGGGAGATTTGTTGGAAGGTGATGTTGACCGTTGGGGACCTTCGGCGTACATCGGCGAGTGGGAATCGGGCCAAGAGCATCGGTTGCCCGGCCCGTGACATCAATCCTTACTACGGACTACGCGCGCGGTGGTCGGTACCAGCTACCATCGCGCTGTAATACGTGTACGTGTATATAGGTATACGACGAAGGAGAAGGATCGAGCTAGCAATACTCGCCCGCGCACCGAACAAATTGCGCAGCAGCGGCTGCCTCGTCTATTCGATTGCACCATCTACGGCATCGAGTCGTCACTCGACGCCCCTCGAGAATACCAAAAGTAAACTGTGAAAGCGAACGTCCTTTATTGCATCAACGAGGAAAGAAACCACCGCAAACTTATCCTTCTACCATTTTTCCAATGCTAAAGTAAATCCGCTCGTTTGGCTCGCGTCGCAAAGTCGTAACAACAAATATTTCACTCGGATTAATTCGAGCGGTGTTTCTTCCGAGGCTCCTCGTGAGATCCACTTGTAAATTTCCATTTCGATGGAGATACATGTATATAGTGCAACGTGTTTTTTCTTTCTTTCACCAAAAGAGAAAGTTTCCGAAGACCACGGCGAACCTCCGCGATTAAAGCAACAAAGCGCGCGCGCCTTTCATAATGAACATAGCGCTGGAAAAAAGCGTCGAGTCAGCGTGGCGCGCTGCATTCCCGCGGAATTTACATCGATATTGCAGCAGCGTGTACCAAAGCGCTCGACGAATGGCGCGCGAAAGCAAATTCGTGGCAAATGAAATAGGAAGCCTCGGATTCTATACAAGCGCGCGCACCGGCCGGCCCTCTAGACTACATATACACATAATACCTGCCTTGGCCTTCTCTCTCCTTCGATTTCTCTCTTCTCCTATTTTTCTCCTTCTCCCATCCCCCCTCCCAGCTCCTCGCTCCAACCTGCATCCAACCATCCACTCTTTTCAACGTCTCTTTAGTTAAACTCTCCTCTGATGTACCGAACCAATGATGGAATAATTACGGACCACTCCTGCGCTGGCGACCATATTAAAGAAGCGTTCTCCATAATCTGCCGACGGTTTAAAGAGTGGTCCAGAGAGCAGGCTAGGAGAAAAAAGTCATCTAATCCCGCACCGGACCGTGTCTCGAAATCGCTTTATAGCCGTATCCGAAGGAAGATTGGACCGGCGTGAATGGACCGACGCATTAATTTACAAGTTAACAGCAATTTGCGATAAAGCAACAAAAAAATTAATATCCCGGGGCTACTCGGCGTTTAACTAGAAAAAGAAACTTGTGCACGATAGATCGTTTTGTATAATTAATTGATATGATCAGCGTTTCTTTGAGAAACTGTTTTTATTAGAGTCAAGGAGGAATGAGAAAACAATGAAACATCGGTTTTATGATACACCACGGATTCCTTTTTTGTCTTTCTTTTTTTTTTTTTACGAATATTATTATTTCAAAGCTTTGGAAAAAAGTGTCGCGTCTGTGGAAGCTTGCGAGAGGTTCAGTACACCGGGGAGGAGGAGAATGAAGTACGTAAAATATCAAAAGGATGGAATCGAGCAGACTAATTGGCTCAGCTACGCCACAATGTATATCATGATAATAATTGTTCCTTCATCTTTCGTAACGCCGCAGGCTGCTTTTCCCCTGTCAACTCTGTTTCCCACAAAACTCGCTTATATACCTACCGTTGAAAATATTAAGCTTTGAGCTGTATGCACTTCGAATGTCTCATTTGTGTACTACTTTCATTAAGTTTATTAGCTCGCGAGACGTTCGCGTCTGCTCGCATTTATTAGAAACCAAAATGCTATTCATGGTCGAGCATGCTTCAAAGATGCTTCTTTGAGCGCGATGTGTTATGAAAGATATTATGAGCAGTCACGTGTACTAACGCGCAAGCTCAAAAGCATCTGCCTTGAAAGCTACTGCTGCACAATTTCTCTCTCCCCCTCTCTCTCTCTCTCTCTCGCACTATACCGCGCGCGTACTCTCGCGCGCTATATGCTTGTACAAATCTATCGTCTATACGCGCTATCATTTTTTCTATCGCAGTGCCAATAAAACAACTCGCACAAAACAAGTACTGGCTGGACCAACGGACAGCTCGGTTTTTTCTTCTACCCCCAGCCTTATGAGTTAAAAAGAAAAAACCGATTGATTTCATTTGATAAGCAAAGCTCTTTTTTTTAATCCGCTCGAAACATTATTTATATCCGCGCGAGTATCAATTTGCACATTCATGATGTTTCGCGGAAAACCTATTTCAAATTTTGCTCCCACCGCAACGTGGAATATTCTAGAGGATATTCGAGAGATATTCAATGTACGCTGGCTAATTTCCATAAATGAAAAACAGTATTATCAATCGACTACGTTATGAATATAAGGGTGCTTATCTAATTTTCCAAGAGTTCCTTTCATGCGATTAAGTGACACTCCCGTTGCATTTACCCAACAGATAATGCCCTTATATCACCGAGACTTGATGCGACAACTACAAAAGGGTTCTATCTTTGAATTTGCATGAAGAAGATACCGGAAATGTTTGGGAATCCATTAATGTAAATTTAAAGAAACCTCCGCGTGGAAGAGGGTTGGCTTGACACGCAGGGAAAGAAGAAGAAACGAGCAAACATATACTATGTATATATGTATATTCCTTCTTCTCCCCTACGAAAAGGTTCACGGTTTGAAAATGCACCTCTCTCTCTCTCTCTCTCTCTCTCTCTCTCTCTCTCTCTCTCTATACACATAGCATAGGCAAGAGATATTTGATAATTCTCCAACGATAAGACTCGTCAGGATCAATGGAATGATATATTTCTCCAGAAGCGATAAGAAAAGGTTAATTTCGAATGGAGGAAGTATATACTCGAGAGAGACGATGGGCCATTATCGTTCATCGACAAGATGGAGCGACGACAGATTCCTGAATGAGTCGATAAGTGGAAATATCGAGGTGCAATTTGGCGAACGCTCGAGTGCCCCTCGTTGCTTTCTTCCTTCGACCAACAGCTGCAGCCACCAAAATCTCGAGGGAGCTTCTTCGCAACGACGACACTGGCCTCTCTTACCGTTGTCAAATGGTTCCACCAACATTTTTCAAGCACACGCTCTTTTTCTATAGAATATACATTATATCCAACGCGCCTCCGATTGTATCGTAAAGATTACGAAAACACGAGCAGAGCGACCTGCGCCTGAAACTCCGTGTTGCAGCTGTCGAATCAATGCTCGCACCTGCTCGAATATACCCTGCCTGCTATAGCTATATATATGTATATATATGTACATATCCGCACGAGCCAACCTTCGACTTTACTCTCTTTACTGTGCTTTTAATGTATCTACGCATCTGACACGAGGATCGCACGGGCCTGTACTACATATAAATGTATACACATTACCAAACGATGAAGAAAAATTTAAATCTGCATATGCGCAGCATTTATAGTTGAGATTAATAACGAACGCTTTGAGGAACGTTTCAATTCGGACAGATTTTTCTACGTCAGAGTTTGGATTAAGACTGGGGCTTTGGCAATTAAGCGTCAGGGATAAGGCAGGTGGCATATTTTGTCTGCTATAACGACTACGATCCGCCTCTAGCTGAGTTTAAGAGCTCTTAAAGACCGAGCCAAGCTCTCTGGCTGTTTTCAAGCCTGTATACCGAGCGCCGAGCTCACCCGATACACTCGGCAGAATGCAATGGATTACGATGTTAATACCGCCCCGGCTAGTATTAAAATCTGCTTAACCTCTCTGTCCCTCGCTCTCTTACTCTGTCCCTCTCAAAAGCGAAAGAGGCAATAAAACGAAAGAGTCCTCGTATATCCTAATAACTATACGGACGAGTTCAGCTTAAGAGTAATAATGACAAAAATCTCTGCTATCGTTCGTACAGTTGTACTTTTCAATTAAATCGTCGACTATCCATCCTTGATATATCTCAAGTGCTTTCGTGCTTATCAGGAATTTTAATTTAAAGAGGATTGACCGGTAAAGGACGAACAGGTGTCTCGGCTAATTTATATACGAATGGAAGAAAAACGAAGCTTCTGCTGCGTGATTTGCAGGGCCATCATGCAGTGTGGCTTTTTTCTTGGCTGACAAACTCGGGGACCACTGTACACCTGTTCTGACGCACGGCATCGGCCACAACGTTGCCCTCTGCCATTACGACTTCCATGCGATACGAAAAGAAAGGATCGCCAAACACGCGCACCTTTCGAAATTCTCCTCTGTTAATTGCTCCGTGCAATGTACGTTGCAAGAGGCAACCCTTTTCAAAACCTTTGTTCAATAATTATTTTACTATTATCCAGTGTAATTCTACTTTTGGAATCTCATTAAACTAAGAGTGAAGAATTTTTAGCTCCACGAAAATTAGGAGAAGACCCTAAAAGAGGAGATGGTGGACTATATCGAGTTTGCGTTGTTTCCCGAGTCGATATAAGACGATGTAGGTCCCTTTTGAAGTTTGCTCCAATGGTCAGTCGGGCCGGATAATAACAGCTTCTACCGCAGGCGTGTAAATTCGATCGAATTCCATCGAAGCAATATAAGGACGATCGTTGGAAAGCTCTTCTTCTTATTTCGCACTCTTCTTCTCGGGCCCCGATCCAAGGTAAATCGACCTTTCCTATGAGAGCTGCACGCTTATATGCTCCAGTAATCAGACGCGCCTGCTAATAAAGGAGACAAAGTGGGTAATGCCAGGCTACCGGCTCGATTCACGCAGTAGTGTACATATAGGTGCATGTTCCGCTTGTGTGTGTGAGAGAGTTAGGCTGAGCCGACTAAGTGAGCAAAGTGCAGAAATTAGGCTCTCGCGAGACACCCTCTCTCCCCTTTGATCACGAATATTAGCCTGTCCCTATTCTAGGCCAAAGCTTATCATTTCCCTCGGTGATGCTTCTCTTAATTATTACGTCGCGCGTTCGCTATTTGCATGCGAAATCACCTAATTGGATCTCGTAAGAAAGGCGATTAGCGCTCGTTTCGTCGACGACTCAACGACATTTTTATAGCACCGCATTGCGGAAACGTCCTGCGGCCAACTTTTCTCTATCTGTATGTATGTATATATATATATATATATATATTTATATAGTTATTGCTTCTCTTTCTCTTTCCATTTCTTCGTCATCCCGTCGAAATCCACGCGATTAAAGCTGCCAATGGTTGTTCGGACAGTTTCAACTCTTTGAAGATTCTAATGTATATATATGCAACTTAGAAAATCTTTACTTAATTTTAAAAATCCAAAGGATAGTGTCTCGTGGAAAGGTAACGCGTTTTGGATTACGAAAAGTTGAAAAGGAGTAGAAGTGAAAATAAAAGGGGGAGTCGAATGAGAAGAAGGGAGAAATGGGGTCCCGTGGATTGCGTGCATCGCAGACGGGACGAGACGGGCTAGGTCGATGCACGCGGATGCACAAAGGGCTCGAGCCATGGAGGATATCCGAGACGAGCCACCTGCCGACAGATGTTGGCTCTGGCGACCAAGATCCCTCGTACTCCTCCTTCTCCTCCTCCTCAGTTTCGGCTCGCGATCCATTGCTTTATGCATCCTCCGTGCACTCTGCACCTGCTACATCGACGACCTCCTTCGGATCTTCACGATTATTGTACGGTAATCCCTGCTATTCTCTCGCATGTACCATTTTCAACCTCCTTATTCCACTTTTTCTCAATACCACCGCTACTTTCCCCCTGTTAAAAGGTTAAAGTATGTAGAGCAGCGGTATATATACATTTATGTCTATATATATATATATATATATATAATAGAACGCGATAATGAAATAACGTTGCTGCTCCTCGAGGAAGTAAATATTCTCCGTAGGAGAAACCATCGCAAAGTCAGACACGCTAGCGGCTCCCCGAGTGCACGTACCAATCTCTTCTTTATCTTATTTTTCTCTCTTATTTTTTTTCTCTTTTTCCTCCTTTTATCCTCCTCCTCCTCCTCCTCCTCTTGCTCCTCCGCAGGTAGTAGTACACCGGGACTCGTTTGCAAGATGTCGTCTGGCGCACTTCCGCGTGGGACAGCTGTCTCTCGAGTCATTTTGCACAGGATGACTCCGATTCTCAAGAATTATGCTAATAACGAGCGAGCTTCGATGCAAAAGATACGCATCGAAACTGGCGAAAACTTTTGCTCCCCTAGCAAAACGCTTAAATATACTATAAAACTAATGAAACTTCTGTTTCCACGATCGGCGTCCAGTTTTTATCTGATCCCCTGTCCCCTCGCAAAGTAGTATACGTATCTCCATCAATTAGCAGGATACATGATGTAATTGTTGAATAAATTACCTTAATAAATTGCATCCAACACCTCCGTGGATTGTTTGCGTTTAATTGACGATAACGTTTGTATACATAGTGCATAATATAGTATGCAACGGTGGCCGGCTACGACTGGAGCATTAATAATGGAACAGCCGGAGCAGCAGTTTTAAGGGACGATCGGTGTAATAATAAAGATGCGGAAAAATCACGAGGGGGGGGGAGGACTGATTTAAGAAGGAAATAAATGGATATTTGCATCAGCGATTCACTCTCTAATAATAAATTTCGTATAATCCGACCTGAATGCTGTACAGCCATATAACACAGGATAGATCGAAAGATCGTGGTAACAAAAGCGAAATTGCGTTATATGCTCTCGGTGATCGGACGTCTTGTTTTGATCGTGCATTTCTATAGATAGACCAAGACTATCATCGGTGCAGTCGGTTTCTTCTCCGGCGCGGGACGAGGATGGGGAAGGATAGGAGAGGATAGGGAAACACGCTGTCTCGGCCACTCTCTCGAGAAACGACATATTTTCCCCTTTCCGTTACACTTTCACTTTCTCTCGGTGAGCACGGTAGCCCCCCTCCCATTCCTCCACGCCTCCTACAACGCTACCATTCTCCCATACCCATGCACTACTCCCACTACTATACTGGCTGATACCACTACCAACGAGCGTACGCTATCTTATTGCTACTATTACCAAGCCAAAGGTTTCTCCACGCGGACACGGAACGATGCGGCGAACACGATGCAGTCTCTCTGCCGTCTAGCCTAGAGCCCACGCGTTATCCAGTCGACTTTCACCGCCCGGAAATACCTTCCTCGAATGCTCTGCTCGATTCTAACCTCTTACCATCATCCATTTATCTCTCTCTCTACGGTACAAGACCTTCGAGATTCAACAACCAGTCATTTCTGATTAAAAGAATTTTTTCACTTTGATTCCACGTACCAGGGACCAAAGTATTATAAACGTTTTACACTGATTAATCGAGGCATATATATATATATGTACGTATGTATCGAATACGATAAATCCGAGCAAAGGCCGAGTGCGTCGAAAATGAGGAGGAAGAAAGAGAGTTGTTTTGCGATCGAGGTAGAATGGGATTTGCGAGGTATACGCAGCAGGAGAATAAAAAGCTTAGGAGAGACGAGTGCACGGCCACGTGCCAGGCAGGTGCAGCCTTCGAGGTTTCTTGAATAACGCTCAAACGAGCTTATCTCCCTTTCTCCAAAGCGAGCCGAGCCGAACCGAGTCCTGCCGAGTATTTCTTTGTTCCTGCCTGGCATTCAACTCTCTTCCAGTAAATAAAAAAAAAGAAGGAACAGGCGTAAAACAGAAGGAGAGAAACGTCAGGGGAAAAAGAGAGTTCGAGAAGTTTTACGAGTATCGGTGGTAGGAAAAAATTGCAGTGCGCTCGTGCGTGCGAGTCCCGCGCATCAGTTTGCACCGTGCCCATATACCCCCACTCGTGGCCGGAAAGATTCGGTGCCCGCTCAAAGGGAAAACGAGAGGAGAGCACTCTCCCAGGAGACAGAATTTCAACGTAATAAGCGAACTATAAGCTGAATAGAGGCGTATTCCACTTCTCTTTCACGACATTCAACTCTAGATTCTCGTATAACGCTCTAGTAATTCTACTTTTCAACGTTTTAACTATACATATATATATATATATACCTATATATCCCCTTCCACAAGCTCCTCCACCTTATTCCAACGCTATTGTTCCTCATTTTTGAATTTTCCCAGACGTTGCACTCCGGCCACCACCCTTTCTATTCTCATCCCTGCAGAAAATATACAAGACGCGCGCGGCCAGTTTGATTTTCTTAGTTGGAGAGAATCGAAAGGTTGGGTCTCGACTACGAACCACTTTCTAAGATAATGCCGTGTCCGTTTTGCTTAAACGTTTTTCCACGCTTCATTGATACAGCTTATAGACAAAGAATTGAATTTTTTCGTAGCGCCAGAGATAGCATCGAATCTAATCCTCGTATCTCACGTCAAAGGTCAATTTTTGCAGTTTTAATCAGATAAGAGAGTTTCGTTGAATAGGAGAAAAAGTAATTTTAAAATCAGCGTTCGATTTTTCATTATACGCCACTTGCATTTAGAAAGGAGCTAGCACAAAGCAGCAGCAGCAAAGAGCAACATTGTACAACTTTCCCATTGGCTATATATTAGTGCTATGCGGCTGTCGGTAGTTTTCGTCAAATCTCCACTATACGTTTCTCGATATTCCTCATTGTCGCTCGTAATAGAATCTCGAGTAGCTCTACCATTCACCCGTTTCAATGTAGCGTACTGTATATACACAGAAGTGTAGCAAGATCAAAGGAGACGTAGGGCAAAATCAGGTAATATTGAAAAGCAGTCGATGTTTCCGTTTCTCGCGCGAGAATTAATATGATATCAGGGATCGAGCTTGACGAAACGTTTGACGATAGACGAACGAGAAAATCCACAGAGCAAGTTGTGGCTTTTTCCTGCAAAACCTATAACCCCGATTCTCGTGAAAGCATGGATTAATGCTATATATATATATATATATATATATATATAGTAAAAATAATAGGAGAAAGAGCGGAGAGGTCGAGATGAGGTAGGAAAAGGGATGATCCAATTGTTTGGACGATAATAAAGAAAGTTGAGGATGCATCTATATATATAGGCGAGCAGTTGTTGCGCCGCTCGATCGCGAGAGCTCCCAAGTAAAAGGATGGCGAGGGGGAAGAAGCAAAGGAGGGAGAGAGCAGCCTGTCCAAGAAGGAAGGTTAGGACAACGGGGCAACATCTGCCGGGTGCAACAATCTCGAACACCTGCCGTCTGGTAGTCGCGTGCTCTCGCACCCCAGCCGCCGCGGGGTGGACGAATAAGACGCTCGGTTCGACTCTCCTCGGCCCCCCCCCCTGCCCCCCTCCTAACTCGCCGGCCAAATTTCTACAGAGGAAATGCCAGAAACATACCACGAGTACGACGTTGTTGGGACGTTTATAAGGGGAAGCAGGCGAATGAGAAAAAAAATGGATAGAGTCTCCCGACGATCTCTTTCAACGAAAAACAAACGCAGCTCGTCAGAATTTTGCAGCAGCACGTGCTTCGATTAAGAGAGCATTCGTGCGAGATGCACGCCTTGCATTATTTAGGACATTTATCACACAGCTGGAATCAAGGTCGAGCGTTTCGTTCGTTGGCTGTGACGGGAGGTAGCGTATAGGAATAGAATAGCGCGCGTGCGTGCGTTTTGCCGAAGTTCCTTGAAAGAATATTTGCGGCCCATGGATACGTGCAGCAAGACGAAGGACGAGGGATGCGGAGAGCAAGAGAGAGGTATGGTCGAGGTATTGCGTCTCGGTGATGAAAAGCAGCGGGGATTGCGCGTTCACGCACAATGGACCGTCGACGAAATTGATTTCCAGTCGACTTCTACGCGTGGTCCTTTAAAAAGCGGCCTGAGCGTATATTCCATGCGCCAACGGCAGAGCAGAGGGGCCCATCGAACGGGAGAAGAAGAGAAACGCACTTGGTACGTTTACGCACAATGTCCCGACAATCAGATCGATTTGCCAGCTAACTTATCTCTATACCAAAAGAACGTCTCTCCTTTCGATCGATGTTTTGTACTGTTATACACCATATTTATAAGTGTGCGTGTGTTGCCAGATGGCTCTGATGAAGAAATTCACCGCTATAAGTAATTATTGTGTGTGTATATATATATAAAGCAAATGAATGATTTGCGCGAGTTTGTCGGGTAAACCGCAAAGCAGTTAAAATAACGGCGCAGGCAATATATGCTGGATGAGAAATTTCTAATCGCGCGCATTGTTTATTAGAGTATCGTCGTCGGGTCAAACCAATTGGGCTAGATCGAACAACACGATGAATAACTAATTGTTCTATTTAAAGCTGGCTTAGGATATATATTTTGTAAACGCTTATATTTAGTAGCACGAAACGAAATGTCGAGAGGTCAATCCCAACACGAGCGTACTCGACTAAATTTAGTAGAACCGATGCAAAGCGAGGACCTGTCAGAGTCTCGACAATTCGGCCTAATTCTAATCAGTGGTGCTCCATCGCAGGATAAACATAGAAACCGCAGCTTTTTCGCCTATTTGCGTCGTTAAAGTTCATTCGAACATTTTGGCTCTCGTGCGCGATCGGCGCGCGCGAGATTCGATCGAGAGATTCGAAGCACAGTCCACGTGACCCGCCACGCTATAACCACTGAATTATTCCTCGGTGAAACGAATTTCGCCTTTTAAAAGCATTCTGCACGAATGGCCCCGAAAAATTTTATGTTCGAAATATATAGCATGCATTTTTATCCATATTATATCGACGACCTAGTAAACCATTTTTATAAATACACCGCCGAGAGTGGAAACGTCCTTTATGGACTTTTTAAACGTTCGCCCGTACGCTCCAACAAAGAATGTATAAATTCTCTGCTACGCGATAAACGTCATCTCGGCCATTTAATGATTTCCCAGGAATTTCGGTGCACTCGGCTGCGCGCCGAATCCAATTGATTTGTATTTAATATTGCATTGAGCGTAACACAAGGATTATTATGGGACGAGTGGCTGCTTGCTTGTGCGGAATGGAATGGAATGGATTCACTTGACTTTGCCTCCTGAACGCTTGTAGCCCTGCCACGCCATGCGCCACCGCGGCTCGCGGCTCTGCCTGCATCAGGTCTTAGCGCTCGCTCGCTCGCTCGCTCGGCTCGGCTCGACTCGACTCGACTCGACTCGATCGACTCGGAGAAACTGGAGCAAGAATCGATTGTCCCATCGCTCGCTCGCTCGCTCGTTCCTTCGCTCTCTGTACTCTGTGCACAATAATGCGGAGCAATAAACCGCCTAATGACTAAAGTGTATGTTTTTACGGATAATGCCAAGCCAGCATGATGTATACGGTTGGCCTATCGATATACATTGGCGGCTTATTACCGGATCATGGAATCTATTGCGAGTCTCGTCGCCTCAAGGCCAAGTGAAATCGCGAGCCATTAGTCAATTATCCGTGACGGTTATCGAGAATATCCTTCGACGTATATTTTTTCCTTCCTCTTCTTGCCTTCGTCCACCTAAATAAGGCTTAGTCAATAGGTGGTATAAAAAGAACGGACCTTGGTCTCCTGTTATAAACGAGGCCGTTGCATGAAAATTTCAAAAAGAAAATGATACTTTACTAGAAAATTCGACTCGTGTGCTTTTTATCCCTTCACGGATATATATATATATATATATATATGTATTGTTCCAATAAAGGTTCCCGTTATTGTTTTCATATATAGATTTATATAGATATGCTCGGCAAGGTTCATTGTTAACGCTTTACGATTACGAGTGAGCAGCGTGCGGGTCTTAATTTTGGCCCTCGTCCATCCTGCCCCGGTGGAAACAAAGAGCTATCATTAGAGTAACGACCATTATTAACGTGATTGCGCATCGAAAAAGCAGCAGCCTACCAAGTCTTATTGGTACGTCACGTCAATCCAAGCAGCTCCCTGCGAAATCGCGCATCGCTGCCACGAAATCGAGGGGGGAAGCTCTTTTTAATTCTATAATCAATTTTCAATTTGAAAAGAACCTCCTGCTGCTTCCTGCGCGATTACTTCCTACTCGGCAGTTTAGCAAGTCTCTTTTAGCGTCACGCAATGAGCATTAATCAGAGATGCCTACTACTAATATCTCTCTACGATCTTGCCGTACGTTTTATAACCGTTAGTTTTACCCATACACCGTATACCAAATATCGCATTTACCACTATCCTTCTCCCATCTCTACTCTATCCCGAGCCTCTCCCTCTCTCTCTCTCTCTCTCTCTCTCTCTCGAGCCCTCCATTTAAAACTACGAAATTCCCACACAACTATACTATAAAAGGATTTATCAGTGATTATATTCGCGCGATTCAACAGAAAAGAAATAATGAATTTCGTGTCACGGCTATTGCCAGAGGAGTGCGAGGATACAAATTTATTATTGACCCAGGTGAAGAAACGGTGAATAGGGACGAAAGATACAAATCGACCTTTCCCTCTCGCACGCAACGTCGTTGAAAAATTCCACTCGCGTCCTTTCTATCGAATCGCTCATTTTCTTTGCTGAATCTGCGAGAGACTCTCTCCTCTCCTCGGGGTCCTCCCCCCCTCCCCTCTCCCCAATACCGATGAGCAAGTCGCTCCTGTTACTATACATATATAGCTATATGGTCAAAACTTAGGCACGGCCAAGACTCTTTCTAGAGTCGGTTTCAGGTATTTTTAGGCGCATTATTCAGGCCAGGTGGCACCGATTTAGCAAACGAGCGTGTATTATTGGTGGGCGCCGGCAACAACTACGATGAAAGATGTCTTGCACGCGCCGTGTTCGTGCAAGCCTAACATGCCCGGAAAGATAATTATGCAAATTTCATGGTAAATAGACATATATGCCGATCAAGCGTCTCCCTTCCTATATACATCAAGTGGAATTGATAACCACGCAGCGATCGATTCGTATTCTTCGTTCCGTAAACAGCTATATATATATATATATATATATATAGCGTATAGAGTAATTAAAGCTTATTATCGCGAAAATCGATAGCGGGCTTCTCGACACTCTGGATAATCGCGAGCTTATCCTAGCCTAGCCTAATTTATCTCCGAGGAAACTTTTGGAGAAGCAAATATGCGCAATCTGGATGAAAAGTTTTTTACGGAAACCGTATCGAGCAATCGCATTAAACGGAATCCTCTGACCAAATATTTCTATCCTTGTTTCTCAGCTGCGCGGAGCGACTCATGAATAATCGCTACTGCCATTCCGACTTGCTCTCCAAATCGCATCCGTATTAAAATATCGTAGGAAAGAGTGTTTTTAAATTATGATTAAATTATGACTGATAAAGATGCTAAAGTTGTGGTGCCTGCCACCAAGGGATTCTCGTCGCAGCGTAAGCGCGTGAAACAAGGGGAAAAAGGCAGAAATTACGACGCAAACACCAGCAGCTTATCCATTATGGAAAAGTTGCTTTTTCATTTTGAACTCGCGATGAAGCGTAATAAAAGTTCATATATATATACCTACGCATGGGAGCGAGAAGAGAAAAAGTTTTGAATTAGGGGGGGAGAGGGGCCAGTTGGAATTTATTGCATCTTCAAGTGATACATCGCGATGAAGTCGGAACATTTATCAACGATAATTAAAAATGACTTTAATAAAATATTTGTAAAAGCAGCTATATAATAGTGTCAAGGAACCGAGATCGAGCATCGCGGTCGTTTACTCTTATCTGAGCTACGTTTATTTGACGAAACTTTTCGTCACACCCACGTGCGCGCCTCGGCACTCTCTATAAATACAACATATAGCGCTCGTTGACATTCGATGCGGAAAAAGTGCGAAAAATTTGCTTAGCTGGACCACCGACGACACCTTTGCTCTCTCTCTCTCTCTCTCTCTATATATATATCAAGAGACACGGTAGTGTCTCGACGGCAAGTACATAAAAGTAGGTATAGACGTGTCTATACCGCCGTCGAGGCACTACTGTATCTTATACAGCAAGTTTGGCTGTCTCAATTTTTAAATAGATTTTTCTCCGTAAATGAAACACTGTCATGATTTCAGTAAAGCTTTTCTTGAAATGGTTTGGAACAAGCTTTTATTTGAGCCCATAAACATCAAAATTGGTTCACGCAATCCAGAGATCTCATAATCTGTTAGCTATATATATAACGAATTTAATTTCTTTCCGTCATCTTCTTCTTCTCCAGCCAGAATGTATGTCTCGGGCTGAAGTTAATCGCTAAAGAAAATGACGTAATTTTTACAAACGCGACGTCTAAATAATCGATATAATCGATAACTAACATGGCGACTACTGTTAGCTGTCAATTGAATGTCAATTGAATTGTAAGGTTTACCGGTATAACCTTAATATTTTTATAAAAATGAATTGGCTGTAATGATAGTGTAATAGTGTAATATAATCAAAACTGCGGATAATTTAAGGGAGAAACATGAAGGAGCCAGCAAGATTATCAGATAAGTCACATTGTATTCAAAAATATGTATAAAATTTAATGTTCGGTGGTACTTTGTGGGATTTTTTTTATTGCAGGTTATATAAAATATTCCTTATATGCATATTCCTTGTATGCAGCTCTGATTTGAAGTCCTACCAATCCCAAATGCTCTAACAATTCTTGGAAATATCCTGTTATTGAAGAATGTAGATTGAGGAAGATTGTAAATGAAACAGAGAAGGATGAGGTTGTTACGTTAACTCATAATCAAGACACATGGTAGTGTCTCAACAGCAATTAACATAAACGTTTTTAAGTAAAGTAAGTGCATTGTAAAAAAAGTTTGTTTTATTAAAACAAAGTTATATATAAGGCACCATTTCATAGTTTGCAGTATGATGCCAAACCAGTGCCAAATAATGTATCAAATCTTGGAAATACCCTGTTATTGGAGGATGCAGATTAAGGAAGATTTTAAATAAAACAAATAATGTAACAATTCTTGGAAATACCCTGTTATTGGAGAATGCAGATAAAGGAAGATTGTAAATGAAACAAATATCATATATGCGTACAAATATTTCAGACTAAATTATAGTAATGCTTGCTTGGAAAATATGAAGCATTCCGATGAACCTTCATTTATGTAGAGTACCAGTTGACTAGTGTTTGGATTTAAGCTAATTATACAATAATAGATGTTTACAAAAGACGCAAAGATACCCAAATATTACAGATCTTTAGTCTCAAGGAAGTTAAGTCACCAAGCACTAAAGAAAATGGAGATGGAGCAACATCAAATACTGGTAAGTAACTGAGATGCTTCATGTTTCTTCAAAAATTTATTTTCTTTGAAGATTGAGATTGTTAAATGATGAATTTGATTTTAGGTTTACTCGTATAGTGCCATCATTTATTATTTTACAGTCACTGTGCAAGTGTATTATAGCAAATAGTAATACTTGTGCTTTGACTTAAATACATTTGGTACAATTGAATTAAAAATCCAATGAGGATTTTTCGCACACATACTGACTATTGGAGCTGGATCAAAGATTATGCTTTTCGCTCCTGTATTCTGAGACTTGAAACAGGCAAATATAAAAGCATTGAAAGATTGGCAGAGTAAGAATAAGCCAATTTTCAGAAAAACGTCGTCCATTGCTCCGCCACAATTTAAGTATGAGATTTATTGGATGAAATGATATAAAATGCAGTTAATAGCTGCTAATTGTTTTTCTCCATTACCTATGCAAGTATTCAAGACGAGAGGCAGTATACTGGTCATTGGTATGGATGAAAAAATGCACGTTTATTCTCAATGGTAAAAAACTCAGTCTAAAAATTAGTTGTTTCGACTGCATTTTGCAGCACCAGAAATCAGACCAGTTTCGAGTGTATAGAAATTTACGAAACGAAAATTTGAGGACTTTGGCACAGGAAATGTTATAAGGACGACTCGCCAATGTATCTCCCATGTCACCTTTGTCAAGTGTTAGCAGCATAAAGGTGACAATGATTGGTGCTAAAAGGAAACGGCGTATGCAAAACGACAATGCCAACTTCGATTATATGCTTCATTGTAGCTTATTTGAAGCTTTACGAATTGCTTTTCCAGTCTTGCCCCTGTATCACCTGAAGCAGCTGAGGGAGTTACTGAAGTTTGGCAAAGTTAGATGTTGGTAAAAAGTCAAATGTTGATAAACAGAAAATGTAAATTAATTAAAATATATACATTTTATTTCATTATTTTTATATGTTGAAAGTATGTTTATTGATTATGAAAAATTTAATCATACTTTTATTATGGTGAAACTGAAAACATTAAAAAACTAGCCTGAGCATTAATTATAAAGTTCATTTATGCAAAATGCATTACAAATATCAATAAAATCCATGTGTTGACTGTGATATTTTTTCAATATAAATATATATATTTTTATTAGTTAAGCGCTGCTGTTTCAAAAAATGAGAAGGGTGGAAATTTTCTTTAAAATCTGTAGAAATTAAAAGAATAATTTAATTTTTTAAATATTATACTCTTACAAAACGTTATGAAATCCCACAAAAAACAGACTTCGCCTGTAAAAAAAGGCGGCAAGTACATAAACCATCTAGCATAAATAATATAGTAAAATTATCTAATTAAAAAAAGTAGTGAAATCCAAATATTAGGCAAGAATATTTTTTCACCTTAGCAAAAGTTAAATTTTCGAAAAAAAAAGGAACAAAAAAATTACTTGCCGGGCCCGTAATATCCATGCACAGTGAGAAATAGAATCGTATGTGGATCGGCTAACTTCACTCTGTATTTTAACATGACATTTGCTATACTACGCTATAGCTGAATCTCATACACGATTCAGTTTCCCACTGTGCATGGACATTACGGGCCCGGCAAGTAACTTTTTTGTTCCTTTTTTTCGAAAATTTAACTTTTGCTAAGGTGAATAAATATTCTTGCCTAATATTTGGATTTCACTACTTTTTTTAATTAGATAATTTTACTATATTATTTATGCTAGATGGTTTATGTACTTGCCGCCTTTTTTTACAGGCGAAGTCTGTTTTTTGTGGGATATATATATATACATCTGAGTTGCTTTAACCTTTTAAGTTATACCTCTTGTCGAAAATCGTATTTCAACCTTCTGCTCCCTACTTTTTTCAGAAAATTTGTACAGAAGATGAAAAAAAATGTAGCAGTCTTGTAACTATAATTTTGTCCATTTATATATATATATATATATTTCTGAAATCTACCCAAAAGATTAGTATATATTATGCATACAAGGTTGATAATTGTTAGTGTCGAAGAGCTGGACGATGCAATAACACTATAGCGCTTTTATCTTGGGTAATAATTGGTGCACGTGTACAAGAGTTATGTGACTGCGATAGGTGCCCGTGGTCCCAATATCAAAACAAAATACACCTGTCGATAACAGAGAGCAGCAATGAAAGGTTCGTCCACGAGATTCAATACACCTGTCGGCACAGAGGCCATTAGGAGGAAAGGGGTAAAAATTGAATTTTAGCATAGAGTGCGAGATAAGGTGTCAAAAGGACCATACAGCATAATTTTCTAATAGGATTCGCGCGGAGAGCGCACGATTCATTCTCACAATCGGAGAGTCCATCCTGTGCGTGGCCGGAGTGCGATAAACACCGAAGAAAACACGAGTTTCCAATGCACCTATCCGAGCACGATTATACACTGCAGGGTAGGAGGTGAATGGGGAAAGTTGGAAGAAACCAGCGTGATATAGATTATAGAATAACGAATGTACAAGGATAGGAAGAGAGATATTACCGAAAGAACCATCAGAGTTTCGCCTCGTAAAGCAAGCCAGCTTCTTTTCACGCCTCCGCATCGGGAAAGGGAGCATAGGAGGAGTGTGCATGCTATAGTGGCGGGGTAGAGTATCAAAAGGAGATTGAGTCATGCCCCCATCGTCGTCTCTCTCTCTCTCTCTCTCTCTCTCTCTCTCTCGTCGCAACGGATAAACCACTTTCTAAATGGTCCGGGACCATAAATAGCTTAGAATGGCTCTATCTGGTGTTCGCCTAGCCAAGCCGAATCGTTGATAGGACGCTCGTTTATTCGATTATTCGCGGTGAGAGGAAACTTGCCGCGCGGTGTCTCCAAGAACCGGCTTCTGCTAATTAGTTGACGCAACAAGGCCGCCCAAAGGGCTACAAGATTTATTTGTATTTCGACGTAAAGCCGATAGCCTGGAAGACGGATTAACGCGCACGAAATATTTCAACTTTGCCCGTTGATTGGTGCTATGGTGGTAGAAGAGTAGTAAAAGTGTGTGTGTGTGTGTGTGTGCTAGTTGATCACGGTTGGTGTCGCCGCACCATATAGACACTGAGAGTGTGTGCGCGCACCCGAGAGAGAGAGAGAAACGAGTGAGCAAGGCACGCATGAGTCATTCATTCATGCCTGGTCGAGCCGGCGGCCGCGGGCGTCGCACGGTTATGTAACACACACGCCTCTGCGTATACGTGTACAACAACGTGGCTCGAGAGAACATGGAGAGAGAGAGAGAGAGAGAGAGAGAGAGGGCATATAGCGAGACCCTGGGAATGCCGGCCTTAAATAATCAACAATAAGCTTCGCAATCTCACACTTGCCCTCTCTCGCTCACGGAAGTGGCTCGCTCTGAGAAAATTAGAAAAAGGAAATAGGACACGCAGACCCACAAGCGATTTCTATTACGTACAGTGTACACGTATATGCTACCGCGCATACTTCAACTTTTCATTATTATAATCCACCATTCAATTAGCGACAAAAATCTTCCGTGTCACTCGATAATTTTCCTATCGCGCAGCTTTCTTATTCCTTTATTATAGATATTATGCATATATAAGCATTTGTTGGTCTTTCGCAAAACCAAGCGATTTTAATTCTCGATTCTGTCCGCTGTCTGCTATTCGAACGTATAGTCAAATAATAATTTTAATTAGCTGCCGCTTGTTCGTCGTATATATATATATATATATATATATATATATATGTATGTACATAGGGAGTCAAGGACCGATGTAATAAAAAAGAGAGAAAGAGAACGAGGCGGAGAGAGGATGATATTTGTGTTTTTATTTGAGACGCGGTGGCGTAAATATTTGCACGCTGACGTAACTGTAGTTCGGTAAAGTTAATACGCTTTAGCAAAGATAACTGTATACTCTCGTTGTCTGCGAGTTATTTTTAGAGCACGCTACTACCGAAATAAATCCAGTAGAATCTGTCGGGTAAATTAGGAGCAATTAAAGCGAACTCGAGGCCGTCGAGTTCCGAGAGTCGAGAATCCCGCTTAGTTGCCGTCTTTGTCTTCTCACGCGCGTATTCCTACTCCTCCTCCTCCTCCTCCTCCCCACCGACCAGTCAGGCTCCTATTATCATTGCTATTGCTATTGCTATTACTACTACCATTCCTATTCCTATTTCTGGTCGTTTTCGCAGTACGCCACACTGCCAGTAAAATAACCCGTGGCCCCGTAACGCCTTGCGTAATAGACGCGGGAACGACTCTCTTCCTCTAGACACGAGATCAGCACAGTCGTTAACTTTTTCTGTTTTCTTTTTATTTTGGCTTTTTTCATGGAAACTGCGAAACTCCGGCTAGAGTACCGAGTACTCTATACACACACGCGCGTCCTACAGCAACAACCGACGCTCCTCGTTCTTCTCGCCCATTGTTTACACTCGCTGTTTCGTGCATTATCCCTTATCTCCTTCGTCGGGAGAGCAGTCGATCGTACTTTAACCGCGAATTAAACAAAGCGCGATAGCGCTATTCCTGTTCCAATCTATGAAAAATATTGGAGAAGAAGAGAGTCGGGTGTTCGAGTGTTTCGCACGCACGGCTATTCTTGTTTTTGCTCTACGTCAAGCTGTCACTTCCTCTTCTCCGAGTAAACGCGAAGGCTGCTAATCGAACTGTCGCCCGCTTTCCCGCCATCGTAAACATTAATCACAATCGCGCCGATGCATGAAATTTCACCAGATGCTCGAGCTTTTCCTTTCTTTGTCGAACAAATGCTCCGCGCGCGACCCTGCGTCTCTCTTTGCGCCTTTCATCGGGGGACCACCCTCTTGGACCTCCCCACATCTCTGATAAGGTACTCGACGGCAATAAAAAAAAAACACCCAAAATACATTTTTATCGGATAATGGCGCGTTAAGCCTAGATTGGATAGAGATTCGTCGTCCTCTCTCTCTCTCTCGATCCACCGATGCATGTTATTCCCAAAACAACCGCAGCGTACGATTGGCTGGTGAAAAAAACCTTGTTCGGGGTCCTGGTGAGGTTGTTCGAGGAAGGGGGCAGGCAAAGTCCCGTAGGACGCGTATACGTATAGAGAAGGGGGGTGGGGGAGGGGTGACCGGAAAAGGTACGGTCGGAACCGGGAACAGGCGAGATGACTCGAGTCAGATTAGGTCTCGGATCGGCTCGGCTCGGCTCGGCTCGGCTCGGCTCGGCAAATCATTCGATTTTACGGCTTTACGGGTAACGCGCCTGCTGGTTATGACTCGGAACGAAATATCAGGGAATTTTCTTTCAGCGTCTGCGGCTTCTCCACAGTCCACGTCTTTTTCCATTCGGCCAGCTTTCCTCGTCACAGAGGCTTCGGAATAGCGGAAACGAGTAGAGACGTTCAGCCTCTATTTCTCTATTCCTTCGCCATTCCATCCGCAGGATCCAGCGGTCTTATCGGCCGCGTCTTTTACGACTCGACTTGAAAATACCAAGGAGACCTCGAGAACCCATTGATTTCCCTCTTTCTTCGACCTCCAGCGGCTCCAGCTACCTCTTTCCCACCGTGCACCCCGCCCCCTCCCTGCACTCTCCGTCCGTAATGTCATTGCAAAACCCTCCTCCGGATCGAGCTACCTTCATGCTGAATATCCATTCGCGTGCCTATGTCATTCAATTTCATTCGGGTATATTTGCAAAGAGGATGCCTGGCTTCTACTAAAGCAGCTACTACTAGCAATATTGATAATAAAAAAGTATCAACCGACGGCACCAATTGGTCACATCTATTGCGACGCTTCAATTTCATTCAAATACTGTATATATATATATATATATATATAGTGAATATAATACAGACGCAGTTGGTTAAACATATACGAAACAGAGGGAGGAAACGGTAAATACAACGGACGATCAATTGAACGAGATGCGGAAAGTTGGCGGTGGAGAATAAAAGTTATGGATGCGGACAGGCTCGAAACTATATTGGCTATCGCGGCCCAAATGACACCGGAGGATTGATGCCACGTGGGTGTATAGAGAGGGATTGCTCGCGTACGCGGCGATAGTTGGCGAATCGTTGCGCACGAGTTTCATATATATATACATATATATATACGAGCATATAGTTGCGCGTAAAGAAGTCGGAAGTGCGTAGGCAAGATCGGCCAGCGTGGGTGTAAAGCACGAAGAAAGTTACTCCGTTTCTTCAATTAGAAGCAGTCGCTCGCGTAACCTTATATCCATGCACGCGGTATAACCTCGTTCTCTCGACGCGCAGCCGAGTTTCCTGAAAAATCCGCGAATCTCATTAGAAACGATTTATGCCCTTTGAAATAAAAATTAGCCTCCTATCGCCATTCTCATCTTATCCAATTTTATAGGCATTTTAAATAGGCATTATAATCATGAGCGGAGCATGAATATTCCAGGCGCAATTATCAGCATTAAAAATTATGATTGCGATAAATTCCACGCGTTAATCGATTTAGCTATTAAAGCGACGATCGCTGGGCTAGTTATGTGTTATTCTATTGGTCTTTATGTGTTGTTTTATGCCACACGCAATATTTACACTCGGTCGAGAATCAAAAGTGACTTTAATATAGTTTACTGTATTATTGTTGAAGCTAATCCGGTGATTGATGTGCAGAGCGGATCATTATTTAAGTATACTGTGTGTCATATCTTATTGCGAATATAGCGAGTGTACGCGACGTTGGTGGTCTATCCGGTATATACAAGGCGTTCCACAATGGATGACCAAATCGGAAAGCCTAAATAGAAGCTTCGATTCTCTAAAGAAAACGCTTAGAAAATATTTTAATCTTATTGTCAATAATTTTCCAGCTACGAAGCAATAGGTTTAGGTCAAGAGTCTGTATAGAAATTGTTATGTAGATCGGCAAATATTAATAATATTAACATTTTTTTAAAGATTTCTTTGCAAATATTATAATGCAAAAAGTGTCGAAGAATCTTTGTCAAGATACATAAAAATTTGTCTATATGTAAAATTGATAGGTCGATAGTCTACAAATATTATTATTTAGCTCGTTAAATGTGAACAATATAAAAGATAAAGTAGAATAATATTTTATAGATATAATAACAAGCAATAAAAAACTAAGGATTTTTTATCGTATTATTGATATTTATCGAGTCACACAACGATAGTTTAGGTTACCTACATTTTGTGCGACTCATTAAATATCAATAATATGAAAAAAATCATTAAACTGTTTTTACTGCTTGTTACCATATCCATGAAGCATTATATTCTATATTATTTTTAATATTGTTTATATTTAACAAGTTGCATAATAAATGCTTGTAGGCTATCGACCTAACGAATTTTCACATATACGAATTTTTATGTACCTTGAAAAGTATTAGCAATAGGAAAACAAGTTTTTAGACATTTTTTTATCATTATTACCACGTCTAAAAACACTTTTATAAAACTTTTTAGTATTATAGATATTTATCCAGCTGCTTTACAATTTATGCAGACTCTGCGCCTGAACGTATTATTATTTAACTCGAATAATATTAGCAATATTAAAAAAATTGTATAAATATTTGTTTCTCAGAATCGGGCATTCTATCGAGGATTTCCGGTCTGTTCAGCAATTCTGAAACATCCTGTACATATGGTATATATATATATATATATATATAAGTATAGTGTTTGAAGAGATAGATTTGGTTGTAGGAAGCTCGGTGCTCGATCTTAAGGAGAGGTTTGATGAAATAGGGATACGGATCGGTTGGCGGTGGTGGGCCGGAAACGCAAAAAAGCGTCGTGTCTCGGTACAAATAAGGTTGCTCGAACGCTCGCACCTCGACGCCTCCGCGTCCGCGCGTTATACGCTAATGCGAAGGCACGTTTACACTTGCAACGTTCGATCGTGCAGAACACCGGCGAGCAATTTTTTTACCAACAGCCTAACGTCGAAACATACGCGGCCATTGAAAATTCTCCTCGTAAACGCGGGCCCAGAAATGCAACGGATCAGAGTATGACGTAATATAACTGTTTTGCACTTGTGGTCGGGTATCAAGTTTTTTTTATTGAGTCGTTACATGTCACAGAGTGCCACTTGGAGTGCTCTGTTCAGGCTTTATACGGGATAAAGTTGCGTTACACTGTTCTGTAACATGTCTGGACTTAGCTTAACGTAATTGTATTGCATTTTGCGTTGTGTGTCAAGCTTTCTTTTATTCTTCTTATGTTAAAGAGTGCCAGATAGAGTGCTGTCAAGACTTTGCAGTGGGTGAAGTTGCGTTACATGGATCGAAACATTTCCACGCAGACTCATCTCAACGCAACAATGTTGCTTTTACTCGAATTTCAAACTCTACATTGTTACAATTTACTATACGTATATCCTGAACGCTACTCCATTTTGACGGGACGAAATTAAAGCAAGAAACCGATCGCGCAGTGCGCGTTCGGGAATAACACTATGACGTCACGGCCTTAAGGTTCTGCACGGGCCAACGTCGCAAGTGTAAACACGCCTTAAGGCAAGGCAGGCGCGTCTCCGCGTCTCTACGTCGACGTTTCCATCAGCTGCGGCTCGCCGTTTGGTCTCTCTCAGTCTGGCTAGCCAAGCAACCAAACGGTTACCTCGCTTCTACAAAAACAGTACACGTACAAGCAACGTTCACTTCCTCTCACGATCACGGATCCATGAATGGTCGTCCGATATATCAATGAACTACCCACACGCGTACATGTATACGTTTCTCTCACGCACCTCCCATACGCCTTCGAATTAAAAGCCGCGCGAACACTTTTTCCCCCCTAATATTATCACTCCTCCTCCGGCTGTATCTAACTATACAAGATGGTTGCCATTTTTGTCGAGTCGAACGAGCGATATAAAAATAATGGAGAGATCGTATCGTTGAATCGAGCAATTACACAGGGATAACTTGGAAGAGAAAGTACGAGGTTTGGTGAGGAAAAAAAGAAAAGAAAATGGTGTACTGTGTGTGTGTAGTGTATGTACGTAGTAGGTATATATAACGGTTAATTAGCAAAATACGAGAGTGTCGCAATATACACGGGAGGTAACGCGTGCTCGAGATACGAAAGAGGTAAAAAGTCGAGTAGGAGAAGTGGTCGACTCGCGAAAGAATGCATGGCACCTTCGGCTTTGGGCTGCTGAGGTCCGGGAGCGAATGGAAAGCGACTGCTAAGGCATGCTTTCGAGGGAATCGACGTTTTGGGCGTTTCTCACGGCACGTCTCGCTTCTGTGTGTATATACTCGGGGGCGTCACCTACCCGGCAAACGGGAACGTCCCGATATAAATAGTGACCGTTCCATGCTATATCTCTCCTTTCCGCTCGTACGCTCTCTTCCTTTAAAACCCATTCCGTTAGAATTCGACGAGGGCGCAAAGAATATCGTCACGCGTGAGATTCGTCGCAACGCGACACGATGCGACACGACGCGACGCGACGCGACGCCTCGAAATCTTCGGAGAGGCTGGGTTGGTTCAACGACCTGCCGGAGGTTTGTCGAAAAAATTTTGCCAACCACGCGACCATGTACATGTATATATAAGTAACTCGAATCGCGTACACGCCGAATGCCTCGAGTACTTTAATATTCCTTGCGAGTGGACTAATATGCTGCTTAACGAGCCTACGGCCTTCGCGTATATACATTTTATACATATAGTATATATTTATACAGGGCCCACCGGTCACGACGTCACGAAACAAGGATGGAATAAGAGGGCCGCGTGCGTAACTACGAGAGATAATAAAATTTTGCACAGGACCTTATTTCGGAAAGATCTCGCTATTCGCATTCGGTAGGGTCACGTGCAAAATTTTTATAACCATCGTAGTTACGGACATACGCGTCTATTTACATCCATATGCTCGTGTGGCGTTTTAACTGGTGGGCCCTATACATATACGCATCGCGATAAAAGGTAATGTTACGACAGGAAGGAAAGAATGACGTCTTTCCAGCGACAGAAATGCGTATCCTTTTAAATCGAGTCGTGTGCTCTGCAAGTTTACGTGGCGTGGATGCTACGGTGTGTGGACTGCTGCAGATGCACATAGCGAGGGGGGGGGGGGGGGAGAATGAGATGGAGGAGAACCGCTGAATGGAAAATAAGATTGGCTGAGATAGTAAGAAGAGGAAGAGGAAGAGGAAGAGGAAGAAAAAAGAAGGAATGATAGTTCACGGGTGGTTGTTGCTGCTTTTCATGGGTTCCTGGCGGTTTTATTGGGTCCCGCATGGCAGAAGAGTGATGGGACATGATAAATAGGACGTCGTTGCAAGAGCACGCGCTAGATCTGACACGCTTGAAGGCGCCATCGGAAGAAATCTCGGTTTCTCTTCCACCTCGCGCGGTGATCATCAGGAAGAGAAGGCTATGTGCTCTTTTTATAGCTTCGTGCGACATCGAAGTCGACGCCAAGTTCGAGCCGAGCCGAACCGAGACGAGATGAGCCGAGCGCGCGAGCCTATGGAAGCACTTATATATAACTTGATATACGATAGTGCGTCCCGAGTGTGTACCAGCGACTCTCCCTTTGCCGTCCCAGCAGCGGTTCTCCGTCCTCTATTTTATCATACAAAAACCAACGAGCCCCCGCTACAATCTCCAATTCACAAATTCCCTTCCAGGAAAAATCATTCTTTACCCCATTGCTCGCTTTACCATCCCGACAATATTTTCCCTTTTTCATTTCACGCTCATGCTGAACAATCGGATTACTCGCAATTATTCACCAAATTTATTTGGCTCGGCAGCTTATCTTTGCTGCAGCGTGAAGTGTGAAAATTCATGAGAAGCGAGGAAGAAGGAGCGATAGGGTGGAGGGGGGGGGGGGGAAGGTACCACTAGCAGCTGTTAGTTTGGTGCTTGCACTGCTGTCGTGCGACCGAGAAGCCATACACGATCCTTAATCCAGGACGAGTCTGCATCCCGAAAATCGTGGTGGTACACGGTTTTGCGGGAGATTCCCAGTCCTATGTAAACACTGGGCCACCGCAACCAATGACTTTCCAAGGATGATAAACCATTTCACTATTTAGCCTCTTATTCTTTTTCATAAAATGTAAACGTACAGGATTTTATATATATATATATATATATATATATATATATATATATACAGTACAAATCAAATGAGTTATATAATTAAAACCGACCAACATCACGCCTGACGTATTTTCACTGATAAACAAATCCAATTAATAGTTTCTCTCTCATATATCTAAAGAGAAAACGAGCGAAATTACAATTTGAAAGGGAAACATTATGTTTTTTTCTATTAGTAATAGTAGGAGGAGTGAAAAATCCGTTTAATTTTCAAGAGTGCTTTTATGCAGGTTCCTGTTCAACCGTAGGAATACCCACGCATTCATACAGAGTCGTATCGTTTCCAATGTGGGCCACACGTCCATTGATTCAAGATGTACAATGTGTACGCATCATGAATCAACCGAACGTGGGAGTACTACGTATACATACATGGGAAGAATTTCCGTTAGTCAGATCCGAATTTCCATCCAACTTTTTTCCACAAAAAGCTGTGGTCCCGCGAGATCGGGAAATGGGTGAAGAGGGGGGAGGGGATGGAGGAAAAAAAATAAAGATGATCAGGCTTGGAAAGAGCGAGAGAAAGAGAAAGAGAAAGAGAAAGAGAGAGAGAGAGAGAGAGAGAGAGAGACGACTGAATAGACGCGCAAGTGTCGATAGGTTTGAGAGAGCGAGAGAGAGACTGTTGCGACAATACCGCCGGAAATTGACGTTTCCATTGCATAATGGCGAACTTCCGCTTCCCCACAAGGAATGACTTCGTCCGGCTTGTCACTTTTGTAATGGCCTTTAAAAACGTGAATGGAGCCAAGCTCACCGCGTGCACATTACGCGTACAAACAAGCAAGCGCCTACCTACAGACAGATGAATAAAGAGGGAGGAAGGGGAGGGGAAGGGGGGGGGGAGTAGGACGTTCATCGTGGCAGAATCGATCGCTCGAGGAAAAGGACAGTTCCTATTTGAATATTCCGTTAAAGGTGAACACCTATATATATATATATATATATACACCTCCACACTAACAATCTCTCTCCGCCTCTAATTCTCCTCCCACGCGCGATTCTACACTATACCTACCTGCTAATTTCACTCCCATTAACCACTTCTACGAAAAGCTCATTAAATATTGAAATATCCTCCAGTGTCGTTGAACAAAGTATAAATATAACAAGACGAGCAGATATTAGCGATACTAGCGAGTTTAGCGATTAGGGAAAATGTACGAATTCTCTGCTTTTCATGTAAATCCATGGTGCGCATTTCTCGTTGTCTGTGCGTAACGACGCCGTTGAGAGGAGCTATTCAGCCGGCGCGACTCGTCACTTTCGCTTAAAGTGACACACAAAGCCTCAGGGTTTCGTTCGTCCATCACTAACGCGCTACTATATACCTTTTCATTTTTCCCTTTCATAATAAGTAATAAGGAAGCGTGCAGCCATTCCTACACATTTTTCTTCTCCACTCACGTGACCTCGCTTTCCACCCTCTCCCATCCCCCTATTAACAATACTTTATATAATCAAGAAGAAAGAAACCAATTTTTCTCAAACTTCTTCTCCCTTTTATTGCCCTGTGCTCACTGAATTATAACTTTGTCCATCATTCAAAAGCAAAATCGTATACATATATATATATATATATATATATATATTTGTATACGTGGTCCCTTTGCAATCTGCTAAGGTTGTTCCACTGTAACCGAACAGTACTCAGCACTGATAACTATATATACATGAGTGACAAAATCCAGTTTGCATCGAGATACAAGGTATATATAGATGTTGCTGGAAAATTTCGAGAGACACCACAAAGTTTGTAAACAATGGAGGAGAGAGGCGGGGTTTGAAACGTCGAAGATATACGTTTGTCATTTTCTTGTAAACAGAGTGAAATTGTTTTGGACGAGTAGAGTCGGAGAGAGAGTAAGTAGGAGGAGGAGGAGGAGGAAGGAAGGGTCGATGAGCCCCCTGAGTTTTCGATGTAGCCAGGCATCGAAAAGCGCCCGGATCCGGGTGCCTGCGTCGATGGAACTCGATCCGAAAATAAATAAGAGTTCATCAACGAGTAGGCTCGTAAACGAGCTTCTGCGAAATCCCGTATGGGAGAGGGGATTGCACGGACGCATACAGCTGCAGACGGGAGAGCAGGAGCATTCGTGTAGGTGTGCTTCTTCGTTGCTGAAAGAAAAACAGCGAGGAATGCTAGAACGCGAGACGACGGTAGACGACGTAGGCGGTTGCGGTTCTCGTTTGTCGGTTCGCCGAGGCGCCCACTTCTAATTCCCATCCGACTCCTTCTCATTCCACCAGTTCTGCGGTCCGTCCCTCAAATAAGATCGCGGGAACCCGATATAAACACCGTTCTATGATTTCCTCTTGATAAATATCAATAATTTGCTCATATACTTTTTCCTTGTAAAAAAATCAGTGACCTAACACACAGCTCCCCTTCTGTATATTTTCCGTAAAACTCTGCTCACTTACACGTTCTCACTCTCTGTCCAACAAATAAGTTAGTTCTCGTTAAGCACGTGTGTATGTTACATACTTGCGTGATTCGTGGTTACGTGGTATGGCGCATTGGTGCTGTACCATATACTAATGGGTCTCCCGTAGCGCGATACCTATACACTCCTGGTTTATTATTTAAAACGAGAGTCGCAGCTTGTACGCGACGCGAGTGAACGGAGCTTTATAGGAGAAGCAGCAGCAGCAGCGTGTGTGGTGTGCCGCATTTCAGGTTGCTATAGCCGCGCACGTACACTCTTCTCCTCCCCCCCCCCCCCCCCTCGCCGATCCTCTAGCACACGGGAGGCTCAGAGGCTTACTTCTCATCCACGAAAGTACCTACCGGGGGACCCGGCCGATCCTTCTTTATCCTCTCTAAAGAGAGAGAGAGAGAGAGAGAGAGAGAGAGAGAGAGGGGAGAGAAGAAAAAAAAGGAAGATCCGTTGGATACTGACCAAAGGGCCTTTTTTCTTGCCTCCGGATTCCGAGAACAGGTTGGCTTACGGCGGACCCCACGGAGCGCGCGCGGGCAATGTTTCAATTAGAGAATCGAAGAGCCAAGAGGAATTTGGGGAAAGGGAAGTTACGGAGAAATAGTGCAGCTCGTAAAGTTTCACGATCAGGTATATTTAAGTGATCCCCGGCTGTAAATGCAGACCTCGACCCAACAAAGATGTTGCAGAATTATAGTCAGCGCGATAAATACAAGCGTGTCAGGTGAATTTTTATAGCGGCCGATCATTATAGTTTCGCCAATAATGAAGACGTCAGACTACCCCTTTTCCGTGCTAAATAAAAGAGCACGAAATATGATAGCTTTGTAGGAAAGCTGGCTAATTGACCAATTCCGTTTAGCTTGATTGAATTGCATTAATGAAGTAGAGCTTGGTTAGCTTCGAGGAGGTACTTTATTCGGGTTAACTTTGAAACCGTAATTAATTAACATTAGAAGCGAGTGGCTCTTTATCGTACGGTTTTTTCAATATCAACACAACGTGCTCAAACAGCTTCTCTCTCTCTCTCTCTCCCTCCTCTGTTGACTTGATCCGTGACGTTTACTCTGTCCCCACTTCATCCGAGGTTGTTTGCATATTTACCAGATCCTGGCGCAGCGGTGCACAAAGGTGTCGAGTTACCGATAGGCCATCGCGAGATCAAAGCCATTTACGGAGAGAGGGCGACTACACACACCGAGAAGACCACATTCGCTGTAGGTAGCCCAGAAAGTTTCACTCCACAAACCCGAGATCGACATTGTATTGCAATCTTTATACCTCGTGAAAGCAGCTCGCTTGAGAATAATATTCTTAATCTGCTCGTGTTTTCTTTCCTTAAAATCTATTGGTAAATCTTATACTAAGATCATTTGGTTTATTACATTTTTAATCAATATATTCACCACTTTTATTCCAACTCAAAATCTTAGCAAACGTTACTTTCTGTACTATTATTTCGTTTCAAACTACTTTAATATTTATCAAGTAGATTGATCCACTCGACCGATCTAAACATATTGAAATATGAAAAACGTTCCTACGTGCAGATTATACCGTGGTACCTGCGGCGTTAAAATTCTAATTTCTCGAACCGAAAACATTATTTAACGAGGTAATACGTGCGTCACGTTAGTTTTCTGTTGGGCTTTCATAAGCAGCCACTGTGAGAAAGGTATAGGGAGAAGGGGGGAGGAGAGAGAATACGTGCGAATAATATTATCACCAGTGCATTTTCAAAAGTGTCCCGCGAGTTTCACGCAGCGTGGTTGCTGTCAAGAATCACGTTCCACGAGACGAAACATAGGATGGATCAGCCTGTCCGCAGTTGGATACGCCCATTTCCCTCTAGGATAACCGACACTGTGTCCCGGTAGTTTCCATTAACGTTTAGATTTTCAGCAACAGCCGTCGCTGAATCGCGAGGGAGCAAAAAGGATTCCACAAGCTGCAGCAACAGTTATTTTATATACATATATCTATATATATACATAAACCCAGAGCTTTTGAGTTTTACTTTGATACTGATGAGAACGTTGGGTATCGGTCTCTCCTATACATATATATATATATATATATATACACACATATAAGAGAGAGCTCCCCATCTCGATTCGGATGAAAATCCAACTGTGATTCCGATTCGGCGTCGAGAGAGTTAGCTTCATCCTGTTTAACGGATCATTATTTTCCGAGAATCGAGGGATTTCCGGTGCTCGAATCGCGAGATAGACGTCGTCGACAAAATCATCAGGGACACAGATCGTAGCTCGTTTCAGCACCCTGTACTTGATGAAAACTCATCCCAGTACCGTCAACCATCATCGTCGATCGCCTCATTTATTCCCTCCATCCGTGTATTTCAATCGAAGCCAGCTTTCTTCTGGCTCACTTTGCAATCTTACTCGTTTCCTCGAAACTATGGATTTCCGTCCGCTCGACTGGAAACAAGCTTGGTGCGTACATACACCGAGTAATACAATATATATTTTATTATAGCAATTCAAGTATAAACGATATCAGCTTCTCCCTACTCCTCTCCCTCTCTCTTCATCCTTTTTTTTCACTCCCCTATCTCTCAATTTCCGTCTCTTTCTCGTCGCCGAAAATTTTCCACGACAAAGGGAAACTATATATTGCGTGTTTCGCGAAAATAGAGGATATACCATTATGTGATTCGAAATCTGTTCGCTTTGGAAAGCTTAGAGCGAGTGAGCGAGTGGAATCCTGATAAGGAAGAGAGAGAGAGAGAGAGAGAGAGAGAGAGAGAGAGAGAGAGAGAGAGAGAGAGAGAGAGAGAGAGAGAGAGAGAGAAAGAAGGTAAATTCTTGAGAAATTGCTATTCCAGTTCGATCGGTAGTCAGCGGTGCCTCGCTCTCCGGCCATGGGATACTGTGCAACGCGATGCATTTGCGAAAACAAATTGCAGGACTCCTAATGGATCCCAAGGGAGCGCGCTTAATTATATATCTCTTTCCGTTTGATTTGCATGAAATTACGTTTTACAGGATACTTTTACGGAGGACCTCTGTCATAAGGGAAGTGATTCACTGGTAATCAACATTCCATGAACGTAACGGTTATACAAATAAGGTACCGCGCTGGCGTATTACAAAACGCTAGTGGAAAAATTACGAAGCTGTTTCTGAATCATGCCAACGGCTTAAAGCCCTGACTGACATAAAGCGAACGTCCTATTTTCACGCGATTATGCAACATTTGTTTACGCCAGTGTAGAAGGCGCCAGCTGGCTACGCAAAGAGAGAGAGAGAAAGAGCCACTGTGCCACCATTCGATTCCTCGAGACTCGCGCAGACCAACGCGGTTCAAATTAATGCATTTATAATATATAGTATATATATCTGCGCGTTGAGCGATATTTTCTAGCTAAGCAGGGTTAATAATCTCGCTAGTAATTTTCCCCGATTTCTTATACCGTGGACGTATAAGACACATCAATGACAGACAGCAGTAAACAACAGCGTTCTGCAAGATTGCGTCAGTCTCCCTCTCGATTCGACCCACTGTCGTTTCTTAGCAAAACAAAGCAGCTACCAGAGTCGCTCCGTTCTTACGAAATTAGCTCTTCTGCTCTTTGCTGTTATAAATTAATAGCAGATCGCAAAGCTAATTGTTATCGATCCTCGCTGTGTTTTGCACCAACGTCTCCTTGCTATATGACCTACTTCAGCAACACAACAACAACACGGAACGACCCCATATTGGTGTATATATACCGTGTCACACACCTTCCAACGATACACGCACACTGTAATTTCTTGAATAGGAAAGAGGCTTCCTACACCGCGTACTCGTGCAACAACAACCTACAAGAAATATATATATATATATATATACTATACTATAGAGAATGGTTGATTTTCCAGCGGCAAATCTCGCGTCAGAAATAATAGAGCAGCCAAGTTAAGGGGGAAAATTGGATTGGGCGAGAGAGAGAGAGAGAGAGAGAGAGAAGTCGGGGTGTCTAATCAATTCACGAGTGTATTCGCGTTTCTCGTGGATTTCTCCCAGATTTTCTTCTTGGCTTTTCCGGGGGATTCTTGGCTTACGTTTGCGAGCAAAGCTGGCAGACCGCGGCGATTGAGAGACAAGACAATTTCACAGCGAGTCGAGTTCTGCCCTACATGTACACCCTCCGATACATACACGTGTGTTATATAGCAGAATATGTAGCATAGGTTGTGTGGTGTGCGGTACGTTAGAAGCTTCCCTCGGACTGCTCGTTACTTAAGCACTAAGAAATGCTTCTTCCTTCCTACGGTCCAAGGCTGTTCCAGCCGTTCCAGGTCGGCAGCGCCTGTTTACACTGCGCGGCGGTACCACGGCGGCGCGTTCTTCGAGTTTACACGGCTTTCCTTCGCTCGCATGGACAATAGCCATTGAGGAGGATGGAAGGAAAGTCCCTGGTCACGCCAGGATGAGTCAATGTTTTTTTCTCGCTCCTTCCTCCATTACGGTTTCAATCGCTTAATAATTAGATCTGCCCTGGCCGCTGTTATTACCGCAGCTGCTAATACGGCCACCAATATTCCGTGCTCTCGAGCGAGGAACGCCCAGCAGGCGCGCGCGTTTGTTTTCATCGATGCGCGCATACGTTTACCTGCGCGTAACTTATTCTACAGAAATTAGGTATACGCCAGACGAGTCGCGACAATTGCGAGTCCATTATTATGTCATGAAATTGATTACCGGCGAAGCGTACTCTTGTAATCTCTCATACATAAAACATGCGTCTCATTGCAGAGAGATATTTAAATGCACATATTCCGGCGCATCAGCGACGACGGCGACGAGCGAGGAGCGACGCTCAGCCACATAAACAAAAGCAAACCAACCGAACGGACAAACCAATTCAACCTTCGCTTCTCGGAATATCTCCACTCGTTCTTTCAGCGTTTCGAGCCTTTTTTCCCATCTGTTTAGTCTGTTGTCGATACACTTTAATATGCAGCGTGTAGTACGGCCTGAGAGTTTTTGTATAAGGGGGAGGGACCTTTGGAATATTATTATCGAGTCGCGTCCGCGCTATCGTCGCTCGTTTCTCGTGTACTTCTCGAGCGTTTCCAGGCGAACGGTACGTAGGCAAACTCGCGCTGTGCGGTGATGGTAGCCGAGCGAAGGAGGCAAGGCGAGTAGCTAAACGGTAGACGGCTGTTTTGCATCGTGAAGGAGGGGGGGGGGCGGCGGATCGTTCAAGTGGCAGTTGATCCAAAGTCTACGATTGTTAAACGAACGATCGAGACGATCAAAGTCTGAACGAGTCGGTGAGGGAAGAGTGGAGGAGGAAGAGAGGGGGGAGGAGGGAGTGGAGACAAGTAACGGAAGATGTGGACTTCCGGCAAGTTGGGATGCGCTTCACTTGGCCTCTGGCCAACGCTGTCGCCACTGTCGCCGTTTCCTCCTCTCCCTGCTCCTACTTCTCCTACTCTATCCAGCGGAAACCGGAAGTCCGTGTACTCGCATTCGCGATTACGGGAATGAACGCAGCGAGCAGCCCGTTCAGAGTCTAAGTTCTCCTCTACGTACACGGTGCACTTACAGGCTGCTGCCACTGCTGTGCTGCTTTACGTATACGTTACGTCCATATCGCGTGGCGCGTGTCTACATAATACACGTATGCACGGCTCTCTTTGCATGCAAGACGAAGAGAGCGTATCGAGGATACGAGCTGCGCATCCGGAGGCAACTGAAATTCGTACATCCTGCACAACAAAAATATTTCTCTCCTTCCGGCAATTAATGCAAAACCTTCCAAAGAGATCCCCCCCCCCCCTCCCTGCATCCGCTCCAACAGATCTTTTTCTATTAAATTACGCGCGATGTTGCGTTGTGTTTGCGAATTCCGCGAGTGCAACGGTTAACGACGTTATTATTCCACCTCGTTTCTTATCGAGTAGGCCATCGTCGGAGCAGCGACTCACTCCCCTCCCTCCTTCGGTTTGCCTCATTCATGTCACTCTCTATTCCGTGCCTATCCGTGTTTATCTCCCCTCCCTCCTTACCCCACCACCCCCCTTCCATTCTCAGCTGTTTTACGTTCTAGAAACCTTACTCAATATTATTGCAAACGAAGAATTTCAATGCTCTACCTATTCCAGACCTTCATTCAAACGAATTTCATTCGTTCTGACGGCCCACGTCCCGACTCTGATGTCATGAGAAACTTTCTGGAAACACGCTGCATTCCTTCAGTCGTACTCTATTGTGTTTAACCTCTCATAACATTAAATTGAAAAACACACCGTTTTCTTCTTTACGCTTGTGTTTACCAATCTCGACTCCTTTAAACTCGCGCGGGAGCTGGATTGGTGTCTCGTTGAGAGCTAGAGAGAGAGAGAGAGAGAGATGAGTGTGTGTGTGGATGATCATCTTTGTATCACAGAAATTTGACAATTTCCTATACAATATTTTCGCAAAACGAGAAATAAAATTCTATAAATTAAATTTATGAGCGAATGAAGTGAAAAGTTTCATCGAACGATTTCTATTTATGTTTTCACTTGCAAAGGCCTCCATCACGCGGTGGTGAGGTATTTACAAGAAACAAACGTCGTGCCACAGACGACCTAACAAACGTTACGCGACTGTTTTCACACTTATGCAAACGACTAAATGTTATTGTAACTTGACATAGCAGTCCTTGCTTGTTTTGTACTTATTCTCCATTGCGATTATTATCTCGAACGTGATCGTATGTGTGTAATGGTTTTCTTTGCCAACGGCGCACCAATCCCTGCGTCGAGTGACAAGTCGAGCTTCTTATGCAAGTTACAGTCAACACCGTGCATTTACACCTTGACCCGGATCCGCATGAACCTCAGTCAAACATCCAATATATCTTAAATAGCCTGCGACAAGCTTGCGCCTTACATATTTTTCAATCAATCGCATAACACCGTACAGAGATACGGTTGGAAAAACATTAATTTTTAATTAAACCATCGAGTCTCCTGAAAATCCATCTCACCCTCCCCCCCCCCCCCTCAAAAAAAAAATTACCCAATAAAAACAGGATATCTCCGTTTGATAGCAACTGCTTTTTTTTGTTCGGATCGCACCGAGGGTGATACAGGAGAAACGTCGATTGCGATTGGAGAAAACGTATAGGTATACATACATCTGGCAGAATTGGATGCGTTGCGTTGTGATGGGCCAGCGATGACATTGTTGGCCAATGTTGCGACCCGCACGCGGGGCTTTTCATGGAAAACCACCAGAGGTGAAATAGGAACGGGTCTATGGATGCTCGAATTCTAACGGCTGCCGGTGTAATAAGCAAGCGGGAAAACAAGCTCGTTAATCTTGACAGGCCTTCTGGCTAAAATGAGAAACAGAGGAGGAGGAGGAGGAGGAGGAGGAAAAATTCGTTTTGCACGATTGGCTGCAGCTGAAATTAGCGAATGTTTGCATGTGCTGGAAGCACAGGATGCTTTGTTTGAAATTTTGCAGGAAAATAATAAAAGAGAATTACGATGGAAAAATAAGAGTACGCTTGTATACTATTCAGGGTTTGGTATTCGAGGCACCTGCCAGTACATAAATTCGTCATTGAGTCTGGGTGTCGCAGGTCGCAGGAGGTTTAAGGTAGTTTCAACCCTCTTTTTCCCCAGCTAGCATTCCCCTTGCACCCCTTCCCGCGGTGTCCGTGCCACGTGATCTCATTTTCACGGCTGGTACCCTTGAATTTGCATTCATTGCACGTTACGGGTGTCACGCATCGTTAATGCGTACGCACTTGTCGCGTTTCTTCCGGCCAACAATAAAAAGCTCCGTATTTATTCGTCCTAGCTAGAGCGTGGGTAAAAATCTATTAGCACGCGAGGGCTGGTGTGGAAGGACATTGAAAATAAAAGCAGCAAATTTCAAAGAGAAACGAAGAATTATTCGTATCGACGTGGAGGAAACGCCATCTATCTCAGCGAGCACTCGGAATCATTTATTTTCCTGCCAATTCTCTTCCTTGCGAGAAAAGAAACAAACGAAGGGAAATATCCCGTCGGTTTACGTCCAACGAAAAAACTATACAAAAGAGAGCGATTAACGCCCTATAATATTCTTTCGTGCCCTTCTTACCTCAAAGACTCGAACCATTTTTACCTAATAAGACGAAACGAAGCCGTGTCATCAGAATTCCCCTAATTCGTGTACGTTGAAAGTACAAAAACCTGGGATAACAACTAATTTAGCATAATTATAGATTTTTATCGACTCGAGGTTAATTATCATCAGTCTTTTTAATGTGCCCTGTCACAAGGCCTGGAGCTACAATAGGGAAAGCAAATTTGTCATTGGAACATTAACTCCTATATATATATATATATATATAGAATAAATATTGTTTGGATATACACGTAAATGGATGACTACGAGAATTTTTCCACGAAAACATATGGAAAGTTTTTGAGCGGAGCGATATTTGAGTTTTGGAAAGGAAATACACGAGCAGAGCAATACTTCGAGTGAATCAACGTACGTGGAATATTAAAATTGTAGCGTTTGAATGTTTTTGGGGGGTGTATCGGCGCCAGAAAAGAGATAGGCAGTATTATAAGGCGTAAGCAGATGGTGCTACGTTATAGTGCCAGGACGTGCTAGGCAGAGCGTGGCACTGTTTGTGCTGCTCCCCCCCCCCCCCCCCCCCCGCCACTTGATCACAGATCCCTCTTTCGATCTCGCTCTTCTCTCGTTCTCGATACGTACGAGAACAAACCGAGAGCAGCGACACGAGGAATTAATGAACGCTGAGTGTTTGAGTGGCGTCCTAATGATGAAATCACGAGAAAACATAACAACATCCTCCGGTACCTCCTCCTCGGACACCGGCCGTAAGTGACAATGATTAGCCTTATGATTTTATTCTCGAGCTTTCTTACTCCAGCCTCGAGAGTGGGAGAGAGTCATCTTCGTATATGGATTGCGTGATAATGCGTCGTTCCTCGTCGAAATCCCCTTGAACGTGCGTTATGTCGCTGCCACTTGCGGCTACGACCTTATCTTACTTAGCGGATCTAAGTTCAATTTCCCCTAGACTCGTTTGCCGTTCCACCGATCAAAGCGGCTTCGACCAGCAACGCACTCCACACCGAAGGGCGTTTTTACCATGTTAAACCCGAAAACCTCCACGTAGCCCTTTTCTCCCTATATTTACCAATCTCAGTTACGAACCACCGAGACTTTGGCGAAAATATTTGAATAACGGCCAATTCTTGGCGTCCTCCACCACTGCGAGGCCTAAGCAATTTTTTAAGTGTTAGAATACGAGCCCCTACTGCCAAACTGCAACGTTATGTGCTTCATAAATTATTTACATAACGCTCGCTCGTAAGATCATCCGTTGCACGAATACACCTATATCCTCCGGCTTTATTACCCTTAAATCGACGCCGGAGATAATATAACCGAAGCTGCATACTTCTCTTGGCTTTTCTGAGAAGCCACAGCAACAACTGTCCTTTGTTCAATTTAAATCGAGCGAGATCATTTTGGTTAATTACTCAAGTTGACTCATTGCTGCAACGGCGCTCAAGCTGTTCAAAGCAGATGAGCGAGAGAGTTTGCTGTGAGAATAAAGTCTGCTGATCGTTCGAAGAAAGAAGAATCGATTGTTTTGAAAGAGTATAGAGCAGCTAGTATTATAATAATCGCTAGACCCTTTTCAAACCGAAGATATCTGCTTGCGTTATTATTGCGTATATGCTCGCTCTGTATATATGTATACAATCGTGCCTTGCCATAGGAATTTCGCAAGTATCGCGCGCAGCGAGTGTTGGTGTGTTAATTCGTGCGCGTGTTCGTATCCATAAATGTGGATACAAGGGACGGAAGTGTATGGAGTGGACCGATGACGTCAGTAGTTGCGGATGAAGCTCGTCGATGCTAATGGACCCGGTCAAAGGCAGAAGGCAATGCTGCGCTCTCATTCCTATCAGCCTACTTCAATGCTTTTGCGATAGAATCGAGTGGCCTCGCACTATCACACTTATCATTTGACAGAAACTTACAGGTTTCATGCACATATAGCACACTTTTATTCGATTCAACATAAACTACATCATCCATTTTACACCATTCACTTATAGATATGTACATATATATACGTAAAATTCGATCATAATTATATTTTATAGTATCGTTATATTTACTCACCTGTGGTGATCAATGATGAGTACTTACTAGGTTATACAATTACTTTATAACATATAATTTGTATTTTTAATTCTAGAAGATAAGCTGATTGCATTTAAGTATAATTGTGTCACCAAGAGAGATACTGGAACAAGTGACTAATGCTGATTCGTCAACGGATAATAAATTATTAATCTATATTATTCGTCAGAAAATTGAAATGCTTGATAAATTTGGTATACAGTGAGGGCAGTTGGATCGTGCGGAAATGATATATCTGGAAGAAAGTCACGGTTAGATGAATGAAGGGATAAAAAATGAGACAGAAAGAGAGAGAGGGAGAGATTTGGTTGGTAGAAAAAGGGAGAAATGGAAGGGGTGGCAGAAGGGTAGCGATTGGCTTTTCGATATAGGAATAGAAAACGAATACACGGTAAAGTGCGTCTACCTCATTTCTGGTGACACACGTCGGAACAGAACTATATGGGGAGAGGCGAATATAGGGACTGCTTTTGTATGTGTGTGTGTGTGTGTGTGTGTAGGTGAGAGTGCGAGCGTGGATGCTAGCTATTGCTCCACGTGGAGGGTGGTAGGATCGATTGTCCTTGCTTCTCAAGGCTGCTCAAGGAGGAGAAAGGGGTTGGTACAGAATTTATAGCATACGATCCTGGCATATTAATAGAGCCGACAACACGGCTCGTCTTCAACAAGGATGCTGCAATCCAATTTACACGGAGCAACGCTACGTGAATTACAGTAATAAGAGTTACACGATAACGCTAGTTATCTTTCAGGAGAAAATGCGATTTGTTTAATATAGTTGCCTTTACACCCACTCCACGAAAGGTCCCTCCGTGTACACACCCGAGCCATTCAAACTCGACGCAGGATCATCATACTCGCGTTCAGTTCTTCGATGAAACTCTGCATCACGCAGGCTGCGGTCGTTCGATGTAAACATTCTGATATCGCAATTGTTAATGGACGGGAGCCACGAGCAATAAAAAGTAGAGCTGTCCGGTTTAGGCCAGATTGTGTAAACAGCCACGAAGTCTCGGTAAAAGCATCCTCGTGACCATTGACAAGAGAAACGCACGAGCAATGACGTCATGCGTCGAATTTAGCAGTCGCGTTAAATAAACGATTCCCATGAGAGCCGCGATGGCATACCGCGCTAATGTAATCGCGACACGTTTCATGGTCATCGCCATCGGGATACGCCGTGTCCCCGATACAAACCCAAAATATCGCTCGCATTTTATTTTTCATCCCGATGAGATAAGGACAGGCACGTTTTCAAAGGCTTCCAAATATATTGTACCAGACCAGTTTCTTTACAGTAACAAACTTTTTCATTCAACTCCCCCCTCCGTCCCTTTCCCTCCTTATCTCTCGTTCGGTTCGCGTGCGATATTGACACCAAACACTTGATGCCAATTATACCACGCGAGAGATTCAATCTATCGTTTCGCGTATAGCATCGCATCTCGCGAGTGGGTTTGAAGAGGAAGAGAGAAATTTTCCACGATGGAATCGTGGAGTGTTTACCAAGAAATGTTAGGGATTTTCATAGAAGGTTTTGGGGACCTTCGGAGGTGCGAAATATTGCCACGCGCCTCTATTCCGAGATATACGATTCCGTAAAAAGAAAGAAACGTGTACGTCCGTCTCGCACACTGTGCCATCAAGTTCGTACATTTTGAGATAGGACGCAATCCACGAGGCAATACATACACGTGTGTTGCATATATATATATATATATATATATATATATATATATAGTTAACTGTTAATGGATTTCCCGGTGGATCTAGCGAACACCGAATTTCGCTACACGTAACATGATTTTCCGTTATCGAACACCGATAACTGCCACTCCGAATATCGAGTTTACCTCGGTCCACACATTATACCACGATAATTCACGTAATAAACCTCCGAACGACCAACAATCGATTTTAATTGCGAGCTCGGCTTTACCGATTTACCCCTATCGAATCCCCTTTATACACCCAATGCGATCTGTTTTTGCGTTTATTTACGACGAATCGCGTTTGGACCCGAGGATATCTTTTAAGAAGTATGCAGAGTATTAATAACGTATACATATCAGGGTGTCCCACGAACGGTGGCCATGCCAATACCAGCGAATAGGGGACAAAAATCTAAGTAAAAAAGTTGTAAAAACTTTTTTCCTAGCACCCTTGGTTAAAAAATTATTTGCAATTAATGATTATCGATTAAAGTAGCTTTTCTTAAAGAGGAAGATTGTTTTGGTCGCATTATAAGACCAAAAATGCTAAGATTCTGTGAATTAAGATACTAAGAAAAACACAAAGCCAAACATCCACTTGAGCTTATGGTGTGTTTATGTTTTGATTGTTTTTATGGCACTCGCACTCGAAACTACCGATCGGCCTTGAACCACTACAATAGTCTCAAGTGGATGTTTGGCTTTGTATTTTTCTTAGTATTCTAATTCACAGAATCTTAGCATTTTGGCCTTATAATGCGACCAAAACAATCTTCCTCTTAAAGAAGGCCTACTGTAATCGATAATCTTTAATTGCAAATAACTTTTTAACCAAGGGTACTAGGAAAAAAGTTTTTACAACTTTTTTACTTAGATTTTTGTCCCCTATCCGATGGTATTGGCATGGCTATCGTTCGTGGGACACCCTGATATAATTCCACAGGTCTGGGTTCAAAGTCCGCATGGTTAACCGATGAATAAGTAAACGAATATAGCGTATTGTAGAGTATAGCGTCATCTATGGAAAAGAGAGAATAAAATGAGATTTTTGGTTTATTGTGCGTGATTGAGGCAACACGAGGAAATAACGCAGGTGTTTCTGGGGAAAAAGAGGATAAAGGTGTAAGTGTGTCGCAGTATGAAAGGAAAGCAGAGAGCGGAGAAGGCGGAGCAGAGAGCATTACGCGAAATGGGACATGTGGTGGTATCCCGAAAAGATGTTCGCCTCTCAGGTGGCTATAGCTATATGTATGGAAGAGCTTCCGGCGGAAACGCGTGTTTCGTGAGCGTTAAGTTAGTTTTCATTTAGGGAGCTCGACCAGCGCATATTAAAATTGGTCGGGCCAAATAAGAGGAAGCGCGCGTATAACGACTCGACGATTTAAGTCGCTATAGCGCTAATTACGGTCAATTAACCGTCGATTCTAGAGAGGCTGGGCTAACATAAGGAATCGTTCGATTAATTGCTAATTACCCAAAACGATGATTTTAATCACAGAGCCTGGAGGACTCCGCTTTGCATCCGATCGAAGAATCGGAAGAGGAGAGCTATACTTGATATTAGTCCAGGAGGATTTCGTTAATGAAAATGGACTAGCAATTAGTACGCGGGTCGCGTATCTATGTGTGTATATATATATATAGTTGTGCGAGCGTTCCGCAAGAAGGGACGTGGCAAATGCCAGGCAACGTAGACAAGTTCACTCGACGAAAGGCCAACACAATCGTTTGGCGATTAATTAATAATTAAGTGCTAATTGGGAGAATCGTAAGCATTTCGCGTCTGTGAGCTTGGCCTGGCAGCAGCTTATTGCTTGCTATACACTATATATAGATATAGCACGGTGTCACGTCATGGGATTACCGATTGTCACGGTCCATGCGATCGTTCTATTAATGTAGGACTATGTTCATTAAAACTTAACGATAGTACTCGTTACGACCACCGATAACGACATTCCAGCGATTATTGCACGTCGATAATATTGAACTACGTTTTGTTTCGCCCGTATTACAAACGCGCCAGACTGAATCGGACAAAAGCGGAACAATTATCGCGGACCTTTCTTCTCGTTTCGCATTATTATTCTTATCAACCCGATTTCTCCCTTGCAAAAGGAGTCTCACGATCGCTCGTGAAAGAAACTACGTCCCTTGAAAGTATAATTTACGATAGAGCACCACCGTCTCCTCGCCTTGTCCTTCCACCTCTTTAAAGCTGACCTATCGGCGAAAATAATGGCAAGCTTGAGAGATAGCGAAATAAAACTGAGAGGTTATGTCCTACCAATCTTTCCACTTGTTTCTTCTTACGGACGAGAACCGGTCGTGTATAAAATTTGACTTTGCTGTACCGTATACGAACGATCGTAGGAATCGCGTGTAACAATTTCCGAGGAGTTTGTTTCTCATTGTAAATATAATTTGCTGCTCGTAGCTGTGGGAATAAAGGGTAGAAAGGTGGGGGTGTGGTTCGGTTGGGAGATGGAGTCATTTGGAGGATTATCATCTGCTCGCTAGCCTGCTCGCTCATTCTTTTCCTTGCCAGACCACCACTCCCTCCCTAGACGCACTCTGCAGCTCATTTCGCTTATCCACGAGGACTAAGGCTGACGACATTCCTGGGTTTAATAAGTGTCGCCCGAATGACGTGAATTAGTCCAATATGTCTGAAAGCCTCGGTAGCAACAATTCAGGCTGCTGCATCGTGTAATTAAAATTACTTGGTACGTCATACTTTACGTCGGCCATGAAGGAGAAGCTGCAGCCAGCCACCTTTATTAATCGAGCGTCTCATTGTCGTTCGCCGGAAACTTTGCGGTGGTTCGATCGTTTACTCGGTAATCGGATGGATTCTCTTGCTCCGTTTATATAAGGATAAATTTGGAGATTCGATTTCTGAAATTGTATCGAAGCGAGGAATAGAGTGAGGGAGGGGGGGGGGGGGGGGAGAGCAGCATGCGCGGCACTAGAGGAAAATAAAGTAATGATACGGGTAAATGGCGAAGAGAACTAAATGGAAAATGAAACAGTAAGGTTAAAGTAGTACTATTAGGGGAAATATCGAGATAGCGATCCTGCAATTTTCTTGCTGCAATCAAGCGTAGCTAGCGGCACGTGCCTTTGCCATTTGACTTATTCTCTCTTTTTCCGTTCATCCCGTTTACTTTGGCGAGATTCCTCCGGTGCAAGGCAACCTTTGTAGAGAGGGGAATGTGGTCCATAGGGTTGACCTCGTTTCTCGGTGCGCGTGTAATTGCGTTTGCTGTTTTCTCTCTGTGTGTAGCCTGTATATTCTATATATATATATATATATATATACTATGTAACGAGATAGAGTCATAGAGAAAGACAGAGAGCTTACGAATGTTTGCTATAAATCGATCCTAGTTGCGGAAAGACTAGAAGATAAAACACATACCACGAAAACAACAAAATCAAAATTTTTCATTTCACCTACCTTAATCGTGGAACCGTCTACCATCCGTGCTTCGAGCATTGTACGACCTGTAACAGAAATTTCCATGGACATTATTACAAGGTGAATGAAATAAACAAAGCCTGCACGAGGAAGAAAAGTGTAAAATTAGCGGTTTTTTTTTTCAAACTACGATAAATTCAATCCGGTTATAACATACATTACGAGAATGGGTAGGAGACGTATAGGTAATACTATACATATATATACCGTGTGGTAAATAACGCGTGACTTTCGGCTGGTAATCATGTTTCCTGCTCATCATCTTCTCACTTTTGCTGCGAAAGCGGTTAGAAATAAAAGCTGAGAGGCGCGACGAAGGCGGGACTGTGAAGCTGGAAGAAATCTATACGGTATAGTAAGATTCGTGAGAATCGGTTAAACGGAGGATAATATCAGTTGGGTGGTTTCGGCGGGAGGATATCGCAAGCCTTCCATATACATATAATATGCACACGTGTGCAGGTATAAAAGACGAGCGCGCGTGACGGTGAAATTTTGCGGGGGGAGGAGGAATCGGCGAGTCGAGAGAGAGAGAGAGAGAGAGAGAGAGTCGGTGAACTCCCGTGGCGTGTGTTGGGACACGCAAAGAATTTATTCGTTCGCTGTGGCCGCGGAGGGGAGGGGAGGGGAGAGACGAGAGTGTAGCGTGCAACGGCCCTGGACACTGGCGTGCGGACGTGCTAATGAACTTCGGAGTCACGTTTCGAAAAGCACGTGGCTCGCGCGTTCACGCGCTTTTCTATGCATCGACGGAACAGTTCAAAGTACGGGAGCGTCGGGAGCCCACCGACCGCTCGCTTCCGCGCGTCTTTATTAAAATTTTAATTGGACACACTTCGCTTAGATCCGATTACGACGCTCTGTCGCTAATAACAATTTTAATACGCGCGATTCAGACCGAGCGTGAAAGCACATACACGCGTATATCGACTGTAATCAATTTGCGAAACGTCGACCTTGTCGAGTTCGTTGTACGTTTATTCGGAATTTCACTTTGATTCGCCTTAAGACTGCCTACGCTTCTTTTGTATCAATAATATATATACTCTCTCTCTCTCTCTCTCTCTCTCTCTCTCTGTCTCTTTGTCGCGAAGACACGATTGCAAATACCGAGTGCATTGCAATCGCGAAGGGTTCACAGATAAACGCTCGTCTTGGCGGAAAGATTGGATCGTGTTTCTAATTGTATCGTTCGACTTTTCCATCCTTCTTTTTCTATGAAAATTCCGATAAAACCCATGCTTATCCGAGTCCCGTTGGGATATCTGGATTTATTATTACCGCTATCTGGTACGTGCCGGTGGATCGCTAGATAGCGCCTTGGGGATTCCATTGAGAAATTATCGTACCGAGAGACGAAATTCTATTTCAATAGATTCGCTCTCGCGAAGGACAAACACGCGGCTATATAACTGCGGATGGATCGACCAGATCGAACACGAAATCCGCGTAGAATACGTCCGAGTCTCGCGAGACAAATGTATGTGTGCAAGGATTGTATTGGAACAGACTTTCTTAGGGTATATATGTATATGCCTGTAACACACACGTTTGCGATATGTATATACATTCAACGGATAGGCATAAACTTATCTGTGAGATTCTTCAGGAAAAATCGCACGTGTCGAGCATCGATGCCATCCGTTACACCTTGATAAGACGTTCTGTTTATTTACTCTGTACAATCGACGAGAGATAAAATAATTGGAAAGAAACAAAGTCATCAGCTTTTTATATTTGATAATCGCAATGGCAAGCTTTTGCAAGCGACAATGCTTCGTTTATAAGCATCTACGGTTTATAATCGATAAGAAGCAAACTGTTCATTTGCTAAAAAAACATTCGGATTTCCCCACCGTTTGTAAAAAACGAAACACGCGTTATTTATTTACTTCGTTATAATAAAGCCAATAAGTCATATATATATATATATATATATATATAGAGAGAGAGAGAGAGAGAGAGAGATACATATCAAGATTTAGACGTACGGGCTGTAACTATAAATTATATGCCAACTAATCAGTCGAGAAGGTATTAAACGAGAAGGAAAGGTGAACAATTATACGAATCGTGTTTACAGCAGTATATGTCTACATTGGCTGTAAAAGTTGAGAAGAAGTTTAAAACGAGGTGTAAAACGGAGTGTAAACGAAATTAAATGAAAAGAGGTTTTTTATGCCTCTGGGCATTTTCCCTCGAAGAAGTCTAATTATTTCTTACAAGAATATACGGAATGGACTTTAGGTCGAGGGAAAATTCTTTTACAAAAAATCGTACTGTGAAACTAAACTAGTTTAGGGAAGAAAACTCATTGAGAATTGACATTAACGCGAATGAATTACAAGAATGAAGATTTCGCATTTCTTTATATTCCGATGAACGTATATCGATAGTTGAACTTATAAAAATGCCGAGAGTCTTTAGGCAAGAGCTGCATAGGACGACCTATATCTAATGAGTGCAAGAATTGTTAAAATTTCGTAGATTGGCGTTAGGTTCGTCAGCGCACGAGTGAAGTGTTGCTGAAGATCTTTTTCAAGAACTGGGCGTCGATCGAGGACTTGGAAGTTGGTCGTTGCGGCGATCCCGTCGGGAATAGCAATAAGGACGAACACAATGGTAATGGAATTATCGTCCAATAGCCGTTCTCTCCTCCTCGTTGTCGGGGGAGAAGAACCGACACGAATTTCGATGCTTTTTCCAGAAACACCCACCCCCCCCCCCCCTCCCTCTCTCTCTCTCTCTCTCGTCCAGGTGCTAATCAACGATCCGTGAGTCACGTTTTAAAGAAAATCAAGCAAAAGGAAAAAAGCAGCCTGGGAAAAAAGGCGAGCGATCCTTCGAAAACTGCGGAGAGCCAATTGAGAAGCAGCAACTGCGGACTCTGCGAGTTTACCAACAGTTTTGCTTAACACGATTCCTCCGCAAATTTTCCTCTCGTTTACTTTAGCCCGCACGTTAACCGAGATAAATGTAGCTTGCTATACTGAACGCTATACACAGCATTTATCACGTTAAATAATCAAGCGAATGAATCTATAAGAGTCTCCAACGTTAATGGGAGTAGGTGTGTACCTAATATATATATATATATATATATATATAATACTATTTATACGCCAGTAAGTGTTTTCCCGTGTGTTGAATCTCGCGCTCGGTTATCGATCTTGCGAGTATGAGGCGCGGTTTGGCCGTTATTGGACACCTTTTATCCTGTTTTACGACGGAGCGAAGGAAAGTGGTATTTGCCGAGTGGGAGTAGGCACACGAGCGAACTGGCGAACGTGTCCCAAAGGGGGAAGGACTGTGTCGAGAGACTGGGATCGGTATGAACTACATATATATACAGTTGGTGCAGGAATCGTTTGGAATGAAAGGGAGGATCGAGTATCGTGAACGCGCTCGCGCGCACCGCTCTCCAGTTCGGTTACCACCTGTGGGCACTGCGCGCAATTAATCAGCGTGCCGGTGCCCTCTGGTAATTAAAGGTACCGATCGAAGACCAATTAATATGCCTCTTAACCGCGACCGGCGATCGATCATCGAAATACCGCTCCTGCCAGCAATAATGTCGAAATGGTTGACCTAACGGTATTGGATTGGTGCAAATTAAAACCAATCGAATTTTTATCTCGCCTTTCATATACGTGTGTGCATGTATATATATATATATATATATATATATATATATATACGCGCGCGAGGAAAAGAGTAACAGAACAGGAACGGAAAAAAGGGGGGAAAAAAAGAAATTCTTTTATGTACACGCTACTTCCAACCAAACCGATCATCCCGACACGGAAAGTTCGCTGAGTCTTTAAATCCTCTGCTCGGAGAGAACACGCGGATTTTAACGGGGAAAATGGACCGGTTAGTTTTAACGTTCAGCAGCATGACTGCAGTATATATATATAGTTCATATGGCGTATGTGACGTCGATCGAACGGAATTTTTCCAACGGAACAAATTTAACTGACCAAATCTCCGTGAGCCTCGAATTCCACGAAAGTTCCTTCTGTTCGATAAGCTCGCTGGCTGGAAAGCTCGTGGTATCAGTGTCACCGCGATACGCATGCACGTAGACTAGTAGCTTTTATACATTTATGCAGTTCTCGTGAAAGTAGAGTCTACTTGTATATATATATATATACGTGTATACGCACGAGTCTCTTGGCTAATTTCAATGGAAAAGCTCGAGATCGCTCCTTTGAGAGAATTTACTCCTCTCGCTGAGACGATAAAGCAAAATAGCACGTAGGAGTCAAAGTTATTTGGCCGGCTTAAAAGATCGACAAATCCGAAGTGAAACGCTGGCAGTCAATAAACTGTAAAAACAGGATAAAGGAACGTTCGATTTCTGCAAATGGTTCGCGTGGATAAAGAAGCATTGTGTCTGTAGTGTATTTCTCTAGCTAGCACTTTCTCATAAACGGTTCTGCCAAAGGAAAGCGTTCTACCGGTTAAAGATTCCATTTTGATCGGTCTCGCGCTATTCTATTTTCAGAAAAAACACTGAGAACTTGAGAAATTTTTGCTGCGCCAGTGTCGAGAGAGAGAGAGAGAGAGAGAGAGAGAAGTATAGAGGAAAGAGCAAAACATTTTTATCTTGTCTCGTGTATTCTGCTTTTAACCTCTCTTTCCGAACGTACAGCTTCCTTTCTGCTCGCTGCGGCTCTCTCCTTCTTCTTCCTGCACGAATAACACACATCGCGGCGAGAGATCCGTTCGTTGCAGTCGAGTTCAAAAACCTTGGTGCGCGTGCGGCAGGCGGCTTTCCCCGCGCACGCCTTTCTGCTCACTGCGAACGGAAGATGCCTCGCGCGTCGGCCAAGAAAAAGACGCGTTTGCTTTTCAAAAGCTTCTTCGGGAAAAACTGATAACAGCCCGATGCTCGCTTTCTCACGCTCATAATATATCGTTTCGCTGCTTAACTTATCCCTTTTATATATTATTAATCGAGTCATCCATTCACGCATATATATATATATATATATATATATATATATATATACAGGGACTTTGGCGAAGACTTTGAAAAGGCAGAGACGATGAATCAGCTAAATATTATACTATACGTGCTGCTGCCCAACACACACTCGATAATTGACTCTCGAAAACTTTTCTACGACGCTCTTATACAGTGTACGGTATAAGCACCCTAGTATATATAGCACGTAAGACTGTGCGCGATACACAGCAAGAATATAAGAGATATGCTTTTCCCGCGATTTCCATTTGAGATGTATATGTATATACATGTATAGCAATGGTTACGAAGGGTCACGCACGCTCCATGGATACACAAGTGGGAAATAAAAGAGCGAGAGTACCGTGTGCGCGTGTATGTGTGTATATATATATATATATATATATAGAAGATCCATTGGAAAACGATGCTCTCGATGGGTCCGAGAGCGAGACGTTCGGGCGTATCTGCGCGGAGTGGAGAGGAGAAGATTTTGACGGGGTTGGCAAGGGATGAGAGGGGTGGGGGAGGGAGGGGTCGTGCGCTCGGTGCTCGAAGCAGTTACCGATACGAGAGAGGGATAGTTTTTTTCGATTTTTATCGGAAGAACAGAGTGGTTCCAGGCCGTAATGGAGTCCAGACACGTATCCGTCGTGCACACGCCAGCAGAGCCCGCGGGCTTTTTCAAGCAGCGAGCCATCCCGAGTACCAACCAACGTCTATCTCTCTTAAGCCCTACCGAAGCCTTCGGCTCTCTCCGAGTCTCTCTCCTCGATCTCCTCTCCCATAGTTCCGACTACGTCCTACGCCATTGGCCGAACGAGCACCGTGCAGTTTGACAGGTCGACATCATATACGAAAGCACACCCGCACTGCCCGCATATCCTCCCCTTGCGTGCTCTCTCTCTCTCTCTCTCTCTCTCTCTCTCTCTCTCCTTCCGATTCTCCGCCTCCTCCCGTATCTATCTCCCCACGACTCCTATCCCCTTTTTTTTCCTCAGCATCCTCCCGATTGCTGACGCTGCGTAACGACTTGTAACGTCCTGATGCCGAGGTAATATAGCGTCACGTATACCGTTTCCGCTATAGTTATTTGGAAAAAATCGCGTGGCGTACGTTGGGAAGGTCGATTGCGATTATTGCACGATACGGCATGCAGATATATGTATGTGTATACACACAGACGGTAGATTATTATTGCATAAAGTCGAGGTGGCCGGGGCATCCGCAATTACGCGCACGCCGTTACGCGCGGGAGAGGAACCGACGAGGTCGAATCCGACGAATCAGGGACGTCTCTGTGGTTAAGTGTGTGTGTGTGTGTGTTTTGCTCCACGGACCGAGCGAGTAGTCTCTAGAGTGCGAGAGTGCCTGCGTAGTGGCTGAAACGGGGCAGAGGGGCGAGGAAAGAAAAAGAATCGTGCAAAAGGGGGTATTCAAAGGTTATCGTGCCACGCCACTGGAAATATGAATGGAAATACACGAGAATCGTGCGAGCTCGCTACGTCCAATCCAGACGCTCGTCGCCAATGAATGGATCGGTGCTCAATCGGATCTTGCGACACGCTCTCTTCGAGTATCTACCTCGACACACGAGCCAAGGTCAACATTACGCTTGCCTTGCGATCATTCTTTCGACTTGCCTAGTTTCGACACCCACACTTGTATTCTCTACCCATATTCAAACTCTAATTTGCTCCTCTTGTATCACCTCTTGGTATATATACGCATGGGACGATAAATTATACAGCGGATGAAAAAATTGATAAAATAATAATTCTGGTAAATTTCTAACCTTTTAAGTTTAACTAAAAATGGTAAATAATGAAATGTGGGAGTTTTAAATATAAATATTTTATTCTTCGATCTTCCAAAAACATTTATACGAGGCAAATGAAAATTAGCAGTGTGTGCGATGTGAGATACACAGGACCATAATTAGTAATGGCGCCTCTCGAGTGGCCTTCGAATGTAAAGGGTTAAATTAAACAATGGTTTTAAATATATTCTTTACGTAATTTAATCGCATATGTGAGGTACGTGTATAGAAATATGTTTTGACAGATCCAAATTGATCGTCCATGCCAAAGCGACCGTTTTGGTACGGGCTCAAGGATGACGCGTAGAAAATTAAATGAACTAGACAACAAAGACGCGAGAATTTCTAGCAGGTTTCCGCATGGATGTTTAAAAATGGCAAGATATTAAGCCTATCTTTATCACTGGCGTAGATCTTTGCAGGGTCGGTGTTATTCGTATTTGGTAGTACAGCACATTTTATAGCTCGGAGTAATCTGTGAGTGTGTGTGTGTGTGTGTGTGTGTATAAATATACTAGTCATAAATACTTATTTATAAAAAGCTAAAAAGGAGACACGGTTTTTACCGGCTTGATAAAGATGCCTCGCGAGGACCATAACGCTCCAAGGGCGAGATTGTGATTGAAATGGGATTGGCTTAATAGCTTTGAGTCTCCTATGCAAAAAGCAGCTTTAAATTAAAAATTATCCAAGATGCAGGGAATAAAACGTGAAAGTTGCTCGGCAAATAAACATTGAATTATCGTTTTAATTGGATCTCATCAAAGTTTCTTTCTCGAGAGGTAACACAGAAGCGTGTTTGAGTTGATGGGCAAGTTTGTAGGTTGTTAAGAAGACAATTCCGCTTGTCGTCAGGTATACGGAGTACATAATGCAACGTTAACTCGGCATCTAGGGAGATGGATGGCCGATACGCGTCGCAACTTTAATTCTACCCTAAGAATCGCGACAAATCCTCGCGGGGTAGGAAGTTTTTTAAGCGCGGCCACCGGTCCTCTCTCTCTCTCTCTCTCTCTCTCTGAAAGAGAGAAGAGGAGAGGGTAGCGACGCGATACGTGCGCAACATCCTCAAGCTCGTTAGAATATTCGAGCCTCGCTTTATTTGTTATAATTTTCACGCCACACACACACACACACACGCACACATGGACCCGTTGTCCATGAGGACCGATGCAATCGAAGATTTCCAACGGCCGTCGTGTGATTGGTTGGAAAAAAAAGGCGTTTCGCGCGAAATTTAATGAAATTTGGTCGAATCGCGTTAAAGCTTGATAAGATCTAGTTATACGCGTCGCAATGTAGTTTGTAAAGAACTTATTTTCGCACTGCTCCCGTAGGAATACAGAGGCCCGAGCCTGCTCTCGGAACGTTTCAACACAATTGCTTGAACATCAGCTCCGCTAATTGAACAGCTAGCTATACAGCTTAGTCTGCTTTCGATTAACGCAGGCTGCTCCATGTAATCGAGAATTACGAAACCACTGACAGCGGGACCGATCGGTCTTCCGCTCGTTTTTCGACTCTTCTGCACCGAAACCAACGTTTTAAGGGGAAAAATAAACGAGCACTGATCTGCCCCCGTATCAATCAATCATTGTCGTCTAATCGATCTATCAATGGTTCCCACTTTTAAATTCCACCTCCCTTGCAGAAAGTGTATCCCACACATGTATCTGATTGAAAAAATTGACGAATAACCAACTGCTGGGTCGAATGACACGCGTACGAGTACGTCCTATATATATGTACATACAATATACATCGAATTAGTAAGGATCTGATGGATCATCCCTATGCAAGTGGAAATAATTATCAAAGAGCCTCTGGATGTAATGTATCGTCGAGGTGAGAGAGAAATTTGCTTAACGACGAATATATCGTATGAATGGATATTGCAGCTGGAGCGTGGAGCGTTCAGCAGAAAGCACGTCGCGCTGCTATAAAGTGTTTCTTGGTTGAATAGTGTATATAGTATACACACGAGACTGCAAGGGGCAAAGGAGAGAAGGAACGTAGCGTGTGGCACGTATATATGCGCGCGCAGCCTGGCGGGAAACAATAAGGGCCAACAACCGGCAACCTACCTCCTGGCGGGAACTTGGTACTTGCAACTTGAGCGCTACCTCATCTTTTTTCACGCAGCGAACAATCGCTATAAGCTTGCGCCTTCCAATTCTCCCATTAAAATCGTATTATCCGTACCAATGTTTTGTTTACATTGAAAAACTGCTCGAATATCGCCTGGTGTATAAATAACACATTTCACCAAAAATATAAGGTAAGGCCAAAGAAACAGTCGTGACCTTTAAGAGTATTTCCCATTCTCCACTGCACCGGAGCTTGTTGAAAACGAAGCTTGAGTCAGCCTCGATCAAACAACTTTTTCTACCCTCGTGTGTGCAGCTGAGAGAAAAACTGAATTTCCCCGGATCCTAAGTAACCTTTTTGCACTGGCGAGCAAGAGGAAAGCGGATAGCGATGGGTTATTTAAATGCATAATGCCAGGCAAAACATAACGGATGTTGTGTTTGCAAAGTAAAGAGGAAACAGTTGTCATCCGACGACGACTTTTCCTTGGCACGAATACAAACAACAAGAATAAGCTTCAGCAGACAAATCGCTCGAATGACGAACGTTCGCGCGATACAAACTGACATGTAAACATGTTTTTTTTCTTGGTCTGGTGCCTTTCTTACCGAGCACAATGAAAGTGCCTACCTATTTCACCGTTTGTTCCATTTGATCCGAAGAGCGACGCGGTACTGTATATCAACAATATCGGGACAATGGAGACTCTGATTTTTCGTGGAAGAATTCAACGATGAGGCAAAATAATGCAAGAATTACTGCGTTCTTAGTCTCTTCATGCAAGCTTTAACTACCTTTTTCTCTATAAACGTTTTTTCATAAGGATGTATAATTTTTGCATTTCTTTCTTTTTTAAGCAGTTAACGCGTAAATTATATTCCTACAGAACGGAAAACCATTTTATTTTACTCTGTTTCGGATAACTCGAGAAGTTAGGATCGTGTTGGTGAGCGACACACACAGGTGCGATATATGCATCACTGGGACGACAGCCATGTAACGCCTACAGTAAACACTTCAATTAATTTACAAATGTATCTTATTATGTATTAAAATGATAAATAATTATGTTTCTAATTCCATTAAAATTACTGTTGAAAAAGCAATTCTAGAAAGCATTTATTTTTCGGTATTTGCAATGAGAATGTCCCCTCCTCAAGAGGGTATCGCACTTGGCTCGCAGCAGTAGCTTTCCAGGTTGGTTCGTGGCATTCCCGTGGAGGACCCCCATGCGCGTCCGAGAGGTATTTGAACCCGTCGTCGGCGTTCCCTCCGTCCTTCGTCCTCCGTCTGTCTGTAGCAGCCTGCTCTCCGCGCGACCCCTCCATTCCCTCCCGTCCCCAGCCATCTCGCACGCGAAGACTCCAAAGAGAAACCGCTCGAAATAGGGGTCCGTTGGATCGCGAACTTAACTCGCTCCCCATTCCTCGCAGTACCGGCTTCTCTCCCCCCCCCCCCCCCCTCCTCCTCCTCCTCTCACTACACTCCTCCTTTGTTTATACTCTTTCTCCACTTTCGCTCTGCCTCTTTCTTTCTCTCCCTCCCTCTCTCCCTACTGCTTCCCATCTCGGAGGGTACGTTTCGCAGACGGTGCTCTGGAATGGGGAAAGGAGGGGGCGTTGATGGAGGAGTTAAGGGGGGAGTAGGGAATAGAGGGAGAGAGAGAGAGAGAGAGATTTGGAAAGACGGAAGAAGAAGGAGAAAAGTAACGCGGTCAGGTATGTCAGTTAAAATCTCTCTTCCCTCTACCGTTCCCCTCATTACTTTCGTTTTACTGCGTCCCTCTTTCTCCCTCCTACACCCCTCTTCCACCACCCTCTCTCTCTCTCTCTCTCCATCTCTCTCATTTTCCTCACCATCTCTCCCGTGACCACCCTCAACGACCTCGGCGCTCGCTTGGCGGGAAACGAGACATGTGGTTCTCGTAGCGTCCATTCTCAAACAAAGGAGTCACGCCAGCCTTAGGCACCGCGTAGTACTACGAGAAGTGGCCGTCGTCTCGTGGCGTCATTTCAGTCATGAAGAGTCGGCCACTTTTTAGACGAGCCACACGCACGCACGCACGCACGCACGCAGCCACGCACGCACCCACACGTACATTCGGCTAATACAAATCGATGCTCCACGAGCTACGCTTTGTTTCGTTTCAGGGCCAATATCCAATTTCGTTGAACCTAACCTTGTTGACAAGGTTAGTCCTCCCTGAGATTATTCTAGGCTAAAATTCTAATGGTCGTATAGAAACGCTCGACTGGCGGCTCGTTTCGACCGTACAGCGCAAGATCGGAGATTCGTCGAGTCGCTTTGGCGAATACGCGAATTTGTATAGCATAGTTATCGATCAGACACGGTTGTACAGAGCGGTAAAAGATTTATGCGCACAGCCCGCACCCTTTTCTCGCGTCGCTTGGCGGGAAACCGAACACGTGACTCTCACGGCGTCCATATTCCCAAACAAAGAACCGCTAGCACGAGCGAAGCGAGGGCTCCGCTACCGTCCTGTGCACCCCGATACCACCTATTCTCATTTGGCCGCGTTCTTATTGAAATTCTCTCGCTTCTATATACTTCATAGCTGCAAATGAGGCGGGTCACGCAATGCGTGTAAGCTTTCAATCGCTGGAAACGCAATTCGTGCGCTTTCATCGCTATAACGAGTATGATACAGGCTCTTAAATAATCCGGTCTCTTGATGAGAGGACGAGGGAATAATGCTTATGTAGTTTGCTAGAAATTTTCGGAGAAATTGTAGACGGAGAGTATCCTCTTTGACGTTTGAAACGCTGGGGCACCGTTTTCAACGGAAATTCAATTACGCGTATAAATAGCAGAGGGAGAGAGAGAGAGAGAGAGAGAGAGGCCCATTAAAATAGCCAAGCGACGCTGGCCAATAAGAAGGCCATCGCTTTGTCTGGCCTCGATCGCTGGCCGAGTGTCCGTCAAGCACGTGTGTGCACGGCTGCGACCACCAAGTGTTGCATTACGTTTCAGTGTTCCAGACCTACCGCAATACCGTGGTGGCTTAGGTCTGCTGGACGAGAGCGGCGGCAGTCACACGTCGGTCGTTCACACATGTGCAGCCCTCCCCCTCGACTCCCCCGCCCCCTCCCCTTTTTCAGGGAACACGTAAATTTGCCCAGAAACGAGCTCGACGGATCGACACCGCTCGACGCTATCAATTTTCTTCGGCCATTCCTTCGAAACGCCATTAAAATTCCTATACAACTTCCAAAACTCTTCATCGTTATATATATATATTTGAAGAAACTTGATTTGTGATATAAGAGAACGATACGGTGAAGTTTCGAAGCTCCGGGCGTTAATTCTCCGTTTTCGTGGCCCAGCGTATATGATTAGATAGAGATCGCGTGATTATAACAAAGGGATCGCCCGAAGTTGAGTCGATTTGCCGAACGATCTTCTCGGCGCTCGGGGAAGAAGTTTAGTAGTACTTATGATGCGAGCGTTAAGCGGATTCGCGAAGCATCGATTCTTGGAACACGATTGTCGAAAAAAGGCAGAGCTGAGAACTGGGCGTGGGGCGTGCCTGGCCACTCTTGCGAAGGCCGAAAGCGCCTTTACGTGGAGAAAGAACCCTCGAATCGTCTCGCTTGACCCTGAAGCGCGATACCAGTGGATCCTGCGATTCTTCTTCTTCCTTCGTTTAGAATCTTAACAATCAGAAGCATTCGTGTATTGAAAACATTTTCTATAGGAAAGTAACGCGTCGTGTGATTCGTCCTACTACATATATATATATATATATATACACAGTGGAAGAGCAGAAAAGCGGGCATAACCGGATGAGAGAGAATCCTGGAAGATATTGTATATATATGTATATATAGTATACGGGGTGGAATAGAACGAAGGGTAAGTTGGCGCAGGACCGCAGCAGAGAGTCAGGTCTTTCCCAGTTGTAATACAGAGAGACAACCGGTTTTGGTGTTTCACGGTCCTCTTCACCTGCGACCTTCTCTTACCGTGGGCCAATGACACTGCACCGGTTCAAAGGAAGTGTGGTGCCATTTAACGACCTGCGTCTAGTACCGAGAAGTCTCAGGGTCAGAGGCCAGACGAGCTACCAATATATACACGTATACACACGCACGAGCAACGCACAGGACGCGCGTTATCCTCCTCCCAAACGATATATATAAGTTTCTTCGTGCCAAACTCATGAAACATTGCTCGATTGAGAATTTTGCACCGATCCTATACGACGTACAATAAGGGTTCATACCCCTACCCCGCCTTTGCTCCTCCATACACATTCACGGCGTAGTACGCGTTTCTAGATCGCCATGGGAAAGATTTTCGGCATATAATAGCCATGCTCCGCTGTCCTGCGTATAGCCCACGGGGGTTTTATTAGGATTTAGGGTCCACGCGGGAACTCGACTCGCTATTATAATGGATTCGCGAATGTCTGTCTGCTGCCTGCCTGTTCATCGAGGGTTCCTCCAGTATGCGCCATTGGGGAACATTGGAATCCTATATATATATATGTATATATTACATTTCTGCGAGTCTACTGCCGATACATTCTCCGCACAAATTTCTTCAAGGTAAAACTATCATACTTGTATATACAATACACTGTACTATACAGATTTATGAAAAAAAACTTAAAAATAAGCGTAAAAGCAGGCGAGAGAAATAAAAAGGGAGTAGAGGCAAAAAGCCATTCCATATTTATTGCAAGGTAATAATTGAAAGGCAGGTAGGGAACAGAGGCAGAAACAGAAACAGTTTGGAAATTGTTCCGAGAAGTTTCGTAAGCAGTATAGGGATAGATTCACGAGTACGTCAAATGAACGAACGGCCGTGGCACGGAAACAAAAGAGAAGCAGCTGACGTAGGCTAGGTTAGGGAGCACAACACAAAAGAGTCTTTCAACTGTGAACGATAGCGAAATCAGACTAGGCTAGACCGGGTTAAGACAGGTTAGGATCGCGTCAATAAATATCAGCTGCAGAAGCCGGTTGCTCTTATAAAAACCTTTCGCACACATGCTTAAAAAGTAGCACAACCCGTGTAAAAGCTCGTACGTGTGCCCATACCTACCATTTCCTCTCGAATAAACCTGCACCGTACATACTAACCGTTAAAGTGTACGCGTCCCTACGTAACAACTTGGGCAAAAAAATATCAACGTATTATTATTTCCGTTTTAGACGCTCGTCGTTAAATTTTTATTCTCCTTTGCCCCCTTTTCACTAATGAATTAACGTTTATACCTTTTTTAACGAACCTCGCAATGTTCAGTGTTTATTGATACAAAGTTATATAGATGGCGTGGATAAGGCATCAGTGTATACGTACACATACCTGCTCCGTGTCACGAGGAAGCTTTTTCTACCTGTCCTTAGAACGGTCGGAACGGTTATAGACATGGGAGGATATAGCAATAACGATAAGGATTTTCAAAATATTATAGACAGAGCCGTGAAGTTTAAACGTTATAGCGTAGAGTATCTCTCGTTGGATTAGTTTTTATCGACAGCTGAACCGTTCGGAGCCAGCTTGTTGCTTTCTTCCTGCCGATGCGATGACCCGTGGTCGGCTCATAGATTACGTTCTTTGTTCGGACCTGCCGGTGGATTCTCGGAATATACGTCGCATAGTCGAAATTAAGGATATTTATTGGTCTGGCGCTACCCACAGAATCTGAGATTTCGCGAGAAAAAAAAGTAGCGCTGGCGAGACCGGGCAGAGGCTGGCTATGAAAGGGGAAGGGGTATGGGATGAGTAGGGACGCGGGGACAGAGTCTTTGTTCTATGGAAATGAGCCAGAGGCTCGATCATAAAGGAGGTCCGCGATTGTGAAAGAGGCTTGCGAGCGAGCAAACAGTCGACCGATTCGCAACGGAAGGTCATCCGAAGAGAGTCTTCAGCCTGAAGATTCTCCAAGCCATGGGAACGCTCGTGAAATGCGCAGCAGGGAGCAAACTTGTCGCCCTTGTTCAAAAGAATCGCCGCTCACTCGTTAACTCGACAATGTCCCTCCGATAAAATAAACATGCTCATTCTTCAACGATATATATATACACGCTTAAACATCCAACGCTCGAGATAACAAGCGTTTCACCACACGGGCATATGGATTACGACAGAGAAAATCAACGTAACGGAAAACTTGCGAATCCGCAGCAACGAACTCGACATCAACGAAAATTTCAATACGAACTCGACATCAACTGCAGTGACGTTTTTCAAGATGAACGGTATTAAGGCGAGTATCGTATAAGAAGCCAACTGATTTAATGAAGCAGCCTCTTTGATGGAACGAAAGAGCAACTTTGAAGGTGCGCATCCGCCTGAGCCGAAGACTCTTCGACGTTCGAATCAATTACATTCTAAAATGTAACTGAACGTCGTGTCAAAGGCTCATCGTGTCACTCGCGTCCGATGACCTCGATTGAGCGATGGCAGAATTTCATATATATATATAAAGAGAGAGAGAGAGAGATGTTGAAGAGCCTCTCTCTCCAGTATTAGCAGGATTTTAATCTTAAGAATTCCATGTTTTTTACAGTATGTTTCTTCTTGTTTTTCGTCGAGGATTATATTTTACAGTAAGAGTAAAGTAAGGGGTTCCATTCTCTAGTAGTCAGACAATAACGTCTGTTGGAAAGTTGCGAGGTTCCCCTCCATAACCGTCTCTCACCGCAAACACGTTCCACCGTTGGGCTTCTGTCCCTCAAACTGTTTTCCTGCCTGCTCTTCAATCCAGATTATTCTTCCTCCTGGTGTTTCGTCCTTTCTCGCCCTTCGTACTCTTTCATCCTCCTTTCTACGGTTCCTACTCGGTTTCTTCCCGCAATCTGTCATCATAAACTTGAAACCGAGAGTGGAATCTACCTTGCGCAACACTCTCGAGATGCTGCTGCATTAACAAAAGTGCCCGGCTCCGGAATGAACAAAATGCTCTCGTTTAATGGAAAGTAAAATCGTTCGGGTCGAAGAATAATATTTTCCATGGCCTTGGGGATTAGGAGAATAGAAAGGCGTAAAAGTGAGAGTTGAAAATGGCCCAGTTGAGCCTAACGAGGAATATGCTAATCGCGATAGGAAAGCGATTGGCTCCCTTGTGAAAATAGACTGGTTTACGGAGGCCCAAAGCGATTTGTACCAGAGCAAGGGTCAAGGCGTGAAACGATCTTAAATCAAAGTTTACACGAGCTCTAAACGTTTTCCAAATTTATGGTCGAGGGCGACCTTGGTCACCACCACCATTCTTGGCAACAGGTATAATTTACCGTGCTTATCGTCCGCCCTTCTTACAATGGCTTTTCTCTTTCTGAAAAAATCAAATTTATCAATACATGTAACGCTGCAGCAAGAAACACGATACTCGGTTCTTCGTACATCGTCCGGTCTGTAATTCCAGAGCACACACGGTAAACATCTGCTTAGAAAATTTTTACCAGCGACATTCGCATCGCGTAGCTGAAACCTTGCACGTTCGTTTTAAGCGGAAAATGGCGCATTAAAAAATAAAGAAAAAAGAGTGGACTTTTATTAGCAACAATGAATATTTTGAAACATGGTATATTGCTCTAATCCCTGTACGCGAGAGCATCGCTTTTTTCACATTTTGCGGCGGATATTTATCGGATTGTTGGCCGAACGGGATCAGTGTAAAACAAAGGAGGGCGCGCAGAGATTCGAGTAAAATCAATAGCGTTGAAATATTGTGCGAGTAATTCGTGAAAAGAGCAGCAAACATTTGGAGCGAAAGCTTTGGCTTTCGAATGGTTGATAGAGCAATTTGGAAATGAAAGGGAAAACAAAAGAGAGTAAGAAAAAAGTGTGAGCGGGAAACAAGAGACGTCTTTAACAGGGTGTAATGTATAGTGGCCTTGGATGGCAGCGAAATTTGGGATTTGCTTTTTAGCTGGACAATTGAGCGCAGTGGCGGAAGAGAGCGGAACGGAGCAGAGGTGAAAGCTCCACGGCAAGCATTTACAAAGCGCCAGCGAACAAACGTCGCAATTAAAACAAAGCCTACGGCATTTGTTCAGACACCCTCGCGGTTTCGAACTGCATCCCTATGGGACACGGGGCTAAACCAGCCTTTCCAGCCGTGCACCACCAATGCCGCCTCGGCCCAGTCAGTTTACGCCAAGAGAAAAAACCGCTACTTTTTTTGCGGCCAGCAGGGATTATTCCGTGCCAACGCGACGTCCAAGAGGGAGCGACCTCGCCTCCGATCCTGACAACCCTGTCAACTTGAAAGCGACCTTCCACGGACCCTCCCCCTCCCCCTCCACCCACGAAAAATTACCGTCGTCATTCATCATTTGCTCCTATTTTTCATTTTCCACTGCAATACCGAAATTCCACATCTGGCGTTACTCTCCTCGATATTTCGACGTTACACCAACGCGCCCGCCCTCCACCCTCATTATACAATCCTAATACACCCTAACTCTCGATCGTACCTCTCGTTCGTTCAAAGACCATCGATCATCGAGACTCGTCCATGCGCTTCACCAACGGTGTCCAATTAAAACTCTCCTGGCTCTGTCCATTAATTGGCCAAATTTATGTCTCGACGATGACCTAACTGCATGGAGAAAAAAACTCATCCGGCTGACCAGCTGAAGCGTTTCGTAGGGTGGAAGCCCTAAATTTCGCGTTGAATGACGGAGCAACGTTAGTCACTCTTTCCAGGAAATTAAGAGGACGATGAGAGTTGGCAAAAAGTTTGCCAGTGCGTGTTTTTCGTTAGAGGAAGGGGGAGCGAGCGTTGGTCTCTCGTATACGTGTTGTTTTAGCGAAGGACGGCTAGAAGAGAGGGGGGGGGGGGGAAGCGAGTACGCGCGTGTACCTATATAGCCAAAGGCTGTGGGACGAGCACGGAAGTCTGATCGAATTAGCGCTACGAATTAGTTCCCGATTAAATCAGCTTTGTGTGACTGCTCGCTTCTGGGCCTGTCGCGCTCTCCTCCCCCCTCCCCATGTCCCTTGGCGTGGCTCTTGGCGCTCGCGCTGTGTTTAAGGACCGTGTATGTGATAACACCACTTTGCCACGCCACCCAGTGCCGGGTATAGGTAAATTATAGCTATAGCTTCAGCCTGCGAAGACGAGGCTGCAGAACCGTAGAGGTAATCCGGTTGCTTATTGCTACGAGACTCCCTCCGGAGCCTATACGCGACCCCGGCCACCCTCTCCTTCGTATCGGGGGTTAAGTTCGTTTCCACGTAGTTCGACGACTGGTCTCTGCCCCTCCCCCCTCTCCCCTACTCCCCTTCTCGGGCGTACCAAGTCTGCCTCCCTCGCCATCGTCGCGTCATGTCTGTCTACCCCCCCCCCCCCTCCCCCCCTCTCCCCTTCGTTACCTCTATATACACTATCATATATACGTACATTCTATACACGGACGAGTCATATCCCACAGGATCCAAGTGACCACATCAGTGCAGACCGTCCCTTCGCTCTACTAGTCTCTAAAATCACAACGCCTCCCGCACACTCTCTAAATATCTGTCAATTTACCAGTTCACCAGAGCATTTATTCATTACGACGCTTTCAGATTTTATACCGCAGCGTCTACATGCTAATGCCGCTGTTATATATTCAATGACAATTGAAAAGGGCTAAGGAAATGCACTGACGTAATGAAACAAAAATCTGAAACAAACGTTGATACGGTGCTTTATTCTCCCTCGCTTCTTTAATTTCATGAAAATTTATTAGTGTAGATAAATTAGAGATTAAAATAGAAAGTCGTCGCGGATTAATCCTTGAGGCTGTTTCTCGTTCTTCCCTTTTGCATCGTGAATAGCGGTATTTTTGCCGACGCACCGAGCGGTGGGTAATATTTTTATTTATAAGATGTGTGTATATAGCGGTTGCTGGGCTGCTGCTGCTGCCGCTGCTTATCCTAAGGGAGCACCGTGTTTGTTTTATATATACTGGCGATGCTTAATCAGCGACCAGAACGCGCCAAGCTATGAATATACATTATTGCAGAAACGTTTCCACATATCGTACGTGGCTAAAGGGGTTCGAGGGTGAAATAAGGGAAATGGTGGTAAAGGGATAAGGGGGAGGGGGAGGGGGTAGGCAATCCTTTTTTATGCAGTAATTAGGGAACGGTCGCTTACGCCGTTCATATAAATCACGAGGGCACACGAGGAAAGGAATCATGAAGATGCGAGTGAGCCGGTGGATCCAGAGGGATCGAAAGCCAGGGGAGAGTATGGTAAACGTTTAGATTTAAGGCGTTACGAGCTCTCGAGTGATGCGAATAAGGACTTCTCTATGTATGCTCGTAAAAACTCTGATGTGATAAAACCCTTATATAACTTCTACAAAACCCAACCTTCCACTCTTTATTCCCCCCCCCCCCTTGGAACATTTCCTCCTCTTCTTTTCCCCCATAAAATTTCCTCCACTTTGACAAGCTCCAAATTAACGAGCAACGCAGATCCTTCGGTTATATTATGTATTAAATATACAAACGCGTATAGTATATATAGAGAGCTCTCGACGCGATCTCTCTTTTGAAATTTCCTGAATTCCATTACCCTTCTGTTACCGAGGGGATGAATTTCGATCGAATTAATTCACTGCACTATCATTTTTCCCTAGATAATTCGATTCGTATGATTATGAAGTAACATTACAATGTTAATTAAGCGATTTTGACTTTTTATCGAACGAGCTTAGGATCAAAGGGGAAACTTTTTGAGGAGGAACTGGAAATCCCGAGCTTTAGCCAGCCGAGGAGAGGGGTGGAACAATTCGTCAGTGACGCACTCGAGCCGGTTAAAGAGAGGATCTAAGAGCGAAAAAGAAAGAACGAAAGAAGGAGAATAAAATGGAAAAAATACACAGAGGAAAGAGGGAACCACTCGTGTTTGGAGTACACACTCCGTTACAACGAGGTGCAATAAGAGAACCGCGAAAAAAAAGAAACAAGGAAACAGTTTAGTACCGGCTCTCTTACTCTCTATCCCTCTCTCACACAAACGCGTGCACACTTCTAGAAGCTATGATAATCTCCTACACACTACAATCTATATAGATATAAAACGTTCAATTTTTTTTTCAATTTGGATCAAGCTAGAAACTTCTCGTCCTCCCTTTTCTATACTTATAAATTATACTGTACACAGTATATATATATATATATATATATATATATATTTAAAATCATCCAGCTGAATAAAATCATTATGACCGAACAGAGGTTAAAGAATTTTTTTACGCGTAATAATGATATTTATAACGTTTGATTAAACCCGAGAAATTTATTACGCATCTAACGCTCGGAGTTGGCGTTCCCAAAGGGCCACGCCCTTTATCGAATCGAGTGGTACTAGCTATATGGGGACGCATCTCGTACAGCTACAGCTATCCCAGGCAACTTCGGTTCAAGCCAGGTGAGAATGGCGAGTGATTACAGGTGATTTGGAAGAATTGACAAAATATTATTTTTATATATATAGACATGCGCGCAGCTGGCACAGTGTGCGGGCACGAAAAATAAATAAAGTCACGGTATTCAAGTCCACCACCAGCATACTTGTCGATCATGAAACTTTAAAACGGCAATTAAAAAATATCGCTTCCTTCTTCAGCAAGGGTTATAGGGGAAAAGGTTTGCCTCTTGATTAACTCTCCACTCGGCCATTAGAATTTCAAATGGCTCCGGTGCATTCACACTGTCTTTGTACGGGAAGCCTTATTGTTATGCGTTATTAAGCAAGGGTCGTAATTAAAAATAAAAATACGACCACGAGTTCTGTCATTTATAAAAAAAAAAATTTCAGTAAGAATAGCGATCGTGTAGCGTACCAGAGGTAAAAATGTGGCAGATATGGTTGGAAATTAAGGGGGGAGAGGGTAGATCTTCGGTATCAGAAAGTAATCGATGGAAACGTCAACAAATTCGAGAGTGTGCAACGAAAGTCACGGATGTGAGTCATTGTCAAAGCAGAGACAGGGCGGCGGTTACAGGCTGCCTACCTCCCTCCCCCTCCCCCCTCAACCCATTCCCCGTATTCGTTAGGGGATATTTTAATGGGCCACCGCTTTGGATCCGCCGGTGTTTAATTACAGGGGCTCTCAAAGCTACGTGTGCGCGTGCCACTAACAGGCTCATAATGAATCACTACGTGCAACTTTTTAATCGCGACTCGCTTACGACTATTCTCACGTAATCCGTAAATAACGTTCAGGGCTCGCTCAACAAATTGCGAGCTCTGAGGAATCACCGAATTAAAATACAGAGTGAAAGGGGAAGAGAGAGAGAGAGAGAATATTGTTGATAATTTGAGAAATACGCGGATCATTATAGCGATATAGCGTTCCACGAAGAAGGAAGCACGCCAGCAGGATTAGAGACGCAATTGGCCGACTCGTGAAAGCCGAGCGAAATGACGAGGCTACCGCTTATAGGGAAAATAACGATAAAGCCACGAGTAAGAAAGTAATTCAAGGCGGCAAAAAAGATAATCAGCGACTTAATTAAACAGCGTTTCAAGGGTGAATCTACGCAGCGTCCCGTTATTGCACACGGCGAGGGAATGGAAAATGGTGGCGCGAAGATGAACGAGTCAAGCTAGATGGATATAAAACAGAGTTGGAGTGATAGAGAGAAGAGGATTGGGGAGGAAGGGGGGGGGGGGGATAGTGTTGAGCGAGCGAGTGAAAGAGAAGAAAAAGGAGGAACGGAGAGAGAAACAGAGCGAAGGACGTTTTTTGCGCGTGCGGAAGTGCACGCAGATAAACGCAATATACGCGCAGCGCAAATGCAAAAGTATACGTTTGTGGATATATATGTGAGGGGGAGAGAGTCGAGCTGGCATGATAGTCGGAGAGATTCGAGGGGAGGGGAAGAGAGAGGGAAGAAGGAGCAAGAGAATGAGAGAAAAGCTGATAGAGCGAGAAGGGTGTACTTTACCACCTCATAAAAAGGGAGTGTGAGTGTTGTGTCTGGAGCTGGACCCACCCTTGGGTGAACGTCCTGGAACCCCTGCGCACAGACGGTTTTTCCTCTCTCTCTCTCGCTCCCTCTCTAGAACACCCTACCAACTCTCCTCTATGCCTATCCTACTTTGTTCGACTGCCTGCTTGTCTGCCTGGCTTTCTGCTCTCCTCCTCCTTTCATTCCACTCTTCCCCACCCTCGCTTTCTCTCTCCTCTCTCTCTCTCTCTTTCTCGCTCTTCTCTCTTCTCCACCCTTCTTGACGCTTTCTCTCTCCACAAGGTGTCTACACTCCTGTCCGTAAATGCAAGAGCAGAGCGGGGTACACCCTTCTTCTTCCACAGGGGTTTTCTATTCCCACAGGCACGTCTGGGATGTGGCATAGACCTTTCTCCCTTGCTCCCTCGCTCCTTCTCTCTCCAGTCTGCCTTTTTCTACTCATTCGCTTTACCGACGCGCAATATGTTTCGATTTTTATTTCTGCTCCAGTGCGAACGGTGGACAACAAACTTTAACCCATTTGAAAGAAACAATGAGAATGGTCAAAATCGTTAGAAAAAAATAAACGAGTGAACGCTGCGTTATGAACAGCGAGAGAGAGAAAGAGAGAGAGAGAGAGAGAGAGAGAGAGAGAGAGAGGGAGAAAGTTTGAAACGTGCTGGCGAGTAGAAACAGACGTTACAGAGCGTTAAGTAGAATAAAAGCGTGGTAGGTATGGACGGTGCAGAGAGCAGCGCATAATTTGATTGGAACGCACATGGGCCACTGTTTTATTCAAGCAATTAAAGCTTACAGCGTCTTGCGAGCGGTCGCTCCGGTAAGAAGGGTGGTGGAGGGGGGAGAACAAATCAGCACTGGTTACGATGTGCAAATTTGAAAGTGTAATCGTTGAAGCTGCAAAAGCTAATTAATGGCACGCATCTCGCACGCTTCCCAAGGCCCGCTGTACGCGCGTTTATAAATATTCAGCACGAACTTAAGTCGTAAATGACGCGATTTATGAAATAATAGCCCTGGTAAGTAAGGAGGCAAACAGGCAGCGAACGCACTGCCAACTTCTCCTCTCGAGTAATTCGAATGTACAGCTGCGATAAATATAGGAGAATTGGGACTATTAACTGGCGAAAAGCTTCGATTTATCGCGTCCACAACGCCCCCTCGGCTCCCATAGCTGTCTAGCAGCGTTCCATAGAATTCCCTCCGTTCCACCGTTATACGTCATTCGCGTGCTGTCGCCCACAAATCATCGGGATCATCGAGAGTGCGACGCATAATGGACAAAATTGATACTCCACAGGGTATATCCTTTGCTGCAGGAAGAGAGAGAGAGAGAGAGAGAGAGAGAGAGAGAAATATATAAGAGAGTACACATTGTGTATGCAAGAAGTAGAGGGCGAAGCTCGCGGTGATGGTCGTGCAAAGTAACGATTAATAAACCGAGCCATCTAACGAGCTCTCGCGATATAATAACTGCGGGTTATTAACGACGTGAACAAAATATCAAGAATGCCCCGGCATATATGCTATATTGGCCGATATAAATCAGGGAGCGTGGAATAAAAGGCAGGAATCGAACAAGTCGAGAATGTAATATAGATCAGGAATAGAGTAGAGATAAAGGGGATAGGATGATGTGAGATGGTAGGTATGGAATGGGAATGGCGCGTGGAAGGGGATGCTGCGACTGCATGGGAGGGCTGCTTGAAAGGGAGATTCCGTGGACAATCAGCGCTGCCTGTGACAATGTGCGGAGAAACCGAGGACCACCCCAGACATTCGCTGCGTATCAGCGACGGCTTCGATCCTCCCCTCCCCTAGAAAATCCTATTTCACCTAAAATCAATGATCTCTCTCCCACTGGAAATTTCACTCGAAAACCGATTACCCACCGCGAAACATCAAAGCCAACCAATCGTTTTAAAAATATTACAAATCGCGCGTGCAAGCTTTTCCCTGCTCTCTGCGAGGCAAAATCTTCGGAGAAAGTTGGAGGGGTGACTCTCCGTGGTGGATTCATGATAAGGTTCGTTTTTCAGAAAATCCAGTAAAATTAGAGATTGGAAAATGTTTGAAGCAACGACGCGTGGCGCGGGAGCCTCCGAGCTGACACTATGCTCGAGGGAGTGGCGAGTGTATGTGTGTCTGTGTGTGTGTGTTTGTGTGAGGAGGTTGAGCGAGAGGAGAGGAGAGAGGGAGGCTATATAGGGAGAGACAGTAGACACACAGTGTCGAGTCAAAGAAAGGGGCAATAACCAATGTGGCTGTCGTAGGCCATGCAACCCATCCAGCTTTTGCACCCCCCCCCCCCCACCCTCCTCCTCCTCCTCCTCCCTTGCCTCCCTACCACCACCAAGCACCGCTCTCCACTGTTTGTAAACACACAGACGTGCTACTTTCCAATGCAGCTCCATTTCAGTGTGTGATCGGTGCTGTACGCGTTACATGACGCACGCGCGCAACCATGCAGGGTGTGCCCCGCGACCCATGCGTCTTCTTAATGACCAACAGGAAAGCTCTATCCTGTCCGTCGTCTAGGTTCATCCGACCTAGCCAATCGAGCGAATTCTCATCGAAAAGCTCAAACTATACGATGAACGTAACATACATAATTTACTATTCGTTGTAGGAAAATGCTTGCACTTGGGTCAAGATACAAGGAAGAGAAAAGAAAGAAGAGCGAGAAGTTGAAGAGGACGCGCGTTCGCGTCGTTAGCCAAGAGATTTTGTCGTGGAAGCTTCTCGCTGAACTGGAGGCTGTTATATGGACGGGAGAGCGTGTCGAAGCGCAAAGTATTAAATGGAAAAAAGAAGTTTTCTAATAATAGGAAGACGCGAGCTTTTCTGGTGAAGGGGTAGACACAGTGGGAAGGGAGGGGGGGGGGAGTAACGAGGGTGTGTGGAGGGAGGGAAAAAAGGAAGGAGAAGTGAAAAAAGTTTCATACGTGGCACGCAGGCATTTGGCGGGTTTTGTCATGCATACACTTTGCTGCTGCTGCTACTGCTGGCTTTTGCGAACTCTCCTTGAACTTTGTAGGAACATCGCCTTGAACCAGGCAGGGGCCGCTCGACGGAATGGCCTCGCGCGACGGGTGGGGCGTTGTCAAGTGGGGGAGGGGCTACAAGTAGAAAACGATCGATTCGAAAATTTCCACTTCGTCGAAGCTATCGATTGGAAAACTTGAGTCTCTCTCTCTCTCTCTCTCTCTCTGCTTCTCTGTTCACTAATTGTTGCAGTCCAGCGACAATTTCTACTCCTCCCCGCACTAATTACCGACTCACCATCTACGATGCAACTGCGCAACATTATCGAGTCTCTCCTGAGTTAAAGGAAAAAACTGCGATCCCCTAAGAATTCTATTCATTATCTCAAAATTCGCTCTCGATCCCACTTACAAAAGCGTAGGATGCACGTATAATTTAATGTTCAACGGGTCAATGGAGTGGGAGATTTTGAAAGGAAGGCAGCGGTAGGTATAGGTTTGTAAGATGAATCTTCATTCGGAATAAAGACTAAAGAGCGCGGACGGCATTCGAGCTCTCGTTTCGTGCGGTCTCTTTGAGCTCCATTTCGTGCGTATTCGAGGGATTTCCTGCGATCTGCAAAAGTCGAGTCAGTCGATCCTCCTGACTAGTAGCGTGCAGCAGTAGCGTCAGTGGCTGAAAGAAAAAGAAAAGGATGGTTCGAAAGAGAGAGGGAGAGAGAGAGAGAGAGAGAGAGGTGGGTAAGCATGAAAGATTGACGAAGCGGAGAAAAGAAGAGGGAGGGCGACGTAGGGAGGAGGAGTGGAAGAAAGGGGAAGCTCGCAAAGATAGATGGGTAGACAGAGAGAGAGAGAGAGAGAGAGAGAGAAGTTGAGTTAGCGGTAGTGGGGATCGAGTGGAGGGGTAGCAATCCGAGGGATCAATGGACGCCACCCTACCGGGGCACTACACTCTCTCACTACTACGTAGTATACGACGACCAACTGCATAGTAATACTATGCCCGTGCTACGTAGTACGGGACTACATACTGCTGCCTCCGCCCCTCCCCCCCCCCCGTCCTTATCCTCACCCTCCACCTCCTCCTCCACCATCCCACCGACCATTCCCCCCTGGCCCCACCAAGAGCAGACGGACGAGAAGCCCGTCGCCACGAGGGCTAACGGCCTTCCGCGCGCGCTAACTTCGATCCACCAATCCAGAAACTCGCCCACTTGGCGCGCGCGGGAAAACGCGTTCTCGCTGCTGGTAGCGCCGGCGCATGCGCGGACCAAGCCACAAACGACGCGCACGCACTCGTGGCGACGCGAGGGTCTGGCAGGTGGCGTGGCTGACTCCCTCCCCTCCTTTACCACTTTTACGCGTACATGTGTAAGCGCACGAGTGCCAGCGAACCAATATAGTGTACTCGCCACTGTCCAGCAGCCTCCCGATGTAAATTTATATTTCGAGTGTGCTACAACCTACCAGACGGATAATAGGATTATCTAATTATCACTCGCTACTCTCTTCCATCTCAAAGCTCGCATTACAGCCTTGAAAAGCAAAGGGTTTTTATAGCGTTGTTTCCCATTATCCGCAGCTATATCCCCATCAGTCTGCTTTTCACTTTTGAATTCCTCACTGTTACCGCTTAAATTATAGGTACTTTACTTTTGTGATCGAATGTCTCGTTTGTTTCGAGCGAGAAACAGTTGGTAATGCAGTTTGTGGCTTTTGCAATATGACAATACCGAGAAGTCGGGTTAGCCACACGTGGGCGATGCGGAAATTGCGAACGAGGGGAAGGATAAAGGGGTAAAAAATGGTGGGTTTAAAGGCAGCTTTGTAATACGTTTCGGACGGCTCGTTTGAGAATAGCTTCCGCGGAAGTGTAGTCGAGCAAGTGCAGCGGCAAAAACTAAGAAATCGCACGCACGTGCGTGTGTATGAGCGGAGGGGGTGGAGGGGTGGCCAAGGGCCACGTAACGACGTTGTTAGTACACATGCAACGCATTTAGTGGCGAACAGGCTGCAACGGAGGAGTTTGGGTCGAGTACCGTCGAGTTTATGTCCTTCAGCCTTTAATTTCGCGCGGAGCAGTCAACTCCCCCTCCCCCTCCTACCACTCCTCGGTCTCTCTTAAAGCCTAAAGTTCCGCAACTCTCACCCCTTTGAATCGCTCGCCGCCCCATGCTACTTTTACATACGACGCACTCTACTCGAGCAGGTGTGCGAAGACCAGCGGGCTTGCGGTAATCCTGAGAAATTTCCGACCCATCAACCTCCTCCCGTTTGCAAAATGATCTTCGACGAGAAAATGGAGCCCCGACTAATGCGCCAGACGGAAGAATGGCCGGAGACGATGTTTTCTACGTCGCTAAATGTGTTATGACTACTTTTCAAGAAATTGCTGAACCAACGCTGGAGCCACACCACCACCACCACCACCACCACTACCGGTCAGAGTGTATTAGCCTCTAACTCTTAATTCCCCGAGGAATATCCCTGCTACTACCATTTCTCCTTCTCCTCTGCCATACCTACACGTTTCTCTCGTCCGTCCATTTCTCTCTTTCTCTCTCTCTCTCTCTCTCTCTCTCCACTGATGCTTTCTTCTCGCAAACCTGCAAATCCTACGAGAAAATGCAGCGAGGGAGCATTGGATACTATAAAACGAGAAACGCCCATCGATTTTGTAATATTCCAGCCTATGGAGACTACGAGGGCCGGAGAATCTCTGCGATCCATTGGAAAATGTGTGTCGCGAAGCCATCGAAATGGATGATGGTGTACAGGAGAAACTCTGGCCAATCACGATCGAAATTCCCGGAAAGACGGAGGGAATCGCCTTGCGAAACGGGAAGCTTTAATCCAACATCGATTTCCTACGAAAAGGCAATCAGGAACAAGTCGGCGTCCCTTTTAGAAACCGCCTTTCCCCCTGTCCTACACTCCTTTACACTAACAAGCACTTATCGAAACGAAACGCGAGCCACTTCCGGCTGGCCGATTCTCTGTCTCCAGCACCGATAAACCTTCCTTACCGTTCTAGCGCAGCTTATCGCAAGATATTTTCGCTACGAGGAGTTTCCGTCCGTTTTCCTCGTCTCTTTAGCCTATTATGGTAGATATCCCCCTGCCTCTAGATACTATATATATATATACGTAAGAAAGAAAGCAACAGCGGAGAATAATTCAGTTATTTATTTATACGATAGACGGAGAGGAGAGCGCGAGGCTCTAAGTAATTTTGGCTGTTTCTGGAATGACTGAGGGCTACGTAGGAAAAGTTTTCGGGGACTTGTGAGTTTTGATTGGTTCACGAGGACGAGGAAGAAAGGAGGATGAAGCGTGTGTGTATATATATATATATATATATATAGTTAGGGATAGGTTAGACGCGCATAAATTTAATTTCCATATCCTTAAAATTCTCGGGTAAAAGGGGGCAGATCGAATGCGCGATCGGTGTTATGATAATGAGTGTAGCTTCTTTGGCGTAGGTTCTCGCTTCGGCTGCTCATTGATGGGGTAGACGGCGCCCTCTTACAAGTAAAAACTCGCTTGTCAGCCAGCCGTTACGCCCGGCTGGCGCGAAAATATTCTTTCCAAATGTCTCCCTCGTTTCTGCTGCTGGCAAATGTCGAGAGGCTGAGCCGCGCGGGCTGTGCAAAGTAGCCGCAGGGAATAACGCGCTATTCCTCTATTCACGTAGAATAATCGATGCGACATAACTTACCACTATGAAGCCTCGCTTTTTTTTTTTTTTTTTTTTATATAAAATTGCAGATCTTTCGAACGAGGAGAAGAATGATTCTCTGTATCGTTGCTGGGGAATTACGCAGGTAAACATTGATACGTTCCATCGACTATTCGTTCGAGACAGTTGTGGGAGATCGGTATACAGTGTTATGTGGTTAAACGAGAGGACAGGTGGAAAAATATCCTGTTGCAAAAATTGGGTCGAAGCGCCTAACGAAGTATCGAAGAAGAAGAGCAGAAATTTAGAGTCCGCTGCAGGATCCTTGGAAAATAAGAGCAGGAGGAGGATGGAGCTCGAACTCGATCGACGGTGTCTCGAGAGAAATGGGAAGTGAGACCAACTTCCTCTATTACCGATTCGCACCCCCTTGCCCCTCGTTTTCCTTCAGAGAGCGAGCAGATTTATTCAAAGCTTAACTGAGAAAAGGCCAGTCATTGTGTCGGCCTCTTTGTCGTCGAAGCATCCTATACTCTTCTCTCGTTATCCCCGAGCCTCCGCAAACTCTCGATTCTCTTTCCTCGAGAGGGTAGAGAATGGGGTGGAGAGAGGGTGGACCGCATTCCTGACTTCGTCAATAGAAGACGCTGAACGGATCGAGTCGATCCGAGCCAAAGGGGGGATAAACGAGGAGCTTGAGAGATAGAGGGAGGGGGGGGGGGGGAGGGGGAGGTATGCATCGGAAGAGCAGAATGAGCGAGAAGTCTCTTATGAGGTCTTTGAATACCGACGCCTGAAAGTGGGACCCTCATAGAGCAGAGGTGAAAACGAAAAAGAGATGAAAGAAAAAGGAAGCACGTGAACCAATGGAGAACTGTTAAGAGCTGCTGGATGGAGGCTGATGACGGAATGGAGAATGAACAAAACGTTAATAGAGACGAGAGTCGTTCAATTTCATAGGAGCTAGCAATCGAAACGCAAGCGTCCCTCCGCCCGACACTCGTCTCCCCAACTTTTCGATTCCCGATTTTAGTTGTTCTATTATTAAGTCGAAGACTAAATTTAAAAGTTTCCGCGAAGAAGAAAAGACTGGCCATTCCGATCCGGAGAATTATTAACTGGTGTCTTCGACAAAACTCCCTAATTAACGACTGCTGCGATAATGAGTAAAATGTGTGAATCGATTGACGCGGGTAGGAAATATTTTGATAAATAAGCGGTTCTTTGTTCGAGAAATAATATAAGAGCGCGGCAGCGGTGGGAAGATGAAGCGAGAGAGAGAGAAATGGAGTTTTCTGGCGAACGGTGGAAAGAGCGTGTGAAATCATCGTCTAGTCTCTCGAAACGCGTGGCGCGCCTAACAAAAGGAAGAGCGAGACCGCGTCTGCGTGAATCAGTAGGTCTAGACGCGACGGGTCATGAACTCAATGCAACTCACCGAAACCGTTTAAGAAGCTTTTCTTCTTCTGCGTATAGCGCTAGGAAGCAGGCAGGATGAAAAAATTGGATGGCTTGTGTGCTCCTGCAGAAAAGAAAGAAAGATACACTTTAAATATACTTATATATACTGCATATATATATATATATATATATATGTATACATAATATAAGTAGAGTGCGCAATGCTCGTTTGCCTGCATATCGCCCTAATCAAATACAAGCGGAACCTATCGCTGCTCTACCGTATACCAGCTTGCATGTATCGCACCAGAGGATTCTGCAGGCTTCTCCGTAGAGTTTATTATTAGAGAGACGAGCTGAGATAAAGTGGACCATAGGGCTAGATATTGTATGCATGCGCGTCTAATTAATAATTCGCGTTTGGTAAGAGCGTCTCTGGGGGATCAGAAAGCGCGGGTGGACAGCGAAAATTTATCGTTGAGGAATCTGCAGTCATAACACAGAGAGAGCTCAGACGCTTTCTCGTCATGACTCTGCTGCCGTCTAAAATTAGAGACCGTCCCGACGAAGCTGACACCTAACGATACAGGCGAAACTGCCGTATCAAACAAATTGGACAGCGCTAAATCCACGTGTCCGTGCGCGTTAGCAGTCCTCGGACACGTTTCCAATAAAAATACTTCAGTTAGACTGTGTGTTAGCTTTAATCCAATAACGCGTATAGGACGAAAGCTCTTTCTAATAAGAGATGGGTCGAGGAATATATTCTTTCGGTACTGGAAACAAAAAACCTCTGAGATGATGGTAGAAGTAACGAACGTTGGGACGGCTGGCTGGGGATATGCAGGTGAAGTTTGTCGAGGATCGTATAATACCTACAGGTGAAACGGAATTGTTATTTCTTTCGGTGCGGAATCGGTATAATATAAGGACGATAACGCGACGTGCCGTAAAGCCCGACGCTCCAAGAGTTTTATCCCACTGCTTCCGTATAACAGTCCTTGTATGCTATATATATATATATATGGTGCACGGGCGATTGGACGGTACATACACACATTTGCCGATGACTCCTCTCGCTTCTTTCCCTCTGTATTATATACTACTATGTATACTGTAGTCGTGTCGAGTTTGCAACTCTGCTTATATGGACCCTGATTTCACACGTACGCTCATATTCGAAAAGTTTAACAGTTTCCTCCCACGATAGCCCCCTGGTGCAACATTTTCCACCAATTAGACGATAGTTCTTGCTAAATTTCATGCAGCAGCCGGTTGAAAATTTCTCTAAGAGAGTCATCTTTGTGCTAAAGTGGAAAATTTAATTAAATCTGCCAGTAAGATAGCGCTTTTCCCTTATTTCAATTTAATCACTCGTATTTTGAGTCGGATGAAATTAGTAGGAGTCGAAAATAATTTAACTTCGATAAGAGAATTCTTCGTTTCTTCATAAAAGAGGGCTGGATGGGGAGTGGAGTGGAGGAGGGGGGGGGGGGGGGGGAGAGCCCTCGCTGAAAGGGACGAATTTTGTTATTTCGAGTATCGTTGGTGATGGTCGATGCTGAGGTGTGTCAGAGCTGAGAATGGTCGTTCTGAAAAAAGATTCCGTGTTTCCCCATAAGCCCCGAAATGATGCACTTCCTGCGGGAACGTCACGTCACGCCTGTCACATCAGGATTTCTGGATTGACGCGACCCACTGCCATTTGAGTGGCACTTCCTCAGCCCCAAACTGGAAAATTCTGGTGACACGTGCTCGACTCGACCCATTTCCTATTATTAAGGTAGCCTAGTTTCTCCATCTTCTCCATCTTACTCCAGCGCACACCGCCGAGTATCACTCTCACCAATGATACTCCAACTTTATCAATTTTCCAACATCTTCGATAAAAATCAATTACGCGACACGAGTCAGACGCATTACAATTCATATTCCGCTCTCAACACTTTTCATAAGTGATTTTTATTTTAAAACTGCACGTGTTACATATTTCATAGGACAGATATTCACGACGAGAAAACTCCTCCCGATCTTCATGAATACCAAATAAATATGAGAAACCACCATTGCGATTCTTGTTCAGCGAGCTGTTTAATTCAGCAGATTTTATTCCCGGATATAGTACTTGAAAAGCTTGTCTAATAAAGTGGTTATAAATTATTAAAAAAAAATTGTCGTAGAATTAACGAATGCAAGATACAACCACACCGCGTTATTTGAGTGATCGGAAAACGCGTGAAAAATTGATATTCGTCAAGCTGGAAAGCTTCGAGATTCTCATTGTTTATCAACAAAAGCTTTTTGCTTCGGTCCTTGCTCGCGTGCGAGGTCACCAGCTCAGGAGGGTTTTCGCAAAGTGTTCGAGAAGGCATTGTTATGAAAAGGAGATGTAGTGTATGGGAGAAGAAAGAAAGAAAAATGGAAAAACAGCAAAGTGCGTAAATTGTATCGAAGTTGAGGAAAAGGTCCGGCCATCGAGCAAAAAAAAACCTAAAGTGGGCTCGACCCTCTTTCTCTCTCTCGACTCTCCTTTTCTCTATCAGACATGCGATTCACGTAGCTCGCCGCTGGCATCCCCGATTCAATCTAGACAAGGTCGAAGGGTGGATTCTGGAAAGACCAGTGCTTCTCATGTATTGTACGCGCAACTTCCATTCACGTGTGCGTACATTACATATATATATATATGTAGTATACAGTGTATACTGTATATACGTTTATATAGCCGGTGTGAGCGAGACGGAATAGGAGGCAAGGGAGCAAAAAGAGGGACGAGCAAAAAAGTGAGTACAAGTAGAAAAGATGTAGAAGAAAAGGGAGGGCTCTAGTTTCGAAAGAGGTGAGGGGGGGGGGAGGCTTTATGACCAAAGTTGATGGCAAAATGCACAGACGGACGAGCAAAATGCTGTCCTTCCTCAACTCATTCCACGATCTCTCATATCCGGTCGAGCTTCCTCGTCTTCTTTAGGCGTCAGCTGTGAGCCAGAATCTCACACTTGTATATATATATATGTATGTATATAATCTCATTGCCAAATTTCAACCCTTCCTTCGAACGATTTACTTAATTTTCAGTTCCGATCATCGATGATATTCAAACGCGTTATTGCACGGCGTCTGCATATATATGTATATATATGGTTATGAATAAGCTTATAAGGTGGCTATGAAGATTGTTTTCATTGAGAATTGCTTATTCCACTATCGCACGTTGCGGGAGAAACGTATTATGACAGCGCGAGGCGAAAAATGTAGATATAAGGTATGAACTGGAAACTGGCACTCGTGCTGAATGCCAGGACAAGAAGGACAGGCGACAATCCTCAGTTATACGACCTTCCCCCTATCTCCACACAGCTCTCCACCTCCTTTCCTCTCCCTTTATTATGACTTTATCCAATACCCATGAGTGTTGAGCTCTCGCATCTCTTCTTCCTATTACTTTATCCACGTCATTCCTCCGTCAGTTTCAGTAGCCTCGAAACTTCCCACTTGAAATAAAAGCATATTATATCGTCGCAATTATTTCCTCAAAGTGGTAAGCTCTCGTTATATATATATATAGATGTAATGTTTCTTCACTATAGTTAATATAAAAGGGATTGCCTTCCCCCCCCCCCCCCCCCCCGGACATTTCCTCTCATCGCACACTGACGATTCTCCTTTTTAATCAAAACGCCCTTCTCATAACTTCGTCCAGTGCGAAAACCATAAATTCCCCGCAAAGGCGCATAAATCAGCCGCGCGCGTGCCGGAATGCGCCGAACACGGTGCTACGTGCCTAATCGATCTGGATTCCGTCCGCGAGACGCTACGAATATAAAGTAAACAGTACCGTTACAGGAAGCCACCAGATGGGGGAAGAAATTCAGAGTTCTTAGCTCGATAAATATATACACGCGTATAATCGAGTTAAAGACACGAGGCTTTGCCTCTGCTGCTGCTCTCTGGATATTGTCTTGTGGGAATATAAGGGGGGGGGGATGCGCGAGATAAACAAGGAAATATATATGTATATAGGAGTGTGTGGAATAAAAAAAAGTATCCTTGTCACCCTGTTGAATAATCCATCATAATCTGGCAAACAGCGGGATATCGTTTTTTCTTTGGATTGGGAGAGGGGAGGGGGTTGGATTTTCGTATTTCAGGGTTGTTGAAAAAGGGGGAAAAACGAGTGGTGCGTTAGGTGGAAGAAACTGGATGAAAGGGGGCAAAAGAGGGCCAATGGATGGAAAGGGAAAAAAGCGTGGAATGGCGTGGCATGGTAGCCGATCGCTTACAGAGTGTCTCGAATCACCTCATCTGTCGGAACGATGGCTGGCGCACAGGAAGAAGCTAAAAATGATCGATGGCCGGCCGATATTGGTAGCGACATATGGAGTGGAATCTGCCAGCTTGCCGGCCGTTCTCTCAGCTCTTAATGACAACTCTCGGGGACTTTCATGCTCGAGACGTGTCACGCCTTGAAAAGATCGCTTCCACAACAAATTTCTGCTTAATTACAGTTATACCGCCTCTCTGATGGCCATGCAGCAGTCTCTGCAGTATATAGGTGCTACGCTTTATACGCGGGGAAAGCACTTTCTGCTCCACAGGATCATCCTATAGTCCAAGGTAATAATTTGATAAAGGGCTGTGTGCAAGGGTCGGGCAAGCCGCACGCTCGTGCTCTAGCTGTTTCGGGGAGGCCGATAAAACGGTAATACAATTATCCTCACTGTCGTGTTTCACTACTGGAAGCAATTTATGAACGCTTGGTCAATCAGTTCGATCGATGATTGACTGAAATTCAAGGATTTGCCGATCTGCCGTGTGCAGTGCACTCGAATCATTCCCACCCTCGGCATCATCATCCATTTACCTATTTACAACACACGGTCGTTCCTATATGTTATATATACGTATGTATATATGTATGTCTGTACCATCAGAGGAAAAAATTGTCAAATGACGGGGATCTAACGAGGTGCTTGCGCGATCATAGGACGTCTCTAATCAATTATTTTTTTCCTCTCCCACCCCCCGCAAGATGGATACCACGCGTGGGGTAAGGACGAGGGATGTTGAAGAATTGATCCGGTCCCCTCGTCTCTGCAGGGCTTCGCTATGGGATGTTATAGGAAAGTAGGTCGGAGGCACTCGACGTAGGGAATAAGGATGGGTGGGGGACACGCTTAATTCCACGGAGGAAAATCGAGAGAGAGAGAGAGAGAGAGAGACGCAATTTTCCTCGGATTAGGATCACGCTGTCCCTTAGGCTGATCGGCTTCATTAGGCGTATGAATTAGACAAATTGCGCCCGAGCGTCGAAATGAAAAACGTCGCAAAATTATCTTTTCTTCTGTGCACACTCGTTTCTCGCCCCCTACCCCGCGAACCAGAAAACCCCTCTGACGTATATCTACACCGGATCCGCCTTCAGCGATTTATTCCCGTCTACGTTATCTCCAGGAAATAACTAAAGACACTCGCCCTTCTATTTATCAGACCTTCGAGACGAAATTAATATTCCCTTATCGGTGTAACTTTTCGCTTTGTCCAACTATACGACTTTTTTTTTTATCAACATCACGAACGATAACTCGCCATGGCATTTCCCTACATTTTGAGTTTGAATAAAGAAGGGAGGTGACCCGTTTTGCCTGTTAAAATTGGCTCAAGTTCATACAAAGAAATATATAAGGGAGGTTGTAAATTGATAAGAAAAACGTGGGATAAATGCAAAAATGGAGAAGCTGGTGCTTTGGTCAATGTACTGTATCGAGGAGGTATATATAAAATAATGATCCTGAGTGATAGGTTGTAGAAAAAGAAGCAAGGGGGAGAGAGAGAGAAGAGTGTGGAAAAAGCGAAAGCTTAAGGAACAAGAGTTACGTGGTATGAGATGGTAGCGAACGGTCCGGTTCAGAAAAGTTCTTTCCGATCCAAGGGAGACGAAACGTTTTTATTCCGTTTGCAGACCCTATCTGATCAGGAAGGCCTCTCACGACTCCAGTGATTTATTCTCTCCATTTCTAGGGATTATTTTATATATACAGGTGGCCCTCCCCCTCTCCCCCCTCCCATATCGACGCCATCGTGACCAAATGTCTGCCAAGTTCAAGCCGATCTTTAGGAAAGATTTTTCTTCATTGTTATTATTATATTCTTTCGTGTTACTATATATATTATATATCTTATACCAGAGCGGCATCACATCACAGATTTGGGGCGTAAATTATCTCGGTGATTAATGCGGGCAACGAAGAGAAATGGGTAGCTGGGAGCAAACTATATAAACAGGTTAATTTAATAAAAGCATTCTAACTGCAGCATTAAAAAGAATTTTTCAGAGCTTTGCGCACAATGGAATGATCGTTCAGCCCCTTTTACGATACAGCGAAGAAGCCATAAATCTTCGCGTACAAGAGCGTTACCGAATAACACGGGCAGTGGTAGGTGCGCAGCGGGAACTCGAGTAAGCTTTTTGAAAATTGTTACTAAGGCCGGTGGTGGTAATCGGAAAATGGCGTGGCGGTTCGTCGAGTAAAATGAAGCAGCTATAGGAGGAGGAGGACGGACGACGGGAGTCCTGCGACCTCCGGTATATATATATATATATATATATATACGTATTCGCTCTGCGGAGAAGGCATAAAGCTGGAAAATTGCTATAGTGGCGAATAATTGTGATTGCCAAGAGAGGAGGTATAAATTTAACGGCGGATGAAATAAAGTTTGATAGAACAAGGAAAAGCATTGGCCCGGCATCACGGACCAGCGTAAATTGCTTTGACCCACATAAATTGGTGAGAAACTCCGGAGGAGAAAAATAAAGAAAGTTTTCTGCCAAATTGACATTGGGAGAAGGGTGCGCGTGGAATATTGATTGGGGTTTTAATAGACGGGGATATATAGAGATCGCGACAAGAAAAGTGCGGGTGTATATAGGGGGTTGTGTGTGCAAAGAGAGAAAAAGGGAATGAACAGCAACAAATCACGCGATATCTAAGAAGCCACGCGCACAGCGCCAGTGGATGTGGTCGACGAATCTGGTCTCGCAGAAAGCCAGCCAGCCAGCCACCCTCGAGTGATTCGGCACAAGTTCGAGCAGACGCGCGCTCTTCCAATGGAGGAGAGTGGCCAAGGGGAAGGAGATTGTGGTGTCTACGGCGGCAAGAAGTTTTCTTATTTACGAGCAAGCTTATTTCCGTGGTCTCCTGCTGCTACTGCATATGTATATATAGATATATATACATACACTGTGTTGGCCGAAGCAACTTTGCTCCGATGCTACTTACCTACCAACAAACCCTTCCACTCCCCCCTCCCCTCCGAAGTAAACCCAGCTTCAATAATCGTTCTCCAGGCGACCCCCCCCCCCCCTCCTCTAAAACGTAGAAATTATTTATCACAATTATACAACGAATGTGTACTTTTCTATCACCGCGTGCTCTCTGCTCCAATGGGAAACTTTTTAGCTCGCGTGTTAATTAAGGCGAAAGAGGGTGCCGTTGAAGGTTTTGCCAAAGGCAGGATATAGCAATGATTAGGGTCTCTGGAGTTGAAGTGAAACATCAGCGGGAGAGGTCATTGGAGTCGTTAGCTATCGTTACGACTTGAGTAAAGCAAGCTGAATAGATATATAGGCAAAGACATGGTCGGTGGAAATGGAAGTTGCGCCGCGCCCTCGTCTTTAATTATCTCGAGAAGCGGTAAAAGGGAGGCATCTCCAGGCGCTGCCTCTGACGCTAAAAGTCGCGTGCGCACGTGTCGTCTTTGCGAAAATCAGCCAGGAAGGATAATAAGGGTTCGTCCTGCTGGTGCTCTCAGCTAAATTTCTTAAGCCTGTGGTCAGTGGAAGAACAATTACTGCACAATTACTTGGAGAACCGAGTTAATGCAATAGACGCGTATATCTATATCTATATCTATATATATATATATATATCTTTACTTTAATTGAGCGCGACAAGCTGCTCCTACGTCGCATATACCTACATACATATAGTTGCAGGATAAATAAAGACGCGTTGTGGGGGGGTTTAAATATTCGCACTCCTCCATTCCAGGTAAAATGGAAAATCCTAGGGACGTAAAGCAAATATATATGCGTGAAAAATCTGCCATCCGATACAGAAAGCTGCCAATATGTCCCTGCGAAATCTGCAAATTCACGGATTATTCACGGTGGACGGGAGATTTGGACAGATTCGGGCGGAATTCGGCAAATCAAAGGATATCGGCTCCCGAAAACGGTAAAAGGATGGGAAAACGGTGAGGCGGGAGAAAGAAGAGAGAAAAAAAAGCGGGATCTCTGTATAATAAGCAGAGACCTTTTCATCTTCGGCTATCCCGCAGGATTCTGGCATAACTTGTCATACATGGCGAATGCGGCAGGGAACGAAGGATAGGATCCAAAATGACCTCCTCAAGCCCTACGGACATTACCATTTAGATTGTACTCGATAGTCCGTGGCCCCCGGTGTCCCTGTCCATTTCTACCATTTCAACGAGGTCTTTCCAGGAATTCTAGCCACTCTACATACGCTCGCATCAACAAATTTACCAGAGCGAGCCCTACATCCCGCTCTACCTGCATTTTACGCGATAATAAAAAAATATACTTGCTACATGACATTGGATTATTTTATACCAGGGACTTTTAAGAGGGTGCTCGTTTGCTCTTTCGCCTCCTAACCCCGCGGCCCCTACCCTTTCCCTCTTATTTACGTATATACTATATATTTGGCAAATATTTCCCGAGTGCCCCATTCGACCCTCCGCGCGGGCTTCGCTGTAAAACGGACCCCCATTACGCGGTCAATCGCGTTAACTGACGCGACGAAATTGCACGCTTGAGAGAAAAATGATAAGTGCTAAGCGAGCATCGTTAGGATCGTTACGGTCCTCTTCAGGGATATCCTGCTCGAACTCGAGGTAGCAGCTAATATATGGTCCTATACGGTAGAAGATACGGTGGCTATTCCGCCGACAACTATAGCGAATGGAAAGATTGTCCGTGTATGGCAAAAGTTTCGGATTATTAGGGGTGTAAGAAAGCTTTTGTTTTTTATCTAGCGTACATAATAATTCCTCGTCTCGAGGAGCTTAAGTAGATTTACAAGGCAACTCGGTTATCGTATACGCACGCGACTCTTTTTTACGTGCGAAGAGAGTGCGAAGGGAGAGACTGTGGGATGGCTCGGGGGGTGGCTGTACAAGGAAGGGAACGACGGCGCGACGGCCGAAGGTTAGACTGTGTAAAACTGGCTTCCCCAACGTGTGAGGTACCGGTATAAGGCTCTTAAATGGTTATTGGATTGAGAACCCGCGCCAACCAGAGGGAAGGAACTTACTTGGTGGTATCCTGTCGTGAAAGGATGCTCCCGAAGCTTATTCGTGCTGCTGCAGGGAATGGTCGAGAAAAGAGGAAAGGAAGCTATGTGCGATCGGACAATTGTCTTTATAATACCATTTAGCTGTGTAAATATTCCAGCGAGCAAACTGAATATTTGCCCGAGTCACCGAATATTCCCTAAATGGAATTTCCATTACACACCGATGCATACATCCAGGAATTTAGTTTCTTATACGGTGTGTACGTGTATGAGAGGAGTTTGTGTACGTGCGACTGTGAGGGAAAAAATTCCATGGTATACGGGGCTGTATTCCCGTACGGCAAAGGGGCCAGCAAAGTTAAGGCGGAGAGAATCTTACGGCCACCGTTAGCTCGCCCTGTATCTCTACATTCGTTTCAGCGTAGCAAGAGCCTCGCATAGCAAGCCGTTAACGATATTATCCCCGCATACTTAGTTACCAATTTACTTGGCCGGGACTAGTTGGGAAACAGTTTCCTCGATCTACGCACCTTTACATGTAAATCCGGATATAAAGCTATAGGCCACATGCACTCGGCTATTGCCTCGACGCGCCGAACCCCTCGCCTTTTCCGCATCGACCATTCGCAATCTCGCTGTTAAGAGGACGTTCTTAGGCCGCCGTGCTTTCGTCTCTGATAACGATGTAGATTAAACCTTTTGGTCCCCCCCCCCCCTCCCTCTCTCTCTCTCTCTCTCACGTAAACGCACTTTGCGCGATCATTTTCAAACCCTAACCCCTCCCCCCTCTCAACCCTTCAATTTTCCTCCTAGTTTCTATACAGTTTACGCTTAAAGTACGGAAATTCTCTAAACATCGAAGATTCGAGTTATCGTGTACACATGTTTACCTATAGTCATCTATGAAATTCAATAACAGTTTCTTTAATCACCAATGCTCAACTTTCTCTATTAAGTGGACGAAAACTACCCCATGCTGAATTTTTATTGTACTGAATTCTGAAATAACAGGCATTATACGTTTCCGAAAGGGAATATTCGCGGAGGATCCTGCAGCGAGTAGTGTACAGTCGTGGTGTGTGTAACGAAGCATGGATGATGATACTTTTATTGACTTGGCGTGTGTACCCACTGCATCGATTATCGTTTTCTTCATTGGTTTCCTACAGACGATACACGTATATACTCGGGACAGGGACGGTATCTTTAGAAATCGTTAAGCAAAACTCTGGCCGGTGCTGGCGAGCATGGCAATTAATTCGAGTGGCGCTACGCAATTAATTTACTTTAGGTTGCGAATGCTGCTCGTAAAATTTGCAGATAAAATTAATGGGACGGAGAAGTTGTTACCGCTGCGGTTACCGAGAAGGGAAGCTAAATCAAAAAGACACGGAGGGGAGAAAGGGGGGTGTGTGTGGTAGTTGTGACGAAAAAGTAGCTGGAAGCGGGATGATATGGCTGCACGATACGAAACACGACAACGGACAATTGTATCCTAAGAAATATTCCAGGATACTTTGGTGGAATAGAATGCTTCCGAGGGACCACTCGGAAAAAGGGAAGATGAAAATAGTCAAGGTCCTCTAGTTCCCACTTGCCATTCAGAGACTATATATACTTGCGAATCTGGGTCACGAGACGAATCCCTACGATTGGCAAGTTTAATCGAAAAGCAGATGAATTTTTTCAGCTCGATTCCAGCCTGCTTATCGCGCTTTAACGGCAATAATAATAGCCAGTCGAGAAGGACGAGGATGGATAAAGCATATAGTAACCTAATTGCAAAGTGAAACAAGGTAAATTTATAAAGCAAATGACATGTAAAGTAAAATGAGATTGCGGGGGCTGAATCTGCGATGGACACTGGCAAAAAGGAAAATCAGCCAGGCTTCCTTTGTCTTTCGTTTCATAGCCGAGGGTAGACGGAATGAAAGGAAGAAGAAAAAAAATCACAGTGCAGCAACAAATGGGGAAAGATGGCGGAAGGTTATAGAAATAAGAAGCTGCGGTAGAGTGAATTGCGGGTGGTGTGCGTTATGCCGATCGTGGGCAGGGCGAAAACGATCCAATTAAATTTCGCGCTATTGTAATCCGAATGGGCCAAGTTGTATTGCATAAATAAATTCATAACATTATATCCCCGGCCTTTCTGCCTTGAATTTCGCTTCCTTTGTCTTTGGAATAATTTTCTCTGCTTTCACAGCGAGGAGCTCTTCTTTCTCACCCCCTTTGACCCTAACGTGAGAGTCGCACCGTGTTCCAGCTCGTTCCCAACGAACGCGAGCGAGTAGAGGCCAGCCAACTGGCAATTTATTTATCTCCGCACGTTCTCTGTCTGTCTGTCTGTCTGTCTCTCTCTCTCTCTCTCTCTCTCTCTCTCTCTCTCTCTCTCTCTCTCTCTCTCTCTCTCTCTCTCTCTCTCTCTCTCTCTCCCTCTCTCTCTCCCTCCCTCCCTCCCTCCCTCCCTCCCTCGTCTGCCCCACTCCTGCGTCGAGAATTTACCGACTCTGAAGAGGTCCTTTTAAATTTGTTTAGCCCTCGAGTTGAAGAGTTGACAGTGTAGAGGAAATGTTATCCTAGCCACATAAAGAAACGCTACAAGGCGAATCGCGTGCTTTGCCCTTACAAAAGAGCCCGAGGCCTCATAACCATTTCGCAATTACACGTAATTCGGAACAATTAACGTTAACTTATCCCCCACTTCTTACAACTAATTGCTGCCCTCCCCCTCCGACCGAGCAGGAATAACGTTAACGAGAGGATTGATAAATTTCGACTTTCCTCGTGGTTATTTTAAAACAGTCGTAAAATGGCCTTCTTGGTAAGAGGGTGGGGGTGGGGGGATGAATTAAATCGAGATTTCGCCTTACGAGGCATATTTCTACTTAAAGGTAATAATTGGAGCCGAGCGGGTTTTACCTCGCATCGTTATGGAAATTTTTCATAATGCAACGCGAAAGACGGAGCGCGCTAGGTGGTGGTGGGGGAGCAGATAAGAGATACTTATATTTAGGGGTTAACTCGAGTGGGTCTAATAAAATGTTTTACAACCGCGGTGCCCGATAAAAAAGGATCCGAGCCGTGCGGGCGGAAAATTAAAGTCGTGCAAATGAGCTATTGCCTCGTTATTACGTTCGCGTATCGCGGGACTGTATCCTTCGAAAGATTCGCAGGTTAGATAGTTGCGCGAGGGGTGATCGAAAATCGTGTCGTAACATACGTAGTATATACGCAGGGTCATATAGGCCAGGGCAAAGTTTATCATAACTGGGTAAACCGAATTGTTTGCGTACGGTCTAGCTCTCTCGGTGATGCGCGCGGGGCTGCGGTAGTGTTGGTGTTGCTGCATCACATAGGCACTGTATATGTATATATCTATATATACATACACATACATACAGTATACTAATTGACGCGTGCGCTCTGCTGTATATATAATAGGCGTGTACGAGCGCACGCGTGACCGTTTCAAACCGCTCATCAGAGTGATAAACGAGCGAATCAAAATTGAAATCGCTAATGAATATTAATGAAACGGTCGATGCCGTTTTTTTCTTCTCGCGCTCGGCTCATTAAGCTCGTTGCGCACACATTTGCAGCAATGAGAAAGAGAGAGAGCGAGAGGAGAAGAGGGCGAGTAGCTATCGGGACGTCCTGTAATTAGTTATGCATGTGTATAAAATCGTATAGTTGACTTAATGGGTGAATAAATAAGCGAGCAGCTTTGAATGGGGTTGGAAAATGCTTCATCCTCCAAGAGATGCATAAATAGAGGATATAGGATAGAAGCAACGGATCTCGGATATATGGACCATGAATTTTTAGTAATTATGCTAGAAATTAAGCCGTCGCTTATTTAAGAAACGGAAGTTGGGAGAAGATAGTTGTACATCTGTAATACAGGCGGCGGGGCGGTGGTAGGAGAGTTTTCGCAAGGGGGTGGGAAAGGGGAGTATTCCGAAAGTTTCTCTTAGGCTCGTAGAATAGGGGCAAGGAAAATTGAATTGGCAGTCAGAAGCTGTTATTTATGCAAAATAGCACTTGGAGCCGTATAACGCGAGCAGGCTTTTTATCCGGCGATCGTTTGTTACCGGCTTCGGGAGAGAAAAAAAAAAAGATGTGTGCATGACTAAACGGCTGGCGGCTGTGTTATTTTTCGCCGAGACCTCCGGTAATACTAAACTATGTTCACCATGCAAATTTCATTTAGCAGTCTTAAGTGCCTCACGCCCCACGACACGTCTCTCGCTCTCGCCTCCCTCTCAATGTTGCTCCAGAAAAAAAAACCAAGAACCATTACTGCTCTCGCGAATATTCCAAATTCTCGCTAAGGATTCGAGCCGCGATGAAAATCTCGACGAAACTCGTTCAATTTACTCTTCCTCTTCCTCCGCCCTTCTATTATCTCCTGTTATACACATATATATATGTGCTTTACTTATACTACAACGCTTCTTTAGAATTATAACAAGCAACGGCAACATCCGGAAGAAATTTATGAAAAGAAGCGTTTCAGGCACCAAAATTTACCTCTTAATAAGTCTCCGGCAATGATAGACGGGGGTGGAGGAAATGAATGGTGGAAGACAGGAGGCGCGGAATAAGGAACGGAATAGAGGGATTTATGAGGAAAGTCGATTGACGTGAGTTGGAATTTGGATGTGTCGAGCATGGCCTCTTTGGAGTAGGCTGTTTCAAGCGAGCGAGGAGCTCTGAAGCATTTTCAACGTCCTAGTGTGGGTCGACAGTTCAGGCCGAGCCTATCCCACTAACGTTGTGCTCGGTAGGTGGATCCTGGTGGATCAATAGCCTCTGTCTGGCCTCACCCTCTTGCTACGGGCCTCAGTGCCCTCATTCGCCGACAACACAACTCTAAACTCAACCATCCCCTCGCCGCATTCTACCCACTACCTCATACCGTTTCGTCCCCCCCCCCCCCCTCCCACCTCCCACAACCCTCGATCCTCTCTATTACAACCGAACCCCTCCCCTTACGTACACTTCGTACCTCCATAGCCTATACGTGTACTCTCTTCTTGCCCCAGCAGTTATATCCCCCCCCCCCCCTCCTTTCATCCCCTAACCCAAAACTCGCTCACACTAGCCATCATCCATGCATACACACCTGCGAGTGAGCGTCGGTAGCCGAAGGGGTGACCTATTTTTTAACGTTTCACCTGTTTTATCATTCCTTCCCTTTTTTACGCCAGAGCCCTACTTTGTTAACGCCCTGCGCCACTGCCTATACACACTATTGTGTGTATATGTATACATATATATGTGCACCAGACGACTTCTTCGATCAAGAGTAATATCCCCCCCCCCCTCCTCCTCTTCTAAACCTATTCTCAGCCCATAAGCTTTCTCCTCGTAAATTCACCACACTTTTCCATCCACCGTCCGAAACGTTTGATTAACAGGGAATCGCAGTGATTATTATTTGCTCGCCTTGAGAATTTTACGAGGCGCGAAGCATCGAGCCTCGAGTGGGCAGAGACTGGATCAGTGTTATATAGTGACTGATATATCCATACAAAGTCAGAGTTTGTCGTAAAGTTTTTATTGGATAGGGAAGAGAAAGTTTACGATAAAAATACAGGAGAGCCCATAGATTCTTTTCGACTGTCTCATCATTCCTCTCTCTATGTTTTTTTTCCGTCCGTCTGTCTGTCTCGTCACCTTGGATGTTTTAGCGAGGCGAGCGCGCAAAGCTCTCGAACACGCAGCGACGACGACGATCAGATCGTAAAAGTCAGTGTGCCGGTAATAACCGTGGTAATATAACTGAGCGCAATATTCCAGTCCAAGCTACGACATAACGAACAAAGTGAAGGAAGTAAGCGTCGGGCTCTCCTCCACCGAAACATCGTCGTGGGACATCGTTTCCACGCGGTCGTTTTTCTCCGCTCGCGCGAGTCACCGTTTTCGCTATTTCTCCCGCGCGTCGCGCGCGAAAATCACACGCTGCTATGACGATCGCGATTAATCTCGCTCGTAAAGCTTTATTTCCCAACTTTCCGCTTTTTCCCACCACCATCCCCATTCACCCCCCTCGCCCTCTCTCCCACTCTCTCTCTCTCGCAACGGAGCCTTACGATTTTTATTTCGTTCGGAAACTAAACGTCAAGCGCTATACCGTTCTCGTCCTATAAAACAGCCCCGTGCACACCAAATGTTTGCCATTTCGACCGTTCGTACTTTTCTATTTCACATTACAGAATATCATATATAGAACGCTTGTATCGATTAATCGGAGAGTCAATCTCGCTCGTAAAGCTTTATTTTGTGATTTTTATTCCTCGAGTGTTATTACATCGTATATAAAATATATTCCGAAATTGCTGGTAATTTTCTATTTCTTATTGCGCATGTGGTACGACTATGTACAGGGTGTACCACTTAAAATTACCCAAACTGAGACAAATGATTCAACCGATGAACAATTTTTTGTTGCAACAGTGAACAAAATTCATTGACACGACGAATAATTCCTTACATAACAAACTAATCATCCCTAACAATGAATTTTTATTCTTTATACTAACAAATTCTGTTCACTGTTACAACGAAAAATTGTTCATTGGTTGAAACATTTTCCTCAGTGCAGATCATGGAAGAGCGAATTCTGTTAATCTCCCTTACTGTGAGAGATATCAAGTATTTTTATAACTTCTTTTTCGACCATTTTACAATTTGTAATCAAAACAACCCTTAACAAAAAATTACTAATACTTTACTTCCACCAAGACAACGAGAGCTTAAAGTCCATTGTCTATGTTATTCCTAGTATTACATTCTACATATAAACACATATAATATACCACATAAAGAATACGCGTATATCGCATGTTGACAACGCGATCGAGTAGGAACAGTGGGAGCATGTTATGGAGGGGATGAGAGAAATCGATTAATCAGAGATTAACGCGTCAATCTTGTTTACCAGAATGAAGAACGGAAGAGTTTATCGGGTGTGGAAGTGCCGATGCGAGGATAACGAGTCCTGCCGGGGCTTCGTCAGCGGGTATACGCGATCCTGCTTGCAGTAATATTCCGAGGGGCTTCGGATTCTCCGTCACGCTACGTACTACTATGCGCCCACCAGCATAGCTATATATATATATATATATATATATATATATATATACATATAGGGCATCGAGTACTATACCAATAATGTAGCACAGTGGTAGTAGTGCGTCACGTTACGGGTACCCGCGGTATTGCGTATATTATGCAGCTGGCAGATACATTATAGCTCTATATGCACGGTTGGTATGCATTGGAATCGCGCAGGACGCTGGCCATGTCGCAACGCAGGCGTTCTCCGAAATGAGAAGGGAGAGGGTCTTGCGCTGCGTTGTGTAGTGCTCCGTTCCGTCGTTGGCAAGGGAAATCTGCTGCTGCGAGACGACAAGAGCGACTGCGAGAGAGTAAAACGATCGTCAGGATTCCAATCAACATTTTACTGCCTGTAAAACTGCTCTATTTCGTAAGGCTGCTTCGAAGATACAGCGCGGCACACACCTTGCACGCGCGTAGAACGTGGTGCCGTGGTGCTGGCGCGCGTCAGCTGCTTTGAAAGCTACCTCTACTCACCAACCTCCAGTCTAGATTATACAGCTGGAGATAAGCTTGCACCGCGACTGACTCGACCCACCGGAAACACAATCTACGGCCAACGATGCCCCGGAAGTCGAGCTTACCGGATTTTCCTCGCGCGTTTCACTCCACCAGATCCAAAAATACGCCCGCTCACTCCCGTAATTTCGCCGGCCAATTCTCACCGCGCCACTTAACGACTCTCGCGTCCTGATAAATAAATACCTTACCACGTGGGAGACTCGCCAACTGAGCTTGGCTATATATATATATATATATATGTGTGTGTGCGTGTGTGCGTATGCGAGTAAATTTAAAATCCAACCATCGAGGACCCACTGTAATATCATAGTTAAGAGAGAGGTAATTAACGGATCGTATAGGAAGTTCTAACGAGTTCTTGCCAGAGGACGGTCGTGATGTTAACAATTGTATAACGTATTTATTTATAACGACTTGTTAAACTTTCAAGGTGCTATCAAATATTTCCCTCGTAACGCAGTCATTACTCCAGCTGTATTTTTCACGTCTCCGCGTTTCGGAAGCTTATCGTCCCCGCCTACTCATTATTCAAGATATATTTATATACACAGAGTATAGGTCTCAGAAATAATCGCTTTTTCGAATTAAGCTATACCGACTGAAAGGGCAATAGCGCCTTATACATCGGTCGGGGAGAACTAGTCCTGCACATACGTGGAATAGGAGAGGGACTGGGATTCTTTTTTTCGAAAAAACACACGCAGCTCGGAAAATCAATGAAACGAGGGACGCCCAGTAACGAAGGGAGTGTAAGTACGGCATAAAAAAACAGCGCGGTTTTACGAGCCCGTAATTTCTGCCATAATGCGAAACTTTGACGCTAAAACAGCTCGGCGAAAAAGAATCATAGAAAGGTAGTGCAGGGATTTCAGGGTTCCTTTCGGTGGCGCTCCCGTGGGACTTATGGTTCCGTGCGCGCGCGCGCATTGGGCCGTGTGCCATTTCGTATAACGTGTGTGCACGGGAGAGAGAGTAGGGGGGAAAGGGGGGGGGGGGAGGAGAAAGCTCACTGGTGCACATTGTTTTTCGTCATTCACCATTATCCGGCACAGAGCCCGAGGAGCTTCACGGGGAAAAATATCCGTCGCCCTATGAACAGCGCAAATCCCATTGGTAGTATAAATTCCTGATTGCTCGAGTGCACGGGATAGTCCAGTATACCCAATGTCAATGTTATCCTACTCAACAACATGACCATTTTTATTCCACCAGGAATATTACTGGTAGTGCCGCGCGAAAACTAAAATGCCATTACATCTCGCATGACGCATCTGTCCATCTACCGTAATATTCATGCTTAAAAAAAAAGCAGAGATTTGTTTGAATTTACAAGCATACGCAGTCGTTGTGATTTTGCAAAATACAGAGAGTCGTCGTTGAAGGAGCTTTTTTCTCGTTAAAAGACGTCGAGGATGATGTAGATCGTTCGAAATATGAATCGAAAGATACTTTGTATACGCGTATTTGGGTCGTCTTAAATTGTGCGCGACTTTTACAGCTGGTGGAGAGGAGATAAAGATATGGTGTTGCCAAAGGAGATTTAGTCATTCTAGGGATATCTCTCCGAGAGGCTCGGTGCTGCTCGGAGAAGAAGAGGCGTCCGGAGGACCGGGAGAGTCGGAGGGTTCACGACTGGCACGATGGTCTCCTTTACGAGACGTACGTGCTCGTCTGGTACACTATAGCGCGTAAGAACCTACTCGCCGACACATGGAGAGGTATATACGGGCAAAGACAGACGCACCATCCGTATATTTACTATTCGAGATATTCCCAGCTAAAGCGCCGGGGCTTGCGGTGTGCGGGCCCAGCAAGGTCAGCCGGTATGCGTGCGCTGTAATATATTTTTTATTGTTAATTTACGATGATTTATGTCGACCGCCTCTCCATAACGTGCCTTTACCGCGCCTCTCTCTCTCTCTCTCTCCGTCTACCGTGAAAGAAAAAAGGCGTACGTCCCGCAGCGACCACCCCGATGATGCGCCTCGGCGTTCCACGTGGATCGAGGTAGAAGGTCCCGGCTTCCCGAAAGTTTTTATGCCGAACCACGCGTTCTTCCGATGGATCGATATCTCCGGAAGAGAGGGCTCTCGCGCGCGAAACGCCATGAGGACGAGACTCTTGAATCGCAGCCGCGGTTAATCTGGAACATCCGGCCGCGTAGCGCGCAGCTTTCAATTAAAAAGCTCGACTCGAAGGCTACTGCTTCTTGCTCGAGTAGAGCAGCGGAGTGCTCGGCTGATAAAGTTTTCTCGAGAGACCATTTGGACCAATGTTAAAGTTGGATTTCTCAGGGATGTTTTAGGGACGTGTGGATTCATAAAGCTGCTGGTCGGACTCGGCAAACAAAGCAGCGCGCGTCAAGCACGTGACGTGGCCTGCGAGCTAGTAGTACTTCTTACCCCCTCGATGCAGGATATAAATTAGGAGAGACAGAGCATAGACTATAGAAGGTCCCTGTCGAGTGCCGAGCGAGCAGGGCCAGAACCCACCGCAACTCTAATTTACTTGTAGCCATAAGTTGAGCCTCGAGAGCACCGAGTTGCTCTCGCTTGTTTTTGCCCGGCATGAATAACAACGCGAATCAAAAGTAATATTCTCCTGCTATGCAACGACTTTGCGAGCCTCTCTCTCTCTCTCTCTCTCTCTCTCCAATACAGCTTATACCTATACGCGATTAATCATTGCCAGATCGTCGCGGAAGACTAAACGTTCAAATTCCTAATTAAATCTCTGAAAAAGCGCTAATAGTATAATTATAACGCTCTTGCTGTTGCTATATATATACATAATAGATGTATTATCATCTATAGATGGAGCCCTCTCACTCCCTCTAACGCGCCTCCCTAATAAAAGCTCTTTCCATTCCGATCAATTGCAAAGCGGTGATAGTTACCGACCAACAAACGGGATCCAATTAACGATAACGTTTATCAATACGCGTTGTAACGATATTATAATGTCCAATCATACGTAATTAGGCTAATTAGAGTTCACTGCACAAGCGGCTCGCGCGAACAATTGTAAATTTCATTATTAATGTCCCCCTGCGCCTGTTCGTTATTACGTAGCGCTCAGGTCTCGCGGTCTACGCGACAAATATGCTGTGCTATATATATATATATATATATATATATACCATACAGCTGTAGGTAGCTATGCAATATTGAAACGTTTACGAAACCAAATAAAGCTCTCACTGTAATATTGATGTTTTTCCACCCCCACGTGCCTCCCAGGCCCGCTACCATCATATTTTCCATGCCATAACGAAGTGAAATATTCCCAGCGAGTAATTTCTAGCGAAGCAATCTACTTCGCCTTCCAAAACAAGAATTTTCGAGGAAAGCGTAGCAGCAAATCGAGCATACCACGACTCGTTACTCCATCCTTGGACTTGGTTGTCGTTCTGAAAGAAAATCCGGAAAATCCAGTCGGTGGCGACGCCGTTCGCTCGTTTTATGTGCCGTCTCGTTACAAGGGAAGAAAAAGAGGAGGGGATTTTGTGGGAAGACGAGAAAGAGAGAGAGAGAGAGAGAGAGAGAGAGAGAGAGAGAGAGGCCAGTAGCAGTAGGCAGCTTTACGAGAGAACCAGAGTCGTGAGCGTAACTCCGAGAGTTTCGTACGCTTCTTACGTTTTACGTAAAGACTCGCTCACTACGCTGCTGGCCGCCGCCAACACTCGAAACTACGACTTTAATCCACTAACAGCAGTGCAGGCGTATAGTTCGTTTGCGTTCGCGTGATTTATAATATGCGCTGGTCCGGCCAGGCTCTGTTGCGCTGCTGCTGCTGTTTACAGTATGTACGAAACGGATCGAGCTGAAGGGGTAAAAGGGATCGAACCGAGGAGAGCCAAGAAAATTGCAAGAATCCGTTGCTACGCGATACACACTCTTACCGTATTTTTGGCGGCGAAGAAGCTTAACGCCAAATCCCCGCTAGTCGAAATACCACGTGAGAGACAGTAGCCACGATTTATCAGCTCTTTACATTTCAAACGACACGGTAGGTATTGCTCGACCGTTCGTTGGCTCACCGACCTCGTCAATCACCGATAAATACACTCCGACCACAAAACATCGTCCTATATGTATATGTTTACGTTCGAGCGACACGCGCTGCACTAAAGAAATTTAATAACAGTCGACTAATAAAATCTGGGATACGGAGAAGAAAACAAGCACTAGAGACTCTGTGCGTATGTGTGTGTGTGTGTGTGGGAGCATTAATAATTGGGACATCCAAGTGTTTTCAGTTTCTCGCTCACCGTGCTCGAAGACTTTGACAAGAGATTAAAAAGATTTTAACCACCGAAGTAAAATTTATAGTGTTTAAAGAAGCACTTGAAAGAGGCGAGTGAGAGAGAAGGGCTGGCAAAAGCGCTGCTCGTTCTCAAGCTCCCATGGTTCCTCGAGCGACTCGAGTGTTGCCTCGTTTCTCCTTTGGCTAGCCGCTGCCAGTTGCCAACCCCCCCTCCCCCCTGCAACCCCACAGTTTTTTCTTCATTCGTTTGTTTACGAGGCGTTTTACTGGCCGGCTCGAGTCAGTTGAAGTTTTATGGAGCGATCATCGCGCGAGGAAGTCAACCGAACTTCGCAAAGGATCAAAACTTTGATAAATATTGTGTGTATACACTGTTTGCGCGAGGCTAAGCCTCCGGTGTCTCGCTATTGATATATAAGGAGGAACTTGATGTTTATAAAGAAATGCTGTACCTGCGGGGACTTAACGAAGTCTAGGGATTTTTTTTAATCTCATTATACGAGTGAGGGAACGTCGTAAAAAGAATCTCTCCTGTTGCGAGAGGACGCGTCCTCGGGGATAACGCAACGCTGCAGGCTGCATTGACGCAATGCTCGATTCGCCCACGCGAAACGATAATATAGATGGGCTCTAGCCATAGCGTGGAAAGGTTTCTCGCGCAATTTGTAATCCTGATAGCAAAGGGCTGAAGAAATCGCGTGGGGTAGCGTGGGTGTTGCCGGGGCTACTCGAGCAAAGATTCAGATTTTACAGCGTTGCTCACTCGTGCGTCCCTCTTAGAATCGCTGCCGATCATTTTCACACAGCTTATATCTATAGAGCCACCGTCGCGTGGGTGCACCGTGGAAATGTCAACCTCCACGCGCTGAGCTTACGCGTGGGAATTCGCTTCAACTTTCGAATAATCTATTTCTACATGCACATGCATAGTACGCTACTATATATATAGTATATTATAATTCAGGCGTAATAAACGTCGAGTGTCGTTAACGCCCGAGATCGGCCGTAATTTGGACAATTTTCAGATCTTTGTCTATGCAGCTGGATTATTCCGTACGCGCAGAGCCCAAAGCAAAGCAGATAGACTCGTCGGGAAAGTTTACAAGTCAGCAGCTGAATACTTCGGGTAATATCGAAGCGCTTTCGGCTTTGAAACCTCATAGCTGTAATTTTCCACGGCTTACCACTACTTTGACGTAACTACAGGACCACGAAAACGCCCACAGTGAGATTAAGGCTCGTATTTCGAACAGTTATACGTAGCTCCGTAAGTTTAGTGGAAAGTTGCAAGGAATACTAGATATTATACATAGAAAATGATTTTACGAGCTAAAGGGTATTTCATTTTTTGTCACGCAGCGCGCGCGACGGGACAACGGCGCGTAGCGCGCTGCCAGCGAATTTGTCCATTCTCGATTGATGCATCCATGCAATAAGTATGTGTATCTATAGTATTTACAGATTACTTTACACAAGGTAGACAAGCGAGATGTTCTTATCAGTGCTAGATTTTATTGGTCCTATTGAGAAAAAGAGAAAGGCAGAGCGATAGTAGGAAAAAATGAAAGAAGAAAAGGAAAAACAAGCGAGTCACGGGACGAAAATAAAGATGACCTCGCGATCGTGTTAACGTCAAGGTCTCTCAGCATTTGCATTTGTCGATCTTTACGAGAAAAAAAAACATGCAAAGAAAATTGGATATATATACAGTTCGCTCAACATGCACGACCACGCCAACAGCTAGCTGACGAAGGTGAGGTGCGTCCCGATGAACTCTGAACTTCCGGTCCACCGTTAACCACGACAGTCTCGCCTCATCCCCGTGACCCATGAACTTTGAGGCTGGGAAACGATCGATTTCTTGGTGCGCAGATCGCCGCTCCCAGCTGCCTTTTCAATTATCGGCAGGAATTCATTGGAAATATCCTTGGTTCTCCCGGGCACCTCTTCAACCAACAAAACGTCCACGCTCGATTCAACGGTAGCTCCACTCTCGTTCTTCGCTCGCACACCTGCACAAACCGAAACGTCTGTTCCCAACACATTTCATTTCCATTCGTAGCGTCCTCGTGATCCTCGCAGCAAACCTATCCGTCGCCCTTGCTTTTACACGCGTCCGCAACGGGAATCTAATAAAAATACGGTGTACCAACCGTTTCATCTCCTATTTTGCTCTGGAGAAGCGCTCTCCGTCGCTTGGAACGCTATGGGAAACTCTTTGCCAATGGTTTATTCAATTTATTTAGTGTATACATATATATATACGTATGTACATATACCTTACATACGCGAACGAAGGATACGTCGGTGTAATGATTACACGCAATATGGTAAATTTCGTGCGGCGGAATGGACGGTTTGCATAGATCGGATTATGACGTCAATGGTAACGCAACGATAAGATCAGCAGCTTCGTAAAAGCAGCAACGGAAGCAGAAGCGGCGCGGAAAGGTGTCCAATCAGCGTGAACCGATACTTGATACGAGATAGGACAATAATGTGCTGTATATTATTTCCATGTCGCGTCGTATAACCTGGCTAGAAGGGGCAGCAAACTCTCACGAGGAGGCACGCGATGACCCAGACAAGGTGGCGACTCTCAAAAGCCCTTTTATGCTCTGCCGAGTCGACTCGACTTGTGCAACGCGCACCTAAGAGCTTCCGGCAACTGGATATTGCATGTACACACGTATGTGTCGTAACGTTTATGCGCCACTTTTCTCCAGTGAATCCCGACGACGCTACACGTATGTCTCTGCGAATTACGATCCTTTTAATTCTGCTCTCTCTCTCTCTCTCACCCCTCTATCTCCACTGGATAAACCCCTTTTCTATTCAATAAAATTGCAAGATTAATTGATTCCGTAGTCTCCATGACCCCCTTCTTAGAAATCCATAAACTATATCACGCTCCTTCGACGCGACTCTCAGTAATGAAAACACATTAGTCGATTGCAAATACGAAAGGTTTATAGCTTCTTTTCTATAACATGTACAGTAAAATAACGGTATAGTATGGCTCGTAAAATAAAGTCCGGGGAAAAAGCCGTACGAGCTCAGCTTTTACGCATGCAAAATTTTGCCAGTCTTGATGGATCCGGGGAGTATATTGCTTGGTCGAATTTTCACGAAAACTTTTATATCCGAGTTTTGCTCTTATACCATGGGTGCACTTTTTATTTAAGACGCCCGGAGTCGGCGGCTGCTTTTCCAACTTTCCTACAATTGAATTTTTCGCTGCTCCATGTACGTTTCGAGAAAATTATCTGTAAACTTAATCGGGACAATGGGAGGAAAATTGGCCAACGATACGGGAGACAATACGGCGGAGCTAGTGGTTTTGTCCCGGCAAATGGCAGGACCCTCGCTTCCGATTCGAGTCACCAACCTCTCTCTCTCTCTCTCTCTCTCTCTGCCAACGCTCTTCGACGACTTTGAAGATTTCTATCTGCTACCGGCCAACGATACCGAAACTTCGGAAAACTTGGCCCATTAACAGGTCGTAGAGCGAATCGTCAAGTGGTACCTTGTTGGAAATGTGGAAGAAGAACCTGCTGCAAGGAGATCAACCCGACCCACTGACACCCATGCAAATGCAATCTTGGCACGTCTGAAGCTACCTAAAATCTCTCCTTTCCTCTCATATTTTGTCAAATCAACATATATATTCCACTCGCACTCCCATATAATCTTGTGTTGTTACACCTACCCACCAGTGTGAAGTTAGCACCCCAAATTTTAAAAATGGAAAAAAATCAAACAGTTCTAGTAGCACCCGGACAAGTTCTACAGTTCCTTGCTATTTTTCAAAAAAGATCTGCAGATTGAACTCGAAAAACAATAAAAAGATGATTTGGGGTGCCAACTTCGCACTGGTAATCTATCCCCCTCCCCACCAGATTACAATTTAGCTATAACATATATAAAGGCTTATACATTTTCAAATCCCGAGTCGACTGCTATGCGTCCTCTTCAAAAGGATTACAATTGCACCTAGATCAGTTTCCCCAGAAATAAGTAAAGGAAGAACCTGACCAGATGGACATATGAATGCCCGAAAATCATTTACGATTCGGGGAACATTCGAAGTTGGACGACATCCGATCCCTCTTTTTGCCCGACAAAGGGACGTTGGGTCGATTTAATATAATTTACTTTAGCTGGCCTAATTTCATGACATTAATGTAAATCCACACTGCGGGCACACCTACCCCGCACGGTTTCTTAATCCCCAAGGTTTCTGCCTTTTGCGCCCTTTGCCTTTCCTCCCTTACTTTTAACCTTATACTATATATATAGACACCCGCCTTATACACCAATCACGGCTCGTATGCCGATTTTTCCTCATGAAAGAGAGCTCCGCAGGGCTTACGAGATTACGCGTGATCAAGATCGTGGGATTAGGCGGTGTCACGTGACCATGGTGGTCCAAACGCCAACAGATGGAATCCGAATTCGGCTGCAAGCAGCGCAGCCGCACGCTGCGTGCGTGGAAAACCCTGGCATAACGCGGGGCCACGAGGAGAACAACAGGAAGCGACTGTATTATTAAAATCGTAAGTAGCACGGATGCTTTATTTCGTGATTGAAGAGCGAGATTGAAAAGCGAGATTGAGCAGCAAACGAGGCATGATTGATGTTGCACCTGAGCGCCATTTTCGCCTCCTAAAGGCAAAGTGCTCGCCTCTATACACACATAGCACCTACAACGATAGGTTCTAGGTGAGTGTGGAATATACGACGCGAGACCTAACGTACGTACTCCGTACGTTCGACGAATGTCACGGTAAACGATGAGTTTCCTTAAGTCAATAAATACAGAAATTCCCATTGATATATGGAGCGAAACTCGTCACGCGTGGTAATAAAAAACATAGGAGGAAAGCGATGACGTGCAGTGTCGCCATTTCGCCTCATGATTTAACTCCCCCATCGTCATCCACGCGTGCTCCTTTATATAGAACATTGATACGCTGTACATACTATACGTTGGAGATTCGACGAGAGTCGTCGTTGCAACGATAGCTGATAAAAAACTGCTGAAAGTTTTGTCGCAAGTCTCATACATAAACAACGCTTGCCGTATAGGTATAACGCGAGGTTCTACTGGAACGATCGTTCGGACAACGCGATCGTCCGTCAATTTGCTAACTGGTTTGGTCTTGTAAACGCGTGGAACACGCTGCGTGTTATGGCCTGCGGGAGCTTCCCAGTAGTCCACAAAATCCGAACACAATCGCGAGCGTGAATTTTTCGTCCGGCCAGCGTGTGTGTTCCCGCTGACGTCACGGAAGATTTTTGCAAAAATGAAAACCGGACGAGCTTGTGCGCACAGGTAGAACCCGGGAGAGCACGGTGTTGCTAGTCAACACTCACCGAGCGAGTTTTCCCCCGAGGGTGAAAACTTGGCGTGGTCGAGCAAGCGGAGAACACGCGTGAAGCGAGCGCCTGTGTCCCTTCCCGACAGTTTCTAATCTTTTCGCGCCTTCTGGGATTTTCTTCCGTCCCGACTCACCCCTCCCCCCTTAAGCTTCCGCTTCGATCCCCTGATAAGTGACGCGACACCGAAGGTGAATGCAAAACCGGGTCAAAGCTTGCTCGCGAGTTCGCGACTGCGAAATATATCGCCGGGAGAAACACTCGAGAGTTTTATACCTCTCGTATAGCGTCTTTTCAATTTTCAATGACATTTTAAAAGTCGATGCTGCAATGCATTGTATATATAGGTACGGAAACATCTGGAGATTGCGAGCCGAGATGTTGGATCTGTATGTGCGATTGGAGTTGTTCGAGCGAGAAGCGGAGAAAAAGTTGATCGTGCATGAGGCTTATGTAAGAGGGAGAGAGGATTTGGCTCGAATAGGAAAAATGTTCATTAAGGCGGGTGCTAAGCGAGTAATCCTTTGGCTGCGTATAGGCTCTGACTACCAATGGCGGAGGAGGATGTTTTTGATGAGCGCCAGGTGCAAGCGTGCCAATGAAACGGCTAGAGGCCAAAGAAAGGCAGAGCTCGGGTAAGCGAGGCGAAATTGCGTGACTAGCCCATTTGTCTCGAGCTTATCCTCTGCCACGCACCCTCCGATTCTTTCTTATCTAACAGCACACGCACTTTATCCGCTATCGCAGGGAACCTCAAATTCGTCACTTTCGGATGGCTCGGGATCCCTCCCAGCTGCCTTCTCCACTCTATACACCGCGCGTTCTACTTATTCTTTCTTTCTTTTTTTTTTCTTCTTCATCCCCGTCCACTGGATCCCTCGACAGTGGCGCACTATATGGGCTACACCCTGCGAACCAAACAAAAATTCACGATTGTTTGCAAAGCCGAGCAATTTTTCTACGTCTCGAAAAGGGCACACCCCACCAATGAAACCATCAATTCCCAATAGTGGGTCAAACAACTGCCCTTTTCATTTACTCTACTCTGCTCTTATACTTTCCACATTTTTTCTCTCTTCCCCTCTTTGGCTTCCGTCTTGTTTCGTTTTTAATTGACCGAACGAATTACGGGAGAGATATTTTGCTCTATCCGTGCTGCAGTACCGGGGTCGTTTCTGTGATTGATATCGTGTGTACTATTTGAGAGGAGGGATAGAATTAAGCTACGAGAGAGGGAGAGAAAAAGATTGCGGGGGACCCGGGGGGCTACGCGAAATTATAGGAGAGCAGTGGCGAGGGAGAATGAAGCGTGAGAGAGGTCGGCGAAAACATTAGGAATGCCCCGTGGCTCGAAAGGAAGGCAAATTTGCTTATGAATGGCGGCGATTAGGACTAATGCGCTCTGATTCAGGTCGCGCATTGTTGGCCACGCTCGAACGTGCCATTGTAAACTCAGCCCTCCACATACCCCCACACGAAACAACCTCCCCCCACCCCCGTTCATTCCACACCTTCGGCCCGTGCCTCTGCTACGGCACACGAGCTATCGAAAAAAAATACAACCCCGGTAAAAGGATAGAAATTGCCAAAACGACTATCCGAGGGGGATGAAGTTATATAAGTATAGTATATAGGGTTCGAAGTCGTGACGAGAAAGCTATAACTATATTTTCGTGTCAGACACGAAATCTCGCGTTAAAGCGAAACCAAAACTAGAATGACTGAATCGAGTTATTGGCAAATACCTGTGCCACTTCCACTCCTATCTTCGTTAGGAAATGGCTACTTTTCAAACTAGCGTAATAATACCTTTTCCAAAGAAGCCTTCGTACGTTTAATGTCTTTATTCCATTTGATCCTCTTATCGAACTTCTTTGTACTTTAGCTCCGTTCAAATTATCATTTCTCGCTCTATCAATGCTTTACTATGAATAACTCAATTTTTCTCCTTTCTTTGTTTGTGGCTCAAGAGAATATTCCGCGTATAGTCGGTATAAAAAAATCAGCACTCAGTGGTGGATAAACACGTGGACTCGTGCCCCAATCTCTTTTATTCCTCTACAAAAGTTTATCTCTTCCATCTCATTATTAGCCTTATCGCGCAAAATTAGCCTTTGTCCGGTCTCCAGCGCGATTCTCTTTCTCATCAGCGTTTCGATTGGTGAAAGTGTTCAATAATGAAGCGACAAATTGTACAGAAATCGTCGTATTGTTCTCTGGAGATTGGGTGTACTTTGTCGTTTGCAATTTATGACGTCCATCATGGAGAATCCCCTTTCGCATAAAAAGATCGAGCGACAAAAACGATATAGCGATAATGCGCGGTAGAAAATTCATAAATATACATGATTGGGAGTGTCGGATGGGGAGCGAAAGAGCAAGTGTCTGCAATATGTATAAAAGTGTGTGTGTGTGTGTGTATGTGCGAAGAATCGACGATTATACGGGTTTGATTGGAAAGCGGAGAAAAAGAGGAAGGACGCTCGCGCGAAATAAAGGCGAATGATGATAAGAGGAGCAGTGATCCCAAAGGCGTAAATCTCGATTTAACCATATCAGAATCTCAGTAGGTCATCAATCTTGGCGTGGCGAGCGGCAAAGCCTAATGGCTCATGGACGGGAGAGCTTGCATCCAGCGAGATTAAATCTGGCACAGGTCCTTCGAACCTTGCGCCCTTAACGACGATTCCATTTACTGAAATCCCACTGGAATTTCACTGAAGATATACCTGTACGAAGGATTCGCAAATAAACTATACCCGTGCGCTCCTCGGGAAGAAAAAACTTAATCCCACGGTCGAACTGCGATTCTAGAAATCTGAGAATGGAGCGATAAAATAACAAGACGAATCTCATCAAGCTATCTCATGTTTTAGCCATGGAAGCTCAAGAAGGACTGCTGTCGGGCAGCTTTTTTCTATATCTATATATATATATATATATATATATATATATAGTTGGTTGGTTACCAGGGCCAATCCTTGGGAAGGTCTTAGCTGGCAGAATTCCTACTGATCACGACCGACTCACCTAATTCCTGTCCAGGTCTTGTCGAGGCTTGCACGCTCGTTATCGTAGATTACCGTCGTTACCATTAAATTACCGGTCATGGGAGCAGCGAAATTCTGTCTTGGTTCGCGATTTGGTGAGAGAGAGAGAGAGAGAGAGAGAGGAAGAAAAGAGGGGAAAATACATAGAGTGACATTTAGTATATAGCTTATGCCAGACCAGGTTGATCTAGCGTCAAGCTAGATGTGGTAACACTCGTTAATGGTATTTTAGCTTCCGCAACCACCTCGTCCCTTGGATCTCTCGATAACAGCGTATATATAGGTGTGTAGTTCCCTGAACCCTGCAGTAGTCAAGACGAAGGCGGAGCAGCTTATTCGGAAAGTGCGGGCAGGGGGCAGTTTATTAACTCGGTCGATGGTACTTTAAGAGGTAGCGATTACTAGCGACTTTATCGTCATGCTGTTCCCACACTGTTATATCGAAGCAATAACACCTCGCCAATCGCGAAAAGCAGATTTTATATCCAATTATGAGAGCTTTCCGGCTACTCGAGCGAGGTCATACCGAGTATAGGTGGATCAGGGTGCTTTACTAGACTGTAAAAATACCAATTTAGATTTTACGAAGCTCCTGGCCACTCGAGGATTACCGATCCTGCTCTCATAAACACTCGCCCTCCTGCTGCTTCATTTGTTTCCAATAATGCAAAGCCGAACGAATCGAAATCTCATTCCGATAAAAAATCAAACGTCCCATCGAAGCTTAAAGGGGCTCCTCTTCAATTTGGGTAAAAGAATTTTCGGTACCTATACTGCGGGAGTGCGCGCGCGCGCGCGCACAAATGCGGAAGGGTTGCAGGTTCCTCCGCAATATCTGCAAGGGCTTTAAAGAGTAGCCCAGATTTTCGGATGATTCTGCTATACTCGAGTCTTCGAGTTCCGCTATATGAAAAGTGCGAAACGCGAGTAGCAAGGCCATTCACCAAGTGATATTGCAGCTGAATAAACGGCGGGCGAGGGTACGGAGGAAACCAGAGCGGAAGGAGATGAGGATACCTGGGGGGGTGGGGGGGGGGGGGCTTGAGGGAAATGGAGGAACGCCGAGGAGGAACGCTGGAGGTAGCACAGCGAGCCGCATCAGAGGGTGGCGTAGTACTCGCGCGCGCGGAGAAGGAAAGCCGCGTGTATCGACCACTGACGTCACTAACCCCCACTAAACGACGTCACGTATACAATCTCCCTTTATTGGAGGGGAGGTTGCTGCAGTGCTGTCGCTAGCCATTGGCGCAACTCTCTACTCTCCCCCGGCGACCTTTCCCTCTAAAAATATCCTTCAACGGCAAAAAAAACTACCAAACAAAAAATAACTTGACACGCGAAACAGCTCTCATTAACTAACCAGCAATTTAAACCGGACTAAAAATATTTCACGCCAACCAGTCTGGCTAAATCAAGAATTTTACTGAAAAATTAAAAAACCACCCTGGAATCGTCAATGAGGTATAAGCCTCGTAGCGATACGTAGAGCCTTCGTTCAAACGAATTATTATTTCTAAAAATATAAAACTCGCAGGTTTAACGATGCATCTGATGCAACCTTGTTATGGACGTCGCGCATTCCTATTTTCACGTTTACAGTGCTTTTCCTCGAGGCCGTGGACTGTCAGCTGGTACATCCCGACCAGGTGAGTCTATTATCGACACGCAGTGACTTTGGACAATTTATCGAATGAATGGGAGTAAGGTGGTAGCATTTAGTCGAGTGGTTGAGGAAACGCGGGAAATAACTGGAATAAGAGCAATGCTAAATAGCGATTAACGAGGGAGGGGGGAGAGTGCGGGGAGCGAGCGAGAGGTGGTGGGAGGGGGTGGGGTAGTAGTATAGTAATCTCGTAGGAATAAATGGAAATGGGTGTGGGTAGTAGAAAAGAGGAGCATGGTTGCCCTGATTGCACGCTCCTGAGAGTGCAAAAGTATTGATCCGTTCGTCCCACTCCGGGCACTCCGCGCGGCTACCCCTACGCGTCGTTTCGTTGCCGCGCTGGTATTGGTTGGTCCCCTTCGTTGCTGTTGGCGCTGCTTGGTGTGGTCGTCGTAGTCGCAGCGACCGTCGTCGTCACCATCGTCGTCGTCGTCGTCGTCGTCGTCATCGTAGTGGTCGTCGTAGTGGTCGTACCCGTAGCCAGCGCCTTCTCGCAGTTTTCCTGCGCACTTCTGTCCCACCACCACGACCAGCCTTGCCCTCCGTTGCAGGAACTAAGAGTGGGAGGGGGGTGGTAGAGGGCATTTGATGGAGGAGAAGGGATATAGGGTGGAGGGGGAGGGTAACGAGAACGCGGGAAAATTCGCCCTCCATTTTTCTCGCTACGCCAGCAGTTACGGCGCCATGACGAACCCTTTTGCGCCGCGTGCAGAGGCAGCAGAAGTAGGGCCATCCGCCGAGGAAGCCGAGGAAGCGGAGCCTAGCCGATCGTGGCGAGGGCGAAGCAGGAAGGGCAACGGCCGTGTGTATATACACACACACACACACACACTGTCGACTCTCCTCCTTCCACTCTGTTCCTCCCGTTTGTTTTGCTCATTATCCGCCTCTATGGTTCTTCGATATTCCATTAGACCGTCGTCGTCATGCGTAAAAGAAAACAATCGAGAAATGCCGCTCGACCGACTCCTATCCTTCTTACCAACGTGATAAAAAAGAGACCTGTGTAGCGCGCCGTTGACTACCACCAAGAGAATTATACTGGACTCTCTCTCTCTCTCTCTCTCTCTCTCGCTCTCTCGCTCTCCCTCTCTCCCTCTCTCCGTTGCGTCTCCGAGCGGATGAACGTTTGCTCTGGAACATTGGAAGGAGAAGAAAAAAGCAAGAGGCTTTCTTCTCGTAGCGTGTCATCAAAGCTTCGCTGGACTCGGAGGGAGTAAAAAACGCTCTAGCTTCATTATCCGTCGCATTATTAAAGGAGAACAGTGTGTTGGTAGCCTTGTTGGAGTATGTAGGTCATAGAAAATGTCGCACCTAGACAAGTTACAAGCTACCGAGCCATTTGAAATTAGAGCCAGTCGACTCTTTATTCTTGCACCGGCTATTCCGACGCTTTACAAGCAGCCGGATTATTACTATTTATCGCATTGCATTACGCCGGCTTGTATTCGCGCTGCATTATTAATTTCCAGGGACGTTTCGACCCTAGCATAGGTCTTGCGTGAGCCAAGGTAGATTGCAAAGTAGCCCTTGGAAAGCCTCTCGCGTCTGGATAGTATAGCTGGATCCCCGTATGTTCTCCCATAGGAACGACTGCCGACGCGACAAAAAATACATAATAAAAGAATTTCCACAGTAGATACGCCGTAGATACGTATATAAAGAAGAGGAGCCAAGCCGACATTTAGCATGCAGTCAAGGTGAATCGGACGAAATAAAAAATAAGCTACGAGTGATCGTACTTAGCGAGGGATAAATCTTTCAATCTATTATTCTTCTTCTTTTTCTGCATGGAAGGATGAGTGGCGTTATTGAATGAAACCTGACATTAAGGGAAACGTAGCTTGGCGCATTAGAGGGTGCAGACTGGGCTTCTCTGGTGGTTTCCAAAACTATACCGAAAGAGTAATAAGCCGAAAGCAGAGGAGAACGATGAAGAGAGAGAGAGAGAGAGAGAGAGAGAGAGAGAGAGAGAGAGAGAGAGAGAGAGAAGTATTATTATTCCCTCGACCAAAGTATTCTCGATAGGTCGTTGAAGCGCCAAGATGAGTGTGCCTGAAAATGCAGGAATAAAGTAGGACGACACTTGGTCCATGCTATAGATGGATCTTGGAAACCATAACAGTAGCCATAACAATGGAGGTGGGGGGAGAGAGAAGGAGGGGGGGGGGGGATCTTTGCGATGCCACGATTTTGGGATATCGTTTTTCCAGAGACTCGTGCAGCAACAGCGAATGGGTAGTTCGATACACGATACTTACGGAACTCTTTCTTTCTCTCTCTCTCGGATATATACGCTCTTCTTCTTTTTCTTCTTCGTGTAAACACTTACGCGTGTCCACTATACCTGCACTGAACGCTTACACTGCGAAAATTAAACTCCCAATGACGCACGTACACCCGAGCCAGAGGTTTTCGGCCATACTTCGTTATTCCTCGTGTGCTATTTGTTCCACGTGGAAAGCTGACGTCATTGATATCAGCAAAAACCCGAGTTAAAATCGTAAATTCAGTTTTGCCTACTGTGTGATTCTCGATCCCGTTCCAAACGATTCGAAGAATTTGCCTACGAAACCGTCTCTGCCCGATTCGAAAACCGATCCAATTCATGTTTTCACGGTCCAGAAACGTCAATGACGAGGCAGCTTTAATTTTATTAAGAACACTTGTAAGGTATTCCCAATAAATTCCTGCGGTACCGGGTAAACTTTTAAAATGAATTTTTGGGGTCAGACCCCAAATGTGAATCAACGACAGCTGACGTACAACGATTCGGCGAGTAAACACGCTTTTGCCTTAGTCACTCGAACCTCCAGTATCACCCCTCTCCCCTTTCTCTACGGAAGAGATATATAGGGGGCAGAGAGAGAGAGAGAGAGAGAGAGAGAGAGTGAGAGAGTAGAAAAAAAAACATTCTCGTTGGCTAAAAGCAATTTTCACCATTACTTCGCAGCACAGGGTTGTTGGAGAGTCGCGGAACGATCGTACCGTAACCAAAAAGGTCGAAATTTTCCTCGCTCGAATATCACGCCTTGCGCAATTCTATTATATACAATTTGCCCGTGAGTACTATAAAACATTAGAGGGCACATGACTCGTCGGAATGCTAATTATTAAAACTTGTCGAACCGAGGCACACGATGGAAAATGTGAGAATTAGCAAAGGCTGTATATATGTATATACGTATATATAACATTGCATACAGGTATAGGGTAGAATGATAATCGTGGAAAGTAAAATATATATATATATATATATATATATATATATATATATATGCAGCTACTATATAACAGTCGTAGCACCCTTCGAAAGGGTCGTTAAAATTAACGAGGATATTTGAACTTCTGAAAACTGTAAGAGTTTACAATGGAAAAATGAGTTAACGCAATTCCATTAAGTTATATCACGGTATTACGTAGTTTTGTGTGAAGTCGAGCGTATGCGAAATGTGGAAAGGGGCAGGACGAGTAAAAGTTGATAGCTTGACGAGTCTATTATAAAATCTACGCTGCTTATCTACACGCAAAGTATCTGTTACGAGTATACTATAGCGTTAAGGTTGATTTATCATTGGTAGAAAAGTAGCTGGCGTTTCTATTGGCCGATGCGCAGCGAGGGCTATACGAGCTGCTATATAGTATACTGTATATATATAGTTGGACGAATTTCAGGCTATCGTAAAAATATCTTGCGGGATAACGATAATGCAAGCCGAGATTACGGTCCCTTGGGGCCAACTGGGCCGCGGGAGTTCGCGTGGCCAACTGATTTTTATCCTGACGTGTACAGTACACTGCCAATTTCTTATAGTATTTATCGATGGGAGGGAAGGGCGACGTCCTCGAAAACCTAACGACCCGTGTGCTGGGCGCAAAATGGGACGGCGGCGCGGCGCTAAGGCGGCCGACGAGCGACGAGCGACGGCATACGGCGATAAAATGGTGCCAAGGGTGTCTATAGCTTCGCCTATACTATATATGTATATATATATATATATATATATATATATACAGAGAGTATAGGCAGTAAATAGGTATAGGTACGAGGCTGTGCGAATTAGGGTGCCTGTGCTGATAGCGAAAAAAATATGTCCGCAGATACACATCGACGCTTCGGATGACAAATATCGGAACATTACGAGGAGGCCGTTACAGACAATATCGTGCATCGCAATGTCATTTTTATCCTTCGAACATTAACCTTAGCTCGACGTCGCATTACGACTATATATACGTATATACACGGGTCCTTCTTCCCGAAACCCTAATGGAAAACTTACGACAGCCATTCCGTCCTACCCAAAAGGGATCACCGGCCAAAGTAACTATATATACTCACGAAAATCATAGGACATTGATTAATTCTCAAACGCATATTCCTAACATATTTTACGTACATTCTCTGCGTATATCCGGATAAGCGAAATGGCGCGGTGCTAAAAGAACACGCAATCAAATTACTGCAAATAGAAATAAAAACGCAAAGAAGTGGTATCGTGTGTACAACGATAAGAAATCTAGATTTATGAGATTGGACGGCGGGTAGTAAAAGCGTAATGGATCGCGGTGTAAGGGTTAACAGGAAGCGAATACGAATGGGATTGGCAGTGGGAATGAGGACGGGAAGAGGAGAGGCAGAAAGCTCTCCGCTCGACTCGTGATTTTCGCAAAGTGGAAAATAAAGTTCCACCTGAGCGGAATTGAGTTGGAAGGAACTTAATAGGTGCTCGTTGAGACGGTTAACGGGCTACGACGACGAATCGCCTGATTGACAACGAAGAGTGCAGCTGTCATTGCTGTTGCCGATCAAGCTCGCTTGTTTAATTGACTCATATAACGGAGCGAGAGACCGAACACTACTATAAAGAGTGACGAGAAAGAAATTCGGAAGAAAATGCAGCTGTCGACGTTTGCGAGACGCCAGTCGTAAATTTCTTTCAACCAATGTAATTAGACTCTCCTGCAGTGACGATAATTCCCATCATGTATATATATACAGCTACTACATCCCCTTAAGCATTTATGCCTCTCTCATTGAACTTTCAGGCCAAATTGAACGATGCTTTCGACACGTCAGTCGGCCAGCAACTTGCTTCCGTATCCGCAATCTCCAGACGTGCCGCTACATTTTCCCACCCTAAAACACTCAAATACAGCAGCCAATCTAAAGATCTCTAACCATCTCGTATATACACAAGATATTGTAAGCCCTAGAATATACTGGTAAATAGCATAGAAGAAAACGTTTATCTATATATACCTACATACAGTTGAGTAATAATTAAGGAATGTTCATTTTTTGCATAGAATCATTCTAAAGCATTTATTTATTTGCATTTTATAAAAGTTTATATTATTTCTTAGACTTACTCAGATAAATGCATTTTTATCTTTTAGCTCCAGCGTCATAATTACAAAAGACTGAAAAATGAATGAATTAATTTAAATAAATCATGCCTTGAATAGTTTCAATGATATAATTTACTTAATTTTTGTAAATAGCTGACTGAATTCAAGAAAATATTTGATTAAAGATCGTCATTGATATCAAAGGAATAATTTCATTGGACCATTTAAGAAATGAATTATTCGAATAAAACAATTTTTTCTCAGTGTAGCAATATTATTCCATTAAGCGCAATTTCTCGTGCAATCCTGTATTATTATTTCACCGGTTTTAAATAAACACGCAAGCTGAGTTCATCGTCGAGTTATTTCGTCCTGGAGAATAGAAGGGGCGTGCGATGGTGTGAACGAAGATAAGGTTCATCGCCGAAGAAAAAATAGGTCTGGTCGGATGATAATTGCGGGTTTACGAGAGATCATCGTTAGATCATTGCATCGACGAGACACGTCGATTTTCTCGGATTACATAAACTCGAATAATCTCGTAAATCATTCTAATTCTGGTGTTGGGATCGCACCAGCAGTCCCTCTCGTGCTGGATAGTCGTTTCGTGCGACTGTCTGGCGCAGAAATAGCAGCCACACGAGCCACGACGCGTCGCATATCGCGTTGCGTACGTCTCTCCCGTACGAACATGCTGGCACACTTTCGTCCTTTAGCCGAATAGAACCGTCGATGCTGCTTTTTCACTCCAAGCCCTCGATTTTCCTCGATCCCCCTCGGCTTTCATTATTATATTTTTAACCGACGACAAATCCATTTAATCCTCCTTGTAACGCTACCCGAGATGTCCTAACGGTCAAGCCGGAAGCTGCATGGATACACGAAACCATAACTAGTTAAAAAAAACTTCTAAGCCAACGGGAAGAAATTGAAAATCAGAGACAGTGCGTTAGCGCGAAAGTACACTGTAAAAAATATTTGTGAAATTGCAACGACAGCTGTGCAGATGAGACACTCTGTGACCCATTGCTATATACATCCTTGTAAATTTATGTCAGGCTGCAAAAGAACGAGTTTGCAGTATAATTACTACAGAATTATTATAATTTTGCTAAAAACTTTCGCAGTGTGTCTTTTTAAAAAGGATCTTCCTCTATCCGGAGCGATTTAGCGAGACTATATGTATACAGCGAACTGGAGGATTCTTCGAATGGGAGGTTCTCCAAGCTATATTATAGCGATTATATTGGTTTTGGCCACAATTAGGACCAAAGCTACGGCAAACGGAAGATTCGTGTTCCAGCTACTTCCGGTGCGAACGAAACGTGGTCGGCCAGTCTCTCCCCGTGGCGTTCCTCGGGAGGAGCTGCTGGAGTGGGAGTGGAACTTGTGAGTTTCACTCGCACGGATTCGAATGGTAAGCCGCAATTTGCAGAGTCTCTTTCCCGTTTCCGGCGGAAATGCAGACTGTTAAAGAGTTCGCGCATCGTTTTCCCTGCAGAAGGAGAAGGGGAAGAAGGACTTGGATGTCCAAGCACGCCAAGTTGCGTGCTATGAAAAATATGATGTGGGCCCAACGCTGATGACCGAAGGAATGGGAGCGCGCGCGCAATTTATTTTCTAGGATTTTCTGCGCATCGCATTTGTGCTGCTTTGTTGAATAACGTCGCGTTAAATTCTCTCCTTCTGGCACTTGCACTCGCGTACATGGTTTTGTTTGAACGAATGGGCAAAATACACGCGAGCACTAATCCTATATATATATATATATGTATATACATATATACACACAAATGGCACAATTATTTCAATATCACTGCACCCTTTTGTATTCAGAAAATAATATCATCGGATCTATGCCACTTTGATAGCTTGATAAGAGCGAAATATAAATCCAGGCTAAAGGAGGATCTTTGTTCTCTTTTTGTGTAGCATAAATAGAACGGAACTTTGCGTCAGTTTTTACGCGCTCGGCATTCATGGCCGCAATGTTCCTCCGAGTGCTCTTATCAGATATACATACATTGTATAAAGCTACGCACTCGCCCCCGGACACGGCTAGAAGCGATCAAACGCTATTACAGCAATGACGAAGCTAATCGCTATCGTTATTTTTTTACTGGTAGCCTTTTACGATTTTCATTCCAGCGTTGCTCTGATAGAAGAAAGTTTCGCCAAGATCTTCGGTTCCCTCGTGTCGATAAAAAAGTATAAATCGCATATATATCTCGTCTCTATTCTGTCCGCTCCATCCTTTTTTCATCCTTCACGGTTTTCGCGTTGGTTTTTTGTTCTCAAGCAACTCTTCTTTTTTGTTTTCTTTTGCTCAGTGTAAGGATACCAGAACTGTTCAATCAGCTGTGCAACTTATCGCAAGGAGACGTGGTTGTAGCGCAAGATGCTTGCTACGGATGTTTCCAGAGAGCCAGCAATCAAGCCACAGGATACCCCTTATTATTAGCTCTATCTAACTGTGCGAACAGCTATCTAGGTGATACCAATTACCGTCATTGTCAAGCTTACCTCACAGTGAGTACCAACTTTGAAATCAACAATAATCTTCTTGATTCCAATTACTCATCAATTAGCTTGCTTCGCAACTTCTCATGTCAAAATATTGTGATAGAACGCCACTACCAATATAAATCCACGTACTTCCACTACGAGGATCTATTGCACTTTCCTCGAGTGTATACGCCAAGTGAACAAGAATACATTGGTAATGTTAAATATATACATATATATAGTAACACATAATTTTCTTTATTCTCTCCTACTCCTCCATCTATTGTTACTCTTCTATAATTCTTCTTCTGGTAATTTCAATTGTAACATATCAATGTACATACGTATTTTCCAGGAATATTTTTCATAATTCTTTTATTACACGCACTGTAAATATTGTAAACCATATTACGCAGGATATTCGCTCGAGCTTTCGATCAAGAAAGAGATATGTTTCAAGAGAATTCTTCTATCCTGGATACTACATCCCTTATCGGAATGCTGTTTGCGCAATTAGGGAACGACCGGAATTAGCATCTCCCACGAATTCAGGCGGAAATTCGCTCGAGCCGTTACCCGCTAAATGACCTGCAGTTGGATGCATGTAAAATTATTGTAAATAATTAAGCAGCTTTATCCAATTTAATCCCTATATATATATATATATATATATAATAATGCACGAATCTGCGTTAATGTCACCAAACTACGCTGTATCATACAATTAATATTTAATGATAATAACAGTAATAATAGTGAGAGACTAGAAACTGTAAAGGAGAAGGGGACAGGAAGGATATTTATATGTGATATAAATAATAAAGTTTTAATATATATATATATATATATATATATATATGTATACATTTTAGCTGCAAGATTGCGTCGGGGAAGCAGTTCGCGATTTCCCAAATTTCAACAGGTCGGACGTTCAGCTAGCCCAGTTGTTCGTAAACACGACAGCTTGCGTATTGGCGAAAACTCGCTGCGGGACCATGAACCCGATAACTGGTGAATTCCAGGAAGAGGACATCATTGCGAGCAAGCTACACATACCCTCGATCAACGCCATTCTCGTCAACTCGGATTACGACATCAACATCGTCCAATTGCCATTTCGCCACGGATCTCTCGACATTTGCGCCAAATACAGGAACATCGAACAGGCAACTTGGCCAACCGTTCAATGTTGATGAAACCATTTCAGCAGCGCGTTCACGGATTAATGTCATTTCTATCCACGCCATTCCGCGTCATACCTTGCCGCACGCCACCCGATCGGATATATATCAGTATGTATGTATACATATATATAGAGAGAGAAAGAGAGAGAGAGAGAGAGAGACCTCTTCCAATGATTCGATCAATGCGTCTGCAACTCTACTGCCTTATCTCGTGTTTCAAGAGTTTTACAAAATATTAATTTCCACAAAAATCACTCGCATTATATATTTTAAAGAAATTCAAATTGTACAACTTTCTCGGATAAAATTATTAAGAAGAATTGAAATTTCCTAAAACTGTGAAAAAAGTGTATACATTGTGTGCTAAAACTTTTATAGGTATATATCAGTAAAACTGTACGCTTCTATTCATGAACACGTAACCTTTTTTTTCAACTTTTTTTATTAATAACTAGACTTTGGAAAATTGCACTGAATCATAAATAGAGATCGCATAACGTTTCCCGCGCATTCTCGATAGGCTTGAAACGATGATGACAGTTCCTCATGGTTGTATACGGGTCACGCTACACTGAATCATCGCTCTTCAAGATGCATATATACTATACTTTGTAACTGGCGTATTAGCGGATGCACATTATGCGGGAGCATATAGTAAGCACACTACATAGCATTGGTATTCGTCATCTCTTTTTCAAAGAATCCCCGTTTCAGCTCTAATCTCCGCTAAGTATTATAAATGATGTACTTTATTACACTATTACCGTGAATTATATTCAATTACGTTTCCAATCGATAAAAACAGACCGCTCTCGCCATTCATCCACTGCAAAACTTGTATAATACTCCTTCGTATTGATGAATTATATGCAGATGCGACTATGGAATAAAACTTTGTTTCTTCAAAGATTGTAAATCACGAGAGAGATCTTTCTATATACATATATATATATATATATATCTATATGTACAACTAATTTCCTTTATTTCCGTGCAAAGCTTCGAGATTTCCATACGGCACATCAGATACAGGATTTACTTTAACCTTCAAAAATGTTGTGCAAACGTAAAGCCGCACTATGGCGTAGGGGCACGGGGCCATAGACACACACGCAGGAGAGGAAGAGAGAGAGAGAGAGAGAGAGAATTGTCGCGCAAACAAATTTGCTTCGACTTTGAATGCCAGAGTTGCTTGAGAGGATTCGCAAAAAGGCCAAGAGAACTAAATAAACCGAAGCAACCCTCGGACTTACCACTGCGGCAGCAATGGGCTTTTATTTATTTTCAACGACGGGAAACGAGTCGCGAGAATGCGAAAAAGGCGCGATGGAGAGGGAAGGACACGTAAATTCACAAATTGCAATACAAACACCGGAAATCTCACGAAATTTTCTACGATCAAATACACGTCGCGCGACTCACACCCCACTACTCTCACAATTTATCTGCATCCAACAAAATTTCCACCTTATAATCTTCTTTACTCTACTTCTTCTTCTTCTTTTCTTTCTCTTTTTTATATGAAAATCCCGAGAGACTGCAATGATCGATCAATTAAGGGTATAGCGAGATTACTTGAAAGCTCCGTAAATGCATATAGCATATAACGCATATTGAATGCATAAGTAGGTTTCGTTGTTGCGTGAAATTTCGCGGATAGTTGCTTTTAAGAAATACAAGGCGGCATAGATAGGCTCTTAAGGAGAAGAATGCCGAGTGAAAAAAACGGTCGATGGATGGAAGGGGGAGGGGGGAGATACAGGGAGCGATGGAAATGGGGAATGCGCCGAGCGACGCTCGACTTGAGCATCTTCCTCGAAATAATTTGAAATATGCAAATGTGATCAGCAACGCTACGCACGCAGGCGCGTGTGCGCTATCTTGCATTTGTGAGCGAGAGTGAATCGTGGAGGTGACGATGACAGTGGCGGTGGAGGCGGTATAGTGCTCCGGTGCAGCTATAGTGGAGCACGGGGGTGGGTTAGAACGAAGAGGGAAGGTAGAAGGTAGAAGGCAGAAGGCAGAGTACGTATACTCCAACGGCTCACGGTTCAGTTCTCTCGGAGCCAATCTAACTTAGCATGCAGATGTAGTACGTGGAATTGAGAAAGAAGGGGGTAGCCGGAGGGACAAGCCACTGAGTCATTCGTCACGACATTCTGCTTTCCGCGCGGTTATTCCAATATTCGGATCAGTTTTCGTTACACACCACAACATGATCCTATATAGCAGCTGTATAGGCTTCTTTTCAAAGCGATCTCACAACTCAATAACAATCGCTCGCTTCCCCCCCCCCCTCCTCCAGTTCTCCTTAGAACGCGTAAATAAACCATTGCTTCTCGGTCAAACGACAAGACACTTTTTTCGCTCTCACTCGAGAATCTCGCTCTCCGAAAGTAAACAAACACTCGCACGGCTCACAGAAACTAAAACAGATATCAGAGAGAACAAAAGATTCGACACCACGATTCCTTCACCAAGATGTTCCACTTTCGAATCTATTATTGGAATCCATCATCGTTATTTGAATTTCATCGGACTGAAAGGAGGAGCGTTTGGAGGACTATTTTGAATACGACTTGGGTAATAGGTACTCGTTTATAAATGAACGATTGACGAGAGTACTTGCGCCAATCGATCCTGCACCGAATTTTCTCTCGCTTTTTTTACGTGATCATGGGACATAGTTCTAAACGTGTAGTTTTATATATATATATATATATATATACACTAATGGATAATCTTATTTTTACATACATTCGTTTAACCATGGACCTGAGAACATTGAAAAAAAACGCGGTTTCCGCTTGAGAGACGGTATAGCTGAAGAATGGTGGGATTATTGCGGCTAGCTGAGAAGGAATTTTCATAGTATTAAATGCAGTTTGGTGAGCACTTGTTTTTATATTTGCGTCTTGCATTTTTTACACTCATGCACTTAATTACTCCTTGAAAAATTAAGTTTTCGACCGATTTATTTCCTTTTTATCGGACCTTCGTTAACCATACCCACATTCGGCAACCGAGTTGAGTAAAGCGAGGAAAGGAGCATTGATCGTTTTATCCGGTGACGACATTCGATCGGCGCACGAGCCTTTCCAATGGTTAATGCCTCTTTGCTGCACGCTGTTACAATTTCTCGTTTATCTACTCATCCAAATCTCTAAGTAATTATGTAGCCGCATAACAATTAATTGCTGCAAAAAATCCAAACATTTTCACCCACTCCTCCAGCTCTGTTCATTTTCCATTTCACGTTTTAATGATAGAAGCAGATCGACGCGGTTGAAATTGGCCATTTTTGTCGATGACCCCGTTGACCGATCTTGAGAACGGCAATTTCGCGAGACGATCAGTGAACGGATCACGATTCGTTGTCACGAAACTGATTCGCTCAACAATAAGCTACGAGATATTTCCGAGTTGAATCAAATCCAATCCAATCGATCTGCAGAGGCACACGGTTGGAAGCAACGTTTTATTTACCGTAAAAAAGTGATTAAAGCAATGACACGTGTGGTATTTCTGTGGCACAGTTACAGAGTTATCTGACAAGGGGGGAGGGGGGGGGGGCGGCGGCAGGAGCTTGAAAGTAAATGTAAGCGCAGTTATTCGATTATAAGCCATGTTGGATCTGTTTGTGCGAGTGACTAACGTCTTAAAAGTATGTAGATGTAGACAGAGAGGTTAGGTGGAGTGTGGTGCATCGAGAGGTGCGCATCCAACGGTTATGGTCCATACTTCAACTCCATATTCCATCGAAGGCGAGTAACGAGGGCGAACGGTGCAGCAGACAGCAGTCGCAGTAGCACGACGTGACGTCATGTCAGGCTAGAAGGAAGGGAAGCAAGGCGATTGATTGGCTCGCAAACGAGAACCGAGAAGCTGCTATTCCTAGCTCGATGACACTCGTGGCATGCAGCTTCGTGTAATAACGGCGAGCGCACCCACGCAACAACAACCGCGCCGCGTGTCTACGCGTATTTATTTCTATCCGATGATTTCGTCAGGGTATCCCTGAATCCCATCCTGCACGTGCCTCGCGTATCGGCTACCGCCGTCCCCTCCAAATGCCCGACCTTTACCTACGCTACACCTCTAATAACACGATTAGCTCGACTAATAAACATTTACGTACTCCCTCGCCCTCCCCTAATGACTCGACCGATTATTCGATTCCGCCCAAAAGATCCCATAAATTATCTGGAGAGTAAATTTCATTAGTCACCGCATGCGAGGCTGATGCCTATCCTCCTCTAATCTTGCAAATGAGCAAAATCCTTCTGAATCAATCATGCAACAATGTGCAATATACCTTCGATTTGCTTTTATCATTTGTTTCTCTACGTGTATCATTTACGAGTTATCATACTTGTAATAAACTTATTGGTTTGATTTGGAATTTTCAGTATTATTGATATTATGATTAGAAACACGCACACAAACACACTAGCCTAGCTCATTTCGGAAGAAACGTAATTCTCCCAAATTCGGTACTGTAGCGACATCTGTCAATAGACGCCGGAACGATATAATTTGCGGGTAACTTGTTCGCGCAGGACCTAGAGAGCGCTACTTATAATGTAATTACCGACGATGATAAAAGTAGAGTTATGCAGTGGATACAAATCCAATTTCTTTGTCAACTGACATTTTTAAAAATTTCGATAATCAGGATTACAGGGGAAAAAATAATATCAGTTTGCTAGTGCAGCTACCAATAATTCTCTCAGCTGATTATCTCGGTCATTCGAACGGTATTCAGCAATTAATTGACCAGACGATTGTATTCGAATTAAGGCACCACCTTATAGATTCAAATTAAGATCAATATCTCGCCACGTGAATTGGAACAGAGCCGCAAACGTGGCTCGTAATCATAAATTCCTCGTGCCTAAACAATAGGAAGTCGTCCGTAATTTTGTTAAAGTACAGTATACTCGACTACTGTCCATAATAATGAACGAAACAATTCTTTACCGACAGACTATTTTTTTAAAACTTAACAGATAATCGTTTATTCATTTTATCGACAATGCAGTTTACACCGCATTAGTGTTAATAAAACTGTTTAGAAGCGTACAATTTATTCATATCACATTTATAATCTCGAAGAAACTATCGGTCATCTCTTATCTTTGCTATTAAAAATTGATATTTAGTGATCAGTACTCGCCACTCAATAGTTAAAATTGTGAATAACTAGTTTATTATATTGAACTTAACAAAATATAAATGCAAGCTTCACCAGTAAATTGTAACGATGCGAGTAAAAATAAAGAGCTCGATATGGCTATAATGCAAACGACCAAGTACCAAGATTGATCAAAATTACTGGCACATTTACATTGAATATCTAACTATATCAATAAAGCAGGTATTTGTACTATAAGGGGTACGATTAAAGCATGGAGTTTTGTTTTCGAGAGGTATACGCAAAACTTTGTGTAAGAAAAAACAGTGCAAGAACAGGCATCATAGAAGGATAAAAAGAAAGTCTGAGGTGAAAATAATCATCCATTATCTCAGTCTCTTTGTTTCTATTTATTTAATTGACAATACAAGTTGTCTTGCAAGACCATAATACTGAAAAAGTAAGAGAAACACGTGTTAGGATAATAACAAACATAGACAACTGCGTCAAACTGCATCTATGACGAAATTGTGAGATATTATCATTCGGATGCATGTATAACGAGTCGCTATGCGACGCAATGGTGTGCGTCATCGTGCTTTATGACGTCATTGTTCTATAGGAACAGGTGACAGTTGCTGTTATAGAATGACGTCAATTTAGAACGGACAACGAACCTTTTTTCGCGATTGCGCATTGCTTAGCATTGAGCATGAATAGCTGGTGTCTCCTCTCTTTTATTGCCTGTCACCTGCTATACATTTTTTAAAGTAAAGTTCATTGATATTTGTTACAAATTATTGTTAAGAAAGAAAACCAGTGTTGTCGCCCACAAACATGTCATTATGATAAGGTTAAACGGAAAAATAATTAAAATAACCTGATGGAAATGTGCGGCATGTATCTATCTTCGAAGAGCTTAAAAAGAATGTCATAACTTACCGATGATAATAGGATGTCAGTAAACGTCTTTGAGGTCTTTTCGTTGTATCATAAGATCGTAGTAACGATTAAACACTCGGTAAAAAGGCGTGATTGAAGAACTATGCCAGAAATCACGGAAAACTGTCGCCGACCATCATGGACGGTACAGACAGGGTTAGACGGGGAAGGAAGGGGCGCAACGTCCTCGATCGCCGACGAGATTACCTTCTCTCAAAACTCACCGCAGCGATTGGTGGCGACATCTCTCAACTATCTGTTGAACTTTGTAAGCAGACATTTTAAAAAACCCTATTATAATTTTATAATTCTTACACTTCTTACCCTTCGCGGTATAGAGACCGTGCACACCAACACAATGGCATTGAGATAAGAATGTGTATTGGTGTATATGCATACTATCAGCGCAAACTGTCGGTCAATTTTCGGAGTTTTTCAGTGTAATTTATTTATACGTATACAGTTATACATTGACACTTCGCTATCATTGTGTTGGTGTACACGGTCTCTATACATACATAAATTTATATCATTAGTATTCGTATTTTTCTTAATTTTCTGTTGAAAATTGATATCCCTTATAATTACAAAAATGAATTAATTATGTCCACGCATTGCGGGGAATTGAGTGAAACACCTTACATAGTGCATACGTATAGTTGAGTTCAAGCTCACCTTGAAACCTATAAGATGTGTTACGTAGACTATAGATTTTACCCGTCTTAACGGGATCCCTCACACGTGCTTTACCGACAGTACAAGTCAATAAACAATTAGTTTAATAAAATTCAAATGCAAAGCAAATTGAACAATCGGGCGTTTGTTGGACAATGTGCTAGTCCTAACGAGTCAAACGAACTTAAAAACACTCAAATTAGTTGAAAAATAACGCTGTACCATTGTGCCGCGTTCTTGAAGAGAGGTTACTTTTGATTATTTCCACTTCAAGAACGCGGGACAGTGGTATGTACAGCGTTATTCTTCATCCGATTTGAGTTTTTTTAAGCTCGATTGACTCGTTAGAATTGGCACCTTGTCATAAAGAAGCCCGATTTTTCGATTTGTTTTGCGTTTAAATATTATTAATGCGAATTTTTAAACAAATTTATTTTTTTTCGTTTTTTGGAAAATACGGCTTTATTTATGACAAAGGTTGAAAAATAGCGCTGGACAATTCTCCCTCGTTTTTTGTTCCGTAATGTTGGCTACAGAGGGCTTGAGGGATCCCATTTAAGTTTCATTTATGAATCCCGGGGCTATCTTCAGTTCTCAAAGGCGCACACTGGCGCACACTATCGGCTGCTATTGGCAAAGGGTTCATAAACAATATATGGCAAACAGCGTGGAATAGCAGGTTATAGTCAGTGTGAATAAAAATTCTTTTTTATATAATTTAATTTAATAAAGGATTTTATAATGGCGGAATTCGTGGAAAAAAGATGTGAGGATATGATTCCAGAATTGGAACAAATGGAAAAAATTAAGTTATTTGATAAAAATGAAATAAGGTTTGAGCTATTTAGAGGTTATTTCTTTCTTGAATTAATTTATGGTCGTATTTATAGCTGTACATTGGCTTAACTAACACTTTCTTCACTCAGAATTATTTTGATTACTGATAATTTTTCCAATAAAACCAAAGTTGACTATTATTTACTCAAGAAATTTATTATGTAAACTTTATTAAGAAAAGCCTTGCTCACTACAAAGATACAATAACAATGTTTAATGTATTACCTAAAAAAGTTAAAGCTTTTTATACTTACCCCTATTGATAGTGAAATAGTAAATTTTTTGTTTTCTGTTCCATTCTTGTTTTCACTTTGGTTCTCTAAAATAAATGAATTGGTCATTTTAAGAATAGCACAAGTCACAAAATCCAAATGTTAAACAAAACTAGAAAACTTAAGTTGCTTGAAGATTTAAATTTTTTTGACTAAACAAAACTATTTATTTTATGTCCAATAACACTGTGTAAGTCTTATTACTTAAATTATGAATTGATTGGGCATTATTGCATATATGGGATATATATATTAATAAGTAGAAATTATATTATACATATAATGATAGACTTAAATATGGTCATCCTGATTATAGTCAATTTATTGCTATGAATATCTCCATACATCTATTGTTTCTAAATGAAAATTTGTCTTCTAGAGGTATAGCTAAGAAATTAAAAGAACATGAATACAAAATTCAAAGGCACAGCAAATGTAAAGAGGACTATACTACTTATATACATTATCAAATGGATCTTTTGAAACTTATAAAACAACGTAGGGATGTAAGTAATTTCTTAGACATAAGTATAATATTTAGTTGTATAAATATCAAAAAAAGTTTATCCTAACATAATCTTTTTATTTATTAGAAATATAGTATTACTCAAAAGAAGTCAGATATTGAATATGGTATAGCAAATAAAATTATTAATTTATATAAAGAAGCAATTTTTAAATTTCAAGATGATTTAAGGTTCTGGATAGCTTATATAAAATTTTGTAAAAATGTGGTAAGTGTTAATATTGCTTACCTCTTTTTGCATATGAATTAAGATAACTTGTAAATTTATTACAGCGTTTTCAAAGTAATGTTAGTAGAATGTTGGAAAGAATGCTGCAAATTCACCAGGACAAGCCAAAATGTTGGCTAATCGCTGCACAATGGGAAATGGAAGAAAATAAGAACAAAACTAATGCTCTTCAGTATTTATTACAAGGATTATTTTTTCATCCAACTTCTCAAATTTTATACATTGATGCTATTAAGTAAGAATATTTGATAACACTTTTTAAATAGTATTTAATACTTTTTGAAACATTTAAATAAATATTTACTGTAGATTAGAACTGGAAGATGCAATGTCAAAAAGTAAAGAGAAGGAGGAAGAGGAAAAGTTGACTCCATCAATTTCAGATAAAGATCATATACCACCTGAGTTAAAACGAGTTCATGTACTATATCAGCAAGCATTTAAAGAAATTAAAGATATTAAATTTATTGTCCAAATTTTAGATATTGTTAATAATTATAAAAATACGGAAGAATTGCAAAATAGGATAATTAGGTAAGGCATTTTTAGTCCATCAATTATTTCTACTTTAAAAAGTATTAAAATTAAATTGATCAAAACTCATAATTTTATAGTGATATGATTGAAGAATATGTCCATGAGCCGTTAATGTGGGATACTATGGCAAAAAGAGAGTTGAAAGGATTGGTACAGCCATCTCTTACCAACTCTATTGAGGAAAATGATGACACCTTAGAATACAACTCTTTAAGAGACAGAATAAACTCATGCAATAAAGTATATCAAACTGCTGTGAAAAAGATTAAAACTGAAGAAATGTATTCTTATTATATTGAATGCTTGATAGAAATAAACCAGCAGTCAGAAAAATTACCGAACTTTAAAAAGAAACTACTAAAAACTGCATTATCCCAGGCTCATCAAGCTAAAAAATTAAAAGAAAAATATTATTTATATTGGGTTTGTATTCATAGTAATATTTATAAATATATAGGGTGTATCAATATTCGTGTATTTTGTTAAAGTAACGTTTAGAGAAAAGCAATTAGAATACAAATTATAGGATCAAGAAAGTGTTCCATGGATAATAAGCGAAAATGAGCGACTGAAAATTTGGAAATTTCGACTAATAACGTACTTGTCACATGCTTTAATCTACAAAATAAATAATTGCGAAAGTAGCCTGAGCTATTTGAAGCTTTTCTCTATCTCTTCTTCACATCTCAGAGTCTAAAATTTAGTAATATGAGCATAAGAAATAATGAAGGTCAATATAGATGAAGATGAACGAAGTTGACAAAAAGTAGGTATTTTCTGATAAATGCGGGAAAGAGAAAAAAGAGATCAACACAGTGCTACCCAGATTTATAAGCGTTTATTATAATTAGTATGGATAGACCAAAGCATTTAGTAAACATATTATTCAGTAAAATTTTCGGTCGTTCACTGGTCGATTACTATCCATGGGATCCTTATTTAACCACATAATTATCTACTTAAATTGTTACCTACTATCTACGGTTTTAAGGAAATAAACAAATGTTAGTACCTTCTATATGTTTATTTGAACTAATTCTTCTCTTGAAACTGATTTCCAGATTGATCTATTAGATAAAGATGAAACAGATGAAACTAATAAGACAAAATTAAAAACAATTCTTTCTTCTGCTACTGAGATTATTCCTGACAGTATTAATCTTTGGAATATTAGGCTAAGACATTTAATAGCATCAGATTTAGAAGATGAAAGCGCTACTGTATTTAATGAGGTAAATGGTTATACAAGATGTATTAAAAATATTATTTGTATTATAAAAATTCATAATGCTCCTCAAAATATGCTTGAGCTTTTTAATTAGTCATAAATAGCAGTAGTTCATCTTTTTAAGAAACTAATGAACTACATTTTATGCAAATGGAAACAATGGTTATGCTCAGACAACCTAGTACTAAGTATAAAATATTGATCATGGTTGCTCAACTCAGTAAATTTGCTTCAGCGTTTGATAAACTCCTGAACGGCCCTAGAAGCAAGCAATTGTTGCATGTGTAGGAATAGGAAAATTATTTTATTATAAGTTTTGCCATATATGTTAAGGTTTCAGTAGTTTATTATGATTATATGTTTTTACTTTAGGCTACAAGAACATTAGGAGAGAAGTCGTTACCTCTTTGGAAAATGAGACTTATGTATGTACAAGCAAAGAATCCTGAAGGTGTTGAAGATATATTTAAAGCAGCTTTGCAAGCAGAGCTTAACATTGCTAAGGAAATTAAGCCAATTTATATTGAATGGCTAGTCCTATCTAAAAGTATGCAATAATCTAACTCTACAGTATAATTATTTTATTTTTTATTCAACATTCACATCATATTGAATTATATTGTAGATATACATGAAGCAAGAAAAGTGTATGAATGTTTAGCCAAGAATCCTCCATTTAGCCTTGAATTGCACACAAAAATGGCAGAAATTGAACTCATGCAGCCAGAAATATCATTGAATAATGCAAGATTGCCATATGAAATGTCTATATTACAGTTTGGTAAAATCAATGTCAACGTATGGTTAGATTATATTAAATTTGAAATGAACCATGGAGACATAGAGAAGCCTGGAAAGATTCATGCAAGAGCAGTTAAAACACTAGAGCCCAATTTGACAGAATCTTTTATCTCGGAGTATAGCTTATTCAAAGCTAATTTCTACTCAATGACTACGACTTCGTAGATAGATATATAGATTATGTCTACTTTCTGTTATGGTCTACCAGTAAATAAAATTGTATTTTAAGTGACGTATCTTGAAAAGTTTCAGTGCTGTCCATTAACGGAATGTAGTCTTATGGATTTAACGTTAGGTAATACAATTAATTCCCTTAATAAACTTTTAAGTACTCATAATTTCGAAGACTTATTGCGATGAGAATACTATATTTTTTATTATTCTATTGGTATTTCTTGTTCCATCCGTGTTAACACGATATTGCGGTTTGTTTCGTTGGGTAATCGTGTTTTATCTTGAAGTATCAATGTAGATCTTAGGTCCAGACACATAACGTCCGTTGTTAAAGCGTGCTGCTTATTATCGATATTAATATTGAGACGATTTTGCAAACATTCGAAATTATTGTATGCTGCCCTACAATGGACGTTTACATGTATATATATTAATTGATCATATTAGAAAAATTATAAAAGCTGATAAATTTTTGAAAACATACTTTGCAGCTGCAAATGCACTTTGCAAATCTTCTTCCATTTGCTTGAGTTGCACTATTTCTGACTTTAAACCCAGCTCTACGTCATCCTGGCATAATTCGGAACCAGATCGAAAGGTACGATTTATTAATCTCGTTTCTGCACATTTGATAGAATTAGCTTTATGTAATAGTGCTAGCTCCAAATTATTTATTTCATTCAAAAGTTTATCCATTTCTTGAGTGGTCTATAAAAAATTGTCTGACTAAATTAAAAATAATCTCAGTGTTTACTATAGAATAAAACATATTGTCTTCTAACTTCCTACTTTTAACTGCTGCCACTCCAATTCATTTTTTGCCTTTTGTGTTTCATAAATTCTTTTCCTTAAAGTATAATCCGTGTAATCTTGTTGAGCTTTGATATCGTTTCTCGCGCGCTCTCTCATTACATGCATAGCTTCGCGAAAATAGTGCGAGTCGCTTAGCTCGATGTCACCTAAGCTTTTTAGACCACTACTGTGCTCGAGCCATGATTCGTAAGATATAGATCTACATATTTAGAAAAAAGGGTTAATTAGCACAGCGATATGTTTTCCTTTTTTCGATTTTAGTTTTCTTAAAGATTAGTTAAGTCATAACTTACTTCTTATTTTGTAGCACATTTGGTCGGTAGCAAATGCCAGCACTATCACGAGTCAACTCTGTATTGTTAGAATCAATTCGAATAGTTCCATTTTTATCTTCCAATTCCAGATCGATTTTAAATTTCATTTCTTCCAAACGTTTCAGCTTCTCCCAAGCTGCGTGTACTCTTTAAAAAAAAGAACTTAATATCAAATGAACATTGATTTTGATTTTTGAGCGAATTAATTTTGTATACCGTTTAGTTAACAAATTCTTAATATTATCAATGATACATAATTCTTTCTTTAATTCGGTATCTGCTTCGTCAACGGTAAGCTCCGTCCCTCTACGCGTGTCCCTGATGGAAATGCATTCACCTGCTATACGTAAGGGATGATTTAAAGCTTCCAACTCTCTTTCTGCGTCAAATTTTTCATCCTTCAGCACTTTTATCTCCTCTACCACTTTATTCAACAAATCTTCGAATGTTCTTCCCCATCTTTTTAATTCTGTAACCCTGTAATAAACGAATTTTGTCTTAGAAACAATCACAAAAGACATCGAGATGCAAGGAATTACTTATTGGCAAGTTTTGAATTATTTGTATAAGTTCCCCATTCAGATTTTATTTTTGTATCCGAACGAAGATTTTGTCCTGCATTCCGTACTTCGAAAGCATCGCTTCTTTTTGTAAGCGCATTTTCTTGAAGTTCCACATTTCTTTTGTACCACTCTGATAGGCCTTAAACAGAGATTTTCCAAGTTTCAAATATATATAATAAAATGCCTAATTCTGGCGATATAATTTTAATTTAAAATTACTTATGTGTGGGAGAGGTTTTTCAAATGTAGTCAGAGATTTAGCCATAATAATTATAACAGAAAATGTACTAATTATACACGCAAAACAACGCCGCTGAAAAGAATACCGATAAGAATGAAAATTACGAGATCTGATAAATATATAAGTGAGCTAAATCAAAGTTACCATAGCAACCGAATAATTGACCTCAAAAAGGGTCGTTGTATGGAAATGTTTTTGTTTTTGAATTTATCTAACAGAGATGCTTCCACTTCAATACTTAAACTGACCGTGGTAAGATTTCAAAATGACTATAAGTGTTTGGTATATTAAACTTTATTTCTATGCTTTGTATTGTAGAACTTCTGCGTTTAACAACTGAAAAGAGATTGCAGTCTAACGTCTCGTACATCCAGTCGCCAAAAAATTCTCTGAAAAGTCGATCATAGGAAAGGGATAGCGCGATATTCCTTATTTGTTGATAGGCTACTCATTACTCAACCAGCGACATTATGTTTTTTAAGCAATCGATATACTCGGCACTTGAACAAAAATGTATTTGCGACCATTTACATGCTCTTAGAACAGGCTTGAGGGCGTTCAGTTTTTTTAATGATAATCAATTGATTGTTTAAAACTATTATATATTGTTAGTGATTGTTATTCAATAAAAATTAGTTTCTATGTATCATACGAAGACTTACATTAACAATTTAAACTATTTTAGGGGAAAATAACCTAGAAATTTGTTGTGAAAATTATTGTAATCTATTAAGAGTGTCAAAAATAGATAAGTTTTCTTATAGAAATTATATTGTTTTAAAAAAATTGGTATTTCAATCATTTTCATTGGTAAAACAAATTCGAAAAAAATATATAGCATATAACTAGTCGGCCATTTTGATGTATTTTCATAGCAATGGTAGTCATCTTGCTTTCGTGGCATGTAACGCATTACGCAGTACACCCTATTGGCATACTATACTAGCGCGGAAAATATTTATGGGAAAGTAACGATTTCAAAGGATTTCACCACAATTTTCACATGTTTTATACCGTTTCCTTTGTATAGTATATATACCAACTACATTGGCAAACAGTAAGTGAAAACTACAATATTTTTGAAAATTAAAACATTTATGTTAATAAACTTATATATTATAAAAAACAATAAAATTATAATATATTGCATTAGAAACTTCCAATTAATTAATGTAAGAAGGATGTAACAATGATAGATATAGTTGTATATTTGCAAAATTATATTAGAAAGAATCTAATTGTTGGTTGAGTGTGTTGAGTAGTGCCAAGCCACAGTGGCGGCATTTTGTGCGACTCTTGCTAGTTGTTCAGCGTAAGCTGACTTAACCATAATGCATTGTGCTCAGTGCTGTGACGCTGTGACTGCTGTGTTATGCGTCGCGTGCCTATGCCTTGGCTGAGAAGAGCCGTCGGCTTGAGTTAATCGTAATTATTTGATCGTATCTACTGTGCTTTTATAACCAATTTTATCTTCTTTTTTAAATCTTGTAAATAGAACCCGTTGCTTTTAGTAATAAACAAATTATTAATTTTTAACTGTACGTAGGTTCTATAAGCAGTGAAAGAACTTATTGAGAAAACAAGTATTTCCATTTTGAATTAGCAGTTTGTTGAAAATAAGAGGGCGGCACGACGGATATCAATAAACAACTTATTAAGAGACAACGACCCAATAGAATATCCGTGATTGTGCAAATATTATGCGAAGAATCGGCATGAAGAGTAAGCGCAGGAAGTCTGAGTCTGAGACAAGTGAAGGGGAGTCTGAGGAAAATGGCGTTGATACCGGTGCTGTAAGTTCTATCAATGGAGAAAGAGAAGTAAACGAAAACGAAGTGGATAAATCGTCTTTGCAATCAACGCCGAATACCCGAAAGAGCTCAGTCAAGAAACGAACATCCCGTGGAAGGAATAATCAGAATTCGGAGGGTTCTACCGAAGAGTCTGAAAAGAATGAGAGTAAAAAAGAAAACGACGGTACTCCAAAAAGTGGAACGAATAAGCGTCGCAAAAAGGACAACCAAAAGGCTACAACGTCTGCGATAAAGAAAAGTAACGAAGAGGAATACGAGGTGCTTTACAAATTATTGTATTCATTGACTTAATTTTTTATCTCTATTTATCTGCACTCTTCACATATAAGGTCTGTTAGTTTGAAAGCTCCAGAGCATATATAGATGCAAGTAGATATGTATTTCTGTAACTTTTTGAGTTTTTAACATTTTGCATAAAAGTTTCTGAATGTAAATAGTTTTCAATGTTTTAAAAAGGCTTTATGCAAAACTTTTAATACTTGTTATAGTTACAGAAATAAACATCTTAGTGCATCTAAAGAGAGATATTTTAATTGATGGACCCTGTATATAATAAAATTGATGTACAGTTTTCATTACTTACAATATTATTTTTAACCCTTATACACATGGCTGATGTAGTTTTTCTAGCTGGGTGAGAGAAACCTAATTACTTTCCCCCAATGTCACACTCAACTTCTTTTTCCTTTAAAAGAAACAAACTTTTCTCTGACTCATTGATAGGTTTCAGTTTTTTTAAATTACTCATAACCCATTCTCCCTTTTGCACTAGTTAAATATACTGTTAGAATGATTTTTATAGCTTTATGCTCTTTTATAGGTAGAAAAAATTGTTGGTGAAAGAACAGTCAAGGGTCGTCGTCAATATTTGGTGAGATGGAAAGGTTATGGAGAAGAGGCGGATACTTGGGAGCAAGAAAATGGATTAAATTGTCAAGCTTTGATAGATGAATTTTTGGAAGATCAAGAGTTTGAAGAAAATGATATAGCGCAGGAAAAGTCAAGTAAATCTGCAAAGGTTAAATCAACTAAACTGGAAAAGAAATCTCGAGGAAACATTAAAAAACAGACAAATAGTAAGATCTCACAGTAGAAATTAAGTTTTTCCAAACAATGTGACCTATAAAAAATTACAACAATTTGTTTCAGATTTGAAAAATAACAATGCAGATAGTGACAATGAAAAAAATAATACTCAACAAGAATTTGAAGTTGAGAAAATTTTAGAAGTTCATTTTAGAAAAGATAAATCAAGAGAATTTTTAATCCGGTGGAAAGGATTCACTTCTGCAGATGACACATGGGAGCCTGAGGAAAATCTTAATTGTCCAGAACTCACTGCAAAATTTATGCAAAAAGTAGAGAAAGCAAAATTTTCTGATAGAAGAGAGCTTAGAATAAGTCCAATGCATACTAAGCGGTACACATTGGCTACACATGAGCATGGTCGAAGGTTGTCTCGACGTAATAAGGATAAACAAAGGTAAAGACGAAATGTCTACTTGAATATATAAAGTATATAATATATTTGTAATTTCTTTGAACAATATTTTTTATTTTAGAGCCACATACTATGAATGAAAACATAAAAATAGAAACTATCATAGATATAATTATTATTTATATCTAGAAAATAGCTTCTAAGTTTTTCTAATTGTATTGTGAAGGTTAAGAAAACGACATTATTTTTGCGTAAACGTTACATATTTTTTGTCTTTTCGTACTGTCTTTTGACAAAATATATTTTATGAGTGCAGATTAAACTTACAAAGAAAACCTAAAATGTAAGGGAAGGAAAAGTTAGTTACATTTTAAAGGACTTACTATTCTTCATGCGATATAACTTCAACAAATTCCTTTCTACAATTATTGGTTTGAATGAAAAAGTAATATAATAATAAGTATAATGTGAAGAATGCCTTTATTATTAAGTAATTAATTTCACATTTTTTTAACTTAGTCAATTTGCATAATGTACATGACTTATATTAAAATCTGTGTGTAAATGCATATGTACGTAATACATAAAAAAAATGTTCTATGCATTCAAAAATATCAAATATTTTCTATATTGTAACATTACTGCAAAAAGTACATTACTTTAACAGTGCAAAAGCTACAATTTATGTTAAATATAAAACAATGATTTGTAGATACCAAATGATCGTACATTCATATATCGTAATTACTCTATTCACATACACATTTAGATATATTTATAGTTTACACTATATTAGTTATTTAGCAAAAGAAAAAGGTAACACAGGCTTTAAGATATGTATCAGTCTGAGTTTCTCACTTTAATAAAAAATCTATGTGAAATAATTTAAAAATTACTGAATGTTAACATATTTTTTGTTAACAGTTATTCATCAAATAAAATGTCCTGAAGCTACAGATCAAGATTAAATTTAATAAATTGGTGTTTAAAACTATAAAGTTTGAGAACTTTATTTATTATTGTTATATAGCGCGCGTTGTGACAGAGCACACTAGCGTTATCAATGCTACTGTATATATATATTTCAGACATTTTTGTATGGGCAGTAGAGGTGATAGTGCTAAGTAGCGTACTGTGTGAATGCGCCCTTATTATTAACTTGCAAAACTTAAGTTTTTTTGACAGGAAACGTGCAGTAAAATTGCAGCAGTCACAGTGAAATAAGAATGAGTTAGTGCATGTGCATACTATCAGCTCTATCGGTCGATTATTACATTTTTTAAAGTATAATTTGTGTAAACGTATACAGTTAACCATTGACACTTCGCTATTGCTGTATTTGCTGCACGTTGTCTCTTGCAAATTGTATATGTACGTTTTGACAAATATCACTTCGTACTCATTAAGCATAAGAACTGTATTATTGATTTTCAAGTGTGGTATATATAATATTGCGGAAGATTGATTCGTGTGTGGTTCGGATATAGTGTGGTATACCATTTTGCATATAAACTACAGAGTGAACTTAGCCGAACCAGACTAGTCAATTTCCTGCTATGTATTAGAGTGGATACAGACTAGGAGCATTTCTGCGCGCACGAACACCTGTTCAATAATACTCTATTCTTTACAAGTATTTTATGCATCAAAAATAAGTTTTAGATTGTTAGAACGCGAGTAGCGTTTGTGCGTGCAGAAATGCTTTAGTCTTGATCCCCCTTTATATACACAACATAAATTGCGTAAAAGAATAAAGCATTAATTATGACGCTGATCATGGTATACATACACAGAACGCACACCACTAAACTAATGCATTCATTTTGCTCCCAAAATTAGAAATAGAGGTATCCAGTACTTTACCTGGAATGTCAATTTTTTGAAAATAATCTATACAGCCCATTTTACTTCTACTAAGTTAGTTTAGACAAGGCAAGCAAATTTTGCTCTACACATTACAGAAGAACAGAGTACAGTTAGCCAAACCACACAAATCGATTTCTCTTGTAGTATAATCCAGTATTATATTACTATAATAATTGCTACAGGCCTATTGTAGCAAAGAAGATGTCTACATAAATATATTTCTCTCACGTATTAATGCATAAGTCTTTTTCATGCGTATCACACAGATTTTAGTGTATTTTATTCTTCTTTGAAATATCTTCAACAATTTTTAGGTATAAAAGCCATTCTCCATTATTACTGTAAGTAAACTTCAGGTACCCAGAATTTATAGTTTATGTTACAGAAATTATGATTCATATAATTGCAGCTTATCAGCAGTAATAACAGAACATGGGTAAAATGTTCATATTAAGAGATAAACACAGTCAAATTCTTAAATGTTTTTATATAAACTTTTATTCATGTAATTACATAATTTACTTCACCTCTTTTACTTGAAGGCCTAAAATCAATAATAATTGTTAATTATACAAAAAGTGGTTTATATTTAAATACTAAATGAATTGTATTTACAGAAAGCAAATAAAAATAAACATCAAGTCTTACCTGGAGGTAACGATTGTTTAAGCTTCTCTGCCTTTTCTTTATCCGTAATCACAAGGGTATACAGGAACCGTGAACAACGTACTTTAAATTTAGTATTTTCAGCATTTTTCTTTATTTTAACAGCTGAAATTAGAATCAACATATTCAAACTATTCCTTTTTTTCATTTAGATTTTATTATTAAATACTTAATGAAGCACTTACATTTGGCATCTTTTCTCCTTGCTGTCAAAAGAAAGTCTTTGATTTCCTTAATTTCTCGTGGCTGTAATGTTCAAATAACACCTTAATTAATAAATCAATGTGGTAACTTCATAATTTCTAAATTAAAATTAAATCAAACTTTAAAGGTTACCATAAAACATGAAAACTTATCAAAAATTTAAGGTTAACTAACAGTAAAAAAATATCCATTTAAATGGAGTTCACAATAACTAAAATTCAAAATATGCGTATAGCAAAATTCAATAGATACATACAACAAAATTCAATGATTAATAGACATTTAACAATTTTAATCAGACTTAAAATAAAATTACTCACCATTTTTTAACCTTGTTTGTGAGGCCTTCCTAAAGGTACTGAAACAAGTTACAATTGATTATGAATCTGGCAGAAAATAATCTATTGCAGAGGTCAAGTAAATATTTCTAAATCATTTTGCAGATACAAATAATGGGTTAAAAACATAAGATTCTTAAGAAAATGACTGATTTTACATTGTAAATGCAATAATAAAATCTTACCGTATCAAACTCACACCGGAAAAAGAAACTACGTTAGTAAGTTATTGTGTTAAATGGTGAAAATAAAGACTAGTCAAATCAGCAAAAATTTTTAATTTATTAAAATATGTAACGATAACGTATAATTAAACTGAATTTACGTAAGAAAAGCTTAAATTTTAAGATTTCAACAATAATTTATGAATAATAAAATTTTAATAATTCAAAATAAGCGTGATATATATTCTTTTCTCTATTTAATTATAGGTAACTCTCTTTGTTAAAAGGCCGAGTCCTACGAAAGTTTAATTAAAATATTTTAAAACATCTGCATATTATAATAAATGATGTTCTGTTAAAAATGATTGCTTTTGACACAATTATTTATAGTTCCCGCGTATATCTGACGTGTAACGAAATTTACCAAGCTCAGGTCATCTGTAAACGACTGATTACTGAAGCTCTTTACAGGTTTTTTTAGGATGAACCCTACCAAGGCCCGATTCCACAAGACATGTTTAAACTGGATTAAGTTAATTATGCTATATTCTATGTGACATAAAATATAGCAAAATTAACTTAATCCAGTTTAAACAAGGCTTGTGAAACCGGGCCCAAGTCGGGTTAACTTAACCCAGAGTTAAAGTGGTATAGTTCCCGTAACATTAACTATACCACTTTAACTCTGGGTTAAGTTAACCCGACTAGGGTTCACCCTTAATAGTGTGTGTGTATAGAGTGTAGACACTGCGTGCGTGGAAAATTGATCGCCGTCTTTGAATTTCGCAGAGAATGTATATTTACGGAGTGAAGTTAACTGTGTGTGTGTGAGTGTGTGAAAGGTCGACCATTCAATTTCTCATGGTGCACCGTATGTTATGTACACTACAGCCAGATCAAATTTTAAAACTTTACTTTACATGAACATTTTTCTTGAAATTAACCAATCATATACATTTATATAATTTGTTTAGTTCTACGATTAGTTAATTTTGAGTGAAAGAAAAGTAAAATTTATTTAAACTATTTAAAGAGTGTGAAGTTCCGTACAATTTAAATTTTTGAATCGGCGGTGTGGTTCAAATCCGTTGACTCTTGTTTGTAATCACTATAAGTATGTGGGCTGCGTTCCGACATTAACTGTGAAGTGCGAATACTGAAAACTTATATTTAATGTCACACAAACTATACATGTTTAGTTTAGGGCCAACGGTACAGTCGGAAATTCAATGCTAGCAACTTAAACAATTGGAGTTAAAAAAGCAGTTTTCGCACCAGATAATGAGCAGTTATACTTGAAAATGAGTCATCTTGAAATAATTATTCCAACCTTCATTCAGATTATTTAACTTTTCAACTGCCCGGCATGAAAACTGATTTTTTAACTTCATTTTTTTAAGTTGTTAGCATTGAATTTCCGACTGTACCGTTGGGTGGCATGTGTGGCTATGTACATATGTACATATAACTATTGTAGGGCCGCGGACGCGGACAACGGAACATTGAATTGAGGAAACGAATGAGAATTGAGAAACACTACCATGAACACAATTGTTACCTATACTGATCTTCTCTCCTCATCAGATTTACCACTACCTTTATCTAAGTGGCTAAGCAGACTTTAAGTTCTAGGTGCTGTAACTGTCGAGAATTAAGAATACTGGCTTGGATTTTGCTACTGGTTATCATTAGAAAATAAACTAATTAGGAGTAATAATTTTGATATTTTCCAGTCAAAACATAGAAATATCAAGATGTTTTGGGGTAAGATATTATTGAAATCATTTAATAGTTCATATTTATGTAAAACACCGGCATGATACACCGTGGTATAGCGTCGCCATGTGGTCGCGAAATATTTGATAATTTTAATACTGCTTGCAATATCATGGCTTTGTAATATTATAAACAATTTAAAAATAATGTTAATTGGTTTTTATATCATTTTTATTTCATAATTATTGAAAAAGAACAAAAGTCATATATATATATAGTTTTAGACTTTATCATATCTGTTAAATATTTATTCTTTCCTTTTCATAGGACTAATAATGGAACCTAATAAAAGGTACACGCAAACTGTGGAAAAATCATTCCATGTATCCATGGCAAGTTTAGACCTCACAACAACAAGTAAATAGTTTTATAAATTAAAAAAAGCATATGAAAAGCATTTAAAATAATTTATCTTTCTTTTCATTCTTGTAATTTAATTATGATGTATATAATGTTCTAGGTGATGATAAAGCAGTACAAGTGATGCTGTGTTTCGATACAAGGAATTATCTACTTTGTACCTTAAATAGAAACTCCAGTTGCCAGGTGCCGTTAGATTTAAACTTTCAGAAAGGAACAAAGATAGCATTTACATGTAATGGCCATGCTTATGTGCATTTAACTGGTTATTTGATTGAAGATGATGATTTAGATTTAGATGAATTAGAAGAAGAGGAAGAGGATGAAGAAGATGAGGAAATAATTCCACAACTTATTGGCCAACAATGTAAAAGAAAACAAGCAGTACCACCAAAAGATGACAGAAAAATAAAGCGACAAAAGCAAGAACATTCTGTGAAAAATGAACTTGAGGATTTGGATGATGATAATGATTCAGAAGAATCAAGTACAGAGGAATCAAGTGCAGAAGAGACTTCATTTATGACTAATGATGATTTGGAAGAAGATATTGATAGTATTAATGAAGAGGAGGAAGAGGATGATAGTGAAGAAGAGGAAGAACAAGAAGAAAAGAAAGCTACTAAAACTCAGAAACAAGAGAAAATTAAGCAACAGCAAAAACAGAAACAAGATAAGAAAAACTTACTTAATGGAAAAGAAGCAAAATTAGAACAGAAGACCAAAAAAGATAAGAAAAGCAAACCTGAACAACAGCAAAACCAGATAAATAATAAGCAGGAGCAGAAAAAGAGAGTTATTGAAGGAGGTATACAAATAGAAGAAACCAAGATTGGTAATGGAGCACCAGCGAAAGCAGGAAAATTCGTTTCTGTTTATTATATTGGTAGATTAAAAAATGGGAAGAAGTTTGATGCTACAACACATGGAGAAGGTTTTAAGTTCCGACTGGGTAAAGGAGAGGTAATTAAGGGTTGGGATCTTGCTATTGCTGGTATGAAAGTTGGTGGAAAGCGAAAAATTACAATTCCACCAGGGATGGCGTAAGTTATTTTCTTATGGTTTTGTAACCAATACATTTTTGCTAATATTAATACAAAATTTGTTCATTTCAGGTATGGCGCCAAAGGATCACCTCCAGTAATACCCCCAAATAGTACTCTTATTTTTGACGTTGAACTTAAAAATATTCATTAAAATACTTAGTTTACTATAGTTCTCAGGTTATAAGTATACTTTCATCTTCTAGTTTAAAACTATCATGCTTGTGTATATACAAAACATGATAAATGGTTACTTTTAATATTGATTGAGAGAAAAAAAATAAAGATTTTCTAAGAACTTATTTTTTTATAAAATAAGTGCTTGTATTTTTTATGAATTGTATTACATGTTAATTGTTCTGAAGTTTAATAATATTTTAATCTAAGATTAGTCACATTTCAGGTCTTGGTTTTTAGTTTTCCAAGAAAGGTTGCAGGTACCATTACTACATTCTTTTACTAACTGAGGTGGCTCTTCCTTGCTGGCATTATCTTTATTTTTGAACTGCCATATTTTCGAAATTATAGGTTGAATGAGAAACCTCCAAATTATTAGAAATATAGGAATAGCTACACATGGAATACACACCATTTTGATACTTTAACCTAGAAAGCAGTAATTTTTTTTAAGTTATTTTTGGGAAAACAAGTTTCTTAAATGCTTATTATTAAAATTAAGTGTGTGGTATTAATTACCAATTATTATATCTGTTAAATATTATTAGTACAGTTCAAGCTTTATAATTAAAAATGGCTGCAGTAAATAGGTTCCAATGTCTGTTAACCTTCACAATCAATTATCTATCTCTTTTTGTAAATCGCTACTAAGGCAGTTGACCGTATTTATTCAATCTATTGTTCGATTGTATAGGATACTGTGATATAATTTCCTAATACGTATTAATTGTGTATTTAATTAAAACAAAAGTCTATTATTTGACTATTCGTCTGTTATTTAACTTCATTCTTGCACTTTGTGCCTAGGTGCTGTAATTCTCACGGTGGATGAAAAGTTGATAATAAACTTGATATAATTGTAATGAGTTCGGTTTCGATTAGTGTTGCACTATGTCAATTTTTAGGCTAGTTAGAAACTTAGAAAACGGTCTATTGGTTCCGACGATTCCGTTTGTGTAACATCAAGGTAAGAATGTGTAGTAGTGTATATGCATATTATCAGCACTATCTACCGGTAAATTTTGTAGTTATTTATGGAAATTTGTATGTATTATTACGTATGTTGTATGAAATTGCACATTTTTTTTAATATTTACTGGTAAGGTGTGCGTATGCAGTTGTGCACGGACTGGCACGAAGTTAGAGCAAAATATTTATTGGTTCCGATACTTAGCGCTTTCATCAGTTAAAGAAAATATGCCTATGATTGGTTAATCAATTAAAATTGCCCAATCAGAAGCATATATTTTTCTTAGCAGTGAGGACTGCTGACTGCTGAGTGTCAGCTAGATACTATCTTAAGCCGAAATCAGACGATGCTTTTTCTCGTGCTGGATTGCTTGCTGAATTTAGAATGATGACTGCTGATTGGATATTTGCATTATTATAACCAATCAGCAAACAATATTTCAATTCAGCAAGTAATAATCCAGCACGAGAAAAAGCATCGTCTGATTTCGGCTTTAGCTCAGAGATAAAGCCTACGGCACACTATGCTGGATTTCATGCTAGAATATGCTTGCTAGAATTGTGAAGACCAATGATGATTCAGTTGTGAATTAAATATAATAATCTCATTGGTCTTCACAAATCTAGCAAGCATTCTAGCACGAAATCCAGCATAGTGTGCCGCAGTTGTGTGTAACATATGAAATATATACATATACCATTTGTGTTATTCGATTATATGAATTTTTAGGTTAATTGGAATTACTGTAAAACTCCCAAAATTTCTGACCGTTTTGTAAATGGAACTCGGTCGGCAGTTTGCATTTGTAATCGCAAAGTTGCCATTGGTTGCCTATGTTCTAGCCCGCTAGCCGCACGCCCGCAACTCGTTCGATTCGATAGGGCTGGAAAGGATGAATTTGTGAACCACAGGAAATTTGTGATATCGACGTTGACAACTGGCAATATAGTTGAGTTGACATTTAACGAAATTTCGAAAGGTGATTTCCTGGGGGTGTATCTGCTGATAGTAATTAATCATAAGGTTAATTTCTGAATTTGTTAAGAAGGAAATTCAATAGTGCAGTAAGTTTAATATCTTTTTTATTTCATTGTACGCATTTTTAACTATTCTGAAAAATCGGTCATTAGTATCTTTAAAGAATTAAAATCGCTATATTCAATTGTTTTATCTTATATGAAAAACTAAGTTCTATTAGTAATTATACATAACCTCTGATATTATTTAGTAAATGTTGAATTGAAAACTATTCGTTTTAAAATAGTACATTTAGCCTAAACATTTCTTTAATATTATATAAATTATTTCAATCTTACTGTCAAGCTAACCTGTTTTTGATTAAATTTATAGAAAATGGATGCATTTGGAGATAATTTTGTTAATGTGTCTGAAGTTGATCCAGCAGCAGAGTTTCTTGCAAGAGAACAGGACCAGTTAGCTGGTCTAGAAGATGAAATTCCACCAGTATATAATACATCCCTAGCTTCGTCTACTAGGGGAAATGGTATGATAAGACGATTAATAATACATACTTTTAATTTAATATGTGGATCATAAGATACAATATTTATAGGAGAGGATAATGAGGTTAATACAGAAACAAATGATGCTATTGGACAGTTGGAAAATCAAGTACCATCAATAACAGGTAGATGTATTTTATACCCAAGTTAATAAGATATATTGTACTGTATACTAAAGGAATTATTAATTTTTAGAAACTCCAGTGTCATCACTACCTGTAAAAGAAGAACCAGAAAAGATTTTGAAGTGGAGAGAAGAACAAAAAGCTCGTCTAGAACAAAAGGGTAAAAATCTATAATCTTTAATTGATTATACAAGCGGTTATTTTAAACAACCTTTCAATTTTACAGATGCAGAGGAAGAAAAGAAAAAGGAAGAATGGAGAGAGTCGGCTAAGAAGGAATTAGAAGAATGGTATAAACACCATACAGAAGCTATTAGTAAAACAAAGGCAACAAACAGGTATTTTTTTTTATGTACATTAATTGTTCATATATGGATCATTCATTAAATATATTGTATACTTATCTTTATATTATATTTTACATATTTGTTATTTATATTTATATATTGTCAAAAATGATTTATTTATTCTGCTTCCTAGGGAATCAGCCAAGTAAGTTTAAACAAAGTTTGTAAATTTGCATGTAATAAGAATATAATGCTGTATAGCTTAATGAGCAAGTACAATATTTTATGGTTTAAAACTCCACACTGAAGATATAAAATATTAACTATTATCAGTTATTAAATAAAATCATTAGCTTATATTGATGTTCATAAAATAGAGAGATTCTCCAAATACATATACTTGATTGCATTCAGTAAAAAAAGCAGTTATTGAAATAATGATATATAATCTGTCAATTAGGTAGTGCTTTTTCTAATCGTCTAATTATACTGAGCATTGTTGTAGCAATTTCATAGCTGCTACTTCTATTGAATGTAGCAACTGAAAAGCATGATAGAGTCAATGGAAGCTAATTTTAAAAATAATTTCTTTATTGAAGATTAAAAGCTATGCTTTTTTATTATGCCATTTTTCACAATTAAAAGTTTCAACAATAGTTAAGTTAATAAGCTTTATTCAACATGCAAATATAATTTTTTATATGCACTTTAAATATTGACATTAATTCCTTATTACATTACTGTGCTTGAATATTGCATGGTATTGCATCGTGTATTATAATTTTTCATTATTAGGAATGCAGAAAAGCAATTTGTAGCGGAGGATGACGAAGTTGAGCCTGGGACCGAATGGGAAAGAATAGCGAAATTGTGCGACTTCAACCCCAAATCTTCCCGCACATCGAAAGATGTTTCTCGAATGCGTTCTATTATATTACAATTAAAACAGACACCTCCTGCACCCCTCAATGTTTGATTACTCTTTATAACCTTATTTTTGAGCGATTGATTTTACAATTATCATTTCTGATAAATAGTAAAATAAACAATGTATAACGGTTAAAAATATAATATCAAAAGGAGAATAATAATGTTCTGTTAACATGAAATATATAATATTATAAATAAAGATTATTAATGATTAATAATGGCAACAATAGAAATTATTTTAAGTTAAGCGTAATTAATTATTAATATTCAATGTTATTTTTTTTAAATTATTAAAAAATAATTATGGTAAATTATTTTGGAAGCAATTAGAAAAATACGATGTAAAAAGAGCTATTTCTTTTAGCAATGATTTTCCGCATTATTTAATACATAGTAGATGGCAGTACTAACGTGTATACCAAATATCAACACATATACATACATACATATATACACATTTTTATTTACATAAGTAGCGCTACATCTTAATAGTGAAGTAGCGGACCAATAGGAGAATATATTCCTTAAACTCGAAGAAAAAAAAATACGTTATACACATATTACACACAGCAAGTATTATGTGTGCTGCACTGCACACTGTTAGCATTACTCTTGAGTCTTGCATAGTTGCATACCTTCACAACTAAATTGAAGATAGCTTTGGCCTGACTCATAGATTCATCTAAAACGCCAATCTTAAAAATCAACAAACGGTCTACGACTCGTAGACACGTTTTGTTGTCTGTGCTCGTCAGTGCTCGTCTTTCACATCCACAATCCACAGTTGATAATTCATATCTTTTGACTAGTTCTTGTGGTTTTGACCTGAGCCTTCCTGAGTCAACCTAAGGTTAAGCGTTTAGAACATTTGAGCACTTCTGAAAACTAAACTTGGTAACGCTCACCAAGTTGTTGCGCGACCTGCTTGCGTCCCTGAAAGTGCTTCAGGGCGTTCAGGCCGTTCAGGGTGCTTGCCTTGCAACTTATTGCAAGTTACAACTGTTGAGTGCGCCTGATTGTGCTTCGTTCTTGCTGCTTGGGGAATTTGGATGGTTGGCTGGCTGTCAAATCTTTGTCCGACGAATCCGTACTTTTAGTATTGTGCTGTTATACAAATCAAGATTTAATCACGGAAAAAATGGTTTTGTCGTTTGAAAATGTTATGCAGCCAATCTAGCTTAAATTACATGAGTGAAACAAGGATACATTGAAGTCGAATAGCAAATAAATTTTGCAATGAACAGTGGTTATGTTTTTCAGTGGACAACGATTTAATAACAATGGCGGCAATGTCCCCATCAAAAGTAAGATTTATTTTATTGCTCAAAGTTTCAAATTTAAGCTAAATTGTAGCTTCTTTATTTCTTTTTGTAAACTATGTATATCGCGAAAACCGTTAATTAGTATTAACTGATTAAGAATAATTTCCAATAGAAAATTCGTTAACAATTGGCAATTCTGACAGGTTTTCTTTATTTCTCGCATAAAATTTGTATTATTTATCTCATACATTTCAAAAGTAGCAATGACTAAGAGGTTATTCATCTTATTGTTAGTAGCAAATTAATACAAATTATTTATGCTAATAAATAAAGCTGAAAATTCGAAAATCAAGTTTTTTGGAAAAACGAGACTATTTTTATGTTACTTGTAGCGTCGGCTTCAGAAAGAGCTAATGTCATTAATACGTGAGCCGCCACCTGGGGTTCATGTCGATGGTGATTTGGCTGGTCAAAACTTGACACAATGGATCGTTCATATGGAAGGTGCTAAAGGCACTCTGTACGAAGGAGAAAACTTTCAACTTCAATTTAAATTTAGCTCTAAATATCCATTCGACTCCCCAGAAGTAACATTTATTGGTGGGAACATTCCTGTGCATCCTCATGTTTATAGCAACGGACATATCTGTTTATCTATATTAACAGACGATTGGTCACCAGCACTGAGTGTACAAAGTGTCTGTCTTAGCATTGTTTCAATGTTGAGCAGTTGCAAAGAAAAGGTAAATCAATCAGCTTATAGGCAGTCCTAATTTAAGTACAATAAAACTTTTATTATTGTAGAAGAGGCCACCAGATAATTCATTGTATGTCAAAACGTGTAATAAAAATCCAAAGAAAACAAAATGGTGGTACCATGGTAAGTTTGTTTACCTTACAGATGTGTTATACTTAAATATTAATAAATATTAATCATTCCTATTTTGAAGATGACAGTGTTTAATGTGGATAACTAAGCAGTAACTATCAACATGACGATGAAAACGCATTGTTGGACCAAGTGGACTTCGTTTTCTCTAAGAAGGAAAAATAAACATGAAAGAAAAGAAATTAACCAACTGAATTTATCATATTGTAGGAATGATTGATAGAAAATTGAAAGGCTGCAACATACTTTCTAATAAAAGAGGCATTGTAAATGTGAGAATGGTTCAGTTATAAATTATGAGAGTATTATCATATATGATTAATAGGTTGAAATAGTAAGTAAATTATGTAGGAGCTGAGAAGCTTCGATGTTAAATGAAAGATTGAGGTATAGGGAAGTTAAATGTTTCTGAGGTACAGCCCTGCCATAAAATGGTTCTTTTTAGTATGTTATAGAAATTGCATTAGCATTTTATTTTAATCGCGTGTCGCATTTATCTTAATGGACAGCTGCACATTTTGTTTCTTATAAAAGGGTGAGAAAAAATTTTCAGCAAAAACTACTATTTGTTTCAATTGCAATTTCAGTTAATGTTATTAAAATAATATCACTACAAATCATACTGAATTATTTTTACAATAAAACAACCATGAAAATTGTTTTAGTACAATTATGATAATATTCAGCAGCTTTTAGCGAGACAAAAATGTTTTTTAGTTAAACAGCTAAACTAGCTTCGTATCGGAAAATAGGTTTTATGTATGTAGTGATATGGTAATGAAGTGTACGTAGCATTTCTTATCCTTAATATTGTGTTAAATCCAATTAAATCTTTTATTATTATATCATTAGAGTAACACATTATATACTATAACGCTTATTTATTAAAGACTTGATGATTTCAGTATCAGAATTAATAAATTCGTTTTATGTGAGGACAATTATTTAAGTAGGTGTTATTTTTTCAAATCTTGTTTTTCTTTATTATGCATGTCGCATTGTAAATCGCATGTTCATTGTCGGATAAAGCGGATTAGTTGCCAACAGTCGCAAGAACAGAAGAGCCTAGTAAGTCAGGTGGCCAACTACCAAAACAGGAAAACTAAAAACGTCAATAACAGCTGATTAGCATTTAACTTCCAGTTCCAATTGTCATCGAGCTAAATTGTTGATTATTTGTACATTAATCCGTTTGTTTATCTATATAAATGGAAAGTAAAAATTCGAACTTTGATCTTTATTTACTCTAAATATTATTCAAAACAATTCCAAGAATGATAAAAACTTACTCCTGTAGTACATTCAACCTAAAAAAATGTAGTGGTATACAATAACTTAATAGAATACTTTTCGTAACTTAAAATTATTTTGCAAATTTGTAAAATGCATGTCCGAACGAGTATTCGCACTAAAAGAATATTATTTTGCGGTGCTGCAGCCTTGTTATGCTTTATATACTTATATTCGACTCGTAATTCCTACACAAGTTTAGCCAATGGCGAACGTATTTCTTTAAAATTACTTCTTGCTGGTGCAATAAAAGCTGCTGAAATTGGAGGTGCCGAAATCATTTCTGTTCACGATGGATTTAAACTTGATGTAGAAAGTAAAGGAAAAACTAAAGAAGGTAATCCTAGTATTTTGAGGTTATATTTATATATTAGATATTTTTTTTCCATAGCACGGTTGAATCGATGCAATTAGTTGAAATGAGACAAACATGTGTTTTAAACATTTTTCCTCTCATAGTATCTTATTTAATTAGTATACACTAGTGCAACAGTACATGAAAAAACAATATGTAAATATATATCTGACATCATGAAAATATTTGGCATTTCAACATCACTTTAATGATTTAATAATAAGATTATAAGTTTTTATTTGATTTTATTTTGTAAATTATATCAATATTTTCAGGTATTAATGACCCAGTAACTGCAGCAGACTACAGGTCACATTGTGCAATGTATCACTCTTTAAAGCAAGCGTTTCCTGGAGTAGCTGTAATATCTGAAGAAGCATCTAAGGGCTGTGATCGTGTATCCATTCCAGATTTGAGAAGTATTACTGATATGGTGAATTTTTATAAAACAGGAAATGATGAAACTGTTAACATAAAGGATGTTACAGTTTGGATTGATCCTTTAGATGCAACCAAAGAATTTACTGGTAAAGTTTAAAAATTTGAATTAATATTTACAATAAAAATCTTCTGTTTCACTTATATCCATTTTGTAGAAAATCTTTTAAAATATGTAACCACGATGGTCTGTGTTGCTGTGAAAGGCATACCTGTGATAGGTGTTATTTATAAACCATTTGAATTGAAACCAAATTGTAGTCTTTACTGGACTTGGACCAAGCATGGTGAATCTTCTAATTTACAAAACATACCAAAAGTAAGTTGCAGATATGCATTAATATTTTATTTTAATAATAATTTAATTGCTTGTGATTTTGCAGCAAGAAAGTGATAAAATGCCAACTCTAATAGTATCTCGTTCACATGCTGGACACGTTTACAATATTTCTAAAATTGCATTTGGGGAAAACATTCAGATTGTATCTGCTGCTGGTGCTGGTAAAATGTATTTTTAAAATATAATTATAAAATTTTACCATTTTCCAGTTTAGATGATTTTTAAGAATTATATATAACAATAATTATTTTAAGCTTTCTAATTTAATGCTGAATACTGCAGGTCTAACTGTGATTGTTAAAAGTGAACAATTTTTAACATTTTTTTTTAAATATATGATGTTAATTGCTTTTAACCTAGATTGCAAAGTGGTAAATGATATTTTATTTGGTATAGTTTCATTCATTCATGATTTTTTACTCGTACTCACAGACGCGCGCGTGCATGCGGTGTATATATATATATATATATATATATATATATTATATGTTTTAAATTATTAGGCTATAAATTTTTGGAAGTGGCAACAGGAAATGTTACTGCTTACGTTCATGTAACGGCAATTAAAAAATGGGATATTTGTGCTGGTGCGGCCATTCTTAGGTATGTCGTAAAATTTAAATTGTACAAGTAATTACTTACGTCTAAATCATTGCTGATTAATTTATGTTACAGCGCTCTTGGTGGTACAATCACAACATTAGACGATCGTTCTATAAATTTTGGACCAACTGACAACAAATTACTAAATTCTGGTCTTTTAGCTACAATAAGTGATCATAAGTGGTATCTAGACAAATTTTCCAATGTCTAATAGAATACTTCTTTAAACACTATACTGGTATATCATGCACAATAATTGCAAATTGTCCCTTATCATAAAGTATTTAAGCTATTTTATGTACATAACTTCCATAATTTGTTATAAAGATAGAATAAGTAGTTGATAATTGTTTTATACTTTATATAACTTATATAATTATATCAATACATATGAATATTGTGTCTCTATTATGTTTAAGTTACCTAAAATGAACTCTTCAAATTACGTTCGCATTTACCCCTCTCTTCTATAATAAAAGAGACAAAAGAACTTAATCTAAAAAAATCAATTGTGACATTTAGCCGAGCAACTGTTGAGGGAGTAATGACTGATGCACGTTTTTGGCTGTTACTCTTGGGTCCAACAATTTTATCTGAAAGTCAATTTGGCCACAAGCAGGGTATGTAAGCTAAATTCAAGTCCAACTTAAATTGGTATAGCTCCCGTTATACGAATTATACCACTTTAGCTCAAGTTTGACTTCGTTTGTGGTATATTTAATATAAGGAGACATAACAATTTAAATCAGACCTTATCTGAGTTAAGCTTACTTGGATACTTGGTCGAATTGATCCTAGTAGTATGTATCCCTAGTGGTAGCATTAGTTTAAAAGGAATTTCTCGACGGATGTCCACAATTATTATTGCCTCTGCCAAAAGCTAAAAATATTTCGGTTTCTGCATGCTGCATACAACTCTGATAACCCAAGTTTAAAGTTGTGTCTTTAAAAGAAACTCAAGCTTAAAGTTATCTCTTTTACAAGATACTGCTTTAAAAATACTTATGTTTGAATGATTATTTGGGCCAAGCCTGGCGGCACTGCAATGCCAGGATGACCCGTAGCGGGGTCGGAGCAAGCCCCGGTTACCCGCCAACTCACAAAAATATTGTTAATATACTGACTCCCTTATAGGAAGAGTATCAGATATTAAGCTGATAAGAACAGATACTACACTTTGATCTTAGCCATAGAGGCCGAGAAGCGATGCCGAACCAGAATTTGGTAGCTCTTTTATTCCTTTGGAAGATACATATTACACTCGAGAGAAGCTTTAATTTCAATGGCCATCTAGCGGCGGAGAGCTAAACTTCTGTTTTACCTTGGAGGGGGATAGCTCTCTAATGTAAAAATTCGATCCACTTATAATTCGAACATATTACATTTAACTGATAATTGAAACAATATTAGAACAATCCGAAGTTAATAAAAAAATTGTATAAATAAAAAAAGGAATAGTTTTGTCACATTAGAATTTCAAAGAGTTTTAAAAATGTTTTTAAAGTAAATGAAAAATTTAAAAGCAATTTACATATATAATTACATTGCTTAGTAGAAATAATTAAAAAATGTATTATTGTTGAACAAATATTTGGAACGCGAGGGTCTTATGGAATATCAGATAAAGTGAAAATTTTTATTTTTTCCTACTATAAAGTCGGTAAAGAACTGATTCAAGAGATTGCTAACAATAAAAAGCGTTGATGAAGGCTTCAGCAATTGTGGGTTAGTAAGAAGAACTCTGTCAGATGATATGAATTGGGGAAGTTAAATATTAGAGGTTTTCTATTGGAAATCGGAATGAGGCATCGCACTGGCTGCATTGCGCAGTGTTGGAACGGCGCAGACTCCGGGCGCAGCATCACCAGGGAATATCTTTGCTCAGTACCAAAAATCCGCAGGCTGGAGGTGGTCCGGGACGGTCCGGTGGAAGAGCTCGGTGCGTCGAGGTAGTCGATTTGAGACGCGTCCAACTACACCGGAGCCTCGAATGGGATAAAACGAAACCAGCTAGTACCAGCACCAAAGGCGAGGACCTGCCTGACTCAATTCCCTGATGGCAGATCACGATAACATTTACGACGACGAGGTAATTGTCCCGTCCGATACAGCGGCAACCGCCAAAAAACATTAAACAACAAAATAACACGCGCCCGCCAATCACAAATCCGCGTCAGATTTTCCAAATGTCACACTATATCTCAAAATCGTTATTTTTGCTATATTTGTTTGCTCTCGTTGACAGATCACTCATAATTATATTAATCTAACTTGACTTTATAATATAGCTCACAAATTCTTGTGTATATATTTTAATATATTCTACATTTTCACACACACACACACACACACACACGTTCCTACTTCAATAAATTAAAGCCGTTAACGGCACTACCATCATCATCATCATGTTTGTTTTTCTTTCTTTCATCCAGTTACATTTTTATTCAATTTACGCTCCATCCTTCGAAATCCAATCGATAGCTCTCCCTCGTCTGTTTATTTTTTATGAATGAATAAAATTCAATATACACGTATTCTGGAAAATTATGAGTTTGATTGATGGCTTACATCTTCTCATCCATCGTACCCTCGTCCTATCCTCCCATTAAATGTGCTGAAGTACGATTCGTTTGTACAATCAATAAAGTACCAGCTCATTATTTACAAGTTCCACCATGACAATAATTATTGCTATTGCGGATTGGAATATTTCAATATTTGATCTCATCCATTTCTTCCCCTAACATTAATCTTCTTCCATGGTGATAAAAAGGGCCGCGGAAAATTGAAACTCTTTCCCCAGCCAGTTAAGAGTGACCTGGGTACTGTTGAGCTGTAAAAATTCTGTTTGCCCGGACGGACTGACTGAACATGTAAGCTTGCGTGATATCGTCTGCTGCAGTTTGTGTCAAAATCGTTACTATGGAATGCAATATTTATGGAATCAATAAACAACTTGATAGAGGTGAAAGCTATACGAGCAACAAGTAATGTTACTGCATTGTGTGATACACTGTGTACACGTATAATGCTGCATCAGCAAACTGCGGAAAGAAACTAGTTTATTTCAAGAGCTCTTTGTTGTCTGTAATAATTGAACAATAAGCTCCACAAGTTTCATCCAGTCTGAAAACTTTTCCTGTGCAAAACTGCTCCCCACTGATATTATCCGGCAGCTCGAAGAATTCATGCAAGTGGCGTCATTATTTTCTCTGCCAAAACATTGCTTTTTATCGCAGATTCATAAAGCACTGAAATTTGGCAATAAATAGCCGATTAGTGTGTTTATCGGTAGGGGCATAGTAATATTTCCCTATTTTCTAATCTAAATGAAGAAGGATGCACGAGACCGTAAATTCTTTAGAACCCCGTTTTTCATAGTTTGCTAGATGAAGTTGAAAGAGGCACTGTGTTATAACTCGGTTGTTTCTCCGTGGAAGCTTTTGTTAAGGTTTTGAATGATGTCGGTCAGCCGTGGAGCGCTATTAACGTCAAAGCACAGTCACTCATCAATACCAGCACATAGACTTTTATGATAAATATTTACCCCGTTAAATCATACGCCATTTCCCCCCAAAAATCGCGGGAAACTCTGTATATTACATAAGACCAGTTCTCCTCCGCTACCGGAAGTCTCTGTAAATATACTGGTACATATTAAATGTAACGTATACTGCCATCCGAGCTGACTTATGCGTCAAAGTATCTTTAGCGTAAGGTTTACGAAAGAGAAACTGAATGAGAGAGAGAGAGGGAGAAACAAAGTCTCCACTGTTTACTTGGCAGATTGCAAATGGCTAAAAGCTTTTAGCTTTTAGCGTGAACCTCGGGGGAGGGGGAATAAAGATGAAAATGACCCGCTTTTTTTTCTCGAAATGTAGGATGCTAGAGTAGGAGGGGGTGGTCGGATCAGAAAGACAGGGTGGAGAGATAAAGAGAGATTTGAGGAACGCGTGCATTCACGCAAAAGCTGCGGACGTACAGCGCCCTACTGGCACTGGCCCTCTATCGATTTCGGCTACGACTACATCTACTAGCAGACTAACTCGACTCAACTTGCCACAGGAATACAATATTCGGCCGCTTTATCTGACAGACACGTGTCCAAAACAAACTCCCAACTCTGTCTTGGATTAATCCATGTGGCTGTTTCTCTCCCCCTCCCCCCCTTCCCTCCCCATCTCACTCTCTCCTTTCACCCTCGACTGTTTCAAGCCCAGACCTCAATAGGGCCACTTGAACTCCCGCAAGATCGATTTTCCACTATAACAATCATCTTCGCGTTTTTATCGTAAAACTACAAGACGATTCCGTTTTTCCTGCTCAAAGTCTTCAGCAACATAGCTTGATTGCATGACGCTGCCGCAATTTGATGTTATCATCCGGTTAAAAAGATAAATTTAGGAAGTTTTTTGTGACTCTTGCGAGGGCTTCAAGGTTGAAATATGTTAAGGGCTTGAAAAGCTCGAGGCAAATGAGAATAGACACGTACCCTCGACCATTAGACATAGAATTTGTAAACTTACTGAAACTTTTCTCGAAGATGTGGTATTAGTTTTTTTACATTTTCATCCGTCTCTCAAGATTAATTACTTATTTATAAAAATAGGCATTCTAGACACCCATCGATATTTTTTTACTATTCAAGAGTGTTTTTCTATTCTGTGCCCTTTTACCCTATCCAAGCACGGTCCATTTGGTTCTCCGACCAACGAGAGTAGCGCGACGAAGGTAGCCTCATTTTTAATCGAAGCTATTATCGTCGATGTTTATATTCCTCCAAGACTTTATTAATATCATTGGCGACCTTTGCTCGTCCATTATAGCTAGCGCCTAATTGTTTATTAATACGACCTTGAAAACAGCGACAAAATTGTCTATACGTAAGAAATAAGGGAGAGAGAGAACTAAATGTTTCAAGAGTACGAAAGTACTGAGGGAAAACAGTCAAGGAGAGAAGAGATGACATATTGATTTTACATAAATTGAAGGTACGTAGAGTCTTGGGTCGAGTAGAGAAATATTAAAGGGGTCAGAGCAGCTTGTGATTGGTGGATTTGCGATTGACATGAAATGACAACAGTAGAAGTTTGACAGTTGCGTTAGTACAAACCATCGTGTTAGGAGCTAGTTTCAGCTAATCCGAATCAGCGGAACTGGCGTGGAATTCTGATAGCGTTGCTGGTGATCGTCGCTGTCCTTGCGTTGATCGTCACTTCCGTCGCTCTACTTACACCCCCCGAAGAAGGACCCAGGATCAAAGGTGCTCGTCTAAGGTTGTCGGAGGTCAGTCATATAACTTGCATTCGTTTATACTTTATAATTATAAGAGCATTTTTTAGAGTAAAAAAAAAAATCACTCTGATTTATGATTGATATATTATATATAAGTATATATATATATATGTATTACATCTCCAGTAGAGAAGCGAAGCTTTTTTCAGGCACTTTAGAGAGCTTTAAAGATCCGATAGAGTAAGGAAGGTAGAGGGGAGGGGGTAGCATCGTGATAAGGGGACTAGAAAAATACGTGCAAGGGTTAATAAGAGCACTTCTCTCGTAGTATCGATGCTATAAGCGATTATCACTTTTTCTTTGCACTTGCTTGATGCCTGGTGCAGTGCAGCTGGGTCAAGGTGACGAAAGCTTCGAAAAGGATGAGAACTCTCGTATAGATTGGAATAATTTTCTTTCTTATAAAGACGATTAACGTTCTATCCAACATGACATTGATTTTCAATGGTTGGTATACGAACAGGTCCTTTCGGGGGAGCTGTATCCTTTATTATTCAATGGATCCTGGGTGAGCGCACGACACATATGTTATCGAGACGTCTTGGGTGGAATATCTCTGTTGGATGCTGGGGATCCCAATGTCACGTCCCGAGCATTAATGCCCAATGAAATTTTCGTAAGTTGGATCTAACCTGATAAATTCACAATCCAATATAAAGAAAGCCTTTCACGATAATTCTGCACCCACGCCTACACACAGAGAAGATTGAATCCTACAAAGTTCTCCTTGTCACCGGATCACAAGTACTTGCTGTTGGCTCAGAATGTGAAGAAGCTGTTCCGTTACTCGTACCTGGCGCAATACACGGTTTACGATGTTAATACCAGGTAAAGATTATTTTGTGAAATAGATAGAGATGATACAGGAGAGAAGAATAGTTTTGACCGATTAAATATATAAATTATTAGGGAGACTATCCCGTTGACTCCTCATCCTGAAAAGGACGTTCATCCATACCTGCTCTTGGCACAATGGACACCGCGTGGTCATGGACTAGTCATGGTACAGGACTACGATATTTATTATAGAACTGGTCCACTCAGCAATACTGGATATCGCGTGACAGATACAGCCATACCTGGGATCGTGTCCAACGGACTTCCGGATTGGTTGTACGAAGGTAAGATGAATGCTATACCTTATTCTATTTTCTATCATTTATAAAAATTATATTCTCTTGATTTATTTTTTTATTTCCTCCATTGTTTCCCATTTAATTAAATTGCAATTTCCCCAGAGGAAGTACTCTACAGTGCGGAAGCTGTTTGGGTATCTCCGGATGGTCACATGATGCTGTACGCGTCCTTCAACGACTCTCTCGTTGAAGAAATGCATATTTCATGGTTCGGCGAGGGCAACAAAGCTCTCTATCCCGATATTCGTTCTTTGAGGTATCCCAAGGTAAATCAATTCTATTTCCACAAAATTTCTATGTTCTACTGCAATATTCTTCCAATCGAGCCAGCCAGGAACGCCGAATCCGACAGTGAAGCTGTTCGTGGCTGATCTTGCTGATCCTAAGAATATTCGTACCAGGGCTGTGAAACCACCCCCGATGATCGAGCACGTGTAAGTATAATTTTCGTAAATTATGGACAATCTCATGAAATTTAATTATATCATTTGATTTAATTTTTTTAATAGCGACCACTACTTCACCACTGCTTCCTGGTTGTCCTTGACGGAAGTTTGCATAACCTGGCTTACTCGAGCTCAAAATCTGTCGATCGTTACGATTTGCAAGAGTCCTATGTGGCATTGTCAGGTTGGTAAAAAAGTAAACACAGGAGGGGGGGGGGGAGAAGAGGGAGAAAGAGAGTTCCTCGAGAAATGTATTGTTCGTAAACGATGCGCAGGAAATACAAAGAATATCGGGCGAAGATCGTGGCTGGGTCGACACCCCACCGGAAGCTCCCCTATTTGCTACCAATGGCAGTAGCTATATCGCTATTAGTCCTGTGAAGGATGGCCCTGCCGGCTATTACAAGCACATAGTTTGGGTCAACATTCTCAGGAAACAGGTGGTTCCGTTGACTCATGGAAAATTCGAGGTTAGCAGAATCTTGGCGTGGGATCAAACGAATAATACGATGTGAGTTTGCCAAAGCAGCGATGGCCGCTACAAGTTGTCGTTTCGATCGACCGAACGGTATTACTTGATTGTGTTATCTCTTCTTTGCCTGCTAGATATTTCATAGGAATACCCGCTCAGCGTCCGTCACAGAGACATTTGTATCGCGTGAGCTCGGTTCTGCCGGAAGTAGGCACGTCGCTGTATCCACCGGTTTGCATCACTTGCAGCGCGGTGCCGAAACTGAACGATGGCAGTTTCGTGGAAAATGAGTCCCATGCAACCTCGAAGCATGGCGAGTGGGCGGAAAAAACTGACTGGCACGAGCCGGAGGAGGTGAAAACTGAAACTGAGAGCCCCGAGAGACCTAGAAAGAGGAAAGACAGGAGAAAGAAATCCAATGCCAGTGAGTAATCCACTACAATCTCCTCTTCACCACTTATACCCGAAACAATATTTTTATTCGAACTTGCATAAAACTTATTAAGCTTTTAGAACCCCCACCCACTGTTTTTCTCTTCAAATAAGATTGAACTCTAGTCTCACTTTTATAGCGTGTTATTGAAGTAAAACGCAAAGACACACGGTAGACACACCCAGCACACCAGTTTATATTAACACTGTATAGGTATTGAACAAATTAATAAAGTATATAGTACACCTGGAGATTCGTATCCAAAATCTTGATAAATTCTGATAGCTTGGCATGGTATTAGCGTAAAAGTTGAGAAGTTTCATTTTTATAGTATAACTTTGACCTCTTGTAACGGATGCTGCATGACGAGAAATTGCAACTTTTCCACTAATTTTACACTTCTTTAGTAGGTAGAGCAACATTAGCATTTAACACCTGAATGCCGTAGAACGGATTAATCAAGCTTATGCTCTCATTATTATCCGTTTTTTTACTTCTAACGCCTATAATACCACTAGACTTTTTTATGCTCTCTCACATATCGAAACATTGATCTTTACACAATGATCGATATTTGGAATTCGATGGTTAGACAAAACGCGCTTAGAGATCCGATCAGGAGGGAGGAAAATTCATGTCGAAGAGATTAGGGTGAATTATAAAAACAGACACACACGTGCAAGATCTACTGCAGTAGATAAAAAATATTCTTAACAGAGTTTTTTGGGGACCCAGGAGAGGCAAAAAAAAGTGAAGCTTTGCCCGAAGCTGCGGCATTCCTGAATGCAGAGCCCTCTTCTTGTACCATTATCTTCGTGTACCATTTTCTTGCTGCCTTGTACATAACTGCTGACTAAAAGACGGACGCTGTCAACCCAGTTGAACAGGCATAGACGGTATGCAATCATACATTTTCTGTTAGTGCACACCAGTCTCTTCATTCCTATTCTTCTACTTCCTCCTCTAATATCAACATATTACAATACATTTCACTCTACATACCTCCAGTATATCATTCAAAATCCCAGAGATCTTTAACCCTCCAACTTTTAGCAAATTAAACTACTTAATGTAATATCGAATATCTATATATATAATGATATAAATCTTTTCCTACGAATCTAGCTATATCGTGGTGTGCTCTGTGTGTTTGTGTGTTTTTCTTGGCTAGTATCACTCGGACGATCAACGGAAAAAATGTCGATTAATCATGTTTCATTTTACTTCAAGCATGCTAGTCTCTGTACTTTCTGCTCTTTTTCATTCGATTTTCAGTGATTGGCAAATTTTCTACCGACTGATTGATCAAAGTTTATCATTTCTTTCAAAAGCATTATATTAGACAGTTGAAGAAGCAGCATGCGTTTAAAAATCGATCGGCCAAAAATAGATGATAGAGAGAATGCATGTGGGAAGTCAAGTGCGAAATTGGAGGGGAGGATATAAAATTGCCTTAAGAGATGGAGAAAGATGTACGTGAGTGGCATTGATCTTTATCGGAAGAGGAGAGAAGGAGCAAAAGGTAGACTGTGTAAAGCATAAGAAGGGGATTTATGAGGGGGCGAGGGTGCGAGGAAGGAAATCCATCCAATCTCGCGCTGGGATTGTTTTCGTATTCGAAAATACAGTGTCAAGAGTCCTTTCGATAAGGGAAGTAAAAGTTTTTTTTATCGAGGAACGAGTACTTTTTGCAGAAGTTGGCGAGCCACCCTGCCAGTATCATAACGCTATCTTCCCGAGGGACGGCCTGGATTACTTCGTACTGGAGTGTCTCGGGCCTGGAGTGCCCACCGTTGCTCTTTACAAGACGGAAATTCCCACCCCTCGCTTCATCGCCTTGCTGCAGAATAACACGTTGCTCAGGGTTCGTATAATAATAATGTTAATAATAATAAAAGAGAAAAAGTATCGAAAGAAAAAAAAATCTCACAGAATCCCTGATTGTGATTCAGGAGAGAATGAACGAGATAGCTCTTCCTCAGGTGAAAACTTTCCCGGTTCAGATAAGCGGAGGCTACAACGCTCAAGTTAGGCTGCATTTACCGCCGAGTCTCAGAGAGGAAGAGATCACGAAATATCCTCTGATCGTCGAAGTGTAAGTTTGCGATAAACGGTGGAAAAAAAGTTGCGAAATAGGAGCATGAACGAAGGAGGCTCTTGTGGTTTTTCTTCAGGTACGGCGCTCCAGGCTCGCAATTGGTAACGGACGTGTTCAAGGTCGATTGGAACGCGTATCTGGCGAGTAGAAAGAACGTGATCGTAGCGCAAATCGATGGGAGGGGAAGTGGTGGTCAGGGATACAAACTGCTTCACGAAGTTTACTACAGACTTGGTACGGTCGAAGTGAACGATCAGCTTGAAGTTACGGAGTAAGTCCATTTCGTTGTGGTTTTTATGCTTTTTATATTATACCAACGAATGGTATATATGCATGCGTACTGTGCAGAGGAAGAGAGAGAGGGAGAGGGAGCTGATGAGAATCGTTTGATTTTCAGATACTTGCGAGATTCCCTTCATTTCATCGACAAGAGGCGAGTGGCTGTATGGGGTTGGAGTTACGGTGGATTCGTTGCCGCGCTAGCCCTTGCTAATCCCGAGCAAGATGTCTTCCAATGTGGAATTAGCGTGGCGCCTGTGGTATCTTGGAAATTATACGGTAACACAACTTTATTATTTGTTTTCTCACTCGCTTCTGCTTTAATTATATAAATATCATATTTTCTTCTTAAGATTCCGCCTATGCTGAGAGGTACATGGGTCTGCCAAACATCACGTCTAATTACAAAGGATACATCGAGTCCGATGTTTATAATAAGATTGAAAATCTACGCAATAAAATGTTTTATTTGGTCCACGGGACTGCCGATGATAATGTACAGTTTCAGCATTCAATGGCGCTTGCTCGTCATCTTGCTAAGAAAGGAATCTTATTCAGGCAGCAGGTACGTATAATGCATAAAATATTCATACTATATATATATATATATATAGTTGGTTAAAAGGATTAAACTCGATGAATTTTTAACACGTTTGGGATCTTATAGGTCTATCCAGATATGAGTCATGCACTGACTGGGGTCAGAGGTCACCTCTACTTATCAATGTCTCAATTTTTCGACGATTGTTTCCAAAAGCAAGTACCTGCTGACTCGAAAGCTGGCCTGGGAAGTGGTGGTACCGGACCTTAATGAAGAGTAGCGAGTTTATAATGTACAGATATGGTAAAAGTAAGCAGAACGAACAATAAGTATAGTACGCGATGGGAGAAAGATGATGCAAAGATCTGAGAAGCAAGGGAGAGAGAGAGAGAGAGAGAGAGAGAGAGAGATACAGGTGGAGTAAATAAGAAACGAAATAAAATGTTCGTGAGAGGTATTTTCAGAAAATTATATTCCATTCTCGAGGCGACTAATTCTTGAAAAATTGCCAAAAAGACAGATTGTCTGAAAGAAATCTTTAAATATGAAAAAGAAAGATAAAAAATAACTGTTGCGAATATGTGTGAATGAGAAGAAATGCGCGACACGAACATCTCCGAATTGTGTTCTTTTTAATAGAGTAATTTATAAATATGTGCGTAAAATTCTTTCACACTCCTACCAATTGATATTCATAGAATACTTAAAGAGCTAGTGAGTGAAATACAAATAATAATAAAAGAAAAGAGAGAGTATTTTCAAGTTTTATTTATTCACGTCTAAAAAAATAATACTTAATACTATATTATCGATGCACTGTTGTAAATGAAATATTAATGATTATAATAATAATAACAATAATAACAACAATGAGGCACAGGTAGTACGTATAAATAATTAGATTATATTCTATTTCTGAGATTATTATTGTATAAACTATTCAACAGTCTAATAACTAATTAGAAATTATAATGGCAACAGCGAAGGGTTGACATTTTCCTTGTTGCAAAGTCAACCTGAGCTTAATTGATTGAGCGATTATTAATTATTATTCGAATATACATATGTAACACAATTAAAGATATTTTGCAACTGAGCATTATTAACGAGTCGATACTTTAACCTTACAAACTACATGAGCAGCTATCTCGTATTCTTTGTATAATAACATTCATCTTTAAGTACTATCATAGTTATCATATAATACCTTACGATACGAGATTACAAGATTATGGCAGGTTTTATAATTTTACAGAGTACAATCGTCGACATGATACGTTTTCCTAAGTGAGCGCACCTTTGCGGATGGTCACAAGTCCGGGATGGATTTGATGAATTTTTTATTGGAGCATCTACCTAGATGTAGGAGCATGTGGTTCTTAAGATTGGTTGGTTTGCTGAATCCACGGCTGCAGATGTGACACCTGAAAGGCCATAATCCATTGTGCACGTACATGTGGCTTTTTAGGTCCCCAGGCGTTGGAAAAGATTTCGAGCATTGCGAGCACTTGTGCGGTTTCTCCTGAGGACAGACGCAATCAACGAATACAAACGACTGGATTTTCAAATCAAACAGGCTTACATCGATCGAATGAATTTTGATAAACGAAAACGTGGAAGAGGAAGAAGGGAAGATGAAGACTGGGAGCTGCGAAGAATCGTTCGAGCGCAGCCACGATTGCTGGCTGGCAATTATTCAGTGGAGCGGAGATGGGTGCTTAGCAAATAATCTCGCTAAACTAAAACCGGTGTAGAGCTCGTTAACTCAGCCGTAAACGGCCAGCAGCCACAGGATATGCACCTGCCCACGGGACATCCTGCAAATCTGCAAGATTCACGCACGCTTCTTCTCTTTCGTTTAATCTCTTTCACCGCCACCGTCATTTCTTCTTTATCGCCCTGCATTAATTCACAATTTTCCATTTCTCCTGGCCTTTTGTTTCACCACGAAATTGCTGCCAGTAATTGCGCTATTGTATCTCGAGCATGTTGCTATTTGTTCCATTTGCATATGGCTGGCGTGTGTGTACGTGAGATGCGCACCGCAGGTGCACCCGTGACTATACTCTCGTGCGATTTCAAGCCTCACCAGCGATCGAGTAATTGCTATACTTTGCCAAAGACTCCAAACGACAATTTACTTCCTCGATTCTCTTATAAGATGGCCGATTAAAAGCCTCGAATATTTGGCTAATAGGAACCGGTGGCTGCTTCCAGGGGTGCATTTTCTGCTTTGGGAGATTAAGTGTTTCGTAAAGCTGCGAAAGAGGACCTCGAAAGAGAGAGAGAAAGAGGAGTCCTGGTAAAAAGGACGACGAAAGTTCGTCATATGGGAGGGAGAGAAAAAAGTTTGGGGGAGAATGAGCGAGGAAGAGAGAGAGAGAGACATATAAATACAAGTAAAAAGAAAAGAGGAGCATCCAGCAGGACGAGGACGAGGACGAAGAGGACGATGAGGAGGGGAGGGGGGGGGGGGGGAGAAGAAGGTGAAATGAAAGGGTAGACAGTGAGGAAGGCAGCTAGCTGCCTTGGGCTACGGTCTCTGTCTCTCTAATTGGATTGCATTCCAAGCGGTAGCAAGTAATGGGCCAATTACAGTAGCTGATGGCAGAGCAACCTATATAGCTCCCGAGATATCATTACTCGGAGGGATTAGAGAAACTCATATGGTTTCCGTTCTCGATATAGCATATTAGAAAAAAACTTTGCAGCTTCCCCATCCTCCTAGATGATACACTCTTCTCTCTCCTTGATATCTCTGTTTTAGCAAAGGTTCTTCCTCCCTCCTCTGCATGCTCACAATGCGAGCTTTTGCCCGACTCATCCTATCATTATACCGTCGTCGATCGAATATCATACAAGCCGAGAGACTGTAGGAGCAAAAGGAAGCGGTGTATCGGCTGGAAAAAAGAAGAGAAAGAGGAGAATGATGAGAGACGGTGTCGGGATGAAGCGATAAAAATAATTGTCCGTAGCTGAAAGAACTTTTTCGAGATTGCATTTCTGCTCCGAATGCAATTGCCATATCCTCGAGCACCATTGGCGAGTCTCGGTTTTATTGCCACGAACGACCAATGAATAATCCACTTGCTCTTATTTAGCCGTGTATTCCGCGTAAGCCAGGTAGAGGCCAGCTCCACGGGAGAGCTCGTACCCGGCGATATGATACATATTGCAGTGCCAATGCATTTATATGGAATGGAAGGAAGAGAAGCAAGAACGGAAAATCGTGTTTAAGAGTGTTAGGCGTGAACCGTGCACGTATTGCGATATAGAGATTGGTCTCACCTTGATATGTGTCATACGATGATAGTACAAATTGGAGGACGCCGTGAACTTTTTGCCGCAAACGAGGCACTGGTGGGGTTTTTCACCGCTGTGGATCCGCTTGTGCGTGTTCAAGGAGCTGGATGTTGAGAAGCCCTTGTTGCAGACCATGCAGACATGCGGTTTCTCCCCTTCAATTTAATGCGAGCTGAATTACTGGTCGCTCCCGGCATTTTATATATAATTTCTGCTTCGATTTATACGGAGGATCACGACATCTCTCTGGTTAAAAGCGAGCATTTATCTCTGTACTGAGTGCGATAAAACGAAAGAGGAAAAGAGAGAGAGAGAGAGAGAGAGAAAGGAAGATATACAGCAAAGTGTAATATACGCGGAACAAGTACTTTCTCTATTCTCTTTGGATTCTCTCTCGAAAACCGTCTTAACACGAACATCCATTTCTACTTGCACCCTTATCAATCAAAGTATTTTTATTTAGCATTCGATTTGGGCTGGGATGTCGAAAAATAGATTGTTACATTTTTATTACGCGATCCTTCGTTTTTACATCTATGAATATTAGAGTTCTACTCGCTATAAGAGCACGAACGATAAAATTAGTCTAATTTTACCACGATCGTGTTTCATTTACCATTCGCATCCTTATTAATGATTATTCGTCTAGAATGTTTTGGCGAAAGTAGGTCGATGAATAATAAAATTATTGATTGATTCGGGGTATACCTGTGTGCGTCCTCATGTGTCGTTTGAGGAGCGAGGGTCTATCAAAGGATTTGCCGCAGACTTCGCAAGGCAACAGGACCCTCTCCCCCCTCTTTATAGTTGTCAGGATGCTGCACTCCAGATGATCACCCACCAAGGATAACGTGGATGACAAGGAGGACTCCTCGGACGTTGATTCGTATTCGTCGACCTCGTAGAACGAGTGCTGGTTCGAGGAGTGCTGAGCCAGCAAAGTCATCGACAGATCTAGGGGGGATTCTGCTTGAATCAGATTACAGAAATAACGATTAATATTAAGGCTTTATTTTAGCTTGTATAGCATATAAATATATTATATCATAATAAAGTGGATTTGTCCGTTCTAGGCCGAAATTTCTGGTCGGCATGGTAAAAGAGTGTCACTTGATGCTTTCGGCTTAGGAATCGTAAAGGAAACAATGCGAACGCCGGCGAGCAACAAATCTGAAATGCAAATAGCAGCGGCGACGGCAGGCGGCGGTGATTTTTGTCGGTTAGATCAGAGAGGTGGCCGCCTGTGATTCAAATGCGCGGGCCGCGAGCGAATAAAGGACAGTACAATGGCCGGTGGCAGCTAGACGGTCCTTAGTTGCACTCCTGCCACGGTATTTCTTACCGGCAGACCCCCACTTTCCGCAGATCAATGGAGTTACTGGCAAGAACGAGCGTGCGTAGTCCAGGGAGATTCAAAATCAAACGGCAGAGGTATACAGTTGCGAGTCGGGAGAATCCGTGTTACGGAAAATGGGACTGACAAAAGGTGGGGGGAAAAAATAAGCTGATGAAAGGAGGAGAAGGAGAGAATAGGATTGGGACCGATCGTAATACGGGGTGCTTCATGAATTTTTCAAGACCAGAAGAATAATTATCCTGCAGTAGCGACTCTTCTCTCAACTCTTTGCAGTTTCGACTCACCGTCCAAGATAGAGTCGATTGTACATCTGTAAATTGCCGACCTCGAGCAAACGTCGTGGGAGATGAAAACGAAATCCTGCTCCGCCGCTGGCAGGAACCAAGCCACCAATTCTGTGTCTGGCTGAACATCTTTTATCACTTCGAAGATTGGCTCCCCTGGAAAGAATCACGAATATCATCACGGTTCTCTTCTCTCGATTCGATTAAGATACAGAGAAGACAGTTTTTAATTCGTCTATATAAACCGTTCCACTCACCCTTCACCTTCGTACCGATGAGATTCACTTGCTGGTCGTATGTCTGCACGATCCTCAAGAACCTGATCCAATTGCATTGACGTTTGTTAAAATTATAGTTGGAGAAGAATACCTCGTCGTAGCAGCCATACTCTCGTCTAATCTGTAATTCGTTCGGTAGATTGATAAAAGAAGAAAAATTGAAATTGATAAATAATAAAATTAATAGCAAGAGCAGAAGACATTCATTTTGCTAGCTAATAATATCACAGGTATACCATTGACAGTAGGGTAATTGGAAATCGTGCTAACAGAAGATCTAAAATAAAGCACTCGACTGTATAACTCGAACAACAGGAAGCACACCGATCGGATGATCGGATAAGAACAAGATAATTAGCCTCATACGCGATAGGCGATCTAAACGTTGAAGCTCGAGCTTGGCCAATTCAATCTAAAGGCAAAGCTAGCAAAGCGGAAATCGATAGATTTACTCACATCGTTGTCGTCCAGCAGGGAGTAGAGATCAATTTTGTCGAACCTGATCGATCCTTGGAAAGGATAGATCAAGGTTCCCGCAGGAATGAAAACATTCGACCAGACGGATATTCTTACATCGGTGAGTGAATTGTTGGAGTCATTCTTGAAGACACTTTTGCGGGACGACCTGTCGTTAGCGACCACGAGAGAGAATTCTTTCGGTATCAGAACGCAAGTTTCCATAACAGAACTTCGCGTCCTTCCACGTTCTCGCAAGGGCCTCTCTCTCTCTCTCTCTCTATCTCTCGCTTACTCTCGAGGTGTTCAGGTGGAGTCTGGCTGAAACTGACGAATGTGAGATGGACTGATGCACTTGCACAGACTGCACCGAGCGGTTGTCACACTTTCTCAAAAAGGCTTGTGGGTACCCGGTACCGATGTGTCCTGATGTCTTCCGTGGATGAGCGACCGACCGAACCGGCTCTCTTCGGCAGTCGACGAACACGACTCGCGATACTTCTTCCACCGAAGGAACCACTGACGTTTCACTGACGAAACGAGAGCGTCGTGGCGACGATGGAGGAGCTCGTAAATTAATTGCCGGTGACAATCTCGTACTTGGATTTGAGAGGAGGAGAAAAAGAGGGAGATAGAGGGAAAGGGGGAGAGAGAGAGGAAGAGAGAAAGAGGGACAAGTCGTCCGTCGTGCAAGGTGCAAGGCCCTCGGCTGACTGGATGGAATTAACCGTCTGATCTTGACCTTGCGACGGGTTAGCAGCATTTGCTACCGAATGGGTAGCCCTTCCCCTTCTTCGACCCCCTCTCACTCACCCGCGTAGCCCCCTTCAGTGGCGTAGCTAGCAGCCTATCAGCCTCGCGCGAGAGCGTCGACCCCCACCCTGAGTCTCGTCTTCCAAAAATTTCAACAAATTCGCGTTACTTAATTTTGGCACTGAGAAATAGTTTTGAATGTTATTGAAATATAAGGGTAGGATTGATTAGAAGGGGGGGGGGGGGGATTGTTGAACCAGTATATGATATATCGGAGTGGGGAGTGTGGTTCTCGATGTTGTGCGAGTGTGTAGAATGGGATACGGGATGGGTAGGGTCATAACGTAGTGTGGTTTGTGGCTTCGGAAGGAAGCCGGCTTTGCCATGATCGTCGTCATCGTCGCCGCTGTCGTTGTCGCCTCGTCTTCCTCGTTGGAGAACGTAAGAAAGAAGAAACCCACGTGGGCGACTGGACGACGGGGCACCTGTCGCTCTCCCCTACCCAACACCCCTTCAGAAGTCTTCAGCTAACAGCCTCGGCTGCATCCTTTTACTCTCTTTTCGATTCTCTTCTTTCCCCCCACCTTTTACCTCCCCTCCTGCTCTGTCCTGTCCCTACCGATCTCATGCCAACCTGCTTCACTTCAAACCCCTTCTCCGTCAAAGCTGAAGAAGGAGGGGCCCACTCTCCCAGCTTCCTTCTACACCACGCTCCCGTTCTCTCTTTTTACCCGTTCATGCTTCGCCACCGTCTCCCTACCTAAGTCCCTCTCTTTCTCTCTCTCTCTCTCTCTTCCTCATTAAATTTCTTCTCTTTCTTCTTTACTTCCACTTTTGCCACACAACCTCTTCTTCATCTTCTTTCTCTCCTTCGCGTGCGGTTACATCAAGATTTATCTCCATCTTCATCTCGCACTCCGAAGGAAGTATATCCCCTTTCTGTTTTTCTTAAATCCCCTACTTCAGCTTTCGCTTACCCTTTTATTTTTTCTCGACTTCACCTCTTTTTACCGTGTGTTTGGATTTTTTATCGTGCTCTTCGATTACTTTGATGTTCTCAGGCTGTACGGCCAGCACAATGTATGCGTGTACTCGAGGCGAGGACCAAGCAGTAAAATGCTATTCGTATTCTTGGACGGTCATTGAGAGTAGAGAGAGGGAGAGAGAGAGAGAGAGAGATGGTATATGCATAGATAAAGTAACCCCCTAAGGGGAAGAAAGACGGTAGGAGGAATGTGCGTGCCAAGATAGCATAAAGCATTTTGCGCAGAAGCAGTCGCGCGTCTTCTCGTTCTCCTCAGGAGCACCGCTCGCTGACGGATGAATAGAGCTCGTACCGTACGGAGTCTGCTAGAATGAACGAGAACCACGAGAAAAAAACAGCCTCTTCTCGGATTCTCTTTCATCCATTGAATCGCCACGTTTTCTCTACATCTTATAAAAATAGTCCAAATCCATCTTTGTCAAATTCTATACTGTCGATAATCATATAACATAATCAGTTTTTACAATATTTTTGTTTTCTAATACTCGAAGGTCATGAATAATCGTCGGACTCATCGCTATTGGAGAACAATTTTTTATGTTCCTCGGAACGTTTGGAGAACTTATGCTGCTTCTTTGGAAGCCAGCGAGTCCCATAAGCTCGGATACTGAACTTTTCGAGGACTCGTCTGCACTCCTCGTTCGACGAACCTTCCTCGTCTGCCTCAGCCTCCTCCGGCAGTCTTCGAGTTGGCTTGCTCATCATTTTTTCAGCCTCCAATCTTGATCTCGATTCATCCACGGCAACGCCGCTCCTCAACTTTCTTTTCGAGCGCTTCTCGCTTTCGATTTGCGATACTTTAACCTTCCGCTGTTCTTCGTTCTCTTCTTCTTTATGTTCTTCCTCCTTTTCCTGCTGCAGCTCTTCACTTTGCGACGGTTCTTTCCGCTTCGAGAAAAACTGAAATTGAATGCAACGTTAACACGGTACGTTTAATCGACTTGGCTATTAACAATTAATATTTTTCCTATATCTAAAAATTTAACTAGATCATTTGAACATTTTAAAATTTCTTTACGTGAACTATTTTAGATTTTAGCAACGATTTTTGCGTATCGACTTCGGTAGACTCGGAAGGCTCACTCGGAATCGTCAAAGACTCCGTATCGTGCTCTTCTTCCAATTGTCTGTACTTTGGCGCCCCAAAGCTCCCATCGTCCTTTCTTCTCAAAGAGACATCCATTTTTAAACTCTCGCGGTATCTGAAAATTTCAATTCAAGCCGTGGTGCAATAAACTCTTGTTCGACGTTTCTCGCGCCAACGCACCTTACGAATAGCATTGAGCAGACAATAATAATAATAGTGAGAAGGAGAAATATAACGAGAGCAGCTACAGCCACAAATTCTTCGCTGGGCATCCATCCAAAAATAGGCCGAGTGAATTTATCTTCCATTAAGTGAGTACGCCAATTGGGTGGTCCCAAGACTAAAATTACGTTCGTGTGCTTTGAAAGGAGAATGTTGGATGGCCGTTGAATGGAAAAACTTGAGAAAATAGGAGGATAGTAATGCGCAGGGACGTATGAAACGTTGTTAAACAAGGTGGAAAACTCAAACGATCCACGTGTAAAGTCGTAATGGGTTATTAATCGGGTATAAGCGTGACAGGATGAATGGAGGGGGTAAGAAATAAATAATGATCGGTCGTTAAACTTGGTGGAAGGGGAGGTTTAGTCGAGAATCGCGCACCTCTAACGAGGATAGCGTTGGTAGTCCACTTGAACTGGAGGTCGTTTTGTTCCACTATGCATTTCCACATTCCAGAGTGCGACTCGTTCACGGCTGGAATATGATCGACATTTACAGCTACGGGTAACGTGATTCCATAATCCTTCCACGTTTCGTTCTCTATCGTCCATCTAATTTTCAAGTCGGAGTAAACGTAGCCCAAAATTACGCAGCGACAAGTCACCGACATAGCCAGACTCTTCCTAATGGTTAAACTCTCCCTCAGTGGCAAAACTGCCAAAGTGACAACCTTGAAGATCATGCGGGTACCGTCCACACGCTCGAAAGTTATAGTATATACGCCGGAATCGTTGAGAAAGGCTTTCGATATAACTGAAAAATCTACTCTTCATCAACGGGCCTCGATAAAGGATGGAGAAACCACAAATCATCACCTATATCGTAATTTTTTATAGAGATCCTGTCCTCATCCTCCTCCTCCTCGAGATAAATACCATTCAAGGACCATTTGATATCAGCATCTTCAGATTCGTCCTTCAGTCTCTCTACTATATCCACATCAGCCATTATCGTCACTGGCTGACCCTCTTTTATCTCGAGGGACGTGAAGTTTCGCTGCATTCGTCTTTTGACCAACGTCACTGTGTCTGGAAAGGTAGAAATTAAGGAATTAATTTCAAATCCTTCTTCGTATATTCAATACTTATGGTACCCTCGGTAATGTCTCCGCAAAGTATCATGTTGCATCTTCCAGTCATAGTGCTTGGTCCTAAGCAAGGTTCGCCTCTCACATTTGGTTCCGGAGAATCACATACGCGTTTTCTGCTGCCTACTCCACCGTTGCAACTCGCGCTACATGCCCACGGTCCCCATTCCGACCAACCGCCATCCACCGGGGGCCCATCGATATCTGCAAACGTTCCACATTAAAATAAGACAGACGTGTCACTGTGTTAAGGAGGTGATGGAGAATTTATGGATAAAATAGAGAAATATTAATGAAAATTGACCATTCGAGCGATTGCAGATAGATACGCGGTTACCGTTTCCAAATGGGAGTGGAAAATGTGCAGTGTTGGCAAATTCCACACACCGGTCGGCACGCAATTTGCTGCCCACGTTGCCCAGCCGCCAGGATCCACCGCCAGTGAGAAGAAGTAAAATATCAGTGGTCTCCGGTGCTCGTAATGGAAGACCGGAGTCTCATTGGCGAACACGTCGATGATCTTGCCGGACCACCTGAATTACCATAAAAAAGCTCAGACCTCGTTTGAGCTTCGCGCCAAAGCATCTTAATTAAATCCTCGCCTCTGCCCCTCGCACTAGCCTCTACTTTTATCTCTCTTCTTTGTTTTCTCCTGTTTCTCTTTTTCCTTTAATTAATCCAATCGCTACCGCAGGCTATTAAGATTACTCCAGCTCGGTGATTCAATTAAAATCTTGTGAATGATTTTACCTCACCGTGATATTCGTCCAAGAGTTCTCCACGAACAACGGCAGCGAAGATTTTTGTTTGTGGAAAATTCTTACGTTCGGATAATCGTTCTCCATGAAATAAGTCCATCGTCCGTCCTGCTCGCCTATCGTCAAGGCGTAAAACCTAATTTATGCGAAGGAGACAAAGTTTTCTATAACTATTTTTCTTTGGCCCATTTACGATCAACTAGGTTGATTTATGCTCCTCGAGAGACTGTTATGAGCTTTACCCGCGAGACGCTGGAAGCATCAGGAGAGGCAATAAAATGACACCCTTTCCACGTAGCATAAGCACCAATGTATCCGGGGATCTCACTTCTCGTTTACTCCACATGGACACCGGTAATATTCTCGTGTATCTTTCTGTCTGAGTATTCTCTATGTGGCATCCTACGTTAAAATTCACATAAGCATAACTCAATTTCTTTCTTGTGTCACTAAAATTCCAAATCAATTGATTATTATACAGACTCGAGGAACAATCGAATGCGACTCCGATCGTGCGACCTCGTTCACTGTTGTAATAATAATAAACTGGTAAAAATGCTTTGACAGGATCCGGATGCTCCCACAAGAATATTGGATCTGTCGAGCCTTCGTAAAATAGTAAAATTCGCCCTCGTGGTATCTGAATAACGAAACTGCTCCATTTTCCTAGATAGAGCAGGTGGGGCAGGGTTTTTTTCTTAACTAATTTGATACCTGCGGATAGTGCAAAAATTTATTGAAGACATTTATCGAACGAAAGAATAGCACTACAGTTACTTTCGTATTCGGATTGATAAAACAGAAGAACTTTTTCATTGTCGAGAGCACCAATTTTGAGAATGTAGCGTGACCTGAATCCATCTTCGGGGAGAAAGACAAATGTAATCGAGTCGGGCTCATCGGGCTCCCATGCTTTCAGCGAAAAGTGTAATCCTTCTGATCGGTGCTCCGGCAGAACGTACAATCGTCTGCCAATACCGTGACCTTTGACCAGGAACGTGCATTCCTCTACGATTTGTTTTGTCATTGACGAATCATGAGCAAATAAATGGAGTAACGGAGAGGTATTATTTTACCAGGCTTTTCGCAATCTCTGACATTACAGAGATCTTGAGGAACTGCAGGATCATTTGTGTAGCACCAAGTTCCAGCAATGTTGCGAGAAGGGTCTCTGCAATAATTGCTGGCATTCCTCACGCTGAACTCCGGATACAAACTGTCGTTCAGATACTTTCTATTAACAGTGTGAACTGGCTTTACTACTGTGATCGTAGGAGGCTTCCCAGGTTTTTCAGCTATTGGTCTTGGAGCAACTGGTTTCATTTGCATTAAAATATCTTGCTGGGTCCTTGGTACAAATGGCTTTTTATTAGAAAACAACCGTGGTCTAACAGCTCTCCTTGGAGTGGTCATTATTGTTGTTGCTTCTAATTTTTCTGCCAATTCCGTTTGCTGAATCTCGTAATCGCTCAGCCACTTGGCACAAGTTCGACCTGAACGAGTCGTCGACAGTGTTCCCACATAATCGTTCGCAGTTCCTGCCATTCTGCACTCTAAAATTATTTAATTGTTTTATTATAGCTCAATTGCAAATCATGAATTCTCGGTGTCTAATTCATTTTACCGGATGATCTGCAGCTCCGGATCGGACAGTAATGTTTTTCTATCCTCGAAGCTTTGGGATCCAAAATAGCGTAGCAAAAAGGACCATCTGGATCTTTAGTAGGATTTCTACATTTGTTTAAAGCTTTCACGTGACTTCCGTCGGGAAAATTTTCGTTCACTTTTAATTCGTCTGGTACCTAGAAAGTAGCTATATTTATTATATTTTATTGTACGCATTTTGTTACTATTAATGCTTTCTTACTTCTTTCTCCACCCAAGGAGCACAAGGAATTTCGTTTAAGCTCGTCCACTGAGATCCTTCATACAAATAGTCAGCAGGATTGGCCATACAGTTTGGGGGCCAAGGATCCTCAACCACACTTTGTGCTAAAAAGAGCCTAAATCATATTTATTTTCACTTCGAAGAGAACATGGAATTACCAGCAGGCGAACAGAAAAAGGTCCAATGTGCCATTGTCTTGTCACTGCCCACGCTAAACCATCTTAAAGTACTGAAGAGAGTGTGCTTCACATATAGAATCTCCTCATTGCCATGAACTTTTTGCGAGAATAGTCGTAAATGAAGTCCAAATATACTAATAAATAATTTCATATTTCAAGTCTCTTGAATTATTTAGGAAATACATTATTTTCAAACCTTAAAGTAAATTCCTTCCAAGACCAATAGTCCAATAATCCTTTAGCAGGAATATCTTTGAGATATTCTTTCATGGAATGCTCGGTTTGTTGATAAGTTAAAGTGATTGCCTCGTTATCCTCGATCAATAGCTTATTAATTAAATTAAAACTGATTAATAGACTGACACGTTTCTTCGATCCATTTTTAATTAAATTTACCGTGAAATACGGAAATGAAGCTCCTGGACTTTGGTATAATCTTAAAACAATACTGTGACTAGCACGAACAAAAAAATGAACGTCAAAAGTAGCATTGCTCCTCTGTAATGGCCAGATTCGTACAAAATCGAGACCAAACGTTAAATGCTCTTCGCAAGCTATTAACCAAAATAATTATTATAAAGAAATTAACAGTAATAAAATGTTCTATTTAACCTACAGCTCTGACAAAACTCTGTGCTCCACAAAATTCCAGTTCCCATAAATCCATAATAAAGAAAGCTTTCAGGGTACAGATTAGAAATAGTAAATTTCTTTTTATATTCATCTATGAAAATTGGCTTTGCAGAGCCATGCATTCCAAGCGAAATGAAACCGCCTCCCCAATTGATGTCGATCCCAGTCCATTCGGAACCAGTGAGAATTCCCGGCGTATTTTCAAAATCCTTCTCACCCTATGAATAGGATAATATGAAGTACTTAACTCAAATCATTGTTTTAAAACGATAGACCAACGTCATTGGGATAAATTTGACCAGTCCCGAAATTCGATATTATTAGCTCTACTCCTGCTCTCCAGTCACGAGCAATTTTTTCAGAAGTTGTCGGAGTCGAAATCAGACTAAAGAGAATTCTAGCTTCGCCCTACGAGAGTAAATTCGTTCATTAACAACTATTTCTTCTTTAAGTGAATAAATATATCCAATACCTTTCGTTCGTCATTCGGATTCAATAATTTTAACCATATACTGATTCCACCAAGAGTAGAATTTAAACGTGTCATTGTGGAATACGCCGAAGCGTTTCTCGCATAAGTCAAACAATCTAAAAGAATTTTTTAAATTTGTGAAAAGTATATAGATTTTATTTGACAAGGAAAACTAAAAACCTTTATCGTCACAAAATGGAATATCACAGTATTCTTTTTCAACTATTTCGTAGTTTTCTTCTTCAACGTAGCACCAGGGTCCTCCAGGATCGTTACTGGGATTCCTGCAGAAATTATTCGCCTTATCGCGCGAATCGTCCGGGAAATTTTTATTGGGAAACTTTGTACTCTGCCATAATAAAGATATATTTATCGGGTAAAATTTATTCAGTAGTGCATTAGCTCTTCTCTCGTACTTTCGAGTCAGCGAGTTTATGTCGCTTGTCCCAGGACTTGCATTTTTTCCCCGAGGAACTGATCTTGCGGGTACCCCCATATTCAGCTCCTATACCGGTTATTCTACATTCTGGATCAAAATGTAATTCTGAGCTCATATTGAATCTCATATCGGTACGCAAATACTCTATTTTCAACTGATATGGTTTACTATCCAATTTTCGAACTCAAAAATTAACGATAAAAATATTTTTTTCGATTTAAGAAGGGATTATTCTTATGGTACCTCCATAATTGCACAATAAAATGCCGCAATCATCGTCTATAAGATTTTCTTCCGTAGTGTAACACCATGGACCACGCGAATCACTCGTGGGATTTCTGCAGTAGTTTTTTGCTTCTTTCAAAGATCCTTCGGGAAAGTCAAAATCCCTTATATCCGAACTAACCTGTTGTATTTCGAGGTTATTAGGTTTTCATCTTTTTTGCTCATCATCAGAGAATACCTTGTGCATTTCTTCTTGGGACCAGGATTGACAACGGATTCCACCAGCTGTCGTCATAATAGAACCTTTATATTCTGTCCCAGTTTGCGTTAATTTACAAGTTAATAAATCAGTTCTCGTTGCATTTCTTACTGAAATAAACAGGTAACATCTGGAGTTACATAAACTTTTATATTAATTCTAATCTCTAATTCATGCATACACTCTTCTCCTCTTATTATTAATCTCATATTAAATAATATGATGACATTGACAAAATATTTCTCCATATCTTAATCACTATTAAATTATCTTCGATCTACTAAAATAATTAATAAGTAGAGTTATTATTTTGTTTTATTAATGAAACTTAAAGTTGTTCAAAAAATGTGTAGCATTTGAAAGTTACGTGATATGACACCACCTATTAAAAGCAAAACTTTACTAGCTACTTCTAATGAGAAAAGTTTCTAGGATTATTACTAGGACTATAGGACATCATTTTCGTAGGTTATGTCAGTTTTTCGGAGCATTTGAAGTAATGACAGGAGGAAATATAAAGAGTGAAATTTAGTGAATGGAGTCGCATAGAAATCGGTTATGTGTTAAAAATTCTATCCTGTGCTTTTAGTGCCTGCCTTAGGCAAATAAAAATTAAAATAACTGAAAATGGGCCTTTTAACAGATCCCCGTGCAGGGACAAACAAACTGATTAAATTTCTTCTTAAAAGAGAAAAACCGCTATGTTTTTTTCTGTATTTTGCAGGAATTGTTTGGATAATGCTTTTGGCACATCCAATATTTAATGACAGTAAATAATGTTATTTATTTCCTACATGTTAAAAAGTATCTTACTATTTTTTCGAATTTACTTTCAACTTTTACTCCTTAGATACTTATTTCTCCGAAAATGCTCTGCTACCTGGTCTACTTACCAAAGAGAGTAATCTTGATCCATCTTCTAAGCAGTTTTATCACGAACTGGTTCATGAAATGAAAAGGTTTCCAGATAGGATGCCTTATGCTTGGCTATCCGCAAAATTTAGTCAATTACATTTAGATGTTTTTATCCATAATTTTACATTGGTTTATCCATTTCAGCAGCAAAAGGTATTTAATTCTAATAATTTATTTGATCATTTAACTTGAGAGAACTAATATTTGTATGTTTAGTTCACAGGTCAAAACATTTATGGAATAGTAAGAGCATCTAGAGCTGCAAGTACAGAAGCGATTGTGGTTAGTGTGCCATTCAGACCAGTCAATAGCATTTATACGGACACAGCTCCATCGATAGCCTTATTACTAGCTTTTGCCAGATTTTGTAGAAGTATGTATCATATTCCTTATGTCTGAATTATTTAAAAATAACCAAAAATCTATTAATTTTAGAGCAAAAATATTGGGCCAAGGATATAATATTCTTGGTAACGGAGCACGAACAGTTAGGAATGCAAGCATGGTTAGATGCGTATCATGAAGTTACCAGTGGTCAACAAGGTGTATTGATATCTGGAGATTTAGATGGAAGAGCTGGATCAATCCAAGCTGCGATAAATTTAGAAATGCATGCCATGAAAATTGCTTCTATAGATGTAAAAGTAAGAATTTTAAAGAGTCAAACTGAATCATATGTATTTTTTTAAAATTGTTGTATTTCTTAGGTAGAGGGATTGAATGGACAATTGCCTAATTTAGATCTTTTCAATCTTGCACAAAATATGATTAGTAAGGAAGGAATCAGACAGTCTGTTCAGCGTAGGTTTGACATGAATCATAAGAATAAAGTTAAAAAATGGTGGTATAATTGCAACACTTTAATGTTAATGATGGCTACCCAAGCAACTGGAATACCCACAGGGAATCATGGTTTATTTCACAGGTATTTAGAAATAACAACAATTGAATAATAATCTTGATAGATATTTATCTGATCTAAATCTTTTTTATCAGATTTGGAATTGAAGCTATAACATTAGAGGGGTTTGAAAAAGTAGGGCCAGGATCAGAATCAAGTTTTCACCAAGTAGGCCGTGTTGTGGAAAGCATAGTGAGATCTTTAAATAATTTGTTAGAAAGATTTCATCAATCATATTTCTTCTACTTGTTACCATCAACCGATAGATATATTTCTATTGGTCTTTATATAAGACCATTGGCACTATTAATCACTGCAGTTTTTATCAAAGCCTTTTGCATGTGGCAGAGATTGCAAATATCAAATTCAAATACAGAAGACGAAGAAAAGGAAAATAAAGAGAAGAAACAAGAAGAAGTTATCAAAGTAAATATAATGGTGAAACAAACTTCAACAAATACCATAATTAAAACTTATATTTGCAGGTTGAACAATTTGACGTGGGAGCAGTAGCTTCAGAAATTTTATGGTCTCACATTTTTGGTGCTGTAGCAATGTCATCTCCACGTTTATTCACATATGTAGGATCGCAATTCTTAAATTTGCGTACAGAAGATTCGATTTATTACGGATTTGCAGTGGCTACAATTTTGACGATATTAGCACCTTTATGTATTAGGAGGTAAGCGCGCGCGTTTTATGAATGCTCTTGTATAAAAGATTTTTTAAACATAAATTAATCATTTGTATAATGGCAGGACCATCAAGTATGAAAATATTTCACTCATGTGTGTAATTGTAACAGTGGAGTTAGCGACGACGTTTATGTGTATTACGATACACAATTTTTCACTAGCGATGATAACCGCCGTTGCATATGTTCCAATTGTGCTACTTGTGTCGCCAAAACGCAATCCAACATCCAGGTTAAATCTTATTACTTTAGAAATCCACATTAAATAATAAAGCTATACTCTAAGAGATTCATATAATTTCTGTTACAGATTTCGCAGTTCTTTGTACATTCTGTGGACTCTATTGCATCCTTTCGTAGCTTCGTCCATTGCTATAACGGCTTATACATTTTTTAACTTTAAAGGAGAACCATTCCTGTCTAATATAGTAAGAGGATATCGAGCCACAAAGCAAGCATTTGTGTTCAGTATTATAGATTCAATGATTTATGGAAATTGGTTTTATAATGTATCTATAACAATTGTTCTTCCGATATGGTTACTATTTTGGAGCGTCGTGTGCTCTGATACAGTAATAAATACGTAATTCTTTTGCAAGCATTTACTACGTTGAATATAATAAAGATTTTTTTACAAAACTAAAAAGAAATGAAATTTTTTATTAGAACATTGTGTATTAATTTAAAAGAATCCATCGTTAACTTATTAATAATACAGTATCAAGGAAATGATCTATCTCAATAAAAATACAGGAAATTTATTTAATTGGTATAGTTTATTAATTATAAGTAACAGAAGATCTTCGTGTGGGGTATACAGAGAAGAAAATTATAGAATGTCTCTAAAAGTACACTTTTATTATCATAGGCTTGTTTTCTGCCAAGCATTGAGATTTGTCAATAACACGCGTCACACCATAGATATAGTGTATCTCCGTGATAACCTGTGTTACTCTCCTCGGAGTTTCATTATACACTAGTTTAAATCACGCGGTGAATCTGGTGGGTGTGGAGATTTTCTTATTAGTATAGTGTATAAACTAGCAGCTGCTGTACACAGTGAAGAACCGTGAATTAGTGTTCTTGTTTTAAAAAAAACCTAATTCACACAGTGTAATTAGTAAATTTAATAGTGTTTCTTATTAAAGGTACTTGAATTCTACGAATATCATAATTATTTCATAACGAGAGTAGGTATCCGTATGTTCGAGACGTTTCCATTTAAGATTAATTAATTATAACTCGATCATTTTTTTGCACATATTTTCCACTTGACATTTCTTGTTCCTTCCTAAAGTAACAAATTGGTTTTATAAACAATAAGATTGTTATTTTTTAAATAAGAATAAATACTATGTTGCATAGAACGCAATTACCATAAGTTTTAATCTTAAAGCAAACAGGTATTACTCCACTCTAGATAAAGTCTATTACAAGGAATGTTACAAATTTACGACGATTTGGTAGATTTTGAGTTCAAAATTCAAGAATGCACTCACTATTTATGAAAGTAATTAAATTTCTAATAAAATATCAAAAAAATTGAAAAAATCCATTGAACAATTTTAAATGGACTAAAAATTACAATTGTTGCGATAAAATAATTAATAATAGATAAGTAATAATGAATCGTAAAAAAAAAGTAGTTAAACAGGTTTATTGGGATATCCAGGACAAATAAAAATAATGTTGTTGAAGCGTTACGAAAGATATTATGCGAGAAAGTCTGAAACGTTATATTATATTGGCTATAAGTGTAAAAAGCCTTGTGTATCTAACGTCAAACTATGGAGATGTGTCATACTGGTTTGTTTCAATGTGTGGTTTCTTGAATAACAAGTAGATTACACCATTGCAATATAGACTTATTGAACTCTGTTACTGCGAAGTACACTCACTGTCTCTCAAGAATAACTGTTTATTTCACTTAATCCGATCTGTCAAGGATCAACAAACGCTTATCATAATTATCCATATTAATAATACAATTAAGCATTATTACCTAGGTAATTTAAATATCATTTAAATATCATTTCATCGTTTAATCCTCCAGGCTGTTGCAAGACCCGCTCGTAATTGTCTGTTTATTTAACTTGACAGTTTTGTCTTGTGCTGGCACTGAGAATAGGTCACATATCTCGCAAAAATGCAAAACGGTTTTAATAGCATCGTTACCAATGGGAATAAGGAGGAGTTTCACATTGAAAGTAAATACAGGAAATTAAATGGCATACAGGAAGTGGAAAAAATTGTGTCCGGGACACTCGTGTTTTTCGTCAATGGAAAAGAGGTAAGCTATATATTTTCTTTTCTTCGTCAAATGCTTGAAATAATTTAAAAATCTACGCAATTTTACTAAAATCCAAATGTATAGGTAATCGATAGTGACATAGATCCTGAATGGACGCTCCTCTATTATCTTCGCAGCAAATGTATCCTTTTTATTACGTATGAAGTAAAAATTACCCTTAATTATAATGATTTTATTAATTGTTTCCTTAATAAGTAACAGTGCGTCTAACCGGGACAAAGTTAGGATGCGCGGAAGGAGGTTGTGGAGCGTGCACGATAATGGTCTCAAGATACAATCGTGAAAGTAACAAGATCACGTATCCTTTGTTGTACGTCATAAAAATAAATATAAATAAATAAAGTCGCAACTTGATTTTTCTTGAGCGAAGAGAAATTAGTCATGTTGCCGTGAACGCATGCTTGACACCGGTTTGCGCGGTACATGGAGCAGCGGTGACCACGGTGGAAGGAATTGGTAGCACAAGAACTAAATTGCATCCGGTGCAGGAACGAATTGCAAAAGCCCATGGATCGCAATGTGGTTTCTGCACCCCGGGAATCGTAATGTCCATGTACGCGCTTTTGCGAAGTATTCCGAAACCCACCATGGAACACATAGAAATTGCTTTTCAAGGTAACAGTTATTAACCCATCGAATTAAGGCTGAACTCAGCAATGAGTTTTTAATACATTATTCAAGCCTGTTTCAGACCACAGGATACTAAATACGAGATGAAATATCTTTGAGACGTAGAAAAAACATTTATTAGGTTGTGTTGCTCAGTGAAGCAAGAGTGACACCTGAGAACTTAAACATAGATAGTGTATAGTTAGAGATATCACTGTCGTATTTGGTATCTTATAGTATAAAGTAACTCTCTGGTTGGTTAATAAGTAACATTTTATTTTCTTTCTTAACGTGGGACAATTTTTAGGTAATCTGTGCAGATGTACAGGATACAGGCCTATAATCGAAGGATTCAGGACATTCACGGAGGAATGGGAGCAGGAGAGATTAAAATCCGTGAATGGAAATGGGGTTGCTGAAAATAGCTGTGGTATGGGGGACGCATGCTGTAAGAAGAGGGCCTTCACTTCTGAGCCGAGCGAAGTTTTTAATCCGAGTGAATTTACTCCTTACGATCCTACGCAAGAACCGATTTTTCCACCAAAATTACAGGTAGTACATTTTTGTATGATTAGATTGAATTGTGATCTATCAAAATTAATCGTGGAATGTTCAGCTTTCAGGGGAATTGGACGAGCAATATTTAGTGATCAAGGGTAAGAATGTCACTTGGCACAGACCGACGAAATTTCGTACTTTGCTCGAGCTCAAGGACAAGTATCCCGCTGCTAAGATAATTGTTGGAAATACAGAAGTTGGAGTAGAAATGAAATTTAAACACTGCATTTATCCGGTTCTTATACAACCAATACTAATAAAAGAAATGTGTGAAATAATAGACACACCCACGTTTCTAAGGGTTGGAGCGAGTGTCACTTTAATGCAAATGGAAGAATATTTGAAGCGACAAATTAAAACTCAGCCAGGTATGGATTTTAAGCAAATAGATTAGAATCTGTTGATTTAATAAAGGAGGAAAAATCTTTTCAGAATTCAGAACAAGAATTTTTTCCGAAATAGTAAATATACTGCACTGGTTCGCTGGGAAACAAATCAGAAATGCAGCTGTACGTAGCTAGATTCGAATTGATGAATCGAGTAATTTAGAGCATTTGTGTTGTTAGGCCGTCGGGGGAAATATAATGACTGGAAGTCCTATATCTGACTTGAATCCTGTACTTATGGCTGCTGGGATTAAATTGAATCTCTGCAGTCTGAAAACAGGATACCGAACCGTGCCGATGGACCATACATTTTTTGTGGGATACAGACGAAATGTAGTAACACCCGAAGAAGTTTTAGTTTCGATCGATATCCCATTTACAATTAAAGTATAATTATTTTTTATTATAATTTAATTGAAAACTTTAATTGGAAATTTGTATTTATTGTCCTTCTCGTTTGACATGCAGGAACAGTATTTTATTGCTTATAAACAAGCGAAAAGGCGAGACGACGACATTGCAATTGTCAACATGGCTCTAAATCTATTCTTGGAAAGTGGAACAACAATCGTGAAAGACGTGCGTTTGGCTTTCGGTGGAATGGCACCAACAACAGTTTTGGCAAGGAAAACTAGGGAGGCTGTCATTGGCCAGAATTGGAATGAATCGATGTTGCAGACAGCTTATGATACTCTTATTCAAGAATTCCCATTACCCGACAATGTTCCTGGAGGAATGCCCAAGTATAGACGGTCCCTCACTCTAAGGTACTGAAAAAGAAAATTGCGATTGAATTAAATGTTTTTCCAGGAAAAATTAATCCACATAATTTTGCAGTTTATTCTTCAAAGCATTTGTTCATATAACCAAGCAAATGCAACATTTGCCAACTGCTCAAGTATTACCACCTCATATACAAAGCGCTGCAGATACTTTTCACTATAAACCACCAAAAAGTTCCCAGTATTTTCAAGTGGTATGTATATAATAATTTTCATTAAACAACTAAATATTGTAGGAAGTTTTTAAAACAATGGTAAATTCCTGATGAAAAACTAAATGATAAAACTATACTCTTGTGATTGTGTAAATTTCTCATCAGGATCATAACATTAAAAACATACAATGTTTACCACCTATTATATTGTCAATTTTGACGATTAATTTTAATGATAAATTATTTAGGCTGCCAAGGATCAAGCACCGACAGATTTAATAGGTCGAACCATAGTACATGCGAGTGCCTACAAACAAGCAACGGGGGAAGCAATATATTGCGACGACATGCCGAAGATGTCTGGCGAGCTTTATCTAGCTCTTGTTTTATCAACAAAGGCTCATGCAAAAATATTGAAAATTGATCCTTCGAAAGCTCTAGCCGAGGAGGGTGTTGTTGCCTTTTTCTCGGCAAAAGACGTGCCGGATGAAAGACGATGGGTTGGACCGATTCTCCACGACGAAGAATTCTTCGTATCCGAAACAGTGACTAGTTGCGGCCAAAATATAGGTGCAATTGTTGCGGTTGATCAGGCGACGGCTCAAAGAGCGGCTAGAATGGTGATTGTCGAGTACGAAGACAAGCAACCTATTATTGTCTCTGCAGAGGTATTATTTCCCATTTAGTGCAAAATGCTTTACTAATTGTTTTGAACGATTCGTGTCGATAACTTATAAAACTTTCTTTCCCAGGATGCCATAAAGCATAATTCGTTTTTCAACGGATATCCAAAATGTATACGGAATGGAGATGTGGAAAAAGCATTTTCTGAATCCGATCATATACTAGAGGGTGAATGTAAAATGGGTGGTCAAGAACACTTTTACTTGGAGACCCACGCGTCTTATGCCATACCCAAAGAAGATGAGATTGAACTATTTTGTTCCACCCAACACCCGACTGAAGTTCAAAAGTTGGTCTCGTTTGCTTTGAATATTCACATTAACAAAATCAACGTCAGAGTGAAGAGATTAGGAGGAGGCTTTGGTGGAAAAGAATCTCGGGGTCTTTTGGTCGCGCTACCAGTTGCTCTGGCTGCACAGAAGTAGGTATTATTTGTACTAAATTTGTTTTGACAAATAATTATTGCATGTTATTTTTAGATTACGTGTACCAGTGCGTTGTATGCTGGACAGAGATGAAGATATGATGGCGACTGGTACGCGACATCCATTTACGTACACATATAAAGTGGGCTTTAACAAAGATGGAAAAGTAAGGGCTATACGAATTTGCATTTACAATAATGCCGGCTACTCCTTTGATCTTTCGAATTCGGTAGGTGAACTTTGGCTTTTAATTATTGCTGGATATTGTGTAAAATTAAATGTTTGTTTTAGGTTCTCGAACGTGCTATGTTCCATTTCGAAAATGCTTATAAATTTCCAGTTTGCGAAGTTCTAGGCTGGGCTTGTAAAACTAATTTACCATCTAACACTGCTTTTCGAGGATTTGGAGGACCACAGGGAATGTTCGCGGGTGAAACTATAATGAGACACGTTGCAGACTTTTTAGGTCTAGATGTTGTAAAGGTATTAACGAAGTTGCAACAATGTTTTTGTATTATACATTAAGAAATATCGGCCACACGATACACTAAGTTCCGATGATTTTTTTCAGCTTTCAGAAATGCATCTTTATAAGGAAGGAGATCTTACTCATTACAATCAAGTATTAACTCACTGTACTCTAAAACGCTGTTGGGAAGAGTGTATCGAATCCTCTGACTATGAGAAGAGAGCTGCAGCAGTTCGAAAATTTAACGAGTGATTGTTTTTCTAATTAAATTTCCCTCTTTTAATTGGAATTAAAAAGTAATATTATTTTCTCTTTTATGAACAAACAGGGCAAATAGATACCGAAAAAGAGGATTAGCGATTATACCAACAAAGTTCGGTATTGCCTTCACAGCCTTATTTTTAAATCAAGCGGGAGCTCTAGTGCATGTTTACACGGATGGTTCTGTTTTATTGAGTCATGGAGGTGTTGAAATGGGCCAGGGTTTACACACAAAAATGATTCAGGTTGCGAGTAGAATGTTAAGAGTGTCACCGGACAAAATTCATATTGTTGAAACTGCTACTGATAAAGTACCCAACACTTCAGCAACTGCCGCCAGTGCTGGGTCGGATCTCAATGGAATGGCTGTGATAGTAAGAACTGCAGAAATAGATGAAAGCTAGTTAAACAGCTTATTAAACAGTGAATATTTTACAGGACGCCTGCAGTAAGATTATGGAAAGATTGCAGCCAATAATTGATGCGAATCCTGAAGGGAAATGGGAGGACTGGATCAGAATAGCATATTTCGACCGAGTTAGTTTATCGGCAACTGGATTTTATCGAACTCCAAATATTGGTTACTCTTTTGAGACTAATTCTGGAAATCCATTTAATTATTTTACTTATGGTGTCGCTTGTTCGGAAGTTGAAGTCGACTGTCTTACTGGTGATCATCAGGTGCGATTTGACTATAAATTAAAAATATTGTCATTATGCTAAGTTTATCATAAACATGTCTTATTTTAGACGATGAATAGGTTGCAAATATCCACTTGCAATTTTATAATGCTAATTTTATTGTAAATAATAATGATTTGTCTGTAAACAAATGTTAATATTGCATATACTGCTTGTGACAATTATTTTATGTTTAGATCTTGAGAACTGACATAGTTATGGACTTGGGAGAAAGCTTGAATCCTGCTATAGACATAGGACAAGTCGAGGGTGGCTTTATACAAGGAGTTGGCTTATTTACTTTAGAAGAATTAATTTATTCTCCAACTGGTATATTATTTAGTCGAGGGCCTGGTGCCTATAAAATTCCTGGTTTTACAGATATACCACAAGAATTTAACGTTTCCTTACTCAAAGGAGCACCAAATCCACGAGCAGTCTACTCTTCCAAAGTACAATAAACTACTATATCTATTAAATTCAATTGTATTTTTTTTACAGTAAGTAAATAATGGCAATTGTTTTAGGCTGTTGGCGAACCGCCTCTATTCTTAGCGACTTCAGCTTTCTTCGCAATTAGAGAAGCAGTTAAAGATGCAAGAAAAGATATGAATATTTCTGGTTATTTCAGATTTGATGCACCAGCAACAGCAGCACGAATTCGACTGGCGTGTATCGACGAGTTAACAACTAAAGTATAATTAATTTCATATCTTTTTATACTATATAAATATACAATAATAATATTTATTTTTTCTTTAGATTCCAGAGCCTGATGTTACTAAACAATGGAACAAAATTCCTTAAAAATTAAACCCTATTATCTTAATTTGTACTGTCAAATATAATTTACTTTTTATATTTTTTTATTTACATACATATAAATTTATTTTATATACATAATAATATTATTATATGTTAAATACATAGGTAGATTTTAATAAACTATTATACAATAATATATGTACGATGGAATAATATTCTTTTCATGCATACAATGCTCTTGTATGGCCTTAAAAAAAATTGCCTATCAAATATTAAACATTACTTATACCAGATTTATCAACTGTTTCAAGGAGCGTTTGTAAATTTGTATCAAATAACTCACAACGAATTGGCATTTCCAGAGAGTAAAATGGGTTTTTTAATGCATAATCAGCGTACAGTTCATACACCCTTCTAGTAAAAATTTCTAAACCTGATTGGGATGGTTCTGAAACTACCATAAATTTAACACCTGTGAGGGTTTGATAACAATACAAACGAAAAGTGTCTGCTTCAAGAACTTCGATTCCTGAGCATCTTGGCTCAGGACTTAATTGGCTTGCAATTGCAAATAATGGATAGAACATGGAAGCAAGAAATATTTTTTCATTTGTTGTCATTTTTGCTCTACCAAACTTAAGCTGTATTGGAAAATTTTGAGGTTGTTGTAGCATATCAAGCACGTCTCTCCCATCTTCCAGAGTACGTCCTGTTACTGGATTCCCATTTACAGCCGTTAGCATATGACCTACTACAATTCATATTACTTTATAATGGAAAAACTACATATTGAAATATGCTTAGCTTACCATTTATTCCATCTCTTTGACCAAACGATACAACAATCTTTTTATTTTCATAATTTAACTTAATATCAAGAGGATAGCTAAAAGTTCTTTCAGTTTCCACTTTTGGGACATTATGGTCATGATTAAATATTAAACCTCCTGATTTTGATACAATATACACTCCATATATGACCATTTTTAAAAGAGATCTAGTGCCGCACTTAACCTCTGATTATTCTTTCAAGCTTTCAAAACATCAAAACTTTACTAAACTACAACTATGAACAGTATGAACTACATGCAACGAAACACAGCTACGCGAGCGCTATCGCCGCTATTAGATGTTGGTGTTGGTGTTACTGCTGTCATTTTAAACCAATCCACGTTTGATTTCGTTTCCTTCTCTCTCACTGTGTATCTTCACTGCTATACATACATTTGATACATACAACGCCATGAACGGCATGAACTACTACCACCACTTTGGTGTATAATTACAATCTACAATCGTCGAGTTACTGTCGAGCACTGTCGAGTGTCGAGCGGCAGGCGGCAGGTTAGGTTGTCTTCGGTGTTTGTTATTAAGTATTTTTGACAGTCGGCTATCGAATATAAAATGGCTCAAACAGAATCATCTGATTTCTCACATAGAATTTACAAAAATGATCCAATATTATTCAAAAGTTATGTTAATAAAAAGGTGGATATAAGTACAGATGATTCGCAAATTCATACAGGAATCGTCTACACTGTCGACCCAGTATCAGAGAGGTTGGAAAATCATATTTTTTCATATAAAATACAAATTTTAGAAAAAAAAAAACTCTTTTGCAGCATTGTTCTCATACAGTGTGAGGGATTGGAAAAGGAGAGACTAAGGGTAATTCTTGGTCATACTATTAAAAATATTAAAGTGTTTACAGAAGAACAAATAATTCCTGAATTATTTTCATCTGCCTTAGAAAATATTCCACGATCAGTTTTGATTGAACGAAAAAACAAACTTAAGACGATACTAATAAATAATAGATTTCCAGTTACTGAAAGAAATGATACTTTATACATACAAGACATTGTTTCTATAGAGCCACCTTATAAATTTGAAAATTGCATATGTACTAACAGTATTGTATTAAATAGAATACAGAAAATACTTTCCAATATCTAAGATAGTAAATTATTTTAAATATTGATATTGTTTAACTGTGTAAGCTCTAATAATTAATAAATACTCAAAATTATATTACAGATGAATTTACTTTAATTAAAACCTGAGCCTGTTATTCTTACAAAAATAAATTTATTTATTATAACAAAATATTAAATATGTCTAAAGAAAACAGTCTGAAAAACATAATTTTAATATTATAGTAAAGGTACTGAATAAAAATATTCTTGTTTTCTCATTGTCATTAGTTATTAATTGCATACTTATTTATGCCAAAATGATTGTAATATGTTTGATACCAATAAAGTGCTTAAGAAAAATATGTTTATAAGAGGAACTTTGTGAAGCTTTATCAAACCTTAAAATATCTAAATATATAAGTTGGCAGTACACATGTTCTTTTAATAAAAAATTTACTATTGTTTTATTAAACCTAATTTGCAAAAATAGTTTCTAATGTTTTAAGTGTAACTGATATAAATTTTACAGAATTGTGATTTTTTAATTAAGTTTTTAAACAAATTTCGGGAATTTAATTTGCGATTATCAATATCTCATATAACTAATCATTGTTTTCTCAAAGCAGCTGCGTTATTTTGTAATTCACATGTACCTCAAAAAGACAACTTCCATTATTAACAACACTGATTTGCAGGATATACGAAATTGATTCTTTTCATATATTTAAACTAAAACAAGTAGAATATAATAAAATTTTTTATAAAACTATCACTTTATATATAGATCTCTATATGGTTAGTTATATATTTAGTTAAAAAGTTTGTTTTTATTACTTACATAGAATAGTTTTTCTCATTTGCTCTGTAGTAACAAAGAATACTGAATTTGTCTGCAATATTACTACAAATATACGTATAAAATATTTATTCTATCTTGTAAAGCGAATAATCTTATGTATGTATATTAAAAGAGTAAATTTTCCAAAATGTAATTGTTCTAAGCTTTTGCGTTTATGAGATAGGTCAATCAGACTCGTCATCCGAGTAATATTCTATAGGCTTGGTCTCTCGTGGTTTACGCGAATATTTTAGTCCTAAGAAGCTGGCGGTATCTTCAATCTGTGATAATACCTAGGCAAAAATGGAAGAAGTCAATACATGAGTTAAAATGTCCAAACAACTATATAGATACTCACGTAGTCTAATTGTTCCTTTGTATGTGCAGCTGAAAGACAAAATCTTATTCTGCCTTCCATCAGTGGTGTTGCTGGAAAGCCAACTCCCACTACTGCTATATTTCTTGCTGTTAATGTTCTTACTACAGCCCTGTAAAATTAAAAATGTCTTTTCTGCTTTTTATTCATGCATGCATTACTTATTCAATAAATAACAATACCCTATTTTCGAAAACAAATAAACTAGCATAGGTACTACAGGCGAATCCTCATTTCCGAAAATAATAACTCCTATTTGATTCAATCTACGTCGAAAATATCTCGTATTTCTTGCCAGTTGTTTCACACGGCGTTTTCCATTATCAGTACCATCATAGCCGCCAATGATTTTCATTGAAGTGATTATTTGCTGCGCAACAGGTGGAGACATTGACGATGCATATGTGTGTGCATGGCTATGAATCCTTAAATAATTGATTAGTTCCTAAAACATGAAAAAGATCCTACTGTATTAAAGAGTAATTTTGTATTTATTTTTTACTATTCATAAATCCTCTCAAACCTTTTTTCCAGCTATATATCCACCTGCTGAACCAAAGCTTTTTGTAAAAGTACCCATCAGCATGTCAACATTTTGAGGGTCAATATTGTAGTAATCGCATATTCCTCTTCCTCTTGTACCCATTGCTCCTGTACTGTGAGCTTCATCAAGATAAAGATAAGCCTAAACAAAACTGATTATAGTATCATATTTTTTAAAGCAAAATGCAGATAGTTTGGTACATACTTTGTACTTTTTTTTCAATTTAATAATTTCGTCTAATTTAGCTACAGAACCCTCCATTGAATATACACCTTCAACGATAATAAATATTTTTCTCCATTGTTCACCAGTTTTTGGCTGTCCATATACCACAGCTTTTTTTAAACATTCTTCTAAATGTCTCATGTCTACAATTAAAAAAAAAAAAGTATATATAAATTATAGTGGATGAAATGTAAATATTTCAGATGCACTTACTGTTATGTTTAAAAACTCTTATCACAGCACCCGACAGTCTTATACCAAGAATAAGAGAGGCATGGTTTTTTTCATCACTTAATACTAAACATCCTTTGGTAATTAGAGCAGGTAGATTTAGAGCATTTGTTGCAAATCCCATTCCAAACACTATGGCATCTTCCACTCCCATAAATTTAGCTGTTAGTTTTTCAAGCTCATCATGAATAGGCATACTTCCTGTAACAAAATAAATGGTATGAAATAGATGCAAATTGTATAAAAATACAGTTTTCTTAATTACCTAATTCCAGACGAGAGCTACCAGTTGAGCAGCCTAACTCTTTCAATGTTTCAATACTTTCTTCTGCACAAGGTCCTGTAGCTTCAGCAAATCCAAGATAATTATAGGATCCTAAATTTACACAGTCAGTCTTAGTTCCCGTAAATCTGTTTAAGAAAAAACAATTATATTTTAAGTTGAGAAATTTTGAATTATTATTAAAGAACATTTTAAACCTACTGGAATGTCCATCCATAATCATTGGTGATCCGATCTTTTAAAGTAACCCTAGCACCAGGCACAGAACAAATAGGTCTGTTCCAACAATCTCTTATTCTTCTATATACATAACGAAGGTAAAATCTATCAAAACTTTCATACAAAGGAGCATATCCCTACGGAAGTAGATTTAGAACTCAAACATTTTCCATGGAGTAAATAACAAATATTATTAAGAAACTTAGTTTATACTTCTCTGTGTCTTTCTGTTGCAACTTTTGGTGTAAAAAATAATTGATTAATAAATCCCAGTATCATAAGTATATAGAATCCTAAATGAGTGAGTGCTGCTGTTATGAAAGGAACTTTTTCAAAGGATTCTATTGGTTTTATTGTACTACGCTGATCATCTTCTAAGTTTGTAGAAGAAACCTGAAACAAAAAACCATTTTAGATATATGAAAAATAACAAATTAAATGTAAGTTTTGAAAGATAATTATTTTAATATAAAATAAATATAATAAGTTTAATAACGCGCGATATTCTTCTATTAACGGAATGTCTTTTACGTGTATATATATTTATAAATTTATTATAAAGATAAGCTAGTTAAGAATATCTGAATAATTATGGAATTCAAACAAAAACTCAAAGAATAATTGTAAGTCAAGGCATACTTTCAATTTTATAAATCGCGCTACAAAGGGAATGAAGAAGAATAAGAAAATAATCGCTTCTGCCATCTTTTTCTTGCAAAAGAAAAAATCACATACGATTTGTAGGTATCGAGTAAATAACCTACGCAGAAAAAAAGAGAACTCTTTTGTATAATTGAGAGGTCACGGTTTAATATTTGAGCAAAGGCTGCAAACGAAGATAAGCTTTATTGTTGTTTACTGTCTCAGCGTTGGCAGCACCCTCACGGCATTTCATGAGGTATGTTATTCGAACTAAGGGTCATGGCACTACATACACAGAAAAATTGAAGCAGTAAGATAAAAACGAACCAATCACAGTTGAATATTTCGGCAATGGCTAAACTATAATTGGTTTATTAATATATTAATGCTTAAGTTTTTCTTAAATTTTTGTTGTATGTGCATTTGCTCTATGTTTTTTACGTGTGCAAAAGTGTTAGAGTATTAAATTAAATGACTAATAATGACGTTACTTTATTTATGTGACATATTGAATTTTTAATTGGTTGCAATTTGACATATTAAAAATCGATTATATGTCACTTCTGGTTACGTCCCAATATTTTTATCCGCTATCACTTATGCTGAATATTGTAAGTCAAAATACCCGCCAATGCCTGCATATTTATTGTGCTCGTCATTGCCTACCATTACCCGCATGTTTCTGAATTACCCGTAGATTTCCGGTTTTGGAATATTTTTTTGAAGGTATTTTTGTACCATGGATTTTTAAAATATTAATCTTTTAGATAAAAAAATAGGTTAGTTACCATCTTCATTTGGAATGCATTCTTCCAACGATTTACGCATGTGGATGCATAACGACTTAAATAAATTTATATGTATTTTACGCGCTCTATACCTCAGAATGCACTTTTTGAAGGAACAACATTCTTTTATACAAGGCATCTTATGTTTCCCACAAAATCAGACAGCTTTTATCAAAAACATTTTTCTGCATTTTATATAAATTTTTAGATAACTTCCTGGAGCGTTTAAATTAAATACTTTGTACGCCTCCTCAAAAGTTAAGAGGTATTTCAAAACGAATTGAACCACTGATAGAATTTGATCAATGGTATTGTAGCAGATTGTTTATATTTTACAACTTATAACCAATGGATAACAGGAATTTAATGAACCGGCAGCAGGAAAATTATTTACCTAAAAGCATAAGCAAGACAAGGAAATATGCATGCTTTGCAATTATCTTTTGTTTGCCATGAAATACCTATTTTAAATGATTAACTACACTATTTTTTATTGTCACCTAGATCATAGATCTTTGCTGCCGTCAATTTAAGAAGACTTTAATGATATTGATGTAACGTATTTGGAATCTGAACATTGTTTGATTAAGAAGGAAATTTTTCTGCCTTGAACTCAGCTTGGAAAGCGGAAAATTAGTGTTAATTAATGCAACTAACTTATCAGCAATAATGACAGTATATGAATTATTTTTGTCGATGTATATTTAGTTTAGAAATTCAAAGTCATATGTTTTCCCTTATGTAAAATAAATATTATGAATATCTGGTATACTTTTTATACTCTAAGCAAATTTAAGAATATAATACGCGTACTGTATATAAACATTCATACGTGTACGTGATTGTGTGCGTAAAATCCTAGAAGGATGTCATGAGAAGCGAATTCGCTTTCTCAACACATACAAAGGCACACGTACAAAGTTTAGTTCCCTTGTGATACAAATTATCGCGAGGGCGTTGCTAACACTGCAGGGTAACCGAAAAACAATCAAGATTGTCACCCCTGCTTAGAGACAGGAAATAGCGGCAAAAATATGATAAGAGTGAAATGTTTGCTAAAGACAATATAAACTAAACGCGTTATAAAATGTAGTAGAGGTTCAAGGAAACAATTTGCGTATAAGGATTATTGGGCAGTGCAAGGCTACACAGTGGCAGACCAGTGAGAACGTGTAACTGTATATTTAAACAAAAGAAGTCCGATAAAAGTGAAAAAATTTACCGATAGTTAACCCTTTATATTATGCATATGAATCACTACACGTTTTTAACCTAATGCTGCAGTGTAGATGCGCAGATTGCAAATAAAGAGGATCAGGTGACGTTGGAGACTGACTAGCCAATCGCACACAATGTGACGTCACTTACCCGTATGTGCCCATTATTGACGTAGCCATTGATCCTTTCATTGACTATTGGATCCTTATGAGAGGTTAGTCCGTTCATTTGAAGCGTCTTCGGAATTTCCTGGACACTTTGCATACGGAGTCGCGTGGTGTGGCGTGTAGCCATTTTTAAGCCGTACTCCTCCTAAAAGAGACTCGTTTCTCTTGCAGAGTCAGTCGAGGCGTTCGATGCTTCTTAAAGGACCGATAGATACACGAGAAAGAAAGATAAAAATAAAAGATTCAATATTGGCAGACGTCGCGCCTCGCGACCTTAACTGTTTGACTTTATGACTTGACTTGGTTTAAACTGCACTAACACTAACAAAAACTGACACTGTACTTGGCCTCAGCACGCGATTTGTAGTGCAGCATTTGTAGTTGTAGCACCGTGACGCTTGCGCCGTGCACTAAACTTGTGCGCCCTTCCACTGTTTTTGCCCTTTACCCCTCCCTCGCTTTATGGTGCTGTCCAATCCCCGTTTCCCCGCAAATTTTCCAATGTCCTTTAAACCCACTTTAACTTCAACCGGCTTTATTTCTTTTACCTGAGTATCATTAGTTTCCTTTCTGTAATAGCGTTTCTTCTGTGGTTGCAATAGTGTACACAAATATTTTCTGGAAACAATAAATGAAAAATTCTGATTAATCGTTATTACATATTTTAACAAAATTTTAAATAGTAAAAAATTATTGTTATATTGTAGCATTTTACAGCGAATATTTTTTAAACAAAAGGTTAGCATCAAGTCAGAATGTAAATCTAATAAACACTGCACATTTTTAAAGGAAAGAAAAATTAAAAAATTAATCAAAATAAATTACATTAATTAATCAGCTCACCGTAGATTATAATAAAATAAATTGATTCTGTTATACGGGGTATACTGGAACTACTGAGTATCTAAAAAATCCTGATCAAACCGGAAACTCTGGATAAGAAATATTAATTCTAAGAATAAAACTTTTATAGACTTTTGTGATAGTATCCAAATTCAACGAGATACATAATAATTTTCGTAACACGTCGACCTAAAGAATTTACACCTGGATGGATCTTTATGTAACTTGAGAGATATTATTAATATGAACAAAGTTGTTAAACATTTGTTGCTATTATTATTACAACTACCAAACGCTCTTACGAATCTTTCCATTATTATTAATATTTGCCGAGCTCCAAAACAATTTATATAGAACTATTGTCTTAATTATATTGTTATGTAAGTATATACATAAATTGTATACGAGTTATTCCTGAAACTGCCTGGCTATTTCAAGGTTTCTGTGTTGATTACCACTTCTGAAATACCCTGTAGGTGGATGATCGGACATTATACATATCGGATATAAAGAATACAGGATGAAACAATTGTGCAATTGCTTATAGTGTATTACTTGAAATATGAAAAATGGTAGCAAGAGCTAGAAACTATGCAGTCTATGCAGTTATTGGAGCCGGCCGGCAGTTTTACTGGCATGCCATGCTGCCAGCCTGCCAGCGGCTGGCGCTGGCGCTGCTGCCAGGCCAGCTGACCGACCGACGAAAGACCAGAAAAGAGCCGTCTGGTGTTCGTATGTATATACTCTGCTGTGCTTGAATTTTTGTCGACAAGCGTCAGCGCTGCATACGTCGGAGTTCTATTGGTGGAGAGGCGTTGGAGGGGAAAACACCATCGACGGCGACGGCGGCAAGTGACACAGGAGAGGGGAGGATGGCTGATGGGGAGAGCGTGGTACGCAGCCGAGAATCCGCCCGTTCCGAGGCGTGGATGTATCCGGCATAACATTCAACTGTGGATTCGACCGGTTATACCATCTCTTGCTCTTCCAAACCCTAGCTACCTGAGTACTTATCCTCTCCTGTCATTTCCAGGGTGCTTTTCTCTTTTCGTCTTTGTACCGTTACCTCGAAGGGGTAGAAACGAAAGAGGGAGAGAGAGAGAGAGAGGGGGATAGAAGGATAGAGAGAATCGCAAGTTTGTCACGTGAGCGGTGTCCTTTTGGCAGGACTCGTGGAGCAGCTATACGACTGAACAGTGGGGACTTGTGCACTCGGTGAATCACCGTACCGTAATCAGTTTAGTTCATCGCATGTTGGCGAGTGAGAAAGGTCGGAGGGATAGAGAACTGGAGCGTAAGGATTGAGAAAAGGATCCGAGGAAGAGAGAAAGAAGAGGAAAAAGGATGTCAGAGGAGCAGAAGGCCGAGAGACTGAGGAGAGAGCACGATTCCATGGACGACTTTGAGCATTTGGAGCATGACAGCTTGCCGGTGCAGGAGAGGCGAGGGGAGAGGGAGGGATTGGAGCACCACGAGGTAAGGACGGAGGATCGTAAGAGGCAGGAGAATCTCATCGATATCGGGAATATCGCGAGGAGCTTGGAAGAATCGCTGGGCGTAAGAAAGGAGAGTGAACCGAGCGAGCCGGGAACGATGCCTGCGACCCCGCCACCTTCCGCGGATTTGGAAAAGTTCGATGCTATGGCGCAGTCGTCGGATCCGTTCCAGCGTCCGTTTGATCAGGTGCTCCAGGTCGATCCCAAAACTGCTACTATGGCGTTCATGGATAACGAGAGGAATTACGCACCGTCTCCACAATTGGAGGATGATTCGGTCGAAGACGTGTTAACGAAAATGAGGACGGAGATGGGAGATGTGATGAGTCAAATCATGCAAGACAAATTATCCAGCTCGGATTTGTCCGAAGGATCGCAAGACAGCATCAGCAACGAAAAACACAAAATGGACAGTGATCTGTTGGTTGACTTTACGGAAACCTCCGTCGATCAGGAGCCCAAGCGGAAACCGCAGGACGTAGACTACCCCAAATTCGGCTCTGATTTCCAAAGCGACCTCATCAGTGACGTCAAGTCTTCCGTGATCCCTGCGCCAGAAAAGTCGCCCACGCTGGACTTTCTGGGAGATTTTCACAAGGAGGAGAAGAAAAAGGTGGTCGAGGACGATTCGTGGAATTTGGTGGAGAAGCCGGATAAGCTTTTGAAGACGGAGGAGTCGTCGATGGAGCCACCGATGAAGCCTCTGCCTCCTCTCCCCAAGGAGGCCGATCTCGAGAGCGACAGGAGTTCGAATTTCGATAAGTACGAGATGTCCAACGACTTTCTTCTGACAGAGACCAAGGGCAAGACTCGGCAGCCCTACGGCGGGGAAACTGGTGATTCCGAGTTTGAGTCCGAGCCCGAACCTTCCCCCGCTAAGCTCTCGAAACCTGCGAAGGAGCCGGAAAAACGCAAGGAGCCCGCTCGTACTCCTTACAGCCCACCGAAACGCAATAGAGTCGAGGACCTCGAAATTGCCCCACGACAAATTTTCAAGGACTTGGGCCTCGGTAAGTTCTCCACGCTGATTTCTCTGTGTCCGACAGACTGTTCACTATATTTAATCACCCTGCAGTTGCACATACATACCGCGTTTCTTTCTTTTCCTCTCGCAGCGAACAACGGAATAAAGCGAAGGACTTTTTGCAAGCTACGCCGGGTACCTCGGCGTGCCGCTGCCCCCTTTCTAATATTTATTTTTATCGCCGACTTTGCCTCTCCTCTCGACCTTTCTTGTACTTTACCCGGTGCTCGCTGACGTCTGTCATTTTTATAACTCGATCCGTTGAGATCAGAATTTTATAGCTTCCCTTGAATGGTTCAACGATAAATAACGAGAGTATTCGCGGTAAGGCGAGTGTATGCTTGTTCGTTGTATCAATCAGGCGTGTGTTCAGGATACACCACGTAATACCGATGACTCATAGTTGCTTCGACTCTCGGGCTAAAGATACGTCAGCGTCAGCGGCGCAAAGCGTGGAAAAATATATTCGCACGGATCATTCCGGAATTTGCAAGCACCGATATGTTTCATCCACGGAAATTATACACTGGGCCTTTGCACAGACCGAAATATCTCTCAGCGGATGCTGATAAACAGTTCGATACTGCTCAACGTTCTTTCTATGCTTCACAGAACTTCCGCTTGGATGTAGAACGAAACTATCGTCTTGGTGCTATTCCCGCACTTACCGTTACGCGCGAGATAAAAACTAATCCCTCTATCGATTGGAATTAAATAGAAATATACGCTGGAAAATTAAATTGCTGTAATTCACTCGCGAATTTTTTCAAAGTCGTATGTATATATATATACCGCAGTGGCATGCAGAAATGCATCTATACATTTTCATTGCCTGCTTTCTCAAAGTCATCGGCCTTCCAAGTTCATTCACTTTGACCATTTGTCATTCGCGTGTAGGTGTTCGCCTAATATACACACCGGTGTACTTATATGTACTTATCAGCGCGGGTTGGTTCGTCGAGTTGTCGTTAGGCGCCTAATGGTGAGAAGAAAAATTAAAGGACTGAATATATCGCAGTAGTAAACGTATGTATATAGGTATACACTATAATATAGTAAAAGTGCAAATTAAACTTAATTGTGTGTACTATTTCCAAGCTCCCTCGATAACAACGAGTGAGAATTGATTAAATTGACAAAAAAAGAAGAAAAAAAACACGAAAAATATAGTAGCGGATTATAGCTAGGGTGCTTTGGTGCACGTGTATTTGTGTATCTCTCTCTCTCTCTCTCTCTCTCTGCACTTTCCCCCTCTCTGTCTCTCCTCCCTATGTCGCGCATTATATTGATCCACATTGCAGGAGAGACACCGTCCAGTCCCCTATACCTTGCTCCGGTGTCCTACGGGGAAAACCCGCAAGTGGAGGAAACACGTCAAGCGTCGAGACGAAGCAACGTTGCATCTAAAAATAATTTCACTTGTTTTCTCTCCGCAATAACATCTCCGGAGTATTCGCGACACGAATAAATCTCATTTTCGTCAGGCTCCGTGCTCCTCGCTCTCTAGCTTCGACTAGTACCTCCGCATTCTCTGGGATTACTCAATTTAACTCGTGCTTATCACTTTTTCTCTTATCAGCAATACGCATGAGTAACTTCTTGACCTCGCACATTCACTCAATCTCTCTATATTTCTATTTTACGCATCTCCTTTTAACAATTATATGTATAGTGAGACTGCTATATTGAACTCCGTCGAGACAATTTTCGTCTCGAGAGATTTTCCCGCGTTTATATACTTATGTTGCTGAGAGAGAGAGAGAGAGAGAGAGAGAGAGAGAGAGAGAGAGAGAGAGAGGCGATAATTGGTATGATTAATCGCACTTATCGTAATTGGAATACTCAATTGAGATTATTATATGCTGAATATTTTTATGTCAGTATATTGTTGTGTATTTTCAGTGCATGAGTACTGGCCTATAGAGAATGTTTCTAAGAGGCTGGCTGAGCAATAATTATTTTTATACGAGTGATTTCACGAATTTTGTCTACGCCATAGTGGTGTGGTCTGGCGTTGGAATTTGTAAATGATACTCTGTAGTTCAAAATGATTGATGTGCCAGCTTCTAAGAATTTTGGAATTTCTGCTTTTCGTTGGTTCATTATTCGTTTCCATAAATCTCCCCACTGTAATCTATTGATTAGAATCTGATATCGGTTGGTATATCTGCATCCTACCGTATCAGTAAGTTTACACTCTACATGTATGGGTTCAACAGAGGCATAATATACAGAGCTTTTAAAGCTTCGTTGAGAACGTAATCTGACGACAAAGGCTAAACTCGATGAATGAATTTCACCGGTCAATAACCTTGGAATGTTTGATATTCGATATTTTTTGGGGGAAAAAAATTTTGTTATCACTTCCTCGTTGTTTTTATTTCTAATCTAAAGATATCATTGTACAATTAATTACTATTTTCTTAATTTTTCTTTTTTTCACGACCAACTTTATCGTTGTAATTTTGTAGCAATAAAATGTGATATTGGAGCATTTAAAATATTTTATAAGCTATATACTATAGTGATAAAAAAATAGCTTCCAGGCTTTCTTTAATGCCTACACTATTATAATAGAATAATAAGAATGTCACTTTTAATCTCTTCATAACTTATTGAATTTTCTTTCATAATAATTTCAAATTTATTATCATTTTACTAAAAAACTTCTATGTCAATTTTTATGCATTTCGTTTCTAAAATGGGTTACAGGCGATAAAACAAAGCAAATACGTCAACTGTTAAGAAAAAAATGTTTAATTGACAAGCTAGCCTGTTATGACGAAAGGATCTAATGAAACCTAACTGTATATAGTTTGTTCTCTGCAGAGTTTTCGCCGACAGAAGGTCAGACAAAAATTCCTTCAGCGAAAGACATCCGAGCTGAAAGAAACGAAAACTTGCACAGATCGATTTCTCCTTTGCATAATCTGTCGATATAATATTTTTGTCAAGAATTTTATACCTTGTCCGAATATCGTATTTCATCCTTGTACATCAAAAAGTGAAAGCTTAACAAATTGCTTCAAATTGTACCGCTAATACTAAGGAATACCACTGATTGCACATATGCACTAAAACTATTATTTTATTTCATCGTACGTAATTCATTTCCAGTGTATATAAGCACAAAAAAACAGAATTGCGTTACAATTCTATTAATTTGGTATCAAATATTAGCTGATGCTAAATATAAAATGGTTCTACCAACGAATAGCCATGTCTTGAACACGAGGACTGATAATAAAATATCATCGTGTATAAGGAGTGAAGAAAATATTCAAAATAATGTCTACTACTTCGGTACAACTATTTCGTAAAGCACTCGAAATATTAGAATTTCTCTCAACCTTTACACGATTGAAAAAATAATACAATAAAATATATAAAGAAGACTCACTCCGCTTTTTTACAAAAGATTCTAGTGGTCGCCAAGTTCAATGATTTACGAAAAGACAATTTTTAATGAACAAACGCACGCTTGATTGCAAGAAGAAATTGTGAAAGTAGGTAAAAGAAGGTAATTTACGCACGGTACCTTTTTTAGTATTTTAGTTGAGAGCAAGAGTCGTCTCGCCGTAGCAATAAGCTGGATGTTGTTTATGATGGATAACAAAATTGATGGTTAGCGATGGTACGAGTGGTTTGGTGATGGGAGAAAAGAAAGAACGGTGTTAAGCTCGCCAGTCGAGTAAGGACTGATTACAACTCGGTCAGTCCAACGTATAGGAGGCCCGTTTACTGTATCATGATCGAGGACGTAAGTGTGTAAAGGCAGGCTTACTTTTATGGGCCTGCTTCTTATCAATAATTGCTCTTAATATTATTCTTGCATATTGGCATTGATCACGCGAGCTCCACTCTCGTTCGTCCATTGAACTGTGCATACCATTCTTGGATTCGACCAATCTTCCCCGCTTTCTCTTCGCTGGCCCACTCTTCTATCTCGCTCTCTATACCTTTTCTGGATCGAAATCTTTCCTCTTCTCGTCTCCCTGCGTTTTTGCAAATTTTACCAAAATTTCCCGAACGTTCATTGTACCGCTTCAGCATCCACAGCAACAAATTTGACCTCGACGAATCGTACCTTTGAAAACTGTACTAAAAATCGAATTACCTATTTCGGGTTTTATTCCGGAAATGCAGAAGCGACGCGGTATACGTGTTGATATTGATCGCTGCAGATAGTTCTCCGTAGTATATATTTCACCAACACGACCAATCCAGCGTCGCTGAAACCTTCATTACAAATATAGTACACATTTTTCTATATAGTTTTAAAGATTGAAGTATCAGATCGATAGAATTAAACCTGGTACTATCATTATCTTATCGAATAGACACTTACATAGCTGTGACGTAATTTTTCTGCTCTGTACAAAGATACTGTTTGGACGGTTTTATCGGTGATAAGCTTGGGTTTTCTTAGTAAACTATAGTGAGGAGTAAGTATAGTTTGGAAATTAATTTGTTTCTTCGAGTTTCTTTAACAAGGAAACTATATATAAAAAGAGTGCCGACTGAGGAACGGTTACCAGCTGTCGGTCAGAGCAGTAGATCCGAAGGTAGATACTGGTGGCGTTAGTTATCGACGAAGAAGTTTTTGGTCAAAGTTAGAAAACTGATGATTTTTAGTTGAAATAGTAGAAGTGTAATAACAAGTTTGTCAATTTAATATCAGGTATAGGATTTATTGCTTCAAGTGGGAATACTATACCCAAAAAGCAATTTTTCTGTGCACCGAGTATACTGAAAGAAAAATAAGTTTTTCTCGTTGGCTTAGCATATATAGTGCGTGTAAAAGGGGCTTCTTATTCCAAGTACCGGACAAAATTGCAGACGCAGTGGGATAGGGCGTAGAGGTATAAATAATAGAGTGTGCAGTCTGGGAGGTGTAGGACCAGAGGCTCTTTCGTCTAAAGTCATATTTAAAATCAATATATGAATGTCTTTTTTTAATTATTCTTTATTAATACGAACGCTACAGTTTTTGCATGGATGAAACAGTATTAATCGATTTTTCACAGGGCTAGTTTTATTTTATTTAATTTTTTGCGTGAGTGCAGAGGGTATTCACACGAGGGTTAATGCTGTTGGCTGGTGGTACACAATGCTGCCTGTCGAGTTTTCCATTGCATGGGCGCCGCAGTGTCTGCAGAAAATATCCCACACCACCTTCGTTCCACTCGCTTACTTATTCATTTCTCTATAACGCTCATTTTGAAATTGTCGGGTTGCGCTCGCATCCTTTTTATTTCATATACTTTTCTCCTAAAAACGTTCTGCAAAGAGACACTTTAGCCTACGATACTAAACAAGATTTATAAATACGTATATTATACTATATATATATGCATACGCGTACAATCACTGCGCTAGCTGTCAGATCGAATTTCACGAGACTCTTGTGTGAGTAATACGTGCAGTGATAATAATTGCATAATAACAGAAAATTTTCTGTTTCTTCTAAAAAATGATTGATATTTGTGACGGTGACATTGAATAATATTCACATATAGCAGTGTGTGAGATCAAATGGAAGAAAATATAATTGACGATAAATTTATGTTTCAACAAAAGTTTAGATTTCGGAGTGTGTAGGTAAAATATGAATTTGGAAATGGGCTAATTGCGAATAGCAGTAGCAGGTGATTGGAAAAGGAAGAATCAAGGCTGGGAATAAATAGTTGGCGCGTGGAAGACGGAAGGGTGCGATGGCGCTGCGACGCGGATGGCAGAATATGGGTGATGGGTGCGGGTGGGACGAGGCGAGGTGCACCTTAGCCGGGCAATATGGCGTCCAGTTGCAACGAGGGGAGTCGGGAGGTGGAAGCGGTTCTAGAGGCGGGTCGATAACAGCCTCAGTTCTCTCGAGTCCTCGGAGTGCGCAGTCGGTTTCGCGAGTTCCTCGCTCGAAATTCGCCATTTCCCCAAATTTCACGTCTCCGACCCTGCATACCGGAAAGAAAGCACCAGTGCTTCCGAGTAACCCTCAACGTTCATCAGAGTCAGTCGATTAAATATAGATCAGGACCTTTTTTCGATCGGTACCAAAGGTGCGCAACCTCGAAGGTTCTCCACTCGAAAAAAACAATGAACCCAACCTTTCGACTTTTCGCCACTCACCGAAGCTTTGCGAAACTATAAATTTTGCGAATTTTGCAATAACGCGAGCTTCGGAGTGGAAAATTGGAAAATTTCTCCATTATACTGTTAAATTACCGAAGAGAAGCTACCACGTACGTTTAAAGATTTAGCCTCGATTGTGGTTAATCGAAAGGTTTTGGAGTCGAGGGTGAGCATTTTGGTCCTCGGATTGGTCCTCGATGGTCAGTTTTCGGAAAGCAGGAGTATAGAGGAAAGCTGATAGATAGGTGTACGTGGTTGTTGCAGGTATCGGAAGGTACCTGGGATAGGAGTTTAGTTTGTCTCGCGTAGACGAGAGTTTGTGTTTGGCGCCTTATAACGAGGGAGTGCCTTGCGAAGGGGCGAAAAGCCTTAAGAAAAGGCAGAGCAGAAGCAGCAGCAGCAGCAGGTGAGAGGCGGCATGGATTTTAACGCGCCAGCGTGCCCTGTACCGGCCAAGGATACCGATAACAAATGCAAAAGAGCCAGCAACGGCCCCTGCTTCTGGAATATTTTCGATCCTCGTAAGAACATTTTTTCCCCATTTTTATATATTCACCGAGAGAGCATTCGGCCTGCGCAGTAAGCTCGTAATTGAACTCTCGAGAATCGAAAGTGGGTTATCGATCATTGTATCGCTGTTTAAATATAAAATCACTTTCCTCTGCATTTTTGTCAATCCCGCACTGCGAGTCGTTCAACCACTGTCTCTCGTGACATTTTTTTAATAGGACAATTCGCAGTAAAATGAATTTTTAGCGGAACTTTGGTACAATTTGGAGAGCGACCAGTGTATTTCTGTATATAGCACTGCAGATGCTGCACCTGATCGTCGAGTGTGTTTTACGCTGGCTAGGGACAATTATGAGCGAATTGCGCAATCTCGCAAGATAGCACTCTCGTCATGGCCACTCGAACTATGCTCCGTGGAGCCTACTCGAAATTAATTTTTTTTTTTGCCAATCCACGGACTCCTCCTGTGTTATCGTTGAAGGAAGAAAAATATTCCACTGAATTAACCTTCGGAACGTGACATTGCTCCCAATAAAGAGCTTTCATTGGCGAATAGTGAGTGTCGGGTATAATCAGTTTGCTAAAAGAACTCGATCTTTGTAATATCTTAGTAATCGTAAATTCGTGGCAAAAAAATGGAATTTCAAGGTGATCGGTTTTATAATCAATTCCAAAGTCTCCGATGGAAGCTGATGTTGTGCATACCGTAGATCTGCTTCGTCATAAAAACAGCGATAATTTATTGAACATTTTACATATGTTATATAGTATAGTGTATGTTATATATCGCATGCAACGTTACAATTGTCGAGGTAGCCGTCAATTAACGCGCTCGACCTGAAATTAGCTTAGTTTCCACGATGAGAATTACATTTTCAACAATGGTAGCGTAAACGTCGCTATTATACGAGAAAGAAGAATTTTATTAATAGTAAATGAGATATATAGATCTGAACGCACGCGTGATTCATGTTTCGAGCTTATGAATATTGATGCTTGATTTGCTATTTAAACTTAAACCACGTACCAACTAATCTCTTCTTTAATTCTATCCTTCCCTCTTGTAATACTCGCTAAAATTTTCCTTACACCTTTTTTTTTCTAATTTTAGGTCAAGCGATTTGTGCATATTTAAGATAGCGTCGAACGTAATGCAAGCTCGTTCGAAGTTTATTGAAAACTTGTGCGTAAGTGTGCTAGATGAGTGCACGATAAGAGTGAAAATTTGCACTTTTAGTCTGCGCAGGCTATTCGAAAAAAAGTGGAATGTACATTGGATGAATGCAGAGATTCCGGACGCGTGGAGCCATATATTGCACCGACCCAATAATTTTTGCTCTGATAAGTTCATTCCACGAATGCTTCATTGTTGGGGGAATATCAATGGCAGGTTTTATTGTTTTAATGCCAACAGTGTCAGATCCTCGTTAATGGAAACGTTGAGATTTATTCGTTAGGAAAAGAAGATGTCTTTAGCAGCAACGTCCAGACGATAACCTTTAATTGGACTGACATTATTTGCTCCAATATATATGTGTACATAAACAGAAAGTCTGACAGATAAAACGACCCGGACAATGGACATAAAATTGAGTTTAACTTTGTAGCTAGTAGAGGTAATATATTTTTGAATAAAATCTTTCTCAATGCAATTCGAACGACGCTTCAAAAAAATTTTATACAAAAAATTCATATCTTTTATGGTTACAAAGTTAAACAGAATTTAATGTCCATGATTTGCGTTGTTTTATCTGGCAGACCCTGTATATTTTTTGGTCAACCGTACAGGAAGAAAATATTAAAGTAAATTTTACTGTTTTATTAGTTGCACTGTCATATATTTTCATTCCGAGGGAAAATGATTGAATTTAGACTTAAAATAATCGTGTGACCTTTAAAATGTACCTGCAAAAATCAATAAATTTTCCTGGTAATGGAAAGATATGCTATTACAATTAAGGGCGCATAGTAAAATTTACTTTAATATTTTCTCGGTGTAATTATACGCTTCGCGAGATGAATAGGAATAATAAAGAGAGCGTTTGTCGCACGGATCGAGGCTATTGACTCGTTAGTACCCCCACCCCTTCAAGTATATCTTTATACTGTCCTTTGCGCACACTCTGCCATTATTATAACGTCATATAAAATCCTAGCGAGCGTTTACTCTGTGCTCCAAGTCAAATCCAGATATAAATTTCTTAATTACAAGATTGCATTGATAGTCAGACTTGTTCTCACAATGATACTCGCGACTAATTATCGCGAGCACATGCGTTTGTCTGATTTACCGAGATTATTCTCTTATCTGTATGCAACACGTGTGAATTTTCCACGTCAGGTTCGATTTTCCAAGTCTTTCGAGTCTTGGCCAGAAAAAAATCTTAAGAGCCGCAAATTTAAACTTCTCTCGCTAGTATAAATAATACCGAAGACGCTTGAAAAATTTACTCACATTTTTCACTTCTATTTCTAGTTTTACTCGCGTCTCTCTGAACGACACTATTCGGAAATTGATAATTTTACATAATATTTTAAAAAAGTAGTGCTTAATTAATAATACACACTTATAACATATTAACATTAATAATTAACAAATTCTGTATTACTTGCAGATGCATGGTTTAACCCAGAAAGACTGACTCCGCAAGGTAAGAGATTAATTTACTAACTCAAATCTGTTGAACGGTAAATATTTAAGAATCGGTAGTAAAATTTTCCAAAGTGTATTGGGGCTATCTAAGGAAAACAAAAATAAAAGTTAGGAAGGGGATACTCCAATCTAGTGTTCGTCCCTGGTTTATCGTTACTGACTGAGATCAGCTTCAGCGAGTGACTAAGTGAGCGAGAGTGGCTGAGCGAGTGAGCAGGAAGCTGAATGTTGAAGGGAGAAGAAGGGAGAGACTGCAGACGCGTTGAGTTTGAGACGGAGGAAGAGAGATATATACATGCACGCGGGGGGAGGGAGGGTTAGAAGGAAGAGAGACAAAGAAGAAGAGATGGATGTTACTTGGCGTTAGAAAGAGACACTTGCTCGACCGTTCGAGGCTCGGACAACTAAATATAACCAGGTCCAGCCCAGGTCCCTTGGTAAACTGCCAGTTTTCCTAGCATCTTCCATCTTTTTTCAACACACATCCCCCTTACCGCACGCAACGCAGGTCTATCCCCCCCCCCCCCATATTACACGCATCGGACCCTTTCATCCTAGGTCTACGCGCCCTTCTATTCCCTTCCCACGCATACCACAAAAAACCCTCTGTATCCCTCCTCTTCCCAAAAAATTTTCCTCCTCTCTCTCTCTCTCTCTCTCATCGTTCCCTCTCTCACTCCGCGTCTTTTCCTCAGATTTTCCAACGGCTGAGCCTGCCAGGCCAGTCCACCGAGTCCACGCAGTCCACTCGGTGAATTCGTCAAAGTCCCTGGTAGTCGCGTCGCTCCTTCACTCAGCCCCTGGGACTGACCTTCTTCCCCCGTGAATCTCTCTTTTTTTTCGTTCTCAATTTCTAACAATATTCGCTCCTTGGTGAGCACTCCTCGGGACCCCTCGCCACCAAGCAACCTCGCTGAAAGATAGTGCACCTATTATAAGGCTTGTTCGGTGAATCAGTGAGTTCGGGAACGGGAGCCGTGACTGTCTGGGATTTCGCCAGTCGTAATAATAGTTCCCGTTGCGAGTGGTCAATATCAAGAGGAAGCGGAACCGTGCGTGCGAATCACGGAAAGTATGGATACCTTGAAGAAAGAACGTGAGTACGAGCGATTTGCATGAAACGAGGAGGTTCCAAGCGCGCCTCGATGGATCGATCCTGAAAATGGGTTACCGGATGATATAACAAAGATTTTGCGCCACTCGGCAATCTCGGAATGTTATTAGATGCGTGTCAGGCTGATCCGTGTCGTCTGCGGTCCTCGGATACCTGGATCATCGCCAGCCGGTTTTGCGGAAACTCGCCAACTTAGACAGAAATCCGTGGAATACTAAGGACTCCGCTCTAATTACGGATATTATTAGGCTTGATCGTCCTTGTCCGGAAATAATGACAATAATCAGCTATTCCGATTCATGACACGTTGGTTGAACTCTGTTTGTTATATGAACCGCGGCCATGATTGTTCTCAAAATAAATCCTCGGTGATCTAGAAAAATGACGGAACTAATCGTGGATTATTCCAAAGCTTGGCTCTAATATTCCTCTTCTATTTTTCCAATTGACTTTTCTTAAGCTCATAAGCTTATAGCTGCGTCTAAATTTGGTCGGACAGAACCTGGACGAAACTATATTCTTGGGTAATCACTTTGGAAAGTTTTGATAACGAGGATGAAAATTGGTTATCTTTCTGAAACGCACAAATTGGTCATTAAGGGTCCGAAGGTAGACTGGAAGCACTGAAAGCGCTCCGAGAGAGGGCAATAAAACTGGATGTTGGCACGATGAGTTTTCGGATCGATAGAAAGTGAGTGTGGGGGGTACGTTGAGTATCGATTTGAAAAACGCGACGTATCACAACGTTTTCGACGTAGCTGGCGTCACTGGTACTAGTGGTACTACTGCCTGCCTCGACGGGGCTCGACGAGATTAAAAGGGAATCGTCTACGTGTCTTTGTTCCAAGTTACGCTTATACGTACCTCTCTCCCCTCTCCGCTACGATTTCTGTCTCTTTTTATTTTCCACCAAGGAGGATAGAGTGTGGAGTCCTCCCTCCATTCTCCTCCATTTACCGCAAAAACACAAAGTCCAACAATGTCCATCAGTCTGTGACAATGAATTTTTCGCTAAATTGATTCTTTTCGTGTCTTATAACTCAGGTCGTTAAACTTTTTCTCTGTCAAAATATTAAAAAGAGCCTTACCATGGTACAGAGAATGTTCCGTTTCTTATTACAAGATCTTTGAAATTGAGAGAAAAAATATTGGATGCCAGGCGGAACGTGTGAAATCAATAAAGCGTCGCCACTTACAGTTAATAGCTAGTCGCGGTAGGTGGACAACGTAGGTATACAGTTTTGCGTGGTGCACCCTAGGGTACCTATATACCAGATTATACGTAGTAGCTTTAACAGAGATTATATATAGACATACAGCAGTGACGTACAATTAACTTACGTAATGCAAAATAATCCTTCATACAGTACAAACACGATGTAGCCATTGAAGGAGAACGTAGGTGGTATTATTTATCGAAGAATAGAATTTTCCTCCTCTCGCCATCTTTTCTGTCTCTTCGGTTTAATCAGCGATTTATTCGTATTAATACCAGTCAATAAGATGGGAGCACACAGGTAGCTCCGAAAAACCGCACTACGACATTTTCTCCTTCTTATACGACAGTGAATTATCCAATTGGCAGGAAAATCGCATCGAAATTGGATTATAAACAGGATAATTCAGAGTTGATCGACCGTGTTATACAGCTTCACGGTCATTCTGACTTTGTTCTCAACACTGTCAATCCATTCATTGGAAAATATCGTCTAATTTTCTAATGTTAAAGAAAAATCAACACCTTGATCGTACGAATTTGAACAATTGGTGATCGAGTGATGGAAAAGCGAGGAAAAATGATGATCCGGAGGAGTTGCACGAGGGACGTCGATAACCTATAAGCAGCAGCGAGCAAAGGTACTATTGCTGGCGTCCTCTGTTATCCGCTTGGGATTATGGTAGTATACTAGCCGCACTAGCGGAGCATTGAAAGTGCTGCCACCTTTGCACTTGGCGCACCATTCATCCTACATAGTTGGCTTTGACTCGTTCCACGTTCGCTCACGCGTCCCGCCGTCCCCTTTCTTTCTCGCTCGCATCAGCCAAAGCAAAGTGTTCTCTATCGTCCGGTCTGGTCTGGACGCCTGGCCTGGCTTGCTTCTTGTTCCGTCCTGGCCTGGCAATTCATTCTCGGGTGCAGTACGCAACAGTCGTGCGCGTCTTTTGCTCCCTCGATCAACTCTCAAGTGTTTCACCCTTAAACCTCGCCAACCCTTAAAATGGTACGCAGGAATACCAAGCCACGCGTGGAGGAACTACCAGAGAGGGGTCCTGGTAAGTCCCGACGGTAGCACGCACTCCCAGCGTCCCTAAAAATCTCCTTCTTCGGGATATAACGGTCTACTACTATCATCCTTGGAAACATATGGCTCGACACAACCACGTGTCGTTCTTTCTGTCCAATTATCCTGAAAAATGTCACAAATCCAATAAACATTCGTCGCACTAACCTTCCACATATTTCCTTTGTCTCCTCGCAGGTCCTATTCCAAGACTTTACCTTTTTACCTTCTTTGAACGTTGTACAGATGCTCCAAATAAGTTCCATCATTCGAATATTTTGTTTTGTAAAATCGTGTATAGAAGGCTCTTGATTAAAAGTAATATTGCCGGTTGATAAATTTTTGGATAATGATGATTTTTTTTTACCGAGGGTATTATTATAAGTATGAGTAATCGATAGCTGACATAAAATTATGCTGGTATCTTTAATCTACTTGTGGTGGTTTTGTTAAAGTTTGCTGATTATTTCTGAACTAGTAGCTAGTTGGTAAATTATTTTTCTTACATTCGGATATCATTGAATTTTTGTAGGAATAAAAAAGTTTTAAAAATTAATAGATTAAAAAGGGGGGTAGGGGGAGGGGGTAAGAGGAAAGTTTATAGCATGCATAATCATATCCTACTTAACATGCTCTTGTTTTAGACCTTTGCTGTAGCCTCCTCCTTATCTTGTGTTTGCTGAGCAAACTCGAAAATTTGATCGGCCACGAAAAACTTTCGTTCGCCTCGTATTAATTACGTATTGATAATTCGTATCTTTCTCTCAAGGATCTCCAAGAAGCTGATTAGCAATTTTAGCAGTGGTTATCGTTTAATAATATTTTAAAGGTGAACAGTCGATATGGTCGATGGTCCGGTGGAGTGGTGAATGACTTTCTCTCATGATTTTCACTTAATCTCCGGACTCTGCTTCTCCTGTCTCCGATTCAAGGTCATATCTCGTTACGGTTGCCATTGCAACTGGTAAGCCACTGACCGGCCATGATCCTTTCCTCTCGTGTTTTTACGCTTTGCGAGTTTCCTCGTAACAGTTCGATTGAATTATTTCCCGTTCCTGTTTGCACATCGTATTACACGGAATTGCAAAAATTTTGTTCAGCAACTTTTCGAGATTTCTCAATGGCTCCGAAAGAATTTTGATGACTCCGATTGTATATTTGTTGGCGCGTCATTTTGGAGCTCGATGACTCCGATGAGACCAATATTCTCAAATGACATTTTGATACTCGTCTGGAAAGTATGATTAATCATAATGGTTGCTATGCTACTCGCGTTGCGATGATGTCATAGGCGCGCGGCTACCTGCTGCAACTGTGTGTGTTGATTTACCATCGAATATATAACTACTGTTATGCTCTTTCTATTAAGTAAATCTGGCTGTTGAACATTTTGATAGTCTAGCAGAGATTTAATGTTTTTGAGGGACCAATAACATTTCTTCGAGTTTTTCAATGTTTAAAAAATTAAATTTTCTGATTTCAGTTGCATCTCTGATTTACTGGCGTGATCCCAAAAAATCGGGGATAGTTTTGGGCGTACTTCTAGGTGTGCTTTTGTCGCTGGCCTACTTCAGTTGGATCAGCGTAGCTGCCCATTTATCGCTTTTAGTTCTGGTTGGCACAATATGCTTCCGCATCTACAAGACCGTCCTTCAGGCAGTCCAGAAGACTTCCGATGGACATCCGTTCAAGTGAGTATCGTGATGTAACGAGGTTTGAGAATGTGTGCGACGATGAGAAGAATTGAATTTTAATTACCACGATTTTCAGGGAACTCCTTGACAAGGACTTGACCTTACCGGCGGATAAGGTGCACGAAATTACCGATGTCGCAATTGCGCACACGAACGCTACAGTGAGTGAGCTGCGTAGACTTTTCTTGGTCGAAGACGTAGTCGATTCCATCAAATTCGGCTTTGGACTGTGGGCCTTGACCTACGTTGGTTCTTGGTTCAACGGTCTCACTCTGATAATCATCGGTTGGTGAACAATAAATAAGTCCTTTTTAACGAGGCTCTAAATCTCGCGAGAGCCCTCGATGAATAACACTTGGATCCTTTTGTTCTCAGCTGTGATTGCGCTGTTCACGCTGCCCAAGGTCTACGAAACGAACAAGGCCCAAATCGATCAGAATCTGGCTATTGTGCAAGGAAAGATCAATGAGCTTACGGCTAAGTAAGAATTTTCATCTTTTTCCACTTGGCATTTTTGCAGATGAGTCGGAAATTGTGTTAACGATGGAATTGATCTGTCTGTTTTAGGGTAAAGGGTTTGGGTAAGAAGCCCGAGCCAACGAAAGAGGAATAAGCGAGAGAGATGTTTGAAGTTGAATGCGAAAAGCAGAAGAAGTTAGGAAGCGCGAGCGAGTAGAAGGACAGACGATGGAAGCTTGGTCTTGGTCAGGTTGGTGCGAACGTGTGTGAGAAGACGAAGGAAGGACCAACACACGACGCCTTTTTGGGAGTCTGGACGCTGGGAGAGTTACAAGCTCAATCGGCAAAACAGGAAAGCAGAAACGGCGAACGCTCGCGCGCGCGTCGCGACATTCTACTGATCACACAATTATCTTTAAGGAATAAACGGCAAAAAAGTAACACTTAGTGAATAATTATACATTTTTGTGCAATGTGCGCGAGGCTACTTTCGCAGTTACCCTCCCCTGTTCTTCGGTAATTTTCGCAAATGTCGCGGTCCAAATTCTTCTATACGAGTCCTTCCTTTCGGACGAGCGCCCTGACACGTTGCTAGAAGCGTCTTATCTTGGTAGAAAGTCTCTGATCTCGATTAAAAATTACTTGATCTGGTTTCGAGAAAAGTTCGGATGCTTCTGACCAAAGGAAACGGTCGAAATAAACCTTTGATCCTGATCAGAAGATCTTCGCTTTGAGAATGAGGACTTTTGAGGTTGGTCGGGGCTTCTGACCTTGGCCATGGCCCATTTGACCCCGGACAGAAGCTCCTTGGCCTACTTTAAATGCTTAGAAAATTAAAGAACTGGAATCGCGACCCAATCTCACTGTATCATTCGCATTACTCCGATCATTAGTGTAAGCAAGAATCTTTGTATAATTTTTTATGCAAGGATGTGGGGAGATGGACCGAGAATAGAGCGCATTTTAGGATGAAATTTTTATGGCATGTAAAATGTGTCATTCTGTTTACCGATAAAAATTGTTTCTTTTTTATCGTTAGATTTTAAGATATTATATATCTAATGTGCATCGGTGCCCCGTCTCCCATGTTTCAGTTGTTACTATAACGAGTTTAAAATGAAATAAATGAGATAAAAAAATTTTTCGAGCTAAAGAGTGGCTTACGAGATGAGGCAAGTTATGTAAACGATTATACATATATTATATTGTATCTGTCTCTTTACAACGTTGAGGATTGCAGATTATTATTATTATAATATTATTATTATTGTAATTATACACAGCTATGATATTATAATGAGATGATACAAATATAAAAACTATAGAGAGAGAGAGAGAGAGAGAGAGAGAGAGAGAGAGAGAGTGAAAGTGAGAGTGAGCGAGAGTGAGAGAGAGGGAGAGAAAGAGAGAGAAATGTGCACGCACGACTATTACAATATGGCGAAAAAAACACATTTAGATGATACGATGGAGATGCAACTTTATATTATATCGTAATATCTATCTATAGTTAAATCTCAAATACACACACGTGTTTTTATTGAGACCGAAGGCAGTGTTAAGAATGTGACTTGTAATATGCGTATAGCTTCTTGACGTTTTCATTATTGCATCTGCATCCGCACGATTAATTTATAAATAAATGATATTAAATCAGTCGGACAACCGAGTCTTCTTTTCTCTACCTCTGGCTAGAAAATCCCTTATAATAGAAATGCTATATTCAAATTTCTTATAATTGTATATAGTGTACAAGAATATATACGAAGAAATTCCTGTTTTACCAGCCACAGCTACCACTTATCAGTTTTGGATAATGGTTCATACTAGTCATCTACTAGGAGCTTACCGATCCCCTTATGCGCAAGAGCCTCGCCAAGATCACCGTGTCGTGGCGTCCGTTGATGTTCGAGTTTGCTGGCGGTGCGCATGCGTGACCTTCGAGCAAGGTGATATCTAGCTATATCTCTGCAGTGTTACACACCGGACTGGCAACTATCATTCGCCTTTGGCGAGCCGCTAGATTACCCAAAGTGTCATTGCCATTGGCGAGTTTGTTGTGTGAATCTTCAGGGAATTCTTCGTTAGGGAGTTTCCGCTGAGAAAATGTCGATGAGCGAGGTGGATCACGAGAAGAGGAAGCAGATCTCTGTACGAGGAATCGTAGATGTGGCTAATGTATCGAATTTCAAGAAAACTTTCAACAGACACTTGCATTACACTCTGGTGAAGGACCGAAACGTAGCCACTCACAGGGACTACTTCTTTGCCTTGGCACACAGCGTCAAGGACAATCTTGTGTCGAGATGGATTCGAACTCAGCAGTATTACTACGAAAAGGACCCAAAGGTACCGATCATTCTAAATTCTTCACATGTAGTATCGGGATTCTCGATCGCTACTCCTATTCGCATCTACAGCCAGATTTTACAAATTTCTTTAAACGGATACGGGCGGACAGTCTCGTGAATGTTAATTATTTTATAAATTACTTGTTATCTTAATTGTATACAATATGACCGTCTACTTGATTTTAATTTTTTTAATAGATACACGAATCCTATACTTGTGAAATTTTAGCCGGATAACACCGGCTAACGAGCGCTCTCCGACAATTTAACACGTACTCGAGTGTTTGATAGTTGTATTCCTTCAATTATTTTAATCGATTCTTGTATCATTCAATCTACCAGGCCACCGTATAAAGAAAAGATCATTTAAAGTGAGCTTATCGAAATTTTTTCCTATAAAAGATTTACCTAAATTATCACATAAGAAAATTAAACTATTAAAGTTTAAATTTGTAGTGCGTTGCAATTTACATTACGCACACTGATAAACTTTAGAGGTGCATGTGAGCAAAACATTGACTCGTCTATTTTGGGACATGTTGTCCCTGTCCTAAAGTGAACTTGCATCATTTATTCATTTTCTGTCTGAGTGTAACTAGCCTAGCACAACATATTCTCGTGCTTTAAAAATTTCATTGCTTTAGTGTACAAACTTATCGAATGACCTATGCGGTATAGAATTGGAGACATAATTATATCTCTTATCATTCCAGACTGATCTATGAAATGTTTTACAAACGTTGCAAGTTGATCCCATTATTAATGTTACAAGTAAACGTTAAAGATAAATCCTCACCATAATCGATTAGATGCAACAACGAAATTTTATTGACAGAAGAAACTGATAAATAAGATTTTGGCAGTGTGCCTACTGTCTAAACGTTTCTAAATGCGTTGAAGGGAACCAAAAACGTGGCATTGTCGCTCGAGTATTTTGCTACACGCGTGAACAGCTTCATTTTTTTCTATGGACTTTACGAAGGACCTCTATGCAAATCTATTGGCAAATATGTTATTGCACAAATATTTTTCGACGGATAGCCTTATCTCGCGTGGCTTTGTTAATAGTTAAAAAATTCTCTAGTCAGTGTTAGAACACAAACACGTGCCCTCTGGCCTATGGAAAATTTTGACTCTACAATTGACCTAACATAATTGTTCAATCGCCCCAAAGTGGTTTAGGCCTTTCAAAATTCAACGTAAAATAATAGGAAAATTAATTCCTAAGTCACGTGATAAATAACTTGGCAGAATCTGAAATTTTGGACATATTCCCAAAATTATTTCAATACTTTGGCTCTTCAATCTCCCTTTAAGTTTTGATTGCTGCTTTCACCTTTAATTTATTGTTGGAAGGATATTGCTTAAAAGCCTCGTGTCCATTAGACACCATACATGCAATAATTTTGTTTTTTCGAAAAAATAAAATAAAGCTCCAAATCGCATAAAATCCAGAAATAAACAACCCTTTATATTCGAAACGTGTAATGAACCCGACTGTGTATTTTTATCAATCGAGTCGCGAGCTCCGGTCTATTTAAAAAAATATTGAAAACTGGAAAGTTCCAGTATGAAGAAAAGGCTAAAAATTGTACAGTTGCTGGAAATGACGAAGGAGAAAAATGATTGTTATGAATGGCTATTGCATAATTGTGCTAAGGCATAATAATAAAGAATTATTTTTTAATCAGATTGTGTGAGCCAATCGACCCCGATCGGACTTAGTTCGAATGATCAGAGACGCCGGTTTATTTTTGTTCTTGTCAATGACGACGTATAATATAATAAGATTTATGCTAATTGATGCCGTAACAATGAACGGTCAAACAACAAGTTATTAATAATAATCTAAATATGATTTTTTTCAGAGAGTGTACTATTTATCTCTAGAGTACTATATGGGTAGGACGTTGCAGAACACCATGATCAATTTGGGAATTCAGGGAGCATGCGACGAAGCAATGTATCAGGTGAACTTATCGATGCTTTTCTGTTCATTTATATAAGGATACGAAAAGAATCGCAAGTTTGATAACTAACAAGAATCTGCACATGCTCGTAGATGGGTTTGGATATCGAAGAGCTGGAGGAACTTGAAGAGGATGCTGGATTAGGAAACGGTGGTCTGGGTCGTTTGGCAGCTTGCTTCCTCGACAGTATGGCAACTTTGGGCTTGGCAGCTTATGGTTATGGCATCCGATACGAATATGGTATATTTGCTCAGAAAATAGTAAATGGCGAACAGCTCGAAGAACCTGACGACTGGCTGAGGTACGGAAATCCTTGGGAAAAGGCGAGACCAGAATTTATGATTCCGGTGAACTTTTATGGTCACGTGATCGATTCACCGGAAGGAAGGAAGTGGGTGAATACACAGGTTGGTCAGTTTATTTATTTACTTTGACGGAATAGAAAGATAAGAAATCTTTCTTCACGAAAATTGTTTAACTCAATTTGGAAAATTAATTTTTAGGTGGTCTTTGCCATGCCATACGACAATCCAATTCCTGGCTATAAGAATAACGTGGTCAACACCCTGAGATTATGGTCCGCCAAATCTCCCGTTGAGTTCAACCTTAAATTCTGTAAGCACAAAAAATATAATTATTATCCAGGATGAATGGTAGTATTAAATCGAATATTTGAATGTTTTCAGTCAACGACGGTGATTATATCCAAGCAGTGATCGATAGGAATTTAGCAGAGAACATCTCCCGAGTACTTTACCCCAACGATAACTTCTTCGAGGGTAAAGAACTGAGATTGAAGCAGGAGTACTTCATGGTTGCTGCCACTCTTCAAGATATCATTCGTCGTTACAAAGCAAGCAAATTTGGATCTCGCGAAGCATGCAGGACCGACTTCTCCCAATTTCCGGAAAAAGTTGCTATTCAGTTAAACGACACTCATCCTTCCCTGGCTATTCCTGAATTGATGAGAGTTTTGATAGACGTCGAGAAACTGCCATGGGAGAAGGTGCCAATCTTTAATTTGTCTTCTTTTAATTTCTTTCTATCCATCTTTTTTCGCTCTCATATTAAAAGCAAATTTATTTCCAGGCTTGGGAAGTAACTAAGAAAACTTGCGCTTACACCAATCACACAGTTCTTCCTGAAGCTCTGGAACGCTGGCCTACTAGCATGCTGGAGAGCATCTTACCAAGACACCTGGAAATCATTTATCACATTAATTATCTTCACTTGCAAGAAGTTACTGCGAAATATCCTGGAGACATGGATCGTCTACGTAGAATGTCGTTGATCGAGGAGGAAGGGGAGAAACGCGTGAACATGGCACACTTGTCCATCGTTGGTAGTCATGCCATCAATGGGGTAGCCAGAATCCACTCGGAAATTTTGAAAGACACTGTGTGAGTAGCAGTAGTCCATACAAATACTAATTATCAATAGAGATCTGAGGTCATAATAGAATTTTACTTTCAGATTCCGTGATTTCTACGAAATGAATCCTGAAAAGTTCCAAAACAAAACTAATGGAATTACGCCGAGGAGATGGCTACTTCTTTGCAATCCAAATCTTTCGGACGTAATCGAGGAGAAGTGCGGCAGCGAATGGGCGGTTCATTTAGATCAATTGCAACAATTGAAACAATACGCGAAGGATCCAGTCTTCCAGAGAAGCATCGTCAAGGTCAAGCAGGAGAACAAAATGCGTTTGGCACAAATGTTGGAAAAGGACTACGGTGTACAAGTTAATCCAGCATCCATCTTTGATATCCAAGTGAGCAGGATATAATTCTTGTGATAATTGACATAGAATGGATTTTGAATAATAAAGTAAAATGATTTGATTACAGGTCAAACGTATCCACGAGTACAAGCGTCAATTGCTCAATTGCCTGCACATCATAACACTTTACAACCGAATTAAAAAAGATCCTTCAGCTCCATTTGTCCCAAGAACCGTGATGATTGGTGGAAAAGCAGCTCCGGGATATCATTTAGCGAAGAAAATCATAAAATTAATTTGCAGCGTTGCTCACGTCGTCAATAACGATCCAATCGTAGGTGATAGGTTGAAAGTAATTTTCTTGGAGAACTACAGGGTCACCTTGGCGGAAAAAATTATACCCGCTGCTGATCTCAGCGAGCAAATTTCCACCGCTGGTACCGAAGCTTCCGGAACAGGCAACATGAAATTCATGGTGAGTTATCCTCCCCGGTTTGTTCTTCGTACTCGTTCCCCTAAAATGATGGATTTGATAAAATATTAATGATGAATTTCAGTTGAACGGAGCCTTAACGATCGGTACCCTCGATGGAGCGAATGTAGAAATGGCGGAAGAGATGGGCAACGAGAATATCTTTATTTTTGGTATGACGGTGGATGAAGTGGAAGAGCTGAAGAAGAAAGGATACGACGCCTACTATTATTATAACAAATTGCCCGAGGCAAAACAGTGTATTGATCAGATTCAAGGTGGATTCTTCAGTCCCAACAATCCAAACGAATTCTCTGACATTGCCGATGTACTTTTGAAATGGGACAGATTCTTCCTTCTGGCCGATTACGAGAGCTACATCAAGATGCAGGATTACGTCGGTGAAGTTTTCCAAGACGAGAGCAAATGGGTGGAAATGGCCATTCACAATATCGCGTCCTCTGGCAAATTCTCTTCGGATCGCACAATCGAGGAATACGCTCGTGAGATCTGGGATGTTGAGCCAACCTATCAACGACTTCCAGACCCACACGAACCACGTGACATCTAAAGCGCTTCATGACATTATATAAGGCGTTCCAAAGTTAATATAAGTACTATTTCCGTTATAGCCAAGCACGAACATTTGTTCGTCTTGCTGATATCGCGGAAGAAAATATGTTACAATTCATTCTTAATATAGAAATTGAGAGTTTAAGCTGCGCCATTTTTTCTCGGCCAGTTTTATTACTGCATAACTGCCTCGATGTCTTAAAAGATTATTTTTAGCATTATTAGCAGTTTATCCAGGAGCATTGATTATCCCACGGAGAACTGGCTTCGAAATAAAATTTCTTTATTGTTAAAAACGCTGTGCGTTACGAAAAGAAGGATATTTTTGTAATTCCTATTTGCACCTGTAACGAAAGAGATCTAGTCCCTTAAAAATCTTGCACTTCTGAAACAAGATTTTATTTTTTAAGCAATCATTAACTTACACCTTCCGAAATGTTAACCTCTTGTTAGAAATTTATGAAAAAATAGAAATACGTGTTTGTATGCTCCTAAAATTGAAAAAATTAATTGTCGCAGTGTTTCAGTTTTATTACGTTTGTAGCTCTTTGTTTTTGTAAAGATTTTATCGATCAGTTGAATTATATTAATAATCTATAAGACTAATTTCATAACTACAAATCAATAGATTTTTTACACAAGAGCACCGATTGCCCTGATCTATTACAGAATACGATGAACGCGGTCAAATAGCGCAAAACATAAAATTTTAAAGTTATCGTTCAGAACATTACGATAATCAGATTTAATTACCCAATAGAATATGAAAAAGCACCGATTGACATCGCCTAATAAATAAAATTGATTATCTGAGCCAACGATATTTGTATTTCTCTAATTACGTTTTGAGAATAAAGTTTAATTTTAAAGACATATTTTTATGGTTATTAGTATTCTTGCAAAATTTCTATTGGGAGTGTTAAATGTTTTACCGAAGAGTGTAAAGTTTGTTAACTTGAAATGATCGATGTGGCTTGTAATGTGTTTGTTCGAGGAACGAGAGGGAGGAAAGGAGAGAGAGAGGGAGCGAGAGAGAGAGAAAGAAAGGAGAACAAGAATAGATTGCAGGTCTGTGTCTGTGTGAGAGGAGCTTAACTTAATAAGTATCTTGTGTGGCAGTGCTGTACAGCAACGTCGGACGGAAGTAAATTTATATGTATTCTCCACGAGCTCCGCTTGAAAATTAGTGGCAAAAATTAGCAAGTGTCGATTATGTCAGTCGATTCTTCGGTGGAAATTTTTGCTCAGACAAAGGAACAGGCGTTCAAGGATTTTGGATTCTATGACGAAGAAGCCACTCCTTTGGTAAGTTTACGCGTGCATGCACCGACTGTTCACTGATATCATATCCTGGATCGGATACGACGTCATTTGCACGAGTTATTGAAAATTCAGTCACCCACTATCTCGCAGATGCACCTGTTTTATACTGTACTGCTAAATACTTGAGCCATTTAAGATATTTTCCAGTTTCGTGTATTTCCGTCACCTCTCGGAAAGCTTCGCAAGGCGCGCCAGAATTTTGAATTATCGTCCTGCTCCAAACATTTCAGTTGAAGTTATCGCTAATATAAAAACTCTTATAATAACAATAATATTAATTATCCATCATTAATTAGTACTATATAAGTAATGAAAAAATTTTACGAAGTATTTCTTACGTAGGAGTTGAAAAGTTCCACAGTGTTGAGTCATTTGTAGCTCCAAAGTATATTTGGTTGAAAGGATAAGGGGCGAAAATATTTAACGACTCTGTAATGTAGGTGATCTATATAAAATCATACAATTTTTTTTCTCTTTTGTCCATTCATTATTATTTATCGTTCCCGTAATTTAACCAATTCAAGAAGTTTTAGAGTTTTAGTCAGATTAAACCATTTAAACCTTACAAATAACAACAACAATTAGAAAGCGTACTCGATTTGAAACAAAAGAAAAGGAAAGAAGAATCGATTCGGAGAAGCGAGAGAAACAAATCACTCCGATTTTCTTCAAGGAAAAAGTGCCATGGGGGTCGTTTAAATTTGTTTAAATTGCTTTAAATTGAATTTTGATTTTACACAGTTTTGGATAATAAAAATACTCAAGAACAGCAAATTTTTATCTCGTGGAACGCATTGGAATGCTTAAAGATTCGTGAGTTGAACATTGATTATTATGGAGCTTCTGGGAATAAATGACATATATAGTTATGTAAAATTAGCGAGCCTCTGGTGTTAAGCATGATAATAAATTTAATGATATATAAAAGACGCAGATTAGATAAGTGTCATGCAAAGTTGTCCGAGTGATGAAAGTCAAAAGGGCAAAAACGGAAATGCAGAGATTTCGCGTAAACACGATCCATGATCACGATCTCTATATCAACTTTGACGAGAATTTATTACGTACGACGTTAAGTTTCGTCGATAATTACTCTTAAAGAAAACGTAATTTATAGCACATTATTTATTTTCGTTTAGCATGCGTCGAAAGTTACACCGCTGCAGCCATTAAAACCGACATCGACTGTAATTGTAACTGGATATATCCCGGCTAATGCGATCAGGTAAAAATGACCTTGACTTATATTCCGACTCGTATAATAAAACGATTTGTTATCGTCCGTTGCAGGTTTGCCATAAATCTCACGTGCAAAGGAAATCTAAGTAACACGGCTCTGCATTTCAATCCTCGCATTGACAGGGGCTACGTCGTTCGGAATAGCAAGGTCAGAGGTCATTGGGAAGAAGAGGAAACTTGTTCACCAGCCGGACCTTCCGGTTGCATTTTTCGAAGAAACACCTATATCCACGTTACAATTTTCTGCACTGCCAATGCGTTTCAGGTAATGGCTTGTATTTCCCGCAAGAGTTTTAATGGACGGATGGAAAATTGTAATCTCTGTGACTTTTCCAGATTGCTGTGAATGGAGAACACTTTTGTGCTTTCTCGTACCGACTGCCGCTCGAAGATATCACCGGCCTGGAAGTCAACGGCGACATCGAAGATGTTAAATCGAGGCAGCTCACTCTCTTCGTTTATCCAGATCCAAAAGTTTGCAAACCTTCGCGCTCGTTTGTCCTGACGGTAGACCAACCCCTCGTGGAATGTTTGGTACGCTTTACGATTATATCATTAACGTAGATTGACCAAACGATGAAATTTAATCGTCATTTGTTTCAAGGACATCCCATTAACCGCAAATATTGAAAGCGAATTCAAAGTAGGAGCTCGTATCATTGTTATGGGAAGATTAAAATTGTTACCTCACTCGTGAGTTTAGTAAGACGTAAAGCAGTGAGAGCTCAATCAGTAATTGATCTTTTAATTTTTCTAATGCTGGTACTTTTTACAGGTTTTATTTGAACCTTCAAAAAGGTAAAAATATCTATCCACATCCAGAAATTCCGTTGCATTTGAATCCACGATTTTTGTACGGTAATAGTTATCCATGCGTTGTTATGAATTGTTGGACGAACGGAAAATGGAGCAATGAAGAGAGACATCAAGGTCAATTATCGTGGATGCCAGGAAGAGAGTTTTTACTCATGTGAGTATTATGAGAAAATGAAGTAAAGTTCGGATGAATGATATCGACAATTTTTTGACGTTCCGATAGAATCAGATGCGAGTTCGAAGGTTACACAATTTGGCTTGGCCAAAAGATGATCGGCGAATTTAAGCACAGGCTGCAACCAACGGTAGTGGACACCTTGAGAATTTCCGGTGATATTGTTCTGCAGCAAATTACTATGGAATACGCCTGATCCCATGTCACCTCGGCTTTCCTGCAAAAAAGAAGCTCCCTATCCGAGAAAATAACTGGGATATTCTAAGATCGGAAAAACTGAAAAGAACGTCTGATAAAAAATCGGGGACCGTTGCTTAGGTTACGTCTCTTTCTCACGAGTCAAGTGTTTCTCAAGTTTAATGATTTCCACTTTGTGGAGTATTTTTTTTTTATGTATATTAATCTTCTTCCCGTATCCTAAGAAGCGCAACCCACAAAGTTACATTTAAACGATTGAGATATGAATTACTCCAGAGATATTCCTACATGAACTTTTATTTCATTCGTTATCGTGGAATCGGTTTTTGGGAAAAAATACTCAACGCTTACTGTATCTCCTATTAAAAGTTATAGAAGTATTGTACGAATATTAAGATACCGATCAGTTTTTATACTTCTTACTGTAAAGAAACTGTATGTTTATAGTATGTGAAAAGTTTGACGGTAAAAATACCGCTACTGCGAGAGGGTCTATTTTTCTTTTTCAAAATAAAGGCTTGTAAAAAAAAAAGCATGTGTATTCCAGTGACGAAATTCTTTTAACTCATATAGACACCCCCCATAATGGCGAAGACTAGGCAGAATAACAGAAAAATGATGCGATCGATCGCGGTTGCTGCGAGAATCCATTCCAATTCCGTTAGGCTTTTGGTAGGAGCGATGAGATACAACCGGTCGTCCTCGTATTCATTACTCGTGCCGATTACCGTTGTACTATCCTCGTTGATATTCCCTCGCAACTCTTGGCCTGTTGTTCGCCGCTTTGCCAGAATCTTATTCAAAGAAATAACGAAAATGGAAGAATAAAATTGCTACAAAATTTCTCCAGGATTTTCCTTACCATTGACATCTGGTCGGATAGTCCCAAACATCTACCGAGCCAACCGAACAGAACAGATTTAATTTTTCGTGGAAGCGGTTCGCAGTAAGCTCTTCTAGATAAATTAATTACTATTGTCGATACGATCAAAGAAACCGTGACTTGGCACAGACATCCACTATAAAACAGCACTGAAAAATACAAATTCGTAGAAATACTGTACAAGTCAATTGGGAATTGAAACATTGGTCAGCTTACCTATGAGAGGAGGGTTGTTCGTAATAGGAATTTTCATACCAAAATACACCAAATAAATAACAATGATAATCAACGTGCAGGCTGATATTATCAATTTACTTTCACTGTGCGATGGCAACCAGAAAGTCACCAGAGTTAAGAAGACCACAGCTGAAAGGAAGAATCAAAAAATTACATTTATACAGTAATAAGTGAAGAATTTTTTCTTCATCTTCTAGTTACCTGTAGCTGGTGCTACAACTATACTTTTGTGCAACAATGAGGTTCTCTTAAGCGTCATATTGTAGTACAAGGTAATGTAAGGTTCGCTGCAGCATTCGTACACCACAGATTGTCTAGTTCTTGTTATGTTTATCACTTTCCATCCAACGTTTTGGCTAACGATCACAGCGTCCTGGTAAAGAACATTATTAAAGAATTTGCGAATATTGTTTTGTCGATTTAATTTTGTGTCTATTTTAAAAAAGATACTTGATCGTCGGACAATAGGGGAGAGAATTGTAGATCGATCTGTTCACCGTGAAAAGTCCAGGAGCCAAGTGTTAAGGAGCAGACGTGGACATCGTAAGGCCAATATCGAAGATCCAAATCGCAAAGGGCAATAAATTGCGATGGTGGTGCCCAATTCACAAGCCCATTCTCGTGCAACAGGAAGTGCGTATCGCCAAAGTATTCTATGGAATTCGGCGTTGCACTGAAAATAATTAAAATCGTACTTTTAATTAATTCTTTAGTAGCGATTTACGAGAACATTTTGTATGTGAATCGAGCACCTATTATATAAGACAATGTCCGGTTGCCAAACTTCGTGATTACCCACTTGGATCTGCGTAACTCCGCCATAATCCGAGCTATTCCATTGCAATTTTTCATCACGCCAGAACTACGAAATAAAGCTTTTGTGATTAATCCACTTATATAATTAACACGGCCCCTTAAAAATGCACAAGTATTACATACGTGTTGGGCCCACGCATTAACCGTGACAGATGATTTTAACTCGTCCTAAAATAAAGTAATATTTTCAGCTTAAACCTTTTTTATTATTTGTACAATAGTGAATGTAAAATACTAGCCACTGTAACGTGAGTCAGGATGATATTGAACATGACTTTGGTGGTATTGTAATGTTGCGTTGGTCTCGCGAATTTGTCATACTTTAGAAAGAGATCCCTCTTCAACCGATCCGTCCAAGTGTCGTTCCAAAGTGGAGCACCTACGATAACACAGAATCATCATTATATTTCGAAGAGCATCTTCAATTAAAATGGAGGAATCGGACCAGGAAGAGGAACCAGACGCGAACCAACGTCGAATCGATAAGAAATACAATGGGTTAATTTTCTACGATGAAGGTCATTCGATGATTGAGCTGATTTGACTTGAATGGCAGTCTAAGTGAATAAGCGACACCAAGCTTTATGCAGGGCGTCAAATTCTACGCCGGTGTAGCATTCTCGCTAGCTACTTGACCGTATTAAATATTATAAAATAATTTTATTCTAATTTTCGCGTCAAACGAAGAAAACAGCTGCAGTTAAATTTCAGCAACAAAATTATTCTTGCGAAATTAACAATATATACACTTTTTCTAATTTATCGATACAGGTAGAATTTTGAGTTTCAGCTTATAAACAAAGCAAAGAAAAATTATTGTGTTATCTCTTCGATGCACTAAGTGGTAGGGAGCTTAATACGGTCCACTGACCGGAATTTCTGAATTACATTATTATGTACTGTGTTCTAGTCACCCCAAGTGTCGTATCCAGTGACATTATTAATCCACGAATTGACGGTTTATCGTCTATTGATGCACCGCTCTAGTTTACCGTAACCATTCAGAAAATAGTTCGTTACTACAATTATTATTTTCTTCTTTTTTTTTTTTTAATAAAAGTACTAGTATGTATTTTTTGTCTAACGCGTATGGGGAAGATTTGTTTTTTTTTAAAAGATTCGACGTATTCATAACTGAGTATATAAAAAGGGTGGCGGTACTCACTGTGCGGTTGGGTTGGTGGTGATGATGTTTCGGAGTTAACCAAGTTGTTTTGAAGTATAAGACCAAGAAAGAGAATTGCAGCGAGGACGAATCTTGCTTTCATTATGAACTGTTGCACGACGTAGGTCGTACCAGAGCGTTACTGCTACTAGTATCTTTTGGCTAGAGACTCTTCCTCTCTATCTCTATCTGTCTCTCTCTCCTACACACATTCACACATGCATACACTCACTGTTCATCCAGTACTGGTACAAACTCATAATTGTCCCCCTGTATATGCACATACACATATCGCGGACCCCAACTTCTTTGCTGTTTTGTTTCTTTCTATCCTACCCCATTTCTTTCAAATTTCCCCCCTTCCTCTTAATCAATATCAAATAATTATTACGTGCATATATCGATATCAATTATTTCTAATCCAAAAATTCTTTTTAACTTCGCGCACATCTTTTTTCTGATTAATACCTCAACATGCTTTCTCCCGATACGGACAAGAATGGTGATGCCAAACAAAAGAGTAGCAAGCACTCTCGAGCAAAACCTGGTGTTGGATCGTTCATTTTAATATATTAACCTCAATCATTAGATATCGTGCATTAATGTTTACCTTTGTAAGGGCAAAAACTGCAGGTGAAAGAAGCCAAGAAAAATGAATCGGTTACCAAGGTGTGGAATTTTTAAATTAATTCAGTTAAACTTTATGAGAAATGAAAAACATTTTCAATTCAGAAGGACACTGGTGATATTCGTGGGTCCTCGGCGAGTGCGAAGCAGAAAAACTTCATCACGCAGGAGAGAGTCTCGGAAATGGAGATGCAAAGAAGACAAACGTGGCTTTTGCGAACTCGCATGAGCATCGCTTCGCAGAAGACTCGATTTCGAGTGACACAGGAGGTCAAGTTTCCGGATAATTTCAATGGATGCTATTGCGCACGATTTTCCGCCAATGGTGAAGTCTTCGCCACCAGTTTTGGCACTGGTGCAATTCAGGTTTCGATATTCTCGTAAAATTGCTCTGTCATTTCTCTTCGTCGATTCATAAAAATCATTCAGGTGAGGAACGGCGAGACTGGAGAACTCAAGACCACCCTCAGAAGTGGATTGGACACTTCATTTCCGGTTATGTGCTGTAGATTTAACCCAATTCGCAAAGACGTTTTTTATGCATCCAGTGCATGCGGGAATATCTTCATGTGCACCACCGATACAAACGAATTTACTAGATTTATAGCAGGTATTAAATTATAATAATGCATGATTATGGCCCAGCTAGTACATTATTCAAAGCAAAGCATCTTAAAATAATGCTCTATTGAAAGAATAAGTCTGATACTTATGGTGTAGGCATGTGATACGAAGAACGAGTTATCATTTGTCCGATCAAATTGATTACTTTAAGCAAGTAATTCTTAAAAGTGTTAATTTTAAGACTTAATTTTGATGCCTAATGCTCTGCATAATGTGGATGGCCTTATGTCATTTGGGATCATTCGGAAATTTCAGAACCGAAGAATGAAATCAACACGATCGACGTTAGCATGGGTGGTGATTACTTGGTTTCTGCGGGAAAAGATGCTGCTGTGAGGATTTACGATGCCGATACAGCAAAATTGATAAAAGTGTACAGAAAGAGCGAGGATGACATGGTAGAAAATCGAGTTACGAGATTTCATCGAATGAGAATATTCGCTGCAAGATTTCATACCTCTTATCCGGATTTAATAGTTACTGGTGGATGGGACGACACAGTTAGGGTAAATTTACTGGTACTCATAGAAAAATTTAATTTTAAGAATAACCATTTTATTTATAGATATGGGACGTTCGCGTAGATGCGGGCTGTATTAGGACCATCAAAGGACCTCATATATGCGGAGACGCAATTGACATACGGGTAAAGGATTTAAAAATTAACCATTTTATACACTAAAGTGTGACTCTCGAATAATTATAAAAATTACTTTAAGGTCCCGTTGAAAGAGTATTTTTTTGACATATTTAAATAGAACTCTCAAAGGATTGCATATTTAATTATTATTCAGAATGAAATTTTGCATGAGAGTACTTGTGAATCGATAAAAGTTTACAAGAATAATTTTCTTCGTATTAGGAATCTCAACTAATCACGGGATCATGGGTAGTCCGTGGAAGTCTTCAGGTTTGGGACGTAATGAGCGCGAAGCTGATAGAAACCATTCATCCGAAAAACAGACCAACGACATTGGAGGGTGAATTTTTATATGCAGTGCAATATTTTGATGGGGACCCCTATGGAGAGCACGTGGTTGTCGGAGGATCCGGAACTGGTGCTCTCGAGGTCATCAGTTTGAAGGAAAAGAAAGTTACAGGATCCCTCGTGGTTAATAAACCAATTGTAACCATCGACACCTGCAGAACTTCCATACTTTATGCCGGCATGGAATCCGTCCTTAGACTAGCCGATTACAGTTAACACAAGATTAAACATTAATTTTTAAACTTGCCCTTAACACCGATTTATTTATTTATCCATCGCCCTTTTCACCTCGAAAGTGAGAGTGAAGTTTTCGTCCCGTCACGAAACATCCAGAATTATCGATGAGCAGGGTTCATTATTACCTCGTAGAGAAGCAGAACGGAAGTGCCAGGGATGCTGAATCGACAGCGACGGCTAAAATAATAAATCGAAGCAGCGAGATGCTCGATGGCTATGTCACTTTGATGTAATATATGTCTCTTTGAATATCGTTATATAAACAATTTTTTTTAAATTTATTCTTTTGGACAATTATGTTATGTGATTTTATAAATGGCAGGAAACAAACCAACAATTTTTTTAGAAAAATTATATGGACCAATTTAAAAACGTAATTTTATGTGGAGGAAGATGCTGCTAAGAGAAGAAGAAGAAGAAGAAGGAGGAGGAGGTGAGAAAAAGAGAAAAGGGGGATAAAGTCGAACGGCGAGTGATGCCAAAGTTAAATATAAATGACGGTGGCAAGCGCCGCGACGCTCGTCCCACTGGATCCAGTCTCTTCGTGCCCTCCGCCGTGGACCAATCTCGAAACATCATTCGTGGTGAACGCGAATTTCGATTTCCGATTTCGAGAAACACCCTCTCCAACGACTCGAAACAGTGCGACAATTTTTATTAGTGCTTTTTTTGTTAATTCGTGACCTCTCAATTATTTTCCCTGTGCTTCGGATGAGTCTGCCGGATCCCTCTTGGATTTTTCGGTAATTTCAACTATCGATCTATTCGACTAACTGCAACAATTATTATTTATAAAATAAAAAATTCATCGTTGAAAAATCTTTACGTATTGATACATTTATTTGAATAAGAATCGAGTAGTTTTGTTTCTCGTCGACTTACTCTTTCAGATCTCTCGGTCGAGAATGTTTTCGAGTATTTTGATGAAAATGCCAACGTGACACCGGTTCTGGTTGACACCTACGTGCGGGGAGGTCCGGTCCAATAATAATTAGCCACTGCCAAGTTGTGAGTACCGGTGTTAGCAACCTCTGCCGTCTGCGTATCAGCAGACACCCGTTTCTAAGTGGCAGAGCACTATTTCTGATCGGCGATTCTCTACCGGCAGCATTATTTTTGGATCCCAGCATCCGAGGTCCTGGATCCAGCGCTATCTCCTCGAAAAAAAAAATTCTCCTCCACGAAATATCCTCCGAATCTTCTACAGGTCGTACTATTGGATCGAGGCCTCTTTTGACCTCCCACCCACTCTCCCCGCACGATCACTCTACGCTTCTAATTTCGTACCACCGAAAAGACATTTTTTCACCTAAATTTATTACCCCAATCAATTCAGCCTCTCTTTGCATCTTAACCGAAAGAAAGCAATCTATGAGACGTTTCTTTCCCCCTGTTTTTCTCTCCCTCGCATTAATATCCTTTCTTGAAATTTTTCTTTGATCAAGTCTCGCAAATTCATTACAACGGTCTAATTTAATGCCCGAGAGGAGAACAGTGAGGGTTTTAACTGGCGTTTGTATATTTTCAGATGAGACTTGAGAATCTGAACTTATTTAAATGGGAGACTATAATCATCACATCCGGACATGTGTGCGCTAGATTTCAGAGTATTCGAATTTACGAAGCCATTAAAGATGCGTCAGGATCACACCTGTCTTTGAATTCTAGCGCGATTCTCTACGTGCGAAATTCTAAAATTATTTCTACTCTAGCCTGGGCCCATTGGCCAGCTTTGCAAATCACTTCATCGGGCTTGGTCGATGACCCTGTGAAAAATTGGTAAATCATCACTAAAAATAAGAATGAGGGGTCTCTTGTGTTTGACAAATCGCCTTATCATCGTTCTGAAAAAATAATCGAAACGATAAATTTATCGGTTAAAAAATAAAAGTTTGCAAGTAATAAAAATGTTCAAAACCAATGACAAATTCAAGTGAAGATTTAGAGGAAGCAGCTTGGAATAATAGTTTATATATTAAATAGTGAACGATCTAAGTAAAAACGTTATTCCGATCGATAAATCACGGTTCAATTGCTATTTTCAGAGATTTTTTAGGACACTATTTTCCCACTTATATTTCAAAAGAGATTTCGTGTAGGCATATGGTGTCCCAAGTGGGTTTGAGTGAAAATACCCGGACTCGTGCGGTAGCAGATGCGTGTCGGTGTGTCTCGTTTAAAGAGCTGACAGGGACAGGAAATATTTGTCGTTACAGTGTAAAAACAAACCTTGACAAAAGCTATTTAGGATTACATAATGCGCTTGCAGTACTATCAGTTCATTCAGTCGCATCCAATGGACTCTGGACATTTTTCGTTAACAATATAACGCATAAAAGGGACGATTCTCGCGCGTGTGTATGTTGGTAGCACGCGGTGGACAAGGACGTTTGCTGATATCTGTGCCAGTTTAGAAATATCCGGAGGGGGCTGGGGAGAGCTGCGCAATTTCGTTTATAGAAACTACGCGATTTCGCTTATAGAAAGCAGAAATGTCATCCACGCAACTTCCCGCGATCTGGAAATAGACTACACGGATTATATTTAGCCAGGCCACACTCGTCATTCGGTTAAAAAGTCCAATTTCGTCACTTTCTCACCACCAACGTTTTTATTGCCAAGCTTTCGTAAAACATCTGTGCTGTGTGGTAATGAATCAAATCGATGAGCAAATAAATTGAGATTTTTCGTCTCACTTTGGAAGGTAATTAAATTTTTCAACGTGTCTATTGAAGAGTATATGGGAATTTAGTAGAGAAACTCCAAAGTCTAAGGGTTTGGAGTTTCAGGCGTGTATGCTGGTATTACTGGTGGCCCGGGAGCGTTGAAACGCTTCGGGCAAAAGAGCGTCGATTGACTTACGACGTGGCAATTTCGCGATAATGAAAGTCTATCGACAAAACCAAACCGAGCGATGCCGCGACCGGTCTCTGGGTCGTGTAATGGCACTGAAGTAGATAGTTCTCATGGCTTCCGGCCAAAATCTCTCGAAATAGGCCGCCGTGCGTACCTACTGGCTCACGCACCCCTCGAAAATGCAAAGAAAATCGAGAATTCGAAACTATAGCGCCACTCATTCCACACGGTTAGCTGTAAAGCATCGTTATCCAGTTTATAAATAATACATTTAGCGAGATTTATCGATCTCGTCAGGCGAAAACCGAGAAATTCAATCTTTCGTTGTCGGTGGGGAACAGAGCTGCTACGTGCCAAACGCGAGACGAAATTCAGGATTCGTTGAATGCACGCTCCTGTTTGTTTTACTGCACAAAATCGTTGACCTCGTTTTCGTCGAGAAACAAACCTGTTCGTCATCGCAGGTCTCTCGGAATTGCCTCGGCCATTAGCCTCTGCCCGATTGCCAATGGGACCGGAAGTTTGGTCATTCGTTGGATGCTTCATCAATTTTTACGCATTATTTCAGCGATCCCATTAGGCTTTGACCGTCCGTGACAGCCGATGGATCGTACGATTTAAAAGTTGAATTAACTTTCGCATTATTTCAACAATTAAAAGTTTGGAACGTCCACGATCACAGTTGAATCGTGCAATTTGTATAACTTCACTAATTCTGTACACGTTATTTCAGCGATGCGAGGTTTTGACCGTCCGCAGCAAATGAGCAATTGCAGAGTTTGAAGATGTCGCATCATCAAACGCCACGGGGACCAGGGGGTGGACAATCCACCCCGGTGCAGGGGTGGTCAGGGAGCAGGCAGAACGTGTCGAGTCCATTGAGAGGAGGACATTCCTCGCCATCGGCAGCCTCGCCCCATCATCAGCGTGGATCACGCACCCCCATACATCCTCATCCTACTCCCTTTCACCCACTACCCCCAATGTCACCCTTGACCTATCCTGGTCTGATGCACCCTATGAGTCCAGTTCCCATTGGTGTACCATTCTCTCCTATTACTGGCTTCTCGCCAGTTTTTGCTTGTCACTCGCCATCCAGTGCAAATCCAGGATACATCCAGTGTCCCAGACCCAGATGGCCTTCGCCGGTTCCTCCTGGGAATCAGGTTCCAAGGCCTTACATACCTGTGCCGGTAAATTCTTTTTACCATATTCTACAATGAGTATATACTCATCGGTGTGTCTGGAAAAAAACTCTGAAATAAAATGGACATTTCAGCCAAGTCCTGTTGGAAGCGGAACGACATCTCCACTACCGTGTGGTCCACCGGAATATTTGATAGCGCCGTATCGATCGGGTGATTACGAGTACGTTGGAGTTCCCCTCGATCACTCGCAAGCGACCGATGAAGAATCCAGTGGTCCCAGCACCGCGGAAATCATTGCAAGTCAAAGTCAGGATTACGTCGATGAGAAGCTTGCAGAGTACCAAGCCACTATTCAACAATTGCAAGGTGAGTGTTATTTTATTATTCACTTATGCACTTCAATTATCCTACCTGCTCGCTGTATCCATATAGAAAACATTCCGTTACGGTTCTGCTACTTTAAAGTGCGCCGTCCATTGAAACTTTCAGTGATCTACGAGGATCGAATGCACGATAAATATGCCAATTCAGGCTTCGGTGCATCGAATAGAATAACGCGATGCGTCATTCGATAATCTTGGCATTGAGCGATCGAGTGTGCTGGTACTTATTGAAAAAAAAACCTATTGCGAGTGCTTTAGTTTTTCATTGATAAAAGCAAGAAATATAGATTCGTGTGGCCATTAGTAGAGCTCTATTGTGAATGGCTGAAGCAGGTGGTGGTCACGTCTATTTATATATACGTAGCTCGTCTTTGATGGTCCTCGTGTTCCTGCCGGCGAATCACCGAAGTGTTACGTAATCCGATTTGCTTTTTATCATCGGCGTCTACAGTCTCGATCTAGAACTCTCGCTTGATTTGTTGAAAAGTAACAAGCGACAAGGGATCCAAATATGATTTATCAGGAGTGATACAAGATCGTAGATGATTGATTAATATACAAGATTGACATAACACCGATGAGAAATTAGTGTCATGGCTGAATTAAAAAACAAATTAACTTGTATAAACAATTGACGAATTAAATTCTATGAATCATCGATCGATAGCTTTATGACTCTTTAAATGCATTAGGATGGTTGATGATTGTATGAAGAGAAAATGATTGCAAACATTGGTCTTCAATTGCTTTTTTGCTGCTCGGTAATCAAGTAGCCAATTCTTGTTCAAATGATCGCCGCAAGGCTGTAATTTTCTCGTCTATCGCAAAGCGCATAGACACAGGAGCACGAAAATTCACTGGAGAAATAATATTCGTACTCTAATTGAACGATTAAAAATAAATTGCCATAATTGCTGAGATTTTCTTGAAATATTCTTCAAGTTACTTTTGTGGAGAATTTGAGGTTTCCTACTTGACAGTTAGTCACGCATGCAAAAACCACCCTTGGTTGCATAAAGAAGGGTGAATATGAAAGCAGTTTGGTCATTTAGGGTGAAGCAGTGACCTTCGCAACCACCGCATTTCTATTCGTTAGGTTACTTGTCAACAAAACATATTTTGGCTATTCTTTCATCATTAATTAATTCTATAGGAACAATATATATATATATATATATATATGATTTTGGAAAGAAAAAATTCAACAAAAATGTAATTAATCTTGATAAGATAAATACATCAGGTTAATCAGCCAGAGCGATTAAAGCGAAAACAATTTTTTCCGTGTAAAAGAAAGAATTTTTCAAGTTGGTGGAGATTAATTGGAGCGATAAATTGATACCGAAGATGGATTCATCGGTAATAAGAATGAGGAGAGAATCCACAAGGGGGGATTACTGAAAAGCTAGAGACCGTGACCGTGGGTCGAAAAAACTTTCGCCTGCGGTACGTCCTCGCTAGAGCTGTTAAATCCAACACTGACAGTTATCGTGGACTGGTTTTCTGGGCCATGGGGAACCATATGTCTACAGTTATTTCATCCTCGCGTGGGCTTCATTGCCACCTGCTCAACCGACAGCCCAGACCAAACCGGAATTAACCCAATGTGTATTTAACTCTTTCGCCCTATTCCAACCAAAACATAAATTTCATTTTCCATCAAACGGCTCCTTCTTCCCTCTCGTGACACTAAAATCCATTCGTTAAATCAATTTGAGGAAAATATATCAAAGAGCATCGAATTTAGCAGGCGATGGTGCGAATGGAGAGGCGCGTGCGTAAATGGGTCCGCGTAAATAGTCAGTTACGCAAGAGTTGGTTGTCCGTAATCGAGAAAGTGGTCGTTTCGAGGCACCGGGTCAATATCTCTCGTTCGTTCGATATCGATGATTGTGCTATCATTCCTCATGACCCATATATAGTATAGGCATACGCGTCATATAGTCGTTACTTGTTTATAATTACATCATTATCTCTCTCAAACTCTTTTCCACCAATACTTTATTACCAGCTGACGTATAAATTGAATCTTCCAGTAGAAATGTTGTTTTTTGAAAAGAGAATATAATGAATGAAATGGTCAAGGTGTAGGAAGAGAAAAATGAAAGGAAGAAAGTTGACTGTTGGAGGAAGTGCAAGAGAGAAGGGTATAGGAAGGATAAAAGAATTGATCGCGTCTGGGTAGGAGGCGCTGCAGCTAGGAAATGGGGTAGTAGCTTGGGGTGCGGAGAATGGCGGAACGAGGTGGATCGCACCAGTGAACACACAATAGGCCTCCGCTGGAAGACTCAACTGTTGGCCTTCGCGCTACTCTACCAACCAACTCCAGTTCCAGTATCGAACCGGCGCTCGTACCGTGCGCGCCTCGTTCTCAGCCACGTTCGACCGCGTTTCACACTCACTTTCCACGCGCACCTCTCGCCAGCCGGCATTTTCAACGTAACCGGCGTCTCACAGTACCATTCAAAACCTTCCGGTCGACCATCGCTATTGCCTCCAATTATCACCTAACCTGGTCATTTGCTTCCTCTGACAACCTACTCGAAGCTGACAAATACCTCAGTTTGATAGAAGAATGGATTCAAGACAAAAGCAGGATCATCCTAAACATCTAACTCTCTCCTAACCTATCCAACGTCCTTGAATTTCAATCCGATGGTTCAGTAATCTAAAATGTGAAGGCTGCTCAAGGTCGTGAGGTGCTAATTCGTTCTAAATACTTTAACGAATATTATTGGAATGCGATATACTGGCTGTCAGTTGTCAATACCTGTTTCTTATATGTTTTATTCCTATAATGAAAGTATTTCGAGATTAGAAAAATGACTCCTTGAAGAGTGTAAATTTTATAGTTTTTTTCTCTTTATTAAGTAACTTTTTATTCTTACGAGTTGTTTAAAACACAAGCTGTGTAAAGGGCTGTCATATTTTTGTATGGATTTAGCGAGTAATCTGGTGTTAAACTGGGAGAAATTCCAATTCGACGAGGAAGCAGTCGATATTCGTGGGTGCGGTGGTGGCGAGGAATGCCAAAGGCCAGGAAAAGTTATTCTGCGGATACGTATACGAAAACTCGCGTGTTTGTGCACGATGATAAAGCAAAGTGTTAGAAAGAGTAACGCGTGTAGTTGATGGGAAGTGGTAGACTGACAGACGCCGCTCACGGTGCTCTCCGCAGGGTGTGGTGTCTGGTGAACAGGTGTCCATGTGGTCACCGAATCATTCCTAATAGGAGACTTCATTGACGCTTGGAGTTATGTTTGTGAGAGACCTTGAACAATCGTGCAGTTGTAAGACTGCGAGATAACAAATGGAGAAATTCCATGAGAATCATTCCATGTATAACATATCCTTATACTCTAAATAAGTTAATGTTAAAAAACATTCCTCCAATAATATCATTCCATGAGATGAGTGATGAGCGAGAGATAACCTTGGAGTAATAGGTAGCTGAAGAGAAACAATATGTCACGATCAACACCGACTAAAAATGTTGGAGGTAGTGCTCCAGGTACACCCGGAAGTCCTCGAACACCGCGAGGAGGGCGTTTGAGAGATCGGGTGAATTTCTTCGAGCAGGTTTGGTCCTCGAGACGAACGGCAAGCGCCGAAGACCTGGTGGATGATTCGTCGAGAGGTTTGCGAGCCCCGAGTCATTCTAGGCCTTCGTCCAGGGCCAGTGACTCTTCCTTTGAAGAGACCTATGAGAGAATGGTCGAGGAGGGAGAGCTCAATGGGGCTAAGATGGTCAAATTCGAGAAGATAACGGTCAAGAAGAGTCACAGGGAAGTTAGTAGTTTTTTACTGGATGAAGAAATTGGGATTCATCGACCTTTGGGAGTCTCGACGGAGGTCAGCAGGACTCCCAGCGAGGAACGCGTTCATGAACGTTCCAGGAACGAATCCTGCATGGAGGATTCAGCATATCAGAGCCATGGGGTACACAGCCATGGAAGTAAATCCAGCTCGGTGGTGTCCTCTGCGAGATTTCCTTCCGAAGAGTGCCTTTCTCATGGTGGTAGCAGCTATAAAAGAACCGGAAGTCCTCAGCAGCGATTGGGACCAGACGATCGACCATCGTCGGAATGGTACGCCGAGTATCGCAATCAGAGCTTCCAGAATGTCGCGCCCAGAATGGAATACGTCCGCAGCAAGAGCGAATACGACGCCCACATTGCAGAAATTAAAGGTACCATCTGCAACCATCTCGAATTTTCGAAACTAGAATTGCCAAACTTTTAAAAATACTCTCTCATTTATAGTTACTTTTTTAATGCTATAACGAGATTCTATAATTTATAGTGGTTATGTAATACGCGCAACACGATGCCTGTTCAAAATGTCATCTGCTTTATGTCCTATAAATTTCTGGGAATTGAAATTAATAGCTGCAAGGTTGAACGCAAGTACGATGGATGAAAAATGATGGTCGTTAATCACTAGCGGTGACAGTCAAGTTTTAAATGCAATATAACGAGATAACGTCGATTAGCATCCTTAATAGTATATATAAAATAACCTCAGTAAATACTCTCAATGTACTAAGGATATCTGGATATAATTAAGAAATTTCTGATAATCATTCAGGTGATTATTTCTATTGTTTGCGGGTTAAATGTTGATTTCTTCGTTCAAGTTAGGAAACACGAGAACCTATTGAATTGTGCTTCAAGTGAAGTTTTATAAGCGTCAGCTTATAATTGTTTGGATTTCGTAAATTTTTTTCGATGGTATAAAAACAAACTGAAGTTTCTTGACATAGATCCTGAAGAGACCGAAGTTGCTTAATTGAGACTCGAATCTCACTTTTTTTCTCTGAATCAGACGAAAATGAATCTTTCGACGTGTCAAGTTAATTCGCGGCATTTCCACAATTTATTTGTACGAGAGTCAAATTAAGTAACCAACCATGCTTCGCTAATACAAACGACCGTACTGTTATCACTAAATTTAAAGCATAAGCTATTTTGTACTCGCTGATAAATTAATACCAGTGTCAATACTAAACTTTTTGCTCGACTAAAATAACAGGATGATTAATTAAGTAGCGGGTAAGCAAATTTTTGATAAAAATCGAAGATTTCACTTTAGCTTGATAAATTGAAATTCTAAAAATGTCGTGAGCAATAAATATCACTTATTTGCATTGGCATATTTATGTTACTTTTATATCTAAAGTGCACCTTGTAGCACGATAAAGCAATGAGACGAATTCGCGCGATAACGTTGACTGTACATTAGATTTCCATTTGCGAGCTCAGGTGGATCAACTTTGAAATCTGGAGGATCCACTTTTCAAAGTTGATTGGAAGCTGTCGAAATTAGCAAAGAGTAACGATGTTATGGGAAAAAATCTGTGGTTGGTGCGTGCCAATAATATATTGGCGAAAAACCGTGAGAATTGGAAGGTGGTTATTGCACCGAAGGAAACGTTTGCTTTACACGCCACGATACATATCAGCTGGGCAACTTTGGCAGGAAATACGAGTCGTCATAAGGTGAATACACCGACTATTAATGTCATCAAAATATTGTTTGGCAGATCTCGCTGTGTGCCAAGTACTAAAAACGTACAAGTGGTGACGTTTTAACGAACCGCCGAAACTCGTTCAATTTCAATGCGATCGAAGTTTCTCTTAATTGGACTGATATTTTTCTAATGTGATTAGTCACGAGGAAAATGAAAGTTGCACTAATAAGGTTGGAGGCTATACAAGATCTTAATTAGCCATAAGTTGTATTTCTGGGAAGTAAAAGAGCAAGAAGAAATAGTTTTGCAAAAATTAACAAGAAGATTAATCGGAATTAGTATTAGTCTAGGAAATTCATGTTTGGCGTGGTCATTTTTTGCGATAAGAATAATCGTAGGAGCAGCGTGTGAGTTCAGCGAGTTACGCTAATAGTAAACGATGACGTTATATAGCGGGTGCCTGCCAGTTCAAGGCTGCCCCCAGTCTTTTTACCGACGAGATCTCCATACCCCCTCCTCCCCCACCGACTTCCATATTCTTTTACCGCTTTTTCTCGTGACTCGAATCACACCTACGCAGTTTACCAAACACGTGTTGGAAGACATTTTTATATTTCTTATACAGAAATTCTACATTGAAATTTTCCTGAAAATTATTTGATCCAAAAGCATTATTTTGAGAGATCAACTTCAATGGCGAAATACGGAAATAAATGTATACACGATCATCACAAAGAACCGAGTGATGTATTATTTAGTAAGACTATTGTAATTATTCATTAACGGAAAGAGTTATATCGATGCATTTTCCCATATGGTTTAACGAGAAGAGTGTGACTCGCATGCCAACAGAGATTTCTGCAAGTTGTCAGGCAACCCACGTGCAGCAACATGCGATCTTACTATACAGAGCCAATTACCGGTTAATTAACAAACAATTGAACGTAGCAATTCAATGGAATAATAGAGAGTGATATGACAGCTGCGGTAAATACTCTCCAAGTTCACTCGTTGCCAATCCAAACAGAACTCTCGCCATTTAAATTTCGATCCATTGAACGATCTTCGGAATCAGCAATATCGGCGCCTATTTCCATCCCAAGTTCAAACTCCTCCGCTTCTCGATCTTTGACGTTTCTCGGAAATCTCTTTGCGAGATTTAACGCCGCTCCGTTTCAGCGCTGCTGTAAATTCGTATTTTTAGCGAGCCAATGACGAAATTGGTGGTCCCTCGGGGATAGGGTCGGACCAAATTGAACGGGTTCTCGAAACTTTACTTCTTTATGCTGGATGAGGTCAGACGGTGGATCGCTTGGCATTAAAAAATAAGAAAAACTCGAGAGAGAGAGAGAGAGAGAGAGAGAGAGAGAGAGAGAGAGAGAGAGAGAGAGAGAGAGAGAGAGAAAAGAAGAGAAATATGCACGAATTTTTTTTATCGCGTCTCGTTAATTTCGCCTTGCGTAATGCCTTGCTGTATCGAAATAATAAAATAATACGAATTTTCAGCGAGAGAATGTATACATATAGTATATAATATTATCTAGGCCTAGCAAGGAAACAGAATGCAGCAAGAGGACTTTACGTGAGCCAAGGAGGAGGGAGTCGTACGATTCTCGTTTGGAAGTAGGTCAGATAGGACGTGTATATGGCTTACACACACTAGCCAATTTTACGTGGAGCATGCAAATAGATCTACACGCATCGCGATACAGATGGTATCTCGGAGACGCATGAGAATTTATCAGACCTTGTTACACACGATCGAAAACAAAGTTTTCTTTCAAAAGCTGCAAAAGGAATTTGCAATTTGAGAGATAATTATAGTTGCATGGTTCGAAGCGAAGGATTGAAAATGGCAAAAGGCGAGAGAAAAAGTGGCTGGGGGTGAGATCGATGCGGAAGCAATGAGCCGTGAACTTTGAACCGTCTACCTGACGTTACGTGGCTGACTTGCTGTAGGAAAGCTCGAATTAGACGATGCTTAAAAGCAGCTGGAGACAGCGCTGTCGCGTGCCACGAAGAGGCGTCTTTCTACGCGTTTTAAACCTATACGAGTCCCCCATGATCATCCTTATTCCATTTTCAAGGCCCATTTACCAACTTCCCCCGATTGCATGCAAAATCCTTCCCATTTTACGCATTGGCTCTTAAAATAAATCTCGTCTAATCACTTTATAAACTAATTTCCACCAGAGACTTTTTATTAAATAAATTCAACAAATTAGTCCATCTCTCACGCGTCAAGCGAAGCGTGGATGAGAATTATAAGAAGCTGCTTTGAACTTTAAACTCTCTCATTTCTCCGATTGAGTTGTTAGTAATTGTGCAAAAAATTGCGAAGCGGGTGTTCCAAGACCGGAAGCAAAAGACCGCCGAGAAAATAGTATTATTCGTGCAAAGTCGATATAGGTTATTTGGGAATGTTTTAGGAAGGAATGTTAAATGGCACAGACAACCTAATGTTTTATCGAAGCTTTCAAGGGTCAAAATACATTAGGTACTCTTGTTTCGTATAAAGCACAGTTTTTCGTGGCTCACTCGAAATTCTACTCGGTCACGGAAAGCACGAATCACGTAAGCTCGAAATGGCTGGGGTTTTAGGAGAGTGTGAGGGGGAGGGGCGAGGGGGTAGAGATTAAGGTTATGCAACGTCTTGCCTGGCATTTCAACGTGACGCGTCAGTGTGCACCAAAACAGACACGCGTGCACTGGAGTACCGGGACATGGCACGGGTAGTCCCGTAAAAGTATAAGAATGATGGCTAAAAATGGCTACGCAACAAATGGCAGCACGCGATCCACGTGATTTCTCGACCCGAGGATACCTCCCGTTCGAGTCAGCGACAGGACAGTCTTAATATCACTTTCATCGATTACCCGTATTCCTCTTTCTTCGCTCTACATTTCCACAATTGTCATCAATGTGTGTTGTATACTGTTCGTCACGTAAACTTACTTCTCGGTGATCCATCAAAGACATTTATCTCAGGTCATATTTAAATCTCCCTTAATTGTGCATATTTCTTCCGTATCTCTTCCTTCCAAACAACCTACCAATTTATCCTACAGACGGACGTCTAGAGAGTACTCGATGATTCGAGCGTTTCAAAAAAAAAAAGAAATCGTAGGTTGCTTTTACTTTTGGTAACCACTCGATCAAAAAAAATTTAAATGTCCACATGGAGGACGTGGAATTAAAATGATAATTAACTGGGAAGATTTGCCAATGGTGACGAAGTTAAGAGAGGAGAATGAGAGAATTGAGAAAAAAAGGAGAGTTTTTGTGTAGGACGAGGTGACCCGAGATTATGTCACTCTTGTCTCGCAAATCGTCACAAGAGATTCTTGCTGAAACGATTGCAGTTGGATTGTATTACTCCTGGCTAAATCGGATCGATAAGGACACACCTGGACACCTGGTAATGCGGATATTCCAGTGTTATCGGATCCTGTCTAGTCGAAAGTGTCGCGACGTTAGTTGTAACTAGAAACTATTTTTTTGTACTTAATACATGTATACTCGACTCTGGCTCATCTGTTTATTGTATTTGTCCATCAAAAAATATTCAGACAAACATAATACAAATAAACAAACGAGTGTGTGATTTCACGTAAATCAACATCCAGATTATGCTACATGCAAACCCCAACGTTTCTTGTATTTATTTAAATAAAATGTTTAGTATGATGCTAATCGTTTCTACAAATTTCTACGTCGATCTTGACGCATACAAGTTAATTACGTAACTTTGTAATTGCATCACTCTAGATAAAAAATATAGAAATAGGTAAAGGAAATCCTGACGTTGAACCATTGATATACGTGCGAATACACGATTGATAAATTCATCATTGTCATGTTAAGATAAGAGAGGAAAGGATATAAGGGTCATGGTAATATATTGAATTTTAGTGGTTCGAAAAATTTGGCGATTCAAATTTGTGCTGAGAAGTGATGCATTTTTAATTTAGCATTTTCAGAGTCAACCTCTCGGTAAAATCGTTTCTCGCAGTGTGGTGCGATAATTGCCGACGCAAGCAACTTCAAACGCGGCAATTTGCACGTTTGACGAATAGAGAGAGAGAGAGAGAGAGAGAGAAGCCTTATACAAAGACCGCACTAGTCGCAAATTCGCACGCGCCTTCTGTTACATGTGATTGCGACACGCGCCCGTAAATATTTGTTTTTACCGCCAGCTATACAGACAAGTATTCTCAAAACAGTTTCTTTAAATAATACCGCCTACTTTTTCCCACTGCCCTTATGATTATTTATTTAGCTTATTATTTCGCATGCGCCTTCAAATTAGCATATCCGTCCGGGAATCTTCATTAAAATTTTAAGAGCTCTCGACTGGTTCATGGCAACCACTGTTGTTGACATTATCCACATTCGTGCAACAATTCCAAAATTTACGCATGACGTCATGCAGTCCAGGCAAGATCATCTTAAGACTCGGACTCTCAAGGATTTTAGCATCGATCCAATAAATTTGCACTTTCGTGGCTTCGCCATGTTTATTATCGCGAAGGTCGCGTTTTTATAGTTCCAGCTGTAAATCAAAAACTTTTATTGTTTTTGATCAAGAGGATGATTTCCTAAATGACATAATAAAATTGATTTTTATGAAAAAAGAGGGAATGAGGGAAAAAACTGTGGATCACATTAGAATTGTTGGAAGAATCCGCGTGACCTTCCAGTGGTAGCAGTGAGCGACAAATACGCATTGCAAATAATTTGTACCAGCTACCTACTCCTTCTATTAGTCTGCCCGTCTGCCTATCTATCTGTATGAGTATATAACGAGTATACGAAGTTATACGAAGACACGCGTAAAGCGGGAAAAGTGACAGCACGCTTAAAAATAAATTGCTCGATGCGATAATGTATTATGTCCCTGTGTCAAAATACGCCGACGCTTTAAAATCTCAATTTAGATTTTACTTCCCATTGTTCACTAATCTTACAAAATTAAATCCAGTATATTAACAGTTCTCTTAATTCTTACAGACGAGCAAGAACGAGTTCAGAAGAAAACCTTCGTCAATTGGATCAATTCGTATTTATCGAAGGTAAGATTGTGCAGAGCTAAATATATACATCGTTATCGTTCGTTAGCTTATTCATGTTTAATTATACCAGTGCTTTGTGCTCGCATTCTTTGTTGAGACTTTTTGATCATTCTTTGAGCCATAAAGAATCTTGCATATTTGAATTCGTGCCTGGCTCTTCGATCTCGGTATTCCTTACTTCCTGTTCCTTCCTTCGAAGCTCCAGTCGATGCATCCATTAAAACTTGCGTGCCTCCATCGAAACTCGTCGCTCCGTTTCACGATAAATCCACGTGGAAAACTTCAGTCTGTCTAGCAAACTTCTACGAAAATTATATTTACGACCCATTTTACGTTACCTAAACTTGCACTGATTGCAGTTTGCAAACTGTTTCTTCATTTGCTTCCGGCTCATCTAATATTAAACTGATCAAACAAGTCTGATTTTTATTTATAATTATTCATTTTAGCGAGTTCCACCGCTTCGAGTTGAGGATTTGATTGATGACTTGAAAGATGGAACCAAATTGCTAGCCTTACTTGAAGTCCTGTCCGGTGAGAAACTGGTAAATATCAATTGTTTTGGAAAACTTAAACTTTATCGCAAGTTTATTTTATTTGTAATTAATTGTAATTCCTAATCAGCCGGTAGAAAGAGGCCGAAACTTGAAGAGACCACACTTCCTCAGTAACGCCAATACTGCACTCCAATTTTTACAAAGCAAGAAAGTAAGTGTTAGATACCAATGTTGATAATATTGATATTATAATTGATTAAATTTGTTTGCAGATTAAATTAGTGAATATAAATTCGTCCGATTTAGTAGATGGACGACCTCCCGTAGTTTTGGGTCTAATTTGGACCATCATCTTGTACTTCCAGGTGAGAAATATGATTGTAATACAAAGAATTAGTAAAAATTTGGAAATTGCAAATAGCCACTTATCAATTAGATTACGGTAGCTGCTTAGAAATAGTATCGAGTCACGTAAAGTAATAAAAGTATCTAATGCAGCAGCACCATTTATAATAGTTGTCTATAATTAGCGTGGATCAAGCTTTAATCCGTGATTTCAAAATATCTTGTATAATGAGAATTTTTCTTATAACAAAAATTAACATTTGCTAGTCAACGAATGACTTTTATTTTACACTTTGATCCTCGCTAATCATAAATTAATTTTTCGACACATCTAACCATGTAAATTCTAACAAGCTACGATCTAAGGAACGAAGAAGAGTGAGTAAAAGAAAACGCTTACTGATATAATATACAGGGTGCAACCAAAAATGTGTACATTATTGGTACAATGACCGTAGATAAATAAATTGATTAATATGTGCTCTTAGAGTCAGAGTACAGATAAGTAATATTATAATGTTTAAAATTTTCTCAATTATCAATTTAAGAAATTGAGATTTTACTCTAGAATGAAATTCATGGATATATTAAATTTTTGTGGCATCCTATATAGCTCCAAAAATGCACTGCATGTCTTTGAACGTATCACAGAACCGCACGCTAGTAAACAAATTATATTAAATCTATATGACGATAGTCCAATGATCATAACGTCGATAATAATTTTAGATCGAAGAAAATACCAAAGCGCTCGAATACTTGGGACAAACTTGGGGCAGCCAGAGTAGTTTAGAGAGTTTGGGAACTCAGGGCTCAGCTGCCAGTGAACGGAGACGAATCAGCAGCGAAAAATGGAAACAAGGGGCTCGAAAAACTCTGCTACAATGGGTCACCAATGCCTTACCCAAGTAAAACAATTACTTTTCATCTTTTTGACTGTAGAAAAGGTCCACTTATAAATTCTGACACAAAAATTATTAAAATTTTAGGGAAGCCGGAATTCAAGTGAGGGATTTTGGAGAGAGTTGGCGAGATGGGAATGCATTTTTGGCGATAATAGACGCTATAAAAGCAAATCTGGTCAGCATAGCTGCAATGAGACAGGCCTCGAACCGGGCTCGTTTGGAGACCGCGTTCCAGGTAGCCGAGGTGGAGTTGGGCATCGCGAGATTATTGGATCCAGAGGATGTGGATGTACCGCAACCAGACGAGAAATCCATCATGACATACGTCGCGCAATTTCTACACAAATATCCCGAACCAGGGTCATCCGGACCAGATTCCTTCGCGACTGTCCAACAAGAATACGAAGCACTCTTGTCTTGGCTCGGTGAAAGGACAGGACATCTCGATAGGCTCGATAGGAGCAATGCCTTTCCGAACAGCTTTGGAGAATTTTCATTATTCAAGGCTGAGATAGACCAGAAAACCATCGTTTATAATAAACTACGAAATCTGGTTGAAACCCCTAGCATGATCAGCATCACCAGGGATTCTTGGAGCCACATTCAGAACTTGTGGAAGAAACTAGAGTATCTTGTAAGGTTTATTTAATTTATTATTCTATATTGAATTATATCGAATAGTTAATTCAGAAGGAAAGTGTAATATTTATCATTTATTGGTAGATGTCGCGTTGGCTGTGGTCCCTCGATTCCGCCTTGCCAGGTGAACTGGGCGAAGTGGGTAGGTGGCTGGCAAGAGCCGAAGCGCTTTTACTTTCGGACAATGACATCCCTGAAGAAATGGTCGAGGAAACTGCCAGCATCATTTCTAATAAACTGGAAGATCACAAGAAATTCTTCCTCGATCTGCCTACAATGACGGAGAGATTTCAACGGGCTAAAAACTCTCCATTAGCGCGACAAATTTCACCCGATCACCTGCAGAACTTGACAGCTCGATTTGACTCTCTGCCAACACGGGCTGCCAAACGCAGAATCAAATTGAAGTTCCTTGAACACAAGTGTTGCCTTGTTGCCTTCTTATATCTTGTAGAGACCAAGCTAAAGGGTTGGAGCATCAAATATGGAACCGAAGAAAAAGTCCATCAAATGCTGGAACAGTACAGAAATTTCGTGTCAAGGAACAGAATATTCCAGGAATTTCAAAAAGCTTATTTGGATATGCAACAGGTCGTCGAGGAGTATAAACGTGATGGGGATATAGGTAAGTGATACATTTTTTTCTCTCTTTTCAATACAATAAGTCAATATAACTATTTTTTTTTAAGACCGTGAGGAAGCCGTGCAATTAGATCGGTTCATGCGCGAGACTGGTGACAAGTGGAAAAATGTTTCAATGGATCTTCGCTGTGTACAAAGCATGCTGGAGGAAGTAGTAGCCTACTGGCGTAGATGGGCAGTTCTATCAGATGAATTTGAAAACTGGCTCCTGCGAGCTGAGCCAGCCCTCGATTATCCCGAGGAGGAAAAAATGGAATTTTTTCAGGATATCAGCGTTTGGAAAGACAAGTATCAGCAATTGTCAGACACTGTGAGTTTCCTGATAGCCACGTCAGACGAGCAAGTGGCTTATAAACTTAAAGAACGTTATGTCAACATTACATCAAAGTGGGAGAAAATTTTCCCCGATACGAAACAATATATGCACGCTGGTGACCTACTGAGAAACAGAAAGGATTACAGATTGGGCGTTGAGACTCTTCAGAGTTGGCTGAGAAACGCTGAAGCCATCCTTTCCACTACTCAACTGACTTCGACCGAAAGAATAAAGGCTTACGGAGAGAAACTGCAAGTTTTGAACAACGAAGTTGAAGGGATTGAAGATCTCTTCAAGAACATCAGCAAGAAATTCCAAACTCTGATCCCAGATCTATCGAGAGAGGAAGTAGAGAGGATGATGAATACCTTGAAGAAGGAGAAAGAAGCTTTGGTGAGAGTTCGCGCCTTGATACCAATGCAGTTGCATCTGTATCATCAGCTTTTGGTTCAGCAAGAGTCCTTGGAGGCTGGCCAAAAAGAAATTGCTGCTTGGTTGGACGACGCGGAACGTTTATTGGCCAGTGTAAATTTCTCTGGGACCAGAGATTCTGTTATCGCCCAGTTGGATCGTCACAAGACCTTCTTTTCTAGAACGCTTTACTACAAATCTATGTTGGAATCGAAGAACAAGGTATTCTCCAGTATTGTCAAATCCATCGACAGTCATGCTGATGTTCAAAATGCTGAGGGTGGAGTGACCTTGAGGGAGTTGAACGACAGATTTGCCAGAGTGTCACAAGCGGCTCAAGTCTGCGAGCAAAAGCTTCAGGAAGCCATACGGTGCTGGGCTAAATTCAGGGAGTCTGAAAGACAGATCTCCGAATGGTTATCGACTGCTGAGACCTTAATCAATGACAAACATATCGATAATAGACAATCGGTAGAGTATCATAAAAACTTTTTTGGTAAGGTAAATGAAAAGTGGATTCAGGACTTGGTTAATGCTGGCCAAGATCTCAGGAATGCCTTGCCATTGGACCAGCGAGCTCCCATCAAGGAAGCCGTGGAGAATTTACAGGGACGCTGGAAGGAAGTTTTGACCTTTGCCCCCTTGCACCTGATGAGACTCGAATTTAGATTGGACGAGGCTACCTTCCACCAGTATCTCAAGGAGATCGAGATAGAAATCAGTTCAGAGCAACAGGCACTCATTAAAAACGACGACGTCGACGGTATTTCACAGCGTAACAGGGAATTCTTCGTTAATCGTGGAATCGTTCTAGATGTTGAGAGAAGTTTGCAGACCCTGAAAAAGATCAGCAGCGCTTACAGTTTATTACAGCCTGGTGACAAGAGCTTGAGCGATGACACCGAGAAGGCTGAGAGATTGTGGGAAACAACGGCACAGAAAGTTGAAAATCTCAGAGAGCAGCTCCGCCAGGTTCCTCAGCAATGGACGGCTTATAGACAAAAGTAAATTTCTTTCCTCAAGACAATTAATGTTTTATCAATCACAAATTTTTGTTTATATACATAAATGAATATTTTGATTAGGTTTGATGAGATGACCCGTTGGATGGATCATGTGGATAGCACCTTAAGAACCATTTTGCATGAAGTCAATACGTTGGAAGAATTTGAGAAGGAAAAAACAATATTCCAGGTGAGAGTCATTAAAGAAATATAAATTAATAGCAAGTAAAAAATTTTTCTGTCTGTTTTGCTTTCACGACGGATAGCTTCAAGCATTAACGGTAAGATAATAACTACAAAAATAAAGAAACGTGGAATTTTCAAATAATTTAATTGATAGTATCTTCTTTTCTGGAATATCAAATTAATTGAAATTAATTGTTGTTTTACAGAAAATATGTCAGGAGGCCGATAGTAAGAGGGAAGAGATGAAGTGGTTGGTGCAAACTCTGGACAGTTTGACCTCGAATCGTTCGGATCACGAAGCAGTTTCTGAACAGAATCATTTGGAGCAACTGATAACTCGTTATAAGAACCTCATACCAACCATTGAGATCACAATGACAAAAACTGACATCTACTCGAAGAGTTATACTTACAGAAAAGAAGTTCGCGAAGTTTGCACGTTGTTGAGAAAAGTTCGCGAGCAGTCTAAGGTAGAAGTTCCAGCTGAGAGTACGGAGAGCTTGCAGAGTGCTGTGTCACACCAGGAACATCGCTTGAGCCAGCTAGAACAACAAAGAGCAAATATTGTCAGCATGCTACAACGCGGCAAGGATCTTCTTAAGGATCAACATGCACCTACTTTCGTATCCTCAGAGGTTCAGCAATTGGAAACTCACTGGAACGACACTTATGGACAAAGCATCGAAGCTTTAAAGACCTTGAAGAGCTCTCAGAAGCTTTGGACCACTTATGAGCAACAAAAGGATGAAATCTTAAAACTGATTGAGCAAGCCAATGACGAACTGAAAAAACTTGATTCTGATTATCTAAACGCTTCTCAGGTAGCCGCTGATTTACAGAGTAAATTAGAGCTTAGTTCATTCTTGAAGAAATCTGCTGAAGAGCTGCTGAATAAACTGCGAGAGACGCATTTCAATTTGGCTGAAATTGCACCGGCGGAAAGAAAAAAGCTTTTGCAAAAGGAAGTGAAAGAAACTGAAGAAAAAATGGAAGTTACCATTAAAACCGTTCACGAGAAGGTTATATATCTTCAGGAGTACAGCACCAAATGGAACAAATTCCAGTCAAAGCTTTGTGATCTTCAGACTTGGACTTGTCAAGCACCTCAGTCCATTTCTGCCATACAAGATTCAACAACTTCACCAGAAGAGAGAGTCCGGAAAACAGAATCATTACAGAAGGATATTCAACAAAAAATTACTATTCTCGAGACCTTGAAGGCTGAATCTCAAGATCTCACCAAAGGTAAAGTATTAAAAATTGATTTGAAAACTTTTATCAATAAATTTAATTTTACTTTTTGCAGATAGTAAACATCCTGAAGCCAAGCAGCTTCGCGATGAGATAAAGAATCTTCATGGTGCAGTGGAGGCCCTGAACGATAGTATTTTGTCCCAGCGAAGGTTGGCCACTGAAAACCTTGCTACATGGAAAGAGTATGAAACTGGTATTCAAAGATTGAAGCCCTGGATAGAACAAGCGGAGACAAAAGCAGCTTCGATGGGTAGTAAACCAACGACTCTGCCTCAAGCTACTGAAATGCTGGAGACTGCGAGAAGTTTCGAAAGAAGATGCAAAGAGCATTTACCACAAGTGCAGGAATTATCTAGCATCAGTCAACAGATTTCTGGTAGGACAGCAGCTCCAGATGAAGTGGATGCAGTCCATACAAGATGGAACGCTGTACATGACATTGCTGTACAGACCACCACGAAATTGGATAAACTAGTTTCGTCCTGGAATACTTTCGAGACCGATGCCAAGGAATTCAACGAGTGGTTGTTGAAGAGTGAAAAAGCAGTTTTGAAGGAACCAAACGTTCAGACACCAGAAGCCAGCAAGCTGGAGAAAGAATTAGTGCAGCTCAAGGAATTCAATAAGAGTATTTCTGACCACCAAGCTCAACTGATATCCCTCACACAAGTTTCCGACCACATAAGCCACGGCTTGTCTTTGGAAGGTGCTTCCAATTTGAAGAGCCGCGTCACGGAAATGAAAGCTCGGGTTAATAAACTCGCAGATACAGTCAGACATCAAATTAATCAAGTATCGGACGCCTTACTAGCCAGGCAAGAGTTCCAAATAAAAATAAATGATTTTGAAAACTGGATGTCAAGACTTAGATCTAATATCGTCGAAATTAGTGATGTTAATGTTGGCAATGTTGACACCAATTTGCAAGCAGTCCATGCTTACCTTCAAGAACATTCTGACAAACAGCCTAGTTTTTCTGTGATTTATGAGGAAGTGAAACATTTATCCTCCCATGGATCCAATGCGGAAGCTGCTGCCCTGAACGAGACTTATTCATCTTTGGCAGAAAAATATAGGACACTCGAGGATGATCTTAGACAGAAGAAAAAAGGTTTGGAGAAGTGGATCGAGCTTATCAGTTGGCATAATGAAGCTAACGCTCAGTTAAGTCACTGCAAATATGAATCCGAGGCTCGAAAACCAACGCTATCTGATTTGGAGAGATTGAGTAATGAGCTTCAGAGCGTTTACGTTAAAATTGATCATTGGAAGGAACAAATTCCAGTTATCGATAGTGCCTTAGGAGTGCGTGTCAGGGATAAGCATGAAAAACCTTTGACTGCATCGGCTCTGATCAGCGAGCTCGAGAACAAAGCAGTGACCTTGAAAAACGAATTATCGTCAAAGAAGGATAAGTTGGAAAATTTGGGGGCGAAATGGGACAACTTTAGGAAAATGCAGCAGAAAATCACCGAAGAGATAGTAAACACTCAGAGTAGTCTTCAGGAGATAACTTACAAGGTTGATACTTGTGAGAAGTTAGCAAGTGCAGTGGAGAAGATCGATGATCTTATCGAGGAGCATCAGACTCGAGAACCAGAAAAACTTGCGCTACATCGCGAAGGGGATGGTTTGATGAAAGAGGATCAAAGAGCAATAACAAACATCCAAGTAGTTTTGTCATCCGTGGATTCTAATTGGGAAAAAGTAAACGAGCTTCTGCGAGAGCAAAGGAAGAAGTATTCAGATATGGATTCTGGATGGAATCAATATCAAGAGGCCAAGGAAAAATTGAGCAAATTTATCGAGGAATCAGTAACGTTGTGCAAATCAGTAAAAGATGTTCCGCACGATGTTGCACAAGCAAGCGCAGCTCTTGAAAAACACAAAAGAGCTTTCGAGGTTCTTAAAAAAGGTAAGCATCATCTGGACAAAATGGAATCTAAAGCTCAACAGTTATTGAAGGAAGTTTCCTTGATGCCAAACTTTAAATCGGAATTAATGAATGATGACTTGAAGACCACTCGTAAAAGGTACCAGGATACTTATACACAGATCATAGGAAAAATGCAAAATTATGAAACTCAATTGATCATTTGGAAACAAATAGAGGAAGGTAAATATGAGCTAACTAGATGGTTGAGGGACACCAATGAGGCTTTGACCAGTGCCTGCGAGCATTTATCGGATGCTGAGTGTGGTCAGGCAAGATTAACCAGATACAGAGAAGAGCTTCCTGCTCATCAACAACTTCGTCAAAATATTCAAATTAAGACGGAACAATTGATAAAAATGAATGACGATGCCAATATATCCACTTTGAAATCATTGAACGAAGTACTTGACGAGCAGTTTAAAATGGTCAAAGAAGCTGCTGATAAGCTCGAATCCCTCACGTCAACATTCAACGTGAAAGAGAAATCCATTCGTCAAGAGATTAAAAAGACGAGTGAACTTATATCAAAAATCCGTGAAGATATAATAAAATGCGATGATCTGACTGGAGAAAACACGAAAATTCTAGGTAGGATCAACAAGTGTCAGGAGCTGAAGAGAGATTTGGAGCGTTGCGATCGTTCTCTGTCGGAAATAGGTGAAAAGATTACTGAAATTGCTACAGCGTATCCTGCCATTTCTAAGTCGACTTTGCCCAAGGAACATGAAGCACTTCAGCTTCGAAGAGAAGGTGTCGCGAAACATGCGGATAAGGTTAGTGCTACACTGATGGCATTTTTGATGAAACTATATCACGAGAAATTCAGTGCTCTTCAGCGTATAGTTGCCACGCTCAAAGAAAAAATTGCTTGGTGTGAACCTGAGCAAAGCAGCGACCGCTATAATCTTGAAGTGAAAATAACATCTCTGGGCGACGTGGAAACTGGGATATCCGATTGTGAAGTTAGATTGGCAGACACAGAAAATTCGTTGAAATTGTTGGAAACTGTCGAGAGTCGACAGACAATTGCGCCATTAAAAGCCGAGATAGATCATGTTAAAGTAGATCTCGACACGTTGAAGAACAATTATGCGAAGATCAAGAATGTCCTTGAGCGTAATATTTCCCTCTGGCAACGGTACGAGTCGACTTCAGAGAACGTCGTATCGTGGCTGAAGGAAAATGAAAATAAAATTCGAGCAGAAGCTTCTGCTCTCCTAAATCCTACCGAAGTGGAAGCTAAAATCAAGGAAATGGAGGAACTTCAGAAGATCGTAAAGAATTACGCCAATGAAATGAAAGAGCTGACATCACTGGGTGAACAGATAACTAAAGTGAGTCCTGAATCTCGAGTAGGTCAATATGTGGGTCACCTGAACAGTCGTTATCAGTCGATAATCAAATGTTTGTCGCAACATTTGGAAAAATTGCAAGAACTCAGGGAAAATCGGGACCAATATGCAGCCAATGTCAAGGAGCTCGAGGGATGGATCAAAAAAGCCGAGAAGAAGCTAAAATCCTTCGATGAAATTAGCGGTCCTAAACCAATGACGTTTTATCAGTCTCGTCTAAAGGAGTTGAAAACTTTTGGGGAAGAACGAGAAATTGGACAATATATTATGAATCGTACAGCGGAAAGTGGAGAGAGTTTATTTGCAAGAATCACTCCTAATTATCGAGAAGTGATTAGAACAGATTTGAGAAACCTTAGAAATAAAGTGGATGCTCTGACAGATCAGGCTAATGTAATTTACAAGAAGATCGAGAGTGATATGATGCACCGTTCATCCTTTGAAGACAAATATTCCCAAGTAAAACAATGGGTGTCCGATGCTAAAGCAAAGCTCGGAGATAAACATGATCTTCTACCAACGCTACAAGAAAAGAAGTTAGCCCTTCATTCTTATAAAGTTGTAGCACAAGACGTGAATGTGCATAAGAATATTCTTCAGCAACTCCAAAGTAGATTGGGAATAAAGCCCGATGACGAGTCCAGTGAGATGTTAAACACTGTTATAGAGGCCTACGATCAGCTCTCTGAAGACGTCCAAGATAGAATAAATGTTGCTGAAAAGCACGTGGCTAATCACGAAGCTTACTTGCAAACCTTCGAAAAGACGAGAGACTGGATCAACACGATAGTCAATGAAGCTATGCCTGTCATTGAAGACCTCTCCGTAGAAAGGGACAGTGCTAAATCAAAGATTACTTTAATAGAAAATATTCTACAACAGAAGAACGAAGGAGACCGTATACTGAACGATTGCAATCAGCAGTTGAATATTATCCTTGAACAAACATCAATTGCAGGACATCCTGCTTTATTAAAGGGATTCGAAGAACAGAAAGAAATATGGGACGACCTGCTGAAGAAATGCTTGCTGACGAAAGAGAAACTGAATCAGTTGTTTGATCAGTGGTCGGAATTTGAGAAGATGGTTGAAGATCTGGAGGCCTGGACCAAACAAATGGAGCCTCAGATCAAAGACCAGAGCTTGAAGAGCACAGAGGAAGCTAAACGAGTGCACCTTGAGAAGCTGAAGTCTCTGGAGGATGTGATAACTGCGAAAGCACCAGAGTTCAGTGCTGCGGTAGAGAGAAGTCAAGGAATCGAGGCTGAATCCGATTTGGCCAACAGGATATCACGTCAGGTAACCAAGTATCAAGCTATAAGAAATCAGGCAAAAGAAGTCGTTGCTAGATATGAGCAATACGTGAAGGAACATAATGCCTTTAACGAAAGGTACAACGACTTCCTCAAGTGGATCACGGATGTTCAAAACGAGCTGAAGAAGCACAGTGAAATCGTTGGTGATCTTTCAGTGCTTCAGGTGAGACAAAAACAAATTCGTGATTTAGGAGATATCAGGTCGAAGGAAAATGCACGTTTCGAGTCGATAATTGACCTTGGCGAAAAATTATACGCCCACACATCACCAGATGGTAGAGAAATCGTTAGACAACAGTTGAGAAATCTACGAGCACTCTGGGACAGTTTCTCCGAAGATTTGCACGTAGCCACTCAGAAACTCGATCAGTGTTTGATGCAATTTGCTGAATTCTCGTTGTCTCAAGAACAGCTGACTGCCTGGCTTCGAGATGTGGAGCGTGCTATGCACCAACACACGGAATTGAAATCTTCCCTTGAAGAGAAGAGAGCACAATTGCAGAATCACAAAATTATGCATCAAGAAATCATGTCTCATCAGGCGTTGGTCGAATCCGTTTGTGACAAGGCGCAACAATTGGTTGATCAAACCAAAGATACATCTTTGAATGTGTATCTTCAGTCCATAAAGCAGCTATTTCATAACATCGTTGCCAAATCTCAGGATCTACTGGAGAATCTCGAAGACTGTGCAGACAAACATCATCGATTTAATGTTCAGTGTAAGCTTTTCCAGGAGTGGCTAAATGCTGAACGCGATAAGCTAGCCGAATGTAATGACGTAACTGGTGAACGAAGCGAGATCTCTCGAAGACTAGCAACTCTGTGCTTGCTGAGCGACAATCGAGTCCAAGGAGCTGATCATCTTGAAAAATTAAAGCAGCTATGTACGGCTGTTACTAAGAACACTGCACCAAAGGGTCGAGAGGTTATTGAAAAGGAAGTGATAACTTTGGAAAATAGTCTTCAGCAATATCTTAGTGATATAGCATCAGTAGAGAAAAATCAGAACGCGACCATGAAAAAATGGCATGACTTCGAGGATCAATTGGAAGCCCACACCAAATGGTTCCGTTCCATGGAAGCTGCATTTAGGGATCAGCAGCTTCAACCTACTATACAGGAAAAGGAGGCTAGATTACGATTTTTTAAAGATAAACGAGAGATTATCATGGAACAGGAAAAAGAAATCGACGAATTTGTGGACAAATCTCACGGTCTTCTTCATCTTAGTGGGGTGGACCGTATAAAACCTTTGATATCGCAGATCAGTAACAGATATCAAGCTCTTCTTGTTCTTAGCAAAGAAATTACTAGCCGTTATCAGAGTATTGTGGACGACCACCGAGCTTACGAGAACAAGCTTAAAGCTATAAATGCTTGGTTGACTCCATTGGAACAAAATTTGTCAACCTTGAAGAAGGAAGAGGTAGGTGGCAATCTTGAAGCTAGAAGTTCGAGACTGCAAATGTTGTTGGCTGAGAGGGAGCAAGCTGAACATCGACTCGCTGGATTGTCAGCTGCTGGAGAACGAATTTTACCTGATACTTCTGCTCAAGGTCGCGAAGTTATCAGACAAGAGCTGAGACATGCCAGAGAACGTTGGGATAATTTAGCTGAGGGAATAATAGAGCAACAAAAGAAACAAGATGCTGAATCTCTGCAATGGTCTAATTATCAAGAAACATTACAGCAAATCTTGAGCTGGTTGGACACTATGGAAAGGACAGTCAGACATGATGCCTCTGCCATTTTATCTTCCGTGCAAGAGGTCAAATCTAAGCTTCTGAAAAGCAAGACCACCCATCAAGAAATCTTAGCTCATAAACGTATTATCGAAGGAATTTCGGAGAAAGCTAATGCTTTGATGCAAGTTGCCGAGGTACCATCCAATATTCAGGAAAAAGTTACGTCTGTTTCCCAGAGATACGAAAAATTGGTGAATGCTTCCCAGAAATCTATAGCAAATTTAGAATCATTGCATGATATTTTCCAACAATTCTACGATCTCCAGAAAGCCTATCAAGATTATCAGAAGCAACAATGGGAACGTTTGTCGAATTACAATGACTACACAGGAAATAAGGCTGTTTTGCAAGCAAGGCTTGCCAAAATTTTTGAAATCCAGGACAGTCAAAGTGATGGTGAATTGAAGCTCAACGTGTTGGCTGAACATGTGGCCCAAAGTGCATACAATTTACCTCCCAGATCACAGGAATTCATGGAAAGAGATTTAGCTAATTTAAGGTAAGTTGATGCTTTACTATTTACAAAGCAACCACTGTAGTAAAACTTTTATAATTTATTTTTAGGTTTGAGAATAAAAAGTTTATTACTGCCGTGAGTGATGTGATTCGTGCGATCGAGGAAAGAATTCAACAATGGACCGAATATGAAAATTCATTAGAACGTCTCTTGTCATGGCTAACCGATGCCGAGGCATCCCTCAAGAACTATTCCCTGAAAAATACGATTGAGGAAAAGCAGGAACAATTAGAAAGATATCAAGTAAGAACTTGATAAATATCAATTCTTATGGGCACAACACTAAAACACGACACTTATGAGAATTCGAATTAATTTTTTAAATATTTTTTTTCGGGAAGATTTTTTAATGTTGACAATTCCTAGGAACTGCAAAAGATTGCTGAATCTCGGAACTCGGACGTGAACGAGCTGATAGCACTTGGTGACCACCTAGAGCAAGTAAGAAGTAGCTCCGATTGGTCATATCTTCAAAGCTACTACATTATATCATGTTTTTATTTTATAATTTTACGTTTTGGTATTTTACGAATGCAGAAGAGAATTTCGGCTCTTTTAACATCATTTCTGTTTATTTTATATTTTTTGCTTAAACACTTACACCTACACACACGCACACGTTCATATAATGTTGTACATTTGATGAATAATGTTGCATTAACACGCTTCAATTCTTATCTATAGACACTGATCATAAATCTGAGACAAAATGAATCAGAGTTGGATAAGATGAGTGACGATTCTTCAGAGTTGATGCAAATAAGTGGAGAGACTAGATTCTCTGCGAGTGTCCAACAAGTCACATCTCGTTTCCAGTCGATTCAAGCGACTGCCAAAGTAAGACCAAGTATGATAGATATTTCATTGCTTACAGTGTTTCTGACTACAATTTTTAATTCTAGGAGCTTGTGAAAAAATGTGAGCAAGCCGTTGCAGATCACGCAGCTTATCTGGAGCGTTACAAACAGTGCTCGGAATGGCTAGCTTCAGCAAGTGCTCGTTACCAATCGACGAATGAGAATGCGAGTGGTACCAGACAGGAGCTGATATCACACGTGGATACCTTGAAAGAATTATTGAGTCACCTGTCTACCGCCAATCTACTGGTGAACAATACAGTCGATGCTGGTTCACGTTTATATCCTACAACAGGAAACGAGGGTAGGGAAATTGTCAGGCAGCAATTGCTGGATCTTCAACAAACATTAGAAGGACTGTACGATAGTGTCGCCTCTACCGAGAGGGAACTTCAAGCTAAGATCTCTCGTTGGTCAGGATTCGACGAGTGTAGTGAAAGCTTCGAGAATTGGCTGAAACACGTAGAGTCTCACTTGAAGCCAGACATTGAACTAAAGACCACCTTGGATGAAAAACGTGCTCAATTGCAGATTTATAGAACTTTTCTGCACGATGCTCAGGCACATCAGCAAGATTTATTCGATCTTCGAGATAAAGCTGAGAGTTTGCCTGATAGAACGACTAAGATAGATCAGATTTTGGACAAGCTAGCGAAGAGACACACTGCTGTGCTGAAGAGAGCTTCAGGGTTTGCTGAAAGGTATGAAGGAATTGTCAGTGATCACCAGCAATACAGCAAGGCAGTTCTGGATACACACGAGTGGTTGGATGCGACTCATAATGCTGTTAGCCTTTGGGGTGATGTAGAGCTTGAACGTGTTTCTCTTCACACCAATCTGGATCGTTTAAAGAATCTTCAGCAAGGTCTTCCGGAAGAAGAGCCAAGAGTACAGCAGATCAGGGCTTTGGGTGAGAAAGTCATTCCTGGTACTTTAGAATCCGGTCAAATCAATATAAGGTCACAGATGGATTCGTCCCAACAAGAATGGGAAGGATTGGTTTCAGCTGTAAAGTCAACCATCGAAGCTTTGGAAAACAAGCTTCAACAATGGAGCGATTTTGAAATTTCTAAGGAGAGATGTTTGGCTTGGATCAGAGATACTGATACAAAACTTCATGCTGTGGATTTAAAATCGAGCTTAGCGGAAAAGAAGGATCAACTTGAGAAACTGCGTGCTCTTCAGGGTGAAGTTCGAGCTAAAGAACTTGAAATCGACGCTGTTACCGAACGTGCTCAACAGCTACATAAAAATGTTACGTCTCGTACTTCTTATATATCTGAACTTAGCTCCAAGTATCAGCAGATATCTAGCAAAATTAAAGATTTGAACAATCGCTGGCACCAGTATGTGGCCACCCATCAGGATTTCGATAATCAATTGTCCGAATGTACAAGATGGCTGGATGAAATTAAGAACAAACTGGCTTATTGCTCCGACCTGAGTGCTTCATCCCAAAAAGATTTAGAGGGCAAAATGGAGATCGTACAGGACTTGCTTTTGTACAAGGAGGATGGATTTGCCAAAGTTCAGATTATTGTTGAGTTGGCACAGGCAGTACTAGCTAATACTGCGCCAGCTGGTCACAAAGCTATAAACGATGCTCTCGCAAAATTACAAGAACAGTGGAGTGCTCTGGTTTCAAAGATGTTAAAGACCAAGACGAATCTGGATGATTCCATTAATAAATGGGCTGGGCTACTTGAACAGATTCAATCCATTAATAAGACTGTGGAATATATGCAAAATTCTATCGACGAGATTTCCCAGTTCCAGACTACCATGACGGAAAAGAGGAATCAACTTGAAAGAATCAAAGCTCTCGAGGAAAAGGTAAGGTGTGAGAATATCGAAGTGGACAGCTTGAAGGTCAAAGTTGCCGAAATGATTGCCAGTGGACAACAAGGATTGGCTGCATCTCAGGCTCAAGATATTTTAAACAGATTTGACACACTGTTCGACAAAGTCAAGTCATTGTTAGCTGAGAGAGAAGAGCAATATAAAGATCATCGATTTTACAAAGAAGCCCATGATGATTTGATTGGCTGGTTGAACAGGGCTCGCGAAAAAATTCCTTCCATGAAGCAAAGGTCTCTCAGCGATAAATTAGCAATAGAAAATGTTGTTGTTCTCTTAGAGAGCTTGCTGAATAAAAAAGCTCAAGGTGAATTGTTGGTGGAGCATCTCCAACACACTGGAAAAGTAGTCTGTGCGAGCACAAGTCCTCAAGGTCAAACAGTCATCAAAAATGACATTCGAGCTCTCACAGAAAGCTTTGAGGGATTATTTAAAGGTAATACAAATAAAAATCCCTTAATTTTTTACATTATACTAATTTAAATTTTTTACAGAAATGCAGCAGCAAAAAGATCAACTGGAGCTAACGGTCAGTCAGTGGCGAGACTACAAAGATGAATATGAAAGATTGAGCGACTGGTTGCAGCAATTTGACATATTAATAAAAGCACAAAAGAATGCTTTATTGCCGAATGTAAAAGAAAAGGAGAAACAAGTACAGGAAGTAAAGGAAATATTGGAAAATCTAATGAAAGGTCAAGAACAGATTGACAAATTTAATAAAACAGCTTCTGGTCTTTTGTCCTCTCATCTGGATAGTTATGTCAATAATCAGCTACGTCATTTGAACTCACGCTATCAAGTTCAGGTAAACCTAGCAAAGGACGTTCTGAACAAAGTTGAAACAAACCTATCTCAGCACCAGGAGTATGATGCAAATCTAGGAAAAGCTCGTGCTTGGATAGAAAATGCCAAACAGATCATTCGACAAGGAACAGAAGCTGCTTCCACCAGTAGTAGGGAAGAATTGCAGAATAGATTGGACAAAATTCAGGAATTGCTTCGTAAAAGAGAAGAAGGCCAGAATCTGGTACATCTGACGGTAAATTGTGGGGAGAAAGTAATGAGGAATACAAGATCAGATGGTAAAGAAGAGATTAGTGCTCAATTGAAGGAAATTCAAAATGATTGGGAAAGATTGGTGAAGAAAATTTCTACGACAAAGGTTCATCTTGAGACCAGTCTCTTGCAGTGGGCTGATTATAGTTCTTCGTATTCTCAGCTGCAGCAGTGGATAAACGACCGCGAAGCAAAGTTGCAACAAGTTTGCGAGCAGAAAGTATCGAAAGCTAAGAAAGGTTTGGCTGGACTAAGTTCGTTGGCTATTGGAGAACGCAAAGCTAATCTGAGACAAACGAACAGCATTGTGCAGGATATCGTTGCTTTCGAGCCAATGATTCAATCGGTTACAATAAAAGCTGAAGATCTTCAACAAGCCACACCAGCTACAGAGATCTCGATAAAATATGAAACACTGAGCAAACAGGCACAAGAACTGTATGCAAAACAAAAGGAAACGGTTGAGCAACATCAGGCATTTATCGACTGTGGAAATGAATTTATTCAGTGGATTCGAGCGGCCAAAGAAAGATTGGGAAAGTGTTCGGAGCCAACAGGAGACAAAGAATCTTTGGCCAGTAAAATTACACAGCTGAAAGTTTTGGAGAGTGAATTATCCGAGGGACAGAAAAAATTAGAGAAAGTCTTGGAAACTGGCAACGCAGCTTGTCAGATAGCTGACGTTGAGGATAAAGAAATTATTGAGGAAGAGGTTGCTCTCTTACAGGAAGAATATGATAATTATGTGTGAGTATTATATAATATTTATTGTAATAATGATTATAATGAACTTTTATTTAGTAAATGTTATCTAATAATTTATTGTGTTTTTATATAGGGATTCATTGAACAGTACGAAGAGCCTACTTGAAATTGGAATTGTCAAATGGACAGAATATGAAGATCAATTCTCCGAAGCTACCGATTGGCTCACCCAGACCGAGCAACTTGTACAAACCTTCAACAAACTTCAGGACAGTCTTGACGAGAAGAGAAACGTTCTGGAGCAGTTCCAAGTTCACTTGCAGACACTTTTTGACTGGCAGAAGGAGCTTGACAGATTAAACATGAAAGCTCAAATGTTATTGGAAACCTGCGCAGATACAAGAATTTCCAATGCCATTACTCAATTAACCACCAAATACAATGCTCTGCTTTCTCTCGCTAAAGAAATTATGAGACGACTCGAATTGCATTATCAGGTAAAGATAATTCTCTTTTGGAGTTGTGTCAAATGAAAGTATAATTTATTTTAATACATTTTTTATTATTATTAGGAGCATCAACAGCATAATACCTTGTATCAGGAATGTCAGGATTGGATTGAGAGAACACGCGACAAGCTTGCAGAATGTAAAGAAATTCCTAATACATTGACAGAGTGCAATAATAAATTACACACTTGCAAGGCTATTCGACAAACGCTGGAGCAAGGTCAGAATAAATTGCGTTACGCTTTGGAGCTCAAAGAAAAGGTGATAATGAATACGGAACAGAATGGAGCGGCTAAAATACAGGAGGATACTGAAAATCTAAAATCTGAATTCGACAAATTGTTGTCTGATGTTGAGGATGCCAGACAAAAATTGTCCGCCAGGGCAGCTGCTCTTGAAGAACTCGGTAAAATTCATCGACTTCTCGCAGATTGGATCGAGGAAGCGGAAGGAAAAGTTCAAGCCGCTGAGTCATACAAGAATGATCTTAGCGAGAAAAGAGCGTTACTGGAAAAATATAAGGCAGTTCAGAGGGATATTCAATGTCACGGGGATACGGTTGACAAATTGACGGCAAGACTGATCGAAGATTCCACCATACCAAAGAGTCCTTACGAGTCCACCATTTCCAAATATCACGAGCTCAAGCGATTCACCGTTGAAAAGATCAAGGTAGGTATTATTTTCTATGAAAATCATTTGTAATTCGTTAGATTTCCCCATTGATGTAAAACCATGTCGATTTTTTTCAGAATCTGGAGGAACAAGTGAAAGATCATGAAAAGTTCCAGCAAGCCTTGAACGAAGCTTCCGATTGGGTTCGAAGAACTAAAGTAGAGCTTCAACAATATAATGATACGCATGGAGAGAAGGATCGTGTGGTGGAGAGAGAAAATAAGATCAATCAGATCATTGCGTCGTTGCCAAAAGGGGATATGCTGATATCCAAAGTGATTGAGCTAAGCGATACAGTGATCTCAAAAACTGGAGCAGAAGGACAAGATACCATCAACCAGGATGTGAAGCAACTACAGGCAGACTGGAAGGCTCTGCAAGCTCAGTGTCACGAGGCCCAAAAAACTCTGGCCCATTGCATATCCATCTGGTCTCAGTTCACAGGAGCTTTGGATGGAATGAGAAGTTGGATCGACCACTTCCAGAAAAAAGTATTAGAAGAGCAGGCGAATGAGAACAAAACTCCCAGTGACCTTGCCAGATGTAAGAGACTCGTTGAGGAGGCGATTAAGCAAAAGCCAATTCTTGAAGATTTGAACGATAAATGCGAAGCTCTACTAGAGATGAGTGCCTGTAGCAGTGCCAGGGATAAAACTGTTCAATTACAATCCGCCTACACCTCTGTCCTAACCGATGCTCAAAGCCTTGTTTCCAAGGTCGAAAAGAATTTATCTGACCACACCGAATTCCTGAAAGCCAAGAAAGAAATGGAAGATTGGTTGCACACTGCTCATGGATCTGTCGAAGACTGTGTTGGTGTTGGTGATGTAGCCTGGGCCAAGGATAAATCTGAAACTACTCGAGTAAGTTTTTATTATAGTATTACAAAGGATCAATGAAGATAATTATTGAATTAATTGATTTTTTTTTATTGCAGCTCGTAGCAACTCGAATGACAGAAGGACAGCATCTTCTATCGACCCTGCAGAATGCTTTTGCAAAGGCGATCAACACAGCCTTGCCAGAGCAGCAGGAGCAGCTTAGAACGGACATGGCGAATCTTCGCTCGAGCTGGGAGCAACTGAGCATCGACCTAAACACTGTCCAAGCTCAGGTAAAATCCATCTTAAATCGCTGGGAGGACTACGGTGAAGCCCATGAGAAGTTCAAACGATGGCTGAACGAAATGGAAAAAACTGTGGAACGTTTACCAGATGCAAAAGGGGAGCTTGGTGAAATGAAAACTTTATCAGAAAGGCACAAGCACATTAGCGAAGAAATTAAGAGCAAGAAGTCAGATTTGGATCACTTGATGACGGAAGCTACCGAACTTTCAAGCTGGGCCAAGAATAATGGGACCTTGGAACAGACCAAGAAGCTCTTGGTGAGGTGGCAAGCTCTTGGAAAACATGTCGAGGATAGGAAGAAACTCATCGAAAATGAGATGCACGAATACAACTCATATCACACCGCCCTGCAGGAAACTGAAAAGTGGCTTCTTCAAATTTCCTTCCAACTCATGGCTCACAATTCCTTGTACATCATCAACAAGGAACAAACGTTAGATCAGATAAAGCAGCACGAAGCTCTTTTAACAGATATCCAAGTATACCAGAACGTTTTGGATGAACTCAGGACTAAGGGCCATGGACAAATCGATCGTTACGTCAAGGTCAATCCATCTATAAAAAATACCATAGAGACTCAATTGCAGAATGTTCAGGATAGCTACAACTCTCTCCTAGGCACAGCCTTGCAAATTAAGAGTAGACTTGCGGAGTCTCTAGCAAAGTTTCAGGAATACGAGAACACGTTGGAAAGCATAATGAAAAATTTGGATGCTTACGAGCCTGAAATCGCGAACGAGCTTGAAGCTCCTCTGGATACCTTAGAATCGGCTGAGCAAAGTTTGGAAAGTGCCAGAATTTTGCATAATAAGTTACAGTCTGAGAAGGCTCGACTCGCTTTGGCAGTGGAAGCTTGCGAAGCAGCTGCTGCCTGTGTTTCAAGGCCAGGTAGTCCACTCGATGCACCGCCCGTTCAGATCCCTGCCAGAGAAGTAGAAGTCCGTAACAGATTGGATGATTTCATCGATCAGGTATTCTCGGAATTATTTCATTTCATCATTGTTTCGGCTATAGACTAATATTTTTAATGCACGATGCACATACAGAGATTTACACAATTTTTTATTCAAGCTTCATTTCTCACATTCACTAGGTAACAACGATACAAAGCTTAGAATTATATCTTATGATCTATTTGAGAGATTATTTTAGCTTTTTTATATTAGAAGCAATTAATTCACGTGCTTTTTTATTTTTGCATGATTTGGTTTTATTTTATGTTGCACTCTTAGAGAAATAACGAAGATAGAGGCGACAGGCTGCAAGCTCTGCTAGATAATCTCAAGCGAAAAGGCTTCTTAGCAGAACTAAATAGAATGTGTGATCAGGTTTGTAATTGCACGTCAAATTGTCTATTTTTTAACAATTTCAGTAACAATAGTTCAGCACTGTAGTAATTATTATTTCAAACGAGTGAGATTTTTTTGAAAAATCCTCACTGACGAAAACTTTGTTTTTTCTGCAGATGCAAAGTCATTTGATGAATGTGACTAAAGCTGTGAATGAATTGGAAGAACAGACGAGACAGAAGAATGCACTTCGAAGCTGGATAAATCAGCAAAGAGCGCTTTGTGCCGAGTGGAAGTCTCGTCCAGCAAAATTAAGATCGGAAGCAGCTCAATCTGAATTACAAGCCATGTCTGAGTTGCTTGATAATGTTAGGGAGAGACGTACCAGAGCCATGACGGAATTATCTTTGCAAGAAAATGATCAGGTATTAATTTGACATTGATTATAAAAAGATTAGGACATTTTTCTTAAAACCACGATTATCATTTATAGGATATCGAGGATGGATTGGATAAATTAGAAGCAGAATTAATGGATGCAATATCTGGAAAGCAAGCTGCTCAAGATTTGATGCGGAAATACAGAGCTCAGGTTCAGGAAGTTCAGGCTTGGTTCGATGTTCTTTCGAAGAAAATCGACGCGATAGAAAAAGGCAATGGCATGACTATCGGCCAAAAGATATCAAATGTGAAAGAGATCAGTACAGAGTTTGAAGCTCAAGGACCAGAGAAACTGGAAGAAGTCAAGAAGCTTGCCGACCAAGTTATGGATTCTGTGAGTAACCTTGATTCCCAGCAAATCGAAGAGCAGCTTAAATCTGTGGAGAGGAGATACATCGATATCACAAAGAAGCTGCAGAGGAAGATTCAAGTTTTGGACATGACAGCTCAGGGAATTGAATCTACAAAACGAGAAATCGAGGAAAATCGTGATTGGATCGAACAAAAGAAAGAACAGGCTAGACTATCAGAACCACTTGGATTCGAGAGTAAACAAGCTGAAGAAAGACTGCTCTCTCTTAAGGTAAGAAAAAAATTTTTAAATCTTGTTTCAATTTTTCTCATTGTTACCATTTCATATTCTTGCAGGCTTTGTTGAAGGAAGCAGAAGGTAAGCAAGTGGTAATAGAGACTTTGGAAAAACGAGTGGGAAACATGCAAAATGAATTGGAAACAAGCGAGCAGCAACAACTGGAAGCAGATACGAGAGCTTTGCGTGGAGAACAGGCCGAGCTTTGCACTATTTTGCGAGAGGAAATTTCTGGTGCATCTGCTGCTGCTGACGTTCGTAGAAAGCTCGAGACCGACCTTGAACGAACTCGTAGCTGGATTCGAACGAAGAGTAACGACTTGAAGAAGCTTAGTGGTTACCTTCCCCTGAAGGCTGCCAGAGTCCAGCAAGACATCGCTCAACACAGTGGCCTTGAAAGTGAAATAAAATCTTTCAACGAGAGTAACTTGAACGATATCCTAAAGCAAAGTCATGTTCTGCTGAAAGAATGTAATGATGAAGACCGCGAGAGATTGCAGAATCTGCTAGATGAGCTTAGCAAAGATTACGAAGAGCTCACGAAGGAGGCTGAGGAAAGAAAAGCATCTCTGGCTGATCTTCTTCAGGGTAGAAAATCGTTTGAGAACGAAATGGATAAATGTCAACGTTGGATCGATGAGGCCGAAGTAGCAACATCTTCAGATCTACGCACTTCCAGTGTCGATGTACTTCGAGAACAGCTGGCTAAGGTACATCTCAGAATTATTTTTTAACTATTGATTTATTATTCTTTCAAAAATGATTCATAATTACACTGTATTTATTTTCTCTTTAGTACGATCGCTTGAAGAAAGAAGCCAAGGAATACGAGGATGACATCGAGAAGATAACTCAGCAAGGAAAATCAATTCTGCCAACGATCAGTGATGCAGATAAGTTACAGCTGAGCGAACAGTTGAAAAACATGAAAGAGGCCCATGCCAGGGTGGCTGGAGTGATAAACGACAGAGCAGCAGCTTTGCAGAAGAGTATCGACGAGGCTGAAGAGGCTGCTGCTAGAGTGGCAGAGGCCATTCAGTTTATGACTGATATTCAAAAGGAACTGCAGGAGCTCAATAAACCTATAGGAGCACGAGCAGAGGATGTCGAAGGAATGCTGGCTGCTTACGAGAGAATCCTGGCAGATCTCAAGGCTAACAAAGCTAAACTATCTGACCTCCAAAATGTCAACATCGGCGATCTTCATGGTGTAGTCGGTCAGCAGGATGACTTGATTCGGGCCTTGGAAGACCAAATCGCTAAACTGAGACAACTCTTGCTTCTCCGCCAACAATTCATTGCTCTAATCACGGAAATTATGACCTTCATCACAAAATACACAGAAATTGTCACTGGCATTGAAAAGTCTGGTCAAACTACAGAGGAAAAAATTAAGAGGTAATAGTTGCTTAACGTTTCTAAAATGTTCATTTAACAAATTGGAGATAGGTCATTATCGAACAATTTTTTTACAGATACGACGATGTAATTTTGAAGATTCAAGAATGTGAAGCCACTCTTGCTAAAGCAACGGATATGGGTCAGCAAATAGCAGCCGAGGGTTCGGCAGCTGACAGGAACAGCATTACTGAGCAACTTCAGTCATTGAAACAACAGCTTCAAGGTCTGAGGAGAGCAGTAGAGAATCAAAGGGAGCAGCACGAACTTGCAGCTGCCGAACATAAGAGACTCGCTGGCGAACTTGCTAATATCCTTGATTGGTTAGAGAACAACGAAAAAGAGGTGAAATCTAGGCCACTCTTGGAGAGGGATCCACAGAGTGTAGATGAAGAATTGAAAAAGCACAAGATTCTCTGCGATAGCGTTAACGAATATTTAGACAGAATCAGAGCTCTTCAGGAGTCGGTGAGATACGAAGAGGGGATGCCGGGTTCCTTGAAGGAAATGTTGAGTGAAGCTGGTTCCTTGTTGACTTCCTTACCAAGAGAAATGGAAGATCGTGGAAATTATTTGGAAAGCAATATGCAGATGAGATTGGACTATGCTGCTTTGACTGAGAAACTTCACAATTGGGTGAAGGAAGCTGAAATTCGGCTAGAGAGTGACAAGGATGGACTCGATTTCGAGAACGTTCTCAGTGATTTGGAAGAGCACAAGGTGAATAATCTTAAAATAGGATTCGTTTACTTAAATTGTAGAATTTCACTAATTTCAGCAATTTTTTTCTTTTAGATATACTTTAGCTCTGAGAATACCATCAGGGAATTAGTGTCTCAACAGATCCAACAGGCAGCGGACAAGATTTGGCCATCGTTGAATACATCTGAACAGGAAGAGTTAAGCGCTGAGCAGCAACAACACAGGCAGTTGTTGAAGAACACATTGAATACTGCCAAATCCCACAAAGCAAGATTGGAGCAAGGTGCAGAGACATGGAGGGATTACAGTCAAACATTGGAACGTGTTAGAGCAGTTATAGCTAGAACGAGATTTACTGATGAGCCAGTCACGACTCTGGCTGGATTACAATACAATATCCAAAAAATAACACACGCCCTAAATGATATTCAGGTGAATTATTAATTATTAAAACAAATTTCTTAATTTTAATTCCCCATAATTTTATTTATCTTCAATTTTCTTTATAGAAACAACAATTCGAATTGGACCTTCTAAACGAAAGAGGTCGCGAAGTCTCGAAATTGGCAGATGCGAAGAACAAAAAGATTATAGAGAGCCAACTTACCGAGACCGGAACGGAATGGAAAGAGCTTGTTTCCGGTTTGGAGGGTAGAAGGGACGCTCTGGAAGCGCTCTCAAAGCACTGGGAAGAGCTTGAATCAAGATGGTCCATTATTGAAGCCCACCTGAACGCAACTGAAGAAAAGAACAAACTTGTCGACACAATTGTTAGGTCTAAGCAACATCTACAGGACACTTGCAAAACTCTTCATGTAAGTCCTTTATTTTTTTAATATATAACCTTTTATCGAGAGATTTGAATAAATACATTTTTCGCGATCTTGTATAAAAATAGTATCAATTTAAAGATACCTACGTGTGCCGATGCACATCATTATCGATTAACCATCCTTACACTGACGTAGGGTTAGCTCTGTCCTTATTCGTTATAAACTTCCGTTTTACTGGATATGTCAGACGTTCATGGCCAGGTGTTCTCCACATTTCCCTAAAACTAGCAGTTTCACTGTCTTGTGGATTCCCAGAGTGTAATGCACGTATCTCACTACTCTAACGTTTCATTAGCCCTATACTAATCGAAACTTTACCATAGTCAGTAGATATAATTAAATTGATTTGGTGATAAAGTTATAAACATATATTATGTAATTATTGAAATTGTTATTTTTTCTTGTTTCAGGACTTGGTGAAAGAAGCTGAAAACCTGCAACCCACAGCTGATGAAATAAAAACTTTGGCGGGTCCGGTACTAGCATATCTCGCTGTTTTCACCGAAACTCCAGCACACGCCCTCGAAGATCGTATTGATGCCTTGCAGAATTCCATCGAAACGTGAGTCGTGCATTTCTTTATTAAATCTGCTCAAATTTGGGTCTGCGCCACAGCCCTCCCTTCATAAAATAAATTTACATTATAGAAAATAATTTAATTTTCTCACAGGATATATTCGAAAGTATAAAACTAAAATTTTCTAGTGCACTGGAGAAATTTTCACAAGCAACGAACTGAATAGATATTAGAAGTGATATAATAAATTTAAAGTTTAATTAATGTCATTGAGAAATTAAGACTTGTAATTAAAGGAGCAACTAAATTATGGTGTAGAAACTGTATCAAAAGTTAGCTGCAATTACATTGAATTCTAATTAGCCCCATAGATACGGTAAAGTTCGATTCAAACAATCGCCCGGTAGTTAAGGTGCAAGAACCCGCCCACGAGCAGATTAGCATGCGCATGCATGATTGTGCACTACGCTTGTATGCTTGCAGGAACTCCCTCACCCCTCCACTTGAAAAAATTTGTTTCAGCAATGATTATAATTGTCAACACATCATCGAATTTAAATGTTACAGTAATTTTTTATTATTTACAGCCTAGTCTATATAACATTAAATAGTATAGAAATTTGTTAAAATTAAAAGTTATTTAAAATCTGCTTTTCTTATTATTAAAAGGAAAAATTACAGTTTATAATTTCGCTGAGAAATGTGTTTAAGGAAAGATCGAGACAGTACTAATGATTGCGTCTACGTGATGTAACTCCAATTTGCTTACATTGTTTATGATTTTATTCTCATATCGTCATCGATAATTCAGGATTCCTCGGAATAGGCTTGCGCAGCACATAAGTTGAGAGGCAACTGCCAAATTACTCACTCATTAAATAGCATTGCAAAAGCGGGCCAGTATAGACAAATATTATATAAATTACACAAACGAATGCTGTTTTTACACTGCTTAAAAAAAAATAAAAATTATTGTCGAACATGTGCTAAAAATCTTGATATCGAGCAATTGGATTGCGAAAAGATTACAAGTTTTTTGGGAAAAAGAAAAAATTAGATGGGTTGTGAGGAAGGAGTCGCGCGGTAACCTTGAGCGGTCCATATTGAAGGTCAGCGTTGGATATGCGAGAAAACGTGAGGTCGTCGATTCGTTGCATCACGTCGCGTTGCATACTACGTCACAACCAAATCGGTCATATGACGTAACCCATCAGGGGATAAATAGAGGCTCTCGGTGTTGGTAAGAGAAGGTGACGAGGCTGCGGAAGGTCGATATGCCCATGGTCCCTACTATTCTTTTCTGCACCGGCCCGTCACCGACGAGCTTTCAACGCTGATCCATTCAGTTTCAATTCGATCGCCGCGAGTTTAGCTCACTGCTCATCTATCCTCAGGATTCTCGCAATAACGTCCGCGAGAAGCTTCCTGCTGCAACAAGAAAATTGTGTCGTTCGTTACTAATTTTAGCTATCGGATCTTGTTTCAATTTCGACATTTTTTGCATTGCTTCATTTTATGAATTTTCAAACATTTATTTATCTACTATTTTAATTTTTCTTTTGGCACCCCGAAAGCCTCAATCCCCGTACAGATCCCACCATTCTCGTTCTTCACTCTCGTTATTAGTTTTTGAGAAACGTCGATAAATTTACCATTTTCAGTTGCAGTTACGAAACTTCTCTATTTTTAAAATCTTAGTGCAAGCGAGGATAAGTGCACGTTTTAATTTTCAATTCTTCCGTGACCTGAGAAATCTTGAGAATTTTTATTTCGAAAGGCATTCTTGTTAAGTGATAGTGCGTGTTATTGATAGTGTCAATAAATTAGTGACTCACTGTCATATGCCATGGATAAAATAACTTCGACATGAACTTGTACTTCTCTGAGCAATATGCATCCCAAAGGTAAGGTGTATTTTTTTCTAGTCAAAATGGAAAATCATTAAGCATTTCTTGCAAGTGCATTTTATTTTTTACGAGTAGCAGAATAGGTTTCAAAGAGAACTACTCAGTAACCAATTACTCGATCTTACGAATAACTTTCGAATTGGTGTGAATACACCATTTTTTCCGTCTTACGTATGCGACCATACGTATTACGGTAAATATTTCCACCCAGGTCATTACCATATGATAGAAGGCAAAGTACAATTTATGTTGCCTCTTTATCAATTGACTTTATTCATTGCCTTATATTTATTTTCGGACTTAAGGCAGGAGTTCAATGACCCCCTTGCGAATATGGTTCACCCTAATTGAACTCCGCTTGCGTGTTTAAATTTAACCATAGAAACAGAAACGAAAATCTGGTCCGTTGGCCTGATTTTCGCCTTGTGACGTAATACTTTGAATTCTTCCAAACTATATCGATGCAAAGTCATCTCTTAAATGATACAGAAAGTTTATCTTTCCATTAAAAACGAATCTTACGGATTTACATCATTCGAAAAACAGTGGTCTTCGGTAACATCAGACTGTACAAAGCTCCTTTGGGTAATAAATTTGATTTAATTAATTACTATATTGAATGATAATTGAGTTTAGAAAAAAAAAGGAGACTCTGGAATTGCAAGCCTAAGTTTTTCACTCAAGCAAGATTATTCTTAGGCTGCATTCGCTCTTGTAGTCTCTGGGCTAATGAAACTAGGAGGCCGCATGCGTCGGAACGCTAGGCGCCGCTGTTTCGTGCCGGCGCCGCGACGCACCAGCGAATCGCGACAATAACGTTTCGAACCGCTGCTTGGCTTGATCGTGCCGCGCCGTACTGCACGAATTTCTTTAAGAAGACTCGTTCGACCTTGCACAAAGACTTCAATAAACTTCAAAGTTTACTCGAATCTTTCCCTTTCCGGATTCTCTCGTGCCTAACGTCTCACCGACCTTTTCTCATAGGTATATTTAATCTTTTTTTTACACTCTCAGAGATTTCTTCACGAGTACCTATCAGTTATCACCACGTGCCACAAACGTCTTCCTCGGAATACCTCAGTGATCTAAATTGGATTAACATAGTATATCAACAATAAGGTTTACAAAGTATTTTGGTAGGTTGCCGGCCGGTGAACTGAAATTTCGATCTAATTTAACGTCGCGTCATTTACAGTTTTGATCAAATGAACGGACTCGGCCAAAACCTGACACTGACAAAACAGACTTTCGTCACAGATATACTCGACGAGGACGATCTCACTGAATTCTTTCTACTCGAGGACCACTCGTGATACCGGGTGTACAGCCAACTGATGTCATCTTCTAAAAGTCATGATAAAAACAGTGACTTCATCCCTTCAGTCTTATTGGCTCTTTTGCTTTTTCACCTTGACGTGTGGGATTTCATAGATTTTTTTGGGAATCAAAAGAGAAAGCAAGTTTTTTTCCCTTACAGTTTCGTCATATTAAAAAATATACTTCGATCCAAGTAGCTTTCGGAATAACATCAATTATTATGACAGTTGTCTGGTTATTGTTAACTAATATGTATGTACGAGCAAACGCTATACTGGTTTCCACATTAGACAAATGTTGGGTTAAATTTAGTAATGAAAGCATCCGTCTACAAAGATTTGACGACAAATCGTAACTTGACATTAATGCTTGCTGGTCGGTATATAACCAAAGAATATCTCACAAATGCGTCGCATCTATTAAATTCATATCGTAGGAATTTTTTTCATCAGCAATTTTTGCTTAATTTGGTTAAATAGCGTGATTATATAGTCAGTAGTTTGACGTGGATTTTCCTTGAACTTTGACGCGAGTAAAGAAAATTTTTGGGCGCCGAGTAGTGGCCAGGATATCCATACATATTTCGATTCTACTTTTAGCCAAGGCTGCGGAGCCTCTAGTCTCGGGCTGGGCCTCAAGCCAGCTCCAACACGCATTTCCGATTCTAAATCCGGCGCGTCCCACGGGATATCTCGAACGAAAACTTTTTTACTCCTCACTCATGACCCCTCAACCCCTGACCTATTCACATCTTTTCGCAAAAGCGCGCAAAATTTGTAACGTATGATTTTCTCACTTCATCGCGAGATAGTTTTACTGGCCCGAGCTATTTTTACCTGTTTATTTCCAAAGCTGCAGAGTCCAAAGCAAAGCAGTCTCCCGCCATTCGCTAAATTAGACGCGTAGTGCTTTCATAACTTTGAGTAAACAGTCGCAACTTGCGTCGCAACTGATTGACCTGTTTGTAAAACTTTCTTGTACAAATAGGTCATGCGTGAAATTATAAGTGTCTCGATCTTTCTTTCGTCGGCTCACATTGTAATTACCGAGTTAGTTTTGAAGTTAAAGAAAAGTGTAGGATAATATTGATAGGAGAAGTGGGAGAGTATTCCTTTGCGAGTAAAGGGAAAAGAATTGATGAGAGCATATACAGTATAGGATATAAGAGTGAATAAGAAAGAGGGACGGTGGTTGCAGGCTGGTTGGATCGTTGCGGGACAAGTCGGAAAAGGCGAGCGAGGATCTGGAAGCGCTCGAAGCGATCGAAGGAGACATCGAGCGGCTCAGGAAGCGCCTGAACGAGACGAGAGAGATCGCATCCGAATTCTACGTTTACGGTGCTGACCAGGACAAGACCGAGAGTGACCTGGACAATTTACAGCATCACGTAGAAGAGCTTGTGAACTCCGCAAAGAAGTTCACCGCGAGCACTAAGGCGCGGTACCAGACTAGCCAGCAGTTGGTCCCGAGTGATCTGGCCCAGCATCTCACAGGACTTGAACTTTGCTCGGAAGCAACGACACAGACCATGGAGGAGAAACAGAGGGAACAGAAACGAGCCAGGACCACCAGGTCTGATTACCTCACCGACGTCGACGAGGTTCAGGCTTGGATAAGGCAGGCAGAATTAAAAGTGCAGGATAGGTCTGTGGAGCCTGTCACTCTGAGGGAATATCTCAGGCAAATCCAAAACGAGCTGGGCCCGATTACTGACAAGCTCGAACGACTCACGAGAAATGGCCGAAGTATCGTGGAGAACACGAGGGACGAGAACGAAAAAGAGTTGATAGAGGATACAGTGGCCAACCTGACCGATCAGCTGGCACAGCTGAGAAGCTGGCTGGACGAGAAGAAACAATTGGTCGGGGACACCCTGGATGCCTGGCAGAGGTTCATGACCTTGTACGAAGCAGTCAAGGTTTGGACGGAAGAGAAGAGACAGTTCCTAGTCGAACCCTTGAAACTCGGTACTCTCGTACAGGCTAGGCAAAGGTTACACGATTATTCGGTACGTTTCACCGAGGATGCTCAACTTCCTCACAATAAGAGGATCCCATTTTTAGACAGAATTCTTTTTGTAGACCGCTGTGAAAAGCTGCAAGCAGGTTAACAAGAATCTCAGCGATATGGGCAGGGAATTAGAGAGTATCGGTCAGGTGACTAGCGTAGGTGACTTGCCAGAGAAACTCGCGGAAGCCGAGGAGGCCAAAGTTCAGGTGGAAGGTCAACTTTTGGAAAGGGTTGGTTTCCGTAATAATTTTAGAATTTAATCCACCCTCATCGGTCGGATTGAGCTAATTTAATCACTTTCAGAACGCCCTTTTGCAAGAGACCAGTGAAGAGTGGGAGCAATGCGAGAGAAAAATGAAGGACGTGAAAAATTGGATAGAGAAAGCTAGGCAGACGTTAGACTCTGCGCAGAATAAGAAGAAGCCACTGCGCGATCAGCACGCGATCAGAGAAAAGATGCTGAGTGATATAGCTATTCAGAAAACAAAGATTACTATCTCGGTGGAGAAGCTTCAGGTTCATTTTAGGTCGGGGATTGGAGGTGACAGTCGAGTTAGGGAATCTGCAGATGATCTATTGGCAGAGCTCGATTCTCTTCAGGGAAATGTTAAGGAACAGGCAGCATCATTGGAAGCTTGCCTTTTACAGATAGATCGTTATCAACAGGTTAGAATCGAGTCAATTAAGGAATGGGCCAGACTCTTAGAATCTATCCACATAGGTTTTTTCTTGCAGGATATTCAGCAACTACGTCAGCAGATCGTTCAGGTGGAGCAGCAGCTGAGAACAGCACTGAGCCCAACGTACCTGCCCAACGACAGGGAAAAGGCTCTTCAGGAACAACAGGTAGGCTCGCCTTCTCCCAATTTCCACCCTTACCTTGCACCATGCTGAAGCAGCAGTTCAGTTTTGCATTTAATTGCTCGATACCAACTAAAGGCCACCACGATAAACCTCGTGATTTTTATCTACTTTTATTCCACTCGACCAGTAAAGTCATCAGGGGGTAGTATTCTTCTATTGCACTACTATGACGGACGTTACTATTAACCAGTGCACCTCTAATATCTGGATCTTTATAACACTGATCATCCAATAATTTTCTCCGTCACTAACTCTGATTAATTTAGTCTATGGAAGCACTTCGATCTTTTAGCAATTCGATAACCACCCTATTTACATCCCTTAAAGTCCCATCCATTTTATATATCGCGTCCTTTTTTCACCTGAATAAGCAAAACAAAACTCTATTTCTCATTCTTCATTTATTCTCTCTATTAACGAGCACAAAATGATTAACATTTCTTTTCTGATTTTCTTTCTATTCTTTCTGACTTCTTTTACTTGGATATGATTTGCTGGAAGGGAGGATATTGCAAAAGTGTAAATTGTTTGTTCATGGTGGCAGTTCATTTGCTGGGTAGTGGTTGGTATCATGTATCTAACTAGATGTAATTACTACTGTTCACACTTGCAAAAATAGTTTGCCATTTATCGCTCACCATGTAAAACACTTATTAATCATCGAAGAGGATTACTTGATTTTGCTTGTTGCGTTATTTTGGTTTTATCTTGTCTCTTATCACGCGTGTAAACCGCTACTCGTAAATACTTTCACTTTTTACATTTATTTGTAAGTAGTGTGTGTTTTGTGTGTATGTTAAGAAATATCGCGCAATATCGCACCACAAAGAAATCAAATGTTAATATAACTATGTTTGGTCATTTTCGATGACCTTGAAAAAAGAGAATTGCAAGAAAATCAAGTGACCTTCGTAACACGTGCAACAACAAAATGACGAGCCAAAAATAGTATTATTTTTCCATTTCTGTTCGTTGGTGGATTATATTTTCATTTGTGAAATTTTGTTCTCCCCTTCGCCTCGCCCATCAACCTTTCCACTTTTGACCATCGCTCAACTACGCTAAACTGCTATTTCACCAACGTCGCTTCTCTCACCATTTCTCCACTCAATAATTTCTTCGTCGATCCTGCCACTCGTTCATTTATTCGTGATCAGAACTGTCGAGAGAGGATTAAGTCGCTCCAGAGCAAAATTCAGTCGCGAGCTGAGAGATCGAAGCTTCTGGTGCAGCGTGGTACGCCGGATTTAGAGCCACTGGATCCCTGACAATAGAGATCTACCCCCGTAAACGAACCTGACGAGAAGAATGATTTCTTTTCTTAACGTGTGTCGCCTTCGGCGACGAGCCTCCACGTTTAACGAAAGCGACGAGCAGCCGAGGGATCGATCATCAATGACCGTGTAAAGTCATTGCTGACGATCCCGAAGCAGCCGGTTTTTAGTATACGATAATTTTATAAAGTTTCTATCGAGCAAGTTTCTATCTGTTCCAACTGTATTCATGTAGACTCGAATTTAAGGGTATACGATTATAAGAGTTAAGAATAAACAAGCAGTTTACCTCTAATTAGTTATTGCATTCATTAGAACCCCTAGATCTATCAGCTATAGGTTTATAAAGTTATTTAGAATTTAAAAAATACCTCGTAAACAGAAGCAAAATCACAATAGAGACGGTATGCCTTTATGTCCCCGAATCCCAAAAGACATTAAATAAAAAACAAAAAATTGACATTGTCTTCTTTGGCCACAAATGCAGAGCCTGCAGGCACGGATGGAGGGTTGCAAGCAGGGAGCGAAGATCTTGCTGGATCAGATCTATGCAGTGGATCCTCACTATGTTCAACCTTGCGACACCAAGCTAATTGGTCAAGGTCCAGGTCAAGGCCAGGTGTCATACGCGGACATAGCGGCAGGTCGTAGCAGTCCCAGCTCGAGGGGTGCTAGTCCATTCCGGAAGCAAACGGATGAAACCCCATCTCCTCAGCCTTTGGCCATTCAAGTGCTGAGACCCACAGTGCAAAATTTGGCGTTAAAGAGCGATGAACAAAATGTTAAAGTCAATGTTCAGCGGCGAAACGTTGACGAGGAGAAACCGAGGTTGAAGGAACAGGGAAAAGAAAGTAAGACAACAAAGCCTTTCGAGGAAAAAGTTTCAAGATCATTGAAAATAGAGCAAACGACGCATAGAGGAAGATCACCAACGAGAAGGTGCGTTCAAAAGCACCAAGTGTTACCGAAGGAAGTGAAGGTGGTGCCTCCTGCGGTGCAGGTTGATGAGGTGAAGGGCGATAACTCGTCACAGGAAAAGAAACAGGAGAAATTGGAAATTACTGGTGCTACGTTATCAGTAAGGGAAGAGAGGAGAGGGCGTTCTCCAAGTCCAATGTGGGTACCTGGTTCCACCACATATGCGGATATTCTTCGCGGTAGATCTACCTCAAGGACTCCCTCGGTGGAGCCAGCCCGACAGGAAATGGTCCCTTTAACGAAAGAGATTAAGCAGCCCTTACGAGAATCAGAAATCGTAGCACCCGAAGTAAAATCTAAGTCTAGTTCGAATATCGAAAATCAGCCGGAGCTACAAAAAAATATCCCTATTACCGTAGCGCAGAATGTTGAAAGTTATCCTAGTAATACTCAAATTCCTGCGCAGTCTCAACCTGCTACCAGTCACGATTGGTCCAGTGAGAACTATAGTGTGATGCAGAAGAAATTTGGGAATGTACAAGGTCAAATACAAAGCACTGGAATTTATAATTATATGCATCAACCAGTGCCTGAACTAGTGGGATACATAGATTCGCCTATTGGAGCTTACCCTATGGGTCCCTACGTTTACACAGCTGGGCACCATCAACAAATCTCACAGCTCGACACTATGACCTTGAATCCTTACGAAGCTCAGCTGACTTATAACACGGAGCACTACCAGGTTGCTCCTGGTAATTATTTGCCCAATGAAATGTACCAGCACGGTGTCATGCAGCAGGAGCAGTGTGCCAATTCCAGCTTGGTTCATAGTTTGCCAGTGGTTATGACGAATGTGGAGGATAACATTGTTGGTAATCAGGAATCGAAAACGTTGAACGTTTCCAATGTGGCAATTTCGGAATCACAAGTTTCTAATGTTACAAAAGAGCCTGATGATAGTATTAGTCTTCCAGTAGAGAAGCCACAAGTGCCAATTGTCGAAGAGAAAGTATCAGAAGATATTTCTGACGTTAAAGGACCAACTTTTTCATATGCTCAGATATTGTCTCAGGGACTTAATCCTAAAGTTAGCAATTTTTCAATTACAGCAAAATCTAGTATAGATAATTCTGTTAGGGAGAGATCTTATTCGCCCAAATCCCATCAAACCCAACCCCAATCAGAAGAATCGAAAATCATTGAAGAAAGTGTGGAATCTAAACCAGTTAAACAGTTTAAGGACGATGATTGGGGTACGATGAGAAAGCGTGATTTAAAAAAGAGACCTGACAAATCAATACAGTCACGACACGATTCGCAAAGTAAAAAATCTAATGTGGAGCAGCAAAATGTCCAACCGGAGGCAATAAAAAAAGGAAAAAATAGTCGAGCCAAGCAGCTTCTGCAGCCGCGTAATGAGACAGTTCCAGATGTGAAAGTCAAAGAGATTGACGTTAAAGCTGAGAAGAAAGACGTAAAAGCAAAGGGTGACACTAAAGTAGAAAAAAAAAGTGAAGTTAAATTGGATAGGAAATCTGATGTAAAGCCTGAAGGAAAGCCAGAATTAATAGTAAAGGAAGAAAAAGTTATTGAAGAGAAAAGAATTGAAAAAGAGGAAGTGGAAAGAACTACTCAAGAAAAGAAAAAGAAGCCAAAGAAAAAGAAAACTGAAAAATCAGAAGGCGATGATATAGATAAAGCCCTAAAAGAAATTGAGAATATGGAAAAACAGAAATCAAAATCTCAGAAAGAAAAATCAAAGGATCAAGTGAAGCCAAAGGAAAACCTTCACAAACCTGTGGAATCAGAACGAGAAGTATCAAAAACAGTTAGTGATGTAGAAGTGTCACGAAAATCAAGCGTAGAACAGGTAATAGAAGCTGACAAAACGAAGCAAGATAATAATAAGGAAGATAGTACGAGTAGTATTCCAATTATCAAATCAACCCTTAAGCGTAGTAAAGATAAATCTGTTGCTCAGAGTAATGATAATAAGATTGTAGTTGACACGGTATGTCAAGCAAAAGTCGATGAAAGTAAAAAATTAGTCAAAGAGGAGAAACCTGATGGATTTAAGAATATTAAGTCACAAGAAAATAAGAAAGAGACAAAGTTGGTATTGCCAGAAGTACCTAAAATTGATGAAAATATTTTGAAAGACAAATTAATTTCATTAGAAACACAACCTGCTGAAACAGCTGTTCAAATAGAAAATGAAAAACTTTCAAAGGATAAAAAATCTAAGAAGCAAAAACAAAAAGCAGTTGCTCAAGATAAGCTAAAAAGCAATGTGAAAAAAGAAAAGGCAACCAAGGCTGAAATATTCTCCACGGATCTAGAACACGAAGAGAGGACTAGTGAACAGAAAGTTGAAGAAAAAGCTGTAGAAACAGATCTGAAAGAAAATGCATCTAAAAATGTTACAGATATTTTAGCAAAGAACAAATCAGATATACAAGTTGACGAAGAAAAAATTATAGAAATCAAAGAATCAATAGAAAATATTGAAAAACCTATATTAGATGCTAAAGAAATAGTGGAAAAACTCGATGAAAAGACCGATTTACCGCTTGAAAATGTAACAGCTAAAGCTGTAAAATCGAAGAAAAACGAAAAGTCTAAAGAAAAAGTTATGAGTGAGAAAACTTCACCTACTTATAATGTCCAGTCAAAGGAATCGTCCAAAATTGAAGAGACTTCGAAAAATATTGAAGGCAGTGAGGAAATTCTTGAAAGCGTTACTGATGAAACTGTATTTGAAATAAAATCTGTAGAACAGAATGTCGAAAAAGCAGGCCTTCAACAGGTTGAAGTTAAGCCTAAAGATACTCCGATTTTAGAAATAATAACTTCAGTCGCAGCATCAGAGAAACTTTCAGAGACTGTGAAAGCACTATCTCCCAAAACTGATAAATTTAAAGAAGTAAAACAATTGATATCTTCAGAAAAATCTATCCAAGAAGACAATTCAGTTCAGGTATCAACTATAGAAACAAACACCTCAGATGCTTCACATTCAGTTGTAGAAGTTAAGAATGACAAACTTCAGCAAGGAGAAAAGATTGATGAAAAACCATCGACAGAATTCTATGACAAATTGCAGGAGGAAATTAAATTTGAGCCAGTAGAGCCGGTTGTAGGTAAAGCTTTAATAATTGAAAAGACAGTGACAACAGTGACTACAACGAAAAGCACAAACTCCGGGGATTTCAAGCCGCCGGCCATAAAATCTGTAAAATCCGTCGAGATTATAGAAAACGTGCCTTTACCTAAAAGTGTAGGTTCAAAAGAAACTGATATAATCACTTTGCGTCCAGAGAGTGTAGAAGCTAGTTTAACCACCACTTATGCTAGAGTTAGTAATGTATCAAATATTCAATCCATAGATGTAGATCCCACAAAAGTAGGCCTTGATGATATTCTTCATTTCGATGAGCCACCGTTGTTCGGTAGCGTTCAGGATAGGAAAAGAGGTCATAAAATTGTATCACCACTGAATCAAGACAACGAGGAAAAGGACAAACCAATATCTAATAAACTGATTGACAGTATGCCTAAAATATCTGAATTAAGTTCAATTGAAACTGAAAATGCATTGTATAATACGTTCCTAGAAATTTGCAAGCCATATTGGCTCGATTACTATAGCTATGCCAATGCCGAGTACGATTTTTATAAAAAGTACAAAATCATCACGGTTTTCGAGGAATCACAGCCACGCTCATTACCTGCCACTGAAAGACCTGAAAGCATGGAAAGAATTGTTAAAGAAGCTGTAATGAGAAAATCCGACGAACGAACTGAAGAAAAATATGTAGAAATATCTAAAGATAACTTAACAAAGTTAGAAGATAGTAAAAATTCAGAAGCAGATTTAGGATTATATGCTTTAGCATCAGAAATTCCAATCACAGATTTTTCTGAATTCGAAGCACGGTGGGTAAAGTCTAAGCTTGATGAAGAGAAAAGGTTAACAGTGACTTCTAACAAAGATGAGAACGAATCAGAAATAACTGAAATACAAATTGAGGAGGAGCCTAAAACTAGCAATATCGAAACAGTACGAAGTAAAAAAATAAGTAGATTTCCTAGTGAAGTTGAGAAAGATATTATAGTGATTAATCAAGTTGATACCAGAAGAGATATTAGCGATAAAAAACATTTTGAGTCAAACGATAATAATAAGTGGATGGCAAGGTTAAAAAGTCCTGGGGTTGTGGGTGAAGAAGATTATGACGATACAGAACCGATTACATTTGAAGTAAAACGATCCTATGTTGACGAAGTACAGGCTCAACCTACGGAGGATCATGAAAAAGTAATTGAAGTTAAAACTGAAGCTGAGGCTAATACTTTGTCAGGAAAGGCAAAAGAAGCTGGAGAACCTAAAATATCTGAAGTGGTTAAACCAGTGCATTTAGTATCTGATGATTCCTGGATGGATCTACTAGATGAAGATATAGTCATTGAGGATGATGATTTTGATGAAACTGAAGCTGTACCCAAAGCTAAAGCTCAACCTGTTGCTGGAAATCTACCTAAGGTTGAGTCTCAGCTTGAAGTCGAAACCCAGCCGAAACTTCCGGCTCAGCCTATTGTCGAAGCCCAGTCAAAAGTCAAGCCTCAGCCTAAAGTTGAAGCTCTGCCCAAAGTTGGCCCCCATCCGAAAGCCGAAGTCCAACCAAAACTTGAGGCTCAGTCTAAAGCAGAAGCCCAACCAAAGGCCGAGGATGAGCCCAAAGTCAATCCCGTATCAAAAGCGGAGGCTCCACCCATAGTTGAGCCTCAGCCCAAAGTTAAGTCCCAGCTAAAAGTCGAAGCCCAAGCAAAAATTGAGACTCAACCAAAACTGGAGGATAAACCTGTAGTTGCAACTAAAAAAACAGATGTAGGAAACATTAAGGATGAAGCACCCAAAGATATTACTGCTGGTATTAAAAATGAAATGGAAGCTGAAAGTAAACCGATCGTAACGGAAATCAAAAATATGGAAACTTTTGTAGGCGGCACAGAAAAAGATAAACCAAAAGAACAACAAAAGAGTAAGAAAGAGAAAAAATCCAAAAACGCTAAGAAAGAAAAAGAAAAGAAGCCAGAAATCCTTGATACAACCAAAGATAACTCGTTATCGGAAAATAATACGAAGAAAGACGAAAACGTGGAAGGAGCTTCGGTTCAGGGAACTAAATCAGAAGTATGCATAAAAGAGACAAAAACTGTAGATAGCAAATTAGTTGAAGAAATTAAATATTCAAAAAATAAAGGTGAAAAATTATCGTTAAAAGAAGAAAAACCTAAGAAGAAAGGTGATAAAGGAAAAATAAATGACCAGAAAGAAAAGATAATTGAGCCAACTCCTAATGAAGATGCTGGAAAGGAAAAAGATATTAAAGTTTGTCCAGAATCACTGAAATTTGATAGTCGTTTAAATCCTAATGCAAAATCCTGGGCATCAATAGTCATTACTGGACCTACAACAGATTCGCCTCAAATTGAAGAAGTACAAAATGATAAAGAAATTAATAATTCTGAAACGTTACCTACAGTTGAAGATATAAATGTAAAAGTATCAGAGCAAATGGAGGTAAAACCTTTAGATGTACCAACACCACCTGCAAAATCTAAAACATCCAAATCATCGAAAAAACAGAGAAAACAGGAAGCATCTACAAGTCAAAAACTTATAAAGCCTCAGCAGCTAGAACACGAACTGACTATATTAGATATGGAAACGAACCCAGAAAAAAATTCAGAAGTTGTAGAAATAATTTCAAGGGAGAGTGGCAAATCTTATGCCGAGGTTGCAGGCTCCCATAGATCTTCTCCACAGTTAAATTTGGAGGAAGCAGAAACTGAAAAGTCAGTTTCGTTAAACATTTCTGAAAACTTAGCAAAGTTAAAAATGATGGAATGTGTTTCCGAGACTTCTACAGATAAAGATCTGGAGGTTACTCAAACAGAATCGACTAAAGAAACTCTGGTTGAAGAAACAGAAGTAATAAAAAAGGAATGTAGTGAAATTGAACATTTGTCATGGGCTGAGGAAGTTGAAGAAGCCTCAGAACTTGAAACTAATTCATCTACTGTACGATCATCTGATGCTTTTCTACCAGAAACTAGTTCATGGGCTGCTATTGTTGGAAAGAGAGCTATTGAAGAGACTGCATCTTCGTCTTCAATGCCTACAAGTAAACAAATATCTGAACCGCGACTACCTCCACATGTGCAAATTATTGTTGAAGAAGCTCCAGAACCAGAACCTATTGAAAATATTGTACAGGTTGATGAACAAGGATTCATGGAATTTGTCAATCGGCGGGAACTACGTTCGAGACGATCACGATCTCGCTCTAGAAGTATGAGACGTGATGACAGGTCACCGTCTGGTGAGTGTGCACCAAAAAGTAAATCTGAAGGGACAGAATTATCGATGAAAAGGCCTCTGAAAGAGTCAAAAGATGATAGACAAAAATCAAAGAAACAAAAGAGTAAAGACCAGAAGAAGGAAGGAAAAAATAAATTTGAAGTTCTCAAAGTAGTCGAAAACATTCAAGTACAGCCTACCGAGGCGAAGCAAATTGATGAGAGTAATAGTGAGAAGATAAAGTGTAAATCGGATAAGGAAATAATAGAGGAAAAAGAGATAATTCCTGAGCAGGTTCGAAAAAATGATACTGAGAAACTTGAGATTAGAGAAGAAACGAAGTCTGAGGAAAAGCTTGAAGAGAAATCAGAACACATTTCCGAGCAAAAAAATAAGCAAAAAGGTAAAAAAGATAAATCAGCCAAGCAGGGAGTAGAGAACAGGGAAGTAGAAAATATTAACTTGGTTAAGACAGGTGAGGTAATAGACAAACTAAAATCTATAAAAAATGAAGCAATTACTGATAGTGGGTCTAGACAGGAAATTAAAATAGAATTAAAAGCTTCGGAACCTGAAGAAAAACAAAACCAAGAGGAAGCTACACAAGCACCGGTAAAAAGACAAAAACAGAAGGAGAAGCAAAAGAAAGAAAAATCTTTAATCGGAACAATTTCTGATATAACTATTGAAAAACAAATGACAGAGACAATTAAGGATCCAGAAATCTCTTTAACTGAACCTGAAATAAAAGTTAAAGAAGCAGCAGCAGAAATTCCAACAATTATTGAGAAAGAGATACAGACAGTTGAAGTTAAAAATAAGGATCCGGGAATATCAGAAGTTCGTTGCACCGAAGAAAAGAAAGGTAAACAATCTAAATCGAAAAAAACCAAGCTTCAAGATAATAAGAAAGATGATGAGAATAAATCAAAGGATGAAGTTGATACTCCATCAATTACTCAGCGAGGAGTAGCTTTACAAGCTACTCAGGTAACTGACGAGAAAAAAATAACAGAAAAGCTTATAGAGCCAGAAATTCCTCTAATCGAATCTGAAATAAAAGTTGAAAAAGTATTAGAAGTTCCAGCAATTATAGCGAAAGAACCGGAAATCACTGAAGTTAAAAATAAGGAATCAGAAATATTAGAAGCTCATTCCACTGAAGGAAGAAAGGGTAAAAAATCTAAATCAAAGAAAACGAAGTTCCAAGATTGTAGGAAAGGCGGTGACACGAAATTAAAAGATGAGGTTCATAGTCCAACGATTCCTCAGCAAGAATTAAGTTTGGAGGCTAATCAAATCGTTACTGAAAAACAAATAGAAAAACTGAAGAATTTAGAGACTCCTTTGGTTGAATCTGAAATAAAAGTTGAAGAAATATCGAACATTCAAACAAACTTAATTAAAGAAACAGACATAGCTAATCTGGAAGAAAATGTACCAGATATACATCCTGCTGAAGAAACAGCACGTGAAAAGTCGAAAACTAAATCAAAGAAAGGCAAGTGCCAAAAAGAGGAAAAAATTAAATCAAAGGATGAAATTGATACTCCATCAGTATCTCATCAAACAGAAAATGCAAAGACTGATCTGATAGTTATTGAAAACAAAGAGCTAATATCAACAACTAACGAAATTGATAACATTGATCTTATCAGCCAATCAGCAGAACATTCTCGTCTGGTGATTCAAGAAAAATCAGAACAACTAATACTAGATCAATCACAGCCAACAATCACGATTCAAGAAATTCCTGAGTGCATTCCTCCAAAAGGAGAAAATGCTAAGGACGAAATAATTAACGTATCTAAACAAGTGATAGAATTAAATGAGGAGGTGACAAAAATCATTACTGATGACTCCGCATTATCACCAGTTCCAAAAACTGTTGATACACTGAAACGAGCCAAATCACCGAAAGTATCTTTAATTTTAGAGAAATCTGCTTCGTTGGCAGCGGAAGATGCTCTTCCGGAAGTAAGTAGGGACATAGAATCTGATAATTCTGAACAAACAAAAGTTCAGTTTTACATTGCAGATGAAATGTTGGTACTTAGCTCGGAGAAAACCCAGAAAGAACCTTTGGCTTTCCCGAGCGAAGAAACAAATGAAAATCTACCAGCAAACTATTTATCATTAGATGGTGGATTCTGGTTAGATAAAAGACCTTATCATGAAGCTGAGCGAGATCTTTTCGAAGCCTTGGCTTCGAGATCGAAAAATCTAGCTTCCAGTAAAGCTCAGAATGACCCAAAAGATGAGGATAAAGATGGGGATGGGGACCAAGGAAATGATAAAGGGCCCAAAAAAGCTGTACCTTCCTGTCCTTTCTCAGGTTCGCCCAGAACAGAGCGCTTAGTAGCCGATTTACCTGGTGGAATTTGTAGTTGGAGCGACTACAGTACCTATTTATCAAATGAACCGATTGACCACGAGACCTCGCATATCGCAAACAAATTTGAACAAATAACGGAAGTCAATTTGATAGATGATAAGTCGGATAGGGATAATGCTTGGAGCGACTATAACATCCATTTATCCAACGAAAATCCAAGCAAACTGGATTATAACCCGCAACCCGTGCACAGGATCATCGAGGATTCACTAACCGATTCTAACATATCTCTAATCACTCCTGAAAACCAATCAAGCTTAATCGATCCTAAAATCCAACATGCTTCGTACCTCAGCCAGAGTCCCTATCCCGATTTAGGTAGGACATGGGAATTTCAACGAGGAAGTCACGAGAACAAAAACAAAGTGGATGCTGACGCTGAATTAAGGACCAGAAGTATCAAGGTGCGACAAGAATCAGTCAATGCTCAATCATGTTCAACGAGTTTTCAAGTTACTGTTACTTGTATCTATACATATACCACGCTCATTTGTTGTTTGATTCTATTGTGTTTTCTTGGTTTATATAGTGCTTTCTTATTTTACTAAATGTTGTTTATAAATTTCCATTACTAATCGTTACATTTTTCGAATGCTTTTTCACCTTAGTCATTGTCGCTGCTGCTGCTGCTACACCTTGCACAAATGTAAATATTCAATGTTTACCAAGAATTATGACGTACATTTATTTTTAATCATTTTTATTTGAAAACAGTTGATAAGTTTTGAATACTTCACGACGCAGGCCACTATACTGTTATAAGCTCATACTCTGAACTTGATAAATGGTCTTCAATTTAAATGGACATGTACTGCTTTAATGGAACATACGTGTAAATTAAGAAGACTTTTTAGTTTTTATTATTTTGTACATAAATGTGTTTGTCTACACACATATATGCTATTGATAAGGTGTAATGCAGTTGTATGAACAAATCCTTACTTACTAACGATTGGTCAATGAATAATAATTTTGTTTTATTAGTTTATATACAAATTACTTCTTCTTGTAACCAGCATGTTTCCATTATCTAGCATAATATTTTATTTACTCGTTTGCTGACAGTGACCTAATTTTTTTACAAGACTGATTAAACTACTCGATTGATTTTTTTCCACAGGTTTTTCTTAAAATTGTGTCATAACCAATTAAAAGCTCGGTGTTATCTAAAATAACGTGCACAAGCACGATTTTGTGATTTTTGGCATTAAACCTGCAATAAGAAAAATATATTCATTGATTATTATATTACAGGAATCGATTGAAGCTCGCATAAAATGTCTTCAATCTTCGGTAACCGATTTGGAAATAGGAACTAGTCAATTACCTCGAGATAGTATTTACTCCATGTCCTCTGCTCTTGTGGTAAATTTGTCTTCGATCAATTTTCTTAAAATAAACTAAGCGTCGAAAAGATATCGTATCTGAAAATTGAAACATTTTAGAATGCATTAACGGAGCTTCGACTTCGTGATAAAGAAGCTGTAGGATGTATGAATGAGTTAAGAGAAATCTCAGCGGACGTCGAAGCTCAGAAGCTGTCAAGCATCGTGACAGGCATTAGGGACCGTATTGGCAGATTGATTTCTTTGGCAGAACAAGGTCACCTGGCCCTAGAGAGAGCGCGAAATATCCAGGAGCAGCGAGAACAGGAAGCGGAGACCTACAAAGTATTCCTGGACGAAACTGAAATTTGGCTCCGAAATGTTACAGCCAAGATAAATGACACAAGTTTAAATAAGGTTTGTGAAAAATATCAATTTGTCCAACGTGATCTATACATTAGTTTTTAGTCATTTATACATCATTAAAAATTATATAACTTTGCGATTAGGCTTTTCAGAAAGAATTATCGGATCGTTTCCAGCGTGTTTGCGAGCTGGAAGCCCTTCCCGAGATTGGTGCTCTAGCGAGGAGCTTAAAAGATGCTCTGCTGGATGTAATAAGCCAACTTCAGCAAAAGCAGCAGGTATCCATGAATTACCAGAACTTGGGAGCTTTCGCACAAATCGCACTTCCGCGCATCGTTGCTTAAAATCGCACGAAGAATACATATCATACTTGGAACTATATCCAAGCCATACTTAATTAGCCTTAGCTAACACGCAAAAGCCTTGGAGGGCCTAAATAGCACTCTATTGGTAATTTTAGTTGTAAATCTGGGAAAAGGTAGCTGGGTAACTGTCTAGATTAATGCCTGCCATTCATTAATCAGAAATGATAGAGAAAGTCATCTTTCGATTCCTTGCTACGTTCAAGCTATTGCAAATGATAAAGAACACTTTCGTTAAATCTTGTCTCAACTTTCTGATCAAGTGAATGGATAACATTTAATATTGTAAATTATTAAATAAACTTTTTTCATTCTAGTCATAGTGCTTTATCTATTGCTTGTACATTATCATTTTTTCACGTTTGCTATGGGTCAAAATGTTTGTCATTGGGATATTCATTTATCATTTATATGCATATCATCGTCATGTAGTACAATGGGGAACATACATGCTTCCTAGATAAATAACACTACTGCTTTCCTAGGCCTTCCTTTTTACGAGGCCTTTTTTATGAATTTATAAAACAAAGAAGTGTTGTTCTTCAATACAAATAATTAATACTATGACATTCGGTGGCTCCACGTTGATGCCATTCAGGAATTATCGCGCAAGCGTCGACAGCTCTATTATGGTATTCAAATTGTAGAACGAAAGTTAACATAAATAGAGGGACAGAATTGAGACATGGGAACTGACGATAAGATTAGTAAACAAGAACCTCGAAAAACCCGCCGGGGCGATAAGCGAAATAAAGTAAGTTCTGCTGGCGGGACAAGAAGAAACCTCAATTAGACGTTCGAATTGCATAGTGTTAACATAACTGAATCACGTGTAAGGAAACAGGGAAAGAGGGCCCGACGGAATGGGATGCTTAGGAGAAATGGTAGGGATATTTGTCTGGGAAGCATTCACTACTCTCTATTGTACACACTTATGCTTTCTATTTTCCTATAAATATCATCAAATCATTTGTTTCTTATTTTTTTTGTAATATCTTATATGTATTATTTACATCTCTCTTGTTTTGTATATTTGTCTAGTCTAAGGTGGAAGATGTAATAAAGGAACACTGCATGTACTTAAGGACTGTTAATGTATTGCTGTAATTCTTGGCAAATTAAATTATTATTATTAATTTTATCCCTTTTTATTTCCACGTTAAATGTTTCTGATTTTTGTTATATCATCGTTGGGCCAGAAACTTTATCATGCATATAATCGATTTTACGAGCTAGAATGCTCGGGCTGAACGTAAGGATTATGTAATCCCAACATCTAAATAAAGAATTGATCGTTCTTGTCTCTGATAATAGAACATACGATGGCTAAGTCTGAATAGCTTACTTCGTGTTTGTGAACTGGCAAAGTGTCAAAGACCAACCTCTTACCATTCGTATTAACGTTTCACTTTAAAAATGTCACGTTGATTTACAATTTTTCAATAAAGACTACCAACGAATATAATTTATCAGAGATAAATCTGTTAAGATCGGTCTAATTTAAGTTACTGCTGCTTGAAAAAATAGAATGCACAAAGAGATGGAGCGTTTTTGGAACATTAAAATAAATTAAATAATACAGCGTAATTAGAAAAAATGTTAAAGGTTGTTTTAAATATTTCTGCAGGAGATTATTGATGAGGAAGAATCAGCTCAAGCGGACGACAGTACGATGGATAAAGACGACGCAACTTTGGACCAAGCATCCTCGATTGAGAGTTCGCCATCCTTGGCAGACGTTTCTTTACAAACAGGACAGAGTTTATTAATCGATCAAAAAACTGACAAACCTCTAAAGTTCACTAAACAGACATCGACCACACGAATCCCCGTTTCAACGGCTTGCCAGACCTCAACCACAGATACCAAAGGTTCGTCGACCTTTGAAACCCCACAGCAAACAATAAAGGTTCTGAAGACCATTGAAGGAGATCACGATGTAATCGAAGTTGCAACTAAGAATCTGCCAAGCACATCCGGCATTATTCCGATTTCTCTCGAAAAATCAGGTATACCGGAAGACATCGTAGTCGACATGAAATATCAGGGCGCGAAAAAGGAGGAAAGTGCAACTTCTGAACTGAATATTTTACATGCGGCTCCGCAATCCTTCGAAACTGTTCTAACAGAACCTGACGACGTGACCACAGAAATAGTCGTAGATGCGGACGGGACAAAGAGAATTATAGTAAGAAAATTGCGAAGAACTTTGGTGACCAATCGTCAAACGACCCAGCAGCATGTATCATCGATTTCCACAGCGATTGGTGATAATCCACCTGTGGTCCAGGCATTTTCAGAGGCTACTCTCAGAGGTCAACAGCTCACTATTACCAAGACGAAACCTGATGGATCGGTTGAAACATCGACGAAACAGACTTACGGTGGAAAAATTGCCACTGGTACACCTGGCGATGGTATCAATGTTGAGGAGTATGAATCTCCGCCTGAATATACTCACAGAGTTGTTCAGGGTGCCATCAGAGATCTAAGTCCTCAACCTCTTGAGGAGGCCATCGTAATGGAAGCTGGTGAGTATCAGACGCATTCTTCCAGTGTTCATGCTGTAGTTCAACAAGTCACTAGGAAAGTGATAAGAAAAACTAGGAGAATCATTCGAAAAGTTACAATCATTGATGGCAAAGAAACCACGACTGAAGAGGTCATTGAACTCCCAGAAGAGATCGAGATCGATGAGCAGGATATACCACATATTAGTATCAATGTAGTTAAATCCGAAGATCAAAAAATATTTGGAGCTGATAAGGATGAAGAGAGAGAAAAGCCTCTTTCGCTGAACAAAGGGGAAGCATTGATTTCGGATATATCGGACCTCGGAAAACCGGAAACTTCAGTTGAGCGTTTAGTCAGCGATACACCGGAAAGCGAAATAGCTAAGAAAAATTCTACGAAAAAGAGAGCGATGGAGGCTTTGGAAGAAATGGAGAAGAATTTGCAAACTGCATATCTCGAAAGAATAGTACCGAGAGACGAAGATGATATTGTAATGGAAGTCGTAAAACAGGAATCTGTAGTGGTACCAATAATTTTTACAGAGTCCGATTCTACGTCGGATGAGAAAGAGCCAGAAATTAGAAAACAGGAATCAACCGAAACAGAGACATTGATTTCTGAAAAATCTTTCTCAGATCAACAGAAGCCTTTACTGATGGATAAGCATGAGTACGAATACGTTTCAGATCAGGTAAAAGCTGGAAAATCCATAAGCAGAGAAACTCAAGCACTGATTGATGCTGAAAAGTCTGCTGTTTTCCAGGCCCCAGGCGAGGACGTTTACGCGCTCGACGCGAAGACAGAATCTTCGCTAGATTATAGCATAAAGGATGATGACACAGGAATTATAACCCGAGCAACTTGTAAGTCAATTGATGCACCTATAAACAAAAAAGAGACACCCAGTATCAATGTAGAAACTGGCACGGTAGAATTAGAAAAGCACCCGGACGATAGGAGCACTGTAGATCATGATAAACTTGAAGATAAATCGCATATCGTTGTATTAGACACTCATACGTTAGATCAGCCAAGCACCGAAAAGTCATCAGATGCACAAAAGGGCACGGCAGAGGAAATTTCACCCCAATTACCAATAACACAACTGTCTGGTAAACCTTCAGAAATTAAGAAGGAGACACAGCAGCGAGAGAAAGGGGCCAAATCAGATAAGAAGCAAAAGAGGTTGAAGAGTGACGTTGAGCAGTTGGATAAGTCGAATAAGGAATCAGAAATCTTATCGCCCAGGGGTAACGACGAAGGGAACGAGGAATTGGAATTCGAAGGTAAACCTGTGATACATAAGTTGGAGATAGCATTGTCCGTCCAGAAGAGGAACGAAGAAGCTGAGCAGAGCGTTTATGTAAAAGCTCAAGCTGAACGACCAGAAGCAGCGCCGTATCGAATTGTCAAGGAAGACGTTGATATTACGCTTCCTGTGGATAAGGAGACCATCCAAGTTGTTCATCATAAAATATCACAGACAGGAGAGTTTATAAAGGCAGAGAGAGATGCTGCAACTACGTATGAGCCTGTGACAACCTCCGATAAGGCAATCGAAACTGTCGAGCCACAAGATAAGAGTGAAACTGATATTGTAGCTACGAGGAGAAGTAAGAAAAAGAAAAAACATCGAGACAGAGGACAAGAGGAAGAATCTAGCAGTTCTGTAACTACGACCATTGCTGAGTCCATTGATATCAACGTTCCATTATCGGACTCGTCGAAAGCACTAACTGAACCACCGCAGCCAGACATAGGAAATGTTGAGGAAGCTGAAGTAGCTTCGACCTTGAAAGATGATACGATTGATGAAGATAATGAAACTGGTTACGAACCGGATGATAGAACTACCGTCGATGACCAGTCAATTCCCGAAGACGAGGAGAATCTGCAGAAGAAAAGACGTAAGAAGAAACAAAAGGTTAGAATTTCCAAAGATGGAGATTTTTCGGAGTTCCCTAAGAGTACTACAGATGAAGCAGAGTTTACAGATGACCTATTACCTGTCGATAGCGAAGAGAGGAATAGTAAGAAGAAAAAACGTAAGAAGAAGAAGAAGGACGACACAGACGCATTTAGTAGCGAATGTGTCATGCCAGAACAATCAGAAGTCGACGTAGCTTTGAACGAGGCTGATACTCAAACTATTCTCGAGACCCGTGACGTTTCGGCTGGAAGTGCACTATCGGATGCTGCAGGGAATTTGCCTGTTTCCTCTCAAACGTCTCCACAACCAACTGAAGAGATTCGCGATATTGTGGATGTTACTAGTAAGGAAATTCAAACGTCTCCTGTTCAAGACTCTGTTAAATCCGAGGAGAAAAACTTGACTGATTTAGGTATGCAGACAGTTACACCGGAATCTTCGCCTATGGTCGAGGATGCAATGCAGACCAGTCCAGTGGAGGAAGAGCCATCCATCGCTCCCTTGGAAACGGAAGACTTTGAAACTCAAACGGTCACAGTAGATTTAAGCTGTACAGAGACTCAAACTTCACCAAAACTTCCCCAGGAAATTGAAACTCAGACACTCCCTGCAGAAGAAGAAGAAAAAGTAAAACATATATTTGAAGAAACTGCGGTACAGACTATCGGGGAGAGTCCGAAGGTAGAAACTGACGTTCAAACTAGTAAACCGGCTAGTCCGGAAAAAGCGGAAGTTTCTGATTCTTATGTCCAGGCCGGTATGGCCCAGCCAATTTCCACGATCGAGACTCAAACCTCGCCGATACCTATCGAAGCTCAGGAAACGGAAGTCCAAACGCAACCACCCGAGCCAGGAATGGATACAACTATGCAAACAAGCCCGACTGTTACTCCTGAACCGACCGATGTTCACGATTCATCTATGCAAACTATTGAAGAGAAACCAATTTCACCCATCGAGAAAGAGTCCCAAACTGTTTCCCCGATAAAAGTCGAAACGTTGGAAAGTTCAGTACAGATTAAAGCTGAAGATTTGATACCTCATATCGAGGAAAGCACACAAATTTTATTAGAAACTTCTGAGATAAGTGCTCAGACCGAGGAAAAATTGCCAAAAACGATGGAAAAGCAAGTTGATGTCCCTGAAGTATCAGAGTCGTTGAAAATTATTGAGAAACCAGTAGCACCTGATGTACAAGTACCAAAAACTATTGTAGCTGTAAAGTCATTTGACAAACCTGAAGAACAATTGGTAGTAAGGGACGAGCCCTCGACTTCAGTATCCGGAAGGGATATATCAACGGATTCTTCTTACGAAATACACGTTAAGGCAACTGTAGAATTATCGGATAGTGAAACTGCAGAAGTTATTCCAGAGTTTGACACGTCACAGGACACAACTATAACAGAGGACCTTAGCGATGAATCCCAACAAAAAGCAGACAAACGACAGAAAAGAAAACGAAAATACAAAACTATGGAAATAGTTCCACCCTCCAAATTTCAATCAGGTATCGAAGCAATATATGGTTCTCCAAATGAATCTCAAGATTCTTCACTAAAATTGTCCTATTCTGATGTCGCTAGAAGACAAAAATCACCCTCGGTTGAGAAAGATGAATTAGGCAATATTATAGAAAAATCAGTCGATCCAATTTATCGTCGGGAGAAAATTGACGAGCGCAAACAAGGGGGATCTGAAAAAATTACAATAAATATTTCACCCGAACCAATGGATACATCTGACGAGCCAGTGTCACCCGTGGAGTCTGAAATAACAGAGAGGCCGATCAAAGAAATTAAATCTTACGCCGAGGTGATTTCTGAAACAGTAAAAGAGCCGTTTGCACCGTCTTTGACAATTATGGATCTAGAGAAAAGAGACACTGGTCCAGTCTCGTGGGAAGATAGACTTTTGGCTTCCCAATCGACCGGTAATCGAGAGTCTCCAAGCTCAACGGCGATATTGATATCCGAGGCTCTTGAGTACGGACGCCCTCAACATCCAATCCAGAGATTAAAGCCTGGAAAGCTAATCTCCGATAAAGTTAGAAATTTGCAAGCTATTAAGCAATCAACGCACTTGGGTAATTTACTGCACATGACCCATTTGGATGAAGCTGTTGAGAAGCCTACTGTTGATCGTTCGATTGAAGTACGCGACGAGCTGTCACATTTGAAAGATGCTATAGATCAGAAGGACGTTATTACAGTCGAAGAGAATTTCATTACAGTAGTGGAAACAATATCCACTTGGTTAGAAACCATCGAGTACAGGATCTTTCTGAATAGGGAGTGTCCCAGTGGGCCATCCTACGAGGAAGCCAAGACCCTTGCTGAACTGAGACAAGAAGTGGACAATGTTGAAGAAGGCATTCGCGACCTGAATCTCATTTTCAAACATGTAGAACCTCTTTATCCTGAAGAGACGTCCGAAAAATTACGAGAATGCATCGATGCTCTCGGTCAGCAGGTAAAAATCATTGAGGATGCTGCGATCGATAAGCAAAATTACACCGATACCGAGCTTGCTAAGTGGGACGAATTCTTAAACGGCGTGAACAACGTGTTCAGGTAAGTGATCCTCAATTTATTCCTAACTCGAACGATTTAAAGGACTATCGAAGTAACTATATAATATTTTTAATTTCTAGACTAGTGGATGAGCAACACAAGCAACTGGATGAAATAATCGAGGGCGAAGCATCCACTCAATGGAAACTTCAAGAACTCGACAAGCTGGAGAACACCAATCAGTGTCACATGTGGAAGACTGGAAAATTATTAGCTTCTGCGCGTGGCCTTCTGCGAGATCATCCTGGAAAAACTATCCCTGAAGAGACTTACGTCGCCCATGAGATTACCAAAACCATCGAGCACGAGATAATCGTGGAACGAGATCGTTTGCTGCAACTTTTAGCCTTGGCAGAAGAATACGAACAGATTCTACAAGAATTTGCGCAGATCACGGAAATAGCCGAGGATCTGCTGAAAGACCCTGTTTCTGTTTCCAGTTTGGAACACTTGCAGGAGGAGATGCAAAAGCATCGGAAATTCTTTGTAAACTTGAACCATTGCAGGGTAATTTTGGAGTCTCTCGAGGGTAATTTGGATCCTGAGACTAGAGCAAAACATTCTGACTTACACGAAGAGCTGCACAGTCGAGCATCATCATTGCTCGATCAAGCTGCTTCGAGAGCTCAGCAGATGGCATTGGCTGCCTCTCGTTGGATCATCTTGGAACAGGGCATGAAAGAGGAAAGAGGGTGGCTTCAAGTTGCTCATCAGCGAGTTCCAGATTTGCAAACTGTGACCTCGTCGGATTATGATCAATATATCTCTTTGTATCAGGTATAACTTATTATTTTCCTTTTGTTTAATCGAGCCTTATCATCTTAAATAATATATTTTAATGTTATCCCAAAATTTAATCGCAGTCCCTGTCATCGGACGTGGCGATGCACCACGCGAAAATCATCAAACTGCTGGAAGTGGCTCGAAGCCTGCAAGAATTGATCAACGTCGAGGATCCTGAGAATAGATACAGCGAAGCTTTGGAGGTGATCGTTAAACTTCAAGACAACGTGGATTCATCCCTGAGAAAGCTGATCGCTTTCAGGGAGTGTTGGAGCTCTCAAGAGATGCTGACAGACCGAGTCGAACATTGGATCGGCAGAGCGGAGAGGGAACTGTCAACTCTACTGGATCCATCAGGAGGTCACATGCGCCAGTTTTGGGTAAACCAGAGTATTCCATTTTCAATTTCCAACCCGATCATATTTAGAAGAAACACTCTTCATACACCACAGCACCCATAAATCTAGGTCAAGTTTTTTCATTAAACTTGGCTTGGCGCCAAAAAAATACTCCATCAACTTTATTCCCGGAGTCATTAAAACTGCACGATACGAATTTATTACTATTTTTCCTCGTGTTTCGAGCCTGCTAATCCAGAGAGGATGAAGCTTCAAACATTTCAATTTGCAAGTGAGAGAAGTAAATCCCTATAAATCAATCGTCCAAGCTATTTCAGGTTCCAGCAAAGTTCTCCGGCAAAAGTTATTCTTAGGCGTTGCAGCTGAGTGCATATTTTGGTGGTCCACGAGTCGAGATCGGGAGCCCGAATTGAAATATTTGCTGTTTGGCTTGCAGGAGCTGAAGGCGCAATACGAGGTGCACAACAACATGCGAAACGAAGCGAACAATTGTTTCGAGCAGGCATTGAGGATCGTTCCATTATCGGACGAAATGCTGCAGCGTCAATTCCACGGTGAACTTCAGGTACGATGGAACAGAGTTACAGAACGAATGAATGAGATTCAGGAACAAGTAGCTAGGAGCATCTCATCCGAGGATATACCATCGAACGAGAAACTGAAACTATTGGAGAGGGAGTTGAACGAGTTGAGGATGACCATCGACGGTTTCCACGGGGTTCTAAAAACGGAGGAGGAGTTGGATTTGTACATCGAGAGATTGACGGTTCTGTACACAAGAATCTCGGTGATTCAGGACGAGCTTGGCAGGTTGGGAATTCTAACGGCTGCTGAAAGCGAGAGAGTTGGAATTTTGTTATCATCGGCCAGAAGGATCGAGAATCAGATCAGCGAGGAATTGGATTCTGCTCAGGTATTGAGGGAGAGACTTCAGGCTCTTCAACGGGGACTTGGGAGAGTTAGAAAAACACACCAGAGACAATCGATGATTCTGGACCAGTGCGAGGGCAGCGAGAAACAAGGTAGTGACATAGTGGCAGCTGCAGTTGACAAATGTCAATCGGTGGCCGACGAGTTGGCCGATCTCTGGCAAGATTTGATGGGACTGAGGCAGCTCCTGCACACTCTTCCTGGTGGAATGAGAATTTCCGTTTCTCCGGTGGGCATCGAGAGAGAAATTTCTTGTCTTCAGGACAGCCACACAGAACTGGAGACCAGGTGTGCTCGATTGCTCGCTTTACTGAAGAACCGGCTGGCCCTGTGGAGGAGATTCGAGAGGCAGTTGGAAATGGTTCAACAATCCGTCCAGGAAGCCGATTACATGATGGAACTCTTGACTGTTCAAGGGTCCGTTGATTACGATAGACTTCTCAAGGCCACCGAACGCCTTGAAGTGAGTAAACTCTATTTTAATATCGCTTCTAATCGAAACCAACTTTCTCCATCTCCATCTCTCTCTCTCTCTCTCTCTCTCTCTTTCCTGAATGTATTGATTCCTATCCAGCCAATTCAACTGTACAGTTTAATTAGGATGAACGATGATGGTCTGTACTGGTTTGATAACGATACTCCACACGCTCAACCACTCCAATAATCCTACGTTTATTTTCGTTCCAGCTCACTATATGTTTGCTTGTGTGTATTCCATCTAAAATTTTATACATTCGTAGTTTTCCTTTCCAGGCTAAATTCGCGTATGACATAATACAAACACGATACGAGTGTCACTTATCTACGACTTTCGGTCACAGATAACACAGCGTGAAACTCTCCGGTCTTTCGGACAACTTGAACTGTTAGATTAATATTATTATTTTCTTTCTGTATAGGGAACAACGTGTAAACAGAACGCGTGTATCAAATTTGGGTTTAGAGTAGGAACTCGGTATGATAACTCATCACTGAGAATTAAAGAATGAACTTACGAGCACGTGCTACTAGAAGATATATTAGTTTTCGCGCGTGCGCGCAAATCAGTTGGACGGTGGGAGCTTATCGCGCGCGTTGGGCTATCAGTCGCGCGGGAACCGTCGATCCGCTTGCACCGGTAATGAAACGTGGCGGAAGAAACAGATTTGTATACACCGATAGTTTCTCAGTGGCAAAGATGGGAAGTGACCATAGATCATTCTGACCGAGTTATGCTTGGATCACAGTGGTCCCGGGACTCCCGGAATTCCTCCTTGGATACGAAGCGCGATAAATAGCTTCAAGGTAAAATCACCACGTCTTTCTCTTCGAAGAACGTGATCGCTCCTATATAACCACGGAAATTTACCGCTTCATCGTGCAGAAGTGATCCGAGGGATCAAATGATAGAAAGATGAAAAATAACGAAGATCACTGGTCGATAACGTTCTCGAGAGAAACAAATTAGACGAATCGGTGAATTCATTACGGTAAAAGTTCAGTTTACGCTGAGTTTCTCGTATCAATTGATAAGAAACTGCATGGCAAAGTACATAAAATTACTCTTATCTTCCATTTATTCGGTCGAAACACTTTTAATCGAGACTAAATGTTTCCTGCAATTGGAGAAAACGTTGAATACAATTTAATTGGGAATGCTCATTGCACCATTTATAAAAGGTAAGCCGGAAGTACATTCGTGCGGGACCGGCATAACAGCTATTGTATTTTATGCACATTATTACTCGGCCGAATACGTTTCGGTCGAAAGTTCGTGTTGGCCTAACGAGAAACTCCCTATGTGTGTCTGCGTGAGAATAAAAAAACTTTTCACATGATGCCAAATCATTAAGCTATAATCTTCTTGACTCTAAAGCTCTAATTAGAGCGTACCATAAAATGCGATGAATTTTTAACAGTGAAAATGCTCCTTTTTTTTTAATATTTCCTTTTACAGTTTGTTATGGTTTTAGTACTGGAATCTTTTATTACTTGCAGAATATGTACGCATGTTTTATTGGAAACGTTACAAGTTCCTGCTAAAATAACAATCGCAGCATTCACAGCCGTTCTTGGTGCTCCACGAGAATAGTCTTACAGTTAAATCGTCGCATCAACGTTGCTGTTATAGAAAAATGAAAAATTGAGAGGAAACATGAAATTTCTGTAAAAATAAAATTCTAACAGAAATTTTGAAACTGGGTAGGGCTTAACATAAATACTATTAAGTGCTATACCGTTGAGCGTGACACGTCATTTTCATGAATGAACGTTGCTTGCGTTTCGTGACGCTGATAACTTTTCGACTAATAACCCAACTAATTGATGATTTTTAGGGAAATTAAAGCACGCTAATTTTTCTTGCCTCTGCTCCAAACTGACTAGTAAAATCGTTGGCTGAAAAAATAGCTTAAAGAAGAAGGATGATTCGTTGTTGTTTGGATCTATTTGAGGAACGAGTTAGCGTTAGTTTGCAACGTTGTAGCGGGATTTTTCTCAGTGTTCGAGTGAGTTAAAAGATATTCAGTGTTTAGAGAAGCACGGCAATTAAGTTTTGTACGGTCACTTCGAGAAAGCCGCTGCTGCTTAGGAGTCTTCAGGTTTGCATGTCGGAAGACGCGGTAATTCTATTTGCAGTTTGCTCGCACATCCACCGGCGCAGTACAATTTTCGCAAACTGTTTCAGCCTTGACTCGAGTAAGCGTGGAACGCGTTCACGAGCCTGCCAAGACCTAGCGTAGAATTTCACCAAATAATTGTTTCTCGGTCGTACCGTCAAATACTTCAAATTTTTTATCTTCCAAATAAATCCAGCGCGATAAAATATTATAATTAATAAACAGAACGGATGGAGTACGACACGGCTGATTAATTAATGTCAAGGAGGCTAGTTAACGAGCTTCAATGACCCTGTATTTAATCCTATTATGATGTACCAATGGACGCGATACGATCTTCGTGCGATCACATTTATTAATAGACCGTTCGAACCGAGTCGAAATGTATTCGACTGAATATTAATCGCAATAAACGAGGCTGCAGGAAGTCGCAAACTTCCGGACTCTGCACACACTTTTCATTGATTTTCACAGCACTGAAAAAAAAGGCTCTACGAGAAGTTGTATATCTGTTGAAGAACTATGGCCGATGAGAAGTCATAAATACAGTCAAGCTTTAGTATCGCACGTGCCACAGTTTACAAATCACAGGTTTTAACGAGCTTTAGCTCGCGTCATTCTCCACGATTATACTTTCAAACCGGATTAAACACAACTCGCTCGATATACCGAATAAGCTTTCAGCATTGATCGCTCTCTCATCCACCGTCATTCCACGGTTGTTATATGTTAAATTGTCAATGGTAGAGAAACGATAAGAATCGGTAAAATTAATATATTTGAAATTTCTTTAATTTCGAACGGCACGTGCCAAGAATATCGGTCAAAGTGTTTTTGGCGCGAGTCACTAGAATTTCGAAGATCCGACGATTCATCAAGCTGCTTGGAAAATTCAGTCAGGTTAACGAACTGTCGGGCGCACGGGGCAGAATTAGTTCACGTAGCTGTGACCGTGTTCGAGAGCTTCGAAAGCTCGTCGGTCTCTCGACTCTCTATTATTATACAAACAGTACGACAGGAAGGAGCGATAGGTTAAAAATGTGAAAACAGGCGAATTTTGAAGCTGCTGTTTCAGCCGAATTGGACGGAGTTGAATGATGAATTTGAATTTTTCTCGTGTTTTCAGGGCCTCAGTGGAGATTTGGGTGCGAGGGAGGTGCTGATTGGCGAATTGCGGGCCTCGGCGGAGCCCCTGCGGGAGAGCTGCGCTGCGGAGGTCCGCGAAAGGGTCGACGCCGCTGTAACCGAGGCTGTCCAGGCTTGGGAGGACACGCGAGCCGAGCTAGACGCGCTTTGCACCAAGTATAACCGCGCTGTAAATCTCTGGCAGCAATATCGTGACGCCAGCGAAGCTGTCAAAACCTGGCTTGACACTCAGATGGGCAGCGCTGCAAATCTGCCCCCGGAGGAGGCCCTCAAACAGGTTAAAGTAAGCCTCGTGTTCAATCTCATATTTTACTGATTATACAAACAATTTTTTGTTTCATTAATCACGCACAGTGTGAAAATGTGAGTTAATTTGCCGGATTGCAAAATCGCTGGTCAACGGTCAATTTTCACCGATCTCTTCAGTGTTTTTTTTATTTGATTATGCACAGTAAAAATGCGAGCTTGAAAGAGCGAAATTGCACGAATGCAGGGTGACCCCTTGACACAGAGCAGGAGAATCGATTTTCAGGTCTTGTTTAGCGGAGTATCGAGACTCCGGCGTTTGTCGTAGTCCCTGCGCCATAGGACGATGACATGACGACCTCCATTCAGGGAATAGACCAACTTCACTTCTCCCTCCCCTTTTCCTCTCCCTACTCGAAAAATACTCATCGATCCCGCGTGCCGACGTTATATGAATTCTTCACGATACGACTTGACTTCTTTCATTGACGATTCAACCAATCAATTGTTCCTTTTAATTTAAAGCTGTGACGGAAATATTTACACACGAGCCTTGCCAGGTTTTTTATTTATTCTTGCTAATCGAGTAGGTATTCATATAGTATAGTATAAGGTATAAAGGATCGTATAGTGTTGGAGAGTGGGGGTGGGGGTGGATAGGGCACCCTTGAATGGGCCGGTGGTTTAGCAAAAACTGGAGAGTAAATGGAGGGAATGAATAGATACAGAGAGCGAACATAGAGTAACTAAGAGAGCTGGGGCCCCCCACGCGGGAACCAATGAGCGCTTGGCTTAGGGTGGATTGAACGCGTTGAGTTTCATCGATCCTGCCAGACGCCAGTCTGGTCCAGGGCGTCGAGACGCGTACAACACTCCCTATCTTTCTCTTTCTTTCTCTCATTCATCTCATTTTCTATAATTTTTTCTACACTATTCCACCCATTCTCCATCCAGATCGATACCCTGGCATACCACAAAACTAAAAATTCTGCCTAAAACAACGATACGATTAAATTTTCTCTTTCGTATGAAAGCACGAATCGCTCGTGTCATCAAAAATCCGCTAAAATAAGACACCACGAGTTTCCAGTGACAAAGATTCGCGTAGGCTGTTGAAAAAGGGGATTATCGCAAAGTATACTTAATATTATTAATGCTGAATGGAAGCATAAGCATTTAAATCGTCTTGACTGATTACAATACGAATTAAAAATACTCAATTATTATCGAGTAATTTTTCAAAAATGCATAAAGGAAATATTTCTTTTCACTACTGGTTGTTTTCAAAGAGAATTTCACGTGTGTAAATATACAAAGTGCCTCGATGAGACGTGCGTGTGTTTGTGCGTCGTGCTTTTGGACCATGTGCTTCTTCGAGACCTACGCGCAGCACGTGCTCCGTTATGACGTATACACCGAGAATTCAGACGTGAATAGAAAAGTACAATCCGTCTGAATCGTAATCATGTGTACACCGGAGGAGCTAAAGGTATCGTGTTAATTTTTATTCTCCTTCTTCTCGTTTTCTGATTCAATGCCACAACTGATCGCATCGTTGAGCAGCTGGTCTGCTTAATTCCATGATAACGTCGCCCAAAGAGAGTACGGCCCCTATATTCGCAAACAGATGTTTCATTAATATATTAATGGAGCACTGCTAATTAAACTACCATTTAAGTTGAAGAGTCAGAGAAAGCTGCTACAACACGACAATCTGTCTCGAACGACAAAAGAAATGTATTAACAAATAAAACTTGAAAACTTTGTTAAAATAATAATAAATATTACAATTTGGCAATGCAGTGCTCATTTCACAACGTCAAATTATTTGATGAGTCAAGCTACGTAAAAGATGAAACAGCGCAGTATTTACTCGCCGGTATTTACGAGCAGATATTGACAGCTATGAATCATCGAGATGACGAGGGAGCGTTTGGAAGATGTTTTGGGGTCGACTTATCGCAAATTATCGTACAGAAAATGTTATGCACAGATTCTAGTCATGGCAAAGAGGGGGAAATTGATTTCCACGAAATTCTCATTTGGCTCCTTTGAGATCGTAGAGAGCTGAAACGGTCGGAAGTAAAATATATGTTGTTCCGAGACGAGACGCGAATGGTATACACCCTAAGTGTCTATAAATAGGTATGGGGCGTAATAAACCTTTGGCGCGCTGTCCAAGGCTCGTCTCGTTAGGTTTTACAAGCATGCATTCTGGAAAATAATATTTTCTAATATTGAACCTTTAAGATTTCTAATGGATTTCTGTGAAAATTGTCTCAGGTGTGCGAGGAAACGCTAGCGGAGCACAAGGAGCGATTAGTGGAGCTACGTGGATTGGTAGCGCAAATTGCATCGGACGTTGGACTTGACGGGGTGAGCGGGCCACTTCACTGCGAGGTGGAAGCCCTAGGAAAACGACTCGAGGACGTTCGGGAGACCTTGGCAACCCTCGCTGACACTGCTGACGCAAGGGCTCTCGATCAAGAGCTGACGAGGGACGACCTTTGTCATACGAGAAATTTCTTAGATTCAGTCCAGCAGGTAATTCATACAAATCTCTATCGATTCTCGTTTCACTTCACGTCGATATATAAACGTCGTTAAACACCTCGACCATAAACTCTGTTCCTGCAACCTCCTAAAAATTACTTTCCACGAACGAATTTTAAAGGAGAGCTCTTTTAAAGAGAGGGGGGGGGGGAGAGAGAGAGAGAGAGAGAGATTGCGGCGAAGCCACGTCTGACGTGATGAGAATTGCGAGGTGCGCCTCATGGTGCTTGGCACAGCTCGATCATCCTTCACGCGCGAGGTTTATATTTTAATCGCGGTAGTTCCGAAACAATTTGTTATGTCAAGGCCGACCGCGGGCCGAGCCGAGAGCGTAGGGCCTAGCATCGGTGGCAATTGCATCAGTCACGAAATCCGCAACAGCTGAATGAGACTGCTTGGCAGAAGTTTCGAAGTCGAGAGGGCCTTGCGTTTCCGATAGGATTTACGGCCACCTTGATTCTCAGATAAGAAACTGCTGAAGCTATACGATTAAATTCGCTAGGAAATTCGTAACGCCCCCAATATCTCCTTCGTACTTTTGCGGTGTTCAACGACAGACCTATAGTACAATATATCAAGAGACACGGTAGTGTCTCGACGGCAAGTATATATATATATATATATATATATGTGTATAGTCGAGTGCTGCCGTGTAACTTATACAGCAAGTTTAGCCATCCTAATTTTTAAATCGACATATCTCTGTGAATTAAGCACTGTGATAATTTAACCATAGCTTATCTTAAGAAGGTTTTCAAAGAGCTTTCGAATGATACCTCGAACATTAAAAACGGCTCACGTAATCCACAGATCTCATACTCTGTTGTCTATATATATATCAAAATATTACGATTCTTCTCCTTCTCCTTCAATCTTCGGCGGATGTCCTCGCCCTGAAGTTAGTCGCTTTGACGTTATTTTTCTACTACTACGCTGTCAACCCATTTTTGGCTTTTCGCGAATTCGAGTAACTGCACTAGTGTGCACTGAGAATATCTCAGAATATCTCTATCCTCTGCTTTCATATTAATAATAAAAAGATAGAGATACACTCAATACGCACCAATGCAGGTCTCCGAATTCACGATTTGACAGTTTTGCTCACTGTTATTGATAATGAGGTTATACGTATTTAGTATTATTTCGACTTATAATAATAAAGTATGAATGATCATTATGTTAATTAAACTTTTTTTACACCATATGTATATAACTTCTTTTATCTTATGTTAAAAATGATTTTGGTAAAATAATTCTTTTTTATTATTAAATGTAATATTTTACAGTTACAATGATCTATTGCATTGACACAATAAAAATATGTTCCACGAAAAACAAGCTTCGCTTGTAAGAAGAGGCGACAAGTACATACATCGTCTAGCATAATTAATATAGTAAAATAAAATATTTCCATTAAAAAAATTAGTTAAATCCAAATGTTAGGCAAGTATATATTTTTACGTTGGCAAAAGTTAAAATTTCAACAACAAAAAATGGTAACAAAAAGGTTGCTAGCCGGGTGCCCGTTACATGCAATCGTATCAAACAGCCATATTTTGAACTTTATATAATACAAACACATCACATACACTAAGCACTAACGATAAACACCTTTTTTTTAATTATTACATTGTATTTTAGAAGATTATTTAATTATAAATCAAGAAAAGTTCGCGATTCACAGCACAAGAGCACACCGCACGCACCAGACACTGACGATATATTCACGATTTTTCAAATTATTACAATGAATTTTAAAATATATTTTAATTATAAATTCAGAAAAGTACGAATGCACAACAGAAAATCACCATACGCACTAGGCACTGACGTTTATCACAACATTTTGATTTAATACACTGTATTTTAAAAGTAATTTTAATTACAAATTGAGAAAAGCACGAATACAAAGCACACGCACTACACAATGATAATATTCACGGATTTTTGAATTACTTTACTGTATTTTGTAAGATTTTTTAATTATAAATTGTGGAAAGTACGAATTCACAACACAAGCACAGCAGGCGCACTAGCCACTGACGTTTTTCACGAGTTTTTAACTTAACTATATATGTATAGAATATCATTTAATTAAATATACGCTTTTGATTACGACAGAGTTTAATAGCGGTGGGTCAGGGAGAATCAAAGGAGCAATTGAGGCTGTTGTGGAATCATCTTCTGTCATTGACGAAATCGGAACCGCAACTGCAGTCCATCAAAGATCGAGTCTTGGAGATCTCGACCCAGGAGCCACCGGTGGTCGAGGTCTTGCAGTTATGGCAACGAGTATTCCGCGAAACCTTCCAGCAGTATCATCGACTCTCGGCCCGTTTGGTCAGATCGCAGGACGTAGCTGCAACCTTGAAACTTTGGGAGGAATATCTATCGCACGTGCAGGACTTTCTGTCGAGCGACGTACCAGCTGACTACAACGGTCTATCGGAGCACAGAAACCTCTGCGAGGTGCACAGAAATCTTCTGCAGGACCAGCAGAGCTTGATCGAGTCTGCGCGAAACGAAGAGGGACGAGACATGTCGGTAGCAGAGCAGTTTAACGCCCTCACGAATCTGCACAATGAGACCTTGGCGAGGATCATGGAGAGACATAGTGCTGTCAGGGAGCGTCTGGCTATGTGGGAGAAATACAGGCTGGACCAGAGCAAATTGCTGAGTTGGCTGAAGGAGGTGGAGAGGGAGCGAGGGAGGTTACAGCTAAGGTTCATTCACCTGAGAAGACTGGATAAAGTCTTGCAAAGGATCGAGGGTCTTCTGGCCAAGGTACCCACTGGGGAAGCTCTGTCGGAGTCCTTGAAAGACCAGCAGGAGGTCCTTTTGACTGGCTGCGAGGAGGCTCTGGCAGTCTCGATTCGGATGGAGCATGCGGCGAACGTTCAGAGGATCTCCAGCCTTCGAGCAGGACTGGAGACCTGGCGCGATTTCCTCCTTAGGATCCGGAAGCTTCAAGATCGTCACGCCGAGCAGACTGAAAAAATCACGTCGGCCTTCCAGTCGGTCGGACAGGCTTTGAGTTCCGCGTTCCACGCGATTACGGGAAGTTTGGCTCAGACCAAGGAAGAACTTGACTCGCTGCAGACGTTGAGGAATCGTCTGCTGGAAGCTACCGTTGACCTTGAACAATTGGGAAGCATTACGGAAGAGCTGAAGGAGAGCCTGAGTCCGTCGGACATGAAATCACTGAATCAACACGCTTCTCTGTTGTCGCAGCAACACGGTGACCTTGAACATCAACTAGCAGTGTTGGCTTACAGACTGAGTGAACGTTGTGGTCTTCGTGGTCGATGGGAGAACAGACTGGGTAGACTGACCGTCTGGATTGAGGATACAGAGGGTAGAATTCAGAATTGCGATATCGCTGCATTGGACGAACCCGAAGAGGCCTTAAAACGTATCGAATGCGAACTACAGGCAGAAATGGTCCTGAAGCAGAGAGAGTTGGAATGGTTGCGATCTACCGGACACGAGCTTATGGCTGTAGCTGAAGGCTTGGAAAAAGAAAAGGTATGTATTGTGTGCGTTATTATTATATATAACTATGTTTATTATTATAACGTTTATTGTATAAATATTTCCATGTTTATTCGCTCTACCAAATGTTGCTCTCTTCAGATTCAGAGGTCCTTGGACGATGTTAACGAGAAATGGCGCCGTTTGCTGGCAAGTGGCAAAGCGAGAACGAATAAATTAATGGATCTCATGCAAACGATGAATTCAATGGAGAAGAGAATTTTAGAACTAAAATCATGGCTAGCCTCCATCGAACTTCAGCTATCGGAAAACTTTGTTATCGAGAGGGTCGATCAGAGCTGTATAGATCGGAAGCTTCAGGATCACGAACAGCTCCAGAAAACGATAGAGGCGGAAAGTGGCAACGTGAGCGAAGTGCTGAATCTTTGCGAGATTTTGTTGAGCGATTGCGATGCCTGGAAAGCAGCATTCAATACGGAGACCATAAAGAACGGAATGGAAGGTTTGGAGAAAAGATGGAAAATTACTTGTGTAAGGTTGTCCGAGCGAAAGAGGAAAATACTGTTGACATGGAAACTACTACAGGAGTTGGAAAAAATTGGATCGGAGCACGACAAGTGGCTGGAAGAAACCGAGGAAAAACTTAAACGTATCGAGGCTTCTTTGGAGGAGTTGTCAAAGGACGCTTCGAAAAAGACGATGGAGGAGGTTAAATCGATTGCCAAGGACGTTGAATCGCACGAGCCAGCTTTGAAAATCTTGGAAAGTAGCTTCGGTAAATTGGCCAAGACTGGATTGGAGCCGGATAACTTAAAATCTTTAACGGGGAAGATAAGGGATATAATTGAGAGATGGTCAGCCTTGTCTGGTAGAATTAGTGCCATAATTATGATTCTTCAACGGGACCAGAAGACCTATCGTGAATTCATCACTGCCCATGGAGCTGCCGTTGTAGGCCTGACTCAGATAGATGTCAGACTGACGCAATTACAGCATTTGGCAACACCGGAACAGAAATCTTCCCCGCGCAGAAGACTTCAACAGCTGAGTGACATCGAGGGTGAACTAACAACCCTTAACAAGGTTCTCCAGAAAGCTGACGAGCTTGCTCTTCGAGTGATGCGGGAGAGTAATCCCGATGACGTCACTGCCGTTCAAGAACTGGTGGACGAGTACCAATTGCTATGGAAGGATATTGAGTCCAGAGTAGCTAGTCTAAGAAAAGAAGTAGAAGCTGGCAACAGGACCGAAGTAGATGAGGCTGTTCAGGTGGAGACTCTGAAATTCGAGCAAGACACTGCCGTACAAGTGGACACTCTACCTAGATTGACCAGGATGACATCCTGTGACGCCTATTTGATCGAGCTTGACGCTGCCTTAAGGGAATGTAGCAATGCCTTAGATGCCTTGGAGACTGTCGTAAAACCGGATCCTGTGCCCGGTCCGAGACTATCATCGACTGCCACTGGAATCGTGAGTTTTCAAAAGAGATTGATTCCCAATTCAATTTTTTTTAATAACATCTGAGATTCTAATCATACTTTCATCGTCGACAGGCCAAATTGATAGGAAGCTGCCAATCTTCCATAGAGCTAATGCGTCATCTGTACGACCTAATCAAAGATGACGGAGCCTTGCATACCGACGATCCCAAAAGCGTCCAGGTTGATTCTTTGACCAGAAGATTCGACTCTCTGCTCGCTCTGGCAAGAACTCGAGAACAGCAAATCAGAGACATCAGGTAACATAGGGTGTTTTGATCAAATGCAAACTTTATCTGCTTTCACAAGTTTACTTTCATCCGACTAACATTCGTCATTTAATTATTTCATCGCAGGTCACCTATCACAGAGGTATATTCCTTTCCTTGCGAACAGTGAGTGTTCCCATTAATCGCCAATACTCCAAACTCTTATATATTTCAATTTGCTTCTTATCATCTACCAATTTAAATCTTTGTTTCTTTTGTCAACTTATTTTTCTTTCTCCACTAGCGACAGCGCTAGGTTGACTTGCCCGCTGTGTTCACGAAGAAACTGGGCCCAGCTGGACAACGACCTATGGCGTTTGGAGAAATGGCTTGAATTTGCCGAGGGCACTCAGAGTGAGCAAAACCGTCCACCCTCGGATATCGAGAGCTTGGAGGATGTTATTCAGGATCATCGGGAATTTGCTCTTGATCTCGACAGTCATAAGAGTATTGTAGTCAGCTTGAACATCGTCGGTACTCATTTGGCAGATCATGCGGACGACACTGGTAGGGGGAAAGAAATGAGGGAAAAATTAGCTGTCGCCAACGAGAGGTGGGAAAAAGTGTGCGCTGCAGCTGGAAAATGGCAAGAGCAACTTCAGACCTCGCTAATATCCAATACTCAGTATCACCGAATCATCGATGAATTAATAGTTTGGCTTGAGAAAATAGAGATTGACATCAGGGCTAGCGAGCCAATTGACTTGACCGAATCCAATGAAATTCTGCAAGAAAAATACGAAAAGTTTAGGTACGGCCGAATCGTTATTAATTTGCCTAAAAGGATTTAGGAAAAGTGTAGTTTTTATCAATTAATAACTTTGTTTCTCTTGCAGGGAATTAAGGAACGATCTTGAGCATTGCGAACCTCGAGTTTTGTCCCTTCAAGAAGCTGCCGTTCAATTACTGGACGAGGAAGGAGAGACAAGATCGCGTCTTCAGGAGCTAAGGTTGAGGCTTCAATCTCTCCGAAGGCTGACGGGCATTTATGCTTTGAAACTAGGTTCGGCACTAGGAATAGATCCCAAAGACACAGGACTTACAACAATATCCTCGTTGGCTTCACTCTCGCAAGACGTAAGTTTTTTAGTATCAGCATCCTTCGCTTTTCCACCCATACAGCGAAATATTTGAAACCAAATCAAATTTGATTTACACTAATTTAGAGAATACATGCAACGATTCTTCAATGCAATTTTTTTTTTACTGAAATACCAGCTTCAGGTTTGCCACTTTACAGGAAACGTTGCGAGAGTAGTTATATATTAGACTTGCACAGAATAGCATAATCACTTACATTCGATTTTGGACACGAACGAATGAAATTATAGAGAAATAAACAAGAGACCACACTGAGGATAAAAATTGTGTAACTCAAATAAATTTTTCTATGAATACGTCCATTGATAAATGTACTTGATCTTAATGAATATTTATTTGAAAGTAATAGTTATTTACTTGATATTGATCAGTTTAATTCAATGAATTCAATTTATCTCTGATTCAGTAAATTATTTATTAAAACCAAGTCCACATATATGAATGAACCTATTCACAGCAATATTCATTTGAATCAATAAATTTTCTGTTTTTCCTAGGCGCAATGCTATAGTTTTGTGATTGTTAATGTCATTTTTCTCGATAATTTCGTTCTTGCCTTCATATTAGTATTATCAGTAGAAATCACATGCACAGTACCTTATTGTTTGTGTTTTCTCTTTTGTTCAAATGTAGCTACTCGACGAAGCTGCTTCCGGGACCAATCAACCACGTGACAGCACCGGAACTGAGTACGTTTTTCAGCTTCTTAGATATTCTTAAAGATTTGTTCTTTTTTTATTTAATATTTTGACATTTTATCATTGGACTGTTGTTAAAATTCTGTCCTACAAAATTGTTACAGTGGTGACGAAAGGGAACGCACGCCCTTGGTCCGAGGATGTCGATTCTTGGGCAGAGTGATGCGTGCTTCGCTTCCGATCCAGGCGTTAATGCTGCTGATCTTACTTGGTGCCGCTTCTTTGGTACCATCGGCAGAAGAAGATTACAGTTGTATGCTCTCTAACAACCTTGCCAATAGCTTCACTCCCATGGTTGTTTATCCCAATGGACCACCACCAATATAATCTTCAATCAAGTTACGAGGTGGGGTAAGGTAGAAAGCGAGCAGAATTTGGATATGTTGATGTTAAGAACTCATTATAACCCTTCTTCTTGTACAGTATACTGTAAAATAAGAATTTTTCTTACGATCTAACATAATGAAAAGTACAATATATCATTGAAAACAAGAAGAAGACTGATTTACCTGGATTATTGCGTAAATAAATGAAATTGAATCGATGCACTCCCACATGTGTGATTCCACCCAAAGTGCTACGTCTCACACGGACAGTACGATCTACCTCCATTGATATTGTAAAAAGACATTACCATTAATATTTGCTAACTAGTCCAAAATTCGAGTCATATTATAAAGGACGAAATTTGGTTCCTTGTATTCCTCGGCAAAACATGTTCCGCGTGATATTATCTGATATTATACTGTAATATATTGCAACTGTACTTACCATATCCACTGATGCTATATAAAGCATCGCATAGTTCAATTGAAAACTTATATTACACGGAACAACGATTAACTTAATATTTGTATATGAGACTAAAGCGATACAAGATTAATCAAGAAAAAATATTTGCCCACATGTCTTTTTGTACGATGCGTTAGCAGAATTAATCGATTCAGTTCAGAAATGTGGAACGTTCTGGATTGAATCGAACAGATACTAATTTAATGATGCTAATTTCAAGAATAATTCACTTTTCAACTGTGAATAAAGATATATATTACGAAACTGTGACGATAATAATTATAAAAAAACTATGAGCGCACAAATAAGTATAAAAAAGTATTTAACACTGGATAGTTGTGCTTTTGGAATATCAGTTTCTGGCTTATCGCACATTAGGCTTTGTTACGTATTTTTATAAAGAAAGAGCTTAAAAGATGGTGTATATATGCATTAGTATTGTAATGATATATTGCTAAAAATACAATTACATATAAAATATCTTTGTTCATTTTTTTATCCGTCTTCATTAAAATCTATATAATCACTATTTGACAAATCAAAACTACATTATATACAAATATCAAAATAAATAGATACATGTTAAACATATTATAGTATAAATCGTATATATATATGATTAAATGAAAATTGTATCTATATAGCTACTAATATTACTAGGTTTGTTTCGATAATGTTTATTTTTTATTGACTTATAGTAATTATCAAACTAAAAAATATTTAATATACAAAAACTGTACAGTCTTATCATTATCGTTTTGAAAATATACATTGGAATTGTGAGCTATGATGTTGGATTTGTCCTTTTTCGTTGCATTATCGAACTGGTGCAATTATAATTGAAATAAAACAAACACGTTTTCTCTCTCTAACATATTGCATTAGTGCAGCAGTGCAACGAAAAAGAACAAGCATATAAATTTTCAATATGATTTGTATTCGTAAAATTATAGATCTTGTACTTTTTCTAAGCTTTGATTTTTTAAGGCGCTCAATTGCTCGGTGTATTCTAGATAAATTCTTTGCCAACGCAGATGTCCACCAACTACGGTCAATACATCGCTTAAGAGTTTATGCTTCTTTATTCCCTAAAACACAATTATTTTTGGTAAAAACCACAAACTAGTTTTCTTATTAAGGTGGGTCATTTTGAATAAATAATAAAAACAAACAAATTTTATTTAAGAAGTTCTTGTTTACTCCAAGCACATATTTTTACTAGAAATATGAAGCGTACTATGCATAAGACTTACCAATATGGTAGATTCCCAAATGCTTTTAGATGCTGATGCATGGCTTGGTCCCAAAAGGTCGTCTAAAATTATTCTTAAACGCTTTTCTAATCCATCTAAAAAGATTTATAAAAGTATTATATATCGAAACAATAATGACATAAAACATATTTTAATATACCTTGCGTTAATAAAAAGGAAACTAATGCCATGAGCCAGTGCACATATTCTTGAGTACTTCCTATAGCTTTTGAAGTGAGCAGCTGTTGCTCGAGATAAGACACAACACTAGGTGCGCTATGTGCTAATCTTGGATTTGGTAATGCATGTCCTGCAGTTCGAAGAAGTCCTTCTTGTAAAGATGACAAAGGTCCTCTGGGAGATCTACCTCCAGGTGTGCTCGATGCACTTACCGAAGACCACCGCCAGACTGGATCTTGACTATCACCAATTAATAACCAAGTACCTGTGATACACGTTTGATCCAAACAAATATTTCTATATAAATGCTCAATATTAAAGAATATTTTATCTTATTCATACCCATCTCTTTATGGTAAATATAAGCTCTAGCATTTGTAAACGCTAAATGTGGCATCCCATTGTGTAAAGTACAAGATAGTAAAGAGGTTCCAGGTGCTGCCAAGTGAGCAGCGGACGTAGAGCATATCATTCTGCAAGTATTTCCAATCTCCCACACTCGAACATCCCCACAACTTGAGACAACCATTACCTATTATATTAAAAAAGTCAAGGTATTTATTACTTTAACATTTTTATAAGATAATTATAGAATTCTAACCGCATTGCCCACTGCATGAACTTTGGCTAAAGGTGCAGGTGGAGCGAATGGAGGCGCAGGTCGAGACCCTTTCGCAGGATAGAACGTATGAATACTCCCATCTTCCAATCCCAAAGCTATAACAGCTGGTGAAGCAGCCAAAGCAACAGCCGAATATCCCAGATAAAGATCCCAAGTAGGTTCAGAATCGGTCCCTCTAAACACTTGAAGATGAGCTAACCCTTGACTGTTATTAACTGTTACTGCATAATGTCCAGCCTGTTGTGATAATGAGCTGCATGGCTTCAATGCAGGTAAAATTAATTGACTTCCAGCTCTTTCTGCTGCAACTTTTAGCTTTTTAGCTGGCGATACGTTATTCGGTCTCGCAGCTGGATGATCTCGTCGCTTAGGTACTAACTGAGTAGCAGCTGTGCTCATGATAGCTGGATTGACCGAAGTTACGTTTGGAGTAACCACGTCATTTCGTTTTTCAATAACAATTGAGCTTTTCGTTCTTGTCTGACTTGTGAACGTTGGCACCGTAGTTCCAGGTATAGATGTATCCCTAAAATAAAGATATCCATGATAATGATTGTAAGATAATCGAATAAAATTTGTTTAATCCTTACATTGATTCGGCTGGTGGTGGAATAAACATAGGCGTAATTCTTCTTTTACCATCGGATGTTCTCGTTTCGATTTGTTTGTTAATTGGACCCTTAACTGGAGTGGTAGGAGTGGTACTCGGTGGGGGCCCGGAATCAACAGTAGATGGATGAGCTGTAGGCTGACACGGCGCCGGAGGCTTTATATTTAAAAGTTCAGGAGCTTCCATTACAGTGCACCCTCCTTGCACTAAAGGTTTTCCATACAATCGTTCGTGAAGACTGCTTTGCTCGGCAGGGTCCAAAGGCTGACCAAGCTCCTGCTGAGTAAATTCGAAAAAGACCACTGATCCATCCCAGGAACAAGCGGCCAATCGAAGTCCGCAAGGAGACCAACTTGCATCCAAAACTGAATGAGTAAATAACTCGTGTATGACGACTAGAGGTCTTTTGAGTGAAGTCAGCCATACTGATAGTGATCTATCACGAGACCCTATAGCTACACAGCAATGTTGAGTTGACTTTGAAGCTCCTTGTTGCTTTTTCTGTAAAATATTTCCATTGAATCTTACACATGTTACAGCTTTCCTATGTCCAACAAAATCTTTATCCTGCGTCCATCCATCTCTTTCAATAATTTGTGCTGTAGGACCACCACCATTCATTGCATGAGCAGATACAAGATATTGACCATCCGGGCTCCAAGATAAACGTAAAACATGAGTAGTGCCACCGCACTCTTCAAATGGCTCAGAAATTAAAGATTCTTCAGCCCAATCCGTTGTTCTCCATACTCTTAATGTTTTGTCATCTGACTGGGATGCTAGATACTTTCCTACAGGGTCCCATGTTACACCTTTTACAAACCCTGTGTGACCTTTTAGCACAGCTACAATTGCTGGGAACTTAGATGCATCCCAAACAATGACACTGTTATCCACCGATGCAGAGGCCAGCCATGGGCTATGTGGAGCCCAAGCAAGATCAAGCACATCAGCTTCGTGGGATCTTAAAGTGGCTATACAACGCCAAGTCTCTACACCAGCCTTTCCACCAAATATGGAGCTTCCTCCTGTATTTCCTGATAGTCTCCAAATCATAATTAATTTATCCACTCCTCCTGAAGCTAATAGTCCAGTGTTGCTCCATCTCACGCAATTTACACATGCTATTAAATTAATATTTTAAATAAACATAACTTATCTTACACACATACTAGACTTACTACTTTTTATCTTAATAATGCAAACCTAAATGATTATCCAGCTGACACAGCATTTTAGGAACATTTTGATCTAGTTCAGCAGTTTCATCCATTACTGGCTGCATATTCCATATGACAACTCTGCCAGAATCACCACCTTTAACAATTAGTTTGACTTAGTATAAAATAATCACAGTTAAAAACAAAGTTTACATACCTTGTCCACCAGTAGCAAACCTTTTGCCATCAGGATGAATATCAATTGAAAATATTGGGTAGCCTTAAGAAAGAGTAATTGTCAAACTTTAAGAACAAATGTGCTGAAAATTAATTGTAATTGCAGCTAACATAATAAATACAAATTAAATACAAACCATCATGCATAACCCAATTCGGTTTAACAAGCTTCATTTCTCTGTATATTAGAAAAGGTCTGTTTAATAATATGTAAGTATCCTTTAATCAAAGCTCCATTTCAAGTAACGCTTAAAAAATGCATATTTTCTTAAAAACAAAAATACTTCAAGAGATATAACTTTACATTGTTTTCAATGCACCGACCGGATAAGGGATAAAGCTAGGTAGATTGGTCGCTATAGTCTATAGATAGGGAAATTGCACTACATATACAAATTGCTCAAATACAAATGCATGAGAACATGCGCAATGAGAATTCAATGTATTGCATTTTGTTGTGAGTATCAAAACGGTACCTACACACACAATCAACGCTACATTAGGGTGGATCGGGTGGATGTAGACTAGAACATTTTTGTCCGTATGTATGAACGCTATTTGCTTAAATAACTCTAATATTCTTTTATCTTTTATGCACAAAATACACTGCACAAACTCAAGCGCGCACAAATGCTCTAGTCTGGATTGGGCTGTATAATAATCAGTGATAAATGTTTTTTTTATTTTGTTTTCTTTTAGGTTGGGTTCACAAGAATGATCCTGCGGGAAATATGCGGTGGGAATGCCGGGAGTTCAAGACCCCCCACCCCACTATAATCTTCGTTATCATCCAGTCATCCATGTGTTAGTAAGTTCAAAAGAATCAAATTGGGGGTCCCAAAACTCCCAATTCTCATATTCTCACATTTTTCCATGATCTTTCATTTACGTTCATCAGTAGAATTAGTAGAATTATGTTGTAAAGCCGAATCTTATCCATTTTGCAGGCGTTTACCGCAGAATAAATTATTAGTAGACTGCAGATTGCAGAAACGAAGAGAAAGCTTCAGGCCCGGTCTTACAGGTCTCAATTAAGTTAATTTCGACATTAAGTAGGGATACCAACCTGAAAAATAATACCTAACTATACTAATATTTTTTTTTTTGAAGTTTTAAGCCTGGAAATGGAAGTTTTGTGCCCAGCTTCAGTTCAGGTGTTAGTGTGAACGAAATTTGAACAGGGAAGGATCAAATATATTTCACAATATAGAAATGCAATTAACACAATAAAATAAAGAAGAAGTATCATGGATAAAAAACCACGAAATCACAATTTTTCCGAAGAGGAAAAAATTAGGTTGGTTGAACTTGTCTCCGAATTTTCGAAAGTAGTGGAGAATAAACTAACGGATGCCGTTGGGTGGGATGCAAAAACCCAAGCATGGGCTGAAATTGCTAATAAATTTAATTGCATAAGCAAATCAAATGTGGAACCCGAAAAACTAAAAAATTGCTGGAATAACTTAAAACAACAAACAAGGAAGTATTATTCTAAATTAAAAACAGAAATATATAAAACAGGTAATCTTGGAAAGTTCTAAATGATTTTTGTTAACAACGAAAATTATAAATATATTTTTGTAGGAGGTGGATCAAATAAAACCAAACCGAATATTTTATATGATAAAGTTTATCAAATTATTCAACCTACTGTAGATGGATTATATAATTCCAATGATAGTGATCGCAGCATATACATGGGTGAAACTGCAACGTTTGTTTCTAATGTTATTGAATCAGATGAAGAAATAGAAGATGATCTAAATCTGCAACAAGATGAACATGTCTTTCAGGTAGGGTTATTATAAATTTTATTAATATTATTATTATATTGCACTTCATATATGTAATTTTTTTGGTTATTTCTCAGTATTTAAAAGATACTAACCAAATTAATACATGGAAGAAGTGGAACCCAAGGACATTGAAAGCTCCCCTAAGTGATCCTCTTTCCACAAATATTAAAAAACAAAAAGCAGCAATGCCTGAAAAAAAATCAACACATGAGAACTTAGACAATATTTTAATTAAAAGTAAAATTGAGCTGACTAATTTGATGACTCAAGAATTAAAAGAAAAAAGCCGTTTAGAAAAAGCAATTTTAAGACAAAAGTTGACAGAAAATACCTTAAAAATAAAATTGCTAGAATCTACAATAAGAGGTAATAAAGAAAATAACAACAACGTTGTTGAAAATATTGATATTTCTGATATATCAGAATAACAAGTTAGTTTTATAGGAAACTTGTGATATTTAAATTAAATGAAACTCCTTGTTATAATTTGCGTTACTATATGAGAGAGACATTTATCAGTTTCTAAGTCCTTAAGTTTTTTCAATTCTCTAAATGTTATGTTTTATTTACTGAAGTACAAAGGTTATAAAATTTTAAGTTTATGTTAATATTAAAATACAGTACAAGAATTCTTAACCTAGCTCACTTTAAATTTTATTCTAAATAAAATTTATTATAATAATATTTTAGACAATTGCGTTGATACAAATTTTCATTTAATTTTTATACAAATGATCGAAATATCAGGTTTGTTTGAAAAAGAATATTCATAAATCATAGGTACCAAGAATTATTTTATTTGGTATGTTAAAGTAGTTTTTCAATGAACCATAGTTGACATTTAATGATTTAAAATTAAAAGAGCAGAAAGTATTAAATATATATTTATTCAATAAAAAGTGGTTATCCATTACAAATATAAATTTTATCTTACAAAACACACTATGTAGACCAATAACACTTTACCTCTCTTTCCAAATAAAGTTTTTATTATAGAAAAAATAAAATATTCTTCTTTCACACAAATTTACAGCTATACAAAATATATATACTTGTTTAATTTGTTATTTCCCACATATATACTATTTCTCATTCTTGTTGAAGTTTAAATAAATTTGCTTGTTAGAGGCAACTGCAAGATAAATTTAAGTTATATTTTATTATTAACATGCATATTAATATAATATGAAAAGTTAGACTTACGCTTCGAAATAATTTTCTATTAAAAATTTCCTTTCATCCTGATGGAAATCTTCGTTATAATTTACCAATAAATTATTGTATGCAGCAATATCTACATTATCTTCAATATCCATTCTTATAATATTATACAAAACAGCACAGGCCATAATAATGTCCATAGTCTTATTAGCAGTTTTGAAGCGAGTTCCTTTACTCAAAGCAGGAAACATTCTTGTCCAAATACCAAATGCTCTTTCCACCATGGTTCTTGTTCGAATTTGTGCCTCGTTATATAAAATTTCGGCAGGTGTATTTGGATTTGTTAATGGGGTCATTAAATATGGCATATTTGGATAGCCAGAATCTCCCAAAAGCAGACCATTGCCAAATTCGCCAGACTCGAATCGGGCTTTAATGACAGAATTATTAAAAATCGTAGCATCATGAGAAGATCCTGGCCATCGTGCTACAATATCCATAAATTGTAATTTTGAATTTACAATTGCTTGCACATTAAGTGAAAAGAATCCTTTTCTATTACGAAATAATTCTGCATTTTCCCCTCCTGTATAATATAAAATTCTTACATTATTTTATTGAAATTATTTCATTTCAAAAAATTATAATAAGAATATACATATATAGAGCTAATACATTATTTTCTTGCTACAACTCCTAATGTTATATTTACCATAGGATTGTATTCTGATGTGAATGCAATCAATTGCTCCTAGTACCCTTATAAAACCAGCCTGTTTGAAATTTCTTGCTTGAGTTTGTATGATATCATCTTGCTGCATTGGGAATTTGATAAACTCTTTACTTAGTTTAGCTATAGCATTTGAGACTCTATGTACTATTTTGGTAGCAGAATTTTTGCTAACCCCAGAAAAATCACCGATAATTATCAAAAACGATCCTGTTGCATAAAATCTTAATGCTATTAGTAATTGTGTAGTTGGTGAAATTGCATCATTCCTTTAAAAAAATATGAGTATAATAAATTAAATTATTGTTTCACTTTAACCAATTATTAATTATCACAATAACATACCATTGTCTTCTACAAATTAATGAACAGCCAATTGTATTCAATAGCAATTCAAAATGCTCCTTGCGAAGTCTAAATCTACTTTGAAAGTCAATATCATCGTAAATAGCATACCAATTCATTCGTAGACGTATTTTTTTTTATCTTCTTCTAATAATTAACTGTTCATCAACATCTTCCTGATCATTTATACAACAAAATGCCATCTCAAAATCCATTATTACATACAAAATATTAGATAAGTATAACTTTTACCAGAAAACCGTATGATTCGTATTTCAAAACATCTTCCTCTACCCGCTCAATTATACATATACGTACACAAAACTTCACATTACACATTTCCAGGCTTAAAACTTCAAAAAAAAAAATATTAGTATAGTTAAGTATTATTTTTCAGGTTGGTATCCCTACTTAATGTCGAAATTAACTTAACGGGATCCCTCAAGCCCTCTGTAGCCAACATTACGGAACGAAAAACGAGGGAGAATTGTCCAGCGCTATTTTTCAACCGATTTCAATGTTTTTGGGCTTATTGGAATCGTTAGGACTCGCCTTTCGTCATAAATAAAGCCGTATTTTCTAAAAAACGTAAAAAAATAAAGTTGTTTAAAAATTCGCATTAATAATATTTAAACGCAAAACAAATCGAAAAATCGGGCTTCTTTATGACGAGGTACCAGACCTAACGATTCCAACAAGCCCAAAAACATTGAAATCGGTTGAGAAATAGAGCCGTACCATTGTCCCGCGTTTCTGAGGTGGACGAAAACCAAAAATTTTTAGGAAGGCAGCTAGGCTTCCGCCCCTCTCGCGGCTCACGCTAACGTGTTCCCCCACTCCAGCATCGAAACTTACTGCGAAGCTTTCCTCATATTTACGCTACTCCCCTATCTGTAGCTATACACATATAAATACCGCTAAAATAATGTCGAGAACATTTCATTTCGCCGTTATAATGAAATTGCTAAAAATGCAATTATCATTTTGAAATAAAATTGTAGAAAAGGAGATTTCGTAATGCTTGAAATATAGGGCATACGGCGAAACGCGGGACAATGGTACAGTCGTATTTTTCAACAGAATTTGATGAGACTAGTAATAATTAAAGCCATTCTTCATGTAGATTGTCCTAAAGAGCTCGCATTTTCGATAAAGCTTATAGTTTTTCAGCTATGAACGTTTGAAGTTGCACGGCGCACAAATACATATTTCTTCTCTCGCGTTGATCAGCTGTTGCGCACGTCCATCTTCAATCGCTCATAACTGGAAAACTATAAGCTATATCGAAAATGCGAGCTCTTTAGGACAATCTACATGAAGAATGGCTTTAATTATTACTAGTCTCATCAAATTCTGTTGAAAAATACGACTGTACCATTGTCCCGCGTTTCGCCGTATGCCCTATATTTCAAGCATTACGAAATCTCCTTTTCTACAATTTTATTTCAAAATGATAATTGCATTTTTAGCAATTTCATTATATCGGCGAAATGAAATGTTCTCGACATTATTTTAGCGGTATTTATATGTGTATAGCTACAGATAGGGGAATAGCGTAAATATGAGGAAAGCTTCGCAGTAAGTTTCGATGCTGGAGTGGGGGAACACGTTAGCGTGAGCCGCGAGAGGGGCGGAAGCCTAGCTGCCTTCCTAAAAATTTTTGGTTTTCGTCCACCTCAGAAACGCGGGACAATGGTACGGCTCTATTTCTCAACCGATTTCAATGTTTTTGGGCTTGTTGGAATCGTTAGGTCTGGCACCTCGTCATAAAGAAGCCCGATTTTTCGATTTGTTTTGCGATTAAATATTATTAATGTGAATTTTTAAACAATTTTATTTTTTTTTCATTTTTTGGGAAATAAGGCTTTTTTATGACAAGGTGCGAGTCCTAACGGTTCCAACAAGCCCAAAATTATTAAAATTTGTCGAAAAATAACGCTGGACAATTCTCCCTCGTTTTTCGTTCCGTAATGTTGGCTACAGAGGGCTTGAGGGATCCCGTTAATTGAGACCTGTAAGACCGGGCCTCAATTTCCCGCTGAGAAGATACAGAGTGAAGTTAGCCGAGCTATACAAGAATCGTGAGCAGTGAGCATCGTCGTGGCTAAAAACGAGTCAGAACAGAACTCAGAATTAGGTTTCCCCGCTTTCTGTTTGATCGACAAAAACGCAAGTGGAAATTGATTTGTCAACCTTTCTGCATTGCGTGTTGCACAAATTATTTTTTTTTTTAGGCTAAATGAAAATGAAAATTAGAATAAAGTTAGCTCTCTTCACCAATAAAAATAGGTAAACTTCAACTCAGGAAATTTCTATTGGTAGAGTGGGTGAGATGGGGAATGGTAATGGTAACTTTGTATACTTCTGACAGTTCTGACCTGATTTTAATCAGCTCGACGGAAACATACCTAATGGGTTAACGTCTGTTTTTTTCTTTTCACTAGCATAAAACTCTACAAGGACGCAATTAGTAAAAATAAAAAAAGCTTATGTTTTCATCATTTTCGTATTCTAACATTATTGCATTAGTACAGGAGCGCTACGAAAAAGATCAAACCTAATTTCCTGTCTGCTCCTGTCGACGATGCTAGTTGCTACTGCTGCTGCTGGCTGCTACCTGCTGCCTTCACTCATTTTATTTCCTTTCAACTTCAACCCTTTCAACATTTTCAGCCTTACCTTCCTACCAAGTTTGCCAACATTTCCAATTGCGACAAAGTGCGTTTTTTAAATGTCTTTAAATGTGTTGTGTTGTTTTGGATACTGTTGAATAGAAGCAGAGGAAAATCGACTAAAGTATAAGGGTTGAGGGCGGGTGCATGGGCCTGTCTTTATACTAACAGAAAATACTTTACTATTACATGCAGTATATACATACCATAAATACATTTTATCTCTGAATTTATTCTGAGCACTCTGAGTTAATATTACTATAAAATGGTGTTGGTGTGGTGTAGCTAATACATAGCTATATGACATTTGTATTTTATCGTACTATCGTAGTAAAATGTAGTCCAGTCAGTCGATTGTATTGTGACATGTCATGAATGAAACTTATATTTTGTAGTTATAGATCGGCAAGAAGAAAACTCAACAGATTTTACATTAATGTTATCTGTTGATATTTTTTCCTAAAGTACGTACAGTTGGGAAAGTTAAATAAGAGCGAGTTCTTTTTTGTAAATGAGTTGACAGGAAAATGATACTGTGTGAAAGGCCGCGGTACGACCGTGCGCGAATACATACGAAATAAATTTAAGGGATAAGAAAAAAATGTTCGTTAGGGATCCTTGTGGAATTGTCTGCATCCTTGTTACCTACATCGCCGTATTTTACGCGGATTATGTTGTTGTACGATGGATAATTTTGCACACTATGCAAGATAGGTAAGTGGCTGAACTTTAAAGTCTACTAGAAATTGAAGTGAAAAAGCACTAAATTATTATTGAAATATTTTTAATAGCTTATGGGGACCCTTTCATGTAATCGCTTTTAATACAGTGGTGCTACTGTTGATGATGGCTCATCTGAAAGCAGTTTGTAGTGATCCAGGGGTTGTGCCATTACCACAAAACAGGATGGATTTTTCTGATATGCACTCTGCTGGATCTGGAATAGGAGACGATTGTGATGAAAGAGACGATTGGACTGTATGCACTAGGTGTGAAACTTACAGACCTCCTAGAGCACATCATTGTAGAATTTGTAAAAGATGTATCAGAAGAATGGACCATCATTGCCCATGGTAATTGTTAGTGCTTATTTATAGTGTCTCTTTGGTTTTGTAATTAAACATTAATTTCTTTAAGGATTAATAATTGCGTTGGTGAGAGGAATCAAAAATTTTTCATACAATTTCTGGTGTATGTTGGAGTTTTAGCAATTTATGCTATTGCTCTTGTTATTGTTTCTTGGGTTTCTGAATGTCCTCAGTGCAGCAATGATGTTACCATTAAACAAAGCAGAATGTATGTATGTCAAAAATTGTTTATCTCTGTATTCTAAGAAATGTATATATATATATATATATATATATATATAACAAATATGTTTACAGTTTACACTGTGTAATATTAGTCCTGGAATCAGCGCTATTTGGAATGTTTGTCATAGCTATTTTAGTAGATCAATTTCAAGCAATTCTGGGAGATGAAACACCAATTGAAGCTTTACAGGGGCACCATCATTATCATAATAAATCAACACTAAAAACATTTACACTACTTTCTCAAGTTTGTGGTAAAAGCCATCCAGTCTTTTGGCTACTTCCATGCCACAATACTCCTCGCTATTCTTTCAGGAGAGATGCATATTTGATTGATCATGAAGTCTGACTTTCTTAATGTATAACAAAATTAAGCCTATATAACACTAAAAAATGTAATTTATACATTCTTGATAGAGTATTTTTTTTATACTGCTTATAAAAGGTTTGGGTGCAGCTCTTCTTTAAAGATGAAAAAAGATTTAACTTATTCTTTACTGTATATATTCAAATATTTTAAAGAGGACTTTTTGATATAGAAAATTATATTTCAATTTTGCTAGAAGCTTCATTGTTTTCAAAATAATTGTCTTATAGTAATTGTGTATAAAATATAATTTCTACTTTATATAAAAATGTACAGTTTTCAGCAACGATACTTATACCGCTAATTATTACTTGGGGTTATAATAAATACATATTTATTTCTGTACATAAATAGTTAGATTGTGAATTATGAATTATGTACTTCAAGGAGAATACTAATCATTATTCTGTACATTCTCTGACCAAGTGTGTACTATGAAAGTATTCAATGGATTCGGTCAAGTGTGTAAAATTTCTATAAGCTAACTGGCATTTAACCATAAATGTTGAACATTTGTAATACTGCGTATAAAACATATTCTTTCAAAACAACTATGTAATACAAAGATATCACCAATTGCAGCAAAGGAAATAAAAAGAATTTGTATATGCATTGAATTTATTAATCACTTAAACTTTTAAAATATAATTACTGATAAACTTTTTGAGTTTAAAGTGATTTTCATATTATCAATGTAAATTATAAACAAGCTGCCATTAATCCAGCCACACTGTCAAAATCAATTTTTTCAGTTATATTTTTTGTCTTAATATTTTCATCTTGATTAGCAATAAAAATGATAGTTTTACTTTCTTCCTTCCATCCGTACTTTTTTACCCAATGTTTCAATGTAGTGTCTAAAATTGTAATTAGTTATAAGATTTCTTGATAAAAATAAAATCAAATTTGTTTACATACCATCTATACTTCCCAGAAGCTGTGCCAAAAGATATTTCTCAATAGTCTGGAATGTTATTCCAACAACATGACATACAAATTTTCTTATCGAATCTTGAAAGCCTACAATTCTATCACAAAGATGTGAAATAGTAGGAACTCTATCCCAAAAATGCTGAAAATCACAACGTTCTAGAATATCGGCTAGAAACATTATTTGATTAATAGATTCTTCCTCCATCTGGAAATATATCTAGTTAAATTGACTTTTTATGGATTAAATTAAATCATAAAAAATTAAAATACTTGCAATTTTTTCATTAAGTAGACATTTGCAGAGTACAAAATCTGTGTGTGGCAAATTGGTCAATGCCTTAAGGAGAATTTGGCACGTTATATCAATGTTGAAACGATGGGGATTTAATTGATATAATTTTAATACTGCTAAATTAGCTTCTAAGTCATAAGCATTTTCTCTTGATTGGATTTCAACGTATCTTTCGAGAGTAGTAAGATTATCTGGATTGTACCTAATCAGAAATGATAATAAATATTTTTAATTTCAGAAAATGTACAATGCATGTTAAGCATTATTTTTCTTAAGAGAAAATTATTACCTTTCGATGCCCTTCAACATTCCAGCAACTGTTTGGCGCATTACTTCAGCCATCTTATAAGCAATTTTTATTGAATATTTAATATAGAACAGTTAAAAATTAACCTTAAATAATATTAGAGTAATATAATTCTATATCGTCCTCGTGTTTTCTTATGTCCGTCTAGTCCAAACGAAACAAACGAAACACCGGAACATATCGGGCAATATCGGCGTCGGCGTTCGGGAATCCGACGGTAGTCGGTAACGTTGCGATGGTGACGGTGTCGACGGTGTCGACATCATGATATAAAGAGTAGATACAGCGGGATTTCGATACCCCCACTTACGACTACAATTACCTTTGTTACATTAAGAATAGTAGACAAAGTGGGGGTATCGAATTCCCTCCGTTTCCCATCATGGGCATCATGTCATGTCTAAACCGCATCGTGTAGATAACGTAGACCAACGTAGACTAGCGTAGGACCTCGGACGAACTTCGGACATTTCCGTCTGAGCTCCGAGACCGGAGGATTTGAGGAATTGGTCGTCGGAATTGTTCGGAATCAGTTCGGAATCCTTGAAATAATAAGTCAAAATATGTTATAGATGGAAGCACGCTTTCTATAAATATTCAAGTGATATCGTCTTCTGCCGACATCTTCTCTGGTAAACAAAACATTTGTATGTTCTAGCAATGAGATTGCTACTTACCAGCGAACTCATGACAGTTTTCGTTTTCACTACTTTGCAATCTGTTATTGAATAAGAAATGTAACATGTCATGTGTCGCTGAATGGCTTTCGGGTAATATCTGTACATAGTAAACACGTGTAAACAAAAAAGTAGAAAAGAGATGGATAAAAAAGAAGATAATTCATCAAACGAATATAATTATGTTCTATTACCCAATCCTAAAATTTCCGATGAAATTTTTCACGCAATATACATACCGGAGGAAGAGGATACTACAGGTGAAAATAATGTCACAGGTAAATGTGAAAAAGTAAAAATAGTAATTCAGTTCTATAACATTTTTAGCTTACCCTAAAACTGTGTTTTTTGTAGATATACTACATGTTTATTTGGATAAGAAAGAAGCTTTAAATGTGATAAAAGAACATAAAACGGGTCGTTTAAAAACTTTTAAAAAGCAAAGTGAAGCTGAGGAATTTGCCAGAACTGGATGTATTCAATCTCAATTAAACCTTATCACTCCACAAGTGATTTTAGAAACCCCAGTAATGGAAGAGAAGTCAAGCAATTTCAAAGCTCCTAAATTTCAGGAATTGGTTGGTTTCAGAAAACTTATAGAAAATGGTGATTTAAAAGCTGTAAAAAATATTGTATGGCAAAACCCTAGGTATTTAATAGGTAGTGGAGATACTCCTGCTATATTGCAGGTAAGTAATAAATTTAATTAGATTAATGCTTTTCTAACCATAATTTCTACAATATTTCTATATACATCCTTTCAGGAAGGCTGCAGGTATAATGCTTTGCATATAGCAGTTAAATCTTGCAAGTATGATATTTGTGAATTAATACTCAATACAATCAGTGATACAGATTTCATAAAATTACATTATGGTGAAGAAGATTGTAATAATTATCTAAATCGGGCTCAAATTTTGCAAGATTTGTATTTAAATACTCCGGATAAAGGATTAAATGAGACTCCTTTACATTTTGCTTCTAAGTTTGGACATAAAGAAATTGTGAGACTGCTTGTTTCATATTCTCAATGCATACGAACTGTTAAAAATAAGTATGATCAGTTACCAATAGAGGTATGTGGACTTCAAAGTTCTTTTAATAAAATTGTTTTCAATGGTTATGCTTCTAAATTTATTAATTAATATAGATAATATGTTCACGAAGATGTCAAGAAGATGAAGAATTGAAGAAAGAAATACGTATATTATTAGAAGACAAATATTATGTACCTGTTTTAAGATCTGAAGATAATTCACTACAGCCAGTAATTGGTGAACTTTTTTCTCCAATTTCTCCATTGGTATGCACAGAGATTTATTTTTTAAAGGAAGCATCTAGGAGATTCCCGTTGTTTGATTATAGCATACAATACTGCCATGTTTGGTTTACTTTAGTGTCAATAGTAATAAGTGAGATTGGTCATGAAGAGAATTAAAATTTTAATGAACCATTAGTGGGATCCTTCTAGCACGTTTTAAGTAAAAAATTCCGGAAAATAAATACGGCGTTATATGAAGTACGAATTTCAAGTCATATACCTCATCAGTGATGCCATGAATTGCTATATCATAAGGCATTATGATTTTTTAAAAATATGTGACTTTATTAATATATATATATATATTTTTAATTGTTTTATTAGTTAGAGCAGTTTACGGCGTGACGAAAAAGGTATGATGACTTAAAAGTCGGCCTTTAAATAATGCCATATTTTTCCCCAGAATTTTCGACTTAAAATGTGCTTGAGACATCCCATTAATGCTATAACTTTAAAAAGTCAATGGAAAATATAAATACTTTATAATTTGACAAAATGTGATAATAGTAAGGGTTATATCCAGATAGAACGATTCCTAAATGCTGCCATTTGAAAAAATCCTGCAGAAACATAAGACAAATTCAAGAATTAATTAATAGCAGTGATTATAATTATTTTATCAGAAATTAAATGTCGATCCTATTAGTCCACGTATTGAAGTAAAAGCATTTGCTGGACCTATGACTAAATCTCAAGCAATAGAATTTAGAAAAAAATGGAAGACTCCGCCTAGAAATATCCTGACTCCAGCAAAAAAGGAAACACTTAATAATAGCATTATTGCCAAAAGTCCAATAGCAAATTTAGCTTTAAGACTTCAAGATGCTGAAAAAGGTTTAGAGAGAGTTGGAAGGTAAGATTTGATCTATTCCTATATTTCTACATATCTGTTTACGTATTATTTTTCAATAAGGCATAACAATTACTTTCAGGGATTTAGCCGAAGAATGCGACATTCCTTGGAAGGAATATTGGCCATTTTTAGATTGCTTTGTCAACCTACGTTCTAAAGATGGAATGAATAAATTAGAGAAATATTTAGAAAATAAATTCAAGGAACATACACAATTGCAGATGCCGAAAATAGGCAAAGAAGATACCAAAAAACAATTGAATATGGAGTTTGATGATGAAATTGATAAAGTATGCAGTGGTTTGCAATTATTATCAATCAAAGCTGTTGATTCAGAAAAGGATAATGATACTAGTAAACTGAAAGAAAGCGTTATAATAGACGACTTTAGTGATGATGGTAAGAGAAACATTAAAATATGTTCGGCCACCAACAATTTTAAGATCAGTTTTCAATAAAAGAGATTATTAAAAGTAATCTTAGTACAGTATCATCTTAATTCCAGAATATTTTACTCCGCCGTCTTCACCAAGTTATGATGATTCCGAGGATGAGATGAATTCTGCCGACGAAGATATTATATGCTTTATCGAAGGGTAAGTAAGAACAATTATTTAAACAAGGATGTATCGAATTTTCTATTATATAGGGTAACTGTACCAAAATTCGGCCTTCGAACTCTTTCATCCGACTTTAGGTATTCATTATATTGAAACAAATCACAAGACCAATAATCTGATTATTTTAATTAGTTCTCTAACACTTCAAAAATCAACATTTAAAAAAAAATTGGTTTTTCTACCCGGTTTTACAAAATAGAAACTACATTCAAATAATAAATATCTATATTTTCTCTACATTCGAATATCTCCTTTTACAAAATAAAGTTGCCAACTCACAAATTAAATTCTAACTCGATTTTTATAGATCGAAGAATCATAGATAAGTCCTAGAATGAATTCAAAAAATGTTTTTATATGAGATTTATAGCAAAGGCTAAATTTTGGAATTGAGCTGAAATTAGGTGCATTAAATTCACAAATATTATCAATGGTTACAGGTCAACTCCGACCAAGGTAGATTATGCTGTTTACAACGCGGTTCCCTTAACTATTGATTATAATATTTATCCGTATGTATATCGTTGGCGACACGAAATGCGACTGCTTTTAAAACAAGATCCTAACAGGTACACAACTATTAAATGAATCTGCTAATTAAAACAGATAATCGTTTACTGTTAATTGTTACTTTTTGTTTTCAGATTTAGCAGATTAAATAATATTAAAAGAAGGCTGCTTCTTAGCCCCTAAAATTAAAAATGTCAAATTAAGCTTAAATTAAAAGGAAACTATAAGAGTGTACAGTTTTATTAACTTAACGCACACGTTGTGATGACATGCTGAGATATAAATAATATAACAGTAATAAAAATATATTTTCTTAATATTTACATATATATATATATAATAATATAAATGAGACGAAGTTTGAAAAAAAAAACAATGTTTGTATTGTCATTTCTATTTATTAAATTTATTGAAGCTAATATCTGTCTTGAAGATAATATGTGAAAGATATTTTCAACTTTTTAAATAAAAATTTATATTGTTCTCCTAATTTTCGGCATTTTTTTTTTTACGCCCAAACAATATCTGTTATTTACATTTACTTAATTTGCTGTAGCATTTAGACAGCTAGTGCTAATTAGGATATAATTTTACGAATTGCAGATCAGTTTTTCCACTTATGTTATTGGTAAAATTGATCTGTTTGTTAAAAGGTGCAAATGTAGTAAATTAAATTCGATTTAAAGCTTTACCAAACATAGATTTACGAAGCCGTTCATTAATTAGTTAGAAAAATCGAGCCTTTCACATTTATGAATAGCCCTAATGACTAATTGCCTTTAAAGGCTTTCTCTCCGAGTTTTGAAGTCAAGAGAACCGCTGTTCGCTTTATTAAGAAGTTCGCATCATATTCATAGATGATCGTGGACATTGTGGAAAATCAGAACTTCCCTCTCTCAACCTATATCATAGTGAATAAGCTACGGCATGTGAGTGAGGCAGCGTAACTTATAAGGCCTTTGGCCTGCTGTAACTCTTATCGACATACATATGTCGGTATCATTAGGACCAACATTAATGACAAATATCGTTATGTGTAATAAGATATGTATATTTCCATATATATCGTTTTCGGTCCGTACCGATACCAAACATTTTCGTTGAAGTTACAGAATACGGGGGATCAGTGGCTACTCCGGCTAGACTTCTAGGCCCGAATTGGCCGAATCTGTTGAATGTATAAACGGAACTTAAGCTTAGTACGGTCTTTGCTGAAATCAATTGTCTCACTTTTATCTTCAATATACAATGTTTAAATTGCTGAGCTGAAATTCGAGTTTTGTTTGATTTATAAATTCGCGCCATAATACCGTTTCGATTTCCAGCGCCGTCTATTGACAAAAACTATTGCGGAATTCATACAAGAGACAAGAGCGCACCCACGGCACCCGCCACCCACCCACTACCCAGTGGAAACCCACCAATTTTTAGCATCATCGCCTCAACTCACGCGCGGCCCTCTACTGCTATGAGACATGAGTGCTATAACTGCTATGTCGCTTAGTTACTAACCCGATCCTGTTGTGACGTGACACGGGATTTTTGTTTATAATGCTCCATAACGAACTACGCTACTACATCTTTGTCACGTCATTTTCGTAATTTTCACTCATCTCATCAATTTTTATTAAAATCATTGTACATTGAGGGTTAAAAGTAATTAGTAGTAGTTGTATACTTATTGTATATATATTTAGGTGTAATAAATCCGTAATGGATACGTATCAAGACCATAAATATAGTTTTGAGCACTGTTTGTGCTTAATCATTTCTGGAACAGCAGAAGAGGTTAAAGAGGGATGGACCTTATTAATGAAAATCGAAGATCAGGGTATGTGTAATTACGAAAGCGGTTTGAGGGATATTCTTAATGAGAGTGTATTGAATGTACAAGAAATTCCACGTCTTATGGATCGTTTTAGCAAACATTTAAATGAAAAAGCCTTAGAGCTTAACCCAATATCCAATGATGTTGCTACATTTTTAAGGAATACAAATATTAGAAATATTTCATATTTGACTATGATTCTACAAGTTTTATTAAAGCATAAAATTTATTTACCACAATGTGCAAATCATTCTAAACTTTGCGAGGCAGTAGTACTGTCTTTAGGATCGTTTAGTATGCCACAGGATTCTAAAGAAATATCAAGTTTTCGTGAACATGTTTTTAAAGTACAAACATTTCTGGAGACTGTTTGTGCAATTGGAGCAAGTTCAGAAAAGGAAAATTTAATCATATGTCTTCAAACTTTGTATAAAATAATATTGGACTCAAAACTGAAGCAGCAGCCTGGACCTGGTCTCAATGTTGTTTTACAAATGGTAGAACCATCTCTTATACCACAAGCTGTGAATTTAATTCTCTCAAAACAACACTCTGATGATCAATTGGTACAAGCACTAAAATTATTATGCATGTGGCTGCCAATATGGCCAGCTGACCAATTACGCATTCTAATAATGGAGTTTATATATGGTCTGGAAAAAGAGCGTAAATATTCAGTACTATTGGATGTTACTGAAGCAGCTATTGATAAAATGTTTCTTGCTTTAATTTTACCAATGTCTCGCTCTAGTGCTGCAGAAATAGTTTATTATATTCTCAAAAGACAAAGTTCTTTAACTGTTACTCGTAAGGTACTAAACAGTGTGCAAATATATATTGGATCATTGAAAAAAGAAAATAGTGAATCAAGTAAAGAATGTATACAAAACTTAGTCGATATTGTAAAGGCAATTTCATTAAGATTCCCTCAATGCCAAGTGAATCAAAACTTAAAAAATAATTTTCCTACTCCACCCAGAATGGACAAGGTTAACAGTATATTAAGTGAACCTATTTGGTCAAAAAACAGAAAAATTATTGAACCTATAGTGGAATATGCTAGATCAAATACTGGAAAAGTGGGACTATCAAATCTTGGAAATACATGCTATATGAACAGTGTATTGCAGGCCTTACTTATGACTAGACAATTTTGTCATGAAGTATTGTTCTATAAATTATCTAATGAACATAATAGTCAAATTGTCTTAAAGAAATTGCAAAATTTATTTGCTTTACTATTGTACTCTAAACGAATCTCTTTGGCTCCAAATGAAATTTTGTTAGCCTCACGTCCTGCTTATTTTTTGCCTGGTCAACAGCAAGATAGCTCGGAGTTTTTATGGTTAGTTCATTATTATTTTTTCATACATATATTTTAATATTAATTATATTTTTAAATTTGAGAGTGTGTACACATGTAAATCTTAATTGTAGTTCAAAATAAAATTTTTGTTTATATAGTCATTTGCTGGATGTTCTGCATGAGCAAGAAAAATCATCAAATATTAGTTGTTCTAATAATGAAGTTATGAGTAGTCCTAAATCAAAGACTGATGATGACTCTAGTGATAATGTACATGGTGGAGATTCTGGAGGTAATATAAAAAGATGGACTACTGAAGAAGATTTGACAGAAGGTATGGCACTCAAAAGAAAGACTCAATCGTTAGCAGATTTTACACAAGGTGTATATTTTTACTTACATATATAAATCCTATAAATAATATCTATTCGCTTTAGATATGCTGTAATAATATGTTTTGGTTCTTGTTTCCATTATTTAGGTGTTGATTTGGCACAGACGCAGCAATTAAGTGATTCTCATTCTGATTCAACTGATAGTGGGATACAATCTGTAGGAGGTGAAGAAACAAATATGCAGGTCTCACTTGTACATAGAGTACTTGGTGGTGAATCTAAGATAACTTACCAGTGTGCGCAATGTGATAATAGCTCAGACAATACAGATAGGTTTCGAGATTTGCAGCTATGTTTTCCAGAAGAAATTTCAGAAAATCATGAAGTCTCAGTTCAAGATCTCATTAACTGTTATCTTGCTCCTGAAAAATTGACTGGTGAAAATAAGTATCGTTGCGACAAATGTACAAAGCTCTGCGACGCACAGAGAATCATTAAAATCCTACAAGCTCCAGCACATTTAATTTTAACATTGAAACATTTTCGGTACGATTTTGAAAGCCGTTTGAGGACCAAATTAAGACATAAAGTTATGTATAATGAAACTATACAATTACCGGTATCGTCTAATACTTATACAGCACTGGAATGTGAAACTTATCAGCTTTATGCAGCTGTAGTACATTCAGGGTATAGTATGGACTATGGGCATTATTTTACATATGCACGTGATTCCAAGAACAATTGGTTTAAATTTAATGATAGCTATATCTCCCAAGCTACAATACATGATTTCAAAAATTTGAAACCTCCAGATACACCATACATATTATTCTATGAGAAGTCAGCTCTACTAGAAAGAGTTTACGATGAAGAAAAACCACCTTTATCGAGTTTAAGTAAAAGGTTACAAGATCTTGTTGATAAAGATACAACAATCTACATTGAGGAACTGAAGCGACAAGCGAGCAACGTCTTTAAAGATAATTCTGATGATGATAATCCTCCACCTAGCAGCTGTCGTGGTGCAGTTGATATTCCATCAAACACCTTTCTTTTTTAAAATACTTGTCTCACCTATTATAATTAATCTTCCAGTACTAAAGGTTGTGCAATATCCAGATTTTTCCGCTATAGAGAGTATGCTTGTTGTAAGAGGAACAAAACTTTTATCAAAATGCAATCTAAACTGTTTATCTTTAAATCAGCTAGCATAGTGTTTATATAATGGAGACTGTTTAAACAAAAACTTCATATTTATATTATAATATTATTTTTTAATCGGATCTTCCCTGAGAGGGCTATAATGATAAAATAGTAAACGTTGACTTGTTTGTTATTTCACAAAATGAATCACAAAAATTTGCGGTACGTATCCTATTTCCAGAAGTACACTTTTTATAGCATCAAAACATCTAGAGAGTGCATAAATATCTGTATAGACAATCTGGAGAAAATAGTGCGCGTATTATAGTACAGCCAACGAGTTAACAATGGTAACAATTTCATATTGGCTTCGGTATACGATTACTTTCATTATAAATGAGGTCAAGCTGTGAAAGGAATTTTTTAAAGATAGATCGTCCAGTAACTTTAAAGAAATATCGTAGCGTGCTTACGATACGTATTATACAAAAAATACTTTGTATTTAATGTCTGCCAAAAATGATACCTGAAATTCTCTATTAACAGAAATAGCTGTTAACATTTAAAATACGCTTTTAACTTGTGTATGGTAAGATCTCTAATTGCATTATAATAGTATTAGATTTTTTATAACGTAGCAATTATTACTCTTGAAAATCTATAACGACAGATTAATTGTATGTGTACATTAATTACGAATTCGATTGAGTTCAACATAAAATAAGAAAGATATGCCATTAGAGATCTGCTGTATAAGTCAAAGGATTGTTAATCTGTTTTTATAATTTAATTGGCTGTGTGTTGTGTGCATCAAATCTAATGGACAGTATTTGATAATTTACAAAAAGAATACTTTATTATTACTATACACTCATTAATATATATTTCACTTTTTTCGACATTTCGTCTCGAAATTTTTAGCAATTGTGCATAATTTTCGAAAAATTTATTGTATTTTTTACTTAGTCTTACCATAGATCGTTAATAACAGCACACATTAATAAAAGTACAATTATTTAAATAGTTATTAATTCTTTTAACAGATTTATTATATATTGAATATAATAATTATTTAATTATTTCGTGAAAAATATTTTTATCATTTTAAAATATGCTTAGATGTGATTTAAGGTAGCTATAAATTGTAGTCATCACTGCGAATTCATAATAGAAAGAAGCAAATGGAGAATGTACATAGTTATATTTTAATTATAGTTGTATTAACAGTTTAATATATTATAAATCTGTGATAAATTTGCACTATCATTAAACTGACAATATTAATTTGGTATTGCAGTATTGAATAAAGTGTATTATATATAATGTTCATCTTAATTATGACCATTGCACATATTGTATAATTTTCGTTAAGTCATGTATATTTGACAAGCAGTTACGAATGTATGAATAAATTATTTGAAGTAATTCTTTCACAAACTATGGGACTATTGAACTGCGATATAAGACTAGTGTATTGAACCGTGTTTTAAATTTCACTCTGTCAGCACTGGCATTACTGCCGCTTCTATAAGGTATTTGACACAAAGTATAGCAATTTCAATACTTGTAGTACTAGCAGTAAATTTTGAAATGCGGTTTAGATTTGGATTTTATCGTTATCTTTTTTGAAGTGGGAAGTAAGTGAAACCGGTAAGTCTCTTGTTAATATTTGCCAGACGCAATATTTTCTTCGTATCGAGCAGACTTTTAAGATGCAGGCCTATGCAGCGGCAATAGCTGGTATGTTATTTTTTTCATATGTCATGATGTACGGTGCAATCCCATATCATTAAAGCTATACTTTCAGAATTTAATAATTATGTTTTTAAATCATCGACGCTTCGACAATTTGAGTAAACGTTGCAAAAATATACTTTCAAACTAATTAATTTTGTACGTGCAATTTTTGACTTGTTGTTTGGCCTATAAAAGTCTTAAGTATATCTTTCTTCGTTGAAACAGAATCATAGTATTTTCTTACTCATATATGTTTTACTCTTAATTTGATTTTCTCTTATTGCGAATGTTCTGGTGTTCTATGGACAGGTAATTTAGGTATGCTGTCCATTGGGCTTTTCTTTGGATGGGCTTCACCGTCCCTATCAAAATTGCAATCAGAAGACAGCCCCGTGAAACTAAATCTGGCTCAGTATTCTTGGATTGTTTCATTATTCACATTCGGGGCATTAGCAGGATCGGTCATATCTTCTTTTATTATAAATGTAATTGGAAGGAAGAAAACTATGCTTGCTTCAACTATACCTTCGATAATCGGCTGGCTTATGATCGCATTCGCCACAACAGCGTCGGTAAAACTTTAAAGTGGATAAATTTACAGTAGCTTTTATCTACATATTTTATTAGTTTTTAAACTAATCCTTTATCAGTAGTAATACATGTCAAAGTACGTTTATAATACAATTATCTTATCAAGTAATACATGTAACAATCAAAGATAAAGTATTTCAGCTTCTCAAGTTCGAGTAGATTAAAACTGATTTTTGATTCATGAATTGCAGCTGAACTCGTCTCATCAGTTAATCAATATAGATATAATGTTAAAATCTTAAAGAGTTATGTTGTTTATTTATGTGATCTATTACTTAAAAGAATTGATTAAAATAATAAATAATATAGTCTCGTTTTTATTTTTGCAGGAATTCTATATATCAAGATTTATATCTGGGATATCAGCTGGTATATCTTATTCGGTGACTCCAATTTATTTGGGAGAAATTTCACCGGCGAAACAGCGTGGTCTTTTTACATCAATATTGACGGTAGCTGCAAAATTAGGAGCGATTTTGGAATATTCGATGGGTCCTTTCCTGTCGGTACAAAAGTTAGCTTTGGTTTCTTTAATAGCGCCGATCCTCTTCGCAGCAACGTTTGTCTGGTTACCCGAATCACCCTATCAATTGATTCGATCTATGAAACACAGGGAGGCGATAGATTCATTAATAAAATTGAGAGGGAAACAGGACATTTTTGATGAATTTGATTTGATTCACAAATCTGTGAACGAGGATCTTACCAATGGCACTGGATTTAAAGAACTATTCTGTGTGCCAGGAAATCGAAAGTAAGATTTTATTGTATGTGGATTTTATTTACGCGAAGGAAAGTCAGTAGTCTAGATCAAGAGACACGATAGTATCTCTATACGGCAAGTAATTAAGAAAAAAAAAAAAAACAAAGACATTACCTTCTTTTAAGCTAAGATTTGATTTATCTCTGCTTAATTATATCTTCGATGGATATTTTTTTAAAGAAAAATTAATTTATTTTACAGAGCAATGATAATTATATTAGGATTATTGTTTTGCCAACAATTTGGCGGCAGTCAAGTGATCATAAATTACGCTCAATCCATATTTGATGCAGCTAACATTGGCTTCGAAGGAAAATATTTAACAATAATTTTAGGAGTGATACAATTGACATTTACAATTATTTGTTCAGCAACGATCGATCGTGGCGGTCGAAGGTTATTATTGGTATCCTCGCTGATCGGAACAGGTGTAGCAACTGGAATAATTGGAGCATATTTTTATTGTCAAAAGTTGGGCTTGAGCTCAGCTATAGAATGGATGCCAGCTATAGGAGTGATTATGTACGTCGTTACGTATGCCTTTGGAATAGCAGTAATCCCGTTTACTTTAATGGGAGAACTCTTTCCAACCAACGTGAAAGCACTTGGAAACACAGTAATAATGAGTTGTTGCAATATATTTTCCTTCGGCATTATAAAATCCTACCAAGATATAGTTGACGCTTTTGGCATATATATCTCTTTTTGGATTTTCACTTTTTTTAATTTTATTGGTGCGATATTCTCATTCTTCTACGTACCCGAAACAAAGGGCAGGACCCTTCAAGATATTCAGAATGAATTACGTGGTCGGAAAGTATAATTTATTAAGCATGTTCCATTAAATAAATCGTACAGAAATCCTAAAAGTACTTCTTTCTTCTTTTACAAATTTCGTAATATATTCGATAAGTTGTTTTCAATATTTAAAAGTTAATTTTTCTTTATCACTTTAACGCTTTTTACTGCGCTCATGATATGACATCAGACAGACCCATTAGTTCATTAGGAAGGTTTACTTTATTTTAGAGTACAGCATTTTGCTTAATATACACTGTCAGTACACTGCAAATATGTTATTCAAATGTACACATTATCGCTAGTGAGCTTACAATAATCAATTATGGGATTTATTTTTCCTCTAGTTATACGTGAGTTACACAGTTAATCTCGTATTTCACAAGGTTTTAATAAATTTACATTTATTTTTATAGTGAGTTTGGGATGTATATTAGCGGGTTCAGTGCTTGGATGGTCTTCCCCGTACATAGCAGTTTTGGAAGGGGATGAATCCAGTATTAAAATGAGCGCTAACGACGCTTCTTGGGTTGTATCGATAGTGTCTGTTGGAAGTGCATGTAGCATGATGATAGGTTTTTTTTTTGATCATTATTTTGGAAGAAGAAAACTTTTAATGCTTTCAATGATACCATTTTCCCTAGGATGGTTGTTGATAGCTTTCGCATTGACATCCGTGGTTTGTAACATTTGACGTCGCGTTAAAACAATTGAAATCTCATGCAATTAAAACGATGATATTTTTAGGATCTTACTATTGGTAGGTACCTGGTGGGTTTCGGCGAGGGGATCATTTTAATGGTCGCTCCAGCAATGCTTTCTGAATTAGCTCCGATCAAGTATCGCGGATCAGCTACTAGTTGCAATGCTTTCTCTTTGAGATTAGGAGTTTTAATTACGTACGTAATTGGAGCATTTTTATCAATGAAATTACACGCATTGATACATTTCGGCATTAGTATTGTTTACATTTTCTTATTGAGAGCAATACCAGAGTCACCCTATTTTCTGATTTCACGAGGACAATTTCCAGAGGCTGAAGCAGCTCTGATATCCCTTCGAAATAGTACAGAGATAGACGAAGAATTGAAAGAAATTATCAAATCTGTGGAGAAAAATGTATCTTCCAATACGAGAGTCACTGATTTGTTCAAAGTTAATGAGAACCGAAAGCCCTTAATAGCCATTTTTATTCTTACTATACTAGTATATCTATCTGGCGGTCAGTGTTTATTGGCATATGCTGAGTCTATTTTCGACGAAGTAGAACCTTCCTTATCAGGAAAGTAAGTAACTTTTAACTTCATAATATTTGTAATAACTTCAAAATGCTACTACACAATATTTCATCCTTTAATCAGGTATCTGGCTATTATCCTGGCAGCTTTATCAATTCTCTGCAGTGCAGCCAATATGTTCTGTATTGATCGTTTGGGCAGAAAGACACTTCTTATTTGTTCATTAATCGGCAGCCTCCTTTCGACAGCAACAGTGGCCACATATTTGACTCTTAAAGAATTTAGTTATCCTGTAACGAAATACCGCACAATACCACTCGTTGCTTTAATGGTCACAGTAGTATGCCCTTCGTTTGGAATCTTACCTACGATGTCAGTTTTACTCTCAGAATTATTTTTTGCTAATATTAGAGTAAAGACATTCGCTGTATATGCAGAAACTAGTAATATTTCAACTTTCGTCGCTCTAAAAACATTTCATATATTCGCTTACAATTACGGTCTATACGTTCCGTACTTGATATTTTCTGGCATAGTTTTGTTGTGTATAATCCACGTGTGTTTGAATGTGCCAGAAACATTTGGAAAGACTCTTGACGAAATTCATATATTTTATTTGGGTAACTCGGCTGCTAAAAACAAAGTGGTAGTAAGCGATTATGAAGGGAAAGTTGAAGAAGCCGGTACCAAATACTGACTTCGTACAATAATAATACACTTTTTTCATATTTATTGTACCAGTAAATGAATAAAAATTAATTTATTCACCAATGTAATACGATTTCGATTTTTATTGCTCCTCGAGTCTTCAATTAAAATAGATCGACAGGAAAAATGAGAATATTAGCACCGATGTGTAATACGATTCCCGGCGTATTTCAAGTTCAGTGAAACAATTATAATTGTCGACTATTTTCTTATCTGCTACAATTAGAAATATACTTAATTATCGAAATAATAAGGAGAGTTTCTTCAATCGTGCAGAAGTTGAGCAACAATGGTTTTCACTCGAACGGTTGTAGCAGGTAAAGACTGGATAGTGAAATACGAAATAATAGAGGATAATTGTTCGATTGTTCTCTTAGCAAATTTAGCTGTAGTCACAACTGGGATTTGTTTCGGATGGACGTCCCCGTCAATATCCAGTTTGCGAGATCCGGATACGCCAGGATTAACGATAACGGATAGGGAAGCATCATGGATCGCATCACTGATGACTTTGGGTTCTGCAATCGGTGTCATAGCTTCCTCGATATTACTCAATCGTGTAGGACGTAAGATTACATTGCTATTATCAACCGTGCCTTTCATAAGCGGATGGTTGTGGATTGTTTTTGCCGACAGAGCTATGGTTTGAGCTAGATAAAAAATTTATTAATATATCCCCCCTACTCGTATATCCCTCTTTTCACATTTGTCATATACGATTCTTTCAGCACATGTACATCGGTCGAATTATATTGGGTCTTGGCACTGGTTTGACTTTAACAGTGATACCTTTGTATTTCTCCGAAATCGCCCCAACGAAAAATCGGGGTGCCACCGGTTCATCGATATTTTTCGCGTTAAAGCTTGGTATACTGATAGCCTACATCTTTGGAATGCTGGTTTCTGTAAGGATCCTATCTCTGGTAGCACTGGTATTTCCCTGTATGTTCGGAACGCTATTTTTCTGGTGTCCAGAGTCACCGTATTATCTAGTTTATCGAGGTGAACATGATAAGGCAAGAGTTACACTGATGCACCTACGTGGATCCTTGAAAATCGACGAAGAGATGGATATGATCGTGAAGATGATCGAGTCGGATGTATCTACGAATACGAGCATATTAGATTTATTTCTCGTACGTTCTAACAGGAAGGCGTGCTTTATCATGTTCTTCCTCGTATTAGTCCAATATACAACCGGAAGTCAAGCTATAACGGCTTATGCCGAAATTATTTTTGATGCAGCTCGCAGTAGAGTGTCTGGAGGGTAGGTATAGCATATATATATATATATATATATAGTACAACTCTAAAGTATTACGTAGTAGTAGCTTAGATGGAAAATGTTTGGCAACGAAGATTATTTGTTCAACAGGTATTTGGCAATAATTCTGGGCGCGGTGCAATTAGTGTCTGTGGTATTCACGATAGCTTGCGTGGATCGTGGTGGTCGTAGAGTTTTACTGCTTCTCTCAACAAGCGGCGTGACCATTTGCACTTTCCTGATAGCAGTGTACTTTTATGTCCAAAATGACGGGCAGGAAGTGGAAGAGCTCAAGTGGATCGCCTGCATATCTGTAATTCTATTCACTATAATGTACGCTCTGGGATTATCCTCTATACCGAATATGATGGTGGGAGAAATGTTCCCCGCTAGCGTCAAGCCAAAAGCAGCGGGTCTTCTCGGTATTCTCGCCGATATATGCAGTTTCTTTATCATCAAGTTCTTTTATGCTCTCTCAAAAGCCGAAGGCATGCACGTACCCTTTTTCCTCTTCACTCTATTCGGCTTGCTAGGAATTTGTCACATAGCTTTCTTCTTGCCAGAGACCAAACGCAAGACTTTGCAGGAAGTTCAAGATATCCTGGTACTCGGCAGAAATACCTACATTCCGAGAATAGATCACAAGTTGTTCTCTTGAAAGATTTATCAGCGTCCCGACTCGTTCGACAAAATTTTTAATCTTAAACAATTATTTTTAAAAGTAATATATAAAAACATCATACGTTTTTGTTGCCCCACTCTTCTTTGTTGTTCTATATAATAACACGATATTTTGTAGTCCTCATGCTTTGTATTAATTATTTTCTGAGCAATTATTAGATTACCCTGACCTTGCGAAATGATTAGCGATAAAGCGAGACTCGTGCATGCGTTTCACCGTAGGTGAAAAAACAAAATGCATTAGCTTTTGTGGAGTTGTGCCACAAATTATCGAAGGAGAATGGACAAGGCGAGAAATAGACTTCTACTCATCACATTTACGGGTATTAATCAATCTATCTATTTCTCAATCAGGATTTTAACGATTCAATTATCGCTTTGATTACGTGCAAAGGCAGTAGGTTTGCAACAGATAATCATAGGATTATACGGAGGTTGGTGTTCGCCATATTTGGCAATTCTCGTGGCAGACGATTCTCCTATAAAAATTACTTTCGACCAAGCTACATGGATATCGTCACTTTGGAAATTGGGCTCTATCCTAGGATGCATTCTCTCAATTTTAAGCGTTGACATCGTGGGAAGAAAATCTATAATTTTGTTTTGCTTAATCCCCAATGTACTGAGCTGGGTCATAACTGCCTGGGCATCATCAGTAAACGTAAGAAAATGTCTGTAATATGGGAAAATATTGATCTAACGTCTAGCATATTTTTATAGGATTTTTATGTAGCTCGATTCGTGGGTGGTATAACCAGTGGCACAATGCTGATGGTGGGTCCGACGTATCTATCCGAATGTTCCCCACCACTCCTTCGAAAATCCCTCAGTGTTTATTATTTCCTGCTGTCGTTATTCGGTTGTCTTATGGGATACACGCTGGGAGCTTTTCTAGAAATATCTCGATATTCTTACGTGGCAATTGGACTATCCATTTTTCAAGCGGCTATATTTATTTGCCTCCCGGAAACACCTTATCACCTAATTCGTAAGAAACGTTACGTGGATGCCTCTAAGGCTCTTAGATTATTACGTGGTTGCAACAACATCAGGGAAGAGCTTGACTCCATTATGAGATCTGTGGAATCCGAGCCGAGAAATGCAGGGATATGTGTGATTTTGCGAGAGATTCTCATCAGACCCGGTATGGTTATAGAGTTTTGACACATCTTTGCTGATTATATGCGAATAACGCTGCTTTACAGGCTTAATCCGTTAAATCGAATAATTATTAATTACAAGAGTATTTCCGTTGCATATTGCAGGTGGTAAAAGGGAATTTCTAATTGGTACCAGTTTAATGGCTGCACACGCTTTGAGCGGTTTGCAGCTTCTTGTTACGTACGCAGGAATATTGTTCAACGCGATGGATAATCCTATTATGCCAGGAAAGTATTTGAGCATTATTCTCATGATCGTTTATATTTGCGGTGTAGTCGTATACATGTATTTAGTTGACCTCGTTGGTCGAAAACCGATGTGCCTAATATCAACCACTGTGGTTATTATATCAGCCATCACTGCCGGAACATATTTCTTTTTATCGAGCTACGCTATGAAGGGATATGATTTCTCTAATTATACAGTGATTCCAGTGATAGCTGTATTTTTTTACGTACTCGGAGGAAGCCTAGGCTTGGCGAATGTAAGTATCACCGTTGTGAGCGAAATTTTTCCCATGTACTCCAAAGTGACCTGTGTTAATTTTTGCTCGATAATTAGTTCCATCTGCTCGTTCGTTCTTCTAAAATCGTGGAGTCTGATAATTACACGACTCGGTTTAGATTTTATGTTCTGGATTTTCGCTTGTCTAAATATTTTCAATCTGTCGCTGTTTGTATTCTTTGTACCTGCAACTATTAACAAGGGCTTATACCAAATTAGCGATATACCGAGCTTTAATTATCAGAAATTGTAACGTCATGTAGGGGGAAAGCATTTGGAAAATCTTGAATAAATAATGTTTTTATAAACAAAATTAATGACCATTTATTTAAAACCTTTTAATACCCTTTTCAAAAGGATCTATACAAACAGGTACTTTGACATAATTAAGTGTTCACTTAATTAATTGAATACACATTTATAAATATCAACAGTTATTCGATAATTACAAGAGTATTCATCGGTACAGTGTCGATAAAAATATCCAGCAAAGTATCAAAACATGAAAAGAAAATTTGAGGACGCCTCGTTTGATAATTCATGGTGAAAGTTAGACTTTTAAATACCTATGTGAATTATAAGACCTTGGCATTCCTATTTATCGACAGGTTTATGAAAGTTAAATTAGCTTAAAGTGTTTACAGTGCTCTTGACTAGATTAAAGGGAACCAAATGAAGCTACTCTACCAAATATGATTCGCTAGCCTCTTCTAGAAAAATCATTAAAAACTAATATAATATCCTTGACACATTACGTGCTCTCGTACTACAGCTCTTACGCTTCAGAGTCGCTTCATATGTGAGAAAAGTCAGAAATTGCAGATCAAGCACCATGAAATACCGCAGTCAATGGTGCAAAGAGCTTTCAGCGTTCGATGTTAGAATGTTTTGTCCCTCAACGCCATTTATAAGAATTCGAAAACGTTCCCCGTTAAGAGTGTTTTTAGTTTTCAGTCGACTTTCCGTAAAGAGGGTCTCGCATCCAGCATCCACTTCGATTAGATCAATTCTAGGGACCTTTTCATCGAGAACGATGGAAACCACTTTGGCTCAGGTGTGTTGGTTCTCGTTCTCTTTGTCCGACTGAAGTTTGTGATTGATCATTATCGTTGTGACGCCGTCATTGAAATCTGGCGAAGTTGTCAGTTTGGCCACTTCGACCTCTGAGCTCCATTTAGGCATGACACATGTTACTACTGAAATGTCTGAAAGAAAAATGATTCTCCTTTTTAACGAATTTAATATCGCTCCATTATTACTTATTAGTTATAAGCTTAGCATCGCTTTAATCGGTGAATCTATATATTCGGATAATGCTTGCATGGATAGTTGGAGATGATATCCTGTATTTGATGAGAATTTACATTCCGAATAATCCCCTTAGGAGGAACCTACTATGCCAATGCGCCTTTATCGAAGTTCAATTGTAACAATCTCGCGTTAAGCCGATGCCTTCCTCGCTTATCAGCGTTATCACCCAACTAGCGTTATAAAAATCTTTCAAATTCCAGACATTTATCACATTTGCCCGACGATTTCAACCATCATAAACGAGCTTTGACGTTTGCTTATCAAATTAAACATTCATTGTAAACATTAAAAGCATATGAAAATTTCAATATCAAAGCCAATTCCGATACTATACAGGCGACACTTGTCAATTAAATTTTCATCTGCCTTCTCTATTGATTTGCTAGTGCAATTCATCATAGAGTTCTAATTTAACAAATGCAATTAATTGAACGTATATAATGAAGAACTAAAGTCAATTAAATTCATCAGAATGGAGGTAATAAATTTAGTTGGTTGAGCGAAATTTATTGTAGATAATAAAAGTAATTTACCTGGGTGCAAGGTTTGGTTTGTCATCGGAGAGTCTGGGAATTGTACGTGTTTCCGGAGAGGACGACCGGTTGGACTCTTATCCGAAGGTAAGGCATTTAGTCCAGCAGTAGGACTCTCGGTTGGTGTTGGTGTGACAGTCACTTTAGTTTCATTGTTGGTCGCTAGTCTTCGTGAACTCAAACACGAAGTTGCGGTGGTCGTCGGTTGTACTGCGTACCGTACAGTTGGCACCTTTAAACAATAGTTCGTACAAGTTGTTCGATTACTCGGTCAAATTCAGCAAAAGATAGCTAATTGGCATTAGGCAAGCGTCTTTCGTCTCTTAGTACCAATCAATACGCAATTTCCTTAAATGCAAAGCTGATTCCTATATTAGCTCGCTCTCTCTCTCTCTCTCTCTCTCTCTCTATATATATATATATATATATATATATATATATATACACACACACACACAGAACGAAAAAGTAGCCAATTATTGAATAAATATAGCATTATAACAATTAGGCCCTTAACATTATTTTTCAACCGATGCTCTCCGTCATAGTCGGAATGTTTTACTGTTCATTATTTGATGTTAAAGTGATTGTAATAACATCCACATTAATTGATTTCCTTACGTAGATTTAAAAATATAGTGACGTCGTTTTAATGTCTACTGTTAACTATATTTAATGTTACCAATCCTTACAACAATCACAACGGACATCAATCTATATCATTCTTTGGCATTAATTCAGGTTTAAATCGTTAATATAAGTATCTCCTTGTATGAAGCTATATAAATTAACATTATTACAGTTACTTCTGAGACATTAATTTATCACCTGATTCATTATTTATAATAAAATGCGGTGATCAACAGGACATAATATCAAACATCGAAGTGTTTAGATTCACGTATTCAGTTCATTGGTATAATCTAAAATTCGTACTAGACATGATTTTTGACATTGAATTAATGTCAATGCTACATTACGATAATTGTAACATAAGTATTATATTAAGGATGATGATATTAAATCAATTTTAAGCATTCCTTCATATAATTACTCTTGGGTATTGTATTAATTGAAAATACATTTTATTAATGATTTCTACGCCCATGTTCACCATGTATTAATAACAGGTTCACTATTTCTTTCTGTGTGTGTATATATATATATATATATATATATCAATCCAAACTCTTTTTGACGAATAATAACTCGGTTAACCTGTTTCACTCTCCAGATTTATTTACGGCTGACCCATGTCCTGTCCCGTAACCAGATTACAATAAGAACCACGCGTTCAAGTTCAAAGTTGCTGGGGTAGACTCGGTCGAACAAAAGCTCTTAAAATTATCAGAAAAAGTAAGGTTTGGACGGAATAAGAAGAGACTCGGAGGGTTTTCGGTGAAAAAACTTTAGACTCGGATTTATTATTTAGGGCTAACATGCATACGCGAGAAGAAAGCGAAGGAAGGAGTTAGGGAGTGTAGGATAATACGTCGTGTAATCGGATTTTCTACGTGGCGCAATAAATGCGACATCCCCTCAACATCCCCTATCGATCACTCTATGTCCTGGACGTCGCGGCGACGCCACTGGAGCTGATGCTCACTGTTCGGATTTATCCGGTTGCATCTGAATGCAATGTAGCGCTGTTGACTTTTTGCCCTCGGAGTTACGTTACATCGACGCATATTGCTCAGTCTGAAATTCTCCGCTCACACTTCACCGCAATCTCCATCGCTGCAAACGCGTAAATGGAGGAGTTGCGTTAACGAGGCTTACATGTAAACGTGCTTAAAAAAATGTCAATATACTTTTAGGGTTAATGAATGTGTCGTGGCACACCAGAATTAAAGCTCTAGCACGATGTAACGCGAAATTAAGAATTAAACACACGAATACCGTTATTTTTATCTACTGTTTCCATATCTGCTATTTCGACGCACGAATAAGATTCGTCTCCCCTGTGAATCAGCTATAAACGCGAGCGATCTTACGTTGATAACTTAAAATTTGATTTTCTCCTAGCAGTCTGAGTGGCGTCCGAAGTTTCCACCCAAAGTCTAACTTTATTTCTTACCATGCTGCCACATCTTACGATATTTTCAGCTTAAGAGCTCCTTCGTGAGTAATGCACCGACGATAGATTTTATGCGTTCCGCTACTTGATAAGGCAAAGTCAGGATTTTTTTTATTGCTCCGATGTAGTAAATAAATGAATGCTTTTGTCTGAAATTGCTTGATGCGCCGTGGGAATAGAAAAAGGGTAGGCATTTTCGTAATTTTTCATGTAAGGGATCGACTACCCCTGGGAAAGGGAGATGTTGACTGATACATTACGGACCAACAGGAAAAATGCGAACGTTCCTAAATATCTTATACATCCAAGAGAAAACTTGATTTGGCTTATTTCACTCGGCAGGCATGCCCTAATACCTCGGTCTCGAACAAAATTTCTCTAAAAAATATATTAAAACTTTAAGCTTTCCTTAAGCTTTCAATTCATGCCAGTCTTATTGACTTAACCTAAATATTGATTTTGTCTGCGGTACAATACACAGCGTTGACAGGAAACGTCCAAACTAATTCGCATTTGTATATTTGACGAGAAATGCAATTAGAGAAATGATGAACTTTCCATGTAGGTCAAATATCGCACGCCACCATCCAGAGAATTTGGAAAATCTTTTAATTATCGAAACCAGAAAATTTCAATCACTATATGCCTCTTAAGAATTTTTAAAGTTAACATAATAAGTAATTTAACTTTTGGAAAAAGTAAATTAACAGTCTACATAAAAACTGTATAGCGATTCAAATGAGAAATGTATCGCCCTTATCTAAGTTTGGCAATGTCTTGGTAGGACATGATTTACATTGGCCAACGTTTTACACAGATAAGCAGCGTCACCCTCCTTTCCAGATAAGAAAGTTAAGACGAGCTACTTAAAGAGGGTAGGTGGTACTTTAATCACGCAATATATTTGATGTTAGAGGAATATTTTCGGCAAAAAGAGCAGAGCAAAGTTTCGTATATGAAGCAGAAACATACGTGAGGACGCTAATATGATTTTATTAGAGTTAACAGGTAGGCCCACAGCGCTGATTATATTTAGGGCATATAATCCATGATATAAAGTAGTAATTTAATTGAGACATCTTGGGATGAGTATCGCTACACAAAGAATAACTGATTGTGCGTGTATGATTGAAGGGAAACGAAACTGGGGAAATGAGAAACATGGGGAAAATAATGTAATCCCGTTTTACTTATTCGGCATGATAGATAGTTCTGTGTGGAAGTAATTTCTTATTTCCTATGCTACTGATTAGGATGTAATGGAGCTGACATTTTTGTCTGCTCACAGTGTGCGTAACTCCATTTCACGAACACTCTAGAATCATATATCTGCAATTAATGACTCCTCGCCTATTTTCCCAGTCTGCCCCTTGTCCTATTTTTTCCCCGAGATACTTGCCCCCGTAAGTCCGATCTTACCTTCTCAATTTTTTGGCCCATTACTTCTTCTTCCTAATAGGGCCAATGCTTTCTCCCGAATCTTCTGTTTTCTTCGGGTTTTAATTTGCTCTTTAAACATTAAATATCGGGGTGCTCGCTGGTCGGTCAATGTCTTAACACGCGTATATAGAAACGTTTGAAAGAAAAATATGTCTATGTTAGGCGATGATAACAATATATATTCTGTCGCTTTTCATTCGCCAACATTTTCCTAACTCGACTGTGCGACTTTCTTGCACTATACGTATTTTGTAAGTTGATTTATAACACCTTCCAAGAAGCAGTGAAAAAGCAATAAATTCTGGGAGAGTATGGTGGATGGCTTGCACTTTGTTGACTCATTTGGTTAAAAGTTTCAACGTAATTTGTCAGCACAGCACATAATACTACGGACGATATTTCAAGCGATTTTTAGCAGAAGTTCGGATAAAGTTAATAAAAAGCAGCAATGACTTACTTGACGATCGAAAAGCCTCCTTTAGCTCTTTCCTAATCTGATTTATAAAGCAGTGATAGCGGACACAACTGGTTAAAGCACAGCGCGTTGTTTTTTGCAAGGCACAATTTCATTCTAATTCTACTTTTCTTCCGATTACAAAGTTTACACTTAACTCTTCTTCCCTCCTCGCGTTCCTCTTTCTCTTCTGAGATACTCAGAATACTGACCCTGTAATTGCATTCGTCCGCAGCAGTTCCTCGGCCAGCCAAGTACTCCTGGTACTGGGATGCCACGCACAGAAGCGAATAAACCTGCAAAAAACAGGCATAGCCATTTAAGTACAGCGTACTACGATACCATGTCCTTTGTTCGAAACAGCTAAAAATTAAATCCGTTCATCTGATATTTATTTTGCATTCCTCGCCAAACCAATTTTCGCTGGGAAGGATTATACGGTAACGCGGACGTTATTGCTTATCCGAAATCGGCCTCTGTTACAAAAAATATCGGTGTGTAGCGTGTATCGACGATCGAGGCACTCGAACCGAAAGTTTGTCGGGGATTACGCATAGTGATTTTGAGGGGACATTGTGTGTGACCAACTCATGTGATTCAATGGAGTTTTACTCGAGGAGAGATATTATCCAGCCCCCTTCCCCCTGCATGTGTGCTACTGTATCGATTGCTTTTATAATACTCACATTCATGCAAAGGATGAAAAAGTTGAACACGTGGATCATTGCCATTATTGGATTAATGTAACTCTGCAAAATAAGAATGATCGATTAAATGGATAATTTCAATAATTTGCTAGAATCTTTTGATCGTTTGGAATTGTTCTTGCAGCGATAGAGAGAGAGAGAGGGAGAGAGAGGGAGAGAGAGGGAGAGAGAGGGAGAGAGAGAGAGAGAGAGAGAGAGAATAAAGTACGGTGAAGCGAGATGAAAGAACAAAGGGGAGGAAAACGAGTAAAATAGAGTTAGGAGTCTGTCGGTGGTCGCATGGTCGATGGGTGGACGAATTGGCTCAAGCTAAATCTCTACTTATACCGTCAGCCCTTGCGTAGGAACAACTGTTCCTAAGTAGCGAGTCTGGAGCAAACGTTTCTGTCGAGAAAGACGAATGAAATAAAACATATTCTCTAGAAAAACGTGTAAATGAAAGCTAATTTTCTGGCATCAACCCTAGGCTTTTTTTCTACCTTTTATTTACTATATAGAAGCAAGAGAATTGTAACAAACAATTTTTATATCGAAATATCAAACAATTCCTTGATTTTCCTGCATTTAATATATTCGAGAAAGTTTTTCCATTACTTGGACCTTAATTTATTTTCTTGTACCGTGTATACCATTGGTACATGTATTAGGTGGTTTTCCAAGCATGTACGTCATGTCTCTGACTGCAACGTGTTGCTCGAGCAGAGGGAGCTTTGTTCACTGAGAAACGGCTGTGCGGCCGGCTTGACTGCGATATAGAACGGAGCAAAGTGTCAAAACGATCTCACTGAATCGCAACGGTGCGTCTCGAAACAAAGGAAGCCTGTATCGGAAGTAGCGCGCTAGAGCTTCCAGCGATATCGATTTTACGTGATTGTTCGCTCGGTACACGTCGTTGCAAGCTCTTCCAGTCGGCTGCTCTTAAAAGACGCCAAAAGCCTTGGGAAAGAAGCCGTGGGCTAGCTTTTTCCCAACTGAATCCACTAAAGCTACAAACCAAAATGAAACGCAGCCTTGGTAATTTTGAGGGGAAAAACGAAACTGCTCTCCCTAAAATGCTCCCCAGTTAGAGTGTATATACGCTTCCTCGCTCTCCGCTTTCGTACACTTTAATATTCTCGCGTTGTGAAAATTTAAAAAAAAGTGCTAGGAAGCGTTGCAAAACGGTAGGACTTTACACGCGAATAACTCATAAATTGCATAAATGAATTGAAATATCGGAAACGTGGCAAGTATTGATTGAAGACCTGATAGTGTAAACTATCATAAAACTGTATATAAAAGTCCTGATGCGGTATAACGATAAACAGTTTCAGCTGGAGCGTTTACAACTGTTGCTTAGAATTTTTATGATAGAAGTAATGTTTGTAATGCATGAAAAGTTAAAATTATATAACTAGTTACTCTTTATTTAACTGTATACAATTAATTGATCGAGTGTCATTTACCGTATACATAGATCCTATTTTTCTTTACTGTCCAATTTAACATTAAATTGTATACGAGTCGATCATTTTATTGTGGCGCAATCAGAAGTCTCGTGGCATTTAATGCTTTGGCATTATTAATGATTTTGTTAGTTAATGGCGTTTTATTAAAGCTGTTGTGCCGAGGTTTCACAGCTTTACCGCGAAACCGGTCATTCTCGTATAAACGCATAGCCGAAGTCTTCACCACGCGTTCCAAACTATTATTGCTTCGCCATGTTTTTGCAAATGGCAATCGATTCTAATAGAATTGACCACCGGTTATCGCAAACTGGTAAAACATTATTCGAAACACAATATTCACTGTGAGAAATAACGTTGTGAGAGTGGATTCGATATTTCCTATCGAAATTACCCAAAAGTATAAATAGTGTTTAAGCAAATGTCATATAATCGATCGTAAAGGTTTGCGGAAACAACAAATATTGCTGGCTGCTATGGAAAATGCTGCAAGTACTAATTTAGTTATTGGAATTCGGGCAATTTATATTTAAACTCAGATAGAATCACGTACTTGTTATATACCACGCGAATACTTTGGTCCAATAAAACAGGGAAGAAATAATTTCTCAGGAATTTTTATCATCAAGATTTTATCTTAGCCTCAGAGCAACAGAACACTCGTCTTTCGTGTTTCCGGTTTAAGAGGAAAAAGCTAAACATCGTAAAAAGAAAGGACGTTAATGAAAATTATGCTTATGAAAATACATCCAGCACTTTTACTCCTTGCCTTGCATTCTCGCCGACGTGGTTCGCGATATTTAGCTTTCGTGCCATTTTCCAACCCGGCTATCTCCACTTTCAGTAGACATACAATAAAACTTCTCTCTTTTCCTTTTTTGCACACGGTGCTCCAGTCATAGTGAATAGCCAGAACTTCAAATTTTTATGATTTAGCAAATTTTCGGAAATATCGATTTCCTTTTAAAGCATATTCTTCTGAAAGATTCAGAACACTGAATGCTTTCTACGCCGGGCAAAATATAGATTTATTTTCTGCACTGCATCGGATCGGCTACAAATTCTGTAACCGTTGAAAAATGCATTTTTCACGGTTCAACGGGTCACGCTTTGCATCGGGTGAGTTATGACAAGGAGGAAATGTGAATAGATGTTAGGGATCTGCGCGGCCCACGAGAATAATCCGTGTATTTTCAATTGCGAGAAATTCTAATATACCTTACAAAACTTTCTATGGTGATTCAATATGATTGGTTGGCTTCGAAAGACCATATACAGTATCTAAATAATGAACAAGAGTAAGCTTTGTTGAAACGTCAAAACAGATTGAAATAGTACGACGACCAAATTTTTTTCCTTAATGCACCCGATGTAACAAATTTACAGAGAAAACACGGTCTGCAGGTTTTCAAATATTCATGATTTTTTACGAGTTGCTTTTAAGGGTCAGGCAGTTTGTCACTAATGTAAATATAGCGAATCGAGCTTATTTTCCTTAACCACGCGAACCGTTTCGAAAAACGTTTTTTTAAGCCGGCAAAGCAACTAGTTGAGCTTTCCCTTTTAGGTTCTTTCATTCCAACTTTGCACGCTCTTACGCATCTATTACTTAAAAAAAAGTATATTGTATAATATAATAGACAAGAGTGGAAGGTGTGGCACACACAGCAATGACTGACACGTTCCTTTTTCTAGATATGAAGAAAAACGATCATATGGCACGTTCTCACGAAATATGAAAGCATAAGCTCAAACGGCTGGATGGATAGACGCATTGACAGGCGTTAAAAAAGTTGTTCATCTTTTGCGCAATTTCATTTGCACAAAGCTTTGAAAAAAGTCGCTGCACGACGCTCAACTCTGTTTACCATTCGCTATTTATTTTTTGCTCCAAGGAGCTTAGCATCGCGTTACGTCAGACTTTCCCCATTTCCATGCGTTCTCCTAGCCGGCAAATCTTTTTCAAGGATCATTTTTATACATTTCAAGCACACACGCTCACCGAGATAAAACCACCTTTCCACTTTCATATTTCAGCGAGACTAATCTTCCGAAAAAGAACTTAAGGTTCTTCGTACGTGAAAATGATGATGGTAGATTCTCCAATGTGCAATTCAAATAATTCAAATGTTAAAAAATTCTTCCTCTCTCTGCTAAAACTTACGCTAGATGAAGAGATGAGTAAGAACAGAGCATGTGCCATGTCAACTAAAATGCTCATCGCCATTGAAGCTGTCCAGGGTAGTAGAAAATAGCGCTGGTCCTAAAAATATATTTATAACGATTATTTCTTATAAAAAGATCGTTTAAACTTATACGTGCACTATTTTATTTACGTCGAATATTTTCAACATTTATCTGTTCTATTTTGATAATAATGACGATTGTTCAATATATTCGAGACCCTTTATAGGGTCTACCGCTTAATGCCACGAGGAAAAAATAAATTAGCATTTGATATAACTAGATTGTCCTTAAGATTTGCTATTTCAGTATTTATTTTCTATATATAAAAAGCATGAGACTATTATTGTTATCAGAACAATTGAGTATCGATTCAAAATTGCCACAGAATTTTGGTATATCCTAATATAAATTGTATACTTCGAGGAAGTTTTAATTTTCAATGATTTATCGATTCAGGTTCTTATACTAGTGGCTCTCATGAAAATAATTTAGAAGAAATTTTATATGAGTTGTATTTAAGTACTATTTGTGAAAACTTGTGATTTTATCGAGTAAACATAGCCCGTGAAGCGCATCTCATCTTTATCGATCTTTTCTTGCCCATTAATCATTGGAGACGAACTGTCATGCATGTCTCGCCAGCTAGTATCTATCTATAGCAACATTAACCTTTGAATAAGATTTTTATAGCTATAAGTGTCTGAATATTCTACTTATTTTGCAATATTTATTTTCTTGCTTAAAAGCTTGCGATGTATACATTTTTTAGCTCATATTGAACCTTTTAGATAGGTCACTGCGAGTAAAAGAGCAGTTAAATAATTTTTGTTCTTAAAAAGTTGTCAAAAACTCTTTCAAATCTAATCAATTTCACGCAGGTTGTTAAGGATCCTCTTCGCTCTGTAAAAAATAAAGCTATAATGAGAGAGCCATGAAAAATTGACATTGACATATCGTATCCCTCTGCTGAGTTCATTGTGCCACGTAGCATTCCCGTGGGTGAGCTTCGTAGTATGATATATGTAAGACGTGTATTTTTGTTTCGTAAGGGATAAAATGTAGGCAGAAATTGAATCCAATGACGGAGAAAATTTTATAAAAAATTTCATGCGAGGAAATAGACGCTGAGGGTTTAATGTTCTATCTCACTCATAAATTTTCGAACCCTCATTGGATAGATGGCTTTAGATTATCCGTCACTCTCCTTTTTTCGTTCGAATGATTCGAATTCTCCCTGTACTTATATAACTAGGTTTTCGTAATGAAAATTTAAAGAGTAAAAATATTTTTAGCTGAAATACAAGAAAATTACACATAATGCTCGCGCCATTGTTTTTATTGTTACTGTATACCTTTTTAATGTTTCTCTGCGGTGTTCCTATTATTTTGGTTCCTTCCATTCTAAAACCCCTCTTATTCCACACAATAAAGTATTCTCTTTAAATTTCTATACTAAATGATTAAGAAGAATAACCGAATTTTATGAATAATTGCAAGAGACGAATTTAACCTTACGACATAATAAAAATATAGCAATCAATTAAACACGACGAGGGTCTCATAATCACTAATTTATTACCAAGGACCAAAAGAGTTCTTAATCTAACGTAGCAGCATTTCATCTTGAGTTTTATTTAATTTAGGGTTAAATTAGGGTGTTTTGGAATACAGAAATTAATTGTATCTGATTTGACGCGGAAAAAAAGGTGGCAAAGAGAGAGAAAAGATAAAGTCTGAGTGAGTGATAAAGGTACCTTTATGACCAATTGTTCTCTCGCGTAATACGAAAAGAAAAAGGGTTTATCAGCGAATGAGAGCTGGCAAATTAATGTGTCGCGCAGTTTGACGAAAATTACAACTATACCGTTTCCGATAATCAACGATCGAATAAAGCATGAAGCTTTAAAGAGAGTAATGCTTTTTAATTAAATTCTCGCAGGGTAATAAATCAAATGCCAAATGCGTTTACTACTAGCTGTAGCACACACGTACACTTTCTCGTAAAACAATTCTATGTGAAGTGGCTAAAAGGTCCGATACAGCTGTACGGTTATAAAGTATGGAATTTTCCCTTTGAGCTATCAAACAATTTGACGTGTACCTACTATGTATGTGTACGTATAGTCGCGTGGTAATTATTTAGCAAACACGCGATTGCGATTAAAGTAAATCTAAATAATCAATCTATTCCGACAAGCACCGAGATTGCATACTCATAATAAAGTTTATACATGATTCACTCTTCTATATATATATATATATATATATATATATATGTATATAGTGAATAACTTTATGCTATCCCAGTTGGTGCGAAAGGGCTATTGCTCCTACTTGTTGAATTTGACTCGCTGTCGCTCAAAATGTGAGAGTAAGACAATTCTAAAAAGACATAACGACGTGGCTGCAGTGATACGATCGCCACATGTTTACAGGAGTCGTTCGTGTTGAAATTTTCAGCGCGTCCGACTGATGATTTGCTTTTACTACTGCGGCGTTCCTACACTACCATCACCTCGGATTTCCTTGAGACTAAGGGTTTCGTTCTAGAATCACTATACAGACGAAAAACTGTTTTATCCTCGGCATTTATATATTACTCGTCATCATCAATATCACCGATTTTTCCAAATTGAGTAAAGGACCGATAATGCAGATCAAGGAGGGGATATCGAAGCTCTCGCGTAAATAGTAATATATTAATAAAAATGTGTCTCACTGTGCAGAGGCCATAGAGAAGCAGCAGGGTGGAAATGGCGCCACAGCAGGAACATATTAGCATCGTCACGCTGAATCTGATCGTCGCTGAAAGTAATAGGTTCTCTTTCGTTTACATGACAACCGACTACTCCTCTATGCGCGAAATGGTATTCTATACGAGAGTTTATAGTATGCGTATACTATATAGCTATGGAATAGAACATTGATGTGGAATAGCGAATATTAGGTAAAAGCCAAATGCAGTCTGGTAGCGTGTGATTTATATAGATACTCACTGGGTGTTACGTTGTTTGGTTCTAGAATGCTCGTGCTCACTGGCGAAGACCGATTCCCTGAGAGATATAGGCTTTCCGCCTGCAGGATGTTGCTGGCTGTAGCCGTTACCAGCGCGAAGTAAATCTATACACATATATATAAAAAATTCTGCTCATTAGTTTATACTAATGTTTTCAAAGATTTAATACTCCACTCTTCAACCATTTTCAAGTTTCACTAATTACTTGGCAAAAGTCTAATCCTCATCTCCAAACGTTTATTCAGCCTAAATTGCGAAAATTAGCTGTGGAATATATCTACATTGCGCATGTTTCCATTTGTTTGGATTATAAACGACGTAAGCCTGAAATTCTACATAATCTCGCCCTCGTTATATTTGCCATATTACTCTAACTAACTTTTACGAGTAGAAAAGATGGATTTACGTTTATCTTATGCGCCTCTCTCTATAAAAATTTGTAATTTAATGGTAGGTATAAAAGAATTATGAGTTTGTCCTATTTCATTAGCTGAGTAGAAACTGAGAATTTGTCCAGAGGCATTATTTTTTTTCTGATCCAGTTGGGTTTTTTTAGGAAACAACATATGATGAAAATTGGAACGATTTGACGCACTGTAGGATTTTACTGTGCCCGAGGTAAGTTTGCGTGAGTTACCGATGAAAATCAAAGTTTATTTCGTGTATGAAGTAGAGTGGATGTGATCACATATTTCATGTGAACTATATATGAGGATATTCAAAGTTCGGCAAACAGAAAGCTGATTACATCACTTTTACGAGGTTTTATTTTAAGGATGGTCGATATTGAGCGAAATTGAAGGCATTCCTGAAGCTTATACCGTTTCGCTTGAACCGACTTTGAATTCGCGTCCACGCGGATATGAAACCTTGCGGAAACCCGAAATCGTTTTTCCTTGACAGGAGTTCAAAAACTTTGAAAAAAGACTCAATTTGCAGTTGAAATTTCTCGAGTACAGACCGTAAAATACAACTAAATTGAAGCCACTCCTAGACATCTGTGCGGAAGTTGCGCACTTATACATATTATTGTGAAGAAGTTTTGGTGGGTTTTGAAGAGGGGTGATGGAAGAGAATGAAGAGCTGGTAGGAGTTAAGTGATAGAACGAGACTCGACTTTCAAGGGTGCGTCATCTCCGAACGTCTTTTCGGTGAAAACGATCGATCCTTCGCAACGAGGGTTATTGAAATTGCTTCCCGCCTTTCGTATTGTCTCCTGCTACTAGCCTTCAACCTTGGACCCGTTTCATCGCTTTTTAACTCGCTGACGTTCTCTCTTAACAGCCGCCGCGTCGGGGAAGCCATTTATCCGGAAAAATTCAATTTTTTCACTATGGCGTTTGCTAACATGTTACACTTCCTCCAGAAGCTATAAATCGATACGGATTAGCTCTCAAAAAAGTTTGATACTATTTTGATAGCTACGTGAGTTTTTCGTACTCTATATATGCTAGAAACTAATTGCTATTAATTTGGCATAATGTATTTATGCCAAATTAATAGGATAGTTTCCTATTTGGGAATAAAACTTTATTTTCATTAACAAAAAGTAGGATAGCGTGACAGATAAGACTAAAATATAGGACAGCTGTTAAAACAGCGTGTGAAAGCTGCAGCAGTATTTACCAACGAAGTTTAATGAGAAATTTGAGACACGGATTGTCGTCAAGTGACACGGTAGTGTCTCGACGGCAAATGTATGTAGATAAAACTGTCGAGATCTACCACTCTCTTATACAGCAAGTTTGTATATCACAAACTCGAAAAAAAAACACATTTTAATTTAATTATATCTCGGTGAGTATAATTTGACATGATTTAACAACATCTTTATTATATTATCATATTCTCTAGGACTATTTATGCCGTATAGGAAGGCACAATATTAATTCTTATTTTATCATAATGCAAAAGGCATTTGTTTTTTTGTCATAAATTTTCTCTCAAAATGTGTAGATTTTATTTTATTTGAAAAGGACAAATATTTTCTGCATAGGTTTCTTTTGAAACCCAATGAAACTCCAACGAATATTATTTAAATTACGTAATTTAAGATTGAAATGAAGGGAAAATTGTCGACGTCGACAATTTGATACGGTAAGATCATACTGAACATTCCTTTAGCAACGACACGGATACTATATTAGGAATTTATAAATGAGGGCGCCTTCGTCGTTCCCTCGAAAATGGATAAGATACGTCAATTGATAGCTTCCCGATTTGGCTTACAGCAGAAACTGCATTTTCGTTTCGACGTATATTTCGAATTCAAACTTAACCCCTGGAATAAATTGAAAGCATATAGTAATGAGATGAATGATTTAAATAAAATATTCAAAATGAATAACAGAATAGAAAAATTTTCTATGCTCGAGTGTATTATAAGAGTATGATATTTAGTATAGTCGAGAAGTTTTCCTTATATAAATCATAAAAGCTTCAAGCAAAGTATTTAGTATACTCTTCTTGATGGTTTGGCGAAGATTAAAAAATTTGAATTTTAAGAAATATCCACTCTGCTCTTATCTTTTTTCATTTTACAACTAATCTCGTTACTAGGTCACTAAATCTGATCTCTTTCATACGATTGGACAGTCTTCGGTAAAAGGAGCGCATTACGTGTATCGAACTTTTTTCAACCAAACCAAATTCCACGTTATTTGACTACAAATATAGAAATTTTCCTCTATTGGAAGTATAAAAAATTGTATTTCATATTGCACCGGTGCGATGATTGTAAATTAATTCATTTGGGGTTATTACTAGACTGATAAGAGTTAGGCTAAGCTAACTTATCAGAAATTACGGAAGCTTCACTTCGCCGAGCTTATTTAATTACGTACGAGATGAATTAAGCTAAGACTTATTAGTAAAGTAGTTATATTGCTAATTCATTGAAATTCCTGAAAAATCCTCGTAAAAAGGGATGAAGCCTACGTATAGTGAGCCAGTTAATACAAAGTTTCTACATATCTGAACTTTTTTGGTACAGCCATTAAACTTTAATTTGCTGAATTTAAAACTTTGTTTGGGTTATAAGTGTCCTTGTTTCAAAGTCATTAAAAACGATTTGGTGCCTACAATATTCCGCACAGAGACAACTAAATCTGGAGTTACCTTTTTAACATTTATTGTAGCATTTAATGGTTATGTTTATATATCACTTTTCTCCAAAAAGGAATTTCAAGTCTGCGGTATTAGACAAATATTAACAACTTCCGATAAAGCTGTGCGCTTCTAACGATCGCAAGGAGGCTTACTTCGGCTGATAAAGCCATGATAAAGCACTGTGCTAAATGCCTTGAGAGCTGTCGAGGCTTAGATTTTATCCGACAGCTCACAAATTCTGTACTAGAGTTTACTACCAATTTTGTCTTTTCTCCCCGACCAACGATCAAATTGTTTTTCCCATGAGTGTGTATATTCGTGCAGAACTAAAACCTTGTTGGAATAATATTTTCATTCGCCAATTCACGAAAAATTCACATCGATATTTGGTCAGAAATGGTTGGGGAATAGTAAGGTCAATTTGTTTCTCATGCGTACGTAAAAATGACTACTCTCTCAGTGCTATTCTCAGTTTTATTACAGCCTTCTATATTTTTTACATGCCACAGAAGAGCTTTTATTGCGATTGCTACGATTGCAGGGTTTCCGTTGTTTTAACGGTCTGTATTTTTTCCAGCAAGTCTCATCGAAGTGGATCATTGTTAGTTCTTGATTTCGTTCGCTCGCTTCAAGATGATTTTCCCCTGTTTTTTCTTCTGACGAGAGTTTACAATAGAACACTCGGAGATTGCTGATAAGAGTTTGAAACGAGTCGATCGAGCGGTCGATGCGTGTAACGTCCACTTCAGCTTTAATTATCTTACTCAGTCTTTCAAGAAAATGTAACGAGCAACAGTGGCAATGTCAACGTTAAGGGTATATTATATTGCTGATAAGATGAGAAGCGTTGTAATTTTTTGAAGCACGTATACAAATCTAGCTTGCCACTATATAAGAGGTTTTGCCTTAAATCATGTTACATGGCAACAGTGTTTTTCTTGCAGTTTCATCAAAAGCTATATACCACTTAAAATTTATAAATCGACCTCCAATAATTTAGGAGAACAAAATTATATTATAGTTACGAAAAAGTATGTTATTAGAAAATATCTCAAAATGCTAATAATAATAAAGGTTATTGCTTCATGCAAGTAGATTTATATAAGATTAAAAGAACTGATTTGTGTGAATGTTCATGCATAGCTTTATATCTGAATAAAAAATATGTACTCGTAAAATTCGTATGTTAATAAGGTTTAAAAAGGTCATGTACGTAATCATTGAAGCGGTCTATTTCTAAATTACATAGATGAGAAATACCCTGAGCGATCATTTTTCACGAGACGATGTACATTAACAGGACGACTTTAAAAGATCGCGTTTATTAGCTTGATGCGTTTGCGTGGCTTTGGCTGTACGTTATTTAAATTTCCGTGCATGAGAGTCCAGCATTTTTTTTCATCGTAAGAGATATTAACGAGCATATCAGTCCTCTTTACCGATATTATTACTACATTGGAAAAAAGATTAATTTTTACGGTATTTATCTACTCGTGTTAATATTTGCTGGACGTTGTAAAATTGTAAAAAACATAGGTATATTATATTTATACATATGTACCAAGCTTTTCAAGCGGTGAGAATGCGGGGACTTGGAGAGAAAAAGCTTGAGAAGCTATATGCTGGAAAAGACTCGCAGGTGCATTCTGAAGCTTACGATAAAACGTTGAAAAATTGAGAAGCGCTTGGGGAAGGTTTATCTAAAATTCCTCGCGTTTCCGCCTATATGTGTAAAATATAAACTGGTGCAGAAATGGGAAAGATTTTTAGGGGAAAAAAATCACTTTGAATGTCATTGAATGTCATTGAAGCCCGATGGAGTGGGCTTATAGGTAACGGGATATTATTGCAGAGATGGGGTGAAAGAAAACTGATATTCTCTAAAACTTCTATTTGTTTCCCGTGCATGCATGTCATTCCCAAGAGAAACTTGACTGGTTTGCATGAATTGAACATCTATGCATACGTTATTCAACAGATGAGTTTGTGAAATGTATCCATGCTCCAAGGAATTACTGCGCCCTTCGTCTCGACATCTATGACTTTCTGCCAACGAAAACTAAATACATACCGGATAGAACTACACAACTTTTTGCAAATCTATCCGTAAAAGCGTTCTCTTTTCCATCACTTAATCAAGTTTCACACTTTTCCATCTTACACCTTCCATCTTTCTTAACATCATCCCTGCTTTCATCTGCCACGTAAATGGCATCTCTTATTTTTCTTACCAACATATATACCATCTGCCCTCTTATGTATTTATGCCTCTTGTTTACCTCATACAAACTTAACTAAACTATGCTGTATTAAGCAAAACAATACAACTATATTTCTTGCCGCATTTGCTTGAAATAAATACGCAAATAATTATATGCGAATTACAGTAAGAGAACTGGAAAGAACTATAATTATATTTAGTGATAAGGGTAGAGAAGTTTAATCTTTACAGTCGATAAAAAGCGTTTCTTTGAAATTTTATTCAATTTCTAGAGAATGAGCAAAGTTTCGTTATTATAACAGACGTTTCCTTGACTTTCCTACTGCCCTAATTTGACTCTTAAAGCGCGTATATTAACAGTATACATCTGTACGCTATTGAGATGGTAAGAAATTAACCATTGGAAGTTTAGAAAAATCTGTAATTATTATTGTGCGTGAATTTATTCCTTTTTTATTTGTATAATAATTGAAGTAACACACGAGGAATATTTCTAATATCTTTTAGTATTATTGTTAAAAATTTAATAAAAAATTAATGAGTAAATGGTGTAGAAAAACGTATATAAATAAGACGAACGAGAAAAGAAGAGTCTAATATAGCTTACAAGATCCCAGAAACGAAGTTTGATCAATCGTCGGTATAACCAATATCCCTTGAGCACTTTCGTCAAACACAATTTGTACGTTCCAATTTATCGCTAGACATTCTGGATTCGTTTGATATCATAATTCACATATCAAAGAATCATTTATGCCTGCATTCTCTTTTCTGTTCGCGATTCTCTTATTTTACCAAGAAATTAGAACACTATAATTAATCAAACAGTTAATTCACATAAATTTCCCAGTTCATGCTTACAAAATCTAGTCTATGTTACAGTTTATCATTCATTGACAAATAGAGGAATGATGATACTCGACGTGGATTTACAACTTGAGCATTAATATAACGTGTGAAATAATATATTACTCCGAACTGACAATTTGAGGAGATACGAGAATGATTGACGACGCTGGTAGCTTTTCGGGGTATATTTCGATATTACAGATGGAAACTTCGATGCAATTACTGCTACGAATTTGCGCCACTCGCTTTCTATATATATATATATAGCATATCGCGAAATTGTAAAAAAAGGAAAATACGAGAACTGGTTTTTTGTAATTATGAAAATATTAAATATGAGTATTTTATCCATGGAAGAATACGTTTTATATTAATTAATATGGATATAGTTGATGAAAAAAGGGTTACTCCTGAATAAACAGCAGATAAAAAGCTGCCCCTCCGCACGGACTGCCAACAGCAACAGTTCAGAAAAGCCATGCTGCGACCACATGGACCACTCACTAGAAACTTGCTACTGCGAATCACATGAAAAATCTCCTGGAGAGAAAAAGAAAGGATGCTCTTTAATTTCAGTCACTTGTGTTCCTGAGGATAAATGATAATTGGACGATCACATGTTGAGGTGTGATGCACGTAAGGCTGTGTTATAGGGGTATTCGGACAACCCTTGCGAACGGTAGCTGAGCACGCACTGGGCTAAAAGCTCGACTTGTGCTCTTCGCGCTTCGACTACGCACATGCGCAAGCCCAATTCTTCGGTTCCGATCCAATCTTACAAGCTTTGGCAAAGAAACACCTGTCATTTGGCGCACGTATTCCATTGCTTGCGTGGAAAAAAATAATTAAACAGAAGTAGTTGGAGCCTAGGCATTCCTGCTTGCAAGTCTGTCCCATTGAGGATCTTGTTTAATGAAAAAAGTTAGACCCCGCCTAATACCTGGACTAATATTTAAACTTAGCTGCCCTGACTTACCGTACTTTATATGAGTTATCGTTTAACTTTCGTTATATCTCTCTCGTTTGCAGAAACAAATTTTTTCCACTGAGCTTCAACTTTCATAAGTTTTACACGCGGATTATAAGTATATTTAAGAGTCAATTTTTGCAGAGTCTAGCGAGTTGATGAATTTTGAAATTTGCAATCACCGAGAAGTTTACAACTTGGATTAAAAATTCTTGAAAATGTGCTAATCCTTACGCTCACTTTGGTCTTAGTCAATCCAATATAGGACTTGTTACTGAATAGTCAATTAATTGAAGCACGTGTCTGAAACACGCGGTCACGTGGTGCAAAAGATAAATGTAATTATATACTGTCTTTATGTAAAAGAAACTTAATCTTAAATTCTCTCTACTGACTATTTATAGTTTTAGCTTTAATGAACGTATATGCGCATTTAAAAGAATTTAAGATTAATGATTCTAGTTGTTGTTTTTAATTTTAAATTTATTAAAGCTTTGATCGAATCTGAATAGAGAAATTAGTTTCTACGCTTGAATATTCAACAGGAACGGAGATAAAAATCATTCGGTAGAAAAAGAATTCATTACCAGGCGCGTAATCATATTTATTAATTAGCTTAAATTAATGAAAGACGTATTTTCATCTGGTAGCAGTTAAAAGGAAATCGATATTTATTCGTTTCTTTATATCTACTGGTTATTGATTGTCTCAGGTGTTGTTGGCAGCATGCAATTCAATCAGAGACCATTTGCTTCAAGTGACAATGAAACTTACTTTGTATTCCACTACAATGATCTTCTTATTCGTAACAATTAAGTAGTAATTGATACCTGTGTGTGCCAGAAAAAATTTTTCAGTAAAAATTACAGTCAACTTTTAGTAATCATGGGACGTACCGTCAATTGTTTGTTTATTTATGGATCTACAATTAGATTTTGCAGTGAATATTAGTGATTTTGTTCATTCTTTTACGGTATAATCTGATTGCAATCCGGTAAATAGTTTAACAATTGAGATGACATGTGTTCTGTGGTCACTATAAATCTCGCGGTAATTTTTACCTGGAAATTCTTTTCGTGTGCGATATACAATTTACATTATTTAATACCCAAGTTACGTTAGCTGCTGATATTTTTAAAGTTTTTAAATTTCTTTGCAAATTATAATACTATCTTTTTGGAAGTATGTGAAGGGCAAAAACTGTTGAGCAAGATTTTATACCACGGACCCAACAAGAAGTAGAAGCTATACATCCTTGATGGTTCAGAACTTTCGTAATGAAGTTCAGTGTTTGTTTTGTTCATTAAGGCAGGATTCATCAAGTTTTAGCATCGATTTCTGATAGCTCATACATTTTCGTAAATAAGACAAGTAGGTTGATTATAGTTGCTCGCAAAACTAATGTCTCGATGAGTACTTCACTTCATTCGTAGATAGTTTGGATAAAGTACGTCCTTGACTCATAAATGTCTATGTTTATAGAGTCAAAGCATGCTCCCTAAAAGCTCCCATAACGAAATATCAGTACTTCGGTAAGGCATCCCATTAAACGTATAACGTACATGATCTAAAACTGTGAGCAAGTGTTTGTGCTTACAATCTATGCAGATGCAGCTTCTGAAAGTGCAGGTGAGGTTGAAGTTACAATCTTCATTCCCTTTTCTTTTTCGCGTATGGTACAGTTGTACGAATACATGTTTTAATTATAGGAAAATACATATCTTGACCTAAATTAATTATCAAGTAACCAAAATACCTTTTACTGATCAGTCTCTCTCTCTCTCTCTCTCTCATGTCAGCATCGAATAATTAGATAATCTATTTACGAACTATTTAACCCTTAGCTGTTAAAGAATAAGGGTCTTTAGGTACAGCTCCGTAGCGTAATTTAATTACCAGGCTTTTGATGAGCTTAAGCGCATGAACAGTTTATGTCTCAGTATCGTTGGCCCCTCTTAGTTTTGATCCTACCCGGATCTCTACTTGGTGTTCTCCGGCTGTACCATGTGGCTCAGCACTGAGCTCATCTTTATTAAAATTTCTAAACTGCTGTTACAGGCCAAGCAATCGGGAATGAAGAATCTCGTCGGAATTCAATGAAACCTTTTTCTAGCTTCGCTATATAATTATGCATTTTAATTTAAATTGGGCAGCAATCCAAAGTCGGTGCATAATTAACTATGCAAAATTCCTGCAATTCTTGTGAAAGCTGGCACCACCGACCACATAAATAGTTCTTCGGTATGAAATTTATTGACGTGAATAAAAGACGTTGAAAAATCAATATCACAGTTGGACTGATAGCGGTAGGAGCGGTGACCTTCCGCTCTCAGAAAAACGCTAATATTTAAGAAAAAGCTGCAGACTCACCAAAAAAAGTTCACTGTCATTCAGGTAATCGGCCAATGTGACTCCCATTATTACACCCGCATGGCCCTTGCATGGATGAGCATTTTTCGCTAATGTTAAATCGATAAGCCTAATATGCTTCTTTCTTGTAAGACGTGTGCGCGTAAGAACCGTAATGATGAAAGCATCATACTTTTGGAAAACTTATTCCTTAATAAAAGAATCGAGCAAAAACATTGAAGGCTTTTGGAATATCAACTTAAGAATTTCTTTTTTGATGAGTGAAATTCTTCATGACGGCTTGTGCTTTGAATTTTACTTGTGTGGGTCCGCATATAATCGCGTAGGATTGCGAAGAATTTCGTTAGTTATCTAATCAATTTTGGACGTTGTTGTAAAAACGCATTGCGAGAAGAGTACTTTTTTCATAGCGAAGATATAGTTTTTCCAATGATTTCTATATATTCTTGTATTAACTTACCTAGTCGTTCTGTTAATTTTAGAACTGGAAGAAATAAAAAAAAAAAAAAAATTAATTTAGAAAGAAAAATTGGAGATTTAATAGAACCGATAGTTTATTGTTTATATATCTACATGAAAATAAGTATGGAAAAGTACAGTAGTAGAGATCTGAAGTATTAATACATTACAGATGGCGATTGTATTCACTCTTTACGCATAGGAGCTAATAATATTATTTTTGTTCCTAGGAACTAAATTATGTAGACTATGGCTCCTTCTTTCGGCTCAGTTTGGAATACTAGTTTTTTTGGGTCTACCTCGTTCTCCGTTTGGTTTTGGTATATTATATCGTTTCTTAATGTGTCTACAAATTGAGAAACTTTATCCTTAGGGACAATGGCCACTACGCAACCGCCCCACCTGCGTATAAAAAAAGAAATATACGTAACTTGAAACGAAAAGTAGTTAAAGATATTATTTTACACGATTGTCCACTCCTTTTTCCTTTGAATGGCAGGGAATATGCTGCGTTAGCTGCTAAACTTATAGCGCATTTAGCACCACCATCAATTAGGCTTTCCATTTCCTTTAAATGAAATTATGGTCATGTCCATTTTGCGCATCAGGGTATATATTTAGGTTATATGGATCGTGAGTGCAGTTAAACGACTACTTTGGGAAATGTTCTTTGCAAGATGCGAATTCAAGGGACTAGAGGATAACACTTAATGGAACTTTTTTATTTGAATTTTAAAAGGAAAAGAATTCTATGGTATTATAGGTTTTCCTATATCGAGCTTTGAAAGTTGAGTAGGTTCAATGGAAAGAAGCGTGGAAAATCGCTATGGCAACTGTTCATTTGGAAAAAGTCTGTTGTTACGAAGGGAAGTTTTGCTGGTCGTGTTGTGGAATTTGCTCCCTTATAGGCTCATATGGCGTTCACTTACCCCGCTCCTGTAAGCCTAGCACCAAGTGCACCACAATTCATGGCCCTATCGACTAGCGCATCGACTCTCGGGTGGCTACACTCGTACAATTTGTGGAGGCTGGCATGGCTCTTTGACATCAGATTACCCAGCTGGAGAAGCTTTTCCTGTTCCATTATATTCTTGTCTTCGTTAACACGTCTAAACGCTTCTACCCTGCTTGCTTCTGGAATAATTTTCAGCCAAACGAAAAAAAATATCTCTCTTATTAGAAATGATCATGCCACATTTTGTAATTACGTTTACACAACATAGTCAATATTTTTAATGAAAAAAATTCATGAAATATTGAAACAATATATATAACTACCGAAAAGTTTCCTTAAATATTCAAATTTTAATAAATTTTTTCCACAGTTATTTTAAACGTAAATCAATAATTTTTATTTTACGAAATAATATTTATTGTTTTAGGGTAAACGTGTAATGTGAAAGTTGTTGATGTGTATATTTACTTGATAAGAATTTTTTTATTGAATGGCATTTATCTCCAGTAATGAGTACTTAACGCGTCGATCAGTTTATTAAAACAATATTTTGAGTGCATCAGCAGCGAAAAATACATACTAGAAAAGTAACAACGGAGAAGAGAGAAGATCGAAAGGAATCACAGTATAGCTTGTGTGTGTTGCTACTACTAACATTTCTGTTACCTCTCCTTGCGGTAATAAATTCTAGACGAACCACTAGTCAGCTGAAATCGATATACTACCACCAAGAAAATTTATACCTTCGTAAAACAATTTATGTGCGTGATTGATTAGCAATACCATCCTCTCAACGTGGTCAATATAATACGTATTCGATGAAAAGCAATCGTGGCAACAAAAATTACGTTTGAAGTATGCTAAATATTATTTAAACTCTTCCGTGGTACCCATTGTATACACATGTTTTAAGAGATAAGAAAATTTAAGTTGAGCTTAACTACAAACAATCTACACACAGTGAATAGTTTTTACGTAGCAAAAACATGAACGCGAGAGACTTGGAAAAATGTTTCATACAAAAATGTTTGTGGCCACAATAAGTTTCTTATTATTATGTCACCTTATTTCAGTCGAATTGCGTAAAACCTTACGTAAGCTGTGTTTCATACACTACTTTATTCTTTAGCAAAAGAGAGTTCTTTATGCTGCTTTTGCTTTTAGATAGGGTCATAAATATCCTTTACTTTGCAAATAAATCGTTCCTAACTACGGTAAAACTTGATTTTTCTATCGTGTATGGAAATACTGGCACTTTCAAAGTTCTATTTAGCTAGAAGATCATGTAGATGGAAATGTGCAAGTAGTATCGAATCGATCATGTAACACGAAAATTGGCCCTTCTAACAGCTTACCTTGAAACACGTGCAGGGATCTCTGTCGAAGCTTGAATGTTTGCGAAGCATTAAAGGGAACAACGAGTGAAGTCCTTTTTAAATGTTCGTACGTCGTGTCGAGAATCTTACATATCTATAAATGAAAACGTATCATTTTTAAGGATTTCACAGAGCTTACTATTGTTTTAAGGGGATGCATTGCGCGTCGAAAAAGTACTTCCAAATTATCTTCTACAATTTTAAAAATTTGAATATTTTCATAGGGACCAAATTGACTCGTATTGATCTGCTTAATTAACGTAAAGGCTTATTTTTTGGATTAGAAAAAAAAAATTTGTATCAGATATTAATAATAATATTTTATTTCCCATCAGCAATTTAGAAAAAGGGAGCCTTTACGACGCTGCACCAAACTTCAACGAGTAATTTGAGATCAAGAAGAAGCAAATATTCCCATAAATATAGAAGATTTTTTGGAAATACTATTGTAGCGCAACAAGGAAAAATGTGCAAATTTGCCCTTGTTGCGCTACAATAGTATTACCAAAAAATCTTCTACATTTGTGGGAATATTTGCTTCTTCTTGGTCTCAAATTACTCATTGAAGTTTGGCGCAACGTCGTAAAGCCTCCCTTTTTTGAAATTATTGGTGGAAAATAAAATTTTATTATTAATATCCGATAAAAAAAATTTTTGTATTTAATCCAAAAAATAATCCCGTACGTTAATTAAGCAGATCAATACGAGCCAATTTGGTCTCTATGAAAATATTCAAATTTTTAAAATTGTAGAAGATAATTTGGAAGTACTTTTTCGACGCGCAATGCATCCCCTTAATTCTTTTATTATTTTGAAACAGTTTTGCAATTATTCGAATACTTGCCTCGTCAATTGTATAAGGCTCCTCGTGTAATTCTGATATTACAATGGAAACCATTTCATCCAAGCTGGCTTCCAATCTCTCCTGGACATCGATTAGTTTCTGCACCACTTCCCAATCTTTGTTCTTCTTCTTCGCTATCATCTGCGTAAAAGCGACGGGACTAAAAAAGCTGAATCGATTTTCGAGACAAATGATTCAATTTCCTATAACTTAAATCACTACAGGAGTAATGAGTGTCATCCATGAGGCTTATGTTTACGTCAGTCTCAATAGAATAATTTTTTATACTGCTTAGCAGTAGTCAAATACCAAATGGGGTAAATCAATACTTTATTACTAATCAGATTCTGATTTGACATATTTGACATGAATTGGATTTATTGTGAAATTCTCTCGTCTAAGTAATTAATCTTCAGAATTATCAATCAAAGCCAGATCTTGATACTTGATGTACAGTTTAATAATGATAGCTCTTATTAGTCTTATCAAAGTTGGATGGCTGATCCAGATCTTATAAGGCGGATTTGGCATCGTTTTAGTCGAAGGTATAAATCGACCAAATTTAGGTTATATTGACCTAGTAATATAAAACTGCCATTAAATTATAAAACTTCTTGTAAGTACCAGATTTAAAAAAACTCATTAGGCACTTTTTGTTCAAGCATAAAATTAGATAGAAATGACACTCTTTCTAATTTTCAAGATAAGTTTAGTATTTGATCCAACGTGTATAAGCGAATTAATTTAGCCACCTCTTCACGCAACATACGTTCATTCGTTAGATAAACTAGAAAGGCACTCGACTAATTAACTAATGAACACCTCTAAAACTAGTCAAGTATTCAGTTAAATACATGTCTGATCTTTTGCTCCTAAGACTGTTGTTAAGTTGTTAACTATAGATAACGGAATGAGTTTTCAGGTTATTTACTATCTCACTATGCAAATCGTTAAATATTAACTTGAAATTGATGAAAAAGAAAGATTTCGTTTGAAAATATGATTTTAAATTTGCAAATGGAATATAACTTCGTAAGTTGAACGCATCAATTTAATTGTTATGCTATCCCAATGTAAAGATTAAAACTCCCTATGGCAAGTTTGTATCGTTTGCTCTAATTGATCCATAAATAGTTATTAGATTAAGTACGTACCTTTGCTGCAAGTCGGCATTCTGCTACCCTCAGGTTATAATCAGCAGTTGCTGCTTTGTTATGAGTAGCAAGACTATGTGCTATTACGAATACTGTACTATCTGGCAGAGTGATATCAGTTCCTCTTAGGGGATTGAACTCTATTAGCTTAGCAGAACCTGAAATCATGTTCAACATGACAAAATCAAAGCGCAAGTGTATATTTCAATGAAAGGAAAACAAAGGCTTTTAATAAGCCAGAAAAGCATTACCTGCTTTTCCTAGAAATGCTATTGCTTGATCCATTCCACCACCCTGAGTACCTATGTGCCTTTCGGCTCTGGCACTGATAGTAGCTAATTCTTCTTTCGACATATGAAACTAAAAGTCAAAGTTACGATTATGCGATTAAAAATTTGTTCTAAAATTAAACTCTTTATTAATTTGATTTAAACCTTATATATTACTATATGGACTTCAGTTTGTGCTACTTTCACATCATGTAATGGGTTGTCTAAGATCGAATTACTAGAAGAGCTGCTAGTCAGCTATTGCAGCATTGCTGTTGCTGATCAGTATTCGAGCCAAGCAAACAATGTCAGGGGTAAAAGAAGATCAATCTTTTTCGGGGCTGAGCAGCAACCCTCTAAAATTTTGCATGCAACTCCGTAGAGAATTACAAGACAAGTGGTTTTTTTTTGTAACGAATCCGGTTTTTTCGGTAAATCCTAGATTCCCTTTAAGACTTTAAGGCTTATAGGGATATAAAAATAACCTTGCTTTTTTTATCCCTCTGTCTTATATCTGTCCCACGTATCATATTGTACAATCCGCTACGATTATCCGAAGAACAGTTAAAAAGCTCTTTCCGAAAAAAAACTATTCCATCATCATAGCCCTTAAAAAAATAAAAGTTAAACGACGTTATTGGTGAAAATTAAAACAAATATGGGTAGTGCCAAAACATTGTATAGGTATACATATATAGTTTGGCATTTGTTCGTTCCCACAATAGCTTGCTTAATGGTGGAGAAAAGATCAAAAATTCCTTTGGCATTCCGTGGAAAGACACTAGTCGCATAACCCGGAGGGACGCTCATTGCCAGTGCTTGCCTAGTTATTGAAGAGAGACATTAGGACACAGAACTTTATTCATGGATCTTGGACAATCCCAGAAGAGATCAAGCGTCACCAAAGAAACCCCGAGCGAAGAAGCAAAGACCAGGAAGCAAATGCAAAATTTTCAAATATTCCATTAAAAGAAATAACTCTTATAGAAAAATATATAACGCCCGTAAGCTATAGGTCAATTTCATTCGACCATCTATTTTTTATTCATTTATTTATTGAAATCTGTATAGGAATAAACCTGACAGTGACTGATGTAAAGGGGTCCTCTTGAACCGTAGGACGAAAAAAGTTAAATTTGATGCGTGAATTAGATAAAATAAAATCTTGAAAGAAAGTTTTATGAATAGGAAGGCTTGGTGGGATTTCGTTAAGTAAGATGGAGCGTTTGCTAGCTAAAGCACAGTGCAAATGCATGCCGCGGTTGCAGCTGCATAGCCTTACAAATGACAGCATAAAAATAGGCTACTGGATTTAAATGGAGATAGAGCCAGAGAGTGCTACGTTTATTGATCCATTGTAATTTGCAGTTTTTTCCATTTTATTTGTAATTGTTGGTTTTGTAAAAAGTAACAATTTGAAACAAACTTACTGAAAGTCTATACGTAATATATATTGTAAGAAGGAATCTCCATCGTGCGATGAGAGTAACATTCCTCTTTACGTTCTTCTTGCTACGTTGTCTCTTAGTTCGCCAAGAGAATGTAGGATTATACGCTCTCTGGTAATTACGGGGGGATTTTATTTCCGAGAGAAGAAGAAAGTTTTACAAGCTGTTTTTATAGTTGCACTACAGGTCAAGTAGATTGCCCGCACGCTTCTCGCGCCCTTAACATATGCGCACATGCGATTGCTTAGTTTTAATGATAATTATCCAGAGAAGGATGGGATTGAGAACATTTTTAAATTACCTCGTATCCTTTAATTGTATAACAAAAATAACTCTTATATCGTTCCCAAGAGTATATATAGAATCTTTTAAACCAATAGCCCATAGAGAGAGAGAGAGAGAGAGAGAGAGTAATATACAAGGTTTTAAAATAATTGGATAGAATTAAAACAACCTCAATCGTGTGAAAAAGGCAATAACTGCGAAATTGCAGCATGTTTCTACGAAGTTTGAGTTTTCAATCTTAATTTATCAAAAAAATAAAATAACTGTTGAACAGCTTTTATTCACCTGGCTAGCGTGCATGATTGAAAGAACTGCAGCTGAGACGAGAGCGCTGGAGCTAGAGAGTCCGGAATTAGCAGGAATGTTACCCCATACTGCAGCCAGAATTCCCGATGGATCACGGTGCCCAGAGATCACCTCCAACGCACCTTTAACGCCGCATAGAAAATATTTGTGCCAAGCAGGTTGTCCCGTTTCACGAATGCATTCGCTAATAGAGATACAGCAATAAATTCAATTGTTACATATCCAAGTAAAGAATACTAACAAAATATGTTTTCATTGTAAACACTGCGGAATATTGGAAATTTATTGGGTGAATGTTATCCTTTGGGAGTATTTTCTTGAGAAAAATTAGATATATAATTTCAATTTATCCTAGCAGGTGAGATAAAGTAGTTTGCTCGGTAAGAGCAGCAAGAACTCGAATTGGACAAGCCTGAAAATCTACGGAGAGTCCCAGCTGCTACGAAACCTTTGGATTGTTACAAAGAAAAAGAATGGGAGAAGCGTGATGAAATGTACAATATAGGATAGTAGCAAGATTTGAAATGGTATATAAAGTTTGAAAATATCATATTAATATTTTTACCGGATTTTATCACTTTCTCACATGATCATAAGAATTTCAATAATATAATTGCTCAAAAATATCTACCGGTATGCATCTGACATATAAATCTTATAACATGTGATAATTTTCTTGAGAAGCAAAACTGAATCTAACATGTGTATCGTATACACAAAGTTGTATTAAGGCTGATACTCTAAGTCTCTAAATTACCTTATTATAAAATACGATGATACTTTTATTTTGGCATTTTAACAAAAAGTATCTCATGAATTTTCGTAGTTGCAAAAGTAACGCATTTGTATGGGGTTGATATAGATAGTCAGTATTGAGTAATCTTATATTGCTGTTCGCATGACGATGAGTAAGCTGATGGGAGTTAATGAAATTAAAGAGAGAGGTTTATCACTGTACTCTACTTTTTATTGCAAGCTCTTTAATCTAGCACGCGCGCACATTCGATAACGTGAAAGTACTTTGCCGGCAAATTAGTGAAATGTTAGAGGGGTCCCCAACCACTTTCGTCAAACTCCAGCTACGATGTAAATTTCTGTTGAAAAAACTGTCTGCTCACCGGCGTTTATTTATTTATTTTATTAGAAGTACATAAATATTTCCTCGCAAAAAGATTACGGTCTACATATAGGTATAGCGCGAAAACTCTACTTTATTTCGTTTTTGCAGCTTGTTTTTCGCTACCGTACAAGATTCCATCGTTGTAAAGCTGTGTATAGTTGCTTAATGACATTAATTAAGAATAAGCCGAGTAACGTGCGAGTAATTATTCTTTTTGAAGCCTTTTACAATGCATGGCCAATTTATGATATAATAGAAACGTGTTATAATTCGTCGTTCATAAATCAATTATAAGAAAGCTTCTGCATTTCTATGCCACGCGATAATTTGTATGTTTAATGGACAACCCAAGAGAAATCTCTTCTTGGTTTCGGTGATATACGCTATACTACAAATGAACTGTATCAATTACTCATTGTTTCGAAGGAACAATAGACTTTTCGAACAAACTGACTTGTCACCTATTTGTCAGATGCTTAATGCAAATTTGACCGGTAAGCCAATAAATTCTCAACACGACACTGGATCTTGTTTCCGGAAGTAGAGTGGTAGTACGACGCTCCAATTACTTTCATCCCCGAGAGAATATGTCGCATTAAATTTATACTCTTCGTAATTGTGTGTCATGAATTTTTTTAATCTATTTATTCCCTTTCCTTTTTTATTTATAATGAAACGTGCGATAAAAATGCAATTACGGATTAGAAAGAGAGTGCTGGTTAAAGAAGGACGATTAAGCGAAAGTTTATTAACAGGATTAAATGTTAATTTAGACCAACCTTACATCTCGTATGCTGCAATGAAAGTCTTCGTATTGTGGTTCGACGTTGGTAAGACGGATGTCGTCATCGTCTGACACAGACACTGCGATAAGAATATCCTGCTCAATGGCCATAGGACAGACGGCATACCCACAATAATCGATATGCTCTCCAATCAAGTTCACCCTGTAAAATAATACCATACCACAGATGGGAGTTTATCCATATCGATTTGTCAAGGCAAATAAAATTCACTACTATTTTATGATTGAGCACATATTTCATAGAGTACTCGAGCACTTTAAATATTGTTAGTTCCATATTTAATGTTTAGCCAACATCTGTTATATCGACTGCTTTAATCCTTTCAGATAAAAGTTAAATTTACATTAAAAAGTCTTCTCAAGTAAATAAAATTAATTAGGGTATGTATAACAACTTTAAATAAAAAGTACAAGACCTTAAGGGTTAAAATAATGGTCTCACCTCCCAGGCACTCTCGTGAAAAATGTGGGATCTTTGCCGAATTTTGTTTGAAAGTGACCTTCCAGGATCTTCAATCTTGGAAGGTTATCATCGGCCGTTAAGATCGGTACTGGATCCTTTGACCCATGACTGGACCTCCCATTGGTCTCTTTTGACATGTCTGTGCTATAGAAAGAATAGAAAGTAAATGTAACGTATAAGCCTTAAAATCTTTATTGGCATCGAGATAAGCTTTATTGGTTACCAACTCTTTATAACTAAGATTTACAAAAGATTGATGTTTAAAATGTTATCTCCGCAACGATGCGTTTGTTAATATTATATGAAAGCTATATAAGAAATTAATTTTCCAGTAAATGTCGGGTAAAATTGTGAAAATAAAAAAAAAAATACAACGAGAGAGTAATTACGAGTTTTATTAAAATTTTCAAACTTTTCATTCGTAAAATTAACTATGCTCTCCAAGCCTTTGTACGGTTGATAGAGAATGGTCAAAAGGGACCCACATATAAAAAATAGAGGGAAAATTTTATAGCGAATCTAATTGTTTATTATTTTTCTATACAACTTAATAATTTGAGCAAATCAAGAAGAGTTTCGAGAGATAATTTGAACCTTAGGGTAAATCATTAATAGCCCAGATGAAAATCGTAAACGAGGTCAGGTCCGTTAATGTAAGTACGTTGCTGCACGTGACGGTGGGGCTTGTTCTTTCGTATAATTTATGCTGAAGCAACAAAAGCTTAGCTTTAAAATCGACAATCCATATTCTGTTGTTAAATAATTCCAATTTTTTTATTATCAACACTTTTATTATGATATATAAAAATAATTACCTTTGTCTTAAAACTTTTTTATCGCGTTATCAAATTTATCAATACATACGTGATACGTTTTGTAAATAATATACACAACTCAGTAAAAATGTTACTGTCACGAGATATGAAATATTATTTCCGGAAAAATTTTAATCTGAATTTGATAGACATTGAAAGCACTAAAAATGCATTGAAAATAATAGGCACTTGTATTCAAGTTTTAATTAAAAATATTTCACCCACAACTGTTGACAGCATCAATATTTTCAGAAGTATATTTTGTCTCTCTAAAATTATTTCGTTAACTTGCGTCAAAATTTAAGTACTAATTAATTTAATATTAATTTTTCTAAATAGTAGTCTTAATATCAACAATACACAGCTTCATATTTTCAGTCTGCACAAATAATTTTATCATCGCGATAATTTTATTGTCTCGTTCTCCTTGTATTTATATTAAAGTTATCTCTTGGAGTACAATTTGATAAATTTGCAACGGTGATCGACACTGCATTATTATTTAAAAATAATCCTCTTATTGATGTTCCTCTATTTATTACTGTAATAATTTATCCGTACATACAATCTATTTCTTATAAAAATTGTTAAATTGTGTTTGAGGAAACTCAAATGTCCCGGTGCATTTCTAATGACGTAGTAGAACTTGAAGAATTCGACGCGGTATGGCGCACAAATTCAGGCAGGCACGATTTACGTTCGAAGCAGGAAGAGGCATAGGTTCAGTGATAAAACAGGTAATCGACATATCAATCGTTCGTATTCTCAGACAGATCGAAGCAAACTTTCAGATTTTAACAAAGCACATGGAAATGCATAGTGAAAATAGGATGTAAACAAATTGAAGACACTTACGTTTTCAAGTGCTCCTTGAAGTTAGTCAACTGAGCCACGCCACGTAGTGTCAAGCTTCATTAACGCGTCCAATTGGCTTTATCAATCCGTGACGTTTTTACAAGACGTGCTTCGATTTACACGTAGGCTCGACACGGTTATCGAGCTAAGCAAAATTGAAGAAGCTGCCACATGGGCCGCAAGCAACGCTGTCCACTGAAATATTGGTAAACTGGAAGTGGAACTACAATCTAAAGCCTATAAGCAGTAAATGTGCAAACACAGAACAACCCTCGGGTCATCCTATCTCTCTCTTTCCATACCGTTACGTATGTGTGCTGAGTTCTGTGATATATACTCTGTACACTCCAGGCTTGCATTTGCTTTTAATTTGATTGGTAATGCATTTTGCATATAAGGTAATAAATGAAAGTAGAAAAAGTGCTGTGCCCAGAATTTCATTTTTAGGTAAATTCTGCTTGAGTTTTAGCCAGCAAGAAAGTGAGCATCAGGATGCTGCTAAGGTTTTGAGTTTGACTGTACGAGAAAGATGGGTTGACCCGAAGCTTACTCTCTCTCTCTCTCTCTCTCAGTCGGTACTCGACATCTCATATACTCGCAGATTTCATGGTTTTATATCTTTCGGTGACATATTTGTATGCTTGTCGCTCAATAAGGCCATAAACAATTTCGAACGGTTCTTTTCTGTCCATCTATTACTTAGTAATAATTGGTGTATTAAAGAAACAAATTATTATTTATAATTAATATAAAATCTAATTATTATAAATGATTTGAAGAAACTCATTGAAATAGTTATTAATGCAAACAATTGTTTTTTTTTAATTATCAGCATTGTAAATTTTTTATTTGAAGAGCAATTATATTGTTAAGACAATTATTTGTAGACGTTGATGAAATGCTTTATTAGCGAATGATACGATGCATCCGTAATATCAGGTGTTGATTGCGTAGAAACTTATTAAGGATCGGTAAGGCAGATCTTAAATGAATCTAGTATTGGTAAAGTAGATTCCATGATCCTCAAAAAGGCTTAAGAGGCTTCCTTGTACCATTCAAAGCTAAGGTCCCATTTACCAGAATAAGCTTTCGCCAAAAGACTTTCCTAAATACTGACTAGATGTCTGTATCTTAAGTAATGAGAATGCAATAAAATTAAAAAAAATAATATACCTATATCAGAAAGTTTCCTATTGTAAAATTCTACACAAATAAGTGCTCCAAATACATAAATTTTTACACATATTTTTAACACGAAGCAACAAAAGATTTTGTTATTCAAATGAACAAGATACTATATACGCAATATTTGCATAATTTACACTCGATGAGTGAAATTTTGCTCGACGCGTAAATAGTATGTTAGTAAATAGGAAAAGCTGAAATTGTCGTTGAGTTACGCGAGTAAATGGTTGATTGTGTTTTCTTGCGTCGTCGTTTACTGTACTATAGTCGTTGTGTGTAGGGTATCCATCCCGAGTGGGGTAGACGTTAGTTTAATTCGTATTACTTTGCTCATAAATCCGTCGGGATTCGCGACCGTGGGGCGGCGATATAACGTGGCGTATAACTGAAAGTACATAAATACGTATATATATATACGCGTACATACGTTCGGTTCACGTCCAGAGGAGCCCCCACTCTGCATTCCAAGCGACAGCCAGAGCCAACCACCCCTTTGGAAGCCTTCTCGCTTCTTTATCCCCTGTTTTCCACTCTCTTTCTAAGAAAGGAGAGGGAGGGAGAGCGGGAGAGAGAGAGAGAGAGAGAGAGAGAGAGAGAGAGAGAGAGAGGAGAGAGTCAGTACTGCTCCGATTCTAGACAGTTTTTGCTGAAACATCGGGCCGTTGATCCGGCATTTTCCAGGCCGCTTGGTTTATCGCTCGGCTTGATCCCTCTGTTCGTACCGCGGTGTTACAAGCCCCTGCAATCGATGTTTTCATCCCATCTTCTTCCTTACCGGGCTCCGCCTACGTTCCCTCTCGACTGCGCCCCTCTCGCACCTCCGAGGACTCATCCTCCTCTCGTACATCAGGCTTTCCCTCTTTCTCCCTCGACCTTTCGAGATAACCGGCGCCATTTGTCTCTTCCCCGTGGCGGCGTAAAGCTACGCGCTGCTCGCTGCATCCACGCCATCCTGACCACGCGCACCGGCGGAGACTCCGAACGAGAACCCCCGTCAAGCAGCTTCGACTTTCGCCGGTGATGCGATTCCAAAGCAAACCAAACCAAACCCAACCTCGCTCCATCTTCAACCGCTCGATTCTGCCTTTTTCCAGTTCCACGTCCTCCCAGATCGCAGCTCCATGCATTTTCCCAATTTTAAACCTGAAATATACACACGCTTTTATAAACGTAAACCTTAAAATCGAGTCAGTTTTCAAACCTCTCCAACATTTTATCACCGCGAGACCTCAAAGCTATCTTACAACTGCGTATGGTAATGTATGGTAAATTGAGAATTTTTTAATGGACACTTTTAAAGGGAAGCGAAGTCTCTCGCGTGCGTTATGCGACTATTAAAATATTATTGTACGCTCTGAAAATATGCATTAGCTTGAAAAGCAAGTGGGCTGCTTTTAAATCTTGTTTGAGAGTGAGGTGCCAAGGGGCAGAGAATGGTTTTACCCCGGATCTCGAGCGCCACCCTTCGGCTACAGGATTCTGTTTCCTGGCCGCCGCGCAGGTTCGCGCGAATAAACACGCCGGGGACACGCGATCTGATATTCAATATCCTCGACTTTCACCCTGGGGAGTATTTGGCGAGCTAGATGGGACGAGCTGTATCCAGTTTTCTGCCAGTTTCAAACCTACCCGATAGTTTTTTTTTCCGCGTCGAGAGATGCAATACTCGTGAAAATCTAAGAGTTATTCGTGCGGTTAAGATTTTTCACTCTTTCGACAAATTCAACGACGACGATGAAATGGACGCTGAAGAGATGGGTAATTGAAAATTAATAGAGAATTATAAATCCGACAAGCGTGTTTTTCTCTGGTATAGTTATAATAATATATAATATAATTCAATTGGAATCCCTGGTATTACGAACCCAATTGCATTTTTCTATTATATCGTGAGTGGCCCTTTGGGAGGTGCTGAAAAGTTATTTGGACGTGCGGTAGCTGGGGATGCAACGTCCATTAGCTGGCTATCTCTAATGCAGCTTCTATTCGTACATGGCATTATAGGTTCAGTGACGTTTTGACACTCATCGATGCGTGACGACCGATACATTTTGCAGAGCTCGATTTATTTACGTCGACGGCACGGGTGAAATTTCGTAAGGTCGTAATTCATAGTTCCGCGAGGGTGGAAGAGGGAGCCATGGATAGTCGCGGAAGTGGACAGAGTGGGAGGGGACGGCAATACCGCAAGATCTGTGGCCTTGGTCGGAAGCGAACAGGGAGGAAGGTATAAATTGAATCGGGCCAGCGCATCCGGCGCGTAAAAGCAACTTCGCACGCCCTTTAAATCCCGGAGCCACGATTGGCGACAGATCGCTGCGCTAGACAACCATTGCCGGCCGGAAACTGACAATAATTTAGACGGGTCTATCTGACCGAGCTATCTAGTCACTGTAAACTGTCCGTTTCCCGTAAAGCTACACGACAATAGATTTCCCTTAATCATCGAAATTAATTGCCAACGATAAGACTCGAATGAATCATTGAAATTTGAAGAAGAGGAAGGGGGAGGGGGGGGGGGGGGTGATTCTATTTCGCGCAGACGAGTGGTGCACGCGTGAGAGATTAACGAGATTTGGCAAAGAGTGCGATATTGTGTGTTTTGCTACGTATATAAGATTATGTGAAATAATAGCTGGGACCCCCGTGCACTGGTTTCGCCATAGAGCTAAGGCACGATTCATGTCGGAAACAGTATGTAAGCTCCGCGAGCCCAAAGTGGAAAGTTTCGAGTAAAAGTACAAGAGAAGCAGAGTAATTGTAACTGCTTTTAGATTTAATGAAGTATCCAAATAATAGCTGTTACGTGACCAACCTACTAAGCGAACTTATCCAGGTTGTCGCTTCGCCAAGCCATAACAGTGCTTTTCAAGTATTTAGGTTGCTGCGAACCATGTCCGAGCTATGCTATCTCGTTGTTACAGTATCCAAAGAATTTCAAGCTATCCGCATATATAAACTCCACGGACATAAGAATTGCGTGTCGCAAATGCAAGCGTATCGCTCTTGGATTGTTACATGAACCTTTGGCACGCCACGCTTTTCTTTTATTCCAGATTCCTCAAGTATTTACAAAAGTAGCCAGCCGAATACCTTCTCGTGTTTAACGATTCTAGTTAACTCTCCCATTAGCGCACGAATATTCGCGGCGAACAAATGAAACGGCAAAAAGGCCAAACAAATGTTTCAGCCTTTCACGAGAATACCGACCAAAGTCACGAGAAATCACCGCGAAAATATTTTTACCTACTCGTACAAACACTCGTTGACTTCGGTGCATACGTAAGTTGGAAAATAAAAGAAAGACGACGATTAAAGTTAAATAGAAGATCCGTGTCGATATTTGCAGGATATAATGGACGGGTACCCGTGAATGCTAAAGTGGGTTGTAGCTCCATGAATTTCTGGGACATATTCATCCGGACATTTATCGGACACGGTGGTCCATGGGACTCGAATCAAATATTCGTATCCCGGTCGGGACGACCTGTGGCTAGCGTCCTGGCTTAGATACACCGAGCTTAGGTCTGCCTTGGTTTGGTTTAGGACCCTCACGGAGGCGATACGTCAATGTCATAATGGGGGTCATAAATCCGGCTCGCACGCGCCTAAACCTCACTCGTGACGACCGCATGCGAACCACGGTCCGCAACGGTCCATAATCCTGCCGCCGAATCTCTTGCTAGAAACGCCTGAGAGCTCCAACTTACATTAGTTTGCACGCTGACTTCGCAAGATAATACACACCCGATCCATCATGAATGGGGCTATAACTCAAACATGACCCGAATCTGCAATGCCTCGCATTATTAGTCCTCTCGTCCAAGCGCTTCATTAACTAACTATGTGTTTATTTACCATATCATATATAGATATATACATTGTTTCTACATATAAGAGACGTATAGTAGTACAGTTCTTTGGAAAAAAGCTTCCGGACAGAACAGTACAATGACGTACCATGCACTAGTGGAATAAGGGAGGGTTGTTAACGGGTATCTCTCCTGGCTTTCATAAGGAATTACTATATAGGTGGGTAACCCGATTCTTGGAATAAAATACGATATGGTCTTCTTTGCAATCAGCAAGAATGGCTACTGGCCGGAGAACTGGAGAAGTAGCATTGATGGCTAAGTAAGTGTAAGTGGTGGCAGTAACCTGAAAGTTATCGCGCGGCCAACAGGGTCATAACGTGCAAAGCGCGTAGAGTGCAGGTTACCGGTCGAAGGGACGACATCCTGCTAGCATGTTATAGCTACTAAGGCTTGTTTACACTACCGACGTCCACTACCGCGTATCCTATCAACGGACCGTATAGCAGGTGATAGCGACGCTGTAAAATCGTTGACAGTTAACACACTCACGACGCCACATAATTACGCTAACTTTACTACGACCACCATTGCACCGTAACGCGCAGTTATTGATTCTGGCCTCTCGGGATCGATAAACTCTTGGAGCACTTAAGCTAATACGACTGGCTCCATAAATTAACCAATAAAATGCAATATTGGATATTTATTTACTCTTTTCGCAATCTAGCTGGAGGACATATTTTTACGGCTGTCCTTACGGAAGGTAGCGCGCGTTAACCTACACGAGGATAGTTGAGCTCGTGCTGATTTTAATGTCCCGAGGGACGTAACTGCGTCACTTTTCTCGCCGGCTCGCTGACCATTACGTTCGTTTTCACCCTCGTTTCCCGGATCGCGTCTCATGCCGCACCTCGGCCATAGTCTTCTCTATATATAATACCGCAGAAATACGCTTCACTTTTTATAGCCGACACTCGATAGGCCCGATGTGTTGTTGTTTCCCCTCGTGGAAGGCTCGTCATCGGATTTAAGTATCATATCGGTCTTAATGACCAAGACTCGATCTGACCTTTACGAGATCATACAGTCGAGTTTTATGATTCGAGAATATTTTGCTAAACATATTCCTTGGTTATATAGTTATTGCTTTAGTCAACATCGAATGCCAATAAATTTTTGCCTTCTCGTTCGCTAGCTGTGTTATTTATTATCTACATCGGACTGTGTTTACATTGGCGTGGGTCTATCAATGTTTACGCTTGTTGCTTTCCTGCTCAATAAGTAATAAGAATCTGCGATTGCATGTGCTCTGTACGTCCAGTATTCATCACTAACGTCCATATATCCGCATCTGTTTTTGCCCAAGTCCATTACCACTGTATAAGGGTACTCAACGTCACACGAGATATGTAGTCACTGACAGATGCATAGAATTTTTCTTCGTGCCTTCCAAGGTACCACGACGTGGGTAACGGATGCTATGATTTCCCAGGGGTCATGGGCTAACCGTATATTTTCATACGGATGCTCGGTAAATGTTTATCACACTCCTATACTACAAGCTTATAACTAGCTGATATCAAAATTTACATTAACGAGAATATTCCAGCGAATCTTTATGGAATTTCTTTGTTTGCCAGTTAAATCTATCCCACATAAATAGTTTTCATTCACGGAACATTGGACATGGCTATTGAGGAACGGTACGGGAGAATTTTGTAGTTGTACCATTAGTGGATACAATCTCATTGTTGGAATGAAATGGTCGTGAGGATATATTGGCAACGTTTCTGTTGACAGACCGCTGGATTACGTGCTCCACTCATTTCTCTCGTATCGGTTTCTCTGTGGGACTGTGGTAAGTGGGATAATGGTGGAACCTGGCCGAGAACTTTGATACCGACAGACTCAAATGGTTGCAGTAGGTTCTATTCCCGAGAACCAATTTCCGAGAAAGCAACGTTCGTGTGCTTTTTGGTTTGATACTGCTACGGAAACTGCTCTCTCGAAGGTAGTAAAACAAGTGCGAGCAATTGTAATGTATCCAATTCTTACACTCTGATGCAAAGAGACTAAATATTAATGAAAACAGAGAGAGAGAGAGAGAGAGAGAAGGAGGGAGAGTATTTAAAAGTCGTGTTATACTTGCTTGAAAATCGCCACGGGTAGGTAAATAATACCACATGGATTCTCGGAGGTATATCGGACGGTCGGTCAATACGAGCACCGAAAGTCTCTGCATTGGAATATCCAGCAAACAGTTCTATTTAGTATTCCCTCGGTGCGTCTACACGAATTGTAGCGATCAGCGATAAGAGTATACATATATAGCTTGTGGGCGTTCCTTGTCGAAACTATGAAGGAAAATCGCGAGGAATAATAGACGGGGCAATATTCGTGAAAAATGAAATACCGTAGGTAGGAATATAAGAAGATACGAGGGGGTTGAAATGGGGTAGAGGAAGAATTAGCGCAAGCGTGTTGAAGCTGGCGTGGTGGAATTCTGCAGCGTTGGACGATCGGCTCCGGGTCAATGCGGGTATCCGGAAGCTTTGTGGGGGTTGGTTGTGGGGAATCGCGGCATCTTGCCGAAGACGACGACACTTGCTGGTCGCCAGGAGCAACGTAGCAACAATCCCGTTTAGTACTCTCGGCGTGTCTGCGTGGGGTGAGGCGATGAGGTGAGGTGGGGGATTCAAGTCTGTGCAGTTGGGTGACGAGGAGTAAGGGATGGGAGGGGAGGGGGGGGGGCCGGGGTTGGAGAGGGCGCAGATACGGGAGGCTGGTAGGAGATGTGGAAGGATGCGGGACAGGCGAGTACACGGTGGTGTTGCGGGGTGTCGAGGGGCTGGAAACGCGCGCCCGGCGCGGTACGGTGCGGCGCCATCGGTGGTGAAGCTGTCAGGGGCGGGGGTTGCCGGGGTGGTTGGTTGGTTGGTGATGCATTGCGCGAACTCCCCGCGGCGAGGTCACGTGACTCGTACCTCCGGCCTATCATTGATCGCTCCCCGGAGAAACGTCGGACACACCGTGCCCACCAAGCATTGTACCTTGGCACCTCGCGGCTTTCGGAGACACCGAGACACTCCGACGACGACGACGACGACGACGACGAAGCGCCGCTCGGTGACGCGTCGCGCCGCACCGCGACGCTCATCCAGTCTTGCGCACCAATACCATCATCCACCAGCGATGCTCCGATTTTTCACTGCCTGCTGCTGCTGCTGTTGCTACTGCTGCTACCCTTCTTCGCCCCGAACTCATCCTCCTATCGCAATTACGCTTATCGCGCCACTTGGATGCATTGACTTTCACGGAATAACTCTATTTCTTCTTCTCCCATTCCCACAAGTTGAACGATAAAAAATTATTGTCCCGTGATATAGCGTATAAAAATGGAGGACGATGTCATTAAAATTCCGCTTGTCTCGAATAAATAAGGAAACTCAGCAATTTTCCAATTGAGCTGGATAAATATTCTCTTTCATTTATCAGGCTAATTAGCAAATCATGCTTAATGGGGCATAATAACGCTCTATTTGCTCTCCTAGTGTTTCCCGAGTATGAAAACTGACAGCTCTCGTTTCACATTCGTTTAACGCACAATTATGAAAATTCCGTTTGTTTTACGGCAACTCTTGATCGTTTACACGTGTGAACGCCAGCGATTGCCCGTCCAGCAGATTTCGGCTATGATTATACGCAGTATATTGACGTTATCGCTGCCATTCCTATCAGTGGAAACCATTAACGCGGCAACAGTTACCCGATACGTGGTACGATTAAACATACGTGTTAGCGAGGATTTCACACTACGTGAAATTCGAGAGGGTGCCAATGTTCCTAATCGTGTTTTACGAGCTAAATTCCTCTTGTTCAACAAAATGGATTCCATCTATATATATATATATATATATATAGTTAGACTTCTCGAATGTCTATGTGAGAGTTGTAAATTGTCTGTGTGTGGATTATATTTTTGTTTAAATCCCTTAAATCCCTATAACGCATAGAGCATTATAGTAGCATTGAAAACTTAGCGAGTACAGAATAAATTATAGTTGCGATTTATCCGAATTTATAATTAATCGGTGGTATCTCAATATGTCCATATTAGATGGGGTGATAAATTTCCGCTGGAAATTCTGGTGAGGTAGCCGAAAGATTTTCGCTAATATGAAAATAATAATGACGAACAAAGAGTCGCGGCAGTGTCTCGGTGGTGGCGAGGTGACGTTCGACGGAATTAGAATTTCCTGCGGTTCTTTTGTGATGCAAAGAAGCGACTGGAGCGGGAATGGGAGCGGAAAAGAGGGCAGCGCTCGTAGAAGCAAGGCGCGGTGGTGTCTTTTTAGAATTAAGTAGTTACGACACTCTCAAAGGGTGGCTGGTTCAGCCCGGGACACAGCTCCAAGCTCTCTGCTTTCGCAAGCTGCGTCTTTCCCGCGAAAACTCTTTAAATCGCTCCATTTTCTCTTCAAGCGAGTTTATTAAAAGGGTGCAGAGAAGAAGACGAAAAGGAGAAGGAGCAGACCCCTCAGGCTTACCCCGTACTTTAATATATCTTGATTGATAGAATTACCAATCCTCTCTCATCTCCATGAAATAACTGGTCAATAATTGCACGGTCAATTAAAGAGCCGCGTATCAGTATACAGTCGCTGAAAGATTCGTCACTGATTACAATAGTCGAAACGGATTCTGTACGCGGGGAGAGATTTAAGTTAAATTTCTAGGAACGTCAGATGGCGAGCTTAAAATAACATAGTTAACGTATATTTTCTAAAGCATGCAAATGAGTAGCGGCTTGCCTTTCGTAATTTCATAAATTCGTTGTTCGTCAGAGCTGCGTGACAGACGTGGAAAGTGGAAGGAGGAAGGAGGGTGTAGGTGGGTGAGAAAGGGAGTGGAGGGGAGAAGACGGAAGATTGGGAGGGGGTTGAACCGGATGGTGGCACCGCGGTAAGCCGTGTAAGCGAGACTTCTTCGGGGGTGTGAGTGAAAAAGACGCTGGGGTGGAAAGAGGTGGAGAGGTGGGGGGGGGGGGGGGGTGAAAGATAGGTGGGCAGGAAAGAGGAGGAAAGAAGGAGAGAGAGAGAGAGAAATAGAGAGGGTTGGTGGATAGTCAGGGATGGGTACAAGAATAATTGAAGACGGGTTTCCTCGGCTCGGAGGAGAAGGGCTGGACGAGCGACGTCAGGGGTAGGGTTGTTGATGGAGGCAGCACCAGATGTTATCTTCCTCTTGGGGTGACGCCATCAACTTTTAGACAATGCGAGGAGGACTTTTCGACGAAATATCAAACTTCGTTCGGGTCTTGTCGCGAGATCTCCTCCTCTCTCCTCGCTTCGACTGACACAGGACAATTATTATTAAAATGTAAATTTCTCCCAAGATTTGTTTCGAGCGTCGCTCGTGTGTTTACAAAGTTGCGTCTCTTCGTGCATCTACGCCTTTCTTTAGATGCGACAAGAGACGGAGAGCATCGAGGACCGACGATATAGTCCCGTTTCACTCCTTTAAATTCGCTGAATCCACTATGCGATAGTTCTCCATCCAAGGTTCGCTTGGATCGGATAATTTTAAGCTTTCGGTATTACTCAACTTACGGATTATTCGCGTCTATCTGTGCCGGTAGGGGGTGAGAGCTAGCTTTCCGGGGAGCTCGTTCGCTTTCTTAAAGGTAGTAACGACACTTGGGAGTAGTCGTTGGACGAATGAATAACGCGCTGGCAGGAGGTTTTATTCATCGGGTTGGTGGGGGGGGGGGGGGGGGTTAAAGCGGGGGTGGGTACGAGAACCCACCGAGACCCTCCTTTTCTGCCTAGGTAGCAGCGACGATTATGGCCGATTCGACTCGTAGAAAGGAATCGAATGATTTGATTCCAAGGCGATAAAGGAGTCCGGGACTGGGGGATGCAGGGATGAACTTGGAAGCGTGGTCACCGTGCGCGAAAGATCGTGGAACTGGAGGAGGTCGGATGGTAGTGGGAAAGAAGACGAATGGGGGGGGGGGGGAGGGGAGAGGTGTGGGTGGAAGCGAAGTTGGACCCGGGGTTATCCTTATCGACGCCATCCTCTTCGTAAATTGAATCAAAAGGAGCGAAATGAACAGCTTGCGAGTGGCGCGACGACGGCTATTTTCTACCAGTTAAAATGGCCCTTTAATCAATGTCCCATCCTAACTACAAGCCATGAGATAAACGACCGGAAATGACACCCCGATAAGAAAATTGCTTACCCGACGTCTTTGCTCGCCGTTCCTCGAAAATTGCCTCGCTTTTCCAGTATCCGGCGCGTATTTCTGGTCCCCGATCCTTGCTCAATCGTTATCAAAATGGTCCTCCATCCCCTCTCCCTTCCCTCCTCTCCCACCTATTTTACCCTCTGTCAAGCTTTGCCTCATCGATGCCGCTTGTCGAATGACGTTATCTTTCAGTTCGAGTAATGTCATCCAATCTCGCCACTATAAAATCCTCCTCAAAACCTCTATTAAACATTTACCTTTTATTACCACTATCAAAGCACTCGCGCTAATTTTTAACTTAATTTTCTGCTTTCCTCCGGTAGAGCCGCTTAACGTGGCATGGACACGAAATTTTCAACCCCACGAGACGCGCTTGTTAAGCTTGTGAAACAAGTTACACCCTCGTTTACCGCGGCGACTTATTGCAGATATCAATCTCTGGTATGTGAAGCGGCTTTGCATTTGTATGCAAGGGTCGTTTCTTCGTCGACAGGTGTGTCCGCAGATAAGCGCGCATTTTTGCGCCAATTATTGGCATTTTGCAAAGTTTCGCCTTCCACGTGGATAAGCGCTGCGCTTAACGAGCATCGTGGTATAATGCTCCTTGCCGGCCCCTTCTCGGCCTCTCAGACCGAGATGCAGGTGCTGCTTTATCGCGCACTTTCCAACTTTTATCCCGATAGCCTTATATTGTACATTAAAACCGCTAACCCACGTACCAAGTGAAAATCTCATTTTGTTACCCATCGTGGAACAGCCGCCATAATTAAAAGCGTTAACTTAAATTACTTATAACGCTACCGTCTAATACCAAACTCCCGTTTTTCCTTAAAAATCCTTAAACAAAAATTATAAACTCTCGAATCGTCTAACTGAGAAAAAAATTTATCATTCGGTTAAATCATACTTCGTGTGTGTGTGAGTAGTCTCAATACAATTATTCTTTACATATAATATTATATAACGATCTATAATTGAAATGAATTAAATTTGATTTTAATAAAATAATGTTCTTTTATTCAATCAGTTACTCACTAAATTGACTACATTTTTGTTTTGGGATTGTGCACAAGTCACAATTTATGTATAACTGGAATAATTATTTCTTCACCGTTTCTCCGGATCAAAAATAATTTATACGAATATCGAAAAACTATCGATATAAACTGCTGATATACGATGAAATAAATTCTCCGTCGCAAATTTCATTCTCTCTGCACATATTATAATTTTCTGAAATAATTTTTAAGAAATTAATCGCACATTATCGCGTAAGCTCGTACGTGGGATTTGTACCGCTGAACGGAAGCGAAGGAGCGTGTTCGTACAAGCGAACAATGGACCATTATCCTATGCAGTATTCCAGGAAAAAAATTACATAGCTGGGGGAGTAGTGCAACGGTGCATCGGGTACAAAACGTGTGCGTCGCGTTGAATCTCGGCTGGATGAAGCTGGCAGCAATTATCATGCAAATCAGTTCATTTTGCGGTCGCGAATCGGTATGAATTGAAATTCGGAAGAGCGGAGGAGGCCGCGAGGTGGAACGGGCTAGCGTTTTAATACTGTTACACGTATATACGTAGCGTAGTTCTGCGAGTATTCCTGCCTGTGCGAGATGGCACGAAAGAAAGAAGGTGATGTAGTGGGAGGACCCTGAGAGGAGGAGGGGGAGGGGGGGGGCAGGGACGGGAAAACGAGGGTGAGGAGGGTTGGCCAGGGAACGAGAAGGTCGACACGCTGTTAAGTATGGGTTTACGGCAGATACATATCGTAGGGTATATATTGCATTTTACCTGAGGAAGTTGGTACCGGTGTCGGAAAGGTGTCGGCGTATGTCGCGGTACCACACTGCTTCTACCAGCAATAATTTCGCGAAGCAGTCTCTATTTCTCTCGCGATCGTAGCCATCTTGCGTGGTAGCTGCGATACATCATAAATATGGATCGTCCCAAAGATGCATTAATCTCCATTTGTTGAAACTCATTATGTCCCACGAATGCCGAGACCTTATCGCGTTCCGCGCGATGTTGAATTAATTTTATTTCTCAATTTATGTAGCCGGAAAATTGTACGCGCGCAGCTCGGACGAAGTGGCACTAGACACAGCGCATTGCCAGAGATTGGATCGTGCTTTTTATAATGCGCATTATTATATGTATATAGAGGGTGTTGCAAAAATCATCGGCACGAAACTATGATATCCATAGAATAATAATAAAATAAGGATACCGAAGATATACGACTGCGAATCGAGGAGCTTGGCCGATTGGAATTAAAATTTTGGAGAATCTCCTGACGCTTCTTGAGTGTGGAGAATGTTATCGTGGAATCGAGTTCGATTGCGTTGAAGCATTTTGCGATGTCGAGGTTGTTCCTGAAGCGTAGTAGAATACGCAGAAGGATCCCGCGGTGCATTCCCGTGGGATTTATAACGGCTCATAGAATCTTGGAGTGTTGAAGGGTTAACGGAGGGAGGGAGGGAGCAGCTAGAGGGCAGAAACAACGACAAATATATCGAGGTATTCGCGAGGAATTGAGCCGCGTAAGCCGGCGTGGGGTCACGCGAAATATGCTCGTTCCCCCACAACAATTTGATCCCACCGGTGAGATAGCATTGTGGACCCGGTGCGCAAGACTCTGAACTCGACGCCATATTTATAAGTCCCGACCGGGACCTGCCGATAGCGCAGCGGCCCTGCTGGTATTCGGGCTTCCATGTTCTTACCTGGTTACCTCGGCAGGAACCTCGCGCGAGAACTCGACGTTTACCTTCTTCGATGCATTCTTGCCAATTCACCTTCCAACTATTTCCCTTTTCTTATACTGCCATTCAACTTGTATATTTCCCAGAGGACTCGCGGCTGCTCCCCCTAATAGCCTCTGCTTTATTTTGTCTCGACCCTGTCGACACACCGAAATACTAATGGGAACCACTCGAATTCCTAATATCGCTCCACTCCTGTAAACCAAACATAGCAACGGACCACCGCTCGCTCGACATTTCCTATTTCTGCCGATTATTTTGTTAGCTCGCTGCTTCTCGCATTGTTGGTAATAAACCTCACGATCTCACGTATTTTAGCACGTGTTTCTTGCAAAACACACGAGTGTGCGCGATTTCTCGATAAGAGTTTTCCTTCGAGCGAGGATCTTTCTGAAACATGCCAACGAAATATACACTGCTACTATACCCGGACTTCTAAATTTACTCGACAACAATGCTATGGCTAGAGAGACTCTCTCTCTCTCTCTCTCTCTCTCTCTCCCTCTCTGTTTATCACATAGCTCTACCCACGCTTTATTTCAAAGATTTTATAAAGAAAGCATAGAAATGGCAACGTGGTAGAAAGATATTTTGACAAGGCTGTTTCTAAAGTGACGCATTATATAGAGGAAAGTTTTGGGAAGAAGGAGGGCGGGGGGGGGGGGAGATATATTCTCCAAGGGAGCTTGAGCTATCCTCTTAAGTTTGCAGAATACACTTTATTGCGGGCTCGGCTGCATTACCGTGCATGTAAAACACGACCGACGAAGCATGTTTTATAACAACGTGATGTAATCTCAGATAGAATTCGTATAACGGTTATGAGGTATCGCCGGAGCAGCGATATTTGTATGGTACTTGTAGGAACGAGAAAATGTTTCTCCCGTAGAGCGTGTAGGCATACAAGAGCGAGAGCATGACCAGAGTGCGCTGCTGCCGCGGTGAGGATGAAGAAATGGGATTGAGCAGGGGCGGCTGCGTCATAAAAAACACCGAGCGCGATCATGGATCCCCGCTCGCCCGTGATATACGATGGCACGCGTCGTATTTTTTAAGCGAACGCGCGTACTGCATCATCGCCACGAGGCGGTCCGAGTCTCTCTCTCTCTCTCTCTCTCTCTCAGCTCGACCAGCCACTCGCGAAAAAGCTATACCGACATTATGCAGTGCTCCGGGCCCCGCAGCTGTACGATCGAAAGAGATTTCGCTTATAAGCCAAACCTTTTACAGAAAAGTGTTAAACGGACCTAGAACATCTGCTAGCTTCGAGAAAAATCAATTATGTCGAATATAATCTATAAACAATTCCCTTAAGTATTGAAGAAGATTTACTGTTTGCTTATGGAAAATTGTTTATGGAGAAAAATAAATAATACTCGTTGTGCATGTATAATAGAGTTTTAAATCAATAGGTGTCTCTCCGAAAAAGGATCGATTTTAGTGGAAGCGTTGTATCGCTGCGAGAAACGTACGAATTGTCAGGTATTTTCAGTGCTTGAGAATGGAGAATGATGCACGCACACGTGTAAGACTGCCGTGACTTAGGCGCGCGGTGTGCTGCGTGCTGAGCAAGTTGCGGCTGAAAAGCACGTAAGCCCGGCGCGTGATATAATGCCGGCCACGCGGAGGCTACCGAGCAACACACGATGGGGAGTGGGTTTTGCACACATATCGTGTCGTCCATAATTCACCCGGCTCGCGAATTATGGACTGGCTCGAGGAGCATCGCTGGGCCGCTCTCCCCCCCCCCCTCCCCCCCTCACCATCTCACTCCCGACTCGCACCTGGAAACCAAGCAATCTCGAACGTCGACTATCCCTCTCTCGAGCATTTCTTTGCATTATTGTAATATAGCTCCATAAAGCTCCCCGACACAAAATTTCTTTGATCGCTCGTGATCCAATTGGCATGACGGATGATAAATTAATTAAACGCGATATAGTATCGGGTCGAACGAAAAATCGCTCGCATCTGCAATTCATGGAGATTAAAGGACGACGCTGCGGGCGTTACAGCGAGGAATCCGTAACCTGCCTGGCTCCCCCAAATCACTTTGCGCAAAAAAGGCCGATCAATTTCAAATTTATGGTCCAGCCACGTTAATTAGCAACCTCGAGGCTGCCACCCCGGAGAAAAAAGTCCGTAGTCCCGCTCGGAGCCGCCGCAGCTTTGGTTTTATCGTCCCGACAGGACCCGATATTGCGGCTACTCTCCAACTACGTCACTTCCTGCAGCGTACAACCCACTCCACGCAAGAACTTCCACCGAGCTGATATAGAGCGTCAAACAACTTATTTCTCGCGTCTCCTCTCTACCCATCCTTCACCGCATTACTTGCGTAACTCAACTAATTCACCTTTATCATATCCGAACACAAGTATACCTCTCTCTTTATTCTTATTTCGGACTAAATTAAATTCTGCTTTATTGATAGCTGTAATTGTCAGCGAAGTGTTAAAAAATTTATACAATTATAAAGGCCGAGATCCGTGAAAGGAGATTATGAGCCGGGGTGCGAGGAGGCTCGAGTCGTTACTTTAAATGATAAGGGGTCTTGTAAGTTGCAAGATACAGCCAGAGAGAAATTCGAGGCAGGGACAAGTTAGTTAGCGCTCGCATCTCGGAACGCTCGTATGTGTGCGGCGTAGAGCGAACAGGTGTGAAGCCAGTGCATGCGTGTATATTTAAGCGTGAAACGGCCGTGTTAACACGCGTGCGAATTCAGATGGCTCAGCAGGGTGCAGAATCAGAATCTCCTTTTGGCTCCTTCCTCCTCCACAATTCAACTATCCTTATTTCGTCGAGCCAAAATAATTACAATAAATTTTCATCATAGCGTTCCTTTTACATCCTTTTGCCGCGCGTGTGTGTGTGTGTGTGACTCCAATTATACACACTCAAAAGGGGTAAATAGTAATATTTTATAGAATAAAAATATCGTGTACTCCTCGTGATGTGCCTGAAGCGCAACAATATTTTTCTCTCAGATGAACGAGGGACTGTCTCATTGATACGGTAGACAGCGTAAATTGTTGATAAGAGAATATAGCTTTTGGGGAAACGCTGACGCAGTTATTCTCCGCTGAGTGAGTTTCTCGTTTATCCAACAGTTGAACGTAATACAAGCGGTCGATGGTATCGTTCCACGAGTAGGTATCAGGCGGACTTCCTGTCGAAAGTGCAGAAATGCTGGGTAAAACCGCTAACTCGGAATATATATCCCACTTGTTCTTCTTTACCTTGACTCGCGTATATTCGTCTAACATTTAACACCGATACATCAGCAGCAAAAGTTAATTTTCCAAGTCGTCGACATTTTCGTGATTGCGTTGAAATACCTAGGCTGCACCCATGCAACCACGGTCAATCCTGCGACTACGAGGAGTTGTACCAACTATCCTCGTCGGTTTAAGGTTAATGCTTGAGGGTAAAATGATATATTAATAGCTCATATATGAAGAAATTAAAAGAAAGTCGATATTCGCTGGGACAGATGAGGGAGATTTTTGCCAATATGAAAAATGCTGGCTGAGTGGATCTCGAAGGCTCAGTGTCAAGTAAGATTTTGCGCTATTCGAGGCTCGTCAAAGCTCGAGTCAAACGTCTCACAGCCTCTCGGGGACGTAATCCCCGATGCTGCTCGCAGGGATCGCGCCGTTCACGAACATGTGTCTGACATTTTTAATCGCCGGATTAAAATAACTGATGCCCAAGGTGTAGTCCTGGAATCCATTATCCGGCGGATGAGTGAGCGGCCACCCAAAGTGTCGCGTGTCCCCCGGGACCTGTCACGAACCGAATTGCCTAAGTACTTTTGCCCGGAGACAAACGATATGTGATATACGAGACGAAAGAGAGAGAAAAAGAAGAAATTCTCAAATAAAATTATACGAAGCGTTGCAGGATTTTGTTAAAAATCTACCGCAACCCATTATCCTCGCACCTGCTCGATAAGTCGATAGCTTCTTTTCTCACGAAACAACATCCATGGAAATTTATGTAGATTCTAAATTCAACAGGTCTAAAATTATTTTCTAGTCGAGGATATTTTGAATTTCTATATATAGTTATGTTTGGAAACGTGCATGGGTGTAATCGCTTGCAAAGCTTGTCCAATATTCATTACGTAGGAGAAACAGTGGCAGCATTTGTCATTGGTAATTGCGTATACTATACAGTGTGCGCGCGCGGTATAAGCGAAGGCAAGAGAGACAAGCCAAAACGGCGGTTGCGGAACAAGGAGGTTCGAGGGGCTGTAACAGGGCCGTAGTACTTCCGGAGGCGGTGCTATATACTGGCTGTTCCCTGTACACTGTAGCAATTGACCCTGTAGCTACGTGCAGACTGCACGAGTGTTCCAGGTATTTCATCGTCGGCGGCGGCCATGTTTTTTCCGCTCCCTCGGTATTTTAGATATTCGCTGTGCAAACGCAAGCCCACTACGATTTCAAGGTCACCTTAGAAATACATTGCGCGTTCCATCTTATAACGTGATTAAAAGTAACGCACACTATTTTTAATATACGTCGAGCGATCGCTCCTAACCTCCCCCTTTTTCATTTTGACATATAGGTAAAAGAGGTAAAGAAAAAATAGAAGCGTTTAAATGTGATTTTCCAGGAAAATCAATGTGGATGGTGCATGCTTTATGCTGGCACGACATTATTTATAGTAGTCTCGCAAAGGTAAACACTACCTAGTGTGGACGGATGCCTATTTTGCAAGCTGGTAGCCGTGTTCTCTCCTTCCGAGAAACTGCTCGAACGACGAACGTTTACCATGAACACACTTTTTTGCCGCAGTTTGCTTAAAGCAGCCTGCAGAGTCTCGAGAGAGAAAAAAATATAATATTCCTCTGACCCGAAGGCTACGCAACGAGACTTGATAAACTTGTTGAAATTAGCGTACAACAAAGTTATATCAAAAATGGGCCATTCCCACCTTATACATATTAAAGTTCCGTAAGCTTTTCACAAGAATTTTTTACCATACATTATCCAGCCTGGAATAGTGCATTTTTCACGCTTTGAAAAACTATATCTTTTTAAAGCCATTCAAATTCTCATTTATAGTGTGCGTTTGAGAAGATTTTATTCGAAATACGTATTTGAATGAGGCTACCATTATGAATCGATATTAAGTGTGCGTGCATTATTATATTCATGCAAATACGAAGGAATATAAATAGGTTTCACTGGGATTTGGCGGGTATAGCAGTGGAATCGGCGCGTCGTCGGCTTTTTGTTAGTTAATCAAAATTAAAATTCAGTTGAAAGTGTGCGCAAGCCGTCCGGCCGTATCCAATTAAAAAATGAAGTGCTTTTTCATATTCATCTCTTCTGCAGTCATCTCCCTGCGTCCCCTCCCGCGCCTTTCACAGCTCCCGTTGCCGCGCTCTCCCACACACCAAATCCTTCTTTCGAGCGTGTGCCTATACCGTTTATTCGTAAATAATAATTAAAAATACTGTGGCTGACGATGCCAGCTGTCGGTACTGATATATTAGTCAAAAAGAGTGTGTCTCGCTGCCTGATTATCTACATTTCCATCGTTTTCCCGATTTTCATCCCTCGCCACTCCGCCACAGCTCATCCCCATAGTCATCCCTGCCTCGTTTGCATTCTGGACAATTCGCGCTCCTGACGGATTTGCAAGCTTTTAATGTAAACGCGACGCGTATACCGTTGAATCCAAGTGTTGTTCCCCTCATCTAACAAAATTCTCCACTGCTTCCATTTCCACCCCCCCCCCCCACCCTCTTCACTCCTTCACCCCTCACACTCCCTTTATGAATAAATCCAGAGAGTCGCCACCTGCAATCGGCCAGAGAATCGCCCCGTCGTATTTTCTTTTTCGGCCAATTTTATACGTTCGCCAGTTCGCCATGTCCCGCTTACGGTTCAAGCTGACATATCCCCTGAAAAATCCTGCCTCGCCCGTTCGCGTCCGTCAAAATCTAACGAGCAGACGCGTTTTGTCAATTTAACGCGCTAATTTTAAACTCGCGTGGCGATGCGCGAAAAATGCACTTTCAGCTGATTGTCGTCGCGCGTTATCGTCAGACTCTATCGACAGTTTCATTAGTCGCAGCAAGATTTCATCACTCGCTGGACAAGAGTCACGTATAGACACGCTGTGATAATCGATAGGATTAAAAAATGAAAATAAAATAAAAGAAGAGAGCAATATAATAACGACCGTGCAATATGTCGTTCAGCATTTATTTTTGTCTTAATTATTTGCAGCCTCCCCATGATGATAGAGACTAATGATATATAATAGAAGCGAGAATGGTGGGATAAATAGGTGACTGGCGTTTTCTTCGAAGGGAAAGATGATTCCTGGCGGTAAGCTTAGCAGTATTTAAAGAATCACGACGATCGATGAAGATTAATTATGCTACGAACATATGTAAGCGAGCCCGTCGATCCTAAAGAGGTAGGATGCTGGCAAATTTTGCCAATAGGGCACTTTAATGAATGGCACGACGAGGACGTATATAAAAGGAGGCACGGCGCGCGTACACGCGTACATGCACGATGCGGATGGCTCTTAAATCGAGGGGGCGGTTGTGTGTTGCCACGTGCCAAAGGGACCCCCGGGGCAACCTCGGTGGCTCGCTCGGTATGGCCCACACTTCCATATTGCCACATTTCTCTTTTTTTATGCGTCGACATGATTAATAGCGCCGGTCTCGCGCTACTGCTTCCTGATCTGGGGTGATTGCAGCTACCCAATAGGAAGTTTCACCCATCGAGGGATGATTTCTGATTTGAATTTCGTCTTTGCGAATTAAGCTCAATAATCCCCATTGTGCTATTCGTGCCATTGTGGTACATATACTATATATACGTATCTCGTTTGCGAGAAGCATAATTAAAAGATTTAATTACAAGGGGACTGATGCGATGGTTGAGCCGACAATGGAAGATTATTTTCTTATGGCAATAAATCCGGTTCCGAGGAATACTCCGTATTAGCGCGAGACGAACGCTCACTCGACTAGGTATAATTATACGCGCGAAACGAAGTAACAAGCTCTGGTATACGTCTCAAGCTGGTCTACTGCTGGCGAACGTAGTTGCTCCTGACCTTGGAACAAAGCGATCCTCTCCAAGTGGAGGAATGTTCTGCGCACTACCTAACGTATTACGATAATTAGCTGTCTTAGTAGCTGACAGTTTTTTACACGCGATATCCTCGTCTGGCGAAAAGTCACAGCTGTGTTCTTTAATTGTGCACGATTATGGAAAGCAGATGCTCGATATGCCACTTTCGTGCTTCGTTATACGAACCTTGGACATTTCTCCTTAATATACATAGTATAACAAAGTAGCCATGGTTTTTCTCAAAAACACGATTGAGCACTTAGTGCCCGATTCACTATCGAAGGAACGATCTTAACTTTCAGCAATGGAACAAGGACGTCAAAATCGTAATTACGATAACCTCTGTATATGTACATAAAGCTCTCGTTGGTTCTTCTGCGTCGCAGCTGTTATTTTATTTCTATCGCTCAATTAAGGCTATACTTGATGCTGGAACTTTCTTCTCCGTCAATTGGCAAAGTTTCAAACAAAAAACAAAAATGTTTCAGAACCTTGAAAGAGAGCTAGGCGTCATACTTGTACATTCACATTCGTTTATTTCGAATAAAAGTTCAGAGGTGACTAGTGAGATCGTGGTGAGCTCTTGGGAGGTTAAATCTCAATAGTGATCACGAGGGTTTCGATGAGGGGTATAAGAGAGATCGGAGAGTTTCGAAATGCCACGCGCGGATCGTCCACTTTGAGCACCCACTTCCGAGCGTTCTCGCAAATGTCTTTCGAGGCCAAGTTCCAGGGGTCTCGTACGCCCCTCTCTTGACACACTTGCCCAGCTTCCTATCGAGCACCCTAAGCAAAGAGATATTGAGAAATCCTTTGGAATTGAGTATAGAAACAGGACAGGATAGACATATAAAGTTATATGTATATATAAAAAGAGAGAATCGAGAGTGCTTCGAGGTGTAAAATATTTCTCTCAATTTCGTCGTTAAAAATCATTCTGATGCGATATAACGTTGAGGGAAGAGGTGCTGGAGTAATAAGAGGGAATAAGAGAGACAAAGAAGGACTCTAAGGAGAAAAGCTGGGTGGACAGGAGGTATAACGGTCCACCTTAGGATGGCAGAGGGTGGCTGTGTGCCACAATAGTACATCGTCGGGAATCCGAGGGGTTTATTAAAGCCGCGGTTGGTGATACAGCTCACGTTCCTTGCTCCTCCACGAAGCACCCTCCCTCGTCTACCCGACACCTACACACGTCCACCCGAGGCTACCCAGAGGCGGGTCATCCACGTCCAACAACTACTCTCCCTTCTGATGACTTCGTATACTCCATCCAGCTTCACGACCCACACCACCTCTCCCAAAGCTCCGCGTAGAATTCGAACCAATGTTTTTTGCCTCCTCCATAAACCCACGAAAACTCACCCCTACAACCGTGCCTGCAAATAACCAATACACGCGAAAGCATTTGACATTCACCGCTTATAATTCAATCGATCGTCCATCGACATATTTAATAACGAATAAAAATTCAGCTGACAGATTTGCAAATCTGTCACGCTACTCCAATTATTGCACCGTTTAACCTCGAGTATAGATATTATTGTTAATGAATTTGTTCCGATCGGTTGTATTACGGAACGATAATCGACCGTTCGACTTATTAATATAGTATACTAACGAGATTCTTCATCGTACGTGGTAAACCTAGTAACGAGGTTAGAGCTCAATCTTTCCAATCGATTTACATAGCATCGAACACAAAATTCGTATATAACATTCAAAACAAGTTAACCTGGCGAGGATTCCGAAGCTGGTAGAATTTATAGAGACGACGTTCAGTTTTGACGAGTCGTATTATAAGTGCAGGATACTCGTAGGATATTCGAGGTGAAAGAAGAAAGTTTGGGCAAACCCTGGAGGTGTTTTATCGGTAAGATCGTAACGCGAGCGCGCAGTATGCGTGTAAGAAGACGGTGCTGGGTAATCGGGAGCTTGGAAACACGTGTCTCTCTCATCCCCTTGGAGAGGAGATCGTCGGAGCGACACCTTTCCATCGGCAGAGAAGTCGGTACTATCGTCGCCCCCGTTGACACGAAACGCGCATTAGTCGCGACTGCATCCTTATGCCCCTGAGCTTCTTTCCATCCCCAACACACTCTGGCAAACTCCCCCTACCAAATATGCATTATGACAGCTGAGACACGACCAACTTTACGTTCTTTACACCTCGTTCTACCCTCGTATAGTAGTTGGATCCACTACATTATAACCTTATAATGAATTCAAACTATCGTATACATCTGTTCGTAGGCCAACGCAGCTTTTTCTGGATTATTCTTTCTTCGGAGGGAAACGTGTTATTGTATAACATTTGTGGTAAAAAGAGCCGTGATTGTTAGGCGTAATAGGCACCGGTCGTTGGAAGTTTTTATCGTTGGTTCATTGGCTCGCTATTGGCATAATTAACGATATTCGACGGAGCTATCGCAAGGAGTACCTTAATGCCACAGGGTCTGGCAACCCTCGAGGGGTAAAGTTTCCACGAAGAAGTTTATCCCGCAAATGGAGCTTCCCCCAACGGCTGCCGGTTATCCGGCTCGTTATACGCCTCGCGCGATGTCCTCGGATAATGCCGACGCCTTCGCGTGTGACTTGGAAGGATACTCGTAAACGGATTACGCAGAGGTGCACTTTTGCATGTGTATATGGCGCATCATTGAAAGTCCCATTGCTGTTTGGCGCAAAAAACCGTTCGTGATCCGCCCATAGCTCGAAACTATATGTACCTGTATAGTGTATATACAGGCTATCTCCAGGTTTTTGCTCCGAAGCATTCGGAGCTTCGTGGACTATAGTGCTCTTAAAGGTGAAGGACCTTTAAGCGTGTTCTATAATTTTTTACGATACTCGCGAATAAATTAATTTCTCTTGATTTTTTGTTGCTCGATAAATCATGCATGGGGCTATAGTAGCGAGTGTTTAACGAGGTATTAAGTTGCAATTAAATATTATACCATTTTAGTTTCACGCCAGAGCGCGAAGGGTGCGGAGGAAAAAGAATGCTATAGAGATTTAAGAGTTTCCTTTTGCTGCAAAGTCGGTAGCTTCTTTTCTCTATGCGACAGGAAGACGAGGCGGAATTAGGTGAGTACTCGTGTAGCGAGATCTTGAAGCAAAGCGATAATAAAGGATCGTGGGGCAAACTTTTATCTTCACTTGCCAGTGTTAGGATTTTTATGTTTGCGGCTTCCCGGTGCTGGAGCTTGCTCGCCGGAAGTTGCATTAGTGTCTCGCGACCAGGACCCAATGCCAGCGCTCAGCTTCCTGTACAAAGTAACCGAACCATCGTCGCAACAAGTCACAGTCGCAAGGATGACGTACGTTGCAAGAATTGTACGATCCATTCGTTTCGTGTTACCCTTTGCTGTGTATAGTGTTTTGTGTGTGTGTGTGTGTGTGTGTGTGTGTGTGTGATTGTAATTAATCCCTGCAATCTCTACTATATCTCTGTGTAAAATAAACTCTGAATAAAAAATAATGCAAAAGTCTTATGGAAGTATTTTTTTGTTTAAATCAAGATTGATTTTATAGTAAGTAGAATGTCCGAAGAAAGAGGTTATTAAAGAGTATAAGAGTAGGAAAGTTTAAAAGTGCATTACACCTGGCTGGTCGTTGTCCGCTTTGTGAGGGGTTTGAAGGGAGCGACGTATTTATTGCTTAATTCGCGCTTCTTTGTTTCATAAAAGTGAGAAACAGCTTTAATAACATGCTACGATGGGAGTATAATGAGAGGTTGTTGGAAGGTCCGATCTTTTGGGAGGAGAGAGAGAGAGAGAGAAGGGGAAGGGGAAGGAGGCATATTCGCGGATGATCCACCGTGTCTTAACCCGTTTCGACGTTCCTCCTTGGATCACTCTTTTCGAATACAGGTTTTTTTTTTGGCAACACTTGATGCTCGACGACTCCCCCTTATTCTGTATTATTACTGCTGCGATAATGAGATCGATACTGTCAACCCGAGATGGACAAGTATTGCGTGCTTCAAATAATAGTTATTTCTAATTATACGTTTCATCCTGTGGTTAGTATAAGCTGTGTTATAGCTAGCTTCTCACGAATGCCTTACAAGATCCATCATGCTCACGCTTGCAAGAAAAACACGTGATTAATTGAGAGAAAAAGGTAAGAAGATATACTGGAATCAGAAAACGACTAAGATATCATTTCATTAATGAGATTAATAATTGCACAAAAAAAGAGTTTGAATTTCTTTGGATTTGCTCGCAGGCGATAAAATTATTTTCAAGCGTCTCGAGCATCTTTCCGGCATTCAGAATTATTATGAAGATCTCTCTCGAGGGAGGGTTCTTTCTCGATATTCTTGTGAATCGCGTGCGAAACGAGAGCGGGGCCAGGTGATTTCCGGTCGTAATTTCAACGGATATACTTTGTCGAAGCGAAATGACGTCGGTGGATAAAGATGACATTGGCGGCGTCTCGTTTTCAGCCGGGCCGCTACTCATCTACGGAAGAACTCGTTGAAAAGGGGTGACTTTGGGATAAGGGGACGCTGAGACGATTGTTCATCCCGTAGAATTGCGCCTTAGATGCGACAATTGAGGTTCCAGACTGTGAACCTGCAATCAATGCTCCTTTTTCCCAAGGCTACAGAGCGCTTCGAAAGTATAAGCTAAAACGAAAAGCAGATTGGATTGAAAGTGAGAGAACGAAGGATGGACGATTTAGCAGTCAATTCTGGTTACAATAAATATTTGAAAGATATATATAAGAAAAAGAGGTAGTACTTTCTTAAAAACCAGTAAAATTATTCAAACTAAAGAGATTATTTTAAGTAAACTTTAAAATGAAGAAAATTCCCCAGTATAGTATCATGTGTGAAAATTTCGGTGTAAAAAGGGTGATTGAAGCTAGGTTTTCAAAATGACACCCTATAGAAGACGCGCGAGTGGGTGGATCGTGCAGCTTAGAGAAAGAACGAGAAGGAGATAGAGAGAGGAAGAGAAAGAGGTTTCGAGGGCGTGAAGACACAGGGCTTTGGTAAGGAAGTTTGGCTTTGTCTGGTTGTGAAAGCTCCCGGAGGGTATAGAGGCGAGAGGGTGGGATCGTGGTGGAATACGCCTCGCAGTAGTCTATAGCTCCGGTATATCGGGGTGAAACTCGCATCCTTATTTTTTGTAGACGGCCCAAGGAGAATCCGTTCCCCACAAATCTGTCTTCGGCGAGAGTGACGAAGATCGGGCCAGAAGATTCACCTTGAAAAGTTTGCCGTGCCGTGAAAAGGATTTATCGTTATGCGCGGAGGGATGATACTTTCTTTTCCCATTTAATCAAAAGGATACTTTACTCCGAGGAAAACATTGAAAAGTAAACCGCGCGTGAGACACGCATAAAATTTTCCTCCGACATTATAATAGATCTGTTGCTACGATAAATTTCAAATTTCTGACGTAAATGAATATTAGTTTCCGTTCGAACGAACAATAATACCTTATGTTTTACGTAATTTCACCCTATAATGTATAATATTCCAACAAATTAGGCCGTTAAATTCTGTACAGTTGGTCTGCAAGTACAGAGGGTAAAAAAACGAGTATGTATACTTATACAGGGGGAGATTATATAGAAGCTTACACGATAGATACGGCCGGTAGACGGCAATCTGGCTACGATGAAGACACAAAATTAGCTGATCGCAGAAAAGTGGATCGTTGTCGCGTGCTTCAATGAGTCGAACATCGCCGTATATGTAATTATCGATCCGTGTACACACACGCGTAATTATACTGGTCCTTTCAGCGATATTGGCGCGCGCGTAATTACCTGCGTTCCTTGTGTATATACGAGAGAAAGAGAGAGAGAGAGAGAGAGAGTACGGTGATCGACTCGGCACGATCGTGTTTCGAGAGCGCTCCTTATCCAATTACGCAGTGGCCGAATCTCACGGCGGCACCTGCTCGATCTTGAAAATAACGTCTGGCCTTGGAACCGGGCCATCGAGAGCGAAAAGGATTTGCGATGAGCTAATACCTATACCACGCGTCCTTTCGAACTCCGCGATTCTGCGGAAGAGCGGATCAGAGTCGACGATTTCCGGATGGAGAGTGAGAAACATTGAAACTGACGGGAGCGATCTCGAACAAGAACGCAATGATGATAAAGAGGTTTAATTGTATAACGAATACAAGCTCTATCGTTTTGCATCGAGTGGAAGCGGTGCCTTACATTTGCGTTGGTCGTGAGGCAAGATTATGCGATACGACGAATTTACATGTGTCTCGTGGAGCGTGTACAATTGGAAAAGACAATTATGCGGTGAGATTACTCGCGAGGAGCGTGTGCGTCATTAGCTACCGTGTGTGCAGTCTACTTCAACGGGCCTATAGCTGTACCGACGTGTATATATATATATATACGTTTCTTTGGGAGGAAGAAGCGTGGAGCTGCGAAAAATAGTAGCAAAGGAACGATGCTGATGGTGCATGATACTCCGTATATAATTAGAAATAAGACGCTGAAGGGAGAGGGAATATAATCCTGAGATGGAATGGGATTTTATATGGATTGGATGGTGGAATAAACGTGCGAATTTATCGGTGGTTGAAGACATTTCAGCGCAAAGTACAAGTGCAGGCAGTCGAGTAGGAAGAGACATCCTGTAGGTTGATGCGCGCTGTATTTAAGGATACGGGCGCGTATGATGTGGCCCAAGTGGCTTGCAGCCTAATGGATGTAGCGCCGCCAATGTTGGCAGAGCAATTAAGCCAGTCCGCGGTCGAACAGAGAATAAATAACGGATATACAGGTGGTTGCGTCAAGATGCGGCAGATAAAAAGGCGCCGGTATCAGCCGTTTACAGAACTTGCCAGTACCGCGAGCTCCTTTATAAAGAACGCGCCGCGAAAAATTTTTAAAAGCCTTGCGCGAGCTCAATGATATTTAATCTGCATCCATGTCAAAAGACTCGCTACTTGAAATTGCACTCTTCCTCTAACGGTCTACATGGCATATTCTCCCTCTCTCTCTCTCTCTCTCAAGCCTCGATCCTTCTTCCTGCACGGGGAGCATGGTTGATTCATAAAACGATAATTAATAGTAGTAACATAGAGGGAGGGAAGACGATTCAAGACTTGATTCACCAGTAAAATTAGCATGATACACCACCGACGTCAAGTTTGCATTCATTTCAACGCCTTTGCTAAAGCCTTATTTACATGAGTGCAGCAAGAGCACAGAAACAATCTTGTAGCCTCGTGTAAGTAACGTTAACGCCTCATCTACATCCGCCTAGCAAACTGCTCACGGGAATAGAATCCCTGGCCTAAGTCTAACGAGCTGCGACAATTACGGTGTGGAGGAGGTTTCCCATGAGTTTACGACACTGCGCTCGCTAACTTGCCCTCTGTAATCAATCGTATATCTCTCTCTCTCTCTCTTCTCTATCCGTATATATATATATATATATATATATACATGTATAGTACAAGAGGTGTTCTCCCCCAAAAATATCCAAAGACTTCACCGCGACTCTCAAGAATTTCCCAGAGACGAGTTTTATGACCGGTGCTTTATTCCTCGGGCAATTTTCGAATCTCGTCTCACCGCGAAATAACTACTATGTCTATACCGATTACATCGTATAATATTTATGATCCCGTAGCACGACACGCGCGCGGCCCTCTCGTGCTCCGGCCAATTAATCGCCGCACGAGAATTCATATAAAATTGGATAGGATCGGCTCTTGGGTCCGGTTTGCCAAATTCCGAGGAGCCCAGTAATCCAGTTTGCTCGACGCTCGAAAGCCACGTTCGGAAACTTCCGTCGTTATGGGGGGGAACTCTAATCGTTGGAGCGGGGCCGAGGAGGGTGATAATGGGACCGGAGCAGCAGGAAATGGTCATGGTCGACAAATGGAATCACGTCGCTTTTCTTGCAGGGACAATAATGACGAAACGATGTTTATCGTATCGATACAGAGAGCGATCGAGAAACGGAGCGTGTCGATTACAAATGTTTCGCGTGTCGGAGAATCATTTCGTTGACGTTCGATTGACAAATCGAGGGGAGTCTAGATTTTGCTCGAGTTATTCAAGAGAGCAACTTTTTTTCGCCGGATTAAAATCTGGCCAGCGCTTCGACAATGGGATAAAGTCCGAGGGTCTGAAGGAGTTGGCTAGGATTCGGAAGGACAGGAAATAGATGTATAAGCAGCAACGACGAGTAAGCCCGAGGCTTGCATTAATGACGGGACGCGAGGTACTCGTTCGCCTCGTTACAGTCACCCTGCGGCACCGCATTCGCCTCCCCTTATAACCCCCCCCCCCCCTCTCCCTGCTCCTTAAAAAGCAGCCACCCCACTCGTAATGGAACCAGGATATTATTTGTTTCCACTTGTTTGTGCGCACAAGAGCTCCTGACAAACAAACAATCTACCTTTCTAAGAGAACCGCCCGCCTAAAATGTCTTTCAAGAATAAAGAAAAACGAACTTTCCTACATTCCTTTTTCGTCTTGGCCATCTCTCGTGTATCACGGGTCTTACAGTGAAAGTAATGGGGATATAGAGCGAATAGTCCGGGAGCCGATGATATTTTTACAATGTTATTTTATAAAGGTTAAAGGACTGTAAATATATCACGAGATATAGTCGTCTCTAACGTATAGGCAAATGTAAATTGAATCTTAGAAAGATTGCAAAAGTTAGTGAAATTTAACGAGGGAGATTCGCATAGACTATAGAAAAATTTAAAGAATGATATAAATAGCGAAATCTCAAATTTTTAATCAATTTGCCTGAAGTGATTTGTCAAGGATATTTTTTTACCACCGCGTGAGACCCTTTTCCTATATACTTTTGAAGTATTACCCATTTCAATATATTTTCAAGTTTTAAACCATTATTCCTTTCTTCTATTAATTCAATAAATTTTCAACGTAAAACTTGCATGTTCATGTTAGCCACGAGCATATATATAATCGTGCGACACTTGCACCTCGCTAATTTCATAAAACCAACTTTGAAAAATGTCCCCTACACCCCCGGACTGCAGTAATAAAAGAATCGATCGATGCAGAAACGATAATTCATCTCGTTGCGCAATATTCTCATCTGATTGGTCCAATTCTTCTTTGTTCGTCCCGTGGAGTTTTCCTGGAGCCAGAGAGAAGCTGAAAATGTAAGAAAAAGCGCAATAGATAAAAGGATGGGGCACAGCCGAGGAGCGATGCGTTCCTGGTGAAGCGGCAATGAGGCATTCGTCGCGTTCGCGCCAGCCAACCCTTTTGTGCCAATGCCACGATAATTATTTCTGTAGACCGGCCCGTAATGGCTCATTCAGACAGTGTCGCCTGCTTTTTTCAATGGTAAATCGCGCCATTAAGCGGCCATAATGAACGCCGCCGTCAGCATTGCGCTGCACAGTCCGTGATATTTGTCTTCCTCCGCTCCACGATGTGCATTATCTGACAGTCCTTTACCAATTGGTGCCCATATTCGACCTTTTTCACTCATCAACACATTTTTTTCTAACCCGTTAATTGCACGCGGATTGAATTAATGGTAATCAAGACGTAAATCTTCGTGGAAGATATATATGCCTGTTCGCTCGAACGAATCTTTAAGAAACGGCAGTTCTTCGGCGATACATATACCCCCACCCCGCGACAACAATTCAGGCGAAGAAGAAAGAATAACGTTATCCGGAGATTCCCTTCCGTTATACGGTATAATTTAAGTATAGCGAGGGAATGTAAGGAGAACAAGTCGCGAGTTTCGCCTTTTCCATGCTCCCTAATGAGTTTACATAGTTAAAAGTATACTACAATGTCATAAGAAAATAGGAGCACTTACATGGTTCTTCTCCCGGGTTGGAATGTATAAAGGTAAGTGTTGCACGATATGCTTTGTTGAATATACTAATTAAGAGCTGCGCTGAGTAAATTGAAGGAAAGATGAAAAAGTTTATATTTAATTAAACGTATCACATGTCGGTTATGAGTTGATTAAATAAAGTACATTGTATTCTGGGAAATCAAATACATACGCGTTTGTGCAATTGGGTCGTAGCGAGTGGAGTAAGTTGAAAGAGATTCGTACAAGTGAAGTAAGAGCGTGATTTACTTGGAACGCGCGAGGAAAGAAAAGTATCAGTCCATTTCCTAGATGCCAATTGTATTTGGCTCATTAATCGTAGAAATTATCGAGTGGTTCGATAAGAATGTATATGTTTTTAACAAGTGTACAGGTGAATTTCCATAAACATCTAATTATCTAAATTGGGACAGCTACGAACAAGTTTTTTCGTCGAATTCGAGGGCCCCGTTACTGTGGCTCGTACATCTGCCACGCGGAATTGCGAATATATACTATGTATAAGTATACATACAGCCAGGAGAATACAAAATCCTTATCGCTTACCGATCTCGATCGACCTTTCCAGAATTCTTTGTTACGTGAACGATGCTGCAGATGACCGGGGACGATAGAGCGTCTGTTCGATATGAGATTGCCGCAGGCCTCCATTAAATCTTGTCTTTTTCCACTTGACGTAGCCTGAAAACTATGAGAGGATAAGATGCATCGTACAACATCCAAATTTTTATCGAATTGCAATAATAAATCAGACAGATCGACGGTACTAGATACAAAGTATAAAAAGAAACGATTTATATGATGGACCATTGTAATTGAAATTAGTATAGAAAATAAGATATATGTATATATAGGTATATGGTATATTCGTACACACACACACATACACGCACACACACAAGAATCGAGTGGAGCAACTTTGGATCGAGAAGGCGATGGGAAGGATCGTCGAAAAAGGGATTAGAATTTTAGTATGTATATCCGATTAATCGCTTGACTAAAATTGTAATGCCTCTCGAGGGGTTCCGAGAAGTCAGCGAAGTAGATAAGGCGGAAGTATTATGCGTTCGTGTGAGTTTTCTACGAATGTGAGAGCAAAGTGTGACGATGGCTGGAATCTGGAGACAACGTCTTTGGCAACGACAGCTGGTTATGCGGCACCTGTTCTTCAGATTTTTTTTTTCTTAATTCAGTATACATGGGCGACGATAAGGAACCCGCATTGAATCCCGAGAGTAAAACACGCGTTTCCCTTCTTAGTACAAAATATTATACCCGATTCTGTGCGGAGCTCGTCAACCGGCCGCCATGCTTATACCCACTTCAAATACAAACAACCTCATAAATAGCAATGCGCTGGATAAGATTTGTCGATAGTGGCATTATAGGAGCAGAAATTGTGCATTGAAAGTCCAGTTTTATTAGGGAATAAATCTTTTTTACGGCTGTGCCGTGGCGGTATTCCAATGTTGATCAGCAAATACTTTGTGTCGCTTGCTTGAAAGCGAAAATAAATTTGTCCCGTAAACTATTACAAGAATCAGATTACACCGAGTCGGTATTTGCCAGAGAGAGAGAGAGAGAGAGAGAGGATGATGAGACCGGGAGTATCGTTGTATAACTATTATATACGCGAGAACGATGTCGGTTGAGGGCAAACGTATATAAATATATAGCTTCAGCTTTAAAATGGAAATCTTGCTTTTGCGGGATTTTAATGCGATAATTGATATGGACTTGGAAGGAATGCCTTAAATGACCAAAGTGTAAGTCTATATATATATATATATATGTAAGCAATGCACACTTGGAAGACACGCCGTTATAGCGCAATGAATTCCGAAGTGGAAGTGGCTGCTGGTAAGGAGCTCCGAGGATGATCGATGATGTCGATTCTAGGATCGATCGATCGCCATTCGCGGGACTCGCATTCCCAGCTGTCAGAGAATGAGTCGTGACTCGGGTCACGTATTTGGCGAAGGGGCCTATACGCTCATCGGCCTATCGAGTAGCCACTCCGAATCGCATGGTTGCGCCTAACGTCCGTTAATTAGACCAATTAGAGTGACGGCGATCGCCCGCTAATTAATTCAAGTATAAGCAAGAACCTTCCGATCGCGTATGTATCTACGAGAGGATCACTTGGCGGATGTCAGGTCCGTTTTGCTTACACACGCACACCAACGCTCAACTATACGCACACTGCTGCGCTCCTCATCGTAAGATCAATGTAAGTCTGCGCATTAATATGAAACAATTAGTAGCACTAATACGTTTAATTAAATTCCATATGCAATTCGGGAAATAAATTACGCCATTTCTTATATTGTCAATGCTTTCAATTAGCTCGGCAAAAAATACGTATAGTAACGTATATAATATAAAAAAGCACGTTAATTATATCGCGTTTGCCCGCGCGAGTTGACAGGACGAAAAAACGTTGACGACACAGACACACCTGTATAGACCAACGAGTTTTTGGAAAGAACGAGTTTAAGTGGTCCGCCAGGTGGAGATCGGATGCATGTGTGCCTACGGTTGCCCATTTCACTATAACCGATAATCTCTCTCTCTCTCTGCCTCGCAAATATACCGTGCGCCAATTTTTGATCAAATGCGCCGAAGCAGAAGCAGCATCATTAAAAAAGATTTATGCACTATTTTCTCGCATGAAACTCAATGTCGTATTTATATACTCGTTTACCTTATGCTTTGCAGCTTTTTATCAATTTAACAGAGAGTCCCTTATAATACAATACTGTTAATTACTCGTTTCTTCTAAAACCGCTTATTATTTTACAAAGTTGCTCCTTATTTCTATAGAAGCACGAGGAGGAATGGATTATTTTGATTACTCTTTGCATAATAAACTTTATACACGTATATAGTATACGCATAGTAACGTATCGAGCAACGTCGAATACCAAGTGCGAGTTTCCCATAAATCCAGTCCGGACACGGTTAATTATAGAAGAATTAGTATGCTTTTAATTGGCAGGCCCTTAATAATGGCGCGTAACTATGTGCAAAGCGTTTGACGGATGAGAATAATAATATCTAGGGAGATAACGCGAAAGGGAATTAATATTTATGGCGGTTTAGTTCCGGCGGCGTGAACGTGCCAGGGGTAAATGTTTAACACAGCGTCTTGTGCAATCTTTGATATTAATAGCAGCGTATTATTATGTATATTATAAGAGTTGCTGTTTCGCATCGATCGACCAGAGCGTGTGCGTCATTTTCACGCCATGGGTACAGAGTGTCATTGGTGAGCTACGCTCTTCGACTTAATCTTCGACTAAGCAAAACCACGCGATACCATCTTATGCCACACAGTACGTACGACCGCCTTACTAATTAGCACTCGGCAATCTTCCGTCGTAAACTAATGCCACTGACTAAATATAATACATATATATATATATATATAAAGTTTTTTCCGTGCATAAACATTCCGCTCTCGATCCTTTCAACCCCAGAGCGCACTTCCTTCTGGATTTCGCGTTAAGCCGGAAGCTCCACTGTATATACGTCATTCTCATTATACAGACTTTTGCCTCGTATATGTATAGACTTTTGTCGGAAGACCGCTTCGCATCGCATAAATCCACCATGAGATTTATTCCTTTCGATTTATTCCATCTCATTCTCACGTTTTGGTCCCTCGAGTCAGCTTTCGATGCACCTTTCCGGTTTCGCGCAATGTTATTATTCAAGATGTAGATCGATGGAGGACAGTAATGATCCGGTTACGATTTAACTTTGAATGGAATGCTCGTTGCTCGAATGAGAGATGATGCTATTTCTCTTGATGATTATTCTTGGCGCGGTGCGTGCACGACATTCCGCTGCAGGAAGAAACCGGCAAAATCTTCTATCGGGACACTAATCGATTGCAATTCCTTCGTTGAGTAGTTTGTCCTGAGCCAGTCTGCCACCGGTAGCGCTCACTTTTATGGTAACCGTGAACAGAGATTAAGAGGTGCTCTATATGGCCATGTTATTTGTTAAAAGCTATACTTGCTCTCCCGGAAAGCCGACTCCGTGCGAACTCTTATCTCCCGTATACTCATAGTACATACAACTCTTCCACAGCCACTTTGTTCCGGCAAAACACTGATGATTGATGGTACGTCGGGACTATATAGTTCTTATATACAGATCATTGTAAAAATTCACTGTTAATTGTATAGTTTTATTTTAATTATATATTTATATTTTATTCAAGCATCAGACATTGAACAACACGCACGGATCAACCTTCTCCTATCATCTGGCATAAATGTAAGCAATTGTTTCAATAAAGCAGCTCTGGAATTTCACGGGACAATGAGAGTATAACGGGTTGAAGCAAACTGATGGAGTAAATTGCTTCGGCAGGAGAGTTGTATAAGAAAATGGTTTGTACATCGAGTGAGTTGATCGGACGATGGACGACGTCGTGTGTGCCTATAACGGAGACGCTCATCGTGTGGCTACGTATTATTACCAGCATGCATTACGTTTAATGGCTACCTCGTAATGCGGTCCCGATATTTCCTCCTACATTTAAGTAATTTTAAACGATACGCTCACTCTCGTCGCGTAATCGGTGCGATCGGCATGCGTACGAGCACCAAAAATTACTTCGAGTTGGCTCGATCCCAGCAAGATATTCTCCTTTTTCGAAACTGATGCCGCCGTTTGCACTTCCTGCACGAACATCGTTCGCAAAATATACACTGAATAAATTAACCTGCATCTTATACCGTAACGATTAATTTTATTAACTTCCTATATATAAAAAAAGGAGAGGTTGGGGTTGATTAATGCGCTAAAGGTTAAGCCTGAGATTTTTCGTTAAACGGAGGCGGCATAACGGTGATGAGCCGTATAAATATAATATGCCGGGTCCACGCTGCAGCGGTGTATAGGAATAATAGGGTCGTCCAGAGGCTATGAAATCTGCAGCCTCGAAGAGGCTACCGATGAAGACATAAAAAAAGGACTGATATACTTAATACTCGGTTAGGTCGAAAACTGTAGGGAGAGAGAGAGAGAGAGAGAGAGATCGAGCGATCTTGGGAAACCGTGGGTTCCTCCACGCCCAGTATCGCTACCCCGACAATCCGATAATCGACTCGGACCAGACACGTTAATTATTTATCAGGTGGCACGCGCGACTAGCGATCGACCAATTAAATTAAAGCCGGAAGCCCGATCGGGGCTATCGGCACTTTGGCACAATCCTCTCTACGTTTCGGCGCTATCTGATTGACGCGAGCTGCCAAAGCAAAGCGGCACTTTGGCGCAACGAAGACACTCTATTCCAATGGAATCCATTAAAACTCGTTAGTGTCCACGTATGCGCCCCTTAATTGGATCAAGTTCTGCTTTGACGTTGTCTTTCCATTCTATCCGACTTGATAGTTTATTCACAGTCGCTCGTACAACAGACCGGGGTCCTTCCATCGTAGCTTCTTTCATTATACTATTTTCAACGTTCCCTTGAAAACCCCCGCGGAACTCGTGCGAGCGTCGTCCAGGGTCCAGCTAGAGAACGAATTATATTCAGCGAATTGAAATAAACTTCCACAGTATATAATATTATTGCACTAAATATTGCGACAATTTTTGTCGTTATGTACATTGTTGTGTACTCATTACGCCCAGGCGAGATACCAGCAAGATACCCCGCATAAGCATAATTAAAAGCAACGTTTTTGCAGCGAAAAACGGATATTTCTTGCAGGCGATACGGGCTTTTATGGCACCGTAGATGTTGCGCTCTAACATTAACCTGTGCGATCGCCAGCCCTGAACACGATAGTTGAAGAGGCCTGTATAGCTGCGGGGTAAGCATAATTTTTTGCGTGTCATACCAACGAGGCTCCGAGCTATTTTAAAGGTAATCTTCCGGTAGCGCAAGATCTCCACTTACGCCGCGCCGCCGCTTTGCGTGCACGAGCTATTGCACGAATTTACAACCACTCAGACTCACCCCCGCCAAATAACTCTTGCGGGAATATCCATATCCTTATCGAACCGTGAAATCCTTGTAAATTCAATAAAATTAGTAAAGTTATTTATGCATTCAGAGTTCCTTGCGTGGTTAACAATTTCGGGTAGTGTATTTTCGTGTAAAAGAGGCTTTAGACGGCGGACGGGAAAAACGCTGTAGATTTTGTTTGGAATGATTTTTCCAGTGGAACGAAATACTCTTTCGTGCGCGCACACACACACACACACACGCGTATACCAGTTGTTAAGTGCGACAGTGAGAGGGGAAGGGGAAGGGGGAGGGAGTGGGGAGGTTGGCTAAGGTCCCCGGAGGCAGGCGGGCGTTCTACACCCCCGCAAACATATGGGGCTCATTGTGCACCCTTAGGGGCTCACACCCCCTAGCGATTTCACTGCTACCGGCGAGATACGAGTCGCGATATGGCGTCTTTTATAGAGCGTACACCATGTTTCTTCTGTGAAAAGCTGTGTGCACGGTATAACCGAGAAAACCGTCGACCTGTCGCGAAAGAAAAGAGCCCGCAAGCGAATCGCGTTTTAACAACGAAAGCTCAGAATCACGAGTTTTATTCCGTACAGACAGATCTCCATATCCGGAGACTCGTAATAAAACAAAAAGAGTATAAAGCTGTCTAAAAGTGCACCAAAATAAAGGGAAAGTATTTTCGATGGTTATATCTATACATATATATACCTTCAAATGGAAAAGTTAATTGAATCAATGAAATATTATTAACACTGGTAAATGAGTAAAACGAAGAAGCTTGTAGGTTCAAATGAGATTAAATAAGGTGCGTGTATATCGCTCATCGCAGGATACCCTAGGGGATAAAGATATAACTTGGGGATCGAGCACGATTTCGGGTAGGACGGGTCCACTGACAGCATCGCCTCGCGCGTTATCACCTACCAAATAATGGAGGCATATTGAATAGATAGCTAAGCCCAAACCGATGTATATCTGATTTCAGCTTCTCTTAGGGGATATTGAAGAATCGCTCCGTGTCCCTACTGGTTTCTCCATATCACCACGGATCGTAACACCAAAAGAGGAATTATTTTTTCCAGATCGAGCAAACTTGAACTTTATCCCTCTACCATGACAATTATTTATTCGTAATTCCGAATGACCGATTCTCTTATCTAACGCACGGTAGATTTTTTTAAAAATTCCACCTTTCCACAATAATCATAAATACACTTGCTTCCGTTTTACGTTAAAAGAGAAAGAGAAAGAGAAAGAGAAAGAGAAAGAGAAAGAGAAAGAGAAAGAGAAAGAGAAAGAGAGAGAGAGAGAGAGAGAGAGAGAGAGAGAGAGGAGAGTGGGTTTAAGTTCGCAGTAGAAACGATTGAATTGTATTTTGAAATTCGAGAGGCGTCGATTGGTATCCCGGAGTCGTTTCCACGCGCTAAACAAGGTCTGCGAGGTCTCGAAGCAGCAATAGCGAAGCTTTGCAGTGCAGCCACCGCAGACGAAGGGCGAGAAAGCACATGCAGGAGAGGAGGATGAAAGGAAGAGAACGAACGAAGAGAGAAGTACGATTGCGAGTGGCTCAAGCGTACGAGCGTATTCGTGTGTTCGCTCAAGAGAGCCATGTGTCTGTGTACATAAGTTCTATGTATGTCCGGTGTGTATATCCCGCATGTAGCCACCGTATATATGTATATGTATACTACTCCTGCCACCATGCTGCTTTCAAGAGAAAGAGAAAAGTGGGATGAGGGGAAGGGGTTGAGAAAACGAACGAAAGGGGAAAGAGGGAGTTGGAAAATGAAGGAGAGAGAGAGAGAGAGAGGGAGAGAGAGAAATCCATGTGCTCACTACCTGCCAGCGTATTGGATTTGTTGGCGGTGTGTTGAACAAATGATTGCGCAGCTACCACCGTGGAAAAACTTGGTGGAAGCGGTTCGATTCGCCGATTCGCCTATTCCGGCGAGCTCCTCCACCTCGAGACCGACGAGGGTTGTCGAACGAAGAAAGTTTACGGGCTACAAAGCGCTCCCTGAGAAAGAGCCGAGAGCACAATCGTCTACCTCCTCCACCTCCAACTTCGACTATTTCACAATTCCTTCCCCCGCTTTTCCCCTCGCATCCCCTTCCCAACGTCTCTCTCGCTGTGTGCGAGAAACCCACCGAAAATTTCGTCTTGCTTCGCTACCAACCAACTCTGCTTCAAAATCCTTTTGTGGTTCTGTTTCCGTGCTCGAAAATCAAGAACGTCTCCGTCAAAGAATACCACTTCGAGTTTCGACACATTTTAAGGGACTTTGATTTAGCGAGACATTTGACACGAATATTGAATAAGCTTTCAGAGACGAATGCAGCCAAGTCTAAAATTCGATGCTGCGCTCGAGGAGAGGGAGGACTCGACTCCCTTATACCGCAAAAAGAATCCTCTAATATATAAATGTGGACTTTGCGAGGACGTAATCCGAAGATTAAAGTACCTGTGCCATCAATGTTCGGTAGGTTATTAATAAATGCACTTTAAAGTACCGTCGCGCAAGGCCAATGTGCTTCTACTCGAGACTTCAGAGAGAACGAAAGAACGTTATCGTACAAACGCAAATGACAGGCGAGCCCACTTGTGCGTAAGTACGAGCCGAAATATTATGTTTCGGCAAACACGCTAAAGTACAATACAAATATGTGAGGTCCTCGCTGGAGGACCCGCGTTTTACGTTTGGTCGATCCCTCGTTGGATTTGTTCTTCCACCACTCGACATTGTTTACGTTCTCAGTCTTTTGTCCCGAGGGTATATACAGGTATATAACCGATAGGTACTTGCATATAAATATTTCCAATCCGCGGTCACCTTCCTACACGAATTTTCCCATCTTATCATCAAGATTCTCCATACACCCAATATATACAACGACACGCAAGAATGTAACCTATAAAATCCTATACACAACAATGTTCTCCAAGTTATTCTCTCTTTTTCCTATATCTATATGAATTCACCAGCAATTCCACAATGAAACAGTTATATCGTCCATTGGATATTACGCAACGTTTGCCATGTGAAAAGCTCGTAAATTTTTATGGAAATTATCACGGGAGCTATTATACGAGAATCGAAAGAGTAAACTAGCGAAGCATTGGAGAAGATTTTAATTGCCGAGAAGTAATCAGTACAGGTTTTATGACGCCAAGGAGACGCTTCTGCTGAGACGTCGGAAAATGTGCATACGGCCACCCGCCGTGCGGTAATTAAGCCTCCGCGGTTTGTCGCGCTAATGAGGAGTTTATCTTACGACCCCAGGCTGCTCCTCGTGCTCGCTGACAGTGGCCGAGCCCCTTTCGTCGTGGTCCGAAAGGAAGAGGATCGAGACTCCGCGAGGATCAGCCACTCCACTCCACGTCATTAACAGAGATAAAAGCCGACTGAATCACAATAAACTTGGGTACGACCACCACTCCATCCACATATACAGCAGGGTATACACATACAGAGTCACTAAAATAACCTTGGCACTCTTCAGGAATTTTCGCTTGCGTATAGATTTACCCTATCCATTACCGCGTGAAATATTGATGGGTCGCGATCGAAATTAGTAAAGATCGAGGGGTCCTGGAATACGAGAGGCTCGGCTATTTCCGCATATCCTCAGCCGCGGCACGCAAGCAGGAGCAGGACTATACGAGCCAAGGGAGAATTTCGAAAAGCAGTGATGGAGATTCCGCTATCAGGATGCGACGTCAGGCACCGTCGTGGCATTTTTCGCGGCAGGCCGAGGCAATCGGATCGGTGTGCGCCACGGCACGCATACTTGATAGGAATACGACCGTCGCGAACGCTTATATTAATTGTGCTAGGGCGTCGCGATGCCCGGCGTCTACCCTATCTTCCTCTCGCTTTTTGCTCGATCGCGTTATTAAGTTTGATCCATGCATTCCGATCGCGGTACACCGATTGAATAATGCGCCCAGATTTTATTCCTCAGCCCGAAGGAGGAGGGAATCTCGTCTGGGATCTTTATAGCTCACGTAAACCACGCGCGCGCGCGTGTGTGTGTGTTTGTGTTTGTGTTTGTGTGTCTATGAGTGGATACGTGTACACGCGCTAATACCGTAGCAGGCAGCTGGACCGACCTCGCGTATATAGCGAAACAACGCTGGTCCGTTGAATATCGAATCACCTGTGAATCTTCTGTATATATAGTTGTTAGAGCTAGTTTTGTGCCCTTGGCACTTCCTCGACTAGAAAGGATTAGCTGCTTGATTATAGGATCGGTCCAATTTCAAGTTACATGCTTATTAGACTTCCGTTTGACCGTTCGTCTATTTATGCCTACGGCACAGGTCGTTTCACAAAAACACGTCTGTTTTCTAGTTTCAGTCAAATTCCAGGGTTTTCCTTTGCCATCGCTCCTATCGAGTACAGACATCTGTTCTGGTGAACCAGTATTAATCTCCCGTGTAGATATACTCGAGTATTTCGAGGATTTATACTGCTGTAATGATAGACTCGTTTGATTATCTTTTCTTTTCCTGTATATATGTGTATCACTCGTAATAATACCCGTATTTTTGCTTCGCTGTAAAAGCAGTTATCGATGTTATGTGTAAAATATAGATATCCTGGTAGTTGACACTTCTAATTTATATGATAACATCGTATGTTAGTGGAGGAAATTGAAATGTGGTTATTATGCTCGCGTCACATGAATCGTGAAGTAAACGAGGGGTATTACCGGGCAGTGGCGCCACCACTTGAACAAATATTTCATAGCCATTTGTGTATCGCTTATAACGTAATCCTATAAAACCATTTACAATTTGTAATTATAATTATTCAACGCGTTTCTATTCTACACGATTCCTCTCGCAAAGAGTTTCCTCGCATTCCAAAGAAGCAGTTTATGTCACAAGAATATTATAAAGTCGATTATAATGATAGGACAAGGTGAAGCCTGTTTAAACAAGCTGATACACTCGATTAACATTATCAGCTGATATTTCTTTAAGGTACTTACGTAGATCGATTTATGAATCCAAGCGAGACTTTGGGTAACCCAACGTGTTTTATAGAATCTTTCGAGCTTCGAATTGGTTTTCATCAAACGTGAAATCGCGAGAGAGCGTGTGGCACGCGTGTCGGTTACGGCAAGAAGCATCTGGACACTGAAAGCTACGAGTGCTGGACGGCGAAACGAGTTCTGGCAGTGAAACACCAGAGCTGGCCCTTCCCGCGTACGCCCGGCCCTTTTCGTGAGCCTTCGCAACTCGCTTTTGCCGTGTGGCTTCTTCTTCTTCTTCTTCTTCTCCAACGTCCTCCGCTCTTCCTTTTCTTCTTCGTCCTCTTCCACCCAATATACACGCCGGAATGTTAATGAGTCGTTGCATCTCGCGATCGAGCCAGAATAACCCAACGATCGAATTATTCGCCTCTGGTACGATCAGATAAATCTCCAGGCCGGTTTACCTGCTGGTTTTGCGACTCACCGACCTCACAGTGGGGGAGGGGGTAATGTTTTCTGGTCCCCGAAAATTCGGAGCTGTACCACGAAACTCTGGATAACGCAAATGTCATCGATCGATGGCTCACGATAACAGGACTGGATTCTTCACATTCGTCGCATCCTGACACTACAGCTACTTTTTAGGATTATTCTGCTCCGATTAATTATATATTATTCCGCGATACGCATCACATTCTCCAAATATATATTCTATCCCTATAAATATACCATTTCGATTCAAGACACTTCATTTTCTTTTTACATATATGAAAATAATGCAAGAAGCGTTTTCGAGAGCAGTGGATGATTAATCACAACACGTTCGTTGTGTCTTTTTTTCATTTAAATATTGACCACCCATTTTGAGATCGGCATTACTGCTGGCATTTGTCGTTCCGCGATTATCGATCCTATTAACGTCAGATTGGAAGATATTTGGCAGTTTAACCGAGAACGGTCGGTGGCTCGTCGATGCGCTATCTCCATAACTCATAACTCAAGGCTGCTCCACCGGTTACAAAGTATATACGATCAGGAGGAGTGCATGCTGGTACAAGCTGGCTCTCACGTTAGGATATGCTTCTCTTTGACTCTTCCAGTATAATATACACAGTTTCAACATTAGATCAACTATATTGTCGATGACGGATGCGGAGAACTGCTTCATCAGGCTTTCCAACTCGTGTGCACACTAATTAGGCTGCATAACACTCTCAAAAAACTCGAGGGAACGTCATTCCTTCCAAATAACCAGGAAAAACACGTAACAACTTATATATAATACTTTAAACTTGACGAATAAGGCAGTAAAGTGTCATTGTAAAATTATGCTATTTTAATTATTTGATTACTGTTGAAATTAACGCTATGGCCAATTTAGTCCAATTAGCGGCAGTGAAAAGTCGTACTGCAGCATCGAGTCGTTGAATCGGAGCAGATTCGTTAATAAGAGGAGTATTATGGAGGAGCAACGGAAGCTGGTTGAATAAATGGCATAATTATATGAGAGTATTAATGCGGGGCATGTTCGCAAATTGGATTATATAAGTTCGTGGGGCGCGTGTGTTTGAGACGCAAAGTTGTCGTTGTCGTCGTCGTTTCGGCAAGCATGCAGTGGGATAGGCGAGCTGGCTGGCCGGTCCACGGGAATATCGCGCTGTATCGTACCATCTCATTTTCATTATTATTCATGCGACCAGAGGATGCTGGTCCTAAAAAGCCTATTTGATTTATCGTCCCACCGTACGGTCTCTCGTAATACCGTTCGCTCTCTCTCTCTCTCTCTCTCCTTCCTGGTTTGTTGCTCCCGTTTCGCGACGCGAAATAAGTTGAAGCAAGATTTAGGGCCCCTCCCCCCCCCCCCCCCTCCAACAATGTCAACCACGGGTGCACACACATACGACGCATTTTTATATGTGTCGGAGAAGCTCCGTATTCCTTTGCTAATTAGTTACTTTAGCCGGAGAGTACGCGCTCATGTTGCGAATCAGTCGTCGGCACTGTTCGCTAACGTGCAAAAGGAATTCATTGTTTTTCCACTGGACGATGTACATGCGTGCACGATTTACGAGCTTTTAGCCGCGCGATTTCACGAAGTAGAGCTGCCCATAAATTTTCCTCCCTTTAATACTTGCATGAAAACGCTAATGTACGTTTTTAACAGCCACGTGTATTGAATTTGATGCGAGAAATATTCGCGGTCGATGTGCACCGTGTTTCCAGGGCTGCTTTTGGATTTTTATCATTTTTACTCGACGCCGTGGTGTTTGAAGCGTTAGCGCAAATTGGCTAGCGTGTGTTAGTTTGGCTCCCTTCACGGAGGTTTAAGGGAGATTTTTAATTATTGCGCGATCTGGACCAAGTGTAAAAAGAGAGGAGCGGGTAATGGGTTTTCTGCACGATGATGGATACCGATCGAGGAACGTCGTAGGTTCTAAGTTGGGGCGATTTGTTCCCTATCGATTTCGGCAGTTTGCCCAAGTATCGAGTTTAATCGACCACACCTTCGCATCGACGTATCATAACGCAAAGGGCTTTGCGGTTTCGTTTGCCTATTATTACGTGGAATCTCTGATCGAGATCGAAGCCTCGCAGATTATAGATAAGGTTAGGCCAGGTGGCTCCTGACCACCGTCACTGATTGATGATCCGTGCGAAAAATTTAACGCGCTCCAAGTGTCGATAATTCTAGCTCCAATTCTGTCCTCGTTATTAAATAACGATCTGATATTCTTCGTTGGCGTAATTGCTTTTTACCGGCTTCATCAAGACTCATTAATGTTCCAAAAGTTTTCGTAAATGAACTTCTTAATTGACCCTAAAAAGCTCCGATATAACGAGGATCATGCTTAAAATAAAGAATCGAGATTTTTGTTTGGTTTTACGCAGTTGTTTGGAAAATAGGATTTTCGTCATTTACATCGATCTTTCCGCTAACCGCCGTACAATACGTTACACGTACTTGCATGGTTTTATATAAAATTATCTACTTCACCGCATCAACGGACAACTTATATCGGGTAAAGAGCAGGTTGCAACGTCTGCACCCTCTCCCCCACTTAAGCACTTCCTTCACTTTTATCTACCCTGATCTTATATAAGAATATAAATATAGGTTCACTTTGGAAAGTTCGAAATGTAGCCGGAGGTCAAGTAGGTGATTTTCTAAGAAAAGAAACTCGCGTATCTTTAAACAATCTTATTCGTCGAGTATTCCTAATACTTATATATGTCGTAAGGACCAATAAGCTGGAAAGGCAAATGAAATTCCTGTAATTGTATTTAAAATATATATAAGCTTATATATAGTGAAAGGCGAGGGTAGAGTATCTGGATGGTCTGATTAAGTTCTTCATTTAATCTTTCTGAACGAAACTGGTGTGCCCTAACAGTAACGGGGAGCATAACACCCCTCCTGCCACTAACTCTTACATTTGTCACTCTGTTAATCCCTATTAGATCAGGCTGGATTTGAAATCCGCCCGGCCTGCGGGTTATGTGCTCTTGCGTGTCAAAGAGTAAGCTCGTTTGAAAAGTGAGCACGCCCTGCAGGCTTGTGTCGAACACCAAACCGAATTGAAGCAGTGAGAAAAGGATGCAGGAAGGCCCCTGCACTCTTCACCAACGCCCTGTACGATTCAAGATCGATCGGATCTCCTGTTACATCGTGCGAAAACTCCATTTTCCAGTGCTTCCACTGCCTCCTCTAATTATACAGAAAAAGCGTTCAAATCCAGAAAATACAATCGGGAATCTTGAATAATTACAAGCATCTATGACAATTAAAATGCTGGCAATGACAAATGAAGAATATGCGAAAGGAATAAGATTGAAAGGCGTGTATCGAGAGTGTCGATTACTCACGGGAATGTTCAATATATCGAATAGCAGTTGATGGACGTGCCAGGGATCGCGTCTTTCGGCTTGTCCGTGCGAAACAGACAAGCTGCAGGCGGACCAACGACACGTCCTAATACCCATCGTGAGTTACTAATCCTTTAAACGGATTACCAATTAAACGTGTCGCTCGTAGCCATAAGCAGAGATGCACTGGCCAGTTAAGCAGTGGAGTGGAGGGAACAGGAATCTAAGTTGAAAGCCGAAAGTGAGGGAGGCAGGGAATAGGTTCTCGCGTCGATGGCGCCTCCACCCTGCGAGTTCGCACTCTGTAACGGGTGTACCGTGTTACATTTCAAATCTCAACAGGCAGACCCGCTTAAGCGAACGTACACAGCTGCCAAGTGGCGCGCATATTTGCTGTCACGTTAGAAAACTCGACAGAGTCCCCCCTCCCCCTCCCACTTACCCCTATTACCCCCTTACGCCGCTCCTCTCTCTCTCTCTCTCTCTCTCTCTCTCTCTCTCTCTCTCATTCTCCTCTCCCATAATTCCTCGCTAACTCGCTTTCTCGCTTTGCCCGGCATTAACTTGTTACACGCGGCCCTGGCTGTTTTTATCGTGTACTGGTGTGCGAGAGTATCCGATGGCTAAGTCCATCTGTCACTTACGATCAGTTACCATCCTCAGGGGAACACACCGTTCGACTTTACCGATATCTTCCATAAACTAAACTGCGAAAGTCTCGGATATACCGATGATCTCCCTGGAATGTGCTAGCTAGCTTATTTCGATAACCTTAAAGCTCCCTGATTGATTAATAAACGACCATGACACGTCGTGTATCAAGTTGATGGACCGGTATGTTTGCCTTTATGCAATGATACAGGATAATTATTATAAACTGTTATGCTAATAATAACTGATGAAGTAATTTCTACGAGCGGAGATTTTTTTGAATGTTATGATGGTGAAGATCGAAATTAACTTCGATCGGAACAAATAAGAAAATTGGTCGTGTAGATGGTTGGGATGAGTACTAGGGTGCCTAAACGAAGGAAACGAATCGATATCCTTTGTTATCAAAGAGGACTACTACGGAAAATATGTCAATCACTCGCTGGCACCCTTCACTGACGTACACTGTATCACGTTCTACCGCATCTGTTGCCAATTCTATTTCTACTTACATGCATATACGATTATGCTATTAATCGCGCGGTAAACTTACCGTGCAATTCAATCACTATCTCGTTAAAACGTCCTTTAACACTATACAAGAACAAACAAGAGTCAATAAGAGTTTTGCAGAATTTAATCCTGTACAAACGGAGTTTCAACAGTTAAAATTATGTCTATACATAGGACACGTTAGACGACGGCTGGGTTCAGTTGTTAGAAAAGTCATTTTATATGATGATGAGTAATTTTTCTTTATCGTTGAAACCAGACGTTTTTCTTGGCAAACAATGTGATGAGCTGTGCTCCGATAGTCTCGATGACTCATCCAATGTCAGTGATCAATCACTTGGCTGGATCAGTCTTAAGATCTACCGAGTAAAACCACACACGAGTTGTTTGACAAGATGCGTTTGATGTATACCGAAGATCGTATTGCAGCATCCTTCTAATTAGAAATATGGTTTGATTGTACATTTTATGCATACCAAAAACTGGACTATCTGGAAAGTGGGAAATTTTCGAGGGTGAGGGAGAAAAAATGTCTGGAGAATCTGGTTAAAATGATTATCGTTGCAGAAGGTGTTTGCCGTCGAGAGGTAATGTACTTGGCATTCCCTCGGACCTTCCTATGGGAAATAGCAAGGTGATAGATGGTCAGTGGTACGACGTAGACCGATATTATCTCAGGTGACGAAGTCACGCATCCACGCATGCATGCACGGGCCAATGTCGTAACTGCAGGAAGTAACGGGGAGAGACGGCGAGAGGGTGTAGGTGGCTGACTGGTACATGCTGTGAGGTTAGTTATCTCGAGGTCGCACCTCCGCGACGGGAAGCCTCTGAAAGAAGTGCTTAACGAACTCGCGACGACATTATTGTTGCTGCTCGGTCCCGACTGGATTCGGACGGCTACCTCGTTCCTTTTATCGAATAGGTCCAGAAGGTACAGTGTATCCCTTTTGGATCTCTCTGGCTTCACTCCGAGCAACATATGAAAACCATAATCCATTTGTGTCTTTCCTTTATTCGTCCCTCGACCTCTTACACAAACACGTAGATTGATAAACAGTCGTTTTCTATATATGATTTTTTAAAAAATGTATTCTTTTATTATATTGCTGGAAGAAAATTGCTGCACAGGCAGAGATTTGAGGTGCGCATAGTTGGAATTTTCGAAAGCACGATACTTTGTCTCCGCGGGATTTTCCATTCTTTCTGCTTGTTCTGCGTTGGCTGCGAGGCTGGGCTCGAAAGAGAGAATGAAAGCAAGCGAGGGATTGATAGAGGAACAGTAATTGTTGAGAAAGGAAAGGACGAGAGGGGAAATTCTCGATTTGACTCTAATGCCAAGGGGACTTTAATTAACTCGCTGCTATCTACCCTGCAACGTAGTGTTGGTATTTACGTGTGTCAGCGGCTTGCGCTTACCGGCTCTTTGGCAATGTTTTCAGGAAAAGTCGTGTCTACAGTTCTCTGGTTTCCTCCAGCCAACCAGCTTGCGCCATAAGACGATTTCTCTTTCGCTTACATTCAAATAAGTTTCCTGGAAAATGTTAGCGACAAGAACCAGTATATTTGCTATTAAACGCACGTGCACAAAACTTTTTATTACATTTGACAGTTTCGGAATAAAGGCATGTATATAGATATACAATCTATAAAACTTTTTCTCGCGCAAGTAATATCTTTTTTGCAGGGATTTTAGATAGTACGGCGAAAGTTGAAGCAAGCCTTGATCAATATTTATCCGGACGTGCCGCGGGTGTCTTTCGCTCAGATTCATTAAAGACTTTTATCGGGAAAACACAGAGCCGTCTATGTACCAATTCACTTAACGTAACCAATCTAAAAATGCTCATCAGCAATTTAAAACGACTGCGAGAGGGCTGCAGCTGGAAGGGTTTGGGGAGGAGGTAGGGTAGAGGGTGAATTTTTGCGTAAGCGGGTCTACCACTGGATGGCTCGTCGGTGGCGAACCGCCTTTACCACTACTGCGCGGCTGTGATTCTCTCCACGCGCGGACGAAAAAAGAAAATGTCGATGAAACGGACTGCGAACCGACTCGAGGAGGAGAAGAGGTGGGGAAGGAGCGAAGGATGAGAGAAAGACGGGGAGGAAAAAGGACAAAGATGCAATTCCGTGTGGCAGAGGGACAATAAGTTTTAGAGTGAGACGGCCAATAGGGAAGGTATACGTAGGGCGGGATCCATTTACGGAATGCTCATCGACCGTCGTGATATAGTCTATATTCTTCAATACACTCATCCCTGCAAAAGCTTGGAGGATGGGTGCTCTCACGAGCGCGCACAGAGTAGGATTACTCTGATTCGTTTCGGCTTGCAGATTCCTCTTTTCCAACAACGCCCACCCATCTACCCCTCTATACAGACTGCCACGAGATCCGATGGAAACATGCCGCGCGTATAGACAGATGCTCCGCAACAAACTTGAAACAACTTGGAATAAAGTTGCATTCTATTACCCTACTTTAAGCTACAGAATTTATTTTCATAAAATACCGCGACATTCGTTATAATAATTCCAAGGAGAACATTTCTCTTCTTATTGTTGCAAGAATACACAAAGAGGAGCAAACTATACGGTGACTAATGGATATAAGGTTTATGAAAAAAATTAGAGGGGTTTGCACTGTAAATCTATTCGATTCTCTCCTGATTCTATTGTTCCCTCTTATCTCTCGGCATGGGACCAACGATCTTATCTACCGTTTCGAATCCGGTCAGCAAGGAATTGAGACGTATCGTAGGGGAAAAAATGGCAGGATCGTTGATTGAGACGACAATATATATCCCGATGATAAGAGGCGACTTGTCGCGCGCCGGTTATCGACTAAGCTGAGCAAAGAGCGGCAGGATAATACGTTCGCGGCCCCGTAAATCATGGTGTTTGCATAAAATATTAATAAGTGACACGAGTCAATCCAGGATTAGATGGACCGGGAAGGGCTGGGCCCGCTTAAGCATTCCCTAAGCAGCCCCGCTACTTTATCTATCTCTATTTTATTCTGTTTGTGTTGGCTTTTCCCACGAAGGGTCGTCGCCCGTTACCCTCAGTCTTCACCCCCCCCCCCCCCGCTCAACCTTCAGCTTTTCGCGAACTGCCCGAGCGACGCTCTTCGACAAATAGTAATAATGCGAATTGACACGTGACGTCGTTGTCGCAACAACGACAAACACTGCACGCTTCAGGAATACTCGTTTACAAACCAAAATGCTCCACATGTACATCCCCTCGTGCTCCCACTCTCCTTCCTTTCACTCTTTGTCGCTACTGCTTAATTAAACGAGCGCGCAACTCCCCCATATATTCACCGAAATATCCTTTTCGCGACATGTGGACGTCTCAAAGGTACTCGAACATTCGTTATTGGATCAAAATGAAGTGCTTAAATATTTGAGAAAATCCATAAAAAAATTTTATAGAAATTGTATAAAACATTGCAAAGTGAGCAAAAAATTGCAAGGAGCAAAAGTATATATGTTATGGTTTAATTTACTGGAATAATTAACAAGGTGAACAATTAATTAGCAGTGTTGCGCCACGTGTTGCAAATATCTTTTGGGAGTTTCCTGGAGGCTGAGAGTGGCTTGCGAGCGATAGGGCTGTCGATTGGTTGATTTTCGCGGACGAGCTTTCGTGGGGTAATTGCAAAGGGCTGTATCAGTGACCCACAGACTTGGTGGACACGTGTCGGCTCGTGCTCCGGCTGCTCTTATCGTAGCGATGGTTTACCGTGCGGAGTACGATGTGTTTCCATTATCCGTAATAATATATTCTTCTTACGAGGCCTGCTGCACACGCGTTTGTCAATGTTTGCTAGTGTCGACACCCACCTACTTATGCAAATCATTTAATTTAGCCCCTCCACTGTGGGGGGATCCCGCGAGAGTAGATCGTATCTCGAAACCTATTCGTATTCATTGCTTCGACGCCGTAGCATCCTACTACGATTGCGCTTCTCTTGTCTCGATGCTTCCATGGCGAATGGGTATCGCTGTAAATTCCAGCTCTACCGAGAAAAGCCACTCTCGAGATCCATATTTTTGATTCGATACCATCCGTTCTTGTCTCTCCATGCCTCATCACGACAAGATCCACCCCTAACCTCTTTTCTCTTTTTACACGCTTACATAAATACCAACACACTGGACAATTGAAGACGCTGATGGAAGGAGGGGTTAAAATTATTTTTTTTTAAATCATCTAATGTATGTTTTATAAATAATATATGTAGATTTAACTCTTGGTTAACAATAATTCTTTTATTAGTTTTCCGGAAGTTTTTGTGGATGTTAGTTAAATCGTATATATTGTGCTATGTGAAAGTCTTAATGCTAATTTACTGTAAACACTGATAATGTGACGTGTCTTCAATTATTATCTTATCAATATGCAATAATAAGAGACACGAAATATCATTGCATTTGAAGATGGAAATTGTGAAAAAATCTCTTGATGAAGGAGCAAGAGAGAGAGAGAGAGAGAGTGACACGGAGATTAAATGCGATGATCGAACCGGTAAAACTGGGATTTGTGATTACGATTGGTCGGCGATTGTGTTCTGTCGTGGCGTTGGCGGTCGTGAACAGCAGGGAATGACGTATCGGTCATGCGGTCGTTGGAACGTTTTACAACCGGTGGAAAACGAGTGTCCCGAGCCACGTCGAAAAGCGCGTACACGCATCAATACCGTCGTGCAAAATATCGATCGCCCGCGCTTTTCCCCTGCAACGAAATCGCCACCCACTCCTCCCTTTTGTTGCAATGAAACGCGCTCGGGGTCGAGGCAGCTGAATTAGTAGCATTGTTAATGCAGTAATCGAGTGTTTCATCGATCAATGATTCCGCGCGTCGATGGAACGGGATGGCCGCGGATCACTAGAGGGGGCAGTTGTGTGTATCCATCGTGTGATACAACGTGTTGTCATTCGACCAACGTGTATATCGCTGTTGCCTGCATAAATTTTGTCCGCGACCCGTCAATTGTCCCGACCAATGCCAATATACTTTCGTTCGATCGACTTTGCCAATCACGAGGAACAAAAAGCTTGCGAGGAAATGTTATCAGAAAAAATCCAATGAAAGAAAAATATTGATAAAGAATAATATGGCGTAAGAACGTTGAGGAGTTTGGAGGCAATAGTTGTCTAGTTTCACGGGAAAGAGCGTGAATATTTGAAAATAATCCGATGTATGTTTGGGGAAAAAGAAGAAGAGTAGCTGTGTGCATGTGGAAGCGATGACACGTTGGAGAATTATTCGGCTGGGTCAATGATTTGTTTTAATAGGAGAGTCACAGCGAGACTTGGTGTCGCGGGTTCCGAGGGGCCAGGCTTGTTGTGGACGTGGACGTGGACGGTGGAGGTGGAGGCGGAACGAGATTCGCATAAACGTTCCCCGTGAATTCATGTACGCGACGTGTATCCGCCGTTTGTTGGTACGGCCGACGTTCATTCGTTTTTTCCGACTAAATGAAAAAGCCGCAGATGCATTGCCAACGCCGACGCGCGGAGGTGCAACCAGCCCGGAAGCAGCCAGGCGATGTAAAGTTAGCCCCCCCCCCCCCTCCTCCCTCTCACGTATTTCGAATACACGTACTAGTAAACGATCTCGTAAATCCTCCCGAAAATATTTCAAGCCAGCGTAAAAAAAGCAGCGCTAAATTTTTAATAGTGCGCGTACCTTTAATCGTACGTACTTTATGGGATTATCCAGACTTTGTTGATCCGTTCATCCAAAAATTAAATTTTTGTTTTTGTTCTGTAAACTGCGGTAAGCTTTATGGCGTCAGGGCCAATATCATCGCTTATTTACGTTTTTCCGTCTAATATATTTCAGCTTATCACTTTTTCAAATGCTTTCACTGTTATTCTGCTAAAGTCTCCGGGAGAAATTGGTTGACAATGGCGCTTGAATATTGTGAGGCAGGTTACAAAAAGCATAGTGGACGTATACTTGCGTTTAGTCCGTTTGTCAAAACTCTTTATTGCAGTTGGACGTGAGCTGTATCCAAAGTTAGAATGTAGTCACGTAAAAGTGCACCGCTTCACTTTCATATATATATATATATATATATTATCTTGGTCATTTTATTATTACCGGAGTCTGATATGTGTATGCTGACACAATTCGAGTTCGTGCGAACGTTTCCTTTTATTCCTATTTCCCCTACGAATTTTCAATGCCTATAGATTTTTTGCAGCGTCAAAAGGGCCACAGCTTCCAAAGCTAAACACGAGGGTGCAGTTTTTCATTTTACGATTCCCAGCTTTTCGGACTTTTTTCTCTGCCTCTTCAAACCCAATGAACCGTTAGTCGTACGTCACAAAAGCGAAACGGTAATAATCGTTAAGATGCACTTTGCCGAAGAAATCTGTCATGTCGCTCATTTATCAGTTAACAGGAAAATGGCTGCAGGATTAAATTGGTTTTTTAATTCAAAACTTATAAGGATTTCGGGATTATTGGTCTATTCATCAAGAGTTACGCTGTTTGAATGCAGAATGCACCGGACAGAGCGCATACATGCACCTGCAGCTCTCGCGTGTTCATGAATAAAAGCTCTAGTAGACGGACAGAGCACGAGGTATTAGCGGAATAAAACGGCCATAATGTCGACTGTGTTCAACACGCTCGCTACTTGTATGAAATTTCGTCCGTGTATGGGACTACCGACCGTGACTAATATTTCTATTTTTTTTTTGTTTGTTTTTGTTCTCCTTCCCACCGCGATGTTTGTGTCCCGAACAAACGCTCGTTTATATAATTTTATGGAAAATTTGCGCCTCGACAAAATTAAATATAGCCTCCGCTCAAGCCAAGCTATTACTGGCATGTAGAAAAAAATGTGCTTTTTTCACGGATAAATTTGCTAACTGCAACAGGATAACTGTAATTTTCTAGTAAAAATAGCAGGAAGCAATGGCGCCCTGCTAAAATTTATTCGCAGCTTAGAAAATTGCCCTTATAAAACACTTACCAATCGCTATATACTTTCCAATCGATACAACGCTATTAAATTAAATTCTATTTGTTTCTGTCAATAACTATTAATAATTTACTTGCAAATTAGCAAATGCACTGAAAATTCTGAGAGCGAAGGTTTTAGGACATGATGAAACGATAGTCAGACTGCAATAAAAAGTTATGAATCAATGATGACTTTTTCTCATATATGCGATTAGGGGTCGGTTATAACGGAAGCGGAAATTCGTGAGTGAAAATCGCGAGGAAGGGGAGTTAAGTGCAAGTCGACATAAATTAGCAACAGACGATGGAACAGGCGCGAACAAATATTATTGCAACGCACCGCGTCAGTGCAGGAAGCTCCGAGTCTGTCAGAGTGCTGGCGCTCGATAATAAAATGGTCTCTTTGTCCTGACTCTGAATTCGCGTCTGAACATATACAGCTCCTCTGACAGCGTGTTCTCTCTTCCTCAACCCCCCCCCCCCCCTCCTTCCACCACCCGCCTCCGTATTTCCTCGCGCACTCGTGTGTGTCTATGTATACATATGCATACGTATGTATTGAAAGGATTTTGACAAGAACTCTCGTGTCCTAGCGAGGAAAGGGAGGAATGGGGCCAAATCGTGGAACGGGGAAGTAGGCTGGCATCGATGAAGTCGCCAGGCGTGACGTGTGTCTTCCAGTCCCAGGCTCTTCCAAATCTAACATATTTCCATTCGGAATATCAATTCTGTGAAACTCTTTGTATACCCTTCCCCCTCTTCTCTTCCTTATACTTTATACCCTATCCTTCCTTCACTCGAGTGTTTTCACACAAAACCCTTTAACGTCCCCAATACCATATCCATTTTATCGAAAATTCTGAACGTAAATAAAAGTGCTTTAAAAAATTCAAGCAGATTTTCCGAAAACATTTCTCCAATAATTCCAACTCCTAAGACGTGTATTCATTTTGACATGAGATTTCTCGTTTTGCTAGGATAATAATAAAATCGGCACGTGGCATCTTTGGTGTTTCCTTCGCTGAGAGCGGAGCAATAAATGCGATTAAACGATATTTTTCAACGGCAGTAGTGATCGGAATGACTGTAACGTGGCGAATGAAGAGTGCAACGAATGAATCAGGACCAGTACACGATATGCATTCCGGGCATTGGGGTCGGTATACAATGGGCATGAAATCCGAAAAAGGGGAGACTGCAGATAATTGGTCGGTGCGTTTGCACAGCGTCAAATCGCGAGGTCAATCCGCTGGAGCCTCGCAATCTCGCTGGCTGCCGACTGCCATGCATCCCCTGACGCTCGGGGGGATGAATATCGAGGGAAGTGTGGAGGACGCAACGGTGATTCGCAGCTATGCCCTCTACATCGGTACGTGCGCGTACACGTGCTCTTCTCTGTATCGAGATCGACAAAAAGTACAATTCTCATCGACAAAAACGGTTCAGGCCAATCCAGCAGATTTTATTCCCAGAAGCGTTTTCATTGCGATAAACTGATTGAATGTCCGGCCAAATCGGATCAAACATTTTCTGCATTTTTTGGTTAAATAACTACGAGGGCATAGCTACTGCTGCAGCTCTCATTCGATTATCAATAGAACTTTTCCAACCGTGCACCGAAATTGTTCAATATACTTCAGACTGCTCAGTGGAATTTCTCTGTAAATTCAAAACCATCGAATTCTATGACTTAATCACTTCTCGATAAATATTCTTTTAAACCTTTATTGCATTATATAACTGCTGCAGTTTAAAAGTATTGATTGTACACTGTCGTGCTACAGGTACGTAGAATAAAAACTAGGATATAGCCAGACTAGTTTCTGTATGCCGTGAACGACAGGGTCGCACGTACTTGGCGTATTATTTATGAGATTATTGAAGATTATGGGAAACGTGATTTCGATACCGATTGGATCTCTCTCAAGAATGGGAGGGCTGGAGGATATGGAGGGTGGGGGAGAAAAAATTAAAGAATGAAGAATAACATGGTAATATTGAATAACCGAGTAATAATATTAATGTTAAAAAGGTTGAATACAAAAGGGGATTGAGAATATTACTAATATAAATGAAGGATGAAGTATAGTAAAGCCAATAAGTTTATTTTTTTTTCAAGTAAGCATTTTGAAGAAAGGGAATGAATATACATTGTCGGAAAATGTCCCCCGTTTTATTATTGTTAGTTTGGTTTTCTGAGTCACATATTCGCTTTTGACAGCATTCGCGAGTGTTCTCGACTGTCACGCGTGTCTATTATGCGTCCATACAGCCGCGAGAAAGATACACACGAGGGCTCGCTAATCTGCTCTGCGCTCTTAGGGCGGATTCGTCGCGGTATTGCCACTCCGATAAATAAATCAACTCGTAAGCAGCTACCATTAGGGTTCTGTGGTGTTGTACTATATGCTCCCCACGCTTTCTCTCCCACTCAACTATTCTCCATTTCACTCCCTCTTCTTCCATTCGCACGTGGTACACGCATGTATATGCCTGCCTTAACGACGAAGTTGGTTTATGCAATCGTAAAAGCGCTCCAGTGGAAAAGCGTATGTGCAATGTGCTTTTACATTATGTTCATGGCACTCGTAATACCAAAAACTGTGTAGAAAAATGTTCAATGCTATAAAAATCAATAATCAATTTTTTGTTTGTTAATGATTTAATCAAACTCCAAGGAAGACTTCTGGGATTGGCAAGAACCATCTGATATATTTTATCATTTTCTAGTTACACTAAAAAACTGGTGAAAATGTTTAACCTGTAAGCCATATTACTTGATGAAAAAAATCTGAATAACGATTGGAGCAGAATAATCCCCGTCACCGTGACGTTTTCGTGCTCGACAAGGTAGGAAAAAGTGGATAACCCTGGTGGAAGCTGTTGGGTTAAGATGATGAATCTAGCGCGGAAGCACTTATGACGTATACGACTCGGAAAAGCTTGGTAGGGTGACTTGCCGCATCCTGCAGCTTTGTTTTCCGCATCAGTGGCGTCGCCCCTGGCTGGATTACCCGGGGTGATCAGCTATGAAATTAACTCAATCCCTTCCCCGCCTCCTTCCTTTCTCTTTTAAACTCCCTTCGACTCTCTTTTGCTTTCTCACTCTATCTCTCTCCCTTCCCCCTCCCCCTCTTTGAGTTTCGTAAAATCATCAGAGTCTCGCAATCTTTTGCGTTGATTGGACCAACTACGCAGCCTCGAAGAGTAAGAAAAAACTCGAACAAAATACTTGGATAAACTTGGGACTTGGTTACAACGAGCGTCATGAGAAAGGTTCTCTGCTTTTAAGTGCATTGAATGGACCCTTAATTCGAACAGTCGTCTCGATCGAGTCGCGCGCGAGAGAGAGGGAGAGAGAGGGAGAGAGAGGGAGAGTATCGCGTGGTTTGTCGAAAGGAACAAGCATTCTCTCCTCTCCCTTGTACCACTGACAAGAAAAGGTCCCGTCATCCTCGAAAAGCGGAGGCATCCTCGATCATCCCGCCCGACGGCTGTATAAATATCTCTTTCCTGCCTATAAAAGATACCCGTAATTACGGCACCTTCCAGCAGAAACACGTCCGGCACTCGAGCCAATCGATACATCCGAAAACCTGAGTGCGAGCTCGTCTGGCGTGTCAGCAAGCAGTATTGGCTCGGGTCTTTAATAAAACTCGAGGATTCGAGTTGCGGTTGCGTCACGAACGGAATCCGCAGATCAGAGCTGGAGGCACGTTCGCGTGAAAAATATATGGAAGGAGACAAGACGGTGTATGATGGCCCAGAGTTTGCTCTTTAGGAGCATCGAATGGGCAGTGACGCTGCCAAATGCATTACTGCTTCATAGTGGGCATCTGCCACTATGTTTCATAGTGGCACTGACACTTGGGATTATTGCTCCATGGCGTGACGACGCAGCCTTCGACAAAGCAGATCCTACTTTACTGCAGTCCAACCGGATTTGTTTGTGTTCACCGAGTTATTGTCATGCTGATTTCGTTTGTGCCAAGTGGCATTGTTATTAATTTACGAATGTTCGACTAAATTTTTCAAGCAGCAGATAATTTAATTATTCTTTCTAATTTTATTTATTCAAGTATTTTGACGCTAATAAATATAATCTTGATTTTTCAAAATAAATTCGAATGGCAATGTTTAAATAAAGGCTTTCTTTAATTTATGAGTTATTGTTAAACCGGTGATTATACTGTAATATGTAGCAGGACTTTTAAATTGACAGATTGATAAAGGATCTTTGTTACAGGAAGAGAGAGAGAGAGAGAGAGAGGGAAGGAGGGAGGGAGGGAGAGAGTATGTTTGGCGTAGCAGGCTACTTTATGGATCTTGTCCAAAATTGTACTAGTATAATAGCTACGTCAATCCAACTTGTCAGTGCGGGATGTAAGACGAAATGGAAACACGTCTGCATTACGTGACAGCTAATTGCACAACAAGGCTTACAATGACGCCCGTGTTCCTGTTTTGCCACGTGTGATCCCGGAGACGAGATATATATATATATATATGCTTTTATTCAGATCATTCTGGAAAAATCGGGGAATCCCTGCAGCTGCCCCCATCGAGGCCGCATTATGCTGGGGCCATCTGCATCTTTTTCATGCGAGTGCATGAATTCGAGATGCATGCCGACCTATGTGACAGCCGCATCAAAAGTTTTCACCGGGACCATTCGCGGCAACGAGTAAACGAGGAAAATACCGTTTCTTCGAGATCGTCGAGCAATTTGAGAAACTCGTCGAGAATCTCCTCGATTCCCCGAAGCTTTCCAACTCTATGGAACAATTGACCGAACTTTCGAGATTGACTGCTTTAAAGGCAATTTTAGTCGAATCATATCAAGAGTTTGTGAAAAAGTAATTTTGCGAGGAGCTCTTCCGAAACTAATGTTTCACTCGTTCTTCCTGTCTCCCTGTCTTTTGCTCTTCTTAGATCATTGTATTATTATACTATTACTATATTTTAAGGCTTTTAGGAATGCTAGGAAAAGGAGAAGTCAGGACTCCCAGTCAAACCATTTTATTGTCTATACTAATTCGGCTCCGTTACAAGACTGCCTTCGCTTCTCTTCTGTATGCCTGAGCTCACCTGTCTCGGCGCTAATCCTGGTTCGCGTTGGTTGGGTATCGTACGTCGCTTGATTGCTCGGACCACTTAGAGTCCTTATTTTGAATTTCTATCGCTGGCCGGAATGATATTTCGTTCGCGCTTATTGTCTCTCCTTATAATATACATAGTCCGATAATATTTGTTTTGTTAATTGACATTTTATTTAATAAATAAAAAATTGATTCGACGAAGCACACGTCGAGCAGTGAAATTGGTTTGATATCTCAATGCCAGGACTGCTCTCTCTCTCTCTCTCTCTCCGGGAGGCGTTGAATCGAGCAAGGTTACTTACGACGCAGGTAAGTAGCAATGTAAGTGGTTGTAGACAACCGGGTCTCGGCGTCATAAGCAGCAGCCGCTGCCTAATGAAACTACAAATCTCTTCGCCCTTTAGGCACCACCTGCTCTTAGCACGACGAGCACCCACTCCCACAACATCCTTGTATGAGATGCTGGCGCTTATGGGACTCGAGATTATTTTCCCAAACGCCATACACCGTTGACACGATGACACCCTCCAAAGGGTGTCCTCCCTTTCTAATTCTCTCTCTCTCTCTCTCTCTCTCTCTCTCTCTCTTGCTTTCTTTCCTTCCTTCCTTCCTCATACACCCCTTTCCCATTCCTTCTTGATGCCTATACGCAACTCATTACGTCAAAACGTTGGAAGTTTCTCACTGAAATTTGTCCCTCTAGAAATTACTGCTTGAAACTTCGCCCTTAATCATACAACGCTACTACTCAAGCCATACCCACCAAGCTTAACTCGACTTGACCATTAAGGAACTATTCCCAAGCCAAATATCAAGCAATACCCAAATCATAAATATTGCCCTATAAAAAGCAATAATAACAAACTTTATAAATTATAATTAAATTCGAATTTGCGTGCCTTCATAATTATCCAATTTCGATAAATATTAAGTGTTGAGTCAAACGATTATTTGCAATAATCGGTCTCGTGGGCCCTGATCCTACACGAATGGTTTTCTACGTTGCTCCACACAACTTCTATATATACATATATATTATACAGAGAGGAATCCATACAGGCATCGCATACATACGTACATTTCGCTCGGACCTGTTTGGGAACAGTTTTACCAAGACCACAGCAGCTTTATCGCGCGAGTACGTTGCGCCGGTGTTGTAAAACAATTATACGGTGTCGTCGAGCGCGGAATCGATAAATCATCAATTCCATTGTCATTGTTAGGCAATCCCACGTGTCATGATTATTGTTTGCCGCCGCGCGTACAATGAAAGCTGCTGGTGCAGTCGCCAGGGCTAAAAGTGCAGATTCGATCGAGCGGCCAGGGGTGGGGTACGTTACACTGGTTGGAGAAAGAAAGAAAGAGTGAGAGAGAGAGAGAGAGAGAGAGAGAGAGAGAGACTGATAAACTGCAGCCATTATCAAGCAGCGATTTCGTACTTTTCACGAACACGCTCGTTTCTCTCTCCTCCACTCCTCCCTTTCGTTCTCTTTCCCATATAGCAGCAAACTCTGGCGTGATAGGACGTTCCTCCTGCTCATAAATAAATGCACTTGTTACCTATACACTGTTTGCGAAAAGTGAATACCAACGTGCTCGACATTAATATGCATTGGTATCATGCACTCGGCCATCGTACGTCCGAAAGTCACGAACCACTCACGTTCCTATCGAGGCGAACCGATGCAAATCTACTTTTAAAGCTACTTCAACGCTTTATCGGCGCCGAGCATTTCTTTCCGGACTCGCGTGTGTTTTCTTGCTGCATATTTGATAACTATTCTTGCTTCCTTTATCTCCCTGCCGTATTACATATTTAGTTTCCTCGCGAGATACCGCTATACCCCACGACGCCTTATTATATGGATTCGAAATTCGAGATCGCCCATTGACTCGATGCGAGTCTCGATCGTATTTCGAATGTGCATCCTATATATATCTTCGAGCTCGATTAAGATAGTCTTGTTTCCCCACATCGCGATATAGGATATTCGATATTATTTATCCTTTGCACCTGACGGACATCGCAAAGTAATATATATATTCTTATTTTCAGCTAATAACGGTGCGAATCTTAAGCGAATCGCTGCTTTAAATTGGCCGCGAGATGATTGCGGCAGTGTGCGTGCGAGAGAAGATCGCGCCAAGTCGATGGCTCGTAAAACGATTAATTGGATGAATCCTGAAACGAGTTTGCTCCGGTACCCGAGCCAGTGTTTGCCCGAGGGCAGTAAAATCTGTTTGCGCTCTTATTTCCCCGCAGCAATGACCGTCGGGAGAATGGCGCGACGCGGGCGATCGACGCTGACGTTATACTGCCTTTAAGACGCTTAATTCAATCAGCGAAATGCCGGCTGGAACTCGTGGAAGGTCAGCACTTGCCTGGACACACGTCGTAAAAGCGTTAACGCGATTGTTATCAACCCCAGACGTTACGCGCCCGGATGACTCATTATTTTCATTTATGGCGCTTCGCTGTTAGAAATTCTCCTATAACTCTCTCTCTCACTTTGGAAATGTACTTATTGCCAAGGATTAATGTCAAATTACGGGAACCAAAGTATTGCTATTATATTTCTGTATTAAATCATCATCAATATGATATATTATTCTAATTTTTTTTTGCACAGAGAGTCTAAAGCGAGCATGAGCAAAGAATAAGACACTCGTTCGCACTACGAGGAAAATAATAATCCGGTTGGGATATAAGCTCGAAAGTTTTATTTCTCCGTGAACAAGTGGTCTCGGCTACGACGACGACGACTGGCTGGATGATGGCGTTAAGGCGACTGAATAATTCGCTAGGAACGAATGCGGCGACAGGTGACGCAGGTCACGTGGTTCGGGCAAATAGGAAGGAAGGAAGAAAAGGGATAGGTAAAACTAGAGACGCTGATGAGGAATGATAGGACTCCTATCTTTATCGCGAAGTCGTCGCGAGAGTCTCATCAAATATTCAACAGAAGCCGATGGTTTCAGCCACGCCTGTCGTCGCTCGCGTTACACCGGTTTTCTTCTCTCGGAGCAGCTATTTAGCTGATTTAGCGACTGCGAGAGAGTGGAACACCCTCCGCTTTTCCGCCACTCTCACCCTGTTCCACGAGCCGTGACACACGAATCGAATTTGTCAAAGATGCCGTCTTCGCTATTTTCTCGCGGTCTTTCCATTCCCTCCCTTCGCTTCACTTTTTTTTCTTTCTTAACTTCCCTCGCCCACCCCCTCTCTCTCTAGCTGCTTCACCATGTTCGGGCAAATCCGTAGGCAGCTGTCGTCGCGACGCCGAGCCGACTTATTCTCGTTTTCTTGTTCCCTGGCGTTCCTCGTGATGACGGGTGGGGGACTGGGGTAAAGAAAGGCTGACTGAGAGAATTCATTAGCATTGGACACGTAAAGTCTCTCCTATGAAAGTAGCGAGACGTGTAAACCGCTGCTGGGAGTGACAACGACGAGTTCTGGCACGCGTCTCGGTGTAAGTGCGCTGATAAATATCATCATCCCACACGCGCGATTCTATATATATATACACGGGTCCTCCATACTCGATTTCGTCGAGACTCTCTTCAATTTCGCTAATTGTTTCCATATCCCTATTGCCGATCCTTCATGGTTATACCTGTTGTGGCTCAAACACTCTGGCACGATATCAGTTTGCGATTGAGGTGAAAATTTATACGTATTATCGTATCTGTAGGCTGAGAGTTCTGTTCGTGACTAGTAGATAAAACGTTATGTTCGGTTCAATGATCTGTGGCTGAGCCAAGTAGAAGTTTCATTAGCATTAACACGTAAATTCTCGCTTATGCAACTGGTAAATTGCGTACATGCTACAAACCCCTACGGGAGATTGATATTATTGATATTGGTACAAACGGCTCTTGTAAAATCCTGATAAATTGCGTCATAAATGAAATTCTAACAATTTCATTGCCTTCGCTCGTACGTGTTTATGCATAGATGTTTGTTGTGGAAAAATTGAAGAGGTGCGCAGGATATTTTATTCGATCCTGGTTACAATTAGCAACATTCCTGTGTATCGGAGCGTACGATAACTCTCGTTGATCTCTTTTGCACTTTAAAGAGTAATTTATTTTTGACGAGCAAGGATAAGAAATTCGAGATATATGTACATGTACACACACACACAGGTATCTGTAGTAAGGTTTGTTATAAAGATCGTACGATCATCGTATCTTAGCGGATCGGGACTAAATGTCAGATTAAGGGACTCTCTTCATTTGGGAATAGCCGTGAGCTTAGTGTAAAACCAGTCAGCGTGGTAAAGCAGGAATATGGATGTCGTTGGTTATAACTGATAGTCAGTCGAGCGACTTGGCAAGGAGATTAGTGGGGAAGCAGGCAAGGAGAGCAGGCAGGCAAGCAGGCAGCAAGCGACATTTCTGGAGCCGATATAATCGGATGAAGGTCCAACGAGATGTGCGCGTGTAATCAAATGAATCTGTCGACCCCTTGGCGTCTCCGGGTCCCTCGCACGATCAGCATATATATTTGTATGCACTTGCACCGAAGGCGAAAACGAGTTCTAAACGATGGGTAATTTGAGAGAGGACCGGCAGCGAGCCGAGCGATCCGGTAGACCCACCCACCCTAGCTCCTAGCTGAAGGGCGCTGTATATAAAAAGCTAGAGTGAGACGGCCCTTTGCTCCAAGCATTATGCCACCTCTCTTATACTATATATATATATATATATATGAAGGGGTGAGAGTGGCTCCAAGCAGCCTACGTAAGTAATATAGGGGTTCCCCGCGACCCTTCCGCTAAGGGTTGTATTCTAAGAGGGCATGAATTCGGTTGCCTACCCCCCTCCGCCACCGCGAGTCGCTTTACATTGCATAAGTAACGCCATCAACCCCTCGACCCTCGAGACTGTAAACCGTGCTTATTTGCCCCGACGAACCTACCCTGAAAATAGGCCGACGACCATTTGTCGAACGTGTGCCACTTGCTAGCATTCGACATTATCATACCGTCAATTCTCAAACATTCCCATTTCATCCTCCATCTTTTTAATACTCCACCATGAATTTCATCCGGCTACATTCCAGCATTCGACGCTAAAAAGCATAATACTGAGAACGTTACTATAATACGTATATAATATATTTCTGAACCTTCCTTATTGTTGTTATTATACACCTCGTCTGCTTATTGATCATTACCTCTGGTATCAACAGGTCTAATATATATGTTTAAGTATTTTAATTGCCACTTATTACATAAGATGTTAGATAAAATATCATTGCATTAGCCAGTCCTTGACCAAACCGAGCATCATAGTGCTCGTTCGAAGAAAAAAAGCAGCGTAGATAATTATGGCCAGCATGGGTGTATAAGTGTAGCCATTGGCTGGATTTGTATTTAATGAGCGAAGGAGGTGGACGTGTGATTGATGGCTGAACACAGCGGATGCCTTCGTCGAGAGCGATTAATTGACGTTTCAACCTACGACTTGGTTGCTAGTAGCCATCATTAGAAGCATTAGTTATCTAATGAGCGTCAAAGCTGAATTAAATATATCAGCAAACGCTATATAATCTACTTAGAAGGCAAATGAAAATAGGCTCGCGCATATGTGGGTTATATATATAGGTTTAAATGAAAATTTACCCATAGCATATATATATATATATATATATATAGAAGAATAAAAGCTTGGTTGCTGCAGGTTAATTCAGAGGTCAAACGATCGGAACGATTTCAAAAGCAAATAGTCGACAGGTTGGTTGTCCAATTTCGGCTTCGGATGGGCGGCATAGGAAACGTGGAACGCGCGTGTCTGCAGTGGGGGAGGTAGCGTGTAAACATGTTTTTAACAGATCGATTCATGGCGGAGCTTCGCGTACCTACCTTCTGACAGCGGGGCAGACTCGGGCCAGACTTTCAGGTTTTCTGCTTTCGAGTCTGACATGAGTGACAGTCCGCGCTCTCCCCCCGACCAGCTAATACCAATCCACGAAGCACCTACGATACCAGAGGGATATATAACCACCTTTCGCGTTTTGCAGCTTGCTCCTCTTCCTTTTCTCCACCGAGACGTGTTAATCAAAATGTTAGACAAGCCACTTACACGAGCTCCGTGACGTTTCCATTTAAGCCTGCGGATCTGGTCGAGGCACAACGCTAAATCGAGCTGCTACCCCCCGCTCCCTCCATCCCACTGCAGACCGCTAATTAATAGTTATGGTAATAGAGACGAGACCCTAAAATCCGGACTGTCTAATCATCCTCTTCCTGCGAAACGCTTCGATATCGAGCGTTGACTCATCGCGAACTCGATGAAACTCTATACACACCTTCCATCGCATGTGCTATTTAATTATAGCTCGCGTTAATGAATGCGTCTCTTATCTGCACGAATACCGCATCTTTGTGTACAGTTGAGGTAAACTGGACCGATTAGCGTTGGGCGCGACGCGAAGAACGCGAATGACGTGCCAGAGTGGGGGGAGTGGGATCGATGTATATTAGAGAGGAGAATAGTTTGATTCGAACGCCTCGAGATATTCAGTCCAACGAACTTCCTAGCACGGACAGTAGCAAAACAACCGGACTATATCTGCTGTTTGTTGAAAGGACAGCCGCTGTCATACAGACCATGGATTCGTATAGAGCGCGAACCCATGCTCACGCTAACCTATACGACAAGTGTTTGTCAAATGTTTGATGAAAATGTTTGTTGATTCCGGAGAGCAGCCTCTAAAATTAAATGGAATATACTCCGAGTTATATACTCCATTGCCAATGTACTCTATACGCCCAACGTTGCCAGCTGCATCGAAATTGTTCGACTGTATGATCCGAGCTACGAATTTAAATGTAACAATATCGGGCGAAAATTAGTCAAATAAGATGTGGTAAAAGGAAAAAGAATTTTTCAGCAAAAATAAGAATTATAGTAACCGCCAGAGACGAGTAGTCGATTATTTTAATGTCCTCCAGTTTACAATTATAGATTTTATTTTAAATAAATAAATTATTTACTGGTAAAATGACTGTGAGATCTATAATTATAGATGATTAATATGAAAAACAATGGACAATATATCCCTTGATTACTGAATAAATTCATATTATATCATTATTAATGAAAAATTGTCTTTCCCTATACAGATTTAAATTTCAAAGCAATATATGGCAGAGTTTGGATAAATATTTGGTATGTTATTGCAGGAGATGCGAGTTTGAACAAAGCTGGTCGATGATCGAGTGAAAAGTGGCTTGATCTGAGTGACTGCGTAGCTTTCGCGCCTTCTCATGGATGGGCAGCGCGAGCTGCCAGCCAAATTCACTGTATAAACCTTCCTATTGAGAGGCGACGAGGTTGTCAGCGGATAATGAAGACGTTTCAAGTGGAGGAAGGCTCATACGAGAGAGGGTAACCTGGCATCCTTGTTACCTACGGCACGGCATCGCAAGATCCTCCCGTGCAAGCACGCTTATGGATGTATACCGTTATTACTCGTGGCAGACAGCCACTGAAACGTTCAATTATCTACGCTGCCTGCGTCACGTCTCATTGTGCCCTTCTGCTCAAGCGCTGAAAAGGGGCTGCCTTTCCCTCTTTCACTCTGCCCCTCCACCTCTCTCTCTCTCTCTCTCTCTCTCTCTCAGTTCCTTTCCGGAGGAAGCCCTGAATGAACGTCAAACGATGCTGGAAGATGCCCGAGAGTGTCAGGTACCCGTTTGCACGCGCTCATCAGCTCCACCAACAGCAAATGCAATTTACTAATTTTTATTTAACAAAACGTAATTTTAATTTTAATCGGCCAGCAAGAAGGTGCGTGCTTTTCCCGCAGATGCTTTGTAAAATGAATCTAATGAAGATGTATTATTTTGTTTACATTATATAAAGGTTGATCCGGTAGGTTTCTAGCGTACTCCAAGTTGGAAAGCTTGAATGGGAGTGATTAATGTCTGTTGGTATATGCGGATGTGTGTCCAAGGCAGGCCCACGCGTCGATAATCAGATCCTCGAGCATCGACAGCGGCAGCTCTTTCTCCATTTATGTCCCTCGTATTTTGACACGAAGAATGACGGACCAATTACGCGAGGCAGCCTCTCGCTGACACATGAATGCGCACATTCCTCGTATTCATTATGCCCACTCGGCCTGGCTAGCAAACTTAACGAGCGATAAATCGCGAGAATTCACTGCAATCCCATCCCTTTCAGTATCCACTGACTCTCCACTTGTTCTCGCAATAAAATCAAATCACGACCCACGTCTAACTTCAACCAGGGACACGAAGCTACTTCTTACTTTATTAACTGCTACCCCTACAATCGACCCGACAGATTATTTTCCTACCTGTGCTGTTTCATCGATTCGGTGAGTTTCTACATTTTTTGTCGTTCGACAAAAGCACGTTTTAATAAGCTTTATATCTTTGTTAATCGCGAGCAATCTTGCTTCCTTCGTTCGTAACTCGTAATTCAGCAATTCTCCGTAGATAATAGAGATTAACTCGAAAATAGTATAATCAAAGCATATTATAATCGCTGGTAGCATCGGTGAGCAGCACAGGCTTAAGATGGCAATAAACGCTACATGTATAAATTTCTTGGTCCTTGTGCTTAGCAAACTCCTCCTCCTTTACCGCGTGCAGACGTTTCGCGAAGTTAGCAGAATGAAAAAAGTTGGCGGGGACCCTCAAGAGAGCGGCCAGTAGTTAGCAGACTTTGGAATAATCTTCATTGAAAAAGTTTGCTTAAACCTTAAAACTCGCGAGCTTCTGGCTCGATATGAGAACTTGTAACGAGGCTGAAGTATTTAGGGAGAGAAGAGGACTGGTCGGTCCTCGTTTATGCAATGCAACTGTCTGAAATGCCTCAACTTTGTCGTCCATTATGTTCGCAGAAATTTTTCTATTTCTCCTGGAAATAAGTCTTATTTTGTGGGAGTGTGCTATGTCTGCACACACATAGCATATACACATGTACGCTTATAGGAGGTTGCTACGTCGAAGAATCTGGTAACATATATATATACATAAGTGTATCATATGGAAGCAGATATTGTGTTCACTGGTCTGTGTCTACAACATCTTAGATGGGTTTAGAGAAGCTCGTTTTACGTCGGGTGATTTTTCGGTCAAATTCCCACGTGTCATTTGGTCCCAGGTAGGTACGGTATACCTGTCACTGGAAAGCCTCGTTCGCGTTAGAGCGGCGAGAACAAAAAGAGCGACCGCTCCACTTTAGAGACACCTTTCACCATCCCGAATAAACAAATGCGCGTCCATCGAGAGACTCTCTGACGTATAAACGATGCTTGCATCTGGCGATCGTCTTCTAACGCGCCGGCTGTCGAAAGATTATACTCCTAAAGCTTTCCTAAGTGGTATAACTAGAAAGGTGGGACTCGTGCAGCGAGTATATCGTTTGGGCGAGATCATGTACCTACCACTTTTTTCCTTCCAATTTTTTCCCCATCTATGATGAGAGCTTCCCTCCTCCGTTACATATTTTCCAAGGCCGTTTTTTCAACCGTCGAACCTATAACGCAAGACGCGTCCGTTATCATTCATTGCGCGACTGTTAAACTGTGTAATAAAATCACTGATTCGAATGGCAGATGCAAAAAACGCTGTATATACCTATTGGTGATCGATGTCTTTAAAATAGGAGCACGCTAGGGTCACGGTTCTGGCTCGTTAGAATAGTGATTGTCAGAGACAAATAACTCCATCTTGATTGACAGCTCTTATGAAATTTCGAGTGCTTGACTAATAGCCAGACCGAATACTACACCCTTCGTGGACGCACGGATGTGTGCGTATACATGTAGGTTCGCGCACACGCATGCGTCTGCGTACGGCTACACGATACTCTCTATATATACATACAGATTTAATCCCATAAAAATAAAGTCACGGACGAATTTCTTATAATGAATATTAAAAATCGACGACACTCGTTCGTACAACAGTTGGTTTCTGCTTATGCAAAATTCTTGTATAAACGAGGAAAAAAAACTTGTTTTTCCAGACCAACAAGTGTCGAGTCCCCAGGTATTAACTCGTTAATAATTTTATCTAGGCGAGAAAGGTGGATAATGGACCATTGGATTCTTGGTAGCATTGGCGGTCGAGAGGATCGCTATAAGAATCCAATAAAGCGGTAAAAGAGAAATGGAAGAATTTATTGAGAAAAAAAGGCGAGAGGTATAGGCGGTGCGAGTGGGCAACTTACGATATTTAATAATTCGGTTGACGCCATGAACATCTGCCGCTCACTCGGCAACCCTTTTACCACCCCCGTTCCTTCGGCCTCCTTCTCACTTTCCTATCGCCCCTACTTTTCCGCCCCAATCCTATCCCTTCCACCATTCCACTATTGTTTAATTAATCATGTTGTATTAATAAAAGCTCGCCTAATTGAATTCACTGATTTCACACCGTTAATACGAGTTTCATTTAAATTGAATGAAGTGTCGCAGTCGCTCTCCTTCGTCCCATTCCCTTCTCCGCCGGCTCTTCTATATATCCTTTTGCCTCCCCTCCCTCGCCACTCTCGCCCCCCCCCCCCACCCCCTCTCCCTACCATCCCCGTATAACCGCCGTGAAACCGGAGCCACCCTCAAATCGTTCTTTTTCTCTCGCTGTTTTATTGATCTTCATTCCCTCCGGCTACAGAGCTTTAAAACGGTTTACTAAAAGGCAACTTATTTCTCATTGCCGGTACAAGCGGCGTACCGAGCTATACTAGCCACTTTCCTCCAGAGTTCCGCCTTACCTACCCCGCGCTATCCCTGAATTTCCATTTCGATTGGATATATCGACACACGCTCTTCCGTAATCGCACCTTCACCGCAGACGTTGATCGACTGCAGCTGCGGTTACGGTTACTCTCAACGCTCGACTGAATCTTCGACACGCCCGCGACAGCCACTACTCAATTCCCTCGAATATTTACGTCTTCCACCCATACCCCAGTCATTTTTATCAGTACCATACGGTATTACTGGCACAGTCCCTCTTTTCTCCGCACGAGGATTCTTCTCCTTTTCGATTCTTCCATTCGAGAGACTCGGAATAGTTCCTCACCCCCACGAGCAATCCTCCGATTTTATTCGCGAGAGTGCATGACGGATGGAGAATTATATCTATACATCAGGTGGGAAGTTAAAAAGATAATAGGTATATACTCGCTCGAGCTGATCGCGATTGAAACGAGAAACGTAGACGCGCTTCGTCTGCCAGCGATCGAGCGGGGAACGCGGGACAGGAGTAAAGAGCGGAGTGTAGAGAGCGAGCGGTCGGTCGGTTTCTCGGTTTGTCCGTGAGCCGACAGGGTGCGCTAGCCGTTCTCGGGGAAGCTTCAAGAGATCCGTGGGCCTCGGTGGCCTTCGGCTCATGGGTGGAGCGCGAGAAGGCCGCACCTCGGACTCCGCCTCCCGTCTACTTCGCGTCTTGCCCCAGGAGGCGCCTCCGCTGCTGTTGCTCGTTCACCTCCACAACGGCGAATCCTACCAATTCACTCGCCATTACGTACGACACCGTGCTCACCGATTCTACCTCTAATCGTACTACCAGTTTTCCAACACTATCATCCGAACAGACCTTTCGCTCTTTGTTCCTCTGTCCGTTCATATATACAACCCAACCTAACCGATTCATCGATTATTTCAGAGCCAAACGGTAAAAAATTCTGAACAATATTTTAGAGTAAAAAAGTTTAGAGTTTATGCCGCGTAAGGGAAAAAGGAGAACATTGTTGGAGGCCAGTGAGAATACTATATATATATATATATAGTTCTATATGGATTTCAATAGCCAGAGTTCATCTAGCTTTTCCAGTTCCGGTGGTTTTCAGCTGGTAGCGGACGTCGTCGTCGGGTTTTTCCGAGTTGTCCAAGGGTCGCCCGCCAAGTTTATTCAGTCCGCCAAACTTTGTAGTACACGTTGTCAACCGCCAGAGGGCACAAGTCCGACGGACGAGAGGTGGAAACCGGAAGTGAACATCGGCCGGGCACGGAGCATAACCACCACCTCGGTCCGTATCCACGTCAGCCCTTCTTGTCTTTGGAGACTGAGCGCAGCCATGAAGCGGGGGCTGCAGTAGCCAGCGGTGGTAGGAGCACAGCTCTCCGTTCTCTCACAGATCCAGCCAACGCTGCTCGCGCGCGCATACATACACGAGTTGCGCTTTGTCCGCTCTCTCGGACGCAATTAGGGTGGGTCTCGGCCTTCGACCCCCTCGAGGGTGGCTCGTGCTAAGTAGAAAAGCGTGTCCGAGGCCAAAAGGCGTTGGGGTTTGCGGATGGACGGACGGATGGACGAATGGACGGACGGATGGACAGGCGAACGAACGAGCTGACCAGTCCGACAGTGGTCGACTATAGCAACCCCGAAGACTCGGTTTGTTCCGTGCGGGACGACCGTTCTTCCTCGACACACCCACCACCAACAACCTCCCCAAGACAAACACTCGCTCCATCCTTCCATCCACCTATATCCGTTATCCTCACCCTCCTCGCAGATGCTCCTCCATGCTGAAAGCTTAAAGACGCCGCTCGCTCGTCCCTGTACCAACCCGATGACGGAATTAGCACGCGCTCCCAAACAACTCTCTCCACCCCCCTCTCTCCCCCTTCCCTCTACACTCCTCTAACAAACTCCAATTCCAAGATTCTTCTCGACCAACGCTGTACACGTCTTTTCACCGATTTATCTCGACACGCTAAATTCCATGTAATAGAATACTTTATGACTTCTTGTAACTAAATTAAATCGCTCTCGATCACTCCGAGCCCGGATGACTCGCTTTTCCGAGAATTCGCTTCGTCGCTGACGCTTCGTCATGCTTCGTGGTACTGATACGAGGAGGAAGGAGTAAAAATAAAGGGAGGATTTTCTCCGCTCGATTTACACGCGTCGAGGGAATTTTAACTAAAAGATATAGTTTTTTTTGTGTAAGTGTGTGTGTGTGTGTATGCGTGGGAAAGGCTTTGGTAGGACGAGTTTCGTGGGGATTGGTTAATATTACGCAAGTACGTACATACCATTACATATCTCGCGATGCCCGGTAGCCGCACGATACGGTCGGTTGGTAGAATATCCTTTAGTACACCCCGCAAGGGGCTCATTTGTCTGAGCTTCTCATCCCACACCCCCGCTCCTCGTGCGTTATCCATGGGCACGCGGTTATGCCCACTTCGTCATAGCACCGGCGGAATAAGGGTCTGCGTGTGCCTGTGAGACCGCAATCCCTATCCTCGTCCTCCTTCCCCCCCTCCTCTCACCCTTTTCTCACCGAAGCAAGCATCCCCGCCTAGTGGCCCATTTTCACCCTAAATTGTGAGTAATGCTGATTATGTAAAAAGACTTTACGAGACGTTATTACCGTCATTCCGATTACGATGTTATACGAGCCGCAGGGCGCGCAAGGCCCCGTGGTGCTCGTAAGCTCTTCCTGTTCACGCTTTGCGCCTTCTTCCACCTCTTCTCTTTCTCCCAATTTCCAGCTTACTCGCGATGACTCTCCCTCTTTTTTCTTTTCTCAAGATTTCTCCATCAGCCAACCTCGCTATATAGCTTCCCTATACTAATTCAGCCTCCAATATCATTCTGATACCTCGTATCTTCCAGATTATAGTTGGCGGGTAGTTTTAGGAGATTTACATTGATGTAAATTGGTCCACATTGGTGCATGCATGTATGTATGCAAGGACTCGTCTACGCTACAAAGGTGGATAAGCGTGAGCAATTTTTTATTCGACTTGTATTTTATGATATGGCGTCGTATCAGTTTCGTGGGGTGCAGAGCGAGAGGGTCGTATTTGCAGCAAGAAAGTGTAGCGTCGAGTGGAATGCATGCAGGAAGACGATGTATCTCTCCCGTGGAAACCGACGATAAAATTGTTACTGCGCGTAGAGTGACGCGTACTGCCAAGCACGACGCTCCGCATGCTTATTCGATAGTACATCATTTGCTATCTTCCTGGTACTGCATTGTAGTCGAGCAGACAGAACGGAAGTTCTTTCAAAAACAAGAAGCGTTATTTCCCCTGACTTCTTTCCCACAGTGCTAACACTGCTTTTCCAATATCAGCTTTATATTTTCGTCGACAGAGGGAAAAATAAATCCTCGAAATTGCGCTACTTCTCAAAGAAAACTATACTAGAGTGTAATAAGTGTATAGTAAAAGAAAAACGCAAATGTGCAGCTGAGATATAAATTACGAATTATTCTCGAAAATCCTCTTAACGCGCTTTTGCTACATTGTAGATTTTTATATTAATAATTCTGTCACTGAATCAAGTTGTGTCAACAGTTGCTCAAGGCACAATGCGAGACTTGATTAGTGTCATGTCGCTTAATAAATATCGTTAAACACGAGGCTCGCGATCGAGAACGCATCTTTCACGAGGAAGCTCTGACACCTCGTTAACACGAGTGCCAAGTGTGCATTTTGGATACACCGGGCTTGTACACACCAGTCTAATATATAACACTAACACGTGCCTGATGGCAGTACGGATTTTAAACGAAGGGTAAATGAGAGTCAATAGAATCTCACGTATATACATACATATATATATATATATATATACAGTATACGTGCCCAATAGCCATTAATCGCGATGGCTAAAATAATCGACGAAGTTTGTAGCGTGTTAGTTGGATTGAATGAACGTACAACGGAAGTTTGCTGCAGTTTCTGCAGTTTCCAGCTGGCTGACGAGTCTCGCAGAAGGCGGCCAATTACGTAAAGCGGTAGACAGGCTATCTGGCGATCTTTCGATGCGTCGAAGGGAAGTTTCTTTATCGATTGGCTTCGACACAGTCGTACTTTAATGAGGGAATCGGTGTGCGGAGGTAGAGTAAGTGCCAACAACCTACGGACGGGTTGAACGTGGTCCTTTGCTGTCCAGGGGTGTCGTGAGGTCATCGGGGGCGGTGTTTGGCCATTGGGTAGGAGAGAGGGGTGAAGGAGGGGGGAGGGGGGGTGAAGAGGGATGGAGGTAGAAGCAGAGCTGAGAGAGAGTGGCACACGATGCACCAGAGAGATAGGGTAGATTGCGGACCAGCTCGCTTCCCGGGATACCGCGCCTGGCAAGCGCTGATACGGTCAGCCCCAGGATAAAGTAGATATTAACACGAGATGATCCGTTAATGAAGCGTATGCTGTGCTCCGCGGCCTTATTCGCGCGAACGTTTCTCATTCGCATCGTGAAACGCGTAGTCTCTCTCTCTCTCTCTCTCTCTCTCTCTCATTCTCACGTTCACTCCTATACACAGCGAACCTTAGGTATATCCTTTATCTCGGACATTCGCTGTACCCTCTCGGTGCCACCCGTTACCTCTCCCGTTATCTTACGCGGACACCACTGGCCCCTTTTGCGAATTATTATTAGCCGTGTTAAAGATTCTACGGGAATCTCCTTGACATCTCACTGTCCGAAGGCTCGATTAACTCGTCCCTGAACAAAGCTAAATTGCTTCGAGTACTGCCAAACTACTAAGGCTCTACATAATGATTCTCGTGGTGATATAATTGTGCGAAAAAGGAAAGTCGATTCTAGTCGCATAGAATGAAACGCTTGGCGTTAATCATAATTAAAATACCGACGGCGTTTAATGAATTGCGCGAGTTAAACTTGAAATTCGTGGAAGTCTATAGTTAGCAGTTTGCTTCCAGCGGAGCGAGTGGTATAAATAAGAGAGAAATTAATAGAAATGAGATAATTAGGTTGAATTTTAGTTGGCGGTTTGACTGTCGTGTGGGCATGATTCATTGATGGTGAAAATTGCGAGTCTGCGAGTAGGATTTGTCGCGAACGTTTGTTGGGTTAATAGATCATTACGGTATACATGTCGTGTGTACGTCGTCGTGGTATCTCGTCGATTTCGACACGAGCTTGGAAGTCGCTCAAGTACCACTTGCCAACAGTTCTAAACATATCGATTTCCCTTGCCTATCTCTCTATACGATGGCCTCACCCTATACCAAGTTTTAGCGCTTTAGCACGCGTGTTGCAAACGGTTGCTTTTAGACTGTGGAACCGGTTCGCTGGGCAAAAGGCAGCATTGTAAATTCTTCGAACGTGATCTGTTGGCTGGAAGTTAACAGGTACGAGCGGCCTCTCGTTGCCTTATTATTGCTCGAACAAAGGCGACTGTATATAGGAGCACGTGAGATCGTTTTCTAGAGAGTGAAAAAGGCACGCGGAGTAGTCCGTTCTGTTCTACTATTAATATTCGGCACCGTCTACGCGCTCGGATCAAAACAACCGACGCGACGTAACGAGCTGCTAGCAATAAAAATTCTTTCGCGAGCTGCTACATCGACCAATCTGATTAGGACTAACGCGATGACGCGCTTGCGAACCTATGAACACGCGTTAGTATACACTTTGCCCGCTGGACCACCGTTCTCGGATGATTAATTGCGATTGCCCTTCGCGTTGCTAGATTTATATAGCTAACAAGTATATAGCACGCCGGAGAGAACCCAGCAATTTCATCGCAACCAACACGTTTGCGTCTCACTCTCCAACCTTGTAGAATATGCTTCAATCTCTGTAATAATAATAATAATAAAGTATTTTATTCACATTTCTTCCCAAATTATTCATCCGCAACTCGTCGGAACATATTCTTGGAGCGTTATCTGCAATTTAACAAGCTCCCCATTACCACTGGTGTAATCGCGCGTAGTTATCCGAATAGGTCACGTGGTCAAACGGGAAGAGGAACAATAAGTCATTTTTATCGAAGAAAGAGGACCGAATCGTAGGAACAGAAGCGAGTACAGCGATAATAGTATGCATAAACCAGTCACTGCAAATACTGGACTCATTCATCGCTGTCCTCATTATCGACCACCCACGACACCGATCGCCTCAATATCGTAGCTGCTCGCTGTGGCCAAATAATGATTTCGAGAATAATTGCGAAAGGAGATGAGACATCTATCCGATGGGAGTTGGGCAAAAGTCCAATGATTTATAACGAGATAGAGGCGCACGGTGGAGGAAAGGATGGGATAGGATGGAGGAGTTATGGATTAGGCTGAGAAGGGTAGTTGGAGCAGCAGTAAAAATGCAGTAAACATCGTGGCAGGAAGCGGTGAGTAGTTTCCCGCGACAGGACTACCTGGAGGGCCCGAAGGTCAGAGAGATCGTGCATGCAGCGGGGGAGGGGGGAGGGTGGTATAGCGTGCGGTGTTATAAGCGAGAAGAGACGGAGGAGAGGAGAGCATATAGAGTTGAGTCGGCTAAAAGTTTGAGGCGCGATATCAAAGCGGGCATCTTTGGAGAGCGGCGCCAAGGCCGTAGTTAACGAGGTCCTCGTCTGGCCGTTCAGCAGCAGGGACTACGTGTCGACGTCGTTCTCCCGGTTGTCGTCGTCGTGGTCGTCCTCTTTTCGGCGTGTACCTCAGGTAAAGCAGCCCGTACTGATGTGCCCTGGCTCCAGTCGAATGCTGCTGACCGGACACGAACACCGGAACCCCCGTTACAACGGCGTCGTGACAAAACCGACCATCGACCACCGTGCTATACTTTCTCGTCTTCCAATTCGCTCGGAGAAATGACACGGTGCACCGGCCAATGAGACATGTTGATGACAATCGAGTCCATCTACAAGCTCTTCTCGATGCGATCGATAATGGTGGAATCCTCTGTCTCTTCTAACCAACAAGCCACTTACTTGCTCACCCCCTCCCCCTCCCTCTCTCTCTCTCTCTCTCTCTCTCTCCCTCCTCGTCCCTCTCACTCTGTCTCAACAAAACTTTAAAGAAGCCCATATAAGCTCTAATGACAATGAAACACACTTTCCACGACAAAAGATAGCGTGGATAAAATACTTTTCAACGTTGAGTCATAATGTATTTTTACTTGGCTGTGTGTTGGCAGTGGGGAATGAATGAAAAGAGGCAGAGGCTGTTTATTTTAAGATATCTCGACATGTATCGAAAGGCAATTCTCATCTCCAGTGAGAACCCAGATGCATCGAGGCTCTCGAATCTCGAATGAACCGAAACACACATGGCGTGACCATCACGCAAGGGCGTCTCTCTTGTGGGAGAATCTTGGACCACCGCGTTACGCTGCTTGTTCCATTGAGAGGCTCCAAAGAGAGAGGGGAAGAGATACGAGAGATGGTAGATTGTGGCGGTGCAAGGAACGCATAGAAGGTGGATAGAGGGGTAGGGGTGAGTGGCGAGGGATTTAGTGTGGCCGGGGGAGGGGGGAGAGGGGGCCGAAACGCAAGAGTGTAGAGAAGTCACTAAACCCGAATACGTACCATTCACAGGCAGCCGCGGCGTTGGGAATACCTGGAAACGGTGCTAATGATATGCCTGGGCTCCATCCTGAATGGACCTTTCGGGAATTCTCCGACGGTTTCGAAGAATTAGGAATTCCGAGGACGGGTCCTCTCTCTCCTCCTCTATACGTTTTAACTTTCTTGATCTTTTTGCCGTTTCCTCGTCTTTCTCCACTTGGCTCGATTCTATTTCTCACCACCTCCCCCCTCCCCCTCCCCCTCCCTCTCCAATTTCTTTCTCTCTTCCTCTCGATTTCTCCAAGCTCCTCCGAGCGTTCTAGTTCGTTTACTCTCTCGGTATATCTGGGGTGTTTTCGCTCGGACTCGCATCGCATCGCGCGAGAGGAGCTACCTCCATAAAAAGGTAGTTGCGGCGGCAAAGAGGCGGGTGGAACGCTTTGTGAGAAGCGTTCTCTCCCTCGGCCCATCCGCCGACGCCCTCGCTTTCCTCTCGTTGTGACTCTGTCCTCCTCCTCATCCTCCGCGCTATCTCGATCTCACTATGCCTGTCGAGGACTCTCTTTCCAATTCAACCCCTCTCATCCTACCCTTCATCCGTCTCCGCCTCCTCCTCCCCCTCCTCCTATTCATCCTCCACCGCCACGAGCAGAGATTTATAAGCGCGAACGAGCCTTTCAGGGACGAGCCACCGACTGATCCTCGAATGGGAACAATTTGGTGAATAAGGACGCTTTCGCGCGGAAGCTTCCGCGCGAAAGCGAGAGAGAGAGAGAGAGAGGGAGGAAGAAGGGAAGTAAAATGAGGGAAAATCGACACGGCGAGAAGAGTCGTTGGATCGTTGCGAAAATCGTTCCGCGATATTGCAACTCGACTCCGGCCTCTTCTGTCCGCTCGAGCACAAAGAATTCAAGAAGACCCTTTTACTACTCGCTGTCCGCAAACTTTTGTGAATCACCCGTATAATAATTATCTATGTATAATACAATAATCAATTCTTCGAGATACTCCTTTGAAACATCTGGCTGTATTCTGATGCATACACTTTATAGCCAAACAATCGTGTACAAGCCATTTGTTTACTATATATATTATATTATATATGGAGAAAATGTTAATGTAAATTATACCAAGTTTCGTCAGCTTTAATATCATATTTTTTCATTCCGAGGAAAAATTATTGAATTTAGATTTAAAATCACGTGTGACTATTAAAATGCACCTGAAAATCAATAATTTCTCCTGGGAATGAAAAGATATGACAGTGTACAACCGAGATCATACATAGTAAAATTTACTTTAATATTTTCTCCGTGTATTACGATAAGCTCGTTGTCATTTGACTTTTAATATTTATTTATCACGCTCATTACGTTTTATAGTTTCATAAGAAGGCTTCGTAAAGATACTTTTTCAAATTTAGTGGGATATAACGAGTTTTGGAATGTGCTGTTAACTACTCTTTTACTATAGTGGACGTAGGCTGAGTTTGGATGGGTATGCCGGCACGGGAACAGGTTTACCGAATACTTCTCGATTCACAGGATGTACGTCAATTGTTTTATGCCTTGGCCCACCCTACGACTTCCCCCTGTCCTCACCACCACTTCTACTATTCTTCTTTTCTTTGGACACCTAACTCTTCGAACTCGCATTCTCTCCTTTATTTTTACGTTGTTAACCGTGAGGTCCGCCGTCTAGATGGCGCCACGTTCTACCGTCCTCACGCTTTGCACGAAATAAAGTAAAAAATTACCACAGCCACTGAGTTGTTTCGGATATTCCCTCTTCGGCAGATTTTCTCTGATAAAAAGGCTACCGTGCTATTCGAGGTGGAGTAAACCCAAAGTTCACACACACATAGAAGCGCAAGCCAATGTTATTTCTTTTATAAGGATTTAACAAATTCAATACTACAAAGGAGGGTATGTACGCACAGAAACTCCAGGAATTCACATTTATTCTCCTCCCTTTCCAACTATCGAAAGAAGTCTCGTTAATTTCATGAAAAAACTACGATCGGTAAGAGAGATTTTATACACTTTCATACCGAATAAATTACGCAGTCGATCAAATCAGGTTATTGTATATCGAGGGTACAGCATTTTTTCTTTTAATTCGTTTAAGCGAGCACAACGAGCTTATAAATATTTATGCTTTTGAACCGTCGCGCGACATTCGCACTTACGATAGAATAACCGGAAGAGACTCGTGGAGCAGCGCTCTTCGGTCAGTGCGATGTCCACATAATGATATAGCTATAGTATATATACATATATATATATATATATATATATATATATATACAAGAAGCGATAATGAGCACGTGCAAACTACCAATATGCAATAATGACGAGGCGTATAGTTGGAATCTCTGTGTTATTATAATAAACAAGAGGGAATCATTTTATACATAACGCGCATAATTAATTATATTCCATTCCGTGGACGCGCGAGCGCGCGCGCGTCGAATCAAAGTTAACGATTTGGGACGGTGTAAAATAAAGAGGAGGAGAGCAGGCAGCTTTTGTATAATAAAGGAGACAGCAGTTTTATCGACCCTTTTTTCAGAGGAGCAATTTAAGCCCTAAAAATTTTTACGTCATCACGGCTAACCGTGAGGCATAAACGACGAAAAGCTTGCGGGGTGGCTGCGGCTCCGTTTTATTTTGTTAGTCCGGCGAAACAGCGTGAGAATTCGTTTACCTTTTTCCCATTAAGGAGAGAAGCTGTAGAGTGTTCCAGGCTTTGCGAAACCCGGGTTGCCGTGTCATCAATGTTTTATTTGCCGTCCCGGGCCGTCGTGGCTGCTGGAAGAACGCAAAAGTTTAATTAATTTCGAGCCGCGGCATTAAGTGGCGGTATCGAGAGCCCAGCTCCTCTACAATCCCCTTCGGGCCTCATCCCCCGACTGCAATGCCGTCAGCTCTATAGCTTCTTCCCTCCTTCTACTTTCTCCAATAATTTATAACGGATCGACGCTCGCTGATTTTAAATTACCCGTCGCGCAAAATGCCCCCCGACACTTGTTTCATTTAGGATACCTTATTTTTAAATCCCTTTTGTCAAAGCTCGCAATTGCGTGATACAATTTTACGAGAGCCGCTCGGGGAAAATTTGCAATAGCTTCGCGAGCGCGTGGATGGGATATTATTCCCGAAGACTCGCGTTCAAGCTAGGGGATGACGCTGCTCGAATTTCATTATAGACTATATATATATATATATATATCTACTGGTTGGCACTCTTGTGCGTCGCGATACTTCCTGGCGATATGTCAAAGTTTTGACGCATCGACCGCGATGACACCGGCACCTTAGAGCTACAGCCGGAGCAGGGGGGTAAGTTTGTTTGCTCGTCTCTCGGTCCGCGCAGGAAACCGGTGACTGATCACTCACGAATTCGAGAAGGGTTCGCGCGGCAAATCCTCGACGACACGGGTCGCCATTGCAGCTTAACGTCCAATACCGCTCTTATAACTCAACTCTCTCGCTAAAACTCATCGCTCCCCAACTTGATAAGATCACTCGAGAAAACGTCAACAATTAATAAATAAATTATTCGATAAATCTGTAGTTTTCGTGTAGATTGAATTACAGAGTATTTTTGTTGCTCTCCCTTGGATTCCCGTGCCAAGTTTTTTCTTTCGTCAGAGTAACCAGCGAGATGACGTCATTTCACTCGCCTATAGTAATTTTTGGTCCTCTCCCGAAATTATTTCTATACGATGCACGGCGGAAGAGAGACGCGAGATGCTTTGACAGCGTAAAACACGTGTCCCTATATTTTCTCGTACAATTCGCAACTGCCTGAAAGCTTTCACTTTGCAGCAAGACTGGGCGTGAGAGGCGGGGAGGATAGGGACAACAGTTGTGCGTCAACGGGGAAATATCGCAAGAGCCCAACTTCGCCCCTTCCAAGAAAATAAGCGAGCTAATCAAACGTAACGCTCATGCGTTTCTTTATTTCGCTGAACTCCTGAGTTAGAATTCTGCATAATGCAGAAACTACGAAGAAAGTTTGGGAGTAAAAGCACTCTTTACGCCAGGCCTTCTAAGAACTAATAAAATAAAAGTATGCATGCTTATAAACAAGCATAAAATTATACTACAAAGGTCTAAACAAGTTTCCGAGTAAAATTTATGAATAGTATAAACTTTAACGACGATAATAAATATCGCGATATTTTCCAGTGCGATGCTTTTTCCCCAGTCGATGAAAAAGTGGTATGAGTGTTTTAGCGCGCTTGGGGAAGCTACCTTTTTTTCATATATAGAAACTTGCAGAAATAGACAAAGGCGAAAGTTTGTCGGAATTTCGCCGGAAGGAAAATACGTCTGTACGCACGATGTCTATGCAGCGGAAAGCAAAGAGGAGCGGAATAGCATCAGTCTGCCAAATTCTCATGACAACGCAACAACGACGACGAAAGCGACGAGCGAGCATACTTCGCATACAATTTTGCCAGAAACGCCCTACGGATTTCTCTCTCGGATGGAACGCGTCTGTTCGCAGCATGGAACACGTGTCCGTACTTTCTCGCGTGTTCTTTGGAAACTTGCACTTTGTACTAAAGTAGGCGTAAGGAGTTGTCCGCTGGGAGTGTCACGAGAAGAGGGGGAGAGGAGGCCTAACACCAGATATCTCCGCGAAAATAATGCGACGAACGTCACCGAGTATACCCTCGCTGCAGTGCCGTACATACGGCTCAAAGGCAGCTGACGTATTTCAAGCTTGAGGGCAAAATTTCTTGAAAATTGTTTCCTTCCGTCAGACGAGAAATCAATAACAGCCTGATATGTTATGTATCAGTCTCCTATTGGAAAACGTACGAAAACAGGGATGGATCTTCCTGATCGAGCGTTGATTCGCGCACAAGTGGAGAAGGTAGAGTGTAATATGTATATAGATAGTGTGTAGATATATATATATATGTATATAGATAGTGTGTAGGTATATATATATATGTATATAGTAGATAGGGACAAGAGTTTTTGCGTGTTGATCGAGCATGAGACGTGTTACTCCCGCGCGCTATGCTTGCGCCAGCAAATCATCGACACGAGGCGGGCCAGTGTTCCACAGAGAGGAACGTGTTGACGAATACGATGGATTCGCGAGTTCAAAACGGTCGCGCGACGACGCTACCGAGAGATTCATGGACGACCGGACCGGAATAGTCTCGTCGAGGCGGCATCGACGACGTCTTCGAATCGAGTCTTCGTCGACGCGGAATGCGACGACCTCGGCTGTTAACCCTCGCGCACTTTTATTTTCGAGCCACAATGACTCGCTCGCGAATAACGCGCTCCAAGCACACCGTCTCACCCGTGTAAACACTCCAGTTTTCACGCTACAACGATGCAGCCTTAACCTTTATAACCTATATTGTTATACTTGTTTACATTTTTTTTCTATACGATGTCAGAAACGACGAACGTAATTTCGTTTGTCCTCTTTAAAATTAACACGTTATGTTTACTATCTATATCCTAGTACACGCAAGCACTCGACTATTTTTCGTTGAAATTCCATCCCACTGTATTAATCCACATTTCACGAACATTCTCATATAGTTATTAGCACGAATCAACATTTTCATTGTAGCTAAACTGTGTGATTTATGGGGGTAACGCTGCACAATACTACGTATTAATATGGAGCGATTATATCAACGATCCGCGAGATTTACAATTTTCGTCGTGTTCCTAAACATAGACCGTACTACTGTACATAAAAGATCAAATCGTATATATAATTTCGCATTAATTAGAGGGGTAAGCACGTTTCGCGAGCGACTCAGGGATAGTCAAGACGAATCGGAGATTAGCGCGACTCGCGAGGCATCAGCTAGAAAGCAACGCCGGAGCAGTGGAGAAAGTACAAACGAGGAAAATCTTGTGAATAGAAATATCTTGATAGCCGGTGAAATGATTTCTCGGTGTGCGGAACGGTTGGATTAAGGCTGCGGTCTCGTAAAGGGGGAGACACTCTAATCCGAGTAAACCAAGCCGATTGTCATTAATCATGGCGAGATTTGTGATGATTTCGTGGAGTTTGGTGTGTGTACGAGAGAGCGGATCATTGTAGAGGTCACACTGTGAGTTATGCGCAGTTTGCTTCGCTAGGGGGCGCTGCGCGAACCAGCGACTAGCGAGTCGAGCCAAAGAGGGACTCGGCAGAGCGCGCCACTGACAACTTTGTTTACCACTGGAGATCGCGATCCATTAGAGGAGAGAAATGATGCGTTGGTATCCTGCCTGGTCGACCGGACGCATTAGCGCAGACGTTAGCCAACCGACTAGACAAATGAACTTCTAAATCCAATCTTGAACCTTGTTCTGCAGTAGCACGCCTACTATATTAGTCCTTCCACATAATTTAAGATAAACATCTTTCGGATTATAAACGAGCCGTAAATAAACTTCTATAGTACATAGTCCTGCTCCTCCACGTGATTATACTATACAAGAATTGCGCTACGATTTTCCATTGGCTAATGGTATTTCGCAGTTCCTCTATTCTATCTCTTCGACAGTAATTCCTTCAATAGCTTCGCGTTTCATTCGAAGCTCTCCGTTTCATCCGCATAGCAATATATCGGCTTCGAATTGCACCCTTCGATAGCGTCGATCCTGTAACAAGTGACAGGTGTTCCCGTAGCAACAGAAAAGCGCGGCTGGCTAATAAAATTTTAAGGAAAGCCTCCGAAGATTGCCCGCGTATAACAACGCCCTGAGCTATGCAGCGAAAGACGATCGACTGACTACCACGCGGAAGAAAACCCCTTTCACACTGTTGGCGCGACGGGAATTATTTAAATGGATTACCGCGGCAACTCCGCGGCAAAGTTTTCCGGGGATCCGCTGATCCGCTCTTAAAATTTAGATGGATTATAAGGGAACGAACACGGAGCCTCGACTGGTGGTGGGGTGGGGGGGGGGGGGGTGGAGGCGTCGAGGCGGACTGCAGACTTCGTACTTATTATACTTAACGGGGGACGGCGTCTTTTTAAAGGGGCTAACAATGAGGGATGGTGGACCCCCTCCAACCCCTCAAGAAAATGTTTAATGCCGCGGAAAGTAAGGCGCGGTAATTAATATCCATTATCTCCTACGCTGGCGACCTCCATCCAATTAGCTCGCGGATCCTCCGACGCGGAAACAAAGACGCATTAGAGGCGACTTCACAAGGCGTCGAGCAATCTGGACCTCGCCAGCCAAGACTCTTTGATCTCTGCCGGCCGTATTATAAATTTCCACCGCGATATTATGCCGTACACTCCCGATCTATCACTGAAAAAAAGAAGAGAGAAAAAATCACGAGTTGTACGAGGGATTTACAAAGAAAGATGCGAGTCTGAATATCCCCGAGATAGGGCGCTTCCGTTCCTCGAGGTGTGACTGGAGAACGCGTGTATGAGAGTCTAGCTCGCGTGGAGCACATCGTGGCGTTAATTACGGACCTATTCCGCGATTAATTATGACAGTGTATTACGCTCTATAATTCCGACTCTCAAAGATAAGCATCGTATTCTTCCCGAGGCAAGGCCGTTAGCCGAAACAAGCAATTCCTAGTAACGCTCGGTGTATTAATTAAATCCATCTATTCGAAAGCGCGCAACCTTAGTTAACAGCTTTCGCGGTTCGCAACTTAATTTATTGACGCCCGGGGGAATAATCCGAAGCGCGAGCTAACGGTGTACTTGTATGCTGATATGTTGTTCCACTTATGTTACAAAAAAATTGCTCGAAAAGAACATCGCGCACTCTGAGTGCAATTATCGGTACCGGGTTCCTCTATGCGCGCACCAACAATCGTGCCTTGTATTATTGTTATTCTCACGAACTGCCTTCGACCTTTCAGCGAGACACACTCGCATCTGGCCAACTGCAATCTCGTTTCTCGCTTAAACAGAACTGCACACCTCGTCGATACATACTAATCGAGCGCTACTACCTCCTTACCAGCTAATTTACGCCATAAATCCTCGTCGATTACACTAATGACGTTTTGACGGCATCGAATACCCTTGCGAAATGGAGCACAACTCGCTGCGTGAATGGAAAATTCATTAAATTGCTATTATATATAGACTTTCTTTTTCTCCACTACATTCAAAACACTGACATTATTTGTCTCGCTCCATGGCCATAAGAGAATTTAACGCGATTTTCAATAGAGCCTGCACAATGGGATTTATATATATATATATATATATATACATTGTATACACGGTTGGTGTATTCACTTTTACTAATTCAGCGAGTTGTATACGTACAGTTGAGCGGTATAGAGATCCATCGAGTATATACTTCTGTGCTACAAAAAGCATCGGCAGGTGGTGTGTAGTCGCGGTAAGTGTGGTTGTATAATCATAGAAATTAACGTGACGAGAATGCGTGGTTGTTTGTAAAGTTGTAGTATATACGCACATTGGCCTTAATTTGTCGAAACCGCTGCAATAGATGCGAATTATATAATTAAGAGAAAGAGAGAGAGAGAGAGAGAGAGAAATTATTAGGGAGTTTCCGAGACGAGAAACGACAAACGTGGTCGTTTGCCCTGTAGATAAGCTCGGCTCTCCCAAGAATATGCGCGCGGCAAATGAAGATAACGATTTTCAAGTGGTTTCTATAGCGGTATAACGCCGCTGTGCCGCAACGAGCAATTAATACTTCCTCTCGGAATCATCCGACAAGACCAGTTTTATCGCTGTCTCCCATTCATAAAAGACTCCTCCGGTTGTCCTCGCAATAGGCCACAGCGTATTCCCGATGAAAGGTATTCTTTCTAGCGAGTCGGCATCTCTTAGAAAATAAATAAGACATTAAAAATAAAATCACCTTCGGCTAATTAACAAATGATTCAAAGATATTCTCTGTCCTCTCTCAGAAATACTACACCAATATCATTTCATCGCGCTCGACACCAACGATTATATTGATATATAGAAATAAGTGCCTATATATATATAGCTTATATACTATAGAGGAAAAAGGAAAATGCGTCGTTTGAAAGAGAGAAAAGCGATGAGCGGAGGGTGCGGAAGCTGGTGACGAGTAGGAGGGGGGAGGGAGCATTTGTGTCGCGATAATAACAGCGATTATCGCGGTATTCGAGAAATTACTGGTAAGCGGCAGCCTGGTACATAATTGAACACTGGACAGATACTACCGAGGCGAATAGGTGTGTGCGTTTGTGTGTGTGCGCGCGGTACGAGACCAGCGCTGCACACTGGCACCGGTCGCATCGCATACGTATACACAGCGAACACAGTCTGACGCAGTCGCACTCACACGTACGAGTGTCGGGGAGCACTTACACCGATACGGAAACACGGCTATCTATCCGGCGAAGGTTTATACGCGTGTTGCCGCTGTAAACTCGCGCCCGGGTACGCCAACGTAATCGCACGAGATCCCATTGCATGAATATAATTTGCATACAAGTTGGTTATATGGTGGGGCCGGCATCAGCTGGCTCGCCCGTATAAACGATTATATGGAGCCAACAGATGTAGGCGGACTCGCGACCCGCGCCCTCCGCGATTGGCGTTGTACCTTTTATGCGTCCATCCCCCTCTTCCTCCCCCCAACGCGTCAGCCCTTTAACGTTTCTCCTCCGCAGCCCTCTCTCGCAAACTCGCTACGGCCGCGTTATCACTAACCGCTCTGCTAATGGCAAGGGCGCGTAATTTACGGTGCCCTCCAAGGACCCGAGTGCCCCTTACACGAGATCCTTCGATCCTGCAAACGTGCCTTAATATTCTTACGCCTATGGAGAAACTCCTTTTCTATTATATTCTATGGTATTTATTGTTTACTCTATATACCTTTCTCTTTCTACCTTATTTCATGCAGCAAGGCCTATTTCTTCCTCTCTGGTCGTCGAGCAATCGTGTCGCTCTCGATCGCTCCAAATCTATTCCGTTTTTATTTTGCTGGCGTCAATTGGACGCACTCTCAGAATTCCACAATTGTTTTTTTTCTTCCTATTTTCAGATCGCTTTGGGCTTATGCGAGGAATGCGAGGATTGGTCCGGAGGACGGTGAAGCGTACGTCAATTCGGAAATGGTTGGTTCGAGGAGGGTAGAATCATCGTGAAAAGTTGCACGTGGATCGCTAGCGTGGCACATCATTAAGTCCGAGTGGACTTGTCGCCCCGGTTCGACATCCTCTTTTTTTCCTCTTCTTTACTCCCTCTCCCTCGCGTACACACACTTGGCGATGAATCGGAGACTCTTTTTCGTAAGGCATCCAACACTGGACTGCACCTAATCTAATGGGAGAGGCACTAGGGATATAGGCGTGGGCATTTCAGGAGAAAATACCGGGGATCGGAGCAACCTGATTGCGGTTCTCGAGAGAGCGATGGAGACGAGAGGCCTAGAGAAGCAATAGCGGGAAAGAGGAACGGCGCCAAGTCGATGGTGCTGTAAGGGAAGGGTTAAGATCGAGGGGCAGGGAGAGAGAAACCTTTGAAGCAGCCGCCACCACTTGTTGGTCGATCAGCGGCCCCCTTTAAATCCGATCGCCGGTTACGTCGTCCCCTCTCTTTCCCCCTTTCGAACCCCTCTCTCTCTCTCTCTCTCTCTCTCTCTCTCCCCCCCCCCCCTCCTCTCCAAAGAGATACGCGCTTTCGTACACGCCTCACTGACCAAGGCGGGAGTTACAGATTTTCATTTACATTTATAAGTCCGAAACGACCGGACGAGCTAATAAATTCTTTGCCAGTGCTGCTGGCCTTTAGCGCCACGTATCTGCTCGCGCGGGACGCCTCGTCAATGGCCTTCAAAGACCAAGCACCGCCTCCACATCTCACCAGAACTAGCAAATACCGTCCCCGATGTCGCTCCGAATTTATCGTCGACCGGTTCTCCTTCGCTCATCAGTTTTTTCCACCTTACGCCACCTCCGTCTCGCACACTCATCCGTCCAGATAAGAACTTCTCGGTCTCTCTCATACGGTAGCACAAGAACCTTATAAATAGCCAATCTAAATCCTTCCACCTATCCATTAGTTTTAGTCAAATCCACCAATTTTGATAAGGAAACTTCTATAGTCGAGCGAATGATTGATTTCACGACGTCCTCCTTAACGATCTTTTCCATTTGACGATTTTATGGATTACGCGATGTCATTCTTGAAGGGCTCCAAGGTTCCTCGAGAGAAACATTGATCGACCGAAAGGAAGGATTCCTATGACGTAAAGTAATATAAAGTCTGGAGCACGGTCATATCGTAGTCGTAAAACAGAAAGCTCCTGCTTCTAGCTCTTCTAGCCCAGTTGTAAGAGTCGTTTCTTCTCGTATTCATCGACCAGAGTCAACCTTCGTGGTATAAAGCAATTTACATGAGGGTCGCGCTTGCCGCACCCTGTACCGTGTAACAAGGATTCAAAGATTTTTTTTTCCTTCTTTCTTATACATTTAATCTCTCTTATTCTACCCGACTCACGATCATTCTCTTATAACGATATATAAACTATATTTTTTCCCGCGTATAATCCAGAAGGAGTCAAACACACACTGTGCACATTCTCTAACCCTACTTTCTTACATTCTAGAAATAGCGTGTTAAATACTAAAATTTCACTCTCGTTTAGCATCATAAAGTTCATCAGCCGAGCTTAACCTTTTCAGTTCCAATGTGATTCTCCCCAACCGTATTTATCATGGCCTAGTTACAAACGACAGGATATCGTGTTAAGCAACATTTACCTGCCCCGGAGGGACGATAGAATGCGCACGAGTATAAGAAACCATAAGTCGTGCCTTCTATTCGCGTTGGTCGATTACGTCCTTCCACGAGGGATCGATTATCCCTAGGAACGATCATGGACGAAGTATTTAAGACCAAAAAAGTAGTAGTATGTACATCATTAAAATTTTATAGTCGATCCTTAATAGGAACGAGTGGATAAATTTGATATCCTTATATACATTCTGATAGGATTAAAAAGAGCGTTGGGCGTTATCAGGATCGTACCGGTTGGCACGGAAGCTGCTTCGTAGGGACTATCTACGGTCGGTGTGTACTCGATAATACCGGGACAAAGTTTCGTCGGCTGCAAGCAGATTACACGAATACTGATTCTGAAAAATAGCCGATGGGGTCGTGATTGGTGGATGGAGTCAGGTTTTTGGACATGACTCGTAGGGGAAAGAGTGTAAGGTGGCGGGGTAAGGGGGGGGGGGGGGGAGGGAGGCTGAAGAAGCATGCAGGAGAAGAAGGTAGAGTAGGTGGCGACGCGGTTGACGGCCATATTGGAAGGGAGAAATGGTGTGGTGCGGAAGGATGGCGCCGTTCGGTCGCGTCTCCGGAGCCGCGAAGCCTTGCGTGCTCTCTCTGTCGGAGAGTGAACACCATCTTGTTAACAGCCCAGTTCTTTTCCCATCGGCGTCGGCTCCGATAGGCCTGCAGACCACGGTGGGCGTTCTTCCTCGTCTTCCTATTTTGTCCACTTGGCTCGCTCCGCCTCGTGTGCTGTCCTGCACACCTCGCGTGGTACTCGCGAACATGTCACGCAGCTCCCCTCGGACCTCTTCCTCCCCCTGCACTCCCTTGTACTTCAACGTCCATGCACGCAGTACCGAACTCTGTGCATTCTGCATGTGCACCACGTTCGAGTACTTAACCATGGATACCTATACCACTGGCCTTGTATTGTCCTTGCTCATCCTGCCTAACCTGTCGATGAAGATCAGCTTGCCCGTATAAAGTTTCAACGTGCCGTTTCCATAAATAAGGAGAGTCTCTTACATCGAGCCACCTTTTTTCTTTGTACGATAGATAGGAGTATCGAGTTACCGACCAATCGGGGGATGATTGCTGGAGGATTGTCGCCGGAGTCACGAGCTGATGGAGGGACCGACAGGTGTACTTCGTGTCAGTCTCTGATAAGAGATAAGGTGTACACCTGCAGGAACGGTCGTCAGCGGTTTAAAGGGACCTGGTGGGACGCGGCAACCGGCGACAAAACCAGGGAATAAGGGAAAATACACATCCATTACCATCAGCATGCAAATTAGATCGAGGATTACCGCAAATCCTTTCGTAACAATCCTCCGTACCTTGAACGAGGGATACCGGAGCTGGTCTGGCTGGTCCATGCCGCAAGAACCAACCGAAACCCCGTATACTAGAGATAAAGAGACGAATGCTACTTGTATCCCTATATATACAAGAAAGAAGGACGAATAGATGGAAAGAGAACGGTATCCTCCGGATACTCTTAACGGAACTTAATTAACGTCTTCTGCCTTGACAGTCGCCGAAAGTTTACGAGCGTTCGAACCAAACCTACGACTCTGTATAGATATACTCTACTATACCATTGAGATAAAACTACAGAAACATGTTATTATTTTCTACCATTTCCGGTATTCCGTATAGTTGTTCTATTATTAAATTCGTCGAGCACAATATCATTTATTTCTCAAATATTCGTCACTCTCGAGAAATGCTGAAATGTCTGAAAGAGACGTTATCGGATTCATGTACTATATCTTAATGGAAGCTTTCGTTTATGCTTGGCTGAAAATTATGTTATACATCTATCACTCGGCAATTCTCGAAAAACTCCAAGTTATCGAGTTAATCGTCTCATTCACGAAAGCTGCTGACATAATTACGCTTTTACTGTCTCGACTCGTAATTCGTCGGGATAGACGTCTCTTTCTGTACGGTCAGATTTGAACTATCGCGTGACTGCCGAAAACGGGCGAGGCATGATATTATAAATTTCAATTTCAAGCCTGCTGCGAGGACACGGGACAAGAGCGGGCATTGAAAGTTCAGCTTGTTAGGCTTTTACGCGCTCGTATCTCATTCGCGGAGGGTGCTTGCTATCTTGACCCCGTAACGTTAACGGTCGCTTAAAATTAATAAAACCGGAAGAAGGGATCATCGAGAAGGGTAACCATTCATGGATCCAGTCTGAGCGTCTTCATTCACAATCGTTTCTTTTTTCTCCCTGCTCGAAGGCACTTGTGTCCCGATGTTCCAGATATATCTTTACGCGGAACCTTTCAATGATAATAATAGTACCTCTCTCCCTCGTAAAAGCTCTAAATCGTTCATTATGATAGAATTGAAAGAAAAAGTTCGATGTAATAATAATGTTGATGAAAAAGTTTGATTAAAATCATGCGATGATAAAAGAAGGGGGGGGGGGGGTAAAGCTCTATTATATGAAGGAAAGAAATGAGGGTTTGAGCGATCGTTGCGTCTTGACAGGAACGCGAGGAAGGTAAGAAAAGCGCAACCACCCTCGGCTGGGGGTGAGTTTTCATTAGGAACAGGCTTGTCAACGACACACCCCACACGCGCCGGGACTGCAGAAAGTATATAGCAAGGGGTTGCACGGCGTGGAACACCACGCGATAAATAAGCTCGGTAACGACTTAATGCCGGCACAAAACTTTTCTCACCACTATGACACATCCCTGTCATCTTACACGGATCCCTGTAAAAGCCATCTTATAATCTATATTGAACGGTGAAATTAAAAGAAAATGTAAATGTATGTAAACGAAGCTATATATATATATTGTGTGTGTGTGTATATAGCAGCGAGTGACGTGGTTTTCGTTGATACATCGATCAAGCTATGGTAAACGATGCTTATGATAAACCGTGTAGGATAAAATCTTGGCGAGTACCTATACGGTGGAAGAGAAGTGGTCTGGCACGGTAGTTGGGAACGCACAGGGGTATTATGTATAGTAATTCGTGGAATGGCCGGGGAGGTGAATTAAGCGTTTGGAAAGGTCCAACAAATCGTTTAAACAAGCAGAAGTTAACGATTGCGAGGATCTCGGTAAGAGAAGGGCCTTGCACGTTCGAGCAAGAGGGCTGGAAGCAAAAGTGGCGAGTGCTGCGGACATTGGACGGAGTCCAAACGGTTCTGCGGGCTATAAAGCACGGGAAAGTCCTTGAGGTGTGTCCATTAAGCTTCGGGCAAACAAACCCGAAGAGCGTCAACGACCGGTACTTCGCCCGTAATATATTACGACGTGACTAACGCACGCTAAATCGCGACCGCTTAAGCTGCGTCTATATACAGTTGTCAGATTGTATTTTATAAGTAAACAAGTCCAAAAGATTTATTCTCTGCCGGACACTATCCCCTCTACCTCTCTCCCACCTTATCTTCAACGTCATAAATTCAAACTACCGAGGATCTCCAATAAAATGTTTACACTGTTGACCTAACTCGAACGCGTTAATAAGGCTAATCGGGCAGTTTGGATCGAAAGAATTTCTTTCGTCTTCAAGAAAGGTCATCCGTCGAAAAAATATTGGCTACTTGCATGCGTTTAGGCTCTTTCATCATTTTAAAACTACACGCTTCGTTTATACAGCTGTACCTTACTTAGCCTTTGAGTAATATATTATAAATATATAATAGACACTTTGTAATTCATAACTCTTGGACTATATATATAACACGCTGATTGAATTAATTTCAATTTATGTAAAGCTTCGATTCGTTCTATCAACAGTATAATGTACACATAATGAACGGATATTCAAAGTATCGTATATACATATACAGTATACATATGCGTCAACGTTAGAATAGAAACAAAGAAATATTCTACGATTCCTATTGTTCGCTAATTAATCATCCGTGCTTATGAATTACGTATTCGATTTAGTTTCTCATTAGCGTGGAATACACATTGTGTAAAAGTGGCACAGAAGTAGTTGGCAAGTCAATTTTGAAACCAACAGGAAGACGTTTCCGTGAATTTTTCCTATTCATGACTAGAACAATATTTGTCCGTACTTTGTTAAATGGAAATCAATGCTTCGCGAAGAGTCGGCTACTTATATAAAAATTATTCGTCGATCGCTGTGACTCAGAAAACACGAGGAAACATCGAGCACACTGCCGAATGCAATCGGTATACTATACCAACCGAGCAATAACCCGATCCGACATTTATTAGCTGTTAGCATTTCATCAATTATTCATCATTAACAGGGTATCACGGACAAACACGTGTATACTTATAAGAAGCCTTGTCCTTGTTTTCAAACGAATAATCGAGCGAGCCTCGCACGACGACAAGCGCCAAGGTTACTTTTGGTCACGTGATATGGCCGAAGTTCAAGTGGTTGATGCGGTGAAGATTTTCATGGAACGTACACACATACACGTACAAATAATAGTGTGCATAAACAATGATGAGCAATTCGACATAATACATTGTATATTATTCTTGCGATCGGTGAAGATTGACCTGCGAGAGGGGAGTCCTGGGGGAAGATCGGAAGAGTCGCGAGAGATCGTTGGCGCAGATCGTCGGTGGAAATTTAAGTCGCGAGGTGGACGTCGGGCACGGGGATTCCCCGGGAAAATTTATGAGAACGGTGCCAATCGTCGATAATCGTTCCCCGATCGTCGATAATCGCGTATACATATATATATATATATATATATCTATACTCTGGTCGACCCTCGTAAATTATACCGGGTCGAGAGTTCGCGACCAACGCGTGTATTTCCGCGTGTGTAAAGTACCGAACGCGCGCGCGGGCGTGTATATATACGTACCTATACTATACCACCATTGGTTCGTGGTAGTGGTAATTCATGCCCGCGCGTGCGCTTGGATATCTCTTCCGGTAATGCCGCGATTTACATTGCCATTTCGACGATTCGGCATATCCCTCTCAAAGCTTTGATTAAACGCTCGGTACCAATTGCTCCCCTTCGAATCATACAAAATTGAACAAACGAAATCCTTTCTACTACATATATATGTATATAGTGTAAAACTGTATAGAAAATCTTTGTAAAAGGCTTTCCTTGTAATTGTATATACATAACATATAAATATATACAGCATAGGCTCCAGTAGATTAAAGTAAATTGAAGAATTTTTTAGCCGGAGGGGTCAAAGCGTTTGATTGAAAAATAGCGTGGTACGTGAACATAATAAGACCGGATGTCGGATGCAATCTGTTGAGAGATCGTGCGTGCTCGATCGAGCCTAAGAATTCGACGGTCGCGCGCTGGTCAGCCGCAAAACAGGTATTCGTATTCGGCCATCCCTCATCCGGTTGCTGAAGACCATTCGCACACCTGATATCGATCGGCCAGCGTCCCTGGCAATCAGATATATCGCCCACGCGCGTTCGCTCCTCACGCAAAGCGAGCAAACACGCGCGTGTCATAAGCGTACAGTGTGAATAATTACTTACATCGACGCAGCTACTAAATTCAAGCTCGGTTGAGATACCGATCGTAGGTGCTTCTTGGCTCATGACCTAACGCAAAACTCGGAATACGCGCCAACTCGTGGTTATCCGCTCATTGCTTTTTCGTTCCACTCGATCTCTAATCTCGTTTCCGCGTTGGAGATACGCCGAAGCACTCGTGGCACGCTCGTGCCATAATTCAACGTTGCGATCAGGCCCCTTCAATGCGCTTATATTATAGCACAGGTCCATTCTCCTCCTAACTTGGCAACAGACTCGGATGAGCTATGTGTCAAACGGTGCCAATCACACGCTACACCCACACGTGTCTTCCTAGGATATGGATATAACCTATATATATATATATATATATATATGATAGGTGTATACCCACGAGACGCCACCAGGGTCACGGAGTACACGCGTGTACACGTGCTCCTGTAAACACATCGCGAATCAAAGCATATGGATATATGCTATATAATTACCGTAAACGAAGCTCTGCGATACGCAATAACAGCTTTCATCTATTTCTTTCCGAGAAGATATCTTTTCGGGAATACCTTGTAGCAGAGTTGATGATGATAATTGCTATTAGAGATAATAGAGATGAGAGAGAGAGAGAGAGAGTGAAAATTAGAAAGAGAGGCGTCTTTGTCGTTATATTCCGACTCTCGCGTCTGGTTAATGTTATGCTAAGATTCTCGGGGTCAACTTATCGGTGTTTATGTTAAAGCTAAGCATTTAACAGCGATGACGGTTTATCTGGTCGATAAATAAGCCCGTGGGTTCGAGCAAGCATTCGCGTTCTTTTCTTCCTCTCGAGTGAGAGGAGAGACCGCTCCTCGTGTCATTATTGTTCGCAAGCGATCCCGAAGGACTCCAACGGGACCACTCCTCTCTCGCCAGCTATCTTGATACTCACGAGTCTCCTCTCGACCCGAGATACCTTCTCCTAATCTGGAAAGGAGCCCTCCGATTCTATACCGGCGTATACTCGTATACTTTCTCCATTTCCAGGATCCTTCCCGCAGCAAAACACGTTTTATCTACCGCGAATTTCGTTACCTCGCATCGAAATTCAACGGCCCGGCAGCCCCGACGACCGTGCGCATGCAACAATCTACTACTACGATCGACTCCTAAAAATTTCTATTTTCAGTCACCTCGCGCTGCATTTTACTTTCATTATTGGGCCAAGTGCCAATTTAACCAGATGCACCGCATGAAATCATAAATGCTGCTGCTTCCCTTTGAAAAGTCGGGGAATAAACTAGTGAATTGATATTAATATTGAAATAACAGAGATATTTCGGAGGTTCGAATGTATGCGAATAAGAGACGTCCAGCAGCAAAGAAATCATCTGACACAGTTTTCATTAAGAACCATCCGTTTTGGGAAGTTGGAGGTTTATTTCGTGCAGTAGTGTGGCGAGCTTGATGCATTATTGTCAAAGAAGATTTGAAAGGTAAAACGAATCGGGAGAATTAGGAGGAAGATAGATTTGTTGGAGGATCAGCAATTTTTCATATAAATTGGAGATAGCAGAAAGTGGTGGAGGTAAGGTGACAAGATAAGCTCGGTTGGACGATTTTGTACGTATAGATAGATAGCTACTTGGACGTAACGCGTCGAGTATTTTAGGACACGTCGCTTGACAGTTGCAAGAAATGCGCGAGCTATTCGTTTGACGGCGAAACATAAATTCGAGGCGTACCAAGATTTTCTCGCCTTGTCACCTTTGTCATTTGTTGCTTATAAATACCAGTCACCACTGTGAGCTTATTCCCAGTTTAGCAACGCTTTCCAGACTTCTTTCGTGTGTGCCAACTTAACTCACCCAACTGTGCAACAGTAACGAATAGCCAGATTTTTTTCTATAAATGGAACTGTACAATGCGATTCTGCTAAACTCGAGAGGAATAAAATGTCTATACTCTATTACAGATTATGTTTGATGCTTTTCGCTTTATTTCGCACGGAGTGCGTGCGATAGGAAAGGTTTATACGACGTTATTTAGACATTATTGTATAGTTTAAACACAGAAATATTGGTTTCCTTGGGAGAGTTGGGGGGGAAGTGGGGTGTCGTATTCCAAGTTGCACGCATGTCATCAGGCACGCCTCTGTCGTGAACCTCGCAACGAGTGCCTTCGGGCGCTGACAAACGTAAAACATACCCTCACCGATGTTGCCGTTTTTTCTCATTTTTATGAGCTGGCTCTCGAAAATATGGCCATTGTACCCTGGTAAAAGAAACATACGAGCATTCTCGAAACTTGAAAAGCAAACGGAGTTGCTGGTCACAGCCGAAAAGTCACGTTGTTTCAAAGTTTTGTCATAATCCTCTTTGACTAGATATCTTAAGTGTTTTCACACACAGAGAGATCTACCTCGAAGAGCCAAGCTTGTAGACGGAGAGAAGTTTGTTTATTTTTGTAGCCTCATAGACCATATTCCACTCTCGCTTTCGGCACGCGCGGTAATCCCGCCAGTATAACCCGGTCGAATTTCTCCACTTTTTCCCTCCACTAATAATATTCCATATAATGACTTATTTTTGTGTACAGTTAGCGGTGGAGAATATGGTGGAGAGGAAAAAAAATGTTCTAACCCTACTTCCTGTTGTTCAAGGGCTTCCAGACCAGTCAATAGTCAGCAGGGATTCGGGTCTCCGGGGTTGTCGTTTCTCTGGAAAACTCGAGAAACATGTGTATTTCAATGTTGGGTTTATTGTTTCAATGGACCAACAGTGTTTTGAAATACAAAGTATAGAGAAACTTTCCTTAAATAAATCGCGCTGGGAAGACTCGAGGAAACGTGCAGGTTATTACGGTGAAATGATATTTTTCACGTGTCGGTGATTTGGTTGGGAGGAAAAATTCCGAGAGTTTGGAGAAGTGAAATATTGCGAATTCAGAGGAGTAGTCTATTCGGCGAGAACGTTGGTGGAAGCTGTTACTGCTCTCGAGCAGGGTCTAAGGGTTGAATATAGGAAAAGGGGGTAGACGACTGGTACGGCTTACACGTACGCGCAATGTTTCCAGTTTTATCAGCCAACACTTGACTCGGGTTTAAATCCGTCGGTTTTTGCTTGAACAGCACGAAGCGGACGAACTCGGCTCGCCCCACGCAAATAACATCCTTCCAGGTCCCGAGACAACAGCCTACGGATTTTTCCAGAGATTCCGCCGGCCGCTTTCGTTCGAAATATACGTGTGACTGGCTGTTTGTAGACGGATTCGGTTATTTGCACATCGGTCTCGCCTTTATCTCTCTTCCTTCCAAAAACGCTTCATTTCCAGACAAACAGCCGGGCGCTCGAAATCAAAACTTTTGGCGCACCGTGACTCAGTTTCTTCCTATAGCATATATAAGCTGAGCGCAGCAACACGCGCGACTCCCAACAAAGATCTTTCCCTTCTTTTCCACTTGACTGTAGAAATATAAGCTTATCGATGCGGCAATTATCTATAGAAGGGTCCATATCCTTTGATTCGGAGGAAGGAAGAGGTAGAGAGATATGTATACGTGGATGCACCTCGTGCAATACGTGAAATATCAGACAGGATCTACCGTCACGCCGGACGGTAAATCAAGCCGGGGTTACCAGGCGACCGCGACCGGCGATACAGAAATACAAAGCGCGCACATTCTGTTTCAGACCGCCCATAATCGCCGAGAACAAACTTACGGTAGATGGAGAAACGTATACGTGACTCGTACAGGACGATTCAAAGAAATCGATGCTTACACAGCCGATAAAGTGCATATATCATTCCGCGCCGGGACTATTTCTGGAGAGCGCCGCTCAAAGTCATTGAAGCACGAAACGTTTCTTAAAACGGCTCCGCTCCCCCCCCCCCCCCCCCCCACTAGTCCCCTCTATACCATCCCTGTCCAATGAATTTTATAGCTTATACTCTTTGCGAACTTTGCCCATTATTTTACCTAGCTTGAAAATTCCCAATTTTTTCATTATAAACTTTGATCCGCGTATTAAGAACAGTTTTACGCCTTAGAAACGTGACCGAGAGGATTCCTGGACACGGAATGGTGGAGGGGAACGCCTTGGCGCAGAGCGGAAGTTGTAAGGTTTGACGAAAACTGGTAGATGCAGACGAAATTCATGGCGAAGCAGGGCCACTGCAGCCGACTGTCTCCAGTTTGCGAATATCTGGCGGCTATCTCTTGGCTATCGGAGGGTCATCAGCTAGGAGGTTGCATGTATACTATACATATACATATATATATATATCTACCTATATATCGAGTGTCTTGGGAGAAAAGAGGAGGGAAAAGCGAGAGAGGAAGAGATGAGATGCTTTGGGAGAAGCTGGAATGACGGGGAGGAGATAGGACGAGATGGCGAGGCGAGGCGAGCGAGGGAGCAAGGACGGTAAAGGTGGAAGTCAAAGAAGAGGAGGGGAGAGGGGATGAGGGCAGCAAGCTGGGCTACAAGCTGTCGGTCGACGATAGCATCGCCTATCGACCCCTAGGATCGCCCGAAGAGGTTTTCCATGTTCTTCTTCGTTATACGATCTTGTACGAGGAGCTCTCGTACGAGGGTGTGCAGGTAACAAACACCCCCAATTATGTCATCCTGAATTAGTAGTGGCCCAACTATTTCGAGCCTAACGAACTGTTCTCATCGCCCTGTCGGAGAGGCTCCAGTCTCGTCAGCCGAGTCCATGCGTCTCTCCGACGCCGATCCTATACCGCGAAACAATTTTTCATTTCTCGCGTTGCAACGCGAGCTAGACAACGGCAGCTGATTCTTCAAATGAATTTTCATCTCCCACGAGATACTCGGACGGCCGTCCAGTCTCCCCTGAACGTGTCGTTAAATGGGACGTATCCTCTTGTAAAAGGTATAGCTTTTGTCGGAACGATTACTTCTTCCATCCAGTCGCAACCACGTGAGATTTATTAACTCTTTCCTGGAAACGATTTGTTCGGCTACTTCTATTCTCCATGGATGTTTCGCTAGACTTGTTTTCTTTCAATAAAATATATTTTATCGCTCGCGAGAAAAACAGTAACAGAAATGGACTAGAAAATCAATGATTATTCATGATATGGTATCCTCTACGGTTTATCGTTGTGTGTATGAACGACTGTATTCAAATGTTCCTGTGGGTGTGTCATACATATTCATTGACGTAATACTGAAAACTGGTAGTATGAAAGAACGGACTCTGCTGAGTGAGTTGTCATTGTAGTGACTTTGGGAAAGGCGAGACGACAGCTCTTTAGATGCGGTGTGCCAGAAAACATGACTTTTCCCTTTCACGCAGACGACACCAGTCCTATACTCTCTCTCGGTGCTACGCATATATATATAATACACACATAAGTCTAGAAAAGGACCACTTTCCCAATTTGTTAGTCGCCAGTGGTGGACGCTTTTTCAAGCACCCCCGCCTTCCTACATATTTTACAAAGACATAACCGAATGACGAATATCGTATTCATCGTCGTGCGCCATGGAGAAACTAAAAGCTTTTGCCTGCGGGGGGTAATCCCGAACCAGGGTGGTGGTCCTTCCAAACGTTGTGCAATAGGTCTGCATCGGTTTGCACAGCTCTCACTTATTCTCTTTCTTGACCCGCTATCCTCCCAGAGCGATTCTTCCTTCTCCCTGCCCCCTCTTGAGACCCCCTTACCCCATCTCTTTGTCCCTTATCTGATTTTTCTCCTTCGACCACGCGCGTCCACTCGATCCCTCATTGCAAAATCCATTCACAAAACCCCTCGAAAGAATCTCTACTTATCGAGCATTATTGCAACTCTTAATGTAAACGTTCCATCAAAAACAGATGTACTACATCGCTCAAATACAACTTTCACCTCAAGATTAAAATCCTTTCATTTCAGACAATTTTTTTCCATCGAGGACATGGACTGGCTTGAGTTTCAATCTGCCAATTTTATGGGCCAGCGGATATTTCGGGTTTCGGGCGAAACATGATATTTTTACTCGCTCTCGATATACAGGAGGTGGAGAAATTACGCGTAACGGCAACAAATGTTATTGGTATATATAAGAGAAAAGAATTTTATATAAACACAGCACTGCGGTAAACTCTGTGTGGATATTCCTAGCTGTAGCGCGAGTGTTGGCAAGCGAGAAAGAATAGACTTGAACGGTGCTGCCATCGCAGGACACCAAAGGTCAAGATACTCACTTACACCTGTATAAGAACCTTCGGGTCCGCCTACGCAAAGTTACAGGCAAAACGTCTATCGCGGAACAATACGACGTAAGCTATATGGATACACGTATATCAAGAAAACGGTTCAAGTAACTTACGGAAGGGAATAATCTTAAGTGCGCTGCTTTACAAGATAAGAAATTAAGTACGAATACTCCTTGGTAATCACGAGGCAAGCACCGTTGGATAAGATAAGCTTCGCGTACCGACATACCAGATTGGATTCTGCGGTTGTTCAAACGAAATCCTGAGACTTATATTCATATATATAGTTATGTTTGTTGGTCTACCTTGGGGGGATACTCGATCCGTGACTGCAGCGATCGAGAGTGTTTGTTTCGACGAGGCGAGAGAGCAAAATTGAAATGAAACTATGACGTTTATGAATATGAGATTAAATTGTATACAAAGACGTAGTTATTTGAGCGTTTAACGGTCAAATAGCGTGGAGGTTGTTGTAAACAAATCGTAAAAAAGAGCGGGTAGGTTAGCTTTCGTTGGGTTCGCATCAATGTCTCGCTATTCAAGGTTCGTAATAGGCACTCAAGTTGGTAGAGAGCTTATAAAACCACTCTTCGTTTCAGTGACGACTCCTTTTTAACGCACCCTGTGATCGTTACAGCCGTAAAAGTCGAATCGTTTTGAGAATGAGAATTTCACATTTAAGACTAGCGCTTAAAGCGCATTACGCAATCGCGGCCTGTCGGCTGAAATGAGTTCGTCACAAAGGGACAGTCGTTTCGCACAATGCTAAGGGAAATAACATTCGCTTCAAGCACTGGTAGCATTATCTAACTTTGCGCCGGAGACTTTGTAATGTAATTTTGAATTATGCTGAAATTCACAACGCTCGGTATATTTGCCGAATAATCCTGCTGTTATGAATGTTCTACTTTCCACTAGAGAACTCTACACGCATTTACACAATATTACCAAAGGAAACCATTTCAAATCCATGATTTTATAATTCACTCGAATATATACTATAATTTATCGCGTTGAATACTATATGAAATAATTAATGATATATAAGGATGAATGTAAAGGGAAGAAACGCGTATATGTTAAAAGCTGTATAGGATAGGGGATAGGTTGGATTGATTGGACAGAAATGGAATGATGAGAATGCACGCGTGACCAAAGTATCTTATCCGCGGCTCTGGCGTCGTTAAACAAATATCAATAAAGCTCGGCTTACGTGCTCGTAATGAAAGTTAAATAACGGTAGTAAGTGTACGGTCGTCTCGCGTACCAAACCAGTCGCCGTGGTGAATCAATGTTTCATGGGTATCCGTGCCGCGAGACGCTTTCCTGGGATTAATTACCGTCACTTTCGGTCCGCCGGTTATTCCACCAAACGTCCGTCGTGTATTTTAAGCACGTCGCTCTTTAGTCAAGTACCACATTGCAAATTTTATTTGGAGTCTTTGCCATCTAATTATGGAACATATCGTTGACTTAAATTGACCGCTTCAGCTAAATATAAACTTTATACATTCTATATACATGCTCATTCACCGGGTAGACTTTTGCAAAGTATCATTCGAATGATCGCGTTGAATCGCGAGGAGACCTTTAATTATTTATATATAGCATCTATTGCTGGTTGTTTAAGAAGCATTAACAAATATTAACAATTAACCGCGGCTGTTGTATTCTATCTGCAATATGTTTCGCTGTATAGGCAGATGTCCATTGCGATGTCGACCACATGGGCATTGTCATGGAATAGATTTAGGAGAAGGGGCTTATTCACAACCGAACGACCGAGCTACGCATTGTTAGCTGGAATATCAGGGTAGTTACCACCGTGACCATAGCCGTATGTACACACCTGTATATTTACTTACATCACGTATTACATTGGTTCTGCAGCTCTCTCTCTGCTCGAATATTAAGGGAAGAGAAAATAAACGCATAATGGTCAACCGTTGTACAAGATAAAACGATAAAACGATTTCTACATCGCAACGTTTATGTAAGCAAATATATCCATTCTTTACAAAAATCTATCAAATCTTTCCAGTTTTGGTAAACACTGTCCTTGAGCTAGAGGTGACAAATGTACATTTCCTATTATGAAAGCTGGGGTGAAAGGTAAGTAGAAATTTACCCAGGGCCTAGATTATCTCGTAAAATACGCGTGACAGGTTTAATCTTAGCTGTTACCGGAAGCACGCAGGACTATAGCTACGACCAATATAATGCTGGAAAGAATAAGTCACTTGGTTTGTACGTATATATACAACACACGTAAATTCGGACAGAGTAAGGTAGTGTGCGTCGGTAAACACGCATTCGTTACGTGACCAGTCTTTAACGCGCGCGAGTCCTTTAAGACGAAGCAGCGAGGAATCTTCGTCAGGGCTGATTCGAAATAAATCGAGGAGTTGCTCCTTTCCGGTCGTCTTTAAGCCTATTATAGGGATCTCGGCTTCACTTCACTCCACGAGCATTGGGCTTACCTGGCGCGAGTCGCGAGCATCCATAATCCTCGTGCGTGTGTATTTACAAGCTACGAAAGGAGCGTACATAATAGAGACTATGCGTGCTGGCCCACCAGGGACGCGAAGAATTTTTTCTTCTTTTCCTCGTCTTCTTTCAGCTTCGACCTACGAGAAGGACGCAGCATTCATGCGAGGAAGAAACGCAGGGGGAAAGCACACCAGACCCACGTTCCGAGAACGGTGATTCTTTCTTCATTCAGAACTCGGGATGTGACTTTGGCCAAGCAGTCTTCGGTGGTGCTGGTGCTACCTGTTCCCCGGAACGACGAGTCTCCTTTCTCCGGACAGCCGTAGAAACCAGATCCAGCGATCATCAGTCATTCTAGATCATTTCTCGCGCGCGCTCTCTCTCTCTCTCTCTCTGAGAAGTTGGAACCTTCTGGTCGAAAGGATCCCATTATTCGTCATTACACGGTCACTCGTGAAAACATGCTTAAACAGCCGCACCCCCGCATCCATAGACCTCCTCAAATCATTCAAACTTCACTCACGGACCTTTCGAGGAACTCATCCTGTTAAACGCCATTCGTCGCTTAAGTTTGTGGTAAACCTATGTATCAATATTTGGAAGCCGATTTTCCACCGGAAGACGTATTTCACTCTTTATTCTTCCTTTTCTAACTATATCTCGCGTTTATTTATATACACACCCACACATAAATCCTGATTATAGTTTGATTGATGTCATCCTAATGGCTTGTATAAAAAAATTCAACTCCTGTGGAATTATTTCGGTTAATTTGATTAATTTAGTGGGATAAATAATGATTATTCGGCAGGAATATAATCAAGTTTTATTTGATTATCGAGCGTCGATGTTTCTAATTTAGGATGTGTGTGCTCGGTAGTGGCTCATCTGCCACATTAGAGCGTGGAGTAACGGGCGTCAAGAGATCTCTGAGTATAATTGAAACGAGACAGGGTCCACTATTCTCAACGAGGATAAGTTTGGTATCGTCGGGAGTCAATGCCCAGTCTAATCACAACTCTATGCGGAGGGCACGCGCCAACCTGATGGGTTCATTAGGTGTCGCGACGTCATCCGCATTTTGATCTCACTTTTGCGCCAGTAACGATTCCTCTCGGCCATTCCTATCCTTGCGGGATTGCTTTCAGCTTGTACGCGACCGGATTGCTTATCACGCCACTACTACCGACACACTCGGAGCTGAAAAGACGATCGTTGAAACAGTAAAAAGCTATATTGCTTCATTAATGACTTTTATTTTTCATGTTAAAAGTCTATATATATATATATATATAATAAAACATACGCGCTATCTTTATGCGGAGAGCGACGGTTTTTTCTTTAAATAAATGTGAACTTGTTTTCCTTTCCAATTTATTTGATTATACGTTTTACTAGGCCAGCTTTCAAGACAGCGGCACTTCCTCGGTTCTTAATTGGGAAAGCCATTAAAACCCTTTTCCCACTCTCTCTCTCTCTCTCTCTCTCTCTCCCGCTCTCTTATCCTTTAAACTCCTTAATGAATTGGGCCTTAACTACGTTTACGCCTCTTTCTCTACCAAGCTTCTTTGAAGGAACGTAGACTCTTCAGTCGGACATTTAATTTTTTCACGCCTCGTCGTCCTCTCACAAACGATAAGAATCCTCAATGTTTGAGAAATGAACGAATCTTTTTCACGAAAGTCTGATTCTCCCAACTCGAGCGATTATTTAAATAGAAATGGGATAATCGTGTGGCAGTTTGAAGCGCGAGAAGCATGTATAGGTAAAGAATGAAAGCGAGCTCGAGCTATATACGGCAGGAAAAAACAAAGGTGTGTACAGATTCGGTGGTGCTGAAAATCGGTTGAACCGGACGGTCGCGCTGGAGTAGCGAACGCGAGGAGGGGTTGGCCGGACGGAATAAATAATTGGTTCGCATGCAGAACGCACAACGGGATAGAGAGGTCTCCCTGACGGCTAGGTCGCGGCTTACACACAGTCTCGTAATTTGCGTCTGTGTACGAACGTATGTAGGTACGCGTATAGCGATTTCATTGCTCTGGCGCAGAGTGGCGTTTGACCGACGTGTGATATGCAGTATCCGTGATGGAAGCGCCGTCGTTGCCAGGTAGTGGTGACGAAGGTAGCGTGTGACGCCACCCAACGTTCTCCCACAACCACCCACCACCCCGGCATTGCACACATGGTCGAGCGATCACCCTGCCTGCGTTCCAGAGTGAACGCTCTCTCGGCGTTGCAGCACTTTCAAACGGCCGATGCAATATTCAGCGACTCTCGGCACTCGCGCTGGAGAAAGAAGGATGTGAACGGCTCGGGGGATGGGGTGGGAGCTGGAGTTTGCCCGACCAAAAAAAAACCCCACGTGACCGAGGCCTCCGACCGTCAAATTGGCGCCGCTGTCCATCAACCGATGCACGAGCAATCATCCCCCACCTTCACCCTTGCTCTCTCTCGCTTTTACTCTCGCATTCACCCCCTCTTTTTTCCACTTTTCTCTCTCTCTTTTTCTCCGTCACTCTTGGTTACACTGTGTCCTCTCTCTATCTCTTTGTCGCATCGACCATTGGTCGACCAAGCGCTGACGTGAACTCTCAGTAGGGGGCGGCTCGTACTGAGCAAGTACCGACAGTATGATACTTTACTCCCCCTCTCCAACTCCCTTTCTCTTCCTCCTTACGTTTCTTTTAAGGTATTCCGAGTGCATTCTTCTCTACCATTGAAAAAAGACCGGAAGGGTAACTTGTTCGCTTTCGAAAAGCGCAATTTTTACGACAGCCTCGTAAAAAGAGTTTTTTCAGGAATTATATAAGAAAGTCTTTTTCAAAAAATATTATTTGTACGAGGAATATTTACGTTGAATTATAATTATAATAGTGTCTTTTCTGCTAAAGAGCCATATCTCTTATTGCGTCTAACGATCGTGTTGTAAATTGAAAATAAAAGAAAATGTGTTTGGTCGAGAGCTGGAGATAAGCATGTAAATACTGATAATACCTTGGTAAGTATATCCTTATTCTTTGGCGAGCATGTAGACCAGAATGCTTATAAGAAGAACCGGTCCCAGTGGTAACGTACATCGAGGGCGACAATAACGAGGATAACGTGGTTAGTTCGCCGGGCTTACGAGCTGGTCGAGCAAGCGTGTATGCGAGGAAAGAAACCGCAAGACTCGAGAAGGAAAAAGACGGTAATTGATAAAGAAAAGCGTTCGCAGTTGGCCAGTCGAGGAGGAGTATAAGACTCCCGCGTGTACATTATTTCTGGAAAACAAGGGTGGGGGTGCAACTGGGAGAGAAAGAGAAATCAAACGTGAAGGAGACGGCTGAAGGAAGCAGGTAGAAAAGGGGAGATGGTAAAAGGATGGAGAAGAAAACAAGAGAGAGAGAGAGAGAGAAAGCATAAAAGAGTCGACACTCCGTTATAATAAAGTCCACCCTAGGAAGCCTTCCGTCCGTTTCGCGCGGCAGTTCCTGCCACCACCCACCCCCGCAGCCACCGCACCACACAGCGCTAGCAGCATTACGCCATCCAACTTACTTTGTTCCTCAACTTTATTAATTTTTCCCTCGGTCTTGGGGGAGCTGCCAGTCCTCCCCTCGCCCCGTTCTCCACCGCCTCCAAGGTATATCGAGAACCTCGGTAGAGCGAGATGCTGGGAAAGGGAAGAGGATGACGCGAGGGAACGAGAGACTTCCTTGTGACGGGAAATTTAAAAATCTGTCTACGCGTTGTCGAACCACCCGAGGAAACTTTATTATTAGCACCCTCCCAAGAAAGGGTAGCGTCGACTACGACAACGACGGAGACGACGTTGGTGGCGGTTCGACGAACTACACCGCGAACGAAGATATTGCCTTTATAAACTCATTTGCAGCCGCGACCCGGCATCGATCGCCCAACTTTTGTCCGCTCTCGACGTTCGAGCCAAGCGACAAACCGGACAAGACTTTTCCTCCTCGATGGCGTAGCACCGGTGATTGATGCGCAGCCCGGACTAAAGACTCGGCGATGCCGAATAATTAGAGGGTGGCTCTTCGACACTTTGCCGGAGGTGTTGGCTTTTTTTACACCGACGACTCCGCCCATCCCTCATCTCCTTTTCGGAACTTTCAGCAAGGAATCCCACGATCAATGCTGATCACGCAAATTACCGTTGATGATAATAAAACACGACCGTTTATTTCAATCCATTGCTCCAGTCAATGTTTACTCTTGCACCAAAACAGTATTACTATATATACTTCTTTACAAGTACACTATACTATATATATATTTATACAGAGTCGAGACAGTGTATATTAATTTTTGTTCCAGACGAGTGACTTGCGCGAGAAATTCAAGAAAAATTTCAAGAAAACTCGATGGAATATCTGACGCGGACTTGGATCGTCGTGCGAAAGCCGATCGAAAATCCAATTGTGACGACATCCATGAACCGATTAGTGGTGGCTGCACTTCCACGGGTTTCTGCAACATAAATATTTACGACTCATTCACGAAGCTAATATAAATGCGATTTGGGCGTTTGCTCTTTTTAGTGCATGGCCTAATCCGATTAGGGCCGGGTAGCACAATACTCGCGGCAGTTCGCATTGTACGCTGCTGATGGCAGCGATGGTTTGGGTCACCTTACCCCGGCCGCGCCATCATGGAAAGGGGTCGTTTCCCCCCGTGTTTTCCGATGCATCCAGCAACCAGCACCGTACCCCTCGACACTATTTCTGACCGGTGATGCGGATTTAGTCGCTTTACGACTGTTCCATACAACGATATAAGTCTCTACTCCGCTGCTGCGCCGATGCTCCTTTCGTGGGACGCGATCGGGCCCACTCTTCCGCGCACACAGGCCAACGTCACTCCACTATTGTTACCCCTGTCAGCTTAACCGTTCTGGGCCTCTTCGCACACATTCGAATCTTTCCTTCCCACTAAACAAGACAACCATTGCTACATGTTTTAACACTCGCGACAATCGAATCCGAGTAAACGTTTTGTATACCATGTCGCGTCCTCTTTATAATCGCGCGAAATTCTATTAAAGAAAATATCTTATAAATCCGTTACTGTGTGGTCGATATTTTCCACATGCTTCACATATTTTTGAACTATATACCAATTCAGGAAGATTAAGCTACGAGAAATTGTGTTTATAAAATATACCATGGTTTATATATAATTTGTTGATTTGTGTATATGACAGAGAGGCAATTCAAGAACGAGTGTTCTCATTAGAGAGTGGTGAGGCGCAGCGTATCGCGTTCTTGGTTCGCGGAGGCGAGAGGAAAAGACAGGGCCGTGTGTAAAAGCGACTCTCCACCCCATTGTCAGCCAAACCTTTTCAGAGACGCATTTGTTATCCTTTGAATGAGGAGCAAGCTATTATTTATTCCATTCTTATTTTTTGTCAGCCAGCCGTTGTGTAGTAAATGGATATAAGTCAGCGCGGGCGAGCAGTGGCTCTGTCATTTTTATCGCCTCTCGCCCTGAATTAAGAAGGTGGAGCCGCGACTTCCTCCTCTCCCTCTCCCTCGTCTCCCTTTCCCGTCTCCCATGCTCCCACTTTCTCGCGCGTTCTAGCTTCGTTTCCTATCTCTCACGACACCAACGCACGCCAAATCGACCTATGAAGGAACGCCATATTTCTCTCTCCGCGTTCTGGCTACACTCCTTGCATCGTTGTTCCGGTTCTGACCAAACCTAAACAAGCTAGGCGTTGCTACTCAACGATTTATAGATAAAGCTATATAGTCGACGCTAAAACCAGCTTCGAAACCTGATGACTAATATTATGTTCGATGCTCTTTCATCAGCCACTATCGTTAATCTATTGAAATATTTCTTTTCCATATTTCCCGTAAAATAAGGTAAACTTTTTTTTGTCGAATGAACTGCAACACGGTAAATCCGGCTTTTAGACTTTGGTACAAAAAAGTGTAGTGATATTATTACTTTGTTGGTCTACTTATAGTATTTATTCAGACAACGGGTATCTTTTTTAGTTTCGACATGTCCTTTTTTTTGGCATTGGATGTTATGCATTTTCTAACATTATAAATTTAGAATCGAATCGAAAAATATTTACAGGGACGTACGATGATAGTTCACAAAGAATTCACATTACACAACTATAACCAATAAAATCAATGTTGTTTTAAAATAAATTCAAAGATTTGTTAAATATTTATTTATTCATCTCTTTACATAGGGTGATAGAAAAATGATAAATGGAAGAACAAAATCATATTGTAATTGGGTGCATCCAGTCGACACTCGGAACTGTCAAATATTAAGTAAAAGACACTTGTGACTAGCCAATTTTATTGATGAAACAATTATGTATTTATTTAGCGGCTGAAGCTGCTAAGCGTCAGTTGGATGCGCTCATTAGGTAGCATTGGCCTGTAAACTTGGAGACAACTAAACTTAACTATCAGGTAAATACATGTACACCCATACGAAGAAGAATACAAAAAGAACTTGCGAACTTTATCGCGTAAACGTGTAGAACATGTTGGCATTACCTTAAAAACTAAATACATTTTTTAAATTAACGAAAATCATATATAGAATATGACACAAATTTATCTAATATCCATTCAATTAAGCCATTCTACGCCAAAGTGCTTCTCAAACGATTTCCGATTATAGATACCATAGTAAAAAAGAACATCGAGATTTTCGTGCGAAGTAATCTCTATTATTCTTTTGGCAATATGTTGAATAGTTACTACAGAACCATGGCTTATACTTTTCTTGCTTTCTTGTGTTGTAAATGTATCTGGCAGCAATTTTTCATAAATATTGTACACGTATCTGAGTAGGTCACACATTGGTCCCATTGAAATATTCACATAAAAACCCATAGGGTATTGTGCCTCGGGAAAGCGTAACATCTTATTGAAGATTGGAGTAGCCCCATCTAATAGCTTTATACAATCTTCGAAGAATATGGTTTGTATATATTTATGTGAGTCTGACCCCGTTGCTTGAATCATTGTAGACACTAATGGCAATAGTGATATGAATTTATGCATTGATAAAATTTCTTTGGTAGTATTCCACGGATAATAAGACAATTTTATCTTTTCATCATCTTTGTCAGAACTGATAGGTTGGTTCGGATCTTCCTCATCTTCTTTTGGTGTTTCCTTCTGTTCTAATACCGACGACTGAACAATGTTTGATTTAACAGAGCCCTCATTACGTTCCTTTAATCTCCAGTTTAAACTGTTTACCTCGATCTCTAGATGAATATAGTAGGAATTTTCATTTTTAGAATGGAACCTCCTCCACACAGAGTCATCTTCTAAATAGTCTAGCAATGCTTTAATGATCAAACAATCAATTGAATCGTCAATACAGAATCTCATGAGGTCACTGTACAAAATTAGTTTAGCTTTGTCATCCATACACACACACGACATTTTTCTCTTCAGTTTGAGTATAAATTCACGAGTCTTTATTTAAAAGCTGGATGTTTCATTTATCTAAAAGAAATCGAACAGTACTATTTTGTTTAATTGAGTTTTGAAAATCTGAAAATTTAGTCACAAACAATGAAAAACCGATATTCTTAGCCCTCATCAGTCTTAAGTCATTTATTATATGAAAACTGTTCTTTTACAAAAGTGACTTTTGACTGATGAGAATTAAAATCTAAATTATTCTTACAAATATGATATATGCTTTATTTGGATAATAAATAACCACTTACAAACTTAAGCAGCTCCTTAATTTATTTTAATAACTACAACCAGCTGGTAGCCCTTTGGTGAATTGTGAGGCCTGTGTGAGATAGAAAAGTGTATATGTAAAGATTTTCTTCCCGTATATGTATAGTAAGCGTTCAACAATTGAGCAAGGTAACACCGTGTATGTACATACATATATACGGTACACAGGGGACACAGGACACAGTGTTACCACGCTACGGTGTCCCTCAAGCCCTCTATTACCAACAGTACGGAGCTAAAAACTAGGGACAATTGTCCAGCGTTATTTTTCGCCCAATTTCAGTGTTATTGGACTTGTTGGAATCGTTAGGACATGCACCATGTCACAAAAAAGCCGTATTTTTCAAAAAACGAAAAAAGAATAAAATTGTTTAAAAATTTTCATTAATAATATTTAAAGGTAAAAAAAACCGTAAATTTGGGATTTTTTATGACAACGTGGCAAACCTAACGATTCTTATAAGCCCAAGAACATTGAAATCGGTTGAGAAATAGAGCCTTACAATTGTCCCGCGTTTATGAGGTGGATGATAACCAAAAATTTTCAGAAAGAAACTAGCCTCTCTCAACCGTCTCGCCGCTCATGGTAACGTGTTCCCCCACTCCAGCATCGAAGTTTACTCTATGCGAAAAAGCTTTCTTCTCACTTACGCTATTCCCCAATCTTTGGTTACATAAAAATATCGCTAAGATATAATACTTATACATTGCATGCATAAAGAATCCATAAAATAACACTTTTTTTTTTAATTATTTTTGCAAGCTTACTCTCTCTCTCTCTCTCTCTCTAAACAAATCACACATTGTTTTTAAATTAAAGCAAATTTTTATGAGGACCTTGACGATCACAATTTTTTTTGCAGTATAATATAGCCAGCCAGATCTTATAACAAAATTAAAAAATAGTCATACAATATTCACAATAAGTCATAAACTAGCTAATAAATTGATTGTGCATGTGAAAAATATAATTATTTTTAAGTATTAAAAATAAACTCTGAGACCTTAAATTTTTAAACAATTGTTATTGATTTATTCGTCTTTTTCAATAGGAAGGTACAAAAATGATAAATAGAAGAACAAAATCATATTGGAATTTAGTGGATTCAGTCGACACTCAGAAGCGTTAACTATTAAGTAAAAGACACTTGTGATTAGCCAATTTTATTGATGAAACAATTATGTATTTATTTAGCGGCTGAAGCTGCTAAGCGTCAGTTGGATGCGCTCATTAGGTAGCATTGGCCTGTAAACTTGGAGACAACTAAGCATAACCATCAGGTAAATGCATGAACACCTAACGAAGAAGAATATAAAGAAAACTTGCGAACTTTGTCACGTAAACATCAAGAACATATGTTGGCATTACCTTAAAAACTAAATACATGTTTTAAATTAACGAAAATCATAGAATATACGTGTGACACAAATTTATTTATAAATCCATTTAATTAAGCCACTCTACTCTTAAGTGCTTCTCAAATGACTTTTGATTATAGATACCATAGACAGAAAGAACATCGGTACTTTGGTGGGAAGCAATCTCTATTATTCTTGTCGCAATACGTTGAAACGGTATTCGAGCATTATTGTACTCAATCAGATCTTTATCCTGCTCTGTTAACGTATCTTGCTTTAAATATTGGTAAACATTACACAAGTAATTCAGAGCTTCACTTATTACTCCCATTGAAACATCCACATAAACATCAATAAACTGCTGATCCTCGGGAAACCGTGACATCCTGTTGACGATCGAAGTAGCCTTATCTAATTGCTTTAGAAAATCATCAAAGAACATGTAGTCTTTGAACGTTTGAAAGTTTTCTTGCTTTATTGTAATCATTGTAGACACTAATAGCGATAGTGGTATGAATTTATGCATTGAGAAAACCTCTTTGGAAGAATTCCATGGATGATAAGATAATTTCATCCTTTTATCATCTTCATCAGAAATGATAGGTTGGTTCGGATCTTCCTTACATTCTTTTGGTGATTCCTTCTGTTCTGATTCCTCTGACTCATCAATGTCTGGTTTAAGGAACTCCTGATTCATTTTCATTACCGCTTCACAGATGGAATTATATACACCATTTAAGTAAATATAGTAAGTGTCGATTTCGTTATTTCGGAGCAGATTTCTCAATTCGTATCTTTCTAATTGATCTATTAATGCATCAACGATCACGCGATCGGCTGGATCGGTAACATCGAATTTAAGGAGGTCATTGTACACAATCAGTTTATTAGGGTTATCCAACGTTTTTCTCTGCATTTTGAGTATAAATCCACGAGTCTTTATTTAAAAGCTGGATGTTTCATTTATCTAAAAGAAATCGAACAGTACTGCGTTTTGCTTAATTGAACTTCGAAAATCTGGAAATTTAATGACAAACAATTAAAAACCGATATGCTTAGCCCTCATCAGTCGTAAGTCATTTATTATATGAAAACTGTTCTTTTACAAAAGTGACTTTTGACCGATGAGAGTTAAAATCTAAATTATTCTTACGAATATTATGCTTTATATGGATAATAAATAATCACTTAAAAATTTATAAACGGCTCCTTTCTCTCTCTCTCACTCTCTCTCTCTCTCTCCCTTTTTATTGCAGTAACGACAACCAGCTCATGGTGAAATGTAAGTCTTATGACAAAAGAAAGTGCATATGCAAAGATTTTCTTTCCGCATACACTTCATGTTAAACAAAAGCGCAAGGCGGCAGCAACGTGTATCTATCTAACTATTGATTAGCTATAAGATCTCACGAAGTTTGAGTAGATCACTAGTCTATCGGTTACCACACAAACACACACACATACATACAATACGATGCAGATGGCGCTGTCGCGTTTATTTTTCCCTACATATCCTCGTATGCGCAGTGATTTTAAGTTTGCACTATGGTGTAACTATGAATAGCGTAGGAAGAAATGTAAGATTTATATTATCAGAGATGCGATAAGCTATTACTTTTTAGCTTTTATTTCATTTTATTCTTTAAGAAATATTACACATAACTATAATCAACATAATTATATAGAGTACTATATACATTGCGAGTATACTATTTAAAGAATCTATAAAATAATAGTCTTTAGTTATTATTTGTGCAGGCGTACTCTCTCTCTCTCTCTCTCTCTAAACAAATCACAGTCTTCTTAAATTCAAGAAAATTTTTATAAGGACATTGACGGTCTCCATTTTTCTTACAGTATAGTATATATATAGCCAGCTAGATCTTATAACAAAATTAAAAAATAGTAGCAAGAAATTCACAATAGGTCATAAACTAATAAATTGACATCACCTGCAATATAATTATCGTTAATTATTAAAAATAAATCTTGAGATCTTAAATTGTTAGATAATTGTTATCGGTTTATTCGTCTCTTTCAACAAAAGTATATGAAGTTGAAGTGAAAATATTAGTAAAGAATCATGACATGATACTGAATAAGTTACAGTACATAAAAAAGGATAACAATTAAACTATACATAGTAAACTTCCAAAAGATCATACATTCGTATATACCAGCTGAATTATGAATAATTTGGCTAACTCAGACGCTTAAACATAAAATGTATGAGGATTTCGGCTCAAAAGTTAATCCAAACTTATAAACTAATACAACTTTTAAAATGTATACAAAGTAAAGTTCTTTATAAATCCTAAACAGAACACCATCGAATACCCATGCTGTCTTCAAATGATCTTTGATTATAGACACCGTAAATACAAAGAACATCTGGGTTATTCTGTGCTGCTATTTCAATAAATTTTCTAGCAAAATCTAGGAATGCTATGTTACCAGTTATGCAGGAGTTTCTGTCACTATAATTAAACTCCAGAGTACGCAGCATATTCATGAAAAGATTACCCATAATTCCCATAGTTATATCTATAAACATTTCACAGGGTTCATTGTTAGAAAAACGAACATTTCTCGCGAACATCGATTTACTTTGAGAAACAGTCTCTCTCATAACTAATCCAAGCGGTACTTTTTTTTCTTCAAAATTACTTTGCATAGCTACAACCACTATACACAAACACTTTCGTAGAGGCACAAATTGATGGATGCAAAAAATCTCTTTACTATAACTCCATGGATAATACGAGCATCTCACACTGCCTTCGACTGCAAATTTGGAAGCAATATTTCGGGTCGCTACATCCTTAAGCTGTTTTGGCACATTTTGTTGACGTAACGACATACGGGTAAACTCTTGATATACATATGAGCTTTCAAATTGACACGGAAACTCAGACATCTTGCTTCTTTGGTAACTCTGCACAGGGATATTGCCGGTGGAATTACTATACATACGTGTCGATATATGCAAGTAATATTCGTCGAGCTTTCTGGCGTTGAACAGTAAAAGCGCTTCGTAATCACGTAGTCCGTACAATAAATCGGAAATGATCTCACGATCAATCGAATTGTTAATGTCGTGCCTAAGCAACTGGCGGTACACAAGCGGACGAACTTCTTCATTTAAAATTCTTCTCTCCATTTTCAGCGAGAACGTGCAAATTTTTATTTATATACTTGGTGTTTATTAAATCTGCTACTGTATAAACTGGGACGCAGAAATGAAACCTAACGAAACACATAACGAGCAGTATTATTATGTTTTGCTTAACTATAACTTCACAATATCGCTTGGAAATTGAAACCTCCGTTTTACTTTATTACAAGCACTTAAAACTCGATACTATATACGTACTAGTAATTATTCTCTTGCATTTTCTGCTTTATATGTTGTATCTTAACGAACCATTATAATTTTCGGTACTCCTTTTACTATAGAAATGATGACTAGATTAAGACGATTGCAAAACGTACAGGTGTCTCCTCCTTTCCCCATTCTTAATATTGAATAAATGCGCAAGGTATTGCTGCGCATTGATCTAATCATTGATTCGCTATCTAAATAGCGGAAAATTTAAATAGACTTTTATTTATCAATTATCGAGTCGATCCAGTTGGCAACATTGTATTTCATTGCTTGCAGGACTCTGTAGATAGAAATTGGAGACTACGCGTGTATTAACATGGAAAAGATATTACAATTTGAAATAGACTTGTATTATTTAAATTTGATTTTAAGATTTCTCTGAAACTCGGTAGAATAAACAAAATTTTTTTCTCTAAAAAATCTTAGTACATATTACTTGTATTATAAAAAAACGATAGTTTACCGAAAAAAAAAAACGGTTTTTGGAGCACAAAGTCAACAAATTTGTTAAAAATTCAAGGTTTCTTTTGAAATATATTCATACAAGACCGAGCTTAACTCTATTATGTAAGAATTCTATAAAGTCAATGCTCTCTCTTGCTTGAGTATCTGTGAAAATCGTTAGGTGTAAAGCGTCTGGGAGTAACGAAGAAGATTCGTGAGATTAGACGGGGGCAAGGATGTGTCCAGCTAGCTTAACGTCTTACAGCGAACTCCACTCCGTGGCTTCAATAATGGAGCACCGGCTCTCATACTGGACTTCATGGACAGCGTCCATGTAGGTGGAAACTGGTAACCCCGTGTCGGAATCATGTCACAGACAAGGTTGGCCAATCGTGGACTAGGTTTTTCCTCGAAGCATCCCTCAATCCCGAATCTCCGTCTTGTTCGCTTTACGGACAGCTCGCAGGTCTCGGAATTCTTGATATCGCCGAGGGATCCAATAACATATTTAACGAGGGGTGTCGCAGATCCGTGAAATCGGATTGACCAGCGTCCATATTGGACAGTGTCCTTCCCATCCAAAAGCTTCCTTTCTTCTTTAGTCACACCCTCCGTTGTGTTTACTACTGTCAGAGTCTATGCTAGCTTTTTTCTGCTACCATTGACCCCCGTCACGCTGCCATGCCAAGCTCATATATATATATATATACCTTTTCCCTCTATCATATCTAAAATCTTTATCCCTCCCAATTTTCTAAGTACACACTCTCGGCGCTCTCGTTGCGAAGCTTTCAGCGCGATTACATTAAAACAGTAGGACATTACTTTTATTCGATGCGTTTTAGTAAAGATTTAGGAAGATTTCCAAGTGGCTTCACCCTAAATGTGGATTTAAGTATCTAGTCATACTACGAGGAGGTATTTTCCCCTGGTTAACTCGGAGGTTTATCTGGTAGGAAAGAAGCGAAAGCAAAGGGGGGTTAGTTGTTAAGAAAGAGTAGTAGAATAGTCGAAAGCAACGAGGCCGGGATTAGTCGGTGGTAATAACCGTCTACGTGGTTTGGAGAGCTCGCCAAGCAGCAGCCGCAACGCTGGAGAAAGAGGGGGTGCAGGAGGACGGGGCGGGGGTGGGGAGGTAGCGGTTGCCCGGAGGAATAGAGTTAGGGTAGCTTCGGCAGGATGATTTTACGTGCCTCGGCAGAACGCGGGCCTACACGGTAGTCTGTGGCCGTGTCGGTAGGCGGCCTCGGGCAATCCTGTTGATTAAAAGGTGGGGAATCGACCCAAATAAACTCGCCATTAAACCAGATGAGTCTCCGCGCGCGATCGCACTTCAGCCACGTCCTACGTTTCCACGGATCTGTCGAGATTGTGTGGGTGCTCGGAGCTTGTGTGCTCGACTCGTATACGCGAAGGCTTGTCTGCGCGTGTATATACGAGCTGCGCACCCTCTTTTTCCCCGGTACCACCTCGCTGAGGAGGGAAACTCGGGTGGGGAGGCGCCTGCTGCGGCGGGGAGGGGAGAATAAATTGATTTCGTTGACTCAACCAGCCGTAACGCCCCCTCAGCATGATATCAACCCTAAGCCTCGGTTATCTTTATTTAAGCTTTACGAGAGTCTACGCTGGCGAATCGAGGAAACTTCATGGAAACCTCCCCCCCCCCCCACCCCCCTCCCTCTACTCGCTTTCTTCCTCGTCACTGTTTCTTCCGTATCCGCGCGCTCCCCGTACTCCGAAGCTTATAAACGAGAGTGTACTATAAAAAAACCTCTAGGACTTTTTGTCTGTTGGACAACTCTCCCTGCAGCCATCTACTCTTGTAGTATCATATCTATATATGTATATATATATATATATATATATATATATATATATATATATATAGAGAGAGAGAGAGAGGGTACATAACTGTCGCGTGGATTTGGGTAAAATCGATGAATGCGATATTGTTGCACTTGTAGGTTGCTAGTGAGATTAATTAAACCAGTGTTAGATGGTGTCAACGAGATCCGTTGTCGAGCGATCATGGCGGCGGCGTTTAGCAGAATGGAGCCTAGCGAAAGGGACGACGCGACGCGACGCGACGCGACGGAACCTAGTGATCCGCGTCGCGGGGGTGAGACTGTATAAGCTACCGTACACTCGTATACCAGATGTAATACCTGAATATACACGTAGCAAGCGTGTAGGCTACTCTCTGATAACTCATCGGCATATACTTACACATCCACGTGCTGAAGTAACTTCAACACTCGCGCACGCATCGCACATCCAATATTCGAGTTTTGCCTATCGACTCTATACCAACAGTCCACTCGGCTGCCTTCATTAGCAAATGCCAGCGTCGAGCCGTGCGGCCGGTGCGATTGCAACTTCACCTCCGGGAGCTTTTAACGCCACTCTGTTTCATCATTCCGTTTCGCTTATACCGCGCCTGATATTGCATTCATCCTCATTTCCAGCTCGAGTACATTCCGCGAAACGATAACTGGGATTCTTTGAAGGAAGCTGTAAATTCCCCATGGCAGTGTATATAGAATTGGCGCTGCTCTTGGCTGGCATTCGTTGCTCAAGGACATCTGGACGTTTAATGAATTTATTCGCGAGCCGCTGGTCTCCCTGCGTTTGAGCTTGATAACTGCATGCGTGATAAAAGGGTCGTTAGTATCGATGGTGACAAATGATCGCGGTAGCATTGAAAAGGACAAACGTGATAAATCGCGCATCGTTTTACATTTGGAACGGAAAGGTTCGCGCGGTTCGTTTCGGACACTTTGCCTTCCGCGCCTGGAACAAATGGCGACGGAGCGTGTGCGTGAATATAATGAAAAGAGCGCAGCGCGAAACTATAGAGAGAGAGAGAGAGAGAGAGAGAGAGAGAGAGAGAGAGAGAGAGAGAGAGAGAGAGAGAGAGAGAGAGAGAGAGAGAGAGAGAGAGAGAGCTGCTGCGTCGAGTAGAGCGCGCGCACTCCCCTGGCACACAGACACAGGCTTATACACACGTATCCCCTCCCAGGCTGCCGGATATTATAATAATGAAGCACGTCATTTCTCAGAGTGTCAACTGCACTGAATCGAAGGACCCAGGATGGGTGGGCATGTCCAGGGAAGAGCGATGCTGCGTCTAACATCCCCGAGGGTGTCGTGAGCCAGTAAAAGGGGGTCTCGTAGCTTCATCAGCGGATATTAAAGGATTTGCATGAAGTATTATTATCGTTATTGCCGTCGTGCATACCCGATGGACGGGCGTCCAGTTAGCGATAATTTTATTCGACGCTCGTCCAATGCGTCTAAATCTCTTTCCGCTTGCCACCGTGGAAAGTGCACTTTCATGTTGCTCCAATTAATTTTGCCTGAAATCGTCCAGTGTTTCGGACGTGTTAATTTCTGTTTTAGTTTCGCGACACTTAGCTCTCGGATACGTATAAGCGCGCGATAAGGAGCGGCTTTAAACAGGCGATCCTGCAATTAGTATCCAACATCCGGCAAAACTTGTAGCTATGCTCCATTACGCTTGTTATTAAAATATTCCAGAGGGTCGGCGCAATATCGTGAGACGAATAAATGATTTAACGACCAGCGTGTTTATGGTGGAAACTTTGGTGCGTGTAAACAATTGGAATGTTACAATTTAGCATAGTAATTTCAAAGATATAATGTAATTGTGTTGGCAGTATAATTGACAGGTATATATATATAGTTAAGCCTGCTTTTCCATCAATGTTACTGACATTTTTCTTGCGGGGCAAGGTTCTTCGTAAGAGCTGGGTATAAGAGAGAGAGAGAGAGAGAGAGAGTCGGATGAATGACGTTAAATTATGTGGATAGCGTAGGAAGTAGGAGAGGGGAGTGGTACGAATAGCAAGCCGCATCTGTGGCCTGCAGAGGGTGTAACTTGTGTAGGGGACGATCGTGCGCCGCGCCGCGCCGGCTCGTAGCTGCTTTTCTCCTTTCATCTCGCTCCCACTCCACACTCGTCCCTTTCTTCCATCTTCTCTTTCCCCTCCCCCACACTCCCTCTCTTTATACTTGGCGCTAACTTTATTGCGTGGCAATTTGCTTATTAACTCGCAGTTAGTCTCGGCTGTGCGTCGATTAATTAATAGGCACCGAGTCACCAGATGGAGACACGCCCAGCTAACCCACCCCCAAATACGGCGAGATTGTACGCGCTACCCTTAAATATTTGTCATCCCTACCTTATCACCCTCGCATAACAGAATTTAATTCCGTCTCAAAGATTTTCGTTAATGAATTAATCACCGCACAGACTGTTCCTTTTATAACTCTGGCAACTTCATTCTTATTCGCTGAAACGATCGGATATTTTATTCGCAATTTTTTCATTGATTTATCGCGATTTGACGTAGCCGTCTCAACCATTTCACTGGAGATTATATATATATATATATATATACATGTGCATGGTAGCAGCAATAAACAAGGCGATGTGTTGAAAAGGCGCGATTAAGGTTCCCTTAACCGATTCGGGTGTCAATATTTACCGGGGGTGCTGGGCTGCGGCTCGACAGCTACCGCGCGCGTCTTTCATCAATGCGTTATACCGGTGAAGACTCGACGTCGTTTAACGCGGCTCGAACCACCCAATATAGCACACCCTCCTCCCTTGTCTTCGCCCGAATCGTGCTCAGTCAACCACCGATGTACACGCAGCCTTGTAGTTAATACCTTTGCTAGCTGCGTGTATGCGTAAACGCACCTCCCCCCTCTCCCTCTCCTACCACTTCGACGACCGAACCGAGCAAACATTTGAGCAGCTTCCTTAGCTGCTGTTCTCCAAGCCCAACTGGAGAACCCCGTGTCGATATTGTGTATATCGCTTCGTGTACTAATGGGTACCGCAGAAAGCTTTGATCTTGCCATTTAAACGAAGCAACGTCATCCTCGTCGTCGGCCCTTCCACACCATTATATCCATTAAAGGAACGTTTCGCATAAATTCTCAAATCGATCGTAAACCAGTCGAGATGAAATAAATGATCTTACAAGCTGACGATAGACTTATTATTAATCTTGATAACAGCTGAAACACGAAGAGCCTTTTTCCTACCGGCGTTTCGCTGTAAAAGTTTTTCTCGTCTGGTGTATTATACATATATGCATGAGAGAGAGAAATTCATTCCGTGAAACCTGCAGCCTTGCTGGGCTGAGTGACCGACGCGACAACAGTATAGACGGGGTGCACGCACATGCAAGGAACGCCATTTCTGTGTAGTGGTACTATACATACGTGTACGATGAGGAGGAGGAGGAGTAGGAGGAGGAGGAGTGTGAGAAAAGAGGATGGAAATATAGAGGAGCGAATGAAACGACGGAAGAGCCGAGGAGAGAAATCATATTGACCCCGAGCCATGTACGCTTTGGCCGACAGCTACGAATCAATAAAGATTTCCCAATGCGAGCGAGTTGGACGAGAGAATATTTCAAACATTCGCAGACCCTTCTTTCAATCCCCCTCCCCCATCTCTATCCCTTTCTTGCAGCCCTTCCACTTATTCGCACTTTTATTATCTTGGCGCGAGAAACATTTTTTATCGACTGGTCTGGCACGAGCCTCCGACACGGGCTGTAAACTTTTCCTCCCTCTTATCCTACAAGGACTCTTTCTCCCCTCGCACTGTCCACGTCCCTTTTTTCACCGTCCGTTCATATCATCGCGACATCCGCTAAAAATACGTAAATCCTTTCGATAGAATAAAATAAAAGATGAAGCTTGTCTCCTCCCTCCTCGATTGTGCAAGTGTTTTATATTATTAAAAGTTGCTTTATTTTCTTTGCGATGGCCATTAAACTATAAATAGAGCGATTGGAGCGAAGCTTTTTAAGGAAGCAGCTTGATTTTCTATTTTAACTTGTCTGCTTGTATAATAGTTCATTTGCGCAGGATGGGGGAAGCATGCAATAAACATATTCCGCCGAGTGGAGTTGCCGCTAATCTACACATCTCTCCGCCTTCATCATCCCCAGCTGCCAATCTATTCGCTTGGAGTATTTTTGTTGTAATCTTCCTATTTACAGTTGGCTAAGTGACATTCGTTTAATAAGATAATTGACTTGCCTCACTCGGTGGTCTCCAACTCGCCGAGCCAGTCGATCGATACTTATTTTCAGCACTTGTTAGTTTTATCGTACTGCACTTTAATGATTTTGCAGCACAAAAATATTTCGTTGGCGTCGTGGAATAGAATAGTGAAAGCAAAAATGGACTCGTCGCCGGTTAACTGGACGATGAAACAATCAAAATTCATATATCGCTAAATGTTGAAATGGTGAGAGCAGTGAAAGGAGTTAAATCAGACAACTTAATCAAAACGGATGTTGGATAATAAAGTGCTTCACTTATCACAGTGCGGAATGTTATTGACTCGTCACTTTTTGACATCGGCTAAACGTGATTGTCAATTTAAGACAAATATTAATGCACGCATGTTTTGTCGTGATAGACGGATGATTGATACAGTGCGAAAAAAATCTTTTACCCCAATGTGAAAAAATGATAAGGGGAGATTTGAAAAAAATAAAAATGACAGGGAAAATATTATTCAGGCGTATAAATTTCTTTGTCATAATTTTATTCTTTGTATTTCTCTTCCCCATCCTCATTCTATCCCTTCTACTGCAATAAATACGGCGAATTGTCACCGTAGCTAACAATAAAACCTATATAGTTTCCGGTATAGAATTCCGATATCGTCAATATATATATTCATCAATCGTATCGCATTGATCAAATTTGCTGTTGACGATTCATCGAAAGTACTGCAGGTATAGGTATAAACGGGAGCAAGGGCAAACAAGGTAACGAGTGGCCATCAACCGATAATTGAATGCTCTTAGGGCAGACGAAGAAGGGAGTTTCGCATCTGAGGATTAGAGTGTTGGGCCTGACTCGAGTCACGGGTGGGGATGTAGGAGCTGCGGAAGAGCAGGAGAGAGAGAGAGAGAGAGAGAGAGAGAGAGAGAAAGAGAGAGAGAGTGAATCGCTCGATAGTGCGAGTTAAGGGATGATGCTGGACCTCGGTCGAGAGGAGAATGCTCAGGGGATGCCGGAGACATTTGTCAACGAGACGAGCGGTGAGTGGACTGGACTTCCACCGTGCTGGGTCCGTACGTGTATTCCACCGAGACTGTGCGAAGGAGAGCCAAGCCAACCTTTTCCCTCCCGGATCAGCCGATATTAAACCGCATACGTCTTCGGCATCTGATCACAGACGGAACTCTTAACAAGTTTTCCTTTCCCAAAAACACTTTTTCGAATCACCATGAGCTAGAATTTTGCCAACAATTTTGTTATAAAAGTTAACGCGTCGTTAAGTTTTATCCTCTATGGCGATATTTTAACAGCATTTTCTCTATTAAATTCCGAGTAAAACATGACGGGAAAAGATCAGCGCCGAGTCGAGTAATAAAAAGCTTAATTAGAAGACTCGTGGTATAATGAATGTATACATTTATACGTCTCTCCAACTGTAGTTGCAACGGGGAACATTCATTGCCGGGCAAATTTTGCTGCAAGTTAACGTAACAATGTAACAACTCGTACATTAATTAATAGGCTGGCGGCGGGCGTGTTTGCGTTTGTAAGCCCAGTTGGCGTAGATGGTGGTTCGCGGACCGATATTATTACGAAGACAAACGGACTGACGTTATCTAACATCGAGGGCTTTTCCGGCACCCTCGCGACCGTCAGCCCTCGGGGAATATTCATCAGGACGGAGATAGACGAGCAGCCTAAACTCCTGCAAGAAGGATTTCGACCAAGGACGATACAACGGGGAGGACTAACGACTTCATTCCACGCGTACCTATCCATCCTACGCGTTGAAAGCACACAGCTTTTTCCGCGACGCTCGCCTCTCTCGCAAAATTATACTTATATATATGTAATATATGCATACGTATATATGCAATCTGAAAAGGAGAAAACCCATAATAGAATACACGTGTATATCCCTGCACACTATATAAATAAGGTATATTATATAGACAACGTTTGAATTCCCACCTGACGAGTTCATCCCTTAGAAAAGTTTGAAGCATCGATTATTTTCCAACTGGCTGTTCGATTCCACTGGCAAGGCGCGCGCCAGCAGAGAGTAAATTGAATCCCTTCGCCAACCCTCGAATCGAATCACAACGATATATGAAAATCGTCCTTTATAAATGGCCGGTTTTGCAAAGCATCATATTATTTGTGGACTCAATTCTGAACATATGTGAGGATTCGGATATTAAAGCGAGTGTGGAATATGGCATCCCTGCGAAGAGTAATATTATTTCCGGATGGAAATACGATCTGCGTATATGGATATATGTATATATTAGAGGTAGACAGGGGTTTTCGTGTAAAGATTCGCGTATTAGATTTAAATCTCGCCTATATATATATATATATATATATATATGCATATATAGCTCGCAGTCTTATATCAGGCTAGATACGCGTAAGGGGGTAGTATATATAGGTAGGACGCGCAAGGTTGGAATCGGCGCGGGGGTGTGGGAAGGGAATCGCAAAATGCGCGGGTATAACAACGTTCGTTCGGTTACGGTGGGGGTGTGTCCAGGACAAGGAACGGGCGGGTTCGGAATAGCGCTGCTGAGCTAGCTGACTCGCATCGTTCGCCAACATTGTTCCCCTTTATTTGATTACAGGGCATTCGTATACACGATTTCACCGCGCGCGCGGGTTCTTCTTTCCGTTTCATTGATCTGTATTATACGCCCGCTGGCAGTCCCCAACCTTTTATCCATGGCGCGCTGCGCGACACGAAAAAGCCGGGCGCGTATACCGTGCTATATATATACGCGTAGAGAGCAGCGAATTTCAGAATCGAAACGAAGCCAGTTTGGGCAAAATTATAGTGGTTGCAATACCGCTCGTTGTATATATATATATATATATATATATACGGGCGTTTTCCCTTTACTAATGTAGGTATAAATTAGAGATCACTCGAAGCCCCATAGCTAATCCTATATATCCCAGATATATTACGGCTATAAACTCTCGCTCAAAGCCTCAAGAGTGCAGAGATTTGATTTCCCAGCGCCGGCGAATTCTCAGCATTTGGTTACTGGCCTGGCAATGTTCGGCGTGTAAGCACAGTCGGGAGGATATCCTTTCGCTTTATATAAATGGAGCGTTGTAAGCATGCCCCACAGGAGCCAGTCGGATTCGCACGGCTAACAGATGAGGTATTAGGCGTCGTAATGGCTCCATTTCCCGGGGAGGCCAGGGTGGGGGCCGGGATCAAAATATTTCTACAAATCATTACTTTTAATTTGCTCGTCCCTTTTATCAAGACTAATGTGCTCGGTTGGTGAGCTTGCACTCGCACACTGCTACGGTTCAATGGAGAGAGAGAGAGAGAGAGAGAGAGAGGAGGGCTCGTAAAAGTGGTTGGGGAGATCTGGGAGCGTGCGTATCTCGTCTCGCCATGTATATCGAATATAAGGAACCGTATAAGGTTGTTATATGTATATGTATGTATATGGGTATATACACACAGGCGTGGACGAGAGAGACGCGTGTACGGAGTGACAATGGCGTTGCGATGTACGGATGATCCTCCTGAGGGACCAGCTGGCCGCGCGGCAGGGTGCACCACGTGCAACGTCGCCGAGTTTCGCGACGAACCACGCCGGTAGGTCGATAGCGTGAGACGACGAGCCCTCTGGCAAAAGCCTGGCAACAATAATTTTTCATAGGCAGAAAAGAAAAGGGAGGATGCCATTCATTAGCCCTGACTCGGTTGGTTCGCACGTTGTTGCCGTTTGCCTGTGACACCTCTCAATAACCGGCCAACCAGCTTACCAACCAGCCTATACCGTAACCCCCCTCCCTCCCCCATCCTCCATCATTCCTCTCTCTTGTACCATATATATATATATATATATACCATCTCCTCTCATATAAGCATCCTTCTCCCTTCTTCTTCTTTATTGGTCCGCGCGAGCCTACTACTCTCTACCCACCACACCTCGGAACCAACTCGTATAATAGATATATCTACGCCAGCCATTGTGCACTCCTACTGATATATATTTCTCTTATTGCCAGATTAAACGCACACCCGCCGTGCTTTATTTCCACTCGCGATCCACACACCTTTTGCTCTTTTCTCATTTTTACTTCCAACACCTATATACATACAGCTAGCCGTCTAATTTCTTATACCGAGAATTTTGCAATTATTATCGATCGATCGCAGAGAATTCGTTTGTACAAAAGAATGAATAATTCAGTGAAAGATCAGTGGGACGAGTCTTCTTTGCACGACTCTTTTTGTAGAATCCATGGGGCATTTACGATCGGTATGAAAATGAAGTTGACTGGGTGTATATATTGCTCATGACCGAAATGGTTTGGTTTCTCGCTTGGTTGAGCAGAGAGGCACTGGCGTAACGTCTGTTTTGCGAAAGATCTTGGTATCAGGCACCACGGTGTGGCACGAACCACAGAGGCAGCAAGCTTGTAGAGGGGTGATCTCTCGCGGAGGGGGGAGTGGTTGCGAAGAAGCAGGGTAACCATAGCCATTGCCGTAGAGGGTATAAGTCCCGGACACCCCGTGGTGCACCATCCGGTAACTCGACACCGTCGTTTGTACTCCAGTGGTATAGTACTGCCTGGCAGTGGCAGCGCGAATGCACAAAAACACACGTATGAATGCGTACGACAATGGCAAGTCCTACACAGAAGTGCTCGTTCGTCCCTCCCATCAGATAGATCTGCCCTACTGGTGTGACATTAGATACCATTTAAGGATTAATATAGCCATAAATAAGCCTGACTCTTTCCATTCTATCTCTTTTTCAGCGGTGCCACGGGTCTTGGGCAATAAACAGTCGAGAACTACAACCGAATGTCTCTTTTCTCCCATTTCACTGCACTGACAAAAAATATCCACAGGAGAGTTGACTTTTTTTTTTCAAGACAGAAAGTCTCATTGATTTCCCGCTGCCGTATTCGCGTCAAACTAATCGGATGATTTCAAAATTTATAAGAATTACCGGAACGAGGGATTTTTTCCATAGAAGAATAATAACAGGATATAAAATTCACTTTCTTTCCGTGTATGATAAATTATGATGGATCTCCGAAACATCTGCCAATTATACAAACTTTGTAAATACCATTTTTGGCGATTTATCATGATTTCTCAGCGTCTGATATTTTCATCCAAAGGTAACTCTGTAGCGTCGTGGAGTAACGTCGTGGAAGGTTTGGTAGTTTTAGCGTTGGCAGGCACGTGCGAATATAATATTCACAGTTTGTAGGAACAGGAACGAGCCGCCGTTTAACACGCCGATAATATAATATAAGAAAAGGTAAGCGACGTGAGAGCATAAAACACAGCTGCCGCCGCGCAATCAACAGCAATACCATTGGATGAAGAAAAGCAGCATGGGGGAGAGAGCGAGAGAGAGAGAGAGAGAGAGAGAGAGAGAGAGAGAGAGAGAGGTTCTCACAACGCTCACTCGGTTCACTCCTTGGCCGCACACTTGCTCGACGACGAGCTTCTCGCACACAGCTACACGCAGAAGAGAAGGAACAGCCGAAGCAGCCGGTTATATATTCCTAGAAGCGAATAATTTCATTCATACAAACGCGGCGCCAAACACGCTCTGTATGCCCCGAGTGGCACGACTGCTATTGTTACTACCGAATAACTACCAGCCGTACACCCTCCGCACACGATTCGCTACTTGCCATATTTGCGACTCGGCACGTTATATCAGCGTTCGCACATACCCCACACCAAATTCGTGGTAGCTCAAAGGACAATCATCGCTAATACCGATTTTCGTCCGTTACTCCCTCTATATATTCAATTACAATTAATCTTTAATTTCATATACAGTGGTTTCTTCTTATTTATACCTTATCCAGAGTGTAATTTACCAGATTTCTACTTCATATAATTTAAACGCGCTTTTCTTCAGCCTAGGTTTACAGGTATGTCCCATTCTTGTTAATGAATCGCTTCTTAAAATCCAACGGGACGCGAGAAGCGTCAACACAGATAACGCGAGGCGACAGAGTTTTGTTTTAAAGTTTCCAAGACAGGGTGACAAGCTTCGGGACGAGCAAAGCTCAGGGACGTAGGCGGCGGCCTCAGCGAGGATAACGTCGTGAGTCTCCTTATTTCCTTAATATTCTCCGTCTCTGAAAGCACCACTCTCCTTCTTGCTTAGCTTCTTCGTACTTTTTTCTTCCACCCCTCGTGCTCCTCCCCCCCCCCCCCCCCGCGTTCCTCGTCTTTTACGTCTTGCTCTTAACGCTGCGGATTTCAGATATGTATATATCCCTCCACTATATAGCGTTCCCCGGTGGCAGAGCGTCGGCCATAAGCAAAACACTTGTCGCCAGGAGTCACGACTGCGCGAGTTCTAATTTCATTGCAGAAATTTGTCGCTTGAATAATTAAAACACGTTGAAAACACGCGAGTTTTTCCACTTGATTTGCATAAGAAGCGTCGAGACTACGACAACGACGACGACGACGATCTGCGCTTACGTATATTCAGCCATGTATAACTGCGCCTGTGTGCGTAAATAGTAAGGTATTTATATATCCAGTTATGTATTCGAGCGTTCCTCCCTCTTGCGGGAGCGTCGCGAAATTAACTGGTACCCCCACCTATCCGCACCATTCAATTTACGCGGAACGTTACTGCTGACGTTGCACCTGCAAAAGCTGACGCTTTACGGTAGAGCAGAACTTGTTTTCCACACTTATCCTGCATTTATTACATCATTGCTACTACATCGATCAATGATTACCTTAACGATCGAGTATCTCGAGTCCATTGACGATAGCTCTAGATGATCTCGAAATAATAAGAGCAAACGTAATATGAATCTCGTGGAAGGAATATATAGGTTTAAGAGTATATAAGTTGGCTGTGTATATGAGCGATTACAGAAAAGAGAAAACGGAGGGTCCTGGCCCACCGGAGTAGTAATCACATCCAGGAAGGAGCTCTATCAGCCATCTCCAGTATAAATATGTAGCGCACGAACGCATTAGCCGGCTGTGTATCCTGCGTGCAAGGATACAAAACTCTCGAGTGGTAGTGCATCCTGCCTCCTCGCTTTATTGCACTGCTTCGAGTTTGTGTGGGTGTCTCGTGGCTCGGTCAAAAGATGGCCCAGCCGAAATAATCCTCGGTGATGGATTGCTACGCCTAAGCGCTAAGTGGAATGAATACAAAATTAAATTGTGTTTATTGTCAGGGATAATTGGCCATCTGTGACTGCTCAGCCATAACAGACTTTTATACACTAATACCTATCCACTTCTAAGTCGATACGCTTTAAAGACAAAACCCAACATCTTTTACTCACGATTAGATTTATTAAACGGTCGTAAAAAATCTAAACGTGTCGCGAGAAAAAAGAACGTTTAAAATTTACAGGAAATTGAGTTGTTTAGGAATGACGTCGAAATGAGTTCTGAGAGGTTTCGATTAGGCAGCGATAAGCGCAGTACTATTGAACAGAGTGCGTTTTAAGGGCTTCGGAGAGAGATTTGTGGGTTTGGGGCCAGGATCGTTCGGTCACAGTAGAGGCTACAAAGAAAATCTTATCATAGTTAATTGTATTAGTGTTTCGATAGAGCAGAGCACCCACTACAAGCAGATGAGTCAACGAGCGTTAAATATATAGCAACAGACGTTATGCACCCCTTAACGGCCATTTGGCACTAACCGAGCTGGGTCTGCGAAGTGCCAGATTGTCATATTGATACCGAGGCACAGTTGGCTTATGTGACGACCATTAGATAATGAGCTCGGACCATTAGATGCTTGCCGATACGTCTCCTCTCGTAATGTATTGATAAACCAAAGTCGTTAACTATGAACTTATCTAAGTAACGCCACGAACATTTCTTTGTACTCCCCGCTGATGCATTCACAACTATAAGGAGCACACCAGTATATATATACGATCATGCCATTATTCCTACTACCGTTTATCTCAATCACCAATAACGAACAGTCGTTACAATTTTATCCATTTTGAAAGAAAAATCAAGCTGACTCCAACGAATTAACGATCAGACCGAATGGAGAATCTATCTCCATTCTTCATAATAAATATTACAAAAAGCTGTAATCGGGTCGCTTCTGCATGCATATGAAAAATTCTGCTGATTTATTTTGGCCACGAAAATAGCAGGCTAATAAGGAGTTCTCGTATATAACGTATTCTCTCGCAGAGCAAGCTATCTACCTGTCGCAAAAAGATTCGAACAAATTGTCCTCCGTAGAATTGACCACGCCGAATGGATTAGCACGATCGTGACAAATAAGTATAATAATAAAACGCGTTCGCTAATTCCAGCGAAAGATGATAACTGAAAGTCGTCGGATAGCTTTTACGAAAATATTTAGCGGTAATGAAAGGAATTAGTTTCGCTGGGTTATAAGCGCAATTTGGCCGCTCTGGAAGAAGCTTCGCAGAAAGCAGTTATTATATCAAACGATTATTAAGATAATCGAGAAATGTAGTAACGTGCGAAGAAGGATGCATCAGCGTATCTTGCGCGTAGCACGTAACACTCTTTGCTCGCTCGGGGTGGAATAAAGACCGAGAGATGGTGGAGAAAAGGCACACAGGAGAACCGGACTTATCCTCGTGGACAGGGCAATTTAGGTTGGAAACCGTCGCTAACAGCTTTTTAAGTAAGTAATAATCTGTAGGCCGATCCTGAACAGAGGTGAACACATTGGTCCGAGCGATATGGAAAGGAGCGCGTATAGCGGCGGATATGGTCGCCAATCAAGCTCATTAAAGCCACCAAACGCATTAGCTTATCGCTGTGGAGGCTGGATACCTACTTTACCGGTAGCTAACTAATATATACGTGAAATACCTGAAACGGCTGAAACGCCGCCTGGTGTTTCTACCTTCCTCTGCAGACCATTCCGAATCTCTTCTCAATCCTCCTCGTTCCCTGTACTGACTACTCGGTGCTTATGGCATACCACGATGCTTAGAGTATCGTATAAAACCGGATAAAACGACGTCCGGATCCTAGCATGGTCGACCTTAATACGGACGCTAACGGGATTGCCAACGACAGCTTTCATCGTCGCTTTTCGGAACGTTCGAGTCGACTGGTTTCCCCCGTTTTAATTAAAGCGAATAAAGCCACTATTTCAGTAATCATCCTTTATGTACTATACGTACTCTGATATCCTCTCTGACGATTAATATCAAGCCACGAAAACATTCCCTACCGTGTTTTCGCACCGGTTTCTCCTACAGCTCCGAGTCTTTGATTCTAATCAACGGAGCTATTTGGAATAACAGAAACAATTTTTAAAGATAAAATTTATTAATGTGACTCCCATAGCTATATTTAGGCATGTGTGTGTGTGAGCATCAAAAGAATGAAAATTGTGCAGGTTATAAGCTTCAACTTCCATGCATGCAAAGTTTTCATAGAAAGCAATTGGGTTGAATGGAATTTTCTTTATAATGCGAGAAATGGTAATGAGCCAATTGGGTGATTCCTGTAGGTTCCGCAGTCTGTTCGTACTGATGATTTTGTCATCAATGGGACATAGGGAAAAACTGAACACTTCCAAATAGCAAGATACATAACCGTCGGAGAAAGCAGAGTATAGCATTCCTTCTCTCTACTGCAGTATAACGATAGCTGGGACCCTGCTCGGTGGATTCACGTGTGCTGAATGACCATCGCGAAGCTCGTCGGGTCCCATTAATATCCATTTTCTATTCGAATGGAAAAGGAGCAAAAGTCTGAAAGCAAGCCATCATTTATCTCGACCTTATACCCTTCCCACATTAATACCAATTGTGTTTCACATGACGATTCTACCCACCGCACAGAAATCTCATTTTGGACCGCGGCACAAATCAACAATTTCACTTATCTCAGCCTCCATTACCTTCACCAGTCTCATTTAACTCTCCTAACATCTAAGCGTGTTACTCTAAAGAAACCCGAGGCCAGATCTTAATTACCTTTTCATTACGCACCTCTTCCATCCTTCTGTATCGTTAATTCTATTAGAATTAATGGGGCCTATTATGATGTTCAGCGAAAGCTCGGATTAAAAGGAATAGCTCTTGCGTATTCTTTCCTGGGACCTTTTCATTAAAACGAGATATTACTTTTTCTCGTCGAGTATAAGGATCCTCGGATCAGTTTTAATAAAGAGCAAAGAAAACAGCGAAAACGATTAATAGATTTCTAAAATACGATATAATACGTATATATATATATATATATATATATTGAACAGTGATGGCGAACGAGCTCTACCATTTGAACGTACCAATTCGTATAGATACAGCGAGAAAGTTGGATTGATCGGCAGAGTCCATCAGGAAAAGCCACGAGATAGTTATTGCGCCGGTGTGCGGTCACTTCCGTTTCCCTCGGAGCTGACCATCCGACGCATAACCTCCGGCGAACTCATCCCACGTCACCCCGGCGTCGTATCCCTGAGGTTTCACACCATGGCACGTACTACCTCAACCCCGATGATTAACGGCTCTCGGGAGGTTGCCCGCCGTCTATTATCTTCTGGTTACTACTACGTTTATATCTACTTGCTACTACAGGCCTCGCTGTATCAGCTGGAAAAAAAGAGACCGTTCGATCGGTGAAAAATGCTTTTAAGAAGAAACCAGAATTCGCCATGTTCCCTATTGATTAACCAATCGTTATTTGTTTCATTTTTCCCCGCACATGATACAACTAACGCTTATTACTTTATACCGGCTAATCGTTCAATTTGTTTCGTGTCACTTTATAAGCTCCAGGCTTTGAAACTAAGCAGACGCTCGAAAGGAAATGGCTATTTTCACCACATTCGACTGTCAAAACGACGTTTTGATCCAGAAGCAAGCTCATGGGCACTCGTTGTATCGACACTAGTGTCTAACATCTCCCCAGGGTGTAAGTAAGACTTAGGCTAAACACATGTTGCGCGTTACTGCGGGAATATCTGCTCTATTCTACAACAAAGGCAGTTTATCATTGGTACTGTAAACTCCAATCCTTGTTTTTCTCTTAGTCTGATAAACATTAATAACCATTATTACATATCACAGCTAAATAGGAGATGCTATTACTGACAATTAGCCAGTAGTCGGGCCTGTGGCGTATTATACAGATTAATAGGCTCCCAATAATTAGCCGATGATTGGCCAAGGTATGTGAGTCAAGCATTGAATCATAGCACTTGATAAATGTTTCGCCAAATAAAGACAAGTTAACGATTGATTATCAGTTTGGCCTTATATTAGCGGATCCAATGTAGTTCTTTCCAGCACTTGGCCAGTGTTTGTCTAAGATATAGAAATAGCCAAATATTGGGACCCTATTGTATCAGGACATTATTCAGTCACTGTAATGGATGACTAATTTCGATCTTTAGTCAAGAAATACTGTGCAAACTTAAATCATTTCATTACTATACAAGCTATTAAAGAATATAAACTTAATAAAATTAAATTAGATGAATTTATAGATATCCAAAGAATATAACAAGAAATTTTAATATTGATAGAAAGTAGTTTGTGGAGACGACGCCATATCGATACGAGTATCAAATTTCTTACAACTGGCTGTATATTTATTCATTTTTATATCGATCAGTAAATTCTGAGAATATTGTGATAAAGCTTAATTCTGACTTTGGCGATGCTTTAGAAATGTGTACATATTTATCGGTTTATAGTTTCATCGATATAGGCATTCACGGAGCCAATATATGGGTAGTGAGGAAATTCAGAGATTTACATACAAATAAAAAGTAGCGTTTATATCAACCGAAGCCAGAATTTATATATATAATCAGTTTGGAAGTTAGTCTTTGTGAAAAATGAGGAAGCACTTTGAAAGTTCCATTTCACAGCTGCATCGAATGCAGAAATGGCTGTTTACTGCTCACGCGTGGTGCAAGAGGTAAGGGGTGTGAAATTAAATATCAGATGTTGACAAATTGCGTGGAGGCGTCGCGGCAACGGATATTAATGACGACCGGTAGAAAAAACGCGTAGCCCAGCCCGCCCCTCTTTCTTCGACTTACAGCTGCAGATGAAGAGAAAAGAGGTAGCCAGACACATTTTTAAAGGAGTTTTTTTGATTCTGAGCCATATTGGTCCCTCGTGCACCTTATCGCAAACGGATGTATCTGCTGCTGCAACACCGGAGGTCGCCAATGGCACACGCATAGGTATCTACTGGCGTCTTACCAGTAACAGAAACCATTAAGGAGGACGATAACCTTGCTTGGAAGCGTCGTCAACCGGCGCGAAACGGATAAGCAGAATATCTTACAGATTCTATACTTACTCGCCACACCTTGACAACTGTCTACAATATCATTGCTGAGTTCCTCCCAATGTTTTCAGCCTACACCTTCTTAATTATTGTTGCATGCCTGCTGTATACCTTTCGTAACACACACGACCAAAGTAAATTCTCCAACACGTATTCATACAATATACACTTAGTAATTTGCTATTTGAAAATTACTATAATGCTTCTAAAACGGTACATTTCGACGAATCAAAAAGTCTAGCCATGGAAGAGCAGTGTTCTTGCTGGTATGGTCCAAAATAGAAAGGTTATTACAGTATAGTTCCATTAAGCGATTCACAATGTTTAAATTTAGACGAGAATAGCTGGGTCTGTGGTAAGTGGATGCGCTTGTCTATGAATTTTTTCACTTAGAGCGTGGTTTGGTTACTATTTTGGCCCATGGTTAATCTATGTTTTGAGCACGTGTTCGTTACTGGCAGTAGATGGGAAGTGCAAAGGGTGGAGAATGTAAAAGGTGAGAGGGATCGAGGGCTGAGATGGAGAATTGGTGGGGGATGCAGGATGGAGTTGGAGGTCGAAAGAAGTCTCCATCAATAACGCACGTCCACGCCTTGAGACGTGGAAGACCGCAAGATTAATCACCCTTTTTCTATCGTTTTCTTGCCTACGTTTATACCCGCACGCACGAGGAGAGTCAGGAGGATCCCGAGCACCTCCGTCTGTTCAAACAAACGTAGCCGCGCGCGCTCATAAGACTTATCGTCGCTTTGTTTCCTTTGTTTCCTTCCCTTCTTCCTTCTTCCTTCGTTCCCACCCTTCCAATCACAAACAACAGCTTTCTTAAACTCCTCATCTCATTTCTGTGTGTAATGGCCGCTACAATTGCGAAACTTTTTTCCAAAACTCGTCTCGTCTCGACCCTCCGTGTGGTTGAGTTGTTGTCTCCTCTCTCTCTCTCTCTCTCTCTTTCTCTCTCTCGCAGGAAGTAAATGTTTTAAATTCACCGGCCGACAAAGAATGTTTTTTCTCCAGTATTTTTCTCTTTCTCCAGTGGCATTCCGCCATATTGGATAACATTTCTCACCTGGTGAAACGAACGTTTATTCCCATATATATACATATATATACCAAGGAAGAACCTTCGAAACTACTACGATACTTTCCCCCCGTGGTCCCAAGTAATCGACCAATGGGCTTCGCCACGTGGAAAGAGAGGGCTATTTGATCCGTCGACAGTCTCTCGATCGTCGGGAGGTCATACCACTTGATTTGGCAAATCGGAAGACGATCAAAGGAAATCATCGAATCGCGCTATCCTCCTCCAAGATTTACGAGGCTTTTATGCGAAAACTGCGAAAGGGACTAGGTTCGGGTTAGCGTATATAGCTTATAGGGAGTCAAAGCAATGTGCCGCTGCAGACCACCGACTGTACAAGTTGAGAAGGAGAGAGGGGTAAATTTATCGGGAAGCGGTACTGATAGAGGCACTCATGAATAGATCTACGCTCTTCGGGGGTAGGTTATGCTCGAGCACGGTGGTGGGATATTCGAGAGCGAGGTTGATGGGTCGAATGGTATAGAGAAAGAAGTGGAGGCAGTGGCGAAAGAAGAAGATGAAGAAGAAGAGAGAAGGAGGAGAGAGGAGAGGAGAATATACACTAGCGAGTGTAGGGTATAGAGGAAGGTATAGAAGGACGGTTTGGCACGGTCATGAATATTTCGGCAGCGCACTTATTTATGCAATACTTTGCGCTGGCAGGTTTACGGTGGCTCCCTCTCGGCCGATGGCACCGCCCGAGCAAGGGGGAAGCCGTGCGCAGATAAATACGCCACCAGTTTCGTATACGTCCGATAATATATTACGTTTGAGCGTTTTCGAGCTGTTTAGAGAAAATCCGGGTGGCGATGGTGCCGCGAGAGGTGGCGACGATATAGTAGAGGAGTTGTCGGAGGAAGGGGAAGCGGAAGCATTTAGCCGATCTCGCCCATACCTCCCAATCTCTCTCCGACCTCCCCCAACCTACCTATACCTACCTCCCGTTCTCTCGCTATATCCTCCTCCACCTCCGCGATCACTACTTCCACCTACACTCCCTTCCCACGTCGTGCAATAGTTTCCGAATAAATCCCCGATTCTCGAACGCGCAGCGCTGCTTTCCTGCTCGGATTTACCCGCCCCCATATCTACCTATACTAGCCATGTATGCCTGCCTGCCTGCTTTCCTTCCTGCCTCGCTGCTTGCACTATATGCGAAATGCCCGGTTAGAGGGAACAGGCTAAATCGAGTTTTCTCTCTTCCTCCCTCTCTCTCTCTCTCTCTCTTCTGGGAAGGGTAACTGGCTGGTAGGACAGAGCGAATGGAGGAAAGACGAGGAACGGAGAGAGCCACAGCGGCCATTACTCCAGCTACAAACAACCCCTCCGCGAGAATCGAAGAGACCCTTTGTTGCGGCAATTGGTTAAACGGTCCACCAAAACAAACGATCTAGTCCGCGATATACTATACCCTAAGACCTTCTCCGGCTTTCCGTTCCTCTCTACATGCATCCTACAACCCGCGATATTCCTATGTGCCGGCTCTATCAGCCGTATCATTGATACCCAATTCTAAAACGTTTCGCGATTATACTACCACCCTTACGGGATTTACGAAAGTTTGCGGGGAGCTGGACCGTTGCGGCAATTGTTTTCGGAAGCTTATATATATAATAGTTTGAATCAAGTTTTGTCAATAATACGTGTAGAGAAAAGGTCCATCCGGCAAATGTCGGGATTCGAAATTCAAGTGATACAATTGATCGAGCCCATCGAAATTCTAGTGTGGCCAAATGAAACGTAAAATCCATCGGACGAGAATTTTGCATAAAAGTGAATATTTTCTCGAGATGACGGAATTTTTGGTGAAATCCATATTCAAGCGAGTTTCTTTATTGAAAATAGGAATATTTTGGCAGGAAAAGCGTAACAGTTAGTGCAATTTGGCCGTGAGGGATTTCTGAGGCGCAGGTTGCGCGTAACAGGGTAGGAGGAGGAGGGGGGAGGGGGGGAGATTGAGCTAGTCGACGTGCGTGGGAGATGAGAGCGCGGCCGTTGTGATTGACAGGAGGCAATATGGCTGTGTGAAGACTCCCTTTTGCTCTTTGTCGGCCGCGTTACGCAAGCTGTTGCACCCGCATCTGCGCATTCATGCAAAGTCAAACCGTCCGTCTGGCCGTTCGCTCACTCGTTCATCCATCCGCACGTCCGTCTATCCGTCCATCCGTCTGTCCATACGTCCGTCCGCCATCCTTTCACATGCGTCTCCCGTGACTCCCGTCTCCGATAATCGGCCGCGCGCTCTGCACTGGACTGCAGCATTTTTTTTTTGTTTAACGGCACCACGGAAAGTATCGATTTCGGGCACGAGCTCGTTTCAAAGGTACATCACCTTCGGTACCTTTGAAAACCAGTGAAATATTGAATTTCTTTCATACCGGAGCGTAACCGGTACACCCGCATTCTTCGTACCGCTATATGAAACTCATACTCCAGCAATAAAGCTTTTACCCCGTTCCTCCATTATTTTTGATTTCCGGATGCGCGACGCCACTTGATAAAGTAATTTCGCTAGTAGCGTCTCCTTTGATGGGACCAACGTACGCGATATATCGTCAATTTCCCACTTGTTTTTTCTACAGTTATATTCTATATCCAATGAAAATGCACCCTCCGACTCTCGAATACCTATCGAGTAAGCCGAAACAAATTTTCGGGTCGCGATGAAAAATATACTTTATCGTCCGATCGAATATTCGTGAATTCGTGAGATCATGCTGACCGGATATGCAGCCGTTATTCTTGGCATTGGCACAAGCGTATCCCCAGATGTGGGATTTATGGGAGGACCGAATCTCTCTCCCTATTTCTTTATACTGACACAACATCGATGCAGATGCAGCCGTTTCCATTTTTCGATTTGTGGATATCGCAGAAGAGAGTGAGAGAGAGAGAGAGAGAGAGAGAGAGAGAGAGAGAGAGAGAGAGGGGGAGGAGGGTGGTCATAGCCCAGAGCTTAGTGGGAGAGGGGATGGTGCAAATTCGGGAGAGGTGGTTAGTTGGATCGATTGACGAGGGGACGACTTTAGAATTATCCTGAAAGGAGGCCAACGTCGACTGATTGACGTCTCTATGGAGGTAGCATAAAGGTATACGAAAGTGGAGTAGACACAAGAGGGTCGCTCGTAACTCGCGGCTAAATGCGATTTGAGGAGTACGAAGAAGTGCGAGAAAGGAGGTCTCTATTCACCGGATCGTCTACGACTCTCTCGCAACCGAAGGAGCGAAAAATGCATAGTGAGAAAATGCCACCCACACTGAACCACCCTCCAATGCACCTCTCTCTCTCTCTCTCTCTCTTTTTCTCTCCTCCACTCCGACTCTCTCCTTTTCACTGATCCCGATGAATAGAAAGGTCTTCGCCAATAGCAAGCTGTGCTACAGAATTTCCTTACACTCTATACACTTTACAGCTATACGATATCTTACCCTGCACTAAATTCATTAAAATTCTAAGAGTTCCGTATGACTCTCCTCTTTATTTTATATTCTACATACTTTTATATAAAAAATAGCAATTCTTTCAATGTTTTTTCTAAAGGTTATACTATACATAAAGGAGAATATTTAATCATGTCCGTATGATGAATGGAGCTATGCGGTTTCAGAACGGGGATTGGAAAAAGGATAAAAGAAAGGAAAGGTTTTCTTAGAGAAGTGAGAATTTCTCCCCCGCGGCTGACCGCCCGCAGGCCACATCTCGTTAACGCTCGCAGTGGCGTAGGATTAATTAATTGACCACGACCGTAGAGCGGTAGGCGGTAACGAATGAAGGCGTTACAGGTATTCCGGACACGCTTGTAATCGTTAAACGGTAATCGCTCGAGGCCGCTCGGCCAGCATCGAAATAAGACGTCACGAGCAGGTGGTCGTCGTGCATGGCTCGATCCGCGTTCGTACCAGCTCCAAAACCGAGTGTGTACCTTAAAAGATCATACATATACATACGCGCGGATGTAGCTCTCGGCGCATTCACGTATCCTGACGTTTCACTTTTCCCAGTCGTTGGACCTATTATTATGTGTCCACCTTGCTTCCTCCTCCGGCCCACTAGCTATACTGCTCCTTTTTCTTCCACAAATGAAAATGTTTGGCCAGATCTCTCCGGTCTTGCACATTCAGGACTCCCTTGGGCACAAATATTTTCTGTGAGCGTTTAATCGCGCTCTATTACGACCAGCCCCATAAATCATGGCGCTCAGGGTGGCCAACAGCTTCCACGACTGGCTCTAAGCTGCCTTTCACAATTCTTCCTTTGCTCCTGTAAAAATGTGCATTTTCACTATAATTCCTCCCCTAAAGATTATTCATACATCGAATGTATTTCGCATTATCGATTAACTGCGTTAAATTCATACGTTTAGTATACCTTAATATTATTATTATCTGCTACTGCTGGTTTGACAATAAAATAATTTCTGCTTCCTCTTGTCTTTATATATATATTTATAGATTTGCTCTATACTTATTACACTATAAATGCTTCAGATTTATAAGTTGTATCAGAAGATTGTTGTTTCTTAATAGAGAAATTGGGGAATGGAGCCATAATAACGAGGCTCAGAAATCGCAGGACAGAATGCATCTATATTAAACTGTTTGACTTTGGTCGTGAATGAGATCTGTTTTGACATTTTCGCAGAAAAGTGATCTTGGACATGGGTGGCATCAACAAAAGAGAATCCAATTCTTTCTTAAGTATAAGGGCAGAACTATCTTACTCTCGTGGGAGTTAGACTCGAGGCAAAAGGAGTCATCACTATCCTGGCCTCCTGCTCGGAAGCGTTTACACTGTGTTCTGTTCGTTGGCAAAGGTCTCATTGTGGTAACGGTCACAACAGATCGTCCCCCGCTGTCTCGGTGCATTCATAGTCAGCGTGAGGTTGGCGGGGAAACGTGGCTTTTACGGCCAATTATTTCTTCCTTCTTTAAAGAAGTGCCAGCATCGAATCTATTGGCTGTGAGCGATGAGTTTACATTCGTTTTCATCGTAACGTGGGTGATCGCTCGTGTTGAGAACACCATTCTTACCTTTTAACAAACAGTGTTTGGACGATCGTTGACTCCGGACATTGAAATCCTTAATGGCTTTCTTCCTCATATACGATACTTATTCCCCTCCCCGGTGAGAAAGGAAATCTATAGTGTATATACATATATAGAATAACAGAATAGAAAATTAATATAAATATATACTTTCCTAATAGAATATTCTTTTCTCAGCAGTAACGATGCATTGGCTACGTATGGCTAAATAAAATCATGAATAATGTTATTATTAGCAATCGACCTGCGCACCCTATATGTTTTGGTATTAGTACATAAATGTGCGATATAGTTTTGATACAGATAGAATTCTGCTGGCTCAGTGAAGCATAGTCGACGTACGAGGAAAGGAGAATGCGTATCGGGGTAGCCCAGGGCCATCTGTCAAAAAGTCAAAATATACGAAGGGTAGTCTATTGTCCTGCGGATCCTGCGGGATTGCTACTTAGCGCCCAGTCACATACCCGATGCAGCCTATTATAAGCCTGACGTTGCTCGCCTGTTTTGTAGAACATCTGTATCCCGGGAAGTTTTACTGATTTCTATGTCCTGCCATCTTTCGCTACAGTTACCCGTAGTGGAGGGAGAACCCTCGGCTATATAGGCGCAGATTCAACGTGCCAGCCAGAATCGTCTCTATCGGGTTAGACATCGGCCTGCCTGACTTTTGCACGTTCATGTGACCCGGCACAATAGCCCCGGGACGTGTTACCAACCGGTCGTCAATGCTCGAGAAAAGCGCTCGTACCGGTGTGTGTACGAGAAGCCTTATTGTGTTCCGACAAATCGGGTACAGACGCCATCATATGCGCTGCGAAACACACCAAAGACATCTTAAGCCATGTTCATCGATTCGTTTTACCTTTCCGCACGTTAACTAAGGCGTACGTCTCTCCCTCTACCTATATACGGTGTAGCTCGAAAAAATCTGTTGAATAAAAAAATCTCTCGAGTGAATTCGTTCCTCTCAATCTTCGACTTTTCCTAGAATTGATTAGAAAATTTTATCTCGCTGCTATATATATGGTTAAATGTGTAATAAATATCAATTTGCAGCACGTTGACCGGTTGTCTCTACATGCAGTAATTGAATAGGGTTATTGAGATTTTATAGTGGCATGTAAGACCATCGTTGAATTTTGAATAGCCGTTGTAGTGTAAGCGAGCGAGCCAGCGAGGCAACGAGCAAGCAAGCAAGTGAGCGAGCAGTGAAGTGGAGGAACGTTCGAACGGCTGTAACCCAATTTTATGTCCCCCCGATTTCTGCTACAGGCAAAGCAAGTCAGGTATAGGTGGGGATAATTACCGATTAAAGAGATTAAATCCTGCGGGGTATCGATTCCCCGGCCTATAATCGGTCGAAGGAGGCCCTGGCCGGATGGTCGTGGAGGAAGAAGGGGTCGTCGATGCTCGAGGGTGGGGGGAACCCGCCTTTGTTTCTGATTTGAGGGGCATCCTTACGAACGGGTTAGCCGCGCCAGTGATCACCAACGCTAATTACAGTGGATCAGTCTGGACGAGTTTAAAACTCATTCCCCCTTTTAAGCGGCGCAAAAGGGGCTTCCCGCCCCGCAGTTGATTGGCCGCCCGGGATGACACGAAAGTGCTCCAACATGGCGTCTTATCTGATTTCACTTCTAGAATACAGCGGGGAAACTCAAAACGCCTTTTCTTCGAAAGCTACTTGCCGATTCCAGCTTCCATTTCCTCGAGTCTCTCGCTTAGTCCACGACCTTCGCTATAGCCTCGTATATAGAGATGCGATATCCTTTAATTTTTACACGCGCCCCAATCGGGACAATCTTTTCTCAAATTATTCGCGTATGATAAGAAAACAAGCGATTTCCTAACCGATATTTTATTTATAATCGTTTATTTGGCTCAGCATCAATCTTCGGCTATTTACTTTACATTTAAATATTGCTCGACGCTGGCATTTATTACGGATATCTCAGCGACGTAAAAAGAGATAAACGTGTCCTAAGCTCGTCGACAGAGCTCTCTTCGGTTGATATCAAATTGTAAAGAAGCAAGCTCGGAGGCAATGGGGAAAGATGATGGGATTTATAAGTTGGTAAAGGTGCTAAATCAACATTTTTATAAACTGCTTAGTATTCATAGGCTTGGAGGTGGTAGCAGAGCCATAATGCGAAAGTGAGAGCGTTCGATCTGAGCTGTGCGAAAAGTGCCACCTACCCCATCCAAAAGCCCCGATGGCTGCTATAATTTTACAACGACGGTGGCATTATCGGCGGTATGCTCCAACCAGAGAAATAACTGCTGTGTACGAAAAAACGATCGATAAAGCCTCTCGTAAAATCATTCTTTGTGTGTCTCTTGAAAATTATTCCTCGACCTCATCTATTTTTCGTGCTATATCGGATAAATTCTAAAAAACCAAATGAAATCCTATTCAGAGAGTAGATTATTCCATCCCACTCTCTCTCTCTCTCTCTCTCTCTCTCTCTCTCTCTCTCTATATATATATATATATATATATATCTATATATAAAGAAGAGAAAAAGAGATTCGACGCTTAACATATATATTATTGTGGAGTTTGCGCGGTGCATGGATCTCGATGGCTTTTGTGCGAATTAACATTTAGAGCACGGCTAGAGATTAATAAAGCGAGGGAATTTTTCTAGTGTGGTATTTTCGCAGGATTTGCTCCATTATCAGTTGATACCGCTAGTGATAACGACCGAATGATTTCACGCATGCGTAGCAGTAGAGTTTCATTGGACAAGCGTCATGAGTGAATCGGTGCAGGGGTAGCGCGCGCGGAGCAATTGATATTCAATATTAAATTTGCATTGCACGTACGCGCAGGCAGCGTGGCATTCGGAGTTTTGAACGGGCGGCGTCGATCGGTGCCTACTCAGATTTGAGGCTGGATCGCGTGGCGTGGTTGGATTGGTGTGGGCCGTGTGGATGGGTTAGGGTAAAACAATCACGCAGGGCTCATGCATGTTAATGCGTTGTTAGGGGCGCGTGAGAGAATCGGGGTTGGCTAGGATTGAATGCCCAATATCAGCGAACCGCCCTCCAAGCCCGTAGCGTTTTCCTCGGCTCGCACAGGAACCAATATCAATCTCGCCTCTCTCTATCCGTCTCTCTTCCCGCCTTCCTCTCTTTGTTTCTTTATCTCCCATCCACCCCCTCCCCCCTCTTTCCTCCAAAGCGTGATGAGCACATCTCCACATTGAAACTCCGTAGGACCTCGACGCTCCGTCATTATATGCTTCGCTTTTATTTTCCAATAAAGCCAGGCTGCGCGCGGCACAAGCAGAAATTCTATTCGTCGAATAAAAATTTCAAATGCACTCTTCGAAAGCCAAGAACTCGTGTAAAATGGATCCTAAACGTCATGAATTATTGTGGAGCACGCAAGAGGGTGTTTTCTTATCTCACACGCCAAGGCCCGGGCCCACTTAGGACACTCGGGCAAATTGAAAAATTTATTAGCGTTAAGTGGGTGAGATTTAGAGAGCTGCGCGTCGAGTTTCGTGGCGTGCGTGTAAACACGTTGACTTTTCAGCGTTAAACTTGTCGAGGATCCATCGAGCCACTCCGCGCCGTAAGGTTCTTTGGACTTATTACCCTGTCGAGCACTTACGGCACAAGGGAAAGTGCCGAGCTAGCGAACGAGCCAGTCTGGAGTTAAGGAAACTACCAAGTACGAAGGCAGTTGATACGAAACTAGTTTCGCGACCAGGGATACACGCAAAGGCCACGCAGAGACCATGAGCCAGGGGTTCGACTGTTTGCCCTTCGAATGGAACTTCTGGAGGTTGAGGGTGGCCGTTCCCGGGGTGGAGTGGTACTTACCGAATCGACACGGACCAACTCAATACATCAAAGACCTTATATCCAACGGTCCTGGCTATATGGACCTCGCTCGCTTCTCTCCTGCCACATCGATGTCCATACATAATCATGGCTCCGTCTTTGTCCCTTGAAATTGATTTATTATTCAAAGTGACGCGTGTTTCACAATGTGTATTTACCACGGTACGGTTTCGTGAACGGACCACTTGGAAACCCGAAAGCACCTTCGCTTACTCACCCGTACACGAGACTGGAAATACTCTTCGATTGCTATTTTATCATCCCCCACATATATATTTCAATAAGAAATTTTCAAACATATCTCGCTGCACTCCAACCAACAACCAATGCTATATAGATATTGCTTTTTTTACTCTCTTTCTCTCTCTTCGTATAACAGAAACTTTTCAGCTTTCGCTCAATGTATTCTCCAGGCTACATTTTATTATTACGCCTTATATTGATTTTCAACGCGAGTTTACTACTTATATATACCATATATATATATGTAAACTACAACAAATAGTAAATTGTGCTGGGGCAAGTCACGCGTTGAAATGTCAGTAAGAAAACGCTTGCAAGTCGCGAGGACAGGAGCCAGTGAAAATATTGACAGAAAACAGCCGTCCAAAGTTAATTAAACTCAGCGAGCTTGGTTTCTGGTCGCATTGCCGCACGGCTGGTATACACTTCGAGTAGTAATTTCCTGATAGTGTGTACGTCGAGCCCGGCAACCGAACGAAGTGGACAAACAGTACGAGTTTCCCCAACGGTACGTGTTTCTAACCCGAAATTGTGTCCTCGTACGTATATACTATCTATACAACGGAGCTGGTATATATACGTTCTAGAAATATCGTTGAGTAATTTTTATTGATTTTTCCATCCATATACCCCTACGCAATCAATTAATGAATTTTATACTTTAATTGAAGAGATTCGAGAAGAGTAAAATGAAACTATATAGAGGGACTTGCTATGGTTTGCTACAAGTAAGAGAATAATAATCTATCATATTACAGAGTGAGAAAGGGAGGCTTTTCTGGAAAATCACTCTCGAGTTTCTAAGTGAGTTATTAGTAGTGCAGAGGTGGCTGGCTATTACATATTAAGATTGGATTGTTAATTAATAACCTCGTAGCGTGTTGAATGGTAACTCGAAGACGATGCGGAGGGTGCATAGGGGGCCCGGACGCCATAGTTCGCATTCCAGTCGACGCCAGCGAGCGAATTCCTTGTCCCTTATTACACATGCTCGCGCTGAACGTCGGAAGTCCTTCTACCACCACCCGCATCGCTCCTGCCATCCACCCCACCAGCATTGCTTCAGCTCCTTGTCGTCGGATTTAAAGCATATCATCACAAGTCAAGCACGAACCTTGCATACTGCTACGTCGCTGCTTGTCCTTCTTCGTTCCTCAATTCTTCAACTCGTGCAACAATCCCAAGAATTCCCCGCACCACGATGTACTAAGCGAGTTATTAAGAAATAAAGCACAACGCATGCTAAATTTCATTTCTTATGGAGGCTGTCATTTGGATAATCATCGTGCCGGAAGGTTTGGACAAATGAGACCATGTGTTGATGAAAAAGGGTTCTTCGTCATACACTACCTTGTGGAGAGATATATTAACATTTGACAAGAATCTAAATATTAAAAAAAAAAAAAAGTAATTAATAGCTCCTTGCTGAATTATTTCCTGCTATTTATTGACAAAAGAGTGTTTTACGTAAATAAGCGAATTGGTCGTTGATTTTTTCTTATATTTATGTGGCCGATTGGGTTAAAAATTGAATCCATGGAGCAGGTTGGACCGGATTTAGCTGTTCTTCCCGGACCACGTCCGTCTTTCTTTGCTACGTCGTTTTTTAATATTGTTTTCTCGTTCCTTCCTTCCGAAGATCCCGTCTCTCAGCTTGCCTTATAATCCTGAGATATGAGCGAGCATTATGTGGAATTGTGCGTTGTGGGGTCTACTGGGGGGTCCGCGTCTCAGCGGGGAACGGTGTGAACTCACGTTACCTTCAAGGAACATGTATATATCTTGATCCCGTCGATAGTACGTAGAGGGACAGTGAGATTACCGCTGAAATCTAAATCAAGATCAAACGTCCTAGAGACTTCCGGAAGCCCGTCTATTTCACGCCAGCCGTCAGATTTAATCCAGCTTAATATATACGCTTCCTGCAAACGGTGCTTCACTTTTTCTCGAGAAATTTCGAGGAGCACAAATACAGAGTTTAGAATTTTTACCATTATCAAAACAAATAGATAAATAATCGTGTATATATTGCAGGCTACCGTGGTACAGATGGAAATCTTTCTCTTTTTCAGATGGAAAATACGAGAGGTGGGACCTGCCGGTCTATTATTCGCCGCTGTTCCTCTATTTCTCTCCTGCCAAGTTCTCAACGGTGTCCAGGCAGCAGGGGTGAGAAGACTGGAGAGATAGAGTCAGCCCGTAAGGAGATGATGCGTCAGATAAGCGTCCTTAGGCTTAGTGGAGCCGCTTCAGCAACGGCTACCGTGCTGCGCTTTTTCTTGATACGCGCGCGCAAGACCACCCGAACTCTGAGGCTCGCAGATATAGAGGAAGAAGAGCTCCTCTAGGATTTCATCCGGGCCTCGTTGGGGGGATATCGCGTGTAAGTGGAATTATCATGGCACAATGGACCTCGTCCCGCACCCCTCGCCTTGGCTCTTCATCGTTCTGGCAATCTCGTGCGGCAAGAATGAATCGAGCTCTGCTCGAAGAGAGGCAGCAGTTAGCTGCCGAGGATGCGGCAAGAACTGGATCGACGGGGGAGTTTCTGCCAGTCGATCTCACATTGTTGCTGTTCCGAGCGTTTGTTGGAGCGACACAATACGCCGCCGTATCACGTAGGATCAAGCGTTTCAGAGGGAGAGGGCGCTACACGGACCGAGAGAGAGAGAGAGTGAGACGGGGGTGCGTTCAAGCCCATAACTCATAACCTGAGAAACTCACCCTCCCTAAATCTTCGCGAAACACACTGGCTTTGACGTTTCGCCCGGGTGAAGAACCGTTGTTACATTATGCAGCAGCATCGCTACTCTGCCGGCTGAGAAAGAGAGAGAGAGAGAGAGAGAGAGAGATGTCGTTCTGATAAATCCTTTTTCGCCAGATGGACAATAACCTTCCAAGAAACTACATCCTCGCGATGCTCTACTCCCTCCAGACCATCAAAACTTCTATACTCCGAACATTCCGCTGCCTAATATCTTCTGGAACGATACGTATCAACCGTGTTCCAGTCGCACTGCTGGAACTACGAATACACGCGTCGAGACAGGTGCCAAATTCCTATATGATGGCTAAATAAGAGACCAAACTCGCTGTTTCATGGTTATACAGAAAATCCTCTGCGGTATATAAATTATATTAAATCTGTATATTTACTGTGACAAACTGTGACGGTTTAAAGTTACACAGGAAATATTATAGTTTCATCGCAAGATCTATGATAAAGTTCTTAAGGATTCGTGCTTTCTCGGTTCGATGGGAGGAACGATAGTGATGGTACTTGGATAGCTGAACAATGTAAAATAATTGTGGAAGCAATTAGTTATAAAGAATAGTTATCGAGAATCTCGATCGCAGGGAGTCGTAATGCGCGAGACGTAGTCGCGAGGTAAATAAAAGATATAATGGACATTGGTAATAGCGTGCATATGGTTTCTGCTCGCAGTTTGAACGCAGCTCGTGACGACTGGGAGGTAAGGGACTTTAAGGGGTGAGTGAAGAGAGAGAGAGAGAGATAAAATAAAAGAGGCGGATGAGGGAGAGGGGTAGGAAGCGTTGTTGGTCAAGGTAGATGAGGACGGTGGAAGCCGTGGCGGTTCGATTACACGATGCACGGGAGACCGGTCTTTCAGAAAAGCATCCTTGGCATAATATCCTGCTGTTCCGGCGTGTCTTCTCCTCTCGCGTTGTTGTCCCTTGCCGGTTGACCCGCGCGCCCGCCGGGTTAGATTCCTGCGAGGAGCCCTCGCGTACACAATGCGAGTTATTACGGCATCCGCGGTCGCTGGCGCCAGTGCTCCGTTCTCCCTTGCATAAATCTTCCAACGACTGAACTCACTCACCCCCCTCCCCCAACCTCCCGCCCACCCCGTATCAACCTTTCTTCCCGGTAATCAGCAATTTCCTTTATCGACCCAACTCTCTTGCCACGAAACAGATTCGCGTTCCGATGCACCGCGATAAGTTCCATTTGATTTAATTACCCGTCTGATAGATCTCATTGTTGAGACTGTCACTGCCGCGATATCAATTTTTCAAGGCTTGTTTTATTTTCGAACGGCTGTGCTTTTCTTGTACCATTGACATTTTTCGGTTAATGGAAAATAATAAGAGTATCGATAGGTAGGTAATAACTTGAAGCAAGGTATTTATAAGTCCTTGATCGAAAGGAATGCGCATATCCTGAATGGTTTTAAATAAACGGTAAATCGGTATATATATAAAGCGTTTAGAGTAATCCATAAATGCTGGCAGCGAAAAGTCAATGACTACAAGCCGTAGAGCATGCGATGGATCTACGCGAAGTTTAAAAGTGATCGTTATAGCCCGAAGTTAAATGTATACCGAGCTGACGATCCATTAACCGTATCCAAAGAGCGTTCGCTAATTAAAGCTATTTATCGCTGAAACGGGAGAAACGAAAGAGATACTCTCTCTCTCTCGGTCTCCTCGTCCAATCTCTTACCTAGGGGCAGAAATTGTCGAGGCTTCGTATTGATGGTCCGAGAAAAAAAGCACAAGATTATCTCGACTTTTCCAGGAGGGAAAATAAGGGGGAGTCAAGGGCGTGTACTCCTCTACCACAGGATCTCGATTATCTTATAAAAATTCACAAGTCGCAGCGCGGCACGATGTGTTACTATGGCGACTGAGGCTTACCGTTGCTCGTCCGCGTTGAGACATCAGCCATCGTCGACCAGAAGGGAAGAAGAGATTCGGCTCTCCATTCTCTGAATCCAGTATGAAAAATAAGCCGATGTATTATGTGGACCAAATATCTACGGCAAATGCCTCTGCTCCTTCGGCTTTGTTCGACAAAAGCTCTCGCGATCAATTCGCTCGGTGCTTCAAATCCCGACGAGTATTAAAATACTCTTCTTATTATCGTCATTACCATCGATAAGAGCTGATTCTCCATTTTACGCCTAATAATGCTCCTTCGCGTAGCAGTCGACGATGAAGCTGAAGAGAGTCGCAGGAGAATCGATAAAACTAATCTCTGCTCTAATTGGTCAACTCCATCTTTCCGGCTGGGTCTTATTAAGCGCGCGCGCTCGCGCGCGGCATATCAGGGATCGGGCGACAAAGGCTTTCTTCTTGGCAGTGCATAATTCGTTTCCATTGGGGCGGCGCGTCGTTCCATTCTCGCCGGAAATCGCGTTGGAATGATTCCCGAGGAGCCGAAGCAAATCGGGGGGGGGGGGGGGAGGATGGAGGAGCGAGGGTAGGTTAGGAGGCAGAAGATCGCGTCGAGGAGGTGGGGTGGATGGGGCAGTTGGCGGGAAAGGAGGGGGTGGGCTCGAACGGATAATATACTTCGCGAAGTACGCTCGTCAAACACAAGCGCGAGCAAGCGGAGCCGGATATATTAGAGGATGCATCTCCATAAAAGTAGGAACCCGAGCGGCGAGTCAACATCTCTTCCATGAAGATCGAGCGTTGCTGCTGAAGGAGGAAGAGGGGTTGGGCTGGGCCAGCAAACGGGAATTGTAGGAGGGGGAGGGGGTAAAAAGAAGGATCCCAACTCCTTTTTCCGCTCGGCGAGAGCTCGCGTCTTGCGGCAGCAATCACCGATATTGAGGGTTTCATTTCGTCCCTACGCTAGTAAGAGTCTCTTTGGGGGTAGAAACGGCTCCGGGACGGGGGTGGGGATCGCTTCGGAGCTCGGTCAGATCGAGGGTTGTGAGACTCGTCAAGGACTACGAGCTGCCGGATGCACCTCTGCGGCTTTCTTCCTCTCTCCACTCACAGTCTCGCCCTATTCCCTCATCCGGAATGTCGAGCTTTTCGGAAAACGAACTGCGAACGTGGCTTATAGTTTTACTACGTGAAACGTCTCCCTTCTCCTCTCGCAGGGACCATAATTATTCGCAAAGCGTACAGTAAGAATTTTGTTCTATTTTCTAAAAGCTCGATCGAGACGTTCGGTATATAAGCGTCTTAAAAATTTACAAGATTTAAAATTCGTTTAGGATGTTTTGGAAACGATTTATGGGCAAATTATTGGAAAGTTAATCCGTTTGCTTGCTCGGCGTGAAGCTTCTAAAATTAACAGTGACGTTTGCTGAAAAACTGCAGGTTGACAGAGGTGACTCGGATCATCCGCAAATAATTAGTAATCCGGTATTTAAAGAAATCCGTAGAGGAGATCTTCGTTTCTCAGCTGTGAAGGAAACGGTCGTCATGGCTGGTGCGAAACGCGTCTCGAGCGGAACGAAGAAGTTCGCCTTGTGTTTATTCCTAAGAGACACATTGTTGAGCTTATCCCGGATTGGTCATGGCTGAACAACGAAAAGACGGGTGGACGAAAACAGTCGAAAAAGTCGCTAGCTGACCGGAGGCAGCATTCACGATTAGGTCCCTTCTCTCCCTCTCTCTCTCTCTCTCTCTCTCTCTCCCTCTCCCTCTCCCTCCCCCATTCTGCTCCAATAGATCCTATACTCGTACAAAGTTGCGATCGTCGAATACTTTCCGGTCGAACCATTCATGGCGTGATCTTTGACGAGCTCCTCGCGAGATTCCTGAATTAATTAGGCACCCGTCACCGGAACGAGCCTGTGAAGCGGCAGCCCCTGTGATTCAACGGGAAGAGCCTCCTCGGAACGTTTGATCTCGAAAGATGCGCCAAAATGTCCCCTCAAAGTCTTCGTAACGATAAAAAAATAGCCCTTCTCCTGTCACAGCACCGATGAATATAAATCAAGCTCTTTCTCTCTTTGATAGCTCGATCAGCAATCAAGTTCCTTGAATGAATTTCACGCTAATTATATATTTGCTTTTCGAGCCAATCCGATAATAACAATAATAGCGATTTGTCAGTATTATGAATTTATTCAGATCCTGATGTAGCAAGTGTAACTAATAATATATAGGCGAGCGAGAGAGAGAAATAGCGAGCAGGGGGGGAGGGGGGAGAATCAAGAGACGACGGCAGTTGGACTCGCTCGGTTGAAGTTAATCCCGAAGTAAGGAGTGTTTGGTCCTGCAGGAGGGATTAGTGTGCTCCCTCGCGAAGGAGGTTGGACGGTGTCGGGCGGAGGAAATCACTGGGTTCCTTGAGTCGCACGAGACCAGCTTCGCACTTCGTGCACAGCTAGTGCTCTCTTAATCCGTATTCATCAGCAGTTATAGACATCCCTGGCGCAGGGTAAGGGGCTAATCCGGCTCATCCGCGCTCAGCCGAGAAGCGCCCCGCCCCACGACTCTGGGTCATCTCGGAAACGCGTTCTACACCAGTCACCGTTGCCCTTATAACACACCCAACTTGCGAAAGTTTTGCCCCGACCACGTTTTCCTACTCTTACAAACCATGCTCTTCTCTTTTCTTACCCCCCCTCCTCCTCCTACTTTCTCTCTTTTTCTATATCTCTCTTTCTCTCTCTCTCACACACACACACACACACACACACTACTCGTTTCATCGCAACTCTCGCAAGGAACAATCTCGTTCTCCAGATTCGGATTAACGACGCTTTAGAAAAGTGCTAGCTTCGCACATTCACGGACTCTTGCACGTGTGTTGCGAGTTACACACGTTTGCGGAGCGCGCACCGATAAAGCCACTTTTCCAGAACAGAGCTTCGCAGCATTTCTCGAGTATCCGCCATGGTGGACTTTCTTTTGTTTCCGTGACTTTCAGGGATGAAGCTGGACGGTTGTTTCTGAAATATCACTGTTTTAGGGATCGAGAGTCCGTGCGATATCTATATATATATATATATCGAAAATAAGTGAAAGCATCGATGGTTGAAATAAGTCTGATCGGTGGAGGGGGGGGGGGGGGAGGTCCAGGTGTCCGTGGAAGTTAAATGGACTCGTCTCTACGGTAAAAAGATATACAGGATGAGCTTCCGTATAGACGTTGCTGCGGATGGCAGATGTCTCGGTGTGCGAGATTTCTTCTCCGTGCGGATATACTCTGGTATATCTGGTGTCTGTGACCGACGACGACGACGATACTGTTGGAGTAACCTCGGGCAGTTGGGGGGATTGAGCGTCGCGACGCAGCGAGGCTAGCCGACTCGAGGCGTCGTGCCGATAAATCAAATTGACTGGTGCGACGTCGAGCGCAGCCAGAATCCACTGGTATCCCCCCATACGCTCCCCCTTCCCCTCCTTTACGTCCAGCCAGCACCAGGACAGAACGGCGACCGTCCATATACAACGTGTCCAATCGCAAATCCCTTTAATTCGTTCCTTGCAGTATAAGTTTAATCCGAATTAAACTGCACGGGACGGCACATAAATTCGGACCTCGGACCCGGCATTAAAAGGAGTGACTCCCGTTTGCCTGGTATGCTTGGTGTGCCTCTCTCCATCCTCCTCTCACCTCGCCCCTCCCCCCGAGAGCTATGTCCTAGCTGCTTCACTTCCACGCCGGAACACGCCGCGGTAGATTCGTGAAATCGTTTTATATGCAAAACACAATCGCAATTTAGACCGAGTTAACTGTAGATTGCGTCGAATACAACGTGTATGTATATGTATACGTGTGTATATTTATCCTTCATACGCGACAACATTTGACGCTTGAAATTTTGAAAAGCAGCCAACCTCTGTCGAGTCATTATTGCGAGATGACTTTGTTTTCGCAGTGCGACTAATGGGCTACGAGGCCACCGATATAGCAATAACGCTGCTGTTGCAGTAGTTGACACGCGAAGATCTATCGTCCGACCTCCATTACTTTACATTACCATCGTTCGGTACCACAGAGGTTCGTTTCGTGTTTTCGATGCGTTCTTTCATCTCCGCGCGTGGAAAACAAGTTTTATTTACTCCAACTGGTTCCCATAGCCATCTTCGATCCACTTGGATCAATCAACACCCCCCGTTGTCGAAGGAATTGAAATATTTGATAATTTAGAAATTAATTGTTTTTTTTTGTTTTACAAATCGTGAATTCAGTCGACGCAATCGCGTAATCGCGATGCGACGCTTTCTCGAAATTTGCTGACGCGCCTAAAACCGATCGAGTTGCGTTAAACAGGAAGTACAAGTTTCAGTAAAGTACCCAAAACCAGAGCTCTCGCCCGGAAACAGGAAGCAGAGTTGCAAAATCTTGCTAGTATTTGGATTTCGGAATAGTAAGCAGTCGTAAGCCCCCGGTGATTCGTGTTTTCGATTCATGAACTGAATTCTTAATGAAACACTCTTCATTCATTATAAATCACGTACATATCGAGGTGTCTTTTGATTCGCGATTGAACAATCGTGGTTTGCGCAATAAATAATTATAAGTGGCTATAATTTAACCGACTAAAACTATTATATGTACGAGGCCCTATTAGAAATCGTTCTAGGAGAAATTTGTCGCGCGATGACAATAATTTATCTGGTGGGAAACAGTTCTATTTAGAGGGAATTATGCTGACACTTTACGCGTGGTACACCTGTCCAGAGGCCGTGAGACATTTTATCGTGGGTTTCGTAGCGTAACAATCGTGCAGGCACAGGCCCGGCTGGACAATGCGTGGAGAATGATGATCAAATAACGTGTGTAAGCGAGCGCCAATGTCGCGAATGTTTATAATGAGCGATGCACGCGCTCGCGCATCGCGATTCGTGATGGACCACGAGGGTTCGAGAGTAACGGGAGCAGAGAGAAACGTGATGGAGCGAGGGTGAAAACTGGCGACACCCGTCCTTTCTGCGCTTTATGGCTTCAACAACGCGTTATGATTATTCACGGGGTTACTGTGTTTTATTACTCTACTCTACCCGCTCCTGTACAAAAACACGTGCTCTATACGTCACGCGTGATGTCGCCTTACGACGCTTTTACTAGCCGCTTTCACACCGACTAATCGTACATACATACCTACTGACCGGTACATACGCTGTTTTTGATTTATCCCAGCCGAGAGAGACGAGTCTTTTCAATTCGTCACACATCAGTCCTAATAGCTATAACGTTAAACTTTAACCATATATACAGCATTATGACTTTGGTCATTTTATTAATTTATGATTTCATGGTTGTTATTTAAACGTATTATATGTATATATATATGTAGGATTTTGAGATGAATTGCGGATAAGGTTTTCGCTAAGGGTCGACGATTCTTAGTGGCGAGCTCGGTAGGGTGAAACTGCAGGGTATAGGATTATTGACAATATTGGTATCATATAGTAGTCTGCGAACAAGCAATAATACGGGAGGCCGATCATATCAAACCTGCATGTTTCGCATAGCGAGTCTCATTTATCGCATATCGACGATGTCCAGCTTCTATATGAGATATCGTCTAGAGCGCGATAATCCACACATAAGTCGGGGTAAACCTATATTGCCGCCATACCTCATGGCCACCATGACATACCACGTGGCATCGCTATCCACACTGCCTACCTTCGACCACCGGTAAGACGATCCTCTCCTTTTAGGACAAATTCCTGTGGGTCCTTTCAATCATCCAACAATCCAGCGCAAGATTTTTTCCACGGATTCCACGATATTATTTTCATAAGCGTCGTTCTTTATCGAAAACTGACGTGTATTATCCGACACATCAATAAATTTCCTATTTACACGCTGGAAGAGAGATCAAATTTATTAAGCGAATATTTTTCTTGCCAATAATACCCGAACGATTAAACTCTTGTAACGGTTAACAAATTGACTGTAAGCACTTTGGTGAGGAGAGTATCGACAGGTATTAGCATGTGAATTTGTTAAATAATTAATGAAGACATCCATGTCGGGCTGTTAAGCAACGTTACTCCACACACACACACACACAGCTCTGACTAAATATACATATCGAATCTTTATAAAGCAGCCGTATAATGCTTCGTGATTAATCGGTGGTATCGCGTTCTCTGGCTATAGGCTTACTCCGGAACTAAGTGTTGTTGTATCTAAGCGTTACATTTGTTATTTGTCGACAAGTACAGAATATCCGAGCACCAGGAGTACTCTGGCGTTCTTCATCTTCGTCGTCGATGGATAATGGACTTAAAGTTTCCTAACGACGAGCTAGGCTAAAACTTCGGCCAGGTTCTCGAGTGACTCGGGGCTCGGCTTGTGAAAGTCTTCGATCTCTGTTACCGACAGGACGAGATAAATTTCATCGGAGACGGAAGAGCATACGTCTCACAGCGAGGGTTCATCTCGTTACAACGATGTAGATGTAGCTTTTCGTTTCATCAACCAGTAACGTTCATCAATACCAGACCGAGGCATCTCTCTGTCAAAGACTCCAGCTCGTCCCTCCAGCAATACATATCTCCTCGATCAAATTTATTAACCTACATTTATTTTGATGCACCAATGATTCTTAAAGTTAAACGTATCCTTCGAATAATTATACCTACCCTTGTCCCGAACGAGCAAATAAATTTGACAAACATTTTCAGCAACGGATATATAATTTATCGTAGGTCCAAAACTGTTTATAAATGATTCCAATGATATTTCCACTATTCCCACACGATTTAGCAGTTTGTATAGCCACAGCGATAAATATGGTAGATACTGTCGTTCGTAGGTAATACGTGTGTACCCTTGGTAACCCTGGTTCGCACAGCTAAGCTCTCTAAAAATTCGAGCCACTAGCGGAACATTTCTATTGCAACGCGCATTAGAAATTCGCGAAAAATGATTCTTCCCCCCGACGAACAAATGATTTCTGCCGGGGAGGAGATGTTATCGCCGGCGCAGGAATAGTTCTTACAGACCAAAGCGATTATCTATGGAAATGCAAACATATGAAGTCAAAGGAACGAATACGTAGCGCGGTCTCTTGTTCAAACCCTTCCTTTCCATTCTGCGCTTAACCTAACCTCAAATGAAATGTAAGTCCTAACATATATCTCACGAGCAGCTTAATTCACCAAGAGAATAAAAAACTTAATTAAATCTCGTTCTACTTCCCGTCCATTGGAAGGGTTATAAATACATGAAAAGACGTCAAATTGTAAGAGTGGAGGGAGTAAAGGTAATATAAAGAGGATATCATAGTACTCGGTTCCTGATTCCCCTGCTGTACCGGTCACTCTTTAACCGCACAGTGGTTTGCACAGTTACTGCGAGCGAATATAATAAAGCGAACGATACTAACCACGGCGCATTGGCGTGGGGGGCGTATGGAAAGGAATATAACGTCAGTGTATATATGGTGTGCTTGTATGCGTGTGTGTGTGTGTGTGGGAGAAATAGAGAATCAGACAGAAGGGAGAAAGAACAGTGGATGGTAGAGAAAGGGTCGGGGGTCAGTCATATTAATATCGCATATCGGACAGCTATAGCAGACTCGCCAGGGTCGTCCACAGACCGATATGAAATCATCGCACTAGTACGGGGATTGCTCCGCAAATAGTAAGCCGTAATTGGAATCCATCTGGCAAACACAAGTTCTCTCCTCATTCCAATCAAACTGTCGCATCCTTCCACCACACTCAACGTCCCACGCGGCACCTTGCTTCACTCACTAATTTCTTTTCAGCGACAGTACATTGCCTTGCGCACACACACACACACACATACACACATCGACAGCTCGGAACTTTGGCATAATGAATTTGGTCCCGATACTGCTTTTCGCAACGAACGATGCTGATTTAATCTTTAATTATGCAGATACACAACGCGTCCTGAAATTTACCTGATAATAGCACGTAGAGATTGTCCACAGGAACCGCGCTTGTATTAATTAATGTAAATTAAATTTCATTATCGAATCGACCGGGGCGCTTCAAAGTTTTTGATACATATTTTCAACCCCTGATTGAAAAGCCTACTGATTATACCTGCAATTATAGCATCGCTATATATCTAACGTTGTATTATTGCGCAGGTCGAAAAACAATCAGTGCGATTAAATTAGTTTTTCAGCGAGATATTCCGGAGGAATTATTATTTTCCCGAATATTTTCCTATTCTTTTTATACAAGTATTAGTGGGAAATTCTTGGTAGCCGTGTGTGAAACATGTCTCGGGGGTGTGTGGCTCCTAGTCACGTCTTCGACCGGAGCTTTCATAATATCCTCCTTTCTCAGCAATTTCCGAAATTAATAGCCGGTTAAGTGGCGGTTAAATTATAGCCTCGTAAATATCTTGCACCCTCTCTCTAGCCTCGTTTCCATTCCTGTCTACGCGGAGGGTGCAAATGTTCGCGATTGTGCTTACGCCTGTCGGCACGATTCTCCTCGCCACTCTTACCTATCTCGGATGAATTTCTTACAAAAGTATATCACCGGTGCTTTACCATTGAGATAGATAGATAGATAGATAGAGGGAGAGAGAGAAAGAGAGAAAAAAAGATGATAAATTCCATACATATATATACCATACTAATATACTATATCCAGCTGAACTCGCAAAGAATAACGATAAGGACCGAAGCTTTTTCGAATAACGAATGAATGAGTCGAGATGTGAAAGTTAAATAATTTTCAAAGGAAAAGCGAATAATACCGTCGCTACTGAGCGTGTATAGAGTATAACGTATCGTGAAAAGAGTATAACCACTTACTATGTGTCTGTCAGGAGTGTCGTGATCGCGCTGCATCGGTAGAAACGGTAACGAGCACAGCAATTACCGCACTCTTTCATAGGACGATAGCGGAAAGCCAGAAAGACGGCATCTTGGCAGAACAATGCTCAATTTCAAGCTCGCTTCGTATCGAGATAATTCTCCACCCTGGCATGTTCAACATTTTCTTACCACGGCTCCTTGAAAATATCAATGAGTTAACGTATGCTATATATATATAGGATTCTTGGTAGGCGTTTTCCTCACGTGCGTATATATATATATATATATATATATATATATACGTTCTCGACGTAAAACTCAGAACACTGGAATGAATCACCGCAGAAGCCCCTGGTACAATTATACGAATCAATTATGCAGGCCTCGCGGCTTTCCAGCTGCAAAGCTTGTCCATCAGGGTGCCAATTTATGATTCTCTCGACCACCATTAAGAACAATTAAACGGAAGAAAAAACGTGATGGAAGCAACCGGGGACGAAATCCAGGTGGAAATAAGTTCTTTCGCGAAGGATATAAAAATCGTGCGGAATGCAGAATCGCTACATTGGCAGCTAGGGTTTTTCAATGGTTAGCTTTGTATCGGTTGATCCCACACGCCAGCTGCAGGCTACCGGGTAGTCAAGGGAGAGCGAGACTATGTTATCCTCGAGTGGTGGATGTCTATAATCGCGTTAGTTGATATCATTAACGAAGCTGGCAATTACGGGTTTGGCTGAAAAAAGTTTGGTATGCCGAGGACGAGACAAAGCACCCGATGCTGGCTTTTTAGGTCCTCCTACCCGCGGCCAGGCCCGATGAATAATATCTCGCTTGGTCTCTCACCCCCATCGCCCTCGTCCTCGTCCTTGTCCTCGTCCCTGAGTCCATTTTCTTACAGCGCGCCGCAGACAATAATTCCAACAATTAGATCGCGGCTATACGTTACGCGCTTTTTTTCCACTCGACTCGCTGCTGCTGTTCCTGTTGGAGGGGGTCCACCGGGGGTATGGGGAACATGGCCGCACTGCCTCGGCGTCTCCACCTTTTTATTGTGAGCGCCAGAGGCAGCAGCCAGGATATGTGTGCGAGGGAACGAGAAAGGGCCAACTAACTAAGTGAGAGACCGCAGGATGGGGGATACGTGGGGGAGGAGAGGAGCAGGATGATGGAAAGGTGGGAATGGGAATGGGAATGGGAACGGTCAGGATAGAAGAGGGATAAGAGAAAAAGGTGTATGATGATGAGGGAATGAAGTGGGGTTGAGGGAGAGGGGGGCGTAATGAATGAGAGGAAAGAAGCTTGAAATACGCGGCGGAGTATAAGAGGAGCGGGAGAAAAGGAAGAGTGTACTATATAGGGGTGGGTGTGCAGAGCAGGAAAAGAGGAAACGAGCCACGAGAGGGGTAAGGAGAGGGGGGAGAGGGTAGCAAACGAGGCTAGCGGCTTTGGCTCGCTTGTTGTCTCCTACCACCGCGGGCGGCGCGGAATAGTCTTCTCGCACACTCTCCTCTCTCATTCGCTCGCTTTGCCGCAGCCAGCATCAGCAACTACAACCGTGCGCCGCAACGCGCCGCCGCGCCGGTAGTCGCGTTTATTTATCGGCGGTTGCCGTTGAGTGGCGCTAGCGCGGCATTTTAATTGCGCTCTTATACCACCGTCGAGCAGGGGCCCTCCAGGACGACAGTACCCCAACTACCTCCCAACCCCTACACCCCCCTCCCGGACCCTTCTCAACCGCCTACCTCTTGCCTTTCCCTGCCTTGTCACCTATACAAAATGACCCCCGCCTCTGTCGTCGCTTACCTTCCTCGGATTCTGGAAAATCCTCCACCACCCCCCCCCCCCCACATGCGAGCGCCTCTTTCACGCTGCTTCCCTAAATATTGTCAACAAGCTTTATGCTCTCCTCGTACATACCATTCGTCCTTATATCGACCTCCGCAACACGAATCTCTCAATTTTATCAATAAACATCATCCGACAAATTACTGAGAAAATTTCTCAATTAAGTCTTCTTGTGTTTTTCTTTCTCTCTCTCTCTTTCTTTTTATTTTTGTTAACTAGGTGAACCGGGACCTGAGTTTTTTCATCGTGTGGGATTATACGTGGGTCTGTATTAGTATACACGTAGCTCGGTATAAGCATGCGCCTCCCCCCGATGGTCTGTGTCCGGCGTATTTCAGGCGGGTTATCATCGCCAGATCTACAGGGACTGCGCGAGAAATTATTTATTAGCACGGGACACCTCTTTCGTTACCCTCAGGGACGGAGTTCTTTCGCGAAGGAGCGTCGTAAAAAAGATTAACGAGCATCTAACCAACCCCGTGCAGGAGCGAGAGAAACAACGCGGAATCACGCGGGCTAACACGGAAAAGACACTCGGAGAACGTATTCTTGATTATTAATGGTCGCCTTCTAAGTCGGCGGAATAAATAAATATAAATCGCTTGTTATTCCGAGCTGAAATAAATACCGAGTTTTCATCTAAATCTCCCCGACGAAGCTTATTCTCTCGGCCGCGTCCTTCATCGAGGTACATCCGCCGGGGAGTACATATACCGAAGATCGACCGTCCAATCGAGAGACAAGATCGCGAGCCACGTATAATATATACAATAACTCCTTGGGAAACTGATGCGTGTTCCGAAGAAAAGTTTCGTTCAATAATATTTCTATAAGAGCTTAGAAACGGTGGCGAAAAGTATATAAGGCATATCGAGAATAGTTGTTTCACCTTTGGCGGTTTTGGTGAGCGTGGAGCGTAAAGGGATTGTTTAAAACGGTGAGCGTTGCTCCCGGTAATCCCAGAGGGAGCGCATTATCGTCACCCGCAGGACGCCGAAGGTCGAGAAGGAATTTCAGCAAGGAAAATATTTGTCGGGCGTGTCCGGCATCGTGTATAAACAGTTCGCGCCGATGAAGGTACGATCCCGTTGAACAGGTATTACCCATCCGACTATGGCGAGCAGTGAGCTTGACCCAGTCTTCTCTCTATGATCTCTCAGGGACATTTGCAGGAGCTGGCCTGTGGACCCTAACAACCGGTACCTCGTGTGCCGTCGTCTTTCACATCTCGTACATTTTCTCCCGGAACGTTTTCTCCTGGCAATCAAGCCAGTTGCTCTCGTAAGAGAACCAAGCGAAGCGCGTCTGGGTCTCGCTGAATTATTCAGCAAGTGTCGGTCGCGAGAGTTTTGCCGGATTTGTAACTGCGATCGAGCGCCAACTGCTGAACAATTTTCAGAAAACGAATGTGTCTAACTTGGGTAACCCTAGAGCTCCGCGCAGTTGCTCTATCCAAGAATTTTCGAAATTCGCTCCAGCTCCATGCTAATTTTCTTCAACTTCCACTCTCCCCACTTTCGCGTTGCTCTAGCAGCTTCTGTATCTATATAATATGTATATGTATACGTTCGAGAGATAAGAAAAATGAGGATTGGATTCCTCTGGATGGCGCGTATATTCCAACGATGTATAACGATTGCAGGGCTTATTTGAAACTCTAATGGCATTCAGAGTAGGCAAGGCAGACGTGGGAGGATCAGGGTGGTGGCCGTAATCCAGATGGGTTAATACGTTAATCGGCTCTAAACGGTTCGTAGCGTCGCGCGCTCGGCGTCTTCCGCAGCGTTGATACGGCCGCTCGTTACGTCTTACGTGCCAGTTATATACGCGGCTGGCTATATAGTACGTGACATTCGCATTAAAACGCATTAGAATACAATCATATCTCGGCTAACCAGCTGGCCAAGGCATATCACTTCTTTTCGCACGCGTCCCGCTTCTCGACCTTTGCATGCATATTTCCGGAAAATATAAGCCTCTCGATAGGGCTCGCATTGTTTGAATAATATTCACTTGAAAAAGCACAAGTTTCCTCACCATCGGTTTTAATAACTATATATATATACATGCAGCTTTCGCAGTGTACCTCGCGTGCGACTTTCCTTCGCCTTTTGCAACTGCTTGTAAAGCAATATTATCCGTTGCACTAAAAAAATTCTGTGCTAGCAGAGGATGGTAGGTATAGTATATATCGAGTATATTAGAGCGACGTATCGGGAATATTCAGACATTCGGAATAATTCCGAGAGATAGGGAGGAGGTTCGCGAGTGGTTGTATTGGCGCACGCGTGCAGCGCGATAAGGAACGTCGTTGTTGCGTACGGTGCGTGTCCAGTTCTCGGAGCCGTGGTTGCATCGGCAATTGGCAAATGGCGATACCTTGAATGACTCCGCCGCCACTTAGAGTCTCGACGAAAGCATTTACATTTTCAGCTACCGTTACGGGCCAGCCTCGATCATCGCATCTGCATAAATATTCGGATGGCGGAGTAAGCGGCCTGAAGGGAGCGGCTTAATTTTTTTAACACGTGTAGTTCCCTATCGGCCTCGCGTTAATGGACCTCTCGCGTAAGCAGATTCTCGGAAGAAACGCGAGCTTTCGTCTCGACCAAAGCCCGCTATCGTCTCAACTTTTAGCGCTACCGTGCAACGTGCCAGATACAGTCGGATACACGCAAATACCTACTTAAGATCCGCGCAAAGTATATAATACCAAGCGAGTATTACAGCGACGATCGATCCTACTTGAATTTTTCAATTGGTATAATAGTTGGTTACCCTCGTTGTTTTATCACTCGCCGCTTGCTAAGTACTTCCTGCAACAATTTTTACCGATCAAATCTCGTCGAATCTAACGGTAGGCATTTTCTGACTCATTCAGTTTTCAATATGCTAATTTTATGCAAGATTTAATGAGCCGTCGATCGAGTCGAGCTCCAATTGCGGAACGGATCGTACAGAGGTAAAACAATTAAGCGAAATGCCGGTAGTAACGCCTTTTACCGTGCACCGTATATATAATACCACCGTTCTAATAAAAGACACAATAACGCGTGAGGAAAGTTTGCCATTATTCTTTGATCTTCGCGGTGAAAGAAATTATTGCAAGGTTAACGCTTTGGCAAGGTTATTATAGTAAGAATTTCTTATATATATATAGGATGAACAACAACTGGATTTTGGTTCTCTGTATGCTAATTGTCGGAAGGTTATCATCAATCTTATCACACGAGTGCTGTATATATAGTATTCTAAACTGGATGGTGCATCGAGGTGTGCACGTGTACCGTGCGTTATGGCTCGCAGGCGTGTACCACGCGCATCTGGATATACCAGCCGCTTCAATCTTGGCCAGCAAGGTGAGGACAAGGTGGGAAAGAGGTGCGAGAGCAGGTAGGCTGTGCAGTAGGCACGCAGGGAGGGCGGGTTTTACACGACGAAACTTCTCTACGCTCGTTTAGTTGGTTCGCGCGAACGAGGGTGATGTCACCGTACCTGCTCGATCTGCTATCGCGAATTTTAATGATGGTGCAAATGTCTCGGACGACTGGCGCTATATTATCTCCGAGTTTAGGCCGGATGCGGTACCGCCCACGCTTTACCAGCCGTCCAACGCTCTTTGTTCACCCTAAACTCTCCACCTCACCACCAACAACACTCAGAATCAGAGAAAAATAACACTCGCTCAATCTTTCATGCCGATTCCGAACATTGCTATTTTTTGTCAGCACGAATCCTTAATTCCTGTTATTCAAATTGGACGATCGTATTTTATATACGATTTCGTTCGGATCGGCAGATATCGCTTACCGATAACAACTTGTTCCGAGAAATAATCACTCGATCGTTTATATATAATTGAACGTTGAAAGGAACGTTTCGTGCTCTCTTTTCTTTTTTCTTCAAGTTTCCGTCATAATAAGTTTTTAGTTGATCCAAGGGAACAAGCTTGTATCATATATATATATATATATACGGATAACTGGAAGGAGAGAGACGCGATTGACAAACTTGACTGTTTTTTCACTCGAACCATGTGGATGTAGGTGCAGGAAAAAAAGGTAGAGGGAAAGCACGTATCACGCGATGCTGGCGACAACTTCGTAAATTTCAATTTAAACGCGTGTTCCTTGTTTTGTTTGGTACGTTTTAAGTGCCACGCGAACATCGCTGCCAATACGCGAACGAAAGCAGCTGACTGCTCCCAGATCCCCGCGTCTACATACATACACACGTACCATGTGTATACATATACCGTATATATCAAGGTTCTCTCTCAACACGATTTGTGTTTCGGATGTAAGATCGACGTAAATTTCTCACGCACACTCGCGAAATTATGCACCTTGTCTTCTCCCCTAACGCTTACCGATCAGATGGAACTTTGTAATCTATCTCTCTGAGCGGCGTGCAATTGGCTCTAGTTACAAAGCGGACTAAGAAGCTCTTGCTTCGTGTTAAATACACACGCCTACTAAAATATATATATATATATATCCTACTAATACAAGCTCGGTATAGCGATGCTCCGATGAGCTAATGTCCTGAATGTAAAATGCGAGTGAGAAAGACTATAATTAATCAGGAAAGGCGCTGAAAAGCAATCCCCGGGAAAGGACAATTAATTATTGCTTCGATCGAGTTTGAAGCACGAGATTCGCATAACGATTTAATAGCGATCTCGGATGCTTTGAATTTCCTCGAGTAATTCTTCACTCGGTTAATTACTCAACGAGTACACCCGATGAGCGTAAGATCCTCGGATAAAACTCCATCCTGAGTAAGTATCGATGTAAATATCGCGTGCTCCGTAATTAGCAAAGAGCGAAACATTGATTTGGCCGATATACGAAAATAGAGAACAATGGATATGGCCAGGGATCGAGAAAAGGATTCCAGCCGTACTTATATTAGTTGTTTTCAGGTGCCGCAAAGCGTCGTTCAACGATTGCAGCGCGAGCATTGCGCGAGGCTTGTCTCGCTCTGTCTCGTTTAATCAAGGCCGAATGTTTTACGCACGATCATTAAAAGCGAAATGGCTCGTGTTATACTTGAATGCATAAACCCGAATGGTAATCTTCAAATTTACGTCGCTTTTATTTAAATAAAATTTCCAGCAGCGTCTCCGACAGCCAACGATCCTCCTTCACCTTTGCTTTCTGTATGTTCTCGCTTCTGCGACTCTCGAGAATTCCTTAAAGTCGCTCGTGAAAGCAGGCTGTGCTTCGGAAACCTCGTAATACACCAGTAAAGTTCGCACGATGGTCAAAATACACAGAGTTTGACATTAATATTTCTCAAGATCGCGCGTAATGATCGAGCTATACCGCATGATTCGAAATTTTACAATTAGCCAGTATTGAAAACAAATAACATAAATGATACCTGTGATGATATTGCTGAGACTTTTATAATCGTCTTTAAACATCACGATTAACACGAATGTTATATTTGACAAGAATTAAACAGTGCATATAATATATAATGACTTTCCGTGACTTATGCTAATGGTGTCAACTCTCGCAGCGAGTCACGTTAATAGCTGTTATGCAGGCAAAAACTTCATAAATGTAGAAATATTCTGGAAAACAAGTAAGAACATGAAAATGTTACGCGGATGTTTCGAATGTGGCGAGGAAACTGGAGTGAAATGAAGCAAGGAGTCTTATTGGCAGGATGTATAAAAATTTATATCGACAGCTTAGGTAGGAAATATAGAGAAAGGGAATCAGTATAAGTTGCATATATATGTCTAGCTTATAGAGAGAGGAGGAAGGAGCTATAGATTCCGGGAAAGCAATTGGGTGGTTTTGTGGTTGGATCCAACTGATGGACGGTAGTAGAGACGTGCGGGTGTCGAGAGTATATATAAAGGAGGAAAAAGAGGCTCGCGTGAACCGCGTAGGTCGGTTAACGAGCTCCGTTCAATCGAAGATGTATTCTACGTGCTCTCGTTATCCGCATCCCGCGAACAGTCCGGTACGCGTCGTTAAAGGGTGACTTAATCACCACGTCGCATCTAGGAATGTTGCAAAAATCAACTATTAAACTCCTCCTCCCGATGCACCCCCTAGCTCCCTCACCCACGCCACTCGAAAGATCGTCGCGCTTAAGAGCACAGCTAATTGCCCTCCCGCTGATTTCGCTAGAGCACCTTGCCGGAAAAACATGAAATTTATATGTCCCGAACGGTTATCAGCTCGTTAAATGCACGCGCTTCGAAAACACGCTTTTTATGCAATTTTGTTTTGTAACGCCATTGCCGACTTTCATGCTAATTACCTGGATTTTAATATGTTAATGCATCTACTACTCTTATATATATGGATCTAGCTTCGCCAACTTATCAATCTATATATATCCTTCGATTTCAGACATTCGATCCAAATCTTAGTTATACGAGCTTCTGGTACGGCAGTGGTTCGCGCAAGTTCGTTGACTTTCGAGCTTCTTGGGTCCCTCGTGATAAATCGATTTCACATGAAGCCGAGTATCCTGTGCGTTTCCAAGCGAGTAACGATGGCGAACGATCATTGTCTTCGGGACTATCAAGGTGGCGATCTTTCATGCGGGGGCGAACGTAGAGGGTGTCAGCCTCCTCCAACTTTCCTCCCATTCACCGCGCACTTCCATTTCTATGATCCTATATGTGTGCTCACGAATATCCCTGATGAGGAGTTTTCGCTTCACACGATGTTTCTTGCACCAACTTCAACATTACAGTCCTTTCTCGGAAGAAAAAATCTACTCAAGACTGGTGTCTGTGAAAACGGAAAATTATAAATAATGACGTATACAATTTGGCAAACGGCTTCTTCTCGATTCTTCGTCGCAACTTTTGCTGAAAAGTCTGAAATCTTTTAAGAAATATATATAGTAGAAAGTATGGAATATGGTGGACTGGAGTTTTGGTACGAAGGGACGCGAAGAAAAGTGTATGAAATTGTATGTAGAGTTATATACTCTTTGGAAGCGGTCGAACGAACAACTCTTTAACGAACGGTCGGTGGTGACCGGTGTATCGCAAGGATAATCGTTGCATCCGGTGCTGCAGACGCGCGTCGTTATCGTCTGTGCGAGATGTGCAAAAGACAGAGACAGAGACAGAGACAGAGGGAGAGGGAGAGAGAGAGAGAGAACTAAAACAACGTCGCCGATGCATCTGCGTATAATCGCAAGTGACATTATTATACGCTTATCGAACTGTAAGAGTATGCTATATCGACTAGTTCCGTGAAACAAGCCTCGTTATTTTCTTCTGATTATCGTCCGGTCCTGCCGCTCAGCAGAATTTCCTTCAATCGAATATCTACCTTACAATGACGTCAAACTTCCGGCATAAACATTACACGTCCTTTATACTACCACCGGGGCGTCTACTCAAATTCTTCTGCTGTATATAATAATGTGGTTCAAATTATTTATATCGCTGGATCTTAATTGCATCACAAACGTGCGACAAATATAGCTAAAATCGTTCGGCGCTACGATGAAAGAAAAGTATAGCTACTTACGACCTGAAATTTTTCTAAATTCATAAGAGGAGCCAAGTCGTTTAATCTTAATCGGTAAAGGAGACATAACCAGTTGGACAGCAACGTTTGCGTCCATTAACCGCATACCCGAACATTAAAACATAACCATGCGCAGTCCTCGGAGTCGTGCTATCCTTCCTTGAAACCAGAGACATTATAAGTGGAATATAGCCACGTGCGAAAAGCTATTTGCAATAACTAATATATCCATACATTTCCTCTCCCATATATAAAATAACCAAAAAATCTTGCATGAAAAATAGAGAAGCAGAAAAATCAAGTGTTTTCGAATAGGAATAAAAAATGAATACTTACACTCAGTTTGGTATATATATATACAAAGTTCCCATGGCGCGAGTTCATGAAAATGTGTGTACATGCATGAATATTAATAGCTGTGGGGGAGATAGGTCGGGGAAGGTAAGATGTGTGAGAAATGTGGCGAATGCAGGAGTGGGAGATGGGCAAAGGGCATGGCCCACCTCCCAATGGCGAGGTAAAGGGTGATCAGACACCGGGAGTATCCAGAGAGGTATTCGAGACTCTTGTAGCCTGTCCTGCGTGGATGACCATGGGGACCACGGCGGCGGGTGAACACCGTGGCGAAGCTGCTGGACAGCGCGGCGCATCAAAGATGCCGACACCAGGATATAGGGTTACCGCTTGCCATAGGCCAGCTTATTCCTCCTAATAGTCTGTATTGGGTTAGGACGGCTGTAGTTTCGAGCGTGGCCTTTAGCTGCTTCCTCCCCCTACCATCCCCTACTTGCCCATATCTATCCCTTCGCTCCTCGTATTTCTTCGTTATCCGCTGAAAAAGTACAAAGAGCGAGATAAGCCTTCCGAAAGAAACTACTAAAGTGCTATAGAAACGATATACCTTCCACGTTTTTGATCATTCTGCGGAAACATAGTCGCAGCTTTTATTCGAGCATCGTTTATTGACCGAGAGCTGATCGGTGGTTATAGGGATAATATATGCAAGCGGATACACCGGATGAATACATATATATATATATATATATATATATATATATATATATATATATATATAAGATTTAAGGAATAAAATTGCGCACCGTTGGTGTAACAGAGAGAAGAATTTGAGCAAAGGGTTAAAAGAGCTCTGGCTGGCCATTGACGTTCGATGAAGCGTGAGCTGTAGACACGACGTGTCGTCAAGTTGACAATGGCCTCTTATGAAAGGCCAGTATATGCAGGCAGGGTGAGGCTGGGTCCGGTAAGACACACGTGATCGACACAGTTTTTCATGGTGGACGAAGGACGCGCGGGTGAGACAGGTGTCGGTGGCCTCCTCTCCTCTCCTCTCCTCTCCTTTCATCCAAAGCGGTGCACTCGATTTCTCAAGACTCGCGCGTTATACGGAGGCGTGTAAGCCGCAACACGCTTTGCGGAATGATCGATGCGAACCGCCTGTAATCCCTGGACCAATGAGAGGAACGCCTGTTGCCGTTACTCCTTGCAATATACCCGTTACCGTCGTACATTATGGTACACGCGCTATGCAGAAAAACGCTCGCGTGACGTAAAACTTCACGTGTCTTGCCGGTAGAAAAGCTTCTCGAGCAAAGCCGTTCACGCAACGACCGGTATAAAGTATGCTTAATCCGTTACATCACATTCAATGGAGGATGGGGACATGGCCGAGCAGTCCTCTATTATGTGCCAATTCCTTATAATACGTCCAAGCTTCTCATCGAACACTCTTATTCCCTGCAAAACGAAGAAAAATACCTCATCCTCCTTGTACATGTATGTTACGTGCAATTGAGATTCATAGAGTGGCTACTCGATTCGATCGATACTTTATTATTTTGTATGTATATGCATGTACAGAGTGATATTGTGTGAATATATGTATATGTATAGCGAGGAAAAAATGGAGGCTATCCAAAAGGAGAGAGAAATGCACATCTGGTATGTATATAATTTAATTGGGACTGGTTTGCTTATAAATTGTATAAGGAGTGAAAGAAAGGGTTGGGAGTGGATGGTATAACGATGGTCGATAGAGATAGACTCGATAGACAAATTTAAATCGGAAGGCGTTCGATTCCACGGTGGTCCTGCGTTCGAAGCAGGCCGATGCGCGTACTATGGCGTCAAGTCGGATAAATTAAACGAACCGAGGAAGAAAGAACTCCGCGGCTACACGAGTGTGTTAGAATGATGGATCCCTCCGAAGGGCCATTTAGCCAATAGATACCGATCTCGATGGTACCAAGAGGGGATCCTCTTCTCTATCGGAGACCCACACAGGCATCGAGCGGACCAGATACTTTACCTTGGGGGAAGTTTTCGACCTGTCAACTGCGTTTAAGTATCAGTGGAAGTTTAGACTCGAAACAAACATATAAACTTTATTCTTTTTCTCCGATTGTGCGAATAATTATCGCACTGGGCAACAAAGAAACATTATTATTCAAAAAATCGGAATCGAGATAAGAAATTTTTCAGAGGAGATCGAGAAGGATGTTGGGGTTTAAGGATTGCTGGGTTTAATTGGACGGAATGGACGGTGTTGGGAGTTTCCAAGTCGAGCCAACGCGAAAATCGGCGAAGCAGTGGGCTCGATCGTAGATACTCATGCGACGGTCGTTATTTCGCTGGATCGTTGTTTGCTAGGTTTAGAAAGGGTGGGAGAGAGATAGATAGACATAGGAAGAGAGAGAGGAGGAGAGTCCTATTGGACCAAGGGTTGATGCAGGCTGTTCGCGTAGGTGCTTACACGTTCAGTTGGATGGTAAGGCGAGGCAAGAGGGAGGGAGGGAGGAAGGGAGGGAGAGGGTTCTAGGTAGGATAGCTTAGTTGCCTTACCAGAAGCAGAGAAGGAACAGGACGAGGTGGAAGAGAAGATATTAGCGAGACAAATAGCTCGGTGGGCTTGGTGCGAGCACACGACCCTCTCCTCCGTAGCTGTAGAGCATGTAACGACCTTAGAGTGTGTATTCGTATGTGTCGGTTGGGAGGAATGCGTAAACTTGTGCAAAGCCTTCCTTGCTTACCTCAGCCTTTCGCAAGGCACTCGTGCAAGTCGCTCGTCTAGACTCTCCAGACTGGCTTTCGTGGACGTTAGTGATGCTGGTGTGAGTCCCCAAGCCGATATACCGTGCCTCTTCTGTAGGGATAAGCACGGCGCACACGTAGGGCTAGTATGAACCTTCGTGTAGTATAACCGAGTAACCAAGTGAACGCAGTATGCTTGTACGAGGCTCATGGCAGCTACTACGAGAATAAGCGGAGCTTAGTCCTCGTATTAGCATATGAGCGCTGCCTAATTAACGCCCCAACCACCGCCTGTACGGGGCATTAAATAATGTAAACCTGGAACCCCCATTGTCTTACCTAAAGCCGTTCGTAAAACTTGACTTAATCCACCGAATGCTTACAGATTTCACAATCTCTAGCACCACTCTATTCCCAATGGCATCGCGGACTCATATGCAAATTATAATCATTAACAGTAAGTATAATTGCAGTCGCAATTCATTTCAGATGGAAAGCAATCAAGACTAAATTAGTCAAAGATAACAAATACCGGTTAGAGGCTCGAGCGCGAAGAAAGGACCAAAAAATTTCAACAAACAGGCTTGCTAATCGAACGATCTCGTTCCTTCTGATAAATCTCTCTCAGAGCCGAGACGTGGTTTTTCCTATTTCTCGAGTCAAAGGTAAAATTATCAGAGCTGCCGATAAATTCTCCTGTAACAGCTTGTTGTCTCGCCGATAGAACGAAAGAAGCTGTCGTTTAAAGTTTCATCGATTGGATAGGGCGAGGTTATAGCAATAGGTATTGCAGGAGATCGAGAGAATGGCGAGGGATGATAAAGACATCGAGTCGTCTATGCTGAACGAAATCTTGGGAAGAATCGATTTCATGGCTCTGTGATTTCTTAGGAAGCGGTAAATAGGCACATTTGCGTAGTCCTCGCTGATTTTGAAACTTGCAGGTAACGCAACTGGAACTGGTCGCGGCATATTGTCAGGCGATAAAACGAAGCTGGCAGAAGGCAACGGAATAAATTTATGAATGCTGAAAGCTGAGGCTATGGCTGCATTCCACGCGGCCTGTGCCCGACACACTGAATTGTTGCTCTCATTAGCGATCCCCTTCTCTCCTTTCCTCTTTTTTCATTTTTCACATCGTTTCTCTTCATTGCTCTCCGCCCACTTTCGCTCTTATTTCTATCCACTTTTCTTTAAATTCACCTCCTATTACGATAAGCAGAACTTGTCCCGAAGCTCTCTTCATGGCCAATATTTCTTCGATTATTTTGCTTAAAATTGTTTTCCATGTTTTTCGCATAATCGCTACAGAGATACCACTAAGAACCTGCATGCTTAAGGACTTCATATTTAGTTAGCATTTTTTTATTTTCTAATTTGCTCTTACCAACACGAACAACTTTTTCTTCGTTTCCTGTTCTCGTATTGCATATTTGACCATTCCTCACGCGCCTTGAACGATTGATATAAGCGCCGCATGCAAACTTTCGATTCCATTTTCAACACGGCACTAATCTTGGGGACCTAGATGAATTTCAACCAGTACGAGTTATTATTTCGTCAAACACACAAAGATTCGTATTCGTACGAATAAGTCTTTTGTTAATTGGTCATCGCGAAGAAGGCTTATCGAGACGCGATAGGAAATTATTATACCTGTAGTGCTAAAAGAGATAGGGAGAAAACTTATCTCTGATCGGCTCTTTCTCTTGTTTCTTATTGAAATGATTGACTGTTGACGTCATCGCTTGCAGATGTTTTTACCTGCACGATCGAACGACGCTTACACAAATTTTAATAGCATTTAGTCGACTTTGATTATCCCCATTAAAACATAATCTTTATTTCTACCAACACCTCTTTAAAACTTTCAACAAACTGCATATACATATACTACATTTTGATGTAAAGGGTACATCATATAACCCTTTATTTCTTAATCCAAAGTGGGAATTTATCACAATAAGTATATATAGCATACCATTGGTTTATTCACTTTTTATTACCAGTTTGCTCGAAGGGCAATGAAACTTTTCAGTGTTTTTGTAAGCGAAACAGGTAATAAAGTCTAAAGAAAAAGACAAAAATAAATTGAGAGAAGGGTAGGAAGAGGAGGGGGGGGGGGGGTCCAGTGAATCAGCAAACGTACACAAACTATCCTCTATCACGGTAGTGCACACAGGAAAGCATCGACGTAGCGTCCTCTCCCATTGTCTTGCCACCACGTGGAATACACGACGTGCAATGCGATCTTGCCAATGCATGAATATAGATAGATACCAGTTTCCTGTGCATTCGTATTTGTGAATATACACTAGGCAAATCGCTAAGTCGATAAAAACATGGGCCGATAAGTTCCATACCGTTACTTATTCGACTTCTCTTTGATAAAATACACGAAACGCACATATTGCTCGCGCAAATATTTGCAGCGTCTAATTTAACGGTCTCCCCTAATAAATTCCTCGTCAATGTTCGACGTGGAAAAAATTACTATAGTCTCCTTCCTATAACATCTCTTCTGCTTAAGAACTTTCACGAGAATATCTCATAGATAGAGGAACGCTGGAATATTTTATCATATCTCGCGACGACTTTAGCATCGGGGAAGCACATTTGTACGAGGCAGCTTGACGAACATCGAATACTTAATCGTACGAAGCGTCTACAACGTCCTGCTTGTGTCTGTACTCGAGGTGGCAGCCCGCGTTAATGACGCGTGTATTAAAAACGCGCCGGCAGACTTAAAATAAACGGGCTGGTGATTGATGAGAGAACTTGTCGACCCTTCGCCAAGGAGATTCGGTGGGAGGAGCGCCTCGAGGAGGCTCCGAGCGATAGCTGCTTCTCCTAAGGGGACACCTCGACGATTTGTGCCGCGTCGTTTGCACGGCTATACTGCACGCACATTTATAAAAACAAAAAAAACTCGCGAAGACCAGCTAAACGCCCACATATTTTCTTTTATCTTTCGAATTAGATCTGTTTATTCGGAGTATTTATTTAATTATCATTATTATTGTTAATTGATAGCGAAATTTCACTATATAAATAAGCGCGAGTACTTTGGGCCGAGTAGAGTGCGAGATATGGTAGGTTTGCTACAATTTCGTTTATTCTTTTGAGGCGCCGCCACGTGACTTCCGGTCTTGACAGGAGGCAGGGATCCGTCAACGTAACGATCTTGCCGACGCGTCGTTTTCTCCCCCAGTGTAGATGAAGGAAAATGACGGAAGGGACTGGCTCGTTTGTCTGCCTCTGCGATCGTTAAGCCTCATCTCGCCATATTATTCAAGATATTTTAACGAATCGCGTCTAATTATTTATAATTAATTGCCACTCTTCGTGACCGTTGCAGGTCCTAGGCCACTGCTCCGATCGATTGCTCAAATGGCACGGGAAAGTAATATCATTTATTTGTGTACACAAAACTTTGTTTTCTCACGTAATTCGCATTATTAATAGCTAGCAGTGTACGTTTATAGCCCACTTTTCAGGATATGACGAATTATCCGAAGCAACACAGCATGACTCTCCTTTAATAACGTCTCTGTTATTATTGCGGGAAGACGTCATTAGGATATACGCTTGGACGTCGCAAAATCTCGATAATCCTCGGCCAAGGTGTGGAAATAAAAACGATCGATGCTCCGGTAAATTATAGCAGGATGAGAGGAAATGTGGGAGTGCGTCGCGAGGCGCAAAGCGCAAAGAAGCAAAGGACAGATTTATCGCGAATCACGCACGGTTCTCCAGCTTCAAGGGAGCTAGGATTTTGATCGAACGGAACGCGAACGGTTGGAAAGGACTCGACGATTTGTTTAAAAGGCTCTAACGACGTTTCGCGGTGAAACGGCGATGTATCATGCGAGGGCGCTTCGGAAGATCGCGCTCAAAGGTGCCGCACGCGCGCCATCTCCTCTAGGAGCCAGTATACAACGCGAGGACGGTGGGAAAATATCATAAATTCACTTTGACGCTTCGCGCCTCTGCTCTCTCTCTCTCTCTCTCTCTTGTGACGCGTTGCCCCTCCGTGAATCTCTCATAATAAACGTCACTTATTTATACACTTCTCCGGGTCCGCGCGATTTAAACCAGCCGAAACAACTGAAAAAGATCGACCGCTGGACCCGGCGGCGGAGAAAAAAAGGAGGGCGTCCTCATAAATCGCGGCATGCATGAAATATGCCGAGCACAGCGCGCACGTGGGAAATAAACATTAATAGACGCACCCTAGTTAGCTCTGTCAGGTAGCTACGCTGTATTACTAATTATCCCATGAGCTTCCCATGACGGGAATCAACCTCCAAGATGCCCCACGCTAATTGACAAGAATGTTCCTATTTATATCTCGTATATAATGTATATACGCACACACTGACAATCGAGATAAGCAGCGAATTTTTCTTCGCAATATTTTATATAGCTCTGAATAATTTTTTTATCCTATTGGCACGAGGAATCTTCGAGTTGTCAGGCTAACAAGACATCGGACTCCCGAAGCGCTCATCCAATTTTCTAATTAAGTTTTTAGCCGCTATTATTTGGTTAGGTCGAGGCACCCTGCTGTTTTGCACGAGCTAATTCAATGACGATCAGCGGCAGCAGCTTCTTTCCTTTCTTTTTGGTGAAACGACCCTGGAGGGGAGGATCGGCGAGAGACGAACGAGAAGTTTTTCACCTGGACCTGGTTAGTAGGGAACCCCGCTGACGTAATTAACATTCGGCACGTTTCAATCGCTCGGGTATAGCTTCTTGCTGCTCGACTGCTGATTGAGACGTGGGACACCGAAAGATGACGTGCCGAAGGACTTACTCTCTCTGTCTCTTATAGACAATCACTGCAGCTTATCAGGAAACATCATCGTTGTCCTATTATGAAGTCACCTTGCCTATCCATCGCCTTTCAAGCATCGTGAATCATTCCGAATTATAATTGCTACTAAAGTCTGAATTTGCATGTTTATCTAGCGAGTAAATTAGTGCTATCGAGTCTCTTCGGGGTATATATCTTACAAGACACATTTTTCCATGATTAGCATAAATTTTGGGAAGGTATACGAAGCTTCGATGTATAGCGAATTAACTCGTCATCTTTTGGTATCGTGAGTCGGTAGTGCACGAGTCCCGGGTCCAGCGGGCAGGTTTTTGTCTCGAGTGGGCCCAGCGGACTCTGGCGAGGGACTGTCGTCGTCGTCCGGACCCGTTTCGGGTCGTTTAATTAAATACAGTTTTTCGAGCTGGACCGAATCCGCGGTTCCCCGCTGCGACAACACTCGGCATATAAATCAAAGGCAAGCGGAATCGCAGAGCGGGTGGAGGCAGCGTTGTTCCGTCGGGCACGTTGCTTTCTCGGAAGGCAAACACGAGTCGCCGTCCGCCGATATAATTAGTGACGCGCGTGTCGCCGCCGCCGAAACGCTCCTTCCGGGAAGGCGCGAGCCGCGTTTTCCTCGAAATCCATCGAATCCTTTCCCTCTTCAAAGGTAATAGCTCCCAACCCACTACTTTGTTCCACGGCTAAAGAGAAAAATTCAAACATCTCGGCCAATCTTATTTAATTTCACGCTGCATACACTCGCTCGCTGATATGGAAATAGGTCTACGAAACCTGAATATAGTTCGATTAAACTGCTTTTAACCGAACGGTTGAAAAGTATAAGTTAAAAATCTTCCTTGTACACTGATGGTGCTATATGTATATAGCAATGGCAAAGGGGGGCCGTAATAATGATTGATCGTTACATTACTACAATGTCTTTTATCAGCAATCTTTTAATATCGCGGTATTTATTCGCCCGCAATGTGCTAACAGATATTAATGAAATAAAATTTCAGGGGAAAAAGGAATTTGTGGAGTGGTATATTAGTGACGAGATAAATCTTTGCCAGAGCTTCACTCGAGTGACAGTGGAAATTGTAAAGCGTGACTATGCGAATATATTATACTTATAAATGTATCTAGGCTGTTGCTTTGGTGACGAGGAGGCTGCTTATCTTATAAACATTGGAAAGATACCGCGTCGCAAGACATTAACGTTTAGTTCGGGCGATTAAATAAGTCATATCGCCACTGTTGCTAACGAAGCGCCACGACATCCTCGAAGCATCGTATATCGGTGTCAAGCGCTCTCCTTTTTCTCCTTTAACGCTTCTCTTTCGGCCTGCTCCTATCTCTCCCTCCACTGCGTATTTATAGGTGCCACCAACACACTCCAAGATGATTTCTCTCGTATCAAACGCTGAAGCGATCTCAACCCAAATAATATACGAGGCGTATAATTTCAAGTGTCGCGCATTTTATTCTCCTTCTCCCTAGAATATTATTTTACAATTGCTATACACTCGTATATATACATATATATACCGCTAAGCGGGAAGCATATTTCGTCACTCTCGCTCCTTCCAGCTCATCAATTTCAATCATCTCTTTGTTTTTCCAATTTCTCAATCGTTCCCTTTGTGCTTTCCAGGCAAGATATCGCATCTTCATCCATTCCTCTCATTCCCAATCACATTTTGGCCTTCGCGTTGGAAACTGTGGCAACTTTGACAGATCGTACGCTATGCTGGCGTGAAAACGTTGGCCAATTAACTCGCGGTGAGTTATGCAGTGGCCCTTAGCTTCTAATTTACTAGGTGACTTATGTCGTATAGTTGCAGGCTGACATGGCCTGGACGAATTCGAGCATCTCGCTGATGCGAGCGGTCTGCTCTCTTTCCTCTTATTGTTTCTCCCTCTCTTCTCCCTTTTCTCCTTTCTCCTTTCTCCCTCCACCGACCTTTTGCTTCGTCAGCCAAACAAGCTCGACGTCGTAGCAGCCGGACATCCGGTAACTCGCTCGAGCCCTTTGAAGTCTTTGAAGGCGAAACTTGGTAAGATCGCACGCCGAATGAAATATCGCTCGATGCGATCCTCTGTATAATCTTCGTTCGCGTTTCTCTTGCTTAATATCTTTAGCCGGACTCTTCGCATACGAGAGAAAAAAAATGATTAAGAAAAAAGAGCACTTCGCAAACTTACATTCTCGTCACATTAGCTCGCGCGCAACTTTCACCCTTTCCCCGTGGCTGGTCAATCTGTCGTTCGTCCTCCGACCAAACTTTTTTTCTATGTACCTTATCCGTCCTTTTCCTTCAGTCCCGACCACCGTAAAGACGCCTGGTGACCCTTTCACTGCGTCGCTTTGTGTTCTCGACCACCAAGGTGGCCAATGATGCCCCCTACCTTAGCACCACTTCAAATACGCCTGATTAATTACTACTCATTCCTTTACACTTATTTATCATCAATAACTTATTACCAGCGAGCTTACATCATTGTAACTGAAATATAAGCTATATATATATATATATATATATATATATATATGCTCTTAAACGAACAAAACATTAAGAATAACTCGAGATTTCCATCCAAAGGATATAGATGCCGTATTACACTCTTTACAGAGATCGTATATCGAATCTGACAAGTTACTAAGCTTAATGGGGAGTAATTAGCATCACCATCGAGCGTATAATTGGAGTCTTCCATCTAGGAGAGGATCAAATTTATAGCAATAGCTGAGAGAGGTATTTATATACGAATCAAGTTCCCTTCGCCGTAGCTATTTTTCTCCGCGTTATTATATTGTGGGAGAATTATTCCTGTTCGTAGAATCCGAACGTCAAGGAGCGCAAAAAGGACCGGAGCCGAGGTTTCTTCCTGATTATCCTCGTGGTATTATGATAATATGCATACGCTGCGATAAATGCTCGGCCATTGTCACCGGCGGAGGCGACAGGTGAGTGACAATGGCACGCCAAGAGAGTGGCTCTCGTAAAATCGGGATTTGTCCGGGCCGTCGTTGGTCGTTATAGCCCCAGAGGCCTGGGAGAATCGAAACGGCGAGTCTCGCGCGAGCACTTCGCGCCGGACACGAAGCCGGGGACAATCTATCACTCGTACAACGAAAGTTTGATGCAACGTCAAAACGCAGAGCCGTTAATTTTTCATGTCGTTCCGGCCTGAACTCGTACGCGTACCCCGTGGACCGCGCTCAACGAACGACTCCTCCTCTCTCTCCTGCCTATGGCTCAACAACACCCTTGCCCGCAGTCACAAATGAGCACACGCACGCAAAACACGTACGGAACACGCCAGCTGCTCCCTCGTCCATTCCCTCCGAGCCCCCTCCCCTCCCCCCTCTCCTACCATCCAACCAACTCTCCTCGTCCTGTCTCTCCTCTCTCTCTCTGCTTGCTTCTCGGCGCTGGTCCAGCAAGTTGTCGCGACGCTTCCATTCATTATTCACCTCCTACACGGATATGCTACCTTTCGACACGCGGGAGGCACTTGCGCCAGCCTGCCCGTGAAAAAGAACGCTCGCCCGTGTGTTCTACAGATTGCGTGGTTACGCTCTACACAGCGTGTGCCATTCAACGCTAAACTGCCTCCAATGTTTTTGGTAACGAGCAACCTCCCCAAATGCTATTCCTATATTGTATTTATTAATACAGCTGTGTTATCACACGCGATGATAAACTCTGTATGGACAGTGAAAGTTGATCATGAGGAGATGCCAAGTGTTCGGAGAAGCAAAGCAATCCTGTGTGTTTCTGGCGAGTCGACCGAAAAAATTTATTCCTTTCGTCGTCCGAGAGGTTTCAGCCGTGTTAATTATTGTTAATTAATATCGCACCTAACATTAAAACACCGGCTGCCACACTAGTCAGTTTTCCAAGTACTTTCGCGTTTACGTATATATATACTATATATACTATACATTATATCACAAGGAAAAGTTGAGCCTGTATTTACGAGGCAAACTTTGCTTTAAGACTGCCGATGTTTTAAGTTTATCGCAACCAAAGTATGATTTTACGAGGCCGTGGGCTAAATATGCCCGCGTCGTAAAATTAACGGCGTTTCCATAAAGGAATTCGCTGCTTGCGTTAAAACTCGATAAAAGCCAATAAAGCATTGCCACGACGGCGTTTAGTACAGTTTATAGTCTTCCCTTCACGAGTAGCGTCCAAAAATTCTAGGTCCAAGCTGCTTTTCCACTTGGCGTTAAACTCGTCATTACCATATACATGTATAAACATTTAATTATTGTATCGTACGGACGCTGACTCAACGATCGAGCAACAGAGAAAGATGCTGTAATCCAATTCCTATTAAGGCGTTATTTCGAAGCTTAGTTTTTCCATTGATCAATAGGATAGAATGGCGTCGGCTACTTTCAAAGATAAGGATATCATGATTTTCCATCATGAAAGGTGCAGCTGATCGCTCACATTAAGAGACGACTATTATTTTTTATTGGGCATAAAAGTTTCTCAGTCGGTATACGCTAACTTTAGAACGGATTAGACCATAGCGAGTACTGCGTGTCATATATCTTGTTAAAAAAATCTGTAATTATGAGGGAGACAACGAAAGTCCAGGATCTCTCGATTTATAGCAAAGCCGTAACGTTACAATCAGATAAGAAGACTTTTTTCAATTTACATTCAAGATTGTAAACACACTTTGGAAGCCGTGATTGATGCTGTCGAGCAGTTGCGGTAAATTTCAAGGTGCAATGATAAAAAGAAAATAAAAAGCGGCGGTCTCCCTAACGATCCTCGATAATGTACTTATGTGCCTTTTGCGTTCACGGTATACGGGATTTATAGTTGTGTAAGATGAGAGTGAAACCTTGCATCTGCATACCTATATACGCGCGGAGAAGAGCGGAGCGAGGTGGCGACGCGACGGGCGAATGCGTGTAACGCAGCTTATTTTTGATTGCTCCTTGTAATGTGCCAAAACAAGTAATGTGTCGCGGTAAGTAGACAATTATCATCTTTTTTACGAGTGTACCTCCAGATCCACGAAACATATGCTTGCTATCCAACGAGTCTGGTCGTTTTACAGCCGTGCTACTAGATTGGTAATGGATCTGATTATCAGCCACAGTCACCAAGATATTTATATCGCTATATATACTCTTTGCACAGCAACCCGCTCACCTGTGTACCTTGTACGTAATCCACGTAAACAAAGTCATAACAGAACCATAAACCTCCACTTACGTTACTTCAAAGCAGATGCAAACGAAAGTTGGATAGAATTTTTATCACCCATTAAGGCGAGCTCATGCGTAATCTATGATCCTCGAAATTAATTCCATGTACGATATCGATGTTCGGTTCTTTTTATTCTAATGGATCGTTGTAACGAGACTTGTCATATTTAATAGAAAATAAAAGTGAGAAACACGGGAAGAGATTAAAGTCCGTTATTGAATGGTCGAGTTGAAGCAAGGGAAAGCTTATTTGGTGTATGGACGAGATTATTAGTGGTAAAATTGAAAAATAAATGTATAAGCCAGGGGACTGTTTGGGGGAATTCGAATGATCGTGGCGTCTATTCGGCGCGGTGCATCCGGTTTACAGCACGTATATAGTAAAGGAAGGCTTGCAGGAAGGAAGATGCAGGGAAAGGAGAAACGAAGGCACAACGGGACGAACGGACCACATAACTCTCGGAATCCTAGCGGAGAGACCCACAACCCTTTGTAGGTTTATGCCGATTCAGGAACGAGTTGATTCATGAAGACGGGATGGACCTCCTTGGGACCCGCGGCTCGGTGCTCCAAGGCCGTGGCGGGTGGTCCCGCGAGTTGATTTCTTGTTACCTCCAGTGCAACGGAACGGACCAGAGCGAACTTTGCCGAGCGCTCGAGGAGGACATGGTGGGGAGTAAGCAGGGAGCCCCCGGACCCCGAGAGACGATTCAGAGCTGTGGTCATGGGAGAAGGATATAGCGATACTTCGATAGACAAAATGGAAAAGAAAGAGAGTGGGGAGGAATGAGAATGGGTGGGGGGGGGGGGGGGGGGGGAGAAGGAGAGCAACAGTCACAACAAGATCAGCGGCATTCCCCTGCCTACCGTCCCCATGACTACCTATAGCGATTGTCGATTTAAATGTTTACTAATAACCAGGCTTGTCCCGCAACCACCCAGAAGTCGGTCGCTTTGCATTTTTATAAGTACATCCCGACTCGAAGCCCTGTGTGTTCCAAGAACGAGAACGTTTCATATTCATCCGGTCGCATCGGCCTCTCGATTTCTCCTAAGTATTGTGTCTTCGACGGTCATTTCATGAAGCACGATTAGGCGCCAGACTCGAGCGGCATAATGATGCCACCGTCCAGCAGCGTCCTTCCTTCTGCGTGATACAGACTTCACGTCGGATCACCGCAAGGGATCCGACCAAAGCATAATGAGGCAACAGCAAGCGCCTACGAAAAAAGTACTTTGGAAAACATTATATTACTTACTTCGATCCTGAAATATACGCATTTTATGACATCATGATTGTAAAAGTTTCGTTCTCTTTCTGGAGAATTATACGACTTCTTCGTGATGTCATGCAGCTTTTTCTTCGGGTTTCTTCATTGGTGGATGATCGTTTAAGGGGCTCGAGCAACACTGCTTATCGCTCTTCTCGAACGTTGCAGTATTACCGGAATTATCATGTTGGTATGAGAGAGAGAGAGAGAAAGAGAGAGTGTGTGGTTAGAGAAGAAATGATCAAAGCTGCGAGTAATTTTTGTAATGATTCGTTTATTGCGAAAGGACATAGTCTGACCGCCATGTACCAATGTGGCATCAGCGGGTTCGCGTGAAATTTTTGACACGAATGACTAAAAGGTGATGGCGATCGTTCGCTCACGACATGACACGATATGTTGGCAGCCGTTTACGTCCCGCTTCGCTGCTTCCGTTCGGGATCTTTCGCGCACTCCTCTATCGCCTTCTCGATCGACGAACCGAAGCCCGAGTCTCGCATAGCCAGTCAGACTCTACGGGAATCGTGGAAAATCGAGGCTGATTACGAATAGGTTTATTTCCGTCGATACAAAAGGAAAAACGGCTAATATTAAATATCACTGCGGATTATAGGATCTTTAATGGAGACATCTTTTTTTCATTGCATGAATTCAAAATCCTCACTAAATTCAAATACGCAAACAACAAATACTTATAACAGGCTTGCGCCAGCTAACAAGCGTTGTCAACTGCTCGTAACCTGCCTCGGCAACGATCCATACCTCGTCATGCACGACCGAGCCGATGTAATTCAATAATATTATAAACATTGCAATAACAATAATAATGATCATAATCATAATAATAATATTAATAATAATTAATAATAATAATCATAATCGTCATCGTCATCATTAGTATGAATTATGATTTTTCAGATATAATAATATTATTGTAGCTACTCTACATACAATACATACACTGGCCGGACGACGCTCTACTGGGCCCTCGCTACTATTTACAAACGCATAAATAATAATAATAATTATCATATATTTATATATATATATATATATTTATAGTACTTTATGTATAATGAGTCAATCAATGCCTATCATCGAGTCAATGCCTAGGATAGTTACCGCGATAATTTTTCGTCGCTACGTAATTTTCACTACGTCTCTTACGTAGCTCGCTTGGAAATTGCGTCGGGTGGGTGTTGGACTAATTCTTGGGGATGTGGTTCAACAAGAAATATTGGCAAAGAGCGGATAACAGGGACTAGGTAGACGTAGGGGGAAGGGCAATATCGTCTCTCAATAACTGTACACTAATTACAAGATCGTAGTCCCTCATTATTGTCAGCCACATCGTGCCAAAGTTCAATCAAGGCACGGCGGAAGGTCCTTGGGTCGCACGAAATCACACCCGTCCCGGGGATTTCAGCTCCTGGTTTTGGGGCATACCGCCGGCGGGGTGCGGGGACTGGTCGGAGCCAGCCGACGAGGCCGTTGAGCACGAGGACGGCGAATGACCGGTGGAAGCACTGGTCAGGAGCACCGGTGGATTGCCACTGCTGGTCGAGCCACTTCCGTTGATGTTGAAGGACTTGGGGTTCCCGCTCGACACGGCGGACGCCGTGGATGTCAATATGCTGGGCGCCGTGGAGGGGGGCATCACACCGCCGAAGCCACCGAGAGTCCTCGAGTACGTCTCCAGGATGGACATTTCGCTGGGGGCCAGCTGGGATGCTCCGTAAAAGTTGCGATAGAATTCCGGATGCCTGACGAACTGGGTACCAGGATGTATCGTGGGGTGGAGCGGATGATGAGGAGGCAGTCGACTCGCCAGTGGACTAACGAGCTTCCCCCCGCCTCCACCAGCGTTCCCACCCCCTCCGGTACCAGCAGAGTTCCCGAAGGGCGAGGGTAATCCTGGCATCGCCGAGTTCGGGCTCGCGTGGTCGCCGTCCTTGCTCGCCATATCCGCCAATGACCAAATTCGCGGTTTGTTGGTGACCGCGCTGCCCGTGGATGGCGCGCTGCTACTCGCCGGCAGATGGTGACCGCTCGGCGACGTGCTCTCCGGGGATAGGTGACGTAGAAGCCTTCCGTGGTTGGGCGTCAAGTAGGCTGGATGCTGCTGGTGCAGAGGGTGCCTCGGCTCCCGCTGATCGTAGAGACATTCCGGACTGTCGGGACCACTGTCCGCCCGCGATTCGCCCCACTCGCTCTCCGCTCGATTCTGAGCCCCCTCCGACCCCCCGCCCGCGCTGTGCAACAGATCCATTCGATGTGCGGGCCTCTCCCCATCCTCGCTCGAGCCAGTCCCCGAATCCTTCGAATCTGCAAACATAATTCATTCCTCGTTCTACATACACCGTTCTCCACTATCCTTCCGATTCTGTGCACCATGTTTTTTTCAAAATCTGACTGCTCAGCGTCGAAAAACCCACATAGTATATAGTAATTTATAACGATTAAAAAGCAAGCGTAATTTGATTGTCAATAGTGTCACTTGTGAAATTAGCATGCATTCTTCTGGGTTAATTGAAAAGCACACTTACCCAGCCGATCTTTCTCGTCGACGCTCTTCCTTCCACTGTCGTCGTCCTCGTTATTGTTATCCTCGTCCTCCACTCGGTTCCTCGGCTCCCACGTCATCTTGTTCTCCTTTTTCAGCCGCCTACGCGCATTCGCGAACCACGTCGACACCTGTGTCAGCGTCATTTTCGTAATAATAGCCAGCATTATCTTCTCGCCTTTGGTAGGGTATGGATTCTTCTTGTGCTCGTTCAACCATGCTTTTAGCGTACTCGTGGTTTCCCGGGTAGCATTCTTCCGTCTAGCGCCATTTAAATCCATGCCATAACTGCAATCAAAGCAGACAAACGAAAGGTTTAATTAATATCGCGAAAGCTCACCGTATATAAATACACCTAAAATTAATTTAACCTAAAAGCAAGTGGAGCAATCAAACTAATCTTCAAATAAGGTGAATAGAAATTCAAGGTTACTACAAATCATCTTCTCGCTTTTACGTTTACTAAAATGAATTTTTCACACGAGAAAGACCTCGATATCTCCATAAATAGGAGCCTTCGCACTCTCTCATTAAGTCCTCCAACGTGGTCGTTTTCGTGAATTGAAAGACGCACGTGACTCGGATACGAGTTTCCTGGCAGGTACTCGCGTTGCGAAACGTTATAAAAGATCGACGGTGTATGAAAGGGATGATGGCTAGATGTGTATATAAGGACGATCCAAATGAATCGACAGAGCCTGGCATTGGGAAACTTATCCAATCGCAAGAAAAGTCCAAGTTCTCCTCTGTTTAAGAACGATATAAGTGGGTAGGTACGTATTGCTATCATCCAGAGAGCTGCAGATCTCTATCTAACGGTTTAAGCGGGATAGAAGTGGGAAGGAGGGATAGCTAGCTATATACGAAGGGGGAAAGCTTGTCTCCTTTCCTGTCCGCTCGTCCCACCCAGTTGAACCGGAGCAACCGACCCCCTGGGATACCATTACTAAAAGACTAACCCTTATCAAAGATTAAACTTCGGTATAACTGCTGAATCGACGGGATCGAAATTAAATTTTCCAATGGCAAGCGACCGACCGGTCGAGGCTCTCGACGTTCCATCCTCATTCCACCGACTATTTTTTCCTCGTGCTCCACACTCTTTTTCCACCTCTTCCCGTTCTCTCCCTATATATTCCTCCATCGTGTGGAACGCCCTTCACTTTCTTCCAGTTAAACAAGCACTAGCCGAAAGACGAACCGCAGCAATGCCACGAAAAATTGCTTCGAAGTATATAGTTACTATATAGTAGCACTTACAGAAAACTTATTCAATCATAATTGATACAACTTGGAAAGGATTATTGATAAATTTGCTTTATTACCTTTGGAATAACTATATATTATTATTTAGAATTAATATTATTCCAGATATTTATTCGTTATGAGTGAGATATAAGCGAGTTTTTGAGCGAAAGCGTCAACTTGTCAAAATACATAGAAAATATATATAACATATATATTGATCCTTATAGTTTCATCCCTCGCAAGCTGGTGCGAGGACGTTGACGCGTGCAGACGGGAGACTGACGTGTTGCCTGGTGTTGCGTGGGCCGTGCGGAGAGAGTTGCAACCGGCGAGAGATGGAGAAATTAAAAAACTGTCACTTAACTCCCTTCAGCCGGGAGGAACAACAGACTCGATATAACCTATAGTAGCCCTGTCTCATTCCAACACGCTTGTTTGGAATTTTAGATTTTTCTTTTCCATCGCGAAATGCCTGCTGTGTTTTGCAGCGAGGATCCACGGCAATTGAAAGGAGGCGGTAAACATTTCAATTTGGATTTAGCCGCCTCCACACCGATATACATCATCTTCCTTTCTTTCCATTTGTCAGCCTACATACATATACATATATATATATATATATATACGTAATGCACATCCTTTTCACGAGGAACATATATATATATACGTAGTATATAACTGGCAAGCTGAAACACACACGGGAGCGACGAGCCGTTGCATGGTCGGATGAGACACGAAGATAGGCCAGGTGGACCAACAACGTTGGCGGAACTGAGGGGAGAAAGAGTGTACGAAAAGAATCAGCAGAAAGGAGGAGGAGGAGGAGGAGACGGGGCGAGTGGAAAGAGTCAAGCCTGGGTGGCTTAACCCGGGTCTGTTTGCGAGGAGCAAATGGCGTTCTGCAGTTATTTTAAAATTCAGTTGGTGGTAGGGGTGGATCGGATTAAAAAATCAGAGTGGAAGCTTGTTTCGCATGATAACAGCCAGCCGCCCCCAGCCAAGAGAGGGAACTGCTGCTTTCTCCCGATCCATTCCTCCAACCCCTCCCCCTCTTCCCTCGCGTCCGGCTATCTACCCGGCTACTCCATTCGTGTTCTTTCCATTCCTCTTCTTTTCGGACTCGATCCTCTCTCCCTCTCTCCATCGACTTCCAATCTAGCGCTTGGCCAGCTTGCCTGCTATCGCCACATTCGCCACCGTTTTAAATACAACGACTTCACACATACATAGACGCGTAACTGTCGAGTGTATATGGAAAATACAAGAATACATAGACGTTAACGGACCACGTATATCTATCTGCCATATCACGTTCTCCCTATCCTCTGTCATGCGCGAGCCGATCAGATCAGCTGCTTGTTTCCATGGCGATTGCTAATCGGTCCGTGCGCCCCTCCCTCTCCGCCTCTCCCTTTCTTTGCTTCTCTCACCCCCCCCCCCCCCCTCGAGCTGCAGCCTGAACAGATCAACCCCCAACTTTCCACACCGCTATCTTTTTCCGTCTGCTCGGGCTCCTCTCGTTCATCCAAATGAATGGCGGTTTAGTCGTCGCTTCTCTCCAATTTTTGTTTCCTCCCTTTCATTCTCCGCTGTGCGATGAATGCGCTTTTAATTCCTCCCTGCATGACCCGTCGCCTCGTTGTTGTATCATTCAACCACTTTTTCCCACTTTTCTATATCTTTATATTATTACGAGCCTTAATTTCCGTAAAACTCTTTGATCGAAGCTTCATCCGTTCTTTTTATTAGGCATTATGTCGGCGTATCGCTAGATTTCAGAGTTGCTTGAGAAGAGAACAATCGAGCTATAGAATTATTTTTACCTGGTGGCGATGCAATAAGACGGATCGTCCGATTGATCGTTCGCTCCCCGGTCAGTCGGCCATTTTTATTATTATACGAATTTTGCCAGGCAAGTATTTAACGAAAGAGCGTCCATCAAGGTGTAAGCATCGGAGGGGTAGATATACATATATATATATATATATACTATACATATACAGGGGGGTGAACTGACCAAGGGCAGTGGAGGTGCAGGTGTGCTCGCAAAGACTCCGCCCCTCGTTACGAGGCACGACCGAGGTGATATCTAACCTTTCTGGCTCCTTACCTCTCTAGCTGCCAACCCTCTTGGCCGCGATCGTCCCTCCTTTTCAGGGAGGGTCGCTCGTGCTTGTGTTTTATCAGCAGCACTGTCGAGCCATTTCGGTAAAGCCTAGCGCCATCTTCCCCCGATGAAAGCCGTGCACGCAAGAGGGAGCTCGCGTTCACGTGAAATCAACTCTCTGTGAACTCGCTCGTGACTGCCTTCGGGTTTAATCAGCCGCAAAAGCCACGCCAACGGTCCCTTTTATCTACCTGCCCCACCGCTCCTTTTCCCACCAAACCCTACTCAAATCTCGGCCTACTCCCTTCCGCCCCCGACACCTCGCACCAATCTTCCTAATTTATTCGCACGAATTTATTCTGAAAGCGTGAAACGACCAATTTTTTTCCAACCAAAAGTGATTCCGCATCGAAGGAAAATACCTATATATATATCGGTTTATTCACATTAGGGAAAAGTCGTAAACGATAGTTGAAAAAGTCCAGGGAGTCGGGAAAGTTTTCCGGAGGCTTCCGTATATATACCATATATACATATATATATATATATATATATATATATATAGTTGGAGCATCGCGAAGTTTGAAGAACGCTCCTAAATCAGTTAGGAGAGGATAGAGGCGTTAAGTGGGAGCATCGCGCGGTTGGTCGCTACGTAATTCGGCTACTCGGATCGATTCGCTGATTTACAAATATTTGCGTTGACCAGGAGGTGTATATATAAGGCGAAGAGCAGGGAAAGGAGTAATGGAATGCGATTATGCGCGATCAGTGATGAGATACGTGAGACGATAAAAAGTAAATGAGATGGCAGAGAGGTTGGTGGATTATGCGCGTAGAGTTACAGGAAAATTGTTAAAGCAATGACTGTTTACAGAGTACGAGGGATCCGATGTGTTGGGTTGTCGTCACGTCTCGACTCTTAATAAGTGTTTAGGCGATCCCCCCTCGCCATCTCGGCCAAGTTTTGTCATGGAGAGTCGCTGTTTCGCGATGTGACAGCCGGTTTGTTGCGCTCCCAACGGCAACTTTATCTACCAGTTGGTTACAATGTGACAGATCGATCGTAAACTTCCGCGGGCTGTATAACAGACCGCGGTGAGCCGAGGCTGTTGGAGTCTGCGTTGTATACACGCACCACTATCTCTATACCCCCTCCTCCGAGAGGAACCGTCTAGCTCCGCGTAGAATGTTACTAAGTTTATGCGAAATGATACACGCCGTGTCTGTGTGTACTTGTCTGAGTGGCAAGCCTTGTCATACGATCGTTTAAATCCTTCTCGCCAACCAAGTATACCCCATAAAACGAGGCGATTACATTGGACTCGAATTACCGATTATCGGCCTTACTCTATTTATCGGTCGTGCCTCATCGTTACGTATGACGCTACGCGCGCGCGTGTGTGTGTGTGTGGATTTGACCGGCTATATTGGTCCGGCCCCGATAAACCTGCGGCTATTTAAGGCACGCCGACAGAGAGCCGAGTTTTAACGCGAAATACCGACTCTGAATCGGCCATTAACGATATATGTGGGACGATGGTGCACGCGGGAGAAAGCAAGAAAACAATATCGATTGAAGAATGCGCTATTCAGGTAGAAATATTTGCATAGGAGAGGTTGATGATCCGATAACAGGCGTGCGGCAACATTAATCCTGATTAAGCTTGATCTACCCGATCAATCCCTCAACGACCAAATGCGAGAGATCGACTCTGGTTAATCTCAGACTTGCGACACTTTGCCCTTATAATGCCGCGACATTTTTGTACCTCCTATAAACTCACTGGTGGAGCAATAATGCATAAATTAATCGAAATAGAAGCTATTCTCATATCGGATACGTCGCTGTATTTTAAACCGGCTAATTTCATTTGGATAATTGCACTCAGTGCTCGAATCATATATGAGATGGTAAATTAATTATCATTTCATACAGTGTTCCAATAGCTGAGAATGTGCAATTTTTCAGATGTTTTATTTTTCACGGGTTAAACGCGAATGAATATTTCTTTAGCGAGAGTTTTGGGAGGGGTGGGGTGGGAGCGAGAGGGTGAGAAGAATCGATGCGCAGGTATTTTGGAAAGGGATGATTTGGTCGGAAAAGTCTATTGGTGGGGGATGGCAGTAAAGCTGAGCCTGGGATTTCGTAGGAAGCGAGTACTTGCGGTTGGCGTAAAAAAGGCGTTTCCCAGTGGTTCGTGTGAGAGCCACTACTCTCTATAGTGAAGGGATATCGAAACGATGGGCGCGGCCGAGTCATTAAATCCCGGGCGTTCGTGCGACGGCAAAACTAATCTCTGTCCATTAGGACTAATGGGGAAAACGCGAAGCTGAAAAGCGAGCAGCCAAACTCGCCAGCCGCCAACGGCTCTGTCATCTGTATATCGCGGTGTCTCCGATTCGGTGAAAAAAAAAAAAGAAAAATAAGAAAAGGCTAGAAAAACGCGTGTCATTGACTCTTGGACCGGATGCGATGCAACCCTTTCGGGCTTCTGGCAAAAAGCATCCGCCGCGGTGGTGCATGGCTGCTCTCTTGGGAAAATTGGCTCGTTAAATGGCCGTACATCATCCCTGAATATGCGTCCTTTCAGGGTGATCCACCCTTGCGTCTCATTAGCCACACCGCGCTGCCGTCTCCAGCGCTGCAACAATTTCCGGGCACAAAGGGAAATTTGAAGAGTGGGAAGAGAAAATTCGGAAGATAACACTGGTGCGTGGAGGGACGCTTATCGGGGGAAGGATCGTTGACACGTATACTGTAAGTTTGCGAGAGAATTGATATTCGCCGTATGTCAGGATGACCTTAAACGACAGCGCAGTTCGTCCGGGACTCGAAGCGCGTGCCGACACATCGGTAGTTGTACGGAACAGTGGATAATGCGTGTCGGTGGCCGCGTCGAGGCCGGACATAGAACGACGCAAGCGACCTGTTCGTACATCGAGACCCCGAGGCCTAGCAACTCTCTCCCTCCCTCTTTTTTCCTCTTGCCTCTCTTACTCTCGGCGCAAGCTGGCTCGATCTCGCATTGTCTACCCTATATGTCCCCGGAAGCAGGGCCAATCCGCCGGAAAGACGAGACCGTTAACCCGCGCGATCCCGACCTCGCGCCTGTGCATGCCAACGCTGCATTATCGGCTTTTTGTATGCTTATGTCAAGCATACGACGCGCACGCTCCCGCATAATTCCCTTCATCAAACTTCAACACGATTCTTGCACCTTCCAAACTCGACGATCCAACGATCAGCGAGATTGCACTCTAGCTCCTTCGGAACACAAGATCCTTGATAGAGAGAGAGAGGGAATGTTTGCTAGAAAGGAACTCGGAAAGTATGTAACGCCTAATCCATTCTTGAGAATTTTCATATACTGATTCTCTATGTAGAACCAGTAGTTGGGAAATATATAAGCGCTTTATTTATAACAGCGCATTATTGAATCTTTCTTTTTATGTTACAAAGTGGTAAATAGTGAGAATTCTGGGAAACAATTTAATGAAAAATCTTTCGTAATCGGATTACAGTTTATGCTGTAGATAGGAATATAAATGAAGAGCTGGGTAAAATAAGTTCAAGATACTTAACGATATGCAGCAATCAATGGACATAACATTTCTCAATTGATCGGCACTCTCAGTGTCTATACGTATATATATATATATATAGTGCATATATTCACATCTATCAAAATAGTTGAAATCATTTATGGTTAAATGTATGATTGGTTATATCATATAGGTTTCGTCGTATCTGAGCAGATGAGTCGATGATCTGAACGATCATTTAATTAATTTGTAATATGTCTATTACAGTTGGCCGAATGTGATAGCAGAAATTTAATGTACCGTAGAATATAGAGAAACGCGCTGTCAATTTCTTATTATCGATGAAACTATCTGGGTCCACGATGTACCTTTGCCCCGTGTAATGTAATGTTCACAAGATAACGATATAAAAATGTATCATAGTAGGTTACTTTGATTCACTCTCCGTACAGAGAGTTTTAGAGTTATTGACCCATGGGAAGTTATCGTGAATTATATCTATAGTTCTGCGTCGAAATAGCTTATCCCAGCGATAACTTACTAAAAAATGCAATCATTTTCTCTGAAAAGTCGATTGGGAAAAGAAATACACAAAATAGTCCCCTTGTATATAATACGTTTGTATATAGCAATGTGGGGGGAGAGACATATTGCTCTTGATTATTTTAAGCAAAATATTTGGGGAGAGGAGTAACGTATATATATATATAATACAATATCTCCTTCGTTTGTTCCGTTCGTTTTACTCTTGGAAGTATAATTGGTTGTAGCCACGTAGGAGACACGGGTGTGTCCCCTTTCCTGCAGAAACTTATCGTTGGATAAGGTGGGTGTGTGTGTTGTGGTTCCGGTGTGGACCGGCGGTAGGTCTCCATAAAGGAAGAGGCCGTGTGCTAAGCGACTAGACCGAATGGATGCTAAGCAAGCTGTAGTACCCGATTGCTTCCTTGCATGCGAAGCAGCTAGCTCCGGAAGTGCGTCACGCCAAGCTATAGATTCCACGAGGTGACCGCCGTTGTCAACCAGAATCGCCTTGCCTTTACATGGGGAGCCCGGATTGTCGCCTACGTGACATCGTCGACTACAAATCGCGTGCCATTAAACAAACTCACTGGTGAACAATTGCCAGAATTACAGTATACACCATCGCACAGCGAATATATGCCTCTACACACTTTTCTCTCCCTTTATCCTCGACCATTTAACGTTGCAATATCTCTCTCTCTCTCTCTCTCTCTCTCTCTCTCTCTCTCTCTTATAACTCTTTCCCTCCAGTTTATATACTATATATATATATATATATATACTGAGGTCCAAACCACCCTCATCACGCCGAACGCACGTTCCCATATGTATAGCGAGAGATCAGTGGAACAATTATTAACTCCGTTGGTACATGATTCACAGCGTTATCCACTCGAAACTTGTCCGAGGCTCGAGTCTTGATATCGTGGCTCCATTCTAACCATTTCTCTCTCGCTCTTTCTTCGCTTTTTTTTTGACGCTCAGCAGATAGGGCATCCGAGCGAAAAGATTATAGCGATACGACGCAGAGCTAATTACTTTGTTTTTACGAAATTTTTCGTGTTCCAAGAGTGTTCGAAATTAGCTGAAAATTGTAGGAGGGAGTGTGTGGGAGCATGCTGGGAGAGGAGTGGCGAGGAAAGGAAGTCGGTGTGTATTCGGTGGTATTTATCAGCGAGCACGACCTTTCACCGGTCGCGTCATGACACGCGTTGACCGATTCAAGCGCGGGCGGAGCGTGAAGAAAAACGCTCGAGGCGACAGTCGAGGGTCAGCCAAGCGTTAATTTATTAGAATGTTTATGTATTACATTCGCCGCTCCGCTGCTTATCGAGCAGCGTTGAGGAGCGCGCGAAGGAAAGTCCGATTACGCCATTATTGGTGAGAAAAAAAGAGTGTCAGAGAAAACACTTGTTAAGTAGTATTTTGATATAAATAGGACATTTTGGCGATTGGGCAAAAATATTGATGGAAGAGAGAGAATATATCGAACACTCACCCATTGAAGGGGTAACTCGCGAAAGCGGCATCGTAGGGATGGTAGACCGAGGGATAGGGCCATGCCGATGCAGCACCAGCACCGAGGTTCTCCTTCAAATCCAAACCAGCCGCCTATAACAAAATCAGAAAATATATAAATTAACAATGTCTGACATGGCGCGAATCATTGATGGAAAACCAATTATACGTTTCCCATAATCTGAGAGTTTAAATGAAAACAATATTGTTCGACCATCGCTAATTGGCCCTGTATGTTTGACAAGCCATAATTTGCTAGGTATGCAAAAGAGCTTCTATATCGTTAAAAACAATTCTATATTTGTGCAGAGTTTGACGTCACCTAGTTCTAATACTGACATATCATTGATTTTAGCTAAAACTGTTGTGACTTTGTAATTAAAAAACAAGCAGCTGTGACTAGCTTAGCGACATATCGTTGAATTTATTGTGACATCGAGAATGGAATCTCATTACAGTACTTAAACGATTAAACGACTCGTTTCATTATTGAAGCCGTATGTTTTAAAGAGTGCACCATTTTTAGGGACAATCTCACTCACTAAATTGACACAATTATAATTCTCCAAACTGATACGAGGCATAAACGTTCGGGAATATCTCACGGATTATAAGCCAACGTTCAGAAATATTCAAAGATAAGTATAAATCCGGCAATCTGATTATTGAAATTAACGTGAGACTGGTGCACTCGAGATGAACATAATAAAAACAATAAATATTTACAGACGTATCAAGTTGCAGAGTCCACCGGTTGAAAGAAGCTCAATAATGTAAGTATATGCGGAAGCACCAAGGAGAAGCCCCGTTCTTGTCGAGAGCAGAGAATTAGCTCAATTTCATCGACTGACATTAATTTCACAAGGCTTCGATGACCTCAACGAGCTAGGTAATTTCACGATTGGAGTTTTGGTTTTGTGGGACAGAAAAATAAGGTGCGAGTATATCAACTACAGTGGAAATGTATAGAAAGGTATATCGAGCTTACCGTGGGCGAGTAGAAGGGTCCTTGGTCAGCACCGAGGCTGGGGAAGTAGGCAGCCATGCCTTCGGAGGCGGCGGCTGCTGCTGCTGCGGCATAAGGTGCGCTGTACATGGAGAGTGCCGCCGTCGGAAGAGTTCCGAGACGCTGGTAGCCGCCGAGGAGGTCGTACTGGCACGAACAGACGGTTTGGCCGGTGATCGGGTCGGCGAATATCGGCCTACCCGTGTCGCAGCAGCGACCTGGTTGACCACTCGGGGCTCCACCCGGGTGACCTTGAGAAGGACTGACGGACGCCGTGGGGCTGCCGGTTGGCCGCACCACCGCGCTCGTTACCGCCATCCTCGCGTTTGACAATCCGCCACCAACCAGAGGATGGCTCGCCGAGCCGATCGACGCACCACCCACGCTCAGGATTCCTCCGGACGCCGGTGAGCCCGACGACGAAGCCAGCGACGAGTTTACCGTCACAGGACACTGCAACCAGAGAGCCCCGTACGATGTTACTACGAAAAATTCCGCCGATATATAATATTATACTTGTGCTAATCTTCTCATTCGCTTCACACGCCACTTCTGTATATCATGTGTGTGTGTATAATATAGTTTCTTACAACAGTCCTCTATTTAACTAGAGCTCTTAATTTGCGAGATGAACAGTCGTACCAATGCAGAATATGGCTATTCGGAGGTCGTTCGATACAAAATCAATCCCTTCGTTACTATTTTATCATCGCGATACACGTCCATCTCGCGAGGTTCTTCATCAAGGTTTTTTGCGGCAATAGTCACATCTATCTTAAGAGCTAGGTCTCTCGCGATAAAAGATAAGCTACATACTATTGGACCGGATACCAGGGTGGTGGCGCGTTTACATACAGGAAGCATGTCACCAACACAGCTACACATTCAAGCGAGGATGTACAATTGTATATGTATACGCATATGAAACGTGGAATGAAAAAATGATAAAACTTAACGATTTATATGCAACGCTGCTTGACATTCTCACTTAACTGTCGTTGCGTTTGTGTGTATGGTCCCTATACGTTACAAGTGGTTTTATCAAAGTTTAGAAAGCAACGTTCACTGCAGGGTTTCGCTGACAGCATAGAATTCTTATCCGCTGCCTCTGAAGTGTCAGGGCCACTTGACTGGTCTTTCGCATCGTCCATGCTACACCAGTACATGGTTTCGAATGGAAATGTGAACTGGCGAAAAGTGACTCGACCTGGGATAGCCTGTGTAAGTTTAGGATGATACTCGAGTCTCGACATGGATGAAGAATATATTCACTCGTGATTTAAGTTCTTTTATTACTAAAGACTGTTTGGTACGATAAGGGCTTTCCTCGAGAGTGTCATGCCTGAAACGAAACTCGAGCGGCTCCAAAGCGCGGAGCGTCGCTCGACCTCGGCTGGCCTGTGACCTTCGAGATTCCGTATCTGAGAATCCCGAATCCCGATGAGAGTGGCAGCTGCGACGAAAAGGCCAGCTACGACGCTTCGTCCCCATGCAGCGCAGAAACTCGTCGAGCAACACGGGCGCAGGAAAAGGAGGAGGAGGAGAAATGGCGTCGCGAGATCCCCTTTCACGGCTCGAGGTAAACCGAAAATCCACGGGCCCCGGGGCACATAATGCCGTGCGGGACTCATTAATTCCATATCAAACACTACGGCTAAATAGATTAGCGGCTTGAGTGCCTTTCGCGCGGGCCTAAACAAACGGTGGAAACACCCCACCCGGTTAGCATCGTGCCTATTCAACTCATCCATCCATCCATCCATCCATCCATCGGCTGGTTTCCTGGCCCCAAACACATTGTCGAATCCCTCGAGGTATTGTTGAAAAACGTGGCTGCTGCATTAATGGCGTCGAGTCTCGCGTTAATGCGTGTCCTGCCGAAATTTTCCCTGGGACGCCACTGCGCGTCGAGAGAGCCAGAGCAAACGCCAACTGTCGTGCAGGGGGCACGTGTGAACTCGCCAACCCTGCTCTCCTCTATATATATGTGTGTGTACTTCAGACTCTCTTATCCTACACCGAACGCTTTCCACATAATTTCCCTGAGCAGTTTGATCAACGATCTTATACTATTGCCTTGATCCTATATAAGTAAATATATATATATATATATTCCATCTGAATTCTCTGCAAAGTCAAGCAACGTCTCCTGCAGGTTGGGTCCCTCATTAACCTTCCAAATAAAAACGATATTAAACGCGAGTGAAATTAGGTAATCGTCCAAGAGACAATGTTATCGGACCGATCGTGTAACCGCACACTCGCATTTTAATTCATCGAGCATTTCAATATTAAAGAGCCTACCTGTCCGCGACGCGATTACCATACAAGCACAGTTTTTTACGCGTCTGTCTTGAGATATCACGCTGCTGGAACCAACAAGTAATAAAAATCTCTTTTTACGTATTACAACTCTGGTTCCTTCTTTCGCATAATCACTTACAAGTTTTACGATTTGTCCAACCGATTATTCATAATCTGTTAAGCAAATACAGCATGGTTCGTGCGCGGGAAGCACTTTTTAGCCTATAAGCTACGCCTCTCTCATGAATAAACGCGTACCACTCGCGATAGGAATAATTCACCTACGCGGATGCTCGTAATTCGTCAGCCGGCACTCGTCGAGTTTCTCGCTCGAGTCGTGTACACGCCTAGACCACCGATTATATGGAATAAATCTGAATCGCGTTGGCGAAGAGGAGGGGGGAAGGTATATAAAGGATTCTCCATGGTTTTTTGCTGTTTTGGGACGGACGAGAGAGGTGAGGATGAGGGAAGAGGCTGGAGAGCGAAAGGGGCGGGAGGAGGAGGAGGAGGAGGAGGTGGAGGACGAGGAACGAGGGTAAGAGAGAAAAAAATGAGGTGTAGGTATATAAGACACCGGTTTGTCGGGTGGAATTGTAAGATTGCAGGGTTCCGCGAGAAGAAGCAGAGGCGACGGGAAGAATGCGCTTCGGGGTTAAACGACGAAGCGTGTTGGCGAGTGTCCGCGGCCGCAGGCAATAATTCAGTCCTAGGTCCGACGAACGAGCTGAGTTACTCGAGCCGATCGAATCGAAGCCGCCGCGCCGCGCAACTGTGCGGCAACCTGGCGGCATCTATATCACCCCGTCGCCTTTAAAGTAGCCTCCGCGCGCGCGGTAGCGTACATCGCGCACAGATCCGACCGAGCCTCCTTCCTTCCCCTCTCACCCCCACACTCTCCCCGTCACTCTCTCTCTCTCTCTCTCTCTCATCCTTTTACCGACGAGTACTCTTCTCCGAAGCAATAATTATTTCCAGCCCTAATGCATCGAAACATCCACCGAGCTACACGTTCCTATAGCCTCTTTTTCCCCGATTGCTAATTGCGCACCGGATGGGAAATCATAAATAGGCATGTCTGCGTTTCCGCACACGTGGAATCCGCCTTGGACTCTGTAGTAAGCTAATTAGGATTCTGCGGGAAATGTTAATGGATCGAATATTCGCGCTTGGCTCTACCCCAGGCAGCGTGTTCCGATATATTTTAAGCCTGCTCGGGCCGTGATTAGTATTCCAATACCTTCCACGGACCTCGAGAATTTTCAGTCGCGCTCCTCTTTACTCCCCGAGTCTAACTTGTGCACGTTCTTATGCGATTTTTCTATAGGACTGCGTATAGCAATAATCTACTCTTAAGGACAATAGGGGTGTAAATATATACTATATATATGTAGTCAGGTGGAAGAAATTCACGAGGTTTTTCATCGCCTCTCGACCGACACGAATCCAAGCAGAGTAATACCGGCGGACGATCGACATCTGCCAATTTTAAAACAACGGTTCGTGGCGAATTTATCATACGTCGATACCGTGGCAGGAAGAGGCTAGAGCGATAATTATTCCGCGTCGGCGAATCCAGGTGTATCGACGCATCGCATCAAAGCTCCATTCGTCTGTTCCACGCTGCTCTTTAATTACCACGGCGTAGGATATCCCAGCCAGTTAACGTAGCGAGAACAAGAAGCTATACGAAACGCCCTCGAGCCAGAAAAAAAAACATGGCTGTAAGGACTTCCTCTTTGATGCACGATGATTGATGAATTTTTCTTTTCCGTCGCACAAAGCGGCAACGAGGGAGAAATATTTCTATCGATAACGGATTGGATAGCAGATTTGCGGGAAGTTTCGTTCGACGAGACAATCGCTGCTTAAGGAGCATCGATCGTATACATAGACATATACACAGGTAGCCAGGAAAAGTGTTCGTTATATTAGAAGGAATCTCCCGCATAATGTATAGTTGCAAGAGAGAGGCACAGGTTGCAGAGTTTTAGGATTCTTCGCCAACCTCGTAGGTATTTATCCGGGGAGAGGTCAACGACAAAGATCGAAGGTTCCATCCGTTATTCGGCGTTGGAGGAAAAACCGGTTAGCGCGAGGCAAGTGTGGCGATACACAGCGATACATAGTAGTATAATAGCTGGCTGCATTATTGACCGGCCCGAGATCGAATTCGTAGCGCGACGATAATGGACACTGGAGTGCAGCCTGGCAGCTTGCAGAAAATTATCCTGGAGATTCGACTCACGGGCCCAGGCAGACATACCTATAGCTATATATATACCTGGATCCCCGTTGACCGGCTTACCGTATCCGACGACAGATGATCGATGGATACCGATCCGAAGCGAAGAAAAAACTGGAAGGCCTCGTCGCTTAGGACGCGATTTCCTGCCGATCTCATTGGCCGAACTAGCAAAGATACCAGCAAACGCCACGACGCACGCAAGCTACACGCGTTTTATGACGCGATTTACACGCACAATGTATCGCGACGACGTGGGAACAACCAACCGCTGTATATACTCTTAATCTCTGAGACTACCTTTTCCATATATATATATATACTTGCTGCTGCCCTCGAGAAAGAGACGCTTTTCTCGATCAAAAATCGAGACGCGATACGTCGAAGGATTTCTGCCACGAAATGAATTGGATCGACGACAATCGGTATTCATTGACAAATCAATATTAATCGATCGAAGAAAGGATAGATTTCTCTGATTGATAGCGGGGGTTTGTATATAGCAATACTACTTATATTTTTATGTGGTCGAGCGAGAAACGTCGAACATAGGCAGGGAGGTCTGGGATCGAGAAGGCACTTGGAGGATTTATAGGTGATTCGAAAGAGAATCGGTTATCCTGTGGACACAGATGCGCCGGTGTTTGCACACGGAGCATTTGTCACGCGTGTCCTGCCAACGAAAAGGGACCGGTCCCTCTTTATGCGAGCCGATGATGCCCTCTTTGCAACGAGGCCCAGCCAAGTCAATATTGACTCCAGGCCAGATTGATGGACCTTCCTTGCGTGTGTGCTTAGGCCCCACGATACTCACTTATGTTCCCACCCCGTAACTCGCTCTCATTCGTGTTCTTCCGTGCTCGCCGCACACTCCGTCAGACATGAAAAATCCTCCCGATTCGTCCTGATAAAGCCACACCTCTGATCCTGCTACGCTCTCCCTTTGTGTTCTCAAACTCCATCCAGTCAAAACTTTCTTCCCAATCCCATATATTATTAACGACCATCAACCATGAGAAGCGCAAACTCCTAGCCAACGTCGTCGTAACGCTTCTTGCACTGGACTTAATAAAGCAATCGCGACTCAATTATATTCGTGAATCCGATAAAAAAATATTTCTCCCCGTTTTCATAAAAAAGCAGCGGCACAGCAGCTTTTCCTATATGTCTGTGGAGCAAAGGTATAGGTGTGCTTAAGTAACACGCGAGATCATTCCAAGCATCACGCTATTTTATACCAGTTCGGTCTAGATCTTCACATACGATACGCAGGCAAATTAATTCGCTGCTTTACTAATTCATACAATTGCGTGCTCTAAAAGCATCGCTAATCCTTGCGAAAATCATACGTGGAGCGAACACTCGATCGAATTCTCTCGCTAACGTTAATAACACTATGGAAAACTTATTTCGAAGCTTCCACGTTAATAAATTTTATTAATCGAACGAGTCTCTCGTTTTACCGTGGGATTTTTTGCAAGAGAGACAAACGCGTTGCGTGGAAAATTGACGAATTCTGGAGTCTTGTAAGTTCATGGGAACGAGATGAAGAGATCTAGTTTAACAAGAAGCACGCATGTAGATCTAATGGAAAATAAGGAAGATATCCGTTATGAACGGTTATTATACTTGGTGAATCGAGGCAGTTGATATTTATATATATATATATATATGTCGACTTTTGCAGTTACGATCTGAAACGAGGTAAAAGCCACGGGTTGAATTGTCGACGTTGAGGAGTCTGACTCGTATGAATATGCAGACAACTCGAAAGAAACAGTCGCAACCGCAGCTATAACAATCCCTGTCTCTATCAAGGATGAGAAAAATTCAGGCACCGAGAGGGAATAAAATTAAGAGCACACGTGTACGACTGGAGAAATCGTAGGATCTTCTGTTTATAGTGGTAATTGTATAATGTTAGTGCATAATGACCATAACTGTATCCGATGGTTATCCATACGTGAGATAAAAGACGCGGCTATACAGTCGTTTTAATGCGAAGGAATATAATCGAGACAAAGAAGGTGGTCTTTAATGTCACTTGAAATTAGAGCACCGGAAGCGCGGAATAACTTTAGCAGCGATAGCCGAGCAACAATGTTGCCTTCTCATTTGGCATGCCGTGTACTTCACAGCATACGCGTACATACGTTAGATTACGCAGCGTCTCTGATCTAACGTATACATATAATAAGCGACGAATAAACAGCGACGAAATTAAACTGTACTGATTATGATTTCCAGCAACAGCATGATAAGGGCAATACAATGGTACGGTATACAGTTACGAAAAAATCCTAATACAATGTCCAGTTATCGATATTATGCAGCTGTGTACTCTATATCATTTCTTAAAAATAAATATCACTTTTTGTTATCAATCTGATATATTCTAATTTCATCTTTTTTTTTCTCTATTGTCTATAAGCGTTCAATAACAACGTGATTATTCGTCAAATAAAAATATAAAAATTGTGACTCATTTTGGGTTTTTCACTACAGTACTTTTCGGCAATTATAAAGTGCGAAGAAAAAAATGTGTGACTCGCGAAGACTTATCGTAGCTGTACTGGAACTTTTGCTGAAACTTTGTACTGAAACCGGAGTGCCGGAAGTTCTCAACGACATTGCTACCGTCAACAAGCAACAATGCATCAGTCGTGGTATCACGCGCACGTTGCAATATATGCGTGTATGTGCGTGCGATTTGGCGCGTGTGCTTGTGCATGGACTGGGACTGCTGCGCGAGAAGGGAGCGAGAGAGAGAGAGAGAGAGAGAGAGAGAGAGTGTGTGTGTGTGTGTGTGTGTGTGTGTAGCGATGGTAGGTAAATTGGTGAAAGAGGGAGGAGGACGATGCAAGGGAGGAAGGTGCGAGAGAACGAGGGCGGATCTGAGTCAGCTCGCTCGGATCGAGTAGCGCCGAGTCAGCGAGTGAAACAGCGCTAACTGCCGAACGCAACTACTACCGGAGATCGTATCTACCAATAAAACGTAGCGCGGCACGTTGCAGAACGCCAACTTGCAATAATATGGCCATTCATAATTTTTACACCGTTACCATCAATGAGCCCCCTTCACCCCTCTGCACTTCACCCCATCGCCATTCCAAAATATTCCAACACGAGCGATCAAATTCCTCCCAAAACTCCAATTTTTTTCAACTCTGTTTCTTACACTCGACCGAGACTACGAGACTGAAACTTTCTCTGGAACGAAGTAAATTTTAGAATTGGTCCCTGTTGCGAAATAATTTAGCAACTTGATCAAACTCAATCTTGATCAGTGACTAATTCGTCGATAAAGGAGTAAATCAGATAATGACTACATTAACGTGCAAACTTGTTTTTCTTACAAAATTATTGATAACAATATAATACTTTAGGCAAATAAAGAAATCTACATGTATTTTACTTTTAAAAGTAATTTTCCTGGTTTTAGCAAGATACCGGAATAACAATTTTACGCAATCGTCATTGGTTTATTTACGGACTGTCGATGAAAGGAATAAACTCTTATTGAGAAACGTTAATTATAAATAGAGTTCGCACAAAAATAGTCGGACGATTAAAAAAGGAGGAAGATGATGAAGCGACCTGGCAGGGCAAAAGATGCGAGGAAGGCCTGCTATCGTTTCAATTAGACTGCAGAGTGACAACGATTAGCGATATGAATCCCCGGCGCACTAAATTTTCTATAAACCACTGTCGTTATCTAAGCCTCGACATAGAGTGCAGTTTTGTTACACAAAAATTACCAACGCGCATTTACACTTTTGGATATAATTTTTCAGACTGGAATTAAAGTTTAGCGCGAAACAGATGGGGATCGTGCACACGGTGATTGCTTTATTTTTCAGCCAAGCATTACTACGTGTGTCATGACAGTTTCGAATTTATGCTCATCACACACAGCTAATGGTGGAATACTAAGAATAGAAATGTCCAGGGTGTGAGTGCATGACTAATTGCTCCATGGAAAAGATACTCATGACTGATTACGGCAATTTTAAATTTGCGCTTCTAAAGCTTCCCCGAGTTTAATCTAATAATCTCCCTGCACCTTATCCATTGTAGCTTCGCGAGAAAGCTTAAGCCATCGAGAGATCGTTCGACGAAAATTCTTTGTTTCATCACATAGGAGTTGCGTCAAGGGTGTCCTTATATATATACATATATTATAGGTGTACATACGTATATCTACTCAACTTACGTCTGAGTCACGAACATCGATACTTTTGATTATTGAGAAACGGAATAGCCAGAGCCGAACGTAACGCGAGCTTTGTACTAGAGATTTCTCTATGCTTGTATATAGGGAGAGAGCTTTTTTCCGCCGTTGTGGGATAAGTTGAATTAAGGCGGTAAGTGATTTATCGCAAGAGCGATGCATAAATTTCCACAATAATGCATATAATCCGAAACGCGTTAACTTGTTTACTACATAGTGACAAAACGGTCGCGCTAGTAAGACGACATAATTATTCCAACAAGCGTTGCTCTTCGATCATTTCGGAACATTGCTTTAGGCGAGGCAACACATGTTCCCAGGCCGTTGCTAGGCGTAGCGTATATATGCAACCTCTATACCTATATGCAACATGTCAGGACACGTGGTACGGTGCCTCTCAGGCTTGCCAACGGCTATTCATTTTCATAGCGGCCAAGATCCTCCCTTACAAATTATCCTATACGCACGGCTACGAAAGCCAAATTGATAGAAAACATGGATCAACGATGTATCGCGACTAACTTTAATCGCTCTCTAATCCTGGATATCGCGCGATGTATCCTCTCTCGCTTCAACATTTGCAAATTCTCAACGATACATTTTAATAGTTCAAACTACAACGTGTCGCTATCCGCGGTTAGGTACGATGTTCAACAAAATATGTATACCATTCAAGCTTCTGTCAGGCGTATTATTTATGAGGATTCTATAAGCAGGGATATACTTTCTTATGCGCAATGTTTAACATCGCAAAACATTTTACACGAGGTTCCGGTTAAACCAATCGGAGTTTCAAAACTTGGACCGTTTGATTCTAAAGCGCAAAGAGTCTCGACTCAATGTTTCACTATGATATCATGGCAGTGGAGAAATTGTTAATGCGATTTGGAGCTCCGGCAAGAGAATAAATCAGTCTGTTAGAAATTCTGAGACGCAGCGTCTGGTTTACACTCGGACATTCTGCACTGTTGCAAATCTCTCTCTGCGAAATAACCTATATATACATTGACACTCGCTTATAAATATATACCTTTGGTACTCGCGACACGACTCTTTGACAGTTTAGTTTGAGCGAGCAGTCGCTCGTTTTTGGACAGACTCTGCGGTAATAAGGTTTGACAAATGCCGTATGTTCGCGTGCGCGTGTGACAGAGATAGAGATGGAATTGGAATGGAGATGTGAGCAGGGGGAGGGGGTGGGAGACGTGGGGGGGGGGGGGGAGGTGTTCGCTCACCTGTAGATTTGGCGATCCTCGGAAAGAGAACTGTGACATGATGTGTCGGCCGCTCAGGGCCGTGATGATCGGGCGCCGCTACGCGATCATTGTTCCGTGTCCTTAATCATCCGTTGGTACTTGAGAGTCACTGGAATTCGATTTGGTCGCGCGCACTTTACCCAATGCTCACTGCACGTTCTCGATGCACACTGGAGGCAGTAAAGGAACTAAGCACAGATGGGAGACCGGTATCGGTGTCTTTGCTTTGGTGTATCGTTTCGGTATTGCGGGTGCGGATCCCAGGCTCTTGCCACGGATCGCCGAGGGACCGTTGGCCTCCTTCCTCGAAATATGCACACTCCGATGCACTGTCACACGAAGCCACAAAGCGACAAGGAGCGCCGCGACCAGTTTTCCAGAGAAACAACACTCGAGAGGAGGCTGAAAGGTAAAACAACACACTGCGCCGGTCCTGTAGAGTGGTCGTAGCAACGTTGCAGTCTGTTTTGAGGTGAAAAAACTTGAGGTCGAGGAGACACACGAGTCTAGCCAAGTTGCGAATGGAATATCGAACGAATCGAGTGTGGAGCGCGTGCTGTGCCGATGCGTGCCGCTGTCGGTGCCCACGGCTTTGATCCGATCGACGCGCCAGCTATGATCGGTCGCGACTATCCTCCGAATCGTCGTTTCTTTTCAACGGAATCCAGTCGTCCGCTCGCGCCGGATAGGAAGGCGGAGGTACAGACCGCACGAGCGAGCGAGTGCCCACTAGTCCACTGGGAAGGAGAAAGAGAGGAGTCGCGTGCGAGCGAGACCGAACTCTCGTAGCGGCGGAGAGGGGGTGGAGCGACCGGGAGTCGGAGAGAGACGGGAAGTTCCGTGGAAAGGAGAGGGCACCTCCGAGCAGCCGAGGGGACCTCGAGAGAGAACTGTGAAAAAGGAGCGAGCGAGACACGCGATATCCTCCTTCTTCCAAGAGAACCTCGCTCGGTTGGCTCGCAGCCTGCGCAATCACAGATTCCTCTTCTCCGTGCAGTCGGAACTTGGAACCGAACTCGTGCCGGAAGTTGAGCTGCGCGCCGCTGCAAAGTCACTTCTCGCACAAGGCGCCAATTACGAATCAACGCGCACACTTTTCTCCAAACTTTCTTCGACTCGACACCTTGACACGAAAATCCTAGTTCCGTTTCAGCGTGGTAGAGTATAATTTTTTTTTCTTCTATTCTTTTTGCCGATGACACTATGTTGTTTCTGTGGAGAGTAGCGTTGGATGAATTTGGAGCACTATACGTATAGTACAGTCCGGCGTAGCACACTGTGAGAGGCGATGAGAAGAGAAGAAGAAAAAGAGTCGAGCGGGAAGTCACAAGACTGCTGGCTGTGCTCGCGATCGAATCGAACGACGATAAAGCGAGTGCGTAACTCGTGTTATCCTCGCGGGCCGTCGCTTGATCGCGCGCCGGAGGTGGAGGCGACGGCAGAGCTGTGCCGGCGCTGACGAGGCCGCTGGTGGTGGTGGTAGTAGTGAGAGAGCCGGTGGCAGCCGCGGTACACGAGCCTGGTGGTGGTGGCAGAGCCGTCGCGGTGGTTCTTTTCGTTCTAGGAAAAGGGGACGATTTTTGCGAGATGTTGCGCCCCCGAGAAGACGGGTGGGAGGGTCCAGGGCCTACGGGCGCTCTCGTGGTGGGGACGAGGTGCCACCTCTGCCCATCCCGCTGCCTCCTCCTCCTCCTCCTCCTACTACACTACTCTCACTCTCTCTCTCTCTCTCTCTCCCTCTCTTCCCTACAGCGATCGGAGCCACGCAAAGTCACCTCCAGACAGCAGCAACAGCAATTCCACCTCTGTGGAATCCTCGTGTGCAAATCGTCGAGCGTTCAAGCACACTCTCTATCTCTCTCTAGCTCTCTGGTCCGTCAGTCAGCGAGCAGGCAGCATGATGCTCGGAGCGATGCCTAAGCGCGGCACGGTGCTTACTCGGCAGGCGCGACAATAAAATATGGTGAGTCGCTTCTCGCAGGGCTAGCGTGCTTCCAGCTTTTTCTCCCCTCTCCGCTTCGGCAACGACTAGACTCGCTCCGTGTCTCTCCCTCTTTTCGCTTTCTCCTACTCTTATTCCCGTCGTCTCCCTCCTCCCCTCTTAACCTAGTCACTATTTAATTCCCCTCTCTCTTTCTCGCGCAGCGCTCAGCTGGCCTTCTTCTCTTTCTCGTCACGGTGCGTCTCTTTCCCCGTGGCTCTAACTCATCCCCACTTCACACTTTCTTCCCTCTTCGTTCTCCATTCGCTCAGTGGTGGGGATAGGTACCCCCGGCAGAGGGGCAATACCGAGATGTCGGCAGCGCCGATTTTCACGGGCCGCAGAGTAGGGATGCTTTGAGGGGAGGCAGAGGGGTTGAAACTACACGACAATTTTAGTTCGATAGATCCCGAAGTTTAGCCTCGGCGGCGCTGCTTTGCTTGCCGCTGACTTCTTCCCGGTAGTTTGTTCGACTTGTCCCCTCCCTTCCCTCCTTCCGACCCAACCTCCTCCACCTCCTCCTTGGACACAACCGCACACTTCATTCAATCCCCACTATTCCATGCTCTCGCGTATATACCTCTTCTAGCCCCTCCTCAACCCTTTGCAAATCCAAATTTACTATCCTTTTCTCCTCCTCCCCCTCCTCCATCTCCTAACGCCCACCTTCTCAATTTGACGTTTCACGCACAACACGACGCTTCATCGCACAAACAGTTTCACGCACCGCTCCGTCTTTAGCTAATTCACTTTTATCAACGGATTTTCTTGCTTCTCTTTATTCGTATTATACCACGTCAAAACAATTTTCTCTTGCTTTCTAAGGGTATAAGCTGACAATATATAATCTTTTGCTTAACTACTTGCTGATGTTGCAACCTCTTGAGGATATGCATATCTGTTCGTCCTTTCCACAGCAAAAATTGTCTGTACTTAGCTTTGGTTCTTGGTTTGACAAAGTGCTGATGAAAGGGGCGGGAAAGGGGCGGTTGAATCGATGAGAGAGAAGCAACAAAGTAATTGAGTGGGGGCTGTGGAGGCCGGCCAGAAAGACGCGCTGACATTTTTTTACTAACCATCCCACCTGTCTAAGCGTTGGCCAAACAGCATACGCGCGATTGTACAGCTACGTACATACATACACATATTGCCGAACATTATTGCAATTTAACCCGTTGCTCCTCGTGACTCGCAGCCTCGAATAAAAATTGCATCGCCCTCTGCCGTGATGAGAGAGAGAGAGAGAGAGAGAGAGAGAGGGAGGGGGAGGAGGGAGGATTTGGAAAGGACATTAGTAGAATTTTAAAAGTGCGTAAATTTGTGAAATTTATTCAAACTGGTGAGGGTAGATTTGCAGGAGGAAGGGAGGGGTGGGAAGGGGGTAGGAGGTTCATCCGGCATAAATCACCCTCTCTCACGCTTCTTTCGAATCCCCTCCGAGAGGCGGGGTGGGCGAGAAGGTTTTTTCCCCTCGATGGGCGCGGACTGATCTCGCCCCGCCCCTGACTCCTTCGCGTGCCCCTCCACTCGCCACGGTTCCACTCGAGCCTGATTCAACATTCCCCGCCACCAAGAGCCGAGCAGAGCAGAGCGGAGCAACAGAATTTCTCGCGACCGCTCTCTCGGCGCAAACGGCGGCCGAGCGAGTCACTTCGCGTTCAAGAGCCACGGAGGGACGAAAGCAGCAACGTCGGTGAATTCCGGAGGGCGGGGGAAGGGGTTAACCGATCGCGCGGCGGGGAGTACCGAGATATGAAACATTAGTGTACCGTTTGTTAACACCGCCGTCTACACACAACCGTGCGCAGCCCCCTCGGTCCCTTTCCCCTCCCCCGCCACTCCTTTTCTCGTCTCTCTCTCTCTCTCTCTCTCTCACCTCCTTCCACCTAACACCCCACTACTTTTTACCTTCTTCTCAACATCCTCCTCCCCTCTCCCACCCTAGTCCCGCGCGCTGACAAAGTGAGGGAGCCACCTTCGCGAGTGTACATCACCAGTCTTACGCGTGTGCATGTACTCGTGCACGGATATGTTGCTACGTGTCACCGTGAGATCCACACCCGTTCTCGCCATCCCCTTCGGCAAATCGTGACTCTCCGAAAACGCGAGGTTGAATTTGTCGTCGCTGTCGTCGTCATCCTCGTCGGCGCTGCTGACGACCAAGGAGCTACGCACGAGAGGCCGGCGTAACATATTCGCTTCGAGAATCGATTTTAGATTTTCTCCGTGCGCTCGTGCGTGAAACCGCAACCGTCGGGAACTACAGCGCTACGTTCGCGGAATTTCAAATGATCGCTCAAGATACCCACGTCGTTTCACCAAAGCGTCCAATCCATGAGTGTTAAACTGCCTTCGTATAGAGACTATTGTAGCACGTGCCTTCTCTTACGACTCCTGTACAAAAGGAGAAGGGAAATGTTGGAAATAAATTAACTTGTGCTTTTTCGTTTCTTCATTTTATTACTTCCTACACAGTGTGTCTAGAATTTTTCATCGTCCATTACACAGAGCTACTCGAATTAACCATTTGTAACCTACTCATTTTTAAGCTCCTATAATATCATTCCCATAAGTACTTGTACTATTTACTTCGGTATAAAAGGTAAGTGTTGTGACATCTAGACTCTTAGTAGATTACAATAAAAATTATATGAAGGAGACCGTTGTGCTATATATTTGCGATACGTATATAAAATATAATCGTTCGGTCAATTCGTTTTCCTTCATAAAGCGAATGAACAAGGTTTTTCTGTTCGGTCCGCAAGTTCTTTTTAATTTCAAATAGAATTTTGTGTCTAGGAATGAGTATTAATGATACGGATGCGAATTTTTATTCAGTATTACTCTTTTGGAGCAGTGTAATCAGCAAAAGTCGACTAACTGAAACATGGGAAGCTATATCTTAATTACAGTACAGTCTACAATAATAAATCATAGTGGATAAACAAAATGCATATAGTATACGATGAGAAAACAGCTTATCTTATATTGCGCAGGGCTTTTAGTTTATAATTGATTAGTGCTGCTGCAATTAGTTGCACGCTATACAGTTCAGGGAAACAGTCATGGCTATTCAGCTGTTCTTGATACAGGAAACACAATGGAATCTCGTATTAATCGTAAACGATAAAGCGTTGGAAAGATGTTAAATTCTTTGTTCCGAAAGAAAGTAATAATTTGAGAAAATTGTAGATTTTTATTATGTATACCGATCGAAATTGGCTTCAATTTCTTTGCTAAAGAGGCATGAATGAAAGATGTCTGCAGGATGAATGCTAAAATAAGAAAGGCGTGAAGGGCCCGACGGGATTGGACTGATCCAGAGTGGTCTTCGACTACTTGGGAGGAGAGCGACGGGCAAGGTCGGCGAAAATTGCTGCGCAGGTGGCAGCACAACTCGACAAAGAACGATTAGAGTAGAGAATATCCTGGTTGGCATCGCGTAAGGAAAAGAGATACCTTCGGGGTGGGGGTTGACGGTTTAGGTGTCACTGGGGGGGGGGGGGGGGGGGGTTATCCCTACCAACGTGTTGGGCGCATCCCACCATCAAGCGATCCTCGCCAGTAGGGGAAAGGGCCACTTTCCATACTACGACGTGTGCACCAGGCATTGTCGCCGTGTTGAATACTCGCACTTCGCCAGCTTCTACGAGTGAGACGTTTCTAGCTCCCCCCCCCCCCCCCCCCTCCCCCTCCTTAAAGTGCAACGAGGAAAGAATCACCGGGTTCTGCCAGCACACGGCAGAGTGCGCCCACATTGCACTTTTCAGCCAGCGGAATGCAGATTGCAACCATTACCTTCCACTCCTGCCAATATAATAATACCAAAGTCGATTCTAATGGTAGGATATATGTTCTCGATCGTATCCGTCTATTGATTTCGCTCGCTGTATAGAATCAAGTCTGGCGAGAAATGATTTGCGTGCGAGAATAAATGAAATATAGGGCGAAGAGAGAAGATGGAAAATGCTGGGGAATCTCATGTTTTAAGTTTTTCGTAATAAAGTTCTATGTAAAATTGCTTGTCTACTGTAACACCTTATATAGCACATCCCCTTGCATATTCTGCCATAAATCAAAGCCGAAGTTGATAGTATAGCGGGACGTAGGCGGCCGTAATAGCGAGGAGGGGTGTACTACTTACAAAGTAAAGTGGATAGGAGGTTGGTAGAAACTTGAGTGATTAATCTCGCTGGATTGATAACGCTACCCTCGCTAGTCTCGTCGTGCTCCTATAAATTATGTTATAAAGAGCTACGGGATAATTAATAAGCTGTTCTCACATAAGCCCGTCCTTGTTGTCATCTTCTTGACAAGGTGATCCGCGACGTTTCTGAAGCATTATTGTGCAAGCTCCTCCTTCACCTCCACCTCCATCCCCCAAGTGCTTCCCTGCGATAAGATTAAAATATTTGACTCGTCTTTCCACAGAATATCGATGATAGTGCCACCATTGTGCATTGTTTCAGCTGAGAATCTCTCGCTCTCTCCTTTGCGTCCCGTACAATATTAATTGCAATTATCAATTTATTCCATTCGCCAACTCGAAAGCAACTACATTATTACTTTCAAAGATTCTCCAGGCTGAAACGCGCGAACAGCTGTAGATTACAGGGAGAATAAGCTGTCCTCGCACTTAATTCTGCGTTATATAATAAGTAAAATTTGCCAATTCGGCGCAAGTGCTTGCGAGAAATCGTGCAGCCATCTGACAGGGCCATCGTGATCGGACGTGTTATCGCAACCGTAACACATATAGAGTGCCAGGCCGTGTTTCACCGCAAATCAAACATCGAATCGGCCGATACGCGGTATCTTCAAAGGATTTTGGCCGCGCGACCCTTTGTCAAACGTGCTATCTGCGATAATTTTGAAATCTGGTGCGAGCAAACATTGCCCGATATCACTCGAAGGAATCACCAAAATTTTAGTAGAATCCGATCAGCCGCACCTTTTTTCTCACTTTTGAAACTCGAACTCTGTCGTTATCAATTATTCGTGAGAAGTTCGGATGGAACAATTGGGCCGGTGTCCGATGAATGTATATATATATATATATATATATATGAAGCTGCAAGTGGGCAAGAAATCGGGGCTTTTGGCATTCGCGGCAACATGAAAGCCTCCCTTGGTCGTGCGTGGAATCATTCTTGAGCGGACTTGGGACTGAAGCCTGCTCATACAAGCGCGTTTGATCGCCGGGAGGGTCCTTTCTGGAGACGGAGATGGAAAAAGGGAGACTAGGAATGGCGCGGGCGGTGCGCGGCTCCCAAAGAGAGAAACGGTGTCGCCGTTCATTAATTAAGCCAACCGTGAGATCTCCGACCAACCCTTTCCTTGCCGACCTGGCTAACCCCCAGCTGTAAAAGACGATCTGAAGGAGCCGCCAACATCTTACGGTCTTCGAAAGTCGATCGTCGAATTCTTCCGTTCATCCAACCATTTAACGCATACGAATTGGATCATTGATTCCCTTCGATCCTACGGCATACCGTACCCATAAATTTCACACTGTACATTCCACAGCATTTACATACGAATGTATCAAATTAACCAAATATACCTAAATTCCTCTTCGTTGTGACATTATCAACTTTTTTCAGCCGTTTCGACTGTCGCTACTGCTCAATTATTTCCACTTTGCAAAATCACACCAAACTGCAAGTTTATATTTTCAGAATTACGAAAATTCATCGACTCCCGCGCTTTTCCTAAATGTATCGCTGATCAAACATGCGTCCGCAATTGAATCAACATCGCAATTCATCATTTACCGCAGACAGCTACGAGTTTCTTTGAAATTTGTTCGATCAGCTTGTGTCGATGTACCGTGATTGAAGTACCAGCTAGGCGACAAGCCAGATTACAAACGTTGAAACAAATGGATCTACTAGATATTTTATATAATATATAACTCGTATTAATTTGATCCTAATGAATCGTACATTTACACGCGAATATTCATGAACCTCTCTCATTATACCTGCACTATACAATTCCAGGCTCGCAATCGCAATTGTAAATTTATAGTTTATAATATATTTATATATATATATATATATATGAAGAGAAGAGTGCAGTGGGTGTGTTTCGAGCTTTTTGCACATTCTCCTTCATTAATTTAACCGCGTACGAAGCATTTAGATTTTCAGGAACTTTTAGCATTATGTAAACTGATATATTGTTTTTAACGGCACAGGTCCAAGGGGGTTGATAACACTCTTTAAAATACAGGTCATACACATACTAATTAGTGTACTTACAGATCTTATCATAAGTTTGTTGTAGTCGACTTGAGAAGCGAATTAGCATTAGCTAACAGTAAGTACACTTTGACTATAATAGCGTTGGCATTGACCGAACATTTTACTTTTATCATATTGCGAGCAGCGATAAAAGTAATACTTACTTTAATTAGTCCATTTATATTATCACCAACCACGTACGCACTCCGCTATTCCCTGCGCCTCCATATATGACGCAATATGCTTTTATATCTTTAACTAGAAATGCTGAAATATATGTAAAATACTATAAATTAACGTGAAATGACTGTAAAAAGAAATTAGCAAGTATGCATACGTTAGAGTAAGCTCGCTGTGCCTTATCAGTGTCGATGATAGGCTTTTCGTGTTAACAATATCCATTTTTATACAATTTACTTCAAGTAGGAAAACTATAGGAAGTCTTAATTGCTAATATTGACTGTTTCGAGTCGCGTCCAATACTTCAAATGCGCATTAATAATTTTTCTACTTATCTCGCGTGACCGCAGACATATAGTTAACAGTTTTATTTTTGTATCGTTAAACAATCGCTTACTCGTGTACTACCATGGGTAGCTTCAATCGTTTTCAACGTGATTACCGATCCCTGATTCCGGAACATGCGCAACATTTTTGAGCGATTCTACCGAAGAATCGAAGTCGTAAAATGTATATACGCAGGATGAGACGTACGAAGCAGCGGTGTAGATATTTAAAAGGGATGCTTCATTATCGTCCGCTGCTATGCTATTAAACAATAATTACGGATAATCGTGCGGGCTTGCATCCGTCTGATATCAAACTCGCAATCGTATCCTGCTGGAACGTGAATCCGCGGACGTGTTGTTAATGACCACAGAGGCCTCATTTACATGCAGAAAGCATTGAACGGGGCATTATCTCCTTTCGAAGCGCCACCACCGCCTACAGTTCCGTATACATAAGTTTGGCGGATGAATATTTAACATTGGAATAATGATCGAGATCCGTAGCGTTACATTATTCACGATAGGAACAATTATTATTCCATGTAGCAGACGCTACAACGCTACAACTCGCCCCGATACAAATTTGTTTTCATCTCTTCGATGTATACTGGACGCGTGAACTTTCCAATCGACTCTCGCAGACTCTTCCCGCGTGAACACGGGGCCTGTACAGATTTTCACGAATATTATAATTAACGCCAGCGACTCTCTATCGCGAGCTGAAACATATCATCGGCGCACGAAGCGAAAGAAATTCGTGTTCCGTTCGGTCGAGATACGTACATACAAGTAGGACCACATACGTGGAGTCTTCATTCACCGCGATGACGGGGAAGCAATGAGCGAGAAGGAGTATATGGAAGCCGCGTGCATGGTGGGGTGTGGGTCGAAAATAAAATTACGAGGATATGGCCGATGAGAGCGGTAACGCTGGTTCACCCCGACGTAGTACGATTCCCGTACAACCCCAAACAACCATCGCGAGACGAGAAAGCCAGCCCACGTGAATTTTTCTCACCTGAGAAAGCCGAAGGCTCGTCCAACCAGGTTCAGCTGTAAGTCCGGGGCCCGAGCCAATCTGCGCTGATGATTCTTGGTCCAGAGCACAACCTCCTTTCTCCGGCTGTCCTCATTAGTGCCACCTACCTATAGTCACTGGACCGGTCGTATCCTGCCTCCTTACGTCGGCTATCTCACGGAAAAGGATCCCTACCTCCAACCATCCGGAACGCCCCTTTCTGATACTCGCTCATGTTTCATTATTTTTCTCCGCGATCATTAAGGCCGGCTCGAATCATCTTCCCCCACGAAAGATGCCGCGCCACATTCGCGACCCTCCCTCCTCCCTCCATTATATCTCTCGATCCCTACATCACAGGGCCACGATTAAGCGCGCAATAAAATCTTTCACGACTCTTTCTCATCCTGCGTATAGGTATATGCGTAAATGCGCTTCTACACCAATACACACGTACAGCTCGGCTTACGCTACCTTGTTTGTCCAACGGTATATGTATATTGACCAGCGTTTTATCCCACTCGCGACCTCCCACCTCTCGCGCGGATCCCCCTCCCCCAGTCTTCCGCCCCCACACGACCCCCTGTACTTCAGCAACTCCCCCCAACCTCATGGTCAGCCTAGCCCTCCCCTCCAACTCCCTCCCACCCTGCCCACCAGCCCTTTTTTAACTCCGTAACGCGACACAGTACGGTGCTGCCATCTACCACTTGCGAGAACTACGCGTTTTTATGCGCGACTCCCAGCTTTTACGAGCTCCGCCAATTCAATCCTGATACTCTTCGTACTCTTCTCTGCTCATCGTCATTCACCAGGCGGAAAAACCTATACTTTGGCCATTTTTTATAGTACACTTGTATGCTTCGCCCTGCACTCTCCGCGGCTCCCGTCCGCCTCTTTCGCAAAAAATTCCATTATCCTCCGCTCTCAACAATCTTTCCGTATATAGAAGCAATTATCATTGTTCTCCCGTTATATCACTGGAGCTTTTCACGAGCTTGTAATTTTTTCCCCCGCTAATTTTCTTAATCCACGCGTTTAATGTCAATAAATTATTGCACATTAATTCTGTCAGCTTTTGCTACACGATTAATGCTTGGAAATACGACTATCGCTCGGTCAACGGCAAATATCACTTTCTCGGTGACTTATCAAGTATGAATTACTGGAGTGCATGTTGAATTTGCAGTTTAACATCTATAGCCAGTGTATTCATCCACTTGAATAATTGCATATCTTGGTAAGAGATATAAGCACCTGTCTTTCCGTTTCACTCGCATGAACAACGCGAATAACAAGATGTATCGATAATCAAGGAAAATTATTACCGTTAGCCCAAATCAGTGTACGAGCCTCGCTATTTATTTCCACGCTAGAGAGACACAGCGATATAAATGAACGGTATATGCATATATGTATAAACTATAAGCAGCGTTGATTATACAATGTCTGAGGATATATCATTTTCGAAGCAACGACGCGTGCCGAAAACGTTTTCCACGACTCGAGCGTAATGAGAAAGCGTGTAATAAATTTCAGTTAGCGTCTGGTAGCTGTTTAATTAAAAATGTGGTAGATGCGAGTGTTGAAATAATTGCATACGATACTCCAGAGTTTTTCGAGTAATCACGCTAAGCGTTGGAGGACTTATCAGCTGGGGAGGATCGGTATATACATATATATTCCGCGAGGAGGCATTTGGCCATGGATGACGGGTAATGAAACGTAAAAGAAAGGTAGGAGGAGGGCTGGAGGGGGGAGTATATGGTTCGGGATTGAAGTGGCTGTGCGGTAATTATGGCGATGTAGATAGCGCGTAACTCGAGCATTAATGTTGGCCGGCATTGAGTGGAAGGAAAAGACAGATCGCGAGTCTCGATTGGCTGGTCCGGTTGGTATAAGGTGGCTGCGACAGGATATTCATGCCGGTCAATGGTAATAACGATAAATTGTCAGGGCTTAATGGCGTTGCGAACGCGTCAGCTCAGCACTAGAAGAAAGACGCACTACGTTGTCCCGAGATTTTTTGCCAGAGACCCCTACGAGAGCTCGACATGTCGAACCACTCGAACACCAAGTACCTGCTCGATTTGCATTTATTTTAGTCTCCTTATGTCCAATAATAGTTGCATTAGCTCCTCGTTCCATTCCTTTTGCCCAGTCTTTCGGAACAAAGTGCAAACACCATATATATATATATATATATACATACTACCTCCCTATACATCGCAACCAATACATTTTCGTGCTCCAGATACAAATCTTCTTTGCCTTATAGTATATATACTGTGTAGCTATATAGGTGCACATGCAGCTTCCAGTAACAACGAACGTGCCTGCCCTTTTCCTTCAAGAAACTTGGGACAAGTTTTCCCGTGCTACGATCTGTATATAGCTCCGACCGTACACATATTCGCTCTTGAAACGTTCTGCACCTACAGTTTGTACAAGCACCCAAACTTTCCTCACGACGTACTCTTACGTGATGTACAAGAATGCAAGCTATTTCCTGCGAAATACAAAAGATACTATTCTCGCTTACACTCATTCCACTAATAATAGTCTTACTGCGGAAATCTTTGCAGAAAACTTGCTTGTACTCTTGCTCCGATAGCTTTTTTGCTGGCATAGCGATAAACGAGGCCTTGGGATAGAAAATGCAGCACATTTTTAGCAAATGTGAATGCTCGTGTTTTAGCATACAATTAAGTCGTCGGGGACGTGTAGAATTTACGCTAGCAAGTATTTCGAGTCATCCCCCGTGTCGCGTTGCTGTAACATGAGCAAAGTGCAAAAGTTTCGTCGTAAACTCTGTACAGCCAAGTTTGGAGAGTAAAGTCTGAGCCAGGCTGTCCTTAAAAATTTCTCTGGAGAAAAGATTCATTATTATTATTATAGTATTATAAAGTTATTGCAGTAACGTTTTCTTTCATCAACGGTAATCGGTGACTGAATCAACAGGAGAATGTCGAGTGGAGGAGCAGTCGAAGACTGTTATTGTGATCGAGGCCTTGATATGTTTGGGAATATAAGATTTCAAGCGTTATGGGATGAAGTAAAGTGTGAAATGGTGGAAAAGGGGAAACAAGGGAGGGGGGAGGTGCAAGGGTTTCGAAAGAGAGGAAAAGTCTCGGGCGTATACTTATAGGTTGAAAACGGACGATATTCGCTGGCTGGTGTATAAAAAGCGCTTTCGACTTCGGTTTAATGGGACGCAGACCGGCGGTGGCGCGGCGTGTTCTGCATCTCGCGGGCATGTTTTGGCCGGCTTATGAATTTATTGGGGGCCATTCATTAGACATTAGGGACTGCCTCGCGAGCGCGCAGGAGTCGGGAAAAAGGATACCTACTCTCCCTGCGGGACCCCGTAACGGCCCCATACCCACTCGTGCTATACCCTCCGTGTACGTACACGTATCTGCATATTAGCTATAATGCAGACGCCAAGTAAGCAAGAACCGTACGTAATGCGCTCTTCTCAGACTCCCCCGAACTCTATCTACTCTCCAACCAAAAGAAGCAAGTCTTTCTAAAAGCCTCGAATATCCTCGGAACTTTCTGACGAGATTCCGACCGTTCACAAAAATATCGAACGGATATCGTTAAAACATTTCCGTGGTCGCTCGAATAAAACAAGCCGTATTAAAAATTAATATGCTCGCCAAAATAATATCGCTCGTTTTCAAGATCTAATTGAGCATGGATGAGAGAATAGGTATTTCGGAAAGTCAATTTTTCACTTGAACTGACAGAAGCTACAGATTCAATGAATGTATCTTGGCTAATGAAATTTGTCATAATGAATCGAAAGGAAATTACGTTAATTGGAACAAGCTTATTTCAAAGAGTATACGCTGGATTTAAAAACTATATATATATAATCACGTTATATATTTCATGAATGAAGTGCAGAAATAAAGTTGTAATAATAGAAAAATTTGATTGCTCCACACCTGTTGGTATTTATTTTCTTTGAAGTTCAATGTTTTATAATTCCCTCCGGAGTGAATATATTCGTCACGAAGCGAACAAAGCTCCTTTGTCGGGAGGCTTAGTTACACGCATATCTACCGTTTCAAATTATCACTGGAGTCTACGAGATAAATCCAACGCCGGATAGTAATATTGGACTACCTAATCGTCCAACTGTTCATTTATTAGAACGACAGTCGAGATTCGGTCATTTCTCGTTTGAGCAAGTACAACTTATTAATAAAATCATATCCGGCTTTATTCCGATTCTATCTCGGAATAAGAGGAATAAAATTCATTCCATTTTCGGATTAATGAACGGTGGAGATGTATAATATCGGCGGGGAAAGTCGGAAAAACGTAAAAGGTTCGATGCTAATAAGGTATGTCGAACGATTTCTCTCCAGAGTCGAGTTGATGGAAATACATAACAATTATAGGTCGAATTGGCAATAATTGCTCGGCGCTTTTGAGAAGGTTGACTTTACGTTTGGCGCATAATGGAGGCTTTATTATGATTTTATTAGAGAGCAAGTGAACGAGCTAGAACGACGCTCGCGGATACGAGGGAGAGTTGATAGAGAGAGAGAGAGAGAGAGAGAGAGAGAGAGGGAGAGTCGCTGCCTACGGGCGGTACATTAAATTAAGTCAGCTTTACGAGGCTGGCATGGAAATGAATACGCCACGCTATGACCGTAGCCCATTGCCTACCTACCTCTCTACGCGATACCATAAAGCCTGGCGTATCACCTTAACGCACCTACACGACCACCAGCCACGAACCATCCTACTCCACCGTACCTGCAAATGCTTGCACTGCTTTGTTCTTGCCCTCCCGAATCACACGAGCCAAAACCTACCATATATCTCCGAATCTCCCGAAAATCAACAAAAACCCGCAGGATCGGACAATCCCAACGATTCGCACTGACGCAAGCCAGCTGCGAGAGTATATACAGAACCTGTTACGAGAAAAGCGATCGAACGTACGAAGCTGCGGAGGACCTTGCGGAGAATCCCGTTGGGCGAGAACAATGCGCGTCGCGCGAACAGGGAAGTCAGGGCATTGGCCAGATTGGGAAAAATCGATTCCTCGGACTTTTCTGATGGAGATCCCGTTAATCGGACAAGATCGAGCCGTCACGAGGCTGGATGGCCGATCGATTTACGAGGCTCTAAGAAGTGCAAGAAAAGAGACTTTCTCGAGCGAGAGGCCTGGCTCTCGCGAGCGATCGCGCTGAGCGGCGAGTTATAGCGTTGTAGCCGAGGTAAATAATATATTAATATAAGATACGAGTGGCGGTGCACTGGTTGGCAGGGCACCAGGAGGTAATGGATGCTCGGGCTTGCTGGAAGTGACGGCTCTTGCTGGTTGCGTGGCCATTCGTGCTTAAATTCCTGGTTCTCCTCGGAGAAGGCCCCCCGCGGTCCGTGGGCTCGCTGTCACCACCCCCCGCCAAGGCTCTCCCCTTCCATCTTTCGCTCTCTCTCTCTCTCTCTCTGCTAAAGACACTCAACGTTCCCTCCGCTACGTTCCATCATCGATCCGAATCCGAGGACTCGTGCAGCCTCTTTCCCTCTAACCCTGCATACACATCCTCTTTCTATACTCGCGTCTTCCTTCAACTTTCTCGATCGTCCATTGTCTTTCTTCGGTTTAAACCTCCCCCCTGTCTTTCTATCCTCCGCAAACTTTCCTTTCGACCGATATCGGGTGTCCGTGATTTATCCGTCACTGTTAAGCCAGGCGTTTGTTCGCTCGTGAAAATTGTGCGAATTTATCGCCAGCGATTATTCTTGAATATGTAGCCGAGGCAATGTTGAGCCGGCAAATCCGCGAATCCGTTTACACTCGTATTTTGCTTCTTCGATTTTCAGATCTCGTTCGGCTAATAATGATTCTACGGCGAGACGCGTTCTCTTTTTTGCGTATTGTGTAAAAGTATAGCAAGAGGCAATGAGTGTTAACTCCCAACGAGATAATTTATAACTCGGAAAGTATATTTTCATGAAAGCTCAAATATATAGCGACTAACATTCAATCATGATGCGCCATGCACTTATCACTTTTATGTACCGCAGCATTAAACAATGAAATTCTGACGCGCGAAGTATTTGTTGGAACGGTTGAGAAGAATCGCTATATATATATACCTGTATACGAGTATAAAGAGAAATTTTAAGAGAGAATAGAAAATAACATTGCAACAGAGCACTCGTTGATAATTATTTTCCACCCAACGTACACAAGTTTCCCAAATGAAAATTGCGTAGTTCGGAAAAGCATTAATCTCTCACGCTAACAGCTGAGATATGTTTTGCTCTAAATAATCCGAGTTTGAGACACGATGATGCGTTTTCATTATTCGCGAGTTTCGGTAGTTCGCATTTTTACCATTGATCGAACGGGCTCGAATTAGTCGTGTCACTTTCTGATAAAAAACTTTTCACTACTGCCCCTGTGTGTTTCTATTGAGAGAGGTGATTTATCGAATTAGAAGGGGTAGAGAGAAGGAGGGAGAGGAAAGACTATCAATCATGGGTAAAAGAGTCGTGAAGTATGACGCGTGTGATTGAAGAATTTGGAGGGTAGGATGGACCGTGCGGAGAGGAGCGTGCAAAATCGTTTCGTTCCTGACTGACCGCTACGCGCAATGTCGTTAGAGCGAGGCGCGTATCCTGTCAGACTTCTCCTCGGACCATCAGGTATAGGTCATCTAGTGGAAGATAGCGAAGCACATCCTAGCACGAGAGGCTCTCCCCATCTTGGAAATAATTAGGGACGGTAAGATCGATGTCCCGGGTTCGAGAAGCAGCAACCGATAGGATCGTACGGAGCTGAATGGAGCCCATTGATGCCGCGGTCGAACCTTCCGACCGGTGCTATCAGCGCGCGCTGCCCGTATACCCGCAGACCCGCTCTCGAGCAGTTCGCTGGAGAGTCAGTCGCCTTCCGAGAAATTGGCCGTCCTTTCCGGGACGAATTCTCGAGATAGAAAGGGTCTGAATGAATCAAGGGCCGCCGCACGCTAGCCCCTGCCCCCCTTCGCCCCTCTCGCATCATCCACCAAGCCTGTCGTTATTCTTCTCTCTTTTCAGGCATGCACCTTCGTCGCCCCGACTCCCCGCCACTCCGAACCGTTGAGAAACTCTCGTCCGCGTAGATCGTTAGATAGCGCCGGAGATGCGTCTCTGAAGATGAAGTTTCAAAGGCGGAAGTCGATTTTTTCCCGCCCATACCAACTCGCTAACTCGTACTCCTCTAGCAATCTCAAGTTTCCTCGACGACGCGCGACACCCATAGGATCGCCGCGTTCTCCACCGTATGTCTCCTACGAGAGGGCCACTCGGATCGCTTCTTCACCAGAATCCAGTCAAATGGCGTCCTCAAGCTACTCGCTGATTTCCATGAGAATTAACGCGATGACTCAATTTCTTTCGAGTCTCATCCTTGTATTCTTGAGGTAACGAGTCATGGACGTGAAAGAGGGAAAAGGGAACTGATGACGATGTACCTTCGGTACGTGACGGGATGAACGGCCACGCGCCTCCCGTAAGAGAGAGAGAGAGAGGGGGGAGGGTGACTTTGACGAAACACAAAAGCGTAATTATCTATATTCTCCGACCAATCGTGCTCGACACGATTCCAAGGGATTTTCCATATTTTCGAAACGCAAATACCTACGCGATATATAATACTTGAGAGAGAGTCTTTGATGTTTTTTCGAGAATATCAAGTAATTTATTCGTAGGAGGTAGCGGTGTGTGACAGGACAGGAAATTTGTTTGTTATTAAGTACGCCATTGGGGGCCCACGTGAGCTACCGTACGATTGTTTGCTTTATTCCGAATGCACCTGACGACACTCAGACGCCAGCTATATACATCCTAGACCAAGCTTGTACACACGTCTTACACTCTTCTGACTCATGATCACGTTGAACGAATGGAATATTTATTTAGGCTCATTGTCGAGCGTCTTATTAACGATCGCACAATACCAGCTGTATCGTGACCGAGCCTTCATTAATGAGTACTCATCGCGCCGATTTCCTGTAGCGCGTGCTCTTCGTATTCCAATCGCTATTCGCCGGACGACACTTTAGCACGATGAAAGCCGTGCTCACTCGTGACACGCTGTGATTCAATGCCGGCTGCTTTACTCCCGTACCATTTTCTCCAAACATTCCTACGTTTTATCCTGAATAGATTATTGACCGAGTACCATTGTCGCTGAAGACTCTTTTCCATACAATGGACACGCAGCTACGCTCGAATAACAAAGCTGAAAAATTGATTTTGCTCCTCGACGATAATTCACCACGAGGAGATTATGGGAATTATAAGCCGACGCGTGGTTTTTCCTGGAATATACAAGGTGTCCCACGAACGATGGCCATGGCAATACTATCGGACAGGGGACAAAAATCTAAGTGAGAAAGTTCTAAAAACTTTCTTGCTAGCACCCTTAGTTAAAAAGTTATTTGCAATTAAAGATTCTCGATTACAGTGTGTAGCTCCTTTCTTAAAGAGGAAGACTGTTCTGATCGCATTAAAAGGCCGAAAATGTTAAGATTCTGTGAATTAGAATACTAAGAAAAACACAATACCAAACAACCACTTGAGCCTATTGAAGTGGTTCAAGGCCGATCGGCAGTTTCGAGTGCGAGCGCCATAATAACAATCAAAACATAAACAGTCTTGACAAAACTTGTAAGCTAAGATTGAAACTTTTGCAACTTTTGTTTAACAAATTAATTATTTATATTTTTGAATTGCGCGTATTTTTACGATGAAAATGAGTTCAAACGCAACATAATTACGTCAATTCTAGAATTAATTAAAAGTTTTAAATAATTAATAGTATCGCTAAAAATAGTCGTAATTATGTCAAGTTTGGACTCATTTTCATCGTAACAATACGCACAATTCAAAAATATAAATAATTAATTTGTTAAACGAAAGATGCAAATGTTTCAATCTTAGCTTACAAATTTTTGTCAAGGCAGTTTATGTTTTGATTGTTTTTATGGCGCTCGCACTCGAAACTGCCGATCGGCCTTCAACCACTTCAATAGGCTCAAGTAGATGTTTTGCTTTGTGTTATTCTTAGTATTCTAATTCACAGAATCTTAGCATTTTTGGCCTTTTAATGCGATCAAAACAGTCTTCCTCTTTAAGGAAGGAGCTACTGTAATCGATAATCTTTAATTGCAACTAACTTTTTAACTAAAGGTCCTAGTAAAAAAGTGTGTACAACTTTATCACTTAGATTTTTGTCCCCTGTCCGATGGTATAGGTTTGGCCATCATTCGTGGGACACCCTGTATATGTGCGGTGCGCTTTCCGGAAACGCGAGAAGCGCATGGCGATAAAACGTGAGGAAACGCCAACGCGGAATTTCGTTAATGCTCATCTCGAGTATTGTCAAAGCGTAGTTTCTGAATTTGTTCATGGGACATAAAAGCCGCATAAGCGAGCTCCCGAGGCTAGCAATAAAATCACCTTGAATTTAATTACGCACCCTTATCTTTCCTGGGATCTAGTCCTTTTATCACTGGCCACCGACCTGACCCCCCACCACACTGACTTTCCTCCTAAACTAACCCAGGTTTATTAAATTTGTAGCCATTTCTGGACTTTATGAAAATTATACTTACTATTAATTGCGCAACCTTCCCTATTCATATACGTTTTCCGGATTATATTAATACGTATATACTTTATATATTTGTGCTTCTTTTCAGCAGAGTTTATTCGTTGGCAATGATTATTTTACGAAAGGATTTCTCTGATGCTTATCTTTTCCACTGTGCATTAATTAATTAAGATTAAGAGCTTCCGGCAAATGAACGTTAAATTGGAATCTGATCGTTTCTTGGGCTCGGCGATTTTGACGAGGAGGAAAGCGAAGAGGCGGAGAATTCCGCGGACCGGATGTTCGGGGGTACCAAAGGAGGAGACGAAGTTGGCGGTCTATAGCCCTCGTAAAGCGCTAAATAATCATCCAGACGAAAACTGGCAATAAAATGTGTCGCCAGGACCGGTAACGAGCCTGCGTGGATCGGTGGATGGTGCCGGACCACCCAAAGGGTCCCGAACAGGTCCGAGGAGGTCACTTGGCTACTCATTATGCATCTCGGATCTCTCCTCGCACCTCTTTTAATCTCGCTGAGCGTTAATTTAATTAAACGCCTACGAAGACCAGCTGCGTTTGTTTTCAGCCCCCTGTAGCTTCTTTTATTCTGTATCCTTGCCCCACGTGTGGATAGTTAGCACACACGCGTGAATCAATAATTAACCCTTGTTTCGACACATACTTTGTTCAGCAGTCGAATCTTAATCGCGAATGAAATTCAAATAAAGTAAACAATTAATTGGAATACAATCGACCGTGGCTGTACAATGAGAGATTCGTGGAGATATGAGAGAAGCCATTATAAATTTAAGGCGTAGGATTAGCATAGATATAGGTGTCTATACCCACGTCCCACTCCAAGTTCGCTATATATTGGGTTTGGTGTTTCGCAATCACGTTACTTGGACACGTGTTGGAAGAAGCTCCTAGCTTTTCGACGGATTTCCAAGTCTGCACAAGTACCTAATGCTGTAACAAGTGAAAAAAGGTGACACACTCTTATGCTGGCCTCGGAGCAGTTGCCAATACTATGGTGGGGGTATCTCTATCAGAATGTGTTTTACATTAATACTTTAGTGTTTTAGTAGCGATTGCCGACCATTAATGCCACTCCAGCTTGAGTGGTCTGGCTCCCGACTTTACAAATTTATACACTCTCTCGCTCCGGCTCTGGGCGTCCTCTCTGATATGATATCTACCTTCCAGTCGGACCCCGTCCCCATCGTTTGACCTTATTCCTACCGCATTCACGCTCTTCTCTTCTCGCGACAACCTCGCTAAATATCCAAATGCCAAATTATCATCTTCAAACACAATCCACTAAAATCCTCTATCCAATAGATATTATATACCTTTCCAATTTTGCTTCCTATACGTAGCTTCGTATCCCTTCATCTATTATAGATTTAATATATTAAAGAATGAATGCATATATAAGAGCATTGTTTCTCCAAGACTAAGAATCAATATACCTAATTGCTGCTAAAAAACATTGCACTGAACAGTTTGCATATTATGCCTGCATATTTTCCCCCAATTTTTTTATCATTCATCATTCGCTACCTTCCTGAACTATTTTCCAACGATGGACAAGTTTAGCGTTAGACCTATAGCCGGAGGATGAGGGTTCCTGGGAAGAGGAGAGAGGAGAAGAAAAAAAAGGAAGAAAGGAAAGAAAGGAAAGAGTGGAGAGGGAAGAGGGCCCGGTCTTGAACGTCGCGTTTATGGTGACCGAAGGGAGCGTGTAGCTGAAAGTAGTGTGGTAGTGGTGACGTGGATAGGGGGACGGCCACAGCAATGGTGGTGGTAAGTATGGTACCCCTGGAGCGGGTGTCATCATTTATCTCGCACCGGAGATCGGGCCCGCCGATACAGCGGGACGTTTTAATGGCCGAACCATGTTGGAATTAACCAAAACAAAGACGAAGCATCAATTAGGCGACTTTTTCTTCCACTTCCTCTCTGGGCCTCTTTTCGCTGTCCCCCAATCCCCACCATTTTTTTTCTCACCCTCTTTCTCTTCCTTTCTCCGTCCTTTTTCCTTACTCCTCTTTCTCCCCCCCCCCCCCCCCTGAATATCTGTCTCTACCTTTTACTTTCTCTCTTATAGGGACTTTCAATTGCAAGGACACGACGATAAGTATATGCTTCCATATTGGAATCTTCCTGAAATACCCCCGGTGTTTTGCACCTGCTCCCCTCGGAACTCGCCCCCGTACGAATTGTCCGCCACCACGATCGCGCATTTTAACCGTACACGCGCAGCACTTTGGCGCCCAGGTAGCTGCATTGTCTCCGATAATGGCTAATAAATTGCCCTACGAAATCAAGTATTCTGGACCACCGAGAGATGCGATAGCCACCGGATTCACAATTATCATAGCACTCCCACGAAAAGTCCCTGCATTCGCAACACCGGACACGCGCCTTAAATAAGAAATTACCGAGTATATTATTTGATTTTGTCTACACCGCGAATATATTGTCACAGGAAGCACAAGTCCAAAATTAAAAGTGACCTTAGCTCCGAGATATTTTATCACGAAAACAGGAAATAGAATTATTTTTAGTACGGGACCGGAGAAGAAAAGTATCGATTTCCTAATCAGTGGGGATTTCTTTGGGCAGAGGCTTGAAAGTTACCTTTCCTCGAAACCAGCGAGCAAAGTTTGATTAAAAGGAGCGATACGGTTTTGAGATGCCGAGCATCCTGCGGGCTCCGGATGCTCGTGGCACGCATCCGGCGATATTTCAGTTCTCAACTGGACAGCCTCCTTGGTAGGACAAACAAATCACTGGGCGTATATTACACGCTTCTTAGGGCTGGAAGCCGTGAAATATCGTATTTTGGCACGAGGCCTCCGCGTTTACCGATGCCCCGTGCCAAAGTTTCGACCTAATGGAAGGAAGAAGACCGAAGCATCCTTGAATCACCTGCAATAATTAAGGCCGCCCGCTTTTAGCCAAATTTCTCGACTTTTACCTGCGCTCCTCTCAAACCCACATAGTTTTGCATATATCCCTCCGCTCAAGATCGAGAGCTGCTACGAATATCCCTCTATTCATAAATTCCCGGGTTATATATATACCGCGGTGGCTATATCGATCTATTTTGGATCTCGTGCGGATGAAAACAGCTTACCGGAAGGTCTTATCTCGCGCAGTTTCAGCGCGACTCGGACCAATTAGGCGCGCTATCGCCTTTTTCGGCTTGAGAATCGTGGTGAAAGGAAGAGTGCAGGCCAGAAGGATGATGGATAGTCGAATTGGGGAGCTTGTCCGGTTCGCGGCGGGTCAACTCAGTCAGCAACCGCGATATAAACGAGATACTGATCGCACAGGTGACGCGTAGCTCCTCCACTAATCACCATCGGTTTCAGATTATTCTAAAATAATGACGGCTCGCCGCGGCACGTCCAGTCCGGCCTCGAACGACGGTGATAAATCGGTCCAGCTTCTCTCTGACGCAATGGCCCGCAGTCCGGAGGAGACAAAAGCGGAGTCCACCTCCCTCGGAGCATCCTTGAAGCCATCACTGACCGCTTCTCGTGTCCTTCAACCCTTCCTCCATCTCAAAACTCGCAAAAATCCACCAAAAACCTATTTCAGACGTTTCGCGCGTTCTTCTACACCTTGTTTCTTATTCTCTTTCATCCTGAAGATCCCTAACGCGCATTTTTTAATTGTCAATCGGATGTACAGATGATGCTTCTTTGCGGTTTTGAATAATGAAATTGTTGCTGACTGACGCGTCAGTGGCCAGTCCGTTCGAGATTTTGGACGATTTGAGCTACCGGTGAAGGCCATAAATGTATTTCACCTTGAAGCGTCGCGACAATATTTGCCACGTATCGTCCATATACCGTGGCCGATCTTTGGTCAATCTTTCGTGTCCTTCGACCCGCGATCGCGTGCTTCGAATAGTTGGAGTTGGAATGAACGACCATAATGCTACTGCTTAACGGTTTTCGGAGCTGAAAGATTGAAATCTGAGCCTTAAAAATAATGCAAATAGCTCTGCGGCCGATACAAATTATCGAGGGTGGTTCCAATCTCTTCTCCATTCCAGGCTCCATCAATTATTTAAAGCGGAGAACGCAAGAGACTCACTTTTGTGCAAAACTATTTGGAATTCTATCGGCGAGCGGGGAATATATTCCGTCTCCAGGTGTGACTGGAACATCCTTGGAACGTCCTGTCCGCGTCGCTCGTCTATCTCCTTTTTTCATCCAGAGCTGTCTCCGCGTCTAGGAGGATCGTCTGCGGTGCCCGGTAGAATCGAGGAACGGGCTTTCTGGTCTCTCTCTCCCACTCTGGAGGAGAGCATCGTCGAAGAAGGACAAAGAGTGGACAGGAGGAAAGAAAAGGGTGAAAAGAGAAAGAGAAAAAGGAGTATTTATGCGCGGACCTCCCTCGTTACGCCATCCAGACCGCATAGTTTCTTCTCGGAGCAGTCGAGCTGCAGCATCAATGGACGGGATCGCGCGTGAATGAACGACTCGCCAGGTTCTAAGGTAGCAGGCTCTGCACGACCCGAGAGGAATACCACTCTCACGGTACTCCTTCTCTCCCTCTCTCCCACCATTCTTCCCACTCGCTCCATCTTCCTTAGAGATACCACTCCACACTCCACGTTCCACAGGCTCGTAAATTGGAAAAAAAAAACTTCTTAAAATTCACTAATCAGTTCTTCCCATTGAGCGTTGCTTTATGAATGAATGCGCGATTACGCTCCGGAACGCTGCAAAATTTGCATGAATCTAGCATAAGAGAGCATCGTTGTATATATATATATATATATATATATATCGAAAGCAAAAAATATCGTCCGGAGAATTCGTTAATTCGTTAATTATATATGCATCGGTAGAAATGTTTTCTTTATCTCGTATCTCATTTTAGGCTGTCTTTATTAAGACGGTCAAAGTGTTCAAAAATCCTTCTCTTTCTCTCAGCTCGTACGTGACGAGTTGTGGTAATTGGTTCGTTAAGTGTAAGTCATAACGATTGACGTGCCTTCTTTCGAGCTAGCTCCGTGTAATTTCAGTTAATCAGTCGACACGATAGAAGATAAACAGTGGAAAGGGGAATAAGGACTGCGGGGCTAATCCGGTGCAATCTTTGACCGCATAAATCGGCCTCCGTCGACAGGAGATCCTTTGTTTTTTTTTGTCCTGGAAGAACCTCATCTTCAAGATAAATGTCCTTGCGAACGGCTGCAACTGCACGAGCTTCGAGAGTCGAGGATGGGAATACTGCGAACGTCTCGTCTCGGTATGTTAACTCTAAATCACAGATTTTCGAGAGTCGAAAAAGCTATGGGAGAATAAGGGAGGGGGGAAGGAGGGGACAAGCTGAAACGTGTAGCGCGAGGGTTGCTTTTCTGGGCAGCATTCTCGATAAGATAAGTCTCAACGACACAGAGCATATCCTCGGCCCATTTTCAAGGGCCTGACAGTTTTGTACCTACTTGCAACGCGAGAGATAGTCGCCAGTTTGAATTCCTCAGGGTGGTCTTCCATTGGGCTAAACTCTGGAAATCAAGAACAAGATTCCCCCTATCTCCAGCGCGGAAAAAGAGGAGTCCTCGCGAGATATACTTTCAGCCGAAACTTATTCTCACAAGTCGCTCGTGGATATTTTCTTAATTTAATAAAGGTCCCAAGATACGCACCAGCCCCTAATTTATATACAACGAACTTTCAACTGGCAGCTGAAGAACTTCTCCGAGCGTTACACCGGTTTACTTAATTAAACGTATGCGAATATCCCCCAGTAATTAATGATTTGTGCAATCAACCTCGTATTTATTAATCACGTTTATACGGGAAATTATTTATTACCGGGTCTCTCCGTGAAACTCGACTAATTAATTAATTTGAGAAAAAACTTTATCGCCGGCAGTTACGAAGCGACAGAATTTTTATTAATATCGCAATTGTTGACTCGACGTAAACAAACCAATGTCCATATCGGAAGTTGACAAAAAAAGCAGAATATCGCTTTTAAATCCAGCATTAACGCTTTAATCGTGTAGCATTATCTGTATGTTTTCCTGCAAACATATTTGTCATTATCGATGTGAAGCAAGGGAGGATTACTAGCTGTCGCAGCTCTGTCAAGAATTATTGCGGATTACGCGCAGCTTGATGAGCCGAATCGCAGCGGAGAGAGAGGTTCAATCAAGGAAAAAATCAATTACCGAATTTCGAGAGACAATTTTGCAGTAATTGGCCCGACGGTATTAGCGCGCCAAATCACGTGGATTGGCTGGAGATTTTGATCAGGGGAAAGCAACTACTGTGCGCGATTGTTGGAAAAATCACGATTTACACGAACAAGCGGCAATTTGGCAGGAAAAACTCGGGGCGTCGCTGAAATTTCGTATGCATCATTCGAGCTCGTTAGCCTTTCAACTTGTTTGTTTTTTTGTATCTTCACTTTCGTGCGACGGATTATACAGTGAAATTGTACGATTAACGCCTGGGACTTTCGAGACACCCGCAGCTTTATCGTTATTGACTATATATTCATAACGTATGCCCAGGCAATTTAGATATCACTATCCTTGACATTGTCACCCGGTGAGCGGAATATACATATACATATATATAGAAGAAAAGTTTCATAGAGAGACGCTCCCCATTCATTGGTACAGGCCACTGGCCATAATTCGTCCATAACGGAATATCGTGGAGTCTCTTGAGTTACGAGAAGCCTGAGTGAAAAATATTAAATATATTTTTCGTAGCTGCAGGCTGAAAGACTAACGACGCTTACCTAAAAGCGTCCGTGGTTACATCGCAGAAATGTATTGAGAGAATTATAGCTCACACATATGTAGGATCGCTATCTCAGATTATAATTGTATTGATGCTCGATAAATACACTTTGCCACTCGTTGATTTACTGTTAATTTCGTGCGTGGGAAACTGTGTAATCGATGATTATACGGAAAGGGGATGTTATGTATTTTTTTTTTCGAATTGATAAAATTCGAGAGGAATCACGGTGCAGTGCTATATGGGCTAAACGATAAAATGGGAAGATTTTCTCGTTGAGAATGAGGCCGTGGAGGTGCGTGTAATAATTAGCTTGGAAAATCGGATGGCAGGGAGAAAAGTAGGTGCGCGTCAGATCTGGGGTAGGCATAAGTTTCGGCCGGGTCGCCAGACGATTGCTCGTATAATTTAATTTAAGTTACGAGCGACGATAAGCGCTAGAGCCACAAATCAATTAGAGTGCTCCGTTCTTTCGGAGTGATAGTGATAGCAGCGGTGCGGAGCGCGCTGTAAACATCTTTACTGCCAGATAAGTGTGCGAGTAGTTACGAGAGCTGAATAAGCCTGCGCGTCGTGCCTCTACCACACGCTGCGTACCTTCCTTTCCCCGCATTTCTTATCAAGCCACCATTTTGTACCGCGATTATTTCGCTCATTGGATTATTACTTTTACCCGCTGTCGGTCCAATCGACACTCTCCCTTAAATCCCCAACACACACACACACACACACACGCACGCACATACACATATATAGATCCGAACAAACAGAAATGCTTACCTGCAATCCACAGCCAGCTCCGCTTCTCCCCATGCAGAACATAAGGAATCCTTCGAAAACTCGACAGCCTCGAGAGCCTTATCCAACGAATTAATTCAGAAATCGATCCTACCGAGACCGCATTCGAGGAATTAATAAAGTCAAAGATAACGGAGTCGTTCATTAATCGTTCAACTGGACGCCATATTTCTTTGATGCCTTGGGCCTCATTGTTGCGACTTTCTACAGGAACGAGATGCTTTTCAGGGGGCTTCCATATGATTAAGGATCTCAAGTTGGACGCTAATGGCATAGCTGGACCGTGCCTTTTTATTCACATGGCTCATTAATCTTACGCTGGGACATTCGGAGCAGGAAAAATCTTGAGAGTTCGCCGAAGGCCCGGGTCCGGACTCATTGACGTAATCGTGTATATATAGGTGTATTACCGTGGATTTGCTTCGTCGAGGAGAGTATATACGGTGGACGCAATAATAGCGCGCGGATGAGAGACCGAAACGAGCTGGCGGCCCCTGAAAACAAGGGGAAAGCATGGCGATGTCGCTGCACGAGGATTCCAAAGGAATGAGACTGGACATTCCTGCCCAGCGTGAGGCCCGGCAACCTCTCTGTCTTCGGGGACTCCTAGACAACGGCGAGCTCCGTCGGGGGTAACATTGCTCTTCCTCGATGACTCCATCCGGCTCCATCCTGACGCCACACTGACCAACCGGTTTCCTCCTAGCTAAACTCCCCCTATATGTATATATATATATATATATATATACTCACCGTCATCCCCGATGAACTCGCAGCTTCAAATTATTAATGGTAACTCGAGCATCGAAAAAACGCATATTTTCTACAGCCCGCTCAAAAGCTTATTCTCTATTATCTCCACATAAAGGGACAGATAATATAGCGATTCTCTTCGTGGCTAGATCTCTCGAGTTTATGGCCGCTGCATTGTCTTATGTGCATGGTCGTGGGGAGCAGAAAGGTGGTTTAAGGAGGAACATGCGTCATCGGGCGCGTTTTGAAAGTGCAGGACGTAGGATGGAAAAAGGGGCAAAAGAAATGGGATGTAGGGAAGAGGTGGAAGACTGCAGCATCTGGGCCTCCCCCGCGGATTGCGAGGTCCGTATAGTAGTACACGTACGTTCCAATGAAATAGTGTTGGTAATCGGGCGTAAGTTAGCGCGGGTCCGGTGTCCCACAGGGAGCACTTGGACCCTTTCTTAGGTGTTTCAGTGGGGGCCCAGCTCGCGCACGATGCATCACAGCTGCCCCCACGCGGCGCATCTCGGTATATTAGTCATCGGGAACGCGTACCAACTGCCGAGCCAAATTGAGTCTTTGCCATAAAATAAGCCGTAAAAGGGCTCGCGCAGTCGCGCTCGCGTACAGGACCATGTCCTGGTGTATGGGAAGGGGAGCGGCTCGGGGAGCGCGGGGGGAGAGGACCTTCGAGCAAACTGGCAAGAACGAGGACTTTGAAATTTATGATAATGCCGTCGAGCCACCCTGCTCTTATGGGGTTATCGGTATCGCGCCTCCCTCCTTAGCCCGTTGTTCTCCTCCCATTATCAAAACGGCAGCCTCGTCTCAAACGTTATTTTGACGTCCCGGCAAGTGCAAACTGCAACAGCAGCGGAAGCCCTTCGAGAGCGCGCATATACGCTATACGGACGTGTGACTTCTCGCAGTTGCCACTACCATAAATCTCACCGTACTACGGGTGGTAGACTTGGAACGGAATATCGAGCTTTACGGCTTATTTATGCGCAGTCCCGTGATATGTGGCCAACTATGAATGGGATTAAGGAAATTGATTTCAAACTTTTTCATAAGCTCGCTTCACACTGCACACTCGACGTAAATCCACTCGATTTATTGCACCGTCCAGCAATTAGTCTATTGCTCGTCGATTATTCCGTTATATAATTATTAGTAAAAAATTATATATATATATGTATATATATATAGTACCTCGGGAATCGGTCAGTTGCATTTTTCAACGAGAAGATTTTTAACCACGCACTCATGGGAGGGAAAATGTTTGTCAAGGCAAGATGCGGCAGGACGACCTTCCTCGTGCACAAGTATGATAGAGGAGTGAGTGGGAGATCGAGAGACAGCGGCGCGCGCGAGTTGCAAAACGTTTTCGCACGCCGGACACGCGGAGCTTGCTTCGCGTTGCGTTGGATTAAGTGAGGCATGCGGCGGGTCGCTGGCACTCGTATTTCTCCTCAAATGATATAAGGACGTTGTTATGCGACCCCGGGGCTTGTAAGCTATGACTGCGCACCACGGTGCGCAGGTAGACTCGCCGGATGCACCTCCTTGAAAGCGACAAACACGAAAAACGAGGCCCTGGCGAAAATCAATGTTACGACTTTATATATATATATATAGCACACCGCGTACGAAAAGCACCCATTAAGCGAAATAGTTGAGACTGCTAGTTATAACCCATTGCAATCGAAAGTATTACATTATTTAATTGCGTGATAAATTTAAGCGACAATTATACGTATATATATATATATATATATACGAATAAAGCAATCGATAGTTACGAATATATATATATATATATATATATAGTATATATTTAGCAATTGTCGCTCGTAGAAGTTATTAGAAGTTACGGACGAGTTCGCGACGAATGCATAAATCACCTATGCCCCAGCTGGCGTGTGAGTTATACTTCTCTGTCCCGTGCATTTTTAACGAGTTCACGCAGCATTATATATACTGTATATATATATTGACAAAAAAGAAGCATGGCAGATATCTACGACGCGGACGTTTGGTTTACATCAAAATGTCTTTTTAAGGCGTATATAGCCTATACGTGCGAACACACCGCGCGATGCCTTTCGCAATAGCACTTTACGTAAGCAGCGGGCGCACCGAAGGCGCACACGAGCGAAGATATTTTTTATTGCATTAGTAGGTACGCGTGCGCTAGCGCGTAATCTACGAAGCGAGTCGCGATTTATTTTAATGTCGTGGCACATCGGCTAGCCAAGTCGTCGCACTCGCACGATCGCCGTAAACCACTCGGGTCCGGAAGATCCTTAACGACTTTGCGAAACTCCCCTCGCGTAAAGTCAAAGAGCAGGCTCCGCCCGTCGTAAAATGTTGCGCCAAATCAACCTGTATCCCGCTCTCTCTCTCTCTCTCCCGCTACGCCCTTTCATAATTGCCAGTAAAATACTAAGCTGCCGTATCAATAGGGAATATTTTGATAGAGAGCCGACAGGTTTGCAGGGTCAACGAAATACTCCCAATTACTGGCTCCCGTTACACACGTACGGCTTCATAATTGCCTACATCCACACAGCTCCAGCTATAATCAGCTATTAAAGTCTCGCATTATAATTTATAGTTTCTAAACGCGAGGCGTGAATAGCGCGCGAAATAATAAAGGGTAAGCGTGCGATAGTCGATCGTGTATTACGAGTGTTTCTTCGACAGCGCGAATATTAGGGTAAATTACGATCTCGTGGCAGTAGAACCGTTGGCGTTGCTCAAATGTATATGTATACGTGTTGGCGCGTAGGTAGCTGTTCGGCGATCGTTTTTTGCCAGGCCTTACAGTACTTCAGAGCCTTTGCGGGTATATAATAAAAGCAGTTTTAATCACGAGCTTAACGCGCTTGATTTAATTTCGCTAATGTTTATTTATTCGTCGGCTACTTTTTGCCGCGATCCGATGTAATCCGAGCGCGGATTACCTCGTAAAAGAAAATAAGAGAATAGGCGGTGTGGCGCCGTCTTGACCGGTTTCTCTTCGGTTTTCTTCATTCTTTTATCTTTGCTGCTTTCACGCTTTATTCCTTATATATAGGAGAGTAGACACCGAGAGAGAGAGAGAGAGAGAGAGAGAGAGAGGGAGGATGCGGGTCAATCGAATACCTCCCTTACCGATTCGTCAAGGTGGTCCGTGTCATCTTGAAACTCGAAACAGCTGCCTGCGCTCGCCACGAGGAATTCTATTCGATTATATATATATATATATAGGTTGAGAATATTGGATGAAACACCGATGGAATTGTATTAGTGGCGAAGCAGCTATTATTCGCATTGGAATAACTCGTTGGAATATATTAAATTTTGTAAGATCGGAGGAGAAATGATTTTTGGAGTTTGATGGGCAAGCGTTGTAGCTGGAAAATGGTTTATCGCTGTAGAGTCAAGGAAGGAGAGTGTAGCTGTCCATTGTCCTTTCCTGGGTCAGCGTGTATTTTCAGCATGGTCCGCCTGCTGCAAATGTACCATTGTTCGAATATTCAAAAGCAGCTAGACGTCCATTGTGAAGCGTCAAAACGGGCGCGATGTGCTTTCGCTGTTGCCAGCAGTGCGTGCTGCGACTTAGAAGCCGCGGTTGGAAACTTTGCTAATTCGCCGCGATTCGGAATACTAACTAGGATTTGTAGCTCGCTATAATCTCAGAGCCAAAGCTTACGCTGACAAATCTCTCGTTAAGCTAAAGATATACTGGCTCGTTTATCACGCTGAATGATTTAGAAAAACAGTTCGTCGCTGTTCGCGTGATACACAGGAGCAATAAATAATTCACATTATTCATTTGTTATATATGGTAGCTTTTATGTACAGCCAGGTAGAAATGAGAGCCAGCGTGATACAGCACTTGCTCTCGTCAATGAACGATTTACAGCTTAATAAAGTAGCGCTTAGAGTGTCAAAAACGCCTATAAAATATACAATGAGCCAGGAATGAATCTACCTGATACTCACTGATGGAGCACGCAGATAACTCATTGTTCGCGGTATACGATAAGCATAAATTATGATAAATACAGCGGAGCAGAGGTTGCGAAAAAAGTAAACTACGAGAAAATTGGAAAGGAAACATTGAAAAGCTGTAACATGTACAACGCAATAGTCTTCTTCTTTTTAATATAATATGAATCCATAATGAATAGTAGACAATAATAATGTGATAATAGTAATAATAATACAATACAATAATAATAATAATAAAAATAATGTAATGTTGATAATTATAATATAATAATAATATTAATCATGATAATAATAATAATAATAATAATAGATATTTCTGTCTATATTCACATTTATAAGTATATGTACAATTTGATTAATTTACAATCGAATCTGCACGAACAACCAAATGAAACTTAGGTTGGTAAAATGTATAATATATATTTTTATTTATTTATATAATTGTTTGTAATTTTATTATGTATATCTAATACCTGTACTATTTATATTCACAACAAACAGTATCTCTGACGTTGGCGTAACGAGGTTAACAGTTTTTGTTATATTTCCACCAAAAACAGCTTCCGACTCGTCGCTTTTGGTAAATGCCACGCGCGATTCACTCCTCTCTGATTATTTACAAAACGTAGTCGTATTTATAATAATTAGTCTATGCATGATATAGGTGTCAACGAATGCACGAGCACCGACCGTCTTCGTGTCCAGAAAGTTACATAAGCCGTATCCGTCGCGCGAGCTAATTTTTCGTTATGCTTACAACTCCCATTATCACAGATATAAATAAATGTATTCTTTACAAAACAATGTACAATTTCATTATCCGCGGCTGACTGCCGCTGCTAAATCGCCGCTTGGCAAAAGTACAAAACGCCAAGTGCAAGCCGCTCGGAACGAATCGGCGCGAGCGATCATTGTCAGTGTGCGACGGTTACCTGATTTCTTCTCCCCATTTTTTCCTCGCTTTTGGTCGTAGTTTAACAAACGATTTCTAGATACGTTGCTTATCGGAAGGGACGATGCGTACCATATACATATACATATAAAAAAATATCAACAATCTCTCGAGTACCGTGCACGCTACGTGGGATCGCCAAGAGAATTTTTCACACCGTGTCAACCTTGTCAATTTTAGCAGTCGACGAAACGTAGGCGTTCGGCCATTTAATTCGATTTCCTTGAGAGAAAGAGAGAGAGAGAGAGTGAGAAACTTATTATCTCTCTCTCTCTCTCTCTCTCTTGTTTTTCGCCAGGACTTGTACATTACGCTTGCAGATAGCTTCACACGACCAGGAAAAACTCTATTATACCAGCAGTGCTACGAGTGACACATAGATACACATGAAACATTTATTATGACAGCGGATAATTGCGTTTGTGCTTATAATCACACACGTAATATAGTATACAGTATACTCCATTAAATACAATCGTTCAGCGAGACGAATGACAGTCCGTCCAAGCTGCACGCGCAGTTTTTAAAGTAACGTTATAGAAGAACATCCGGAAGTAATCTGCAGTCGCAATGAAGCCAACCGGAAGTATCTTGGTTCCTGCTGCTCATCCCAGCTTTATATATGCGATCGATGGGGATCTTTTTTAAGTTCGTAGATCTTTGGAAACAATTCTATCGTAGTGGTCAGATTTGCTCGTAATTTACATAGAAATCTGCTCATCGATTTGGAGTTCGCCCAATTCTTCCTTTTCACCCTATTTGTTCGGAGAATTGGAACTGCGGAATCGTGCATTTGGGATTCCGGCGCATTTTTACGATCATTCTGTTTCAGCTGTAGTCAAACTTTCAACCCTGAGCGTCCGCCATTTACATACATCTCTCCCCAGAGCGCACATCGATCGCTAAAGCACAGCTCTTTCGTGTGCTCGCGTGTAGTTGCGCGTGCTCGGCTCGCCTACGATTCGCCCCACGTATACCCCTTCGTATTTGTGTACGTGTGTGTGTGTGTGTGTGTGTGTGTATTTATAATACAGCGTGTACGCTCTGCGACGGGGATCCCCTGGTGGATCCGGGGGCGCCACCTCGATAAACTTTCGCGCTGCAGTTGATACACAGCCTTAAAGATCTACGATCTAGAATTATGCGTGTTCCGCGCGGGCCTATAAGAGTATTCGTGTATTAGTCTGTGCATATCATTCCTTTTTTTTTGCCGAGAACGCGTGCTGTATGCATTAATATCTCAGGGGATTTATTAACGAGTCAATGATAATTTTAAGATAGCAGCTCGTAGGTCCACCTTAGAAGATTTTTATGCCATCGTCAGCACGTATTTTCAACAATAAAAAAGTCTAAGGTTTAATTGCGGTATCTCGAATCGATAAGACAGGGTAGTTGAGTTCAAAGAGAAATTGCACACACTGAGTTTTCATCAATATTGCATTTTATTTCTTAGCAGATTCGCAAAATAAACGTATAGATAGTACTTTGTTCGGCGAGCCACATTACTGATCCGGCACGCTACTCACAGTGAAATCATACAAAATTAAACTCGATAAAGATAATAACAGGATAAAATAAAACAATTATAATTTTAGAAGCAGTAAACGAGTCACTTCTGGAGAGTTTATAATTATTATTATTATAAAGTCTTCGCATCGACTGATACTCTCATTGAGACGATCGGCGAAGATACCTCTTATCACTTGATTATTAAAGTGCTAATTTGCACGTTGCCCGCAATTCCGATTGGTCAGCGTGGCATCCTAATAAGTTGCGCCACTCACTTGCACAGCGAGTTCGATCATGTGCTTCGCAACGAATCGGCCCGCCAACGACTAATCGCTCATACGCATTTCTCCGCAGCCCTATGCTACCTATTTACAGAATATAATCATCGATCATCGGTGCTCGGTGTCGTATATATATATATATATATATATATACCCGAACGAATCTCGTAGGTCCCACGAGTAAAATAATTCTATTATTCGTTAAGCAACGTTATAAATGGAAAATTATAGCCGGCTAATTGGCCAATGCTGGCCAATCGAGCTGGGATATAGCGCGGCTTTAAAATCGTATAAAACATAAAAACGCATCGGTGTAATAGTTGAAGATTGCCAAGAGGTAGTTTCAATCTTTTCAACATCGGACTAGTCTTACCGCGAGAAACCGGTTGGGGAAGATCGTTCGGGAAATTCGAGCCTTCGCAGAGGCAGCACCGACCGATCGAGAGTTGACTAAAAATCCACAAAGGCGCCGGTATGTAGAACGCACAGGAATATCTTGCACAGCGACCTTGTACCGACTTATCGTTAGTTTCGTTGCTCCAATAATAACCGTTCGTCTCTCGCTCTCCGGCGAAATAGCGTTATGCTCTCCATAGCGACGATCGCAAATCAAGTTGCTTAAGGTGCTTAAGTTGCTTTTCTCGCGGTCTTCTTTTCTGGCTGGTTCCTTTGCTAGCCTGCACGCACGCACACTCACACACACACACGCGCGCGTACACTTTCACACACTCACTCACGCAGACGCACACACGCTCTCTCAATCTTACGTGCTGTCGTGCGTAAGCAGGCACTTGGACGTAATTCTCCTAATTCCCAAATCCCCCCTAAGCCTGCCCAGCCACCGCCGTACCGCCGCGTACCGCCGCCTCCGTCGCCACCGCCGCAGAGGCCGTACGTCTTTCGCAGTCGCACCTTGCGAAGGCCCAGCCACGATTTATGTATCTCGAGGTCGAGACCTCTGACTCCTCATGTCCCCTCTCGCCTCCCTCGTGGCCACGAGATAACGCTAATAAATCCCAGGACATCTTGCGAGAGTAGAGAGTCTGTATTTACAGTCCGGCGGAGGACCTCCGTGCGTCCAACTTTGCCGCTGCCTTATCCTGCAACAGAGAAATGGAAATGGTTTAGTCGCCATGCTCCTTTGTTCTACTCGACGGAATTAAGGGGGGAGAGTATCGCTCTTGTTGGCTGAGCACGCTCGAGCGAAACCTCCGGAAGCCGAACTGCCCGCAATAAGTATACGCGTGCAATGTACGCAGCTTTACACGCAAACTCCTTCCCACGTACATATACGCGTATATATATATATAATTATATGTGGCTACCTCGCGAGCCAACGCGAATCCGTTAATTGATTTTACGGAGCGTGCTGATTAGCTACCCTTACACCAACGCGCTTCCCCGATAAGAAAGAAAAACGTTCCTTTCTGCTCTACAGCTCCTTTCCCCCGATAACAGCTTTAAGCTAATGCACGAGCAATACTGCGCCGAGTAGGTATATATGTACGCGCTTGGACGAAATAGATGCGACGAGATAATTATTCTTTATTTATCCTGGCGGTAGGTGCTCTGTGTCTGATAAGCCAATCTCTCTCTATATATATATATATATATATATATTCAAAGACTCATAGCGCAGCGCCATTTACGCCAACTTTACGATCGATATTCTTACATGTAACGCGCGTAATTAAAAATAAATGTGCTTTTAAATACCTATATAAACGATGCTTGTAATTCTTTACAGTTATAAATGTCAGGTAAGTATAAGTATCGCAAAAATTACTGGGGTTTCCTGGCACGAGCAATTATGCGAGGAGCTTTATTAGATTTTTTCTTGTTAAAAAGTTTTGCAGCCTGCCAGAGCACGGATACGCTATAATTCGCTACGACTGTAGTAATAAGTACACGTGTAGCTGATACGGATCTCTGGTAACTAATGTATACGTGAGACACGTAAAAGTGGCGAATGAAGCTTGCGTATGGCGCGACACAAGATCCTTATAGTATAAGAGTCCATATCTCTTTTTGGAATTAGTGTAGCGCTTAGCGAAGTCGTTAACGCAAATCGGTCAACAATTTTCTCAATATTCCTACATATAATACATAGATACGATCGTTTATATGAAATGAGCAGCGTGGTTCTTTAATTCTATAATGAAACTAGCGTCTACTGCAACTTATGGGATTGGCCCGTCTAAGTAGTAGAAACATTCAGTCTGTGCAGATATTGATTTTTGGTACTAATTCTAACGAAAGTACCGTTTGCTACAGCTTATAAGTCAGGGCTATCTAAGTCATCAGAAACAGATTCGGTCAGATATTAATTTTAATGAAAGCATTAATTACTGTAACTTATAGGTTAGGGCCATCCAAGTTGGTAGAAACAGATTCAGTCAGACATTGATAGTCCATATTAATTCTAATGAAAGTAGCAGTTTCTGCAGCTTATAGATTAGGGCAATCAAAGTCGGTAGAAACAAATTCAGCCAGACATTGATTTCGATACTGGACGTTATCGAGTTGTAAAAATTGTTCTGGATACTTGTAATCATTGGAGATCCAAGAGATTCGACGAGGGAGGTAATCACAAATTACAATTACACGGAAACGGACGAGTTTGGAGTTTGGAGTGCTGGACATTACCGATGCATTTACGTGACAACGCGGCCACCATTGCTCGCTGGGTACGCGATTACCGCGTCTCGCTAGGTGGAGTGTGCAGTGGACAAGTCTGGTACGCATTCCACCACGATCGGTTCGATCGATACCACTTCTACGAATGCGTGTGCCTGTAACTGTCGAGAATCCATGCTGCAAATAGGATACCAACACTGCTAATCGTCCTTAAGATTGTAAGCCTGCTAACGATAGTGCCTGATAAAATTTAACTATTCTTGACAGACAACAAACCTGCACGTTACTCGTTTTTTCAGTGATCCTCACCTCTGTCGAGAAATGTATCCACCTATATAATTATGCAGACCTCCGTGTTCTACAACTTGTAACTCATGCTTCACTGCTAGTGTAACATTACGTTTGTTATAATGTGCACGACGTATCTGTAGTGTTTTTAACTATTCTCTCAAGACTCTTGATAGAAATACTCGAATGTCTAGAATAATTATAAATATATATACATATATTGATGAGAATCTATGGTAGTAGTAAATATTGTTAAAGTATTTTGTGATTTTAAAACTACTATATTTAGGATCCTGCAAAGGACCAATCTTTCAGAGGCACTTGACAAAAGCGCGCCTATATTCGCTATCGTCGTCGTCGTCGTCGTCGTCGTCGTCGTCGTCCTGGCTGTGAGTTACACCGGCCTCGCGCGCGCGTCACATGATTATTAATTTTTGTCAGTGTCAAGCGTTTATTTGCCACGAGTCAGACATTCCAAGGATTTATCGCTCGGCTGGATTTTTCCGCGTTTGATAGATTCGACTAAACGAGTTACCGGTTTTCATCTACCTCCACATTTTCGTGTACTGTCACCTCGGAGCAGTATTGTCTGTGAAATATTTGAAAACGTCGCGTTGCGCGAGATAGTTGATCATGTCGCTAGCTGTTCGACGACCAAGCGGAATATCATGACAAATTTCACGCGATTAACAGACAAGTCGCTTGAAACGGGCCTGCCATCCAGCAACACTCTTCTTCGCTTCGCTCAACACACACGCTGGAATAAAAAAGAATCCATAAATTTAAATAATGACGCTTTTATTTCATTCAATTCATTTTTGAATTTACAACGTCTGTATTACAAGCATATCTTTAAATGTAAATTGAAACTCTGCTTGAATCGGACGTATCGCGGAATATCTGTCTGGCGTTAAATCTTGATACAATGAATGTCAAATCGTTTATAAAGACTGTTAAGAGGAATAATTGTAACTGAGAGCGTCTGGCTGCTAGTAAGTATCTAAAATTTATCTATGACTCGACATCGATAGTGTAGCGCTTATATAGAACGTTATCCCCACGCGAATTATTCGCATGTATGAACCTCCGGGATCAACGAATGGAATATTCATTGAGGCTGCCCATGAATTTAATAAACCCACTGCTATTTATGTTTAGCGAAATACCAGACTTAGGAACTTATGGCGCTTTCACATTTATCTTTTATCAGACTAATCTCCCGTCTAACGGATTGATTAACGCAAATTCGTAATGGTCCAACACTAAAGATTTCGTTCAATTATTAAACAGTATTATAGCTCCAAAAATAATATTCTAATGTATTCCAGAAACAAAAGTGAAATTTTATATACCAATATAGCTTCGCAGCCAATCGATTTAACGTTGCATAATTCAGAGGCTAACAATGTTGAAAGTTGTTGATATCGTATACTAATAATTGAGTTTAATTTTGAAGAACGCTTAATGTGCTATAACTAAAACGCGACTAATTCTCCGAATATCTCTTAAGAACCAGTTTGACCGTTCGATATTATCTCTGACGAACCATCGAAAAGTGACATTGCGAAACGTACACTCCGAGTAGATGCTGATTAGAGCACCGGCGCGATCCGAGCTCACTAATCATTTCAAAGTATTCTTGGCTAATTCACCAAAGGATCGGGTAAGCTTTAATCTCTTGGACACCGATCGTCGAGTCATTAAAAGGCCGCCTATCAGAATTTCATGCAAATGCCACCCATTTTAAAGTGATACAGTCGATCTTGCGCGTTTCTACATTCTGTCGCGATACTTCGATTACCATTAGCTACCTACAACAGTCGTTTTACTAATTGATCGACTGATAACCGCGACGCAAGTAACACTTTTCTCACAATTTGGTTATCGAGCCAGCCATACTCAAAGAGTTACAATATTTCCTCCTCTCCGAGATAATATACCGGGAATACTACCTTTCACCGTAATAAAATTCACAAAAAGCTTCGACTAAATGTTTCCGATATTTTATATATGTTGGACAAGGAGGTTTACAGAATTTAGTGTGTTGGACAAAAATCCTATCTCACTATAAGCTTATACAAATGTGATGGAATGTTAAAATCTTGTCGCGATAACGGCTCTCTCGGTACTACAAGCCGATATATGAGCTAATAATTAAAAATATAATTGATATTTTAACGTGAATGTTAAAGTCGCGCCTCGTAAAATTTAAATATGCTCTGGAGTAAGATTATTCGTATATAGGGGAAAGTGGAGGAAGAGCGAGAGAATCCTGTAAAGTGCACGACTGACAGATAGTATTACGTGTGTGTGCAAAGGGAATTATACATATTAGAGATCTCTGAGAAATGCAGATCTCTTATTCGTGTATCGTTTCATGAATTCGCAACGCGAGTTAGCTACGACTGGTAATTAGTCGTAGAGCGAGAAATATAGTGACGAAGCACAATTATACGAGGTAGCGCTGTAATCCCGTGACGGTAAAATCTGGAACGTTCGACACGTGTGACACATTATATATGCTGCGTTAAATGCTGCATAAACGAGGAGCGTCCATGAAGCAAGATTCAAGACGATTGGGACGACCGATAAGAAGCCAAAAGCATCAGTAAGCTAAATGCACTTGATGTACCACCATATCCGGCCTAGAATCAAGCCCTTTGCATTGCGCAATGCGGAAAACTCGAGGAATTAGCATGAAATTACAAGTTGCCACATTGTATCCCGTAAGACTTATTAATCCAATTAAAGTAAGAACGATCGTAAAGCTGCAGTATTCCATACCGGCATTTTTATTACGCCACTTAATTTTAATACCTCCTAGCTCTAACACTTTTCAGATACTTAATGCAAAATGTAAATTTGTAAATGGATTGAAACATTAATCGCGCTTTAATTACTTCATCCCCGAGAGGTGAGTTTTTGGTACATTTGCTGTAGCAAGATAAATAATGGGTATACTTCTACTGTTGATATACAGACTCTTCGTATCAATAATCTATTACTCGGTAGGTAATCTATTGAAATACTGTGAGAGAGAGAGAGAGAGAGAGAGAGAGAGGGGGGGGGGGCACTTGGAATAAATATAATAGAAAATATATACTATATCCTATATATATATTTGGTAGCATCGTTACCGCTGATGAAATTAATATTGAAACTAGGGTGTCTGGTATAATATATAATTCGCTGCGCAGAAGGCTACCGACCGTCTGTTAGACTAAGAAGAAGATTTTGGGGAGCATAGGAAGTTCTCCGGTTACCCAGGTAGCTCGCGCGAGCCGCTAGAACATCTCGAGGCGTAAATCCGAGCTACCGTTTCGGTGAGATCGAGGCTTCTCGCGCCGCGCGATAAACCCGAGAGGGCCCCGAGCGACAAAAATAAGGGTCGAGGACAAAGAAGGACGCGCTATTTGCTCGCTCGCTCGATCGCTCCTTCGCTCGTTCGCTCGCTTTCCAAGTGCCGGGCATTCCGGAGTAACGTCTGCCCGAAGGAAGCTTAGATAGAGGCCCGAGAATCTTCCTTAACCGCCAGGAAATTCAGACTGCTGGAAAGGAAAGGAATATGTATATTTTCGCATGCGTTATTTTATTCCGCGCTAAGAGAGCTGCTTTTGGAGAGGCTGAAAGCTGAAGGAGGACGGGGAATGGATCGCGACGATGTCTCTCAGGATTTATTAAGGAGACACTCGGATTCTCCCGGAATCTCGTAGCCGTTAAAAAAAGAGCAGCTATCCAGGCAGGGACGGTGATCGCGAATTTTATGCAGATACCGTGAGATCGTGTGAACTTGAGAAAAATAAAAGAAGAGAGAGAGAGAGGGAGAGGGAAGGGAGGGGTTAAGAGAGGAGGGAAGCTGAGAAATCTCGACGGGTCAACAGCAGGTCGGCAGCACCACCACCCACCCTAATGGCAATTAAATATCCTCGCGCTAATTGGCAATTACAGTGCACGGGTGTCGACCAGCTGCACTGCTTTCTCTCTTTTTTCTTCTCCTTCTTTTTTTCTTTCCTTTCATATATATATATTATACGCAACTTATTATACATGCTTATTAACTTATTAATCCCGCTGTTATTAAGCGCAAAGATGGGTAGTGAATGAGCGAGTGAACGGAGAAGAGAGGTTCAGAAGTGTATAGAGAAAAAAAGTGGACAGAATACGAGTTGTGAAGAAAGTTTGGGTCTGGAGGAAAGACAAGGCCTCACGGTCTCTTGAGCAGGAGTGGAGAGGCAAGGTGACGACAGCGAAAACTAGTTTATTTGGGACGCGGCTATAAATTAGGATCAGATCGCCAGGAGATAAGGGAGTACCAGCTAACACCCGGAGCCCTCCGAAAGAACGCCTTTCCAACCTCCTCTCTTCCCCCTCCCCCCCCCCCCTCCCCCCACCTCCCTCTCCCCACTGTGTCCCTCATTCCCGTCCTTTCTCACCTTGCCCACTGGCCGGGAGACTTCTGGTATCTTGCGAGAAACACACCGGACGTTCCTCGCGCTCGTTTGCTAACCAAACCCTTCATCCTCGCTCTAACCTCGCCCGCTTGCCCCGCGTCACTCTCCTCGTCACCTTACGTATTCCGCACCTCAAAGAGAAAGACGAGACGCGAGAATCGCCTCTTGAAAATCCGACGTTAGTCCTTCGATCGTTCCGCGAGTATTTTATTTATTTCCAGCCAGTAGTAACGTAACTCTTCCCTCGACAGCAATCATATTCGTTAGGAGCCTTGGAAATGTTTAAAAGGCGAAACTACTGGTTTCTTTTCCTGTAATGATAAAACGCAGGAAACTTATTGGCATAGTTGGAGCGAGGTAAACATGGAAAAGCCAAGTTAGGATGGCTGTGGCAAAGTCTCGTGAGAAGATTGTCCGTCCGAGTCTCGAGGCCCGTTCGTTCGTTCATCGGCACGACAGGTTGAGGTGTGTCCAAGTGTACTATAGCTTGCACGTACGTAGCACCATGAGTCCTCTTGAGAGTATGAGTGTGATGTACGTGAAGGAGAAACAGAAAGAGAGAGAGAGAGAGAGAGAGAGAGAGAGGGAGAGAAGAAACTACTCGATGGTGATTCCATTCACTGATTGAAATCTCTGTCCATTTGTCACTGTCAAGAAGGTGGCGATAGCCTCTCTCTTTCTCTTTTTCTCAACAGCTGGGCCACCCTTCTCTCACTCTATTTACTGCCCACACGCTACTCAATACCCGATACCATTATTATTTCGACGCGAGTCCTCCTGCCTTAACGACCAATTGACTCGGTAGATATTAATTCCTATTATCGATTGTGCCGAAGTGTCCATGCAAACTTCGAAGGCGAGCACCGCAAGTCGAGTGAGCTAATTCAGCGAATAGCTGATCGCTAGCGCGCACCGTTGCACGATCTTTGGATCGATAAGCCAACCGTGTACCGTTGCCACATACAGTCTCACAGCCTCACCTAACGCAATCTCGATCGTCCACTCCCCACAAACGCAATATTGCTCATATAAGCGTCTCTCATCAGCATTTCGACCCAGCAATATAGTTTTCCAAGTATTACCGATCGAACCGTTCCAAACCAAATCTATATTCGCGTTCATCCGCTCGATATACGAAGCAACGTTTAACATATTCGAGCCTTGATAATACTGATAATAATAGTCTCTGCACAGATATACGAACATATGCAGAAGCGTTATTGAATAGATAAAATCGTGCGATAATAGTGACAATTATCCGCGTCATTAATAAATTATTCGCTTTCACGAGGCTCGTCGTCTGGTTCAGTCGAGATTGCGAAGAGACGGCGCGCGGCTCGCCCAGAAGATATTGGCAATGAAAGAGTGATTTCAGCTCACCTTGAAAGGCGTGACATTTATCCAGAGTGTCGAGAGCTCGCTTTAAACTGGTGACACGAATCCACTACCCATCGTTTGAGATCTGGAAGAGGATCAGAGAGACATAGAAAATGGTCTTAATTTCGTTATGCTTTATATATATGAGCAATTCCACCAATTCGGGAACTGGTTTACCGACGCACATCCCAGATATTTTTTATATTCTCAGATCTTGTACTCTTTATCGAAAAATGATGTTCTAATTTTTTTCAGAATTGTTTATCCATTATTTACGACGTGGTTATGTTGAAAAGATTTTGATTTTAAGTACGTCCTATCTTTTAATTTATTATCTATACTTTTTCAAATAACTTCACCTTTCCAGTGGAATAATTGTTCTTCTAGTAACATCACTTTATACCGAAGAAATTAGCGTTTAAAGTATAAAAATCAATTTTTCAGGAAATGCGTATTTTTTTTAAGTATTTTTTTCGTAAAGTTGAGAAAATTCCACATGGAACCTGTAACTTTGAAAATGGGATCCCTATTAAAACTCGTCGAATCGATAATAATAAAAAAAAAAGAAATAATAAATAGTTTACCGCAAGTATTATGAACTATCTCGATTCTTATGGACTTTTTTTGCAAGTACGACACTAGAGCCTGTAATATTTATTCGAAATTACTTAATTTTATTACTGTAAGTGCCGGTGTCTTTGCGTAAAAATCGGGATTACGTAGGAGAACCAGATTAATTTTTTTTAATTGCAGTAATAGCTATCCCAATGTGTTTTTTCTACTCTGTATATCATTTTTTATTTTTAAATCAACTTCAAACCTACAAATTTTAAACTTTAAACTTTCAAAACAAGAGTATATTTAGGGTTGAGGAACAAAAAATTTAGACTGGTACTCCTACGTAATCTCGACTTTTACGCAAAGACACCGGCACTTACAGTAATAAAATTAAGTCATTTTGAATAAATATTACAGGCTCTCTAGTGTCATACTTGGGAAAAACGTCCCTAAGAATCGAGATAGTCCATAATACTTGCGGTAAACTATTTATTATTTCTTTTTTTTTATTATTATCGATTCGAAGAGTTTTAATAGGAATTCCATTTTGAAAGTTACAGGTTCCATGTGAAATTTTCTCAACTTTACGAAAAAAAAAAACTAAAAAAAAACGCATTTCCTGAAAAATTGATTTTTATACTTTAAATGCTAATTTCTTCGGTATAAAGTGATGTTACTAGAAGAACAATTATTCCACTGGAAAGGTGAGATTTTTCTACATGGAAACCATGTGTGAAAAAAATGTATTAAGTTATTTGAAAAAGTATAGAAAATAAATTAAAAGATAGGACGTACTTAAAATCAAAAACTTTCAAATATAACCACGTCGTAAATAATGGATAAACAATTCTGAAAAAAATTAGAGAATCATTTTCGCGATAAAGAGTACAAGATCTGAGAATATCAAAAAAATCTGGGATGTGCGTCGGTAAACCAGTTCCCGAATTGGTGAAATTGCTCATATATATATACATATATGAATATTATACACAATGATAAAATGGCAGAAAGACAATTAAGAAGAGGAGGGAACGGTGTCCCATCGGTTGGAGGATTGAGAAATAGCTGTCACTCACCCTTTGTAGAAAGGTTTGAAGGCGGTGGTGGCCTCCGTAGGTGGTAAACTGGCAGTGGTCTGGTGTTGGTGAAGTATGGAGTTCTGTCCAGCCGAGGAGAAGTCTTTGTGCGGCGAACTTTGTAGCCTGGAGCTGAAGGAGGACGCACTACTGGCCGATCCGGAGCTAGTGGAGAGGTAACCAGTGGCGACAGGATGATTGTTCACATAAGGATTGGGATTACCGTTGGTCGTCGTATTCCCGTTGCCACCAGGGCAGTAGCCGCCCGGAGGTCCCTGGATCACTCCATTCGGAGTAGCCACCTTCATATTGGGAGGTGTTTGGGGCGGCGTATCCGTGCCAACTTCGGGAAACCCCGCCGCAGCCGAGGATGAGGCGCTTGACGTAGATCCGGACGAAGAGTTTGGATTGTAGTGCAACTGACCACCCGAGGAAGAGGATAGGAAGCCACCGTATCTCGCGCCAGCGGCGGAATACGGCGCTGTTGCCGCTGCGGACGGGCTCATGGATGCCGACGAGGGTAGGGCGAACGAACTTAGTCCTCCAGCAGCACCGGTATTACCCCCAACCCCGCCTCCAGCACCACCAGCACCACCACTACCACCACCACCACCTCCTCCTCCTCCTCCGCCTCCAGCACCGCCGGAGCCCAGCCAAGGTTGTTGAGAATGGTGATGGTGGCCTTGATTAGACAGGTGATGCTGCTGCTGCTGCTGCTGCTGAGCGTAGTGCTGTTGTTGGTGTAGGTGGTGGTATTGCTGATGGTGCGGGTGACTGGGCGGTGGCGGTGTTTTACACGCTGCGGTGTCTGCTAACGACCAGATTTTTGGTTTCGTTGCTGGTATTGGCACACCACCACCACTACAATCTGTTTTAATACCCTCTTCTTTCAGGTGATCCTCCGGCCCGTAACCGTGATGATGATGGTGCTGCATCGCGTGGTGAAACGGATGATCGCTTCTCCGGGGATCCTCCTCCAGGTCCAAATCGTCGTCGTCCTCCAGGTCCTTGTCGTGCTGCATGTGCTCCGCTTTCACGTGTCTCATTGGCTCTGCGGAAATAATGACTTGAGCTTATTTTCATTCCGGCGAACGTTTCTTTCATTTCAATGAGAAACAGAACCAACGCGAAGGTTATGGACAGTATTGGTATGACGAGCGTATAGGTGGTGTGCATGCGCTAATTGGATAAAGAGATATTCTAGCCCGCACGGTTTGCTAAATGTCAGGAAGCATAGTTTGGAAGCACTGCAATGCCGTTTCGTGGTAATATAAGCGTTAAAGTTTTATAATCCCTGGCGTGAAAGTAGGGTATTGAAAGAGCGGAGTCATTTCGCAGACGAGACCCGGCTGCTGCGCTAGATAGCCCGGTGATATGGTGGTTGGAGAGTTTTCTTCGCACCCCAACAGAGTTGAGCTGTAAGGGATGCTGCGAAAAAAGGGAGCGAAGCCTTCAACCACTTTGGGGCGCGAGAGATTTGAGCTCCCCTTGGGGCAGAGGGTGAGAGCCTATCTCCCTTTCTTTCTAACGCGATGCTGTTAGCTTCTATCCTCATCCCCGTCGATCCTTCTTGCCTGTCTCTTTCTCTCCTGGGGCACTCTAGGATCGTCCCAACAGTCTGCCAGGCAGCCATCGAGCCGAACCGAGCCAAGCTAAACCGAGCCAAGCCAAGCCGAGCCAAGCCAGTCAGTCAGGGGTGAGAATTTCATTAAGAGGTTCGAATGAGTCGGCAGAGGGTTTACTTGATGGGTCGTCAAGCGATAATTTCCAAGCTGGAAGGGGCCGCCGGCGCTATATCCAAAGTGCGAAAGAGACAGAGGGAGAGAGGGGGAGAGAGAGAGAGAGAGAGAGAGAGAGAGAGAGAGTACGAAATAATGCAGGAGCGAGAGCGGTATCGACGGAAAAAGAGAGTTTAGGTTTAGGGTGCACGCACCCCTTATAAAAGGAACCTTATGGCCCAACTAAATAGATACTACCGCCGAGTCCACAAGTGGCTCTTTAACTTTTGACCCTCTTTTATCAGATGTTAATCTCATAATCTTCGTACCGTCCGGTCCAATGCTTCGCTTAAGAGTATCAAGTTTATAGCAAACATTTGCCTTCCTCGAGAAATCACCAACATATTTTTCCCATCCCTTCTCATTCCCATTTTATTTCTCTCTTTTCGTTATATCGTACATAAGTGCGATAATAAAGCTCGACTAGGCTAAAAGCTTGAAGCGCTATTATCACATACATTCTACTCGTGTATAAAACTTTTTGCCCTCGTGTCCTCCCGCATAGGCACCACATGGTTTCGAAAACAAAAAACACGACTCCGAACTTTCTCGACCATTTCAGCGTCGCGCCAGTGGAATATACATTCGCACCTCTCTCGACGTTTTTTAAAAATTCACCATTCCTGAAATATCATGATTTTATCGCGTAATTTGCTTGGAAAGAGAAAAATAATTGCTCGAGTTTGATCGTTAGTATATACTCGTGAGATTGTTCTCGCGAAGATTGAACAATAGTAGCAAAGCGTTGGTGAAACAATCCATCAAGTGCATCGCAGCTGCGTCTCACGTCTCTTTCTCACATCTTGGCAAATAAATCATGACACTTCCGCAATCTCAACAGCGAGATTGCGTAACAGGTCAGTTTTACGGGAGAGAATCTTCTCGGAAATCTGACGCGTGACACTCGGTAAGAGCGCCTAGATGGCCCGGTGTGCGCTTGGGGATAGAATAGAGTTGATGGCAGTGTAGGGAAGGTGGAGGAGAAGGGGAGTGGAGGGGTACGAAGAGGATAGAGAAAGGGGGTGGTTGGAGGCAGGAGGAAATGCGCCGATATTGGCCAATGTGCGGTGGGGTAATGGTGGCCATAGGAGGGTCTGTGCCATTCGTCTCGCCGTGGGCGCCGATACATCACCGTGCCTCGAACCAACGCTATCCCTCTATCTATATACATCCACGCTGCACATACATGATATAGTATACACTCCTCCCATATACGTATATACTACATTTGGCATATATGGACCTGTGTACAGCCCTGCGGAGAGTGTATGTACTATAGATGGCTACTCAGGTCAGCCGCACCCTCCGCGCACAGCACGCGCGCGCACTTAGGTGTTCCTCTATCCGTATACACGTACAATAAAACCACCTATGTATTTGTAGCTACATACGCCTCTCCTCTCGTACGTATGTGTTCAAGCTGGACGCGCACAACGCACACTGGACCCAGCAGCCAGTTACCTACCAACACCAGCGTAGCCTCCGACGAGGGACCAAACCGAAGGCCATTAATCTCTTTGCGCGGCAACCCGCAACCCGTCACTGTGTTTACCCACATGTGAACCATTATGTCCGCCCTCGCGATATAGACCCGGCTCCGGGACCGTTGCGAAATTCTAACGTGCCGTTTCCGGGCATCAACCGACCAACGATGATATACCATACACGAATTTACCTTCTCCAAAATCCTACATTTCTTACCAACGAATCGTTAATAATTTCCTTTTCGCACTGTCATTCTCAGCTTCTTTGCAAATCCTAGCTGTATTTTTATGGTAAAGATATTAGCTCTCTATAACTGAATATATATATGACAGAGACTAGTCGGATACTGTTATAAAATCAACCACAGCACAGTAATGTATCCGGATGTTGAATAAAGTACGGTATCTGTCCTGGTTATGGTTAACGTAAGATGATGAGAATCGAAGAATCTATTTTTTCAGCTTTCACGGAGACAGCTTATTGGAAAGTTTTGAGAATGTATATAGTGATCTATTAGTCCGGACGTTGGAGCTACACGTGGGAGGAGGTCAAATAGCTTGATTCATTGTGGCCGGAGCTTACGCAACGTCAGAATTCACGAGCGATGAGTATTGGATATATCGGGTAAACTGCAGTCATGCGCGATACACGCGTCACTGCTCGGTATTGCCGCGCGCTCGAAGATCCCGTTTCTTTTAGACTGTCTCTCGAGCTATTTTTAACGAGACCTTAATTACTCTCTGGGGACAGAACTCTTAGACTCTAAGAAACTCGTGCTTTATGCTGGGTAAAAAATTTGTCACTTGGCAAGGTTCGCCTTTGGAGAGAGGTAAAAGAGAGAGAGAGAGAGAGAAATTTTTGTTAACTCACCATTGTCATCCAGGCCTCTTCTTGCCTCGTCTCCGACTCTGTCACCTCGATTGTCAGTCGCCATTTCATCCTTCTCCTTGTTGTCCTCAGAGTCCGTTAGGACGGCATCGTCATCGTCATCCGTCTTGTTTTTCGGCTCCCATGTCATTTTGTTCTCTTTCTTCAGGCGTCTTCGAGCGTTCGCGAACCACGTGGACACTTGCGTTAACGTCATTTTCGTGATAATCGCGAGCATGATCTTCTCGCCTTTAGTCGGATATGGATTTTTCTTATGCTCGTTAAGCCAGGCCTTCAAGGTTGCCGTTGACTCCCTCGTGGCGTTTTTTCGCCTCGCCGCCAGGTCGTATCCAGCTCCGTATCTGCGTTAGAGGCAAAAAGAGAATGATTCCATTAAATCCCGCAGCGACAAGCAAGACGTTCTGCATGATTCCGAAGAAATTACGATAATCATCGATTATGGTAAAGTAACGAAGGAGGGATAAGAAGCGTTCGGACAAGGACGGATAAATGGGTCATTACGCCACACTGCATGGATGCTCGAGTTTGGAGAAAAAACAACAAAGCTATGTGTTTGACAAAAAAAAAAAAAAGAACAACCGTCCATCATCATCTTTGGAGCGGAGCCACACTCCATCGTGAAGTGGCATTGTGCGAAGGGTGCGAATTCCCTGCAGATTTTGGCAAGTCCAAAGTGCTGCGGAGTCCCGAGGTCTTCGCAAGAGACGACGAGTTACGGAATGGCGTCTCCTACTGGGTTGAGGGTGATACTGCGGCAAATATATACGGAGAATAAACCCCCAGCTGCGGCGTGATTCCATCGAGCACCCCCAGCACTCACTCGCCGTAATGGCGATTCGATCGATCCCCCAACCACCCCCGGACTCGCTTTTACCGTCTCTCTCACACACACACACACAATCTATATCTATCTATCTCTCGCTCTTTCCCTCGCACACGCTCTCTCGGAGAAACCTGCCACTGTGCGCAGTGTTACGCGTATGTACCATTATATATATACACACACATACCCACACTATAGGCTAAAATACCGTCTATCGACGTTCCACGAAACGCTTTTGACGCTCGTCTCGCTCTCTACTGCCATATCAGGTATGTATACATATATTCCATTGCACACGATACAACCATTTTCCTTCCTCGACCCGATTAACGAAAATAATCCGTAAAAAAAAGAAATGAAAAAAATCTAACGGTTTTCCCCCATATATTTTCGTGGCACTCGAGGCATCGTTGCATATCGCGACTCCTATCGACGTCCCGTCAGCCATGAAATATTTCCAGCAGCTCCGTTCTCCAAGCGAGCACAGGGAGAGCTGCGTCCCTCGGACCGAAGCTTCGAGGTTAGGCAATTTTCTCAAGAGAAAGAGCAATATCGCTCGACAGTGAGAAACAAAGGGATCGGCACTGGTTGCACGCTAGGAAGCGTCCGTTTTTGCAGCTGCTTAGACTCCAACAAGTCTCATCCGTCGAACGATTCGTCTTAGCGAGTGTTTTTGCCGGCTTAACGAGAGATGGCTGGCCGAGATTGGCCGGCTGGTGTTGCGGAATTACACATAAAAATGGTAATGTCCTTCTATCGGATGCGCCGCTACCTCTAAGCCACTTTAATTAACCGACGCTCATCTCTCGCGTGAATTTTATATACGCGCAGCGAAAAGATGAATATTCAACGAGATTTTGTTTTCTCGGAAAAGTCAACGTTCCTCCTGCACCTATGCTTCGTACCGTCCTGAAAGCTATACCTGGGCCAATCAGCTATCGCCTTCTCTCGCGAGGCAAAATCTTTCTTTACGAGCTGGTCTCATTCGAATGGACACGTTTCTTCCGACTGGATCGGTTTTTATGATCGGTCCTATCGGTGTATATATAGCACCCCGCTGGTGTCGCGCGCACCAAATACCATGCAGCTCCTTTATATCCACCTCTCGTTCCGATTTAATTTTAAAAGTAGCACCTGCATCCTCCGAGGAAGCTCGGTTTTATCAAAATTTCAAATTTATCGAATATCTCGCTCAATCAACACAGCTCCGAGATACATTTTAAGCGGCTTCATCGCGAAATTATTATATTTATACTTATAAATAATTCATTTGGAAAAGATGAGGGAATAGAGTTATATATTGCATCTATATATATATATAGCACATACATGTATATATATATATATATATATATATATAGGTAGACGTATAACGTGCAGGGATTTGCCACGGAGGAATCTTTTCCGCTCGTTTTCCAGTGAGAGGCACCGACACGGATAATCGAATCGGAAGAGGGCCGTGATAAAAGCAGAAAGAGATTTAGAGCGACGCGCCAGTGGTGTGGGCGAATCGACCTCGAGTGGGGGAATTAAGGGAAGCAGACTGAGGAGAACGGGATGGATGGGCAACGATTAGGTTCCTGATTTTAGACCAGCGCGCGTATATAACTCCCATTGCCATTTCTCGGCTTCGGTAAACATTCTGGCTTTTCGATGAGCTCGCGCGAGTGGCCAGTTGTTGGCAGAAAAGACGCGGAGAAGGTGGAGAACGTTTCACCCTCTATTAAATTCCATCGGACAAGGGAAAGGCGGCCACCAAGCCTCTCCTTTCTCGCCAATAAAACCGGCCTCCTTTTACTTCTTCTCGCCCTATTCTTCCTTCTGTTCTTTAAGCTTCTTTTTCTTTCTCCCACTGTCTCATCTTGCTTTTTTTGCCCCGGGCCCACTACCGGGGGCCACTCGCTTCTTCTCCAAAGTCTCCGATCGATCGCGATTCCTTCCACTGTAGTCAGCCCCGTTCTTCTCCACTCGCTCCAATCGAGCAAACACTTATAGGAATCATGTAGAGAAATCCACCTGGAGCTCTATTATAGTAATACTGTAGCGAGTGTGTAATGAGTAAAATTCCATTGTAGATATATATAGAGCACTCCCCCCCCCCTCCCCCCACTCCCACTTTCCGCCAAAACATTCCATTTCTCCGGATTATATACCAAAAACGATCAAACATCCCAGCTGAATCGTGCGTATCGTGCAGGTTGCCTGTTCGCAGGTCAGTTTCATATATCACTCGACTTGAGAAGTTTTTGTTTCATGCTTATCCGGCTTGTATCGTCTCACGTAAAAACGAACAGCTACCGTACAGGTCGCCTGTAATAAGTATTATTTGTAGCACGGTATATGGCAAGGCCTCGTGTGTTTTACGATGGGTAATTTTTAAACTTACATCGGAGTTTGTTCGCACGAGCGAGAGGAGAAAGGCAAAGTCAAAAAAGACACGCGGTCTCCGCTAAAGAAGAAACAGAAATGAGCTTACACGCAGGTGAGTGTAATAAATTGTACGAAAGGTCTGAGGAATTTTTATTAAAATCTAACGGGTGATCTCTGCTGCGCGGGTGATATTTGTTTCGATGTAAAGAAAAATAACAGACTATCGATTTTCTTCGTGGAGTTATTTCGTAGCTGTCAGATTTCTAGATTTTTACAAAATTCAACGCATAGGGTTAATTTAAAAATGCTAGCTGTCCATTTCTAGCCAAGGGGTGGGAGTTTTACTCGATCAAAAATTTGACATATCGACTGGAAAAGACATTTTTTACCAGAGTAAAAAGAATGAAACTAAAAGAAGGTTACGCAAAGTGAATGTATAGGTAAAACGGTTCATGTGCACAAGGATATGCACGCGAGATTACGCCGTTGTTGCGCCATATTTGCCGTCCTTTGCATTCACGAGACCAAAGTGCTCTTAAGAATCATTATCCTGATCGGTAACTATTGTTCACTGATAATTTTACCCTCGAGCTACTTTAAAAGAGCGCGACTTAAAATCTTGTAAATTTTAATCTAAACGATTGGAGCAGCTTGTCGCTATGTATGTATTATAACTATACGCTTCGAGTCAATTTTCTGTTATGCGTGTCTAAAAGTTTTAGTTTAGGCTTTTTGCCCAGGCTACTAATCTTGTCAATGTGGTTATTTCGATGGGAATGAAATATTGCTCGGCATAGCGAGGCTTTGGCCCGAGATGCAATTTCGACTATAGGTAGTAGGTACTCCACTAGAGCTTGTGCGCCGTAGTTGCTGCGCAATTATCTAGATACACCCTGACGCCCGCCGGCATTTACATAGTAAGCGTACCGTTGCGTGTCGTGGGAAGAGAATCGCTCGGATGTATCGACGCGATTGCCTCGCGTATGAAGAGGCACCAACGGTAAGCCGCAACTGCTTCTTCTTCTTATTCATGTCCCCCCCCCCCCCCTCTAACCCTCCCCCAGCTTCTCCCACGTTTCTTACTCCCGGCAGCCGAATCAACGAAACATTCAGCGAAAATAAAATAAGCCCCGGCAATAAGCCGAATGACCTCGTATAAATTTCCCCTTACCACACTTATCTCCATTTCCATTTTGCAAAAAATTTAATTTATATATTTCGCAATCGGATTTTTTTTCTTCCAACATGATTTATCGAGATAAGACTTCACGTAGAACCGAAAGATTCAATTTCCGGATTAATCAACATCTCGACGAATTTTGTTTATTGCAGTTTGAACGGGATTTAACAAATTTCGTATACAGTATATATGTATACTATCTATCGCGTTTGTGAAACGCCAGGCGGAAATCGCTTAAAATACTGTGGGAACCATTGAAAAGCCATTAGCGTGATGGCGCGACGATGCCAGTGTCGAAAACGCTTTTCATGGAAATTTAACACACGCTTTTGAAAATGCAAGCAAAAGCTGACGGAAAAAGAGTGGGATTCCAATGGTTTTGAATCGTATTTCGGACGTTGCACCGTCTAAATCGACTGTTATCCACCACTATCATTGAATCTTTTACGTTCTGGACTTTGATTCGAGTATTTCAGTAACGACTGTTTCGGAGCTTTCACCCGGAAGAGGTGGCCATTGGGGCTGTGCAAAAAATCGATGGCAAGGATATAGCATTGGGTAACAGGTGTAACAGGATAGACTTTTTTTATTATAGAAGAATTTTTATCAAGATTGGAGAATTAATTTCGTAGTGTGGAGAGGATGAATTTTTAAACGGAGGATAAATAAAGTGTGCATGGATGATGAAGGTATATATAGACGGGAAGGGAAGATACGTGTATACTATACTATAAATGCGAATTGTCGAATACGTCCAGGGGGTAATAACGATGTGGAACAGTGGATGAAAGAGCACGTAATACCAGATACCGAGGCCACTCGAGCGTCTCATTAGGGCTTTTGCATATGGTGGCGTCAACCTCGAAAGGTTAACCAATATTGGCAGAACGCGCATAATTACGTCCTCCGACTAACTGTACCATTCTCTATTGCTCTAATAGCATATATATATATATATATAGCTGGAGTCTGCCTATTCTATCCGGGACTCGTCAAACTCGATCCCTCCTACATCTGCCAATCAGGCTTTATCACTGGCTCCCGTATTTTACTACAGTGTATGCAAACTCTCCCCGTATACAGGAGTCATGAAATATTTCGTATATCTCGTTATAGTTTCTAGAGTAAAATGGTGCAATAAGAATCTATATAGCAAGCTTGTCTCGGGTAGATTCAAAGTTGCCAACTGAATGTGTTTTACCGCAATTGCTCTACACAGCACTATACTGCATTTCCGGCAGACGCCGTGAACTACAGTCAAACTCGACGGCGCTTTGTGTCGAATCGGTTTCTCCGGCTTAACTCGTTTGTCCTCGTTATTGCTACCTTGCCAGTTACTATAAGGTCCGTTTCCATTAACGAGCAGTGTGCAGTGATCTGTGGAGATGCATAGGTCCAGCAAACTCCACTTCTACCAACACACTTGAGCGCTTCGATGTCTCTTGAATCTTCCGTGAATTACTCCGCACGACGGCTATTTAGAACTCGATACTAATTGTTCAACTTATCTCGACGTTTTTCTCTCCGAGAGACAGCAGCTATTGTTCTCGCGATCGCTGTACCTCACTTGAACCTAATTGATCGTTCGTCATTAACCGATTCGCTCGTTCGCTCCGAATAATCACTTAATATATATACATATACGTGCGAATCAATTTCAGCGGACCTGCGGATAGAATTATGGTATATATGTTGGAATAAATTAATAGTTAATTATTAGCAAGGCTCTCGTGTTCCTTCTTCGTTATGTCGATAAAAGCTGAGATTGAGATCGGAGGTTTTTATTTACGGATGAGATTGACTTTTCTACGAGTTAAGTTTCGTCTGGGTAGATCGGGAAAAACGATAGCTAACCGGTTAACAGCGAGTGACTGCAAGCCTAAAAAAACAACTGGGGCACAATTAAACCGCCATCCTCACCTGGATTAGATCGCGTTTCACAAGCAAAAAGTGGTATTTCTATTTTAGGTAAAAATTAACTTGGCACGACTGGGAATTTGCTAACACGACAGCTTGTTATATTCAACGAAAGAGAGCTATTTAATGTTATTATTGAAAAAAATTCGAGCATTCGCCTCTTCCTTAGAAAAGTATATTTTCTACATCCCTCTGTACCATATATATTCTCCTAAAAATTAATGGAACGGAAAGCGCGGCGTTCATACCACTTGAATTCATAAATTCTTCCAAACCCTACACCCTATTTTTTTTCAATCTAAATAAATAAAACTTTTATCATTGTCGAGAAATCCCAAGAGATCATCGAATTAGATTACTTTTGGCTTTGATAAAAAATTAATCGCGTTCATCGTTTAAGTTTTAATTCGCAGCTTCCTGCCATAATATAGAAAGCACTACCGGAAAAAGAGGAGCCGACGAAAGAAACTGCGGTAGGACATCCGTCGATTAAAGCAGGTCTTGGCAAAGAGTTGGTTATCTCTGAGAAGCTCCGGGAGTAGTAAAGTAGAAGTATAGCAGGAGGAAGAGGATCAGCACACATACGCACGCACGCACGCACGCACGCACGCACATACACATAGGAGAAAAAGAGAGGGAGCTGTTAGTTGGCAATCGGGGATAGTACGTGGCGCCGATCGAGCAGCGCTCAATTTGCGCGTCCGCCGGGTCTCGTTGGAAGCTCCAAAGGGATGAGACGGGAAAAAGGGGGATGGAGAAGCTTGAAAACAATGGGAATGGGTAAGTGACGCTTGGCCAACAGAATACAGCTCTCTCGACTGAAGCGGGAAGGACAAGGAGAAGAGAAGCCGCTCTCGTATTATTAAGCAAGTAAATTAATAGAGGCTCGTGGAGGCCGACGAAGGGTGGATTCCAGGATAAACAAAGCCTATGGGAGGGGGGGGGGGGGTAGCGTGAGCTAACACGTTGAGAGTGCCAGTGTCTTTGTATGTGTACAAGCTGTGTATCCGTGCGTGGGCCAAGCGTCACAGGGTGGGGAACTCTACTGGTCGTGGTCGTCGTCGTCGACGCTGCCGTCATAGTATAGTTGGTGTGTTTGCATCGACACAAGGGTTGCTAAGCAAAGCAAGTAAAGCACCTGTGGGAGTTGTCTCTCTCTCCCTCTCTCTCTCTCTCTCTCTCCCCCGTCTCTCTCGAAGCAGAGTAGAGTTAGTGGGTGGAGAAGAATGGGAGCTAGTAGGGATATGGGAAGAGTGCGCTGGCCCGTACAGTATATATACGTAACGAAAGAGAACGAGAGAGAGAGAGAGAGAGAGAGAGCGAGAGAGAAATGCAAGGGAGAGAGGAGGCTTGGCGAACGGGCGAGCCAAACCCGGGAGGAAGCCAATCAATAAACCCACTCGCTCACTCGCTCTTCTACGGAGAGAGACCTACTACTGCTCGCGTAGGGAGAGCAGATGCCTATATACCTAACCTGGAAGCCTCCATTATGTACGCCCACTCGGCTGCCTACAGCCATTTTGTAACCGTCCGTCGAGCTCGCGCTCGCTACACTGATTCTCTCTCTTACTCTCTTACCCCCCACCCTCTACCATCCCGCCCCCTCTTTCTCTCACTCTCTCTATCTCTCTCTTCCTTCCTTCCTTCCTTCCTTCCTTCCTTCCTTCCTGCCTTCCTGCCTTCCTTATTCCTTTGGACAGAATTGCCCCAGCTCTTTCATCCCTCTTCCAGGATAAACAGATATCAAGCACTCCCTCAGTTATACGTATCACGATCCCAAGATCTTCACTCCACTTATACTTCGCGCTACCCATTCAATATCCTAGAGAATAAGACTGTCCCCCGTAAGCTCATATTTGTCAGTCTTCCCACTTCCCTCTACCACATCTCGAAACATTTTCAAAATAATGACGAAAAATCTGCGTCTGATAAACTTCCCAGCCTCTATAAATTTTGTCGTCATTTATACAGAAAAAAGTTTCTTATTCAATGTATAGCGCTAGACGTACAGGGTAACCTTGGGACGAATAACTAAAGGTTAGTAATTTTTAAAAACATTCGTGCATTCTATACTTATCAATGGACTAGTTTTATAACATTTATGTTGGTAGTTCAAGAAATGGAGTAAATATAGCAGTAGGCTAAAAATTGTTTAATTATAGTTTTCACGAAGTTTTTATTTTGTCCTTGTAGTCTCCACGTGCAGCACCGTAATTTGTACTATTTTTTAACAGTAAAATTTACAAGAAATTTCTATTGTGTAGGTATATAATAAGATCCGAATCGGTATTAAGGGGTGAGAAGAGGGGAGAAAAAAGGGCAAAGGAAAGGAGAGGAGGGAGCTTACCACGTGCTTCCAATTAAGACATACAATAAAGTATTCTTTGACGCGTTATTTCGTCAACGGCACGCGACACATATGTGTGTGTGCGTATACATATTTCGAAAATAAAGCACGCATGTTTCGAATTGAGGAAGATGGCGGCCAGGCTGAGCAAAAGATCTGGTTACGATTGTATCTTCCGTTGAAAGAGCTGTACGGATCCAGCAATTCGATCCCGGAAGAGTCGTCAAAAATAAGTCGAGTTAGTCAGAGTCCTGTGATTTTCTGCACGTTTAATCATTTTAATAATAAGTCCAATGCTAATGGTTTTGCTTCCGGAGGGGTAAGGAAATTAGTCGGGTAAATGAAATCTTGGCCAAAGTACACGGAAGTTTCGCTAACAAGATATAGCAATCCCGTCATCGATAATCCCACTTGGAGAGAAGCGAGATGAACTGCGAGGGTCCTTGTGTTGACAGCACCCTCGTAACTCTCCGTCCCCGGCAGAAAGTCCCCGACAGAAAGGACAAGCCACTTTCTATTTCTCTCGCTCCTTTACGCTTCTCTTTCTCCTTCGTATACCATCGTTCTTTCATCACCCTCTCTTTCTCTCTCCTTCACACGACACTCGAGATTTTTTTCTACGGATTAAGACCAGAGGACCTTGGCAACGCGTCGTGCTTATGCAAGCACCTTCGCTCTGTCTCAAAAATTGTCACGCCTTGTATTCATAGCGTGCCCTCAGCTGTGGTTTTTCCCTCGTTACAACCTTCTCTGCTTGTCCACGGAATCTATTTTCACCCCAAATATATGAAATAATCATCCATCAACTACATGTATACCTATGCATACAGCATATATATATATTTTTCAAACGCGACGTTATATCGTCTCCCACACTTTGCCATTCCATTTGCTTTTTCTATTACAGACAATAGCAAAGTTTTCCAGCTCGAGAGAACCGTGCTAAGGGTAAACTTTGATCGGAAAGTTTTGCCCTCTTATGTATATACATATATATGGGTATATAAGGTAAGAAAAGCAGGAAGAAGGTTAGAGTATTTAAGGTTTAGAGTTTAGAGAGGCGTGTGAGAGCGCTGTAAAGTGCGAAAGCAAACAGGGAGATGTTTTTGCATGATTCTTCGCGGAGTATGGATCCGGGTAATCATCTTGTCGATTTAACCGACGCAATTTCGCAGGGCGTACGACGCGAGTAACGGCCTGCTTCTCGCGCGCTGCAGAGCCTCCAGAAGATATTACGGATTCGCGATAACGATAACCGTTCGCGTGGAAAACGTTCCTGCAAGTGTGTAGCCAGTGCGAGATCGTGACTCTCGTTTTAATGGCAGCGAGCACAAGTCAGGGTATCCGGCAAGTACCGAGGATGTTAGGGTATATATATATATATGTATATATATAGCGAAGGTAACTATAATGGCGCCGCGCGTTGGTGGTGGTAGTGGTGTGTGGCATAGGTGGTGGTGGTTTAATCTAATGGAGCCGAGAGACCATGAAACCTGGTGATAAACTTACCCGTAGGCGGCCAGAGTTGGGTCGTAGGGGTAGTAACCCGTAGCGGCAGGTTGAAGGGCGGCCGTACCCCATGCAGTCCCCATGTCCGCCGTCATCCCCATCCCCGTCGCGTCCTTCAGCCCGTACGGATTTCCCTGCAAGAGCATTGTAGCATTGATTTTCCTTTTTACCTTCTGGCGTCGGAGCAGACTCTCTTTCTACTGCAGACTTTGTTTCACCTATACTCCCATCCGCCAACGAATTGCTTTGTTATACGCACTCAAACTGTATTATACTCTGTATATTTGTGTATATATAGCGCATACATGTCCCATCGACCAGTAATCCTCTCTTTTCACCTCTACGTGCCCTCAAACGGACAATATCCTTTATTTATAAAGCAATTCGTTTAACGAACAACAAGTACAAACTTTTCGAGAGCTATATACGGATGCACACGAAATATATTTTTTGTGACTTTTTTATAAATATATAACGATCTTAGGCTGTAATTCTCTCTCTCTTAATTCTTTTTTTATAATTAGAAGACTACTAGCAAACGTGATGTATATCTCACATTTTTATTATCTGCATTTATGGTAATGTCTGGTTGATTTAAGCAGAGTACATGTATCAGTGATCTTAGTTAGGCCGAGTGTGCACTCAACATACGTGTATAAATGTCAAAGGGACTGTGTTTATGCGATGTTTGCATGCGCATATTTAATTGGAAGATTTACTACAATTTAAATCGAGCCTTACAAGCAATATAAGAGTAGAAATTTGAACTTTTGACGCATTGGTCTGCTCGTACCAGCCTTATTTGATACACCGCGCGGAAAAAGTTTTAGCTCCGAGCTGATTTTAAAATGCCTAACATAATCGTATACCATATAACTTGGCACAGAATTCATGATCTATAACTCGTGCTGCATTTACACTCGTGTTGCTGCCAGCTTAAACTTATATTTATGCATTTTGAGCGCACGCCTAAAGATAATAATAAAATATGCCCACACATCTATAGATATAACAATATATTTATTATATTAAAATCTCTCCTCGACCCGTAATATCTACTTATATATATATATTTACTTTAGTTTGATCGCTGTGCTTGAAAACTCTAACCTCCCTTTGTGCCAGTGTGGCATCGGTCAAAACAGCCCGAGTGAAACATAGATCCGTCAATTCGACCATTTGCCAATCCATCATTGTGTCAATATGAATAATCGTTGCATATTATATTGACAAGTTCTATTGTAATGAAACGCTTCGCGATAAAAAATTGCATCGAAAGATAAATAGAATGACAACTAGTTAAAATGCAGTTTTTCCTGTCATGTAAAAAGCTGAGATAAATCGGCTGTCCGACGAAAGAATAAAAAACCAATAAATAACAGAGAAGGGGTATGAAAGTTTGATTAATCTATAATTAGCAGGAATCGTGCCTGATTTTTGTCACCGAAACGAATATGCGGAGAATCCAGTGATATTCCGGAGTAAATCAAGAATGACAGGTTAGATTGCATAGAGCGTTTTGAGTCGATTCATCGCTTTATTCAGTAGCGACGAGTCGAAGCCTCTTGTATCTCGAGAGATCGAATGTTGGGAGAAAGAGGAAAACGGAGAGTGAGCAGAAGGGTGAGAGGTGCAGGAAGAGGAAGAAGGGATTTGAAAGCTTTAAGTAGCTAATGGTGACGGTATATGGGGATATTATTAGAGTTGCAGGAAGACTGGCGCCAGAAAGCTTCGTATTACACCTTGGGTGGACCTAAATTTTTAATTCCTGCACGCCATCCTACCGGATCTTTTCTCATTTTCGAGCGACCGCGGCCTTCCTCGACCTCCCTCGGCGACCTGACCCTCTCCAACCCAACGAATCTGCCCCTGCGGGAGCTAGCTTTAATGGCCTACCGCGGGTGGTCCTCTGACCCCGACGCCTTGGACTATTGTTACGACTCCACGCACTACGCTCAGCAGCCGATTATAATGAGCCACCGTGCATTAAAAGCCAATATACAGGGTGTCATTTAAATAATTATCAACTTGGAAATCATGTGGAGATACGAGATCATGCTGAGTAAAAAAATACTGCACCACTTAGCAGCCTGGACAATAAAATTCTTTCGGAGATATATTGGAATTGGAAAATATTCTCCTCCGTCTTGTAGCAAAGATTCTCCGTGTCCTTATAGAAGCGAGTCTTTTCGTTGGGTCATGCAGATACATTCTCATTGTCCAAGTCCACTCTTTATATCGCATTGGAGAAAGTGAGCAGCAATTATTATTTTCTTAGATTGTAGAGCGTATAAAAATAATGAGGCAATTTGGTGTACAGTTATGAGAAGGAATGGGAGAGGGGAGTAATAGGCCTTAATACGGTTAGACTAACCGTACCGGAGTCGAGATTCGATCTATCATCGGTGATATTGATGAAGCATGAGTTTGCAAAAGTATCGATTCAATTATTTATCGAGAGCTGCTCGCTTTTTGGTGGAATCAAATTTTATCAAAGGAGAGCGACAGGTATTTGAGTGAAGTTTTAATTATTTGTTTCTTTGGTTAATCCGTTTGTTAGTAATCAGTATCAGCGAATCGCGTGTATACACACGGGGGTCGAGGAAAGGGAAGCCTCGATGAAGCTAGAATTGGACGGTGTACAGCAGGGGTGTCTTCTCGGGCTATAACTCTGTCGAGTGCAGGAATAAGCCCCTGTCCCATTCGGTCCCACCTCCTCCCCACTCGTACGTTATTTCATTCGGCTGCCGATTAAAAACAACGATATCGGGTACGATTATGACGCAGAGCGTGCATGCTCATTTTTATCACACGATCGAGACTGCTGAGCGGGCCTCGTATTCCAAATAGCACGAACTCTTCCCCTCCCAACACAAAACTTTTATACCACCAACCGCCTCTATATCGATTCAATTAATTTCCTCCAAATTATCACGATCAACCCTAACACTCTTCAACTAATGAAAATAAGCTGATCGTGTCGCGTGCCATATCCTCTGGGTAGATAAATCTGCAGCGAAGGTCAAGAAATGTTTTCTTCTCGTTCAGATAATTGTTATATAAAAAAAAAAAAAGATTGACGACTGCGTAATAGAGATGAAACAAAAGTTGCAATGTAGTGATATTTGGTTAGATAAGAGAGACGAGAAGGAATCTTTCGAGGTAGTTGATGTAGAGCAAACCCTAAGAATGAGCATTCAGGTAATGCGAAGGGTTTTAAGCGCGGGTTGAAACAATAATTTAATTAAGCAGGCCAAAGGGTGCGGCTGAGTATCGACAAGGCGATGATGAAGCCGTAGGGAGTGTCCGGATAGGTTCCAAGCTATTCAAGTCTGTGCTCAGTACTCGAGAAGATGTCGCTCGACTAGCGAGAAACTGTACAGAGAGCCTATATAAGAGGGAAATGGAAGGAGAGAGAGAGAGAGAGAGAGAGAGAGAGAATACCGTGCCACGAGCATTACCTTTTTTATTCAGAGCGAGTTGTGTTCTTATTTTTCTGTAAGCAGAGACCACCGTGCTTGGCGTAAAAGACCTTCCCCTCCTCCCCACCCCCCGAAGCAACCCAGTGGCCTTTTTGCAGCCCTTTACACTCGCACCACCCACTTCATTCAATGCTAATCCGATTCTTATTATATTATAATGCTCGTCGAAACGACGTTCCCTTCCGAATCGTCAGAACGCGCTTCCCTCTTAACGATCAGACCTCGTGATATACGTATCCTGTAAACGTGTGTGTATACCTGCACGCGTGTGTGGAGGCCGCGCGATGAAAGGTCGAATTAACGAAATTCGAGCCGACGACAAGTGGACGACGACGGTGAACGTTACCGTTATGAAAATATATCAAATATACGATACCCCCATCGATGTATGTTATACTTTTATATAAAGCAAAGACAAATGTCTCCTGTTCTTTCTTTCGATTCTTCAGAGAGATTCCTCTTGCAATTATACCACATTAATTTAAAATAAACAATTCTTTTAGAAAACTTCTTGCGATCATCTATAATGCTCGCTCAATTAATCTGCTGGTGGATCAGACGATATCGAAAGCTTAACGATTGTTGAGAAGGGTGAGTTGGCACGAGGCTCGAGGTCCTGGGATGTACTCGAAGAAAACGATCGCGTATCGAGGGATGGGGGCAGAGAGGACTGAGGGGCACTCGTCAAAATGCTCAAAATTCCCGAGACCGGACGCTTATGACATTCCGAGCTTGGTTGTCGTACCGCGGCCAGTAATCGTCGCGTGCACGAAATTGCACGGCACTGAAATTCCAGGAAGGATTGACCGGGGCCGCGAGGCGTTCGCTGCAATTTATAGCGATAAGGTGCTAAACTATGACGTTCGACGCATCCCTCCAGGACAAATGGCATTCCGCGGGACTCTAAAGTCTCTAAACTAATAGCGAACGCGCGATCTGCTTATAATACCCCGGTCCTACACTTTTCGTGCCCTCGCGTGACCCAGCTTCATCAATCTCTCTATTTTTTCTCTCTTCCTCCCCTTATACGTACCTGCCAACACCACCCACCCCGCATGCTCGCGCCACCTCTAATAACACACTCGGCAAAAACCGACGCCGTATATCAATAGATTAATACCGATTTCTACATCGTCGCTATTATTCTCGCTGACAATCGGAAACTGAAACCTTCTTTCAGATATAGCTACGTAATCGTGTTTTATATATAGTATTCAAGACAATTATTATAACGAATCCGTCGAGCGATAATTAAGTGACGCGTAATGGATGACGAGAAGATCGAAGCCTTGGTGGTATAAAGTTTCGGATTAACGGTGTTAGGTGTGTTTACGAAGGAGTCAGCGAAGGTTATACACGTGTGCGAAAGCTGGTATCACATGCCGGTTGCACTTAACTGCCAATTAAAAAATTGCGCGTAACATACTACGATTAAGGAGACCACGCGTGTATGTTGCACTTATCAATGAACCGTAAAGTGTAATGTTTTATGATTGTACATTGTACAAAGAAAGGTCCGCGGAAGACTTTCGTTGTCTCGCATTAACACTCGCTTTCTTACAGTTTTTCTTAACCCCCCTCCCTCCCCCTAGGTGAAGTCATAAATTTCTATAATTAAAAAGCAAAAAATCAACGACCGAGCAATCGTGTGTAACCCAACAGTGAAAATAGAAGGTTTCGGAGAAAACTGTGGTATGCTTGCTATATTTAAACGTATATAAATTTAGTGCTAATGCTATAATTTATGGATGGCGACCGTGATGGGAAGGATTATACGATTTTTCTGAAAAAGATTTGTATGCTGGCGGACATTCGCGGGGGTGTATAGAGAAGCATTATCAGACGACCGAGGAAAAGTCTTACATGTCACGGTAGTTTCTCGCGAACTCTGGATTCCGTTAGAGCTACACGTCGCTTTCAAATAAGACAAATCCCCACGGTTGACGAGCAGAACGTACCACCTCCCAACCTCTATTTCCCAGCCATCCTATCTCAAGCGATGCGTTTTGTAGCTCCTCGTCGTGTATTGATTCTATAAACTCGTTCGCCTTTCTTCCCGGAGGCGAAAGGACGTCTTTCGGCTCCTTTTACTACCTTTTATATCCAACTCTCTATCTCTCTCCCTCTCTCTCTCTCTCTCTCTCGTACTCGTTCGCTCGCTCTTTCGTGTTTACTCCTTATAGCTACCAAGTATCTTACATAGAGAAGCTGTTTCGAAGAGACCGAATTAACTGATACGATTCTTTGCAAACATCTAGAAATATAGTACTGCAGTCGCAAAAACCAAAGACAAGCGTGGTGATTATATAGGTTTTCTACTTTTTTCTTTTTCTTTTTTTTTTTTGCTTTAATTATACAGTGTTCGATCAAAATCCCATCCTGTGTACCACGTCACACGCTTGACTTTCGATTCGTTGATTAATCTCTGACAAGAAAGTTAATTATGTATAGCATCAGGAATACCAAGTTGAAAGGTATACGTTTGCCGTGGTTTTAAAGCCGAGTGTCACTCGGAGTTTTCCTGCGAAGGAAATGAACGTTAGGTTGGAGAAGAAGCTAAAGTTAAAGTTGCTTCGGCGCGCGGGAAACCTGTCTCGATGGATTCCTGGCATCGCGCTTGCTCGTGCTGAAATCTCGTTCGATCAAAGCTGCTATAGCGGAACATTAAAGCATTTTTTTGCACTTGCATATTAGATCTACATTCCTGCGGCGGCTCGCGGCACGGTGATAAAATTCCGATAATTTAATTTGTCCGAGCAGCATATTAGCCACGCTCCTGATTTCTTAATACAGTTCGTACGACAGTTTATTTGCCCGGTTGTGAAAAGAAATTAATTGCTATTTACGTATATCCATAGGTATACTACAGTAAAAAATATATATATATATATTTTAGTATAGAGAATATCGCTGTCCGAGGAATCCCGTTTATTGAATCATATTGCGAAAATGATGGTGGCATAACTTTAGATAAGCTGTTTTTTATGAGCAATGAAAGGTGAGATTTTTGTACAGCGTAGGAGAGACAAGGCAAATAAACATAAGATGGGATCGAACTTCCCTGAGATCAAAAATCACGAAATCTATCTTAATTTACGCCTGTACGAAGGCTGAGATAAGACAAGCCTCGACTATCGGCTCTTATCTTCGACTAACTTACAGTGATTGCGCGGTAACATCAAAAAGCTGTTGCTCTATATGCGCGCGTGTACCTGTGTGCAGTATGCGCGCGGACAAACGCGCAAATGGTATCTCAGTGTGACTGATTAAATCGAAGACGACGTGACGCAAAGTCTACTTGTGTTTTATGAGATATATAAATATATATATATATATATATATATATATATATACACACACACGGTATGAATTATATAATGCACAATAATTTAATTCAAATTTCTTAATAAATTTATAAGAAGAATTTCAAATATCAACATTTTTATTGCAATATTTTTGAATTATTAGCTTTTTACTTGAGCCCACGATACTGGTTCACTGATAAAGCAAGAAAGACAGCATGAGAAGGCGAGAAGAACAAGCACTGTATTCCCTTCGTTTTTGCACTTATATTGACGACGCAGTTTTACAGGCTGAACTATATAAAAATTTAAACAATTTAAAGATTGTTACATGGTTGAACTTTTCTGTATTAGACTCTTTTGCTTGTAATTCTATAAATGAATTTTTAGTTGAATTAATTTCTACGATATATAATTTACACCGTGTATATACGTGCAATTGCAAAAAGTTCGTTGCTAGGAAATAAAAAGACTTGTTAACAGCAATCAATAGTTCTCGATCGGTTACAATCTTGTTCGACAGGCGTACAAATCTCGTAAGTGAAAAAAAGAGCTTGTATGATACAAGTAGGTATATATAGCTGCATAAAAATGGTCGAGTTATGAAAACTTATCGAGGGACTTTGATTGGTTCTCATAGTCCAAAGCGACACAGATAAACCTACTCCGAGAACATTGGTGTAAACCAGAATATACGTTACTCCAATTATTTTCTTTCATTTATCTAGCAATCGCTGCGCTCTCTTATCGTATTCTATTACATTAAACAGCTTACGTGTGACATAGCCATACTGCTGTCATGTAGCTCGTAAAGTTAAATGCGCGATATAATTTACACGCTTCATTATGAGAAATTGGAACGTACCGAAATATCACGCTTGTATATAAACTTTCACCGCGCTCATCCGAGAAGAGAATCCAAGAGAATTCCCAATTAATTAAGAATGTTACCGAATCGAATTAAAAGTGCTTTTGAACGAAAAGGCTGGTGGTTCGGGGCGAACCCTTCTCGATTATTCCTTTTCCCATTGGCGATCTTGGATTTAATCACGGATCGGTGTCTTTAATAGCGTACGAGATTAATTAATCAAATGCTTCGACCAAAAGCGACTAATTAGTATAATTACGGCGATGAATTCGAATTTAATTGGCTCGACTTCCTCTCTTCTCAGCACAGAGCCTTCTCACAAACCTCTATAATAATTCGCACGCGTTTATTTCTCAGCTGACGTATCCCGCGGGATAAGACTATTATATAGGTGAGGCGCACGCAAAACAAGTTAATGTCCTATAAATTCTAATGGGGACGGAAAGTCCGACAAATGCCACTCGCATTATTGCATAACCAGATATAGATATCCTTGCGTAACTTTCATATAATGCTAACATTATTACGATTATCTTGGCAATTATGAACACGCTAATTTGATGAAATATATATATATATATATATATATATATATATACGAATATTAATCTAGAATGCGAGTATGTTTGATCAAGAAATTATTTCAATGATATAGTAAACGATATAATTATATGTATTAGACGAAGAAGCTAGCTTCGACTGATTTAACTAGTTCTCCTTAAACATTAAATTCCATTACCATTCTGACACTAGTTTTAGCATTATTGATTATTTTTATTTGAACTCTGATGTGTGTTAACTAGGTAATACATATCAGCATAACGAAGGTACGTACTCGTTTGTACACATACTTATCGTACACTTCAGCAAGTTTTTGCCAAAGAAACCAACGCAATTAGTCTGTTGACATCTATTAACAGCGATAATTGCTGAAGCAACTTAAATCAGGATTCCATCAAGGATAATAAAGAAATAGCAACGATGTCATAATTAATAAGTTATGCAGAAAATTTGTTAAACAAATTGTGCCTTTATAAGTTTATACATCGCGTTCTTCTTACGATGTAATATCATTTATATCGCACGCATTAAAAGCAGTAGAGTTATTATTAAAGTAGTCCAACGCGATTAATCAATCGCACAAACAGATAAACGTCCGGTCTGCTGGCAAGGCAGTACAATGACTCTGTAAAGAATTAATAAGGGAGGCAGGACAGAGTAAGGATTTTCCTTTTTTTCGTATAATAATCTCTACATATAAATTTTAATTGGCGATATTGCATTGATCGAAAGAAGCAAGCATCAGAGTTCGCTGTACTCGGAGATGAAACAGTATAAAACTATATGTATATATGGGAGAGTCCATAGGTGAATTGAATCGTTGCAGGATAATGAAAGATAGTTGGATTCGATTTGGCCAATTTGTATACGGTGATGAAGCTAGGCGGTTGGACGGTTATAATTACAGCGAGAGTATAGGACCGCTTTCTATAACGAGGCTCGGTAGATTTTTTCTTCGCGGCACAGCGTATACATATATACATTAATATAGCGCGCCTACGTTAAAAGCAATGGTGCACCGCCTACCAATTTTGCCGCGGAGCTCACGCGATCGTTCGATATAATTTCAATGTCTGCAGTAACTTAATTACCTCGTGGCGCACTTTCGTCGAGTTGCACGCAAGCGACCGGGCAGGAATCGCGTTCGAGTTGGCCGTTGTTGCCGGCGCGGCGTGGCGCGCCGCGAGAATCGCTCCGGCACCGACTCACCGACCGACCGACACACCATCGGCTAGCGCGCCGCACCACCGCACGTTGCATCTGCCTCATTCGAGAGCTCCCGCCAATTATCCGGGACACAATTCTACGTACAGGGATTGTTATTAGATCATTAACTTGATCCACGTCTCTCACATTTTGTATGATTGCTACCTGCCGCCCCGGAGACCTGCACGAGACGAGAGAGGAGCGTTTCAGGCGTTACGCCTCGCAGCGTGATAAACTGCACACGTGGAAAACATACATGAACAGCGTCGATTTGTCGTGACTGCATGAATTGCAGCTGCCTTTACAATGTTCGATGTCACTTTGGTAACGGAGATTATAATCACGGAAGAGCTACTCTTCCATGGCGTGACCAGCAATTTTATGCCCAAAGATTTTTCTTCTCCGGGATGCATCGACATGCAAATTTCGTCTCTCTTCAACGTACTGGCTCTGATAAAGAGGGGAAGTATTTCCTAAGATTCGTGAAATAGGAATTGTGATTGTTTTATTGGAGGTGAAAGCTTATATATTACTGCATGCGGTAGGACATTTTTATTTTTCAAGATGCATCCACAACCGTGTGTATATTCCATCTCGGTACTTTGCAGTGTCAAAACGAAGAAATATTACCAAAGATTTTTAAAACTTTTCTGGCTACCAGATGGAAATGACGTATATTCCTGGCTAACAAGAAGAATCTTTTCAAGTTTCATATATATTATAAATAAAACAAAAAATGAGTTGTTTTTGAACTCTTGTAACATCAGAAAATATATCTTTCGAATTCTTAAAATGTTCCTACAGAGCTCGGAAGAGAATCCTTCTTTTGTTTCACGAAAAAAGCTGCACAACCGTTTTAAACATCAATAACTATATTTGATCTTTTTCCCCAAGTAGCAGATTTAATTAAAGAAGAAGCACTCGAAAAGATTTCCAGAACTCTTGCGATCGCTCGTGAAAAGTTGAATACAATATATATATATATATATATATATATATATATACTTATATACATAATACATAAGTAAACATAATAGAAGTGGAGAGAAGCGTGAATAATTCGAGGCAGCCGGTGCACCTTTAGGAATTAACGAGAGACGAATGGAGAGACGCGCGAGCCCGTTGATATCGGAGGACCGAGACCGAGCACCATCGCCGGGATTCCAGGCTAATTCGCGGCAAGACCACGTGCTAATCCGTCTTAACTAAGCACGTCGGAGTAATAATCGCTCGGCACGCCTAGCTAAACGCCGAGCATTCATCCGTGTGCCGGTGTCCCAGAACGCTCTATTTTATCCTACGAGTCTCAGCTGTCGCCTTATATATATATATATATATATACATACATACATGTATACACTATGCAGCCTAATTTCGAAATCTCGCCAATCGCCAGAGCAAAGCGAACGCTGCTATTATAAGACCGGTGGAAAAATGAATGGGACATCATGAATCCTGCGCAAGTTATTTACATATATATATATATATATATATATATATATATATATATACTTGAAAGTGTGTAAGAATATAGAATAATACTACGGTGAATCGGCGGAAGTAAGAAAGACTTACCAGTGGCGAGTAGAAGGCGGAACTGTCCATACCGATGCTAGGATAAGGTGCCTGGTCGGTGGTAGAGGGTGTTGGCGTGGGGTACGAGGAATAGGAGGTTGCCGTAGGCGCGAGTCTCGGGTAGGCACCAAGCGCCAGTCTCGCAGCGCTGTCGTACTGACAACTGCAGACCGTCTGACCAGTGACGGGGTCCGTCATCATGGGCCTACCGTTCTCGCAGCAGCCGGGGCCCGCGGCTCCCGCTACCGGTGTACTCGCACCCCCTGACGCTCCCGTCACTCCAGCCCCCGTCGTCGTCGTCGCCGTCGACGACGGAGACAGGGCACCAGGACTCAGAGCTCCCCCCGACGACATCGCCGGCGACGTCGCCGTTGTTGGCTGCCCGCCGCTCACCAATAGCTAAAATCAAACAAACTTCCGTTAAATAACGCAATTCCAATTACCACTATGTCATAGGCAAGTGCAACCTCTACAACACCCTACTCTCTTCTCACCTATATAACTATGTGGACACGCTAAATATATTTCGTCTCTCTCTTAATTATCACCAATCGTAAAAAACAACGCGTATATATATATAAATATACAAGTGTAAAAGTAGATTATTCCTAACGAAGCAACGATTAACTTGCGTCAGCTTACTTTGACAAGTGATATAGCATGCATTCTTGTATACGCATAGCAAAACAAGGCTATATCAGTTTGCTGGACAAGTATCTGACAATCCCGCGACATTCAAATTGATCCAGCGTTAGTAATCAATAAAGAGCTGCATAAGCAAGGTAAAAACAAGGTAAATGAGCCGATTACCAAGGTTAGGTTTCAACTGCGGAAGTATAATAAGTGGATCTCGTTTATTATTATTAGTTAATTGCTTTTTTTTCTTTCGCGAAGTTTGGTGGAGAGCGTTGTTTAGGTGGCACGGAGTCTCGTGAATAATTGGGGAATTATTCCGGCGCGATTAATAGGGCCGTAAGCCGAATATAAACACGATGGCGTCAGTCGTGATCCTCGGGCGGATGGCTGCGAGTGAGCAGGGGGAGGATTGCCCGTTTAGCTATAGGACGGGATCTCGCACGGTAAATTAGCCTGTTGTAAATGAGGATGGAATGAATCCCGGTAATTAATATAGCAAGGGCGTGGAGTTATTTCGAGAGGACGAGCCACTCCAGACGGTGCTAGAATATATCCGCCTTGATAAAGCCTCCCACTGCGACTTCCAGCATTCCGCTTTGCTCCACGCTCCCGGGAAAAACGGTAGTACGTATATGCACCCGTGGCAAACGACTCGCGCCTATTCTCCTTTCTATTCGTAGACCGCGTGTCGAAATGGAGCGCAACCCGCCCACCGCAGACGTGACAGATCGACCCGACGAAAGCTTTATTGGCTTCGGATTAACACGCTTTATTTTCTCCCTTCTTTAAATCAAGATCAATGAAAAAAATCTGAATAAACCGAGAGCAGGATCTTCCCAAAAGAGACTAATCGTCGCTCGAAGAACGCGCGTGAAAAATTCAACGAGCTGCCAATGCGGAGTGTGTTATATGGTTCTTTGAATCTGGAAAAAGTTTCGTATACACAAATCCTTGAGCTCTACTCGAGCTAAGTGGCAGCTCGTTGAATCGCGTGTTTATCATTCGTGGTCCATCCTCGTCCGCTCGATCGTGCACCGCCACACTTTGGTAGTCAACGACTCTCGTACGAAAAAAGAGAGAAAGCGACGAGACGGGGGGAAAAAAGCGGTGAAAAAAGCAAGAGTAGAGGTAAACTGAACTTTCGTGAACAAAGAGGCTGCTGCTGGAGGTGGCGATACTACTACGACGGCCGGAGGACTGCACGCATCGCACGTACGAGTGCATCGCTGTATGTATGCGTACACGTTTCTCTCTCTCTCTCTCTCTCTCTCTCTCTCTCTCGTGCACTTGGCTTGCAGCATATACTCCTTCGACACACGAAACGCCGAGCTACGACAGCTCCGTCGAGCGAGTCTCCGCAGCCATTCACACCCTGCTGGGTTTCCCATCGGAACCTTTTAAGACCCATTTTCATCCCCGCGGCTGTACCCGAACAAATCAAGGATCATAGACGAATAGTATCCTTGCTAAAAGTACCCGTCTGGAAAAGCTTTTGCTCTGCAAGATAATTGAAATATAGGATTCTTTTGTCTGATATATATTACAGGTATACTCGCAATTGTAGATAAAAGACCGATGAGTTTTATCGTTTATCGCAGAATAAATTTAATGCAGCGATAATGAATCGTGCAAGAAGCGTCGCATAGAAACGGGGAAAGAGAACAGCGTGGATATACAAAAGTTCCGCGTAGGTAATATATAATGTGTAAATTATAGCGCGGTGTATCACGGTTTCGTTATATAAAAGCATTATTTTGAATCAGGATTAAGCAGATAGGTGCGGAGTTGTAGAATCCGTCTCGGTTGGCCGAGATCAGATTTTAATCGAGGCTAGACTGAAAACGGTACGATGTTCAAGATGTTAAATTATCGTGAAAGGAAAAAATAGAGAATTACAAGAAGGAGCTTTTTGTCGTAGCGGTATAATAATTGTGGTTTGTTTCTTAAACGAGCGAGCTCTGTAACGATACCTTATATAAATTCAGCTTGGTGAGAAAATCCGCCATGAGTGGCCAGAGAGCTCCCATTATTGTTTTCGTCGGCCTGTGGCATCACGAATTGTGATTGAGCGCTTGATTACGAGCTACGACCTCGAATTCACGCACAGGTGCTCGTCTTGGCCCGCATGTGTCTTTGTGTGTGTGTGTGTGCGCGTCGATGCTGCGGGTTATCGATCGATCGCCAAGCCGAGCCGAGCCGAGCCGAGCAGAGCTGAAGGGCCACCATCGAAATGTAGAAATTTTCAATGCGTGGGTCTCTATCGCGCACCTCCATCGCAAGATAAATATGTCCTCGTAATAGTGATGCAATAATACAAATTGACAAACGATAGATTACCCCGATAGTCATAACGATTATTATTCCATGCCAAAACCTGAAATACCATCGAATTATTACTATATAGTATTGTGCCAATCAGATTCAACTTTACCACGAGCTGAAGAATCGCGAACTCTATAAGCCTTATTGGCGAAAGATGCTCTTAATCCTATTGTCATCATTTCTTTCAAGCATTTTCTTTATTACGTAAGGGCGCGTAACTTGTTTATCCAAGAGCCGATGTTTCTTGCTCGAAAACATAAATAGCTGCTTAAAAGGTGATCGGTTTATGTTTAGCTCTCTAAGTTTTTTTTTTCTCTCAGATAAGGGAATAAAATTTCTTTACCGAGTCTGCTGAACTGCTGGAGATAATCGAATAAACGTTAAATGCTGCAAAAGTTGTAGACTAAGTGAGGGAAGAGTTGATGCGCGCGCGATTATGGTTTGCGCGCGCGCATTTCTTACAGGTAAGATGGCGGCTGATTCTTCCCTCCCGTCGTCCAACCCCTCCGTGTGTTTTTCTTGACGCTGAAATCTCGAGCATCAAAGAATCCCGACTTTCCCCCCCACATCTCCACCCTCCGAGTGTTTCCACATCAACGACCTCTTGTCCAACAATGGCATTACAGTCCAGGACACCTGTCCCCTCCCATACTCATTTATGCCCCCTCTCTTCTCGACAAATTAGCCGCCAAGCTGACTTTTATTACCCGCCAACATGGTCACTTCAAATGTTCCTTCCTGCCCCAACAAAAACTACCTTTATTTTTTACACAGCCCTTTTTCCTATAAAATGCCAAGATTTTCAAACCCATAGGAAGCTCCAATTTCCACACTGCGCAGGGTATACACCAGTGATATTTTCTTCGCTCCGCGATAAAAGAAGAGTATAGATCGTTATTTTCGTAAAAGCGACGAAAGATGGAAGATGCGTCACTGATATAGAATAAGAGTTTTTTCTTTGTTGGTTTTTTCAAAGTTGTGGGTTATTTATAAAGAGATGTCTCGATAAAGCGCGCATCTGCGGCTGGTTAAAAAATGGTAATTTGGTGGGTTAGTTAGGTGAGCGAGATCGGAGGAGTCGCAGCGTGTAATAAAGAAGGTCGTCCCAGAGATAGATAAGGTAGAATGGTGTCTGGCGCGAAGATTTTTGACCCATTCACCCTCGAAGAGGAAGGCCTGTCGACACGGTGCTCAATGGACCGTGGTCCCGATGATGCTGGCGAGATTTACCGTTAATTATCTCCGTCTAAGTAAGGAGGCGGCTAAATAAGTTTTATCGTGTGTGAGTTTAAAAAGGTCCGCCGCAGCAGCAGCCACCGTGTCTGGAAACGCGCTGCGCGGGGGCGACGAGAGAGCTGAGAGCTATTTGAGGCGTTAAAGACTCCGTTAAAGTGGCAGTAGCTCGACGTTAAGAAGCCGCAAACGTTAACTACACTCGAGCGACGAGCGGAGGCTGCCTGAGAATTTCTACTCTCTCTCTCTCTCTCCATTTCCCAAAATGAAGAAACAGTAAAAAGAAAACCAATAAACTTGTGGTGTCAAGTTTGCCGGATAATTAGCGAGCGGGATGATATGCGATGCTCCACAACGGATTCTAATTGTGATATAAAGGAGTCAAGATCGTAGCTTGTCCCGTAAATTTCACTTTATACGCTTGTTTACGTTTTCAGCTTAGTTCCTTTTTTCCTCGATGTTGCTCCAAAGCAATTAGGTAAATTAACTCAACGCGCCCGCTTCTCCGATACTTCGTTTGCTGGAATGTTGATGTATCGGTCCAACGGCTTAAATTGATATAAATTGGAATATAGCATTAATTAGAGGAGACGATCGAGTGATCGGGAAGAAGAATGTATTTTTCGGCATCGTTGGTAAATGATTGTTTATTGTTCAATATTTCCGAGGGGGTTTCCTTAATCTCTTGACTCTTCATTGAGGCGTCTCGTGAAGAAAGAGAGAGAGAGAGAGAGATTCTTTGGTCCGATAAGGAAGTGGAAGAAAGGAGAGGTAGAGCAGGGGAGGGGGAGGACGAGAAGGACCGAATCTGCGCGAAACGAGGTCGGTTGATCCTAAGCGGCTACGGGGCACGTGCAGCACTGCTGGCCAACCGGTTTTTCCGCATGTGTGTAGCGTTATACGCGATACAGGCTGGTATACTATATAGCATGCACACATATAGGTATATCGGCACGGCAGCACAATCACTCGGTCGGTAAGTACGTGCGAGAATTCGCGCCGTAATTGCGGATTCTGTCAATCATTGTGCAACAGAGTTTCATGCCCCTGCTAAATCCCCCTTTTTGGACTGGAGGGATACGCGCGAGAACCGACAGGTAATAACAAAGTATCATAAGTGCACGTAACGAGCGTATACTATATATATATATATATATATATATATAATAATAATAAGCCGAGAGACTAAGCAAGTGCCGGTCCCGAATTTCTCTCGGCGGTCATGCGATTCTGCGGTACGATCTTAATGAGAGAGAAGCCGAAGAAAAAAAGCTTACACTGGCGGAGCAGACGGCAGGCATTGGTGTAACAGCCTCACCCCGCGATTAATCCCAACTTCTAAGACGATTCGTAAGAAAAGAGCCAAGACGCACACTGTATAAATCATGATAGGGTGCGTGCGTCTCTAAGAATCCCTTAATACGGCCCTGTCGCGCGCGCACAGAATTTTAGCCGACTTCCCCTTTAGCGGCGCGCGTCCGTCCTCTTCCCACTCGCCACGAAAATTCCATCCTGTCCACAGCCGCCAGAATAAATATATGGCAAGCCTGTGTTTACTTGTATACGTTCCTCTCTTTGCCTTTGCCCTCCTTCCGTCCCGCGCGACTTGCCCACAACCAAAACAAAGCAGAAAAAAAGCATCGCAAAGAATCGGACGGCTCCAATTAGCAGGCTGGCCCTTCGAGAAATTGCCCCTTGCAGTGTTTGCTCTCTCGGGAAAAGACGTTTGAAAGTTCGTCTGGAAAAATGTGATCACGTCGCGCTACAAAGAAGCGATGAGAAGATCGTTCCAAAAATCGAGTAAATCTGCCCTACGCTAGATCTACTTTTCTATCGATGGAATCTGATAATCGTGCCTCTGGGATCGTTGCATCGGAGTTAGAGAGAGAGAGAGAGAGAGAGAGAGAGAGAGTGGGAAGAAAAATTCAGAGCAAAGAGAGAGGAACGATGAGGCGAGATGGCAAAAGGGCGATATGAAGAGTGGACGGAGGCGAGCTTCCGTGTTTACTGCTACACGTAATTATATGGCGTGCACGATGCACTCGTATACCGAGTCTATAAGTGCGAGCTACCAAATGACGAAAGAAACGCTCGCGCTCGCTGCAACTGCCTGTAAATTTAATGCCACGGATCGATGTCCCTCGTACGCGCCATGCACGAATTCCCACCGTCGATCAGTCATTCATCCCACATCCCGTCGACTCGACCCAATCTAACCCTATACCACAGACCTACGCGAATTTTCCATGATTTTCCGTCAATCGGCGAAAAATTACACCTGACGCCTCTATTCATCTCCCTTGCTTAATCTCTACACTTCCAGTCCAAAACTTCCCAATAATCCACCTTGCTGAGAAAAACAATCGCAATTTCATTTTCAATGCTGTTTTTGCCCATTATACTTAATTTACTTCCGTTGTTACGTTATAATTATTCTCTATGGAATGTCCCAGCTAGAGAATACTAGCTTCTTTTGTCTCGTAAAAAGAGCTTCGACGTTGTTTCGAAAGAATTCTGTTTACCGTATAGTTATAGGACTGACTTTTTCGCCTCGCCGGAATTAATCCAACGTAAAACCACGAAATGCGGGACGCGATTCGAGCTTCATTTTTTATTTAAACGGATATTAAGAGTCACCTTGACCCAAAATTTACGAGCGACCGATTGCGAGCGACGAGCTCGGTAGGATATAATGCAATTTGCAGTTCTCGGCTTCTCTTTTGCTCCTTCAGCAGTGGATCCAGTGCTGTGTGCCGTTGCCGAATGCGGGCAAGTCTACCCGTATTACGGCGACTCTAACTTTACGGCAACACCTGCGCGACCCTCGAATATACTTACGTGCTTCGACTTTATCGCTATTATTTATTTTATTCTCCTTGACTGTACATTTCCGTTGAAGGAGTGCGCCTGCGCATCATCAACCACTCGCGCGCCCTCCTGACCAATTTTACCGAATCGAAACAACCCTCGATAACCGCCCACGAACTCATTCATCCCCCTAACTTACCAGAAATGAAATTCCACGCTCATGCTGCTGGATATCTCTTTTTAGCTGTATAACAGGTGATTATAGATTTTCCAATAAATTTCCGATAGATATATATATATATATATAGTTTTTATCGCGAAGCAGCGGTTCATAGTTCATAGCGGAGAACGATTATCGAGTTATTTGCACGAATGCGAATTGCATACAGTTGATGTGTATTAATAGAGCCGGGGGATTTCGCTGATTTACATGCTCATTAAGCGAGTGCTTCATTGGGACGAGCGGTTAACAGCAATCGATAAGACCGAAAGGAGTAACGGCTGCAGCGTTCAATTAAACGATAATCGCTAGTTTTTGCCAGCGGACAATCGACGATAGAGTATCGAACATCGGTAGCGAGCGCGTTTCTAATTGCTGTTGAAGTTTTCCCGAGCTCTTCATTCCACGTTTCAGCCGGAGAAGAAAGTGAGGTTAAGTAACCATCCCGGATTGGGAATGGCGCGAGACGAAGCAATGCGGTCGCGCGACATATTCGTCGATCGCGAAGCTCGCGAGTCGACGTCTTGCCTGCTGCCGATTCCAACCGATTTCAACCGATTCTTACCGATTATACACCGTGCCTTACGTTCGACCAAAGTAACGCGCTTGTATGTAACAGCAAAACGCGCCTGTCGGACAATAGAATCGGAAACGTGTCTGGAACGTTCCTGAAACGTGCCAACGTGTCATATTGATTCCAGGAATGTTCCAGCAACATATTTCGCAACATTATGTCCCTTCTCCAATCTTCCACCTTTCTTTCCTCATTTCCACCACGCGTAAACCGATCGCTTCCTCGTCGATGAAATTTCCAACAATTGCTCGGTTATCAGCTGCCTCGTTCTATCACGTACGAGGCAAACTCGCCGAGTGACGCGACGGCCGTCGCCTATTGCTCGCGAATCATACACCGTGCAAACCTTGTCCACTAAAATTAACCGCGCAGCAATTTTCCACTCGTGCACGAACCAGCAATTTCGAGCTTATTTACGAGACACCTGTCATAAGCAATTTCTCCGTTTCAACAATAACAATGAAAGTTTAACGTTTACAGCGATTTGTCAAATTAGCGGCTGTACGGTTTTTCAGAGAGGGAGGAAAGAAATGTTTTTTTTGCCATATGTTTTAGTCTTACCTGCGACGCCGACGGATACGAGTATCCGAACTGAGCGTACGCCGACATCTCGATCGGGCCCAGGATCGTGACTCAGTTCCCAACCTTTTTGTCTCGTGGAACTAACAACTCGTTCACAACCGCACCTACACGCACTGCACTCACTGCTTCTAGTTTCTATTTTTACAAATCTTTGGCCTCCTCGGAGCAAACAACGCGAAGACGAGGGAGGAGCAGGCGGAAGAAGCAGAAGATGATAATTGGCCCAAACTGTCCAGCCAGTCGATACTTTCCAGTGACATATCAATGCGTCCTAAGCTGCTGACAATAGAATCGTAGTTGCTGCATGTTGCTGGCCCGTCGAGCCCGAATTTGGCCCACACCACTCACCACCACTCGAGTCCAGAGCTGGAGTCTCGCTACTCGTCGGGCCACGCGTATTGTCACGTCACGTTACGTCACGTCTCACCAGAGAGTCACAAAAATGCCACTAGGATTAGAACGCCGGGTACGGATCGTGTCTCTCGTAATTCGCGCCAACAGCCGTTTGATCGAAGGAAGTACGACGCGTCTCGCACGAACGACCTGTAGCAGCAACGTGCTGCGGGACGGACATTCGGACAGACGTAACGAGCGATTAGTTATAGAGCGCGAATATAGTTTAGTTCCTTCCTTCCTTCCTTCCTTCGTTCCTTCGTTCGTTCGTTCGGTCCGTCCCCTGCTCTCACAGGGCACTCCAGTCTGCGACTGACTCGGCAGCACTCACACCACTTCAGCAACGTCCCGCTCCATCCCGGCTCCCCCTCTGGCGAGCAAAATCGAAAGTATCCTACCCCCACCAAAGGCTAGTGGGTGGTCCCGAAGGTCGGCTACCAATGACAAAGTCCCGCTCGACTCGATGGGCCTGTAGCTTCGACCACTGCGCCATTTCTCATTAGTCCGAAACCGGTATACCTTGAAATAAGGAACACCCACCATTCCTGGAACGCCCACATCTGCCCCACCTTGCTCCGCCGGTACCGTGAAACGATCCACTGCCGCCACCTCCTCCCCCGCCACCCCCCACCCTACCTTTACCACCCCGCTTTCCCCTCAAGTCCAACGGCCAACAAACGGCCGCGTCGCCGGAACAACGAGAAACGAGTATGTTTACGCGACTCTACTCTTGTCAACCCGACGGCGAGGGACTTGACTAAATCTGTCGCCCTCTTTACTCTCCACGGCCTCTTCTGCCTTCTTCCGGATTATATCTCGCTGCTCCAAATCTACTGGATTTGTTCAGCGACTGACGCGATAACTTCCAACCGTGCCATCGTCCAGCAAATTCTCCTCAATATTCACTTATCAATTCTTTCCCGCCACCATGTACGACTCTCGCTGTACGAGATTCTTTGCTTCGTCCCTCGATCCACCGTACCATCTACGTGATTCTTTTCTAATTGGATAATTGCGAGATGAATATTTTTCCTGTTATCCTAATTACGACACGAGCCATTTCATTGGTTCCATTCTCCGTGCATTACTAGAAATTTCACGAGCGATCAACTCCGAAGGGGTGCCCAGTCATAGGATTTGCTCGGTTCCGTGCCACTCCGGATAATTTCACGGGTTATTAACTCTTGCCTATGGGTTAAGACCGCTTCTGGTCAAGCAGTATTTGTCTGCTAATTTCCCAACTTAGCCAAATCTGCGGATATTTTGCTTTTCCCATAAACACGGAGATCACTTTCAGCCTAATCGCCCCTGTCCATCTGACGTACAGCATTAATCATAATGTACCCGTCTGGAACTCTCTGGCTTAAAGCGTGATCGTCGATGAATCTCTTCCCCTATAGACTCTATACTTCGACCACGTTCATAATTTATGACTAATTAGTCGATATGGTCAACGTGAACAATGCTACCAATTTGGTCAACGTGGCGAAAAAACAGTCGGTCGTCCCGAGGAGAAAATCTCACCGGAAGTTTGGAAGGAAGGAAGGAAGGAAACACTGGCTGGAAAATAGAAGGGACTGAAAACAAGGGCAATTACAGGGGAGGGTGCTTTGGAGAATGGATAAATTGTAGTTACGACGCAACGAAGCCTTGTGCCACTAATAGGATTAGCGAGCAGGTCGAAGTGGTCCTTGAAAGATAAGGATCCTCCAGTCTCGTCGCCGGGACTCGATCCTACCTGATCTCCGAGGTTTCTAGAGTGTGCCCTCAGGCCTACTCGAATGATTTATTGGCCTCTGCGTAAACCCGGTGACCTGCCGATCACGCCCCCTTGCCAAGCAGTCAGCTTCCTATTATGCACGCATTTCTGAAACCTATATCCCAAAACTGGAAGCTACCCGTGGTAGTTCAAACTTTCGATCTATTCATCCAAAGTCACTGATATTCTCTTTCAAACCGCAAAATAAACCCTTTAAACCTTGACTAAACATTATTGACAGACCATTCACCAGAAACATCTCCTTCCTTCCTCGCTTCCACCTGTCATGCCATTTAAATACAGTCTCTTCGGTAATATTCGTACTATTGACTAAAGTATATAGAAGCAAAATTTTTATTTCAATATCATTGAATGATACCATTTTGAAACCATGATGAAGCTTGAATGAATGAAAAATTGGAAAATATTTTAAGAAGACACAAGGGAATATATAGTTAAATATATAGTATAGTTTTTTATTCCACAATAGCGAAAACAGTGTGAAAAATCCTCCTAAAATGTTGCAACCTGTCCACTTGATACTGGGAACGTCTTAGAAATGCTTTTAACGCTACATTTGCTATTTTCTTATAAACTCGATATTATAAGAAAATAGTAAAGACCTTTGCCTCCATTACCAGATCCTCTCGGCGCGGACTTAAATGCTACATAAATATCTCTAAGCAACCAATAATGCTAAGCTTCTTTTGCATCTCGTCAGCAGCTTTTTCATCAGAACATTAATCCCAACTGGAATCCAACTAGCTATCTTTATCGCGCAATTTCCAACTTTCCTCTCACTCCTGAACATCAATGAAAGCCTTGCTAAATTCCAGCCTTTACTTTTTAGACTACACTGTAAATTTCTCTCTATCTTAACTACATCTCAGGCGTTGCTTCTCTCTTTCTCTGTCTCTCCTTTGCTCTCTCTCTCTCTCTCTCTCTCCAATCTAAACGCGATGACTCCGAGCATCTTGCTTGGCTTGCGTGTGAAAAAGTTGTAAACTTTTATCATTCGTGACAAGTGTTTCTCGAATCTTTAAGTCGTAGGGAAGTTTCCAAAATTGGACATAGCCGTTGCTAGACTCGAGAGTTAGTTTTTTCCTCGTGGACAGGCCACATTGTAAATCTATTTCAGTTTGGGTATATCTTGAGAGTGAGATGCATGGTTAGGGGGCCAATGTTTGCAGTCGTCAGGTCTTCCTGATAAGGGAAAAGATTTCTACCGGGAGGAAGTGCCATCGGTTTCCTATATCTGTGTGACTATGTCCATCGCTTGTTTGCAGGTCGAGTAAAAGTTAAACGGCCATGTCCGGATAGAGCGTTTCAGGACGATAAGAAAGTACCTTAATAAGCTAAGGGACCTTCTATTCTTCATCCCTGTCAATCTTCCTGTCCTCGTCTTCGCTCCTTCGGTAAAATCCTCGTCGTTCCTACCTTTCGTTAAGCAAATTCGACGGTCCAACTAGATAGCGAATAATTACCAATTCGACGATCTTGATTAATAGTCCATCGTGTCACGAGACTGCAACGAGTCATCGTGGAAAGTAGAAAATGAACGCTGAAGAGGAAATCAAAAAGCATATAAGTATAATCTCCTGGCGGAATGCGATGAAGAACAATCGGTACAATTTCCCAAGAGATTGCATGACGATGGTTTCACCCAGTACGAAGCGGACTTTCACACACAGAGCAGGAAGAGAGTCGGATGTTTGATGGAAGTTGCAGCCGCAAGAAGAAGATCGAGGTGCACGGTTCTAATGCGACGGTCATAAAACGGCGCTATATTCACACTGTAGGATAAAACAAAAGACCGTTAAGAGGGTCCAGAGTGAACGTGCTGACGTAGGAAGAAGGAAACTAATAAGGGATGAGGCCCAGACTCTGCTTTGGCTGCTGGCGCCTTCGGAGGACCTTCGAGGGCCGATGCAGTTTTATTGGTCGTTGCATCCTTCTCTCTCGTCTCTTTTTCTTCTTCTCCTGCTTCTTCGTCCTCCGCTTCTCCCTCACCACTCGCCATGGCTGACCAGTATGTTGCCGCAAAAAGGCCAGTCTTCTCTCCCTTTTTTCACCACCTCGCCACTCCCCTCGCTTCAGCCACCTTCCATACGACGAGCGAACGACCAACGAAATGTCAACTGTGAGCCTCGCGAGCCAACACTAATTAACCCGACCGAAATAAACTGCCTTCCCCAACTGCCCTTCCACCTCACCATCCCCCCTCTCTTCGTCTACACCGAAAACGACCTCGGGATTAGATTTGATTAAGAAAAAATTCTAGAGTTGCATTTCGATAAGATAGCGATCTGAGGATCGATGGTACAACCCAACGCGAGAATATACCATATAAATATATATAATATACTATTTCCAGGATGAATTATTATTTTATCGAGAGACATATTATAGGAGGCGCAAAGTGGCTAAAGAGTAAACCGAAACTTTTCGAGGGTGAGGGTCAGGAAGAGGGGATGGGATGGCTTTCATGCAGCGAGTAGGAGTTTAAGGGGGTAAATCAGAATCCCCTTCCTCGTACGACGAAACCGCGGGGTTTCCCCCTACCACCCGCTGCCAAGCATTTCCACTCTACCCCGGCACGTCGCGATACTTCCCCCTATACTTTACAAGGGGACACCTACGAGGACGTTCACAAACGTCCAAAGCAAATATTTATAAACAAAAGAGAACGCTATATATGCCTCCAGCATCGAGGATACATCGTCCCAGTCGCCTAATATAGTACTCATATCCTAGGTTATTCCATGAATCCCCCAAGCTGACCCATGCGGACACGAGAAATTTTGTCTTCCACGGCACACCAAGCAACTATTTCATCCGTCGCGTCTCGCTCGTTCGTGGATTGGCCTGCATGGACTGGCGCAACAATCCGATTAACTTTGCAGCTTTCAACCTCGTCATGTGGAGAGACAACAAATATATACCATACACACATTATACATACAGTCGATGGAAACTCGATTTATCAATACAACGGTGACACAACTCCCCAAACTAGCCGAGCCAGTTATCTCCAATAGTGTAGTTCGATCAAAGATTCACCATTATTATACAGTCTCATCCATAATATATATGTAGGAAACATTACCTATGTAGGAGCAGCTTGTCAAAATGAAAGAGACGAGGAGGCTAGCGAGAGAAGCGGAGATTTCCCATTCAGTCAATAATAAGGAGACTCGTCGAAGGCTGGCACACTTTTACCTCCCAGCAGATGTCTTCACCACTTTCGGATCTATTATCATCACTTTTGACGAGTGTATCAACTGGCAGTTCTCTCGCATGCACTGCTGTCGAAACGTCAAGCGCAATATCACTTTAGAATTCGCAGCAACAAAAGGAACAAGCGAGTAGTTTTGCAACAATGCCGAGTAAGAGGGCGAAAGAGGGAGAGAGAAAGTTTGCAGAAGGTATGGTGCAACGTTAGCAACGAACTGCTGGCCCTGGCTAATTGTCAAAGTGCTTTCGCAACGTCGAGCCCTTCACACGTTCCCGATCCACCTTGCCACGTCCAAAATCCCACCCCTCTTTCGGCACCCCGCTCCCCTATCAACCCCCCTGTGTTTATTGTAGCTCTGCTCGAGCCGAGTCGAGCTTCCACACACGCCACTTTTCGAATGCTCGCGTGAAACGCGTCAACGGGCGACACAATTGTATGGCGTGCAGGAAGAGAAAAGCTGACGAGGGGACTGGGGGAATGGCCAGGGAGAATATTGACGGAGCACGTGTTTAGACAGTATCGCGCATTACAATTATGATGCGATTACGGAGCTCTTATGTATTGTTTGACGAATTGCGTATCGCTCGCAAGCTCGCGGAATCCCAATGGCCGTCGCGTCGGTACTTCTGATTATTATCTTTCCCGCTATCAAAAACTGTATATACGTACACGTGACGAACAATGATAGTTCTCTTATGGAAACAACTGTCGGAACATTAGAACTCGACGAGTTAAAATGGAGTTGTACTCTTGTGCCAATCAACCAGTGGCGACAAAGATACAAAAGCTCCGCGTGTATATATGTATATAATTATATTCTTCTCTTTATTCCTCTTTTTTCGAATGTATGTTTAGTAAATTTTTAATATCCTTATCTATAGAGTCTTCCGTGAATCTCTGCACGAATGAAATATTTTATCGGACTCGGATGCTTGTAAAAATTATATCGAAAATCGCAAAGGTGTTTTGTGGTATTGAATTTTTCGCTGGCAACGTTAATGGATAATGTTTATTAGCCTTGTCGAAGGTGAGCAAAACGAATGGGTTAGAATAAATTTCGAGTGGCTTAATTACGAAGCGATGGTGTCCGCACCATGCTGGCTCGTAGTTGTCGGTTGTTGCAGGCTGCATAATACTATACTGCATATACTATATATATTGCATGAACGGCTTCTCCTCCCCGGACTCTACTTCCACGCACAGCCCTCTTCTTCCCTATATATACACATATACTATCTGCAATCAGGTGTAAAGCACACGAGGCATTGCATGAGCGTCGCGCTTCGATGTAACGTGCCTATACAGAAAACGAATGGGTAATAATTATAACGCATCCACATAATACAAGGACCGGAAAGCTCTACTTCGTCCAATCCCACCAAGATCCTTTGATTCTCGGAACCAACAACGAGATCCACGAAATCATTCTTTCTTCTTGCAATGTATTTTTTACAACTATATATAGCATATCATTCCTTTTAGCTTCTTGACTCCCATTCTTATACCCGTTGAGTGTTACAGTAGCATGCTACAACTGTGTACAGCTTACTAGCTTGGACCAATCCACTTTGACAACGCTCAACTTATTTCTATAAATTTCAGAAACTCGCCAGCAAACTCCGTTCCACTACTACGTTATTCCATGTCTTGCTGGAGAATTTTTCTTTTAAAAGAAATCTCTTCTAAAGTTGTTTCTTTTTTTCTCCTGCCCATTCCCGAGCTATAGATCGCTCGTAGAAGATATTAAAAACAGATCTTGATTGGGTTTTATGGCGCTGCTGTAGACTGATTAGAGCCAGTAATAGTGTAACTTTACGATATTGTACGCAAGTTCACGTATTATAAGCGGAAGATGTTTGCGTAGCTATGCTGGCAATTAAATATGTTTAAGATGTAGACTACTCTGTGCTCTATAGAGTGCAAACTAGTTCTTATGGCTAAATTATGGCTTGCTAGATTAACGCCAAGTTTTACTCAACTATTTTTTTCTCCTTCTATACTTTATTTCTACGCCTTTGGCTGTAATCACAATTTTTCCTCGTATCTCGTAACTACTTCTAATTATAGTGATTGCAATTAAGTCGGTTGTACGAAGCACGAGAAACTGTTTTATGACTTCATGGCTAACATGTAAATAAACTTACAACGCATAATAAGATTGATCCCTCGTGGTCTACATAAGTGGATTGGATAAAACGAGCTTTCAGAATATGTAAAATGGAAACCATCTCTAAAGCTCAGACTGTTAAGTGTAAATACATCATGGGGACCTATATTAGGACGAATAGCCAAGAGTATCGACATCAAATCTACTCGATAAATTTTCCATCCACTCGATTGAAACAAGAAAATCCAGAAGATTTAAATCAATAAATAAAACTAATCAATCACTGACTTTCTCAATATATTCACTGAATCTATTCAACGAACACGTATCAACTTACGAGAAATTAATCGTTATTGAATAAACGAATTTATAGCTGTGAATCCGTCTAATCAAAATCCATTATTCGTGCATTCTAAATCGAAAACTAAATAAAATTATAGTAATTAAGGCGTATTAGAATATAGATTGACGAGTATTTACATTTGAAATCAAGAGGCTCGACAGAGTCTTGCACTAATAATTAAAAAAAGCTATAATATATGATCGTGATACAATTATTATCACGTGAACGTGTTATCGAGTATTCTTTTACCGAAACAGCAGACATTAACGATTTAGCTGCAGGATTTGAAAAAAAATGAAAAAGTTTAAAATTATAGCAGAATCCATTGGTTTATATAATGATACATGAATCTCCAATTATCGATGAACCGATCTTTGCAAAAATGTGGAGTTTTCCGATAGCGGAGTGAGGGATTTGTTGCGTGACGCGAGGAACGCTGATGGCTGAGCGATCATATCCTGCGATTTGAAGAAAGTCGCGAGGCTGGCGGGTCGCCGGAGGATAATGATCGGCGGAAATGTTCGTGCTAAAATATGCAGGTCCGGCTAAAATTACCAACGGGAGCCGCCGGCCAAGAGCGATTCCGTCAGGCTTCATCGTACGTATACACACTCGCCCGCGTTTCTCCCTGCAAATCACAAAAGACTCCGTAAAAAGAAAATCCTCTGCCCGCTTGGTCCTTCAAAATCCATCGCGCGTCGTTCGAAATTTATCACCGACTATACACTCCACACTCTTTTTATCCTCCGAAACCTTCCCTCGCCGTCGAGACTGAAAATTTCTGCATTTCCATTTGCAACTCGCGCATGTATCCGAGTTCTTTTTTCCTGTTCCAATTACAAATATCGTTTTTAGCATCGAGGAGGAAACAGGAAAATCTCAATTAAGCGAGAGAAATATAGCGTTTGGAGGGAAGAATAAAAAACAATCGAGAGTGTGGGTTTTCACAGCATTATTTAAAGAGCAGTCCAATGGAACATATACGCTTGGCGTCGCTTATGTCAGGTGATATCATAGACAGAGGCAATTTCCTGAAACGGGTTTATACGTTCGAGACGCGTAAGGAATTTTTCAAGAAAAGTGTACAAAAGAGATAGGGAATAAGGCGTGTAAATGGCTAAGTGGTCATTGTTTTAGAGGCGAACGATTTATGGGATGGGCGCACGGAGTAGGATTTCTTTCGCAAGTTCTCGTTATGCGTTAACCTTTAAGCGGCGAACGGACGTTCGAATGACGGAAACCTTCGACGAGCGGAACGACGCACACTTGTGCGTATATGCACAGTGGCATGTCACAGGAACCAATTAACTTCTCTACAAGAAACAGCCATTACTACAGAATGCGTTAAAACAGCCGACGCTCGCGAGGATTAATAGAAACTGGCCGCCCTGCCAGATTACGCTTGACAGTTTTCCTACGTAGATTTTCCAATTGAAAAACACACATTGACGAGAAGACCGTGCGCCAGCACACTGGATGCAATTAATTTTACCTCCGACCAACGCTTATCCTCCTCCTCCCCCCACCCCCACTCCCCGTCTAACAAATTAATTCTCCAGAGAGACATCGCACCTCTCCTTCTCAATAACACCATGAATCTTAATTCCGCTGCAGGTATATATACCAGCTCCTATCGTGCCAGGGGAAGCTAAAAAAGAGAGAAAAGAAATACCTTCTGAAAATATCGTCACGATCGATAGCTTGGACCTCTTTCGAAAGGAATACCAAAACCTGCGAGAAAATGGCCCTCATCAGCGTCGACGACAAATTCCCATCGAGCGTGAGAATTCTCTATATAAGAGCGCGACGCGACGCGCCTTTCTTTCGGCTCCTCGATCGATTTGCATCTCCTACGTGAGTCGCGAGCTGACGATTATTCCACGGTCGATCCCAGTCGATATCGTCGATAATAAACGCGCGTGCTGGAATCCAGCGATTTTTCACAATAGAACCTTTAATGGAGAAACGCGATAAATAAGATCCGCCGCTTATGTTCTCTTAACGATTGTAGTTTAGCCTCCTCCAAGCTTCCATTTATCACGCCCGATGAGTTTGATTCATGAACCACCAACACGCAGATATACAACAGCACTCGACCTCGCGCTTCGTGTTTATATACGTGCGAATTCTTTTTCAAGGCCACTCGCGATATTTGCAAGACTCCGCGATAATTTTTGACGGCGTCGTTATCGGCCGAAGCACTTCCGGTACCGTTATATACGGCGGGTGTACATTAGCAGCAGGCTCTGAATTTATCGGTGACAATTATAATTATCGAGCGGCTTGGCGGGTTTTAAGAGGCAGCTGTATGGTAGCGGGTTGACGGAGAGAGAGAGAGAGAGAGAGAGAGAGAGAGAGAGAGAGAGAGCATCGTGTGACGAGAGCGTTGACGGGGCGCTGTAATAAAAGGAAGAAAAAAATGAAGGAGTCGAAAGGTTCGGGTGTAGTCGTTAAGCTCCGGGAATTTCTCGGCGCGGTCTTTTTCTTTGGACGCGAGCGCGCTGGCAACGGCAACGTACCGACGGCAGCCATGATGGATCGGCCCAGTCACTTTTATCAATCGTTTAGACGCGATCGTGCCTCGATTCTCGAGAAACCGCGCGAACTCGACGATAATATTTGTCAACGCTGGCCCTGAAAGCTTCCCGGAGTGCTCGACTCTTTCGTTCCATCATCGATCACCTTCCGGTTCGTCTCGTGCGTGATCGAAATCATTACGACGCACTTATAGTAAGTATATTATACCATAGCTAATGTATATATATATATATATATATATATATATATATATATATGTATATACAAATCCAATCGAAACGCACGACGACCTTTCACTTTGACTTTTTCCCAACGCATTGTAAACCCAACAAAAAAAAAACTCATGAGAGAACAATGACCATTTCTCCGTCCTCCGACAATCTTGCGAATTTTCCATCATCGCGATTAAATAGGCGTTTGCTTGAGTTTACGGCGGGACCTTGAGGACTTTTGGTAAACCAGTGGTTTTTCGATTCAACTGGAACGTATAAGGGAGTCGTGCGTGGAATTTAGATGGAAAGATTTTGCGAGGACTCGGTGAATCAACGTGGGGACTTCGAGACTAACTTTATACGTATTGGCACAACTCTTATTCGGTCGAGTGTGTATAAACGGGCTCGATATAAGAAATTAGCACTTTAAAAATACTTGTAGTGGAATATTGGGAGGAGGTGTAAATATTGAAGAGAGAGGACAGAGGGACTGTGCGCGCCGAGTGGGAATAATAATTTCAAGATGAGCCCTCGTGGGGCTTCGCAGGGCTTTGGATGAACGAGGAGGAAGAAAGAAGACGAAGAAGCGGAAAAGGGGAGAAGGCCGTATACGTTACAGGTGAGAGCGCGAGTATCGCGTGCTGCAAACGAGCCGGCAGCTGCCCGCTCCTGACTATACATGCTCTCGGCTATTAATATACGACTGACCGAGTGGGACCGATGCTTCCCTCTCTCTCTCTCTCTCTCTCTCTCTCTCTACTTTCCTTATTTCTCTCTTCTTATACATACGCTTATACTTACATTAACTTAACCGTCCTATTATATCACGTCAACTTGTCCAAACTCTATGCATTTTAGCAGGAAAAATCAGCTGTGGAACAATTAACCCATACGTCAACTACCCCTTATCATATCGATCTGATCCTATCAATCTTCGTTTGCATCAAAAACTCGACTGTATAGATGCGCTCTAGTATATTGATCGATGAATAAATAAAGTCTTTTATGACTCCTCTCCAGCAGCTATATATATTCTTTATTCTTCTTTCGCTCACATTTATTTTATTCTATTTTCTGCAAATTATTTGGTCACACTGTGATTGACACATTGACAGTTTATGCGAGTCCAAACGTTACATAGTAATCGCTGTTAAAAGAGTCACGCACACTGGCGAACGCTCGCGAGTAATCGTTATAATGAAGGGGTAGGTAGAGTTGATCGGTCCCAAAACGGTCAGGAAGCAAGAATAATTTTCGACAAAGATGTCGAAGCTCGAGTTTTTTTCTGAATTACGTATATGCTTGGTACACAGGCACGCCGTGCAATGTATCCTGTCGTGACGGCTCGCTGGTAAATTTACCAACGCGTGTAAATCTAATTTTCTCCCTTCTTCTTCTTCTTCCTCCTCTTCTTCTTCATTGTAATTTTAGTGCCGGCAAATTTGTGGAGTGGAAAATGTTAGAGAGATTATTTGAAATTCACGTTCATATCCGGCACACGTCAGTTTTGTGAAATGTGAAATCGAATGATTCTACACGTCGCGAGTGGAAACGAGAAGGTACATAGTAATAAAGTATATAAGAAACCGTCAGTTGGCCTGGGATAATCTGAAGAGAAGCAGCGAAGCTTGTGGAAATTTATATGCGACGTGGCGGTTCGCGAGTCGCATCCGTGATAGTAACGGGCTAATACAGTTTGATTTACTCTCTGGCAGAGTGTCCACCCCCTCCCCCTCCCGCACCGTCGACTACTGGCTGAATGTTGGGGGACACTTATGGCTACAGCCGATTGTCGAGTCTTTCACAGGATCCAAAGGACCATCTCGCTCTCTCCCTCTCTCTCCCCCATATCATTATATACCACCCATCCCGATGCACGCATGGGTTTTCATTGACGGCCGGGGCCCGCGGGCCCAACGTAATCGAAGAGAAAACTGCCATTTACCAGTCCCAATTCATGCCCGTGCAGTATAATTTACATGACTGCCAAAATGCCACCTGCAACTATCATACACCTCTCATAATCCTGTACTTGGCATTCCTCGTTAATTATATTCCGCAAACTAAAACAACTGTGCTTCGACAAATTGATTTAAATCATACGTCATTTGGTACACTTAGCATTCGAGCAGAAATTATCCATGAAAATGATATTTGGTTCGTATATAAGAGAATACAGCAGCTTGCCGGTGATTGAATAGAATTAAGGAACTGGATATGATAATTTATGAACGAGCCGTGTGGCAAGGAGGTATTAAAAATTTGCAAGTTGAAAGTGTCGTAAAGACTGGATATCTAAACGGTTTAACAGCGAGGAGTGAATGTACAGCGTCAGGTCGACTGAGAAATGGATTCTTTCCTGCGGGAAAAAAATACGCGTAGATAATATCGGCGTACAAGAGGGACTACTTCCTCCAATGGTATATATATATAGGAAGGAAGGGTGGCAATAAGGGACCGGAGGAAAAGGAGAAAAGAAGCGGGTAAGCTGAATTAAAGGAACGACTTGTTGGTTGGTTGACTCACTCTCGGTACAGAGTGCAGAAGGTGTAGTGGTGGTGGTGCAGCTGGAGAGGGAGGTGGAAGGGGAGGGTGATTCGGTCTATTCTCCAAGCTCTCCCTCTTACCATCGTCGATTGCTGCTGCGGTCTTCGTGCAAGAAGCGAAAATCCTCCGGCAAGATCCAAAGGAGGGGGGAAAACTCTGCGTTGGCGCGCACGCCGCCGCCGCCTCCGCCGCCGCCACACGAGGGAAAGGAAAATGGAAAGAACGTCCCGAGAACGACTGAATACCGGCAGGCAAGGGCAATCTGTTTTCAGCACCGCTCGGCTAACTTCGCCACTACCCTTTTTTCGCCCTCGAAGCCTCGACTATCACTCGGCAACTCCCACCGAGACGCTATCGCCACCGCCACTGGGCGTAAAAAGCACATCCGAATTGAATCATTGCTGAATAAGCGAGAAAGTGTCTGCCTCCGGGAAGGATAAAGCCATTTTGACCCCTGCGCCTTGCCATCTCCCTATCTACTCCCCCACCCCCTACCTCCCCTCTTCACCCCAATTCCAATGATTGCCAAACCTCCTTCAGCTTCTCCTCTTTCCATCTCGATCGCGCAGCCTCCTCCTTCGTGTCCGTTCACGGAACTGTCAAACTTTTATAGCTCCACGCTGATGATCCGTTCTACCTTTATTACCGATCGTTTCCCATCCAATGCGTATCTCCACGATAATTCGATTAGCTCCAAATCCCCTATAAACTAAACTATCTTCCTAGTTTATCTTCCCTTTAAATTATTTATCGTCTATTATACAATCCAATGCTATTTCTCAAAAGACGAACCTTAGGGATTATATGTATATATATATATATATATATATACAGTGTGTTTCTGGCAGTACAATATATTATTAATGCTGTGGCGTAAAACTCTAGCTTTCTATACCTCCTTTCGAACTCTACTATATCTTGCTGCATCTAATCTCTTGCTATCCATCGGGTCATCGGCTTTATCTTCGTTTTTCATTTCTTATTTCTCTAGCAACAAGTGGTCGACCGAATGAATTCTCCTTGTACCCCCAGATGCGAACTCGAAACTTCTTCATTCACCGCCTGAATGAAAATATGGAAATTTAGCGAGAGAATCCGAGATTTTCACCTGCTCGATCGAAACCGCGAAACTTTCGTGGCTCTACCGATGCGTTGCGTGCAGTCGTTAATCTTATCAGGCTTCTCGGTATTGGATTGAATAATAATTAGTTGGCCCGAGACACGGTCGATTTCATCAGACATCAATTCAGTCAAGCATTACAACGCTAATAATTCAATTTTAGAGATTCGTGCATGGTAAATATAGTACGCGTTTAGCGCTGTCTGTAGTCTCATTGGGATATATATCGGTATGTACTGCTGAGTATACAGTGCTATACAGCTCTCTCGATACTTATTGGAGAAAAGTTACAATCCTTATTGGGATACTCAATAATTTCTAGCACGATAATAAAACCATTTTCTAAAAACTTACAGTATATTAATTCGAAATCGGCCAACACGAGCTGCGATTCCGTTTTGAATTTATGAGGCGATCGCTACTATTAGAAGAAAGTTTCATATCATTTCCAGCAGCCTCGATCGAAATAAGCTTCTTTATTGTGCATTATGGAAGATTGATAGTCGAACGAAAAAGTTTGAGAAAATTTAAGCGAATGGCGCGAAGGCATTGGCCTCCGTAATGGCCCTTTATGGAGTTATGAGATCTTTTTTAGCAACAAGTGGTCGGTTGTTTTCATCGCTGTACGTACATCAGCCGGCTGCACGGTTTAGTCGATTTTTCCACTAAGGACCCTCTGATGATCTTCGATCATCTTCAATGGCTTAGAACCAAGGTTCGTGTTCCATCAAGCCACCGCAAGCCGGTATATAAATCCTATTGCGCCTTCAGCTTTCCATAGTCCAAATCCATTTTATCCTGCGAAATTGTGGTTTTATCGCTCATCGTCCGTCCATAAATAGAAATTTTAACGATTACGAGAGGAGATTTAACTGAACTGACGTGATATAATTGGCACGACCCCTCTGTATTAAATGGTAAAGTACAGTATAGAAGAGAGTTTTTTGCAGGTTTCTAAAAAACGTCCGTGGGAGCTCGATCAGCTCCAACGGTTCGGAACGGAAAGTTTCATTGCAGCGGAATGGAGCGCGACGCGTAACCGTAAAGTGAGAAATTTCCGGGGGCGTCGCGACGCACGTGTCCGGAGGATGCGGGACGCACGTGTCGCGAGGCTAGCTCATTCATCGACAGAGTCCATATTTCGAAGGGGACTGCATATCCTGGGAGCAGGAAGTAGTGACAAGTGCGCCTGGCAGCGACAAGTGCCAACGCTCCTCTTTCCCATCCTCGTGCGAACGCTCCAGCCAACGAGCAACCCTCGCGCTATATACTCCACCCTACACCGCTCTGCCATTCCGCAACCAATTCACTTTCCCACAAGGCTGGACTCCGTTATACCAATTTATCGAACGATTGTAAGCTCAGCTGTTATTTATCTTGCAACACGCAGCTCCCATAAAATTATATCTGCAAAACTTCTCTCTCTATATATACATATATTGTTCGTGCATACTCCCCATCAAAGAGAGTCCGAGGAATACATCATCCGCAGGTGCATGGCGCGTGTGAGATATATGCTCGATTCGGAAAAGCTTATTACGACAATATTGTGGCAATATTTGAGCTTCGAGAGAAGTACCACTTTTCCGAGCCGCGCTCCTGATATAAATAGTACACTGCTGAAAGTATATTGTTGCTAAGGCGAGGCTACACGCCAATACTGCGGGAGTAAAACAAATTTATGTCCTCGTTAATGCAACATTCCGAGGGAGACGTGTATGCTAAACGGTAGTATATGTTTAATTGCTGCATGGGATAAAAAAGTGCATTACAGACACATGCCTAGTTCTCAGTCTCCGAAAAACGGGCCTTTCTCTGCGTGGGACGAGGTTGGATTATGTGAAAAGATTGTATGGAACGATACGCCAGCCAATGACAAAGATCACGACGTGTATCGTTGCGCAAGATCCAATCAGTCGCTGTGATTCGTAAAGCACAGATGTTACTCGTCATTTTTCAGGATAAGCGAACCTGATAAGGGGCGAATGGCCGAGGTCCTTGATAAAGCAAATGGCACACCGCTATTAATTTTCTCTATTGTAGCTTCGCGCAACAAGCTGGCAATTAATGAAAATCTTAGTGAATCTACTCGAACAAAGGCTCTTTGGGAATTTTTTGGACAAGTTGTTATCTTGGTATTTCGGTAAGAGATTATTTTCAACCTATCAATGTTCTAAAGAGTAATATCCAACATATGAATGGAAGGATAATTAAGGAATTTTCTGATATTGTTTACTATAATAGATACTTTTTTGGGATTCTCGGAGCAGTAGCAATGGCCTAAGCAATGTTCGACGTATATATACAATCTTCACTTTTATTTGTTATTATTGTCGTCTGAGTATTTTAACGCGAAACCATAATGTCCATTCTGACGAGTGTTATATAATTGTCGATCGACTGTCTCATCTCTACGATTCGTCAAATCGTAATATCACGACGCTTCGCGAGCTGATGTTCACAGCCAAGTGCAAGGTAATTGGTTCTATATAAGCGGATTATAGTGCGGTAGATGGGAGAACCTGTGTCCACAAAAAACGTCCACCACCACATGTATAATCTTCATTTTTCGCGTCTTTGTCCCCCTAAGACGTGTCACCTATATACAGGCCGAGTCAATGGATTTTTCAATATTTGCATATTAATCTCATTGATGAAGTGGGAAATTGTCTTTATATTAAGGCGATTGCCGTGTGAGACCTTGGGAAGAAAAAGTTGTGGAGATTGAGGAGGAAAAGGAGCGCGCGCGACAGGGCGATTATTTGAAACTCGTTTCGTGCGAGTTGTGTCAGCGAGCCTCCCCTAATTAATACGCGACGAGGAGATCCCGCTGTCCGGGACGATAAAGGAATTAAGAACCGGGCGTTGCAGCTGGTGGTTTTATCCGGAGGAAAGGAGGGCGAGGTTGCTCGTACTCACTCCCATACTCTCGCACTCTCCTTATTTCTCCAGAGTCGCGTTGAGATTAGTGAACAGATAGGAAATAACCTGCAAGATCGGGATAACCATGGATCACCGATATAGACTATATATATATATATATACGCATACCTACCAGCGGAAAGGATCCAAGCGGAAGGGACCGGAAGTGCAATGTCTGGAAAGCTGGTCGGCCCACGAAGGCTACGAAAAGCGGTCAGGCACAGGTGTACCGCCCTTTAATTACTGCCGCCTAATAAATTTCACTCCCAGTATATCGCTTATAATTCCTTGAACACTGGACCGGAGCTAGTGCAGAAGAGCTCTCGGCTCGACTCGCCTCGACTCGCCTCCACTCGTGACACACGCACTTCTGCTCAGCTTCGAGCTTTATATTATTAAGATGTAATCGAAATTAAGCAATGACTATAAATTTTGCCAGCACGCCTTGATGAGAAATATGACTCTAATTTCTGCGGGATAATGACTGGATCAAACTCTTCCACGCTCCCCGGTATGCACAAAAAGTTTAAAGTCACTGCGAAGAATTACACTGTTGATAATTGAATTTCGATCGAAGCATGGATGCATAATGAATGAAAATACGATAAGATTGAATATGGATGAGATATATAAGTGTATATCCCATAACGATTATAACTCGACGATTAGTGCGGTTATAAATTTTTCAGACGAATTGGGAGTAGAAAAGACCATCCAGGGGTTTTGTCGGATAGCGTGTGCTATCGTGATTCGGACAGCGTAGCAGAGCTGCCAAGTCGTTTATCTCCGTAAGTCCGTGAGTGTTCTTAACAATATACTCTGCGCGGAGGAGAGTCTGGCTGAAAGCGGCAATTCGGAAGCAGGAGGCCGACGTCGTTATCGTGCGAATCGGCCGAGTTCTCTCACGAAGCTCGTACGTGCTTTGGGCCTTCTTCACGGGTCGGAGCTATACCTCGGCGTGTCCCTTTCGGTGTGAACGGGCCCTGAACGGACACTCTGGAATGTCGCGTCCCATCGAGTTTAGCCCGCGCCCACCGAGCTACCGTTGGACCCACCTTTGCCACCTACGATCTCCTCGCGATACACTCGCATCGCCACCAACGGTCAACCTGCTGCGAGGAATACGAAAATCCTTCCTTCGATGGATCGCGCGCCAACGCAAACTACGCACGAGTAATAAGGCCCATATTCCCACACATCTTGCCCTCCGCCACCACCCTCAACGCTGCCTGCGCTCGCGCCGTGGGAAACTCATACGTGAGCTCCTGGCCCGGACTCCCAAAACTACTTTCCAACACGAACTTGCTCCGTACAGCTGCGAATCTATTAATTCTCATTGGGGAATCTCTCATATTTTGGCCCATTCATCGCGAGCTCAGAGTATTTCATGGTGGAAGAAAATTTGGCCGGCGAGTGTATCGCGTCGTGCGAGACAGAGTGCCTCGGGAGTTTGGTCGGTAGACACGCGCGCCTCTCCAAGGTACAGTTTAACGCGGTAATAAGGCCAGGAACGACAATAGCGAGAGCTACGTGCCCCGTCTATAAGTGCTTCTAAGTGTCGTCATTATTTCATCATCCTGCGACTGTATTATGTATCAAGGATGGATATATATCGGTCAGTCTCGCGGAATTTACGCGTGCACAGCCACGTAGGAGGGCGGAGAGGGATATAATAAATATAGCGTATACATATATATATATATATATACTATTATATCGGGTCTGAATCTGGCTCTCGCAGGTGCAGCTGCAGGAGCAAAACATGCAGGAGAGGATGGAGAGCAGGTAAAGGGGGGGGGGGGGGGGAGGGGTGCACGCGCCCCTGACGCACCGCGATGCCACCGATATCTTCTTCTTAAACTCTTCTATCCGCTCATTCGTGCTCGCCTAAATGCCTATAATTTCCTCAATGATTACAGACCACAATAACCAAACTCTCCGCGCACTCTGAGCATTTTCTTTCTTCTCTATCGCTTACTCCCTTCCTCTCCACTATACCTACTGAAAAGAGAGAGAGAGAGAGTGTGTGTGTGTGTGTGTGTGTGTGCTCGTTACACGAAAGTTCGATAAAATTGAAATGAAACGAGCCTCCTAACCTTTCCCCTTTCTCCCACTTCTCTCTCCTTCTTTTCTCACCCTTTAGCCTGTTTTTCGACCGTGAATCCCGCGCAGGATTGAACATTAATGACAAGCGAACCCTTCGTTACCTATATGGAGAGATGAAACTACGATACATGGATCCGTTATTAGAGGATCGTTGTTGTCTCGATTGCTTGTGCAAACAGAAATAAATTCGCAGCTGTCTGGAATATTGATGATGAGGCTCTTTCTTTCCGGAGCTTAGAAATTCCCGTGTGTTTGTTTTGCCGAATGCTAGTTTTGACTTATTCCTCTCCAATTATAGCGCTTTATAAATGAGAGATCGCTATCATAACGATTATATGTCGCGATATAAGGAGATTAGTGCTCCGATGCTTTTTTTCATTCTTAACAGCTTGTCGAGTTTATCGAAACGAGCGTAGATTCCGTCGTGGCAGGTGCTTTTGGGATTTTCGGACACGATCAGATTCTGATAAACACGCAGTCACATTGTTTACAAGATCGCGTTTGTCCGAACAATATTTTTTAATGGCAATTTAATTTTGCGCGACGTGGAAATAAGGTTTCGATCATCTCGCCATAACGACGACAACTCTGTCACTTAATTTTCTTTTCATATGCAAAAAAGCGTGGAGTAATTTTTAACCCGATTCGGGAAATGTTTTAATTAAGCTAATATAGGAACATGGGTAAAGCTGACGTTTATTTCAATCTCATTATATCCGTGGTGTTGCATAAATTATGAAATGAAAACCTGAACGAGGATCGATATAAGCTTCACTTTTAGCAATTTAAAAATTCTCAATCAGTGCTATTGACAAATTTTCATAGAGCTTTTCGAAAGTGTTAATTGAATGATTGTTGTCTCATGATTGATAGAGTACTGGTGTATAAACGTCGAGACCGCGTGCTTGTGTGCGGGGGAGACTGGAGCACATATCGGGCGTGAATGATCAAGTAGCGTTTTTCAAAGCATCATTTTTATCTCCTTAAATCTTGATATATTAATGAGCAAACGAGGGGAATAGTCGCGTTAATTTTCAGTGTAACTCTCGGTAAAAAATTAAATCCTTTAGGCCTTTAGCAAGGACATTCCCCAGGAGTCAATTAAATCGTGATGGATGCCTGAGGAATCAAAGTTGATTAAAATCATGTCAGGTGGCAGTGGCTAATCTCGAAAAGCTATTCTGGGAAAGTAATCGCCCCGAGCAAGTGTGCAGTCAAGCATTGCAAATAGCATCACGCCTGACTATCCAACTTTTTCTTAACATCGAATCACTCGGACTTGCCATATTAATGTTTTAATGGCGCAGCGAAAGCTCTTATTGCGATTTGTTATACTGACACGTGGAATCGCTTTTCAAACAGAAGTCCTTATCACCCGTGACTAATACCAGTGTGTTACTAAAAGGAACGAGTTCTTCAGCATTACGATTCCTAACAAATGTTTCCTGTTCACCATATAAGAAAGGGAAGATGAAGTATAAATCGACAAAAATCCCGAATGTGTATCGACGATCATCGAATAAACCTCTCGCACAATAAAGCATTATAAAATTTTAAAATAACGCGAGATCTTGGCAATAAGAAATTAAAAAGAAGATCGACTCACCTCTTGTTGGTGAATGAGAAAATCAGGCGGAGGTTGGGGCTGGTGGTGGTCCGCCGATACGTCGTGCAGGAGGCCCACGTGGTCCCAACAGTCCTCGGACATGTCCATGATGGCTAATTATGTAAAAATTGCAGGAAGCTCCTTTCCCAGAGGAGCTCCGCAATGGAAAAAGTTCACGAGTCACTAAAGTCACACTCTATTCTCGGTCGGATGAAAAGAGAGAAGGACAGATATATAAATAGACGAAGAGATATTAGTTACGAAGGTAAACAGGAAGGAGAGACGCGCGGCTGTGGACGCACATACGTGTTTTGATGAATGAAAAAAAAGGGTGGTGGTTTGAAGGGATCGAGATTGAGCGCGGGAAAGGTATACGGTGCGTCGTGGAGTCGCGTGCGCGGCGTTCTGCGACAGAGAGGAACGGAACGGATTGTGTGCCGACGGTGGCGACGGCGACGACGACGGCGTCGAGGACGACGGCGGCCGTCGGTGGTGGTCAGTCGGCGTGGAATGAAGTTGGCCTGCGGGTTAGGTTGGGTTAGCCGAGCGAGCCGGAGTTGCAGCATCAGGCAGCAGCAGGAGAGGGACGCTATAGGGAGCCGGAGCGATTCGGAGTAGCCGAAGCTACAGAGGGAGAGAGAGAGAGAGAGAGAGAGAGAGAGCGGGTGTGTGGAGGGGCTCGGTAGAGGGTGTAGAGGGGATTTTGCGCGCGCGATAGAGAGAGAGAGAGAGAGACGCACAAGGCGTAAGTCTAGCCTGGTCGTTCGCTTAACCGTGCAGGAGGTGGCGCCAATATAACCCGCACACCCCACCTCCAACAAAGAGCTTGCGTATATAATACCTGTGCGAAGTGTATACGTTGCTACGCTCGTATGGTGTACCAACCTCCTCTCTCCCCCCCCCCCCCCCCCTCTCTTTTCATCGACACGTACCGTATTGCGGGATTTCTCTGCCAACCGCGGCGTAATTATTATTGCGATTTCACTTTAACCGAGAGGTAGGGGAAAACGTTTTTCTCTTCATCCACACCATTCAACCTGAAAACTCATCCGACCGCTAGCTCCCTGATGCTATACCTCGCGCGTCCTTTCCAGGTGCAATCGTAAATTATCTCCCTCGAAGCATCATCTATTCTATGTATACGCATACAGTCCGTAAGAGACTCCCGAAGGACCAATACGTTTCGAACGCTTGTCTCTTATCAAGAAGGACGATCGACTCGTTCCAATAATCCTGTTGAAAGACAAAAGAGTGGCGAGATCGACGCGCCGCCGACCGATGCAGTTTTCTCCGAGTGACCCAGTTTTGGCGACTCGTTTTCCACGCACAATCCATATCGCGCTGGCACTCGTTATCATTCTTAGCCTCGAAAAGCAACGCTGATAGAGATAATCCTTTTGCGATATACGAGTGAAACGTTCTCGTTGGAAATATCGCGCTGAGGGAATCTGATGGATTTTTCAGATCGGCTCGCAGCGATCGACTCCCGCTGGAGCTAGTCTGGAGTCTGGACGGAGGAGAGTCCTGCACCCTTGGAGAACCTCGCGAGAGTGCGAGCTGTTTTGCACCAGCAATCCCTGCGCCACGGTCCATTAACGCTCTTTCCCTGCACTTACCATTCTTACCAGATATGCGAAAATCGTGTGAAGTATGAATTATGCTTCCCAGAATCTTCCTAATACGTGTTTACTACCCCTTAAGCTGAATAAAACTTAAGGAAGATTGCTGCGGAAAACACACGAAATAGCTCGGTGTATTATACTTTTTCCTGATGCATTTAGTGTTATTTTGCAATTTCTGATTATACCGGCCTGCAGACATCTGCTTGATTTACAGTATAAGATTGCGCACTACATTTTGTCCGTATATGTGTTAATGGATAATTATTACCAAGTATAACGAGGAGATTATCGCAAAAACTGCAAACCACCGCGATATGCGCGAAGGGAGAACGTTTTTTCAGGTAATTTAGAAAAAGTTTTTAGTCGTGTTTTTTTTTCCACTGTGTACTCTCGCTGCCATGTCCCTCGTCCTGGGTGGGTTTCCAATTGAAATTCTGCTCGATACTCTCCGTCTGACGCTATTATCGGATCAGTACACTCGGGAATGACCTGTCATGCTATATCTACGCGAATAAAACGATACATGTAGCTTTTACTGTCAAATCGTAATTTAACATTCAATTTTCAATCGTACTAATTCCCAAAGTATATAACAATCGATCCTGAAGCATTCCTTTTGAATTGCTGAATGAACGCGGGACAGTATCCCTCCATGCTTTTCGAATGTAATAGAGATGAGCCAATTAGCGCGGCTATTTTTGCGTACCGCTAAAAGTAGAAACAGAGTATAATGAACGTGAATGGAGCGGAAAATCCGATTAAAAGTATGTAGGATTGTAATAATATTTTAACAAAACCATCCTATAAATGAGCTTCGTTTTTAACGATGAATTTGCTTGTATTTATTATTATTATCATTAATAATGGGTATACCTTACAGACTGCAGCTTTGTTCCCCATCGATCTCTATACGTTTATGTTGCTGGCGAGCGTTGGTAAAATCCTCGACTTTGTGTGCTGCACGCTCGACCACTTTGCGAATCTTGTCCCGGAGCCTTCGTAGCGATGATAATGAAAGTTGAAATAAAAAAGTACAAGGCGAAGGAACAAAAGGTACCGAGTGAGATACGGAATACCGTATGGGAATATACTTCAAGAATGAAAATTAAGAAAATAAAATTCTGGAAAAATGATAAAAACTAGAAGAAATAAGCTCATTTCAGATCATTTCCTGCTCCTGTATATATTAACAAGCGTGTTACCGCAGGGCAGAGTTGAAGATTTTTTAAAAACGTTAAGCGACAATCTTTAATCTACAACGAAGCAGAGCGATTTCACACTGGCTTAAAATTAAAAGATGTATCAATCTTATCTCTGACATTTGACGACGGTAATTTGGCCCTAATGACGGGTTTAAAAGATCCTTTTCGGTAGAAATCGATTACGGTACTTATCGCAGTACTTGGCGCGCTTTAATTTCGAAGGCATTTTTTCAGTACGCATGAATATGCACCTGTATACAATGTATAGTATTTTTAAAGGACGTTGGTAAAAAGGGTAGCGCGCCGCCTTCCTTATAGATGAAACAGCTTGATAGGCCCTATATATGTCCGCGGTTTCCTCAAGCGTATCGCTGCCCAATATTATTTTCATTAACATCGTAACCCCGTACGTGCAGGTTAGACCGAAGAAGAAAGCATCGTTGCTGGTTGATAAAATTTTAATTATATTTCCTAACGCTTTTGAGACTCGAGGTTGCGTAAAATCAGGAAGAGATGTAAATTTCGGTGATTCCGACAGGAATAAAAGAAGCAGACGAGGGAGGGTCGTTGCACGTATATAGAGTCGCATGTTTTTGAGGATCGTTAGAGGCGAGTCGAGCGCGGAGAGTGCAGAAAAAGGCGAGTGCAATGGCGGATGAGGGAAAAGAGGAAGCTGGTTTTGGAGTCTGCTGAACCGCGCGACACGTCGACCCGCGCGCGCGGTACATCAGAGGGAGTTGCCTCCTTGGCAGACTGGCAGAGTGCCGCGGCGAGAGCGGCGACGACTGCAAACTCCAACGGCAGCGCGGCTACGTCGCTCCGAGCTTTCGTATGCACCGGCTGGCATAAGCATAACGCTGAGGAACACGAATAGATGATATCGTTACTGCACCTTGGTGCCGCGCGCGAGATTCAACCCGGGCGACCCCGCATTTTACCCTCAGGAATCCGCACGGCCAATCTCAACCATCAAACCGTCCGCGCTGTTTCGCGCGAAACCGCTGAAATGGCCGAAAAACCTCTTGAAGCCGCTGTTACTTTTATATATATATATGTGTGTGTGTGTGTGTGTGTGTAGCGTGCAATAGCGCGTACGTTTCAACTTTAACGGCCCCCTTCCACGTCTTTGCATTTTTATACTCGCTTAACGCATTTATTTTGGTTTGGCTGCCGGTTTATATATGTACATATGTGTTAGTCGAGTGTGGAGCGTCGAGAAATAGGATTCTCGCGCGTCGGTTTTATAGCGGAGATGCGGGCCCCGATCATTACTCGACGCTTCATTAGAATATCACCGATAAAAGGACTTTAATTACAAAGGCATCGCGTAGCTTCCTGCCTCGAGACACGCACGTTTCATGTGCGTGCGGCACGCATCTACGCCACTTTTACCCTATTCTAGCATCTCGAGCGTATTTCTGCATACCGACAACGATTAGCTAGGTCGTTTTCTTAATTACGAACAATTGTAATGAGCGTTAAGAACGCCCTATCCTTGCCATCTCTGTAATACGCATGATAAACGCACGGGCGAACGTGTATTATTATGATCCACCATACTTTTATATATACAATAATTAATATCTACTTTACAGCTTTATCTCACAGTAAACTTTTATAGGATAAGCTATGTTTTTCTGCAGATTAATGATTTAAATGCAATTTTTGATGCACGTGCTCGTAATGCAATTTGCGCACCAGTCCATTTGGACCTTATATACATCGCTTATTGAAAAGGCTTTGTAAATTATTTATGTGTGCGAATAAGTCGATGTAATGTATATACATACTTTTATAGAGACGTTGAAAATAATTCCAATAAATCCAGCTGCCAATATATTTTCTGATAAATTGATTATTGGAACGTTGTATATATGTATTAAATAACTCATGTATGCTCTTTTTCGTTTTTTTTTTTTTTTTTTTTTTTAATATTTGATATATCTTGCCAGTCTCTTATAAATTGCATTATCCTTTTTTGTCAAACTTTCAATAAAGCAGTTGGACAATCTAATTTTGACGACAGAAGAGCAATAATAATTTTTCGTAAATCTGTAGTAGTGGAGAAAAAGCAATTATTCAAAAAGGAATTTTTTTTATTCACGAGAGGGAAAGAGTTTAATTTTTTCGATGGAGATTATTTTAAATGCAGAACAATCGGCTCGATTGAATCTGAACGTGAACGGAATACCGCGAGTCCGATAACTCGTGAGCCTGTGTGCGTATGTGTAGTACACTATTATGTGTTACGATGTATCGGGAAGACCGTACAAATAGCTGCTTGCTGTGGAGAAAGGAAATTTCTTTACCACGGGAGTCGTTGGTTTGTCGACCGCCGCTGGAGTCGCTGGCGTATCGATTAGTACAGGAAAGATGGCGACGCCCAGTGAACTGTCTATCGAAGAAATACGTAAATATATGCTGGAGAATGGTGGCACAGTGCGTAATCACGACTTGGTGAAGTATTTTAAAGGATTCCTCACGGATCCTGTGACCAGAGGTAAGACTCGTTTCCTTCAAGACCATCAGCGTTGCGAAGCTAGTCGTGTAGCTGTAACCTAGCACATCTGACATGCTCAATAGAACCATGCTTGCATTCCTTCGACGAATGTTATTGTTATAATGAAAAACAACAAACGGATAGAGTTTAGTGAATTGTTTTGATTTACAGTGGAAGCCAGGAATCGCTTCAAGGAATACGTGAACATTCTAGCAACAATAAAAAATGAGGAGGTAGGTCACAGTCTCGATGTTTTCCTTTCTTGACAGTAAACGAGTAGCGACTTGTTGCGCGCCGTGCAACGTTGCCGGCTGTAACCTCGTGGCGCGGAAAAGGAACATTTCAAATTTTTTTCAAGAAACTTCCAAATTTAATTATTTTAAATTAAAATTTTTTTGAAAACCAAATAGGGATTCTAAGATTAAATAAAAATTACAATTATTAAAGTGAAGAAATCGACAGTTTGAATATTATTCACGCTGAGAAAAAATGTCTCGGTGTACGTATCCGAAAATCTCGTTTACCAAATATTATTGTACTTTCTTAGGGAGAAAAGTTTCTAGTCTTGAAGAGAAAATATCGGGAAGCATCACTGGATCTCTCGTCTCCACAGCTGGTCGTCTCACCTTTTTCCTCTCCTGAATCGATTACGCCAGTTTCTCCACTTCGCGAACCTCCGCCTTATAGGCCTCCTCCACCCGCACCTCTCAGTCCCGTACCAAATACTCCAATCGAACAACAACAAATTGACGAACGATGCACGGCTCAAGAAGGGAAGAGACCATTGGTTGAAAAAGGAAGAACTAGCTGCAGTAGCACACCCGAGGAAGAATCCCTGTCATTCTCGCCACCTGTACCTCCTCGTCGCAAAAGTCAGGATAAGCTCAAGGTCGAGAACAAAGAGAATGTCGATCGCAATAAAGGAGGAACGGAAAATGTCATCAAGGTATGTGTACTTTGCGTCTCTCTCTAAAGATCGAAATTCTTAAAGAATCTTATTAAAAAAAAAAAAAAAAAAAAAAAAACCAAATCCAAAGTAAACAAGTAAAATATTCAAACTGTTTTGATTTTTCCAGGAGGACGAGGCAACGCCATCGAATCCAGGGTCAACTGAACACTTGAGTTTTCGCGAAAGAATGCAGCGCTTCAATCGAATGGCTAGTGAGACTGATCTTCCCAATAAACCAACGGGAAACACCACTCCCGTGAAGAAACGAGCAGAGAAGGTAAAGAAAATCTGAGCAATTTTTAAACGCACAGTCCACGAGTTTCTCACGCTATCTGTAGCAAGGCACGATTCCGGGGTCGTTCGGTTCGTTAGAATATATTAGATTCGAGCAGTTGGCAAGAGGACTAATAACCTTTGTATCAGCCAAGTGTATTGTATTTCGACAGAAACGTGGTAAACTTGGATAAGAATAAAGTGATCGGTGCACTTTGAAAAATGAACAATGCTTCGCAGAATTGCACACACACACACACAATCGTAAAGGTAAACAAATAAAAGGTTGAGCGAGCAGATAGGATACAATGCGTAAAGGTTGGCTGTTAATCTTGCATACGGGCATACCGAGTAAACTGCTAGTAAGGAATGAAATCCCTTATTCGAGTATCCTTTGCTGGCTGAGTTACACGCGGCGCGCAAAGTTGGCCAATGGCCCTTCCCTCTTTCTCCTCGCATAGGCGCGCGCGCATATTTCCTTCCTTCGACGATTCCTCTGAACGTTCGTGAGCCGTTTATCGCGGCGAGCAATATTCATCGCATTTGAATATCCTGCGGGCGGTATCTCGCGTAGCGATCAGGATGTTGCGCCGATGTTGCCGTAAATCATAATTAGCCTCGGCTGAAAATTAAAAGTGGTAGAGGAGGCTGTGTGTGCGCGCAGCAGCAGCAGCAGCAGCAAGAGGACACGGGGGTTCCTTTCCGCTATAGCTTGCAAAGCTTTCACCAACACCGCCCGAGTACTGCCGCCGACCTTCGTCATAATTTCGATATGTTTATCGTTCCGAACGCTTAAAGACGCCGAACCTGCCGAGGATCCCGCTGTAAAGAAGCGGAAGAACCACACCGTTGCGCTCCGAGCGCGTACACGAAGACTGCTTGATGTCTTCCTCTCAGCGATTTCGTTCCCCCGAATGGATCGACGCTCGCTTCTTTTCGAAACTTCCAACCAGCACGAGTGGACTCTGTATAGGAGTTTTAATAATTTTATAGATGGCTCGCAACGGTTTTATTAACATATAAGAAAAAAGCGTTTACCGGTAGAGAGAATAGACGATAGGAAGGCCGTGATAATTATGTATTATTCAGAAAGTGCCGCGTTCTCTCGGCGGTGCGCCTTTTATGTACGAATTCGGACAGGCGGGCCGTTAATTTTTATTGGCCTTTAGCGTGGAAAGGGTTTTGGATTGCACGGAGGGAATTCTCTCGCCTCCGGACATCCCGTAATCTCTCGGTTGCCTCCGGGAAGGCCCACTACCACCACCACCACCACCACCATCATCGCTTTGCTCACTCTTTCTTTATAATAATTATCATGCTACGTGGCCTCGCCATTTCGCCCTTCGCATCCCTAATGAGCGACTCGCCGAACCCTGTGTCGCGTGCCGCCCTCTTTGCCATCCAATTGCCGCATCAACACGTTTTACGTAATTTTCCGCCGAACTTTTATCCTAATATTCGTTATACGGGTCAATTGGGATACCGATAGCCGCGTCTCGACTCTTGCACAGCCGCTTGTAAAATTTATTTCTACTCATCAATGGACTATCTTGGTTTATATCACACTTTACGAACATTCCACCGTTTACCCGACGTACATGACGTAAGTGTGTGTCGTGTAATAACCTCGCGCAATGATAACGGACGTGAATTTATGAATGATTAAAATGCAATAAAAGCAATTATGCCATTTCCTTCTCGGAATATATGACGTCTTCATTAACGGATCTCGATGATATCTGCTAATTAGTCTATATATTAGATATGTATTTTTTCAAGGGTTTCCTTACGGTCACTGATCAACGACAGGTGTTCCGACACAAATGTGTTTCCCCCAGGTATTTTTACGCAATAGGGTTTTCTTCTGTCGCCCTGAACCACCACCTGCGTCGATAACACGACCAGTAATAACCTCTAACGTATTACAACCCCGTTACAAATCTAATGCGATCGTTTGTAAGCATTTCGGCACTTTGCCACATCTTTTCGTTTTATGGAAATGCGGGGAAAGTGCGGGTGGCAAGGAAGGAATACGCTCGAAACGCGCTTCGCTCGAGCTTCCACCAACTAAGCCCGCTTGAATACATTACGTCTTGACGCTAGACTACGAAAGACCAAACTACCACCATCAATAATTTCCTCTATATATATATATATATATACCCATTATTCCTCTATATTGTATTCCAAAGCTTGTTCCATTCACTATCATGCAGAGAAACCATATTGATAAACGTACATCGTGTTCTTTTCAAGAAAACACGTTTCAGAGTGATTTTCCATACTTTTAAGGGCTCTTATCCGACCTAATTAAATAGGAATTATTCATACTATGAATTATTCATACAAGGAAAACAAGGATTCACATTGCTTAATTGTACTTAGTCTATAATTAGAGCGGGAACAGGAGGAGGAAGCCAACAAAGACAGTGTTCGAGGTGTACTGTTAACCTTTGAGCAATTGGCCTTTGTAGTTTCAACGAAATTCCTAGTATATAATAGTTTAAATTATTTTTTATCGAACCTTTATAGTTAATATATATATATATATATGTATTAGCTGTCGAATAAATGTAAACATTCGATCGACGATTATTGTACTCGAGAACGATTGTCGAAAAATGAAGCAGCAGTTCCATAGCTGAGGAGTGATGGAGGAAAGCAAGGTTTGTAAGTTGTCGAAAACTGCAGGAGAGCACTTACTTTATGTATACACACGAGGGCATAACTGCCGAGGGGTCCTCGCAAGGAGCCTAACAAGAAGCTCGCTTTTACTTGGGCACCTCGAGGACGCGTTCTAATTAGGATCACGCGTGTACTCATCTTACGGCGCAACGCGTCTTGTCGACAGCGTCTCTTCGCCAAGCTGGAACCTATTGGATGGAGCAAGAGGATCTCGTTGGCTGCATGCGAGAGGGGGAGCGAGACCGGGAAGGCAAGGAGGGAAGATAGGACTCATCGTAAAGGAGCCTTACACGACCATGCCGAACTTGGGATTCGCCTGTATAGTTGCGCATACATTAGGGACCTTGGCTGAGAAACTTGGAGGGTAGTTTGCTCCTTGTGCAAAGTGAGCGAGCTGCTCGTCAAGGGTTCACCACCGGCTGAGACGCACCGAGACGCCCGGGCCACAGGGTGTAAACCGCACAAAGTAATCTTACAGAATGTATATGCAAAGAGGTTCCTCCACGGGGCGGACTGGGGCACAGCTTGCATGATCCCATCCGCGACAACCTCGACAAGACACCTCCCCGGGCAAACTTACCTCATACAGTTTACTTCCCGAAGCCTTCTCGACCTTCGACCGAACCTCCAACGCGGTTCTCCAAAAAACCACTCCTCTTATATCGATCTTCCGCAGATATCTTTTTTTCCTTATCGTGTTCAATACTTCGCTTTCGGGAATCAAAAGGAATCTCCCGCAATGAATCATATTCCTGTATACGACGTTCGCTCCCTCCTCCCTTTCTTCGTTTTAACGAAGAAATTCTCATCGCGACAATTTTATCTTTTAATTTGAATCTTTCGATCGCTCGAGTGGTATATCATTTTTTGCTTCGATGCGATCGCGCTGGTTAATCATTGTTTAGTCAAGAAATATGTCGATCATTAATCAACAATGCAGCGCGAGGCTCATTAAGCGCTTGACAGAAGCACCTGGGCCATTAGCGGTTTTGAGCGGCTCGTACTTGCAGGGCGTAGCGAAAAATCATTTACACGGGCAAAGTGCGTAAATTTGTTGGTAAAAAAGAATGAGCGGAGTAGGTTATTCGTATTAAATCTCGTAAAACGATCCATTCTCCTACTTAATCTCCGCCCCTAACTAGCGTGACGGATTACTTGGCACAAAGGCCACTTACAAATCGAAAGTGTTTCGATGCGATCCATCAGTACCCTCGCTCTCCCTCCTCCCTAATGACCCACCTTCTTTTAAAGAAGCAGCTTATCTTTCAATTTACATCTCGGGTCCCGTTCATCAAGGATTCCCGACCGTTTTGCGTGCTCGACAGCGGAACCATGCCGCGTATATCATTGTTTGCTCAGAAAATATTTCGTGCATCAATCAGAATCTCGTTACGAAATTCGAGCAGTCGACAGAGACGTTTCGCAAATTTTACATCGCCGTACGGTTAAACGGGACGCACGGATCAGCAACGCGGAATTCATCAGCTCACTTGACTTATGTTAGATGAACAGATAGCAGCTAATTCTGATAATAAAATCGTTTACATCTTGTTGCTTTAATTAGGCAAATTCTCGCTGTTAAGAAAGCCCCGAGATAAGGGAGCGTACACTCATTATCTAGGAAAATTTATAGACGCGCTTTGCTACGTTGTATACTCTGCCGGTCATTAAGCTTTTTACAACGATATCACGCTTTCATCGTGTTCTCACGAGGAGAGGCCAAGGGAAAACAGCCGGTCACTCGATACGCGCGTATAGTATATATAGAGACGCTGCTGCGAAAGCCTCATCGTCCGTTCGTTATTTCTCTCTTCTATATACGGACCCAAAAAAGCACTTACGAAACTACGATTAAGGCTTCCATAGTTACCCGAACAATATTTCAGATGGAACGAAGCAATTTGTCAACGGGAATTGAAATAGCATTTCTCCAATCGCGCTGGAATAATCTAGTGGCAATTGATAAAATTGAATCAGAGATCCGATGGTATCTAAGAGTTAACGTAGGACCGTGTACGATAAATAATTTATCGGGACGTATATGATTTAGTCATAGCAAGCTGTCCGAATAGGTTGATGAGGCTTGGTCCAATTTTCTTGACGTCGTCAGATGTGTATCAAATTTACACATAGGTTTAGTGGTACATGGCGGACCAATATAAACAAGCTTGTCTACAGCAGCAGTTAGCACCCACTGTTTCCATGTAGCAGCGTTAGATACGCCTAACAGGTCTGCCGACGTTTATTCCGAGCCATTACGAGTTAATCTCGAAGACATACGTACTCCGTATTATCATTTAAATTGGTACCGTTTATGCATGTACATAAAATTTGTTTCCACGTTAATGGTCCACTTGACCATAGCTTCAATTGTTGCTCCATGGCTGTGCGACTCTCGGAATGACCGCTTTTCTTTTACGCATTTTATTCCTTTCAAATGAATCATTTTTATGAATGAATTTGTCTCCCGTTGCTTATTCCGCTACCGTATGCTATATTGTTTAGATGGATAAATGGACCCGTCGCTTTTTTCATTCAAGCTTTAAATAGCCGTCATTACATCAGTCGTTATGCGAAGATTGGTTGTACGCGTAACAGTGTATGATTTATACGAGAGTCTGAACGATTGTGACTGTCGTACGAAAGTGAAGGACTCCACCCTTCCTGGTCGTATCGTTCTTGGTGGTCCGTTTGTGGGATCTTAACTTTTGGTATCGCTCGGAAATCATGCACGGCGACGATCATTCGTCAAGAAGTCGCCAGGAATGTATGCAAATTTTTAATGCAAATCAGAATGAGCAGCGGCGAGTCTCTCCGAGCCAAGACTTCTCTCGTTGAAATATACCCATTTTTTCTTCATCCACTTTTTTACGGGATCAACCGACTTATTGGTTATAAAAACGTTATCAGCGTTATCAAATCGATGCGAAGGACGTGTAATATAAATTTATAAAAATGGTTAAAGCAAATCACGAGGATGAGTGTATCGACAAATGGCTGTCAATAGACAAAGGGGGCGTATCTTTGGACGTTCTTACACGACATTAGCTGCAGATGAATGTAGATAGTGTCTCCAATCGTGAAATGCACGGCGGGAGCGTGGATATCTTCGAACTGATCGGCCGCATGGGCCCAAGGGATGCTTGATCGAGTCATTGTGTTTCTTTTGTGTGCAACGCGAATTCTAGCAGCAGGCAGCACTAAAGGAATGACTCTTGGTGATTTGTCATCGGCATTGTAGAAGCTGATCCCGCTCGAAATACAAATAGAGAGTCTTCTTTTGGGCAACTGCATGCTTTATTCGTCTAACGCTATTCATATAGAATTTTACAACCATTTTGATCTGTAGTGGATGAAGTAATGGGTCCGATGTGAGTCTTTATCACACATCATTGTCATACTCCAATAGCACAAATATCTTCGGGACATCCTTAGACTGCTCAGGGAATATCCTGCACACTTTCAGTAGACATGCCGAGAACGTCCTCTGATAACAAATTTACCGATAGATACTATATATAGTTACAGATTCTCATATTAACATCATTGCGTCAGTACGAACACGTAACCGAATATATGTTTGGCGCACAGGTGACTCTGCAGAGTCGCGAGCACCTGGTTTTTATTGGTGCTTTTCAGGAGCGTTTCGCCGAATTTGCATTCCTTAAATACCGAACGGATGATCTTTCGTTAAATGGTCGAACGTCCGTGGGTTGTGGCCAGTACTCGTATATATATAGGTGCGCGGCACGGTGCGACGTTAAACCAAGAGGGTTAACCTCTTATCAGAGATCTGAGTCGCGCAGTGAGCGGCTATTTGTATTCATAAGTCCACGGGAGGCCGGCGCTCGGGCCTCTGGACCCTTTCCTAGGGCTGTCTGGAGCTCGAAGAGTGCCCGTGGAGTTCCTCCGGGATGTCGGACCATTCGTCCTGGCCACATCTGTCCGAACGATAGGTGCGGAAGAAGGAATGAGCCAACGGGGAGGAAGAATTATAATATACCGACGAATGTTGAATGAATTAAAGGAGGAATATCGGATATCAATTCTTTCCAGGGCAAACTAAATGGAGAAGTATTACGATGCACCGTGGAGATGAACTGATAACAAACTTTATTATTGCACGGGGATTCTTTTATCGAGAGAGAGAGGGAGAGAGAGAGAGAGGACGTCGATCAATGAGAGAACTATCGATAGGAATAAATTAGAGGAGCTAGAAACTTACTTTGACTGACGAATGTGGTTGAGAGAAGAGTGCGTGGTTAAAAAAATGTGCGTAGCTTGCGCACTGGAGAATGTGACCAGTCATCGAGTTATTTAATTTTTCGAGGCACCCCCGTCGCGCGTGTTTGCTCAGCCCCGCTGTGAGCACAAATTACCTCGCGACCGAATCAACTCGAGCAAAACTCTCGTCCTCGAACGGCGTTCTACGCCCTTGACTGAATCCATCAGTGCCGATGATGCCTCGATACGCCCTAATCTCACCAAAATGATCTCCCGCACCAGCACGGAAGTCTCCCAGCGTCAAACCCCCGAATCACAGAAAATTCAACATAATCGATTTTTCACGGTCACTCCTCCTCATTGCCACTCAATGAATTTCTAAAAATTACCTCATACATCAACTGTCATATGTAAATTATGCACTAGACTCCCGTGTTACTGTTACACCGAAGCGTTCCGCGCAGTTATAGAACCAAATAATGAGATTACTTTCCTATGGACTTCATTATTAAACTGTTCTTCAAATATATGACCAATTACATTGGGACGGCGCTTAAACGCGAATTCGGACTATGACCAGCGTATAATAAGTGGGATTTTCGGGTCGTTTATTGTGACGTTCGTTAAAGCTTAATGCCTCTATCCGGATGATCTGACGAACATTTCCTGGCTGAATAAGCTAATCGAGGGTAGCGTCGAATCCCTGCAATGTTCTCTGTGTGTTTCCGAAGCAAGCAACGTAGCAAGCACCTGACCCCCTTAGATCCGGGGACACGGGACCAAAACGGACATGGCCGCGCGACGGCAACGTGGTCTAGGCGCGTATACATATATAGTATGTATATATATATATATATACGGTCAGCCCACTTCGCTATCTATATGCTAATCCATTGAGATGGTACCCGCTGATTACACCTCGGAATTAGTCCAGTGAGCGGGGTATCAGGGTCGCACAGACAGGCTTGCTGTCCCTATACCTTGGTACCTTTATCCGACTTTAAACACGCATCTCTCCCTGTTTCCCTGCCCCCCCTCTCTTCTCTCTCTCTCTCTCTCTCTCTCTCTCTCTCTCTCTCTCTCTCTCTCTCTCTCTCTCTACCTGTCTGCCTCGTTGCCTGGCCGCACGCACGCACGCACACCAAGGCACGACCTGACATTGCCCTCCTTCACGCAGGACCCGCTCTGACTCGGCACTTCCAGTTCGTTAGCCCGTGTTAATAACGTTAAAGAGGATGCGATAAACTCGTTAGGAGACCAGGCTGAGCGCAGAGACCTCTCGCGGACCGCTTCACTCCCAGCGCATGACGATATATCTTTCTTCTCTCCTACGCCAATAACGGGGATAACTCGACTCGATTCCTCCGGTAAACGCCGCATCTCCCATTTTCCTTTCTAAATTTGTCGCATCCACCGTATGGACACGGATACCTGTATAGATCGACTCTTGGAAATTCCGCGCTCCGCTCGGAGATGAGCTCGCTCCTACTGAATAATGTGGACTCTTGTCGAGCCAAACAATTATTGATAGCGTCAACCCTCTCTCAACGGCGCCGTTCTAATAAACGCGAATCAAAAACTTGTCTAGACAAGTTAAGTACATCATAATCGGAGAACGGTCTTAATTGCATTCCATATTCCATTATAATTAAGCGCTTCGCCGCATATCGGATCAATGAAATCGCACGCTTTCCGTTAGACGACAATGAATTCTCCTTTTTGTCGATAATCGCGAAACAAGTGCATTTTTAGTCTCGCTCTCGCGCTGCAATAGTCTCGCGCGAAGATATCGGTTTTTCGAGGGTGCTCGAGGCTGCTCGATGATCGTTACATGTTTCTGAAGAGGACGGAAACTATGACATCGTCGGCAGACCAATCGACCAACGACAGCAATACCGAAATTGCACTGCTGCCGAGTACCGCGCGGTAAATTATTAGCCGACGGGAATATGATCGCGCTACGCGTATTGCGGAGTCGAGGTACACCCCAGGAACAAGCTAGGTACCTACGAATATAATCCTGTCATCGCACGCGGGTTGTGCAGTGATAGAGATGGAGCGAGAGGAGAGGGGGATAGACTAACCGTGCGAGCGTCGATTCTCCATGTTCCCCATCCGGAGCAAATTCGACGTGTGCCGCCCGCGAAAATACGGGCCGCCGGTTATGAATCACTCTCTATACCACGATGGCCCACCTAATAATCGCCGCCGGTACTCTCTCTCTCTCTCTCTCTCTCTCTCTCTCTCTCTCTCTCTCTCTCTCTCTCGCGCGCGCGCGCTAATTTCTCTTCCAGCATGTAGTAGTCCCTGTCCTCCGATAGCTTGTCGAATTACGACCCAACGAAATCTCGACAGCCGTGATTATTTGCCTTTCGATAAAAAAATTAATCGGCTCGTGTCCCGACTCCCGGGAAACCACTTGTCAGCCGCGTTAAATTATTGCTTATAATGAGTTATAGCCGATGTCTAATAAATGTACAAGCTCTGTTCTCGTTACGACTACACAGCTCCATTTTTGTACGAGCTCGTTCTGCTATCCACTTTTCGAAAGTCTTTGAGGTTCCAGGTGCTCCCACGGGACCCTCTTTTATCAATCGGACGTTAATTTGTAACTCCGCTCGTGTAATAATCTTTTTTCTTCTCTAGTAAGAACTTTAATTTGTTTTATTTGCAATTCCCATTGTTTTTTCTTGAGCTTTTCAGCCTACGCAATATTCATTTGTTTCTTTTTCTTTAATCGAGTAATTTGTAATAGTTTAATGGATGATATGATGCACGAGGATTTATTAAACGTAGCAGAAGAGACTGAACCAAGTTATTCCATAATAATCTCGACGATTACGGACTATAATTGTATTAGTGGAGGGATATGGATGGCAATAAGGAGAAGCTATAACGAGTGGAATTCTTGCGATTGCTTTTGGCCAAAGCCTTTGGATTACGATTGTGAAGGATAGCGCGAGCGATGGAAGTGGCGTGGGTTGCGGGAGGCTAGGTAGGCATAATGATAGTGGTCGTTGGGAGGCGTCGCCGAACCGAACGCTGAATCACCCAGCGAGAGTTTTCCTGTCAGCGGCAGCGCGGCCACCGCCACCGACGAAACCCCGTGGAATTGCCTCGTACGCCTCGAAATGAATGCGCGAACGCCCATTAGGGGAATAAATCAGGCCAATGTTATCCGCAGGATCGCATAATCGATCTCGACTGCGCAACTAATCCAAGCCTAATCGTTCTGTCGCCAAAAGTTTCTTCGCCATTCAAGGTCCTTCCCTTTCTCTCCCTAAAATCCCACGGATACTATATATATATATATATATATATATATATACCTATATATACGTGCACGGAAACCGGTCTAAGCCATGGATATATATATACGTACGTGTCTCCGGCTCGACCGCGAAACAATCGTTTTTCGCACGCTCGTCCATTATAAATTGGCAAAGTTGGTCAAGTCGATTAAGTCCTGGCATATCAGCTTTTTCCAACTTCCTCGATCGTCATTGCGCGGAGCTCTTGTCGTATAGCTAAAGTTTTCATTTATAGGAACCGCGTACGCTGCTGAATGATATATGTGGCGAATTTTGGTCAGCCCGAACACTCGGTAGGATTCTCCCACGCAGCCCTTAATTCCGGAGGTTGTTGAGGACAAATTCGAGAGTGCGCGACGAGTGGAGAAAATGTTTTGTTAGCATTGGGCTTATTGGCCGGCAAATGTTGGCGCGCTGTTAGGCGTGTATGGATGGCCCCCAGGTTATAATAAAGCTAATTTTGCGGAGCTCTCGAGGCAGCTCGTGCCGCAACATGTTTTGCCTCTCGTTGTTAACCCCACCCACCTCCCGCTCCTTTTCACCGAAATCCTCCTCACCCCACTTTCCCTGCGTACGTCTCGTTCGCTCTACAACCGAATATATTTATATGCCCCCTCGGAGGGTAGCACACGCTCGCTTATTAAAACGTTTCCACCCTGCAAAAGCGGCTCATCCTTCGTCCTTATCGCTCCACCTATTCGTAGCTTTCATTATATATCCTAGCGAGTAAAGGGACCACTGCACGTGCGCGCTTTTCACCATACCTGCTGCTCATGGTGCTGATGCTCTTGTGTTGCCGTTCCTGCCTGTGTACACGAAATTAGAAGCGCGAAAGTGCAAGCTTAACTGCAGGAACCTGTTTCCAAGTCAACGCTGATCCCGTCAACAATAACAATTGGGGATGATGCCGCTGGCTACTCCCTAACTACCATGCGGTTTTTAATATATATACCTATACCAGCAGCCTCCATACTCATCCCGTTTGTTCTCCCGAGAACCATCCTAGTTTATCCAAAAAAACAAATATAACATTTCAATTGAAATATCTGCTTCCTGCGAAAATCCGATGAAACTGATGATCGTGTCTCGTAGATATCGAGCGTCCCAAAAGTTTTACGCTATATCCTGCCAAAGTTTTAAGTGCGTGTTCAGGTATTTTCCAAGTTTGACCCTTCTAGTTTGTCCCTTGTATAGCGTACACATATATGTATCTCTTGGTCCTTCTAATCGAAGCCTGCAACTCTTCATATATATATATATATAGACGCTCGCTTTTTTCACCGTGGCAGAGACGAAAAACGTGGCTGCATACGTCATCCGTAAGAATTCTCTCACGGCGCGAAAATCTTCATCAGACGATGAAGCTTCGGCAGGGCGGCGCGTTACGTCGGATTTAATGAGCAACCAGAAGAGTTTAATCATCCCAGTGTATTAATGAACTCTCGGTTCTCTCGATTAAAATATTAATTACGTTGGAACAATGACGCGGTGACGGGTGGAAGCGCCAGTTTGGGTATTGATGAGAGAAAACGAAGATGAGAGAGAGAGAGAGGGGGGGGGGGGGGTTAAGTTAGCAGGTGGAGAAGAAAAAAGGGTTGGTAAGGTCTCTCTGTTGCTTGGTTCCGAGTTGGAGAACAGTGCTGTGATGCCATTACGATTAACTCGGACCTATAAGCTTATCTGATAACTATGCCATTATGTACCTCTCGGGCTCGTGGCTCAACGTCGCTGACTGGTCCGTTTGTCTGGTGGTTCGCGGGCCCTGTGGTCTACCTCTACCGAGGAGACCACAATTTGCATATCTCTCCGCTGAGATACCAACAAACAAGTGTCTCCTTCTCGGCGATTCCATCGAATATCTTTCCCCCAACATCTCCGAATCATTTAAAAATCAATCTGTAATCTTTTCACGATGCTCTCTACTCTCCCGACTAATCTTCCGACCAATATTCACAGTTTACCGTTCCGTGACAACGCGCGTTGTTTTTCGTCGCATCCGTTTCAACGGTGCCAGAGTGAGGAAGTGAAAGCTCGAAGGCTCAGAGAGCTCGGATAATATTGAGAAGGATTTCGGGTAGAGTATATATATATATATATATATATAACTGTGCGCGAACTGCTGTCGGCTATCAGGGCGCGTACAACTGTCGAGCAATAACAAGAGCTTATTGAAAATACGATTGTCGAATCACTGATGTCGGATAGCGCGGGCGGACCACGCATGTAAATGTGTGTGTGTATATATATATATATATATAATAAAGACTACCCCATCAGAGTGCGAGAGTCGCTTTCGCAGCAGAAACGTACAACTGGCTGGCGTTAGCCCATGAAAGCTGCTGGGAACGCAGCTCGGTGAACCACCTGACGCACCAGGGGGTCAGTGATTCTCAATCCAATAGCGTGCCTCCATTAGGGGACTAAGCAGTGCGCGGACTTTACCGATCTGGCTGGATAGCGAGCTATGACCCAAATCGGACACCGTTAAAAGTCTGATCAGCTTGTTTCGGAACAATTCAATTTTCGACCCCCTCCTCCCCCCTTCCAAGCTGCTAACTCGATTTCGTTTAAGGATGCACCAAGTGGCGTCGATCGGTAGATATTCATCGATCGGTAATGATGACTCGGCCGGAATCAGCGCGCGTCTCCACCTCATCCCGGTAATTTACGAAGAGTCACGATCGATTCGAGACCGAGTGTCGATATGAGCACCTCGAACCTTCGGCGCGGCCGTGACGAGTGAAAATACAAACAATTTAACAGGGATGAGTAGTCGTTTAGCGTTCCTGAGATCGGACACCCCCCCCTCCCCACCCCCCCCCCCAACCAACTGTAAAATCCATCGGGCCTCTCGCAGCGCGCTTAACCTGCCTCTCATGTGCAAAGCCACTTTACCAATAGCTCGCGCGTGTACTCGCTTATCGGAACGCTTTCCTAATTTTTCCGCTCCTCGAGAGCTCCATTTAATTTAGCAATCATGGCGAGAGAATAGAAGCGAATCTTGTAATTATTTATAGACATGGAAGTTTATTCGAGACTCGCTTTCACGGAGGGCTCATGCGTCGTGGAATCAATTATTGGATTCGTATATCAATGTGATGGCTGTAGCACGTTTGCGCTTATTGCGGCCTCCCGTTGCTTTTACGAATTTCTTTCTTCGCCGTGAAGAGCCTGCTGCGGGCCGATGCCATATAGAGTGTCGCGCGCACAACCGGTTTTCCTCACGACAATATACACTTTGCCGCGCGTCACGTAGCGCGTAATGTTGATTTTCGAGCAATTGACTGACTTCCTTCTCTTTTCTGCTCCACAGGGTGCCGACGAGGATGACAGCGCTTCCGTTGCTTCGGTAAGTTCGTCGTCCAACCGAGATTCTAATCGACTATCCCTGGACGAGTGGATCCTCTTTATTCGCTCCACTGGTAGCTAATTAAAATTGCATTCGAATCACAATCATTCGTTTTAGCTATTTTATACTTTTTTTCTTTGTTACCTTAATTTAATCGCCGGTTGTCCTAAACGATATGTCTTGTTCAATCTATCTCTCGTGAATTCTACAGTATTTTATTTTTAATCTCCTCGGTCCTTCCTCTTTCACCATAATCTGGTAATTTAATGTAGACCGACCTCGTGGAAGCTATAATTAATCAATGGACGATTTTCAGCAACTGGACGGAAAATCTCGAGAATGGTTAGTTAGAGCTGCGCAAGGAGATTATCAGGCATTGGCTAAATTGGTGGCTGAAGAACCTCGACTCGCTAAACTTAAGGTAAGAAATGGAGTAAAAATACTGACTCCGTTGAGGAGAAGAGGGAACCAGGAGTAACGATGAAAAAAGTGAATCAAATACAGGAGCTTACACGTGACACTTAAATATAAGCTTGCACATTGCAATAATTTTCAAAACAACGTTTGTTTACAACTATACTTAGAAATTATGTTTGGCAAAAATCTATTCGGCAGAAGCCTTGAATGGACATAGGTGTGGAAGATTGCTACGCGTTTATCAAGCGTTTATCGTCCACACGCGTGCACGCGCACTGCCACGGATCTTACTGAGTTACGGACGGTCCGCCTCGAGTGATAATGACAAAGGAGGTGGGTCCGTGGTGCTGGGAAATATAATTACGGTGTGGCTTACCGTGGGCTGGGTATCGGACCGTTATTACACGCATGGCGGAACTTAACACCTGCGGCGTTGTAAATTCGCCGTTTTCGCGCGCCACCATTGACAGGTCAATAAATCTAAGGGTCCCCGTAGCAATCAGCCGGCCGGTGTAGCCCGGACCGCACCGATATGTGGAGCGGATCAGCACGCAACGCGGCTTGGCAACGCGCGTTAAGCTCCATTCACACGCGTTGCATCCCTTCGCGATCAAAATCCGATACCCCGCGCAGCCCTCCTTTTCTCTCACTGCACCTTAATTCCGCTTTACGCGCAGCGTCCTCGACGCACGATCTTCTCACGTTCCGTCTCCCTCGGAATCCTCTCGCTCGATCATCAGCCGCAACTCGCAGTTCTGCCAATTGCAATAATCGACCAGTGCAGATCTGGCTAAGAGTATACAGCGATAATTTTCCCCCTGGAGATTAGCGACTCTCTCTCTCTCTCTCTCTCTCTCTCTCTCTATCAAAGCAGAATGTTCTACCTGCAAAATTAATTACTTCTCTCCTAATATCTCTACCGCGCAATCTATTTTCCTCATTAATTCAGCCTTATCTCCACTTTGATTGAATTAGTCAGCGTCTACGTGGACGTGAGTCCATTCCGGATGTTTTCCATGCTTATTTTGAGCTTCGCTTCGTTTGGATTAATTAACATCGAGACATTTACAGCGCTTCTTTCGCAGCTACTATTTCACACCCGGAAACGGTCTGAATCGGGCTTAACGCGCGAAGAGACGTAGATTGGACGAGAATGAGAAATAGAATGAGTAGAACGAGGAGGATGAAGCGATCGGACGGCGGATCATGGATGGGGGTTGAAAACTGGACCTATATATAGTGTGGAAAGGGAAGCCACACAGGGGTTGCATGCTGAATTCATTCCACTGGACAAGGTTACCCCAAACCTACCTCCTGCCCACGCTGGCCTCATCCCTTGGGATAAATTGGCCGAGCTCGCGTGTTTGCGGATACCATTGCAGCGATATATAGTACGTTCTTCCATGGCTCCCACTGGTCCGCGTATCTACTTCCTGCTTTTTGCAATGAGACTGCTCTCATGGAAATTGCCAATAAACTCCCGTGTTATTCTTGCCTTTTTACTAAAGCTAATTTTGTATTACCATATAAATTCTGCAGGTACGAAAACAGAAGGCGAGTCGTTGAAACTTGGAGATAACAGCTCGCTCATCTGACGTATGTATATATATATATATATATATATATATATATATATATATAACTATCGGTTGAAAGAAGGGTGAAGAGATCAAGATTTTAATATTCAGGTAGGCTTTTATATCGGGTAGCACACACCTTGCTTACTCGCGCGAGGCTTAGGCACGTAGAAATGTTTAATAGTCTATCAATGAATATGCAGTGTGGCTAACAAAAGGGTATGAGTGGAGTCGAAATAGGATGCGGGAGACAGCGTGTAGGGAATGTGCAAGGGAGCGAAGCGAAATCATGTGGAGAGGTGGAGAGGGGAGGGACATCAGTAGGCATGCCAATTACTCCCCTAGTAATTAAATCAACACGGGAGCTAATCAACGTATCCCCCTCCTCTTCCGCGCTCCCATCTCACCAATCTTCATCCGAATAAATAAATCGCACCGCTACTCGACACTCGGTAAATGCTGCATTTGGGTCATTTCGTTGCTGCACTTAACAATCGAAAGGCTCCTAACTAATTACATTCTTCTTCTGAGTTGTGTACAGAACACATTCGTTATTCCTATACACAAATCCATAGATACATCTATCTCTCCCCCTCATCGATTAGATGAGATACGTGTGCTGACACATAAATGCACTTTCGATAAATAACTTTGAAGTTCATACCGTCCATGTCGCTGAATGTATCGATGAGTCAAACACTCGCTGATATGCGTCCATTGATGAATGGCGACATTTAAATGCTCGTATTGTTTCTAGGACGCTCTTTAAACTAAACTTTGCATTCGTCGAAAGACATTTGAAAATCAAATTAGTTTGCCAAAATATCTGTAGTTGGTATTTCTATTTTGCAAAATGTCACATTAGAGAAGAAGTCTGTAACGTTAATTTAAGAAGCAACCGAGTTAAGGAAATTAAAAACAATCGAGATAATTTACGAGCTTTCCTATACGGACAGTGTCCTGAATGCTGTTCGCGTGTTTCTTTTTTACCAAGCAAAAGAGTCAATTAGTCAGTTTTGGCACGTTTATCGGTATTCCAGCGGCTTTTTATTGTTTGCTTTATGTGATTATGGCTGGCCACGCGAAATTCATCGCTTGGTCGATTGGTTTACGAGCCCGTATTAGAATACGCTGTGAAACACGCGGAGCATACGCGATCGTGGATTCTTAATGAAACGAGCATTGTGTCAAGCGGGTCAGGTGTACATTCACGGGTTCCCCTTGCGTGCCTATTATAATTTATTAACGAGCTCTCGTCTGGCATCGCGATGCGTACCCTCCTCGCCACTTTGATTCGCGCCTTCCTTCGAAAAAGCGCACAACGGCTGCACCATTCCTGCACACACTCGCTCGATCAACCGTCCGCTTGCAGCTGTGATCCCGCACTGCGCGCTCTCCTAACATTATTAAATTGCACCTTCCACTTTTATTACAGGAATCGACACGTGATTTAGTATTTGCCAGAATCTCGCGGTTAAACTTAATCAAGGCTCATCGATTGCAGCGTTATTCGATCGTTAATTTCACTCCACACGAGATACCTGAGTCAATGCAATTTGCCGAGTGATACGGATGAGAAAAATCTTTCGTCATTTTTTCATGGTAATTGATGCTGCACTTGTGTATATATATATATATATATATATGTATATACACGGACGAGAGAGGAACCGAGTGGAATAGATTTGACTGCGGGTTTAGTAATAATGGATTCAATTACAATTTTCAATAAGCTTTGGACGTTGCATCGATCGTACGTGGGGAGCATGTAAAAATGTAATAAAAGCTGTTAGCAAGTATCGTGACGTTATATATTGGCCGTGCGTTTACTGGTTTCGCCTCCGTGTATTTATCTCCAAGTATCGCTCGCTTTAATAACGCCAGGCAATCAGAAAATCTTCCATCTCGCCTATACTCCGCCCTAGTCGATAAATAATATCCATTTGTATCGGATTCTAATTACTTGCTCTAAACAAACAAATAAACGGCTTTGCGAGAGGTGAACTTAATGTTATGGTGGCTATGGGTTGATTTAAGGAGTGCGGGACCGCCCACCTCGAAGATTCAACAGCGTCTCGTAGGTCCACCTGTTATGAATGTTTCCACGCCATTGTACATGCGTGTAAACTCGCTTCTTTCGCTTAATTTGTATAGTATAATTTACATTTTAAATAAATAAAAGGCCAGTCTTACTGCAGTAACTTTTATTACATAAGAATGACTTTAGAATGTGAGACGCGAGACTTGTTTCGTGGTTCGTATAAGACTAACGCAGTTACATTCTCGAACAGATGATGTCTATAATACAGTACTTGTCCTAAAATGTTTTTGTTTGCTCGTCTAATATCACATGTACAAAAATCATTGTTGTTTCAACCAGTTAAGAAGCGGCTTAGGAATCCTACGATCTGCATCGGAATGACAAGAATGATCGATAAGAGGGCCAAGTGCATTTTCGCTCTCTCAAAAGATCCTTGGAAAAGAATCGCCGGTAGTTCGTTACCATGGAGCTATTAGCGGGCGTAACGCACGTCGTAGCAGCTTCGGTGGACTAAGTAAACCCAAGCTAACAAGGAGGCGTAGCCGTCGAGCGCGAATGATCTACCGATCTCCAGTCGGCATTATTGCCATCTCTCTTCCTTCTTCCTTCCAAACGAATTTCTCCCTTGACGTTCGGCAACCTTCCTAGTCCTTATACCTTATTTCCTCTCGTTATTTCTACCAACGAACCAACGCATTTTTATCTACACTTCCGACCTACGCCCCCGAATATTAACAGGCTGATTTATGCGCGTAATTATCTCTAGTTATTTTCTTAGCAAAGACTGGTACCACCGGCAGCTACGGCTATTGCTGTTCATCCTCGGCAAATTAACCTTCCTTTAACATTCTTTTTCTTCCTTCATCTCATCAGACGCCCGAAACTCCTTCGCTTCTATCGTAACAATTTCTCACCGTGGATATTTATCATTCCTATATAGTTTTATCCCAATCTTTTTATTGCTTCTTCGTCCTTAACACTTACGAGATACTTCAGAATCCCATTTTGTTTTTATTCTCACAAAGGTTTACGATTTTCTTTTTCACAGAATGTTTCTTTTATGTTTTTGAGTAGCTAGGTGTGCCGTGTTTGCTTCAAAGCGAGGCGGTCATCATAATCGGTTAGATCCACTCGAATGGGAGGCTACAGTCATTTATATTCACGCGAGTAAACCTTTGTATATTCCAAAGCTTCGTAGTTCATAGACTCGCTGACCGATGCCATATCTGCTATAGACGGTTAATTGAAATGGATGTCCCCAAGCAGATCATTTATTTTAGATTCAGAGATCGGATTCGAACTACTGCATTGGGAGCGTGTGTGAATTTGCGTTATATCTATTTTCTTGCAGGAAAAGTCGAGTCGTCTCGTTTGGAAGTGCATTTAGATGGCCAAAGGAAGAAGAGATGGGAGAGAAAATCTTGAGATTGTTCGTGATAATTTTAAGAGTGTTGCGTCCAGCGAATGGTATATATAGGTGGAAGACGAGTTCCGGAACTCGGGGACCTAGATTTTATGGTTAATAGACTGCAGGGTGTCGAGGGAATCGCGGCGCCAGGGAGGCGTCATCTCGCTATGGGATCGTCTTGCGAACCACAGCCACCCTTCTCGGTCCTTTCTCGTCCTTTTCCAACAATCTCACTCTCTATCTCCCTCTGTCTCTCTTCATTCCTGCCTTCGGCCCTTCGCGGCATCTAGAATTTCATTTTCCGCCCCGCCTTACATTGCGCGCCTGTTGTCGACCACTCAGCACAGGCCAAAAGACGTCCGACCATGCTCATGCGCGCTTTTGATGTACACGCTGTCCTTTTTCGCCGGTCTAGCCCCGAAACCTAAGAACCATTCGCCGTTCATGAAATTCGAGTAAATTTAATTGACCTTCGTTCGTCCTCGATGGCGGAATTCCTGTTTACTTGCATCACGCTACTTTATACCTTCCTTACGAAAAGACTTTCTTCTTATGAACAAGTTGAAAGTCTGTTTACATTGGGTATTTTATAGTTGTGAGGAAGTATAGAAAACAAACGGATCTTTTTGTCGAATATGTTATTATTATGGTTTTGGAATGAGCTTTTTCATAATCTGTCGTTATTTTTTTATCCATCTCAATGTATTTATTAAATATTATCGTTTAAATTTTAAAAAACGTGAAAATTTCGAAATTATTTTTCAATCACCTGTAATTTAAGTTTGAAAATGCGGTTTGTTTTTGTACTGTAATTTAGAAAAAAACAGGCGGCACGCAAATATTTACGTTATGGTCCACAAGGCCAAATGGAAAAAATCCAATATGGCGACGACTTTTTAAGAAAATAGTAATTTTTTGCTTTTTTTTCGATATTCTTAATTATTTCAAGGCAGATACTAGCAAATATTATTAAAAAATCGAAATTCCTCTTATTGGAGAGTGTTATATACACACTGCACTGCAATACGATGTGAAAATTTTTGAGAATTAAGCGCTTTCGGTACCACTTGACACTTCACCTCGATATTTTGTCGTATTTTAATCGATTTTTTAATTAATAATGAAGAAAGATGCGAAGTTCAGTTTTCGGATTTGTGAGAGCAAGTTCTCCCTCCCCGGCCTCCGACGCCATCTTTTTCTTCCAACATGGCGGCCGCGACGAATTTTTGAAATCTTTAACCGCGAGTGAGAGTGACCGGACTTTTTGCTTTTTTCACTTTTTTCTCGCGCCAGTGCAATTTCGTCACTTTTCATCGAATAAATTCGACGGAATTCACATCTTTCTTCATTATTAATTAAAAAATCGATGAAAATACGACAAAATATCGAGGTGAAGTGTCAAGTGGTACCGAAAGCGCTTAATTCTCAAAAATTTTCACATCGTATTGCAGTGCAGTGTGTATAGTGATGTTAAAAAAGTTTATATTTATAAAATTTTGATAGAATATTGACATGTAGTGTGCAGTGAAGTTAAAAAGTTCCGTTTTCGAATTTGCCCGAGCAGGATCTCACTCTCCCGCGATATCCCTCCGCCATATTTATTTTTCTTTTTTCGAATCTACCCGTGAGTGGCATGTTGCCGGATTTTTCACTTTTGTCGCGCGCGAATGCGATTTCATCGCTTTTTCTCAACAATTTCGCCGGAATTCGCAATTTTATCGATCAATCGTCGAATAATCCCTTGTAAAACAGTGCAATAAGTGAACAACTCGCCAATATCGCCGGTTCCCGGCACGTGTGTCGTGTTAGATATGTGTATTCCCAATTTTCTTCATTAATAATTAAATAATCTTTCATAAAACTATATAACATTAAAGTACAGTGCATGGTGAAAATGAAAGTTTTTATATTCATACAAATTCGTGTTATAATTTAAATACCAGTGAATTTTGATAATGAAAAACCTGTATGTTGTTTTTGTGTTGTGTTTATGAACTAGCAGCGGTCAATGGCAAACGTCTCAAGGATTCTCAAATCCTACAAGTCTATTTGATCTTATTTTAAACCTGAATAAACTATCAAATTAAAATTCAGTTAAATTATATTCGCGCGATAAAGCCATATAATAAAAGTGTTGAAGTGTCAAGTGGATAAATTATAAAGTTTTGACCAAGTTGGCCATTTTTATCGTTTATAATTTTATTAGTCAGTTATATAAAGTAGGTCATATTTGATTGATTAGCCAAGTCCGGCTAATTACTTTGAAAAAAGCAACTACTCGCTGTTTCTAAATATTAGTTTGAACGTGTGAGTTGACGCTTGGTGCGTGGCACGTAAATTCTATCCTGTAATGTTTTCGATTAAACACTTAATTATTCGAAAGTTAAATATTAAAGTTAAAAAATACCAAAGTAATCATAATCTAGGCCGTTTAAGTATTTTCTAACCTCGAAGAAAGTGCGAGGTTAATGTAACACCCTGTAGAATCACGAAATAATTTCTCGTGAAGAGTTTGAGCAAAATTGTTGGTATCTCGTGTGATTGGTAGTGTTTACAGGTACACCACTACATTGTAAAACACATTGTGGTGTTCGACTGGCACGCACGAGATGAGATTGATCCGCATTCGCGCATAATTTTAGCGCGCCTTGAGCGAGGTTCTGAGGAATTATGCGCGTAATAAGGAAGAAGGACGTAATGCCGGCTATATCTGGCAGGAAAATCATACGTGCCGTGCTACCATCGATCGTATTCGTTTATACGCGGATCATAAATGTAGAAAAAACTTTAAAATAACATTAATATTGTTTGTTTTCTGTAAGAGCGGAAAATTGGATCTGTGTGTAGCGACTGTTTTGAAATGTTTATTTATGAATATAAACAGACATAATAAATTTTAGCTCGAATTAAATGTTCGGAAAATACGTTGTAATATGCTTATGTTTGTGGGCCATTCTATTTACAAATAAAACTTAATAAAAAATCATTTATCAACGTCTGATAACGTTGTATTTCTCCGTTATCTATATTTATGTATACAAAAAACAATAATGAAGTGAAAATTGTATCTAAACGAGAAAAATTCGTTAAAAATGACTATAAATTTGCCAATAAATTTTGTCAATATTTACTACTAAACATTCCTACTTTAATATCATTGTGTCAGTATGCATATAATGAATATCCATTGCGTAGAGCTGAAAGCGTAAACTAGAAGCCCTGGAACAGATCTACAATTCCATATGCACTATGCAAAAGCAAAGCTTACGTGAAAGCAAAAAAGGGTCGGGTCATCCACTGGCGCGAGTTGCATGCATTTGTTCGTGTATCGTATTTAAGGTCTACTTGGTTACAGCTTGTTCGCACTGCGAGCCTCTAATTATAGCTTTAAACCCGATAGCTATCTGTCCAAACCGTATTGCACTTAAACTCGCGAATGCAAACTTCCGCTCCTATAAAACTACTCAAGATCACATCCCTCGATTTACCCTAAAGCTTCAATTTATCAAATTACTCCGAAATATATTTATAAAAAAATCTAATAAAAACTTTACTCCCTGGGATTTCTCATACCATTTTCTCTGCATCGATGATAAACGCGTATATTTCTGACAAATTGAAATAATTAGAAGATGGACAAATACATAATATAAACGGCAATTGAGAAAATTTGCATGACGCTGCGTGTGCCGTCTAACTTGAAGCAACCATCACGTTTGTAAAACGTGTTGTGGTATAAATACCAGATCGCCTTGCAACCACTCTGGCTAATCTCTCTCACAGGTAAAATTTTTTTCTCCTTTTCGTGATTCGACCAGGAGTTTTGCTTGGTAATGAATATGATTTGCGGGGCGTAAAAATGGGAAACGTAGTGCAATTAGTAAGCAGTTAGCTCATTATGGTGATTTCTCTTGTAACTAAATACCTACTTATTAGAGGTCTGCCTCTTCTTCGATCCCTCGAGTTTTTTTTCCTCAATTGACAAAGAGTCGAAGATGACACGTGTATCTCCTTGTTGCAGCAAAACTCGAGCATAATGATCGTTGCTCCAATCGAGGAGCCCGAGCCCCTGACTTTTCACATATAAACGTTAAAATGCGCATTCCACACGATTCTATGGCTGTGAGAGTTCGCAAGAAGTGCGGTGGCCTAAGTGGCGCGGACGGATCGCGTGTCGATTTGCGTCGAGATATTTGTTACTTTACAGTTGTATTACGTTTTGCGTTTTATGCGGGAAACAAAGCCATTGTTAGTACTTCGTACATGCTACGGCCGTAAAGTCCCGCCACGATCGGGGATGCGAAGCGTCTATCGAAACAACTCGTTCCTTGCCTCTTCAACAATATATTGCGATGCTTTACGAACTTTCGTTGGTTTGTAATTTCCGCCAATGTCGATCGATCATCGGATAAATCTCGAATGAAACGATTGACCGGTAACGTTCCGATGACTATCGGGTTTAGTTCGGGAGTGGGGAGCAGAGTTGCAAGATACCCTGATGAATTCGTGTGGCAAGACCGATATTTCAGTGTCAAGTAGAACGGTTTTTGTCATTTGTAGAAGCGACGGCTCGTCGAGGCTAAATCGAGTTTAGGCTCTAATTACACGAGGACGGCTGCACCATTTCCGAGGAATATCCCTGCATCATACGAGCCGTACCTTGGTATCGTGTCATGCTGCATAGATAAGGATCCAAGTTTCGTTTTAATGCGCGGCCACGAACGCTCGTTAACGGCCGCGCCTGCGGTCCGTCACTCCGGTTATTATATTCTCCCTTCGTTTCCACCCCCACCTCTCTCTCTCTCTCTCTCTCTCTCTCGCACCTTCGTCATTCATCCTCACCTCCGAACCGTTCCACAGAACCTACGCCATTCACCAACACCCATTAACCACCTTCCTCCCGGATTCTTGTCATCAACGACAACCTCCTTTATAATAAATTATTTTTTACAGTGGGCCATTACAAATTTTATCTAACGTTGTTTTTTTATTATTGAAAGCACTATATATAATACTGTGATACACTGTAGATTGATACACACTGAAAGGACGTTGAATGTCATAGTACTTATTATAATATAATGCGGAAAGGTTTGAATATGCTTGGTATTAGGACGTGAATGGAATTAGCCATGCACTGTATTTTAACAGGATCTAATTGTCTCGACGTAAAGGTGCTTTTCGAGATAGTTCGATAGACAGATAACTTGTTACTCGCTGTTTCTCTTAGATACACAAAATGCCACTGCGCTTGAAGATTAGCCGATTCTTATCAGTCTCGCTTGTTTTACGTTAACGAGCTGCTACATTGTGGATTATAATCTGTCTTGAGCAGTTTTCTCCGGTTTCCGAGGCCCCACCTTCTTTACTTCCGTTTCTGCCTTTAAAATGGGACAGTTGCGCAGGTATAGCCTTTGCACATGGCTAATGAATTATAAATGCTACTTTGGCCTTTATGGAAAAAACTATTCCCCGAGTCTTCCTCTCACGAGAGTCAAATTACACGAAATCGTCAAATTTATCGAGTAAAATAAATATAATTGTTGATTTATTCCATTTGCAGTAAAGCATAGCTATACACCGCAGAATAAAATATTGCAATGTAAAGATTATAGTGACTCGTGAAAATTTATTAGTACCTCAAGGTTTTCTTGCACATTTGCCATGTTAAAACGAGCCGTAGGTCTGGCGCCACTCGAAACCGTACGTCTGTCGTTAAACTATCGTTAAGACGAGATCCTATCTCTTTTCGGGTCTTCCTGACCCCAGAGGGTCTCAATTTCCGAGCATTTTCCTCAACGAGCCATGCAAGCTAAATGTTAGCAATGTGTTTATATGATTCGATACAGAATTTTACCTAGTCGAGGGCAAATTCCACACTTTCTAAAAATTTCGGCAAGGAAGATGCTGAAGAAGGGATATATGATGTGGTGCGTCAGCGGCGGGCGAAAGTAACACCTGGGTTGAAAGCATTGCATCGTCGAGCTGTCAGAATTAGAGCAATTATTGCGAGTCATATACAAGTGATAACCATGAAGAAAGGTCAAAAGCTTCCCGAGGGTAGAATAAACAGCGATTAATTAATCGCGAACGGGTTAGACGACCAAGTCGAAACCATTGTGGTCACCAGGGAGAAACAGGAGTCGTAGGGTTTGTGCCAGGCCGTTACTCTCCGTAACGAATTGTTCATTTAATTTTGCCGAACATTTTCGTGGTCGTTACGGGCTCGCTTGTGTATAACCCTTAATAGTGTACGTTCCGATAAATCGAACGAGAGTTAACGGGAAGGTGGTGGGGGCTTATATACGGACGTTCGGTCAGTTTTCTGTGGTGAAAAAAATTCGACTCCAAGGATAAAAGGAGAGGAAAACAGATCCTAACTCACTCTGGACAACCTGCGGAATACTTCCCGAGATACCATCTGATCTACGAGTTTTTATGACATAGTTAATTTATTTCTGGGTAATAGAGAGAAGAGTAGCATTTATTGCTGTACGCCACTGATGAGTCCCTTAGGAATATTACAAGCGTCGGTAAAAAAAATGTAATTGCGATTATATCAAGCTCTCGTACAGTTTTTTTTAAGGGAAGAATGTAAAGCTTACAGATTTAAAATTTCATCATTATCACAGCTGTGAAGATTTAGTTACAAATAATTTCATAGTGGCTATGCTTAATTTTTTGCTGTCCGTTCAATAAAGGTGTTGTGAGTGAAGCTATAGCTATTTCGTGGAAATATTTTAACGAGAGCAATGTAGAGCCAGGGATTATATCTGTTCGTCGATGCGTCCTTCTATTGGATTTGGGGAGAGAAACGAAAAATATCAATTAAACATAAAAGCGCGGGTTCGTGTCATCCGATAATGGTGAGATCGTTCGGCCTGCGGCATTAAGTAATTGGAATGATGGTAGAGAACGGTACGTGAATAAAAAAAGTGCAAATAATACAAAGCGACTTGTATTTAGCAACTTGATTGTATGAAGAACAGATTTAATTGGATAATTAGTGGAGTAGCAGACAACAAAAAATATCTCTCAATGAGTATACAATATAATGAATATTTTCGCTTGTTAAGATATTACTGTTTTTGGTTCGTTACATATTGTTAGTTACAAGAGTGTCTGTTATTGTTCAACAAGTTCGCGTTTTTATCTTTGCTATCTATAAAATAATCAGTTTTGAGTATTACACACCACCATCTTTTTTAAATAGGTTAGATTATCACCGCTTTCTGACCAGATCTTGATACACATTAAAATTAGTTAATTTTAATTTACGTTGTAAACATAATTTTATAACAATACCGATAGATATTTTCTTCTTTTTAAATTGATACCTGAAATAGTTATTTTTTATGGAAGAGTAGTTTTATTGGAACATTATCGATTATCAAACTTGATCTTTGGAATAATGTATGAGCTCTTTGGATCTTTGAAGTATACCGCCTGCTCTTTCCGACAGAGAGACTCGAATATATGTCGAACTTCCCATGCAGGTGGCAACTTTTCCACGAAACAGTTCCTGCAAATTATAATTTTGTCGTGCTAATAAAATAAAAGAACATCGCTGAGAGATATTAGATTTTGTACAGCATGAGCCAGAGTGGTAAAAGTAAATTTTTACGGTGAATTATTGGGAGGACTGGGAAAAAAGAGGTGTAGCTAAGGAGGAATTTCATGGTAGGCGCCATTTTCGAGTAAAGGCCGACCCTAGTATTATTTCTTGGTGGTGGACAGAGACTCGGGACATCCTTGGCACGACTTTGCGGAAAGGGGTGTGAGAGGAGGGTAAAGACGGATAAGAAGAAAAGAATGGCGCCCACGCGTTATGCTAAAAGTAACGTCGCTGACACTGACTGGGTGGTCCTATTCCGTTCCACCCACTCACCCTTTAGCCTCTTCTTCATCTCCCGATTTGCCCAGCGTCCATATAAATGCGTCTAATCCCTTCGATCCTGGAGTCCAAACAATCTTAACGATGGATAATCACCGCGCACCTTAAATCAACCTTCCAAGGCTTAGAGATTTATCTTATCTCTTCTCTCAATGTTTTTATCGGGTGAATATTTCTGATAGTACAGTCTTCATTAACATCTAACAGTTAAAATTATCAGAATGATCCGAGCAAAAACTACAAGTTTAATTTTAGTTGGAAAATCGACAGGAGCGTCGATGAAAAGAAAAAAAGACGGTAGGGAGGAAAGTATAGACTGTTTATAAGAGATGAGCGTGAAGGAGAGGAGACAAGAGAGGCGGAGGTGTGAACGAGGACAGTTTGTAGCGAACGCCTCCAGCGACGGCGATCCCCTTGTGTCAACACCTTCACGAGCCTTCCGTCGCAACCCTAACCATTGGCCATGCACGACGAGCGATGCACCCCCGTCTTTCCTTGCCTTTAGCGCGCTCGCCAAGTCCTCTCGCTCTACGCCCCTGAATTCATTTGGACGATAAACATCTTAAGGTCTCCGCGCATAATTCGTGGCGTCGCGAATCCGCCCATTCACTGCCATGCCTACTTCTCAATGACTCGCATGCCTGAATGACGATGGGACGGCCACGATGCCTCCTGCAAATTTCTGCGACACTGGCGCCACAAATCCCCAGCATCCCCCACCCTCCAAAGCCCAACACAGGCTTTAACCTCCTTCATAACTTTTTCTCTTCCGCAGGAAACATTAACATGCTCTCTACGGCTTAAATTATTATTCGTGTAAGCTCTCATCGATGTGTACGTGTATCTCTCAATGGCCACAAATCTTCGTAAGTTAGCGTTACACTCCGCTATCGACACGGTCATTGAAAGCGATATTAGAAATCATGGTATGTTTTTTTTTGCCTGCCAGTCGTCGATACTGCTTTATGCATTTTAAAGCCATTGAATTAGAAAGCTGGGACTCGTGAATATTTATATTGCACTCGCGAGCTAGATTGGAAATACAGCCCGGCAATCGGTAGATTTATGATCGCGCCTCAAAACGAGTCCTATAATAACATTCGTCTTTTCAATATCAGATCGGTATAGGATAAGTGTGATCGGGCTTTCTCTCTCTCTCTCTCTCTCTCTCTCTCTCTCTCTTGAAATCTATCCCTGTATCTGCGTTTTTCTCTCTCTCGAAAAATTTCATCTTCTTAGTCGAAATGTAATTCTGAGGGGACATTAGAGCTTTGGTCCCTTTTGGCCGACGGTTCTCAAGAAATTATTCGGCTCGAATGTCGCGCGGAGGCACTAAGTGGAAATTGTTGTCAAATACGGCGGGACCCGGTTTACTATACCGATTCGATGGTACCACTGGCTGCCGACTCATATATTTTCAGACCTGATGCAACGCCGGAGCACGTGGGCGTGACAGGGGGAAGAGAGCGAGCTACACATATTATACCTACCTGCACGCTTCGCCATGGCTTTTCAATTTTTCTGATAGATGTCGCACATGAATGGGACACCTCTAGGACACCTCTATTCATCCTCCGTTCATCCTATTAATTATTTTCCGTGTCTACTCGCCCTGACAAATACCGCTTCGGTAAAAAGTTTCTTTTACCTTGACTACCGTTCAAATAACTCCCGTATGAATACTCATAAATCTTACGTTTAACCATTATTTGTTTACTTTCACGTATATCATAGCTCGTGATTAATACGGTGCCAGTTAATTTTTACGAAGAATTTTTATATTTTAATTAAATAAAAGCAATGAAATATTTTAGCTAAAGTTTTCCGAAGAGTTGTTCAAAGATAGTAACGGATAAAGGATATCCGTGGCAAATATAGAAAGTAGCGAATCCGGGGAATATCGAGAGCAAAGAAGTGTGAGACGTTCGTAAAGATGTCATGAGTTTTTGACAAACGCAAGGCAGAACTGCGAGGATAGAAGACAGAAAGAGAGAGAGAGAGAGAGAGTTAGAGTTTCCTGTCGAAATACCAAAGCAGAGACGTTTGCCCATTGGAGGGGGTGCTGCGCATTGGGCAATAAAGTCGTATTGTTTTTGCGGCATTTGCGCCGTTTTAACGCCCGGCAATATAACTTTAACAGCCTCCTTGGCCGGCGTGGAAACGTCGCCAGAGTGACTTTGTGAGGCTGGAGTGGAGCGTAGCGGCGCCAGAGCCTCTCGGCAGGTTCCGCGACGTGGATACCCAACCAGAATCAACTCCAACGGACGGTCCAGGCTCCGGATGCGTCGGGATATACCTCCCCGTGCACGTCGTATACACCGAACGACCCAACCCACCCGTTAGACCCTCGTAAAAATTTTTTCTTTTTCCTTTTTGTCCAACCTACGAGAGGCAAACGGACCAAGAGCTCTACGGCTCTTCGACGTTCGAGGATTTAATTTGGGCGACTACGCCGTTCCGTTCTCTTTTCACCTCTCCCCCTCGCAGACCTGATCCTTATCCCGTGGTTTATCATATCCACTCGGTTCTCCAGTCAAGTGAGCAACTCGCCGAGCCCCGCAGCTTTGTTTTAGAGCATTCGATTTAGGTCCGATCGTTTAGCCATTGGGATGAATGAAACTGGATTCGAGGCTACTTCTCCTTATCCTTCTTCTTCTCCCCCCCCCCCCCCCCCCTCTACTTTAGCTGCTTCTTCGTCTTCAGGGATATTCAATTTTATAGGCACAAAGATAAAGATTAGGCCTTGCCCAGTCGAGTCTCTTTCGTATTTTTCGGTCATTCATTTTATTCCTTCGCCCTCTCCCTTATTTCTATCTCATTTTTTTTCTCCAAAGTCATAGAATCTCTTGGGATATAATATTGATAAAATATCTTATTTATTTCGTGTTTGCTATCATTATCAATTTTCCAATGTCCTGTGTAATTCAGCAGGTTGCCAAGATATTCGGATTCTTAAGTGAAATATTCAATATTACCGAACGTGTCAAATATTATCCCAAGATAGCATCGGATGTTAATTGAAAAAAGTACCACCTACGTCTAGTATTTATCGTGTCGTTTAAAGTGTTTATCTCGTCAACGACTATCCTCGTGCTGTTAACATTTCTGGCACGATAGGGAAGGTCCCATAAGCTTCTGACAGTTTTCTACAAACGAGAAAAGGTCAGTGTAATCTTCTTAACCAGATATAGACAGCTTGTATCAGATATGAACCATCCATTTTTTCTTTATGACACTGTAGGTAATTATTCGTTCTTAATTGATTCCATGATTAGATTGTGAAAGTGACCCTTGGGCCTGCGCCTGTGTAGACTTCAGGACTCATTTGGTTCGCCTAAAATGTTCGCTGACTTTACATTGTGCCTTGCACGTTCGTTAGAAGTGAAAGGAGACAAAGTACGATGAATGGGAATTCGCCAATGTCTTCTCTCTGTCTTTCAGCGTGTATATGCTAATGGGAGATGAATGTTGTACATCCGCCTTAAATGCATCTTGTTCTCCCGCTTCACGACTTAGCTGGATGAATCCATGCGTGGGCGGATTTTGCCCTAAACCACAAACACATTTTTTACCCCGGGTTCAAAATCCTTCATTTACTCTACACTCGCTAATAAATCCATATTCCGTGGAACCACATCCTAGTTTGTTGTCCCTTGTGAATTCTTTCGTTCGAATCTGTAAGGGGATGAAGAAGTCCGAAAGCTTTGCTCCCAGGGATAATAATTTCTTTGAAAGAGATAGCACGTTCATTTTTCAGTCGCGAGCCAGAATACACGAAACCTCGGTGGTTTATGGTGATTAGTACTTTACCGAAGACATTTCCGTTTCTCAAAAGCGTCCCCGAGTTTCCTTCGACCCGTTCTTACATTAGTTACTTGATCCCGTTTCCCGAACAGCAACGCCCCCTCTCTTCTCGAAACAACGCGCGGCGCAAGCAGACGAAGCCAGAAGTCGTCCTCGTAATTTACACCTACTCTCCGGCAAACCACGTGCACGGAATTCCACAAACACGGACGGAATTTACTTTGATTTAAAGGAACTCTTGCAAAAAGTAAACTGCCCCAGGCACTCCAAGTAACGTTTCCCTACCTCGTAAAACCCATTGTCTGCTTTTATTTAATTTTGGGCTTATATTTCCAATAATGCTTTTCCTCTCGGTAGGACTATGTTTTTTTTGTACTTAGTATTTTCCAGAAACATAGTCCATGAGTTTCTTTATTGTTGCATAAATTGAGAAATAGTGTGTGTGCGTGTGTGTGTGTGTGTGTGTGTGAGAGAGAGAGAGAGGTGAGGAGCCATAAATCTAAGAAACACGTGACGCTTCCAATGAATTTTTACGAGGAGGTTTGAATGCTTACAAATGCATTTGTATGTTCATTATGTCCATAGCATGACAAAAGTGAGACAGACACTGCAACTGCGAGTAAGATCCGGTCGTAAATGGTTCGAAGGGTAGGGATTTTGGGACGCTTTGACAGCTAAATAGTTCTGGGTCCGGGCTCGGTATAGGCGGAATCTCCTAATTACCAGCACACAACGTACAAGCCGGTATCGGATGACGGCTGTATCCGGGTTAGAGACTCTGGAGACTGTTAACGTTTTAGCCGACATCGATGCTACCGCTAGCTTAGCGCCAGACTATATCGCAACCTCACTCCCTTCGAGCATTCTACCGGCTTAGGACCGAGTCCTACCAAGTTTATGTTTTCACGTAATAAGACACCGTTCGTCTACCAACTAACAAACTTATAGACGAAAAAACGACGCTCGCGCGCCGGAATTATCTCTCATAACAAATTCCACCCTCTATTCTTCATCATTTCAACCAACACGTTTCTTCCCTTCGCCATGGAACTCTTCCGCGTCTCGTTAGAAGAGAGATCTTGGCGAAAGGTGCTCTTATTTATAGTCGTAATATAAATATAAGCTAGCTAAAAGTTCTCAAACGTGTTGTCCATTATTTTTCCAGTCTCGACACCAAAGAATACGACGACGTTCGGCATCTTTTTTTTATTTATACGTTTTTCAAGTGGTTCCTGGTAGGTCGTCATTGGTATAGTATCGACGCGTAGGTATAGCGAAGGGTGCAAGGGAATGCTCTGCTTAGCGCCAAGTGGCCTTGCACTCAAAGATGCGTACACATGCTGGACGTATGTTCTCTCCCAAGGCTGGAGTCTCGAGCACGGCAATTATTCACCGGTCGCACAAGCTCCTTCCGATTGTATCTCGTACAAAGTTTGCGAGGCTCGAACAAAAGACAGGACAGCGAGGCCTGTCAAACCAAACACTGACCACACGTCGCACGGAGTGTTGCCCTACGAGGAATCGTTACATCCCGAAGGATACGTGAGAACACGAGTGGCCGTAAGGACTTTGCCAAGGCAAACGCCGTTCGTCCTGTCATTTATCTGGCGCACTCGAGGAGCGGCCGAGAATCGAATGGCGCGGCTGATTGATCGGCTGCAACGCCTCGCCGACTAACCGACGTCGCTCGCCCTTATAACCAGATCCAATCCTCCTGCCTTCGCTTAGCATATACCAATCACTTCCGTCTCCAAATCTTCCGCACGTGTAAATCGGTGTGGTACGGGTTGTGCACGATTCTCTCAACCCCCTCTCCCTTTTGCAAGAATTTATATACGAATTCATCGAGAGAACCAACAAAACCCCTCCCTCTCGTCTCGCGTCCCATCAATCTCGGGATCTTAAATTATAAAGAATTTTCAGAGTGAAAAAGAAACGTCTATTTTTATCGAGAGACTGTTTCCGAATTTCAAGACAATTTGTTCGTGTCCTTCATCGGGAAACGGAGACTAACGGCTCTATGAACGGATCGTGGAGAAATATTTTCGGTTGCATTCTTGGGAAGGCTGCGGGTGAAAAAACAACAGGGATAGGCACGAGTGTCTTCTTTATGGATAGGGAAGAAGAGAGGGGGGGGGGGATAGAGAGAGAGAGAGGAGCGTTAACGTTACTGGCGTCTAGAGGCCTTATAAATCGTTTGCAGGTTTTGGCGCCTTCCCCGCCGAGACGGCTGTCACGCGTTATTCCAACGACGTTTAACTAATCACGACGGGAGAAAATATATATCCGCGATGGGAAGCTGGTGGCCTCCGGCACTCGATCACCGACCCGAGACCGCCTTAATTTGTATCAAAACATGTCATGGCCGCCACGCGAGCGAGTTTTATGATGCGTTATCCTACGGGATCCTCGCTCTCTCTACTTTTCTCTCAGCTATACTCTTTCTCTATCCCTCTTTATATACAACCAGTCGCAACGTGCTACGCATGTGTGCAGCTCTATACGCCTCCTCCCACTGTCGGAATTGACCCTAGCCCTACCATCCCCCGATACTCCATTTGCGCCACTCGAATTAATTAGCCGGATCGTATATGAATCTGTTTATTAAATTAACTGGTTTCATGGGTTGTGCTAGGATAAAATATCGAATTAATCCTGCGATCCTTTCATACACTTCGCGTAACGTACTTTATATAAAACATTTCTGCAGGCGTTCCGTCACATTTATTGCACACAATACACACTGGCTAATTTTCTAATTACCAGATACAATTATTTCACGGTAATTACGGATCAATTATCGTCTCGTACACATGTCAGAGACGGAGCTTTCGCTAATTGGAGTAAGGATAAATTTGTTTTAAAAGTGGATTCGGGGGAGATAACAGATTGGTCGCAGTGGGAGCTGGCGTCATATTTAAAATAATGCTGAGCTGCAGTTCGCAATTAAGATATCGTCTACGCAACTGCAACTGCATCGTTATGACCCTTTTCCTGTCCTGTCGGGCTTATTCCCGTCGTGGACTGCACTCGTGCAGTGATAACCAGCAGCTGCAGCCCTTGCGCCCTCCCCTATCTCGACGATACAAATACTATCGCAACGCCTCTCGTCGCCTGTGTGTGCGATATTTTGAGTATATTGTTGTTACGCTTATCGACAAGCCAGAAGCATCGTTTCGCCATTTTCACATCGCTGAACCTATAATTCTCCAATGCATCGAGTCTTATCACCGTGCTTATTTTACAAATTCATTTGGAAAAACCACCAATAGAAAAGCTCTTGAAGCCTTAATTTCGTTTTGCATGCAAGAAGTATCGTTTCTATCAAATAAAACACTTCTTAGCACTTGTACACAATTACATATCAGAATTTTTAATAGCTGCAGCTGAAAGCGAACGCGAGAGCGTTGTACCATTAAATCTCGTGATTGATTAAAAACTTTTAGTGATGTCCTAGGATATTTTTTGCCCCATAGTTTATTCGAGCAGTGGAAGGAAAAACAGGTCATTTTTATACAACTTATCGTTTGAATTAGTCTTTGAATCCTTCGTTCATAAGTGTTTTTTTTTTAAACCTAACGTGACCCTTTGAATATCTTCACTATCAAAAGCAAGAGAAAAAGATTTTGGTCGCACGAGATGGTCATTTTACTCGTCACGCATGCAATAGCCAATTTGCCCGTAAACCTAATTATGTCCAGGGCAAAAAACGAATCCTCTCAGTTGGAACGAAGCATTCTTTCTTTCAAACACTTCGTAAAAGATCGTTACCACTATTATTATTATCAGTTTTTTTCCGGTAGCTTTATATTTGCGATTCGTCTATTATCACCCGGCTGGATCGAATAAATAGACTTGGCATTCGTGTTTGAAAAAGTACATGTTGACAGAAGGTTGCAGGCATATGCCGTAGCATGGTCGATAGTTCAATGTGTCGTAGGCGAAAATAACGAAGCTGGCCGTGCACTGTTTATTCTCGCGGATAGGCTAGAGATGCCGGTCAATTTTTTCACGAGGATAGGCTCGTGTTTCTGATTTACGGAGGCGACTGTAACCCGAAGCCGAAAGGATCTGGACACCGACTGCCTTTAACGGTACTGACGCCCGTCCGCGTTACCATCGCTTGTAAATCCTTCGGAGATCGCGTAATCTCAGTTCCTTCGATCCCGATATCGGTCGACCAATGGGGAAACGTTATAACGGTTTTCCGTGTCGCAGTTATAGCATATATATACCCCCATGCTACTTAATTGTAACTCCAATTGTACGACAAGGAGCAGTCGAGGAAGTAAAGGGATTGTCTATGATGCTCCACTTGTAATCTCTAATCGTTTGATCGTTGTTCCGCCCAATGCAATTTTGTCGAATCCTTCTCGAACATCCTTGAAGAAACAACCTCGATTATTATATATTTATAAAACACGTGGAATTCTTTTTGTACCGCCTAGCAAAAGGAACAGGCAATCAAAACTTTTCTTGAAATCTTGTTTTGCCAGATTTAACGATACACAATAAAACTATACAGGTGCCGAAATTTTACTTGGCGCGTTGAGATACGGTGCGCTTTCGTCACTCGTCATATCGTGCTTTACATATGTATATAGAATATCCTTGAAATTTGTGTTTTTCTTGCGGAACTTTTTTACATCGGAAATAATCAAGAACGATAAATCGTGGTAGTTGGAGGTTGAACGAGGTCCATCGAATCTTTCGATGGTAGACTTACGCGTTGGGCATAAATATTCCTCGAGTTGCCTAAGAAGTAGCTGTGGAGCTGCCGCGAAGCCAATTTAGAGGCTGCTTGGTTAATGAGCAACCGCGGATGCCACACGCATCTTTTTGCGCCCGCGGCCCTCTGCCTCTGTGTGGCCTGCCAGCGCTTAACAAACGCTCGGGCACCTGGTTCCTCCCCCTGCTCCCCCCTCCTCCCCCACCTCTCTCTTTCAGCCACTTTTTTCCAGCTTCACCCTATTCCTAACTGGACCTTGTCCCCTGTTTAGATATTTTTTCACTTGCCAATAATTAATCTTTCTTCTCTAAAACTTGATGCAGTGCAAATTGCCATAAAAATTGAAAAAGTCAGGGATTATTTAGCATCTGGAATATTTTAAAATGGTTTACTCTGTGCGAGGCCTCGAGGCACGAATCATATTGCGCACGTTTCAGCAAATGCGTTTACTCTTCGCTTAATTGATGATCCTCGTTGATAGCTTTCGCATACTGGCAGAGGGCGTGTAGGTTAATCACGTAACGCCGGGACGATCGCAAATGGTTTTAGCCGAGCGCAGAAATGATAAGCTGTAAATCAGCGTTTTGGTTGATTTTCTGCGAAAGGCCGTATCGTTATCCGATTAAGAGATTTAGGCATCGGGTCTTAATGTTCTTAGACTCTCAACGTCCATCCAATTAATTTTATGACACATAGCACACTCGTTCCCTCCTACAGCTGCGACTAAGCACCCCTACAGCGCACTTTCTTTCGTGTAGCTCGCCGTCGGCTGTTTCGCATATATGCGAACCTGCGATCTCGCTCCAAAATCACACCTCAGGCCCCAATACAATCAAACTTTTTGCCATAATGTGGCGAGGAAAAACTCCCCTTATCGCACGGTTTATCTATTGCGAGACTCCCAGCTTACTGTGCCTTAAGCACTTCCTGCTATTACCATTGATGGATCGTTAATGGAGTCAGCTCTTCCAGAAACTATTTATACTCCCTTTCAGAAAATTGAATGATCCTCAGATAACGATATTCAACTTTTAGAAACATGCGTGGGATTTTTTTTTCGTATAAATATGTCAAAAATAACATCGCTCTCAGTAATGGATAACTCATGCTTGAATCTTTGATAGGCACTATTAGTGCAGGAAATGCATTATATTTGCTTTGGAATGCATTCGAGACATAGAGAAGGTATTTGGAATACACGACAATGTCTGTTTCACTGAAATACATCTGTTTCACTGACGGATGTAAGAGCTCTGGCACAGCAAATTGTTTACTCTAAAAATAAAATGATATTTTCTCAGCGAGCAGTACCGTCAAATATTTGGAATCGTTCGAGAACCTCGTATGCGTGAATTAGTGCAGTTGATTGCATTTTCTTCTTTTTTTCAGTCCATTAAACTTTAAGATTTTTTTATACTGCAGATATAAAAGTTGGTAATTATGTTTTTTCATGTTCGGACTGTTGATTCCAAAGTTTTGCTACCTACTTCAAGATTGAAATAACGCGATGGTTCATTACCGTCGTAAAACAATACTGGCTTCACACGAATACGCCACATTCTGGAGAATTCCCAAGTACCCATTCGCGCCAATGAAACGGGAACCAGCCAGCCATAAGCGTTCTTTTATTCGTCGCAAAACGAACACAACTGGCTATAACCGACTCTAAACTACCAATTGCCTGCTTGACAATCACTACACCCACTTTAAACTTTCCATACACAACGCTCCAACACCAAATATTATACAAGTCGTTGCACATTTGGGAAAGCACGATTACTGGAATTATCGTAGCGCATAGATAGCTTTTATAAAAAGAATCATTAATCAGTTTGCCATTAAAGCCGTTCACACATAGGATGACTTGTCAAGTGCGGTATAAAAATTGATTTTTTCTAGAATTTAATAAGTGCCACGAATAATAAGTTACCATAAATCTTTAGTGCGAAAGATATGCTTGATTAATTTTGAGTCACTCGATGCCATGTTTCGCAGAGACGATGGCTAGTTGTTATAGGTTGGGACAGATATGCAATGGCACATTCGTGCGAATATACCGTGGACACGTACATATATGTGTATATACACACGTCTACAGTAGAGCGAGACATACGCGTGCGTGTCTTGCGTGGTTTATACGGGACAAACGAGTGAGATAGTGCAGCGGTGACAGCGGCAACGAGGCGTGCATCGGTTAGTCTCGCCACATCGAGATCCTAACGTATATATATGTACGAGCTCCTTATGCTAGAATCGTTCCTTTCCTACGCACGTGCTCTTTAAGATGAACCCGATTGTACAGCGCGGAAGAAAACTTAATTGGCCCTTTCAGATAGATTGAAATTAATTATTCAACCTCCGCAATATCTCGCCGTTCTTCCCTATTAAATAGACCAGCTTCAAGATCTTGTAAACTAATTTACCGGTTCCTGTTTATTCTTACCATCCATTCAAATTCCTGTGTAGATCTGCCGTAATTTACCGAAAAACAAAAGCGTGGACGTGAGTCAACAAGTTAAAATTGCGAAATGTCTGCTATTTGTCACATACCGAAGTATATCAACAGAAGGATCAATGTAAAAAAATACCAGATACATTTTCGAAGAATGCTATCATAATTTCAGCAGCGTTTACATTTGTTCCTCGTGTAAGCGAACGCTCTTGCCCGAGAGAGAAACATCTTCCACTCGAAGATACATTTCCCGACAACGGATTTACGCGCGTGATACACGAGCACGCGTGAATCAATGTTTATTTCCTCATAATACACGTCATGCTTGCATGCATCAGTATACATAGAAACGTATCGCATAGTCCCCGCGAGTATTCATATTTTGTTGTCGTACGTATCTATTTTCATCCTATAGGGAATTCACTTTTCCGATCTCACGGGCCTTGGAGCATTCGAGCTATTGCTCGAAAATTGTGTAAAAGGCAAATGGTACATGCGTACGTTCTGGAGAATAGAGATCGATCGAGATTTGGTTAATTGGAAATATTTGCTGGTCCTATGCGTTGTTTGGCTGATTTTAATGAAGGAATTCGAAAGAATATTGATCGTTCGAATAGTGGATACAGCGGCCTCCGTTTTGCATAAGTATAAGGTATCTATATATTTCGTTAGTGCAGGATACTCCTAGGAAGGACTGCAGCACGAGAGAGAAAATCCTTGGAAGGCCATACATTTAGCGTACACGCGTACTCGAGGGATGCTGATGCTCTTTTTCCTGAAGGATCTCGACGAGGAGGCCGGCAAAACATCAAGGCCTCGAGACTCTCCAACCTAGTATGATATTTCTGCAGGATGGTCCTCCTCGCACAACGTCCCGTCGAGAGGCCACTCGACGATATGTTTGAGAACGCGGCCTCTCAGTTTTCTCTCGAAGCTTAAAACAAACAGCTCCTTCCATCGATGCTATAATAACCACCTGCTCCTCGCACACACTTCTTCTTTGCTCCTCTCCTTTGCTTCCTGGATTTTTCCCTTTTTTTAAACTCCGCTTCTTTACTTTCTATATCCTCGTGTACACCATCCCTATTTTGCCAAACTCCTTTCTTACTCTGGCACAACGTCCACGCTGTATTTACTTCTTCATGGTATACTTTCTGTGCCCTCTCTGCACTTGTGCCATATCTGCTCGTCCGCGATCGCTCCAAACTTATTCTTTCTTCCTTCCTTCCTTCTTCCTTTATCCATTTTTCGCCAACATTTGGCCTTTTGGAACCGCCACAAGACCGTCGAGCCACTCGTTTATCTTGCTTGACGAGGAAAGGAGGAATTAACGAGGAATTAATAGCGGATCTCAATGATAAATGATTCCTGGAGCCAACCACCCCGGTTGCTGCCCTAATTTGTCTAATTATTTCACTTAATTCCCTCCCGCGCAACGACAAGGTTTCGAGCATCGCTTAAAGAAACGAGACTAATTAATAGCGCCATTAAATCCTGCGAACCAGACTATCTTTTCTAACGAATTCTTCTAGGGAATTTAACCTGGATAAATGAACGCATGCGATGTAACATAAATTGCAGTAAATAACAATTAGGATAATTATTTGACAAATGTTGGAGATACCGTTGGGCAGTTTGAGGAATAAAGCTGCTTCGGTCAACTAGTCGGCATTAGCCGTTATCCTCGGAACTTTACTTTATGTTGTTTCTAATAAAGGGACACTTTGCAGCGGTCCAATGAAACTCTTGTCGTAATAGCTTCCCAAAGCGTCGTTTATACTGATCGTCTTTAAGCTCAGTGACACTAAAGTCGCATGAGTGACATCAACTACGAAATTCTCTCATCGCAACTCGTTAACAGCTTCCTTCATCCGAGCCCTCCAATTCCCATAAAGTCCCCTGCCATTTTATCGTCCTTATATCAACTGGCTGAGATTTGATGTAAAAAGGGAGGACAACTGGGCTTCTGCCGACGGCCATAAAACTTCACAGTCCGTTCTCGCTTCTTCCGGTTCTCTCGTTGAGAACGCCGCCGTTTATCGTTTTCGGATTAAAAGAGTGAAAATAGTCGAGTTATAGCGGCACGAACTAAGAGAAAGAGAGCTAGAGAGGGAAGGAGCATAAGATCTTATTTTATCAGGGTCGATCCTTTGATATTCGTTTAACTACATCCCTCCTCTTGCACGTTTACTTTTCATCCAATTTAGATTTCCATCGTCGCGCTGATATTTATCATTTATACCATTTGTAGATCTCTTACCGAGATAATCAAAAGATAAATTTTACCAGGGCACGAAATCATTCAATTTTCTTCGTGCTCGAGATATTAACATGGTGGTCTTCAAACGAATGCAATTTACAAGGTGCCATTTAAAAAGCCCTAAGTTAAGTTCGTCAGGAAAATATATACTAACGTTGCTACATGAAGTACCAATTAAGTTAAGTAACAATTTTGTAGCAGGTGCCTTATTACCCCGCTCCTTTCATTACTCATTTAGAAATTATGTAATAATTTGTAAAAGTAATCGTCTTTCCTTATACTCTTATCGAATAACATAATAAAAATAACATTTTGCCACTCCAAAAAGTTTAAAATCATAATTTTTTCATTCGGAAATTTGATTTTAGATTCCGATAATGGCAATCTCAATTATCCACGTCATTATACCGTCGGGCAGACGAGTGTATCATGAAAAGTTCGCTTTGAAGATAAATTGGATATTGCGTTTTAATATATGTATATATAACTCCATAATCGATACATCATCCATACCACTAGCAATATTCAAAATCCCATACTAGAATTGAACGAAGATATCAGTAAGCTGTGTCGTTGATTCGTCATGTATGTCCCAACTCGTTAGAGTCAGTAATTATTTTTCGCCAAGCTCCTGAAATGAATTGCGACTCCGAAGCTGAGAGGATGGAGCAATACGTGATTCGAACATTATCCGGTCGAAAAGCGATATACGAGTCGGTAATGGAGGAAAAAGAGGAAGGGAGAAGAAGAAAAAAGTATGTATGATAGGGGGTGGGTGAGGGTGTTGGGTGGACGCGTGCGCACGGCTGTTACCCACAGCACTTCTCAGCTGGCGCGTTCCATCAGTCACACGCAAATAACTCACTTCCCCTTCGCGCGTTGGAGCGCACTCGGTAATTTATGTCCGCCAAAGTCCCATCGCTCTCGGCCCCGTCGACTTCTACACCTTTACCAGACTCGCGCGCTCGCTCACTCGCGAGCCGTGAAAGTAGATACATTCTGTTATTTATACTCAACCCGCTGCCACACAGCTAAACCCTGAATTGTCTGGAAAGCCTCGCGAACGCCACTTTGCAACGAGATCCACATGCTAATCACATCGTCTCTCTTTCTTCCCTCTTGCACTTCCTTCCATACGATACAATATTTCATTAAATATTCATCCTCCAATCACATTTTTCTATTAATAAAACACACTACCCCCGCGATGGCTTCTTATGATGAAAGTTTTGCTTGATAGAATTATGCGGAATCTGAAAGAGAGAGAAAGAAAGAGGGGGGGGGGGGGAGGGGGGAGAGTTGAAGAAGAAGGGGAAAAAGTGGCGAATCTCGTAAAGTTGTCAAGTTTATCCGTTGGCGATCTGGCTGCTCGCACTTCGGGGACTAGATACGCCTTCGACATCAGCCTGGCAGAACGAAGCGGAGAAGGAAGGAGGAGAGAGGATTGGAGTACAGGGAAGAGTCGGTTAATTCTGGAATCGTTCGTCAGCGAGGCGTGCTCGAGAGAGAGAGAGAGAGAGAGAGAGAGAGAGAGACTGTTGGCCAGGGGTGAAGCAGCTCTTTCTCGACTACTATACCACACTGGTATATTTATTGGTGACGTTATTTTGGTATTTCGTTACAGCCAACGTCGGCCAAGAGACTCATTCGATCTGCTGAATAATCGTCACCATTAAGTAGTCTGTCCTTTCACTCACCGAGTCTGCTCACTGCCTTTTCGTTAGAAGACTTGTTGAGAAAATGAGATCGGTGTACATGGGAAGTGGAAACTGTTGGAAACACCATCCACGAGGAGCACCGGAACTTCTTAGCAGAGATGGAACGACCAGGATTCAAGCTATGACCGTTACACCGCCAATTCTCCCTGTGATGAACTGCTCTCTACTCTCTTCTCCCTCTCTCATCCTTCTCTTTTTCTCTTTCACCTTGTACAAAAAGAAAATGCCGACAAAAAGCCCCGGAAGGTTGGCAGATTCTGCCTTTATCCCAATCCAGACTAGCTCCACTCTTTCCACAATCGTGCCAACCAATTAGCTTTATCCTGCTTGACTAGCATTTTCCATTTCAGCTGACTCCTCTCCAAGAACTCATCAATCTCTTCGTTTCTTCCCTCTAAATAGAATTGCACGTGCCATTGATTCCTTCGTTTTTATTATTAATTTTGCAATTACATACCGACAAATTCACGATCCACCGTATTGTAAAATGACGTGTGGATCGAATAAAAGATACGAGTGAATTTTTCTGCGGCGGGCAAAGAGCGTATAAGCTGGCTTCTCTTGGAATTTCGCTCGTAGGCGGAAACCTGGTCGACGAGGAAAGAGCCCTCTCGGGGAGAAAAAACTGTCCCCGTGGAGTCACCGCGGGCCATTATGTACGAGGATTAATGGGGGTGGGGGTATGCCAGGTTTTTTGCGGCTTTCTTCACCGAGGGTGGCCGCCGCCGTCACGTTGACGAGGAACGCGCAGCTGGAAAAGCCTCCATGGAAAGGTAGAGGACCGAGGAGATGGAAAAAGAGGTGGAGGGGAAGAGAGAGGGAGAGAGAGAGAGAGAGAGAGAGAGACGCGAAGGTAGCGAGTGAAAAGGGAGATTTGGATGCGTCGAGTGAAACGTGGAAGAGACATTAGCGAGAACGAGGGGAGAGGTTGAATATGGCGGCTTGCATGCTTTTGCTCGACTCCTATATATTCCGTTCTCACATCAGCCTACACGTGTCCCCGCGTGTCTCATCGCTGTTACAGGCCTGACATTCCTCCATACTTTGACTCAACATCTCGCGCTACGCACGCTATTCTTTTACCAAAGAAATTCGCGTATCACCAGAGCGATGCTTCGCAAACAAACGCGTAATCCTTTCGTCGCCTCGAACCACAGGCTTCAATCCTCCGGCGGATGTTCCCCAAGAAAATTAATGTCTCCGACTGTCCGACCTTTGCTTTAAAATAACGTCTACGCGAACTTCTCGTATGTGTGTGTCTTTTTTTTTTATTTTCATATATTTTTCGAGTTTTTCACCAAATTTTATCCTTCTTCGTCGAATTGATTTATTTTTATCAGATGGACCAATAGCGGGTCGTTTAGACGAAGAAAAAACGTTCGCGGTGAAATATAATGCTGAAATAATGTATCGACGTAAATCTCTGCTGTAAGCGGAGAGAGAAAGAGTAAAAGTATAAGAAGGGGTTGGAAAAATATGCGAATACATATGTGTTTGCGTTAGCAGGACGGTTAATATTTATACAACATTACGGCTCGCTAAATGAATCTACACCGAGTATTTCAGTCGCTCTGGCTTTAGCACTGACGATAAATTGTCATTTAAATAGTCGGCTGGGCCGAACGGAACAAAATATTGTCTTTTGCAAGGGAGGCTGAACTATTTTCTTATCTTCCGGAGAGTATAAACGCGATAAATTTGACGAATTCCGTTTTTCAACGCTGGTTAATCGAACGTTTGGCGCTCCCAGCGTAAATATTAAATTTCATCAAATAGACAAAGGATCAAGAGAGCACATATTTGCGTTCCATTAAAAAAGCTGCTCGGGTTCGGCAAAGCAGAGCCGAGTAAACTTCATCCAAGATTGGCTGAAAGCCGTGGTAACACGGGTTTAAATAAGCTCGCGCGATTAAGCAGGTTTGAATGAGCGGCCGAGCTCATTCTGCCATCCCGATGCCATTTCTCTCTATCTCGAAGGGATGTAGGAGAGAGCAATTGGGAAGCTCATGGAAGAGCAGCCGAGCTCGTACATCAGAGCAAAGTGGAAAGAGCGATTAGCGCGACTCGCTGTCAAAACATCCTCTCGCAGCCGGGACAGTTTCCCCTCTTTCCCCTGCTCTTTCGCTAGCCCAGACTCGGCACGAAAGAGAGAGAGAGAGAGAAGAGATCGGTGAGAGTGCATCCGTGCACTCCGAGAACCAGCCACCCGTGTGCACTCACAGCAGTTCATCACTCCCGAGCGGACACGTTTGCTGCAACGCTCGCACACGCCGAACGGAAACCGAAATATTGGCCGAGGTGCAGTGTGAGCAAGAAATAGATAGATAGATAGATAGATAGAGAGAGAGAGAGAGAGAGAGAGAGAGAGGGAACGCGAGAAAAGGGAGCGTAGCCAACCAAAGCGTATAATATATTGGTTTAAAAGTACCATTTATTTAAACGGTATTTACCGTCCCACCACGGGACGAAAAACACGGCCTCTGAAAATAATAACGGTGTTAGCGGGACCGCCCGTGCGCGAGAACCGCACACCGAACCAATTGAATCAATCATTCCCGAAAAGAGCTCGCGGAGCTCCCCGTTACGGATCGGGAAGCGAGGCTGGGTGTCGTTAAGTGGAAAAACACCACTTCATCTTGCCCGATAGACTCGACTGAATTAAAGGGATGCGGTCTGAAACGCGTCGACGGCTCCTTCCTTCGATCCTAATGTCTTCAATCTGCTGGACCAGAAGGTACGTTTCCTTATACTAGAAAATCCAGTTCCTTAATTGGATCTTATCTCGCAAACGGAAATCATTATTAATACGATAGCTGGGAACGAAAAGCTTGAATAATTCCATCCGGAATTCCTTTGGATGTGAAAACTGTCATGATTCTCAGGAGAGTGGAAAAAAAATTGTAATTTAATTAAAGGAAATTTATTTAATGTACGAGGCAGATGGCGTTTTTCGTGCACAATCGCGTCAACATTCGGGTGAGGAAATAAAGTGGTGGGAGGGGCATTAATGTGTTAACGGCTGGAATCCATTTAAATCGTGAGTCTCGACGGGTACACACAGTTTTAAATGCGAGCGCGCGAGGATCGGGATCGGTGCATTCTTCCACGACTTTATTTATTGGCCAGTGAATTTTCGTAAGCACCGGCAAGCGCGCATTCGCGCATAAAGCAAGTAAACATAGTGGCGAAATCTTGATAAAGATGAAAATTTTCAAAAGAAAGGTATAAAAATAGGGTTTCGTTAAAATTCCACGGAGAGTCGAAGAATCGACGAAACGAATTCAGTCTCGGTCGACGGATCAATAATATATACCTATATATATATATATATAGTTGTTATTCGAAAGAGTGTTTCTAATTACACGGAGGAATTGAAAATTATTCTTATCACATATTGCATTGGTTCCGGCCGAATCGAAAGGATCTCAATTAAATCATTAACGCTGCCCGGCACCATCAACATTCCTTCAGGGTTCAGTTATTCCTACCAGACGCACATAGGGACCACAAGAATCCCTTTCGACTGGACGATCCTCCTCGGCCGGTGCGTTCGAACGCAACTTTTTGCCAGCGCGGCGCTCGCTCAGGACGAAACGCGGATCACGTTTCGCCGCGAAGCAGTGCTAGCAGAACGAAACTGTATGAATAGATATGCTGGCCAGTACTGCAGAACGCAAAAGGAAGAGGATCGGCAAACCGGCAATTCAGCCACGCCAGCATCGAAAAGGAGATAGCCATCGCAAAAACGCTGACAGATGAGCAGATTGATATGTCATCTTAGTTTTGCGAATAGCAAAAACCGCTTTGATTCCAAACAGCATTCGTATCGTTCAGCTGCTCGATTCGAAAAAAATGGGAAAACAAAGAAAAACAAAAGAATAATGGAGAATACCGTTCAGCTATATTTTATTTCGTTTCAGCCAACTTTCAATCTGCGAGTATGGTAAATGGTATTGTTGAGAGGAATCAACCGTTCGGTTTGAGGATAATAGAAGAGGTGGTATGCGTCGAGCGGACGAATGGGACGGTAGCGGACGAAGAAGGTGGATTAACAATGGCGCAAATACTGCTGGTGGGTATGGTATGCCCGCGGGCGCACACGACGCATAATTAATACCATGCTTGGGTACCGGCACGGCGTGGCGCGGCGCGGTGCGCGGCGCACCGTCGAGACTTGGACGAGAATGGGGAAGGGAATGGGCATCGGGGCGAAGGGCACTGGATGCGGCGCGCAGGATCTTGGAACGAAGGAAAGAAAGCCAAGAGGGGGGAGGGGGGGGGGGATGGAGGACCCGAAAGGAGAGTCCGGGATGTCCGCGGGAAGGAGATTTATGTGGCTCCTGATTGAATCGTTCTCACTCGATCGCGCTGCTTGCTTTTTGCTCCTCGTCTCCTTCCCTCCCTCCCTGCCCCCTAACCTACAACCGCCACGACCTCAACCACCGGCTTTCTCCATCTTTTTCCTCCTCCCAGTCGTACCCAAGAGGCACCGTGTGCCCCCAATCACGACTCACCCACCCTGCCAGCTTATCTCGGCGTTCCTGCCAACATCCACCGACCGGAGGGTCCTCCGAATCTTTCCTCTACATACCGAGGACTCTTTCCGCTTCGCGGATTTTCTCTTCCTTTTTAGCTCTAATCCATTAGGAAGATTCTTTTAAGACCGTAGTTTTCCCGATCGAAGCTTTATTACTCGTAACGATCTCTCTCTCTTGATAATCTATCCTCAGATGATGGACAATTAATTTACTTCCGTAATCACCCGGTTGCTTCTTGCGTAGCGGAGTCGTCCAAGTTGGTGGATTGTCGTTGCACGGTGCGCGGTGAATTTCTGAAACGACTGGAGCGCACAGTCTACTCCATTGTGATGCCACGCTTTCGCTCGGGGCGCTCCGTTATAGCTAGCTATACGCGGCGAACGGAAGCAAAACAAAAGACGCCGAAATGCGTTCATTATTTCGAGCTAATTGGCGGTGCCTTTACCCTCGAGCTAAGAGGGAACCAAGCTCTACTCCTGCAGGAGGGAGCTACCCGGGCTCTATCGTACTTTCAGAAGCCGCTTTGCTTCTCTGCCCTGCTCTCTGCTTTGCTCTCCTCTTTCTCTCCTCTCGCTCGAGCAAGACGATTCGCCGTGAGGCCACCTTGCTTCTCTCTCGGTCGGGCAGAGCGAGAGGGGGGACGGGGAAAAAAGAATCGAAAAGACGTTGTGGCTCCTGTAACCCGTACCTGTATATCGTGGATATACCCTTTAAAAGTCCCTCCCACTGATAATAACCAATCACCAAGATACAACCTGACAACTTCTCAATTTTACAATCATTGGAGTTTCTCGATAATACGAGTGACATTGTATCTGCAATTTGTATTATATGAAATATATCGCAATTTATGTAGTTTTTACACAAGTAGAAGATAAATACAGTAAACATTCGTCGAGAAAATATATCGCGCGTGCACCTGTCACGAGCAGCGTAAATGTTGTTTTTTCGCGAGTGTATTTGTTGGTCGTACGTCACTCCACTCTCCAAAAATGGTCGGCAGATTTTGTCTAGTGGAATATAACAGTAGCAGAATAACGTGACTGAAAAATTGCAATACCGGAAAGGGTAATATTTGTACCGAGGCATCTCTCTGGGTGAAAATATTTCCTCTTCATTAGTAATTATTTAATATGCGCATACTTGCCAGCTTTCACGAATAGCGACGAATCACTTGAAAATGAAAAACGGAACAGTCCAAGCAACGCGTGGGAGATTAATTATTAGCATAGCACGGTACGTGGCTTTGAAGAAGTATTTTATCTTTTATCGGTACACCTGTTGAGGGTGTGGGGTGGATCTACCGAGGGATTAGATTACTAACAGTCGTGTTTGGCGTGCCACATTAAGATTCTGAAAAGGTTTAGAGGCGGAAATCTCGGTATGGGCCGTAGAAAAATGGGACCGGCGCGTAACGGGTGGTTCATCGAGAGTCCTGGTAGCAGCAGTGGCATTGCTGAGAAAGAACATAAATTGGTATGAGAATACAGCGCATGATAAGTATCGCGACACATGTCGACGTAAGTACTGCGATCAATAAACGCGAGATGTTCGTCTTGCGGCACTCTGCTGGAAGTCGGATGCTTCCATTGAGGACCGCGAAGAAGCCTGTTGGAATTTTCTACTCGGCTACCCTGCTACGCGCACTTCCTACTCAACATTTAGACGCCAGGTGAAACAGCGCGCCTCGGTCTTCCCAGCCAGCCCCTGGCCAACTTATGCCAGGCAATCAGTTTTACTAATATACAGCACCGCTGGATCACTTCCCTTTTTCATTTTACACGTGTCCTACTCTCCTGTACCCCATTGTGCCTACCACCGTATCCTCCAAGTCCACACCTTGTTCACCAGAGAAAAATATCCTCGGCATTCCACCACTCGTGATATCCTCCGACCCATCTTTGACTATCGTTATGATCTCGTGTTACAGTTTTGATTTATCACCGCGCACTTTCTGAATCTCGGTTTGATACAAAGTCCCATAGAAATAGAGTCTTGGATTTATTCGAGTGCTTTTTGAAATTACATTCGATCGGATCGTCAGAGTGGGGAAAAACCGTTTGGATCGTAGTAAAGTGTTGCTGTTCGGCTTTAGGTGAGGCGATGTAAACTTGGTTGGTGGAGATTATATGCAAGCACACACACACACATATATATATATATATATATATATATACGTAAGTCTATGCGGAGCTAATACTCGTGGCAATAGAGTGCGGTAGGATACTATGGTGCGTCGCTGGTTCCACAACGTTGGTGGACAACGCCACGTGATGGTAATGGCCGCGATAATTATTTAGATAGCGGAGGATATATGCTTCCTAGCGCAGCATGGGACCCAGCGACGTCGTTTCCATGGTGCCCCGTTGCCTGGGACGTGCACGCCCGAAGCCACCGATGGCATAGCCAGCACTACCACCATCACCACCACCACCACCGTCATCCTCATTGCCACCCATTCGAAATGATCGACCCTTCATTCGGCTAACCCTCGTTATTCCCCACCGCCAATGTTCCTGCAAATCGTTCCTTCCTCTCTCACCTCCTCGCCGTACGTAGAACCCACCCTTTGCCGTATTCCATAAAATTATACAAGCGCTATATCGTTCCTGATCACGCCGAAGAATCGATCATTGAAAAAGAGTGGAAAAGCTCGTGTAAATATTCGTGCGTCCCTTATGGTGCTGACCCGGCCGGAGCGCGTAGCGTGACCCTCTTGGTATGTGCGGGGTCCCTTAACGGTACCATCCTCCCCATCGTCATATGATAAAAAACGAGCAATGAATAGAACACGAGCTCCGTGAATACTCGTGGGCGGCTCTTCGAACCGTGCGACGCGGACGGTTTCGTCGTGCGGATCGATCGCATTCCACCCGCTCCTTCTCGATACCCTGACGCGATCAGGATTCCACTCCCCAACAATCCCCGCATTAAGCTGTCAGATCGAGATTATGCAATTGCTTCTCGGGCCCGATCCACAAGCCTAATTAGAGAATCTCCGAGCTGATCAAAGAGCGCATCAATTTTAACCGTTGCCTAATTGCTCTATTTATCCTCTACTGACTGATCAACGATTGTCACCGTTTACTTAACATCGATGAAAATGTTATTTTCATCAAATTTATTCAGAAAAATTTCTGCCGTTCGAAAGGTATATAAAGATCCTCGACTCGGTTTATATAGTCTTTTGGGATGGATTGGACCAATCTAGACTTATAACAGGGCATTACTTCCACTCAGTATACCTAGGTTGGTTGAATCCAAACAGAGTCTCCGATTTTCGCATAAATCAGGCCGGTCCTCTGGTACCCCCGCGTTCCACCCACGGACAGAGGAGAAAGGTCGGATGGAGAAGGATAGGTCGAAATAGAAGGGGATACAACGAGAGAGAGAGAGAGAGAGAGAGAGAGAGAGAGAAGCCTCGAGCCGAGGAGAGCGCTATTTTATTGCCGGCTTAATAAATGGAGTCTCCTTTATTTGCTCGAGGCAGCATCCGCTTGCAGTTTGCCAACCTGTTTGCTAACAACAAATTAATCGGGTGACGTACCCCGCCGCGTCTCTATAAGTGTACGAGGATAAGCTCGGTGTGCGTGAGTTTTTCAAAGACGTGCGTGTGTTGAGCCATTGCTACATCGAACCTCCTCCCACTTGGTCGAGGACGACAGGCACGTAAGGAGAGTCCGACAGCGGGCGTTCCTTCACCCCTCGCGAACCTACAACCTGCAACCTGCTGGCTGCTGCTGTCCCTGAACAGGACTCTCTCCTCGATCCCGCTTGTGTGTGTATTTATCTGCACTTGCGTACTTTGCGCGTCTCCCCCCCCCCCCTCTCTCTCTCTCTCTCTCTCTCTCTCTCGATATGTACGCATACGCATTCGCCAATCTGTAATTCATAACGCGAAGCATTCGCAGTTCTTGCTGCCTTCGCGCACTCCTATCCAGCAAAGGGGACTTGCTCCATTACCAGCCGCATCCCGTGGGAATAAAACCTGACCTAGCCAACGTTCCTCACCCTGGCAAAACAATCCAGCCTGCAGAAACGAGTCTTCCTTTGACAGCTACGATATCTTCGACAGACCTAAGATTTATATCGATGCTGACTACATTTCCGAGACACGGGCATCCGCTATATAGCCGTATCCAAAATATTTAGCAATTTTTTTTATAAACATTGAGTTTCCTCAGCGACGAATAAAGATTTGTTATTGAATACTGTTTGAGCTTGACCAATACCTATATATAGATATATTTGTATTTTATTCCGCAAGAATGATCTGAATTTTGTGGTGATCATGGTCGATCGTCCGAAGGGAAATTGAGCTAACTGCGACGTTGGATGGGAGCAGAGGGAGTGTCTTTGCGCGAACGTTCCAGGGACTATATCACCTGCGACGGACAGCTCGGCTAACAAATGATTCCCCTAATTCCCTTTTCATCGCGTATTCGCATAATGGTCGTTATCGTCCCCGACCCACCGGGTAGCGCTGATACTTCGAGATTACCATATTTACGACGAGTGCCGTTATAGAATCCCCTCGTAACTCCACGTATGCTTTGCTCCCTGCGAATAATCCTCCGCTGTCTATCCGGCGCAAGCGAGCTTTCTTACATCCGACTTATCAAAATCTCATGCACCGTCGAGGCTCTTACCATTGTAATATATACCTTTTATCATAATAAAAAAGAGTAATAATCAGAAGAGACACGATGGAGATAGAATTTTTGTAGAATTTTATTCCAAGTTGTCGCTACACGTTCTTCTATTCGCGTAATGAAGGCTTGATAATAGAGGGGGGGGAGAGATTTCTCAGTGAGCCAAGGGACACAGCGGACGATTTAATTTGGAACCAAAGCACGTGGGAATGGTCGAACTGGTACGCAAGCCTCGCGACAAGTTACCGACGTTTCGATACATTTCTATTAAGCGCAATAAAGTTTCGGTCCCTTTTTGCCAGTCACATTTCAGAGATGGTGAGCTGGGACTCGCCTCAATCGCCGAGTCTTATCCGGTTTCATCGGAACCGGGGACGAATAGCGCAATCCTCGCTTTTTCTCGCCGCATTTTCTTACCCGCCACGTTCCATCACGACTGGCATCACGATAGATACGGCCATGAACGAAAAAAAGAAAACAAACAAACAGATAGAGTAAGAAAGAGGTAAATAAGGGGAGAGGGGTGGATTTACTCGTTCGTGCACGAGTCGCGAGAAGAATCTAACCAACGACGCCCGAGGGACTTTGAATTCCACCACGAGACGCCTCAACTCTCTTATGTAACCAAATCTCGACTCGAGGGAGAGGAGCAAAGAGAAGGGGTAAGGGCAAGAAAGGATTCCAGGCTATTTATGCCTCTCGTGCGCTGGACCGTATGCACCTGCTGATGCAATCGATGCCTCCGTAATTGTTCGCGAAATTCTCCTAGATTCCTTACAGCAGCGCTATCTCGCAATTCTCATATTGTCTTTTGCATGGTATTTAGGTAGATGTTAATCGCGGAATTGATTCTAGATTCCTCATTGGTGATTGCACGTTCGAAAAATTTTATTATTTATTTCTTCTTCTTCTTCTCAACTAAACCCCAGACACCTTGTGCCACACTATAAAAGATGGCTAGCTTTACGCGATTCCCCGCAAAATTAAAATGCCATTCTTTTGCAAACGTTGTGTTTTGAATATTATTTTTGCACTATGACCTTACTATTGATATAGTTGATTAGATTGATTCGTTTTGTGTAATATCAGACTCGCAATTTTACAAATCCTCTTTATAATACACTCAATCACACAGATAGTTGTGATTACTATGAAAGCCATTTCTAACAATGACTCTAAAAAATATATATATAAATACGCGATCATGATACTTCACAGTGCATAATTAGTGCAATTATATAAGCAATTAGTCAACTAAACTCATAAGGCAATTAGTCCCAGTCTCCCCTAATATAGATTTGTTTATTTGTTTGATGAAAAATCGTATGCTATCATTCTATGAATGCTGATTTACATTTGGCATACAAATAGCATACTACCTTGATTAACCGTAATTACTGATTGATGAAATTTACTCATTTTTTCTATGGATATTATTATATGTCCTTTTTTCGTTGTGGCTTTGGAGAGTAGAAAAATTCAAGCAATGTGAGTTTTGCAGAAATCACATTGATTTACGACTGAGGTATGTGGGCTTTTGCGCGATATTACGTGAGAGAAAGGAGAAAACATGGTAAAGTGGCTATAATACACCTGCTGCTTCGATTGGAAAAGGCAGAAATCCAACTCATAGGCGGTCAGTTCTGTGCCGGTAGTATCGGACCCTGTACTGGTCATGCGTCGCAACTATAATTTGAAATAGTTTATAAATCCTATTCAATTCAAATTAAGGCTCCACTCTGTCGGATGAATAAAAGATGCACTCGTACCGCGCAATAATGCGCGTGCGCAGGGCAAATGGAACCCCATTATGCTCGATCGTCGTGGGTTACTCAGGGACGGATTGCTTCCCAACACAATTCCTCAGCAATATCTTCGTAATTCCTTCGTTATCTCTCTTACCGATCAAAACTTTATCTCACCAGTATATAACTTCATGTATCATCGTTTCGTAGCAATTTAAATTTTAAAATCGTGCTGTATTTTATTGTTATTATATATATATATATATATATATATTTACATTGCTTTTAGACTGTACAGCTTAGTTGCTTTAATAATGTTGATAACTTTAATAAACGATGAAAAGGTAGGATATTTTATAGATATACGGAATGATAACTCTGGTGGATAATAAAGACGAAGATAATTTATTAATTAGAATCCGCCCCTGGTTTAACCGCTCGGTCATCTTACAACATGCGCGTGTGCAAGGCGCCATCGGAACCGCACTGGTTAGACTCTCAGCTGGTTCGCTCGCGATCGCTAGTACCTACATAATGCATGCCAGAGTGCTCATAACTCACATTGTTATTTAGACCCTCGTTACATTCAATTTTGTTGGCCAATGAAGAAGGGAGCTACAATGCGTAACGTACCTCTAAATCAGTGCTTCTCCTCATTTGCATTTTTCTATCCAACGAATGGTGACAAGAGACACGAACGAGGCAGGAGAAAACAGCCGAACAAAATTCTCGAGTATTATGAGATTTGGCCATATGAAAACTAGGGACATTTGCGTGGAGATTCGCGATCGGCAATCCAGAGTGAAGTGGCTGCACTCGGCTAAAATCTACGCTTTTGCAGGTGGATACTGCGATGCACTCAACGCTCTGGACGCTGTCGTCATATTTTACCGTGAAAAATCCCTCTTCCCCCACTGTGTCGTATGGCAAGGGGGTGGCGGTAGAGGGAGAGAGAAAGAGCGAAGGTGCGTAAGAGCAGCGTTATAAAGCATTACAAGGAGTGCTGTTAACGTCCGTGTCCAATCCGCGAGCCGCTCAAAAATAAAATACAAAATAGCGCGCGACAACGCTTTGTAAAGCTTTCTGTCAAATCCATCGGGTCCTTCCCCCCCCCCCCCCCCACCCCGCCACTCCATCCGCAAACCTAGCTGCACTATCGCTCGGATATATTTTCCCCAGAACAAAATAAATCCTCTCTTTTTTCTCCGGGCCATCCCTGCCGCCGGTGCGGCGTAGATCCGCCAGTAAAAGGGTCATGATATAACGGTGAAAATCACTTTTTGTCACCCCGCTCTTTTACATTTTATTTCCTTCGTCTATGCCCCAGGCAGTGGGGCTCTAAAAATTTTCAATTCCCGATGCTTCGGCACTAGATCAGGTCAATATCGAGGGGATCGTCCCTTCGGGAAACTATTTTTAAATCACAATAAATCCAAGTTCCGCGCGAGCATGTATTAGCTTCGTTTCGAGAACATCCATGAAAATTCGTATAGGGATTATGACGTTTCTCGCGCAGGCCTGCCACACGTGTTTCTCGAATTTTCTGTAAACTGCAGGAATCGCGGGGTCGCGGAAGGAAATTCCCAAGACGAAAATCAATTTGCTCGAAGGCACACTTGGCAAGTGGCGGAGTGTGTTTTCATCCCGAGACAGGAGAAACAGCGGCAACTTTCTATTCGTCCCTGGCGCTGGTGCGAAGCGCGGCTCACGCGTACAGAGAGAAACAAGGAGAGCGTCCGTGCGGAGCGCGCGAGTTCAAGTCGCTTGAATTGCAAATCAAATGGAATACGTCCCGCGTGACTTCGTCAAGGAACATCCTGCTTATTTTCTACGCTTCCTGATGTACCGCGCGCGCGTCCCTGCTGCGCCTTTAACTCCATCCGAAAGAAACGAATTTGGCTCCGGAGCTTTGGTACCTGCAGCCTGCCGCCGACCAATAAATTACTTATGCATGTTTCTTTGTTTCTCTCGTTAATCCAGCAACCGTCGGATGAAATTCTCACTGGTGGATAACAGGGAGGGGAGGTGTAGAGGACGAATGTTAAAAATTCTTGATTGGCCAGGCGAGCAGTGGGGTGATTAGCCGATATAGATTTGCGGAAAAGTACCGGGGCAAATTTGGTTTCGTCCCGTTTAATCATGCGTCGTGGCCCGTTCGCGAGGCAGAAGGGTGGTTGGGGGATGCGGAGATGGTGAGATGAGAGAAGGGGCGGCGGCAATAGGCCGGAGCGGCCGTCATTTGTCAGGGGCTGTCGCGCCGCGAGCGTGTTTCTGTTCCACCAGCGCAGATAGCAGCCCATCCATAGGCCGTTCATCTTTATTCCTTTATATATAGGGGCCCCTGCTCCCCTAACCCCCTTTCCACCTACGGTTCCCATCCACAACCTCCACCTACTCCACTCTTCCGCGCGCCACCTCCGCCTCCACCCCAACCCCAACCCCAACCCCTGCCAGTTTACCAGTGCCCTACACGACTCCCTCGAACTCATTTAATTACAACAAACAATTTATTAGGTCCATTCGGGTTACGCCCACAGGCATAAAACGATGGTGGGGCCAGAGTTTGCGGGGGCGGCCAGGAGGGGCCAAACTTACTGACGGAAGCGCCACTCATCGGCTCGACGAACGCCTGTTCAATCTGGAATTATTCTGGCCCTCCCAGTGATATTCGTTCACGTTGCTCCCATTTCCGAAGCGCGCGATATTATAATTGACATTGATACGTAAATATATAGAATTTTTTCTGTACGCAAGATAGTGCCACACTGTGCGTCGATCAGCCGAGCTATATTCGATATCTAAATCTGCATCGGTTGTCCTCTTTTCCTCGACTCATGGTCACAAACTTTTTCTTACGATTGTATTCCAATGACAATTAAACTGAATAGGCGAGTAATCATTTTTAAGATTGGACTGTATATATAAGGCTTTTCATTTTCATTAATTATCGGCGGAAACGAAAAGTGGAGATCTGATAGCTAACGTGAGACTCTGGTGCTAACGGCTTCTCACCTGATCAACAACGGATCAATTATGTACCAGTGAATTTTCCTCCGAGGAAAAATTTCCCTTCTCCTGTCCTCTCAACCAAGTTCTTCTCACACGCGTCGCACTAACGCGAGAAATCGGCGTAATTCATGATCCGTTCATGTGGGTAATTGCTTCTCCTACATTTCTTTCATTTTCTGCTCGAAATCTAATCAAAACACGCTTGCGTGTGGCAAATGAATTTTCCACGGAAACTCGAGTCATTTGCTATCGGCGGAAATCTGGGTGAAACTACCAATTATTCCCTATTGAAAAGCTCATTACTATACACTCGTGGAAAATCCTGTTTTTTCAAACAAGAGCAGAATTTCATTCGACTATTGAATGCTGATGTGAAATTTCAACAACTCGTACCCTTTATTACTCTATCCATCCGCGTTAATCCCCCGGAGCAAGAAAAACGTTGCAGCTGTTATTAATATTCTCTGAAAACTTGTACAAAAGGCGTAATAAAGCTTTGGAACAATATTTTACTTTTCTTCCTTTTTTCAACGAATATAGCTATATAGATGTATGGAATAACGATCGAAACTAGGCAGCGTTTAGTTTGAAATGAGAATATCTTGCATTGCGGGAGATGGAGTCAGTGGGTTTTACAGTAAGATTGAAGGGAGCATGGGCACTTTGGTGCGTGGGAGTTGAACTTTGCCAGACCTTTGATCCGTAGCTGCATGCAGCCATCGGATATGTAAAGAGACATCTCCAGCTATACCAGGATAAGATTCGTCCAGGTTATTCATCATCCAAGCGAATGTTTGAATTGTAGCATGATGCTTTTAACGGCTCTTTATTCTCCACCTCACCTATGGCCCCGGCCTATACCACCAAACTCGACCCATCTCTCGATCAACTTTACTCCGAGTGTGCGAAACATATCCGAGGTCTGCAAGTAGAGCAGAGCGTCTTGTAAATTTTATCAAGTTAAATGTAGCAAGGAAAAATGTGTTTCGAAGCAAAGCTGTTATTACGATTATCATAAGTGAGAAGAATGAATTTTAATTATGGTTAATAGGCGTGTCAGTGCGATAAAAAAAGAACAAGGGAAAGAAGAAGAAGCAGTTTCTCCAGTACGAGCATGTAAATGTATAGGAATCGCTATAGGAACTGTGTATTAATGAATCCCTGCAGAGTGTACGTAACGGGTAGTTATCCCTGCCGGCAATCTGAGCTTCCTCCAGCCACCAGGACGATTCGTTAGAGGAGTTTTATTAATGGCTTGAACGCACTATCTTAATAGCCTTTCAGTGGGCTTGACAAGCCTCGGTGGCACCCACGAAAGCGGCCAGTTCGCGCTTCCGTCTCGTCGCCTTCCGACTCCCCTTATCGCCGGGTTCCTGGCCTTCGCGTTACCGCTTACGTCTTACCTGGAAACCGCGTGCAAACATTGTCACACGCAAGCCTCCTAGCGTTTGGACTCCTCGTTAATCCATTTCCAGCCCTAAAAAATAAACAAGGAACACGATGAAGAATTTGTTCGCACATTGATTCCTCTCGATTCTCGGTAAGAAAGCTTTATCGAGCAGCACGCATCGCGTGTAACAAATTGCTCGAATCATCTTAAAACTCATTTTCAATGTTACAATAAAAACTGGAATTCATTGTTTTATGCTATAGCTACGACTCCGTAGGGATCGAGGCACGGAGTATCGTGCAAGGGGCAAAGTCACAGAGTCAGAGTCAGAGTTGTATAATTAAGAGTGGAGACTTTAACGGGATGACAGTTTTATAGTTGGTAGCCGAGTTAAAACGTGTTAGGCAAAGCATAATTCAGCGTGAGTAAGGTCATGGTGAAATTCCGTAGTTACAGTCGGACGATCGCAGGTGCGCTCCGAGTAAAAAATAGTCTGTACCGTGAAGAGTATCGGGTGACAGTGCAGTCATTTTGCATGCGGCTATCATGATCATTAGCATATATGGGCCACATCCGGGAGAGAAAAAAAGTGATGCTTGATAGTAGCTTGCATGGAATAAAATATAGCTTTGTTAGAGCTGAATAATACAAGAAGCCCTTTTTCCCTTGTCGAGAGAAGCCATACTTTACTTTGTTTGATCAAACAACCACCACGACACGCACGCTCTCCGCGACACGAGCAACCTCTACTTTACAATCAGAAATCACTACCTCTCGGAGATGTTTAATCTACAACTTCTTACATCGTAGCATTCCATGGCGGTTTATATCCAGATTAGCCAGGTAGACCTAATAAGTGTTTTTAAGATCGTTAAGGTAAAATTGAGGGAATTTTCACGGGAAGGTGCGGAGTAGCTAGTCTGAGGAGTGCGTTTTCCTTGAAATATAAGATCTTTACTGCTGGCAGGGTATGAGTGGCAGCGGAGCACAGTTATTTGGCTCTATATGAGAAAGGGAGCTCGTATGGCAGGGTTTAGTAAGGAAGTTTACCCGAGGCGTAGCCGGGGACGCAGCCAAGACGGTTCCGTAGCGTCGAGTGGGTCGTAAAGTCTTTCCCACCTTCTCCTCCTCGACTCGCTCGCTCGCACGTCATAAACCATCCTCGTGCGCCTATGCTCCTCCTATCCGCTCGCTGGATACTATCTGATATTATTACCATCAGGCCGCGTCGCCTCGCGTTATATATAATATATTACCCCTTATACGTACCCGCTATGCTCTTCTCACGCGGAAGAAAAAAACTGATAAGCCACCGCCTATCATTTTTTTCGTCTCGCGTCTCGAGGAGCGAGAAACGGCAGGACGAAAGTGCGCCTGCATGCACGATTTCGATTTGGCAAAGTAATTTCGAATTACGCGCCACGCATGGAAATAAGGAGCAGGCGAGTAAAGTGGCTCGAACGCCGAGTAATTAATTACGGCGATCTGATTGCGCGCAATTAATCGCGCCGTCTTCTCGGCGGATCATTAATTAAGAGTAAACGAATGTCTCCGGGATGTAGACACTCGAGGATACGCTCATTTATTTGGAATAATTTACTCCAAATGAGTAAACGTTCCCGATGCTCCAGACTCGAGCCAAGATTGCGCGCGGCGCGCTCGTTTTGCGCCAGATTTCCGATGATAAATAGCGCACGACCCGCTTGTACTCGACGATTACATCGCGTGTGTAAAACTTAATTCAGCTTCTTTGCGTATTGCACGCGCTTATTTATCCAACGTCCCGCGCCACCAGCTGTGACCACGTCACTGCATCAATTAAACCGACTGATCATTTTTCATCCATAAATTTCAGCCTCGCCGAATTAAACCAAAACACCCGCTCCTGCTTTTTCATACACCGTGCTGCCGCATCCCTAATTAATCTCGCCAATTTGTACATTGACGCGCGGCCAAGAAGAGGCGAGCGGGCGCGCGCGATAATTCCGAATTTTCTCGCTCGCACTCTGCTATTGCAGCGTATGACTCGCTTGGCCGATAAAATATAGTCCCTGTGAGAAATTACCTGCACTTCTTATACATATATACACAGACGGTAAATTAACATTGCGCGGAGCTAATTATTATTCGGCATTGAGCGCCAAGTTTTCCCTCCCTGCGCGATGTGCCACCCCTGAAGAAACCACACTCGGAACACTACACAGAACGTACGCTTTTGTCGCCTGCCTTCTTCATCTCTTTTTATTTATGCCGCGCTCCTCGTGTTTTTCCACACGCTTCGAATACCTCACTCGTTCGTACCTCGCTCTTATACTTTCCTCGATCAGGATAAACCCTAACGCAGAGGTCACCTTTTATAGTCGCTTAGAGCCCGATATGGCTATTTTCCTAAGGCACAGTCTCATTAATCAATTTATGGAGCTCGCCAGCATGGGAGCGAGACTCGCGCTACGGGCCAGTTACGACCGATCAAAGATTATTTAATTTTTTCAGCGCACCAGGTACTAGCGTTTATATCCCTGCAAACTGGAATATGTATAAGCTGGTGCGCGCGCGTTTTTGGGAGTGATATGGCGTGATACGGTGTATAATAAAAGCGCGAGGAGTCGTGTTGAATCTCTTTTCGCGTTGCTTTCTCAGCTGTTTGGAAAGAAACCGATCTTGATTACGAGGAGATTGGAGCGACGACGGCTATTGGCGGTCATCAGCCGGGTCAGATAGGTCGAGCTCGATAAAAATAATAATCAATCGAAGAAGCGGTCGGGCGGTAAGTGAGAGCTCTCGGCAATTACGCGGTGGTGGCGGTTCCTGTGCTGCGGTTTGCGTCCAACATCGCTTCTTCCTGACGCCCTTAATTTCCAACCCCCCCTCCCCCCCTCCCTCCTATCTCCCTCTCCCTCTCCTCTCCTCCTCCACTTCCTCCTATCGTACACCCAACAACGCAAGACTCCCTCGCTTTATTATTAAAATTTAAAACTCCAGTGAGAGCCAAAGGCGATTTTACGGGAGTACCAATCGCGCGGTAGGAGAGGAGGGGGGGGGGGGGAAGGAAGGAGAGGGAAGCTTTTACTCGGACTACTCTTTTTGCCTTCATGAACATATTCTCGGCCTCTCATCTTCTCTTCCTCTCCTTTTCTTTCCCTCTCCTTTCCCACCTTTACCTCAATTTCGTCTTTTTATTAATTTGTGCAAACTAAGGGGAGAGCGATTGAGCATGTAACGGCAGCATATGAAAACTTGAACCATCGTGTTACACGAAATTATGCATAATGCGGCATTTTCGCTGCTTTTCGTAAACTTACCGATATTATCATTAATCCTTTAATTTCTCAATATATTACCGCCGACCTCCGAATGAGAGATCAACAATTTTTACGAGCACCCTCCGAAACTCTCATTTTAACCAAGCCTCTTTTATGGGAAGGATCCCAACGGTGCGAATCTTTCGACTGAAAATTTTCGCAAGTTTCGCACGGGATTTTCCGGCAACTTTGAGATTAACCCTCCGCCAAACTTTCAGCTTCATTAGACAACTTTGCCTTACAAGCCAGACCTTTATTTTCCAAAAGTAAATTGCCTCAATGATGCGGTCCGTGAAGTTAATTGACGCGTCCCAACGTTTTACTACTTGGAGAAACATGATTGAAAAGGATGTGGAAAAAACTAACACCGATCCATATTCCTGGCGAAAATTTATCGCTTTTTCCACGCGTGGTGCTCGTTCAATTCCGCCCAGAAAATTTCGCGCTTGTTTAGGCGTCGTACTTTTTTTGTAGCATGTATCTGCCGACAAGCTAAATTCTCGGGAAGCGGTAAAATTGTTGGGCGAGGAGTTAAACGGGGAGGCAACACAACGGCGACACCACGACGCAAGCAATACGAGTTACGTGAATTCGTAACTGCAATTTATCCGGAGACTGATTGGAACGGGTTAAACGTCCGTCGAGGGATAAAAAATATTTCGATAAAGCAGCAACGATCCATTCGGGTAAACGAACCTCCCTATCTCCAAACTTTCCCATTTCTTTATCGACAATTATATACAAAATCTGCAAACAATAACCCCCTGTAATTCCATCGATATAACAATTAATATAGATGAAAATTCGATTGTACCTGTTATCAAAAGCTTCGCTAAAGAATTATTTGTTTCATCCGCAAAGTTATTGTCCCTTTATGCAGCCACAAAATTTATGCAATTGCATAATTTGCAAAGGCTGTACGTGTTTCTTATTGCGTGTTGCTTTTCATGAGAGGAAAATGGAAAAAATGGTAGTTCAGCGATTTTTGTTGTACCTTTGAAAAACATGAGAAATTTTGAGATATTTTCTCGTTTATTTGCCGGGGTTAAACTGTTCTGCGAAACTGCTCGCGATGAGGAGCAAATTTTTGTGGTGGGTAGAGATCATTTTTCAGCTAACGACAGTACGTGGCTTCGATACGTATTATGTATTATGCTAAACAAGCGAGAATGGCCTTTTAAATGGGACACCTGCATTCACGAAGTAGTAAACATCGCACACCCCCGCCCGTCCTCCTCACGAACACTGGCCGGAATGTCAAATTAAATGCAATTTTCGTCGAGGCGAGAGCATGCATAACAAATTGTCGAACGTCTTTATACTTAGAAATTCTTTGAGATTTTTTGTCCCACGAAATGGAGTGGCGCGCCGATTAAGCTCCAATTATTATTTGGCCCGCGCAACATTGCCCATCTACCAGTCTTGTACTCACCTGCATATTTTTGTGTAGCGCATTAAGGCTCCGCGCTCGCAAAACTGCAAAAGAACAAGGACAGAAAGAAAAACGACTATATTGGCTGTGGTAGATTCGCCGGCTTTCCGTTTCTCTCCCTTGCCAGCCCTTCGTCCCTGAAATTGAAAATTAAACGTTTCGACGCCACTGTCCATCGTTCGAGCGATCTGGCTAATTTGTATCTTCTTGATTTTTCTGTTTCATGCGCTGTCCACGTCCAGGACCCTTCATCCGTAAGTATGGAACACGTGTTATTATAAGAATATCTCATTGATACAGAAAGTTTTCGGACAGGTAAACCGCTTACGCGATTACATGCTATCCGAGACTGATCCCGTAATAAGCGTATTTTATCTGCTCCCGGATAGACGTTTTAAATTCCCATTAGCAATGTATACGTCGCTGGGAAAAATTCACCGAATGACTTTTACATCGCTGACGGCGATTTTTATCGTTGCTTTTTATACTATAATTCACGTGTTGATAGCAGTTACGTGCAGTTAGTTTACTACTAGCAAAACTAGACAATAATTACTTCACCGTCTTATTCTACGATGTTACACAATTTTAATTACTCCACAGTAATTACCTCCTAATTACTTGTCGTCTTGATTCGCACTGATGCTTTTTACTTTTTCTTATGTTAATTAGTTTATCGCGCCAACTCGGTACGGTACAGGCTAACTTGGAATTAAAGTACCTACTCTCTTCGCTCAGATTAATATCTAGTGTGTACAACAGTAAGAAATATAATACCGTTTGGAGATTAAATTATCAAATAAATACAACATTACCGTTCGCTTTATGCTTTCGCGCATCTATTTTCGAGTCTCAAAGTTAAAGTTGATTTTCTTTCTAAACAATGCTTTCCAAGATTCTTTTAATGTTTCTTTTATTTTCCATACTCGTCGAATCACTACATTTTTTCTGCGATGCTGGATACCATTGGACAAAATCATGTCGTAATCAGGGTGTAAGTATACTATATATATGTATATATACATATATTTCAATATAGCGCTTTATAGTTTATGATTTCCCTTCTTACAAAGAGCATGCTAGGTAAAAGTGCCAGTGGCTGTAATTTTCAAGTAAGTGCAGCACTCTCGTACAAACGTCGATCTATCGTTTACTTTGCGTGAAAGCAAATATTTATTTAATTTTGTTGGCGGATAATAAATGGTCCAACGTAAAGGGAAGCTGATGCGAAAGTACCGGTTAATCGCATAATGATAATGCTCCTCACATGGAATGTGGAACGTACGAATAAATTATGCAAATAAATTGTGCATCTCTCGTACAATAAAAGCATCAGGCCTTCTTCTCAAAACATTTAATTCTCCTTATAATTGTAGGTTAATCATTGTGCAACAGCCATCCCTCTTTGCTCCAATATTGATCAGTCGACAAGTAGACGAAAAAAGGTCGTACACTCGTGTTATACAAATTATTTCTTATGTATACAAGAGGCATTAAAAATATCCCAAGATTAAGAGGATTATTTTAAAGTATAATAAAAGCGTTTATTATTGTTTAGCGGATTTATCCTCGTGCATCCCTTGAAGTTGCGTGCGCTTTATCGTCGATATTTGTTCTTGTCAACGATGGTAGGATTGATGCTATAAATCCGCCGAGTTCTTTTTCGTGCAGTTTCGTGTCTCGCTCGCCGTGTGTCGCGCATTTTATGCAGTCCCCTGGATTGAATTGAGAAGCGATCTGAAACCGGACCCGAAACAAGCAATATTATTCCTGCTCCTTTCACCGCAACGCCAGATAAGTAATAACGATCGCGCGGTTGAATAAACGTGCAAGAAAACAATTGACAAGTATTTCGAAAATTAGTATATATAGCCATGGAAGTAAAGTGCTTCTCTAATTGATTTATCGATCTGCCAAAAGCAGATGGATGTAGTCAACGTGGCAATTAACATTGATAAAATGAAATGAATTATAAAATATAATTAATCGTCGTCCGTCATTTGATTAATTTTCGTGGAATTGGCTAATGCGGAGTACATAGAACGGAATTAATGTTCCTTTTCGAATAAAGTTTGCTTGATAAATCATGGTAGGGAGGCTAATTGCATAAAAGAAGAATTTGGATGAGCACACATGGCATTATAAGAAAATGAGTGGCACGAATCACTGTCAGTGTCAAGGCACATGGGTTCTTGCACTTCGGAGAAGAGAGTTTGTGGTCGGGGGGTCTTGGAACGAGTCCGTGGAGGACCCGGAGAATACGAGGAGTGGTGGACGGGCCCGGGCCCAGCCGGGACGGATAACTGACGTCTCTATAGTAGTAAAACAGTTCGAGCGTGGCGCTCGCGTCGCAACGGGGCGTCCCAGACGTCGTCGGAGACATCAGCTCCGCGGGCGGCCATTGTCTCAAGAAAATCCAACGAGTTTTAGAGGATACCAGCCACGAGCATCCACGAGCATCCACGAGCTCGAAGGGGCCAGCTCTCTGGCCCTTGACACGCACGAGGGGGTCGCAGCGGGACTCACGAAATTAATAACCAAAATTCAAATAGATCCCAAGCCTTATCGATCCTACCACCCACCTATCCCCTCAGCCGCGCCGCGCCGTCGAGCCAAAGAGAGCAACGAGGAAATCTCTCTCCTATGCAATACCTGAATGCATGGAGACTTGACCGGATCGTTCGAAAACGAATGTCACGCCCACGCGAGACTCGTCGCCAGCAAATCTTCCATCCGCGTTCACTAATTTACATCCTCCTAATACTAAGCTCTCTCTCTCTCTCTCTCTCTCTCTCTCTCTCTCTCACTCACTCACTCACTCCGCTCCCTCCAATTAATATATGCGCGCGGCTGGGCCACGATACGACCGAATGTCAAGTGAATGTATATATATAGTAAATTCAGCGCGACATCGGAACGCGTACCGGTGTATAAGCATAAATGGTCCGTTCATGTAAATGCCTTTTCGATTGTATAGGAAGCACACGACCCTAAACGTTGTATGGAATTGAATGAATCGTGGTAACCAGGTGCGCAGCGAGAATTATCGTGAAATTAGTAGAGGGCTTATCGGTAGTAGATCGGTGGGGAAAACGCGTGAGAGGAAACGAGCATAAAATATGAGCCGTGAAAGTTACTTTAGTTGGTTTCGCGGGAAAAACTGTCGGTCCCGTAGGCTGTCCTGAGAAATGTATAAATTAGGAATGTAAATTGTTGGACGTGGAAGGTTCGGGGGATTGTTGGGGTATAGCGATTAAATAAGGGCGATAAAAATACGGCCAAATGTCTTGCAGGTATATAGATGGCCGAGTGGAGAAAAGCCGTGGAGCGTTTTTGTAGCTTGTTTACATGCTTTCGTGTAACGCTTGTAAAGCGAACCGAAGAGCAAACTTCTCTTTAGGCTTGGGGGGCACAACCGTGTCACCGCTCCATTCTACTTTTATTCCACTTACGGAAAGGGCTTTTGTACACGCGATAGCTTAATCGTCATGTTAATTGACTACTGGACAAAGAACTGTGCTCCTCCTTCTGCCTTCGACGTTCTTCAACGTCCACCTTTATATCCGCTTACGAGAAACTCGCCAAGAACCAGAAATTCCCTACTCTCGCCTTTTATCTCCGTGTAACATGACTTAATTAGCAGGTGAGATGTAATTAAGCACCTTTGATCTTTTGTTACCTTGAGGAAGCAGCGAAAGAAGATATTATACAGTGGATGTGTGTGTGTGTGTGTGAGAGAGAGAGAGAGAGAAAAGGTTGAGTATAGCAAAATGCTCGTACACCTTTTTGTTCATTGGATAAGAACTTTTCTGAATTAATTAGCCCTTCGGCAGAGATTTATATTCTTACGTATTTTCTCCTCGATGCGAGTTGTACTCCGCAATTGTATTAATCTGTTTCGATCCAGTTTGGATTGAATGTGGATTTAACTATCTTGAGCTAATTGACAATCGTGGTTTAATTAGTATGGACGTCAGAATCTATTGTTTTATCGATCTGATTTGGGAAAACTTTCTTTCCTCGCTTGTTATGTTAACCGTTAACTAAAAATATATGTCTGATTATATATTCTTTAAACTACCTCCAACCGGTCTTACGCGATTAATTTTGCCAAAGGCAGATTTTACAAGAACCGGAAAGACTTCATTCGTTGAGTGTTTGTTTCCCTCTGCTACTGGTTTATCAAGTTTGCTATAATTAGCAAAAAGGAGTTAAGTAAATAATTTGTATACTCTTATTACTGTTCCAAAGCCTAGTCCAATTATGGTACCTTAATTTAATTAGCGCCTAGTTTATGTAAATTACTGAAGAATCATTGTAGACTTGTGGATTATATAAATTTATCGAAACTAGATTATTTCTCTGTCGATTGATCGATGGATGACTTATCTATGACTAAAGTATATGGAAGTTTGGTAGATGGTACGAGTTTTGGTTTCCCATGGAGTATTCAGAATTATTGCACTATAAGCTGACAATTAAAAGCGTGCAGTAGGGACATTTATGTTGGCACTAACTGCCCGTTAAGACGAAGGAGCCACTATCTAACACTGGAGATATAATTGGCCAACGTGCTGATCCCGCAGCTCGTAAATGCTCAGCGGGTATGCCTGCCTTCCACTAGTTTTTTCCCCATTTTACAAATCGTGCCACACTATATGTATACAAAATCCTACTTGAAAACAATTATTATTATTGTATACTCAAAAAACCAAAGTATTCATCATGCAATGCTTTATTTATATGATAAGACCACAAGTGGCATTATAATCTGAAAGAAAAAAGCAGTTATACTATAGTAAGTTTCACTCATATAAAAAGCAAAATAGCAACGAGTGATGCGCCTAGTAGCAGAAGAATGGTAGTACATTACAAGATTAAATGTTGATAATACATTAGATAGCATAATTATGCTCGTGTGGAAGCAGCCACAGGTACCGTAGAAAAACACCTGCACTATCAGAGCAATAGCTTGCTGTCATATTTCACATGACGTGCTTAACCAACAATGAGCTGGATAATTAGTTAAGTTACCAGCTAATTAATGAATTGCCAGTATAGTTTCTATATGCTACACATAGAATTCTCTATATATTGTATAAGCAGAGGTTTATCACCCTGTAGATGGAAGAAGGTGTTGATTCTTTATTATGCAAGCAAGGTCGTTACGGAATATGGGCCTCTCCGGATATTCCCGGCCAATTCTAGTTTTCCCCGTGCGCAAGTGAAGTATTAAAATGCCAAACGTCGGGAAACCGAAGAGAGCACCGAAGGTGAGATAAAGGGGGAGAAAGGGAGAAGGATAATACCGAGATTCCCTTGATACGTGATATTGCTACGCGTGTACACGTTGTAACTGTCCAGATTCGTGACGGAGTCACGCGATATGCATTATGCACGCACGTAACGCGCCATCTCCGCAGTGCAGAGGACGTTTCCGTTAAACTCCCACGCTGAGTCAATCTAACGACGATTCTTCCACCACATTTTTCTAAGATAGTAGCATCGCGAAGACCATCTCCCGATTAATTCGCGCCTGTGATGGATGATGCTCCGAGATCGCTTCCTGTCAGTTCTGCGAAAAAAAAACGCCTGCAACAGTATACCGCGTATACTCTATATTAATTTGTTTCTCATAATAAATCCACGGCACTAACGAAGCGGAACGATGTTTATACCGGAAAAACTTCGTGAGAGATCGCATCTAAATTTTCAGGGAGCTTTTCATAAATCGGTAATCTGATTGAAGCTAGTATATATATATATATACATAGATCGGATAAGAGAGATTCATTGATTCGGGACACGACGAAGTTGATTAAAACCGAGCGAGTTATTTTATTGGACGTGTCATTACGGTGATTAGCATAATGACAGGCGGACAACTCAATTTGCATGGGAAATCACACGGGTTCGCGTAACGATTTTCTCTCTCCGGCAGGATTCTCTGTGGAGTAAAACGATGGAGCATGCAAGGAGTGTAGGTAAAACATTGTAAAGAGGCAGTCAAGGTGCAAAGCAGCAGGCTACTAGTCTACTCCTGCCGAGCGCCAGTCTCTCGAGCGCCCCCGTTGCATCCGATAATTCCGTATCATCATCCAAATTGCCTGCGATCGGTCCATTTTCTCCCGATGCGAACGCCCATTCGATAATTGGACGCCGTAATGAGATCAGCCGTTATCTCCTGCTGTAGTTAAATCTTTTTTAATTCCATCGAAAAATAGAATACCTATATATATGTGTGTGTACGATGATTCCACTTTCACTCTTCATTGAACAGAACAATAATTGCGGGAGCTTTAGTTACCAGCTGTTTATTCCTGTACACGAGATGATTTTTCGAGAATTTGGAGAAAGTGTACTGGAAAGGATAAGAGCGAGAGGTATTATGCAAATAGGAGCATGCGTTAAGCATTGAAGTTGGCTATCTAGTGCCGCCTCCTGGCGTGGCTGCTCCAGTAGAACATAAGAAGTGCATAAAGCAACATTTAGCGCGCGCTTCGACTAAATTGCTGTAATCGGAGGAGGAGGAGGAGGAGGAGGGGGGGGGGGGAGGGAGGGGACGACCTCGGCAAAGCGAGACTAGAAGGAGCGAGCAAAAGGGAGAAGGCTGTCCATGGTGATATTAACATAGCGATTTACATAATGCGTATAATTCGAGTAATTATGAAGGGAAATATACACAATTTAATATAATGGTGGATGTTTAGGGCTCGACTCTATATCAGGCTGAGATCTCTCCGCGCGACTGGATCCTATGCATCAATGCATTTATGTATATATATGTGCATGGGGCTCCTTGGCTCCTTGCCTCCTCACTCCCTTGTCTCCCTACTTCGACTACTCAACTGTGAGACGCTATACGCGCGTCGACCCGGCAAAAGTGACGAGAACCACCGATAGGAAGCAGGTGCACCCTCCTCAACGTCTCCCAACCTCATTTTCTACCAGCGCCCCTTTTTTCATCTAGATAAGCGTTCCTTCGTCTCCCCACCTCCTTTCCCTCGCTGCTCCTTAATTCTTGTACTTTTTCCTTTTTCACGAAACGACTTTGAATTAATAGTCATTTTATTCCCTTCCCCATTACACCCGGATCAATTACGTAAAACGGGGACAAATTCGCTTTTGGCCAGTTTACCTTAATCAAAATGCACGGATAAGCAAGGTTGATGAAATTATGCCTCCTCTTGTTGGAATAAATGTTTGTAATGATAAAAGTAATCTTGACGTCGCGTCGCGCAATATACTTTCATCCCAATTAATGATAGATATTTTCCAGCTTTTCAACTACACGCCTTGTAAATCGCTATCTATCCTTAACATCGCGTACTGGCCAGTATTTTTAGGAATAATGATCGCGAGGAGTGTCCATTTATTTCGATCGCACCATCAGCAGCATCGATAAAATGATAATTTCGTCGCAATTATAGGGGCCTTCGATATAACCCGCAGTAATCAGACTTCTCAATGTTTTCCGGCGATAAATTTATCTAGTGTAATTCAAGCACAATGCCAATCGAGATTATACTCTTACGCCGCGAATTATAATTGGATATAATCAACATAATTGTTGCTACATTCGGAGGGCTGCGGATCTTCCGCATTGCAATCCTCAGCGGAATTTCTCCGACGACGACGACGACGATGACGGTTTCGACTCCTTGCTTAATATGTTAATAAGCGTTAATCCCCGGTGATTATTCTTCCGCACGGAGGAGCGAAGATTAATGCTTTGGCATATTATTGACTGCTGGGAACAACGTTTTTCGTCGGTTCGATAAAACTTTCATATTTTTCACACAAAGCCAGATAAGTGTACGATGTTTGCCATAAAAGCGTAAGTGAAAAAAATCTTGCTTGCTAACGGGTAGTTGCTAATGAGAGTTAAGCCATGTTTATCAGCTCCTTAGGCTGGCGCGCGTACGTGGTCTCATTCCAATTAGCGTTACAGGCTAAGCTAATTGCTTGATATAAATCGCAGCAAGCTCAAAACCGTTGAGTAATCGGACTGCCAGGTGCTCTTTCGGCGTGTTCCACTATTGTCCCGAAGAATTTATTCTTATTTACCTGCAACGTCCACTATTGTATATATGTATACCATATAGGTAACCAAATACAACGAAAGCAGATATATACTTCCCGATTCCGCTAATCGATCGATCGCAACTTTACCCTAATGAATAAGACATCCGTCCAGCTTACCATTACCGACGGGTCACAGACTACTCGATAATTGATCCCGTCCAGCACAACGGACAACTCGCGATTAACCTCTCGTTTTTCAGCACTCTTACCGATCTGCGAATCCATTCAATAATTCCAATAATTAACCATCGCAGACCGTCGAAAAACTCAAATTTATCAACTTTTATCCAAAAACAAATCCCATCGGTTCGCAATAACGAATAAATCGTGTTTTTTCAAAAATTCCATAATATTTCTAGCCGAGGACTGTCTATATTTCGAAGGAAACGGTTGTCGAGATCGCGCGATGCTCTCCAGGAATAACCGGTCGATGGCGAGAAAAATATTCTCGTCGTTTGAATCTCCAGTGTTAATTCGATGTTTTCCGTTCCGTTACACGAGTTGCGCTGCGCGAAATAAATGGAACATGTACAGGTGGCAAATGAGAAATCACGTTTGACGTCAGGAATGGTAATAATTATTCAGAGTAGGACGGATAAGAAGTGCGCATATATAGCGGAGTCGAGTGGTGGTAGGCCGTTTGATAGACACGAGTTTGGTGGGAGAAAAAATTGTATAAGAAGGAGCGAGAAAGAGAGGGTGTAAAAGAGAGGGTGGGGCAGGGAAGGAGAGGGAGGGAGAGGGGGGGGGGGCAAGATTTCACACCGAGCGTCAAGTATAATTCTGATAAGTGACAGGCCGGAGCTTGCTATTCGTGACATTTAATCCGGGCGTGCTCGTGCACGCAGGCAGACGGATCAGCGGACAGGAGAAAACGAGGGGTTAGAGAAATGCTCGGCGGTGGAGGTGGTGGAGTGGAGTGGAAGAGGAGGGAGGGAGGGGGGGGGGGGACGCTCGAGTTGCGTATCTTTCAGATCTATCTGAATAATAACGTGTACGACAACATGTCAAATTATACAGAACCGCGACGCGAGCAGACCGACACACAGAGATGCAGGGGCCTCTAAAACATGCGAAGAACGTGCGTTCGTGCGTGCGTGCGTGCATGCGTGTCGCGCGTTCACTGCCGTGTCGCGGCCAGCCGTGAGGGGGACACCAACATGTGTTCGCGGTGGCGGTGGCGGTGGTTCTCTACAACAGTTTTATAATTGCCCGGACTGGATATCGTGACGCTCGTTGGCGAGATTCGCGAAAAGCTGCCTGCCAACTCGTTTCGCCACGAAACCGCCCGTTCCGATCGAACCCGAACCGTCCGACGATAGCCGCAGTCCCCTGCAGCCTGCGTATGCTACGTACACGCCACACGCTCTCCACGTCGAAAAAATACCCTTTACCGCCCACTAAATGCCTCCTCTTAACTGCCATCCTCCACCGCACGTCCATTTTTACAAACCACCGACAACTCCCTCCCTCTCTCCCCCTCTCTCTCTCTCTCTCTCTCTCTCTCTCTCTCTCTCTCTCTCGTATGGCTATACTATCCCCCCATCCTATATCTTCGCTTATCAAAATCTACCTATTCACCATAATCTTTCAGCAATTTCGTCCACTCGTGCAAACTTTATTTCCTTCCCTGCATATACTTTATTATACCACGTTAGAACCTTCCATCGCTATATCATATCAATGAGGTAACGTGTTAATGCATAAAACGTCATAGCGTGCCATTGTAAGGTATCGTTACGCATTGATTGCTGCTTTCTTGGAAAGTTTCGACTGAACGGTTGAAGGAGGCATTTTGTGCACGCTGACAATTAAATCACAGCTCTCGTTGATCATGACGGATCGGCCTCGAGACGTCCACCTCATTCCTGATAATCACCTTTCCCTGAAACTTTCCTTCATTTTTCTAATCCTCCTCGAATCGTGTTTATTCGCCTCGTTTCGCCTGCTCCTGGCACGCTACAAGCTCTAAAGAATTCCAAACAATACTCGAGCAATTTGATGCACAAATTTCTAATATTAATATGTTTCTCGCTAATTTATATATCCAAGCTACCAAGCTACCGATCGATAGGCACTGATAAGATCATTTTTTTTTATAATATCGAACATAACACTGATTGTAACATTTGTTTAAAAAATATTTAGTATTCTCGAAAACGAGATAATGCTCACCCTTCTTTCAATGCGATAACCTCGACACATTTTACAAAATTGCTACCTGCCAGCGGAGAAATGGGAGAAATCATTATGCTATACACGACGTTTGTACGAGGAAAAATCAGAATTTTCAGTTAGTTTCTTATCCCTCTTCCACTACACCTATTTTCTATTACATCTTGCATCTAACACGATATTATGTATTTAATATGTTGCATATCGCTGCTTATTTCTGGAATTGACTCCATTATTCAACCTGATGGCCACCATTGCTGACCAATGTAGTATGTAAGTAGCAATTACATTTTTTTTGTATTTAATAATATTCTTAAGCAAAGTCGAACAGCGGGTAGGCTTAACCGCACATGGCAGAAGCTTCCGCGTCAAGAGTGCCGCGCGTGAGATTATTATTGGCTGTGTGGTTTCGGAGAAAACTAATTCTCGACGATCGATGTATTAACGAATTTCGATCGGTTTGAGCGGGACCAGTGTATCGAGGGTGAGAGAGAGAGAGAGGGAGAGGAGGGACAGGAAGAACAACAGCAACGGGTGCACGATAGTTTATCGACGGCTCAACTGCTTTATTGGTTAGTCGTGATTTCTCGTGCGAGATCGGATAAGAGGTCCGCTTGATTTCCCGAGAAACGGCCGCTTCTGAGGGACCAGTTAGTTGGTTCGGCGGGCAGGTTTCAATTACGCGCCGATGTCGGCCTGTCTGATGTTGCTGCCGCCGCTCTCATTATGTGGAATATGAGCTCGTGCTAGCTGTTCTTGTTCTTTCCCGCCTCGCGAGCTCTGATCCCTCACCGATACTGCGCCCCGTTACCTAGGTATACACCAACCTCCGCTCCGCGGCCATATTCACAGTTATAGTACATCTCTTCCTCCTCTTTGTCCAAAACCATATACTCTCAAAATCAAAGATCCTCTCGAATTACAATCGTTGCAAATCTCGCATCGCCCATGAGGAAAAATCCAACTGGACTCATCGTCAATGATTTATGCTCTTAACGAGAACACGATGAGATTTATAACTTTTTAATACGATAGCCATCAATCGATGATTTTTTGGTTATTCCTTCAGCAAGATCAGCTCTTCATGGAGATTATCCGTTCGTTAATGGAATTAGCGTTTTGTTAGTTTTTCACTGGTAATTATTAGAGTGATCGTTGTAAATCGGTTATAGGCAATGATTTTTGTCGAGTGTCGCCTCTGGTTTACGCATAAAGTATGCAGTTGGCCTTGTCAAGCTGTGCCTGATACTCGTGGAAGTTTGGTGAGCGGTGCGCGACAGCAGAAACAGCAGCAGCGCGCGTTCGTGTATCGGTTCTCCCAACCTGTTATTATCAGGGATATTGCTCGTACACCGATGTTAAACCCGTTTGAAAACCCTCCGCGTCCGGACGCGATTTATTAATGTTCAACATTATTTTCTCCACGCTTGCTCCGTATCGACGCTCGATCGCCAATTCCGGAAACTCGTTTGCTATTTACTTCTTAATATTCTTGTTCCGCGATTATCGATCGTGAAAATCGTGTATGCGCTAAGATACTTTACGCCGAAACTAGTCCCGTGAAGCTTACACCTCAGGAATCTCCCCAGAGACCGAGAGCAAAATAGTCCGACAAAAGCACCAATCATCCAGTTTTTTATACGGCTCATCTCATTTATCAGTAATGACGCTTATTACTCGATTATATCGATAACTAAGCGTGTAGCCCATAATCTATCGATTTCTAATACCAGATTTGCATTGACGGTACAAAGCTTTTTAATTAAATACTGTAAACACATCGTATTGCACCCATGCAGAAAATCAATTGCTTATTTATTTTTGCAATTATCACTGGTGTCACTCCACTTCTCGTGTTAGATTATCGTTATTTATTACTATGCGAAGAAAGCACGCTTTTTCTTACCACTATACGATTAACCCAATATCCTGAAGTCTACATGTAAGATTTTGGTAACAATGTGTGTGATTTTAGCGAATTTATTGCTTAAACGGGAAAGAACTCTAATGGTGCATCCTATCTAGGGGATCGTCTCGCCAAATAAATGAGGTATAACGGAGAATTTTGGCGGGAATAGGCTGCGTGGGAGGGGTTGAGGCATAGATTTTTGCGGACGACTTGAGCGACATCAGGCAGCTGGTGTGCGGTGAGCCGCTAGCCGCAGCTTTGCGCTGGTCGTGCATCACCGGCCACCGTATTAACCCCAAGCTCCAACGACTCCAACTCTCGCTTCACGGTACCATAACCGGACCAGCTTTCCCATTATTGCCCCCTCTCACCACAAAAATTTCGATACTCCCCTTACATGGACAACTACATCTCGTTTCAACGCAAAATCGTCTCGTTCCACGCATGAAATTCAACAATTACCACCAGCACCATATCGATACGTATATCGATTCCCTTTATAGATGGAATTAAAGCTCGAATTTATAAGGATTATCGCTTCGGATGGATTCGTGAGAAAGAAAATTCGGTGGAGCTGTGTAGCGGTGCTCGAAGCGCGCTTTCGGCAATTGAAATGTACGCACGTCTGCACGGCAGCGGGGTAATTGCGTTAAACGACGCGCCAGTTGCGTATGCAACGCCCACTGCGTCGCGTCGCAGCTTAAATAATTGAATTTACAACAACGTGGCCAGCCATGTGAGTTTCGTAGCTTTTCCTCTCTCCCACCACAGAAACCGCTTCGTGTTGCCAGGAGAACGCAGCGGGCCTACCAATTAATCACCGATGAGTCAGACTAAGCACGGTGCCGTCTTTTTTTTTAGCCAGGACCGATCTTATCCGCTTCCTGGTTTTCCGCTTTCTTCTTATATTACCAAGCGATTGCTTTGTATGCAACGCATCGACAACGATTTCTTTCCGACCGCCCAAGCTGCTTCACCGAAATCCCACCACGCGACTCCTTTGAATCTTAATCGCTGCTATAATTACAAACACCGCTTTTCGTTATTCCTCACCATCGGTTGGATTCCCCAAATGTTCTCACAAAACGATTATGCGCAGGCAGTTTGGTCATTTTACCTTATTCATTCTGTACTATATGGTATATCGAGGTTTGATGATTGGTCGATGACTGTGCGATCCATCGACTTTTCTCGTTGACAAGAAAAAAACCGGCAGGACTTTTGGCAAAAAATTTATGCTATCCAATCATCGAACTCGTTTTCCATCTTTCCATCGACCTTCGCTCTTTCACCGTGGGAAGGCCACTACCGTAATGATCTTTCCAAAGCCGTTCGCAAGCGAGACCTCGAACGCAGTAATTTAATTGACCCAGTGATTGCGGACAAAAAACTGCTTGATCGTTACTTAATAGTCGTTTTCCTTTCCCATACGTCGATCATTCGACCGACCCTCTTCGTGTAAGACGTAAGGGTGGTCGGATTAAAAATTAATAGTCAATGAATTTCAGAGCTACAGTGTATGTATATATATATATACAAAGATTCACACTGTTTACTTTTGTTGGTCACACGCAATTGAAAAAAAAATCCAGTTTAGGCTAACCGCACAATTGGATTAGGTTCTCAGGACAGTCAGAAGTAAAGTCGTTTTACTTGCCTACCGAGGGAAAGTTCTGAAGGATTTTTAGAAAGATTTAGTGGAGCTTTTCTTTCGAATGGGTCAATGGTCCTTTGGTCTAGGTATATATAGTACCTGTGGAACAAGGGTAGACGAAGTAGCACGTGAAATGGAACTGGATACCGCTGTGGCCTCATTGTGTCGGCTTCTTCTCAGTGACAACGATACCTTATTGTCATTGCCTGTTTTCGTTACTGTTTCGCGACGATCTAAACCTCCTAGATCCCTTAATACCTTTCTTTCTCCCCTGCCTTTCTTACCTTATCCACGTTAATTTTTTTCTCTTTTCTACTCTACCGATTTGTTAAATGTCCCGGAAACACTTGGTAAGCTTCCAGCTTCCTGATCACGAAAATACACGATATTCTTCTATTCTAACAGATTTCATAAGTTTCTCCAAGAGACCCATCTGATAATCTTTTTACGTTTTGCTACGTTTCTGTAATGTTTGGTGAAAATAAATAAATATAGACAAATCTATGTATCTATTCAAGTTTGAATATATGTATCACATATTTGTTTGTATGTGTACAAGTACAGTAATTTCATAGTTAATTTGTCTCGGTTAATGAATGGAGAAACACACTTTCGCTCATATACCTTCTATTCTTGTAACGTTCTCCTTATGCACATGCAAAAGAATGATTGTTTTGGCTTCGTCCTATTATCCTCTTTGTCTCGGCAACCGAAATCCAATTTGCATTAACCGTAGCGAGCATGGACGAGGTAATTGGTACACAGTAGGGATTAGGAGCATGGCAAGACGACGGAATACGCGCACACTAGTTTTGTCCTCCTTGTCAGGACAAATCACCAACACTTGAAAGCATCCACGTAAATTTTACCTGATTCAGAGCTTTTCTCTTTTACCACTCAATTATAGCAATATTATATCATCCATGAAAATTATTCCCCTTTGTCGTTAAAAAAAAAAAGGGACTCGGTTGAGACTTTGCCAAAAAATCTGTGAAGAGTAGAAAAAGCTGCAAGGTATATAGCTAGGTTAATTTAAGCTTTACGTAAAAGCACTGATTACCGAGAAAGTATATTCGCTGGAACAAAGGTAAATCTTTTGAGGCATCAGCGAGCCAAGCTGCGTCCTCGCGCTTATGGTATGGGCAACGTTGGAACAGGAAGGAACGTGGAAGAAGAAGAGGAGAAGGAGAAGGAGGTGAAAGAGTGAGAGAGAAAGAGAGGGGGATGTAGGGGGAAGCAAGACGCTCACATAAATACGTACGCAACGCAACAAAAAGCCACAAAGGGCCGCGCTTACGGCAGATACGATCTTGCGGCATGCAGATACGAGCATACTAATCTCTCCGAGAGGTCTCCTCGAGGAAACCGCGTCCTTTTGTTGTATCCGTCTATGAAATATATCGCTGGCCCCTCGACGTTCGACACGCTCAACGATTCAATATCGTCGCAACTCGCAGGATATCCGAGCTGATTTTTCCACCGATCGTCCGATCGCACGGTATAATACGTACCGAAAGATCTATAATCCGTCCCCACTACCCCCTCCCATTCCTCCCCAGTCCAATAGCGCAGAAGGGAACAAAGGCCAAGATTTTTCCATTATCTCACGAGCGGCTCGCGACTCTTTTCCCTTCCCAATACCACCCGCGTCCGGATATCCTGTCTATATCCGCTTTCGATATACCTATATATGATATATACTATATATTATAAACTGAACAGTTTCGTGTCTTATATACCGTCTCCCAAGGTTCTTCGCCTAAAAATCTTTATATATTCCTCTTATTACTCTGCGAAGACATCATCATATATCCTTTAGCTTCAATCGCACCTTCACTTGGTATAATATTTTGACTCACAGATACATGATTTCTCAAACGGAGGATACGTCGGTTAATTCGCAGTGTCCGAAACTCGATACAAGATAACGCGCCACTGTGGAGGCGGTCTCGCACTAGTTTCAATCTCGTCACGGCAATCCAATCATGTAAATCAGTCCTGGCATTATTAGTGGCGGTAATCGAACCTTCGGAGAGCATTTGGAAAGGGTGTCTTGGTGCTGCTGGCTCTGTCCACCTATCCAGAGCTAGAGGCAGAAGCATCCAACTAATCCAGGGTTTACCTAATCGCTTAGCCTCACCGCCGCCTCCGCCGTCCCGACGCGACTCTGCAATTCCACTAGCCGTTCGCAAAGCGGCTTACCGCCGCATCCCTTGCGACTCTTGCTACAACAATCTCCCCCCCCCCCCCTCCCATCCCCCTTTCACACACACACACACTCCTTCTGTCCCATCTTCCTTCCTTCCTTCCTTCCTACCTTCCTACCTTCCTTCCGCCATACCACTATATCAACTCCTGAAAAAAGTTTTAAACCCCACCGATCCTAATCGATACGCCAGCCTCGAAAAATATTTCATTATTTCTCAGACCAAAAGAGACGGCACGTAAAGCTAAAAGGTTCGACGATTTCTTTATCGGTTTATAATTGTAGATTATGCAGTTGAAGAGCGAGAGGAGAAAAAATCAATAGTGAGCGCAGTTAATAGATGAAAATCTTAAGCTTTATAATCCAGCGTGAAATGGCCTGCCAGATTGAGAAGTTTGGTACTCGTGCTCGAGGACACGAAGGATATTGATTATTCGTGGGAAGCCGCCAATGTTAATCGTTTAAACTCGATTCTCCGAGTGATCCCAGATACGCGTACACCTGTGCTCGTTGCTATCCTATGTCCAGGAAGCCACGAGCTACGTTAATGTTCCTATATTCCGTTTTCACAGGATACCCGCAAGATCCTGGAGTTTCGGATTTCCTGCATATAGGAAAACCAGGTCGAGTCACCGTGGAAAAATCTATTGGCGCGATTAGGCTAATCACTTTGTTGGCTTTTCTCCTAACGAGCCAACTAAAACCAGTTTGTCTAAAGTGATTCGAATGTTTTTACTGGTTTTAAGTCAAAGTTGATTTCGTAGGGTTTTTAAACAGACTGCATTTAGTGCTTCAGGATTGGTCGTGTAAGAAATAGTTGAAAACACGAATTTACTCTCTGTACCGACTCTCACCGGTTAACGTTTACGAACTAATGGAAGAGCTTGATGGCGATGTCTTGTCACGTTGCGGCTGGACGAAGCCACCTGCGACTGGCCAGACACTGGCAGAATGCTCACCGCGCTGATTTACATCCGCTTCCACCTTCGCCTAACACCTTTCTGTAACAAGCGTAACTCTAATTATAATAGCTTACGAAAGCTCATCCGGTCTGCTTTAATAATTTTCGCTAAAATCATCCTAATTTCCTACCAACTAACAAAAGCCTTGGCCAAAGCCAACAATACTTAAACAGAGTCAATCAAATTCCCATCCATCATTCGTCTCTCTCGTCCGGTTACCGTACCAATTCTTTTTCGACTAAATGGAAATTCTCGATCGAGCGCCCGAGAAATATTATTAGCGTTGTGCGGTATCTGAAGCGAAAATCGCTCCGGGGATTAAAGCGAGCTGACTGGATAAAAATCTCCAGGCAGTCACAGCTCGTTTACGCAGCACACGCGGCTCTTATTATTTTCACAAACGAGGAAGCGGTGTATCAATCGCATCGCTGCCACGTCGGATTGAAATTGCAGGCTCGATGGCACTCGGATACCATTGTACGCGCGATCTTTCCGATTCACGGAGATACCTTCGAAGTGTAACTGACCGAAAATGAAGAGGTGTACCCGCGCCAATTGAATATCAGAACAACAAGAGTCCACCCGCCTACCATACACATTTTCACTCACTACATAAGATTAAAATCAAAACCAGTCCATTGACAAAATCTACGACTAATATCGCTTGATAATTATATATCAACCAGAATATGTACCGTAATAACAATATATAATTGCCGAGAAAATAATAGTCAAGTTTACTTGTAATCGCTAAATAATGATGTAATTGGATAATTTGAAGGTGTCGGTTGACAGAGGCGTATATAATGAAAGAAAGAAAGAATGAAAAATGATTATTTAAAGCAGCAAGGAATGAGGTGATCTGTAAGGTATGCCAGGAATACCATACCGTAGGTCTTGCTCGTGCTTAGTCGGCGTGCAAGAAGCATTACAAGTGAAAAGAATAACAGGAGAGGAAAAAGAGAGCGGATAAATCATAAAGCACGAATCCTCCACGCTATGCTAATGACACCTCGCGCATCCTGTGCCTTCGTTCCGTGTCGTATTCTTTTTCGAGGCGCGAAACTTCACGCGAACAACGCTTCTGTTTTCGCCTTCCTCCCACCTGCAGCCGCAACGCCCGCAGCACTCTTGTAGAACACAACATGGTACTTTCTCGCATTGAAATAGAAAACTATCTAATTCAGGCGAAGCGTATAAAATATCCTAGCGATTGTTCGTTGTACAAATGATGGTTTTGAGAAAATTTGTATAGGATCGAGGATATGTCGTTGCCGGCGGCGTTGATGAAGAGACGAAGACACGCGCCATCGAGCACGCGCCGATAGATCTGACATCTCGACGGTATGCACGTGACCGGAGGCTCGTTAACAGACATCCTCCCACCCCCTTCTGCACCGTCGGAAGACACGCGTCCAACGTCCCCAATTTTCCTGGAAACGACTTTCCTTCGATCGGTCATCGAACTCTTTCAGCACGCGCCTGTCTCTCTCTCTCTCTCTCTCTCTCTCTCTCTCTTTCTATATATATATATATATGTGCAATTTTTTCTCATTACACATTTAGATTTTCTACGGGCTAGGATATCGATACACGCGATTGGTACTGGGAATCTGGAAAGTGGAGGAGGGGGAGGGGAGTTGGGATGAAAAATTCGCAACGTCGAGAGACTCCTTGAGAGAGAGAGAGAGAGAGAGAGCGTGCATACCAGGAGGCTCGGGTCCCACGGGAGTCGGGAGGTGGAGCAGACGGGTGGACAACGCCGGCCACTAAATATTGTGTTCGCGCAGAGAATACAGCTCTCTGGACACGTGTAAGCGGGGCCGCGGGATTCCGTATGAGCAGATCGGTCCGCCGATTATACGCTAATTCAACGCAAATTCCTTCCCGGAGATATCTGTATCGCCCGCATACATCAGCGCCCGCGGTAGCTAGCCCCCTTACCACCTTAATCACTATGAAGCAAACTCGGTACGGTATACTCTTCAGCCATACAGCAGCCGCTTTGCTTACCCCTTAAAACCTCCAATTTCCATCAGAAATTTCATCGAGCTAAATTCCAGGAGGATCTTTGCCCGAAAAACAATTGATGAAACGAACGGAGATTGAATCGGCATGCGAGTCGGTGAATTTTTCGAGCAAAACTCGTTGTGAGAAAGGAAAGGAGCTACCGTGTGGTTGCTTTGGGGGGAGTTGGAGAGAGAGATGGAGGGGGGGGGGAGTAAAGGGGATGCTGTGCAGGGAAGATATATCACGGTGTCGGGCGACATAGCATTCTTTTGCGGCAGCGAGTGGCGAGTGGCTATGGGGCTAGCGGCCAGTGGCCAGCGACCAGTGGCGAGTGGCTCGCAACGAACACAGCTGACTGCGCGCTGCAGAATTCGCAAATTAAGGAGCGCCAAAGTCCGCGGCGTTGTCTAGCTGTGGCTACCGTGTGCCATCGCCACAGCGCTTCATAAAACTTCGTTAGTCTCGGGCTTGGTAGACGCACCGAGGCTCGCACAAGCGCATGCAGGGATGGCCTCGCGAGGCCACCGTAAAAATTCATTTTCCAGCAGCGACCTCGCATTCGCCCCACACGGAACGAGCCCGCTAACCACCAATTCCCAGATTTTCTACGTCTTTTGTGCCGGACCGCTCGTATTTCGCTCATTCTTTTTTGCCCTTCAGCACACGACGACTCTTAATTATTTCCCCGTGCTTTCATTTCCACCAGCCGACACAAAGGTGCTTTCCTCACTTCACTAATATATAGCGAAGCACCAGTCCACGCTAAATAACGCTCCGTGTTAAGCTTGTAATATGCCCCCTGCTACCATTGTACATCTTGTTCACTCGCTAATTTCTACCTGATACGTCCGCTATTCCCTCTCGATTTTTCTCTTCCTCTTTTCCATCGCGAAGACTCTCGTTGAACGCGACCGAAGAATCCCGTTGGAATCAACCAAATTTTCCGCCCACCGCGATGCAACTTTTCGGCAGGACTGGTCGAGTGGAAATTGCGGTGGGAAATATCGCGGTACGGTCGAGGATCGCTACGAGGGTTCGATGGTGCATGGTAGTTTTTGGAACGGTGAATATCCTGTCCAAGTGGCGCCACGTGCCTGTAATATAACGGGGCCGGAAACGCTCGAATCCTCTTGGTCCCTGGTGCGCGTCGCTCGTTAATTTGCCGCGATGCTACGAAACGCGAGGACATATAGGGACCACGGAGAGTGCCCACCGGCCACGGTCCAGCGATGCGCATATTCTGCGGAGAGCTATACACACACACACACACACACACACATTTACGATTACAGTGCGTTGCAAACACATGGAAAAGGACAAAAGACAGGGTACATTGCAAACACACGCGCAACAAGCTCCTCCTCGTCATTAGGTATAGCTAGCCTCGTTAGGATCAGTTTTTCCCCGCTAATGAGGCGCCCTGCTACTTGCATACCCCCCACCCCTCTTTAACCTGCTGCCTGCCTGCCTTGCTCCCTACTATCCTCACGCTCATACCCACCAGCTATCAGCTAATCACTTACACAGCACATAGGACACTTTTTTTTAATCCCACGGACTTAACGAAATTATAAAGCCACCTACATCCACCGGAGACTACGACAAAAACTGCCCGCCGGGCTTGTTCAAGGAGTCCGACCCGATGTTGCGCCTTAATTTCTCGTGTCGCTCGTTCTTCACCGCTCGACCAGTGTATTCTCAACTCTTCCTCGCCCCCTCTCCTACAGCTCTTTCTTTCTCTTTCCATAATTAGTTTTTTCCAGGTAATCTCGCTCAACGCACGCGCGCCTTATATTTGACGGGAAAAATTCGCTGTAGAATTTTCTTCGGCATCGAGGCTGAGGTTAATTCATGGGAGGGCTGATAAGTAGACAGCGGATTGGTGCGCTGTGGTCTGTTTTGATGGTGAGCGAGCCGAGTGCTGTCCGACGTTCGCCATTCATCCCAGTTGTCTCGAGCGACTTGGTCGCCGCGCTAAGCTTAATTCGCGAATATTTCACAGAGGCCTGACTGCCTGGTCGTCTCTGAAAATACGCCACGCTACAGCTGCTCTCATCGTGTCTACAACCAGACGCTTCGGCGAAAAGCCACCGATCCCGGAACGCGGATTCCACTTGCTTGTTAGAAACGTGCTAGAGTCTTGCCACCATCGATCGCCCATGACACCTTGGAGTCTCACTCTTCCACGCCTTTTATCTCCCTCCTCAAATTTCAACAGAGTTTCTCCTTTTTTACCCCTGCCTTCCACCAACGTTCAACGAACTCTATTCTCTCCTGCAAAAATTCCATTTTCACTCTTGAATTTCAATTCTTATTGTGCTTTCAGAATGCGCTTCACTGGGCCGCCAAACATGGAGATGAAAATATCATCAAGCTAATAGCTGGTGCTTATGGAAATTATATCAAAGGTGTCAACGAAACTACGGTAGGTGTAACTTGTTTTTTCTATTGTATAACTCTAATAAAAGAGTAATTTAATATACGAGGGTTCTAGTGTAACGATCGTAGGGAGTTCATTCCATTATGCAACGAATTGTGGCAAGTAAATTTCATTTGATTTATCAGTACCATAAGGTGCTATGTAGCAATTGGGAAGGGTAGAAGCCATATGTAATAACCGTAGCGTCAAATATATGACGATATATCGCTTGCCTTATCGACTTTACATTATCCCATTTTCAACTTTTAACTTGTATCTTTTTTTTCATATCTTCATCCTGTGACGTCGCGTCTTCAGAATGGGGTAAGTCTGACACTGTAGTTATTATTTAATTTTTCAATTATTTCTATCGTTTGAATAGTAAGTGCGGAAAGAAACAGACGATTTAAACTTTAATATACGACCATTTCTGTACGATCGGTTAATCACGACAACGGTAACTGTCACGACAGCGTATAATTCACTACGTGGGGGAATCGCGTTCGTTTATTGGCAGGAAAAGAAGAGTATGTGGAGTATCGATAATAGGAAAGGACGGAGGTAGGAAGGAAGGAAGAAAGGGAAGAGAGGAGAAAAGAGATGGAGGGCAGACGAGGTGCACAGAGGAACGGGTAGATAGGATCGGATGTGTGTGGTCCAGCGCTTTGCTCTTTGTAAGACTTATATAAGGCCCGAGTACAACTCGGTAAATAGAGAGAAAAAGAGCGAGAGAGAGAGAGAGAGAGAGAGAAGGGCTGTGGGAGGGGAGGGGAGGACCGTGCTCGTTAGCGGCTCGCGACAAACACCGCGCAGAGACTGCCATGCCGCCTCTTTTGCGATATGGACCCTTCCTACTTTGTAACTGAAGATACCTCCGAGTAGTGGCGGATTGCTTAACCTTCAATTTATCCACAGTCGGATCGCTCAGATTTATCCGACAAGTTGATCTCTTACCTCCCCTCGATCAATTTTAATCTCTCGCCAATTCAGCTAATCCAATCTTTTCCCCAGTGTCAAACTTCTGCTACTTCTCTATGCACTCAAATCTCATGAAAGTTTCTGGAATGAAAATAAGAGAAAGCCGATCAAGTAGACTCATTTGTTTCACCAAGTAATTTGGAGATTGGTCCGTCCGTTTCTCTCCCGTTTTGACCCGTTTTTTTCGGCCTTCGAATCTCATGTAAATCGACTAATTCCGATCGGTACATTAATTATCTCGTTACGTATATACGCGGCGAAGAAGCACATTCTCCGCGGCCAATTATCGACCGAGACCCTCATCTGCACCATACTCTCATCTCTCCGGAATTTTACGATTCTCCCCGAAAGATAACTATCAGTCATTTTCTCTCGCCGCCAGATCTTATCGGCGACAATTTCCAGACCGATCTGACAGTCCGCGCCTGCGATTTGCATGGTACGCAACGTGTAATCCAATAATCCATCGTTCGTCGAATCCAACACCTGTTGGAGCACCGGAATGATTTTATAAAAATATTTTATTCATCGCGGACTAGTAGGAGAGATAAGGGGATAATATATAAGGAAAATAATGTATATTGTGGAGAGTCGCGCGAGTAGAATGGGAGTAAAAACAAGTGGCGCTTATTCACCGCTTAGTTTGGAACGTGGTGCAACGTGGTATTCGTGTATACAGCGTCGTAAGTAGCTAATCCACTCCCGGATGGATCCATCGTCGACCCCGCGTTCCTTTTTTCCTTGCCGGCTCGGCGGCTTTGCTAGCAGACGCTGGATCTGTGGCATGGAATAATCTGTCACCTCCACCAATCCACCGCCACTTTTCTACGGCTTATGCTATTTTCCCGCACTGGCTCCTCCCTAATCCTCTACCTTCTCACAAAAAAGCCGAAAAAGATCAACTGCCGGATTCTCCCCTTACTCACAAAATCCACTTTTATTTTTATTCCCAATAACAGAATCTCTCTCGAACTCTGCCTCCTATTTTAACACTACTGCAAAATCTCCTTTCTTTCTTAGCTGCATGGGGTTGCAGTGTTTCTTGTGAAATTGTAATATGAGATGAATTTTTTTTCTTGCTGCTTTTAATTAGGTGTTGCAACGGTAGGAGATCGCAGTTAGAAGCATAATCCGTCAATGGGGCTTCCTGCATCGTAGTTTTCTACGGCTTATCGCACCATCGAACCACATTTAATCCGTGCAAAAAACGTCCGATACCCGCCGCCCGTGTGGCGCCTGCATCCTTATCCGGTGCACGAGAGCTCCATGACAATGCTGATCCTACCGCCGCGCCGGATTTCTTTACATATAGCAAACTGACTACCTCCTTTTAAAAACAAATCCCAGCCACTCGTTTTCTTTCCTCTATTAAACGTTCTTACCTCAAAACTCACCCCTTTGCGTGCTTTCGGAAAAATCCCCTAAAATTGCGAAATTATTCAATTTGGCCTTGAACCGACAAAATTCTTATAGAATACTCGATCTATATACATATAATAAATAGAGTCGTCTTGTTTTACCGAGCTCGACTTGAACGCATGATTTAACGATTCATAAAGGAAGGTTAATTTGAAAGAAAAAAAATATTACAATTGAAATTCGTCAAGAGTGATATATACGCTTCCGTGATATTGGTGGCCGGCAGCTGTCCTGTTCCCGAGTCTCCCGCGAAGAAGGAAGAAATAGTTGAGCGAGGGTAAGGGGAAAAGCAGAGAAGAGAAGCCTGTAGAAATCAGAGAACAGGAAAGGGTGCGATATTGTCCCGGTGACTCCGGTTCCAGGACAATGCTACTTTAAAATATTGTCGAAAGTATAAAAAGAAGATGGTCCACAGGCGTGTGTGTATGTGCGCGTGTGTAGCAGCACGAAAGGGCGAGAGAGGGTGTCGTGCCACTTGTCGCAAGGGCACACGTGTCGCATACTATTGGAGTCGGAAAAGGGTGACACTCGCGGCACCCTCGTATGTGCCATTTTCCATTCCATATATATACAATACTTATACACGCACCTATTTCTACTATATATACCCATCTATACACGCACACGCTTGGAGAGAGAACGTAACTCTCGCGCGCTTACTTATAAACGCGTGGACTTTAAAGTGAAATAAATTAGAGAGTCTGATGGCGTGGGGCAAGTTTCGCACCCCTTTTTCGCTAGGGTAGCATACTGGGAGGGTAGACAGTTTTGATTATGCCGAAGTGACGGTGAATAGCGGTCTCCGCACATTTGTCCCTATCGTTTATTGCGGGCTCTGACCTTTCCGAGTATCATAATAACATACGTCAATCTTAACAGCGAGATATTATCAATTTCTCTATTCTTTCTGTTTTCTAGGGATACACGCCCCTTCACATTGCTATGCAATTCGACCATGAAAACATCTTTAATCTTTTGGTCCAAGTTTATGGTAAAATGAACTAATTAATCTTTTTTGTACGTGTATGGTTCTCTCAGAGTAGGATATAATATAATGAATGTTAATTTTTTGAAGGAGCCAATCAGGATATACGAGATCATAGTGGGAAGAAAGCTCGACAATATTTAGTGTCTCAGGAAGCTGCCATTAGCCAAGACACTATTCGTAGTAAGTTGTATAATTTCATTATGTTAAGCTATACGTATAGAGATAGAAATGATAGATTTATGAAAGGAATAGTTTGCTGTTGCTTATGGCTAGGTACACGCGTCAGCTAATTCTTATAAGTAAGTACCTGCCAAAATTGTTTGCCTAATATTACATCATTCACTCATATCAGCTGCTACCTCTGTCTTTAGTACAAAATATACTAATGAAGCATTCATGCACAAATTTAAAAAAATCGCTTTAATATTATAAGTATGACGTTTGTCAAATGCTTGGAGCACGTTTCTATAGCATAGCTGCTTATTTTCAAAGTGTGATTGAAATGGCGATTATAAGGTTATGGGATCTTTTTGGTGAGTATCGGGGCTCTGGAAATGTTCTTCTGTTGTAGGAATTTCTACTGCCGCCACGCTCAGGCAAATTCCGAAGTACTCCTCTGCTAAAATAGTAAAGCGCTTACGTTGCAAGACTAAAGTAGGCGTATCTTAAAGTAACGTATGACAATCTTTTATTTCCAATAGAGTGCTTTTATTGTGCTGTAAGTATTTATCAAATAAAAGAGTTCAATATACATTTCAATTAACACTGTATCAAAAAAGTAGCCTCTGTTAAAACCCTTTAATGTCTAATGTGATTATAATCTATATAAAATTGATTTGCAATAGCATCCCTAATAATCTTAAAAGTTTAGTTTATCAGCTCCTAAGAACAAAATAAGAATTTGTTTACTCTTGTATTCTTAATAAATGAAATTAAATTATAGACTTCTGTTTCATTATGGTAATCTTAATAAGGTAATCTTAAGATTCATAGTAAGTATTCAATAGAGTATTGTTAAGGTTTCTTTTGTATCGTATAAGGATGGGACCATTCAGATCTGGGACGACTGCTTGAAATAAACCTTTTTACATATAGTGAATTTTAAATTTCATCTCTCTTTGCATGTTTTCTTATTTTCTTTTTGTCTTACAAAAGCACGCAGTGGGGTTAATGCACTTATTAGCTCGCTTTTCCTACATTCTCATCAATTTGCCAACAAAGGTAACAATTAAAGCTCCCATATATTACTTTTTCATTTTTAATCTCTATGTTCAAATCAATTTCTATCTACAAATATGCATCATTATAGTCTGTTGATGGTTAAAATCGTTTTATTTCTTTCAGAAATCAAAGCAAGGAAGAAGCACGCAGGTGAGTTTTTCTTTTAAGGTATTATTTTACAGTAGGATACAATTTTAATTGACTAATCATTACATTGTGCAGACAAAGATCTTGGATTTCTACGTATTGGTTCGTTAAACGTTCGTGTGAAACGTACGACAGAAGCCTTTAGCCAATTTCTGGGTGTGGCCAGCAGCAGCACCAATAATAGTGAAAAGATTCACAAGAGTTGGGGATCTGCTGATAATGTTCAAGTATATACATATTGTTTCGTGACTAATATTGGTCGTTAATAATATCGATTATATACTTTATTGATTTATTCCAGTTGGAACACAAAATAATGCCACCCCCAAAATATGCACCAATTAAAAAGAGACGAAGCAAAAGGTGCCAGGATTTTAGCAACAATACGCGAACACACGCGGCCAGTCAGCCTACTACGCCCATACTGGAAGGAAAAGTAGCCACACGCCAGCATCAAAATTTTCATCGACGACCTACATCTGCAACTGCTGTCAGCTGTACAATACCTACCAGTCAACAAAATGATTCCGATTCGGACACTGCTTGTGGTTTTGATGCAGCATGGCGTGGATCATCACAATTGTAAAACTTTAATTTCAGCAATCATCTATAAACATATAAATTTTCTATACTCTAGGTAATATTGTAAATATCCAAAAGAGACTCAATTTGAATTATTATTAGCGAGCATGTATCTACATACAATATGTTTTATATTTATGATTTGAAATTGTATTTCATGTTGTTTATCTTTAATCTGTTATAGTATATTTATATAAATATTTTTAAGTCAATTAGGATAGTTACTAATAAGAATATACTTTTGAGATATATTACATTTCGCCTAAAACTTGAACACCACAGTTTTAGATTACAATTAATTTATTGAATTCCTTAATAACATTTTACATTACTTTTACATTAATTCTGTGAAATCTTTCTACATTGTTTTTATGCTTGTCGACTAGAAAAATAAACATTTTCTTATACTTAATAATACAAAAAGTCATGATAAAGCTCTATTAAATATTAAAGATTGTATGCGAAGGAAAATACTGACAGACCAGGCATCTTCTAAAAAATATTGAACACCTATATTATATAAATATTCCAAGACTCAAAATTGATATTTTTTTGTTTTATTTTGTTATTTATATATAATAAGTTCAAATTTATGAATTATATCAAAATTAAATTTCGATTGAATATTATACATCCAAAGGAGAAACAAGATTGAAAGAAACTCTTATACGCATCTTTATATCACAAATATTAATTATTTTCGACAATTTTCAGAATAGATTTATTCATTGTTAAGGACGTAATGAAAGTTAATTGATTAACATGCTCGTCGCCGCATCACCTATATTTGGGTAACGCTCATCTTCTTCAAGTTAATGGGATTTTCAGTAGGATTTTTCAAAGAAATTTAGTGGAAAAAGCACTGAAATAGAAACACAGGATAAACAACCTAATGATATTAAAAACTGACATGCGTCTTAGAATAAGTAATTCTCGACTAAATAAAGGATCCAGGATAAGTGCAGTAAGATATTAAGCAGTAGTTTAGCCGAAAGTTTATCGCATTCCCTACTTCGAAATAAACACTTTATTATTTATAATAAATCGAAGGCTCTGTTGCACTGGATCACGAACAATGTAAAGGCCTACTTGAGTTACATTGTTGCTATTCCAGCTTATCGCTCTGTTTACGTTCCAGTACTTCAATAGTTGTATTTGGGCTCCGCGAGAATCCCAAATGAATCGCGTTGGGCGACGAACGTGTTAAAAAGGCTACAAAAAACACCTCCCATTAAAATTATCATTATAAGCTTCAAAATATTAATATATTAATTCCTTGTAAAGTCCGTATACTTAAATATTAAAATACAACTAATCAAATGTGTAATATTTTAATGTACACATTTATAATAGATATTTTTTATACACCAAAATGTCTTGTATTTAGGGTAGATCACAAATTTGGAAATCGAAGTCCCATCATATCCAAAATTATAAACAGTATAGCGATATAGAATTTGATACTTAAAACGCCATAACATGTAAGAAATTATTTATCTTTATATAACTATAGGAGATATCAAGTTTTTTCAAAGAACCTTTACAAAATTTCTTTCTATTTGAGTTCAGAGAGATTTCATACACAAATTAATATCCCTAATATGGTTATGAGGATAAAGTTTTTCTTACATTAATGCTTTGGAGACGTTTTATGTGAGTGGCATTTCTACATATGTACATTATATAAAAAGTGTGGCACATAGCGGCTATCAGGATTTTTTTAGATCTTTCCCGCGGTCATAGAAAAAGAAGTTTTAGACAAAATTTCTAGTTTCAAAAAATAGATAACCTGGTAATATTGAATTGACATTAAGGGTTCATTTGAAGGTCAAGTGAAAGTACCATTAATTTTTTTAAGTGCAACCGCTAATATATTTTTACATATTCTCTTAACTGATTTTATGAGCTTGCCAAAACATTAATTAGCTTATCACTTATCTAGTCCTGGGCGAAATTTTTCGACTTAAATGTATACGCAGATGAGCAACTAAGCGTACATAAATTAGCGTTCACACAGTTACTTCAAGGGGGCCTGCATTTATGTGCAATCCCAAATCGAATTATGTCGTAAACGACTATAGATCAAATCAAATTAATATAATATTTTGAAAAGCTATTGAGAAGTTACAAGAATGTGTAAAAATATATGGTATCTTCCATTTAAAGAAACCATAGAATCCTCTGCGTGACCTTGAAATGAGTATTCAAGGCTAAATCACTATTACCAGGTTATTTACCCTTTAAAGATATAAAATTACACTGTATGAAGTTTCTTTTCCTATGACCGCGGCAGAGGCCTAAAAAATCGTGTAGACCGTAATGTGCCACACCCTGTACATTAAGATGCTTTAACAAAATTATTAATTTCCTGTTACACCGCCAATAGTTTTACGTTTCTGATGGAAATAATATTAATCAATTTTTATTTAAAACCTTTACATTATTAACCAAATATACAGAAACGATCATTGCAGATATCAGAAATCGGTAACAAATATACTACATATATTTGTTTTGATTACTCTGTAAGATAGTCGTTTTACTTCTATCGGGATATTGTCTACAATGACTAGGGAGTATTCGTTTTGTTTTATTGACATTTGCAGTGACTTTTCTTGTTTAATCAGTTAATTGTTAGCCACTTCGAGCACTCTTTTACCAGTGTACATTGAGTGTATCTTCCTTAATTTTCAGAGTAAGATGAAAACAGATACAATGCGCATAAGGGTAAATCCCCAATTCTTTATATGTGAACGTTCTAAATAAAGTTTGAATAATATTATTACCTATAGAAGAGTATAACACGATTTTTTACGCATTTTTTGAAATAAATAGAACCAAATGACTTTGATGACCTCTAAATCATCTCCTATTAAATATTTTGCGCCATTTTGTTTGCCTACATAAACTAGCATTTGTGTAACGGTTGATATAAAAAATTCGAATTTTTATTAAAGCACCCTATTATATATACGTCTATAATACATGATATTATGCGTATAAATTTCATTTATTAGAAGCATGCTTAAATTAGTTCCTAGCAATTAATATTTTATATTATATCTTATGATTTAGAAATGGCACGGGCCTTTGATTTATTTTCTCAAAGCTAAATTTGCTGATGAGAATTTTATAAATATTGTAATAAATATTGAAATAATTTAACAATCAAACCTGTGGGCACTGATCACATTTTACAGTCTTACACGTTACAGTAAAATGTTAAAGCAAGAACCAAATATAATTCACAAAAATTAAAGCATCAAATCTCTAATGAGAAAAATCCTCAGTCAAATAGACTTGTTAATGATCAATGTTCACTGCTTCTGCAGCTGTTTCTGGTGGTGGTTGAGATACAGAATTACTAACACTGGGTAACGATTGTTGCTGCTTTCCAGAGTTTATTGACGATTTTCCTACCGATTTTTCATCCATTTGCGCAGGACATTCAAAATGCACGCAATGAAACACCTAAAACACGATACGTTTAGCTAAGATTTTTCAGTTTTTACATGACACATAAGAATTTTGTTGTAAAAACCTCATTCGCTGTATTGTGCGTTCCTACTATACGTATAAAAACGACAGGCCTGGCTGGTTCAAACCGAAGTGTTTGCCAAGAACGACATGCTTCCCTTGATTTGTCAGCTACTACTTCCCAATTCCAAGAATTACCAGATACTTCCACATAGTACGAATACGATCGATCGTCGCAATCCCATAGAAGCAATCTAAATAATTGCAATATAAAAAATAAGTTAATAATTAACACATCATTTAAAAAATTATATATACCGCATGGAGTCTATCATGTATGGTTGGCCAAGTTGTACTAAAATTGCACCAGATCCAAGTTGATGGCACGTATAGCCACTATCCCAATCGTAATTTGACGTATCTCCATTTAATAATACATTACGCGATCTAAAATTGAAATTAAAATTGTAAAGTGCATCTCTTATATTCTCAAAAAAATATATATATATATATATTTCGTTTTTTACATACCTGCTAACGCCTTCAGTAACGCTGGCACTTCGATCCATTGTAGCAACATTTTGCGTTGGAACGATCAATCCATTTTGTAGTTTTTCTGTATGATTAGTATAGCAAGCTTCAAAATGTACAACATGAAATACCTACAGAAATAAAATCATAAAATTCATTGAATAGTTTTAGAACAGAATAGACATAACTTCATTTATTAGCAGATCATCTTTACCTTATTAACTGTATTATTAGTTCCAACAATCCTTAGATAAAGAATTACCCTAGGCTCAAAATACAGATATTGCCAGCTACGACAAAAATATTCTGTATGATCTATTACTCTAACCCAGTCTTTTTGATCTGTAGATGCCTGCATTAAAATTATTACAATAAAATCAAATTTACAAATGTATTAAAAACCAAAAAATAAAAAACTAATGTAGAGTATAAAGTGTCTCAAATTATGTGAAACGACTCTTGTAAAAATTAGAAACATCTTACATAAAAATGTTCTTTTTAGAGTTAACGCCAACTCTTACAAACTTAATTACTACTTAATTATAATTAAGTAGGGATACCAATCAATTTAAGACATATATACAAATCTGATGTCTTTTTTTGTGATTGGTACCCATTCTTAATTGCAACTAATACATAGGGGGTACAGATTTATTTGAAAAAATTCTCTTGCCTTTCGAAAGAATTTAATTTTGTGATGCACAGAATAATATATATGTATAGGCAGTAGATTTTTGGTAAAATTTCATTTATATAAATGATGTCATTGAGACATTAACTTTTTCATATTTTGAATGACAAATTACTCTTTATAGCTCATTTAAATAAAAAAGAGTACACAATGATCCTTAGTTGTGATATGCATCCAAGAGGTTAGAATAATTGAGCTTACGAAAGATTAGGCCTAAATCTTGCTGGATTGAGACTAATTCCCAGCTTATTTTCAGTGATGAAAAATTATGCAATTGAGAAAAATTGTCAAAACACTAATTTTCTATAAAGTGAAGTATTTTTTATATATGAATTATAACCTAATGTTATTAAGAAAATTGTTCAAATATTACATCTAAGGCTCAACACCAGTTTACAAAATCTTTGGCCAACATTAATCATTCTTATTTTATTTTCTGTTTATATGTCAAATCAAAGAATTTTCTTTTAACAGATTTGTTTCCTTGCAATAATAAACTTATTGCAATAGAATATTCTATCTCAAACAAAAAAATATTTGTAACTTTGAACAATATATTTTTTTTTTTTTAGGAAAAAATAAAACAAGTATCTAGTTTATCAAAAGTAAATTCAATATAAACAAATCTAGGAGGTGGCTTCATACTCCTTGAAACTTAATCTATAATTTGATATTAAATAAGATTATAATTTATTTCTTTACGCAGAAAGTATAATTTTTATGTAGTTTTTTATATATTAGTAAATTTTTTAGTGTAATATAAAAAACTTCTTATGAAAAATTCTTCATTTTGAGAAGTAAACCTAAATCAAATAAGACAGACTAATGTTGGCCAAAGATTTTGAAAGTTAATAATATTGGGCCTTAGATGTTGACTATGAACAACTGTTTTTACTAATATTACATTGTGATTCATATGTACAAAATATTTTACAAAACAATTAGTTTTTTGAACATTTTAACTACTTACATAATTTTTAATAACTAATAGTATGTTAGAAACTAGTATTTGTTCAAACAAGATTTAACACCAAAAGTAAAAAAATATAACTGCAGTTTTTGTAATTCTTACAAGAACTAAACTTACTTACCATAAAACACACTGATCAACATACCTCAATGAAGTAAGAGTAAGAACGTAAATCCCTATCCCATAATAACATTTTGAAGTGATTAAGAATAAACTCTGTTCCTAACTTTATTAAAATGCAATGATCTTGTGTGTCTGTTATAATATGTCTTGCATAACTGAAATTCATCAAAGTATTATTAAATTTTCTTGAAATAAAGATTATGGCAAGTATCATGCACCATAAAAGCAAGACTTACCCGCGCTCCATATCGTAATTACGTGTATCTCCGTCTAACAAATAACTACGCATTTCGCCTTGAAGCACCACTGCTCCATGCCTTGCATGTGCTACATTTTCATCTAATAACATTCTTCCACGATAAGCTAAGTCTGAATCACGTGTTTGAGTTCTTGTTGCTATTGCATCCAATATTGCTTCAGGAGAAACTAAACCTGTTGGCCTGACAATATTCAATAATCCTGTAATTGATATTAAGCTCAATCTTACTTTACCTAAAAAAAAATTCAGAGTTTGTACAGATCCATTAGTGAAAGCAAATAATATTGCTTTTAAAACCTTACTAAGTACTTCCTTGGGATCCATCTCAGGATTGGCTTTAACCCATTGCTGTATAGCCAAAAATATATCAATTTCTGGTGCGAAAAAAGAGTTTTTAGATATCAGATCTATTAATGCACCATCACTGAGTTGCAAGAAACTCTCATGTTGGATAATATTGGGGGCATGAATGTCCATGTATTCATGACAAACCTTCAATAAAAACTCTAATTTGTATAGTCTAGCAGCATCGAATATAAAACAAACGTTTTTTATGTTTATAATCTCTTTGAGGTAATCAGATATAGCGCTTTCCAATTCTGTAAAGCCAAACTGATGCACTAATCCCAGAATATCTAAAATCATCTAAGAAATTGTTTTTGTTAGTTAAATATAAAAATGATGCAATTTATATAAGCATAAATTATATATTTACTTCTTCTCGTTGCTTTACTAAACACATGCGTCCAGTATATATATAATTGAGCAAAACTTTGAAAGCAGGTAAATTAGTTCCTTTCAGTTCAATTTCTTCTTGCGTAGATTCTTTAAGACCACCAAATAGTAAAGCACGAAAGTAGTGACTACGTGCAGCAAGTATAAGTTTATGACTTCTAAGTCGATGCCCAGTAATCACTAACGTTACATCTGAGTAATCATCATTTAAATAAAGTGCACTCAGATCATCAGAAAGTATATTTATATGTTCAACTTCACCAGAACATGGATTAAGATGGTGGTGAGAGCTCATTCTTGTAGTAACTATCTTTGGTATAAAAATAATAATTCTATAATAAATAAATCAAAGAACCTTAATGAATTTAACATATGTATATTTTATAAACAAATGTTTAATTAGTTTAATACATATTCTAAAAACTTTGAATCATTTATTGACGTTTACGGACAACTTGAAAAGATATTTATTATATTTTATTAGAGCAAAAACAAAATAAACAATATTGGTAAGTCTTACCACAAGAAAATTAAAAATTGAATAATTTTCTCAAAATTTCTCTTTGTAGTATCTAATAGACGATAAATATGTTATTCTGTAATATTTAAAAAGTGAAAACTGTGCGAAAAACCCACGGATCATCAAAATTACTTGAAATATGTATACACAAAAGCTTGCGATTATATTACTATATATGTTGAAGTTTGAAAGTAGTGGTAAGTAGATAATACATATGTATATAATGTATATAGTTCTTGGCTTGTTCTTCTTTGTCGGGTTTTGGGCTGCGCTCGCTACGGTGAACGATTACCCGCTGTTGGTACAATTGGGACAAGCAATTCTACATGGCCAGCACAAATAACTTTCGGATATCTTTTTCTTTTAGTTTTTTAAAGATTTATAAGGTATATCTTAAAGATATTTTTAAGTAATTTAAATAATGATATCTTGAACTGGACTGTTAACAATTAACGAGTAAGAAACAAACATAAGGGTGAGTTTCACCAGTAAGGGTCAATTCGACCCAGTAGGAGCCCAAGTCTGAGTTAAGTTGGTATAGTCCCCGTCACATTAACTATACCAACTTAAGTCTGACTTGGGCTCTAGCCGACTCTAGCCTACTTGGTCGAATTGACCCTAAGGTCTAACTTAAGAGTGATATAATTCACGTCACAGGAACTATACCACTTTAAGTCGGCAGGCAAAAATTCTATCTTAAAATGATATAGTTCCTGTGACGTGAATTATATCACTCTAAGTTAGACCTTACTGGTGAAATTCACCCTAAGATACAGGGTGCTTTCCAATTAGCCTACAAATCGACACAATCGGATACAAATGGTACATTGCATGTCACACAAACTGTACATTTGTGTCTGATTGGTTCGATTTTTAAGCTAATTGGAAAGCTAACGTAAATACATACAGTTGGGTGCAGAAATCTTGCGTCAGGCGAGGGGAAGTAGGAATCTGAGGGGCGTAGGGATTTCTAGGGAGTTTGTCCGTAGCTGTCAAATGGCGCGATTAACCCTCAATTTTGGATCGTAAACAAAAATAATATTTTCGCAAAACGATTGCGGAAAAGAAGGAAGGATTTTAATACATAACAGAGAAGACAAAATATATCAGATGAGTATAAATTAATAACAAAAAATTAAAATTATTGTGAATTTATAAGGAAATATATACTTTGTGGTTATTTTATTTCTGTTACAGGCTAAATCCTATTCTTCAAGAGTTTAAATCGCAGGAAAGAAATACTTAAAGACCAATGAATGAAAAAGGACTAATTTACAAAGCATTTCTGTGTGGCGCAGTAGTTTCAATAATTGTGACATAATGTTGTAATAGTGAATGTGTAAGCGATTACCGCGATTACTGTCTATACAAAGAAATTTTATTATAAAACAATAATGATGTATGATAATGTTTTGATTCCTATTATTATAAAATAAAGCTAGTTCAATTAAAATTTATTATTTTAATTTCTTCCTTATCCCCACAAATTCTATACGTACATAGTAATTACATATTCTTGTAGAACCTATCTTTAAGCTACTCTAACTAAATTGCAACTACTTTAAATCTGCAGGTCATAACTATTTACTTCAATAATTTGTATTATTCAATGTGAGATAAATTGTATAAAGTTTCTACTAATTTCTTATTCATTCGTCACATGCTTCCACATCTCGTATGACATTTATTTGCCTTGATTGCTCCTTCTTCTTCTAGATTTGAACACATATACCAATAATTCTCTAGATATTTTCAAATATGCTCAGATATGCTTATTCTGCTGTCTAATTGTTTCTATAATAATTAGGATGATTGGTAAACTATTGCTGTATTAAATTTGAAAAATGGACACTGGACTTATTGTACTTAAATATGTTTGGCACTTCATCCACATGATATCTTTTCCTTCCATTTGAGAGGATATTGTCGACCAATACGTTTATTTATACTGCTGAGTTCATCTTGTTTTTAACTTCAAATTATATTTTCAAGCTATATATTTTGGATATCCATTCCCAATATGCAATACTTATTTTATTATTCCTATTTGTTCATGAAACTTATCTGTTAAAACCTTAATTTATCCAGTCGCCATGTATATCCTATCATTTTCAGATGATTGACATATCTTTCTATCAATCCTGACAACATTTGTAATAAGAGTAATGAAATAAGAGTATTCTATATTCAAAATGTATATTCAAACACGTTGCTGGAAAACTACTTGAAGCTAAAAAATAAGATGAACTCAGTATTATACACATAACTTTTAAGGAACTTTATCTATCTAAGTATTATGAGAATATATTTCACAGAAGAGAGGCCCACTTTAAATAGCATCATTCAAATGCCCATTTTCCAAATTTAATAAGACAATGGTTTAACAATGATTCCAATATTTATAAAATTAATTACAAGTCAGCATAATCATCTTATCTGCGTGTATTTAAAAATGATAATAAAATTATTGTTATGTGTTGAAAACTAGAAGAAGAAGGAACAATCAAGACAAATAAATGTTATACGAGATGAGGAAGCATGTGACGGATCAATAAGAAATTAGCAGAAATTTTACACAATTTGTCTCACAATGAATAATAAAGATCATTGAAGTAAATAGTTATGACCTGCAGATTTAAAATAGTTGCAATTTAGTTAGAGTAGCTCAAAGATAGGTTCTACAAGAATATATAATTACTATGTACGTATAGAATTTGAGTGTGGTTAAGTTAGAAATTAAAATAATACATTTTATTTGAACTAGCTTTAATTTATAATAATAGGAATCAAAACATTATCATACATTATTATTATTTTGTAATAAAATTTCTTTGTATACACAGCAATCGCTTATATATTCACTATTATAACATTATGTCACAATTATTGAAATGGTTAGGCCACAGAGAAATGCTTCATAAATTAGTCCTTTTCATTCATTGTTGCTTAAGTATTTCTTTCCTGTGATTTAAACATTTAAACTCATGAAGAATAGGATTTAGCCTGTAATAGAAATAAAATAACCACAAAGTATATATTTCCTTATAAATTCACAATAATTTTAATTTTTTGTTATTAATTTATACTCATCTGATATATTTTGTCTTCTCTGTTATGTATTAAAATCCTTCCTTCTTTTCCGCAATCGTTTTGCGAAAATATTATTTTTGTTTACGATCCAAAATTGAGGGTTAATCGCGCCATTTGACAGCTACGGACAAACTCCCTAGAAATCCCTTCGCCCCTCAGATTCCTACTTCCCCTCGCCTGACGCAAGATTTCTGCACCCAACTGTATATCTTTACTGCACCAAAAGGCACGAAAGATAGGTAGAGGGTAAAGTGCCATAATATTTTCCTATAGCAAATTTAAGGAACTTTGGGTGAGTAGTTTATATTATGCAGCACATGCCCTCTACCGTCTCATCAACTATAAAATAATATGATATAGTAATGTTCATCCTTCCTTAAACATTTATGTACTGTATGAGGTTAATTTGGAGATTATGAAATCATATATTTTTTCTTTCAGTTACAAAATGTTGACTGTATAATAGTTTTGAAATGCAAACTATTCTTATTTTTTATTGAAATTAAATAAAACTTATTCAGAAAACATACAAACACATTTTGATTATGCATGTCTACACAATTTAGTGGATACATTGACGTTTTTAATATTATCCTTTACTAAGGAGCGAACTCATAAATAGGTAAAACTTGTATGCATGTTTAAACAAATATTTGTATTCCTTTTTTAGTGTTTCTTCGTCTTCAATAAAATAATTTCTTTTTCATAAATTACGTAATGCTTTACTATTATTTTTTATGATACCATATAATCGTTTACAAATTCCCCTTTTCATATTACACAATTTTAATGTTTTCTACACTAAAGCTGAAGATATTTTTGATGAAGAATAATAGTTATAGCCTTTCTAAACACTCGCCTTTGAGAACCTTATAATTTCAGCATCACTTATCTACACCCAGATTTTAACAGTCTAATCTCACTAGTGTTATAGCTGTTACTTATTGTATTTTAAAGTTGCTTTTTATATTCCTCTTTTTTATAATATGAAAAGTAATTAATACACTTTATTTTAATAAATATTTACACAGACGTGCCAAATCTCATTTTCCTCATTTTTAAAAATGGTCGGAGACGATTCTTGTTGATCTTATTGTGTTGTAAACGAACCTGATTTTGAAATTACTCCAGTACATCAGATTTTTTTTTAATTTTTAGCTTAAATAGTACAAAATGGCTTTTTTCGCCATTTTCATTATTTTACTTCAGAGAACGAATTTTGTTTAAATTCCACAATTAAACCATATAGTATTATTCGTTAGCTTTAAAATCCATTTTCAAAACTTATTATACTAGCAGGATGCGATGCAATAGTGGTAATTTACAAAAAGAAAATTTGTTCTCTAAAATAAAAATCATAAACTGAGGAAAACAGCCGTTTTTCAGCCATTTAACTGATATTTCAAAACACCTGATGTGATAGAGAAATTTCAAAGCCACATTCATATTCAGTAAAAAAAATGGAAGAATTGCCCCCCCCCCCCCCTCCTTCCCGTCCATTCTTGAAACTGAGAAAATTCAATTTTCCAGGTCTGTGTTATTGTTGAAGATATAAAGTCGTAGCAAACTATACATATTACAATAATAGCATAGATACCACACATGCTACCATAGGAGTTGTTGAATTGTTCTCATCTTTTCACACCGTTCAGAAAATACTTGTGAAATTTCCTTTATGGCTGCTGGTAAAAATTCCTCCATTTCCTTATCTCATTCTTGTATGACAATTCCAAATATTTTCTTCTTTTATATATAAGTTGAACTTCCTGTAATCATTAAACACGGTATGAGGATCTTAATTGCAGCTTCGAAACTCGACATATAATAATAATATGAAAAATACATTAGAATATTACAAATAATATCAAATCAACAGACCTATTAAAGACACTATCTCAACTAGACCTAAGACTGTATGATGAAATTTTTCTAATTAAATAGTCAAGAGTACTTTTTTTCGATATGTAAAGTATTAGTGTTAATCAAGCATATAAACACAATATATAACATGCTATTGTTAGACAATATGTCAAAAATTACTAAGTTGATCTTTCACTCTTTGTCGAAGGGTATGGAAATTATTCTGTGGGAGATTTCCATTCTATGTAAACTTCAGATCAATAAAAAATTGAAGATGGCTTACAATAAATAAATGATTAAATCTGTAAAATAAACAAATTACATCCACAAAGCATACAAAAGATTTATTCTTGAATATGCACTTATTATATACAAAAGATATACTTATCTAAAAGTATTTTTATTATATTCTTTGTGCATATGCCATATGGCATCAATATGTATAGTGAATGACAGGCCATTTCTCTTTGGTTTTCTTACAGAGATGGTTATTATACTTTTAATTCTTTTATGCCTCAAACTTTCTATATTACTTATTATAATCTTTTAATTTCAGCTGTAAGTATCAATGCACACACATTTACATGAAAACATTTTTGGATTACTTGTGTTCGTAAGTTTCTTCTACTCGCACGCATGCGCACAAAATACATTATAATATAGTCTACTCATCGAAAGCTCCATCCCTAGAAAGTAACTATAAAATTTTATGGCACTTTACCCTCTACCACTTTACCCTCTACCCGAAAGATATACCTTATGGTGTCTTTTCAAAAATAGATGTCACTAGTGTCACTATAGGCGCGTTCACGGAGCACGCTTTGCACTCAGTGCGAAGTGCCAACGCTACTGCGCATAGAAAAATGATTGAAATGTGTGCGCAGTAGCGTTGATAGCGTCTCCGACACTCCGTGAACGCGCCCTATACTATGTATGTATACGATTAAACCAATGAAAATCACCCTATATGATTATAGTGTATCGTTATAAGTCTATAGGAGGTTATAATCAAAAGTTTGTTTATGTTTTTGTTCGTAAAGGAGCTAAATGGTTAGAAAAAAATCTTTTTCTGATCTGTCGAATCTCAAAAAAAAAAAAAAATCAATTAAGTTACATATCAAAAAAATCGAAAAATATTTTAAAACTAGACTTAAAGAGGAATCAAAATTCTTTGTGGAACATTGGTTATGACTACTTGCAGACTAGTCACAAATGTAATGTGATAAATATGATTTTTTGAATCAGGAATTATACCATATGTATAAGACAGTTTAATATTACTTGTGATGCTTGTGATATAGTGACTGAAGTTCAATGTTCAATGTGTAGCAATTTCAGGATGCAACGATTTTCTGTGTAGCTTGTATTACTACAGTACATATGAAAATTAGTCATTACAGTTTCATTTATTATATGAATACAGACTCTAAGTGCCATCCTCGGTAACAAAATTGGCCCAAATGACGTAAAACTTACTGAATTTCTGGCCATAATGCCCATAATGACTTAAATGACTTCATCCCGAACAATTTTACTACCGGGGATGGTGTCACAGTACTTTCTATTACAATGATTCCTCCACTGCATAAGGGTTTCTCTCACCAAGTAATGTAAGATAAAATTTTACCATGTAGGGTTGCTAATTTGCTATGAATTACCAATCAGCATACGTATTTTTGAAATTTGGTATTCCTACGTGGTAAAATTTTACCTTACAGGACTTGGTGAAAGGTATTCTAAGTCTAAGTATCAGTAAACAGAAACATAAATTTTAATAGTGCATATAAATGATCATGCTGAATTTAATAATAATATGAGTATATAAGGTCTGATGTTCTTTTTCTCTGCATTGCTGCATTAGTATAATAAGTTAGAATAAGAAAGCATGTTTGTGTCTTATTTAAACTAATTATACTAATTCAATAATACAGTGTGAAAAAGAACAAACCTGTATATATGTCTCCATTTTTGCCGCGTTTATTGTCACATAGTTTTATTGTTGTGGAATGTTTGGGTCTAATGCCGGTCAGGGTAAGACGCGACATGTGCGAAGCCTTTCCCACTACCTAAATCAACAAGGTCCTTTATAACGCGTATTTTGAGTTTGAACACAATTAAACTTGAGGAATTGTATTCATTCCAAACCAAAGATGAATTTAAAAAGCTTTACTTCGCTGGCATAAAAGGCTTTTCCCCACACCACCACGAGGTTTACCTGCGGACTAGCACTAAATCCCGAGCAATAAATCGATGGAAATATAAACAGAATAAAATCAAAGAACCCTAATATACCTGATACTCCAATGTGTGTGACTAAGCATAAATTAGAATTTTTATATTTTTACATATTTAAATTATATATATATATATATATATGCATTACTTGTATTTTTAAGATGAAAATGAGCTCCAACACGATGTTTGTCGAATGATTTTTTTTATAATAATTGTATCGTGCAACTGTCATTTTATTAAAGTCTGATAAAAAGTTAATTTTTTATTTTACTATATCTAGAAATAATTCCAATAACCAATTATTAAATCCTGGCGAAATTGTACTAAAATTTTTTGTAATTTTATAAAATAATTAATATTTTTATACAAGATATATAGGATTTTGAAATATATACGTTAATTTGTCAACTACATTTTTAAAGTAAAATATATATTTATTTATCGCTTAATAGATAATGTTTGTGTTCTTTTTAATGTTTTGTAATTATTATAATTAATATATATATACAAAAAAAATATAAAATAAAGTTGTAGCGAGTTTTTATTAGAATTGAATCAAATAACAGCTGTAACATATAACTAAAAATATAGAAATAATCGTTCGATTAATGTCCTGTGTAGGCTCATTTCCACCTTAAAAATACAAGCAATGTTTTGATAAATATTTTAAAAATGTTTGATTAAAAATATGGAAATCGTAATTCTGGATTAGTCATTAATGTATAGATAAGTAAGTGTTCGTCAATGTCGATCGGTTTATTGCTTAGAAAATGGGTGATTCGGTGCTAGGCCAGGTACTGATCAGCTAAGCCGCGTGATATGAAGAAATCTTGTCCGCCAACAAAGTATGGCCTTTTAAATTCATCTTTGTCTTGGAACAAATATATTTACCCGAGTGTACGAGCAACTCCGAAGTCAGTGTTCATCAACCTTAATTTATTTTCTGATGAATACTCAAAATTATCCGTTAAGTTCTGCTAATCAGGTAGATTACGCGTAAGATCTCGACGTAATACTTTGTCGTAAGAAAACTCGGATTGATGTAAAGGGATGAAGAAAGTATAAGAGTATTCAGTTACTGAAGAGAGGATTCTCTTTCTTTTGAATTTGATTTGTAAATAACCTACAGACTAATTCAGAAGTTTATAGCGAGAAGCTTCTTAAAATTATTTTAATAAGTATTTGCTTAAATTTTGTTAAAATTTATTAAAATAATATACATCACATATGTTTAATATTTTAGAAAATATATATGTATAAAGACTTAATTATACAAAATTAATCATTTTAAAAATATAAAATTGATTTAGTAACAAGCATCTTTTAAAAAATACAAATATTTACAATTACTGTAACAAGATGTCAATAGTTTTAATCATTTTTTTTGTTGCTACAACTTTTGCTAAGAGCTCAGTCTCACCAGTTCCAATCTCTAAGATGACAGGCTCAAAATCTATTTTATAGCCCACCATATATTTATTATCACGTTTATGTAACTTAATTAGTTTTATAGGTAAATTAAAAGTGTTTTTAACAAATGACTGAAACCCGTCAAAATCAGTATTTTCATCTGAGCTTATTGTTTCTTTATAATTTTTCCATAAAGTTTCTTTCTCTTTGAAAACAGATTTGAAAATATTATGCCATTTGTCGACATTACACTCTACTATATCATTGCTGGTTTCAGTATTAGTTATGGTTTTATATAATTCTACAATCTTTTTTGTCTTTTCTTCTTGAGAATTTCTAACATTAAGATTTAAAAATTTTATACCTAATTTATCTAAACTTGTATCCATACCATCATTTACTTGTTTAAGACGCTCAAACATTTTCTTTGCAGCACCTTGCTTGGCTTGCTTTTTATTTAATGCTGTAGCATTTTCAGCACATGAAGACAAAGTACAAGTAACCATAAATCTAGGAATATATATAGAACCAATTGACTCTTCTGTATATATTGGTGCTCCTAATCTCCTTTGATCACACATTTCCTAAAAAACATTTTTATTAAAATAAATATATGACATAAACTTTTTTTTAGTTTATTCACTAATATTAACCTTTAATTTCCCAACATAATTATCCTTTTTACATTTCAAATTAGAATTACTTTCATCCTTAACCTGACATTTTGAAATTGTTTCATCAGAGGGTAGAGGCAATGACGTTTCTTTGTCTTTTAGTTTTAACAACATATTTTCTGATGCTTTATGTTCTGCAGCTTTTTTTGTATATGCTGTTCCTTCAGCAGTCCAATCACCACATTTAACTGTACAAGTAAACTCTGGGATATGAGTACCTACATTTTTCCCAATTATGTCATACTTTAATTGCAATTTATATTTAACCGATAATTCTTGCAATTGGGATTTAAATGTCTTTCGCATGTTGTTTTCAAATATACCACTTTCTTGAGTAGCCATAGAAATAAAACTGTTTATGAAATTCACTTAAAAGTATTAAATTAAATAACTTTATATCTCACTTTACAATATTTCACAACAGTTTTCTACACTTCAATTACCAATTTTAGTCAAAAGACATCAAAGATTTATGTCTTCTTTCGCTATCTTCTATAAAGTTAGGGACTTTTTGGAGCAGATTCCAGAGACGTCAGAATAAGTAGCAATTGTAATCCTATTGGTGCTCACAGTGTCCACGTTATTTAAAGAATGACGAAATATGCTGCGTTGCCTGCGTTCGTTTATTGCCATGCCAATGTATATTGTAAAGATTCAACCTAGCGCCACGGGTAGCAACTTTGTGAACTTTTTAAAAAGGGTGAGTTTGTGAGTTAAGGGGGTTAGGGCCTAAGGGGGTGAACCCTACCAAGAGTACATATACCAAGTCGGGTTAACTTAACCTAGAGTTAAAGTGGTATAGTTCACGTTACATTAACTATACCACTTTAACTCTGGGTTAAGTTAACCCGACTTGGTAGGGTTCACCCTAATATGGTATACTTTCGGGCTAAAGTAGCTTAGTTTCCGTTACATGAGCTGTATGAGTTTAGCCCGGCTAGCCCCAAGCCGGGCTTGGTGAACCTCACCCTAAACAGAATTGCCCTACTGTATGTATGTAGTACATACATACATAACACTATACACTATACGGGAGCCCCAGCCGGCCCCAGGACTGCCCAGGAGGCAGGAGGCCAGGAAGGACAAGTAATTAGTAAAGAATAAAGAGAAGAGGGGATAGGTTTGGTTGAAGGATTGCTCACGAAGGGGCAGCAGCAATAAGATCATCGAATAGGGAGGTTGCCTATCGAATGAGTGAATGAACCTAGGCGAATAGGCGTCAAAAACTTTGCGAATTCTCGTGTGAGTCGTGTGTCCGGGGCGACGGTGGGTATTAGGAAGGAGAGCAGGGAGTACTTGGGAGCAGGCAGGAGTACAGGGAGCCCAAGGGAATCAGTTCAGCCAGTCAACCGTATTGTTGAAAGCTGCCGCTGCTAGTGTCGTGGTCGTCGTGGTGTATCCGCGCGTGTGTGCGTACGTTCGTGACACGTACGGGGCGTGTACTTTCCGGGGTGCGGTGCTTAGGCGGAACGAAAATTCAGCATTTCTGGCATCTAATATGCTCCAGGGTTCGTGTGCTTTTTGCAAGAGGAATTTCTTCAGCTGAAGAAAGTACTAGGAGTTGCGCGCATGCTTCCCTGCCCGCTCCCTCGCCATTTTGGAGGTGAATATTATTTTTTTCTCAGCGACCGGGACTCGTAGCGGGTTTCCAGGACCTTGATTTTGGAAGGATCAAATCTGTCGGTGCCTGTGCTTTACCGGTCACAATAGGCGAGCAACGCCTTTTCAACCACGTCAGAGCGACACAATCTAATACCATTCCTTGCCTATTCTTTTCTCTGCTACTTATAATATTTATTCCATACTTTCTTTTCGTCTGCTCTTACAAATTGTAATTAGTTATGAAGTTCCTGATTCTGACGCGACTTCGTTGCCGTTGAGTGTTGCGAGAAGTTCGGAAGACCCAACCCTCCTTACGCCCGCATTTCTGCATTTTCGTGTCGGCTTCAATCATCACACTGAGATTTCTTACTCCCCCCTTTTCTCTCTCTCTCTCTCTTCCTCTATCACTCCACCTCTCCTCCTCCCCTCTTTCTCTGCTCCATCCCTCTCTCAAACGCTTACTTCACCTATCAGCCTATGTTTGCGATCGCTCTGTTCAACGAAACGTCGATTCTCCATTTGCTGTTCCGTCTTTGTCCTTTTTCTTCCTTGTGTTGTTTAATTATTAAAGGGCTGTCTTGCTTACAAATTTACATATCTTGTTACCTACATCTCATCTCCAAACACAGAAAAACTTTTCTTACATATTATCTTTTGCCTATAAGTCAATAATATCACCAATCTCATTCGTGGTTCTATACAATGAATGGCCAGTTTAACCTAGTGCGCGGTAGTATTTCCTTTTTCCTTCGATAATTAAGCCTAAAAGCAAAATAGCAGTGATAATAATAGACTATCAAATGATCTCCATATTTCCTGTCAGAACTGTGGTTTCTGAGGCTTATCAGTTGCACAGTATTGTTCTCAGTATTTGTACTCTCTTGTACAATTATCTTGGTAAATCCTTTAAAATAATTCAGAAAATACTAACCTACTTAAATAATTTTAATTAAATTGTATTATGATATTTTATATTTTACATAATTACTGATGTATTGTGGTCATAGATAGAATGCTTCATCTGGTAATGGATTGACAGAAGCTTTAAAAACATTGAAGAATTGGATAATAAGAATACTAGGAGACTGAAGCAAGTTGTGTAGTTTGGCCTCGGCCTACTATCAATCAATTCTTTTACTATGCCTGCTGTTCCAAGACCTGGCAACCTTAAGGATCCAGAAATAGCAGAATTATTTGAAAAAAATGATCCTGAGAAAATATTTGAAGATCTCCGTGAAATCGGACATGGAAGTTTTGGAGCTGTCTATTATGCAAGATGCTTGGTTACCAAAGAAATTGTGGCTATCAAAAAGATGTCATATTTGGGTAAACAAACGGTGGAAAAGTGGCAGGATATTCTAAAAGAGATTCGTTTTCTTCGACAGTTAAACCATCCTAATACCATAGAATATAAGGGCTGTTATCTCAGGGACCATACTGCCTGGGTCAGTATAATGAGTAATATTAGATGCTTAATGCAGATTAGACTGATATATTTTTTATTTCTTATCTTCTGATATAGCTTGTTATGGAATATTGCCTCGGCTCTGCATCTGATATCATAGAAGTTCATAAGAGACCATTGAAAGAAGATGAAATAGCTGCAATTTGTGAAGGTGTTTTACGTGGCTTACATTATCTTCATTTACTTGGAAGAATTCATAGAGATGTTAAAGCAGGAAACATTTTATTAACTGAAAATGGGACTGTTAAATTAGCTGATTTTGGATCTGCAAGTATTAAATGCCCTGCTAATAGTTTTGTTGGTACTCCATATTGGATGGCACCTGAGGTTATTTTGGCAATGGATGAAGGACAGTACGATGGAAAAGTGGATGTCTGGTCTTTGGGAATAACATGTATTGAATTAGGTAAATAAATGTACTTTAAAATAAAATAGTAGAAACTAAATTTAAAAATTCTTAATCAATTTTTTTGTTCATTGTAGCTGAAAGAAAGCCTCCCTATTTTAATATGAATGCTATGAGTGCTTTATACCATATTGCTCAGAATGATACACCCACTGTCACTTCTCCTGATTGGACAGATATTTTTCGTCACTTTGTTGAAGTTTGTCTTACAAAAAGCCCAAATGAAAGACCTACTTCTGGTAAATTGTTATCTGTGAGTTACAAAACTGTTAATTATATCTAAACATTACTAGAATACCATTATTATTATTATTGCTGTCTTCTTATGGGCTATGAATTTTACAGCATCAGTTTGTTACGAGGGCAAGATCACAGCAGGTTTTGATAGATTTAATACAACGTACAAAAGCTGCAGTCAGAGAATTGGATAATTTAAATTATCGTAAAATGAAGAAAATTTTAATGATTGATTCTTGTGAAACTGAGAGCACAGTTGGTGATGCGGATGGTATGCAGTTATTTGATTTTGTTTTAGGAATTTTTACATTTTCATTATCATTAGACATATATATATAAGTTTTACAAAAATATTCACATATGTATTTAACAGATACTCCTGACGAACAAACAGGTGGCGACAGCAGCAAGAGTAATTCAATTACCTCTGAACATTCAATTCAGTCTATGGGCGTATCTGCAAGTTCACAGAGCTCCTCTACGAATAGCTTGCCACTGCCGAATGCGGATGCAAATGACTATTCTACCGGATCTGTTAGAAATCGGCATAAAATATCTGGCGTCACTGCCAATCTTCTTGAACATGGTGCCAATAATTTTGCTACCATAAGAACAACGTCAATTGTTACGAAGCAACAAAAGGAGCATATGCAAGAGGAGATGCATGAGCAAATGAGTGGATACAAGCGAATGCGCCGAGAACATCAAGGTGCTTTGGTAAGAATCTCGATTAAGTTTTTATAATGTGATATATTGTTAAAGCCATTTTAAATTTTGCATGTTAATGTTTTTGCAGGTTAAATTAGAAGAACGTTGTAAAATGGAAATGGAATCACACAAGCAGTTGTTAGATAAGGAATACGAAACTTTATTACAACAATTTAGTAAAGAATTAGAAAAATTGCAACTTAGGCATTTGCAAGAATTAGAGCGTAAACTGAAACATAACCAAAATGCCGAGAAGAAACTCCACAAAGAAATAACAGGTAGACAAGAAGCTGATCGCAAAGCGCTCGAAGCTCAACAAAAACGAGAGTACAAAGTAAGTTTTATAATTTAGAATCATTGATATTATACTTTATGCGCGTTTTATTTTATTAATTACTATTGTTTTTCTTTCAAGGCATATAAAGAGCGATGGAAAAAAGAGCTTTCTCAAGATGAGGTAACTCCTAAGAGACAACGAGATGCTACACTCCAAAGTCAAAAAGATAATTTAAGGCAAATGGAGGCACAAGAAGAGCAGCGTCTTGCTCGAGGCCAACGAGAATATTTGGATTTGGAAATTCGGAAGTTTCGCAGAAAAAAGCTACTTATTTTCCATAGCCTCGAGCAGGAGCTTTTGCGCGAGGTTAGTATGCTTTCTCTGTGTTGTAGTTAATTATAACCATAAATAATTAATTATTCATTTTATTTAAAATACGCAAATATAGGAGTTGAATAAAAGACAGCAGCAGTTGGAGCAAGCACACGCCATGCTTTTACGACACCATGAGAAAACTCAAGAATTGGAATATCGACAACAGAGAGCAGTCCATGCGCTTCGCGAAGAGCAAGTGCACCGTCAACACGCAACTGAGCTTTCCAATCAGCAGGATTATATGCAAAGAGCGGAACGCGATTTGCGGAAGAAGCATGCACTTGAACTTAAGCAACAACCAAAAAGTTTAAAGGTAATATAATTTCAAAATTTATTTAAATAGTAAACAAAATTTTCTTCAAATAACGTTTTCATTTATTTGCAGCAAAAGGAAATGCAGATCCGTAAACAATTTAGAGAAACGTGCAAAATACAAACACGTCAATATAAGGCATTAAAGGCTCAAATTTTACAAACGACTGTAAAGGAAGAGCAAAAGGCAGTGATTAAAAAATTAAAAGAAGAACAAAGGAGGAAGCTCGCACTTTTGGGTGATCAATACGAACAAAGCATCGCAGAAATGCTTCAAAAGCAAAGTATACGCTTGGACGAGTCACAAGAAGTCGAATGCCATAATCTTAAGGTAATGCATGGTATTTTAAAGAAATATTCATAAAATTTATGTAAATTCGACAGATTTATTACTCTGATACAAAAGTAAGATGAATTTTCAATAAGTGTGTTCAGCGCACTGAACATTTGAGTGTACGGTCAGTGATTGTTTTATCTGATTGGCTTCAAGGGAAGCTTCAAACAATCACATGATAGAATCACTCATTGCTTAATCAACTGTCCAGTGCACTGTATGCTCCCATTTTAAGCTTCGCGGGTTTATTGATTCGAAAAAATTTTTGTTTTATTTTTTAGAACTATGTCATTGATATCGGTAAAAAATTTTAAATTAATATCTGCATTAGTGAAATAGTTTCGATTTTGTAATGTCTAATTTTTTATGTATTCCACCATTAACGGATACAGATCGATAGCAGTTAACAGAAGTCAACGCGAGTATATAATTTGTGTGACAGGCAATGTACCAATTTGTTGACTTCTGTTAACATCTGTAGATCTGAGCTTGTAATTGGTATATGCCCGTTGTTGAGCAAAAAAGCTTAAGATTTTGTTTGGGAAATAAAATTTCTGCTGCAAAAACGTTGAGAACGTTGCAAGAGGCTTTCATTGATGAAACTATGTCATCAAGAAATTTGTAGAAGTGGCATCATGAGTTCAAAGAAGGCAGAGGAAATGTGTTGAAGGCAAAAAGCGCTGCAAATGACCAAAAAATCTATCTAACAGCACTACATCAAGGAAGTCAAAGATGTTTTGCTGGAAAGGTCTCTTAGTAAAAATCGACGGTATTTTGAGTGTGAAATCTTTGACTTCCATGACACGGCGTTTATTGGTGTGTTTTTGCTCGTCCTGGGCGTTTTTTAGCTTCCATATATTTTTTCTCCCTTTTTTGAACTCATTGTATCACTTGTAGAAAATGATTTGTAACATGGTTCCATTACCAAAAGCTTTCGGCTATATTCTCAATGTTTTTGAACCAGAAATTTCATTTCGCAAATAAAATCTAGTTCGGCTTATTTGCTCAAAAAAATTAGACATAAAAAATGATAATAAGAAAATTATGTTATCCGCAAAATTGACGGAAATTATTTCATTAATGTAGATATTGACATGAAATTTCACACAGCATCAATGACTGTTCTAAATAATACAAAATATATTATTTGAATCAATGAGTCTGTGAAGCTTAATTTAAAAATTTAATTTTCCGTTTCATAGAAGTAGTAGTATTTAAGTAATGATTATAAATTAAAGTTTTTGTTTCTTTTACATAAAGGAACGATTAAATTACGAGTTAGAGATTCTAATGGCATACCAATCCAAAAATAAAATGCAAGCTGAGGCTCAAAGAAACCGAGAACGGCGAGAGTTGGAGGATCGCGTATCTGTTAGGCGAGGGCTTTTAGAACAAAAGATGGAGTTTGAAACACAAGAATTCCTTCGAGAACGTAGTGAGAGAATAAGGTTACTGCACGAGAGACAAGAGCGTGAACTGCAACAGTTTGATGAGGAAAGTGCAAGAATAGGATTCAGGTAGGATTTTTATTGATATAAGTCTTTAATAATTTGTTTAAAATACATGAGAGCACAGCCATTATTTACTAAATGTCTTATATGAAATATTTAAATAAATAGTTTAAGTAATTAGTAATTAAATGCTACATATTGCAACTTAAATTATTGCAGTGCTCTGGCGATAGCTGAGGCATCGAAAGAATCTTATCCAGATGACGAGAGTCTCAGTGGCTCAATGTTAAGTCTGGCCCACAGTAATAGCTCCACATCTTTCCCCCCCAATAGTCTTTAATTTTAAAAATATTAAGAGAACATTTATGCGTGTATGTCTTTTTTGAATGCATTACGAGTCAATCGTTTTATTATTTGCTGACTTATATATACACAAATAAGAGAAATTAAGTAACAAAGGCGTTGACTCGTCGTATGTAGCGTGATACGAACCGTAAGAGTGATCTACAGAGGTTGGGAATGTGTATTGGACTGAAATTAATCTAACGAAATATCTTTTAAACACTATCTGAATATATCGTTACGATTGGTCGGAGAGCTTCACATTGAAGGAGAACTTAGATGCTTTTTGCAACGTTGTAATATTTATTAATCGTACGCAAATATTTTCAAAGATGACAAGGAGCTAATGAAGCCATTTAGACATCAACATGATTTAGCTTTCGAAGAAATAAATAATAATTTTAACGAAGATAATCTTGCGTAACTCTTTACAGATTTTATATACGTCTACTATAACAAAAGAATCGTTATAAATATAAATATTTAATAATAAAGGATCTCCAAATATAACAATGATATATAAACGATAACAGTTAGATCTGTGTTATTGAAAATTTTGATTTGGTGCCAATCCCTATAGAGGAGCAAAGGGTCTCGTAAAGCTGGTCTACGTATTAGATTGCATTCTCCATGCATCCATACTTCCAAGAATGACAATCTAATTAGGAAGTTTTTTAATTAAAGGAAATATACAATGTGCAAGTATTATATCAAAGATTTTTTATTTTGAAAATATAAACGTTTTTTTGTATTACTTTTAGCTTCTTAAATACAACTTAGCAAGAATTTCAGTACCAGAAATATAACAATGAATGAATATATTATTGTATTCGTTAACGTTAACGAGCATATTTAATAAAATTCATTGTATTCATAAAGTGTAAAGTATGTATAATATATATAAGCACATGATGTTTTATTTACAAGTTAAAAATAATAAACATGTTCGAAGAAAAGTCACAAAATTTATAGCATCTTAAAATATCTTATTCTGTAGCATACGAATTGTTACTTTGTATATATAAATATATATAAGCATAAAGTCAATTCATTTAACTACATAATCTAGTAGAACATTTAATCTTTCATATGCATAGAGTATCAATATATTCAGAATAAATTATTTTGTTCAGTTTGCTTCAAAATATTTATTACTTTATGATATAATAAACAAACAGTGTTTCAAAAGTTTTAGACGAACTTTTCAAGTTAATTCGACTATTATTAATAACATGATATAGAACTATTATTTGTTCTCTATAACTTCGTTCTAACTTTTAATAAATATTTTGTTTGGATTAAACGAGGTCTTCCGTTAGAATTCAAGTAAAAAATATTATTTTTGATCTTTTTCCTTTTTAATTACATGCATGCTGTACTTAGATTAAAATTATACAAAATCTTGTTTTTATTGAAATTTAACGGCTGTTATTAGTTTTTTGTTGAATTGCACTGATTAAGTTACAACAAAGATGAACTGTTTTAAGTATTTTGTGAAAAATATTAACATGTTTAAGAAAACTGCTTGCAAAAATTAGTATGATTTCATAAAATATTTAATACGGTAAATTTTCAGTAACTATTTATTACAGTATATATTTCATTATAAAATAATTTGTACTTTAATATTATTTATAATTTCATCCAGTACACATCTCAAAACTTGTGTCCTTAAATTATAATAGATTCAGCAAGTGTTTTATTTTGTTCATTTCTCCTAGTTCGTGTAATTGTTTTTGTTTTTTATGTAGTATATCCTTATGATCATTCTCAAATGTTTAGGTAAACTCCAGATGATTCCGATGGTTTTTCTTCAAAGCAACGTTGCTAGTATTTTCAGTATTTTTTAAAGGCTTTGTTAATAATAGTACCTCATGTGAAGTGTGTACGATATTTTTACGTAATTTTAAATTGTAAACTATTTTAAAGAATGCAATTATGAAACTAGCTATTTAATTCCGATAAAGCATCTTTGAAATGCAATAAAATACTGATTTATAACTATAAGAATGAGATTTGTACGATATAAATGAAAATAAAGATCATTTTGGCTGTAGCTCTTATTGCTCGTAAGCAAGGAATAAATGCAAAGTTAGTATTCGATTATGTGTTCAATATTATTGCAAGAAACGTAATACGCACGTAAGCGTAATAAACGTGATATAACATGTGTAACGAATATGTGGCATAGAAAAGCATCGTAGTCATCTGAATTTTCGTACTCCGTAGTGAAACATGTAAATATAAACAAATAATTATATATAGTGACTGAAGCAAACAAAAATAATTAATATGATTAAAGTGTTAAAAGTCGCATGCGTATGTATAAAGATATTTAAATTCTTCCTTAAACTGTGTCACTAGGAATACGTCTGTACCTATATCTCTGACAACTTTTACAAAAATATTATATGCTATAAATTATGAAAAGAGAGATAACACGTGCTACACATTCAATTAAAACATTTCTTACACTTTTCATTTCATAAGAATCCAAAATTTCTATAGACGGCTGCTCTATAGATGAGTATTGTACTATTATTTAATAATTTATTTTTATTCTGATAGATTACATTTTTTACAAATACTATTAAGAATTAAAATAGCAATTTAATCATATTTAATGTAATAACTAACGAAATTTCAATAGAAAGGTAATAACGAAGTAGCTAACGTATTTATACAAGTATGATATACTATAAATAAAAACTAAAGGCAAGATATTAATTCTTACGATTAGTAGCACGAGTTATCTCAATGCTCACTTTATGTATGATATATCAGAAATGGTTAATTATATGGCTCCAATTGTTTTTCAACAATTGTTCCAGTGGATAAATAGCAAGTTACAGAATTGGTTTTCAATATTGCTGGCATTTTGTAAATACGTTTGTGCAAAACGAAAATTTCGGGAACAGCGACGAAGATCTTGCATACGGAAAGATTCTTAAAAATGTCCAAAGTTAGAAAAGCCTCAAGGCGCGCGTGCGATTTATAATTGAAATGTGATATAAGTTTTGGCAACGCACTGCATATCAGAGAGCGATTATCGTAAAAGTGCTTGTGGATTTTGGACTGATTTGTTTTCCGTTTAATTATTGTAACACGTAATTAATGTTACGTCAACAACAAAGTTTTGCTATAATCTTCACGGCTATTTTGTGGAAATGTAGAATTTTTCAAATTGACATACTCGAAACATTTAAAACTGGGCAATTTACGTGTGTGCGTGTGTACATGTAAAACCAGTATGAAAAAAATGTCATGTCTGTTTATAAAAAAAAAAGTAAATGTAACGATACATTTCGATACAACGCTTAGCTTTAAATAGATAAATTGTATTCCTTATTTTTAATAGTGTTATTTGTTACACGAACCGATGCGTAGGGTGGAAACGAGTATAATTGCTCGCTTTTCTAAGTCCCGTTGCATCAGGGGTACTATTGAAAATAGAGAAGTAATAAATAATTAAACGGCAGTCACGAAACAACCAAAATATTTATCTTATATTAGTTATTCGTTAATAAAAGAAAACTCAATTTACACAGATAGAAGCAACCAACAATTATCTTCTTTTTTGTTACACTACTTATTACTCTTACTCTCGTTTCTATCTTCCAGTGCATTGTTGTGCAAATAAATAAACTTTCACCTAATTGATAAAACTATTGTCCTTTCTTTTTCATTTTTTCGACTTTTATATTTTTTATACTTTATAAAATGTCTATCATTGTTTTATAAAATAAATTAGAGACTTCTATAAAATAAATTATATATGCACGGATGTGATATTTATATCAGCACTTTAACATAAACTGCACAACTTGAACCATTTTTTACACAAGTCAGTAAGTAGCATGTTTAGAGTAGTTTGTGTGTTTACTTTAAAGAATATCATCTATAATTAGGATTAGGTATGTAGTTGATTTGTTAAAAATAAAAAACAAGTATTTTAAAAGAAGGAAATAGCCGCTGAATGTAGAGTGATTTTGGCAATACCCAGCTTCATATGGATCACTCAAACTATAAGTGATTTGAATATCGAAGTAAACGTATTTTTTTCTACTTGGATTATAGAAGTATAAGGATTAAGTTTGAGTTTGCTATTTTACCTTATTTTATATATTTGTATTTCTATTTTTTAATTATCATATTGATATATAGCTTTAATCTTATAATGATAACTTACGAGACTAGTCAGCGAGAAATAGCTGCTAATGAAACTTTCTATCAATTATGACTCAGCTAAGGTTAATTTCTATGTATCTTAAGCGATTGAAATGAACAGAGTTTGTTCAACTGAGGTGCGAAATTCAATTTTAAAAGCAAAGAAACTCATATTGTAAATAATATCTTTTAACATAAAAATCGTTTTATTAATCGCTAAGTATAATTTTCATTTATTTATTTATTTACTATTGCATCTCCTAAATAATAAGTACTAGCGACCTTGCTTGTATTGTTTAAATAATACACATTTATATCTTAAGTATAATATAAAGAGAAATTACAAAAAGGTAACAAAAGAAAATTTAATCCTATTTTTTTTTATTCTTTTTCTCTCGCAATTATAGGTGTTGTCAGTAAATTTAATTGTTGTTTTATACACATCGGTATATTTTAGGATATTACAGAGCTAACTTTTTTCATATCACATTTTCTTCTTTGATCGTTGAATATTGGACATTCGATTAAAATGTATTTTATTTTTAAGGGGATGTTGCAGTTTACATACAGGTTTTAATTTCTTTTTTCTAGAAATTGTTGGTAAGAAAATTTGGAGTGAGACCCATGCAGAATCTATAGTTATTTAAATTTGGTGCCTTCTTGGAAAGTTGATGGCTGATTTGTGTGTGGCCAAATACATTACTTTTTATTTTATAGAGATACTGAGTATTTTCGTTTGATAGCCATCTTTTATTCAATTCTATTTTAATAAAATTTTTTATTGCAACCCGGAAAACTTCACTTGAAAATATAAATTCTTTTGTAGCATCAATCAGATTGTAAAGATGGTTAGCATTTTCTGAAATCTATTGCAGATTAGTTGGTTTAATTTTAAAGAAGCAAATGGCCGTATTACTATTATGAATGTTGTTCATGATAGGATTTTCTTTGAATAAATTACACCATGTTGAATTATTTAGAATTTTATCAAACGATATGGAGATACCGAAATGTATGTAGATTTTTGCCAAGTATAAATAATTGAAACTGGAACCAGCAAGTTAGAATAGAATTAATAAACGATTATATTAAGCATTGAGTATTATAAAATCGGTTTGAAAATTGGGACGGCTAAACTTGCTGTATAAGTTACACGGTAGTGCTCGGCGTTATAGACATGTCATTATCTACTTTTATATATACTTGCCGTCGAGACACTACCGTGTCTCTTGATTGATTTATTTTGATTAAAAAGACAAAAAAAACCAACACAAATATATAGGATGTTCAAGAATTTGTTTTACACGGAATATTTAAAAGAAATATTCCTAATGAAATTGTATTGTTTCCACAGCGTTAAAGAAGGCTACTTCTTTTATTTCAAATTACATGATTAAGGTCATTTAAGGTCAAGCTCATTTTTTTCAAATGGAAACATTTTGATTTATTACACATCTTCTCCTATATAAACAAAATTCGTATCATTAAAAATATTTTGTAATCTAAGAAAATTTTTTAAACTCATCATTGTGTGTGAGAACTTGACTTTAATATTACCTGCAATATGTTTGTTGAAATAAAAGTAAAATGCAGTCGTATAAATTGCTGAAGGCAACTTAACGATTTATATTAATAAAAGAAAAATATGTATGATTCTATAGAAAAGTGGAAAATATAAAAGATGTCAGGACTACCTTGAACTATAAGGAGAAATATCTAATACAATACTGTAGCGTATAAAAAGCTTATTTTTATTAACTATCACCTTTAGATCATTTTTTATATTATTTAATATGATTAATAATTATGATTTCTAAAACACCATAAATCTATAAAATAGCTGATATTTTGTATGATTGTGGCGTATGAATAAGTAGCTTATAAAAGATTGATATAATTGAGTATTCGACGTAATTAAATACTATATGTGTTTCGTGAAATGATAATCTAATTACTGTAGCGAAAAACAATTATATTACAATTGAAATTACTGAAGAAATATTTGGTTTTAATCTAGCTTCAAGTGAAATATTTAAGTGATTAAAAATCGTTAATTAAAAAATAATTCATTTTATAAAAAATTAATGAAATGTTTTACATTTAAGCAATGGCGATCGCGAGATATATTTGAAGTACAAATCACTCATCATTTAGAAATATTTTTAAACTATTAGTAATAATTATATAATTTTAATGATTTAAATCTGGGTAATGTTGTGAGAACAGTTTATCAAATTATGTAATGTATTTATATATCAATGGATCCCTTGTGCAGCAGATGCAGTTGTAGAGATGCCTCGTGACAGAAATGGGATTCGCATTGCATGTGATTCTCTGATTGTGCTGCTGGTATTGTTACTCGCGCTTCGTCGATTTGTCATTAACCTTTCTCTGAAAATAAGCAAATTTGATCTTGAGCTTTATTATAGTTCTTAAGAATGGGACGACGTATCTTTTCTTGAACTAATATTAATTTTAATTTTTAATTAAAGTACGTATTAATAGAGAACATTTTGTTTAAAAAAGACAGCATCTACTACCGAAAGTTTCGGTGTCGCTTTGGCCAAAGATGGAAGGCTCCATATATGAGGGGATTGACCAAACTGTTGCTCATGCCAAAGAAAAATATTCCACTCTGCAGCTCTTCGCTCAGCTAAAAATGATATTTTCTGGTCAATACTAATATTAGACAGCTCTCTGTTAAATTGGGCTTTAGTTACCAAGATTCTATTTTGTATAAAGAATTACCCACGTGTCTATCTGGGTTTAGGAACATAAAAATAATCATCATGGTGTAATACGGCGTCCACCATAAAATAAAAGCCGCAACGATAACAATACTTATACGTAATGATTTATTCTTTGCACGATGCATTAATTTTCGCCTGTTCGCTTCTATATTTTCGAGGTGCAAACTATCATCATTCATTACTTCTGCTTTGAATATCTTTTCATTACCTAAAAATCAATACTTTGTTTATTATTAATATTATAGTCTTTGTGAAACATACAAAAGTTTATTGTATGGCTACTCACGCGCAAGTGTAATGACAGTCGATACATATGTAGTTATAAGTATACCCAGTGGTAAGATGAACATGAAGAATAAGCTTAAGGACAAGTAAAGCTGTTCCTGCCAAGGTTCCGTATAAAATCCATGAGTCACACATTGCGTGAATTCCTCTATAAAGGGACCTTGAGCCACGTGAAATATAACTATCTGAGAATAAAATATAAAACATAGATAAAATTTTAAAATGGAATTTCCATTAGAAAGCAACGCTGTTGCGAACAATTGAAAATATATGCACCGAACATTAGCTTTATTTTCTTTACTACGCGCGAATTTGTACGATTTATATATTTTTAAAACAAATGGAATGCGCTCGATAATCGTAATATCGCTATGATCGTTAAGTAATTAAAACATTTGACAATATAAATAAAGCCTGCCAAATTTTTACATAGGCAGGAAATATTTTAATTTTATTTGAAATTTTCAGTTATATTTCTAAAAATGTAATAATGCATAATATCGTTAGGATAAAGTGATAATAAATTAAGTGAATAGTTACAATAAGTAAATCAACATCAATTCGGCTACGACAAGAATGAATCATTTTGGAAAATAAAGTTACAGTCGTTAATCAGGTTATTAAAAGTGATTAATTTAAAATTTTATTGAATTTGAGCAAATTAAGCAATAATTAGGTAATTCTATATCTACAGTAGATTCTTATTTGCAGAGTATAAAAATGGTAAAGTTAACAGCGAAAGCTTTAAGCCAGGTGATGGCAGCTATTAGGAATCTTCGCGAGAGCAAAGGATCTACGTCGAAAGAAATCTTGCGCTATATAAGTGCTGTCTGTAATTTACCATCAGATGTTGTTAAGCGTGAGGTGAATCACCTTTTCTGATTTCTATCTTATTTTTTTAAGCCGAAGGTCTTATGAAAATTAGTGATTAATTGTTAAAGTGTTTTTACAAGTTGCGGGCCATAAAGCGATGCGAACATTGAAATGAACTTACCGTCTAATTACTCTATAATTGACATTATGAATATTTATACTTTGTATTTCATAAGAACGATTAATCAAAATACATTGGAAGAATGTACAAAATTTGAAATATCAATCTCGATGAGGTTGATTCATTTTTTTGTCTCTTATTATTTGTTAGATGCAAGCAGCTTTAAAACGTGGTGTTACGTATGGTATATTGATGAAAAATGGAGCACGTTACGTTTTGCCAAAGGGCCCAGCAGCTGAGAGCGAAGCAATAATTAATCAGGAGCTTGGGTTATTGAATATAAGATGTATAAAGACGAGACGGAAGCAAAGGCGGAGTAGTTCCAGAAGATCCGAAGGAAGGAAAAGCAGCAGCGGGTGTACGTGTAAAACAAAGCGTAGAAGAAGGCGTAAGCGTTCTAGAAGGCGATCATCGCGAAGAAGATCTCGCAGATCGTCAGGGTGTATATGTAATCGTCGTAAACGAAGTAGACGCAGGCGTAGAAGGAAGAGCAGAAAATGCGTGTGTGGTAAAACCGGTTCCCAACGGAGCGAAGGAATAGACAATACAAAAGTCAAATCAGAAAATTACAAAAAAGAACACTCTGCCAAGTGCGTTTATTTCGCAGATGAAGATCGATCAGATCTTTCGGATAATGAGAAATCATAATTCGTGAGTAATTTGTCGCAATTTGTTATATAGTTTTATAATTTTGAAAATTGTTTTTAAATTCTGATGTAAGGCAGTACTTATTTTGATAAATTATACGGTGTGAACGTACGTTATATACTATGTTTGAATATACTCTATTACAGTATTTGATAAATAAAGTTATTTATATGATTCAGTGTTTTAGCATTATTCTATTATTGATGTGAGTAGATAGGTGGAATTTATTACCTATTTTAATAACAATTAAGCTGTAATAAAAAAATTCATTATTTTTATTTTTTGATAATGTAGACCTATTAATGTAGTCAAGTTTTTATTTTTTTAACCAACAAAATCTGTCTTTAAAAATATATAAATTATTGTAATCTACTTTTGTCATCTGGTAGTTCTATTGTTAAATTATTATTTCATGTAATGTATGCTTTTAACGAGGAAAACAAATAAAGAATGAATTAAACATTAAAGCAAACAAACCAACAAATTAATGATTTGTAGGTTTTGTGGTTAAATCAGTTGTCATTACATAAAAGCTTCGATATCTCTACCTACTTTGATGAATCATACTCATTGTTCACGTCAGTTAAACGTGCTTACTTGAAGAAATTCAAAGCGGTAAATGCAATCGCATGATTATGAATTATTATAAATTATTATAATTAATTTTGGCATTGATGCATTCATTTCTTTACGTTAGCTCGAAGTTTCTTATAAAAAGTCAAAGTATATTGTATCTGTTAATACTCTCATTACTATGATGATACTCTATAATTCTGTTTTCGTCGAATTATCAGAAATTTCGTATTACGAAAACAATAACAGATAAAATCCTTCTGTAATACTTTTCCTATAAATACAAATTTTAAAGGATAAGTATTAAAAAAATAGCTTCTCGATTTGATATTAATTTTTGTTATTTCATAGCGAAAATTGTAGCTTGAATAGCTAACGTTAGACAGTGAAAATCAATATTATTATAATTTACAACATGTCTACGTATGAACATAAAGCATAATCGTAAGAACACAATAATCACTTGAGCACGTGCTGGAAGTTAATTAGAAGTTTTTACAATCGACGAATGAATTAATTATGATTGACGTGTTAATTGAAGCAACGCATCACATTGGTGGATACAAGTAATAGCTAGTAATTTATTATTCAATGAGGGTTGAATGACTGTTGTAGTAATAGCTGTTATTATTAGTTTGGTGTTTTACCTGTGGCGTGGCTAGAACCAAGGAGAGTAACCACACGAAGAGAATTGGACGTGTACATCGATTGGCTGCATTGAGACCCCTCATTGGATATTTTACAGCTACGAAACGATCGATACCGATCAATACCAGTACGAAGGTACTGAGATACAAACTGAAGACTTGCATGAACTTAAAAATCTTGCAAGTTACGTTGCCCCATATCCAAGCGACTGTGTAGCTCCACAATGCTTCTCCACCTATACAGAATATCGTGACGAGTAGATCGGCCACTGACAGATGCAGTATCAGCGTGTATATAACCGAATAGTTATGTTGAGCGCGTCGATTTTTTGCCACGGAGTATATAGTTACAACGTTTGCTATTAAAAAATTAATAATTACTGAAAGGATAATCTGATTAATTTTCATACGGCTTTCTCTCATATAGATATATATATATTTATTATAAATGACTGAAAGCAAATTCACACACGGTACACTCTATATATGTATTTGAATTTGGAGCGTTCGGAAGTGCTTTTAACGCTATGCAGTTATTTGAAATAGTAGGTTCGACGTGGTATGAATAATTCCTACCTGCTAGACTGAGCACCGTCATAACTGCCAAAACGATAGCTTTGAGAAACATAGCGTTGGTCAATCCGGGAGCATGCTCCAAACAGGTAATATTCTCCATTGTCAGCGATAAAGCGGTACCTTCAAAGGGGTCGATCTCAGTCGTATTACGCCAAACAAATTCAATGTTTTTATCTGCCCCGGCTGTTCGATGAATTAAATCGGTAAGATTGTCGCAAGCTGGTATCGCAATTGCGCCAGAGCTTCCGTTTATTACCGGAGAAGACGATGTCATCGTCAATCTCATCATCTTCCACGTTCCCGTGGCTTTCTCCTCGTCTACCTGGATGATGCCTGAAGCTCATGGAGAACACCTTCGTTCACGTTCTGCCGTAGATCCTTCTAAATTTCAATCTTCTCGACTAAACAAACAAGTGGGTACAGCATCGATCTCAATCTCGCGAAGATTTAGCAAACGTCTATTATAAACGCGTCTTTCCTTTTTTACACTTAATTATTTTCTTTGGTATATACGGCCCACTGATCCATCTGCTATTTATCTATGACGTCGAGTTTGTTATTCCACTTGCATCTCTCCTTCGGTGCTCCACAATGTTTAAAACGTTTTTCTTGCGTCCTCGAATCAAACGTTAGACGAGTCTTTTTCAGCGTTTTTCTGTTATGTTCTCCTTTGAACAGGCGTTTAACAGTAAAAGTTAGAATTCAACTAAAAAGCATGATAACGATAAATGCAGTAATTAATAGTAGCGTCAAGGTATGCTAAGTAAATTACTTTATGTCATTCCCACGTGTCCACGTGCATTAAGCAAATTTCAATAATCCCTCGTTTTCATTGAGTGGTCACCAGCATCAATGTCATGCTTAATTCTTCCTTATTAATATTCATGTGTTTGACCGGAAGGTGGGTCAAGCTCCGGGCGTGCAATTCTGTTTTTGCCTGATTTTAGCTTCTTTCTTGCACTATACGGTATCTCTTTCGTTGGCAAGTTTTGCAAGAAAACATTTAAACCCACGCTCCATCTGTGACAATGCGTATGAAAATATATTATGTCTATATGGGCTATAAGTATAATTCTTTAAAAATATACTTTCGGGTTAAGAAAATTCTTCTGGTTTGGCTACCTTGCCATCTATATTCACCGTAATATACTTTGCATATCAAAGAACTTTTTCATGTTGACTGAGACCTTTGAATATAATATCTCTTTTCTATGCGCAATAGACTGGTTTTCATAAAAAGAGGCCAGCTTAAGTAGCTCGATATGGCATTGCAGCGATTAACGGTGTACAATATGTAGTATACCACGTTCAGAGTCTCTGCTTAATGAGTTTAGGCAATCGCTTCAATGATATTGGATTCCTACCGAGAAATTATCACTTCTGCATTGGTCAACATTCTTCTGTCGTTTTTCTTTTTTACCAAAGTACGATCAATACTGATAACAGTTCGTTCTAATTTATACACGAAGATAATTACACGGTTACAATACAGTTGCATAATCTATGTGCATTTATCATTCTTACGCTAAACCATTACGCATTTATTTCTCACCTTTCTTCTTTTCGCAATAAGCACAAACAGGTCGGCTGTTATTCATACGATACAAACATGGATCATGCCAATCAATTTCGGACTTCTTGTTCCATAAAGCAAATCACTCTCTGCTGATGGCAATATAAGCACATTACTATGCGTTACTACTGCGTTCGGTATTCCGAATAGTTTAATTTCTGAAAGCTAATTCAATCACTTCCAGCTGCGTTGCTAAATCCATACCAGGCGCTTGTAATGTCCATCAAATAATTATATTTCTATGAGACCAATGGGTATGCGTAAACAAGCATGAATGATTATTATGGGTAGAGATCCTCCAGTATTAGCGCACCACGAAATTTTGATCGTTGCACTGTATTTAGTTGTTAGCACCCTTTGTCATCGGAAAAAAACCGAGTGTGGTAGATTGTATGGAGACAAAAAATATGAGAGGGCCAATGTCATACGTTTTGCTTCACCAATTTCAAAGTTACGATGCTGAACTCGAATGAGCATGCAGGTCTTTGAACATCCGCTTGGAAATGTTTCAATTCCTGGCATACCGTTAATAGGTGAATTTGCTTTGAAAATAAAGTGATGCGAATTTAGCCTATCTCGAATGGTAGAGAGTTGCCGAGAAGCTTTGCACTATCTTGCTCTGCTGCGGTTCTACTTAAACTTTTACGTGTTCGGTTTATTTACGTTTAGCGTTTCACGCAAAGTTTTAGGCGTTCGGATCGATCGACTTCTGCACACCGCGAATACTCGACTGAAAGGAAAATTGCTTCCAGCTCTTCTATCCGCCCCCTTCTACCCCTCACTTTACCTCTTCTCTCCTTTGTCCTCCATTTATCAACACTATCCTTTTTCTTCCTTTCGCATGCAGGAACATGAATTTAATTTTTTCTTCAAACTTTACACGAAATTTTAACTGTTTTTTTTATATAATGTAAGACTTTCAACTCTCATTAATTCATTGGTCAAAACTTTGGACCGAAGCTAGTATATATTCATAGTAAAGTCTCGAAGGAAGTTGGAACGAAGAGAACCGAAGAGTTATATGTGCACCTTAAAACAATTATAGCCTATGTGCAAGTAGTTTGCTGCCTCACTTGTACATATATAAGTTAATTTTTCAAAGGAGGGGGGATGATATTTATTGTTTTTATGGAAAAAATATACTAATTTATTATTAATTGAATAAGAAAACATGTATTAATTTGTAATAAGTGCACGCAGTATAAAAAGTAGAGCGGCTATTAATATCGAAACAGCATTTGTATGATAAAATGACTTGCTTATAAGATAAAAAAAAAGAAAAAAAAGATCAGGGGATTAATAAGAGAGTACGCGACGACGACGCTGAGTCAAAGGAAACCGTTGGTAAGTTGAGAAGAGTTGCGGGTAAAGAAGTTTGAAGCTGGCGCCACTGACTAAAAGTAAGCTTTTCTTGTATAAATTCTTATTCAAAAGCATTCTGCTTACTCACGCCATCTGCAAGCTCATTCCACATTAGAAAATGTGGTTGGTATTCGCTGTTTATTGTCCGTTTTATTATTCATTCTGTGCTTAATTAAATTTTTACTCATCTAACTTTTTCCAATTTTCCATTCGCATAAAAAGTTGTCCACTTTTAAAGGTTTAGTAATCTGCTGCTGTTTATGATGGCTTCAAGTTTAAATACTGTTATCATTAATGGGAAAGGAAAAAGGGAAGCTGGTAGAAAGGGATTATGAGAGTTAATACTCTTTAGTCGAAATACAAGTATCATCAGCTTTTCGCCAGATATCTCACTTCGGAATAGATAAACATAAATTGCTTCGTTCCCTTTAGCCGGTGAAACTGAGAAATGTGGAAATAGCAACCTACCGGATAAGCCAATCAACCAATCAATTTTCCACCAGTCGAATATATCTCTTTGCCTTTCCGAAACACCAGTTTTTCTCTGCTTTTCCCCTAGCGCGCTTTACCATTTTCTCTCAATTCAGTAGGATTCCCTTTCTTTACTCGAGTAAGTGCCCTTTATTCTTTCGTTCGTATTAAACTCACTTGATGTTTAACTCATGAGTATATATATACCCCCCCTCCCTCTCCTCCTAGCATGGACGCTCCATCGTTGGAGGGTTGCAAAACACCAACACTCCTGGAGATTTCGTCCCTGGCTGACCACCACTCTCATTTCTCAACATCAGCCAGCATTTTTCACGGCTGGCTATCTTCGTAATCGCTTTTCAAATCCAATTTCAAAAACAAACAGTCCGAAGAAATACTTATAAATTCTTTCCACGATACCATCGAGCTCGTGCGAGCCGTCCGATTATATACATATATATATATATATATATATATCTGAAATTAGAATGGTTAATTTTAGCGATTGATTTCCGCTATTGGATGAAACGCGAAGCGAGTGGAGGAAAGGATAAGTGGAATTCATATTGCATTGCTTAAGGTTAAAGTCACTTTGAATGAATTGGAAAATAATATACAGAACACGTTTATGCGCTGCATCGCTCCGGCCGATCGTGAGAGGAATTTACGCAAGCGTTTGCTGGACGTTCTTTATAAATTGGGATCGCTTCTTTCTTTGCAACGATCACGCGAATCGTGACGACTGGGCAAGAAAGCGGAGCGAGATAGAATAAAATGGCTAGAGAGGTGAAGCAAAAACGTAGATCGATAGCAGTATAGATAGATAGACTTTATTACGTCTGAGGATGGAATTCCCTAAAGAGGAAAAACAATCCCAGTTTCATAAGGAGAAAGTACGATGTAATACTGATTGCGCATATAAATTAAGCTATATAAAAGAATGGGAAGAATATAGACACTATAATCAGATTATTATTATTTACGCTAATGATACAGAAGCTCAAACTACTCGGGTAGAAAAACTGAGGGAATATCTCGCGTTTCTCCAAGTTATTTCTTTTTCTCACCCCTTCTACCTTCCAATCCTTCTTCTGTCGGAATTAGTAGCCGGCTTGAAAAGAGACAGTAATATTCAGTGCGGAAAAAGTACGGGGACAAGAACGTTTCGCAAAGTAGTAGGCAATAAATCGTGGCATAAGTTCGCAGATAGTTTTATGTACCTCGTTAGAAACTTCTCGCACTTGCCAACGCTATGTCGGAGCATTACTAATTATGACAGTGGAATTTATCACGCATTCAAAACGTAAAGTCTAATTATTCTTCCAGTCTGCATTATCCTGAAGGTATAGCCAAAAATTTCTTTTATTCCAGAAGAGGGGCTCGCAGTTTCCGTAATAAGTGCTGGATGCATCGAGTTATATATAGTCTCGGCCGCGATAAGAAGTATTCATAAATCTGCGAGTGGAGGAAATTTTCCAAAGTCGCTTGGCACTGATGAAAATGAGGAAAATACCAATTCACTGATAATTTTCAATGAGTCGTGTATGAAAAGTTCGGAAAACAAGTGACGTTAAAGTATCATTTATCAGAGACTCGTGTAGATAAGGGGGGTTGGTAAAGGAAATGGTGTTGGGAAAGTTTGTTGGCGATCATCACGAGGTGGTTGTGCAGAGATTTCTGGCCGGAAGTAAAAAGTGGGTTGGTTGGTGCGGAGGGTGGAGGGGGGGGGGGGGGAGGGGGATGTTGGCGTGACTGGATGAAAAGTGGAAAACTGATCGCACTTCCGCAAGAGCTTGTCGTCGTTGACGGCTCGTCGTATTTCGACCTTTGACTTGCGGCTAGGTGTATCGCAAAGCCTCCGGGTGCTTTACTTTACGTAACGGATTTTCCGATAAAATATCGCTCCGACGTTCTTCGTTCGGCACCGCGTAAAATGTTATCCAGCTCGTAAAGGCGTCCCGTGAGGAACCTTCCACGTTTCTTATATGTATAAGCGCGTATATCTGCGCATGAAAAAAAATGTCCCGTCTCGTGGTATGTACGGTGGCTCTACCTATATACAGAATCTTATCCCCGCGTCGATCATCGGATAAGCTTTCAAGGCCTCGCGGGGTATGAATGCTCCTGCTCATCTTATCTGCCTAGCGACGTGCACGCAATTGTCTATCTCCCATCGTGCCACCGTCTACCCTCCCGTTTGTATTTTTCCAGCCCCTCAGAAACATAGTAATATATATATATATATATATACACAGTATAACCTACACCGCGTTACGAATCCAGCGTCGGTCGTTACGCGATAGGTATACACGCGAATCGAAATTCTCCGCAAAACATTTTCTCGCTATACGAGCGACGTCACGCTTACAGTTTACTCGACGAATTTAACCTGTTGAGAAAAGACAAGTTTTCTTCTATAATAGGCATGCTGACGTTCGTGACTCGACAATTTATCTCTTCTTTCGCCGAAGGTCTGCAAGAATCATTTCCTACTGAATACTTCGTCGAGTTTTAGTATCCCAACTCTAACAGTGTTCGATTTTCATGCAACGATTCGTCTTCTTATAACACTCTACAGTAGGTACACTATATAGCATATTCTAATATCGCATTATCCAGCTTCTTACTCTGTTTGCATACTGCATTGGAAATGTAGCGAGCCACGCGCGTCTATCCCCGCTCTTTCCAGAGAACAAAGTACGAATAAATGAAAATTTTCACGCGAAACTTTCTCAACTTTCCTGCAAAGTTATTTTCTCTTAGGCTTGCGAGTTGAAAAATTATCGCAGCTCTGTTAGAGGGAAATGAGCTACTTAGTAGGAGCCAGTGCCTATACTGTATACGGTATATATAATATAGGTAACCGATACACACACGCAGGGGCTAATTCTAAAGCTTCCAACTTTGCTTGCGGACGAGGTAGTATAATTTCACGTAATGGCACGCGCTCACCAGAAGACCAGGGACACGCTTGAAGTAATTTCCAGCACTCTCTGGGATATATACTATTCATGGCATAACTTTATCCCAGATTTGTTATGATCTCATTCAATTTCACGGTGCATTAACAGACGGAAGTTGGCACACGTTGCGCTGTCGGTGAAAGTGATTAGGTCGAGCGGTGAGAGAGCAGCCACTGGATTAAATGTCTCGTATCGCACACTCGATTTCGAAAGGTCAGTCGCCCACGATTCTCGAGTTTCTGGCGAGTCCGTATCCCTTGCACCCCTCCGTCCAATCTAACTTCGCCACGGGCTTCGACCCTAACGCGCGTCGTTCTCACTCGTATCTCTTCTATTATATCATATATATATGTATGTACAGTAGCCCGCGGGATACGGTTTATTGTTCACGCACCTATATTATAATATTATCCTCCCTCCTTTCACCCGTCGGAGCAGTACGAGACATTGACAAGTGTGCGCGTGAAAATACTACGAGTCCCTTCCACGATATAAGTAAAATCCATCCGCAGGATATAATCGCATGCAGAATAAGCTACGTAGCACCGGAACACTTGCATTCCTACTGCGCAATGTAATACTTGGCGTTGAATAACGATCGCTATATGACAGCTTATCGAGCCACGGAATATTTACGATCGTCGAGGGATCGGCCAAATATCCCGTATAATTAATAATCGCACAATAAACGAACCGCAATAGCGCGCTGGAGAAAGGTGACCGGTAGGACCAATCCCCATCCCCCCCCCCCCTTCTCCCTCCTCCCTCCTCCCGTCACCCCTTTCTATTCGATAGATCATTCTCGCCTATATGCACATTGCGCTGCATCATACACCACTAACCAGCCAGATCTCTATACCAACGCCAGATGACCATAAAATATTGTGGCGAATATTGAAACAACGTAGCCCTGCCTTCATCTCTTTATCGTTTATCATTGCTTTTTCGAACCTCGCCATTTTTCAGCGCTACTCCCTTTAATTAAATGTCGCTGTGTGAAACGTTCTACTCTCTCTCTACGCTATAATAATGAGCATGTGTGAAACATGGATTAATTGCGATCGCTGATTGTTTTCTTGGCGGTTCGATGGCACTGCAGCTGCTTTAACGATTTATTAAAATATCAGTGGCACGATTGACAAGGCTCCGGCTCCGAGGTAGCAGGGCACAGAAATAACGAGAGACGTACGGTTTTCAAATAAACTGATTCCGCGATTTATCGATGGCAGACTCTGCGCTGCGAAAGCTTAACCGTCCATATGTGGATTTGCAAAATTTCAAGCACGGTCCGCATAAATTGTAGAATGAAAGGCTCGGGGGCTGAAGGGGTGATCTTCGCTGGCTTTACTATACTGTGCTATATAGACGTTCGTGTAGGGCGAGAGACGAAATCTCGACGATTTATAACGCTGGCAATGCGGCGTTATCTTACTGCGTCCAGTTCCCGCGAGGATGGCTGCCACGATATCGTACCTGACTCTACTTTGTGTGTATAAATAGGTCGCACTGTAGCGCACATGTATGTATCTTCGTGGCTATAAAGATCGAACTGTATAATCGCTCGAGTAACATCGAGAATATATCTATGAAATATCATCTTCGGTGGTAAAAGATGGCGGTATTGAATCGGATGATTGATAAAGAATTTTGTAGCAAAAGCAATCGTAAGAAACATGAAAGTTTATAGGAGTTTAAGTTTGAAAACGCGAGGCTGATAAGGTATAATGGCAAGGAGAAAGGTTGAAATATATATTGCGAAAGTTTTCTAGCTGCTATGGGATTTGCAAAGTGCGCCGTGACGAATCGCTGACATTCAAAACTGACTAGTCAGTCGACTAGTTTGGAAAGAACAGGCGAGTAAAGTGGACGTGGAAATGGGTAGGCGGTGTGGGTTTCGCAGGCTGCTGGGGAAGTAGCTTGCATTTCGTGGGGAAATAAATAGAGTTTCGGAAGGAGTAAAGAGGATCGATGTAGACTCGTCCAATCTGTCGGAGCGTCACCGTGCTCACTTGAACACACGCCTCGCGTAATTCCTGCACGTGTAGCTACTTTCCTCTATATACCAACCCAATCCACCACCCTATCCCCCATGGCGACCGTTATGCGTTTCTCCGTCTCCAATCTCCGCTACCCCACGCTCGCTATTTCAAACAACCTCTCTTCACAGACGCAATAACGATAGTCGAACGAACCTGAACACCGCAGCCACGTATTTTCCAACTTAACGAGAAGTCCGACACGGCCAAAAGATCTGAAACTCTTCGGACAGTCATGGGAACGTTCCCAGTCCACCTTCCCTTTTTCCAGTCATTCGCTGTACCATTTCAAGTTATTTTCGGAAATGAGTCCCTGGGACTCGATTCTGTATGTGGATTCACCTAAAAATCCTCACTTTTCCCTCAAAATACCCAATCACAGACCTGACAAAATTCTATAAACATGTGTGATTTGTTCATCTCGAAATTAATATTTTCATTTGAAATTATAGAATTGATCTTTTGATAGACTCATCCATCCACATTCCTTTGCTAATGAATTTTCCCTCGTTTAAATGGACTTTGCATAAATTCTCCACCACAGGATTTTTCTTAATAATAATCTCACCACCTATAACCAACCTAAAGCTAGCCGAAACAGCCCACTAAACTATTCGACAAATTTCGTGTGTATATGTAAATAGTTGGTGGGCTTTGTATTACAACAAAAGCTCGGAGCTTTTGAATTGTAATTTATGGAGTAAACATTTTGAGATGTTTGAGCGAGGGCTTGTGGCCAAGAAAGCTGAGATATGAATATCATCTAGCTTCAATCTCCGGTGGCAATCCGTATATATATACATATATATATATATAGGTGCAAGGGACCGCCCAAAATGGCAGCTACAGTTAACGTTAAGCCGAGCACTTTACAGCGCATAATAACGAGGAGGCAAATAAGGTTTGGTAAATACAGAAATGAGCTAATCAGGTGACATTGTATAACCATGCTTCTTATTCTCGCATTACTGAAATTTGCAAAAAACAAGACGGTTCGAATGTTAAAAGTATAATTTGACGTTGATATCTTTGACAATGCATTCGTGCCATGAATGTGAAATAGGATTGCATTGTTTCGTTAATTCCTTCAGCTCTGATATTATTTGCTTAAGAAATAATAACTTCCACAAATAAGAAAGAAAACTTACCTGAGATCTTATCGCAATGTTCTTCGCAGTCTGTATTCGAGACTTGCGCCAGCTTTCTAGCTAGGGGAAAATGAAAAAGCTAACACAGAGTAAGAATAAGAACAGCTGATATTCTTGTAAAACGTTTATATTTTATTTCTTTGTAATCACGCTTTAACGAGTACTTTGAATTACTTGAAATTCTTCCGTATCGTAATAATTGGCCGTGTGATAAACTCTGTTTCACCAAAAAGCATATTTTATAAGAACAAACGTACATTGTGTTGCTATCGCAATAAGAAAAAGTATGTCACTTGATTCGTATCACGTTTCTTAAGTTTTCTTATAATGTCGAATGTATACATGTGTCAATGTGTGTGTGTGTATGTTTGCGTGAATATTTGAACACTTTGAGTGTTGGTTTCCTTATTTCTCCGATTAAATATTGCGTGTATTATTCCTAAATCGTTTAGCCATTTCGATTCGCATTTAACGTTATTAAGGTACTCGCCAAAGTTCCGATGAAGAAATGCCGAGCATAGCGAGTCGAAGCGATATCACGTTCTTCTTATCACATGAAATTTAATCGTAAATCACAAAACGAGTGTGCTCCAATGGTACGTATCGATCTCGACTGGATGGCAGCCCGAATCAATCAACGAAATTAATAAAATAAAGTACCTTCTTTCAAAATGGCACAATTTGTATATGTATATGACGTTCTCGAACTTTATACACCTATCACTTATATTGCGTGTGGTCGATCCTCCACTTTCTGATTTCCGAACTTATTCGCCTATAATTCTCGAATAATAACTATAAGATGCGTCCGTAAGCTAAAATTAACACTTCCCGGTCAGCATGGCGCCACTTTCTTTCATAGAACCAGTGTTTTTAGCACGAAGAGAGTTTTGATTCTCGCAGTTACTGTTCGCTCCAGACGACTTTCGGTGGCTGGAAAGGAAGGATGTCGCGAGTGTAGGCAGAGCACAAGAAATTATCCCGCGTTACTACGCTGGGAAAGTACGAGAGCGGAAAAATTTCCGAGCTGGCTGATTGAAACGTACGTTTGTAACGCAGTGAGCTCCAACCATGGATCGATCCAAATCGAAAGCACAATGCCATTTGTTCAGGCTCGGTCCACTCAGACGCTTCGGAGACGCAGTTGTAATTTTCCATCAGGGTCGAGCGTAACCAGAAGAAAAAAACAATGCAACTTGTACAGCAGTCGACAACCCGTCGTCCCTCGTTGGCTCAGCTCCGTCATTTGCCCTTGTATCTCGCGATGATGCTAGGGCTAGAAGTCCTCTGATGGTCTCGTGCTTTTCACACCACTCGATTCGTCTCAGCTGGCCGGTTCGTGTCTCGATTGATGTGGCGAACAGCGCTTTGCAAACGTGCTGCTGCTCCATCGAGTCTTCATCTGAGCACCTGCAGCCGCGTCAGCATGGACAACGCTGACAATATTAGCGCCGTTGTCCAACAACTCCCCATCCTATCCGCTTTTCCATGATGCAGCTCGGCTAAGCTTTCTCCTGAAACAGTGTCGTACACTCAAATACCACGACCTTTCTCAATTCAAACTTTTCATTCTTCCTTCTTTACTAAAATCTTCGTGCCAATTGTCCTCTTTCTAACTTTTAACTTATTCTCGACTGACTCAATAACGACCAATTGTAATGTCAAAATTTATTTTTCCTCTCTTTCTCTTATTTCCACAATAGCATTTATCGAGCGAATGGATAGACGGTTAGCTTTTCTATCTCATAGAAGCATCAGCATGTTTCGAATTGGTAATTGTCTAACGGTATAATTTCGTTTAACTCGTTGTAGTAACAAACAATTTTATAGAACAAAATTTTGAAATGAAATCTGCGAGTACAATAGTGGTAGAAATTCTTTAAAAGGATTAATTGTTAATACTTGGAACATTGATATGCGACTGCACACGTATGCGTGCAGAGTACGACGAGCAGCAAATTGTTTCTGAAAGTCACGAGCCAAGGATGCAATCGTGATTCTCGACTCGTTCAACATAGTTAATTCTACTATATATGCCCTTATCATCACGGGCCATGTGTTTTGGCCTCGGTATGCTTTACATATATTATTACTTTATTAATAGAATTGAATCTTTGGCAAAGAACCAAAGTTTATCAATGACAAGCGACTTGGCAAAATCTCTAATTTTATTCGTTGAATCCGTTACTTCTTGTGGCACATATCACGCCAGATAATTGCTTGAACGTATTGATCGGGCAATCAAGCTTTTTACTCATCGCCACCACCACCACTACCACCACCATCACCACTACCAGCAAATGCTCGAGGAAAATCTTACTTTTACTTTTATTTGAGAACTCTGATCGCCATAGTGCCCACTAGATAACCACTGTACTTTCCTTTCGCAAAGCGCATAGTATATCGCATCCATTTACTTTTATTACAGTCCCGTTTATTTGCTACGTTTTTACTATGATATTTACATTTTTTTATTTCTCGACGTTAAACCTTGCATACCGAATAGCCAGCAGAACGAAAATTCATAAATGCAAACAGAGTTAGTGAGGTTTTTTAAATGTATTATCAATTATATAGCGAGGAAACATGCCAGGACGCTGGTTATACCGCTAAAAAAAACTCGCTAGTTTGTCACGCTGAAATCACTAATTCGTTATTAACGGTCTGATTATTCGCGTTAAATCTCTTCCCCTGCGCGGTGTAGTAAGATTAATTAATGTTTTTCTTCTTAACTACAAGACTTTTTATAGTTTAACGTTTAGCCGTAAGCAAAGCTTGTAGCCTTATTTTGTTTGTACAATTTTTGCTTGATAACATTTGTAAAGGATTACAGAGGAAGCAAAGTTTGTTGAATGGATACTCACCGTTTAGCACGTGCACGTGTACTGTGCTTGGTTGGTCCGGCATAGTTACCAGTACACAGGTGTAGTTCCCACTGTCCGCTGGTCCAACCCGCGCTATACTCAGAGTCGAATTGGCCCCTTCTTCCATCAGCTCGGTTTTTACACTGAAACATTTAGTAGCTGGAGGCCGCATTTAAATTTTAACATGCTCGTTTGCTGTCACATTCTATACTAAATACTTTAGACGTCCATTACGTTTTGTACAAACGATACACTCTTTTATCAGTACATCTATAATATGCAATATGTATTCTCATCGTAGACTTCAGATTTGAAAGAACGTTCTTTCTACTCTTCATGTATACAATGCATCTTGTGACGCAGGGATTTTATGAGTATCAATTAGTGGAATTTGTTCAGAAAGGAGATTTCTAAATTCGACGTTCAGTGGCTAGCTTAAGTTGGCCGAGGGTTAAAGAGAACTCTTTAATTATATCTTGCAAACTTGTACTTATTCCCAGCCGAGCTTCCTGCTCAGTCATTAATCACTAGCGCTTAATCCCTTATAAGTTATTTCTTTTGGTATACCGCTATCTTTTGCCCCACAACCCCTCCCTCCGCTTCCCCTATACCTAGCTCTCATGTTTGATCACGACTTTTCTTATCCTTACAGAAATAATCTATTTTTTCCTCTCTTTTTCCTCTTTTTGTCTCTTCATTGAACAAAATTCTGATCTGTGATTGTAATTATAAAAAGCACGTTCTTTTTTTTTAGTATAAATGTTGCAATTTTTATTCGTGTGATGATGCTATGTAAAGGGGGAAACAGCAGCGTCTGATTATATACTATGCGACAACCGTAATATTGAAATATAAATAGAAGAAACTCGTTGTACATGAGACTTTGCCTTCCCGTAAGTTCTTAAGAATGGCGGAAGTTTAGTGGAAGTGCGCTAATTGCGAATTTTAATTTTGCAGTGGCGCCTTCATCGTCTCTCGAGACGAATCCCCGACCATGCAATTCCAGAGAGTTGCAGACTGGAAGACGACGATGCTGAAAAGTGCATACAATGCACGAAGCTTTCGTAATTTTCCTGTTTCGGTAGATATTTTTGCGTATAAATGTTTTATTCTGTTTTCATAAAATGCATTGGAAAGTCACGATGTCATAAATTTTTAACGAAATATTTCAACTCTCATATACCCACAACATTTTATACGTTTCGACAAGCTTTCCACGCCTGTGATCAGCCGCTGTGTTACACGTTTATCATCAATGTGTATTTTTTCCGAATTTCATTATACGCTTTGCTGCTCTGCCAAAACATAGCATATTTACGAAAGTAGCCTAATAATTGATGAAATTGTATAACTGTATAAATGAAATTTCCATAAATATTGTCGTCGAGTCGACTGATATCGTACGGAAAAATTGCAGCTATACCTCAATGCCACATCTTTCTTGCATCATAAGGTTGTTTAAGTCCAAGTTCAAAGCAGATTGAAATGTTATGTCACTATAAAATCGACTTTATTGGACTCATGTTTAGTGTATATAGTGTATGGTGTACAATTTTGTAGCTGTATGGCTGTTATTTAGCACGATCTAATTTTATTTGTGACAGGAACTAAAATGTTGCAGGATTGAAAAGGGGGAAAGCAGGAAGGATGCCGCGGGTAAAGGTCGATACTTTAATTGAAAAAGTTCGTGTGCAATTTGTCCGTTCGTTATCTCCGGGTGGTTGGAAGCTTGACGATTGCCCGTTTATCGACGATGCTTTTTGCTACTTTCCTTCTTAGTTGCTTTACACACCTCTTCGAGCATTTGTCTTTCAGTTCTTCGCGCCGTCGAATCTTTTAATCGTTCGACCAAAAATTCTTTTAAATTTACCCTAGTTTTAAATTCAGCTTTTGATAAGTCCTACAAATCAGGAGACTTTTCCACGATTAATACACAATATTGGTTGCGTTCCGATATTTACTGCCAATACTGAGCTCTATAAGATGTGTTTATAAATTATAGATTTTCAATAATAGCAGTTAATAACGGAACGTAGCCATTACTGTTATAATTTCAGTTACAAATAAGACACACGGAAAATTTAAAAGTAAAATCTTTCATTACAGAAAATGCCATATTTTCAGGATGCATTAAATTTGCACCGCGCATGTTATAATTTTAAAGATTTAGCTCGTGTACTTCGTGTTTATTAGAACGAAATAATTTTTTAATGCACTGAATTCTGGTTGCATAAATTTGAGTTAGCTATAGGTATACAGTAAAGTTTAGCAATAGCATTATACGTATTTAACTCGCCCGTACCGAATTAATCCTTATATTTCAGCTAAAGCACTTAAAATTAAGTTTTCATGAGTGAGAGATGGAAAGTAATATTGGAGGTGAAATTATAGTCATGTCGATTTTATTCTGCCAGTGTCCTGCGTGGTTTTTACGTATGCCACGTGGTACGTTACGATAGTAAAGCGTTTCTCCCTCCTACACTGATTCAGTGTTCTCGCACATATATATATATATATATATATATATGCATGTATGCAGTTGAGATGCACATGGCGAACTAATTCCATTTACCAAACGACGACGGTGTCTACGATGTGCTAACTTTATTCTCCAGCAGCCCCGGCGACCGCGTCTCTTCGTTTGCCAGCTGAGTTCGAGGAAGTGGAGTACCCACCACACCGACGTTATTTCTCAAGACACTGCTCCCCCCCCCCCCCTCTCCTATATGTTTTCACTTCCTGGAAGCTTTCGCGACCGTACCTGAACCGCGGCATTTCTGCCATGGAAGCAGCGCATCCCCCAATTGTTGACACTGGATTATAACTTTCGCCTAAGGACCGTAACCTGATCTCTCTTCGTTAACAGAGACTTATCCCCTTGAGTTTGCCCGGCGGGTTCGATGTCTCTTTCCAGCCAAATTCTCCTGGTCGTTCGTTTGACTGCGTGTGGTATCCGGTAAGCATGTTTGTCCATAATGGAATCGAAGTAGAAGTTCAATTGACCCAAGTCACTTTTATCACGCTCTGTTATATAGGGATAATTTATATATATATAGATATACAAAACACACAACTCGAAACTTCCACTCTCTGCAAGATTTTGGCCAGCTTCTCTTTCAATCTCTTCCTCTTGTTCTACTTATGCTTTCACTGAAAGATCTTCCCAAACTGAGAGAGAGATGGCTTAACGTTAAGACGTCGTTCTACTTTGCGTTATTTAACGCGGATATACAGAGATTTGCGCGGTGCTCTCGTGATGGATCGTAAAGTTCTTCCTTGTATTATTCAAAGAGTCATCGAAGTTTGGGTGGGGATGGAGGGGGGGGGGGAAGAGGAGGAGAGCGAGGGGTAAGCGTTATGCAAATCTGGAATGATAAATTCTGGCACTGGGCGAGTCAACGAATCGATATGGTTCTCTCGATTGAGAATAAGAAGATTAAAGATGCTGGGCGTTACCTGATGCCGCCTCTCGTCGTGTCGTAATTGAGAATTCTATTTCCGTGCAGCCACTGGACCGTGCTGTACTGCATCTGCATCGCTATGTGTCGTACCACGCAGGAGAGTTCTATGGTGCTGTCCGCTTCGTAGTACTTGTCCCGCAACGGCTCGCCCACGGCGTCCACTATTTGGACGGATGGCGCTGAAAAGCAATCGATTTCATTAATTCACTCGCACGTGTTAATAAAATTAACAGCCAATACGTAATGCCATTTTCACGACTACACAATCGCATTCTACCAAATATTCCACAGTTATTAATTTCGAAACTAACATTCTATTCTGCCTACGACAATATACATATACTTTTGTATAATGGAACAAAGCTACATATGCAAATAAAGCAGGAGAAAAATCTATTCCACTGGTTTGCATTACATTGTTCCGTTGGGAGCGATGCGTTAAGCTTAATGAAAAATATTATTCCATGATGGAATACTTCCAATGGCGTAATGCGAAGAAGCTTTCGCAATAGATAAAAGGCATGATTAATCATTGACGTTATTAAATGGAGGTAATGTATGTATTGAGCACAAAAGTATTAGTTAAGCTTTGAATACACGTGCCTCCTGCTCTAATGAATTTCTGCGCAGATTAATGTGTTAAATGATCCATTAACGTTTTTCCTCCTGCAGAAATTAATCAATAAGGTATTTTCAATATTGCGTGAAATCCTCATAGGAATTCGGACCGAGAGATTATTTTAGGGAGCTCTACCAGTAAATATCATGGTAGATCTAACGACCATTGGCCCGATTGAATTTTTGGCGTGTTTGATCTTTTGGATCGGTTCCAGCGATTTTCAAAGTTAAGCTTTATTCCTGTAAGACGCGAGGACGCGGAAAGAAATGATGAGTAAGAGAAACGTTTTCTGTATAGATCCAAGTGCCTTGGAGTGATACTTAACTTGGCCTTTTCTCCTTGCTGATCTTTCACCACACTCTCCACTTGCGTGCATGTCTGCCTGTACTGGACTTGCACTACTTGCATTGCGACCAGCCACTACTTTTACCATAGATTTATATACTTCTGAACTTAAGCTTTTTCTCAATATTAGTTTCTTTCATAAGTACCATAGATTTCAGTTTGTGCTTAATCGGAGAAAGCTTAAAAGCTTTGCAAAAATTACTCTTTGATGTTCAATTCGTTTTGAAATTTTTCACAAGTGATTCGTCGCTGCTGTCCTTTTGGATAAACTTAGAAAAGCACAAGAGCGTTAGGACGTTGGGAGTCTAAGAGCTTGCAAAGGTTGTCAGCAAGATTTGCTGGGAGACTAACGGCTGAATACCAAACTTTGGAGATTGTATTTCATTGTACGATGCCTTCTGAGCTCGGATTAGCAGCTGATCCGTCGCTTCCCATTCAACTATCAGTCCTGCATTACATTGTCCGAAATAGTCTATTAGGACTTTTGGTTTGCATTACCCGTAGTTTAGTTATTGGTTCCACGAAGATTATCTACGGCACACCTGTATTGTCCATTTTACTGCAGGATTAGTCAAAACACCCACTATATAGGAATGGCAATCCTTTTTTAATCTATCTAATTACGTTGGAAATCGAGACAATGATTTATGTTACATGTACTGTTGCATAATCGATAAATTAAAACGTAATTATCATATTTTCAAAAGGTCTCTGTCGCTTTATCGATTGCGTGAATCGTGATAGCAGAATGTTTACCAAATAAATCTTGTCGTTTTACCACATGGATTTTGCAATAAAATATTCATAACTCATAGTTTTCAGTGCTTTTTTTTCTTTACAAACATGTGAATGATTTATTGTATGTTATATTAGTTTGTTAAATCAAATATAAATATTATACCACATTTTATGCTTCGGAAATAAATTTAAACCTACAAAAGAAGCAACACATCGCAGTTTAGCAGACTCAACAAATATCAAACTCATTCATTATACAACCAATGCTAATAATAAAACGTTCTCCTTCCTTTAAATACCCTTGTAGCATTATTCGTACGAACCACAGAAATTACACAATTAATACAATTCATTGTAGACATTTATAAGGGGAATTAAAATGGTTTTAAAAAATTAGTTTTAAGATATGAAAAATATATTTATACATCGGATTATTTCACTTCCTACCAATGTAATTTATGTAAATGCTTGTATTAAAGATTAGGTACTGTATAAAAGTTTGTTTTAGTTACTAGAGATTTATAGGAATCAATAAACGTAAAGCTTGTAACGTTTGATCATACTTATATTGACAAAAGTTAAGGTAGTAATGACTGTTATCGAACATAACCTTCGAAGTACGACTATTTTATGACAATAGTTTGAAAAACAGGAACCGTTCGATGGTAGCACGTCAGGTATGCGTTACCTTGTTATATTGCTCACAGGCAACTGGAGCAAACTCGAGATTGCCTCGGGGAATTGACGAACGTTGGTCAACACCAGCTCCATGCTTTACTATACCCTTCTTGTCCTCTTGATCCAATTTAATAAAATTGTATTTTTTACCTTTATATCTTTTAAGTTTTGAGAAAACACGAATTTATTCTGTATATTTTTCACTCTTATTTCATACCGAACGTTATTTCCATTACTGGTACAATTAATTTACTTTTGTTTACTATTTATATTTTACGTATATATATATATATATATATATATATATATATATATATATATATATATATATATAAGCTCTTTGACTGTTTTAACAATCGTTGTGAATTAAATTCTGTTTCAGATAGACACTGTTAGTGAAAATAATTAATTTTCCAGCTTTCGTCAATTCTACTGCTTTTAGACGGAGAAGGGAGAAGGGAGAAGGGAGAAGGGAGAAGGGAGAAGGGTGAAGGGAGAAGGGAGAAGGGGGAGAGAGTGTAAATATAATGGCTGACAAGTTTTTCGGATTTCACATAAGGAGGAGTTTTTACAAGACTTAGTTCTATCAGTTTTCATTATTCATTGAAATCAGGTTCTTCCTGCTTAGTCGTGCAGCATCAATTCTAGCACTTGGCATTCTTGAAATTCTTCCTTTAATGCGTCAGTCCCAATTATGGTCCTTCGGCTGCAATTATCTCTCAAGCCTTTGGTTCCTACCACAAGGACTTTATGGACGAAGCTAATTTGCTCGATCGTTCGCGGAATACTTGAACTCAGTTTCCTTCTGCGATCACTAAACGTGTCTGCTCTTTTCTCGTTCCTGCGTATCCGTCCATTCGGTTTATTCTTAAACCCTCTTTTCTTCCTGACGTCTTTCCATCGTTACGTCAGCCCTCTTCTTAACTAATCTGATGACCGTGGATGTCGCTGAGAGCTCTTACAGTAGTGCTATGAACTGAGCAAACGCTCTTTTTTATATTACCCCCATGAGTTTACATCGAAACCCCAGGTTAAAGTTTTATTCTCCACTATTTTTTCAAGAGACACTTGTGAAGCACTCAAAGTTCTATCGTGTAAAAAAGAACAATCGATTCCTTTGTGTATATAAGTCTATATTTTCTTCATGGAAGTGCCTGAGCTGTTACACAGACGGTAAGCAAACTAAGGCCTGCCAGATGAAATGTGTCAAATCAATATAAATAAAACGATAAATCAAGATAATCGAAAAACTCAATTCCAAAGAATACAGAATTGCGTTGCTTCAGAAACGTATAGTATCTTAGTTTAATTTCAGATACAGCGAGAACTAATCTTTATTAGAAATGCAAACTGCTGGAATAGATTTGCTGTACTTGTTGATATTCACCATTGATGTGCAAATTTACGTGAATAAACTTGGGCGGGTGGGTGCTGATCTGGCACTCGTACTGGCCCTCATCGCTACTGTTAACGTATTTGATTTGTAGACGCCAGTTATCCGGATACTGAAACTCTGCATTATACCTAGGATCTCCGGTATAGGTGATTTGCCCGTACGTTAAGAGGTTTATCTTCTCACCGTTCTCCTGTCTTCTCACCCAGGACACCTGCACATAACAAATATTGCTTCGTAAACTTAAGCTGTATTATAATAAAAAAGAAATAGAGAAGAAAAAGAGGTAGAACAAAATTTAATATATCTTGCAAAAGTAGCGCGTAATCGGATATCCTACGTAATTTACACGGCTGCAGTGTGGAAGGATAATGCGCAGCATTATTTTTGTCCGAAGATTAAGGGTGTAAACGCAGCAAGGACGGGCTGGTAAATTAAGGGATAAATTTTTAAAGGAGATATTAGAGTAGAGACATTCACTTGACAGATGGGTGCTCGGCGTTGATGGTGTTTTGTAAATATATCTCCCGAGAGGGAAGGAGAGAGCGCTGCAGAAAGCAGCTCTCCGGACAGTATTATTCTCCGATATGCTGCAGGATAGTCGGTTGCACGCTATAGTGGCCTGAAAGGGGGAAGGGGGAAGTCGCGTACATCATTTGTCGAGAGAGCGAGGGCTTTCATATTGCGCGTGGCTGCATCGCGTGTCTGCGTTCCGTGTACATATACCCAGTTTGTACGCGCGCGCGTGTGTGTGTGTGTGTGTGCACCTATATAATATATATATATATATATATATATAGGTCGAAAGAAGAGAGAGCAAAAACGCATAATCTGATTGGTAGCAAAGTTCAAATTGACAGGGAATTGGGCAGTCCAATCGGTATACTACGAGAGTGCAACGGGGTCGCGGCTGCAGTTTATCCGCGTAACTGGAATTGGATAATGTGTTTCCGAGTAAGGCCATTAAACGCACGCGATACAGTACATCTTCTACATGGATATCTACGACCTATTCGAGCAATGTGCAACGTTCGTTCAAGCGTGGTACCTATGTCTATGTTGACAACGCCATAACGAAGGCTTTCCAATTTACCAGTCTACAAGAAAATTCACACGTAAACACGGTCTTAAATCTGTCATCCTTATCGAATCTTTTTCACCAAGAAACCCATGTGAGAAATTGTTTAGGGTAATCTGTATATTTTTTTACGATGACTTAGCATAAGATTGGATCGAGGGAAGCTTGTATTATGTGCCACTGTGCAAAGGGCGTTGTAGTAGTTAATTGCACGCGGCTATCGTTCAGCATGATAAGCTTGTGATAAAGGCCTGCTTTTATTGACCTACATCACTGAAAGGGTACATTCTCGGTGAGAGAATTTTTTGCAAGCTTGAAATTCTTGTTGCGACAGCTTCATTATGTGCTGTATACCTGTTGTAAATAAATATTAATATTATCGGTATAGAGGAGCTTAAAGATAATCGTACACGGATAATGATAGCACGAGGTTGCAGTTAACGATAATAGCTTCAGCAACGACACTAATAGCTGTAATCCAGTGAGGGGAAAATGATGCATACAAGAATATTTAAAATGCATTCAGATATTAGACGAGCTAGAGTCCTCGAGGCTATACCGGCTGGTACAGACGAACTGTTAAGTAATTTAAATAAATTTTATCACTTTCGGCTCGTGTTATCCAACGGATTTTTTTTAAACGTGCGTAGAAAAGATTTTTGTGAATTCTCTGCACTTTTCTCTGATATTACATTCGTGTCATGTAAATTTTTATGCAATATATGCATGTATGCTATAAACCTAACAAAGGATATATTCGTTGTTATGTTAATATGTCAAAAAAATTGAGCCCGCGACATGTTCGTCAAAGTTTCGCGCATTTAAATTTAATTACGTTTGGCAGGCGATATACGCGTCAGGATCGATTGAAAGGCAGTCTGACGTATCATCGGCATAGCGAGCAACGTGAATCATTTAATTATTCAGACGTGCCTGATTCGCAGTCGCCAGTGTTTGATTAGCACCCGAAGCATCGAAATTTGCACGTGGACGGTGTATTGATGGCCAGCGCGCGTCTATATATTACCCTAATACAAGAACTCCCTTTTCTCCTGCTCCTCCCCCTCCTCCCACCTCTCTCTCTCTTTCACTCACACACATACACATATACAATTTGGTTTGCCTTAACCAATAGCGAGAGATATATGCTAATAACGTCGAAATCTATTTTATCCAATCTTCAACACACCCGCTTTTTGATGGGAAGTATTAAGTAGGGCATCATTGGTTGATGCAATTTGACTGTACCTTACTTAAGGAGAGAGTTTAACTAGTTTCTATTTCTAAAATTGATTCGGATTTTTGGATATTAATAAAATGCTATTAAACTGAATGTTTTGACATTTTAAAGTAATATTTAATACTATTTGATATTGTTAGGTACATTTTATTGGTGTTAAATTATTTGTTATATGAAAATATTTAAGCAATTTTCCTTCAGAAAAATCTTACGACAACTGCAATTGCAGATACATCAAAATGTTTGAAATAGACAAAAATTGAAAGAGCGGTAACGTTAAATCAAATGATATTCTCCAGAGCATGAACTAAAGGTCTTTTCAATCCCTTTAACAATGCCAAACTTGACATGCAATAACCAATGTTTTTCTTTCGCAAAAATCAAGTTTTGTTTTTAATTCTATATATCATTGGTTGATTTTGAAAAATTCTTATTCATATAGTAATAAGAGAATATCAACTACTTTAAAACCGTTTTTGGTTTTATTTATTTAACGTAGTTTAAAGATATCTACAGTGGCAGCCTTTTTCCAAGATTGAAATTGTTTCAAAGAATCTAAAAACAATGGATCGCTTCTCCGCTATTGAATATTATTTTATACAAAAAAATTGCGCGGCTTTATAAAGTAGTACTAAATGTGAGCTTAAAAATGTAAAATATTTTACTTTTAAGTTACTATACTAGAAAATCCTTGAAACCCAACCTCGTTTTTAGAGAGGGGAACTGGTTAAGCTGTGCTTAATGAAGAAAATATTTTTGGTTTAAAGTTTCCCACGTAATTATAACGGATCATGATATTTTATTTTGCAACAATAAAAGTAAGTGTAACTAATGTTAACATTTAACCTATATTATCCGTGATAACCTATCGTTAATCTTTCAGATGGATTGTAAATGGCGAATGGTTGACCTAGGGTAACGTCCTGTCTCATGGAGAAAGGTTGAAAAGCCAGGAAAGGAAACGCGAAGTCGGACTTGGGTGGATTTACAGTTTAAAGAAGAAATATACTCACGGTTTTGTCCTGTAATAAAGATATCCTACAGTCGAGAGTGACTGTGGCGCCAGCTTGTACGGTGATGTTTTTGCTCTCCCCCTCGAAATGCGGACCATACCTGTGATCATGGTGGTGTTGGTGTTTGTTGTAACTGCTGTGGGTGTCAAAAATGTAATTGAGCATTGGCGCATCGGTTGGCATCGAACGTTTCACCGTTGTTGTCAAACGTTTTACAATCGTCGTTGACTTTGTGGTGATTCGTTCCGTGCTTAGGGGAGAATCTGCAATCAAGAGATCATGCCATGCGATATAATTCAACGCGACAAGTACCTGTGTATATATTTACTAACGATAGGAGCGTGATTTTATTTTTAATTTTAGCAATAACAATTGACAGGAACCGCTGCGATAACTCAACAATCAGTAGCGTTGGCTCATTCGTCGCCACGGTTTTTACGCGAGAATGCATTTCCCCTTTTTATACTGACCCTGATATGTCACAGGCAGCAATGCATAATAGGAGAAGGCATAGTGCAACGATACACGGCCTATGGTGGATTGTTTCGAGATATTTTTTTCATCGATTTTAAGCATATTCATTGATAGTTTTGACACGTTGATAAAACACATTGTTCAGGGATAGAGCGAAATTTCAATTAACGAATATAATACCTCTGCTTTGTTGTTGATAATTTGCCGGAGCTCGAATGCAGTTAATTGGTTCGGGCAAATTCGGATTCTATTCCAGTTAGAATGAATTTTGTAATGCAAATATTCATTGCCCCTTGCACGTATTGGTCATTTAATGCATCTGACGAGAGTAGCACCATCAGGGAGCGGAAGTGGCGGGAATATTTGAATGTTACATGGTATTGAGAGTGAATAAGCTTGGAATGCCTAACGATCGAGGTGTAATGGCAGCAGAATGATTTCTATGCTAAACTGGTGAGCGAGATAAAGTCACGTCGCGTTGTTGAGTTTCGTGAGTTGCAAAGTTCAACCTCGAACTCATCCGGCCGAGTTTTGGTTTACCACAAGATGCTGTAGATGTGGTTATACGTAGCTCGATTGTGCTGTCGAATCCGCAGATGAAACATTGCAATCGAACGCATTGTCCAAAGTTTCTTAAGAAATGATAAAATAATGTCTTGAAGAGATATAGGTCGCTTCCCGAGTCCCTGACCGTGAAACTAAACTTGGAAGATAAACAAGCCAGGTGGAAAATGTTAATACTACTTTCGCAGTTTGTCTGTTATTTCTGTCTATACTGTTTGAGACTATCACATAATAGGTGATGCAGCATTGCTGAAACTTTTGTGACATGCATGATTTAATTGAGTACGATGCGAACAGGTTTATGACGTGTAGTATAAATTTTTTAGACTTTATGGTACGATGATGACACGTACGTTAATTATTAATATTTTAATCTGACATTTGAAAGATCCTGAAGTAAAAGACATGTGTGGAAGGAAAGCGAAATCTTTTTATCGCAGCCACATGGTAGTGGGTTATTGATTTACCCTTTCCACGAAGTGCTTTAAGATTGATACTCAACAGAGTTCCACAAACTGCAAGGCACACCGTCGGCTAAACGATCCCGTTTACAAAAGATACCAATAGCCATCCCCGAAAAGACAGGGCTTTACCGACCAAGTAAATTGAACCAGTTGGATATCTCGATAGAACTCATTAATCATTTGATTATTATCTCCTTTCCTGTCGCTGAGCCATTTCTCAATTCGCGATAGTTCGTAGGTGCGAAGATTTGTGCAAAGAATAAAAAGAAAGGATGAAATAAATAGGATTGGCGATTCCTCGAAGTAAAAAGACATTGAGAGTCGGTGAAAAGTGGTTGCACCAAATTTTATTAATCCTACCGAACTCGGAGATTTCTCTTTCTTTGACGAGCTTGAAGCGTAAGCGACGAAAACAAGTAAGGCAAAAAGTAAACGTTAAGACGAAGTCACACGTCAGAAAGAAGCTATATGCCACGAAACGAGAAATTTTCTTTGCGCGCAAGAGAGGACCCCGTCCCCTCTGCCCCCCTCCCTTCTTTTCCTTGAATTTTCTTCTTTTTGCAATCTTGCCTCTTTTCCTTACCTATTTTTCTCTTGGCATGTCCGCTCTCGTTCGCCTTTCCTCGAGTTTTCTCTTCACGTTTCTGTCTTCTACTCTCATCAGTCTCTTACTCTATATTTTTGTCTCCTCACGATTCAACTCTTTTCTTTTCGACGTGCAGCAGCACAAACCCGTTTCCAACGTAGAAATTTCTACGCGCCGCAGGGAAGAAAAACTGATCAGGGATTCCGGTGGAACTGTCGAAAGCGTGTTCAGGATACCTAATAGAGGCGTGGGTAGCTCTCGTTCGTTGCTCTGACTTCTTCTCGAATATGAAAATCGTTATAGTTCGTATTGACATTGGTATCCTCCGAGATCGGCTGTTGTCTTCCCGTTGCTTTCACTGGCACCAGCTGCGAGTACGATTCGCATATCGACGTGTAGGCAAACGTTTCGCGCATCGCGCGCTTCCAAAACTTTCGTATGCCACCTCCCTATGCATTTATGTATCGAGTTGTACTACTTCAAATACAACAGTCTAAACGAGTAACGATCCTCTTTTTCTCGCTTATATTTCGTTTCTTCAAGTTTTCCACAGATTTCATTGTCAATACCCTACACTTTGTCAATTACGTGACCATTTTTCTCCCAGCTATAGGTTTCATCTCCTGCAGACTCGATCCCCTTCGACAAATTTCAACTTCGCCATTATACTCTTGACGAATTTACTCGCTCGATTCCTCAATCGATCCATGTGTCTTTCCGCTCATTTTAGCACGTATTCTGAATTTGCTAAGCGCAACGATGAGCTTAAGCAGCGAGGCTGGAATTCGGGCCGCGTCACGGTTCGATAATCGAGGTCATCGCTTTGCAGGGTTACTCTCGGCTAATGTAATAGAACTTCAGCTCCACAGGCTTGACGCGAATATCGAAAATAATTCTCCCTCGACACTCGATGCTATTATCACTGGCCTCTTTGTGCTAAAAAGCGGCTATCTTTATCGCGTGAGTCGCGATCGACCCGTTCCTCTTCGCGGATTTTCCTTGTGTTTCTTGGTCGTGCTGCTAGTTCACTCGTGTGCTCTCCGCAAACACTTCAGATACCTGACTATGCAGTTTTTTTTTCCTATGACGTATACCATCTGTACCCGCTCGACAAAACTCATATGCGAGAGCCGCAGGGATGCAAAAACGTACTTGTCGATATTTCAAAGTGAAATCTTTCAAGATATCGCCTCAGGACTTGCCGTCCATATGCAATAAAAATGATTTCGATTGTTATTGTTGTGAGTGCATGTTCCTGCACTATATATATATATATAGAGAGAGAGAGAGAGAGATATGTATTTCGTTTGTAAACGAAGGAAGAAGATACTGTTACGATTAAAACCCTATGCGAAGCTTGGCAGGAAAAACCAAAAGAATCCGATTTGAATTTACAGTCGTCGGATTTATGGCGTATTTGTACTACTTGCTCCATTGGACTTGGTGACATTTGAATGAATGGCAAAAAGAGTCGATAGATTATTCTGATTAATGTCTATTTACCCCAATGTGCATGCGTCGGCCTCGTATTAAAGGTGGAGAGCGATTTTATGGGAATGAAAATTTATGGCTGCTTTATAGGAAAATATTATGAAGCTTCAGATCATTCGAGTTATACAGAGTACGATTATTCTCTCTATGACCGAGTTTATTCTTTGACATGCAAATCTTATGTTTTTACCTTTATGCTTGCTGCGTTTTACGTACCATAACGTGTGGTTTCGGATGATAGGAATCTGTGGAATGCAAAAGGCCATCGTATTTTATTGCACAGATAAAGCGCGTGTCAGAATGTCGTAGTTTTAGCGTCTAATTATAGAATTAGATGGTGTTAGACAAACTGCGGGATTATACGAGTAAGCCACGCAGCCAGGAATTGTATATGCAGGAGGAAACAAGAACACAAACTGGTGTGGAAACTAGGCCGCAAGCAGTCGCACAACGCGTATATTATACGGGCTTTCATAATTTTAGTCCCGAGTCTCAAGGACAAAATAGCAAATAGTTCCAGTTATTGATGTTATAGGTTAATTGCGTTCCGCTGGTCAAATAATGGAGCGAAGCATCCCAAAAGAAAAATAGAGTGTAGCGTCGATGAAAGGGAGCAAAATATGAAAAAATCTGTTTGTCATACGCGCTGGAATGGAATTCATCCGAAATGAATGAAATGGGAATACGAAGAGTTTGGGATATGATGGAGGGAGAATGATGATTGGGCAGGGATCGATTTGGAGTATTAAAAATCTGTTGAGACAGATTAGGGGAGGATTTGGTCGAATAGAAAATACTGTAGAATGCATGTGGCGTTGTGCGGTTAAGGGAGTTGGGTGGGTTGGAGGGGGGAAACTAGCTGTGGTGATGACGGACCGATGGGCGGCGGCGGAAGGATTTCCGCGTGTTTCCACTCTTCGGCGCGTTCGCGTTTGTGTGGATGTGCCAGAGCTTTCGGTTTATTGTATATACATACATACATATATATATATATATATATATAGGCGCGCGTAGTGTGGCTATAAGCGTTGTTGGCTCGTTTCATGTGGAGAATGTGCGGCTATGCGGGCGGCACGCTCTCCAGGATTCTACCGCTTGGTAGGACGTTGGCGGCCGTCGCTCGGCGTAATTTCAGCGAGCCAGGTAACCACGGTAAATAATTCCGATTGGAAGCACAGTCCACACCGGTATTCTCATGTTTTATGCATACCTATAGCGCCGCTATCGTCGCCGACCGGTATCCCTAACGGTGGCAGGCGTTACATCGTGTATATCTAAACTGCAGCCCACTTACTACGTCGAAGCTTCGATGACTTCTCGTGCGCCAACCCCTCCGGCGCGGTTCACCTTTTACGTGCACCCAATATATGCTTTAACAGTAGGTAAGCCACTCCCAACCATACACATCGCGCGGTAGATCATTTGCTAGATTTATTACACCTTGATATCTTTCCTATCCGGCGGCCTACACTGCAAAGTGCTGTTACTTTCGACTCTAACGTGGTAGGGAAGCATAGCGAAACCATCGCTAAAATACACGTTGTTTATCTTCACTGTAATTCCACCAATTTATGTACTTTTATATCTAACGATCGTACATACGTGTATTGCTGTGTGTATAAGCTGCGTTATAGATAAGAACAAAAAATTATATCACGTAGAGTATATCATGCCAGCCAGGATTGCAATGCGAGCTTTTTTTTGCATTTGAATCAAATGGATTTTGTGTGTGTCTTCCTCTTGGCGCGCTGATTATCCACTAGAGATGATCGTAATTAATTTAGGGTCGTAATACGTAGACGAAAGCTATTTTAAATTCTCCTAGAGGCGCCTTATGGAGACCATTACCGAAGAAGTATGATTAGAAAACGGCAGAGCGATAAATTACAGCTTACAGTCGAGTGATATGTAGCTTTTCGAAAAGCAAGAGAACCAGGATAGAAGCCCTTTGCAAGTAAAATTTGAAAGCGTAAATTTACTAACCAAGAAATTGGAGCTCAATTTAATAATATTACTAGATATAATATTTACTGATTAGTTGGAATGTGGAAATTTGAAGGTACTATTTATTGATACGTCCGAGATTGGATTTTCTTTGAATTAATTTCGCTAATGTATTATAATTTGATTTTATTAGATCTGTATACACTATTTTGGACAAAAGATGTAGTGAGCTAAGTTAAAGATTGTATTAAAATATCGTTTTCTTTATAATACCCTATTTATATATTTATTTACTATATTAAAGTGTTAATTATCGTCTGAATAGTTATAGTTTTTGTGTATATGAAAGAAGTGATAAATAATCTTTGCATAAAACTATACTGTATATTCTTTGTCATGAAGGTATAAGTTAATGAGCTTTATTCTGTTGTCCAACTACGAGTTCTTTTTTTCTCAAATTTACATAGTCGCAGAGGTCTTTGTCGTTGCATAATGCGCATACATTAGTAATTAAAACTTAATATTTCATAAAATGTAAAAACTACTTTTCTGACTCGTAATTGATTGCATTTTTAAAATGTACAGTAATTGAAGTAGCACAGTATTCTTTACGAATTAATCCTGTGCTTGAGTGCTGTAGATTTGTAAAACCGGTTAAGAAGAGAAGATATATTATAAATAGAGAATACGGGTACTTAGGACTATATCTATACTGTCTCGACCAATTGCGCCATTTGCCATTTCATCCATTAAATTCAGAAGCCTCAAATTACGGTCCTTCGTTCAGCATTATTTACACCCGACTTGCGAACCAATGCGCTCATGCGAGAAGACATAGCCACTGCAACACGAAGTGCAAGAAATTTCACCGAGTCACTGCCACGCAAAGCTGCTCTAACGTTAAAAAGGGGTAAGCAAGAAGCATTCGATACAGATTGCCAACATTTCTCAGGAAGCTGAATTTAGTTCTATGCTTACCTCTGCTTTGACAATGCAAGATCCTATAAGCGGAAGCTGCTATCCACCAAAATTTCAACACCACGTACAGTGACGGGACTGACGGGGCACGAAATATAATATACATGCTACTACAGCCAGACGTTCACAAAGGCCTTAACGTATTCACTATATTAGTTTTTACTTTTCACCTCGTTGGTGAAAAAAAATACGTTTATATTTTAATTAACCTTTGTCATCATTCCGTGCATGAAATTTTTGTTATGGATGAGCTGCATTTCGGATTTTCCTCTTCACATATAACGGACGATTTCTGTGACGCCCTGGTGTAGTTTCTCATTATTTTCCCATTATTCATTCATTTGAAATATAGCATGGCTTTGTTTCATTAAAAGATGTCTTTTATAATTACTATTCCCATGCTGACAAATTTTATTGGTATACTAGTCAGATTTTCTATTTAGACGTTTCGACTTGGAATAAATTGTTATATTAATGATAGAAATAGAAGTTTAGAGTTGTTATAAAAAATGAAAGCATTTGTGAGTGGCATGCTTGTACTTGTAAGTTTTAAATGCAATTGTCTTTATTATAATCGAAGCATGGCGTGGTGTGAGTCATGATGGAAAAATGAAGTTAACCGCAGATGTCGATAGAGCCGTATCTAAAAGTGGAAACGGAAACAGAGGATCGTTTAGTGTATTTCCGTAAGCGAGGCTGGTGACAACCCTATCGAGAGATAAGGTAATCTGGATGGTAGTCCCCGCTTCGTGAGCGGATCACAGCCATGAGATGGTGGGGTTCGTTTTGATAAACGTTGTGTAAGCTGTATTCGCCAGCGCTGCTGCACAATCATTAACACCGTTTATACTATAGCTATAATCACGACAAATACATATCATTAATAGTTATAACGCTTTGGAATGCCTATACATAATTTATATAAAATAATAGCTTTGAGAGATAATCTCCTATTTTACTGGGAAATTAATCTTAAACTGCTACGAAAGTATTTTAATAACCAATTATATTCGATGTGGACGATGGGATTTATTAAATGATTATAATCGAATAATGATGGCTTACCAAATGCAATGAAAATATTGAGCTTGGTCATTTCACAGCAGGATTATGCGCTGCATTTGCTATTTCATGGATGACTTTTCGGAAAATCCGCGCGATTAACAATACATTCTCATCATATCTCCCATCGGTTTCGTTAACAGTTAGCTCCATTTATTTGATTAAACTTCATTTAGCTAAAATAATTTTAAGTATTTAATTATAATTGTGCCAATGGAAGTGCCGAAACAAGTTTTATCGCGAAAACAGGTTTGATTTAATATCTCTTTTCTATGAATTCGATTGTGCTAATTATTTGCGTACATTGGTTTGTGAATCTAAAATTAATCACAGTTAAAAACTAATTGGTTATCAGTGTGTATTTACGCATATCGACATTAATAAACCGTTATTTTCCACAACTTGGCAGTGATTTATATGAGCATTAATTATTTACTGTTTACCAGTTACAGCCGTACAGCCTGAAAATCAAAGTTAACGCGTTATACGCATTGCATAAGCATTAATGCAGTATTAACAATCAATAAATATTCACGTTATACAAAGTAAATTTATATACGATAAGCAAGACTGACCCAATACCTGAATATCGAAAATGAAATGAAATTAATAGTAGTGTAAGTGAAACTGTCTATTGTTCACAGTTTTAAGGTGAATGTGATTACACACACACACACACACACATACACATGATAAAGAAATGCTCAATTTTAGTAGTAGTCTGTAATTGTACTCTGGAGATTTTCGTTTAATCAGTTGCGTCACGCAACGAACAGCTGGAAGTGCTAGAGAATACATTTCGTGCAAGGCTTAGACGAGGAAGCATGTTAGCTGCTACAGATACAATCTTCATGGTCGTCAGTGTTATAACTGATTTTACTTTGAATGGCAAAATCTAAGAGCACGTTGCCAGAAATAGTAAATGTAGCAAAAGCCCGCACCCTCATGCTAAGTAGGCTAACTAGGCTTCAACTTTTCACGGAGTAACTTTTTCCTGGAAATTAGTGAGATTTGTCCTATCCTATATTACGTAATTCAAGAGAATTCATATAATCCTGAGCAATTCTATTAGGTACCGTAGGTATTAAATTGATGAAAGGAGACCATTTTTTACTTTTATTCTATCTAGATGAAGTTTTGCTCTACGTACCTGTGCGAGAATCCGTTGCAGAGAGTAGAGTAAAATAACAGCACACCATCAGGAGCCGGTGGAGCCACATGTCACTGCACATGACTGCCCGGCGTCCCGCGTCCGGCGCTTCTTTATCTTCTGCCGTTGCGCCGCGACGCATTCCTCGCTCCGCGCCTTGCACTCATCTGAAAAAAAAACAAAGGAAAACCTAACTTATTACACTCTTTTCGCTATTTCGAGCTGGAATTCCACTTAATAACGATCCAAGCTTTGTTCGCACCTGGGAAGGCTTTAGTCTTGAATAGTTCAGCACGCATTCATTCGAACAAAAATTTAATAGGCCTTTTGTTCTTAGCAAAGGAAACGGGGCGCAAGATCGGAATCGTTGGTGCGCGAATGAGCAGCATTTTCGAATAAAAGTATGCAGAGTAGTCGCGGTACCATAATATAATTAATTCGTTTTATTTTGGTGAGTACGACAGGCGGCCAGCTCAGTAATATGAAAGTATCGCCCAGTCTGCAGGGATTAACTTCTCAAACTTTCCCACGGGCGCGTGGGTGAGGGATTTTAATTAAACTATAATTAAGCGGGTAGATGGGAAATTAATTGAATGAAACAAAGAATCGCGGAAGCTTGTTTTCCCTCTCTCGCTTTGTTCTCTGCTGCGTTAGTGTTAAAGTAAGTGAGAAGTAGTCGCTTGTGCCGAGTGTTATAGGCGATTTCAAAGGGACGGTCCTGGGCTTATACGAAAGAGATTACTCGGTAAAAATCTGCAGAATTGCAAGCTGCCAAATGATTATCTTTCATCGGCTTAATTTTTCTAACCTAGCAAGAAATAGAGTAATCTTTGAGGATCGTTTATTGTGAGTTCTAGTGGACGGCCTGTTCAAATTAAATGCCATAGTTAACCCTTTTAACGAGGGTGCCGAGGATCTGAGTCATAGCAAATGCGAATCCAGCTAATATAACGACGGTGTTCTTGTTGTACCCAAGTCACGTCTTTCACAATCCTTGTACATCCTCGGTCACCTTTATCCCTTTTCATTGTCTCCTTCCTATGCCATATATCCCATTGATTTTTGATCTCTTTAAAACCGCGCGCTCATTGTTTATAATCTTGAATTCTTCTACTTTTGTTAATGGAATCTTCCCGTACCCTCTCTTCCCTCCTTTACCCTCCACTGATAAAGCTTCCGCGGAATTCGAATAATTTTTAGCCGCATTGCAGCTACGGAAACTTCTACCGACTATATGTTTTTCGTTCATACGCGTATAGTATGAATACGAAATGTTCTGCGGCATGTAATTTCGGATCTGCCTAGAAAAATATTCAGTTAAAACCGGTTTGTTTCCGTTTGCCGATTAACGTACCATCAATTTTGCGGACCTACTGATAAAGCTATTATTAAAAGCTAGAGAATGAAAGTGTGAAATAACATTTGAATGAAAATATTGCAAGCGTTGTTGTTTAGTATAAGTTTCACGAGGTTATGTAGCTTCACGTGCTATTAATTCTATGAAAAATATTCGAAACCTTCGTGGAAATGGTACGAACGTGCAAAGGAGAGCAAGCTTTTCATCTTGTTAGGAGAAAGAGCGAGAGAGAGAGAGAGAGAGGGAGAGAGGGTGAAAGCGAAGGAGCTTGAGACGGCTCCCTTGCCGTTCAAATTTATTTGTCTCTACACGCCATCCCATATTCTACAGCACTACACTGTTCCACTAACACAGCAATTGCTCTACCGATTCCTGGCTAGCCATTGCCAAACCGTCTCTCGTGCGTATATATATATATATATATATCCATCGTATTTACATCTCTGGAATTTTACATGCCGTCTTACCCGACCTTTCATACACTTACTCTCCCGTTGATTTTTATTCTTTTACGTTCAATACCACAATTTTGTGTTCGATCGATCATCTAAAATAGCATACATATATCTCCAGACGTAGCTTAGACTCAACTCCATATCCCTATAAATTTTTAAATCTCTCGTGTGGGATATCCGCAATAGTAATAGTTTGTTACTTTCCTAAATTATAAGTAAACCTTAGTACAAACAGAAAAACAAGAGAAAAACATTGAATTTCTTGTATATAGTCTTAGAGAGAAAGAGAAATGCATTTGTACAATAGTGTGCTTCGCGAACATACGCCTTTTACAATGTCTTTACACTGCGGCGATATTCCAGACTTTTCTGGAAATCCTCACAGAGACGCGCACCCTTCCATTTACAATGTAGCCTGTCTCTTGCGTCAAACTAACCTTTTGTTCTGCTTCATTCTTGAATAAGCCTCGGATATGTCCTTATATTTTTTTTTACTTTTTTTCGCCCTACTTTAGATTTCTTCACCGTTGATGCCTTCACAATATTTCATGGGCTCCACCACTTATCTCCCCTTTTTTCGCCTGCGTTTCACAAAGTAATTTTGTATACCTTTTTGCGCTCTCTATTCTATTATTATTAATGTTGTGTGCTCCATTGTATGCTATAACAGTGCACGCACGTACACCCGAATAATAACTTGCAGTACTTTACGGGAGAAAAATTTACGGACTTATGAAAAATTATTGTTCTCTAACTTAGCTGACATGCTTTTCATAAGCTTCAAATTGCACTCTTTCCATTTTCGCATGTGCCTCACTGGCCCACTTTCCGTAAAGCCTTGCCCGCATAAACATGGCTCAAACGGGCGTTAGTGGAAATTCTCTGCGCTGATATTATCGGCGTCATCTAATAATAACGCTCCTTCCTGAATGACTTTGGTGTTTCATAGGACAGTAAATTAACACTATAACGACAAAGTTGCTGTATAAAAGCGTTTGGTACATACAAATTACTAATTAAGGAATAACCTTCCGTCATATCTGTGGGCACTCATCAATAATGATACTCGTCGACGTCTATCGACTTTTCATATAATTTAATTGGGGCTTAAATTAAAAAATTATTCCAAGGAAAATTCTTTACCGAAACTGATCAGGAGAATCGATAGTATCACTTATCCAGTAGGTATTAACGATTGGTAGTAAGACATCAGACGACCTTTCAGGATAATAAATCTTCGGTCAACAGTTTATCTGGGCGGAAATCTTTAGACCTATTCGCTTCCTCGGTTTGTACATCGATCACGCTAAAAGATTTGCTAAAGTCGCTTTACCCTTTATCTCGTATATCTGTAGCCAGCCCTTGTAGAAAGGATCGTTCTCGATGCTACCTCTTCCATCGATAGTTACAATGGCGTTAGCGTCGAGTATTCGATGGACTCTACTACTGCCAATGGTGAGAGGATGGTTTAGCTTGCGTGCTACTGGTAAACCTGGTACGTTCAAGTGCACCAACAAAACTGTAGAAAAGGGATTGCAAAGACATTTGGAGAGGAGAATGAACAGAAGGCTTTACCTGCCGTAGGATCTAAATAGATGGAGCTGCTGAAACTTTTTAGCCATCGCTAAGGACTATAGGTCTAAGAAACCAGGAGAGAACCGACAATGAGAATGGACTAGAAAAGAAAGATAGTTGATAGAGCTTGCCGAGAGTAAATAGAATGGACGAGAAAATAGAGAGAGAGAGAGACGTAAAGTTGGCCAACTTTAATGTTTTGGTTAAAACTGTACTCTTTCGGCTCTAGAAATGATACTAGTCCGGTGAAAACCACGTTATCATGAAATCATGCCACTGGTCCGAGAGGTTGCTTTTAATGAACTTTGCATAACGTCGCTTGAAAATTTGTTCATTCGCTCGCGGCATCCTTTCCTCGGCTCACTTTCCGTGTTAACTCTAACAAAATCTTCCCTTTTTCTTACCTCTCCCAACCCTTTTTGTTTGCTTAAAAAAATCCAATGGCCGTGCCTTGGAAAAATAATCTACAATTTTTAGACACGCTACACAGCTTATTAAAAGTTACACTATTTTTTAAAGAAAATTGGTACTTTGTGACAAAGATTAAGTAATCAGTCACAAAAGACACTCCTTATTGCTCGTGACTTAACTCATTAAAAAGCTATGTAGATGTTGGAAAGAGTGGTAGATAAATCATAACTACAAGTGATTTATGTACGAAGATGTTTAACTTTCTAATAACATATAGCAGTGATGTAAATCATTATATAATACCTGTTTATAAGGACTTTATATTTCAATGATTATATACTTACTCGGCGTTACTTGCATGGATATAATTTGAATAAAGTGGTGAGTATTTCAGTAGTTGGCCATTAAGTTCATTATTGTCCTGAATTGAGCGAAGAAATTTCTTCCTGACGGACGAGCCATAAACCATCCTCGAGACTCGAGACACGATAAGGATATAGTCAAAACAAAAATATTGAGAAAACTTAATTCATCTCAGCCACGCTTCGTTGAGTCACCGACCACGATCTCTCTGTTGGGTTAACCAACATGTCGAGCACCGACCACCATAGCCGCAACGGGCTGCTATTATCGCCCACGAGAGTTCACGACTTCTCCGATCGATTCGATCCCCGAATAAACTCGTCGACCGCGACGGCCAACGACTATAGCGCAATGTCCTCCAAACTTACCAAATCACACGAATATCAGCTTACAGTAGTGAACCAGAACTCGCCAACTCTTCCTCTGGAATTCTTCTACAGTATTACACACTGGATTCATTTATCAGACAGCTAGTGGAGAGATTGAACTCAGTTCTCCCCGCTCTTCCCCAGAAACTCTCGCTAATTAAATTATCACGTGTAACTTTTATCACCAATGATAACCATCTGATTATATAAAGAGAGAAAATTCAATCTTCGTTTAAAACGTATAAATTATTATTAGATTCTCCTGGCTTCGACTCTATGTTAAACAAAGAAATAACTATAATGCAAATTGAATGAGGGCAAAAATATGCTAATACAGGCATCTCGATTACGTATGTTTAACTCGTAGGTAGCTTGTAATTTTCCCTCACTTATACAAGGCATATTGGTTATACTAAATATGCGTCAATATAACGTTATGCTGATCCATCCGATACATCGTATTATAGACGGTATCTATATATATACACAACGCTACATTTTGACACACATTGTACCAACTATAGCTATACCGATCGATATTCTAATATTTCTTATATTAAGTAATATGTAGTACAATGAGCGATATAGAGAAGCATTTCCTTCTTTTTTGTTTATAAAATAAAGTGATTGATAAATATAGACTGGCGTATAATTAAAGTTTTTAATGATGAACAAGTGGTAACAACGAAATGATCTTGACTGGTCGGGTGTTTGTAGGTATAGATACCTTACGAAATATTGTGGGAACTACTTGTTATCCATCAGTTCGATGTGCAATTTCTCGGTTCTCTTATCAAGCTGAGAAAGTCGAAGTTGGATGCTTGTAGAAACACGCATAGACGTAGTGGAGTCCTTCGATGCGATGATCGGGACTATTCAGATCCTTGAAACTTCCAGTTTAGCCGCCTGGCCGAGCATTTGGCCAAATTGGATTTCGAAGATAAGGCGTTTACAAAGTAATACGTTTAGAAGTAGAGGGGGAGAGGGGGGGAGGGTGATCGGCTAAAATATTTGTATACGGTATAGAATATATTTCACTAGTCTATAAATCATATATATATATATATATATATATATATATTCTACATAAAAAGTGCTATACAAACTTTGTGTATCGTTAAAAAGATACTTGATATATGTTCTATTACCTCAGTATCTGTGAAGAATGCGCACCAGATGCATTGTCGACTCATAATATATTAGTTGGTAAAAAGTATAACCAAGATAAGCATGAACTCCAAAAAACCTTCTAACGCTCTTAACTTTATGAGAAAAAAACGCTCTTAAAAGATTGAGATGGTTTATCGATCGTATCCACGCGTTTATTGATGTCATAAAACTTAGTGAATCGCGCTATTTTATGGAATAAGGAATATCATATATAGGAAATGAGCAAGTTCAATAAAGAAGAATCCCATGAAGAATTCAATTTGGACGTGTTTTAGAATGCATACAAAGCATTAAGGAAGTTTTCCGGAGTTGACGAGATAAGAGAACCACTGTCCAAATGTATTCCGTGATTACTCTCTTGGATGGGGGATGCAAAGGGTCGATCGTGAGTCTGCTTAGCATTTAAATATCAGCTTGGCGAGAATCCTGGCGAAGTTCTAGTTTAGGAAACAAGAGTTCGCTAGCAGGCCGACTCGGTAGACAGGTAGCTCGTAGCTTGAAGCTTATTTAGTTCGAGATGACGTGCTCTGGATCCAATGTGAAAACCACGACGTGTTCACGAAACCGAGTCGTGGCGGGCTAATAACAGAGCTTCGTGAAACCATTATAATTAATCGGCCAGTTTACCACCGCAGTTTTGTCAAGAGAGTTTGCAATGTCGGAGGAGATGGAGTATATATGTATATCTACTCCTAGAATTCCATATATAAAATATATCATTTAAAGAAAAAGTGTTTTAGCTTTTGGTAGGCGTAAATTGGCAGCTTGGTTCCAATATTCATACCGTGACATGGTTGGGTTTGCTTTTTTACGTTCATTGCAAGCAATAACCCGCACAGCTGAGTAGCGGCAAGTGCATTAGATGAGCGGCACGTGCTGGCATTCTCGTATACTTACACTTCCACGGCTTCGTATGGCTAGCGAGAGAGCAAACGACGTTACGCTCGACCCTACCGTTCTTTTCTACGTACTGTTTTCTACTTGCCTCTATATATACACCCTTACCTCCTCTACCCCTCACTCTCCCTCCCTCTCGCGCGCGCACACACACACACACACACACACACAGATATTTTCAGAATTCCGCACACTTTGTCCCGTAGTAATTAGAATTATTATGATTAAACTGTCCGTACGTTTTTTACAGTTTAATCTCCTTCGCCCCGGTGCCGAGGTAAATTACATCTGCTTCTGCTCGTGCTAGGAAAATCAAGAAAATCGAGGCCTTCTTGCAGTCGTCTATCCTCTACCTCTCTTTCTTCTTCCTCTCTTATTTCATTCCTGTCCTCTCTTTTTAATCTCGCGCCTTTCCTTTACTTTTCAACGATTGAAGTTTCAACACCCCTCCATCCGCAGGCGCTCGTGGAGCTCGAGCAACGGGACTGAGACTCCTGTCGCTATATAAACGCGCGCTGCTGCTATGGATATAGCGAGAGCCAACTTGATTTAAAGGGGAAAAAGAAATACGAGAGTATTTCGATAAGTCGAAGATACGAGTTGGTAGAATTTTTTCGGCGTGTATGTCACTAATGAACGGATGTCAGTGATCCTGTCGAAGGAACATCGATGAGCCTCGACAGATCTTGCCGTAGCTCGAGGGTGCTCGTTAAGATCCTCAAAGGGATATAATAAACTCGATGGGAGTGCTGCAATTATGCCCAACGGGCACGTGGATACTGGAATAGCTCTCTTATAATCTTCCTATAGATTTTAAATGGCCTCAGTTTCAAAATTCACTGACCAGAATCCCACTCTGACTCCGCTAAGCGCTTAAAACATATCCAGCCTTGAACCCTCGGATCTTTATTTCACAGAGTTATTGTAGCATTTTTACGTAACACTTTTTTGAATAAAAAGAATACATTTATTATTACCTTGATGGACGATGCTAATGATCTTCATTGCCGTTCGTAAAGAGCGTGCAGAAGAAACGGCTAGTATAATAAGGTGGATGAGGGCAAGAAGAATGAGCGAAAGGATCAACATGCACCGTGGGACAAGGATGCTTAGGGGCAATAAATCACATTATAAGAGTAGGGTATTTATAAACGCAGCTATAGACTGACTACCTTAAGAAAAAGCTGCCAAGCAATACTGACAGAATTGTAGGCACCTTTATCAGGCGAGAAAGAAGATGGAAGACTAGCAAGTAATGTACTAGATAAGCGTAACGCGCGCGTGGACTAAAAAGCTTTCATAATTTTCTACAAATATTTCACGATTAGTTGGTGCGTTAAACGCATTGTCCTATATTTGTGAAAGAAAGAGCGGCAAAGGCCAGTGTGGATCTGAGCAAACAGTGCTTGTTTATGTATAAAGAGTTTATAAGGAAAGAAGGGATGAATCCTGAAGATTAAGCTGACTCGATTAAAATATTAACGTCGATTTACACTAGGCAGGCACATTAATGCTAGCCCGCTATATTGCTGCGCTACTATAATATCAGATATTATTAACGCTTGGTCACGATGCGGAATAAAGCTTGGATAAAACGTACATAATTACTTTTACCAGCCAGCGTGACGTACCAAGCTGAATTGCACCAGCAATGTACCTAGTGTAACGATCTTGTTAAATTTAGTCGAACATAACCCTCTTCAATAATAAATAGCCATGTCAAAACCTTATCTATTTTTCTTTTAGCTTCTTGTAAATTAATATTTTATTCTCTAAAATCATCCCTGGATAAAATTTGAATTTTTTTCAGATGCTGAACGCCTCTGATTATACCATTCATTATACGCGAGATTATTGTGAAAAATCGTTGCTATTAAAAGGAAGTATTTTTGTGATGAAAAATGTTTATCCTTTGTGTTTTTAAATGTTAAGATATTTCATTAGTAATGTGTACAATAAAGTATTTTTCCGTGATAAAGTATTCCTGTATTAATTGTTCTGCTTGTTTGCTCGTGGCACATTCATTTCTCTTTCTTATTAATATTGCTCTCGATTTAATTACAGAAAGCAAGCTTAAGTGGAGTTTTCAGAAAATGTAGCGTGAGTTCGATTTAATTTTCTTCAAAGTGCTCTGCGTACGCAAATGAATTTAACGTACACGGGTCCCTCTGAATTACTCTCGATTACGTATACTGGCTGAAAGGACGACAAAATCCGTGTTATTTTCTTTTAATTACTTTCAAATTTAGTCTTGGAACGTCCAAATCAAATTAATTTTATAGATTGAGAAAATTGTCGTCAAACTTCTTTACTGTCCACAATAATAAGGCGGCATATCGTTTTTTACAACAAAGCTATATTTCGCTACATATATTTTAAGGGCCACCCAATCCACTTTAAAAAAAATTCAGTACTCTTCTATATAGGTATCTACATAACATAAATAAAATATTGCACGAAAAAATAGCAATTTTTCACTTTATTGTCATCGTGATTGTTGAGCTGTCTGAATCTGTAAATTTCATTCGCGTATATTGAAGCTATGTTTGATTTGTATACTATGTAACCATCAGAATCCACCTGCTGCACCTAAAAATCTCTATTTGTAAATCGGGTTATTTACAAGGAAATACTGCATATTATTACATTTTGAGGGAATTCAATCTATAAAAATTTACTCGAGCTTCTCCGATCTTGTTTGCAATTTTCTTTAAGTCAAGCTATAGTTTAGAATTGATAAAACGTGAAGCAATTACAAAGAAATATGATTTTTTATCAATTTTAATTTGCACCAATAAATATACAGCAAGTAAATTTGTTGTTGGTGGGAATGGAGTAATGGTATAGCCCAGATTTTGGATTATAACGAAATTTATAGGCGCTTTCCCAGAAAATTCCGTGATTCGGTTTATCGCGCAAGGGAAGGTAGGTAATTACCCCGATGCTTGACTCATTCCTTTGACCCTTAACGTCTCTCGTTTTAAATGCCTCCTCCACCCTTTTCCCACGTTCCAGTTTCCATCTGTGTTTTTCTCACCCTCATACCCCTCACGCTTGCTTATACCAATTATTGCCAGGCTGCTTTCGTTGGTGGTTTTTAGTAAGCCGCTCGTTAGGTATCCCTGCTGCATTCTCTCTCTCGACCGCTTTACTTCTCTCATTTCACAATCGCTATCTCGTTTAAAACAGAATCGTTTTCCTTAGCTTCTTCGCACCACTTCCCATTCATTCGAGCATTCTCGCACTTTTGCATTCTGGGAATGAGAGAAGTTTCAATTACTTCCGAGAGACCTACGACCATTGCGTATGTAAAGTAAGAAATCGATAAGTCGGCCAAGCAGGCGACGTAAATGCGTTGCTGCTTTTCGTAAATTACGTACTCGATAGCCAGGATCGTCGAATATACGAGGGAGAAAGAGGAATGAAACAGTGGAAGATGGCTGGGCTTACCAAAGCCGCCAAAGGCGACACGTTGGCGCCAGACTAGCTTCGCTGCTATTTGCGTACAAAATAAGTATATCTCTATCCGATGTCAATATAAAAAAGTTGTTCTCGTAAAATACACCCTTTCATTTCTCACGTCTCCGTTGTCTCTCTCGGCAAAGCCGAAGACAGTTGAATTTTTGAAGAATGAATACGACAGAATTACACGATTCGAGCATTGAATGAACGAGTTACGAGAGTTACGGTATCACGTGGAGATGATAAATTTAAAATTAAACGATTCGCTTATTGTAATGTCATAACTATCACCATTATAGAATGCTTATCGCTGACTTTGTTGCAAAAATTTTCGAACCATTGGGGTGTCTGATTTCCGTTCGGAAGGACAGGCTAGACAACTATTTCTGTGGCTCTTCTCGTCCTATCTGATTTTTTGCAACTCTCGAAGAATACTTTTACTTGTGAAAGCTCTGAGAAAATGGAGGGGTATGGAAGTCGCTATAGAAGGGATTGGAAGAAATAGGTCGGAGCCAATGCGGACGAGGTTTTCCTGGTTTGGGAGAAAGAGCGAGCGAAAGAAAAGAATAGAGCAAGAGAGAGAGAGAGAGAGAGAGAGAGAGAGAGAGAGAGAGAGAGAGAGAGAGAGAGAGAGAGCGTGGGTGAGGGGCGAGGAGATGAAGCAGCGAAACGCTTGTCTTCTTGGAAGTCTGTTCCAGTGGCACGCAGTGGTAGCCCGAGCGTCGCCAACGCCCACTCACGTCCATTCCAGTCTTTCAACCCACCTAATACCTTCTTATAGGTAACCCCCTTGTTTTTTCCGATAATAAATCTTCCCTTTCAGATATTTATGGTGACCGATGTTATTTGCAATGACTCGTGTACACATCGACACGCGAATCCCCAATGGGAATTCATATAAAAACGATAAGCATCCTTTCCCTTCATTGATTCTACGAGAAACAGACGATATTCTAATCGACTATCATGCTATATCTATATCTTGAAATAATTCATGGCTTACCGCAAAATTCGTTTGCAGGCTGTGCAATTAAATTTTAAAATGGCTATAAATAGAAATTCAGCAAGTCATGGATTCTGGACCGTAGCCAGGTTGGTCGGTAAATTTATTCGAAATCTTATGGCGCACTTCCTGCATACAGAAAGCAGCACGGATACCGAAGATCATGCTGCGTTTTGTTTTTTCCTGACTCTCTCTCTCTCTCTCTCTCGCAATATTTCAGGTCATATTTAGAGATACGGCAGAGATGAGATTTGGGTCAAGGGAAAAAATAAAAAGAGATCGAATGAAATGGAGAAGAATTGTAGGCGGTCGGTGAAGATAATGTCGTACTGGAGGAAATCGCGGTATAAGCCATGAAGCGTAGGTGATCCAAGTCATTCGCACGATCTGATCGTAAAGAAGTTAATCGGAGCCGATCGAACTTCTCTGAGCGATTGATCTGTAGAGTGAAAGATTGAAGAGCCTCGTACGTATGGAATTTCGTGGTGGCATTTCGAGCGTTGGGGATGGTTTACTGTAAAGATTCTATATTGGCAAGAATTACGCGCTTTGATTCCAACGAAGTTTTCCGATGCGTACAACGTCCTTCCTCCGTGTCGAACTAACTGAACGAGCTGCGACACTGGGATTGGAACTAGAAGCTGGAGAGGCCAAATGGTTTCTGCATTTCAGTCACGCGCCAAGCAACCAATGCCACGTGTCTCTATCTAGTTGCCAGTGCTTTTCCTCTTCCGATTTCCTTGTTCATACTTCACAACCTGCACTTCTTCTTCTCCTTTCATGCAATCCCTCTTTACTTTTCATTCTTCTCTTTCTTCGGCCATCCCCCGTTTTCCCTCTACTATTTTCCATCCACTCAGTCCACTCGTGCATATACGTCAACATATCGAATTCTTGTACTTTATTTCACACTATATCATGTACGAGATACTTTTAAATCTCTCTGGATCCACACATTTTCTAATCTCAACTCGATTTCAGTTGCAGCTGATGAAGTGGCCTAGTGGAACGATCAATCTTGTATACCCCTCTCGTTCTCTCTCTTTGTCTCCCTCTCTCTCTCTCTCTCTGCTCTTCCCCTATATATTCTCCTGATTCTCACCACAATTCCCATCAACGCTTTCATTGTGGACAACGCGAAAAGTATTATTTTGAAAAATGAACGAATGTTCCTCTTGCTTTATTTATTTAGCTCTTTCACAACCGCTAATTTTCTCTTTCGGCAGCGAACGTACGATTTCATCAGAGCTGGCTCGTAAAGCTGTTTCCGTTTTATAGGAGTTGCCAATCGATGAAGTAATATTTCTGCAATATTGAAAGGAAAAATTCCACAATGGTTCAGATACACGTAAAACTGTTCGATGCTTGTTGAGCAACTTTCAATTAGCGAATCAATTACGAGTAATTCGTGCATCCCGGAAGGTCGAATATTCGTTGCAATCGCGTCACAGTGAGAGTATCATTTATATTTATAACGTGGCATTAAAGTCACTAATTTTACTTAATTTCTCAGGGGAAAATGCTGATGTTATTGGTATTTAGTCTTTATTCGTACATTGGGACTGGTGGACGATCGGCTTACCCCTAAGTTGACTAAAAGGCTCACTCTGAAACTTTGGAACATTGTGGCAGCTGCCTGCTTCGAAAGGATGACCTTTATCTTAATTACGAGTCATTGTCCCAGGGCACGGTGATGTCGTCCGAGTTTCTCCTGCAAGCTACTCGATCGTCCTATCGAGATGCACTCTTATGTGCACGTGCTGTCCTCCTTCAAAGAGTTTCGTAGTACAGCAATAGCTGACTTTAATGGGACTTTTAAACGTCACCCTGTTTACCCCTCCTTCTCCCATACATCCTCTCTTACTTTCTCCCTTCCACTCATCGTATCCCAAACTGATTCCACTCACACGTTTTTCGATCATCGTTCTACCTTCCGCCAGTGGTACGAGACAAAAAGAAAACAGAACAGTTAATCGGCTATCGCTTTCCCCCTGCAAGCCCATTCGCCAGCTCTCGCCGCAAAAACTAGATCTTCGGGATTTTACGGTGAATAAGCTTCTATTCTTCCAAAACTTCTCCCTTTTCTCATTTCATTCGGCCTGATCGTCAGAGATTTTTCCAAGCGCTAATTTCATCCGGGATAATGCTAAAAGCGTCGAATTAGTCCACTTAAAGTTGCAAGCAACAAAGGACTGTAGTAGCAAAAGGGATTTCATTTGAATGTCGCTGTATATGTATATATATGTAGGCATATTTCGATCAAGCAGCCTTGGTGATCGTAGTACGACAACTGTACGTAAGTGTAAACTAGTGTGTGGGCATTGGAAAATTCGAAATTGACAGAGCAGAGAACTCACTGCTATATTTACATAAAGAAATATATATGTGTCGTGGCTATAGTATGTCTTCATTTAGACGACTGTAGGGCATATAGGCTAGCCTTGTAAGACTTATGCGAGGGGGGGGGGGGGGGGGTTGATGTATACTCCCTTCTTCTCCATTCTACATCCACGTAGTTTCGTTTCAGCACGTCAGCTCCTTGCTTATATCGTTTCCGTTGCATCTTCATAAACCATTTCAGCTCGATTTTAACTTTGCTCGTGGCACGTACATTTTGCTCTCAAGGATCTCAAATTCGAGCGCTTGGTGGCTTCGGTTCGAAGAGCAAGAAAGGGAAAGAATAGGTTGCTTTATGATGTACAACCACGTCGACAACGAGGTTGACAATGCTACCAAGTTTCTCCTTGTTAGCTTCCTTCTTTCTTTGCTTCTTCCTACCTTTTCTTACCATTCACTCACTTCTCCTTCCCAGTTCTCTTCCTCGCGTTCATTTTCCTCATCACACTCTACGCGCTACGCTGTTCCGATGGGTTTGCACGAATAATAACCTTTTCTCGGATCGTCCAAGTTTCTCACTGCCTGCACCTGCAGTTGAAATGAGACGCGTTTGCTTGGTACCGAGAGCAATTGCTTTTACTTCCAGTCTCCCTTGAGGACTCGATGGTTTCTCTACGGTCTCTCGTTTAGCCGTATACCATTCTGAAAATATATATATATATATATATATATATGTGTGTTCTTACTCACACGTTCGTAACCGGCCATGTATAAGCCCTACGTATGTGCATATATACCTTATCGAACATACACACGTGAATTTACACATTTAAGCTTATAGCTCCGGATATATACCTACGTATAAAGCTATAGTGCAGCATACAGATGATGGGCCCAAAAGGAAATGAAATTGGAGCGCAAATCATGCTTAAATGGAACGTCGCGAAATCAGGTTCCGTTGAACCAGCCGTTTAATATATCGGATATCTCTCCTTTTGCTCCAGGACTTTAGTAATTTTATACTTTACGAATTTCGTTTTAAGAGCGTAACAGGGCCCGGATATAAGCTTTCTCATGAGTGCTATACGGTCAACAGGATCAACTTTCGAACGTTTTCAGAAAGATAAATTTATAAATTTTTGAGTGTCATCCGCTCGCAAGATAAAATAAAAATCTGTTCAATCTAGCTAGAGGAAGGTCGTATATCTTCGTGCTGAGAGATCAATTAATCGTAGATGAGAGGTTTCTTCTTGGTGCAGAAAAAGGTTATTCAGTCTTTCCTCGTGGATATTGAGACCGGCATTGATTTTCCAAAGTACGTCGAAGGTGTCTCGTGGTGATAATCTTCTCTCTCTAAGGGTTATCCCGCCGTCCAATGAACTTTGAACTTCGTTCGATGGAACACAGCTTTGTTCAATTCTCGATCGACCCAGCGAAACGAAGAATATACTTTTTTCGTCTAAATCGCGATCGAGCTCTCTAGAAACGATGACTTTGAAAATAAATCTTCGTGTATCGCTTATTCTGCAGGTCTTAACATTTCAGTAGTAAATATTTCGTTTCGTAACAGATGACCTTTTTTTACCTCCTTTCAATGAAGCAGCTTTCCTATAGATACATGTATATTTACTTTGAAGATGCGAGGCTTTGGCCGCAATTATTGATATCGAATGTCTGAAGGAGAGAAGAAGTTAGAAAGGGCGTAGCCGCTGGCCACTGAACCTTCAGGTAGTAACGGAAATCGATCGAGAAGAGCAAACAGCAAAAGAATCACTCAAAGTTCAGAGGACGTGAACACGCTATAGAGAGAAATTTACAAATAAATTATTTATAAAGGATAATACTTCAAAAAGTTTGATTTATCATGCAGAGCTTTCGCCATTATTTATTCGAAGAAGTATTCGATAATAATTGAAGACTATAAACTACGCGAAGCGATGGAAAACGATCCCTATGTAGTATATATGGTTTAAAAAGTTATAATTTTATCAAAGAACCTAAGGAAGGCTGAAAGGATAAGAAATAACTATTTCGGAGGGTCGGTCCCTCAGCAATTGCTTCCCTGCCTTTTGGTATTCGGCCAGTAGGTCAACTAGTAATGAACATGTTACGAGCAACTAATGCAACAGTCCAATACAGCTGGCATCTTTAAACTTGTATACTAAAAGAACTGAAAGAAGCATCGCATGACTAGTTGAATATTTTCATCACGTACTTTTTCCGGCAACATGTCCGACATTGGCCAAGAAATGAAAACCATAAATTTCAGAATCTCCATTCCGAAATGCAGTAGTCGTTGCAGTTGCTTCGTCAAAATCGAATCAGCCATGAGTAACACGCTTTCTGTTTTCAAACCTTGCAAAATGTGACGCAGCTTATAGAAATCGGTGATTTTTAATAAGAATAAAATTTATAATTGCAAGAGAAAGGAAGTAAATCCTATCGCACCGTAAGCATATATCATCGTTACAGATTTCGATTAAAAGGAGCTAAAAGTAAACGACATAATGGCTAGTGTTATTAAGGTATGGATGAGTGATCGAATTGGTAAACCGAACGTTCGCGATCTAATGGGATTATTGTAGGTAAGTGGGGGCGGTTTCCAACTCTATCATTCTTACCGAAGGTCCTTCCTCCCTTCTTGGTACATTCTTTACATGCTAATGCCCCATCACTGAATATCATATGAGCTACCTTTGAATATGAAGTAGCTTGAAATCGGAAAGGGAAACATCACAGCTTATTTCACGAACTGCGTTTCTTCGTATTGGCTGGAGAAGGGAGCGTTTTTCCAGACGTCAAGACAATTCGGACCTTTCTATGTATGCAATTGTACTTGGCGTGACTTTCGCTAGGAATAATACCCATCCGCACGTGTCATTAAATATTGGCGGTCACCGGGCAGTTGGAATGTCAGGCAGTCGCGAAAGATCGTTTATCAACGGCCGAGATAACTGCTCCCAAAATACCAAAACGTTCGGGGTCAGGTTAGATTTGTTATGGTCCGAGGGAGGTCCTTGATATTTAGCCGATACAAACAGGACAGGAAGTCTCGCACGGTTGGATCATTTGTTGCCTCCCCCTACCCCCCTCCCCACCTCAGCCAACATCCTCCTGTCTACGGGAAATAGGAATGAAAGGATTATCCGTGTCTTCCTGAACAATGTCCGTCCAGCGGATTTCGTATAGCCAAGCCTAGTACCTTTTGCCACGAGCATGGGTCGTACGATGCGCACGTTCACCCATAAATTCCCGGAGTACCGAACCTCGTCCCTTGTAATCCCCTGTATCGTGCCACCTATTCCTCTTCCTGGTGTTTCCCTTTCCATCATGGAACCTCTTTCGGCAAACCTCGTATATAGCGATTTTAACGCGACATGCAGCATTCACACAGGTTGCGCAATACGCGTCTAAAACGTTCGTTGGACGCGTGCGTGAAATTTTCCGCGGTATAAATGATTGGGAAAACTGCTCCGATTAATCACCCGTAAACTGCGCCATATCCCAAAATCTCTGCCGTTATCCGCGTTGCTGAATTCCTACTTCTATTTTACCTCTCTAACCGCGCACGAGATAGTCCCGATTGTTGTGTTCCATCATTGTTTGACTTGGCAAGTGACCACTCATTCTTTCGGAGCCATTCGAACAAAAAAACACGTTAAAAAAAACAACTATCATCCGCGTTCCAGTTGATGTTAATTTATCGAAGAGTTGAGAAAAGACAGCAACGCAATTTGGAGAAAGAAAACGACGAAAGAACGATCATGAAAGATTCATTGAAAGTAATGGTACGCTCTCTTAATTTGCTAGCGCGAAGGGGTTCCGAGGACAGAGCGGGGGGAGGCAGGCCTGCTTTACATGCTAATATCTGGCCACTGAATATCAAGCCGACACGCTCGAATATTAAATCGCAGAACTCTCGGGAGTGTTAGGGAACTTGCTGGGTGTGCCGTCTCTCAGGAGAGAAATGAGACGGAGCATGGGCAGCTAGCACAAATGAAAGGAGGAAAGTGCGCGTGCGAGAGAGGAAGAGACGGAGAGGGAGACCAGGTGTGTGTGTGTGTGTGTGTGTGTGTGTGTGTGTGTGAGTCACGATGGGTCTACAGAAGCGTTTGGTCTAACGAACTATATATATATACGTCTTCTCCTCCAACTTGTCATCATGCATACACCATTGCAAGTGTTGATACGGACTAGCCTAGTCAACTTCGCAACACTAGTGAAATTATACTCCCAGTTTCCTAGCTTCTCTACATTCGAATCAAAATTTCCACGTGAACAGTACGATGCTGAAGTTCTCGCAGGAAGTATAATTAGTCAATTGTGAAAAATTCAATTTTTATTCAGTATTGACGTGTATGTTAAATGCTAAATTCTATGTCGCGAGTATATATCGTTTAAAATGCAGTAAAGTTCAATCGTAAGCAGGTCGCTTATTGCAACGTGAAGGGTGCACTAATTCGCTTAGAATAGGAAACTTTAGGCAACCGAGTGTATATAGCTATTGCCCCTCCAGATGGTAACTTGAGCAAAATTACAAATTACAACTGATGAAGGTGGATATTATCTATTGCTGTACGGACAGCCTTGCCAGCTGTGAAATATCTATCTCACCAAGCAGGGGCAATATAACTCGAGAATATTTCAGTTTAATTGTAATACAGAGATTTCTGTCCTTCAACTTTGAAGGTTTACAGAAGACGCTCGTGGCATTTAGTTGTGCATTCGCTATAATATTTTATACATTTTCACAGTTAAAGTCAGCTTAAATTCTGTGAAAATATTTTCCGTTTGGTAAAAATTTAACCCCAAGGGTATAGTATATTTCTACCAGTCACTTTAATTACATTATTAGCACCATTTTTTAAATCAAGGATTGTGCGGTTTGGTTTCCCATAAAAATGAGTTTCAAACCTCTACTGCAATATGGAGATAGAAATTTCGATCTGAGTAATCGCAGCTGGGTTTAGTAGAAAAAGTGCAATTTATCGTTCGAGAACTGGTATGTAAGCAGTTCCGTAAACTTGGCTAACGTGCAACGCATGTCCTATGCTAAGTAAAAGAAATTTTCTACTTATGTTCCTGTGAGATAGGAATACCATCCCCATTTCATATTCATTCCTCTCCAACTTACGGGAGGAGGCCCATAATCCTAATCTATATATTTCAAGCAAATAAGCCGTTTTAAAAGTTTTAAACGTAGAAATTTAAATATCGGTTCACCAAATAGAATTCGATATATAATTTATGCAGAATACACTTAATATTTCATAGTAGTTAAAATAGTCGAGTCGATTAAAATAGAAGAATTCTCTTTTCGAACGAATACTGTGATTTTCCGAACAAAATGCTGAAAGCGGTATAACTTGGGTTGAAACAATTTTATTTGGATGCTTCCATTTGAAAGTGGCTAAAGATAAATGGATAAACGTTTTCACTGCAGATACGCCAACACTCGTTTACTTTCGAGTAGACAGCGCGTACTGCGAAGGCTTCACAGTAAATTCGATAGAAAGTATTTGGCGTATGTTGTAGCTCTCGTAGCACTGGTCTATTCTAGGAAGAGCAGGAATTCGACAGAAATTCGAGGAAGTGACAAAATCGGGAAGGGAAGAGTTTAGACAAAGGAGCGAGCATGCGGCAGATGCGCGTTACGCGCGATTTTCACACGAAGGACTATCGCAGTGTTGACGATGCTAGCATACGTTTCTAATGCGAGCTGAAACAGCGCACACGTCCTACGAGCGAAAATAACGCATAGTCCGGAAAATTACATGCCGTGACTTTCCATGCGAAAGCAGCAACGCTGTAGAAAGGAAAAAGAAAGATAAAATCGTAGTAAAGAACAAAAGTGGAATAACGTGGATAGATATGTTTAAGGTTAGGGGATCTGGGGCAGGGAAAAAGGAAGAAGAAGATTTACTGTGCAGGGTTGGTAAATGAGAAAACTGCTACGCTGCCTTGCAAGGTCGATTATTATAATCCGTATTCGCAGCACGCGAATACACAATATCGGACGAATTCGTTGCCTGTTAACTTTTACGATTCCAGTTTACGATCGTATATCCAACGTCGTTGAGCGCCAATTACGCTCTCTGATATTTACTACAACCGTTTCTGCATTTCTACTTCTGCGGATTCGGATCCAATGTAAATCGGTTAATCGTCGACGATATGTAAATTAATCTCAAATTTTACATATATATATATGCATGTATGTATATAGGATCTGGCTATACCCCCACAAACTCTTCAAATCTATTTGGTTATTAAATGAAAAGTCTATTTTAGCAGGAATCTTATTAAAGAATGTCACCCTTTCCTTTAAAATATTACCGTAGTAGACCCGCGCTTCTTGGACGAATTAATCGGTAGTTTTATTATGATAATGGGATAGCTTGACGAGATAAAATTTAAAAGCTCGTAACAGCTTTGGATGTGCCAGAAGCAGCACTTCGTTTTGAGAGCCCCTTTGGAAAAAAGTCTAGAATTTTTCCACTTAACATTGTTATAGTACATGCTTTATCTTTTTAAGATTCGCCAAGAATGATAATGGAATATTTTAAAATCCGGCCGCATTCGAGAAATTTTGCGAAACAATGAATTATACGATCTGTGCTGTAAATGTACGAAAACGAGCATTAATCGGGATTGACATTACTGTGATATGCTCACTTGAGTCAAGAACCTTAATGGGCGTTAAATGCAATGGAAAGCTATGCTCCACTTTTCTCCACCATTTTTCAATGCAGTGTTAAATTTATCGCAGCCATTACAAACAATTACGAATTAACAAACATGATATCTAATTGTCTACATTTAGACTTTTATTTGAATTTCTCAGTAATTACATAATTGACGTAACAACTATACCGATCTAGATTTAATATATGACAATTTGGACATTATTTGATATTACGCGATACGCCTTGGTGTCTGAAGCTTAAAGTGATTCAGTTTTAACAGGTGTAATAGTTCTATTAGAGATCCGAACAAAGCCTGTGGGAATAAAATACCAACTACTGAAGTAAGATGAATGTTGCTGGTAATTGGTCCTATATTGGCGTAATTCAGGGTTCATTTAACAAGGTATTAAGACATATTGAAGTATTGTTTGATATATTGGATGTTAATCGATACTGCAAATAATGAATGGCTGCAGCAGCACCGAGCTTTTTTTTTGCGAACGGTACACACACCGAATAGGCTTTAAAAATCCTGGACTTTCCGATATTAAACGGCCAATCATCAATTGTGCTTTACTGTATCCGTTGGTTAGTCGAAATAAAAGGAATTAAAGAATGTTTATCTACGATTTCGATATCAAGTTGACCTACAGCTTTTCTCCGGTTTCATAAATTGTATTTATTTACAAGAAACGAATGGGAGAAGAATAACGAGTTGAAGTGACCTGTTTTATCAAGCTTAATGCTGCAGCCACAAATGGGCCAGGAGCTTTGGCGAAATGTGGATTTCCTGTCAGTTTAATATGCTTTGCTTAAAAGTGATGGCAATTATTCCTCTGCAGCGTTATATAGATTCAACAAACGCAGTTTTGTTGCATCGCGCGCAGTATTGATATTACGCATTGCAAACGGTAGAAATAAATCTCATTAAAAAAGTTCGTTATAAAAGTGTTTGCGTTGAGAGGAAAATTTTGTCGGCATTTTAAAATCGTATGTTTTTTGCTGGACCTCGATTTCAATACTGAGAAAGCATATTATTAAATTTCGCACAAGCAAAGTACAATTTAATTATACAACTTTTTGGAGTTTTCATTTTTTCTAGCCCACCTAGACATCACAATCACTATGCTAATTAAAATTAGGCAAAAACAGCTAGCTTATCAGAGTCGGGTCAGTTATATTTTTCATACCTTCGTGTGGTAGCAAAAAGTATGGTGGTTGAACTGAGTCAGAGTGCCGTAAACGCGTGAAGCGTGATGGTATTTCACGGATGGACCAAAAGGTCGCACTACGATACACCTGTGAGCTTTTGGTCAACCCTCATTTCTTACTCTTATTTATTTTATTGCAAGCAGAAGCTAAAAATTATAGTTCCGCTCTGTCCCGTTATAAATTTGTCATATAGTCTTGTGGTTCGAAATATTAAAGTTGTTTTTTGCTCAACTTTTTAGAACTCTGCAATTTTCCGCCCTAGTATACCTCGCTGGATCTCCTGCAAATATTTTTATTTAAATTGATGCATCGAACGATGGCACTTCTCGTGACACAGCTATCAATAATATCGGCGTCGCTGCGCCAATTCATCAACGTTGTCGTTTAGCGATTGCGCTTCTAACACTTCCAATTATTCTTGCCGTGACGTTATAAATGTTTCCACCTTTTTCTCTTCTTAGCAAAAAGTCAACTGAGTTGTATTCCTTTTCGATGAAGGAGTCTTGGTTACGCATTACCTTCGATTTATTAAAGAAGCGACATCGATTGACTGACTCGGAGCTCTATTTTTTGCATCCCTCTTTTTTCCTCGCTTCCTTTTTCCCGACACCTTTGCGTATCTACATTTTTTTTTTTTTTTTTTACTGTAAAAACCTCTCGAGCAAAATCTTTAATTATAGCCTAAAAAGCTGGAACGCACAAATTTCATTAAGATAAGATGGCAATTAAAGTTTAAAATGGAGATTAGCTTGATCGGCGATTAATGTCGATTAATGTTGCGCAATCAGTTACAATATTAAGCTAGTGAAGTAGCTTCGGAAGATTTCAAAAGTTTTTCGGCTAAGAGCTAATAGCAATTGCAGTAGGTATTCGAGCAGCGTTGGTTTTTGGTCAATTACCTCTTTTTCCGTATCTAACGAGCGCTCCGGGACATTAAGAAAGATGTTACGATGACATCAGAATGGATTAGCGCAGCGACGCCGAATTATTACATAGTCATTTCTTTTGCCATTAATGTCGCACTTACTTTTCGTGCCTCGACAGTGTTCACCATGAACATAATAGAGGAGTTTCCATTTTGCACTCCCTGTCGATATAACATCGCACCCGTGGCATTTGCATTATGCGGTTTCTGGTATGATTGACCTACGAGCCTTGCCAATATTCAAAGATGTTTCCTATATATGCGAGCGTACCTTCATAAACAGTCTGGAATTTCCAATCTATCCTGCCCACTTTAGAAGCGTCATTTGGTTAACGCCAGTAGCTTTCCTGTTGTGCACTTCCATCCACTAATCAACAAAAACATTACAGCATATACTCTACCTCTACCTTTATAAAATCTTCCTTTGTCTGGAGAATAGTGTAAACACGGCGTTAAAGCAAAATCAACAGATACGCAGCAACAAAGTGATATCGCGCGTTTATCGTTATACTCCGTTGAATTTACAACTACTCCTGTGAAAACCAATATTTTATAACTGGGTTAATTGAACGAGTATAAAGTAACAGAATTATATGAAATTCATAATAAATGTAGTATTTATATAGAGAAAGTTCGATCAATATTGTTCCGTGAACCATCAGTTATTTTAAGTTTAGCACATTATTTTTATGAAGAATTCTGAGAAAAATGCAGTAGTATATATAAATTTGATCGATGTGTGAAATTACGAGCTTCGTATAACGAGTACAATCGAGCAGTATTATCCTTAAACCAGAAATATCGTGACTGTTGCAAGCGCATTTTTGCCATATGTATTACAAAGGAGAAAATTGCAAGCAGTGCAAATACGATGGGTCTGATGTTCACACGTGCATACAAAGTTGGTTGAGTGTTAAAATAGTCATATTTCATATTGCGAGGTGAACGCTTTTAAGCTGCGAGCAATGAGAGTAATGAATTTCACTACTTTTCTCTAGGCGATATAGCTTCGCGGCTTAACCCGGCAGTTCGCACAGCCACAATCGTTTGGATGTGACACGTGCGCACAAGCTACGTCTCCCTCGAGGCAGTAAACCAAACCAACACGAGTTGCGATGGATGCATATATAGCAGAGCCAACGTCAAACCGACCCAAGCTTAGCTTCAAACCGTTAAGACTAGATATGGACACGTGCGCAATGATGTCAGAAAGCGGATGGAGTAGAGCAGCGTGCTATGTTTTCCGCAGTGGTGGGGGTACCCATATATGTATACTGCTGAATGACACATCCTTGTGAGAAGTATGCGTATGTTGAAAGGGTAGGACTTTACCCAATTGAGGGGTGGAACTGGCTACTCGTCGCATACCTACTTGCTTTACGCTCGGCTTATCCTGGAGTTAAGGAGAAGTTCATGGGTAATATAAAGATGGGGAGAATTAAGTGACACTAAGAGATTATGATGTTTTAGTATATTCGAATCACACCTTTATTTTCTTCTATATTTTTTGTTGACTATATTTCGATGATATTCAAATCCAAAGTTTGCAGATTAAACACAGGCTCTTATAGGGACGCGGTAAAACGTTCATAATCGATGGACATAAAGTGCGATGTTGTAAAAATGCAAAGAGATAAAAAAAAAACATCGAAATTATGGTTTTCAACCTTCAGAAGCTGTACGTTAAAATTCAGTATGAGTTACTAAATGAATTTCCGAGTAATCCAGTAAAATGTAAAGAAAACGTCGAGGTTGATGGCTATGCGAGGTGGTGCACGGTGAGAGGGGACGTCCCTTTCCTCGCCCCGACAGATGACTATATAGAGCTATCTTAAAAAAAGGATACATAAAATCACTCCCATTCCTAGAGTTAACCGTGGCACTGTCAGCTATTTTTTCGAAAACACTGAGAGCAATTAAATTTTTAATTAAGAAATTAATTAACATGTAAAGGGTGTTGAATAAATAAACGATCGAATTATTTGTTACTTGCAACTTTTAAAGCCGGAGAGGCCACACATTTGGTCAGTAACAAGCTTGCAGTTGGCATTATTATAATCATGTAGGTTACATATTTTTTACACGAAAAAATTGTTAAATTTCTATAGAAAAATGCCGGCTCTTTGTACAGGTTAACGAACTTTACTTTTCATATGACTTTGCTGACTTTTATAAAATTATGCAGGTGCTTTTTTAGAAATTCGTAAAAGAGCAGAAAAATTTTAATTAGAGCACTTAGGTAGTATATAAATAGTGCTGAGAATAAGTACATTAATTTGAATTGATTGTGCTCATTTAACTGAGCAAACTTTATAGATGTCCCTCCCCGTTATCTCTCCCTCTTGTGTAGATATTCACGCCAATCATCGATACCGAGCAGATATGCGTACACGCAAACTACAATTGACAATTAGCCGATGACCTCTAATTAATCAGCTTTCGGTTTGATGACCTCGAGGGTTGTTGAAAATACAAAAAAAGATGATTACTCCCTTAAGTGAACCGCTCTTTTTCCATGCCGCTTAATTTATATTAGGTACATTGCATAGTTTATCGTTGCTTTCAATCTAATATAATAATTATAATCCATATTTAAACGATGTTGAGGTAAACAAAGTTGTTAATTAATATTTCACAAGGGGCGATATGCGAGGGCTCGATATTGGTAACCCGATCTTCCTTGACAAATCTGCCGTGGGAAATTAATTTAAATATCTTGAGCTTAATGGAGTAGGGAGGGTATGTTAAATGTGATTTAGTTGGTAGTTCAAGTGGGTCGAGACGATAGCTGGGTGCGCAGGGGAGTCTTATGAATTTTAGTGCATTCTAAAATTCCTGACTATAAGATTGTGAGCCGAGTAATCTGGCAGATTCAAAGGCTTAACATTTTTGCTCGGCTGTAACAAGATGCAGTAATAAGGAGTATAATAAGGCCAGCAGATGTAGACTGCGAAGTATTTCGTGAATCGGGGAGCTCGCGTTGTCAAGAAACCGTCTTTAGCTATATAGTTGACAAACTTAGTAAATCTTGTCTGGGTAGGGAAGTCGTTTGACATCGGAAATACCAGAACGCACGTCGTCCCGGGCGTCGTTAAACCATTTTTACAACTGTCGCCGGAGCATGCGTCTATTCACCCTGGCAAACCCGCATGTACGGACAGGCGGACTCATCTGTTTTCTGGGATTTCTTACGTGTCGCTTCACGAATGGCTGTCGAAAGCTGTAAGGGGAGCGTAAGATTTGCAGAGGTGAATTTGGTAGATGCCTACGACTACCAGTACCCACGGGACCTTGAAGACTCGTGCGACCTTTTCGTCTTTTGCAGAGAATATCTTTGCGACACACATGCGCGACTCTTCTGCCATCCAATTCGGATTGCCTTTCAAAGCCAACAGCATATATTCCATTTTCAGCCGCTCCACTTATATGTATTTTACATTCATGACTCAAAACTTTGTTATTAAAATGCACTGCGACTCTCGAAAATACCTATTTGCATGTTTCGACACTGTTTCCGGCAGCTCTCTATATAACTTTGCGCATTTAATGATTGTCATGCACCTCGCCCACCAAAACCAGGAGAATATCGTAACGCTGAATAGTTTACTTCTCGAGTCGTAAAATTTTATTTCATGCGTGTCTAAAACTTATTACTCAGCCCAATTCGGTTGAAATGCTATCACGTATCACGGAACAATGTACGTGTGTTTGAAAATATAGAGACGATTTAACTAAACTAGATATAATCCATATAACTACGGGAACAAATTCAATTTGCTCTGTCCTATCCAGACAGGAGCGTGGCTTACAACATTGTGCCAGTGAGACTGCCTTTACTTCCAGTCGATCTCGCTTTTTTATTGCTTCCTTCTACCCACGGGACACTATCGGACAGATTGGTGATACAGAGAACAGAGGCGACAGATTGTTGCTACACACTTGCCATTATTCTCGCGCTACACCAAGCCGAGCGATCTACGCAAAGCCACACAGAGTATAGGAAACTTTTCAGATCCGTAAAAATTCCATCGCATCTACACCCCTATCACGTTTACATTTATAGCTTTATCAAAGAGGTTGTAAAAAACACCAGGGTCGTCGTATATCGATATATATATATATATATATATTCGAGGAACGCGTTAAGCGTGCTTTAACAATCGCGAACAAACAATCGCACGAGAAATTAAAAACCTCGAGCATCTGTCAATTCTCCAAATTAAACTACGCTTCCTCCCTTGCCTTCCCACAAAGCTAAGGTAAACGAGATGAGACCAGAAGTTGGTTTCTGCTTTGAGGAATTTAATTTTATTACTGTGTACTGTGGCACTCTTTGCCAACTTGATCAATCGTTATCTATTACTGAGAATGTTTCCTTTGATCTATAGAAGAAGCTCGCTCGCGTCTTTATCGATAGATATTATATATGTATGTATATGTAGGGGAGGTGCAATCACATGCGCGGAATTGGTAAGAATAAGTGGAAACTTACGAATGACGGTACATCAGCGTTTTCTCACGATCCAGTTGAAGAAGCGGGACGCGTTTTTCTTGGTGGCTCAAGGTGCTTGCTACATTTCGCTACGTAAGACAAGCATTAGCGGGACCGGCTGAGTTTATTTACAGGTGTAGATGGAGGACGGAACGAGAGGCTCTATACGGCAAAGACAAATACTCTTCAATCGCATGCCCTCTCACTCAATGTCCCCGTGAGAGATACGAACTTCGTAATTTGCATTGAATGCAAAATTAATTGGCTGATTCGGATAGAAGCGACGAATAACTTTGATGAGGCAAATGTCGAAAGGATAAAAAGCTGCAGTTAGAAATTTGTCAGATGATAAACTAATAGTTACATTGAAGTAATAACGTTAATCGTAATTCATCCAGAGACTCGAAGTATGGTTGCACTCTCAACTAGAAAATAAGATGTCGTTTTGTCCCTTCTCATTGATTACTTAAGCAAGCCGTCTCTCTTTCGTTGGGAAATTTTCAAGCATAGTGGTCCGATATTGCCAAGCTACTGGAAAATTGAATGTGACAGCAAAGAGCCCGGTGTGAGCGGAAGCCTGGGGAAAACGAGTTTATTTGTGGCCAGGGCTTCAAGAAAAGCAGGAACCGCGGAAAAGACAAATACTTCCTATTTCCTGTTTTACTTGCTCGTTCGCCGACCACTTCCTCCCGTTTCACGCATCCTTTTTCGCGTTCCATAAATTCGTGATGCGAACAACGAAATGTAATGCGAATGACTAAAAGTGGCACTTTGTACTAAAACAGGGAAGAAAAACTAGTGGAAACGCGAGATGGTGTGCATGAAAAAAAATGTGGGCAAATGGGTGTTCGAACGTGGAGTAGAATCGATTCGCGTGTGACCAGCCACGTACAGTCCGGTAAGCAGACCGAGGTACCCTGATACGATCCTCCTCAACCGTTTGGCAGCTTTGAGCGGCTTTTAACGTTGAGGCAAGGATGCTTGTAGGCTATACGTATATACCGTCCTCAGTCCACTGGCTTGGAAATGGCGTACCGTAGTCGAAGTGTAACGCTTCGTCCATCTATATACAAGCGTATATGCTTTGATCTATGTATTCGTACATTTCGCAGCTTCCTAACGAGTACATCCTTCCCACTAAAACTCTTACGTTTAAACCAAACTTCACACTACCATCATCATTATTTTGCATTTCCATTCGATTCCTAAAAGTTTACCTGCACTCGGTAACTTTGAAAAAATCAATATTTCAATTTTTGGTACAAATATGACCAGTGATGCCAGAATTGTCACAATTGGCTCTTTTTTTCACCAAACAATCGAATGAAGGGGGATACATGCATGCATCTCAACGGACATCTACATGAGACCTACGTGATTGTGTTTTGACTACACAGAGCCAATTATGGCATCACTGAATATAACTTTCTTTTATGAAAGCAAATACAAAAACAGTTGACTATACTAAAAGTTTATTTAGTGTTTTAAAAGTACATCTAACCAAATAAATAGATTTTGTCTCGTATTTTTAGCACGTCATTTCAAACTTTTTCTGGCTATAAGTAATATAGAAAAAGATTACGCGAGAGGTAAAACAGACTTTAAAATTAATAAAGTAAAAAAAATGTTTTAGTTCTATCTCTGGAATTCACTAAAATACTTATAATAATATATTATAAAATAAGAGCCTGTATGTATAGTACTACTTCGGTTGGAAAAATAAACAATACACGAAAGAAGATTATATTCATGATATTAAGTCACGTGGTTTTATTGTGTCCAATCTCGGCTTTCAGAGGTTATCAAGTTCGATTTTATAAATTCATAGGGAACGGAATAAACGTTACGCTTCTTACCAGGGATTTAATGTTATATTTGTGGCTTTGATATTCGTAGTTTCGAAGTGACGTTGCATGAACACGGAACGTCGATACGTGTCAATACACCCTATGAGCTTTCGGACATCTCTCTTTCACCCCTCCCCCCTCCTCTCACTCTTTCTCTCTTTCTCTTCTCTCGCCCCCACTCATACTGACACTGAAATGTTTTTGTTGCCTCTTTCACTACTACGTTTATTCTCTTTTTTCACTTTTTCTCACGATCGACCGAGTATCGACAGCGCGCATCGACATGCATCCGTTCCTGTTTCGCTGCTTGAACTCAAATATTCTCGCGTTTGCGTTTCTTTTCTCATCGGACTGCGTCGAATTTTGGCTATCAAATCAAATGGTCGTCATAACGAAATTTGTTCTTTTCCTCTAAAATCCGAAATGACAAAGTTATAATCTTTATGATGAAACGGTAATATAGACAGAGAGCGAATATAGAGATAGGAAACATGCGGGGTAATGAAGGGGCTGCATTAAAGCGATCAATCGTGGTCAAAGTTGTTTCACTGCTGTCCGAACAACTCTCGTTACTCGGATGTTCTCACTTCCATTCGTATCCGTCAGCGTATACTGGTCGATTACCACGAGAGGTCTTGCCAACTACACACCAATCATCTTATTGCCCTCTCATCGTTGACCCGCCGTAGACAACTGACGCACTGACAGAAATATTAGACAATATTAATTGAAAAACCGTACATAATCAAATTGAGCAATTATCAATTGGTACGAAGAAAATATCTGATTGCAAATAACAAATGTTGATCATTTGAATCACAATTGACCCAAGTTATGAACATTTAAGGTTAAATTTCGAAGCTAATTATGGTTTCAGCAAGATGAAGAATAAATTCTATATTTCCGATATTGATAAAATTATTCTCTCGATAATAGCTGAATAATTCTTTCCGTGCGGTAGACGAGAATATTTTCAATTTATTAATGCTCCGGTTGTATCGTATACAATAAATACAAAAAGTGATGCTTAACCCAGATGTTCGCGTATCATTAATTCCCTTCGTTGGCAGTTTTGGATTTTGCTAAAAATTGATGCTCGTATGCCTTGATTCTAATTGTCAGTGGACTAAATATTGCTCATAATTCAGTAAATATTCTGCTGCATACCAATTTTCAAATTATCCATTCCTGTTATGCGACAGCCTATAACGTTCGTCCCGTTAAGTGACGTTTGTTATACGTGCAGCAAAACGGAAAAATGTATAGAAGAGAAACAGAGGACAAAATTCAGCTGGTTATCGAATGCAATTAAATTTATTGGTATTGAATCGAATTCGCGTGGAAAATTGAGTCGTCGTTTAAGAATTTCACGGGAATTTGGCACGGTTAGCGACAACGACGCGATTAATGCTGAGAGTCCACAGCTGGGAAACCGACAGAAAATCTTCCGCTTATAAAACAGGTAGGTTTCTTCCCCAAGTACGAAGTAGTTTCTAAGAATCGTTTTGCCTCATTGTTCGCGTTTCTTAACCTAGCTTTCTTGATGTGCAGTAGTAAACCTGCATCGTGTGCATCACGATTCCCCACGAGAATTGCCTTCCGTTTCCAAAATGGGATGGATGTTGAAGAAACTGGATATTCTTGTATTTAACGATCTCGGGAGGTGGGAGCTCGCGAATACGTGACGATTAAACTTCTTAAAGCATCTCACCGCTTGGTGAAAGCTTCCTCTATTAACTAAACTCAGTTTTGTCCAATCCTTTCTCCACTGAGAAGAGAGAATTGTAATAAAAACAATTCTTGTAACTGCATCAACAACGGTGGAAACCTCGACTAAAACGTCGCAGCAACGCTGCAAATCTTATTCGCAAATGGAAGGGAGCAATGAATTATTATGAAAGAGGAATTTTCAAAAACAAAACTTTGCTGTTCACCGTTATAATTGCAGCTCGGCGCTCGAGTGGCACTTGAGGGACGAAGCAAAAGCACAGTAGCTAACTCTAAGCTTAATTCCTTTAGTCGCGAGTATTGATTTAAACCACACAAGAATTGTGTTAATTAAACGATTAGAGAGGAACTCCATTATTCTTGAACAAACCGTTCAAGTGTATTATGTATATGAATATGCGCGTGCGAGCTTCCGCGTTGTTGAGAAATTCTCGGGGACAGCGAATATGAAGATAGCGCACGTGCACATGATAGAGATGAGAAAGGGATGAGGTAAAATCCCAATTCTCCATGGAGCCAAAGTTTCTATGAGAACGTGAAGCTTGGAAAGAGAAAACTTTGTAAGGGATGGAGAGGGACAGCTGCTAATTTGGCCTATTCAGACAAGTTGTATTAATTAGATAAATGTATATGCTTATCTATACCGATGCTCAGCCACTATTTTACGCCACTATTCACCATGTTGTCTTACGCATCGGATAAACTGTCCTCATAATGCTTCCGGCATGAAAACACTGAAATACACGTACGGTTTGGCATCCGCTGGCAGTTTTCGTATCTGCCCTCTGCACAGCTGGATGCGCATGTACCGCCGCGTGTATTTCTGTACTTTACGCTCGGGGACCGCAGCTTGCAAAAAAAGGCGAATAACGAAGCAACCATAGATCGTCATTATCTCGCGAAACGGCAGCAGACCGCGTAAAAAAAAAATAGAGAAAACGGGATATCTCACTCAGTCTCGACTACAACTCGGTAGACCGAGCTGGGTCGTCCACACTGGCCACCATGTGAAAAGTCGCAACAGCTATACGCACGCAAATGGTTCATATCTTTTCTCCCGCCGGCATACTACAAGCACGGTTCTGTTGATGCTGCTACAAAAGTCCAGCAACATCCCACTTTCGCACTAACCCATATTTGCATACTTTCAATGCTACGCCAAGTAACCGCAAGCTACTTTTATCGCAATGTTTTACATATAACTCTTACAATACCAATGACTCTTGCATTTCTAACTCGACACTGTTCATTTTGCTGCTATATTAAAATTGAAAGGGTAGCGAGTTGAAGAAAGCAATCTACCTTTATTGATTTTTATATATATGAATGAGTTAAAAGCGAATGGAATGTTTATAACATTTAGTATATAAAAGATTAAAAAGTGTGGATGATTGCAAAATAGCAGGTGGTGGGCTAATACAGTGGGGGATCCAAAAGAGGAGCATGGCGAATAAAATGATGAGCCAAGGCGAATTGGAGTGAGGCTGACGCGAACGACTCGATTTCTATCCAAGTCGTTGCAGATCTTTGTACGGGGAGGGCATCGAGGAACTTAAAGAGGTTGCGGGGGTTAGATTCTAAGAGCCGGGGAATCCACGTGTATACTTTGAGGTAGCAATCGTTCGGGGAAGTGAATTTACCACTACCGGTCGAGCGAGTAGTCTAGTCTCTTACTACGTAGCTTTTTGGGTTGAGACATTGAGTGGGGGTAAGCGCAGGCTCGGCTGCTTTTCCCTACTCGCAATGCTTCGCGCGAAATCACTTTTAAAGCACGTGCCGAAGAGAGGCTTCCTAAAGCGCACGTATTCTCTCACCCATCGAGAAGCCCAAACTCCCATTTCGCCGTCTTCACCTCTGACGCAAGAATCGAATAGAAAAAATATTGAGAAAATTGGTACGTCTAGGGCTTGGGTTGCCGTGTACGTTTCGAGTTTTTCTCGGGATATGTAGCATGTATAGTACAGCGTTGCGCGCAACACTGTACCATATCTCCTATATAAAACTCCAGGGAAACTTCTTTACGAAGACTGCTCATGAAAATACATAAACGTACGGAAAGACGTCACTCCGTCTCCTAATACGTCATGACAGCTGCGCCGTCTGAATCTTTATGAATGCATCATTCGTTATTTATAACTAATTTTCTTCCCTCTCTCCTGTCGGTACAATTTACTCTTCCGTTTCGTGTCACATTAGTTAGCTAAGTAATTCCGTTTAATTTGCAAAGTAAGAGGGTTTGCAGTACGGTGGAATCAATGGAGGATACGAGATGTGGGGTTGCTGGCTGTGAGCGTATCAGCTAGAGAGTGGGAATAAAAGGCAGATAGAGGAAGAGGTGAGATTTATGGAAACGAGCTGGTTCGGTGCCAGGTAGCTGGAGCTCGTACGTATGTATCATCTATGACATATTCGTTGATAAAGTTTGCGAGTTTGCGTCACACGTGGTCAGCCTCGCGAGGCATACTTAAGAGCAAAAGCCAAGCCGTGTGTTATGGCCGTTGCGTTCCTTGGCGTTTTCTCGAAAATGAAGTGACAGCTTGTCTAGCGCTATAACTCATCCGGGTAAGGTAGGAGGCATGGCAAAGTTAAGAAGGAGCGAGAGAGAGAGAGAGAGAGAGGGGGGGGGAGGGGGCAGGAGTTGCCAAAAGAGATGCGAGAAGGAAGGATGCTGTGCACCCCTGCGGTGTGTCCTTTCTGTCCGAGTGAACTCCCTCAAGCAGAATGGATGGACGTGTTCGCAATCTAACGCGCGCTCTCTGCTGCTGCACGGCAATATCGTGACACTGATTAGAGAAGACCAAGCTGGTCGGTCTAAATGATGAATCGCTCGTCCGACTTAGAAATATACTAACGTTGTTGCATTATCGTTGCCCGACATCTCCTTCTAAAACGCTCATCTACGTGGGTGGAAAATTAAAATTGCTACGGTTGAAAATTTATTCCTGATGTAAAAGAAGATTGGCGAATGGGTGGAATTTACATGTTCAATTAAAATACGGCAGAAATTGAGTAGCATTGTTTTGCTGGTAAATTAGTAGGTATAATAATGCAATGCGCTTCGTTTACCATGCTGCAGAATATGGCCACTGGGAAGACTCCTGACGCGGTCTGTTGCCAGTATCTATTTTTTCGCGGCGAGCAATTACGAGCCGCTGCTTTTTCCTTCCTCGTCTGGTTTCAACTGGAGATTCTGAAACAGAAGGCGAAGCGGCAAATTTATACCCCATCCAACTCGACTCGGATACTCCAGAAAAATAATTAACCCGTCTTACTCCGGCCAGTGGTGATGAGGAAACGAAGGGGAAGGGGATCCACCACTCGGTCGATGCAGAAATTTTACGTCCCTTCTTTTTCCCTACCGGAAAAAGCTTTTACGTCGGTTTTCTCCGAGCTTATATTTTTTACAGCCTCGGCTCAACTAGCTGCACTGTATCACTCGTATCGTCTTACATTGTTGAAGAACATAATGTAACACTTTCCTTCAGAAGCATCCTATTCGCAAGGGATAACATGCTACAATTTAAGCATCAGCTTGGTTTAATTGTTTCTGAGTGAAAGATGGATAATATTATTATAGTATATCTTTTATTAGGACGAATAAACTCAGACTTGTAACTACGATCTTTCTAAAGGTTCGAAAGAGAATCAAACTTCCCTTTGTTACTCGAATTTTAAATTATGGTGAAAACTTTGAATAGTGTGGCCGAATGGCAGTGATTTGATGGAGTGGCGATAATTTTTGTAAAAAGATAGCATCTATTTCGAATTAAATTCTTTTAGGCTCGTAAAAGCTTTTATTATAGGAATTAAATTTATCGATGTTCCTACCAATACTATTGAGTATACGTGCCGGACCTTACTTTTCTGGATACTCGTATTGTATTGATTTTAAAATTGGAGGATTACTTTTAGGTGAAAGAAATTGTAGTATGATCCGTTCTGGCATATATGCTGCATTACGCTCTAAGTTATTGAGCTCGTAAGAGGAAATTGTGCCCGCTAATAGCACGTTTCTGCATTGGACGCTAAAAGAAGCAAGAAAATGAAATTAATTCTAATACCCAAGCTATACGTATGATAATTGGTCTTTTAATATTTAAAATTGTCCAAGTTATTTTCCAGGAATGTTCAACGATGCTGCCTAAAATGACGGCTATTCCCCTAAACCGTAAGAGACCGGTTATTACAGTACCAATGGATAAAGAATGAGGAATGACGTATGTAATAGGGGAGTAAAAAGCGAACGATGCAAAAGCAGACAAATAGTTAAATAATCAGAGCTGACATTTCACGTGTTTTGTTGGCTCTAAAGTAAGAATCGTTACACAAGCAAATGTCCTTGGTCATTACATTTTAGCGCACTGTAGCTGGTATTCCTGGCCATACGGTCGTGACACTAACCCAAAAACGAAACAATGTGAGCAAACGGCCTGGTTTGGGCAGTTGGCAGTTGTCGCATCCTTGTGTCTGCGTATAGTTTCGTGGACCCGGAGTGGCCACAAGAAGAAACGGTTTGCCTCAGTTTCCGTTGTTTTCCAACAAATTCCGAGATTAAGAGCTTTCACCTTGATAGGGGGTTACGTGAGCAGTGAAGGAAGTAGCCGAGGTTTGCAGAAACTTTCCGGAAAGAAGATATCTTTCTCTTGCCAACGATGTCGCTAGCGTCGCTGGCGCTGCTGCACCAAGAGAAATGGAACAGTAGGATCCTTGCGATCTAGACTGTAGACAGAACCGCGCTGCGGGGCGAGTAGTGGTTGTCCCTGTGCTATGCCGAACTAGCCGAAAGGGAACGTCGAGCTTTCCGAGAGAATAAGAGGCCGTAGATAGCGGCGAAGCCTGCTCACAGCTTGTCGGCCAGGCCAAAGACCGGATTAAAGGGGCTCTTGGTTTATTAATGTTGGCACTAATTTGTACGTTCTCGCCTGGCGCCACGCTGACTCATTCCACTTACCGTCCTTCTCTTTCCTCCTAGCTACCACGCCGCTCCTTCTAATATGTCACTTTCTAAATTATGCATGCATCAACCAGTTAAAAACATAAATCTCACTTAACCGCTCTTCTTGAATTAATCTCTACCAACAATTTTATTCTCCTGCAAGCTTTTATCACCGGAATACTCGCTGGAAGAGTCGCGTGAATGTCATAAAGTTATACGAGCAATAGCGATGTTTAACGCTGAAGAGAGAAGAGAAATAAGTAAAAATTAGTTTAATTTTCATATTCTATTGTGTAGTATACATTTGACTAGAAATAAATTAGCCAAGATTAATTTATCAGGAATCACGAGATCGAGAGTTTCTCGATGGCAAGTAGATATAGTACGTACACCGATGAGACACACCCCTCTTTTACAAGATTAGATGCGCTCCAACATGGAAACATTTTTTATTATATATTTCAATATTGTAAATTCTTATTACAAAAAGGAATTATCGTTCAATTATATTTTGTAGATATATATATATATATATATTCAACTTAGGTACAATGGTATTTATCTCTTCGCTTGTACTGTGTCTGCGTCGCAGCTTTGCACAAGGCGGCCAACAGTTTTCTGATATTCATTCAATTTCGACATTTCCCCCATTTCTTTTTCCCTTACCTAACTCCCAAGACGAGCAAGCAAGGCGAGGTCTCTACTCCAACTCCACGGCACGTCTACTTTTTTTTCCCCCAAGTTTCATTCCCATCTTCTTTATTGTTTCAAGTCAAGATAATTCAAGACGTTTCCGTGGCTCCAATTGTATTTGCATACGACACTCTCTTTCCTACTTTCGAGCCGGATTAAGACTTTGTAAAACTGCCAGCGGATGCTGCGTGCTTTAGGGCACTCACGAATCTCTTTAATATCCATTGCTAAGTATCAGGTGTTTGTTCCTGTTGCCTCGAGTAAAATATATAGGCTAAAGAAGCACAGTCACGAAAGAGCGACTTGGTAGAATCTTCCTGCGGATAGCGTGCAAGGTATCTGCAATCTGGATGGTCGTAGTGGGATCCCGTTGATGTCGAAAAAGCGTTTGCAAAAGGGGAAAATGGAGTCTGAACGATCGTTGTAGTGGACTCGATAAGCGTATACACCCAATGAGGTTTACGCGTCGTTCGGTCGATGTAAAGTCGTTGAATGTAACATGGCGAAATTGGAAGGCTCCTTTTCCCTAGTAGCTATCATAATCGTAGCCACGAACGGCTTCACGCGAGGATAATGCGAAATGGCCACCGATTGAGAATTACTGAAGCGTGTTGGATGCCGATCGACTTGTAGACCACGTGGATAAAACCATCCGCATGCTCCATATGGATGCACGATATGCTATAAGCATCATTTGTGTACGTGGCTACTGTATACAAGATCAAATATTACGAGAACACGTGCACCGGTTGGTGTTAAGTAAGTTCCACTGGACTTTATGCAGCACATTAAACCGGAAGAGCAGGACACACGCATTAACCTTAGTCATGCAAAGTAATAATGGTATAAGTGTTAGTAGCCGATGGCAGCTGGGCGCCTCTATACGTGGCAAGTTTTGAGGGGCTTTTAAAGTGTTCTCTATTTACCACAGGTAGTAACAGCTATCGTTATACGTGTGTGATTAAAGCTAAACGCGAAATGTCCAGGGAAAGAGAGAGAGAGAGAGAGAGAGAGACATAAGAGGGTGGTGTCCTCGTAACTCGGACACGATGTATACTGCACGAAGAAAATAACACATTTTTTATCCTCTCAACAATTAGTTTCTCTTATCTTGACACTTACACGGTTACCAAAGCTCTTCGGCTAGAATTTTTTCGTGTTTCCGGTTTCCCTTAATATTGATATTCCTCCTTTACGCTCGTATCAACTCCGCACCAGCTACCTACACTCTTGTGTATTCAGATTAAGTCAAGACTTTTAATCACTTTTCTGACACTTTAAGGCCTTATAGAGAAATTATAATGTTTCGCGTGGAAATTTGTCACGAAAATAATGTTATAGCAAACTGTCGGAGAGAATTCGCGATGCTTATTCAAATGGCTTGAAATGTAAGGAAAGGAAAGTATATATAGTACTAAAACGGAAGTAAATTTTCTCTCATCTTCGTGTAATGCAAAATTGCTTCCTTATGATTTTTTCATAATTTATTAAAAATTCAGATTTTTTATGTCGCCTTCATCGTTAAATTTTTAATTTAGTTAAAAGAATTACAAATTTTTTACAATTCCTACTTTTATCTGATTGATACAGTGTAAAGACATGGATTTCCAATGAGGTCTTTGAAATTTTGAATCTAGAAGATCCGACATACATATACAGAAAGTATCAAAGAGCTTGAAGGAGCGATACTCTCGTTATCTGAGAGCGAGAAGTGCAATATTCTTGTAGACGACAAGAAGCCCTCGATGAATACGAGTGCGTCCTATCGAATGTCTACTCGAGCACGGGGGTACACGTGTGTACGATCGTGCCACGTTTAACCAGTTTACGAGGTAAAGCGAAGGCTGTTCATGAGTGCAGAAACGTTGAGTGCACACTCGGATATTCAGCAGGGAGAGTAGAGAAAAAAGGGAGAGAGAGAGAGAGAGGGAGAGAGAGAGAGAGAGCCATTGCAAACGGCCTTGATAAGTTTTTAACACGATACTCCCCGTTGTTATTATTATCATCTGCAATCGCGCGCTTACCGGATATAGCTTTTATGCCGAGTTTTATGGCGCGAATAGCGCTACGATGCTTCGGAAATGAAGGTGGCTCGAAGAGTGAACCGTGAGCACGGAAGATCACAGCAGTCCCATCCGAGATAGACAATTTTTACCGCAGTTAGCGATCGCAATAACGATGATCGTATCGAGACACCTTGCGTGGATATAAAATTCCACTCCAGGTATTTATCTGAGTGAGCGAGCCGTCAGAATTTCGCACGTTAGACTTGTGACGCTGGAGCGTTTTGGGTGGACGCTGCACACGCTCGAGGGAAATATAGCAGGCAATATAATTCCAGGAAGAGTCATTCGAGAAAGTCGAGGGGTTTTCAAGTGCGCGTTGCTTCGCAAAGTGTCCATGGACGCAGCGCTCGATGTGTGTGCATCTTTCTATACATATAACGTCGTCGTCGAGCGAACTGCTGCAGCTTCGGAATAGAAACGCGATCAAGCTTCGCAAGGGATGCTACGGGTCTGGAAACGAACGACAGGTTATTGAAATACCATCACGAATCGAGCATTTAAGAATCGAGCCTCTGTGGAATTCCAATTTCGATCCCTCGCACACGACGTCGTACCCTTTGACGATTATGAGCGCGCCTAATCACGACTGTACCGAGCAGATATTTCTTCAGCTTTTTGCTCATCAACCGCGACGATGATTAGATATGAGACGAATTCTGCCGTTGAATAAAACTCGCGCGCTAAACTTATTGGCCAAATTCTTTGCGTCGACCCTTTAGCGTCGTTAAGTTTTATGAAATTCTGAGGCGTGAAGCGGTATCGGCGATGTAGCCAGAATCGGTCGCATCGAGTCCTGCGTTGCATACCGTGAGAAAGTGGCGCTTTCAGGATAAGCCGGTGTCGGGGAACAGAGCACGATCTCGGGGAAAAGGGATCTAAAGTTTCCGAGGACATTTTCCAAAGCACCTACTTTGATAAAATTTTCCAAACCCGTAGCGCTGTTACGTGTACGGTCGTTCTTGCTTGCCTATCTATCCTGGTGCTTATCCGTCGTTAACCTCGCGTTAACCTATCTTACTCGTACAAACAGCGGTGTCCTCTATATATATGTATAGATACGACATGCGCAGTGGTTGCGCCTTTTTGGCTGGATCCGCGTCGACGTTTCACGCTTAATAGTACGTCGCCCGTAAGAGAATTGTCTATATGTACTACATACATATGGATATATATATGGTATATGTGGAATAGACTAAAATGGTATAGTCGTAAATAGATATATAATTAGCTAGTGGCTCTTACAAAGGGATACGCTTCCGCGCCGAGTTTCCGCTACCCGTTTGTCAGGGTTCCTGTGTACATGATATCCTCGTACCACCGACAGCACACCGTTCTTCTTCTGTCGCCTATACGTACACCCTTCGTTCTCTCCTAACACGCTGCACGGTGCACGCTTCCTTCATCACCGGTTAAACTAACCTACCATGACACGCCAATATGGTTTGTGGTTTCGCGAAACTCGCCTATCTCTTCCTTCCTTTACCTAGAATTTCTCTATTCACCCATTGGTTTTGCTAGAAGCTGCCAACAATTTGCTCCTCTGCAATAATAATTTCAATCTGTCATTCGGGATATTTATTGCGAATTCATATTGCATATTTTATACTTAATTAAAAGTGAACCAGAATAAGGATATTTTAAAGTATAACGATTTTCTCGGTCATCAAAGAACTCTGCGGTGTAATTGAAATTGATTTTATATGCATTGGAAAATTAATTTTGCTTCTTCAGAAGACACTAACCGGTGCCGTCATTGAGTTAACTATGCCATATAACTGCTCGCCAGCGAGGGAATAGATTTACTGTAAATATCATCATCAAACGGCTATGGCAATACAGAAAAGGTTAGGAGCCAGTAATTAAATCCCCGTCGTTTAACTTTTACCATTACCTCGGTTCCATATTTTACTGCAATATTAGTGGCCGCAGTACTCAGGTAAATAGAGTTAAAGTGTACCACTCTGTTTTATATTGCCAAGCTGGAATGATAATGTAACGTTACATAGAATTTTTTACAAGTACATTTCTTTATGACATTCAATGCGACTAATTAATTAAAGAAATAAAACGCTTGCCTTTTTCAGCGTCCTTTCGTCCTTATACAATTTTTAGTATAAAAATGGTTTGGAGGGTAATTATTTGATTTTAGGAGGAAAATTTCTCAGGGATTTAGAAATCTCGTTGCGGTGACATCTTAATATCTGCAGTTTCATATCCCTGCCTTTCCTACTTTTGACAGAGGCAACGAACATTTAATAAAACGCACTTTATCGGAGCAGACATTTCTAATTTTAAGCAGCGCTGTATATCTCTTTACCCTCTGGGAACTATCACGACCAAGTTTGAAACATTACAGAGAAGTACGGATAATGAAATAGAACAGAGCCAGATATGATCCATTGCTAAAAGGAAGATGATATTCCACAAGTTAAATGACCGATCAGCAGGGCGATAGATTTAACTTGATGAAGAGCATCCAATGCAAATGTTTTTATGGATATAGTGCTAGCGACAGTAAATTGGCTAACCATGAATTACCGCTTCTACCACGACTTAACACTATAATGCACTCTGGAACAATTATTTATTCAAAGCGTTTCATATGGACTCAACAAAGCACTACACGATTTACTAAAACACTGTATAAGAACAAATAGTAATAAAAATCGATTGATTTTCGATGTAAGTCAAGGAATTAACTATTAATCCTACACCAGAAGCTATTGGTTCACTTAATAATTTTATTTCTCGACGTTATTCTAGGGATAAACTTTTTCCCAATACTGCTGCAGGTAATCGATTACTATCAATTTGAAAAATATTTTAAGTTTCTTCACTACAATGAAAAGCTTATTGTAATTGATTTTACAAAGCTAGAAGAGAAACGGGAAGTGATACCTTTGTTTCGGCCTTGTCAGCTTTCAGCAAGATTTAGTTGGTCGACGCGAGAGACATCGCGTCGCCGTCTAGTTCCATTTTGTACTATATATATGCTTGGCTGTATTTGGTTCTTCGTGGTTTTCCAAAGGAACAATTCTTGCAGATATGATAAATCGAGTGGAAAGTCCATTTTGTACGGACCACTCTTAGATAGATTAATTACTAGCTTACATATCGGGAACGAACCAACTTTAAGTTGTTGCTGCTCGTAAGTTGGACTTGAAATGTCCTTTGACATGGTTCGTACTCGTAAACTACGGCCAACTGGGTAGAATAAGCTCCTGTGCGAATACACGCTCCACATATATGCATGTGTTTGTGTGTCAACGTCTAAGTACAATGATTAAGTTGCACGATCCGAAAATTGATCGATCTCTCATATATTTAAAATTCTCAGTTTTGATGAAATGGCATTCCGAAGCAGAAACGCAATTTGGCGCTTCCAATAATCGAAATTAAGGTTAAAATTGAATATACTTATATAAAGACAGCGTGAAAAGAGTTATTGCTTCTGGCTGGGACGTTCCTTCGCGACTCTGGCGCGACGCACACTTTGAAAGCGGCTGATACACATTTCCTGGATATACGTAAGAGAGGAAATAGCCGAGGAAAGTCACGATTTGTTGGCTCCATTGAAACGTCCTTACCTTTTTTTCCAAATCATTCGCAGGCTACATATCATACTTGGACGGACCGCCACCTTATCGCGAAATTCGCCTTTTTATATTTCACTCGTATTTTCTGTCAAGGCGCTTTTTTTGCTTTTTCCAAGAGTCTGATTGCGAGTTAGGATTGGAGAAGCAGCGAATGATGGAAGAGGATAGTTGACAATGAAAACAAGAGCGGGATGGGGATAGAGAGGGTTTGAGCGGGCGCCATCATTTTTCGTGAAGGACTTTCAGAGAGCGGGATCCAGAGAGGGACGGAATTCGGTCCAATTTGTGTCTCCGTTCGGGCAAACTCAATCGGTAGGTTCCGTCCGATATTTACCGAGTCGTTCGGACTCCGTGTGAAATGGTTTTCTCGATTCTTGTCTCCTTTCGTGGCATCTCTTGCTTTCTGTTCCCGTCACCCATTCCCACCCCTATCCCTATTTCTCTGCTCCCCCTTCCCCTTCTCCCATCCAACTCTCTATAGTGTAAAGTTTCCGTGCGCACGTGCACCTCCGAGCCGGATTGCCGCGTTAGTAGTTGAATTCTACACCCGTATCGCCCCCTCCTTTCAATCGTTTCATTCGTTCGCTAGTACCAGCTAGGAGTTTAAAGAGAAATTTGCATCTCTGTGGCGCCAGCCGCCGTTAGTCTCCTCCGTAGTCAATTCTCAATCTGGCCCACCATTCTGCCTCTTATATCCAAAAACGAATCTTTCCCTTTCTCCAACAAGCTTTTATCAATCCTCTTGAATTGTGTCGTACTCTATATGACCCATCCAACACGAAGCACTCGAGCGAGCTATAAGTCGCATCACTAAACTGGAAATTTAACTTTCTCAGATTATACGAACACAATATACTTGAGTACCTATATATATACCTATATAGTATCGCTTAACTATTATCATTATAAATTGGTGGATAATATCCTGCTACATATTTTTTTATGACTTGTCGTAACTGGGACAGTCTTGATGTATATCGTACATATTTTATGTGGTAAATTTTAAATACCCTTTTCAATCGTCAATTTTATTGATAGTTTCATTAAACTAGTTTCAAAGTTTTATTTTTCACACACACTAGAGTTTATTACCGTACCATGAAAATGTGACAAATCAGTAGCAAACGCGAAATCGATAAAGAAATGAATCGTAAATTATTACTAACATTGATTAAAATATTAATAACAATTGCTCTTCATGCATAAGATATTGAATATGCTAGATGTACGTTTTGCTAACAATATATAATGAAAATGTTGAGAATAATTTAAATTTCAATTTTCAGGACTGTTTGCTGCAAACACCCTATTTTTCTGTTGACAGTAATATATTATGTATAATGGACTCCTTCGTAACAAAAAGTATTTAAATAAATCAGAGAAAAACAATGATATGTGCAAGATTATTTAAAATTGCTTCTATCGCAAAAGCTATATTCCGATCACTTTTTCTACAATTTTAAGACGCTCTGCTGAATATCCTAGTCGACCAAAGGCGCTACTAGTTTTGAACTTGTTCAAGCTTCTTGACGGCTACTTTTAAATCCAGCAGCATGATTTTCAAGTTTGGCATAGGATAACGAGAGACAGAAGAACGTGCTCAGTCGTCTTAAGAAAAAGCTAACTTTGAAAACGCCCATCGATCCCTCGCTTTCCATACGTATGCACGCAGATCCATTTGTTTACGAACGAAAGACACTATCCCCTTATATCGAAGCAGGAGGCTCTCGTATTAAAATTCAACCCACGACTAGCTACATTCGATTTCATCCGCGTATAGCGTAGACCTTTCGACCTTCGGCAAAGCACACATTTTTCAGACAACTTTTCTGCAAAAGTAGCCCCACTGCTCTCGTATAATCGTGGGTTTAATTTTAACTCTGATTAAACGTGCGAGCAATATTTATAATAGAGTTAACTCCAGTGTGTTTCTCTACGTGCCAAGAGCGATAAATGCACGTTTTTTATAAAAATTCTCTAAAATCGTGACGCACATTGTTAAAAAGTTCTGTTACATCGCTTTCAACATAATCAGTTATATAAACAGCTAAATATCATTCGCTCGTACCAATAGAGCTGTGACGTTTTACAGCGTTCGACAATTCAAGATTTCATTACATTTTCTATCGCGTAATTGTACGTTTCTACGTATGGTCTATAATACGCAACTGGTGCGCAACCACAATAGATATACTATACTATTCCCTGCTCAACTCTTTGGCACCACCTTCATCGGGTATTGAGGCGCCACTTCCATTTTATTGAAGGCGCCACGGAAAAATTCTCTCGATTTCTGGACCCGCATTTTCAAACGGTCATACCGATGGCAATACTTTCTTATCCATTCCCCCATATCGCCAGAAGCAACTTATAACAGGATCAGTCATGAGCTTTACATGTTTTAGGTATGGTATGTAAACAGTAAAGCAATATATCCATTTTTAGATTAAATTCCTTTCTTCGTTTCCCGAACAATAGTTGTATCCTGACTAGGACAAAACTATATAGCTATATATATATAGAATTGTTTAGAAGCGCGTGCTTTTAAGAGCAGGCTGAAATGGCTTATAGCGTAATATTCTTTCACGTGCAAAAATCCAAAGCACGATCTGACGTAATACAGTATTATAGGTTCCAGTGTAACTGCATGCACGGTGTCCAGTGATGCAAAAAAGGACGTGTATAGTGGTGGGGATGAAAAACTTCGTATTCTGAGGCAGCACCGAAGCAAACTGTCCTTGGACAGTAGCCAGGGGTAAGGGGGGTAGAAGGACGAAAAGATGAAACTGGGATTGCAAAACTGTTTCAACGTATGGAGACAGTGTAGAGATGCACAGATGTAAGTGTATTGCATGCACGTATTATTGCTTTATATCCAAACGGGAAGCAAACGTAGCTTCTTCTTCGTTGCATCTCGCGTCATGGACAGTATTCCATTTCTGGAAATAAAATCTATTTACACAATACGCGCGTAGTAATAGCGTATAAGCCAACCCCGTAGAGATTGACTAAAATCTAATTTGCTTTACTAGCTACTCTTTAACAGCTTTATCAATGAACGAATGACAGACCACTTAAAAACGGCGCTGATCGATTAAAGTGATTAAAGCGATGCTGGTAGAGCTTGGTGAAACATTTGGTCCGAACCGATTTCTCGTCGGCTCCTAAAAGAGAGAGAGAGAGAGAGAGACAGACAGACATACATATTCATTGGGTTTGCAACGGCGCACAAATGCAGTAAAGGGAATATCGAATTAAGCGACAAGGTTCTCATCTAGAGTTGGTGCTTCCGATTGCTCTCACGTGTGCCAAGATGCAGGAGCCGCTAATTACGAGTGATTAGAGTGAATAGCGCAGAGCAATTTAGGTGATTTCGAGGCGAGACTGACCACCTCCGGGCGAATATGACCGAAAGCCACGAGACACAACGTATTTCGAAGCTTCGATGGCATCAGCAAGACTGAAGAGACGAACCAACAGACTGGTACAAAGCTTCCTCATCTATCTATTGGCAATTGATAATAGCTTGAACGTCCAATTCGTCTTCTCACATCGACATCCCCGTATGTGTACCTTATTTATGTATATATATGTATACTAATATAAATAGTCCTCAGGTTTCTGGATAACCCAATGCAACAACCCCTTTAATCTATTAAATTGGACCAAACTAAATAATCACGCCACCTTTTAGGAAAATCTACAGAACCACGATGTACAAGGATCATTAAAAACCATCGCGCGAATCTTTTACAGGATGATCTTGTGGTAAAGCAAAGCACTCGGTGAAAAATAACGCTCAACTATATCGCTTGCAACACCTTTGAATTAAGTTTTTACACTGCGGAAACAAACGAGAAAGACGTATGTAAACCAAAACAATCTTGGCTTGGTTCTTTCTCAGCACACAATGGTGGTGCGTTGTGCACTTTTAATACGATGCTTTCATGAGTAATAAGCAACGTTGTTTCTTGCTTAACGAAGCGTGCGGCATGTAAACAAATACTCGAGAGCAGACTGTAAAGACGCAAACAGGTGAATTGCGGTTGTGGTAACAGAGCTGGATGGAAGAGATACGAAACGACGTAATTTTACATCCAGCAAGACGGTTTCTTGAAATTCAGGTTAGTCTTCTTCACGGTAGCGTTACGAGTAGCCTGGTCGAGATTAAAAATCGTATAGGAAACGATTCGACAAATAAGCGTGTAAGTAGATAAATACGAAAGTACGTCTGAAAGTTCGGCAGCACTATAGTCGAGTTTTACTCTCTGGCAAACCTTTCGCCAGAACCGACTTTTACAAATGCCTGAAAAGTCAAAAGTACAAGCCCGATATCTTCTGCAACTGAGATTCGTGCCTTTTCTTTCTTCGTACGTATATGGTGCAACCGGAACTTGCTTTCTTCTCTTCTGCTCTTGCCACGTTTTCTCTCTGTGCCAATGTACCCCTCCCCTCCCCTTCCCCCTATATCTATAACTCTCACTCCTCTTTATCCTCATTCTAGACTCCTCTTTCTTTTTCTCCCTTATTCTGTTCTTTGGATGTGCACTCTCCGTTCCTTCTCCTTACGACGAAGCAACTATTTGGAAATTGAAATATTACCACCATCGCGCAGAAAAGGGTTACATCGAAACGATTTGGCGCTGTGCCAGTTTTCGAGATGTCTACCACGTTCCAGGCTACGTAAACTTGCGTAAATATGCAGCAAAAAAACTGGCCTTTTCCGGAACTCTAGGTTTGTAAAAAAGAAGCATGCATAATGAGGGAGAAAAATTTATGCAGTTATTTGCTCGAAGACTGAGAGCCTCTCGATAATTCTGTCGTCGCGATACCGATCTGCATAATTATATGCGCAGCAACTTATCTTGCCATCCGTCGCGTGAACGGCCACTTAATTATTGATAGCATTCAATCTGCTACCCTTCTATATACATTTATCCGACTAACGGTTATTTTCATTTTCGTGTCCCGATATCGCGGAATAAATAATGTTTACCCCAATGCGCACGAATCCCCATACGCGACGTCGATAATGCAATAGAATCGCATCTTTAGCGAACCACGTACTGTATATGCGCATCGAATATATTGGATTCGTAAATCACGTCGTTCGCTTTAAGGGCAACTTTAGTAAGTTCGTCTGCAGGCTTTAGTGGTTTCCAACTTTGCGCATTAATTTCGGTCAACACCTATACTTTTATTTCGCGCTTAAGGCGTTTTTAGACAAAGTTCGTATGTTACACGACCAACAACGTGGAAAAGATTGCACTTTAAAGTTGGATACTATCGTTTTGCTAACTATACCTTCTCTCAATTCTATCGATCATTTGGAGAATAACACTTTCACTTGTTCTAAATCAGTAAATTCAACAATTGCAGAGGGAACCAGGGCTGCTTGTTTACTTTGCTAAAAAGTTATACAGCTGCTCTTGGTATTGGTGGATGATTGTTGGTACAGCGTGACTATATAAATGTACAAAGTGTTAGCGGACGCTATTCCAAGCATTTGTGCACACTGTTTATGTTCTCCCATGATAAGTTTCTTTAATATTTTTTTCAAAGCATTACTTTTTATCGAAATAACGATTAGCCCGGATCTTTTCTTACTAAGTTAAAACAAGTTTTCTCTAGTTATCGTGTAAATCAAGTAAAATAAGTAAATGTACATATATACGTTTGATATGATGAAAGCGATAAAGTAATGAAGCAGTAGGTACTTCGGCAGAGAGACCTGGTTTTTTAAGCTCGTTGACTCGTTACTTCCGTCCGATTCAACCCACTAAATAGAATTTTCGAGTATTACAAGATGTCTTTGCTTAAGATCTTAAGCAAAGCAAGCCGCCACCCTTTTCGTCAAACGAGGTGCTATACCGCGTCTATCTCATTTTACCCCATACAGACCGATCCGACCTTCATCTCAATTCTACCTATAACGTTTCCTTTGCTGCGCGATTCAGATAACTTTCTAGTCTCCTTCCTTCTTTCCTTCTTCCCTCTGCATTTTACAATTATCTTCAGTAATTAATGACACGTCGTTAATTCTACGCCTCTTTTTATTCTGTCCTTACGATGCTCATGGAGGCAATTATCATTTTGTAAAATTGAACATTTTTCCTCTTAATTTACTCTTTAATGAGGGCAGCGTCCTTGTCTCCTTATGAAATATAGAATAAGGATGAGTTATAATATTCCTTCATTCCTACTGTACAAAGTATAATATTTTTCATCGAAACTTTCAAGCCATTATACTTAAGTAATAATTGGAAGAATTTATATTCTTAGCAAATTTTTTCGTAATTGAAAAATCCTATAATATCACTTTAATGTTTTCTTTTGTCAATAAAAGGAAAATTGATTTTTTACGGAAAATGTTTTGACTGGCATGATGTTTTAATTCGTTGGGATAAATAAAAGTAAACATGGTTGTTTTTATTAATTCTCCTGTATAGAAATTGAGCATTTACATGTAGTTTACGCGCTTGGTCGGCAAACCTTTACGGATATATCTGAAAGAATGGAAAAGGAGGGGAAGTATGGGGAAGTTTCTATTTTGGGGGGCTGGAGCATCATGCAAAATGCAAAATGAAATTACTAACGGCTGCATAACCGCGGTACCAATTAGCGTGGCATTAATTGAGTCAGGCGTCGCTGGCGACGGACATACACGAGCAGTTCAGTTCGCTAGTACGTCGTCGGTACATAATAAATTTTCACTACGACGACCTTTCGACCGCAGGAATGGAAACGGCAATCACATTACAGTGATTATCGTCGACGAGAACTCTGATGTGGTATTGGTAGTCACGTGCGTATATATAGCGTTTTGACCATTGTCTCCGCGCGTCAAATTGGCATTAATGATTCGAGAGTGCCGTACTCGTACTCGTTAGCTTATTCGAAACTCCCTGGAGCATCTTAATTGACGAACGACTGATACGTAGCCTTATATATACCGTGAACAAGAATTTTCCAAGAAATTTGCTTGGAGCACTGTAAACTGTGGTAAAGTTGGAGAGCTTTGAATGATAAAAAACTTGATGCTTTCTTCCAAATAATAAAACTGATGTATAGTAGTTTAGGAAGTTGAAGAGAAATAGAGATAGAGTTTGGCAGAGACAAAGTCTGCGGAATAGTAAAGTGGCTGGTGAAGATCATAGATGTCGCGAGCTCAATCGAGGTGGTTGATCAATTCAATGAACCGAATTGGTCGTCGAGAATCAATCAATAGGGGTATACCAGATAATATATCTGTCATATTGTTACTAGCACTGATCTATTGTTAGTTAAGAGGTGAGGGAGAATCGCACAATAGGATATACCGTAGAGAGGAAGGAAGGAGATGCTGACGTAACTCGGTAGATAAGTAGATAGATAAAGAGATAAGCCCTAACCTTGCTAGCATGGGGAAACATATAAGTATATACCTATATCCTTATACACATTCAAAGAGTAAATGAATTATCACGACAATCATTCTAGCAATCTCTTCGTTGAAATGAATAAGATGGATTTCATTAAAGCTGTCGATGATTGACAATATAAATATATACACATATAGGCAAAAGTTCAATCTTTATTATGCTTAACAATTTGCTGTTAGCTAACCACGATACATATTCAGGAAGCTATGTGAATATGCGGTATCGTGCATCCTGAATACTCGATTGAAACACCTCGCACGATCAAGCGAGCAATTAACACGTTAATAAGTGCCTGCGGCGCTAAATTTATAGCCTACATCATTACGATTAATGCTGTTCAATTTCAGACGAAATGGATAAAGGGCGACAGGAGGGTGACAATCGCGCGACGGTCGTGATATTGTGCGATGCAATTGTGAAAAGCACTTTTTGCTTGGCAAACTCGTATCTCCAGCTGATTCAATACTGCGCGATGCTCCATGTGTGAATTATGACACGGCCGCGTGATTTCAGCTATTCCCCAATTTCCAATGCGGCGTCAATTTATTATACACCGAGAGAGAAATAGACTGGCGATGAAAAATTTGTATCGAACGAATTCATAACGGCAGGTTACAATGGCTCTACAGCTGTGCGTTATATAGCCAACTACTAAAATGTTCCGCCAAAAATTAAATCTATTCGTCATTCATTAAAACTTTCCCATTTCAGTAAGCTACGTGAATATTATCATAGTTGATAAAATGGCTAAAATCCATTTTTCTCTTTGACACTCGAAACTCACTCTTCTGATTTGACTAATGACAGTAATCGTAAGTTTTATTTTTCGTGCGAAAACGACAATTTCGTTCCATTTGTGCTTTAATGTCGCTCTGTTGTTTTATCTAAAAAGGAAAGTCGTCATTTCAAGACATTTTGTGACAGTAGCAGCAACGATATCTCAATCGCAGATTTGTTATACCTCGGTTATGGTACTTTTTCACAGTTTGAGTGAAAAAAGTTGGTCCACATATAAATCACGGGGGATTTAACGCGTGATACGCAACTGACAGAGAGAGAGAGAGAGAGAGAGAGAGAGAGAGAGAGAGAGAGAGAGAGAGAGAGAGAGAGAGAGAGAGAGAGAGAGAGAGAGAGAGAGAATTTGGAGACCCAGTTGGCAACCCACGTGTGTCGATATAGTTATTTATTGCTTATGTAGGGCTTTAAAATTAACTAAAGTCAGAAATAATAACTTGGTTTACAAAATTTAACATAGAATTTATTCACTCCTACGTGCAACTTGGTTACAAGTCACGTCTCTGTTTCATAATCGTCTCAAAAAATCTATTTCCTAAACAACCAGTGTCACGAAATTCTACACATTCGTTTTTTTTTTCTTTTCACTTAGTAAAATCACCAACCATGCAAATACTTATGGAATAAATTATACCAAATTAAATTAGCTACGCACATTACACTTATTACACAATATATTCTATTATAATGTACCTTAAAGTGCTTAAAGATAAAAGCATCATATAGAGACAATATATATGAAGGAACAATAGGAACAACCATTTACATTGCGATACTTTATAATAACGTACGGCATTATTTATGTTAGATAGACATGCTATTGGCATCGTTCTACTCAGAAACTTGTCAACCAAGAAAAATAATACTGCTGACACAAAAACTACGACGTTTATACGAGATTTGTATAGACCCATTCGTGTAAAAGTACTATTCTCTTGAATTACATTACTATTTTGTAGGTTCATCTTTAACCGTATAACATCTTTACCACTACTTTTCTACTCCCTCAATTTCCAATCTTCCGTCGCAGATCCTTTGTCAAAGCGAGAGTCACACCTCTGACTTTCTAAATTTAAAACATTAATACATAACTAACGAGCTTTATCTGATATAAAATGAACGCCACATAAATGAATTATTTTGCAATCACACTTTGGGAATGAAGTACTTAATAATAAATTGGTAGTAAGTACTGATGCGGTAATAATGGCGTGAATAAATAAAACACATAGGACAGTTTTAAAGTAACTTAATACGTTAAGCGAGTTACTCTTTGCGTTCTTACTTTTTCGATAGTACGTAAGCACAAACACCGCGTGCTTCTTGAAGAGGCGAGCAACATTTTGAGCAGAATTGCAGAGGAATGTAGTTCGGAATGCATGGGAAGTACTACGGCGCACAATGGAATGGTGCAAAAGGGTCGATCACGTTTTCGGAAAAGCGGAAGATTGTCAGTACGCTTGAGTCGTCGTTTCTTCAGGTGAAAGAATTTAAACGAGAGCTCGGTTGCCTGGCACCTTGCTACGGAATACATTCTGGTACAAGTAACGCAGTAGCATTAAAGATCCTTCGGTGGGAAAGACTGTGGAGCGTTGAATAAAAGTGCACACTCTTATCTCGATGCTGTTCCAGCTAAGGTGCTGGAGAGTTTAGGTGTGCGAACTGGCGGGGAAGGGGGTGCTAACATAAAAGTAGCTATGTAAGGGTTGAACGCAACGAGCGAGAACTCTCAGACCACTACCGCAATGTAGATAGCTGTGGGTTAGGTAGGAGCGTTCATTACATGGTTTAAACTCTGTGAAAACCCATATCGTCTACGTCGTTAATATTTCATTAGGTAGCCTACCTTTTTCAACCTCCACCTTCATGGAAGTTAATAACAAGTCTCGCGTTCATTGCCACACATGCGCCGCTACATTTATATTATAGTATACGTGGACGTTATACTGTATCGTTGAAGGAGCCTGTTATCTACAGCTGTCTAGAGGGAGAGAGAGAGAGAGAGAGAGAGAGAGAGAGAGAGAGAGAGAGAGAGAGAGGATAGTGATAAACAGTATAACCCTATATTTCGATAATTCTCCCCATAAATTATAAGCGTAAAAGGCTAAAGCGGCCTTTGCTGTCCAATAAGCCCTAATGATCTTCCCTGACGGACGCCCACCTAACCTTCCTTCTAGACGTGTAAAGTTAATAAACGCCTTGGTTCGTTTATTACATTTTTTTATACCACCCCCTCTCAGTGCTACAAACCCCTACCGCAAGCTAAAACAATGTTGAGCAGAGTGAGAATAACGTTTCGAGGCATCTATTTGCATAGAATGAATACTCCATTCAATATTAGCATAGGAAAGCAGAAATATTATTGTAATTTTAAACAAGACCACGCGCAATCGCGGTGGCCAAAAAAAGAATGAATATACGTGTCAGCAACTAATGAAATTTACGAAACGGTCCTTATACATGGTTCTTTCGTCGCTATAATATATCGAGGGATTTCAATTTTGCATGGGAGAATATCCAAAATCCCTCTAGTATGTATATAGCACATTATTATAGGATTGAACTGATTACGCGTAACAATATACCGGTGATGTACTGACCTGCAATGATGTATCCGGAATGCATCATTCTCTAATCAGATAATAACACGCAGCGAACGCGTCTGGACCCACTACTTGAAAGCCCGATCGATTTAATCCAAATGGTACTGGCAATGATTACGAGCCACTTGCATCCTGAAACAGCCGATACTTCGCCTGTCCCGAGCTTAATAGTGTCGCCAGAGATCCATCGATAAATTCAGTTTTGGTCCTGTTTTGGTTGAACTGGGTGTTCCATTCCAAAAGGAAAAAAAGAGTAAATAAAGTTTTTTTCAACGAGCAGTGGGAGAAAAGAAGGAAATAAAAGTTTGTCGAATTGCCAACTACTAAATATTACACAGTTAATAATTATAGGATAAAATTATTACTTTTTACGGGAGTATGAAAGTTTTAATTGGGCACTCGATTTACTTGTTGAGCTATTTTTTACCCTGGCAAGTTCTAGTTGGATTTTAAAAGAATATATAGAAAGGAATATACATTTCCAATAAGGCGAGAGAGTTGGACTCTCTCTCTCTCTGCTGTGATACTTAGCGTCGGATGCGCGATCACGTCTAATACGACTTGCCGATATCGGAAGGGCGTGCTTACGAAGGAACAGACTCATTTATAACTTTTAATTGAGTACGGAACTTTGCGGCCGACTAGGACCAATCGCTGTGACGTGCTTTGTAATGTTTGATCGGCCTGTATTGGTCTATAGAGCAGACCACTGGAGAACCAAGTAATTTGGCACCGAAGCATATTAACCTCTATCTTAAATTATGCTTAAAACTCTTTGAAATACGCCGAGTGAGAGAAGCGAAGTATTTTCAGATGCGCTCACACTTCTTTCGACTCATTCTTTTTCGCGAAGATAGATGACCGTCGAATTTTCTTACAGCACTTTTCGATTAGCCGCGGAAACTTTCGGCGCCCCTCGCGAAAAATGCGAACGCCTTACTTGACACCATGATTTGTGATTCCATACATTAATCAAGATTACCACCATCTATTTAGATTAATGTCTTAATGCTAAAGTTTCCTTATTAAACCCTATGGCCAGCAGTTATCATACTTTTAAAACAATTTTCTAATTGATCCAGCTGAATATAATTCTGCAGGAAGTTTTACGATACAGTTAATATCTTATAGGAAAGCATAATATTGTACCAATGATGATCAATCAATATTATTACACTGCCGTTTACTCGGCCAAGCGACTATATTTTTTTTATTCCTCAGAAATTAGCAACTATTTGTCTTACGCGAAACTTAAAAAACTAACAGTGGCTACGTATATAAGTTTAGTCCTTGATCAAGAAACTTTATCGACTATAACTATGTTAGAAGAAGGAGGATCGCTCGGGAGATTAAATGAGATACGAGCAAGATTTAAGACAGAAAATAACGAGATACCACAGCTTTTTCGTTTTTCCACAAATTCTTCGGTGATTTACTTGACTTTGGGGTCAAAATGATGCTAGCGGAATGAGCCCAACGAATTCGCAGTGCCCGTAGGTTATGCTTCACATGGCGGCGCGGCGCGTCACGGTACGGTAGGTAGAGGCTTGTTAGGGTGCCACATACAGTGCCGGACATCAATTCATCCCTCGCAGCTGAGTCTACGAGTACATTTCGAGCAGCATCTTCTCCCGTGCTTCACCTAATTTTGCATCATATTTTTTACCACTCGTCGGACAAATCCTGCCAAGAGGAACGAATAAATCAGTGCTCTACACCTTTTCTACCCGCGAACTACAGAATTAATCAGAATTTCCTACTTCTGGACGTCTAGAATAAAATGCGGTTATATCCTATGTACATAACTGGATCTGAAATTGAAATTCTCGCAAATTCCGTCTAAATGGAAAGTTGAAAAATTAACAATAAGCTCGGGGGTTCGAGTGACGCAGCTTTAGTTGGATTAAGATTTTCGACCGTAGCATTAAATCGTTTCTGCAGGATGTAGATTGAACCGGAGAATAAGAAAATTTAATGTTGATGGCGAGTTTGCGTCGATGGGTAAAGTGAATAAATAAATATATAAATGCATATGTATGCGGTGTGCGAGGAGGTAGAAAATTGGTAAAATGAATGAGGGTATAGGGGAGAGAGAGAGAGAGAGAGAGAGAGAGAGAGAGAGAGAAAATCTCGGACAAAGCGTAGAAGTGAACTGGGGTGGTAGGATGGGGAAGAGCATGAGGAAGGTAGAGCTCGTGGCAGGTGCTGGACTGAAACTCAAGGCTTCGAGAGGAGTAATCCTTCACGGCGCTTAAATAAACGACGTCGTTTGTACGCTCTCCTTGTGGTGCATGTGCCTCACTACCACCACTAGAACGATTTCTGCTTCTCGAATAACACACTGGCCAAACGTGGCTAACCGGGCTAACCCCCGTAGGGTTGTAGACCAGCCTACACGATTGCCGTCATTCCTATACCTCAAACTGCATCTTACCTTCCAAGCTTATCTCCCATTGACTTTCCCAACTCCAACTGTAATATCCACTGAATAACATCCCTATAAATCACTGACTAGTCTCCAAAATCATATATTATCTTTCGCTGTAAAAAATACCTACTGGAAGTAATACACGCATATATATATATATATATTTTGTCCAGTTTTCCGGCGAGAGGTTAGTTATATATGTTATTGGGAAAATCGAGAAGGAAAAAGCCTCTGCTAATCAAGTCTGATTATGCATACAACTGATTTTGCAGGCTAGCAGACTTTGTTTATATTCAATCCCAGATGCGGTGGTTCCATATGTATACGTGTGGAAATGGAAGTGGAGTAAAAGCAGCAATAGCAACATTATAGCAGCGAGCGAGCGTGCTCTCTAACCAAGTTGAAAAGGGCAACAACGTGTATCTCGGTAGAGTAGAGAGTCTTGAGGGAGCGAAGGAAAGAAAAGAGCATACGAGACGCCCCTCGAGAAATTCGAGCGGGACACTGTAGCCAATTATCGGACGACAAGGGCTGAAAATCGAATTGTGAGTCGCGTAACGTCTCTCCATGACCAACCTTGTCAAGTTTCATTCGAGTTTTCCCCTTTTCCCCCGACTTTTCACGAAAGATGGTTTCACGCTTACAATTGCTTCAACGAAAATACTTCTATGTCCTTTCTCACCTCTTTTCTAAATACTTCACCGATATAGCTTATATTTCTGTACTCGTCCCAGTGGCCTCGAGTTTTGCCCGCAATTTTTTATATCGGCCCGGATCCCCGTCATCCCGGCTAATGATTGAAAGGATAGAGCGAGGCCCCGTGGCTGACGTAGGCTGATATTGAAAAACGAGGAAGGTGTAAGCTACAGGAGAACTTTGTTCCAAAGAAGCTAAACTAGAAGCGAGAAAAACTGGCTTTGGAATTTCAGTAGTTCGATCGAATCTGTTCGCCTCGCACAAAGGAGCTAAAGGGAGCCGTGGAGATAAGAAACCTTGAGCCGCTCAGCGTACAAAGCGACCAACGAATGAAGTACCCAAGGTACGGTAATTCTCTAAAATTCCATGTAAGACCAAAGAAAGCTGTATAGCTCAGTACACCGAGTTTGTCTGCATTTCTAGCATTCGGTAGCTTAATAACAAGTGAATAAACTTCTAATTATATATGTTCAAAATACTTATATACACATGCTAGCAAGTATAACACAAAATCAAGATGTATTTTCTCACCGTGCATGCTACTATACTTTTAACTCAGTTTTCCTTCTCCGCTGGACTGAATTTTGAAGCTCTGTAATTTTCTGTTCCTCCTGCTGATCCCCCCTCTAGCAAAACCATAAATCATGGCTTTCGATAAAGTCGACCCTTTACCACGGCATTCTCTCCTTGCGGTCGCCGGCAACCGCACAGTGATTTTCTCGTGGCGTCTGATCTGCCCCCGAGCAAGACACCCTCGCGATACACTCGTTTTCCTTCCTTACAGAAAACGACACCTAAGATCGTTCTATCAAAAGACCCACCCAGTTTTCGCTCTCTTCCATTATCGGAACTCTTTGAAACAGCGATGCGTGCTGTGTCAAGGACACGGCCACGCTAATCGAACCATGCGATCTGTGTCATTGGTCACTCGGAAAGTGGAATCGCATCATAATGGCGAATGGGAGAACGTAGATTTCAATGGGGAATGCCATTTGCGAGATTACAGTGTGCTAAATATGCAACTCTACTAATCCTAATCTCACAATGTATGTATATATATATATATAAGTAAATTTCTTCTCAACGTTTATACAGAAATGACGCTTTAAATTTCATTAATCTCAGCGTTGTACCGAAGTTGAATAGGGAGGTTTGTATACAATTTGCTCTCTTTTTCGAAAAGTACATTCGTTTAAATAGACATGGATGAGAGAAAAAAGTGGTGCTATTTCGCGAAGACAATGAAAAGCGCATCTTGGAAATCGTGTGCATTTGACCTTATTTCGATTAAAGGCTATTCCGAGCGTACGTACGTGTGTGGGCGTGCCGGTGCTCGTGACCGATTTTCGCTCACTTGGCCAATATATAGGGAATCGGATATAAAAAGCCGGCGTTCCAAAGAAAGTACAGTGTAAACAGGCTTACTTCCTCGTGGCTGAATGGACATTTGTCTACGGAAACGGCTCTGGCAGTTTGCCAGGGGGAATCGGCGCAGCGGCGGCGCATCATAGGCGACCCAGACTCGAATCTAGCATAGTCGATACTGTCCCGAATCGTACCTTTTCCACGAAAAAGGCTATCGAGGCAGTACAGATGAAACGTACCCCTCCAGAGCAACCTTTCTCTAGATCCTATTCCTACCTCTGTTGTACAAAGTTTAAGAGTATAGTCACAAGCTTTGGATAAAGCAATATTTGCACGCTCGCGAATGCAAGAGTCGATCGTTCAAGATTCTACCGTGTCTTTTTCCAATATAGTAGAAGAAAACATGTGAAAGAAATCTGCTTCGTTTGCAGGGAGATTAAATAAAACGTTAATATATTATAGGTCGATGCACGCTCTGGCATAAGAAAGTACAAGATAGATCGTTATCAATATCAAATTTCGTAAAGAGCTGACGTTGCTTCGTGATCAAGGATCGAGGAAGGCTCTGATAGAAGAGAAGTGGAACACGCAAAGTTTGGAGATTTCAAGGATTCCGATAGCTTAGCAAGTTTTACTCCCGTGAATTTGTGCAAGCTTAGGCGGACAGGTGTGCTCGGGCCGGAAAGGTCGGAACGGAACGTCAATGGACAATCCGAAGAAAAGTGGAACGAGGATTTGAGTAAAAGGAGAAACGGAATTGCTTATCGCTAAAGACTAAGCTGGAACAAGACTGGATACGAAATGAAGTGAGGTGAGGTGAGACTCCGAATAAGCATCGTCTTGCTCCCTGAATGGGTCGTTAAGAGACTACGAAGCGGGAGTTACCATCCACCGAGTTATCGTTGCTTGGTGCAGCGGAATACGCGCACACTAATTGTATCTTGTTCCCGAAGATTAAGCATCGATCGAGACTCCTTTTTATTCCTTGCACGAACCAGAAAAGGATAACTTTAAGGAAGTATAAGAAAAGGAACGGATACCTCTTTCAAATTCAAATTAAAACTTTTCAAAGAATATAAAACATTTACATCTTGTACTTTTGACCGTGTATATAGTGTCAGAGTATGACGCTTGATTCGGGGAACAATTTGCCGTAACGAATATCGAAAATCTTGCAGAAAAAGTAAAGAAGAAGATCCATGAATTCGGAGGACTTCCTCAGCTACTTTCGTTTTCTACATTCTTAAAACTCTTCAGCTGAAATTGAGCTATATGTACAATTATAAAGCCTTTCTGTAAAACATGGAAATATTAAAAAGAAATAAAAAGTATATCCAATTTCAATGACCAAACTTTTATCTTGTTTTATAATTCCGATTCCATTGAAACAGGGTGTATTATAAATTCATTATCGGGAGATAACGTGCAGCCTTAATGAGAGAAGACTATTATTATCGAATTTGCAATCGACGCTTATTAGTCGGTGCTTACACATAATTACTCTGTTTCTGTTTACGAGATTAAAATTACTGCTATATATATATATATATAGTAATAGCTAGGACAAGATTCTAGCGCGATCGTAACAAAGAATTAATATCTGTAGGTTTTGGGTTTGGTGGGCTAACAGTGAGGTGCTTGGATATACAGCTAGAGTGTAACAATATTGGCACACTTCCTTGATGGGCGATATTCCTTATTCCACTTATGTTAGTCTCTGGAATATTGCCCCTTAAGGAAGTGCGCCAATATCGTTAAACCGTTTATAATAAATAAGTAAACAGGTTGATGGCTACGAAGGTGACCCCAATTAACTTCTCTTAAGATCCAGTTGGCTCATGCACCCCATTCGTGAATATATATATATGGCTGAAACTTATATGGGCATAAATATTTGAGTTTAAGGATAATGGACTCGCGAGTAAATGTATGCCAAAGCATTTAACATATGCAAGAGAGAGAGAGAGAGAGAGAGAGAGAGAGAGAGCGAGAATACAGAAAACGATTAAAAACCATCGTGATTTTAACCGCGCATTAGCTCAATTCCAAGTGTTCAGACGTGTTAATTGTAAAGCTCTCTGATTATTGCCACGTTTAAATCGCATTAATCCGTGAAGCAAATGCAATGCTGGGATGCCAAATATTGCAGTGTTCTTCATCGATAGCTCTTTCTAAAGCACGGTTAGCCAACGAGATGCAGCCGTGTGTATGTGTATATATCCTATATATACCACACGTATGTCAGAAGGTTTAATTTCACAGTGCATTTGACTGTTATTCAAATACGGTTAATTGCTTATTAGGCTAATTAAGGATTGCAGTCTAAACAGGCTGAACGAAGGACAATGGGACGGTTTGGCTACTCGTGAGAATATTCAGCACGTCTCTCTAGCAAACTGTATATAGGTATATTGTATATGTATATGTATACATATATGCGTAGCGGCAGAATGTATTGGTAGGTATAGCCCCCGTGACACTTGCAGAGTAAGTTAAGATAGGATAGAGGTTAGGGTAGGGTAACGCAAATGCTCGCGTTCTGCCAGAACGATATATACGTACACGTATATAGTCCGACTATAGCCATACAGCCACTACTGCAAGATAATGTGCTTTTCTGCGTAGCTATATATCACCAGCATAATAACTGCAGCATGGCGATAAGGAGAACGCCGTTCTTCCCGACGATGTCCTTTCCGTCTAGCAATTAATCGTTATTCAAAGGGGCTAATTGCCCACTAAGATAATTAAGCACCGCACCTTAAATAGTAAACAAATGACAGTGACCCGTAAATAGCTTTCGGTGCTGAGTATGTAAATGGTTAAATACTCCGATGCATTTAGCTATAGAAGACCAACCGCGCAACTATATTTGCATAATAGCTGTGACCTCGCTGCTTCCTCTACCTACCTAACCCAACGTACCGGCTCTGACCGATAACGACCGTTACTGCTACCCTACGATCCCACTCTACTAGCCTAATACTACGCCCAGTTTCCATCCCCTCTGCGAATAGAGAATCGCTTTGCCTTTTCCTCATCCCGCTGCCTCAATGCGCGTCCACATCCCTGTCACGATTCGATGTCCTTCATGCGTGTAACAATTAATCGTTTGGGAATTCTGATCAATCCATTCGATTCACCAGGAATTTCAAGCTCTGATTTAATTTCCTCCCCCATGTCATAAAGTTGACCCAGAGCTGCTAAATGTTTTCTCGTTGATGGCAATGGGAGAGAGACCAAATTTCCGCACGAGAAGCCTTGCGTGGAAAATTAAACTGTATAAGGATACACATTCCAAAAGGGAGGAGAAAAGTGGTTTGATTTATTACTGGTAAATGGTAGAGCTTCTTGTCTGGCAGGTTTACATGTGAAAATTCGCTGCGACTGAGATATCTGCTGGTAAGCTTGGATAATAAAATAACTATAAGGTAATATTTTTCGTAAGAAAAAAAATACGTAGAATTTAGTAGAAAAGATTAAAAAGTGGTAGAAGAATGAGGGTTGATTTAGTCTCGAGGTGCTTAGTTGCTCGTTTCCTGAATTAATATTGCAAAGCTAATTTTCCGCGTGTGGTTCGTATATATACGCTCGCAGGACGTAGGAGCTCGCCTTTTTAGGTCAGACAGTATTGCTAAAAGCCCGATATGAGTTTCGATGGTAAGCTGGACGTGTGTGGATGACACTTTCAAATGGCATGTAAATCGAAGCACGGCTCCACTCAGGCCAGCACTCTTACGCGCGATTGAGCCTCGTTCGAATCTTTTCGCCGGTTCTTCGGACTACCATTTTCGTTCAGGCAGACACGACGCTGCTAAACCATTGGATAAGAATGCTGCTCTTTCCATGCCCGAACACCTTCACTATATAAAAGTCTGATACATCTATGCTTCTACCTATTGTACCTTTTCCCAATATTCACCTTTTTTTTATTAGATCCAAATTGAAAGCCTAGAAATTTTATTGGACTTTTGCATCTTTCCCCCTTTTATGCGACGTTTATTGTTTATACTCGCTGCGAATCAATATGATTATTTTGTATTATTGGCTAACAGTTTATCAAATGCATCGAATATTATCCGTGAGCAATTTCACGGCTTTAGCGAGTATCGAATCAATCGTAAATACTATTATTGGACTTGTTTTTCCTTAAATTCTGTATTCTATTTCACCTTCGTTTTTACACATTTTACCATTTTTTCTACAAAAGTTTGTAACCATCAACAATACGTATTTCACATTCATGTATGTATATGCATACGCTTCCAATACGTTCTATCGAAAAAGCACGTTAGAGAGCGTGGCGTACTGCATCTCTCTTTTGAGCGCAAGTGCGTTTTCAAAAAATTGCAAAACTTCCCATACTGCTGCTTCATGCAAATGTTTACACTGGTACGATTGGGATTTTCGTTGCAGCTCTCTTGCCTTACAAGTAGAAAATACCAGAGCATGTTGCTTTAAGTAGATTAAATCTGTTTTAATTACGCGTCCTTTTGCGTCCTTTACGTGCATATAATTTGTGCCATACCGCAGGAATAATTTTCATAAATAGTTACCAAGTGTGCCACGAGAAATTAATCCTTTGATTCTTGCAAACAGGCTCAATTCTATTCACAGGCAATATCGCACATGTTTGCATGTTTGCAGGTCTTAAGGACGTCGCATCAATTAATTTATCTCCGAGTTAATTCAACTCTTCGCTCCCTTAGTAATTCGCGTTCGTGGGATGATGCTTTTGCTTATTTTCTTTAATTCATTGAAAGCTCGGAACATCGCGTGGTGTGGCAGATAGGCAGATTTGATCAAGTTTCGGAGTTTTAGCATCCGCCGAGAGTCGCGAGAGAGAGAGATATAATTATAACTTACATTGCTGACGAAGCGAAAATGCTTTAATACGGTCATTTACATTTCTCGATATAGTCCAGTGGCTCCGTCGTTGAAAAGTCTGATGAAAAACTGCTAAGATAACTGCGCGACGTTTATTGCGGCCAAGATTTACATTGCAACTCTAGCTTTTTAGGTAGTCTCGGTGTTCTGGCGATAGAAGGTAAGTGATCTAATTATGAAGTACTGCTGGAAGCGTGTGCGCGTATGCTAGTAAACACGCTGCTCGCTGAAAACAATGTTGAGCAAGTTTTAACTGTAAATCACATTATGGTGTAAGACGTTAGGTCGTGTATTAAACAGATTGCGTATCTTTATTAGCTGCTCGACTATATAGGTTTAATGGTGTATATTAAACGCTTCTTTCCATTTATAACAACGCGAGCAGCGTTTGTGTTACTGGTTTCTCGAAAATGGTGTGGCTCAATTTTTTCTCCGGGAGCGAGTGATATAATGTCGGAACGGATCTACTGTAGTGATTTTGTCCTGAGTAAAATGAGAAATGGTAAGTGGGACGGCACACCAGTGCGAGGGGAGAGGACATCTCGAGAACCATAGAACCTTCAGTCCTGTCAGCTGCAAAACTTGGTACATGCAAACACTTCGAAACGAGCACTGGAGACTACGGATAGGAGGCAAGCAAATTTTAAAGCAAGCTATTCATGTTACGAGCATATATCTGCGTAAGCGTGATAATGCATTCTTTCATACCTACTATTTCAACAAATTTATCATCTTTCTTTTCGCCGCCCTTCATCAACAAACTTAGGATATTTATTTTAAACTATAAGTTTTCCCTTTTTTACTTTAGTTTTTCAAGTTTTTTTTTTTTTTTTTTTTTTCGTCGAACATTAAAAGCGGAAGATCTCCAAAATTAGTAACAGTTTGTCCAATGTTCCTAATTATAGAACAAGCAAGTAGCACTGATTACGTAGTTTCGTCGAGTTTAAATTTTGCTTTCTTTTTAAAAGTATAAGGTACTGCACAATGTTTTTCTACGGACCAGGAAGGAGTAAATTTTAAAGTGAGTATCAGAGCCCGCTGAAACGAAATTCCTGACTCGTTCTTACTGGTTCTTCCCATCAAATCTTCTCTTATCATCCCTCTTCATCCATCAGGCTCGTTCAAAAATTTACGATAGTACCTCGAATAATCTTAAATTATTACTGGCACGTGCTATAAAACATGAGATGTTTATTAAGTTAACTCCCCACCCAAGCTTATGCAAAATGTGAAGAGCGATATATGAAAATAAAAGAATGTTAATTTTAGTATATATGATTATCAATTTTACGTAAGAGCACTTTTCCTTAAACATGTAATCCACCGAGGTTTGATAATTACTTATCGGTCGGTACTTAATATCGGTGATGGTCGTGATAATATCTACTTCCTTGGGGTGGTTGAAGTGCTTCAGCCGTAGAATTCATAGCCTATTGTTTCATCCTCATTGTGGCAATAAGTTATTACTGCAGTTATACCCGCGCAGAGCTTGAATCGACTAATACACGCAGTTTTTACTAAAGGAAAAAGAAAATGAGAGGTAAGCCGCCATTTGCTAAAATTAATGCTTTAAATTATTTCAGGTCCTATTACTTTTCACTCGATTACCTTTCGAATTAGAAACCAGAGCTATCATATGGTCCAATGCTTTGTTATAAATCACGAGATATAGGTACCTACACGATGCAATATCGAGTTATAGTTAATTGCACCTATGTGAACGTTAGGCGTTAATTTCCTAGCGACTTCCATTTCAGATAAACCTTAAATGCAACGCGGTTAACGTTAATACAATTGCTTTTGTACCCTTCTCTCTACCTCAACTTCCATATAGCCTCATCTCACCAAACCATCTAAAAGTGACTTACTTCATATCAGCATAAATTTATCCATTAGGTTCTCGTTACTCGGCGGATCAACTTCAAGTTACGTGCTCCAACTATTCCTCAATATTGTTAAGAAGAAATCGGAAAATTAGTTTGAGTTTCATAATAGACTCCCAAATTATAACCATATTTCAGAGAGAGAGAGAGAGAGAGAGAGAGAGAGAGAGAGTGTTGTGGCTCTTAAGCTGCAGATTTGAACACTCGGTACGAATTTTATGTAGCTCTCCGTGCGAGAGAGCGAAAACAAAGTTGTGTCGATTGAGGTATTAAAAAGCAGATATTTTGCGATCGGTTTGAAACGTGCTCCGACTAATCCGTGGCAGGCTAGCACGAATGGAGGGAATCGCAATCAGATATATCCGGACTTGGATTCATCGTCTTTCGTAAGCCGACAACGACCAACTACCGGATAACCTCCTTGCGCATTGTCATTCGAATCTTGCAGGTGCCGTCGCGAGAGATATTTCATCGAGATTCCACTAGAGACGCTCTGGTATTTCATTGTCATGATAATAAGCGTAAGGCCGTTCGACGAAGAGTGCGAGAGGGCGACTGAGATCGTTCTGAAAAGAGCAAAGCTCGTCCTTGGCGGGTCCGTGTCGAAGCCGAGCACGACCTTCGTTGAAGAAAATCGATTTGGGTCACTTCTTTCCACTCCTCGTCCATATATCCTCCTTACGTCGGCATAAAACGTAGCGTTTCTTCTTCCTTTTCTTCTCATTCTTACTCAACCTCCTTTAACCCTTCCACATTCAAACTCAGCCAGGAAATATAACCTAACGACTGAATGAATTTTTCCTATATCACTTCGGTTTTCTTACTCTTTGGCCACGGCTACGTTACATTGGCATAAAGAAAAGACATAATGTATATACTTTGCGATAATGCGACGGTAATATTTCATTCATATTCCACAACGTCGGCTGCACCAATGCACCATTCTCCAAAAGTGACTAAAACTTTCGTACTGAGCTTCATTAATTTCGATCGGGACTCTTAAGAATCTATCTCTTCAAGCAGAATGAAACACACGCAAATGCGCGAATAGATAATTGAAATTAGCCAGAGTTTTATTCTCGTGTTTAACGAGCACGGGGAAATAATAAAAAAATTGTTGGTAGGTAGTCAAGAAAGAAACTAAATCGTAAAAAGTTAATTAGTGCATTAATTAGTCGGTCGCATAGTTGAAAGAATTCCTCTTATTTCCACAGCGAATCGTTGGCGCGCGAGGTTGAATATAATGAAATATTTAGCCAACGCCTGTTAAGTAATAACCGCAAGTATGACCCTGTTCCCGAGCATCTTCAACAATTTTCCAGTGAGCCAAGACAGTTTGCGCTGGATATGAGGCGGCTGATATGCAGATTTGAATTGCTTGATCAGTTCTCTGATTGGTAGCACCTGCAGCTTGGGAGGACATTGAATGTAAGTAAGCCCTTAGAAGCGTAGGGGGTGAAAGTTCTCGTCGATTCACAGAGCGAAGATATCCCAAAGGAGACTTAATCCCCGTGAGCCAATTAGGAAAACTGGGACATTGCGACCATAAAGCGTGGCTCGTTGAGCAAAAATATTAAGTTTTATCCGAACTGGACCAGCGCCAGGGCTCAAATGCATATCGGTGCTCTCGAGAATCCCCGCCGGCCCATTACCACCTCCATTTTACAATGGCGCAATCTGATAGTGTATTCGAAACACAGTCCAATGACTGCTTATTCCATTTGCCTTCTCATACCTTCCAAAAAATCATTTATTTTATTGGTTTCATCGATGCATGTCGAATTACGAAATTAATGAACTTTCCTACCCTCCTCTGCCATTTCCAAAACGTATATCTCAGCTACTAAATTTTCAGCGCAAATTTTACATGCAATAAATTCTGCTATTACATGGTTTTACGTTCAGCCTTCGACTTTGGCCTAAATTACGGGAGGAGAGTATTTTATCATACAGACTTCAACTGTTAGCCGCGCGAAGATTAAAAGTTTTCCACAAGCATAACAGTTCGACATACAAATAAAACTATATATTACGACATATCTTCCACGATACTGTTGTTAAGAAGAGGCCACAACTATAATAATCAGTATATCGTAGTCAGAGAAGGTTAAATCGATCCAGAGATCGTCCGTATTCGCAATCGTTCTTGCGACTGCTGCACAGTTTTAATTCGAATAATAATTTCGTGACAAAAAAGAAAGAATGTTTCGTAAAGTTAGAAGGGATATAATAGGTATAGACCAGGTCCTGAGAAGCGATATGAAAATGGAGGATATAAGAGGGCCAAAGGGGGGTTCAAGTTGGAAGTGGAGAGTGAAAAGAGGAAGTAGATGGATAGATTCAGACTTTGAACCAAATAGAGGAATCGACCGGAGTGGAACGGAAATCCGTTAAGCGAATTCAATTTTCGTAAAAACACTGTGGCTCTTTGATGACACAAAGTACAGTAACATCAGAGAGCCAAGACTCTTCGATTAACGGAAAAGACTTTTGACTGAATACATCTAAGAAATTATGACTAACAATAGTTCTGTACAATATACACTACGAATAATTTACTATTACAATGCCCATGGCAGATAAACATTTGATCTACCGACTGAGCATACTGTGTTAATGAGAAATTGTAGCAGGGTATAAAGGCACTCGAAATAAACAATTACTGGAATGACAATCTCTTTAATATAATTACGTTATTATCACTTTGGTATTCTTACTTTCGTGTTTTACGTGTCGTTTGAGATTTAACATCTGCATACATCGACCGTCAGATTGCAATTTTCGTCGACTATAGGTACTTCAAGAACATTGGGACATATTCTCTCTGGAGGACAATACAGACCTGGCAAAGTTTTGTTTCCTATTTAACGACCTATATTCATAGCCTCCTTCCTGTTAATCTTATCTCGTAAAAGTCGATAAGACGACGAGATGGCTTTGCCTTGTATACATGCCATATGGTATATGTATATAATGTACAATTTAACAAAGGCGCACTATTGAATTCTAAAAAATTACATGAAATTTTCCGTTCGTTTAGAAGCCAAGCTTTTACCGCAAAGCTGATTGAGTTGCATAGAAACGTCAAAAGACGGACGGATAGCTCATTTTTTCTAGATTTAACATAAGTTATGAATACGTTATCCAAATCTACGGGGAGTTGGCAGTCGCTTATCGTAAAGGGGTTTCTTAAATTTATGACACGTCAAAAGAACGACTGATTCTCCTTACCGTAAGATTTGCTTTTCCTATTTTCAAAGAATTTTGGTAGAATTCCATTATTGATAATTCATGACAAAGTCGAGACTGAACGTGGATTTTTACGAAGTTCGATTAAAATCAAACTAGATTTCATCTGCTTCATGCAGTAACGACCTTAAGGTTCTGCTACTCGATTAGGTTTTATTATTCCAGCCAATATAGAATGAAAATAGTTCCAGTGAAAGCATTGGATTGACCAATATTTAATCTATTAATTAAAAGGAGAAAATGAACGGCTGGCGAATGGGAAAGTATACGAAAACAGTTTAAGAAATACAATAGGTATAGCTATGAACTTTTAACCGTTTTCTTTATTCGAGTAATGGGACGTAACGTAATGGTGTGGAAAATGTTATACGGGTCACAGCGAATCGCGTGAATAATGAAGTGATTCCAAGAGACACGTCCGCTGTGCTATTAATAAATGTCGATGTCGTTCAGTACCTAATTAAGGGAACATTTTGTAAATGCATCATTCACAAAAGAATGTTTAACAATAGTTAACGAAGCTTACAGCAGCTCGTCCTAATTAGGTGCAAACATAATTTTCAATCTACCAAAATATGAACGACATATTTCGTTATTGAATCACGATCAACCGTGGAAGCGTAGTAACGAGGTTAAATCACGTTAGGTGGAAAATCGCGGGATAAACGAAGGAGGTATATGTATAATGGGGATTTTCCGGGACAGTTTTGCGAGGGTCTGACACGGTATTGTGCGCGAAGCGTCGGAAATTCCTCGATGCATTTTTAAATAGTTGTTCCCAGGAGAGGGTTACAATGAAGGGTACGCAGAAGTAAAGTGTGTTAGGTAGGTAACCGGGTAGCGATGGGGTTGTACCAACTTGTCGAAGCAGCGCAGCCAAGTCTTGCAGAAACTCGAAAACTCGTAGTCCTGTGTCGCGGCGCGTTCGGATATATATATATATATATATATCTATATATATAGAGCGGAGGAAAAGGAGTGCAAAGCGGGTAAAGGGAGAGGGTGGACAGGGGAGCTTGCGAAGTAAAGTATATATGCACATGTCCCTACGTACACTACTTGACTTGGAGATCAACGCGTGGAGTATGAGGGAGCAGCAACCGCGTATACGCGCGCACCCCATCAAACATTCATCCGTCTCTGAGTTTGAAATGGAGTCTGTCAGTAGTAGGTAGCGTGCTACGCTGCTGCCGGGTACTCAGTAGCATGCGTTTACCGATCCTTTCGCCAACTATTTTGCCCTCGGCCGAGATCTCCATCCACTTCTATACATTTCTCCGGCCAGAAGTCTCTCGATCCCGAACGATTCCCAGCTGCCTCGACCGCTTGCCTTTCCTCCACCGATTCTTTCCACTGCTTCACCTCGCCCCAAACCCTCTTCCCGATTCCTATCCTATATATAGCTCTCCTGCAAAGCGCCTTCTGTTTTCCTCTCTTTCTCTCTCATCCCCCCGCATTTGCTCCCAATCCCCTGTTCCACTGGGACTTACGAAGTAAATATGCTCACCTCGAAATTCAACCTGTCGACATGAGACCCGTGAATACGCCACAATTTTACCCAAGATCAATTGAAATTGTCTCTGACAATTTTCTTATCCTATACAAATAAATCAGTCTATATGCTACGCCTTGGCCATTTCTACTAAGTACCACAGATTCTCGATCTTGTCTGCTAGCTATAAGCAATATCTACTTAACTCGAATAAATATTTGTCTATTGAAATAATAATTTATTTACTACAAAAATTTGTTACAAAATTCTATGACAGATTATTTTATATATCTATTAAATCTAATTCTAAGCTAAAATATTTTTTATCCATTTGTTTGCACCAAAGGAGGAAACATTTTGTGCGTTTTATAAAACTGAACATGAGTAATGGGCTTTCACTACCATCGTGAACAGGCATTGTTAGGATAGCATTGTTGCGAAGAAAATGTTGGTGTTCGTTTTGGATTTCTTGGTAGCACTTCAAAACCAAGTGATTGCATTGTTCCTTCTCTTATAAGCGGCTAGTTTCCCTCTTCTTGCTTTCGTCTCTCTTGATGAATATCTGCGGTTCTTCCTCATTATATGCATTTCAAAAAAACTCTCGGAGAGAAACATTGGCTATATTTTATAGTTTGTTCAAACAAGTTCGTAATAAATACTAGTACGAATGATACTGTAACTATATTTTTAAGAATGAAATACTTAAAAAAGCTATATATTTTATTTTTATAAACTAGCAATGTATGGATGCTGATATAGGGTTTTTAATTTAAGTTTAAAGCTTTTGTTCGCGTCGAAAGCTATCGACTAATGATCTAATGCCTGTTCTGTGCTATAGCATAAGTCGATATTGCATTAAATTGTCTTTGCACATATATCAGTCGTGTCTCCGATATTGGTCCGTTTCCGTTGGTTACCAATTATTCGTTACAAGTATCGCTTTTCTCAGCAATTTAGTACCTACAGATACCTACGTCAGCACCTACATCATCCGTCGATTATTCGTACGCGTAACCAAAGAACACAGATCACATAGAAATCCACATTTAGCTTACTAGGATTTTTTCGAATTGAACATTTTCCATTTCGTACTCTTCATCGCTTCTACCATTCATCTTTCAACATATTTTTTTACTTTATTTGATATGGCATAATATACACCGTATAAGCTAATTATTTTATTCATATAGGGATTAGTCTCTCGATAGAGAAATACATCAATCCCAATTGTAGCGTTAAACCCTGCCTTTTGTTACCATGCAAAATGGATTCATCCGGATTACAGGAGAAGAGAAATTGGGGCAATTTATAATTACAGTAATATGTTTTGCAGATTTTATTTTAAACGTTCCACGTATTTAAAGCTCTGCCTGGTTTTAAAATGCAAATAACGGTTAATGTAGAAACTCAATTAAAGCTACTTTAAAAGCTGTTGATTACAAAACGTAAATAAGAGACGAACCTATTTTGATCAGCCAGGTCGTATATATATATATATCTATCTATCTATCATTGATTGTTTGTGCTATTCGTGCTTTTTCTTGGTGATATTAGACATGTTGTGTATTACGGACGAGAGGCTCTTGATAAAGCATAATGCACATGGAATGCACTATATTACGTGAGGAGTACACTTGTCGTTAACGATGCGTACGTGGTTCATGGTCATGGGTTCGAAGGATCATGCGTTGTAGAATACTATTGTAACAATTGTATTATGCGTGCTTGCGAACCCTTGCGCAACGTGCTCTGCACGGTAAATCCATAACCTTAACACTGTACTTGATCAATCTCTCATACGACTCTTTAAAAAGGTTGACTTTTATTGGCAGCGAAGTATGTACTGCAATATCTCTAAAACTCGTACTAATAAAAGTCAATCGTAAAATTTGATCAAAGTTTCTTCTCCACCACTTGTATATTAGCTTTTCAAGAAATATCATCAATTTTTGTTTTAAGTTTTTCCATTTATCATACAATCAACTGGCTATTTATTTGAAAATCCATCGTTTAAATAGCAAAAGTTAATACGACGCTGTTATTATAATCGCTAATAGTGACGCATTACAGCATTTATCGTTAAAGTGAAATTTCGTAATAATTTGTATCGTATATAATATGAACAGTTTCGATAAGTTGCTCGCTATACTGTATATATAGGAACAATAACGACGCGAATTAGTTACTGTCAAAGTTCTGCTGACACGCACGCTCATTCGGCTGGAGCTTAGTTTCTATCTACGGCTTGAAATGCGGCAAATAAGGAAGGGCACGTACGTTGAAAAATCGTAACTCTTCAAGATGAAGTAAGTTTCGTAGTGAAGCGTCACTGCGTTTGCCAGCTAGTTACCAGGGAAACCGGAAAATCAAAACTATCGATGAAACTCTCAGACTCTCACGTGAGAAGGGAGTTAGTCTGCAAAAGTTGCCGACTCGGCTCTACCCCGCATAGTCGAAGCATCGTCCAACTCGTGAATGGTCTCGTTCGGAAATATCTAAGATGCTACGTACACCTATCAGCCTATACCTACCTGCCTGCCTTCTCGCGTTCCTTTTGAAAATTACACCTCGTACCACTACCACGCGTCGATCTTGTACATTCTGCAATAACTCAAAAAAGCAGCGAATCGTCTCGCCATAATACTTTGTGTGCAACGCGAAAGACATTCGTTCCTTTGTACAATAATAATTGTTTTCTCAAGCCGCTCTGTTTTTATTTACAAAGTATATTGTCACCTGAAAACCAACTCCAGACTTTCTAAGAAAAACATTGTTGTCGCGCCGGATGTGACTTCAATAATCCTCGAAGCAAAGGAATAAAAACCAGCTTTTTCTATTCACGATAGTAAGCACTGCAGTAAAATAAAAGAAAGTGAAAAATACATAGTAGGAGATGGAAAGAAAAAGGAAAAAAAATAATCACTCCTCGATACACGATGCAACCAGATTTAATAATTGAGAATTAAATTTTTTGTAAGTTTTAAAAGCTATTTGGAGCAACCAACATTCGCTGTAAATCAAAGGTTTGGCGTAAAAGTATTTCTCCTATTTTGTACATACATCGTATGCGTTCAGACCGTTTTTGGAGCAATGGAAAGGGGGGATCGTGTACGTGTTTCGAATCCTATCCTATTCGCCACGCGCAGATTGCAAAGCGTATACGTATTTGTGTCTCTACCGAGTAATTAAACACACCAATATTCTTGATAGGCTTTACCTTGCTGGTGAAGCACGTTCGTACAAGCATTCTCGTAATGATGCTGGTAATTCAGTGGTTACATTCGGATTCTCTACAATTAGTTGCTGATTTTTACACATGCTAAATCTCACTGAAAGAACGATGCAAAAATAATATTCGTTTTAAAATTTCATTAGAGCTGAAATAGTATCAATTAGTAAATATACATATATATATATACACGTTACACGAAAGTGGTGTCAGTCGGTGATAAACTGGTTAGTATGAAAGTCGAAAGTTAGAACGTTATAATTAAGTAAGCGATAAGAACGGAAACAACACAGTAACGACTCTATCGGAAACGAGGACAGTGATGGAGTATGGTTGTGGAGGGTCGGTAATAGTTCCGTTGAGATTTCATCCTGATGAAAGGCTATTGAATTAGTAATTTGCCAACGAAAAAAGGCCCCTCTGACGTTAGCTTATAGGATCCATCCGCTTCGTCGCACGCGGAATGATGTTCTAATTGTCGTTATCCACTTTGCTCGCGACGCGACATGCTACTGGGCAATTTGTATTCCAGACTGTAAGGAGAACTACGAGGTGGGCGTGAGAAGAACTCGAAAGGGCACTGCAGGAAAGCACAGCGTGCAGGGAAGCTTTCAGTGGGGGAATAGTACTTGGTGAGACCGAGATGCTAGATGACGAGTTTTATCTATGTATATGTATGTACGTGTTACCCTTAGCACGAAAGCGGAGACGTGTTCGCGACAGCAGAAAGAAGGACAGTGATAAAATCAGACAGTTGGATATTTGAAAAGTGATGAAGGAACGAACAATAAAACGTCGAGGGATTTAATGCGAAAATTATGCCTCAAAATTCATTACGAAACTTCTTTGGATTCTGTAAAGTCCTCTCTTCTTCATATTCTATTCTGAGTATCCCATAATCTACGTTATATTTCAGCGAGGTTGAGCTTTTGCTTTGCTGCATACATCTGTTACCCATTTACTTCAATTTGCAAATTTCCAATATTTGGATATTTCTGAATATAAATGATAGCTAATCACTACTCCAACTGGAGGAATAAATCAGTAAACATTGATTATTACTATTTTTATGATTTTTAAGGGAGATTTCAATCAGATTTGTATTTGAAAGCTTACGGATATTAGTTTTGTATAAGAGAGACTTTTATTTTCACATCCGAGTTCTCAATTATTAAATTAAATGCTTTGGAGGAATTTTGTCATACTTTTTATTTTCGTTAGGAAACCTTTTGGACTTAAAAAAGCTATTAATTCTTCAGACCTTTATGTTTTTACAACAAATTTGAAAGCACTTAAATTGATAAACGTATACTGATGGACATTCTAATATTATAGTTTTTATTGTTTTATTAGACGTATTGTTTGATTGAAATAAAAAGAAAAACGTATCTTTATGTCTCTCTTTATGTAGTATACCTACAATACAAGAATGAAAATTTATGTGCGTCGTATTTTTCCTAGGTTTTGTGCGATTGACATCGAGCTACAGGAGCCCTGAGTGAGGGAGTTATATAGCAATTCATGGTAAAGTCAACATAGTAATACACATTATATTTCAAAATTAAATTCTTACCAAGGGTAAGTGCATTAAACGTTTGATAAATAAGTGTCTACAATATAAATGACAGCTCAATTGGACCAAAATGTATTCAACCATAATTTTAGTAAATCCTACGAATCTCATTTCAATCTTATATTACATTTTGTAGATGGCAGTATGCTAAAATAGAAACACCGCTCTGAAATTTTAATTTAATAGCATTAATTATCTGTGTAATCTTAATTAATGGTAAATATATAATGGAGTTATATACGTATAGAGATTAGAATATTAAAATTATGAGAGAAACAGAAGCAGTTATGATAATAATTCTCATTATTGATGAAATTAGTGAGACAAATTTAGCGTCTGTAATTGAAATAGAACTGATGGATCATGCAGTCAGTTAACTGATTACGCTGTCATATTTATTTGGTTGGCATCATCCAAGGTACATAGTTATGAAATATTTATTACGTACAAGCACGTACAGATCGGGAAACTTTGATCATTAAGTTAACACAGTATATTAGTTGTCGCTTCTCCGAGCGAGTTCTACGATATCTAATGCACAAGTTACAAAGATAACGTTAATTCGAATGTACACGCTGTTTTCATTTCAACGCACATTATTGGTTCAAACTCAACTATTTCCGAAATTAATCAATACCGAATTAATGAGATTATTCATATCACGAGCTGTCCGTCGGTACATAAAATTCTGTATTCCTGAAAAATCTCATTAAGGATAAAAGTCATAACGGAAAAGAATTCATGGTAATAAGATATAATAGAAATCTCTCTTTTACTGGCAAATGTTTTATAGCTCCGCTATTAGAAATAAATGTCCGGGGATAATTTTATATAGAGTTATCGTTGATTTTAACTCGTTGGCACTGAAACATCATTGACTTATAATACAAGAAATTTGTGGACTAAGGGAAAATGTTTTATTTTATGATGTATATATTCCTAATAAATGTGTAATAAGTTTTCTTCGATCAATTATACACTCCGTGGATTAAAATCTAGATTGAATGTGCTTGTGCGAGCCGTTCAGTTATCAATGTGAATATAGTAGTAGGCTCTTCTTCCCCTCTTTGCGGCAATGCGAAATTTTCACTCGGTGAAGAAAAATAAGCATCAACCAGCGTAAGTATGAGATAGGAAGAGAGGGAGCAGAGCTGCAGGAAAACGCCCGATATTTAAATTCAGAGCAATCAAGTGAGGCAGCCACGAAGATAAAATGATTCCCTTCGCTTCATTCTTCCCTTTCTGAAAGATGATTTTTTTTTCATCCACTATACCTTATATTTTTTTCTATCCCATCATTACGTGTATGTACATCTCCAGTAAAATTTTATTTCCCAGTTGTTTCTTACACTGAGTACTCTCATTAGATCTTTGTGTCAATGGTAAGACTTTGAGATTACACAAAGTCTCGCCTCTATTCTTCTGTTCTCTGTGATCGCAAAGTACACTGTATACATATACCTATACATGGTATGGGGGAAGGTAGCCCAAAGCGGTCCACTTAAGCTTTGTAGATCAAGAAAACTGCGTTTTTAATTGATAATCAAACATTCTCGGTGTCATTAGTCAGGGTAATTATCTGACTATAAAGTAATAAAACAATCAACAACATTTAATTTCATAATTTTTGTTTATGCGAAAAATAAAAAAAAGTGTTTTTGACCCGTTTTGCCCCATAAGTAAGCCTAAAGCGGGTCAGTCTTTTGGGCAAAGCGGATTACCGCTATAATAAACCATACAAATGTTATTAGATACATAAAAAAAACCAATTTAAATATTTGACTTTATGTTATAATTATTTTATCAAATTTTAAGTTAATGGAATATTAACATTAACATGAAGTATATTATTGAACGAAGTTTCTAAGTTTAATTTCATTCTTGGCAAAAACTACAAAAATAAGATCCTCGACCATAGTAATTTGCAACGCATATTTCAACAATTCAATTTCTTCAGCGTCATTGAATACCCTATGAAATCTACCGAGCTTTTTTTCACAAGTTCCCTTTTTTGATATATCTTTGTAAAGTGGAGTACCCATAGAGCACCTAGTATAGCATTAAGACAACTTTTAGGTGTCTTTTAGTCAATTGGATGACTAAAAGAAGTCTATAAGATAACGTTTAGTCAAGTGTGCTGTATGGGAGTTTATATTATATTTTCTTGAGGCGGTTCTAATAGAACTTTTTTACTTTCGTCCATTGCCTTTTGCATTATGTCTTGACTCCAAGACGCCTGATTTGTTTTTTCCTTTGGTATTTATTCACCATCTGTAAATTATTCAACAAAAGCTATCAATTTACTTGACCCGCTTTGCCCGGCCCGCGAGTACACTTTTTAGTTAAATAATTATAACTTTTAAGAAAATTATCCAAAACAATATTTTCGCATATTATTTTAAAGCTAAATAACGCTGGTTCGAAATAGTATCAAGAATAAAGAAATAATTATAATACTTTTTAAATGATCTAGAGAAAACTAACCTTTAAAATTTTTATCGGCATCAACAAAACTGATTTAATTGCCAGGACTTTTATAGAATACGTCTCTGCCGACGAAATGCTACTAATTTACATTCATTACTGTTGTATCAATATCACCAAATCAAAATATTAACACTTATTGTTTACATAAAAGTGTAAGGACAGTGACCCGCTTTAGGCGGGGTACCCGCTTTGCCCGGGCTTCCCCTATATACCTAACGTTATCACTTTCCATTTAAAGTAACGAATACTACTATCAGTTTCCCAGAGACTCCAGTCTCTTCTTTTCATCATCGTATCGTGGTATGAAAATTCTTCACCTCTCTCGTAGTATCGGGTAGACTTAGCAGAGGCGAGCTGATGCCAGATGAAGAAAAAAAAAGCAAAATAAAGAATAATCAAAGAAAACAAAAACAAGGTAGACAGATTTACGGCAGAAGGTGGCAAAGGAAAAACAGTCGTTGCGCAAAGTCCTAGGGATTTCCATTCTAATAAATAGGCCATTTAGCCCGTGAATCCCGTCACTGTGACGCGTAGAAAAGGCGCGAGCAAGTGGAATTTATTTCGTGAAATTTTCGAAGCGAAATTATTTCAAGCCGTATTAAATTATAAATATATACAGATGGTATAGTGCATGTGCGGCGCTCTGCCAACAGAGCTGCTCTTCCCGGTCGCTGCATTCGTCTAACGGCTCGAACGTGGTTCGTTAATCTTACAATTCGTATGGCTGGGTCGCTCCATATGTTTCGTACGCCCGAGAGATTCTCGAATAATACCTAGTATTAAATTTGCCCACTCGTGAATAATCCTAGTTAAGCCTTATAGACATCTCTTGAAGATTCAACTAACGATCACGTAGCCGTGATGAACCAATGAAGCTTCGAGACGATTATAGCATTAAGCATATTGCTCACATTTAATGTCTTAAACAGGCTGTGTGGACAGCGTTTAAGCCTTCGAGCAAGAATAACGCAAATCCCCAACACTTATCCCTACAGTACATTCACCGGTGTCAACAATGAGTGAAAACTATTTTGCTCATAAGAATCTGAATAATTCTCTTGCATTGGTTTAAGTCGAGCTGGTTCTTAATCATTCCTTTAAAGCGAAGTGAATAATTTATAGGAAAAAACCGTGTGCCTCGGTCGAAATAAGAAAAAATCAATTTCGCAGTGTGCGATATAGATGGCAGCATGAAAAATAATCACGAAGAGAACAAAGCAGCATGTATATGTATGGCGTTCTGCGGGCGAAAGGTAATAGTATGAAATAACCGTAAAGCAAAGTGAGAATCCGGAGTGCAGAGTGGAGCCGATAACGTTCACCTTAAAGAGAAACGAGCGTCGCATCTGGGTGCAAATACGGTAAACGTCGAAAAATCATTGCGCCATTTATGAAAAGAGGGAGCGAGGTGAGGAAGAATCACTTGTAGGCACCATAAATCAAGCGCATAAGCGAGTGTCAAATGAAAATTAGGAACGACATCACTTTTATCGTATATATAGGTATATGTAGATCGAGCAAGGGTAACATCAAATTCTGATATAACTATTGAGATATCGGTATACTATTTCACTAAAAATTACTGGAACGAGGATACTTTTCAACTTGCATGCACAGGTATATAAAATATGTTAAATACCAGGAGAAGTGTCAGGAAGACAAAAGTGGAGATTTCGATGAAAAGCCAACCCATTCCTCTGTGGCATTATCGATTGTTACGATTTATACTTCCTACTGTATTCAAGCTTATCCAGTCCCTGGTGTTGTATTATCATCTGTTGCAACCGGTTAATCTAAACTGCACCCATTAAGCAGTGTCACGCACATGGGCGCAATTATACGCGTACATACACACGTATACCAAATCGATCAATATCTGATCTCAGGATACACCATAGGTGTCGGTTCATAGTCCATTACTAGTGTCGTCTTTAGTACAATCAACTTGACAGGCTTGCGGGCTGGCCTGATCATATCGCAAACTAGATCTTGTCCAACATTGCTCCTCCAATGTTTACCAAGAGATTATAAACGAGCAAAGGCTCGGTGGCAGTATCGCTTGCTATCCTAGAGTACCTAGGACGATTATGAAGTTTGCTTAGGTTAATGGTTAACTGTATCAGAACAGGCTCTCCTCGGTAATTAACGCTAATTACGAATTTTCCACATATGAGCAATTAAAAAGAATATAAAAAGTATTCCCGGATAACGAGCTAAATATACGTAAACATTGTATCGGGATAAAGTTGTTTAATTAAAATAAGTTTAGTCAGGAGTGACTCGGAGAATGAAGGTACAGCTCGAAAGCTGCTAGCAACACGGCTATGATCTCATTGAAATCTACGACGAAAGGTTGATAACTTCGTAAAGAAAGGGAAGGGGGGAGAGAGTCTACAATCCGAATTTGTGGTAAATCGGCCTGGCAAACGGACTTGGTGAATGGCTTTTGGTCCTGTCAAATCGTCTAATCGTACGTACCTATCTAGGGCGGATTAAACGAGAAACGATCGAACGGGGTCAGAGTATCCAGCCCGCTTACGTTTCTCCATAAATTACGCCATCCTTACGGAATATGTAACAGCTTGATCATATTTCTTCTAAAGCTCTATCCATGTTCCCTCCATCGTTCGTATTTTAAAAAGGAAATGCATAATTATTATTTTTGGCAGTACGTGTATTTCCCGTGAAAAATGAATTTCGAATCAATAACCTGACACAATTATTGTTACAGGATAATATTCCCTTTTGGAGAAAAAAATCTCCTTTTAAAACCGAAATAAATTGAGATCCGTTTCTAAAGTATAGAGTAGTTTTACTCGTTTTATCGTCATAATATAATACAAAATAAATATACGGGATGATTTTACGAGTGATTTTTGCGTAGAAAAATCGTTTTCAATTTTTACCAAACGAGATGAGTTTGAGTGTTTTTTTAAAAACATTTAATATTTTAGGAAAGAAAAATTAACGTAATATCTCATTCAGCCTCTCAGTGAAATCGATGGACGTTCCATGTGCTACGCTTCGTAGATTCCGGAGAAGCTCGAGTGACTCCAACACTGATGCAACTTTTCGTTAATGAAATCTCTTTTCGTCTACCGGCTGCAGAAAGGATTATACGATCCTTTATTCGCTTCTGTCTTACTTAGCTGAAATAAGCGGGCCTACAGCTAAAAGCGCTTGATCCTTGAGTATTTAGCTGGTACTAATGAGCAACATGAAATAAATTTGATTGCAACAAAATAGAAATTTCAGATAAAATCGTAACGATGAATGAGAAAATTTAATTGAAGTAAATAAAGGAGATTGCAAACCCATTTTTGTATAATGGGAACACTGTGACCGATTTCTCGACAAGACCGACAATTCACGTGAACAGTTCAAACTTAGTCAAAATTACGGAACTTGCTAAAGGATTACACGCAATTCTATATAGCTATTGTACATGCATGAACGATTATTGCAGTTGAATTGCTCAGTGCGAAAAAAACCTACCACTACCTTGACACCTATTATTGTAGTCCGATATATCGCTAATGACTTGCTATAGGATCGAGGCAAAACGACGGGAGCTTTATGCCATTCAAATTAGCAAGCACCAAAATTGACGTTTCCTGAAAAAAGGACACATTGAGCTGCGTTACTAATTGGAGGTGTTTCACAATTAATATTACCATTTTCCTATAGAACACAATACGAGTTAAAACCAGGAGGTTAATTTTTATACACATAAAGTTTAATCAAAGGATAATTTATCGCCGATACATAACTGGACAGTAGGTACGTGGGTCAAACCGTCTCTCTTATGATTGATAATATACCTATATAATATCATTATGTATATATATCTTCGGTTAAATCGATCATTACTCCCATTTAGTTTATGGTGACCCTCTTCAATCTGCCTCGAACTTTTTATCCTTTTGACAGAAATTACTCTCTATATACCTCTCTAAAAATCTCCCATGAATAAAAACTTTAATCGGGAGCAACGACTTATCATGCAAAGAAGATAATTTTAGCAAACGCTGTCCTGCAATTCAAGGCAGTTGTCCATGGATTACAAAAATTACGAGAAGTTTTAACAATTTAATAATTTGTCGAGCCTTCCACTGCTGGAAGCTTTCTCTGGGATTCCGCTATTAGAGTTAGAATGTTCCTGGCGTTGACTTTTGAAAAATTTAATTTTCCCTGTTATGTTCTTTTGGCGTAGATAGCTTATACGAGCACAGGACGAAATAACATGAGAGGAAGTTTGACCGTGATCGATCAAAGTTGCTGCGATGCTTTCGAAACGACGACGTTGACGAATTCACGTATGTCAGCCCTCTTTGCGCATTCTCTTCCCGCTATCTCACCTTTTGCTTATTACAAGAGCCGCATATGTATCCTTTGTGGCACGCAGAATATACCAGGTAGGATGCGCGCGCGCGTGTGGTAACAGCAGTGATTAATCATCGAATCCTTTGACAAAGGGCGGAATGCTCTCCGGATTTCCTCAGCGTAGACGTTTCCTTCGCCTCGCGTTGCCGGGAAAGTAACAAGGGTTGATTCGTTTATAATCGATTTCACAGCGGATGCTACGGAAAGCCCTCGCAAATAGATCCTTCAGGATGGATCGTGCCGCGTGCGAATGATGACTCGACACATCTAAAATAACTTCATCTTCTCTGCCAAATTTCATTTTTTTTTCTTTCCCTTCCTCTTTATAAAGTGTATCGAAATCTCGAGCTACCAATCCCTTGTATCATTGTTCTCCGTTGCTTCTTGAAAGGAGTTTAATGTTTTCTGATTGTATATAAAAATTTTAGTAAATAATGAGGTTAATTCGTTTTACTATTGGTTATATAAAATGATATAGACAAAGATTGTCTTGGAATGCTTAGTTTCAGCTCATCTATCAGTATCATACTATTTAAATGCAAAATTGGTTCGCTTGTTTATTTTACCCGAATCTTTAAACTCGCAAGCTATGGTTGGAAATGTAAAAACGTAGATAACAGTTTTTGTGAAAAGATACAAGTATCTATTCATCAGAGTGAAATACGTGCATCGAGTATATCGCGATCGTTTTAAAGCATTTTTAACGTTGCGCTTCCGGATTTATTTACGTATTGCGCTTATGACATTTATTTCATTAAAGAAACAATGTAAATTTTGACCAAACGAAAGTCATGTTTGTTTGCTTGTTAGATACTGTAGCTTTTCAAGCTCTCCTAGTTTGAATTAATAATCCGAATTCCAATGTTTAAATATACTGGAGATAAATTAAATTGATATAGCGTATGTTACCTTGGCATAAGTTAACTTTAATTTATTGTAACATTTTTCTTATTATATTATTTAACCTTTAATCTCTGGTTAAATATTTTAACATTAACATTCTGAAGCGGTTTAATTTTATTGCATTCTACCTTATTTGATACAATATTGAAATAAACATTATTTGTAAAGCTGAATAATTTTTTTAAGAAAAATAATTAATCACTATAATATGTATACATTTTCAAATAAAGTATTTACTAAACAAATACCAAAAATTTTAAGAGTTATTCTTTAACTGTTTTAAATAAAGATATTCTGGAATTTGTGTTTCTGTAAAAGGACGCTGTTTCAAAGATATACAGTAATGAAGATTTTTCAAAAAAATGAAAAATGTTACATTTTTATTTCCTAAGAATCAGTAAACGTAAATATTCTTGATCTATATTAACTATTGAAAATGACATACTGGTAAGAATAAACAAATCTAATCTTCTCTTTCCTTGTTGTCGCACTCTTTCAAACAAATTAGAATTTCTTTTTGTTATATTACAGTCTTTTTAATTATATGGTTTTTTTCAAATTTTTCTTTTCCATTGGAGCTATACACCAATATCTTCAAATGGTTCCATAGTCAAAAAAGAGATCTTTTCCGGTTAGCTGTATATGTTGGTCCAGGATCTCAAATAGTAGACTCCTAACCGGAAAGTTCTGTATACTGCTATAAATAGATATAATAAGAAATCCTGATATTTTCGAAACACACAAAAGTCTTCCAAAACTAATGCAAGAGCAAAAATTCATTATTTATCCCAGAGAATAGTTTTCTGAATTTTTGCCGCGTTATTAAGGGAACATCCTACATAGAAACATATGACATTCGTCTGACAATAGGTTTATAGCGGTAAGAAAAGTGTTTTAGAATCGCGCGTGCGTCATCGTATGTCCTACGAGATAGAAAGACAGTAGAAAAGTTAACCTAGAGTCAGGCAAGTAGTAAAGACCAGTTTTGTACCAGGAGAAAGTCGTCCTGAGAGTTCAAGTTCTTTGTCCGAGCACATTTGACCCAGACGAACGAGCAATGGGTGGGGTACGCGCTAACACAATCTAATATCTACATCCATGTATCTAAGCGGATAATCGGAGCATTCGTTGATTTTCCTAAAGTTTGGCAGACTAAAGCTTGCACAGTACGACTTTTAAAAGTTCTGCTTGCGTTTGCCTGGTCACCGTAAGCTCGCAACTTCGAGCCGTTCGAATCGAGAGTGTCGACATACTACACTCGAAAGAAGAAAGACCAGCTGCATTCTCGCCGTGTCGGCCTAGACACTTAAAAGCTCGTTCGAGCTTCCGTCTCGATTCCCCTAAAGTCTATGCGACCAAATTTTATACTATGCGCGTGCCTTTGCCAATTCTCTGGAAAATGCTTTAATTTTATCGTCTTCGCATAAAAAGAAAAAGAAAGAGAAAACAATCAAACTACCCCTGCAGCCACTCCAAACTATCAAACGCAATTTTGCCGATTGACACGTAAATGATAATATGCTGTGCAGCATGCTAATAATTTAGCAAAACAGTGATTGTTAAATGATAATTGAAGGCAGATATAATTTTCTTTTCGTTAGCGATCGTTAAGCTAAATGGTCGCTCAATTTCCAATCATGAACGACATAGTGTCCACTGCGGGAGGAATAATTAAAAAATCATTATTCTCTTCCATCTAACTATAGATCTTTTTACAGTTTTACACAAAGTTGGAATAATTTTAATGTGCGCATAATAGGATATAATTTGATTTCCTTTGTCATGCATATTTTATTTCAGTGTTATTTTAAGTAGAAACTGTTTTCTGATAATTTCTAACTATTATTTTAGCTTTTCCCATGCTAGCTACTCAGACGTGACATTAATCTTGATCATATTCAAAAGCACAAGCTGCTAACAATTGCTTTATTTCTACATGATAAACAGCTTCTTGCTATCAGATAACAATTATTAAAATATCTATTATTTACAAACATTTTTTGTTAAGCATTTTCACGTAAAAAAATTTGATTAATTATTGCGTAATGGTTTAGCGTTGATGTTGGAAAAATAAAAAGAAAAACACTGGCATATGGTAATCGAAGTAGGATTGTAATTGAAGGATATATTTATAGTATCCAGAATTTTGGAATTCACTTAATCCTGATATCATGTGTTATTTTTGCTTCCCACTTTATTTTATCACACTTACCTTGGGAGGTAATTTCAGAGTGTGACTTCCATGACTTGATAGTTTAGACCACGCTTCTCTATGAATTCGGATTGTTTGTTCTATCTGGATATGACCTGACTACAAGACTAATATTCGCATTGCTAAGTTTCATTGAAATTTCAGTGTAACCCAGTTATATCGCGTTTCTTGATCCCTATATTCCCTACTAATAGCCACAGGTACCAGTCATCTTCGTCTCGAAAGTCTTTGGAACTATTCAAATATCTCGTGTCCCTTCTAACCCACTCGGATGTTTCGTCCTATCACTATTTTATCTCCACCCCATACATAAACACAATTTCCAACTAATGTTTACTCGGGAAATAAAAATTGCAGACATTTGTGCTGTTTCACACTCGTGGTTCCGCAGTTATCGGCGAACAATGCACGAGGAAACAATCAAACTGCTGTCACAGGCAGCGCTCAAATATTACACCAACATTTTGCAACAATATTGTAGCATTATACCGATAATAATTGTATCGTACACATACAATTAAATCGTGCATAATATTTGCATTTCACTGACACTAATTGTACAAAGTTTGGTTTATCCACAAGTTTGTTACGCTCATTTCTGACGCGTGGCATGACATCGATCGGAGGCCATTGTCAAATTGATCTGATTAAATTAGATCGAAAGGCGAAGGAAGGAAAATAAAGAGCGTCCATGACTGCGGCAATGAGGCTCTGTTATAGCTAGACTTAAAAAAATTGGTAGAATCTATTAATGGCTAGGTATGGAATAACCATTGAAAAAAATAATTGAAGGAAGAAGATTCGCGATCTCACTCGGAGAGTGCAGCGCTCATCGCAAGGGGCGCGGCGAAACTGAGCTCGGCAAACCAAACCAAACCTCCACTTTCCTCTCTCTATCTGACAGTAAGTCTCCCACCCTTTCTATCGTGCGCGCGCTCTCGCTCTGTCACTCCATTCGGCAATGTTTTCCTCTCTCGCTTCACACTCATATCACTCGCTACGCGCTCTCTTTCACCCTTTTCGCTTCATTCCCACAATTTCTCTTCTTTTCTCTATCCCCATACCTCCCTCCTTTCTCACTCGTTCCACTGCAGCTCTCATTTCGCATTTCTCCGTGCACCATACATACACCCCCCTTTTCTTCCACCTTTTCCTCTTTTCTTCTTTCTCGCAGCTCCGCGCGATACCGCCGTTTCTTCATCATTCGCGTCCACGCCCCGTCCTAAACTACAGCATAGGCACCTCCAGACCAATTCGCGAGAGCATATTTTTCTGCAGGTGATGAAGTTATGAAGCACCGGTGGAACGCCCCTCTCCCTCCTCGACACCTCCTCACGATTTTCTCTCGCGAGCGTCTCGCATTCTTCCATCGATGAAGAGTGGCCCAATTTCACAGAAACACCGCGTCGGCTAAAGCCAGTTTTATCCTTGTCTCTTGTCTCTCCTCTATATAAAAAAACCAATGTAGAACACCAATTTTTGTAGAAAATCAAGTTCTCTATCGAACGAATCCTCCACTAACGTAGAACAGCTTATTTCGCAGTATATCGCACGAAGCTTGACCGTGTTACTGTTCGATGCTCTCAACTGCGTCATGTTTCTGTTAAATTAAAAGTGTCAAAGTCTCGAGGCCAGTGGTATATTCCGAATTATAATTATAATGGACAGTTAACTTGAACAAGAGGCGAATAAAATTCTTCCTCGGGTTGCTGATTGCGACCAACATCACCACCCATTTCGACCCACCGCACTACCTTTTACCACTTACCAATGCATTGGAAATTTAAGTGAAACGTAAAATATTTGGGTCGCCGTTTTAATTACAACCAAAGTTTTAATCCATTATTCTCTGTTTGCTTTTCTATCTAATCCTTTTAAATTGATTGAGAAGATTTTAGAAATTTTCTCAGTAGATTAGATAATGGCCAGCGTACATATACAATTGACTTTACAAAACGTACTGCGCGTTTTATTTCCGAATTTGCGAACCTCTAACTATACTTATCTGTGTGTTTCGTAGAATAAACGAAGTGAGTACAACTGTACTTAGGTTGCATTTAACAACTTTTGAAAGTCGAACCTATTGTTTTAGTTATGTGCCAAGCATGGAAATAGAAATACCGGATGGAGGTTAAAGCTATACAACGATACTGGAATTAATTTGAACGAAACCATTTTAACTCTCTCTACGTCGGTAAACGCACGTTGAATTTTCGAATTACGTTTCCAAATGATTTATGAAGTGGATGCGAGTGCACTTAGCGAATATCAAGAATTACTTATAGCAAGAAACGTTTTGCCTAGCGAATACGTAAGTAGACCACTCGAAGTGGAACCATGATCTTGTACCTTTACCTACAGCTCAAACAAGCTTTCCTTGCCTACATCTGCCGACCAAATTCGATATGAAGTTTAGAGCAGGCAATAAAAGTCCAAATATGTATGCTAGCTTAATATTCCTTCTCATATAAATATTTAACATGATAGAGCTACTTGTAAGCTCTACAGCCTGTTTATAGTGAGAAAAAACATATCAACTCAACTATAAAGTTGACTTATGTTTAGTCGCACTAAACTAATTTGAATTACAATAATAATAACGTAAAGTTTTTCTTAATTCATATGCTCCATTAAATTGAGATAAATGCACGACATAATTGTATATAAATAAGTCAATATTTAATACCATTAACTAAAGCATATTTGTCTAAAACATAAGTATATATGTGAAGGGAAATCTGCACAGCGCATAATTTATCCAAACTCACAATCAGACATATAATAAATGCATTAATAAAATTTTTACAATAATCTGCACAAATTGCACTAATTATCATATAGCACACGAAGCTCGCGTATAATTAAGTTAATAAACTTTATATTTGAATTACCCGTTTATAAAGTAATATCAAATCATTTTAACTTTATTTCATGCAAACATTTTAAAGAATATCTACTAATTCGTAATAAATTCTGCTAATTCATTCGCGTAGCGTTGAGCGAACGGAATCTCTGAACTATATTTATCGGTAAAGCAAAGCACCACATTTGTTTCCCTGCATTTAATCTCGTGACGTAGTTCAGCCAACTACGTTTTGTTTGGTAATACAATTTTTTTTCTCAGTATAGTAGTCCAAGCCCCAAGTGATAAAAAACGAAATATATTGAGTTATGAAAAGTGGTATGATGGGATATAAGGGAAACGAAGGAGTTTTTCGTCCAAGTCAGCAAGGATGATGCTGCTACGAGAAAGGAAATCGTTCGCGTACAGTATCCAGTGTATGGTAGATGAGTTTGCTTGCCAGGCCAGGATACACAATCCAGTTCTCGGATGGCAGTAACAAAGTGCCTTAAGGTCACGTTTTGCAAGATGGATTCACGAACATGGTTATGAGCTCAAGTGCTGAAATAAAAGTCTTGGCAGTGGGCAAATGTATCCAGGTTTTCCATCGTGACCGCGCATCTGATCGACTAATACAGCAGACTTTACCGACTTTGCCGCTGGAGCAATATAGCGCATTTTACGATTCGATTTGGTTGGTTCGCCGGAAGTGAGCGGGGATATGGATCAGGTGATTCGAGCAGGAACGATGTCTCGTCGCTGGTGAGAGTGAAGGATATTCTGAGAGCTGTTACATGTGGCTTACTGAGAGACTGCTTGGTCTACCTCAAATTTCCGTCGTAGCACTCGCCTAACCACCTAAATGCCGTTCTAGCACGGATATTGAAGCCAAGCTAAGGCCGCGACGTATTTACGTCCCATGTGTTTGCCGCGCTTACACACCCCTGTCAGCGAGCTGATCTTTCACATGTCGATAGTGTGCATGTTTCGGTGCATGTGTACTATACTCTCGTTGATGTATCGCTGCAATCCTTCGCACGAGCTTCGGTGTGATTGTGTGCTGGCCACTTTAGCCAAGCCTTGTACGTACCTTTATAAGGCTAACAGGGAGACTGTAGTGGTGGTCGGTATATATAGTTGCACCGTTAAGGTTAGTGGTTTTGAAAATTAGGTCACACTGGGTGAACCAAAGCTCAAGATTCTTGCAAATAATCAATTTTCCAAAGAGGCCCGTCATAACTTTCGTTTGTATGGTCAATGTAATGTTCGAGAAATATTGTTTGCAGTACTGCAAGGAAAGTCACAATATTTTGAAGGCATGTGCTTTTACAAAGTCTCCGAATCTTCCAATTGTATATCCGAAGGAAATAAATCAATGTTGTGATAAGGTCTCGCTAGCTTAGCTGATTCATTCGCAGTTATTCACAGTAGTATCAGTCAACAAGAAGGACTATGAACGTAAATTGAGAAACATTACGTTATATGTGTATGCCTAATCTCCATAAGCTCATCGGTAGAAAGTTAGATGAGTTCTTGCAGAGCCTAATCTAGAGGTGTCGGGAGGACTTTGAAGTAATTAATTAATTGTGGGAGAACCAATTGTCGAGTCCCAAGACTTAGGCGCATCGTTATTCATGCCATGGAACGTAAATTACCACAGACTAACGGCAGTCCTATGACATTGTCCTTCTTGCTAGAGATATTGTATGTTCTTGGTAAGTACGCGGTCTTCAGGAAAACATTCTTTTTATATGTTTATATAAGCGTACTTGTATCAAGCACACATACCATAATATTTTCCCTCATTTGCTTCCTGCAGCTTTACTCTATTTTTCCATAGTGACCAAAGAGACTCCAGGTTTTTTTTTCTTCTAGGTTTAACGAGGTCAAAAAGAATGTTCGTGCGCAGACCAGCAGAATCGTGTCAAGGAAACTCAAGGCTAACTTGCTTTAATATATATATACAGATACAAATTAAAGCAGCTTTGCATCAGAGGTTTCATTTTTTTTTAAATGTATTAGGATTAGATTTCGTTGTGAGATATACAAGAGTAATATGGTGTAATAGTAGTTAAAAGGAAAACAGCTTGAAAAGTGTAATAAGGAAGGAAAGGGTGAAAAAGGCTAGGGAAAAAGTAGGTACTCGAAGAAAATAGCCCACGCCCTTCAGCTTTACTGTTTATACGGTTACACTTACAAGTTATGCATTAATATGAGATGTGGCGTGAAAATTACGGTGCTCTTTTAGCCAATCTTCGGAATAAGTGCATAGCTCCTGTTACTAACCTTTTTCGTTGCATATACATGCAATCTTCACTACAATATCGATGAAGAAATAAAATTTACGACGAAGTCGATAGGTGAATTTACGCATTTCGTGTTTGGCCTGTGTGCTTCGGTTTATATTACCGGTCAAAAACGTCAGCATATATACTAACTATAAAAAATTTAGGATATGCTCCTGCTGGAAAGCACGTAAAATGGACTCTCATAAAATTCGAGCACCTTTTCATCGTTCCTAGTCGAATGTCTGATTTATTTCATACTTATTCCACTGAAATGCGAAGATCAAAACGAGAAAGTTCAGTTTGGTGGGATTGAATCATTGAAATTGTGGTATAGTGTGATAAAAATTGTTCCATTTAACTCTCCAGCTATTTTTTAATCCGAAAAAACTTGTGTCAGCGACAAGTATCATATAACTAAGGGCGTACTTGAAGAAAGAACGACTTAATTACCTTTTCCGGAACGCTGATTAATTAATTTTAAGATGGTAGAAGCTGCTATCACTGGAAGCAAAGGAAGGTATAAAAGCTCGGCTAGTGGCTGCTATAGCAATATATTTAGGAATTCAAGTTTCAAGAGGACAAAGAAGCCATAAAGCTTCAAGCTAACAATGAGAATTTCTAACTTAATTAGGCTCGAATGAGTAGGTATTGCGGTTGAACGTGGGCTTCTTAAAAACTTGTATATTGCACAATCGAATGTGTATAGGAAAACAAAAGCGCTCGGTCGACTCGATACGAATGGTTGAAATGCTTCTAGAAAGCAAATACTCTTTACGTAAGATCCCTCTGCTTTGGGGAAACCGTTGGTGCAGGATTTATAACAATTAATTTGATTCATGGAGCGTGCCAAGTGAACCCAAGCGTTTGAGAACAAGAACGATTTTCAGATCCATATATATGTATAGCGTTCACCGCGTAGTCCAAGTTTATAGTCGGCTGTGGATCATAGTTGGGATAAAATAAAAAAAGTGCAGTGCAATAAAGTAGAAAGAACGTGCCGGCCGATCGTTTGGCGTTTCTATTACTTTCGTTTTTGTCGGGTTAGTCGTCCGTGAGTCGCATTCATTTGAAAGTGGCGCGTTGCTCCGTTTCGGAGCGGACCGGCGATTTTTCTGAAACCGCGAGAAAAGGCGAGAGCCAAAGTAAACGAGTAAACATCTCGGCAAACCCCGCGAAGTGCTGCGCCAGGCGGCCAAAAGGAGCTCTAGCCAGCTCGAGCCGAGAGGGACCTCGTTGAGAAACATGGAGCATCCTGTCGCGATCCCCACAGGCAACCTCGCCCTTATTCCCATCCATAATTTATAAGCCTCGGAAGTTATTGTCCGACTAACTCACTCCAAAAAGCCTTGAAAATTCAGCCAAAGGCCATTTGCTATTTCCCACACAATCAGTCCCATTTCATTGAAAACATTTCTTCCTTTCGATAGCTCGAAACTCTAGGCCTAATGGTAATATTATAGCATACCAGCTTAAAAGAGTCTAATTGAAATACATATAGCAGCTCCTAAATGGACCATGACAATTAAACGGTGATTTGAATTTTCAGTGGCTGTGATAGCGTAGTTTGATAATGAAATCTTTGAACAAGCGCTGCGCCGGAAGGCTTTCATTATTATTATCCCATGTACATAACACGGTCTATTATACGTTTTTTAAAAACTATGTAGTCATCAACTAAATATATAATATAAAATACTGAATAAACACAAGAAACATTGACTTTTTATTCAAGTAATCTCGATAATTAAATTTTTTTTAATTAATTTTTTTCTTTTTCTAGGTAAATGCGATTTGTTTGTAGAGGAACAAATTAAAATGTAAACTAACGTGAAGCTATCGCGTATTACTGTATGTAACTACGTAGACGTCGTTATCTAGGGCAAATAATGACGATGGGGCTGTATCGTCGTATTCTGGTGGGATAGTCCGTACGAATGCATCGACGCAATCCGAAACCAACATAAAGCAGATTAGCACATTTGCTAATGTTGCATCATTGAAGGCTTGGTACAACTTGTGCCACTTGACACGAGAATTTGCACGCGCGCGCGCACTTTCCACCATGTGTGTACCGTTATACATACATTTCTTGTGCATCCACATACACAACTGTATTCCTCACTGTTTGACAGGGTGACACTACTCTGTACGCTCGGTGGTTCATCAGCATGATTATTTGTTGCCATCCACCTTTTCACAAACGTACACGCCATCCTCTATAATCCATTCTCTCGACTTTTAGCCAGAGGTCTTTCGAAATTACTACTTTAATTTAAATTCTATAAATTAAATGAAAAACAAACAACCATTTATTGTATTCTCGTTTTATATCCTACATTTACAGAAGAACTTGAAACAATTACTCTACTGTATTAAAAGAGTCAAAGTTGCATCGCTTCAAACATTATATTGCAACCGACATTTTATTGTACAAAATACTTAGGGAAATATTATTAAAGTGCAGGATACTCCGCCTAAGGAAGGTCATTGCTCTTAAACTTTTATTTAAACATTTAGTGTCAATATTTTCATTTGGTTACATTAGTCCAATATGCACGAGTGTAAATTAGTTGCATTATGTTGGAGAAGTTGGATTGTATAAAAGTTTTTGCAATAAATTACTTTTACCGACGTCAGTAAAATTTTCGATGGTAAGTTTATCTTGATAACTCAAAAGCTGTTGCAGCTATTTCTTTATTCTTGGTAATATTTCGAATTAGTATTATTAAAGTTTAAGATGATACGCGAAAGAATTATTTTTAGTAATGTTCTTAGAAGTTTCAATTATTTAACTAAAAAGTTAACTCTCGGGCAAAGTAGGACAGACAAAGCGGCTTGGCAAATTAATAGTCGTGATTGAATAATTTGCAGATTGTGGAAAAATATGTGAGAAAAGCCAATCCAGACTTCTTAAAGCTAAGAAATAATGTAAAAGGTATATAATGACTAAAAATCAAAAAATAGAGTCAGTATATAGAATAATATTTTTGTATTATTTGTATAGTGACGTGAAGGTGAACGCCTCCCTCTCCCCTTCAAAGACTGGACACTGGGCAGGGAATCAAAATTTGACTAACAGAGGTTGTGCTATTGCTACACCGCTAGAGGATCAGAGACACAGGTTTCAGGATCTGTATAAGCGATCCGGTTTCAGCTACCTTTTTTCCCCTATATTAATACCTTTCTGATTTTGGCGTAAATAGCATTTTGAATGTTCACATGTTTGTCTTTTAATCCTTTGGACTTCGCTGTCCCCTCTCAGAGAACATAATGTTTTCTGTGTGAAAACAGCAGAGTGCAAAAGGTTAAATACCTATAAAAAATAGTTATGTGACATAAAAATTGTTGTAAACGTTCGATTGTTTTGAAATACCACAATTGTCGCTAAGCCTTTTACTCTTAAGACGGAAGTACTAATAAATAGAGACAAATTAATAAACTTCCATTAAAAAATAATTTTACATCTGAAATACCTGCCGGTGAATAAAAATTTTTATTTTAATTTGTTGCGTGCTTAAATTTCTGTAATTTTTGCAGTTTATTTATTCAGAGTTGATATTGAAATTAGTATGAATGCATTAAACCGAGCTCTATTATACGTGTTTTACATATTATTTTCGCTGGTTTTCATTTAGCAGAATTTAATTGAAGGACGATGAAGGTTCATTGAGAGCCATTAAGTCAAAGTTAATCTGTCAGCAGTAGATAGTTTCATCTAACTCCATTGGTAGAAAACGTATAGCGATTACAGTCCCGTAGATTTACTGCTATCAAGCACAGCTGAGAATCTTCATCCATTTGATTTATTACGTGTGATATCATCCTGCTGAAAAGCTAATGCAGATTGGATCTGGAAATTTGGGCCGACCTGTCTCTCGTAGAAGCCGATATTCAGTGAAGGGAGTAAGACTACTTAACAACACTTCCGTCAACGATTACAGCGCAACGACTGCGTTACTCAACGCACCATTGAACCTTGCAGCATCGTTTAACTAAACTTACGCACTGCTACACAGCATCATTCACATTTTCTTATACAACATAAAAAACATATAAACGAGCTTGTTGTTCCATAAGAACGAAATAAATACTCTAACTGAACCGTTGCAATATTTATAAAATATAGTGAAAATAATTTCAATTTGCTTGCTCTTCTCTATACTCATCCAAGTTTGTATAATGCGATTTAGCTTCGGTAATGCGACTTCTTCTCTCGATTTGGACGCAATTACATTGCTTGTACACATAAAACTGTTGCTATTTCAGCCGATTGCAGTCCTCTTAGAAAATGGCGCATCACTTTATTTTATAGGAACGACGACCCACTTGACCCCTAAGAGCACCGCCGATATCCGCACTGCGGTTTTGAGCACTTCTGTCATCGAGCTCATTTCGCTGCCTCGGCGGGATTGTCCATCTCGTCCAAGTACTACGATTTGACCAAGAAAATACTACAGAGGGAAACCGGAGGGATCGAGGACTGTGTGGGAAGTTCCAGTGAGAAGCGTGTAATGAGGGTGTTCAACTTGTAACCAGGCATTTTTGTCGCCTCGTATCCTTAGTGCTCTCATTCGGCCTCTGACTCTTCCCCTCTACTGTACCCAATCTGACGTTTCCTAACCCTATACCCCAGTACTCCTTCTTCTCCTTCAACTCGCTCTTCGTCGGTGTCCTTAGCCAACTCGACGGAATGCTCTGAAATTCAACGAGTCTCTAGAGCACTTGCATTCGGCTTGGTTTAAGCTCGAACGAATGCTCGCCCCTGCCGAGCTCAACGACAACGAAGATTTAAGCTCGTGATTTTGCTTAAAATCGAAACAGCGCTATATGGCAGTCACGAGTCTCGAATGCAGTCGTTACGTTACTGCAGCTTTATCGTCAAACTCGCATACACGTGATTCGTTGAATGACTCAACGATGCTTTCATGTTTCCTAGGCACGTGCTGAATATAGGCACGCTTTTGGATACAGCGAGACTCGCAACGCTCGCGAATATAGACTCGTATATCTTGAAACTTTACCACAAACGTTAATAATTTCTAGTCACAATTATATCTTATATCGTATTCGAGTCGGACCAGAGATCTCCGAGTGGTATTTTAAATTATCCAACCTTCGCGTGAAGTATTGTCAATTTAAAATGTCACTCCAATTGCTCATTATTTTTGCACGCTGTATTGGTTAAGGCTAAAAAAGCTCTATTTTTCTTTGCTAGCTATCCAGATGAACTACCAGTTATTATTAGACTGCATTGTTGCATTATTGGCGAGGAAAAAGAATCGAGAAGAGACACAGTTATTTATATAGACTAGGTTCTTTCCTAATGGCGAAATAACAGGGATTTTGTGTTATTTGACTATGGCACTTTCTACCAATTCAAGAATTAAATATGTACAGTGAACGAGATTATTTGAGAACAAATTGTGTATTTATAATGAATAATATGGAGGCAATTAAATCAAAATAGCCAATATATTTTTTTACACATGATAAGGTACAATAGGTGCTTCATTATACTTATTATTTAAATAACACGATCCTACTTTCCACTATTAGAAAAACACTATATGTATATACTAGGATGATTGTTAAAAATGCTGCTTCTTCATTTTGACCGAGGCACCCTCCAAATCTACATCAAATAAATAAAAAGAGCTATCCCTGAAATCTGGGCGTTGAGAAAAAATCCTAAAGTACTCCCTGAGCCGTTTACTTCTTCCCATTTCAATAACATAGGATTTTGACGAACTGTGGAAATTACTTTTGGATTTTCCGTATTTGTTATCTTAATAATGTTTTAATCATATAAAACTGTCAAGTTGATGTGCATGTATTTGTAGAAAATTCATAAAATATTTCTACAGATACAGAAGATCCAAAATCAATTTCCATAGTCCATCAAAATTCTATTTAATTAGGAAATACTAAACAACTCGCAGGGTATTTTAGAATTTTTTCTTAGCGCGCAGATTTCAGGGATTTTTGTTAGTAGATTTGAAATGTATCTAGGTAAAAATAAAAAACACTATTTTCAACGACCAACCTAATATATAGTTAAAGTACGAACAGCAATTCACGACGGTTCACCATTAGCAAAGAAACAGTTGTGTAGAGAGATGCCAAAAATAGTAGGTTCTACCTCTGCAGCACCTGTAATTCTAAGAAAATTTTGTGGCTACTGCCAAGATGAAATTTTGCTCGAGAAAGGCTCGTTCACTTGCGATTTAACGTCTAACTTTCGAAACGAGGCGATATAACAAGATTCAACGCTTGATATCTAGCAACGACCATTTCAACCGAGAGCACGTTCCTTGCGAAATGAAAGTCTTACTTTCTCGAAAATGAAGAGGGAGAGAGGGAGGGGGGGGGGGGGAGGGCGAAAGAGAGGTTTCAAAAGTGCAGCGGTGCTTCATGTATACATAGGTGAAGCAAATAAATGCTCGAGAGTCTCATCTTTCCTGTTTAGCAAAATTCATATTTAGATTTTTTATTTTTGTTTTCGTAGCAAACTGTTTGCTTGTGCGTTATGCTCAGAAGAACGCGAAGATACGCTTATTTGTTGAGAGAATTTTCTTTGGATAAGATTCGATTGGCAAAGTTTTTTAAGACTTTGAGAAAAGTCATGAGGCGAGACAGGGCTGTTGTTGGAAAGGAAGGAGAGCGACCGGTCGTGTAATAACGTTCGTGTCAGGTCATAGCGGACGATACGCGTTCTACTCGGCTCGACGGAGAGCTAGCCGAATCCCCTTTTCCCGCCCCATCCTCCGTACACCCCACTTCTGCGCTCACGTATGATCCAATTTTTAGCCGCATCGCTAGGTAAACAAACTACGAAGTTACGCTACTACCGGCAGATACCAATAGCACGGATCGTATACTCTTTGCACCCAAGCTCCATAACTTCTTGCGTCACAGCAGCCTGCAACGTATACCAACGGATTCTAGTTGTCTCTCCAAACATTATACGTGCTTTAAAAATAACGGAGAAACCCATCCTTGCCACGTACCCCCTTCCTCTATCACTGCTTTTACTTAACAAAGCTACCACAGATTTATCCATACACAGCGATCACACGTGTATGCGCGTCGCGTCATCCCCGTTCAGTTTAAGAATATTGCTAACCAACGAACAGCTCTCGCGTGCGCACCTGCCGAGCAATCCCAACAAGGTTTATCTTTATTATTGAAAAGCTAAACTCCGCTTCGACTCCGGCAACTGCCAATTTTTCATACTCTTTTTCGACTTTGATTGATTTACTCCAAAGAGACTTGGCAATAACCTACTCGGTTTTCACGTCAAAATTCTGTAATGCGTTGATTCGACGGGATCATACATATATGTACGAGCGATGAATAACGCTAAATTCCATTATAAAAAAAGGTATTAAATGGTCACTTTTCGAGTTAAGTGAGAAACGTGCTCTCCCCAAAATCCCGAACGAGTAGAGTAGATTGACTGTTATACTGCATGCACTGGCGCGGAATACATTTACGCGCCAGTGATTTGCGTTCGGCTCTCTTCACGAAACGTTGGCAAACGTTGGTTTTGCCAAGAGAAAGAGAAAGAGAAAGAGAAAGAGAAAGAGAAAGAGAAAGAGAGAGAGAGAGAGAGAGAGAGAGAGAAAGAAAGATAGTAATGAATGCTTTGAACACCGAAACAGAATTGTAACGATACGAAAAATTTGCATAATCCCATATACTATATGTTGTACACCGAAATCCATCCATTTTATAATTATTTATACAAAACATAATGCAATTATATTTAATTGCACTTTGATGAAAATTTTATGAATCGAAGAATTAACATACTTTGTTGGGTACTACACATTTCTCATTAGTTACCTTTAATTAGCGCGTTAACCATTTACCACCACAAGTAACGTTGATGTAATTATGCCATGAATTAATATATTTTACGAGCTACCATTAAACACGGCATCGCTTTGCATCGTTTCATAATCTGGTACTTTATTTGTTCGAATAAATGTCGTGAAAACTGTACGATAAATGCTGGTAAATTATTTTTTGTTATACAGCATATCAATGATGCTTGGTCTATTATTAAAACAGCAGAATTTGGGGATTTTTAACGATATATATTTTGGGACTTATGAGTAATGTAAATATCAACCTTGAATATAGTAAGGAGAAATAAGAGATCACGGTGAGTTCAGAAATGAATGAATAATTTGCCAGCATTCCCGATTAAAACCATGTAATTGCTTAAATTTTAAAAATTGTTAGTAATTTACTGCACATGAGAGTTAATACCAGAAACAATTATCCCCATAACTCATTTCAGACTGATTACGCAAAGTGTGTGTGTAATGAATTACCCGGCTATCGTGATCATAAACTTCCATTATCGGTCAAAAGCAAAGAGTTTCTCTCGGACCAAAGTCAGATATTTCAACTAAATTTCAGATTTATATAAAAAAATCTTTCAATTTGCCATCGATGAAAAAATGTAAAACAGCAAAAAAAGGCTTGCAACAATCACGAAGCCACGCGCGTCAGACCTTATTTTAATGAATGAACGATGAGATATTTTTTAGTGCACGCAGCAGATGTTTAAGTAGCGTATATAATATCCATAAATTTAAGCTGTTGTATACGTTGAAAATACCTCATTACAGTCCAACGACAGAGATTATTAACGTCAAGGACACCGAGGTTAATATTATCCGACGAAATATAAATGTTTCTCTGGCGCGAAGGCCCAGAAAGTTCTAAGGGCCAAGGGGTGCATGGTCTTTCTGCCTCGCGTTGTCTCTTCAATTAATAGCCGGTACATTCGCGCCATAATTTTCAAACGATCTAGATAAAGCTGCTTAATGAACTTGCGCTTACTCTCAAGCATCCGTGCAGTCACTCGCAGACCGCATGTAACTTGTTTCCGCAGCCCTACGCGACCTCTCGCCGCAGCCAACTTGCTCTATTTTCTCTATATAGTACACTATTTATCTATCCCTATATAGTTGCTCCTGCACTACTGCTTCTTCTCTTCAAATATACGAGCTTCTACTTCTCGCTCTCTTTCCTTCTAACCTATACCAACTACAAACTATAAGCTCAAAATACAGGAGCTTTCTCCAGTCTACACATTTCGCCATCCCTTGCAGCGTACCTTTGTACAACATTTATTAATGCGAGCGTCCACGATGTAAAATAATTAGTACCGTTCCAACCTTGACCAACGAATTGCTCGAGCGAACACGGGATCTGCATAAACCACTCTACACAAGCATCAACGATTTCGTTATCGCTGAGTGTGAATTTACGTGGAAGCTTTTGGAAAATGGTACTGGTAAATTCGCAAGAGAAACAGAATATTTGCAAAAGTGTTGCACGACGGGGGGAGATGGTTGAAGTGTAACATATTCTTGGCTAGTAACGCTTAACAGCTGCGTCATTGTCAAGTCGCGTACAGCCGAGTCGACATCGACGCGAGTTTCTCCTTTTTTACACCTTCAGCGTTGGCAATCATTTGCATACACTCGCTGACACAAACAAGCGCGTACTTCGGACAAGGTAGTCGAAAATTTCGTCCCTTTCTCCACCTCTGCTATAAATTCCAGCGTGTAGTCGTCCTTTCCCGTCTGGACGGCGATAAATGAGTCTTTTTCCAGACCGTCCTCCGTCGATTGCCAGGGATAAAGTCTGCGCGCGTATATTTATATCTGTCCCCGAACCACACCAAACCGCTGCTGAAACTGACCACCAACTGCACCGTTCTGATAAAAAGCTCACAGCACATTTCGCTTGCTCTCCGCTCTCAGCTGTCTCTCTCACTCACACCCTCTTCCATGTAGTATACATATATATATATATATATATATGTATATATACAAATATATATTCCTATTCTTCCACGCCCATCTTTGCCACCGCGCGTTCGTATAATAACGTCGCAAAAACTTTTATCCTGATTGATTAAGCCTAGAAAAAACGTTAGCTTCGAATGTTCTATCACCTCGCCACGCCATTTTAATAAGCCGTTTTTTCCCCCGGTTTAACACTTTTCGACGTTTTTAAGCCGCTTTGTGAAATATTCTATTGTAGAATAGGCAAGCACGATTAAGCATCTCCTTGCTTCGTGATGAATGAAACGTCTGTTGTTCGTATTAGTGAGGTACGTAGCTTTTGGTTAAGCTTTAGATTGTTGAATGTCTACTTGACACGGTTTAAAGTGTAAAATGAATGCCAGTCGGAACATGAAAGCAATGTTTGCAAAGGAGAGGTAAATAGACAAATAAATGGATAGCGTGGTTAAGGCGGAGATAAAACGTAAATGTCGGAATAGAATGGAGTGCCGACATGGAGCACACACATACACACCTGTGTGCGACGCAAAGGCTGAGAGATAAGTGAAACACGAGGAAAAATAGCGGAGATGCAGAATAACTCGTGTAACGTGAATAATAACCGTGATATATGATCATTTGATTCTACGCGATGATAAATCTTCTCGCTTGACGAGGAGGGATACGAACTCGAAAAAGGCTAAATTTTTTGTAGCATTTGTCAAGGATAAATAGCTCATTAACCAAATGGGAAATATTATATTATAGGTATTAACGGAGAAATAGGGAAACTCTGATAATTAATGCGATGGAGATGGAAGAGCCAAAAACAACGTTAATTTCAAAGTAAACTCTCATAAATGAGACGCAAGTTTCGCGAGAAAGTGTAGCGTACCCGGATGGACTATAGGTTTATTGCGACCGTACTTCTCTCTCTCTCTCTCTCATATATATATATTGGAATACTAGCAGCAAATTCGAAGGGATCCTAAACTGGCCATGAACGCAAAGCTAATTGCATCCTGCTGGAATCACGCATTCCATGTTTTTGTCGGACGTTCAACAGATTCGGTGACAGTTGTCGTTGTATTCACGCGGCTCGTGCAAAGACTCGATGTGATTCCCGTTAAATCCAGTTGAGCTTCAACAAAGTATACGCGTATTATATTAGCCATTTATCGCAATTCATGCAAATTGATATCCATCATTTTTCTTGCGCTCTTTGATGCTTATTTCTCCGGGCGCAATTAATTAACGAAATAAAGCTCGCTTAAAAGCTCAATAAATGTCGAAAACCGGCTACATTTCAACGATGAGGGGCGACGAGTCATAATTCTATTATGACGAGCAATTGCGAAATAATTAAAGGGACTGTTTTACGAACGCGCGGTCTGTTTAACATGTTTTTTTTACACCTGCAGTGTTGATGCTACTTTAATTAGCGCGAAAACAACATGACGTTGTGTATGCGTTTGGCGAAGATTGTGTCTGTAAACCAAAGGAAGCGCGAGCATTTTTTTTTTTTTCACCAAATTGCAAGCCTCATGGGCGCGGTCAACTTTATCCGATAAAAAGTGAACTTCTAGCAGAAAGTTTCCACAAGGCGCGATAGTACTGTCTAAGCAAGAAAGCGTTACTTCGTTACTACCTGCCTCGAGTTTCCATTGTAGTCATAACTTTTGCGAATGGATTTATGCTGATGAGCCAGCCTTTAAGCCAGTCATCCACGCGGTCCATGTCCAACCAGCAACCGAATGTAAAGCGATAATAAACGTTCAAACTTTGCAACATTGTCAGGGGACTTCTTTAATTCGGCTTTCTCGATACAATCCTGTGCATGATTCTCATGGAAATTGTTCCCCTGCGCGTTTCCATGCCTTTTCTCGTCATAATTTTATTACAATTTTATAAAGAAATACAAATTTTGCTCGGATCAATACATGTATTTGCAATATATTTTCGTTACTGCCCATGGATAGTTATATTGTGATTATAAACTTTGCTGCTGTTGAATATTTAGTTTTAGAACTTAGTTTGATGAGTATTACAAGTAATAGTAGCAGATTCTAATTATGGGTCTTACACAAGCGCGAGAGGGGAATAAATAAATCTACTGTGTTGTATGTATACATATTATATATATCTGGTTGGATTTTGGAATTCCTGGAAGGTTCCACAAGATTAGTGACCTCTCCTGTGACGGGATAATTTGTATCGTAAGTTTGGATCCAGGCACATTTGCGGTCTCGTCTTTCTTGCACGCTTTCCATTCGTCCAGAAAATCGATAGGCGAAATGTGTGATTCGCCACTTTACGGATGGCCTACACCTATACCCGATGCATTTGGTCTCTCGTTGTTTTCATCCATCACGTAATGACGTATTTAATCTTTTCAAGTGTTTACTCACGATACTGGCTAATCCTCCCTTTGCTTGTACCCCGGAGACAGCTTTATTTCAAATTTTTCTGATACTTTTCTCGGATCTCTCTCTGCCCTTTACACATACACATACTCTGACTCATCCCTTGTATATATTTCTATATAAACTGCATTTACGAGCTAATATTTACGATCCATAAAATGTAAGGAAAATGAAAACTGGAGATCCTTGGCTGTTGCTACTTATTATTATCCATCTGCAGAAACCAGAGGCAATTATGTGGTGGTCTCTATCTGGAATTCTGATTAGATATTCTCTGCAGATATGTTTTAGTACTGTCTGAATCCTTGTAAATACGTAGGATTTTCCTGCAGGCTTACAATTATATCATTCGCTGGACTTTACGTGACAATTCACAAGAACTCCAATTCTCACCCCAATGTATATAGTATAACTAGTTTATATAATTTATTTTCGAGCTTCTCAACACGATCTAAATACATTTTATTGACTCACGTTTTCGTTAAATTTTTATTTCTTACAAAGACAATGTTTTTAATTTAAATTCACTAATTATAGTTTCTTGTAGCATTGGTAGCAGTAGGACTTCCCTTGTTCTCGGAAATTTTTTACTATTACGTTCCTAGTTACTTTAGGAACTTTGCAACTTTTTCCAGAATAATTTTATAACTTTATGCAAATCTCGCATAAACGTGCTTTGAAAACGAATAACGTCTTATGTTCTTCATTACAACTTTACTCACACTCCATAAGAGGATATCGAACTTTGAAGTACGGTGAAAGGTTTAATGCGCCTTGAAGAGTATCATCATTTTTTAATAAAGTCTATATTTAAGTATCACAATATAAATATCGCAATATAAACTCAATACTAGTTTTGAATGAACGTTTAAAGCTTTTACCTTTGCATGGTTAAAGGTAATGTACTTTTTACTCATAATCATAGTTTTAATTGGCCTTATAAACTATATTTTTATTTTTATAGCAGCAAATGCGTATAACTCACAACTGTACTTTCTGCAACATGACTTGGCCTAAATTCGGAAAATATTTTTTAAAACTTTCAATAACCCAATTCAGCCACTGGAATATACGCAATGATTTTTTATCAATTAAATTTGTATGTTACAGTAAACATTAGAATAATTTTTATACTGGCTAAACTAACAACAAGGCTATTTTCGCCTCCTGCTCAGTTTATTATCACAATAACAATCAGTAGCAATCAGATGTTTTTATTTACTGTATTTTGCGTGTTTAATCAATTATATTATTAATTTTTAATAAGGAGTTAACTGTATTAAGGGTTCATTCCATTTTATACGCCCGAAAAATTAACTGTTTTTGGGAATTTTGTATAGTCTTTATAATTGATATTATTGTGAACCTTTTAACGTTCAATACAAACACTCTTGAAAAATGTATATGAAATAAAAATTTTAGTCTCACTTAAATTTACATTATAAACTTATTAAGAATGGTAGTATTCGCATAGCACCCTTCCCACCATACCAATGTCAACAGCGTTGATGCTTTATAATGAAAAATGATACAAAACATTAAATCGAGAGAATTTTAGGCTCAGTATGGGTGTGACTGTCGTTTGAATTAAAACTATCCATTTTTATGCAATAATAGCAAAATGATGGACGTTTAACCTCTTTCCGTATAATTGCACTCGCGCACGATAAAACTAAAAGATCCGGTTACTCTCACTCGCGGTTAAAAATTTCAAACCAACATTGCAACAGCCGTTTCCAAAAAAAAACAAGATGGCGGTGTTGTCGGGGCCAGAGAACCTGCCCGGGCAAATCCGAAAACTGAACTTTTTAACTTCACTTAGCTTTTTGTGTTACTTTTTTTTTTTTTCGAAATTTTAACGTTTGCCACAGTAAAAGTATGTACTTGCTTAGCATTAGGATTTCATTAATTCTTTAAAATGAAATATTTTATTTTAATATATAATTTATACGCCAAACGATTTATGTACTTGCCGCCTTGTTTTAAAAGCGAAGCTTGTTTTTTATTGGTTGCATATACGTATATGCATCAAACATATTTGCATGAAAAAAATCATGATAATGATTTTACTGGTACAGCAATATAGTTTTAACTAAAACTGAATCTGAAGGGATATTAATTACTCTTATCTAGGCAAACTGTTAGAGGCAGTGGAGGTTAACCGAAGTCTCGACAACTCGTCCGTTTAGTTACAGTATGCCCTCGTTCTGCAGCCCTAAAACCGCGTCGCTTTCAATCGCGTTGACCCGAGTCCATCCCCTGGCAGTTCAGCCACGTGTTTTACGGCACCATTCCCTTTCCCCGCCCTATGCATAGACGAGAAATGCAGGACTGACGTGCTAAAACTGTCTAGCCCCCGTGGTGAACGCTGGATAAAGCCCACGTCGTCTTTAGTTTCGGCTTCCATAGACGCATGACCTCCACACAACTATCTCTAATGCACCTCTAAAAACGTTTCCAAGCGTGAAAAGTTTTAGCTTGCTAGCGCTGATGAGGCCATCACTCCTAAGACAGCACCAAAGAATAATTAAGATTTCAGATAGCATTGAATAACTCGTTATAAGATTTGGACGAGCCTAATGAATTTATAGCTGACACTGAATATTCTTAGTTTTCCCTCCTTTTATTAAATGACGATATGCCTTTTCTTTAGCACTTTTACATGGCACTGGGTGAGGAGGAATTCCATTGTACGTTTGTCCGGCTGAAGAAAAACGCGTCTGTAGGACAGCTGTGGCTTTGAAAATTCTTTGTCCAATTGCACGAAGATAGTTGTGACACACATCTACGTCGTACACCCAGCGCTTCTGCACCATGATAATGGGGACTGGGGAGAAAAACATTTCTGAGTTCTCTGTCCCGTTAATAGGTGCTCGCGGGATGCTCGACGAAAATCGAAAAAAGTCTCGGCATCTCACTTAAGCAGTCCCCGGTGGAACTGGGGAAAAACTGTGAGTGAGGAGATCGGAAAACGACAATCTAAAAGCTGCAAAAATGGTCGAACGTGGTAAAGTAAATTAGCATGCAATTGTGGAGACATTGGTGGTAAGAGGGAGAAGGGGGGGGAAGGGAGTTAAATAGTGTGGAGGTGGGTATAAGCCAGCAACTGGACTTGCCGCATCTCCTTGCTACTTCTTAAGATTCCGCATTGTGGTGCTCATTGACTAACCTATTTGGCTCGGAACCTCCGCATTGTAATGCCGCTTAAGCTCAATTTACGTAATATTGACGTAAGAGGCATGCAAAGCTGAATCTCACTGGGTCGACTGCATCGAGAGAAATCCACGTGTCATCGACGTCTACATCACAAGAGCATTTGAGAAACTTAAGTCTCCTCCTATTACGATACCATTGGCGGTAGCTAAATATTTTATGACACTTTTGGATCTTACTTCCACGTATCAGACTTGACCTAAAACTGTCTGCTAAACTTTCGACCTAAACCAATTCTGCCAGCACCGTTACGCTGTATATAAAATCTTTTTTTTTTTAGCAAATCTCTAAATATACCGCCCTTCATGCATTCCTTTTTTAACCATCTGCTGTCTATCATCGTGCCAAGTTTGGAATTGAAGTAATGGAACTCTTACACCGTAAAACAATGCTGCGAAATGTTTGTTGTGCTTTTTCCGAGTGGAGCATTCAATTGTACTGAAAACATAAAGCTCATTTATGAAAACTGCTCTTCTGCAATCTTACAGTTTATAGCTATTTCACAAACTATATAGTATGTCTGAAATGATTGAAAGTTCGATCACACATAGAAATGTAAATTTGACTTTCATGATACTGTCTTATAATATTGAGAGAAAAAGTTTTACTTTCGAATGTCGTCATATACGGAGTATGCGATTTAAATGTGCTAACCAAAAAAATATAGATGAAAGAGGAGGTTTTCAAAACCAAAACTATTATAAATTTTTTCAGGATTAGCCCTTAAATGTTAAGCTATTTAGGATTAAACATATTTTGATTCGAGGCTTAATTTTATTGATCGAACACATTTGGAAATTCACTTCTGAATTAAGTCAGATATCGCGTGGATAAATAAAAACATTTTGTATATATTTTACTTAACTATGTTTTTGAGTACTGTCAGTATTTTCAAGTTTGCACAGGAACCCTTATATCATATTTCGCTTTGTCCTAATCTATTGAAATGACATTTATGTTGTGTGTTTAGCGTTTGTTTCTAGAACTACTGATTTTTATATACCGTACTACTTTCCCCATACCAGAAATAACAAATATATATATATATATATATATATATTTATAAACAATCGCGATTTGAAAGTATCTTTTCGCATATTGGCTTCACGTTATCCTATGAAAAGTCATAGAATTGGGGTCACGAAGAAAATAAAGCTTCACGTACGTACGCTGTGCCGAACTTCGTACGTTCCCTTTTTTATGTACAACAACAGGTGTCTACGTGCCAGATGTCTACGTGCTTTGTAAATCCATGTAAGTCCTTATGGGAATAAAGAAGAAGCAAATCGACGAATAAGTAAAAATTGTGATATTCAGTGCAGAGAGAAAATTTCATTACACGTTTACTCCTCTTATTAATATTAAACATGACAGTTTTATCACGGAGATAATCGTATCTTTTCCTTATCGTTTTCTTAGAGTAGTTTTCAGAATATGAACAATTTCGACTTTAATTTAGTTTATTGTCGGAACTGTTGGAAAGATCTTGCTGCGGACATTAAGTTAGTGGATCTAAGTTAATGAGTAAGAGCGAACTTGACTGAAAGATGCTCGCAATGAGATAAGAATATTCGTTGTCACAATTTTTTCATATTTCTTCGAAGTAAGATACTTGCCGTTAGTATTCGCGATCCTTGTTGGAAGAGAAAAGCTTGAAACGAAAAAGTAGTACTGCACCAACGGCGAGTTAATCGAATATAATGTCGACTTTCGTACGAAGAGTTTTTCTTAGCGAAATAACGTAAAAATGCTTTGCCGGCCTCTAAAAAGCACTACTCAACTCGTATTCATAAGGTACTGGAGAAAAGGGTGCGCTAATTATTATCCATTAACATAGCAGCTGCTTGTGCCAAATCTTGAAGCCCCGTTAACTACACGAAACTTCACTTTTTCCACTCTACGAAATCTCAAAGATTCTAAATTTTTCACTTCCAGCGAATCATTCCTCCTCGACTTGCTAATTTTTCACAATAAGAACACATAGTATCGAACTTTTCAAAACACACCAGTGGCAGTAAAATCACAGTCATATATTATAATAAGACCTAGTAATGCGTTTAGAATCCACAAGCCTCAATGGAAAATACATTATCGACACATCGGAAAAACTTTTTTAGATTTAGTAAATATAGGAGAAGCACGACTTTCGAGTCGACGGAACAAGGAGAAAAACCAGAAGTAAAATAAAGCCTTGGGAATGTTACTATATTTCAACTTTCTACTAAATTTAAAACTGTTATATTTAAAAATGACTTTTTGACAAAATAATTGTTTCTGGCGATAGGTAAGATGTTTTATCTTTGATGTTTTTTATAATCTGAGCTTTGGTCCACCAATAATCTCTTTAAAAAATCATCTCTTTAAGTTACTTGATAACCCACCACGATGACCTTTTAAAAAATGGCTAGTCTCGCTCGATATAATGCGAATTCGACTTTGTGGGCAGATTTTTTAAATATATATTATTCACATATATATATATCACATATGTATATATTAAAAGAGAATCCCTGCACTTGGGGTAATACTGCGTCTTCCCTAGAGTCCTGGAGTGAAACGAGTTGGGTGAGGCTGAGTCATATTGGCTAGTTGCCAAACAACCCTCTCGAAAACCGCGAGACTAAAAAACTATGCCAGACGCCCGACGCCCGACCTTCGGTCTCTCTTTGGTTCGCGCGATTCTCTCAGTTACATTACGGAAAAGGACGAATATTTCTCGCGTTTTCTCTTCTACCAACTCTTCCTCTTTCCTTATTCTCCTCTTCCTTTTCCTTTACATTGCCCCGCCCTAGCTCCTCTCTTTCGAAAAACTCCCTCAGACGGTTTAACGCCGAGTTAAAAAGTTATGTGCCGCTTAAGTAGCAACGCTGCCAGAATGATTATCGTAAGTGGTATGTTGGTGGCATATAGCATCGCATGCTCTCGGCTCGTTACCCTCAAGAAAACCTGATCTTTGCAAACTAATTCTTAAGTACCTTCGGCTGACCGTGCTAAATATCCGTGTATTTCAACACAAATCTTCTTTATCTCGATGCATGTCGTGTACTAAATTGTTATTACACACATACTATTCTTAATTGATATAATTATTAACCCGTGTGCCTAATTTTTCTTTCGTAATAATATTCTTTCTCTCGCACAACATAATAATTTAGATTTAGATTAACGGAAGGGTATAATGTTAATTCACAGGCGAGTGATTCCTTTGCATTCTTCTTACATTTATCAATCACGCAAGAAAACAATAGGCGTGCATCTGTAAAGGGGTCTTGGTAGGATCTTATTCACGATGACAGGTTGAAGAAATGCTAAGCCCGTCAATGTCGCATTATAAATTCAACCTCAGACAACGTTAACACTATGGATCAGGAGAGAGCTTGTCACGCTGCGCGAAAGACCAAACCGACATTTTAGTAAAATATATATCTTCATTCTTATACCCTTCCCCGTAGAACGGTAGCTTACTAAAGCCAGCACATCCCTTCTGCCCTCCGACCTGCACCTTGCCTACCCACCGGACCACTACACTCTGCACGCTAAATATTCATGATACGAGACCGCATATCTGGGCCATTGTTCTAGCTTGCAGCGTGGAAATACCGTTGAGTCGAAGAGGGAGGCCGTAGGTGCTTAGTCCTTTCTAACACCCTTCTGTAACCCTCACTGGCTCTCATCTTCTTTTTCCTTCTTCATCGAGACTCCTCCACTTCAGTTCCTTTGCACAAAGTATGTCTTTTATTCAAAGCCCACCCTAACATAGTAAATAAAGATTTTCGGTCTACTGGGTAATTTTAAAATTGGTTAACAATTAAAAATTCTTTCAATCGAGACATGCTTAGGCCTATTTTGTAATTATTCTTTAATTATCTGTACGAGTGTTATCAAATGAAGTCTCTTCGAATGTCCCTTCTTTATTTATGATTCTTGTGACCTGATGGGAAATAATCATACATCCTGTATACAGAAATACAGTACATGTATGTACCAATTTCTGGCCCGTGACCAGCACTTAGCACACCCTGTCGCAATACCTATAAGAGTACATATAAAAGCAAGTATATACCTCGTATGGTATAATAGAAAATCCATCCCATTGCTATATAGGTTTCCCATGAGTAAAACTCCATCTATTTTATGCAATTATACAGAAGGCGAGCTTTCATTATACAATATCGCACAAGCAGTTTATCTTAAAATCATTTTCATAATGGAATTTATAACCAAAATAGGTCAAGCCCACTGAATTTGACAGGGATTATCGATTTCTTCTTTATTTTGTTTCAACGCACTAATCTACTTATTTAAGCTTCCACCTACTTTAAAAATATATTTGATCAGGTTATGCGTGATGAAGGTAACTACAGTTAAAAATTGATCAGTAGGTCGCAGGTGATCAGAATTTAACGATTAATTACATGGTCTGTTTACGTTTGGCTTCGCACCAGAATGCTTACCTTTACGAGGACATCGAGTGCCATTGAGGGGTCGCAAATCGTACTTGATTTAATGGGATTGCTAAGACCGTTACGAACGTGCAGTTGCTTCGCCTGGAGCTGATCGCAAAACTGTCAACCCTCACGCGAGCCAATAACCAGGCAACCAAAATCCAAGAATCCGAGAAAGAAGAGTAACCGGCTTTTAAAGGAGTCTCTTTTTTCCACTTCCTTTTTCAGTATTTCTTACATCCTTTTTCAACCGCTCTCGAAAGATTTACGAGGCAATTTCGACGATGTGTACGCCGGCTTGTTCGCCACAGCCGCCTAGCCTTGTATTTTACGCGAATTGTTTGACGAGAGATCGGACCGGTTCGTTTCATAAAACTTACTCTCTGAATGACACGTAAAACATTGCTGCAATAAACTTATTGCAGGAATACATCTGCGAAGATAAATTACGATTAGATAGTAAAAAGTCTGTGAACTTTAGAAACATTTCTTCTTCTCCTCTGTCTTTCTTTATCGAATAACTCAACGAGAGCAAACGCTTTTTAACACGTGAAATATTAGCATATAGTTGTTTATGGGGAGACGCGGGGCTATGTGGGTAGATGTTCGATCTCATGCTGGAAAGAGTTGAGATGCAATTTTTCAAGTAAATTTGGTAGAACGCTCGACGATACTAGGGCCTTGTATAACGACAGGAGAAAGCCTTCCAGGATAAATGAGCGTTGGGAGAGCATATAGCGTGATACCTTGTCCTGGTAGAAGCTCTTCTAAACTCAGCCAGTACAAGCCCGTTTCATCTTCCATTCCCTAACTCCCCGATCGAGGGAGTCTCGATCGTTCGATCGATCGGTTAGCTGGATTGTGTTGCCCCGATTGGAGACTTGATGGTCGCTTCGCGACAAAACCCCGATAGAAAAACGTGATAAATAGCCCGTGAATGCATTGAAGAGGCTTGTGCTTATGCTCCTTCCATCTCCTTACTATACCGTGAAAGATGAGCGCGTGTTTCAAAATCCTGCGCGCCAGAGAAAATTCATCCACTACCAAAAACCTCATCTTGCGTAAGGCTCGCTTATTTGACGTTATGATACTTGCCCGGCTAAACATGTAGCTCCATAAAAAACGTCAAACGTGTGCACAGAATGTCGCAAAAAATCTGAATAAGCCACTTTAGGTTTATCAGAAAATTAGTTATGCTGAGGAATGACTTCCATTCAGCATGATGAAACAATTAAAAAACGGATATACGTGATAACATGTGCTACTTATATTATTTGAAAGATAGATCAATTCTCTGTTAAAATAGCTGTTATGGTTATATCTGTACAACAAGTAATTCTACTTATTACGCTTGATTTGCACAAAGAAAAAGTTTTATTAATTTTTTGCATATAATCGTGTTGTCTAAAAACAATGGAGTATAAAGTAGTTTTAAAGTTTACTGGAAAATGAAGTCAAACGAAAATTTGATAGATTTAATAACAGTATATATAAACTTCACAGTTGTTGTCTGATCGCTATTATGAGCTGTTATTTCTTTTACAGTAGCTATATAAATCATAAACCACCTGTGCAATGCTGGTTTACAAGGTAATCGTGTTATATGATTCAACAGTATAATCTATCTTATTATCCACAAGCTTTTTATGAGTAATTTTCTTTTACACTGACATGAAAACAGCTTTCTTTTGAAAACCACGATGAAGTGAGTGCCAGTTCTTTAGATTACAATAAAAACAATAATAAATCTTTTTAAGGGGGGGGGGGGGGAAGGGATGAGAAGAATCATCAACTTCACTAGGTGCAAATGATGTTTTCGAAGAGGACACAATGATTTTTCTTTTTTTTCATGAATTCTGTGGTTTCATTTCTTAAGGTCGTGCCACTTTAAAGTGCACATGCTTACCGTTTCTGCTCGCGTCTTTATTGCATCCACTGGGACTCGAGGCACTCGCTTAAGATCGTATCACGGAATTAAGTTCGATTCAAGCATATGTACTTAGCGCTTTTCTAGCCGTGATAAGATCCAGACCTGCGGCCCTTTTACTCCTTCCTTTCTCGACCTCGGCGGTATCCAGTATTTTACCCATTCAAAGTAGGCCAAATACTTTAAAAAGAATCTTGTGCTATTGCATACACATCTTTGATCTTGATCACAATAATTTCACCGGGACAGGTGAATCTTCGACTATTTCAGGGGGATTCCACATCCAATTATTATACCGTTTTGAGGCATTTTAATGGGAGACAGGAAAGATTCTTACGACTTTGGTGAGACCCGCCTCACTCGCTCGTAATAGCATCCGCAGAAATTAACCACGACAACCGTGTAGCGCGCGCAAATAAGTCCGGTTCCCAGGAGAACGTACGTAATTCCACCGTAACTCCCCCGCGTAGTAGCTTCTAATTAAGATACGAAGGTACCTGCGATATCGAGATTTACGATGGGCGATCGAAGAAATGGTTTCAGGCCGAGCTAAAGATGGACTTCTCGAGTAGATTGGAAAACTCATTACTCCATCCTGAAAGGCCAGTAGTTTTTACACCCTTTGATTCAAGCTACTCCCCTTCCCATAAAAATTCGTCAAATTAGAGATACCAGTGTCTCGTATAATTAGAATCAACAGATTTCTTCAAAGAACAAGACGTTATTTCTGTTCAAAAGGAACGTTTGCTATTTTTTACCCCTTTTTACTCCCTCGTTCTAACGAGGAGTACTGGCTAGTAGGTATCCCTTTTATCGGTGCGACTATCGTTAATTAAGATCATGGAAGTAGCAATCGTTAATTCCTCGACTCTATCCTACACAGTATAGCTCTATCCCAATTTTCCACGGGTCAGTTTAAAATCGTAGTCGAAGGATAATTACACCATTCGAATGTAGGAAATTTTCGGTAAAAGGGATAACCGTGAGTAACCACGGATTGGCGTGGCCGAATTACCGGTTTGTGAGTCGTGTCGAATGCAGGCGAACGGACGCTGCTACGTAGGATCGATAGATACCGTTCGATGTATGTGTACTCTGCTAACTCCCCTCTTCGATCCTCGAGGTGGCGAGATTAGCCGAAAAATGAAAGATGTTGCTGATATAGTTCGACAGGTAGATAGAAACTGATAGATAGCAGGAAAAAGGGATAACAGATACAGCCAAAAAGGGCAATTTTTTACTCAAAGGATTTACCACGTGTAAAGCCTTCCCATTCTAACTGCACATGTTTCGTCGTGCAAAGCCTAAAGTAATTCGAGAGAGGCTGCAAATACACACTGTCAGCTACACTTCGCAGATCAATGATGTCTACCTCGTTCCGCTAGCTTCTCCTTTTCTAAACAGTTACGAATTTTTTATTAAACATTTTTCTTCAGAGAAATAGATCGTAATACCATGAATATTTGTCCATTTTGTTAAAAGTAATAAGTACGGCTACTAACATTTGAATGATCATCAATTAGAATATATTATGCCGGACTAACTATTCCTCCATGATCCTTTTCTACGCTCGTCATCCTCCCAATATTGTTGAAATATCTATAGGAGAGTGGTCTGTATCCGTGGCTATTTAAGTAACCTGATATTCCATTCTAGACAGAGTGACTCTTATATATAATATAAATGATTTTAATGCACGTTTGATTCAATAATGCTACAAGGTTCGGAACTCAATTTATTTCAAGAAAGATATGCAATACGCTGGCTGATAAATTTACTCTGCTATAGTCGATTCGACCACTCCGATAACAATAAGCTATCTTTCTAGCTCTGCTCCGGCATATCGCTAATTGCATTGACTAGCATATATATGACTAATCAATTTATCTACCCTTTAAATAGTCTTATAGCAACCATTTGCTAATTCTCTTCCAGCGACTAATTCGATTCGACGATATTAGGACGAATCAAAAGTTATTCGCGGGGGGTAATCAATGATGTAGATTAAGAATGCGCAGTTTTAAAATAAACTTTAAATATATTCAATCAGACATTCAAAATATACTAAAATAAGACATTTAATTTCATTATTTTCTTTGACCCATGCACTTCAATTCCATTTGTTATAAAGAAAATGCCATCAAGATTGTTTACTTTCCAAAGACTATCGTCTTGTTATTATTGAAGAAACAAAGACGCAGAATATATATGTATATATTGAAAGATTGTTGATAATCGAGTTTAATTATTCAGGCGTAATTGTATTTGTGTGATTTAACTGGAAGGTAAGATTTACATCAGAGGGGTTATTGTCAGTAACGGAATAAGGTGCATGCAGTTATTAATTCAGTTCATCGACTTTCTGGAAAACTTATCGAAGTTAATGACTGCAACATAACGATGTATCGATCCGCGTGCTTAATAACGAAAACTCGTCCGATAAACATCAGAGGAGAGATTTCGCGACGATCTATATAGCTAGATCGTTGGGTCATTGTAATTAACGTCGCTCCAGTCAGTCCACGTGTCGTGCTGGCGGTATTATCCTCTCTAGCCGAAGAGAATTTCCACAATGGAAATTACGGGTTCGCGAAAGAGGTCGTGCATCAACAACGTGGCTACTGGGCCGAGAATCGTGCCTGCGGGCCACCGCAAACCCGGCAAAACAACGAGATTATAGGGCATTGCTTAGTAAGGTCGTGGCGCCCTACGCAGTAGTCTATCCAATTACCAAATTTGCATTTGATTTTGAAGGTCTGACAAATACTCTAGTCAATACAGTAGAGTGCAATTGTTTTAAATACCCCTCGAGGCATGTATCCCGAAGACTGCGCTCATTCACAGTAAATTTACAATTTTTCACAGAGACATCTCTGTTAATTGAATTATACCAGCTAATATTTAATTAATCGAACGCAGGATTTTGTTGTCAAAATTGCTATGCGCGAATTGACTCTAGTACGTGTTTACCGTATGATATTAATTATTAGTTTTGCACTCGTGCTCCGGTGCGTATAATAGTGCCGTAGTATAGGATGTCACGCACTGCTATGTATTCATGCACACACGTATACAAAGTCGCGACAGGAGTTGAGAGCGGAGAACTGGACGACAAAAGTAATCGAGAAGGATATACCAATTTAACTATTACATTCGTGAAACAGAATTTTTTATACTAGGAGAATATCGCCAGCGAAAGCGACGTGTCGACAGTTTGATTGACAAACAAGAAATTCGGCGTTGATGGCGACGGATTTAATAGGGGTTGTCGTGCTCTATTTAAATAGGGACTCGTGTAAATCCTGGCAAAACGCGCACTTGATGCTTCTCGTGTAAACAAAACAAGAGTTTAGGCATGATCTGGGTTTGCTTATACGCGCCGGAATGCATCCATCAATTTCACTTGAATTCGCCCAATGACCCCCGGCTATCCGGTTTACGCTTGTTTAACTCGTGCTAAAACCCTTTGTTTGCGTTTTTACAAGACGCGTTCATAAAGCAAAGTACATTGCATTAATTACCATTCTTCCATAGAAAAAAGCTGTAAATTATATTGCTCCTCCTCGGAATAAGGGAAGAATTCCCCTGAAATTGCATCAACACTACTGTTACGACACTGTAACGTATACCATCGAGGGAGTTTAGCTCTCATTTTTATACAACTGCGAATAGGCTTACGTGCATATTACTGCGCAGCCTCATTAAAATTGTCTTTTTTATGATATATGATTTCAAACTTTTTCCATGTGCGTACGCGACTTCATTTGATCTCTATTTATTCCGCTTTTGTAAGTCCGACAAAGGTCTGTTTATATGCGATTGGCGATTGAAATATCGATAGAGCATATTTTTCTTGAATAATTGATAGAGTTGGCAATGGGGAAGCAGAGAGGTCTCTTTGAGAGATTTAAGTCGAAGTTAGGAGTTATATCAGGACTTAATCAGGGAACTCGTGCCTTTATGCCCTTTGATTGTCGATTCTTCGACAGATCTTGACTTCTTGTGCCTTTGGCTGGTACGGCAAACCGCAGAGATGCTCACAGAAATGCACGGGCTACGTAATAAAGAAGGCCGGCCGAGCGTAAAATCGCATTCCGCAACTTCGGTTTGCCGCGAAGCTTCAGTGACGGCATTGCACGCGTTTCGAGAATGCTGCCGATTTGTATTCCGGCGTTGCAAGGTAGGGGAAAGCTGGAAGGGAGGTTTAGAGCATGCTCATAAACACAGATACACGTACAGAGAAACACAACAACCACACGAGCAAATATTTCTGGCCGCAAAATTACCGACTCGTCGCAGCGGCTTCGACCTAGGCTCAAAACGTTGCGGTATGAAAATTTAACGCGGATGTGACAATTATTCCTCAGTGAGAGCCTGTATTGGGAGCCCTGCGGTACAGTTATCTGATTAAAAATCTTGCATGAAACACACCATCAACTGGCACATTCAGGATTTTAATTATTTTCCCTTTAAAAGTTACGCGAAATGAACCTGACATCGATCCAGTCCAATATATTTTTTGATCGATAAAAACAATTTAAATTCTTCGACAATAAAAAAGAATTGAATGACAATGGTGCTAGGGTGTAAAGGCTCGCTCCTAAATTTTTGCGGAGAACGAAAACGATTTTATGAGCAATTCTATTTAAATCAAATAGATGCTCCGAAACTGAAAGTTGATTGCTCTTATAGCATTCAATTGTAGCTGTGATTTTAATCAGCTATAAAACGGTGCAAGTGCTTTGTAGCCTCGTTCTGAGAATATCGGGAACCTATCAGAAGATTCGGTAGGGTCTCGCTTCGTTTCACTCGCCAGGATAATTACATAAAATCTTACAAGTTCGATAAAATCATAGCTGTTAAAGTTTGTTGCTGCGAGTATCGATCGGCGTGTAGCGAGAAAACAGCTACCCTTTTATAGTATCAACTCACGTATTTGCTGGCATCGTTTGTTGTGGTTAACGATTTCGATAAATTAATTCGTTGTTTTGAGGGATAAATCAAAACGAGTTTATCTGCCTATGATTGCTTTCGCTCCATGTAAATGTCAGGTAAATAGGTTTTTCTTGACGTGCTTACGCCGTTAACGGTTGAGAGGGAGAAGAAGAGGATGGGAAAGGGGCCGAGTCGTTATTCCTTCGAAACGCCGGCGTAAAGCCGCAGCGAGGAAGGGGCTAAGCCACTCGCGGAAGTACGTGACCGCGTAATAAAGAGCATCGCTGAACCGTTAAATCGTGTTTCTCAACTTTCCTTGCAAGCCCCGTCGCTCAACCAGCTGCGCCTCGAAAATATCGACCCTTATAACCAGACCGAACATCTCGAAATTCCATACGACAGACGATGAATTAACTTGCCACTGTGTTGTGGTTGTTGTTGTTCTTGTTTTCCTTCTCATCAATACACTGGTCGCATGTTAACGATCTTCGAACGTAGCACTCGTCGATGTCGTCGTCTTAAGTAATTCATGCCACTTTACGGAAGGCCACCACTCGTGGCTCGTGGTTACCTCTTAAAAGATTACTCTTCTTAAAAGCCTCTGCTTCCTAAGTGCAAGTGCAACCTTCACGATACTAAATTGCGCGAATATATGATAAAATTATGCCATGGACATACCGATCGTTTAAGTCCTTGGTAAAGCATCAAATAAACGTCGATCATGTTTTAACCGTATTTTTTCGCTAATGAAACCTGAATAGTAGTCTTGTTACTTTTATTTTCTTTTCGTCTTTTTTTTTTAGTATGCATCAAAGAAGAAGTTGTTCCATGTTGCAAATTGTACACTGGTTAAACGAGTTGTCTATTAACCAGCTAAGGAGAGGATCCGGGTTGTTATTTTGTGTTCAGGCTGTCCCTTTGACCAAGGTTAGGTACTGGCTAAAGAAATAAGCTCGAAGCATGCCAAGGTGGGCAGTTGCCTATTCCATTGCCACGGTAAACACGTAGTAGTTTCCTCCTCTCTTCCAGCACGAGGTAACAGCACCCAAAGAAAGGCACATAAACGTTAACTGTGCTGCGAACCTGCGAGCGCTGTAATTTGCCGAGGTAAGTGAAGGTTAACGAAGTGGTCGCCCCTTGGAGAACTCAAATAGTACCAACTTCTGCCACGTGTTTCGCTCGTTCGGACACACTCCACTCTCTCTCTCTCTCTCTCTCTCTCTCTCTTTCTCTGATGCTGAAAGCTCTTGTCAGTAGCATAAAATGCAACAAAACGTTTCCTTTTTCTTTTCTCCTAAAATAAACAATTTTCTCCATGGTAATATATTTCGAAATAAACACAAATCGTTGATAGAAGTATAAGCTATTGTGGTTTTAAAATGTTACTTCGTAACCAAAAAGTTCTTTTTTGTCGAGTCTCTATAGCACAATCCTCAATATATATATATATATATATATATATATATATATAGCGCAGCAATATATCAGAGAAAGAATTGAGCGAAGCGTGGAAAGATGGCATTTTAGAAGCAACGCATTGCACGCGTTTTTTTTATCCAGCAGGAGCGATCAACCGTATCTCTCCTATATACTGAATGAAATAAGGTCACGCATACGTTTCAACTGTCTGCGAAATGACTTTTATTTCACGACATAACGCTGCATTCGTTCCCGCCATCGTTCGCAATTTGTTTTCTTCGCGTGACGAGGTCGCTTTAGCACACATCGCTCTTCTTCTTCTTCTTCTTCTTCTTCTTGTCTCATTCGCCGTTCACATGCGCGCGAGAATGCGAAGCGCTACTGAATGGAAGAAAAAAGCGAACAGTGGAGATGAGAGCGCAATTGCCGCCGACGGCTTTTGTCTTGGACTCTTATAAAGCGCGCTTTTCAGCCTGCCACTTTAATAACACATCGCGCATCCAGCAACACCTTCGCCTGGTAAACGTTCTTGACGCGAGAGCTCATCCAGCCGCGCCTGAAGTTGCCCACCTCTAAGATGGTCAAAGGCGAACTTTGTTATCCCTCCCTGGGCACAAACAGCAGCTAGACTGCGTGACCCACTCGGACTTAGCCAGATGGTTGACGCTCCAGCTTTATTGTGTTCCTGAAGAATATACAGTAAGCAACGTAAATGAGTCCTTTTCAATGCATAAAAGTGGACTTCTAATTTCGAAAGCACGAATCGCTTCCAAAAAGCTCTTTCACCTCGCTCGCTTTTAACGAGGAAGCTATCATTCCTAATCTTCTCGCAGTGAACTAGTTTTACTTTTAAAGGCCTGGCGTGCATTTCTAGCCTTCCTCCGAAAGCTCCAGAACAGAGCCAAGCACAAATTACAATGGACACTGGGTGCCCCGGTGAAATATTTTCTTCGCTCTACCGGCCGCGTGGTAGAAATAAGTGAAAAGGGTCAACGAATAGTCCGACATTTTATTATCGTTTAAATTTAGCCTCAATTATTCCGCGTCGATATGGATTGGATTCGTTAGCATATTAAAGTGCGAGGACTCTGGTGCAGATTTCTTCCCATTTGATCTGGTTAAATGTGCGATTGGAATTGTCCAGAAGCCGTGGGGGAAGAGTAGGTTTTGTTGAGTTAGCTCCTCGCGCCGCGTGTACACGGAGCGAATCGACGTGCTGGTCACATTACACACACGTACACTGTGTTATACGTATGGAGATTGGAAAATTTGAATATTGTAATCAGTGGCACGAACTGGCCGCGCGTTACTATTACATTACTCGAGTACACGTACTTAACTGCATACGAATACAGATTTGTTTGCACAGTACGGACGAAAGTCTGTTTACCAAACAGATGATGCATTAATATTCATCAAGAAAAATTACGGCTCTATTAACTCTCTTGCATCCGATGATCCGTAACTTCACTATTCCATCATTTCAGGAGATATTCTATAGATGTACGTACCAGAGTTACACTTTTTCCCTATTTTCGTGTGGCCTCTGTGTAGTTATCGCGTGTCCTCAACCGATGTATCTTGAGATCAGAATAGCAGTCGTATTTAATCGCTTTGAAACCTAGAAGTCCTTTGTACGACAAGGCTATACGATATAGTATACGTAGCCCCAGCTTACGAATTCTAGCTTTAGCTGCTGGGTCAAGAGGCGTTAGATTAACTATATTTGCGTCAAAGTACAAGTTCACAACGGCGAGAAGTTTCGTTTAACAATAGGCAGACTAACGAAAGCAACAGCTAACACATGCACAATAGTCCAAAATTTGTGCAATTTCTGCTTCAACCTAACGAGGTACGGAGCTAATGTATAAAATAAATCAGACTTAAACTCGTCAAGATTTGTAAGAATGAGGAGGGACATTACACTTCAATGGAATCCGTATTTTCATCCAAATCGTATGTGATATGAAATTATGAGTAATATCTGTCGGTAGCTTACAGCCAAAGGACGAATGTTTACAAAAAAGATCAATATTTAATCGCTCAATTTTTTTATAATTATATAAAAAATGTATTAATCGAATAGTATTAACGCTCTTAATTATCTGATGAGAAGAGTAGCGAGAAATCGAAGTGATAGCTACATCGTGTGGTATAATAGGTCGTTTAATTTAACGAAGAACTGCTGTTTGAAACAGGAGAAGAATAAAAATTAAATTTATAGACTAAACACACATTTCAATCCCAATATTTCTTAATGTCTTTGTGTAAAATTGAACATGTGTTTTAGACTACCAACAGATTTTACTTGTTGGAAAATAAACTTATTTCTGTGCGTGGAAAGATTATGTTTCACATTAACTGTTTTCATTATTTGCGTGAGTTGATTTTTCGGTTTATTTATATAAAATTGTGTAGAATCCCCTCCTCTTAGTTTTACTGAAATGAATGAAAAATCTCATAACTTTTTGTAAGTGGTAAAAACTTTGGCCAACTGAAAGCTGAATTATTGAAACAAATATCAAATTTCGTTGTTAAAGCTATTGTATTCTTGGAACCGAGTAAATGCGGGTAAAAAAATTGAATTTAACATTGGGAATTAAAAAAAAAATACATCAAAGACTAATGCGTCAAACGAAATCTTTTGGAGCATCAAATATTAATTGATAGTGAAAAGCTTAAGTTTTGCATAAAGCGTGAAAATTGATGAAAGTTCAAACGACATTTACATCACGTGAAACAGTTATACGTAAAATCGCATATCAGCATCATCATTGTTTTAAATCAAAGTATGCAGGAAACTTCCAAACTTGATCCAAAACTCGAAGTCACATGAATATTGCCAGTAACTTACCATATAGGATGACGTTTTGCATCGATGGTTTGATTTCCTTTGAGTTTCAGAATAAAATTCTAAAATTACATATTCTAGAACCGATGTACTCATAATTATTGAGCGCAATAATTTTTATGCCTTTTATTTAACTTACATAAACACTTTAAAGTTTATTCTTTTGGCTTATTGTTTTAAATGATTTAAAATTTACACAGTTAAAAATGTTATACTGCTTGCAATTGCGTTTAGTTTCCTGGTGAGTTTTCTTAAAAGACTTTAAAAATGCTGGTAACTTATAACACAATCATCTTCTGAAAGTATTAGAGAAATCGGTTTGGATGGAAAAAGATATATATTGACAAAAACAGTCGAGTCAGTTGAAAATGCTTTTCAATAAAAATACAACGGACCCAAAGAAATCTTGCGATACTTTAATGGCAACAATGAACTATTTTCAAGTAGCAAGCTCTTTGGGAATATAATAATTTCATGTTACCAAATCCTTAAAAGTTTACCTATATTTTTAACGAAGAACAAATGATAAGCTTTTGTTAAGATATCGAATACATCTTGAGGAAGGATGACGAGAATATCTCTCCAAGAGCTTTATCTCTTAATTGCTGGATCCAGATCTGTAGGACAACGCTGATGAGAACTTTGAAATAAAATGCTCTACATTCTTAAAACATCTTCAATTTAAATTTACAAATGCCGAATAGAATTAATAATCAATACAATACATTATGACTGCGTATTGTCACAATTATAGACTTATAAAAATAATTAGAAAATAATAGTATTACAATAACATTGTAAATAGAATGGATAATCGTTGCAACGATGCATTATTGGATAATGAAACGTCTGAAGGCACGCACCTATAACGCAAGTACCCAGTTATGACCAAGTGCGAATTAATTGATCGCTGCATTCATCGTATCCTTGATACTCAAGTGAATTCACGTATAAACCAAACTTGCCCGTTATTATAGATACTAGGAATATAACAAAAGCCATAAAAGTCACTCAACTGGCTTTACTACATAATTAAATCCTATCGCTTTTAATTAGATATAATACTAATTTATATAACACATATGAATGAATATTCAATTAAGACTAAACGTTCTCTAACGCCATAGCAAAATAACTATTATTATTAATATGAATATTTGTGGCTTGAAGCAGTAATAATGATACTATAGTTAACCCTGAACTTTGGAAATAACTTAAAAGCAAAGTTGCCCAGTGATAAAAAATTTGCCTTTTTCCATTGCTGTACCTATAATAAATCTTTATAGCACGTAATGTCAGTAACACGGTTCGCCTTCCTGGCATCTTCGTAAGTTCGGGGTTACCACGAAGAAGTTAAACAAGTTTCCATCCAAAACGTATCAAGAACTTTCACTAAACTTACACGACTTGCACGCTCAAAATTATACATCACACGAACCTAGTTTTATAACAGCGTCTTCGATTTGAATAATGATGGGTTGTAACTGTTGACTGCCATGTTGAAATTCAATAGAAATTTTCTGCATAATTGTTTTTCCAAATCATTATCCACACATTATCCATAATTTCCTAATCCCAGAATTCAAATTTTCAAAAAAATAAAGATTTCCTTGCGAATTATTGGAATCTTATTATATTTTACCGAACGTTCTATCATTGAATTTATTTACTTAAATTAAAACTTAAATTTCCTACAATGAGTACTATTGCTTCCAACTGTTAACAACTGCTGGTATAAATGAAATACTAGCACCTCTTATGTCTCCCATGCTATATCAATTTTGGTAAATGTACTCAGTGTCGGTATTGTAGAGCACTATCAAACTGTTTTTTATCTTCAGCTGCTTCCAAAATGTGATAACTTAGATTTGGATTGTCCCCGTTATAATCCATATTATCATACTTAGATTATGAGAAACCTTATCTGTACTAGATACGTTTATTTATTTATCCTTTAGTTTAAAGATTAAGCTTTAGCGTTACAAAATAAATATTGTAGTAAGGAAAAAATAAAGATTCGTACCATGAAACCAGCGTTTATTCAGTAAATTGTATGATTGTAATACTGACATTTGACTCATACTCTCTTGCTGCATATTAGCACACGCTCTCTGAACTTACATTAATCCTTAATTGGTACAGACTTAGACGAAATCCGGCAAAATATTCTTTTTTTGTCCGAATGTATCATTATTATACAATATAATTTTACAAATTTGGGCGTAAATATAACTTTAATTTATTTATTGATTTTTTAGCAACGTTACAGCGAGCAAATCATCGATATGTAATGAAGTAGATGAAGGACGATAAACACAATACATTCCTTTCGCCCATAAAGGTAATTCCTGTTAGCGGTATTCCACTGATCATGATGAACAGCTGCTTGCTTCTCACCTGAAATCCAGAAAGTGTGATTTTTTAAATTTGACTGTATAAAAATTAACTCTCTGCTTCGCTCGATAGGAAAGAATTAATGTCATTAATAAATCAAACACTTTTCGTGATTTATTTTGCCCTGAAGAAAGTAGGTAAGAGTGTCGTGCTATTTATACAATGTTTTACCACTAATCATCTTTTACGGCAAGCCATCAACAGGCAAGTGTAATGCGGATCAAGCCAAAGTTACTTCAGTTAACAATATAGAATCTTTATTGTATCAAGCATTACGTGAATATCCAACCAACGTTCGACAGTAACAAGTTCCGCGTATAATAAACTGGACACAGGCTGCGTGTATTAAATTATGCCATATACATTTTACGATATGGTACTGAATACAAGGAAACCCTCCTAACACGCAGACAGGAATCTAAGCGCTTGTGTCCTTGCCATTAAACGCCGTTTCCATTTACTCTGAATTCAATTTTTTTGCACACGATTTACCGTTGAGCACGTGAATGTGCGCCACCGTAGTGCTGAATTGTCCCACGGAACACGCGTATTCCCCGCTGTCGGTCTTTCTCGCTTGTTCAATGCGAAATTTCGTTATAACCTCGTCGTTGGATCTGAAAAAGTAATTTATTTTATGTTTCTGTCTTTCGAATAGATTCCTACAATCAAACATAAGATTTTATAACGCTCATTTTTCATTTCACTATTATACGAGCAGCACTTTCATTTGTTTTGAAAGTGCAAATTTTCCTGCCATTTCAAGAAGAAGGTATCTATAGCGCACTACAAAAAATTATTTTATCAGTTCAAGGATAGAAGAAAATAACGTTTGCATTGCATACTTTTTGCTTGCATAACGAATGCTGTTTTAAATTCTAATGTAGCGCGTGGGTTTAATTAACTTATGCTTGAACTCGAATGCCGAATGAAGAGGCTGATGATATCTAATGTTTTGTGAATTTTTTGGGATGAAAGAGAACTTTAGGATACTGTGAGGAGGTATGTAAATGAATGTTTCCCTTCATTTGTTTCACGTCTGTTGTGGCTTCATTGAGGAAAAAGAGGAGATAGGTGGAATCTGGTGAAACGATAGCGATGAGTATAGGAATATATCAATACAAGTAGATAATGCCAGTATATACACCGACGTGTACATGCAAATCCTAGCATACTGAGAGCATCTATCTTTGAAAACCCCGTTCGATCTATCGTCCACCGCGATTTATGCTTACCCATTAATGTGATAAACGTTGACATGATCCGGTAACCTCTCCCCATTTTTTCTCCAAACTGGATGTGGAACCCTGGAGTCAGGACAAGAAGGTCTAATGACGCAAGCCAGTTCAATGCCACTTCCTGTTTTGTAATACCGATCCTTTAACTCGTGTTTCGCCTCGTCCAGGATCCTGATGTCAGGTGCTGAAAGCCCCAATTATGCATTACTATATAGCTCAAAAAATATATGGACATCCCCTACCTCTCCCTAACCCTTCGATTTAGGTATAATTTGATATCTTAGTATGCACGAGGGTGCTCCTATTATAGTCACATAATTAAGCGAAATAACCAGTTACCACTGAAAGCCACTGTCAAACCTCGCTAAATTACAATGTACGGAGAGTTTCCTATAATCGAGTCTTCATCGTTATCATTCTGTCTATAGCAATGATGTATTTGCTGCACGTACTGTCAACAAAATTTTGCCTGCACAACGATATTAAACTCTTCTCTTCTGGTTTGTTCAATATTTGCCGGATCCAAGCCAAAGTATCTTGCGGCAAAGTATCGAGTATCCGTCCAAACTTTTTGTCGAGCCTCGTCCAGCTGGCGTGTATTTGACAAGCGACAACGAATTATTAGTCAAGCTTGAGCAGTCTAGAGCGTCGATAATTTGTCAAGAAATTTCATGTCAGTTATTTGCTTCACGTTTTTTTTGTTTGTTTTTTTTTTCGATAAAATTGACGAAAGATTCATCGGTCTTTCGCGCCAATTCATTCTGGATCCATTTATTACAGTGTAATTTTACTTATTAAACTTTTCACGTAACGGTAGTATTTGGGTGAGCAGCGCCTGTTAACGACCGTACTTGCACTATGCTGGATCATTAGAGTGTAAGTTTATCGAAAATACATCAAAGTACGGATAGTTTTATTAGGCCTTGTTATTGGTTTCCAGAATCTAGTAGATAAAAAGAGGTCTGGCGTGTAGGCAACGAATTAAAAGTACGTGATACGGCCAGCCACGGTTCGCTGTGCGGTTACATTTCGCGGATCCTCGCAAAGTTCTCGTTGTAATTGAATCCTTACGAGAGCGGAATTTAAATTCACGACTATAATACGTTCTACTACTCTCCGCTACAGCATCCACGAATAGACGGGCAACGCTTGATCCGATTGCTTTTGGATATTCATTTACAGGACGACTACCCAGTCAAATAAAGAATCCTCCCACTTTAATAAATTCTAAGTAGATACATTTTTTAAGGCAGTTTTTCCATTTGTTACACTTTTTCCACTTTCAAGAGAATAATCTAACGTTCATACTAAAGATGTATGTTGTATTATTTGTCTTACTATATTTCATCAATATTGTTGATGATATGACAAAGTTTTAATAGCTAAGTTAATTGGATTCTGCACCGGTATCTTACGTTCCGAAGCATGATTGCGCTTTTGACAATATTTTTTCGTGTCACAAAATTGATTATAATTATATGGAAAATTGATTGTTTTATTCATGCTATAATTTAAAATATTAACTTTAGAAAACGCTGCATATTTAATACACGTTAAGGGAAACACCTATTGGAAATCGTTCTTGAAAGGGAATAAATCAAGAATTGAAACTGTAACGTTGACTTTCTTTTATATTGCAAGAAGTTTGCCTTTTTTATTATCTACCAATATTGCACAATGCACAGTCGTTGACGAGCTGCTTATGCCGGAAGGCAACAAGAACTGCACTCCGAAGTGAGTAGCAAAAATAACAGCGTGACAGGTACCGCTCTGTCCTTTAGGCTATATATCTACAGTCAGTGAGGAAAAGCAAATATAGTTATTATTATTATTATTATTATTAATTTGCTCTTCCTAGAACAGTGAATTCATTCTCCAATTCTATTATATTTTTCTGCCAGAGAGTGCTCACGAAATTTAGTTGTATAAAATGATAATAGAATATTAGCATTGACCTGTAAAAATATTCCCTGAGATAGGCAGCTAGTATTAAAATTATGAGTTTTCATTTTAAATCTACATAACCCAATAGAGTACTGTTCAGTTGAAATATTGCCTCAATCAAGCTCGATCTCTTCGTCGGACAAAATTGAATCTTATTCTTGTTAGATAAAAATAAAATTTGTCTTGCTTTCCGTTTCAAACGTTTTATAGTAGAAAAAATACGGAGCCTTATAAGTACTTCTGAGAGGAGTTTCTTATTTCCCTTCTAGTCGATTAGGCGCTTCCAGTTACGAAACCAAACGCAATGCTCTGCGAAATTGCACTTTTTGCAACAGTGTCTTCGCTGTTTTGAGAAACGAGCGATCGTTACGAACTTGCGCGGCTCTTTGACCGTTAACGCTGGAATGACCAGGCTCAGTTGGCGTAAAAGTAAAAACTGAGGTGGAGAGGTATAACCCTCCAGTTTGAAATTTTTTATTGATTTGGAGAAGCGGTGAAAATAGCTAAAAGGGCGACAAGGGAATAGTCCGCGAGGCAGGCAAAATCGAGCTTTTTGCATCCAGATGCTTGTGAAAAACTTTGCTCACTTAAGTGGATTAAGCAAAAGTTTGAAGCATCTTGGCTTGCTAGCGATGTTGACGCGGATGACAATAAGGACAGTGTGAGCAAGGAGGATGAAGCTGCCTACTACAGCATTAGAAATCTGAACCTAGGACCTGCGGCGAAGAAAACTTTTCTAGTACAGGGCTGCTGCACGAAAAAGTCGATTTATCCAGAAGATTTCCGAATATAATAATCCACTTTCGTATCTTGGATAAGCTCAGATGGGAATGAGCAATAAATCCGTCCTTTCAGCCTTTCTATTAAATTCTGTCTTCACATATCAAATTGTTCTTATCCATTGTAAAAAGGGAACAAAATGTTTTCCTATACATTTTAGTTGCAAGTATCTAGAGAGCTACAATCTTGATAAAAACCTTAACAAGATTTACCTATTTTGCAAATTAACTATGGTTTTCATTTGAACAAAGTAAATATTCATCTAGGTGAAGTTTCAATTTCTTATGACAGGGTAAGAATCAACAGAGTGTAAGAAAATAATGTGGAATAAAAGTATGCATACCCCGATGCTGTATCAAACAAAATATAAGCGTATTAAAGTTTTATGGTGTACGCATTTGGCTGAAGTATGAAAGGAATCAAAAAGTTATGAACGCTTGCTGTTTAAGGACATTGAGCTTGCTTTGTGGGAGTTTTACTTTGCAAAAGTCTAAAATACTACTGCCCGTCTTGTAACCAATTTTTACAAAGTTGGGCCAAACATTGACGAAATAGATATGTTTATAAACATTATATAATATATCATTCAGTTAAAGAAGAACAAAATAAAAACAATAAGCATAACGGGAAAAGCTGCGCTAAAGGTTAAAGAGCACGCTTTTATACATATGTATATAGTATATGTATAGTACTAAGCTACCCTGAAAATACGAATTGTCTACTACAGTTGGAGCTAAACTGGACTATAGGGCTGCAGCTTAACTCTATTCTAAAGGCGTGGCAAAGCTCTCAACTTCGCAATAACAAGAAGATAGACTACTGCCATTTGGCAAAATATGGTTAGCTGCTTCTATTTTTCTTTTGAGCGAGGGTCAAGAAAAAAATAAAAATCCTAAAAAGAACATTGATCGATGTATAAATGTTTAATATATGTGAATCTTAATATGTACTGTTCACAAATTCGCATAATACATCAAGAATCCAAAGTGGTCCAAAGAATTTATTTGTAGAATATAGAAAAAATTGAAATAAAATTATTATAAAATGATAATTAAATCTTATAATATAGCAATGATATAAATTGATATTACCGAGCACTGTTACGTTTGTGATGAGCATTCTCGGAGGATGTGTGTTTACTTGGCATACGTAGATTCCATGGTCTTGTCGTTGTACACCCGCAATTGACAACCTCCAGTTATTCGGATACTGGAAGCTGACACTGTACCTTGAGTCCGAAATGTGGGTGGTGTTGCCCAAAGTTAGAAGAGACGGCCAATTCGTGTCACGACGTAACCACATCACCTGAAATGAATGCCTATATATATGTACATATGGGTGCATGCATAATACATATGAGCGTATGTGTATAAAACCGTCTTTCATAAAAGCTTCGGATCCCTCCGGGGATAGGAAATTCATGCATCAAAAATTTGCGATCGGGTCTTCTTTAACTTCGCGTCTATACAATTTATGATTTTATAAACTACACGCATCAAATATTCTTCGCTTTTTTCTTATTTATCTAACACTTCGCCGAATAGATTTACATATAAAATATTACGGAGTGATCTGACGATGTGTTAGTTTGGGAGTTTATATCAGAAACGAGGAGAACCAACAAAACTTTATAGCATCGCATAAATACGAGAAGGAAAATAAATACCTTTTTGCCCGACAGCATTGCAACGCGGCAGTCGAGAAGAGCAGTGGCACCAAGATGTAGGGCTACGCTTTGCGAGCCATTGATATTTTGGCCATCAGCATTTTCGAAGTATGGATCCCAGTCTGTAACGCGATGATGGCGCAGCCGTGGAACTCTTAACGGTGGCAAGTGGTTACTTATTCCATCTGAAAGATAAATTACCCAAATTAAAACATTTCACGCTAAATAAATTTGTTTCCGATTCTCAGGCAAAATATTATTAACTTTTCATTCCAATCGTAGCTCTAATACTTTCCTAAATTTAAATACTTGAAAGATATCTATTATCTTCTATGACAGTTTCGTTTGACAATTGAGGCTGAAAAGGCATTGATTTGAACTGACGAAGCTTCAGCTCTTTTACCTGCGATTTTTGCTATAAGCCGTGGAACTTTCGCGGCTTCCATTGGCTAAGTAAACGACGTGGATAAAGCTTCCATCTAATTTCTCTGAAAGCACAATTTCGCCAAGATCTTGGCGCAAGCCGCAAGCATCCGTCCTGTCTACAGCGCCTTACTATAATGGGATTTGCGATGAAAGTACCAGATTTGCGCATATATACGACGTGAAGAAAAATCCTAGTGAAACGGTTTGCTGTGCACTACAGCCCCAGTTTTACAATAACATTTCAAACAATCATGATTTCAAGTTCAACTAGATGTCTTTAAGAGGCTGTTGAAACGAATGAGTTTAATTAACTACGGCACATCATGTTACTGTCACGCGATAATCCAGGTTAAAGGTTTTACTGAACATCAGTATAGTAAACTGTGAACGTGTAAGATATCCAGATGTAGCTTTCTACCACAAAATGCTACGTAAAGCAATATCCTGGGAGGTTAGTCCAGAATAAAAAGTTTAACTTGAGAAAAGCTGAAGATTGTCCAGGCAAGAAGGACTAGACTAGTAGCTTGCTGAAGTAGTTGTGGAGGGTAAGACAAGAGAGAGAGAGAGAGAGAGAGAGAGAGAGAGAGAGAGAGAGAGAGAGAGAAAGAAACGAGACGAGAGACTATTCTAGATCGAAGAGACAGACGCTTAACAAAAGAACTGGAAGGCTTAGAGAAAGAATAGCGATCAGTCAAAGCATATGATTTTATTTTTCGTTAAAGCAATATAAGTTCTTGATTGGTTACTTCTCAATATCATCTTGTTCCAAAGCATTGTGTACTAATTTTCAGCTGTAGTGGTAAAAATAACATAAAAGCAGTAGGGACGTCTGAGCTTTTATGTCGCGTGGAGAACGGAAAAGATGTAGAAGAGAGAATAAAATAGACTGAAAGGACAATAATGAGAAGTCTTCGTAGAGTGGAGAGTAAAAAGACCACCTTACCCCTTGACCTTTTGTTCGAATCCGCGACCACTCAAGATCTATGATTTAAAAAACTTCGATTACTGTTGAAAACAAAGAATGAGTGGACAATTATTGTTTGAGAGACGATTGAATGTGACAATTTGAAGAAAAAAGATTAAGGACCTTGCATTATCTGGTAATAACTTTTGTTTGCTATACGCATCTTTGCTATCTGTTTTACTTTTTGCACTACTCCTTGTCTGCTTCCTGTCAACATACTTCTTGAAAATTTGTTTCCTTCAATCTACTTTTTGGTGTCATTACAGTACTTAAATTGAAATTCTAAACCTCTAATTAATATTTTATTTTTATTTTGCGTCGTTTCTATATTAACGTTTAACAAGCTTTTAAGGGATGATCTATTTCTGACTGTTTTCAAGATTGGTCTAATTTCGATAGAGGATCGTAAAGTGCGATTAACCTCTACTGGTAGTTCAATTATTTATCTAAAGCCATAAAGTAGCTAGTAATGGTGTCTCTAGGTCCAGTAGACTGACCGATGAAAAGTTCAGAAAGACATAACGGCCCCCTTACGACCCTAAAGTCGGTCTAGGTCAATCCCTGATTCTCTGATAGAAAAGAGAAAATTCGGAAAGTCTGGTTTATACTACGACCAGCATTATACCTTTTTTTGTGCTAGATGTTATCAGATGGGGTGTCGAATGCGTCAGCATCAGAGTTATTTCTAGCGATTAAGTATAGCCCGCTTGATCGATAATTCGTATAAATATTTGATACGTTGTAAAAATACTACGTAATTTTATTTAAGCCACGCTGCAAATAGAGCTTAATCAATATTGCAGAAAAACTGAAATTTCTTAAAGCTTTGATCGGACGTACATTCGAGCGGAAACGACGCTCGGGTAAATTTAAATGCAGTTTGTGCTTAAATAAGTGGAAGCAACGAAGTATCGTATATTCTCTATCCGGTAACGAGTTAACGGCCACTTTCCAAGTTTAAAGTTACTTGAGGTTAATCGCTCATATTTTCCGAAGCTGGAGTTTCGACGGCTGATATACCAGCAGATGAATAACCATGTTATCTGCACGTGTTCGTACTACGAAGAGGACATTTTCACCTTCCATTAGAATAGAGACTCTTGCTTGCTTCTTCTTTTCATCATTTCGACTAGACGCGAAGAGACGTCCTACAACACAAAGGCCATCTGTTTCCTGCTGGCCACTCTGACAGATACCAGCCACACCAAATTACCCTACTGCTTTAATACCATCTTTTAGTTTTAGACATTGCCAGATGTTAACGCGGAGCACGATAAATGAGTAATGAAATATCATCAATTGCAATTTTAGTCAAGCCTCTAAGTTAATCATAATCAATTTATATCATTTTTAATATCTTTCTATGTCATTTAAGATATGCTAATTACAAAATAAAGTTTTTAAGGGTTTCGAAACAAAAGTCCTGATAAAATAGTAACGTAAATTTGTACATGTTAATTTTTGACCATATTAACACCAATAATACAATTTAATCTATTTAAACTAACTACTGCTGTAAAGAATAAAAAAGATTATTAAATTATATAGAATTGGTAGATATGTCTTTGAGTGTAAATCGCAAATATTTACCTATATCAAATATTAGACTTCCCTAGTACATGCCGAAATAAAACGGATAAAAAGTAATCGATAAATTATCACAGATAGAATTTTTTAAATAGAAAAGAAGTTTGTTCCATAATATTAAATGATACCTTACACAAACACCTTTTTCCTTCTTAATAGAGCTATAAGCATTTTCACGAAGTAAAATCTTTATCTTAGCTTTAGTTTGCTGTGCCAGTCACGTAATAATGAAAACAATCAAACCGTATGGTGAATTCATTGATTAGATTTTAATTCTAGCTGTTAAGCACACGTTGACGTTTGGATCATAAAGGATAAGTTTGCGCAAGTTTGATCGTTAAAATCTAACTGAAAATGAAGTACTAGAGAGAAAGACACTTGCAGAGACAGGGGTGGGGGATAAATTTACGACTGGCGTTTTCTATCAAACGCGCTCGAACGCTTTCACGTTTCATTCTGCAGCATAATAGCGTTACGAACTTACTATTTTCTTTAATCTCATTTGAATTCTCTATTCCGAACAATTTACTGCAATTTTTGGGTCGTCTGTTCAACATTTTGCTATCACTGTATTCTTTTATTGTCGCTAATAAACTAGTACAGCATTCTCTTTTCAGTCCTTTGTTACGATTTTCCGCTCCTCTCCGTTGATACGTCGTTTCTATTTAAGTCCGTTTTGTTCGTTCTATTTTGTTCCAGTAGCGAGAAAATTGCTCATTCGTTGTTGATTTGATTGTGCCAGAGCGCTCGAGGTTAACAGAGTAAAGCAGCTAAATATCTTCGGCAGAGAGCGTCGGTTTTACTCATTTTTGCAGCCCTTTCCCCTTTTCGATTTCGTCCCTGGACCAACTTTAACTGCTCGTTTGTTTGCTGGAGATACGCATTACAGATTACGTTGTCGCCCTCGTAAGCGTTTTAGCCTACCTACATATCTTATTTTACCTACCTATGTATATGTATAAGTATCAACAAAGACTTTTTAACACTTTTTTGTCATTACACCTTTCCGTATACTTTTAACAATAAATCGAGATTTCTAACTATTAATCAAAGCTGTACAATAATTTAAGGTATAATTCGTTTGATCTTAAACAAACCGCTCGCAAACTTTTCCAATATTGTTTATAGTTATCTTCATCTATATTTAGTTTTGAGTTTTAATTAAAATTATTCTACATAAAAAAAATTTAAATCTCTCTTAGATAAAACTCGCAGTATGTCGGCACTAACAAAGCTTAATTAAGAGATAAAAATGAAATAACCTTGAAGGGGTTATTTAACATAAAGCTATAATTAACACCAGAAATTTTAATTTTGACCATACTTAAATTAGGTTACGGAGAATTAAATTAAGTAACTTACCAATGAATTACTTAGACCTAAAACTAATGTCATTCATTTATACCTGCATAATTTATGAAGGCGTCACCAAAATTTTACGGGCAATAAACCCATACGTGAGTATTACAGTCTTTGTCGTAAATGCAGATTGGCTGCACCAGCTGCAACGCGCGATTCTCAGAACTTGAAGTACAAAATCGCTTTCTAACTTCATTTTGATTCCTGATATTAATAACAGAAACCTTATGAACTTATATTATCATAAAGTGTGTCTCTCATCTCTCTCATTGTCTCTCTTCAACGTTCCTCATTCCTTTCGCAAAAATACTTATTTTTTTTGCCAATCAATTTATACAGACAACAATTCCAAATTTTTCTAATTAATTTCAAAGATTATTTGTTCAAGAGGTATCGATGGCGAACTAAATACTCCACTAATGTACTTAAATTTAGTTCTAAATATGCAGGAGTTGATATCTCCATATAGGGATGGGAGAGCTAAGCCAAACACGGCAAGCCAGGCAAACATCCATAACCTGATTTTCGGCTATATGCGACAGGTTGACATGGAGTAACGCCGCATCAACTACCGCGAAACGGGAGCCAGGCTACAAGTGTACCCAGGGATTTTCTGAAATGTCTTTCGGAGATACGCTAATACCACAAACCACCACAATGTCCCTTTGTGCTGCGAACCCTTTCATTGACACATGCAACGGAATTGATCCATATATATATGCCATTTACGTTTCAAAGTGCATATCTATATGTATTTATATATATATGCTTCACGTTACGCAGTCAGTAAGGTACGCTTTAATAATGCGAAAAATACTCGCTCATGTTTTCCATTTTCCATGAACTATTGGAATACCCGTTAATTAAGCTTCGCGTGTCCATTAGGTTCTGCTGAAATACCCCTATAGAAAAAAACGCACAGACATAAATAAGCTGAAAATCACTGCACTCGCAAACTCGTGCACCTTCAATCAACACTAATGGGAATCAGTGAGCTACACTACAGACAGTCTGGTCCTTCTCAGCCCTTCAAACTTTTACGGCTTGAAAAATATTTTTCCGGCAATCTCTCATTCATATACGTCCTATGTATTTTTTCCACCAACAAACCTCCGTGCTGTTTTTTACAGTTACTGCAAAGGAACGAAGCTCCGGTTTGTTTTTTATTCTTTGAATGAAAAAAAAATTAAACTGCAGGGAGAAAACATAATTTTTACCATATTACGAAACTCTAATATCTCATTTATCGCTACGAATACAGAGATATTTGTCTGTGCGAAGAGAGGCGCAGCAACGAAATAGCCTTAAACGAAACGCGGGACAACAGATGTGTGATAAAACGTGCTATCCAAGAAAATTCGTTGTTTCGACATTTCACGCTATATATAAAGCACGACGAAGCGCTTTGGGGAAAAAAATCATCGTCGGCGAGATAAAGCATCAGTACGCCGAATGTCGCACCGTAGTGCAAACAAATTTGAAAATACCATTTTGTCTGGAGAGCCATTTGAAAAATACCATAGGACATATGGCATGCATGCAGATGGACGAATGAAAGATTAATGCTTTCCTAACCTAATAAATGTGCATCGGGTAAACACTATTTGTTTTCGTGCATTGCCTTATGGGCGTGGAATGACAAGATCCATATGCACCTTGTCAAACATTTTTACTGATACTTCCATTGATGGCGTTGATAGCTCTCTGCACATTCTTCCACCCTCCTCGAAATGACATTTATCTGTTTACCAGGTTAACGCGCGCTGCTGCCACTCCCTAAGGGAAAGCTCATATTCCTGGTCGAACCCTCTTTCTCTCCTTCAAACACTGCTTGTATATATTGAAACGTTCATGCCAGTCTCTTGATTTCAATCCACAGCTAACTTTCTTACCTCTGATGTGGAGTTCCTTAATCAGGAAAGTACAGGACCTACCGAGCCACCCAACTCGAAGATGATGATAGAAACTTATACTTGCGTGCGCGAGTTGCGGAAAACGGAATTGCTCAACGACATATCGCTCGATACTAAAGCGAAACGTTGTTTTCAAACGCGATATGACAGTGTCAAGTGAAACTTTCAAGATTGCCCGAATTGATTCCTTTAATTATTCAGAACTTTCAGAAGCTTTTGAGATTCTGCGGCTACCTTTGCTGATTGAGGATGTAACGATCGTGTTAATAGCTTTTCGCGAAAATGGTAATTTTAAGCGAGGAGCTCCGTTTTCTCATATCTTTCTTCGCAATTCACTGCAGCAAACTAACTTAAACTACGTAGCGTTCCATGCTGGTAAGAACTTTTTCTATTTCACTAACGATAGAAACTATATGGTGCATTGATCCAGAATAAGCACACCTCCCGAATTTAAGCTCTTAGCCCCAAATGAATCCTCGTCAGCATATTTCGCTCCGAATGCTGTGGTTGTAAATGTATACATTCACACATACACACATCTCGTTAAGCTTCGGAGAAACTTTATAGTTTAATGAAAGCAGATTAATGCTCATCGCTATCTTGCCAAATAAAAGGGTGGAAAGCTTTTGGGAAACTTGGGCTATTATAGTTGCGCTAATTTTCTTTGTCCATGGCCTGCTAGCTTAAAAAATGTTCGCACGGACGCTCGTATATTTCTAGACTGACCAGAAACCGTTATCCTTAAATTTGTAAAGGAAGTTGGTACTCTCGGCCTATGTTCCACGTAAATGCAGAGTATGACGATTTATCGTGCGGCTATACCGAGCAGTACAAAGCGTCTTTACGTGTTCCTGGAAGCTGCGCTCTGCGCTTCGCGTAACCTCGCAGCTTGAACTTATAGTGGCGGAGTCGTAACAATAGCCATTGTGCTCTGTGGGAGCCTTTTGACACACCAGAACGCGCGACTTCTCTTACATCTTCGATTCTTTTCCATATATCACAGATGCGTCTTCTATATAAAATGCCATAATAAAACAATCGCTCGAATTGAAACTTTCCTTTGCAACGAAACAATTTTAGGGACCTTTCTTCATCTTTACGCATTATTTCACTCGTATATTGCTTTTTTCTCACTAGCATAACTTTAATATTGCTTCCAGCCGAGAGTCAGCTTCGTATCAGAATTTTCTTTGCTTCCACCCGTTTCTGATTCCCTTCCGTCTTCCTGCCAAAGAAACCTCATGCATTTCACTTTTGTCCGTTTTACTCTTGTATTATTTGATGAATTATACGTCGATCTTTATCTTTTTCGAATTATTCTCGAATAATTATTCATTCATATACGACTTGAAGGTAATGCACTCTGCAGTTTTAAACACGATGAGCGTAATTAAAATGTGGTATTAATGTTTGACAGAAAGAGATCCGAATCGTTGGATAAGTGTATCTGTAAATGGGGAGGAAAATCTTATTGGCTCAAGTCTTGTGCGCCATCGAGATGGGCCCTAGGACGTCGATGAAAGCTTTGACATTTATCTTCCAGCTTCGAAGCAGTCTCCTAACTAAAGCAAGAACATCTACTCGTTCCCGGCGACGCGATGAGATTTCTTTCCGCCGGCACCTGCCCTTATACGTACATGGCAGTTCCAGATTACTAGCAGCCATTGTTCGTACGAAAAATTAAGTGCGGAATTCGGTCGAACTACTGGAGAGTAAATTCCCTCGAAAACACTCAATCTGTTATATTCTTCTTGCTAAGTCTTCTTGCGACTAAACTTTAGCGCCCAAACCGGAAAGAAATAAAATATGATATATGGCAAAGCGTAGAGACTCTACGTGATTCATTGCTATTTATCTTTTTACTCGCCTCGGAAAATCTTGCTGCCGTATCTTAAAGCACGGATGAGAGCTGAATCGCGTAGATCCGGAATTCAAGTCGTTACTCGACAACGAAATCCCGAAATTGCACTTTCATGAGGGATTAATATTGCCTACTGGCGTCGCAAGGCTGCCCACTCTCATTCCAAGTGCAACGTCCCCATTGTAAAAGTAAACTAGCTGCGATTTAAGGAAACCAGACTGTGCTTGAAAAGATCGCGCGTTATTATATTCGGTAATAGCAGTGATCTATAATGTTCGCGTCAGCTATTATCCTGCAAATTCCTGACTTGAGAACCATTTCTCGGATTATATCAACTTTCATTTTACTCTCAAATCCTTCTCAACGATTCGGTATAAGGACATGATTAGCTCCTTTGTTTTTTTTTTCTCTTTCAATCTCTATTTGCGATATATCTCGCTGAAATAATAATTTTTATGATAGTAAGAGTGATGCCCATATACGTCAGCTGTTCTGACACAAGGGATCGATTTAGAAGTGAGTAATTTTTTCCAGTGAGAAAACGCCTCAAACTTGACACAGCTCAAACGGGAGAATCCAGCTTGAACTATCGATAATCAGGCACAGCTTCCGGTAGCTGAGATCGATAGGTGTGGTGAGCCGTGAAAGAGAGAGAGGCCCTTGCTAAATCTGCGAACGATCGCGTATAATTTGACACATTTCGACGCAATTAGCCTCTCGTAATTCAACCTGGGCACGGAGGGTGCGACAATTAAAATACCGCTATCCTCCGCAGCCATAGGCCTACCAAACGCATCGTGTGTCCCTCGCTAATTGCCAGATTTGCCAGCCAATTCAAGCCTGAGAAACCACAGCACCCCTTACGCGATATCCAAAATAATAAGCGCTGAGTAAATTAATAATTCTATTTATGGTTAAAAATATAGCTATATAATTTTCTCAGAACTTGTTATAGATAATGTTTTCCAAGAAACGTGTCAATCTATAATTTAACGTGCAATATATTTATAAGGTAACTCTCAAGAAACACTTCTTAGTTTTAACAACATTACTTAATCATTAGTCGTAATTTTTTATGGCCAGTTCAAGTTTTACCATCAACCAAGCGAACACAATTTTTTCGTCAAGGGCCTAAAGTACGCATTTACTCGTCGTCACTTTATCCAGTCAACGTTACAATCCATGACTTGCTCGTTTTTACTGGGATTCCGTTTTTCCCTGTCAGCCACGGACAAAAGCCGTGGCAATGTCGCTTTACGTCCTGCCTAAAAATGCCACGTTAAATGGAATTTCATAAGCTTTTCTCTTGTTTCACGTGAATGTTAATATGAGGTAAGTCTGCAAGATCTATATACGTTTAAATATATGCAGATGCGATATTCTTTTATTATATCAAGCATCGATCCGTTCTTAATAATCGATATATATTTACGTTCAAGAATTCATAGAGATTTGCATTGTTTATATAGGATTATTGTGTTTTATTTTAATCTTAGGATTTTCATAATTTACTAAAACTATGCTCAGCGCTGATGGCATTTATTTATAAACTATTTATTGGAAAAAGTTTTCGTGGATCTTTTATGCCGATCTGAATCGAATCAGTTTTCGACCTTTTTAATGGGAATTAAAGCAGAGATTAGTGAGAGTTTTGCTTTAGCGTCCTCCTATCCATGCACTTATCGATCAATTAACGAGGCTGGTTAAATTGACCAATGTTAGTTTTAACTTTAGGACTGACTGTTTGCATGTGGCCTTTGCTCATTCATAAGCAGCTTCTTGCATGGAACAGATACAGTTGCAGGTGCAGATAACTGGCGAGTCGAGTAAACAAAGCAGATTATAAAATCGACTATGCAAAAGCACATATTTTGAGCGAGGTCGAAACTTTTGAACTCCGACAAGCCAGATGCCCAAACGTGCCACTAACTTTTGTGGCGAGCTCACACAAAAACCACCTTGACGCCATATACTTTATATGCTATAATAAGTCTAAATATCTTTCAAACTTATTGCACGTCAGCGCGTAGTTGTTACGAAAATTTATACGCGTCACGTTCCAACTTTGCATCGTAAGTCTCTTGTACCGGAGATGATTATTTTTTAATAAATTATACTATAGCTGTATGGATTTTTCAAAAGAAAATTTTATTTTGTCAATTCATTTTAATAAAGATGGATATTAATAAAGAAACAAAAACAAAAGTTTATACTGCAGCTACTATGAATTCAGTAGTTTTCTTGTGTACGCAGAGGGCTTCAACGTAAAATTTGCTCCTAAAGTACATTTTTTTGTTTTATTTGTATAGGTACTTCGTGCAGCTTGTACGTGATCAAGTTTGATGAAACTTTTCAATGCAATGTATCAGCGAACATTTCGGCCTCTATCCAGCTTCATCCTTTCAATGTGATCTGGCTGTCTTGACTAAGTAATTATAATTCGATATCTTTCTTTACCCTTTCAGTTTCAGCAATCGTTCTTGAAGCATCTATACGCAATATATGCAGTATATAGTATAGCTCAGTTGATTTATATGATAGAACTAAAGTAAACTAATATCAGTTTAACCCCTAATAAATGCACAAAATTAGTAAAACAACATTACTGTAAACACTTTATTTCATACAAACGGCATAAACACCAGTTGTGCAAACGAATAATTCATTATTATATCTATACACACAAAGTTTTAATGCTCGTCAGGCAATTCTCAGATTTTTGTCCTACCGACAAATCCATTCGTTTAAGCGGCAAATTAGACTTGTGGCAACAAATTTATTTTTACGGCAATTAACGAACGCACAATATTTAATTACCTCGACGCGACCTACTTTCTATTCCAACGCTGTGCCGCACATTCGCTAACAGCTTATATGAAATTTGCGTAGCACGTACAAAATTTATATCGTCTCGTCCGAATTAAAGTAAATATAATGTCAGAGGAGTATTGTTAATTAAAAAATATAAGAACTAATACAGTTTCAATTACAAGTGTAATTATCCCGCCGTCCTATCTCTATGCAAATGAAATTACTGATACACGCACTTGGCTTTCCGAAAATTCGCCGGTGCGATAAAAGATCCATTCGATGCTTCAGAGCCGCAAATAAGGTCGGAAACAAAAAATTTTTCGTAGCGTTATTTTTATACACTCACCTTGCAAGCGCGTCACGTTCCTGGCGGATATGTGGATGCTGGCTAGCTCCTCGTGCAAATATGCTCGATCTCGATAACGTTGATAATTAGCGATAACTATCGTCGTTGTTATCAGCACCAAAAACAATTTCGACCCCCAGGTCGAGCTCATCGACATCGTCCCTTAGCTATCGCATCCCTTGTCGCTCCGCGGTCGGTTTTTATACCTCGCATTCCACCAGCATACTCAATCTTCCATATCTCATCTGTATTCGGAATATCCTGTAACTTGAAAGAAACATCATTTTAGTTTCTTCTACTCTCCGATTAATCAATTTTACATTATCGCAATTCATTATCTCACAATACTGGCTTCAACTCAATCAAATTTATATAGCTTTGCGTGTATGAATCTATCAAAGATATATAGATTTCAATGCAATTTTCGGTCATTAATATCTATACCAGACTATGCGAATAAGCTGACGTAACAAATTTGCCATAATTACGTAATTGAAATGCAATAATGGTAAAAGAGAATAGAACGATAGAAATCACGAATTTGGTATAATGGAACTGTAGCACGTGCATCGACTTTGATAGCCGCGTCCAGCAGTGCAGTTGACGTACGATTGCTCTATCATTATGCCTGGGGTAATAATGGTCGCACTTGTAGTACGCGTTGTTTTGCGGAATTTGAATTAACGAAGAGGGACTCGACGTGCGATAAATCAACTTCATTTTCATGCAAGAAGTGTAATAAGTTGGCGCGAACAAGCCGTTGCTGCCACGTGATCGTTTTACTCTTTCAATTCAACTCTACGAAACCTTTAATGCTTTTAGCAAACAATAATTAATCAACATACTCCAAAGACCCTTAACGATCTCAGATTTGCTTTATTATTAGCTTAAACTTGTTTAAAATTCCAACCACATAAATCATTCGTTATTGATATATTTTTGTCTGAACGAGAAGAAACTTTGTAGCTAGAATTTGGAATAGATGGAATGTTTATACAGGGTGTGCCACTTGATTCGACCGGAAATCGAGAGAAGACGCCAAGCGCATGGTGGGGAAAGAAACGCGTTATTGCTTGAAGATAAAGAGAGAGAGAGAGAGAAACCTCTCTCTCTCTCTCTCTCTCTCTCTCTCTCTCTCTCTCTTTCCATCCTCAATTAATAACGCGCTTCTTCCTCCACAGTACGCTTTGCGTCCTCTTTTATTTTTGACTATTTTGGAGTGAATTATGAGACACACTGCATATAGGTCAGTCTCTTCCGTATATTAAATTTTAAACTCATGATACGATCGGTATTGACAAAAACACAACATTTCTCTTGAAAACTTTTGTTTGCATAGTAAATATGCAATTTTAGTGAAAAATAAAGTGAAACCATACTATAAAGTCTATATAATGCTACTTTCAATGCTGATTTGGTTAAAATAAAAAAGACAATTATTGATAACAATATTTTATTACAAAGTTGACTTTTAATTTAAATAACGCGAACTGTTGCGCTGATGCAGAAGAGAAAGCTCTACAAGCAAATTAATCAGGAGAAAAAATCAAAATTGTAGGGAATCAATTCGTAACAGTAAACTGCAATAGTTCGTGTCAGTTGAGCTCGCGATGTTATATCTCCCGTTACATATTCATAAAGAACATGCAAGCGGGCCAGATCCAAGTAAGCTCATATTGCAGCAAAATATGTGAATAAATATTCCCCAAATATAGTGGGCATATCCTTCAGTTAAGTTAACCGGTGAGATATATGGATACTTTAAGCGCGCTTTTCTCTAGAGTTTGCTTTTTTAGCATACTCGATGTAATAAATGCTACGCTCATATCGTAATTAGAGAAAATTATTACACCTACGTGCATTTACAAAAGTAGTCTATAAGCTTTGGATAGGGATGAATAATGTAGAAAAAAATGATAATGAAAGTGTACAGGATGGCTTAGCTGGTAGCCGCTAAACCACTTCCATAATTTCATCCTTCGCTGGCTATTGTCTTCCGCTCCTATCATTTTCATCCCTGTACCTGTTATGTTTTTAATTTCTCTTTTGCTCGTTTTCCTCTTCACAAGTCATTACCCTCTTTCCGGAAGTACTTCTTTGTGGGCTTTTTCGTTTGCACACGCAAGCGCGTTGCGGCCTAACGCTTTTAATAAACTTCCCAGCGCAAGGACGCATTAGGACGTTCAGAATTCCATAAAGAAAAAGTCAGACGTTTATTTTCCGTGGATTTTTTAATGCACGGCAAGTACCTCCTCGACTTTCAGCGTCAGGCCTCGCTTATATCTGCGATAACTGCATTCTTTTTTCCTCGGAGTAGAAGCAAAAAGCCAGCTGGACGACCAGCAACCCTCTAAAAGCTTAAATGCACTTTATTTTATCGAGATGATTTGCATACGCCGCCATCCCCTCGGTCGATCACGTATAGTTGTGCTCACCTTCCAACAGGACGCTCCTCGCTCTTTTCGTAACAAAATCGCCCATATTCGCTTTAATAGAAAAAGCATAAAACCTTTTCGTATTTCATCGGAGACTCTCCAAGCATCATGGAAGCATCCCTGGTACTTGGGCTCGTTTTACGAAATACTCTTTCTCAAGTTAACTGTAAGCATGCAGTTCGGAAATGGACAGCAATTAAAATTCACTCGAACAGCGATAAAATTAACTTTTTAAACTATAATTGCTAGTAAAGTTCGAGTGAAATTTATGGTTTTGTTTAAAACTCATTCAATATTTAAAAATTTCACTTGAAAATTTTCGTAATGTATTGGCTTATTGAAACTGCGCTGATGAAATGAAGGGGAAAAATTGGAAAAATGCTATTGTATTTTCATGATGTTTGTTTCAAATATTGCGTGTTTCGTATGACAAATATTGTGTCAGTGAATGAAAGGTAATTGGATGCTGTAGAAATGGGTCTAATAAGATTGCTGGGGAAGACTCAAGTGTTGTTTCCATTACGAGTTGTTGTCATACTTATATGCTAACGATAGCGCTTTCAACTCAGAGAAAAATATTCTCCAAAGAATTCCTTAAAAGAATAAATAGCTATAGGTTTTTGCAATAGTAATCAGTGTAGCTTGTACTTCACTTCAAACATTTCACAACTTTTTAACGAGGATGGTTGGCTCTTATTCCTAAAGTCTTTAAAACTTCCCACGGTCAAGAAATATTTTACTGGATTAAATCACTTTACTCTTTTGCCGATAACAGTCTCGTTTACATACCTAAGTTTATTTTTCACTCAAAAATCTTGCTGATCATCAGATTAACGACCTCTGTAACAGCAAAGCTCAAATGAATAAAGATTTATGTTGAACGAAGTGACAGGGATGATTATCAAGCAACTGCGTGATTTGGTTATTCAAATTGCTTCCACGAGAATTGGCGAATGTCGTGGCCGAAATAACTTGGGAATATTGAAATTCCGCAAAGACTTATTGGGCTGATTTGAAAAATGCTGGATACAAGATGTTGGACGTTTTATTCCTCGCGAACTTTGGCAAATTCGTAGGACTTAGCACTGATAAGTTGCAGCGTTGGCAGCTGCAGATAAGGCAGGCACACCACCAGCACTATGGAGGAGTCGTGGATGGATGCGATATCAACGGGCCGGCAAGTTTTCTGGCTTCTCTGGGAATTCGAGCGGAGCGGGATGGGCTCGTAAAGCGGAAACCGCGATTTCTCTTCTGGCTAGTGCGTTTCTCCCTGTTAAAATATGCGCGCTCTCACCAAGCGTCGTTAGCTAGTCTCAGCTATTGTGTCCAAGTAATAAAGTATAATATAAGCGCATTTGCAATGCAAACATTTCAAAGATGTCTTGCATAAACGAACAGCGCAAATCACACTTAAACCATATACAACGAACTATTATAACGCACGCCCGCTAAATTTGGTCAACCGTTAAGAACGCGAAAATCCATGAAAATTCGAGAGAGTGGTATATACTTCTCGATCAAAAAGTTTCGAATACTACAACATTTCAAAGCCACAACAAACGGTCGGCCAATGTTGATGTAATTTACGGGTCTTTAATTGCTGAAAATTTCCAACAATGCTTTGAAGCAGGAGCAATATCCCGCATTGCTCACTTTTTGCGCTCCAATTCTATAATGGCTGCGCGCTTCATCGTTTGACCTTACAATTACGTAATTCCTCATAAGCTCACTTCTCACAACTCGAGAATTTTCAGCTTGCCAATGAAGACAGGTATACGTTCTTAATGAAACAAACCTCATTTTCGTGCAGCTGAATGCAGCTGCATAAATTAAGTCGTGACCCGCCAAGATACAATTTCAACAATAAAAACAAGAGGCCTGTTTAAACTTTAATCATAAGACTGACATTCTTGCCGAAACTTCATTCACTCAACGAGAAGCCTTGCGTTTTGTTCACGCAAACCAGCCTCCGGGTGAAATAGTTTTACTGTGGCACGATTTATGCGTTGTACTTTTTCAAACTTTCTAACCCCATCACACCCACCTTTTCTTTCTTTCTTTCCCATAGTTATCTTTAACACAACATCCCTACGTCAACGTCGAGCATAAGTTTCTTCATATATTGAATTTATGCAAAAGTCAGTATGCCCGTGCAGTCTGGCGACACTGAGTACGCGTCTAGAACCACAGCAACTAATAGATAACCCAGATGCATCGCTGTAAAAGGAATACGAGCTCAAGGTTAAAGCACGAGGCTTCGAGATTTCAGGGAAAGTAACGATACTGCCTGTGGGATCAGGGCCTCCTATCAGGATTCCGTAGCAGCCAGTCTTAGGAAAGTCATTTCCTGCCGATGTTTATGTGGAGCTACAAGTTTTTCGCCCTACGTACGGCAAGAACACTAACCTCAACCGATCCGATCAGACACCTTTATAGAATCATGTTTATGAAAAAAACATTTATTCATTATCTTATTAAGATAAGATATAGTTATATATTCATAACAGGGAGAAATTTCAATTAAAATATTTGAAAACAAAATTTGGTGGATACGCGTGGCGCGTGTATTTATAAGGGTAAGATTTATATGTACGTGTTTGCTCTTTCGACAACATTCAATGACAGGTGTAGATCATCCATTGTAATCGATCTTGTTTCCGAACGATGTATGCGTATAAAATATGATGCATTGCGGTGAAAACTAGCACCGTATTTATTTTACGTTGACACAGTTTTACGAGTACATTCGTCAAATTGTAGAACGACCATTGTTAACAATAGAGGTTTGTCGCAATAGAAAGAGGAATTCCCTGGATAACAATAAGCAAGCGAAGGAAAGGTGGAGAGGAGGAGGGGTAGTAAACCCCTGCTCCCTCATTTCTCATGAAAAGGAAACGCTAACGGAAAAGCAAAAAACAGCGTAAAGATGGGGCAAACCTGTGAAAACTCTCGCGAGAATCTTCATGGCTTGCAAGCACATTAATATCCTACGAAGGATCGGCCATAAAGCGTTAATTTAGAGACGTAAATGACAAGTAACAACCGTAATGGTATTCGGTGGTTCATCGTTGACAAGAGTTTAGCGAAAAGCGTCGTTAGTCAAATATTCCTCACCTAATGAGATTCGACCTTTCAAGCGTGTCTACAATCCCCCGTCAGTACATGACACCGCACTGACCTGCCATTCCGAAGAGAGTACACTGGCTGTATTGGAAACTTATACTTCTGATCATTACCGATTTCATGATGTAGCGTTGGAAATCCGGTATTTACAAGTACACAATTCTGAATTTCCGCATTTATTCTAATATAATAAAAAGCATTAATCGAATCTTAATGCACAGCTTTTGGAATAATTAGTTTTGGAAATTATTTAAAGATACTAGAGCTGTCATAAGGGTTGTCAATTGTCCGAGTAAATATCGTTTAACGTTTTATGAAAGATCTACCTACTGTTTGTTGCCATTGATTGATGTCCCTTTACAGAAGTTTGTTTGGTCTTTTTGCGTCCAAAATCTTTTAAAAATACAGGAATTGATGCAGATAAAAAGAGTGGGGCTTCGGGGAGGGGAAGGGGAGAAAAAGGAAGAGACAGAAACGGAGAGGGACAGGGAAATAATGGAAATAAATCAATCGCCAGCGCATGGCCCATAGAAATGACTTTTAAAAATATAGGTAAAGGTAGGATTTTTGCAAAAGCACAAAGTAATAACACCAGCAGATTTTCATTTTGTTTTCCTCTCGTTCTCCGATTATTACATGAAAACTACCATACACCAGTCGACTCTTAACCGCTAGTCTTTTGATAAATTAAAATATTATATAATCGAGAAAATAATCGAAACATTTTTATTCAGCTTCAGACTAGCTACTCGGATTTCAAGTGAGTGTATTATTTTTAACGATGCAATCAATATTATACCAAACCAACGATTATTCGAAATGTTAGTCGACGGGGGAGGAAGGTTTTTATGAGCTGGAAACGAAGAAAAAACTCATGCAGTCGAATTGTATAAAACAACGAAGCTGTGAAATTCATGCCACAATACTTTCAAGTTGAACTGATTTCCCATTCAGTCCACTTAACTTGCCTTATCGGAAATTTGGACTCTAAAAATAAGTATTCAACTCCTGAAATTCATATCGTCAATTTCCAATTGTCATTAATTTAAATTGTTGGATTTCTTTAAAGATTGGATTGTCGCGCATATACAAGCGTCTGCTTTGAATAGTTCTTTAATATCGCGATTCGGCGACACAAATTAGCGCGACAATGGTCGATTTAATTTATTTAAACTCTTACACAGGTTGTATATAAATTAAGAACATTTTTGCATTCATTAACTAAGCTGAAAATAATGCGTTACTGTTATGAATAAATTATTGTCCGGAATAGTTGTGCTTCGTAACACCCATTCTTCTTATTTGCCACAAGCAAAACCGGAATGAAAAAGAAGTACCCAATACTTTAAAAACTTTAAAAGAATTTAAGCTCTCTCTCTTTAAGTTTTGAAATTAAAAACAATAACAAGAAAATATAATCAAAGCTACTTCAATCTTTTTTGCAACATTTATTGACTTACTAATATTTCAAACATTTAATTAGTGAAATTGCGGTTGCGAGTTTTATCTCATTTTTAATCAGAAAATTATTTTAGCAAATTTATCCGAGTTTGCGTTGAGCAGTTGCGAAAATGCAGCTATAAATTTTAGCCACAATTGCCGCAATCTGATACAATCATATCAGAGCCAAACGAATTTTATTGTGTGAATAATACAACATTATTTTAAAACATTGGTTTGTGAAAATATTCTCAGAGGAAGGTTAAAAGTGAAAATTACACGCTCAAACAAATCATCGTTGATAAATTCAACTGGAAATGAACCGTGACATTAGCACGCAGGCCCTAATTCAATATACTTTCGAACGTTCGTCCGAATAAATATGCTACCAATAGTAATCTGTTTTCCTTATACTTGCATGTGTTTTATGTATAAAATACTTAGAGAGAAACACAGATTACGAAGAAGATTAAATCCTTTGAAAGATTGGAGAGTGACCAATAAGGAAAATCTAGGTGAGATATTAATTCAATTATGTGATTATGATCCATACGCTTTTCATTACTAATATGAAAAGCAAATTTCAAGGAGTTTGATAATGCTTGATATAACAGCCATTGATATAATTTGTAGCCTTCCAAAGCTGATTGTTTTTTATGGCTTCATAATATTATATTAAAAATAAAAGGATACTCTAGGAAAATGTGTAGAGACAACACAAGTGAAAACATGGAGATACCGTAGCTAAAAATGAAAATACTTTTAATTAAATTCCAGAGCATTCACGTATCTAAATCACAATAAAGATTAAGAATGATGCGGCATGGTTAACAGTATAATTATTGGAATTATGCTGCAATTTTACGATGAGATACCACGACCACCTTACCATCGTATAATGCTATGACCTACCCGTAATACTGTTTCGTACTCGAATATAGCATCTCATTACGTTACAAGCACATGACGGTCATAACTTTATAAAGACAAGCATAGGAAACTGAAGGAGGAACTATCCGGGTAACTCGATGAATAATATATATATGCTAGAATTTGACGAAATAGGTACACCATCGTCTATAGCACAAGTACACACGCGTGCCCTTGTAGGTTATACCGGAGAATCCAATTTCTTGTTGAATCTGCATATTTCTCTGCTGAAAAATCAATAGTCTAAAGTTCTCTGTTCTAAAGTTATTACGATCGATTAAATTACGCCTCCAATTCCTCCATTAACAACATTTATTTATTACCGGCGTCTGTCGATAACGCAAACAAAATGTGCTATCATCGAGTAAACCGCGTAAAGCTTTCAAGTGCTATTGTTTTTCCTGAAAACAATAGCCAGGTGCCAAGCAGGGGTAGAATTTTCTGAAAAGAATTTGCTGAATTTTTTTGGAACAAGTTGACCCAAGGGAGTAAAAAAGGAGGGAGTCATAAAGAAGCCGAATCGAGAAAGACTGGTTTAGGAGTAGAAAGGGTAAGGGGGCAAGAGATAGAGAGAAAGAGAGAGAGAGAGAGAGGTAGAAGCGAGAAGCTTTTGTTCAACCTTAATTTATTGAGAATACTTTAAAATGGTAGTCAGACCAATCCATGTCATTTAAGAAAAGACGAAGTAGCCTCGGGGTTCCCGCTCGAAAAGCATCGCGACAGGTTGAAATGGTGTTGGTGGTGTAGGCACGTAGCACTTCGTAACCAGCTGAATTTATCGTCCGGATCAAGAGGTACACAAAGTCCGCAACGTGCGAGTCATTTTTAGCAAGCTGGTTAAGAAAGCTAAAAGAAGAAGGCAGTAGGGATAATAAAGCCGTTCATTCCCGATATATACAGTTACACACTAACCCTCGTGCCTCGTTCTTCCTTCGTTTCACCCAATGACACTGTGACAATCGTAAATACGAAACATCTGAAAAATGATATTATTGTGCGTTTGGAATACACGTGCGAACGGTGACAGAAAGTTTCAAGCAAATTTATTCTTTCTCTCGTTATTATATACTGGAGTCTACACCAACTACAACGCAAGCTTCTTACCTTCTGGAGTTTCATGCTCTATAGTCATTAGATTCATCTTCCGATTCGCTTCATTGATATTTCACATCCGGTCTCGCGCCATGAATAATACGATCAGCTCATAAGCGCGTTAAGCTGTCTAGAGGAATCTCGAATACGATTTAATTCTACTGAATTCCTTGAATCAACGCTATTCGCTTGATACCTCTATACCGTGCAGTGTACCGATGTGACGCGATAGTATAATAAGGGATGGGAGGAAAACATCGTTTTCTTGCGGAGTGTACCAGCTTCGTAGAATTAACAATGACACGGATCAATGCTATCGTGACGTTTCTCAATCTCCTCAGACTGCATTTCTTGATTTCAAAATACTTCCAATAATAGAACCAGCTTCGTGAAGTTAGAAACGAGGATCACAAATATTTTATCGACTGTCAATGGAATACCTCCTATACTCAAAATCTGTGAATTTTGTTTTGATTGAAGAAAAATCAATTAAATGTTATACGTCTCGTCAAGGGGAATAAATCAGAGATCAAAAAGATAATATATACTTATTTATACGAAAACAGAGGGAATATCGGTTGTCACAGTGTGTTCGATAGGCTAACAGAACATTATCGAGTAGAGCAATAGTATAATAGATTAATCGTTTTGTTATACTATGAAAAGCTTGAACCAGCCAGCAGTGTAACTCTATTGTCGATTTTGTAAGTGATTAAATTTGCCGGTACATTCCATCTTGCGGGTTCATTGCACATTTAATATTAATACTAAATTGTATGCGTTTTACTTTCTCCATAATGCTTGAATAAAAGTTAAAATTTATTTATTAATTTGTCATTATTTACGAATTATAACCTTTCATTTATAACTCTAGAGGATTATGGTCAAAGAGGATACCCCTCGTAAAGAAGGTTATTGCTCTTACACTATTATTTAAACATTTAGTGTTGATGTTTTCATTTAGTTGAATTACTGCAATGTGTGTGAATCTAAATTGGTTGCATTGCGTTGGGAAATATGGATTATATAAAAGTTTCAGAAATCAATTTATTTTTGTGCCGAAGCCGATAAAAATTTCGAATGTAAGTTTATCTGGATCATTCACAAACTCTTATAACTCTTTGTTTATTCGTAGTATCATTTCGAATCAGTATTATTAAAGTTTAAAATGATACGTGAAATAATTTTTTTGAACAATTTTCTCAAAAGTTCTAATTATTTAACTAAAAAGTGTACCCTCGGGAAACTGGGTCAGAATCACTTTATTTAATTTTCGCATAAAAAAAATGATATTAAATAATACGGAGTGTTTTATTGCTTTAAAGTTGGATAATTACTCTAACTAATTATATCATAAATATTATCATTACCAATTAAAGTCACAGTTTGTTAATCTGTAAACTTTAAGTGATCCGCTTTGAGCTACTTTCTCCTGTATACCAAATTGTGCAAAGATTAGCGTAAAAAATGGATACATATTTTATCGAACTATAAATCGTATTATTATCTATAAATCACGCACTTTGAATTAACAATGGTTCTTAAATATTCGACTCAATTTTTAATAGAAATAAGATTGAATTGACATTAATTATTCACAGCTTGTATTTTAGTAATAAATCATGACTAAGCCTAATCCACTTTCAATGAAGTTCCCAAAGTTAGCTTACGAGCGTTGGTGCACCCTAACATATATTTTCTGGTCTTATTGTAATCGAGTAACTATCGGTTTTTCATAAAAGAAAAATAAGCATGTCATTCTAAAATCGTGTCCTTGTAAATTGGAAAGCATGTAGCTACTAAGAACATTAATGCAGATTAGTCTGAAGATCGTGACGCGCTTGTAACTCGAAATCTATATCGACCAACTCTCGTAGGGGCGCTTGGAATTGTGGAGGAACAATGGCATCCTAGATGTGCTTACTTAGTCCCATTGGGTAGCGGAGCTAACGCGTAACGTGACCCGCCTAAAGAGCATTTCTGCTTAGAACATTCGTTATGTGGCATCTGCATTAGCGCTTAATTAATGAAGATTTAAAAAAGTGCAAAGTAACCCTATGGTTTTTACAAATCTCTATTCGATCCAGTAACTAATAACAAATCAGTTTCCGTTTGTACTATATACAAGCTTAATTTCCATATTCTGCAGGATTTACGTGAGCCAGTAAAGCAAATACGCATGATCTGCTGGCTATACTGAAGTAAAGTAACATTCGATCGTCCTATCGCATGTGTAATTACGCAAATTACGACCAATATGAGCAGACATTGAAACGTGAATTTCCATGAATATGTCTCTCCTCAATCGTACAAATCAAACCTTTAGACGGTTATGGGCAGCTCGAATTTTCATTGAAATGCAAGATTTGTCTTAAATAAAAAAAAAAATGCGCGATCTGAAAAGAAAGAATGACGTAAGAAAAAATTATAACCTGCTCAGTTTAAAAAGTAATAAAATTAAAATAGTTTTTTTTGGCTTTCAGGTTAGACAAGGCGATGAAAAGGTCCTTAAATGAAACTACCCCTGTATAATGATTTGGCGCGTTGGTCGTTTGACGCCTCTACTTCCGACGGTTAACCAAAAATGGGTTAGCCGTCATCGACTTCCTGGAGTAGGATTTGCCAAGCATGACAAGAGCATAGAGGGCACAAAAGAGGATTATTGGTTCGATCAGCGGTGGGTGTCATCGGTTGACATATGTGGCGTGGCGTGGCGTGGCGTAGCATACGAGAATATCCGCGAATCCATGCGAAACCGTTCGTGAAAGATACTGGATGGATTGTGGCCAACGCGGTGCGATACCGCGTAACGTGACCCTAGGCTCGATACATCATCCAGATTCTGGACCGAGCAGTCGCTGTAATTAATCCAAATTCATCGCATGGATTCGCTTCAATAGTTTCTTGGCAGCTTTACCCCACATATCCCACGTGTAAAAAAAAGCTTGATCAGATTAAGTGAAACTTATCCCTCTTACTCATTTGTTCCACTTTCCCGCATTACCACGCGTAGATATAATACCATCTTCCTTAGCAATTTTCTGTTTCTCGCTTTTCCATCGCTTTGTGAACTTAACATGTTCTAAAATACATCGCACGTGTTCTCCGGAGAGAATTTGCTTCCTTCTCCCATATACTATTTCAGTTTCCGTGCTTTTGGCAGCAACAAAGAGTCTCACTCTTAGAAAATTATAAGTTAGCAGCTCGTGCTGGATACTCGTAATATGTAAGAGCACTTGGGGATTGTGTAAGATTGATTTTGGAAATTGCGACTCAACCAATTTATAAGGTCTAATTGAACCAAATTAAATTTGTTTACTCCAGAATACACTCTAGAACATCCTTTTAAACCTGAGCAATTTACTTTGCCCCCCTCATAAAGCAGTTAATGCAAATAATAATATAGATTAAGGCTTAACGCGTCTCTCAGTTATATTAGGCTATAGCTTGCATCTTCGTTTATAATTTACAGAATAATCGCAGAAAATAATTCTGCGAAGGGACGAATAAGATGAATCGCCTGCCACTCTAAATGTTATTCGACGAGCGAGATATGTGCAGGAGAATAGATGTTCACGGATCGGAGCCGATCGTTCGTTAACCGGCGCGTTCGTACATACACACCGATACGCGTTTTACCGAAGAGTGTACATCAGGCAGAAAGTCATCGATTTGAAATACGCAAAAAAAGAGCTTCGGCAGACTATTGTTAATTCTTTGTATCCGTCAGTATCACGCATCGATTCGTCGGCGAATCTACGGCAGAGAGCCGTAATTCTGCACTGTACGCGCACCGATAAGATTTAAATAATTGATCGTAATGCGAACGGAGGGTGGAGCGAACCGTAATAAAAATCGTCCTCTCGAAGCTCTCGAAGAGTTATTCTAAAATCTTCATGGTGAAATAATTAGCAATAGGCTATTCCAAATCATGGAAGCGAATATATGGAAGTTTCAAAGGTATAGCTAGTAAAATAAACGAGTGAAAAGAGAAGCGCGCGACGCGGTAATGGTCCTTGGAAGATGAAGGAAAATGAGGTGCTAGGCCATTCTCTAAGTGAACCGTGTGCGTCAGTTCGTCTGCAGGGCTAGTCGAGTGAGACCAGACGCTTTTGTTAAAAGGACAATTAGCATTGTGCATATTGCAAGTAGGTTGACGGAGATAGAACTTAACGCGGAGAACATTAGGAGAGCAACAAAGGTCAGCAGTTCTAGTTCGTTACGATGCGGTTGCCATTTACATTCACTTATATCCTCTGCTCCACCGATTTGCCAGTCATTAGTGACTCGTACAATTCTCTTTACATTCCTTTCTGTTCATTCATTCGTCTCCAAACCATAACCTTCGTAACTTGCTTGATTATGCGCACGCGCACCTCGATTAAGTTTGTTTAAGCATAAATTTAATTAAAAAAAGCATTTAGGAAAGATTATAATTTTAGTCATTTTGACAATTGCCAGTGTGTTTTAGTTACCAAAATCCATGCACTTCTGGTTATCTCCGCTTCAAGTCCTGTACAAATATCACGAGTGTGGGTTAGAAAGCTAATAGAGAGAGAGAGAGAGATAGAGAGAGAAAAGCCTTCTAATTTGCGCGCATTCCCTAAACGCAGAGAGAGCTTCCTACATGAAAGAATTTTAAATTCAATCTGAAATTCTAGTAAGCCTTGCTTTACTGATTTGAATAATTTATAGTATAGATCCTGGTAACACCTGAGTTAAATTTGTTATCGATTATCGAGTAGTACCAGATCGAGCTATGATTACAATAGATTTTTATTAACTGAGCATGGTTAAACCAGCAGGCCTATTGGGGCACAAGGACCAATACTATTTTCCCTATGCGACCATTATTCATCCCCTTGCTTTGTTCAATTTAAAAAAACAGCAAAGATTTATGGCATAACGATTCGTTTCAGCAACCATTTGTACCAATAGATGTATTCCGCAGTGGCGAGGAAAGGACTGGGTATTGTACCTTTGAGATATTATTTAACGACGCGTTTCCATACTTCTCTTCAACTACAAAAAAAATTACAAGATTCATGTTCGTAGTCACATGTTTTCTTCTTTTTTACGGATAACAGTTTCGTAATGACCAACAATCTTTCACTAGAACATGCGTGCCGCGAACTGCTACAATAGAAAAGTGCCATATGCGTAAAGATAAAACGCGAAATAAGTATACTTTGTCACGCAACACTCTCCGAAAGTATCTTGTATGCACCTCGGGCAAAATTAATTTATGTTAACGAGATCCAGAGGTTGTGTATCTGAATATTACAGATTCTTATTTAAGACTTTTCTCGCGAATTTCATTAAACAAAACTGATGAAATTTAATAGACCTTTTGTGAATTTTAAATATACTATAGAAATCATATTATTTTCTTTGATTAACAGATGTATAAAATTATTCGTTTAATCGATTTATCAATTACATTATGCTTTCTTCTTATTTCATACAAATTAGTTACTCATTTTCTCACCAAAAGCTTACCTATATTTATTTGGATTCCGATACAATCACGATCAGAATTTTAATCGCGAAATGTAAGCCACTTTGTATTTCCCGGACGAATATAACGAGTCACTATTTCCAGCCGCTGGTTATTTGGAAAACTTTCAAATTTTATTCAATTTCTTAAACGTGAAGACAAGAAAAGTGTTACCATATTCTTTTATCGAATCAATTCCTCTTATTTTCTTTCCGTCCTATGAAAACTCTACAAAGAAAAATACTATATACATCAGTATATATATATATATATATATATATAGTATATACCGTAATTGTGACCGAGTAAAAGTTTGCGAGTTTTTTTCAAAACTATTCGGGAAGTAATTGGTTACCACGTAGCGAAACGAGCAGATACGAAGAAAGGGTTGCAATTAATCGGGTTGGTCAGTAACGCTCTCGATCGATCCCATATCCAATGGCCACTACCGAACTTTATAGACAAAATATATTTGCTCAAAGAAACAAGAAAACTTTAGGGAAAGAATCACGTTCGATGGTACTACTTGTAATTTGCATTTTGAGCGACCTCTTATTGACGTAAAAAATCCTTGGTAATTTATTGATCCAAATAAATTGATTGTTAATTAACAAATTTGTTTAAAGTATATTGTAAAAATGACTGCCACGGCCATCGAACAGCTAATACCTATTTGGTTGTAGATTTCATATGGGGATTGTGTAGTAATACGATTTAATTTCTTGTTCATTATTTACACAAATTTAAAACTGATATCGCTCTTTATAGGTATTAAAGCGAACGAGTTACTTACCAATCATTGACAGTAAGCGCGGCACAATAGTTGATATGTACATAGCAAATATTGGCTTTTGTTCGGTTTAAAATGATGAAGAAACTTTAGTAATCAATTGAAGTAAATGTTTTATTTTTATTGCAGGTAAAATGCAGCAGTGAAAAAAATATATATCGCGAAAAGTGCAATCAGCTTTTATTAAGGAAGGCCGAAGCTACGAGTACTTACTTAGAATTCGATAACGTCCATCAATCCTGCTATAAGAAAATTGATAGGATAATCCACTTGCAGTTCGACGAGCATCAGCTCGCTGTTTCCGAGTGTCAGATAGCCTGGGAAAGCGTAATGTGAGACAATTTTGTTATCTCGATGGAAAAACGTTTGACACCTATTTCTATTATAGCTGGTCTCTTAAAACATTTTTGAATGTCTATTCGAGCTACTATGCTTGAATGAAAACTCGCACTTCGCACAGCACAGGCGGCTACCGACTGACTGCTTTGAGTTTGAAAGCTTGTCCTCCAGTAATAGCGCCCCCTGTTGCCACCACGTGCTTCCGACTTTGCTGCCTCAGCGTCTGTGCGCCCTACGCGTTGCTATTCCCACTTAACCGTGAATCCGTGTTTCACTCACACATCAAGACTTTCTACTTGTGTTTTTTCAGTAATGCCGCTTACGGCCTTTTTGCGAATCGCCCCACGACCTAAAGTAGTACCGTAACTTTTCATAAAAAATTCAACCAATACAATCAAGCTTATTGTAGAGAAGAACGAGAAGGAGAAACATGAATTATTCCCACTGGAGATACGTTAAAACTAGCTTATCATCATTCTCTTTTTTAACGTGTGTGGATAAAGTTGAATTATTGCCTCTGTAATATATATATATTTTTTTTATTCCATTAAACCACAATAAAACGAATTAAGAATATAGAATGTGCTAGGGGATGAAAAAGGCAATTTTGACTACGCGTGATGATAAATTCACCAATTTGTGACGTATACGCCAACTTCCAATTACGTCCGATGGATTAATCACACAATCCAGCCGGTGCTTCAACCTTTCTAGATTCATGGATTAAACGAGAGCTGATCTCTATCTCATTCGTGTTTTACGATCGCACCTTAGTGACAATTAGCGATTTGATAGCACTCAACCGATTCATTATGATTTGGTTACGGCAAAAAAGACATTTTATTCAGGAATGATAGTAATTTAACATTTTCAGGGTATCAAGTACATTAACAGAATCGTTAGACGTATAAAAAGAGACTGCAGAGCTGTGTACGAATGAGCCAAAATAATGTAATTCGTTAAAAAAATGAAAATATCGGCTGCAGCTGATGCGCGCATTAACCAAAAGAAGCACTTGAAATTATTTTGTTCTATTATGGCATTAATCATAGCAGTGACAGTAAAGGTAAGAAGAGTTACAGAATATCGAGCAAAAGTATATGATCGATCGTTTCCCTGGCATATGCTGGTGAAACAGCGTATTATTATCTGGTGGCTTTTGCCCATAATCCGTTTGACACCGAGCCCTACCTTTATTATTTCCAACATCCACCACCCAACACCAGTATTCGTTATAAATTTCTCAAACGACTATGTCGGGTAAAGAGTATAATTTCGTTATCTCGGTCTCATCGTTCGCCTCCCCTTGGCTATTTACCAAAGGCCCTCTTAGCCAACCGTTTCTCCAATATTCTCGCAGCATCCCTTAAACAGTAAAAATATATGAGCCAAATTGGAATTAAGTGCTGATCAGCGCTGTATACATCACGCAAGAAGTTAGATTTTGCGTTGATAAATTATATAAAAGTTTTAACAATTGACTAGATATAATGGCTACTAAGCAGTTCGTGTTTGTTTCTTTCGTATAGTCCTTGCCCTGACTCGAACGCATAATAATCCAACCGTACAAGAATTTCAACAAAACGAATTTTACCAACCGGCAAAAACGTAGCCGTTCATTTTTCCAGACTCGTTTCTCTCGAGAGATTAACCGAGTCTGAATTTTATGGTTTAAAAAGAACAATTTTATGAGTTATAACAGTAAGATTTTCCCAGCTAATAGAAAATTATGTCATTCTTCGGACAGAAGGGGTATCTTAAAAATCCGAAAGGAAATTAGATGTTTCTTTTATTTTATTTAACTTATTTATACGACATATTAAGATAGCCTGAAGGATATCTTTTCATCATTTTTTTGTTGTAAATTATTATAATAAGAAACGATATAAAATATAAGGCATAAATCCACTTGAAGTTAGTAAATTTTTTATAATAAAAGTCAGAACTTTACTTTTTAAAGTAGACTTTTAAAGTATCCTATGAAAATTCATCTGATATCAGTCTATTTCCATCTTTGGTCGACCTCAAGTCTCGTATGTGGACTCTGTGTACTTACGTGTATGTACATGTACTTATTTTAAAATCCTTTTGGTTTAGAGACTTAACTGAACGATACTCGATGGCGCAAGTCAAATGAAATTAATGACTCTGCGTCAGAGCCAGCACGAAAAGTCTGTAACGAGCTCGCGTTAATTTGTTGCGGTCCTGCCCGTCGTTACATTTCTCTAAACTGCTCACTCACAGCGAAACACTTCGCAGATTCACTTACTTTTCTGATTCATCAATAACAAGGAATATGGCTCACTTCTACAAATAAAATTATCATCTTAATCAATATAATAAATAAAGTTTTACAATTTTATCCCAACTATACAGATTATATGTATATACCTTCTTATAGGGTTTAATATGTGGTGTTCATTTGTTTATATATTAATTTACTGAAAAGTAGGGCTACAGATTGAAAATTATTTTTCTTTTCTACCAGATTCAGATTTGCCAAGGATATAGGTCCTTGCAGCAAGGAGACCACGCGCAAATGTTTGTGATATCCGGTACGTTTAGGAAACGAAGCTCAACTTTCCACCATTTCTCAAATATCCATGCAGAGACGCGACGTAATCTGGCAAAGATCTTGCAGCGCGATTCTCGAATGGAAAATTATGTAAGTCGCGAGCATGGCTAGTACGAACTTGGCCGTGCAGGGTGCATTTTGCGAACGTGCTCAAACTCCAAAACAGACCTTTACTTGTCACGTGCAGTTTATTCCCTGCGGAAAACTTGTTAAAATCGAGTCTTTCCTCTTATAAGACCACGAACACGCTCGCTTTTCATCCCATTCAACCCGTTTGTTGGAAAAGGTTTCATTTTGGAAAATAGTACGACGAGTAATACTAGGATTACGTTACCTAACCGTGAAAATGTCATCCTTCCCTTAACAAACTGAATCGAGAAAGAGAATTGCTCAGGCGTATTTCACGAAAGTTGCACGTAACAAGTTAACCGACACGAAAGTCTACAGGTTGCTAGTTGAACTTTGCCACGATTTAATTCGCAACAAATCAACGCGGAATACATTTGAAAAATTTGCTTTGCAACTTGCTTCTCGTTAGTTAAGAACAGGAATCTGATGTAGTTTCTATTTGATGAAATCTACTAACCTAGACCATTTAGATTTTCAATATCTTATAGATTGTAAATTCCAACTTGTATATATATACGTTAGGGCGAATTTCCGCTACAGCATGTCAATATGAAAAGTTCAAAGATAACATTGGATATAGAATTTATGGCCGTAGATAAGTTTAATCACAACTTTATTCTATAACACTGAAAATTCTCATATTTTTCTACAATAACAAAATACATCTTTTTTAAAAAACATCTCATTTCATTCTCACAGTTCGCGTTCCATACGATACAGAATTCAGCGTAATATATGCAAAAAAAAGGGTAAAACATTTCAGACTAAAAATAGAAAAGACTTTCCGCGCCCCCAGAAACGTGTCGTGTATGATATTTTTGCGAAAAAACATACGATAGGGGAAAAGGTTGACAAATATGGACTCTCTTGCATGGCTTGTGACGAAGAGGTTCCGTTGCGAAAACCTGTGCAATAGACAGGAGCGAATAATAGAGAGGAAGTACATAGTCTATGTAAGGAAATGAGAGGACGAGGAATGTTCGAAACTGAGAAAGAAAAACGTCTTTTACGATGACAAGGATGATTCCCGCAAGAGGATTTAATTTTGCCACTGGCGTATCACCGTTGCCATGCATTGTGAGAGGGCTGCTCCTGGTCGATAGTTTTCCAGGCGGCTGACGTGTACCGAGACGTGGCATTTGACAGTTTTTGCTTGATTAATTGTAACGCACCGCGTCAGCTCCGGATTCAAGTGGTTGCCATTGTCATCCCTGCTCTTGCTATTGCATGCTTCATTACTCGTTTGACACATCGACTCAAAGATTATCGTCAACAATGTCAACCGCAAACCTACCCTTAATTTATACAACGAACTTTACTCGAAAGAAAATGAATAATAAAATATCTACAGTAAAATGAAGAACAATATATTACTCTCTGCATATTCTAACCATCTAAAATTGATTATTTAGAATTAATAGAAATATGAAAACTTCTTAATATCACGTTGTACCGCAAACCATTTTATGGTCTCCCGCTACGATAAAAAGTAAAGTTTATGTATACTCGATATTTTTGCAAAACAAATATAGTCTTTTTTAAATAATATAACGTTGACAAACTCCTTTCTTTGCGAGACCTAACAATTTTAATGAAATTTAGGGAGGAGTGGAAGTTAATGAAAAAAAATATAGTTGAAGGAGTACAAACACATAGTTTGCCAACGGGACGATTATGGCTGAGTGCGCAGCGCGTATAGCGTTGCTATAACTTAAAACGAAGGGCAGTAGTTAGCAGGGGCAATATTTCCCCTGTCGGTCGCAGTAGTCCATATATGGACCGTATAAATACATATCTACTTCATACACGCGTCACACCATAGCCAACCAAATTATTTGCATGTGTGCTCACAAATATTTTCCATACTTAAATCGCTTACAGTGTGAATTCTAATATTTTAATGACTCTTTCTCCTCCCAATAATGAGTAATTATATTATTACTGATTCTCTTAATGTCGATGAATCGTTCATTTAAACTGATGTTCACATTTAATCATAGTGACTATTGATTTGATTAAATTTTACTGTAAACCAAACCCACGCTCATCTATCACCATTCGAGGTTTCATTTACTGTTCAATTTAAAAGATTTTTATTCTAGATAAACTACTCAAAAACAGATAGAATACAATTGAAGAGGACAACAATGTCGCTTGTCAACAGTATACTAATGTGAAGTTACTTAACATTGTAACCACGCAGTAATGTAGTACCGGTAAATGCTTTGGTAAATTCCAACATTGCGCAGTAGCGCTTTTAATTTATCACTTTATACTATATATTCAACGACATCCTATTTTGGCAAAGGACCGCTTGAAATTTCCGCGCTTCAAATTGCTTGTTATCGATTTACCCGCTTAAACCATCTGCAGTCTGCAGACAGACCAAAAGTAAAATTGGAACAGTAATTGAATTTTTGCCCATTTGAAAAAATTAAAAAGTCCCCTAGGTCCAGTTACAAATGTGTCTAAATAGAATTTTCGTATTTGCATAAAAAATATTTTTCAATTCCACATGTCATAAGTATCAGACACACGTAAAATGTCATTTACCTTCAAAATTAACCACGTAAATTCAAAGTTACATATTTGCCGTTTGGTGGTATAGACGTATAATGTTACCCTCCTTTTATTCTCGGTCGAATCGCAGTTATAATTTAACAGGGAGCGTTGATAAACGATTAGGCATCGGTTGGGCCATAAAATACGTCATATAAACAAGCTACTAGAGAAAAGTTTAAAAGAAAACTTAAGATAACCCATTAATAAAAAAGTTTTCTACTTAGTAAACTACTAAATACTAATACCACGATATAATTTATATGCATATTAAATATATACAACTTCTAGTAGATATCAATTCTTCAAGCCATTTTTAAGAGAGTAAGTTTACTTGATTTTTATGAATTGACTCGTGAATATTAGAATGTTATTCATAATTGGATATTTGAAGAGTACCAACAATAAATAATATTTTTGCAAAATTCCAATTGTTGATAAATATTCCGCAGATGATAAACTAGAAATGCAGGTTGGATCGAGCCATCTCGCTGGTAGTTTTCTTCTAATGGTAAAATCAATTCAGGTCTCTGCCCCCAGCTTCAATTGCTACTTTACCATCCCAAATTTCGAAACCTTCTACTTTATCAAACATAGATCAACTAGTTTGTTATAATAATAATCAAAATTTTTATAATTATGAAAATTGCCAATTTCCCCTCTAAATTAAACTGTCAGTAGGTTAAAACAGATTTACTGCACCGGTTTTCCAAAATCCTGTCATGAAGAAAAAAAATTAAATCTGATAATATAAAAAAACATCAGTCTAGATATGTCGTTCAAATACTTATCTCCTCACGACTGAATAATAATGAAATCATTTTTTAACTGAATGCTCTAACATTATTTCACCGTCGGTACATCAATGCTTTTAAATTTGTATTTCGCGACTCACGGACCAACGTCGCAATAAATTTATTGTTGAAATTTCGTTTAATATTCGTAGCAGGATTCTCAGAGGCGAGATTAAATCGGATGACAAGCATAATCATAAAACGTGCGATGCTCCATTTGTATTTCAACGACGCACTGAGGCGCGTCAACGAGGCGTCAATGTACATAAGGCATTATTTCATTATGATTTTAATTATAAGAGCAAGGGAGAAAGAAAGTGTGATATAAAAGATCCAAGCAATTTAAGTTTTAAAAGTGTAATGAAGATATTTCTCATTCTCGAGATTAAAGTTTTACTATAGGTATGTACCGAAGATGCGATTATAGTTACCAATGTATAGCTAGCAATAGTGGTATGTACATACAAGTAAAGGATCTAGGAAAAAAAGCAATGCCTTTATTAGGGGTAATATCGGAATTGTTCCGTTTTTCTTGCTTTTTGAAAATGCACCATTAGCTTTTCCTCAGGAAAGACTTCGCCGTTAAACGGTTTATTGAGCAATCGACAAAATTCTTTTATGGCTGTATTGCATTCGCTGTATTCACTCGCGGCTCCACTTGGCAACCCAGTTGATGGATCCAGCCAGTTTCTTTTTCTCTATTAATCTTTCAACTATTTTGTAAGTCAAATTCTAGATTCCGCAGCAACAGAAGATCGTGAAAAAGAAAGAAATAGATATTAGGTAAATTAATTCCGCTGAGACAAAACTTGATTTATCGCTGACGTTGTGCCGTATCAGTTTTATCCACTCGCGACCTATTTCAGCGAAACTATTGATAAATATACATATATATTCGGTAATATTTTCTCCATTGGCAGTGTTAAAAAATCCATTAAATATTTCAATACACAAATCTATAGAAAAAATGATATTTCCAGTAATTGCAGTATTACAGTTTTTTAAATGCATCTTCATAAAATTTCATATCAGTATAGTAAAATAGTTCTCGATGAGACAACCGTGTGGACAAAGGTCCGTTTGATATAAGAAAAGCAGGACCGAATAATACTTGGCTATATATTTCTCTAGGCTTCGTGACGGTCGAAATTCATTCACAGTCTCCTTGTCGCAAGACTGATCGCACTTACGCTCTTCGCTCTCCCGCAGGAAACCACCTGCTTCAGCAAAGTATATTTCCGATACCGTGTGGTAAAGCTCGTGGGCGGTCTAATACATTTTAAAATCCAACCGGCTGAGATTCTCCATCGGTAAATCAGATGCGTGATCTCATTACACGTCAGCTAGTATTTATAATGCTTCCTACACACCATCTTTCAGCAAAATATCTATATTTAATATTAAAATCTATAATTCATACAATCATAGGTATAATACAGGCTTCATCTTATACCATTTAATTTATTTTAAGCTCTGCGTAGAGTCTTAACGGTACCTTTTATGAAAATTAAATATTTCACAATAAAAAGAATCGAGATTCAATAAAGGTAGCGTACAGTATACCAAGGATCGTAATCGAAATTTCACGTGACGTTTGGTAATAATCTTCTGCAGAGTACATTTTACCGTCCCGTATATAAACTGGCTTGTATCTCCTTTGTATAACCGATCTCGAAAATGGCAGATTCGATATTGACTTAGAAAGTACGTAGTTGTAGTATTTCATCCAAGTCACAGGGCGAGTGTCAAGCTCAGGGCCAAGCTGTAAAAAGCATTTCGAACCTTGAAGAAAAACGGATACTTCGGAGAGACAGATCAAAGTTAGCGCATAACAGGGAGCGGTAGCAGACAGCAACGGCGGGATATTGAGCTAAAATATCGACGGGAACCCTCATAGAGCCGTGAACGATATCGAAATAGAGCGCAAGGCACCCTGGGAATTTCCGAATCTTCCGCGAAGCTAATGGCCACGTCATTTTCCAAATGTACGATGACATAAACTCGAATACCCTCGCTATCCTATCGCAGTTCTTCTAAATTTCACCTCTCAAGCAAATTTGTCAACTTACGTATGATATTGTTGAATACGTTTTCCAGCGCGACGCTTACTCTTCCCTTTATTTAAAAAGCATTTAATGTAAAATCTTCCGTTGTCTTCAGGATCGATAGAGATTTTCCATATACTTTCATATAAAAGCGATATGAGTCCTCTTGAAATGAGTTTAAGCAACAAGAGATGCAGCATTTACCTGAGTGAAAATGCATCTACAGCATTATAGTGCGTAAGTGCTCGCAGACTACTTGACAGTCGACAAAAGTTTCCAGGCGTACAAATATTAACTCGCGCCAAGAGTGGGCTATAGGTAGCCGGTCTTGGCGACACTTGCGGACAAACAATACTCATGGCAAAGACTTGAAGGTAACCCTCAGTTAGCTCGCTCCTTAACCTCGAGCTAACTCTTGCGGGAGGCGAGGCATTAATTCACCGCAAGTCAGGTTTCCCAATTAGAATTTAGCCGCCATGATTGCCGGGAGCGAACCGACTCTAACTCTCGGTGTTTAGCAAACGCGTTGCTGGTTAGCCTGACTCTTTCACTATCTTTCACTTGCTGAGCCTTTCCCGTTCATCAGCGGATCTCGATAGTCATTGGCTAAAAACAACTCCTCGCATTCGCGCAGCTTAATCGAGAACGGTAACTCAAGTAAAGTTCTCCAATTAATCAGCTTCTCAATTAGTCAGGGAAACGAAAGGCCGATTGTTGTAGCCGAAACCAGAAGAGAAGTAGCCCTGCCAAAATCGATCACCAAACGAGCTTCTTGATTTCCAGCGAATCTCGCGTCCTTCCATTTTCCTCGAGTATTCCGCGCATTGTCGAGTTATATCGTCCTCAAACTCCTTAATTACTTTGCTTCAGAGTCCGACGTCGTCTATATATTAGATTCATACTACTGCCACCTTGTAAAAGCCCGATCCGCTATTTTGCCAATTTCGATGAATCGCCGTTTTTCGACATAGTATCGCAGAAATCCTGCGGATTCGCCAAGTCGGACAATTCCTTTCATCGATTTCTTTCTGTTTCGTTTTGCTACGTATTTCCCAGCTTTAAGTCCATAAGTTACTACTTCGGAAACATTCCGAAAGTAGCTAACAGTGCTAGGTAGGACCGATACATCTTTGTTTATTGGCATGTATTTGAAAAGAATAGGGTGAGCTTCTATAGCAGATTGGGGTTGTGGGTGCAAGTAGCTTGTTTGCTACGAGCAGGCGCAAACAATGCTATACACAATCAGGAGATGCGAGACGCCCAGGTCCAACCTGATCTAAGCCTGTCAGGCTCAAGTAAATTATGGTCGCCGTGGGACGCATACCCTATATACCTTCCCTTCGCCTACTCCTTCCTGCTCGCCAACAGGTCTCCTGCAGCTTCTCTTTCTCACTTTCAAACTGTCCATGCTATACTCGCAAAAATCTACTTTATATATATATTCACTCCACGTTAATTTCAATACAACTGGGAACATCCAGATAAATCACCGTTAAAACATACACGTGGGAAATCAATCCAGCAAATAATATATTTCTTATTATTATTTGTACATTCATTAATAGAGAGAGAGAGAGAGAGAGAGAGAGAGAGAGAGTCACATTAACCGAATAGAAAATTTAGACTACTATTTAACAGGACTACATGCACATTATATGTATGGTTAAGCATAATCTATCGAACGTGATGATCAATCAGTTGCATGGTTTATTGGTAGCCCCTAGCTAAAAAGATAACATGTAAATATCTACAACAACTGGTTCAAACAAACACTAATAAATCTCCTAATAAATTACATTTGTCATATAACATACAGAATTTTCGAATATTAATTAAATTTTGGTCTTCCAACGATAGTGTACACATAACGGAAAACTTTCTTGTCTATATAAATTACTGACAATAATTTATTTAACGCGGTTTTACCTTGTTAGTATATCAAATAAAATTCGCTTTGTTAACAAACTTTCGCGTAAAGGCTGATTCACACGGTTCCGTGGATGGTCAGTTGCCACACGTAGCGTGAATCGACCGCGCATGCGCGCTCCTTCTTACATACGTCATGCCGCGTAACATTTTTTGTTGCAAATAATGGCGCAGAAACAAATTATAATCAACTTTTATTGCCTTCTAACATTTTACGTTGTAGTATAACGAATAATATTAAATGACAATTTTTGAATTTATACATTCATACAGCATTCGGCTCGTTCGGGATTAAACATTATACCGAGAGAGTCTAAATGAATTGATTAAAAATATATCAAATAACTCAAGGGATTAATACCATACATTCGCCAAAAATCATTTGCCAAATCGGTCAAATGGAATCCATTATTCTCAACAAAAATCAATTAATATTATAAGCAATTCCTTTTACTGATTAAAAGAATGAAAAAAAAACTAATAAATGTTTTAAGTCACTCCATAAATACCGAATTCCAGAATTGCCTGAACTGTTTTTAATAGTCCCATCGATTTGATGCGTAAAAGTCAATTCTATAGCTAATAAGAAGGGCGTGGGTGTATTTGCTTTTGTTGTCAAAGTCAATCGACGCTTCCGAGGCGAGATAAGTAAATAATGAAAAAGCAATATATACTTGGTAGAGACGGTTGTACTTTTTCTAGAAGATATACGAGTACAGTTAGTGGAGCTCTCACTAGTTAATTCTCGGTGTACGGCTACCTAGCACAGACTGGTAAAAAAATCCTACCAAATCTCACGGCAGGACGTGCGCATTCGTTATTCGGAAACTACTTATCGTCTACAAAAGGTAAAAGTCAAAGTAGCCCGTGGTTCCGGCATCCCTTAAATATCTACACGCCATCAATGTTCCGCCGTAGACAGAAATTTTCCAACTCGAAACGATTTATACGAGTCAAAACGCGATCGTACTGTCCATCACGCAGCGTCGGGGCTGCTTCGGCCAAGAGAGCGTCAACTCTGGATAAATCTTAGACAGTTCTGAATAGCCGAGCCAGTGAGAAATAGCATGACTGTAAGGATGATACGGTAAGTTCTCGCACCATGAAAAATTACGTACCTCTCGTGCTCGCTTCCCTTACTTCGGTGCCTTCGGTGTAATAAAGTGCCATGTCATGAACAGGTAAACTCGCGAATAGTTTATATTCGTCCCTTCAGACCTATTCCCACTCAATTTTCGAGTAAAACGTGACAGCTTTATTCTTTAAATAATTAAAAGCAGATCAGGATGCTGGAAGCAGACGAGCTTCGTGTCGCTCTTTTTATTCATGATTGGTCCAGGATTTATGAAGCAAGAAAATTGGTCTATTATTTTAATTGAGTTGTAAATAAACACTGTTAATGATGGCTCGCTAAAGGACCCTTGTGCAAATTGGCCTCTCTACTCTAAAATCCAAATCATTGAATGTCACCCTTGAAACCTGTACAGCTGCTATTGTTTCTAACTTTATCTATGCTTTATGCCTCAGAATCGATATTAACTCCACTTTTATTTCACATCATACTTTATCATTGTAATTTATAGAACATGCCTGAGCACGAGCGTAAAATAAATACGCCCGTCTATTCGTCTATTGGTCTTTGCCTTTCTGCCCTCTCTTAAAGCCCCAGTCAGTTCGACCGCTTCCATTCTCTTCTCTACCCTCTTCTTCCCTTTTTCGATCTCCCCCTTATACCCCGTTCTACCAATTTTTATTTTTCTTCTTCGTCCTCCGCCACATCTGCCGCGAGCACTGTGTGACCGCCATCCAACGATTCCATATTTTTCCCTCGATAGCTTTAACTCCCAACTTGTTTCATTTTTTTGTCCAATGACATCACAGCTGCCTAACAACGCAAAAATGCATTATCCATCGAGCCAGAGTCTCCGTAAAAGCTCGATACTCTACCATCCTCGGTACGCGTACTCGAGATTTTGCTATTAACGGAAGCTTCCTTTACAGCTCGATACGCAAATCGTATACGTGTGCTATGAAGCCAAGCTGTAAATATTGTAAAAGCTCCGGGTAAGCGCTATATTCGTTAAAGTACATTTTTACGTTCCGGCGAATTCGAATTATCCATCGGAGAATCGACGATGCACGGTGGGACAAATGATTTCTTAAGAAGTAAGCAGTGTGTATCTACATATATAGGTAGTATTTATATATATAAGCATATATAGTAAACGCATTAAACACAAAAGGCAAAGTAATAATGCGTGAGAGTTGATCTCTCGCGAGGGGTCGTTTGACATCGGTTGGAGCACCGAAGGTAAACTAATACGAAGTTTCGACTGTTACTCGTCTTCACCCATGCCATAAGCAGCTCGCCGCTTTGTCACGAGAATATAAATGATTTTCCAAAGCAGAATAAGCGGCACCGCTGGGACTCTTTACGGGATGCTTCTTTGCATACGAACGATTTAAACGAAGTTTCTCTTTCGAACGTTTATCGCCAATCGATTTTATTGCAGACCGACCGCTATCAGGCAGTGACTTCTACCGCACAGGCCGGCACCGCGTGTGCCATCCTCGTGCAACGAATACGATATCACTTGTGGTTTTACGACACCCTATAGTTATGCTCGCCATTTTTTCTTCCAAGAACCTTCCTCTGTTTTCTCATTTCGATATACCAGCACGAATCTCTCTGATTCATCCATAACGATAATAATTACATGTATGATGGTATTTCTCATCTGTCCAACTTGCGAGAAACAAATAAACACACTCAATTATCGTTATTAGTTCATTCGAGTGACTTCAGTATTTGCTCGAACATTCGATATAATGATTGACAAAGTGAGCCCGAGGACTACTAAACAATATTCGTTTGATCAAACCAGTGGCTTTCACGAAATTAATGTCAAAGTGTATTTTCAGTGCTAGATTTCATCGTTCCTCCAATCACTGATTCACAGCGATAGTTATCTCGCGATACTATTCATCAGGATAATGAATAGGATTATCGATAACGTTGGTCGCACATTTTGCGCGCGGCAATCAAACACTGGGACAAAATTTGACATTTCCATGGAGTAACTACTTTCAGCACGTTCGATTCGTTATACCATGACCCAGTGGTACTGCAAATGTGTAAGCCTCCATCAGCAACAACGTGCTGAAAAGTCGATCGATATTATTGTCAAGCCCTCCGATATTGCGAATTTAGAACTTTCATTCGTTATTCACCTGCGCGATCGCCTTTTAGTATATATTTTTTTTTCTCACTAGTACCAAGCGAACATGCCCCTCTCTCTCTCTCTCTCGTTTTCTCGTTCTCTCACTCTGTACGTAACTCATCATGCACCAGCCCTCTCTTTCACTCTGAGAAAATGATACTCCACCGAGTTTCCCTGGAGCTAGCACGAGCTCTCGTGACCTCCTCTTCTGCTTCTCGCCGTTCGTCAGGGAGTGCAACCTTATTACGTACGTTGCCGACATATAAATCAAACTTGTGCTGTTCTTCAAATTGAATTCTACTCTGATACACCTCTGTTCATATATTTTGATGCTCCTTTCCTACCCAACCGTTCCGCGATATTCTTCAAATATTCTTATCAGACTTATTACTTACCGAATGGTTTTATTATGATGCTATCGCTGGTAAAAGGTTTTCAATTTGTAATATCCTATTTGCTTTACACTATCGGATTGTCCATGAGAACATTTTCATAAAATTGTGACATTCATATACGCTCTTGGCTATATATGTCATTTGAATTTCAAAATTCAGAGCATCTCGGTTATAGCATTATAAAGCAGATGGCATTACACGTGCCGCCTTCTTTAGGATTGCTTGAAACGCAAACGTGCGTTGTAACGAGTTACGTATAGCGGTATAAATTCCTCTTTACATGAATTCTCTTTATGTTTTGCAAGAGCCCAGATAGAATTAATTGCTCGCCTAATAGTATATATACAACGCTTTTGTATTTAAACTTTATACTTAAAAATAGTTATGTCACTCTGGACAAAAAATACACATTGATAAATAACCGGGAGTTAATAACGTTGCAAAATTTTGATCCACAAGAGTACACTGGTAAAAAAAACTGGTAGGATTGGAATGCAGTGTATCTAGCAACATCGATAATCGATAGAAGGTATTTGCGGTATGAGTGTAATTGAATATTGTAATATGTTTTGTTGGTGCATTAATATCATCTAAAGGTATGCATCGCTAGTGTATCTCGTAGTGCTGAAAACGCAGGCTGATAATCAGCTGTTTAATGGAGCTTGCAGTCGACCAAAATTAAAGCCCTTATTGGTCTACTTGTATTAGATAAAGCTGTGCCCCCTAGCAACGCTGCTATTTGGCTAAAACTTTTGCGCATTTGAAATTCTGCATACAATTATTAACTTCCGCACTCGTGTACCCCGGAATCAAAAGTTTCACGTTTCTCGACTGTGCTAGCTCGTACACGCGTCTACACTTACGTAAATTTCATTATAGTTGTACGGTCAATCATTAGCACTAGGAAAGTTTTATCTTGCGAACAATAAGTCCACGACAAATTAAACGAGACATTTCAGGGCAGATTGGTAGAAATTATCTGATGGATGTCTCACTCGTGGAAAATTGAAAATAAAAATCGATAAAGATATCCGTCAAGTGCAATGATGTATTGGGTGTTGTTGTACAGCAGCAGTAGCAGGGATCGGATGGATATCGGTTATTTGGAGTTCGATACACTGCCAAAGCGTGTCGATTTCGTACATTTCGGAGAGGATACGATTCGGTACGAATCAAGAGACGCTGTGCGAAGCGTTATCCAGCTGCAGTCTGAGAAATGGCCCATCTTGTATAGTTTCTCTGACTATCGTATCGAAAATCCACGTTTGCCGATATTTCAGATCGCGTCGTCCTTAAGACCGATGGCAAAACTTTAGTCCAATAATGCGATACGTAAACGCACGTATAAGCTGGCTAAACTAGTGTCTCAATATATTTGCTCAGTCCCCCTGCTCTCTGTCTCCTACCCCTTCTGTAACCCCCGATTTTCTAACCGGCAGAAGGAGGAGTAAAGTAAACCATACGACATATATTACTCTTTTGCAGATCCACTACCAACATTTCTACTGCCCTTTCTGTTTTCCCGAAGCAACATGCAATTAAGCTGCAGCTTCAATTCAGACAATAACCCCATAAACAACGCTCAATAAATAGTACTGACTTTCTTTTTCTTTTTCAGCTTTCCTAAAACTAACTTATAAAAAACTTCTTCTTAAAGAAATTATATAATGGTTACTTTTTTTAAAGTTGCTTAATTGATATTGAACATATGGTTAAATGAGCTAGAGGCAGGCCAGTCAGAACAGTCAGATTCCCTTTTTTTGTACTTTGAATAAAAAAAAAATTAAGTTTTATAACGAATTGATATGATATATCAGTCTCGTACATTGGATGAAGAGTTTCATGCTCGCTACTTTAAATTTTGAAAAAAAAATATATATAATTTGGAAAATAAAAAAGGGCGGATTAACGCGCGGGTAGAGATTTCTACATTTACATATTATCCTCTTACTTTACATACCAGCTATGCGAAGCAGGAAAGTTGTGGCTTTAGTTATCCGGAAGGAATATCTGTCTGTCACAAAGGCGATCCTATGGGACCAACATAGATGAGAGGGAGAACCTATAATACGAGACGAACTAGTCTTTTTTCATTCCACGTTACGTCATGTTATAACGTTCGGAAGGAAAAATGATATAGATCAAAAGTACGTGAGTAAAATTTCTTACTTTCGCTTACTGTATGTGCTGGCTATACCAATCGCTTCTGTACCAGAACTCATATATTGGACCAATGTAACCGATTGCAAAAGCCAGGTATAAAAATGATTGGCAATTTGTCCAGTTTTGCTCGCAAAACATCTCCGTTTTTAATAACACTTGCAACGCCAAAATTAAACGGTGGTCCGCGTTTATGAGGTTTCAACATATAGGTATATACACAGAAAATATTTTACACTCAGCTCTCTCTCTCGCATTCACCGTCGGTCCATCTACATTAAATTTATATCAAATTTTATCTGGTATCAAATTACTTGAGAGAGGAAGAGACAGAGAGAAGCCTTTATTTTTCCGCAAAAGCACTAAGTGGATTCATAAATGTAATTTAGTTGTAACAGTCACATGCCCACTAGTTTCACACAAACCCGCGCAATATCCCCTAAACGATGAACTCTCTAAAAGTCAGGTATAACAGCAATTTTGGAATACCTTGTAGTTATAAGAGTTTCGCGCTACGCTCGAATTGTCGCTGAAGCAAATACGAACCTAATTAGAGTATTTGACAATTGTAGCATACCATACAAGTTATTTGTTAAAACAAACAATGAAATTACTGCATAAAAAAATAGTAGAATGTATATAGTTGCGCTTAAATTAACGAGTGAATGAATGGTTATGTCAATGACGTCACATGTCGCGGCATAGTTCTTTAAGAAAAAAGGCTAAAAGGGGATAAGGAGGGATTGAGAGTGAAAATAAAAAGGAGCCGCGCTTTTACGAGTTTTCGTAATGTGGCCAGCATATGGTATTGTAGAACGGCTGGTACCCTTTTACTGCACTAGGGTGTGACTTTGCCGCTTCGACCTGCGACTCTCGGCATTCGGGCCACGTGTGTGTGTTCCAAAATCACCAGGTGGTAAAAACGTACCTCAGAGACAAGTGCGCCTCACTCACCCATTCCGATACAAGCATCGACTGCCTGTCTTCAGAGTTCTTACTTCCCTACTATAAATGAGATCAGAAATTTATTCGATACGAAGAAAGCGCGCATCCTTCACACGCTAAAATTTCCTTCTCTCTCTCTCTCTCTCTCTACGAAAATACATCTCAAATTGGAAGCAAACAACAAGCACTTGGTTGCACCTTCAATTTATTTTGTTTCTTGTAACAGCTACATTGTTTTATACTCGAAAAAACTGCATGGCGAGAAGAATTTTCAAGATCATATTTTATGAAGACACACGTGGCAAAACATGTTATGCTGGTTTTATGACTGTGTGATCGGTATATCAGCTACGTCAATGCTCTCAATTGCTTCTGCTACGGATTTCTTTAGCCACAGGAAACACGCTCCGGGAATGTTTTGAAAGTACGGTACAATTATTTTCTCCCTGATAGACCTTTTGTACCACTCGAGTCCATTTTCCGCTGGCGGCCGGTGGTGCACTGGCAGCCAGAGCAGTCTCGCTGGACTGTGTGTCGCTCTCAAACTAGTTTCATGTTTTCTTTGTATACCACTGATGCGGGCTACGACCTCTCCTTCTTTTGTAATGCCGAGTATGCTGTCGTCCTGGCTTATCTCGTCACCAGCGACTTCGCTTTCCATTCTTTTCACCTGCAGTGCGGACCAACGTCCTCGGACCTTGTCCTTCCGCACGCCCTACAAATGAAATTGTATTACCACTTGCGCACAGAACACTGCTTTCCTCTTTTCAGACCATTGAAATATACAGTAAGTTAAATGCTAACCGGATTCCAATAGTATTTTAGTATCGCCCGCAACTCAGCCATGTCATATTCATCCGCTTCCTTAAGGCTTTGAAGGATACGCTCAACGGATATTTTCCCTGTCATCTCGCCCAACGGCTTATCGTTAATAATTCTTTCCCAAGTTTCAATTTCAATTTTTCCGAACGGAAACAGCCAATTGTACGGGAAGGAATACGTGGAACGTGTAACTCTTCTATCCTCAAATTTCGACAATTCGGAAATTTCCGTCTGTGGTACAATTTCAATATTGTTATGATTTCTGTTATTAAATTATTGAAATCTAGACGAATTTTTTTATTATCAAGCATCCTTATATTCGTGCGTGAAGTGGTAGTATGAGAAATAAATTACTATTACCTCAAATGATTGGGTCTTTGCATTCGATAGCCCTTCCTTTTTTTCACTATTTTCGGTAGAAGAAAGGCACACACTTTCATTTCGTTCGCTATTACATGGGAGCGGAAGAAAACGTGGCCAACATTTTTCAGATTCTTTTTTATTCTTGAAACATTCTTTCGATGCTGGTTCTGTCCATTCTTGCTTCAAGATCGAATCTTTTTCTTCGTTTTCAAGGGCAGAATCAGGATAATCAGAGTCTGCTCTCTCTGTTCGATAAAACGTTGTACCATCACCCTTAACTTTGAAGACATTTCCGAAAATGTCGGTACTTGTGAAGATCGTATCTGAGAAAGTCGCCGTGTCACTGAATTTGTAAGTACAGAACGATTTAGTGTCACAATTACTGCAAACTAGATTGGCGAATGATAACCCTTCCTCGTAAACCTGAAATCAAACGGATTTTACAAACTTCCTGAAGCTATCGTAGTTTCCTATGGCTTTTGACCTTTTAATTTACAATTTTGATTCTGACAGGCTTCCAATGTATAGCCACGTGAGTTTAATATAGTTACTTGCAGATGAATTTTGCCAGCTACGGAAACTCCATAATGACCTCTTCGCGGGACGTGTAATCTGACATCGCCAGGCATCGACAAAGTGCAGGAAGCTGTCGACTGATCGTAAGTCACTGTAGCATAATTCTTGTGCTCGGCGCGGCTTGTTAATAGAATCGATAAAAACGAATCCTTCGCCAATATACTGTTCATTTCCTTGACAAATTTGTCAAGATTTGCGGAACTTTCCAATTCTCTTTCGCTCGATAACGATTCGCTGTTAAATCCATTATTGCGGCCATTCTTTTTCCAAGCAAATTGAAAGTACTGTCGAAATTCGTCTACCGACCAATCACAAATAATTGGTTCTTCTTCGACTATATATCCTGTCGTGATATACGTACCGTCTAAAAAGAAATATTCAAGTTTTTTCTTTGCTTAATATTCATCACACGTACAATTGGAGAGTACCAGGATATGCAACGCTACATTCGCCCTTTGAATTGAATAGTGTCTTTGTGCCATCAGCACGATACATTAATTTCTCATCAGCTTCATAATCAGAAGCTAACTTTACATGCAGGGGATAGTCCGTATGCACGATTAATCCATCCTCTACTTCGTAGCGGTTACCATCGTGATCCAAAACTTTATAAGCGGATATACTTCTACGAGCCTGCTGAAAAATATTTAAACAAAAACGGCATCGATTATTGCTTATTGCAAAGTTTACAAAAGATGGAGTACAGTCGATATCTAAGAAAATTTCAACTGTGCAAATACACTTGAAAACTTTTTAATTTTTTCTCAAGTTTAAGACGATACTTAACGGCCAAATCTTCAATGCTGAAAGCAAGTCCTTCGTCTGAAGTATTATCGACTATTTTCTCCTCCAATCTTACATCATTCTTCGATTTTCTATTTATCTTAATCGTACTTTGTCTCGGTCTCTTCATCTTTTCACCAATGTATACTAGAAACACGAAAGATATTTATTATTATTACGATTTGGAAATATAATCCCATTGAAAGAAATCATACCTGCACTTTCATTATTACTCTGAGCGCTACTGAAATCCGTACATGTAACAATTGCTCCGTTTGGACGTAAAACGATTACTGTTTTATTTTTCATATATTTCAAAACTGTACCGTTTCCCAGAAATTTTCGACATTCTTCATCTGTTACGGATTCTGGTATCTTCTTCGAAATATACGATTGATGTATGTAAACAGAATCATTGAGGCCTTCGTTATTTATCGGTGTTATTTGAAGTCCGGTAGGCCAAGAAACTCGAAAATCAAAATCTCGATGTTGACAGTGCTCATTTCGGTCTATTGAATCCAATGTAAGAAACAAGACAAATGGAAAAAGTTACATAGAAGTTTGTTCTGTCGGATTCTTTGCTTTTTTTTTTTATTTCACAGACTTACTTGATTCCGAAAGTTTCTCAAACGATAATATGATGCCTTTTTCGGTTGTCAAATGAAAATACGGTAATGATGCTGAAATACCAATATCTCTGAATAGATTTAAGCAGCAGCCTTGAAAAGCTACAGCTATTCTCAGTTGCGCGGTCTTATAAAGCCACTCATCAGTTTCAACTTTAATGTATGTACCGTCCTGGGAAGAGAATATCTTCAAATGAGTGGTAAGTTGAACGCGGAATGTACCAAGACCATAACCAATAAAGTTATACGATTCATCGGTTTTAGCAGTTCTCAAGGATGGGAACTTTCTCAAAGGAAGGAACGCCGTGTCAACTATATTTGATTCCACATTACGCTGCAATGATTCCTTCAAAGGCTTATCTAGCTTGCTTTTCGTTCTCCGCCTTCCAACTCCTTCCTGCGATCTAAATTCTTTTTCCTCTCTCCCTTCCGTCTTTGCTCTGTAAATCTTACCGCCTTTTTCTGTTGTTCTAGTTTCAACGGCAGTTACTTTTTCATTGTCAAGCTCAGCAGACTTCATATTCTTCGCTTTCAACGACCGAGGCAAGATAAAGTCCACATCTGTAAATTCTCGTAGATCCTGCACTCTTCTATCAGATATTTCAGGTTTCCACTTTTTTATCCCTAACTTTTTCAGCTCGTGCTCTTTTTCCTCGCGTTTTATCCACTCCTTCTCTTCGTTTATCACATATTCGCAAAACTCTCGAAAATTTACGACTGTGCGTATGCTCGACGAGACTGTATCTTCCGCTACGAAGCAATTCGATGAAAATTGATCTGCGCGTGGATGCAAAAACTTCGTCAGCTTGGCGTACTTTTCGTCCAAGCTATGAGTTGGGAAAAATTCCCGTAGCGCGTGACGAAAGTTTTCGCATGCATCAACTCGATGTTCCAGGGAACATATTTTCAAGACGGCGGCGCTCTTATCGAAATCTCCCTCCTGACGGTCTCCGATCTTTTCAAGACCGCAAGGGTCTCTCAAGTGTTTACGAGTAGTAACGAAGTTTGCGTAATCGACAATACTATCCGAGTAACAATCACGACACGCCTCTGCAAATTCCAACCAATTCTCCGGGTCCGTGCTTCCTGCCGCCGCAAAATATGGACAGGATGCGTGATACTTAACAAAGCTCGAATACTCTTCATTCATTTTCAAGCTTTCCTGCTTCTCCAAACTTTTCGTGTTTGTCTTTGAAACTGGAGGTTTAGTGCCGCATACTTGGGAATCGTTCGAAGTACTTTGAAGAAGCGCAGTTTCAGTTTCCTCGTCATCCTCCTCGAGTTCGTACAATATATTAAGTTCCTTAATTCTTCTTTCCAATCGCGTCGGATAGATTTCCCGACATTCTTCTCGAATCTATTTTAAGAAACTGATCATTGAAATTACGCGATTGCATAAAGAGAGATAGAGCCAGCTTCATACCTCATCGCTGCTGACAAAGTGACGTACGTCAAACACGGCGTCATTATTGTTCCTAACTGCCAATGTATCAAGAACGTTCGCTTCGACCTAAAGCATGAACTATCGACAGGTGCAAGAAGACTACAAACTTGCTACCTTACCTGTGATAACAAAGCATTCATGATATCATTTATGGAAATAGATTCCATGGATAAGTCATCCAGTATGGCATTGTAGATTCCTGTATTCAATGAAACATTTGGAGGTTGAATTATTCTGTCGTCGATGAAAATACTTCTAATGTACTTCACATATTGTCGACAAAGGTCATTCAGGTCATAGACAATATAGGATATTCTTTCGTAAATATCACTTTTGACTGCTTCGCGTAGAGATTTGTCAGTTACATCCGGAAGCTTGGGAGGGCAGAACGTGCGGAAGACGAAATCATTGTAATCCGGCAAACGATGCGAGTCGACTAAGTCGTTGTGTACGGATGTCCAAAAGTTGTCAAGGATGACATCGTTTGGGCGATAGCCGAGGAAGCTTTGCGGCTTGTTCTGGAAGAGCCTTCCTGAACTCTCGGCGTCCTCCGGATTGACTCGTTCGAACTTCTCATCAGGTCGTTCGATTCTCAGAAGGCAAGTTAAGGGTACGCCGGCCTTTACCAATTCAGTTGGCAATTTTGGATCGTGAATGCCGCTAAGTATGATGTAGAGGCTGGCGCCGTCCACCGGGGCGTCGTCTATGTAGACTACGTCCCGCCATTCATCGCCGCGCTTACGCAATCGAGTGTCAACCAAGTCATCCTCGTAAGCAGGTCCTGCCTCTGTCCTTACTTTTGCCAGATCTTAAAGTTAAACGGACGATAGGACATCAAAGTTATTAGTATTTTTTGCATACCAAACTACTGATAACAATTCAAATTTACCCCATATAGAAGTGAAACTTTGCATTAATCGGTATTTCTGCTCGATATCTCGGTGCAACTGCATCTCACGTCTACTTCTGGTTACGTTTTCAACCTTCGCACGATAGATAAGGTACTTAATGAGTCTTGCGGCCAACCAGGTTGGGAGAGCGTTATTACCCTCGTCTAGAATCTTGTTTGCTAAATGGCAAATGCCTTGTATAGGTGGGCACTTGGCAAAATCCTGTTTAGCCAAAGTTCTCACGATAACCACTGCCTCCGCCCAATCGAGGGAATAAACTAACTTTCGTTTACCTTCGTAGGCTGCTTCGTTAAAAAGTGACACTATTTGCGCGTGCTCCGCATTACTTTCAACCATCTATCAGTAGTATTCTCAATGGTTAAACTTTTCAAACAGTAATCGATCGTTTGTCCTAACCTATTTGACTTGGCGAATGCTCGAATTATACGAAAGGATATTATAAATCTATTGTAATACTTAATTGAACATTTCTTAGAAAATTACTTGCCATAGTTACTATACACCACCAATGATCATCATTGATATGTATTGCATCAATAATTTCTTTCCATGAATTTTCATTGACACCATTATCCACCTTTTTTTCATTAATTTTCGAATTGGCGTTGCCTTTCAAGGAACGCCTTTGTCTTTTCATCGCACTCGGCTACGTCTCTGAGTAAAGCCAATCGAAGAGGTATTATTATGCAAATACCTTTGAAACTCGAAACTGTCCTTTTAGACCTTTGATAGAAATGGTTAAGTGTATTTGCGTTTAGAAAAACTCAAAAGGGAAAAACTCTTCTTTAAAAACAATAGATAATCAACGAAAAAGAAAGGGACATCGATTGATAACAAAAATTATTGGGTGACAGAGTGAGAATATTGTACAAATTCACTCTGTATAAATAAGCCCAGTGACATAAAGACGAGAATGTATGGTAGAGCATACATATGCATACAATCAGCGCCATCTATTGACACCTTTTGTCATTTTGAGTAGACTTTCTTCATATACGTGTACTGCACCAGCTATACATTCTCACTTCATTAGGTTTGTGCCGGAATGCACAAAGAGAATACACCACTCGCTAAAAATGATTGTATAGCTTTGTATAGGGATTTTACGAACTAACATAGTGACAGTAAAGTGAGAAACTGTTATAGGTATACGAGAAAAGCTCGCCAAAAATAACAAAAGCTACCAGTATAGATCGCTAAGAGTATGCATATGCATGCATTATTACACATTCTCGCTGTAAATGTCGCAGTGTTGGTATGCACGTAACGAATAAGGGTGAGAAAAAGGTCGTGCGTTACATAATTCTTTCTCGTTTCCATCGAAACGATGTTAAATTGCTTATTGGGCGATATTATTGTACTAGTAATGGTAATTTAAAAGGCATTGTTGGAGATGTAAGTTCTGTCAGTAGGGACAGGCTTGGCTGACATTATAACGCGGATGTACAGGCTGTACTTAACGACGAAACTCCGCGGAAACTGTAATTTTCATGGAGCCAGGAGAAAAAACTTGCTTGCTTGCAGGAGCTCGGAGGTCGAGAGCGTCATGGTTGCCGTTGGTGGTGCCGCCTGTAAAATACAACCGTGGAAAAAAGTTAAACAAATGGGATGCCAAAACCCTTTTTACCGCTGCCTCAAACATACACACTGCAGAGGGTTTAACAATTTTTGGCCATAGACACATAACGGCCAGCATATTTATCTGCATGAGCGACGCATATCTAAAGTGTTATGTTAAGACTGGGATAACTTTGCAAAGCCATTGTAGAATACTGTCTCTTATCGTTCATAAAATACCTTGTTGCTATAGTCAAACTATACAATTGTCAGTTTATCGTACATATGACAATATACTAAATGGAATAGCATATGCTCGTCGTCTTGTCCCATACGCTAATTATATTTTAAAAACTCTTTTATAAGCGCGGCGTTGGTTGAAATAAAAGATTAGAGAAGTTAGCTGATCATATTTTAGGCGGAAAGCCATTATCACAGTCGCACTTGGATGCTAGTTCGGATTTAATTAAATTATGATATAGTCCACGTGATTATGCACCAGTGGTCAACATTGAATGCGTTTGGAGGCGGCGGTGGCCATTACGCACACATTCCTAAAGTACTTTATAATAGCGTATTATGTACGTCCATTGTGTTGTATATTTTCACATAAACTACTCATCAGCAAAACTCGAGCAGTAATTGATGAATTTTCGCGAGCTATCCAGTGGTGAGACGTACTTCATGCAGTTCAGTAATTAATGTAAAATTAATTGGATATTTAATTTATCAGTAATACAATTATGTGACGCACTGAGTGACAACAGCTGATAACAACTGGCACTGAGAGATATACGAAATTTGTATTATTGGAGCTAAAGTTTATCAAAGAAATCTGTCACTCCGATGCACGCTTTTTCCGGTAAAAGAAATTCTGGCGCAGAGTACAAATAACGATTAAAGCCAAAAACTTTAATATCGAAGCTCACGTGCTCCGAAAAAGATTAAGACTTCTCCAGGGAGGGCCCAAGGTTGAAAGGAAGAGTGAGTGATATACGATCTTCTTTTCCAACGGAATCGTTGAATTTATTGGACACCCGAATCGTTTATTAAGGTAAACGTTTTTCCAAGATCTTGGTCGCGCCCCTTCCATTCCGAGCCAACTTGCGGACTTTCTTCAATGAATCCGCTTGTTGTTTTTTCTTTATTTCAGCTTCCTACCGTCACCTCCTCCCATACTCATTCTTTTGCAAAGATTTTGCTAAGATCATAAATTCCAACTATTAATCTTGAGAAATTCACCCCAGCTATATATGTATAGAATTCTTTAAAACTCTTTCCATAGAAGCAAAAATGTACATATTAGGATTTATTAGGTCGATTGATGTTCTTATATATATATATATATATATATATTAGAGATTCGCGTATAAACCTAGACATAACAGTTTCAAGAAGGGGCATCAAGGAGTTGTCGGAGCTAGTATAAATATGTAGTACCTATAGTACTATAGCGTATATAAATAGGGAGTATAGCATAAAATAGGCGGTGGGCAGTTTTTGGACGGTATCAGGCATAAAGATTGGTATTATAGGTAGAAACGATGATAGGTAAGCTTTGGTAATGAGCCATTCCATTTAGAACAGGAAGTATAATGACAAAGTTTAGGAGAGAAAGAGACGCGGGGTTGCTCTTATACAATAGGCTGTAGTGTCAAGTGGTGGGAGGTGTGTGTACGTAGATACTGGGTGAAGCCAAAGGAGGAAAAGAGAGTGGCATAGCTGAGTGGAATGGAGGGGAGTATGAACGGCCGATTTAGTGGCGCGATAGTTTGAGTTTGAGCGAAGCACCGGTGCTCCTGACGATGACCCTGGCGCAACTCTGTGCCACTCCACCACGTAAACCTGGCAAGGACCACTTATCTCCCGGGGCAACCCACGCTAAGTTCAGTACCACATTCAGAATTGCTTTCCACCACGACCATCCAAAAGCGTGAGGTACATGCCACTAAGCTAAACTCTATGCTCTTTCTCCCTCCCTCGCTCACCCCTCTGACTCTCCCCTTCGCCCCTTTTCTCTTTAACTTCCTTGGACCATACTAATGATTCTTTCTACTCTTTCCTTCCAAGATTTTCCTTTACTAACTTTTAATTCCTATCTTTCATCCTCCTCCAATGCTCCACGTTTCCTCCTTCAACTCTCTTCCTCCTCCTTCCACCCTTAACTACTCCGCGAAAGGCCAGACCGTGAGCGAATAACCACAAAGTGTCCTCTAAACTCTCAGCCACGTATTATGAGGAAATCTTAGCAAATGACCACTTTAGCCTATTACCTCTATTTACCAAATAGCCATTTTCTCTTAACTAAATTTAAGTTTTGCTTGCTTTATATAAACAATACCATAAATTCTTCGTTATGGTACTGCTTTTCATTGCTTCGATTAAAGTGTCAACGAGTTCACTAGTGAATTAATGATAATAATTAGAGTAAACGCAATATAATGTATTCCCTATACATGTGTATAGTTTGAAATTCTCCAGTACAATATAGAAACGACGACCATCAGTCCAGCGAGTTTTAATTAAACCGCTATCAACAAAATCAAATCATTCAGTTTACGCTTTGATAGGTTTTAATTTCATTCGCCATCTGCTAGAATAACAATTTCCCTGCAAAACGCTGCTATTAGGTTTAAAGAAAAGTTGCACAGCTGAGGTTTCATACAACGCGCGATGGCTGCGCTATTATTTCAGAATAACGTGGTTAGCTTTTATATACACGCTATTCGGAATAATAGTGAGCAGGTACTTATCATTACTATTAATATAGGGATATGCAGAGGAAGTGGACAGTTTGCGGATACAAGGGACAAAGCTTGTGCAAACTTTACCGCACTCTGAGTATGATGTCTTTGTTTCCAGGAATTAGTATATTTTTACTATTGTTTTAAAGGAAGAGCAGCTGATGTCAAAGTATATTGCCTGGCGCACATATTAGGATCAAATATTTAGGCGTTTCATCGGCAATTAGCGTAGCTTACAGATTGCTTGAATCCCGATATAATTGCTATACTATCCAATTCGCGTCCGGGTTAATCCTTCAATAGTCAAGGTAAAGTCGAAGCAAAAAATCATCAACCTACTCATGCACTAATCCTCATAGTTCATGCACTTCCGTGTCATTCATTTCAAGTTATCATCCGTCGTTGTAGTACGTGCCCTCGGAATTTCATGGCATTGCTATTGCATTGATAAGAACCAAAACTCGAACGGATGTACCACGAAATTTCCGACCTATCGATCTTCCTATAGCATATTAACTATGTCAAATCGAATATAGTCCTGTGAATTTTCGTTCCAAACGTATCCCTTTCGGCACCCCTTCTTCCTTTTACATTATTGATAAAGTATTTCCTCGCTTGTTTTCATATACAATGACGTAAAGTTTTACAAAAACATCTTATTTTAGCAGGATAATAAATTACGATTTTAAAAAATCATGTGGAATAAATTTTTTCAATTAAAAAAATAAATTATGCAATATATATATTGAATTGAACATTATAACGATCTTCCCAGCATATCGATTTGGAGTAACGCGCATATCGTGATGAATGATGAACTTTTGCTATAGCTAGCGCATTTTGCACCTTATTCAGCGCGAATTCGAAACCGCTGAATCTATGCTAGTTTGCAAATAAGTTTCTTCCCTTCATTGGCAATTCTCTCTTTTTCCCCGTATTTCTTCCTCTCTTTCACATGTACGGAATCCTCTCCGAAATTAGCTTGAAAAAACAGACTTGAACAATCACGATAACGTTGAATCACGCGTGTCTAGCCAACGCTGCGTGAAAAACGCTCCGACGCTATTAGCAACATTTCGATGATATCAAAGTTTCTCCAATGATATCGTTAATTACAACTCAAACATTCTTTAACCCTCTATTACCCAAGATTGTTCAACGAGGCATATGAAACTACTGCAGAATCGACAGAAAAGAAATATAAAAGAATTAACGAAAAATTATATATTAATTATTACTGACGCCCATGGAGAAAGAAAGTGCAATATCAGTACGTTCTGTAAATGTATTTAAGAGATTTCAGGATCAATTTAATCTGAGACTAAGGGTAAAAATAAGGCTCGAGTGAAAAAGGCATTGGGCAAGCTTGTAGGCTCTTACTAGGAAGAAAGCAACGTGTATAATAAGATGGCAGATTGCCCCGTTGGGACACCGGTCATAGCGGTAAGGGTTGGTGATTCAATAAAGCAGATAACATGAGAGGAACATACTGCTGTAAAGCAGCACTCCTCTGACTGAACGCTGGAATCTGTCCAAGGATCTTCGTGAAACGCGACTTTACGTCTCCAGTAATCCCTTTCCCGTCACTTTTACAAACACGTAGCGTTGTAATAAAGCCGCGCATCCTTAGGAATAGTCACCTGATCCATTAAACGCATTGCTCTCGTTTGAATTTACTTTGTATTTATAATCCTCTCCAATTCGTATAATCTTTATGAACATGTTACAACGTACCATCCTCATTGCGTATACCATTAATTTGCTCCTGGATACTGTCTCCGGTTTAATTGATCAGCCATTCTTTCTCGTTAAGCAGAATGAACTGTTATTAGATAATAGGTGTTGGTTCGTTTATGCAAAGCCACAAATCATTCCGTTACGTTAACTGAATCACTATACAGCAATCGTAACTTTCGGCAAAATGTACTAACGACGTTGAAGTGTTACGCAGGAGTTACCAAAGAGCCAGAAACTACTAACAATAAGTAATTGGAATCTGGTGCATCTGGGAAGCTCCGATTCGTATTACTTGAATGTCTTGCAACCACTGTTGCCATACTTTACTTGTTTTCGATCTCTCGCTTCGAGTATGAAACATTTAACTTTTGATTAAAACTTTCCTATACTAAATTTTTATGATGCAAAAGATATCAAAAGATATACTATAAAATAAACTCAAGCTTCTCGCTTATGAATTACACGTACAAAAATGATCTTTTCAACATATAAGCAAATGAAGCCATTCTGCGACTTAAAGAAGAACGTACCTTAAGACAAAAGGCAGTAAGATCCAACGTATATATTTAAGCGCCGTGTGTTGTGTCATACGAGGATTTTCCTTACTGCACGAAACTCTTTTTTATTGGACTATATATTGTTGATTTCTCATTGTAAATTGAAAGTTAAAAAATTCTGCACATATATACTTGTTTGTAGAACATAAAACAAGGAGTGGTACAAGACTCGATTCGATTGTTATGCAAAAGAGGTCGAAGGACTGTCTGCTTGCGAGCAGAATGTATTGAGGGAACCTAAGCGATAAGTAAGAGTGAATTGATGTTTTCAGACAAGTAAATTTACATGAAAAAGAAGAAGGGGGGAAGCAGAAGAAAATAAAGGGTTGTAGGAATGACCGGAATGAACGGGTGAAGGTTTTAGGGAGGTGGGGAAAGAGTGAGGGGTTAAGAAGAAGGTGAAGTAACCAAGCAAATAAATCTATACGACTCGTTAGAGCGGATCCGTACTCTAGAGTTAATTCGATTCGCGTACTTGAGAAGAATCGTGCCAAACGGCTCCGAAAGCTTTAAAGCTCTTAACCGGATTCGATCGACGAAACATTTTTACGTGACAGCCAATACGGAGTAATTACTCCCTGTTCGGGTGATCCATGTCTCCTGATTCTTCCAATACTCTTTTGTGTCGTCGATATTTGATACTTCCTTTTTTTTTTATATGTCATAAGTACCAAACCACTAGGATGCAGAACATTTCTTCCGATTAATTCTTTTCAACTTGGGTATTACATTGTAATTTCATTACCAGAGACCTTTAACTTATAACATTTTTCGCGTTGGGAAATAATCTTCTTACTGTTGATCTACCTATTTGACATTAATACACGCCAACGGATCAAAACTTCCTCTCTCCCCCCATTCGTTATTCTTCACAAAACGAAGTATGTAATATTGTATGAAACGATATTCCATTTATTTCCCATCCTATAGTCTCTCTCGATCTCTGATGTTGTTGCAATTTGAAATATTTTACGTTAATATTTCAAATTTTTTCCAGAAGAGCTGTTTTTCAATCCGCGCCAGTTTTCTTGTTAGTTAAGCGGAAATTTATCTTCTTTGAAAATAAAGATCGTATACTTTCATCCCTATGGTATATATACTCGAATGCTTTCATAAAGCGTATTGTTTGTCAGATACTTCTTACTTTTAACAAATTGCTTTCGCCAGTTACGGACGAATGGGGGAAATGGTTAACAGGATTATTTATAATGAAAAAAATGCACTTGTCTGGTCAATCTATATAGCATCAAAAAGCTTTTTTAATTAATCAGTTTCCAGCCACTACTCTTATCGCTTCTGGTACGTTTCACTCTCAGCCCTAGCCTTCCATTTTATCAGACAGCGCATTCTCATTTTGGTATCTCTTTACAATCCAACATCTAGATACTCGGCGGAAAGAAGCCACATCGACGTAATCGTCCGCGAAGAGATTCCTTGCTAAAAGGTAGAAGAGAAGGAGTAAAATGAAAATAGCAAAAACAGAAAAGTCGAAGAAGCTTCGAGCGCAGCAGGCGAGTCGATCCCCGATGTTTCATGAAAGGCACCGAGAGCCGCTAAAATAAAGTCAGGCCAGACCAGAAGCAACCTACATATAAGCGGCCATATCGCCCGCTGATAGAACACAATTAGGCAAATGACCGTATTTCCCTAGCGCGGCAGATACAACGCAAATATTACGACTTTCCGGAACGCATAAAAACGTCTCGCACGATTCCCACCGGAAGTAGCGCCCGTAAACCTTCGTCGCGGCTACTTTACGGAGTTTGTTTATAAATTCTTTTATCAGCCATATTCTATATGCAAGTTCCGCTGTGTCATGCTGAGCTCGAAATTACTTCAGAGTTATATGCGCGATACATTACACTTTTGGGAAAGTAAAGAAATGACGTTGGTATCCCGTGCAGTCGTTGTTTACCCGTCTATTGAAAAATACTGCGCCAGGATTCAATACTGCAGAATCGATCGGGAATCATTCGATTCTCGTTCGAATCCCTCCAACTGTGGTGGTAGTGGTTTTCGATTTAGTATATGTATGCAGAATTCTGGTATCGCCTCAAATACGCTTCGGTTAGCGAATAGAAACTCGGTTTAACGCTCTGGCTCAGATCAAAAGATGTAAAGCATTTTTGCACTCCTAATCACACCATACGATCGAGTACACTGCGTGGAAGAAATCGCAGCTGCCACAATACGCTATACCGCATCTTGAGAATCCGTTGTAAGAATACGACTTTTTTTTAAGATACGCTATAGGTTATTGTGTTGAATCAAACACAATTTATATAATTGGTCTTTTCCATAAGAAGCACTGATTAAACGATCAATATTTCATTCAGGATTTTAGTAAACTCAACTCAGTGACGGTATCATCTAAACTCACCCAACGACTTTGCTACACTGACTCCAAAAAAAGAAGTGAATTATAGCACCGCAAGTTGGATTTCGGTACGCGTCAAAACTCAAGACTATATAAGCGTTCAATTATAAAGAGAATTCAGCGAGTGATTGTCGCACTTACTATTGTTCCATCGCGAACAATGAAACTGCCCCAATAAAATGGAAACTCGGTCGATTTGTTAATAATTATACGCTAGAATAATCATAGTATCGAGCAAATATTCGCGTTATTTAATAAATATGCTAATCAGCCGTTGGCGTTTCCTTCTATCGGATTCATCCCGAGGAAATCAGTCGCACGATTTTTCACAATACGAGCGAACCACCATGGAAAAGTTTGAATATTTTTCCATAAATATTAAAGCGAATCGTAACAAAGTAGAGATTCGCTCGAAGGGACGTGGAATGTTAAATTTGGCATTGAAAGGGTCGAGAGGGAGAGAGTGGCAAGTGGTGCATTCGTGTTATTAGAATTTCCCCGTAGTGTTCGGCCAGAGATCAACGGTGCCAGAGTTACAGGGCTAATTTAATGGGAGGAGGAATGACGGGGCAAACTTGAAGCTGCAGGGCATAAAAAGGTAAGGAGCCTGGGTAATATAGGGGCCCTTACCTAGAACTCGTGGTATTCGATATTCTTTAGAGCGAAACGGTCCTATTCAAGTCATTCTTACGACGTGTATGCCGGTTTTAGCGCACGTAGATAGATATATTCCTAACATTCGTTGAAACGGCTGGCTTTACGGCAGCTTTCGCGTTGAAAGCTTGCCTGGATGCTGCTGCACTATCCTCTTCCTTTGCACGCCCAATGATCCTGGACCTCTCTCGTTCTCTCTATCCCTTTTTCATCCCACACCCCCACCCCTTTTCTCTTCCTTTCTCGCACAGTACAGCACATTCCTTTAGTCAATAGGCGAGCACCCTTCCACCCCTAGATCCCTTATCACAATTCCTATTTCTCCTTTCCCCCTTCGCTTTCAACATTTTTTCTCCCTGTTTAGCCATTGTTCCTCGGTCAATTCTCCCATTTTTGTTCCTCTTATACGCGACTTCCTTGAAACTCCGTGTAATATTTCTTCCACCTACCTTTCTACTAGATCCAATTTGATGGATTCGTCCTTTTATTGAACCCTCTTCTAGCACTGCATCCCAAAATAGGTTCCACTCCCATAGCGGGAGCGCTTATATAAATTTACGTATTATGATCGATAATCATGAATTATAAATGAATAAACCAAATCTGTTCAAAGATTTGTATATCAGGATGGAGTATCTGGACAATTTTTAAGGGATTTCTTCTGGGTTGGACAAGATGCTTCGTATATACATATATGTATACATTCAGTATCCTGCTTTACGTCAATCTCTTTTCGGAAAGTCTATCCTCTTTTTGCCGAAGGAAGAAGAAAACCACGTACATGTATACTATATACGTATATTGGGCGACGGTTACGTGAGTCCAGAGGGAGAGAGAGAGCCAGACGGCACAGGACGGGCAAGGTACTCTACATAGTCTTGTGTATTGGGGCGGTATCGCAATGCTCGGAATGTTTAATACCGGCGCAACGACACGGCACGCCGCCGCGGAGAAATGGCCGCTTCAGCCGCGGAATAAATCTCTCGAAATCATACCTATACCAAGCTATCACCGCTACCACGCCGCCGTTTCAGTCCAATTTTATCACTCACGAGTAAGCAGCGATATATTTCAACCTGGAAACTTCATACTGCACAACTTCGAACGATCGACTGCCATCCGCACACGATCGGAATCTTCATTGGTACAGAACCATAGCTCCTCTTTAACAGTCACCAACCCCCCCCCCCCCCCCCCTCCCTCCCAATTCCAATTCATTACTCAACCGACTCTGGAAAATCATTCAAGCGAGGCTTATAAAATAGGATGATCCTAACCGCAATCAAAGCTTTTTGCAACGAGACAATGTCGCAAAACCAACGGACCATGAATAACCGTCTTTGAGAGAAGCTCTTATACTCAATTGCTAATTCGATAACTACCAGGCGCCCGTGGATGCAAATTGACAAACATTTTTTCTCGCGTTTCCCCAATTTACCCATCCATTTGTATATACCCGGTGGACAAATCACCTTTGACGTGCATTCGCCGTTGGGGTGGAGGGCAAAGTTGAACGAAGAAAAAAAGGAAAGGGGTGCTTTTTTCAAGCTCACCAAAACAAGCCTCTAATTACGCAATTCTACTTGTCGTTAGTCAAATACGAGCAGGCTCCTCGACCTTCCAGTGCCCACTTTCAGCGTACGCGTGTATATACTTTCCCTCTACATTGCCAGTAACACACAACGTTTGCCCAGAACGTTTAATTGCAGCTGCGAGAAGTGGACTGGGTCACGCACGAGTACAGCTACGTAGCTTTCGTTAGAATTTCATTACTGTGCCGTAAGTTCGGATCATCCGGCAGTACGACTAGACTCACTCAAAAGCATCAGCAACACTGGGACACGTATTTCACTTTGTTTACACTGTCGAAACTCTCTTTACCATCCAACCAGCCTGACGAAGCGTGCGAGTTTTCGGTCCAACAGCGTACCAATTAATGCAACCACCGCAATAAGTCTACTATTAACCAAGACTACCTACTTTGTCAGACTAATTAGCTTCTTCCAAGCAAACTAAATCAGTCACCTGTTACAGGGCTCGATGATATCCAAGTTTCTGGTAAATTCATTAGATTTATCATTATTCTACTTATTATTGTTATTATAATATCTTAAGCTTGCAATTGTTCAACAAGAAAAGGAAGGAACGAAAAACTATGGGGAAAAATAGAAGGTTGTTTGTGAAAGAAAAAAGGTAGCCAATATAAGCGTCGATCCGATAAGAGTGCAGATCGATTAAGATTAAATGCCTATAGTTGTCGTGTTTAAGAAACACTAAAGTGGAAACTTGAAATTGAATTTCCCTGATTGAAATCAAGGACGTAACCATTTAATTTGCAAATGGGAAAAGTGGGTGAAAGTAGGAAAGAAGGTAGGAGAAGTAGTGGCGAAATGCAAACCACAAGAGCGTCTTATTGGTGAGCCACAACACACAGCTTGCTCGAGCTTGCAAAAGACTTTCTTCTGTAGCACCTCTATTCACCACTCACAGAGGTAGGTACTTGTTTCGAGTATACTCACCATAGTTCGATATTCCCTCGATAATGCTCACTCAAGTCGATTCGAATAATTAACAGTGGAGCAGTAAAGTAAGTTTTTATACATAAAAAAATCAGCATAGAATACTTGTCAGTTAATTTAGTGTAAATCTAAAAAAAAAAACCCAAGCACCCTTACCTTTACCTCTCTTACTTGCATTTGAAAGCACTATATTATAAGTAATATAAGCTGCCCTATAACTTTTTTGTACGCACCAAAACAAAAAGTGCGAAAAATAGCAGCAACTTAATACGTAATATGCTCATCATAAAATCGATAATCTGGATTAATAACCTCACGGCTTCCATTAGTCGCGTAATTAATTCATCAATTATTCTTCGCCATTAATCATCCCATATCCACCTCATAAGTAGAACGCAACTGTTTCGCAAGTAACAAGTAATCTTATTATGTAATTAACCTCCGATGAACTTCTATAGAAATAAACTTTCTCCAGTCTTTGCACCTTGTTCATACTTGTTGATCGCTTTTATCTTCAGGTTACATAATATTGCTCGCTATATTTTATTTGAATCGCGTTACAAAAGTTTGGAATAATTTTGATTTGTTTCACTGGAAGAACAATGTTTGCATATCTTATTCCCTCTCGGAAATGCTTATTCATCGATGGATTTACGAGTAAATAGAAGTAATTAAAATGATATCATATAAAATCACGTTCTTTGTGGTATATTGAAAAGAAATGCAGAATATTTTTTCCAGTGTGACTCTCTGTAATAGTAGGTATATAGGTATATATAATATAGTAAGCATTTTATATATGCATAATATTATGCGTACAGTATTCGTATCTCCTTCTGCCTATACAGACTCTTTCATAAATGAGAAGGGGATCAGGAAACGGCTTAAGGGCAGAGCAGGCGGTTGGATGGTAGCGGTAGAGGTGAAGATTAACACGTTAACGAGGATTTCTTCGCGTACCCTTTATCTAAGGTAAGTTCACTGTCATGCCAAGAGCTAATTTAAAAATTCTAAATGCGGAGATTCTATTTTCCTTTACCATCTTCCTCCTTTTCATTTTCTCACCAGTTCTTCTCGCCGCGCGACGTCCGCCTTAATCCCTCGTTTTACTCCTCTCCCACTCCTCTCTTCTTTTATTACCATTATAATTCCACGTAAATGTCCACTACTTAACAATGTTCCTCCAACTCCCAGATATCTTTAAGCCGAAACTTGTAAGTCTCTAAAATGTTATAAAGACTTTATAAAACAGGGATTTGCATAATAGAATTATTACAATTGAAATTTGAGAATCGACGTGATCACAGATTTAGTATAAACGACATCTAAGAAGCATACGATTTTCAAACTTGCGATCGGGCAAACTTACAATCACCGTCGGATTGGGAAAATCGATAAGATCTCATTAAGAAAACATTGACGCGAAAGGAAATCCAGCGTGCATTCTAATGTTGGGTGCTTCCGAGATGGTGGAAGAGAAGGAAAATGATTCTCGGCTAAAGAAATGAGCGACTTAATGGCCCGAAATTTCAAACCTCGACGATGCGATCGATTGTCAAGAGCAATCGACCAAATCTGAATGCGAGTAAAACGACGATTTCTTTATCGGACAATACACTTCATAATGGCATTTAAAAACCATTTTAAACGTCCTGCAGAAAGAAATCTCCCCTGGGAACAGGTCAGCTGTAATTGATTTCTATAAGACGATAGCTTAAAAACAATAGATAAGAGATATTTTTCTTTATGGAAATAGAATATAATTTGGTATAACTGTTTTCTCCAAGGATACAAACAGTAGTTAATATTAAGGAGTAGCAAGATCGGATGAGTACCTAAGCGAGGCTGCTCACCACAAATACCACGTGTCTCTCGACCAATCAGAGCAAGTGGAAAATCGGAGAATTAACGATGACCGTATACCAACATTGAAGCTTCGCGTCAATTAATTCGACGTTAGCCTAAGGGGGTTTAAATAATTAATTGGGCGAATCTCGTGGTTCACGATTAAGCGGTGCGATTAAGCGGAGTAACCAGGGTTTACTTAACCAAGGACTGAAAGCCAACGCAACTTTGCTTTGCTCTCACCGAATGAAACGTATTGTCCAATACCGGTGTAGATCTCTATTGAGCTTTCCGTGGATGCCACGAGAAATCTCCAGTGTCACATAAGCAAGCTCAGATTGACGCTGCGCGATCCGACGAATTTCTATTTTATCCACTTTACTTGGAAAACCTGGAGAGAAGACAACAATTCTACATTTGAATAAACCAACATCCTTGCATCCGCTCTACTTTTACGCTAAGTAATGCCACTGTATTCTAGCCCGCTTACTTCATTTTTACCTTCAAGACATTGAGCGAACGATACTCAGCTATTTCCCTGAAAGTAGCTAAATTTTAAATATATTTTAATTTTAAGAGAATACGTAAGATCAATAATAAAGAATTTAGCTTCTTTGAAAGTATACTTTATTAGAAAATGGAAATTTGTAATACAACGATGCAGTTAAGAATTACTGTTTGCACTGTATAGTCATGTACATTTCATTCAATGCTTTATGGAACTTCGTACAACTTGAGATCTCCTCTGCATAAGTCTGTTCACCCGATGCTTCAAAATATTTAACGAGGAATTCAAGGACTGAGAGAGAAACTTGACGAGTAAATTATTTATTTCGTAATCACTTATTTGTAGGGTAGGTAGAATGTTTATCTAATACAGTAATTAGGAAAAAAGTGTCAATTCTTCTTGAATTATCTTTCACTCACGTTCCGTTCGTATGTATAATTTGCTTAGGGAAGTAGGAAGAAAACACGAAAACAGGTAATCTGATTAATTAAACGCGGTTTACATTGATATTTCGTTATATGCCCAGTCAAGGTCTGCTGTACTGTAAGCGTCGTCGTAAGAAATTTTGAAAGAAGGATGAGTCGAACTGAGAGTTGAAAAAATATGGCACAAGAAACGAGGTCAGGTTAATTAAGGCAATTTGTGCATAGTACGGAATTCGATGCCGGCCGAGTCGTATTTGATTGAGCGAGTATTGAGAGAACGGGTCACGCTCGCATTCATTTCGAGGCATGTATAGACGGTTTACGGACAGTCAAAGAGTCAACCTGTTTATACGCGTACACGTTCGCGGAGAAGCTACGGCAATAGAGTGTGCCACTATTGTTGGCAAATTGGCGGTAGACGGATCAGTCGACAATGACCGGCGTTTGATGAAGTAATGGACATTCTCTGTCGACTTGTTGACCCGAACCAAAGATATACATACATTGTTATGGTACCTATATATATATATACAGAGAATAGACGACCAAACGAGTATTCGCCATACGTGTTCGCGTGTAGGGCTCCGAGTATATAAACTATGCTGATCAGCATGCACAATGCATATCGCACAATCGACCTTTACGTCTATGAAAGTCACCCCCATACAGCCAATTTTACGTAGACGCGTTTGCCCTATTTCCCTCGTTAATCAAAAACCTCCTTTCGTTCGAAGACTTTCCAATGCAATTATTAAAAAACTAGATGAATTAAATTTTTTTAAGACAATTCTTATTTCATTTTTGTATTTCCTTGTTTATGGATCCTGCATTGGTTCATGTTTTAAGAGACATTCGTATATCGTAGTATGGAGCAAATCATCTCGCAGCAGTGGTTGCGCTATTCTTTTTATGTGACTGTTTTCACTGTTGTTTTTTTTTGGCTTTTTTTTTTTTTTTTTAGTTTATTCCTCTTCTTTTTTGGACGACTATCTAGCATAGGTATGGGATGATGCATCGCCAGTCACTGGTATGCACGGCCAGATTCCACGTGCAATGTACCACCTACGTGCTACTTGTGGTGCCACGTTAAATTATGACAGCTACATAGTTGCTGTACGTGTGCAGTGTTTACTCTTCGTGTGTGTGCATTTAGATTTCACTGACACAAGGGTACCAGTTAACCACTTTACTTATCTTATAAGATACGTAAATCAATTATGCTTCGCGCGTCATTTCGAACGTCACACGCCGAAAATGCAGGGTGAATTTTTAAATGCAGATTTTATCAGGCGACAATTTGATAGATTTGCGAGGAAAACGCGTCGTGGAGCAAAATTCGTATAACGGAGGAGAGTAACATTTAATTACGTGGTACAAATTGACGATGCAATGCATTTACGCGCGTCAGGCAAACTATCGTAGCAAATGAACGCTAACTATTTATGCATCCCGAGATGGAAATCTTGCGGTATAATCCAAAACGGGTACGATGCGTTTGATCCCGAAACTCGCGAGCTTGTATTATTCATAGAAATGGCTTCGATAACGGCAGGCGCGAAACGGAGATAAAGGAAGAGAAATCATAAATTCAGATTGATGATGTGAAAGGAGAAAAAATTGGAGCAAAAACAGGTAGAATATCGAAGCACTATAAAAGCAGCAATGTGGAAAGGAACGAAAGAAGGAAAAATACCAGCTCAATGAGGTGAGCTTCAAGTGAGTTTGGTTAACCGTTAACAAACGTGAAAGAAGCATTACTGTGCCGGGTGGCATTCGCGAAATTACGAAAGGGTCGACAAAATGTATGTGTACATACTGACCGACCAGCAAATGTTGAAGAATGTTCGAATGCTACTGTGTACTTTTTACGGCCCAGTATTCAGCCCTTGTCTCGCATCATCCTCTTGCTGATTTAGTATTTGCGAGGAATGTAGCTGAAAGAGAGCGCTTTCGAAACATACCGCGTCGACGGCTTCCCTACACCTTTTTTTTTTGTACCACGTTCACGTGTTAACTTTTTACCACACAGAGCCCGCGATAAAACCGCCGTCTGCTGTTAACCACAACTACTCATCGCTGCTCGCGCGTCTCTATAAGTTTTATTTTCACAGTCATTTCGAGGACTCTCGTGTTGATTCACGTCGCATTCCTCCTGCTGTGTATTCTATATTATACTTTCTGGCAAGTATTGATTTAAAACTTTTCCTTTCTTCCCTACTCCAATACTAATAATTTTCTTACTCTCTAGAGTAATAATAGGTAATACAAAACTCTGCTGGTAAAATGATAAAAAAGACATATTAAGTACTATAATTTTTATTGTTGTATTTTCTTGCCGAATCTTACAAATAGTGAACAGCGAATACTGACGATCGTGGGCTTTCCACTCCGAATCTCTTAAAAACTTTCTATAATAGCATTCGCATCATCCTTAGTTCGTCTTTAATAGTTTCGCAAGTCAGTATTGATAGTATATCGATAATTTATTATATTTCACAACTCCCATCGTATTCATTTCGTTTTAGTTATTTATACTTTTATCGCATATACATTATTATGGATGATGAAGTGTGAATAGGATGATGATTGAGCAAGCTCTGTTTTCCAATTACTTGTCTCTTATATGTATAGCTACTCTTCTCTCTCTCCCTCTCCCTCTCTCTCTCTCTCTCTCTCTCTCTCTCTCTCCCTCTCTCTCCCTCCCTCTCCCTCTCTCTCCTTCTCTCTCCCTCTCTCTCCCTCTCTCTCCCTCTCTCTCCCTCTCTCTCCCTCTCTCTCCCTTTCTCTCCCTTTCTCACCCTTTCTCTCCCTTTCTCTCCCTTTCTCTCTCTATCTCTCTATCTCTCAAAGCTCAACAGTTTTTATTTTTTACTTTCAAACTTTTGATAATCTATACTATACTATAATACAAATGTACTATCGTTCAATTAATCTATATATTCAACAATATGGATAATAAGAGATAACAATTGAATAATTGAGAAGAGGATAAGAAGAAGAAAACATAAACGATCATTTGTGCGATAAGAGCAAAGAGCGATAAAGTCATTTGGAAAACATAGCTTGATGAAAGGTTGAGTCTCGTATAACGGTGATGCATTTTCCCTGCACCTTTGAAATAATAATTTAAAATATCTTATAATTTAACCTTGAGTTGCTATACAGACAAATAGCGACGATGAGGTACTCACTCTCGCAGATATATTATATATATATATATATATCTCTCTATGCTCGCGGTAACATACGCACGTAACCTTCCCTAACACACACATACACACATCTCTCTTGATTTCGCTATCTCTCCCTCAGCAGTCTCATAAACCTACGTATGCAAAGATAGAGTTACTCGTCAGTCGTACACTCGCATCATCAGCGTTCCAGCTAAAATTATACCAATAGTCTCACGATTCTGAGAAGGATGGCTCGCAAGAGTATAAACTAATACCTTACTTTTTACATAAATATACTATATTTATATCGTATGTATACATACACATCGTTCCAAAAAGTCGCATAAGTATATAGTACGGTGGTTTTTGTACAAATAAAATATAGTACGTCCTCTATCATTTTGACAGCCTATTCGTTTTTTCGTTTGTTTTTCGCGTAAAAAATACAAAAAACTTATAAGAATAGCGAAAGCCTCAGCTTTTTCGATGACAGTCAGAGCATCGCTGTCGATCGATCGAACGAATAGTTGAGCTTAAAAATTTCATCATTTATCTCGTACTTTTTTATTATAAAATTACGACTTAAATTATTATCACTGCAAACCGACTGATTAACGAGGGTTAAGTGTGTGTATGTTGCTTCTTTGCTTTATTTTTCAATTGGGCGATGTTTAACGCGATTACAAATCAAAATTATTAATCCGATAAATGGTCCTACTCTACACGAGCGTAATAAAATTGCGCTCGTGGCGTCTCCCTCCACACATTCATTTGATTTCCCTGGTGCATCGAAATATTACTTAATAACTAAGAGGTTTTGATTTAATCCAATTTGAGAAATATGCCAGCTTGCTCGTCTTATACGAATATTAAGAAATTTTACCAAAAGTGCGTGGTTTTAAGAATATATTTATAACTTTCATCAGAGTATAAAATAAATCGTCTGTTGACGCGTCGAATCAAAAAGAGTATCGGAATATCGGATTAGAGGATATAATGATGCAGCATTGTAAGTGGAGTAAATTTATTGATTTTTCAATGAGCTCGATACGATGAAGGGTAGAAAATATTGCAGAATGAATACATAAAACCGGCGAAGTCTTAGCAGTGATCCCAAGTTTTACGAGCGACCAATATCTGTACACTGAATAAACTCACGAATAATAGAAGGGGTTGCTTTATATCGCGCAGTTAGTTAATGACGCGCTTGTTTATACTTATTGTGCATTGAGCTCACTGCTCTCCACTTAAAGTGTCTAATCTTTGCTCCTTGCAAACAGGCCTCGAGCTATAAATCTCCGTTGAAACTGTAGCTCGTTCGCAAAGTCATACTCTAAATGTAGCACACACATTGTACAATTTCGCACCAGTTTAGGATTGATTTACAATTTCATACCTATAAGGATTTTTATATCATTCTTTGAGCTTCAAACCTCCATAACTTTCAATGCTCAGTTGCTTTTACGATTTCTTCATGGAATCGAATGATATGTTGGGCAACTCGATTGATACCTCTATCCCAGTTTCTCTCCTCACTTTTTACATAACTGAAAAATGTTAATTTTTAATATTTCACATTTTTATCGCATCGGATCGAGCAAGAACTTGATTATCTGTAAGCGCAGTATAGTCAGTCCCATCGTTAGCTGCATTTAAATATGTATAGAGATGTTATTGTGAGATTCAAACATTTTCCTACGTACATAAATTTGTTCTACCCACTAGAAGGATTATTATTAGTCCTATTACCAATTCGGTTTGATTCGTCGATTCAACTCTTGAACACTATTCAAAAGTATTCGTGGCATTGATATTAAAATACACTTTTCAACGAGACTTCGTTCAAGATCATCGAAGCGCTGAAGTTATAGGAAATAATTTCGTGCACAAAGTTTGGTTATTAGGCTCTTCGTTTTGAGCATCAGTGTTATGATTCCCACTCGGTAAAATGATATTTCACAGGAAAGGAGGGAGAGAGAGAGAGAGAGAGTTTTTAGTAACAGAACACTAGGAACGTTGCTTGTGCCATCGATCCTTCAAAGTTCGTCAGCTTGCGGAAGATTTGATTTCTTTTATCCGTGGTGTGTTCATGATTATATAGTAGAACAGAACATTGCAATCTTTCTTCCTCACACTCTTATTTCTTCATGTGGTAGGCTGACTGATGGAGAAAGAGCCAATAGCACCAATGTGGCTGTGGTACCCAGAAGGAAGTGACATCCTGGTCACCTCAGAAGACAAATTAACGTTAGACCTGTCGTCACTAGAAAAGTTGCTCTCGGTAAACTGCAGCCACCATGTTGCATCGCTGCTGGATTTTCACCTGCAATAATAAAGAAAACAAGAATATTTTACTCCTCGATTTTCATTGAGTTTAAATAAGCTTTGTAAAACGAAAACTCAATTAGAAACGACATTAAAAACTTTATTGATCAGAATTTGACGTTTCAGATTTTAGAAAGACAGGTATTTAATTGACTCTAGAAAAGTAGGAGAAGGCCTAGAGAGAGAGAGAGAGAGAGAGAGAGAAATCGCGTGTGAATAACAGGATTGAAAGAGGGAGAAAAGGAGGAAAAATTAGCCGAAGGACGAGGTAAGAAGAAAGTGACGCGAGTCAATTAAGATAGGTTTAAACCAAGAAAGGAATGAGAGTATTGCTTAAAATCCTAAGGATTAGAGGCAGATTAATGTACGACTCTTGATATTCTCCTAAGCCTCAATCAGTCTCTTTCTGCAGCTTAAATACTTTTAATTCAATCCATCGCGTGATTATAGCTCAGCCGGCGCGATTGAAATTACCCCAGAAACTTTTTATCGTTATGAAGTCTGACACAAGTGCCATAGCTATAGCTATATACGTTAATGCAGGTTGATTTAAGATAACATTTAAAAAAAAGTGCATTTGGATATCATTCATAGATTAGAAAACGAATACTTGCCTATTACTTTTACAGTATGAAAAAATAATCTTGTTTAATTAGACAAGTTTTTGTATGAATTTTTGGTGAGTTTTCATGGATAAGAGTAGTAAAAGTCAACGAAAAAGCTGTCAGTCAGTCTAAAATATTAGTTTACTCTTCTTACACATAATTTGTATGCAGTCTACTAATTAGATTTCGAAACTCGTATGGTGAAATAGTAGGAAAAGGATGATGCAAAATTTGCATTATACCAGTAGCAGTAAATTAATACTACATATATATATATATATATATAAGCAGAATAAGCAATTTCTCACGGGTGCGAGAGTTGGGCGTCTACTAATCCTTTCAGGTTTTTTGTATCGGCTTACCGACTGGCAAGCGAGTTTCTTAATCAGGCCAAGTCGGTCGGTCCCTTTAAGGAGGAATTCGACGCGAACGGTGACCTCTCATGAGGAAGAAATTCAATTAAAAGCTTCCGGCATCCAGTGAACTCCTGGCGAGATTCGAGAAAAATTTACAACTCTGTTTACGCGCCCCTACCCTGCTTGTCGATTTAACTGGTTCTCAGACTCGAATCTTTTCTCGCCTCGTTAATTGGATCGCTCGAATCTCGTCTGGATAAGAAGCATTTCGATCGCGATCTGAAAAGCATTTTCATCCACTTGACAGGGAAGAGTTCCCTTATCGATTCGACACCGCTCGAAAAGCAGAGGTAAAAGTTTTATAAGGACTGCGCGCGGAGAGACTCACATTTAAAAGAGGTAATAGATTATTGTGTGTAATATAGGCTGCATCGCGCGCAATTTTCATTGGCCATGAACCGAATAGAAAATTTGACAGTGCTGAAGTTAGAATTTCGTGAAAATTGCTGCACTTTATTTTGTTCGATAGAGATAGCAGGCTGCGATAGTTTTAACGCGTTTTTCAATCCCGTTAGCAGCTTAGCCGAGCGTTTCAATTGCTCATTTTATTTGTCGAGAATCTCGTTTTCGTGTCAAGAGAAATTCCATCCGGAATTCCCGATCATCCAACGTAATCCCGGCGGTTCTCGATCGCAGCTTCGTACACACGAGTCGTTCGGATTAGGTGTTCGATTAATTACGTATTAGTTATATGATTATTCGGGCCCCATACAGCGAACTAACTGATATATTCCGGTCGAACCGCTACCTGAGATACCGATAATACTCTCTGAGCATGCACAGCTCTGGATGTTCCGTCAACAGAATTCAGTATGCCTATGTATTACCTGGTTTAACTACTGGATAGATTATAACCGATTGACACGCAAATTCTATTCGGGCAATATCGGCTCTGACACGCACTAATCACCAAACTAAAACTACTTCGATGCTTACATATATATATATATATATATATCTACAATTGAATTGGTTCAGGAGCACGTGAGAATCGTTAATTAATTTAATTTAGTCGAAAGCTGCGAGGTTGGAGAAAAATAGAGAGGCGCAGAGCACGGTCGTGAAAAAAGGCAGAGTGAAAATGAGCACTATATGTATGCGAAGGGAAGAAAAGTCAAGGACTTTCGTAACTTTGAGAAGTTCGCTCTGGCACATTCGCTAGAAAACCGGTACGCATATAAAGATGGGTAAGAAAAAAAAGCGTATGGAAAATGAGCTGTCAAGCACCCTCGGGGGATTCCCCCGGTGTATTATATACATGGCGTCCCTGTTAACTATGTCTCGCGAGGAGAGCTTTGCAAACTGCTCACGCCCGTCGACATCGCGCTGTGGAGAACAGGTATATATACTATATGGTAGGAGAAGAGGAAAGGCGGCTGTGGAAACGGAAGAGGAGAGGTGTGCCCAAGAAGAAACGATTGGAGAAGGAGAAGCAGCACGACGATGTCCTTGCGATCTTGTGGCTAGAGTTATTAATGGGCCGGGCGTGACACCCCGCGAAATAATCTCCCCTACCGAGACCTACCAGCGCCAGGACCTCTCTCTCTCTCTCTCTTCCTCTCGACTCTATATATATGTGTGTGTATATATATATATATATATATATATATATATATATGTAGTTACTTCCTCGTCTCCTCGTAGACGTTAACTGGGCCAAGAACTGCTCATTTTCGAGAACGCGACCAACCGGTTACTCCAATCCCTCGCTCTTCCACTTATCTTTTTCTACTCCCCTTTTGTTTCTTTTTTTCATTCACCCCCACACCCTTCGAACCACTCGCAAACATTGACATTTTTTTATTTCATTTCATTTCATTCCTCTCCCTACCTTCTTCATATAATATTCCTCCATATTATACATCTAATACTTTAATATGAGAAATTTTTATATGGTTATAACTCTAGCTTTTATATCGATTCCAGACATTTCAGATAATATACCTAGTTTTCGCTGGATAGATTTTTCATTTGCCACGCGAATGATTTTAACGCGATCGATTGTCGTCTCACGCTTAACGGTATAGCATCTATTATTGGATTTGTCACCTAATAAAATGAATTCGCCAGCAGCGAAGATAAATCAAGTGGTTCCGATTGATTTGAATTAATAGGCGCGAATAATACTTATTTTCGCAGCGTTATATCAAAAATTTTTAGCGTCTGGCATACTCTTTCATTGGAAGTCTAAAATCAGATGTCAAATGGATTACCGATATCTCTCTCTTTTCTTCTTTTTTTTACAATCATTTAAGATAACCATGGTACAATTTATATATAGATATAAGCATTAATTTACCTTAATTGTCCGAAAGGAAGATTTATAATCGATCCTGCTTGAATTAGGCTTGGAGTGGATTTGATTGGAGGAAATGAGAGGAGATTGATTGGACGAAGGGGGCGAAAAAGATTGGAAAAGTATCTAAAAGGGAAAAAAGGCAGTCGCAGACCTAAGTGTAAGAGGCTGCTAGAGTGGGATGGAAGGGATATAAATAGGAAGTAGAACAGCCTCGGTGCAGAAACGGCGAAGAAGATAGTGTCGAGTAATGTGCTCCATCTCTACCTCGGGTCACATTTAATTAATAACTGCACCGTACCTTCCGAGTAATGTATATTAATTGCAAAAAAGAAAGACGAGGTGCGCACGGACGTTATACGTATATACTCGCCTCGAAATTAAACCGGGGCTCTTTTTTCTTTGCGCTTCTCCATACCCAACCTTCTTTGGCCACATTTTACTATGCTTAACTCCAACCTAGTTCACTCCGTTTAACGAAGAATTCAGGTTTGAATGCAGAACGCCGCGCGCCGCTTTGAATCTTTATAAACCAATTTGCTAGAAGAAAAATGGCAAGAGCCGAGAAGAAAACAAGCCAAAGCTCTGCCTTGAGAGGAAACCTTGCTGAAAAACGCAACATAATTGCAATTCCAAGAGTATTGGTCGTTATTTCGCGGAGCGTTTTGACAAAACTAATTTCTCAAGATTTCTTACGCTACACTGGCGCTTCTTGCAAGGTAAAACCATGCGAGGAAATGAGTTTCTTATATACAAGAGGGGATAAGCCAACGACTAAAGCATCAAACTGCTTAGGAATGCGAGCCGAGAGTACACGACTACTTGTCAAGCAAATTCACATTACTTCCAGTATTATACGCTTCCCTTGTAGCTACTTGCATACAACACTCAAGGTAATAACCCTGCGACACGTGCCGCCCATCGCATACATGACACCCAGCGGTATGACTAACATAAAGCTCTAGCTTTACCTCTCCCTATCCTCCCCCCCCCCCCCCCCACCACCAACCCCAAACCCCTATATTCTGGAAATGGCCCAACCTAGACTCGTAACCCATTGCAATTGGCCACGGAGCACTCCATCGATCAACCGCTCAGGACAATGTCCGATCGAATCAAAATAATATCTATCTTGGTTATTCGCTTACGTTTCCAGTACTCGCCAACAAACCGATTAAATTGCTAACAAATGTCTGCCTCTCTGCTCCCTCACCACTTTCCCCGTCAGATTGATGTATGTATGTAAGTGAGTCAACTCTTGCTGCAAAATGCTCGTTTATCAAGGGGGAGCCTAACCGAGTAAAAAGCCAAAAATCGTTCCACAACTTTATAGGATTACGTATGTAGAAAATTAGTAAAAAGTGAAATGGAAAACAAGCGCACGCACAGATCGCGATTGGTCGGTAAATGCAAAATATGGATAAGACAGTTTTATAATACTTGACATTTTTTAATACGATATCGTAAAGCTTTAGGGAAAAGTGGATTGGATCGTAGAATGATGTTTGAGAGAGGTCTCTCCGCAAGGGAGGTGGAATATATATCCGTGGACAGGAACGGTTAGATAAAATGAAGAAGCGCGCTATTCTTTAGCATTGAGATCGATCGTAGGGACGCGAACGAGGGCAAGCAAGTATCCTCGCAGCTCTATCTGGAGGCTTTAAACACCATCGTGAGGATCCAACTGGCATATAGCGTAACGGGTGAAGGTGGTGGTGGTAGTGGTGGTGCACCAGGCGACAGTAATCCGTCGTAAATAATGCACCGCTCGCGACTTCCGCTCGTCGCGTCGATGTGGCCGAGCGCGAAAAGCCTTCGTGGAAACTAGTTGAGCTCCTCGCTAAAAGTTTTCCTAGAATACCTTCTACGGCATCGAGCGCAAAGCCGCTCGCATTTATCGGGTTCTTATGCCCCGAAACCGCCTGTCTATTATTCCCTTCGATTCTCCTCGCGTCACTCTCGTTTCAACCAAAGCTTTGTCTCCATATCCACTGAATCACGGAATAAAAGTTTCAAGTACCCCCCTCAACCTCCTTCTCTATCGAACGATTCATCCAGGAAAAACTTTACCACAAATTACGAGAATCCTTATAGACTTTAAAATCATCTTAATAATGCAAATGAAACGGTTTGTTTATTTATGACTCGTTGAAAATTATGATAGAAAGAGAGGGGCTTGAAAGAAGTAATAGGTATTGGCAGATTGAGTATGTCGGTAGGTAATATGTGCCTATACCTCTATATGTGTGTGTGTGTGTGTGTATACTATACATTGTGAAAAGTTTTGCAGGGCACGCGCGACCCCGCAGCTGAAGCGTAAAGCAGACAAAAGGGTACAGGATGCCTTGGCAGATCGAATTTGACCTATCGACTGTCCATCGACTTATATGCGATTTCGCTAGCGTATGAAAGTTTTATGCAATACTCTGTACTTCCGAAGATCACTGCCAGAAAATGAGAGCAGCTTGATACGCTGGACGAGATAGGCGAAGAAAAGGTACAGACGCGGTTCGTCGGAGAAAGAAATAGGTCGTCTGAATATTTCTCAACAACTTTTCCATGAATACGTCGTGCAAGCGTAGGGAGCTACCAGGGCATACGAAATAGCGTGTGCCTGCTTCAACTTCCTAGGAAAGACGTTGTCCAAACAAGGAACAATAAGAGACCAATGACACAGAACGCTAAATAGCCGCCTGGACAAGAATAAAATTTGGAAGTTAGCTTTATAAAACCTGTGCCTGATATAGCACTGTATCAGTAGTGAAATATGCAAAAGTAAACATGAAAATGCAGAAATAGTGTTTTATACTGGACGCGATGAAAGAATTACTACACTTTTCATACGCCACACCAGCATATATATAGCTATAATACTAATAAAGTTTGTGCGATTAAACGTTTTGTTCTATAACGATCAACAATTTTATTCCAATGACAGTTATGCTTGTTATACATATGTATTGCGTCAGCACAGGTTTTGTTATTTAATATGTCTGTTGCTTTATGGTGCCCGTTTGTCAAACAATAATAGTTTGAAGGTGTATATATATATATGTATATACAAGCGTTAATATTTTATTCCTTATATTTGGGAAACATTTTAATACGAATCTATAATTTAACGAAAGCCTATAGGCTCTCTTGATGATTTTAACACTTTCGAAATTGCAAATTGATATTATCTACTAATTTAATTAAGAGATTAAAGGACTAAGGGATTAAACGCTCATAGATAATAAAAATTCAGTAAAAATTTTGGTACTTCATTAGAATTTGATCGGTATGAAAGAGAATAAGATATGGTAGAAATGGGTAAGAATAAAATACAGCAAGTGCTTGGAGTTTAAAGTATCATAGAAGACCAGGATTCATTCGCGTGAAAATTTGCAGTCTGTGCGGTCGTTCGCCATTGCTGAGAGAAGCAACCAACCTGGTCATTTTCCTGGAATATTCGAGCTATTTGAAAGGAGAGTTGAAGAAAAGTCGTCTGAAGGAGAATAGGGGCGAAGTCAGAGGCGGAATGACAATCGAGCCAGCCGTCATCGGCAGAAACTTCAGCATTCCAGCATTCGTCCCCATCTCCTGATTATTCATCCATACTTGCTCTCGCTTAGGTTCGTGGAGAGTCACGTTCCAGACAAAAGGCAAAGGAAAGTAAAGCGCGATAAAAGGGTCGAAGCTCGTAAGAGGCACCGTAGCCGCTGAAAAGCCGTGAAGAATCAATTATTGACCATGCAAAAAGCTGGAAAATGATATCCATGGATGCTCGGTGCACGAGCATGAGCGTCTTTGCCTTCGCTTTCGCCATTTTGTCCCACGTAGGACCTGACAGGATACCGTTATCTGCACCCAACAGCAGCTTGACTTTCGCACAATTTTGATTCCTTCCATATCTGCCCTATTCATTCATCCTGCTGACATGTTACCTCCTGAGACTCTCTATCATCAGCTGTATACAGTGCACGAGAATGTTTTATATTAGAATTATTTTCAAATATAATGTAAACTTTTCATATGCTATGAGGACATGAAATGTGTATTTTCGCTTCTTTACGATAAATGTTTTTTTTTTTTTGTTTTCTTTTAAAGGGCAATGAAATTGTTTTACCAACCGTTTAAGACGTGGACGGAGACGGTGGTGGCTGCTACATCGGCTAAAGCACAGCTGTAGTTTCCGCTGTCTTCCTTCTTCGCGTAAGCAATGTAGAGCCTGGAAACTGCACCTTCGCTATCCATATCCGTCTTGACGCTAGAACAGAAAGGAAAGGCGAGCCGTTCTGCATTACTGCCGTTTCTCTGAGCTTTATGACAGTCGCTGCTCAAAGCAGCTTTGGTGACGAAGAATCAGCAATGGGATCTGACGGTCTACCTCGACCAAAGAATGTCAAAGAATGAAACCAGAGCCTTGCATCGTCTTTGCTTTGAAATTCCCTAAAGTGCCCCTTGCTCAGATTAACACATGCACGTCGAAACTTTACGATACTCGATCCGTTTCTAAAGGGCCATTTCGAGGTTCGCACAAGTACTATAAAATATTAAAATCAACCATATATATTTCTGTATATCTTATGTTTGTCATTTTATTAAGCTAGCTCGTTGATGGTACAGCACAGAGTTTGTTAAAATATAGAAAACTTTTTTCTCTGAGACGAGGAAAAAGAGTTCTCTGTATACATATAGGTAAAAGTCATATCGTTTTATCTCGAAGTGGCAGTGTATTTCGAGAAAATAAAATTCTATCAGCGTTCGAAGTGGTACCAAACGTAATCCGTGCCTAGGGGAGATCGGACAAATGAGAATAAGATAGAATAGGAGGTAAAAGTGCGAGAAAGGTGTAAATCAAGTCGCTTGTTTCGATCTGGTGCCGTTAGACTTCTCTCCCCAGCCGGTCTTCTCTTTCAGAAGCTTTTTACTTTTAAATCAAAAGAAAAGGAAAGAAATTCAGGTAACAGGCCGTCCGCCGCATGCGGCTTCACCGACTACTCGTCCTGCGATTTTTGTTGTAAACTTCTCGACGGAGAGAACGTGTGGGGGGGGGGGGGGGGTAAGAGCACACGTTGTTTCGCAGATGAACTTTCAAATTGACATTTCGTCCACGAAACCCTCTCAGCACTCTTTTCAACTCCAAAGATGTTGCTTCTCTGTGCCGGCAAAAATTACATTCTCTTCTTTTTACCGTTTACGCTATTCTCCCCTTGTTAAAGCCATACCAACTCGGGCTACCCAGTTATATTAACCAACCCCTTTGCAAACAGCTTTTTAAGACTTCTATGAATATCCAAGTACAATTTTTCCAGTTTCTTTTCGCCCGCGCGTACGAGCGGCAAGCATAGAATTTTAATCGAGCAATTTGCAAAGGACATGATTAGGTAAGGTAGAAATAGATGGAAGGGGGAGGGGGAGGGGGAGCTTATGACGTAATAACGCACTTTTGTTATATTCGTTAGCGGAGAGGAGCAGGGAGATCTCAGTTGGATTTCGGTTTAACCGCTGTAAGTTGTCGCGTTAGCAGTCTAGTACGCATATATGTACAGGCAATTTCGTAGTACACCGCGTCATCACACAAGAGGTGTAACGCGCAGATAATGCTCTGGTGGCGTGCGAGAATACGAGCACGCATTGTCTGTGATTACTGGAGCGAACACTTCCAGTTATTGTCGTGCTGCAGCCTGCAACGGGCCACGTGGTTTCGCGCATCGTGGCTTTGCTTAAATTTCACGGCTACCAGTGCAGCTTCAAGCTTTGCACTTAAACAGACGCGCCACTCTCGACCTCTCAAAGCAAACCCACAACGACTCGGTCTACCAAACCATCAAAAGCGCGATACGACTTTTCTGAAAATTGATACCCCCCTTTGGATCTCGGCTTCTCCTTTTCTTATTATTTTCATTGCTATACCAGGCTTTCCCTTTAAGCCATTTGGTATTTGGCCACCGCGGTTTCATCTTTGTCCCTCTGTATTGCCAGAAAACCGGACGGGCCATTGTACTTGTGTATTATATTCCACGTCAGTTGATACTCGATACGCGAAAAATCTACTAGGCAAATATACCTTTTTTGGTGCAGTTTAACGAAAAAGGTTTGCTGAGAAAATACCAACGTTTATTAGTAAATATTGAATGCCTTTCTCATTTCAGCATTTCGGTATATGATAAAAATATCTTGTTTGATCCTCAATTTAACGCCGAGTTTGCGAAGACCCTTGAATTGTCAGTTTAAGTAAACTATTCGAGACAATGAGAAATCACGGCGATAGACTATAAAACTTATTGTTTTATAAAACTTGAACATTGTAACGAATTGTTAAATCCTGACTGCTACTTTAACCTCGCGTCTCAAACAATTTCATTCAAAGTCTATACTTTGAAATTAAATTTATCTAGATGGACGGATAAATTTAAGCTCGAATAATTTTAGCCCTTTCAGCCTTACGTCAATAGTCAAAAACAATGAAAATGCTGTTTGCAGGTAAGTATGAAGAGAGCTTAATTATCTTTCGTTTAAATAATGCCCTTCCTTACGAACTTTTAGTTTTAATCTCTTTTCGTGCAAGTTTAATTTTGCATTACCTGTTTCCCGTTTGCAGTAATTTTACACGAATCTTTCTCCTCTCCTCTTTCTCACACCATTTCTATGCCTTCTCTCCTCCACTTTAAATAATTTCAACGAAAAACCTCAAGAATCCTAAGGAAAGAAATGTACGTACGTCAACGATCTCTTAGCGTACCAAGAAATCTCGGGTGACAAGCGTCTGTATAAGGAACTTGGTCAACTTCAGAAAATCTTCGACTTTTCGAACTTGGAGTAGGACAGTTGATGGCAATCGCGTTTTCCAGCCTCGCCATTTCAACTAAAGTTTAAGATCAATGAGCATTTCTGTTTATATCGCTGACCTTGAACGAAGAAACCCGATATATATATATATATATATATATATATATATATTAAATCTTTATTCGTACATTTAAAGAATATATTATATTTTACATTTTACCATAGAGAAAATATGAGTAGAATTGTTTCCGTTGGAATGGCCGGTTGTTCATAGAGAATTGTCCGCTAATCCTTTTCTCTACCTCTCGCAAAATGCATATTTAAATAACAATAAAGTGATCCCGGAATCTCTTGTTCTTTCCTGTCCTTAATCCTGGAATGAAATTTACTGTTCGCCTCTTCCTCCCCTCAGAGTCGCCTCTAATATTTACTCTGAAATGTGTTTTAGAAAAACCATCCTCGGAGTAAGTTGTAAAAAATGCCTCTGGTTTTGCTTTTAACGCCAAATCCGCAATGCAGAGTCTGAGTTTTGACCAGTGACGAGAATCTCGGGACGATCGAGTTAACTTTTGAAATACTCTTGCAGTAATAAATAAGGCAAGCAATATAAAAACATCTTTCCATCCCTCTCTCATCCTACTTCTTTTCCTGCTTTTAAAAGCTGCTCGTACTCACTTGTCTTTTTTTGGTACAGCAGCTTACGTCCTTTGGGATTCTTTCGACCTGAACTCTCGGAAAGTTTTCGTTGAAGCAACCTTCAAATGTAAATCTTTATCTCGTGGCTGTAATCTGCCATGGGAATGCGTGTACCACATACGAATTAAGAAATGCGTTGGGAAAGGCCGACAACAAGTTCCTTGTTTTCATTAATCATGCGGCTTGTTATAAACTAACTTAGCGCTGGGTTTTTTTACATGTGCTTGTACGTATATACACGTAACGTAAACAAAATAGCATATTTTCGTTACATGTAACTTTTATCAGGTCATGCATTAAATATATCGTACGCAATATTGCTCTATAATGCAAACAAACCCCAGCAGCCTATGTATTATTAATATTATATATATATATATGCTATGCAGATTATTACATATGCAATAGCCACGAACACTACTCCGCTACTTGACGTCAAGTTAACACTGTGCAAGATGTGCGCTGTGTCGTGAAATTTTTCTTCCATCCCGTAAAAAGAGTAAGAGAAAAAAGCTGGCAGCGATGGACAGTGGGAATGAAAGGTAAAACTTAAAAAAGTTCGGTGTCTAGCGTGGTTTTTACACAGAATTTCCCGGATAATCCTAAATTTCATACGGCGACAAAAGTGCAATAGTTCAGTGTATAGGGTTTTTTCAATACCGCTGCACCACGGACCGATGTGAGAAGCAAAAGAACAGAAGCGAGCATATTTCGGTGTGGGTGGATGGGTGTGCTTATGTTCACGTGTATTTGTGAACGCGTTTACTGAAAGGGAAGAACTGCCCGAGCCGTTGGAAAAATGCACCGGCGGCAGAGGAATTAAATTCTTCGGCTATGGCATAAGGTATAAAGCGTAAATAAGAGAAAATAAAAGAGCGTGGGTGGGTGATGCGAATACAAGAATGTGTGGGTAGTGCTAGATCTGATTATAAATGGGATGGTAGACTTGGGTATGCGGCAGCAAAAGTCACGAATATCAGTTTCGTCACCTTGCTAGACCGCTACCAAACATATCTACGTTTACTTTGGTGTCGACATGGGAATTCTGTTTCTTACTGCAAAAAAATCACCCGGAATGAAAGAAGCAAGAGCTTCCTCTGAGCTCAGCTTCGCAATCCGTTTAAAGAAAACAAGTGGAAACAGAGGTTTCGTCCGGCCAGCTAAAAGAACACTGACGTAAACGTAGATTCACCCCCCCCCCCCTCTCACTCTCTCTCTCTCTCTACCTTTATATATCTTCCTCTCGCACAATTCGCCCTCACTCGTTAGACAAACATTCAAAACAGAATTTTATGTACACAGAAACTCGGCAAATCTTGAACTTAGGAAGAAGCGTAAGAGGGAAACGTTTATATTTAATAATATTCCATTCCGCTTGCTATTACAAGCTTGCATAAATTGAGATCTTTTTTCATAGGTAATATAATGCTAACTAATGCGCTATGCATAGTATATTTTTGATGAGAATTTTTAAGGGAGAAAGTAATTTCAAGAGGAGCCATTTTTTAGCGGAAAGGATCCAGTGGAGTCGTCTGGAATCTAGACAGGCGTGGTGGCTGAAGTTTGCAGTCGAGTGGCAGAGATGGTGAAAGAGCGAAGCAAAGGGATAGGGGATAAAAGAGAGAGTAAGAGAGAGCTAGAGACAGAGGAGGGGTGGGGGTGAGAAGTGAAAGGAAGAGGAGGAGGGTGGAATGAGAATGGGCAGTGGGTAGGGGTAAGGGGTGTGGGTCAGGTGTGAGCCAATATGCGGCATCTGGCGTTACATGCTTCAAGCTTCGCATAACAAGCCGGGAGCTTGCTGTGCGCTGATGGGAAAAGTTGCAGGCTGTAAGCTCCGATGTGTCGTCCTGGTCTGCGCATATCCTTCCAGTCAGCTATCTACCCTATAGCTGCCTTCCTTTCAGAGTATCCCGCCGACTGCATAACGCGCTTATGGCACATCCTGCACGAGACAACAGCGTATGCCGGCTACCGTGCACCGCTGAGTCACTCTAAACTGCAACCAAACCATACGGTCATACCATCATCACTGTCAAAAAAATCCCAACGCGCCACTTCCTTCCACCGAATACCATCAATCCGATTAGCTGCAGCAGCCTTTCAACTAGCGAAATTTTCACCAATGGTCTTCAGCATTAAGTCCGCTCTTATTAGACTATTCTCAATCATCTTAATAATATTCATGTAAATTAACGTTACACAAACTGTGTAACTGAAGCTTCTTGTCCATTACCTCCATAGACACCAAGAAACTAATGCTTTAGCTCGAAACGAAATGGTCCTTTGATTGGTTTATATTGCCTCAAGTTACTAAAGTTTTTTCCAGCTTAATGTAAAGGTTAACTAAACAGGATAACAGCAAGAAAGTTTGACATTCTATATAGTTTATGTACGTTGCAAAGGATATGGCTTGTTATCGTCTTTGGATACTTGAGCCGAATTGCACGATGCAAGAGCTTGAGGCAAAACGATCCTACCTATATTCTACCAAACCTCGTCCTACCTTATTCACTCTTTTCCTACTCGTATTCCCATCCTTCTGCCCGTTCTCCTATCATAGCAACTTTCCCTTAAGCTGCAGCAAATTCTCTCTTATCCTTAAATCACACAGCGTGATCCTTTAAGCAATCATCCCGTGCGAAATAATATTTTGAGTAATAACATTTATAGCAATAATAAACTGGATATGTCGATCATAAAATAAAAAATTGTTGATGTTAAGAATCAGTATGATTTTTTCAGATTTTCCACTGATGTTAGATGGTTCTCTTATTAATAGCTTATCAAACTCGAAGTAATTTATTGCTTGTATAAAGTTAGAATAATCTTTTACATTTATTCAATGGAACGTAAAAAGTTATTTTAAAAGAAGGTTAAGCCGTGAGAGAAACCCGTCTTTAGCAAATATTTTAGTCTTTGATGATATAACTTTATCGAATCGAAATATAAGCAGACGTTGCAGAAAATATTATTATATAAAATGCAAAATATTATCTTTTAAATGAATTAATTAGATTGAAATTTCGTTCGTTAGCAGTAAGTCTGTTTCGTTGTTATAAATTGAGAATACTTTACAAAAATCAGTATTTCAATTCCCATTATTATTACAAGCTATAAACTTGGTATATGTATATATATAAGCATGAATGTATAAAAGTGTTGCATTTATAAATATAGATAATAATGATGGTTGAAAGTGGCGACAAAAGCAATTATAGCAAATAATGAATTCGCATGTCAAATAATGCGTGGCATTAGCTGGAAACAATTTGAAATAAAATAAACGTAGTATGCACTACTGTCATTTATTCCGGGATGTTTTTAATTAATAATATATTTCATGTTAGCTTGTCGTCGAAATATAGTCATGGTGAACAAAAGCGAGACAAAAAAAGTTAGTACTACTCTGTATAAGTGAAATGGATAGAACACAAGCTGGGTAATGCGTTCACTAGTCGCCATTATCCACGGAGCACCGTACATTCCACGAACTTTTAACGCGACTCAACACGATTTAACGCGCAAAAGTCTGAAACGAGAATAAACGCACCAAATACGTGATTGCACACGTCGTCACTTAAAAATACGCCTACTCCAAATGATTTAAGAGTACTCGAAACTTGAAATATAAAACAAAGCTTTTTCAGCATTACACTACATTCATTCTCGTGCCCTTTGTCACTGATATTGGTATAAAATACTTAAATTATCGGCAAATTGAAACAAAAAAAAATGCGAAACACCCGGTCAATATTTTAATTGGTAACTTTTCGCAGTTTACCAATTTTTTTATTTTAAACTGAAAATTGGCGTCAGTCAGAGCTTCCAGAAGTTCACAGATAAAATAGTGTGTGGTTATTTTAGAATGTGTATGATCAATTCTTCCGATTGCCATAGAATGAATGATTGAAAAGAATGCAGAAAGTGTTTGCTTGTCAATATTGGAAACAAATCGAACATGGTGATAAACCTGATGAATGGATGAATGGCTCACTAGATGATAGGACGTATAATATGTGCGTTCAATTTTGGTATGAAGTATTTTTAGTTTGACAACCTCGGGTATGACCGATTTTTCACGGCTGCCTTATCGCTACGCTCGAAAAACGCAAAACTAAACGACACTAAACTACCAGCGCGCACGATTTGTCAGTCCGTTAGACATACATATAGGGTCATATGCACGAACCGAGAAATAATATCGAATCAACAAATCGTTAATATAATTCATGTCAGGTTTTACGTACTAATGTTACAATGGATAAATTTCAAAGCTTCTAATTATAGCTAATTCGTACTGCGTATTTAATATATAGTTATTCATTTTCTGCACCTTGCAACATCTTGTTGAAAAACCATACCCATGATACTAAGTGTAAAACTAATATTTCACTCGAAGAACTTTGCGTAGCGAGAAACTTAAAAGTAATGGTTAAATGTTTAGCTTTTTGCTTTTAGTGGAATGCTACTAATAATTGAAAATTATTAGTAGGATTTTTTATAAATTCACTTTAGCTCGCTTTAACGTCTTGCAATGAAATTAACAGCTGGTTAGCTCGCTAGCTGCACAAGATCCATTATAAATTTCATTTCCATTTTGATTTGGCCGGATGGTGCAGGCATCGAGAAACGCAAAACTCTCTCCAGGATCGATAAACAATTCCACGGGAAGCACGATCCATTTATTAAAGCGCGTTCTTTAAAAGAGGTCACCTATAAAAGGCTTGAATTCAGAAAGTCACGTAAAGACGTAATCCGATTAATTAAAATAATATGTATATATGTATAGATATCTCTGAAATAAATTATCCCATGCACAAGTTCACGCTAAAGATATTTTAATGACCGCGTAAATGGACATATCAAGCGTAACGCGATGACAGGTGGTTTTTTTTATTATTTAAGATTGCGGCATGAACACGTGATTACTATCAACTCGCGAAAGACTTATGAACCCCCTTTAATAAACTATGTTTATATAAGACCGACTGTGCGCGCGTACTTACTTGACTTACTGTACCTTGATCTATCTCGAACCCAATTCCAAAGCTCCTTACCAAACCGGCTGTTTCAAATTCTCACGTTCTTCCATTGATCGTCTCAGATTGCCAACTATTATTTTGTGTCGAGCGACACCCGATAATTCACTGCGCTCCTCATCCACCCCCAAGTTAATACTCGCCTACAACAGTATCTCGGATAAACCCATAAATCTCTGCTTCACCAAACTACCTTTCTTTCACAAACTTCCAATTAATATTGGAACATATGTATATCTATATATGCAGTTATTCTTTGTACTATTTTTCTATATTATATACACACAATAAAACAGTTAACAGACTATTATACCAGATAGAGCTTTATTAAAGCTACAGAAACATTATTAAAAGCATGGATTAACATAAACTACCCGATGAAAGATATCGCAGAATTTATTACTTGGATTTTATAGGCGATGTAAGAGCTTAAGTGCTATTAGGATCGTCTTGAGTGTTTCGTGAAAGAATATTAATATTATTAGAGTATAATAGGATAAAGCATGATACTTGCAGGTTATACTATGTCGTTGAATGGTGAAAGGGGTAATTTTAGAAGGGCGATTGGGGGTCGTAAATAGCGAGTACAATATGTACGATAGGTACAGGCAGGAGGGTAAGAGGTACCGATGCAAAAGGGCGAGTGGGAGATCGAGCCATTATTCGTTTAGCCCGTAATCCCCGAGCTCGTGACAACGGTTGCGAGGGAAAAGGTTGCCAGACATCCGTCACCTTGTCAGCGCGTACCAACGGCACGCAATCGGCCCGCTTCTCGTTTACTTCTTTATTGCAAAGCCCCTTATTTTTCAGACGACACGTTAGCAAACTCGGTGCCAGCCACTCCTGAAAGCCAATTAACAGACGGAACGTCGCGACTAGCAGAGATCACACAATTTTTCTTACCATAAATCACGATATCTCCTTGAGTTTTTGACACGGCTCAAATGAAAAGCCATAATAACTTTTTTGAGAGATAGCCACGAGATTGCGAAAAGAAGGGAAGCCATTTACCGTGAAAACTGATTTTCGTGCATAATTTCTGTAGGATAATGTATGGTCTTCTGGGTAAAGTTACTCGACGTCCGGAACAAAATGACTTTCAAAGCTGTGATTATCATCGTCGTCACTGTCTTGATAACCCATCGAGCAAACGTGGATACGAGACGACATATGCTTTATTATTAATAATGAAGCACTCGACGAGCACGGTCTGCTTGAATTCGTAATCTTGAACTACTAACGCTTGCTAGGATGTTCAAGATGGCAGTGCCATGCTCTCGTGTCCTTTTAACGTATATGTATAACGCGTTCTCTCCACATTTCCACTTATATTCTCAGTCCAGTCAGGAGGTATACACAAATGATTAATGAGTGATAAAATGCCCTTCTTCCTCGAGATTATACCTCTCTTTCCGATGACTCCTCCTCGATCTTATTCCCTTCCTAGTCCCTTATAATCTTCTCCCCTAACGTATATTTACTCATCCAACAGTGTATTTGTTTATCTCTGTCACTCCCAACGTTATATTACGGGAGTATTTTTGGGTGAAATAATTAATAATTAATCTTCCTTAGAGATTTAATATGCCAAAAGAGTAAATTCTCTTCAAATTAGAAAATCAATTAAATAAAATATAGTCAAACGTACGAATTCGAAATTCTACTGAATTCTGCTTAAATGCAAGTCACAATAAAAAATTCAAATATACACGAAAAAGTAAAATTCTTGCCTGTATACTTTCAGCAATTTTTAGCTTTTTCTAGCACTATGTGAAAAATGTATTAAAGTGCAAGTGGAATCGCAAAGTGGTACGTAGTTTTACAGAAAACTCTTCAGTCTTTGAATCGATAACGCTTTTCAAGATTCGTACACAATTTCTTGTCACATTATACATTCTTTAATGCGTTAGCCTTTACTAATAATTAGTAAATTCAAAAGAACACAATTCTCATTAAATTCGCTTTAAAATTATGATATATTTTTCACGCGAAACGTGTTGGAACAACGGCTTGGTATACATAATTATACCTTAAAACGTTGCTAAAGAGGAAGGAAGGGGGGAGGGGAGGAGGGGGAGGAGGAATTGGAGTCCCGCGAAGTAGAAACTGGTTCGCACGCAGGAGTCCCAGTGTGAACACGCGTATATTCACGGGCCTGTACCTCCATTTATTGAATTTAGCGTGCAAGAGCTCGCGAAGGTGGAAGCTGAGGGGACCGGAAGTGGGAGGAGAGGAGGCTGGGTAGCTACGCATTGCTTCAGCTCGCTGCATAACGGCATTTTCACGTAGTATTTGATGCACGTATAATTTCTAACAAAAAGCCAGGATGTTTGTACAGTAAAATTAGCGCGCAAGGTAGGGTGGGTGTAAGCTGAGCGATGCCTCTGCACTCTATGCAAATAGTTCGACGAGCGACCATCCATTAAATGCCATTTTCATCCTGTCGCGCCTCACAAAGGTCCCCCAAACTCTCCGTCCATGTTTGGCTTGACCCATTCCACGCGCGTGTACATTTTATTTTCACTAACAAACGAGCATCGATACTACTAGTTGAAAACACCAGCACAGTTCCTCTCGGAACAACACGCCATAAACCATTTGGTGGTTGAATATTTCACTTAGCTACTTCTCTCAATCAATCCGCATCTCTCTTTTCCTCTCGGACCCACATACACGCGCACTTTCACAGGCTTTCTCCCTATATATTTTATGGATTTTCCCTTTGACAGTTTCAAAATTAAGAAAACGTCTGCTATTAATTTCGATGAATAATTCTCCCTTTGTACCAGCTAATTTCGAATATATTAATAATGCTACCCCAATTTCATAAAGCATGCAGTATGATCTTTCGAACTAATTGAAATTGCGTACTAACAATGGTGGTGGTTAACCAAATATTTGGTTGAACACCTAGTGTCTATTTAATATACTTTTTGTGTTTTCTTAACCAAATTAACTTACTTCAACTGGTACAATATATGTATATTCGAGGTATTGTTTTTTTTCATATAGCAATAGTGTCATTACAATCTATAAAAACTTCATTAACAGAGATCGATTACACTTTCAAAAAGGGAGGTGTTAAAACAGGTGTAAAAAGCTTGGAAGCTTATTTAATTTTTTTCTGCCTTTTCAAAGTAAATTCGTTCGCAGAGGATGACGGTAAAGCTGTATTCATTAAACGTGAACGTTTTGTTAGTGTGTTTAGTCGGAAAGTAGGGAGAGCTTTGAAGTTGATACAATTTGCACACCTGGCCAGACAATGTAAGTTTCGCAAATGTTTCTTGGGGTTTCACGGTGACGTGTCCGGAATCGCCCAGTAGAGACCATCGCGGCATTTTGAATTCGAAAAAAGTTGTCCCTGGAAAGCTGTGTGCACCAGTATAACGCAGCTGTGTGCAGCAACTCGTATTAGAGCCCTCTTTGTATGCAGGCCAATACGTATGCTCTACGAGTCCGTACCTCGATATCATCGAAGCTTTCTTTTCTCTTTCCAACGTGTCTTCGCTACCTCTCTCTCTTTCCCCTCGCCCCTCTATCGTACTCACCAACACAAGTACACAAATGCGCATGCTCGCGCAGATTATTCGGCTTTTCCGAATCGTGACTTTAAATTTTCACGTACGCCCAGATTATTCCAAGCTTCCCGTTATCCAAAGATATACCTTCTACGACGCTGAAATTCTTAAGGGTCACGAATGAGAAGCGCTGCAGCTTTGATTTTTAAGTCCTCTGAGATTCCTTTTCGATTTTCTCAGTGTAGCGCACGCATTGGAACAAAATATATAACGTGTATGTTCAATGCCAGAGATCGGATCCAGTGTTTCGATACTTATGGAAATTATTATTCGTCTCTTTAATATACGAGATTTGATTCAGGAATTTTTTATGCCCTTCGAATCTGGATTCGCGTAGAGGATTTCCGTGAAAATAGTTGGTGCCATGGCCACGGGTTAAATCGACGACAGCTTGGCCAACCAGTGAAATTAGAATTACCAACGAAATCTGTCGGTGAGCTGGAATAATTAGCGCGTCGGTTCGTGACCCGAGCGGTGAAATAATTAAAGTGCACGAATGGCCGTTCAATGCAAATTACGCGATCTCGTAGATGCCGATCACGTTGATCAATTTACTGGCAGATCGGTTAACTTTACTTCTATTCCCATAATTAATTTCCTGTTTTCATAGAAAAGTATACGAATTAATTGACACATCACTGCCTCCTTTAACGTTCCACTTTAGAAGAGGAAAAAACAATAAACCAATATGAATCGAAGCCTTTAGTTGAATCTGTTCTTTTTCCAAGCAATTAACAGGAGTCAAGAGTTGTTACCAAAAGAATCTGATTCAAAACATACTATTTAAAGTCTTCATAGTTTATCAATACAAATAAAACTTTGACGAATATTCTAGTTTGGAAGGGTTATATTGTCTGCCTATTATGCTATTGTAATAGACTGATCGATGAACAAAAGCAGCAGGGTAAAGATGTACACAATGGCTCTGAAGTCCAAAGGAGTACATATACTAAATATTTCATGTTTACAATACTTAGGAAATGTATATCTCTTTAAAAATCGTTTGTAAAGATCATAAATAAGTCAGTTTTAAACAGTATTACCTTAAATTTGAAATATTTGTTAATAAGCGCAGGTAGAAAAGCTGATGTTGTTGTATGGAAAAATTTCCTTTTGAAAAATCGAGGGGAATGTGGCAATAGAGAAGAAATAAAGCTCATGGAACTCACAGATTTAAAGCATTGTTCAAACTGCATCCGATATTTATTATATAGATACTTCCCTTTTCAAATATTTCTGTTTCAATTGAAGCTCCTCATTAAATACTGATATTTTCTGCATTTTTAGCCATACATGGATAAACAATCTTCTGAAAATGATTAAAATGAATTATCCGATATTATCCATTAAGCCGCGGCGTGCACACATTGTAAAATTAATTAGTATATAATTATTTTGTAATATTTTACATTTTCAAAATGTTAAAGCTAAGTAGAAATCCAAAGATTATTTTGTTAAAATTTATACGTAAAAGCATATATATCCGAAGCAATAAAAAGTCGTCAGAATTCTTTATACACTTTTTTCTTCATGTCACACAAGTCACTTCTAAAACAGTAAAGATCATCTCGACAAAGTAGTGTCGAAGTGCAGGATCGTGACATTCGGATAGACTAAATCTAATAAAAAGTTGCTCCGTATTGTAGAGTTGGATTTTTAGGATAACTCTTAAACATTATCAGATCCCCTATGGAATAGACTGCGCAAGAACGTTTGACCATTTCTTATACATATATGCCATATTTATAATACGATTACTAGATGCACAAAGTATTAAAGTAGAAGTATAAAAAATTCTTTAACAGTTTTAAGTACATATTATCCAGTAATATTACTAAATTTTAATTAGATATCCTCTGGAACTTTCAATAGAATGCAATGGAGATAGGTTAAAAAAGGGCAGCAAAGAAATCGCTTCGTTATTCCTAGGGGATGAAAGGGGAAGCTGTCCGAGTGGAGAGCTAGCTTGAGGCGATCCCGTACACGTTTGTGACTGCGCATGTGTGTATCATCTCATTAAAGCATCGCGCGAAAAGAATCTGAAGGAATGGCGAGCTCGGAGTTTTCTTGGCGACATTCCGGACGCGCCGCTGTCAGTGGCGATCGCATCGAAATTCACATAAGCATCTCCCACACCCTGCCAGCCGTACACAGCCACGTCATTGTGCGCGACTTAAATTTTTCCTCGCTCTCTATATCTCTTTTGCTCCTTCCGATTCAACTTCCATTTTCTCTCATATATATATACACTCTGAAAGAGCCGATCAACTGCATTGAGCGGGCGTTAATAATGGAAAATATAAGGCGCAGGCAGGATCTCTCGTGAAATAGCAACGGCTGGATGGAAAGTGGATTGTCAATGATGAGGTGGCACCTGGTGGAAGATAAAATCAGGACTAGAGCTTCTTCGATCGTTATCCAGTTTTCGTCTACTCGTACCCTCGTCGCTTCATTCGATTCAAAACAGCTCCTTTGGAGCAGGCCATAAGCGAGCAGCTCGCTAATTGAATTTCTTCCCAGCTGATGCGTTTAAGTTGCAATAATGTCCCAGCCTAGAGAGGTAATTAATGCTAGACTCGGATCTTAATAAAGTGCTGCAGTCGATAAGAATAGGGTGGGGTTTGCAAGCAAGCATTGGCAATGCTGGCTTGTGGGAAGCGGAAAATAAAACGCCAGATAATTTGGAAGGACGAAAACTTTTATCTCGTAAGGAAATATATATTCTGCGACGCGTCCTACATGGGAACACTCAAGGAGTGCGCGCCGCGCATATTAACTTTTGGCGTTTCGAATTTATGAACGGCATAAGCACTCACGGACTAATTTTCGTTTACCGAAAGAGCAAACTTCGCACGCTCAGCCTGTGGTACCATAACTCCTTTGAAAATTGCATTTAATGCATATATTGTTGTTCGCGCTATACGTTTTGCCAACGCGATAAAAGATTATGGACTGTTTTAAACCTATATGCTCTTGTACCCCCCCCCCCCCCCGATGCTGTACACACGCACCTACACGTATATATGTGTATGTGTGTGCTTGTGTGCACCCAATCGCTCATTAAAGCATTACTCAATAATTATAAAACTTTTTAAAACTGATTTCTGCAGAATTTATTGCTATAAATTTCCATATTAATGGTGCTTTCATTTCAATAGTTTGGAGGTTCGATTAATTAAAATCTTCACAGCAGAAAGTCTGTGGCTTCTCTCGTCTTCATTCAATTAAAACTAATCCGATGTGCGCAATAAATTCTCTTATGAAAAGTAGAAATCTGGAAAGTACAGGTGAGTTTCAGCAATGAGCTCCACCAATCTCTGTTTTTATCCTGTACAGACTAAAATTCGTTCCCAAGAGAAAGGAAATGCAAAAGTATGGAAAAAGTTGTGGAAGCTGGTAAGACAAGGCTATGCAATATATACGATTTAACTCGCAAATGCTACTTTAGTGTTCGGTATTAAACAGCGGACTGGGCAAGACGACTAAGTATAGGTCTATCCGATTGTCTTCAAAATTGCGAAATCGGAATCCTACGACCACCAAAATCTGGCTCATCCTCGTACGTACTGTCGCTACGATAAAAATCCGAATGCCAGCGAGAACATATACATTGCTTGGATAGAGCGTTCCCACATTCCTTAAAGAATTCCTCGCGAAAAGTTTGAATTATGGCCCATAAAAACTTTGCAAGCCCAGGCGATTAAGTCGTGGATAATATAGTGGCCGGAGGCTCTATATACTATAGTTCCACTAGCCTACAAGTCGTCTCTTGGCTTACACTCTCTCTCTCTCTCTTTCTCTCTCTCTCTATGCTTCCTACAAGTGTGAGAGCTACAAATAAACCCACACACTCAAGGTACATGATACAAACTGCATCTATGGTGTTACGAAGAGTTTCCTTCTACGCTAGCTTATTCAACATTTTCACCCAGCTTCTAGCCTACACTGCATGCGGTATGCCTAGTTTGATCACAGCTTTAATGCGTTAAATTCTACGAGTAAATTAGCTTCAACGTCGATTACCGATATATCACTCGATGATTTTCAAATCACAAACTTATACAGCATTTTAATGTTCAATTTGCATACAACTATACCCATGTGCATATTTATCATATTTATGAAATTTATTTATTCAGATCAACATCAATCTTTGATAATCCTTTGCGCATCCGCCGCGATGTGTCTAATGAACCATTTATTAGTACTCGACCATATTGGCAATTTGAATTTGAACTTATTTAGAAATATGTTGGATTTTACTAAACCTACTAGATCGAAAGTGTCTCGCTGCTTTTTGCACTTTAAACGAATCATAGAACAAAAATTGGTGAAAATTGAAAAAGTACAAATTTATACAAAAGAGAATTGCATTTTAATAACGTTAGACGTGATTTTTAATGTCATGCAATACGTGATCAAATGGGTAGGAAATATAATATAAAAACTTATGACCTCTTCATGTATTTTTTAATATTCTTGATTTAGATGTAATATAAATGCCTTGGATTTTTTAAATTTATAGGAGAATTACTGATGAAAGAGATTTTGCAACAAGACTTTTAAAGTCTAGATATTTCAGAAATATATACATAATACCGTGCAATACTTTAAGGAAAAATTATATATGACTTAGAATAAATTTTGCTTTTATTAAAATTTTTTAATCACTGAAATAAACCATACTCTAGCGTAGGTTTATTACAGTTAATTATTTTTTTATTTTATTAATATATATTAACTATGCTATTGCTACTTAATTTGTAAACACGATTAATAAATGAGTTGTGCTTTACGCTCAACATTGAGTCACAGGTATTTGCCTGGATAATTATTATTAACATTACTGTATTACTGTTGATTGTGCTTGCAATAATATCTGTTACGTGTATTTTCATCACATCGCTATTTGAATACTTGTTTCAGACGATTCGACATAGAAAGGGTGGCTGTAACACGTGCAATACTCATAACAAAAATCTAGATTGAAAAGCCAATTGTTATTTGTATATGTGCATATTGTTATTGAGCGCGGATCCCATTCTATTTCGAACAAAATTTCACACAGCTGCTAGCGTATACATATGCATACAGCATTTTTTCTTTTATATTATACCGCTAGACGCGCGTTACGGCATTTTTTTACACTTTTTCGCTCCTTCCAGAACAACGCCCCTTACCCGCATCATCCGTACTGCCTACATCTCACTATAGACGCTAATGAGCTGCTCACTCAGTCGCGCAAGAAATTTTAAATTAAAACATAAAAAAATACCACTTGTTACCCGTGGTAAAACGATTAGCAGTGATGCATTCAATTTAAGCTATTATAAAAGAGCTTTATTTTATTCCATCAATTGTTGCCAGCTAAATATTTTATAAATTCCGACAAAATTTAAATTTAATCACAAAATTTTACTATAAATTTACCAAATCTACATCAATATTGTTTATTGAAATACCTGATGCCATCTAATTTTGGTTTAAAACGGACCTTTTATTAAATAATCTTAAGATTTACAATTTTTATATTATTTAAAGTTAAGCCTTTTAGTTACACTCAGTGTTGTCAATATGTAAAAAGGAAGTTAAAATTGAAGAAGAGAGGATAACTATGTATCATTCATATACCAGAATATATTTTATATTAATTATTTCCTATATATTAAAAATTCACAGAGAACAAGCTGTAGTGCGTTTTTGCAGAGACAAAATATGAAACAAGAAGTTATCCGAAAAGGATATATATGTATACCACAAAAACGTTTACTGCGGTTTTGACGATCGACCTCAACGATTGGTTCCCGATAAACTGAAATATCCTGCATAATGGAAAATTCTTGTATAGTGTGTGTCCAAAGGTAGGACAGAGTATAGCCATTAAAAATTTAGCTGAATATTACTTTAGAATTTTACAGAGCTCCGTAAATCCCAAACAATCCATAGTGTAAAATTTGAAATATGGAGCTAGCCATCGAGGCATAATACCAAAAAGAATCAAAAGATTTTTTTTTTTTAATTATTATACACAGCTTCGTTTGTTTAAAACACATAATAATAAGGTTACTAACACTCTTCGATACAAAAATCCGACAAGAATGTATAGTTGCAAAGTCAAAATGTTAATTTTATCGATATAAGATTGAAGCTTGGATTGCTCGTGATGTTAGAAGGGTGTTCAGAAGCGTGGAAAGCAGGAGACCAAGTTTGCGAAGAAAATAAATGATCGGTGAAGAGAGAAAGAGTAGCTTATACCGAACGTAGTAAGACACTTTCAGAAGGATAACTGAAAAAAGAGGGGAAAAACAGGAGGGAAGATGAGAATGAAATGTAATGTGAAGTAGAAAATACTTGAGTACAATTTTAAGAGATTTAAAAACCTCTCGTCATGGAGAAAAACAATCAAGCCCTGTTGAAAATTCTCTAGGCTATGTCATAAAGTCTGTTTGAGCATAATGGGGGAAAATTTTCATCTGTTTGTCTAACGGCATCCAGAGATGGAATCTCGTTGACGAGAGAAACAATTTAAACCCTTTGGCTAAATGGACCGTATAGTGCCCCTCTCGTATCTCATATACGTTTGGTTCATTTATAAATGACATTCCACCGTAAACGCATATGTGAAAAATAGTTTGCTACTCCTTCTATGCATGTCCAATGTCCTTAATTAAATTGAATTATTTTCTTGGTGCAAATGTAGATAATAACGCTTGTGTAAATCCCCGATCGCGTAGCTGAAATGGAAAGCTATTAGCAGTGAGGGGAGCTCGGCAATAGCTGTCTGAAAAAGAAATATAAGTACAGTGGGGTTTTTGTAACAAGTCTGGGTAGCGTGGTAAAGAGTAAGTTACAGCTCTCATTTATCAGAGATAGCGTCTAATGCGTGACGATTTTATGGTAGGTATTGTTAGAAAATTAGAATGCGGCGAATAAGCACTCTGCCTAAATTGTTGGTTACTAGTGATAGGCGCGAAGAAAACAGAAAATTTGGCTTTAGAACAGATTGTATGCAAATCAAGATGGCACGCAACATGCCCCGAGAATACTCGGATAAAACTCCCCCTTGTGAAGTGAAATTGAGCCGTCGCGTCGACTAGAAATGCGTATCCAAATCTTTCAGTCTTTTGGAAACGATAAATCAGCTCTTTCGCATGTAAATTCGCCTGATTTACATTGTATACGGATAGGATCATAATCTCGCAGCTTAGACCCGTTACGTCATGAGTGTTCTATGCGCAATCCTTCCCGAGGACGCGTACATGCAGCGCATAGTCCTCCGTCCCTATAATCTTGCAACTCTCTGCTTCCTAAGCCCCCTGTGCCATGCTTATATGAGGAAACGTTAAAGATAAGGAATGCTTATCTGTTTTTGCCCTCTGCAAGTAAAAACTTTTAAACTCTCTTTCGCTTTACTTTTTTATAAACATAAAGTGTCGTTTGCAGCAATTGCGACTTGCACTTTGACATTCCTACGAACTTTCTATTTAAACTCTATCTTTAGCAACGAACCAGTTGGGCCGATGCCTAATATTTGCTTCAAGTTCTATTGTTTATTAGTTTCTAGTTGTATCAACGAAGTAGGATGGCCTGAAGTGAATCGTTCCTTCATAAGTCCTATTCAGTCTATATAGCAATGGCAAATGCAAGCAAACTATAGAATTAATTTCATGACGTCCTAAAAAGGAAGATCTAATTTTCTTCAACATTTTAACCTAAAGTAAGTCTATAAGTTTACCTCGCAAGTTTTATGAAGAACACGAAACCCAGTTTCACGTTGCAAACTGCAAAATTATTAACAATAGATAACGTTGTAAACTTATAATAACGGTGTAATATCTGACGAAGATGAATTCTCTATACACGCAAGAGCAAAAAATGGTCAGCTATGCATGGTGGGAGGATCTCTGTAATGGCACTGCTTTGAAACTAGTGCGTTTCAGTGGTAACGATGATTTTTCTAGCGCAGTTGACTTACCGTGCTGCTTCTTTTGCAGCGGCTTTGTCGCGAAATGCGAGAAAAAATTTGCATAACGTGCGAGGCTCGCAAAATAAATTAGCTCAACGCAAAACCTTGTCTCCTTGTTGACACTATCCTCTCGAGTGTGTAAAACCCGCAAGCCAACTTGGACGTTGTACATTCGCCAAGTACGTTCCGGAACGTCAAGGACGATATATACCCTTTGCACGTGTGTCCTGCAGCGCTTTTACCGCAAAACTTTTGCACCTAGCAGCCTGGTAACCAATGCTTGCTGACCACGCACCATCTATCCCCGATATAGCTCGAGGATAAGCCTCCCCAAATATTCATTAAAGAAATACGTGTTTTGCTGGGAAATTATGCTCATACGCTCCGTCATTCCCAACGTGTGTCCCCTCATGGCATAGTAATGACACCATTTACGTTACCATTTAAAGAGTCATTTGTGAAACACCAGTGTTTCCCCCAGACCGAATCCCATTTATTCAACATTTTCAATTGATCATTTGGGTTCTCGATAGTATGGACGAGTAACTGAAATACTAATAAGAGAGAAGTATATCAATATTTTATCAAAATCAAGCCCTAAACAATTAAAAAATTTAATATCAACGAACAGCGATTATTCGATCGGCAGATTTCTTTAATTATAACATTGTTTGTTATTTTAATCAATTTTACATCACTCACGTTTAATTTTCAGCATGAAAATCAATACTACAGATGAATTTTGGTCGGCCTATGTTGAAGGGTTTTTAAAGATAAGTCACTGTATAAACCGATGTGCAGATGGGTTTTCCAGTCAACCGTTGAATAATAAATATTACGTGAAGTGTACAGTGCTTACATCATAAGGTCAAGTTCGTCAGCTTTGCTAACGGTTGATAAGTAGCAGGAGGGACCGGAAGATGGTACGGGCACCCTCGCCGAGCACTCGAGAGAGCCCCACAAGTACCAGACGAGTGCCACGAACGAGAGCAAGAAGCGAAAACTAATTAACGCCATAAATCTCTCGCCTCTTACCACGGCCATAGTTATATGACTGCGAAATTCAAGCTGGACTTGTTACGCGCTTAATCGATACAGACTTTCATGGCCTTTGCGGCTGGAACCCTGTATTACGACAGTTCTTCATAAAATGTCTCTCTGACATTCCAATCAGGCTAAAATAATCCAATTATAATCAAACAAAGGCTTTTAATCAATTTCGTGTCATTATTCGATAATGCTGAAGCAATTTCAACAATATATTCTACAATAATTAAAAATATCAAAAGTTCACAGTAATTTTTCCAATCGAAGCAATGTTCCACTACAAGGTGTTAAGACAGAGCTTACTTTCGGAGAAACAAAAATATTCAAAGCTGACCTCTCCTTGTGCCAAAAAAAGACAACAATCGCCCGATGTATGTTAAACGAAACAGCAGAGACCTGAAAAATATGGAAATATTTCTTGTATATCCGACACTACAAGGCAAAAACGGAACCGGTCATGTAAAAGATAATAGCCAATAAGAAAAAAATAACTATCTAAAAATAAGTTTGAAGGAGATTTAGGAAAATTTAATAAATTTGTATAAAGATGTACATTTTTCACATAATAGAGGCTAGTCAGGTATGTTATTTTCTGTTCGAAAGGAAAAGATAAAAATAAATCCATAAATGTCGATTTTTATACTGTAGATAGGAATACAGATTTTTTAAAATTTATTTCAATCAAAGCTTACAGTTACGTTTAATTTTAATCGAGTGCTGTGATTTATGATGGTTTCACGTGTAAAATGAATTCGTGGATACTGCAAGATAAACTAGTTGTACCTTTTTCTTCCTACAAGCGACATCTGGCTTCCGCAAATATATGCGCATAACTATATTGTCACAGCAAGCATAGGCCCGAATTCGATGTTGGCGAAAACGTGGCTTGTATTTGCATTTTCAAAGAGTCACGCTGCAGCGGAGGTAAAATCTTTTCATGGTTTGCACAAAATCAAGTTCGTATCGTTCTATTTTTTTCGTTATACTCGGCTAATCTACTTACGAAAATAAAAACAGTATTAGCGCGCTGCCTTGAAAACGATCCGCGTCACGTTTGAATTGTTAAAATTTTTCATTACTAGGGAAATTTGATTGAAAAAACCTGGTTGGTAAAATACCAGCGAAACCCAGTTTAGTTTTCACATTGTTTTCACACGGCAAGGAAGAAGCGAAGCGCGAGCTATACGTACGATGTGCGAATAAGAAAGGGAAACTAATTAGTGCAAGGTACGCTGTGTCCAAAAAGGTGTTTCCACGACTAATCGAACGAAAACCAGCTCGGAGTGGCTGCTGGTTAAAGGAAGATGTGTTGCTCTGGTAAAAACTAGCAGAACTTGGCGTTTCACGGGCGGAGCGTACTCGGGCTAAAAAGCAGCTTTGGTCTTTCTCTGTGGCCAAGCAAATCAGGCAGTGCCGCGCCAAAGCGACACCGTTCTCGCGATTTGGAACTCGGTAAAAGAGAAACGTGGTGCAAAAGGACGCGTCAAGTAAAAAAGGAGAGTCACGTTCCATGAGTTGAAATGGAAAAGAGATGCACAGCGTCGAAGAAGAGTGGAAACTGGATAGATCGCAGAGGGAAGTGGGAGAATCGTAGGAGTTATGCGAGAGTGGCAAAGAGAGGGGTGAAAGAAGGAAAGTGGACTGAATGAAGGAGGAAAAAGTGAGAAAAGAAGCCGATAGGAGAGAAGCAGAGGAGAGCGTTGCAGGGGCAGTCGAGGACCGTGGCGGAGTTTGCGTAAGGGGGTTTAGGTAAATTGAAAATGGAATTAAATTCCCCGCTGCCGCTCGAGAAGATACACACGGTATGTCGACGTAGCGGCAAAGGAAAGATGTACTCTCTCGCGTCGAGACTGTCCTCATTGTTGTTGTTGCTTGGTTTACCTGGCTACCCATTCTTTTCCAAGCTCGCCCCGAACGCACACTTAGCGTTACTCTTCACCGCGATGATGGAGTAGAAATATAAATGAACACGTAAGAAAATTTCAATATACACTGTATAGGAAAATTTCTACAACGAGCAAAGAACTTTCTGGGAAGCTATGCGTATTAACAATTCAACGATTCACAGAAGTTCGTGGATATCCGCAATAGCGCTCAATTTGAGTTAGCAACTCTGCGAAATCGCTGGCAAATTTGCGCTTGTTCTAGTGAATGACAATGTTATGTAGAAATCAATGCTATTTTCGACATTTCCTCAACGTTCGAAATAAGAATATCATGGTACTACGCAGTACGCCTGGCTAGCTTCTTTGACTGAAAACTATTACTGACGTTACGAATTGTACATATACAAATGTATATACACCAGCCTCTAGATACTGTGCCAAGTGGTGGGCTCGTAAAATAAAAACAAACGACAGTACGAATCCGGGTAGTAAGTTGTTTTCGCAAACCCATAGTCAGCCCACCATTCTGCCAAAATAATAGCTTAAACATAACAGAATTTATGTTATGCTGTCCTGGAATAGCTAGTTACGTAACACGTCTGATTGTAAATAGCACTCAAGACACAAAGAGGCCTAAATTATATTTCTGAAAAATGTAGTAGTGATTAAATTAATTATACAGAAAAACTACACAATTTAGAAATTATGTAATAATTTTTAATTTAATTTTATACAATCTCCATTTATTCGGAATATAAGTTACATAAAATATGCTTTAACGAGGCATGAAGGGGCTTCGAGTCTTCGAGCATCATCAAATTCATATTCTATAAAGTATGTAATTATAGTATGTATATGTTCCATACTCTTCCTCAACAATAAAGCTATAGGGTTTGTCTATCTACAATACCCTCCTGAGTAAATAGCTTAGAAATACGTTGGGCGCTTGAAGCATTAATTAATAAAATGCTATATCATCCTAATAATTAAAAATGTAGGGTGGGAGATTTTGATATAGTGAAATAATCAAGTAAAGCATGGAGTCCTTTATTTGAGTGTATTCATATATCGTCGAGAAAGGAGAATATACTGTATAGCCGTTGTTTTATCGATTTGCTAGATCATTTTCGCCCTTTCTCTCTAACGTGACTCCATTATACTCGCTGCCACGATCCAGTAATGAGAATCTACACGACGTCCCAGTACTATCCGACGGTTAACCGTAAAAATGCAAAGCACTCACATAAAAATTTCAATAATCGCCCAACCAAACGAGTAGTACCTCTAGCTGAGTTGGACTTATCACTTTCACAGCTAAGTTTATCCTTTTACTTAACACACTTTAACTTTCGACATATAAGAAGTCCTTAAATGCTCTATCCCCTCCCCCTATCTGTCTCCCTCACTCTCTTGTAGATAGAACGACAAGAAGAAAACACTTTGAGCGAGTTTATTATGAGTATTAAGCTCGGTTTATCAAGCAAAGTATATTTTCGTGCTATTAAAGATATATGAAAAAGGAATAAAATTAAATGCAGGATAAGATTAACCGATAAGAATATGCTAAACTAAAGTAGGTAGCAAAACAGGGAAAAGCGTTTATTACAGTTTGCTTCGTTGTCAGACATTATTACGACAAATAAAAAGCTCAATAAGTCTGTCTCCATAAGTTTTATGTCGAACATACATTTGCATTTTTCTCGAGTAAGCCGAACGTTAATTGGGAAAAAAGTTACAAAATTTAAATGAGCGGTACAAGTATGCGAATGTTGAACGCAATTGAATTATATTTTATAAATTTTGTTAGTTGGAAGCACCGTCTATTATTAATTTGAACAAGCTCATTCAAATAAATGTTCGAAATGCTGTAATTAAAAAAGTTTTTCCTGCGAAATGGGCGTTATAATTTTTCCTCTTTTTTAACAAAAAACAGATAAGTAATATAAACTCAAACGCACTCGAACGTTGTATTTTAAACAATTGAAATAAAACAAGTAAACTTGTAAATATTGTATAGGTATAAATGAAAACTAATAGAGTGCCTACGCAAAAATAATTGTACAAAAAAGGAGTAGTGCGTAAAGTAGGCTTATCGGAGTACTGTAAAAATTTAGTATAATAGAAATAACAGTAGCAGTTATTTTTTGCGATAGAAATTGGTAGAAGTTTAATATCGTTTAACTTTGCGGGATTGCAGTTAATGAGGAGCGTGAGTCGAGACAATGAGTTTACCGTGTCTAGACAAATTCGCACGAGCTGCACGAAGGGAGCCGAATGAAGCCAGCATGAACTACTTACAGTTCTGATTGATCTTTCGCAAAGCACTGCAAGACATCAGAGAGCTGAATAAACACGGTCGACGCAACGGACCTTTCATGATCGGAGCGCAGACAGTGTCCTCTTTGGTTTGCTTCGACTTTCGTAGTCGATGTTATAGTTAGCAGCTGCAGGCTGCCTGATTACGTTAACTCTGCCATCTCTCAGGGACGACGTACATGCTCGATGCTGGGGGCATGCACTCACGGAGTTGACCAACTTGCCAGGAGTGCCAAGGTGAGCGGTAATAGACAGCAGGCTTGAAACCCTCGCTCGAGAAAGCAACGGGACAAGCCAGAGTACCGCGAGGTTTAATACGCAAGACGCGCTTAGTCTATAATAATGTTACCTGGCTAACTAACTTGGTCAATTTACAACTTCGTGCTTTGAATATATTCCTCGTCAACCGCAATATCATCGCCAACTATTTTCAACCCTTCTTTCATATGCTTTCCTTGACATTACACCGTGACATGATCCTCTCCCCATCATTCAAGAAAACAACCAGCTATTTAGATAAACGGTGTAACCTCGTAAATAATTTTTTACTATTTTTTTAACTTAACTGTTGCTAAGCTTGTTCATTTTTCATAATTATGTCGCGAGTAAAATCTTCATGCAAACCAGAAAATTATGCTAATTCCAGGTCCGATCTTTACAAGCGTTACAATCTGAATGGATCACAATAACATTATATTATTGAATAGGGAATAATTATAGGTTTGCGTTGATTGATATTTATGTAAGCTTAATATTTGACAAAATGAGGGATGCTTTTTACAATTCACAGTAAGCTGAAACTTGTATACATTATTATTAAAGCTATTCTCCAGAATGACATTTCAATCATTGTAAAAATGGCGAACAGTACCTGATTACACAGATAACGAGCGTTTCGTGTTCAAGTAGGCAATGATTCGGTAGTCAAGTAATTTAAGGGTGGAATCTGATCTCAATGACTCTCCTTTTTTAAAATTTGTTTCGATGAGATGGAAAATGATATTAAATATCAAAAAGAACTATATAATAAACTTGAATATTTAATGTATTTTTAAACTTATTTTATAACATATTCAAAATAATAGCTCAACTGCTCAATTTACATTTGCGTTGTGCAATACTCAGAGTTTTTTAATAGACTAAAATCTAAATTTAATATATCCTTTTTTAATATAAGTTCTAGAGCGGCGCGTTTTACATAAACCTTAAAAATTTATGAAAATTTTAAACAAACTCTGCATAAATTCTGTTTCATTTCAATGGACCATCGTTTTACCTCAAATGCATTACTTACAACTTTTCACAAATCTTGAAATATTAAAAAAGCTGGCTATTATTTAATTTTAAGAGGAAATAAAGGTTCAATTTTATTATTGTAAAATATCCATCTAAGTGATTAGAAGAATACTACTTTATTTCCTTATAAGATTTTAAAGCCGCTTTTATAAATTACATCAAACTATAGTAAAAAATATAAATGTTACTAATATTTTTTTTGCACATATTCTAAACAATCTTCTTTATGATTTTCCAATATATTAGGATTCTCAAATTATGATATTCATTTGTTTTTAAATTAATAGCATCAATACTTTAATTCTTGAAAATTTGCAAGAAATTATTTCACCTTGAGGGATCATTTTAAGTCCGCTGTAAGTATTCCATCAACGGTGAAATCCTCTATAATAGAATTATGTAGTCAGATTAAATTAATAATGAATCTAATTATCTGGAACACGCGAATATGTGGATTTTTATTCCTTCAACTCCATAATTTTCATAAATTTCTCATTATCGAATATTCAGATAATGGTGCATCGAAATTGATGGACAATAAGATTGTATTATGAATCGTTAATATTTACAAACAGAGTTTAAGTACTTCAGGTAAATTGTATGAATAGCATCAGCAACGTTAAGGACATTATTAACATATAAGCAATATCAGTTACATCAACATTATTCGATGTTTGTTGCGTATCTAAGCTTATCGCAATATCAACAAGCTGTAAACAGATATATAGTGTGAATATTGTTATGCAATCATAGTAAAATATGTACATCATTTAAGTAGATATAAGCAAACGTATCAAGGCGAATAGCATGAAACAAACGAATGTACCACTAAAATATTCTCATCAATTATACTGAATTAATTACTAATTTCAAATGTAAAGCCTTATGGATAATAAATAGGGTCAGCCAGTTCAAAGAAGCCTAGAGAGAGATATCTATATGTATATAGAAGAAGTGGGCAGGTGGTAATAAATAAATTACGAAGGACAGCCCGAGCTAACCAAGAGAAGATATATCAGCAAACGTGGGTAAATGGCTAAAGTACGCTTGGGCCAACATTGGAGGAGTCCTGTGAGACGAAAACAATGTGTGCGCAATAACAATAAAGGAGAGACGAGGAAAGCGTCAAGTTAATTCGTCTAGCTTGATTCACCTACAGAATATAAGTTATAATTGCTTCTTCGTTTCGATTTATCAATAAGCTGCCGTAAACAAGACTGAGTTCTCGTAACCGGAAGTGACATTTTAGAACTAATTCTCGTGCAGAAAGCAGAACCAGTAGTCAAGTTTAACGAGAAATCGTTCTTTCTTGTAACGAATGAACCACCGATGAATTCGTAAATTGCAGTAGTCAGCGCTTTAAAGGCAATTGATTTTCTTCGCTACTCATGCAGAATATTATTTCACGAGTGAAACGGTGTTAACGAAACAGCAAGAAGGCTCGAACGGTTGCTGGTAATTCCAAGCTTTGCTCCATTCGTATAACTCATTATACGCGTAAAACGAATGAACGAAGAGTTTAAACGACAATGGAAATCGTTTTGGGTGCGATTCGCGAGATTCAAGGGAACGAAAGATCGGCCGACCGTTTGAAATCGAGCGTCCATCGAGTACTCGACATCTGAAATTCATGAATATGGTTATAAACCCATAACCAATCTGATCACAGACACATGCGCGAGAAAGTGCACACGTACAGAGGTGGAAGAACATCGATGCCAAGGGCCCGAGCTGTCGGAGAACTTTAATCAAAACCTTTCAAAATTCAGCGAGCTCTCCATTCTTTATCGAAGCAATTAGAATTCCCATGCAGCCTGCATAAACTATCTCCGGTGCACCAACGAGCAACGAAATTGCTCGGCTTGCCGCAACCCATTACCTGCCCATATCTGGCCGTGTTCGGTTAGAATTCGTAGCCAAATCGAGACTAATCGAAATTCGCTCCGCTCTTGCGGTCAACCCTCGTGTATGCTAGCTAAGCTAAAGAAATTTACGTCTCTCTCTCTCTCTCTCTCTCAAACCCCCCCCCCCCCACTCTTTCTAAGTTAATATATATAAAACTAAATCAAACCTATTATCAAACAAATTGGTCGATTGATATAAAAAAAAAGAAACTAAATTATTATCTTCGGTCTTTCATAGAAGCGGTAAAAATTCTGATTAAAACAACATCTCCTTACGACTAATGCCAAGTTCATTAATATTATTATTATGTTATTGATCGTGCGAGAAAGTTTGGATTATCTATTAGCTGTCAATTAGTGAGAGTTCTAATTATTATACTGCCAAAGTTAGGAGATAAAAGGTATATAACTACTTCAGTAAAATAGAATGAGAACGTGATTGCGCATAAACGTGACAGTATTAAAGAATAATCACCTGATTCCTCCTCGAGTGGTATCGTAATTTAGTGTGCGGAAACCATGGCGCCATATCACATTGCCACTTGGCCGGGGCACACGGCTCACCACGCATTTTAACTCTATCGTGCTTCCTGCCTTGTAGAACTTATCGCCCGCTGTTGCTCCATGCTCATCCACTATTTCCACCTTCGGCACTGTAACCAAAATAATACTGTTTGATTATTATAATCTTACCTCTTATACATAAAATAATATATCTCCTATTTCCAAAAAGAATAATACTATATAACCTCTATAATGTATGCTTGCCATCCTGTCCTCCTTTTCCCGGATTATATCCTTTTTCAAGCAAATTCTAATGAAATTTAATAGGCGTATTTATAATTTTATTAAATATCTAATAAATTCTATTGTTTCTAATGTATTGATTTTAATATAATGTATTAGCCTTTATTTTAATATACCTAATGTGTCTGGAGTTATAAATGGCAACCCTACCTCCATATGAAATCTATACTTTGCAAAGTAAATATTTTAGAGATTTGAAAATACGGTCTTTTATGCCATTCATGGAGGATCGATAAAATCAAACAATAAACCAAAATTCACGTAGCTCTTTTTATAATGCTATATCGACAGGAGATGAAACGTTATCGGTTTATACTTTTATACACAATTTTGAATAAAAACACACCGATGCGAATAGCGCTTATTTCCTGTCATTTATATGCAATAGCTTTGTTTGTAAATATCTTATGATTAATTGCATATATTAAGTTTAATGACGACTTAATTATGATAAGATATGGCTTTAATAGATAGCTTCATTTCTTATACGTGCTTGCTGTTTAACATTTAGCGCTTCGGGGAAAAGATAAATCAAGGCAAAAGCAGAAATTATATGTACTTATCTATGCTGAGGAAACGTGTGCTTTAGCCTAGCTCTATAGTCATACGTAGTTCATTAACTGTCACCTAAATGCGAGAGAAAAAACTTTGGCCTCTGTCCACTGACAAAATATTTGCACACGAGCTTAAAGCTACTTCTCTAAAGCATGAATTAAAGTTACCCAGTTTGTGAATATTACGAACCGTCTAAAATTTCTTGCTGAATTAGCCACAAGATTCTCCTCCTATTCTAATTTCCCCCTGTTACTTCCTACATATCTCTTTCTTCATAATTCACCTCAACACTTGTATATAATTCAAGTGGAATTTATTTCTTGCTTTGAATAAATGGTTAAAATAATAGCTACGCGCCCGAGGAAAAATCATAATTTCATTAAAGAATCATGAATATTGATTTACGAGAAGGGAATAAATTGGGAGGTACTCTGCGAGATACATGTAAAGTCGCGTTAATAAATTCAAAGTAGTTCGAGTCGAAGATAAAAAAGGTCTTAATGAAATTACATTATAAGAAAATTTTGTTAATCGATTGGATCAGCCTAGTAACACGAGAGAGGTAGAGAGGGAAGATCGTAGTTGACTTGCGGAGCAGCGGCAGATCGACAGTAAAAAAAATGGCTCGTCTAGAAAGGAGGCACGAGAAAAATCTTAGCCTCCTTCTGTTTTACTCCATCTCCTTCTTCGTTCGCTCCACGATGAGTCTACGTATACTATCATAGTATTCGAAGGCTCGTACGCCGTTTGTTTTTTATTTGGCCCTCGTAAAATACGGCCGACTACGAGAATAAGATACGAGTGAGCTAAAAGGTGCAGGGGTTGAACCAGCCCTGAAGTGTCCATACTGAGTGAGGAGCGACGCCTGAACTCGATGATGCTGGATGAAAGCTCGATGGTGGAGAAGTAGCTTTCAGTTGGTTGGAAACAGATAAATGTCTTACTCCGCACCATCAACTTCTCCCTACTCAAGTAAATCAGTCCAAAATCTCTCCTCAAACCTTTCAAAACTCCTGAAAAATGCCACAGTTCGAAATCTCACATTTCTTTGGGCATCAAAATTAATAGTGACGAAAGAGGCAGCTTTTGCATACACAAAATCATAATTACATTATTAAATCGAACCAGCGAAATGAGCTAATTAATATCTTAATCGCATTATTCTCTCTATAAACATAAAAAACCATTTCGTAACCGGGTAACGTTACTGTTACATAATTTAATCCAAATGCAAAAAAGCTTATTTATCATACGAGAGTCGTGTAAAATACATGGGGAATTGCTCAATTTCATTGTTGTTAATGCGGGATAAATGAAGATTCGTTAAAAGCTAATTAAGTTTCGATGTTAAAAATTTATCAATCGAATGCAGGCTAAATGGATTTTTAAAGAGAAAGTTAAATGGCTCCCTTACAGAGCAATTACACAATTTGCTCGATCGATGTAATTACTCGTGAGGGAATGGTATGAGGGAAGAGAGAGCTGTAAGTGGTAATAGGTGGAGCTAGTGGGGCATCTATGGGGCTATAGAGTTTCTTTGCAGGAGCGAAAACGATGAGGGGGACATTCTCACGCATCGAGTCGTAATCGAGTTCGATCAGACCGAGCCAAACGGAGTAATATATAACTCAGCCGCTCTACGGCGGTTTAAACAAATACGTGCCATTTGCCATGGCGGCAGGCCACTAGACCAGCTGCGCTTGTAATCCTAGCCTCTATTTGTCGTCTCTGCGAAGCAAATTATCGTACGGTCTACAAGGATTTGTGCAGTTCGCTTTCCGATTCGGCGATATATACCAATACGTCGCACCTTATTGCCGGCGAGTACTCGATAACCGGAAATGGGAAAAACCGGAGCAAGCACTTCCGCAATCTGGCATGACAAATTTATTTTAACTGCCAAGCACCATTACGAATAACAGTAACAGGTTAATAGGGTCCCTAAAGTATTCGTGTCATCGATAAGACTGATATACTATGCCAATTTCCAAAAATCAAAAATAATCTATTTGATACTGCGAATTGTCTTTAATTTAACCTCCAGTGACTGCTCGAATTAATTTAATCCGTTAATATAGTCTCACCGCGAAACAATTAATGCGTGAGATCCTAACTGCGCACAGGCATTGTTTACGTTTAACCGAACCACGAAACTACTATTAAACGTAATTGAATAAATTCTACCAGGATAAACCTGTAATTCCCAACACGGCAGCGAGACGATATAAACACTAGCTATATAGTTGATAAATAAAATTTGTTACTACGCTGTAACATCGATAGTTAATTACTTGTCAAAGCTACTATCACAATTTTCGAAATAATAATAAAATAGAGAGCGTGAGAGGGAGGGAGCAAACAAGGAGAGTAAACAGTAAATTCACTGTAAAGTTACGCGACCGCCTTTGTTCACATTATAATAATGAAACCTGATAACGAAATTTATGTAAAATTAGTATTTTGTTGTTGATAAAGGCTGGAAACTGAAATGCTTCGTGAAAACTTAGCAAGTTCAAAGGAGATTCTTTGGTACGTGGTAAAAAATCTCTATATAGCTTTACGAGTTTCTTTTGAGCGACAGAAAGATTGGACTGAAAAATTCGATGTTACGCAGCGACTATAGTTCGCTCGATTAAGAGGAGTATTGAAAAGGGTGAATTAAGAGGGAATTGGATGAGGGGAGAGGGAGGGGGGAGGGGGTAGGAGTAGCGGAAGAGGAGGAGGAAACGATAGTGATGGAAGAAAACAAGGGAAAACTCGCAATGCGGGGCAATGGAAAACAATCGCGAACGGGGGCACTGATGCCAGTTAATCAAAGCTTGCAGCGAGGAACAATGGAGGGTGACGGGAAAATTTTAAAACGCCCATCTGAAAAAAAGCCCATTTGCACCTAAATGAAGACTGGAGTCCGGCATGTGTATACGCGTTCGCGACCACGCCCGTCCATGCACGCGCGTTGCTCGAGTTAACCATCTTCCATTGTGTTATACACCGACTATTCTATCACCCCAAGTCTCCTTCCCATATAGGTACCCATCTCTTCAGCTATTCAGCCGGTTTACCTTCCGCCGAGGATCTCGTAACGCTCGCCATTAATTGAGACACAGATGAGCTGTTGGAACAAGCCGAGGAAACAGACCGAGACGAAAGGTCATAATAATTTTTCAAAGAAATTTGGATCTAACTGCAGGAATACATGCCACACACGAATTTTCTTTATCACTGGATCCCTTTGTTCGAGCTTTCACTTTACGTCTTAGTTCATAGGTTTTTCCCGCATTCTCTCCACCTTCTCGCAGACCTCTGCTTTTCTCTTTAGCCCGGCACAAAGGAGATAATGCTTTTTTCATCGTACGAGTGTATTTTGTATACCCTCAATTTTATAGGGTATGTGCCAGATCTAGTGAGGAATGTCATCTGTTAAAGACGGCTTCGTGTCGGTGGCTAAGATGGTAGTCTTGATCGAAATCCGTTCGTGGATCAAGAAGAAATAAGTCGAACAGCCGTCAGGAGTCTCGCATCCGAGGTAAAAGGGGCCAAAGGGAGAAAGATTCTCTCCTTGTCGGACGATTTTCGCCTCTTCCAACATTGCCCGAATTCCAGGAAGCTTGCGAGTCACGGTTGCACAGCTCTTCGAGATCCTTTTTCGATTATTGAACTTTCAATTTGTGCCTATCCCACCCACACTCTCACCAAATACTACCAAAATTAGATATCCTGCTTAATTCCAAACAGCAGTCCAGTTTCCCTTTATTCGAGCCGAGCTTTTACTCTTCGTTACGCAATTATCATTGAACGCTCAAGATAAGCAGCGTAAAGTATAAGAGCAGAAATTTGCTTAGAATAATAATCTCCTATTACAGCATGCAAAATTACCTCGACTCAATTTCCATGATAATTCAAATAATTATGAGATTAGTGTGTGCCAAGACATTTGAAATAAAAATATTTGTAGCATAACTTTGTTCTGCGCGCGGGTGTATATAACATCATGGAGTTTTGGTAACAAGAAAGGACTAACGAGTTGAAAAGCATGAAATTGCGAATGCTCGAGAGTATATATCGAAGAAGCGAGTCTTTACAATTGCAGATTTGATCGCAAACATATATTGACAATCGCAAGTTGTAATTGCGAGAGGTGAATGTGACACTGGCGGTTTGAGAAAAGCCGCAGGGTGAGAACGATGGATAGTTAGAGAAGCAGAAAGGGAGAGATAGGAAAGCTTGCAGAGACCACCAAATCGAGAAGTCTGGAAGTTCGACGGGAAACGAGAACGTATCAGGAGTTCCTATCCAGCGTCCGGAGACCGCAGCCAACCGGCAACCAATTTCAAGTTTACGCCCCCAACTTTTCCGTATCTTACGAACATCTGTCTTTCCTGGTATTGCGCGAGGTTCTACCTGCTACTTACGTACTTACGCGAGTCGTACCACGCACTTCACAATTCACCTTAGATGTATGTGTGGCTTTTCGCGTGGCAGACACACTAATACTGCTACGAAGCAATACCTAGAGAGCTACTTTTATTTGTTAAGTTACGAGCACGGCGCGGGCCGGTTGTCAGATTTCATGCCGACTATTCCGGAACCCATTAAAACTACGTGGAAAGGGCTGTGAAGCCCGCTAATAGAAATCCACCAACGCACTTCTTTTCCCATTTTACTCGTAAATTGCTGCTCTCTAATCTCCCTGTTGTGTAACGCGTGCCGACAATTACAGCGATAAAGCTAAACAGATTTACGACTAGATCCACTCCATGCATCGGGGACTACCCTCAAGCGCGTGCACCCTTATAGATACCATAATATGTACATTATACTATATAGATTAATCCTGAGCCACTCCACGGATCTAGAACTGTTTTAAGCTTATGAAAGCCCAATTATTAAGCTGCTCGATTTCCGCGTAAATCTGTACTTCACGCTTGCAAAGTGTTGCACACACCTTTCGCAAGGTAAATTCGCTTGCGCGTGCACTTCCGCAAGTTCAGTTTATAGCGAGCGTCCAGATTGGTGAAACGCGATGCAACTTTTGCGAGCGTTCACTGGCGTGCCATGTATTTGTATGGAATACAAATGGTATCCATAAGTATCGTTTGCTTGATATACGAGTGACGCCATAAACAGCATATAGTATACTATATATTTTCCACCACAATAACAAATTTAACCGCTCCAAACTCTTTCTAGCCTTTTCTAACCCCATCGTGCAAATCTTACGACCCACCATTCTCGCAGAGAACCAGTATTCTCACCGCATTTTTACAGCTCATATAAACTACTATTTTTCCAATAGCCTCTGTTTTGCTTTTTGAAAGACCACTTGGAATCCAAAGTTATCCGCTCTTTGAAATCTTCGATCGACTCGTCGAGAATCGATATACTTTTCCAATTCTGCGTATATATGCTGTCTATATAATTGGAAAATCACCATATATGCTATTAAATATCTTATAGCATGAAATGCATCGACGGAATGCATTAGCCAACTAACTAAGCTACTTACGGCATTGGTAACCAAAGTCCATATCGAGAGATTCGATGAAAGTAACTTGATTGTGTTTAATGAGAAGATTATTGAAGTAATGGTAAGTGATGGTAGCGTTGCATGGTAGTGGCGAGATAGTTGGTGGAAATGCGCGGAGCGTGCTTGTACAATCGCGAATGCATCTAATCAAAGTAGAAAACATATCTGCATAGTGGAGACAATATCGTGAATTGACTTCTACGTTCCGGTAGGTAGCGAACGTTGAGAGCCTTTAATTAAAATATGGAGATCAGCAGGCAAAGCCGACCATTGTGGTCTCGAGTCGAGCTGTAATAATAACAGATAATATATCGTTTCCGCAAAGCCTCTGTAACCGGCTCTTCGAAACAATGAATTCAAATCCACCAGTGGTTATCGTCGAGCCAACAATCACATCTCGAATTGTGGTCCGATCTTCCCAGTCGAGTGCCGTGCACCGTTAAACCGAACCTCCCCACTCTTTATCTCTTTTATCTCATCTCTCATCGTTATTTATTTTCCGTCACTTTCACCCAACGAGGCATATATCAAATCGTTCCAGGACTGTAAAATAGTAACCCTCGACAAATGGTAGAAACATGCAAATTTAACTTTAACTGCGACTACACCTACAGCTCGCGTAGCTTTATACAATCTTTTTTCCCTCTCATTCTCTTCATCTCTCCAAGGGAAAAAGTAAATCGGAAAGATCTCTATTCCCCAAACTACAGCAGGGAAAATACTATATATAATTGAATGATATTGACAGTGAGAATACGAACAGGTTTATTCTATTCACAGTATTTTTTGCAAATCTAACCAAAGAACGGATTTTGCAATCTATCGACTGTTTTACACAAGGGAGCAAGAAATTTTCACTTTTTTAAAACGAATTACCTATTTCTAATCAGTGAGGCAAATCGTTTATTTTTATGATTCAAAGCAGAATTACGATGGATGAAAAAATATGGGATTTACAACGATAAAAGAGGGTTTATTGAATAATTTTAGGAATAAGCTAGTGATTGGAGTGAAACGTTTTAGAATATAGCTTGCAGATCGGGCACGGTAAATCGAGCAGATTTCTGTTTTTCTTTCTTTTGCAAGAGTATCGCTGTCCAGTAACCGCACGCACAGCAGCATATAATCTCATTAGTTTGTTTTGACTCGGTCTGGTTAGCTGATTGGTTCGCCAGTCATTATCTCCATTTCACGGTCCGCATAGTCCAGTGTCTGCTAGTGTCGAACGCAATAGCAGTGACGATCGATGCAGTTCGACGCAGATGCTGCTGCATGCAGTGGGTGTTTAGGTAAGCACGAGCCGCCGAATGGTCCGTTTTGTCGCGGAAACCAACCGCGTTACGCTTCGATGTAACAAACTCCATCCAAAAGCCATCACTGGTTAGCTTTGCCGCGGATCGATCACACCTGACAGGACCGGATCGTGTCACCTTGAACCAATATCCCTAAATATGCCTGCACCACTAAACCCTTTCACCGTGTAGATGCACACTTAATCGAAACTTCACCACTATACTCGATGTCGTGCAATAAAACGTGCAATTACACTGCAAATTAAACACTATCCTTTGCCTGACACAGCTGTACGGCGAAGACTGTCTAAATAAAAGGCGCCTCTAACAGCAATTCCAAAAGTTGAATGAAAGATCGTTTCGTAATAACAGTCTGATTTGAAACAAATGGATTTTCGATTCGCAAGGTTAAATTTCCTTGGAGAAGGCATTGGTAGCGAAATGTGAAAACACGAGCTAGTTAAAGAAGAGAAACGGCCAGACGGCAGTGGTAGGAATCAAGAAATAAGTAGGCAGATTGCAGCGGCCATCCGTTCGATTGTGCCCGGGTTAAGCTTTACTTAGAGCTAATATTATTCGATGAAACGGCTGGATTTCGAGCTTCAGTCGAATGTAATAACGCTTAACTGCGAGTGATGGAATCGACCCTTCTATACCTCTCCGGCCAAGAGGTCTGGTTTTATTGGTCCACTGCTTGGCGAAGGTCTTTAGCCCTCTCTGAGTTTCATTCTGAAAGCTCTGTTCAAAGGATGCGTGTACGTGTGTGACGCGAGGATAGCACCTCATCTCTACGTGTAAACTGCATTAGTGCCAGACCCGTCAGTGTTTTCTCTCTCATCCTTCTTTGCTTTCCCTCTGCCCTCTCACACTCTCTCCTCTCTCTCTCCTCTCTCTCTCTCTCTCTCTTTCCTTCTCACGAAATCTTCGAGTCCAAACCCATCTCTGTCAGCTGCCAGCAGACCTTTACTGTCCCTTTTATTACACTTTTTATACCCCCTATTACACATATTTTCTATGAAGTTTTTAGTAAATTTCTCTTTTGAGGATAATTTTTATTTTGCATCAAAGAGCTTTTGCTTTAACATATTAAATCCGAAACGATGTTAATAATATCAAGATACTCTGTACTTTTAGAGCAGCAACTTCTTTCTTTTTTCGTAAACAACAAAAGACCTCTATTTGCCAAGTATGTGTGTGTGTGTGTGTGTGTGCAAGTACTGGCTACTATCTTTTAACCAGACAGGTATAGTATTTCCTTCTCATTAATCGGCGCAGCACAAAGATGCAGAGAGTGCATGAGCTTGCACGGTAGAAATGATAACGATGAAACAGCTGTTAGTATAATATTATCGTATACATATGTGTATCACGTACAAACCAAATGCGCTTTGCATGGTTGGTCGAATAACTGGTCGATACAAGCACGGAGCGTCTGAGAGAAAAAGCTTTGCATACAAGTCCATTAATGGGAGCTTTTTTTACAATAAATTAGCTAAGCCCAGGGAAAAGCAGGTTAGTTGGCAGGATAACACGTGAGAAAGAAAAAAGAGCCGGGAGGAAGGTGGCAGTAAAACTACGTTTTATCAGACGAAGCGTATAAATATCTTTTTCAGAAGAAATCTTGGAAAGCTTTAGCAAACTCTTTCAAGTAAACCCCGTTATCTTGAAGCTCTCCGATCCACTATCTTCTCGACAAAAACCAACCTTGACTTCATCAGCCTCGAAGCTCGCCCTGGGACAAGGATAAGCAGCGTGCGTTTATCTTATTAGATTCCTATCTTCGCATGATTATTCTGCACATAAGAGGCCAAAAGACTGCTGATGGAATATTTCGCTCGTTATCATTCTCAATGTTATAAATCTTTTTTTAAGAAAGATATACCCCTGGCCAATCTTTATATTAGCACGCACCATTCTATACGAGATTATCTAATCCTGTTTTGCAAAATCGGAAGCCGAGAATTTCGCGATAATTTCTACATTATAATGACGGCAACGGTTTAATTAGCGCCTCGCTAGCTCCCTTGATGCTAAGTCAGGTGCTCCTTTCCCCGAGTTAAGACTGATTTCAACTCGTACAAAGCACGCCGTGGGAAAGACCACGGGGAATTGCGCAAAGGGGATGATCGCGACATCTGAAATTATACGCCTTCGACCCTAAGGACCCTAAAGATCCTAATGTAAATCCTACCATCTAGAAATCTGCTTATCGCCAATCTGTTTCGACCGTGATCCCAATCTCAGTCTCGTTCCGATCAAGCTTCTTCCACCATTTAGAGAACAATCCAATTGGCCACATCGAAATACTCGTTGGGCATTTTTCTGCCAAAGTATAACATTAACTTAGTCAAGTTATTAGAGAGCGAATAGAGAGCATCCTTTTATTGAAACATGAAAATTAAAGAGTACTATAGTAATATTGATATAATTGCCAGAGAGATATTTGTTATCTTAAAACTGTACAGAGACAGACACACACACACACACACACAGGTACGAGTTATATAATAATATATATTTTACTAACGCGTTTTATATCTATAAATCAAACTCCGCAATGTGTCAATTCCTTTTAAGCGATAGATTATTATTGCATATATAGCTCCTTTTATCGCATCGTATGATATGTATCTTCATTGTGCCAATACCATACAGTAATAATCGAGCCTTTTATAAATCCCTTAATTCGATGTACGATATTTTCAAACTACAATAACGGTTTAAGTAAGCCGAGCGTAGCATCGTAAAATTCTCTTGTGTAAATAACTCAGGTGGTTTGGAAGATTTATGAAATGGGCGAAAAACGGATATTGCCATATAATTCTTGCAAATAGTGTAAATGCAGGCCGCTAAGGTTTTCAGAGATCACGGCATAGCGTAAAGGGAGAAAACCTTGACAAAACTCCACGCAGAGGCCTTGTATAATTCACAATAGGAAAATGGTCGTGGCATTATCGTAGATCCTTTTAACTCGGCGTTCAATAATATAGCGAATCCTATGCATACATAGTATCGGTGAATTTGCGCTTGTAACATATGTGCATAGTGAGCTTTGGAGATAGCGAATCGCCCAGGTACTCGATAACGGTCTTCCACTTCCATAGTCCCGTTCATCGATAATCGTTATCTGGTCTAGTGAAAAAAAAGGTGGGCCGCGCGCAAGGAAGAATGTCCTGTTTCACTGATATTAACCACTGGCTAGTCGCGCCAGTTGCAACATACCGTATAGCCGACTATTGTCGAATCGTCGCTGGTATCAGCTAGCCAACAAGCACCGTCCAACGAGAAATTCAAAAATAAGGTGTATACAGGCTTTCTACACAAACTCATCAAATCGATAACGTTACGAATTCCTGCAGCGCCCTCCATTCCAATTCTAGGATGAAAAGGAATTTTAAATATTCTCTGCTGCTCGCATATAATCGAAAAATACTCGCTAATTATTTACAATACTCCAATGAATTCTTTTTTCCAGGAATTTAAAGATCAAGAGTTTGCTTTTTTTCTGCATTCTTTATGACCGGAGCGCGAATCGATATTACCTAATAATGCTGTTATTATATATATATATATATATAATAAATCAATGAGGAGTAAAGAAGCTCTGCTGACGGCGTAAAGTTGGAAATGTTTGCCTTCGAACGAAGCATGAAAGAACCTAAAATGGTGAGATGTGCCAGCGCTGCAAAAAGTTTGCTCCGCGTCAAACGCTACAATAACACAAACCACAGTAGAATATCCACTTGGTACGGGTGACGTACAATTTCGTGGAGGTCACCGCGCCAAAGTAAATCTTTCGCCACGCGAAGTGGCGTCAAGAAAAATTATTGTTTCGTTGCCGACCCACATCTGAGACAGATACTAATATGCTTTTGCTCCTTTCACGCTCTCGCCGGTCCCCCAAACTTTGGGAATCAGAAAGGAACGAATAGATTTCGGCAGAATCAACTCGAAGAATAACGCGCCACTAGGAAAAATAGCCTTTTAGAGAAAATTGACATTTGGAGCAATGAAAATATTGTCGGGAATAATAAAAATTGTCCGCCAAGAGGAGAATTATAAACGTTAATGGGAGATGTCGAGGTAGAAAGGAAAATATGGGACGATGAGAAGCTTTAATCGAGATACGCGGATGGTGAAATTGAAGAGAAAATTGCAGACGTGGCAAGAGGATTGTGGCCTGAAACAATTTAACAGTATACAATTTAACATGTACACGCAATCAGAGTCGGAGGTGTCCACAAGCACCATTCTGCGTAGCTCTCATTAAGAGAAGTGTCCTCCGGGATACCTAACGATCTTGAAATTTCACAGGGATCGATATTGTGCCTGGTGGCTTAGTCAGGATAACTGGAGAGTAGGAGTAGTCTAGGTGGGGGGTTGAGAATAAGCTACTAGAGGCTGCAAGTTTGGGGAAGGCAAGGAAGGCGAGGGAGTAGCGTCAGCACGGGCCACGGTGGACTTTAGACTTACGATAAGTGTGTAAAAGACGATACCGCAGCGACCGTTGCACTTTGTCGCATCGCGGTTTCGGCCGGAGATCCCCTTTTGAGCTTATACTACTTGGTATACTTGCCTTGGTAGATTCGCCCCGTCCTCCAGTAAACTGTATTCCTAGCCAATCCCGCCAGACTCTCCTTCTCATCTGCCTGCGTCCTCATCCTCCAACAGCCTCGAGGGTGTAAATTTAAAATTATGCGGGTAATGCAGACTTTCTGCCTCATATATATAATAGCAGCCACCTTGGAAGAATGTACGAGGCGAGAGTCTGTGCAGTGGGGGAAAGCACGATAATGGACTTTCAGTGATAAAATGGCTTTATATTGAAACGGCTTGCGTCACTGGGAAAGCTGAGGAAGCTATTACGGCGACGATTGACGAGATATAACTCTGCCGTAAGGCACCTGCATTCCTCAAGGGTGCGTGCGACGAAACCTCACCGAAACCTTTTGTCAGATTCCTCCGGAGGAGATTGAACGATAAATTTTATCGACGTTAAAAATGTCACTGCACTAAAAGTCGTCTTCTAATAATTATCAACTTTAAAGAGTACCTGGTTTCCTCGAGCCTCGCAAGCACCCAATCATTTTTACAAGCTATACATACCAAAGTCATCGCGCAAGAAACTTCGAGACACTTTTTTAAGGCCATATATAATAATTATTTAAACGTAATATTCAGTTACTCGGCTACCTAATTCTGATGTTCTTAAAAAGTACCACGGTGCTGACGATGAAAAAATAAAGCGTCCTCTCGAAAACTTTGTACAAGATAGTTTAATGAAGATGTTCGTGATATGAAAAAAATATTAGGTTGTGGGACAGACTTTTGGTTGTTTTAGGGGAATAAAAGTTATGGAAGAAAGTGGGTGGATAATCCCAAGCGACTTTTCGGAAGATTCAAAAAGTATCGTAAGTCGAGCGGGTAGCACGAAAAATACTTGTTTAAATTGAATTTTCTATTATTAACTTCTTCGGGGGAGCGAGTCGAGCAAGGGTGCCAAAGGAATAACCTAGCTAGCCCGTTAAATGCGTACGAAATTTGTTGCGGGTGGATTTCAGGTCTGACGAGAAGGAGAAGAAGCTCGAGGAGTATGGAGGGGGAATTTTCGCGACAAGTGCGAAGAGAAAAGTTGGAGGAGCTTGAAGTATACCTAACCGAAGCTATATGTCAGCTAAAGGAGGCTCGAATAGTTTCCGCGGATGGTCGTTTCTCGCGCGAAAAGGCGCAAAAGCCGTACTGGCAAAACGCATAAATAACTCTCAACGGCGCCGCCACGCGGTCGCCGTTCGCCCACTAAAACTACCGATGAGCAAAGCTAAAACTTCTTCGGTGCAGTCTAGCTTTCACGCTCGCTTATACGCGGGTCAAGCTGTAACGGTATTGGAAAAAGAATGGGGGCCCATTAACTATCGTTAACATCGAGTGGACCACGAACGGGAAGAGTACTCCGTCGACTACAGACTACAATTACAGGATTTTCAAGAAAGCAGAATCACGGCTAGAACTTATAGCCTCCATTTACAATATCCTCGTTTCTTCATTTATAAATTCCCTAAAATTTATATTATCTGCTTGCGTAAATGATTTTGTGTTTGTTCATATTTGTATCCCAGCATTATTTCATTGCACAATTATGACAGGATAGTATAAATGACTCGTTAAATGAATTAAATATTTCAAATCAGAATATATTTTGCCGCAACTAAACTGACCGAGCCTCCTTTCGCTTGAGCATTCATTTAGTTAATTGATAATTACCATTTCGCTTTAATTATACGTTGCGATGGCTTAATAAATTACATGCGTGTATGTATATTTTGTTAAAATAAGCCAGCTATGGCCGGTAAATAAAAATAATCTATCGGGCAGAGCGGTAAGTGGAACGTAAGTTTCTTTAAAATTGGAAGGAAGAGGTAAAAACTGTCAAAGGATAAAGTTATTCAGTTTAAGGGTAAATCCGGTCAAAGATACATGGATTGAAAGAAAGACGATTTGATAGGAACGAATGAGAGACGGAAGGAAACGAAAGAAATCTTCGAGAGACTCTACGGTCAAAGGCAAGTAATCTTATTTACTTGCTCTATGTATAAGGACTTTTATTCACCCATACCTTTTGCTCCCTTGAACAACTTTGCGAACTGAAAACTCTGTTGATTCTCTATAATTTAAAGGTACCAGCGTGTTTTTAGAAGAAAAAACGTTTTCACAAAAGAAAGCTTCCACGCGAAATTTTCGACGCGTCAAACTTATTAAAACTACACTTATCGCGTTATGGAAAATTCTCTCTACACTGTGTTTTGCAAATAACGAGTAAAAAGTTTCAATAACAGTGTTAACAGAAGAAATTCGATTGGTATTTCGGGAAATCGTTCTTAAACGGGTAAACATTTTTCGAATCGCCCTCAACTTCTTCTGATAACTGTTTCATTGCAACTTGAGAGACCAAAGTCCAAATCAACTCCACTGGCATCCGCATACCAAAAGAAAATCGATTCGAAGACGCTGAATAGTGACGCGTCTCATGTGTCTTATCCCAAGTCGAATCTGAATCACGTTCCGTATGAACCTGGCCACAGCCATTTTTCTTCTCTCATTTCTCAACTTAAAGATCCTTCAAAACTCTCATTTACATCGAAATCTATGCTTGCGGCTGAATATTTTCATGCTACAAATTCACCACTGTAAATTTCATGATTATAAAATAAAATGTTAACGACCTGTAGAGAAAATAACTGTAAAATATAATATTGGTAAAATTGAATCTCAGTTTTAAAAATTATTTACCAACAATTATCTCCCTTTCTCATCTATCAGCTCAATCATTAATTCCGTTCATGTTTTTACTTTTTCGCTTTAAATTAATAGCGCAAAGATATAAAATCCATTGAATATAAATCATAATTCTTGCGTTAAAACATTGTGATAAATAATGATTCGAGAAATGTAGCGAAATATAAAAATTAAATTTGAATTTGAGAATCAGAGAATACTTCTCTGAAAAGTAACTTCGGTCAACATAGTAGCAGTAGCTCGATATCCTATTAGTGATTCCGACTGTATTGAGAAGATCGAAACGGATCCCTGTAAACGCCATGTACACGCTGAATCCTGTAAAGCATTTGATCAAGGAGAAGCCGAGTGATCAAGATCCGCTTTAGATTGAACATCAATTGTTTACTCGTATTTGGTTTACTATTATACGCTCCGTAACGAAGCTGGTAATTAAAATCAATAAAAATACCTACCCCTGAAAAAGAAAGAATATTAAAGTTCAATTTATTAAAAAAGAGGAACTTTCGCTGTTTTTACACATTACCATTGTTATATCTCTTCACTTTCATAAATGGTAAAGCGTAAATGATAAAAATTCTAAAAAAAATACCACTAAAAAAAAGTATTTAAATATCTACCGATTATTACAAAAATATACAGAAAATTTTTCTGCGGTTCCTAAGTAAACACTGGAATAATATTCAATTAGTTTTTAAAATTGCTAAATGTAGCTTTCAAATAGACATATATCCACTCGAATTATTACTGTAGTCTGCAATAAAAGCTGAAACACAAGTTTGCACAACTCATTATTGTGACTTTTTAAATGCCACTAAAATTAAGTCATTTTTCGTCGGAGTGTGTAGCTGTAACACCACAACTGTGGACACACGGTAAAATTTACTTTAAAATTGTCTCCGTATACACAAATAAAATATGTAAACAAATGCAATATATCGAGCTTTGCGAGTAAAGAATCATTTAGAATGATGGAGATCACACAACAGCTCTAGCAAGATTTACGAGAGATTTCAGCCAATTTATAATGTCACGAATATCACTTGGCAAACGCATAAAAGCCAAGTATAATTTAAGTGGCAATAACGGCAGAAGAGTAGTACTAGTAATTTGTAGAAACGTAATAGTTTTAATCAAGCGGGATCATTCAACTGTAAAATGTTTGTTCATTCTCACCGTTTTGATTTATGCATTAAAAACTTGTTTCGATTGACGATCATTGTGTTTGCGTATACCATCATTCAGTATAGAGAATTTTCCCCTCGTCGCTGTCTCACTTTTTCGTGATACTGAATTGAGAAGGGAAACGGTTACTATGTGTTTTCGATACAGTGGAGTAAACGAATTATAAAGCTTTATCTACTACACCAAAACAACATTAGCAACTTTTGCGTAGGTGTATTATTTGTTTATGTCAGTAGAGGGTTCTTGTGCATAAAACTAGAGAAAAGTTCATCCATGTATTAGTTATAGTTCAAATTAAACTTAAAACGATACGTGTGTATATAATCAAATTGAAGACTATTAAGCCGGACTTATATTTTGCTAACAAAGGAGTTTACGTAACTTAAATGAGCATCCATTCAATGGGAGCAACTATACCGTTTAAAATTCTCGTACAACTTTATTTTGTTATTGCGATCTCGGCTTGGGATATTGAAATGAAAAATTCATCTGTGAATGTTATAACACACACGCATATAGATAGCTTTGAGCGTAGATGTTAACAAGTTAGTTGCTCTTGATACACGATGAATGCCTGAGCTCATTTCGTGTTGAAAACCGAATCCAGACAGGCAATGCATTAATCCCTCGGTAGGATAATAAATTTCTCGGGTAATTTCAGCAATACCGGCTGGATGGGGAAGGGCGTTACGTAAGAGAGAGCGTACTTCGGCTCTACTACGTCAGATCTGCCCTGGCATCTCAGCTTTGTACGTGAACAGACGGAATTACCAAGCCCTGAAGGCTCGTAACTCCTTCGCGTACCACGTGGCGCCAGTTTCTCCTCGCTGAATGGAAAGCTGTATGAAAAATAAGAGAAAAAACGTAACAACAGAATTACACCATAATATTATCCAGCGTTTCAAGCTCTATCGTTACATTCGTTGAACTGAAAATGCAAATTAATTGCTGTATCTACACTTCCCCCCTCGTTCCTTTTATAGCAAGACCCATTAAACGATTTATAGCAATCCCTTTTTTTGTCGTTCAATACCATTATAAAATATATCATTTTTCGCAAGCAGCTTACAGCCACTCAAAATTTTCTCATAAATCTGAGAAATAGGTCGAATCTGATACAAACGTTGGATGTATCGAAGAGGGTTCGTTAAAGAATGAAAGGTTAAAATCGCGGAGAGTTCCGCGTGTCACGTAATCAATGTTAGCTGGCCAATAAATTAAGTCCTATTAAAAGCAATTGGTGCCGACAGTTTAAGTAAGATCCGATTGGTTTCTAAGGTCTCTCTTGCAGTATGTGAGAACGGTGCAGGGATGAAAATAAAGGTTGGTAGATAGGAAGGAGGGTAGCCTGTTGAGGTTGGGTAAAGAGTAGCTGAGAGTATGAGCAAGACAGAGAGAAAGGTATAGGAGAGATGGATGCTCGATTTAACCTGAGTACGTTAGGGAAGAGCAATCGATGGCTCGCGCACATCCGTGAGATAAATCCTCGATAACCAAGGAGACACCCTCGTTCAAGCCAATAAGGGTCTCGAAAATACGTTTTGGGCTTTGCCGATTTAACGCCATCCCTTACCCCTTACCTTTATACTCCCCGGGTATTTCAGTTTCCCGCCTATTTAATGTTACTCTCCTTTGCCACCATTATCTTTCACTTCCAGACAAACGTGCGTGTGTTCTCAAATATGAGACTCGGCACACGTTATTGATGTGACGTGCTTGAACAAAAATTAACTTTTCAAGGGTTCCGATAGAGCATGCAATTTTTACTGCAATTGAGAAACGTTGTGCTTCGGGCACATATACATATATATCGCGCATCTTTATGTATTACGTCTAAACTCCCACGAGATAGTATTATACATATAGCGTATTACATGTAATCCACCCTTTTCAAACGTGTCCAATGTTATTCGCTATATAAAGCGATATTACGTAATTAGTTTGTAGCTGCCAGCTCGCGAGCAATGGAGCTTTATTTTACGTTCGTATCATGAGACATACACTGCAAAGCCTATGTTATATTGTAAGCATAATATATATAAGCGTATCGTTGGATAACGTATTTTTTACACGAAGCTAATTTTCATGGAATACCTTGATGCACGTTTTCAAGCGGCTGGATATTTCGCGGGATGGAGAACATTATTCATAGTGCTGCATGGTTTCAGTTTCTTTCCCGGAGTGGTTTTACCTTGACTGGTGAAAAGGACGTTGCAGACACGAAGCTTAAGAAGGTTACGGAAGAATATCTTAAGCGCTGATCCCGTTGCGTCGTCCCGGCTGGCTGGCTGGTTTCGACGTGCAGGACGTGCAGGCTTGGGCACTCGCAAGAATACTACAGTATGCATATGCATGGAATGATGACGTTGGCGCGAATTGCAAGCGCCTGTCCGGGCACTTCGGGGAAAACACGTCTGCCATACTGGCTGTTGTATGAAAACGGAGAGAGAAAGAGGGATGATAATTCTGAGCCATGGAATACACGACTCCCCCTCCCCCCCCCCCCCTCCCACGACTGTGTTGAAACACGTCCTTACCAAATTTCGTCGCTTTAGCTTTAAAGGAATCTCGGTGCCGAAATAATCCAATCCATTTGCCGAGGGCGAGTAGCTGCAACAAAGGAGAAACTGCAGTGCAAAGTAGAAGGAGAGGAAGAAAATCGAATGCATCGGGTTGCCACAAAACGACGAGATTACCAGAGGAAGGAAAACGACATTCTACAAACTCGCCTATATCGCATCTGCTAAACAATGTTGCTCCAAGAGAGCTTAAAACTTTCCTAACTATAGAGTAGTGAGCTGCTTCTTCCACTTTTTCTTCTTATCCGCTTCTTTTTTATCCTCATTCTTGCATCATCGTTCGATCCAACCTGCACTGGACCAATGATTTTCCTCGAGGTGGAGCAAACTATTCCACGAACGCGTCATCGTCCAGAGGATCAGGATGGCCACGATGCTTGCTTACTTACGGCTGGGATGCTCCGCTTTACTAGTAGGTGCTGCCAAATCGCAGCTCTAATCGTCTGTCTCGCATGAATCTTGGGAATTGCTCGTATTCCTGTCCCCATCTTCCCTCCCGCAGATTTCGACAAGCCAAAACATTATTCTTGGAGTATTATACCGCATCCGTTTCATCCTCATCCAAATAAATCAACTAGAATCTTCTCTCTAACAATTCTTGCAATTTTTACATCACAAGAGCTACAAAATAATTAGATGACTATTGTAAGAAGATCTATAATAAATCCACTGGACCAGAGTTTCATAGTTTGACTGGATTTTCATTAAAAGGGATCTTCTATACAAACCTACGAACAATGTATAGCAAGTATATCATTATTTAACTGAAACCTTGATGATTAATTTTCTAACCGTTGCTGCTTCGCTTGATTACACTGATAAACTAATCAGCAGTATATTAATCAACCAGCAGAGACGTTATTTGAATGAGGAGACTTCTGATTTATCGTAGCTGCGAATCGGATCGATTAATCGCTCATAATTTGCCTATTTGAAGGCCGGCAGCCTTATTCGAATTAGCGTAATTGTAGTTTTCCAATGAAGAGAGTATATATGTATATAGGGGGACGTTAGGCAGCGACGAGCAGAAAGAATAAGAGGAGAGGAGACAGAATAGAGCGGAGAGGAAGGAGATTAAGAAAAGAAGGTAGAGAAAAGATACGCCGGTAGTCAAGTCGAACTATAATTCGGTCCAGTCAGCTTAAAATGTAAGATACGTCCGGTCGGACTCGCCTCGGGCCGCGCGATTTGAATATCCAACTGAATTAAGACGGCCTCACGGACCATTAAGTCAAGAGAAGGACTAGAAACTTTGCTGCTGCTACTGCTGCTGCTTGTGCTTGCGAGAAAAAAAGAAGCACCACCCGAGAGGATTTATGCTCGGGCTTCTATAGACCGAGCTCCACCCCGTTTAAGAGAATTCTTTCGAATGAGCGTCTTTTTTTTACTTTCTACTCCTTTCCCGCTGAGTCGGACGCGATATCGTCCGAAGTCCCTGTTAAAAACTGCATTGAGAGTAGAGTTATAACTGCGGCTCCGAATTTATTGCGAGCTTTAAATTATCGCTGAAAAACCAGTCTTCTATATACTATATATATAGTATAACGTCCATGCCGTAGATCACGAATTGCTATACCGATAAAATTTTCCTGCCTGCCGAGATTCTGCATGCACGCGCACTGCAATTTTTCGTCTTTCATCCGCTTTAAATAAGCTTAATCTGATTTCGAACACTGACTAACAGAGGAGCTCCACCTGCCACCACCTGGACCAAAACTATATTACGATTGATTTTCAATATATCCTGTTAACGTAACTCGAGTCTCTGATCAAAGCACGCTGGTCACCTAAGCATAGCATATATTCGCTGAAAAAATTATTCAACCATTGCAGAAATTATCAGGGAATAATTGAACGTTTGTCGTACGCTCATTGGCCCGTCACTAAATCTACTATGAGAAGAAGTTTTTTGTTACTCCCTTTTCAGTGTTTACGGTTCAACCGTAAGTCCTTTTTAACGATGAAGTTCGATCGAAAACAATCAACATCCAATGCGCACTAAACAGCCAATCGGATTTACAGAACAATCTGTCGAGAAACATAATTATTCTACGCTGTAGCATGATTACTGAGGAAATTGGCTGTGTTGAGGAAGGCATCAGCCTTCGTGCCGGCTATACAAAGTTTCTCAAGAATTTATGGACCACGAGGACGAGTTATAGCCCACGGCTCGCAAATGCAAAGCTTTTGTCACTCTCCGAGGATACATATTCCTCTTACCTGTTTGCTCTTATTAATTCAACTGAAAACAGCTTTACGCTTTAAGCGAATCATTAGAAAACTCAGTCCTTTTTCAATATTTATTTAGCGCGCGGTCACGGCTTTATTATAATCCTTATAGATATATAATACGTAGCCTGATTATCTTTTAATTGCAAAATACCTTATCCCGTATGTTAAATATTTGAAACGCGAGGAGATTAAAATCCAGGTACACAGCGACGCGACGGTATATTGAGAATAGATTGAAAAATATGTGCTATATTTGGTGGACGCGTGCGAGACTCGGTGCATGTTTTCGAAGCAAAATTCGTAAGGGCAATGATATATCGTAGGTATGAGCGAAAGAGTAGCGAGAAAGGTATGCGCCGAGCGAAGTCACAAAGCCTGATGAAAATCACGTCAGTTTACGGCTAAGCGGGTTTTCGACGCACGCGTCAACGTATTCACGGATTAATCGAATATCGACGGCCCGCGGGATTTTTGATCCAGCCGATTGCGAAACCGCGCTCCATCGTCTACAGACAGATTCGCGCGCGACCACGGTTAACGTGTAACTAATCTGATTGCGGTCTGACCATAGCAGACACACCAGCGATATGATCGAGCTGGAAACGCAACGCTGTCATTTACCTGAAAATTTACTGCCACCGCAGCGTGAAAATGTCATTTATATCCTAACGAACTTTCCTTTTTACCCTAAACCAGAGAGACATGGATGGAGAGATAGGAAGGATTCGGAGTGATAATGTGCCAACTAATCACCATTCGATTTTCCTAGCCACGAATATCTGTTTGCGGAAATGTTTAGTATTAGTGCGTGATTAATGTACCACCCAGCTCAACGTATTTTGCATTGTACACTGTACTATCATATCATCCTATCGTTCTGCTACGTTGTTACAACTGGTACTCAAGTATTCTAGCATCCTATCCAGCTAACACCTCTTATACTTGCTTTCCAGACTGTTAATGGCTGTTTCACAACTCCAATGGCTAGGTACATGAATAATACAAAATGGATCGTTTCGTTCCTGGATTCCCTATGGGTTTTGAACTTACAATAATTGTCAACCACAATATTAATATTACGTATCGCGTTCTTTTGTTCTAAAATCCGAGTCAAATTATGAATATAAATTTTCAATGATAATATACGTCACGTAAAGTCACGAAAATTCTCCTATCGAATTTATTAACGAGTCGCATAATAATAACAAGTCCACATTAAAGCGTTCCAAAGATATATCAGAGTATTTTATTATGTAAAATGATCGGATAAAAATCCACGCTTCGGTGATAAGTGGTGTACATTTTATTGAAAACGGGAGAAGTCTATAAATTTTAGTATTTTATCAGTCCTCCCAGTTATCCTTGCACTGTGACGGTCAGTAAATACAGAAATCAGTCGCATAACGTATTCGTGTTTTTAAGTCGTCAACTTTATAATATCCATCTGAGTGGGACACTCACGGGATTTCCACAGCTGCGCGAACGTTGTTAAAAGGTTAAGTGTGCTAAGCTCTTCTCGCACTTGTTATAAAATCGACGTCGCATTGCAACGTAAATCTGCGAAACCCCTGACGTTTGTCTACCGTACCTAAGGGCAGCATTTATCTACCAAATATTTTCATTAACCTCATTAAGGACGAATGAGGTGAGTATACTAACAAAGTTTCTTCCCAAAATTTAGTTTTTATTGTTGAGAAACTCTATAACGAACTGTCATCCAAGAGACATTATTTTTTTAACTAGAATAGTTTTAATGACAAGCCAAAGCTAAACATACATGCATGGTGCTCATCTTGAAAAGGTTAATTAAGATGACTTAATTGTTTCGGGTTCCATGGATGAAATACGCGACACATTTGCCGCGGAAATGAATGGTAGTCAATACTATGCTGTACAATGATTCAAATTAATGATAGTGCATAATTAACATGTTCATTAACCATCATTGGTGCATGTGACTGAATTAATTCACAGCTGATGGAGCCTTGTAAATTTGAACGAGCAATGGGCGTATCTCAATGGCGACAGGACAGTGCATTATCGTAAAATTTCGCATATGCAATTGCGATCAACGCTGTCTCTGCATCACAGCTCCACTTGCATTATGCAGGACGCAGGTAACCGTTCTCCATTCGCCATTCTACTCCCTATCCCATCTCCGTCCCTTAGGATTTTTCTGCACCATTCGCGAAATCCGCAGCATGCTTGGCAAATGCGCCACAAGTTTATGTACTTATTTATGACCCTTTCTATCTTCAACTTTGTATCTTCGTTTCTTCGCTCTTCTCTTCTTTTTGTTCCTGCGCATCCCCCTATTCAGAGTCGAGCTCTACTTCCATCCAAAAGCGTCGCGGTGTATCTGATTCGTGCCAGTTAACGACTTAATCGTATCTCGCGACGAAATCCAGATTTACATTCGTAACTTTTCCCTACTTTACCGAATATATGTATATATACGAGTACGGTGTACCTGGGATGGAAACTGTGTACAAAGCACAGAAACATGCTCAAAAAGGGCTCTGCACGCTCCGAACAATAGCAAACATCTCCTTGAACTTATGATTACCATTAGCAAACTTTAGTGGGACACCCTTCAACCCTTAACATTTGCAGAGGAGACATGTATAGAAAGAGAAAATAATGTATAATTTATTAATGAAAATAGTTTCCTTTTTATTTCGCTCTACATTCGTATTACTATTATATATAATATACATTTGACACATTTTATAAACACAACGTAACTGTGTCACTTATGTAACCATAGTAGAATCGTGTATCGTAACGAAGTGAAGATTTACATTGGTGAGTTTTGTGGGTTAACGAGATATAGAGGCGTCCGAGTGTAGTCAGTAGCGTGGAAAAGAAAAGCTGTGATTCCTTTCTGCACACAGTCAAGTAAATTTCATCTCGCCAGCAGAGAACTTTAGGTTTGGCCACGCATAACTTTTGTTTTTGCAGTAAAAGCGGCGTTTCCTTGCAGCCACTCGCTCGCCAGCTAATGCTTTCGCCAGGATGAATCTTAACATTAGCCACCGCACGTTATTCATAGCGAGAATCTAGGGATATATTTGCTCTCTCGGACTCCGGAAAGTTCCAGAGAATTAGGGGAAAGAGTCGCAAGTGGCGTGAGATTCATTAGTCAAGGAGAAACGTGTCATTAGTTATGAATGATGAACAAAATAGAGCTACTTTTTACTCGTTCTTCACGCCTTCTTTAAAATTATATCATAGAATCTCTCTAATTATTAACGATCACGACTTTCTTGTGTAATGCGAATCAGTCCTTGACTCTCACTCAACTTTTTTCCAACCAAAAAATGTTCAAGGCTCTTGCAAACAATTTGCGTGGTGTGAAAAAGACTGTCTTAAATTCTTGACTTTATTATTGATATCTCTTAGATCAACGGTAAAGTATTGCTCGAAAACAACTTTCTTTCTATCTTTTAAGGAGAAAGTTTATTTTTTCCAACTTTGAGAAATCGGTGAAATATATAAGAGGGAGTTCGTTGGATTATAACCATCAGGAGTTTTCGCTTCTCACCTCCGTCATCGTCATTCTTGATCGTATTCGTGTTACGCAGTGAGCAAAATATATCAGCTTGTCTGTACTTTTTTCAAAAAGTATGCAAAACGTAAGATGATATATAAAAATATGGAATACCTGTAGCATATACGTTCGACAGTATTGCGCGACGACGAACATCCTTACTGAAGTTCAAAGGTAAAATTCGCTTGCGGCTACCCTTTCTCCCTCCCCTAACTCATTGCCAATTCATGTAAATCTTCTTCAGATGATCTCGCGTCAGAGACCTTTGCCCTTGCTTTTTCCTCGTATAAATAAAATTCAATCAAAACTTTATTTAAAACTTCTCACGATGCATCATTCTGTTAAAAAAAAAACAGGAAGATGGAACAATTACTGCAATTTGTCTTTAATATCAAGTGAAAGAAAAGAGCGAAGATGAAAGATGCTATATACTCATTAGTATTATTGCGAGACTACAAAGATGATAGTCTCTATTGAATGTACGGTGTCATGGGGATATTCGAGCCGATGAACCGCTTGATAATAGTAAGGTAAAATTAGGGTGGGATGCGTAAGTATAGATATAGGATAGAGGAAGTGGGAAGTGGGAAGGGGCCTCGAGCTCGAGACTACATCAGCGAACTAGATAAACTCGTGAGGGTAGACTTTATGGCCTTTATAGCAAGCAGGTTGTAACGTAAGTGTGCAGGTGCGGTCAAGATACGCCACGCTGCACCGCGGGGACATCGAGCAACGAAAGTCAAAAGCGTCGCACTCGAACTGCATTTTGGCGGAAAATCGTGCAGCAATGCCAGTTACCGTTTTAATGGTCGGTCGTGTTAATAATGACGCTGGGTAAAAGCACTTTCCAAGTTCAGTGCACATTTCACCGGCGAGAACCAGAGTTGTACAAGTAATGTAGGCGTGGCCAAAGGTGAAACTCGTGTATCGTTAATTGCGACGAGCGAATCCGGAAAATTTGCCAACCAACAAAATCGCGCACGATCATCGCCAGGTGATCGCAAAACCTAAATCTACCCTCATGTCACATTAGCCAGTAAAATCCTCTTTTACCCTGAAACCATATATTTTCACTTTTGCAAAGGATTTTACTTTTGGTTAGACAGAATATAGTAAAGTACTGTGAAAAAATACATGTTTAGGTTTTCTGCTCCTGATTACTTGCATATTACACTTAAATATTTTTCACAGAAGCTTTCTAACATATATATATACTAAATGCGATATCTCTACAATAAAGCTTTTGGACCGACGTAATGATATTGCGAAGCTGATCTATGCAATTGCATTAATTATTCGTGTAACAAGATAAGTTCATACATGGAACTATAATATAAACGGTATGCAAATATTAGTCATCGACGTTGAACGAGAGCGTTACGCTTATCGGTAGTTAATTATTGATACAGCCCCCGATAACTTTCCCAATAGTATTCGCGACACGGTTTCCAATTTTCACTGGATGAACCTAACTCGACAGCAACGTGAAAGCAGCCTGTTTAAAGTAAAATACAAGAGATATTGCGAGATTAAATCGTATTAATAGATATAGGAATGCAAACTGGTGAATTGCTTGATACGTTGATCGATTAATTTGCTAATTCAGTTTTCCTAATCAACGGATAGAATGAAATAATAATGCGTTGTTTGACGAAGCCTTGCCACTGTATGCTTCATCTCATGGAGCATTATCTGCCTTGCGATTTAAGCTGATTAAGACCAAAGGGGTGGAGCGCAAGTCTTTACCACTGAGAACCTCATTGTCTCATCGGGATAATTTCATGCCCTCCTTTGACCCCCCTTCCGCTCCTTTCTTCATTTATCCTTGTGGGTTTCATTCCATACCAAGCTCAGACACGATTCTTTCATTCAAATAAATATATCAGCCTCTAGCTCTAACGGAATAAAAAATTTGCTTGATTAAAGCAAGATGTATTATAATGAAATCGTCTAATTAAAAAGAGAGCAAGACAAATCGAAGGAGAAGCCTTGTCAGCATTGTAATATCGTTATATTTGAAGGGAAGATTGCCATTCTCGGAAATGCTGTTGAGAAATTATCATCTTAGCCCTTGGCAATTTATTAAAGAGCCTCTTATTGCAAAAGGCCAGCATGAACAAGGATTTTTATTAAAACACTTTTTTCTCAAAACTGAATCGTAATTAAAATGCAGCGCTTTTTGTCTCGTGAAGTCATCGTCGACTAATGTACTAATCTACTGTAGTGAGGGAGGGATAAAAAACGGAGGAAAAAAAACAGTTAAATTCATTTCGAGCTTCATTGTTCCGGCTTGATTACTTGGACAAACTTTCTGCGGAAGGCTCAAGCTATTCTCATTTACCAGCCAAAAGAAGATGCAGGATCATATCTGAAAAAAAGTTCATCTAAGACAGTTTGGAAATTTCACTGGGTACTACCTTCCCTGCTCCAGACTTCGTTCCGCCAGTCGATCCGAAGTTATCGAAAGCGTCGTTACCACAACTTTTTCGCGGAACGTTAAATGATTTTTGTCATGACTATTTTTAATGTATTTTATCGTGCCTTCCGTTACAAGCTAATGTTCGATACACGAACGACGAAGATCCATTTCAGAGTTGTGGGATTTTATTAGCGAATCAAAGTTCTTCAAAGTTTTTTTTGTTGCATCGAGTCTAACGAAAACTCTTTTCCATCTACATAGTTCATGTATATAAGTTTGGGGATGATTAAATTTTACATTTTTTATTAATTAATTTTAATAAGCAACGAACACTAATTATATAACTGTAGCAGTAATTATAAATTATAACAATAAGAATCGATGAGAAAAATGGTCTTATTGTAGTCTAATTAGAGCCGTGTACGTGGGCATTCATTATAAAAGTGAGAATAAAATTTTTTACTAAAATTATATGGAAAAATAAAATAAATATTAAGAAAAGTTTTATAATATAAGAAGCTAGTTAGAGCATAGTCATTAAAAAGCGCTTGAATAAATCTCACGATTATTCATCATTAGGATTTGCTATAAAGAATCGTATAATTACTTCTATTAGGTAACGCGGTGGATAATTTAGTGGTAAGGATGCTGAGGAAAATAATTTGTAAGTTTGAAGTGTCGTGAATAATGGTTTGAAAAATTGACTCTATTCTTAGTTTTGAGTACGAATTGGGATGGCTAGAAAGAGAGAGAGAGGGAGAGAGAGGGAGAGAGAGGGAGGGAGGGAGTAGGAGGAGGAAGAATTGAGAAAGCTTTCGATCGACATTATCGGAACCCGATTAGGCGAGCTGGAGAACTCTCCGGGATGTCGAAGAGGAGGATGAAAAAAGAGGAAAGGGTGAAAAGTACGAGTGGGTGGAGAAGGGATGGGGTGGGGTAATTTGCGATCCGAAAAAGCGCGAATTTTAAGTTCCTAACTATTTGAACGGGTGCCAGAAATGAAGCTCTCCGGTTGCAGGGCTCAACGCCCTCGAGAGTATACTGACTGCGCTCGGCTCTGGCTCAGACGTTATTTCGTAAATTTCAACCGGAGCCAAATTTGTGCGTGTCGACCACACATTCAAGACCTCCCGTTGCTCGGTTCCAATTGCGAATCCGCAACAAGAACTTGCCTTCAACGTTTATTTAACGCGAATTAATTATGGCATACAAAGTTTGCCAGGGAGTGTCAGGATAAGCTTCTTTAAGCCGCTCATAATTGACTTTAATTTTAAATGGTAAAAGTAGTTGGCCATATAAATGATAAAACCCTATTTTTATCGCTTTCTAATTTATTGGTCCAAACTTACCGCTGCTTTATGAATTTGGTAATTTCATCAATCTCTCGTGACCATTTTTTCAAGATATCAATTAAATTCCTGCGGCAATTTGTTATAATGCATTTATCTAAAACATATGGGAGAGCTAATACCATTTATCTGAGAAACGACCGGTAGGTTAAAATAATAAATAAATCGTAACTTCGTAGTCAATGGCATTCTACGGAGAATTGCTAGATAAAAAGACTCAAAAGGGTACACTTGAGTTTTTGAAGAAAGGAAAATTTATGTTACGATATTGCATAAACGGTTTAATTTTTGAGAGAACTGATCCCATTAATTGCGATATCCTCAAGTGGTTGCCATAGCCAGACGTAATATTGCTAACTTTCTAAGAGCGAATTTGTGTGTATATAAAAGGCAGAAATTCGCGAAAGCTAAAGGTCCAACTGCAATTACAAATCCGCAACAGGAGTATGGTCCAGACATTTATTTAACGCAAATTAATTATGGCAACAACTTTTCGAAAAAGCAGAAGAAGAGTAGGAAAGTCAAGTGAAAGCGGAGATGGAGAAGGATGAAGAGGACGAAGATAGGACGCCGAGCCATACCAATTATAATTAGTCTTGTGTAAATGTAATTTACGAGTTATACGTGTTATTCGCGTTAATTAAAGTTAGCCTCATTTCCGTCCATCCGCGGTATTCGAACAATTTTCAAAATTTCAATTGATTATTTGCGATTGACGGTTCCACTGTTCCAGCTATTGGATGATCCACAATAATTGGAAATAGTGTTTATAGTATAAACAGCTTTTATTGGCAATGTCAGCAGCAGTGACGCATACCAAAAAAATAGTGGAGGGTCAAACGAATGTAAGGCAAATTAAAAACTGATTTGTTCGTTAACTACAATCGGAATGATAGAAAACAGCGATTGCAGGCTGTTTACGTTGAAGGTCACACATATCACCATGAAATAATAATTGGAATAGTCGCGACCAACCGGCGAGGTAAATATTGTTACGTATCGGTCAAGAATAAAACGAGCTCGCGCTTCCCGGAAAAACTTCTAACATTTATAACAAATTTAGCTTTAATGGCCGGTACTGTGGTCGAAACTCACTCGCTGTCATCCGGAAGTCGAATGGAAAAAAGTCAGAAAAGGCCGGGAAGCTTTTGCCACTAACGAACGAACGTATTCCCTCAAAGGAAATCATTACTAACTCGAATTCGCAGCGAAACGAAAAATATTTTCACATACCGCAATATTGATCTGTACTAACAATTTTTTCCTTCCGCCAAAGTGCAATACAACTATTTTACAAGCCTCACGATTATTAAAAAATTCACGTTGCTGACTTCCGTGGCTGTATATTGCACTGATATTGTAAACCATCGTTTAAAAGCAAGCGAGTACATATTTTTTTTAAAAATCGTATAGGAAAAACTATCGTTTGAAAACAGACTGGTGTACCCTTCTCAATCGAGGACCATGAAAAGTATTTAATGGCATTGGTAGAAAGGAGTTTGTGTTCGGGAAATTATATTGCTTGAAGGCTAACGGAAGTAATTACGAGATGCTTTCTTGACGATAAAGACGACAATGACGATGATGGATAATCGGCTTCTCCCGTCCCTAATCCCCCGACTTTCTTCGTCATCTGCTGCAATGCATATTGAGTTTAATTTCATTTACGCTTAGCTTCAATACAATAGGTTGCCTGTTCTATATGGAAACGTTCGAAATAAGTCAGATTAATATTTATTTGAAATAATAATAGTCTGACGTGGAAACTGAAGTTTTATTCACAAGCAACGTTAAAAAAGACAAGAAAAAAATATCGACTTTACCGGTTATTCATTGTAGAATTCGAGAATTTTATTCTGCCAGGACTGTATCTCCTCTATTGGCGTCAAATATTTCACAATGCTTCTACAAGTCTATCATATATTGACCGTGAATGAAGAATACCTTCGTGCAACAAAGACTGATTGTTCAGCTCTTAAATATATTTATATCCGTACGCTACGGTACTTAACCAAATGGTGCATTTCCTGTCATCGTTGGTCATTTTTGAGTGATGAAAGGTAAAAAATAGAAAGAAAAGGAAAAGGAAAAAGAATGGAAAGAGCAGACGCAGTCGAGCAAAACTGTCGAAGAGAAAAATAAGAAAAGAACTTTATCCTTCCGAGCCATCTTTATTACGCGTTAAGTTTTACTCCATTCGGGCATGCGATAAGCGCGAAGAAAGGCGCCAGATAATTTTCAGCTTAGAAATCTTGGCGAGTATAATTAATCTCGCGAGTTGAACAAAGTGAGCTGCCAAAGAAAATGGTGACGCGATATATGTCAAGACAAACGGGGGCAGGTATTATAAATAACGACTGAAAAAATATCAGCCGCAGTAATCAAATTAAACGTATAACGTCGCGCGAATACACGAAGTGACCTGTGATATTCTGGTAGTACCCCGACAAAGTCACATAGGAAATTCACCAACATCGTCTTTAAAAACACTTAAAGGTGTGCCAAGCCGCGACTTCTAGGTATTATACTTATTATCAAGAAAATTTCCCACGTTCGTAACTGCATCCTTCGACTTTCCTCGAGGGTTAATATTTGTATTTTTATTTTTTCACGACCAAGAAACACACCCGCCGAAACTAGGTAAAAGTTTTAAGCCCATCTACCTAGAGTGCTTTTCATTGGAGAACCACTTCGATCATTCTCTGCATAAGAACCGTTGAGAATTCGTTGACTACTCGAGCGTCAATTTTTAAGCGTTTCAATTTGCCAAGAATGTATACGTATAAAAGCTTGGTGAGAAATTTGCCGTGTAACGGAGAAGCTGTTTGTGGTACGACCTAGTCCAACCATGGGTCAAGTGTACAGTGTTAGTCGGGCAACATATAGTATAGCAAATAAATTGGATAGCAGTTATAGTGGAAGGGGAAGAGGGGGGGGGGGAGGAGCATGGGAGAATCGGGGATAAAGTATTATTGGAGAGTAGGCACATATACATTGATTATACGTCGGCTTCGCATAGGTGGCGAGAGAAATTGAAGTGGGGGTGTGGAGGTAGACTCCAATTAAGGAACGTACATAGACCGGAGGACGAGGATGCCACGAGGACATCGTTACCGGCTCCGACGATCGCCATTATGCCACGACAGGGACGACCCTAACGACACGAGCTTTCGTGATTTATGGCCGGGCGAAAATTCGAATCAGCACGCGTGCGCACAGCTACCGGTTACCGGTTATCAAGCTACCAACCACCCTCTGCTACTGACCATCCAGGATTATACATCTCTCGGGATACTTTCGCCAAGGATTTACCGAGAACCTAGCTAGATTATGGGACTATAATGGCCAAGCAATCCTCACGCTCCTTCCAAAATCTCAACAAATTCAATTACATTAACTTTTATCTGATTCGAGAAGGCGTTCATTCCTATACGCAAATTATAGAATTATCATTTGGGATTATAACGCACTCCATCTTGTTTCATGCCGTGAATTATTTAAGCCACTTTTTTGCAACTTCATCATTAATGAAAACTTTGCGTGATATAATTGTAACAGTCTTTTCCCCGGTGTTTTGATCAAAGATTATGCATAGTGCTCGTAGATTATTTATAGCGCGTGTTAAATCTGACAGAATGAAATTATTTGTATATTTTCTATAACAGAGAATTCTTATATTAAACTAGAGAACCAAAATAATTAGAATTTTCAACTGCGTATATGCATGTTATAATTTATACGCAATTGTCGGCTTCTTGGAAATTTGAGAAACAATTGACTGAGCAGAGACGTTTTGCATTACGTACTGCTCGACGTATTCCCTGCGGCGTTAAAATCGACTTAAACACAAGCGCACGGAAATTATATCGACCATGTATTATATTAATGGATTACTATGGTAAAATCGCGATAGGTGAATCGAGTAACTATCGGTAGAGTGTTCTCGACAGAACTGAGATAAAACGTTAACCTTACACGTACGGGTTTCGCAGGTCAGGTCCCATGAAAGCAGCTGTAGGAATCTTCGCTTGCAATCTCGTGAAATTGATAACACTTACTACGATGTAGACGACATTTTCAAATCAGCCACTTAAAATTCTCATTAACCCTCTTCTGATAGTCGAGAGGGCACCCTATCGAACTCCAACGCCAAACGACTACTTTATTTTCCACTCAGGTTTCCAAGAAAGTTATAAAGCCAGAGAGGCGCGACGCTTCTTAAAAATCAATCGATTTCCCTTACCAGCCATTAATTATGCAGTGCATTGGATTATGGTTACATTGCTCGTAGATCGTATTTTTATTTGAATTTGATTACGAATGGGTCATAAGTTTAGGCAGGCGACTGTGTACTTGCGCCCATTACAGATATATTGAGAGGGAAAGCCAAGGGAAGTTTTGCATGAAAGCTTTGAGCAAACAGAGAGCTCCACACGAAAGGACACTATATTGGTGGTCGAAAACTGCGAGATTAGAAATCACTTGACTCACCGGACACTGAAAGGTAGACCGTCCTGATTAATGGGGGATGGGCGCTGACTTGACACTCGTAAAGGCCGGCGTCTCGCTCCGTCGCAGACTGCAGCAGCAAACGCCAATCATTCGGCTTCTTGTAAGCTAACGAGAATCTAGAGTCGCTCGAGTATATGTGAACGTCGAAGGTGAGCAGATGAAGCTCCTCCCCTCGTCTCCGGACCCAAGATACCTGCAGAAAGCAAAAAAATTTCGTAAAAATCTCCACATGTGTTGCAATTTTATCCTTCTGTATATTATATATACTATATAGGTTTCAGTTTTTCATATGAAATAACCGAGTCACACCGTATGTAGGAATTTTTCAGTTGCTGCGACCAAGAAATAATTTTCCAGCGATGGAACAAGCGACGCTATAGGTAATTGATTTATATTGCACTAATGGAATTTTCCTTGAAGCGAAAAGATTTATTTTAGATTTTGCTCGTAAATTAAGGAAGTATGAGGTACAAAAGGATATCTGATATTCTGTTAGTTGAAGCATCTTACGCTAGCTTAAATTCGGTACTCGTCTAGGGCTTCGTATTTCACGCGAAACTTGGATACGGCAGGGAGTTAAAGAATCATTAGATCTTAAGTCGCGTTAGATGGTAGGTGCGAGAATGCTCGCTGCATGCTGTTGCATTACGACAGATCTCAGAGAAACTATTAGCACCTGCAGCAGTTTCGTCGCAACGTCGTTTGCGCCCCCGGAAACGGAACTCGCTAAAAGGGCTCACAGTCATTTGTCATTATTATAAAGGAATCAGCAGTGAATAATTACATCTTACGAACTTCCGAAATATCCCCTCCCGAGAGAGTTCGGGCCTCTGGCTTTTCGCACAAACTACATTGATACTCATACACCTATGTAAATCGTGAGAGATCACGGGAATGCTTTGCCGAATGATTAAAAATTTCAAGTAAAATGACCGGAAAGAAATCAAAAACATGGCGATGGGGAATGGAAGCAGTATACTATACTATACGAGCAATTCAGTGTTTCCTATGACCAGTGTTAATTTAAATCACTCTAGGTTCACTTGGATTGATATATTGAGCTATTCAAAGTCGAACAATGAAATTCGATAGTTCCCGTTCGATTTTTACGATTTCCCGAGCTGGACGAGAGTTTTCATTTTGTTCGACACGTAATATCGATGAAACTCGGCCATTTTTGGATAGTATCAGAAAGCTAGGGGTTCGAGAAGGAGGTAAAAGAAGAATGAGCATTTTCGTTGGATATATATATATATGTATATATATATATATAGTTAGCGGCAAGTTCGGATGAAGCGTGGACGTTCGATTATGCATACCTTCGTGAGCTTCGTGCTCGATGAAGTCGGGTAAGCATCGAGACCCCATTTGCCCGTTAACCTCACCTCACCAGTTTCAGTCCTTACCGTTCCCTCTGCACTCCAATCTTACTACTTTGTCGAACCATACGGAACGTTCCATGCCAAATTATACGCTAAACGAATTAACGTTTTGAACTTCGATTGGATCTATTTAACCGTCACGCGAAGAGTTTCTCTTTACTTTAAGTAAGTGAGCAAAATTCCTTCCTATACATATTTATCAGACAAATAATAGATACGTTTTTATTATATTATTAATGAAGAAATTGTTCAATTAAATTATTCTAGTGCTTAATATTATATTAAAATCGAAATACTATAATCTCAAATTAATTATAACTTACTGATAATAAAGTTTTGGTATAAATAAACGAAAATTTCCCTCATAATATTTTTACCACTACTTAATTTTCATGAAAACCTCTTAAAACTTTCATATTTAATCTCATATTAGCGTCATATTACAGCATGGAAGCTTATTATTCCTGTTATGAACAAAACATTATGCCCTCAATCCTCACGAGTTAAAATTTTAGTCTTACATTAGTTCCTAAAAGCCCGAAAAACCCTTATTTAGGTTTATTGAATTCTACAAGCTCTACATTAATCTTTTAGAATTCTTTCTAAACCTTAAATCATCTTGGATGCGTATATGAAAAAAAATATATAAAATCCCTTCATAAAAAGAACGCCAGTGTTTCAACGGCAATAAGACTTTATGGACTTTTAGCAGGATTTTTCACTGAAGATATTTTAGAATTAAAATTAAATTTTCGAGCCTAAATTTTAATTGACCTTCTGTGGAAATGTGTAGGCCTACATTAAAATTATAAAATTCTATAACATATTTTTCATCTCTGGAATTTCTTTTAGTACGTAATATCATAGTTCGTAATAATTCTGACGTTAGATGTCAACGCTTCTTTAGTTTCTCGCAGTTACTCTTCAACCCATAAATTCCCAAAGCTTGACTTTCTACATTATTAGATATTTCACATTGCTAAGTATGTGTGTATCTATGTCAGGCTGCCTTTGTATATATTTAGTATAATTGATTAACTATGATCTTACTTAAATGTAATAGTTTCGTAGCTCTATGGATAATTTAAGCTTCGACTCAGAATAACTGCAATATAGAATCAAATCTTCGATCATTTTTAGTCCTGTCTGTGTGTGTATATGTGTGTTATCTCAAATAACGTGTTATTATATATATATAGTAAACCCTATTCGTCATTATTTTCAACTATTGATAATACTCATATTCCTTAATTTGATAAATTTGCTACAAATCTTATCTAGGTCTGACTGGCTGGATAATTTTAAAGCAGGAAAATATATGTATATGTTTTCGTGAAATCTTGCTTTTATTATAAAAATGGAGGAAATGTTCAATTTGTAACAAGTCTTATGATTAAATGATTATTATTTTTGCCCATTAAAAAAAACCTTCAATAATTGCCGACCCCTTTACTTGAAAAGTTTCGTAGATTTAATGTAGATCTGAAATTTGGTGTGTAAAATTCGGGAATTTACATGAACAGTTAATACTGCAGAAATGGAATTATAATTCTATCTCTCCAATAGCATGCCTTACTTATTATAATTATAACACTGCAATTAAATGTATCTTTCGATCGATTAATCTATATTTGCCAAATGCTCTTTAACTATAAGATTTGAATAATCTAGAAAAGTTTGATTAAACTAATTTTAATGTATGAAAGCAAATTGTTAGTCCTTCCATTGGAAAAGTTATTTGAAGGGAAAATAAATAATTGTTATTGCGGATATCAGGCGGATTGGAAGGTTTCGACAAAACGCAGCGACAATTACTTACGATGCACCAAACAATGAGTGCCTTAACCCAGAACCTCTACTCTTCCCAGGTTTCCCTTAATGCGAGTCGTCTTCAGTATCCTTTCAAAGTCTAATCCGATTTCCTCCACAATCTTCCGCGCCCTCTCCCTACGTCTCGTTATTCTGTTACGACTGTTAGTACACCCGAGCACTTTGCTTCAACCTGTTTTCTCCCCCCCTTATCCCCCCCTCCCCCCACTCTCTCTCTCTCTCTCAACTCTTATCTCTCACGCGAAAATCTACTACACACTCCTCACCAAAGGTAAACAACCTCCACACCACAAAAGTTTCCTCAAAATTATCTAATTAAGCAAGTATAAAACTCACAACCATCCTATAATTGTTTTACTTTCGATTGAAACATTTTTCTTTACAACGTTACTCACGTACTTCAATGAGAAACACAAAGCTTGAATTAGGTGTAAACTCGAACACAATTAGATATGGCATTGAGTGACGGAGAATTGATATACAAAAGCTTCGAGCTACCATCTCATAAAATCCATATTTTCCATCCAATTTGAACAGCAGTCGTGTCGTTAGAATGATAATTGGTGGTTGCAGCTAGGAAAGGTATAGGAAAGTTTTTAAGAGCTGATTATTTAGCTGCGAAATATGAACGGAGATGCAAAGTTGGTGGTTGCACGGATATAATTTGTTTGATGCTAGAAATTATGATGCATTTCACAGACTGATAATATTATAAAGCTCTTTGATATTTGAATATATAGTGGTAAAAGTGATCACCCGTTCTGTCGGCAAAGATAGGATACAATGGAACAAACAACGAACAAGTCGATAATATTGTACTCGCGGTAATATCGCCATACGGTGGACCAATGAATTCTCGTTAATACAAGATTAATCGTCGGAGCTATCGTGCAAATGACGCACTCATCCGGAAAATAGAATTTATATATATTCACTTTCGGTACATTAATATTGACAGACCGATGGTCCGGCACGTGCACGATCTATATTATATGAGTCTTCTATTCTCAACAATAATCCGTTCTCATCGCACGATATGAGCATCGCTCTTGCAACATGTACGCTGATCGGTCTCATTTACATTTTATCGGAAAAATATCGCGGAAACGTTTTTATCCAAACGCTCGGAAGACAATTATTATCAATCAATGGACATAGCATCCAACATGATTGATAATTTCGCGAATAATGACAAATAAAAGCGAGAATTGCTCTCGTTGATCGTCCGTCTTACAGCGAAATGAAGTAATGTATTTTCACGGAAATTTTACGAAAATAATTAAGAGAAAAGGTAGGAAAATTCGTAGGAAAGAAGATAGAAATTTAAGAAAAATTAGATAGCGTCTTACTATAAACGAACTAGCAAGGTAAATGCATAGAAAATGCTGGCAAGGGTGTATGGGTACAAACTGAATAGAAATTACGCTCAAAAGCTACAGCTAACCAGCAGCTGCACTTACTTAGCTCCTCGTATTTATTTGAGTAGAGCGTAACTTGCGCAGCGAAAAATTTCCTCGCTGACATTAGGTGATGTGGGAGTTAACAAATGTATACGGACAAAGAAAACGAGACGAATGCGATAGCGCTGTAAGAAGAAAAATCTCGTTCTCTCGTAAGAAACACATTTCGTGATTGTAGGCACATTCTAATATTGCCAACCCCACTGCACAAGCTTTCTGATCAATTTTCCAAAATCAGTATAGGAATATATAAATTAAAACGCGATTGAATTTCAAGGAAACTTTGATATGTTAAGTTTTTAAGCAAACGTTATGAATCTACACTAAAACTTACAGCAATATATATATATATATATATAATTACAAAATATTTGACGCAATACGAATATGCAAACCTTAAGCCCGATTAATTCTATTCGCTAGATTTTGACGTATTTTCATTCACCATCTACCGGCGGGCGACATATACATATATAGACGTAACTACATACATGTCGACAATACCACGACACGTGCATGTGTCGACTATGCAGCAGCTCTGTGGGCTACAGCAGCAAATTTTACCGACAATTTTACTAACAATGATGGTCGATACTCTTTCTACTGTCATCAAAATTGGAGCTGTACACGAAAAAAATGAAATATTGAAGGAATTCTTTATTCGCGACAATTCAATATTTTCGAATGAACGTGGAATCTGGATGAACTAGCCAGCGCTCTCTCTCTATAGATATTTCCTATAATTTCTCTAATAATTCGAAAACTTTCATTGTAAACTCAGAGGCAATCTGACGCACGGTTGAGCCGAGCGATAAGCCGACAGGTACTATAGACAGGGACATATAGGGAAGTGCGAGGAAAAATGACCCCACGTTCCCCAATCTGACGTATGGTATGTACTTGGGGAAATATTATATAGTTATATAACGCAGTCGCTGTACTATCAAAAAAAAAATAATACCAATCTCTCATCCGGCTGCAATTTAAAATTCTACATGATATTAAAAACTTTAATGGACTATAAAATCAAGTTAAAAAGTCAGTTGAATTATTAGGCATAATAATTTTTATCGAGTTCTGAACATATTCAAAATTGAAGGAATTTGCAAACTGAGCTATAAGAAAGTTTTTCATTGTAACAATGAATCCGTAATTTCGTGATATATAACGTTACGGGAGTATTATGATTTGCTTATCGTAGTTTCCAGCATCATTGATTAACGCCGACACAAGGGAGGAAGTAGAAGGTAGAAGTAACAAGGTCTATGCAGCATTATTCGAAAATCAGGCGAGATAACTTGAGCATCTTTCTCAGGACAGTGACTCGAGGGAGCTGCGTTCGGAAAACTTTAATTAGCTCGGAGCTTTCATTGACGAAGTACATCGAAACTTTGTAGCCAGACGCGGGCGGGCAAATGCGGTATTGGCTACGAGAGCGTCGAGGAAAATGTACGCGTGATAATAGCTAAAGCGAGTATCGGTTCTCTCGCAAAAACGATTAATTGAAAAGAATGTAGCGTCGTTTCGTGAACACGATCGCGTGAAACTTGACCAAAAAGAAAAAGCAAATCCCGTGTGACATTCGAATTCCCTACGAGGAAGCTGAAATTACAGTGGATAAAACTTGATGAAGAATTATTAACTCCTGGAATATTCACTCTTATATATACTTTCTCTGTGTGACGAAGGAAACTGTTGAAACGTATGATTAAAAAAAACACGGTAAAATCGACTTAAACGAAGAATAAGAATAGGTTTGACTAATCGATAATCGAGTATCGATCAACCAACGACCACGCGATAATTTTATTAGAAACGTTTTATGTAACGAATGTTAACACGAGAGGATCAGAGATTTTCTTTTTGCTCGTCGAATCGGAGGTAGGTACTAGTAGTCTCTTATTCGAATTTGACGGGGTTGTATATCCCGTAATTAAATAGGACGTTTATGTCACCCGGGAGAATATCTCTGGGATCGTTTTCTGCAGCCAGAGGAATCGAATGTCGGACAGTGGCAGGATACAAGTTGGTAGGACGACACGGTGTATCCTATATACTTTAGCAGTATTCTACGTTACGAGAAAAACGACCCAGTGATTCCCATCGGAGCCGGTGAACTGAACGAATTATTGCAAGTTCAGGCCTTAGCCGGCTAACTGAAAAAGTTAATGAAAAAGGAAACTAAAAAAGACAGCGATCGAAAAGAATCAAGACCCTATTTGAAAAAAGAAACGAAGCTGGAACTTTTCCTCTGATAAATTAATTTAAAATTAACAGAGTTTTCGGTTTGGACATTTCGACAGAAGTAGTGAATCGAGAAAGATTTAATGGATAATTTTTGAAGAATTATAACGAAAGAATATTGAGCCCTGTTGACTGAAGAGGAAAGAGATAGTTTTATACATATATGTAAGTGGAATCAATATTGATCGATTAAAACTGGGTAATTAGTTAATTACATAGTGGGTGACGGGACGAGGAAAGGAAGGAAGCAGGCAAGCAAGCAATTCCATCCATCCAAGGCAGTTTTAGCAAGCTGTTCGAGTAAGTGAACTCTCTGGATGAACTATAGAGGCTCCTTGCGAGTTCACTAAAGAGATTAGTTTTTTAACGAGCACCTCGCGAGTTAGTTTTCATGGAAAGCATTGAAGATAGAGGCAGCGTAGGGTCGGTTCGCGATGCTAAGAGCTAAGAAATGAGAGAGTGAATGAATCATTGAATAAAAGAGGGAGAGAGAGAGAGAGAGAGAGAGAAAGGGGAAGCTGGTTCTTGGTGGAGGGCTTGGATGCGCGGAAGCGTCGAGACACGCCCAGTTACGCGAACACTCGACAGCATTATGTGGGTTAAGGGGGTCTTACGACAATCACAATCCAGAGACTGAATCCTCAAAGCCTAGCTAGCTGGAAAGCCAGGAAGCCAGGAAACGCGAGAGCTGCAATTATCCGGACACGTTCTTCAGTCCCTCGAAAGAGGGAACCGCCTAATTTAACGACCGTTCGCCTTAAAATTTTAAACTACCGGCTAAAATACGTCCAACAATGGAAGCTCACCTGCAGCTAGCAAAGCTTAACTTTACGCCGAGAAAGTCTAGAGAGAGAGAGAGAGAGAGAGAGAGAGGGAGGGAGAGAAAGAAAGAAAGAAGGAGAGAAAGACTCCGATGGGACTCGAAGGAAAGCGCGCGAGACGCTTGCCAATGAAAAACTTTCTTATCCTTTATAGGACTCGGCGTATTCATTGCTAGCCGCTGCCCGTTGCAAATAATCAATTCGCCGCCAACTTTCTTATCTAGTACTGTACTTTCTGAAGCGAGAAATAGTTCCGTGGGATCTTGCATAGTTTCGGTTTGGCTCGTTGAATGAAGTTTCAAATAAGTGGAATTGGCCTTGAGAAACTCAGCGAACAAAAATTGGGGTTAAAAGCAGTGCGTTCGGGTCTCATGGAAAATTCTCAGTGAATTTACTTTCTTACCGAAGGTTTTTCCTACTCCCCCCCCCCCCTTCACATCGACTCATCCCTCTCAACCCGCCCCGGTTCTATCCATCCTAAACACTGCACACATCTACACTATTTGTTTTCTTGCCACATTTTTTTCTACTATTTTTTAATTCAATTCTCCTTCTTCCCGCATCCATATCTCTTCTTTCAAGGACGCTCGAGCCTCGGATAGTTCTTGTCTCAAAACACCTTCGCCCGGCTTAGAAGAGAGGATGAGGCTTCTGCGAAATGGGCTTTTTCGGAGAGTGGAACTTCGGTACACCGAGGCAAGTGTGGAAAGATAAGAAAAAGAAAAGGAGCGATGGAAGTAACCGGGACGCTGCTACACAAAAGTGCAGGGAAGAGAAAAATGGGATAAATAAAATATATCGTGGCTGATATAACGCTACGTAATATTTACACAGGGTAAAACAATGAGGAAAATCAAATGTGTAACAACTACATTGGAGTTTACCGGTGAAGCGGCTCTAATGCAAATTGATTGCGCGATCGTGCAACGCAACCGCTTCTAGACGGACTGTAAAATGAACAAAAAAAGCATCACCATCCGATTCATTGCACTCGCCATCAGCAGCAGTTATCGACTTATTAACATTATTGATCGTCGCTCCCACTGCTAGCTCTATTGTTATTCGTAACGAAGTTTCGCCGCGACGTGACAGGCAGATTTATTCGTTAAAAATAAATTCCTAAACAAGCCAGCTGTAAAGTACGGGGTGGAACAAAGAATAGTATAGAAAAAAACCCCTTTCATTTATATACAACAAGCTCATAATTATATTACCATCAAACTTCTTTTACGAAAAATTTGACGTATAGCGACAACGTTATCCCGCATACTTGGCTGGCTCAACAAACTGTTTTACTACTTGTCGTGACCCTCATATACCAAATGTCAGTAGTTTCCACTAAAAAAAACAAACTGTACATTACCGTTCTACAAATTACTCCTAAAACTAACTAACAAACAACGCGTACGATACTTTCTCCAACATTTTACGAGGAAGGACTTTTTCCTATCACCTATAATACTGCTAATTAAAGGCACAAAAAAGTAATGGTTGTAGTACGTGATTACAGTACTGAGATAAGTACGTACAATAATTACCGACGCGTTGATAGTTGGAAATAACTTTGGCACAGGTTACTCAAGTGAGGTAGAAGTTTAACAAAGTCAGCCGTAGTGCAGCTTTAGTCAGGCTGATGCCAGAGCGAATTACAAATTTCGAGCTTTGCCCCTCCGGGAGACCAATACGTACAGCGCTATATAGGACATTATATTATAAATACGTCATACTCAATTATTGCTCGTTGAATCGGTTAATTAAATCATCGATCGAAACACGAAGCATTAATTTGCAAGGAAAGCGTAAACAGTGCAGCCGTGCGCGAGTGTTTGCTCGGATGTAGCCTGGTCTTTTCACTGCCGCGTTTACCGCAGCGTGAATTTCAAGCGATGTCCTGGCAATTTGGGTCAAGCGGTTTTGAGTAATCGGGCTATTTCTTTAGCAGCGACGAACGCTTCGTCAGGAGCGTTCTTTTAAAGGAAAAGACGCGAACTCGACGGTGATCCGGTGACGCGCGTGCAGCTACGTCGACGCTACTCGAGGAAGGACGGAGTGATAAAGCGACCAAGTCCCTGAATTAAGAGGAAAATATTTCGCCGTTATTCGCGGAATTTCCTTTGGGAGGACTGTCGAGAGGACTCGTGTATGTGCGATAGCCGCGAAAGTGGAGTTGAAGCAAACGGTAACGAGATGGGGGGTGAGTGAGGAGGGGATATGGGGGGGGGGGGTAGGAGCTAGAGGAAGGGGAAGAGAGGAGGAAAGTGTGCGGAGAGAATGATGCAAGTACCAAGGGAGAGGAGAGGGTTGAGTGGATAAGTTGAATGCATTTGCGAAGGCGGAAAGTTGAAAAAGAAGAAGCGTGAGGAAAACACAGAGGGAACGAGACAGGTCGAAGCACTTAAAGGGGAAAAGGAGTCGGCAAGGGAAAGTGGATGCGGTCGCTTATAGTCAGACCTGTATACCCTCTTCTTGCGAGGCACGCCTTAAGAAAAAGAGAGACAACTGTTGACTGGCAAGATTAACTCCTGCGCTCTTTCACGCCAGGCTGCCTTCTTTAAACTTCTGCAACCCCGAACACTTTAATGCTGGTCATCCAATTCGTGTGGGATTCCGTGATATTTTGCTGCGGAAGATCCGTCCGGTAGCTATGCGAGTCACGTTCGCCGGGTCGTTAACAGCCATTACGTAATGGTTTCTTTTTGGCAAGCTAACCGGGCTTTATGACTCGTCAGTGCCATGGAATCACGGACTACCTCCGGTATTAAAGTTATCGTTGCTCGAGTGCTTGCGAACAATGGGCCGCGATATCACCGGAGCGCGATGATTGGAAATTGCTCGGTGAAATCGGGTCAATGACCTATGGCATTTCCGCCTCTCGGGATGCTTTAATGCACCAGGTGGATTCTCTTGCTTACGGATTTACACTTACCGTTCGCTTTTGCAGATTCTGCACCCTGCAGTGCAGGTATACTTCAGCTCCGAGCTGAACCGTGACGTTGGTTTCTGGGTCCTCGAAGTACGGCTGTGGCTCCGGCGTGGCTCCCGTTTCGGTTGAGACGCTCTCTGCCTCGTAAACCTATGGAGTGCACCAGATAAGCCGAGATAAGACACACATCGGTGCGCATCAAAGATTGGGACAAGCACCTGTCCCCTCAGTCGACTGATATCACATGCCTTTTCATCAAAATTCTCGATAAACCTTTACATACCGTCGCAAAAGGTTAACGTATATACATAATACAGAGAAAATAGGTGTTTCTACCTTGACAACTTGGCATTGGTAGATGCAATTGAACAACGAGATATTTTAAATTGCTCTCTTCCATTTTCATTGCAAGTAAACATTTAGCTCCAGTGTGAGTATAATTGTAAACTTTATACTTTCTTTCCTCTCTCTTTTCAGAAATATTTTTACTCGTTACTGAATAAATGAAGATGGCGTGGTTATACTGTTAAAGTGTCTTGGAAATTTCTCGTTCGTTTCAAATTAACTATATATATATATACTATAAGAAGAACGCCAACTCGGCCAGCTTTGTAAAGCTCTAATTCAATCGTGCTTCGTGTTGTTTACATTATTGTGCGCGGAACGCAACGTAATTATCGCGTTTGACGAGTGAAATAATTCAATCGTCTACGTTTTTTTTTACCCCCTCTTTTCAACTTTCGATTGTTTCCCTTAATAACAGTTTTGAAGTGGCATAACTTGGTGAAAAAAGAGCAAGGCGATGAATTACGACGGAAAACCGATATCTGATATTCTTATTATTTTTCTTTATACACAACAATGTACTGTTTTTTCAATGACTTACAAATTGCTTATGCTTACTCGTTTAGCATGAAATGTGAAAGAATACGATAATAGACCATAGCCTGCATAGCATCAAACGTTAGTAGAAGCTTTCTGTATACTTTGGAAGAGTCGTTCTTTTTCCTCATAACTTAACGATTTTATTTCATACGACTCTGCAAATTTCATTACAGACATTTTTGCAATTTGGGTCATATGTCCTTACGTGACTTACCTCGGTAAAAGGTGAACTGAGCTCATGCCAAAAGGATCTTGGTAGATTTTCTAATCCAGGATATGGCTTTGCACCTGCAACATATTTACGATACCATAAGAACACTCTTAACAAGATTTAAATTCAATTTTGACCCGTTCATTAACGTTAAGCATTGCGTGCAGTCTTATTAATTAAGAGATAACCTTAATTGTGTCATAATAAAGAGGATATAAGTAGCGAGAGAAGCACACGAGAAAGAAAAAGGTATGACAAAGGAGGCTTGTTTGCGATGCACATGCACGGGGAATTAGGGAAGTCTGCAGGTAGTTAGTGCCCGAAGCTTCAGTAGCACGAACCGAAGATTGAATTAATAGAGAAGTAGTTGGAAAGTTAGCTACAGGATAGTGCAACATCAACGGATATTCTCAACAAGCGGCATGGAAAGGTAAACCCCTTTGGTCGTTCCCCGACGCATTGAATGCCCTTATCAGTCCCTAGCACACGCTACCGTACGCGAATTTCCAAGACGATACTCCTAAATATACACAACTCCGGCCAGTTATACCGACATCGCCCACCTAAGTGCTCATATCTAAACTCGCGAAGGATGCTGGCTTTCGACCAAAGCAAAACGCACGATACGATTCTCGCGTAGCGTCTGTAGACGCTCAACTTACAACGTGACTATTGCACCATTCTCATTCTTACCATCCAATCCCCTGAGTTACATCCTCGCAGCACGCTCGCTTCGACTAGACAAAAAATCTCTCTCCGGCCAGAAAGCGTCTAGAGAAAAGATTCAGCTGGTATATATTTCCTCGTAAAAACAGTCTCGTAGCTTTCGGAGAGAAAGCTACGAGAAAGAGAGAGAGAGAGAGAGAGAGGGAGAGGCAGCCCCTGTTTCTCGTGTGCCAATATAAAGGATAATGCTTAAAAATGGAATAATGAATATATAGGCGCACGAGTGAAAAAGTACTGCCATTTCGCTTTTTCTTTGTGATTTGTGAATTGCAGCTCTTTGATTTTCAGGCAGAAATCATTGCTAGCAGTTGCCGTGTCCGATATGTGCGTGATATTTTTGGGCTATTCGGGCGAGCGCGGTAAATGCGATACGCCATTGTGCGTTGGCATAAAAGCCCCGGTATATGGCATATATGGCCGGGCTAAACGAGGAAGAGACGTAATAAAGTCACCTTCACGCCACCGTTTCAGCCGAAATCGAAAAACTAAGCAATCTTGACTCGAGTAAAAGACAGAATCGAGCGAGATCGAGCTGCAGAGGGTGGAGGAGGGGGGGGGGGGGGGGAGCGAACGACAAGTGGAGAGGTTGATGGAAAGCGAGTGGGGAAAGGACAGGTAAACACACATAGAGAAAATGGAGAAAAAGAAGGAGACCATAAGGGAGGGCAATATCTTTCGATCAAATTCGACGACTCAAACGACATCGCTCCTCTCTCTCTCTCTCTCTCTCTCTCTCTCACTCTCGATATATAGCATGCCTCCCCCCTGCCTCCTGCGTACCAGTCGTCTGGAAAGTCCTTTCTCATTTCCGCGACCACGCCACGCTCCAGAATCCGAGAAATTCAGCTTCCGGTGAAAACGCACAGCCAAATTATTTTCTAAGCTAGCCTCAATTCCGATAAACTTTATGCAGCTCGAATAGTTCTCGAATACGGGTGCAGCTGCTGCCCTCTATTCTTCCTTCGCGCGTATACGTTTCGACTTTTTTTTCCTTCCTCACTGAGGTTTCCAATCGTTTCCCGCTCAGCCGTTTCGCGCAAAAAATTTCAACAAAATTCTAAAGATCATTCATTAAGTGCACCGCGAGCTATTCTCGTTAACCAGTTTTCAAAAGGTTTTTTTAAAGTGCATTGATAATTAATTTCAGTAAAATATCTACGTGCGTCGTTTGGAAAATCGAAATCCTTATTTTTCTAACGATTATACGCTTTATTCTTAACATCGAGTTTCGGTTGCCACGCCCTGCTTCTATATACAAAGCTGAGGAATAGGTGGTAGTAGCGGAGAAATTTATTAGAAGAAACGACAGGATCCTCCGTCCTTTCTGGCAGGACCAATCTTGCCGGCGGAATTCTTTCGCGTTGTACTCGTGAAAACGGAGCACGCTGCCGAATGGACTTCTAGTATCTGCTGGAAAGACCAAATACATAATCTTTTCCTACAAGGATAAACCTGGTTATTGCAGATACAATCTCGAAATACGCGCATCTCTCCACTCCCTACCTTTTCTTAGTTGAGATTGCCCCTCGAATAGAAAAAGGATAAGCGTACCGTTCATATTTCTGAGTTTACTGCGATGAACGACTAGCGTCAAGGAAGTAATATGTTTTCGTTTAGTGCACTTCGTTTTATCTATTTATAGAAAATTATATTTGTATTACTAATACACCCTTTAAAAATATCACAGAATAAATCGAATTTGTGCATTAATGCTATATATATATATATATATTTGTTTGAAAGCACGCTAGTATACATCTGTTTGTACAAAAATCCAAAACAGCTAGTCTATATATATTGATAATAAAAAGCAGAGAGCAGTTCAATTATTCGTTAATCAGAGGTGTATTAGTAAAAAGTCAAAGAACGGGGCAATTCCAATAGAGGACCGCGACAACGCAAGCTCTAATGGTCAGAGCGTATATCGATTACCGATGACAGTGCTGTAACTATTGGAGCTTCGGTGACATAACGGCCACGCCGAATTTTAAAGTACGCCAGGTTGAAAAGTGATCTGTCGTCGAGAGCGCGACGTTTAATTTATGGACAGGGGATTGGAAAGCGGTCGATTTATGGGGATCCAGTGCCTTAATTGGAAAATTATAGGACATTGTGTAGGTACTAGGGGCGCCAATAGTTTTAGCCCGTAGCTCGTTATTCAGCAAGTATAATCGGGGCCATCCCTTTCCTGTCTTTTTCCACTTCCTTTGGCCCCTTCCTCCTTTGCCTTTTTTACAGTCTTAACGGTATCCATTCATTCCCATATATCTATGTACAACAGCTACAAGATTAAGCTGCTTCGCCCAACCAGTGTACTTCCTTACCGATCGAGCTCCATCGAAAACACATTCTTGGCTTTTTAAGGTGAGTGCTTTTTAACCAAATCGCTATACCTATATATACCCTACCCTAAATACTTCAGCATAGTTGTTTAATTACTTATTATTTTTTAGCCGAAAACACCCGAATTTTTGTTAGCTTTTGATCCAAATGCTGCCAGGCAGACAATTAAAAACAAATTTATACTTCGGCTTAAAATACATAAATATTATGCACTGACATACACAGCTATTGTTTCAGCGTAAAAATATATAGAAGAAATTTATACATACCAAAGGTATTGGCGGTGCAGAGGTAATGTAGCTGCTGGAACAGAACTGAGGCCAGCAAGGCCGCAAAACGGCTGAACATCTTACTCGATCCTCAACTCATTTCTCTTCACAAAGCTCGCTGAATGTCTCGGTCCTATCTTCGATCTGCAACAAGTGCGAAAATCTCATTTAAAATAACGAAATTCTCATCCAAGTAGCGTTTGCCTCGTATCATTAAAATTGCAATGTGCCCTTTAAAATATAGTTATCTTTCTTTTTTCCTTCCGTCTTTCAAGCTTCCAACATTCAACTATTCAAAGCCACGAATCCCTAAAGCATGAAAAATTACCGTAGCATTACAAAGTAGCTAACGCCGCAGCTTCCCACAGCAAACTCATGTTTATGAAAAGAGCCACCAGACAGCCAAAAGAAGCTTTCCTCCGAAAAGTAATGTGAACTCGGATAAAAAAACCTATCCCCAAAAAGGCACTTTGACAATATCTTCCTTTTTGCCTCGAGTCTATATCTTCAAATTTCGCTACACAGTTTCAATTAAACAAACGTAAGTACATAAGGTTAGAGAATAGTTTTAAGCTTTTGCCAAGCCTCCTTCGAACAATTCCTCATATGCATAATCGGATTAAACTCGCTTTTCCCTACGCGAGCCTCGATCGCATGGATTGTTGAATTACAGTTGAACGTTGAATTAAGAGTGATCAAAGGCGCAAATCATATGATTTAAAGTACGTACTTAATAACTAATTGCTCTAGAATGTTATTTAGATTTCTAAAAAGTCGTCGAGGGAACGGTATAATTTTGGTCAGAAAACTTTGAAAGTTCGATGCTTAACTGGTATGAAAAAAGGCATAAATATGCTAATTTATACATAGTACCCGTTTTAAAAGTCAAGATGTAGAGAAAGCAATGAATTGAAATCGAATGGAGGATTGTTACCACAAGATTAAACTTGATTGAAATTGAAGGGGACTAGATCAACCTATATATATATATATATATATATATATACCTAGTTTCTTTTTCTTCTCATATTAAAATGGAACTATTTAGTAATAGATATATAGAGAGATAAGGAAATATCGGACGCCTGCTGGCGGCAGTCTCTGTCACGCCAAAGTAAGGAAGGACAAGCAATTTTTCGTTCAACAGTAGCCGAGCACCTGTCGTTCATCCTCGAAGTTTCAAATTGTTTCACTGTCTCGCACAGGTGCCAATCCTGTAACAGCCTGTGTTTCCTACGCAAGAAAAAAAATAATAAATAATATATGGTAAGCTGTCAACTTTTTTACATGATTCCCCAATATTCCAGCAAATTTATACCAAATCGTTCTATAAATCGTAAAATTCCATTGACGTTACTGGGAGATGATTTAATCATTGCAATTGTTGGAACATAAATGCAAAATCGACCAGCGAAATATATTTAGCACGATTACATTGATCATTGCCGGTTATAGCGATAAACAAGCTTTAAGGGGAAGAGGGAGAGCGAGAGAGAAATGGAGAAAAATCGTAGATTGAATTTTAGTGTATCTTGAAGATTCATGCAGCACTGATTCAGTTAGAGAAGCAAAGATAGGAACTAATGCGATATTATTTCTCAAGCGTGGAATCGTTCACGTCTGTACGAAATGGGAGTGAGAATGGAGAGGGAGGGAGGGAGAGAGAGAGAGAGGTGAAGCAGAGACAGAGAGAAAATCGCGCTACCGATGCGATTAATAACTTCCAGCTCGAGAGCTCGTGGCTAATAACGGTCGGTTCGTCGAGCTCGTCGAGCTTGTCGAGGTTTATCGAGCAAACATTGGCCGAAGAGTCGAGATTGCGAGCAAAAGAGAGAGAGAGAGAGAGAGAGAGAGAGAGCGAGACAGAGTGAGGGGGCTCCATTGCCAAAATCGATCGGCCAGTAGCCAAAGCCAAGTCGACGCGAAGCCACGCACGAACAGAAAACCTGAAACAGCCGGTAAGATATTGCCCTACCGATCTGCGAGGCAAACGATCAACTGGGTTAACGCCGATATACCCAAGATATCGACCACGCCGCATGAAACTTAAGTAGCCGCGATAAAACAGCTACCTTGGAATCGCGTCAAAACCCATAAATCACCCTTTTCTCCAAAAACTACCACCTCTCTAACATTTTTTACCAAATATTATATTATACTTACATTTACTTTTCCAACGAAACATTTTTCCGATATATTTATCTTTTCAAACGTTCCATTTCATACAGTTATAATCGATAAATTTTTCCAATATCAAATTGAGAGAAACAATAATGTTTAGGAGTATCGCAATGTAAATCATTTGTCCTTCAACTATTATTTTGTAGTTTCGACTACAATATGAATTAGCTATTGAGACTATATATGAGTAATAAGAATTAATTAAATTTTTAAAAACTGATAGTTTTAACTCTGGAAAATAATTAAGGTGCTATAATTTAATAATATTTTATATTATTGGAGAAAGATAATAACTTTATTACTCTAAGTTCTCTGTAGAAAATTGAATCGTCCTCTTCGTGCTACTGTGTAGTAGAAATTTGGCAGCGAAAGTACCGAGTGAAGTGAGCTGAAAGATTGGCGAATCAAGTTCCCACAATGTAGTAAATGCTGCAAGTTATATAAAACTTAAAAGAAATTCAAATAATTGAAGGCATTTATGTTCTAATTTAAATAATTACTAATACGCTATAAAAGAACTATTAATACTAGTAATATTACAAGGAATTTCACTATTTATCTTGATTTTTTTGACTAATATAATCAATAGCTGGTTTATATTTTACTAAATTTTTGTAATTGGAAATAATATACAGGATATATTTCTAAAGACAGCATACAGCTAGGAGGCTTCGTATTATGTTGTTAAAATACTCAGTATTACCACATATTCTGTTTAATTTATATTTAAATGTACCAACAGACGCTGTTTAAAAAAAAAATAATATTGATAATAAATAATAAAATTTATTAAACTAAAAATACAATTGAAAATTAACCCGTCAATGCTATAATCAAATAATACCATTCTATATGCCAGTCTTGGATAATAATATCCTTCCTCACACTATATTTTGAGTAGTTCAGACTATATAATTCAAACTACTATTTGTATTTCTCTTGGCGCCACAAAGCCATCATTACACGAGCCACGTAAAACTGCTGTGTAAACTTTGTACTACGAAATATCCTCAATAAAGCATCTGTGTTAAAATTAAAAGGAAACAAATGAACGAATAAGATTAATACCTATAGGGAAGAACACACTGTTGGATTTGCAATAGCCCAAAGCGTCCACGGCTAAAAAGTTTTTCAGCGATTTTCATGCTGATTGATGATTTCTTTTTGTCGAACATAAGGTGTAGTTGACGCTAGGACATATTTATCATTGATTCTCGTGACATCTACGATGTGGCGTAAAAGTAAAGTAGCCGCCATAAAATAGTTGAATTGGAATCGTGTCAAAATGCATATATCACGGCATATATGAGAAAAACTAGGGGCTCGGAGAATTCACCTCGTTCGGAGGGTTTAGTTTTTTCGAATATCTGAACCAAAGTTAATTCATCTGCAGTATTGATGAAACGTTACGACTTGTAATTTAATTTATTCCCAATTTAACGAAACGAGGTAGAACAAAAAATAGATTTGCAGCAGATAATTATGGATTGGTAGAGCGAGGATTGGTGATTATAAAACTAGTCCGCCTTTTCGCAGTATACGTTTAAACGAGATCATTACTATCTTAATAGTAATCTCTTACAGGCTTTACGCGTAATAGGAAAGTTAACAGAGTAGCGCAAATACCCTTACACTTTGGATGTTCATGAGACCATCTGGATTTGATTACTCGCGTAATATGTGCTCCGTAAATAATTACGCCTGACTTGCGACATAGTTCGTCGCGTATCAAGTATTTTAATCATCGCGACAAATCATTGACGATTTGGAGAGCCCGGGCTATAAGTTAAATGGACCAAGCCGAAATGAAAGCATAGATTCGATGAGCAACTTTGCCAACGGACGGCCGTGCAACGTTTATTTACGTGCAACCTGCAGAAATTAATTTAAGTCCTTGTATGAGATACCGGCATTGGTGGCCATAGCAACAACCACAGCACAGCTATTGACAATCGCATACGAATAGCGAATACAGATCAGATAGTGCAACGTGCAATCTAATCGGAAAATCCTATACTGCCCGCATAGGGAAACATAAAGAGTTCTCCATGGTTTCACGCACCCCCCCCCCCACCCCCCTCGCTCCCTACAACTACAACACATGCCTCTCGTAGCAAAAAATTCACGCTAAACCACAAGGCTCTTTTCACCCTGCACGTATCAAGCCTATACATAGTGGGTAGCTATTATTAATCCTAAAACGGAAGTAGTTATACTTGCAGAGGCCTCCAACCCAATATTGACTTTGGAAGCGTAAAAACAATTTTTCAACGGCGAGATGGTGAATAATGGAGCAATTATTAAGCATTTTGCGGTCGATCAATTTATTTGTAAAATATCAAATAATTTAAGAGCTGGAATGAATTCACTAGTTGAAACGAGGTATATAGTCAAAGAAGCACGAAGCCTTTCACATTAGATTTGGTTAAGGTTAGATTGAGGTGGTCGTTCATTGTATGCATATGGGCTTCCTTTGATTAACCCGCAGACAGCTAAATTCTTGGACGTACTAGGAGGATACGGGTTGCAATTATGCACTCTTCATTTGCTAGGGTACTGCAAATCAGTTTCGCCCTAGCTTTCCCGTGAATCGATCGAGCTATTGCATGGGCGTGCACAACATTAGTTATCGGTAACAAGCATTGCGAACAAGTACGTTACAAGGTAGCCGAAGCGTGTTCTACACAACCATAAAATACATGTCACATCGTGCCGCCGTTCGTGTTAACTCTGCGTTCCAATCGCTGCCGATTTTCTATCTCTCCCTAGTACTAGCTAGTACGTTCTTCCACTCGTGAAGGCCTATTTAACGCCATCGCGAAACTTTAACATCACCAGTATGACAAAATTCCTCCATTACTGTGCGTCTCATTCTTGACCAACAATCCAGCTTTAACTTGCTTAAAACAGAAATTTCAACCATGTGTTCTCCATCCCCAATCTTATTCCCTTCATCTATATTACAAACCTTTAACCCCTCCTCCCCCACAACCTTCTCTCACACTGGTTCGATTACCCGTTCCACCTCCAGATAATTAAAACCACGAACATTTGCTTAATCTCAGAATGAATTTCACCCTCGTGTTTGAATCAAGTGGACTTGTTCGGAAAATTGTTAAATTTTGCAGCGTGTAATATATATATATATATATATATATATATGAAGCGACTGGAGCTGATACTGCAACTTCACGTGTCATTTAGTGTGCTTGCAAAATGGAAATGACACGATATTGAGGATGCTCATTCCCATTTTTACACTGGAAGATATTCGATGAAAATGTGACGTGTCCTGAAATTCACCGTGGTCAGAGCACCGTGCTGCAAATATCACAAATATTTTTGCTCCTGGGTGATTTAAAGTGTTAATAATATCGAGGTTGTGAGTGTGTAACGTATACGTCAATGGTAAATATATAGATGTTACAAAAGAATTTTTGGATTTTACATGTTCCCTTATATTACAAAATTATTGGAAAAGTGCCAATTATTTATTAATTTTTAACCGTGCAATTAGACAAATTTTCTTACGCATATTCACATTGATTTTAATGACAGTATGTGTTCGGTCGATGATTCTGGATGATCGGTGAACTTTGGCCCAATTTGAAGGACTGCAAAAAAATGTTAAAAGTCTAATGATTAATGACAAATTTGGCAATAATAATGAATTAGATGACGAATGAATACTTGTCATTTGCAAACAATGCTGTCTTCCCATTGTTCAAAGGGTGTGTTATTTTTAGCGACAGTCGAACAAAACCGTAGATAATTATAGTAGAAGGTTATCGCGTCAGTTGCAGTTGAGACGATCTTGTCAAGTCGGTCTTCCGAGTTACTTGCTCTTTTATCCCCGAGCTTTTCCGTTCGAGCGAAAAACCGTTCCGCAGTGGCTTACGATTTTAATAAAAACTTTTAACGTCGGCTAAACTGAAAGCAGCAACATCGAGTCCCTTACAGGAGAAGATGCTCGACTGAGAAAAATAATGACTGGAAAGGCTGGACGGGACAGGAATATTCGGACTGAAGAAATGGCCGAAACAGCGGGATAAAGTTCAGGATGAGCGGCGCAATATGTTTTGCTGAAGTTTTATGATAGGATGCGGTAAAAACTCTGCGCGTTTGGATCTGCGCGCGAAAAGGGGAGAGGGGGAGAGGAACTTTGGCAATTTCCACGATAAAATCCCATGAAACCAGGCATAAGGGATAGTTGAGCGCACGCGGCGCTTCCAGGATCGATCCGTTCTTTACACGAGCATCATTGTAAAAATGACGAAAGTTTGCCCGCATTATTGATAGTTGGACCCGCGAATAAATCCATCTCGAGAAGTAGGTATATTATCGGCTAATTGATAATCAAGTTTGCTTCTTTTCCTTAATAGGGGAGGAAAGTTTCATTGTGGCCAGTTGGATTCATCCAATTACGAGTGGAGTATTCCCCGGAAGGACTAATTTGCCCGAACAATAATCAGAGCAAAGCTGCGTGCACAATAAAGGCCATGCAGCTAAGCCGCGCACGGAAGTTGAGTTGCGAAGCGAATCGGAGCGGATTGGAGAACGCGCGCCCGTTGCACCTGTATTGTATATATACATTATATATATATATACATATACGAGACATGGTACAATACGTGTGGTGCACGTGCCGGTTTATCACGAGCCAATAGTACGCTTACAGCAGAGCCGCAACACGTACGGACAAACCGATGAGCTCCGATACTGCCTTCATTTGTATGTCCATCGATGATGATAGTATGGGCCGAGCGAGACCCGATAATCTCTCCAGCACTGGCCTTATCCAGTTATACTAACATCCTCTAATTGTACTCTACCACCCTTATCAAACAGCAATGGAACATTCGATTAACGCGATCGCACCAATTCACCCGACCGACGAACGTTACTTACCTACCGCAACAGTTGAACAAAAATTTCAGTGGAGTGTGTGTGTGTGTGTGTGTGTGTGTGTGTGTGTACGATGAGTCGCTCCTTTCAAAATCTGCCACGGAGCGTATTTAATTTTAACGAAGGGAAGAGACGCGTGTCTATAGTGACGCTAAAAGCTGGCCAATGGATTTTCTTTTTGGTTTGGAATTGGCGGGTTATAGCCGCACGAGAGACGTAGGTGAACAGAGCTATGGTGCGAGTGCAGCTTAAATTCATTAACCACTCCATTGAACCGGCAGCGTAGCCAGCCAGTAAACGACTAGACTGGCGCACGCGCTACCGACCCACGCCTTAACGCCGATAGAATTGCTAAACTACGACGTATCTAGTCTCCCAGCTTCAACACACGGCCAATCCAGCGATATGCTAACTGCACAAATAACAATGCACCTGCATGCATGCAAGATACTCACCATTTTCATCCACCTGCGTTTGCTCATTGTGTCTTACTGCTTATTGCAAGCCGTACGATGATACCCTATTCATCGATGCTCCGTCAATAATTTTCAATGCGAATCGATTACGACACACCAGCCATTTAATACGAAATGTTCCTATAGCTACGAGACTGAGCGGAAATTTGTTCAACACATTTATGGCGTCGTTTAATTATTAAGACTCGTAACGGTGTATACTTCAGGAGAAACACAGTGCACAGTATTTTCAGATCGTCCAAGAGTAGAAGCCGCTGCAAGTTATTGATAGCTGTGCATTCGTTACAATGTGAAAATATATATTATATTGGTACTTGTGCAACCAACTCGAATTCGATTATTATAAGAGAGTGTGCATTGAATATTTCAGAATGTAAAGTAAATTGTTTACCTTTTAAAAGTAAATAATAAGTCATTTAAATTACATTATATTAACACTTTTTTTTCTTGACGGAATTCATAAACTGAAGGCTATTTTTAATTGACTTATAATGTATAGGCTGTGTTTAGTGGTAACGATATATATGACAATTTGTACAAGGAGATTAAAGAAGTAAAATTTTGAGAGTTTCAGATAACTAATCGTCTTTTGATTTAGTTGACCAAATACTCTCACACGGCAATCTCTGTGAGTTTTTCATAATGCTTTATGACGGAATTTATCTATTTCCTGGGTCGACATCAGAACATTACAGTGAAATTCTTCTACCCCTTGTCATAGCTTTACACGAGTTATTTTTAGATAAGAGTCTAAAATTAATGCACCATAGGGGCCTTTCCTTCCCTCTCTCCCTTCCCATTACACCCTTTCAGATCGGCAAACGTTACAATTACTCAGATAAAGATAAAAAATACTCTTTTAGCGATCAAAGCATCGTTTTAAAATTTACGTTACACAATATTCAACTTTATGCTTCCGTTCGCTTTTATAAAAAAAAATGCAATACCTCCCGGCTCTTTCAATACAGACACAGTTTCTACCTCCCTAATATAAAAAGTCTATACTCTTTATGTTGATTACGGTATAAGCTTGTCGAGTGTCACGGCGTCGATGTCAGAGAACGACCAATAAAACTGACTCTAATCGACCATGTTACAGTAAAATATGATAAATTTGTTAAAAGTTTATTAGCCGTTTCAAATTTTACTTTTCACAAAATAAACCTATAAAATAAATTGCTATTTCATTTCGGAGCACCAGGTTATATACTAAACTCTGTATACGCTTTCAACTCGATGCATCAGAAGTGTATTTAACGAACACACATATATATGCAATTATAAAAGCATCCCACGCTTCACCTACGCATCATTATACTATACTTCGTTATAAAACATCTCAAAAACATCCCTCTACAGTTGATGTTTATTAAAATGCTACTCACATATTATTCCATCAAACATACAAATCACAGAGAAATCGTTTAAAGCTGTTCGAATGAAATTCACGAATTGTAAAGTTTCTCTGGTAAAACGTTCTCACGTATTCACGCGCAGGTTGCTTTAACTAACTGCGTTATAACTCTAGAGCAACCGACATATCAGACGATTCGCAATAGAAGGAAGTGGCTGTAAACATATACACAGATGCGTTTCCGGTTCCCTCAAGGAAGATCTTGCAAAGAGGCCGATACGGAGATTCCAGCTAAGCTTGGTATTTCCTCGATGGTATATAATGCGATTTTGCGCGAGTGTCAGAAGCGATTGGAGAAATTGTCGGAAGCCCTTAAAGCACGCAACTTCCGATTCAAATTGAACAATGAAAATCGTCTGATAGAAATGGTATAAAGCCATCGAGTTTTTTTCTCCGTTTTACGGGAGAAAGAGGGGCATGGGAATGGGAGGGCGAGAGGCTTATTAGGATAAGCGAAAGAAGCATTGATTGAGACGATTAAAAAAGTGCAAGGCAAAAGGGATTTGAGATAAATGGAGGGCGCATTATCGCACGTCATGCGACTAGCTGAGACTATTAGTCATTGCGCGGCTCGCGCGCGTTCCTCCAGAGCCCAGCACGATTTGCAATTTTCTCGACGTTAACGAACGAGCGCGTCGGCGATCGGTCTTTTTCACGGGAAATAGTTTGAGCAGGAGGTGGTGGAAAAGGAAAGAGTCGAGGGTAGATAAAGATTGCGACGGAAGCGCGTCGCCGGGTTTCCGGTATTGCACGATAGACGCCGACTTTGGCGACATTCCACCTTCTTCCAGTCCAGACTCAGACGCGAAGCTTTTACGTGTTTTTAATTGACTTTGCGATACCAGGATCACTCGACACTCTATTTCCACTCGCTAAATCATTCCCAAGACTTAACATTATAATTGCATACCGATAATAATTCTTTCCATGTGTTAATTCTGCACCAATTATTCGGAAGTATATGTTCCTGCAACGTCGATGCAATGATACAATATGTAATGGGAAACGTAAAATAATTACTATAGTTGGTGTAATTTCAGTATAACAGATCGGAAGGTTGAAAATTATTCTCGCGCCGAGCAAACTAATACAAATAATTCTGGTTAAACGATAATGCGCTAATATATCAAAACACAGGCGCGAGCCACATGCAACCTGCAGACAAAACACGTTAGAAAGCAGACAGTCGTGCTTGCGTAGCAAGCTCCTCCTGCTTCTATCTCATAATACCTTACAATAATTATACCTATAGGGATTTCAAAGCAGCCAAGCTTCCCACTGCGAATTTGTAAGCAGCTTGACACTTAACTGTTAATAATTCCCTTTTGTTTTCGCGATAACAAATTTTCACGCTTCGATTTTTAATGAGAATTTTCTTAGAGAACCTCATAACCACACGTTTTTATAACGCATGTCACGCAGTATGATATTTGCAGGAATGATGAAAGAATCGTAGAAAATTCATCTTTCCTGTTCTCTCTTTTGGTTTAAATAAGCTTTCGTAAATTTGATCAGCGGAGCAATGCATTAATCATAGAGTCGTTCACGTGCGTTAAAAAAAGTGAGGAAGAGGAAAGGAAAGGGGCGCTGTGCGGGGGTGGTTTTGTTCTTCCCGTGCGCGCGAGTAGAAAAATTCGCTCGTTGACTCGGCATAGTTGGTAGGGTACGGAGAGGGGCACGCGCCAGGAGAAATCGAGATGAAGACGAAGACAAAGGAGGTTGGGAGGGGCGAGCGCAGGTATATCTAAGGATATTGCTTTCGGAGGCGGTGGTGGCGGCACAGTTTCCTCGTTCCTCCCACCCACCTCGTCCTGGAAGAAAGAAAAATGCACCGACACTTAACGCCCGTCGCACCCGGCACCCCTAGCTCACGGCTGCCCTCACTTTTCATTTTCAGACGTAGCGATTTTCACCGAGAAGCCAGACGGAAGAGCAGACGAGGCCAAATGGAAAAGTGCAAAGGCTATCTGAACCAACTGATATCCCAGGACAGCTTGTATACCTCCGCCCCCCCCCTTCCTCCCCCTAGCACCCTTACAGTAAGCTTCTCTCGCGGTAAATCTTCCCCCACCCACCGCGGAAGCTCCATCAAGCTAAATTATACGACCACCTTTACATTCTCATTTTTTTCTCTCTCCCTCCCTCTCTCTCTCTCGTTCTCCACTTTCATTCTTCAGCATTTGACTCAGGATTAATAGATTCAGCGTAAAATTTTCCATCACGTCGGTTATCGTTAATTGAAACGAACGATACACTCTCGCGATTAGTGAAAAATCTGTTCTTACGGCGTAAATATTTTGCGTGGAATCTTACAGAGTATTAACAGGAGTTTACTTCGATGAATAATAATAGTAGTTCTAATCCGATGAATTGAAAGCTGAGCGGTGGAGTTTACGGCTGCACAATGCACGTCAGAGTCTAGTAACAGCATGGTGAAATTGCCAACGGACTCGACTTGAAAGGACTTCGCGGACCACTTCAGTTTCCTGCTACAGCTTGCTGGAATGACTAGGAAGTGTCTCGACTGCGTTCCACGCTACGCCATACACCACGGCACGCCATTCCGTTCGCCCAAACGTTTTATCATACGAGATACCACGTTGGCAAAGTCACTGTGCTGCACACAACTTCGCGATTTAGCGTCCTCGATTTCCTCGCACCGATACCAACCTCAACACCCGCCATAAACACTAATTACCGAGATTTCATGTCAGATTTAAGTTTGCTAATTAAACGATAATGACAACGACCCCCTTCCACTTCCAACCCCTGCGTCGTTTTCCCAGTGAGATCACCAGATTGCAATACATCGAAATTTTACCAGCACGCTTTTCAAACAATTATTCAAGCCTTCCATAACTTTTTTATCCCCTTTTTATAGCCTCGTTCCGGCACGGTATTACAGGGGTAGTGATATATACACACACATATATAACTACGCATAATTTAAACAGCAGCACATAAAGGATAAGTTTGATTCGTTAAAAATCTTGAGAGGGACGAGAGTTCCATTATAAAGAGCCAATCCTATTGGTCGCTCGGCGGAGCATTAAAGAGTCTACTGAGCCGATTGACACAGATGCATAACCGACCGGAAAGATCTTGAAATTCTTATTAGTCTAGCTAATTAGAATTCCCTCGTATCGCATTGCGTTCGAACATTCACCGGTGTAACGGTATGTCTCAAGACCAAAAATCGATAAAGCCACGAGTACGAATTCTATATCTGGAGCGAATCTCTCATCGGGTTATCGCGGTATAAGGCAATGCTAAATGATGAGCCGCCGAGTGCCTCTATTTCTGTTATGTCAAGCTCACGCATCGTGCTTGCTATATATATAAAGGAAAGAATCAAGAATATCAGGATTGAATTGATGCAATGGGCTGGAGGACGCAAAAATGAAGCGATGCCGGAAGCACTCAGACTATATATGGCAGGAAAAATGAGGAAACAGCGGAATGGTAAAAAAAATCAGCAATTGTATAGAAATAAAAGGAGACAGATTTCCTGAGTGAAAAACTTAAACAAGCAGCAAGAGAGTGGAGGGGAAAATGGTAGACATAAGAAACGGGATGGCTGGTGGAATTTGACGGTCGCCCGTTGTCTCGTATAGATTAGAGATATTTATGGTTCAGTAAATCAAGCAGTGTCTTCCCTGTTGCGTTGCGCGCGACGCTGTTTCATCAAAATAAGCTCTTTTAGCGCAGAGGCTATACTCAGTCGGTGGGCCATTGGCTTTTAGAAAAATGCGAGCTGTCGAACGAAGCGTTGATCATGACACACGCGCCGTCAGATTAGTCGGAATCCATTTGTTTTTCTGCTCGATGCGACGCGACGCGTCATCTTCCACCACTACCATGCACTCTGCCATATATATATATATAGCAGCTATACGCTTGTTCCAACCGATATTTTTAATGTTTCGGAAAATGTTCGCTCGCAAAAGGACCAAAACCTCTGGGAAATCGAGTCCGCAAAAACGACAAATCCAACAAACAATATCAATAAATTTCTCTTATGCTACCGATCCGTATAAATCAAAGCGACGCGTACAGCTATTTGTTTAGTATATTACACTATATATATATATAGGACTATGCTGATGCGAGTAAACCCTTAAAAGTGCGTGCCACCGCAAACGATAGAACGAGGTCATCCGTCCAACTAAAAGTTGCCTTTATTTAATACCGAGATTTGCTTATCAACTTTTCGTCGAAGCATTTTTTCCGATAAATGATAATTATCTGAATCGGACGTTTTCGATTTGCAGCACTTATTCGTTCATTTCTTCCATATACAATACGAATGGCTACATTTGTCCAATGCCCATTATTTTCGCTATCTTTAACCATTTATCTTTGACAGCTAATTTCGCCGCGAGAAAATCTGCATATAATGGGATTTTTGATAAATAGCAGTCTAGTTAGTGAACATATCGCAATATTTATTTCTAAGTTTTGATAAACATCGCGGCTATCTCGGCTCGGTCTGACAGAGCTCAGTGGCTTTTCTCGCTCTCCTCATCGTAAATTCCAATTTCGCGGATAAGTTCCGTCGCGTCAGCCGTTATCGCGATTCTTTCTCACTATCGTTCTTTGCCACGGTATTCTTCTGGCGTAGCTGAGCGCAACGGCGCGAAGGTGCCGGCAAGTAAGAAAATAAATAAATTGTATATATATATATATATATATATAGGTATATACGTATTTCGCGAGCAGGGTTGCTCCAAATACAGGATCCATCCTCCTATGGATGATGTTTTTCCTACAAAAGCCGAACTTTGCTTTTTCTCAAACACCCTTACCGCACAAAGCTTTATACATTTTGTACTCTCTCAAAGGATCTATCCAAATTTATAAATAATAAAAGGTTTGCATACTTCACAAAACCAATAACATACTGTATATTAGTTTGTCACTGGAGAACTCTCTGCATAGCCCTTAACATTTTCATGGAAATTCTGATCGAGAGTAGAATGAGAGAGAAAAATATTTGATTCTCAAATGAGTCATGCCTTGAATAGCCTCATTGAAATTATTTACTTGTTATATTTGAAATTCAAATGAATTCTGCAGTTTGATTTGAATTAAATATTTTTTTTATTCAATCAATTGTTTATTAAAATTAAGTAAATGATTTCATTGGCACTGTTCAATGCAAAATTCATTTAAATCGAGTCATTGTTTCTTTATGTAGTTGTAATATAATTAAAGGAAACAAGAAAATAACAACAACAACATTGGACATATATCGCATTGTGCATATTGCAATTACAGAAGAAGAATTGAAAACTAAAAATTATTTATGTAGTGTATTATTGTTCGGTTTGTGTGGATCTTTAAAGGAATCGAAAAATTCTATGAGAAATGGGCAGATGTCAGGGTCAGAATTGAGCGTAGTTGGCAGATTTGATGGGTGGAAATTCGTTTGCGGTTCGCCATAAGCAACCACGAACTCTAATGGGCTGTACACGCCCGCTTAAAATTTAATCCAGCAGTTGCAGGGCACAAAGCACTTGGAGATCAGCAGCAGTGGTGAATAAAAAGTGCATTGCAATGCGCTCTGAATAAATATTCCGAGTTCAAAGGGCTCTTTGAAGCGCTGCATCTGACCGTAATGGCACAGATCGTGCGAGAATCCAAACACCTCGTTTGATTCTCCTCTGACTGAGTCCAAGTCATCCACGGAGCCGAAAATCCTCATGTGTGAGTGTGTGTGTGTGTGTGTGTGTGTGTGTGTAGCAAAGTCAATGGGACAGAGTCTCCTCCTTCGACTTCAAACTTTCCATTATCTTAAAACTCCCAAGTAGATCAATACTAAAGAAATTGCAGAGAAAAATAATAGCGGGCTAGCATATATATACATATATATAGAAGCATAAATCGTCAATTAATTATACATTCGCGTGTTGGTATAATTTAGATGCCAACAGATGGTCAGTAGTATGTATGTACGTGATTGGAAGTTGTAATGTTAGTCGTTTGATGCCTTCGGTGTCTTAAATTATTAAAAGTACGAGGCTATTGCACTGCATGCAACTCGCACTTGGCACGCGTGCTTTTACGACTGATATACGTTACGACTCATATAATGTCTCTCTCTCTCTCTCTCTCTCTCTATCTCTCTCTTCGAATGTACTTTCGATACAAAGTGTCGCCGAGCACTTCGGCTAGATCGCTCGTTGAATTGGATTAGCGAGCAGCTGCTCGCGGGTAAAGGGAAAGGGAAAACTTAATATCGTATATCTCAGGACACGCATCGCTATATGTATATAAACCTATCACGAATCTTTTCTCTTATATCTTAATACATTTTTTTGCGAGATTTACTTAAGCTCGTATCATTCATTAATATAAAACAAATGATTAATACGTATTCTATCTTGTAGGATAAAATTATATTTGGTTGAATAAAGTTGGAGTTGTGCAGAGAGACGAAATAACGTTATACCAGCATCACGTCTTTATTTACATGTGAGACCTTTTTCCGCTAGTGGAGCAACACCATACTGCCCAAATTGAGCCTTACATTCAATTTCGTTTCCCTATCACGTTGACACATTCATACATACATATATATATATATACAAGTAATCAGCCATATTGTCATTTCTTTTAGAAGTGTACCTTACTGTACACTGCTTCCACGATATATATATATGCATGTTTATTTCCGCGGATATACAATGTCCCATTCACATCTCTCCTGTCTGAAATTGATAAAAATCACGCGTGTATACGTCGCGAGACTCTTAACGAGCTTCGCTTCGTGCGAACAATTACGCTGGATTCCCCGGAGAAACCGTTAATTTCAGTCAAACGATAAGATCGCTGGAGAATCCTCGGAGTACAAAGAACGTCTGCACTTTCGAGATTCGCGTCCCTTGCAGGAGTTAAGCTTGCTCGACGCATTAGAAAAGCTTTGTGAACTCGATGTTGCATCACGATGAGAGAATTTTATGCAAATTTAACGAGCGCATTGGCATTACGAGAAAATCAAAGCGGTGGTCATTATTATTTTCACCGGACTTTAACTTGATAAAAAATGTATTATTCAATGAATAAAAAACGCTGATAGCACTTGTAAAGTCTGGCAAACAGTCGAGAAGCAAGCTGTGAATTATGTAACAGTAGCGCTGCACGAGGAAAAAATGGATTAAGGGTAAATACGTTAAAAACGTCAGAAATCATCAGAAGTGTGCGAATATTTATTATAAGCTGCAACGTGCTGGGAAAATGATCGATATATTAGCCCCTCAGATTTAATAATATCCGTGAGTCGTACTCATATCGGCAAAGAGCAAAAGTTTAATGGGAAATTTTTGATCGACTTACGTGCCTTCGATAATTGACGCGTTAGGCCGTGGTGGCACGTATACAGCAGACGCGAAAAGTTTTTCCTCTTATGGCTTCTTCTTTGTTAAGTAAAGAACAGCAGAGACTTTGCTCCCCAAGTTCGTGAGATAAAAACTTGATCAGATTTAATCTATGCGGAGTCTCGTCGGCGAAACTTGCTTAAAATTGCAGGCAGGGAATGTAAAGTTGCTATAATATTAATTGGAAAAAGGGATGGCTAGACTGTAAGTGTACAGTGGATAAAGTCGAACGCAGTGATTGAATATTAATTGATATTAATTTTACAAAATTTTCTAATCTTCATAAAGCCAGGACGAAAAGTTTCAAGTATACGTATATAAGAGTGGAAGGTGAGATAACGGACGAGCGAAATTAACTTTCCATGGGCAACGGCTATTTGCCGAACAGCCATTAACTATTTCGACTGGCTGGGCAAACGATCTGGTTTATCGTTGGATTTCTAATTACAACGCCGATGCGCTGAGTTCTGCCTCGCTATCCTAGCAGGCATAACAAATCCGATTTTCCCCGGAAAATTTGTTAATCGCTTCAGATAAGTCAGATAATGGCGATCAGAATTCACTCTGATTACGCTCGCCGGTTTAATCTATCCTTTTCACTGTCGATTTTACTTTGTAGCACTCGCTCGAATTTAATGCTCGTGCGACTCGCTAAATCAGTTAAAACGTTAAAATGGTCAAACGGATATTTTACCGAGAGCTGAGCGAACTCTTGCAGCGTAACACAAATTCAATCGTGTGACGCGGCGCGTAGTTCATTGAAAAACGTATACCGCTCATTTCTGCATATGCGAGACATATATTGTAGAAAAGACTTTTAATTCGACGCTCAATAAGATTCCAAGGGACGTATAACGGATGCTAACTTTTCTACTTAAAATACACGTTATCGTTTGTGCTACTGCATGCTGCGATTAAATTGGACGAAGGCATAATCGATATCTCTCGGTGTTAAGGCTTAAGTTGAAAATTTCTCGGGCAAACTGCGCCGAGGTTGATTAAAGTTTTTAATTAACGACATTAATGATTTATTAGGTAATGCTGGCAGCGTTCACACGGCTACTGAAGCTCGGCCCGTAGCAGAAACTCCTCGTAGGGCGATTTATCTAATTACCTGTAATTAGTAGCTACTCCCGTTTCGTGAAAGCGCCAATTGAATTAACCCACGAGCAATATCTGTTCCTGCACTCGGATCTTTTCATGGCAAAAGATTCTTTCGCAAAAGGAAAATCTACCTCTATGCTCCTCGTCCATTTTTTCGCATTAATAAATCCGCTTATGTATCTTTATATAGCCCGATTAAAACTCAGGTACCCTTTGTTTCGTAAAACTCGATTAATATCCTCGTGCTTTAACACTGATGTTCTAAAAGTGGGAAAGGTTGGAAGTAAACGAAAATTTTAATACGCGTCCGTGCAGGTGAGAGAAAATGAGAAATTTATATCGATGGATAATCGTCATCGAGTTGGCGAAGAAATTGCGCGCGGAGCATCGAAAATCCGCATCGGTTGCTCCCAAGTCCTGATCGATTTCTTAGGTAAACCCGGCTTTGCTTTTATCTTCCCTACGAGCTTGCAAATATACAAAGAAGCTTGAGCGAATCGAGACCAAGTTTTTTGCCAAGCATATAATAAGACTTTCTAAATTATTCCTCGTCTCGGTTCAAGAATGTATCAGACTTGGCACGTTTACTTTCTACCGGCAACTTCGGTTCTTGCGTATATAAAATAGCGGCAGGAGTGGCACTCTTCCGTGACTGATACTCGCTTTCCACATAAATATTACAGCATCGCTTAAAATCACCAAAATTTTACTCGCTAGTCCTATATGAAATTATTTTTCATAATTACCCGCCCGGAAGGTTATAAATTTGCAAGTGAAATTCATTTAAATGCTAAATTAGGGAATGTTCCCAATGTAGAGATGGCACAAGGATTTGAATCTCGTGTAAAATGTAACGATAAATTAATAAATAAACGGAATAAATTATCATTTTGCAGAATCATACCTCGTCAATTTACTCGGTAAAGTTTGAATTTCGTCCTGCGCGGATACGTACTAAGAAGAAAATACGCGCGCGAGGACGCGTGAATGAACGGTTAGGATAATATTGTAAAAAGGGTTGCGTATATAATGGTATAGATTAGTGTTTGTTGTACTCTCGGGCTAGAGAATTTAATCGAATAAATTTATTCCTCTTGTATAAAATGGATAAAATGTCACGGCACAGTATGAATATGGCGAGCTAGGTGTAAAATTGCTACATGTCGTGGAAATTGGTCCTAAAAGCAGGGCGCCTGCATTATATTACTATCTAGCCTGCCCCTCTTTAGAGTTTCACGCTATTTCACTTTCTCGCTTCCTTTCTCCACGCCGAGTATGGAAATGCAGCGTGATTAGCAATTAGTTGTAACAAGCAGTCGCTCCCCCTCCTGCAGACCTACCCCTCCTTTATCAAACCCCTTTCTCATACATATATCGCGTAACATGCATATATAGGTGCTTTACGCGCCTCTGGCAACTCTACGTGAAACTCATCCTATCCACCTTCTCTCCTCGATCGAATCATCCACCTCTAACTCGAAACTCCCATTCTTATTCGCCTTTCGAACGTTCAATGCTACCGGTTCAGCTTCCAAACACTTAACTTCGAACACTCGCTAGACATCAACTGGAAATTCCCCTAATTAATGTTAAACAGGCATTATAGTTGCAAACAATTTACCTCCCAACGAACCACGAAACTTTTATCCACTGTAAACGATAAATTTTGTTTTACAAATTAATGGGGAAAGGATTGGCGAGAGGAAAGAGTGTATATATATACCGCGTCATGCAACAGTGCGGTAACTATACGGTGGTATTATATAAATTAATCAGTAGCGTGTTTCTTACAGGGAGATTTAGTTGGAGACGAAACACGTTCATTAACGACGACGGTCCTCAAATCTTACGGTACTTAACCAAGAAACTTGGCCACGGTGTAGTGGAGCAGCAATTAGGCCGAGTGGCTAATTATATCATTAATGAATGGACCGATCGACGTCAGAGAGTTCGACCGTCTTACCTTTAGCTGCCGTACGGACATTTAATATTTTTGACAGCTGTCAGGGCTAAAATTTCACCAAATGCATCGTGCGTTACCCGCACATAAGAACGCCGCAATCCATCTTCCTGATTATTTTACGTCATTTTGACCTGACAGAAAGATTGCCACGATAATATTCACCCATACCGATATCCCTTCCATCATGTAAATACCCAATTTTTGCGTATAATCCTTTCTCTCTCTCTCTCTTTCTCTCTCACACACACACTCTCGTGATAATAAATATATGTGCAAGAGAATGAAGAATGTAATAGATATATATATATATATATATATATGCATGCACGCATGGTGCAATGGGAAATGAATGAAGAGGGGGGAAGAACGATGAATGCTTATCGAAGCTGGATTCCGAACGAGGCGGGATTAACGGAGAGTCTAGTGGGAGAGTGCGTTGCATAGTGATTTTGACGGGAGACGACATGACGCAAAGTGACGAATCGTGCCAGACGCGTTGCTCTCGACACAGCCAATGCGTGCCACTGGAGAACGAATGCACGTTGGCCAAATAGTCGAATGGTCGAATAATTCTAAATGTCCGTTGGAATCATGCGTTTCGTCGTTGCAACCTACAGCACCACAATAACTGTTTGATACCTGTAATTATACTTTATACAGACTAGTTATAAAGTCGCTACCCCTCCTACCTCTCTGCCTCTCATTCCATTCCCCCACATTTCATTCAAGCGAAACGAAAACTTCTCGACTTTACTAAAATTACAGAATCCTCGCCATTAGCGCGAAAAATTTACCCTCTTAGCACCGATTGGCCAAAACAAACTAAGCAGTATTTCACGAAGAACAATAGTCTTGAAAACTAAATACTGGCGAATATTGCAGGACGCTATCGAGGAGAGAAAAGTTTCTATAAATATTCCAGAGTGAATTTCAAATGAACTGCATGCCGATATAGCGGGTAAAACTTTTTCCAATGAGAATCGTACAATTATCATAAAATGATCTGACTCTGTCGGGCAAACAATGATACTAATGAGTAAAATTACCAGCAAGCTTGCCACGATTCTTCAACCATAGCGTACGTTTCGTGAAAATTGCTAATTCTGTCACGTGCAGACTATTGCATTTTTTTCGCATTCACGCGAATTTCGCAGGACGAAACGTTTTCATCCACAAAAAATTTCATCGCGAAGACGCATTTTTGGGTGAAAAATGGAAAATTGCCGAATGGAAAACTGTCGAATGAAAAGGACACGCAGTCAGGGGACAAATATAATTCAATGAGTGTATTTTAATTCCCAAATTGTCCTTGTAAAATGAGAAAACGGTGAAAAACAGAAATGAAAGTAGTGAAATAATTCCGCATCAACCATCACTGCTGTTTTCTATAAAGATAATTGTGTTTCAGTGGAGAGAGAATCCACGCTTAGCGGTATCGAGTTTGCCTCATTCGACTCGCATACTCGTTATTTTGTGTAAACAATGGAAAACGGACGTGACCAAAGACTATACTGTTTCTTAAAGAGTTAAAAGACTTTAATGAGATTAATGAGAAGTGGATGAGAAAAAAGAATAAATGAAGCGAAGCTAGGAGAGAGAACGATAGAAGATGAGAAGAGGAAAATTGCTGGTGAAACAACGGACGCTCTTAATAGTAATACTGACGCAACGATGGGATAGATCGTGAAATTTATCGTGCACCCAAGAGTAGTTTATGATCGCTGGTCAAGTGCTCTTTATTTTGAAAAAGTGTGCAAGGATAAAAAAAAAGAAGAGTGGCATGAGGGAAACAAAACGATAAAAAGTATAACGTGCAGCGTGCTTGCGAGACTTTTTTTTTTACCACACCCCTTTCCGGTATTCTTACGGATACCGGTATTTCGAAGGACTCACCCAGAATCGTCGGCAGAGACCGGAAGTTATGGTGAAAAAGGCCAAGCACCGAATCTCGACTCCTTGGGAGCTATTAATGCGCCAGGGCCACGAAAGTTTCGGCGCGAATAATGCAAATTATCCCCATAACGCCTCTCTGCTACCGTTTTAGCGCTCAAGTAGGCAATCGACCCTTCCACTTCGGCTCTCCTTTTTCCCTACCGAGGAAAATATGTGTGCGTTCGGACGATTGTAACCATCCCTTTCCCCTTACCCCTCCATACCTTCTTCCCATTTTTCCCAATTTTTTGCTCGTCACATTTTTATAGTATTTTATACTACACCCGGTACTCCGCACCAACGCGAATGCCATTTAATCGCTTCCGGTTCGCAGTCCGATCGTACCAAACTGCAATTCTTTAGTACATCGCATACATGCAAACGCGATCAGAACGCGGTCGACATTTTAACCAAATTTTCCACGCGTTTTCAAATAGCTTTCCAAGTTTTCAAATATTTTTCATCGATTCGGTATTCGAGAGGATAATGCTGATTACTAATAAAAATCACACATCTCGGCAAAATTTCAACTGAATTTTTGAAAAGTATAGCACAATTATGCTAGAAATGTTGGCTCTCTGCGATTCTAGCAAATTAATAACAAAGGGTAGATTTTGCTGGGTGTTTCCGACTGAGTGCCTAATTATTAAAACTAGTTCGTCGGCTCGAACTCGCGAAGGAAAATTAATGCGAATGTGCTGGCGACGTTATAGCTTAGGCAGTGCTATAAACAAGAAATTTTTCGGCGCTTTGCCAGCCAGCGCCATGCTGTTGACGCGAATGCGCGCATTTCCACTTATTAAAGCATGCTCCGGAACTACTTGTTTGTTCACTACGCGTGAAAGACGAACATCTTTGTCTGTATCTAACCTAAAATTTAATTATGCCTGAAATGGAACAAGACATAAACCTCTATAGTTTTCACTCATGATGACAGAAGAGTGTTTTCTTATAAAAAAAAAAGTCTCCCTTTTAATTAACTTTAACTAGTAATTGCTAGGAACGTTCAACCCTAAATTATAAATTCTACCGTCACTGTGAATAGATCTAAATTTAACAAAATCCATTTATAATTATTGAATAAAATTTATCTGTATAACGATCAGAAACCACAAATTCTGCTCGAATCTTGAGAGAATCGCTCAACAATTTCATCCTTTTTCAATAAACAGTGCTTTCATTCAGTATAAATACTGCTATTAAACAAATTAAAACTTATTATTGAATATTATTTGTTTATATAAATTAAAAAACTCACTCTACTCTCTTCTTGGAGTGACTACTCAACAAACTGCTCCTGTGTGATCGATAAATAAAGCTGTTAAATAAATTCTATGGTATCGTTATTGGAAAACATTATTTGCTTATATATTAATTAAAAAATTGACTCTACTCTCTTCCTGGAGGATCGTTTGAAAAGTTCAACTTGGAGCGATAAATAGTATTGTTACTCAGCAACGCTTTAATTAAAAGAGATTGCATCTGATTATTAGATAACACTTGCTTGTATGGATCAATGATATTTCTGTTATCGTTGCAGATAAGCGGATTACGTCGATGTCCACGTAACGGGCTATATTTCTTCAAGTAAGTCTCACCGCGAGAGCAAAATAAATCCTATCTATCTATCCGCATGAATCCCTCTCGCTCCTTCGGGCTCTCTTGCTCCTTCGAGGAGTCTGCAGTCCTAAATATTCGCCGTATTCGTGAAGCTATCAGCCTTCTTCGGTGAGGCAAGCGTGCTTGCAGTGCTGCACTCTCGTGGCTCGCGAATAAATTCAAAACTACTCCCTCGGGACTCGAATGAGAGGAGCGTGCCAGGAATGTATAATCTACAGGCGGACTGGCCCGAAAAATTTTTCCCTATCTTACCGGGAAAAGTATGCACCCTCCAAGTTCCCCCACTGCTCCGCGCTTGCGTGGATAATGGAAATATGACATAAAGTTAAAAATTTTACAATCCAATGATTCTTTAAACACTTTTCGCTCTCCTCGAGTTTTCACGGGCCACTTTCCTGACAACCTTTGGGTATAAATTTTTGGTCAGTAGATTTATGGTGACATAACAATTAAGACATTTGAACAGCGATGAAACGTATTTTCTGGCTTTTCTAGCGGAAGATATATATTGCTTGTTCAATTATCATGGCATCGCATAGCCCACAATATTTAATTTCAGTCAGACCAAATCTCCTTTTGTTTAATATCGTTCCGCTTTAGACGACTGCCTCGTATCATAATCCTATATAGAATTCAATACATAATGACGTCAATCGCAAAAGCTCCAGGGCCCCGTGGTGCGAAGTGAAAGAAGAGCGAAGACCGGCAAATCATCAAAGCAATTTGGTATAGAAAAAAAAAATTCAGGAATTCGCCGAGCGACGAGGGCAGACCCGACTGCGCTCGAAAACTACTCTAAGAATTCCAGCAGCCAAATCAAAATTCCATCTTGAGGAAGAAATAGGAAAAAATGGAGACGCCGCAGGGCTGGAGTCTAAAACAATGCATCCAGCAGAAGCTCGCCTCGGCCAGCCAGCTGTGCCACGATAATATCATTCATAAAACCGTCGCGGCCGTTTCTCCCCAATAAATTTTCAAAATCATTACCCATTCAGAGGGGTCAATGCCCGTTTACGATGAATTCCAGCAATTTTCAATAACTCTCTACTCTAAATGATCGGATTTCCCGTTATTGAATTTATTATGTGCTAATATTCCTCCTGAATATATTTTATATTGATTACTGAAAGGGATTCAGAAGTACCGTGCTTTTAGCATAAAAATTTATCGAGATACCGCCGATTCCACGGCTTTGTTTTCTTAATTAAGTGTCCTCAACAACGAGGATGTGGCGGAGAGGATGAACGGGAGGAGGTGGAGGAATCAATTAGCGTACTCGTAAACGCGGTTTGCACCAAAGAATTATAAAAAATTCATCAGTGACTCAGCATTTACAATTTTGATGTTCAAGCTATGACATTCAGTATTATTTCCTTTATATGTTCATCTTCTGCTTGGAATTCCAACCAAAAAACGATTTAATGTGAAAGAGAAATTCTAGTTGGCTCTCGGCTACGATTATGATATGAACGATTTGGCAGAACATAAACAGCGAGAATAAGATGAATCAAAGCCATAGTAAGATTTTCGGAAACGGATGCGAGAGGACCAGATTTAGGTTAGATAGCCAAAATGTGTATGCCCAGTATTGTATCACTCCATTAAACATTTGGTATACTGCACTGTTATAAACTAGTATCATTCTCTTGCGATGCGATAAACACAACTCCGTTCAACTTAAACGAGGACATTTGACTGCTCTGATGATGCCTCGGTCGAAAACTTAGCAGCCCGATAAAGCTACTTCCCGACTAGTCTCAACTAAGTCAATTGATTCGAAAATTCCGGACTTGCTTAATATCACTAGAATCGCGCTTCGCTTATCAGATATGCTCGAATCCTATTGCATTCACCAATATAAACGAAACTTTCAATATTATCCGAAAGTGTTTAAACCGAATGCGAGTCGTATAAACGCAATCTCTGATTAAGAAAAATCCTTCTGAATGTTATAATACATAGAAAATATAAGTATACTATATATAGTATATAGTTAAAGTGACAGTGTAGCGTTTGAAGAAAAACTGTACGAGTTGAATCTTGCAAAAGTAGTAAATAAATTGCCAGCTAAGAGGATTGACAGGTTGTCCCGTAGGAGTGGAAAATGGCATCGATTTCTGGCGAGATACGTAACGGAATCCCATTGTAACATTAGTAGACAAAGTTATGCGACAAGGAATAGAGGAGGCTCCAATTCAGATAGATTTAATATATCTTCGATGGTGAACAGTTGGAGGGCTCCCGTTGAATCTACTGATTTATTGAATTCTCTTTTAAAACTATCACTGCAGAACGGGTAATACCGCCCTACCTTGAAGTGCCACTACATCACAAAATTAACCAGTATTGTAGTTTGTAGTATCTGCTAGCAGCTGGAGTGCTGCATCTCCTTGTTGATACGGCGTGTAACCGTTTTCACAAGATTTAGAGACAAACTTACTCTTCTCAGCTATAAAACAACTAATTAGTCGTCTTAATGTTTCTCCCGTTTCTTCCGCAACCCGTCACCATGTAAAACTTTGCGAGTCCGGGATTTCCAGTAATTTGCGGAGTTTTCATTACTAATGCTAAAAACGCAACTCGTATTTTGCAATAACTTTTATGCGGTCGCTTATGAAACTTATTTTTGGCTGCACGGTTTATGTATCCACGTAAAAAAGCATAGACTCGATATTTCAAATTGGCGGATCAGTTTTAATATTCCTGGGCCAATTTTTGATTTATACATGCAGTGTAGGAAACATACAGCGTAGTAGTAATTACAAAAAATAAACTTCGTTTGACGAACCGTATTTGTACTACATCCCCTTCACTCTTTTATATGTCTTTCTTCCACTGTACCTCGTCCCATCTATTTTTTCCCCTATATAGTTTTTTCGATGATTACTGTTTGTTAGCTAGGTACTTAAATTTGTATATTATATCTGAAATATTGAATATTTTAAGGTAAAAGTGATATACATTGACTTTATATAGAACTCTCAATCCTATAATGACTATTTATGCATATCTATTTAACGATAAGGCTCTTCCCAATTTACTTCGGAACTTTGACATCGTTTCGGTGTGGATTTCAACGATGTCAAACGCAAGATAGCTGAAATACCGAACACCAAACTATTGCCTAATGAATGAACCAGTAGTTCGATCTCCCTTATTGCCTATTAATTTCTCATCTCGAACGTTCCTCAATTATACAAAATTCTTTCTATCATTTTCTCTCTCGATTCTCACAATCCGCCTCGAAAATCCCTTATGGATTATGCGTTAGGTGTAATCGGCTTTACGTTTCAGGACATTTTTCATCGTCTGGAAGTTAGATGCACCACTGACATCAAATTTACGCTACAACATGAACCATGCATCTACTCAACGTGCACTCAGCAAATCCACCAAACCCCTTAATATATTTCCTAAATATAATATAAATCCATGCTAAAATTTCATGCGTTTAAAACTTTCTTAAATTGATGTCGATCCTTGAGTTTCGTTAACGTCGTTTATAATTTGAGAATATAATTAAAAGAAATACAATAAAGTAAAGATTATTTTTTAGTGATAAATTACAATGACTAGGAACATAATTTTTCGAATCATAGCGCCAGAATATGAATTAGTCGAGGAGAGTAGGGAGTATCATCGACAGGAAGGATTCACTCGGAGTTTTGGTGCAGAAATCGTTGACGTTACCAGGGATGCTGCCGCGCTGCAACTGCAATTTCCGTTGTGCAACGACAATCGTCCTTACCCTCGCCCACAGTCCAGCACTGTAGTCGCGAAAACCAACTGCCAAACGGCTTTGTAATGTCCTACGTCGTACGCAGGACTTAATCTCCATTATAACCATTCCGCAGTTAAGGAAACAGCTTACTGCTCAAGAAAACCCTGTTTTTTTACTAACTACGTACTTGAACACCAGATACAGCTGTACCATCTTTATTAGCCGTATGAACAAGCTTCGTGTGTATTCAGTATCCTTAAGGTCAGAAGTTTAAGCATTACAACCACTCTGTCTTTGATCCAAACTCAATAATAACATACAGAGATGTTAACAATATATCGAACAGACATAATATTACCTATTCGTCATTTTACACGATAATTAAATGTCTTGAAATCAGTTAGAGGGGGACGTAGACTTTTCTCGTTGTTTACGTAGATTTTCAGTGTATATATATATAGTCACATCTCGTATTCAGGCGAAAAGACTTATCAACGTCGATTTAAAGGCCATTAGTAATGGCATGACAATCAAGTTCCTGGATAAAAGTAGATACGAAAGGGACAAGCGTACTACACTGCATCAATGGTGTATTCGGACACGAACGATTTTAAAAGCGTGCTTTGTGATACTTAGTGCAACAAGGCTCCAATATCTGTGAATCGATCGACCATTAACAAGCCAGCATATATATATATATATATATAGCAACACAACTGCATGAGGAAACGAACGCACGTTACATGGTGCGCCGATCAGTCTATCGCTCTATTAGCAACGTGGCTCACGCCCGTTCATCACGCTCTGTTTCTACTCGCATCCAGCATCAGGCACGTCAATCACCAGATTCAAGTGCACACACAAACACGGAAATACTCGCGTTCTGCTTACAGTCCTTTTCATCCTTCACGTGTATTGGATGAAAGAGAATTAAAAAAAAAATATCAGAAATTTCTCAGGTTTACGTTAACAAGAGAACTTTTAATCCTCCGCCCTAGGCTTTAGTTGCATTATGTTTCCCTCATGTATAATGACTGGATATTTGTAATAGCCCCATCGATTATCGGTGCCTTTCAGCCCCGGTAGCATTGCAAAATACATCGTACGATGTCCTTGGCGCATAGTGTTAATTAATTGAGAGCCTCCATCATAACCTGTTCGCTTATTATACTCGATGGCCTACATTCGACAATGTACGGCCTGAAAATGTGGGCGACATTGCCAAGTACGGCCAAACTGAGGCTATACTACTGGCGACGCAATTGGCGTCCCTCCACTTGAGAATATCAAATGATTTTTACCCTGGAATGAAATTGCTCCGAGAGGAGGGGACTTTTTGCCACGGGGATCATTGCGAGATGGCAGAAATTTCAATTTTCCTCTGTCTCTTTGTCTGCTGTTTTTTTTTTCCTGTATCAGAGTCGCACTTATTAACATTGAAGTAACAAGGACGAAACGAAAGAGGCAATCGTCACGGTATGTATTGAAAGGGAAAGCTAAAGGGATCACTTATTCACGCTTAAATCTTAAAAGAAAAAACTCTTTTGTAGTCTTTTGTTTTTACGTAGTGTATCCAAGCATCAAAGAAAAATTCTATGTATAGCAAAGGATTGCGCGAAAAAAAATACTTTTTTGTTTTCAAGCATTTTGGCGTTAATACAGATATATAGCTATACTCCAGATTAATTTTAGCACCTTTTAATATATCAAGGAGCCACCTAAACCTAAGTTTATGATTCGCAAATTTGCTCCTAATACAAGCACGTCATACACTTTAGACGTCATTATTTCTTAATCTCTTGACAGAAATCGTTCCACATGGATAAAGTCCTTTGTGGGCTGTCGACGCATTGCGCTCGCAATAATTTCCAAGTACCCGATAAGAAAGCCTTTAATGGCTCGTGTCAGCCTTGTCATTTGCGATTTTGCCAAATAGGCAAACGACTGGACGATTATCCCGCTCGACGCACGTACACGCGCATGCGCTACACGATTATAATGACCAAATATACACACTGTCAGCCTAAAATCTACTTTCTGCTACATGCATGACCATCAGAACTTTTTAATTATTAAATACAGCTTTTTACGACCAAATTATTTCAAAATCAAAAGCTCTTTTGTGAAGCATTTTTGAAACAAATTAAAAGCACATTTGTGTTTATAACGAAAAAAAGGCAAATGAAGAGTTTAATATTTTGTCAGGTTTAAGCGTAATAAGGTGGGAAACGTTATAATGTCGTTACACATTTCGAAATAAGGAGCACTCCAGGAATAAATGCTTCGGTACTCCAGAAACCATGAGAAACGATTGCTTAGTAAAAAACAGAAAAAAGGGGGAAAAAATTACACGAAAGCGCAACTCGCTAGTAACAGAGAAACGCTATTAGAAGTCATTTATCATTGAAAAGTAGCCTGTTTTGCCGGCTATGCTTTGAGTTAGCGCCGATTTGCGCGGAATTAATTTTCCTATAGCAATCAACGTGGCGAAACTCGTTTCGCTTTTTTCGTGAAAAGATTTGATTTTGTGCAATATTTCTTCTGTTAATGGAGAAATTGTTTGTGCCCCAGAATACAAATATATTTTGTTCGAAACCTTAAATGTTCCGCTGAAACGAGAACCCGTTTCACGTGTCAGTTACTGCAGGTTACATTTAGCAACATATAAATCGCTCGGTAAATTCCTAGGCCACAGTCAACGCATTGTGAATATGTCCGCGGTTGTATATCTCGTCCCACAACTATTTATCCTCATGGAATAATAATATTACGCGAAATAATATTATTAATATCCAATCGCTAAATCCTGCGTCCGATAATAACATAAGCCTTTATCGAATCAACACTGTGCTATAGAGATTACTAGCTACGCGTCGAAAATCAAGCCATACGAATCTAATAAATTTCGCAATACATACAGAGTGTCGATTTTAATACGGATCACCCTTCATGTTGCAGTCCTTAGAAACAACGGCAATTTGCAAAAACGCGTTGATTTTATTTTCAAGAAAGACACACATTTCCAGTAAATTTTCTATTAAATTGCACGAGCCCTTGAGCGAGGATAGAAACAGCCACTAAAATCTTAACTGGAAAGAGGACTGAAATATCAAGGGTGGCTTGTTTTCAAATTGACACCCTGTATTTAACGCCAATATAGTGCACTAAACATACTGCTCGCGCACGAGAGACGCTAAGACCAAGAGTAATCTTGAAGTATAACGATTTCAAGTTCTGCTAATAATTGCACAGGCTAATCGTGAAACTGACGTGTGCAATTATTAATTATTATTAACGAAGCCGTAGCTGCAAGTCTGTATAATAGATTTTGAATGAGAGCATGGAGATATAGGAAGAATTTAACAGATGGATTAATTTCTTGCGGATAGTATTTTCTAAAATAAGGGAATATTTTCTCTGGCAGTCTACGGAGAGGAGAAATTAGTCGGAGGTGTATAAGTGGCCCGTGGGGGTTTGTTCCGGGAATTATTACGTTAAAAAAGCGCAATTAAGCGTTGTCCGATAACGAGAGAGAGAGAGTTTCACATCCCCGGATTAGAACTTATAATACCTTCTAGAAAGGGGCACGATAGCGCTAGTGGCACGGCTCGAATTACACGCGCGATTACATATCTAACGCGGCAAGCCGAAATATGCGCGACGTTATCGGGAAATATGTAAATCAGCATTATCGACTCCGCGCGGATAGGAAGCACCAATAATCGCGCTCGCGCGCGCCTTGCTTAAGCGTTAATTCGTCGGGTGATCATCGTTATCGATACACACACTCTACCTTTATGCCTCGTCTAATGCTCCAAAGTTTGCGATACCGCCGAGTGGACGACCACCTTCTGCTAATCGCAACCCTCGTTTAACTTCCTTACCATGCCACCAATCCAATATCTCCAAACCAGACGAATTATTTATTTGTCCTTCTTACGTGAAGCCTTACTTCTGATGATAAACATTATAATTCCTTGCATCGAAATTAGAAACTAGACAAACTATTTATTTTTCTTTTTATTGCAATCCCTTGCAATTTAATGGTAAACATTTCAAATCCTTTGTACCGAAATTACACAAATTACTTTGCAGTAACTTCAGATAAATAATTGCAGAATGAAAGTATTTCTAGTCAGGCAGAATTGCAATATAACACTAAGAGGCTCCTCTGCTAATCGTGCCAATCCTCAAAGTTACTCGGAGCTTTTCAAGTATCATGTGCAGTCTAGAATCTCAAAATACACCGACTTCATCCCCTTAGACCGAGACTTCTTCGTTCATTTCGGTACACGCCAAGTTTTCTCTGAAAACTTTGTGGTAGCTTCGAGTTCCCACGCCTCCAGGTCTGATTGTTGACTTTTAGTTGACAGCAATTCTAAAATCGCTGAGAGCTCAAGGCTGCTACGCGATTTTATTGTGTTTACCCGAAACCAGCCGATTGCAATTGTAATTATTTATTCTTAAATGCAGTCGTAGCAAAATAAGTAGACTTTATAGAAAATTGCAAAATTTAGTGACTCGACGAAGGAAGTTATCGATTTTGCAAACTACTCGACAAAATTGGAAATTTTACACTATCTCTTGTGCAAGGAATTATAAGAAACTTGCATCAATTATTGTCTAGAGAGTGTGGAGGTAAGAATTCAATAAAATGTATTTATCTTGCTATAATTAAATCTGCGTAAATTAGTTTAACGAAAGTTTAGCTTTAGAGATTCGTGATTATAAGTAATACTCGCTAAGCTCATAATACGATCGCTTCTAATCACGGTAGACGTTAATTGCGGCTCGTTACGTTGGTTAACATGGCGTGAAGTTACACGTGCGAAGTTCTACCACGGTGATTTTGTACAATTCAAATTTTGATGCACGTTAATGGAAAATATACGTGGAATCTTATGCGTTTATTATTTGCACACTTTGAATATATTTATTGTAACAGAAACAACGGTGCTTCACACTTTTGCGCCAATCAGATGAGCGAGCAACGACAAGTCTAACAGCATTCAATAAAAGCTTAAAAAAGCAATAGAGCTCTTCGTGTCTAATTATTTCCAATATAATTTTATTGATTATGCGAACCGTGTACATACAAACTGCAAATAAAAATAGTTGAAAAGGAATTATAATTAACCTTTCGTTATCTCCGTCATCCTGGAATTCTCAATGGCACGAATTAAATGCACTTTCTCACAAACCCAGGTTCATTAGACTGTAATAATACAATACATTAAGGAAACAAATGTACATTTTATTTTTAGATTAAGCAGCTTTCTGTGAACAGCACACAAGTTGCGAATCTTTACTTTCAGTGGTAAATCTTGTGTTTGAAAAGTAGCAAGTTAGGAATAATTAAAACGAAACGAGGGGAATTAAGGTGAAAACAGGGAAAGAGAGAGAGAGAGAGAGAGAGAGAGAGAGAGAGAGAGAAAACGGCGAGGTTTATGGGGTAGAGTATATCAACAACATCGAGGATCAACGTCAAACGCACGCAAGCCACTCCGGAACCACGAGGTATAATTTAACGAAATTGCTATCATTCGTCTGGCCTTTCACGGCGATCAACGAGCTTCTCCTACTGCTTGAGCCCTTGAGATCCTCGCTCGCTAAATGCCTCCTTGAAGCCCCCTCCACACCCCGTCTTCCTCGTCTGTACGCATCTTTGCACACGGAAACGCACAACGCACCAACCAGCTCCACTTTTACGGCCAGTCACGTAAACATTATGACCGGTAATAAGAACGTGATTTATTGGACGACCACCGATGATATTGTCTCGCCCATACCAAAGCTTCTCGTTCCAAGGGATAAAACCCTCAGGATTTTATCCTTCAATTCAAACGGTGCTTCTGATTTACCCTCGTTTCTTCTTTTTCCTTCTCACCTTTACTCTTTACCTTTCGGATATTTGTCCTCTAAACGCTGACAACATCGTGTCGCCCGTTGAAACTCTATCAGATAATGGTGATTTCACGAATAAATCGTTCCGGACAAGAAAACCAATAACGACTTTATTTATTTCTTTTGTCAGTCAATCGGCGTGCGATAGAATAATGACAGATGTCAGGTCTCGTTTTTTCCACGAGGAGTGCAAATTAAATCAGACGATATCGAATGTCACACTCGCTCGTTTCATTTTATCGTAACGATGCACAGTGGGTCAGAAACTTTAAAACCTGTGATTTTCTTGTAAGCAATGATATAGAAAGAAAACTATAAATATTTCAATAAGATCTCTCTCTCTCTCTCTCTCTCTCTCTGTAGTATTATTTAGTTAAATATTAAAGAGGCCGCTGTGTCATTGTGAAACAATAAATTTTACCTTCTGTATGAACAATTGAAGCTATGCAAAATTAACTTTTTTAACATTATGTGTAGCTGTTATTATGGAACAAATAATATCAAGAGAGACATTTGTACTTATTTCCTTTTCAATTTTATCAAATAAATAATTAGTACTCAGTTACAGTAAAAAATTGTTAGTAATGAAGAACGATCAAGTATTTCTTTTAATTGTACATATAGTGGATACCTTTGAAAAATAAGCATTATTTTTTTCATTGCCCCTATCTGCCCATTTTAAAAATATTTTATTTTTTATACCGTCAGAGGTAAACATACATATTATACGTATACTCTCTAATACAGATATAGCAGCTTCTACTTTGATGCTAGACTTTAAGGAGTTTGACCTCACTATTTGTCCGAGAAATTATTTGTAGGTGAAGTTGACACGTATGAACGATTTTACAACCATATATCTCACAGCCTCTTAATCAAAATGATATATTAACATAGTATTTTTTAAAGTTCTCGAGATAACCTAAATGAATACGTAACAAAACAATAAGTTTATACTCAATAAATTGAACGTGACCTTCACACCTCCTTTAACACTCCAACAATGGCGAAATAAGTATCGTCATCTGGTAGTTGAATAAAAATAATGAAAATACTTTCTTAACTTTTTTCTTTATAAAATGCTTCTAGTTTTCGAGATATATTTCTGCCACTATAAAGTCTCATTTTGTCTCACTGGGCGACGTGATTTTCTCGCATTTGCAATTACTTTTTGAGCTTTATCAACGCGAGAGATACTTTTTTTCATCAAGGATATGAGAGATTCCTATATACAAAGACTAATTATCGCCCTGATATTTTGCCGGGAGAACGAAGCAGCACTATTTTATTTACGAGGTCTGTTATTTCGAAACTTTCGTATAATTATTAATATAAAAGAGAACTATGTTTTTCGTCTATTAATTGTGACTCAATTAAATTTTTATTGCGCTGCAGCGAGAAATTTTGTTCATGAAAAAAGAAAGTTTTTATTGAGATTTTATAAAGTTCCTTATCGCGGGTAGAATATATATATATATATACACGACGAAGCAATCAGTTTGACGATATCTGACGGAGGAACTGGAAGAATCAATCTGGCTGGAGGAATGCCCGCGCGGCTGGCTCGTAGTAACTTTCTTCTCACGCGCTTTACCACGAGCGAAACGACGCGAACGTCCATTGGCCGGAAACAGCCGTATACAATTTGTTTCCTCAATCGGAATGTCAGGGAGCGTTATTAGATATTCGCTTACCCATTGTTCCGCAGCCATTTGAGAAATCACTTATTTTCAACGGTTATCTCACTAATCCGTGATCGATATACAGCTGCAAATTGGTAGAATTAAAACTAACCATTCAGCAATCCTTGGCAGTACATCCTCCGCTGAATGCTCGCCAAATCCCAGGCGCTAATACGGATTTTTTCGCTTATCGATGAAACACTGGAGCACACGAATCACTGGGATTCAACGACAGCTCGATTCCAGTTTAAACGAATTATCGTTAGCCCCACGCGGGACGATCTATCGCTCGATTGACTTGGCGATAAACGAGATCCCGCGGGACCTCCACGGAGTTTCACCGCTGACAAGCCACGGAATCCTTGCTTGTGAGAGAGATCGCTTGGTCCGCTTATATCCGCTAGTTCCCCACGCCGACGAGTATAGTTGTACACTTTTAACCGGATCGTCGATCCTCGATCATAGGAGACCCCAGAAAGGTGCACTAAATCACGCGCGAAATCCAATGGGAAGAAAAGTAGGACAGGGAAGACTATTGGTGGCGACTAAACAAGAACCGGAGGGAGAAAAATAAGAAGATGCGAGGAGGGGTTCGAGTAGAGAAAGTGCAAGTATGGTCAGACGTGGCATGAAGAGCGAGAGGAGGGGAAGGGGAGGGGGAAGGGGTTAAAGTAGCGGAGAAGAAGAAGAAGAAAAAGAAGGAGAAGGAGAAGAAGAAGAAGAGAGAGAAAGTGGTGAACGCGCGCGCATACAATCGGAAAAAAAAATTAGAGACGAACGAGGCGAAAAGGTGAGTTCGCGAGGAAGTTTGCGGAAAAAGACAGAGAAGCCGGTTGCTCGTTAGGACTTCGGCTATGGACTGCCGGGTGCCGCGGCAAAAGCTAACGCGCAACACGCCGACGCATCTACCCCCTTTCAGCGCCAGGCTTGGCCCCTTTGTCGCAGCAGCCATACCCAACCATGCAATACCACGAGTGCTTGCCAGCCAGCCATCCTCTCTCTCTCTTTCTCTCCCTCTCTCTTCACTTTCTTTCTCTCTTTAACCCTACTAGACCCCTCTCCTCTCCTTGCTGATTTCTGGATTTCTCTCATTTATACTTTTCTCATTTCTACTTTACCTTTTTACTCTACAATCTCTCTCCCCATCATCAAGCAATCATTCGTTCAGCACAAAATCTCACCAGTTTTATCTTTGCACCTCCTTCAAAGCGTCCTAATATATAATTAAGACTTGCAAAGTCGCTCCTTAAATTTGGTCAATAATCATGAAGATTATATATATGGAAGTATAAATCGTGAAGGGAAAGAATGCAACTAGGATAGTGAATGGAATGCGCATCATATACGCCCCTTACAAAACTTAATTTCTATCATTAAAATATAGCGCATTCCAATTCTACTTATGGTGAACATTACTGCCATAAGAATTTTCTTCAATAAGCGCTGGTATTTCTCTTATGAAGGCACTGACTTTTAATGTCCTTTGTCTATGAATAAGTCAGCCTGCTAGCTCAAGATTATTTTATCTAGCAAAAACTTTTGCTTTTTGCAGCTTTATGGCATTAATAAAGATATGCTTGATTGCTGCAAAGAATCCAGATTATTGCTCAGCTTTTATACAAATATGCGACCTTATATATATATATATATACAGGGTGTAACGAAACGACCGCCTTTTCTCGTAACTGGAGGTTCGGGGTGACCATCCAAATGCACGTGTAAAATTTTGTTCGAATCGTTCAAGGGGTTTAAAAGTTATTTCCATTTAAAACTCACCCTTTTTCGGTCCTTTTCGAACGACTTTAACTGTGCATAATAAAGTGGAGAAAGTGAAATAACAATTGACGAACACCCCACTAGAATGTAAAAATTATCGATCGCGCGCGATAATACATTTGCTATTTATTTCATTAATTTGGCTATTAGATTAATTTTAAAAATAGCAAAATCCTTTTCATTACAATTCCAAATCAATTCAATACAAGTATCATTGACTGAATTGATGGAAAGAGGGAGAAGATAGAATGAAAAGGAAAGTATCAAAAGCTAAGATGTCACGCGACTGCACTGATAATTTAATAGGAAACACATCAAGGCATTTTCTTTCTACAAACGAAGGTAAAAAGAATTATTTAAAATCAATTCATTGATGATAGAAAAAATTAAACTTACCCATTATTGTTCTCCAAGTTCCTTTACACCGAAGTTTTTGAAAAAGCTTCAAACTGGCTCCTCGATGATTTCCAGAATGCACACTTTCATTGATTTTGCATTTAAGAACTCGCGAATTTAAGCAAATTAGGTGTTAACCTACGTTTCTTCAAAACACCGGTTAATTTGACACTTTTTGAACTGTTTGAAGTAGGCTGAAAAGAGAGACACAGAGAGATAGAATAATCAATAATTCGTTTCGACCACTCTTAATCACCCTACTTCAAACAGTTCAAAAGTGTCAAATTCTCCAGTGTTTTGAAGAAACGTAGGTTAATACCTAATTTGTTTAAATTCACAAGTGTTTAAATGCAAAATCAATGATAGTGTGCTTTCTGGAAATCATCGAGGAGCCAGTTTGAAGCTTTTTCAAAAACTTCGATTTAAAGGAACTTGCAGAACATTTAATGGGTGAGTTTAGTTTTCTCCTTCATCAATGTATTGATTTTGAATCATTCCCTTTAGCTTCGTTAGTAGAAAGAGAATGCCCTCATGCATTGTCTATTAAGTTATCATTGCGCTCGCGCGATATCTTAGCTTTTGATACTTTCCTTTACATTGCGTCAACTCGCTCTTTCCATCAAATCAGTCAATGATGCTTGTACTGAATTGAATTGGAATTGTAATATAAAGGATTTTGTTATTTTTAAAATTAATCTAATAGCCAGATTAAAGAATTAAATAGCAAAAGTATTACCGCACGCGATCGATAATTTTAACATTCTAGCTGGGTGCTCATCAATTGTTTTTCACTTTCTCCACTTTCCATTATGCAGTTAAAGTCGTTCGAAAAGGACTGAAAAAGGGTGATTTTTAAATAGAAATAACTTTTAAACCTCTTGAACGATTCGAACGAAATTTTACACGTGCACTCAGTTTGTCACCCCGAACCTCCAGTTACGAGAAAAGGCGGTCGTTTCGTTACACCCTGTATATATTTTTTTTTACATCCCTTGTAAACTGGTGATTCCCATCAGTAACTTTTCATCAAGCACGAATGCAAAGTTTACTTTATGGGCACCGACAAATTTTCAGTTTAACATCGTCGTCACTCGATGATTCTCATTCGTCACGTGCAAACACGGTGGGTTCGTCCTGCTATTCCAAGGGATGCACAGGCCAGCGCTAAATAATAGAACTCCACAATGCAAACTCCAGCAAAACTATAAAGTTTAACGCTCCCAACTCTGGTTACGGTTTATTTTCTTCCCGCGGGATATTTTATGGGAAGCAGGCTGCGGGGATGCTGACGAAGACAGCCAAACATTTGGACGGAACTTTGCACGTGTCAAACGATGAAATATGAGCGGTATGGTATTTTTGAGAATTTTTCAAACATATAACGGAGTAGACGGAGCTCGAGGGAGAGTAAGGACATCAAAACGAAATATTATCGTGAGCGAACAAATATTTTTCTCGTCTTAATTAAAATTTTATTTTGCGTTAAGAATAATATTCCAGAGCAATGTAGCTAAATATGTTTATTCTTGAAGCATGGAAAAATAAAGGCTTTCACGAGGAAGCAAATAGGAAGGATAAAGCGTGAGGCGTCATTACATCAATTTGTTTTTAAGCACTTTTCTCATTTTCTTGATAAAATTGTCATCTCGCTCAGCTCGAAAACTCTACACGAGTATGATATGTCTTTCGTAGAAGGTGAAGGTCTGATTGATGGTTAGCATCGATCAAGTCCTCCTTTCTCTAGGGCTGCATTAACTTTATATTAAATACTTCATCATTTTCTCGAAACACTTTGCATTCGAGTGATTTCGAAATAGGGATCCTTTCACGTCGTCTTTTCGACATAAGAAGTTGCTAAAACTGAATTTTCGCGTTTATCGAGGGTTGCGCCACTCGTAATTGAACCACTCTCAATTACTACAATATATATGCATGCAGTTAATAAATTCATCAAGATGCTGGCGCAGCTATTAAAGGATTTTCTTTAGTTCATAAAAGATTCCCACGTGTTTAGTATATGGACACGAATAAAAAAACTTGGAAACGGGTATAAAACGTTCCATCTATATTCCGATAATTTTTCTTGTATGACTGGAAGGAGGGAAAGGAGGGTGCGTCATCCGCTATGAACCTGTCAATCGATGCTTCGGGTCGGTAGTTGACACTAAAATTTGCCTACCTCGTACGTCGCTCGATCATCAATTCCGTTGCGGTAAATAAATAAAATCGATACGCGGTCTCCGCGCTCACTCGGAAATATATTTCGATGAATAATATGCCTGCGTTTTATGCCTCAGCGAGGCTTGTCCGCCGTATCGCTCTCCATTACTTTCCATACCTGATAGAGTAATGTTCGATATTAACCAGCAGCCCCCTACGAAAAGCTCACCAACTTGTTCTAAAAAACAAATGAATATAACTAGTTCTCATTCATCGACAATCATTCCATAACGAGAAGCAGAGAATAAAAAATTATCCCTCTCGTCTAATCTATCTACAAACCGAAAAATCATGGCAATTATTTCGATTATAAAACTGTGAATGTATTAAAATAAGATTACACTCTGTTGATCATATGTAATAATTTCTCGCGTTATTTTGCTGCTACCTTCATTTCCCAAAGTATTTGATTCTCTCACGTTATAATGGTACAAAAAATTAATAAACAAATAAATCATATATACCATTTAAGGTTACTTGCTGCCTTCAAATATTTATGTTTCGCTCAAATTAAAGAGTTTATTTTTCTAAAAGACACATTTGCAAAGTTAATTCAAAGGAAACTTTGAACTCCCTTTTCCGTCTCATATTATAAACCATAAAACAAGCATATTTCACATGGCGCCTGAGGCTGAGGATGTACGCGGTCGTTTGTTTTATAAACATGCGTATTAAAAACGCGAAATGCATTTTTTCATTCACCTGTCAAAAAGAAAGTATCGTGTGATAAGAATAAAATGGTATTTATGATATTTTATCGCAGCGATTATTATACGTTATGATACCTGCTTGGAGCTTTGTTTTCTTTGCTTTTGGTAAATTTGTTGTGCTCGTGTTTTGCATGATCTTTTTCGTTGAGGCGACAACGCGATGTAGGGTACACTTATGCGAGTGAGAGAGAGAGAGAGAGAGGGGGGGGGGCGAAGAAAGGGCAGATACTGCTATCCGTGAAAAATATGAATGTATCAAGACCCTGAGGAAGAAATCCTGTTGTATGAGACTTAGCGTTAGCCGCCCCAAAGGGTTTTACACTTTTCTCGAGGGATGCCGTGTGCAAAAGGAGACAAATCCTCGTGACTCGTGGAGGCAGATGTAAAGAGAGGCTGCTGTGCTCTCGTTTCTAGTTGCATAACTCGTGAGAAGCATTACCATACGAGAGAAACAAAGAGAAGGGGTATTATATGGGGTAGAGCAGTCGGTGTAATTAGCGAACAAATTAAACGTCGAAACAAGCAAGTCCGACGCGGTAACGCAATTAGAGATATCATCAATTAATTATTGCATGGTGGCGCAAGCAGTTTCGTGGGATTGAATCCGAGGGTGGACGCCAAACAACTAAGCTTCCTCAAGATCGCTCCCTTCACAGTCTTCCAGTACGGCACAAGCAACGCCTATATACTATACTTATATATATTTTTCGCGTTATTCTCCTACAGCGCTATAGCGTTCCGCGCCTTTGCAATAAATGCAACGACCAGCCGTTTTCGGCCAGACGACATTACAGGGATCAGTATAATTACTTTTAATGCCCAAAGCATTCAAGGAGATTTATACCAGCTCAATTTCCACTTAGTTTAACTTTACAACGTCCCTATCGAAATTGACGATCAATTCGTGGCAAGGTATTTTTTTCGTTAATGCAAGAGCGAAACTGTCGTACGATTAGCGCGGTCGTCGGATGGAAGCAGAAAGATATTAAAAATTGTGCTCCTCGTGAAATAAACAACAAGGTAAGGTAAAGCAGATGATGCGGATTTTTCTCGACGCTATAAGGGTCAAACGTTCTTGTCCCGACAACAGTCAAAGGTTAAAAATTCATTGGACGTAAAAGAGGCACTCTTAACGTTAAAAGCAGGCGGGATGCGAAATGGCAGTGGTTAATACGCGAGCGAGGCTCTAGTTTTTTCGACGGTGGTGCATGTATATTTGACGAGGGTAGCTCTATTACCTGGCGCAGAAGTACAGGCCCACGCGGGATTGGATGCTCAGGATTACAGCCGTAACGGGACTGTTAGATTCCCCTCGGGTGCCACGGCGAATAGCAGGGCGGAGCTTAGAAGTCTCGAACAGAATAGAAACCGATTAAGCGAAACAACCGACTGACAGCAGTAACACCTGTTGCAGCAGCTAGTCGATCCTTCCACGGCTTCCACCGTTGCTGCTATTGCTGCTGCTGTTGCTACGTACTGCTCTTACCACTACCACCACGCTACTGTGCTGTCGCTCTGCTCTTGTACCAGTTTGTGGTCACTGTCCTGCTACCATTTGACCCAGAGCATCATTGTATGACCCAAGTGCTAGCCACATGGGACGACCGAATTGCCCTCACTGCGCCTCCCCATTCCAATTGATGCGTATATATTCTAATACACCCCTTCTCCACGCATATCCCCTACCCCCATCCTCTCTCCCTCTCTTCTCCAGAGAGCCGCAAAAGCTATATTAGCAAAACATCGGTAGATATTATGGAAAATATAAATCATTAGATCCATCTACGCTTGGGAAAGACACGAGTGGTATTCTCAAAAGCTTGAATGAGCGTACAAGTACAGCACTCAGTGGATGAATTGACGCGGTACAGGTGGGTAGATTCTCTAAAGCTTGTTAATGATTCTAGTGGGATGTTGTGAGAGGTAAAATCGCTGTTGTTTGGAGGATGCGAACAGATCCCGAGACGCTGCAATGCAATTTAAATTTTTCAATAGGTATAGTAAAGGACTGTAATCAACGTGCAATGCAATATCCGTAGACGCACAATAGTAAAATACGAAACGCTGATGTACCAGCAGGGAATACCGATCGGATGATACCTTTCACATTTAGAATTTTAGCTGAAATATCCTCTTGGCCAGTTATTACGTTATAAAAATATTGAATTTCAAATAACCTAGTAGCCTCTTTGCAGCCTCCCTCGAAAACTCTACTTTATGAGAAGCTACCATTAACGCGAATAAAAGCTGTGGTTTCGTAGCCAATATAGTGAAAATCTCAGCTTAAACATTTATTTTATTGCATCGAGTTTTAGCTTTTCACCAAATGAGAATGGTTCTAACGACTTTCGCAAATACGTTAAGTATCAGGGGAGAGCAAAATAATCGAAATTAATTGATTTATCATATTTCATTTCGAATTATTGTCATAGCTTTCTTTCGTCAACGTAGAAATGTTATTTATTCGAAAAGCAAAAATATATTCGTCGTATGCTAGTGTACCGTCTGTTTATAGTATTACGGAAGCGTTTCTTGCGATAGCAGAGTCGGGTTATAAAGCTATGCATACGTTGATTTCCTCTGCTGCTGCATCACGACGCAGTTTGTAAATATGTACGCTTTATAAATATATATGTGAATATACCAACAAACGGATAGCGGTTAGTTTTTGCGAGTTGCACATTTTACATCATTATTCAATTGTAAAACATAAATCTTATTATTGCATAATAAAGGCAGGCTTCTATTTTTTGTTCACTTTTTTCCTTTTTACGAAACAGGCAATATCCCCAACCAAGAAAAATGCTTCAAGCCATGACCTATTAAAGAGAAAGAAGAGTACATAAGCTGTAGACATAACAAACAATAAAATGTATTAAAAAAGTGTATAGAACTTTTAACTAACTACGATACAAAACAACACTGCTACACTGCTAAAGAATATTGTACGTACGTGCGTTTGTATTAAAGCCACTTTAAAAACCCGGATTTTTGGATCTATATCTTTTATAAACGATTTTTCAGTAAAATTCAGCTTAAGCTAGTTATCCTTAATAAAATGAATTTTAAACAGCTCAAAGTCAAGCTCAAAGAATCCTTCTGACGAATTACCGTATATAGCTACAAATTGGCTAGTAGTGGCATTTAGTAATTTAGCATTTATTTAATCGAGTTTTAAGTTACCTTATTACGTCAAGTAAGGACAATTGAAACTCTTTGATACGGCCCAGTCATTCCGCGACGCAACGAATCCTGCACAAAAATATTTTAACTGACATGAGTACAGGCAGGAAAATATTTGTACGTTGACAAAAATAGCAAAATAATGAATAAATTAAACTTTAATAAAGGATATAACAATATCACCGAACGGATTGAAAGGGGTGGAAATGCTTATGGGTTTTTCAATGAATAAACTCGTAGTCATGACAAAATCGACTGGGTGTTTCGGCGACACTGGACCGCTATACTTCAGAATTTCAGGATCGTAGCACAGTCTCGATCAGTTGGTCACCTTACGGGACTTACTTTTATTTTCTATATACTATCTAATTACTGCTCATGCACTGAAAGCGTATTCTTGAGTAATACACCTGCAGAATGTCAGTATATACTTACGAATTTTAACCATTACAATAAAAAACCGTTCAAAAGTCACAGTAAAAAAATGAAATAATTTCAACCACGTGGCACGGTTAAATTGTATCCGATTGTAGGAATGAAATCGTATTCAGAGCAAAAGCAGAGTCTTTGGAATAAATGTTTCAATTTATTTAAACAATTGCAATAAAGAGGTGGACGGACCTAAATTATCTTATAAAATTAATATATTTTCAATTAACAGAAAAATATTCTCATTCAAATAAAATATAAATGTTAATATAATTTTACGAAAAACTATATAGACCGCGGTCCTCACAACCGTTGAGACTCACTGTATAAAACAACAGTACTCTCTAATACCCAAGATTAACTAAAATTTCATAAAATATTTTTCCTATCTATAATACTTTCATTTACTCCGTCATACTTTCCTAATTTACTGTTTTAATTCATTCTACCTTAATTCACTTACCACGCCTTTATTGCGGACCGCGTTCACGTACAAAAACAGATAGTGGAAAGTAAAATGTTTTTTCCGGCAGGCGATAACTAACTGCTATAATCTGCTAACCGAAGATTATAGGTTTCTAAAATAAAAGGTAACTTTATAAAATATTTAGAAAACCTCCATCAAATATAATGACCACTGGATATGGAGCTTTCATCCAGCAGCAAAGCCGCGCTTACGTTAATGCAGTCGGTGATAAAAAAATAAAAGTTTCCAGCAACTGTTCTATTTCCTTTCTCAACTGACTAAATATGATTGTTGTGTTTCTGCACACATTATACCTAGTGTAAGATATACCCCTCTTAATCAATAAAATTAGGGCTACTGGTTAGGAAATGAACTAACGCGTATCGGAGAAGAAGACATTCCAATCATACCGACTTGCATATGGAATGTACACTGTTTTTGCACTGCTTATAAACGCAGTCGTAACAGGCATATAAGTACTACGTGAATTAAAAACAAACTAATTAAAGTAGTAAATAAAAAAGGTTGACTGAGTGATAAAGCATTGGATGGAAAAATATTTGACAAAGTGTTGGCAAATCTTGGATAAAAGTGTTACTACACTCTACACAGAGAATCGCTTGTCATTTGTAAGATTATTCATGTGAGTGAATACCATTCGCAGTCACAGTGTAGCCGAAATTGCTCAGCATATTCTTAACAATAATTTGCTTATCTTTGAATGCTTGTACTAAATAACGATTGTTTTCAGTTCAAACTATACGGTTTCTTCATCTCCTACAATGTTTCTTCCCTAATATGCCATTAAAATTTCAATAAAACTTTTCTTTTCTAATCTTCCTCTACGCCCTAAAAATATGTTAAAACTCTGTCTTTAATAGTACTAGCAGTAATTTGGCAGCAGTAAGTGAAAACAAACTCGCGAGGTGCTCAGTTGCCCGAGACTATACGTTACGTCACTGACACGGCGCGGGTGGCTCAGAGAAAATGGCCAATAACGCTTACTTTTCAACTCATGTGTCGAAAACGATCAAACCGATTTTTATACGACTTAGGGTATTTTCATCGAACCACCATGAGAAAGCCAACCATTCAAAACTGTTCGGTAATATAATTGTGCTCTTTATAATAGTAAGATTTATTTATACGTAATAGTCAATCGAGTCCCTCGTATACGTATAGACACCCCACCGACGAAAAATATGGTCCTACGAGAAACCTACTTTAAAAATATGCACATATCGGAAAGGTATCGAAGATGGAGCAAATCATAAGCCGAAACATATGTATGCTTATACAGAAAAGCAGATTATATGCTTACATATGTATCCTTGCGTTAGTATAAGCTCTCTGTGGAGCTAAAGCAGTGAGCCCTTCCCAGGGGAAATATAAACAGATAGGCTGGCAATATGGACAAAGCATTAACCTATATGCATCTCTACGTAACAAAACGAATAGATTGACGTTTGTCCATTAATATTATCACAGAACTGTTATCAATCTTATTTAATACAAAAAAACTGTTTATATTTTGTATTACGTAAATATACGTAACACGGGATAATAATAATTATCTTGCTGCTTCTTAAAAATCTTTCTTCAATTCTTTATATTCAAAAAGACAATTCGGTAGAATAAACATAGTATTCTGCTGCGAATGTAATCTTGATAAAATATATATACCTCGCTGTATAAACGAAAACCCCAAGGATTACAAAATCTAGCATTTCAATCGCGGAGCTGCACATGTGCTATCTCCTTTCGCGATACATTCAAAAGGCTGCAGATTAAATCGATTCCTTTTTGTATTAGGGAAAAATCCTTGCAATACTCATCTGTATTATAAAGAAAAACCAAATTTCAATAATATTTGTACGTTTGGTCACACTTTTTACACACAAAATAGTGTAATACGCATTACATATATTGAGAATTTTAAAGTCAAGCAAAAGATAAGATTCTATTTGCTTACATTTTTTGTTTGTTTTTCATCTGTATTTCGTTGTTATTCTACAATTGTTCAAGATCAAGTGTAGAGAACAAGATAAAAAACAAAGAAAACAGGTTAGAAAATAGCAAATCAGTTTTCAATTGATTTTAATAAAATCCTGCAACATATGTAATAGGTATTAAACCATTTTGCGTTTAAAAAGCTTGTATAACCAAAAGAACAATCGAATTGTTTAGGGGAAACCTAAGTCAATAGTTACACATATGTCAATTGTAATATTTAAATTTATAGGTTCGTCCGTTAATGAAATTTACAAATATTCAGTAGCTTTCTTGAATACTACAAGACACTGTAGTTGCAATAATTTGAAGACGCCAATGTTAAACTACTGTTTGTATAGAAATGAAAAAATAAGATTTCTGCACTCAATATTTCACTTGTTCTTTAACCTCGAACTGTTCAATTATTATTGCATAAATATTAAAATCCAAAACAAATCTAAAATCGTCATTTTGGTAAATTTTTCAATGTCGAGTAACTTTTAAACATGAAAAGGAAAACAGTAGAAGTTTCTACTGCGTCAATAATAACTTATTGCATATTACAATAAGTATCGTTCTGATAAATTAAATATTCAAATGTTACAAGAAATAAAATTGTTTTGTATAAAAAGGATATTATTTTTATGAAACAGTTAATCTTTGTTATTTTATAAATTTACAAGTAAATTTCATTTCTTAATATACGTTAATCTTTAGATAACATACTTGCTTTACCGAAGCATCTTCACCTAATTTTATATCCATATACTATAGGAATTACGGGTGTTACAATTGTGTGTGCAAATGAATCTGTTCCAATTGAAGCCTACTGGATCTCGAATGTAACAAATTGTGCATGGTAATATATTGGTCATTTACGAATGAAGAGTAATAAAAAATTACTTCAATAAAAATAAACTTGCATTCTAGACATATGCAGTAAGTATTATTTTTTTGAGACTTTTAACATGAATTGAATATTCGGAAAAATGAGACTTTCATTTTGTTACAATTGATTCCAATCTCCCCTAGCTCATTTGCAAGAGTCAGAAAAGGGTAAAAATATAAAATTTTCAAACTTTGTTATTAAAATCTTTATTTCCTGTGTTTCGTAGAGATGTCCTAGATCATAATTACGTAACGTAATGTAAAATTGTGGCATAAACGTAAGAGAATAATGATGATACGTGACGAAGATTTGAAAACGCGTACAATATTCTTAAAAATATATGATTGATCAATTTGTAATTTAATAGGGGGAGTCAAATAATCGTCTAAAATACATGCCTATATAAAACGACTGTTAAAGAAAAAAGGATATTTGATTAATGACAATGTGTGTAACTCGCGCGCTACATAAAGAAAGAAAAAGAAAAGAGAAAAAACATGAGAAATAAGACAAAAATCAGGGAATATTATAGAAAATCGTTACAGTCGTCGCACATAATAATGTTTCAGCGAAGAGTTAAAAGATCTTTAATACAATTGGTTTTTATATTCGCTTTTTCGGACATGATTGGAATAAAAAAAACCAATTACATTTGAGGCTGATTTAACCCTTATTGAACCTTCGCGCGTACTGAGTGCAATTAATTCTTTTCCAAAATCACGTGAACAAAATATGTTTACTAGGCGCATTTTTTTAAATCAATCATATTCATCTCTCCATATTATACACGACATTCTGCATCAAGATACATTTCGCAATTTTAAGAATGAAATCATGTACATTGCAGATAGAGTGCGCTACATTTTTACGAATTTTATCAAAAGACCATGTGGGTGCATTCAAGGGCAGTGTTAGAGCAGTGTTCTAATTCAAATAAAATAGTATTTCATCAGATTTGATAGACAATATTTATCCGCAAGTTTTAACATTTACGCTGTAATTATCACTTGTTATAAGAGAGCATAAATTGTATTCATCGTACCTTTCAGTAGACTATCCATTCTACTTGCTGATGTATATATCATATTCTGATTCACGTACAAATTTACGCACTCAAACGCGCATTCACCCCCCCCCCCCTCCCCGCCTTTCTCCCTTTCACACACTCACATACGCATTCACGCATACTAATGAAGTGCCTGGATCTAATCGTCTCAATCTCACTTTTATAACTTAACTAAAAGTCAACGCTCGGCTTCTCATATCGCACTCTCCTCATTTCCTTCACGCAAAAACAGCTGCCTTTTTTCTAATTTTATAGACCATAAGATTACACAAGATTAAATGCACGATAGATAGACATTTTAAGCTTGCTCTTTATACAACAGGACGTTGAATATGGACTTATTCGTTGTAAGTACGTGCAGCAATTGATGAATATTGACCTAACTTTACTTAAGGCCACGTCGTCAAGTTGTATTCTATTGCAGCGTTCTTATCACTTGTGTCGTACATCCAAGAACAGTGCATATTCAAGCATACAATCAACAGCTTCTCTTAAACCGTAGATATTAAGATTTAAGAAAAGGGTAGATTACGCGTAAAGAAAACTCGTTTACAAAATTCGGGTAAATTATTTCGAAGAATCGAACGCACGCAGCGTGACCTACGTATGCATATAAATCTACGCATTATACGGCTACACGTGAATTGCGAGGTAAATATCGTTTTTCATTAAAAAAAAGTAGGTATCTGCAAATACAAATAAGCAAAAGTACATAAAAGGCCGATCGTGACGCGTGTCATCGTTTTAATTTTATTCGCTTCACTCCCCTTGCACTGCGTAATAAATATGTACTTAAAAGAAGGTATAGCTCGCCATATAATAGGTATGAGAATGCCATTTTTTTACGATTTACATGAAAAAAGGAACTCACGCCGCTTTATTATTCAGTCTTCCAGTTGAAATCCCAATTACCGATGAGAAATCATCATATCTTTAATAGCAAGAAAACTTCGGGTAACTGACACTCGTTTGAAAGTATCTGAATGATCATTGTTTAAATTTTACAGTACTTGCCTCATCTAATAAAAATTCTACATATCGTTTAGCTATTCATATACTCTTACATGAATGTTTTTTAAACGAATGTCGTAAAACTCAACAATGTGCTATTTTGTGTAATTTTTCTAATCTTTCTTTGGTGGGTGACCATCAGTTTGACATACACGCCATTAGAATAGTCAAATCGAATATATTTCACTTTCAAACGATGCGTTAGGGCCCGCTATTTCAATGAGAGAAATAGCCATGTCCTTCAATATTCTGCAGAAGCATATTTTAAAAATCCATACAAGTTTAATGCGCGATATAAAGCGGTTAATGAGTAAATCATGAAAGTAAACGCTATTTACGTATAATAGCATATAACTATAAAAAAGAGAAGAGCAGATTTAATGGAAACAATAGGTTAACGAAGTCAAGTAATTAATACTCGATGCCACCAAATTGGCTATCAGCTATACAAAAAAAAGGTTTTCACTGACAACGAGTTCTTTGATTGTATACTTATAATTAAAAATTCTATTCCTTTATTACGATACTGTTCATACGAGTGTTACAAATCATCTTAAAGCACCATCCCACTACTTATATATATTTATATATATATTTATATATATATATATATAATATGTACATATACATTTGTAATAATCCTTTTGTACCTAACGCATATCCATGTAATGGCAGATATGAGTATAAAACCTGTATCGATCTAAACATCACGACTTAATATAAATCATAATATATACGTAGTGTTACAGTGCCCAAATTACATCACGAACAAAATCTAATGATCCTATTAGATCTCTCGATTACTTCGGTAATCATGTTTATGGGTAATTTATACATGCACCAATATTTATACACACGCTGTTCCATCTCCGAGAGATTCTTGAACATCTAAATTAATCTTATATCTAATATCTTAATATCTTTTCAAGTCGTAGTCTTGAAAAAGGTACGGTGATGTGCAGCATAATGTTGTTAAAATAAGTCTTTCGGGTAGTTATTGTGAAAAATATACTTAATAACGTAAAGCATATTTGAGTGAATATGAAATAACATACGGAGATAGAACAGGTAAAATAGTACATGTATATGTATATACACGAGTAGTATCTTTATGTGTGCGTGTTGTTTGTGTACGTATGTGTGTACGTATGTTTGTATGTATGTATGTATATGTACGAAACATACTGCATTGACCCCTTATGAGTGCAATATAAATTACAGGTATTCATAACCAGCCAAATCATTCCATTGTCAAGTTATCGCACTTATAGTTTAATCCGCTCTATAAAACTGGCAGCTTGTTCGTGAAGTATTATATTCCATAGACTTGCCTTAGCATTACAATACTAGCATTCTTTTGAAAAAAAAAAAAATTGTTAGAGAATGAAGGAATATGAAAGGTAAATCAAAAACAAGCAATTGCTTTGTTTGTAAAAAATGAGAACTACTTGTACGGCGAGCTACTATATTCATTTAATCGTGGCATTTATTTGATGTTATTGAAAATGATCTATTTTTGCGTCTAAGTCAAATACCTCTTTTTCTATTTTATACTTTAACTTAATAGTATGAAAATACGATTTTATTATTATTTAGAGTAGCCAGAAATTGGCGCGAATATTTTGATGTCAATACCACAATATTTCCAAATAATATAGCTGTATCATTGAAAATAAACACTCATATTAACAATGTATTAAACTTTTACAAAACCAGTACACATCCCTCATAAATCAATTAATTATAAAAATAGAAACGGATCTAAACGATGCACACAACCAAATCATTAGTTTTGCTTTATCTTTCTCGTTCGATTATTTGTTTCCGAGAACAATATACTACGATGCAAAAATAATAGTAATGAATTGGAATGAATCAATATGTATATATATATGTATACATACATATGTATATACATATGTACATATATATATGAACCTGGAAAAATGTGAAAATTTTTACCAGACAATAAAAACAATCAATAATTCACTAAATAATAATGAAATGTAAATATTAGTAACATTTCATAGTACTTTCTTACTTCCGCTATTTTTGTAAATTGAAATATTTCACAAAATTTAAAACATTATAATTCGTACCGCTATAAACGCTATATAAAAGTATGAATACACTAATTGCACTAAACACGATACGATAAATACAAGGATCCATGTCTTTTATTTATAAGTCTAGGAGCGCTGTTTTAAATAGATAAGTTTGTTTAGAGATGTAAAAATATATGTACGTCTTCCTGTAAAAGATCTATGAACCCTCGTCAATGGTTTGTTTCACTTACTCGAACCAAATGTAAAACGTACATTTCTTTTTTAAAACTAGTTAAAACAACTCACAAAACTGCTTGTAAAGCCATGTACTCTTTTTTTATAAGACGTGCGTAAAAACTGCGTGTTCCTTGCGTCGTTATATTCGTTTAAACAAATTTTATCTCATTTCCGCTATAATTTGGTTGTGTGCTTTGTTTTATTACACATAATTTAATGAAAATGCAAAATTAGTCTCGCCATGTTACCAACCATTTTCTCTATCGTTAATATCAACATGTCTTATTCATCGTATACGTATACCGACGAAGAATGATGAGAGGTTTTTTCAGATTGCACGATGAATTACAAAACTTTTTGATAGAATCCAAAAGAACAATGAGTTATCCTTATTAAGATAGAAAAAACTTGGGAAATTTGTTTAACGTAACTAACTAGATTTGTAACTGCTACATTCTCCTGTTAAGAAGACAGGAAGCACGATTGCGCAAACGCATTTGTTTAATGTTTACAGTTTCGTACGCACGTACAACGTATGCATTCTCAACAAGAAATAAGATCGATACATCAATTGAAACATAGTAACCTTCAACGCAGAAATCAATAATAGACAAAACGAAATCGTACCTCACATTCAATAACACAATTAGCGATTTGACTGCTACTTACTGAAACATCTAAACATACAGGACCAAACACCTCACTGTTTGCGCGCAGGCTTTTTCGCCATCGAAGTAATTATGCTTTAGATTAATTCAGTACCTTATGTTACCTATTTAATGTTGTGTTTGTGTATCAAATCATTATCATAACAGTTACTTGTTGGGCACACATCGAATTAAAGTCTCAGCTGTAAGCGCGCTTCACGTCGCTGTTCGTCGCACTTCTGACATTCATTAGCCATCCTCTTTTGGTGGTGTGAACCAGCCTTCAAATAAAAAAAGATGAGTATTTATAGCTGTTTATATAATAACATGAAATTACATTAGTTTACTCAAGACGTACCGTTCTTTTCATGTATTTGGACAAGGCTCTTGAACGACTGCTGTGCCCGCGCTAAACTGTATTGTCCTTGGCCACCACATACTTTTCCTGCTCCACCTGATCCTTGAAATTGTATACGTGCTTTACCCTTTACCAATGTTGCAGAAATTTGCATTATCACTGCCTCTACTGTGTAAGCCGAGCTCCAGCCTTGTTTTGTCAGAAGCTCCATACAAATAGCTCCTCCTACAAGGACATACCCTCCAGAAATGATGGGATGCACGACTCTTACAAATGGTGGTTCAAATGGATAGCTTTCCTTTTATAATAATAGTAATGATATATTAATTGATTGAAAACCCTATAAAGATTATGATTTTCATAAACAAAGAAAAGCTTACTTTAAATAGCATGTTAAGAAGAATACTGTCTTTGCCTTCCTTTTCTTTCAAAAGAATGAGATCGCTATGAAGAGGCGAATCAGGATCTACGCACATCAGCCTGATATTCCATTCGTATAAACTGTCATTCACTAATTCTATGCTATACATTCCTTAAAATAATAGATAAATGATCTATTAGTATAAGAAATAATTATTTTACATAATTTTGTTAAAGGATACTAAACCTTTCTTAAAACTGTCACTTCGGTATATGTCACGCAATTCTTTCATGAGCCTATCTGTAGCTTGTACACTTCCACATACAGAGCCTTTAAGGTAATCCTGTCTTTGATTCTGTCTGAGCCTTTCTAGCGTTGCTAGATGCTCTAAATCCATTTCTTCACCCTTTAACAAAGATAGGATAATTATTATTATAACAGAAAGAAACTATGGTAGAGCATAAAGTCAATACCATAATATATCAGAAATACATCAAAACTATGCAAATTTATAAAGTTAGTGACTAGTTTATATGAATTGACTCACAGTCTCAATATGTATTAGTATATAGACAAGTTAAAAATATTTTATACCCAATAAAACTTCTTAAATCTGTAACATTCTGGTATGAGAAAAACTGTATTTTTGAATACAAAATTAAATTGTTTTTTGCTTTATGACTTTTTTATATAGAAAATGATTAGTACGTTGACTGAATTTGTCTACTATAGATAATAGCTATTTTAACTATATAATATCAATATCTGAACAACTTTTTTATCATATCGAATAATGTTTTTCACTGATACATGTTCATAGAGTCTTAATAAATGTATTCTTTACTTTATATTAAGTCTGCCACTTAAAATGCCCAAAAAGCATAGATGCAAGAAAATGTGAGCCTCTGTATCTATGTAAAATATTACACTTTTTAACTAAACCTTTTTGTAAACCTCTTACTATTTGCATTCAGAGTGGTATTGTGCCAAATTTTAATACCTTCAATAGTTACAGAGAGATATGTCTCTTGTTACATCTATGCTCTGACACATTTTCAATCGATGACCATGTACTAACAAACTTTGTATTCTTAAAGAACAAGAAGCAATGATAACAGGGTTAAAAAGAGTAAAAAAATTAAAATATGCATATTAGTAAATAATAATAACATGAAATATAGAAGATGTGTAAATTAATTTACTATAGAGTAAATATGATACTTTGTTTGCTTTCGTATCTATATAACATATAAATTTTTTGGACATCACTTTTATGAATCTAAAGAGAGTCCTTTCACAGAAGGGTCTTATAAGAAAAATTGATATCTTGTATATTAACAAAGATAAATGCAATTTTACATCCACACTTTACGATAAATTAAATCACCTATATCCTATATATATACAATTATTAGAAACCTAATTCAATGTAATTGCTGCCTTATTTACCTTACTCTTCGCATTAGCCTCTCCTTCATCCATATCTAAATGAAGATCCTCTTCGCTTTCGCTTTCCTCATCCTCGTCTATATCTTCTGTATCTTCAGCATCCATTCTTTGTGTCACAGCTTCATTTGCACCTAGCCTCAAAGGATCCAAGGCTGTTCTGAGACGTTCAACATCTGGGGGCTCTGGTAATGAGTGTAGCCGGCATAGCTCTTTTAATAATATGCCAACTTGATTAATAACATGGTTGTCACGGCCAGATGTATTACTCAGGATCTGCACTGCATTTGTGACACTAGTCTCTTCAGATTCAGCAAACCATACTGGTGGTGTAGAGGGATACGTTTCCTATAAATTATTTTGAAATGAAGCATAAAAAACAAATATACCTACACACCATAATTTCATTTCTTTTGGTATGTTTATAAAACAATTAAAAAATACAATTAACATGAAAAAGAAAATGAAATCAGTTAATTTGTAATTTTTAGTAAAATATAAACTAATATTAACCACTAATCTTGCTAAAGATACAATAAAAACAATGTTAAATTCCTATTATTTATTATTCACGACTAATTCGTAATTATATATTAAATAATATAGTATAATATAGTAACTCCGAAAAACTGTATATGCGGGACAAAGAGAATAAAACTCGGGTATAGGATCGATTAGATAAAATAATTTGCTTCAAAAAAAGATATTGTATATTATTGCCGACCATAGGATAATTAAAATTTGCTATTATAAAGGGAAAGGAATGTAATGTATGTATACATATACATACAAAAATTTATGTGTACATGTTTCGTCAGATTTAAGTAAACAGATGGAAAATATATTAAAGAGGGCCTTACCCTATACTCTTCTCATGCATTGACCTCTAGTCGCAACACTAATTCATCTGCAAATCTTCACTTACATAAAAGTATTGAACGATATGATTAATAGACGTTTTAATAAGACACCATTCCCCTGTTTAATAATAAAAGTCTGAAGACTTAAATGATTAAAGCGTGGGATCTACTATCTACGCTTCTTGTCAAAAACGCCAAATAACAACATAAATGTTATTGTTTCTTTGTCCATTCGATCAAAAGAAAGGATAGAACGATAACCGCGATTAGGAGAAGCTAAGAAATAATTTTCTATTTAACTAATCGAAGTGATTGTTTAATTGGTAAAGACATTCGTTATACTTACTGTAATATTGGCGTGTATTTCGTATTTCTTCCCATTTTTACCGACGAATCTGCAGCTGAGTTCATCCACACTCGCGGACATTATCTGAAATCTCTCATGACTCTTGGGGAAGACGGACTCCAGCGTTTTAATCTCCTGTTTTAGAGTGTTCAGACAAGCCATTTGGGGACGCAACCGAATATGTGTTACCCCGAATTTTTCGGCGTTGTGCTTTTCCCAAGAAACACAGCAGTCGAGAGAAACACGACAAACCCGATGACTACCCGACAAAATGGCGACGACGACTGAGGGCTTCGGTTAACCTCGTGCAAATCCGTCGGTTTTCGTGATGTTATATAGATGACACCAACGTCGATTCGAGCCACAAGGCGCCAGCTCCAGCTACCCTCTTGCTTTAAACTGAATTTAAATGTAACACTGTACTTGTTATACACCTTTTACACTCACTGTAGCTACTTTTAATTAATCTTTCAAAAACGTTCTCACATTAATCGATACATTTTTAAATAAAAATAGATTAAAGTTTTGTATATTAGTGTTACATGGTGTTTAAAAAATAATTATCGTATACTTTTATAATTTTTCCAGATGTTTAAACTTTAAACTTCCTTTTCTTTATTTTTAAAAAAGAACACATTACGAAACTTAACTCTAATTTATATACGAAATCGTAATTTTTTGGATTGTATTCTCAGGTTAAATGTATGAAAAATGAACTTCATGAAATTTAGGTATTTGCGTCATGAATTTATTTGAAATATCTAATTTTTCTATCACTTAAAAGCTATATGTACAGATGAAATTATGATAAAGTATTATACACATATTACTTTAACAGGTGTTTAACAAATAAATGACCTAGTCTATTACACTTATAATAGTTAAGTCCTACTTTTTCTACTGGTGCCAAAACTGTTTTCTTCTGCAATTAAACAGATACAAAATGGTTCAATCATTGCTACAAAAAATAAATCTTTTTATTCAATAAAAAGCAGCTTAATACTAAAAATATATTTTCACAATTTCACAAAATTTGTTAATAAAAATGAAATTAAAAAAATTGAATAAAAAATATAATAATAATTGTATTTTCTTTTATACCATAAATTAAAATATGCAATTAATCATTTAGATATTACACGTAAAATTCGTCCTTTATTCTTCATAGCATAAGAAAAAAGATTGACACCAGTTATATATAGTCTTCTCAATGGCAATCAAAATTTTGCATTTTATTGATTTCAATAAAGTAACAAAATTACGGTTTTATCTTATTAGGATACCTCAAGTATTTCTTGTTGGTATAGGTTATACAAAAGTCACGAATGACTTGCGTTAGTGTTAGATCCTTTATACATATTTGCATGTACATGGATTTTCTTTTTTTTACAGTTAGATTAGTAAATATTTAAACTTCATCAGTCAAAGATTTGTTTTAAGCCTCTCCCCAATAATGGTGTTAATTAAAAATATAACATTTGTTTCACTAATTAATACGACTAGCTGTTTTTAAACAATGTGAAAATATATGTTTGAGATTTCTGCAACTGTCGTACGTAACAATCATTCAAATTGAATTAAATGCACACATACTGAAGCCTGCATAGAGGAAGAACCTGTGCTGATATACAAATAACAATATTTATTAGACTTTAATAATACCACATAGGCGTAATTTATTCATATTTTCCTCTTTTAATTATTGACTGATAACCTTCAGTAGTTTATGGAAATAAAAACAACTACTTTAAAGTTTTGGTTATGACAAGCTTTACTGTTAGCAATTTTTATGCACTAGCTACAATTTCAATTATTGCTTTTAATAAATAAATACTCTTTGCAATTTGACGCTAATAGATAAAGCCATTATTACATGGTAAATAATCAAAAAGTGAATTTAACTTCATCTCAAAGCTAAATCCTGTAGCGTATACAGAAACATTTTCCGTAAAAATTAACTTTCTTGGAACAGTAGATTATCAAAAAGAAATTATTGCAACGTACTATAAAAACTTATTATTGGTTTCTATTCCTTTATTGTATTGTTTTTGGAATGGACAAAACGATAATAATGATCTATAAACTTTGTGTTCAATGACATAAGATTTCTTATTTTATATTAGTACACAATGCTATGATTCATAACAATTTTATCATTACATCCTATAACATGGATATCTGAAAATCGTTATAGCTTAGATCTGGATTTCGTTCTTGTGTGACATAAGAAGCATATAAACGTTCAGATACTTGTATAGGATTTCCCGTGAAAAAAAAAGTGTAGGAAATAATTGTTATATTTAATTGTGGCTGGCAATCTTTTGTTTTAATTATCTAGATACTCTGGAGCTACTCGTCGGGGTACATACTAATTAATAATAACTAGGAACTTGAAGAAGCATGCTTCCATTTCTGTTTATATATATGTATATATATATATACAGAAATACCGATTATCTTTTCGGAAATACCTTTAAGGTAAGATATTCATTAAGAATAGACCCACGCGATACATTTGATCTTTTTGATAATCAAAGTGTTATTTCACTTACAATCTCTTTTTATAAATTAAACTTTAAGTTATCAGAAAAAACTCACAACTCTTTTAGAAAAAACTATGTATTTCCCAGATTACAAGGATGACTAAACGAAATGAATTGATAAGAGCAGAATCTAATAACAAATTGCGAATAAAACAGTTATCAACCTCATTAATCCGTACTTTCCTGCGTATACTGAATGAAAATTATAAGGTAACGAAATATAAAAACCGTAAATTAAGCTATAATATTGAACAATTGAACTAATAATGGCATAAACATAGTCCTTTTTAAATTAACTAGCTCCCTCTTATTTACAAGCTCACATGCCCCTTCGTCATCGTTTTAAATACACTTTGGAAAAAAATTTTTAACATCGTTCATAGAATTACATGGTACACAAAAAGTTTCGTTTACCACTTATGCGCACTTTGTTTCCACGCATCACATCTAATGTATTTCTTATAAATCTTTGAAGTTGCACGCACCATACGGACTATAACGTTATTAATCCTTTTATGAGCACAAGTCAAGTAACAATCAGCGGTTAAAATGCTGAGTGATAATAATCGTATGTAGGCCAGTATGGCTGTAGCCACTCCTAGCTGGTGCGCTGGCGCTTTTTGGCAGGGTGCTCCTCGGAGGAGTGTGCCGGTGCTGGCACTATGATATCACCTCTATTGAACATATATTTAAATTGTGGCATAAACTTCATTACGCTTCTAACTTGAATTAAAGGTAATTCTTCATTAATGGAAGAACATTTTCCTGCTTCCATAAGTATTTTCATCTGCATTCTAAAAGCAACAATTATCTTCCGTTAATTAAAGTAAATCATCTTTCTAAACGGAAATATATTAAGTTTGCCTAGTATATATATTGAAGTGCCCACAGTTATTTTGGTAAACATTGATCAACGTTTCCGAGTGTGTTGTTCAGGGAGAGTATGGTTCTTTAACTAAATGCATCATCATTCATTACATAATACATTTTGTCAATTTTGGTAACAAAGATTGACGTTTGGTTAACGTTGACAAAAGTTTACTATTCATCTGCAGGCGCCTTTATGTATTTCACAAAAAGATCATAGTTTTATTAATTTACCTATTTCCTTGGTATAAATCAATATGAAGAACATCCGTGAGGACCTGTCGGCAACTATTAATGTCACAAGCTGGAAAATATTGTGTGACAAAATCCGGAAGTGTCATTAATAATTCTGTATAGATGTAAGGTTTAAAGTTTATGCAAGGTACTAGCTTATCTTCAACTAGTGCCTTTTGAAGCTGATACGGTGAAACTTGACAGTTTGCAAAAACTGTCTCTACTATAGGTATTAATGGCTTTCTTCCCCTATAACAAAAATATATTATAAATAACTATTTATAATATTATATATAAAATATGGTAAAATCAACAGCATTCTTTTTTAAGACATATTAATACCTACCTAGAATTGTTGTTACTGCCATTCACAGGTATTAAAGGTGGTGGATATTTTGCATGAGATGTATTGTGCACAGGTGGTGTATGTCTTTGAGTGTGCAATAAAGATGATGGTGGTGTTGGTGCAGGCATAAGTGCTTGCACCTGCTCGCTTAGACCAAGCATTTGAGGATAGGTATTCCCACTACCAGCATTTGGTACTCCTATGCTAGGCGTTGTGTATGTAGCCACCCTGAAATACAAAATTATGAATTATGATAATCCAACATAATTAATAAATATTGTAATTGCAATGTTAAAGTGTATGTTTAATGGTGATGCATTCATATTTTATGTTGGTTACTGTATTAAAATGATACCCCTTAATGTAGCCTATTTATAGTTTTTAAAATTATAAGCAAAAGTTTAATATCAAATTATTAAAAACAACCTGCATCAAATATTTTGCATTCAAGTAACATAATGAATATGAAATAAGATAATATAAAAATATTTGTCAAAACAAACTTTAATTATAAAGTGGAAAACTTTGTATATCAATCATGGCTTAAAGTAATTGAAACCTAATGGAGTATCTATGGTATACAAGGGGGACTGGGGATACTAGCATCACAGAATACCAAGAACTAATATCAAGATATTCCTATATGACCTATGGAGTTTTAAAACAATTATGGAATAGCAGTTAAATACATTTATAAACAAGCTTTACACGAATTTATAGAATAATACTGGAAACTGCATGTTATATAAATTTTCATGAAAGTTAACACAATAAAAACAAAGATACAAGTATACCCACTCTCCTTTGATAAACCGCTATGAAAAAATAATGTCACGTATCAAATAACTTTTGTAGAATGCAATCAAATTTATGAAAAATACAAGCAATACAATTGATTAGAGGCAATGTAAAAAATTTTGTAATTCTCATTTTGAGAAACATCTTATATAGATCAGAGAGAATTGTTTATAAAATTGATAAAATAATATATTTAATGGTTAGGTCTTAAGAACTTTCTATAATTCATAAATTTAAACAAAAAGCTAATGCACATAATAAAATTATGATTCAATCAGATATTTAGTATTTGTATTAACTTTTCGCATGCTTTTAACTTTTCATGACCATAATACACTTTACAGGGACTCACCAGTCATCCTTCCCATAGGTTGGATAACTATACAAAAAATCATAGAATGTATGTACAAATGTAGGAACCTATTGTGCAGGCTGTCTACGTTAAAAGATATTTAAATAAATGTTTCAATTTAAATCAAAATGAACACTTGTTTAAAGTAGAATGTTTCTTTTATAAAAATGAGACACTCCATGCATTCTGAACCACTTTCCTTTTACTTATACTGAAGACTATTTATATGATATAAAAATTTGTGGTTATAAGTTAAGCCAACATTTAACATCACAGCAATCTGGTTACTCAGATTTTATATAATTTTTCAGCCATTTTAGTTATAAATCAGAATAAACCTGTTTATTGCTTTATTAGATAATTTTAAAGCAAGTATACAACTTTAAGCAAAAATTCTATGTAAATTAAAGTAACTCTTCAATCAAATTTTTTTCATTTGATGTCAGCAGCTTAAAAATGATTTGGATTAATTATGCAAACTTTCTAATGAAATAACTTACCCGAGGCTGGGTTGACTGGAATGGGCTGTTGCTCTGACAAGAGGGGGTGGTTGAGCTTGAGCAACAGCTTGCATAGTTGTAACTGGATAAACTCCAGGATATGTTGCTGGTGCTCCTCCACCACCCCCTCTACTCCTAGAGGGTGGTTGTGTATATGTCTTAGAGGGTGCAGACAGTTGCTACAATTTGAAAATAAATTGATAAGAATATTAACAAATATTTAATCATTTTACATAGAAATAAATAAAAAGTGATAATGTATTTACAGTTGATTTATATATCAATAGAAAGCTTACATTATGAATTCTCATAATCTGATTTGCCGAAGAGTCTAATGCTGATTGAAAAGCTGGCTGGCCACCAACTAGACCCGACCATCCATTCACCAATTGTGTGACCACAGGATGGGTTGTTACAATTGGTCTTGCCGTTTGCATTACTCGCTGAGGTTGCGGCTGTTGTTGTTGATGCTGTTGTTGTTGATGCTGTTGTTGTTGTTGCTGTTGTTGTTGTTGCTGCTGTTGCTGTTGTGGTTGCACTTGCGACACATTGGTCGTCGGGGCACGCGGCAACATATTTTGTAGAGTAGCGGAACGTACCACCGAATTCATATTGGATTTATTTGCATTGTTTTGTATTTGTGGCGGAGGAGGTGGCGGCGGAGGTTTTGCCGCTGGAGGTGTAGCTGGCTGTTTGGTCCATCCACCTCCGGCACCACTACCCTTACTACTCACCAACAACTGGGAATCCATCACTTTTGTCGGCCAGTAATCCTCAAACCCCGTACCCGGTGGGAAATAACTCTTAATATCACTCAAACTAATCACTGAACATGTTTCACTCGCAAATAATTCATTACGTATACCCTGTACTTTACAACAGAACTTTAAGTATGACAAGTCCCAACCCTCAAGTTTTTCAGCTTTGAGCTTCAAGTTCTCGGTCTCTCCCTCAAAATAAAACAGAGGCACGTACTGAAGACCGTCCTTTACCGTATAAGGAACCACAGATTCCTTGTTTATGCGAATAAAACCGCATTTATCCACTTTTCGTACACTAGAAACACTAGGATTCGTGCCAGTAGTCAATTTTGTGTAACACACTTCAAGGAACGTATAAAATTCTCGCGCATCTGAGAGTCGCACAACCAAATCTTTGCACGTGAATTGTTCCCGCCCAAATTGGTTCTCGCAATGTTTCAGATTGATCTCATTAAATAGTTTGCTCTCAGCCTCGGTAATATAATAGCTCCTTATACATGTACAGCTGTAAATGTCCGAGTGCAAGTAGCTCAGGTACTTATTCAATAATTTAGACTCTAAGATTCGGACTGCACAATATTTCTCGCCTGCTCTATAAATGTATGGTATGTGACAGTCATCGAAACTGGTCCATCCAAAGCGACCACGTTGACTATCATCGTCCAATGGAACTTTGCCACTATCGTTGCTAGTGGATACTGGTTTCCCGTTACTTGACGAATCCGCCTGTCGTTTGCTTAGGAACCCTAGGATACCAGGAAGATTTGTCTGGGGGAGGAGGCACTGCGACCGCTGTTGCTGTTGTTGCTGCGGTTGCTGTATCCCAAGTGCCCCAACCGCATTTGCCACCATTTTCGCTTTATTTGCTTCCACCATTTTGGTAGCCAGCTCACGGATTTCCGCTTCATCAGGACGTTCTTGTTTCACGGCAACTTTTTCAAAGGAACCTGCATCAAAAGAGAAAATCACTCAATGAACCTTTTTGCTACTATATCTAATACTTATTTAGTAAATATAATTGTCAATTCACAGTTGGAAACTATACATCTGTATGGTACCATATATGTACCATACACAACACAACAACTATAAAATAAACATCTTATTATGTGAGTAGGAATCATTTACATAAATTGCTCGAATCTGCGTCAGTTTGGGTCAGAAACATATTAGCCGTATAAGGAGCAATATTAACGAAGATGACGATGACATGCTGTGCGATAAATATTTTTTAAGTTGAGGAAATTATTTAAGAGCGCAGAAAAAATCTAAGCGAGGCTATAGAACAAAAATCAGAATCAATAGTTTATTCGGCTTATACTTTCCTATTCAGTTGGCTGCTTCAGCCAAATTAGGAAAATAACTGTAAAATGTTAGTAACGTCTAATCCTTTAAATTAAGATCAAGTATGTAAAATAAGAATGTGTATTTTCACAATAAATCATTCTAAGCATGATGCATGCGCTTTGTTTCTGGTGTAATTTTTTTCTCTAAAGTAACACAATATTTAAATTACTATCAAATGCTATCAATTTTTTGTTATCTCAAGGGTAGTAGTTTCAGGATATTTAAAAATAAATATAATTTCATACCAAATATAAAGAGTTAGATTAGCGATAGTGACTGGAAACTGCGTAAAAAGAGAATATGATACTCTTGCTGAAACTGCTATAATTTCTATGAGCCTAATGTAGGAGAGAAGAAGAATATAGGACATACGGTGCGACACACGATCGGGCGCTGACTGTGATAATCTCCTATCCTCTAGCCATATGGCATCAACGCTGCTGTCAGCATTCGCGAAAGACACGTCCGTGAAGTCGCTCCTCATCCTTGACGTTGAATCGTCCTCCTTCTCTTTTATATCTATATGTTTCTCTCTCTCTCTCTCTCTCTCTGGTAAACACACTCCCTCGTAAGTCCTACTCCTACTCTCTCTCTCTCTCTCTCTCTCTCTCTCTCTCGTTCGCTCGCTCGCTCTCCCCCTCTCTCCTGCGCAACCTCAACACCTCTCTCTCCCACACATACGCGCACACCAAACTCTCGCTTTATCGAGAGCCCATAATTCCAAATTATGTTGGATCGTTTAGGTTATAGCGAAGGAATCACTGCAAAATGAACACACCGTAGAGAGATTCGAAGAAAAGCATATTGTACACAAAATCTCACAAAAAAGGCTGTTTCAATACCGCGTGAAAACAATTAAAGGCGAGTGCGAGAAGCAATTCACCATGATGTCGCTCCATTGTTTTAACGTTGTTCTTGGAGGTAGAGTCAAAAGATGTAAAACGCACATTTCCCTGCTTCGTATGTAGTACATGAACGTAGAAGAAAGATATAGTAAAATAACGAGAGTGAAGGATGTATAATACAGATAAATCGAATCGTTCAGTGTGCTGACGGTGGTGAGTCTTATCAATGAGCGTGCGTTACTTTTTCGACGTGCAGCGAGAGTAACAGTTACAGTGGCAGCATTGAGGTTATTTGCACAATTTTGTTCGCGTTTTAATAAGAAAGCAGCGACCTCGTCCCTCGCTTTAACGTAAAACACGACGAGGAACCGCGTCTTGGTTCGCGACTCTCGCCGCGCTCTTCACGCTTTCCATCCAACAAGGCGAACGAGCGACGTTTCTCGCTACAAATCCCGTCGCCGTCGCGCTTAAGCGCCAATCCACCAGGTGGCAGTGTCTATCTTCTACCCCTGGTCCCCCTGGAGGCTATTTCGCTTCCTACTGTCCTTTTCCTTCTGTTACGGATTTTCTCTATCTATCTTTCTTTCTTTCTCCGTATCCCTCCCTCGGTAACCCTGTCCCTCCCCCGTCACTATTTTGTTTCTCGTTTTTCCTTATTCTCCCCCCCTTCCTTCACCTTTTCCTCCTTATCTCGGAAAAACCGTACGAAGATCGTTGGAAGAGGCAAGGGAACATATACGCGACTAATACGTATATATATTTGTATATATATGTGTGTGTGTGTGTGTATTCGTTGGAGGAGCACAACAGTATTACCTTTGGGCCCCGATGATGCTTCAAAGTAGTTTATCCTGCTCTCTGACCAGGAGAGTGCCATTATACAGTAACCCGCTGGCTGTCAATTCTTGATTTCAAGTCGTAGAAGAAGCCATGTTGTGACATCGGACTTGTCTGCTTGCAGCTGTACGGGACACTAGGCATTCTCGCGATCTAGCCGACGTATCTGCTCGGTTGAACCATCGCAAGGACCGACCAGAACACAAGGCAATTTTCTTTTTTACTCGGACTGTACCACTAGGTACGTGCCAAGCCAGCTTTGCCGTTCTCCGTTCTTTCGAACACGCGGGTCTACCGCGTGTACTTTCGGAACACATCCAGTACGAGGATTTCTAGACTTCTTCGTGAAAATCGAGGCCATCGCATATTCGCCAAGCTTATTAAAAAGTTATACATATTTCTGAATTAGGTAGCTTTGTATCTTTCGAATTTTAATCCTTTCGGCCTGTGCCAATTATTATGTTAAGCCTATAAAAGGACGAGTATGTGTAGCTCTTTATTACAAATATGCAATAATAAATAGACTCGCAACAAACATTACTTCCAATTCATATGTAGTTTACCAGACTTTAACCTCTTAAAAATGTCATTATTGCTAATTACAGACTTTTTAAAGGCAAATTATTACGGCTTGCACATAAAAAGTATAAGGTAATATGATATGTTGCGATAATGAAACAATAAACGTCAATACAGTCTTTATCTACTCCTGACTCCTCTTTGAATTCTACCGAAAATATTATATGTATATTGACATCGCGCAGCGTTTGCTAGTTTGCCTCCTTCCCTTAGTCGTATCCGAACGCCGATGAGCGAAGGATGGCTTAGTGTAACTCGGCAAGTCGATGCTCAGCAATACTAATGTATAAACCTTTAGTGAAATTGTTACACGTTGGAAATATCATTAATTTCTCCTCAAATGAAGCAATTTCACTCAATGAAATAAGTGCAATAACGAAAAAAATTGATTTTTCATTGTTACTAAATATAAAATCGTGTTAATATTTTTGTTTTTCAATATTTTTACATAAAGTCAAAATAAATCAACATTTTTAAAGGAGTATAAAAACATGATCATTATGAAAGCTTTTTATAAGACCCTTCTACTTTAATTAAATTGTCCCATTATTCAAAAATAACAAAGCCTTTGCTGTATATTAGTAAGCTAAAAAATTATGTACAAATTAGAGGTTTGGCTAAATCTTCAGAATTTTGATATACGCGTATAGGTTTTCTCTAACAGTAGTATGTAGGATTTGTGTTTATTGACTATAAAGGTTTGGGTCAATATGATCACTTTTGAATCTTAAAAAATTAAAAAAATGTACTCGAATATTTACATATACTGCCATCATAATTAATCAAATATTAAAGTGTCTATTCTCATAAAAAAGCATCACAGTTTTTTAATGTAATAATTTGTCTAAACTATTTTCACTTACATCACGTTTAATACTAAATTAAATCAAATATGGTATAATACTGAGGGCTATAGTCAGACAACAGAAAATTGCCTAAATGCGGCTGTTAAAAAACCCCTGGTTTTTATATAAAAGCACAGCTTGTCATAGGAATTACTTTTAGCAAACAAATACATAAAGATGTATATTTAACATATTATGTATGTTGACAAGTGAAAATCATTGTACCCTTGCAATTACATGAGGCATCGTGTGACATGGATTAATTGTGGGGGTAAAGTACATACTGTTCAAAGAATCACCAGAGTATCGTGTAAGATCGTGCGGACGATGTGACAACGCTGCTCGGTCGATATGCTCTTTCAGGCAAAGTGCCAAGATTGGCGAACGAAGGGGGGTATATACATATAGTCATGATTTCAGGTACTATTTCCTCCCCTACCCCCTTTTGTACCATTAAGCTTCATCCCCACCACCTGACTTTTTACGCATTGGTGGGAATTTAAGGAAGAGTGGGGGTAGAAAATTTGGAGAAGGGGAACTGAAGCTGCGCAGAACCCAGCCAGACGTTCGTTTTTCACATACCTCTGCGCAACTTCTATGTATATCGCTCATCAGTCCTATGTACAACTAGCTTCGAACGCACACATCCACAGGTAGCCGTATATAGTATACTTATTATTTTAATCGTGATTTATGGCTGCAGCGTTGCCGGATCTCCTAGTAGGCACACCCACCCCCACTAATATTTTTTTTTACTTTGCAGGATATATATGTACATAATACAGAATACAAAGCGGAAAAGAATGATAAAGTTTGATCGATACTTATAAAAAAATGATGATCTCAGAGCAATATTATAATACTATTAAAAAAAAATGAATATTAAACTTGATGACTTTTATCAATCTATTATCACTATTGAAAGATGGCTGCCATGCCCAATATGTCCGCAGCAAAAACATAGGTTAGGGTACATCCGTTTTGGCAACACTGGAAGGCCATTTCGGTCTATTTATAGCAATTCCCTATTGTCGCTGTTGCTATGCTGTTCTGAGCACACTCCGTAGAAGAGAGGTTAGGTTAGTTTCGAGGAGAAGGGATGAATTATCCCGAGAACAATATGGCGGCAAACCGGATATACCCCCTCCCTCGCGCTTCTGCGCTCTTTTCTCATCGTGTTTCTTATTTCCGTCCACCATAGATAAACATTTTTAAGGAACATGTACTTCGTGCTTTCTATCCATATACATAGGCGCGATAAGTAATCCCGAAGATGAAGGTCGTGCAGGTCTTACAGTGGCTAACGCTCTAAGATGGTAACACGTAGGTGAATTAAAGAGAAAAAAAGATAGCAGCAATAAAAACATGACAAAGAAATAACTAGAGAAAGCTTTCTATTATGTAGCATTAGTACGCTGAAGAAAAAAGTTATAATCAACTGACGAATAGGACGTTTTTTTATATACCAAAACGAAATTGCATATGGCGGCGTACATTGACAGCAGCTGATGATACTCGTGGTATACATACATGTACATGCGATTCTACGCAGCGAATTGCCCGAAAGTATGAGACTCGGCAATGTCCGGGTATCTTCGGGCAGCTGCCTCTTTGTTACATCATTCTTTGGGCTTTATGTACTATATGTACATATGTAGACGGGTACATTATGTACTGCTAGGCCCGTAAGTACATAGTCTCCCCTCTTAGTTTTCTTCCACAGCATATATAGCCCGCATATAACTATATACACAGTACGAGTACTACACATACGAAACGCGGGCGGACAAGAGATCGAGCAAGCAAGCTACGATCTACGTTATATGGAGCGCAGTTTTCAGAATCCATTGCATGGAACGAAAGGAAATAGGGCGTATGCTTTCCACTTACGAAAGATAAATTAATGTTAGAAAAAATTAAGAAGCATAACGCTTCGAGTAAGCATTTTGATTCTTCGAATGATAAAGATAGTTTCAATTAATGCAAAAATAAGATGCGACTCTTACTATGCGTTTTACTTATGCTGGGTAACTGTAAACTTAGTTTTACTGTCTATATTTATATTTATAAAGATAAAAAAAAGTCAACAAGAATACAGCATAATATTTTGATATGGTAAGAGTTTTGGATATCGTTTTGTACGCATCGTACATTTTTTTATTAATATTTATTTTCATGTTACAACAGATATAGCTTCAGTACAACAATAACAACATTTAATATACAGCCAAATGTAAATTCGAAGGCTTTCACTAAATTAACATAGTGATTTGATTCTTTCCAATTATCATTATCTCAAACCACGAATAGATATTACGATATCATACCTTCCGGGTTAAGGGATATTTATACTACAATTATCGTAAAATCCGAAAATCTTTAATTTATTGATTTACGTGTAATTATAATAAATCTGGCAAATACTAACTACACTTTGATTTATAAATTTAACTCTCATTATCACAAATGATTCTATGAAGAAAACCAATAGGCACATTATTTTATAACAACGAAAAAAAGATGATTCATTACATCTAATAAGACTAATTACTTTTCGCGTACTTTAATTAGAAGAATAAAATTGTGCTATTAATAATTTTTGAGTATATTTACTATGGCACAAACTTTCTGAACTATATTATTCGATTTATAACTTTTTATCTTCTTTTCGCAATGCAAACACTAAATCGTACAGATTTGTGAAATAGCAATAAGGAAGATCAAATAAATAAGCAAAATACATTTCCAGAAGTTTGACGAACAAAAAGATCAATAACAATTGCTAATGTAAGGGTTTCCAAAAATCTGCTTTAAAGATCATATATTCTTTTTCTTATATAATTGTGAAAATGTTCACTTTTTTTACTATAAAAGTAGTCCAATTCTAACTTTTTGTAAAAAATGTTACTACATCAGTTTCTTAAATACACATTTTTATTTTAATTTATTCACTTTCATTTTCTCTTTTTTTCTCTTCCACTCTTTCTCTCTTTATATTCAGGATTTTTCTAGCACACAACCCGAAATGTATGTTTGCTGATAGAAGAGCACGCTTTATATAGAACACGAGGTGCCCTTATCCAAAACACCCCACTTGCATCGATGCAACAAGATGATTAAAAAATTGTATGATTCGACAGATGTAAGGTGCAAGTGACAGTTTTAAAGATGCAATTGGGAGAAAAATTAATAAATAGCAGATACAGAAATATTACGAAAAGAGATACGGAAGGACTTGGAGAGAAGCTGAAGTCGTTGAAGAGTGAAAAACAATTGAGTAGGTAGGTGGCTGTTGTAGTATATAGGATGGGGTTGGGTAGGGGTTAGGATTGCACGAGTCGCCGTCTTGCGCGACTACTGTACTGTTCGCCGCCACCGTTGGTGGTGGCGGCGAAGGCTCTGAAACCGCCAGCCGTAAGCCGCCATTGCCCAAACGCCGGAGGAAACCATAACCTCAAACTTACCTTTGTTGATATGAGCTTCGACGATCTGAACGTCCTCATTGCTTTCCCTGTCGTTCATCTTCTTCTCTTTAGCATGAAGGTCCATGCACATAATTCCTTTGAGCTAAATAGCACATTCGACACATGATACATGTACCTTGATCGTTTCACTCTATAATCCGCACGTCAACAATGCTGAAGATGTCCAATTGTGCTCCAAGTCCCAATGTTGACCGCGTTGACACGCGGCAACTCGCGTGTCCCACGTTTATCGCGTATTTTCTAAGTACTGTTTTTCACAGAGGTCTACCGAGAGTTACACTGAGATCCGTCCCGGTTAATTTGAATGTGGCACACGTTGCCAGTTCTTTCTTGCACCTCACCCCTCCCGCCCTTATGTATTTAACGGTTGCGACGTTGCCGCACATCCGGTATCTCCTCTATAGGATTCGCTGATTGGTAGGGAAAACACGGGAATTTTGAGAGGGGGGAGAACAAAAAGAGTGGGGGAAGTACATAGGTATATGAAACGTGGTGGGGTAGGTAAGGGGAAAATATTTACGGAGGGGACAGGAATGCAACATCAGGAATGGAAATTTTCCATGACGCGTATACTAACAGCAACCGTTACATGATCACGTGATCAAACCGGAAATCAAGAAAACGCGCGTAACACCCTTATTACAAAATTTACAAGGCAAATAGAACAGCAAATAGCAAAGTTTTTTCCAGACATTTTACTATCATTTTCCTAAAATATAACTTTGTTAATAATTTCCTTTCTAAGCATTACAAATATAAGATAACAATATATTAAACAATTTTACTACTTAGAAGTATAATAAATTCATTTGGTTAACCTCTTTCAGCTGCCATCAGCTGCAGTTACTACTTAAAATGATATAATTATAATGGTTTATTTTTTAATATGAAGAAATATAACTTCAAATGATTTAATTATATATCTATATATAATATTTCATTATAAAATTAATTTGTTTATATATAATTTATTAGTGAAAATGTATTTTGTGATCTAATTTATATAATAATAATAGGTTTTAAAGAAATTTGTCCAAATATATTGTGAGTACTGTTCAGAAAATCGTTGCGAGTAGATTTAAGATATCCTGTGTGTGTGTGATGGTTGTTTTAGTTATAATCACACATAAATTTATTTAGGTTGATTATTAAAAAAATGAACGATCTTTGTGGTCAAAAGTATAAATATTTTAAATGTTTCAGTCTGGTTAAACTATACATACATACATACGCACACATATATCTACATATATATAATTATTTTACTTTTAGACTTAAAAATATATAATATTCAACTATAAACGAAACGTTATTTGTTATATGCTTTTGTTACGGTAAATTTTGTCGCTATAAGTATGTATTAATCAAATTTTATATTATTTAACATAAATGACTTATTCCTATGTTTAACAAATAGTTGATAATGCAGTACGCACTACTGGTTATTAGCATGCTTCAGTAATGTAGGGAACGTATGAAATGTATCTTTGTGGAAGTGTTACCCCCCATCGTCATTACGTTCTACCGATAATACTTTTAGCAGCTTATGGCTTATAGTATCAGCTGTAGTTTTAAAAATAAAAATATTAACATTACATTTTACCGTTTTGGCAATACATAACGATATGTAATAAGGGTGAAAATCAGCTTATAATAATACGTTTTCTTTTTATGAACTGTTAAAAAAAAAAATCCTAAATAGAAAAACTTATTTTCATAGTAAAAGATTTCATCAAAAGTTTTCGGTGTTTTTTTTTTGTATATTATTTTCTGATCAACAAGTCACGATGACGCTTTGGAGGTTAAATGATGGAAATAGTTTGTTATTAATTCTTTCTTCAACGTAGCTAATCTGTTTTAACTAAATTAATTTTTGTATAATATCTAATTTAAAAACCAGTTCCTAAAAAGATTAATTAGTGCTGAATCTAGCACAGAGTTTTCAAGCACAATGAGCAAAATGTATTCTACTGCAAATCTATCAGACAAGGAGCTTAAAGAACAAGGAAACCGACTATTTAGTCTTCATAAGTTTGAGGATGCTGCCAATTGCTATACAAAGGCAATTGTAAGTGTAAATCCCTATGATCATTGGCTATTCAAGATATTTCTACAATATTTTTACAGATAAAAAATCCAGAAGAGCCAGTGTATTATACAAATAGAGCTTTATGCTATTTAAAATTAAAAAGATGGGAATCGTCATGCCAAGATTGCAGGCATGCTCTTGATATGGATTCCTGCCTTGTAAAAGGGCATTTCTTCTTAGGGCTTGCACTTCAGGAGCTAGAACTTTATGACGAATCTATCAAGCATTTGCAGAGAGGTATACTTATTACTTATCTAACTTTCTCTTAAAAGGTATTATGAGTAACAAACCATCACCTTAGCAAACTAGAATGCAATAAAAAAGCAATTTTTAAGATAATGTTTAACTTGTGGTACCTTTTAAGTACTAATATATTTAAGGAAAAATTATTACAAATTTGATATAATGGTATTTTATCATTCAGCGGTAGATCTCGCTAAAGAACAAAAATTAAATTATGGAGATGATATGACTAGTGTTTTAAGGCAAGCTCGTAAACGTCGTTTTCAATTAAAAGAAGAACAAAGAGTTGCTCAAGATATAGAATTACAAACATATTTAAATCAATTAATAATAGAAGATGCAGAACGCAGCTTAGCTGCTTTAAAGAAAAAAGAAATGGACATAATAAAAACTGATGAAGATGCAATGATTAAAATACAACAAGAAAAGGAAGAAATAGAAGAGAAAAAAGAAGCTAGTATGACCCGCTTAAATGATTTATTTTCAAAAGTTGGAGAGCAAAGAAGGGTTAGTGTACTTGTTTTTAATTGCATTTTGAAAATCAATTATTATTTCTTTAAAATTAAATATTTTCAGAAGCGTGAAGTACCAGATTATTTATGCGGTAGAATTAGTTTTGAAATTCTTCAAGAACCAGTAATTACTCCAAGTGGTATAACCTATGAACGTAAAGATATAGAAGAACACTTACAAAGGGTAGGGCATTTTGATCCGGTAACTCGTGTTCGTTTAACTCAAGATCAGCTAATACCGAACTTGGCAATGAAAGAAGTAGTTGATACTTTTCTTCAAGAGAATGAATGGGCATTGTATTATTAATATGGCCATTGTTGATCCTTTAATATAAGTATAGGATTTTATTAAATTTGCATATCTAACTTTTCTGAGAGGATTGGTGACTTTACATTTACTACATATGTTTGTCTGATGATCAGTAACAGGATTATACTAGATTTTAATGAGATGTTTGCTTTTTCATACAATTATATTACACTTTATTATACTGTTATGAGCATTCATTGAATAAGCATGCTTTATAGTCTTTTATATTCTTATAAATATAAGCTGTAACACAGCAAACATGTTACAATGTTAAAAAACTCTTAAATCTAAATAGGAGATAAATAATTACAATGTAAATTTAATTTGATTATAGATAATAAAAGCAATAATTTATTTTCTGATGCAGTAAGCTTTTATTTATTATGTCATTATAACAAAATACATTACATAAAAATGTAGAAATTTACACTGGATATTGATTTTTAAACTATAAACAAATTATAGATATCTCATATATGAAAAATTTGAAAGAATGTTCATAAAATAATTATCTTTGTACAAAATTTAACAATGGATGATTTGTCATTAATTTGAAAAAGCTGTATCAAATTAATGTTTATTTCTATAAGGTATCAGGTAATTCAGCGCAATAAGAATTATAACTCCTGCTATTACCGGGGGTAAATGACAATGATAAGACGCTGGATGTTCTGATGATGCTGTAGAAAGAATAACCCAGCTTAAAAAACGTATAACATTAGCTAATACCTCAGAACGAAGGCCCATATATTTTGAAGGAATTTGCACAATGTCAAGTGTACCACATGAAATTATTATGACCCAGCTAAGGAGTAAAACTGGATCTTCTGTTGATAACCTTCTTTCATAACTGCAAAAAAGTTATTTAATTAAATGGCTCTAAATTATTATTCCAGTTTCAAATTATGCATCTTATAAACCTGAAATTTTTTGCCCAGACTAAAGCAGACGGTATCGCAGGAACAGCTGCAAAGAGCCATAGTAGAAAAAGATTTAATTGAGTAGTAATATTTTTCCGTATATTTCCATTTGTTTTTTTTCTCCGAATTTTTAAACGTGTGAGCCACGCAAATTGTTGTAATGAATTCATTAATAGTTCTTCCAAACATTCCTCATACATTTTTGTCAATTTTAAGAAATACAAAATAACTGTTAGGATCATAACTAATGCACCACAAGTCGCTGACGCCAGCGATAATGCTATAACAGTTGTAATAAATGGTAACTGATTTAATCCACCCAAAAGCCAGTCTGACCATGTTGTAGAAAATGTAATTGCACGAGCAAGGAATCTATAAAACAGCACATATTAAATATTTCAATTATTTCTCAGTAATTTGGTAAATTGATATAAAGTAATTTGTATTTTCTTACCTGACTGTTATATTACGTGCAACTGACCCAAAACATACAACTGCACAACATGTAAGTACTGATAAAATACACAGAAAGGTAATAACAGCAAAACTCTCTATAATTGTATTAAACATAATACTAAGAGCTAATGTTACTATTAGAGTTGGCTTTTGAGATCGTTTATGATCTATAGTAATAGAAATAGTAAGTAATAAAATACTAATAATTACAGAATATAAAATTGGCCAACGATCTCTTATAACACAAGATAATTGATCTATTATAGTATTTCTATGTATAATAAAATTACATGTACATCCTGCAGATACAGTTATTCTCAGTAATGCAGTTTCATTTTTGAATCCATATATTGTTTGTAGTCTAAAAGTCTTAGATTTTTCACCACTGTGAATAATAATAATGTAAGTAAATGCAAAATTAATAGAAAATTATCAATGTAATGACAAATGGTGTACAATAAAATTTCTTACGTGTCGGTTAAAGATTGAATTTGGCTTATGGTTGACACCCATGGTTCTATAAGCTCTAATATTGCAATTGTGGATTGTTGAAAACTAGTACTACACACTTTATGATTCAATTCTACTGTTATACCATTTCTAATATTGTGAAGGTTGATGAAATACCTAATATGTCCACGTGATGTTTCTATTAAATTGTATTTCAGAGCATCAAAGTTTTCAAATAAAACCAATTTTGAGATACCATTTTTTAAAGATGTTGTACGATCTACTTTTTTATATGAGTCAACATTAATTATAACACGGTCATCTAATTCACTTGCAGGTATACGAATTAGAATGTGAGATATACTTTTATATACTTTTAAATCATTTGTGCTTAGATCTACAGTTCTTCGTAGTCGATATTGATGATCTGGTACTAAACGTGTACGATTGGTAAGGTTCCATCCCCATTCACTAAAATATTAAGAGACATGCAATATTATGTTTTGAATAATATAAGAAATTTAAAATATTCACCAATATCTTGACTGTCTTCGTACTGCAGAAACTGAGCAAACAAATAGCCAATCTTTTGCCTTTAAATTTACAGTGTCAATACTTATGTGATCAATTAATTCATCTAGTCTTATCATGAGATAAATAGGAGAAGGTTTTCTATAGTTGATTACTGAACTATTCCAGGTATATTGCTTTCTGCCATTTTCTATCCATTCACCATCTGATTCAAATTGAATCTTCTCTGGATATTCATACAATTTTTTTCCAGCAGCCCTCTATAAATAATGCATATGTCCATTTCAATTTGTTGCAATGATAGACAGTGTTAAAGGCTTAAAGTTTTAGCTTACATGTAAAAAGTGATATTTTAAAGCATTTAATCTGTTTTGAATGTGATTTGATATTCTTGGAGGTTTTTGTGAAATATCAACACAATCAAATAGCGAGCGTACAATAGATAGTATTAATTGATTACACCATAAAATACTGAAGTGATCTGTTGACTTCCAAACGTCAGGTACATTTGTTGAAAGAACATTAATATCTGCTGTAGGGTCTAAAGATTGATAGCCAGTCACAAGAATGTCCCTTGGTCCTCCACCAATTGATACAACATTAACACCTACTTTATTTATTTCATTCATTTTATTTTTTATATTTTGGTAATAAAGAGCAAAAGTTTTATCTGGTATTAAGGGAGGATAATATGGTGTGCCTAAATTAATAATAATATTTGCATAACTTGCATTTATAATGGGGGTTAATAAAAGAGATCCTTTAGCTATTACACCACCCTGAAAACCAATTAATGATTTGTGTATAAAGAATAATTAATTGAATTAAACTTTGATTTATAATAGTTAACATTACCATTGAATGTCCAATAAGCACAATACTATCCATATTATTTTTGTACAAGGTTAAGATTTTTTTTATACAGTAAGAGACATATATTGTTTCCTCCATCAAAACACCTTTGTTGAAGTAGTGTAAAAATATTATTAAATGAACAACTTTTCAAGAGAAAGTTAGATGTGTTTCAAATGATTATTTAAATAATTAGATAAGCTATACCTCCATATATGGCAGAATAATCCTCTCCCAGAGAAACAGAGAAATAATCAAAATGAAATGGAGTATGGTCTTTTAAACTTTTTCTCAAGCTCACTGATGCAAGAGACCTTACTGTAAGAAATATATAATATAAAATAAAACCAATAGAACTAAATAAATATCTACAAACCTTGTTTATGTGATCCTGCATGACCTGGAATAAATAGAACAGGTATTCCTGTAAAATGCATTCTTCTAAGTTTTTCTGTAATGAAGCCTTCTCCATAAGCATATAATCCAAAACGTGGGTAACTATTTTCTATCTCGCTATCTAAAGAAACTCTCTAACATAAAAAATGCAAGGTTAAATTTTTGCCATTAAACATATTTATAATAAATGCAGAAAGAAAATACATACCACATATTGTGGATATTCAAACATATATGTCATTTTGCAAGTATTTTCTTCAATGTTGGTAATTAGATGAAATGCTCCAAAAATATATAAGACAAGATTGGCTATAAAAAAGCCAAATAATATGCCCAAAAAAATAATTGACTTTATCGAAATCATTTTAAATAATATTTAAAATTATAACTTGGTTTTTACTATTTTTTAGAAATTTCCTACAATTCCAAGTTTAACCTTACATTTAATAAAAGTTATTACAAATTCGTTTAATGTTAATCATTAGTATTGTTTCAATTAAACGTATATTGTAATATAAAATGGTAAAATTATCATTTTATTCTATTAAATTGTGACTGAGATTTAATATTAACATTACATGGTCTCATGTCTGATTTCAGTTGGTTTGTTTGTTTAATAACTTTGACTGTTGATTAGTGACATCTGTGACATTAATGTTGATATTACGTTCTAAATTTGTCCATTCAAGTCATTCAACACCATAGTATGGGCACGTTCCATTTTGGCGTTCTAAATGGTACAGAAATGTTCTACACTTATTGTGGCTGCGTTCGTTTATTAACTGCGAGTACTAAAACTCTACAATGTATGTCACGTAAAATATAGGTTTTCAGCACTGGCAGTACATAAACGAACGCAGCCTGTATCATACCGAGAGAGTTGAGATGTATATGTACATGTCACACAAACTATATACATATGTGTCCAATTTTTTTAAGATTTTCAGGCTAACTGGAAAGTAACAATTGAATATTTGGCTAAAGTTAACAACAAATATATTGGTATGTTTTATATGATAAATGTATATACTTGTATATATCGTTTTCGGTCCCTACCGATAACGATAATATTCGTTAGGGACAGATTTTTTGGTTATTGGTAAACGTTTTGATAAATTTATCCGTTTGGTAGAACTTGAAATTGAATAGGGTTTACTGCAATTTGTAATTTTTACCAAATAGATATATTTTATGAATAGGTACAAAACTAGCCCTTATTCGTTAAAGAATACAGGCTCAGTACTCAATAGTATGTATGTACTACATAGTATACAGTATGTATGTATATACACAACTGCAAGGAGAAAATGTATGCTATTGGCCATTACTTTCAGATCTAATAGTTTTATCTGATAATTGCAAGTTCTTAAAAAGAATTACTCAACAATTGTACAACTAATAACTGATGCTCTGCTGAATGCCACCATTGGCTAAAAGGGCGAGGACCTCTTAGATTATTAAGAGCACATTAAGGCCCGGGTCTAACTCTCTGGTTAAAGTTAACTTAACTCGTAGTTAAAATGGTATAGTTTAAGTAACAGAGGCTATACCATTTTAACTACGGGTTAAATTTAACCAGAGAGTTGGACACGGACCTTAAGTTAATATTGTTATATTTTACCTGACGTATAATGTAGTAAAATTAATTTAATAAACTGAGAGGTCCTCGCCCTTTTGGTGAAAGCTAATTACACACTATATACATACTATAATACACCATGGTATAAAAGTAAATGGGTGCTTTCAACCGACGCTTAGCGGTCTCAGCTGCTAAATAGAAAATGCCTATGATTGGTTGACCAGTTGAAATTGGCCAATCGTAAGTGTGTTTTACTTAGCGGCTGAGAGGATTGGGTGTTGGCCAGACGCACATCTGATTTTGTTGCTTACACTTTATGTATATTTTACGGTTCCAAATTATGCAAAGAATGAAGATAAAAATTTGAAAGGTGTAGGCAACAAAAATAGACCTAATGATTCAATTTACCGTAACGCCTATTACAAGAGACAACTGGACTAGAAAATACAATTGAACGCATTTTTAGGGAAGTTAAACTTTTGTTTTATATCCAATATATTCTTGACTGCGGCAAAATTAAAATGAAATCATAATAGTATAATAGTAACAAATTATATAAAACTTACAATATACAGTAGCAATTTTCATATGAAAAACTTAATACTAAATGTACAAAATAGTATCTTCATTGTTGACATTTTATTGAATATAAATTGTAAAATAATCTTTTTTGAGCTAGGTACTTCTAATCAGTGGCATCTTCCTTAGATACAGCAATTGGCTCCTTCAAAGTTTCTACTCCACAATCAGCAATAACAACATCTTTTGTTGGCTTATCCCTATTATCCGTGCTTGTATTTTCAATTCTTCTCACAATATCCTGTTAAAAGTTATTAATATTTTTAAATAATTAATTTATTATAATACATTTTGATATATTAAAATAAGATATATATTCCCTACCATTCCCTTGAGTATTTTTCCAAAAACCACGTGTCTACCATCAAGCCAAGGTGTCTGTTTCACTGTTATAAAGAATTGAGAGCCATTAGTATTTTTTCCTGCATTAGCCATAGACAACCATCCAGCACCATAGTGTTTCAGCTTAAAGTTTTCATCATCAAAACGGTCTCCATATATACTACGTCCTAAAGTATTATGAAAATTTATTTATGTTATAGAAAAATAATGTTTTATATTAAAAGTACATTAGTTCAAATGAATTATCACCTCCAGTTCCATCTCCTTTTGTAAAGTCTCCACCTTGAATCATAAAATCTTTGATAACTCTGTGGAATTTACTACCTTTGTATCCTTCCCCTTCAGGCTTCTTGGCAAGCTCCAAGAAGTTTTGAGCAGTTTTTGGTACTGTTTTTCCAAAAAGACCAATTTCAATTCGTCCTGCTTTTTCACCTCCAATTGTAATATCAAACCATACCTAAAACGTTAAGCAATAACTTAAGTAATCTGTGGCAATATGAAAAAATCTGCATTGCTTGCAGGCTTATAGTAGAAAATCCACGTCACACGCTTTAAAAGAAATTTGTCTCGACCATACAAAGGAGTTGTCTTACCTTATCAGTTACTTTAGGTCCTTTTTTACTTCCATCATCACCGCTAGCGTAGCAAACAGCTAAAGTTGCTGATAGTAATAAGAGGATTTTCATTTTTTATAAAATTAAACCTTTTACTTAATTGGGGAGCAGACTCAATTGATATACGGCAGCGGCGGCGAGCCTTTGGCCTTTAATACTATACTATACTATAAATGTACATGTATGTGTGTATAGTATATATACGTAGGTAGATTAACCGTCAAATCGCCAACTCAAATCTACCTTGAGCGGAGATGGAGAAGAAAGAATGGAACGCATACATGAAACGCGACAAACGCAGTGTGGCTATACACTGTATATATGTATACGACCAACGTACGATCAGCCGACCAACCCCGACTTAACGCGTATATATTTTTCTATCCTTTACTCCAACTCCAATTATTGAGTTAAGTCAAACCGGTCCGGCCCCCACGATTAACATTAGCCTACAAAAACACACATACATACAACTACCAGCAACTACCAGTCTACCAATCTCTTCCGTTCTTCCAGTAGTTCGAGAACTTCAGTTACTCCTACAGGAGTTGCCAACTTGCTAGAAATGGGTAATTTCTTCCCCCCATTATGTTCTCATTTCCAGAGTATGTACATCAAAAAGGGGAGCATAGTGTGGAGAAGAATTACTCGTTTCTGCCAGTTTCTGCCGACATCAATACTAGCAGCTAAGTTCAAACATCAGCCGAGCACTTTGTAAGACGAAGACCGATTTATGCATTGTATTGAAAGCTAAAGTGAGACGTCTTGGATTTTGGTTAAGCAGCGCAAGCTTATTTTACGTTTAATGGTACGTGAATGTATGTATGTACATACACTGTACAGTTTCAAAAGTCGGTAGGGCATCTTGAACTCCAATGAAATTTCTCCAGGTGGCGTTGCTATCAGCGCCATCTTCAAAATATATTTTTCTTAAACAAGTTAGTCACAAATCCAATAGTCGAAAAGGTTTTGAGAAATTTGATTGGTTTTTAATTTTACCATTATTATCGTAAAACCATGGTATTAATTTTTTTTATGATACATTTATTTTACAGTTATTGTTTTACTTGTACAATTAGTTGAACTAATGACAAGACTGTATTAATTTTTGATTCGCTACTTTGAAAGTTTATATTTATGCTGTGGTGCATGTAACTGCCTTCGCATCATTGGAAGTAAACAACTTTGGAAAGCTATTAATTGTCAATCTCATTATGAATAATGAACAGTGGAAAATGTTTAAGAGTCCTTATACTTATAGCTATCATACATATAGTGAATGAAGGGTAATATAAGAGTTTTTCTGAATCATCAGATGTTTTGAGAAAAAAATCACTAATGCTTATTAGTGCTTCGTTATTAAATGTGGCATGGTGAGGTTAATTTTCGATCTACGTATTCCACTTTTTTTTATCCTGATATTATTTGTTATAAACGTTGAAAACAAAATTAAATATAGAGAAAATTATGCAAAATATTTCAAGCATCAGGAACACGTCGATAAGCAACACAATCTAGAAAGTGTTTACAGCAATAATACAACTTTTTCTAATTCTCCGAATAAGCATGAGTTTCACATAAATAATTTAACTCACGATGGTGTACAAATAATGCATAAACCATATTCAACTAATTTCCATAAGGGTAAAACGGAGTTTGCTGTTTTGCGGAAAATTCGTAAATCTTCTCAATTCACAGATAACTTAAGCCCCTTAATTAATGAGTTCAATAATAATCGCCAAGGCTCGCTCTTTAAAAGGAGAGATTATTTTACCGAAGCACCAGTAATGAATCTTTTGAAAGGTTCTAAAAGCAGCGATTCAAACTTGGAGCCTTTGAATCACTTATTTGGAGTAATAAACAAAGACAATTCGTTCCATATTCAAAAGGAACGATCTATGCAAAATCAGAAAGGAACAGAATTCCAACCAACAAGCAACTACATTTTATCATCAAAATTAGAAGCCAATGAATTTCTCCCTACTTTCGTCGATGAAAATAAGCATCATTCCTTTCAAATACCTAATCAAACAGAAAGTTATGGCATATTCGATTCAGTTACAACGTTGAATAATTTATATAAATTTGAGCATACTACTTCGAACCCTTTTATGAACTTGTACAATGATAATTCAAATATTGGGGATATTCTAACAGATGCACAACATAATTATAATAAAACGCATTTAGAATTGTTTTCCATAAAAAATAATGAGGTAACAAAACCGGTACCTTTCCGACTAAATTATGAAAGTCAAACCTTTTCTGACACATATAAAAGTAATGAATTTCTTTCAATCGATAATAATGAATTTAAGCCAAAAAGGTATAAACGATCGATCGTACCTAACGGAATCTCATGGGGAAAGGCGAAACGTCGCAAAGGATTCGCGAGAAAGCTTTTTGGTCGAAGGAAGAAAAAGAAAAAAAGAAAGAAATTTTTCAAACGTCTGCACAAACGTTACCATGAGCTACCATCAAATTTAAAAGCGATCAATGCTCAACAGCAACGAATTAAGTATGACACCGAAGAACAAAAAATGTTAAATGATGTTAAGAGCCATGAAAGAATTGATGAAAACATTGATGCCATAAAAAGTATTATAAAACGCGAAATTTCAGGAATTCCTACAAATAATATGATCGCGAAAGAAAGGAGAGGATTATACAAAGACAGGAACCAGCTTACGAAAACAGAGACTGACTCGGAAAATGTAGGGAATCAAGAAAATGCTAAGAGTTTTGAGGATAATTTATCCAAAGGAAAGATTTCCGAAGATAATAGTTTAGTTAAAGATTCCAATGTGGATACTTCGAGTGTTTTGAACAGACCGAAACCAAATGGACAATTAAGAATTAAGAGGAACGAAGGAAATTTTAAACATAAAGTAAAGTCCGAGCCTAATCACGCAGATGAATCAAAGTCTTCGAAAGTTGACGCAATGTCAAAGCAAACTGCTGATGAAATTAAAGAGTTATCGGAGGAAATAATCGCCAAGGTCAGGCCTGAGATATTATGCATTGGTACATAGGACAATTAAAGTAAACCTCTCTTCTATCTATAGCTTATTTTATTCAGATAGAATTACAAATTTTATTATAGGTAAATAACCTGCAAAATTATTTCAACGGATGTTTTCGCATGAAAAGAGGAAGGGCTCGGTCTGTTGTTACGAAGTCTAATGAAGGAAAAAAGGCCGTAATAGAAAAATGTAGACCATTGAAAAATGCAAAGATCTCCTCTGGGGCAGTTCCGTCGAAAGTTGCAAAGGGTATTGGTGAAGATGAAACGAATAATGAGGAGAGATTTATCCTGGATAAAAATATACCTGTCGGAAGAAGAAGCTCTGTCAATTCCTTTGAGCTTGAGTCTGAATTAGCTAACAATGCAAGAAGAAAAAGAAAGTCACGTCGTAAATGGGATAGATGGACTGATTGGAGTAGCTGTAGTGTCACCTGCGGCAAAGGTCGGCAAATTAGATGGAGGCATTGTTTAAGAGATTGCTATACTGCTGAAACAGAAATGGAGGAAAAAGCTTGCCAATTACCAGCTTGTCCACCTGGAAAATTTCTTGGAATCTTTAAATGATTCTTATAATTACTAAATAACTCTTAGATATTTTAGATTAATTTTTATTATGAATGTAACTATGTATAATTTTTACATTTTGTAACTATCAAATGAGATGCGTATGAATAAAAGAAAACTGGGCATTGAGTAACAGTAAAGAAATATTCATTTGTTTAACAAATTGTTTGAGTTTATTTTGTTTCTCGTTTCATTACCAAATACACAATATATTATACAGAATATTTTAAACAATATCTCTTTTTTATCGTAAGCATTCACAAAATTTGTTCAGCACTGGATAATTTGCTACTGTTGGATCATACGTTAATTCAATAGACGATAGGCTCGACAATCGTATTTCGAAATAATGTTGTAAAATTATAAAAAAATTGTGAGAAATTGGTGTTTCGTGGCTATACAATATTCAAAATTTAATCGCGCGTTTAATAACTTTATATTTAACCGACATTTCATGCCTTTAATCATTTTCTTTATTTCCTTCGGCAATAATCAACGATGCTCCATTTCGCTCTAATTCTTAAATCTAATATCTACCGCATTATCGTTAGAAAAATTGTCTTCGTAAAAATTGACAATATACCGTAAGTTTAAATTTATATTTTAATTTTTTTTTTTTACAAATTCAGGCATATACCATGAGATCCGATCATTCTAGCGCTTACGCGTTTTATCTCGGCATTCGTTTAAAATAGACGGATCACTGAAGTTGTGCTTTTAAATTACATCACCTATGTTTATTTTAATGTGCGATAAAATGCACAATTTATCCTACGTAATAACGCATCGATGAATATTCACAGCTAATCACCGGCGTACAGCAATTGTCACAGTCGTACTTTTAGGCTTAATAAAAAAATATAAAAAAAGAAACCAAGCACCATTGATTGTAGAAGTGACATTTGCACACAATTTAGGCTCTACGATCCAACCTGGTTTTAAGCGTTAATTCAAATTTCAATAAAATCATCCTTTTCAGCACTTAAAATGCTGTCACAAAATTCAAGACGGACTGTTGATTACAAAAATTTAGACCTATACTACGTCGTCGTATTATCAATATCGACAATATGAAATGCAAAAAATCTCTCATCGTTAATAAAAACGTAACTAAAAATATACGGTTTGTCCGTGAAACTACTTACATGTACAGATTCATCACAATTGTAAACACATATTTAAACGCGCGTAGGACGCGCGAGCACGTACATACATAAAAATGTTTATACACTTGCTTGTTCTTGTATCATTGTACAATATCGTTTTACATTTATCGCGTGCAACGTATATGCACGTTTTCGCTTTTACTGTTAATTGCCAGACATTCTTGTATAAATGTTACACCTGTGAAACTTGAGCTTGGTCTTTTGCCAATTTGCAAATGCACTTCTCCCCTCGTTGATTTTATAAAAAAAATTACTCCTGGTTTATATATTTATTATATTTGCGGCTCGGACGTTGACATGGAAGAATGTGTACTGCTCCTGAGCAAATTACGCAAAGGATTTGATACGGTGCGTGTGATTACGAGCGTAATGATAACGGGTGCTACTGCTATTGATCCAACACTGGGATTGATAAGGAAAGAGCGATCAAATGTATTATTGAGATACAAAATTTCGCGCTTGCTCCAAATCTATTACACCGTAAGCTGGATGTACTTCACCACCGGCTAATACTCTAACGTCTTGGTCAGGATCCAAACGCATCGTTCGAAGTCTTTTCTCCACTTCTTCCGCCCCTTGCTCACCCAGCCAATCAGCTGCAACGAAAAGAGCGAATCAATAAAATCAAACATGTAATATTATTATTATGTATTGTTTTAATACGTATATATTATATATTGCTTACAGCCTTTCGCTAAAATATCTTGAGCCATGGTTCTTGCTACTGCTAATCTGACATTAGGTACTTTATCCCAAGATAGCTTTAATAAGCTAGGGAGCATTTCCTCGGAAAATTTTTCTCCGGTTATCGCGTCGCTAGATATTAATCGTTCGCAAAGAATCGCGTACATTTGCCTTCTCATCCAGTTGTTCGTATCTATTGCGAGTGTTTCTGTGAGCTCTTGTAGTACTGCAGTTACGAGGATTTCATCATTAGAAAGAAGCGCAACTATTTGCGTGACCTAAACACACGAATAAACGGTTACGATCGTTATAAACGTAAAGTAGTTTTAAAGTACGCACCAAAATAAGCGCCATATATCTGACTGCGGCAACTTTGTCGACTAGCAGCTGCATCGACAATGAAACAATGTGTCCTGCCACGCCAATCGGACTGTACAACGTGAGAGCTTCGATTAATTGTGCAGCAAGCTCCTCTCTAAACCTCCAATTCCATTCACTGTCAGTCGCAAGGAAATCTTTGAGTCTTGGTAAATATCGACAGCGTTCAGCAGGCTTTAATACTTTTAAGAATGTAGCAAGATGCTTGAGAACTCCTATTCTGACCTCATCGAGGTCCTTGATAAATCCATCGTAAATAGGTAAGAGATCAATGGCAGTGAGTTCCTCGCCCAATATCATAGCAATTTCATGAATACTAGATGCTAAAGTTCGTCTCACTTTCCACTGCTTAGCTCCCGCCAATGATTGATAGGCTTTCCTTAGGCAACGCCAATTTTCTCTACCCAATGTGAGAGTAACCGCGGGAAAACTGAAGGCACAATGGTGTGAGATATCTGCACCTAATTCACTGCATTCTTCCCGTTTAGGCATTGATACGAAAAAATCGACCAATATCTGAGGTACTATTTCTTGCGTGTATATTTCTTGTTCTACCGAGAGTTGTTTCGTCATCATTATATTTTGCTCCAGAATGCTTTTATCCATAGACATCATCGATATATCGAAGGTGTCCTCGAGTGTATCATTCGTTTCTTCTTCGCTCTTCGAGATACCACTGTCCTTCTTGTAAGATGCAACGGTTTCAGCTTCGCTCTTATTTTTTGCCTCGTCTTTCTCTTCTTTTCCTACTTGACTTTTCTCTTCCCTATTGGTAACATGCTCTTCCGATGTATCTCTGGCTAACTCATCAGGCGGCTCTGCGCTTGCTTCGCTAATTGCTTCTCCAAAATCGGTCTTCGCATCGCCAGATTTCTCAAAGCTTTCCATTGTACCCGTAGTATCCACTGAAGTTTTCGAGGCAGACATTTTGACAGCTTGTACGAGCTCATCATTCAGCGGTAATTCTGGCGGTATGTAATAATAAAGGAATTGGTTGTATTTCTCAATTTCTCTTGCATCCTCGGAATCCTCGCTTGAATATTCCTGAAAGAGAAGTAAAATTAAAGTTATCTTTCTGATCCGAGAAGCAAATAAATTATTACGATAGCGATTGTCGCTCTCGGTACACTTACCTCAATCTCTTTTCTCCTGGTACCGTATAACAACCGATTTTCGATATCCCCTTCGACTTCTGAATTTTTACAGTCAAATATTTGGTCATAGATTTTGGTCATGTACTCTTCACCTTTTTTCATGTTTACGTTTTTCTTACGCCAATATTCTTCATCGTCTTTCTCGTGATCTTCGACGGTTTTGCATTTAAAAATATGATTAACTCTAAAGGGTGACGTACTTTCCTTTTCATATTCCACTCCCGAAGGAAATAAACCTTCATTGGAATATCGAATACTGAAAACAGAAAAAGGCTGATCAGCATAAATCGAGCTTGTAAATATTAGCTAAATGGTAACAGGTTGAACCATGTAAAGCGCTACAGAGTATAGAGGTGCGAAAACGTTTATCTTGGTGACTATTAGAAATATCAATTATGTGCATAAGGTACTTTTGATACTCCTTGCGAATTGCACCCGCGAAGGTCAAATATTAAAAATTGATATATCTTATAGGTCACGAAAGAGACATTTGCTCACATTCAAGCTATGAAGCATTCTCAGCGACGTACCCTATACACTACAATTCTTTAGGTTTAACACGTACCTAGAATTAGTTCCTTGCTGACTTGTAAATACCAGCTCTCCATATTGATTGTAGCCTAATCCTGTAAATTCTTTAGCGAACGTAGATATGTATGGTCCAAGAATCTGGAAAGCGGACATTCGAACCCATTTGGAATCATCGTTTAATCTACATGCTAAAAGATCTGCTAATTTAAATCGCCGGTGCTTTATTGTCAGATGACAGGAAACTGGCATCATTACATCGACGCATGCTTTCCGGACTGCCCAGGCTTTATCACAGCATAAAGAAACGAACGTTGGGAACTGAAAATGCAATATTAGTATTATTTTTTAACGATCCGAAAGAAGCAGAAGCAGAGAAAGAAAAGACGGTGGATGATAGGGCTTACCAATTTATCGAAAAGTGCCTTTTTTCCAACAGCAGAACACATTTCACCGAAATGCGTTGCACAGGTTTTCCTTACAAATACCGTTTGACTTTTACACAACTCGATGTATCTGTCCAGGAAGAATTTTTCTGTCAGTTCGCTTCCGATTAGAGGTGCCATTTTGCTCATGAGCTGTGAACGGATATAAAAATGTGAAAGATGCAAATTAATTATTGTTCGATGACATGTTAATGAAAAAAATGCAATTATTTATATATATAGAGAGAGATGTGTGTGTGTGTGTGTGTGTGCGCGCGCGCGCGCGCGCGCTTGCGTGTGTGGATAAAGCTATTCGGAACTTATTTAAAGCTTATAATGTTTGAGAAAGAAAATCGTTCAAAAGAATTGCGTCATGCCGTTTCGATGATCAAAGCTGGCTGTGATATGAGTAAAATGCACCACATCACAACCACTCTGACCGGCAAAGCAGCCGGTATTTCTTATTCCTCTCAAGTTTACTTTTGCTGTAAATAAATAGAAATAAAAACACAGATCTTAATTAAAATTTATACTATATATACTCTACAAGCAATGAAAATTTCAGCGAAAATTATATTATATAAATTCTTAAAAGATCAATAACACGGAAAGAAATATAAGCTAATCTTGATAGAAACAGTTTATAATTGAATCAAATCAAAGATTCATTTTGCACACTGAGTAAACGGTTGATTAAGAATAGTAAATGTTGTTCAAATGATTCCTTGTTTATCTAGATCGAGAAGACTTAATATTAAATAAAGAATTTAATTATGATTTTAGGAGAGATAAAGAATAAATTCTGCAATGTAGATATTAAGAAAATTATTTTCTTATAGAATAATAGCCTAATAATTCTTTCCGTGAAACGATTACAGTGGTGCGCTAATCTATTGTTTGACATTTTTCATGACTGTTTTTCTTATATGCGATTATTATAAACTAGAAATTGTAGGTGATTCAGGTTGGCGCGATGAACGTTACCGCAACGCTCATCAAAGCTGGCTGTGATATGGGCTATACATTTAAAGCATAAGACAGCCACTTTGAGAGCGACGCATGCACGCTTTCTCCTGGTTGCATCCTGGATGGACGAATCTCTGCGAGCAACGTTGACAACTTGACCATGGGACGATGTAAGTACGACAGTCGAATTCGTCTTAATGGCTGTGATATGAAATTGAGAATAGCAACATATCACAACCATTTCGACGGTTCGACTTAGCGTTTAATGCAACAAATTTTCTCGAGGCTGAAAGACACGTTTCGCGCCAAGAAAGAGAAGAAAACTAGGATCGATTCAGCAGCATCATCGATGTCGTTGCTTTGCAATCGTGTGGCCTGTGAGGCCTTTGACGCCCGATTCTGCGAGCCAATAACACCAAAATGGCTGTGATATGATCAAAAACATTGCACATCCAATTTGATGCATCGGACCGCAAAAGATACTTACTCCCTCTCCCTCTCTCTCTCTCTCTCTCTCTCTCTCTCTATCTCAACTTAATTTCGTTTCGTTCATTTTGTGGAAAATGTTTCATTCGTCATACAGAGGGCTAGCTGGCTGCTTGCCTGCCTTCCTTCCTCTCTCCCTATATCCCCTCTTTTCATTCAAGTTTTTCCTGTTTCTTCACTCCCATTAACCGAGATCCCCGCGGCTCATCTACTCTCTCTCTCTCTCTCTCTCTCTCTCTTTCTTCTCTTAGCATCCCGTTGAGAACAGACACAATTTTGCTCATCAAAGCTGGCTGTGATAGTCGATCTCTATGACAAACCAACTTTGATGATAAAAGCATGCCCTTGTCGAAAATCGCTCGACCCTCGAGTGGCATATTTCTTTTACTCCATTCCTACATCGGATTTTTCCAACAAACATCTTTTGCCTCCCGCTAATCATTTCTTTTCATTCAAAGTAGCGCGCGATGCTTCCTTCGCTCAATCAATGCGCGATTGTTAAATTTCAACTCTCCAGGTTGATCGTGAACGCGTGCCGCATGAAAGACAAGGTAGTGAGACGCATATATTGCGCGGGAACATCTCACTACCCATGTCTTTCAAGCAGAATACGTTATTCTTCGCTTATACGCAGCATTCGTTAGACTAACAACGATATAACCAATATTCCACAGCGAGAGTAGTATATATATATATATATATATATATATATATATTATATTACAATTTAACGCTATAAACTACTATCTCAAAGATTGTAACCTAAAGCTAAAGAAAATTCGTGAAACTTACAGAAATGCCTGTACTGAGGAATTCGGACATGAAAGACAAAAATTCCACAACTGGGTAAACTTTGTTTTCAATTGTTTTCTTGTCCAATAGCTCCCGTTCTATCAAGACCAAGAGGGCTGCTTGCGCCGTTTGTCGAACCTTCAAGAAAGCGATATGTAGTTTTCCTGCTTATCTATATCCTCAGCTCTATTATTTCACACATCCTAATATCTTTTCTTATAATTCTTACCTGACTATCGTCGTCTTGAAGAAATTTTATGATGATTTCCAGAAGATGACGATGAAGTACATCTTCGAAGAGATCTGGAGACTCGTGGCAAATCATTGCAACTTGTGGTAGCTGCTCCACCAAAACGGAGCGAACTTGTGCCTCTGTGAAGAAAGAAGAAAAAATAATTAATTATTTTCGCTAATCCTCTGTAGTACTTCGAGTAAGCAATATATCATCGGTGCATTTATTTAGTTAATAGCCGCGAAAGGCAAAAGAGGCAATTTTCTCTGCCCATTGCCCTATTTGTTTGAGCTGTTTATAGGTATATAAGTGGGGCGAGGCTCGCGAGTCAAATATCCTAATGGTAAAGTAAAACCGAATTCTCTCGTCGAGCAATACGAATTCCTCGCTCTTTCGTTATTAAATATATAAAAATATACCGGAGATTATCCGATAAAATGTCAGTAGATTCTGAAAATTAGCCAAGTGTCCGCAACAGAGGGATAAAATTGCGAAAAATCGCCACTGTGAGAAGCCACAGTAAAAGCGATATATACATATCTTACGGAAATCATCGTTGAGGAAAATCCATCGGGTGTAGAATTAAAAACGCTTTGAATCGAAGCGAAGCACTTGAAAACTGATAGAAACTTGACGGCACGAGAGTACCGAATGGAAATATCGCACAAGTATCGAGTATCCATCCTGACCACGAGACAAAACGGAGCTGACGAGCGTCCGTATCAAGTGCGTGGGTGCAACTGAGAAACGAAGGTTTGGCTTTGGTCGCTTTGGCGATCTGCTAGAAAAATTCACCTTATTTTCCAGCCTGGTAGGGGAAAAGAAAAAGGGCCCCCACTCCAAGGGCCCAGTCTTACGAGAGTGGGGATATATAGCAGTGTTAAGGGAATTCTCATCCTCGTCTTAACGCCAACTGTGCAAGATGAACACGTGCTACATCCCCGTCTTCGTCGTTTTTCCTCTCCCCTCCTCTGCTATATCTTCTTCTTTCTCCATTTCCGGTTACTACCATATATTCTCCCTATCTCTTTTCTCATTTTCCTATCCCTTCAAACTAAACGGTTCTTTCACAATCTTTGCATATCCTTCTCAATACCACAATCAATGTACGCAACATTCCTTTATAATTGAGGAGAGAAATATCAAACGAGACTTTGGTAAACGCAATTAATCGTCTTTCGATCAGTGAGATTGTATTCTTCGGGAAATTCGAAGGGTGAAGAAAGAGGCGAAGAATTTTGAGAATGGAAGGAGCTCGATTTGCGAGGAGTTCGAGAGAAGCAAGGTTTTTCCAAAGTTTCCTCGAAAGGACGGCAAAAGTGAGCAGCGTTTCCTTGTTCGGAGCAGCGACACAGCGCACAGCCTTTGTCCATTAATCACTCGTAGCCAGTCTTATCTACTTGCCCGCCTACTCCATCCTTGCGCCTTCTGCATCGTGAAATCCCGTCAAAAATATTCCATTGGAGTCCTTTAAGGTCCCATGCGCCATTTTTCCTCCTACCGCTGCTGACCCCGTTGTCTTTGCATCTCTTTCTCTCAATTTCCATTCGCAGAGTAAAAAAGACGAAAAGAGAAAAGAAAAGGAGGAGCCGAAACGCGCGCGCATTTAATCCTTGTAAAAACAGCCCTAAACTATTTTCCCAGCTGTTTATTGAAATCTTGAGTTCGTCATTGTTTGTGGAACGAGCGAGCCGAGTATTTTCGTTGGAGAGATACTTTGAGAATAAAATGTTCGAGTAAGAAGATTTGACAATATAAGAGAGGCTGGAGTCCTGAAAATTTATGGAGGATCGGTGGGAAAGGGGGGTAGTTTGTAGCGTTGTAATCCCGAAAGCAAGGAATACTGTTGACGGAAATAAGTGAAAGCTGTAACGCGATTGTCCCTATTTGGTTGTGGGACGGGATATATTTGAGGAATTTTGGCGCGTGGTTCTTCACGTGCGGAAGCGAAGAGGGACAGCTAGGGCGCTTGTGTGGAAGTAGCTTGGAGGAATGCAGCATCTCGAACGCGGGCACCAGGCTCCGAAAACTAGGAAAAAGGAGAAAAGAGAAAAAAAAAGGTGTCGCGTGCCCCGTAAGTATAAATCGGTGATCGCTCCCATCGGCCTGCGATCCCCTCTCACGGAAAAACACTGATGGTATGGTAGCACGTGTTAGGCGCAAGATGTTCCAATGATCCCCTAAAAATAGTCCTCCGATGCTTCAGGCCCTTGAAGAACCCTAACACCCTGGAAAGCCAATAACCATAGAGAGATCCCAGTATCCTGCTCCCAGCTTCCTCCCTTGAGTCTATACCACGCGCTCCGCTTCAATCTTCTTCCACCTCATTCCTCCTTCCTTCCTTCCTGCCTTCCTGCCTTTCCTACCAATCCATTGGACATTTTTCAAACGTCTCTCGTTTAAGGTTAAATCTACCTTTCGATTCACAGCTGTTATCTAATTTCTTTACGAGTTTGACACGATCCCCCTCCTTCCGAAGCACGAAAATATCTCCAAAGTCGAGTGCGTGCGACTCGGCGTACGTCTCTTCTTCAATGAGCATAAGAATCGCGCGCCTATAACGAAACTGCGTTGCAAACTTGACTAATATTTTCCAATTTGCCGGCTTGCCGTTCTTCCCTATTACACACGGACATTTCTCTCCTTTTCTTTCTCTTTTATAACGAGAAGCGTATTATATGTGTTCTTGAGCTGAAAATCCCTGGAGACGCGCGCGGGCAAATCCATTAGCCGGCCGGGACATGGGAAAAGGCGCTACGTGTCATTTTCTACGTTTCTACGAAACTGTTCTCAGGTAAAAAGAAAACGTTTTTCGCAGAAGGGTCGCAAAAGCAAGCCGTCCTTTTCAGAAGAGCTCTCCCGAGTGACGCTTCCCGTAGATAGCATCGGAAAACTGCGTCTTTGACCATAAATTTACGCGTTATGAAAGAAAAGTAGCGGCATCTCGAGCGGTCGTCGGTCGCAGTTGTTTCAGCGTCGAGAGTCTATAATAATTTAGGTAGCGCATGCGAAAAAATTGGCGTCTTCTCTCCTAGAAGGATGTTTTCCTGGATCGAGTTGCGTCGTATATGTATTATATATATAGGCAACGACGGAGCGAGTCCTGCGGATGCACGCATCCATCGAGGGCATTCGAGGAGGCACACGGTATACGGTTGTTGTATAAATACCCCGCGCGTATATGCCTTAAGAAACATGGATGTCATCCGGCAGAGCACGTGCCTCACCGGAAGTGGGAGCATTCTATCGTCACCTCGAGCAATGGCCGTCCCCCACTTAGGGTCTCCACACTCCTCCGCGCGCACACACGGACTCCCCACGAACATTCTGCCTTCTCTCAAAAACACCTCCGGCGCACAGTTGGTCTCCGCTCCTCGCTATTTTTACAAGCAACGCCAGGAGATTTAAGTCCCGACTATCCGGCAGCACGAGCCACCCTTCGACGGCGCGCGCGCGGCCATCTTGTTATTTTTGGTACTGCGCAGCAAGAAAAATCCCTCCCGATCGGACCAAAAACAGTCTTTCATTATTCACGCGCGAGCTAGCTCTTTTTCTCTAATGGCCTGAATGGCCGGAGAATGAGGGTTATAGACTGCATACTACTTTCGATTGGACGCCCGCTTCAAAACTATTGTATCAGATCGATACGCGTGAATTCTCTCCGGAGAAAACAGTTATTTCGAGTGTCGCGTGCAGCTCATATTTCGTAAAAGTAACGCGTGACATAATACGAGACAACTAGCTCTTGCGGGACATGGTATATTGACCTGGCCAGCCGAGCGGTCGAGCAAGAGTCTACTACTGCAGGGGTGAACTAGGCAAACCAGTCGGAGCATTTCTTCTATTCGCCATGCAGCCATCTCTCTCTCTCTCTCTCTCTCTCTCTCTCTCTCTCTCTCTCCCCTCTATTATCGATTATGGATATATGTATTATATAGTTAAACGATGTTGCGCACATGCCAATTTCTCCACTCGCTTCTCAACGTACCATAATACTACTACTACTACTACTGTATATGTATATATGGTATAATTTCTTGTAGAGATTTACCAAATTGGCTGAAAATGAAATTGAGAAGAATGAGGCTTTCGGTATCGTTCGAGAGACGTTGCCACATTAATTATATTAGAATTCCATATAATTTCCATTCCTTATCTCTCGACGACCGTTCTGATACTCGTCTTTTACGAGAAAAAAGCGTACGAGTTATTAAAAGCAAGAGTCTACTAGCAAGCAAATATTTAGCCAGTTGATTCATTGAATTAATTGGCTGTTCCGAAAGCTATCGCAGATTCTTTCGACACCGATCGAAAAATATACGTTACAACGATTTATCTAAGAAGCCGTGTGATATTTTTACAGTATATGTAATAGCGCCTTCTAGATTGGACGCTATACAACAACAAAAATAACAAATAAAGCGTGTGCGTGTGCGTGCGCGTATGCAGTTTGTACAAAATGCGTGCAAGCGAGTGCAAAAGAAAAGAAGAAATATTCTAAAGCTGAATAAAATTTCTCATGGATCGGTTCATATTCAGCTGTAAATGCGTCCTTAAGTTGTGAAGGATTGACTCTGCTCTTGATATTTCTAATCCTTACACACACTTATACATACATACATATACACACACAAACACATAGACACAGCTTTTTTCGTATACTTTGAAAGATAAAAAAACATAGAACAAATGAAGCGTATCTAAATTAAAGCTATTTGCATTACATATTAAACGTACGTAGTTTGTATAGGGCAAACTGTTTTGAAGTTTGATATTTTCACAAACTCCAATAACTGGCAGCACTTGTTAATTATAGGAAAACTCGAAAGAGATTCCGAAGAAGGAAAGCAGGTATAACGAAGAGTGAAGTTTGAAGCTTACCAGGATCATTAATAACCTGTTGAACATGGGACATGACGTTGTTGACATCGATTCTCATCCCTGCGTCAGCGGCAGTTCGAAAAATATCCACTAGATTTTGTCCGACCAGCAATCTGCAATAAAGTAAAAAGAGAGAAACGTTAGAAGATTGATAAGACAGGAGAAGAAATCGTCGCGAGGTACGCAAGAGAATGCTTTGCATAGAAAAATGTTCAATTTGTCGAAGGATAAAATTAAATGGTATATATACTATATATATATATATATATATATATATAGGGAAAGAGAGACGACGCGAGCTGCTGATAAAATGGGGTGGTGGTTGAAGTTTGAATCGATGGTATGGCTGAGAGGAGGATGGTGAGCGGTGGTGATAAGGAAACACGGAAGGAAGTTGGAAAGGAAGAAGAAGAAGAAAGGTGAAGGAGAGAGAGAGAGAGAGAGAGGGAAGAAAGTGTCCAAGTTCAATGAGTTTATAGCGACTTCCCCCACTTTGGACAGCGGTGAAGTCAAAGGAAGTTTTCTTTGTGGTGGCGAGGGAGAAGGGGAGTCGAGCACCAACGGAAGACCGTTGGTGTGCCCCACCAGAAGTGTGAGTCGTTGGTCGCAAAGTGGGGGCAGCTTGTTCTCCAAAGTAGTTGGAGAACCGACTAGCAACCGGTACCGCCCGTGACCGCCTACCATCCCCGCGCAAACATGGCCGCGCCGCCTCCACCGTCATCGCTCTCCTCTTCTCGATCGACGTAGACGTAGATTTCCTCCTCTCGTCAACGCAACGATACTCTTAATCGTTCTTGATTTTTCATCGACCTTCGAAGCCATGCTTCGTCCCTTATTTTCAATTTGACCTCGCCTCGTTGAAAAGTCTACCCCTAGAAGCGAGCAACCTTCGGTGAAACCTGGTGGTTGTTCACCCTCTTTCTCTCTCTCTCTGCAACGCCACTTCAACGTCCGATCGATCAAGTACTGCCAGTATTCGCGAAAAATCCTATGAGAAAGTGGAAAAGTTGAAGCGATCGAATTGCTAATAACGCGACGCGTACCTTCCTCCCTGAGGAGATTATTCAATAATTTCCTCCGACAGAAAGTTCCATCTGGAAAGTTCGCGCCGGCGAGTTTGAGAGAAAACTGGAACGTCCCAAGTTGTGGAAATAAACGGTCATCGCACTTGTACCCGACTGCATAAATAGCTGCATTCAAAGTGTACAACGGATATACCGAAGGAATAGAATACGCCCCTACTGCATCGCCACCATCCTGCCACCTTGAAATACGAGACTCATCCTCAATGATTACACGTGTGTATCTATACATATATTACTTAATAAATGCAAAGCTATTATTATTAAGACAGCTTGAAGGGAGAGGGGGGGGGGGGGAGACACGTGGTAAAAGCGCGGGAATATTTGAAAAGCCGCGAAGAGAGTGGATTGGTCGAGAGGCATAAAAAAAGGTCAAGGGAGAAGCGAGGAGAGGCGATAAAATGGAGATATCGCGTCGAGACAAAATATTTGCCACGTTGCTGGATCGACGCGGAAGCCAAGTGGAAGTTGCTATCGGCTGGCATATAAAGTTATTGCGAAATTTCAAAAGAACTTTCCACAACTTCTCATCGTAATTGGATTCAGGTGGGTTATGGCGGTGGCGGTAGCTTATAAAGTGCTGGAGGATTGCTCTTATCCGAACGAGTCGCCGGCGTCTTTGACACGGACGGTTTCCTCGATGGGGTCATGAGCGAACAAAACACGCTACTTTCCCGCGCAAAATACACAACGATATCGGTGTCCGACGACGACATAGGTCCAAGCCAATCCAATTAACGCAACTCTCCCCTCGTCCTTACTGTTCTCCGCAGTATCGCTTCGTTCTACTCCAATCGTAAATTCTCCATTGACCAACCAACGTTCCTCGTTCTTGCAAACCTTCATTTTATAATTCTATCGGATCGCCAAATCAATTCTCCAGCCTTCTTATTGTTCTTTCTCTTATAGGATGGAGGAAAAATGAGTCTCGAGGTTCGCGCGAAGGGAATTCACATGACTTTCGACGAAAGGTATATGTAGTCGTGGTCTCTCCCCTTGTCCGAGGTTCTCCTCTCTCTTTCTCGCACTTGATAGTACGGTGGAAGGTATGTAGAAACCGAAGGGTGAAGGGAGATCTCGCAGGGACGATTGAAAAGGTGAGACGGGAGTATATATATATATATATGCGGAGACCCTTTGAAAATTCGCAGTCTGTAATAAGTTGTTCCTCGTACGGGACTTTTCAACAGGTCCTCTCAATTCACACGCTTTTCACTCGCCCTTCTTAATTTATCTATTTTCCCAAATCCCTTCTCCTGCTCCTGTATCTCCTTATTATTTTTGCAATTTACATCTGACAAAACTTGGAAAATGTTGTATACATACATGCACATATATACACGTCATAATAGCTATGTGTTTGTGATCGTCTGATAATGGTCGGGCGTAGGAGCGTATATCGATCGTTAAGAGAATTTGAACGAGCGATTTCAGGGGCAATCGCGAGAGAAATGGTAAAATCAGGGCCCCGCACGGTAACTTAGGGGAGCCAGCCGCCGCGCCCTATAGCCAGGTGCACTCCTGTATCATGCGCGGAAGAGAGGGAGGGAGAGAAAGCGACAAACGAAGGAAGGATCGAAATCGGTGCGCATTTGAACCTATGCATCTGTCGTATGTAGCAGCACGTTCCATTAATCTACCTTAATGCCGTAGCCGCGGGGCCATTATGAAGCTGTGATACGTCAGGGCGAGAGAGAAGAAAGGACGAGTTTATAATAAATAAGGTTGTAATCAGTGAGATTTCATGGAGGATTACCAACATTGAATGAATAAAACTTGAAAATAGCGAGAGAGCAACATAGAATAGAGGCGAGCAAAAAATACTGATAATAATTATACAAAAAGAAAAGCTAAATAGGCATTTATAGCAATTGGTAGAGCGTGTACTCTGAAAGAGAGAGAGAGAGAGAGAGAGAGAGAGAGAGAGAGAGAGAGAGAGAGAGAGAGAGAAGGTAATACTTGTTGCAGAGCCGTTAAGGGAAAAAGAATTGTCGGGCTGGGAGGATAAACATTGGCAGGAAGCGATCAGTCAATTTGTCCTTGGCAGATTTATATGCATCCATGGGAGGATAGCTCTGAGCTGGCAGCTAGAATTTGCCAACTGTGCTCGGTAAAAGGAAAAGCGGTAAAAGAGGAGACGGAAGGGAAAGTATAAAGAAATGAAAATAAAAGGAGAGGAGGGAAAAGAAGGGAAAGAAGGAAATTTGGTTCCTTGCGAGGTTAAAAGCGGATTAGGTCCTGCAGCGAAAACAATATGTCGCAAATAAGCGCGATTTACGGAGAGAAGACGGAGGCCCTCTTTTGACCGAGAGAAAATAACAGGATTGCCCCCCCCCCCCCTCCCCTCTCTTCTTAAAGGTTAAGATTAATGCTTTTGCCTAAATTTGTTTATGGTAGCCGATTCCATGGTCGAGAGAGCAGCGGCGAGGCTGCGAGAGCGCCGTTATCGCCCGAGCCGAGCTCCTTCACCGAACGCCTCGAGGAGGAGAGAGACTCCGAAGAATGGAGAAACGAAGGCTCGTAATGTTAATTGCAGGAGGCAGGCGTCTTCTCTTTATTGCTAGGCCAAATATTCCCCGGTGGTTGCTCAGATTTATCGCCGGATTTTCCCTTCTAGACCCTCGCACCTGTCGGCGGCGGACACTTTGACGCCACCACTGGCGCTACCTATCAAAACTAACTACCTTCTTCTTCTTCTCCCTTCTTCCACCTCCCATACCCTCTTACCATCCTTGCACGCAGGTAGCTAGACCGTTCTACCCGTCGCTCTCGCTGTATATCTTGATAAATCAACGCCCATCAATGTCCCAATAGCCATTGACAGATCTTATCGGCACCTCTCTCAATTCAATTGGAAAAAGTCCTTTAGCCAACGAGTCCTCCGTCTCTACGACGAATATACTGCAGCACCGTTTTAACGAATATAGTAGCTATTATTAACGCAAACGGTATACTATACCGAACGTCTGCGAAGGAACTGTTATAGATTCCAGCTGGTTAAATGGCTATGGATATTTGCGGTAGCAGAAACTCGGACAATCTCGTAGGGTTGCTCTCTTACGACATTGTTGCTCCTTCGACGCACACTGGCTAAATAGGAAGAGTCTGCCGGAGACTCGGGAACGAGATGCTGTTGCGAACATGTTTTTCAAGACGCCTTCTTCATTTTGCAAGATCTATTTTTGTACTTTTCCTCTCTCCCGTGCAATTTTTACGAGCGTAAAATGGATGGCTTCCACGGCGCGATGTTTCATCAAGTTGCCGTTAAGTACTGTCAGTACTAGCTAAGTGAATGTTCCATGGGAAAGAAAACGACGTTCTTACAGCTTGACCGATCGATTATTCTCTCGTTAGAATAGACAGGATCGATTTATTGGCAGCTTCTCGGATCTATCTTCGTCCATCCCAGCTTATAGCACGCTATCGACGTGATTCCTCATGTATAACGGTCTTGATGCGGGTGTCGAAAAGTGAAAAAATAATAAGTGTGGGGGAATTATTATTGATTCCCCATGGAGCCTTGGATGGGACGGAAAAGGAGAGTCGTCGTCGTCGGTGGATGGCTTTTTATTGCCTACCCGATGGCCTCCTTCCGTCTCTATCGACTGTCCCGTAGTGGGATCATCCAGCCGTGACATCTGCCTCTTCCTAATTATTGTACTACAGTGTCGTCTCGATTAGCGCAGTCAATTACTGCTCGATCAGTCGCTACCGTTAGCGGTCCCTCCGAAATATCTCAATAAGCCGCCCACCTGTGCGGCTGCTGTGTACTATATACATATTCGCGTCACGAGTGGGAAAGGAGATTTCCGTTCGTAAATTTCTTCCTCTACTGGACAGTCGTAAATTGTCATTGATCGAACGTGAGAGAAGATTGAAGGGATATAATAAGGATGGAGAGGGTATGACATTAGGAATGGGTTTGAGGACGGAGTAAACAAAAGAGGGGGTTGTGGTGGTTGTAGATGTGAGTGAAAGAGTGTAGTAGGGAGGGGGGAGGGGGATATGGAAGATCGCAGGCGCGCGTCTGGTATCGGCGGTATTCCTTCGTGGTGGCACGAAGAGAGCAGCTTTAGAGAGAAGGAATGTTGTTGTTGTGCCGGGGGAGTCGGTGGAGGAGTACGGGAGGCGGCGGGGTGGCGCGGTGTGGTGCGGTGCATCCACCGAGTAGGAGAGGAGAATCGAGAGAGAGGTGGGGGAGGCAAAGTCAATGTACTACGGGGGAATGCAATGCGCGCTCGCCCAGTAAAGTAATACAGAGCCTACGTCAGAGTGAATTCTGCCGCGTTTTACGACTACGTCGTCGGGAGCGCGCACGCGCTTGTCTTTCCTTCACTCTTTCTTCTGTTACATTTCCCCTACTCAGCAGTCGATCGTTTCTGCGCAAAAGCTGCGGCCCAATCGCGCTTGCGGCTTCCACGTTACTTTCTCAAGGTCATCCCCCCCCCCCCACACCCCATTAACACAGCTTTCCATTTAGAGGAAAACTCGCAAAATTTCAAAACTTTTCCAAAGCTGCAAACGAAACTCTATATTAAAAATGAATAAGTGCAATTCTCCTGTATTAATTCAAGTTTAATAAGGAAAAATTCCTGAAACTTGATGTTGTTTCTCAAACCCAACCATTCATCATGAAAGTATACACAGGCGAGTGAACGAAAAAGGAGATTAATATTTTGATCCTGTAGACTGTAAACAGAATTCCGAGCGAGCAATGTTTTTTTTTCCCCGAAGGTTTAATGCTCGTTTGTGTTGCTGGTTGACTTTTAAGGTAAGGTAATGTAAACAGACGGCGTGTGGTCTTCTCTCGAGGCTGTAGGTAATGTAGAATCTGTGTCATATTCCCGCCAAGCCGTCTCGTTCTTCTACTTCAGTACCCGAGTAGAGGATTCGTTTGGACGGAATGGATCGAACGACGAGGAGAACGCGTCGAAAAGCGTTGTTGTGGTTGGTGAGAAATACGAAGCGCGCAGCGTGTGGAAGCTGAGAGAGAAGGGAGTTGAAAATGCGCGCGTAAAAGCCACGCGGCATCGACGGTCACGTTCGGTTCAGTCACTGAGGCCGTTCGCATCGAACCGAAACTCCTCTCGAGTCTCGGTCGCTTCCCATCCTTCTCTCCCCCCCCCCCCCCCCCCCCCCACCTCTCTAGGAAATAGTACAGTACTGTCGTTCCGATGCCAGATTCTACGACGCAATTACAACGCGGATATTCTTGCAGGGAAAATGAAGCAATCGATACTTCTTATCAATGGAGAATTTTCTTTAATTTATAAATGAGTGAGAGAGATTTGGAAGACTTGTATGTGTGTGTCGTATTTATGGGAAGAGGAGGGGGAGGAGAGAGAGAGAGGGAAGCACGTCAGCGTGTGTACGCGCGATGCAGACGGTGCATGCGCTGTACAAGATCGAGAGGCGCACTGAATGAATTCCCCCACCAGGCGTACACACGCTGTGGCTACGACGAGACTCCGAGAAGGGAAGGATGGCGGGAGAGAGACGGCTCCGCTGCTACGTACCGATAGAGGCGCGGGAGACGCCAGAGACGATAGTCCAGATGCTTCCACACTCTTTGCGCCACGACGCTCCCGCCACAGTTGCTCATTTTCCTAATTATCTCTCTCACTCTGCCGTGCATTTGCTCGATTTATCAGAATACTAAGAGCAAAATAAATGTATCGGTCAGAGGATAATCCCTCTCTAATTACAAATCCACCAGGAGACGCTAGTCCGGACGCGAAGGATTTTTTGTCGGACCGGAAGTAGGCTACCGAAAATTCGAGAGGACACGCGTTCACGGCGTAAACTGGAGAAGGCATGTGTGGATGGGGTGAATCGGGGGATGGAGAGGAGAGGAGAGAAAAGAGAGAAGCGTTGGCGCGCGCTCTCTCGTTTAACATATGCCAGCTGTCGTGTGCTTGCAGCTGCTATATCGTCGTCGGCGTGTTTGGGTCGGTGGGTGACACGTTTCGTGTGTTGTGCGCGACTGCTATATACCGTTGGTTCGAGCGAGAGAGAGAGAGAGAGAGAGAGAGAGAGAGAGAGAGTAAGGACAGAAGGACGCGAATAGAAAAGGAGAGACTGCAGCAGATATTGATTTGCAGCTAGAGAACCTCTCGACGCACGATGGCGCTTCACAAAAACATACCGGGGCCTCCCCTTTCTCCTCTGATTTTTTTCTCTCCTTCTCGCTCTCTTTGTCCGACCAAGCAATACCGGTGAGTTAAGCTTGCGCCCCTCCCACAGTCGCAAACCCTACGGGGGGAGAATCCTAGTGTGCGTGTGTGTGTGTGCGTGTGTACCGTGTAGGGGGAGGGGGGCAAATAGTAGGGGAGTGACTGCATCCTTTGGGTGGGTCAGGGCCAGAGACGTAGGAAGCTCAACAGGGGTGCCGAAAGAGCGAGAGAGGGGGGGGGGGGGAGGGGAGGGGAAGTGAAACGAGGAGAACGTAGCCCGAAGAGGGGGTGTCGGTTGCTAAAGTTCGTCAAACCTCAGAGGTCCTTACACCCTGGCAAACTGCACCGACCCCGCACGCCCCAGCGAATCTGCCAAATTCCTCCGATCCTGTGGACCCTTTGGTTAACGAGTTCAGAGCCCCTGTGCCTTGCTGCCCGCCTGCCTGCCTTCCTACCTACCTACCTACCTACCCCCCCCCCCCCTCCCTCTCACCAATCCCTTTCCCCTTCTCACCCTACCTCTCGCATTTCTGCCTGCCAACATTCTCTACTCGAACGACCGCCAACGCTGTTCTTTATATCAAATAATCTGCCGAATCGTATCAAACTTGTACCACAATAACCATTCTCTCTCTCTCTCTCTCTCTCTCTCCCTTTATTTAGCAACAGGTATCAATCCTCCATTACGTGTAAGCTATATATATAGATTGTAGAATTAAGCTTTTCCCATATGTACGAGACGGGATGTCGTAAGAAGATTGCGCGCGCGAGACCCTGGAATTCGAGCGAGCATATATATAGTGACATCGATTTAAATATTCAAGATAGAGTCTTACGCGCGCTTTGGTACATGTGTTTGTAGTACGGGACGAGGGCGTGAATTATGGAAGATTGGCCCGTGTAGAGGGTAAGATGCGGCACTTGAGTAAAGGATGCGTTGTAGTAAGGGGAAGAGAGATCGGAAGGAGGAGGGGGGGGGGGGGGGGAGACGGAGTCGAAGCTGTGGTAGGCGGTGTTTCGCGAAGTAAACAAGTGGAAGTGATGGAATGGGATGGGCACCGGTCAGTGCGGTGCATTTGGCGCATTCCTGCAGTCTGAACTGCTGTGTTGTTGCTGGACAGAGGGAGGGAAGATCGCGAAAGAGGGAGAGGGAGAGGGAGAGCAGAAGGAGAAGGAAAGAGTTCGCGCAGCGGCGCGCCGCTTTGGACCTACGGACGCACAAACCACATTCCCGGCCGTGACCTTCGCTAGGACATCGCCACTGTCCCCACCCCCGTTCCGTTCCACCACCCCACCCCACATCTCTCTCCTCCCTCTTCTTCTTCTTCTTTCAACTCTATTCTCTTTAGTCTCTACCGCTCCTACCAGCGCCAACTCTCTTTCACGTAACCCAATAATAATACTACAAATCCACAGCCTAAAATCATTCTACACATATCCCTCCCTACTACTTTTCCCTCATTCTTCGGCGGGTTTCAAGATAACTCTATATATATATATATATATATATACGCGACTGAACGTAAAATTGAAAAACAGCAAACATACGGATAGAGAAAGTGTGTAACGGTTACGTGTGAAAATTTGCTCTTGCTAAATTTCGTGGATCCAACTGGCCTCTTCTTCCTGACGAGGAGAAGGAAGGACGCCTTTATTCCAAGTGCGTCGAGCGTTGATTCAGGCGCTAAGACGAGGGTGCCGGCAAAAATACTCGCTAAAATCTCTCTTTGAACAAAGCCACGAGAGAAAGAGAGAGAGAGAGAGAGAGAGAGAGAGAGAGAGAGAGAGAGAGAGAGAGAGAGAGAGTTGTATGGAAGAGAATGGGGGCAAAAGTTGGTAGTACTGGTTGAGAAAGGGCAAAGAGTTGGCGACCCCTGTAAAACCATGACCTCGACGAGTGTGGAGGTATGAAGCACAGCGTGGAATATAATTGGCAAACTCTCTCCCTCTCTCTCTGCTATATACATGTATAGTGACACGACGAAGCTTCCTCGCTCAGAGTTCTCTCCGATCCGTAACTTTCTTCTGGAGTTAATTCGAGTAGCGTGAAAATGAGACACGTGGTCTCTGTATAACAGTGAGAGAGAAAGAGACTATAAATTCGGTGGATATACTTGAGCGTTACGCTAATTTCCTAGAAGAAAGAAGAGAATTGCGTTGTTTGTCTCGGAAGAGAGTTAATTGGTTGTGTAGGCCGTTCGGGGTATCGAGAAGGAAGGAAAAAGGACGTGTTGGAGCATGAATCGAGTGGAGTCGAGTGGAGAGGGTAAAGGATAGTTCCGAGATGAAGAAAGAAAAAGAGGTAAAGAGAGAGAGAGAGAGAGAGAGGACGAGAGGAGGTTGCGCGAGTGTGAGTGCGAGTGCGAGTGCGAGGGTGGGGCGAAAAGAATTTCAAAGGCTCAAGGTCTCTGTCGGAGCGAAGCCGGCTCTTTCTCTAATTTACGAGCGGTCGCCCTGAATTCGAGCAAATATTTATCCAGCGTCCGGCTAACGGGCGCGTTTACGAGGAAAGGAGAGAAAGCGTAAAAAGAGGGAGGAGGGAGAATCATTCATAGTTTCTTTCAAGCGTTGTTTCCCTTCTCACGCGCCACTCCTGCACGAATATTTTCTCTCGCCGGAGTTGTCTGTGGCGTACCTGCTCCGGCCGTCGCCGTTCTACCGGAGAGCTTTCGCAGGAGGATCCGCGTACATGTCGTACATACGTACATATACATATACACACGTACCAAAGTCGGTGGAAGAACCGGAGGAGGCTGCGGAAGAAGCTGGCGCGCGGACCTCTTGGTTGGTTTGGAGAGGAGTAGAGAGGAGAGAGAGGAAAGGGGGAGGGGGGGGGGGGGAGAGTCTAGTCGGAAGCTCCGAGGAATAAGAGAAGTGAGCGAAATACCTGGAATTTCTGTTAACACGCGCTGTCGGACGTTGCTGGCCCCTCCATTTAGCATCTTCTCCTCCTCCTTCATTTTCTTCGTCGGAATCTCTATTCTCCTCCACCTCCTTCTCCACTTCCTTCTCGCACCTCATTGCATTAACTTCCATCTCATCTCTCTCCGATCTTCTCCATTCTTGCCAGCCGTAACTAAATAAACAGAAAGACCTGACTAAGCGATGATCCAGCAACCGAGTAGCACCTCAACGACCAGAGGAAAACACGACGATCGCTCATATTGTGCGTGCCCGGTATAAACAGCAAATTGTTACATCAGATTCGAGACAATTACTCGTGAATCTCTTCATGATGCGTGCCAAGAGAAAAACTCGTTTAAAAAAAAGGGGGGGGGGTAGATGGGGCAAATCGGGGGATTACTGAAAAATCTATCGAGCTACACCTAATTTAGGTGGTTAAGAGGAGACAATTCGTGCGGCTCTTCTCAGCTATACCTATTTGTATATACACATATACATATATATATATATACCAATAAATGTCGATGTAAAGTCTGAGAGTATCAGTGTAGTGTACAGACACAGGCTAACTCTAAATGACTGACTGACTCTCGACGGAGGCCCCTGATGGCTGTAATGCCGTGACGTGACGTGACGTGACGTCTATCTCGCTGGCGAAGCAAGTTCAGGAAGTCAAGTGCACGCTTTATTGTTTCACGAGCCACCGTCGTACTCCGAACGACAATAAAGGACGGCTGTTCGCAAACTCGTCCATCCCACCTATTTTTTCTCTTTGCCAATATCGACTATTGCGAAATTCGCAGCTTTTCGCGACGACCCACTTTCGCTAATGTACTTTGCTCGCTCTATCCAGAGCCAGCGGTATAAACGCTTTGGCAATTTGCATCCGCGCCTACCGGGAAGAGAGTGGTCGATCCATCGGTTAAGCAAATTCTCGGATGCTTTCGTAACTGTGCTCTGGGAGTATTTTACGGGATCAGACTCGGCCAAGCGAGAACGCGATGCTTGTTTCCCTGTGAGAGGGATATGAATGAAGCGAGCACGTTGCGCGTTATTTACCGTATAGGCAGGCAGAGGCAGACAGGAGAGAAACGGACGTATAGGAGGAGGACGCGACGGTGGTGGTAATGATAGTGGTGGTATTGGTGGTCTCTCATAAACTGGGAGGGGGAGGGAGGTGTAGTGGAAGGGACAGGCGGAGAAGGGGAATGTATTTGGGGGAAGAGGAGGACGAGGTGGGGGGGGGGGGGGGGGAGGGTGAGCGAGTATGGAGACGCAAGAGATTCGAAGAAAAAAGAAACGGAGAGTCAACGACCGAAGGAGAGAAGAGTCGTGGTGGCGTAGTGGAGCTATCCGGCGCGCCTTCTCCCGAGTGCGCGCGGCCACGAGGCGCGCTTGGAACTTCCAAGCCGTCTGGAGCACGCCAAGACCTCGATAGATCCACGATCAAGGTCATGGTAGTCTGACCAGTCCGGTGCGTACAGGTGTCTTCCACTGCGCGACGAGAACTCGCCGAGAGAGACACCGATCGCATTCTACGGCAGCAGGAAACCCATGTTTCTCCTCCTGCAACGATATCGTTGCTCCCCACCGGAAACCGATCAAATTCCATCCAAAGTAAAGCGCGCAAATACTATATCGACGCAAGGCGCGCGGCAGGTATCAGCGAATTTCGCAAACGATAATATTGCCAGGCAGGCAATTTCGCAAAATCGCAGAAATTCCGTATTAATGAGGGGCCGCCGTTCGTTCGATGGAATTATGAAAGCGTGTTCTCGCCGAGACCGCGGCGATACATCTATAGGATCGATGCGCGCGCGCGCGCGCGCTAAAGATCCAATAAATTCTGAAGAGCCTTCATGGATCACTCTGTCGCGCACTCGTTGCGTCAGAATCGCCGCTGGAAAGGAAGAATAAAACAACAATATCCAGCGTGATATATAGCCTGACCCAGAAGAAGCACGAGCGAGAGAGGATGCCGAAGCGTTTGCTACAGCGGCGGCGGCGGCGGCGGCGGCGATGCATGCAAATGGCGAGTTATGCGCGCGTCGAAATACCTCGCCTCTAAGCAGAATTGCGAGACTTTTTCATTCCCTTTTTTTTCCCCTCGGCCATCTTTCAAGCGGATTCACGACGCTGGAAAGTCGCGCTGTCGTTTTGCTCGGCTAGCGCAAAGGCGGCATATGGCCATTCGCTCGCTCGCTCGCATGCCAATACATCGGTGAAGGCGTGAAATCTAGCAGAGAGACCTCATTGGAATCGCATGAATGACCGTCACATCGGTGTCAACTCGGCCATTTCCTGACGTCACTCCGACGACGCTCGCGTTACGATCCTGCGACCGTTATGTGACCGATTGGAGCGCGCGCGCGTCTTCTCTCTCACACTCCTCTCGCTCCATCCACCAGCAGACACTTTTATAATATAATCTCTCTCACGCACGCGTTTCCTCCTACCCCTCCCCCCTCCCATCAGCTCTTCTTTTTTTATCTCTCAAATTGCATAATTCTCGAGCAATCTCCAAGAGAGGAGGAAGAGGGGAGGGGGTGGAAGAGAAACGTCGATGGGAGAAAAATAAAAAGTGAGAATTGTAAAGGCTCGTGGACCAAAACAAACGGGCTAAAATTCCTGCGGCGCGCAGTCACTGCTTTCGGCTCGGATTGATATGGAGATTCGAGCGAGAGAGGGAGAGAGAGAGAAAGAGAGAGAGAGAGAGAGAGAGAGAGAGCAGGGTCTCTGTTGCTATTGCTGTTGCTGTTGCACGCGTTGACTCCGGAGAGAGAGAGAAGGGTCGGTAGCTGTGCGTTCTCATGCATTCCGCTCTGTCATGGCGGTCGGCAACTCAGACTCGTCGGTCTTCGTCGAGCGTGCAAGCAGCGGGGGCAACGTACAGTTTGTCCTCGTTGTTCGCGCGCCAATGGAGGAAGGGAAGAGGAATAAAGGGAGCGGGATAGAGTGGCGGGGAGTTAAGGGACGGAGGGGGGGGGGGGGGGGGAAGAGAAAAGGAAGAAGAGGAAGGAGCTTGCGAGAGAGCAAAGTTGGTCTGGCTGTAGACGGAGGAGAGAGAGAGAGAGAGAGAGAGAGAGAGAGAGAGAGAGAGAGAGAGGGGCTATACTCTCCGTCTAGCGCACTAAATGCTGCTCGCTACTCGGTAGAGGCGCCCGCCGCTCTCACGGTGCCTCGAGTGGCCTGGTGGACCCCCCTTTGCCCCCGGGCCCATCTGCTCCGCGCGACGTAAACAAGGCGCGCGGCGGGCTATGGCCCCGAAACGATACGCGCCTAACTATATAGTATACCGCGCCGATCCATTCCTTCCTCGCCGTGTTTTCGCTTCGGTGAAACAAACTGAGATGGAGAGTGGAGGGGGGAGGGTGAGATCGAACGTTCGCGCGCGCGCTATAATTTTGAAGAGAGCAAAAAAGAGAAAATGTCGAGAATTTTATTGGAATGGATTTTGGCGAGACTGCTAAGCTCTCGATAGGTTATAAGAAGCATTAATAAAAGGAGATGGTGGCGCGCAGCGTGGTATGCGCCGTGTGTTTGCACATGCGCGGGAGCGTTGAACTTGCGACTCGCGTCGCGCGAGCCTCTCGTCCCGTACGCACGCGTTCCAGCAACCATCCAGGACTCGCGCGCGCGCGCGCGCTGTCCGAGCCGAGCCGAGCCGAGCCGAACGAGCGACGTAGTACACGTTCACCCCGAAAGAACAGGATCCGCTTCACGCTCCTGCGAGTCGCACTCGAGCGGCGCGCGGCCAACTCCTAACGTCCTTATTAATTATCGTACACTGCATACCAGTACGAGCAATGATATCCCGGCTATTCGAAAAATCCTAAACTTTCCAGCTTGGAATCTCTCTCCTCCGATCGGATACCGAGACGCGCAGCAAACACCAGAGCCACGGATTTCCAAATCGAAAACTTTAAATTTGCATAATACGGCTAACGTGACTAATGCTCGTTATAGTAGCTCGTCAGGCTAAAATCATGTAAATTTATTATGTAAAAATCATGCTTCATATTCACAGCCGATGGATAATAGCGATCTTACAGTTACAGCGTATATTTCACGCGACTCTCGATCGTGGGAAAATTCAAGTGGACCTCTTCGCGAGCGTACTCGGTGGTCCGCCATCTTTTCTTTCCACTTTCTTAATCGGTCGATCGAATTTTGCGACGTTCTCGCGTTTAGCGGGGTGTTGTTTGGGTCGAGTCGCGTATAGAGGGCAAAGAATCCTCTTAGCTTCTTCGTGGCTGACGCGCGCGCGCGCGCGTCTCGGCGCGGGCTACCTCATCAAAGACAGCATTCCATTGGGTACCTGTCCTCGAGACTCGGCCCACCACCACACACTCTGTCCATTATACAACCGAGTTGTTTGTGCCTGCCTGCCTGCCTTCCTTCCTTCCTTCGCCCGCCTGTGCGTATCAAGAGTCTCTCTCTCGCAACCAAACTGAGATTCGCGTGGCCTGCTCATAAAACCACTGCTATCTATAGTAGCACTCTCCCGTGATCGAGCACGCAACGTGGATTTCTCAATGCGTAAACATTTGTTTCGATAAAACTACGAGAATCGACGACGACGGTTACGTGGGTTGGTGGCCGATGGACGCACGTGGAATTTATTGTTTCCAGCATTGGAACGAATCTCCACAACTATATATATATATATATATATATTTATACGTATGATAGCATCGGATGCTAATAGCGAGGCAGTATTGGCAAGCGTATACAGAGAGCTGACACTCGCGTTACGATTCGTAAATAGCTCCAACGACGAATAAAAGAAGGTTCGAATTTTGGTGAGTTTGCGGCGCGTGTCGAGGCTGATGATGAGGATATCGGTTGAGAGCCACTGGGAAGCGAGCGAGCGCGCATACGCCGCCGCCCAGTGGAGAAATATGAATGCGCTGAAAATTCATTCATAATAAACTCGTGGAATAGTGCAGTGTTTGGCGCGTGCGCGAGCGCGCATGACAATCCGACGCGCGACCCCGCCGCGGCAGCTCTTAAGCGAGTCTCGCTTAAAAAGGACATTTGCTCCGTGATAATGGAGTCCTCCGTGCCTACGCGGTACAATGACATTCTTTTCGAGAGCTCGCCAACGTTACCGAGCCGAGTGGGCCGTGATCAGGGTGTAGGCTTTTTTGCGCTGGAAAAAGTGGAGAAGCCAAAGGTATGAAAAATGATGGGCGCGATTCGTGCTGCTGCTGCGTTCCCGTCGAGGTGACTCGTCGATAATTCGTCGAAAAGAGAGAAGGAAAGGGAAGAGTACGTACGTTGTGTGTTCGATGCAAGTTTCTTTTTTCTTTCCTCTCTTTATTTCTTATCTGGCAGCGGCACATCGTTTCACGTTTGCCCGTGCACGATTCCTTGGACGAACGGTATATTCCGCGGTGTGTGCTGCTTTCCGAGCGGGCCGAAGAACCTTGCAACAAGAACGAGCGAGCGAGTGTGTTGGTGGTGGAGGGCACGGGGCCCGTATTATGGGAACACACACGGCTGAACACGTGTGTCTCACTTCCTGCGCCGGAGCGGAAGTCGCTATAGTACTATGGTGCACCGTAGTGTAGCGTGACCACGCTACAAGGGCCATTACTACCTCAATGGCAAAAAGAATGGTCCAATTACCGGTCGAGTCGACGGCGTCGCGTCGTCGTGCATGCTCCTCGTCTCCTCGCCCCCGTCGCCCCGATTCTCCTTCCTTTTCACTTTTTTCACCTCTCGACAAAGTTCATTGATACGTCGTTGCTCCCCCCACCACACCACCATTTTCCATTCGCAATTGGATCACTCTCTTCCTCCGCTTTTCCTTCCTCCCCTCTCGTCTGTAGTACGACCAAACGTTTTTACTCTTGCACACTTCTGCCGTTCAGAGGGAGACCTGCGCGCAACTATTCACCTCGGGACGAGAGAACGCTTCGCCCGAGTGTAGCGACGAGAGACGCGAGAAACCAGTAGAGCGACTTCCGGTCGAATTTCCGGTACTGCTGGCTCGCACGAGTCTCGTCCAACGCTTTTCCACACCAATCCGCTGCGGCCAGGGTCGATTCGCACACGTGCTTTTGCTTTTCGCGAGAACATTTTGCACAATATAGTCTCTTCCACACGAGAGTCTCTGTATACAAACAACTGGGCGGTCCGCTCGCCCTTGGCACCGATATCGCACTCGATCCAGAGTCGACTTGTTTCACTCACATGCACCACTTATCCATTCGACAATCGTGCAATAATCCATTGTACAGTGGTGGTCCCGTTGGTACGGAGAGGGAGAGACGAAGGAAAACTATCGTGAATCGTAGCAAGGGATGGAACGTGACAACACAGAACCACACCGTTGAACGGTTCGTGGCACACTGAGAGGGATCAGTGTCGCGTCATGCCGAGGCCAACGCGCAGACGCGAGTTGCGCACATGTTTCTGCGCATCAAAGCGGCGGCAACCGCGCTCTCTGAACGACAAACGAACGGCCGAACGCGAGAAGGAACGCATGCACGCACGCATGCACGCACGAATCAAGCAACAGTCCCGAGGCAGACGCATATGTTGAATGTGAGTTCTTCGGGCCCGTACTCGATTCGATGCCTGTGCTTGCTTGCATGGTCTCTCGCTCGCACCGCTAGAGGGACGGCCGCGAGAGAGGAAGAGATAGAGAGAGAGAGAGAGAGAGAGAGCGCGCAGCAAAGAGGGGTGAAGTAGACCCGTTACTTCTCAGAAGCGAACCGCCGCAACTCGTCGCCAAACAGACCTGCAACCACCACGTAGCGGACGTAGTGGTTGTTCTCTCATCTCTCTCTCTCTCTCTCTCTCTCTCTCTTCTCCCAAACACCAGATCGCTATTCATGCGCCTTTATCACGAACCTCCCGCTTCTTCGAGGAATACGACGAAACTCTCATTGGCCGGAGCCGATAGGAACGTCTTTACACGCGATAAGTATATATATATATGTATATGTTTAGCCACAATAAACGCAGGATTCTTTCACGCTGAATTTCACCGCACTCTAAAATTACATCAACAATGCTTTACTCTCGCAGCATAACTGTACAGGAAATTTGGGAAAATATAGCGGAACGCGTCGATATGGAGAAAGAATCGAAGCAATGTTATTGAAATGATGACGCGAGATAATAAGAATAAAATGAGATTCATACAATTGCAAGCATAGAATTACATATTTGGAAGGTTTACGTTGGCAACTAAAAAAGGACAAGTTATGGAAAAGAGTTTGAGTTGTTTTAGGCAAGCGAGTGTGCATCCGACTCCCCGATCCCGTTTCTCCAGGAAAAAACTGAAAAGGCAGGAAGTGCAACGGTCGTGGATGGTGATGTTTTTTTTCGGATTCGGGAATAGATTATAGAGTTATACCGTCGAGCCTACTTCTGTTTACTAGAAGCGAGTTGGTTGTACAGTAGGCTGAGAGAGAGGGGGGGGGGGGGGGGAGGGGATTCGACGTTTCCTCTATGGAACCTGCCGAGAGAGGTAAGAATAACGAGGAGGGGAGAGGTGAAGGAGGAAGAGGATAAGGAGGGGGGGGGGGTCGAGAGCCAGAAAGGAGGAAAGGGACGACGATCTTCGTGGGCGGTGCAAAGGCGCAAACACGAATAAAGTAACGCAACTCGACTGATCCCGCGGAGCTTTTGACCGTGGCACTGTTTCCCTGCGTTTGCATCCTAACCCTTCCTCCAGAGCTTCCTGTCTAACCCTCCATGTACACATACACAAATATAACGATCCGCACAGTTTACCGCTCATCCATTTTCGCTTGAATCAAAATTGAAATAAAATAATGTAAAAAAAAAAAGAAACCGTAAGAGAGAAATAAGAAAAAGACAAAAGAGAGACAAATTCGGCGTAAAGGAACGCGCCCGTCCTCTTTATATATACATGTATACGCAGAAGAAATTAGTTTGGAGGATCGGCGTGGCTGGAAATTTCACGTAGCGAGGTCGACGAAAAGAAAAGGAGCGAGGTTCATTCGTATTCGGCTCGCGCAACTCCGCGCTGAACATACGTACCTGTATACATTCCTACGTTTTCTCCTAATTTCCGTCGAGGAATTTAACCTGATTTCTTGGACAATTTTGTTCGGTCATCTCCGTAACTTGGCATTGCCACGATCCGGCCACGTGCAATCTAAGAACTGTAAGACTCATTAACGGTTCCTCGATACCACACTGTGTACATATACTGTACAGTCAAAGAGACTCGAGCAGCAACAGCAACACAGCAGCAGTGGTCAGGTATGCGAGCGGAAAGCAGCGGACAAGAGAGCATGTACGAATGTGTCGCGCGCATTCCATCCATGTCTCTGAATATAACCGTAAGGTCTACTACACGTCGCGTCGTCCCTTGGACGAGCGAGCTAAACGTGGAAGCCACGAAGAAAAGCCGAGTGTGCGTGTATATATGGCGTTTAGTGTATGGAGGAAAGGTGGGAGAATGGAAGGGAAAATTATGTTCGATACGCGCGCACACTTTGGCCGGTAGACGGCAGGCCTCGTCTATCGTCATCACTGAGCTACGCCAGGAACGCAAGAGAGTTATTAAGGTCAGTGGCATGGTGGTCAAAGACCATTTCAAGGTATCCCCTCGTTCGCTCGCCACCAACCGAGATTTTCTTTTCAGAGCCTCTACACCGCCACTGCTATATAGTTATATATACCGATGCTCGCTCCTCGTACGCAATAATATTCAGCGGACTACGACACTCCTGATGTATATTCTGTACGGTGCAACGCTATCCAGACCGACGAGTAAATTCATCATCTCGCGGCAAACTGGCTAATTATGCGACATTTTCCGGCCTACTTTCAGCGCCCGAGGATTTCATTTTTACCTCGCTCTACAGAGTCGCTGTTAGTCGAGCTATCTATTACGACGATCGATTCTTCCCTTTGGCAATATTTGGCCTATATATGCAGGTAGGCTGTAAGATAGAGCGTGCGATATATTAGGACCATCGATGTGTATTAGAGAAAAGAGGGTGAAGCTTGTCTGCGTATATGGATCGGTATCGAGTATAATAATTGTACCATCTTTTCTTATATACGAGAAACTCGATGGACAACAGTGTCAAGTACTCTGCACGTATAGATGAGGAGGTTGGAAGATTTGGTGGCACAACCGTTTGCGTTTCCGAGGGTATATACAGCTAACCTATAAAGAGAATTAAGGAGAGACGAAACGTGATGGAATGCAAGTGGTGCAGTTAGTCACCGTTTTTCGTCGCTCCTCGTGCTTTCTCGCCGCGATACCTTAACGCTTGATTTCGTCGAGCGGTGCCTATCGATTTTTCTCCAGTTTAACTATATATATATATATATATATATGTAATAGGTAGATAAGGTGTATAGAAGAGAAGGATGGAGGATAATTTGGAAAATGCGTAGGTCTCGTCGCTAGAGCAGCGTGTATAATTAGAGAAGAAGAAGAAGAAGAAGAAGAAGAAGAGAGCTTAGGGTGGCCGGATGGTATACCGAGCTGGGCTCGAGGCTGCGCAGAGCCAATCACGAAGACTCGTGGCGCCTTAATTGGCACTCGCACGCGTGGCTCGACTCTGGAGAGCCAGGGCAGATGCATCCCAAGACGTTCACAACAGGAAATTCCTCCCCTCTATCCTTTCCCATTTCACTGCCCCCCCCCCCCCCGGCGCCATTCTCGCTACTCCGCTCCGCACCAACGAGCATAGACAGAATCATCCGTCCTTGTTGAGCACCACGACGACGACGGACTGTCAAGGGGACGACGTTGGAATGCAGAAATAGATCCGAGGTGACGCCGCGTATTTGACCGAGAACCGGTGAATGGACCGACGACCACGATACGACCATTACGATCGAGACGAAGAAGACGACAACGTTGTGGAAAAAATGTCAATGGGCCGTGCATGTGTGCGCCGCGTGTGTGTGCGCGTTGCGTGAGCGTAATTATCAACCGTTGCACGCCAACCACCGGAGAAGCAATCTCAGCTCCGGCCTCCGAATCTACCGGGACTGTGCTACGCTCTATATATATATATGTATATATACATAGGCGATTTGTCAATTTCACCTTGAAAAGACACGAGTGACGCAACGGACGTCCTATAAAAGTGCTGTCGCGCGATCATCGCAATCGACATGATTATCTTCACACTAGACTGCAGGATTGAGACAAGTGGAGGGAAGTTACAGTTAAGTTCCGTGATACACTGAATAGTTTCGACGAGTTTTTCTAGTAATCCGACGTGGTGAAGCGAGGAATGCGCAGACTCTCGTTGCCCTTGCCTCGCCAGTTGACCAGTTACGGCCAACGAGCATCGCCGAGCAGCGAGCACGAGTGGCAGCAACGCGCGCCGAAGAAAAAGAAGACGCGGGAGGAGCGGGGGTGAACGCGAAGAAGAAGAAGAGCGCGCGCGGCATACTCGAAGCTTTATTTGCAACGAGGCGTCGTCCGTTCGCTCGCTCCTTGCCTGAGTTGCTTGAATGACGCGTACTCGGCCTTGAAGCGCGCGCTACGCGCCATCGATCGCTGCAATATCGACTTTGATATTTTAATCGAGACGCGCGAGTCGAGGGATAAAGCGAGACTTTTGCCAAATCGACCAAACCAACGATATTACTTGTATGCAAGTTGCAGGCAGATATGCAGGATCCCCTTCTACCCTCCCAATCATCCTCCTATCCCATTCCAATCGCTTCGCTGACTCCGGCAATTCTTCTCCACGTCATTATTTCTCAGGCATTTCCGGCATTCGTGGCATGTAAACTCGAAATATATCTTGGAAGTGGAGCTGCGCGCGAAAACGGGAGAACCGAGTTTCTGGAAGCGATTGCAACTTAATTTATAGGCATTAGGGTTATGCGCAAAAAGTTTATGTTGAATCAATGAAATTATAGCTCCCGTAAAATCTCCATTTACAATCTTGTCTGTGATTACGACATTCGCCCCGGGATTTCTTACGTGTTTCTCATAGCGATTTCTCGAATGTTAAAAATGCATTAGGGTGTTTTTACGGTGTGCTATATAGATCGCTCGAGTGTGCAAATTCGTAATCTACGTTGAGGCTGCACTATATATATATATGCTGTGTAATAGTGTCGGGTCATCGGTCTCGACGGATGAATGGATTGGAGAGAGAGAGAGAGAGAGAGAGAGAGAGAGAGAGAGAGAGAGAGAGAGAGAGAGAGAGAGAGAGAGAGAGAGAAGAAACATGTCAATGAGTACAATTATTATTACACGAGGTAGGCGGCGCATGTGCAACAGGCGCATCGATATCTGCGTGCACACGTCGATTAGAGTGGGAAAGATGGAAAGAGCAATAAAGTGGTAGCTCTCGTTAGAATAGCTAATAACAATCCGGTGGAAGACGCGCGCGGCAGCGCTAGAGGGAGCGACCACCCACTAATATATATACATCTATATATTATACCGACTGTTCGACTCATTAGCTCTCTAAAAAATTCAGTCGCTCGTAATTGTAATCGAGACTTCCGCAACTATCCGACAAAAGAGAGAGATCGATATGCTCATTCATCGAAAGTGCTCCATTAATGCGCAGGCGTGCAGACAGCCATTTAACGATTCTTCGTGAGAATGGCGCTTCCGAGAAAATCTATCGTAACCCCTTTTTTGCGTGTGAGCTACTCCGGAAATGGATGGTAGTGTGTGTTAGGGAGCGCGCGTATATGGTTTTAGTGGTGGTGGTGGTAGTAGTGGAGTACGCGGCACGGAAAGATACGCTCGAAGCATGAATGTACGCGCCAGCTACGTTTCTGGCATGTGCTTTCATCGAGTGGCCCAGAGCCGGTGGAGTATAACGCGAGCATGCGCACTTTCGCTTTATCGCGCCTCTGCTCGCTCGATCGCTAATTTGCTTCTTTCCACCGCTGCCTTTTTGCCACTCGTGTCCACCTATTTACCTTTAACCCTCCCCCTCGCCCCTCCTGCAAAGGCCCGTATCTCGATGCAGATTTTTCCAAAATACTCTAAACCGTCTGTGAACGCAGATTCTACTTAACCGACCACTATATATATATATATATATGTATGTAGGCTATTCAGCAACGAAATTCCTAGCGAGAGGCCTTGCACTGCTAACCTCGATACGTCGCAGCGCGCGAGAGAAAGTCATAGATGCCGAGGAGAGCAATTAGCTTTTATTCAATGGCATATATATATGTATATAGTATAGATTTATATATACGTAATATGTGAGCGGGAAACAGTTTACGAGAGAGAGAATTAATTCTCGTCGAACGATCTCGTTAAACTCGCGAGAGAGGCGACGGGATTTCTCAGAAAAAAAGAAAAAAATAAGAAGCGACGAATATTGTTTTAAAAACGCAAGAAGAGGCAGGGAGGAGAGAAAATTGCTCGTGCGTGTGTGTTTGTGTGCGCGGGTTATAGGACGACGACGCAGAGGCAGAAGGAATGGCGAAATAATAAAAAGCGAGTTAAATCCGCTTGGTTCATGCGTCGCACAAGTCGACAGCAACGGCTTCCAGCGGGGTCAACGGTACCACCGGAAGTCGTCTCGTTGCCCAGGGTCGTCGTCGATTCTCAAATTGGTGGTCGCTCTGGCTCCCCTTGCTGCTTGCGGCCGCACTCGCAATCTCCCGGCCTCGCTCCTTCTTACGTCCAGCCCCCGACTCATCCTATCTTTCTTCGTCTCCTCTTCCTTCGCCTCCCCTCCCCCCCCCCTCCCCCCCCCTCCACCACCATCCGTAAACGGACTACGTAATTCTCCTACACCCACTTTTTCCTCCCGTCTAAATCTGTCTCATCGAAATGCGAGCGACGACCAGCGGAAACCCCCGTCGTTAATTTCTGTGTCTCTGACCCTAGCATCGCGGCGAACATCACACTCGAATTCAACGTAGTGGAAAGTTCCTGCCTATATGCCACACTGCAGCAGCAAATGGATGCCAAACTTTCTCCGCGGGCCTCGCGTATATTCCTACGACGCTTGCGTTAATTGTTTTTTGGAACAACAGGATAATAATGACGAAGAGAAAAAGTTGGTCCTCCTCTGCAGCAACAGGGCTACGTGTAGGCTCGGGCACACCGAAACGCTTTGGACTACTGCAGCGAGCGGTGCGTGGGCGTGTGTGCTGGCTGGTGCTGATGACGTCACGACTGATGCTGCGTGCCAAAGCAATGCTCTCTCTCTCTCTCTCTCTCTCTCTCTCTCTCGATCCGGAGAAAAACTTTTAATAAAAAGCGCAAAAGCAGAAATAACGAAGGACGGAGGCCGTGAGAGGAGCGAAATGGTGAATGACTCGCGAGTGTCGTGCACGCATACCGGTAAGCCTCTCTGCGTGTACGTCGATGTAGTACACAGAGACGTGGATGTGTTCGTGTGCGTTGCGTAGGGTTTCGTCAGTGACATTGGTATACACACACGCACACACTCGAAAGCAGCACAGTCGCGCGTGACGCTGTACAGTATCTTTTATTAGCATCAATGTGTACCTCTACTACTAACGCGCGCGTAGGTAAGATAGAGCGAGGCGATGGAGTAGAGGGGGGGGGGGGGGGGCTATCGCGCAAACATCGTAGTGTCACTGCGTAGCGTTCGCGCGCGCAAGCGAGCGAGCGAGGCAAAAGAGAAGGCGCAACCGACCATGTGTAGGGGACCGGAAGTGTGAGTATCCGGCCAGACTCGTGTGGGCTTCTCTCTACAGCATGTACACTACGCGTTAGCTGCTCTTTCTCTCCTTCCTCGCTTTATACCTACGCGCGATGCGTATTTATGTGCGATCTTCCTCACTATTTCCCCCTTTCCTTTCCTTCTCTCCTCTTGTGGCTGGCCCAACGCAGTCGTCCCCTTAGGTTGCGAGCGCAATGGGTACGACGCGCGGCGCGCTGGGAAATGCAGATGCGTACAAAAGACAGAATAGATAGGCTAACGGCACAATGCGGCTTACTATAAATAGACAATCAGCACCTATAAATAGTCAAAGCCACGGCGGATGTGTCAAGCTTCCTATTTTCTAGCCTGGCTCGATATCACGGGGAGCTGACCGTGATAAATATTGCGGAGCCTAAAGTAGTCCCAGCTATTCCACCTATGTATATATATATATATATATAGTATATATACTATCTATATACATATATATCTGGATGGCGAGCGTCGATGCTGCACAATTGGACGAATTTACGAAACGGGCTGTAACGAATATTAAAAGGTTGCGCGCATATAGGTAAATCTACGAGTTTGATATGCAAGCATTACTCACGCGAGACGGCTATTTGCCGTAGTATAGTTTCGCTTGGGCTTGAATGAAAAGTGGCCCTTGGCACTCGGCAACTACTGAATCGATCCAGTCGAGCAAGTGCACAGCGCTATATATGTATAGTGCTATCTGGAAAAGTGCGCGCGCGAGTGTGTGTGTGTGTCGTGCGTGCGTGCCACCGTCTTCGGCATTCTTCTTCCTGTCGCTCGTGTCGCGGTTCTTATTCCTCTCGAGCGCCGCACACGAGAGCAACTCGCGCGCACCTTCAGCATTTAAACGTCAGAGATTAGTGTTGCTTAAGCAAACAGAAAATATATCGCGTTTGATTAGTTCTTGTAACACCGGAGTATCTCTATCGGTATAATGCTGTATTAGATATAGAAATCGCTTTTGCCTCGTTTTTATCATCAGCTGTGTGTGTGTGTGTGTGTTTGGGCTCAAATGGCGTTTCGTCAAATAAGTCCTGGCCTGGCGCCATGGCGCTGTCTGGCTATCTAACGGCGGTTGGGGGGGAGCCGAAGAAGGAAGTGCGACATTCCCCTTTCCCCCCCTCCCCCCACCAACGCCACCTCATCCAACACACGGTTCCACGAATATATTCCCAATATTCTCGATCGCATAGATAAATAAATACATACGTGAGAGTGTCTGCCCCCTCGAATCCGACCCGGTCATCCCACCTATCAAGAATCCCATTCAAGAATCTAATTTATATTGAAGAATTCCGTAGCTGAGGCCAGACCGAGGCGTCGAGATCTTTGAGGCGCCGCCGTTTAAGATGCATTATGCCTGGCAGGCGGTCGACAATGGGTGTGTGTGCTGCTGCTGGTGCTGGTGCGCTCTGGAGGGGCCGCGGCGCGACGGGGAGGTTGGAGGCCAAGGGCTTCGACGAAGGGATGATGATCTCTGTGTCGAGGAGGAACGCGCGCGCATGGGCAAGGGTGGGGAAGGGGGAGTAGTAGGAACCGCAGCAGCGCAACAGCCAATATGATAATTGAGTATGGAGAACGATGCTAACATGGCACCCCGTATTCTCACAGCCATTGTTGGCCCACCACACCGGCCGGCGAGTAACAACTTTCCACGTGAAAACATCAAAGGCCCTCCCTGATACTTCTCCGTTCTACCCCCCCTCCTCTCTCTCTCTCTCTCTCTCTCACACCTAACTATACTATATCCACCGTTTTTCCCCCTACTAGCCCCGTCGCACGTTCGCTGCTCTCTCATTACACTCGCCTTGCACCATTTGCCGCTGCAATCACCTCTCCCCATCCCCCCTCTTCCTACCTCTGGCTAGCAGCTATATACGCTACACAAGCTTCTTACCTGGCAGATTTCAAAACAGGTGCTAGAAGTCGCGAAACTGGCGACTGTATATCTTCTAGAAATGAGTGGGAGTCATGAATTTTAGCTGTACTGTCACTTAAAAGCAAGAACCTATAAAGGAATGGTACGTGGAATGCGGTAAAGCTAATTCCGAGATGAGAGCCGCGTGCTTTTACCGAGAATACGGTATAGTATATATATATATTTATAGGAAAGATACGCTCGTTACTTTCCTCGAGAAATTCATGGCTTTTGACAGGAGATTGAAGCGAAGGTGCGTTTATAATACCCGAAGAGAGAGAGAGAGAGAAGAAAATCAGGTTAGGTGGCAAAGCACATCGAACAGTGCTTATACACTATCTATATATATTATTCATTTTTATAAAGCACGCGTGAACTTTCAACGTGGCGATACAGGCTCCTCGAGTAATTCATCGACGCCACCGAGCAATCGCTACTTGGTCCCTTCAATTTCTACCATGACTCTCGCTTTATACATAGCTCCACTCCTCTATATAAATAGTGTTATTGCTAGAAAAAAGTATAGATTGATTGGAGAATATCATAGAATGGTCCGTGCGCAAGGGTTTAAAGGATAGATCGAAGCAAATTGGATCCGGCTGGCAGGACGCATCACTGTTTAATCGCCGACGCTTCCCTTTGTCACGCTAATTCATCTATAGAATGCTGAAGCGAGCGGAGCAAGGACGAGAGAGCTAGATTGCAGGTGCGAGGGTTAGATTTGAAAGCTTCTGCTGCTGCGCATTGATGTGTGCCAAATAACGTCCCCCTCCCCCTCTCTGTCTCTCTTTGTCTTTTACCCCAAAGGTTAATTCAGTCTCGCTGCTTCCCGCCTTATCGTGTTACTTCGGGGAACCGTTCGAGTTTGCTTAATCCTCCCGATACGATGGCCATTGAATGACTCTTCGCAGCACCGGATTAACTCATCCTTTCCATCCTTCGCGCACGGCCTTTTATACATATATATATATATATATATATATATGTATATGTGCAATAATATAGACGACGAGCCTCTCGTTGGTTCTTTCAACGCCGCGCCGATATTATCCCAGGCGAGTTAGAGAGGATATGGTATATAGTACCAACGAGCCAAGTTTTGGGATAATTAAGGGGTGGATCGTTCGAGTGGAGGCAATGCTGCAAGTCCGGTTGGTTTTTGTAATTTGTCGGCGAGCCGGGGGCGCAGCACGCGCGGTAACGAGGTAAGCTCGAGGTAAGAAGAGAGGAGAGGTTAGCGCCAGTACTTTATCATATCGGTTGGAGGCCGACAGGCGCCCCCCCCCCCCCCTCCTCCTCCTCCCTCCCACAGCCACTAGCCGCCAATCATCAGCGAATCCCTTATCCCCAACCCTCCACCACACCGCCCGGCGTTATTATCTTCATCCGACAAATAGCTTCGTTTTTTGAATCGTTCCAGCACGCGCTCTGCAATCTTCCGCCCAGTTATATAGGATCTCATATAATGCGATTCTTTCTTCTTCCCGGAACGCTACTTTGCTTTTGCATCTAATTTCCTTCGTGCTGGAAGAAAGATTTGATTGTTCGGCAGCACGCGCGCAAACTCCGATTGATAAGACGAGAATTAAACATGTCCGCTTTGACCCTAGTGCTGTATATATATATTTGGTACATGTATATTTTTGGCGCGCGTATACGATTCGTAAGAGAGAGAGAGAGAGAGGGAGAGACAGGAGAGCATCTTATAAGGAGACACGCTGCAAAGTATTTGGTTTCACGGGGCAGTGTCTCGCGGGTGAAACTACTGGAGCAAGCAGCGAGCAAGCCGAGAAGAAGAAGAAGAAGAAGACGAAGAAGAAGAAGAAGAAGTAGAAGGAAGAGGGAAGGATCGGAGAACCTGCAGGACGCACAGCGCGGAGTCTCGGGTTCACGCGTCTTGTGGGGCTGAAGGAAGAAAGGGAAAAAGAGGAAGAGGAACGAGTCTCGAGGGGGGAGGGAGGTGGCGGCAGGGTGGATGGAATGCACCTTGGAGAGGAGAGTCAATGCTATGGTGGCAGAAGAGGCTAGCTAGCTAGCAGCCAGGCAGGGTGCCATGGCGGTGGTGTGTGTGTGCCGCTGTATACCTATATGTTTATACGTGTAGCGTTGGCTATATGGGCTCCACTCTCCTTTCCTCTCCTCTCGCACTAGCGAGCAAGCGAGAGGGAAGGAGACGAAGAATGCGGTATCTCCGGCTGCATCTTTCTCTCCCTTCCTTCCATCCCCTTCCTAAACGTACCTTTCCTCCTTGCGCATCTTCTCTCTCTCTCCCGCTCGCAACCAACACACAACAAACAGACGCCGCCTCGTAATTTGTTTTCATACGTTCGCGGCGTTTGCCGGTCTACGCCTCCTTCTCCACCTTCGTGATCGGCCTCTTCTCTTTTTCTCTCGCGCATTCCTCCTCCTCGGCTCATCTTCTTCGACATTCGCCCATATACCACCACCACGATTCACCCAACGCGAACCCCCTATATTCATTCAAAAACAATACTCGCTCTTACTCTCTCTCTCTCTCTCACACTTGCTGCCCATATTCCTCTTTCAATTATCCAACAATGCGTTCATTATTATTTATAAGCCCGGCCGCTTGGAATGCATTTATACTCGATATATAAGTTATAACGACAATTATTGTCAGATAAGATTTCTCTCTGATCGAATGCCATTGGAATGCATTATCGGTGCATACCCTCGGTATCTCTCTCTCTCTCTCTCTCTCTCCTTGCAGAGGGATTAATCATAGGCTTTTCGATAATTAGTGGATTATTTGCGTTCTCCGTAACTCCGCTAAGGTGAACGGCTCGAAGAGAGAGATGCCTGTCCGGTTCGCATCGTCGAGTAAAAAAGAAAAAGAGCCTAGCTTCGTACAGTAGTTAAGAAAGTGTGCGTATGTACTAGAGTCTGCAGCGAGCAAGCCATCTCTCGCATTGCTTTCCGTGAAACATCGATGGTTTGGTTCAACTACTGCTGCTGATGAACCAAAACTTACACCTCCGCTATATACAGTCTTTTTCTACTTAATAACGAACACCTTAAAAAATTTCCATTTGCCAATTTTCAAGAATCTTGTGGAGAAATGGAAGCGATTATTATATATTAATACAGGTAGGTATGGGAGAGTGTTGATGAGAGAGAGAGAGAGAGAGAGAGAGAGAAGGAGAGAGACAAGCAAGGCACCCTTAGAATCGAGACTGGGATTTCAAGGGGCGGCCTACATACACGGTTCAACGCATCGACTCAGCCAGTCAAATGCAATAAAGCAATATAACGCGGCAAACGCATGCGCTGCGAAGTTGCGGCTGAAAAGCTGGACTACCACTCTCTCTCTCCCTCTCTCTCTTAGGGTGGCCCACTCGGCGCTCGGCGAGCAATTTCGTCTCGAGGCCCCTTGCAAAGCAAATCTAATTAGCCGGTAGACGCGTGCTATTGCCACAGGAAAATCACTGCTCGCCAACTTTTTCAATTCTATACAGCGATAAACAACTTCTATATATATATATATATATATAGACGCACGTATGGAAAAATGCTGTCGAGATTCACTCGTTTGATCTCGCACCAAGAATAATCAACAGTTGAAATTTTCCTACAAGGATGACACTTTGTTAAATTTGCGATGAAACGCGTGTTAAGATGAGAATTTTACTCCTGAGAGATAAAGTTGAGGTGAGAAGAGGGAAAAATGTTGGATCGGTTGTTTTGGCGCGCGATTCACTCGATTTCTGGCCGATCGGTCACTTGAAAGGACTATGGCATGGTAATGAGCGGTGAAGAAAGGGAACGGCGCGAGGAAGAATAAATGGTAGAGAGAGGGAGGGGGGATTGTGGTCCTTGAGGAAAGACAGAGAGAAGGTGAGAAGAGAGAAGTGCTACAGCGGCGCCCCGGGGTCATCCATCATCCCAATAATTGCTTCCCTTCCCATCATATAATTCCTGTAGAACCTTTCCCCTTCAGGACCTCCTCCCCCTCCTTTAGCACCCGCTTACCCTGCGGTAACACCCGCCGCATCACAAGAGCCTAAAGGGATATCACACCCGTCGTCTCTCACAACCACTGGTTTCGCCTTTCACTCGCACTCCCCCCTCCCCCCCACTACTCATTCCCTCTCTTATATATCACAATTTTCCTAAAATCCTGCAGAAGAATCCGTTTCGCTAACTATATATAGGGTGACGAAAGCAGGCGTGCAATATTCAAAAGCAAACATCCATTGAGTTTCATCGAACGTCAAAAGTTTAGCCGTTCGTACGTAAATACGTACATATAGGTAGTTTATTAAGAGAGAAGAGAGGTTTTCTTTATTGATAAGAAGCAGCGCCGAGAGGTAAGTATGACAAAAGGATATAAGATAATGATATGGTACGCGGACGGTACACGACAATGTATGCTTCGCGTAGAGAGTATATACTTGTATGGTTTATACGTCAACAAGCACCTTTGGTAAGGTACGTATTGGTGTACATATAAATATAGCACGGAAATAACTAGTTGTGGAAAGAGAAAAACACGAGTAATGCCTACTATTATTTCTGATTCCGTTTTTATCGCGCGGGAGAGAATAATATAATTCTTCGTTCATTCAAGTCTAATCATTTATAGTGTTTTACGAGTGAATTCGTCGTACTGGCGCTATTATTGCCGGCGCGTTGAAATGTATTACATATATTACATTGGAGATTGGAGCGTTCTCTACTCTGACGTAAAAAGCAGAACGATATCAATAGTACGTGGAACGAAGCTTATCATTTTCACGCTAACCACTTCTCACGCCTACCGAGGAAAGGACTGCTCTGTTTGACCTTCTCTTCAACGTACACGAGCCAACAATGCTTTGCATAGTTCGCGATCAAGCTCCTGCCACAAGAATATTCGGTCGAAACTAGCTAATGAGGTTAATTATATTTGTTGATATATACTATATATATAAAATAGTGCACGAATGTGTATATTATCATATCGTTTGGCCTGTGTTTCTCGGAAACTCTGTCTACATTCCAGAAATATAAGAAAAATACATTATGCTCTAATAATATTTCATGCTTCCTTATCAAGTTTCTAGATTTTACAGCTGGCGGGGCCTGCGGATGAAAAATGGGGGAATAAAGTGATTGTGACATTGCTAGTTGAATCGATAGCTTCGGGGAAGAGCGAAAGCACTCGAGACTCATTACTTAGAAGGCAAATAAAGATTAACCTGTGTGTGCATGAAATCGCAGTTGGAGATTCTTATCGCGTTCCAGGTTAATTGCGACACGCGTGGAAAGTGCACGGACAGGGGACGTGATGCGATTGATTAGACGGAAAGCTGCCTGCCAGCCGGCCAACCGGCCAATAACCAACCAACCAACCACTCTAATTACAATGGAAAAGGAAGCTGTATTGCCGATAAACATGCACCGCTCCCCGCGATCATTCTTCATCCCCCGCATCCTATTCGACCATCCATTCAACTTTCTACAAAATTCTATCCCAACTTACTTATATCCATTCGAATGTGAGTTGCTCTGGATTTTTGAAAAACTTTTAGAGAGAGAGAGAGAGAGAGAGAGAGAGAGAGAGAGAGAGAGAGAGAGTGCGACAATGGTAAGTAAGGACCTGTGTTTAAAAGTGAGTGGGAGAAAAGTAAGAATTTCTTTGAAGGTGTTTGCCGCGCCCTGGGAACGGGTTCGTTGAGTTTACTTTTTGATGAGCCGGGGTGGAGAGAGAGGGAGAGGTGGTAGTGACTGCTCGCAGTCAGCTATCAGGGCGACGACTCGTCTTGAATTTCGTCATGGGAGTAGCTTGGAATGCGTAAAGGTGCCCATAGAATACGTGCACGAGTAACTTTGCTCGCTTCCTCGTACCAGAGCTCCAAAGAATCCCATTCATTGATATATATACATATATATATATATATATATATATATGTATAGAGAGAAGGCAAAGCATTTGGATTATATACGCGCAGGCGCCAGTTAGGAGAAAGGCTTAATGAAACATTTTCAACGAGGTGTCTTTCACCGGGCTTGTGTTTTTAGGTCGCCGAATTCCTCTCTGGAATTCAAACTTTTTAGCGCGTACGCGATCGATACTTATTCTTCCCTTCTTGCATCTCTTTTTCAACCTTTTCACTATGCATGAACCGAACCAACGCATGCTTCTTTCTATCTACCACACGTTCACACACACACACACACACGCCGACGAAATCCATCGACTTTACGCGATCGTTAAAAAGCAAAGCTACGGCTCTAACCGACGTACTCTAGCGCGAGCTTTCTAAGAGCGTTTCAAATATTTTCAACCGGAGAAGAATTATTGCGTCACCCTTTGCTCGGATCAATCTCAAATTTAAAACACTTCTCCGTTGACTCGATTAATGACTCAATTGGAATTCGTAAGGCAAATGCTCAAACGGTACATATATATATATATATGTAATACTCCATGTTCCAAGCAGATGAGATTTTTCAGATTATTTTTTAGCAAATTTCTACGAGAGACTCGTTCTTTTGCTCCCGATTTAACCGCTGTACAAGTTTCTATAGAGAATTAAATGGTTGCGCGTTAAAGATCATCCATCTGGTTGGTAACGGTGTATATAGTAGAGTACATAGTATAGAGAGGAGGGCGTTATCGTATACAACGCGAGTTCCCACGATTAACGCTGTGACGCGAACGAGCGCAAAGAATGACGCAGCTGCTATGCACGGATGATTTGTTTTCCTTACAAGTCGGGAAAACGCTGGCGCCTGCTTATAACAGCTACTCGAGAACGTTATCTCTGGGCCGATAAGTAGAATCGGGCGAAGGCTTCATAGCGAACGGATCTCGCTGATACACATTGGAGGCCCATTTCCGGTGCTGCGCTTATGAATGAAAACGGAGCTAATATTTCGAAAGAGAGTTCTCGGGCTCTCTCGTGCTTATCGACTGGTCGGTAACAACGTACGGTGAGGTGGGAGATGTGGAGGAGGGAGATGGGGGGGGAGGAGTGATAACGACGGCAGCGTTTGTGTACAGTGGGCTCATCGGTCATCATCGGAAGCCAGTCCTCGGCCTCTCTCTCTCTCTCGTAGTCGTCGGAGCAGTCTATACCAGGAGAGAAAGAGAGAAATATATATATATATATATATATATAACGCGCGCGCCAGCTACCATATTGATAATTATAAAAAATATTCAAGCAATCGTCATAATCGATAAGCGTAGCCCGTAGGTTTTCATCGAGATTAGGTACCGGGAGATACGCCCGTATGCTGTCCGTGTAATCATCGATCATATCGGAACAAATGTCTCGAAATTATTCTCGGTCAGAGTATTTTATTACTGCTTTTTTCTTGGTATTATCCTTGGGCTTTTTCTCTGCGGCGTCGAGCTACGATTATCAGTCGGTGACCCAGTGTCGCCAAACTGATAGCCCTCGCTATTGATATCTGCTGTTTTTTTTCGTACATATATATACCTACTCGAAAATTTCATTCACTCGACGTTTGGCCTTCTTGGGGAGGGGACGTTTATCGAATCTTCTCTTTCATTATATATGTAGGGTATTATTGTATATTAAAACTATTGCGCGTGTGTACTGTTCGGTCGAACAATACAGGTATTCGCTATAGTTTATACTTACGACAAGCATGTCATTGGACAAACTGTTGATAAATTCGCTCTGACCACACTATCGCTACTCACCTGAAACAGAAAAGAAAAAATATTTTATGGAAAAAGTCCAAGTATCCTTGCGGTCGAAATGCTTCGCTTTTGAACTCATCGTCGTCGTCGAGAAAAGCGTCATCAAGCGCGCGGTGCAAACAAGTTATTTTTTATGAAAGAACCGTAACCTAGAAAACCGGATAAGAGCATCGTGCATTATTCATTTAATTTTTCATCTGTTTATGACGAAGGTATGAGATTCAGCGAATAAATTGAGACATAAATATAAAGAAACCTCCCACAGCGTGGTGCATTCCACGCGGTATAACTTATATCTCCATTATAAGAATTTTTACAGCGAGATTCTTTGAGAATCGCGCCATCTAAAGTGTAATAAACATGGAATTAAACGAACGATAGGATATTGTCATTTGTCGTGATTATCGGTCGACTGTATTGTATATTTTCAGCGCGCGAGCGGGGTATACACTGTATACACACATACATATATATATAATAAGTTACTTCGGTAAAAGGCCATAGGAATGATTATCTTTCCAAGAGCGTTGGAATGTTATCTCTGGAAGCTGCCGCGGTAAAATCTGCATGATTAAAGGAAACTCGTGTATTCGCGCCTTTTATTCAAATGTCCCCTCCCCCTCGATGCTCGCTCCGACCCCCTCCACCACCCCCCTCCGTCGTTACCTGCCGTCTGCCGGCGTGGGGTTGGAATACAGCCGTTAATTATCGCGGTAACGTGGAATGCGACTTGGTTTCTCTTCCCATACCCCTCTGGCCCCCTCACGGTCCATGGAGTAGGGGATTTACTCTACTCGGTCCATCGGTAAAGCCATGGACCATCTCATTCATTCTATCTGCATTCCTTCAATGCTACCTGGCCTCCTGCATAGAATGCCCGCACGATAGCCCTTAATAAAACCGACCGATGCCGAAACCCGCCCTGTCAATTAACAGATAAATCCTGCATAATAATTTTCATTTAACTTTACGAGAGTCAATATATGCATATATATAGTATATCGATCCATACCTATTTTCACTTGGCTGTATCTATATATATAGGGTTTGCTGAATCGGTGCGTGTGGTCCTTGAGGAGTGCGCGCGCTCATTCGCTCTACGTTAATTTCGATTGAAGTATGCTAATGTAACATATATATATATATATATATATATACGTATAGTAGGATCGAGCAGCATTGAAAGTTTGGCAGACTAGGCGTCGCCTGTGAGGCCTCCGGCCGACGCGACCACCGTTCGCCACTCTTTATTTTTCTCAAAGTACCGTTACACGCCGAGCATTTGGAAACCAGCAGAGATCGGCAATTATCGCGCGAGTCAGTCGAAGCGACATTAGACGGCTGAACGAAAGAAACCCGTTTTCCTTGTCAGAGAGCGCGCGATAGTCGCATCGGCCAGTCCAATAAAATTCAACGAGCCTCCTATAAAGCGCGCCTTGCACCGCTTCGATAAGGCGGAGAAGATTTTTGGCAGAAAATCGTTACCGGTAAACATATATATATATATATATATATATATACAGGGTGTCCCGCGAACGATGGCCCTGTTAATACCATCGGGTAGGGTACGAAATTCTAAGCAAAAAACTTCTAAAATTTGTTTGGCTAGCACTCTTGGTTAAAAAGTTCTTTGCAATTAAAGATTCTCGATTATAATATCCGTTCTTAAAGAGGAAGATTGTTTTGGTCGAATTTAAGGCCAGAAATGCTAAGAGATTCTGTGAATTAAAATACTAAGAAAAATATAAAGCCAAACATCCATTTGAACCTATGAAGTGATTGAAGGCCGATCGGCAGCTTCGAGTGCGTGAGCCATTAAAACATTCAAAACATAAACACAATCGAGAAAAGCTATGAGCTAAGAATGAAACTTCTGCAACTTTCGTTTAAAAAATTAAGTATTTATATTTTTTAGTTGTGCGTATTTTCACGATGAAAATGAGTCCAAACGTGACATAATTACGGCTATTTTTAGCGATACTATTAATCAATTAAAACTTTTGATCAACTCTAGAATGTACGTAATTATGTTCCGTTTGGACTCATTTTCATCGTAAAAATACGTACAAATCAAAAATATAAATAATTAATTTGTTAAACGAAAGTTGCAAAAGTTTCAATCTTAGCTCATAGCTTTTCTCGATGGTGTTTATGTTTTGATTGTTTTTATGGCGCTCGCACTCGAAACTGCCGATCGGCCTTCAACCACTTCATAGGCTCAAGTGGATGTTTGGCTTTGTGTTTTTCTTATTATTCTAATTCACAGAATCTTAGCATTTTTGGCCTTTAATGCGACCAAAACAATTTTCCTCTTTAAGAAAGGTTACTGTAACCGAGAATCTTTAATTGCAAATAACTTTTTAACTAAAGGTGCTAGCAACAAAGTTTTTAGGACTTTTTTACTTCAATTTTTGTCCCCTATCCGTTGGTATTGGCATGGGCATCGTTTGTGGGAGACCCTATATACAGTATGGGCGTTGTTATAGCTGGAACGGAGAGCTCATTGAGGTTTCGAAGGAGAGATGGATGCACTGAAAACGATAAGATATATATATATAAGGTTCTAGGAGATGGGGGGAGCAAGAGTGAACGCAAAAGCAAAAAGAGGAATGGAAGCTGCACGGTACGTCCTTCGTATATAGCGGGAAATGCCGCCTCTCATCATCGGCATCTCATGGTAGTTAGAAGCGTATCATAACACGCTGTATAACTAGGGGTAGATTAGACGGAAGAGCTGGCCCGGTATTCCAGGTTTCAGGGCCCACAGGCCCAATACGCCAGAATAAAGTCTCGAAGCTCGGCGATTCTGGCCGAGATACCCGTTGCTCCTCCAGTACAGGCCCTCTCTCTCCTCCTTTCTATTTCCGCATATCGACCTCCTCCTCTTTGCCATCTCCTCCTATCTCGATCCTCTCGGCTGCGGGCCAAATCTTTTGTCTTTTCTCTCTCCCTCCCCCCCCTCTCTCTCTCTCTCTCTCTCTCTCTCTCTCTCTCAAAGCATCCCGACGTACCGGATGAATCCTTCTTACGACTTCCACTCTTTAGTCCCGCCGCCAAATCGCGTAGCCCTTTTATCTCCACCCCCACCCATCATCAACCCCACCCCCCCCCCCCCTCCCTCTATCTACCATTCCATTCTTTCGCTTTCAGCCACACCGCTGCGCTATTATATTATAAACGGTCGATACTTGGTTTCTATCATAGAAAACTTTGTACAAAAATATACATCTCTTGTGTAGAGAGTAACGCGATCAGTTATGTATCAAGTATACAGTTTGTCATTGAACTCTAATCCTCCGCGTTAATTTTAACACTCTTACCCATCGAAAGTACGATATATATAAATAACTATTAATGGAGTTCAATATCGATACGATGTTATTTTGAAATTGTAGCCCACTCGATTGGTGTACCATTGGATCAGTGTCGCTTTTGCAGCCGAGTGAAAGCAGCAGGGCAGGTAGTAGCTGCGCAAAGCGCCAAGTGTCCGTCCGTCCGTCCGCGATGGTTAGCCCGCGAATCTCTCGCGCGTTTCTCTCCTGCGGGGGGTGCGGGTGTTAGGGAGGGGGATACTTTTAATCGATACGGTCTTTCTTGAGAGGAGATTGCGCGTTCGGGGAAGGTTACATAGAGGCTCGGCGGCAGCTCCTTTCGCAGGAGCTGCTCCTGGGCTCCTCCCTTGACGAAGGTCAAGACACATGAATCTCCATTGGCCCGAGGTCGTCGCGCCGTTGAATTTCGACGAGGCCTTCCGAGAAAGTCGGCGGCTGCGGCGGCGATCCGATGCCTTCTATCGAAAACAACCAGCGTAGAACCAGCATCGGAGGAGGCGCTCCCTCCCCCACTACCTCGTCCACACATCCTTCGCGTCCTCTCCTCCCCCTCCCCCTCACGGGCCTTTTCTTAGGTGCCATTCCTACCCCTTCTACTCTCCTCGCTCCACACACAGCTTTACATCTCCCGCGCTGCCCCCCCCCCTCCCCCTCCTCATCCTCCTTCACCACCACCACCACCGCTACCCACTATATAGGAGTTTCTCACTTTTTTACGAGCGGCGTTCGCGCACGGCGCTAACGAGCTTCTGCGACTGACTTTATCGTTCCGGACCCACTCACCAGCCGTGTGCTGTGTAGGTGGCTTGGAATCTCTCTCCTATCCTCGCAACTGCTTATTATACAACTAAGCGCTTCAATTAACTGTCAACTCAATCATTTTCCCAATGCTAATTTAATTGCCAAGCTAAAGAGACAAACCTTTCAATAACGCAATTACTTTGACGGAAATTAGCACACGCGAGGCTGTACTTGAAAATCTACATCTCGCGCCTTTCCTTTTCTTCGTTCCTGCGATCCATTCTCGTTGCTTGCCGACCTTCCAATTTTCTCCTTATCTTCGTTTTATATTCTACAGGTTATACAATATATACATTTAGCTATATTCTTCTTTTCGCCGGCGTTTAAAGGTGTTTTAGTATAATAGCGCTGATAAGCAGCACGATTATAGGCGGAAAGGCACAAATGAGCGAGCCTCGTTACTATATATACATATATCGGACGAGACGAATCACCTTCGCATATACTTATATATACATGTATACTATATAATAAGGAATCGACAATGAGTTTCCGAGAAACGCAGAGTTTAACATAAATTTTGGTTCTCGTTCCATTTCGGCGGCTTTCTCTGGCGCTCCCCCCCCCCCCTCCTTTTACTCTCTCTCTCTCTCTCTCTCTCTCTCTCTCTTTCCCTCTCTAGACGCTTTCATTTGGAAGAACGCGCAGCCTGCCCGCGCAAGGAAAACTGTCCCACGACACCGGAGCAGTCTTCTTTTCCGTTTTCTCAGGACCCGAACGCCGAACGTGCTTTGTAGCCACATTTTTCCTTAAAAGACCTACCCCAAGGTTCCTGGAATCGATGGACCCACCAAGAGCCTCTTTGCCCTCCTTCCTTCATCCACTTTATCTTCTTGCCTTTCTTTCATTTCCAAAGGCATCCAATATTTCTTCACGTTCTTTCTACCCACTAATACTTTCGCTCACATCGTAATTTTCAAACATACCGCAGCTATACTCGGTCCCGTACACTATATATATACTCCATACTAATTATCCATTATTGCCAGAGAGGACTCCCGTGCATATATAGCGTGGTATATCTATGACGAAACCCCGATCGGATCGGATTCTCCGTCGAACCAACTGTGAAAAAAAAAAAGAGAGGCGGCTTTATTCGGGGTGAGGCTATAAGGTACTGAGAGAGCGAGCTGTTGAGATTCCCACGCGTCATTCCGTTTCTCTCGGTCGAAGCGAGAAGGTCGACATAATATTTAAGATAATCCCGGACGGAAGGTGGAATCGTCCTCGAGTTTCTCTGATCCTTTCATTCGCGCCCCCCCCCCCCCTCTCTTCCCCATCTCTTCCTTCTATCCCTTTCCCAGAACTTCCAGCAGAAACAGTATAGAATTTATGGACTCAATTTTTTCGTAACAAAAAGAAAATATTCCAAACTTTCGAAAAGTCCATTGTACCGCGCTAAATAGCATCGATATTTCGGCACAATAAGACAAAGAGACTGCCGAGAGAATTCTTGAATACATATATAATACATATTTAAGAACGAAAGGGGTACATCTCGCAATACCGTGGTCGTGTTGCGTTGCAGGAATTTTAGCGCAACGAAAAGGACAATCGATCTGCTCCTCGCCTCCCCATTGGCACACTCGTCTCGTACTCGCTGGAGGAAAATATTGCGATGCTTCGGTCGAGAGAGAAGAATTCCTCACGTGTTTCCCTTGATATCTGTAGGAATTAAAGAACTGTTCGTCAGAGTGTGCTGTTGGGACATTCGCACGGCGGCGCCTGCATCAACATTTCGAAAGCATCGCCTCTTTTCTAGGAACCGATAGATCTTGGAAGGTCCACTTGACTCCCAGGCCATACCTACTTTCGAGAAGAAGCGTTGTAAGATTTTTCTCTCTGGCCTCGCGCTCCCTCGCTCGCTCGGGGCTGCGCTTCTTTTGCCGCCCGAAAACAAACTTCCACGTATTTCGATATCCTTCGAGAGCAAAGGCGCGAAAGCATACCTGACCATGCGAGCCGTTTAATCTGCCAGCCATAATAACACGCCTAGTAAATTGATATCTCAGGATCAAGGAAAAACCGCGCTTCGTTCATTCATTCGTCGATGCTATTATATCTCGATGTAGAGAGACGCCGAGAAATAACAATGCTTTTCTTCCTTCGTTCACCCGCGACTCACGAACGACGCATACATGGAAAGCTCTGATCGCGACGAGGACAACTGTCCGAAGATATATATATATGTATATATACGAGTAGCCAGGATCGAAAAATCCCCTTACGCCGGAATCCAACGACCTACAACATTTCATCTCGCTTGTAATACCAGATACTCAACTATATAGTATATATGTACATATAGTGGAGGGATAAATAAAGGGTGACGGGGCGACAAGGATCCTATCCCGTTAGGGGAGACGAGAGGGAGGTATATACACCGGTGCGGTGCTCTAAAGAAGAAAATAAAAGAGGAAAGAAAGAAAAAACGAAGAAACATGTTGAAAGTGCGAAAAAGACGTGGCGTGGTGTGGCGTGGCGTAGCCACACTTGCCACTTCTTTTCCTTCTAATCTTTTTTCGTCGTCGGTGACGTCGTTGTGGCGTGGCGTGGCGTGGCGTGGCGTGGCATGGCATGGCGTGGCTTGGCAAGACTCGTCTCGGGCCCCGCTCTGTTGTCTATGGATCGGCAAGGCGCGATTGGTCCGTGGCTCGATGGGCACAGTCATTCACAGAAAACACAGAATGCAGACGGTCACGTGACCGGGCCTCCGAAGGGCCCAGGGAGGGATCGGAGGATCTCCTATGGCGCCAGCCGGGTTCACCGTTCGCCTTCCTTTTCTCTTACACCCCCGCAGGTCTCGCAACACCGCAAACTCCTATGATCCCAAGGGATACACCGTCCCGATAACCCATCGACGCATTGGGCCTTATTAACGCCTATACGCATATATAGATATATATAATAATAAAAATCCTGTCTATATTGATTTATCGTTTCGAAAATTCTCCGAATGTTTTTCGCGCGTAGAATGAGAATTTGTGGAGTGGGATTGTTTGTGCGAGGCGGGAAAAAGAGGATCGCGCTGGAGTAAAAGCAAAGCGAAGCGAAGCAAAGAGAAGAGAGGAGAGGAGAAAGAGAGCGAGAGTAAAAAGAAAGACGACTTGGTGGGGGGGGGGGGGGTGGGGCCCTCTCCTTCCAACAATTTCAGCAGCATCTCGCTCGCTACTACCACCAAGCGCGTCACCACCTCCAGCAGCAGCAGCAGCACTCTAGCGGATAGTAGCGTATAGCTGTGATGCTCGAGAGAAAACCGACCAGGGTGGTTCTCACCCCATTGCGTGGTTCGGACGCTGTGTCGGTGGCCCGATTCTCGGAAGGACCTCATTTGTTGCTCGCTGCTATATATCTCCTCTCTCCTCGGGGCCTCTCCCCCTGCCTGGTGTTGTTGCGTCCAAGAACTTCGGGATGCTGGGAATAAGTGCATACTTTTAACGAAAACGGCCCTTGCCGCGTGAAGATGTGGACACGCGCACAGATACATGTTTACTCGGGCGCAAACATGCATCGGAATTCCTGTCGGTGAGTGATCCGCTCTCGAGCGCACAACACATATGAATACTGATGCGAACGCCGTGCAGGATACTAAAGTATTTACTATATTTTTTTTCCTTCTCTCTCTCTCTCTCCCACCCCCTCCCCCTCCTCCTCTATCCTTTCTCTTGACCAAGATCTAAGCGTGAGAACTGAGATAAAACTGTCGAGCCAAGTGTAAAAAGGGATGGCTTAGGGACGATTAGCCCGTTGAGATAGCTCTATCGGCATAAATGAAGAGATAGATAAGAGGTAAATCTCGCGATAAAAGAATTTTCGAAAATCGTCCTTCGCTCCACTCTCTCTCTCTCTCTCTCTCTCTCTCTCTCTCTACAGCTACTAGTCCGACGACGGGGCATTATTGCGAGCTTGTTTCAGGGAGACAAAGTAAACAGACGCCCACGCTCTTATTCGGAGAAGCCTCAGGATCGTCGACCTCGATTATCGTCAAAGGGGAGAGGAGGTGAAGCGGGAAGGAGAGGTGAAGTAGAGAAACGAAGCTAACAAATATCGGAAGACACCCGGAAAAAAGGAAGGGGGAGATCCCGCGGTGCCTTTCTCCCTCCCCTCTCTCTCTCTCTCTCTAGTATAGTTTCCATTCGCCGCAGCTTCTCTTTCTCTCCTTCCGCTCGTGTTTCTCTTTCATCGGACGATGATGCCGTGCGCTTGTCGTCAGATTCCGAAGAGGTATACTACCTATATATATATATATACACGTAAGAATGTGTAAGTGGTCCCTTCCGAAATCTTACCTACTGTCCACCTTACATATATATATATATATATAAACTGATGAAGCGTGTATTCGCGAGTGTTCCTATATACGTATATCGAAGAGATGCATAGATCTCGAAGAGCAAGGCTCGCAGACTTGGCAAAATACATGCCTTATGAGTCTCTCGAAGGCTACCAAATATGGCTGCCAGGAAGCTAGTAAAAAGAGCAGCGACCGCGACCCGAATGGAAGAGACATCGGGAATTACTAATTACAGAGCGATCTACCTTGGCCGATACCGAGGGACCGCATCGCGCGGCCCAGCTCGTAGCAGCGGCAAAGAAAAGTTGAAGAAAAGCACAGAGGGAATACAAATTACGATAATTAACTATATAGCGTATGTACATAGGTGGAAATTATTTGTGGAGTTGCATCTCTCGCGATGGACGCCGAGGAGAGAGTGGTAAAAAGTTATGAATTGCGAAGAGGACCAAGAGGGAGGACCGAGCGAAGAGTACGCGCGCGGTCAGCAGAGGGCGGGAAGCCGAGGTTATATAGATGCAGGAGTGGGGATAAACTGGCGGCGCAGGATTTAAAGAACTGGAAGCGAGGTAAACAAAATATTCCTGTTCATCGGTGTGTACGCAGAGAGCAAGACTATGCAGGTTAGTGTGTTTGTGTTCGAGGAAGAGAGGAGGGGGGAGAAGGGAAGAAAATAAGGAATGTATGCGCGGGCGCGCGTGTGTATATGGTAGTAGTAGGGGGAAGGAATCAGGGGGAGGGGGCTGCGCGCGAGAAGAGGATGGATAGCGCAAAAGCATCCGGTGGCGCCGCGCGCTAGAGAGTGTATTCCTCGACAGGTACGAAAGTAAAGGGGTAAGGAGAGTGGAGAGGGGAGGGGGCACAAGGGTCCACGGTGTGCGTTTGTTGCTCGTTACGGGAAGCGGCAAAAGGGGTCGTGTGGCCGAGAAGGAGGAAATCGCGATGGTAGTGGTAGTCGTTGTTGATGGTGTGTTGGTGGTATCGGTGGTGGTGGCGGCGGTAACGGCGAACAGAGGTGAGAGGGAAAGGACGGGAGTTGTGGAATGCGGCCGTGGTCCCGGTATATACGCGCCAGTCGGCTATGCCAGGGTATTTGTGTATTTATGTGGAACACAGGCGAAAGAGGGAACGAAGGAGCGAGCGAGATGGACGGAAAAGAGCCAATGGCCAACCAAGGTGTGCTGCCCTTTTGGTTCGAAGGACCGAGGAGAGTAGGCAGGTACTCGAGCATCCGACTATGCAGCAAAAGCACCAGGAACCAAACGACAACTAACCCTTTCCCCCACTCTATCTCGCTGCAACCACCACCACCACCACCACCACCACCACCATCATCATCATCATCATCATCAACACCAGTACCAGCGATACTTCACCACCTCTCGCTCCTCGCTATTCTTCTTTCTTTCTCTCTTTCTCTCTCTCTCTCTCTCTCTCTCGAAAGAACCGAAACGCCTGCAGACTCATCGAGCCGCTGCTTCGAAATTCCAACGCGGAGTTCCACGGCCCAACAACAACATTCGCGCGATCGCTCCTTCCTTCCTTCCTTCCTTCCTTCCTTGCTTCCCTCTCCCTCAATCCTTAAACCTCGTACACCAGTAAATAATCTTCTCCAATTAGAGCTAGCTACGAATCGCCACTGAGATCACGATCCGATTCTTACGATAGATCGATGATACTTCATTGGAACAGGTGAAAATCGAAGCTCCCACACTACCGGCAACTTATTTCGTCCGGTTGACAATTTTCGGACGTTTTGCTCGCTACCTGGAACGGTGGACGCGACACGAGTATGCGACACGTGAGAGAATGTCGTCGTCGTCGGTACTCGGTGTAAAAGCAGTGGTTTTGGGAGCGCCAATGGAGTGGGGAGAGGATGTTTGGAGGAGTATTTATGGGTGGGGAGGAAAATGCAGGAGACTGCGGTGAAACTGTGTCGTCCCGTCCCGCACGCACGGTGCGTGCATGACGCATGCAGTCTCGCGTGGAAATAATCAGGAATATAGCGCGACTAAATCGAGAGGGAGGAGGAGGAATCGATGTTGATGATCGTGTTGGCCGGGGCCGCTGGAGACTCGCGGAACGGCGCTCGGTATTCCAACCACGTGGGAGCATCCTCTTGCTCCGCGAGATTTCGAGCCAAAAGACATTGAGGCTGTTGCGTCAACGGAAACTCGCGGCCGTAGATCGAGCCTACTCTTCAGAGTCGCAGGTGTATTTTGACCTGGAAATTCAATGGTGCAGGGCTCTCCCTCTCTCTCTCTCTCTCTCTCTCTCTCTCTCATAAAACTTACCACCCCGCAGCATTTCTATCGAAGAGAATCTATCATTATTCGCCGCTCGCATCTGCAAGATGATTATCAGCCCTTGACATATCGCTGGGAACGAGCGATGCTCGCCAAAGTGGCTCCTAATAATCCGGTAATTACTCGAGCCGCGTCTCCGACGCATCGGTTATCGTCGAGAAAAATTCGAGGAATAATCAAGGGAGAAAATATTTGTGCGTCTGGAGGATCATAAATCCCGGGGTTTCGCTGCTTACGTTGGGCAATCCAGAGCCCGGTGAAATGATCTCAATGGCCTTCGAGCGGCCCATAGACTATTCTACGAAGCAAAAGATCCTTCCCGTGTGCCGCTTCGGGAGTCAAATAAAATCAGCTCTGCGTCCAAATGACCAATAAAAATTTCGATCAGCTCGTCGAAGGATTTAGCAGCGCTAAACCTTTTCTCGCGCGAGACTAATAAACGCATTAATATACGCCGGTGTTACGACAGTTGCGGCGTTCGTCGGTCTATTGGGACGAGCCGATGAAACAGGAGGTAAGAGTGGGGTGGTGTTTTTGGCAAATTTGCTAATCCAAGCACATCTCGATCGCTCTGTTCGTTACTGCTAACACTGTGTTTTTGTTTACGAGAGGAGAGAAAGCCTATCATAGACACACCCGTGATTCTCGAATAATATATAGTATATGTTACTGTTTTTTTTTGTGTTGCAAAGGCCCTCGAAGCGAGCGTTCGACGTGCGATCAGCGGGAGATCGTGCCGTCTCTATCCAAGTTTCTCGCAGCGCACACACACACAACTCGGGCGGTCCAGCGGCGTCGGTGGCCCCCCACTCCGTCCCCCTCCCCCTCCCTCCTATCTCCACCACACAAGCGAATACAAGAATCGAGTGGTAAAGAGAAAGACTGTGCGTTTATGTATGTGCGTGTGCGTATTTATAATGCAGAGAGAGAGAGAGAGAGAGATGGAGCATATAGGGACACTGTGCGTAGTTTCATGTACAGACTGCATGTTTTACAGGTATGTGTGTTCCGACTGGTATAGAGGAGAGGACAGAAGAGAAGAGAGAGAAGAGGCAAGGAGGAGGAGGAGGAGGAGGGAGGGAGGCGTCGCTCCGTGGGAACCGAGGAAAACGTTTCCCGCATACCACCCCACTCCGACGGACGACTCGACCCTTCCCCCGCCGCGCGAAACTCGCACACACCGATCCAACTTACACGCATTAGCTACCTACACGTGTAAACACCCGCCGTATTACGTAGGAATCGTGGGTATGAGCGATACACATACACACACACCTTCACCCACCACTACCAAAGCGGTACAGGCTCGAAGAGTCGAGTCGTACGTTGTGTTTGGATGGTAGAGAATGCGTGGATCCTTGTGTGTAGCCGTGCGTAGATGTATAGCATTGGCCACACGCGTTCACACATACTTTCGCAAGTGCGAGAACGAACGTGAGACGACAACGACAACAACGACGACGACAACGTGACCAGTCGGTAACTCCTACGAGTGCAGTAGGTATACACGCACACACACACACACACACATATATATACGTGCGCGATCACACGCGGTGGTTGCGGCTGCGGCTCTGCGGCAACCGCATCCTTCTCTCTTTTACCGCCACCACCACCGCCGCCGCTGGTTTTCTTTCCCTCCTCGTCGGTTGCTGCCCTCTTCCTCCCTCCCTCCCTCCCACCCAGACTTATCCTTATCCTTATTGGAACGACGCAGTTGCGCGTACCTACCTACCGCGGCAGAGAGCGAGCAACTGCGTCGTAACTCTCCAGCAGGACTCACGTATACATATATCACGTTGCGCGAGACTGGAGCCTCGCACCACTTCCCATATATATATATATATATATATATATATATATATATATATATATAGGTGTGTGTGTGTGTGTGTGTGTGCTACATATTAGATTTTGCCAAATAGCTGCGACGACCGCCTATAGTGTCCCTCGCTAATTAGTGCCCTTACTTTCGATATCCCTCCCCCCCTCCCACCCACTCCTCTGTCCAACGTCTATTTGGACGCGCATCCTTTCTCACCCATCGAGACGTTACGCACAATTAGCTTGCAAAGTACGAGATTAACTCGTGTCCCCAAATTACCAAGCAGCTCCTTTTCCCCTGTCAAATAGGTTTCACAGTCTCTCGTTGAAGCAACACTGATCGATTTCTGTAAGCCATGTAGAGAATATTGTAGATATTAACACATTGGCTCGCATTCTTAATGAAATCATAAGTCTGGTTTTGCGTCAAACGTTTTATTGTCATGTAAATTAAGTCATAGATAAAACTCACCGATACTGGACACCTTATTGGAATTAGAGTGTATCGTTAAGCGACTTACCTGAAACAAAAGAGAGAGAGAGTAACAGCGTTAATTACATAGATATATATAGTTTGGGTATCGAATGATGGATAATGATTTACTTTTATATAAATAAATTAGATCGGAGAGAGGATGGAATATAATCAATTATCTATTTTCCTTCTTGAGCGTATCGTGCGCGCATCTCGATTAAACTAATTAATTAGTTGTTTAATATGGGCTGGTAAAGTAGTTGCTGGTGGAAGAGAGCGATAAGAAACAGTTGATATCGGACGACGCGATGCCGGGAGAATTGAAGTGTTCATTTGGTTCGAACGTTTTCCAGATGTATTTTTTTCTACCAAGTTTGTGGGACCTTTCTTCGAGGGTAGGGGGAAGAGAGCGGGGGAAGAAGAAGGCCGATGGAGGAGGAAGAGGAGGGGGGGGGGGAGGGAGGAAACGGATGAGGCTGTCGGTGAGGGGACAGGGGTTAAGACATTGAGAGAAAGAGAGGGGCAATAAGGAGGGGAGAGGGGGGAGGAGAGGAGAGGAGGGGGTCGAAGAAGGCCGCGGTCCAGATGAAAGGGACCCAAGGGAGGTCGCCGCCCTTCCAGGAACCCTTATAAACTTGGACCCAATCCTCTATTTCGCTCCTCTTCATTCTTCATTCTATCTTGCTTGGGAGGCTTGTTCACGTGAGCACACATTCAGCAAGAGGCATGGATCCAGTGAAATAATCCTCGCGTATGAAGAGGAGAGGGGGAAGGAGTGGGAGAGAGAGAGAGTATAGTGCGTGCGCGCAGAGAGACGCACACCTTCGAGTGTTTTTCGTAGATTCCCAGATTTTTTTCCCTGATAAGTCGAGCTTTCGAGTATGTATGCCAGAGCACCGCGTGGGAAGCTGCCGAGAAGGACATTCACATGTATATCTATTATTAAAGAAAGTCGACAGGATCCTTTTCGAGTTTTCGTATATGCTATTATTGCGCTGAAAAGTAAAATCTTAGCTCGACGCTCGTCCTCCCATAACATCGTCTCTCTCCACTAAAAATTTAACGCGAGGATCTGGAGCGAACGGTTGAAACTTGCGATTAACGCAATTAATTCGTCGGATGGATGCCGGAGTATCGAAGATTTTTCGTTGAAATTTAGTCGATTGGTATTGCTTCGTGCAAAGCGCGTCTCGATCCTCCGACTCAATCGGAAGCAGCAGCAGCAGCCAAGGAAAGAAGAGAAGACAAAGGGAGGTATCAGCGTGGTTGAGTAAAGGATATTCGGGAGTGTATGGCTGATGGTGGAAAGGCAAGAGGAAAGGCAAAAGGCAGGAAAGGACAACTATTTCGGATGCGTGCAAAGTGAGGCCGCTCGTAGCAGCGAGTAAAGTAATCATCGGCAAAATTGCTTGACGAGATAGTCAGATTGGCCGCTGGCCACTTGGTTGCTCGATTGTCCAGACACGCCCCTGGCGAAATGAAATTTGATTTTGTCGGGCAATTTCGCGCCCAAATCAACCACCTCGCTGGAAAGATAGGGGAGGGGGAGCAGTAAGGGGGGAGTTAAAGTTGGACAGAACTCTGTGTCGAAGGGGCGATAAGAGAGTACAATTAGGGAAGATGGGGGAGGAGGAGAATGAGCCAGAGTGCTCGTAACGTCGTTAAGGACGCACTCTCGTGGTATTGGCCCCATTGAGCGCTCAGAATCATCTTTCCTACTGTCGAGTGCACTCTTCAGGGTTCAAAGGCTCGCCTCAAATATAATAGGACCTGCTGCGACTCGCTGGACGCGCCGCCGGTGCTCACGATCCGCGCTTTTCGAGACTCGCTAACTAGCTGCCCCTTAATAACTATATATATATATATATATATATTTCTTAAGCGGATGTCCCGCCATAACCCGTAGGTTAATTTCTACGGGAGATTCTGTAAGCGAAGAGTGAGAACCAGGAGACGCGGTAGTTGGTACGCGTTTAAAGAAAGATAAATGGACTATCGGAGTTATTTTTGGCGGTGGACGCGTTGTAATGGGGTTTACAACACATTGAGGGAGAGGGAGGGGGGAGAGTAGGAAGAAGGAAATGATAGGAGAGAAACATTTCCGAGGCCGGAACCAGTTAATTTATGCGACGATTAGTTGGTCGAGAAGAGGCGAGCAGCGGTCGCGGCAGGTGGGGATCGAGGGACCGTGCTTGCTTTGGCTTGGAGCTGGCTGCCTTTTTGCCGATGGCCGCCATTTTGGTCTCTCCTCGCGAGCATCGGGTACGCAACTTCCATCGCCGCCACATTCCTCCGTCTTAACGTTAAACGTCATTTAATGAGGGACTCAACTTTTTCACCATATATCAACCTATCAGTCTAAACATCGCGCTTAAAAATCACTCCTATCTTTTCAATTAACATTCTCCACCCGTGGAACAGCGACGGAAAAAAGAAAAGTCAAGCGCACGAGATTAACGTTTACGGATTTGACGATAAAATTAACTGTCCGTCAAATTACGGGAGTAACGAGGAATGCGAGATATTTCTGCAACGGGGCAACAACAACACACCTATAGCGGCAGTCTGGTCAATGCATTGTTTCTCTACTGAAGTCAAAGTGGGCGGAGAAGAATAGTAGTAAAAGAGGCGGTGTAGCGGGAGGGGGGGGGGGGGGAGCAACGGAGTGTGGAAAACAGAAAGTCTCGCAGCTTCGGTTGACTATTTTCGACTCGACTTCGTAGAAGCATACAGTTCGTCAGCTAGTTTATGGCGCCATCACTCATTCCGCGGCTGGTCCAACGATCTGGCATAATATATATACCGGGTGGTCGATAGGACGACGATCGCAGTGTCGCGTAACCGACGAGGGAAAAATCTCAAAAAACTTTGCTATATCAGCAGCGCGAAAAGTGTCAATCTTACAGTCGTCCGATCCAAGGAACAAGCAGATTCTGCTTTTATAATTTTGATTAAGGGGTTCCTGCGAGGATTGTTGGGAAAAATGAGGAGCGTGGTGCGCGTCGAGCTACGCGAGTGGATCACGAGGATGATGATGTTGCGTGTGGGCCGAAACTTTGTAACCCTTTTAGGTGTGCCGTGAGGGAATATCGCGTGCAGTCCGTGGCTCTTTGCTGGCTTGGATCTCTCTCTCTCTCTCTCTCTCTCTCTGTTGGTCGGGGTGTGCAACAGAGTAGCAGGTTGGTCGTTGTGCGGTGCGCATCTGTCTGTGTGAGTGATGTAGATACGGTAGCAAGGCGCGCATCGAGCGAGGTTAGAAGGATGATGAACGGGGAACGTAAGTATGCGCGTACATGCGATCGCGGATGGCCCGTTGCTTCGTCAGTCGGCCGCGCAGTCCTCGTTGAAGCCCGAGATTTGCATGGCTATACCGGATGTTTACAATCTGCCACTTGACTGCGACTGCCCGTTGCAATAATTCCTTCCGCGTCTCGGCGTCTCCTTCACCTTCATCGATTTTCCAACATAACAGTCGCGAAACATCTCCGACTCTGTACGAGGTTCTTCAAACTTTCCAAACAGTTTTTGCACTCGCTCTCTCACTTATGCACATATACACACTACCGAATCACTCCCACGCAAAAATCATTATTATCGATCATTTGCGATTGATGAAATTTCGCCAGAAGGATTTGCGCAGCGCGTGTCTCGTGGGTTCAACGACCTCGGCTTGTTTCTCAATCGTAATACCATAGCGACCCCTAAATCACGGTCGTGGTCGTTGCATCGCGCACGCCGCCTATCGGTACTCCATCGTTCCGTCGTGTTGTGAGTGCGGTGTGCGCCGTGGAGAAACGACCGAGTCGCGCCACGCACGCATCAACAAAACCTTGCGTATTGTTGCGCATTGCTGCGTGCCTGGCACGGATCTAAGTAGCGGGACACGCTAACCTTCTCTCTCTTTCTCTCCACACTCATGCTTACTACTGACCCCCCCCCCCTCTCTCTCTCTCTCTCTCTCTCACCCACTCTTCGCTACATTGTTTCTAGATCGCGCATCAAACTCCTCGCGTTCACTTTTTATTACGGGACATCCATACGTTTATTGCTCGCATTAAACTCCAACGACCCTTTATTCCCGGTCGAATATATCCGTCGTTGGATTTGGCGAAAGCACAGTGTTCGCATTAATATTCGCATGTGGGTGTGTGGAAGAGGAGCAACGATCGTTGAATTTGAAAAAAAAGAGGCTAGAGCTATATAATAGGAAATTGGACTCGAAATTCTCGCGATTCCTAATTACTGCCAGGATTTTAGTTGGAGCCTGGGCTTATCGTAAGGAATTATAGGAAACTCGATATAACGTTAAGCACTGCACGAGATGGGAATCAATTAGACGGAGCGCGGTACCGGAAGTAAGACACGCGTACTTCGCAGCGCGCCTGCGCGTCATCCTCCATTCGCTTCTACCATACCACCAGAGACTTCATCTTCTTGACGTACGCGAACCCCACTTGCACCCTCATTAGGTTTCCCTTCACGTACAGTACACGACGATAATACTCATGCACGAAAATCAATGATAGTTGTGCAGTCGTGCAATTTTGCTCAAGATTCTTCTTCGAGCTTTCCAACAATTCTTTCCAGTTGATCTTCACCCCGAGTGATATTAGAAGATGAAGAAGAAGGGGACGAGTCAGTGTTATTAAATAGAGTATATAGGCGAAGAGGTGAGTGACTCTCCTTAGGTGTAATGTATATGCTCGGACTATTGCGCACACCATGTGGCAGGCGGTACTATATACTGGCTGGCTGCTCCTTCGCCAAACGCGGGACTCTCGATATAATTTTTGGCTGCACCGAAACACAACTGTGCTACGCGCGAGTTACGTCTTTTCACGGGAAAGACGACACTTTGCGGCAGCTGCCATCGAGATATTCTCCCTCATTCTCTCTCTCTCTCTCTCTCTCTCTCTCAGTGCCCGCGTGCGCGCGGGCGAACGAGCGCACCGTGCACTAATGGAATTATAATGAGGGGGCGACGTTTCTCTACCGGAAATGGAACGCCGTGAAAGAATGTCACCCTTTTTCTCCCCTAAAGATAGCTGACAAGAAACAATGAATCCGCTCTTTCGAAACGTACAATGCTGTCGGCACATTGGCTGCTCGGCTGTTTGCTTCACTAGCTTACTGACTGACTGGATGACGCGCGCGCGCGCAATTAGCAGTAACGACGCCAAAATATCATCCACCAGCACAGTCGGCAACAATGTTGCAAACGCTGAAACACCCTGGAAATTGGGCCGCTGTCTCCTTTCCGCGCTAATTATTACACTGATGGCTCGACCATTCATTTCGCAGCGTTCCTTCTGCACGCCATTGTCAAACTTGTCGATGAGCCGACAAAACTTTTCCCCTCGATCGATATCCAAGTAGCACGAAAATCCACAATACCCTTTCCCATCGAGCTTTCTCATTAATTCTAATAATATTCCGTGTAAGGAAGTATTATACTCGGAGGCTTTTCAGGGAGAAAATTACAGTATCCCGAGAATTTTATCGACGAGAATCGAGGGTGAAATACGAGGATGCAATAACGAAGAAATACGATCGTCCGGCGATGCTACCACGTCGATGCGCGAGACTCTCCGATGAATCATTGGCGCTTACCTTCCTCGGCCTATTATTGCCAAGGTCAATCGCGCATCGAGTCGTCTCGTTGGTATTGCTAAACCGCGCGTACCAACCCTTATATAGTTACGTGATAACTCTTATCTATCGTGCCACTAGATACATCCTTTGATTATCAGAGTAAATTGAGTTTATTTCGTAGTGTGTTGATGGAACACGTATGTCGACGAGTGTGCAGGGATCGACTGTGTTTAACCCGTGGGGCGCGTGGTGTTTCGGGACAAAGACGCTATAATGGGAAGGGTCGATGTTGTCAAAGACTATATGGTCATTCGCTGTTTGGATTGAATATTTTACGCGGGATTGATCAGGACGGCTAATTTACCTTCGATAGTTTCTCATCAATCTCCATTAGAATTTCCGACAAACGTCATCTTCGGACGCACCCTTGCCCCTTGGACACGCAATATCAAAACTCTTCTTCTTCCGCGCGCAAATCGTTTGGATCCGTGAACCAGAGAGAGAGAGAGAGGCTCGACCCAAACAAACGAACTCTCTCTCTCTCTCTCTCTCTCTCTCTCTGAGCTGTGTTATGTCACTCGTGAGATAATCCTGAAATAACGACGCTCCCGTATTGTGCGCGGACCACGCGAGCTCAGCCCCTTAAAGATGTACAAGCCGTCCCCGCTATACGTCCTCTTTGAAATGAAAATTGCGAGTTTCGGCGAGAGAAGCGCCTTTTTTCCTTCCAAGTAGCTCGAATTTCATTTATGCAGACAGTGCAAAGATAATCCACGCCTGACGACCACGACACGTGTATTAATTGTTTCCGCAGAATCCTCGTCGTCGGACGTACGCTTTTAGCATTTGGCGTCCCTTCAAAACAGACCGTGCCATTCAAATGAAAATCAATATAAACCCGTAGAAAGCTAGCGCTACTGGTTTTTTTCTTGTTGTTTTTTTTTAATTCTAGGGACTGGTTGGGACTAGTTCCTCGACTATACGTACAACAGAAGAAGCAAGTCCACAAACGTTTGTTTGCCGCTTCCGTAACTGCCTATCCTCTCTCTCTCTCTCTGCTTGGAGAACCAATCGAATTAATCCGAAGAGAGCGCGAAACTCGAAGATCCTTGCGAAGAATGTGGTTTGCCGCGATGAGCGTGAAAAATAAAGTGGGAAAGCCGGTGAAAATTATAGCGATGGTGGAGAAATGCTTGGGCGTGTGGACTGGCGATATCAGGCCTGGGAAAGAATGCAGATCCGTTGAAAAGTACTGCGCGAGGGTTATAATTACAGGAAAATGCAAATAGTTCGAACGGAATGACCAAGTGGTAAAGCAGTAATTACGAGCGAGAGTGGCCATCGCTGTTCACTCGGTTGCCTCTGCTGCGGCAGTATCGCGCGCTCTGTGCTGCTTCCTTCTGCAATTGCTCATACGCGGAATCGAGCGAGCGAGCGAACGGCTTCGTTAACAAGCGTTATCCTTTTCCTTGCTCGCTCGTCGCGTTTCCCCCCGCCGCACTGCAAAACTCGCGGCAAATGGAATATCGCGCGTAGCAGCAGAAGGGCTTGTTTTCGTTCGCCTTCCTGCTAAATTCGAACGATACACACTTATATCCCCGTGCGGTAAACAATACGCGCGTATCGGTCTAGACGAAAAGAAAACAAACTGCCGTTAGCACATTTATCGTCCCAGCGTTATTACACGTATTTCAAAGAGACCTTCGTCGCTGCCACTCTTGTTTACAAAATCCAATTCTCCCGGTACGACGGTTGGGACGAAGCAATGTTTTTCGAATGGAAGGATAAATAACGACCGGATCCAGCAAGCAAACTAATTTTAAAAGAGAGCTATCGCAGATTTCGAGGAATTTTCCGGCGGAAATGAGCAAGTTTGGATAACCTTACCATGGTCGTGGAGACGAACCGAGACTCGCCGTTGTATCTTGCTGGCTCACATCTTCGTCGGGTCCCGGTACGCTTAAATTCGCACAGTCACCAGCGATATTGTCCGATTCCGTTGCACATCGCTGCGAACACATTAACGCGACGAACTTTTGTCAGGAGAGTTGGAAAAAAAATCCGGCGAGCGTTGTGCCTATCGTTCGGAATGTTTGGCGGTAAAGGTATAGTGCTGCTCTCACGTGCCGGCCGAATCGCCATCTTGTCTTGCCACCATGCCGATATAATCCCCACCACTCTCTCCGGGCTTCTCCCCCTCCGCACTCCGCCACCCAATGTGTATCACATGCTCGTCCTTCTCTCCTCGGATATTTGCCTCGCAACATTCGACGCGAGAGTGAAATTGCTCCATCTTAGAGTCAGGGTGTGTCATTCCAACAGGCAGCGACGACGACCACTCATTAGACAGGGTCATTAGTGGAGAAAAGAATATTGGGTGGGCGCCTATGCAATATACATATAGATATGTATGCTAGTAATGGCTGACACTTGGAATGACTCAGGTTCGTGCAACTTGAATGAATCACATTTGATCCGTACTGTTGTTTGAGCGTTGGCTTCCAATAAGAGGACGTCATGAATGAAGAAGAAGAAGAAGAAGCAGCGATGATGAATAATGATGGAAAAGAATTTTCTGCCGTTTCCCGAGGAGACCTCCGTTATTTCCGAGGGGTGACCTTGGTATCCTGGAAGGAGCGCGTCCTTGGCTAGGCGCAGAGGTCAGCGGCTCTCGCAGGAAACTCTCACTGTCGCCGGCGCGTCAGTCGTTTCACCTTGACGAATGCGTCGACCGATCGATCGGACGTCGACTCGACGGGCTCGTCGCGTACCAGTATCGTACGTCGTATATCGAATCTCTGCCGTGTCGAGAAAAGCCCGCGTTTCCATCGACAAACTTCACTTTATCATCCTTCGCACCAATTTTCGTAAGCTCGTTCGAGCTGCGGTATCCTCAGGGTACTCTTCTTCTTCTTCTTCTTCTTCTTCTCAAAATTCCACGTATCGTACGGATGATTACACAGAGAGCTGCGTTGTTGTTGTTGTTGTTCTCGCGGAGAGTGGAGAAAAGAATGAGCGTGGCTCGGAAATAGAATTTTCGGGTGTGTCGAGTCACGGGTAAACGGTGACTCTAAAATAGGCGTCATCGGTAGATCGTTTCAGTGTTTCAAAGCGACGTTATCCGTCTTATCGGTTGTATTACGTAAGCTACACCATGTCGCCCACGTCGTATTTCGTAGAAGGGGCTTCATATTTGCGTGTGCGCTTACACTGTTCTTGAGAGTGACGGAGCGAGAGAGGAGGTGTGTGTGTGTGTGTGGGGGGGGGGGGGAGGAGGAGGAGATGAGTGGGGGAGAGAAACGTTAAGACAGCGAATGCGTCCACGCGAGGAACGAAGAAAATGAAAAAAGAAACATGTGCGAAAGGATCGTGGTGTAGAAAAGGTAAAAAATGGTCGAGGGAATTCGTGTGACGTGGTTCGTCTAAAAGTTCTCCTCCTCGTGACGAGATGAACGCCGGCCGCGGTGAAATTGTACGGCGGGCGCCTTTAAGCCCCGTTCATGCGAGCACGACTTACTGCGCAGATTCCGAGTCACGCGGTCGCTCTCGCACATCTCGGACCTCCGTTTCCCACTTAAAACTCACCAATTCCTGCCGTTCCGGCTCGACCATTCCACATCCAACCCCCCCTCTCGCATTTTGTACACTATATTGTCTATATCGCTCGAAATTTCCTCCCAGTTGTCGCGAGTCAGCTCTGAGCACGCCTTAACTACTTTATTTTCAACTGCGAGCTTATTTCTGTTTCCTCTGCTTCTTTTTCATTCTCACTTCCCCTCTCTCTCTCTCTCTCCTTTCAGCGTTTGCTTTCAGACTACTAAAAGCGCCAACATTATTTCCACTCATTCAGCGCTCTCTCGCTGTCATGCGTGCCTTCGCGAGAAACCCCCTTCCTCTCTCTCTCTCTCTCTCCCTTCCCCCTCCCCTCGCTTACCCACGCTCTACTACGGAATTTCATCCTTGTCGTTTGATTCCTCCGCGTGAGTGAACTCGTCGCAATAACCAACCCACGGCGATCGTTCCACAGGCATTTTACACTTTTCGCCAGAGTCACCGTTTCTCCTCGCGCGTTTAACATTAAAATCAGCCATGACTTATATCACCACACACACACACATTCGCCCCAGTGTATATATATAAGCAGGATCTCGTCACTCCGCGAGCCATTGTCGGGCCAAAGGTGCGATCGAAGGAATCAGCGATCGTCGAACTTCCAGACGTCATAGAAATGGAGGAATTTTCTCGGACGAGCATCGATTGCGCAACATTGGCAGCGAGACTTTGCGAGTCGTTCCTTGTGGCGAGAAGGCGGTCCGCCGACGACGGCGTGCTTTTGACGATTCATGCTGTTTCGCGGCAGTTGAAAATGGTTCGTCGATCTCGATCCGAAATTCAGCCCGCGCTATTTGCTACGCGTTAACTCGCGTGCGCCTCGCTTCTGCGCACACGAGACGCAGTTTGCCTAAAGGAGAGCAATGGTGGGGGAGAGAGCAGGGAGTCTGCTGCACACTTACTCTCCCTCCGCCTCTCTCAACATACTGGGTGGCCCGCGTACGCACGGCACACTTAAAATGGCTGCAGTCTAGCCGTCTTTTTTTCCTCCTCCTACCAATTGTTGCCGAGCCTTTTTACCACTTTCTTTCCTCGAGAACCTCCCGACGCGAAAGAAGCAGCCAGCGATCGCGTTCGAACTTTCAATGTCGATCGATCTATCACGAGGGTTGTTGCTTCACTGCCACGATATATCTAGCACCGAGTACATTTGCCGCGACACGGCACGTCCCTCTGTCTGACGCGCGCGCGATTCGGATGACACTTTGTCGTCGAAACGCGTATACGTATCTATGAACGGAAGAAACACGCGCGAAGATTCGCATGAAACTGCGCGCACGCCGCGAACACCGTGCATGTCATGAGTGCCGTCGAGTAGAGTCGGTAGAGTGAAGAGATGCGACGCAAGAGCGTGCTTGGGGCGCCTCCCGGCGGTGATCGCCGGAACTGCCAGGGTAAATAGCGTTTCGCCGTGTGGAGCGACGAGTGGAGCAGTGGAGAGAGAGGGGCGGAGAGCGAGAGAGCGCGAACGGCAGACTGGCAGACCGTCGTCGTCGTCATCGTCGTCGGCAGAAGCAAGTAAAACGGAAGGGGGGAGGGGGGAAAGGTGTGGTGCGGTAGGTACGTGGGGAACGCGGCCAGAGAAACGTCGGACCGTGTGTGTGTGTGTGTGTGTGTGTGTGCGCGCGCGCGCGCGCCAAGTACGAGGGGATAACAAGGGCGGGAGAGGTAGGGAGCGTGCTCGAGGGACAAGGCTACGGGGGGAGGGGAGGGGAAGCTATCTGAAGAGTGCGTCGGGCCAAGTGCGCAAGTGTCGTCACATCCGGTATTCGAGGTGGCGCTGCTGCCGCCACCGCTATGCGAGCGAGAGAGCGTCAACGACAAACCCGTGCGCGTATCTACGTCTCTCCGTGTATTGCGCGCTACTACGCGTCTCCTACCTACCTACCTACCACTCTCTCACGATTCCCACAACGATATACTCTTGCGAAAAATTATGCGCCACGATCGGTGACGATATCACGTGAGATAACTCGAGCGATCCGTCTAATTGTACGATACTTGATCGATAATGTCGAGTAACGTAGTGGCGTTAATGAGTGTGCGAGCTCGCCTCAACTTGTTTTCTTCATTCACAACGAGCACGAGCGGAGGAGAGTTATCGGTAAGCCGGGACATGGCCAAGTAAAGTAAAGCGCGCTTATCGCTTTATCCACTATTCGAGCTTCGATTTTTCTCCTCTTATCTCTCGCACGCTACCCATAAATTGAATCCTTCTCACCGATAATCGAGAGATTCGCCCAGTCCAATCGCGGTACTCGCAAAAACTTAATGGACTAGGCCGTCGATCCCATGCCTTCGGTCGCCCAAGGCTGACGCTTCTCCGTATAATAGTGTATAAAATACTAGTGTGTGTATCTATATGGTATATTATAGAGGCGCGCGTACTGACATAAAACTGACTGTAGAGGTAGACTCGTATGCATCGTCGAGCAGCGCAATGGTAGCACGTAGCGAAGCACGTGGGTAGGAAAGACCGAGCGTGAAACTGTTGAAAGAAGAATGCGATTCCTCTCCCGAGAACTTTGCCCTTTTTTTTCTCTCCAAGGCGAAACGACACTCGCAACTATGCACGACCATTCCTAATGATAAACGCGATAGTATATGCATATATGCGAAAATACGTTAGCAATTGGATAATTTTCACGATTACCGTATATACGTATGGTAAGACGATCGGGACTCTGGCAATGGCAAATTTTTCCTATCGGCGTGTTCCCGGCTTTCCGATTGTTTTGCCGTCTCTGCGTTGGGATACTCGGGCGAGGAGGGGGGATGACGTAGGAGAGAAGAGTTTTCTGGGAGTCGCGGAGAGACGCGCTTCCCTCGCATTCCTCGCAATCTGCGCCAGCGTTGCTCGTCCAAAGGACCAAAGGAGTCGAGAGGAGGGACGCGCGCGCGCGGAGGAGCAACGGTCTATTACACGATATATAGAAAAGCTATAATAGAGAAGATGCAGTACTACTCACGCGTCCTTTTCCGGGACGAAGAGAGCAGCGTATACCGACACGTACGTAACCAATTAGACGTGCTTGCAGGTTTCAGCCAATGGCACGGCACGTCCGTGAGAACGATGACTCCCGCGGCGGACCGACCGAAAGCTCTCTCTCTCTCTCTCTCTCTCTCTCTCACGCGCTTGTCCGACTCCACGGATGGACGCGGTTCAACGGACAAAAAATCCTACGATTCTACACTACAGCCTCGCACTTTTTTCCCTCGATATCACACCTGTTCGAGCAACGATCGGCCAGGGGGGAAAATGTGCAGGGGCACGCATTGTGCGGCTCTCGCGAAGCGTCCATGTAATTCACGTGTGCGAGACGTAGCACATACGCGTAATAAGCGTTGGGCGTTGGTGACGTATAGCGATCTGGACAATTGCACGTAAATGCAGCACGCTCGACGCGTGACGTTGGCATATTATTCGCCGCAGTTACGTTGCATTTGGAAAAGAGCGATATTTAGCGCGCTCCAATCTTTGGAATATAGGAGGAAGGAGCGCGGCGTGACGTCGACGTAGCAATAATGCTCTGCCTTCGCGTCACACTATATATATATATATACATAGTCACTCGTTTAAGAAAAGCAGAGACGCGAGCACCGCTGCGTAAACGGAAAATCACCCATTTCCCAATGTTTTTTAAACGTTGCTTATACGCTCCAACCGAATTGCTTATCTCGCAAAAGTATAGCTCATCCGACGTTTCGCTATAGTTTATCTATGTAAGTGTAGAAATAATAAGGAAGATAAAGGAAAAAAGAATGCAAAGCGCAATGGTCGAATTACTTACACGAGTAATTTTCATTGTACATCACGTGCAGCGTGCGTCGTTGTGTCGGTAGGAGTTTTCGAATGTGGCTGCGAGTGTCGCAGATAAGCTCTCGCGCATCACCAAGTTATTATTTTGCGAGGTTTCTCCGTATAGCGGTACGTTGTACACAAGAGTATAGGCAGTAGTTGGTATCGTTTCGAGACTGACCTCGCTTGGAAAGAGAAGATAGATAGTCGTTGTTGTCACATGGTCGATGACGTCGCGGGCGAACGTTTTCATTCTCGCGACGGCGACGGCAGCGGCGGCGGACTCTTCTCATCGGAGCGCGCTCGTTTTCTTCGGAACCTTTGAACCGTTTCGCCGCGAGCGCTTTTTCCTCGCCGCTAGTGCATCCTACTTTTTATTTCCACGCGCGATACGAGTGCGCGTGGCACAATGGTCAATGACGTTTGGCGATAAAACGCGCTGACGCGCGTAAGCCTGATAAACCTTCGCTGCAAACGGCAACGCATCGCAAACTTTCCTAGTTGCTTTCCTGCTTCTATCCCATCATCTATATACCTCCTCCCTCCGAACCAACAACTGCGTGCTAATATCAACCACGCTCTTCGACGCTGTATATGTAAACGTTGCGGGCACAACTTGCTCCAATTTTCGACTCCACTCTCTCCTTTTAACGATACTTCGTATTCTACATATATATATGGTTGATCACGCGTCACACGGCGCCTCGAAGTTTCGTCCAGAGACCGATAACGTCGCACAATGCCTCGTCGTGGTGTCCACCGTAAGGAACCCCCCCCCCCCCCCCTCCCCCCGTTCTCCCACGGACGAGCCTCCAAAAACCTTCTTTCTACTTTCGGTTGTAACCAATTGCCACGTTTCTTCTTGTATAAACAAAAGAGCATCAAATTCCCCCCCCCCCCCCTCCTCCCATAACCTTATATATATTCGAAATGTATCTCTTTATCGAACCAAAATCAAAATTTCAATCATTCCAAAAACATCTGCATGGTAGATAAGTATATATATAGAGAGAAACTGCTTTCCGGCAGCTGCCAATTTTAAGCTATAACTATATGTGATAGTTGTGGAATATTAGGTTTTTCAAGCGATAACTATGTAAGGAACAACGTATAGGATTAGCATTTTGGTGTTAGGGTAGAGGGGGGAGAGTGGGGCTAATAAATCCCAATTAGGGAGAAATATATTCCACTCGAATATACTTGAGCTCCTTCCGTTTAATTTAGGCAGCGAGATTCCTGTAAAATAGCAATATCGCAGCATTTTAAAGAAGTTTTCTTCTCAAGAGTACATGAGTGAGAGATAGTGTGCTTTTTTTTCTGGAATTTCTCTTATCTCGAGACAATAAATCTCGTTTCTCTGTTTTTCTCTAACGGTTATTTCGTTCGTGACGAAGTCATTTAAACAGTGGCAATCTGGATTTCGTCGCGTCTCTCGTTTCCTCGGGCAGCATTCCTCAAGTTCGTAGGTCGAGCTTCGGGCTGCTCTGTCGAAAACCTGACAACCTGACGATTGCGTGTCATCGGGTCATTGCCTGCAGGAATTTTTATGGTCGTTTCTCTATCTCTCTGTATATATGGGAGAGGATGAGACTGTCCGGGGCGCGATGGAAAACTTTCCGTAATTTTTCATTTAATTGCAAATATTTCATAGTGTTCGATCGATGAAACACTATCGTCGTATAACTATGCGGGTGAGCTTATTGTATATTTATTGTAGAAGACGAAGATTGGAAAGTGGAAAGCTCGGCTGACGATATATATATATATATATATAGATATAGGGGTGGAAGGGGAAGGGAAGAGAATAAGCCTACGTGGCACAAGTTTCGCGTAAACACGCTTTGAGATTGCTTCTCGGCTAACGCTATCGAGGGAATTATCAATTAGAATTAATTAGCAATTAAGTCAGAGCCGACGGACCAACTTGCCGCGAATTACCTCGTCGACGTAGCAAAGAGGAGTCGAGTAAAGTCGACGGCATGGATCAAGCAGGGGGTGAGAGAAGGTGAGGGATAGCTATATAGTCTGCTGAGAAAATGGGGGCGGGGATGATTACCGTTGCGTTGCAGTTTCTCATTCCAGTGACTCTCAAGCTCTTCGGGATCACCACGAATACTTGGCAGAATAATATTTTCCATTTGTCATTCACCGAGTCCACTTGTCGAACGACCTTGCTCACCCTGCCCCACCCCCTTCTCTTTCCAGCAAATTTACAAATTCGCTCAGTACACTGTTTCACATTTATGCAACCAGAAATATGATTTTTTTTGCATAATACAGGGTGTCCAGGGCATAATAAAAGTATCGATAAATCTTTAGCTCAACCCTCGTTAGAAATGTTATCAGGAGTCGAAGGTCCTAATTCAAAGTTTACTTATACTGATAGAACGGTTCGGTCACTTTGTTCCATTAATTAGATAGACATTGTATAAGGACAAATTGTCACTAATATAATAAAAGCCTTTAATTAAGCGGTAGATTTAAAAATTCTGTGAAAATTGCTTCTTAAAATTCTCTCTCATCCTATCTAGATTTTTCCGGATGGCATTCTTGCACCGAACGCTCTATATAAAAAGCCCGATTGTTCCTAGTTACCACCAATTCGCTCAATCCACGTGCACAATTGATTGGAAAACGCATGTACAGGTTCCCTTATAAGTAGCATTACAAGTCTATCATGGATACCGCGTCATGACTAGAATTTTATCTGATTATGGAAAAGCTCGACGTGTGTCTTCCATTGTTATTGTCGCTTAAATTAGTCACCTCGCGAATAACACTCAAAGTTCCGATTATCAATACCAACGATACTCAATATTGCGTATTTACTACGGAATAATAAAAGATATTCCAAGAATGGGACAATAAAATTCGCCATTGATGAGACACGTTTACTATTTGCCAAGTCATGTTTGGCTCGATATTTCGGGGAAAGGCTATGAGTCTCTGTCTCTTTCGAACGAATCGAGTTGTTGACAATCCGAGTCAGCGTAGGCTACACAAGGAGACTGTGTGTAACGAGCGTTTTCGAGAGGAGAATTAGAATGCGAGCGCGGAAAGTGTGATTCAGAGATTTATAGGCATCATCAGTATCGTCGAAGCAGAAGCAGTAGAAGAAGAAGAAGAAGGATGATGACTGTAGTCTGATGAGGATTCTTTCTGGAAACGAGTGAGCGAGGAACTCTCGTGTCCACACACACCGAGTGACGGATAGCGGGCAGTGGGGAGGGGGTGGAGGAGGAGGGGGGGGGGGGGGGGCACCGTGAATCAGTAGTAGCGGACGCTCGATTCGTTCGTTGGCTAGTTGTTGCCGCGGACGGCGTAGCCTCGTGGATTCAGTTGCCGATGTGGTAGAATCCTTATCTCGCGGCAATAAACTTCTTTTCCACTCGTAATCTGAACTTCATCGTTGCTGCTGTATCTGCTCCTCCGGCGGCGCGCCGCTGCAGCAGAGACGAGGTTGACGTCTCCCGGAGAGAAAATTAGCCCCGACACACCGCGACGCGACCGCCTCTGCCTGTCGACGAACCATCAGTCGCACGATACGGCGCTCCGCTACGATATGCCACAGTTTCCGTTCATTCATCGAGCACGGCGCACGAATCGACTCGCTTTCCCAACTGCGATCTCACCGTGATACGCCTCATCGCCGATTCAACGCAGGAAACCGTTTCGTTGGATAGACCACCCCACACCACCTCCTACCGATCGAGCAACAATACCATCCGACCACGGACTCCTCTCTACCAAAAGGCTCGTCCTTTTTTATCAACCTGTCAATTATTCAAAATAAACACCGAAGAGGAAGAGAAGAGCACGCGCTATCGACCCCCTCGTTATCGTAGAAAAATACGTAATACACACTCGGTAAATGCGCCTGTAGCACCTAACATCCGTTTGATAGAAAAGATACGACGACAATGCGCGAGGGAAAGAGGAAGAATAATCTCGTAGATTGTGTGGAACGTCATAAGAAAGTATAGATAATTTATTTCGCGTTAATGAAAGACTTCCGAGTTGTAGCTTACCGGATGATTGACCGCTGAATGATTTTCATGACGAAATATTCCAGTTTGTTTAGGCAATTATCAGGAACAAAGAGAGCGAGAATTTACAAGTCGTGACTGATCAGCCAGAGACGATTCTGGAGCGAGCAGCAGCAGGTCTGGTTTGCGCTGTGGCACGAGAGAAGAAAGAGGGCTGACTTAGAGAGAGAGAAAGAGAGAGTAGGCGAGGAAGAAGGAGAAGAAGAGAGGAGACGTCGAGGAGAAAGAAGAAAAGACGATGTGCTGCTGTGGGGTACACTGGGGTTATTGCGGGGAGAGAGAGAGAGAGGGGGGGGGGGGGGGAGGAGGGGACGGGCGGGCCGAGCCGGGCCAGGCCAGGCCAAGCCGTATGGAGGACGTACACGACGACTGAGCGGAAAGAGAGAGAGAGTATTTTTAGCGGTTACACATTGTTGTTGACTGCCTCTGACGACATTGAACCGCGACGTGTGAATGCGTGTACAGTAACGCTCAGCACTGTAGCCTACGCATAGAATCACTCTTTCTCACGCATTCGTTCTTTTCACTACCAATAATCATGTACATACCGCGTCTTCTTGGATCAAACTCTCTCTCTCTCTCTCTCTCTCTAGATATATATAAATATAGTAAAGCATGCATTCTTTGATTCTTCCATATAATTGTCAATACATTTTTTCTTCTATACTCCAGCCTCTCCTTAATTCGTCGCTTCTTCATATTTTTTCTTCCGCCAAGGAGCACGCGTAATATCGAAAAATTATTACGATTTGCAAGCTCGAATCGTATACACGCTGTATCTGCTGCGCATTGACCGTTCTTATTCGTGACTGCGGCGCTGACCCTACACAGGCACGGTTCACGGTTCACGGCACAGCGATTGGGTCGCAACTGTTTCCTCAGATAACGAATTCATTCACAACGAGTTGCGATGATTCAGACGCGTTTGCTGCTTTCTGGCCACGCGTACTTTACTCGATGAACGAGCAGACAACGGCCTTACAGCAGCAACCACAGCTCGATGATCAGCGGAAAGCCATTTTGCGATATCGATTTATTTATCCTGCGTTAACTGTATTTAAACGCCTGGATAATGTACAGACTCTTCCCTTGATTCGATCATTGAAAACACCGCTACTGCGTTCGTCTTGCGTTACTCCCAACCGGAAACTCGCGAGATATGCCCAATCTCGTTTTTTCTTATCCAACGCTTTTTTTTTACGTCCGGGATGATTGGTCGCGTGTAATTAAATACGGGCGAAACCTTGGATACGTAAGATTTCAACGAATATAATCTTTTACGTAACGAATGGAGAATTGAATTTATTCCAGCGTTTAAGGGTGGAACGTCAGATTTTGAGAAGCACGGAGCTTAACCAATCCGTTTGAATGACGCGAAATACCCACGCGTGTGTAGCGTCGGAGAGTCGTATACGCCCTGAAATTGTAACATAATTCGCCATTCAGCAGAAATTGCTAAACCGTAAAACTATAATCTTTAATAAAACAAAAACAACGCAAAGTCATAGTCACCGTGTCTCTTCCACTCTCTTCTCACTGGATTCATGGTAGATAATGGAACGTTTGCGTTTCGCTATAAAACCTTATTTAGGAAAGTTTTCATTACTAGTATGATAGCAGCGTGCGGCTCAAGTTAGCCGCGATTTGCCGCAGCGTGTAACATGAACTTAACGCGCCACTCGGTATATGACGCAACTATTAAATTTAATAATAAAGGCTTTTACTGCCAATATCAAGAACGGAAATGTATTATTATTCTTCTTAGCATATAACATAATGCAACCATAAAAACCAGATATTCTAATTAAAATTTGTTAAAGATATATTTCATATAGGGAGAAATGTCTCTAACTCCTTTGTACCATTCTTGACATACCGGAAATTAAAAAAAAAACTAATTTACTCAACCTTTTAGGAAATTTAATGTTGGATACAAAGATACGCACACAAAGTGTAAAATGTTATTTTATTTAACTAGGAGGACAATTTATACTCACACGTAAACTTATTGGAAACTCATGCCTCGTTACTTTTAAAAACTAAAAATTTTTTAATAAAGTAGCACTATATACAGTTTTTTTGGCAAATTGAATTCTAAATCCAGTGGTACCAATTTCTTCGTGGATCGCGGATTCTGAATGATGTTTCGTATTACTTAAAAATCTTAGCAGAAAGCTGAAAAGTATAATTTCATTGATGAATTTTTGGTTACTCTGTTAATAAAAAACATTATAACTATGTAAAGAGTTTAATTGTCTATTAGGTTGTATTACTTGGAAATATTAATAAAAATTCATGGTTTCTCAAAATTTCCAACTTAGAGTTTCAAGTGACGTACCATATTAGAGCGACAGTCTTCTCGACTAAAAAAACAACACATTTTGCAATTCGCATTTCCTAACCATTTGCATATCATTAAATTTTACATTAAACAATTCTACAACGATTATTGATTTAACAAAATTAAAAACTCGTCCGTTCGTAAAAAATGGCCCGAACAAATCACATACATACAAACAGAATCATATATTAAACCTTTCATGGACAGGACAAGATCCTGAATTTGTTGAATTCTACAAAAATTGGAATCGTCATATTCCATCGACCATTATGGATTGTTCGATTTGAACCTCGAATCCGTATTCGAAAACTCCAAAAACTCTTCACTAATAAATTTCATAAAAATCTGATTAACCAGGAAGAAATCAAATGGGATTGACGCAAAAATGCGTCAATGCCCAAGAGAGGGTTAACTAATTCAAATGAATCTCAATTATGCTATTTACTTTTCAAGGTTGAATGATGTTATGCTAACAAGAATAGTACATACCAGTTCTTTGATATTGGAAGTAAAAGCGTTTATTGTTAAATTTTAACAGGTGCGCAGTATACTGGGTGGCGCGTTAAGCTCGTATGTTTAGACGCCGCTGAAACTCGCGACTCGAAATTCATCGCTGACTTCAGCCTCGCGATACTGCTCCGTAGAGAAACGCTTTAATGACTGTAGCTATTCATACATTGCTCGAAGCGGCACGATCCTCGCTCATGAATGATCTCACATGGAAAAAGTTAGACTTACCTGTATAAAGAGAGAAAAACACACTGTTGAGAAATCTTACATAATAAGTATAAGGTGGTGATGGAGGTCTTGCTCGGCTCTGCAAAATTTCGCAAGCGAGAGAAGAGAGGGGGGGGGGGGGAGAATGAATATATTTAGCACGATTTCATTTTCAAGGTTCGCAAAGTTTTCTCCTGCTTTATATATATACAAAGTCCGCGGTGCGTCTGATTATTGGTAATCTGCTATTTATAAGCATTTTTAGCGAGAGACAGTCGTATTTGCGGAAGGTCAATTTTCGGAGAAGAAGAGGGGGAGTGTTTGGCACTGTTGCGGCGTATAGAGAGCGTGGCAGGGTCTTGCGGAGGACAATGATCTCGAGCGAGGCGGCAGTGTCGGGTAGGCGCAGCGAGCGGCGATTTCGTCGATCTTATAAAATCGGAAAAGGGAGGAAGAGAGGAGAGGGGGAGACGGGGGGGGGGGGGAGCATGCTGTAAGAAAAAGACGTGTGTTTTTGGACGGAGTAGAAGGAAGAGGAGAAAGCCGCCAGCTGGAACCTGGATTGATCTCGTCGGGAGTATCCTATGTGTATACCTGAAAAGGCCCGCATCTGCCACCTTCTGCTGCTGTCTGCCGGCTTGCTTGCCTGCCTGCCTGCCTGCCTGCCCGTGCCTGCTCGTCTTTTCTCTCTATATACCTCCGCAAGATCCCTCGTGTACCCTGACGCACCACTCAATAATAATGATCGCTCGAGCATCGTCGTCGCGACGATCCTCCCAATATTACTGTCATTACGAGATTAATAATCGAGCCTCGTCGACCAACGACTCCCTCGAGAACTAATTCGAATTTCCTTTTTTCTCGTCGCCCTAGTGGACTGCACCAACAGGTGGGAGCTTCCGACGCCTCGCCTCGCCTCGCCCCGTCGCTATTTAGCTCAGAACCACCTCGTTAACCGTCCAGATGATGCAGCGCGTTCAAAGAAGAATAATTAGCTCCCGAGAATATATAAGGATATAATCAAAAGATTCCACAGCGACACTTTCTTACCTGCACAGAGACTTATCGCTCCCGGAAAAGGACGTTTATGCTGCTAATTAAGAATCAATTAGAAAAATTTAAGAGGAATATCTTGGAAGCTTGATGACGAGCGAACGAACGATAGTAGATAATTTGGCAAAAAATATTTGATTAGCGAAGATTGTGCAAGAGCTTGATTAAGGGAGCCCTGGAGAAAGTCTGGAAAGCCAAATAACAAGCGGGTTATTATGCGCGATGGGTCGAACGATAAAAAGTAGTACTACCAGTGGGAAGTTTTGGGAAACTGTATGAGATGTTGACGATGACGCGAAGGTGTCTTAAGGTGCGGGGGGGGGGTTGGTGGTAGGAAGCTTTCCAAAACTGCACTTTTAGTTATATATAGGAGTTGGAAGGTGGCTATATACATATATAAAACTGTGGATAAATTTAAGAGGTACGGGAGGGAGCAAGGAGCAGGAACAATCGTGACGAGGAGCAGGCAGGACGTGAGAGGGAGGGAGGGAAAAAAAGGGAACCGAAGGTGGCGATCGAGGGGATGAGGGAAAAGAGCGGAGAGAAAGAGGGTGGGGGTGGGGGAGGAGGGGCTAAAAGAAGCAGGAGGTTTAAGCAGGGGGCAGCAGGTGATGCGCCAGGTGGAGGGCGACGGCGCGTGCGCCGTATGCCCCCCGCCTTCCGGTCACGTGCCCACCCCTCCCTCCCCCTCAGCCTGCCAGCCACGGTGCACACGCTCTTGCTTTCTTTCTCCGACTCCTCTTTTTCTTTAATATATTATCCTTCTCCCTCCCACACTTGTACTCTCAACTTTATTCTCCTCTTCCAATCATATGCTAATGCAGCCAAATAAAAATTACTGTACGGACATCATTCTCGATAAAGCCACTCTCTATCAATGAAATTTTTTCCCTAGCTCATATACGACGCGAGGTATATAATGGACTTTGACAAGATGACTCGTGCGCTTTTTCTTCTTCGGTTACTATTCCGTCGGATTAGAGTGTAGGAGCAACCGCGCGCGCGACGTACGGAGCTTCTAAGCACCGGCGTCTCTATGCTTCTTCTGGTGTTGGTCTTCATTTTATTTACAGAGACTGACGTGGCTTTTTTGGCGAGTTTCGGTACTTGCCTCGAAGGTTGGCGGAACCGACAGATGCAGCAGGTCGAGTGAAAAAGAAAAGGTGAGGAGGGAGAGATGGTGTGTGTGTGAGAGAGTAGAGAAGAGGGGGGAGGGGATGAGCGTCCGCGCATCGTAGCTCGTACGTATGTACGACTGTCTGCACGGTGTCGATTATCTTTTGTATTTATTTGACCAGGCTTTTATTGCTTCTTCTCGTCTCTCACTCCCCCCACGTCGACTCTTCCATCTCTTCTCCTTCCTCCTCTTCTTCTTCCTCCACCTCCTCGGTCTCTTTCGTTCAACCGCGAAAACACGAAAGGCGAACGAACGAACCGGAAGTCAGATAACCATCGACCCTTGCTTACTCCTAACGCACACGCCTTTCAAAACCGAGTGCTCTCTTTGAAAAATCCCTTCTTAGCTCTACCACCACTAACTCTCTTCTTCCCCCCCCCCCCCCACACTCTATCTCGTAACGGAGTTAAGCGCTAGAATTCCAACAGCACGATAAAATAACTCGTGCCACTGAAGAAAGTACCACACGCAAGAATAATAATTATCCGATTTACCCACATCGAAGAAAAAGATTCGTCCACATGAAACGATAAGGCGCGTATGCAAAGATCCGAAAATTCGCGGAATGCTGAGAGCCGCAAGTACCAGATGAATCCGTGATGCGTTCACGGTTAGCCCGTGTCGTATACCAGCGTCATTTGTGCTTAGCTCGTGTCTAGCCATCTGAAAGAAAATACTCATGCGAGATAGGGTTGAGAAAGATGCACGGATGCGGTTAGTCAAACAAGTCCTCGGAGATTCTTGTTACTAGGAATGCGATGATGCATTGGAAGCAATATAAATATGTATAATGAAGAAAGAACGCGATCTGATAAGCGGGACACGTAGAGAAATAAAGGAAAAGCGACAGAGTTATATATTTGAGGCTGGTTAATATTTAGAGAAGGATCGTCAGTGATGCGGAATGGTAGAGCTGATGGGGAAAGCATGAAAAGTGCAAGAGACGGCGTGCATCTGTCGTTGGGAATCGGGTATCTCGGGATGGTATCTGGTGACCAAGGTGGACTGTGCGGAGGCCCCCGCAGTCTCTCGAAGGGCGAAGCGGTGCGCCCGGTGGTGGGAAGTGCGCGGCGCGCAGGGTCGAGAGGTCGAAGGCTTGATTTTGGCCTTTCTACCTAATAATCTACCTAAAGAGGGTAGTATTCGGGAGATGAGCGTGTGCGGCGCGGCCATGGGCACGGGCCACGTGCCACGTGCGTGTCAGCTGCACTGCGACGACAACTTGCGCTCCCTTCTCTCCCCCCCCCCTCCCTCTACACTTCTTCATCTTCGTGCAACGAGCGGGACTGATAAAACTCTCCGGCGCGGTGGCTGGGTCCTTTCGGTAGATTCTATCGACACATCAGTACCAAATACCGCGATTTAACTAATCTGCAAAAAAGTGCGTGCAAAAAATCGAGGCTAATCCAAGCGAAAGCATCGGTGATCGAACATTATTGAAATCATTATGGAGCTTTAAGCAGAGCACCGTGTCGCGTTTGGAAAAAGAGAAAAAAGAAGCATAAGGATGAAAATGTACACTACAGAACGGAATCGATTCATCGAAAGATTGGAGGTAGCAGATGCTACCGGCAGTAATACACGGCATTGGCGATGACGAGCGAGAGAACGGATCGTCTTTTCATCCCCCCGCGCGCGCTCACCCGCCCCCTTCTTCCAACCTTCCATTCTTCCTTTCTTATTCTTGCGGCGCGGCACACGCGTTGCGGTCCGCACTTGGAAAAAACGCATTAATTTCCTCGAGCCGCAATACGAGACAGATGCACGTGCTCCGAGCCCGATTTTCGAAAGGTTCGCGTGTGCCTTACGCTCGAAAATTGGAGCATCGAAGAAGCAGGAGCTTCGAGCTATTCTCGACTTTATCAAATCACCATTCTGTACCTGACCGAGACTCTCAACAACGAATCCACTCGTTTCTTCTATTCCTATTATGTAGTCCGAATATTTCATTGTTTATTTTTTTTAATTAGAAAATACGCTGCTACGTATGAACAATTGGTCGGAGCGTGCCAATATAATTATCTAGTAGTTTCGTCGTCGAATCTGTTTCAGGGGAGTAGACTTGTAAAACGATAGCATTGGTACGGTGATATACTATTCTAATAATGCTTCTGATGGATCAGGCGTGTTGCTGCACGGTGGCCATAAAAGCGATATTAAAATAATATCAGAGATAGCGTGACTAATTGTCAAAAGGATAGCGCAAAAGCTAGTCATAATTGAGGCATGCGTATGATGATTATAGCTGCTACCTCGAGGCACTTTTCAACTATCTTGCTTCGATGCCATACAACGAAGAAAGATGGCTGGTTATCAGGGTGGTCTTGCGAGCAAGATGCACACCACGATACAGATTGAACACGATATCTACCAATTTTACAATCCTGTAACACGGAAAGAATTAACTACGCCGTACCAGTAACCTCATCATTATCTGTAAACGTCATTAGGTACGCATGAAAACTGTTGCGAGTCCAACGTTAACTGATAATCCTAACCCGTATACGAGCTGCGTTTCTCCAAAAGGAAAAAGTATCAAAAGTGTACCGACTCATTTGCCACGCATTTATACGAGAAGGAAAGTACTCGGATTATGATTCAATAAATCTTATAATTATCCCTCTTACGATTGATTGTCCACGGATGTTGTGGTTCCGTAATTTCACCTTCCGTCTCCCTGTACTTCAGGGTAAGCTTGCAATGAAATTTGATTAAAGACACTAAAGCTGACAATTAAATGTGAGAGCTACAGGGAGATATCTATTCGGTATACAGTTGGATTATTCGCACTTAATTTTCCGCAAACAACCACATCCACACACATACACAGAGGCCACTTGAAGAAGCAAATAGTGTAGAAAGGGGTGAGCATTGCTCATTCGTAACAAGATTGGTGATCGACCACGACTGAAAAGGACGCAATGCGCAGGCAGAAGAAGTCTTAAAGTTTCATACTCAACGAAGCACGTAAATAGAGGCACAAGTTGAAAAATAGACTAGAAAAATGTACGTATGCTTGGAAAAATCGCTTCTAATAAGTAGCAGAGGGGCTCCTTCGCTTTCAGCGTCTAACAGATGTGGCAGAAAAAGTATTAAGTCACGCGTTGGCAGCCATTAAACTTTCCGATCTTTAACCGCATGCAGAAAATTTCAACTCCTGCAAATATATGTTTTAGCCAATCGTTAATCATACATGATTATTAACTATTACGAGTAATGCTAGCCTAGAATTTTTGCATGGGAGGGAGGGAGCGAGGGGGGAAGGCTGTTGAAAGATTTATAATAGTATATGATGGGCCGTAAAATATTAAAATTGCTATTAAAAGTTCATTAAAAAAGATGAAGCACTTTAGAAATGTAAATTTTCAAAGTTAAAAGAGAAGTATGTGAGGAGGAAATTGTAGATAAGAGGAGGGGGAAGGATTGAAGTAGAAATTGGGAGCGGGATGGGAAGGGCAGGGAGGGGGGGGGGGAGAGGTCTGGTAGGAAACACATGCCACGAAGGCTCGTGCCACGACGATCTAAGCTGTATCTCGTTGAGGTTGCAGCTGTCCCGAGCTGACGGGCCCTGCACCATCGTCTACTCTACCCCCTGCCCCTTCCCCCTACATCCCTCTTCTTTACACGGCACCCAATGTGTCCCCCCTTTACATTCCCCTCTGCTAGCCATTTCTCCCCCCTCATCTTACAACGCGCGGTCTCGTCACTGGCACCATCAACTCCACCAAGCAAGCAGGCACCATAGAGACGGCGCGCGTTCTTGCTTCCTTCCTGTCCCTTAAACCAATCGAGCCAGCCAGTCTCGCGCTGCTGCGACACGCTGCTTTCTACCGACGCTGATCGCATCCACCTATTTGGCTTCTGCTTACACTACACACACACAGACGCAGACCACTATCGCACCGCAGCACTACCAACCGGACTCATTCTTCGTACTTACCAAACGGAGCGCCACTATACGACCCAGCCACCATTTTCGCACCTGGTGCCGCTTAAACACCAGACTCTATCACTCTTTCTGCCAGTCCGATCCCTTATCGATCCCACCAAAATGTACAGTGCATAAAACACGATACTTTTTCAGATTACAGCACTGATTTCCGATTATATCTATGCTAATGCAGCTTTCCCTTTTCACAATATTTTGCTACGACCAGCGATTCTCCTATCAATCTCATTTAAATTTGTGTATGAAATCGAATATGCTCCATTAGATGCTCTTGTTACAACGGCAATACTGCAAATGTGCGGTCTTTTGATAGGAAGAACAAAAATACATTTTTTTAGAGGAGAATCTTGCTCTTTTACATTTTAATGAAAATAAATGTGTAAAGTAATAGATTCCATATAAACATTTAAAGGTGTGTTATTTTTCTTAGAAATCGCGTCATTTACCAAATTTTTTACAATATTGTCATTATAATACACTAGAAAATCTGTTGGAGTTAATGAAGAAAATTGTCGAAGAAAAACATGTTATTATTGAGTATAGAAAATATATGGGAATTAGAAAAGCATACAGGCTTAAATGTGTTGTAAATCGATTACTTTAAATACCACATTTAATTAGGAACTATTAGCCAAGTGGATAAGACGTTAAACTGAGTAGCATAAGATCCCAGATACAAAGTCCATCAAGGATGAAATATAAAATCGGTTTTTCATTAGAAAAAGGAATGTTAATAGGCTGTGAAAGTGTTTAATACTATAAACGTATACGAGCTTGCGTTGAAACTGTGTATATCAATACTTGATAGTGTGTTATAAAAAGAAACAAACTCTATGCGAATAAAACATGACTGCACAAATTATACCCTTATAGAAATGAAAATAACATACTTAGCATTTGCAACAAAGTATGTAGTTGGAAAACAGACATATTCAGACGAATGAAACATAAAAGTTGTTCAAGTTCAGTATTATTAAAATGTCGAAGGAATTGAGTAAAAGTTGAGAGTTTATAGGCGACAATATGTTTTGGCAGCGTTGTAGCGAGTGGAGAGAGAGAGAGAGAGAGGAGAGTAGCACGGCTGGATGGACAAATTCGATCGTTATCGGGCGTTTGACTTCTATAGGCCAGAGAGATATATTCAGTTACCAGGCTTAACACGAGCTATGCATCGTAACACGATAACTGGTCGCTCTGCTCCAACTTCTCCGAAGAGAGCATACCGAAGAGTCCAGTATAGGCCAGCATCGAGCAGAAGGTCATCGTCGACTCTTTTAAATCTCTCTCTCTCTCTCTCTCTCTCGCTCGCTCGCTCGCTCGACTTTAATCCATTCCCATACAATTTGCATACAATTAAACAATGAAAGATTTTTTGCACTTTCGCAGTACTCATTTCTAGAGTTGGTTAGTTATCGATACAATTAGGAAAGGAACCTCTGCTTGCATGGATCTTAATGATGAATGCTCTCCAATGGGAAATGTAGATAATCTTCGAATGAAGTTTACCTTTCCTCTATCAGCTCTAAATATCTTAGCCATTGTTTTGCATGGAAGAGGGAGCGGTGCTGTTGAATTTTCTACAATATGGTAGCTCATTACAGGACCTTCTAACTCCGCTACATATATATATATAAGAGAGCAAAGCAATGTTTTCCTCTCACGGGGAAGTAGCCAGAGGTTACTCGGGCCGATGTCATTTTCTGTCAGTGGCAAAGGCTCGAGAGAGAGAGAGAGAGAGAGTAGCGAAGCAAAGGAAAGACGAAGCAAGGGAAAAGAAAAATGGACGGAGAACGAAACACTTAGTCGACGTCGTGTTTAATGGACATCAAAAGACCATCGGTGTTCCCATCGTCTATTCCACTTCTCTGTATACAGCCGTTTTCGTCAGCTTCAGGACAGTTTTGAAAACCTCGTTGCCTTTATTTAACGCTCTGCCGGCACCACCGTGCTCGAGGAAGCCCGGATAAGATATAACTGATGAAACAAGTCAGTTATTCCGTCGACTGATAAAGAAATGGGCTTTGACAAAATAAAGGTAGAAAAAAGAAGAGTGAGCGCCACCTGAAAAATTACTCTCGTCACTTTTCTGAAAAACTGGCGTTAAAGCCAGTGGACAATCAAGCCTTTATCTAGATCATTGCGAAGATAAGCAATTGGACAAATTTATGCGTTTATTTATGCAAATGAAATACGACACTATCCCGAGAAAAATCTTTAACCAAATATGAAGAGGAAGCGTTGAATCACTCCTACGTTCTGCTGCTGTTAAACCTTCTTATTTATAGATCTCCCTAACGTAATGCAACTTGTGGATATTTTCCGGCTTGACTTCTTTAACCCAGATTGGCCCGCTTCCGTGGCCCCGTATTTTCGCTTCTACCTGCGCTATTCGAGAGAGTACTTGCTCCAAAAATCTCAGCTCGGCTCGCTCATCTGTTTGCCAAAGAAGCTGAATAAGGGAATGCAGCAAATCCCTACCATTCTATGTCCATCGTTATACGTCTGAAGCTACAATTTGTGTGTTCAATCCTAGTTTCTCTCCCTCTCCGGCAGTCCCCCCCCCCCCCCGGATGTAGCATCTGTCAATTTCCTGGTCCAACTGGGACCGCTTTCAAAAAATTACTCTTCAAATTTAGCCTCTGAAAGTCCAAGAAACACGAGGATTTCTCTCCACCGTGCAATTATACGAGTTTAGGGTACTGTGTTAATTATCGTGAAAATGTGGCGAGGAAAAAAGATATATGACTAATTCTAATGTGTAATATATATATATATATATATATATAGCCAATAAGTCGAAGCATACAATACAGAGAAAATAGATGTTTCGGGGAGAGTAGGTGATTTCCGCGTGGGCGTGTGCCCTCGGGAGCCGTCGAGGGACATCGGAATTGGGGGGTTTGGTTCGATGTAACTCCGTCATCTTTCCTCTCTTTCTATCGTTATGCCTTTTGCCAAATCCCCCTCCCCCCTCTCCCTTTTGTCCCGGCCGATTGGAGAGATGCGTCAATTCGGTGCAGCTCGACAGCTGGTCTGAATTTTTGAAATTCCAGGTGCTACCTTTTCCCTCGAACCTTCTGCCAGAACCGCGACATCTCGATTTTCCAACTGCGGATTATCTCTATGGAAAATAGCATTTCAACATTCGGGACTATTTATCTTTCTTACTCGCATAATATTGATCTAGGCAAAATCTCTCCTCCCATACAGCTTGTTGATTTGCAGTAACTTATGGCACTCCATTCCAACTGTTGACTCGAATAAATGAGAAAGCTTATCGAATACTTTACTACTGTGGTATACATAATACATACGTTGAAAGAGAACTGTCGTTGTGACGAGAGTTTACCGTAATATTCCTTGGATATTACTCTTGCAAAATTAAATACGCGATTGAACATTTCTCCATCGAGTAGGAAGAAGGAATTTTGAAAAATTGTTTGATTCTCGCGACACTGGATAGGTCAGTACTCCGGATGGAAGGACAGTGGCTTCTGTCTTCCGTATATACATGGTGGCTTCGAGCAGCAAAGGATAATTTTTTGTAAGACTTTCCAAAACGAGATCCAGAGGGTGCATCGGAATCGTAGGTAGGTCCGAGGGTAAGAAACGCGAGTAAAATAGATAAAGGCTACACCTGGCCTCCGGATGGTCGACGGTGGCACGCGTTCGCTCTCTCCTCTCTCTCTCTCTCCCGTGCAACCAAAGTGGTTCCCTCTCGCTTCATCCACCAATAGGTCTCATTTCCCCGTGAGCATACACACCTGCCCCTCCCCGACAAACACGCACGGTATACGCGTGTGACTGTGTGCGCAGCGAGGGTCGTAAATGCACACGGATTACTCTGGCTGACGGTGTTGGCGCAGAGAATACCAGAGGGGAAGGGGTAGAGAATAGTAATCGTAATATTTCGTGCCCACTCTTATACTTCGACCGGCCAACTCGAAATATAATCTCATCAAAAAATACTGCAGGTTGTCGTTAACTTTATCTCGCATTGTTTCCAGCCGAATTTCTCTACCTTACTCTCTCTCTCTCTAAGTACGTACAACAAATATCTACACGAAATTTTCCTCATTTGTAACAAGATAAATTGTACGAAATAATAGGTTTAGGACGAAATTGAGCAATTTTAATAGTGAGGGATTTATTGCACATTGTTATAGCGGCTTTCATGGAGAGAAGTTGGAAGAGCGGAAAGCTAAAAGCCAGCTGCCATCGACGGCTCGCTTTCTCTCTTCCTCTCCTACAGTTACTGTTAATGTTTCTGCTGTTGATACATATACACCACCCTATCTCGCTGCAAACCGGTAAACTTTGTCGGTCTGCCAATATGCCCTTAATCCCTTCATGGTTGCGTATAAGAGTCACAGTGAAACTTTTAATACTACTTATCAGTCCTTTTCTAAGCCATGTGTAGTATTTGAAAGGAACGAGACCTGTGCAGATTTTCCAGCGGAATAAAAGGTTATTAGAGTTATTTTTAGGAATTAGAAAGCAAAGCTGGCGAACGAAAGTGGACATAAATTGGACGAAAGAAAGAATCAACCATCCTCTTTAAGATTTTTTTTATTAATCCCAATGAAGATTATTATTATAAATGGTTAGCTGACGAAGATGATCGGACAAACGCACATCGATCCTTCCCTGTCCACTTATTTATTTAAGCTCTCTTCAATGTTGCACTGACGTTGCCATTTTTATTAAAAAATTTAATAATTGTACCGATATGTCTCAAACGACACGTCTTTCGCAGAAAAATCACAATCCTTTAAAAACTCTTCTCGAAATCTAAAAATGTCTCTTGGTTTCTCCCCAAAGTTAGCCCTTTCACAGAATTTCAGAGGTTACACAAATTTCTGACGAATTCACTGGAGGGTGTTTCTAACCGTTGAGAAATATTAATTCTGTCTGGACGAACATGGAGGTGTATATTATGAAAGTGAGGGCCCTGATAAAAGCCGAGGTGCAAGCACACACACACACACACACACACACACACACAGGCAGGCAGGCAAGCAGGCGAGCAAGCAGGCAGGCAGGCAGCAACCGTCCAAATAATTTGATATACGTCATTCGATCCGCGAGATGCAGCCGGGTCACGTCATCGGCTTCTTTTTTCAGTCTGGCCTGCTACTCCGTGCTTTATAGTCGTAGTAGTAGGTACGGTACGGCGGTGCAACTACCGAGTGGCTTGCTGCACGATACTATCGTAAATAAGGTAAGGTGTATGTATACCTGTATAGCAGTGCCGTCAGCAGCAACAACCGACACCAACACCGACAGAAGCAGAAGCAGCAGCAGCAGCCATTACCGCTAGCATTACCGCTCTGTATCCTGATGGTATAGTGTTTCGTGTAACCGTTAGACTGTGGGAGAGCGTCGGAAAAATACGTTATTGGACCGAGGGTGATTTGCATGTGCGCAATAACGACGTTTATCGCGCGAAACACGGCAATCCCGGTTAAACGTGTCCTCATCGTCATGAAAAACCAGACTGGCTATTCGTCCTTTTTATTGCCACTGGCTTCACTTGAAACTCTGGGGGCACCCACCCTGCACCGTGCACCGTTCACGGGAAGGCCTTGTACCTTTTGATTTCGCAATAATTGCACGCCCTCGCTCGAGTAAAAACTGTCGATGCCGTGCACGCACCCTGCACAGAGTACTCTCCAGTTTAAATTCTTCAGCGGATTATATCGCGATTACTCGCCGCGCATACACATCGAGCGATATCATTAAGAGCGTCAAGAACGTTTTGCATTATTTCGCTTCTCGTGTAATTCCCTCGACTATATCCTAAGTGGTCCTTTGTAACTTAGTAGGATAGAACCTCCTCTCCTGCCGACTCCTCTATACGTATATATAGATATAGGAAGAACGCATCTGCGCATTTCACACTCTCCTCGATAGACAAGCAATTTATCGTCGGACGTTATTACGCATTATAAATTCCAGCGCGGTTCGGCTTAATTTATGCCAAGAGATCGCGCGCGCCCGCAACTTGCCAAAGGCATCATCCGGTGCAGTCAGTCCGTTAAGTTGGTCCGAGTAATAACTTTCCTCTATTTTCCCCCGCGACTCTCTCTCTCTCTCTCTCTTTAAATTCATTACTAATTTAGAATCGATCGGTGGAGCGTCGTGTAATCGAAATGGCCTATTGCCTCTGCGGAATTCATGGAAATTTCTGCAAGCGACAAGAGCTAGGTTTTAATTGATAGATTAACGGGAGACGGCGTTTCCTGCGCAGAGCCGCCACTTTGAATATCGTCCCTTGACCAGACGGCCATTTTCCACGCGACGATTAGGAAGAGTCCAGAGAGAGAGAGAGAGAGAAAGAGAGAGAGATATAGAGTGTCCTCTCTTCTTCCTCTCCTCATGGAGATTTTGTTTGTGTGAATTTCTAAAATGTTTGACATTTCGTGACTGGATCTGCGAGCTTTTGGAAGAAGATTAATCGACTTCCCTTAATCTCTATGTCCGTACTAGAATCGGGAGGGCGATGCGGGAATCGGAAAATTGTACCATCTGGCCGAGAAGGCGGCATTCACGCCGAACAATGTCCGCATTATATCTGTTCTCCGCAAAGCTGGGAGGGAACGTGACGTGGCGAATGCTCCTCGTCGCTCCAGACAAATCGACCGAGCAGTCATTTTATTCCTTCGATGACTGCCCATCGCGCCAAACTCAAACCCGCTAATGACGATTAACGACGCTCAACAGACAAATAAAGAAAAACAACAACTAAAAAACAAAAAAAAATACGATACCTTCTCATTATTGATGATGTTCTCCAGGCAAAAGCAAGAAACTGCGTCATTCCCGGTTTTATTTAGTCCAGCTTATAAAGATCGACAAAAATAATCGTAGGTCTAGCGGTATTTATACAACATAATTCCGTACACGCACACACGCACACGCAGCAAGCATGTATTAATAAAACAGTCTTTCACATGCTCTCTACTGAGTTTTCGATACTACTCTCGGTGGGTGACGAACGTCCCAAAATATTAGCTTTGCCTCTCGCACAGTTTCAGTATTAGGTGCTGCTGCTGATACGTCGTAGGTTTCACCAAAAATACTATCGATCGATGTTCCGATGAAATTCGAAAGAGAGAATATCATTTGGCGGAGGAATATACGAGGCCTAAGCTACAGGGACCGTCTTCTTCTTCTTTAGCTAGAGGAACTGTACAGTCGATGCAGGTATACATGCAGTTGATGAGTAGAATTGGTTGAAATATAGCAGCCACGCGTTTCGAGAGCACTCCAAGACTCGTGTCGTTCGTGTCTGAGTCGTCTAGACTCGTTGCAGACGTTACCTAAGGTCCGGATTAAATTTAGCAGTATTTTCTTTCGTCTGCTTCGTGTTGTGAGCGCTCGACCTACGAGTTGGTCCGCAAGCTGCTACTACGTCGCCGATATTCCAGAATATATATTTCGCACATACGTATTATGTATGAGAATCGAGAAAGAGAGAGAGAGAGAGAGAGAGAGATGTTTCTCCGAGGCTCATGGAACTGCTAAATCTGCAGTTAAGCCAACGTGGCACGTTTCTACGAATTTTCCACGAGATTATTAACCAAATGAATTTTTAGCTCCCGTCAATTTCTATCAACATGCAGGATTCGCGCTGTTTCTCCACTTGTATGTATTTTTAACTATGTATATAGCTTTGTATATAGCATGTATACGTGTGTAGGAGAAATCTGGTAAGCGAGCAATTTCACGTTCGTTGTCTCCGGTTGCGACCAATCGGAAACCGTCCAAGAACGCGTGCAGTTACGAAACCCGCCTTTAATTACATGGTCTATGGCCTCTTGACACCTGCAAGAACCAATACGTATACCACATTCGAGGAAGACCTTTATACTCGAGCTTTATGATTATCTTTGACCCTCGTACTTTGACATTTTAATCGGTATATACAGAGAAAGAAATTCCTGGTAAAATTTGTTCTCCTGGAAAGAATGGTTCGTAGGTGACGTAATAGAGTTCTATAGAAAATTTATTATAACATGAATATAGCAATTGTGTTACATTGTCAATAACAAAAAAAAGAACAAAGCATTGGATTACATTAGTAGGCTATTGAATTATATAAACTGGCAAAAAAAAAACAAAAATATTTGACATTTGTCTCTTGTCAATGAACAAAAAAAAGAACATTGCATTGGATTACATTAGTAGGCTATTGAATTATATAAACTGGCAAAAAAAAAACAAAAATATTTGACATTTGTCTCTTGTCAATGAACAAAAAAAAGAACATTGCATTGGATTACATTAGTAGGCTATTAAATGATATAAACTGGCAAAAAAAAAACAAAAATATTTGACATTTGTCTCTTGTCAATGAACAAAAAAAAGAACATTGCATTGGATTACATTAGTAGACTATTAAATGATATAAACTGGCAAAAAAAAAAAAAAAATATTTGACATTTCTCTCTTGTCTATGAAAAATAATATAGTAAATTGTAAGAATAACGAATTGTTCCTAGTGTTAATGAATCCATGAATTCCCTTTCGAAAAATAACTCGTGCCATTTCTTCCGGAGCACATATATAGCTTAAAATAAGTGTTGGCGAGAGACCGGTCCTTCCTAATTAGATAAAAACAGAAAAATACCAAAGGTTAAGATCCATTGACTTGTTTCTTTTATCGTGTACCGCTCGAGTACACGCTTTACGTCGCATAAATCTACACTGTCAATTAAAAGGTACGAAAACGTTGTAAAATCGAGCGATATACGCGATTAATATCGATTCCTACAAATGGAGATCGGCTTGTATCCTGGTTTCAGGCGGATAAAGGATCGAGCCGAATCTCTCTATCATTTTCACTGCTTGGAATTCGTTTCGCATAATTGCCTGCCGCCGTATGGTCTTTTTAGAGGGAGGGAAGGGAAAAAACAGGAGAACAAACGAGAGACAAGATTTCAACATATCAGTTGGGATTTATACAAACTGACAATGGGCAAAATAATCCGATTGGTGTTCCGCGGAGATAGAGAGCAATATTTGTGATTTTGTTACGGGCCAATCCCTCGTGACCCCGTCTTAGCATAGGTAGGTGGCTCGTACCGAAGTTCGCTCGTCCGAGACGAGGTCGAGTCGAGTCGAGAGGAGAAGCGAGAAGGAAAGAGGCAGAGTAGAGCGGGAGGGGTGGGGAGGAGGAGGGGGAGGAGGGAAGAGTTGTGTAGCAAAGCGAGACGATACTAGGGGGAAGAATACGAGAGAGAGAGAGAGAGAGAGATATGGAGGGGGAGGGGGGAGGAGGAAGGAGGAGAGAATTAGGGGCGCCGGATGACGTTGACCTCAAACAAGGCGGCCGGCAATTGTCGGTGAAGGAAGAAGGGAGGACGTGACGCCGCGCGCCGCGACGCTGACGCACCGAGTATATTTGGCCAAGCAAGCAAGCAAGCAAGCCGGCCGGCCGGCCGGCCGCTAACGTTTCTTCAATCGTGCCACATAGCCTCTTCTTCCCGCGACACCCAATTTCCACAGACTTTTACCCATTACGCACCACCACGCATGTATACAGGCTATATCGGAAAGAGAGAGAGAGAGACGCCGAAAAAACAAGAGCGTCGCAACTCTCCTCTTCTTAAATCATTATAGAGTGTATATATATATATATATATATATAGAGAGAGAGAGAGAGAGTGTGTGTGTGGTACATACAACGACTATTACATCAATTATACAGCTTAATCTGAAATTGAACGAGCAATCGTACGTCATTTGCGTCTTTCCAAGATTTCATTTTAAGACTCAGAGGAGTTTCGTGTAAACCCATTATTTGCGTTATACGGTCACACCTAGGATTTTTCCGTATATCAATCTTGGGAATCGAGCTACGTTTCTTTTCTTTGTCATTCTTTTGCGTGTATATCTGTAGGTTGAATTTGACAGTGCAAGTAGCGGTAGAAGGATAAGTACTCACCTGTAGATGGCAGACTCGGAGGTAGCGTCCTGTTGCAGCTTGGTCAATTGTATAATGTAGTCACCCCCGCCTATTCCTGCTGCATCGCCTTCCTCATCCTCTCCGCCTTCATTTGTGCGAGTTTCTCTTCCCTGCATTTGCTCATACTCCTCCACTCTAACTCTGTCGAAGAGAGCTTGGGGGTGTTTATCTGCGATGACCTTTCGCTCGCGTCCATCAAAATCTCCGACCTGGACGCTGCCACCCTCCTCGGTCTCTGCGCGCTCAAAGTCTCCTGTCTCGCTTCTCTCAAAGTCTCCCCTCTCGCTTCTCTCAAAATCTCCCCTCTCGCTTCTCTCAAAGTCTCCCCTCTCGCTTCTCTCAAAGTCTCCCCTCTCGCTTCTCTCAAAGTCTCCCCTCTCGCTTCTCTCAAAGTCTCCTGTCTGTACGGCCTCGTCTTCTGCGATCTCACCTCTGCCACCTCCTCCGAGCTTCCCCATACCTGACCCATAATCCGCTTCCGTTGTCCGACTATCGTTCGCCTCTTCCTCGATCTCGTTCTCGTTGTCCGTCGATGATGCCGTTGCCGCTACTGCTGCAGTTGCTGCCAAAGTCAGAGACAGAAAGAAAATCACCATTAGTATGTGCACGCATATTGGCACAGCTCTCTATCAGCGGAGATGCAATTATCACCGTTACGACCGCCTCGTATGTACGTTTCATCGAATTATTCCGCCAAGGTTGGAGACGCGCGCGCGTCTTCCAGCTGGAAGACTTGAATTTATTTAACGCACTTTTTAGAAGCATTTCTTGTTTCCCCTGAGCAAACGTTGCTCTCTTATTCCACTGTATCTCTAGCTCCTTCGAGAGCACGAAGGCTCGTTTGAATGAGAAAGAAGAGTGGCGCGCATTAGAAATGCCGAGCCACGTGTTCTGCTTCGGTAAACGATAAGTACGTGGTACGTGAGCCTCTTTCAGGCGAAAACATTGCACATTCCATCGCAAGCAAACTGGGGGGAGACGAGCGCAACTATACGTTTCTTTCCAATGTCTTGGTGTCAAAATAAACCTGGGACAGGTGTACGTGTGCGCGCGCGCGTCCGTGTCCCGAAGCTCGCGCGCGACTAATATTAACCGTTCGAGACGGCACACATGGACTTTTCGATCGCGGACTAACTTGTCAAACGATAAACTTCCTCCTTTCGCCTTAAACATCATTTTTTCGGCGTTACGAGCAAACCTCGCCGATACTCTATTACTCCTCTTATCGGGGAGATCCTTTTCATAAGATTCTTTTCGCTTTAATTCGAGTCTGCCGAGCGCAGTATTATTTTACGATTCGTTAAACCGCGCGTCGCATGAAAACTTTTGCCTCGGCGGAAATTCAAGATTCAATGAAATCATGCGCGCGGCAAGGATCGGGCAAAAAGGGAATCGCTCGCAGACGAGCATTGGGAATTCCAAGTGCCTTTGGTAGATGGCAAAAAAGAGGAGAGAAAATGACGAGAGGTCGAATATTCCGATATCGGGCAGTGCCATGGCACGAGCCTCCGTCAGGCGATCGGTGTACAATGGACGGGGTAAGGGGGGGGGGGGGGGCGGGGGTTGAAAAAGAGTATAAAAGAGCGCGTAACTGGACAACGAGAGGAGGATGGAAGGAAGGAGAGAAAGGACGTATGTACGTAAGACGCGAAATGTATATCTATATATATATATATATATTGATCGAACGGAGACTTCCGTTTGTCCGATTCTTCATTCTTTTATCGTGACCCTCAATCCTATCAGGAGCGATCGAGCGTTACGGTAAGCCCTTTATATCCGGAACAGGCATCCACCTTCCCTTCCCTCTAAGCCTGTTTCGACCTCCCCCCCCCCCCTCCTCCTCTTCTTTGCAATGCGGAGAACCATATAGACAGCGGCAGCAGCCACGCCGAGTGAACACGACGCGACTGGGACAGCAATAAGCAGTATATATAGAGTCGGTAGATAGATAGAGGAAGAGAGTTTGCAATCTGGAAACTCATTTGAATCACGTGCAACGTCGAGTCAAGTGCAGAAGAGTCGTATGTACATACATGCACACGCTACACAAGCGCTGCTACTCTGTACTGCACTGACTCTGGTACAACGTCGACGACGAAGACGAGTTGCTAATAGTTGGGGAATCTCTCCTATATTCTTTCTCTTTAAATATATACGGTCTATTCCCTTTCCCGGCATATCCCACCATCACTCTTTAAGCCAAGCACGGTAATGGATACCACGATTGGGTACCAAACGGTGGCGAGGAGAGAGGACTTTACGAGGGGTAACTACTACTACTACCACTACTGCTACTGCTGCTGTGCTATAGAGGGGTGAGAAGACGCCAGAATAAAGAGGGATAGAGCGAGAGAGTGAAAAGTATACAAGTAGAGACAGAGATAAGCAGAGTGTGGAGAGAGCAGAGGGGCGTGGCAAGATGAATGATCGCAAGACGCGGGAGTATTGATCCCGGGGGCTCTACTCTGCCAGTCTCTCTCTCTCTCTCTCTCTCCCTCTATCAGTCACGTCCTCCACTGCTTTTCCTCTTTCTTCCTCCTGACAAGATCCTCTTTCTCCCTTCAACCCCTCGCTCGCCCCCCCCCTCTCTCTCTCTCACGCGCGCGCTTACTATAGCGCACCCCACTCTCTCCATCCCTACATCGTTTTCACTCCTCTCTACATCATTTTATCTCTGTCCTATTCTAGGGTTCGCACCCCTGTACTGAGTGCCGTAGCGGTTGGGTTCAGGGTCATGCATGCACCCCTTTTGCCAATGTCGGTTCCTTACTTCTTCTCTCTCTCTCCTCCCTCCCCTTTTCTACTTTTATTATTTCCATTTTATTCAAGTATCTTTGAGAAAGAAGCTGTTCACGTCTGATTCCAAGTGGAGAAAGACTCGCGGAGGATCCTCATCCCAATTGACCAGACGGATGTTGACCCGTTCCCGCAACTCCCAGAGATCAATGACATCATCGATGCTCCCGGCGTATACCGGTAGCTACCTTATATTTTCATCAAAATAAACTCCACCCGCTGAGACTATACTACCGGACCACACACTCTCCTGCCAATTATTTCTCAAATAAACTCTCGCTCTTTCTTTCGATATTGGCCAAATTTAATGGGGAGGAATTGATCGATTCTTACGAAGACTTGGAATAATTAAAAATTCAAATGCTCGGTTACTCCGATTCGGAGTAGCTGATAATTTCGTGAAAGGCGTCAACTATTTTGTGGTCGATTAACAGGACCACTATTACTATCCAACCATGTTAATAACTGAAGCACCAGGTTATACATTGGGTTGGGTAGAGGACAGTCCTCGCGATCCTACAAAGTAATTACTGGGTTTCTGTTCTACGGTTAATACGATAGGCCGGCCATTCTCCGGGCTCCGCGTAATAAGTTTCTTCTTCTGTCCACTCAGAAAAATGGGATTTTAACTTAAACCGAAGTTAGCACGTACCGCGTACGCGCGCGAGCGCACATATTCTATGTATGTATGTGAAAGGAAACTCTAGAAATGTTATTACATTAGATCAATGAAAAATTATTTTATCATGCAGTCGGGCTAGAGATTTATGTTAATAAAAATTTCTAAAAGAACATCTGTGATTTTTAAGAGTTGTTAATGGAACGAGAGAAGCCATCTTTTGGGATCCTGCAACATTCTATGTGTATTAGTACTTGATGATGACTATCAATCCCATAAGCCGATTAAGCGTTGTATTTTGCAGTCTTCGATTCTTGGAAAATGTTGATTATCTGGTATTGAACCGGTCTACGCGATGCCCGTCAAACTACTATCATAACGTAATATGATTCATAGAATGATTCATCATGAATGAAACGAAGCGACATTGATGAATTTTTTCGGAATATAGTAATTATAACAAATGTGTCACACAAGTGTATCGTGTATGCGTGTGATACACAATGGATAAAGAATAATTATATCGATCCCGTTCTGCGAATTACATTGACTATGCGAATCTCAAGAATTACATTTGAGACTACAAAAGGAAATTTGTTTGTAAACTTGGAATGAATACTCGACGTATGTAATCAAGTTTAATACACTGGTAAAAGCGAATCGCCACGCTCTCGACATTTCAACCATTTTGAAGGAATAACGTTCAACCGGGAGAGCCAATCAAGTTTGCATTAATTAATTGTTATTTTTATATTCCCAGAAACATATTTTTATCAGCAGTTTCATTTAATTTCATCGCCGCATAGCGTTAGTGTTTGTCGGTATTTCTAGGCAGAATTATCGAATTTCACAGCGGCGTTTACGTGATAGGAATATCATTTGAGAAGTATATTGGTGCTACTATTGAGATACACACAGATATCCTTCTCCGAGCACGCGGAACGCTAGTTATTCAATTCGGGGATTAATATTCATTAACGTCAAATAAAGAATTACAAATTTGAATAAACCTTTCACGTCGCATTCTAATAAAAACAGAATATACACGTCTGTATATTACCAATTATTAGTGCAATAAATTAATAGTAGCAAAAAAGACTGGACTAAGTTTTTAGGAAGAAATGGTAAAACTATGAAAAATTAAAATACAAACAATAGAGTGTACGGAGAATGGATGGACTGTAAATTTAAAGGAAATTGAATTTTTTATTAATTTTTAACCAAGCTTACAATTAATCTTGACGATGAGCTCTGTGACCACGAAAGATTTCACAGTGACTCGGTAGCGTTGTTTGTGTATATGAGAGGAGGGAAATGTTTTGATGTTTTTTCTGCTCGGTTATATAGAAAGCATAAGGATATAGGGAGTGGAGTTGAAGAGGGGGAGGGGGGGGGGGGCGAAGTAGGTACATCGGAGGTTCTAAGGCGAAACTAGCGCACACTCCATCCCGCTGTTCGGCGTGTGTGTGTGTGTGTGTGTGTGTGTGTGTGTGTGTGTGTGTGTGTGTGCTCGTCGCTCGATCCTTCGTCCATCGTCCTTCACCATAGTAGTCGTATAGGTAACGATGACGATAGGAGACGAGCCTTAAGAGTGAAAGGAAAAAGAAAAGCGTAAGAAAGACGCGCGGGGATAGATCAATAAGCAGCAACCATTATGGACCCTTGGGGCTTGCAAAACAAACGAGTCATCGCAAGATTTTCTTCTCTCTCTCTTCTGGCTGGCGCACCGCCTCGCGCTTATATTTTCGCTCGCATCGTCGAGCAACTTGCCCCGCGCTGCGCTCTCTCACGTGGAATTCATCAATTTCCCCTCGAATCGAACAATGTATGATTTTCATTCCACTTTCTCCTCCTACAATCCCGTGCGATTGTTTATAAATTCTTCATAAGTTCGAATGGATAAGTAGGATGTGATTGGGTGTGAATTAAGGGAGGACCAATTGTAAGAAACGTGATTAAATTTCATTTGCATCGAGCGTGGATACACATACATATGTGTATGTGTGTGTGTGAACGTTACTCTTAAGCTAGTGGTATACACATATGTGCAGCCGTGTGTGTAGAGAGATAGTGCATGTTATAACTGTGGCGTATAATGATTATTCATCGTCATGTAACGTGACGCAACATCCTGCAAGAGATCTCTCGGCAATGTACGTGGAATGACACATAACATACCGGCATCTCGTAACGGGTTCTCACCTCTTCGTCATCCAAATGTCACCCAAGTTTAATTCTTCTTTTAATATCCGCATGATCGGGATTATCCGCACAACGGTCGAACCTTCTTAAGGAAACAAAAATGACACACTTTAATCACCCACTAAGCACACTCGACTTTATTTAACTCGCGCATTCCAGATTTGCCCCGAAGGCTGCATCATTTTTCATCGGATCCTCGGGGACAGGAAAATTGCACTGGCCAGTGGTGAACACCCCCCCCCCCTCCTCCCCCGCTCCTCTTCTAAGGATCGTCGTAAGGAAGAAAAGCAGGACGTAACGAGTCGAACGAACGCCGATCGGAACTCGATGAAGCGATCTTGGTTGGTTTCGGTGGCAGATGTGGGAACCGTGGTCGGAAAATAAGGCAGAGTCGTCGCTGTTGTCGTCGTGGTCGGACGAACGTAGTCTCGAGCCGGCATTTTCCAGCATCCTTTGGCCAAAACTGCCATGCGTAGCCGCTACTAAAACTCCACATCTCACTTCTCTAAACTTATTTCAACCATTAAACTTGCCAGACGATAAACCAAAGTAGTCGGGGAGAAAGAAAATTCCTCGAGTTATTCCTTCCGTAACTTAACACAAGACTCGAGATGGAACGCTGCAGGATGAGTTATAACATTTTCAATGGGAGACTCGAGGAAAATAAGCCTGTGGCAAGTCGGTAAGGAGAATCTATATATATATATATAGCAAAGTGAAATATCTGCGAATATTGGCGAAGAGCGAAAGAGATGGCATCAGGTGTCCACGAGACACAATCGCGCTTAACACAAATTACGTAACGTCCTCGCACGATCAGAGATACACGTTTGCTCGTTTCGCCGAGCTCGCGCCAATCGTTAGTTTCGTTGGGAGAAGGTTGCTTTGCCGTTGGAGAGAGGAATTTTGGCCTGAGAGAGAGAGAGAGAGAGAGAGGGAGTGAGAGAGACTGAAGGTAAATTGCGTTGCAGCAAGGTGCTGCTATCCTCGCGACGTTGTACGTTCACTGGTGCTCGCGAGCACGACCAAAGTGGCAAGGACAAAGGTTATCGTGGGAGAAAAGTGAAGGAGGCTCGAGAAATATTTAGGAAGCACTTTTCGCGGTAGAAGATACGGCTAATTGGGATCGAAGGAAGAAAGTTGGAGCTGAGAGAGAGGTAGGAGGAGCCAGTCCGTGGAAACTCGCGAAAATTGCACTCTCTCAACGTGGCGGACGCTTCAAGACACGCCGGGTTGTTCGCCGGTTTCGCCGTGGGTGCGATTGGTCTGTGACCTCCACCGCCCCCCAGGGGCGGTAAAGCCCGTAGAGCGCCGTCGCCACCGTCGCGAAAACGACCGGAGCGCCGCCAGGCGGCTCAACTTTCGCTTCTCCACGCCGACGCCGAGGCTGAAACCGACGCCGACGCCCGCCGAACCCGCCAACGCTAACATAGCCGGCGCCGATCGATACTCCAACCCAACCAACCCCCCCAGCGCGCGGTGGTAGTGTAGAGTGAGCGGCCCATCGGAAGGAGACCGACGGAGCGCGCGCGCGCGCGCGAGAGAGAGAGAGAGAGAGAGAGAGAGAGAGAGAAGCGTCGTCCCTCCTTTCAGTCCACCGGAACGTCGAGTCCTTCGCGGGAAGCTGCCGACAAAAACACGCCGTCATCGCCGTCGTCCTCGCCAACCACGTCCTCTCGCACCACATACTCTGTTCCATTTCTCACCTCGATCCTAGCATTCTCTCTCATCGTTATATATATATAAAATACCGGTAAACTCATCTTGCGTCCAAAATTTATCATTTTTCAACAAACAATATATCTCTCCATTGCCGCTTTATTTAATATCTTGAACAAATTTTATATTCATGGCTTAATTCCTATACATATATATGATTATTGATGTGCATGTATGGTATAGAGAGGAGAACGTAAACTGTGTTGGAGAATATTAGGGCTGAAATTCAGTGTTGACTGGAGGGTTTTGAGAGGAGCGCGATAAAAAAAGGAAGGAAAAAGAGTTTGAAGCGATATTGCAGTATGTAGAAGAGAAGGAGGGGGGAGAGTGGGTGGGTGGGGCTGCTGAGAGAAAGGGAGGAAGAAAGTGAGAAGGGATTGAATAAGCGGAGGTTAGCGAGGAGAAAAAGTAGTGCGAGGGTGGGAAAAAAGAGTTTTAGATGATAAGAAAAGGCACGAGGGTCAGTGAGAGTGCGCGCGCGCGCGCCTGCCCCAACCTATTTGCACCTATACGCAGTCATTCATTGATTGCGCTATAGCATGATGCATCGGTTGCTCGTACAAACACTTACTCGGCCATGCTTGGAGAAATATTTTTCTCTTTCGGATATACATGCGAGAATGGAGGCTTGCGCGTGTGTCGCGTGTCTCTCTATTAGTATAGAGGGGGGGGGGGGGGAGAAAGGTGAGATAGAGGGCGTGGAAGTAGTATATATGCCATATATATTGTACGTGGCAAGGGTAAAAGGAGAATTTATAGGAGGTTTGAGGGCCAGCAGGAAGACTGCTGGTAGATAAGTCATCACGGTCACCATGCGCGACTACGTCACGCTACGCAGTCAGTCATTCATTGATTGTATCATTCTATAGTGAGCGTACGCTCGCTACACAGTGGCGTAGCATGACACGCACGTAGCTTTGCGTAGTGAATCAGACAAAAAAATAAGAGCTTCCTTATATATACCACCAGAGAATGAATATTGCTCCTTCCGTTTTCAGTGACTAATGTTTCTATTAACCTCTTTAAATTAATAAAAAGAAAAAAAAAGAAGCATTTCTCTGCTCGAAAAAGAGTCATAGATCCTATGCAAATGTAAGATATAGCTTTCTCCGAGAGTTACATGGAACCTATGAGTCTCTTTCAAGGAGCTGTGCATCAAAAAACCAAAGACATTTCGCCAACCCTTCGGGCTTATCGAGGACTCGACTCGTCGATCATTCGTCCATTTTTCTAGTCTTTCTTCGCAAATTTTCTTCGATATTTTATAACAATATAGAAATAAACGAAATATTTGTAGCGATACTTACGGTTAGTGAACTAATCACTGAAAATAACATTGCAAGGATAGAGAATACAAATAAGTTTGTACTTCATAAAAAATAAAATAAAAAAAAAACAGTAATAAAAAAATGAATGGGAATGTGTTATTACATTTGGCTTATAAACGTCTCTCGATGTCTGTTCAACAATAATAAAGTTTTCTTTTTTTTTTTTTTGGATATATCTATATGTATTTCTTTATTATTAAACTGAGAGAGAAAAGAGAGGAGAATGAAGGAAAGCTACGATAAAAAGCTATCCTCGAACGGTATCAAGAATCATCCCTTCATTGCTGGCATCTTCACTTTATCCCATTGCTTTCACTTGAGTAAAATGTAATACAAAGCTTTCCACGCTTCTTGCGAGAATGAAAACAGCTCCGAAGAAATATTGAAAAAGTATAAAGTACAAAGGTTCCACAAGTATTTTTGTTTTTGTTTTTGATTTGCACCTATAAAACGATACAGGTGCTATAAATACACAATTCCGTTGGATGTATAGAAGCGAGCGAACATTTTATGGCAATCGTGAGAAGAGAGAGGTTGTAGGAAGTAAATAAATAAGATGGACCGAGAGACTGTGTATAAGAGAGTATAATAATAAGGAGCTCCTCGCGTCTGCTGGTGAGCTGCTGCTGCTCTGCTGCTGTTTTCTTAACGCAATAAGATTGTAATCATCGGAGAGAAAAGTAGTTTTATAATTGGGTCTAAGCTGTAAAGTTAAAAGACGATAATCCCCCGTCTGGTGTCGACGTAATAATAACAATTAAGGAGCGCGTTGCTTTAATTAAGAGACTGCGGTAAGTTTATCAAAGTTCAGGCTTAAAATAGCGCGCGACACACTGGCCAGGAATGTAAGGGCAGTCCACTTTTATTGTCAACCATGCCCTAAGATTAACTCGCGGGAAATTTTCTGCTCTTCTATTCTGAAATGACGCGTCGTCAGAAATATATCCAGGTTCATTGAGAAATGTAATTCGGTAGCAGGAAGTCTTAAAAAAGCAGCAGCGACGATATTATTACGAGAGTTATTGGGACGGTATAATCAAGCTTGGATGACAGTTTGGAGGACGATGAAAGGGTAATATAAGTGTACATACCAGAGCGGGGCCTTTCGGATTTGTCAGAATGCTTCCCGAACGGTAACAGCTATATAGCATATACTATTGTTATGTCCTAAATTGTGTAGTAAACTCAGGAACAGATTTTGTTGTGGGCTCCAGTGTCCGCTGCCTACCAGCTGGTAGTAGCTGTAGGAAGTTCGATGGAGGATTTTATTATTGAGGGATAACACTTTGTTGAGTAAACTACGATGATTTTAAATGGTTTTTAGTATTAACCATAACAAGTATAAGAGAGCCTTGCAAGACTGTTCTTGTTGAAGGTACAATTAGTACTTGCTAAAGACTAATCAAATTAATCGACGCCGGGTCCTGGATCGTGATCCAGAGAGATGGCTAAGCCAATCAAAACGTTTTTTTAAAATGAATTTATCCTATCTTTGACCAATAAGAAGTAAAGCATCTTAGAGTGAGTGGGAGGTAGAATTCTCTCACAGACTTTCAGTCGTACGATGCAAGATGCAAACGTAGGCAAAGATAAGGTCCTGGCGATGGTGGCTGCTGATTCTGGCATATGGGATTACATTCAACTATCTTATTTCTTTTAATAAAATAATTTTAATTTTTCGAAATTAATTGGTCAGGGACGTAACCCTATATACAAACATGCATATAGACAGATACATATGTCAGCGCGTGAAACGAGTCGAGTCGAATCGAGTCGAGTCGAGTCGAGTCGAGTCGAGAAGCTCAGAAACCGATCGATTACCAGCCGTGTCTGAATTTAGGTTAACCGAAGGACCTTCGAGAATAGTAGTACGAGCCACGAGGGGAGCTTCATGATAAAAACGATTCTCTACTTTCGAGTGGATGGATATTCTCGTACGGCCATTCTATTATTCAACCGAGCGCGTAATCTCTCTCTCTCTCTCTCTCTCTCTTATATATATATATATATATATATATGTTCAAGAAGAGGAAGGACGATACTTTGAAAAATTCTCCTCGACGTCTTATCGAGCTTCAAGGAGGAATCTTCATTGAATTATGAGGCAGAATAGTAAATACGATACTATCGCGCGCACACCTTCTTTGCCTTGTAACTATTTCAACAGCATATCCTTATAACGAACTGCTTATATATTCAACCTTGGAAAGGATGTAGATAAAATTAGCATGTCTAAGTAGAAGGCAACGTCTCTCCCATGTGCCAGAGAAATAAAGCAATCGTATTAGTACTATATATATACTGAACGAGCAAGCCTTCTATACCGCTGCTGTACGAAACTAAGCTTGAACCAAGGACTATTATATATATATATATATATGTATAGCAATCCAAAGAAAAGATTTACATCCTATCAGAGGGTGCGGCGATGCTGGTGCACAGGTATGGACCTTGCAACAGCGAGTCTCATCATTAAAAATACAGCCATACACGACTAAGGCTGTATCTACAAAGATTAGGGTGTGTGAACTTGGCTCCCTAGCTATGGCATTCCGTAGTTTTCATTAGAGTTTTAGCTTCTTCTTCGCTCTCTAAAGAGGTCTTTGCTATTAAAAAAAGGGTTCTATCTGACATTTAAAGCTGCCATAATTGCGATTAAAAAACTGGGAGCTAACTTTACACCTAATTTTTTGGTAGAATAGCTCTCTCAATGGATTAATCGTTTTCTTTAGCATCCTATAAAGTTCTCCATAGGAAAAAAGGATTTTTAATGAAAAATCATTAACTGAAATGAAATGTCCTAAATTTATAATATTGCTTCTATCGACTGAACAAAATTATTCTCAAGAGTTCCAGTAATTCTGGCCGCTTTTCTGTATTCCTCTTAAAGAAAACAAAAATAATTTTTTGTATGAATCTGTAGGACCAATGAGTAAAAGTTATTTGACATTGAAGGTTGATTTTTGGTATACATTTGAATTTTGTATTATCATTGATCTTCAAGTTCGCACAACTTTTTATTCATTGATCCTATAGCTTTCTTCCAAAAACATAGCTTTTTGTTTTCTTCAAAAGAGATGCAAAACTATAGCCAGAACTACTATAACTCTTGAGAATACATTTTTTTAGTCGATAGAAGTAATATTATAAATTTAGGACAATATTTCATTTTCAATTAATGATTTTTCATTAGAAATCCTCGTTACTTACAAGAAACCCTAAAGGAAGTTAGAGAGAAGCGATTAAACTATTGAGAACTATTCTATGTAAAAATTAGGTGTGAAATTAGCTCCCTGTTTTCGAATCGTAACTATGGCGACTTTAAAGACCAAATCTCTTTTTTCAATAGCTAAGTATCCTTTAGGGAGTCAAAATAAAGTTAAAACTCCAATGAGAACCATAGAATTCCATAATTGAGGTGTCAACTTCACCCACTCTAAAGATTAACTTATCAGAAATCTGAGAAAAAATAAGACGTTTGAACAAGGTTAAATAATATGAAAAATGTCATGTTTCAAGTTGCAAAAATATAAGTACATTAAAAATGAAGTGGTTTAGTAAGAAGCGCGAGTTGAAGATTAGTGGACGAGCCATGCGCTGACGACGAGTCGAGCAAAGGTGCAGTGTACCAAAGTTCATGCACCCCAAGAGCAACGCGCCGTTTCCCGAGACGTTGGAACGCTGCATCGTCTGGAATTTTATTTACACACGCGCACCCACATGGCAGTGAATGCGTACTCGAGAACGACATCGATGCGACACGTGTCTAAAAAAGACTCGAAGAATGTCGGGCTCGCCCATTGAGAATCTAGTTTCCACGTTTACAGTCAAGTCGCCTAATCGGCAAAGCCGGCCTGGTACGGTCAATGGGAGGGGGAGAGAAAACAATGCGATCGAAAGGGGAATGGATGAGAAACGAGAAAAGAAGAAAGAGAGAGGGAAGGAAGGGGAAGGGACAGGGGGGAAACGATTACGAAATCCTTGCTTGGTAAGCACCTGATAACACAGCAACTCGCTGCTTTTTTTTCCTATCGCATGTACGTACATACATATACGTTGCTCTGTTTATGCGGTACAATATATATGTACTACAGGTATGTACGGTTAGTAGTAATACACATTTGTAGAGAAAAGAATGTCACTGCGCGTTCCCCGTTAGATTTGATTAATGGACTTATCGGACATTCCCTGGATTAACCTTAGATTATCATCGGGTATTAACCATCCGATTCATTCACATGGACTTTATATATATATATAGACGTACGTACCACACAGAGTTCCTCCTCCTTTTTTCATCGGCATGCATGCGTCTTAACGTCTTCATAATATTCCCCAAGTTTCTCCTGCGATCATCCCTCACGATTATTGCTATACTATCGCGTTTCAAGCGTGCACTTTGTCCTCTTGCGCGTCTTCCCACTTATCTTCGAATATATGACGTATAAGACTGTACGAAGTGGGACGAAAAATACGCAACAACGCGTCGCTCCGCAGTGCGAGCTTCGAAGGAAAAGATACAGCGATCGCTAAATTAGCGAAACATTTTTCTACGAAAAACTGAAAAATCGCGCGTTTGACGTTCCTCCAGAGGCCCGGTAATATATACGGGTAGGGGGCTTGTGGAAAAATGTCGTTTAGTTGATTATTATTTCGGTGGTGAATGCTAGGTGGTGGTTGAAAGCGGTGGCGGTCGAGCAAGTTTTGCCATTATTCGAAAATAGTACTCGGTCTAATCCTTAGAATTAGCTCGGCAATTTATGGAAAATTTCCGTAAGACGCTTTGGCTGCCAATGGTTAAGTAATAATTACGGCAAGGCTCGAAGCGTATTAGTGCAAGGTTGCTCCTCAGTCTTGATAGGACACGTTCGAGGTAGAGGGAGACTCGTGTAGCGATGGGAAAAGGGGGAGGGAGACCATGGTCGGAGTCCGGCCATCTATGCCCTTCGAAGTAATCCGGTAAATCGAAGAACTTGCAAGTTGAACCGCAATTTCCTGGTTGTTAGCGAGTAACCTGAGACAATGCCATTGGCAGCTATACGAAGAGTACGAAGAAATGCCTGCCTCTACCTACCTACACCCTCATAGTCGGCCTCGGGTGTCCTGTCTGGAGGTCAGCTAGCGCTCGAGAACGCGGAAATGATCTTCTAAAAAGGCTACTTGTCTCTTTCCAAGCTCCATCTGTCACTGCATTTCCACGATTCTCACAGTTTCTTACGACTTGCGGCCAAATGGATATAGAAAATTCCAACCTGTTGGAGAATCCCGTCAAACCGGCTAATTCGCAAATTTCCGCGACTTTATTACGTATTTTACATTATCGAGCGATTCGAGTACATGAATGAATCCCTAATAATAGAGGGCAGTTTTTTACGTCCAAGTAAATTGGATATGGCGAGAATAGCGATTGACGACATTGGGTAGCGGTATTATATTTGGTAAATCGAAGGTATTCCTTTCCGATAGATAATAGCTGCTCCGCGAGACCATCTCTCCTCCTCCCAACTGGTCCTAATGAAGTAGTAGAAAGATTTTAAAGGTTCCTGGTATTTCTGTCGGAGCGAATGGCCATCTCGTCGATTTAGGAATTCTTTCTCGGCAAAGCTACGTTAATTAAACTTATCTGCTACTCAGCGGGGTAAGGAGAGTGGTGTCGTCGTTTGACTCGTCGTCGTTGCTAAGGCCAGTTGGCTGGAGAGAAAGAGAGAGAGAGGCGAAGACAGGAAGGAAAAAAAACTTGGTAAAAAACAGTGGTTCTTTAGAGATAGAAAGAGCTCGTGCTGGTTTTTCCTAACTCGTTAGTCACGGCTTCGTCTTTATGAATGGGTTCGTTGGTGGTTCAGGAAGAATCGTATACTATCTCTCCACTGCTACTACTACTACTACTACTACCACCACTAGAGAGTATACTCTCCGCAACAGGGTGTCAGCTCGTGTCCTCGGGGGCTTGCTATAAACCTGTGCGCTGCTGGCCCACTACAGTAATAAGCGCCGGCAAATCGATCCTTCCTCTCGTCTATTTGACGAATATCATCGATAACGAGACGCCCCAGCGCATTTGAACGATCGAAGAAATGTTGAGGATGGAGAGAAATATTTGCAAAAAGTAATAGGGCGCTGTGCCTGAGGAATTCTTCGGTGGATATTTTTTGGTTGGCAGAGGCAAAAGGGATATTGGTGTGCGCGAGCGAACGAGCGAGAGACGACTCTCGTTAGGGCGCGGCTGCTGATGCTCGATCGCGCGCTTCCTCTTCGACGGGAGAGGACGCGAAAGAGCCGAACAACTATGCCGAAGAGAGCTCGGTGGAATAAGCCCGAGCGAGAAAGACATCGTCCGCTGGAAGGCGAATTGATGGGAGAACGAGAGAAGTGGAGAAGAGCCCTCTCCCTCTCTACCTCCCCCCCTCCCCCTCCACCAACCAACATCTCCCCCTTCCCACTCGGGAGAAGGCGTTTATCATTCGTATCGCGGGCTTACTTTGGACTCCGGAGCCTTTTGCCTCTTGGAAGATTCGCCGCCGCCACTGCCGCTCCCCCCTCCACACCCGCGTACCAAGCACGAGAGGAGGAATAATATGGAATGAGACTGATAGGGTAGAAGAATGCGAGGAGAACAGTGCGAGAGAGAGAGAGAGAGAGAGAGAGAGAGAGAGAGGGAGGGAGCCGGAGAAAGGAGGACAAGTCGTTGTCCATTGGAGGAGACGAGGGAGGTCCGAATGGTATTCGAGGAATGTCATGTAATAATCGGGCCGCCATTCGAGCGTCCGTCTCAACGACGCCAGGCGGCGCCACCGCTCAGCTTCTCTCTGCTCCTCGCTTCTTTCAGTATTCTTCCAATAAGACCAGACCCCGCGTGCAATATATTCACCGACAACAACAATCTACATATACTATATACTGTAGAAGCGCGTAGTTTGCTCGATTGTTTCTCTCTTCTTACTTTCGAATTTCATTCACGTATCGAAAATATACACGCGTATACCCGTGTCTCTATGTCAGGTTGTACCAACGTTCCTCGGAAGCTTTCTGCATTGGACGGATTTTACAAGGCTTTTTCAGCGGAAAGCTCGAATCGGTGCCGGCCTCTCCTCGTACAGAGAATCTCCTGCATGGATTTCACCAAGGAGAAATAAATACTTTTTCTGTTACATGGTAAGATATTGGTGGAATTGAAGGGTAACGAGAGAAAAGGGGGGAGTGTGGAGTTGTTGGCGAAGCAAAAGCGAAAAACCGGTATTTTTGCGTCGAGCACCGAGGGGTGCATTTCGTTGCCATTATAAAAGCCTGGGCAACCCCTGGTGCGTCTAGACGACGTGGCCTCCTATCAAAAACAGACCACCAGACTCAAAAGGCTGAAAGGGCAAAGAACTCCTCATAATGCCAAGAAATTAAAGTTTCTCTATATAACCACCTATACTCGTTCTCGAAGCCTCTCCTTCTTGCGTGCGAAACCCCTCCCCTCCACCTCCTCCTTATTTTCCCCCTTCACCTCTTATACTTACCGCTACTAATCTTTTCGATCGACATCAACGTTACGCGCGAGCGAAAGAAAACTTTTCTTTTGTCATTAACGGATGATGCGCGCGCGCGCGCGCGCGCGCGAAATTAACCGACCACGACTGTGCTGTACATACCTCTAATCGTATACGCGTAGCTATATACCTACTGATTTTTCGTCGATTGTACAATTTATTAAGTGTAAAGTAGCAATAAAATACCCGTGGTAATAATGTTCGAGATCTTATTCGGATTACATTCGTTAAAAGGAATTATTGGTACTCGAAAAACGCGTGTACAAGTCCCTAGATAGCACACTCTACACAGTTAAATACTTTGCATAATCGTAACTTATTACTACACCAGTTATAAGACGGCTTCCATAGTTACTAGTACACGTTGACAGCGGTATCCTTGAAGAAACCTATAAACGTTTGTCGCGCTTGGCTCGGCGATAAGTCGTTGTGCATTAATATGAATCTACGCCAACTTATTACTACTACCCAGTCGAGTAAAAGAAAAAAAAAATGCTGGGATTGAATAGTCTTTTGGAAAACATATATATAATGCTAACCGTATAAAATGGCGATAAACACAACATTATTAAATGCAATTGTGAAACGACAACTAAATAACATCGTTGAACTTGAAAGTAGCAAGTAGGGAAATAATACAATTGATGCTGCTGGTAATATGCAGCTGTCATAAATAGACATCTGATCACGATTCTGAAGGTCGATTTGATCTAGATCTCGTCGCCGTTCTGGAGGATCGGAAGGGCACTGGTTCGAACGCTTTTCTATCTGGCCGCGTAAGAGAATATAAGCCAACCAGGCTGATAAACGACCTCTGGAATGTTAGATAAAGCCAACTAGGACCAGCTACGAGTTAGCAGCAACAGTTGGAACGAGATTGTATGTCCGAGAGAGAGAGAGAGAGAGAGAGAGAGAGAGAGACCAGCTTTGGAGCAAGAAAGTAAAGGAGATGAGAGAGCCAAGAGGGGAAAGGAAGTAGCAAGCAGTCCCACACACGTAGAACGTGGGTTTTATCTGCCCACAGAGTCCAGTACGTCTCGATAAGAATTCACACTTTCCCACGTCATGAGGAAAATAAGAGATCGCGCGCACCGAGTACGCCATTTCCAATAAATTCTTCATGAGCTACACAAATCATCTAGAGATGCTCGTCGATGCTTTAAATGCAAGTAACATATTTGTAACGTTATCATTGTCAAAGGAGGACACCAAGCTTAATGTAATTTTCATTGTAATTTAAGCAAACGATGAAACGCAAGAAATGGATCTAACATTTATTTACCAACCATTCGATGAATTCATACCTTTTTCATCATAACCTATAAACTATATGTCTAAAAAGTAAATGTTATTGTTTCAGCAAGTACAAACGGGTGAAGAGGGGTTTATTATGATAAGGCGGAATGACGAAGCTTCGACGGTATTCAGTCTTTAATTTTGTATCATGTTTTCTTTTATTTCAAAGCTACGACCGCTACGACCAAGTAAACAGAGCGCGGCGTGGTGCGTGGCGCCCCCTGACTGATAAAACGCCATTGAAACCTCGAAACATTCTCAGGATTTGCGACGTGCGTGTACTATCCTGTGCTGGGTTTTCGCGCATGTGAGAATCTCAGCGTGACATACGCCTCGACTCGGCACAGCAAACTTACAGCGTGACATTCCATAAACGTTAAAAGAATATGTTTCTCGTAGGCAAATTCGCGTTCGTCATAGCCACATAACCTTCGAAACTTGTATAGATGAGCATAGAAGCTAGTTACGGATAATTAGATAGGTAGAAGAAATAATACGATCGCACGCACGCATGCACGCACGCACGCCAGGAGACTGGCATGCTTTGGTAGTGGGGTAACGGTGCCGAATGACCGACTACCGTGTACCGACCCCTTCCGCTCACGATTACAACCTCTTATAATGCGTTTTGGTGACGGTACTTACCCTCATCCGAGTATGGTACGTCGACAACCTGGATGTAGGATATATCTGAAACCCACAAACACCACGGGTTAGCGCAAAATCCCTCGTGCTTTTGGACAGCCTCGTCGGATCCACAGGCACTCACTCACCCGCCATCTTGTAACAAACCTCCACGCGCCCTCGCGGCAAACGACTCAACTACGAAAGTCGAACTGGTTAAAACCGAGATCTCGAATTCTCAGAATCAATTTTAAATTCTTTGAAATATTTGGCGGTTTAAATCGTTTAAATCATTAATATGATACTTAATTGTATCTATTAAAGCAACGCAACAATCGCAAACATATTAATGGAAAAAGGATGATTAGATTATTCTAATAGAATATCGTTATTCTGTTATTTTCTAATATGCTGAGATCATGTATAATTAATAATCTATGTTTTTGCTTGGAAGATTAGAGAAGAATAAATAACCTGTGTGCAAACGTAGTTGTTTAAATAAATTGCTGCGCATACATTATTATTATGTAATAGGGTATCAAAAGATACACTTGTATGGTAGGGAGAGCTTTATTTTATAACAAATTCTTGTAAATTATACACATAATGAAATATTAGAATTCTCTTTATGTTTGGCCAAGAAAATAATATATATATATATATATATATATATATTTATATATACTATATGAGTATATCTATCTTATTTTAATATAATTATACACAACAGTATTTGGCTGTTTGCAAATACTGTGATAAGATTTTTAATAAATTCGAATATTTCTAGAGATAATTTTAAATATTTTACACTTAATGCTGACTTTCGTTTTTCAATTTAAACAAATTTACAATCGATAATAGGTGTGTTTTGCGTCAATTTGTGAACCAGTCACAAATTATTTAATGTAGAATATACTTTTTAGAAATTGCTAGCAATTTAAAAATAAATTTTAGATAGAGTCTTTGTAAGGTCTATAGAATATGAGAAAAATATTTATATTACACTCTAACTTTTGTTAAGTAAGTTTTAAAAATGCAAATTGTATGTAGTGAATACCACAGGAAATGCTTTGATTGTATTATTATTGCAAATATACTTCATTCCTTAAAATAGATATGATAAATACTAATTGAATATAACTTTATATGTAAAAAATATGTATATTTTTATATTACCTAAAAATATGATGCAGTAACCAAAAATGTGTGTAATTTGGGGTACATTCCACTTTGCATTCGCAGTATTCAAAATATAAAGTTAGTGTGATATATATATTATGAGCATTACAAATGTCAAGCGGTAATTCACCCTTGGTCAAATCAGTAGAATTCTTAAAATTAAATAATGCTAGAAATATTTGTTATTTGCCAATTCTATTGAATAAATATATATCCCTTTCATCGAGAAATCTTTTTCAGATGAGTTTTAACTATTATTACTTGCAGAAAAAATCTTATTAAAACTCTAAATCACTGTAGCAAATAACTTTGGAAATAAGAAACAATCCGTTTAGAAATAGAAAATAAAAGTAAAATGAAAAAAGTATTATTTGATCTTTTTGTATTATTTAAATGCACGAACTTTAGGTTTAAACTAACTGTTAAAATATTGAGTTTGATTAAAATAGTGCTTTTTAATCCCGTAATGTAATGGATGAAGAATCACGAACCTACGTTGTATCGACGATCAACTTTCGAATGAAATATTTTTCTTTGCTAAAAAAAGTAGACACGAATTGTCTAATAACTAACACTAACAAAGGTGTTTAGCTTCATTAGCGTATCATAATATTTTTTCAGACTATTACATATATTTTTACTTCATTATTCCCGAAATTCTTTAATCAGCGTATTCCAAAGTTTTAGCCCAGGTTTCAATATTAAAACGTAATTATTTTATAATAACCAATTATTAAAGAGAAAGTATTCAAATGTTATTAATAATTTTGCAACTTTGTGTACGTTTCTTCACAATCATTAATAATCTTGCTTGGTGTTGTATTCTTTAATTCCAATTATCCTGAAGAGTAGGAAGTAAGAAACATCCTAGCATAAAACTTTCAATCGCCACGATGTGCACCTACTTATAAGAAATAGAAATAAATTATAATTACATTTCGTTTCTTGAAGTCTCTACTATTTTTTAAACTCTTGATTATCTTATGATTTTTCCTGAGAAATTTGTAATAAAAGAAAAATAATAAAAGCATATAGGCAAATGCTGTTTCATTTGACAGATGTCATACATTATCCAATGCTATCTCTTCTATCGCTGCCCTACACATAGGACATTCTGTTAAGTGTTTCGAGCACGTCTGACAGAAGCCTCTGTGAAAATTACATTAATTAACGTTACTTTCTTTATTAAAGTCTTCTTCGAAATAATATTATGATAAATAATTATTACCTGTGGCCGCACGGTAGTAAGCTTATTGATGCTTTTTGATCAAAGCACAAAGTACAAGAATCTTCTCTTACACTAAGTTTTCTCAGTTGATCTACGTATATATGCCTAGGAAGCACAACCTTATCTTCAGGATGTAATGTAGCATAATCGTTAAATTTTTTATACTCTCGATCAGTTGGTGGATATTTGAAAGGTATATTTCCGAAATTAAAAAGACATTGTTGGAATGTCATGAAACTAGCCGCAGCAAAGAAACCCGATCTGTAATTAAACGATTTCAATCTCAGATTATAGGACTAAAATTAAGCAATTTTACCTAGCAGTCATGAAAACTTGAAAACAAGGTTTGAGTGGAACTCCATTTATAGAAAATACAATTTCTAATTTATTTAAATCCAATAGACAGCCCAAAATATCTCCAGCTTTCCAGCATGGTCTATCATGGCATTTCTCACTTCTTGCGTTATACCAGATAAGTCGGCGGCAACCGTCATAAGCCAAAGAGAATGCATCATCGCCTATGCCATATCCCTCCTTCAATAATAAAGTAGTATTTTAGACTTATATGAAAAGAAATGTGGCATACTGATACAACATCTTATCTTACATGATTTAGGAAAGTACTGTCTTTTGTTGCCCATCCAATTTGCATAACTCCTGTAGTTATAATGAGTGTTTCATAATACCATATTCCAGAATCAACAGAGAATGTACATCGAACACTTTCAAAAGAATAAGCATCACATCGAGCCTAGTATATAAACAGATATAAAATATGCTTGTAATATTGAAATTTGAAAAAAGTTTGTAATCCTACTTATTTAAATATATATTTATTACCTCTAGTCCATTTGGAGATATTTTAAGGTATTCACTAACATCCTTTGTATTTAACATAACATTAATACCTGTCATATCAACAACATCATGAGAGTACTTTCTGTCATCCATTAAGACTGCAATAATAAAGAAGCATAATGAATTTTGTAATTAAATTAATTGTATCTAATTATAAGACTCAACACGAGTCTTTTTTCAATCTTACATAAATTATCTAAGCACCACTGTGCACAAAATCCAACTTGACGCTTCACATAATGTTCATCCATTGCCCATTTTTCTAATTCTAATAAAGGATTTATTTTCTCAGCCATAAGCCGTTTTTTAATTGTTAGTTTATTTTCACCTATTGAACAAAAAATAAGTGCTTTTACAATTATTCTATAAAATAGGTGAAAATTTTAAAAACAAATAGTGCACACTTACTTGTTTGTGCAAACTTTTCTAGAGCTATTAAAGAATATAACACCACATATGGTTCGCTATCTTCTCTCTGAAAAGTATTAGTAGAGATTAAGTAAGTTATACATTGACACTTTTAATACAGATTGATATAAGTTTGAACAACTTACAAGATTTCCAACAAGATAATCCAAAGTAGCATCAGATAGTATAGCTATACTACTAGGACCAGCTAACTTATCTGCAATGCATCCTAGTACCACACAAATGTTACGCTGTTGAGTGGCACTTATTTGTACCTTTTCAAGTCTTTGAGATAATTGAAACATACGTGACAATCTTAAAACAGAATCCTGTTGGAAATATAAGAATAATATAATATTAATTATAAATGTGCTGTAAACCTAACACAATTTATACCTTTGAAGGTAAAGGACAGTCATCTAGCAATAGAGTCATAACCGATGGACCTAACGGGTTATGCATAGGAATAACATTTATCATTGAGCTAACCACCTGAATCCAGCCATCCTCTTTATCTGCGATTGCATGCAATTTTAACATAGCATGCGGTTGCTCTTGTTCACTTAATAAATAATAGATTTAATTATAATAATTGGGACTTATATTTATTTAGATATTTATATATAAACTTCTTACTTATCAACAAGAGAACCAATCACTCCTAAAGTTTCCAGGACTAGCTTATCAACATTAGCAGAAGTTGGAAATTTAAATGATGGTGCTGGTGAATCACCGGATTCAACTGTGCCAGCATTGGTATCAAAAGCAGAAGTACCAGATTCCGTAACATTTTGGTCATCATATGTTCCAATGCCTTCTAAAGTATCTTTGCAGCAACAATTTCCCATTCCCACAATTTACAATTGCTAATTTATTCTCACTAATGTTGTATCTATGTAGTATTGACACAACTTGGTAACATGTGTACTTTGAAATATACTGTATAAATTAACTAAAATAGGTAAAATAAAATTATTCTTATGTAAAAATATTTATACTAATTAATTAATTTAATATGCATACCTGTTAGTATATCATCAAAGAACATGTCTTTATAGCATTACAGACATTTACCACTAATGTCCCTTGTGTGTTTTCTCTTCATCATTTTCACTAATTTATTGCTAAAGCAGTTGCTATAAATTATTCAAAAATAAAATAACATGCTATTGATGTTATGCAGTGTAAAAGTGATCGTGTCCCGAAATTTGTATTACAAATAAATTGAAAGGGGAACCACTGTCAAAATATTACGTTTATATATATATTCTTATTTGAGCATTATTAATTAAAATTTGTTGTTATTTAGATAAATTCGAGGTGTAGAGAGAGAATGATATTATAGAATACGATAGAATGATTAGAATTATAACAAAATCTGAAGTTCTTCGTGTTTACACCCTTACACTGTTTACACTTATAATTGCGTATACACGTATACATGAATAGTATACCATATCATTGGAGAACAATTAAGGTTAGGTTTTCAACTGCACTGCCAGTAATGCTTTATCTAATAAATAAATTTGATAAATAATCGCTATTTTAATCTTGCATTATATGACGATTATTATTGTGTAAATTATAATCAAATAACACTAAAACATGACGTTTATTGTTTCTCGCTTTCCTCTAAACCGAATATATACACAATTTTCACTATAAAATCTCGACTTTATAACGCAACATAACTGTAGAACTCTATTGTAACGAAGTACAGTTTTTTGTTATATTGTAATAGTTCGTAATTTATAATTCCAATATTTTAATCTCTAGCATACAATAATTAGATTAATGGTAAACCCTGAATTTTATAGTTATATACATAAATATATTACAATAATCAAATACTACCATTCTATCGAAAGTAAATTACGTGTCAACAACGTCGCTTATTATGTTCTGTATTTCTTTGTAACAAAATTTATTCACTTCTTTGTATTAAAAGATAGTGTTAGTTTATTTTACAGATATTGTAGTTTTTCACTGATTTATACTAATAAGGAGTCTATACATATATATATATATATATATATATATATATATATACTTATTAAAAAAAATGTCGTATTAGTATTATATATTTTAAATCGCAATGACCTGACCTTTAAGCTTGGTTGACTTGGAATGTATAATAATTAAAAATTATTTGAGAATACAATGATATGTTATTTTTGAAATATATTCTTATGTTTTAATATTATACAATATGATGTTGATAATACATTTTCCTTATATGAAATTGCGAACCATTTAACATTCATTATATGGTGAAATGCATTTTAAACTTTTAATATTGCTCAAAATCAATTTGTTTTGATATCAAATATAAAATAATAGATCACTGACTATTCACTGTTTGAATATTCCGCATTGAATCATTTTCCAATGCAGTTCGAGACTCGAGTCAAAAGTACAGTATGTATCGATAATAAGTCGATTTTACATGGCGATCGCGGGTATGCCCAGCAGTTTCAAGATAAATTTCTCAGCACGCGACTGAGACAGATCGTTGACCGTTCTTGTATATTGTGAAACTAATAATGATTAATGATAATTTATTTGATTTTAAATTTAAGCAATTTTAAGGCAATGGAATTCGTAATTTATTAGCTGTAAAGTAATAGCGATTAAATATTTTAAAAAGCCGCACAAATGCAATCACATGAGAAAGACAGAAGAGTGTCAACGATCAATAGTATTACGAAAATGAACTGGTGAATTCTTCGTTTACAATTTTAGGCAAATCATAATGTCTGGGAATTACGAGAAACTACAATCAGAACCAGACAATTATGTGAAATCTTTCTATGATCTCTTCAAGAATATTGCCGAAGCACAAAGGTTTGAACAAAAATGTGTATAACCTCCCTTTAACTTTGTTTACTTGATGCTTTTGACGGTGACTATTTATCGCAATTTATATGTTCCACGATTATTTTATCTAATGGATATTCGTCTATTTATTATTGTAAATCTTTCGTTTTCTATTCATATTTAATAGTGGAAAAAGTGGTAGTTCTTATTAATGCCTTGTAGCTAAAAGTATAACCTCAAAGTTGATGTTTTCAAAATAGTGTGATACAACTTTTGACAGGTGTTATCCGACTTGGTAAATATATTCCAAGCTCGTTATTTTATGCTATCAATTTATTAAATACATTTAAGGGATCTGTTAATTTATTCCAGTATGGCTTAATTTATTATTAGAGCTCTAATTTCTTTAAATCAATTTTTTAGAAATAAAGGAGACTGGAAGAAGTGTAAAAAGAATAAAACGGTCCGAAAAAGAAATAAGAAAAAGGTATTAATATTACTAATACATAATATAAAAATTATAAATCTTTCTTAATATTTTTCACAGCATGATTTGAATAATGATATAAATTATACAAACCCCCCTGAAGTAGAAGTACCTTGTAATGCATCTGCATTTGCTGTGTTTGCGGGTGTTCGAAATGTTATCTTAGAAAGATATGCAAGAGCATCTAGTGAGATATACCGAGCAACCAACTGTGGTTCACCTCCACAACCAGATCTTAGTGATACTATTGACTCAGAAAGTGAGATCGATGAGAGAGTATCAACTGTACAGAGTTTACCAAAGGTAAATAAAAAATACTTGTAAATTAAACTTCACACAAGCATAAATTATTTATTAGATTGTAGGTATTGGTTTAACAAGTGTTTTTACATTGATTCGAGAAAGTAGATCTATTGATCCTGGTCTATGTACAAAAGCATTGTCAGCTCTATTAGATGTATTACAAGGCCAGTTGCCAGAAGGCTTAAAAAGTGAACCGGATGAAGTTGTTGGTTTGTATTAATCAATAAGTGTTTTAATTGAAATATTAAAAATGTCAATTTTTTAATATCTTTTATTATTTGGTTTTAGAGCCTCTATTCGATCTTCTCTTGGATCTTGCAACATCTCATGGCCCTGAACCTGCAGCAGCTAATGATGGGACCCATTTGACAGCTGTAGCCTGTTCATGTCTGTTAAGTTTGGTTGTGGTTAGAGGTGATACTGGCCGTCTCTTAGCCACTGTAGCTGCTTTACTTATGTCTCCTAGAGCATTAGCCATTCAAAATATTCAGGTTAGTTGACATTCAGAAAGCTTTTTAATAAATAAAAAAAGCATACAAATTATATTTTAATTTATTTTAGATGCCATGTGTTTTAACTTCTTTACAAAGAAGCGTTCATGCTGTTTTGTTGGGTAAACTTGCCCGGCCTGATTGGTTTACATATGGAGTTCCTAAAACTTCTAAGATTTATACAAATACGCTTAGGTTACCAAATGAGATGAGCAGCATAGTTCTTAATGGAAGAAGCTTTGTAAGTGATGGAAACTATTTGTACCTGCATACTAATCGTGGATTGTTGAAGATTGGGAGTGGTCATGGTGGCACAATATGGGGTCATATGTATATTCATAAATCTGATTTCTACCCATCTGTAACTGGATGGCTGGGTTATGCTAATGTTAGTTTTACATTCATTTATTATATATTTTTTTAATTTATTATATTTGTTACTGTGTTAAATTATATTTTAAAAACATTTTTATAAAACAATAAAATTTTTAATTCTATATTCTGATTATTTTTTAGAATTCCTTGTATTTTAAATGCTCATCTAGAAAGCAATGTGAATTACTGATTTTGGATACTGAGACGTTATCAGTAACGGGCGTTGCTGTTTTGGAAGGAAAAGACTGGTCATCTTCTGTAATGTTTTCAGATGGTGAAAATTTGGGAATGATTACAGCAGCGAAAGATGTGGGTTATTGAAAACAATTTTAAATTAATAATCAAAATGTGTTTGATAAATTAAATTTTTGTATGCTTCTATTAGGAAGGGTTTGTCGTTCGTACAATTAATACTTTAAGTAATCCAGTCACAGTTACCTCTGAATTACCATTAAAGCTGGTACGAAAATGTGTGGATGTATTTGGATCTGTAACATTTGATGGGGAGCCTGTTTATTTTAATGTTCACACCTTAAATCCAGGATGTGATGATGAAATTGTAATGGTTACAGCAGGAAAGGAATTTGGCATACTTAAAACTGTGTCTGGAAAAGTAAGTATTTTACATAAATTTACATAGACAATGTTTTTTTTATTAAATAACACTTGTTTTGCTGTAGGTGCTGTATACAGGAAAAGGTACTTCTTTGGGATTGAAAAGTAATACAAGGCTTGATAGGTGGGTAGAGATCTCTCTCGGTAAAGGACCAAAGGTTGTACATATAGCAGCTGGTCATGATGGCCAGCATATTGTAATGGTGTTGGAAGATGGATCAGTTTTGTTTGCTGGTACAGCAAAGCGTGGAGAAGATGGAGATAGCAGTAAGAACTTTTGTACTTTTGTAATTGAGTAGAATTTGTAGATAAGTTTGTATCATTTTTCTTAAAGGTAAGGTACGCAAACAACCAAAGCCCGTTAAACCAAAGAAAATGCAGAAAGTTGAAGGGCAATTTATAATAGATGCAGCTTGTAATAATGGTACTACAGCTTTGGTTTCAAAAAAAGGTTCCTTGTTAATGTTTGGTAAAGATACACACCACAGTGATCCTACAACAGGCATGGTTACTGACTTAAGAAACGTATTTATTGTGCACGTTTCTTTGGGACAAGCACATACTGCAGCATTGACTAATAAAGGTCATCTCTATACGTTTGGAATAAATAATAAAGGGCAATGCGGTAGAGATTTCACTACAGCTCATACTGTAAATAAAGAGATGTCAGTAATAGTTATGGAAACAGGTGTGGGGGAAGATGAAGTTTTAACCGCAGAAGAAGGTAGGGCATACACAAATTTATTATTAAATTACTTTATACCAATAATTTACGTTATTAATTTCGTTTATATTTTTAGAAAGCACAGATAGGAGCGAGGAGCTAGAAGAAACTAGGGACATTTGCTTACCTGGGCTAAGAAAAAAAAGATCTGATCAAAATTCTGGCCAGTTAGTTTCACATTTGAAAATGACTTTTTTATATAACATTATCTAACGTAGTTTTGTATTTTAGGGAATGTGTTTGCGGACCCGGAGACAGTGGTTGTGCAGAATGTGGTTGTTGTCGTACATGTACGAGAAAAGGTTCTGATAATGGTACGAGAAAATGAATTTTATTTGCTAAAAATTTGGGACGCTTATTATTATACCAGTACTTTTTTGGTTTAAATTAGGTAGGTGTGGTACATCTAAAGGAAGAGATTATTTACAAAGGCGCTTGCGAGAAATCGAAAGACAAAGAAGTAAAGCTGGACCGAGCATTATAAAATATGGTATTAAAATAAAGGGGTCAAATAGCCAAAGATCAGCTGGACCAAGCATTAGTCAAAAAGGGTCGCCAAGTAAAATGGCTTTAGGCTTGGGCAATCACCTTGTCACCGAAGAATCAATTATTATAAATGATATTGAAAGAGGAGATGCGGCAAGAATTGTCAGTATGCCCCCTGCTAGAGTTTCCATACCCGGTGATATTCCTGTTATCCAAGTATCGTGTGGTTTGCATCATACAGGTATTCACCATATATTAGATATCTGTATGATTTTATCTCATTCAATTAACCAGTGGTTAACTAATCAGTGTGTGACTTTTCTCATTAAATAGTGATATTACTTCAAAATGGGGATGTATATACATTTGGAAGCAATATATATGGCCAATTAGGGGCAGGTGATTTGACAGTACATGCTGGTTTAGTTCGAGTAAAATTACCTAGCACTGGTATTCAAGTCGCTGCTGGAAGTAATCATACAGTAGTGCTAACATCAAAAGGTGAAGTTTATACATTTGGGAGTCAAAAAGGACAATCAGGTATCGACTGGTGGAGTGGCCGTAACGAAATGTCAAATAATATTTCACCGTCAAATTGGAACTGTTTTCCCAATCTTGTACCAAACATCGGGCAACGTTGGGGCAGAAGGGCAACTTGGGTTGGTGCCGCGGGGGATCAAACATTTGTAAAAATAGATGAAATTAATTTTATCAGTCTTTCACGAAGTACTGTCATGGCAAACAAAAACTGTATAAGTACGTAGTATATTGATATTTTTGTATATTTTTAACAGAAATGATTCACACTATAATTATCATATATCTTAAATCATTACAGTTTTAATACCTCATCAAAATGATAATGCCAATTCATTTAAAAGTTTGGTTATCAATAAAAGAGATGGAAATTGTAATAGTTATAGCGGCTCTGATCAAGTAGATTTTAGTAATTGTGCTGCGTGTTTGGATCCATTGTATAATGTTATTTGGACACTTAATCCTACTAATAATGAAATAAGTTTTTACAATATAGTATGCACGGAAGTCCGTGCTATACCGGGCTTGGATACTTCAATTTTAAGTGCAGACTTGGCATTGCCAATAATTCCAAACTGCTTCGTAACACGCTCGCAAGCTGCTATGCATTTATTAGGTTGTTTGGATACTCTTACACAAGCGCAAGATGAAAATTTGTCGGTAACCGAGGAGAATGAATGTAATCATTCAAGTAGCGGTAAAGTTTATACCAGAGAGGATTTTGTTACAGTTAGCAGATTTGAAAGTAAGTGATCTTTTTATTAAATTGCTTATCATTTCTTTTGAGATAATTTACTAAATTACAATGCTTCCAGGTCATGGGGGTGGCTGGGGCTATTCCGGTCATTCTATAGAAGCCATAAGGTTTATGGCAGATACAGATATTTTATTAGGAGGATATGGCTTATTTGGAGGTCGCGGTGAATACACCGCGAAGATTAAACTTTTTGATATTGGTATCGATGGTAGCGATCAAGAAGATGACGGAGAGCTTTTGGCTGAAACTGAAGAGATTCCATATGAATGCGGACCACGACAAAAGTACTCAATATTATTTGACGAGCCTATTACTCTGCAAGCAAATCGGTGGTACGTGGCCTGGGCAAAAGTTAGCGGTCCCTCTAGTGATTGTGGATCTGGAGGACAAGCTTTGGTTACTGCAGAGGATCAGTAAGTTAACTCTTCTGTCATTCCACTAGACTGATGAGAATATAATTAAAGAAAAAGAGTCAACCGATTATAATTGTTTACAGAGTAATGTTTTTCTTCAAGTCATCAAAACGATCAAATAATGGCACGGATGTTAACGCTGGTCAAATTCCACAAATATTATATCGTCTTATATCACCAGAAAATCAAACGCCTAATAGACATAAAGAGCAAATTGAACCAGTATATGTTTTATCGCGAGATTTTAGCAGACACGTGACAAAAGTAAATAATATAAATAGGTTTTGTATCTTCAGGAAGGTTTTTAAGAAAATTATAATAAACAACTATTATTGTAGGAATGTTTTTTATCATTAATATCTCTACTTCAATGGAGTTGGAATACATTTAAAGCTGGACTAAATGATACCTACGTAACAGCGCATACATACATAGCCAACATAACATCTTCCTCACATGCTGTGCTTGAAATGGAGCGTTTAGTATATATTAGCAAAGCCAGTTTACGGTTATTGAGAATATACACAAATGAAATTTATCCTAGTCAAGGTATATTAATTGATATCCTACTTGAGTAAATATTTTTAAGTGTTGAGAAATCGTTGTTTTTAGCTTGTAAGAGAACCCCTTCTGAATCGGTGAGACTCGCTGAATGCGTAGGCGAGGTAAGAGCATTGTTGCGACAAATTTTGTCAGACACGGTGCTTGTAAGTACAAAGACTAAAGAGAAAGGACGTTTCAATAAAAGTAAGTAAACTGGTTTCTACGTATTCCGATTAACTATCTTTAACGGGATCCCTCAAGCACATTTTCTGTCGAAAATTCCGGATAATAATATGACGTTATTTGAAGACTGATTTTCAAGTCATTATACTTTTTTGGCGACGCCGTGAACTGGTTTATCTAATAAGGCAGTGAGATTTTCAAACAACTAAAAAAATATTTCTTTTAATTGCTCTTTTAATTTAAAATCTTATATGGTTGCCTTACCAGGTCGAGCAGTTCGCAACGTGACTGAAAAGGTACGATGACTTGAAAATCGGTCTTCAACTAGCGCAATATATTTTTGTCCGGAGTTTTTGACGTAAAATATGCTGGAGAGATCAGGTTAAAGTTTATACTAAACTGTTAATATTTTTTATCTTATTTTAAATTCAGGTACATTAAGTAATAAACTGACGAATGGCATATTAGACGAGTGTCACAAAACATTTGTTTCTTGCTACCATGCATTTTATCCTACGGCATACTTAAAGTGGACCTTCCTTTGTGAATTATTGTCCGAAATTGACAAAGAGCAAGGTACAACCTCGAAAGATCGTCTTCTTTCAGCCGTGCTAGCCTCTTTGTGCACATCAAGTATTCGACTGCGATGTACATTTCCAATTTTAAACAACATTATGGACAGCAGTGATAGTGTAAGACGGCAACTGAGTCCGTCCGATAATGCAGGGTTACTCATGATGAATTCGACAGAGACTCATCAGTATCCAATTTTAGTTGAGCAAATTAGTCAGAAGTCTCAAGTGGAAAGTACTGGAAAGGAACCTCTGAATTGGTCCTTTCGTGAAGTGTTGGACAGACTTTTAGATTTAATTTTAATACCTGTTAAGAAAAATCTTTGCAAAGAACAATGTCAATCTCTGCCAGCGTTGGTTCTGCATTGCTGTTACTTATTAGCCAGAGTTATTGCCGAGCTGGCAGCACAATCAAGTGGAAACGAAGATGAACTTCAAACCGCGTGTGCTAGGCTATTATATGCAACACCGTCTAGGTTCACAAAAACTAACCAGACCAAGTCCTGGAACACGGGAAATGGTTCTCCAGACGCTATTTGCTTTTCGGTTGACAGGTCAGGAATAGTGATTGCTGGTGTAGGAATTTATGGAGGTGCTGGAGTGTACGACTATGAGTTAGAATTGTTAGATGATGTAAGTGTTGCGATTCAGTCCTTTTGTAATGGTTTTTATCGAGTCTAGGTGCTTAATAATATTTTTTTTACAGCAAAGTAATACTGGAAACGACCCGTCGCATACTCAGAGATGGAGTAGCTTAGATTTTACACGAGGCTCTTTTGGACCAGATGACTGCGTAAATGATATAGTAGAGTTAAAGTTTAACAAACCTGTACCTATAAAGGAAAACGTTAAATATGCTATTAGATTACGAAATCGCGGTGGTCGTACGAGCAATGGCGATGGGGGCTTAAGCATCGTTAAAGGACCAGACGGCACAACTTTTACCTTTACAGCCTGTTCTTTAAGTTTTAATGGTAGCGAAACATTCCATAAAAGATTTGATTATATTGCTCACCTGAAATTTTATTTATATCTTGAATACTTTTCTACAGGAACGACACAGACGCGGGGTCAAATACCGCACATTCTCTACTATTCGAACCCTCAAGACTCCGATAATCAACATAATAGTAAAGCGATGGCCGAAATTCAAGCTAGAAAATGCACGTTAGCAATGACTTCGACAATTATTCAACGATCGAATGAAATATTTTCTTTGGCGAGAGAGAAGGTGGAAGAAGTAACAGCGAACGAAGTTCTCAGTAACGCTGCATTCGTAACAACATTACTGCCATCTTTGATGGCCCATATCAGTCCTTTGGCAACATCCGATCCAAGAGTAAAAAATAGTCATTATTAGTTTTAATACTGTTCTTTTCGTATCTTTTGATTATCAATTTTCTTTTCAGTGCGGGGTTCAAGTTCTTACGTTGATTCAAGAGATGCTTCCACACGTGGCTTCTCTAAATTTATTATTTGCTCTAGATAGCTCTCAAATATCTCAAGAAAGTGAGACCCAGTCAATGTGCATTCCATCTGTAACTACTAGTAATCATTATACATGGTTGGAAAGTGACCACCCTTACAAGCCTGCCAGTGTATCCTATTATAAAGTCACTTTTCCCGACACTGTTAAATGGTTAACTATAGAGTTTACACCGGATTGTGGAACCTCACAGCCAGAAGACTATTTGCAGTTGTATATTCCTAATATTACTGTAAATTCACGGGGGTAAATATCATAGTTTACCAAACATAAATAATGATAATGTTATTTGTTAATTTTGCGTCATAATTTCAGATTTAATGTCAATTTTAATACGAGTGAGATGGATTTTTATTGGCCTGTATTACATAAATTAAGTAACATTTCAAGTCAATGGCCTCAAAACGCCGTAGTACTGCCAGGTATACATTTAAGATTTTGAGAGAGAGATGATTCAATGAATTACCATTTGTCTCATACAAATATTCGTGTCTAGGAAACGAAGTTATTTTTTCACTGGAAACTGCGTCAGATTATATGAAAGATGATCGTTCTAATACTTATGGTTTCAAGTGTCTGGTTATTGGCTACGATTGGATTACATCGGGAAACGGCCTGAAAAATTTGGAAATTGAATTGTCGTTTCTTGGAGGAGCGTGTGCAGCTAGTCTTATGAAGAAAAATTTAGCATTACCGCCAGTTTCCGGTAAGCGATTAAACAATATTTAATATTGATAAAACTGAACAGTGCTTCGATCAATCTCTCGGCTTTATCCACAGCGGAGGAAATAGAAGAAGATTTGGATTCTATGCAAGAAACGGCGAAGAGAATTTTTTCCATGCATTCGTCATTATTGGGCCGTGGATTTGCCTTGGCAGCACCACCTACTATTATACAGGCTCTTGACGGGATTCTTCCATTCAGGTGAGTACCAGGACATTTTTGCATGCTTTTTTTATCGAGAAATAGCATAGTTAAATGAAGCAAAAAAGTGCTGACTATTCTGGAACAATGTGCGAGTATTTTATAGCTGTATACATTGATGGGAGAAATTTTGTTCCATCGTAATCTAAATTTATCAAACGGGATGAATGTCAAATAAAAATTACGCGACAATGATGCATGAATTTAGAATAAAATAAATAGAAAATCGGAGTAGAGGTTGAGGGGTCACATTTGTTTTAAATCACTTGCCATTCGTGACACTATGTACAGTATCTCTTGATTATTATAATCGCTTATATCGTTTTCTCTATTTATGAGAAAACTTTAAGCAATTTCAGCTCGATGTACGTAACATCTCGAAATAAATAACTATAAACTTTGTAGTTGGCACTTTTAACTTAAGGTTCTTTGAATAAACATGGATCAGCAAAATTCTGTTGATAAAAGCATAACTGCGATAATTCCTATGAAACTTGGTGGAACTCTTGCGTAGCTATCGTCAATGAATAGTACAACTTTCCGGTCGCTGTTAGCAGAAACGAGCATCGAGTAATGTAATATTGAATAATCTGCGATTTAGAGACAAATGTTTACAAAACAAAACAAGTATTTTCTCTTGAATTCTACATAAATTCTTTAAGAACTCTAAAAACATTTTCCGATGTCATTTCAGAGAGTCCAACAAGAACTCTTTTTTGTCACATAAAATGGTACTTTATAAAACATTCTTCTTGCCAGTTGGGTTATCATTAACGATATTAAAAATTAAATCATAAATTATTTTAAGTAAATATTTCTTCATTAATTGATGACATAATGCTAATAGCCAGAAATATCCTAAGGATATCCTCTGAACATTGTGTGCTATCGGGGGAGAATTATCCTTCAGACTCGAATGCTTTGCTTCTGAGCAGCGTGACTCGATTTACGGTAGTTGATGGTTTTACTTACCTCGAATGAACGGGTGTTCTTTTAAATCGACATATTTTGCTACCTGTTTGTATTATATTAATTAATATCATCTTTATTTCATCATCGATTGTACGACGTTCATTGTAAAACAAATTACAGAGTCGGCTGTCGGTATATCACAGTCTCACGATAATTAAAACTTAGCGACCGTTACAAAACTTAATTGTCGTTATAGCACGATAATCACATACGTATACACTTGTACGCAAATGTTCATACATACGCAAGTACGCACTAGACTCAAGTTTCGTAGAGTCGTAGGAAAGCGGTGCTAATCGCATCCGTCTTGCCAAAGCTTAAGGATGTAAGCTCGGAAATCACACTTGAGCCTTTAAGCTACGAGGTCCAATTTCCTCTCAAGTCAAGGAAACTCTGCGACAAGTGCAATCGCATCAATAATGCATACCTTAAACAGTTGCGCGATGACAAAGCAGCGTCCCATTGTATACATAGCTCGAGTATCTCGCTGGAACGCTGTAGCTGTTGAAAATCCGTTTGCTCCTTTACCTTATTTTTTTTATTCGAACGACGGACGTAATTAAATTTTTTATACTTTTCTTCAAGTTAAACAATGGCAGGGAAGGGAGTACGCGCGAGATTAATTAGCCGAATTCGGAGGTTTGAAATAATGCCGATGCGATGATCTCTTGGAAATCGGACCTCGAGGTCGAGCGAGCGCTGGTTAAAATGTTGACTCGAACTAACGGGAAACTTTATAGGTCGCTTCGTCTAGCCCGCATGCATCTCTTATAAGCGCGCAACCCCTTTTGCTTCTTTCTCTCTTTAATAATTTTCTATTTACCGCATTGACACACACACACACACACACACATACGCGCACTGATGCGCGCGCGTGCGCACACAAATCGTATCCAAACTATATAATCACACAAACTATGTACACAGCTGCGATATTTCTTTTCTTTTCTTCACTGACACATGCTTACAATATACATATATGTATCATAAAAATATTTTTATTGGCTGAAAAAAGATTGCTCGAAGGATATACAGTCTACTACAGTGGCCAGTAATTAACTTTAAACGAAATTTTCGCTCTTCCAAGGATATATTATACTTTTGTGGAATTGTTCTATATACCAATTGCATCGTGGTAGCGTTGTTTGCGTGATTAACGATAAAATGAAAGCTTATTAGAACGGTTAGAGATACTCTTTAGACAAAGAAATACACAGCGAGGAAGAAACGAAGTTATAGTTGGATATGCAATTGTACGTAATGAATATAGTAGATTGTTCAATAATCATATACTCTAGTGAGAGGAATCGATACTTGTCGAAATTTCGACGGTAGCACTTTCTCCATCCGATAAAGCTTTCTTTCGCAAACAATCCAGTGATTTCTGGATCGCATTAATTCATATTTACGATGACAGCTGCTCCCGTTCTGTCACAAAGCTCTTTGGTCGAATAAATATACATATAGCGTTAGTAGCGAGCGGCAGATTGATAGCCTTGAACTTTACCAGAAAACTCGACTTCTGGGAAATCTTCCATTCTCATAATTATTCGCATGGAGTTAATCCCAATGCGCGCGATTATCTCGACAAAAATCACAAAGAATTTGCAGAAATACAGCTTTTGCGCTGTCTCCTTCCTCGGAATGGCACTAGTTTCGATAATGGGGTGTTCACAGGTATAGATCTTTCCGTGCTGCAATGCCTCCTACGCGCGATACTGTCTCTGTACATCGCGGAGTGCCGATAAGTCACGTTTTGGTCTGTAGATAAACTTGAAAGGAACGATGAGAGAGAAGTGCGAAGGAGAAACCTAATAATCGCATATCTTACGAGAGTCAGCAAAGCAAAGTTTTCATATTTTTCTCGGAAAATCGCAATTTTCTCTTTCGCATCGAAACAACACCGGCGGCATTGACCTGTTTTTCTTTTTTTGCAAGCTACCTAGAACGATAAAACTTAACTAACAATTACGAGCATCGATTGTCCCGTTTAAACGAGAAAAAACAAGTCTTTTAAATTGGAAGATGAAGAAGAAAATAAAATAAAATAAAATGAAATGTAAGAGAGGGTCGAGACATCTTTGGGTGGGAAAATCGGTGCTCGCTCAACATTCTGATATGTAAATGGAAGCTTACGAATTGCCTTGTACTATTTTATAGGTATACATATTATATATATTTGGAATAATTGAAAAATTAATAGGGGCAATAAGGGGATTGGTTCTCTTATATATATATATATATATATATAATCGGAGAATCGCTCGTGAAAAGAGAATCCTCTTTATATGCATATCGTGGTGTTGCTGCTACGAAGACACGCACCGGAGATGATTCGAGCAAAATTTGTACAACGAATCTCGGGTTTTGAGTCGCACTTTTAAAGTTCGTATATGCCGAAACGGCTGGTCTCCCCTCCCCTTACAGTCGAGTTTAGTCTTTGCTGGCGGACTCTGACGCTGGGCGAGCCGGCCGAAGGCTCCTGTTACAACTCCGTTGTCAGCGGTTCCGCTTTTTCAACGATCACGTGGAATTCCGTTTCTCTGTAGAGTCTTCCGTCCGGCACCACCATAGTTATTCTACTGTCGACCGGTGTATTCGAGGTGGCAGCCTCTCTCCCGATAACGCCATTTTTCTTGGAAACGACGTCTGGCGGTGCATCCGTCGACACGCTGATCCATCTCTTCCGGCTATTTCTTCGTCGCCTTCGGCAGCACCAGACGATCAAGCAACCACCCACCGCCAGAGCTATCAGCAATACCACCAATAGAATGACCAGCAGGAGAATCGAACTGCCCATCGAACAATCCCGCGCTTCGAACTCGAGGAATTTAATCGGAAGACCGTTGGTACTTTGGTCGAGGCATAAAAAGCTCTCGGCCGAGTCCCCGGCTGCAGGCTCTGGAAAGTTCAAAGGCGCGAACAGAGAATTCTCTCGAGGGTAGAACCTCGAGTAGACGTTGCTGTAGTTGAGCAGATTAGCTTTCCAAGTGTTTATCAGCTGACAGTCGCAATTTTGCTCTATCAAAATGTTATCGAGCTCCGGACGGAAACTGATCCTGTCGAACATCAGCGAGCCTTCCTCGAAGCTGACGATGTTGTTGTTCTTGAAGATTAGGTCGTGCAGACCGCCGAGGGAGGAGGATCCGCTCGGCTTCGCCTCCGAGTCCGATCGTATACCTAGAAAAGCACCCACCCCCAGACTACCGAACGTATTGTTCTTCACAATCACCGCTCCACGGGCACTAATGTCGAAAGCCTCGCTCTCCAAACTGTCAATCGCGCAATTCTGAATTGCCACGGTCCTTGGATTTCGCACTATAAAGGCTTCGCTTCTCACCGTACCCATCTTGACACCGTCCAACATAAATTTATGGTACACCTCGATGTCGTTCATTGTTCTGCTCGGTACCTGATCACCGAAACTCCCACCAATCACGTGGAGGAAGCCCACGCCGAACTTTTTGAAAGCTTGAGCCTCCATGCTCCCTATTCGACAGTTCTCCAGTCTCAGCGTTTCCGTGTGCGCCAGGTTCACAAAAGCGAATGCACTTAGTTGACCGATCCTCACATTTTCGAAACTTATAACTTCGACGTCACCGCCGAAAACGAAACTCGGCAGTACGTCTATGCTACTGTTCCGCACCGATATTCTCGTTCTGCTGCTCTCCGGCGACAATTCGAAACTCTGGCGCACCAGTGTCAGGTTCTCCACGTTCACCAGGTCGATGGACCTCAGACCGGCCATCGAGGATAGACTCGAATTGGACAGAATCACCGTTGTGCAGTTGTTCACCACTATCCTGCTCGTGTGTGGACTCAGTCTTCTGTCGCCCTCAGTCGTTAGGATCAGCTCCTGCAACACAAATTCATCTGTAGTTATATATATATATATATATATACCTCGCAAACTCTTTCACTGCCAATTTCACCGGAGGGACTAATAAAATTGCGCAATAAATTCAACCGTTCCGTATATACACAAAGAACGCGGGAAGAGGTTACGAAAATTCAGGTGCAGTCAGGTGTTTGCATCCAGATGCTACCTTTCGCGTGCTCCTTTATTAATTCATTTATGAGCGTAAAGTTAACCTGGTGGACGACGATCGTGCTATCTCGCACCTGCTCTTTCGAAAGTCATCTTGGTACACAGAGAACAATCGATTGGCCTATCTCGCATGGTGCCATGCAGGTGCGTGGTAATCTCTCGAGACAATTTCAATCAATCGAGATATAGGCCGTGCTGATAAATCGTGCGCAACAGTGTACCAACAACATATACCGACTCCCCGTCGCTTATCAATTCTCGTTAATGCGTGCCGATAATATTCTCATTCCGAGAAAGTTGAGACAAGGCGCGCCACGAAGATTTTCTTTTGTATATGATTCATAACGGTAATACGAATCCTATGGCCTCGAGAATACTCCTATACTATATCGCGCGATACGATCCTTATGTTCCAATTATCGTACGTAGCTATACGGTAAATCAAGAGCGTCGAACGATTTGGAAACGTCTACGCGTCCTTCTCTAATCGATGTGAGTTACCTCTTCTGCTTCCATTTCTCACACTGTTCCGATTGATCGTACAGTCAGGAATGTTCCGTGTTTGTATATATATATATATATATATATATATATATATATGTACGAATTTAGAGACACGAAAACCTTTCCGAAAAGAGAGAGAAATTTGTAAGTAAGTATAGGCGGGCAAGGTATATAGCTATATGTATATATGTATATATAGTCGCGAGACGGGATCGTTTTCATAAATTTGAAGGGCCGCCGCGGGAATCTCGGAATTTTATTTCCCAACTGTTTTGTCCTCCCACGAGAGACGCGGCGTGTAACGTAAGAGGAAACACTATGGGAAAATATGCTGTATCCCCCCCTTGACGGCTTCTCTTCATTCTCCGTATTCAAAAAAAGTCTCCTGTGTTCATCACCGCGTGGTACATATATACCTGTATATATATGTACACCACACGTAATTCTATCGAGCTCGCGCGATTCGCTTCCAGCTCAAACCCATTTTCACTGCAGTCACGAAAATAAGCGTGTATACACGCGAGTACGCGAGCGACTCCCGTTTACCCGAAGCGCGAGGCGCGAGCTTCTCGATTACCGTAAGTGCTGCCTATTTTTATTGCTAGCACAACGAGCCCCCCCCCCCCCCCCCAATTCTCCTCCTCCTCCTACTTGTCTTGCAATTTTACATTTCTCTTTTCCTTTCAAACCAAAACTTTGCTTGCCACGGTTCGCGTGCAAACAATCGAAAAGTACCCGTAGAAAATTGCACGAGACTTTTACCATCTTTCCCATTCGACAGTTTTTATCGGAAGCCTTTGTTTCTCCCATTCAGAGAGCACGTGGACGATCGACAATCTCGATTTTTGCAGTTTCCCTTTTTATTAATGATCCATACGTGGAACGAAATGAAGATGAAATCGGGCGAAAGGTGGATTAAGGCCCGTTGGCGAAACGCGCGCTGTTAGCTTATACGAATACAAGGATATAAAGTGGAGACGAGGACTTTTATGATCTATAAAGGACTCGCGCCAAACGATTTCCCCGTATACTGTATAGGGGGGCGAACGATACGCGAGCGAGCGACCCCGAGAGCCCGCGGCAGTTCCCTCTTTACCGGTCGCGCGCGCTTCCAGTATGTATGTACGTACACACTGCACACAGCTCTTGATAGGAATAGCCGAGGCAAAGGCGAGATTTTTATTTACGACCTTTAATTTCAGGCAGCTGCGATTATTAATCGCGGCGGCTGCTCCCAAAGCCCTCCGATACTGTGCAGTCTTCGATATCGACGCTCTATACCTCTACAGTCTCGAATGGGGCAAAGGGAACACGCGATTCGCGTTTCTACACGGCTTTTATTTATCGGCTTCTATTATAAAAACACGCAACGCCGATTGTGTATCAGAGTTCGTGCGTTTCTAAAGTCAATTCTTTATGGTGGATTTTTTTGCTTCTGCCCGATAATCGTTAACTCGATCTCGATGAAGAAACGGAAGGCACATACGAGCTCGTGTTCGAAAAATGCGATTTCTCTCGGGGATCGAGCACTGATACACCTTTACCGATCTCGTTTTTTCCCTTAACATTTAAGCTACCAATTTACCACGTTCGCCTCAATAATATCGCTATAGGCCGCGTTATTGTTCTTTGTCCTTTCTTGCTCATGGTCCTTTCGGTTTGACCTCATCGACTTTTCATTTTGCAAATATTTTCATAACTCTGCTGTAGTGGTGGAAGGCGATGCCCTTTCCGTTTCCCTTGCTAGCCAGATGTTACTCTAGCACGAGGGTGCCTCCAGCGCTTTAATTTCGCCAGTCCTTATTTCCCTCTCTCTCTCTCTTTATATATATATATATATATCTCGCATTATATAGTTTACAGAGGCTAGCAATAATAGTTTAACGGAGACTGCATTTGCCAAAAGGCTCCCTCTATTATTTACGTCCCGGTCAATTATTCATAGAAAAACTGTCTCTCACTCACTCACGGAATGACTTTGTACGTTTCACGGTACACAACACACAGAGAAACTGCCGATCTCTCACTACACTAGAGAAAGCATAATACTACATTAATACTATTTACGCAGGTTTATCACAATATAACCTTCTATTGAAACAGTTGCAGTTTACTGAAATTTTCTAATGGCCTACCCAATTACTCGCTCACGCTTTATCGGATTGTTTTCGATAGCTAAAAGGTTTTGAAACTGATGTTAAACGAGTTCGATTCGTTTATAAAATTTTCTCAATTATGCAGGGACCCTGCCAATTTATCGGAAGGGGACAAGAAGAGGGGGGGGGGGGGGGTGCTATCGACTTTTTCCAGGGTGCGATAAGAAGTTCGTTTTAGTTGTGTCCTTTTACCAGTGTGGCCCGCTAAACTTTTCGTCCGCTGGAATAGCCTCGATAACTTTTCTGGTATTATACTTGGAAAGAGAGAGGGAAAACGGTACAAGTTAGAACAGGTTTCGGATTAAAAACAGATTAGTCACCAGTGAACGACTGTGTCGCAAATTACGAATTTCATATTAATTGCGGATGATCGTTTTAATTACAGAAAGTGCATCCAACAGGTTCGCTCGGCAGAATGGGAAAAGCTAAAACGTATCGTGAATGAGCCAATGCGCTTGTCAAATGTATACCCCGGAAGAATTTCATTTTAGCGGATTATTTTCGCTTAACGAACACTCGTTTAATTCAGTCGGTTTCTATTTTCGTGATGGCTTTGGCCAATTCGACCGGTGACTCGTTCGATTCTGCTGCTGCCATGCTCGAGCTCTGATAAATTTGTGTTTCCAAGAAAACTTTGCGAATCGCTTTTCGAACTTTAACAAATCTTTCTTTTCGCCTTGGTCATTTCACGCTAGATTCGCGTCGCGTGTCTTCCAAGTTGCATTTGAAAAACTAGGCTGCGAACCGATGGCAGGTGCGAGAGGTTTCTCGTGGAAAAAAAGAAAAATCAAAGTAGCTATAGGTATATATGCGGCAAAAAATAAGAAGAGGAGGTGGATGTGGGTCCTGGTGTGCGCTACTTCGATGTATATTCAGAGTCACGATCGTTGCTACCGCGACAAATTGGCCGTGCGTGTTCGCGAAACAACGGTTGAATTATGCGAAATCCGCGAGTCAGTTTGCCACTCGCATTCGCGCAGGCTGCTCCTCTCAAACGTCAGGGAAGACTTTGCACGCCTCCAGCAGGATCTCGCAGAGAATGGATATTGTGTTTCCCGAACCTCGGTATACCTATCCCGGATTGTACATGAGCACACCGGACCATCCGGTTGCTCCGGATAACCCGACTAATGCGTCCATTTGAAAATAAGGGAAAAGAAACAGAGAGCAAGGCACGAGGCGAAAATGAAAAGGCAGATTGGTCGGAATGTTGATAATCCCAGCAGCGCTCTACTGCATGGCTCGTAATTCATCTCCACTCTGACCAAGGAAGCGAGTTAACGCGCTGCTCTATTTTGCACGCACGCACGGAACATCGATAAGTTCTTTGACCAGGGCTTGGAAAATTCATCGAGGCTAATGGCGGATCGTAAACTTGAGGAAATTGTCGAATTACGGTTAGTCTGTGCCGAAAGCTCAGCCGAGAGCGACGAGTAAGACAGGCTTTGCTTATCAAAGCTTAATGGGAACGAGTAGAATCACCCCGGTTATAGTTGCTTACGCCATGGTCACGCGCAGCTTTTACGGATGGGAATTAACGACATTGCGAATTTCACACACGCGGTCCCGTAACAAAGACGCGGTGTGTACCGTGCAGCGCTCTATCTTTTCTCTGAAATCGACGGATCCTTTCTTCCATTTGTAATTACTGGAATAAAGTCGACGCAATACAATTCTGATTACGGTCGAGCGGTGGAGATTAGTTTTTCATTGGAAGGAGTATCTCTCTCTCTCTCTCTCTCTCTCTCTCCCGCGTACGATTTACTTTCTAATTCCAGTTTTCGTTTACTCGTCTGCAATAAAATCGTTGTACTTTGCGATTTGTTTTATCGAATTTTTTTAACGCTAATACTGTCAGCTGTGTAGAAGGAGGGTTTTAATTAGGCCGTAGGCTCTTCGTTTTTCAGAGGAAGTGCTCGAAAATGCCCTCGAACCGGATGAGGTGGGACAGGCTGGGGTAGGTGGATAGGTAGGTTTGTCCGTATGTGCGTGTGTGCGTATGGTTGCTGGCCAGTTGAGTCACGTGACCACGATTCGTCAGGGTCGGCCGCTATTTTTCTCCAGTTGGTATTTTTCCCCGGCGGCGGGGCAGGTACTCGTCAGACGCAATAAATATTCCTCCGGGGGGATAGAGCAAGTTAGATATAAAGTGAGAGAAGGAGAGAGGAGGGGGGAGGACTGCGGCACTAGATGGAGGAGGGCCCGCTTCACTTACCTGCCAGCTCGTGTCAGCCCTACCATGATTTGCGTAAACACGTTCTAATTTATAGCTATAGCTTTGCCCTGTGCCAAGAGGAAGGATGCGGCATCACCGAGCATCCTTCCAATTTGGAAAAGCCAGTTCAACACTGATAATTCTCGTTTCTTCAAATTATATATATGTATATAAATAAAACTGTATATTTGTTCGCGAGAAATTCCGTTGTGGGAGCCGATCGGGTCGGAAGCGGAAACGGAAACGAGTTCCCTCTCTCTCTCTCTCTCTCTCTCTCTTTCTTTTGGAATCTTGAAGCAGCTCGGTCTGGAAAGGATCGTCGATGCGATTAGCCAAGTGGCTTAAGTATAAAGAGTCCAGCGGTTCTCTGCAAACAAGCGCGGTTTCTTGTATTCCTTATCTCACGCTGATTATTTCGAAGGAAGGAACACCTCCGGGGAACAAAGAGTCCGAGAGTTTTTGGACCATCCACCGCTGTTAGACCCATTGTCTGAAATCTCTCGAGGGATAGGCCCCTCTCGCGTAAGCTGAATAGAGAGGAACAGAGAGAAAAGCGAAAACGGTTCAAGGCTATATGTATATATATATATATATATATACACATAGTTGAGATAACGAAAGATTTCGAGAGGACGATTGGTCGTGCGCAGGATGATCCTGAGGCCTTCGGCGAAATGAAATTGCCGAAACGAGAGTAGAGGAGACGTGGCAAGTAACATACGATGGAAGATTTTGCACCAGATCGAACCAAGCTTCCACCCTCTTTGAAGCCTCCGATCGGATATCCTCCTATACGAGTGTGCCGCGATTTATATCGCTGGAAAAACCGATATCTTGGACTATTTTTTTTTCAATCCGTTCTTTTTCCAACGGACATCTAAGGGAAGTCAGCATCAAAGCGTAAATCGAATTAAATTTATCAACCTTCGGACGTTAAAAAGCATTTAATTATAGATTCTTCGATTCATATATATATATATATATATATATATATATACATGGAGAGTGCTCGATCGTCGTTTGAAAAACATGGATCTCTTTGGTTTCTTTATGATTCTAATTGGTTCTGGTACATGTATGCTCAAGTTTTGTAGAAAAGGGAATGGGAAGAGGGGGGTGGGGGATGATGAACCTACCTCTCCGTCCCCATCTTTACACTCGCAGGTCAACCTGCCATAGTGGTCGCAGGAACAGGGTGGGTAGTCACACCTGTTAGTCGAGTTCGACAACACTCCATCGAGGAAGCTACTCCAAAACAGGCCGAGAATTACGCTGGCAATTACAAATTTCGCAGCTCCCATTTTGTAATTGACTTTAGGTTGCTTAGCTCGGCGTTCTACGCAGAGCTGGTCGTCCCTGCTACATTCCAATTTGCCACATAAAACTTCACCGTTTTAACACTTTAATAACAACCAACGCTATCTTCTCACTGAGACTTGAAAATTTTTTCACTCGCGATAGTCAGTAATTACTATTGGATCACGTGGCCGCGCGATCCTTTCATCGGTGCTGCGAGTGATAAGCTTCGGTCCAAATCACAGAGATTTTTGCCGTTACATCTTCCTATCGTTATATCCCGGAGTTTCTCCATGTGCGAGCGGCCGGGATCGATCTATCTCGTAAAAGTACGAGACAACATCCTCGGTGACTCGATAGGCCAAGTTCCTTTGGACTTCCCTCTCTCCTCCGCTGGGGGCTACTCTCTGCAATAATATAGACAAGAAATGAAATTATGGCTATAGCTAACACTGAATTTCACTAAGGAAACTTTGTAAATGTAAAATAACATAGGCGAACGATTGCTCCAGTTTCGAAAACTTAAAATTATATTTTAAGGATTCGAGAAGAGGGAGAAATTCGCTTTACGATTCGTCTTGGTTTATCGAATTGGCCAAAGTTTAGACAGTTGAATGGTCGCGGATTCAACGGCAGAATTTGAATTGATAAAATTGCTATAGTAGTAGGTCGTATAGGATGCCGAAATTCCTCGTGGAATACACGTGCTTTATAGCTGTGTTATTCTTATTGACATAAACGAATAGAGCCGAATTGAGATGCAAGATACATCTTTGCGATTTTGCAGTCAATGCTCTTTCGTGTGCATTGTCGTCTGATTAATATTGTATGTGGACAAAATAGATCGTTTCTTATCTAGGAAGTACCCTATTCTAGCGGTGCACGCCAGACCCACTTGCAGAAAATAATCGCGTGCTATTATTAAAACTGACCAGATGGTTCACGCTGTATCACGCTTTAAATCTAAACATTTCAGATTAAAAACTGCACCAGAGCCGTAAAATAGTGAAATGTAGTACCAATCGATAAACAAATATTTCTTAAATTATGGCTCACTCGTCAGGGTTGCATACAAATATATATACCGATATGTTTATCGTCATTTCGATTTGACCTATGAACAAAGCTACAAAATTGGTGCTCTTAGCTCTTAAATAGAGATTTTAGTCTAGCCATATAATCATTCCGAAGGATTCCACGTTAAAACTGAAGCACGCACGTTTGTCCAGTACTGCGCAGTACTTTGTTTGGCTTTCTCGTGTTTTTCTAGTCGTATCGTGGATGACTAGGCAAGATGTTAATTTCCCAAGTTTTTTCGGCTTAAAGTCAGAAGCGCAGTTAGCCACGTTTGCGCGTGGTATCGCTCTCTAAACAAATGTACATATACGAAGCACGGAAGCGCATGTATATCATACGTTGCCAGCTGCGATTCTGTATACAGTTGACGTAATATGCGCGCCTGCACACTGCGAGTTTTCTTTCTCATAACCCGACCTCGGATTACACGAGACACGTTTCAATCAATCTTTACGATTCAAAATTTACCATTTCTTTCCCACAGTCCACCTTTTTCTCTCTCATTTTTTTCCATGGAATCACTGCATATTTCAGCATAAGAAAATATAACAAAAAAAAAAATCAATTATCCGGGCAATTTTTCATTAGAATAAAGCAGAAAAATTCAAGTACCGTGAAAAATACCGTATAACCACTGCGAGCCATTGCTTCTCGAGATTTTTTAAAGAGGCTTTTTCACGAAAGAGCTGCATATCCCGACCAAAGCTTCACTCTCGATATATATGTATATGTATATATACACATGATCCAGTGAAAGAACCATTTTTAAATTGTCGACTATTTAACCGGAGTGGTTATAACTACAGCTTTTCGTGTAAGAATCACCAATTAATTATAATTGAAACATGGAGAGTCCGTTTGTCACGATCTGTCTGATCCCGAAGTTTAGCGTGAAAAGGAATTAAGGCGAATATTCTCTGAAAATTGTCCGATATATGCTACTGCACAGCATGTCCCTTAATCCTTTTGATCTAATTTATTTAGACGTACCACGTACCGTCAATTTTATTCACGATTCTTTCGCTCGCCAATAGCTTCCAGGGAAAGCTTGATAAACACTGAGAGCAGCTATCGCTTAATTGACCAAGCTAGCGCCTTGCATCGTATATCCATTAAATTGCGGGACTTTACGCGCGAGCCTCATTAAGTTCATCTTAATTATTGCCATTTATTATCATGGGGTGTAATAAAGATAATCGTACGGGTTTGCTTGATTTATCTATGAATTTAAGCAAAAGGCTTCCGCGCGAGGATTAAGTTGGAAGTTAAATAATCGCGACAGAGAGTTTTCCTCAGGAGGATAAATAATAAGAAACGATTAATTCGCTCTAGCACCTGTATACGATCCATTGTAAAGTTAATTACTGTATCGAGATTGATCAATAGAAAGAGGCGATGGAGCGAACGTGCTATCAAGTGCTTTCTAACAGTGGTACCACGTATAATATCGCACAGGTATGGTATATATATATATATATATATATATAGCCGTATATATGTATACGGAGAGAAGCTGAGAAAGAGCAAATGTGTGGGAAAATTGAAGAGAGATAGGAGAAGAATGGATGGCAAGGTAAACGAGACAGGAATCGAGTGTACCAACACACCAATTACTCGACCTATGCCACGCGATTTGTGCGATCGGTTGATTAAACATTTCCCTCTGCCTGATTTACGTCTCATTAATGGATAATCGCATATTCGTCGAGGCTGAAATTATCGCTTTTCGGTCCGTTCTTTATCGAATCTTTAATTAGCGCTTTTCAAAAGGAACACGCTGCTCGTTTAAAATAACTCGATGCGTAAATCTTGATAGTTGCGCGTTTCGTTCATTGCGATTGGCAAAGAGAGCCACGTAATCTATTTAGCCTACGTTGTAATATACGCGTCTGCACGAGGCATTTAATAGCTACGCGCGATAACGATTAGATTGAAAACGTCGATCATCCAGATGCTAAATATGGAATGAACGATGAGTATTGTGCATATAGCGGTATAGATGTAGAAGGGAGGCTTTGGGGGAAGACGATCGGATGGAATCGCGATTCGATCGAAGCTGGCCTATAATTAACGAGGAAGTGGGTAATTCGAAAAAGACCAGTCCTCATCTTAGCGCGAGGGAATAGATGGGACGAGACAACTTTTCTCCCTCCCTCCCTCCCTCCGTGCAGGCGTTTGCCTTTACGCGCGGCAATTGTCCCTTATCTATCGGCTCACTCGCCTTATCGTTCTCGTATAGTTTCTGCGCGCGAAGAGTTGGGCCGGATACAAAAGTATTCGCACTTTCTCGAGAGATAAGAAAGGCGAAATTCTCGCGGGGACCTTCCTACCTTCGGAATTAAGATCGGTTATCTGGAAGGTCGTGCTCGTTTAGCCGGCAGACAAGGGTTAATCCGACAGTCGAAGAAAGGGCTGTGCAGCCTTCGAGCCGATACTACGCGTTCGATTACAAGAGCGGACCAGAGCTCTCCTCCTCCCTCTCCCCCTCCCCCTTCGTCCATCCCGCCGTCCACCACACTTGCTTTCAAACGGATAGATTCCGTCCATGCGGGTGGTCCTTTTTTATTTGCCCACTCCCTTCCTCGACAACACACATTCCGTCTCTTGCGTTTGTCCGGAAATTAATCGACCGAGAAAAACGTCCGTTCGTACACTCTTGGGATTCTTCAAAAAGCTTCTCACATCCTTTTATACCGCGGTAAGCTGGACGGACTTGAAATATTTTCTGCCTCGAATAAAATGTTCAACGCTTTTCCGTTGACTATGCAAATGTAGCTTGTACGTGTGTGTGTATAGTTTATCGGGATCACAGATCGCGGTGGCGCGTGCGTTTATACTGCATGAGCCGATATTGCAGGCGTATCATCGTTCGAGTAAATTGCTGTAAAGCTGTGGAATGCAACGATGCGTCATCGATTTATTTCACTGGAAATAAGCGCAATCTAATCGTCGACACTACCACTAGTCTTTGATCGGTTTGCCGTCGAGCCGCCATCGTTCAAAGTACCCTCCCAAAATTGACCTACTTTTTCTCATTACCACTGTTGCTACAAATCACGCAATGTAACCTCTTTTTTCAATCGCTATTGTACGCTCCATTTTATTCCACCAATCCTCTCGAGATTAGACTCGTTTCATCCTCTTGTTTTTTTTTTGTTTTTACTTTCTTCGACTTTACGTAAGATTCTTTCCCACTGCGCGAGTCCGATACTTTGCTAAGGATGTTAGAATCCGAATGAAACTTTTAAGACTGTTTGCCGCACACGCTGATATTGCTCCTTGAAAGCGCTCTGTGTGGTTGAAACGTGCGCGAAACATATTTTTCATGAGTATGTGCGGGGAGGGGGGGAGGCAAGAAGCACAAGATCCTTTGTGAAATCAAGGTGGCACGCGAGATTGTTATCGTACAGCCACTGCCGAGTCTCGATAGCGTTGCAAAAGTTCGCACGCTTTTTGACTTATCCAATATATGCTCCTGAATCGCAAACACGACGGAGAGAGAAAACGCAGCGCGTTGTCAAGAAAACACGGAGAAAATAGTGGAAATTTGTCACATTGTTGTACGCACGTTCCTTCGACCATTCCCGATTCAAAGACTATGCGATTTTCCCGGTTCGATTCTTACCGCCAGGATTACTTGACCGAAAAACCAATTCGTTATACACAGCCGGTTATATTCTACTCGAAAGAGATTGTAAATTCGCAATCAAGATTTCGTTGGTATGGAAATATTCTTGACGAGAGTTTTATTCAATGGCGAAAAGGAAGATTGGGTTTTCTTCGGGGAAATATAATATTGAAAGTTGTAGGGGGGGAGAGAGAACGGTGGAATAATACGCGGGGCGAGGAGAAGCGAAAGAATGCGTATGGAAATTGTGGTAATATTTTATAGGATCGTTTAGAAAATCGCGAGTGGTCACGAGTAGCGAAAAAGTATATCCCAGTGCAGGCTAAGCCGTATCGGGAGAATGCTGCACGCTGTTAGCTCTTAGAATCTCGACATTATCTGCCAACATTGCATCTGACCGCTCTTATCTTCGACCTTCGTAAATCCTTAATCTCTTCGGTCGTTTCTTAAAGTTATAGATTCAAAGCTTCGGCTTTAAGCGTGGCATCTTGCGATCGAGCGGTAATCAGCATCCAGTGTAATATGTACCACGGTACGTCGTCGAGCAGTGGAAAGCTATACGAGTTTTGAATGTCTTCTGTCCCGAAGCTTCTTTGGTCGTATCGCCAATTCGATGATGACGAGGATTGGATTGCGACGAGAGCGAGAGCGAGAAAGGAGAAACGAGAATGAATGCCGAGTGGAGCCGGAGTTTCGTGTAAACATTTGCGATAGCTCGTTTCATTTACGACGCGACGAACAAGCGAGCGAGACATCCGGTGATTTCCGACCCGGCCTGGTCAGTCGGGTTCAACTGGACCTTTCGAGTTGGATGAGGCGAGAGAAAGACCAGACGAGTTACTCCGACGACGCTGACGGGACGAGTAATAATTAGAGAGAATGAGTAGCCTCTGTGTATAGGATAGCTCGCTAGTAGACCGAGCAAACACAGTAAGAAAAAAACTAAATCTTCATCAAACTAGAAAAGTAACGGTCGATTGGTTTCCCGTTTTCTCGAAAAACGACAAAAAGTCTTCTCTTTCCACAACACGTGGATGAATTAACCTCCTTTCACCCCCTCCCCCTTCCCCTCTCTCTCTCTCGCTCTAGTTGCAGCTGATAATCTCATATGTTAACTGTCAAAGAGCAAATACGAATAGGCCTCCGGTGGTAAGTTATGGCTCGCAGACGTCTGACTCTAACGAACTAAGCGGGAGGTCCGCGTTCTCACCGGTGAAGGTCACGCCCAGTCTTGCAATTTTCAAGATAACTTTGCGTTTCTAAAGCAGCTGCGTTAATGTCGCGTGTTTGTACAGTGAATAGAGAGAGGTTGCGCAATTGACGAGGACTCTCCGCGTTCCATGACCGAAGGACATTGTTCATTTGTCAGCGGCGGTATAATAGCGACATGGATGAAGAGCTTGGGGAGGGGGGGGGGGGGGGGTGGTGGTGAAGATTCAAGAGAGATCGTGCCAGTCGAGGTTTTAAAAAAGGATCCAAGGAAGATCGAGGAGATATTTTCACAGGCAGAGCACGAGAGACATTCGGTGCCGTACGTCACTTTCTCATTCTTAATTCTCCAATAGTGTTATATCTCGCGCGCGCACCGTGCTCGTCACGAGGTTCACCGCTGACGTTGACGAGGCACGGCTGCGCGCACAGGTCACGCACAAACGTCGCTTTTTATCCAGCAAAATCTATCCGCGTTTCGGTGTGTGTGCGTGTATTCATCCTCCACTCTGCGTCTTTCTTTTAATATTCCTTGAGAAATATTGCCGAAATAATCCTGCTCGCTCGCGATGACAACGATTCTCCTTTCGGGGATAAATCCAAGCGAACGATAAAAGCGCTTCATCTTCTGGTTACTCGATCTTTTTACCTCGAACAAGCTTCGCCGCTCGGCTCGCGACGCGTCAGCAACGACGCGCGAACAGCAACTGGCCGCCTTTCGAATTCGCGGCTGCTTTGCACCTCTCCTGCTCCTGCCTGCCTCTTGCCGCCTTCCTGCTCTCCGCCGCCGCCGCTGCCGCCGCCGCCGCCGCCGCCGTCGGTTATCGCGCGCGACACAGCTGCCCCTTCTTTACTCTCTCTCTCTCTCTCTCGCTCTCTCCCACCCGCTCGTCAGTCAACCGCACCACCACCACTACTCCCCTCTCCAACGACGATACGCACCCCCTCCACTAGCACTCCCTTCCCACCACGCTACTACTATTTTATCTCTATCCCTTTCTCCCTACTATTCGTTTTTCTCATTAACCAAAGCTTAACTCAATTTACTCATCCTTCCTTCTCCTTATTCCTCTCCCCTCCAATTCTTCATTTTTTACAACACCAAATCTTTTACGAGACGAATAAATTTTGTTGCTAATTTTTTAATTTTCCTATCGCGGATATACCTCTCTGCTTTCTCTCTTTTCCTAGCAAACTTTTTCATTCGTTATTCCACGTAATCCTGTTACTATAACTTAACATTTTGGCGAATTTGAGCCTCCACTTTTTAATAATGAAATACACGGATTTCATTCGACCGAATCTTTCTCAATTGGAATTGGTAATCGTCTTAAAGAGATAAATGATGAGAAAGAGGGAAAAGTCATTCTAGTTTGCTGACTTGCTCGATCAACAATTCTCTTTATTCTCTCTCTCTCTCTCTCTCTCTCTCTCTCTCTTTCTCTCTCACTCTAGCCTCTTCGTGCGCTACAGCGAGAGCAAATTTCTTATCAGTCGTGACCGATAAAAGAGGCCAGATAATGAAGCTGAATCACGACTCTTTTCGTTGCCACGATTTGATCTTACAGCGATTACGCGCAAGAGACAAAAATCAATTTTCTGCAACACGAGGTTCTACATAGTAGCTCGATGCGTTTAAGGAAGAAAGAAAACAACGAAAGAGAGACCATCCTCGATGAATTTTGTTCTACAGTAATTGATCGTACATCAAAACATTTCCTTATAAATTTTATGTATGGCTATCTGTTTGTAGTATATTTATTAGCGGTGAACAGAGCGGAGCTGAGGAACGAGTCATTTATGTAAGGACCGAACGAGGCTCAAAAGGTCAAATAATCTTCTCAGAGCACTTTACCCACGCAAAGCCTGCACGATAAATTGCTCATGATAAATGTATATCAAGATTTTACTTGCCTTCTCTACCTACTTTTGCACTCCAACTTGCCTCAATCATTGACAAGAAACAAACGTTGATCTTAAACATTCAATTAGACCAAGAAATGCGCATATTTTTAATGTTTATAATTCATGAAAAATTCGGATGAATCTCGATACGTGAGATTAAAGTTTAATCGACTTTAATGCACGCAATTTATCAAATGTACCATCGCGTGTATCGGTAAATCATAAAATTTGGACTGACTATCAGGTTTCTGTGATAAACAGACCCAAAGTCGCAGTAAAAATGATTAAAGTCCATTCAGTCTGTAATATTTTACGATTCGTGTATACGTCGGTCCACTTTGTCCATTAATCTCCCACGCATCCAGCGAGTTTCAACCATTGGACCAAATGGATTTCTTTTTCTCTCTCTCTCTCTCTATATATATAGCGTGTAAGGTACTATATATTCCATCGTCGAAATATTGAAAGTGTACCTGACGTTGTCGTACAATTTACGTGAAAGAAGAACGAAGTAAGCGGCTTTTTCCGACGGTATCGTTATATTTTCGACGTCGAAGCCACTTAATCCGGGATTTTCCCTCTCGGTTTCCGATGGTCGCTAACAAGTGCAAAAAGTGCGGCTTCCTATGAGAAAAATCGACGGAAGAAAAGGTGGGAATGCCAGGACGGACATTTTTGGAAAAAGCGGAAGTCCATTTGCCGGGCACCCCGCGTAGTATAGCACAGCATCCCATTCGGGGTACCTGGCACACGTACGCGTTCTCACACGAGCCCTTTTAGGGTCTTTCGCGTTAATTAACCGGTGATTAATTATGGTCGAGACCTCGATAAAGAGGTCGTTTGCAGCGAGAAGAACCCTTGCTATAGCCAGTCCAGCTTAGACCGCATAATCATTTATACTCTCTCTAACCTGAAAATTTTCGCCAATGTTCATTTTTCCTCCCTTTCTCCCCGAACCCTCTACCACGAAACGACCAACGAAATATTCTCTTTAGTTACCTCCCGCGCGAGAGGCGCGTTCCATTATAAAAAGAGTACGTCTTGCGCGTAGACACGGATTGGCACATGTTAAACTATTAAAGTATCGCTTATGCCCACACATAGGTATACCCGATAAAGCTTTATTTAAACATTTCAATAATCCGGGACGTTAACAAGTATAAAATAAAAGTATCGTTTGTTTATGGTTGTTGCAACAATGTAACGAAAGTATTCGTACGTATTCAATCTGATATTCGCATGAAGCCGTACACTGTTTCATGTCGTATATCTACAGAAATAGTTTTTTTACGAGGGAATATTCGTTAAACGCTCATTTCGTGCATTTTTGCTTTTAGCGATATGTTATTTTGAGCTACGCATCCGAACAAAGGAAAACCGACACAAATGTATCGAGCGACTAAAGCGGGATACTCGATCCATTTGTGCACTACGTATTCGTTCGGAGTGGAGTTTTATTGAAATTTTACTCAATATCGTTTTCTATTTCTGGCTATACGACATAACGCTACCAAATCCGCGCGATAAATTCAAATATATCCGGCTCTTTAATTACGTCTATCGGATAATTTATTTCTGGAGCAACTCGGCGTGTAACGCGTATATAGATCGATCGCCGAAAAGAATCGATCACTGCTCGAGCGAGTTTCTCAAGTCTGCAGCCAGCGGATCCCTCGCTCGCTATCTCCTAGCGAAGGAAACTCGGTCCTGCATTTTTTTCTTCGCGCAAATCGCGAATGGACATCTCTCAATAATTAAACGAGCTACTTTTCTCTATCATCTACTCAGTCAACGAGATTCGGCCGAAGCGCTTCACCTCTGTGAAAATTCACGCCCGCATTCGTGCGCAACGATTTATCTTTCTAGCCGTGCGAAATCCTCCTGGAAAAGTCTGTTCGTAGATTTTTTGTCGGGCTTCGATAAGCTCGGAAAATAAAGAGATGGAGTTTGGTCGATGAGGCATCGATTTGCCAGTATATTTTCCGCTTTTCCTGCTAGACGGATTTTCCTATTCGCTTCACTCCACTCGCCCTTGTTTCGTTCATTCCTGCTTCCTCGATCAACCTGCCGCGAGCGCGCGCTACTATATATATATGTATACACTCTTTAACCTTCTACCCTCCTTTTCTTTCAGCTTCTTTCTTCGAGTAACGCGCAAATACAGTGCATATATATATATATATATATATATATATATGTGTGTGCGGTATACTCGCACCTACGATACGTTCCTCCCTTTCCAGTCACGCGACAAATCTCACGCGAACGATCGAGAATCAACTTTTCACCTACAATTTTGCCGGTTTACCGACGCTCGACTTACGCGTCTACCTCGCATCTTACACGATAAGAAGCCTTTGCCTTTTTGGCTATATTCGATTTGTCACGACAGCCTGCATCTCCTTTCTTCCCCTTACTCCTATTCACCCAAATAAATTTATATACTGCAATTCGTCGCCTACTTCTCGCACAGCTTTTTACATCAATTTTTTGCCGAAAACTTAACGTATTATTTCACACTTTATTATTAATGGTTGGCGAATGTTAATTTGGTTAAAGCCGACAAGTTCATTTTCATGAAAATGTGGCTGGGTTTATTGAAACGAGAGGCTGGTGATTAATTTGGAGTTATGTCCTCTCTCTCTCTCTCTCTCTCTCTCTCTCTCATTCACTATCTCGTTATATCGCATAGCAGACGGGACCAATCAACAAGTGTTGGAACGCCTAGAACACACGCGACTCTTGCGATATGAGCAAGAATGAGTAACCCGAAGCTTTCAAGGACCAGCGGGCGACGTTGAAAACATGTCCGGGGATGAAAATATGCGGTAAGACGAGAGCAAGTGGGTCACATGTTTTTCACTACACAGCGAGAGGAGTCGCTACGGTGAACCGCGGACTTTCTCGACGAGAATTACACTTTAACTAAATTGATTTTTCAGCGGCGCTGTTTGTCATTTTGTTTAATAATCTCTATTTGGTCCTCTTTCAAGTAACACGCTCAATTATGTTTTCAGGCTGAAGATTCATCGACGATTGCGTCATAGAATAAGAACAAATTCAAGTATGCTTTTTTTGCCTCGTGTTTTAATTTGTCAGACGAAAAGGAGGCGGTCGTTAATTGAAAAATGTTGGTACATGGGAAAGCTATGTATATATATGTATATATAAAACAAGCGCGCATCAGCTGGATTTGTCGATTGGATTTATTCGAGCGTGCTCTGATTTCTACCTCTTTGGAGAACTTGACGCTTTCCGGCTAGGAAAATGAATTTACTGATTAAGACGCGACATGAGAATTTTATCGACGATAATTATCTCAATTGACATTTCGTGGATGATGAATGATGTTTTTGGGAATCTTAATTGGCTTTTATTGTCAAGTGGAATGAAGTGTTGAGGCGGAAGAGGAGAGAGAGAGAGAGAGAGAGAGAGAGAGAGGAGAGGGGAGAGTTCGGTTATGAAGGAAGGCAAGGAGTCAGAGAGGCTTTCTTATATTATTATTGGATGTGCTAAATAAGTCACGATTTGAATGAGGTTCTGCCAAGCGCCAGGCGCCTTAATGTTGCGGTCAATAACCCCTATAGAAACTTACACTTTGCCAATCCACTTATTCTTCGAGTCAATATATATCTGATCACCCTCTTCTGTTTCTACTTTTACGTTTAACTATGGGAAGAATTCAGACCGTAGCGCAAACTCCCAGCTGCTTGTTTTACATTCTTTGGCGTTCTTGCTCGAAAAGCTTCCATTCGCACGTTCCACGGATATGCGAGAAACCGATAGTGTGGCGTTTAAGATTTTCTTAATTGCTGGTATCCAGGTTGCAGTAGCTGTGTAAGAAAAGCATGATTGGAAAAATTGGGGATAGTACGGGGGGTAGATCAGCTGCCATGCGGGGCTGGTGGTATCGGTGAAATTGAAATTCCAAAAGCAGGGAAGAAATTTGGAGGATCGTAACTATATAGAGAGGAGCCATAAATGCAACGCTTCCGGAACGACATGGCTGGTCCGGACTGTATACGGTATTTTCCAACGGAAGTTATAATTGTTTGCAGAGTTTCTTCCCCAACGCTCGATTCTCCAGGGAGAACAATTCTCTGGTCGCTCAGCCACTTTCTTGAGAATACACCAAATGTTTATATGCACATTCGACTAAAGAAATTCTTATAGAAGTGCTTCACAATGAGATTCGTGCGTTTTATCCGGGAAAACTTTGCATAAGTTATTCAATAATAATTTCTTTCTTTTGATATCGAATAAGGTAACGAGAATTAAACTGTGTTATCCTCCAACTTGTTTCGTGTGGTTAGACGAAGGGACTTTATAAATATGATTGTGCCTCTACATTTTTAATTATAAATTATTATGGCTTATTGAATGAACGGTTAATCGTATACATATAATGAATTGTGAGATTTATATAAGGTTCTATTTAGTTCTCTCTTATCGATGGTTGTGTGCTCGTTAAACCGAGTCTCTTGGCTCTATCGACAATGCAGCTTATCTCGACCGTTTTCTTCTCAGATTACATTCTCTTCTTAATGCGTTTAATAAGCTCTCCGCGTAGTGTGATTTTCGCTGGGAAAACTACCAACTAGCAGAGACAATTTGAGTTTCGAAAAGGGTAAACACACGTGAAAGGGGGGGGGGGGGTGTGGGGAGAGGAATGTTCCTCGCGTGTGTCACCTGCATCGACGTAAATTTCACGAGTGAATTTCTGTGTATTTTCCGAGAGGTATGCTCGAAAAGGAAGAAAAAAGACATCGGAGATCCTCACGAAGGTACACGCGGGACCTGGCACACTTGCTCTCTCCTCGAGAAATATTAACGATAAATTTTCCTGCTGGTCGTTTGCTTTTCTCTCGAGCCTCCGCTCTCTGTATACAGCGCAAAACTATACTCCGACACTATAACTAGCTCAACTAATATCCTGTGCTATGTACTTTAAAAATACTGCCTCAATCTCGCCCTCCATCGATCGATACGAGATGCTCCCATTTCGCGTCTAGTAAATAGGCTACGAAACGAAATTTGGACGTAGTCACGAGTTTCTCGAAATTTTTCACGATTAACAAACTACGCAAGGGGCCCAATTCGCTTCTTCTATTTGACAAATCGTCGGGAAGGCTGGATGTTGAGGGAACTATCGAAAGAGTTTTATGTATAACTGTGAGCGAGTATGGCAGAGTATAAATATTTATCTAGACGGACGGTGCGTGCTGTGTCGCCTACGGCTCTGGCACGTGCGTGTAGCGTATTTTACTCCTGACAACCTTCTGCCCTAACGGCTTTTTCACGCCAGGCTAAAACTTTTCCACGCTTAGACTCAGTCAGTCAGAAATACCTAGGATTTTACACCGTGCTCTTTTTTCTGGATTAAGAAACTACCGATACTTATCGAACAATGAAACAGTCGAAGAAACACGGAAGTCTTTCTCATACAAATGTATATTGTATATGTTTTTCAAATAAGTACAAATTTAACGAGTTTCTTAGCGTGTTGCTTTGTGCGTAGCAAACAGTTTCATTTTGACGATAGACAATATCGTAAATCTCGCAGATTGATAGTATTTGCTATACGTGCAAAGAATAATACTGCTCGCGTTGTAACAAGTTGGGAGAGGAAATAGTAGGGAGGAGAATTTACACAAATCGATCGTGGGATTTTCAGTGTGTGTCCGCCTATATATATATATATATATATCTATAGGTATATAGGACCGTTCGTCAGTAAGGAGAACCTAGGAAGGGTGAGCTGACGTTAAATAATGCCAACTTTTTGTTTGCCGTAATGTGTGCGAGAGAACGTTTGTCGCAGCGTGCCGATTGATCGCTCGATCGCGAGTCACATCGGGGCTTACGTGTGTAACAAGAAACGTACGGATCGTGGAAATGGTAATCAACTGTATCTATGTCTACGCGTCTCGTCTCGCACGCATCTCGTTATCAATCTAACAACCAGTCGCTCCCTGTAATTATCGCCTTTTCGTGGATGCACTCGCTTATTAATGATTCAACCAAAATGCCTGGTCATTCCCACTAAAAGCTCTGGCAACTCCTTCCTCCAACCGTATACCATATACCACGGATCAAGTTGACACACGCGTACTACGAGTCTGTTACGAACTCTTACCATAAAAAACAAAGCACCGCTTTCTCATGTAATTCAATTCTGATAACGCCACTTTAAAATGAATCACAAGTTTTCAGCTTGAAATTTCGTCAAACGCGTCCATCGCGTTGTGAGAAACTTTTTAACAACTACAAGATTTTAGTTAATTATTTTTATGCGTCTCGTGAGAATTTCTAGTCTTTCTTGGAGACACGTGTGCGCGATCATTAACGATGCCGTCGCTTATCGGCAACTTGGTAAAGTCTGGCAAGTTGCACGAGAGCCGGGCCACGAGGAGTATGCGTGCCTGTAAATGCCTTAACGATTTTTTTAATAGGCAGTGCAGCGCGAAACCGCACCGACCTAGACTAACAGAATTGAGGGTCACAGATCATAAAATAATGGCGCCGACCGCCAACTACCGCTTTATACTTAATTGTCACTAATTTCCACAAACAATTACTTCGGGAGAAATATTGCCTATACCGAACTATATAAATTCGTGTGGTCAAAAGTTCAACGTTCTTATTAGTTGATTTTTAACGATGGTGAGATGGATATTTAATGAAATCATAAAAAATATCATGGGAAAAATTGCTGCAAAATGAAATTTCTTTAAAATCTTGTTGAAATTTAATATCTCGTTAATAACATAATGTGGAGCGCGGTTTTTGCATGACATTAACAGATATTACATACCTCTCTCTGGTAGGCTTCCCCATTGATTATTACCGCATCAACAGCATTATGATTCATTTCTTAAAATGGAATGGTTTGTATAGATACAGTCGTCTTACATACAAATTTTCTAATTATATGTCATTTATTAAAATAATATAAGATTTACTATACTTCATATTTCTGTTTATACGTAGCAATTTGTTTTATTAAAATATTTTTCATATTGACCTCGATAGAACAAAATTAAACTTTAAGTATTCGTAGTGCGTGCAGTATTTATGAATGTGTGTATAATATATGCTATATTTATTAGGTCAAGAGACTCGACGAAGTCTCGCATTAAGTAGTTACACACGAAATGCATAATACAAAAAATGTTATCTGAGAATTATACGGCTCAGAAAGGAAATAATAAGAGAGAAAAGACGAAAGGTTGCATATAACATAAGAAGTTGAAAAGGTAAACGGTAAAGAAAGATAAATGGATAGGTTTTTAACGTTTCTAAGATAGGAGAGAAAGAAGGAGAGGCTGAAAAGTCATGGAGAAGCAGGGGATTAATTCTTCCTTGGGGTAATTAAAACTCGAAAAGTCTTCGAGTTACCTGATATGGCACATAATTCACGGCTACAACTTTACACTCTTGCACATTTGAATATGATGTATAGTTTGCTCGAGTGAAACGCGCCGACATATTTAATCACTGTGCGATTTCTTCCTTTTATGTTACTTTCATTATGCAAGCCTCACCCACCCCCCCCCCCCCCCCCTCCCCCTACACATTTAAATTCATTTATACTACTCTTTTCACACATGTTTGCTCTTAAAACTTTTCTATATCGATTTAAGTGTATTTTTTTCTTTTAGTTACACCGTTTTGTCTTAATGTTAAATTAAAAACGAGACGTGTATACCACGCGTGGGAATAGATAGAGAGAAAGAGACTGAGAGAAGCTTTTAAAAGATAGACTGTAAACGTAAAGCGCTCGCTGGGTGGCAAAGAGTGAATAAAAACGACTGTCTCTTTGAAGTTCGATATTTGTCTGTCGCAAAATCAGTCCTCGTGAATGATTTTTCAGAGCGAAGCATGATCAAGAAATTCATTCAAGCAAGTGACGTTGGAAGCTTGGAAATTTAATTTTTTCTTCATAAAATAATTTGATTTTATAATCGTAATATTGTATGGTTCTTATTAAACAATATATCATTAACGACCAATTTATATCAATTGACTTCTGTTACTATATATAGTATATTATAAGGTTTACAATATAACTTTTTTATCGCATTAGTAGAGTTTAAATAGAAATTTATATTCTCTAAGAATATTAACTGCGCTGAGTGCTCAATTAACGACTATATAGTTACACAGAGGAAAAAGATTAGTGAAATTAACTGGATGCAGAGTTGCACCAAGTGGATCGACTAAGTACTTTCAATTAGTCGCTCGATTGTTGAAAGAGCTCAGTGATTCTTATTCTAGTCAATTGTCTCTTGATTTCTGCCACTTGACATAATCTACCTGTATACATATATGCATAGATGTAATACTACTGTTTCGTCAATAAGCAAAGGCACATTCTGCTAAATTTTAATCAAAGCAGGCTAGCGACTGGCATGTGTGTACTTTGAGGAGAAAGAACTAGGGTCGAAATGTCACGAAATGGTGATTGTGTGGTCGATCAACCGGTAAGTGCGCCGTCAGTGAGTGGCTCCTAATTAAAATTTGTTCCTCGCGGGCAACGATCTTCAAAGCGTCTAGTAGAGAAGCACGTGAGCAAGCAATTAGATGAAGAGAAACGAGAGTGTGCAGAGGGAATAAAACGCTATAGTGCAACTTTTCTTTAATGCTGGATATAAACTTTTAAAAAGATATTTCGTTTTTATGCTAAAAGCCCAAAACTCTTCTTGCTCCCCTTTCTTGTCATTATCCATTCACGAAATACAAGAAAATCTACGATTACAATCTCTTTTTATGCATAACTTTATTTTTTGAATATCGTTCTATAGGTTGTGTAAAGTATGAGGCTGCTTTAATATAGTCGAAAAAAAAAAAAAAAAAAAAAAAAAAAAGTGAAAAAGAGATATTACGCTGGTTGATTGTAAATAAACTGGCACGCTGTTTTCGTTTTGGTTGGTTTGCCCGTAGCTTTTCGTGAACGGCGCTTTACGCTCCGCCCACTACACCGGATAGTGCCCTCGCATTCGCCATTATTTAAATTATGCTGTTTCCATTTCTCTTTCTCTACGAGAAACAACCGATTAATTGAAATTGATTTCTTGCGCTTCGACCAAATATTCCTCTCGTTTCAAACGAAACGTGTGAAAGTAAAAAATTAATTTCCATTCCAATGTTCTCTATTTCTTATATACAAATGACAAATTTAGCTTTTGATAATAAGGAACAAACGACGTAGCGATTAGTCACACGTGGGGTAATACGGAAAAAGCAAGTTAGATAAAAGTGACGAGTCTTATATTCGATCTCATTCCGTTTCATTGTCATTTACGATGGGGTTGGTGGACGAATTTTATCAAGGCAGCGTTCGATCTCAGGATTCGAGTCATGTGCAGGATTTAGAGCCATTTTCACTCCCGTTTTATCGAGTTTGAAGCGAGGCCTGATCTGCACCACTTGAGAAAAAAAGAAGGTCCTCCGAGAGGAACGGACTCGCATCGTGCAAGATATCTGCCAGTGGTTTGGCCGTAAGGCTGATGCTCCTTGTGGAATCCATGAGTGACGGGAATAAATCTTCGATGGAGGTCGGACTATAGTATAAAAATCGAGTGGCTCCTTTAGGTAGGGGAAGAAAATTCATGGAAAAACGTGAATTCCAATATCATGCGCAGTGCACCCTAGCACCTTTCGATCCACGTTAATGGCATCTTCCACTTCTATCCGCACAAACATACATACATGCATTTATTCCCGCAGTTTTTTCCTTTTACAACCAATCTTACCCTTGAATTGCCTTGCGGTGCCCGTCCTTCCTCAAAGCTCTTATTCTTTCTTAGAGCCAAAAATCCAACTTTATTGTATTTGCACGCAAGTGTTAGTGTACCGTATAGAGCAGTGGTAAAACTCGATTACGTAAAAGTTGCGGTACGTCAAGTGCAAATCGCTCGATCGATGATGACAAATCCGTCTTTATTACAGCTCTTTTTACAGTCTACGCAGCGGAATCTAGACTATACAGTCTTTCCACTTGGATCCTGAGAAACAAAGTTTGCCTATAAAAAGCGTTGCGTAAAGTAACTTTCTGTTGCGAAACATTTGGATCTTTATTACTCGACAGAACCTGCGAAAGACTATTTCGAATTTCCCACTCAAAACGATATATTTTAGTCCGTAATAATGCGTTGTCCGCTCGAACTACTCGATCCGTTACTCTTTCTCTATACTTGTTGACATCTTATCAAAATAATAAAATTGCAAAGAGAGTACGTAATCTGAACAATTTTTGTATATATTTCACTATGTATATATATACAAGAGATCCCGTAAATATAACTGAAACAAAAGCTTAATAGGGATGACTCAACTCTTTTGTTTCTCTTTTTGTTCACCTGTATATATCATCCAACTAAAAGAATCCAGTGAATTTGGTTGCGATTCTGAAGTATATTATTATTATGATAGTTATAGAGATGGAAAAAGTAGAAAGTCAGTTTATATATCAAACAAATTGAATATAAAGCAAGGGTTTACACTTAACGTGGTAGTGTGCATCGTATATATGTACATTAAATTCATAATGAGCTCCACACATGCATCAAAGACCATCCCTACAAATATATCCAAGGGGTAAATATCGTAATGTTATACTTTAGCGTTTAATCGGCGTTAAAGCTGTCGGTGAAACTGTATTTCGATAGCAGTTTTTTTCTCTGTCCCATATACACGGTGTGGACCGCTATGTGATTTTAGCTCACTCAACTTGAACGATCTGAGTGATTGTTAAAACGCAACCCCTGAGCAACCGTGGCTCTAACAAGTGACTCGTTTTCTCCCTGTGCTTCTTCAAATTTTGATAAAAGCTTAATCACAGCCGTCCATCGAATATCGATAATAAAGTGCATGAGATCAGTTTAAAAGAACTAATTACGCCAAAGCATCAAAGTGCTGCAAATAATGTTTTTGAATATTTTTTTTCCTTCCACCATTCAACCCCGCGTCCATCCAACAAAATTTCTATGTAGCATTGAAAATCCGTACTGCGTCATTATCTACTGCAAAGCCAACAGGAATGAAAAGTTATAGATGTCATCTGTCTGAAAAGAATTTATTAATATGGCTGAGGTAATTAGTTCGCTCATGTAAAGCGTGATAACGTGGCGTTGTGCGTGATACATTGCTTGCCGCTCATAAATTCATTTATTTCACTCGCCGGCGTTAATTGTGTGTATAGATTTTTTGTCCCTGGTGCACGGCTGTTTTCCTTCTGTATTTTCCTTTTTTTCAAGACCGATAACCGTTCAAAGCAGCAGAGTCAGAGGCAGCGCATGGAAATTTCAACGAGACCGTCATTCCAGCGAAAGGGAAAAACAAGAAGGCTCTATTTAGTCCACGGTACTTTCCCAATCCAGTACTCGATTTTCGCATTTACGACCATTGAAATTAGCTGCTGATATACGCAAAAAAATTTAATCCGCTTTAATCATACCGACCTCGCACGATGACGCTACTAATAACGCGCCAGTTTTTCACTGGTTTCTTCTCAAGCGTCAAATCACTGCCTGCACGGCGCTTTGCTTCCTCAAACAAGAATAACCTCTATATCGGGCAGCGTCAATATATGCTTGTGCCATTGCCGAAGTTTGCTACCTTGGCCAAAACTATTTTTAATTTTTTTTGATTCTTTAATATTTTATAAAATCTAATACTTTGATTTAATGGAATTGATTTTTGCTTTTAAATAGCAAGATCGGATGAAAGCAGAGACCTGGTTTTTATATCTTGAGAGCAGGAATTATATCTTTCATCGTTAGGGAATGACGCCTTTAAATTTCAGGTTACGACACTAACGATCGATAAGAGGACTTCCGTTTTACAATTAAACTTGGCCACTTTTGCACCCCATAATTTAGTTCCAGAGGGTAGATTGTTATAATTCCATCAAGAGCTATCATTTCGATACGGAAGATCTATAGCATAGTTATTCTACCAACTATACGAAGGAGCCACGCTTGGAGAGAAAGAAGGCTGAACATTATTTTTATCGTTTTTCTTGCCCTACGAATTATGTAGCATATAGCTCATTTTTCTTGATAAAAGTACCAATATAGAATGTGAAAAGCTTCTCAAGGTTTTCTACTCTCCATTTTGGATAAAACTATAAAACGATGAATTTTTCCAAGCGTTTTTATGGCCCCCTTCCCCGATTTTAGGCAGTAGCACATACCATGGTCTGACGACAAAACACGTTAGAATTTCACTTGGCTGTCCGTATATGAAAGAAAGGATTTATCGGCAAAATCTTTCTATCCAGGAATTTTTCAGGCAGTGAAAAGAGGTGTGATTTTTGCTTAATAAAAACTTGAGTCAGCTATAGCTACAAAGAAAATGACGTTTTCCAATCTCCCCTTTATCCATAATTTTTTAACTTAATGCTTTGTTATAAAAAGTATACCTACATTCGTATCATGACAGTAAAGCTTACATAATAAAATTTACAAGCATCATTTCTAGTATTTTACGAGGGTATTTTAGCAGTATTACCGTGCTCAAAAAAAAAAAAAAAAAGAGATTCCACGATATTGCATAGCCACTTTCAATTTATTTTGGTCACTGCCAATATTAATAAAAGGCCAATGGTTGATTATTTCCAATGGTTTTATAGTGCACTATTTATTAGATAAAAAAGAGTATAAATAAGCTAGCGCGAATTGTTAGCCGTCATCGTTAAATGCGCGATGCATTAACAATATCATAAAGGTAGAGCGTTGGTATTATTAACCATTCGCTCCTCTTTATCGCTGGTAATTCGCGCTCGCGGAGCTCCAAGTGCAAATTTCTCGTTGCAGCATGGCTCTACATATTGCACTGGGCTAAATCGATTTAGAAATCACGTAGTTTCCGGAGGATGCTCGACTCGTTGCCAGTTTATTTCGAAACCACGTTGAATTAAAAGAGGATTAGATAAGGGGATTGAAGGGAGAAGCGGCGGAGAGGATGGACAGTTTGGCCACTCGGTTATATCGATTTCAGGGAGCACTGGCTAGAGCGACCACTCTTTGAAAACCAAAACTCAAACCGCGAGCTCAATTCGCGGCTCTAATACGCTCTACGTGTCACTTGCCGATGATACTTCAATCGAAACGCTCGAATCAGTGAAATGCTCCCAATGGGCCAAATCGTTGTTTGTTCTACCATATTAATTGCTCGAGTTTTACGAAAACGGCTCGAGTGACTATATCGTCGAGCCTTCGAGCCTCTTTCAGGATAAAACCTCGATTAATTATATCTCTCATGAATTTATTTTAAGAGAGAGCCAAGGAGCCGCAATTCTTCACTTTCTTGTTGATAGGAGTTTCTCAAGTTTCGTCCGAGAGTAGAGTTAATTAATTTTGCTACCAGTTAACTTTTATAAATTCGTTTTCGACTAAACTATTGCTCTATACCTTTGTATATAAGAGTTCCGGATGCGCGTCATTTTCAATTAGAGCGACTAATTAAAAGTTTCTTCTTGTTAGGGTCGATCGATTAATATGTATCTGTTTTATTGCTATATATATAGGCTATACTCGAAACGGTGCAATTGATAACAACAGGCTAATAATAAGAGTATTAAGGGAAGAGAAGAATTGGAGGGAGATAGAGAGAGAGAGAGATGGGGGGGGGAGGGTTGGCAAGAGCACGTACATACATATACATGTATATATATATATATATATATATATAGGAGGTTTATAATTGGTTGGTTCATTAGTGCGGCTTGGACATTTGGCGAAAGCACGTAGGGCAGTTCGATCGATGCTTTTCATCGATCGTTGCATGCATAGGAACAGAGACACAGTGCCGAGATTGAGCAGTTGCACAGAGCAGTGTATACTGCATAGGGTGCAGTACTATAGTCTCGTTGGCCGTTTGCTCGGTTGGTCGGTCGGTCGGTGGATTCGTTGGTTGGTCAGTCCCTTGGACACAACGAATTATGCATCGCGAATGCAAAGTGCATGCGGAACGAAGCTTGCGCCTCGATGCCCCCGGATGCACAGAATTGCATTCTACTACTGCAGTCTACAGTGTCCTTCGCCGTCACTCGGCGGAGCTTCAAAGATGCTCTCCTAGAAGAGCAGCGCTGCACGAACGCTGCTTCAACTCCCCCGAGAAACCATGCAACCCCCGTTGACTTTTCCTCCCGCGCGTCATATATATTTCTCCCTTTCTTTCCCTCTTTCCCTCTCGCACGCGCTTTTCTCTCCTACTTTCCAGCCTGCTTCCCCTTTCATTCTGTAGCCATTATTCGAGTCACTCGGCACTAGATGAAAGAACTATTCTCTTTGAAGAATATAAGAGAGACTGGCGCAGATCGAGAAAGCAAAGCGAGATCAAATACACTCCTACTGCACTCCGCCGAGCTACACCGCGCCACGCCGCGCCGCCCGTCTGCCTGCTTTCACCGCATGTGTAAAATAGACTAGCGAAATAGTAAAGTGGGCGCATGATGCTTTTCAAAGCAATTGAACAATTCAATGCGCACTGCTCTCTACATGTATACTCTATATAGCGTATGTATGTATACGTGACTGGATCATCCGAGGATTTTTCGCGCCTAAAAGACAAAAGCAAATATTTTCCCTACTCAACTTCCCTATATGAGCTTTCGTTTATTTACAAACGTGCTGAAATTCTTGAAGAGCCCAGTGTTATGTTAACGCGTTACCAGTGGTATATGAAAGAAACTTTTATCGTTTCTTCCTCGTCTCGATGAAAGATTCATTCGTCACGGGCTTACGAGAGGGAATAGGGTGGAAAAAGGGGAAAAGGGAGAAAGAGAGCTCACCAGTCCAGTCCTCTCATAAGTGTAATCTTCGAAAGCTGCACGGTAATACGGTCTCTTCTACCATCGTGAATGATTGAACTTTTTTTCCTCCGACAATCCCAAATGATCAGGTTTATTGTGAAACTGTGATTTTTATCGATCGAAATGCGGGCTTTTCGACGGAATTATAGCAGCGCAGGAGCTTCCTCGTCGGTGAGATTAATCGTTGATCATCGTCGATCCGGTAGGTAGGGTACACGTCCGTGTTTACGTTCGCGTCTGAACCACGCTTGATTACACTCGAGCATGATATAATAGATCACCTCTAGCCCTGTTCACGTTTACGTTTACGTTCGGGTTCACTCCGTGTAATATCCTTGACGCTTGTAAGCCAGCGAGGATGAGCTTTCTAGCTGTACCCGTCGCGTATACCCCTACTGCATGCAGTCTGCAGCACTTTTGGTGCACCGGCCTCTCTCGCGAGATTTGATCCTGCTATAAACTATCTTAACGAAGATCCCTATCTTGGGTGAATGCAACCGTCACCAGCTGCTGCCTGGTAAATGTTATCGACTTCCGAGAAAATGCAAACGTTTCAGCCGAGCCGACGCGGCTCCTTCCTTTCTCACGTGAAATTTACATTCACAGATCGATCTTCTCCCACTTGACAGTGATTTATCGAGAATGCGCTGCACGGGGTAATTGAGAAATTGAATTGATTTTTAATTACCCACGTGAAGTTCCGGCGAGAAACTTGCCGACAACTCTCTTTACTTTCCTCCACCACCCTTAAAGCAGACATCCTCGACCCTCGATAAAAGCTTTTAACCGCTGCTACCCTAACTTGGTAATCTTATTTGCAACATTTTACAAGCTTTCCCGATGCTTTTCGCTTGCCGATGGATCGTCAAAGGAGCATTAACGTATCGTCGGCTGAATATATACTGTATCATTGGAATCATTGATGAATTTATGGTTTTTGACGGTCCGTTTGCTCCGAGCGGATATGGCTTGTCGTTAACAGCCTAGATGTACAACTCCCTAGACAATATGTATTGTAATTACACGCTCCGCGCTACTGTGGGACAAGCTCGTCCGCCATGTCAGATTTCCTCTTGTTCCATCTCTCCTCTCCCTCCCAATACCTGCACATCCTCTACAACGATCCTCTGAAAACCCTTTCAACCTCCTCGCTCACTTATTGGTGTATCGAACTCTGCTTGCTCAAACCGACTACATCGCTGGTCCTCCCATCTCACAAAGGTGACGTACCAGATACCGCCGTGTTCAATACGCTACAACAGATTCTATCTTTAACACCCCCCCCCCCCCCCTCCCCCTCTCCACCCAACGATCTTTCAAAATACATATAAACCTATAGATACAAACACGTTCGCCATACTGAAAGCGCGATATACAGCCTTTCGTGCTTATTCTCGTTTCTCTCTTTATTCATGTGTAGGTATATATTACATATATAGATATATATATCTTTACATCGATCGTTACTTCGTATCTTTATTCATATAATATAAGTATAAAAAAAGTTGATCGCTATCTAAATTGGTTTACTACTGATTTAATATTGACTACTCGCTAAATATGTTCCTCTTACTGTCGAGTATCAACGATAGAGCGTAATTTGTACTTTATTTCAAGACGTATTTAATTTTGCGAACTCGTAACGCGTAATTACTTGCAAATTATTTACGGTGACAAGGATTTCGTTGAAGTAAATAAGGCATAGCGACGGAGAGCGTTCCGGGAAAACTAGGCCGTTGATCACACTTTGATATACGGAGCCCGGGGGAGAGAAGGAGTGTGGAGGGAGGGAAAGAGAGAGAGAGAGAGAGAGAGAGGGAATTAGGGAGGACATTTTTTTCTTTGGCATTATACACACGTAACTCGTCACGCACCAACGGGCTTAGTTGGATAGCTAATTGCAGTGCTACCTCGTTTTAATTCCATTATACATGCTGCGTCGTGTAGATGCAAATTACAGGTATCTCCCTCTCCTCGAGCCCTTTCTCGTCATCCTGGCTGAACGTGTGCATCTGGAAGCTGAGCGAAACCGATCGAAGCCAGTCTTGCACTCGCAGCTATCTGTGACCCTGGCGTTGCACACTGCGTCGTCGTGTCTCCGGCTCTGGCGGCGCCCTTGCACTTTCGCACCTCCTTGCTTGCAGCCACGTGGAACTTTCCTAATTATCTTGTAACACGAGACGAGACACCACCGTTTGCAATTACCAAGCCCCAAGGCTTCGATGCTTTGCGCCAGCCTATCTCTTGCTGCGTGCACAATAATGAGTTTTGCTTCGTTCGCCAAAATATTTGGATAATAGATAGAATGGAGTATTAGCCAAAGTGAAAGTTCAGCGTATACGCTTCTTAATTATTGAAGAATGTTATTCATTTAGTCGCAAAGCTCCCGAATACACGCTTAACATTAAACGAGCCTTCGGCGGTTGAACGAAATATACGGGGAAGCTGCTTATAATTTCATCGAATTCGACCCAGATTTAGAATTAGTCAGGTTGTAGCCGCCGATTAAGTTAGCAACTGACCCTGATGCACCTGGAGTGCTAACTAAACAGGAAAAGTAGCGGTTTCCTGCTGCACTTTGGTCCTTTGATCATATCAGCAAACTGTACTCATTGGCCTCATAGTCGTCGCCACACACCGAATGTACACACTGTTGACAAGGACTGAGCGAACCTGAACGTATACTACTCATCAAGCTATTAGCTCAAATTATTTTTATGCATTCCTCTCTTGCCAGCATTGCCAATATTTGACTCACAATATGCGAAAATCCAGAGTAAATTATGCGTAATTGAAAGCTTAAAATTACCTCGTTGCTTTGCACTCGAGTTATGTCTGCACAATATTAGTCAATAATGCGAGAAAATGGTCTTGAAAATGTTGCAGGAATTTAATTAAGATAAACAGTTTTGCGTGCGATTGTATTACATGCAAAATACTTGTATAACGTTATTACTGAATCATATCAGTCTTAAACTTTGTTGGTCAAAGTTCTGTAAACGAATCTGTTTGTTACAACTAGTGTCATTGTTAAATAGTTCAACTTAAAAATAAATACATGTGATGTCCTAAAGGTAATTAAGTGAGTATTTTTTTCGAAACAAAACGCTTATCTTATAGACGTGTCCCAACTGTACAAACTTGGCTATAGGTGTTTCGAGTTTTTTATTTCAAAGCGAGCTCTGCGACGGAGCATTTGGCTTAATGGCGCGGAATTTTCCGAGGCGGTAGAAAGGAGAAGCAAGCAAAATGGCCAACGACTTGCTGTAGACGTGGAAATCTAATGACTGACGCTATCTGCGTGCGTACACCTATATTTCTGACTGCTTGGATAATAAGTAGACATTGGCACACACACATGACTTTGACCCCGTATGGTTAAAAAACACAACTTCCCCCCGATATACATATATTACCGGATTTAAAGCACATTGACCACGACTTTTCATCAGATTTAATTAAAATGCCGCATTCATGAAAACATCAAGCAACAGCTACATTGTATAATTCTAATATTTACTTTTTGCAAACTCACGAATTGGAAAAGTTACAAAACAATTTACTTTGATATATATATATATATAAGTTGTTCACAGTGTCACGTTACTTTCATTTACTTAAGAATTCATGCATTTTTTTTACTTTCTTTAAACTATATAATTCAATGTTACTTATTTAATCTTGAAAGATTGCACAAAGGTAATACGAAAGTTAAACCAATTTTTTCAAATAAAATCTCTTATTTCATATCCAACTTTACTGCAACTTATCTCAAGAGTTTTCCGAATAATTTATGAAATTATTAAGTTATTTTATTGTTTATATAGGAACTGTCGATTTTAAATTGCACATTTCGGTGTAGATGAAAGTAATATTGTGCACTACTATTACGCATACAAGTACGTATTTGTTTAGCTACTTATTATTTCAAATTGAAATACCTCGTAAATGACTGCATAAAATGATATAAAATCAAAGGTATTTTGGAAAGCTCCCGACATAAGCAACACGCATTTGTAATAAAAATAGGGGATTACATTTTACAAAATTGGTTATATTTTCATATTAATTTCGTGTGTGTTTTCAAAGCCAAATAAATACCATTTTAATGTAGTTAGGAAAAAAAACATGTATTTTTTATTTTAAAATATACATTGTTTCCCAAATAAAGGAGAGCCTGAGTTTATATATATGAACTGTACCCCTACGTACGCACCAACACATACAGACGTAGAAAATATTAAAGTAAATTTAACTGTGTTCACATAGCTCTGATGTCATATCTTTGCATTCGAAGGGATAACAAATTAATTACAGTGGTATTTAAAATTTAACACAGTAATGTATAATATAATTTCTTTAAGAAAATAAAAAAATTTAATAATTTATAGTAAACTAACTAACTTAATACTTTCTCACACTTTAATTTTTATGGAAATGCACAGGCAAAATAGGACTGAACAAATTTGACTTACAGGCTATGAGTGTCCTTGAGACTTTACTCTTTGTCTGCCGCAAGCACAGGAAAACAACACAAAAACAACATACGTATTAGCTACTATCAGCTTTGACTATAATATTTCAATCATTATACGAATTCTTATTTCACTATATACACACCACATTTCAATATTATGTTAAATTTTTAGAGAAATGAATAATTTTGACATCACTAGACAGTGAACTTGAATATTATGTCAAATTTTTAGAGAAGTGGACGTCTTTGGTACCATCGAGCACTTTACTTCGGTATTTTATCGTATTTTAAGTGATTTTTTAATTAAAAATGAAGAAAAATGGGAATTCCTGCGAAATAATCGAAGAAAAGCGATGAAATTGCACTCACGCGTGAAAAAAGTGAAAAGAAGTGGGAAAAGCGAAAAGTCCGGTCACTAACCTGCTCGCACAAATCCGAAAACTGGTATCAGTGGTATCAATTCAGTTTTCGGATTTGTGCGAGCAGGCTCTCCGCTCTCCCCGCTCCGGCGCCATTTTTTTCTCCAACATGGAGGCCGCGGCGAAATTTTTCAATCTTCAACCGCGAGCGAGAGTGACCGGACTTTTCGCTTTTCCCACTTCTTTTCACTTTTTTCACGCGCGAGTGCAATTTCATCAATTTTCTTCGATTATTTCGCAGGAATTCCCATTTTTCTTCATTTTTAATTAAAAATATCCCTTTAAATACAGTGAAATATCGAAGTGAAGTGTCAAGTGGTACCGGAAGCGCTTAATTCTCCAAAATTTTCACATTGTATTGCAGTGCAGTGTCTAGTGATAACAAAAATGTTCATTTCTCTAAAAATTTGACATAATTTTCAAGCGTAGTGCATATATAGTGAGATCAAAAATGTTCTCCCTCCCTTGCGTATTAGGCTGGGCTACCGCGAGCACGAGTCGTCTTATGCTTTTCGAGCCCTCAATTTTTCCAAAAAGTTAAATATAATTTTTACTGCGCAATGTAGCAATTTTTCGGCCAAATAAGAAATTGAGATTATAGAATGAAAATAACAATAGTAGTATTTGTATAAAATGTGTTGTCCACAGTAAAAATTTTTATGCTACGTCATTAAGTAAACTATGTAGAGGTTATATAACTCTGCCACTAGATGGTAAAGGCGTTTATAACGTTATTTGACTTTTCTCGCTAGTAACCTTCGTACCTCTCGATTTGTTTATATAAGGGAAATTGATTTTACACGATATGTATAAAGCATGTAATGCTCTCAATATACCTCGTTATATGTATAGGCCCTCTGCATAAATTAGATAGTTTTTTGATAATTTATAGATGTACAAAGTAACTAGTCCATTTGTGTACTATGTGTGTATAAAATAAATATTTTCGGTTGATAAATCAATGAGTGATGTAAACCGACGTGTGTTTTGTAAGCTTCTTTTGCAAATACAGTAGATTTTCTAGTAAATCCATGCGAAAGCAACATTTAGCAATTTTAGAAACTAATTGAAAATAACTTTAGCTTTTACTTGGGAATTACATTAAATTTTTGTACATTTTTTTTAATAATCAGTGTTATATTTAATTTAGATGCTAATAGTGTCTTTATTTTTACTGCGTACGGTTTAAAATGCATAAAATTGGAAAGACACGAGAACAGTACTGTAAAATACAGTAAAAATTCCAGCATTTTTCACTAAATTTAACTGTAATAATATTCTCTCCTTGTGTATATTTTAACCTAAGCGTATATCTTCGCTCCTTTTCATATTAATTGGTTTGAATTCATCGGAAATATGCCACCGGAAGTGTTGTAAAAAATGACAGAAATTAGACGATTCAGCAACGTCGTTTGAAACTCGGATAAGTAATTTGAATTCGTACGCTACCGCAGAAATTCAATTTGACAGACGATTTGAAACGTAGGTAACGAGTCTGAGAACTATCCGAAAGTGTTCTAGCAGTCTCACCGCAGGTAGTTGAACTTGGACGATTGTAATTCGTCGTATAATTAGTGTTTGCACTTAGGATCCTGTGAAAATTTCGTTATTCCGTTTAATACGTCGACAAGGAAATACTCTACGTTGCGTTGTGTCTCGATATGCAGGCTCTTGATGTTCTCCCTTCGGTAGCTACTCGTCAGCGCGTGTTTACACAACAAACAAACCGACTGAATGTACACGCTGTCTCCCACACGAGCACTCTATCTCGCAATTTTATATACCGACTGCCATCGAAAACTTTGTATTTCGTACACGTTACTCTTTACGCGTGCGCACACGTTGTAACTTTCGCTCAGGCGAGAAAGCCTCGAGTGCTGGTCGTTTCAAAGATCGCTTTTCTTCTTTCATAGATTTCTCGAAAGAGGACCCTCGAGCTAAGAGTTTCGCGATCAGGAATTTACTCGTTAGATAAACCTCGCTTTACCGATTATAATATGTTCTATTCTCGCCATGCTTGATGGACCGCGGAAGCTCGTATATATAGAAGAAGTGTTTTTATATCGTTGAAGGGATTTGAGATTTCATTACCGAATTTCGTTAAGGGTGCTGTGAATATCGCAATTTAAAAGTTGGAAAGGGAGAGCATCTGGGTGTGTGTAAATAAAGGTATATTCGGTTATACGCGTAGAGGGGTTGTCGTTTGCGGCACCGTTGCAGCTTTGATTCGGTAGCCTTAACTCGTGGCTTGGCTGCAGTTTCGACACGTTTAATTCAAAGCATCTCGTCGCCGATGTAATCTGCGATTGTAATCCTAGCGGTTTGAGAGCGATCTATTTCAGGATCGGTCTGCTCTCTGATGAATTCCTCCCGATTAAATAATGGGACCCGCATTCAACCCCTACATTCACAAAGTTAAAGGTGGATCGCCTATCGACGCTCAAGACCGTCCGCAAGTTACACTCTTCTCGCGCAAACTAAATTCTGGTAGCTGCACGGAAAATGCAAATGAAAAGAAAGTATAATAGCAATAATGATAGTTAATTAGAGTTGGGAAAAATTGATGATGCGAAGCATAGGGAATGAGTTGGGATGAAATTGGAATTTATCGACAGCTTTGGATGAAAGTCTCTACTGTTCGTGTTGCTTTAAGCTTCATTGCGCCGGTATTGAATTACCGAAGCGGCACTCTACGGTACCATTCTTGGCGAGGGTCTTGGATTGACCGGTATTATTTGCATATCGGCTAATAGGACTTATCAGCGCATACAGGGGTAACCCGATAACTCTCATTATGCACCGGACGATGGGGGGCGGCCATCGCAAGCATATTAGCCGCAGCAGATTTGCAATTCGTAATACCTCGATGCCACTTTTGATCCTGTCGCTTCTCATTGGCTGGATATAACCGGTTCAAAGCGGCCTCCGTAACGCTGCCTGGACGGGGATGATCCCTCGGGACACGAATACTGGGTAACTTTGACCGTGAACTGGAAAAGGAAATGAGTGTAGGGGGACCCTCTGTACAAAGTAAGACGAAAAGGGAAGAGAGAGTGAAATTTATGTTGATCAGAAATTATAGGGTAGGTCTCGTGCTCTCGTATGCCGGCACTACATTAGCTGGCTCCTCCAACTCCCCCACTCCTACTCTTGCTTCCTACATCACTACTCATCCTTTTTCACATTTTCTTCTCATCAGGCATCTCGCGAGGTTTATTCGGAGTTGCGGTTTAATGTTCCGAAAAGTACTCTCGCGATTATAATTTATTAGGAGGAACGTTCCTAGGGACGCGACGCCGACGACGACGGTGACGACGAGCAGCAGGAGAGTTTCGCCGGAGGTTTTTGTGCACACACGGTTGTGTGTACGATATCGATGCGTCGTAGTATAGGAGGGTAAGACTGTGTATATAGAGAATACAGGACGCACGCGCGTAAGCTTCCTGGTAGATCGTGGTCGTTAAATCAGCGGCGCGTAAACACACGTGAACGCACGACGCGCGATAAAGTCTCCTTCTTGTTTTCTGACGCTAAGCCCACAGCCAACCGGGGCTGCGAGTTTACGATGTCGGTGTAGCGGAGGCTGAGCCGCTCTCGACCTTCCGCGCGTGTCGCGCAGCATAGAAAATCGACGAAAAAGATTGGAATTCTTCGCGACGAGAGTCGCTCGTTGAACGTGTCATTCGTCCGTTTTATAGGCACGTCCAGAAGACCGAGACTCTCGCATTTTACGGATATGGAAGATCCCTCTGAAGAGAAAAACCCTGTGTGTCTCATGATTTGATCCGAAACGACACTTATCGTCTTTTTGACGCAGCTTAAAAGTCGCAAAGCACGAACACCTGCCCCTCATGCTCACTTTGATATGGATCTCACGTTATTTTTTCTACCTATTCACGTTCCACGTACGTTTCAAACTTTTGTCGCTGCATCGCCTCTTCGCATCTCCTATTCCACCATCGGCAAACTATTGGAAAATCTTGCTGCATTCGGGGAGCATCTGTATATCACTCGAGTGATATTCGATTATTGTTTGAGAAAAACCGATAACATATTGAATTAAAGGTTGAATACTTGTTGCTACTGCGGGTATATGTCCCATCGAACAAGAAGCTGCTTTGCATTTTGGTGGGAAGTGGTAGTAGTGCTGGTTCGAGAGGTGGTCGGTGGGAGACTAGTGTGACAGTCAGGAGGAAGAGGGGAAGGCACGAGAGTGGGAAATATGACATGGAGCATTGCAAGGCTTGGACCTGTGTCTTCGTGTTTGCATATAGGAGTTGTTATAGAAATCAGTTCTCTCGCCTATATAGACTTCTCGCTGCATGGAAACTCGATAGGTGTCAAGGGTCAACGGGATTTCTCACATCTCTCGGCTAACTATATATATATATATTATACCTACGTCACTCCTCCTAGTTTATAGCTCTCAGCGAATAACGCGACTTTAATTTAATCAACGGAGTAACTAAGAATAAGATATAATCCTGATAAAGTTTCGGAGTTACTCTCCTGCGGGACTGGATTTTTATCAACACTTCCGTTTAATTAAAGTACAATGTACGTGGATTTCTTGATCCAGTTTCTTAAGGAAAGTTAGCCGAGAGGCGCGGTAATAGTATTATATTCATTAGGATAAGAACTGTTGAAGAGCGGAGAGCTTCAGCTTAGTCCTGTAATGCTGAAGAGACGATCGTAAATCTTATTATGCGCGATAGCTATAGTATGTATTCGAACGCGTGCGCACTGAATGGGAGCTGAATCGATAATAAAGGTATTATCCGCAATACTTCCTAGTAGATCTTTTTTCTTCGTAAACTATTGGCTGAAGAGCCTCGAGCGATTTCCACGCGAAGCATTGGTCGGTGCGCTCGCGCCTTCGATCCACACAGCAAACTGCGTCATATATATCTGCTGCTCCCCCGTCCGTGGCGATGCTGTGCCGATGCCTAACGGACCGACGCAAGCCAACTTACGACACACGTAGCCGCAACTTTAAAGAACTGCTTCTCGCCACGGAGAATGCACGCGTATTTACCATACGGTAACTCGATAACTTTGCTAGGATAATGATATTGCTCTACAAGCCGTATATACGTACGTACACACGTAGCCTAGCTTCCTCTTGTTTCACTTATATATACCTGCAGCTAGAGTATAAAGTGCGCAAACTTATTGCTTCGCTTAAATCAAACTTATGCACCGCGCAAACACTAGTGCGACAGGATAATTTTCTATCAAACAGAAGTTACGTTTAACTTTTATCCTCCGTTTCTTAATTACACGTCCGACACTGTGTCTTACGTACCTTGTGATTTCTTGCTGAAATATATATATATATACCTATATGTATACAGGGGATTTTGTAGTCAAAGCAGTTTTCTCGTAACTCGACGTCTTATTACCAGAACTGGCGCCGGGTTGTGTAACACGAGTGTTTCTCGCATTGACGATAATAAAGTAAGCAATGCCTTCCGCTCACGCACGATTAGAGCGGCGCGCACAGCCTTTCGGCTAGTAAGGGCGTCACTGCAGTCGTTTCAGATTTTATACCGATCGTTTTGCGGCTCGTGTGGATGTTCCCAGAAAATTGAGCTACCGCAGATAAGGCACGGAAATCGACATTATTCCATGCTGAGCTGTTCAAATTCGAGGCGAGAAAGTTTATTCGAAGATACCGCGTGCTGCACTAAAGGAAGAGTCGTATAAAAAAAAGTATTGAGGGTATACGTAGCTCGGAAAGATTCGGGTCGTCCCTCGATCTATATATGTAGCAGCTACAAATCCGCGAATGAATCCTAACGTTGCGCGCCGATACAGCTTGGCGGATTTGAAAATGCTACGAAGGTAGCAGCCACAGAGGTTTAATTTGGAGGGACTATTATTTTCACGCGAGGTCGTGCTGAGTGCGGCTAGAGGCCCTCGCGCAGATACTTTAACGCGTTCATGTCGCTCCTGCCGCACTGGGACCATTACAGCATGATATATGCTACGGCCCTGAGCTCAGCCCGACTCCCGAGCCCTTTCCATACCTTCCTTCCTTCCTTCCTTCCTTCCGTCCTTCCTTTCCACCTACCTATCCACCTTTCTACCTACCTGTTACCCCATTACACCGTATACACTCTTTCATCCCGCTTCATTTCAATCTTTCCACTCTTTCTTCCTCTTTTCAGAAACATGCAACGCTGTTCCAAAATTTCCCTGCTTTTTCAACCGTGCGTACCTTGCTTCTCCTCTAGCCAAAGTAAATTAATTTCTGAATCAACTTTATACCTTTGCTCGTGATATCCAGCTTCTGTAGACTATTGTAACGTATATACATAAACTGTACCATACATTTCTTTTCTTTTGCTATTTCACTTTCAACCTTGCAGCACGTCTCTTTGCTATTATCATAAGCGCGAGAGAATTACTGTAGCCTTGCTTTGGTTGATTCGGGATTTGTCGTCATCGTCTTGTTGGTGATATAGGGTTTGACTGCGCGTGGGGAGAGAGGAAAAGTCATCGGTATCGGGGATGACAAGATCGAAAAAGCCTCTCTTGTAATTTGAGGGGATCGCTCAGATCAGGAGGAAACGAGGGTTGTATAGAAAAATTGTGTGTAGTTGGGAGGAGCTTCCGGTGCTGTGTGGACGGTATTAACCCGTCTCTCGGTATTTTCGCCTTGTCAGGGTAATCCCGCTAGTATTCTTTCGGCCCTCTCCCACCATCACGGTGGTTATCCAGCTTACGTTTATACGTCTGCAGTGTGAAAAGCCAATGTGAAAACACGTCGTACACCTAGGAAGCCTAGACGACTCTCCCAGTCTCGACGCAAGAAAGGAACGGCGAGGGAAAGTTCTGATCCCACCACTGTGAAAAGTTGCCTCGTGACAGGGAACAGCTCTCAGCTTTTGGTTATTCGGTGAAGGGGGTTGAAGATACGATTTTTCGCTCACGTTTTTCCTCCCGGTCTCAAACTTTCATCATCCCTTCCCTCGACTCTCCCTACCCCTTTGTTCGTTTAATGCACTTTTCCAACTAGGAAATCATCCAGATTACTTAGAAATTTATATCTCGGATATTCCATGTTGATCGAGTTCCTTGGCCAAGTCCCATTAGGTCGTTATATATTATTCACGAGTACGGGCAGTCCCTTTTTTAGCTGGCAATCGAGTCCCAAAGGATTAATTATTTAAAATCCTGAACATATATCACGTGGACAATAAAACAGAAGTTGACAGGACATATAATACTGCCAGCGTCGCTTAACTGCAAGCGCTGTTAAACAATGTGTCTATGGTCGTGCCATGCGTGAATTCTACTATATAACTGTCCTCCATTGTGATAGATGAGCTGGACAGACGTGACGATGTTCACGCGATTTACCACCACTACGCATTCTGACAAGTCGTCACTACGTCTCTTTGCCAACTTTTCTCACCCCGTGCCATTTCGTTGTTAATTATATATTGCCATAATTCCTACATTGCCATATAATTACTTTTGTCTATTATTGATGATATCTGTAATTACCTCGCACACACATTTCATTTATGTTGAAGCTCCATCATTGTTCACGCCACTCGTCCGCGTTACCCGTTATTTTATTAAAAAATTCCATTATGCAGTATCTTTAAAAATTCATTCGGGAAAGTATTCGTTTTGCCGCATCGATATTACCGGGAGATTATTAGAGCATTATATATTATATAAATAGATGTAGAGACGCGGATCGCAATTATTCAGATGGAACAGTACTCTAACGTAATGCAACAATCTACTGCAGGCTGATGCTTTCAGAGAAATACGAATTCTTCGCGGATGGCATTTTTCATTATCAAGAAATAGCGGTGAGTAGCTAACAAGTTTCAGCGGTTCTCTTTGTCCTTTTTCACTTCATCTGGTCTCCCACTCCAGTTTTCTCCCCGTTTCCTCTCTTTCCTCCTCCTCCTCCTCTTTTTTGTTCATAAATCATTGGACAACAGTCCTCCTCACCCCTTTGGTTCATTCTCCCTTTGATTCCCTCATTCTCTTTGCACTTACACGAGCGAGAAACTTGCCGTGAATTACCGGACATTTCAGCTCGCTCTCATGGCAAACCCATCGAAAGTACCGGATAGCTTTTGCGCCACCGGAGTGGCATTAATTACTGCAATAATGATCGGATATCCTGCAACCGCCAATTCCCGGGTAGAATTGAATTTAATTTCATTTACGGGCCAAGCGCCTCCTCGCAGTGAATTATTGCGATAACTTCGATCTATTCGGTAACTTACATTAACCAGAACACGTACGGGACTAATGTCGATGTCACGTAATGTAACGGACGCCATTTTAGTCACGTTTAGCGGCTTCTGCAAAAGCATATCGTCTTCGTCTCTCACTCGTCTTCCAAGAACTCTCGGGCGGAGTGCTGAAATCACTGATAGAACGAATAAAAAGCAAACGGCTATACACATAACAGCTACCCGCATGGGTGAATTATATCCGGAGCATTGTCGCTCATAGCTTCTGATAAGATTGCCATGTATTTCCTTGACGGTGGTGGTGTTTCGTATATAGCAATACAAGCCGTATCATTCTTCTACCGTATAGTATCAAGCAGCGAGTATCTTGAGATTTTCTCTGCGAGCACCTGCTATTCCTCAAGCGACTATATTTCATAGGGTTAACTGGCTGCTTTAAAAGGAACTGACTCATGACTCTTGATGAAAAGCAGCTAGGGTAAGGGTGTAAGGGTTTTAGTGACGAGAAAGGTGGTGGGGGTGGAATTAGGTGATGGTAGTGGTACACTTGCTTATGGGCCGCTCGTAGCACAGCCAGGAATGTAATATTAAGGTATCCGAAGTCCGTCGAAGTCTGAGTATTCCCTCTTGACACGAGGATCCAACGGCTTCCTACCTTTTGCAAAATTTACGAGCAACGCGGAGCACCGAATACCTAAACAGCTTAACTGCAGCCCATACTCATCGAATGATAGCGTGTATCAAATGTGCCGACCCGACCTTATACCCTTATGTACGAAGGATTATCTTCCGTCACGCCAATTCTCAGATATTTTCACCTGCACTTTGCCCGCTTCGAAACTTTGCCAATATTACCTATATATATATATATATATATATATATATATATATATATATATGTATAGCGTTGCTTAAATTAACTCGATGCTAATTTGAAGAAAAAACAAAAGTAAGGCTATATATAGCTATATATTTTAAGGATTGTTCAAACCTGCCGAACGTTGAAACTGTGCCGAAGGCCTCTCAACATTGATTATGATATCTATAGGGTCAATTCCAGGATAGAGGACTGCGGAAGAGGATCCAGCAGCAGTGCTACAGAGAACTTGTACGGATTACGAGATTGTTTCAACTAATTGTAACTAGCTCTGGGATTGCACGGAAATTTCCGTTTTATGGACTCCTCGTGCGACTGGAATGGACCAAGGGATAGGTATAGACATGACAAGTAGAAAGCTGAGGAAGTAACTAGGAAATCAGGCAATTTAAATTCACCGTAAAAAGGCTCCTTAATTGAAAGACTTTAATTCCTCACGGATGTGCGGGATGCTTACTTATTCGTACTAATGACTAGGCAGTCTCAAGTAATTAGAACGGTTTTACTCACCAGAATCCAATCCGCGAAACGTATCCGCTAAATTTCAAGCTGTTCTCCCGGCGTTTGATCTATCCTCGAGTGTTTTCACTCCGAGAACTTTGAGAGATCTTTACGCCCCAGATACTTTTGTGGCTACTGCAAGAAATAGCTTGTCACGTTCAATTAAATCTGATTTTTCAACTTTAAGAGAGAGAGAGAAACAAACGAATTAGCTAGGAGATTGTATTTAAAATGTGACTCTTCGACAATTGAATTTGGTCGAGCTTCCGTTCTCTACGTGTATATATATATAATTTAAAATCGCTTCTTTTGCAAACACATCTCAAAGATTCTTTTTAACGTCGAGCGAGCAAAGCTTGAAATATTATCCTCGATAATTACTAGTATATTACTATACGTACCTCTATATAGCGGTATTTATACAGAAAATTAGACGAAAGGAACTTTTCAGGCAATAGAGAAAATTACGATTTTCTCATTTTGTTATTTCAAATTAAAGTTGAAATTTTATCGCATATCTTGCGATAAACTTGCCTTCGCTCAATTGCGATATTTCATAGTTTGGGAATTCATGATCTTTTTTGTTAGTTCGTTTAAGGGCGGAAATTAAAGTAGTTTAATGCGTGCTATTAATCTCGACTGCTTTATGACAAAAGTTGTCGGTAAAGTTTGTTGATTGTTAAAGAGAGGTAGATGAGTAAGGCTTGGTAGTTGAAATAAGCCCTGTTGGTAAGTGGAATTCTTGGGCCGAGATGTCGTTGATGGGCGTTGTTTTGCGGAGGGTGGGAAATGCGGCTGGCCAACGAAGCGAGGATGCGAATTTCAGGGGAGCCGCGCGGCAATGAATCGCGGTTGATTTTAAAACGATCCCGTGGCACCGATCGATGTTCGGTCGTGGTCGCTTGGCTGACGTAAAACTGAATGGTCATAAATATCGAAACGTGACTGTACGGGCTGATTCGAAAACCCGCTCTCTGGTTCCATTTAGTTACACCTGCTACCGTAACGTGCCTGCGAGTCAGTCCTCGCAGATACGTATACGTTTCTCCGGATATAACCATTGGGCCATCTTTCTGCGGAAACTCCGGCGAGCGATGCGAAATTAGAATTTGTGTACCAAAGTGAAATTTAGTGAAAAGTACTTTATTGCCATCGCCGATCTCCAGAGAGCTGCGAAGATTCTCCAAGGAGAATGAAAAGTGCCGAGTGGTGGAAGTGAACGCGCTCGATTGGATAGTGCGAATTAGTTCATTACCGTTGGAACTCTGCTCGCTCACGTTTCCGTAGGTTCATCACCACGAATGAACCTTACCGGTTGCTTTCTGCTCAAGAAGAAAGGAATCGGTGAAGCAGTTTGATTGCTTTTCAGGATCGCCCGACGTTCTTGCACGACAGAAAATTACTTTACGAAAATCAATGCTTCCAACGCGAGTAGCTATACCTATTTACTATCTCTCGCGCAGGGACCTATAGCTTCTTCTTCTTCTTCGTCTTCTTTCACCTCTTCTTTACAATTATATTTATTTCAGGCCCGACGCGCTTTTCCCCTCTTCCCTTCCTTCCTCCCTCCCACATCTCGCAGTGCTCCTCTATATAAACAGAGTCGAGCTTGAAAGCCGCTATCTCGACTCTTCTTCTTCTTCTTCTTCTTCTTTACGGAACATCGGAGCGAATGCTCGTCGAGCTTTTCTCTCTTCAGTTTTCTCATTTTTCTATCCAATTACATCTGGAATTTAATCTCTCCGGACTGTTCTTACCGCTAACGTTGAAAAATTTTCGCGCGAACGAGACAAGACTATCGATTTATCAATCTTTCTATCCTCGGTGTCCCGGAAATGGAGTCCCGCGACACGGAACTCTTCTAAAGCGACAATCCACCTATAACTAGCTGCTTCGATCGCTACACGTAATATACAAAGTAATCGAATGAACGTTAAGTTTTACGCAAGAAAGTAAGCTAGCTTTGCTCGGCTGCTCGCATCAGGTGCTCTCTCAGTCTTGACGAAGTAAGTAGAGCGAATGAGGGTGCCGTGCGTTAAAATGTTTGCCAGAGGCGAGATTGAATTCTCAGCTGCCAACCGCGTACCAACCCTTCCGAGTGGGTTCTCAATCCCTTTGGATACTCACCGATTTTGCAGAGGGTCTCCAGCCTTTTCGCTAGACTTGTATTCGAAGCGAAGCAGCCAGGCACTCTGTATTGCCGGAAATCGTGGCGTGCTTACTTCCGGCATCGAAAGAGCCCCAAGTTTTCTTCAGAACAGTCTCCTCGATGGAGGATACAAATGGTCCATCGAAGAATAGTGCCGCCGCTACTGGCACGACGTCATAAAAGTTAAATGGATTCTCGAGTCTCTTTCCAAAACGAGCCAGAAGGCGCTGAGACACTTACCGAGAAAGTACTTTCCAAAAACTGACGAGGGTTAATATCCTTTTTCTCTTTTTACCTTTCTCTCGCACTCCTAACGCTCCATCCATCCGAAACACTAATATTCATTCGAGAAATCCCCACATTCCGATATGATGATACCCTCTGTGTGTGCGCGTAACTTACTCTGCTTACACCCTACATCCTTTTCTTTCTCCAAGCACGATCTGTTTTGCTTGTTAATAACCAGCCTGATCTCGCAGAGAAACTAAGAGTGACAGAAGTAATATATCGTTGTTATTCCAAGTTGCTTTTAACACGGTAGGCAGCAGTGCTGCCGAACTAATTTCGAAACTCCTTGCAACGCAGCCAGGCTACTCGAATAGACATTACTTCTAGGAGCTTCTCGAACCACTAGGGGCTCCTTGCTTCTCTAGCTCTCAATAATCTAATATTTATAGCTTATCTGTTTGTCCCAGTGGTACGATGCAACACTGTACGTGCAGTATACCAATGACTCTTTACGAGACATATATGAGAAAGCTATCTATGAGCCACGGTGTAATAGCACGAATTATATATTCTTTCGATCATTAATCTTTTTGCTTTCCGTCGGTTTTCCCACTACACTATATAGGTATATACTCGTGACAATTGTGATAGTGGTGCCTGCCTAGCCTGCAGGACAGGCCGGTCGAGATACGATGACCTATAACCACGTTACAACAGCAGAAGAGAGCTGCAACTTCCGGTCTTGAGACTGAACCTGTTAAAGTAACTCGGTTTACGAAGTTTACGAACGAGATACTCAAGTTTCCGCCGCGGTATGTATATTGCCACGTCTCTTCGAAACATCAGCTAGAGCGTGCATCGCGACTGCTGGCAAGTCTTTTACAAAGGGCGAAATTCTCCAACTAAAATCAAACACAAGAGACTAAAGTTTACATGCAAACACGCGGAGGAAAACCCTTCGTGTTTGCCTTTACGAGACTAATGCCGTGTAACGTCAATTCAACCGTTTGCAGCAATTTTCTAATCGCATCAATATTGCTGATATGTAAATAAGTTTCTTTCTGTAGGAAAAAATCGAAGGATTCGTTTGAAATAGCTTGGCGCGATGATAGACTTGCATTTATCTTGGGGGATGCGCATTTGACAGGGAATTATTCGAGAAGCCACCGTGACCGAAATTTTACTGTGAAATATGCGAGGGTGGACAGCGTCATACGCATACACGCATTTTGCAACTGTGCATCGGTGATGCAGTAATGTGCTGATGTCCGTTTTAATCCAAGCGTACCGTTGCTCGCAATGAGGACGGGAATTCTCTATGAAAGTAACTCTTACATTCATAACGCTCGCCGAATACAGTAAAAAGCTATGCGAGTTACCTCCGCTATTTCTCATTGTTATCCAAAATGAAGTTTATATCTACGCTAGCTTGTAAATTATTCTAACGCTAATACCTCTGGTTCACCATGCTAGGAAACAAAGCACCGTAAACGTTTCCTAAGAAAAAAAGTTTGTACGATTTATGGGTGAAATTTGAGAAATTTCTCGGCAAAAATAGAGTCGCAGTAACGTTTGACAGTTTTATATTATACGTGCTTGAGCTGTTATAATTAATGTTTGTGCACCGGCTTGAAAAATGAAGGAGTTGATTTGTTTACCGTCGGATTTCCCACTCGACGAAATAGAACAGGAGTAATTATAGTGTTCTGATCGATCGTTGGTCATATTTATCGAGCATCGTACAGTGCGGCTTAAAGGGTACGCATATGGAATAGTAATTGCCATTCCTAGATTAGCGGAACTTTATGGAAAATATTTACAGACCCACTCGCGTATCATTTATTCCTCGTTCTCGCGTTTATTGATTCTCTCGTTTAATTAGTGTAATCCAGGGGGAGAAATAATCTAGAGAGTCGACGGGGCCAATGCGTGATTACCGTGCAGGTCGATAGATACGTTACTTTGGCTACCCCTCAAATCATTTGACAAACGTGCCAGTAATAAACGTCCACTGCAACCAGCTTCGTCATTGCCGCCATGAATTATTCCCGTTTAAGCGCACCTGCTTAAATAATAAACACGCGAAAACCGAAAAAAGAAACTTTGTTGGTCCTGCTTGTTTCGGGTCAAGCGAAATAATAAATGCTATTCCTCGAAAAATTGCTTTTATAAGGAAATACCCGTTTTGCAAAAGCCACCAATTTTTATTATTAAAATGCAGATCCGCTGTATTCCATTTGTCATTGGCCCCAAAGAACAAATATACTATTTATATAATTATACAAGTGGATTGTTTTTTTTTTTTAATTTAATACAATTTGCATATTATTAAATGTTTCCTGTAAATGTACCTGTGCTCCGAGCAACCGTAATTGAACGCGACAAGTGAGTTCAACTACAGCATTCTTACTCCCATCAAGATACTACAACGCACAGGCTATATATACGAACCAATTACATTTAATGAAACCACGCAGAATTCCACTGTCTCGTCTTACCCTACAGCTTTGGCCTAATTAAATATCGAATGTGTAAAGACTTGTTCCGAAATAGTTTACAATGTTCGGGAAATACCAAATAAGTCACAAAATTCAATTTCGTCGTCAAATTTGCGTAGGAAGTTTGTACATATTCCGTTCTTATTACATTAGCAGCATCAACAGTGTTGGTTTAGAGAAGTTTTTCTCGTGCGAATCTCCCCATCGGCGACTGTATAATTTGCGATAATGCGTGTGAAGTTGGTTTGGCCGCATCGGTAAAGAGGACTGGAGGATGGGGAAGGGTGATTTTGCGAGCGCGCAAATCCCTTTTTCCGGCGTAGCGCTTTTCACTTGCGCCGCGCGCGCGCGCGCTTCTGTTATCGCGGCTATCCACGCAGCTCCTTTCAAATGGCTCCAGCTGAAGGCCATAGAAGCAACAGAGGCAGCAGCCAGCAACGGCAGCTCCTTTCGGAAAAAGTTTATGTACACCAGCGCGAGTTACGTACAATATACCTATATATACACCTATACACATAATATATATATATATATATGTATACTATCCTACCTTTTCCACTTTCCCTTCCCCCTTCACCCCTCTCTTGCACCGCCATTACTAATGCCGTAAGCCAGCAGGTCTTTGCTTTGACTACAAACTCCCTCCCCCCATATTTACCTTCGGTATAACCCTACGTTGCGTTAAGCTCCATAACGCGCACCGCCTAACTTTGGATCACAGACACTTTTTTTTTACCCAGCGCTCTCTCCTTTTCCATTATCCATCCAGAAAAATCTCTAAATCGCCAATGGAGATACTTTGATAACGAAGCATTTGTTGGGTCAACGACTCTCACGATACAGTGCACATAGTTTTTATTCAATTGGCACAGTATATTTCCACAAATAAAATTGTCAATTGGTGTATTTATGCAAGCTTTTTTCTCCCCCGTAACATTTGGTGTAACGCTAGTCAGTTTGCTCGTATGTGCGTGGGTTTTTGTGAAAGCCCATGCAAGCTTTACTAATTAGTTGGAAATAACATTTTCCGTCGAGTGTCGAACTAAATTAATTAGTCAAAGTGCGTTAATTACTAGCACTCGGAGACTTTTGCCGGGGAGCGATGACGGAGAATGTACGAGAAGAGAAATAGAATTGATTGGTAAATTTTTTAATTGAAATGAAAAGAGGGTCTCTGAGGAGTTTAGCTCCATGCTGAATGAACGGAATTCATCCGTTTGGTAGATCTGGCAATGACATTTTGCTTTCGTGCTTGGCGCTTTGGAGGCAGCGGCGCGAGTTTTTGATCGGAGATACAGCTGCAAGAGGGCGTGAAAACTAGTGGAGAGATGGAGAGAGAGAGAGAGAGAGAGAGAGAGAGAGAGAGAGAGAGAGAGAGAGTTCGATTTCTCTCGTGACATTGCAGCGTCTTCATGCTCTCCGTGCAAATCGGAGTTTGAATTAAGAAGAGTCCTTCTCCTGGCTTTGTGTAAGTATGTTCTGGTGTATGTATATATGTGTGCGGCAAGGGGATCGGACTCGGCGTACAAATCATTCCAAGTTCTCGAGTGAGTTTGGCGAGCTTCGAAACGGCGGCTTCGCTCGAGCGTAAAATTGCTATGATATAACGCGCCGTTGGATGGAGCAAAGAGGTAAGACGAGAGAGAGAGAGAGAGAGAGAGAGAGAGAGCCGAGGGGAGGACCGAGCACAGCTTCTAAATCGTCGTTCACCAATAGCCATCGCGAAAATCTCGGAAACGCGTTTTTCCAAACTTTTGAGCGTCCTGGCTCGCGAAGATTGAATTATTCCCTTCACCGCCCACCCTCACTCACCTCCTCTGGAATGGAACCTTCCGAAGCATGCCATTGGCATATCTCTAAGAATTATTCCTCCCTTCCTCGTGCATGATTAATAAGGGATTCGCTATAACCCACTCACTCACCGGTCCTATCTACGTCTCGCTAATCTTGAGATTTCATCGGTTTGCACGAAGAGAAAATTGCTGATGGATTATTTGGTCGCTCTCTTAACTATGAGTAGCAGGTGAAACAAGCTTAAAATGGAGAAAAGCTCGCCTGTGGCTAAGCTCGGTCGACCGGAAGTGCACGATTTACGAGCAACTGAGTCATAACGAGCAACCTGCAATTACAACTAAACGGACCAAAGTCTTCTTCGACTCAATAATTTCTGGCCACGCTGTCGGGCACAGGACGCTCTTCTAAATTAACTACGAGTTGCGTCCGAGAACTTCAATGTTTCCGGGCGTGTGCTGTGTAGTTGTATTCGAACGCAGAAGGGGTATGGAGGGAATGGTGGACCAGGGGAAGAAGGGACGATAGGGAGGAGGGGAGGGGGAGTGAAATAGAAGGGGGAATCGGAGAGGACCAGAAGTATTCGCAAACAGATGCCAGCCAGCCAGCAGAGGCTGGATCGAGATCAGTCATGAGGACGTTTGTTTGCGTTCGGTAATAGTCCTGTAGAATTTCAATTTGCCAGGCTCAGTTAGCTTTAGGAGTCGCCGGCTTTACGCAAACGGTCTTACGATCCCGCGCGATTCTATATCTACAATAGTGCTTGGGCTTTACGCCCCGACCGAACCAGAAGATACACTTGTACTTCAAAAATCATCTCCACCACGTCTAAAATTTCATAGAGCTCTCACTTGAAAACCTTGCAATTTTACGTCATTCTCCAACCACCTTTCTTATTCTAAACGAATCTCAAATATCTCTGTCCTTCAATTTATTTTAACCAAACTTTAACTAACCTCCTTCTTCGCCTTTTACGATTTTTCGAATTGGCCTTGGTGATACGCGTGTGCAGCTGATTTACGGTCCTAACAAATTAAAACTACATATTTAATTATAGCCACGTACCGCAATAAAAGCAACGAAATTCGGTGGATGGGTAATACCAAAAGAGTATAAGCAGAAGAGATGTAAATGCGTGTATTTTGAAGCAAAATTTACGAAAGGAAGCTACTACAGAGCTTTACTGTTTTATGACATACCCACGCAATATATGAAATTCAAGAGACAGCAGTTTCTCGGCGGTAATTCCATAAAAAACGTATCAAAATTTTCAATAATACGAGAGACAAAATCCAATATGTGATCAATGAATATTATATTTACTTACTTTTTATTTATTCATATATACTACTGGGAACCTTACTTAATCATTTTTAGTGCGCATTTTGTTGTTTTGTTTGTTTTTTTTTTTGTGGTCTACATGAAAACTCGTTTGGCTTGCTTTTATTTCTATATCTTTGACGATCTATTAACTCAACACGGAAAAATGTAGAAACAGCAGCACCATATTTCTCGAATACTGAATTTCATGTTTACACGTGGTAATTCATGTATATGTGCTTCAATCCATGTAAATCTTTTACAGGAATAGTCGTACATTTCTGTGATTTTAATGTATGCCGGTGGTTCATCTATCCATGCAGCCATAAACGTGAAAGACTGCACATTGCGGAGAAAAGCAAGTATTTTGCCTGATTCTATACAAACATTACTGTAAACATAAAAGAATAAAGCGTTCAAAATCAGTATTGAAAGGCTTTAAATTGACGGGGATACATACATAAAATATATTTTAGATTTTACACGAACACACACAGATACACGAATGTAGGACACATATCCGTGAAGAAGGCTGTATACATTAAGCTTGAAAAATATCCCATAATATTACCTTCCCGATATTTTAAAATGTTAAATAATGCAACAATATAACTGAATTCGTGCATCCGGAGAAATGTTTCAAGATTTTAATAACGTAGACTGATATTATATTATGCTCCTTCGCAGAATTTTTACAAAATGCAGCGGCTTCTTTCAACCTTAATTCTCTTATTCCGAGTACAAAGCTGGTGATGAATATTATATTTACCGAGGAGGAGCATGTACTGAATTAATATGCGAGCTTCTGCCCTACGAATCTTGAAGTTTCAACGATGAAAAGCTTTATGAAGAAAACCTGCTGCAATTGTGAACGGCGTTACTGCGGGAGGAGCAGAAATTCTGATTTACAATATTTTGGGTAAAAGTAGCCATTTCAATCTTCCTGTTGGGAGAAATTTCAGTCTGGAGAGGGACGGATTCCCTTGGCTGGATGGATAATTGTGATCATTGGTCTTTTTTCGGGATGACTGGGTGGTGTCGGTAGTAAATGTTAGTAGATGCGAGATCAGGAGGAGGCATTCTTTCGAAGAATTTAATTCCGCCTGTAGAACGATCTGGCAATGCCAATGGACACGAGGGTTGCCTCGGTATCTCTTCTCTTTTTCCGATCGTCAACCCTTTCCTTCTCTCTCTTATTCTTTTTCCCCCGTTCCCCCAGTATTCGCTCTGGAAACTCCCTCCACTTCTGACCGATATCCAGCGCCACCCCTTCTCTCGCTTCTTCCACTGCCACGTCCTAGCCGAGAATGTAATTTCCGTGGTGGCCGAGGAATCCAGCCCGATGGGACTCGGCACGTCTGACACCGATACAATCCATCCGATAAAACTGCGGAGTACTCAGTGGCTTTCCAAACTTACCGCTCCCCTCCCCCCTCCTCCTCTCTCTTTCTTCCCACTCACACACAAACACACATTTTCATCCTTCGCCAAGCATTCAAGCCTCTATTTTTATTCCAGCATCCCTGTCTTCCATCTCCTTCGTAATTTTCTTATTTACCCTGTGGCCTTTATTTTCACTCTTATGCTCTCTCCGCTCTCTTTCCCTGTAGTTCCTCCATCGTTCAACGTTCTTCCTCCGCTGCGCAACTTCTTTCTTTCCGCGTAGCTGCATCGGTAAATCTCGCTCGACTTTCGAGAATAATCTGCCGGATTCCATTGCTCGATCGACGCTGAACCGTGACCGATCGAGTTCGCGGTGATCATTGATCTTGCTTCTTCTTTCTTCAAGCCATGCAATGTCGAGTTTCAACTGCAGGTTGTATCGTCGATCCGTCATCGTTTACTTCACCCTAAAATTTAATTAGTAGCAAGTGCCTGGAGCTGATTATTTAAGCTACTTCGAGTGTGTTATACAGTGTATATTACACGGAGAAACATTTATAGTAGATAGCTGGTTTCGAATTACGTTTTCAAGAAATTCGATACCGATCAAAGCTGATAAGCAGATCAAGAGAAAGTGTTCTTCATCCCCTATTTCGAGTGATCCGTCCCCTTGATATTATCCTTCACTTTCTCAACGATCAAAGCTCTCAACGATCCTGCTCCCAGATCAGAAACTCCTCTAGGTCCTCAAGGAATACCTGACCTCTATCTTTCAGAGTCTCGACTGCCATCTTGGATCGCTCATCGGCTCAAATCCGGCTTATGCCGCCGTAGCCAGTTTTTGTCAGAAATTTCTCTCAACTCGATATGGATGCTTTTCTGCTTACCGTTCTTGTCACGCGAATAATACATCCCGAACACACACACACACACACACACATATACATATATATACAAGTTGGCACAACTCGAAACTGGCATCTCTTCGCCTGCAAGTCCCCGGGCGACGTTTTCTCGAGCTACACGTGGCTCCTGGAAGCCGAGAACTTCCAAGTTCCACTTTTACCCCGCTCAACTTCATCCACGAAACACCGTGGGTCCTTATATTCCGAGTAATGTCTCGCCTCCCCCTCTCTTCCCTTTCTAACCCATCCTGACGAGCTGGTTGAAGTTAGATTCCGCACAATGGCCAAGGAGAACTACGAGCTGCCGTGGTCCTTATTGGTATCGATAAACCGTGAGCTGACGCAGGGGACGGGCAAGTTTCAACCAAAGGACGAGCCAATATAATGGCTGTCGGGTGCCCGTAGATCCAAACAAAAACAAAAGAACAGGAAATGTACTTCGACCTTTATCGTTTCCCATTGAGAAAAAGGTACAAAAGTAAAAGTAGTTCGGCAGTCTGGTCACCGCGGCTTCATTGATCTTCCGTCCTTCTCATGCAAGATTTCATATCGATTTTCAATAAAAAGAAAAACTTGGGAAAGAAAACCGAGTCGAACAAGAGCAACATATCAATCCCTTATCCTGTTTTACGCGTATTCTTTAATGTATTACTCGCGGCTCTGATTGAAAAATAACTTTGACTCTGTAAGTACGCGAGTTTTTATGGAATATGGCCAGTGTTTCTTCCTTTTGGAAAGAGAAGGACGAAGGAATAGAAAAGATCGACGTAAGGGCAGCTCGACGCAATAAGAAGGGATGGCGAGGAGGGTGGAATGACGATAATTTAATTGCGCGAGGTTTATTGTGCTTGTTCTGTGGGTCGCATCTGGCGAAGACGTATTCGGTCCTCCCTTCTCCTTGGTAGGAAGGCTCTGTTTTTATTGTCAAGTGAAAAAGCGAGCCCCGACAGTCTCCAGGACTGATTTGTTGCTGCCCCTCCCGTTAGGAATTGCGAAAAGAAACTAACGCACTCGACCACCAACGTTTTCTCGTCCATATGTATGCGGAGGGACACGGTTCTCACGTCGCGGTAATTTACCAACAACGCCCCGACTCCGTTCTTACACCATCCCGCCTTCTTGCCCGCTGATAACCTTTCGACCCGCAAAACTTCCTTCCGCCAGCCTACCACCTCGCGTTATTGCGAAATTCTCTACACACGGATCCTTTGCATAGGAATTCACTTCCCCCTTTAACATCATCCACACACCGCAGACTTTTTTCATGGACACCCACGTGTTCCGCAATCTTTCGTGAGATTAATTGCTCGGCGGAAAGATAAATAATATTTTCTTGTAAATTTTACTTGAGCAGCGTGAAATAGCGTGATTCATTTATAGACTGGACGAAATAAATGTCTGAAAAGTGGCAAATTGCTACTTGATTACGTAGACAAAATGTGCAGCAGTAGAGTGATTTTTAAGCAGGACTGATTTAAATTTGAGCGAGCTTGATGGCAATTATTTAAGCGGGTCGTCTCGTTGGAGGAGGACGCGATCAACTCGTTTCTTCGAGTTGCGAGGACCTTCTTTACTATAGAAACACTCTGGATAATAATAACGGTTGCTGTAATATTATTATCCTTTTCTTACAGTATCTCCTGCCGCTTTTACCTGTATTCAATTGCAAATTGAAAATTTGTTTGTAAAACAGTCTACTATTCAATTAAAATGCAATTTACAAAATGTCGTAGCTTATATTCGGACTTGCAATAATAATCACTGCCGGATTGCAAAGCATCGGTGGCACTAAAAGTTTTTAAATTGTTCTCTCAGCTATTTATCTTGGGAAGCTACTTCTAGAAAGTAGCTGTAAATTGTTTTAAGATTGTGAGATTTGCTAGGAAAATGCTGTTGCCATCTTGGTCCGATCGAGGACTTCCGAATCAGGAGGGACCATTGAAAGGAATAAGATAAAATAACAGTCCTCCGAATGAGAGAATAGTTCAATTCGCAGAAATAGCACTGTACCCTCCAGTCTCCGAGTGGTATCTCGATAGTAGAATTATTCTATTCAAAGAACTTTCGTGAACGTCAATAACGATATCTGCTCTAATTCCTTACAATTCTAATTTATTCCTCTTGAAACAAATAGCTGGCTCACCGTAAATCAGACCGAATGGAAAATAGCGCTGGAACGAGCGTAGCGTCTTTGATTCACTTTAAATGGTGCTTTCAAGGCGTAAATGTTTTCACTCGTTGGTATGGAGATTTTCGAAAGGGACCATAGGAGAAGAGATGGCTCGCGCATTTTTCTCTTTGTCGCCGCACGATATATGCATGAAAAGATAAACGCCTCGATATTTTCATATACCTACATAAGTTGGCGCTAATATGAAAATAACAATAAAAGACTATTGCATTTTTTAATCCCCGACGTGTAAATTAAGGGGAGGGGAGAGTATACATAGTGGTAAAACATTTCCATTGATTTTTTGGCGTATTTTTTTAACGCGTCCCGTCTGACACGATTTGCTCGGACTGCGAGAGTTTCGTGTCCCTGCATTATTATACTCGTCGAGTGACTAATATTTGATCGAAATCTCTCGTCGCGAGAAGAGTAGACGAAAGTTAGGTCGGCGAGAAAGCGATGGAAGGTGCAGGGAAACGGTAGAGGGTGGTAGAGGTAGTGCGAGAATGGCCCAGAATGTGGGATTAAATATTTACTCGAACAAACAGAAAACTCGGAGGCTTCTGTCGAGTGCTCCCGTAAAATTCGACGGTGTGAACGGCACCATGGACGATGAGAAGCCGCATAGTTTTGCAAGTCCGTCGCGTGTATATAACGTCTCTCCCCTGTTTTTTCCCCGGCCGTCACCTAACCAGCCCTTCTCACGTTTCTCACTAGCCATCCATACTTTTCTACTTTGCTCTGGAATACCGAGCAGAAATTATACAGTCGCACACACACGAGCGTAACTTTACGCGAGCCACACGTCACTGTTTCTGAATAATAAACAATGTATATGTGTATAGCTGTCAGGTATATAGGGTGTAGCATAGCTAGCCGGGTTTTCCACTAGGCAACTCTTTGCTGGAGGAAACTCGCAGCCAAGTGTGATTTTGCAACTCAACGGGTTAAGAACGTACGCGAGGTACGCGCGCGAGTGAAAACAGAAGCTGAGGGTAAAAAGGGTGGAGGAAAAGGCTGCTAACCTATTTTAATGTTCTGGCAGAAATGCTCGTAAACGAATAAACAATGCAGCAACCTTTAGCGTTTCTTTCTCTCCCTGGCGTATAGCGACTAGCGAGCAATAATGCGGATCGTAGACTCAGCGGTATTTTTCGCAAATGCGTTATTGCTCCAAGTGTGTCTACTAGCAGCGGGCTGGGCGGCGTGAGCGTATATCGCGCGAGTGTGGGTGACCGTTGCGTCGTCAAAACGAATGCTCGCTCATCGCGTTATAAAAATTTGCTATGACATTTATGCGCCACATATCCAGGCTCGACGACGAAAATTTGAGAGAATATTCCGCGCATATGAAACGGCCATCGCTACCTGGATGGTTGTAAATATTTATTGGTAACAGTGCTCGTTGTTTCTCTCCTCGATGAAAACTGTCGAATTAAAATACAACGCCGAACGAGAGCGAACTGTATATATATATATATATATATTGGTATGTACTATGTACTGCGATACTACTGCCCGATGGCGAGCACCATCACCATCACCATCATCACTGGATCTCTCCGTAATTGCTCTAATTGCATAGAAATTCGAGTATGCTACACGTAGATTTCGTTCGTTTTGGTTAGAATCAAAGGTATACCATGCATACACACATAGACGCACATATATAGACGCGCACATTTACCCTTTTCTTTATCAGAGTTTTGTCGAGAAATCTATTCACGAGTGAAAGACTTGATTTCCTCCGGGATTGAGAAAAAGATTATACGATTGTTGAAAAGGCCAAATGGCATTAAAGGTAATTCGTGTAAGTTCGTACCGAAGCGGAGGCAAGTTATCGATAACTAAATAAGCGAATGTCGGTTATGCTTAATTAACGTTAACGAACCGAGATAGCGAGCGAGCAAACCCGTCGAACGGTGAAGCTACGAAAGGCTCGCTTGGGCAAGCACCGCGGAATTTCAATCTTGAGACTGCGCGCAAGCTTCCTGTTTGCTAGCCTGCTCTATATTTCATGCTGACTGAGCCACAGCGACGCTTTTGCTTCCTTATTACCACTACCGGTCGCCCGCTTGTCTCCCCTGTAATGCAGCTCTCTCGCGAAACTCATCAATAAACTATCGACACGACGCGAATAAGCTACTATACTCTCTTCCTTTATTAAATGAATTAACAGCAGCAGCTCTCATAAAAAGCACAATACTTTGTTCGATCCTCTCGCCTGAACTCATCCTTCGCGGGGCGCGCCCTCTGTATTTCCAGCGGAGAAAGATGAGACAATTATATTTGTTAGTGGTACGAGTATATCCGTTTGTGTTAATTAGAATTTGTTGGAAGATAAACCGCGTTGGTAATGGGTAATGGGCAATAGCGGCAAATGCGATTAACAACTATGGTGGTGAGAAAACGGCTAGTGCTGTTGCTTGTTCCTAAAACAAGTCTAATACTCGCGGTGCTGTTTGCAGCAAACACCCAGAAGCTCCTTCGCTTTGCTCAATGTTGTTACATTAGTGCACGCTCTGGCAAGTTTAATCCATTTTTACAATTCCGTTTAACCAGCACGTGCTGTGAAATACGATGCTTTCGAAAGCCGCAAGCCCGTCATCGTATCATCACGACATCACGAGAACCAAGCCTCAATTTTTCCCCCATCTTCTTAATTCAAAGCTTTCGCGAAGCTCTAAGAGCCTTCTGAACCCAGTCTTTACCCACGGCTTAATACGCTCCGTTTCAGTTAGACACGTGTGCCAGTTCTTTGAGAGAGAGAGAGAGAGAGAGAGACCCCCTTTTCACCTGTGTCGTCAAATTCATTTTCCTCCCCTTCCTTTTTCTGTCTTTTACGCTCAGCTGCATCAACCTCAAAGACCGTATTTATCAACTTGCTATAACTCTGTTCAAATCGCTCCCTTGCTTCACTTTTAATTTCAAATTGAAGGACGTTAAATTACAGGTTTTGCGAAAACCGTTTAAATCTCTAGCAATGTTGGACAAAGGAGTTTTCGTCGAGCGTTCTTTTTAATATTTGATATTTCTTGCTTTGTCGTTTCTCTTATTTTTATTTTATACGGGGTATGTATATACGTATTATACCTGTATAACTTATGCCGTTGGTGTCTGACCGTGTTTCGTTTCGAGTATATCAGGATCGACTGCAGTAAGCCCCAAGCAATTGCATTTAGACCATCGCAATCACATCGGATGAGTATGAGATTTTCCAAAACGAATCGTAGCGAAAGTGGGTTAACAGAAGCGAGTTATTGACCGATGCGTGATCTCCCAAATGAATCTAGACCCCTTGACTTCCCGTTTCAGCTACCTAAGCTTTGCTATTGAAGTCTTTGCAGCTCCGAAGCTCTGATCAGAAACACACTCTGCGTATCCCCCCCCCCTCCTTTTCCCTTTTCCACCCCTCTCTCTCTCTCTCTCTCTCTCTCTCTTCCTCATTTTATCTCTTTCCTTCTATCGCACTATCAAACTGCAGTATCAAACGAAATAACAATTTCGACTGCTGAAACTCAAATGAGACACAGTCGTGCTTGATTCTATGAGAATTACCTTGATTTTCTTAAAGTAAAATTTGTTTTATCTTAAATATTTATAGTATTTGTTATTTTGGATCGAGATAGATTCGAATTGTACTTTCAGTCTTATATTTGATACGTAATATTGATCAAAATTTGATGTAATTACAAAAACAACAAATATATAAAATATTTATTTTTCACTCGTGTTGATTAACAAAATGTGTTAAAAAAATCTTACACAGAATTATCTAAAACAAAATAATTATATCGCGACCAGGGCTCCTGCTAAATTTAACAAAATTCAGTGTGAAATATTCAAACAAAGATAAAGCTCGAGTAAAGCCATGTTGTAAAACATCCATGTGAATACGGTGAATACCATAACGTAATCCAGCTCTTTATTCTTTTTGAACTGGTGATGATTTTCTTCATTGTTACCCAAATGTAAGTAATAGGACTTGATAATCTTTCCACACATTTTTTGCGTTTAAATCGAAAGGTAAAAAGCTGATTTTGCATAAGTGCAAATCTGGGGCTTATTATCCTACATTTTAGCTCATATTCAGGTCTTTGGGCGATGTGCACTAAGCATCCTCTATAACCATGACAATCACCGGAGAGCTTAGTCTTGAAATGTTCTAGTTTTTCTGCTCGGATGCTTTTCCAGACTCCAAAATTAGTGCATGTTAAATTAACACACGGCTGAGGCTTTTTTCTCAGAATTCATTTGACTGGACAGGGAGAGCAAAATGAGACCGTTGTATACACGTGAGCTTCTTTTTCGAGCTTGAATATATTGTCTATATAGGTTATATAGTATTTTTGCGGGGCTAGGAGATAAAGGCTTTTACTCTTGTGGAATTATAAACCAGTTATCAAAAGCGAGTTACTGGTTTGATTCATCGATTGCTGAATCAATTATGAGCTTGCATAATACTTTCGTTTTTCTCTCTTCGTTCGTTTTCAATAATCATAATTGACTTTATGATTAAAATTTATCTACATAGTAAAAATATTGTATTGAGCAACGGGGTTTACATAGAAAAGCGTGATTGATTTTATTTTCTTCTCGTAGTAAATATTTTCATTTATGTTAAAGCAAATACAACATTGCACCACTCGCACTCCAACAACTCGACCGAAATTCCATTAAAAAAGCTCGTTTTAAATGTTTTACCGAGTCTTTGGCAGTAATATTTTCTCGTGACTTTCCACCACTAGTATACCGAGAAAGTGTCAAAACGGGAGACCGTGCCCAGTCACTAGCGCCAAACGTCGAGGATCCAGCAGGGAAACGTGTTCCGACATAATTATCAAAGTAGCCAGCGCTAACGCGTCTTATTTTAATTACAGAATTCTGTGCCTTTAGTTAAAGGCAGGCTGCTTTTCAGACGGAATGAGAGCCCGGAACAACCATTCCATTTCGCACGCGGCAACGATCAAAAACTACGATAAAACTACCAGCCACCTCTTCAATCCTATATTTCACGTTTCTCACCCTTTCTTCCCCACTCCCTCCCCCTTTCTCCATCTCACAGCTTATACTCTTCTCGACTTTTTCACGCAGTTTTGCATCTCCTTTTCTCCACTTGGCCAATTCCTCTTTTATCTGCAGTAACAAGCTATCCTGCTTACATTAGTTTTGTTATTCGACTACGAAAATCAAAATACAATATGCGATAGATTTTTGTTCTATTTATTCTATATCCTTTACCCACCTCTTTTTTTTTTCATATTTTTTTGTTCGTCAATCGCAAAGCTGACAGAAAGTAAGAACGGTATAAAGCACACCCTGCAGTGAGTCTCGTGATTTACTTTTTTCAGTAGGCGTTAAATTCTTTAAGAGGCAACAGCTCTTTGCAACAAAGTCCTTGATAAAGAGGCAAGAAACGATAATGAGCACTTCAAGGGAGATCGTCTCCTTGCGTAAAACACTTTTTAGTTAATTTTGCAAAAGCTTTCTTATATAGGACATACCAGCTGATTGAACAAGTGAAATTGTATTTTAAAGTAGACGAATGTTTTATGGGAATTTTTGACATTTGCTGTGGTTTAAGAGATGGAAATTACAGAAGCGTGGTGGCAAGGCGTGGCGGATGTCCTGACAAAACGTTACGTGTCCTTGGGAACAAACGGGCGATGCATTTATGAGATTTAAATCGCCTAAGCGGTCCATTTCCTTGGCTATGCATTATTCACCATTCCTCCGTCCCCTGAATGTTTTATGTGCCTACCCCGCTTCTTCTTCTTCTTCTTCTTCTTCTTCTTCAAGTAATACTTTGCCTTCTACTTCTTCATCATCCCTCTATTTTCCCGTAGCCTTCACTTTCGTATTACCCCTTAAAGTTCCAGATATGAGCTTCTCGTACGGAAACCTCCTCCTTCGAGTAGACGACTAAGAAAGTGCAGTTTACGCTTTTTACCTACCGCCAGAATTGTCGCCTATTACCATCTTTCATGCAGTCAATGCAAATCATTGTGAATCGCGGTATGCTTGTCTTCCTGGCATTTGCATACATTACACAGCATTACCTAGCTCTTTCACTGCTGAGTTTATCTTTAACGGGACGACGACAGTGCAACAATCATCAGCGAGTACTGGGAATACTTACCTTTGAACGGGCATCTTGGCACAAATGGCTCATCCAGAGGCGATGACTTTTTGCGTAAACCCCCTATCCTTTTTGACTAAAAAAAAGGAAGAAAAAAAAAACGTAACGCTTCATTGTCACGGAAAGAAAGTGCAAACACTTGGCGTATCTCTACGCTAGAGCTGCTTTTTGTCGCTTTGAACTCTTATTTCCATACGAACGATTCGATCCAGTTTTCCTTCATCCTTTCTCTCGTGCTTCCTATTTCCTTGCAGTATCCCGAGAAATGTAAATTTCGTTGGCATAGTCGGGGCACCAAGTGCAACTGCACACTATTCTCTCTCCCCTCTCCCCTCCCCATCTACCTCTTCCACATCGAAGCTTTGGTATTCCAAGCACTCGTGGACGAATTTACTCCACCATCCAAGAATTTTCGAGAACGAGTCTCCGTGCAGCGATGGCCGGTGTCCAGTTTCGTGCTTGGATTGTCCCCTTTAATTATCCGCTTTTTCGATGAGACACCACCGAAACTCACGCGCGTCTTCGTTACGTGACGGAAGCTCCGAGGTGCTTGAACGAAAAATATCCTTTCCTCGTCGATGGCCATTCGACCATTGTTTCCGACCGGCTTTCGTTCAATTGCAATAATTCTCAAACTTCCAATATTTTCGTAATGTTTTTTGCCCGCGTTCTTTTTTTTCGGGATATGCCTATTAGTTACGGTATTGTGAAAGCAAAAGCTTTCACGATCGAACGGAGCTAAAAGGATTTAAATATTTAAACAAACTCACCGAACACAATGTATACACAAATTTACAGTTATGTAGTCTTTCGATTTTCAATATTTATTATCAAACAAGAGAAGAGTTTCTAGCCAAATGTCCCTGAGGGATAACTGTAGGTTGCTGGATAACGTGCCCCAGTTTGACGATAAATTTTGAATGAGAGTTACCACCGATCTTTTTATTTTGCCTGTTTGCAGCGACGCTAAATGGAGGACGATCGATCAACTTTTACAACGCATCGAAATGTAGCATCTTTGACAAAAATTTTATTCGTCGAGCATCCTTCACTCTAATTCCGCTTCTCTGTATGTTAACAGTCGATCATCTCTTTTATAATCCTTCTGCCATTTTAATCTGGATTATTGCCGAAAAGTGGCAAAATGATTGTTCGTGATTTTCCACGGAATTGTAGTTTTGCATCAACGCTTTAAACGTACAACACCACGCTTCGTAGAAATGCTTTTGCATCAACACTAATTCCGGTTCACACTTGTATAATATTACCGTTATAATCGCTCGGGCAATGTAAAATAGAGACAGTGCTGTATAGAATGAATCGTGCTGGCAGATTGGTTCAAGGGAGATCGCGAGGCAGCTGTAGCCAACATTTGCTGTTGGAAGAGCTTTGCAATCAGGATTATCTATAAGACGAAATCTTGACTTGAAATCGGACGCCTTTCTATCTATCGAGAGTCGTTTCTCTATCTATAGAGATCTACTCGTGGAAAGGTTTATCGAGTCGCCAACTCGCCACGGAAAGAACGGAATCGAATTAATTGTTCTCACCAGTGGATAGGGGAGGTTCGCCTCGTGCGATTCATTTCACCGATGGATCTAACATTCTTAAGCAGGCTGAAGGCTAGAGAGAGAGAGAGAGAGAGAGAGAGAGGGGGGGAGCAGCCATTTTCGTTTTTACGATGACCGGCCGTATAGGGACGGTGATAAAAATCGGCTATGAAACGTAAGGAGTTATCCTCCATCCTACTGCTTACCATTCCCTTCCTTTGGCACCCGTCCATCCAACTGGTATCCTTATACTTCCTTTCATTTCAACTTGCTCGGGATGCGAAGTTTTTACGAGCTGACCTCCCGGTGTCTTCATCATTGCTCCGCTAAACAACCAGTCCTACAATATCTTAAATTAATATTCTTTTGCTTTATAGATCTTATCTATCTTCCACTTTATCTCTTCTACCTCTGCAAAAAAAAACCTTGCAAAATTTTCCTCCTTCAGAATCTACCCGCAGGAATGCAAGTCAATGGTTATTACCAGTTTCACTTTACTCGTGAAAACAACCCACGCATGGAAATATTCGCCTCGCTACTCAGACTTATTAGAAATTCTCTTGCAGTACGTCCTCCCATGCCGTTATAACATTAAGATTTTTACAAATGTCCGTGTAGATAAGGTGTCGAACTTTCGGAGCTGCTCTCAGATAAGATTTTTTTTCTCCCATTCACGTAAATTATCACGCTTTTCGCAATTGGAAATTCATGGTTACGTATACGCTTTCGATCGAATAATCCATTTCTCTATCCCAGGTTGTCAGGATCCATAGTGCGATGATACCCTCTCTACCGCGGCACCACCATCTAAACCCGGGCGAGCACGGAAGGGGTTGAGTCACCCAAATCGGTGGCATTAAACCATCTCACGAGACTTCACCGCGAGTGTGGCTGCGGAGATGAGCGAGGGTGGATGAGAAGGCAGGGTGGCAGGAAACGTAGAACGGAAATGGACGATTAACGAGAGTTGGGTCCGATCGATCGATCATTTAACTCGTGCGCCTCACCCTCCGCTGGTTATTCCGATCGCAGCCGGAAAATCGTGATTCCGATTGCAATCAATGCCAAGTATTTCCACCGCATATTTTCCGGCAGACTCGGTAACATTTATACGAAAATAAAAACCGACATGTGCGATTTGCGACTGGCTGATCGCTGACGCTAGTCGTGCGAGTCCCCCATGTCTCTCGTTTACGAGCGAACGTCGAAAATTCACTATTAATCAAACCAACTTGGAATTCGATAGTCCGTTGACAATTAATTTGGATATTTAATTATATAGTTATCTTTACGAACAACTGTCCAGACTAATAATGCACCAGTGGAGAAGAATATGTGATTATGTGAAAGTGCAATTGAACGACAAATTGCCAGTTTCTGAAATGTCATATACGCTATTAAGAAGTACAGTCAAATCCAATTGCGATGCTTGAAACTACAGTTTCAAACAGTTTTTAGTAATTACAGCAGTTTCTAGCGGGAAACTTTTCTGAGCTAATAATATAAGATACAATAGAAAAATACGATATTTAATATAAAATTCGAGTATTTCTATGGACAGAAATATTTTTGTAAATCGACCCCAACGCGAGATTTAATATGTTTTACGTGCGAAACAACGGTGGAAAATGATGCAATTAAAAATGGGGAAATTAAATAGCATTATACAGCAGAGTTTGGGAGAAAAGATATAAAGCATCCTTGTTACTGTTTAAGCTTGACTGAAATCAGAGGTGGCGGTGGGAGATCTGTAGTAATGCCTTTGGAAAGCCTCGAGGCGCATAATTACTCTAGAGGGAGCACCTTCCTACGTCATTCGTTGCCGATATTAATTAACGAGCCTTACCAAGTTTTTCATTCTTATGGCGGGATTAATTAACGCCAAGATCTTACTTCGTGATGCTTGGAAATCGGTTTCCTGAAGTTTCGTTGTGGTAAGAGGACTTTGGCGAAAGTTTTGCGCGTTCTGCTGATCGAAGTTCACCGCTTGCAAGCTGAGAAGAGCGTCGAGTGCTCTCGCCTTCGCTGAAAGCTGACTCCTTTTCAAAATTAATCGTAATTTCGTCAAACGAGGATAAAATTATTGTAGATTGAACCTTAAGCTCCTTCGGTCCAATGAACTTTGATTTCCTACCCTCCACCATTATAGTACCAGCTTTTGCCCGAAATGAGAATTTTATTGTGCATTTCAAATAGATTGCTATAATAAAGATTCGAGATGGATCCAATTCACCAACGAGTATCTTCATCCATATTTATATATACGCGTACTAAATATTCTCAATTGATCCCATTTTCTTAGCCGTGGCGTAATTACGAGGAAAAATGTTTATTGGACCTTTGACAATCAACAGCGCACTCTGCGAGTTATTAATATTCATAGCGACCGAAGCAATTTCATTGATATTTTTGCCGCGTGCTTTTCCGAGAATTTAATATCACATGAAAATACAATCTCTTTGAGATATTAGGTCTCATTTATCTCCTCTCGATTTTTACCATAAGAATCGCAATTTCACGGTGGATTCAACTTTTCGTCACTCTCGGTTTCTTTCGAGAAACCAGACGTATATTAAGCAGTTGAATAGAGCAACAGTATATGTATATAGAAGGCTGGTATAGATGAGCGTTCGATAACGTATATACTCCTATCAAGAGAATATGCTTCCCAGTTTTTCACTATATGTCTGTCTAATCTAATAAATACATCGATCTGGGAACACAAATTGAATATACATAAATACGATTACGAATAGTTTTCATTTTATTCCTTCACAATTCTCTTTTTCTCACACCTGCATTGTACGATTAAGAGCTAGTAGGGATTTTCTATGCAATATATCCCATTAAGCAGCTTGACTCTGTCGTTTAATTCAGTCCCCGTTTTACCAGTAAATGATCTCGGACGGGAGAAATCGGTGGTCGTGTTGCTTCGCTATTTATCTGGCCCTGAGTTGGCCAAACATTGTAGCTGGCATTCCGTCGATTCGAATTTAAGTCCAGGCTATATGCTCTATGCGAAGCGACCACTAGCTGCTTGTCACGGGTCAAGAGGGCAAATGTTGCTCGCCGGCCATTTAGATTTAATTTCGTTAATCGATTAAATCGTCTGGCCTAGAAACCACGAGAGCGGTGCAGATGACGCTTCTCCACCCAGAAACCGCCACTCATTGATCAGTCTAAATTATAAAATACCCTTTTCACCAGCTTATCAGAAATTAGCAGGCTCTCAGTTGCCCAGAGCACTGTGATATTTTCAAATTAGCTTAAAGAAATCCAACTAGGATTATGTCGGAGGTTAAAATATTGTCAACGACGGCATAATTGCAAGTATCGCGGAGCGAGCACGACAATGGGTTGTAGAATGAAAGAGCTGTGTGTGGGGTTTGTGCAGAGATTGATCGACAATGACACGGGGTTCTATGAAAATGCGTTATAATGAAAATTAATTTTCTCCGGCGGGCAGACGGAGGGTGTGTTGTATACGTGTGTTGGCAAGCGTCGCGTGAACGATGATTGGGGCGTGTATATAGCAGGAGTAAAATTCACGGTGGTCCCGAGTCTGATGCCTATTAATAGGGACACGCGTGCGTGCACGCGCAAATGCAGGTGAGGAATTTCAAGGGTCGCAACATAAGTTGTACAACGCTGTCTCTGCAAGGGACTCATTGGTCAGCAATGATCGCTGCTTTCCAAGTTAGTTTTGCAGCCTCCATTCCCCAGCAAAGTCTCACGACACGACGCGGTGAATGAAGTTGCTAAACGAACGAACGTTTGCATCGTGCAATTTCCCTCGCACGGCAGTAAATATTTCGCCGACGCGCGCGACGTTGTCGCCGATATCACCGCACCACCAACAGCAATGTAGCCGCCGTACGATGTACCCGTGAAGAATTTTCAGAGCGGCTCTCCCGTTACTCGAACATGCTTTGCGCGTAAGAACTTTCAGCTGCGCCACTCGGCTCGTCGTTCTCCAACTTGACTATCTCCCTATGCATGCAAATTCTACCGTGTGAACCAGTTATTTCCGCGAGCCGTTACCATGTAATTCCGTTTATCATTTACGCTTGATTGTAAAGCAAATAATGCATTTGCCGTGACTAATGAGATTAACTCGAAGAATAAATTATTCGGCGCGCCCTAAAATTGTTTGAACCAATAGTGAATTGTGAATGAAAGCGGGAAGAATAATATTGCCAACGTTGCAATCGTTGTAATTTGGACAATTTGAAAAACGTGACGCGAATCGCAAGAATAGTTTGTTAGCGTCGCCGAATTTCGGAAATGGGGTAGTTTGTGGACGAAGAAGCGTTAAATTCAGCAATGTACACGCCATATTTGGTTGGATCGACGGGCTTTGGTATCATCGGGGAATCGGAGAAGGGTAAATTTGCGGTGTCCATGCGGTGGAATTTTTCATTGATTGAGCGAGCAGCGAAAAGGTGAGAGGATATGCATTTCCCTGCGCGTTTCTTCCTCTTCCATCGCGTTACAACAGCTGAGACTGATGGAAGTTCACTCACCACCGTTGCGCGTCTCGAACGAAGGGACTCACGAAAATGCAATCCATCCCGCAAGTCATCCGTGAAATCCACGTCTATGAAATGGCCTGCGAGCACTCATCCCTACTCCCAAGAAAAAGGAGCTGCATTTTTCAGGTCGCATGGCTCGAGAAACTATAATCTATTATTCGTTTAATTCACTCTATCGTGAATATTTCTTTTGATCAAATCTTTATCCCTTATATATATATATATATATATATATATATATATATATAATGAATTTTAACAGAGGACGCTGGAGCGATGTTCGTGCACCGAAGAAGCGCGTTTACATTAGATGCAAATGTATCTTTGGTGTTGCGCGTGGAAAGGTTTCTTTCTCGGTGGAAACTGACGTATAAAGCGCGATCGTCAAGAGACGGAGAGCCAGGCAACACGGAGTAGCAGCAGCAGCAGCAAGCAGGCAGGAGGAGCTTAGGGCTTGAACCGCACGATGCTCCAGTGGCGCACTATTTTCTCCGTGCTAGTTCCACGAAGCCGAGGAAGCAGCCACTTGAGATATGAGGATGGTGCAGTAAGCCGAAATTGTGTAGAAGAAATAGAGGTATTAGACGCCATCTCTCGTTCCCAAGGGCTCTAGACTCGGCGAGTTTATCGTCCCTACTATTTTTCGTCGGCCCATATTCACACGCGCCTCCCTGCAAACCTTCCTCAAGATTCTCTGTCGAATTTATAACTTAATCGAAACGCATCCAACTCATACACAGACCTCTCCCCTGATCCCCCTCTCTGCCCCTACAAAACTGCAAATTACTCCCAAGCCCTACTTAATATTCTACGAAGATTGTGTAATAATAATAAATTCAGCAGCAAATTTTCCTAAATTTACACGGCTGGCTAAAATTTGTGCGTTACAGTACTTCGATTTTACGTCGATATTTCGCTTATATATTTGAGATCCGAATTTATTTTCGGAACGCGCCTCGTTTTGTCAACATAATATAGGTACTGTCAGTAGAAAGATTTAGTTTTAGGTTCGCCCGTGCGGTGGACGACCCCGCACACGGACATCGACCTGTGAAGGCAGGAAGAGATACGTGAGATGAAACCAAGACTTTAAAACTCGTGGAAATAAAGACAGTAAAGGTCTAAGCTGCACCGTTTGAAATTGACACCGTGTACTTTGGTGAAAGCCGACTCCTCCTCTTCCTTCTCTTCCGCCACCCCCTTTCCTTATCCTCACCCTCTTTTTAACCGAATCACTCTTAAAAATCCTTCATACTTCCTCGTATTACATCCCTAAACATTTTATTGCAACCCATGAATCATCCAAGCGTTGCAATTATACATTATAACACACGAAAGATATATTCTTTTAGCAACAATACATTGACTTTACAATGGAAACTGACTTATTATTTCATCAGTTTTTTCATCGTACCTTAACGTTACCTTGTAGAAAATGCCAAACCCGAATAAATTTGCAATTCAATTGGCACTTTGGTTTGTTTCCAATAGCTCCATTTGGGTTACCTCTCAGTTATTTTCAAAAAAATTCAGATATTCCAGATATTAAATAGTACATGGATGTACTCTGTGAGAATTATTCCTAGTGCTTGGTAAATAATATTAAATTCAGTAAACTGCACATGTTGCGGTAAAACCAAATTAGATAATCCGCTTCGGCACTCGTTACTTTAGCTAATTACTAATATTCGTCTGTATCGATGCTACCCGAGCATCCACAGAGTCCATCAAATGCCTAAGTTATTTAACGCCTAACACAACGTTATTATAGATCCTTTGTACAACTTTAAGGAGATCCCTTGAGCGAAGACAAAGAAAAAATCTGTGTAATAATAAACGTATAAAACGTGAGAAGAGGCAAAACTCTTGTTGGGAGAAAATGTTCTAACGCGTGATGATTTTATCAAACAATTACGTTTTAACTTAAGAAGATCGAACGATCATCTTGAGGCATCGATACACAACTCGGATGATTAAACGTTTTCATATCTTCTTATCACTCTTCCCTTTTCATTGTCCTGGTGGTACCACTTCGAGTAGCATCTGGCGCGAATCTCCTCCTCGCTTCGCACTCTGTTCTTTTATCAATCGCTATCTCATCTAGCTTATAGGTATAAAAGTAATATTTATATACAATACACGAATAAGGAAAATAAGATATCTGCTTATTGTTACGTTGTTAATCAAGAGAACAATTTGAAAGAAAGAAAAGCATATCGGGAAGGAAATGTTGCTTCGTCGATATATAGCCGAGGCTTCTGCACGTAAACATCGTTAGGAGATAGGGTACGTTGCGGATGGAGGAGCGTGCGGAGAAAATACAGGGTAAATCCGTAAGTAAGGCTAGGCTACAGGCGGCTTCCGAAGCCAAAAGTGATCGCGTTGTGTGCGTGACCGTGTACGTGACCCATCTCGTGCTGGATTCTACTCAAGCTGCTTCACCTCCAGCATCACGCACACAAACATTCCACAATGGAGAGAGCCTGATATTTGTTGTATACTCAATCACGTATGTCGTGTAAGCACACGAGTACAGCTATATAGTTCAGTACATATAGTTCCTTCGTCCGGGCAGAAAACCATGTTTACCATGTGGTAAGAGTGACCGGAACAGAAAATTTTGTCGCATGCACCGCGTATTAGCAGTCGGAGAGCGGCATTTTCCAGGGAGAATCCTCGCGTTCTGACCAGCCAACCAACTATAGTGCACACTGCTATGCATATAGTATTCGCACATATTCCTCTTCCTTCGGCTGCGGCTCATCTCTGTACGCTGGTCGCCGGCCCCGCCGCGCCCTTTCCCACCTCCTGGTCCTCCTGTCCTCTGTTCTGGCACAATCAAATTACTCAATGCTCGACGCGCCAACAGGGAAACGTCGTTAACCATAGTGGTTATCGCCAGTGCGTGTCGCGTGGCGTGCTCCAAATCGAGTTTACCCTTCCACAGGCCGATCGCGAGCAAATCTGATTTTTGTTCTCTTTTCACCCCCTTTTTTTACTCCGCCAAGCTCCCCAGTGGGACGCGGCAACCTTTTACCGAGCTGCTGCGATAGGTCTGCAATTGTCCTTTCACCGGTCCCGTTCCGCGCGTATCACGAATCGCGAGTATCACTGCGATAGCCCCAACCCTCGCTGGTACTACGTATGTACGTCCGCTGACACTATATATGTATACATATATAACTGCATGTACACCTCGAAATGCAAGGACACTGCCAAGCGTCTGTCATTGAATGGCATTTCATTCGACGATTTCACGTAGGAAAATTGGCATTGGTTAAACGAATTCGTAGCCTTATTCATTCAATGGAAATCGAAGTCAAGTGCCATTTACTCTGTGCACGGCTTACTTATAGCAAAGTCGCTTTAGCTGGAATATTGAGATTGAAAAATCGACCTTTTGGTTTTCGGCTCCAAATCAACGCTAATATAATTTCTCAATCTAGCTGGTTCTCATGGCTTATGAATAAAGCGAACGAGGTCCCATTTTCTGATAATAGGTCACGTTCGTTTTTCGATAGAAATACTATCGGATATCTGTTTTTCTTACGAGCAAAAAATAAATAGATTCGTAAAGCTTGCTAATTAAAGCGATTATAGGAGACGAGTATCGATCGTTAATTCAATTTGCTTGCTGCGAGAGTATGTTCGCAAATAGGATTTCAGTTTATGTGCGAAAATTTGCGCTTCGGCGATTCGTTGCTCCGCGTGTCCTTTGACCGATTCGTATAGCGCCCTCGCATCTGCTCAATTCCCGCGCTTTTTCATTCGGGGATTTTTAGCGAAGCGCCGTCAATTGTCGTGCGATTGATTCGATAGGCAACATCCGTCCAATGATTTCGACCAAATCCTACTGAATTAACTCATTTGCATTTACAGAAGGAGCAAATATCGTTTCAATTCACCGATACCAACATTGCTGGTATACGCGTGCAGCAGTTATTAAAAATATTGAAGCGTAAAGCCGTTTGTTTATCGTATAAAAAAAAGGAGAGCGGTTTAAAGACGGAAATATCGTTATATTAAAACAGCTCTCTGCGAGGTAGGTCATGGAAGGATATTCGACCTTGAGTACGTTCGACGCAAAGCTTGGATAGAAAGAATATGGCACGTGATGCCCTGGGGGGTTTAGCTTTGCGCCGTAAGCCGTCGATATTGGAGCGTCGCGACGCTTTACGCGTACCGGAATGCGTTTCATGAAAGATGGATAGCATGCCGCTCCTCCTTTATTGAGACTTCCTCAAGAGTCATGACCAGAAAATAGAAAAGCTCAACGAACAGTCGCAGTCTATCGGATTGATATTTCAGAAATTACTAAATCGTCGTTATTCCACTTTCCGAGTAGAAATTCTTTCAACTTTCAAATCAGTGACGGTATATACACTGGAGGAAACCTTCATTAATAACCCGCAGTTTCATTTCATCCCTGCGAAGCTGGCATCTGGGATCCCGGACGATCCTAGATGATTCTTTCCTTTAAGCCAAAATTGCAAAGCAATTTTCTCTGCAACGCTAAGAGAAAACGTTGTCGCGAAACCAGAAGAGATAGCAATTGTTTATTAGCGTGAAGCGTGATATGGTTTTGGTTTGTGTCGCCGACAGCTAATCAGTGTGAAGTAGAAAGTAGGGTAGGTCAGAAAGTTATACACTATATCCGAGAGAGTACACAGCATTGAATCTACGTCGACGAACTTACACGTCTATGTCGCCGTTGGCATTGGTGTCGGCGTCATTGGGACTAAGCCGCACACGGTGCTTTATCAATGCCGTAACGAGCCGTTGACGTTATTGCGAAGGTGTCTCTGTTACCGCGAAAGCTGACGCAGCGTTTCTAATAAAACGATCACAGCACCACTGTCGTGAAGCAGCAGGCTAGTGTTGGACGTCGGAGCCCTTGCCAACACAATGTTATAATAAGGATGGAAGGTTCGAAGGATCTGCAGGCCAGACTATTGCCGCTCAGCCCTCGGCGCACAGAACCCATCCAACAAAAAACCCTTTCACCATGTGGAACCCTAATGAAACGCTCTTTGTTCCGTCCCTTAATCTTCAAGGAACTCTACAGAAACGCGATGATAGATTCTACGAGTACCAACTATGAATGACTTGGAACTCGTCCAAACGTGCACTTTTATTTATCCACCTTTTAATTACCAACGCTACAGCATTGATATATGATACCTTACCACACTTTCAACGAAACTGTTGCCCCAACAAAAATAATATCCCACCGAATCATAAGTCTTTCGGTGCTTTTCGTGCAAACCTATAGAAACGGAAACTTTTCTCTGTCAGTTATGAAAAATTGCTTCCTTATTTTCTTTATCGCATTCAATTCTGATTTTTTCTTTAATTTATAATTTTGTTGCTTTATCCCCCTTTTACGGTATTTCCCTTGTGTCGATTACCATCGGGGTAAGTCTAGATGGTCCCGTAAGGATTATTCTTCGAACTAAAAGGATGCAAATCTTTGGTGCTGGCAAGAGTAAGTAGAATTCGATTTGCTGAATCGCTTATAAACTGTGCGCGTACGTTCATGCCGTGTTCTTCGTAGTATAGAAGTCACGGCAAGCCAATAAATACCCAATCAATCAATCTTTTCCAATGTTGGGTTTCCCTTTGTCGAACGGAGTACATCCTTCAGAGGCGATCAACGCTGCGATATCGCATGGGAATCACGATGCTCATAGCCGTTTTGTAAGTGCATTTCAACTGTATCGAGAAAAAATTCCGCATCTAAATTGTTAGAAAAACATTAGAAATTTACAAGTCATCGGTATCTCATCATTAATCATCGCGATTGATGGATTCCTTTTTTGCATAATATATATTTATCGGGGCAGGATTATTGCTTTCTTGATTTTATGTCTAGTTGAGAGTCCTTGTGTATCTTACTATATAGGCGGAGAGAGACGAGGAGAGTATAAGTAGCGAGGGGGAAAATGAGAAACAAAAGAAGACAGAGCCAAGGGCTTTTTGTTACTCTGTCAAGCTTAATATGACGCTACATGAATTTGTCCTCTCGGTACGTTAATGAACCGCGCTCTGTAGGGTTTACGACCTTACTCGACATCCTTGTAAGTCTGATGTCTGTAACGAGTTAGGAACGCCTGTGGTGCGAGTGCACGCATTGCCCACACACGTGCCTCATCCATCGTCACACTTGGGCCGAGAAACTGCGTGACGCACCCTTCACAACAAACCTGCAGGCGCCTGCTTTTGCGCGGCATCTAGTATTGTCTAATCTCACGCCTTACTCGTGCAACTAGGATATTCATTAATGAGAGTTGCACAAGTCTGATCTTATGTCCTATAAATCCTCAGACTGTATACTCTATGCATACACAGAAGGGCTTGATATAGACTTACGCTTACCAGGTCTATGCTTGTCGATACATATTGGTGAAGTGCATAAGGTTTATGGGGGGGGGGGGGGGGGGCATGAGATTCGTTAAAAAATATAAGGAGTCCTTGGAGGTCTCGAGAGATTGCAAGAAAATTTCGATACTCTCTATTGTCGTCCGAACCACTTGTCGATACATATTGGTAAAGTGCACAGTTTGGAGGGGATGAGGTTCGTTAAAAAGGGTAAGAAGACTTTGGAGTGCTTGAGAATTCGCAAGAAAATTTCGGTACTCCATTGTCGTCCGAAACTATTGTTCGTTTTGCTGTTCCTCGTCACATGTCACAGCTTCTGGATTGCTTTCTGGAGAGCGACTTACTTAGAAGAGATTTGACTGGAGTGGGGAGATGGAAGGTTAGACCAAAAGTTTCTGCGGGATATGGAAGTCACGAGACGAGCCTCCGATGATGGATGACGCGCGATCATAAATTAAGCCTCCGTCTCGCAAACAGTACTGCAGACTCTACTGCTTACGGCAGTCTATGTGTTGGTATGTGTCGTCGTGACGAGAGAGCTTCCAGCGATATTTACCATAATGTACTAACGCCCACGGTGCTTCAAGCTAGTAATGCTCTTTACTAGATTTTTATCCTTCTGTCATCCTCGATTTTGATACGCTCAACAGTACCATGTACCGCGACTCATTTACATTATCGTAATATTTAAATTGTCGAAAATGGAGATTTATAGAGATCTACATACCAGTGAAACATGACGGGATGAATGTAGGATAATTGACAAATCTTATATTTCTTTTTGAGTAACTTCCTTTCGAGCCTCCTGCTATTGTTTCTTACGCTTTTTGGAATTGCGAATCTAAAGAGGACGGGACAAGTAGAGTTTCTATAAAAAAAAAAAAAAAAAAAGACAGTAGGTATAAAACTAAATAATGGAGGTTTTATCAGTACGGTACAGAATAAATGGATCGAGCTGAGGTGGTCATTCTGAAGGACCGACAAAAGCGGAAGAAATATATAACGAGGAACCGAAGAGGGTGCGCAGAAAAATACGTTTTTCCATCCTAGTGTCTTATCCATGGAGAATGATAAATCGCTGTCCTGCAGGAGGTGCACTCGTACAGGCAAGTATCTTTAATGTCGCGCAAAGTCGTTCTTTGCAAAGGACCTGAAGGACCAACTAGAAAGGCGAATTTTACGTCAGGATAATCCTCCCGGGATGAGCAAATAAAAAGGACCGGCTATGTGGAGTGGCACCGAGACTTTATAACGACTTGACAGTCGAAATTGACCTTTTCATCGATAGTATCTTAAGAGCATATGCGCGTGCTCTCTCTCTCTCTCTCTCTCTTCTATTCTCGAGTATAATTTTACGTACCAAAGGATTAAGATTTTTTCTGAAACAAGGTATGATACGACAAGTTCTTCATTATAAATATCTACGGAAGAGCTTCATTCGTTTCGCAAGTTAATATCGTGGGAAAGCAAACATTGGAATCGCGCAATACATTGATCAGGCACGATCAAAGCTCAAATTATCAAATATCCTGGCCAAGGCTCATTTCCGTTGAACACGCGCATTGGTTGTTTCCCTATCAGGAGCAAAGTTTGGTGAATTAGCGTTCTCGTGTTAATGTGGAAACACATTGCGATTCATTTTCTTTCGATTTCCGAGTAATTATTGCCGCGCTCGCAGCAACGCGGCTTTTCAGGTTTAAACTGGTCATTCCCATTTGTTATTACCGGATCTAATTACCAATGCAAAATGACGTCGACGTCTGATATTACGATGTGCTTCCGCTTCGTGACCTCATGATTGCTTTACACTGCAGATTCTGCTCATCGATAGATCCCGACTAATATATTACCGATTAAAACGACATAAATCGACAGATGCTTGACCAAAGAGATTTATCGAGGGAACGTGGATATAACACCATATTTGTATATATGTTTAACTAGAATGAAAAAATTAAATTTCTTCCGCAGGCGTATCGACATTTCGAAAAGTGCATTTACCGCACTTTAGTTAGCTGAAAATTTGTACAATGGATCTAAGGCCACTTCCCTCAGGGCTGCTAAGCGTTGCATGAAACCTTGGACTGTGCATGGGGTCTTGAGGGAGTAAACGTGACCTCGAGAAATCAGCATATAAACCCAGTGAATAATTATTCCGAGTGGCCGTCTCGCCCGAGGTCTCGCAGATCTGCCTGATTTAGGGATGTAGCTTGCATCCACAATGCCCTGTGCTACCTGTGCCCTGTATCGTATACTATATACTAACGACATTTTCCACCGTTCCCCCTCTTACAAACCAACCTCCTCCTATTCAGTAATTACATTCTGGACCACTAGCCATCGTCAATGTAATAATTTATCATCTAAAATGATCGTGTGTTTCAATCTTACATTTTTCTCTCAGTGGAAACATGCACTCGTGGTGATTTGCTTGGCGCAGCATCGCAACGTTACACGATTTGAATATCGTGTTGCCAGAGGGTCAAAGACCCCTGGGATACTTCAAGAAGCACTCCGGGGAGACCTTTAACGTCATTATATATGGGCACAGGACAAATGTCGAGTTCCTAAGCCACAGGGCAACAACCAAATTATAGAGATGCATTGTTTGGTTTAGTTGTTCGTTGACAGGTTGGATTTTATAAGGCTGTACCTAATTAAAACATGAGGCTGTAAGGAGCGATCAGTTTGGACAGATTAGGGAAACCTTTCGATCAATAGGATTTGTATTTATACGCCGGCGATTTGTTTTCACAGAGTACCGCGCGCAGGGATAGGCTTGTATTTTCCGAGAATTTAATCAGCAGGGCGGAACGACTGGTAAACGCGTGAGCGCTAAAATTAACGACTGGCTTAATAGGTAGCCTTTCCATCGAAGGAATCGAGGTCACTTGTTTTGCCGTGCCGGGATTTACGACCCTCGGTAATTATTCCTAGCGTCCAAAAAGTCCAAGATTATTTCTCACAGTTCCAGCCTTTAATCGCGCGCTCGCCTTTCTTCCGGCGATTGCAGAACTTTGGACACTTTCGGAATTTATGGCACTTGTTGGTTTTTCCCTCGAACATGATTAGGCAGATTACTTCTTCAGCTCGAAATCTAATTGTCCAAGTAGTTTAAAATGGCAAACGCACGTATAAGATAGCTTCACGCTTAATCAACGCGCCCCGTTCGCTTTTCCACGGTTATCAGCTATATATATACCCATGATAATTCGATTTATCGTTTTTGCTTTTCTAAATTGTCTCTCTCGCGAATACAGTTACGCGTGTATTCGGTCACAGCGTGGAATCTAGTTGCGAACAGTATTGGTAATTAAGCTATCCGCTATATAGCTTATTCAAGTTTCCAATGATTAAGGCTTTTTCTATAGTATCGCGGGGCTTAATAATTTGTCATAATTTGCCCTGGCGAAACTCGATTTATCCAACGATTCGTTTAACTTCTACCGATATAACGTTTCATTGGTTGGTTGACCATAGCTAATTGCCCCATTAGGACATATTTAAACGATCGATTTTACCGCCTATACTTTCTTTTTTTAACGCAACAATAATAAACTTCGTTTACGTCAATCAGCTGTAGGTATATTAAAATACTTGCAATACTCTCCATTATTATATTTTTTTTGCACAAATTGCTAAACGAGGAAAATCAAATCAGACGAAGGTTTTCACGGACTCGTTTATATACTCGCTATTGTTGCAATCAGCAGCTCGATCTCCGAATTATGCTTATAGAAATCCAATTCTATTCTTACAGGTTTGACTGGTACCATTGGTAGATTTGCAATTTCTTAAATACTTCTGTCTGAGATAAGAGCAATTTTAGCATTACGCGTAATCCGTAGAAACGATTGATTTCTATACGGATGTGAAGAGGGTTCCAAGAGAGGGACGGTTGATTTTTTGTGGAAGGAAGAAGTAGTTGCTCTTGACCCTCGTCAGAAAAGAAGCTGGCAAGGGTGTAAATGGAAGTAGCAAACGGAATGACCATCAAGTAGAGATATGGGCGAATAAATTCCTGTTTATGAAGGAACGAGAGTCATAGCTGCAGCGGTCACAATAGAAATCTTTTGAACATACTGATAAAGTGGCATTATGCTTGATTGAAGGAGTTGAACATTTTTCGAATTATATTATAATGGAAGGATGCCTCGTTTCGATGGTAGCGAGAGGAAATAGAGTAGCAGATAATTACTTTTTCACTTGTGCGGTAATCCGCTTGTCACGAAGTCTCTCTGTTCTTACCCCGAGATAACAAACGACGCCTGCAGGTCCTGCGGCTCTTTCCACTTGTCTCGGCGCTGTCTCCTCTTGCTAGCTCGTTGTACTTCCGTAAATTTATTTTCTGCCCGGAAGTCTCGTCTCACTCCTTCGAGAAGAAGCGCCCGGGGATGCGAGTTGGACACTCCAGTTTTCATTGTTTACGACTGCTGGAACCGGGACTGCATCCCCTGAAGAGGTTAGTTTGACCGCTTCCATTACCCCCACGGTTCAGTCTCGACCCCGTTCTCGGCTACTTTCCTCATCGTACTTGCTGCCACTCGCGAAGGTCTACCTTTCTGCCTGCCTGCCTGCTTACTCACCTGCCAGTCGACTATAGCGTCCCTCCTCGCGCATCTCTTCTTATCCAACTTTTGACGAAATAGGTCAACGCCAACGGCACCCCTATAATACCTTAGCAACGACGATGTCGACTCTATACTGGCCCTTCGAGCTCCATCGAATACGGAAAATATATTACGGACGAATAACAAATCTCTCAATTGTCAGTTTCTTGCATGCATCGATCTTACTTTTTATTTTCAGCGAAAGGACTTTCAGTCTTTTTCTTTTATTAATAATACTACGCATTGTTTAGATGAAGAGTGCACCAACACTCAGATGCATTTGTTTTCATGTTTTTGCAATTTTTCTTCTAGCTACTGCTGGAGTCGATCAATGTAATTTTATCATGTAAAAAATACCACTGACACTCTCTCCCGTACCCATTCACAGCATAAAGCCCTGGGCATCGCCCCTCGACGGAGAATTTCATACGTTCATTTTGTATTATATGGCTGTTTCACGCCTTTCACGAAGCACAACAAAAATATAATTCTCACCTGCCAAGCAACAACAGATTCAAGATAAAAATTTTAAACGAGTATAAAGAAAATTGCTACATCATCGTTTTTTCTTTTTAATAATTTTCAAAGCGTATTCTTATAATGTGTTTATATGATATACAATGAGTTTAAATTGAATAATTTAGGTTCTACTTGAAGCAACTTTATCCTCGAAATATTACACATTTAAGTACACCGATTACTTCGTTTCCTGTGTTCCGGCATTAATTGAAATAAATTGTTGATTTACTGAACAAAGATAATATATGCAGTAGGATTATGCATCTAGATGTCAAGTGATCTGCCCCATTATAGGTATTTCCGTCTATGGGAATATTCTGTTATTCCTAATTGCTAATGACATTTCATACATGGGGTAACAATCGATAGCCTTGAATTTCTTGTACCGGTTCGATTGACTTTGACGAGAAACCACTAAATATCCAATCGAATCGTTTTACTGGCTATTCGATTATTCTCCAGATAGACAAGGAGCAATCGACGAAAAGTTAGCCTCGGCTAAGTCCTCTGAGCAGAAATGTCGTCTGTGCGTCCAGTCCTCTATTGGAACGTATATAGCTGCTTTGTTCGTATGTCAATTGCAGCTGTTAGTTGCCTGTAGCCAATAAAGCGTTGATTACTAGTGACCGGTATCGAAGATTCAGCATTTACAAACGATACGCTTATTAATGATTAATCATGGCTTTGCTAGAATGGTCGGTGTCCTTCGCAATAGCTATGAGTAATATTAATTAGGATTAATTTACTTGACAATAGGTTAAATGCATATTATCCTATGTTGTAAGAAAATCCAATTACAAGTGACTTCAAAGACGACAATAACATTACATGAATATCATGCGCTAAAGGATGAGAAACTGCAGATCGTTCTCACGAAGCTCCACCGGCTTTTCTCTTTCACTACCAACTATTAATTTACTAGGTTTACCACAGTGTTAATTTGTTTTTCGATCCTCCTCTTTTTGTGTTCAGTTTCGTGCATTTTTTGTCCTTTTCAACGCAAAGTAGTCTCTGCTGCATTAATTTATCTCACAATGCATGCCAGTATAATTGTTTTTCTTCAAAGCTTATATTACGTACTTTAGCAACTATACGTATTTCGCAATATCCCTAGCAGGGTAGAATCCATTACACTCAGGAGATTTTACAAAAGAGCCTTTACTCGCGTGCTGCTCCAAATGGCCTATTAATTAGCCGAAATTCATTTGACTTTTTCTACCTATTCCCAAAGGTACCCTGAGAGTTCTTTCACGCTCCGCTCTATTGCAATTCAGTCGAAATTAGACTGGAGGTCTGTTTTCGTTATGGTATGGCTATCTCTATATCATTCCTTTATGACTCTGTGCAGCTTTTACTCGTGATTCTTTAGTTTAGTCTACCAGCTCTCGCTCGAGAAATGCTCTCTTAGCATTTTTATAGAATTCGGTGTAACATTGCCGACATTGGGTTAGCTCGATGGCAGATGTTATATTGGTGAGAGAAATCTTACGACGATGCGAAATGCTGTAACCTATGTAGGAAATAAATAGCTTCTGTTTATTTTTGAAAAGAAGAAAATTTCTGGAAGGAAAATTAGATCGTCCGGGAAACGAGGCATGCTAAGACGATGTGTTTAATGGTTTCATTAGTGAGAGAGCAGGCAAAAAGAGTTTACATAGCCAAGTCCTGCTGATAGAATTTTTCTATTCTTGCATCCCTTCCACCTTCCATTTTCTCTATGCGATCCAATTAATTCGAAATTGCCCGATATTAAATTACCGCAAAAAGAGTTCTTTATCCGTAACTGGATTTGATTCGTAATAATCAGAATTACGGTTTTTATGCAACAGGCACAAATTGCACATTCCATGGTAGATTGTAACTCGTATCGTGTCGTTCGTGTTGGCCTTTTTTAAAATTTACATTCTGCAGTGCGCTAGGGGAATAGTACATATATTGTCTACGGAGCGCCGGCACACGGGTCGTTCAAAGCATCAATGGCTCGACGTTTCATGGATTGTCGGAACATACATCACTTAAACAATATGTGCATTGTTTGGTACATATATAGGTATAGATGCGCTGAACGGTTTATGCATTATCTGTCTGCGAATTCGACATGAAAAAAATTGCTGCTGCTGCCAAGCGCGCAATCAACGCGAAGTTTATGCGAAAATTTATATTTCTATATTTTCACACTATAATATATTCTTTGATATATATTCGCGAACAATTTATGCATCCAACAATTGTACACTGTATATTGGCTATTACGCTAGAAATTTTAACACACAATGGTATATTTAGTCAACTGGATCATATAAGCTGCCTCGGAAGGAAGTTATTTCGACTTTTCACTGAAATCTCCTTACCTGCGATCGTTTTAACTTTTAATCGAGGGACTTGATTATTCTTTTTTATCCCATTTAGATAATATTTATTATTCCCGTAAGATTTGAGAGTCGGGAATGTAGTCTATCTGTGCAGACCGCGGCGGCTTCGTGGCAGATTACACGGTATAAAAAAGCCGTAACGGTGTAGCTTGCATTGGGAAAATTTTAACTGGCTTCCAGCCGTTTCTGGGAGTTGCTCGACGATTAAGGCCACAAAGTTTCCAACATTCGGCTGGGAAAAGAATATTTTAACCGAACGATTAAACTCTTTGCCGACAAGCTTTTGGGAGCCCGAGAGGAGAGAGAGAGAGACTCCCTCGTAAAATGGTGTCGCGCAATGCAATCCCTGCGAGTAGAAGCATCCGCTAAAACGACCTTCCTTTTCTCTGTTTCAGGTAAGAGACATATTGCAAACTTTCCTCAACGAGTAGCTCTCTTAACGGTGAGTAAAAACTGTAAAAGGACGAACAATGGATGCTATTATCTCACTGTGAATTCTGCACAGACATACCTATATCTATTCACGAAACGGTTTACTCCACCGATTAACTTTTTTTACGATTGCCTTCAACGTTTCTAGATATTTATTCGAATGGCTTTTATCACCCCTGAATTTTTATTAAAAATACAGCTAGACGACGAGGCAATAAAAATTAAGTACACGCATTTTCCGAGACATCCAACGTGTTCGCGAAATGCGTCTCGAGAAGCATTGCTTAAAATTAACGATGCTCTTCGGGATACAATAAAAACAACGGTATTAATGCGACGTAGCGTAGGAAAAAAAGGCAAGCTTGAGAAAAATGGACTGCAGAGAGGAACTTAGCCTGAACCGTAAACGATCATTAATTACCGCTGGAGAAATTAATCGTGTCAGCTCAAGTGGAAGACTTTTTTCTGTTTCAAAAATAAGTCTCGTGCTGCTTTTTTCGTCTCGGGGTGCAGTAGCTATATACATGCGCAGACCAGCAAGCAGCGCGAAGCCATAATTTCCGCCGTAGATGCAACGTGAAACTTCTCCCCTTTACTTCCATTACTATTCTACGTTTTTTCCCCCCAGCTTCTAGCTTTTCCGTTAAGTTTTCCATGGAATTTTTTGCCTTGTCGCGTTCTCCACGTTTCTCGTCGTCGTTACTTCGAAATGCCATGAAAAATCTCGGATGTCCCGGTGCAACTAGCATCGCAAAATCTTTTTCGTATGCACTTATGCAAATCGCTCGCATGTCTTTGTGTGTGCGCCGGGCGCATCCTCGAAATTACGATCGTTTGTGTGCGTATATGTACAGTGTACAGACGTGGAATCGTCTGGGAGAGAGTATACAGGTGTGTGTGTGTGGAGGCTGCACCAGCATAGTCGAGCAATTTCCGCAATTACTTCCGCTTCCGCACAAACGCCCTTTTTCTTCTTTTAATAACGCAAACCGCTCGTGGTATGTCTTCCTTTTCTTATACATACCGGCCTTCCTCCCGTTTTCATCAACCTTCTTCTTCTCGACTCCTTCTTCTTTTTTTTATTTTCATTTTCTCTGCGCCTTCATTCAACCTAAATTTCCTAATATTTCGTCCAAATAACCTAAGCGAAACGTTCTCCTTCTCGCTAAATTCGCGGTGTCTGTAACGATTCGTTTGAACGTACCGAACAACCGGAAAATATCACTTTACTTGATCCAATGCAGATATACCGCGGGCATATGTCGATTACATATATACCTATCGTACATCGTAAAACCATACAGAGGCTCTACTACATTTACGATTTTATTATTTTTCTCTATTTAGCGGAAATTATCACTTAAATTTTTGCTATTGTACGAATCAGTATTGAATCTTTCAGTATTTGCAAAAATAATAATATTGTCGAGTACCAGGCTCGGATTAATAGTGGGAAATCTCAGTTTTACGTATGCTAATGCTACTGAAAATCATATTTCTACCCGGGATGATTGTGATTACCGGCAAATGTAAATTACTATTGGTTATGCTGCAATACGTTCGGATAACATTAAGCGCACATTTGCGAGCAGACTATATATACGTAATTTATAATTGCATCTGCACGCTGCTCTTATAAATTAGGATTCACCGATGCGCGCAGATCGCGTTAATCAAAACTGTTAGCTTTTGTTTTGTCGCTAAATTTGAGAGTATCCCATTGAGCTGATCAGAATAATATTATTCCAAATTCCTTGATCCTAAAACGCGCGAATAAATACATGTATCGGGTACGAAGAAATGAAAATGGGAGTAGGAGCGACCTGTTAATAGTGCCGTTATAATGTAATGTGCTCGAAATACCAAGTGCGCGCGGCGCGCATACTATATACCATATAGCTAGAGAGGAGGTGTAACTGTTTCGGGCGAGAAGATTCAGGTAGGAAATCTAAAATAGTCAATTGGACCGACAATTTCGGGTCCTTGGGAGACGCCGGAAATACTCGGGGGTGTGTAACTCCTGGTACTATCTTGCTCACGCGCCCGGGAGCGGCTCCAGCCTGTCATTTCCGGTGGGTTAACTAGGATAACGATGTGTAATCACGGCCGTCGAGCAGGCACGCCCGATTATAAACCGGGCGATGCTCGTGGGACGTATAAATAACGCAAATAACACCCGCGCGGATCTCTCGATGTTCGCCGAGCAAGATACCAACTCGATAGCACCCCCACCCACCTCCCCCCAACTATTCCTCACGTATATATATAGTTATAGTTTGCCTGCGGGACACGACCACCATTCAACCAGCACTATGACCAATGCTAACACTACTAACTACTCTCAGCCCACTTAACGATCTGCGAATCACTTTGCCAATTTACGACCCGAGCTTTTTGTCATTGCCCTTTCCCATGCGATTCTTTCCGCCAAAATGCGCATATCCAGTCCTAATAAGACAGTCTTCGTCCCGCCGAGATCCAGCATTACGAATCCATTTCTAACCAGTTGAAATTTTCTCGCTCGGTTCTAATGCAGCTTGCTTGATTAAAGGATTGTACTACAATTATAAGCAAATATCTTTCTTCGGATGAATTATATCTTCGTTATTTTTCTTCGGAGAGTAGGTTTTTTTGCAGCGAAGAGCAAAGAGCAACCGTACATGCCGCTGATATTATTGCTACACGAAGCCCACGAATGGGGTAGGAGTCTGCTATTAATAATCGTAATTTGCCCAGTTTTTGCGCGAGTAGCCCCCAAGCTGGTAGCGATTTTCTGCATCTGCGGCGCCGGCTTTAGCCTTGTGTAACGATAAATCCGAGCGATAAATTGCCACTTTAAATATTGCACAGCCTACGTGCGTGTGCAAGATGTTTAATTTGTAGGCTAATCACGCTAATTAATAACACCTATCCTAGAGTTATGCAGGAAAGATTATTTTTCATGTACGTAAGGTTAAATTGCTGGTTGGCTTGTATCAGAGTCGAGAGTAATTTTGTCACCGAAACGCCCGAAGGGAATGTTGAAGAGGGATAAAATAATGCCAGAGCCACGGAGATTCCGGATTCTCGTTAGTCCTTGTACATAAGGCGAATGTCAATTTACCTGCCATGGAAGTGTTGACTCGGCCATCAACTGCTGACTATATTAGCATTGCTCCTGCTTATAGGTGTTAACGTTTCCGCTTACTCGTAACACACACACACACACACACACACACACACACACACACACACACAGTCTTAACTTTTCACCTTGCCTCCACTTTTTATCCCGTAAACTTAATGTGATCAATAATAAACTAAACTAATAACTAATGATAATTACTCTCGTGTCATTTTTCTTTTGCAGAGAGATTGCATTTTATTTTGTTTAGCGATATTGCACGGAATATTTAGGGAAATAAATGGAGATAACGTTTGGAGGACAGAAATCCGATGGAATTTCGTAGTTCGTTATATATATATATATACATATACATATATATGTATAGATGTTGTAATAGGGGGTCTAGGGAGGTTTGTAGACAGTCGGTGAATCGGATTTCCATGCCGCGTCGGCATGTTATGACAAGCTGCTGCAATAATAGGTATGAATATGCATAGGTGTGCAGAAACGTGGATAGAGGCACTTCAAAGGCAGCATCGAACGTGAATCACGCATATGCTCGTGCATATTGGCCCTAAGACCCGGTAAACCTCGCTCGATATAAGTGGATTCCAATCGTTCACTTACGACGTGCATCAGGAATTTCCCGATTGGAATACCGAAAATTCCAGAGGCCTGGCCATCATTGCCGTTATCCATCAACCGCTTATGGCGCGCATCCCTTTTCCTCACTGCCGCAAGATATCTACCATAAACGCGCCATACCACCACCACCACCAATTCGCTGCTCCAAATCCAAGAACACAGTTCCATTGAAAGCCTATATACTTTTAGTCGCGCGTACCATTGAAACTTTACAATTCATACGGGAGAATATCGTACGTTTGACGTGCGTCCAATCAGCACAATAAATTAATCTGCAATGCATAGTAATAAGCATTTGATTTCCGTAGGCATCACCAATCAACAAGTGTGTGCACATAATTAATGCTTCTGTATGCCCATCAATGTTGTCACTCGCCATATAGAGTTAGCTTCCATCTCGACCAAGACAACGAGTGAATATTTCATTGGTCGATGTAACTAATGTGCATCGACGGTAGATTTTTTCGAGCATTAATATTACAGTAAGTGAGAAATAATTGAAAGTTTGAAGGATTAAATTTTGTCCAGAGATATATTGTTCAAACCGCAGTGGAAAGAGATGGTAGAACGTAATAGCCTTTTGGTATAGTTAAAAGCCTTTGGTAGAGAACTGTAAGTGAGGAACGTGCTTTAATACAGACGTATTTGGTCCTCCGCTCGCGTTGTTACGCAATTAGTACTCTATGGGGTGCGGAGAGGGTAGGGAGGGGGTGGGATTCTCTCGAGAGAGGTCTGGTGTTCTCGGTGCTAGTCTCTTCGGTCCCCATCATGCTATTTCGTTGCAGTCTATCCGTTTTCTCCTTTGCTCTCTCGTTCTGGCCCTTTTGACCTCGCCTCACCCATCTCTCTTCCTACACCCACAACCAAACCCCATCCCCCTCTATCACGATTGAATAATGCCAACAATTGTTTACTCCAGTTTGAATATCTGCCTCGTGGTTCTCGGTGTTTTGGTTGCCTCGGTAATGCCGTAAGCCCCTTTCACCGATGGTCTTGGATCCTAAGACGATTCCGTGTCTGGCTCCATAATGAATTTCTGCATAATGCACCGCGTTGTGCGTTAATCCTGGCGCTAATCATTCTGCGACCTCTTCGCAATTTTTATGTACAGATATATAGGAATTTCAATTAACACAGCGTGATTGACAAGTAGGATGCTGGACGATTGTGTAATGCTGAAAGAATTAAAGACTTTCTAAATTAAACACGCAAGCGACTATAGGGAGAGCTGGAATAATTTCTTTCGTGATTTTCCACGTGTAAGGCGTCATGTGTGAAAAAAGAACGAAGGAACCTTAACTTTTGTTCAATAAGTTAGAAGAGTCGTCTACTCGGATCTCATATGTATACTATACGAACCGCATCCTTCTACTTCTTCTCGCATTTTTTATTCACCCTTCGTGAGAACACATACGGCCTACGAATGTATTTCGCCGTAGAATAAAGTGTTACGTACATTCTGGTAGGTCCTCCCCCGAGTAAGCAGTGGAAATATCAGCCTCCCCAGACGCACACCTCCTCTTTTTCAGATAAGAACAAAGAAAGTTTTTACCAAACAGCCTTCTCTCTTCTTTGCCGAAAAATCTTTTGTTGCCAAGAAAGAGGATTTCTAAAAGCTTTAATAAAACGTAGCTGCAACGTATCTCGTTAAAAATGCCGGTTGGAGCTGTGTATGTATTTGCCTATTCTACAATATTCAGCTGTAAATTTAGATATTTTTACAGGAACGGCAGTATACCATTTATCAATTTTAATTACCTTCTTATTTTGAGAACAAGCACCGTCACAAACCAAGGATGTAGCATATATGCTTTGCGAGAGCGTAATTAATTATTGCGAGGGATTAATAATTTACTAGTACATAAGCATGAATGTAGGATGCTATTATGTTCACAGTTGCTTACATCAAATGTTTATTAACTAATAGTGTGCCGGGGATAGCGTAGCAATGGTTAAGGGAGAAAATATATTCTACAATAACATTAATCATTTGACGCAATGGAAAATTTTTATGAAAAGTGCAAGGGTAGTTTTCTAAGAAAGCAACGCTCGCGTCACAGCGGTTACTTTTCTGGGTGAGTAAGAGAAATAAGAATGTCACACGAAGAAGCGGTAGTGGCAAGATACTCACGTGGCGAATAGAAGCAAAATATTACGAGGCTCTCGCTGGTAATGGAAGTCACTTTCGATTTCTATGCATGGATCAGATTAGGAATTCTGCCGATGTACGCGGTGCGCATATGAGGATGAACACACCAATAGTTTTGCTAATTTGACATTAAACAAATCTGACATTGTCTCTGCTTACGTACACCGAGCGGCTTTGCTCGCAGACTGTACCGCAACTCGCACCCAACCAAGCAAATACCAACGTGCTGCAGTTATATATGCGCGTCTACTAATAAATTAGTTTTGCCTAATGCATCAGACACTTGGAACGTATTGTACCCAACGCACGCACACACACACACACACACACACATACCCATACACACACGTGCTCTCCGTTGAGCCCCAGTCGTACCAATAATTTTGTGGCATTGCACCATATACTTTATAAATCTTCGAGAAAGCAAGACTCTGCGGTGTTCGAAGCTCGCAGGTTAATTCTCTCCCCTGAATCATAGCGGCACTATCAGAAATAATAATGAGAGGAAATAACGGAGGAGAAGGTGATCATTTCTAGACAAAGAATTCGCTGCGTTGAATTAAATTCAGGAAATTCCTGAGTACAGCGGTTTCGTATTGGGTAAAATGCAAATTGCATGACTGGTGGGTTCCGCTGCGAGGATTCTATTTCGTCGCGAGTGTTCGGTACGACGCTGACGCCCCGACGCCCCTGGGGACGCGCCGACCGATCTGATAAGGATTTCATTTCACCCGGGAGTTTCATTAAACGGTAATTAAGTTTCGTAAGAGAGCCTCAAAGCCCCTCGGGAGTGAGTCCCGCTGGGCTCTCTTGTGGCGGCGCATCATTATAAACCGATGCATCTTAATCGTTCTTCGTCCCGATTCTCCACTCTCCTCTTTTCCCCCCTCCTTCTCATTTGTTTTCTTTCGACCCCTTTTGCTTTTTATCACTCCTCCCTTTAGCCTTATCGTCCACTTTGCTCCACGTAATATCACTATCCCGGCAACCTATAGCCTCGCTCGTTCCCTCACCTCCGTATATAAAGACTATTCCTAACGAATGGATCCCAACGAGCTACTCTACTTCCACTTTTATCCGATTTTCTTTGTTAATAAGTCCTCTCTCTCTCTCTCTCTCTCTCTCTCTCTCTCTCTCTCTCTCTCTCTCTCTCTTCTGTGTCCTATACACCTTTAATCAGATCGGACATTTGCGTTTCTATAATTACTTATCTCCTTGCTTCCGAAGCACGAAATAATTTGCTCTTCGTGTACTTTCTGCCTTCCTCCATTTTTTCTCATATTTCTTCCGGCTTGCATTCTTTTGCCTCTCCACCGAAGCTTTTTTCTTCTCTCGTTTCGGCCTAGCAACACTCTTCCTGCACTTTCCACGACTCTTCGTTTACCGCCTTATTACGAGGGATTAGATTAACTTTCGAGTGCAGCGCCTTGTTTATCCTAGTACTCAGCAGGTACTCAGCGATACTACTGAAACGAGGGATGATCTTTGATAATTGCCTTAAAGGGTAGCCTCTTGCACACACCCTACTAGACTGAAATTAAAGCAGAGAGACAGGCCAGATTGAATCTCCACAGGACGGAATCGTGCACGCGCGAGTCTTTCTTTCGCTTTTTTCTTCTTTCTTTATTTTTAACTTGCTAACTAATTCTGCTTGCAATCTGAATGAAGCAAGAACATTTGTATGTATAATATAACGTATCGCTGAAGCGGCCTACTAATCCCTAGGGCCAAACTTAGGAAGTCATAATTCAGCGAGAATATAATTTTTCTTTAGTATTCGCGGACTATTCATTCTGCTGAGTGAATTACACTTCGAGTCCATGAATTATGAAGAAATTTAAATTCTACCGAAATTCCTCGTCGGTTATTCTTAGGGCTAGATCTGCCGAGTCAGATATTGGCCAATGTAATTATTTCTAATTTTGAACCCTGTCGGCAAGTGGTGCATATATTTGGGGTTAAAACACACGAGCAGCACTTTTAGCCAAGCAATAAGTAGAGTAAAATTTATTGCACGAGCGAAAAGCACGAAACGTGCGAGTGAAAGTTTCTAGTGATTTTTGAGAAGGTGTGCGCGCACTTGATGCTTATTTAATGATAAATTCTTTAGTTCTTTAGAAGCCTTCGTTTGAACTTTTATATTTTTCTTTTATTTTTTCCACGATCCTTTCCATTCTCACTGGATATTCTTATATCCCGTAGACCTCTTTATATCGTAATTATCATTTTTATCCCGTCTCTTACCCATTTATTCCTCCCATCGGAATTCATTAAAGTTTCTCCACTGTATCCGTGTAACTAGAGGACTTTCTTTCCATGCAATTTTTACTCTACGTGGCTTTTTTTTCCAACATTTGCGACTCGAGGAGTAAAATCGTTGGCAGGGTCACGTTCCGGACCTTGCAACAATCTCCTTTAGCCGAGTCTCTCCGCAGTAATCTCATCCGAACGACGTTTCGCTAAAAGGTCTCAGGTTAATAATAGTTACGATTGGCGTCAATTCATTTTGTCCAGATTTGATTTTCTGCAGCCAGCTAGCCTACTATAAACACACACACACATACCGAGCAGCACTATTAGGACTGTTATGGAGCTTCCGATTAATAAACCACGATACTGAAAGCTAAACTGAAAACTGCGATTTTCTTGTAATAGAAAACTTTGTAACTTTAAAGTTAGTTGATAATCCTGAAGTAATTTGCAATATTAAATTTTCTTTGATCGAAGCTTTTGTCGGCTAAGAAGGTTTAAAAGGATTTGCGAAGAAAAAAAGAAGCTGCAGTTTGTAAACTTGAGAAATATTATGATAGTAGCCAGCGAAAATGAGCAAGAAATAATATTATTTGCAATTAAGTGGAAGTTACACAAACTGCTCAATATTTAACCGTTCAACGTTTAGGTTTTCAAGATTGATACCGGCTGAACAAATAACGTCTATTATAATAGTTTGCATGAATAAATATAAAATTAGGTAGGATGGAAAGAGTATCAAGTATAATTTACTAAAGTGCTGTCATAGCTTCCATCTTGCATAGCAATGTAAATAACGAAGATCATTTGTCGAAAGTAAGATGCATTGCCACAGGCTATCAGATAAGAGCATTGACTGGTATTGAAGAGAAGTCAGAAGACACAGGTACGTGAGACCGGTTTCCCGGTAATGGAATCAAAGGATAACGATGTTGGGTTAGTTAAGTTAACTGATAAAGTGGGAGGATATCGCATCAGGGAATTTTATAACGTAGACAGAATGCCACATGTATATATATATATATATATATGTGTGTGTGGAGATGCCGGAGGCTCCTACATTGATATCAAAACGAGCATTTGCAAATTCACTATATTTCAGGACAAACTTTCTCTGCTACCTTATCACAGGCTAGTTCGTAGTCAAGGTAAAACATAAAACTTTTGATATAGATTTTAAGAGACTTGCTCGTACTTGAGCAGAAAATGGAGGTAAGGAAGAAAATCAAAGTAATAATATTAATATATATAAATATTTCTTCTCGTATACTGTACCTAACTAATACACAGATAGATACAAACAATGTAGTATAAAAATTACATAATTTTCTAAAAGAATGAACAACATTGTATCGCCACGGCCATACACTCGATAGTTGATAAAAATGTTTAAAAATGCGTAGATGATATATAATATTCTGATCTGCTAATAAGATCAGCAACTATACATGATATCTGTCACATCTGTTAATTAGAGTCGTCACGATGGAAACGTGGAAATGCCAATATTATAGATTTAAAGCTTTGCGCGTGATAATAGGTAGCAAATCCAGCGATACGTATTACATAAAGTATCTGTTCTTCGATAAATCGTTAAATTTTTCATCTATTATTTTTAGTCTCTACAATAGATTTTACTCAGCATCCGTAATAAAGTGAATTTAAAGGGAGCAGTAAAATAAAGATGGATGTTTTTCGATAACATGAGCGATTTTATAAATTGACTCCGAAGCATACATACATATATATATATATATATATAACTGTAGAAGCATAATTAATTTATCATTCGATAAATAATTAAGGCTACGCTGATTCGCGAGGTTTAAACATTAGCTTGATCGTTTGAAAGCTGAATAAATATTTGTGCCTCTAACGAGACTTATTCGGCGAAAACGTAGAATAATATAGAGGCATCATTAGCGGAAGTCTGAGAATATCGTTTGAAGCTTCTCAGAAGAAATAGAGGCTTCTCTCTTTCATTTTTCTTCTTCGTTGACGAGGTTTGTGATCAATCTGCGGAAAGAACAGCCCTCCTAGGTAACGGAGCACGAATCTGGGCGGAGCCTCTGAAATCTTCGTTGGAAATCTTCAGCTCGCGATCACGCGGATATTTCACATGGGAAATAATTCTCCCTGTAATGCCAGGCTGCTATCCCACGTGATTTTACTGACACAACACGCCTGCTTTTCAAACGTCGTTTTACGCACAGTCCCACTAAGTGCTTGTACAGTAATCAGATCGCTATATTTTATACGCTAGTTTATTGTTTTACCCGTCGAAAGTTCGAGCGATGCGCGCTTGGAAAAATTACATATCGAATTTCTCTTAATTATATCTATATTGTTTAACTATTCAATACACCGCGGCTTATTTTGTGTAGCTTATGAACGCACAGTTTGACGACGTTACGCGAATACGAAAACTTTTTAATAATTAACATTGTTTTCACCAATATTTCTCTCTCTTTTTATCGAGAAACTAAATTTTAAATAACAACTCGTAGGAATTGGGCGTTTTAATATCCTACGAAGACGACTTTGCTACATTTTGGGTCAATCCAGCAAATACCGAGCATACTATCGATTCACTGAAATTCGTACGTGCCACTAAACTTTCGTCACTCACATACCAGATTCTCTTCCAGATCCACCCTAAATGTTCTATCAACGGATTAAACTTTCCTCGACAGTTTAAGCTGCAATTTTCTAATTATCCAAAATCACTTATATATATATATATATATATATATATATACCTCTATATATACTTTGGTAGATGGAGATAACTCGGTTTGAGAGCAATATGAGTGCGCGTCAATCGTTATAGCAAGTATATCAAAGCGTACCACTACAAATACATCAGTAAGAAAGAGGGGAATGACTGAGGAAAGTCTCAAGGGTGTCCCTTGCAGAAGACAAGCAGGCTGAAAGTGAAGGCAGAAGTTGAATTTGAAATTCGGGACGTAAAGCTTGAACCGTGACTTACAATAGCCTCATCTGCTATGGATCCAAGCGCAAATGCGGCCACGGTGAGCTGCGACCGAGTATAGAATGCGGAACGCGTGTTTACCTACGCTCTCATCCCTTTTTCCGATTCCTTGTAATCCTGTGTATACCCTATATTTTCTCTCTCCCGTTTTGTGGATTCGTTAGTCTTGTACAAATACGGGAAATACATCGCGAATCAGTGCACGAATTTTTAAAATCTTTTATTCTTTCAGTCGGATCAAGAAGAATTTCAGACTTCTCGCGAATGCTAATTGCGTTAATTAATGGCGTTTTATGCAGATTTCATTGTACCGACAAGTAGTAGGTACCGGCTTGAAATATAGCCGCAGTTGAATAAATTATATTCGCGTAGCCACCACTATGCAGAGTACCATTACTTAAATTATATTAGCCGTAAAAGATTGCGTTAATAAATTGTTGTTGGTGTAGCGAGTACAGATGGGACACTTGTAGTGCTCTGTTTTTATCGTGTTTCTGTCATATGGAGCGAGTACTCTGGATATATGGTACTTCCAGTTGGTTGGCATCATCGTCGTCAATTCAGTGAAAAGGTTTATATATATATATATATAAGTTTTATCACGCGAGCAGAATGACGCTTAAAACTAAATTCGAAGATGCAATCGTGCAGGAAATTCGCAAAGAGGATCACGATCCAATGGTCGAGAGCTCCCTGGCTCAAGCAACTTGCTAGCTTGGTTATAATGAAACTCTTGGTGGACTTGACAAAAGTAGTTCTCGGCACGCGTCAAGATTTACAAGATTTGTTCGAGCAAACTTACCATTCTCATACTACATGTACTTTCCTACCTTTTTTGCCCTTTGGTCTTGCCCGATTTTTATCTCGCGTGTCACTCACTGACGTCACCAACAGCCAATACCACCACATCCAGCTTTAATATAAAAATGTTTTGCATCCTGCTGTCAGCTAGTTTAAACAATAGAGATTCTCCTTGTCAAATCCAACGATCCATTATTTTCGCTAAATGACACAGCTTTTATGAACGCTGTTACATTAATTTGCAGGGTAAAACGTGAGTGGCAAAAAGCTATATAAAAAATGCAAGAGCGGTCCAAATGTATTAAAGTTGATTAAATCCCGATGGAGAATATGCGTTGGCGTATATGCGGAATAATCGATGAAATCTCAATGACGAAAGAGCATGAATATTCCATTGAAAGTTTGAACCGTTTTGAAAATAGTGGGTGGCTCAAATTCAACCGAAGCTTCGCTGTAGTTATATATACGTACATATATACTGTGTATATATTGTTGAATTAAGTAGGACGATTTGTACATTAGAGGGATCTACAAGTTAGTAGTACGCCAATGCGGGCTAAAATGGCTCTCGAAGAGGTTTCCGTACAGGCCAAAACTTCATCATTACCTTCTGGTGTGTGCCGCAACGTAACTTTTGCCTTTTGCGGCTCGCGGAGTTTGCGAAAGCTGCGCGAGCGCCGAATTGTCTCGCCATCAGCTGGCGAGAGAGAGAGAGAGAGAGAGAGAGAGAGAGAGAGGCAGCCATTAACCAAACTCCAGACACTCCGAGCATACTCCGTGAATATCCTGGCCCTGATTTGCGGTCGCAAAACTTACCTTGCCGATTCACCCGTTCTCTCGTTTTCATAGGCTTTTCGATACATGCTTAACATGCGTCCTCCGGATCTTAACGGAGTCACTCGTAGCTTAAGTGCTCCTGTACTTGTGTGTATTTCTTTCACCACCGTTTCATTCGGACAATTTTCTATGCTCGTGATCTCATTTACTCGTTCCATTCATTTTCTTGCTTACATTATTTTTCTAATTAGTATAACGGGATTAGGTACAATACAATCTTGTATATTTATAAAATTGATATACGAGATGCACGCTATGTTAAGGTACATAAAAGCCAGTGTTTATCATCTCCTTCGACCCATAAGCTTAAATGCATTACTATTTACATTTTTTAAGTTAACTTTTAGGAATGATGATCGAAAACTTTCAACTGTATTACGCGCTTCATAAAAATTCAATTTATTCAAGCCCCACGGGCTGAATAGGTTTCATTGCGGAAGTTGTTGGATATTCGGAGCGTTTATCGCTGCTACGGTCAAAGCACGGTAAGCTACTAAAGCCGAAAGACATTTTCAATCTTTTCATCAATAATTTTAATGACAATCAATGAACGAAAGGCGTCTGCTTTTTTACAGCAATTTAAACAATTAATCGAACTAACAAAAGCGAGACAAGAGAAATTTGTAGTATGGACAATTAGAATGTTAATAAGAGCAAAGACAGGAAGCGATTTTAAAAATATGAAATGTAAGTTTTTTTTCTGGTTGAACCTAACGTTACTTCATTTTTCAGATAAACAGACTTGTTAAGGTATAAAGATGGTTCGTTGCTGAATAGTATCTGATCTACTTATTGTTGAATGAAACTTTTAGACCATTAGCGAAAACTCGGTGGTGGTACTCGTATGCGATAAGATTGTTACGAAAAGTACCCGTTTTTAAATATTGCACAGTAAAAATAATAATTTCTAATAATTGTGAGAGTTGAAAAGTTTAAAACATTACGTGTGCGATTGCTGTAGCAATAATTAATTTTACCACATTGTGGTAGAATGAATTCTTGTGTCGCATTAAAATTATAGACCCACACGTAGCCGTTTTATTCATTGTACTTATTATTAGATACACATATCATCATCGGAATTCTTAATCAATGCTACAATAATAAAATTATTATTTATTTGAGTAAAATTGATAAAAGCTATTGCCTTTTTTTCAGTTAATCGAACGTATAAATTAATGAAAGTCCACGTGTACAAACGAATTTGCTGCACTTCAATCAGGTAATTGAATAAAAATTTCGAGAGAAAACACGAGGGACTCTTTTTTCCGTGGAAATGCCTGGTAATTAACTGAGCGGAAATAATGACGATCGATGTCTGTATATGTATACAGTTGTAGGAAGGAAGGGGATAAAGAGAGGTTGCAGAGATGTCATTCAAAAGGCGTTTCATATTTCAATGATAAAGCGAAAATGCTTGAAGAGATTCTTGCGTTGGCCTCGCCGAAAGAAGAAATTGCGAGGATGCAGCTTATCGCCTTCCTACCGGCGCGCCTTAGATCCATTAAGGGCTGTTTCGCACCACGGAAGCTCTTTTAAGAATAATCGTGTCAAGTATCTCGTCCACATACTTTACTGCACATCCCTGACAAGTCAGTCAGCTCCAAATGAAATCCAATTATTGAGCATTATCAATGAAATCTTCATTAGACGTTTCTTCGCACGTCGTATTAAATTCCTAGTGTGTGTGTGTGTGTGTGTGTGTAAAGAAAAACAAACTCTTATGCTTTTGTTAAAAATTGTCATTGATTAATATTGCTTCATGACAAATTTTAATTTCTATACTATATAGCAACTGTCTCCTATACAAAATATAATTTCGGTTATTGTATCCTAATTATACATTATTTCACGAATAATTAGGAAACGACAGTATGGTAATTGAACAATTGGACGAGTTTGTTAAAATTAGTTATTGATTTTTCAAAGTAGCCATAAAGCCCAATTATTCATTACCTATCCAAATCAGGTTATTTATTGTTTGAAACAATTGAAAACAATATAGGAATTGAGAAATAGTCCAATCGATTTCTTTTCGTTGTGTTCGAAGGAAATTTATGCAAGTCCGGTTAATTATTTTACACAATATGCATAGGTATATCTACCCTCGATTCATTGTTCAACCAAAACTTTACCTTCATATATTTATTCGCAAGAATAATACAATTTTTAATTTCAGTGAGGTTATTAATGTGTTTGTTTTATTTAACTTTTACCAACCGATTAACCACGGTTGGACCTATATGGTTCATATACACCCCACATACGTCATACCCAGCACGTGTTATTTCATTTCTTTGACAAATAACTTTAACAATTGTCTGAGGGCACGTTACTCTACGAGTAAAAATAATTTTGCATTTTTCTCAAATAATAATTTTTTCGTAAGTTTAATTGATCATGCTATTACGAATCGGTATAGTAAAAGCAAACTCGTTAAAAGCGATATTAACAAACGAAGCGCTTCGCGTGTTAAAGCTTTAAACGGATATACTATCTCGTATTACCTAACGTGAGGAACCGCTGTTTCCGAATACACAAATTGAAGCTGCGAATTCGTCTCTACCTCGTACGCTACCGAGAGATTGCTGCGACAAATCCGGATTACTCTATTTAGCGGTTTATTTTTTTAAAAGAAAACTTTAAATTAAACCGACTACGTTAAGCTAGATAAATTGTTTTGTCCGAATGGTAAATATATGTTTTATAATCTTTAATAACTGATTCCACACCTCGAAAATAAATTTTAAATGTTTTATTTTTTAGATTAATCCTTCTTCAGCGTTGATTTATTAAAGTATTTCTATAGCACAACGGTTTAATGATTAAAAAAACAGTATAGAATGATTAATTTTTATCCCCTTATTAATTTAATTTTAAAACAACTATACGGCTACGATTTATTTATATGAAGAAAAGAGTAAGTAATGTCTTCATTATTTGTATTCTACTAATCGGAAGATTAATCAACGACCTCGAGAAAGAAGATTGTCGAAGACAGTCGAGGCTCATATACGACTCGTGATTCAGCGAGTGATATATTGAAATTTATTAGTCCGTACTGCAGCGAGTTGCTTCTTGTTGAATTAGCGTTCCTCGCCCAAAGCATCGAGCAGCTCGTGCGAATAATTAAAGTGCTAATTAATATGGCTGTTACAGTCTGCAAATACGTCTTGAAGGTAAAGCAAAGGACGTTTGCTAAGAGTCGGATGAGGAATGGCAAAATGCACAGCGGAAACAATAAAATTTAAAGAAATTGTAAAATTTCAACCACAATACTTTAAGTATCACAAAGATAATTCAATATAGTGAATATTAGTTCGTAGATATTCTCTCTTTTAATAATCATGACTTTTTCATTTTAGTTTTTGCAATTGCTCGCTTTGACTCTCCCTTATTTAATAAAATGTAACGCAAGCTGCGCGTCCCTGTCAGAATCGGTTGTACCGGGCTAACAACGTTAATCGACTCGCGTTAATCATTCGATGTCAGAACAAGGCTAGCCTATCTCTGACGCGTTGGATAATGATGATTTTCGAATTTTTCTTCTTCGCCTCAGTCGTTCAAATCGATTCTTCAAGCGGCCCTTTTATCGCCTTCTTTATATTTAAAGCTTAGTCAAATGCAAGTAAATTATTAATCATATTTCCACAATTTATATTAACTTCGTCAATCGTTCTCATTTATATTTTGATCAAAAATCTGTGTTTGGATCATTGGTACATGTGCATGTATAAATCTGCAAAAAATGATTATTTGAAAATTTTGGTTTTTACTATCGAGTAATTAGGTTACAATTTTTATAATTTTCCTTGTTTCGCTTCATCGTTTCAGGACATTTAAACGTACTGCTGCTATCCTTTTTAATTGGATAGGAAAACGAACCATCGATGCTTGGATCTACTCCGATGAGTCGATGGCCAACAATTTTGTTGCACAATCCTTGTTTTCTTTCCTTATTTATTGTCAATAAATGTAGGCTGACAATATTGAAACTCTGATTGAGCTGAATTTAACCCCTGAAAAGAACTGAAAATAATGCGACCGTTATTGAGTAATCGAGATATTGTTCGTGACTGGTTCGTTTAAATATATATTAATTTATCCGTTAATTAAAATGTCGTCCATGTGTGATAACGATTGTAAATTATATGAATTTGTTTAGATTAATTAGTATCCGCGAATATAAAAGAAAAATGTGTTTATTTATAATAATTATGACCCATATATTATCAAGTTAATTATTTTATACTAAATGGCTCCGTTTAATCATTGCACCAGAGTATTTTGATGTATGATATAAATTAGCCGGCAAATAATAGACAAAAGCCCATTATTTAAACAGTGGATAGGTAACGATATTTTGGTTCTATTATACCTACTCATTACTGGTACGATATATTTGCTGCAAAGTAAATCTGCGATTGGATTGAAAATTTATAAAGCCAAGATCGATGGCTTGAAGGAAAAAAGTGATTAAAAATGCAAAGATGGTTTCAGGATGCCTTCGGCTACTCGCGTGGAATGTTAAGCAGCAAGTTTTCAATTAAAATGCTTCCTTATTTTACGAATAACTATTTGCTGAATGAAATGCCATTGGAAGGAGAGCTCTTTAAACTTTTCGCGGATATTCAAAGTTCAGCTGCGGTATCGCATTTATATATAGCTTTGGAAATTTTTCCATTTTGCCAAATAAAATCAGAGCACTTCGATCAAAGGATATTGAGCAATTAATATGACTCAATGGCAGTCTCTAATTGAATAATTCGCGCTATGATAACCTGTGTAAGAGGGCATAATGAAACGAAAACAGGGTCTATATGATGGGCTCAACGCCCTACGGCCGCGAAATTACACGACCGTCCAATATAATATTCCCTCTTTCGGCCACGGTAGGATTGATTGTGTTTATCTTTCATTAGAAACACCGGTGAAATGGGGCTAAAGCCCTGAATAATTAATGCAGCGATTCTCTTCTCGGTTTCTCCCTACTTTCGACGAAAAAAATTCACTGTAAAAAGACCTCATTCAAGTGCACCCCTCTCCACTTTTTACAAAACTCTTTAAACACTAATTAATAAAATTCTCTGCCGAAAACTATGCAAAATTTCTTTAACTCGTATTAAGAACGCATTCGTCAAGTTTTACTTAGAGGGCTTGATACACACAGCGTACACGTAGTACATACGTTTTCCTAATTTATGGCAAACTACAGTGTAATAGCATAGAGTATACAATGATTGGCTTGCCATTTAACGCATAATGCTTAAAAGTTATTACGACGATTAATAAGCAGCAATCCCCCTGATACAGTATTTCCTCTTTAGAATACAGTAGGATTGATTATGTTTACCTTTCATTAGATCCCCGACTAAAACGGGACGGAACTTTTGAATAATATATCTCATGATCCTCATAGCAGCCCTTTATCGCAAGGTCTCTCTTGAATCCAAAATATCCAAGAGACAAAGAGACACGTGATCCGTGTTAAATGTATAAATAGATGTTTCTAATTGAGGAACAAATTTTACTCTCTTCAGTAGCAAAAATTTCACAGACACAGCTGTTACATTTATTCCTATACCCTTCAACCATTCCATCATACTTTTATGCAAATACGCTTCACGACAAGAATAGAAATTCAATAAATATCCAATTAAACAAATTTAATTTACGCTTATTTGACGTTTGTAATCTCGCTATAAGAAGTATCTATATTTTTTATAGTTCTCTTATGATAACGAATCTTTTATACAAATGTTCATCTGCGTACTATAATCTTGTAGCTACGAATAACAATTTCTATTTAGCCTACATATATTGCTTCAAGTATGTTTACTTAATAATACTTGGTATACTCAGTAGGAGATTCTACTGGATTTAGTAAAAAAGTTTTCATAACAATTTGTATTAAGATTTACATGATTTTGTGATCGATGAACTTTCCAGTTTATCTTCTTACCACTATACTTGTATTTCGTTTTACGAAGAAACTACTTTACCGGACAGACTATACCGTGTTGCCATCTACCTAATGACAGCTGAACTCCCAGCTGCCGTCTTTCTCAATCTACAGCTGTATCGGTATAAAAAACTTTTCAAAGGAAGCTGCGAAGTTGCGCTCTTCTGCATAAAAACTAGTGCTCCTTTATTACAATAAAAGGTTGTCGCTATATATCTGATAGAACATTAAGGAATGAAAATCATATTTCTAAATTGTTTAACAGTACAAAACATTGATAATCCCATTCTTTAAATGTCAATTGTCCTTGATGTTTATCGGGATTAATTTCTCACGGTTGAGCCAGACAGCACGGGTTTTACTTAAGGAGAGTAAAGAGAAAGAACGCAGGAGAAATTCTCAACTAGATTCAAAGCTCGCTTCCGCTCTGATGATCTCATCGCTCCTCCCACAATTTGATTGGTGCCCTCAGCTCAGCATCAAGGGGAATTGTTCCTCTCTCGCCATAACAATCCATTCGAGGTACGAACCGTATACGATGCTTCCACTAAATTCAGATTGTTCGCAATTTTAACAATCCGGAGAGAATGATATCCCGTTAATCAGTCTCTTGTTCCTGCAAAGAAGATTTTGTCGTTCGTTGAGGCAATTAAAATGCTTCAAAACGTGAAATGATCGTCGAAAGGAGATAATAACGATTTTGATCAAAAATCGGAAATGTTAAGGTGGAGAAATGTATTGGAAAGGAGGTTTTTGGAGGAAATAGAATGGCACCATAAATCTTTCGAAGCGAACGAAGTGGCTGATAAGTCGTCTAGACAAGCTGACGATTAATCAGAACGAAAATATAAGCGTCCACGGCTGGACCTTTATCGAAAGCATATGGGTTGCTGACGTGTATTGATCGTGGGTATTATTTTTTCCCTCAGAATCCATTTGACACAGATTTGAATAAGAGTGGTGTGAAACGGCGGCGAATTATATTTTCATTCGGGCAAATATAAACGCGCATGGAGTAAAATCTGAAGATCGAGACGTTAGGGTGGGGAGAGGAAACATCCGAGTGTCACGTGGCAGAGTTGAAAGGTCCTGGCGAACAGGAGTCCTAGCCCGCATCGGGTCCTTCGAATCCTTCAAATAGTTCACGAGATTCCTTTCACACGACTCCCAGCGTGAGAAGCTTCCGTCCTCTTTTGATCCTTAAGCGCTAATGGCGTAAAGTTTAGCAATATAGTCGGGGGTCTTCCTACTCTGTTCCATCTATTAATTATAGCCTTTAATTATCGGTCATTACGAATCGTGATTACGATAGTCGGAATTATATCGATAATCGTATATTATTTCGGTGGACGGTATATGGATTGACTTTTTACGGTATAGCGCAGTTAGCTTTGTTTTGTGCTTTAATTAATGTTCGATCATCAAGCGACATCCAATCAAAGTTAGAAAACAATACTTATTGAAGACTTATAGCGGTGCATTGTTAACGCGGCTGATGCAGTATCCGTGGCTTAGCAGAATGCGCTTTTCTCTATTGGAGCGGGGCTAAGCTTGTATAGCGGGCGTATGAGGTGGCTTTTCTGCCATCGCCATACCATACGCTATTAATATCATGGGGTATATTTAGATTTCAATGGGGAAGAGAGGAAGAAACTCGTGGTTTCGTTCCCGATACGCTGTCTGAAAATTGCAACTGAAAAGTTTCTCAAACTTTGAAAGAAAACATCCATCATGCCTTTCAATAAACGATAGTGTATATACTCTTCTGAAACCAAAGCCTCGTTTGAATTTGCAAGAAAACCTTTCAGCTATTTAAATATCCCTCGATGCTTTAATATTTTGCACTGTTCAAACATGAACGTAAATTATTATCTTCTTTTCCTGCACCAAATCCCATCCCCCCCTCCCCCCGCCCCCCTCTCCTTCCTTTTTACTTTTACAAAATTTTATTCAGTTTCATTCACGTGACCTTTTATCGAGGTCGTAAAGCAATCATCGGAGATCATTCACCGTGAAATCTGTCAACTATTTTGGTCTTTCGTGTTTCTGCGAAGAGGACGAATTTACTGGTCTAGTTTTATAATTATCACCGGAGCAGACTTTCACGCACTAATATATATATGGCTGCATGTCTGCCATAGCATCCTGTTTCTCGTCTCTGCTTCCTTCGTTTTTCTCGCTCATAATGCAAAGTCTCGAGATTCAGCACGTGACTCGTAAGAGTCCCTTCATTTCACGGATGCGCCGAACGAATCGGTGGAACGAACTGCATGGCGCTTGGAAAACTTTTGACGGCAGAAAAATACCAGGCTGGACTTATCTCCGTGAATCGATACTTCCTTGAGACAGTGCTATTTTTATTAAAGCTGGAAGAAAGATTTAGTTTGGGAAATTTTCGAGAGCAGCTTGTCGTAAGATTTTTCGAAACATTCGTATGGGGAATAGCGAGCAATTTTTCCCGCGGCATATTTCTTGTAAATGCGTTTTCTTTTTATCGAGCCACCGAGCAAAGGCGGACACGGAGGGCGATACACGCGGATGTCGTAGCTATATAGAGAGATGTTCGGTTTAAAGGTCCATTAGAGCTCCGGTGCAATATCGCTGCGACATGTGACACATCGGATCGTAAGAAGCAGGCGGTGGATATTAAGGGAGCGCCACCCGGTATACCGATAGCGCAAGCCAGAAACATCGTTGGAATGTTCCGCTCGACCCTGCTACCCCATACCACCGTGCTACATTCAAATTATACATATACGTATACTAAACCATACTTCGAATTTAATTTCACTAACGACATGTATGTAGGACCCATAAGTAAACAAAATAATTCTTCAGAGTGTGTAATTTGGAGCTAATTTTTTCTGTGATTTTTATCCAGAAGTTTGATGGAATCTTTACGTGCCACTGATCACTGGATGATCTTCCAAAGACGATTGCTATTACAAGTAGATTGTATATAGAAAGAGAAGGAGCGCCTCTCTAATCGATTCTTAATTAAGTATATCAACACCTGCCTAACTTGCATATTGAGCATAATCCTCTTAAGACAGATTTAGTTCATCAAGTGATCCGAGCAGCTAGATTACACGGTGACGGTAGCCTGAGATGTTTGGGGGGCGATTTCGATCGATGAGGAGACATCTAGTTTGGATTAGGTCAGGGATCGTATAAGCGGTTTATAGCAAGGCAAATCAGTCGTTAGTACGGCCATCTAAATGATGAGATGATTGGCTTGCTGATCGAGCATGATGTAGTTGCTGGTAGCCCGTGGTCCATTCACGCCCAGATACGCTACATTCTGCACAATCAAGTAATTCATTTCCTAAACATATGTTTTCCTTGCATCTCGGAACATTCGACCATCCATCTCAGCCAATCGAGAGTCCTCTTCTCGCCTATAAATTACATATTATAATTAGTGCAAAGCAAGAGCATAGTAACGAGTTATTGCTGGAGAGAGAAAAATGGACGAAAGGAAAACAAATTGTTGAGCATTCAGAGCTTTCCATGACTCTTACGACTCGGGCCAATGAACATGGGCTCTTGAGAAAAATGACGCCGTTCTTATCTGAGAAATGGCTAACCATAAACAATCTGGCGAATCGAAGTGCAATAGGGATACTGCCTGGTAAATGGCCGTATCGCTTTCTGACCTGCCGTCGAAGTGCTGTCCTGACGAACTGCTTGGAAAATTTCGATTTCAACGCTGGAAATCCTTCGTTTGAAAAATTCTTCCTATATCTTCTAAATCGTATGATTCACTGGCTTTATCTAGTGACCTGTGTTAAGAATGGAGAAGATAGCGAGTGACTTGTACAGGCTATTTTTTAAATGTAGCAATTTTTGAGGGGACACTCCTCGGACACCATTTCTGTTTTTGTTGAAAGCTAGAGCTCTGTGGGTTTTACCGACGGTAAACGAGAAGCGCCAGCCGTTTGGACGTCAACAGCTGCGACGCAGCCCACAAGCTAGTCTCCATTTGCTCGATTTACATTCTTCATGAAATAGTTTGGTCTCGGCGCGATATACACAGCGTACGCGCACAGATTAAGAATATCTTTTGACTTTTCACTGCGGAACGAAAGAGACAGGAGAGGATACGCCCCCGAGTAGACACCGCTCGCTCTTCACTCTTCGCCAAATCGATGGAGTAAAAATTTCTCCACGACCTTCCAACTCAGAAGTCATTTGTCAGCTTGGCCCGACTCCCTAGGATTCCAATCGTAAAATTTACAGAGATAAGGTAACGAGCCCGCGAGACTTGGACGGAACGACCTGATATCGCAAGGAGATACGCAACTTGCAGCAGCTATACGTAGCTTTCAACGAAATATAAAAAGAAGCATTAGAACCTACCCGAGCTACCTACCCACTTCGTAAAATAACCGAATGAACACGAATCGAAAGATAAGCTCACTCGTTCCAACTCTTACAACGCAACTTGTAACAAGCTTCTGGAAGTCGCACTTTAGCTTCCGCAGCTTTAACCCATTAATGTATAAAATCAGTAATAAGCACCAAGAAAATTACATTCGATATTCAGCGATATCCAGATTGTATAAATGGAAGACAATGGGTTTCTGAAATATTCCTTTAATAATACGTTTCGAAGCAAATATATATAAATTTATATTATACAATTGAGTTTTTCAGAGCAAAATACAGTTAAATAGAAAATATCGTATCTCTTGCACTCTCATTCGCTCAATAATAATAATAATTAATCATCCATATTCTTGATCTATAAACACTGATATATCGTACAATGGAAATCGTCAAACTTAGCTACACTGTTTTTCTATACACGTATAAAGGTAGTTCTGAATCATCAGACTGATCCCGTTTTATCAACGAGGCTGAGATAACATTCTTATCGTACGAGTCTTTACCGCGTACACTACATATAGTTCGTGAATCTCGTTAGGTCGGACTGTAGTCGAGTCTCGAAATGCTTAAAAAATGTTCACACAAAGATAACCACTCGTACAAGTTATTACTATAGAAGAAACTCGGTCTTCCGGTTTTGTATATATATAAAAGGGAAGGAAAATATCATAATCAATAAAATCACGATAGTAAATCTTCGCTTTTGACTCGACTCATATACGCATTTATATATATCACAGATAAAGAGACGTGGGCGTGTTTACGCCCTCCCTACGCCGGCAGCAACAGAATCCTGATCAGGCTTGGTAGGTAGTGGCCTGTTTGCCATTTTACTGGCAGGTGCTGAGATCTGAGGCTCTGGCAGTTCGGAGTACAGGTGAGACGTGGCATCCGATGGTTCGGCATACTCGCAGAGCAACGAGTTGGGTCTTTTGCTGTTGTTATTATTGTTGTTGATTTTCGTAGCCCCGAGGATACTCTCCCCCAGCGCTTTTAAAAAACTCATGGGCTTGGCTTGACTCTTGGGGGACTCGGTTGGTTTGAAACTCTCCGAGGATTCGCATTCGTCTGACCTTTCAGGATCAAAGATTCTGGGCATGCGATCGCTGATCAAATGATCGTTTACCACGTCCGGTGGGAGGGGCTGGGGAGCTCTTCCGGCGAGAGTTGCCAGAATTGGTTGAGACAAACGGCTGGTGCTAGGAACAGTCTCGTCCCCGGGCAGCTCCGCGTACAGATGGTTTTGGTCGCTGGTCCTTTGATCACGAGGCTCGGCGTATTCCGTGATCGGCGGTCGTATTCTAATACCGCCTGGCAGTAATTTATCCAAAGACGGAGCTCTGGTACCGATGCTAACCGATGCCTTTGTCAATGCCCTCGGCCTCCTGAGTCGCGGTCGCGGCCTGATCACGTCGTAAGGATTCTCCTCGCAGTTGTTTCTCTGTGGCCTATCGTCGTTATTATTGTTGCAGCTTTCCTCGACCTTGATCAGATCGTAAAGGTGCTCGATCATGTCTCTCGCCTGGCTGTAGTTGTCAGGATCGTTAAGTTTTTCCCGCAGATCATTCAAATAGTCTTCCGTGAGCTCCTCCGGCAAAGTCTGCGTAGCTTTGTTCTCCGTATAAGGATAAAGATTATCAGCATCGTCCTCATCCTCCTCGTTCAAACCTGGCTCGGTTTCAGCTTGCAATATTCTAGTTTCTGGCTGAAGACCAGCATATTCGTGCACGCTTAATCTCGATATGGACCTGGCCGATGTAGCAGCCGTCATCCCACTACTGGGTGAAAGCCAGGAACCTGCCAGGTTCGTCATCGGTCCCGATGTTAGCTTCGGACAAACACCTCTCCTGCGCATATATAAAATTCCAGATGCCAGAATTACAACCAGCACTGTGAACACTGCCAACACACATATCACCACTATTATCCTCTTCTCCCTCTCCAATTGTTCCGGATCACTCATTTCGATGTCAAAGTATCCTTTGTGCTTCGGGTACACGTGAGGTCCTACGCTTGGAGGACTTACACTTGGCTCCTGCTTCGGCGATGGTTTCTTGCAGTTCACGTGATGATCATCGTCCGAACAAATTAGTTTCGTAAAGTTTCGCATGGCCAAGTAACCTTCCGGCAAGTTTAAACATTTGTCCAAGATCTGATCCACAACACAATAACTAGAATCCATCATCCAGGAGACCGAGTTATTGTTCCCCGTTATTGCTCGTATCCAAGTTTCCAGATTACAGCTGCATTTTTCTTTAAAGTAATTATTTCCCACGCGAGCGTTATTTACTTGTTGAGAGATTGCCGCGAACTTTAAGGAGCCAGGTGATATTTCATGAATATGATTTCCCGTGAATGAGAATTCAAAGTTTGCAGCTGAAGAGGCATCGACCACGGCTGATATGGCATCGCTCTCCATGTTTTGAAAGAGGTTATGATCGATTGATATTCGATTCCATTGATGTATCAATATTGAATTCTCTTCCAACTTTTGAAACTCGTTATTGCTGAACGTCACTATAGCTGCTGAAATATCGACTCCTCCAGATTCCACATTTGACAATCTAAAAGCAGAGAACATACGGATAAATGGCTTTTGCTTGAATAACATTCATATATTAGCTCGTTGATATTTGCTTTTAATGAAATTTCAGACTGACCTTGAATACTGAATCGTTAGATTGTCATGCGCCGCTCTCAGCGCTCCTTTTTTAATGTTCCTCACTCGGACGTCGGCAAACTCGAGGCTATTGATGAGGGCTCGCTCGCTGAATGCACCTGACTCGATCTCATGAATGGTCGCGTTACTTATGCTTATGCTAAAGGTGTTCATGGCACAAAAGGCTTCCCTCCGAATGGTTTTCGTCCAAATATCGTCCAATCGAATTTCGGCTACAGCCGAGGGAAATACCGCTGTTGGCAACTCCGTAATCCTCACGCTTCGCAATAAAATCTGCAATAACATGGATGAAAATTTTATAAAGAGTCTTGTATTACTGCATCGCGCGCGCTCGCGCGCGCGGGTTTGAATAGGATAATGATTGAAATCTGACCTTGGTCGCTGGCCCATGTCGACCGTGCTGAGTGGCTTCCAGCTTGAAGGCATTGCTGGATAGCTCCAAGGTCGGCACTTCTTGAACGGTGAGCCAGAGTAGCCAGGAAAATGCGTTGGGTTTAATAGCAACGTACTTGCATCTCGAGATCAAGACGCTGAGCGTACCACGAGAGCTCTTGAAGGCGTGGCTTTCGAGGAAGACGCTATTACATTCTGATACCTCGAGGTGCGTGTTAGGTGCGCTCAAGTTCTGGAACGCCTGAGTCTTGGCCACCACGCTGTAGATACCTGACACGTGAACCCGTTTCAGGGGTGTACCACCTGCGAAGGCCCCTGAGTGGATTCGAAGCTCTCTGCATCGCGAAACCTCCACTTCGATCGCCTCCGTTGGAATTGTACCTTCCAAAAGCTCCACATCCTGAAAGAGAAAATTATCAAACTCTGATATTTCTCGTTTATTTAGTATTCAAGCTCTCTCTATATAGATGAAAAAATCATAAATATATGGGGCATCCCACACTTATCAGCTATATACTAGCTGATTAATTTATAATGGCAGGAATCGCAGTTATCTCTAATCTCGGTATACTTAGAATGTATGCGTGCGCCAGTCTAGATTCTGTGAAGCGCTTGTGGTTCGAGTAACAAGCAGTTCGCAGTGTTGTCAAACGAACCTTATGAAGATATGGCAACACTGCCATGAAAGAACCTCAGCAAGATTTACACCTAATTATGCATAATTTCAAGTTCGATTGATCATCCGTAGCTGTTGCTACGGGCACAGTGTCGTTAGTTCTATGAAAGTTTCTTTTAAAGGCCTTGGTACTTTTCGACTCGTCTCAAACGAGAACCGGATGTTCTTCGTAAAATCTACTTTCGATTATACAATAAAAGCGTAGACCGAGAGAAATAATAAATAGCTGTTTGTTTTTCAGTGGACTCGAAAAATCACGTTTCGACCCTAGTTTAGTTAAGAATTCTTGCGTAAAAATAACGATCACAAATGTAAGATTGAAGGAGAGTTGTTTAATCCTCTTCGTCGTTTACCTTTAGGGGCGCTTCCGTTACTGGCAGTTTCCTGCCTACTCTCTTTACTATTAATAGGACTGTCAAACGCCAGCTGATCGAAACGCTCGCTCACGCAACTACGGAGACAATTAGTCTTCCTAATTCACACACCTGCTACGTGCAGTCCTGCAGAATACAATGCATTTGATTTCTCAGATAAATGGTAAAAATAGCATGTATATATAGTATATTCAATGAAGCTTGCATAACAATCGAGAGTAATTCTGAATGAAAATATTTCGAACGAATTGAATGAGAGATGCACGCGATTTACCATTGTGGAGGATCCAAAAAAAAAGGGAAAAAGTCTTTGTCGTCAAGAAGCCAGTCGGATCGTGTTAAAAGCTTCAACCCTAAAATCTAAACACGTCGTGGAAAATGACTGGCGTGGTCTTAAAATTTACATAAGAAAACACTATATGTACGGACAATAGTCAGACCACAATGCAATGGTATGTAGCGATAGGATGATAAGGTTTCGACGGTAAAGGGCATCAGGACCCTTTTCCAGGCTAATCAATGAGCTCATCCTGCAGGGTAGGGGTGACTAGATCGACAAAAGGCTACGTCGAGGATTATGAACGATCCATTAGAGTTTGGTGAAGCCGACTGTAAGGATCAAGATGAAAGGACCAAACGGGTCCCAGGCTAGACCAATAGCTGTCCCTTTCCTTCATCGTAGCTAAACACTGTATACCCTTGGTACATAAACGTAGCCTATCCGTTTGTCTCAACGAATAAACCAACGATAGCGCAAAGACTCTTCAATTGCCTGACACTTAAAGTTATTCTATAATCTGATATTTGGGAAGGAAGTCGTTTCTTATTCCAGCCAAGGCAAGATCAACGGGCTTACGTGAGAAACGCTGGAGTGCTAAATTATGAGGATCAAACTGTTTGCTTTTTGGCTCGGAGGATTCTTCGGATTCTTAAAAATATTTTAGCTTTTGACTGCGAGAGAAATGAAATTATGCCCCCTTGAAATACTTTCCTACGTTTTCGTAAAATGCCTCGAACGTGGTGCGCGTTCAAATTTATTTATCTCTTCCGACAATCTATTCCTGGAGCGTACCTACTCGCTTTGTTTTTCATGGAATCTGTGAGGGACTCTCGTCCCTGTACCTTTGACCCTTCCCCCAAAGCAGCTAAATTCATTATCTGTGATATTTTCGTCCTGGAGATATCACAACAGCCATTTGCGCAAACCCGTTAAGCGATTCTCCGCGTAAGCGACTCGGCGCAGGCCTTGATTCATTGTAATGCTTTTCACAAGGTGCGAGGTGTATCTAATTGCAGCATTTGCCGGGAATTTCGTTACATTAACGGCCAGCCGTCGTTTTACCAAACATTCATTAAACTGCGTGTAAGAAAATCGCTATAGCAAACTATTTTACTTTCTCATTTATCTAACTCTCCGTTACACAAGATCGAGCTACGATATGCAAACGAGTAAGAATACGATACGCATTGCGATACGCGACACTGTTTAGGCATTGACGAGGGTCCTGAATCATGTCAACAGCTATACTTATGATTCATCGATATTTCGTAAGACTAGCATGTCAAGATCACCGTCGCATTAATTTATACTTTCCGAAGAATCGGAGAAAAAGAGCGAAGGGTTTTTCAAGGTAAATAGAAATCTCATCAAGTACCAGAGTTATACAAAAGGGAGAGGATTGTGGTAGTGAGGAAGAACGTGATTCCCTAAAGAGGCAGGCGGGAAATCCTTTCAAGAAGTAGGATAATTCACAATGGGACTTTATGGTCTCATCTGGTACTCGTCTTTCCTGTTTCTTTGCTCGTCTGTTACAAGCCAGTAATGCAAAGATACCAAGCTGAGCACCGCTGTATTCATTTTCTTCTTGTTTATTGCTTCTCCCATCCCGCTGCAATTTGTGGCTCGATTTCAACTAACAGGTTCGCCTTGAGCTCAACTCCGCACCACGTCGAGTCTTTCTCGCTCGTTTCAAGCAGATCATTCCTAGCTTGCCGAAACTACCTGCTAGCTGCCACTTTGCCTCTGACTCTCGCGTAGGTGATAATTGGCGTAAGTAAGCAGCCGCTTGCATTGATTGCTGCATGCACTCATGCATGGGAAAATCTCGTGGCAGGATAATATAGAACGCATTTACACTGGTATATATAAAATATTCCTGTGATGGCCGTAGTTAAAATGTTAATGTGGAAACCAATAATAATTTATATCCTCTTGACAAAAGAAGAGGGGGATTTATGTTTAGAAAGGTACAGTCAATGCTTTAGAATAAAAATACTTTTCTAGCTAGGTGCTAAGAATCGAAACGAAAGCCAAATGAACTGTCTTGCCGCTATTGAACGCAGGGTGTGGTCGTGCGAAGTGACTTCCTGCTAGGCGCTCCTTGGAGCTCTTAATCGCGATGTGCCATTAACGAACAAGCTTAACAAAGTATTTCTACTATTCATATTTCTCTCTTTTTATTTTACGATACAAGCCATAATAAACAACTGGCTGCAGCTATTAAATCAACATATTCTTTACTAGATTGAAATTGAGCACAAGTAATTTTCTGATTATTGTACAATAATTAAAATCTTCGAGAGATCGTTTACAGGAAAAATGAACTGCAAACAGCACTAGAGCCAGCAGGAAATATTATTGCGAAACGTGTTAGGAAAACGTGTTCTCGCTTGAATCTATGACGTCATAGTTGGTGTAATGCATCAGCCAAACAGCTGGCTTCATCTTATGTGCAAAGGCCAGAGAAGTTTGTGGTAGGAATAGACCACGTGCGTTAACTAACCACTTTCCACATAAATGTGCCATATAAACACTCATCTGGTTTACTTACAGTTTTAACGTTTTCCACTACTCTAGTATTGTAAAATAAAAATTTAAACAAAACAAATGAACGAAAGGACCAATTACTACAGAGAATAAACGTTTTGAATAGAGGCGAAACAATATATTAATATCGTTGGAATTTCTCGTGGATGTGTAAAAATTACGAGAACTTACGTCGATGGTACTCTATTGTTAGAGCTAGAAGGGAAATTTTCTAGTTGACTGTATATAGGTATGCTTGAGGAGAAATTGTTTTCGTTTACGTATTTTGAAGTGTTGAGGTCTGCATTCTGCTCGTCGATGGATGACTAAGTCCAAGGTACCGACAGCCATGCCATCTCAAGAACTGAGAGACTCAAGGGATGGGACACGGATAACACCGGCTATTTTTGCATCAACTGCAACGGCACAAAGAGAATCTCGCCCGCAAGTTATGAGCGTTTCCTTTGCCACGGAAAATCAACGGTCGTGGATTAATTTTATAGCACGAAGAAGATGGTGAATTTGGCTGGAAGCCACGATAAACTCTACAGGATCTTCTAATTTTCTATACAGTTGTGTCCACCGCTTTAATATAGGATTGCCCTCATTTTCCACCGGTCTGACGAGATTAATAAATTCCCTTCTCCCGAGAATCAAAGCGAACATGTGTTATTTTAACGATTTAATTGGAATTGGATATTCGAAATGACGTGATTTTCAATTTCTCCGAGTGTTGAAAATTTTAAATAAGAAGAAAGTGATTAGTTGAAAAAAATATACCAAGGATGCGACCGTTCAGTGCATCTGGTTATTCGTCGCATGAACAAGGAGACCTTTCATTCATTAAGTGTACAGCAACTAACACTGGTAACACTTTCGTTATGTCGTAAGAGATAGTGGTTGCAGGGGAATGAGAAAATTGGAAAAAATGGTTAGAGGATAACCGGTGGTCAACTTGAATGTTTGAAGCAGAGCAGTTTTGCAGCAGAGAAATCTTGACCGAGTAATCGAGCTTCAGTGCCTGTCAGATAGTAAAGAGTAAGAGAGATAATGTTACTTTTAACGCCAAGGTTTCGTATTTTCGAGGGCTTCTTCGCGAGAACTCTACAAAGGGGATGAAGTTTCAAGAAGCATTGAAGAAAATAGCGCTTTATGACCCGGACAACCCCGAAGAAAAAAAAAATAAACTGTGGAGATAGCTACCTAAACTGGCTTCACTGCTTAAGACAAACTTGCTTAAACAAATTGCTTTGTTCCTCTAATTTTGAAGCGATGTTTACACGAGTTCAATTAAGAATGCAGTTAAAACAGTTTGCTTTCAGACGTTCATTATTCGAAAGTACGTTTTATTAAGAAACAATTTTCACTCATACATAATTGATCTTTGTTCAAGGTTGTGGTAAAAGTAAGCGTTTTCCAGCAACATCGACCCTCAAATTATACAAGAGGCAGCACAGTATAGAGACGCTATAAAGTATTAAACAGCTTCGAATTACGTGAAATGAATTTTCAATGTCTCGTTGTGCATATAAGAGCTGCTTTTATTAGTTGGCGAATCACGAACTACACGATCTACCGTCTGAATCGAAATAGATGACGGTCTACTCGGTTAATCGGCCATATTACTTAATTAGCGCGTGTTTTCTTTGTCATAATTCTATAATATAGAAAAGATAAACGCGCGAATGAACTCTGACAAGGGCCAATTTATCACTGCACAAATAACTGGTGCTTTAGTCACTAGTCCTGGTATATATAGGAAGTGGAAAGGCGATACACAGGCGAGTCCTAAGGTTCGGCTGTTGACCTTTGATCGATCTATAGGAAACTTTAAATCTCCACATATCGACTTATCAGAAAACGATTGGACCTAAAGGCGATTGCACGGCGCCCAACGATCGTATTTTATGAAACATTTCCGTCAGTATCATTTCAAAGCGTATATAACTCGCGCCAATCTTTATCTTGTAAATTCTCACGCTTTTAGCCAAGATAATCGTCATGCTTCATTATACTGGGTATGCACGCGTTACCTCGATTGTAAAGCACGTTTATAGTTATGGCGCCAATTTGGACCAGTACCCTTATAGCACGCTAAAAGGTTTTTAAAGCTGCCGCTAGAACGGTAGCCAATATTATTCAAAGTCGTGCCACACATAATAAAACATCCTGCGAGATAATAACGATGCTATCTGGATGACTCAGAACTTCCAAGTGGCAGAGCTAACGAGACACGAGCCCCAAGGACTTTCTACCAAAGAAACGGTCCATGTTCTTTATGGAGAGACGATTAGGTATTTAGATATATACAAATATATTATGGGGAGAAACTTTAGTATATCAATTTACTATACTCGCTTGATACATTTCTATGACAAAGGTGGTGTATAAAAGAAAATGTAGATAAATCAAAGTTACACTATTATATCGATAGCTGGGAGTTTGACGACTTCTTAATAAAAAGAAATTGATTCTACGCGCTCGTTTGTGTTGTTTAATTGAGTTTGTAGATGTGTTCGAATGTGTACACAAGACGAGAGAGAGAGAGAGAGAGACAAGAGCGAGCGGCGGCAAACATATGCGCGTCAAGTTGGGAAAGGGAAAGGAGCTGTAGCAAGCAAGCGGAGCTTCATGGTAATTGCGGGGAAGAGCAGAGCAGCCAGCAGTGAAGCAGTGAACACTGAGCAGGGTCTTACAAAGCGGAGGAACCGCATGCTCGGGCGGAGACTTCGCCCCTGAATTCCCAACATTGGACGAATTGGGAGCGCGACACACTTTCTGTTGACTTAAGAAAACTACCGAATTTACCCTTCCTAGACGAAGAAACTCTCCACGTTTTCAATATACGAGACCGTACTAAACTCTAGAAAATTACGATCGCTTTATTTAAAAAATATGGCTTAAATTAGCAAAGCTGCTTATTGACATTGCGTTTTGATTTTTTGCGCGAGAAATTAATTCCCACCGTTCGATCGTTCTGAGAAACTATCGTGTGTGGGCAGTACATAGATTATCGGATGGTTGATCGAATTTCTTGTTCGTAGATGCGAAATCAGAGATTCGTGAGTCCGATAGGATACGGTGGATGGCACGCACCAGTGTTAGCTATCAAATTGATGTTATATTAATATTGCACGAGAGAAGAATAGAGGGAAGAGAGGAATATCATTTTTGAAGTGAATTTTTAGTCGTGGACATTGTAGTAGCGTGAAAGGTCTAAAACGGACTAAAGCTGCTGCGAAATTCGCGAAGCCTCGGGTCGTTGTAGTGGCGGTAATGCCGGAAGTTAATTCGCCGAATGGCATTGCACGCGTTGACACTCCTTCTCGTGGAGATGAAATTACTTCTGGCTCGCATGTGCCGGAACGACGAGCTACGGCCAGGCCACACCGAGCTATAATTCGGTTAATTGCAACGAGGGGTCGAGAGACCAACGCGATGCGGCCGATCTTCCGAGTGAGACAAGCCCGACCCGAGCCATCATAATCTCACCGACAACGTCCCCTCACCACCCCGCTCCTCCCCTCGCTCTTTACTTTTCCCTCACGTAATTCTCTCATTTTTAATTTCATTTTCACCGACAACGCCACCATCGAGCTCTTCCTGCCCCACTGTATTATATACCTGTACAACACAGCTTATACCGCCAGACTTGCTTTTATATTGTTAACTTTTCTTATATAATAAAAATAATACTTCACTCCATTTTAGAGCAGTAATAAATTCAACAATTTCCAAGGAAACTGAGACTTTCTCTCAGCTCCAGTTAACAGTGAACTAACAACATTTGACTTTTATATTAAGAAGAACGAAGAAGCTTCCATCTATAGTATAATTGACCTAATTTTTCCAAGTTTTATTTATGAAGCGCTTATGAAGCGTTCGAGACTTTCAGGTAAATGATATTAGCTGTTTTATGGGTCGTAAGTAGGGGATGGATAAAATTTCATCCACGTAACGAACTTTCTGATGTTCCTGAGACTGGAAGTGGTTTTAAAAACTTGAATCACACTACATTATTTTAAAGTGGCGTAAAATCAGCCTTTGCTGACCTTAAGTATAGGAATCTCCGACAAGGACATTGCCATCTAACCACGAGGAAGCGAACTTTGTCAATTTTTCAGAAATAATGCGAGGAAAATCTTTTAGCTTCATTTTTTTTTTTAATATTGATTCAATACACGAAGCGTGTAAGTCATGTTTCCGAGTGCTTGCGTCTCGATAACCTCGATCTACATACGCATAATTCGCCGTGAGCAAACCAAGTGTCAAGCTCGAAGCATAATTCCTCTTGTAATGTTTCCTTTCGAGACAATTTCTGATCAGCGATAATGCACGTAGGAGATTTTATGATTTGATCTAGATATTACAAATTAAATTCATGAAAAATACAACATCTTTAAAAATGCAACTTCTCTAAAAACTAAATAAGCGTGAAACTTATAATCTATGCGTCATCCTGTCATGCGCATTACTTGGCATCATGAATCACAAAGGCTGCCTCGTGTTATGAGTATCAGTTCTCACGAGTAGCACTGTTTCAGGCTTTAATTTCGAAACTCGTTCCTGAATATATAACTCTCACCGAAAATATTTTGTTACTTCATCCAATATAACTGTACAATAATCTCTTTGTATACTACAAGGGATATCGTTTTACCTCACCTGGTAATAAGATAAACAATAATATAGGTATCTTCCGAAGAGTAAATTCTCTACTACTTGAAGAAAACTGAAAGAAAATTCAATAATGCTGAGATCTGCAGTACAGTGCGTATCAAAACCATCGCATTAACACGAGAATTTGTGTAATACAATTCTAATGAGTCATTAAAACTCAAACATTACCTTTGTACCCTGCAATTGAATTATTAGTAATATTTCTGTGAAACGAAACGTGGCAACGTTGAGTCGCATAAATCAATCTTCAGCTGGCTTGTCTCTTGAGTAATTGAAGGAATCCAAAGTTATAGGGAATTGTATTGAATGACGGAAGAAATTAATTGAAAGCAGCGAAAGTCAAATCAAAGGCTTCTCACTTTAGGGCGAGAACAGTTTGAAGCATTCGGCACCTCGTTAAGAGATCGTTGGCTCATATTCTCAGTGGAGAGAGGCTAACTTTGCACGGGTAGCCAATCGCGATAGCTCGCTCGAGTGCTCGCGGGGTGTCGGGCAGAGTTATCGTTGGAATGAACCAAGCAGGATGTCGGTTATATCTACGCCCCCGAGCAAATTCTCCGGACAAAGCCGGCAAATCGACCAGATGCGTGAGTACTGTTGTCTCAATATACGTCCAGTCCGTATACCCTCAAAGAAATTAATCGTCTTTCGTACTTTCCAATGATTTATCCATCTCAAAGATAAACAAATGAGCAATAATACTTTTCACTACCTGTTAAGTCCCAGCTAATAACTAATTTTATCGTTCTGTAGAAACACTGCCAACTATAACGATCGAGTCTTTCGATCTATATTATCTATATATATATATACATTCTTTATTTGTAGTCGATAGAATTGAAGCATTGATCTTACGATTAAATTATGCCGAGTCGTTCGACCTGTTAACCATCCAGCAGATAATATCTTATTTTCTTCTCAAATTGAATAAATATACGAGTGTGTACCACACTGAATGCAGAATGTATTTTTAATCGTCGATGGTTATAAAACGTAGGGCATTTATGAGATTGGGGATATCTTCTCCGGAGTCTGATTTTCCAATTCTGAGGGTTGGATGATTGTAAATATTAATAAAAAGAGGGATTGCTGGTCAAAAGTAATGAGTTATAGCGGTGAAAAAAGCAGGGATGTATAAATGTAATTCTCAAGAGTTTGAAGAAGTATTTTTTTTTTCGTCCCCCATTGTGGTGCCGAGTCATAGCCCGCATTATTACGCTCGATCGTCGACTATAACACCCTGGGTTTCGACGTGTCCGAGATGTAATTCGTTGAAAGAGCCTATTGTGAATAAATTGAGCCAAAGGATCGGACGCGGCGTTTTGTACACACGAAATTCCCAGCACACAAGCCAAGCAATTCCAGTGGTGACCCCGTCCCGTTCCGCCCCGCGTTTCTCAATTTATTAATCCGATGACCGTTGGCCCAGCCAGTGAAAGGGCGATGGTGAGGTGTGACCAAGGCGATCAAGCTCGAATGACGCATTACGCCAAACTCATTGTCGGCTACATCGTAATAAACTTTTATCTTGCTCACTTGGAATTTCTTCTCTTTTTATACACTCCTCGCTGTAAAGCAATTTTAATGCTCAAGGCCTTTTGTCTTTGAATGTTTCTCATTTGCCACGGAAACCTCGTTGAACCTGCTCCAAGGCCACTTTTCGTGCATTCGTATTAGAATCGTCATCAATAAATAATTAAACTTATGCACATCGCCGATTAATTCTTATTAAAATTGATGGAAGAGCGAAGAGAAGGAAGGAAACAATACAATAGCCCTTTGTACGTGACTAATAAGAGGTAGCCTGGAAATTTTCGGAGATTTGGCATTATCCCAGATGGCAGATAATTATAGAAGACAATTGCTGCTGATGTCATCATACACTATTATACTGTATACTATACTATTCTGGCTATGACTATTCCGAAATAACACTTCCGTTTACTATCTTTGAATCGCTTGCACGTACGATGTTATTATGCGCAATATGTTGTTTCATGTTTCGATTGACCATTCGGCCTAATTTGTCAGTTGTGAATTTCAGAAAAAATGGCTTGTATTGAAATTTCAAATATCGTTAATCGCATCAAGCATCATTGTTTCCTCTTTTGAATCGTATACCAGTTCGGTATAACTAATATACTACCGATTCTACATCATTATTATTAATTCTTTTAAATTATTGAATTTCATCACTGTATACGTATCGATACCAGAGTTTCGATTTCGTACTATTTGAAATTAATGCAAGTAAACAGCTCCTCTCATTGTTAAGCCCTCTATACACGCTAATTACTATAGTCTCCCAATAATTTCGGGTCAAAGACCTTAAGTAACGGCGGTTGCGCTCGAGTTGCACTTTGGTTGCGTAAAATCTTCATTGAAAACAAAGGTAACAAATCATCATAATGATAAGTTTCGATAATTGGATTGATCGATTAATTTATATCTTGATAATTGAAAATGAACTCAATTTCTTTTATATATATGTGAGAGTCGTACTTTCGCTGGTTGATAAAAAAAAATCGGCGTGAGAATCAAATTCGCCCGTTAAGAGCTCTCTTTCAATTTGATCGTATATATAAGAGAATTATGAGGAAATGTGAAAAGATTCGAAGGTACAATGGAGTATTGGAGCGAGCAATTGAACAATACGGTATGTCTTCTGGTTAGGCATAGAGAGCCCTTACACCGGAAGCTACGCGCACCGGAAATCGTCTAGGTTTAGCTGAATGCATGAGAACGAATATTCGAGAGACCCATCCGGTGCTCCGAGCAAGCTAGTGGCCCTTTCGTAGCGTATCTATCTAAATGCATATCTAAACGACTCCGAAACATATTTAAATTTACTGGTAACATCTTGTAAGTTGAAACAACAACGAGCATCGAGTAAAGCGTATTCGTTGTCTGGACAAGAGGTGCGTGATTTCGCTTGCCAACTTGATCTGATACGAAAGAATGTTCCTGTCCAGTCTTGATTAGCTAAAGGCATCAACACTTCAAATGGAATTAACGACATTGAAATGATAAGTGGAGCATGAATTTGATTCGTTTAGGAAGTATTTTTCGTCATACGACGACTGTCAGTGTCAATGGACGCAGCAATGCTCAGAATGATCTCTGAAATCTCTCTTCGCCCTCTCCACCGATTGATAATCCATAAATCAATAATTATTTTAACATTCGAATCACTTATCGTGTTATTAAAGCGTATTCGCGTCGCGTAGGTCAATTGTTGTATCAACGAATTGCTCGCCTCGGCCAAAAATAAGCATTCGTCCTCTCGCGTTTAAATATCCAATCGACCAATGGCTTGATTAATTTATTGTTATTTTTAACTAAATACGTGACTTAACTGTATATGCAAAGGGCCTTTTATTATTATTGGCTGCTAAAAATACAGTCCCTATGGATTTGAACTTTCTCTTTGCGTTTTTACGCGGACTTCGGATGTTAAAATCGATAGGAAATAGGCTAGTCTAGTATATATATATATATATATATATATATATATATATATATATGTACCATTTGCATATACTGGAATGGTGTACCGTATGCGTAGATCTTTAACCTCGGCTGACCCTAGAAATCGACACTCTTAACTTCGCATGTAACGTGTTATCGTATAGAATCAACCGACTGAAATCTGGTATGCACACGAATACATACGCTTCGTAATGGATTGGGTCAGATTTACTAACACACGTATACCATTTATACCATGAATAAGACGAGTTTATTATTAGAACTTGATCTAGGAGCTCAATTAATATAAATAGAGAGAGAGAGAGAGAGAGAGAGAGAGAGAGAGAGAGAGAGAAAGTAAATTCTACCTTTGAATATTTTGATTAGGTTCGAAGAATGAATGAGATTTTGACCACATTTGAATGTAAATTTGGAAGCTTAGAGGATTCTTGGTTCTTGAAGAAAAGCCTATGGGGCATTGAACACAATGTGTCACGATGCACCATTTACATATTATGGTACAGTGTAGCGTGGTGCATCGACTGGACGACATCCAGCCAAGCGCAGCGGACAGCAAGAGGGCCAAGGGGAACTCTTTGTGTATACGTGCACGCTCTGCTGCAACACACACGCGTAAACACAAGCTCATGTACATATAATATACTATAATCCCACCTGCCTTATATCAGCTACCCTAAATGCTTGTTCACGATTCCAGGTGATTTATATGCTAATTCTACGCGCAGCACGATTCTAATTCAGACTTTGTAAACTTTCGTACCGACTTGTAACAAGAGCACTAAAGTATGACAAACATTAACAACTTAATGAAGAACATTTAACCGATGAAAGCAATACTTGCTCCCTTTTCATTCGTTCGCAACTGAACATTTTCTTGAAATAAGATTCTATACCAAAGCGTTAGTATCATCGCTGGCAGTATTTGCCAGGAAAAGAAAGTCAAATGTGCTGAAGTTTCATTATGATGAATCCGCTGCTTCTACATGCCAACTCGAAGTAACTCTCACGTTTCTAAAGAAAGGCACTACTGGCAGGAACCCGTTTCCCAGCTGCACGGCATAACTGGCAGGCTCGATTCAGCTGTAAGATCTTATATAGAATGCAACGCTTCCCGAAGTTTAAGTTAAAACCTTAATCCGAATTTGAATGCTGCTTCGAAAAGAATTCCACTGGGTAAATGTGGAAATTATATTGGGGAACATGATGGAGGAAGTTGAAAGAGGAGGCTGACAGGAAAGAGAGAATATTAAGGAGTAATTAAAAGTGGTCTGCGGCTGGGTCGTACAATTATCTATATATAAGCCACAATCGCTTCCGTTTGCGGCAATTGACCATATAAAGTGGTCCCTGCTTTGGGAGAGCAATAAACTCGTGTCCTCCTGATACAACGGAATATTTTATTCGTGTATAACGACAGGGAAGGATCGTTTTGTTAAATCAGTCTTGTGTTAGTGAAGAATGATGAGAGTCTTTATTCACCTGGTCGTTGGAGAAGACACACTTGACGGTAATCCAACGGTGCGCCTTGACGGTGCAGTTGCAGCCGTTCATAACGCATATTCCTGGCGGGGCACTCTCGACACTGAGAAACGCAAGGTAGCACAGAAATACGAAAAAAATGATGGCACGATCACACTTAAACCCGTCCAGCGCGCCGAACAGGCGCCTGCAGCCACTCATCCTCGATCCGATCGTCAACATTTCCGAAAGCGATGATGGAAAAATATCAGGATAGACCGACTGTTATCACAGTGGTCTCCATCGATCAATCCTGCTTCTATTTATCGATCCTACTATTATTTCTTACACTCTCTTCTTAATCCTCATCTTCCATACATTTTATAGTTTCTCCGTATTCCTCCTATGTCGACGATTCGTGTCAAGTATCCTCTTATTCTCGCATTCTTTCTAGAAAGAGGATTACAATATTTTAGATTAATCTCTAATCACAGTAGACGTCAGATTGATCACAATTCTGCCGATCTAATTTCAAAGTCGAAAGATAGATTTATACGTAAAAGCGAGTCCCGATCTATGAAATGTTTATTCCTCGATAAATTCAGACAAGGTAGGTTGTTCATTGCAATATTGATTTTACTGAACGTTAGTTTGGGATCGCTGCTGGTGACCGTTGAATTTTTTACCCAAAGAGTGGAATATCGATCTCTCGAGTAAAAATGGATCGTAAATAATTGGTCGGGTTCAGGCGCCACGATCGTCCGCCATGATCCCGAGCAATCTGCGCTGCGGCAGCACTCGTGCCGGGACTCAGGCTGGCGAACGAGCCGAACCAGCCAGCGGGGCAAGAATAGAAGCACTCACGCACTCTTGCACGCACGCTGCTTTCAAGTAGCGAGGCTGGCGTGGAACTAGAGGCCAGCTGACACGATCATGACGAAGGTTGCTTTCGAACTGTGGTCGGTGGCATGCACGATCGGTGTCCTCCCCACCCTATCCTCACGACGCTCTCCCTCCTGTAAGTTTTAAAAAGATAAAAGCCCGTCACACCAACTCACCAATACTCACGACTCGCGATACAGCCGCGCTGTAAGCCGACACTGTTGAATGCGCTACCCTGGCCTCTGTAGTATGTCCGAAGAACGAGAGCCGGTCGCGATCCACTGGTCCCCCGCGCGTTGTCCCGAACAGGTCCACATGGCCCGCTGCACCTCGAAATCCGACCTTGGCCAAGTTGCAGGTGTAACGTGTCTCTATTTCTCACAGTTCTACTTCCCCTCTTTCTCTATCTCACCTGTATAATAATCATTCTCCCGCATCCCCTCTCAAGCCCGGATAATCACGTCCTCGTTTGCGCAACGATCATCCTCGCGCGTCTACTCGTGATAGATTTACGCAAGACGCTATTCTTCAATCTCTATATACATTTCCCATTCGAGCGACCATAAATCGATCGGGATTGTTTGACTATATAGAATCTTTGTTTCGCAATTCTATTGTTGTTACACCTGACTATGTCCTTCTATCGAAGATCGAACCTGATGGGATTGAGAAAAGTGTAAAAAATAATGCTAAACTGTTGAAGCTGGTCAATTTATCCTGGAATGCGGCACATTCCAACAGCAGTTTACTGTACTAGCCGAAACGCTGTGTTTCTGCTTTACAAAGATCAACCTAGCCATTTAATTTCCCTTGAGAAATTGCGTGTACTCTTTTCCCATTGCTGAAGCTGTACAATACTTGTGTGCCACGTTTATCCTCGCTCTCATTCATAACGCGCTGCCCAAAGTGAGTAGCACCTGCAGCCAGTCCAACTGGTAGTTTCTGGAATGACCGCGTACCAGCCACACGTCAAGTCCAGAGAAAGCTCCCAAAGTTGCACTCTCAATTTCCGCAACGTCTACGCCAATGTACGATGTTCCGTTATCAAGCTGCATCTCACGTTTTGCCAATCGATTGGCTTTCCTCTTTGTCCATGCGACACTGGTCGAAAACGATATGCATTTATCAATGGACATGTTGTATTTCAAAAATAACTGCAAGCGAGCTATGAAAACTTTTAGTAATAAAAAATTAATAACTTTGATATCCGTGAGACGCCTTATCAAGAGTTTCAAGACCAGTTTTTTAGTTGCTTGGTTGATTTAAATGACGACAAAAATAGCGGAGACTGTAATGACCACTTATAGAGATACGACAACCGGCTTCTCTGAGAGAGAATTACGATGTGATTGCGCCTTATTAGGGTAAGCCTGGCAATGAATCGCAGGGGAAGCGGTGATTGTCTGGCTGACAGAAGAGCATCGTCCTCTCCATGTGATCTGCTCAGACCAGATCCACGCTAGGAGACACCAATTAGGGCTACCCTAAGCCGCAGACATGCCTCAATCAGCGGATACCTGCATTCCTCTCTCATAAATTTTAGCTCTATCGTTAAACGGTAACCCTTACGCTTGCTCCCTTTAGATATAACAAACAGTGTTCTCTTCTTTATTAAGTTGTATCAAGCAAGAGGATGTTTTATAATCGATATTCTTTTGTTTCAGTTGTCATTCCAACGAGCGTCTCTTCCTGCGAGATTTCGTGTCCTATTCAACAGGAACCAGTGGTGGTAGATTAGCGCGATGGCTACAGCCAGACAGTTTTGTAGATCCATCAAAGTGCGAAGCCATTTATTCCGGCGAAGAAATGAGATGCGGATGGCCTGCCAACGTCACCGTGCTCACGAAGGATCAGTACAGCGAAGTCGTACACGTGCCGAGCTTAAAGGTATGAGGAAAAAGGAGAAATTTTCTAAAATCTGCCTAGCGATAGGATGACGTAGAATATGTATTGATGGCACGTTTTGTAGATCGAGGTAAAAGCTGTCCCCATCGATAAAAAGGACATCACGGACTCCGACCAAGGCAGAAAGATCAGAAGAGTTTCTCAGCCTGATCCAATGACGTTCGGTGGACACCCTCAGCCATCTCTTGATGTGCCATACGAAGTGACCATTAATAATAAATTGTGCTTCCATGCTATTACCATTATAAAATCATACAAAAACTATTCCTTCGAAGAACTGAGATTCGCTTCACCCACTATCAAAAGGTCTAGCGAGAGTATGCTAGTCAGACCTAATGGTGATGGTAGCTACAGTGCTACTTGGACCCCCTCTACCGTTGGATGGTACTCCCTAATTATTACCGTAGATGGATACAGCATGGAGGATGTAAGTCAGTTGTAGAAGATCTATAGTTTCGTTGTAATTAAAAACTTTTCCTCTTACAGCATTACAAAGTCGAGGTTAAGGAGCCTCCACAGGGCATGCAGCCTCCTACTAGAAACCTCGTAAAGAAACCTCAGCAACAGCCTTGCAGATTAAGAAAATTTATGAGTAAAAATAGTGCTGGGCTACGAATTAGAGCGCATCCATCGCTACAAAGTGAGCAGATTGGCCTTATTCCAGTTAATGGGACGATTGCATTCGTTGATGAGGTAAAATGTTGTTAATGATGATGTTTATCAGTAGCTGTTTTATCATAACTACCAGTTTTGTTATATTCTGTAGATTCATAATGGTGATGGTATCTGGTTACGTTTGAGCACTGAAACTATTCGAGAATATTGTAGTCGTACGCATTTGGAAGCTTGGTGCCTTCAATTTCATCAACACTTTGGAAAAACATTGCTTTTCTCCGTTGAAGAGCCGAAATCTATTTTAGAGCAGGCTGTTAAGGAAACTGTTCTGCGAAAAAGACACGATCCTGGGGAAGAGTATGTGGTCAAAAGAATTTACTTTTTTCGTCATTTGCTCGATATAACATTTCACCTCTTTTCTTTCAATTCTGCTTCCAGCAAAAGAAAGACTTTCCAAGGCAACAAAAGCATGGTTGTTGTAAAATGTGGTGCATCTGGACATAATATCAGAAGTCGTCCGACGTTGAAAGCTCCAGCAATTGGAATGTTGGCACTAGGAAACTCCGTGATAGCTCAAGAATATGTAAGTACAAGGGGTCTTGTATGATAATTGAAATTTAATAGAAACATAACTATTCATTATTTGTTTTCTCCTTTAAAGTTAATAAATAGCGAAGGCACCTGGGTACGTATCGATGAAGATTCATCGAATAAGTTTTGCTTTGACAAAACTCGGGACATGGAGGGAGAAGCTTGGTCGCTAGCGATAGATAAACATTTTATAACTTATATGAAAATGGAACAAGATTCGGATAACGAGACAGTGGAGAAGAAAGTTGTGATAACAGACTCATCCGTTTCACCTACTCATCAAGGCTTCGATTTTTGTGCTCCTTCCATGAGTCAAGGATTCAATTTCAGCGGACAAAACTTTATACCAACTTCAGCTGAAGTGGGAGAGAGCAGTGGTACAAATCCTTTTGTTTTTGGGTCTTGTAATCAATATGATTCACCCGGAAGTGATCGTTTCACTCCGGAAAAAATTGATGCGTGTCCTAAACTGTCTAAATCCCGATTAAAAGAAAGATCGATAAAAGAAAAAGAGAAGGAAGGCGGTGGAAAATTTAGCGTCTTACAGAAATGGCTGAGAGGCGATGATAAAAGTCACGTGGAAAAGAGAAGCTCTCCAGGAAGGTAGAATAATGCATAATTGATTATTTTCTGCACCCTATGCACCATACAATATAAAGGAACAAAAACTACCAATTTAAATTTAACAGGCCTTTTGATTGTTTTAGGGATTTTTCTGAATTTTTCGGAGTGTCGGTGAAAGAATTAGTGAAAGCAATGGGGGAAAGTCGTACCAATGGCAATGGAGTAACCCCTCCAGGCACGCCAAGAAGAATGTCAAGAAGCTCGTCACCAAAAAATCCTCAAGGAAATTCGCCACGATTCCGTAGTCCATCTTCAAGTCCCGTACCAATACCCGGTAGGTATTTTACAATGAAATACTTTATTCAATGAATTTTGGAACAGATCTATTCAAGAGTTCTAGCGTGTTATATAAATTTATTTGTTCTCCAATGGATATATCGTATAATATGAAAAGTAAAATTAACAGAGAGGATAGTATTATACTTTGTAGACAATTTTTAAATATCGTCTATTGAATTAGTTATTATAGTATAATATTATTCTTAGCTGGATCCAGTCGACAACCAGCTGGTTCTGGTAACTGTCTCTTCCCTCCTGCTGCTAACGCACCAGGTATAATTATTCACCTGATGAGTATATCCCGTAATTCATGTAGAGATCATGAAAATGAATAAAATACGAGACGTATATTATATTATACACTCTAATATTCTTAGGTTCACAAATAGTTATAATGTAATTTGCACAAAAGATGTTTGTAGTTGCTATTTAATGCTACAGTTGTTCGTCACCAGTATCGTATAATTAATGGTTAAGTGCATGAACGATGACAAAGATAGGGGATATGGAGAAACACGGGTAAATGCAATTTTTAAAAAAATATGAAATAAATAAAATTAACAAATTAAAATTCAAACAAAAATAAATGGGGCTAATGAGTGATATAATTTATTACATAAGTAAATATGTGTATATATATATTACATCATAATTAATTCATCATACTGTTTGATATATGGAAAAGATTAAAAGTCAATCGTGACCTCGTTTTGCCCCATGTTCCCCTACATGCTTCAAAGTTATGCATTGATTAAAGTATATCACAGCCTTAACACTGACATTAATTATTAGGCGGAGAAGAAATTGTTTACATATAGTATCATCATTACACTCTACAATGAAAATTTTATAACTAATTAAAACTTGTTAGGTGGGAGAAGTATGATCGGTGGGGGAGATAGTGCCAGTAGCAGTCCAGTGCTGTGTGGCTCTCCCCAAAGTGTCGGCCTCTCCCCATTAGGTAAGGATCCATTAAACACTCACATTACATCATAAACATTCATTGAACTGTCTACATGCAAAACAAAATCATTTTTCAATCAAACTATCATTTAGAGAATGACACTAATAGGACTTTTGTAAGTTTTAATATTATCTTTTAAATTGAACTGTTGGGTAATTGATAAATAATGTGAATAATCAGATGTTATCATTATTGAATAAAACTAAATTTGTGTTTTCTTTAATTTAAGTCTCAGGAGGCATGGTCGATAGTACTACATCACAACGGCGAGGATCATCGCAAAGCGATACAAGTGCCTTGGTTAGTAGTTTGACGAGAGATCCTTCGCAATCGCTAAGTGGAGTCAGCACAACGGCCAATACACGTGATCTTACTCCGAGCCCTAGCAGCTCTTTGCATATGAGATCGGAAGACAGCATTTCTAGTCCCCCTGACACTCCGAAAAAAGAGTGTGCGGATCTTCAAGATAGCCCACGTAGAACGTCCCAGGCGCAAACGCAAACAAGTCCGGATAATGCAACAACCACTTCTATAAAAGGACACTTTAGCATTGGTTCATCTAGCGCAAAAGAAGAACGACCCAAAGTCACTAGAAGAGATCAAATTAAAGTAGTAAAAACAAGGACCAAACGTTCTATATCTCCAGCAAATACTAATCAAAATCCCAATCCTAGTCGAACCTTGAATTTGAATAAACATAAAATTAAAGAGGCGATAAGTCCTTCCGTGGCAGAATGCCTGAGAGCTGTGTTTGCTGCATTTCTTTGGCACGAAGGAATCGTTCACGATGCAATGGCGTGCGCCAGTTTTCTGAAATTTCATCCAAGTCTACCTAAACAAGGTGCTTTGGTGGTGACTAGGCCGACTGTGGTTCAACCAAATGATAAAGAAAAACAAGAGCAAAAGGCAAGGCAAAGACATTCGGTTGAAGTAACCAATGCTGGAAATTATTTGCACATCCAACCAAGTACACTGGAGACTTTAACCAGATCTGCCGCAAACGCGAATGCGAATAGAAATCGGAAGAAGCAAGATGCTAATATGAAAGAAGTTCAATCTGGTAGCAAACTGAGCGCTTTGCCAGAATTTCATACAGTAGCTATACTTCCACCTGCTTTAAAAAGTTTGGTTTTTTTGTGGGAAGAATTAAGTACAAATTGTATGCAAGTCATAGATCAGCAATCTGTTTTACCAAGCCCAATATCGCAAATACAGACATTAAGGTCAATGAGAAGATCTATGTCAGAAAAGAGTGCTAAGGAAGATAAATCAAAGGATAAAGATAAGAAAGGAAACAGAAAGAAGAAGGATTTTCATGTAAAATGGAAACCGTTTGGAATGTCTAATGCTGGGGATAATTTGGGGAGTATCGAAAGGGAAACTACTTGCGAACTATGCGGCTTGAAGTTTCCACATCCGGTTACTTATCACATGAAAATGATGCATCCTGGTTGTGGATGGCATGCCGGTGGAAAAGGGTACAACAGCGGTGGTAATTATTGTGTTGGCTGGGCTGGCGATTGCGGGGACGGTGGCGTGGGAGGAAGTTCGTGGTACATTATCTGCGATACTTGTCGTGATAAATACTTGAAGACACGAGAGAATAAGTTGATGAAAAAGTTTGTTGCCGGATTATCTAGAAAGAAGGATAGTACAAATAAAGTTTTATTATCGCCAATGAATAGTCCAAATGGTAATGAGACTCATGTTATTATGAAAAGCAATGCTATGTTCTTATTGGATTTGGCTAGTGCTTCTGGCTTAAACATTCCAAAGCAGCAGGGACGACCTACTCAAACTCTGTCATCTGTAGCTGAAAATCACAGTCCTCCAGAGGCAATCGGTCCATTTCCCCCTACAGGACCATTCCAATGCTTGCAAGCACTCGGGATTCATAATTTACAAAGCTATGACGATAGGTACTACGAAGAAGCTCTCAGACGCCAAACCGGACAATCCAATCCCTTTGAAGGGAATGGAGCTCCGTTCGATTCGATTAACGGCAGAGTAAGTTCTTTTCTCTGAAATATGTATTAATATTCTATATTATTTGACGTGATGTGTAATTTATAATATTAACTTTTCAGCCTTTGTCCGAATATACTGATGGTGATAATGACCCAAACAAAAACCGCGGTACATTTCATAGATCAGTTTCGATGTCGACTGGAACTCCATGGGCAAGGAATAGTAACGATGGCAGAATAGTTATGATGCGAAGAAGAAATAGTAGCAGTGAAATGAACAATGAAGCTGGATCATCACTGTTGTGCTATCCGTCAACAGCTCTTCAAAAACTAGTACCTTCAATGGACCAATCTGCGATAGTATCAGCGAATCAAACTGAAATATCTAACAACGACGGAATAGAAATTCTCATGAGACCCGTAATGCTGTTCGTTCTTCAGCAACATAATTTACAGCACCTTCAGCTCGCAATGAAACAAGCAATGCGACGCGCTGCATGTAGAGTCTATGCAATGCAGGCCTTTAATTGGCTCCTTAGGAGTGTAACTCAAGCAATCTGTTTACACGATCTTCTTTGGTGGTTCGTTACTTCGCTTAGCCCAGCTATTTCGACGGAATTCGAAGAGAATAACGAAGACGATAATAGGACCGAGAAGCGAGAGGATCAAGTAAGTAGAATTTATGAAAAATACAAAGTGAAAAATGTTCATACACGCGCTAAACATTTTATTTCGTTAAGGATGTAACTGGTATCTACGAACATCCCCTGAGCGATTTAGTCATAGCTGGTGAAGCGGTGAATCCACTGCCCTCGATGTTCCACACATTATTGCAAACGATCGCAGATTTAATGCTCTTACCTGCACCAGGTAATTATCTAAATATATTTTAATTTAAAGGAAAATTAAATGTCTAATTTATTATTATTGATATTTTTTAGGCTCGTCTCTACAACAAGCAGCAGTCAAGTGCTGGGGAATTAGATTCACTGCAGCAGACCACATGTTCCTTCATCGGAGTCATGTCTTCAGTAATATCAGTAAAATTCTTTCACGATCCGAGGAAGAAGAAGATACTACAATCAGTATGCACGAAAGTCACCAGTCTACTTATTCGTCACAAACCAGTAGCAACGTAGAAGCATTGAAAGATCTTACATCGTCAGTCGAAATTAGAACATCTAGTCGACAAGCTATGATTATGAGTTTGACTGATAGTTCTACGGAAACATTTTGGGAATCTGGTGACGAGGATCGTAACAAAACTAAAGTCATAACAATTATTTGCACTCCTCATTCATTTCCTCGTATGGTATACATCCATATTGATAATTGCCGTGATTTGACTGTAAGTAACGCAAACCACTTATACTTGTTTGAAATTTCTATTGTATTCTACAACAACGTCATCTTTTTAGCATAAAGTATCCAGTGTTACATTCCAATCAGGTGTAAATATGGATGAAATGGTTAAGCTGAGGGTTGTAGATATTGAAAGCAGATCAGCTGGTTGGGTCAATTGCCCAATTATAGGTAATTTTTCGTATAATAATTTATTTCATTATACATCATACTGCAATAATAAATATTTCTTATTTTGTTTTACCAAAGATAATCGTCATGTTATCGTGAGTCTAGTACTCAAGGGACCCGACAATTCACTGCGAGTTCGTCAAATACGTGTTTTAGGTGAGATTGAAAAGGAATCTCTAAAAGTTGGTAAACAGCTAAGCGCTCAAACTATTCAACAAAGAAATTGTGAGGCAGAAACACTAAAAGTATTTCGTATACTCACGTCTCAAGTATTTGGCAAATTGATACAAGGAGATCAACAACAACTAGAAACAGTTGATGCGATTAATGAAGATTTGGAGGAGAGTAATGACCTTCGTGAGCACATGGTGGGCATTTTATTCAGTCGCAGCAATTTGACGCATTTACAAAAACAAGTATGCACACATATCGTGCAAGCCATAAGAAAGGAGACAGTTCGTTTAAGAGAAGAGTGGGAGACACTATTGTGCTCCCCTACACCGGCAAATAGTTTATTAAGCGATGACAGTGATTTATCGAAAGCGACCGATACTTATTGTTTTGAGATGCTTTCGATGGTATTAGCACTAAGCGGTAGTACGGTTGGACGAAATTATTTGTCACATCAAACTGGCTTATTGAAAGATTTATTAAGTTTATTACACACAGGATCAGCAAGAGTGCAGCGACAGGTAAAGGATTAAATATTTTTTTATTTTAGTTTAAAAATACACGTTTATTTAACTTTATTAATATGTACATGTGTGTTTCAGGTAACGTCATTGCTGAAGAGAATCTTGCCAGAAATTAAGCCAGAAGTATTAGCGAATGTTGTTGGTACAGAACGCTTACCTCCCAAAGATTTTAGTATTATATCTGTAGCAAGCAATGGTTATCCAAATACCTCAGGTTTTAATGAAAACTCGCCAGGAATACTCGACGTATTTTTGAGCTGCATTGCCAAAGCATTAACGGTTCAAGTAAGAGTTAAAGGAAAAGAAAATAATGGAAAATTTCTGCAATCGGTCTCGCTAGCTACCAGCATTCATCCGAAAAGTAATGTCGGTGCAAGATGGTGGTTAAGAGGTTGTATGACAAGAAAGTTAGCTGAAGTTATTATAAAACTGTTGAAGGATATGGCATCCGTAAGTAGAAAAATTCATTGAAATATTTCTTTGCAAATTTAATAAATACACTCCTTTCGACAGGGTAAATTGTCAGATGAATGGGCTGCTGTAACAAAAGCTGCGATCGCTGAAAATATTCTAAGTCTCACGAGACTGGATGAAAAAAGCCGCGAACCTAGTCAATGTTTGCACACGCCGACTTTATGGCTATCTCTAGCTTCACTATGTGTTTTAGACTCTGAGCACGTTGAAAGATTATCCTCTGCTCTTCAATGGAGTGCTGCTGACGGGCAATCTGCTACTCCAAGAGTAAGCTCTTTAAAATAAGTATAACGTTTATAAGCACATTATCGTTTACTTATCTGCCCTCTTGTTCCTCAGCCAATTTGTAGTAATCACGACGATGACGAAACTACAGCAATTATACAATGCAACGTTTGTGGGAATTTATGCGCTGAATGTGACAAAATTTTACATCTTCATCGAAGGACAAGAATGCACGTCCGTCAAGTCTGCAAAGAGGAGGAAGAAGCTATACGCGTCGATTTACACGAAGGCTGCGGAAGAACTAAGCTCTTTTGGATATTAACTCTAGCAGATAGCAAAACGTTGAAAGCATTAGTTGAATTTCGCGATGGCACTCCGAAAAAGCCGGTTGGTGTAACTTCCGGAATATGTAGATTTTGTGGTACCACAGGAAGTACGGGTCTATTAGCGATAGGAAATATTTGTGCGGATCATGAATGTCAAGAGCACGCGCGAAACGCTTGTAACAAACTTCATTCGTGCGGTCACATTTGTGGCGGTGTTCGAAATGAGAAACCTTGCTTACCATGCCTGCATAGATGCTTACCGGGAAGCGACTTAAAACAAGATGCCGATGACATGTGTATGATTTGTTTTACCGAAGCGTTGTCGTGCGCGCCCGCTATTCAATTGCAGTGCGGTCATGTGTTTCACTTACATTGCTGTCAACATGTATTGACCAACAAATGGGTCGGGCCGAGAATTACTTTTGGCTTTTCACTTTGTCCTATTTGCAAAGTGCCAATGGAACATCCAAGTCTGATCGATCAATTAGCGAGCGTAAAACAGCTGTTTGAGGATGTTAAGAGGAAGGCTTTAATGCGATTGGAATACGAAGGGCTACACAAGTGAGTAGTCAACAAAGACCAATGTATATTGTAGCAACATCGTTTTTAATTTAATCAGTACTAAGCAATGACAAATTGATTTTCTTTCAGGGCAGAGGCAGCAATCGCACCCGGCGGACGTTATCATCAAGATCCAGCAGCGTATGCAATGGATAGATATGCTTATTATGTCTGTTATAAATGTCAAAAGGCTTATTATGGTGGCGAAGCAAGATGCGATGCCCAATTAGGCGGAGAAAGCTTTGATCCGGCGGAACTAGTATGTGGAGCTTGTAGCGACGTGGCAAGGGCTCAGATGTGTCCAAAGCACGGGACAGACTTTCTTGAGTATAAATGTCGATATTGTTGTTCAGTGGCGGTCTTCTTTTGCTTTGGAACAACACATTTCTGTAACCCATGTCACGACGACTTTCAAAGAGTCACTACGATTCCAAAGGGCGAACTACCTTCGTGCCCAGCAGGTATTCTTTCCGAGCCACGATTTTTATTAAACTCTGCTTATAATGAATCGTATTGTACATAAATAAATGTTTATATGTAATTTATTTTTCAATAGGACCTAAAGCAAAGCAGCTCGAAGGAGAGGAATGCCCCTTACACGTAAAACATCCACCAACTGGAGAAGAATTCGCTCTTGGTTGCGGAATATGCCGTAACGCGCACACATTTTAATCTTCCATTCTTCGAGATAACAGTCGACACCCGTGGAAGGTTATTAAAATAAGCTGGTGAAATTTTGTGAGCCGCGTAATTGTCGATAAGTGAGATATTGTATAAGCGTGTACTGCTTCCTCACCCGATGCCATAAATATGCAGATTAATCTTGATGATGTGTCAATGAAAGTATTTGACAACACCTATACTTTTCTATGTTTTTTTTTAACAAATTCTCCGATATAGTTATATTAAAAGAGTGGAATTGACAAATACTGCGTAAAACTGAGAAGAGCATAAACTGAATTTAGTGAGATTCATGAAGAATGAAATTTTGAAAATACGAGGGACTGTAATATTTGTTAAGTATTAGATAAGCTGTTGTTATTTATAATGCTAGTGCTATACAGTGAGCGAATAGACAAATTGTAAGAAAATGAGTGCTGATCAAACTTCCGTGTTAATTTAAAGCAAGAGCTTGCATGTGTATGTATCTTTAGAAAAAGTGTGATCAATTTTCAGATATAAGCATAAACGACCATTGCAGTTTCATCAAATTCAGATCACTGCGCGTAAAGGACAATTTATTATTACCAATATAATTCGGCATCATCTGTGTATGCAAGAGATGTTGTATGTAGTGCAAATGTGTTAAACTACGAATGTCGGTCGATAGCAAATAATTTTAAAAAAGATTACCTTATAAATGGAATGCATGTGACTAGATTAATTATTGTATTGCATTTGTTAATATGGCTGATTTTAATTTTCGCATATCTCATATTTAAAATTCGAAATCTTACTAACATCCATTACAATATAAAGTTATTTATTAAATTTTTACAACCGTATTTCGCGTTGCGTGTGTTATTTCCTACTCTGTTAATTTCTTGTACATATACGTAGTGTGTGCGTTTAATTTATTCGCGTGTATTATTATAATTTATATTCCAATTTCATGAGAATTATAGAAATCAAATTACTCGACAAAAGAGTATAGTCATTATTCTTATTTGCGATCTTTTTAAAAATAAATTCTTACTATTTATATTGCTACGAATTTTAGTTTTCATTGCTAATCAACAGAATAACCCACTAAAACGATTTCAAATCGTGTAAAATTCTCCTTTGACTGGTAATAATTGATCCAAGATGGCAACCAACTGACGCGCCACCAAACGGTAATTTCAGGCGAGAGGTCTAGGGGCATTGAAGTGGAGTGTGTGTGCGCGCGTGATCCTGACGTTTTTCGCCTCGATCAGCGGTAAGTAGCCTTTATTTACGTATCATGCAACAATAGTTACATAATTCTTAACTTACGGTATTAGTATGCGTACGTCCATTAGTCGGTTTTGCCGGGAGATATGTGTTTAGCGATTATAAACATTGCTTTAACGCCTTAGGCTCAAATGATCTCCTACGCAACTTTGAGCAACACTCCTTCCATTCTTGTCATTCAACTATATATTTTTATTAGAATGATTCGTTTTTTTACTACCAACCATTTCATTAAATATTATGAGGAATTTCGAATAATGGAATCACATTTTCCCAGTCAAAATTTCAGACATTGAGCAAGCGCTATCGATTGTTTGGATGAATTTACGGAGAAGCTATTTTATACAATTAATCATCTTTTTATAGAAATCTGTTACTTATTGTATTAAAAACTATTCACTTATATGTGTTACTCATTTGAGCTTCTGGCTAAGTTTTACCTTTTTGAAATTGTAGTTTATCCCGATGACAGAGAACTTAACCTCACTTTACCTCAGTTTACTTCTTGTCCTGTCAGGGTTTATGATTCATTCTACTCCCTTTTGTCTTTAATAAACGTTTCAGCACCCGGTTAATATATACTTTATTATTGAATAGAATTATCGAACATATGACAATCGTAAGATTTATTTATCGTCCTTTTAATTACGCTACCCCTTTATTCTTCACATTCTTGTCATAATTTTGTTTATATACAGATCGTGTACTTTAATTTGTCGCAGGTCTTGGATGTAAAAATTCAATTATCTTCGTAATTCTCTCTATTCGACATACGGTTTTGGCATACGATCTTTTTGAAACTTCTTATTATTTAGGTCTAAAAAAGTATTACATAAAAATAAATCCCTTTGAGAAATGACCTAGATAAGTAAATAAATTTTTACTTTCGTTATCTGAGCGAATTAATGTATATATATATATATATATATGTATTTTCAGTTTGCTTGTTCAGATAAATTAATATTTACACCATATTAGTTTTGATTACATTTATATTATAAAATCTTAGTATTTGAATTAGGCAGTACTGCAGAGTTTTGAATTTTGCTCCCAATATCATAAAAATTAGAATTATTCTGGAGCAAAATACTTTAGAAAAGTCTGGCTGTCGTGTCTCGCGTGAAACTGGTTTTAGACACGTGTGCACCACGCGACTTGGACGCATTTCACGCATCTCACGCATTTTCCTGCATATGCTATAACGCTATAGTTGTATCACTCACATAAATGAGTACATTACACGTAGTGCTTCGTTGTAATGAATAGCATTTTCCCCGCCCGTACCAGAATGAATTCCCGAGTATTCATAATAGAAATACATTGGTGACCGCATCGTTTTATGTATTGCAATAGTCATAACTTTAATAAAACACTCTATATAGACAATATATGCTGTATGTCATTTTTATTCATTCTTGTTATTTTTACCATTTATAAAATGTAAACTTTTAACAAGTCAAAATATACATTTATTTATTCCTATTTATTTTATAGTATTTTTGTGATTTTTAGAACACAGTATTTCCTTAGCTAACGGAGAGCCTTCAATGATTCAAAATTAAAATTTGGTTTGAGGAATTCTGGAACCAGTTCCATTGAGAGATCACGCTATACCGTTACATTTTCTTGTACGTACATAATGCACTGGACACATGTTGTAGTCAATGACCCGAGCTTGTATATAAAAGATGTTACATACGTTGCTTTGTAATATTAATCACAGAGTTACAGATTAAAGCAACATAGTTTTCGCAAGCATTGGTCCCGTGTTTCATTTATACATGTGTGCAATATGATTGAATCTCATTCATCTCATTTACATTATTATTTCGAAAAGTTAAATGAACGAGAGATTCAGTTTACATTTTTACCTGCTATTCACGTTACATCTTATTCCAGCTTTCTCCTTCCTACATTTCCAACAATAACATCTCCTTTCAATAGATCAATGGATGTTCATTGTTGATTATTCGCTTATAAAACTTGTCGCAAGATATACGCAAATTTCTGAATTTCCTCGTGCAATTGTTTTGTTTATTTTGCACCTTGTGAAAGCCGAAAACTTATTAATCTTATCAGATTGCCAATATCTGTATTTTCTGCAAATATAATTTACGTGCAAATTTAAGGGAAACTAAAGTATAACCGGTCTCTCACGTGGTAACAATATTCTTCGAACGAGGACAAAATAATTAAATATTGATCTAGAGCTACAAATTTTAAAGTTAATTTTGAAGTATAAATTTGAACTGGTATCATAGCAAAGAAGTACTTAACGATTAATATGTAAATGAAAAGATCCTTATTATCTAGACTGTGACTTCTTTATTGTAATTGCGTTAAATGCTCGTCGTTCGGTGCATGTTCTTATTATAAGGATTAACGGTCTCTTAATTAAACAAGGAAGTAACAAAGTCGGGCATGATCCACTTCTAGGAATTTTCGGCTCTCTAAATACGAACGTTCGACTGATTCGTCAATTGTCTGTAATCAAAAACTAACGTAATCTTCCATATCGCTTGGGTTACGTTAATTGGACACGTTGTAAGCGGAGACGAATTAAATTTCCAGTCGAATTATTATCTCGAATACTAAACCTGTATTATATGCTGTATAAATATGATTGAGAATCTCCTGTGTCATACAATTATGCGTAATAATAGCGAGCACTGTAATCAAGATAAAAAAATGCACATTTTCCTCGTAATAAAAAGATTGTAAGTTGTGATATTTAATGAGAATATTGATAAGCCGGCGCTCGCTATATAATTGGTCAGATTCAAGGGGCAAGATGAAGGTTTTGCAGGTGCATGGATATCTGTTTGGACCGGAATGGGGAAATTATACAAGTCTGGTTGCACGTGAGATTAAGGTGCGCTTCTGAGTGAGCGACGGCCGGCACATAAAGCAATTTGAGCGCACAACGCTCTCACATTCGTGTTGGGGAAGATGGAGAGAGAGAGAGAGAGAGAGATGGTCCGTGGTTGTGGTGGCATGGTATGGTGTGCCTTGCTCACGCGTGCACACACGACTACGCCATAATGCCGTATATAAGCAAGGTGAACGTGCTTCGAACGTCGCGACGCGAGCAACTTCAGTCGATCCTTCTCCTCCCGATCTTTAACAGTGCAGTTGTACACCGCTGCACCGTGATTTCGCGCGTTTTCTGCCTTCACCCTTGTCAATCTGCCTCTTTCACATTCTTATTCACTTATTATACATGTCAACATTCACGATATGTCCATTCGTCACTATGTCTCTTTCTACCTCTCAATCTACTCACATGAATCATGAATCTTTCACGAGCAAACTTGTGTTTGTTGAAATATTAATATCTCCTAGCGGCACATTGATCGATGTTCGAAAACAACGCACCCCGAATTATTTTCCAATTTCTTTCAGTTCTCGTTAAGTGAAGTTTTTCTTTAGTGCGTCGCTATATATATATATATATATGAGTAATATTTATTGATTATTATTAAGTTCAAGTGATAAGAGCACTTTATTTGCACATTTTGGTGATATTCTTTACGGCTCGTTGCTTAGCGCTGGAAGAAATTTTAAAGAGGAACGTTCACAGGTGTTCTGAGAGAGAGAGAGAGAAAGAGAGAATTGGACAAAGCGTCACTGTGCCGCTCACTGTTACTGACCTAGGCACCTAGGGTCGAGCAACCTTGATGAATATCTTTGGAGAACAAGCAGCAGTTCGGAAGTTGAGCCAGTGTCGTTACTCATTTTTCTCATATAACGTCCAGTGCTTATTCCCACATTTTAAATAAATGTTCAACTAAATCACTTTTTACAACTGTACGAACGTGTGTTATGGACAGTAAAATGTTACTGTGCTTTTGTCGTAGGCTGCTATAATAAATACGTTACGTACCAAACGGTCGTTGTTGATGTCGAGAAAAACGTGACGAATCGAGAATAGACTTGTAAACTTTTTGCAGTTTAACCCGTCATCGATTCGATGCGGTTATTTGCTCTATTAACAATGAATATTCGGGTTGGGTGAAAATTACCTCTTACGGTATGGGACACACGATCAGTCATGGTCGTCGTAACTTCATCGACGGTAACCATCATTGAAGATTTTTCAAAGGATACGTTAGGAAGGTACAGAGGATTATGTTTAATTCTAATCGTTGCTATTAAATCTAGTATAGCGTGGAAAAGGCATTTCTTACAGCAATTAGAAATCAATTTTCTCAACGCGTGACAATTGCATCGTGAACTGTTACGGTGAACTTGGACGTACAATTAGCATGAACATTCTTACGTAAGTAAGAGCAAATTGCACTGTTTGAATTGCTTTTAGTGGAAAGTCGTAAAACCGGGAAGACTCTACTTTTTTCAGGTCGGAGAAATCCAGCAAGTCGTTTCACCGATCGATAACGACATCTTCACGGACAGATCGAAAGTGCGTTCGATGCTGCTTTTCGTGATGAGGCCACTTGAAAACATCTTATAGCCTTCGGCCTGCCCCAATTGGACGCGTGAAAATATTCTCGAACATCTCCACACATCGCACCTCTTGCTGATTTTAATACTAGCCGGATATCGGACTAAGTATACGCTGCTACTTGCACGCGAATCGGAATAGAAAGCTGTATTTAATTTGCTTTTTGACACTGATTTTTCGCACTATTAATAATCATACTTCGAACCGATCGATGTAAACGCAAACAAAAGACAAAAATTACTTGTCTTTTGTTTCTGAATTTCTATGCCAAGATGATGCGAAGTGTGGAATTATATGTATTACACAAACTGCTCATTTGCCCGCTATGAAGGTTAAGGTTGCTAACGAGTCTGTCATTGATTTTCTTCCAAAATAACTCGTGCCACCCCACCCTCCCTCAGATTTCAGTGCGGCGGTTTGGTCCTTAACTCGGTTACTCTAAACCTATTTACCATCGCGAAAGGAGAAGCAGATCAAAATTGTCGTACATTAGTAAAGGCAGAACTTTATTTTCGGTTCATTAACCTAAAGTGCTAAAATTTTTCAAGGTCAAAATCAACAGTTCGATATTAGTATTTAAAATTGCGATGGATATACTGTTAGAATAATGCGTAAAGCACGTGTAGAGTATAAGATTATTATTCTTAGAGCTAAAGCAGTGTATTAATGTTAGTTGGAACCTAGACGACATTACGACGAAGACGCTACCTAAGGATAGAATAGAAATGTAGCGTCTGGGCTCGCACAGTAGAGCCGGCATGCATGGTACGGTCAATTAAGGCGAGTCCACGCGGGCGGAATCGTAGCCTAAGAACTCTTTCAATTAAAGCAGAACACACAGCCCGGAACGAACGTTGCTCGTTGCTCTAGAACTACTCTCTGTTACTTTTTTTTTATACAAACGTTGTCCGTCCATTGGCCTGCTTTCGGCCTATCGATTTCACACTAATTATATTTTCTATATAATATTTACTCGTTAATAGCTTTCCATTGTTTCAAATGATCCACGTGCACCATTGTGCTTGGCGCGTCGACTTTACATTTATGCATAAATTGAGTCATTGAAATTAAACAGGTCATGGTATCATAATTTCTTCCTCCCGCTTTTACTTGCAATTAGTTAGAGTAGCTGTATCAGTATTTCAGTCAAACTGATTAATGAAAATTTTAAGCATGTTTTTCTTTAATTTGCATAATATATTTCAAAGGATACCGAAGCTACTTGTTGAATTTATCTAATGGTATCTCGATTCTCGATCTTGATGAATCTGCATAAGCTGTTCGCGTAGCAGCGAGCAGGGGGCAAAGCACTTGCTGTTCCTGTACCTCGTGGCTGTTAGGTTGCTTACCAGGAAGTGCACTTTTCTCGGGGTGGTACCGAAGGTCACGCTGAGGTCATCTCCGTCCACTGGTCCCTCGACCAAAGAACCGTTTCGCGTCAGAGTTATCCTGTCCAACACTCAAAATGCATTTACCTTCTTAATGAAATATTTCTCTCTCCAATATTGTTTTTTTTTAACAAAACTCTAAGAGATTGATTTGCATTCTTCTCGATATCTGCTCTCTATTTATTTATTAGCCATTGTATGTAAATTATTTTTTTAGGATTTAGTTACAGTCAAGTGCAATAAAAAATTAATCTGGTAAGTGGCTAACTTGTTATAAATAAATCGAATCGAAGAATCAGGATCGGTGGAATGGGGAAAGTGTTGTATCGAATGGCGTGAAATTTCAGGCGTTTGTAGAGGGTCGTAAAAGGAGCTTTAGGCTCCAAACGGAAACTTGCGTTACGTTCGCAGAAGTCATCGGATGTCGAGCTGCTTTTTATGGAGACCCGTTACCATAAGACTCTGCTGATGTAGTGGTATTTTAATATCTCGTTACTGCCGGTTACCAGTTCGTTAAGTGCGCCGTCTGCGACGCGTCCGTTTACGCCTATGGCATATAACAAAGCACAGTATGGTTTAAACAAAGAACTGTGGACAGTTTAATCAATGATGGATCGCTTTGAGTGTCCGAGTTTCTTTTAAACGTCATTAACACGTATATAAAAAATCTTAGTAATACCCGTGACCAATCTCGTCGTTGCCTGAATTAATTTACCTTGAAATACATAAGTTTTTATCGATTTTCAGGCTTGCAGTACGATAAACTACAAAATAAAATATAAAATTTAATATCAATTGGAAAAAAATAATATTTTTTGTTCAAATAAAATCATTTAATCGGTGATATGTAAACGACTCGTGAATGATTCATATCTTATCGGTTATGCATCATTTACAGGCACTCTTATTACTCGTCGCCTGATCGTTCATCATACCTTTCCCACTAGAAAGGACTGATTCGGCCATCGGTAAATCGTAAAACCGGCCAATCGTTACCGGATACTGCGTTATACACTTTGAAACAAAAGACTTGAAAGAGATCATGAACTCAATTTGCGAATAGAATAAACATTGAAATATATAGTTTATTTGATAGGTTACGATGAATGTTTACTATATTGATTGTTTCGCTGTGAGTAATCTCGGTAATTCATAAAAGGAATCGTTGTAGCAGTGAAGCATTAGAGCATTTATTTCATTCATGGAATGAAATCTTTCAGCTTGAAGAGGGTATATATAGTTTTCGAACAATGAGAGACGAGAAGCATTATTCTCATACTATAACTGTATGCTTTCTATTTTGTAAAGCAGATTTCATGTTATTTATGCAATAAGCACACGTAATAGGACGAAGAGGAGTCGAGTATAGACACTCGTAATATCTCCTTGAACTTGAACGTGCCACGCTGTTTGGGATTGGGACTCAAGTACACTTTTGGAACTCGTCGCAGGCAGACGAGTTTGGTCGATGAAGGATTTATTCGAGCCGCGTTCTTGCCATAAATGACCTTATGAATAATACATGCTAAAGTTGAGGAAAGAAAGGAAGGTGGGATTAGGACAACTATAGCGATAAATTCCTGAGGCACGTGTTTCCTGCATCTCGCAATCTGGCGTGATATCGAGTTTTACGTCGCGCTACACCGGAAGTTTACCTTGCTCCCTCGGGTGCTCTACTTTGAGTTTACAATCCGCGAAACTCCTGCTGCAGATAACTTCATGTTAAAATGTAGTTATATTTCAATTCAATTGTTAATATATATATATATATATATATATAATTAAATGTTGTCAAACCTTTTGTGTAATGTAGTTTGACTTTCTATTGATCGCGTAAAGAGTTTTTTGTTGTATTTGTATGACTCATTGTAATAAATTGTTACGAACGCATGACGTCATCTAGTTTATCATTTCCGAATGTTGGGAAAATTGGCGAAAGTTTTAGATCGATATTGTGAGAGGAGAAAAACGCGTGACGCAGTATCCCGGTACCGAGGGTGGGAATTTTTGAGCAACACGCGCCTGTCTCGAGTCTTCCCTCCTATCCTTCGTTAACGTCGTCGCGACGCCGGCATCGGAAGTAACCCTCCGTTAGTATCTCTCACGACGCGCACGCGACTTCAACACGTGTTCCTGTTTAACTTTCATTGTCCGTGTAATGCTACATGCTTGCTCAGATTTTATCACCCGTTTCAAGCCCGCATGAACGTCTACGCGTGCAGGAGGGCGTTCAAAAAGTAAATATTGTTGATTTATTTGTCAGTTTACCTCAATCCCCACTGTCACATCGCGTATATGTATATATACACGATTAAATTACAAAGACGCAACTAGATTCTTCCCAGACTAATTACCAGTGACACGGATTCTCTTATATCCGAAGAATAATATTTAAAGCGTACCTAATTATATCAATAATACGCGATGCGTGTTTAAACAACGTTGGTGTTTCTATAAATATTTATAAAGTTTAGGGAAAGAATGGAAAGAAGTGGTCGTTTCATGGGAGGATCATATTTTATGCGAGTGCAATCCCACACTTGAGTTGATTACATAATTTATCGTTGCGGTCCATTCGATTATCTGGACGGAACAATAAACCGTTTGTTTCCGGCACGTATCGACCGACATCAGGGACCGATTCATCCGTGAAGTAATGGAACGTGGAAAGACTGCAGGGGAGAACGAACGTAGAGCATCGTTCGTGCTTAATCTGCCTTTTATCTACCAGGCGGTATAGTATATATATATATATATATATATATATACTGTAATGTACAGCATCACAGAGAGGAGTCAGTCCTACAGGTGCACTGACAAACGAAAGAACGACGACGACGATTCGAGCGGGATGAATAGCGTGTCGCAAAGCTCGCACGAAATATGTGCTTTTTCCTTTTGCGTGCCTTCGCGTAAATACAGGTTTATCATCTCCGTGCTTCGCATCAGGTCATTGTCCCCTCTGTCGAAAATATTTCGCTCCTTTCATTTTTCACTCGACAATCCTCCCCACTTAGCGAAAGCATTTTTCCTCTTAAGCTGCTCACGTATAACATACTCGTGTACTGTTCTATATTTTTCAAAACGTGGTCTTGTGGTTGGAGTATATTTTGCTCTTTGTCCTAGTACTATAGATTATATTCCCTGAAATTGAGGGAGACAATTTTATTGTTAGCTTTTTTTTTTGCAATAATACGTAATATGCCTTGAAACATGTGGGACGTAAAACCCATAAACGTTAAACTTTCATCAGACCCCAATTTTACAGCCTCCAGATATACTATACTATATATATACACACATAAGGTGGGTTATTCCTATCGAAGGAGAGAAGGTATCGCCTCAAGGGAAAATGAAAATGGTCGCGAGGGGCCCATCTACTTGGGTAAACTAGCTGGCGAATACCAGCGCCAAGTCGATTCACGGGTCAAAGGTGAGCCAGTTGAATACCTCTATTGCCCACGGTTAATGACTTTCCCTGGAAACACTCACTCGAAGGGCTTCCGTGTGATGTCGCAGTAAAGTACTGTAACTGTGTTGCAATTATTATTGCGATTGGAGATTACAGCATTCACTACCAGTGTAAAATAGATCCTATCGATTCATATCTCCAAAGATTCGCGTAATATTTGCAGTGGAATCTTCAGTTCAACTCAGGAAATAGAAAAAAATCAAATACTAGTATGTTCCACGTGGAGGAAATTTTATTGGATAATTATTAATAAACGGCAGAAAATAGCTTGTGTATCAAAAAAGCTCTGACAAGTATTGGCTGATATCTATTTATATGTCTTCGATTATCGCGCGAGACTTGCTGAATTAGTGAAATATGAATTATGCAGAGTTTTGGTGTAAATTACTGTGTAAATGCAGGGGGTATTGTAAGCTTGTAAATATTTCGACAGTCAACTACTGAAAAATAGTCAATTTTGTTTCTGCTCAATTGAAATAAAGTTTAACGTGATTGTCGAGTAACAAATAAATAGGTGCAACAGGACTATAGTTGTTAGAAGAATAACGGGGCTGCAGGAGTTGGCCGTTATAACGCAACGAGCGTTGTGGAACGACTCGTGGATGATTCGTGACTTCCGCTAGAGAAACAAATCATTACCCGATTTCAATAATCGATTGGTTTTTTGCTAAAATGCAACAGTTAATTTGAGTCTATAAGTATGATATAATAAGTATAATAGAAGGGGAAAATCATACAAATGATTAAAACACCAAATGGTAGATTATTGTTTATTGTTTAAAGGTTTTTTATTCGATTGGTTCATCGTATTTATGTGCTCGGAAGAAAACGCAGTTATAATCGTCGATTAGCCACTCACTACTCAGCAGTTTATCTGCCTTTACTCGATACATCTTCTTGGCAGAATCTTTCATGGTGAATTCCGGTAAAACAAGCCATTTATCCTGTCTCTTTTTACCGAATCACAGGATGAATGCACTTTGAAATACCTGAAATTCAAACGACTATATATACGCGCGCGGATTAGTCCTGATTATTTATGAGAACTAGAATGATACATGCGAACTGTCCTATGCAATTTTATTGTGCGCCTTTAAGATTGAATATTAATGGTAATCCTAGGAATGATGTACGGTATTTGCAGGATATTACGTCGAAGATTTTTATAAAGTATATTTTTTATAGCCTAGCATGACATAACGGTAGATTTCAAGATTTCTTTCTCTCTATTGAAGCTTATGTCGATTTGAAACAATTTAAGCGTTCTTCAAGGGTTGCAACAAATATATATCTGTATCGAAGCTGGACCGACCTCGATTTTGGCAAGCTACTCTTGTAATTCTCGTACCGTTCGTTCCGGTCAATTAGCTCTCGGACAAATTGTATGAAATTGAATTTTGGTCCGGTCTTTTACCGAGGGAGTGCTCATGCAAACTTGTTAGGCTCGGACAACCGGATTTCGTCCCGAGTTTAGATGAGATCCTCTCATCTTCTTCGCGACTCAATTTCCTGTGACAATATTGTTAAAAATCTCCAATGCAATTTATTGGAGAAATATCTAGTTTCGAGGAAAATGCAATTTTTTCTTTTCAACATATTAATTATTATCGATCTTAGTATATAATATAATTAGGTTTAGAGATTCAAAGGAGATTAATCGTATATTATTTGCATACTTATTTATTTAAATATTTAGTGATACATAATTAGTAGGTACATCTATCGACACAAAGATCGTACTTAGTGCCGTTAATACCTGTCAAGTAAAATTTCTAACTACTGAATGGACGGAATTTGATGAACGTGTAGTCATTAAAGCCTGCATCTAATAAATAATGTAAAATAATTAATATGGCAACTAAGATTATATGAAACTGTTAAACGATTACCCTCGTAGCACACATAGAGTGAAGAATGTTCCTGATATACATTCCCGGAACCAATTTGACACTTTGGAACGTTTTTAACTCTACGTGTGCTATATTAAAGATTATAACGTCGAATTAATAATTTAGCTGGTCAGTCGATTCGCTTAATAGGATCCATAGGAGGGTGAGTAGGTTGGTGAATAAGAGGAAGGAGTGTAGGAGGGATTATAGGTGTGAGAATAGCTCGGATAATAGGCTGGGGATTGGTAGACCGTGCTAGGTTCACTGTCACTGAGATAAGGTTTGGCGTGATAATTAGACGAGGTATTGGCAGAAGCAGAAGCAGATGAGGAAGAGCCGTGATTCGAAGAGCTAGCGTAAGCAGATGAGCTGTGACTTGGCAGATGGTGAGACTGATAGCTGGGGCTGAACGGTTGAGTTCCATGGTAATGTGGTGCGTGATGATGTTTAAACGTTTGCCGCATGTTGTTAGACTCGAAATTTTCGTATCCACTGTCATTGTCAAGAACAACATAGGTAGGATTATCCCCCGACAAGTATGAATAACTGTTTGGATAAGACTGGTAATTTTGGAACGATGTATACGTCGGGAAAGAGTATGGTTTGTAGCCGCTTAACAATGATGTCGTGTCGTAGCCGATCGAACTGCGGGGTACAGTCTGAAAATGACAAAATATTCATGCAATTTAAACTGAATTCACAATGTAATGAGTACGTAAAGCTACGTGAATAAACGAAGTAACAGGAAATATTACTTTTTTATATTCATAAATGGTATTTAAATGACTTTGGGTGTAAAAAATGAAGAAACTGGAATGTTTCCATTTATGGGTTGTGCGAATGAATGAGAAATGTTTTATGTACTTACAGCTGGTATAATTTTACTGGAATCTTGTATATTACTGCCGTCATGATGAATAGTCATGATTTCAGAAGAATGTATTTTCCCTATTGGCCTAGGATCTGGGTAGTTTCTCGATAATGGGTTGTTTTGAACATAACTGTAGACAATAGGGGCTGTGTAATAATTTGGAGTCAATATTTGGTTCCATGGAAGACTTTCGGCGTAAAGTTGATTGTTAGGTTCGCTCGTGACATAAATGATCGCTTGTTCTTCGTTTGGTCTTGCTGCTGCAGCTGTTGATATAATTTGATTGGCATTTTGATATCCTTCTTGGTCCGACTGAATACTCTTTTCCACTAGATCAACTATGGCTTGATCGAGTTGAGCATGCTTGTCCGTTGCTTCATTATCCGCGATACGTTCTGTCTGAGTTAATTTTTGAGAAGCATCCGTATTATTATCCAAAACAGACGAGCTCCGAGCTATCTCCTTAATTGTTTTATTCGAATCTTCCGATGATCTGGCTGAATCAGCACCAACTTGAGATGATTTTCTGCTCGAGTCCTCCGAAGACATGCTCGTACCAATATGATACCAGTGGGGAATGACTTGAGACGATTTTCTGCTTGTGTCTTCCAAAGATTGGGATGAAGTCCTCCACCATGGAGGGAAATTTTGTTGGATGGAACCACTGCTTGATTTTCCTTCAAACTTCATTGCATCTTTGTCCGATGAATGTTCCAGACTTTGGGGAGAAGCAACATTCTGGCTATGACTACTGGACTTTGCTTCGGGTTGTACTGAAGACTCTGCGTTGGGTGTGTTTGTGCTAGCGAAAGGCTGAATCTGCTGGTATCCAGGATACGGGGAGGAGAATTTCGGGAATATACCTAACAACTCAGAACCTGCAATTGCACGAATGTCTGTAGTTTGATAATCGTTTAAGTTATTTTTAAATGGTAAAGACTGATAATAGTAGATTTCAAAGAAATATTTAAATACTGAAGGGATATTAGATGCTTTGTAGATTTACCTTCGTGGTTCCTAGCAGGCCTAGCCTTTTCCTTTTGCGAATCGACGTGAGCAATGGTCTTAATTATGGACGACTTCTCGGCCACATCATTGGCGAGCCCAGGAAGGGATTCGTCAGGAAGTGCAGACCTTCTGTATCGGTAGTGTGCTACCTAAGATAAACGTTCCCAATATATAGAATTATTGGATTTATTTCAATTTAATATTCATGCTTAACTGGACTACCGTGTCTCTTGATAGTGTAATATGACAATGATCGTATTACGATACTTACATCAGGATTGTAAGGTGAGCCTACGATCGTAGTAGTTGGTCTAATGTAAGTGAGACCACCGTGTCTTGTGTAGTGATATCTGGGATCTCCTACGGAACTTCTTGAGACTAGTCTTTCGTTTTCCCGATTCAAGTCAGATTCTTGAACGTAATGATGAATAACTTTCACCTCACTGGCTGGTTCCGCCGCATCTCGATACATGTAACTGCTAAATTGTTGTCCTGGTTGACCATAACCAGGCTGCACTATAACATTGGCGAATGTGATACTCGCCAAGCTTGTTAGGATGGTTGCAATCTGCATTGAAAAAAAATATATTAAGTTATAAAATTTCAATGAAGAAAATTATTGAAAAAAAAATTAATTGAAGTAATCAAGTGGATGTATCTTACAAGTACGTAGTTAAGCTCCATGATGTCCGTGTGATTACTGCTTAGCGACTCGCACGAAACTGTCCAGAATTCGAGCTTAGTGCCAAATTTAATCGAATCGCGGAACTGCTGAGTCGATCAGTTTCTGAGCATTGGCTACTGAAAGGATATGGGCTGTGCTTGAAACTCGCTTGAAATAATTGAGCCTCGTTTCGCAATAGTATTTCCAAATTATTTTAACGTAAATGCCTTTATTCTGAAGGAGTGTGTGCTAATTTAATAAAAATAATGTTAAAATGATTTAATTCAATAAATCCATCTAAATATGTGTACTGTAAGAAAAATAAATTTTCACTGAAATTACTATGAGTTAGTACATAGTTTAAAGGGAATAAATAACTGCAATCTTGAAATTGATGGTGTTTAAAAGGAATAAAGATTTCATAAAAACTTGTAAAGGTGCATTATATTTTATACTATTTTATGGATGGTCACGTACATGAAGGTTGTGAAAAATTATATCCATTGTCTTCTCCCTTCAAATTTAAAGGGTGTACCTTGAACGTAACATACTAGTAGTCGATAAGCTATTCACCAGTCTCAACAACCGTTGAATTTTTATGCCAAGAGTATACTTGTATCAGTGTCAAGGGAGTATTGACAAGAAATCACTGAAGAATTTGAAGTGTCGAATTACTGCTAGGGCTGCTAGAAGCCGTTTTGACCCTTCAATTTTTTTCTTTATTCCTTATATTTAAAAGTAAACGAATCTCTTTATTTGAATTTGCAAACTTTAGTTAATTCATAAATAATTAGTCAGGTACTTGATTGATATAAAAATGCATGTTAATAAATTTACACATGTGCACAGCATGGACTGAGATGAAGTATATTAATGGAAATATTAAAATATATCTTATATATTAATGACCTTATGCAAAAAATACAGGATCAAGTTACACTGTATAAAGAGTTTAATGTGTTGACCGAAATAATTTTGAAAATAATTATATTTTGTACAAATTTTAAGACTATTAATGTTGTTTCTTTAAATGGATATACTTCATTTTTATTAAATATTCAAACTTATTTCAAGAGCTTTTTAAAATACTATATTAATGTAATATTTAATCGAGGCATGTACGGAATACTTAGATTGGATATTATAGTAGGTGAGCGAATTTGCAGACGTATGCGTAGCGATTGCACATACCAGCTCAGCTATATCCACACCTATACGTACAGTTTCAAATACAATTATCTCGTAAGCATTTAGCTTAAATATAATTTTTAATCTTTTTAGATTATCTACAATTATATGTAAAAGAAATTTCAGGTTTCACTTAAAAAAAAAAAAAAAATAGTTATAATGTTTGTTCCAAACAATTATTTTTATCAATACACGCATTTGTTCCTTGTACAGTACTGTAACGTTGTTCTGTTAATGTTGTCATAGAACGACTAACATAGAAGATATACGGCTGCTACTATTTATGTAGTTATTCTGTATAAAATTTCATTGTTATAATAGATTTTATAAAGTTGCTATGAATCTAATAAAAAATATTTCTTTACTGCGTTAATACATTGTTTAACAAATTTGGAATCCGTCAATTTCAAGAAATCTATAAATATCTGATAGCTGTTAGTCTAATATTAACGGATAATGAAATAATTTACTAGAGAATTGAGTATTCTAAATTAATTTCCAAATTTAACCACCCACTTGACGTGGTAATCAGGGCGCGTCAGCAAGAGCGCGCTGGCCTCGAAGTGCAACGAACTTGCTAAAGGAAGCGTTACGCACATTCCTCGCAAACATGCGATTATTAAGTTTCGCAATAATGCGTTATACGAAATTTTTTAAATAAAATCTTCGATTTTGTGCAATAACTTGTAAAAGTATGTCTTATACGATAAAATTGAGAGCATCTTTAAGTAATTTAATTAAAAGATTAAGGTCATTTTAATGGGTAAAGCTTAAAAATTAAACAACGATGTTATATGTAATACATTATAGAATTTTGTGAAATATAAATCTTAGTTGTAATTACATTTGAGACCGGGTATAGAAAAAAAAAATCTTTTTGGATGATAGACAAATTTTTATTTAATTTGCAGATTGCGTATTCGGTACGTGATGCCGGCGGCGCACCTGACGCTGCGCGAGGAGGATGTGGTGCGCCTGACCTTGGAGTTCCTCCACAGCCGTGACCTTCACATCTCGCAGCTTTCGCTCGAACGAGAGACGGGTGTGATAAATGGTCAATACAGCGATGATGTATTGTTTCTTCGTCAACTCATTCTAGACGGACAATGGGACGATGTTTTGGAATTTATTCAGCCTCTGGAGGCTCTACCAGATTTCGATATGCGAAAGTTCACGTACTCGATACTACGACACAAGTACGTGGAATTACTGTGCATCAAGTCAGAAGCTAACGTGATAGCCTCTGGCACCAATGGTACTGTGGACAATGCTGTGGAAGAAGTAGTCAAGGTTCTGAGCGACCTTGAAAAGGTTGCACCATCTAAAGAAGAATACAGTAGCCTTTGCTTACTGTTGACGTTACCTAGACTAACAGACCATTTGCAGTATAAGGATTGGAATCCTAGTAATGCTAGAGTCCAGTGTTTTAGAGAGGTTTACCCGCTAGTGGAGAAATTTCTCCCAGGTGATCGTAAAAACGTGGACCCATTGCATCCCACAGCATCTGCGAAAAATGATCGTCTTATACAACTTATTATCAAGGGCATTTTATACGAGTCGTGTGTTAATTACTGTCAAGCCAAGGCAACTGGTTCAAAAGAGAGTGAACAAGTAATCACAATTATACTGCCCTTATTTTGCAATTACATAACTCATTACCTATTAGATACTAATGATTTTTTTTTATTTCTTTAACAGGTGGAAATGAGTTTTTCGAGGTTGTTGGATGGCTCAGTGGGCTTCAGCGATTCGGATTTAAGCTTATTATCTTGGCTACAAAGCATACCCTCTGAAACCTTTGCAGTACCGTTCGCTCAAAGGACATTAAACGTTGATGTGGAGCGTTTGGAGAGGCCCTCTTTGGAAACTTCGTGGACGGAACACATGCTGATCACACCAATAAAGCCAAAAACCTTTCCCCACAGTGCAATGCCTTTTACCAGACCCAGATCTGCGGCTGACATGATGTCTCGTAGTCTCGTACCTGCTTTGGAAGCTGGTCTTGGACCTAGAAGTCCTGGACCAAAAAATATGCCTATACCTTCGGCTGCTTTAATGGCATTATCGACTGGCGATATTAATCCAATGTCAAAGTCAGCGTTTGCCAGCTTCCATCTAACAAAGAACAACAAACTTATGAATACTAGCGTTGACAGGCTTTTCGAAAACGAAGGAGACGTCTTTCTTAGTTCGAGTTATGCCGATTTTCAACAATTACCTTCCATACAAGAAACAGTGAATTCGCAACCTAGAATTCCCCCGAGAATTCGAGGCAGTTCCAAGAGTCCTGATGGTAAGTCAGTTTGCTTTTGGATACTGCCTGTAAAGACGACAATTTTTCTAAAATTTCATATTGTTAAGGCATGAAAGGCGATCCTTCAGCAGCATCGACACCTGAACGAAGAATTCCTGGTAGAGAATCACCGGCACCTTCGACAGCTAGAAGTTCTAGGAGAGATTCTTTATCGGATAAGCCAACAGGAGTAGCCGCTAAAATTACCGAGCCTTCGGTAATTTCTGCAAGAGCCCCAGCGGCTAGCGAGCAAAGTTTTAACGGTGATCTTTTCAAGGAATATCAGAAGCAAAAACAGAGGCTACAAGAAACTATACAGTTAAAAGAGAGAGAAAGGGACGAGTTAGTTAGACAATTGACTAGTCCTTTGCCATCGCATATAGTCGACAATAGGCTGCAAAACGAAAGGTAAGTGATCCAATTTTACTAATGGCTGTTCAGATAAACATTCGGTATTTATTAGGTATACGCGTGTGTATACCGAGATAAATAAAGAGGATTCTACTTTCTTCGAAGTATCATTAAAGTAAGCTGCATTGCAAGCGGTTTCGCGTATATTTCAGCAGATGGCGATACTAGAACGGTGTATTTATCTTGTACTTTGCCACGCTTGTTTGGCTGAGTCTTCCCCATTCGGAATAACTTTTACGGTCTAGACACTGACGTAGCGCCGATTAAAATAACAACCTTTTTCAAGAAAGGAAAGTTTATTTTCGTTTACTGGCATTGACCTCGCGCTATTTTCTTTCTTCTCGGTTAACATTTTTAGAATCACGGTTTCGTTCCTCAAAGGTTTTCATTATGAATGAGACTATTTCTTTTTGCCCGTAGTTATCAAATAATTTCTTACGGCTGCGTTACGAATGTGGTGGCAAAGGAACAACTTCCTTCATTGTTATCTGCAACACATTTTTATTTTCTGCCTTGTTCAAAGTAACAACAAGGTCGTTGCAGAACGATCTCTTTCTGTGGACGCGTGCATTCCTTTTCGCACGCAAATAAAACCAAGCGCACACGTAAAACGTCGCATTGGCTAAATTTACCTCTTGTCTAAATGTCAAGTACAGAGACACCATTTCCGTTGAAATGTATATACAACATCCGGTGAATATCGCACTCTGGCTATTGAAAGATTTGTTGAAAGGTTCATTGACATATGCATCTGTGTTCAAAGTAGAGCTTACATTTTGCTTGTTTTATTGTATGAACTTCATAAACGTTTTAAATATTATTTAATATTAAAGACCGTAAAATTGAAAATTGGTCTAAACCTGCAATGAAAGTCGAGTTCCATCACGGTTCATTGGCATAGTTCGTCGACATTGTTTCGAGACCGGATACCGGATGTATGGACTCCAGTCACGGCAAAATCGTGACTGGAGCCTTCACCACTGGTCATGATCTATCGGTGATTCACATATGCGGCTACATTTTTGCATCGCATAATGATTTTAATGGAAAATTAAAAGAATCTATGTAGAATGAAGCACACTTACGACGACCCCTAAAACTAGTATATACAAATTCATTTATTTATATATAATAATAAAATATATCAATTCTTAGCTTAGTACCTCTGGGGAAGCTAATAAGAAGAAGCTTCGAAAAGGTACTATGCATAAAGTAAAAGTCCCTTATAGTTAACAAGATAAAAATTTTCTTACTTCAATCTATCCTTCTATGCTCTATAGGAAGTTTTAAATTCCTTACCCTGTATAACTTCAACCTTGTTAAAACTTTGATTTATAAGAATATCATAAATGTTTATTTAAAAATAAAATTTATCCTTAATATATAATTTTATACTATATAATTTAGTCATTAATCCAGAATAATAGAGATAATGGTATTTATTTTAATTAATTTCAAACGTTCGTTGGTCCTTGTTGATATTTTTACAGTGAAATCAGGTACTGCATCCGATTTACGAATTGGCCTAGTTAACGTCATTAGACGTGTTTACCAAGATAGTTGGGTTGCTTTAGGATCTAAAATCTATTGGAATGTTAAATCGGTCGCGCAAAATGGTGGTAATGAAATCACGTATTTACGTATACTGTTCTAAATAGTATCATGTTACAAGGAGAAGATACTGCTGCAGCTGTTTTTTGTCTTTAGAAGCCAGAGAATGCGTGTGATGCAGTTAATCGCGTTTCGGATTACAAATAAATCGACCCAAATACATCACTTTAAAGCCAACTCTTTTAAAGGTTTGCGTTGCACTAGTTGGAAAATAATGTTTTAAGTATTCTATTTATATAGAGTGATTAATGCTTTGAATTTAGGTAGCTTCATTCCATCGGATAATTACACATAGTTTTCCCAAGAAAGCGCTTTAAAATACGAGCAACTATTTGATACTGTAATTTAGAGAGTAATAGTTAAAGCTAAAAGTTATCAGAGTATTCGGGGAATAAAACTCTGTATTTATCAATTGTAGATATATGTTTCAATTCAATTGAAAATTTGAAAAACTTTCTTATGCAAGAATAATTACCTTGTTCTATCTTAGTCATTTGATTAAATAGAGAATCTCCTTTTCTTCGTAAAGTTTCATTATCCGAAAAAGGTTTTAACTGTACTTGTTTGCTAAGTTGCGAAATGCCTTATAACTGGCACAAAATGACTCACACAGCTAATACGTTTTTCAATGATAAATTTCAGTATGTGGATCACTCTAATACTTTGAATGCTATATTGCTTTCATGTTAACCTTATCTTATTTCTCACTAAGAGTTAATAAATCATTTGGCTTATGTATCATTTTTATTGAAAAGGCTGCAGAATATGTAATAATAGACACGCATGTGCAGAATAATTTAAATATACGAAAGGTAGCTTAAAATTAATAAATGCAATTAAAGAATTTCTTCGTTTATTTCAACAATTTGAGAAAAATAGAGCAAAGTGAAATTCTATAATTCATTAAGATGTTTCGTAGGAATGATCTAAAGAAAAGGTATTTTACGGGTGCATTTCTGACTCTGCCAAACTAAATTATTTGCGCTGGTACATCTATCAGCATTCCGCTTTCTCCGACTTGGATGCATCAGTAGTCATGCTCTTTTTTCGTGACTCAGCTCTGATTTCTTCACAGGGGTGTGCCTATCTACTGGTGCATATCGTTGTCGTATCGTAATTAGTACGCGTAAACCGCAGAGATTTTCCTGACAAGCAAGTCCTTGTTTAAAGTTCATCGAAACCACGAATGGAATGAAAGTATTTTATTTCACATTTAATTGAGCGACAGTTAAAGTGATTGATGTAACGACCGTATGCTTTAATTCTGATTTACATTAATGAAATACGAGAGTCAAGAAAGATTCTTGTTCTTGAGAGGTGGTTTTTACCTACGTGTAGATAGAAGTTTACGATGCAGGATAAGCATGCTTTTTATTTGTTCGAGGTCGCGCTGTATTAGCGGCATTCGTAGGTCGCACGCGAGACAGAAAGTGCGTTCAACCTGTTGCGAAAGACGCGCGATGCGGTGGCGTAGTCGTAGTACCAGTACAGGTACTCGCGCCGTACTCAAAACCAACAGCGACGTGTATATATCGTTTAGAGCGCAAAATAACGGCTGTGCCGGTCATTCGCGCAGGGTACGCGACATCTGCCAGATGTTCCGGGGGCCCCAAAGCGATGTGTTTTCCTTATACGGGTGGTCCGCAATTCACACTCTTCCTCATACCAATTCTCAGCACTTTTCAATTTTGCACTCTTATAACCTTTCGCCTCTCCTCACGATAGCCTCTATCACATTTCTATAACCCAGAATTCAACGTTAATTTCATATAACATGCATCCCTATATTTCACAGATTTTCAAATATACCAGGAAGTTACAAGGTTTTACGTTAAAATCTTCCATGTGATTTAAAAATTCATGAATTGTACAAAAAGAGTTACCGATAAAAGTCAGCGTAATCCTTTGTCATAATTGTATAGTTATTGGCATTGAAAGGTCCATGGATTTTGCGAATCGAATTACAATGAGTTTGGAAGCGGGAATTCTGCACAGCTGATCAGAGGATGCTGGTGTAATGATGCTGTGCAGAGAGGGAGGGGGGAGGGGGAGGAGGAATCAAAGCAGGCTGTGATAGGCTGCGATACGCTTTGTTATTACGAGCAAAGTCAGCCGCCACTAGTCAGTCGGTTCTTGGTTCTAATACAGCTGGTAGGCGAGCCTCGTACTCCTCGTAGACCTCGTAGTAGCCGGCTACACTCGATACGGTACTCCACGTTGGGCTTTTCCGCCGGCAGCATCGCGACGCATGCAGCACAACTGCACCTATATTTCCCTCCAAGTGCGTCATTGCTACACCAAAAGTTGTTAATCACTCTCAGTCCCGAGACTGCCTTCCAACAGCGGCGCATATATCATTTTTGTTCAAATCCTAGCGAATTTTTCAATTTACTTCCCCCCGCTATTGCGTGTTTTTCTTCTCAAAGTGCACCTCTACCACGCAACAAGAAACTTATCACTCAATGTTCTTCGACTAATCGGAAGAGTTACGTTAACTTGTTTGACTCGTGTCTGACGTTTTTTGCAACTTTGCAATGGTGTTGCTTGTAGCATCGTCAACCGACACCTATACAGAAGCTGCAATTGTATTTATAATTAGGTGTACACTGTGGTGAATGCTCGAGAACATCACTGCTCCATTACGAATTGAGAGGTCGAGAAATCTACGCCAGGAAACCAATGAGGATAATAAGTGTTGGAAGATTTTGAATACCAAAGCCGCTTGAAGTTTTAAGCATTCTCGAATGTGCCAATAATAGCGAAGTGAAATAATAGATCTAAGGTGGACCATGATCAAATGTAAAAAATACAAGTGTCTTAAATTTTATTACTGTTATCTCTTGCTGTAAAAAAATATCAGTTGGATTTCATTAAAGCTCACAGCAACATGATATATCATAAACCTACAACACCGCGATTTCGTATTGCCGAACGCGTCAGCGTTTCGGTGAACAATCGACCGGTCTACAATAAACAAAATAGCCACAGTAGCACATGCAGTTTGAGAAGCGTTACTTCTACACCACCATGTTTAAACCGGTAAATAGAAATATGCAGCAGAAGCTTATTTTTAAATTACATTTATTAAAAATGCTGACATTTTTTACATCACAGTTCAAACCTTTCTCTAAAAGTCACAGACAAAACATTTCTATTCACTCATATTGTTCTTTCCTTTCAGAGTCTTTCATTCGTATTCGTTTGTACTTTTCAAAGATTTTGAAACCTTTTTTCCATTTCCGAGGTATATTGCGCATGTGTTAACGAGTTACTAACAATTTCCGCTCTAACGCCCCATCGGGGAATGGACACAGTCGACGAACTAACTTTCGTATACAATCACGACTGGCATATGAAGAGAGCTCTTTAGCCTGATTTATCTTGCGTAAACTATAAACCATGTTTCGAGCGTGGATGCAGCCCACAAAAAGAATGACGAATATTTTTCACCATTGGAAAATACTATGCTCAGGGCAATAATGCCATGGAATGACTATGCATAATCAAATACTACGAGTAAACACTGAGCAACTGATATTAAATGTAAAAGAAATGATTGGAAAACAATATAAAACTTTCTACAGCTTATCCGTTTGATCACCGTTATTAATTGTGCGATAAATAAATAAATAGTAAATCCGCGTAGTTACATTAAGTAAGATAATAGGAGAAATCGTGGATCGATAATTTTCATGTCCTCTAAATAACAGCAGTCTTAAATCCTATAACCTCTCGAACTTTACTGTGCTTTCTTCGTGACTATGTTCTCTCCAAACATGATGTTTTACTTCGCTTTTACTTTTAAGATAGTCTTACCGTATCGTGTAATTTACGCATAATAAATTGCCACTTCCTATATTTTCAGTATGAAACAACCAGTTGGAAGTAAAGGACCTTCTCCAGTTCATACAAGTGGTAACAGATCAGGAATCCAATCACCAAAACCAACACTCAATGGATCCGATCTATCAGGGTAAGGATTGTTTTATGACCTTTATTAAGGAACAAATGAAAATTAGTCAATATAATTTACTAACTTTTTTAATAAAGGAGGCAAACATCTGGAAGTTTATATGATTCGAGAATTCAGGAGGGTCATTACGATGTCATAAAATCTGTGAAAGCGGTAAGTCCAGTATTAATGTATATTTATGTATTACACTGGTATCCTGATTAGATTAAGGCTATTTATCTTATCTTTCATATTATGACTTCAACGTCAAATTATACAAAATGCTTGCTTAACTATAGTTTATTTTAATGATTTTGATTATATGATTAATTATAAGCGATAACTTCTAGAGCATTATTAAATTTAGTCTCTAATGAAGAAGTTATTAAAGATTAAAAATTATATAGGATAGGAAGTTGTTTCCACATGCGACTCTTCATACTATTCTTATTTATATACATACCCCAATGGCACAAATATTTCCAGAACACCCCTAGCTCACTCGTAGGATATTCATATATTCAGCAAACTTGCTGAGGATGTCCCATCGTGTACTATCAGGTTTACCTATAGTTAATTGAATACCCAGTGCATACTTCCTATACAGAATCTTGTCTTTTGTTCATTTAGAACTTTCATTAGTCAATAACTTATATATGAACAATACTATAATATATTTAAAGTATAAGATTTCAAACAAATAATATTCTTTTATGCAGTCTATATTGTAAAAGTAAATAATAAATTGTATGATTCATCCTACAAAATCGCTAAAGATAGAACAGTGTATAATAGTCAGGCAATGGACAAAGGCAGGAAGCAAGTGGTACTCTTCCCTTCGTAATTAATGCTGTTAGCCAGCCATTTTTAGATCAGTTTATTTTGAAGACTCATCCTAAAGAAAACTTTTTTCGAGCTTTCGGTATTTTAACTACCAAAGCTCTGACTGCATTACTAAAACATTTAAGTAGATTTTTGTTGATGATTCAAGCACGTTACTAAATGTTCAAGAGTTTCTAATAATAGACTTTTAAGATAATTATACGCTTCATTGAAACTTCACTTCCTACATGATTAGTCGACCAAACTGCAAGAGCTTTTTTTTCTATTACACTTTTAAATTAAATTTTTACGTTATGAATGTTATTTCTGACGAAATTAGAAAAGTAGAACAATATTAATAAGTTTGCATACTGTCAAATATGATATTTACTATATTTCTGATTTATTGTTATTTTTTAACACATTTTGTTGCTTAACTTAAATATCCTTGACTGCCGATTCGTTTCAGATATAAGTACTTAAAAAATTTTCAATTAAGCAGACTTCAATTGCCTCAACCAGTTGCCTTTTAATGGCAATGAATCTTTTGTACTTTTTGTTGAAGATTCTCTCTTAATAACAACTCCAATTTTATTTTATCTTTTTAACTAGATCATCGTAGTAATTACCTGATTAGTTTGAAATTAAAAAAAAAATTATATTAGTTCTATTAGTCGTCATAATGATATAAAGAATTTCCGCACTTCATCTTCGTTCAACCGAAACTGTACTCCTGGGTGCCACCGTAGATTTAACATATGAATACTCGTTGGTATTGTTAATGACGGAAATGTCCGCTGAACAAAAAAGAAACAAATGGCAAACACATTATGACGCGAAAAGCATGAATACTTGAATGTGTGGAATGTCAAATAAAATTTTGTTTTTTTGCTGATTATGCCTACTCTAACTGTTAAATAAGTCAGTAATAACTATTTTATTATTATTAACAAAAATAATACAAAGTCTAGACTGTGGTTGAAAGTGTAACGATACTTTATTGACTTGTATAATAATTAATTATGTCAGTAGCATATATATAGCTGCTCTAACCAAATAGAATGATTGTTTTACTAGAACATTAGTACTATTTTAAACAGGTATTTTATCGATGGTTTATGACTCAAATCAAATTCTGGAACAGTTAGTGCTTTTCTCGGTCGACAACAGCTGTTGGCATCATTGGCTTTGTTTGGTTGCGATAATGAGTCAATGGGTCATTGACGATTTTCTTCCACCCATTCCTAGATTTGTTCATCCATCCGTAAAAGAAGCGCTATTCCATGTAAAAAGCTTAGCAGCTTATTTGCTCAAGTGACTGCTTGCTACCGTAAAAAATGACTTTTTTCTTTTATCTATTATTGCTCAATAAAACTGAGCAAATTCTAAGGATGTTGTTACTATATAGATATTAGTACTAATTTCTAGTGCTTGTAATTTGAAAATTATCGCAATAATTACGATTGATGTTAGCCTATTGTTCATCGATTCGCATTTTGGAGCATTAGTCATTCTAATTGTAATTCGGAACGTGCGATTGATTTGCGTCAATTACGTTGACTGAATCTTCGTAGCAAGGTCTACACTCCTACACGCAAAATTCTAATGTCCTTTTTAAAGAGCAGCATTGGATAATGCTTTTACGCGTTGACGCAGTTAGCACATGCAAATTGATTGCATTCGCATGACGAATGTCGATTTGCTTTTGCCTCGCGTTGTGAGATTAGAAAATTTATTAATAATTTACGAAAATGGCTTACAGGCGTGGGTGATTAGGCTTCCCCGAATAGTTTTTCAATGTTTCATCAGTGCGCTTCTTGCTTGATAAATTCCGGCTCGATTAGTAAAAATCTCAACTAATTGAGTTTGAATATTCAATATGTCATCGGCGACTTTGAGCCCCGGGCACTTTTCATAAAAACTCCAGCTTCTGCTATTAACTGTTGAAATAACTTTACTAGTTTTTATCTATAATTGCAGACTCTTTTTTATATGGACTAGGAATTAAATAATAGTTCTATTGAATTTTAATATTTTTGAAAGCTATGTATTTGCAAACAAGTTATCCTTAATGTTTCCATTAGATTTGAATTCCTACAGATAGAGCTGTAGAGGTTACTTTGCGAAAGGTAAAAATTTAAGCTGAGTTTGCAACGAACTGGAGTTCCGCGTACGTACATTGCCATGCTAGACACAACAATTGACACGCGATATTTAACGAAGTAACCGGACGCCTGTGCTTTATAGCGTGTCAGTTTTCCGAAAGGTAAACCTTTTCCTGCGAACCAGAAGCGTGATAAACCTTCGGCTGTCAAGGTGAACCAGAATCGGTGGGCATTTTGTGTGGGTGTCGAAGAGGCCTGGAAGCTGAGAGCAAATCGTGTCTCCTGCATCTATGATTATCATGCCTGCTTCATATACCATTCATACTGCAAACAAGCGATTAGAAATAAAACATACTGTGAAAAGAAAATGATACGTTAAACCTGCACTTTTTATCTCCACGATCTACCTACCAAGCCAACATAAATCATCAGTCGACGTTATCTTTTATATTAAACCAATATCTAAAGCATGTAAAAGATAAACATGAATCATTTAAAAAGTAATTACTGACAATTTGCTTTTATAGTTTAATCCCAAATGTTAAGGTACCACGGGAACATAAAACATTCTAAAAGAAGAGGAATTTTAATATGTAATATTATATATTGATTAGTAGCTCCATCTTCTTGCTTGGATAAAAGTCATGTAACAAGCATCTTGGAATAACTGGTGATCTCGGTGGTCTCATAAAGGGGGAAGCGTAAATTCTCCTGTTAATTGCTACCAGAAGGCGCTGTAATTATTAGTATGTCGGTAAAGTAGGTGATTGTAAAATGCAGCAAAAATTCTGCACTCAATAAAACCTGAGCAAATACTTGAATCTCATCAAACTTAAATAACAGTCTTTATCCTTTTATCATCTTGTTGCCAATATCACTTTCAGTAAAAATTATAATAATAAAGAGTTAAACGATCATTTTAAATAAATCTAGGAAATCATTACATAATCCTGAAAAGAATTTAATAACAAACGAAGAACGTCTAAAAATCGGCGTGACACAATGTGTTTGCTTCGAGCCTCATGAGTCATTCACTACTGGGTACTCCTATATAGTTAGTAAGCCATCGAGCGTTCATTATTTTTTACGGATCAATGAATAAATAAACAATTTTAAAAATGGTATCTTCCCAAATTGGGAAGATTCGATAAATTTAGTTTCTGTTAAAATTACGCAAAGGTCGAGAAGAAATGAGTTTGGAAAAAAGCTTCCAGGGTCAACAGTGTCACGAACACAATTCTTTACGAGTTTTATCAATGAAAGGTCTAACGACTGATGACGACAGAAGATAATCCAACTGCACAAATTTGGGCGATAAGGTGTCTCGCTAAAATTTGTAAGCATTTCGAGGTTGCGTAATCCAGCGGCAAAGTAGCTTTGTACATTCAAGGATATACAAAGACTTATATGGCCTACAAAAATTCCAAAATTATGCAAGTATAATATGGAAGCCGTCAGTTTCCTTTGTTATACAAATTTATTAAAATTGCAAATTTATACGTGATTCAGTCCTGCGTAATTTACCAAATGGAGCCACCTGGAAATAGCTTGATATGCGTGTCATTTTGGCGTCCATGATCAGAAGAAGAAACTGCAGGTGTCTCTCTGACCAAATCAATTGTATGTATAGGCAAAAATAGGAAAATACGTTTCTCTGGTATTATGTTTGGTCAATGTTCTGATAAATATTGCGTAAGAGAAGCTTCAGTGAGTTCTCGAAAGATAGGACGACATTGGATGGTGTACGTTTACGGGGCGGCAAGGATAGTGGTAAACGGGAAAATGGTCTCCAGAATTGCAAATGTTGAAGTGGTCAGACGAACAAGAGACGTGTCAGGGTCGTATCGGTGCTCTTTCGCTTTTTCGCGCGACAAAACCCATAAGGTTTAACCTAATATGGAGTCTTCGCCTTTACGAATGGCCTACTCTGGTGGGGATCTGCGTGGCTCCTTTGCGGCTTCGGGTATCTCTCGTTCCTTGAGCAGAGCGGAGGCCCCAGTACCTCACGAGACGTGTGTTAAGGCGCACACGAGTTTACATGTAGTCACGCTCGCTTTCCCACCACGCTTAACCACCAACCGTATAACAATTAAAAGACTCGTCGCGAAGTTATTGAGGTGAACGGATTCCGTCGCAAGATTCTTTTACTCGCGTGTCGTCGCTGCAGCCTGTCGTCCTCATTCTTCCTGCTTCCTAGTTATGTTTGGTGCTTACCATTTGATTTTTTCAACATAAAAACATAAATTTTCACAAGAAAAATCGTTTTTTGGTGCTATTGATAGATTGTACATAGAGTGATAATATTAGAAGCTTGTAATACTCACTTTCTACAATATAACAGGGAAATTTATAAAACATCGTGTCTATTTGATCATTTCTCAGTCACCTGTAATTTTATTGAGTTTGACATAACGATGATAGTAAAGAAGAGCACGTAGGTGTTTCGCAGAAAAATTATTAGAGCAGAGAAAACTGCGCAAGCTGATACATGCATTAATTTTCTGTACATGAATCTTTGCATAAGTAATTTTATGCGTGTATTGTGAGTAGTGGACAAATTTGGTTCGATATATATATATATATATATATAATTAAAGAAGACTCTACGAGAAAGGGTTGAAACAAATTTTTATAGTTAATGAAAATTGATCTGATATTGTAATTACTGAAAATGTCGAGTGCCACGCATCAGCAAGCAGCTATTAAGCGACTGGAAGCACTTTTTAAAGATGTAAAACTGGAGCAGCATCAGTGTCCGGAATTTGTAAAATTGGAAACAAAAATTGATAGATGCTGTGACATCCATGGTAAGCATTCAAAGGAGAATTGTTGGAATCGCAGAGGCTCTTTTGGGAATAGTCAACAAACCAGAAGAGATTCCATTGGTCGTAGAGATGGATACGGTTATTCAACTTCACCGGGTAGACGAGGATCCCTTGGATTACCAATGTCTCCGCCGAAACGAGATTTTCATCCATCGACCTTTCCTAACACCTTGAGATCAAACCCTTTAGGATCATCACTGAGTGCAATTAATCATCCCAGAAGGGATTCTTATTCCAATACCATCAGTGGTCCGTTGTTAAGAAGGGACCCGATTGGACGATCCATGGGATGTCTTAAAAAGGATACCATTTCTAGCTACAACTCACCTTTAAGACGTGACTACGTAGCCAAGTCGATGACGAGTTTGCCACGACCGATCAAGCGTGACTCTGGAAATAATATTACGAGTCTCTTTTCAACGTCACCTGACTCGACCTTCAAGAGTAGCCTCGATATGTCTGCCAGTGATCTGAAAGCTAAGAGTACATCAAACCTAAAGAGCTGTCTGGCTGGATCTAGTGGTAGCCTCAGGACTAACTTAAATGTGACCTTGAGCAGTGACTTGAATGGAAATATTAAGAAGGACAAGTTCACGGCGCCTCTGTCTGGAAGAAGAGGCTCCTACGACAGAAGAAGATTGTCGACGGATTCGTTAGACAATTTAAAAAGAAACTCATGGGACCCAGGCCGAAGAGGGTCTTCCGGGTCATCCGGTGGGTGGGATGATCCTATCTGGGAAGAAAGTTCATATGGAACTGAAGAGGTACGCTTCTTTAATAATTGGCACGAACAACTATTAACGTGTAAATTGGATAATTACTATTATGAATCCTCCACTTTCTAGCTGTAGTCATATTTTAAGCTATTCCGTTTATCTCACAAATCTTGTAATTTACAAATGATTTTCCGTAACTACAAGGAAATCACCACTATGATACTTTTTTCATTCAAGAAATTTTCTTAATGTTTAAAACGATTGACTAATTACTCAACTTTTTTCACATTGTGTTTTATTATAAGAGTAAAATACATCAGAAGCCATTAAACAATTACTAAGAATTTAACAAACATACATCATTGTAACAGCTTTCTAACGAGAATTGTGTTTGCTATTTTTGAAATTCACCAAAGCGTCTTTCTCGCGTTTGCCACTCTTAACGCATTCTGTGCTAGTTAAACAACTTTCGAGCAGTACAAAGGGAAATAAGTTGAAATACACAAAGATATGGGATATGATCATGACTCGTTAGGAGATAGCGAACAAATACCGCGAAGCGTGGGAAAGTCTAAAATATACAGTGGTTCCTCGCAAACTTTGAATGTCAGCGCACGCAATCGAGTTATTGAGGCAACTGTCGAGCGATGCAAGTACTGGCTTGACTTGAATTTTATGGATGCAGTTTTTCATTCCTTTACCGTTGAGCGGCTTCTATGATCTACAGGAAAGTGACCTCGATTAAATAAAAGTAAGTCAATTTACACGCGCCTTGAAGTATGGGGAAATAAATTTTCTCAATTTAAATGCATGTGTAAGCTAGACTACGTGTCACTGGCAAATGAGGAACGATCTCTATTTTTGTTTATGTAGATTACAATCTTCAATAAGTAATAGTCCTGCGACACTTGCAGGTATATAAATGAGTATTGCAGAAACTGGTTTTTGAATGGGTATAATTTCAAAGATATTCATAACCTTTGGATATTTTCAAATGTCAGCGTACGACCGGATAATTGTAAGGTAGTTGCATCGGCTAGGGTACATTTGCACATGGTTTACTACCTAACGATGCTTTTATATAGGATGACGTCATCGGTATGCCGTGTAAAGCATGAGCGTATCGCACGCCAGTCATCATTGGGGCCACATTATGAAAACGTATAGAAGCTCCAGTACAGTAGAGTGATTTTTTCAATGGCTTCTTATCGAAATCTGACCAGCTGCTGTGGAATGTATGCAAGATGTATCTTCGTGCTGTAATACTATTCACAGCCTTTATACAGTTGCAACTTTCTTAATAGTTATTTCTCGTATATTCTGCCAGTGTGTGTGTTGTGAATATTATTTTATTCAAACACTCTAATCTTATTTATACGCATAAATTCATTTGTTAGAGTAAATGTAAAATTGTATCGATTTAAAATTTCCATTTATCTCTGCATTGATCGAAATTCTTAATTTATTATATTTTGCATTTATATAATTTGTATTTTTGTAATAAAGTGAATATGCGAATTTAAAAAGATTCTCCTGAGTCTAGTGCGCTTCTAGTATATTTGTCCCATACGATACTATGATGTTGCACGTATAAGCTGTTTTGCCCGGCAGGCGAGTAGTGTTTGTCGCGCATTTCCTGAAACTCTCGATTATTGCAGGTGAAGCCCACGCAAACTCGGCCATGAACGGCCTACGCTCACCTGCGCACTACTCATTTCACGTTTTCCTAGATGCAATCATCTGGTCTCCTCGAAATAATACGTATTTTGGTTTTTCTTTAAAAACTGAATTCATGCGAGCTGCTCACACCCACTCTTCGACTCGATTTGGCCGCCAAATCTTTGACTCTCAACTTCAGACGTTTATATCAAGCACTTGTTAAATTTTATTCGATGGTCTGCCTCCGCTTTATCGTGTTTTCGTTTTTTTTTTATAAACAAAAATTACGCGAACAGGTCGGATTTCGCGACCCACTCGTTAACTCGATATGGATACTAGACGCAGAGATTTAAACGTGTATAGTCTGTATCACGAAATTAATTCACTTTAATCTCTGACAGTTTTTTCCTTACATGACAAGACCACTCCTACCCACTTCTATACAGCCAAACGCTCTCGATTTGTGCAGTTTAACATTCAAGTTTTTTTTATTTCGTCATAATGATTGCCAGATAGAAAAAGTTTAAGAAAACAACAGCCATTATACCAATAGCTTTGGCAAAATAGCAGAAAAAAATTGACATCTTATCTGATTCTTTATTTCAAAACGATGTTATCCTTCTTATTGGTTTTAGTGGAATAGCATTGTTTCAGTGATTTCTTCAAAACACTATGGCATAAACTCCGATGGTTTGTTTAACGGAGCAGTTGCGGTTTACAAGTAAATTAACATAAAAATGCATACAATCGGTACATACGACTTTTTTCTCGTGACTCACCGATATTCGTTACGTGTCACGGAAATAATGAATTATGGCATTATTGCTGCAATGCAATGAGCTTTCTTATATCACGGTCGACTATTTCGTTGCACAATCGCGCGAAGATAGCAATTTTTCGTGTAGCGGAAGCGGAAGATATTTGACTGAAATTTTACGCTTCGAGTCGGTTGGCTCGCCTCGTTTATCCCCTCGTTAAAAAGGGCATAACACGCTCATCGATACAACAATAATAAGAGAAGTTTAAGCATTAAGCGAACTCCGGAAGAGGATTGTAAGGCAACGTGTGAATTTGATTGTTATAAGCAAGTGTAAAAGGTAATAGTGGAAGATGGAGTTTTCTAAATAGTATATACACGATGTTGGAAGAATTCACTTCCGCAGAGTGCTAAGTGCACGTGCGCTTAGAATGCGTTACATGGGAGACTTTGCGGTCGACGAGCACGAACGATTCGAGCCGCACATACCGTTCCGTCTCACGCTACGACGTACGAGATGATCGACCGATCGGTTCTGGTACCGTTAGCAAAAATTGGCCCTTATTGACGCATATATAAGCGTGTGTGCCTGGTACCGATTGACCCGTGCATAGCGTGCCACGCTCGTGCCTTCGATCCCTCTGTCAATCCGTAAACGTAACACCAAACCGGAAACGCTCACGCCAATCCAAACTTCTTCCATCCTCCAGTTCTTCATCCCCGTCATTTCCATGACGGACAACTCCGCATTTCAACCTCATCATTGCGAGCAGCATTACGGACGAATTTCAATCATGAAATCCAATTCTCCACGACTTAACACTCGATTCATCTCGAATCCTTTCAATTGGATAAATTTTTTTATCCGCAAAGTTTTGCCATAATTGACGCGAAACGAGCACAATAAACTTCACAACGACATCGCTTGCTGACAATGCGGAGAAAGTTATCTAAAAACAGCAAGGAGTTGAAAGTACTGAACTCTACGTAGGAATATATAGTTTATAATGCTATTCTGGGGGATCTCTGAATAAAATTTGTGATTTTCGCGAGTGTATAGTGTAGCCGGAGTTTCTCAGGCTGAGGGAGATAGATGGCAGTGGTTATAATTGAGAAAGTGGTGGTTTTGGCCGAAACTGCGGAGCGCTGGGAAGAATATAATAGCGAGTCGCGTGCCGGTAGAAATGGAAAGTTGTCTTCTGATTCGTGAAGCCTGGCGCTAAGTAAGAGCGCGAGAGGTATGGTTTCGTAAGCTTCTTAGACGGGAAACCTCCGATTGTTGCCCCCCACTTTATTTAACTTGGTGGGGTCATTCTATCAGTCATACGGTTAGTTGCTAGTTTGATGCACAACGCCCCGCACGTGGGCGTGTTTCTTCATCTTGTGTGATTCAACTACCTTCCGCATTATTCTCTCAATTACATTGTAGTATTTGCTAGTAGCCAATAGTGTCGATACCATTTTACTGGCGAAATTCAGCCTAAGCTCGCTTCGATCGGTTTCATGATGAAAAATATGCCGTGTTTCGAGAAAAAGCCAATTTCCCACTTAATATGGAAGTCTCAACAATTTAGAAATCTTCCCGAAGAAAATCTGGACTCTTTGGAGTTTTTGGTAAGGAACTGACAATTTTCAATCTCGCGTGTCTTGCTAGTAGAGAATTAATATGCATTCAGGCATCTCTCTTGGTGGTTTCTGTATAATCGTAGGGAATTGTGTCAAGTTCGATCGCGAGTGTTCAGCATTGAGAAGAAAAGCCGGTGACTCATTCTTTGGTACTCTTGATAAGTGCTGCTGAACCTTGGCATTTTACTTCTCTCTCTCTCTCTCTTTCCCTCCTTTTCAAGACAGCATATGCACGCGTCTTTTTTTCTGGTCGTTGCTGCAATTAAGACCGCAGTGGTACACCGCGTTATATGTAATTTGTATTCGCGCATAAATTTTTATTAATTGACCTGCCTCCATGGAGTTTTACGTGGTTGTTGGCGCCGTCTGCATACCTAGAAACTTACGAAAATAACCTACCATTATACAATTTTTACGTCACTTTAAATCGAAACGCAATTAAATTTTTTTATTTCACCAATTGATATAGAGTGGACTCATATTAGAAGCTATGTACGATGTTGGTGTATAGTTTCTTATTGCAAAGCTGAAAATCAGTGTATTACTCGCTTTACCTAATCATAAAAAAGCCAGGAATTCTGTTTGAATTTTCCATCTGCCATTCGATCACGATGACTTTCAAACGCCAAGATGGGCCTCGATTCTTAAGTGGAAAAAGATACCATCACATGGCTCGAGCAGAAAGCTGTGTGTGTTTTACTTTATAAACTTACCCTCGTAACTCAATCGTCTGTATAAATGTATAAGATCGGAATCTTGCATCCCGCATTACCATCAAAACGTCGTTTCAACTTTAATTCTTGTTTTCACTTAAGGAAATACGCTTTAGAATAATTCACAGACGACGAACTACTTACAGATTAATGGGATTAAAGAATCCTCATACTGTTTAGAAATTTGTGAAAGTTGGAAATTGTTGCATTTCGATTGTAAAGGATGTTCTTGCAGTAAATCTCTCACTTCTACTTCTCTTCTTTTTCATTGCATTTTTCAGAAATTGTTAAATGCCTTCTAAAATTTAATCGAGAAATCTTACGGTAATGCAAAACGAGATCTAAAATCCTGATTTTATTTTTTCAAAAATAAAATTGATAGAAAATGGATAAAGTTTCTTTTTTGTTTTAAAAATGAAATATATGACCTAATTTTCTATTATTTTTACCAAATGAAAACAAAAGCGGATCTAAATAACAATGGTGTTTATCATTAAGTTAGCTTAAAACCAAGATCTTATTTCTTGACTCAATTGTATCTTTATTATTACAAACGTGCTATTGACAGTAAAGTAACCATTTGTATGAATCGTATATTCTTTTTTACAGGAAATCTCAAAACATTGCAATAATTCAAAATAATGGGCGGATGTATAAATATAAATTAAAAAATATATAAAAAAATACAGATAATTGACACAATCTTTTGCATCAAATCTTAAAATATATTTAAGCTCTTATTTAAATTCTCTTACTGTATCAGCTGGTAAGGAAGGAGTCTACCGATCTTTGACTCACAACTCTCCTTTTCTTCCACACTGCACGTCGGTAAATATGCAACTCGCCGTTCACTCTATCCACTTTCCAGTAGTTTATTACCAACCGTGCTGACGTATTTTATCCGCCGAGACTTTCATCATTGTGCGATTCCTAGAACGTATCAATTGCCCCCGTTGTATAAAAACTAGATCACGTTACATACAACTTTTATCTGTCAATCAACCAAGCCAAATACCATCTCTTATGCTTATCTATTTATTCCAGCTTTTCAATAAACTCTCCGGCAAATCAACTTCTGGAAATAGAATATTTATATCAGGGAGAACGTAGGCTATGATTCAAACGAATTCGACTAGGCGTATCCAACTTTCCTCCGCTTTCTTGTAAATTCTTTGCGCTAAAACTTCAACTCATAAATCTTTCTCTCCTCCAATTATTTACCGCGAGCAAGAATATTAAATTTCACTTTGTTCAATTAATTTATAAACCGGGCTACGTTCAACAGGCTGGTCACTTAAAAGTTTTGTTTTTGTTTAAATAGATTATTAGGGAAGAAGATAAATAGCTTAAGTAAAGTATTGTGCCAAACGTACACTATAGGAAATTTAATCGTTCTGCTGTTACCGCCACGTAGCGGCAAGCATACCAATTATAATAATCGATTTCATTTTAAATAGTTCAGTGATTTATGGATGCTCTTGGGCACCCATAGTACCTATGTTTCCGGTATCTATGATAGTGTAATAGTTAAGGTTTGCCATAAAAAAAAAACAGCACGTATTTAAGAAATCGTTAATGTTTACCTACGTAATTATTAGGTGTATCAACTTTTGCCTACGATCTTTCCGAATGCTAATAAGTAAAAAGTTTCGAAATGTCTTATAAAAAAATTTAATATCAATTATAAATATAATGGTTCTACACGTATCATTGGATCGAAGCTCTGGTATGTTTTAAGTACAAGCAGGCCCTGCATAAAAACTGTTAAGAAAGTCTAGACTGAAATTATCTGAAATGTGACCAAATCAATTTTCCATAGTGTACAGGAAACCTTTGAATTTGACATTAGTCACTCAAATACCTTATTTACGTGTTATGCGTGCGAAAATCCGGTACGACATACGTAAGTCCCATGTACTTACGTGGAGTATTTTTTCTTAAAGGCGGAACAACAGGTTACGTTATGGTTCACGCGTCAACAGACTAGTCATTTGCTCTACCTGCACCGGCACATTCAAAAAACTTCAAGATAAGTTTCATTACCCTTTGATTAAAGTGCACGTTTTGTCGTTCGCCCATTCACCTAACCAGTCGTTAACATTTTCATCCCCTCGCTCGCGAATCGTTCGTAAAAGGTTAAACTGGTGAAACGTAATATAATTCTTGAAATGAAAATATATTACTTTAACCTTAATAAAATGTAAATTTAATTAAACCTTATTGTGGATTCTCAATTATTCGATGAAATGAGCCAATTTGGAGGATGCAAGGATTGGACATAAGGAAGTATGAGTTAACGGATCTTGTTCTTCCGACAACCGTACCGGCAACCTCGGAATATTTTCTGCGTGGCACGTGCGCGCATCTTCTGTTAATAGCAGCGGCATTAAAATAAAGCCAGGATTACAGGGAAAAAGTAGGTAACGATCGGACAACCACCGTAATAATTCAGGAAACGAATTACCATACGGTGCACTGAGCATAAAAACGGTCTGGAGCTTAAAGGCAACCTGTGTGGACAGACCTTATCGGACCACATTTAACGAAACAATATTTAACGTTGGTAACAGCCAAGGAAGATAAGCCACTTTGTAAATCAGTCGTGCTATGCTTAATAAGATTTTGTTGAACAAATGTTTCTCGAAAGAAACAAAATCTATCCTTACTTTCACGATCATGAGTTACACACGAACCAAGATATAGGTGAAACGCTCTTCGTGTCAATGAGATGATCATCACGATGTACAACATTCTTGTAGACCTTCACCGTTAACAAATCCCGTAAACTTGTATTGTTTTGCTTCTTGGCGAGGTGACACCACGATAAGAAAGTAATTTTCACACGATAGAGTAGCAGAATGATACTCACGCAGCCGGATCACGCCAATTTGCTTTTCGCGTAGCACGATATACTTTCTCCGGAGTGCTCATAGCTATCTCATACGGATCAACCATCATCGTAATGTCTCACCTCGATTGCATCTCGACCCATTTTCGACAAATTCGATCTCGATCGGATCGAACCGATCGGGAAAAGTATATAATAGTATATTTATATATATATGATGGATTCGCCTATCATTATCGAGAAGATTTCGTGAAATCATCACGCGGCTAATCGATATTAATAATAGTCTGTCTAAAAAAACGAGCTGTTCCAACTTTCCGATCAATATTGTACAATTGCTTTAAGTAAAAGTGTGCTAGGGTACGTAGAGTGAAAATTGCCTCGCTTTCCTGCCGAATCGCCAGTGATAATCTCAGAGACGGTCGGCCGTTTGCTCTCGGAGCGTGCAAAGCGAGAAAGCAAAAGTTATTAGGTCTCCGTGTAACGTGTTGTAATACGTGGGGGCTCGCGAATCAAGGCTGCGCGAGCGATGGGGCCAGATAAGCGTTTCGTTTATATGAGTTTGCGCTGATTCGACTAAGCTTTCTTCTCAACTTGATAAATATCCTGCATGCACCTGGCAAAAGCAAAAGTGTTGCCGGTTTAAGTATTCATATGCCTTTTAAAATACGTATATAAATTTCACTTCTCTTCCCTTATCCTAACAATTGACTTTTTAATCAATTTGACGAACCAAGAGAACGTATATAGCCAGTCAAATATTTAAGACAAATATTATTAGAAACCTTAAACTCGACTTTTAGTCCTTTTTTTATTAAATCGATACAAATCGTGTAATTAACAATGTAAAAGGGTGTACGATTAGCTGAATTATCTGCAATACGTTATCGAACGAGCTGCAGTAAATTTGAAAAAATATGAATTTTCCTTAATAAAATCATAAATTTAACGAGCTGATGTTCGTGCTGCTTTAGTCATTAATTAAGAGTAATGCCCATTAAATTCAAGTGTTTATTAAAACTTGCGAAAAACTGTTCGTTTAATAAATGTCTGGTTTTTGTTATCGAAGTAATTAAAACATAACGGTTAATAAATATCAATTTTTATAGACGAAAGCACACAAATATCCATGGACATTATAGAAAAAAGATTTTTCACCTGGTAGGGTATTCCTTAATTGATCGTGTAATAAAGAAGATGATATCGAGTGTTTTCAGCGAAAGCAGGTCTATCTCAACGCGTCACGCACATATTTCGCTCGGGTTATTCTTTTATATGAAACGAGAAAAACATTCACCGAATTTGAATAAATTTTCTATTTATAATCCGCTCATCGGACAAAGTTTGTAATTTCTCGTCTATTCACGCGTGAGAAGGGCAATTTTGATTTTTACGTAACGATCTCGACTCGGAGAAAGCAGACTCACTAGTACATAAGAATGGCGAGTAAAAGAGGGTTGCGGTCTGTAGAAAAATATTCGATTACTTTCAACGGATAGATTTGTGAATATTCTCGGTTGGTCCATATATAGTCGAGATTATTATTTCCAAAGAATTGCGCATTTTCAACGAAAGGAAATCCGAACATCTACGTTTTCTATAGATGATAGAAGGAAAGGAGAGTAACGGGAGAAGGAGAAAGAGGAAAAAAGAACGAATTGCCGCGTCGCGAGGAATCATTAACGGAGCGTATCAGAGAAAGCGCTCAGCGATGGAAAATTGAATTGATTCACGTGCGCGTTGAGTGTCCCTATAAGAAAAGACGATCCCTTGAAATCTAATATTTTCCCGATGTGAAATTTTAACACGCAGAAACACAATTGGCTTGTAATTAAGTTCATTTTCATGCAGGCTGAATATCGGATCCCGGTAATAATTAGCACATTTTTTTCTTATATAATGAGGGTTGTATAGTTATAATTATCGGGTAATGGAGTTTAAATGAAGAAAAAGAAGAAGAGTCTTTTGAAAAGTTCACGAAACCCGTCGTCGTTCTCACTTCCTGTGAATAATAACGTGGTTTCTATCCGTTACAAATAAATTGATGCTGGATAGAGATGGGCATGGTTGTTATAAATATGCTTGTCGTTGCATAGTGAAAGCAGAAAAGTGAAAAATGACTTTTTTCATGCATCTCCTTTGTGTCGAACATTAATTACATTTCTAATTGTGTACGTGTATTAAAAACTGATTTCGTTCTACTTTGACCACACAGACTGTCCAAGTATTCATTGGCTCTCTTATTGGTAAATAGGAGATTTCTCAAGAAAATGTATACGAAACACAATAAGGATGTGATGATTTGCTCGTTTGTATAGGGGGGGGGGGGTCGTTTTTTATATATTGCAAGAATATTTGGTCAAATTATTGCATAAATCTGATTGCATGAATGAAAGTAGTAATTTGTGCATTGATTGGTAGTAGAAATAGCGAGGGATGAGTTATAGTAAAGTGGTAGGGACAACGTTTCGTTGAACGGTGGAGAAGTGGGTCGGTTCTGTGAACGGAGCGAAGTCACTCGACGGGAGTACCGAGCACGCACTCTTTCGCGATATTCAGTTGAGTACAGTCGTTGGTAATCCGCGTTCTCTTATCAAACTTTACAACTTCTGCTCAGCCTAACGTCTGTTGACTTTACAGGTTTCAGTGAAATAGTTACGATGCTACGGCAATTTGTTTTTTCCTCCAATGTATTTACCGTCCAGTAAAATTTCATGTAATGATCAATAGTCCAATTCGATCTTAAGTGCTTCATAAAGCAGAGTAATTTGAAAGTGTTGTGGAGTGGTGATAATTTTGTGAGCCATTGATATTTGTGAAAGTGATGAAATTTTTATGACGCTATACAATCTTGTAATTTATCGGTTAGCCTTTCCTGCTTGAAATTCGATGTAACTTTTTCGTACAATCGCGGTATAGATTTTACTTAACTAAAGAAGTAAATTAAAGTATTTGACATGGCTAGGAAATAAAAGCAATATTTTATATTTCGTGTATTTAAGGAGGGGTAGAATTTTTCAAGTATAACACACACGCTGAAGGAAAAGATGGGTGATATTAGAATTCTGGATCCACGGATGGATCCCAGATTTGATATGAAACAGCATCGACCATGGCCTCCGATGTACAGGAATCATTTAAACTCGAGAGGTCCTTCCTTTTGTTATCGCCCTGTGCCACTGGAAACCGTGGCACAATGGATGGGACCACACGTACCAGACTATAATTACATGCCACCGAGACTTTCTGGTTCCAACTCAAGCAAAAGCAGAGATTATTATTACTTGGCTCCGTTTTATAGAAATGCCATGCCACCGCCACCTCAGGCCATCTCGCCTCTACAAGTATCGCCGGTAATCCTTCGAAACTCTTTCTCCCTTAAAATTCTTAATTTTTACTTCCAATAATCTTGCACAGTATAATCTTTCGTTAAAAAAAATATCTGAATCATTTTGGTTTTTATATGAAGCTAGGGTTATAGAATTGTATTTAAAAGAATATTGAGAATTGAAAGAGCTGTGCAAATTGATTGTTCGATAAGATATAGTTGGGAAATCAATTTTGGAGGAAAAATTTGTCGGAATTGCTTAGGTATCGCCAGTAGCAGTGTCTCCTAGGATGATGATGATAGATCATTCGCGAAGTCGAGCGAAAAGTTCTGGTGGTGTTGGCAGAAGTAGCGTGCCTGCTTGCACTTGTTCCGTTGGCAGAACGCGATCCTTGGAAGATGTCAGAAGTGAGGTTAGCGAATGGGACGAGTATCACGATGAAAACGGAAATCGACTTCATGGACACAGTCCAAAGAGTACCGGAGGATGTACCAAGCAAGCTCGAAGATCAATGGAGAATCTGCTGGACGCTGAGAACGAAGAGCGTCGAGCTGCGAGCACTTTTGAGAGGGTTAATAAAAAAGGTTGCAGCAGGTCGAATGAAAAACCAGGAAGAAGGCGAGGATGCTATATGGTTAGTTTCAATTATCAAAACTAATTAATTCTGGAGGTATCGTAAAGTCGATCGCGTGAAGCAAAAGTAGACGCTGTAAGCACCGTAATTGATCTTTGTAGCTGTAATAATGCTCTTATTCATTGGAGGAGATATCATAACTGAGGCAGTATCCTGCAATGAAAAAATTATCTTGATAGGAAGTCATAGTGTTTTATTCTTATTCCAGGGAGGCAGTAGAAAATAATAGTGTTCAACGGATAATCATATTATGTACCTTCGTTAGCCACTTTGCTTTAGAATAAATTAATTACCTACTAAATTTATGCTTCTTTAACAGATGAATCGAGTTGCGTTAAGTAACAAATCCATTATTTCATTCTGAAGCTGCTGTTGAAAACGTTTATTCCTTTTCCTATTTATGAATATTCAACATTAGATGCTAATTAAGTTTAAACACGTTTGTTTATCGTGATAAATGACTGTCTTTTATGTATCAGCAAGCTTTTCATCAATATCGGTGCACAGAATTCTTTTGTAAAACTGGTTTGCTTTATCATAGAATTTTGCAATGTGCATCAAGGTTTGCGATTAAATTGAGAAAGTGCAATAGATAGCTGTTGTCTGGCTGAATTTGGAAAAAATTTGGAGTTACACTAACCTGCTGAATTCAAATATAACCTGAACTGTTCTTCGATTCGATCGTATATTACACTCTTTAAGCTACACTGTTGTGCAGTGGCAGGGTCTTTCTGTCGAAATTGCATAACTCAGTGCTGTTTAGAGTTAGTGTCAAAACTATGTAAACATAATATAATACTGCGCTACTTTACATGGCTACAAACAACAGAAGAATTATTTGATTCGAATGATCAAAAACGTTTGATTTTCAAGGAAAGTGAAAGAAAAAGTTTTTTATGTTACAGAGGACGATTAACCTACTTAACAGTCAGGAATTTTATTAAATCATAAACATATATTTCTTTATACACATATACGAATATATGTATAATCTTACGGAATATAAAAAATTTCATAAAATGCTAATGTTAGCTGAATTAATTTAATTACAAATTTTTTAATTAGAATTTTTTTTAGCAAATGTTTTGCCAGTTACGGGCAGTCTACTTCCGGTAAATATTAGAATGTTTCGTAATGCTTCTTATAAGGATCGAGATTTGTAAAAGTCAGCAAGTGCATTCAAATGTCCGATTGACTTTTCATAATTTCTTGTCACTTTGGACAGTATATCCGTAACAAGCGGAGAAAGTAAAGGTAGGAATGGTCCAGAAGAAAATATCTTCCTGGAGCCTCTCGATTGCTGGCTGTTAAAAAACTTTTATTCCCTTTTCTCCAAAAGTCGTTTTTATAATAATTCTATGTATGAAAGTAACAATTATGTAGAGTAGTGATGGATAATAATATGCTACTGTAGTGCGAAATATTTTAATAAAAGAACAATTTATCTCCGGTATTTGCGCAATGACTAGGAAGCAAATATTAAAATTGTGAAAAGGTCCACTGTTCCTGACGTGTATTCGAGAAATGTAATTTGAGAGTAGTTGCTGGGCATAAAGGCTTCTAATTAACGTCAAGATAACCACCATTTACCCAACAACGTAATCGCACGCGTAATTATGCCCCCTGTCTCCTGTATGTAATAGAAAGTGGCACTACTCGTTTTCTGTGACCCCAAGGTCAATTTCTACCACATTTTGAACTGTTACAACAATCAGACATATCGTGCACTATTGTTATAATTTGACTCAATGGTATTGTTTGAATTTTTACACCTTATTTTCACTATCTTTTGACAATCAAATAAGGAACAAAAGCTCAACGATAGTAATCACCACGTAGGAAAAATGGCGAAGGAATAATTGATATTATAGAAATATATAACTGAGTGTGAATTACGGTTGAACGAAATTGGGTCATTTGGGTTGGTTTATTTCAATAAAATAGGATATTTATATTGTTCTTTCGTTATGGATCATCGACCGTGAGAGTGATTTGAGATCGAGAACCAGCAAAGAAAGAATGGAAAGTATCCCAAAGACGAGGAATAAATTTCCCACTGACGTAGACATCGCGGACGGATCTACTGATGCGTAATATAACGACTCTGTTTTTACAACTTTTTCCTAAAAACAAAATGGCACTTGCTGATTTCGTTCCTCTAACCTAAAACTTGAGAAATTCAGATTTCTAATCTTTAATTTCATTATGCTAAATCTGTGAACAAAATAATTCAGTTAGTATCCAATTAACGCTTGCAGACAAGCTTAGACGAGTACCATAATGATGGCTTTTGAGATTTTGCATGCATGATGAGAGTGGTATTTTGGGCTCGAGTAGTGAAACTCCACAACAATCGACAAGATTTCTTTTCATCACGTAGGCACGTGTTAAAGCGTCAGAACAACTCTTTCAAGAGTATACGTGTAAAGGTGTACGACGAACACCTTTGATTTTCGTTCGAAATTACTTTACGAAAAAGTATGCCATAACCCAGATGTATCGTCTGACCGGTTTTACCCATACCCTACACCTTCCACCATTCGATAATTCTAATTTTTTTATCCCAACGAACCGTCAAATATCCCTATAAACATTTACTTGAACGATACATGATTTTGTTTCATTTCTAAGAAACATGAACTCGTATGTATATCAGCTTGAAAGGAATTATTTACGACAGCACCATGAATAAACCCTGTCTCTGGAAACCTCTAAAAAGTGAAATTAATTATCGTTTGAAAATACGAGTCACGCTGAATTAAAGCTAGTTATTAAATTATCAGGTGCTATAGTCGTACGTATATTAAATAGATACATGGGAAAAGAATTTCTTTTTGCGAAATAAAATTATTGACTAAAAGCAATCAAATACGCATTAACCCAATATTTAACCGGTACTACGCGAAGAGTGAAACTCCGACGCGGATTGACTCGTCTTCTAATGAAGTGAAACTGAACTGGCTCGGAGCTTAGCTCTTATCGCTACATTGTGGCATAGAGCAATTGATCGTGGAAAGTGGAGCGCAAAACTCTTATCGGTTTTCTAGCGTTAAACCTGTCGAAAAGTAAAAAATTAGAATTGGCAAACGGTCCAGAGTTTGGTTATTGGTCGTTCATTCGAATAGACACGCGTCTTTTGTCACGCCAGGACGATCTTTGATTGAAGACTCGCACGAAGGCCTTCGAGGCATCCGGCAGAGATACGTCCACTGCTTGCGTGAGACACGCCTCTTCCTATGGAACAACATCTATATACTTTCCAAAAGCCTTTAAAAATAGTCATTTCCATCGGACCAACTTTCCCAAACACTTGCACTTATACCCTCCCATATATGTTTCTCAATAATCAACGAATGCCAATCGCACGTTTCTTTTGTTTCCTCTTTCTGGAAAAACTTTGATGCGTGACGCTTTACCATATATATACTTACAGGTTTTCATTGAAACCGTTTACTTGATTTTGTCATTTTTGTTGACCCGAGAGAAAATACTCCAAGTAGTTAAAGTAATTATTTGAAATGTCAACTGATTTTTCATAAAAACTTGCAACTACGGTCTACCGTAGTTTGCTACTTATATTTCGACTATTAATCTAAGGTTAACTAGTTGAACTTAATATAATTACTGGAAATGAGTGTAAGATATATTGCTGATTTTTTCGTATATCATTAATAAGCTGCAGTTAAATTTTCTGGCGGATGCATCGAAAGTGGGCGATGTAATAAAAATGTCGGTTAGACACGTGTCACGTGGAGAGGATGTCCCAGATAATTATGATGCATCAACCAAACTCATCGTCTGTGAAATTCTTTGTGTCTCCACGCTTTTTGACTATGCCTTTTTCCCATTCGTCAGACTGGCACATGTCGCATTTGTCTGATTTTAATGCGCGTATATACCATTTAAACCTTGTAATACTCGAGCACAGTATATGTTCACTATTATTAATTATAGTCTTCCCTATTATATATAACATTCGCTCGCGAAAATGACCTAACGTCGTAGTCGAGCTTTCTAAGCCATAGAGAGTAATTAGCTCCAATGATTAGCAATATAAGTTCGGCTAGCTGTTTGAGAAATTGAGTCCTCGTCGGTTTCTTTCAAAATTCATTGTTCCTTCAAGTTGGCTTACGATCGTGTTATTCACGGCTCGTTAAATTCACCGGGAGAACGACGATCCACTAGTGGAGTTTTCTTGGAATCACGTCGCTCGCGAATCTTCGATGGACTCTCCTACACCGACCTCGTTCTCTGCACTCGTGAATAAAACTGTGAGTCGTTTCATTACTCGACACAACCGTCGTACGATCTCATTTTCCTTTTCGCTCCGGTGTAAAATGGCCTTTCATAAGCGTTATAAGATTTTTTTCATTTTAAACATAAAATAAGTCTAATACTGGAGACTAACGCTTGATAATTGATTAATATTATTTAAGATACATTAGCTTATTTTTAAAAGCTTTTATACACGATGCACTTAAGTAAACTGTAGATTCATGCAGTTATTTATATTATTGCGATAAATCTTTGGTTTTCCACAGCTGTTTTGAGGTAGAATGAAATAGGCAAGAGCTTGATCGAAATATAAAGCGTGTTCGGTTACGGTTATGCTAATCAAGCGTCAAAGCAATAGAACAGATGTTTAATCTCGGAAGAGGCTACCGCGTGAAATATAAAATTTCTGCATTATAGTGTTCTATGTATTTCGAATTTCTCTCGCGAGTAATTCTCGAAAGCACGTTAAATCGATTAGGCTGCTTTTGTAAATCGGCCGGATAGTCTGGTATTGGAGGATCGAAAAATCGTCACGGGTGATAAATCATGGAAGTGGTATCGAATTAATAAAGTTGCGACGGACTCTCTTGGGACTGCTGAGATTTCCCTCGGCTAGCTCGTTTTAACCTTGTTACTATTTTATTTCGATAGCCCATGAGAGAAGAGTTTCCGCTCTCTTGATCGCTGCTTCGTTGAAAAAGATGAAATTGCGCGAGCAGTGATGATTTGCGCACCGATAGACACGGAGCACGCGAGCTGCCCTCCGCGCGACCACCGACCGGTGTACTGAAAAATGCCTCGCCAGGAGATAGCACTCTCATTTGCTTTGCTAATGCGCTCCGGCATCGTTTGGGATAATTGGCCCACCGAACTTGTCCAGCCGAAAGTAAAAGCGTGACAAACCACTTGTGCAAGATTCCGTCGGCTCAAATTGAACCTCGATTTGAATTCGCCAAATTTTTCGCGCTGGAAAATCGTTCAACTCGCTTCTGCAAAAATTTATGCTAATTGTTTTGCAGAATTAAATCATAAACAGCCAATTTATGATCCTGATTCTATTTACATTAAATCGTTAAGGTATAATATCAACCTATACCTTCTTTCTAATGACTCTGTTGAAACAGCACATCGTGATTTATCCCATATTAGCCAATCAAGCATTCTCAGTTTTATGTCTAATTATCACAGTGCCGAATTTCTAATTGGAATTTATTAAGGTGAACAGAGCTCAAAAATAGAAACGTGATATAACTTTCTACTCTTTTTAGAATTTTTTCTCGCCTGGTTCGTTGACCGAACAAATAATTTTCTTGGTCTTTTTCGAAGGAGAATGCTTATTGCTTTTAAAAGGTAATCGACTTGCGAAAGGAATTATTATGGTGGAAAACAATTAGGTATTTGCGAATTGGTTCTGTGTTGCATAAAGCGTATCACGATGAGGTCAGCGAGCGGCTTTTTAGGATCCTCGCAGCAATGGTACTGCAAGAACAATAGAGTATAAACAATGACGTTAATTATGTCCCGCGAGCAGTGACACTCTTGGCTTCCGCGTTAAACATTTAGTCAAATTATTCTTGCGAAACAATTAGCAGTCTTGCTCAATGCGCAAAATACTTTTGTTTAGCAAATAAACACTAGCATTTAAATAAAAATTAACATACTTTTCGCAGAGTGAGGAATATATTGCAGAAAGCGAGTCAAGTTTCTTGCAAAGTCTGCAAAATCCAAATTTGCTTTTTAAATGAAATTGTAAATTCTGTCTTATACAGAAGGCAGTTTAAATTAAAGTTGATTAATGAGATTGATAAAAATATGAGAAAATCGATGAAACATGAATTATTATTTTTATCACCGACGATCATCCAAGCATGGATTTCTGTATAAAATGATTTTTTCCGCAAGTAACGGAACTTTGATTTTTTCTACAGAAACGCCACGCACGCGCGACTATCGTTAATTGCCCAGGCGCGTTAGCGCATAATTGAACTCCATGCGTTACAATCGAGTTGCTGATTGCGAATATTTTCTTTTACAGCAGGAGCCGAGGCCGGAACTCGACAACAGCAACGGAAGCAGTAATGGCGGCAGGCCGAGATTCGTACCGGTCACAGCACTCGAAGATGTACAAGCTGTTCGATGTGCAGAATTTCATCCTCACGGAAAATTATATGCCGTAGGATCAAACTCCAAAACCCTTAGAATATGCGCTTACCCCAAACTCCATGATGTAAGGTAAGTTTTGTCTATTCGCTAAAAGATTTCATCGTCTATGTATAAAAGTCTATATACCACTTGTTTAGTCCTGCAGATAATTAGCAACGTGATTTACCAACTCCTACAGAAAATATTCTCTTTCACCTTATTTTCACTATTAAGTGCACTGCTCCAATTAAGATATTAATCATTGACATCGATAGATCTGCAAGTAAGGGATTAATTTTCTGGTGTATTATATAAGGTCGAGTCATTGGAACTGTTTGGTCATTAAATAGAAATGACTTTACCGCGTTCAAATAGAAAGCATCGTCTATAAGAGTTACGAAGGCAATAAATGCACTTGGCATAAACGGCTTCCAAGCAAATACACAGGGAATAGCGTGACGGTAACATACAAATGTAGTAGCTAGGGTAAACGATAGAAACGACAGACTTCCGTGTGAAATCATCCTTTCTGACGGACACCTGTCGTTTGCGCTATTCGAGCCTGAATATTATATAGAGAGCGCGCGAATCCAGGTTTTCCCCGATATTAACTGGACCTCGTAAGAATAAATTAGCCCGGTTAAACGCTCGCTCTTAACTTTATCACAAATTCTTAGTAATATCGACTGCGAAGAGACGGAAAGATGCTTCTAAATTCATGATAGCGAATAGGTTGATTTTACGCAAGTGTGCTGACTTAACGAGCGAGGGAGGCCTTCATGCCAAACGGAGCATTCCTGGATGGTCAACGAATGTGAACGCCACTGCAATTCTCTTTTCTACTCCACGCTTTCGATGTAATTTGCCTTTGGATTATCATGATCCATTTTGACTATTTACATCTCACGCGCGCGCGTATCTTAAATTCTTTATAAAATTGCTAATTATTATACTATTTATATTATATTTTTATTGTAGCTGTTGAAAATGATCATATAACTAACAATAAAAATGGGTTGTGTAAATATTCATAAAACAATACAAATTAGATAATGGAGGGAAAAAGTGTTAGATGCACCTTAGATTTTCTAGCAACGTGAGGCAACAAAACGCATTATTAGGAATAAGTGGGGTATTGCACGCTCGCTTCTTAATAATATGTTTTATTCCTAACGCTTATGATGTGCTGTGATTAATTTGGTTCAAGAAGTATAATTACGAGTCATAAAAGGGTTTGAAAGAAAAGTGGCGTTACTGGTTAAAACTATTGCAATACTAACGAGATTTTTTCGAGTCGACATGTATTATATGTTCACATTAACACTATATTAGGAAAGTTAACAGTTCATTAAAACTAAAAGCACTATTAGTTATTTTTCTCTGGATTTTCTTGACGTTTCGAACAAACTGATCGACAGTGCACAGTTATTAGTCGTTAAATAGGAAATATGATGTCGGCGTGCACAAAGCATGGTCTGGTGGGAAAATGTTGTTAATTGAAATGTTCGTAAAATTGTCGAGAAAGCCTCGTATATCTTTCTCCTTCGTAAAAATCTTAATCTTAGTCTCTTTGTTTCCACGGCCAAAATGCGCCAAGCTCGTCTGTTGCACAGGTTCCTGTGTATCTGGTTTAATTAGAGACCAGGTAAATGATGGCTGGGAACACCGAGAAAACTCGGTCTCGATGAAAGTGACGCCTGAGAACCCAATGATTCTCTTCCCTTGATTCTTCCAGAAGGCCCGCGTGAGCGAAATCGAATCTCATGATTAGATCTTGATGTATGTGTTATTAGAAGGCTGAAAAAATATTGTATGAAAGTTGCTCAGACATTTTATGATTCTAAGTCAAGGAAACCTGACTGATGACCTGCTTTTCATGCTTCACTTGATTCTGTTTTCTAGGGAGGACCATCAAACTTACCAGCCTACGGTTCTCTTTAAGAGAACGAAACACCACAAGGGCTCGATATATTGCCTCGCCTGGACACCCGATGGACAGCTAATGGCAACCGGAAGTAATGATAAAACCGTCAAACTGATGCGCTTCAATGCCGATAGCTCCAATCTTGAAGGTAATTGAACCGCTCTCAATCTCTTATTTTAGTCAAGTTTGTTACCTTGTATATCGACCAAATAATAATAACCTGTGTTGAATTTTAGGCCAAGAGGTTGAGTTGACGATGCACGATGGTACTGTGCGCGATCTGTGCTTCCTGGAGGATACCTCGAATAAATCCAGTCTTCTTATCAGCGGTGGTGCTGGCGATTGCAAGATTTACGTTACCGACTGTGCGACTGGAACTCCTTTCCAAGCGCTCAGTGGCCACAGTGGACACGTTCTCACCTTATATAATTGGGGAGGAGCCATGTTCGTCAGTGGCTCTCAGGATAAAACTGTTCGATTTTGGGATCTTAGAACCAGGGGGTGTGTGAATATGGTCACACCTGCCACTGTACCTGGTAGCAGGGTGAGTCTTAAATTTTCACGGTCACTTTTAGCTTTGACGCTAGGCCTACCAGTTTCTTATTTTACGTTATTAACCCTAATAAAATCATGAATATAATATTTCATTTATTTTGCATTTTATTTTTAGTTTCACATCTGATAAGAATTCGATTTAATTTTTTTGCACGAACATTTAATCCTACCACTACTTTTTATTGCTTTGGATCGAATCTTTATCAGGTGTTTTATAAATTGTATTCGGAGCAAAGGCAGTATTGCGTCTCTGATTAGAATTTGATTCCATTGCAGGTTGGCAGTCCAGTCGCAGCGCTTTGCGTTGATCCATCAGGACGTTTATTGGTATCGGGTCACGAAGATAGCAGCTGCGTCCTCTTCGATATTCGTGGTGGTAGAACCGTGCAGTGTTTCAAGCCTCACGCAGCAGATATCAGGAGCATAAGATTTTCTCCGTCGGCATATTACCTGCTGACTGGTGGATATGATAATAAACTTGTGCTTACCGATCTACAAGGTAAGTAATATTTGTTCTAATATATTTATATCATAAAAACTTGGGGAAAGACAAAAATATTGCATTTATTTGCAGGAGATTTAACGATGCCGTTACCTAGTGTGGTTGTTGCTCAGCACCAAGACAAAGTTATTTCCGGTCGTTGGCATCCAACAGAATTTTCGTTCCTCAGTACTTCCGCAGATAAGACGGCGACATTGTGGGCATTACCGCCTGTATAACAGCACAAAAACACCAAGAACTTTTAAGGCATACGTTATTATTTATTTTCCTTTCTTGTATCAAACTATCGTTCTGCAATCGTTCATTCTCTATTGTTATATTTATTCCATTGAAGAAACATGTTTTCAAAAGAACTTTTAATATTTCTAAAATTTTCTATGTAAAAATTGAATTGATGGTTTATGCATGAAAAACTGAGAACGAACGGTATGGATTAACGCTGATTCATAAATAAAAGTATGATAGTTATTTTGTGGATTTGCGCGTGGCTACATTATGACCAATTTAAAGTTTATCAAATACTGTGGTTGCATTTTTAAATAAAAAGAAAAATTCACACAGCTTGTATAACTTACAATAATTCTTAAGTAATTCGCAGCCACAGGAATTTTTCAAATGAAAGTGTATTATCGTTAACACTTAAAAGACTATCTTGAGAAAGATAAAGTAGGACGAAGAAATATTGGCTGATGGTAAACATAAGACTGTGGAAAATTATATTTTTAATTGATGATTTATTGCTAACGAAAGACGGAGAAACTTGAAATGCAAATTATTTAAAAATCATACCATCACTAAGCACTGCAATTCTTAATTCTCTCTAAGAACAAAAATACGGCACTCTTGTTTTAAAGAACCGTAATAATACCACTTTATATGTTATTGCGTTATTATCATATTTTAAGAACTCATAATGTAAATAATTTGCCTTTTTCTAGAGGGATAGGAGGAGATAATTTTTTCTTTCCTGTACATTTTACGCTTAGCTGTAGTTTTGAATGCTCTCTTTTATTTAATAATTGTGTTATCACTTTTTTCTGGTTTAAATTTTTCAGTTGTTAGCATTTCTTCGTGTTTAATTTAAAATATACTATGCATTGTGCTTAAAACACGTCAATTTGATCATCTCTAAAATTAATTACGTTTAGTGATAAGGATCCGAACAACTTATTTTCAGCATTAATAAATCGGTGTTTGTGTAATATCTTTTTAGATTGCGAAATTTTTAATTTACAAACCACGCCAAATATATACATATTATGCATTATAGTACATTAGTACTTACTCATAATTAACACAAAAATACATGTGCATTCATATAGTCGCTATTTTTATGAACTAAGCATCGAACAGTTTTACGTGGATATAGCATTAAACTTCATATTTAAAATACATGTGAAATGGCAACAAATAGTATTCTTTAATATTAATGTCATAAGAATTATTGTTGAAGTTGTACGTTTAAGTTGCTTGTCATTATCGTTAATCACTGAAATAGGCCTAAAGCTTGTTTCAAATATAAAGATTAACTTATTTTTTTACTAATTTCAAATGTTGAGAATCATAATTGATTACTTCTGCTCTTACATTTCTCTAATATATTTTTGTCGTCTGAGACCATTGCTGATACTGACAACGTACAATTCGATAATTGAAGTTTTATTTTTATTCGAATATAAAAGAATAAAAGCTTAATTACCCCTCAGCAAGTAACAAAATGCGATTACTTGATACGATACGAAGGCTGCAGGATGAGCGGGAAGAGGGGAAAGAGCATGGTAACAGTGTGATAAATGATGAAGCTGGATATGAAATAAGAAAAAGTGATATGAAACGTTTATGGGTACATAATGCTGAAGAAAATCGAACAGGTTTAAGTTTGACACGGGACTACTGCTCTATTTTCTTCGATTGTTGCTAGACTGCTGCTGTATGATCAGGCTGCTGAAGAAAACAAAAAAGATTATTCTGCATTGGTCGACTAAGATGATGTTTATTACACTTTGCCTGATACGCACAAGTCGCACTTATTAGAAATTTTGGCTTTATGCAACCTGAACAATGGCAAACTACGATCTATATCAGTATGCACGATTGACGAATATCCAAAATCATTCTTAATGTGTATTGCAAAGATCTGCTTGCGTACAGCAATTTATCGTGCCTTCTATCGTGGCTGCTTTCGACAATTGACTTTATTCTTGTATTTTTCGTGGCTATCTTCATAGGATAATCCTATTCCTGATTCTTCCTATTGAACGCCATTAAACTCATGACTTGGCTTCTAATCCTTAATATCGTGTTAGAGATATTAACACGAAGAAAAAAACTCGTTATTACATCGTATAATTATTATTGCATAATATACATATTATATATATATATATAAATATATAAATAAAAAAATATAAATATACATATAACATAACTTATAACTTTGTACTTTTCCTGTAGATACGGCATATAATACTGTCACTTATAATTTAAACAATAAAATGTACGTTATTGAAGACAACGTTTGTTAAATGGAAGGAGGAACCCATCAAAAATCCATCAAGGCTTATTTCTTTAATCGTGCCAGGTTTTCGGAAGTTTCGGTAATCAAGTCCATTAGGCTGCTCGTAAAAAAGATTACGGCGCGGATACACATTATAGAGAGAAAGGGCTAGGGATTCTTGATCGATTTTTATAAATTTTCCATAATGAGCGGCAATCAAGTAATCTTCCACCCACGGTTAATGCAGTCGCCTTATATTCGCCGCTATCTGGCTCAATTCCATGAAACTTGGGTCTAGATTGCGTCTACTAGAGCGTCTTTTACTTGCCAGTTTTTATGAGAAAAAGGATATACCTTCGGATTTTTACCCTCATTACGAACCTTCCCTGAGGAGCCGGCAATTTTTGCGCCTGGATAAGTCGAATAACTTTTACTACTCAAGCTGACTAAATGATTGGACAGAAATTGGGGTAGGGTCAAAAATAAGAATAATTTTAGAAAACGTTTTTTCGTACAAAACAGCTTTATTAAATAATTTCAATCGTAACGTAAGGATTTTGAATGGAGACTTTTGTGCGCTTTGCCACTGGCTATGCATAATTATGCGAGAGAAAGTCCGTTCAACCCTTTCGGATAATAGAATGCATTCTTTTCGAGCAAGTAGCAATTTCGGCTACATCAACAACAGTATTCTGTCACTGCCCGCGGTAGACTGGCGCTTAGACAATGCTTAATTATAAAGATTGACCCTTTCAGCGAAGAGCAAGAAAAACCTGGCAGGTTTGGGTCAGTTTGTGCCCGAGGTTAGTCGTTCCTTGGAAAAGAAAGACCCACCCACGAAATTCCGCGGTGTTTGCAGGTACCATCTGTCGATTCGACGAATTCTTTAGACTCGTGTAGAGGCCGACGCACCGCGGGCCAAATTACGGATCCTAATTACCGGAGCTGCGTCGGTGATCATCGGAGGACCGGTATATATAAATATATATATAGTATATTTTCTACCCACCCTGAGGACAAACGCCAACTGCTTCTCCATTTCTCGACCCGGGAAGACTCCCACCTACGTTCGACGTGGTTCCATACCTCCCATTTCCGCAGCTCTTAGGAATGCCCCCCAAGCACCCTGTCCTTTCCCTGCACTTATTCCCTACTCAAGAGACACGAATTTCAGCCATTACACTTTCTTCAACTCTCTACCAATTTACTCCAATTGACCCTTGTTTTTCAGGAATGCTCGTGCGTAGGCATTGCTAGTCACCACCATACACTCCACAAAAATTTCTGCTACACTCGCTTTGCCGGAGAAAAACGCTTTTAAATTTATCTTTCCTTTAATTATTATCATCTTTCTAAATTAATTTAACAAATCTGACACTTGGCTGCTTATAATGTTAATAATTTTGCATCATTTAAGAGGTGTTAAGTAGGGAAAGAATTTTTTTTTTAATTGATAATAGTCTTTTTAAAGCTTCTCGTATAGACAAGATACTTTTAATTTCACGTCACTGAAGCGACAGCATAATAACACCGATCACCTGATTTATTCCTAGAATATTTTGAAAGATTTCTTATTAATCGCGTGCATTCCGATGAATTTATCATCCAAGCGGACACGAACAATCTTCGAGCACGATCATGGAGTTGAAAAATTTGTTGAAAAAAAGCGTTAACTGATCGTATATATTAATGGTATTAAGATTTAATTCAATAAATAACATAAATTTAACGGTACTTCAACTAATTGCGTACTCAAAATTAGATAAAATAATAACTTTAAATGAAATAATTAATATTTTCTTAAAATTCATAACTTTAATTTAATTTCATACAAAAGTATATATCTAATAAAATAGAGTAAGAATAATTTGGAAAGATGAACATCTCTGCCTATTCAGATCACATTTAAATTAGAAAAGATGGGCTCTCTGAAAAGGAACGATCCTGCTCTATATATACGTATGGCGTTTAGCTGAACTCAATAATTATTCTTCGAAGGGTAATTCTGTGGTAGCGAATGGTGAGCGATGATAATAATTATTGGAATCAGGTTCACTTAGCATACGTGTAAATTGCCGCTTACGTTAATCTTGTAGCTTCGTTCTCGTTATCGTTGTCGTTGTGACGATGGAGATTTAGGGATTAATAATCATCAAGAGAAGCGAGCTTCGTCTACAAAGGCTCGTTGGCAGAAATCGTCCGAGTCAGTAAGCTCTATACTATTTTTTGACAAACTAACTCCTCCTACCTTTCCAGCTTTACGTCGTGGCTACTCCTATAATTTTTAATACGTCAGCAATTAGCTTCAATCAAATCCACGGACAAATAACCAGTTTTATGATATAATCTATTTTTATTAAATTATTATTATTCTTTAAACTGAGAATTTAAATTTGGTGCAATAATCTTTTTTTAAGCCTTAGTGTCGATAATAATATTCTACCTTTTTTGGAAACGACTTTAACAATAAGACTTGGCTGAACCAGATGCCCAGGGGAGGACTGTCAAATTTTTAGGCGATATATGTTATTATTTTCTAGCATGAATAAAATTCGTTAGAATACGTTTAATTTATAAAATTTGTATCTCTTGGCATGCATATATATATATATGTAGTCAATTTTTAAATCCCCCCAATTCGGTTGCTTTAAGTATATAGCTCACGAAATCACGTGTCCTTTGACTAAGAGGCGTAGCGAAGCTTTGCGTGACAACCAATTTTAATGAACACGAAAGAATTATGTATATCGATCTATCCAATCGGCAGGGTCATTATGGTTATTTACTTTAATATATTTGCATCAACTGGGCACCGTAATTGCTCGTCTCAGTTTTATTTTATCAAGATTTATCTTCAGAGAAACTAGCTAATTGGTCAGATTTGACGTAAAACCAGTATTATTTTTATAATCAAATAGAATTTCAACTTGTTTCATTCAAAAATATGAAGTGATTGATGATCCTTATGTCTCACAGTCTACTGAAACGACACGGGTCAAAACGAATAACGTTAATAAGCTCCCTTAGACAAAGTACGCGGTTCGCGAATCAAGGATAGTAAAAAAAATAGCATTGCGGAGTAATTTATCGGATGGGATCACGGTCATTCTCACCCTGTAGCTGGGGGCGAGCTGCCATAACTCTTTGAAATAGCTAATATCTCACAACAGTCGTACAAATGCGAATCGGTTACTAGTTACTACTTACATGAGTTAAGGTGATTTATAGCTGCAGGGTAGCGGATGATGGTAGGGAAAAAAGGAGTTCTCAGATATCCAATGAGACTCCTCTATATGGGGTCGAGATGTAGAAGGCGAGGGAGGAGTTAGGTATGCGCACGAGTGCAAATCTGTCGGCTGCTGCCTGGCCAATTAAGGCCGTGTTTTAATCGTTCTCGCCTAATTGCTGGTCCATTACATTGTCTCTTCAGGGTATATACATACGTCCAACTAAATACATCTCCAGGCACAAAGAACGTAGCTCAGTCAGGATTATATAGAAGCAAAGTCGCGTCTCTTTTCGTTAAATCTAGACTGACCGAGTCCACGCTTCAAACTGTTTCACCCCTCACCCTCTGCCGTTTCTATTATCCAGCTTGAGACATTGCGTTGACCAATTAATGAAACTGTTGTTTTTTCAATAAGTATAGCTATACCAGTTGATAAAAAATAGATTTTAGGTACCGAGGGTGATATAATTTATATAGTGAAATGATCTTGATGGGTGAAAAGGAAATTCAGAGTGGTAATCTTTGTTTGTGAAATAGAACCGGTTGTCCTTAATAACCACCCTCGCACATGGCCTAAGGATTCGGTGCGACCTGCAATCACGCCATAGACATTTCGCGGCGACTCGATCATTATCACGGCCAATAATCACCGGGACGTATTCCGCTAAGTGCTCCCTCTGGTCTTCACCCCCCAATCCCCTTCCCCTCCTAAAGACGATAATCAGGGCTTGGCCTCGGATGGACGGCATCTCTAATTCGGACGCAATTACCCCCGGCGATTAAAAGCATTTAATTGTTCGGAGAAAATTCATAGGCGGCCTCTCTCGCTTTACTCGTAATCAAACTCGCGGTCCGTGGATGGGGTGGATGTGGTCCATTTCAGCCATTTCAGCTCCCGTACTTTATGAACCCAGGCTATCATCGGTCGGATATTTTATGACTCATTGAATCACAAATTTAGATTGCCCGAGATAGCATTGTAATAATAAAGTTTATAAATTGGAGCCAGCTCGAATTTCGGGACTCGTTAAATTCGTCTGCGCACAAAAGTACTTGAAGAAGGATGTTAAAAAGTTTCTTTTAAGCACTTCGTGGGAGGGAGCTATCGTCATAGATAGTATTATAGCCTACTATTATTGAAGGCGTCAATAAAAACAGAATATTAGCGCTTCATCGCGTGTGTAATTTAACAGTTGGATTGCTAATGTTAGCAAAGCTAATAGTCATGAAAGTGCAATTAAATCATATGTAAGACGACAGAAATTTGTTTTAATAATGGAGGTTTCAGCATTGAGCATAGAGTAAGTGGTAGAAACTAGAAAGACTGCGTGGGTTATAATGACTGGGTTAATGATAGAGTAGCTGCAGCATAGATCTCATAATGGTACGCTAGGATCTATGATTTCCCATTTGTTACCGTTGCAAGATCTAAAGACCTCGATGATACGATAATATCTTCTCGATTTGGCACTTGGAAACAACGGCTTTTTGCCCTTTTACAAATATACATCTTACGCCTTCGATTCACACATAGTCTTATACGAGAAAGTTACAGCACAATATTATATAGCATACATATATATCCTTGCTGAATGGTAATGCACAAAACAATGAACATACCGTGCAGAATCTTTTTCCAAGAATTTCCAGCTAGCTCTGTGGAATTGTTTCCGCGCATCCTAGATATTAAAACTAGCAAAAAATGATTGCACAATAGGCATATGTCTATTAGAAGCGAAGTAGTTTTAAAAAAATGTAAAGTCGTACGGTTCGCATAGTTCGGTCGGAGGATAAGAGTTTGTGGACAGTTTTTTTCATTGGTTTTTGAATGGTCGGACGAGGAATTAAAGAAATTAGGCTCGCCGCGGGACTCAGAGGGAAGGCCGCTGCGCCGGCTAGGAATCCAGGAGCTGTCTCACGCAGGATCAGATATCGTCAAGCGAAAGATTCACGGAAGGGGGTTGCTTCAAAACATTTCAGAGTCTCGTCTCTCGTGAAACTTCCACGCGTTTCTCGGCGGGGAGTCTTATTTCCAACAGCAGTCGTTTATAAACAGAATCGTGTCCTTTTTCGCGGTCACCTGAAGCTGCAGGACCTCGCGGAGTAAGGCGTCCCGCTGTCGTCTCTCCAGAAGGACCCTAACCGCTAATTAAAATTAACGATAATAAGCTTCGTCGGATTACTGCGAGTTCGAAGTCGCTACTGTCAATTAAGCCTTCTCATCACGCAAAATATTTCAAACGGCCAATCCCACGCAAATCAGTCGGATTTTTTCGTCAAGCATCGAGAGAGTCAAGCCATTACAACTATGCGCATCGGGATGCCTATAAAATCTTCGGCAATAGCACACTGCTTCGGCCTCTTTCTAAATTGTCTCGTTCCTAATTGACGGTAAACGTAAATTATTGTTTCTTTATGACGATATTACTTTGGTAAAAAATAAATAAAATCAGCAGTTAACCGGTTAATTCAATTATTCCGCACGATCCATCGATGAAAATTTATATCGGATATTTCCCGAAAATTAATGAATTTTATTTACGATCCCTAAATCATGTTCTTAATAAAGAGATAACCGCTTTGTGGGACGGGACCTGCGCAATGGCACCGGCTCGACTTTTACAATATACACAAACTGCCAGCAGGATATGATGCTTTTACTATCGTTTTCTTTTAGCGGTGCACGCGCATTTGCGCATACCGAGTCCGTGTATTATAATTAATACCAAGCGCGTATTAATTGCACTGTAAATTAACATATTGAAATACATATAGCCAGCTGAGCGTAAAAATTATTTCAATTCCGATGTAATAAGAAGGTTAATTTCTTCGCAAATACTAACTGTACTGATAATATTGAAAGTATATTTACAGCAAGCTAATTAAATCCTTATTAATTTCGTGTAAAATCATCGATACGATTTAAATCATTCGATTAATGTGGTTTTTTTTGCTATATTTGCTCATATTTATGGAGGGACGAATAAAGGCAAGCTGCTGGTATGGTGTGGTATATACTATAAAATCGTTTCGGTGGATGATGACTTTAGTGTGATTTTCAAGTGGAAGCAGGTATCGTATATAGAAACACTACACATACACATAAGCATTATAATTAGTGACAAGTGCCTGCTATGCTTTAACGAGTTCGTAGCGCGCATTGACAGCGGGAGGGAAACGTTCCGGGATATCGCAGCTGCGAGAGCGCAGAGAAAAGAACTTTTCAGCTCCCAATAAATTCTCGAAACAAGCGCCGCCGTCTTACGCCACGTCCCTCCTGTATTATCACCTCGCCTAATAAACCTATAAATTCCTCAACGACCGAACATTTTACCTGAGAACACGATTATACTCTCTCGTGCTCGATCCTCCCCCTGCATATTTTCAACCAAACAGCCTCTATTTTCTCCCAACATTTCCCCATCAACTATTCATGTTTATATTTAAATGAAAATAGAGCTGCCTCCTTTATAAATTTATACCCCTATGTATATTCAGATTTAAATTTTCAAATATTAACATTTCCTCGGTAGGTATTAATAAAAACAATTTCAGCATTTAAGATATTTTTAGTTAAATATATTCTCGATTTGAAAGCAGTAGAAATGGATCGATAAGCTGAAGAAAGATGTGCTACAGTAGAATTGGTTGCTGGTGCCACAGTGCGGCAGTGACCAGCAGTGACTAGAAACTCGGAGCAACAGGTGCTTCTTGATGGGAAAGAGATGGTCAATGTTAAAGAAGGATGCAGAAATGGAGAAACGTATGGTATAAGCTGTGAAATAGCGTTGGAAAATATTTTCATTCAATCTTGAGAAATTTTAATGAAATAATTGCAACAGCAGAGTAAGTAATTGCATGATGATAAACAAATTGCAAGTTTCTAATTGTTGTAAGAAACTACTCAACAATAAGAGCTTGTAACAAAGGAGACCATTTCATTTTTGCTCAAGTGTACAAAATTAACATGCGCATATCAAACCTTGCCCCTTGACTGGCATGTAATTCACAAGATGAGTGTACAGAATGTATATTAAAGGACTTAGCGATGTAGAGGGCAGCTGCAAAGGGAAGTGGACACCCACCATAGGTGGATCGATCAGCGCGTGGATGGTTTAGCATAATTGCATGATTTTTTTAAAGCAGCGCTCTGTGTGGTCAACGAAGTAATTAACTGCTTCAGTCGATCCTGACAATGACTCCTAAATAAAAAAAAAACACTTAAATTTATCATCACGACATACAACCACGAGCACTCCCAGCCAATTTCGAGGATATTACGACATTTTGTCAGTTATTGAAGCGCGCATCATAATTAAGAGGGGAAAGATAAGGTTTTTAATTAGTCTCGTCAAAGCTCACGGGTGTAAAGTCTCGCAAATGCTCTGTATGTACAGTAAATCAGCTTAAATCAAATCAGTGTATATAGAGTTAATTTATCAATTGTTTTTTTAAAAGTTATAGCTGAAGCAATTATACATATTTCAATTAAAGAATGAATAAGCGGATATTGAGGAGACTTTGACAGGATTTAAATGAACGCAGTATCAAGAAGCTTTTATTGCGATATTGGCAGATGGTTTATATGATTCATTGTTCGATTGCTCATATAGGCTACTCGGGGCATGATTATGGTAGAAAAAAGTGGCACCGGACGAATCCACGAAGGCTAGTCGAGGTATGGGACGAGGTTCTACTAGCTCTCCTCCTACAAAACACGAAAGGAAATAAAAGTCCAAAAAGACGCGTGGTTATACGTCGAACCGGTTTTCCACGGCCGTCCTCACGATTTGGTCTTAACGATTCGATCGCGGATAACTTTTATCGAATGTGCAGTGGACTGACAGTAGTAGGAGGTCGATTCTCGCGACTCAGCAGATATTAAAGACTCGTGTCCAGATGTCAAGATACCAATTAAGGATCATCCTACCATTGCAGGATTCGCTGGCAATGTTCGTGCGACCCGATCCAACATTTCCAGCCGGTCTTGGTCGCTGAAATTTTTAGCAAAAAATGTGCGATTGCGAATGACTAATTCAGAAGAACGGCCAACAAAACTTGATTGTACGGGAAAAAATACGTAGCTCTTATTTCGCGAAGGATTCTTGCTTCTTTGCTATCGTCAGCAGGATATTCGAGTGGATTGAATTTCGATTGCATGGTACATTGCAATTAAATATACATATAAACGAATTTCCACGAGGGCTTGCATATACGAGATGCGATAAAATCTAAGAGTGGTCAATTAAGATTGTGGGTTGAATTATCACATTTGACCAAGCGTACGCTGCGTTTATATAGTGACTAGTATTATGGAATTTTCAGGTGTGCGATAATAATGTAATGGGAGGGGGGACAGCAGTATTGGTGAAATATATGGCAGGAGGGCAGGCGGAACAGCAACAGGTTGTCGAACGCGTTCGACTATAGTGGCAAGGCCGGTCTCTGCTCCACGCACGAGAAGCGCATATTAGAAAGTCTCGCCGCCGCGGTGCTCCAACGGTATGCGATTGTTCATTACGATTGGGCCTTATTTAGATTCCTAAGGACGCATTCTCGATCTATTCGGAGCTGGGCCTCCGGGCCTATGGGCCTCTAACCTCTGTCGCACGCGCAATATCTCCTGCATGGACACTATCGATCCTGCTACCGGAAACACTTGCTATTAATGAGCCGACGAATGAAATTCGCCGCTCTCGCCTTCTCACAAATGCTTACGCTTCGTGTTTGCAACGGCGAACGCATTAATTTTCACTTCCTGAGCACTCGATCAGCCCCGGCTCCAATCGCCTCTAACTTATTAGTCCTATTTATACTCCCCGATTATTGGTATTTATAGCCCGCGCATTATCCTTATTTTATATCCGTTCGTGTAACAGATGTGCTAATATTGCTTTCATTTTCGTAATATACACCGCGTGGCTCTCTCCCTCTAATGTAGATAATGGCGAAGATTGCGCTGCATCGAATTAATTCCTCCTGATTAAGCACCACCGCGGCTTATAAATCTCTGCTAGCGCGATTCGCTGCTGCTTGACCTCTTTAAAATCAACTACCAGCTGGATTTTTAGCTTCGCGCTGCGCTCTGGATTTATTAGGTTAGATCAAGGACAGGAATGATAATATATTTAAGTTGGCTAAATAATGCTCCATAAATCTGGTAAAATGCTTCATTCGAAGAGTCCGCGGCTTGCATAGAATAGATGCTTGGCAGGCGTCCGTGCATTGTTTGTTAGTATTACGTGGGGACTCGCGGTGAAGGAGCAGACTTTGCAGCGTGTAACCACCCACCAAGTTCAACGCTCCCGGGGGAAGAGTCGAGCGTAGCGTCCTCTCCGTTACGGGGACAAACTGAGGGGACGCGTCCCACAGGCTCCTCAAACTTTTTCTCCTTATTACATTAGCGATGATGGAGTGCGGGCCGGGTTACCTAATGCTCGCACAATGGCGACAACGCTCGCTGCGAGCAAAGCGCATAAATCTACGAACAAGGGGATACCAGCGAGAACTCCTATCTTGCGATGTATCGCGCTGGTGCTCGCTAAATATGTTATAAATTCCCGCATGAAACATTAGGGAATGTCTTGAATGCATCTAATGCCACTGGCTAAACGCGTCTGCGTCCGAGCTTGAGCCTCCGTCCAGCCGAGATTCAGTTTTCGTTGCCGGAAACGAGACTCTGCTGACTTTCAAATCGGCTTCTCATCCAAAGCAAAAATCTCTCGCTCTTATTTATACGCACAATGCAACCTGTACGTGCTTCGTACATCTGCTGACCAGATTATAGGCCTAATTCTCGTTTTGATAATATATTATTTTTCTTACGAATAGATTTACTAATTGTTTTCTTTTCGATTATAAACTTTATGCAAACATATAATTAATTAGAATAGTAATTTAGTCATTTATAATAATTTACCAAGTCGCGCGAGGGAACCTTTAATGCACGAGCTAATGCAAATTATTAAAACTCATGTATAATATATAAAAAATCTATGTATATATATATCATAAGTGACGTTAATCCTTCATCCATGAATTAAGATTTTATTGGGGCGTAAGGTAATCGCAGTGATATTATCACCGCGTTGGAGATTCGCTTAATTTTTGTCAACTCATTGACTAAGTATGACGTATGGTCTTCCTGGCCAATCTGATCTATGTGCTGGACGCTCCGCGACAGTGTTCAAGGGATCAGAGAGGATGCACCAACTTTCATATTCGACAATGCAAAAATGCTGACCGTTAAGAACCACGAAGGTAGCTTCTATGAAGACAAACGTGTTAAAAATTCTTAATTTACAACAACGATTAGCGAACATTACTTTTCTTCATTTTTATTTTATCACTCTTTTCCATGAGTGTCAATATCCGACTTTGTGTCAGAGTTTTTCTCATTATTCTATTGTATGCAGTAATTACTGTTATAACTCCTTTCTATTAGAACAAAAATTTAGAAATTAAATTTCCTCTCGTAATAAATACCCGTCAGAAATTAATTTATTGCCAGAGTAAGCACAATTTACGCATATATTAATCTTTGAACTTTCAAAATGTGTTATAATACAGCAACGTGCATTTTGCAAAATTAACGTTGTATTTTTGAACCTAGAGTTCTGTAAACTCAAGCTGATGTGTTATTTGTACAACAGGGCGTATGTCACTTTAGGAGTTATCAGTCAGAGCCTTGTTGAATGAAACCTTTCAAGAATTAGTGAAAACTTTAATAAGGGAAACCGATAAATGTAAATTTGATTGAAAGATATAACAGGCCCACAAAAAAGTGGTCGACCCTGTAACAAAGCCCTCCCTCTCCTGTCAACCATAGCTAGCCGAGCATCTAAAATTAGTGCATAGACTAACACCAATTACAATCAGATAATACTAATCAATTTGATTAAGAAGCAGGCTAGAAGCACTATACACGATACGATACAGAAGGGGAGACACGATAAGAAAATCTTAGTTGAGTTTGGGAATCTGTCTTATAAAAATTTTGGTATTCATAAATTATATAGTTTTCATTTTGTCAATTGTGAACTGAGTCAGTTAAGTGAGCCACGGAGTTTCCTACTTTTTTATGTTTTTTAAAAAGATCTATTGATTTTTAGATGATCTTCTGTGTTTGAAAAAAACAACTGACCTAAAGGAGGAAGTTAAGGCAATATTTGTTTTTAAGGGTAAAAATGAAAAAAAGAAGTATACTTTTGTGTATAGTGCAGCAAACCATTCTTCTGTGAACCTGTTTGTGATTATTAGTCTCTTTGTCGATAGGGCCAAGAGCAAAAAAGTGTCAAGGATTTCGCTTATATTGTAAGTGTGACGTTAAGGTTGTATAATGGGCTGTAAATAACCATTTCCTAAAGTCGCCGCAGAGGAATATTGTTTGCGATAGTAATTGTAATGTTTCCCGGATCTCATTTGCTGGCTTTCAGCCGTTAATATACGGCGGCGTCATAGCGAGGGGCCACGGTTCGCTCGTAACTCACTGAAACGTAACAACGAACAGTTCATCTAGCCGGTGGTCGTCGCGTGGGTGCCTTGAACGTTTCACTTTACTCTCTGTGTGGTATTGCTTATCCTCTCGCTAATCGGCTTAGCAGAATCACCCTCTACCAATAATTACTGCAGTGGTCCGATCGATTAAACGAGAGCCTTCAGAGGAAACGAGAGATTCGTTTAAGGGATTCAATAAGGTTGATCGAAGTGCTACTAGGCTATATATAAGATTGGAGCGAGCAAGAACCGGAAGCATAAATCTCGTAAATTCTATAAATTTTAATGGATTCAATGAAAGTGAATAGTTATATCGTCCTGCAGAGTGCGGTGGATAGCAAGTTGATTAAAGATCCAATGTAAAAGTCAATAGGCTACTTGGTTTCTAGTTGGCTGGAGGGTCTGGATATTGCGAAATATTTCTCGCGTTTAATGAATAGCAAGTTGTGGCTGCTACTGCTTTGGGATGGGCTGACTGGTTGGCGATAAATCGCAGTAGGCCCGCAGCGATCTCCAATGATTTGCAATCGCGCTTCGGAGGCCCGATGTGAACTTACCACCGAGTTACGCGGGTGCATCAACAACAAGCCGTTGTAGTGGAGGCGTATAATCCTTTGGGGCTAACGCGCACCACAATTATCCGCCTCATTACTGCCATGAATATGCATAAGCGCCTTCTGATCCTGAGAAAGAGCGAGCGAGACACCGGAGCACGCGGACCAGAACGCAATATTTACATTGTTGGGCCCGTAGGCGCGGACTCTGCACGCTTGCATGCCTGCATCTCTAATTCCTATCTCTAGCTAAATCGATAAAATTTCGTCCTACACTATATACGCACCGTCCGATCGCGATAATTGCTTCCAGCTCTGTAGATTGCTTTGCCCGCCCTTGAAACGAAAAAGAATCGCGTGAGAAAATTCGTTCGATTAACATATACATGTACCAGTCTCGCGTTGTATCATTTCACATTGACTTTCTTATTAAATAATTATCTTGCTACCTGCTACTCGATTAAACTATTTGTTTACTTTATATATTACTCCAATGTTAGCTTTCACGGCTTGAAAAGAGCGCGATGCGTAGATAAGGTCTAATTTATATTTTACTAATTGTTTTTTACCCGCTATTTAATGTTTATATCCATGAGTCAGAACTGGAGCGAGCTTATCGGGAATCAACATTAGAGCCACGTCTTAAGTATTAATAAACGTCATTTATCGAAATATCTAAAGTATAGTGTGCGTACAGGAGTGTGCCAAATACGAAATGTTGCTTTATTATCTTTTTGCGCATATCACTCCGTGGAATTTTCTAATATCCGTTTCCTATCTCAAACCATATCCATCCCTACTCTGGATCGAGGAACCTGATCATTTTATTCTTGTATAGAAAGTTTTCATTTCAAAGACTTATTAAAGGAGATATTATTCATTGTAACGAAAAAATGATCTAATGTGCAATTATAGTAACGTCGTTTGCTGGATTTTTCAAGTTTAATGAAGTGGACAATTGAACGTGAATAATTATAGATTATTAAAGGATATTTCTCGGCTAGAACTTGGAATCCATGACTGAATCTAGCTTGCGGAGCTCGGTGGTCCGGAACAAAGCGCTTGCTTATGAGAGCCCTATAAATATCATTATGACGATAAATTATTGGGCAATCGTAGTTGGGACTGGAGAGCGACGTTAATTACAATTAGAACGGTAATCGGCGGCAGCTTGTTCTGGGGGACGGCGTTGTAAGCGGCAGTCGTAAATTTGCTGGTGCACTGCTGCGACGTTTATAGGCACGCGACGAAGCTCCTTTCAGAGCCTTTCGATTCGCCGTTCGCTTTCTCATTCGATCACATTCGCTGCCAGGGAAACAGCTAACTGCCTAAACGCCTTTTACTCTCGTGTGCTTTAGAGTCGATTCATATCAAGAAATCTAAACAAAGACATTAGCAATTAAAAATATTTATACCAACAATTTTTCTTCAAAGCAAAGATTCTCTTTACTAAATACCGATCTGTGTAAAATTCTGCCGCCATAAATTGCTGGGCTTGCAACAATTATTGATCGTTAATAATTATAATTAGTGATTGTAAATAATCACCTCTTTTTAATATAATCGGAAGCTAAGATTAACCCGACAAAAAAACTTACCCACAAATTGTTCTCAAAAGCATTAAAATTTCCATAAGACGACGTGCCAATTGTTTATAGTTCTATAATATTTTTGAAGAGATCTTTGAGCTGTTAGTTTCATGCGTGGAAAGAAAAGTATCCGTCATCGTTCGAAGAACCATTCTAAGCTGTAATTTATTCGGTTTTCGGGTTACGTTGAGAGACTGTCTCTTGTTCTTTAAAGCGGCTAAACGATTCAATTTGTGCCAATTATAATGCAACTGGAGGGGTTTCGGAAGTCGAGTGCGGTTCTTTTTATCGATTGCACTCTGGTCACGAGACAGGATTTCTCGTGTGGGCGTCCCGCAACGAATCGTTGACTCTATCTCGACAATTTTGTACTAATCTAAACGATATTGGACACTCGAGTGACGTTGATAATACATTCAGCGGTCAGCCTGAGAACTCTTGCCTGGTGAAAGATGACGTTTTGGACAGGCTGGGTCCTCGGGAATTATGCACAAAACGATAATTGGTTATAAATATGAATATATTTATCTCCAAGTATTATAACACGGGTCTTCTTTCTCTCTTTTTCTTTTTGTGTTTTTTAATGAAATTCTATATGTATAGTACCATATGACAATAGGAGTACATAACTAAAATTTTTTGTTTAAATTTATGATTATTAAAATTGCAGTCAACTTTAAATCATAAAAATATACATTCGGCTAAAATTCGCATTCAGTGGAAAATATGAGATTGAAAAGAGCTTTAATTAACTATCTTTGTTTAATTATTTTAAAAGTTTGTTTCCACCTGCCAAAACTACTTCTGCGGAATATTGCAGAAGCAAAGCTTTAGACCTATTGCAATGCGTTGCACTGTTATCAAAAAATGTTGGAATGCTCGTAAATGTGACAAATGCCAGAAGTAAGATGAACATTTGCGTCATCGTCCACCCCCGATTTACTTAGTCCTCGCGAATTGTCGTAGATATATCTGAAAATAGCCTTCCCAGAATAACGAAGAATTTAGACCACCAACGCGTGACTCTCGTCTCAATTAACGTTTAAAGAGCCGTTCACACGAAACTACCACCCACCATGTCATTCAAGAGTATATTCTTTATTAATCTTTTAGTAAAAGCGGCTCGATTGCTCCATGAAGCTTCAACTGGAATATCAATCTTCATTTCAATCGTTTATGTCGGCTAAACTTAAGCCGAATAAACAAACTAACCGATCAATCATCATATATTTATATATATTGCTGTTACTTCTAAATTGAATTAAATAATCGCATAAACGTGATAAGCGTTAAAGCTACGTGGATAATGAATAAAATAATGCTCGTTACACCAGTAGCACTATATGCACTACTAACTGCGATCATTATAAGTGAAATGACATGCGGGATTGCTTGTAGATTTTTTTTTCATTAGCGTGAAACATAGTGGTGGTTTCTTCGGTGGTTTGGCAAAAACCCGCAAACGAGGAATTCGCGCAAAGTCTAACGCTCGGTTTATCTAGCGAGGTCTTGGCGTAATCTGTGAAAATCTAAGCGTGGCCATCCTCGCTGAAATCTGGTCGCGTAGTCTGCTGAGTTTCATGGCAAAGTGGGGTCAATTGGAGACGAGGACCCCGTCCGCGCGCTCCCACACTCCGCAGAAATTTATTCCGTGGCTCTAATCGAGGCCGACCACTACCGAGACGTGCTGACACGACTACGGGAGGACTGAAGCTACGAGACTCACAGGGCCACTTCGCTTTGCTTGCTTTCGCCCAGATGAGACACCTCGCCTCTACCATCATCCCACCAACTTCGTATCAAAATTTCTTTCGTCATCTTTCCATTATCCAATCTCTAAAAACTAATATTTCTATATAAATATCTCACAAAAGTGTATACACATCTGTTATTATTTTTGTATGACACCATAACTATTTTGTTATAAATTGAATGCATTCATTTAAGTTTTTTTTTGTATAATTAAATTTATCTGTAAATAAATGTGACAGTACAGAGTTACGTACGTACACGGTAGCAAGTTTTCGACTGCAGTATATCAAGTAACATAAATTATTATAATAAAGTACACGAGACGTTGTTAAGCTATAGATATTAATAAAGCTGGGCAAAGACAATGATGTGAAAGTGTTGCTGGAGTTTGCTCAATGGCACGTGGTAAGAGTGAACGAGGGAGGGGAGGTGGGATTTACCTGGTAGAAGTTTGCTCGACAGTTCCCTGCATATGACACTTATGACGTGCAAGAACCTACGTGGGAGAGCCACCTACGCATAGTATTCCTAGAGTTAATACTCTTTATGCTCGGCAAATGCGAAGTATGCCTTTGTTGACCTGCCACGTTGTCGCACTACGTCCTTAAGCCTCGTTCACACGACTGTATAGTATTCACTTTTCAACATATAACGATTTTTATCTCTTATTCATAAACTTATAATGAAATATAATTAAATTTTCGATAGTGCTAAAAAGTTTCAATCCGTGAGAATTAGGACACGACGTTCGAGTGAAACCTTAAAAGCAGAAATTTTATTATCTTTTTTTAAGAGAGAAAACTGTCATTAATTTCTGTCATTCTCTGATAAAGAGAAAATGTCTTTCTTTTGAGGTTTAAAATAAAATTTATACATTAAATGATTCACGTTCTTCTTAATATCACGGTACTTCATTGAAGTAGCATTGCGCAGAGGGTATGGTATGACAGGTGGAAGTACAAGAAAATGAGCGAGGAAGGGTTTACGATGATCACTTTGGAGATTATGGCCCCTCGTAAGCAATAACTGCTTGATCGAACGATATATCGTTCTGATCATCGATGTAAATCGAGGCTTGTCCTTCCACATTTATGATACATAGTTGTCGATGTCCCAGTAGCCCAGAAATCTCAACCGAAGTCGTGGGGATCGTTATTCTCGGATAACTGTGCGAATACACTGAAGAACCGTTGCTTTCTTAACGATCGCGATATCAAAGAAGAGAGCGTGCCCGGAATTCGGCGTAATTTTTGTCTCGTAAAACTACCAGCAAAATCTGCTTAGATCGTTGTAATCATTCCATTACCAACACTGCGCTGCTTTAAAATAACTAGACCGAATTATTTCCTATAAGGTAGGGGATTCCTACATATATTTACTACATACAATAACTATATATTCAATTCTTGCATTATTAAAAAATTAATCGTTGAGCGATAAATGGGGAATTAAAAAAGTCTAGTACAAATTTATGCTTGCGATTCGATGTGGATTGTTGCAAAATACAGCGAGGTACAGTAGTGGCTGGTTCTGTTTTATAACGCACCGTTCTGGTGCCGTATAGAAAATCAACAGGGCGTTTCGTCGACACTGCTAAAAACTGTTAATGGCAAGTTATAAATTATTAATGCGCGTATTATCCGTGCGCCAGTAGTAAGGCTTTTACGAGGAGAGTGCGTGTCGTTTGTATTGATGTGGGTAAACCGGGAGTGCAGACATTGCACACCCATGAACGCATACGGAAGCCCGTATATTCATGCGATGTGAACTCCTGGGTATGTAGGCTCCCCAGTATGGCTCCTCGAACGGGGTAACACACGCATATTCCTCGTCCGTGTGAGCCATCCGCACTGATTCACGCGCACTATTATGATATTAACAATGGAGCACGTAAAGAACTTTGTTTGGGATCGGCTCGGTAGGCTCCGAGGGTGCACTTCAGGTGTAAGAGAGAATTGTATATAGTGTGTTTTCAGATTTCTCTATCTTTTGTAAATTTCCGCATCTCACTATGAAAATTTTTTTCACTTAACTAGCATTGCAGACACGGATTAGGCTAGAAGAGTTAAGCCCGAAATCTAGTAGGGGGCTGTAACGTACAATATGCAAACATGTTTATTTAGAAGCTCAAAAATTAGCCGAAATATGTATAGAGAGTATACGAGAACTCAATAGTTTCTATTCTTCTTTAGTAGTTTAGCTGAACGAAAAGGTTCTCGAGAATTAGCCGAATCATGCATTGCGAAAGACAGAGACATCCGAAAATACTATGCGGATCTCGCTTGCACTCAAAGTGCACCGAAGCCCACCGAACTCGACCGAATTTCTATACACAGCTGCAATAGTGTGCGTGAAGCGGCGGGGTCGGCTCATACGGACGAGACCGCATATGCCTGTGCATATTCTCTTGGGGTGTGTGTGTGTGAGTGTGGCAAGGTGGGGAAACCAAATACCCATAACTTCACAAGTATTTGTGATCAGCGAGTACGGACGGAGAAGAGTAGAAATGACTCACTGATGTACACTGCTCTTGTGTATGTGCGAGCTTGAGCGGCTAGGTGGGGGTATAAAATACCCATGAGTTCACATTACTTCGTAGACTCGTATAAAACTCTCTCGTCCAGGCCGTTCACGTTTCTGCGTGTGGGTCAGATGGAATGCCACCGTTTTGGCACGCTTTTGCGAATACAAGCTTACCTACACTTTTGTAGGTTTAAATACGAATCAGCTCGAACTGGTGTAGGCGTAATGTAACTTATACGCGTAAAGGAAAGCTCATACAACGCGGCTAAGTTTTACGCATTGTAATCACAAACCCATCAGAGTTTTCTTGCAATTTTGCTAGAGGGATTGAATCATGCTATTATAAGTATTCAGATACAGTATAGTATATTATATAAATATCTAAATGCAATGTTTTTACAGACCATAAAACGATTTTAATTGTCCTATAAAAATACATGAATAAATATAAAATTATTAATTAAAATCTCACCCAAGTTGGCCAGCTTCCTTATTGTAAGCAATAATAAAGGAAGTTTTACTGTTAACATTAAGTTTTAAAATTTACATTGCGATTATTATCGGAGAATACTTAGAAACTACAAAACTTTTCAGCATAGATTTAACAAAATACCCTAGCTTATGCAATCGTAAATACAAGTTGGGAAAATGATAGTGAAAAGTGTCTTCGAGATTTGGTGAACTTTGGCAAATCCATATCACAAATTCATTTTTCGAATGTCCTATAGAAACGACAAGGTGTCGATGCTGTCCTCCCTCCCCGCCATTAACTGTTTTTGTAAGGAGTCGCGTATATGCGTGTGTCATTGGAGCAACTTTTATTGGCTGGCATGCTTCCTTTAGTGTCGCTCGTTTATGAGCGAGTAATTGCTCGATGATTTCGGCTCCTTTGCACCAGTACCAAGCCGCCCGCACTCGTCCGCCGTCTCGACTACTAAAAGCTACTTCTGCAGTTTGCTGCTACTATAGGCCGATAATGCGAACGAGACCCCCTTCCACAAGACCCTCAGCAACATCAGCCACAAGAACTTTACACTCCCGAGCATACCAAGTATCCCAACCATTTATCACTAACAGCAGAATACACTTTTTCTTTACCAAAACTCATTCCAGCTTCGCTATACCGCATAACTTTCCAACAATTCTTGCAACTCCAACATTTTTCATTAGATGAGGCGATTCCTTGTTTTTTGTTCTATAGTAATTGCCAATTTTAAATATTATTTCTTATTAGGAAATAATCACTGGTGGATCTTATACAGCTCTACGGGTGTATAATAAATTGGGCTACGAGATGTAGGTACTTTGGATAATTTCAACTTCGCCAGGTAGCATCGTTAAATAGCGCACCTGTTTCTTGAGGATTTAATTCTATAAGGCCTTTGTTCGCGCGAAAAGTAGATACTTATTTACTAAGGATTAAGTGTAAAAGTAATAAAAAAGTAACCGACGATAAGTTTTTAATAGGAGGGGTGAGTATTTTCTATATCCAGAATAGTAGTCTTCGGTTTGCAATAATAAGGTAAGAGTAAACCTCGAGTAAGAAATTTATGTTTGCACGCAGACAAAAGCGTTTTTAGGACTGGCAAAAAGTTTAGTAGTCGACTGATTTAAAGATTTATTTGTTTCAAGTAATAAACGTATAAGAAATTGAAGAGGGACCGGAGTTTTCATATTATTATTGTTATTTTCAGTTAAAGGCTTGGGGAATAATTTTTTCAGCTTTTATATATAAATTTAAAAATATTCAGTGTAATAAATATACCATTACGATTAATAGCTGCATCGACATTTTATCTGTTCTGATTTATCCAGAAACCTAATGAGAGAACTTTTCTTTATGAAGGTATTTTACAAGATTAATGATTAATTTTTTATTTGTTTATGTAATAAGTAACAACAGTAATGAATAATATTGAAAGTGCACGTGAAAACGTTATTATCAGCAGGAAAGTATATTGCAATACAAGCTTAATACACCTTTGACTAATTATTCGATATAGACGAGCTGGGTGCTAAAGATTTATTTGTGAATTTACAGCTTCATTTAACTGTTAGCATATTTTTTACTGCTATAAATTAACTTTCGATTAATTTCTGATTATGGTAGCGATTGATAATCAGCAATACAATTTTCTCTTGGACGATAAGCGATAAAATTCTAAGGACAAGTTCTCTCTCTTTTTTTCAGTAACATGCAACTCGATAGAAATTCCTTAGATTGGCCCCAGGATGTCGGACTCACCGGCTTATCGGAGCGGCTCGTTATCATCGCCGTTGGCGCAGAAATGAAGCGATTAGTTGGCGATAGTTGCGCCTGCCAGTGAAGGAAGGTAGACTAACCGCGAATTCCCTGTAAACGAGAAGGCGCTGGAGAAATTCTGATACGCCTACTAATACACGCAACGTTTCTCAAAGATCATCAGCTGATTTTTATATCGCTTATATTGCACGAAAAACCGGATCTACTTTTTTCATCTGATGTAATTCTAGATATGCTTTATTTTCAGTGAAACTCGACAGTTTCCAGACGTATGATGTTAATTAATGTCTTTTGAAACAGCTGAATCTGTTATAACGTACGAGTAAATGATTAATTATTATTGCTACATTTTCGTCATGATGGATTAATTAATTTGATGGAAAAAAAATTGAAAAGATTGAATAATATTTATCATAGAATTAACATCAACACAGATATTTCATTCATTGCGGGATGGTTTAAGTTATCTTTCTGCAATCGTGCAAATCTACCGTTTCATAAAATATTCAGCAGTCATATATTGGCAGTAGACTACGTTCAGCGAAAATAGTCATGAATCGGCTATTAATCAATTAATAAGTCAAATTCTCGCACGATCGAACGTGCTAGTTTCAGTAACCGTCCTCAAATGAAACGTACACGACTTTTATTATTAACGAACACAGGAATAATCGAATTGAATAATCCCAGAATTATCCAGCGACAGACACATGTATATCCTAATCTCCAAGACGACCAGAAGGAACCCTCCATAATGTCAGGTAATATTGGTCACGGTATTTCAAATATACCACACATTAACTATTGAATTAGGACATTTTAATCGTTAAATCGACGCTTCCAAAATGAACCAACGAATGGTTTTATATTTATTATAAATCTTCGAACTCTAAACGAAGTAGTACCATATACGAGTATACAAAATTTTGCGGTGCGAATCAGTAATAACTTTACGACATTCACAATTTCAATAATAGCCATGTCTTCTTGTCTTTTAGAACGTGATGAAATATTTAAATATGTCTTGCGCAACTAAATTTGACACTTCTATATCGGTAGGTAAATCTATATGGATTCGTCAATCGTACTCTTTAAGAAGGTTATTTGATCACATAGATTCATACCGTATAGTAGTCAGACCATTTTTAACTTTGAACACGTACATAATTCTGTTATAAATTGAATGAATAATAATTAAAAATTTCTAAAAATATTTCACAACAAGAAAAAATAACATATGTTTGACCCACTAATCATCCCATCCTCTTTTGCAGTGCTGCTGCATGCTGTTTTGTTAAAATCGATAATTTGTTTGTTATTACGCTCACAGATAACTAATCATGCCTTCTCAGCTAAAAAATTTTCCTTAAACCCTATATTTTTAATAATATATATTGAAGTATGTATATTATCTGTTCTTCCTGCGGAAGTTATCACATCTATTTTGTCGAAGGAGATTTTATTGGGAAAAATCTAGCGTTCACCCACTGATCAAAATGCATTCCTGCAAAGAACGCGCAAGCATAGTACAATATCTTTTCGTGGGAATTAAAATTCCGTGGATATAGAAAGGTTCGCGGTGCTCGGACTTATAGTCAGCTTAACGATCAACGTGACATGATACTAATATGTCGCCTGGCAACGCGGTACAGCGGTGTCTTTGTGCGCCTTGCCATAATAAATTAATCTATTAACGCTGTGGCTCGGTCGCATCTTGCGCGTACCCCGAAAAAAGCTAAGAGCCGGCCGACCACTCGAGTGTAATCTCCAATTAGGCCCAAATTGATTAGCTCAGATTAATGCACTCGTCCTCACTCGGCCGAGCCCAGTAATGTCGACTAAACGAAAAGCGTTTACGAGAGGATACCTGTTTCTCGTTTTCCGCTTCAGGGAGCATTATTCTTCAACGTTGGTGTTCGCCACGCACCTCTTTCGGCCACCGATTTCGCCCGCTTGATAAATTCATCCTATCCAACGCGCTAATTTCTCCAAAGGTTCGAGAAACGACCGTAATCTCTCATTTTATTGACTTTTCGTATAATGCTCAGTAGGCTCAATCATCCCGATACAATGTTATCGGGTTATTTACCGATCTTTGCATTTTAACGCCGAGCATTTACATATTTCGATCTCTGCCAATGTCCATTTTAATGAATGAAAAAGAGAAAGTATCGTATAAACCATGATAATTAAGTCAACGCTCCCTACTAAAATATGGTTAACGTGATTTCTCCCCTGATTAACACCTAAATTACCATTCATTTTTAGCTTCTCTCTTCGGGAGGTATAGGGTGTGTATATATCCTATCATCAATTTTCTTAAATAATTATTGATACACGTAATTTTTCATCGCGCGTAGTGTCAGCGATAATGCGATACATGGAGAAATAGGCAAGCGGTACCGCAAACGTTATGCAATTAGTGACATGTTATTCAACGCGATTGTGCCGGAGAGATTTTACTAAAATATCTCAATACCCGTGCGCAGACACCATCATTTATCAAGAGAAATGATACGGAACGGGTTTAACTAATCTGGCAATATGAACGGCGGCCCGTGATTATTCAAACAGTGGCAATTGTTGCAAGTGCAGCTTTCTAGCCCCGGGACTATAAAGAAATCGCCAATCTATACGATACAGAATGCTGGCGTAGTTGAGATATAGTCAAAGACCCTTATTGTTATCTGAACCAATAATAAAAAAACGTTGAAAAAAATCTCTACAAGGAAGTCAACAAGTTATTCGCTGGTCTAAAATGTTACCTAGTATTAAACGTGCACCTGATTGCTCTCTTAATTATTCTCTTATCCAAGCTTTTATTATGATTGCCCCAACATAATAATGCAGCAGTAGGAATATTTTGCATGCCACGTGTCTACTTTAAGAGCCATTAGAAAATTGTTAATTCCGACAGTGGAATGAATGTTTTGACCATGGCAAAATTAGATATCAGATATTTTTTGTTAAGGACGATTGAATACCAACGAGTTATATTTTTACCTTTTTTACTGTTACTTGAAAATCTATCGTAACGGAACTGTCTAATCGTGGTTGGTAGCCTTGTAACGCGCCTGAGACTTGCTTGTAACGTTAACAGGTGGAAACAGAAGCCGACAGAACTTGATGGACGTTGATAGGATCCGATAAAATCAGATCCATTTGGATCTAAAGCTTTGACAGTCTATAACATCAATTTGTTCAACATATATAGTAGAGTAGACGAAAGTAAGAAAAATCAATAAAACGAGAGGTTACTATATATATAATTGATTATATGTTAATTTTCAAAGCTATTACAGAGTACAAGGATCCACCAAACAGCAACAAATCAGTCTTAGCTAGGATTCTTGTAAGCGTAAACTGCGTCATTAGTCAAGCTCCTGACTAATTTGCACAGTTAAGATTGCTCAACTAGGCACCTCGTATCCTGCAAATCAAGAGCGAAAATAAGGTCCGAGATTGCAATTTCAACCAGCCGTATATACATTATTCCTGTGCGAACATACATCTAAAGACTAGCTTATATAGCTCGTACGAGTAATTTCTTACTGAGATGATATCTGCTCCTTCTGAAATTATTTCGCAGCTCTTCAAGTAATATGTCAGCCGTACGTGGAGAAAGGATACTTAACCCAGTTAACCCTAACCCTTTTAAAAGGAATCTTAACGAGTCCCCGCTTTTTCTTTTCCCTATATACAAGTTTCATCAATTTTGGTGACGAGTTTTGCAGATACAGGTGAGTTCTTACTGCTTCCACATCCATTATTATTATTTGTAGCGAAGAATGATACAGCGAAGGTCGATGACCGAGAGTAATAAATGGAAAAAAAGTTGCGTAAGAAGAGGGGCGAAATGAATCGTATAGTTGGTGAACATGTGGTTTTGCATAAACGCGAGACACGTGTTCGCGCAAAGGTCGCCGCGCGTTGCGTATTACACTCGGTTGCTTTGAGTATACTGCAAGTTTGAGCTGCGCTCGGAGAGTCAGGTGAGTCTTGGCGCCCGGAGCGCCGCTGATCACTTTGACCTCTAACCCCATCAATCATCGCCAAATCATACACCACTTATCTCGGTGAAGCACGAAAGCGCGTGCGTTCTCGCAGTGCGAGACCAACCTGGCGCAAATTCTATACGCATGCGAAACTCCCACCAGGAGCAAGCAAAGAAAGTGGGAGGAGAGCGGGGGTGAGCATGGAGGACCCACTCGAGAATCCTCCGAGGCTTCTCGTAATTGGTCAGCCCTAAAGGGAAAGGAAAATCGTGATTCGCAACAGCCTCGACCGACCATCTGGATTCCCTCGAGTATCCAGGAAGTGTGAAGAAGTTAATGATACACAACAACGCTTGATGAATGAATGGTGGCAAATTTATTTCATTCGCTTATCTTTTTATCCGGATTGACGATATTGGAATCCGAATTCTCTTTAGTTTTCAACGAAACTTATTTTTCGTTCTCATATAAAAATGGGTTACAAAACTGACGGATTTTTTGCTTGTATATGTGAAATTATGAAGATACTGTATTTTGCAAGAACTTCGAGGGCTAAAATTCGGATAACGAGCTGTACGTAGTATTTTGGCTGTAATTATCACCTGCTGTGTATTACCGTCGTAACTGCATCGGTTAATGGGAGAAAAGATGAAATTGGAGGTGTTGAGTGAATGCATGCTTGACTGAGCTTATTTGGAAAATTTGTGGGGAGCAAGTGAGTGCCCATTAACCTTGAAGGACAGTTGGCCGTAAAATTATACCATAAATTAAGTATCCTCACATATGGAGGAATATGAGACGAATATGTTAACCCGCTGTAATCTGTGTCGTTTGACTCGAAATGCTATATACGTCAACGATGCCAAAACTTAAATTATTTTGTCAGTAAAGTTTCAACTATTCTGATCAAAATTTTATAAATTCCTTTGTTATAATCATTAATAACAGTATCTTACAGTAGGTACCTATACGTGCTGTACTTTCATAGCATTGATAAAAATAATTATAATAGGTATGAGCTATTTATCATTATTAGATGATTGTACTAATTAATGGATAAGGGTGCAATAAGAAGAGTAAAAAGCGAAACTTTCATAGTGACCTATTCTCATTCAAATAAAGGGAAGGTTCGTGTGGGATTTCTATGAGGATGCTCAATACAAGCGAAGAATCAAAGCTTGTTTGATACGTATACAGTCGAAAGACAATGTTAAAGAAAGGGTCGAGGGAAGTGGTCCTACATCGGGGTGTGGTATACACCTACGTTGTTCTTAAGGCGAGAACACTCTCACAGGAGTGGGAAGAATGAAGAGATACTATTACTCGTTTTCTCTCACTCACTACATTCTTCTGTCTTCTCTTTGAATCGTCAGGGCGTCTTCCAATAAACATTTTATTTTGCTGTTCTTGCTTCCTTGATTTACATGTGAATGTCGACCACTAAACAGACACTTCTTTGACTACCAGCATCTCCTCTAATCCTTCTTTTCCCATCATCGACTCACCATCACGCACGTCTCTCCCTCTCTCTCTCTCTCTCTCTCTCTCTCTCTGCTGTCCACTCAGAACATCGTCTGGTGGTCCATTAACCTTCTTCGAATAGCTTGCTTTCGTTTCAAGATTGGATGTTGAATAACAAACTTGCTAAGTTAATTAAGTCAGAATACCTAATAGACAGCTTTTCCACTCGATAAAATTAAATGATTCGACACAATGAAGTAACACATTAGGAACAAAAGAAAATCTCATCAGCTTCTTTGTATACTCTCTTTCAAGTAAGCATAATGTATAGTGGAGACAGATAGCTAAGTAAAACAGATGAAGATATTATTGTTGGGAATATTGATTAAAAAGTATCGTTTTATATGAAAGCAATAAATCAATACGAAGTTAAGATTCGGTTTTAACGATATACCGCTTGGGAAGATGGACCAAAGCAGGTAGCAGAGAAAGAGAAAACTCGGATCGATTTGTTAAGTTATCTGGGTACCTCGACGTTGTCAGTGTAGGACGCCAATTAAACTTTATCGCCACTCGACACAACTTTGTGAAATCTATACGTTCTAATTATCGAATAAAACATTATCCCTTTGCGATAAAGGCGAATGGAATGATTTGGACTTCGGCGAAAAATTTATATACTTAGGTGTATGAGTTCCCACAAGCGGGATAAAATTATTTAACTGATATCGCTTAAAATAAATAACTCTTACTGAAATTTCATTTCTCTTCCATTATCCTAGAGAGAAAGGAATTTTTTCATACTTATATATACACACAATACTTTAAGATCTATACATATAATCTTTTCTAATCTAAAACTCGGCGCCTTATCTTTCCTTTTTGACTTTAATGTTGCTTTTTGAATAATAGTTGCTGTAACTGTATAACAGGTGCAGTTAACCAAAGACACCCTCACCTTAAAGAATGTACAAAGTAGACTATTCCAGGAAGGCATTAGAAGACTTCTTGAGACCGGCTGACCGGTATTTACGAGAAGACCTGCAAGCCGTTACTCCTTAATGCCATTTCGGCGTCGCAATGTCAGTGCATTATGGGGCTGCCCGACAAGGTAGAAAGTTTCACAAACAGGTGGTTGGGAAAGGGGAGAACGGAGGTGGCGGAGAATGGATAAAAGTTCCGCATTGCGTTCCCATGAGATTCGTCCTCTCATCACAGACTGGCCATTCTTGTGGCAAGACACCCATGCGACTCTCTCGCCAGCGTTCTTCGTTCTTCTCTATTTTCGAATCTACGTTGTCAATAAATGCATAAGTGCCATCGACATTCTGTCTAAGTCAATAGTACTTCGCGCACATTTAATTTTCATCTCTCTTTAAAATAAAGTATACAATATATGTATATAGAAAAGAGTATACTCTTCATAAACCATACAATAAAATTATTGTATACCAACGCAGGTTTGTAATTCTAATGAGATATTGGTAAAAACGGTATTGAAATGAATCTGATATTGATAAGTATAAATCACCTAGGTGTTTTTGAAATTCCTTTCGGGAGAGTTTGAGTTATTACATTGCTTACACGTTGATCATATTATCAGCATCAGTCACGAGTTTAATAGACACATCGATTACATGAGAATTCGTTACCGAATTGTGATGAACGAGGGTCACCGATGAATAAGCAATCGGGGCTATACGGCTGCTGCTCCATCTTCGTTTATCAGTCGACTCGTGATATCTTCTCAGTTGCTTGGTTCGACTCGTGCTCCCTCTCTCTCTTTCTCTCTCTTTCTCTCTCTCTCGCCATTTCTGGTTCCAACAGCCACTTCAGGGTGTCAGGAATGCTTGACTCGAAGCACGGCATCCCGCGGAGTTGGCAAGGACCGACGATTAAAGGTACGTTCACAGTGTTACTCGCGTAGCCAGTGACTATTTCAAAACTGTGTCATACGAACGAAAGCAAAAAGATATATAACTTAAGAATGATATCTTTGCTACTTTCAAGGAAAGGAATGCGTGGCACACTAAATGTCAATTACTTAATTGTAGTCTACAATACGGTTAATCTTTGGTGCTCTTTGGCGCCATCAACGATGAGAAAGAGCTCAATTTGCACGAAAGACTAACTTTTGGAAGACCAACGATATCTAGTGGATACGATTTTATTTGCAATGTCGACGGGCGGTCCGCTTCGTTGGTGGAAGCAGCTCTGGCAAACAAATTGGAGCGCTCGAAGACAGACGGATGCCATTGAGATAGGAATCGACACGAATCGTACTTCCAGCAGCGAAGATGACGACGAAAGTTGATACAAGCTTTGCTAAACGATTCTTTTATCTCACTGTGATAAAGGATCGATAGCCTATTGCTGGATCGATGCAATCGTAATTCTATTTATAGGAAACACCATTCTACGTTGAGAAACGATAACATCTATTATAAGCTGGTCACAACTTTAAAAATTCTTTAATTACAAGCATATAATTGTGCATAGAAATCAATTTGCATAAACTGTATTATTATTAATATATGCAGATAAAAGTAACGATATCCATTTAGAAATAAACAAATGTATTAATTAATATTGCGTGTTAATTCATCGAAGATTTAATCTTTCGAGGTGTTTCTGCTTTGCCTCGTCGAAAAAAAAATTAATTTCAAGTACACGTAAGAGAGATTAATTAATATAGCGGTCATCTAATGAGGTGTGAATCACGAATGGTAGGTAGACCTTTGGCTCTTAACGCCGTTCTAAATACGTTCGGCACTTTGTTTACAAGAAATGAAACGACGGCCGAGGCCGAAATAACTGGCATAATTTGATGGAAAGTCAGGATGTTCCGAATCGAATAGGCCGCCAAGTCGAAGATCATCGGCATTGGATCTTGTGGGCCACCGTCCATATATCCTGAACCCCCGAGACTGTCACCAAGCCAAAAGCTCATCGATTCGCTGGTCGTACTGCATAGCTCGACGCGAGGACCACATTTACTAACTGAGCGGGTGGAATAAGCTAATAAACCCCTGATCTAATATTAAAATAAATTGGATTATTCATCATCGGCGTTTACACGTGCGTAAAATAAATCTATTTATTCCCCTGAAATTTATTTATTTGCTTTTAATGGCTGAGTCGACGAATATCTAATTTGGTACGAATCAAACTGTCATAGATAGACATTGGTGCTTTTATCAAAACTGGCGTATTGTCGATAATTCTTTTTCCAGAATCAGAGGCACTTGACAACGCGATGAGCGAATAATTTGATCAGATTTTTGGAGGGCCACGGACCACCATGGTAGTATTACTTATTCATGCAAAACTTTCGGCGCGAAATTGATTATGGTTAATAAATCAATCAAGCGCGATGCCGCTCGATCGGGGCCGCGGTTTTCGTGTCAAAATTAATAAATCGATTTAATTGATTTAATATGTCGATCGATTTATGGAGGTAATCAATGTCCGAGGCCAGATTTATTGCGAGATAAGAGTTTCTCCGCGTAACCAGCCGTCTGGTGAATTTGGTCTGTGAGCTAAGACCCCCGAAATTACGTCCGGACAAATTCGCAGATTAATATCGGAAGGTCGTTAAATATCAGAGAGGGCGCATATATCACGAACGCACCGCTACGTATATATACGCAGACCGCTCATTATTTCAATATTCCACTAGCATACACATTTCCCTGGCTAAAATTAGATCGTGTTTTCTACATCTTCGAAATTTAGAATAAACCCGGCAGAGAAGTACTTTCCATTCCTTCGGATCTCCCTGTGAATTTCTGAAACTGATTCAACCAAGTTCCGTAATAGTTAGATTTCTCGAAGATTAAATTCCAGTTGCGGTATAAAAGTTTGTCGGTGAAAAAGTCCCACGCTTTCTCATAACGTGGTCGAATAATTTGCAGCTGAAATTAAATTTGAGACTGGCTGATTAACGGGCTGTATTGTATTTGCTCAACGTGGGACGTGTCACGGTGCTCAAAAGTGCTAGTGGACATAGATAAAAAGTGTTGAAAACGCGCGAAACCATACGTCGAACCGTCGTGGAACGATTGTATGCAAATTGTGGTTGCATTGGCGGTAGTGAAGGGTGTGTTGTACGGGACAACGACGCTCGCTTGCCGATTATTAGACAGGGCATACGTGACTCGAAGCTTATACGTTACCTAGAATCGTTCTGAGTCGTATGAATGGAAAACCAGTCCAACCCAGCGGCAATTTAGATATGTCCCAATGATCCCCGATCATCAATAAAGCCTCAACTTAACCAACTGATGAAAGATTAAAAGCGCTCAATCACTATTTACTTAGTTTCCTGCACTCCACTCTACTTAAACTTTCAAAAATAATATTATGCAATAGAGAGTTTTTACGAAATTCTGTTAAACAAAATATGATCTCTAAATAAAAATAGGTTTGTTCATATTTTTTTTTAATCAAACTATTATTTCTTAACTCTAGAAAAAAAAAGATATTAGAGTACATATATCTCCTTGAAACTTCATTCTCTTGTCCAGATAACAGCAGGTCGAAAAAATTGTTTAATATTGTTCCAGGATTTAGACGCTCTTGAGCGTCATACCAAAGGTTCAATTTTCTGGCGACCATTCAATTTTGACGAGGGAGAAACTTTCTCCCAACATAGAGCGCATCCATTGGCCACGATCCAATTGCGTACAATGAAAGTCATGAATGATTTATGCCTTGTCGTTTTTTGCTTCTGCGAGCGCAAAAACAATGATCCATGGATCCTCTTTCCGGTATGACTGGTGCATTCGTTAGCTGCAAATGAATCAGTTTAATGCTCCCTACTGAGACGAGACGATCTACCCTCACCAAATAACATTAATCGAGCATTAGCCATTTCGCGTTCTTGGAATTCGTGCTAATTCGCTTAACGTTCGCTAATGTTTTCTCTCTCAAAATTAAGATATAGTTTCAAGACTAAGTAGGAACTTTATTTATCAATTTTATAGAGCGAATGGTTTACAGTTGCGCAGAGAGACAATGCAAGACATTATGCGCGTTAAAAGTAAAAATAATTAAGGGAGCAGAGAGGAGGATACAGTTTAGGTAGTCAGAGGTCAATCCCGACGATCACGGCTAGCTAATAAGCGGGTAGAGCTGGCGAGAATGGCCAGTAAACCACCCCTCCCCCAGCTCTCTCTCTCTCTCTCTCTCTCTCTCTCTCTCTCTCTCGTATTTCTGTCGATACGTGGGCGTAACGCTTCCAGACGAGGAGGAATTTATTCGTCGAAGTAGCGGTCGAGGCGAGGAGTCCACGCGAGAATTATGAGTCGACCGCGGCGTAAGAAAGCAGATAAATTCATTGGGACACGAAACGGCTCATGGCGTAGCCGATTGTCCATGCCAATTAGGTTAAGATCTGAATAGCGTAACGCTGTTGGCGCCGCGCCTAATAATCGCGTTATTAATGAGCGCTGTGCAGCCTCGCTTTGCGCTATCGTTGCAAATATAGCCGAAATTATTTGTTTATCGAATAATTTGGAAAAACTGATGGGAGATTGTGTAATGAATTGATCGAACTGTATAGAAATTGGTGGGAGCTTTTTGAAGAACTAACGAGATGATACGATGATAGTCGGTGCTGAGGGTGGTCGAAATTTATAGCAGCGAGAAATCATGGATAAGCAAAAAGTAGGGGGTTCCAGCGGAGCTCTGAAGTATATCGGTCGTAGTTTACTCATCGGTACTGAAAGGGGGTAATAAATTTTTGCTGCGCACGAGAGACAGAGGAGAGTGGTACAATTATCAGCACTAATAGGGAACGTGTCCGTGTCTAGGGGGACCGCGTGCTATCAGGCGCTTTTAATTGGGCAAAATTACAAGGTGCGTAATGCGCGAGCAACGGAGGGACGGCACCCAAGGTGGCACGGCCTTCGAACACAATGCTACACAGTACCGTATCGCACCACACCCGCTAAAATTTTTTACAATTAATTGTACATGGAGTGTATATTAAAAGTTCCGGATCCCTGAAACAATTGGAGTATTTAGCGTTTTATTAAATAAACTATTTCCTATACAATTGGAGGGCATACTAAAATACAATAATACACCTTTTAAATCTTCATAATTTGACATTAGATTGGATCAGTAAGATATGGCCAAGGTGACTTGGTTTATCTGAAATGTACAAAGAAATTATAAACTTGTACAAAAATTCGACCAAATGTGACATTTTTGTACAGTAATTTAAGATAATTTCTCGATGTCAGATACAAAAATAATAGTTAAAAAGGGGACTTTAATTAAAAAATATCAAAATGACCTTGACTTGACCTTTCTGATGCACTCCGAAAGTCAAGCTTATATGTGAGAGTATATAACTGTAGATACTTTATTTTTTAATCCTTTAATCCACTTTCACACGAAATCTCATGGATCCGGGATTCTTTATACATCTTGTATACAATTAACTATATGCTGTAATTTTACTACTTTGAGAATAAAATAAACAACTTAAATCGCTAAACCGCAGACGCTTCAAGTTCAAAGAAATTGTCGGTTTCTTGATTATTGTGTAACTTTAATTCTTATTCATTACTCAACTAATACATAGTTTATTGAATAGTATACTTTGATATGGAGGAAGCCGCGCTATTTTATAGCTACAGAGCCTTGTGTAAATTATGAAAATTATGACTCGATGTACTGATTGAGACAAGAGGAATATCCTGGTTTTACGATGAGCACCTGCAATCTTCCAACCCGAGGGCTTTTCGAGAACATCGATATCTTTAGAGGGAGAGCTACCGGGCCCATTATTTGGTCCACTGCTTATCACCTATATCATTGTCGTTAAAAGCTCGGGTATTCAGCCAACAGGCGATCGAGCGAGCCTCGCAGAGTAAACCAGCAGCTTTACAGTACAAGAAGAAGAGCAACAAGAAGAAGCTTTGAGAGAGGCTCCATATCTTCTGATCCATCTACAAGTAGAATGGCGGTAACGTCAAAAGAGAATACGTCTGTTTTTTCGTGTATTCTATCAAAATATGTCTTGAAATAAATCTTATGGATTGTGCCAAAATGTCAATCATTGCAATTTACTTGGAATCCGATGGAATTTGCAGAAAAAGAAGAAAATTGCATGTATATCAATAGATCTTGATCACTGTACCTTTGATAGGGGGGAATCAAATGCGATTGTCTTTATCGAAAGCTTTCGTTTACGCATATCTGTCTATCAAGTATTTATCGAATGAATAATTATGGTACATGGAAGAGACACAAAAGCTTTTGTATGGCAGCACCTACTGAATCCCGATCGAATCCCGATAGAGCCATGCAAAGTCCGACTTATCTTCAACCTTTACCTTCCCACGCGTATATCTACCGCGATAATGCCTCAAACGTGCCAGCCTCGCGTACACGTGAGAAAGGCAACGTCAAACTATAGAAATAAATTCGAATAACGAACTAAATTGTTTGTTTCGTAAAAGATTCGTGAACTTTCGTGTCGCATATACGTCCATAAAAGATAACAGGTTTGTCTGGTCCTTTTTTTGTTCAAAATCAAGGTATGCGCTATTATCATGAGTGTCATGTCAAATTATATATACCGAGTGCCAAGGATATTTTAAGATTTTGCTGAACATGAATCGAAGCCTGTATTTCCTTATGCAAATAACGAAGGTACACTTTCCGGAGCAAATTTACGTGTCCCTTGGGCGCAATTATGATCCATTTGGTTTTCGGCGCGATGTTTCAGGGAGATAAGTCTGCTTGTTTGACTCTCGAGAGCCGCTGGCGACGGGCTGGGATCGATTACAGAGGTCTAGGTGGTCCAATTGGCACTCCGTTGATTTGCGCTTTCGCTATACGAGAATTATTTGCGAGCATCGAAATGCCGGACGTCGGTGCACGTCGGGATTGAGGCGTTCCAACTATCGGAGAAGAAAAAACAATGCGACACCGACGAAAAGCGCGTAGTCATAGCGATCGTGTGCAATCATTCCGACTGCCGGCTTAGTATCAGATTCGAAATATGCTTGATGGGAATTAAGAGGACGGCGAAAGGCCCGAGCAGTGACCCTGCTGACACCGAACTCGCTGTCCGAACCAGACCTGTTCAAACTTCCCCGAACACTCTTATCCTCCCTCCCCCCTCATCACGGAGAAGAACTCCGTGCAAAGCACAGGTGAAACACCTGTCACTCTTCAGTCTGGATTAATTACGATGTCCGAAAAAGTGCGCTTAATTTGTTCGCGAGAAGCGAGTCTTCTTTTCTCCCATCTGGGCTTCTTGCACCGAGTGTCAGTTTAAATGAACGATTTTTAATTTACGCTTCACTGTGCCAGCTACAAATTAAACTTAAACTTTTCCCTCTCTTTCTCTAAAAACAAAAAAACTCTACATATTATCTCATCACACATTAATAACTTTTTACGCCGCGATTTTCACGCGCGAGTTTAGCTTAAAGTGGTTTTTTGAGAATTGATAATTTGAAACTCACCGGGCGACTTTGAATTCTATATATAGAGAATTCCAATATTTACCTTATCGATCGGCAAACGATTTATCTCAATTCTTATGGGCTTTTTACGCAGTACGTCTTTCGTCTACAGTTACTTATTACTCGTACACCCGTTATTATACTCGAATTTTAAAGGGTTTGCATATCGATCTTGAGAATCGAGCTGCGCCGATCGGCATCGCGGAGGCGTCGAGTCATTCCAGGCTTCCGAGACCGGTTTCAAAATGTCGGCAACCGCCGCAGCACTCGTTTCTCGCAGAATAGCTTGGCATTCTATCTATTAGAGGAGTTTACCGGTATCCACGTGTATCAGAGTCACACCCATTGCACATGGTTTTATACCTGAGAAGCACGACTATTTAACCATTTCGTCACAAGAATTAGAAGAATGCCAAGATATACCGGTGATGGTGTACGGGACGTATTTTCTACATGATTTTGGACTTTTTGTTGTCTTTTAAAGATAAGCGAATAAAATTAATGAGAGATCAAACAAGGCTGAAAGTGTTCTATCTATCATTCGATCGGTGCGACAAGAGCAATGTAAATCAGTCATGCGTTATTTTTTGTTTGATTTCCAGCTGCTTTCAGCTGCTTACCCTTTCGTACAGGCCCGCGAGCTATTTTCATTTTTGCCTAGCGGAGATCTAGGCGCAAAAAGGGTCGCTTGGTACAATCGGCCTTCGCCCACGTATAGCATGAAATACGCCAATTCTCGATCCTCATTGGACTCACGTCGTCGAGCGAGTTTCGCTCGGGACTCAAGCTGTGCTACGAAATATGTGATTTGTTATTATTCTTCGTCAGGTGTCAGCTGCAAGAAATACTCGAGAAGAAATCAAACTACGCGCGTTCAATAAAGCATTACAGATTTATTACATAGAAGCACTGAAATAGAAATCCGTAGAGTTTCCGGACACCGCTAAGCACTCGATATTTAATGAAAGATATTAAACCCGTGAAATACTGGGGCAAGCCAGATTCGTTTCATACGATTACGGTATTCGTCGTGTTTTCAGCCTCGACTGGGCACTGCGAGAAAATTTGGGTGGTGTTAAATCGGGATTCATTGTGTATGAGAGAAGATAATTTGCGAGGGACATGGCGAAAATCATCGAAAATGTAAAAATGGCCCCTGTCGTCGTGTGGACCATAACGTACTACGAAACACGTGTTTGCCGCCACTTTATTCTTGTATAACGCGAAGCAGCATTGAATATGCAAACGAGGTGGCGCAAGCAAAAGTCCAACGTTGATCTGGGATTTTATTTCAAGTATATTTTATTTTTATCCCGCGTGCAATTACACTGTCAGGCTCTCTTTTCGTGCTCTCTGCTTTCCACCTCTCTATACGTCCGGCTCTCAAGCTGATCCTCTTATCTCTTTCTCAATGCTTTCACAATTTCATCGTAAAAACTCACGTGGCAACAGCAAAAGATTGCCCCATGATATTGAAACAGTAGAAAAGCGCGAGTGTTATATGTAAATTGATCAAAGGAGGCATAAAAAACGTTATTCGCGCGAGTGGGTTGCTGCGAAAATTTGTCGATCGGACGTAAAATATTATTTAAACTTTTCCTTATTCGAGCAAACGATCTTAGATTCTCTATGAGATCCGGCGATGATTCATCGTCGTATACTATTTTCCCATTAAACTTTTTAACTGGCGCGATCTGTGACGCCAAAGAGAAAATTAAAAAATGCATCCCGTTAAAAAAGCAAATACGGCGAATTCCGAGGAAGATGAGGGGCTTGCTACCGGAAGATGGGATCGGTAGATGAAAAGTGCTGAAGGTGGATCAGAAATCTGCTCGGGCTCCCGTGGGCTTATAAGGGATCGGATAAGAGGGAGGACAAGAGTGGTCGGGAGGCTGGCAATATTGAATCAGGTATATCATCAATCGGTAGAATATATCTATACGTTGCGTTATATACTTTTATTACTTATTTATACAATATATTCCCCTGCACAAATCATTATATATATATACCTATACAGCGATATACATTCGTACGCACCAGCAAACTATTCAGGATGTGTCGTTAATCGCTTTATCTTCCTTAAATTTTGCATGATTGACTATTTAAAGCGCATAAAACGTTATTAATAATAATTGCCCATTAAAATCCATAAGATCCTAAGCATATATGTATACGATTATGTATTGGAAATTAGAGGAAATTGAGGGTCTAGTGTATGAACGAATACGGAGACGCATGGGACACGGAGTAAGAGGAGCTCGATCCGAGCAAGTTTGGTTACTTGTGTGCACGAAGGGGGACTGATTATCTTTGCCGGTAGGGCAGGTAATGCCGAGCGATTTTGAGAACGTGACGCGCGTGTCTGAACGCAGAAGGCGCGTGGAATCTCTTGTAATAACCCTTCGCTGTTTCGTGTTCTTTTTCTTTCTCCTCTTCTTCTCTTTCTTCTTATTCTTTCTTTTCAAAGAGTTGTCCACATTCTCCCCCGCCGCAGCAACAACCATCGCTTTCCTGCAGCCTGCCAACGCGTACAACCAGAAGGTCCTGCACGAACGGAAGTTCTCTCTCTCCTGTTCTCCTTCCTTTTTCCACATCGCCCCCCCCCCTCCTTCAACTACTCTACAGTCGTCACTGTTGCCTTTTTCAATTCTCGGAAACGCACCGCGTGCATGATCGTCGCCATGTCGAAGAACTGCATCCATTCAAGGGAAGGGAGCCCCTAGGGCGGCATCTCGCCGTATTAAAGGCGATTTTCACAAGTTTCGCACAATGCAATAAGCAATTAATCGCGTTTTCAGAAGAGAGGTATTTGCAAGGTAGATGCACAGAAAATTTGCCGGTGAGAAATTGCAGTGGCGCATGATTGTGGAAGGCGGCTAAAAAGGGCGAGGAGAAAGAATGAAAGGACGGAATAAAAGGAGGATAAAAAATAACGCCCCCTCCTTTGGTGGAAGGAAGAAAAAAGATGCGAGGCTCGCTGATAAACACGTGTAGCTTTTAGCAAGGCATCCCGAAGATTGTATCTCCTGTAAAATATGCCTGCGGGAGACAATATTAACTGCTTTGTGCTTCTGCAGCTATCCCCGTACCCCTTTTGCCCGGAAGGTTCCACCCTAATGAACCATACCGCGCGAAATCCTTCAAACGCCCCGTCTCTTCCCCCTCCAGCCCTATCTCCACCCCCCCCCCCCCCCTCCTCACCTTGCCACTTTTACAACGAACCCTCTGAATTATCGCCCGTCCAAATCCCTGCTGCACCGCGCCTTGGCAATTAAGCCTGCTTAATTATTATTATTCCCTACTCGCGGGTGGCGATTCCGCGTTCGCCTTTTCACTGCGCGTACCTTTCACCTTTCCCGAAACGATAAGTTCCATTAGCACCAAATAATATCCGCGAGTTATGGCATCTACGCTTCAATTCGAAGGACTTTACGACTACTTGACAAGAACTCTGTAGTGGGTATATTCGCGTGTAACACGACCAATGCAATCGAAAGAAAAGGACGTAGCTGCTTTGGTGGAATTTGTAAAAGGTCTGATGTAAATTTGCGAGTGGTAGAGCTGAGGAGTGTTCGAGTTTCGGATCATAGGTGGGGGCAAAGCGGCATTAATAAGGGCGTATCAACGTTTCATCTGCGGAATCTCAAGTACGCCCTGATGACGAACAGAGCCGCTCTGGCTTACTGATGTCATTGCACGGCGCCCCTATAAGTTACACCGCCAGCTATATACAGCGGAGAGAATACAGTCGATTATACAGGCAGATATCGGGTCGGTAGCGATGCTTCCAAAAGCCCTTAACCTTCCCTCCCTGCAAGAATCCTTTATCGGTTCTTAACGATTACGACGCGATTTTTTGCGCCTCCAAACGAGCTTATCCTTACAATTCCAAATTCTCTCTCTCTCCCTCCCTCTTTTACTCTTTTATTCTTCATTCCAATTCACCCCGACACTTTATCCCCGAACCAAAAACTCTCGAATCTTCATTTTCGAATCAGTTATCGAACCTTACGACTAGAATCTGAATTTTTAACCACTGCCAAGGCTCGAATGCAAATGTTAATGAGTGTATTGCGATCCTCGGGATCGTTATAACGATCGTGCTTAAGATTCGCATTCGAATGCACGTGGTCCTTAAAAAATCCTTACACAAACTGAGAGACGAACGCCCGGAGGATCGACGTAAAAAGATCATCTAGATAGGAGGAGGAAATAATTATTCTCGGCATGAAAGAGTTTTTATCGGAGGCATTGCGAGGTAGGTGGAAAAGACTTAGATACCGAAGAGGTATAGTTAGTAATTTTTCAGTTCTGCGAAAAGAAATATGTTTTCTCGAGAAGAAAATTAGTGGAGAGGGTTTTATAGCGCGGTTGTCATGGAGGTGGCAGGTGGAGGTGTGTACGTTTGCTGGCGTACACGAAGTGGTACAGTGTGCACGGGTGAAGGGGAGATAAGGGAAGAAGAAGCGGAGGTGGAGAGACAGAGCGGGGGAAAGGTAGGGACCGGTGAGTGTATAGGATGGAGGGCATTACGATTGCGCTCTCACGAAGATGATGACCGGGCATGTCGGCATGAGTCTGCTTCTTTTACGCGTTCATAATTGAGATAATCTTCGGCGAGCGGAGGACCTGCCCGGCGGTATGTGGATTTTTGCAATTCGTTACTTCCTCTTTCTCTCGCGCGTCACACTCGCTTTCGCTCGCTCATCCCATACCGTTATTTCAAAATGAATACCAGACAACAGTAGAGAAGACCTTCCGAAAGATCGGCCCCGCGATCAACGCCACTCAATAAAGTAGCCAGCGAGAGCCGCAACGCGGACGGATAAAATGAAATTGAGCTTACGATAAGATAAACCAGCTAATGTATTTAACGTGTTGATGCTTGATTAAGGATCAACCGTTTTACCAAGGACATCTCATGCGCGTGATTTGATTAAATGGAAAGATCCTCCTATATACTTTATAGCGAGTATAAACGATATGGAAAAGCAGCTTCCTAAGCACGATAAGATAGCGCTGCGGCCAATCGTAAATAAAAATCAAACTAAATTGACTTAATTTTCTTCGTGATATGCTGTATATTGTGATAAAAGTGGTATAATAACGTTTGTTCGGCTGGCTCGATTTTTAAGTGGCAAACGCTTCGTAAATCTTAATGTTGCAGTAGTATATGAAATCATTAATTAAAGTAGCATTACGAAGATTGCGGAAAAAAGGAAAGCGGATGTTATTTTAGACACGCATCTTGCGCAAGATGCAGCTGAGGGATTCTGTAACGATTTACTGATTGTATAGCTGCTGAGCAGGTCGGTGGGGCTATTACCGAGCGGCTCCATCTTTTGTAAACTCTCCAATCTCACTGGTCTTCTCTTCTACCACGGTTATCTAAATCACAAGATCAGCCGATCGAATCTATCACCTCTCACAATGGGATCGCATCACTCGGCCATAACCTTTAATCGGTTCCTGTCGCAAAACGATCCACGACAGATTCTATTACTCTCGACCATACAGAATATTCAGTTTGCGCTTCACGTTTCTGAAACGAGCTATAAAGCATAGTCGCGGTGCAAGAGCATCGTTTTTTTGTTTGCTTCTTCACTCCATTGTTTAATAAAGTACACAGCAAAGAGTTTTAATACTTCGTATGCAGATTGTATACCAATGATTTGTCGATGCAGGCTTGCCGTTGAAAAAGAAGTGATGGTATTGGTAGTGGTAGTAGTAGTAGTAGTAGAAGAAGAAGAAGAAGAAGCTGAAGAGTAATTTTCATAAAGTTAAAACGAGCGTGCTTAAAGTAGACTTATTCCGGGTAGAGTAGAGCTAGCTAATAGTCGGTGTGGACGAGTGATCAGGGCAATCAAGCTAGGAGGAAGAGTGTACGGTTTCTCGGCTTTCTCTTTGTTTTCCAGAAGGCTGTGCAAGATGCGATAAAAATTTCGCGTGCATCCAGGTGTGTTTACGCGTAAGAGGCGACTTGGTGCACGAGAGGCAGGATGATTGGGTCCAATTACAGGTGGCGCGGGCGTGCTGCGAGTGTTCTTGTGTCGTCCGTAAGTCCGTTGGGTCCCCGCCTTGTATATACTGTATATATATATATATATATATATATACTCGATGTACATACAGGCTGCGTGCTTCTTGGCAGGTGTATACACGCATCAGCCTATTTCCTTTCCAGACTTCTTCTTCCTTTCTCTTTCCCCACTGGTCACCCCGTTTCCTACCACCCCTCCACCCTTCGCGCACCGGCGCCGCCCGCACCAAAGAAAATTAAACCCCACTTAACTTGCCTGATTATCGTTGTCACGTACGACCGGTGTTCCCCGCACTGCAAAAACCGTTCCTCTGTCCAGCGAATGAAAAAAACTGCGGCCTCGACGAGTGGGAGGGGAAGCAACTTCTTCGCGGGGCCTTCTTCTAAGAAACGCAATTTCGATGCAGGGCCACGTTCCGCAACCGGTGCTCGCTCGCTCCTTCGTCGATAAAGTGGAGCGCCCAGAGGCTCCGCAGGACTACCACGCTACATATACATCGAGACACATTTCAATCGTAATCAATTAAGGCCCGATTCGACCACGGAGCAATTACCGCAAACGAGCAAATTAGCGAATCAATTTGAGTCGTCTAGAAAAAATCCGTCGACCACATTCTTCCCTGCAGCTTTCTTGCTGAAAAATCCTCAGGAAAAGGAAGTTTCAGGCAGGTAAATTATCGCGCGGAAAAAAAAATTTCGACGAAGCAGCAAACAGATAATATACCGGGTAAAAAGAGGAGGATCGATTTCTCGCTAGTGTTTCGGGTAGGAGATTCTCGCGTAAGGACATAGGGGGATGCGTAAAAGGGCATTGCTGGACTGGAGAAGAAAAGCTGAAAAGGGAAAGAGAAGAGTGTGGAGCTGCAATTATCTCGTCGTTAACTTTTTTACCGAACGGGCGTAACGCGCGCGTTGGATGAAACGGGCTGGGTCCGGATTAAAGGGGATTTCGCCATAATGAATTCCACCCTCAATAGGTAATCACGAGGGCCTCATCTATATAGCCCTTTCCTCTGTCCTGCTTTCGTCCTCTCGCTTCAGTGCTGCTGCCTCGCTTCTTGCCGCAGCATCGCTGCACTTGAGCTCTTATATAGTATAGCATCTATATAGGTGGTTCGGATGATACCTTAGAAGGTAGCGCACGGCCGCGTAATGTTTCTGTGCGTGCAGGGGGCGGAGGCGTGCACTGGTAGTTCAGACTGGATGTGCAGCCGATGTGGCTGCTGTGGCTGTGGCTGTGGCTGTGGCTGCTGCCCTTGATGCTGCATCGGGGAGCCACGCACGCACGCTATCATTAGGAGACCCAGCGATGCAACCACATAGCTTGCAGGATAAGACGAAGAGACTGCAAAGGGGGATACTGGCCCTCGGGCTACACTCTTTCTTACATGTGGAGCAACCTCTCTCCACTTTTTATCATCCTCCTCTATGGTATAGTTATAGTATCCCACACCCTTCTCATTCTCCGTCATTCTCATAGTCAAGATCTTGCCCTACCTCCAGGCACTGCTACACATTCTCTTAAAACTCCTTATTCTAACGGAACTTTTCTTTTTTATTTTCTTCTTACATATATCGATACATATGAAAATTTGTCAAAATGAACATTTCACCAACTCGATTACTAGATTATTAATTTATCGTATACATTATTCGGTATAAATCTCATCGGATATATAACCGGAGGATGTTATTCGAGAGGAATATTCGCGTTAATGCGGGAGTGGCGCCCGCACAGGCCAAATATCCCGTTTCATAGGTCGTTTGCATATTGGCTAAAGGCGAGTCGAAGATTTTGGCCGGCCAATAACGGTGGCTTGCCACTTTCTACAGTCCCGGCGGCTTTGTTCGGTTTCACGTTTGAAGTGCGAATGTTGAAGGAAGTGGAAGGATAAAGGAAGAGGGAAGGGGTCGGGAGGTGGAATAAGAATAAGAAAAAGAAGGATCAGTGATCCCCCCAGTGTCCGAGAGTCGAGCGAGAGTCTCGTCCTCGATCACGCATGCGAGCGAGGGAACCTACCAGGCGTCGTGTACGTACGTCCCTTTCTTCCCCACAGTGCTCGCTCACCCAAGGCGATTCTCAGTCATTCACGCGATTTCCATTCATCCGCGGAGCTCTGTCGAGAGATAGCCGGCGCTTCGGCGCACTCGAATCGCTGCCCTCTGCTTTTTGTCGCGTTTGCTGACTCTCTCGCGTGTTGCCGATACAGCGAATCGCGTCGAGCTTTGTAGATCATTTTCAAGCCGATCCGCCGCGAGCGACCGAATGAAATACGTTCACTGCTTCGGTTTACGTGGCGCGCTGCATCGCCTACATTACGCCGACATCTCTGAGCTACGAGCGGACCCGTATTACGTGCGGGACCCTATATAATATTTATGTTATTGCGCCGATTGTACTCGTTCTGCACCATGAGCACACCGTCTATATGCGTGACATACGCAATACGCAATTTTCTCCCCTATGCCCCGGTCATTACTTTGATCGCTGCCACGTTATTCCAACGTATCCTTTTAATTGAACTTCATATTAAATCTCTCGATCGATCGAAATTTCTTACGAGCTATCCAGGAAGCTATTGTAATTACTGCTAACACGATGCACAAGGCACTGTTTATACGACGTGTCTCGATTCATGATTTCCCATGCAAAAACCATTACATTTGTTTCTAATTATTGTACACCTCTCTCTAGAAGCAAATCTGACATTTGACATATTTTAACCGAAAGCGACATTGGTTTTGTTGAAAAATTTTATTAGCAGAAAAGGTATAGCTATAAGTAGAATTGGTCGATGGAACTTTTTATCCTTGCTGAAAATAATGATATATGGGATTTATACTGTTCTCATATGAGTTCTTGCACAATGACTTAAATTTAATCAGCGGCTATTCACTTGACAGCTATTTTTAATTAATATTATCGGACTTTTAATTTACACCCTAATATGCTTACATTTCTCTGTGTCTGCACAATGACATTTATTGGCCACTTTTGCATTCATTGTAATATGAAAAAAAATCGTCTGGTCTTTTTCTAAACGTTCCTTATTAATTAATTGTTATTGACCTATAATTTCAAACGTTCTAAAAAACAAGGTAAAAATTTAAGAATTTCGAGAGGCGAGTAAGTGGTTTGAATTAAGGATTGTATAATGTACACCTGATGTAAACATTTTAATAATACTTAGCGACTGCATCACTAATTCTCTTCTGATAAGTCGATTCTATATATAGTATTATGGTGATATTCCGAGTAAATTAATTATGTTTATCTACTCGAAGCATTTCTCAAAATCATTTCTCAAATGACACGATTTTCGCGAAACAAATTGAGTCTCATTAATCTTTTGCCATTGGATATTATGCGTGTTTCCTCTCCTTATAGCTATTTGTCATTTAATGGCATCTAATTATAGTTTTTTTTTTGTTTTAGTCATAAAAATATTCTCTTCGCACAGTATAGCTGAGACACATTAGAAGATATATCGTGACAGAAAGCGGCGAGTGAAAACGAATTTGCTCCTGTTGTTTACCGCAAGGGTATCCTCTACAAGAATAACGTGGCGATACCGTGACTAGTAATTAAGAATAATGCCCGTGCTAATGCTTTTAACGAAGTGAACAATGAACAGGTGGCACGTCAAGCAAACATCATGAGATTCTCGTAACTCGTTTCGGTCAACCCTGTGTCGCACATGGCTTCTTTGATATTCTCTAGCAAAAGCTACTTTCTATTTAATAGTATCGCGTTGATCAGACCTCAGGCTTTTTCTTCTCACTTGGACATCGTGTATCATAAACAACAAACCCAGGATCATAGAGATATGGGAGAGTCACGGAAACGCAAGGTGCTCGGCAGGTTTTTCAACTTAGGCGCTTCCTTTAGCATCGAGAATTATTGTAACCGAAAAAGAAGGGGAAAATAAAACATGAGAAAGAATCAAGAAAGTTAACGACCGTCAACCCTCCTAGTGTCTTAAACGTACGAGTGGGCGTGGTGCTGGACGATTTGGAAGAAATATAATTTAGCAGGCGTGGCCAACCGCACGCAAGGTGCAACGAAAATGAGATTTTTTATCGTACGTCATCGGGAGGCGAGCAAAACTTGTGCACCCTCTCTACATATTTTTCGTTCGTAGCCTTTTTTCGTTGACCATATTATATCTGTACCAATATCGATAGTTTTTTTAATTAGATACATTTTTCAACTGTTAGAACTGTGCCAGTGCTAACACATAAGCATGCAAGTATATATAGGAGTGATTCATTAGAGAAAATCAAGCAAAACGTAGAGTTTCAACACGTAACGCGCTTGATACACGATAATATTGTTACAGCATTTATGACGAGGCAGGTTATATAGTCCCTGCAATTTAATATGCAGAAAAAAGGATATAGAATTCGCATTTAAATAATCAGGAAAAGTCAAGGATGACGTACGCATAGGTAAACGAACAGTGGCGAATACAGGGACATTAATCTTTTGAATTCCGGCGATGTGTAATTAACAATTAGTCATGGATAGAGATTTTTTGAGATTCCATTAAGCCGACATCTCGCGCTGTCATTTGACATCTCTCGGAGGGTATTCCTGCCTATCAGGCTGGGTGCTTGGATGTACGGAAAAGAGGATAAGAAAAGAGGCGCCTGCTGCAAACGCTTGGCCATCCTTCTTCAGTTTCCTTCATGCATCAGAGGGTGCAGTCAGTAATAAGCAACAAGAAAGAAAGAAGAAAAAAGCACGATTCACAGTTTGCCTTATTAATGGCTGCGCCGAGTCGTCGTTCGACCATTAAAGAAGGCAAACGTCTTGTTTGCCTTTCCACCTAATTCAACGCACACGCGTGTTCGCGTGAGCGTGGCACACGCTCTCTCGCACACAGGGTCCCAATGTGTCTTTCACGGGGAATCGCACCTGTCGGGGACTCGTTCGCACCGCGAGTTTTAAGCCTGTCAGGGAGATTCATACAGACTTGGATTGATATATCTGCTGTGCGACCGTCGTCCTTCCCCTCATCTTCCCCGTAGCATTCGCTATCTCACCTCCTCTCCGATCCAGCGAATGCAGGCGCAAAGTATATACCTGAAGAGAACCCAGACGAGAGACGGCTATGGCGAAAAAGTCGGAAAAAAGCTCGATCGATGCGACTGCAGTTGCACAGTGCAGTAATTCCTTCTATGAGTCGCATGCTTTCAGAGCAAAACGCGTACCTTGCTTCGGATCGTGAAATGCATTTTTCATTTTCTCTACCTTTCCTAAAAGATTCTAAAGAGATAAATTAAAGCTCCTATTTAATGGTCATCGGTTTTATATTTTCTTGCGGACTCTGTCAATTCAATCGAACCTCCGTATTTGTCAATAAAATCCTGCCTCGGTATCAGTTTCGATTGCTTCGCGACGAGAGTCAAGTGCAAAGAAAGACGTGTGCAACGTTGGACAAAATTTCAGTGTGTATACTCTTGTTAACTTGGCTGCCACTTCATTTTATCTTTGCTATATGTGTTCTGCCTGCCGCGGTAAATTACGAACCTTACGTTACGTACTATAAGATGAGATTGGACGAGTCGAAAAGCGAAAGAGAGGGGGATAAAGTGAAGTATGGAACGAGCTCGAGAAACGAGTTGCTTTACTCGTTCCTTTTTCGCAAAAGTAGATTTGCTTCCAGTTGAAGAGTCGACACTGCGCGAAGTAACTTTATAGCTTCACAGCTTCGGGTTACCATCGATCTCAACCCACACTATATACTCCAATATTGCACTTGTCCTCTGCAAACGGAAATCAAACTTTTTCTGTTGTACAGCCGTAAACTTAAAAAAAAAGACAATTCTAAATAAGCATAGCTCATAGTACTTTAATAATGCAACACTTGGCAAAACCTGTTTTAATTATTATTAAATACACTTTACGTATGGCAATCTGAAGCAATGTAAAAATATAATTTTTATCACATTGCCGATAATCTGGCTGACAGGTTATTTCCTGTGTTATCGTATTGATTGATTTGCGATGAATTATTTCCGAAGGCTTATTCCATTTGGTGATATGGTGGGAAAGAGGATATACGCGCGATACTTACGCAACGCGCGTCGTATAACACAAGGCTGTGACGACGTTGATGCTAATTAATAGCGAAGGAGTCGTTTTTCATGCGTAAAAACGTTTTTTGCCACAAACTAGCCGATAGTAATCAAGTATACGAGTTTATTAATCAGGTGGACAAGGTGCGGGCGGGCTGACTGATGCTGGCAAAAGTAAAATCTATCGGTACGTGTTAATTCGACCCGTCAGTCTGCCGTTGTGTGACTACTATTTTAAGAACGATTTACTATCGTGAAATCTATCCTGTAAACGATACATCTTCCACCTGTGAGATAAGAGCAGGTTTTCCCAATGACACAGGTTTCGCCAACTTATTTTTTCATGCGTTATGTTAGTTTATATATTTTTTCTGCATTCTTACCATACCAAAGGATCATAGGAATTCAATGAAGATATCGGAAATGGTTGATATAGAAAATTCATGACAGAATATTTTAACGCGATGACACGTTTATTCCATTTTGAACAATTTATTATTTATAGACATTTCATTAATAATCAACCGAGCTTGGAAAAAACGTTTGTCCGTGGATCATGTTGTTCCAAGAAAGCCTAACGTTGAAGGGGGTTTCTGGAAGTCCGAAGACAAGGAAATACAAAACAAATGTGTGCGGGGGTGTTTCTATTTTGAGCATCTGTGTCACGATCTAATAATATCGTGCTTTGATGTAGTACGCATCATTCAACGTTTAATAAATCCACTTGTGGCTACTCCCCTTTCAAAGAGCCTTAGCCGACGAGACTTACCGGCATATACGCCCGAACTAGTTCCAAACTGATTTGGACCTTTGTGGACTACTTCGTCGGCACTTTTGTGGATATTACGCTACACCCCATTCTCCCTAACAAAAAGAATAAGATAACAGTGGAACTGGAGATTTTATTTTACCATTTGGAGATTCGTTAATTTATCTTCTAAGCATCCAGTTCTTTGTTGTCGACAGTTCATTAGTCAAATGTAATCCAGATATATATCATTATGACATGGTTTAGAATATGATAATTCAGTATTAATCGAAAGTAGAATAAATAATCTATATGTATGCGTGACAAATATTTATATTTCTTTACAATTTAAAACTATATACTTGAATCATCCAATAATTTGAAAGCAATGCATATAAAAAGGACGTACGTTGCTTCAGTGACGGTGGAATGTCAAAAAAGTTGGCATGTCTGAATAATTTGACGATCGGTCTCTCATTGATTTAAGGTTGTGCGGTATGTGATCGTGATTTCATAACAGCTGACCAAGTATAATGATAGATGAGCTGCGTTTCATAAAAAGCTTTTAATTAATGAGTATAAAAACGGAAAGCGTATCTTATCATAAAGTCGTGTGCATAAATTGTTTGGTATTACAAACTGCCCCTAGCTCTGCATAAACAATTAATACACTAATGAACTTCCTTTCTTAATTACTCTAATACTGACCTTGCAAGTACAAAGATAATATAATTGTATAGGCTCTTTGGTAGGCAAGAGATTAAAATTTTATCCATTCGTTCATCCTAATGCAGATGTATCATAAATCAACCATTCTTTTCCTATTTCGCGCTAGATCAAAATGAAATATTAAGCATTCATGTGTGATCGGTGTATCCTTCGAGAAAGTTGTGTCCTAAAGTCGTGAATATATCTATTTCCATATAAAAGCTTTAAATCCCCCGTGAGCATTATAAATATTCAGTTAATGAGTTATCCTCTCGTGGTAAAATCTAATAACAGCAAAGTCTTAATCCTCCAATACTTATATATATATACATGCTCAACAGCTGTTTATATATACATATAAAGGCGCATATAGATTATGAAAGCACAACAATTATTAAAATAATAGAAATAATAAATGAACGATTCGCCGATAAGATAATTCAGGGGCAAAATACGAGGGGTCATCGTTCTTGGTTAAATCAAGTAAGTACTTCCTCGTGGTCCTTCCTGTTCGCGGAATCCTATATGCGTTACGATGGAATTGACCAGTTCCCGCGCGGGCCCAATGAGATACGCCGTGCGCGAGATTTTTTCTCAAAGAGGCAATTTACGGTAAAATTGCTCGGCGAGGCGTGAAGAATTTTGAGAGGCATGCAACAAGTGGTTGGGTGCAACAAGTTATTACCAGCGACGTCTGGCTTTCCAAGTCTCGTTCTTCCCTTCTACATGGTCGCGCACGCGCTTCAAATACGCAAACGCGACTGTCCTAAGTTCTCCAGCTGCAGAGTACGTGATAATCGGATTCTCTATTGAGAAAATTAATTAAAATCTCGGTAAGTATATACAGCACTACTGTATGACTTTAGATCGCCAGTTGGAAAAACTCGAAAGAATGGAGACGAGTTTTCCTTGAAAATGCTACAGGAAAAATGTGTGGGTCGTTTGGCTAGTGGAAGCGAAGGATGATTGTAACATTTTGCACTGGCGAAATTGACGCCACCCTGGTCGTTTGCTGCTGACGCCACGGGAGCATCAGGACGGTCGCGCAATTCGCGATTGCCAAGATAGACTGCAAGTTGGACAGTCAAATAGAGAACCGGTGAGCAGTCAACCGACTCGCGTGGGTGGCTCCAAAGCCCTGATGTCTCTTCGTGTCAGCAAGGCGAACGAAATATCATGCACGTCTACCGCAACAAAATTATTCCTTCGATCCAAAACCTTCCTCGTTCTATTTTTCACATTTATTTTACTTGTACAAACTTACGTAACGCTGTGCAAAATTGGCCAGGAATATTTTTATGCGACGCATGTGCTTAGAATGCAGCAGTTTCTTAAATTGCAATATTTTGCTAGTCAAATGTTACTTTTTACAGCTGGAATGTAGCAAAGAGCTAATGAAGACTTTTGTTCTTGCACTGTATTCACCACTTTCATCCAAGCTGACAGACAAAAGGAAGCTAAGCCCCAACTACTACCATCTCAAATAGTATACATCGTTCATCTTTGCTGGGAATATAATTTACGACACGCCGGGACGCCCGTCACGCGTGCCGCCTGAGAGACACGCGTCATGTTCAACGTTGTTCATGGATGGGGGCGTCTCGACGCTGGCAAGAGACTGGACATGTAGCCAATTTCTTCCTTTGCGCATAAATGGCCAGCATTATTTACATGGATCCTCTTCCCTATAAAATTCTCCTATTCCAAAATCGCATTTCTGAAGCGAATCTCGCATATATAGCCCCCTTGCAGTTTATTAATATTCTCGTTATGTTATTTTGAACCTATTTCAGTGAGCCAACGACGTATCTTGTTTGGGAAGCTGCAAGCAAACGAATTTGGTGAATGAAATATACGCCGGAATAAATGGGTGTTATCTATTATACTGAATGGAAATCTAATACAATTCCAAAAAGAGACATATTTGGTTCCTTGTTAAATATCTTATTGGAAATCGATGCTGAGAACGAAGGTGAATAACCTGAAATATCGGAGCAGATATAAATCGTGTCGCGAAGTTCTCTGCGAGCTACGTTGATTGTTCTGCGTCACGACGGGCTTCCGTATAGAGTCGCGGGTATGCGAGATGAGTATTAGCTCGCGCTGACTATTCGAACCATCTGTCTGAGAGGTGGATTCTTTAAGCGGCAGAATAAGAAAGATTAAAAATAGAAGATGGCTTATGTTATAAAGAAGCTATTAATAGTGTTTGTGCAGAAGCAAGAGACAAATATGACCAATCGTTCACTCTATCCATTCATAGGAGTGGAGAACTCGAGCTTGCTCAAAATGTGACTCATCGTTCTCTAATTGCACAATAAGACTACAAATACTGTAGGTACACTAACTATCATGCATAGCATGCCACTAATTTTCGAGATTAAGCTAGACAGCGAGTGAGAACCGCTGCCAAGGAACAGCAGCTTATTAATAATCACAGAATGTTGCAGTGGAACTCTCGTCGAGTTTCCTTTCCATCTTGAGAGTTCTGCTCGCCGCTGGACGCGGTGAGCAAAGGATACAAAGAGATCTGTCCAAGGAGTAGCTGTCCCTCGAGTCGAGTAGAGGGCGGCGAAGGCGCAATAATAGCGCTTAAAATACACGGCTTGCTGGTTTTCGACGAGCCGCGGAAAGAGAAAAAGAAGTTTTTTCGCCGAGATTCGCATTTAGAGATCTCGCGTACGTGCGAGAGTAGAATAGTTTATAGCAGCGCGTACCACTATATATATATATACTATATATCGAGTAAGCTCATATTCATGGATGATAGATTCTCGTTTTCTGGGCTTTGGTGTATCCGTCCATTCTCCCCGTTTTGCATTATCTTCTTGTCTTCCTCCTGCCAGTCTTTCTCTCCGATCTACTTCGTCTCCGCTAGCCGTATAGTTGCAGATCTCTCTCTCTCTCTCTCCCTCCCTCTCGAGCTGGCCGGAGGTGGGTGGCCTCGAGGAGAAGCACAGCAACAATCGTACACGTGTTCCCGTCATGCCGAACTGTCGTGTCGTTTTGAATGAAACAACGGAACGCGACTTGACGTCCCTCGCACCGCGCTATATTCTCGCTACCACCTACTCATTGTCCTCTTCTTTTCCCCCCATCACGCCACGCCGGCGAGTCTTTCTCACTGGTTAATCTGGCCGCGAGCGAGCCAAGATGACGCCGGCAGATTGCTCTCCCGAGTCACCCAGTATTTCGGCCTCTCTACTTCTCATGCATCCCATCCCATACACGCATGCACGCATCTCTCGCATGATGCACCGATTATTTCACGATGCGCTCCTTCTGAATACTGTCGCGCTTCGACCTCACTCACACAATAATACACGCGCCGAGCAAAAACTACTCCACGGCAACTCCCAAGCGCATTATTAATATCCCATATCCATCCGGTGCGCGGAGCAAAATGTACTGGCCGATAAGATCGAAAATTAATCATAAACAGCTCTTCTTGAGAATAATAAATCTCTACCTATTTGCAGTTACAGTTTCAGTCTTGAGCATGATATATATTCAACGATGGCCGAGCGAGCTGTTCGAAAAAAAGCAATATTCTATTAAATTTTCCGAAAAGAAGCTTATATTACGGTATATATCGTGGCACTGAAGCGAGTGGGCCGATTTCTTTCTTGCTTTTTTCATAAGTATAGGCCTGAAACACGGATGGGTAATAGTGCCTTAATCATCGTCATTGACAATTTTACGAGCAGTACGCAGCCCGATGAACGTTTCGCAGCATAAAAGTTCCCTGGAGGCGAAGAGGTGCTGCATCCTCTTCTTCACGGTTGGCAATTTACATGAAAAGTAGAATCCGCGAACCGACGTACCCTTTTGTAGGGCTATCGTCGTTTCGGAGCGAGTTCTCGCCAGTCTCATCGACGTGTTTACGAGCACCGATACTATAGGTTATGTTAAAATCTTTGTTACTCCATGGACCTTCGACAAAAATACGGGAATGCCTTAAAAACCTGTAATTTTTCTCACAAAGTGATTTATTTTACTCCCCTAACGGTCGCATGCACCTAACAAATGCATTATGTGCTTTTTAGCGACCGTACCGAAAGTTTTTCACAGGTGCAGCGAGCAAATTACCAGGAACGATCCATTCTACGGCTTCTTAAAGTCTTTTAAATAGACCGCGTGCTCGCTGTATATTTCTATACTTATATATGTATACATGCGCAAGTATAGAGCTGCAAAAGCATGCTGCAGTGCGCGGATATATACGTATACAAATATATATCAATTGGTTTGGATGTATCTGTGCGATTCGGTGTAAAGTGAAGAGGCAGGTCAAAAAATGAGGAGAGCAGCAGCATTAATTGGAAGGGTCTCGTGGCCGTCCGGGACGTTGGGCGACAGGCGAGAGATAATTCGATGTCTGCAACAATGTTACAATAGCCGCACGCGAGGAGCTACGTCGCGAGAAAAGGCGTGGGTTCCTCGAACGAAGCTGACTATGACAGCCAAGACGAGCGAAACGACAGCAACGTCGACCACGCCGACGACTCTTCATCCACGCCGACGAGCTTGACGTTGGGTATGCGCTGCTGAGGAACTCCGTCGTTATGTAACAGCGCATGAAGCTAATATATCAGGCTTGCTCAGCTTTGTAACAAACTTAGATCGCGCGTCTCGAGCCAAGCGCCGCTGCTCGCGATGCACCTCGCCGTTTCATGCTCTTTCCTCAACCCCATGACATTTTAATTAGCTCCTTCGAAAAATACGACAACCTTCAAAATTCCACTCTTTCGATCCTCTAGCTGCTGTACGTGTTTTTATATCTATATCGCGCAATATATGCTCTGTGTATCTGTTTTTCGATCGCAGCACACGAGACAGGAAGTAAAAAAGAAGCTGCAGAGTTGTGGAAGGAAGTGCACCGGATAATAAATAAAAGTTCCTGGTCCCGGTTTGACAGGATCTCGCGATTTTTTCGCCCTGTTCTCATGATGCTTGGACGAGTGAGAAAAACCTTGCCATCTGTGGTTTTTACAGTCTGACAAATATTTTCGCCTTCCTCTCTTTTACACCGCCGTCGTCTCATCTCTATTACTCCCGCGTCCAGGCTCGCCCTCGTATTATTGTTCGCACGCATCGTGCCAAAATGCGTGCGACTGAACTTTTTTGCGGACCAAAATGTTTAGTCTGTGAATCTTGTGCGTGGGGGATACGTATGAACGAGTCCCGTCGTGTCATCCTCCATGCAGTCCCCAAAATTTTTCTCTCGGGCCAATGCACTCTTTGCTCGTGCAAAACACATTAACTAACTCGCGTATATAATATTTAGAGCGGCGCGAGAGAAACGAAATGAGGATTACATTAAGAGGGCGAGGGAGCCAGCATTATAATACCGGAGCAATGAAAACGTAAAATAAATAGGGGCAATTTTCGCGAGAGGTTTGAATAAAGAAACTTATTAACGCTGATTGTTCGGCGGAAATGTAAAATGCAAAAAGCGTGGATATAATAAACACAACAAATTTCTACTGTACAACATTTACCGATTACCGAACAAAAAGCAGGGTAAAACGTGTTAGCGCGTAGCAGTAGAGACTGCAGAATTATGCAAATCGACTCGTTTAATCGGGAGACTTCGTTAAAGCGAGGTTAAGCTGGAACTAACCCGCGAAATTGCAGATAAGAGCCGCCTCTAAATGGAGCGCTCTCCGAGTACGGTTTTACCCGGGCTACCTTTACTCCTTCGGTATGGATATATTATGGGCATCGCTTAAAAGGACATTTACTACTGACATACGCAAGAAACGGAGATATTAATTCAGGTTACACGAGAAATCCTTCTGGCAGATCGATTAACCTTACGACTACCACCATTCTTCGCGTAAATACTTTTTTTTATTCGTCTTTATTAAAAAGAAACTAATTATATACCTTCGAATTGTAAGGAATAAAATTAATTAAACGATTGAACAATCGGAGCTACGATATATCGACAAAGTACACTCCATAGTTCAAAGTTATTTCATCAATGACAAATTTCTCAAGCGTATAACAGAGAATGTTTGAAACGTATCGTAATAAACGCTAATGTAGCGAGTTATATTCGCTAGTAAGTACAACTACGTTAATATCGTATTAATCGTAGAGCGTATTTGTACGCAAAGCAAGGACAGTTTAACAAAATGAACAAGCTTAATGGGATTATAATGACACTGAGCAAATTTTTGACTCGTTATCGATGGCTTAATAGTGGGTTCTACTTGTCGGAATAATATACCCCGAGTCGCATGGCATTTAAGCTGTGATTTAAACGAAGAAACAGTTGTCGCGGCATGCCTTCAGTGTTATTAACCCGACGCCCATTTTAACGCGCGCGCGCTCTATTACCTTGAACGTATACCTACCTGCTAATCATACCCGGAGACACAGTTTATAAAATTACCTGAAACATCTTATTTCCGCGACATCCCGCGCAGTATTTCATTGGCGCTTATAAATATTCATAAAGCAGAAGTCACCTGTTAAATTGATAATAAATGGCACTTCTCGTACTTTTTTATTCTCTTTAATTTAATTATCATCATAGACTGTTAACGACCAATCATTTTCAGGTTTAGTTGATCCACAGTCGAAATAGCTCGATCAGAGTGGTTTTATAAATTGTGGAAGCGCGTGATTGCTTCGGAAAATCAACAATAAGTGTATAAGTATATACTTGGGGAAAATGAATATTCTGCCTTGTAATGATGATTCGGTTGGTGTTCGCGGCTGACGGTTTTCACGCGCGCGAATTAACACCTTGTTCCTGAACAAATGGAAACAGAAAACACCCGTACCAAGCAAGCGTCACTCGACACGCAGCATAAAAGTGAAAACAAAATCTTCTTCTCGATTTCAACGTGATCCGTCAGATGCGTGTATTTCTTACCACTGTGCGCCTATATATTTTCTTCTGTATAGAGTCACTCGTCTCTGTCATTGATAAACGGTGCTTGTGCCACATATATCTCTCTTTCGCTTTGAGACAAGCTGATTCGTCTTAGCATACATTAGGTACCGTTAGTTTTATTAGTATAGACTCATAGGGTAAGATTGCGAGGTTATATTTTTATACAATGTTCATGTGCAATAGTATATTATTGTGTGTCACAAGGGTCGAAAATTGACAATTGCGTATGAGTGTGAAGTTGGAAGTTCAAATAAAAATAAAATGCCTTTCACACAAATGCAAATGTCAATTTTTCTGTCTGGTTTAACGCACGATAATTTTTATTACAAGTGCAGAAAAGTTGCTACTTTTAGCGTAGTTATAATTATAATGTTCCAAAAATAAAATCTTCAACCCAATGCAGAATCAAAAGTAACTTTTTATTCCGTAAAAGTTAACGAAAGTGGAGCAAAACCAAACTGTGCAGGCGCAGGTAAAATTAGTACAAAGGCAGTAATGTTCCCCTGATAAAATATATAGTGAAAATAGTCGCTTTTTATAACCTCATTATAAAAAATGCAACAAAAATTCTATTGAATCCAAATTCAGCCTTGTTGAACTTAGGGATAAATCTTACAGTGTAGCAAACAGGTCTGTGAGTAGCCTGGGAGATTGTGGGACTCCGAGGGACTTATAGGTAATGTAGGTGGTCACTAATGGTCCGGAATGGCACTTGCAACAGCTTTATCGATGTAAACAACCGCTAAACTCATCAGGTCTACCGTACCGTGCCAAAGCACGACCGTATTTTTGGAACACACCGGTAGCGTCATGGCATCTCCCACGTTAGCACGCCCTCGCTTAGGCTTGCTAGCGCCGCGTATATTCGCACAAAAAACCTTCCCGTTTATCCACATATTCTAAGCAGATAGCTACACGTTATTTTCTCCCGTACCGATGCTTCTGATTTATTACAAATTTTACGTCTCGAGAAAATGAGAGAATTCGAAAAACCATCACTTTGAAACAAATAGAATACAAATAAGCGTTAAATCTTCGATAAGGAAATTCACGCTTTTGATTTTCTCCAGCTTTGAAAGAGCAATGCGTCTTCGCACCATTGCCATATTATTTATTGATTCATAACTGTTATAGGAATACGAAGCTCTCGCGATATCGCGTTACTGAAAAGTTGCATAGCCCCAACCATGGCACGGAGAGTTAAGTGACACTAATGCTATGGCCGCTGCTATAGTTGAATAACGTAATACTGTATTCATAGGGCAAGAGCTTACAGAGCGATAGATCAACTGGATTACGATCAAGATCAAAGGGAAGAGATACGCTTTCGTTGGGAGAGAGATGAAGATCGTGGAATCGTGTATAAGAGCTTAATACGAACTACCGTACAGTTGCGTTATTTTGCGAAATGTATAACTGTCACGCGTTATTGCAAGAGAAATCAAATATATTAAAAGGCAAAAAGTTATTAGGTGAATTTCGCGAGATCGTATATTATTCTTTCTCATACACAGCCATTTGTCAGAACGATCGTTCGAATCAATTATCGCTCGAGCCATGTGTATACACGTACACGTCGCACATTCGCCAGGAGCGATTTTCCTAGATTTATTGGCGCGTCGTCAGTGGACTGGACGAGAAAGGAACTTCCGGTCGTTCATAGATCGAATAATGCGTGATCGACGCGCGCATCAAGTTGGCGTTACGCTAGAGAAATGCTCCACGACGGACTACGGGGCCGATTATTTCTGATCCAGGCTCGCGGTCGTAGACGACTTGTCCCCGCTATTATTGTCATCGACGATACAATACGGTAGCGAAGAATCTCGCGTTGCATTCATAGGGTACGCGGGCTGTACATTGCGTCGGTGGTATAATAATAAAAGCGTGAGTGTGCTGCGAGGGGTAGAGGGGCGAGTCGAGATTGAGAAAGTAAGAAAACAGGGGCAGCTCCTCCGTTCAGTAGCAGCATAACGATTCATAGCGCGTTCCATTAATGAAGAATCTCCTTCAGGTCTGGATTTGCTGTTATTATAGCTGCTCGTAACAGTCAGCAAACGCGGCCAGGCGTTAGCAGGCGTGTCGACCGGCGTCGCGGACTATGAAGCATTGAGCGTCTATTTTCACCGGGCGTCGCCTGCAAGAAACAGCGACGCGCCTTGTTGCACGAAATCGCGAATGTCCAGCCACCTAGCAAGAGCCCGTACAGCTCTCGCCCGCGCTTATTCGTAATTAAATCCAACGAGCGCCCTTCTCTTGGTGGTCCAAGTAGAGGATCGTAACTAAAAAAAAAAAAAATGATGGATTTTCAATCATTTTGATTAAAGAAAAATTTAAGCTAAAAATGGACGAAAATAATAATAATATATGGATCGTACATGCATGATGGCGCGATATGAATGGAAAGCATGCTCGATTCAGGGAAAGCGTTCAGGCACGAGGCAGGCATAAGCGAAATGGCGATAATGAGGGGGAAAGACATTAAAAAGCGTTGAACCAGATCGCGATTTCCAGACAATTTCCAAGTTACGAGCGTCCCGACGCCGTTTGTTGGACGGTGCACCAAGTTGCGGGCGCGGAGAGTGGGTGCCTTGTGTCGCATAAGCGGTGCATCTAAATGTCATTCAGTGACCGAGCGCGAAGATACTTATCTGACTGCGCTGGGTAAATGACGCGCGGCCGACTGACGCACCGTGAATTTATTGCGTCGTGGAACGAACGAGGTTATTGGTGCGATGACATTAAACGCCTCCTATTCCATACAATTTACCAAATACAAACTTGGAATCCTCTTGTTTCAATTAATTTCACTTTTTGCTTGTTATAATAAACTCTTATTTGGCTCGCGGGCGTTTTATTGTGAGTCGAAAGGAAAGAATGAGTATCATATATATATATATATATATATATTTACATAGACTCTATTAAGGCTAATATATGATCTCAGTGAATACTGCTGTTTCGTATATGAAAAGTGCTAGAAGCGTTGATCCGTTACGATCTTGAGACGTTTTCTACGAGACTCTTTACCTCCCGAGCAACAGGACCTGTTGTGACGCTTAAGTAGCGTCGGCTGTCATAAGTGTCATTAGCTGACCGACGCGTCTACGAGCTTGAGTGCTGCCTGTCGTCTCCAAGCGAGATCCCATCAAGCTGACTACCTAGTGATAACCGCGCACCCTCCAATTACTCCTCGCTAACTGCATTAATCATCATTCAATTAACATTTATAGCCTATGGTATTCTCAATACAATATCATACAATGGGTTCTATATAAATTAATGGAGATGGTTAAATTATTTTAAATTGTTAGAAATCTTGTTTCTCCATCAAGTTTTATCGCATTAAACGAAGGTAATAAAGAGAAGTAAAAATTAGAAAATAGAGATTGGTTAGAAAAATAATTGGTAAATTGCAAATTACAATATACAGTTGAGTATATTATAAATGGCGTATCTGTGACAATGTTTTTTCCTTGGGATAATTTGCAGATACCGCTGTTTCTTGTTGTAGTTATAGTAAGAGTGCCTATCGTTAAATAACCGCAAATGTTCTCTAACTAGAAAGCCTGTCACTCCCCCCTCCCCCCTTCTTACTCATCCGACGTCAACGTTGTACTCCGTAACCTCGCTACCTGACGATAATTATCCGTGTGGAAAACTTCAATTACCATTTGATTAACTCACACCAAGCATTCACGCGTGTTCTCAATCTTCTTTAGTAGCATCAATTGCAATAAAATCATATACGTCGCTGTGGCAATTACTTTACGGTATTGATGAAGCTGTAGAATTAATTGTCAATTAAGGAATCACACATCATAGAAAGTTTCTCTAAAAAGATTAATGAATCCATAAATATAGTTTCAGATAAAACAACGAGCAGTACATTTTGCAGGAACTAATATAAAATGTGTCATTTATAGTGGAATTATGAGATGTTTAGCCACACGTAAGAAATAAGATGGAGGATTCGCGGAAGGTTAAACCGGTGAGTGAGTTGTTTTGCACGAAGGAGCTCGAAGATGTATTATTTCGGGCAGGAATTTCCAAGTGCATTGTCTGGATAGTGCGATTTTCGTGTCGCAAGATTTTTTTCGTATTCGTGTTCGAAGCGAGAGGCTCGACGACGCGCGAGGCGTCCCCTCATCGTTCACTCTGCACGCTCGGCACTCGTAACGGGCGCGTACGATGCGCGACGGCGCGTCGGGAAAGAAGCAAATTAATTTCGCCTTCTCCAAAACGTTAGCGCATAATACAACGACGGCCCGGGGAGAAGAAAGCCTTGGGAGAAATGACAAAGTGAGGGCGAGAGTCGGTTGACGCGTAGAGGGGACTCTTAGGGTTTAATGCTTCGTGCAAAGAGAGAACTTTGGCCAGACAGTGGAGGGCGTGGGAGATACATTTATAAACTCGTCCCTACTGGCTAAAATTTTCCTCGCTTAAAGCCTTTTCTCGAGAAAAAAGAGAGGCAGTGTGGCGCATAGCTCTTAAGCTCGTGAAAATCCTCACTTTGCCCAAGTGAAATATGGTAAATCGCAATTGAAAACACACGTGTTAAGTTAAGTGTAAACTAGATAAGTCGATGGAAAAACTGGAAGGAATTAGATGGTACGCAGAAGCGTCAGAGGGAGACAGCTGAAAATGGTTTGGAGAAGTGTGGTGTGGCGTGGCGTGGCGTGGCGTGGCGCGGAGTGGCTTTGGGCGGTAAGGGGAAAAGCTGTCGCATGCGTTTTGACAAGCCGAAATTGGACGGTTTGTAGCGACCACGTTCCAACAAACGGGTTCCATTATTATCCCACGCATTGTAATACACTTGTCGGACTCTGTTAACTCGACATAGATTCTTGCATGTATAATCTGTATAAGGGGGGTGGGATGATCTAGCTTATAGTTGTGTTCATTTCATTGTACATCTCTCAATAGGCGCTCTGTAGCTGCTATACATATATATATAAATATGTGTATGAAATAATATTATATTTACATCTTTAACTACCTCACTCATTGTTTCCGTTTCTGATTGTCTCGCCGACGCATTAAGTAATCTTCGCGATTCTATTAATTTATCCGGCTTACCAAATGGATCCATAAATACTACACGATGCCTGTATAATTCTATGTCAGCACCAGAGAAACTGCAGAGTCCTCTAACCAAGCGCAATTTATGTTCCGAATATGACATTTAGTGAGGATAAATCAAAACGTGTATACATATTTTCTATTATAGTGCCCCCTTAACTCTTAATAACCAGCGATTATAATTACACTATTTATTACGCGAATGGGAAGTCCTCTACTGTAAATCTTGCAGAATCACACGAGTTTAGGTTGAGCACGAGATTTAAAGGAAATTGATGCATTTTCTTTTCGCTTGTTATTGTTTATTTTTAAATAAGCAATGTAATTGCATTTAATATAGACTGGAGGAATTCGAGTATACCACGATATCGATGCTATACGAAAAGTTTTGAGTTTGCAGATGGAATAAAAAGAATTGTCTTAATATTGGCGAGGGTGTGCATTTGACACGCATTCGTGGACAGCAGAAATAGCTAGTACGCATCCAAGGAAGCTGTGCTCCATGAAATATACGTTGCCCCGTTGTCGAAACTTCCTTCACGGTTACATATTCGAAGCTCATTCGTCACGTTTCGTTGCCTGTCCGCCAGTTTTGTTCTCGCTATATGCGTTTCCAGTTTTGTTCTCGTTATATGTTTCACTAACCGTGTAATGATGACTGTCAGAATTTAATGAGTCTCACAGAATTTATTGCTTAATGTTGCTTCGCAAATATAATTCTGCTCGTCATAAATCACGCGTAAATTAGATAATAAAGCAGTTTATATAAGATTATGATACGGGATGTAGGAATAAGGGCTTAACGGATGGTACAGTAATGGAACCGATAAGGTTGTAAAAATCGAAGTAAAGAGTACGAGAGTCTAAGGAAGTCCTGCATGTTTATGCGAATATGTATATATATATATACATAAACGAGAAATTATAAGAAAACAAGATAATTTCGTGATATTTTTCAGTCATGGAATATATATATATATATATATATATATTTATTGAACAAAACATGGGAGGTTTAAGCAGACGGTTTTGAATTTACGAGGGAAGCGAGGCAGAAAATTCGAAGAATCTTCGTTATCGTCCAACTAGATGCTAGATGTGTCCGGATGGTACGCGCTTTTCTCTCGTTATTATATAGCGGATTCCTTTGCTCGCATCTAGTCAGAGCTAGTTGGTAGCTGCCCGTTGCACGGTGTTCGTAAATCTTTCGCCAAGGCTAGAGCCAGTAGGAATTACGTTGATGCACTATTTATAAACACATGACATCGAGTGCAGTGGTTGGTGCGGGTGGTCGAGGAAATTGCATGGTCGCTCGAGCACTTTCGTGTTCTCGCCTTTCCACCTGCTCTTTACGCCCGCCAGAAATGGTGTAACATGCAGAGATCACGAAGACTCTTTCATCCTTCTCTTCTTTTCCTATACACTCTTCTCCTTTATCCCCCCTCCCCCCCTCTCCCTCTTTCTCTTACTCACTCTTCCACCGAGCGCTCCTCTCATCTTCACGGCAGGGGCAAGAAAGTAATTTTGCCTTGGCTTGCCTTGACTCCACCGGTAAAAACCGACGAGTGTTTTCTGACCGTAAATAATTCTTAACGAGTTACGTGGTTTATGCTACCGCGCGGGAAATCGCGTAGAAGCATAGGCGCTCGCGCCGCGCGAGCGTTATTATACACGCCGCCTGCTCTTGGCTCGTAATCGAAAAATCCCAGCTTCGTTGAATCGCCCGAGCTACAATTCTTCCGTCCACGATACATTTCGTAGATGACGTGCGAGGAATTAAAGCGCTTTACCTGCTCAAAATTGCTGCGCTATCCTATTAAGCTAGACATACTGCTTCTTTCAGCCATATACCATGCTCTAGGACAAATTTATTTTACAAAGTAAATGATTCTCGACTGAACTTGCTTGATTTATATTATCGCATGGGATGCTACGTTGCTCCCTATTAAAACGGTTCTTTCAACGATATGGCGTATACCTAGCATTTTTGTTCAGCCTAGGATATAGCGATGAGGTATTAGCGCTCGATTTGCAAAAATATCGACGATCGTAGGCGTAATTATTCCGAAGCTACTGTGAAACGATGCCTGCGGCACGGTTTGGATCATATTTCTTGTCAGTTTCTACCTTTCTTCGCGCGTATACCCGTTGCTTGCGACGAGTGAGACGTTCGGGGGACCCGAGTGCATTAATCTCCGCCGACGTTACGTTAATGTAATCGTTTAATAAGTCCGGTTTATTAACTGCGCGCACTCTCATCGGTACTAATTCACTCTTCCCTCTCCGCTATACTCGAGTCTCGAAAATCTCGCATGCAAAGCTATCATTCCAGTCATGGCAATTCTTTCCATATATATTTTGCTCTTTTATAGATTTCCTCCAATATAAAATCAGTTGATATATCGTTGCTGAGACATTACGATTACGATATTCGCATGGAAGTGCTTGTTTTTTTATATATATGTCCTGGGATATATATATATACTAAAATGAAAATTAAATAAGAAGAAACTGCACGAGCAACATTTGTACAGTCTACGGAGTATATATATAAGTACTTCTGGTGTGAAGTGCGATAGATTTAATAGGATAGAGGTCATATATCCAATAATCGAGTATGCAAAACCTAGCTTATACCTAATTTATGCGGTGGTTGTAATAGGCGAGTGAAATGCAGAGAGGGGCGTGCCGTTCACTAACCAATCGCAATCATCACGTATAACACTTGGACAACATTGTTGATTGGTCCTTTGACCGGTGATAGTTATTCAGAAAATAAATTGCAGTGACAAATTTTTCATTAACCTATGGAGCAGAGAATAAGAAAATCAAATACCTTCGGAAACAATTTTTATTTCACTTTCAATATAAATTCATGTATATTAAGGAATGTGAAAATGTGACGTTTGCTTATATTCAAACATACCTACTTACGTTGGATAAAGAGGGAGAGGGAGAATTATTAAGAAATTTGTAAGATTCTGCAGCTTCCGAAGTCGACTGTGATGAATTATCGCTACTGTAGGAACAAGCAAACGTATAGCAGGTGTGCACTCGCCTACCACTTCCCAACGCTTGATACTGATTAACGAATCAGCAAATCGGCCTGTACGTATGGAAACTTAATTGTACATAACCAACTAAATTACTGCGTTATTTTTGTAAACCCAGGAATTTCAAGCTATCCAATTACTGGAAAGAACGGTAAGCTTTTTCGTCGAGGATTCAAACGTTTCCCAATAGTATCCTTAGAATTATGTTCCCCTTGTACCAAGCCTTCCTACTTCTACCCTTCAAACCACCTGTCGCTTGAAAATTATAAGGAGGGGAAAGGATAATTAAAGTTAGCTCTAATCGATACGTATGACTCGAAGCTCGCATTTAATATTTAATAATTGATTCGCTCGAGCTCTCACTGTCGCTCTTGCCATTATTTTTCCATCTCGTAATTTACGAAATATGGAATTTTTACATAATCCAATTAGCGCGTTGCAATATGCGTGGTATATCATAGTGTCGCGCATAGTTTATATAGTTATACCGAATAATGTTGAATGGCGTATCGAAGTAATTAAAATACAGAGAGGTCTTGACAAATATTGCTACTCTGATTCAGTTACACGGTGTTTACATCCTCCTCTCGATATACAATTGATACATATATGCGTAGTGATGAAATGCATTATGCAGGCAGGGGAGGAAAAAAAGGAATACGCGACGCGGAATACGAAATGAGGAATTAGCAATGAAGAGTAAGAAACGAGGCTATTCACAGAGGCTCGGTGGCGCTCGCATAATTTATTTCCCACTCCTTCATTTACCTCTTTTCATTGCCTACCACTTAATTTCTCGCTCGCCGCTACCGCTCTGGGCGTGTAATTGGTTTAACGACAATGTCCTTCGGAAATGGTGAATTATCAGGTCGACTTCCTCGAGAAAGGAAACCAAGAACGAGCTGGCACGAGCGGCTATATTATTCATCCTAGACTACTGCTTAAGCTGCACTTAAAATTTCATGATTCCTTATGAATTAGAACTATATTTCATGCTGTCCGTTTATATGCAAAATAAACGATCCTCCGATATTTCATAAATATCCACGGACATTCTTGACCTAAAATAACATAACATGGAAAATCCATCTTATCCTATTTAAAATATGATTCACACGTGAGTAGGTACCTCTCTCTCTCTCTCTCTCTCTCTCGTGTAAATTCGATAATACGAAGATGCCTGTATATATGCTTTTATAAAATTAACTGCATCTCTCTTCAGATTGAACCTTATTGGCCTCACTGAAATTAGCTTGATAAGAATTTATTATCGATAAGCTTCGGAGATCGATTTCACCAATGAAAATCCATGACGACTGCGTCAATCGCGGGAATTCTGTTCACATGGAAAAACAAATTACGACTCGATCAACAGAGCTGTCATTTATCTCACATTCGCATTGTCATTGCGTGTCTCGACGTTACGCAAAACTACACGTTCGCCACTGTTTCTGGAATATCTTGGCTAAATTTGATCAGTATTTTAATCACAAAAATGAGGTGTTCTGCTGGAAGGATCATTTTACACCGATAAGTAATTTTACTTTATTGGCGCATCCGACCAACGAAGAGAAGAATAGTTCGTATCTTCGAAATAGTCATAAAACTCTTTTCATCCAAGGGTCGATTTTGCTGAATAGCAATATTTCATGCTAGTCAAGTAAAATTTCAACGAGGAGCTAGATGAATATAGCATTGCCAGCATTGAGTAGCTTTCGTAAACTCGTTAGGCGATCGAGTTGTGGAACGGATGATCGAACAAAATGGTGAGGAACACTCCAAAGATGTCGGCCTTGGTGGTTTCGGCGATAAGAAACCTCTGCGAAGCCCGCGGCTCCACCTCCAAAGACATCATGAGCTACATTGTGTCGAAATACGATGCGCCGGAGACTGCAGTGCAGAGACAGGTTTACTTTGCAGAAATTCCTTGAAATCTGAAAATGATGTTCAAGAAGCGTTGACCATAAATTTTGTTTCTTCAAGATTGCTACCGCTTTAAAACGAGGTGTCGAGTACGGAATTTTGAAAAAGGTTCAGAACAACTACATCTTGAACACAGATCCGGAAATCTTGACTACTATCCGTAACATGGTACCGATGGACCGAAGCAGGCGACGACGACGACGAGGCAAAGGTCGAAGAAGGCGCAGGCCAGGTCGCAGGTCAAGGGGAAGAAGGCGAGGCCGTGGTCGTGGCAGGAGAAGGTCCAGAGCCAGAGGCAGAAGGAGAGGAGGACTCAGGGTTGCTACCAGGAAGAGGTGACAAACCGCTATATCCCCTAAACTAATGTTTCACCATCTAGCCAGCCTTATTTGCATCCTTCTGCTTTTGGATCTCGTAAGAATCTATCATTGGAAAATGCAAATTAGCAGGACCATAAATTCAGTATCGTGTAAAAGTTGATTGCGCCAAAGTCACTTGCTTAGAATGAAATATAGTTTTTCGTGACAAGAAAGTAGTTCAGAATGATGTATTAGGTGCTGCTTTCGTTTGGTATCCTCAATTTGTAAATGATAATGATTGAAAAAAAAAAAACTATAAAGTAGCAGGGAACTTCTGGGCAGAGAACGGCAACGAAGAAACAAGGAGGAGACGCTGAATAGCGCGCCGACCGAGGTATCTGCAGAAGATCCACCTAACCATAACGATGAGGACAATGGCAACAGAAGCAGGAATCATAGTAAAAGTCGGGATCCAAGTCCAGCTACTAGCAGTCGATCATCGGTTAGCAGCGATGAAGGAGCAGAGGATGACCAACCAGACAGATAGTATCAAGGAGAAAATATCGCGTCACTTTGAGTTTTCTTAAATTAGAACAGAGTCAGCACAGGTTCTTCCCGTGAGATCTGTTAAATTTTTGTTAGTTTTATGTCCTCCAGCTTGTGTGTGTCTATTCTAGTAATTTTACTTCAGAAGATTATTTATTTATGAATAGTATATATATATTTAAAATCTTTTAGACAACTTACTATATTTATTATGTATACTTTTCGTAGTCAATACACGTCCTTTATGTCCACATCCAGTTCTGTTTATGTGCTAGATGTATTATACCTTCTCTCCATATTCGAGTTGGCAGACAGTTGGTATGCGAATTATTAACTAGACGATGGAAGATGCACCCACCTTATGGAATTTCTTTAATTTCGATATTTTATAGCTTATTGGCTTTTGCTAAAATGGCAATGTGTTGTCGCGATGGAGGAAGCGGCCGCGTTGCATCTTAGACACGATTCTTGTAGGCGAGAACGGAGGTCGAGGTACTCTCTTCGAGGTAGTTTCAATACACCGACGGCTATAACTCCTCGAATGCGCGGTGGGTCAAAGCAGGTTAGAAAGGATCGAGAAGTGATTAGTGGTATTTACCGGTCTCCGCCGATTCCCGATACCGTTCGGACTTCCCGCAGCGTCCTGCGGAGATCACAATACTCCGATCTAACTGCTCCCCATTCTCATCCAGGATTCCGCATGACACCCTGCATGGATTCATCATTCGATATTAATGTGAGAGAGATCCTAACGGGCTTTCTATTATTGCTTTCTGCTTCATGATTCCGCTCGTTTTCACCTCTACTACCTACTTCTGCTTGTTAACTCGGGTTCCTACTAAATGTTGATAAATACCGTAGGTAAAGTTGAACGCGATTGAACTTTGCTTGCTCCAACCTCTGTTATCCCTGCTTTAAATTCGTTCCTGCATTTACATTGAAAAGTTTAGAAAAATGAAATTTGCTCGAGTGTCTAAGAGTCGGTCAGTGTCCTCTCCTTTTCGTATCGGCTTTTCTTTCTCGTCTATCCTTGTCTCATTTCCTTCTTTGTCGCGCAGCCGGTCTTACACCGGGCACGAGCAACTGTATGATAGCAGCGGTTTAATTCAGTCCAGCCAGCCGGTAGTTTGGACGCTCAGCAGGCGAGCCATTGTGCCTGAGTAACGAGTACTCGTTCGTGCATTATACTGTTGCTTCGCGTGCGCTCATCATAATTTGCTTTATTATTCCGTACAAGACTGCTAGATAGAGTGAAGAGCCCTGTAACCCCTCCCTCCTTCTAAAATGACCTCGGAGGCCCTGCGATAACAATCAGATATAATAGAACCGCGTCGTTTTTATCACAATATATCTTGCGAATCGAGCATTCATTTTTCAGTTTTTTCCGTTAAAATTCTTTCATGAACTGTTGCATATCGAATGGAAGTCTTTCCGGACGATAACGCTTTATGATTTCGTGAGAAAATTAATTTAAGTAGAAAAGGTGACTGCAGATTCGAAGAATAGTTCAAGGTTGCAGCATCCATCTTGCATGCCACCCTGAGCGGAACTAATTTCTCGTTCATCACCGTGGAGCCTTCTTAACATCTCAGGATACTAGACAAAGATTTTATATTTTTCTTTTTTATTGCAAACACACGTTATTTTTCGTTTACAAGTTCTAAAAATGTACAGAAACACTAAGAAGCTTTTTAAATTTACCAAACATTTATTAATTACTTAATGTAATATAAGAATTTGAATTAATGTTATTGAAAGAGAACAGAGCCAGTGGCTAAATTATATTCGATGGCAAATTTACGAGTTGAATATAGCGAATAACCTATCAAAATCACTTTGTAGCTAAACATTGAAACATTGAGATGCGATAACTATAGCATTCGACTTCAATTACACAAGACAAATAACACCTGTAATTACTGCTGGGTGAAAAAGTAACACCGGAGGCAAGTCTCTTAAGATCGGTTCTTCGACAACCAAGTATCAAGATTACACCAGCTGCAGATGACTTCAATTGATTTCTCGTCGGCAGTCTAATCCATCCGATAAATTTTGCATTATAATTGAATTAAATTACTTGTAATATAGTATTATAAAAATTCCAAATTAACAATGATTAAAAGTTGAAGAGTTCAGTTACCGTCGAATTGTTGACGAGAACTATAATACAGGAGATATTTTTAAATTGAGGAAAAAGTTTATCTTAGCATCGTAAGAACTTCTGAATTCTTCCGAAGGAGACGAGACTGAAAGGAGTTACGAAGATGGAAAATCTGATTGTAGAATCTTTCGCGTGATTGCTCGCGAGTAACTCGGATCGAGGTGTCAGACGTGTTCTCACGTGTCGCCACGTTGAGATAGCGTCACTAGCCGCTCGGTGTGATATCATTAAGGTGAATTTATGTCGTGGCCAGTCCGGGGTTAGCCTGGCAGTTAGGCCAGAGGCTACGTGAGCCACGGATACACCACTGAATTCATAGTAACACCGAACAAAAATGGGGGCGTGCACGTCATTCCGGGATCGTGTGAATGAATCTAGGGCCGTTATTTAATTAGGCAACAACCTTTACAGTTAACGGCGTGGAGAGAGAAATCTTTGTTCAATGATCCGCACTGATGATACGGATTCTAAGCTACCGGGAGCAATTAACCAGCATAGCGTAATGAATTAAAGCGGATGCACTCGATCTTACATTATTTTTAATCCAGCTCTTCTCCACGCCGCGAATCCTCCTTCTATACTACATCAGCAATTAGCTGCATCATCGTTTTTTAGCCGATCAATTTCTTTGGATTTCTTCTCGAATGATTTGGAGCGCTTTCGTTAGAGCGACGACGAAACAGCAATTTATCTGTTTTGTTGCCACTGATGGATAGCACGTTCGCACGTTATTACTGAACGACCGGCAGGTTTATGGGGTTAGATCGGTGCGAAACTCTCTGGCAACGAGCTTGCGCGCTAATAGCCTATTTACCGATAATGAACGCCGTGGCAAAATTGCGCAGCTATATTCAATTCTATCACGTACTGCAGACTTACTGAAAAAGAAAAAATTCCACCTGTTATCGTTATAAAATTACGAACCTCTTAGACGCGCAATTAGACTTGTCACGCGCGTTACGCATATTTGTACGTTTCACCTTCGGTAGCAGCGGCGTTCCAGGTGAAATATTTGCTTTTCACATTCCGCGTTATATGAATAATTTCAAGGTGCGACGCCAAAACACGCAAAGGAAAGAATCCGAGTGTTTCTAATAACGAGCAAAGTAGCCGGTTTAACGTTGGGCCTGGCAGTTTCGCATGCAGCAGTGATTATTAAAAGCCCCGGGAAGTTGCATGATAATTATCCAGAGATCGAGGAAAACATCGACTTCGAATTATTTACGAGAGCGGATGTCGCGGCATGAATCCGGCGGCCGGAAGTCGTAGGCGCGAGTGGCAATTTTCGCCTCGATCTCGAGATGGAAAGAGTGAGAAAAAAAAGCTGGAGCGGAGAGGTAAACGCGCTGAAGGATGTATTGGCTTTGGCTTCAAGTGCGATGGGCGGCGTGTCGTTAATGTGCGAGCAGAGTCATTATCGGTTACACGCTGATTATCGATCCAGGCCTGCATACCTATAATTGGTCCGCAGGCTGCCGTGTATAAAATACGCTTGGAACGTCGTCCACCGGCACTATCCAATAACTTGGTAACTCTGCAGCGGCTGCTAGATAGTAGTTTACTGGCAAAAACCATCGCATGCGTCGTGCGCTACGATACGATTCATTCATCGTCAGCTATACACGTTTTGCCAATCGGAATCTCGAGACACGCAGTGTTGGTAACTATATATACTCTTGTACGTGCATGTATATACCGAAGCAATTTTCTCCCGAACCTCCCTCGATCGTCTCAATGTATATCCTTGGATCTGCTTTTTTTTCTCCTCTTGCACAGAAACTCGCCTCGTGATACACAGAGAAGATATACCCGATGATTTCTTTATTTATGACGTGCACGAGACTAAAATTACGCGCTCCTGCGGGAATCCGCCTGAGTGACGTTGTATTCGCGCGCGCTGTATAATAAATATATAGCTGTGCATGGTGGACGTTCGAATGATAATGAACGTACGTCCAATTTCCGGGCAGACGCGAGCAATCAGGGCCAAACAGGCGAACAAAGGAAGTAGAGTGCGGGGCAAAAGATTCTTTCTAAAATCCGTACCACTTTCGAGTCATCGAAAGTAATTGCGAGCGTTCCCTGTGCTTTTGTCCCCCGCAGGTGTCGTTGACCCCGGAGGCTTCACCTTGGCGTTGAGCGGGCGCGTGTCCAAGGGGCAGCTGCCGGCAACCCCGAAAGAGTGGAAAAAAACTACCGGAAGCATTATCGATAATTATTTATCTCGAGGCCTAATTAACTCTCGCGAGTCCAACGATTTCGCGCTAACATCCCGACTTTCGTACACCTGCTGAGAACCTTCGAGCACGCGTAGGTGGCACCGCATTTGGCATTTGCATGCCTAATTAACGCGTGCATGCTCGTCGATAACCATCGAGCCCTTTTTCATTACTGTCTCTCTACCCGCTTTGCACACTCGCTAAATTTACCTCAAAGCCCTTTCAAACGTAAACCGCTAACTGCGTTTAATTTGTCTTACAATAATTATATCAACTCTTTTATGATCATAATGAACCACGAGTAACTTTCGATTAACAATATACTGATAAAACGGGTCTACTTGTTCTGCGGATCATAATTGATAAAAATCTTGGAATAATCGCATAAAAATTGTTATTCCTAGAGCTATTTTAGAGGAATATAATTAAATATATATATATACTCGAATGGTTTGACAAGTTTATCGGGAAATTGTTAAATTTGTATAAATAAAGTATCGAGTTTATAAGAAAAATTGGGTCAAATAGCGAAAATAGCTGATTCACGTCGCGATACTCGACATTTCAGCACAGCATTTACAGTGAGAATTTTAAGGGTTCGATAATATTCAATCTGCCGATGGAACGATCGAAGAAAAAGGCATATAAACCTTTTCAAATCATGGTAGCTCATCGAAGGCGTCCAGCACGCGGTTGTTGTAATTCAATGAAGGCTTTCTTCGTTGAAAGGTTGAAAGGAAGAAAATATGTACATTATGGGTCTTCCGGTACTGGAAATATAAACGGACGGGCAGTGGCGTGGAACCACAGCGACAGTTACCGTTCTTGTATTTGTATAATAAACTGTAACGGAACGGTGCAGATCGCAGGGGTTGTCGGTGGGTGGATAAATCAGATGGGAAGGGGGGAGTGGGTGCAAGTTGCGCGCAATGGCCACAATGCACCGTATAGACGGCTGTATTCAACTGCAAACAATGTAATCACAACTCAGCGCTTTCCACGCCGTCTCGAAGAGCTTTGCTTATCGATCGATGCATCTCTCTCTTTCTCCCTTCTTCTGATCGACATCGACCAGAATCGACAACTCTCAAGAGGCTCGGGACTGAAGAACTCTGCGTCCCGCCAAGCGTGATTTCATCCTTAATTAATTAGCCGCGCTTCCACCTGTCCGTCACGATACCACCTTAAAATACAGTACCATGCACGACTTGGCAAAACTCTTGCAAACCGTTCGATCCGTTTTATCGAATAAACGAATAAAATAGATATTAATGTAATACGTGAAATTGGTCTCGTTACGCAAACAAAAAAAAAACTTTCACCTCTGAGGCGGCTGCGTGGTCGTGGTTGGTCCTGTGTGATGTCTCCGAGACGATGGTGTGGTCAGTTTATACGAGTTTCGCGATTCGCGGCGGCGCGAGCGTATTGCAGTTTCACGATCGATACGCCCTAATGGCATGGAATTAAAGCTTGCCGTGCGATTTCACAGAAGGAATTAGAGCCAATTTTGCAAGGCCGGCAGTTTTCACGCTTCGTCGAGAGCTCCACGACGCGTCGCTGTTAAGGTCTGCGGCTGATCGTTGGCTGCTGGAGAAAAGGGAAGAAAATAAGCGAAAGAGAAAATAGTGTATCTTTTCGAGCCTGTGTCGTCACGCGAGTGTCTTGTACTCGCCCTGCCTACTTCGAATTTGAATAACTGCGACTCATTTGAGTCTGTTAAGCGATATAATGTAAAGATCTAGGAGGAGGGTACGGAATTCGTTGCGGAGTCTTATAATGAAAACCTGTCTTCTCGTGACAGAAGACAAAACGTATGTTTTAATCATTTCAGCCATGTTGTGGCTCAATATACGAGTCTATAGAAACGATCGTTATAGTATATTCGCATTATGCGCGATAACCTAATATTTTCGGTGTGTCTTGGCGAATCAATTTTTCTTCGAGAAGGTAATTGGCTGGAGCATTTTCGTAGTTAGGAGGAAGAATAGCGAAAGGCAGGGGAGAGAACGATTAATCAAAGCCGCGTATCGATGTATCATCGTAAAATTTCAACGCTCAAGGAATACACGAAAGGCACTTGAATTATGAAGCTCAGCCTCCACTGAATGCGTTCGCATTGCGATTTTTGCAAGTTATTTTTCTGCAACTTCGGCAGTTGAGATTCAGGTTCGTGAGTATTTCTCGGAATTCGCGTGGAAGGCAATATAACTTACACACAATGCTCGCAAATGCACGAAACGTCTTCAGCCGCTATCATCCTCTATCATTATTTAGATACAAAAAGATTATAGTCACCGCGAACAGTCCTTCCCTTCAAGTCCATACATCATTGTCGAAGACGAGTAAAACTTTCACGTGTCGTTTCCTGCAAATATTTTCCACGCTATGTCCACAAAACTAATGCTTACAATACGCTTTTCAATAATCAAATTTACCTACAACGATATAGTCCAAAGATTTATTACTATCAAGATAACAATATGGAAAGTGTGTTTTGAAAGTTGTTGAAAAGATTTCTATAATAGTTTTTCAGGGACATTTTCATCGCTGTAAGATCTCTGTTGTTGGCGGTCCACGCTGAAAGATAAATTTATGATGGACTATACGTTATTTGGAGTAGAGCTTTTTCCCCGATCGGCGAGTGGCGTGATCGAAATCAATTACTCATTAATCGTCCTCGTTCCCTAGGCTGCTCCCGCGCCCGTAATTATCGGTGATTAATTGGATTCGATGGCCGCCCGGTATATATTTTATCGGGTATGAAATTCGCCGCGGGTTATCAGGACGAAACGAACTGAAACGAAAGAGGCGAGTGCAAAACGCTATAGGTGACGCAAGGGGAGCACTTGAGTAATCATTGACCGTCATGCGATTTGCAGAATACACACTTTGCTTAGCCACACCACGAATCCTTCTCACGATATACAACTTGGTTTCTCCCATAAAGAACTATACAGCACATATTAGAAAATTCTCCTCAGAGATTTTAACCTGGTGAAAAAAGTACACTCTCCTCCGCAAGAAATCTCGTATTTTCGATAACTATACAGAATTACATTACGAACATTTAGCATCGTGTCACGTTCGTCTCGACTAAATTCGATGGCTTGACGTTGACGAATTCGAAATTTAATGGGAATCTCGAATAATCCATAATTCGTGTTACCAATATGATCATCGCATTTCTTGCTTCTTGCGCGTTCTGATATTTCTCGTTCGCGAAACTTTTCGACGATCTCTGTAGGGATCTGGGAAAAAAGGCTCTTAGCTGGCGCATCAATTATACGAAACGCGTTGAAAACCGGAATACTGCCGCGGTCAGAACAGCGCTTGATGTTTTTGCCAGCGCAGATCGACAGATCGGACGATCGGCAGCGAGTCGCGAAGATCTATGGCGATCGTCGCAGTCCTGGCGAGTCGGCACGCAACAAGACGTACGATCCTATATGATTGCGTTACGTAGACAGTATGGAAGCAGCTTAGATAAGAAACTAGCAAAGAACCGCAAGCTACTTAAATACCATCTGGCCAAATAACACATATCTACTACTAAAATATTAACTAAAATCGCGCGCGCCCTACAGTGCTTCTTATAATTGATGTAATCTTTTTACACTTGACCACCTATTATTTGAAATTAACTAAAACATAAATCGTAGACCAATTATAAAGTCTATAAATCAACCTGAAAATTGTACAATTAATCCAGGTTTTCTGTACAAAAGAGATTGGTCTGCTTCATTAATTATTCAAACCTTTCGTCGTTTCTAAGATGTAGATAAGACCTTATAGGTATCTCATCCAAATTCTGAATATACCCCTCGTTCATGGAATACACGTCAGTCTGTTATTTATTGATATTAAAATTATCTTTTTTGAGAATATTTCAGATAGATCAATAATTAGGAGAAAAAACACACATTCTTACTCTAATCAAGGCACAAATTATTTTTATTTCGTGTTGATGAACGATGTTTATTGTGACTTAACAAAAATTTCTTTTAATTACAATAATTATTCAAAATACTCTAAAATTAAACGTGTGGTAGTAGGGAATGTATTCAGATAAATTAATCGACGTGTGCGTGGGCTTCTAATGAATGCCGCGTTTGATAAATTGGTGTCTCAATTTTCACGTTGAAGTGAAAGTTGATAAACGTGAGAAAAATGGATCAATTTACCAATGGTAGAGTGAAAAAATGAGAAAAGCGATGCGGATAATACTTACTAATCATTTTTCGATCTCGTAAATCGGTTGTTTCTCGAAGGCGGTCATGTGGCAGCTACATCATAGACCATTAGGTGGCGATAATCGGTGAGTCGATTTCGCAAGAGCGGGGGCGATTTACGCCGGATCAAGGAAATCGGCTCAGGACGCTTAAATCAAGCGTACCACCCACATACACGTGCGTGTTGGTTCGCCTTCTTATGTACACTCGATATGCATGAACGCCACAACTGATCTGCGAGACAATAAATGACGCGGATTTAACCTGCTCGATATAAATTCAAGATAAATCGTTGTACTACTAAATTTTCTTGATTTCGACACAACCGATTTTGCATTAAATAATACCGCGTAAAATGTCAAACCTGTAATTTATATAAATTAAGCTTGAAATATCCATGTAATTACGGCTGTTTAATTGATAAAGTTGACTATAATAAAAATTATAATACGTAATATAAATAACTGTATCTGCAGAGTATTTATAATGAATAAATAACATATATTATGTATCTGGGAGAAAAAGTACATTTAAATACTGAAAAACATCATTTGATAGAATGATGGAATTATTGTGCTTAATTTATTTTTAAGAGCATTTTGAGATGATCAGTACAGCGGTTCTGCGGCATATGTAAAGGCTCGAGGGACACTGCTTGAAAATATCGAATGTCAGGTGGTGGGTAACGAAGACCGAGGCACGAGATCGCATCCTATGTAACATACGTAACTATGCTAAAATAATATTTCTTTTGGATGAAGAGATAAGTTCATTTTAGAGATGCATCACTGCTTTATACGAAACAACAGCGAGACTATATAGTCTGTAAGTGACGCGTCATCTGACTACAAATTTATATATTTATATAAACGTAATTTTAGTCTTTAATTCAACCATGTACTATAAATATCTTTTATAAATTTACTATAAGACTTTCTATTTCTGAAAAAAACTAATTCAATTTTATAAAAAATTATGAAAAAAAAGATCTGTATATGTATAGAAAAATGATAACAAAACCATATCACTGTAATTCATCTTTAATATTTTATCTGTAATCATTCAGATTAAAAATTCGAGAGAATTTGTACCATTTAACAATTAAAAAATCTTATATATTCAATATACTTATCGAATTTTGTTTTTGTATAGGAGTAAATTCTGAACGCGACGATGGTGCAAAAGACATAGTCACGTGGCAGCTTGGGAGAGAAGAACGAGAAACACGTTGGAGGAGGTTGAGAAAGGACGAGGCAGATAGTCGAGGCCGATAACGCAGCGCACCGCTTCGTTTCTCCTCGCGAAACGACTAATGACGCGCGATACACGCGAGAAAACGACCTCGTCGCATCGCGAGGACCTTTAATTCCACAGAACTCGAAACGCAGGGTCTCCTCACCCACTTCACTCGCTCCTCGAGCAACCAATAAAATCCCCACGATTTTCTATACTAGCAATCATAATTGATTTTAAACGCAGCAATATTAACCCAATTCCATATAATTTTTCTCTACTCACCATCCCGCGATTTAATCAAATATGACGCTAAAAATGACATTAATTTTTCCAAAAGTAATAACTATATTTCTCTAGAATCTTGACCAGTTGAAAATCTATTCTGGAATGATTTTACATCGCAGTTTTGTAATATATTATGTATTTTTTAATGCGAGGCATGATTTTATTAATCCTCTGGCGACATTTGTTTAATAGTATGCGTTATGTCTGTCAACGTTATAAAGTCTATAGGGCGAGCTTATTCCGGTTGGTCGTAACGTTATGAGCAGCGCGTCTCGGAGGTAAAAGTGGCGATATTCTTCGGCCACTAGCCACCGTACGTCTGCGGAGCCGCAGATCTAAATACGATCGTAAAGACGCGTTATCGTTCGAGGCCTTTGGAGAACGCCGCGCCGTAATTAAAGCGCACTAATTTAGTCGCTTGTCTTGTTAGGGTATGCCGTGCGAACGATATTACTGCAGACTGCTAGTTAAGGATTGCAGCGTCGTAAAGGTCGCGACAGTTGATACAATGTAATAAGCGACCCGTTCTCGAATCTCTCCCTTACCTTTCTTCCTTTCCCCTTTCCTTTCCTTTCCTTTCACAGCTACCGCCGCCCTGCCCTTCTGCGATCGTCTGTGAAATGCTAATGCTGGCCTCGCGTTATGACGGCCTAATAGCTTCAGAGAAACGCCGTGCTAAAAAGTGTAACGAGGATGAGCGAGAACTGTGCGAGGCGAGACTCGCCACTTACTCACTGCAAAGTAACAGGAGGCTAATATTCTACCGCCTCACCGAGAACCAGCCAACCACTCTTATTTACCGGCTTGTCATCGACCGAAACACGTGTTGGAAAACTGTCGCCGACCGCAGCTGTTTTTCCATTAACAATAAAACTCACCGTGAAATTAAAATTAGTTTTAAGTACCGCGGCCAAAGAGATTGTTTCAGCGATTATTGAATTATACCGTGGTTATTTTATCCTTGTATATACTATGCTTTTTATTGTTTAAACGGGGAACGGGTAAAGAAGAGACAACTTTGCGTCTAAATTTTCCTTTTACGAAAGGACTCGTCATTTATTCTTTCGCAATTAATATGTACATTGTCGATCGCGTTGATCGCTCAATCCGCACTGCCTGTCTTGCGATTCTCGCTCTTCAAATTCGGCAGGCTTCGTCGCTGTTCGCTCTCAATCGAAATTTTTCCCCTCCTTCGGGAACTTATACTCCGCAAGATCTACTCTAATTCCACAGTACCAATGCAAATCGGCTTGAAGAATACACTCTCGATTAAGTATAAAGAAACTGGATTGTATAAATTTGTTTAAAGTGAAAGTTTGATCATTGAAGAGATTCTTGTTGTGGTATGAAAGAGCTATAAAACGAATTGTGGCATGGAACGGTGCCTTCCATCAAAGGTGGGCACAGCCGCCATTGATTGTTTGCGCTAATCGCATCGACGACTTTAACGTTAATTAGGCCCCATTAGACGACACTGATGTGCGAGCGAAGCGATCGTGCCACGATAGGCCCTCGATAGTTCCCCACCTGTCTTATAAAGAAACCTTCTTACCCAGCACACACGATCAGCCACACATCGAGTATAAATGAAACACCTGAAAAAATTATTAGCATTCCATCTGTCTCCCCCTCCTTGATTCAAAAGTTTCTGGCATGATCACCGATCGCTGCTGTTGCAACCGGATATGACCGGCAAAAAATTCCATTTCTATATTCTCTGATGAAAAAAAAATGGATAAAAATTGTAATAGGTCAGTCACATTGATATAGGATTTCATTCGAGTGAATGAATCAAGATATAGAATTATTATTTTCTAAATCCACTGTATATATGCTTTCACTTTACTAAAATGTAGTATCACAGAGCTAGTTTAAGTTAATGAGATGCTTAAACCAAGCATAAATCTCTACTAGGATTTATACGTATTTTAGGTATAAAGTGAGTGTGTGGGAATTTTCGGGCTAAGAACAATGAGGGTAAATTTGACATTCTTGAGCGCCTGAGGAATTCTTATATTCTCGAAATGGATGGCAGATTGGTCCAGTCGACTCATGTCAGAAGCAAGGGAGAGAGTTGCTATATATATATATATCTGGAGTCCCGTTATAAACATGAGATATTTTGATCCTTTTAAAGGGGAAAGTGGGGTATTTGGTCAGACCCACAATGCCAGTGAATATTAATTAATATGTTTGGCTTTGTGAGCCTGTTGCACGAGATGGTATCTTGTGCCACGGGCGCCAGTGCCGCGCGATCTCGACAAGATTGCACGATGATATTGTGCACCGGAGGAAGTCTTTTGTCCCTGTTCTTATACCCTTCCTTGCTCACCAAGACGCGCGATCGATGGACCCACCCATTGTATCCTACCCCCACTTGCCTCTTGTTGTCATTTACCACCTAGCTGCTACAAGATTTCCAGTTCTGTAACGAGATAATTTGTGATCCCAATCCAGATAGAGATTATTGTTCCATAAGGAAAACCTGCAACTCTTTATAAATCCTGACTGCTGGCTACCAAGATTAATAGCTCAACCTGCATATTTGAAGGGACCAGATTTTGCGTGATTTACTTATCTAATTTCAGCAAAGCCTTATATACATTCGTGACACTCGCAGCAATAATCTAATTAATGAAATTTGAATCAATGACAGCAGCAGAGATAAATTCGTAAATAAATCTCGCGTCTCGAAAACGTTGCATAACTGTAGCTCTAGGAATACACAAATGTTGTAAAATGGTAAAGGAAATATAAGATAGAGGTAAACGTTAAATATCTAGCAGTAAACCCAATGCAACTAACGCAATGTATCTAAAAAGATTAGCTGGGAGAACAGGTGAATATAAATCACGTATTTCCAGCTGGTCCCAGGTAAACTCTGCTTATCTCGACTTAGGCAACTAATACTCGAATCAACGAACTCCGGAGGACGGTATTAAGGAAGGAAGGAAGGTTTCAAGCTCTCTGGTAAAGCACGGATTTGGTGTTGCTGCTGGAGTTCATTCATCACGACAACGTTTTAAGCGTAGGATACAAGGGATATGGAAAGAGGGGAGGGGTAAAGCTTGCGAAAGAGAGATAGAGAGAGAAACAGCATCAACATCCTGGCAAATCCGCAGGATTGCGTATTCCGGCGTGGTCCCGTCGAGGTCAGGAATTCCTGAAGAGAACTGTGCTTGCTGTACTCCGTAGGCCTTTACGCATCTAGAGAGAGAGAGAGAAAGAGAGAGAGTAAATGAAAAAGATAGAAGAAAGCGGGTGTAGCGCGAGCGGTAAGTTGTGGCCGGCAGGGTCGTGGGTCGTCGCTAGGCCGTCCAGCGTCATGAGAACAAGCTTAACCCGGGCCTGTGCGCGCGCACACAACTGGAGACTGCCTGATGACCATCGTCCACCTGACTCTAGGAGATTTATCGTGCTTACGATAGGCTCACGTATATAGCTATAGCGTACCTACGCCTCTAATCGTTTACCTTAGGTATCCCTGCTTCGCTTGGATAATTACTCCGCACCATCCTATCCCTCCCCCCCCCCCCCCCATCATCTATATTCCATACCTTCCAAACATTCACAGAGTAGTGATAACACCATGCTCCTACGATCTCTTAGCTATTTTTTTAATGTCCACGAAACATTTTCTTTCAATGAAAATTAACTGTACTGAGGTGAGCGTTAGAAGAATGTATATTCTGTACAAATGTCTAATATCCAGTGAAACTCTTACACAACGCTTCCCACATAGAAAAACTTGTCTATTATTTACTGTAACGCCTTCGTAGGGAAGTTTCAATAATTGCCATCGAGTCGAAACGATTTTCTGTATCAGCAGGATGCGAATTAGGGACGTTTTGCGCAAGAGTCGAGCAGGTTTGACTGTAGCATTTCACGGTTTGTCTTGTTGCAGTGGAATTGTGAAGGGGAGGCTCTCGTAGGGAGCTTGGTTACATCGAGTACTGCTTATTTCTTTGGCAGCATGACAGATTTCGATAGGAGTATGGAAAGGCTGAAATAATTTATTACGAAATATTCCAAGGCCCACAATATAATCGTAAGGCACACACTAAACGCGTGCACGCGCACACGCTTGGCCAAACATGCATTGGCAAAAAGGCCCTTTTGCACGCAACCTTTTATCAGGTGGGAGGAGATTTAAAGCTGTTTAATTTACGAACTCGATAGTGAAATTCTAATACTATAAGAGCGTGTATGCTTTACCATAGAATAACTTCTGGAAGGATTGTGGCATAAGCGAGTCAATAAATTTTTAAATGCATCGAGCATATATTGCTGGACTAATAGGTGTCAGTACGTACAGTTGTGCAAATGAATTTTTATAAGCTTTCATATTTATCGGTCAGATATAAGCTGCAGTAGGTTTGCAGAATGAAAGACCCGAAGTCTGTGACAGATCCGATTGTTATGATATATAAAACACAATAAAATAAATCCTTTTATCGGCGTAGCATTGCACAATTGGCCATGATGTATGCATGACAAGTTTCTACATAACACACAGAAGCATTCACCACACTTGAACGTTATTGCGAGAGAACATAATAATAGGTTAGAAGTTCCACTGTCATTGATTGTAAGTTACTCTCCTTCCGTAATCCAGAAACTGTGAACTGTATAACTATACGTATACAGGCTACCTCTACAACAAAGGTCAAAATTAAAAATTATATTTTAGAAATTTTCATGATTCAATCATTCGGTTCTTATTGGGCTGACGATATTTATATATGAAATCATGCGTTAAGATGCGAAGTAGAGAATTCCTAGCAATTTCAAGTTAGCTCGTGGATTGTGAAGTCTGGCATATATGCGAGTTGATTTAATGCAGTTTACGAAACGCAATCCTGGCACGTATTATCGCACGCGTGACTGTAGCCGTCCAGTGGTGTAGCCGCGAAGACGCACGATCCGCGCCCGGCAATCCGGCAGGTCGCATTATTTAGGCCGCCACCCGTTATACATCTTACGTGCCTCGCTACACCGTACCGCGCGATATAGTATATACTATACACGTAAACCAACAACGAGAAAATAGTGTCCCTCTCTCAAATTCGTCGGTGTCTCTTTCACCGACCAGCTTAACTCTGCGATGCGAGGCTAAATACTGCGAGATTGACGATCTCCGGAAAATTTCATGATCCAGATGCGTGGGTGTACGCGTGGCGCTATGAACGAAATTCCCTCCGAGTCGGAGAAATTTATTGCCGGCGCGACTAGGATGAATAATCGTGGAAAGTGAGCGTAGATCATAGGAGGAAAACTGAGCTTTATAGTTACAAGATCTCAATGATATTCTGGATAAGAGGATGAAACGATTGAGTTTGACATCGGTATTTACCGAGGGTGGGGAATACCTATTATATTTTGAATAATAACTTTGTAATAATTTGACAAAAATAAAAATTGTCTAAAGAATGATTGATTTATTGTGTCAAACTATCGTAAATTCTCAAAGAGAATAATGCAAAGTAAAAGTGTTTGACTGACATTAGCATCAGGGATATATGTTAGCCTCGTATAGGTACGTTAATCATTGGTTATTTTTTACTATGGGTTTGCGAAGAGAAAAAAATGTTTCGAAGAAGCAATCTTATGTCGCGAAGGGAAAAGAGTATCGGCCAATTAAAGGTTTTCGCCAGAAGGATACAGGACGTCGCGGCGTGACACGCGAAGTATTTCCAGGACAGAGGATTCCCTTAATCAGCAAGATTGTCCATGCAGTAACGCTTGGAGCGTTAACGTACATTATGATTAAGAAATCATTTGCTATTAATATATAAGAGGGAAAATTTATGGCACGCTCGCTAATTGTGCAAAGGTATTCTGGATTTTTGCAGTAGGAAAAACTACGGTATTAGCTCGCGGAAGCTAATGACAGTGGTACCTTAAGTGGGGACTCTTATTTAAGCCACTTAATTATTTTTCTTTCGGTAACATCACGTCCCACGGTCGTTGTATAGATTACCAGCAGAGACTTACTTCGAATTCTTGGCCGAGAAAGGGCGTTTGCGATGCGAATTTATTTTTCTGCCTTGAGGAAGGAGCATATATGTATAGCTGTTTGCAGAGCACGCAAGACGATCGAACGAGAAGCGCCTGCTGCTCTGGACTCCCCGAGGCGAATGAGATTGTCGACTCTGCTTGGAGCATAATGCACGTGCCGATTAAGAAACGCGCCCGGCTAATCGGCCATTTCCCTTTCTTACTTTCTGATTATATGCTACCGTGAGCGCTAGCGTGGAAATAGATGTTTCCTGTAATAAAACAGAGACACTGGTGTGGTTTCGCGGTTCCTCGCGCCAACCCCCTAACCCTCCGGCATAATTGACCACTCCTCTTTATCGCCTTACCTCATTTCCAACTCACTTTATTCACTCGTATTCGCCATAAGTCTTACTGCAGTATAAAATCCCTCCAAATGACTTAACCCTACACTACTTTTCTTCTCGACCCTCGTTAAGCTAGTGAAATGGTACATTTTTGCAAAAATTAAGCTTTAATCTTGTAAGTTCATCTGTTGAGAGTAAGCAGCTGTATCTCGTTGGTATAAATAAATTAAAGTGTACAATGAAGTCTGTTTTTAGATGATAGTCGACAATAAGATAAGCACAATATGAGGCTACCTTTAGCATTCTAATATAGGAGTGGGTCTGTCCGGCTCGTTGAAATTCGCGCGATCGCACTGTGTCTCATATTTGTCACTTAGATCGTCCATTCTGGCAGCTCGGCTGTGCGCCTCAGATTAATATTGCTATGTTTTCTCGCCCCCTACCAGGCCGCGCATCGCGTTAAATATAATTATTGTACGACGCGCGGCCTCGCGAACTAGGGCGTTCTCTGCTCCTTCTCAGATTCACACAGGTCACCAAGAAAGTTAGCGTGAAACGATGAAATTCATTTGCACCGGCAAACAAACAAGCGATATACGGCCATAAAAAGCTACGTGAAAACTTATATCTTCTGTCTCCTGAAAAACAAAGAATCTACTGCTAATTGCCATATACATCAGTCGGATAAGATTCTACGATATCAGAAAGGAAAAATTCCATGAGATTTCAACTATAATTCCCTTATCACGTTAATTTATTTTCATGAATTATATAAAGTAATTAGACTAGGTATCTTTTTACAAGCTAAGTATAGAGTTCATATGCACATGCACGGAAATAAACAGAGCACAAAGTTACGAAAGCAACGTTCGCACTATGTTCCAGCCTGAGATCTCTCTCTATCCGGATATACCAATAAATCTTGATAAATGATCGATAGTTGGATCGTGAGATCCTTTCTGAATATATATACATTATTACCATTCTGTAATTTTATGGTTAAGAATAAGTCTTAAGCTTATAGATGATCGAGCGTTAACCCAACCGGAACGCGAGTTACTGGAATTGACTCAATCTTCCTCCTTTCATAGTTCTAGAATCGAAGTATTTATGCCATAAAGGCGGCTTAAGGAAAACTCGAACTAAGGGAAATCAACACTTGTACACGTCGTTTCCTCTACTCAGCCACACGTCGGTAAATTAACAGCCTGGATACTTTGGCCCCATAACCGACCACACCCACCATTCATACGAGGAACTTCTTCAATATTTTAAAATGTATCCAGAACATCCTTAAATAATTACGCGCCTAATATTTTTCTCTTGAGAAAGGGGTCGAGAGATAGTGGTAGCCATCTGGCAGCGATTATCAGAACTACAATGATTTGGCGGGCTGGTGAACGGGAGGGGTATTTTCTGGAAGAGTCGCGGTGGCTGTTTCATTACACATTGCAGCTTATACAAATTAGTAAATTCTACGGAGCGAATATGATATAGGAATATTATTTCCGAATGTGATACTTTCATTATTTTCTTTGAGGTAACAATTCAGGAAACGTGGGTCTGAAGATATTTAAGCGTTGATAAAGCTAATTTGCATCACGGGGTCAGAGAGCAAGAATGTACCTCATCGTTTCGCGGTATTTAAAACGTATAAAGGCGATCATTACAGGTATTCAAGTTATGGCTGAACCAGCTCAGTTATTTGGCAAGAAAATTCGTCAGACTGAATGCGAATAAGATAATGATACTTCCGTTATTATAATGGTACAAGTGTATATAATTATATGGTTGGTGAGATAGCGGTTCTTCTTCTTGTATCGGCTTAACATAATAATGTTTGCATTAAGCCCTTATTAATGATTGCAACAAGCAGGCCAACTATTACTATTATTACGTGCTGGTAGAGACACCGACAGTGGTTTGAATAAATTAATGAAGCTCGCGCGACAGGCGTGAACATCCAACACGATGTACCTCAACTGGCAGCTTCGACTTAGACTCATCCAACAAGCGAAGTGAATGAAGTTAATGAAGACTACCAATCAAATAAATTCAGAACGATCATCTAATTTTTTTGTTTGAGAAACCTACTTTAATACCCGCAGTCACCGTTCGCTACAGTCACGTCAAAATCTTCATTAGTAATCAATTTAATTTTCTCTTGATCGTTGCTTTTAAATAATTTAAGTCAAACATGATTATCTTGCAGAATTCAGCTCTGGCACGGAGAAAAAAAGACGCTCAGAAGTTTGAGCAGGTAAAAAAGATGGTCAATTACAAGACTTTGATTCAAGTATATCTACAGCAAATGCGGTTGCGTGTGGGTTTGTGGAAGGCACAAAAAGATGCTGACCCGTAAAGTTTTACGTGAGTAAAGAGCGCGGAAGAAAGATGTGAGAGGGAGGGGAGATATAAAGGTGGGGAAAAAAGAGAGTAAAAGGGAATAACGCGAGGAGAAGGAAATCGCGCGTAAGGCGAAATAAGAGAGGAACACAGCGTGTTTATAGATTACAGTACGATAGGTACTTGGTGGGGAATAAATAACTGTATTACCGACAGAGGAGTCTGCAAGTCCGATAACATCCTGCGGGACTGCAACCCCCTTTCGGGGATTACGTCGAGGCATCAGCGCACATATTTCTGTAATTATTGTCGGTACTCTTTGATCTGCTGCATTGCCCTAACTACTCGCCACGTTCCCCGGATCGAGCGGAAGACCAGTATCGTCGCTGCTGAGATCGGCAACCACCTGATAACACCCTATGTCGGTATACGTTCGTGCAAACTTTGTTGCTCTCAACAGGAAACTGGCTAATTTTACCAGACGCTCTGGACCCAATCTCATTGCTATATAGCTCTTCCAACGAGTCAAATCGTGAAAAAAGAATTTAAAATAGAGAAAGCTTCGATGCACCAAGCTTTATTCTTTGGACATAAGGGTGTAGAGCGTAATGCAATCGGTATACAATTTGTGGTGGGATCCGGTTGAGACATCGTGCAAAAAAGGAAAGGCGTACAAGATGTTGGACACGCTTTCAAGTCCGATACAGCTTTCGCCGATAACGAGTTTTTCTTTTGGGTCGGCGAGGACGTGCCGTGGTTCTGGGCATCAATGGGCCCATTATGGAGAATCTTCAAGGAGACTGGAGCGCGAGTTCGGCGGCGATAAATAACAGCGGTGCCGCCAATTAAGCGAATTTTGGCTGCATTGCCTCATGCCTAGGCGGCGCGGGGGTTGGACGTCATTAGGGGCGCGATGCCGATTAGCCTTTGCGGCTGGCGTCCCCCAAGAACGGTAGCAGCTCACCTGCTTCCAACTGCTCACCTGCAGCTGCCCACACCCTTCAACCTCCTCCATGCCCATTGCAATATACGTTTACACTTTCCTCGAGTACGCAACGTCGCTACACACGTAATTAACTATCGAGAGTTAATTATACACCCTAACTATATATTATATATTCACCCATCGCATGTACATATAACTATTTGCTACACAAATTAATTGAGGTCGAAACTTAATCGATGCTTCGCACCACCCTCGTAATGTTACCAATTAAGAAATTGTATTCCATCTAATCCTTTAAATTGCGAGGCACGAGCAATTTGCAAAGAATCGATTTGCATCGTCGAGATGCACGTTTTGTCACGCTATATACGCGAAGGTTATGAAAATAAGAGGAGTTACGAGTGCTATCATATATTAAGAGATAGTCATTTGTATGCTCCATTGAAGAACGTGGTTAAATAATTGGTTTTGCTGCAGCTAAATTTGTCCTACACCCGCGCGCGTGTAGCTATTTTCTGAAGCATGGATGGCATTTTAACAAGTACAAATAAAATTGTTTTTCCTTTAGCGGCAATTTACTGTATTGAAGCGGGATAATCGAAGTGGCATCGCGATTTGCGCTTTTTCGAGCCTACCGGGCGTGTTTGGTTATAAATTTAGATTAACGATCTCTCCGCCATTATGCAGAGGGGGTGAGTATACGAGAGGCCGACTCCCGCGGGATACCTCGCGCAGCGATCGTGGGGACGATTTAAAAAATCATCTCGAGCAGGTACCTGCGCTTACAAACGTGCAACATCCGTTCAGTTCATCATTGCAGCCGGCTTCGCGTGACCTGGTACATCGCCCGGCACCGCGGTGTATTTCGTTGCTCACCACTCTTCTTTCGCGAATGAAATTAATAGAAAACACATTTATATTTTGCGTGTAGCCAGGGTGATAAACGGCCGGCCATTAGGAGGAATACATAAAGTTAAGGACTCGCTGCATGAGCAAGCCGGTGCAACTTCCTCCCGTATTTTATCTCTAGCCACTCTCCACACACTATATGAATGTACTATACTGCCCCTGCAACGTGTTCCCTCAACTAAGAATTTGCTACATTGCTACTTTGTATATTTATCCTCCTCTACACGCATCTGCTTTATTACCAATTTTATTCCACTTATGTACATCTGTAGTATATCGGACTTAGAAAAATTATTGACGCTTCTAAAGCTTGAGATTATATATAACTAGCGAATTGTATGGCTACTGGTATTATTGATAGCTAATATTTTCTATATAAATATATAGCTTATCCAAAAGATAGCTACAAATAATGTACAGCAATGAATTCTATAAGCGTTTTAGCTTACGCTTGATATGTAAGATGCAAATACGCAGGAAATAAGTATTCCTGGACAGTAGAGGCGGATTCTCTTTAATTTTAATCGAGAAACTGCATAGCGAGCAGGCACGTGCGCATGGAATAAATGAGTGTTATGCATTGCTTTTTGATAAAACTGCTCGGCGCATCTTGAAAAAGAACGAAAAGGGGACATCATCGAATATAAAGTATCGTGTATTTATCTAACGTGCAGGAACGCGATGAACGGGTGGTATACGTACGTAAAAAAAATTAAGAAATGCGTAGCTGTACATTAAAGCTACTTTAACTCAACGTTGCATTTTCCGGGAAAAAATCAAGCAAAATACAAAAATACGTAGTTCGAGAAACGGGATTATCGTCGAATTGACATTAAATTATCATTCATAGAGAGTGAAATCTGACCGTGCCAGGTAAGACCATCCAATTAAGTTTTGATTATTACTCGACATTGGGCAATTACGAAGAGAATTAATACACCGATGGTCAATTACACGCGTAACTAACCAGGGAACGAATTGAATCTTATTATGTATTATATTGCCGATGGTAATAGTCTCGCTCGCTTATTTAAAAGGAGCGCCGCTTGTCAGATATGCAATACCGTCATCATTATGTTTAACGGTCTGTGTATGATATCGAAGTTAATAAAAAGTGAAGAAAGATAAAAAAGGAATTGCCTTTGAGTCAAGGCAAAAAGTTTGTACATTAATGCGGCGACCTACTGTAGTGGCGGTATTTTTTCAATTTGTCTTTTTTCCACAATTAAGTTTAATCCATTTACATGGCTGATCGATAATATAACATTTTTACTATGTATGGATGAACTGGAAAATTGATTTTTTCGAACGAGACCAACTTCGAGGGAGTGAACGAAAGAAAATTAAATCGCAAGGATCTCGGCGGCGTACGAAACCCACGACCTCGAAAACGATTAATCAAGTTTGCTGTACAAGCTTCGTGAATTCCCTCGATACTTTATTTTTCCTGTGCCTCCGATTCACAATCTTCTATACAAAGTAAATGAATAGGCTACTTGTCTCAATAATTTCATTAATGTAATTTGATCATCGTGGAACTATATCATTTTGATTCATCAATGAAAACATATTTTTGCCAATATGAATTCTGCAAAACAATATTAAAAGGATTATCACCTCTTTCAATGAATAAAGACGATCAAGTTTAGCGTGGGTGTGAGAAAATAAAAGAACTACAATCACGCATCATGTTCTTTTGAAATGAAACAATGGACTTGACTGATACTTGTGTTAAAAGGTATATCAAGTAGATTAATTGATTAATAGAGTAATCATCTACAGTTACGTAACAAAGTGTCGTGTTTGTAATACAATCAACTTCCGCCCTTTTTCAGAAGTGGCTCATAAATTCTATTATGGGACCCTCTGAACGAAGCCGCACCTGCTAGGGGATATCTGGTACGTTCCATTAAATAGGTGGCCATGTCCAAAGCAAGCCGAAAAGGTTACGAGTGAACACCTACGCATCCGAGTCCCCTTGAAGAACCTACACGTTCAGCTCTCTAAGATGATTGAACCTGCGGCTCACAATGCTGTACTCGGTCTAAATTTTCTCACGTTCCAATTAAGGTACACCTGAGAAAATCAAATTACGCTAAACGACTTTCGAGAATTCTTAAAAGTATAATTAATTATTTCAAGCGTTTAAAATGTCCTATTTCGCTAACTTATCGAAAAAATGAAATAATTATACTTCGAATATTTTCATTCGCCAGAATCTTATAAATTTAAACATAACCATTTATTCAGGTTCGTATATACGTTATAGAACGACTAACAAATTCGTGTCTTTTTCCAAGTCTGACTGAGTGCAATGTTGATCATATGGGATCAATGAGAATACTTAGCAATAACCGTATCTTTGCTAACAAGTCATCCCGTTTATGGTACTGTGACTGTTTGAAACAGGAATGACCGTCGATGGTAATCGGCTTTCCTAAACCAGAACCAGCATTGGTCACTACGAGTTTCATAGTCTCGCCGTTTACGACCTTCTTGTTTGTTCTGCTTTACAAGCCTCACACCTGCCTTCTAATTTACACTAATGCTTACTTTTGCAGAGAAATTCTGATCGAAGGCTTATAATTAAAGTCTTGATTATGTTAAAATCATTCGAATGCAATAAATGCTTGTCTTGCACATATTTTCACGCTCCAGTGGTTCAACAATGTTATTTTTAATAAAAGATTGATATATAGAATCGACTACTTTATATAAATTCGTTATACTTTTGAGAATAAAAAGCACCAGAGCATGTTCACGAAGAGCCTAATGTGTATCAGCGAGGAAGGTGCAAAGTGGACGCGCCCCCTGTGGATCGTAAATCCAAAAGTTTCATCGCGAAACTCAAAATTCGTTCCGGCACTCTCACCGACGACCTCGTCATTTGCACGTGGCGGCCCACAATGGTTGGTCGTAATCGGAGCTTCGCAAAATGTCTGTCATCTGTCATTGCGGAAAACCTCGCGTGTCAGTAAAACGTGTATCAAAGCTCCCCCAGCCGATACGCAAATTACCCTTGATTTCCAATTATATTTGTGATTCTTAATGAGCTCTGCCCGCAGAGCTTAGCTAAAATCATTTTTCAAATTATATGTTTATGCTGTTACGGAATAATATGTAGAAAAAGAATTCTTATTAAGGTTGCAACATCCAGATCAATTTGTGAGGGTGGAAAATTTTTAAGTTATACGTAGTAATAATAGACTCGTGCGTGCAAGGAAGAACAGCCTTTACGCGTATACAATTTTACGCGTGAACCTCCGTCTGCTTCGTAATGAACCATAACATTCCATAACGGAGAGCAAAAAAACGTGAAAAATAAAATGGTACGTTTGAACTAACGGCCAGTTAATCGCAATCAGGGCAGGGCGTTAACGACTTGAGGTGGCCTACCGGTTGAACGCAAAATAAAGTCATCGTAAAGAAGTGGGAGGTACCGCCACAAAAGAGATCAACTGCTCCAAGATTTCTACTACAAGTATTTATAGATTAGCCATGCAATTATATTACGAAACTATTTATTTAATTATTTTAAATTTTCAGATATAAAGTTTATGAAAAATTCCTTTAAACAATTTAAATTACATTCGTATAGGTATAGGTTTTCTATAAGAATGATGATTTTTAGAAATAAGTGATTTAAAATTCTAATTTTTATAGAAGGATTCTATTTGAAATAATTTGGTTAATAGTATATGTATGATTTATCTTGTAAGAAATAAATATAATTGTAATCAACGAAAATACAGCTTGAAGTATATTATAGTATTTGGACACTGTTAGCCTAAATATGAAATTTAAAGAAGCTCAAGAAATATCAGTGAATTGAAATAATTAAAAAACGCATGGGCAATAATGCGATCAAGGCTGAGGGAATAGGGGAAAGAGCAGAGGAACATAAAGTTACTGCGAGGGAAATAACTATGAACAGAGTCAGGGTGGTCGAAGCTCGTGTCCATCGCTTCGCTTTCGTGATACTCCATGAGTTCGTGCAATCTCGTGCGGGCACGCTTCTCTTCCTTCGGGCTTTCCGTTCCGGAATGCCCCTTTGACCTTTTGAAAACCGCCCATGAAACACCCGTGCGCGCACAAATCCTTCCCCTAGGCCTCTTTAAATTTCACCAATAACTCTTGCTACCTGGCACATTACTCGTCAATGGAACGGATGATTTTCATAATTTGAACAAATAGCTACCTGAATTATTTCATTTGGCACAAATTTAAACGAACGAAACTCTATACATTGATTAGATCAAAATATGAACGAAGAGAATTTTAGTATTTTTTATAATTACACTGGCTCGAGATATAATTAAGAGCATCCTCGATTTTTCCAAGAGAGCAAACATGCATCCCTCCAAGCCCATGACGTCCTTCGTGCGTTTTGCGAGCTCCTACCCCCTCCGCGAAGAAGACCCGTGCGGATAATATATTCCGGGTGTATTCGAGGCAATTTTCGCGAGGCAGTGTTGCGTTGATTGCGGTCGTTCATCGCGAGAGTTGGCCTTCTCTCCTTGGTCCTGTCTCCCTCTCTTCCTCGCATACTCTCTCGGTCCCTTGGCCCTTTGCAGATGCAGCTCCTCGCGGTGGCCAGCAGCGCCGGACGCCAGTGCCGTGCTACGGTGCTCGTTGGAGTTACGGGACCCGCTGCTCTCGGCTTTAATTTGCGCGCAGCGGGAGCGACGCGAACTAATGCGAATCGCGCACGCCGGGAGGGACTCCATAGGATCTTTGTCTTCGCGCACTCCCGCGCTAACGTGCATCCATCATCGCGCCACCCCTTCACCAACCTGTCCTCGAACCGACTCAACCTACATGTATATAATATAACACGGGCCAATCAGCTTTCTCGTGATTCCTCGAAACTGGAACAACGTCCCTTCGAAAATCTGAGAAACTTAACACTTGGGTCACATGTATGTTTATCGCAGTCTTTCTCAAAGCTGTATTTCACAATGTTCATGTTACCTCTCGTGTTGTATAATTTTTTTTTTTCCATAATTATTCGAGATTCTTGAGTAAGACATTTTTAAAGAATGATCGTTTTTGTTGAAATTGTGATTGGTGTTAATGGGGAAGTGATAAATGGTGTAAGAGAGAGGTAGCCTAGAACGAGTATTCCACCCACCGCCAAGGGTGATATTTTCACGTAGTACGTACAGCAAAATTGACGAGAGAAAAACAAAAGAAGACGACTCGGAGGCAGTCTGGTGAAGCAGAAGTAACCTAGAGGGGCTCTTCAGCTTTTGAATTTTGAATCTGCGTTGCCTCCGCAGACAGCCATCTGACCAGGAGCTCATGGCCAGCAATCATACGCACGCGAACTCTGCCATCAATTTCCTTCATCGAGCAGGTTTTCTGAATATTCGGAGGGTGCCTCAAATATTACCTCTCAAACACTCGACTACCTTTGCATATTAAAAACCAAATTACAATCGATGTAGAATTATGTTTAACCTTCTTTATGTAAAAAAAGTCTACTTGTTCTCTTTATAAATAAAATGGTATTAAATCAGCGAGTAATAATAATATACCATCTTTTCGAAGGTAACTTGAAATCAACTGATGGATTTAAATTCGCGAGCAAAACTGTGTATGTGGTGGAATCGAAGTCTTGATTAAAAAAAAATGAAAACACAATTTTGAGCTTAAGGGCTTGAATTACAGGGTTAGCTATTATTATTCGACTCTTTCGTAGTGAGCGTAAAGAGCTTCGCAGTATCTTTGCTGGAGGGTAAATTTATAGCTGCAGATCAGCTAAACTGGAGGCCGGCAGTGGCGTGCGTGACTGCTGCATTTAGAAAACAACGACAATGCGCGAGCCGACATATGCGAAACTCCAACTCCGACACAGATGATGCTGCTGCAGCCATATGGCTTACACATTATGCATATCATTATAAATCGAACCACGAGCTTCGCCAATAATACCCTTAATGGCTCTCTTAATAACGAGGCACTTCCACCACTGAGACTTCTTATTCTAATCTAGCCACGAACATTATTGAGCTACGTTTAACTCATTGGTTGCCACAGCTATTATTAGCCAAAGTACGTAACTGGTTTGAAACGAGAAATGAATTAGTTATGAGCGGAGAAACTTATTTTCAATCCAATAAAAGAAATATTTGGAGAAGCCTAGAAAACAGTAAAAAGGTAATAAAAGAAAAAAAAGGAGTAATATATATATATATATATATATAGAGCTTGTTGACGAATGGATTTTTAGCAGGTATTTCTTAGCTCTAATGGCCCATTAGCACTACGTTTCACACCTGCGATATGGTGCAGTGTATTTATTGGCTTTGCGTACCGGGACACCAACCGGATCGATTATCGTTAAGATCTTATTGATGGTCGACAGGCACTTTCCATCTTGCCAGCTGCGATGACATCCACTTTATTTCAACGCGAATCGAATCCCACACGTTCCTTTATCTTTTTTGTACAAAATACCCCGCAAATACCATATTATTCTTATCGCGCCAATCAGGAAGGCTTCCGCGTCTATAGGTTTTAAAATACCAATTTGCGTATCGCGCTAAGTAAATTAGCCTAATACAAAATAAACCCCACATGCATTGAATTTACTCGATGGTAACAGTTGTGGTATTTGATTTATGTAGTCGCTAATACAAGTTTAAAGATTTAAAAAGATATATTTGCAACTTGTACAAATATTTGGCTCTGCAAATTGTTCACCAGTTACTATATGCACTTGGAACTCTGGCTGTATGATCAGAAAATATCGATAATTCGGAACTCTCTCCAAGGTGCAGCTGGCAATTATACGTGCAAATGCTGGATCGCACGTGGCTGCAATATCACGTGATCTACCGATCCAGAGATCGATGGATCGGTGCTACACAATATACACCAATAAGAATCCTTCGCACCGCCTCTCCCTTATTTGTAATTAATTATATCATCCATCCATTTTCCCCTGTTGTAATTTAATCGCTAATGCATTAATAATTATCGATAATGAGCCAATAAAAATAATGTATCTTTAACAAACCATGAGCAAACAAAAAAATCACCGATCTTGATCGGAGGAGTGTACTGATATTTTCCTGTGTCTCCAGCTAAAGCTAATAATCAAATCCAAACATAAATCTGGCACGTGATATTAAAAATCAAAGGTGTGGAGTAACAAGGATTTTACCTTAGTAATTTTTTCTGTAGATTGGTCAGGGTAAAATTCACGAGGAAGTCCGGCTGTAACGGTAGCGAAAAAACATCATTGCAGCCCATCTGCATCTGCAGAAATTATAAAAAAAAGCGCACTCTCAGCACAAATATATCGATAGGCTCTATATATGCACGGTTAGACAAAAATAATAATGATCGGACACTCTGCTATAAAATATAAGTATTCGTTTATTATCGTTTTAACAAACCTATACCTGTAGTTTTTTGATAAATTGATAATATCCCTGCGTGACATGGAATGTTTAATTTTTAAGAAAAAAATTAATGAGTTGGTGGGAGAAATGTTGAAACGCGTGTCGCGACATCATCCGTTCCGATAGCACGAATTCTCGGAATCACCTAACCGGAAACTGTCGCGACCACAGGTCATAAGTCGCAAATGAGCTTGCTGCCCACACCATCATGAACGGCGGGCCTCCGCCGTGTGCAGCGGCTAATTAATACGTGAAAGTCACATAACCCGTAGGCAGAGAAGAGATACAGTGGATAAGCGGTTGATTAAGACGCGAGCAGCCTCCTAGGTTAGCTACAGGAGGTGGAGGGGGAGGAGGAGATCCACCAAGATTAAATCTCTAGTCGAATTATTAAAGATCGACGAGCTTCCGTCTATACGCGGCAATTTCCTTGCCAACCCTCCCCGATTATTGGCCTTTGACATTAATTTGTCCTGCCACGTCCTCTTTGCAGAGAGAAACTAATAACCCAACTTGACGTAAAAGCAGGCAGTTCACGTGCAGCAATTTTGACGCACGTCGCTGGGTTTTTTAATTACTTGCACCCAGAGACCATATTATTCTCTGATAATTCAACCTCAATAATAAAATAGAAAAGTAGCTACAGCGGTAACTGCATGATTTTTTATTCTTAATTTTACACAGAAATATAATTTTTTACTATATAGTGCTTCTTGACCTTGTAGCTAGAATATTATCTTAACAAATTATGTGCTTTAATCAACAAGGCTGTACCCTAGTTTTCTATAAAAAAACATTTGATAATCGTAGGTATGATACAATATTTTTTTTACTTTATAAATTTTCTTGGAAAACCTCATCAATTGAATAAGTAGGATTTTTTAATTATTAGAAAATAGAAAGAGTCATCGATATATGTATACATATACATGATTGTGTGCTATACTTTTGTGACGCTCTCAAATGTAGAGAGAAATCGAACTGTGGCCTTTTTCTCCGTTGACAAATGACAGGTGTGCGTATGTGTGTGTGTGTGTGTGTGCCAAGCGGTGCGGTTTGGCTCGAAGATTATTTCGTCTATGGTTAAATTACCGGCGAAACACCGACTTAAGTCTTAATCCCCGTTGATAAACGGGCCAACCGAGATTTTCTCGCATTTATTTTCTTTCACAATTCTCGTCTTTGGTTTTCTGGCGCTTCCTACCGCAGCTTGATTTACTACGCGGCTTCTCACTACATTAGTTACACTTGAGACGACTCCCGAGCATCAGGCCCGCTTAATAATTTTGGCTTTCACCGCTACTGCATTATTTATCATTTACTTCGCTCGGACTATTTCCCCGCCTACGAATATACCTTGGAGTTTTCTGAAAATTCGATCGGTTGATGAACCTGTACAGCTCTGTCTCTTATTCCTGGGAAAGAAGGGAAATGTCCGAGCGGCCGATAAATCTTGGAATTGGTCAGCATTATGGACAAGTGGACAGGAAGATCTTTTGCGGGGAAGAATCGCTCGTAGAATAGCGATGATCGGCCGTTAAATTGCGGAGCGTCGAGGAATCAAGATCGAGTATATGTGGACCGACGCGACGGTGCTTGGGACCGGTGCGTTGGAAGGATAGGATGGCGTCAAAGGAAACGCTGCTCACGATCAGGTGAAAGAGCCAGTGCAATGGCGGAGGCTGCGTGTGCCGCTGCTGTACATGCGGGCTAACGAGCACGTCGCGTTCCTTCAACAACGAAATAAGAGCAGCCCGAGAGAACAGGCACTGAAGAAAAATGGAAAACGCTTTACATTCTCTTTGTGGCAGCACCTCGTGCTGTGCTACTATTGTACTTTACCACTTGAATCACGACATCGTTATAGCGGCTATCACACCGAGAGCTAAAGGCTTATTGTTTTACAAATTCAATACTTTAACTCTTCCACCTAAAACTCTTTTATTTATATATTTTCACGCTATAACTTTCGTTGCCTCTATACGAGAATATACATTATATTTAAACTTAATTTTTGGGTTTTGGAAATCGATACAATAACGTAACGAAACTGTTGAATTTTTTCTTTATTCTTCTTTTATTTTGGAATCGAAGGCGATGTGTGTTCGATTATACTCGATTGCAACAATGAGAATAAAAGCGAAAGAAAGTGATGGCTTTCGGAGTTTGAATGCGTATGTGACCGAGTCTTTCCTTTCCTCTCAAGTGCATCGCGTATATATCATAACTGCGGTTCGCCACAGTATCCAATAGTTATAAACGCGTGTCATTATATCCAATCGATATCGAAAGTTTTGATCGACTCACGACAGCTGAAAAAAGATAGCAAGTAGAGTGACGTGCGATGTGTGACGTGTGGCATCGAATGGCGCGCGTGATTATCTACCCACCTCACCCGTCATCGCTCTGCTGGATTATTTAGTTCATAGAATATTGCACGGTTTTTTTGGATTATTATATAACAAACATCTTCGAAAATATTTATTTCCATTATAATATACATTCACGCTTTTCCGCAGGGTTATAAGTGATGCTTAACAGTCGATAAAAATTATTTTTGAAGGAGGAAACTCTTTGTCTTCGATGCAAAATTTGTGAACATTTTTAAAAAATCTTTTTTTCCTTCTGTATTTAATATTCTTTTTTTTTCAAATTAGCCATTATTACAAAGTGTTCCATGATGAATATCAATACGGTACCTTAATTAAAACACAATAATTTTTTGCTCCCTAATAAAAGAAATATATTGAAAATATATTATAAAGATGAGTATATTTAGAGGCGCGGAAGTAATCTGGATAATTACAAGCTATACACATCTTACTTAGATTCATTGCCATTCACAGTTTATGATCCTTCGGACAGCGGTTCATTAATGATTTCTATACGTAACACACTTTCCTTTGTTCCGCGGCTTTCCAATTTCCCGTTAGAAGGTGTATCCAAATTAACGACTCCAAATTTTCAGACCCTCAGGCTCGTGCTGTTCGAAATGAGAGCTTTGTAATTCTAGAATTCGTACTGTGACAAGCCTTTGTGATAAATGGTTTTTCGACTAACGATCTTGCCTTTTACTTTAGTTTTCCTATGAATATTTGATTAGCTTGCTCGCATTTCGATTTCCACATTTTCTTCATTTCTCAAGAATTGCTGAAACCTGACAATTATTTCAGTAACCTTAATCCAAGCTTATATTTATCACCATATATTGCAATGCAAAATCACATACATATATATATACAGTTTGATTAATCGAAAGGGAGTAACTTTTCGAGATAAAATTTTCATTAATATTCAATTTGCTTCTTGGGATTGATTCGCGTATACGAAAATCGTGGCACAATCAAAATGTTAAATCAGTGTTACAATCGATTATGGAGTCAGAGACAGAGGAGCCTTGTAATTAACCCTCATTACGGCAGAGTCCGCGGGCGTATCGGGACGTTTCGTGTCTGAAATCATTCGGACTGATCTCGCTTGAGAAGAGGTGTAAGTAAAAGGGAGTAGAGAGGGGGTCGAATAGGAAGAAACAAGAAAAAAGGTGAAAAAGTAGCCTAGAGAGAATTTCTTGGTCGTACGACCAAGTGGGCGGAATGTTCAACGTTCCCTGAAGATCCTATCGAAATGACGCACTGCTTGCGCACCTGATACTGAATTGTGCCTGCATTTATCCACCAAGACGAGCAGTTAGCAAGAGTTATACCTCGCCAGGCTTATTTTAGCAGACTCAACCCACTTTACCATGCTAGCTACCCTATAGCTAACACTCGTATCTTCCGAGAAGAATGAAAAGTAACGAGTTTAATGGAACCTTAATACATTGTTTGTCAGGTGAACTCTGACTATATGTATATTCGGAAAGTATATAAGCAACGAAAAGCTGTATCAATAACGGTTTCGCGAAAGGGTCGGAGAAACGAGGGAAAAAGTGGAATTTGAAGAGGAATAAAAAATTGGCGATTGGTGCGCAGTAAGGAATTTATTCGGTTGTACATCAAGTGGCCGTCAGGATTTTCATGGTCTGTTAGAAAGGAAGATTACAGGTGGAGGCGGGGGTGTGCACGCGTGGTAGCCCTTCGTGCCTCCTACACTGGCGATTGCAGGAATGATGGACGGCAAGGGTCAGGCTCGAATTGACCCCGCGAATCGAGCCCTCCCAACGATAGAAGAAGCTGCGAATGCGATTACCGTGCGCGACCCTCTCGGAATGCACTTTTAATTGTGTTTACTGATTTAATAACCTCCGCGTCCACCTGGAATCATTTGTAATACGCGATGCATTAATCACCTTTCCGATCCAGTGTATATAAGGCTTAATTAATTATAATTATGCAAGCGAGGAATATCGCTAAATTTCTTCTTCCCCAGATATATACTGCATATAATACGAGATGAATTCTAAGGCAAAAGCGAATACATAAGGCTCGAGAGACGTTTAAGGTCAGAGCGAAAAAATCTGGTAGGTTCGTTATTACAATTACACAGGAGCAGCGGAGGGATAATCGTGTTTCTTTGGAAGTAGAATATTTTTTGCACGTTATGGCGTGGGGCGGCGGGATTATAAAAGGCTGGATCACGTGTGACGGTTGGTCGATATACGTGAAATGAAGCGAGGCACGCGGAAATTTATGTTCGTGTCGGGAGGATTGGCGCGGCGTGGGCGAGGCCAACAATTTCCGAAGACTTAAACGTTGAGAAAAATGCAGCCGGCAAAGAGAATCGAGCGAGGGACTGAGGTAGAAGAAAAAGAAGATGACGGGGAAGCGAAGGCAAGTGGCGATTGGTGGCTCGTCGACGGTCATTGGCGAGTCGGTAGCACGCAGTGCTCGTTACCGAAACGAAGCGGACGCTGGTAATTGAGGATAACGCCAAGTAAACGCGAGAAGGCCGGTAGGGGATGGGGGTCATCAGCCAGAACGCTAAGAGTTTAGTGCTCAGAATCTCGGCTCGGCTCGGCTCGGCTTGGCTCGGGCGGAGAGGGTGTAGCCTGATTATTATTTACGCTCGACAGGAAGACGTAAATCCTGTACGATGGAGTAACGAGAAACGCGTAAAAATTCAACCGGGAAAAGAATCTTTTCGATCGGCGCTGCTTAACCGCCTAATTACTCCGAATCTTATCCTTCCCGAAAACCAAACCTCTCACTGGGATCTTAATTAAATATTAATGCTACGCTCCAATCTCTGCGCTTAAAGAATATAATTGCTGATAGAGAATCTTTTCACTGAACTTTCCGAAAAATATCACTTTAAAAGGTACGATCGGGTAGTCACTTTTTGACACTTAGTTTTCTCTTTTTTTTTTTTGCAAAAGTATCTGGCTTACCGTTTTTAAAAGACGATCAGGATGAACGTAACGATGATCCAATGGGGACCGTTCCAATCTTTGGTACTTCTACGTACCGACACAACTTACAGCTTGTAGAATTGCCAAAATCCCACTTAAGCTCCTGCTTCTCGCGAGTATTTATTTCTCGTCGAAACAATTTTCGAGAAAATAATACGCATATTTTAACGATAAATTATACAAGGAGAAGTTCGTTGAATTTGAAGCATCCAGAATTAAAATTCCGATTTAATGCAAGTTCCCGTTGAAACTGCATACCGGGTGTTTCTGAAAACTCGACAGCAGCATCGCGCGCGTCTCGTTAATTCAATTAATTTCTTCCCTTGGATAGCTTCGCACCTCTTTCAGCATTCGTTCGTTTCGCAAATCTGGCAAGAATCATTTCCGCAATGCACGTTCCCCTTTTATCGGTAAAGCTGATCGTATAAAGTTTCTTCGTTATCAGCCAGTGGAGCACGGATCGCGACTCGAGTCTTGATAAGAGATCCTCTCGCTCGATAGGAGGTGGATGAGTCATTCTCGTCTTTATATCTTATTGTTAAATAGACACACACGTGTGCTGGTTAAATTTCGCTAAAATTTTGTTGCGCAAATTCGCAGACGAAATAATTTACTAAACTCTGCTAGAGTATTGGTAACGTCGCACTTCTTTTATTCTCTTCCTACGTTGTATACGTATATATATATATATATATATATATATGGTACCAGACTGGATTCTTTTCAATCCATCGATTTATTGAAATGCACTGATTGCCGAATAAGTTTCGATACTTTGGCGCCGGTAAATGACGTCGTTAATTTAGCGAAATGACTTCGTAAAATAAGATGCCAAGTACTGGTAATAACGTCCATCTCGATTCAATCAGTAAACGGTCCCGGTGACACGCGTCAAATTCTTCAGGGACCAGATAAAAATGCTGGGAGATCGTATTCAAACGCGCAGCTTCTATTCACTTTGTGCTATTTCGCTGAGTAATATGTTCAATTAACTAATACTGCTATAAATTTGACCCTTTGGATTTTCTTGAAACGCGCTTGGAATGCAATTCCATGTTGAAATGTGTATACTATTTATATAGGAGCCTTCCAGGAACAAAAATCTATGGCAAACGATTTAAACCGCGCGGTGCGAGACTATCGACTCACTGTGAATATACAAATAAGTTGAAATAAATTTTCAGGCAGGAAAGACGCGGAGAAAGCACTCTTTTCTACTATAATTCGTGTGCAACGTCCGAGAATAATAATACAAAAAAAGAATATAATAAAATAGTGAATCTACGAACGTATAAATATATTTTTGTACGATGCAATATCCGCGGGATAATATATAATTGGTACGTTTCAGAAGTTATTTTGGTAAAGATGAACAGATTGTCTTCTTTTATGCTCGTTTGCATCAAATTGTATTATCCTTATATCGATCCTTATAACACGATCAATTTTGCTGTCAAATATGAATTTCAGCGGATATTCTTATCGAATTAGCTCGTACCTCGTAACGGTTCTGAGCAGACCCGATCGAGATCTACGCTTTAATCGCAATTCGTTATGCCCCTTTGCTGCCATTGCTCCGCCTTCGGTTTTCAAATACGCTCGAGTGCTGCTCGACTTAATATTATGCATAAAGTTCACCTGCCTAGTGAGGTGGTGCAGAGAGATGGAAATTCAAGCGAAAGTTATGGATGGAGGGGGAGAAAAACAGTGCATATGGGTATGATCGTATGAAAACTTTCAGGCTGAGGGCTAATTACCGAAGAAGGAGATCTGTAATAACGTAGCAGTCTTTACGATCGTCCTTAAAAAATAGAATTACAATTAAACTGGAGTATCCATTTAAGGCACCAACACCTGTATGAGAAATGTACTTCTTTCGTATTCTTCATTATTATTCCCTTGGTCTTCGAGTATATAATTTTTTCTATTATGCGAACGGAATAAAAGACTACGGCAGATGTGTCTTGGAACGGAGATGAAAGATTTGATCGAATTGAACAAATCACAATTCAATTGAGAAAATCAGCAAAAATGTTTGACGGCTGGTTTGAAACGAGCGAATCAGGTTAACGAACCGATCTGGTCTTTTGGGATCTCTGTGCCCTCTTCACAACGATCGAGACTCGAGAGCCGAATGGTGAGCGGCGTCATTATTAATATTTCATACGGTTTATGAGCCGCTGAGTGGCAGTGCTTCTCCCTTTCCACCCCCCATCCCTCCCCCTCTCAACTTCCTTTCCACCACCCGTTTGAACCCTTTTCTGTCCTGCGCTTTCTTTCCTAACTCGCGCAGCTTGCTTTGTGTCGTCTTCCGTCACCTGTGCGTGAAAAATACACTTTATAAATCGCGTCTTGTCCGAGCTATCTTTTCCCATCCCCTAATAAGAATAATCATCCAAATAAGCGTAGAAAAATCTAAATCGCCGTTCACCAAAGATTACTATTACTCATTTTTAAGGCAGCACGTACCGTCGTAACAATTAATCAAAGTACAGAGTCATCATTATGCATGCGGTATACAAAAGCTTTTTTAACGAGTTTTGCGTCTCAAAGAAAACTACTTTCACTCGACGGATGCAAATGCACGTCACCCACGTGGTAAATTGCAAAAGGACGTTTTCTCACTTTCATGGGAGTACGATTAACGCCTTGTCGTGTAGCAGCACGAACACACACATACACACGCACACTACCTACTTTATACATCATCATCGTGGAGAGTTCGGTAGAGTCTGTAGCGGCGAGCAAATGACTGTTCGGTAAAATACGCGATCGTTATCACAAATCACGCGCAAACGAGTGTGGGATCTGGGAATTCAGCGTGAAAGTACAAACGTGACTCGAGATGTCGGCATTGTGATCAATGCTGAAAGAAAACTTCGCTGATACCCGGCGATACTATACAGCACGAATTACGTGATTACAGAATACCTTGATTCAATGCAAACACGAAGATGCGAAGATCGTAACAATTTAGCAGGGATTTTTATGGGAACTCTGAGAGATAATTTAGCTTAATTAGGCATAATAGCATAAAATGATATTAATAACACGTGTATAACGTTCCAAAAGTAGCAGAGTCAAATTTCTTCCCAATCGAGCGTTTATCATTATCTGCTTACACGATCGGGGTTTAACTTGAAACGTGGAAAGAAGGGAAATTAATTAAATTGACTAAAATGGTGGAGTGTATAAAAAAGGAGGAGTGGTGCAGGGCTAATTAAGATCAGGTATTTTAATCTGTCGAAGGATATATATTCCATTGGAATATAAGTGAGATTGGGAGGAGGGGGCATAGAATATTGTGAGAAGCGATTGAGGGCTTCGGCAAGTGAAACACATCGCGTCATCTCGCATCGATGCGTTCTGAAGCTCGTAGAAGGAGGGGGCGGTACGTCCCATTTACATCGACGACGACGGCACGCGGAATGGCAGTCGAAGGCACGAAGGCCGGCAGCGATAAATAACGTAACTCCGCCCAAAATATAAATTGAACGCTACCGGTGTGTGGTCTCGTGGTGTAGTGGTGCTCCTTTCTACACTCGTGTGCAGGATACGCATCGCCCTGCATACGCCAATATTCATCTAAAACGCACTCACGAATCTCTTATGGTCTCGCGAAATGAACTCTGCGAGGGAAGTAAAAGGGGATCGGCTATATGCACGTGAGATAAATATATATTTCTCGCTTAATCTGATCCAAGAGGAGCTCTTCGCCACGATGCTACAGCGATAGCTAGGTAGCTAACAATGGACTCTCGCATTAAGACATGAACCATCTACGTAGTTGCTGCCGCCGTTGCTTTCTTATTGTCTCGTATGTTCCCCTCCTGTATAATACTGCTGCCAACACACTCCAACAACTATGCAACGGGAATAGCTTGGTGCAGTATGATTGTCCCACTATCATTTATCTGCCAACTGACAATACGTATCTCGCTCATGGTAAAAGATGCCTGAGATATCATATTTTTATACTATAGTGATTAGGTAAATAATTACACTGGGTTTTGATGAAAGCAACAGTATAAGCTCCATCCGACAGCAAGAGAATAACAAAAAGAAATTGGTTTTCTGTCGCAGCTCGAAGCACTTTTTTAAGATATCGCCAACTCATGTTGGTACCGGTCCTTTGTCCGCGACTGGTAGATCCCGCAGGAACTCGTTTACACGAAGCTTTTACAGTCTCTGTCGTCTATTACAGGAAGATTTTTTGCAACGAAACAAAAATGCGTAGGAGTTAAAAATATGCACGTTTTTGCTTTCAAGCATGTGCCACATTGATAAAATTGCTCCGACCAATCTGTAGGGTTTGGATTATCCTATAATTGGTAGTCTCTCCTCTGTACGGAATACCTTACTTCCAGTTTTTGCCATGGAGTAATTCCATTTGATTCGTGGCGTACTAATTTTTACTCGAACAATTTTATTGCAGCAATGCTCCTTCGCATACTGATTTGCGGAAATTATATCAGTAGAACGAAAAGTATAGCATGCATCCTGTGCAGTCAATAATTCGATGATTGACATAATGCATTAGGCTGTACAGTTATATGAATATGAACCTAGTATTATTTCAGTTGGTATCATAATTGCTTTGAAAATCAACACATTGTATCAATCATGGTGACTATAATATTTAAGAAAATTTCTACAAAGGGAAATTCTTGAAGAATGTGGCTCTAGATCTCTTACCAAAAATTCGCACATGTTATGTGTAATAAAACTGGAATGATAGAACAACGTTATAGACTTAATTGAAAGGGTATATGTATACAGAAGAGTAAAACGAAGGAGAATTTTTTTTCAATTTTCTTAATTGAATAGATTAAATTTTGCGGGTATAATAGGGGCAGATCATAGGGGTTTACACGAAGAGATCAAAATACAAAATGAAACAAACCACTGCTTCCGCCAGTATCGACTTCGTCTTAATTAGCACGCGATCGCACACATTCTGCTCCGTTGATAGGTGACACGTATAAAGATCTCGACACGGTATGAGTGATAAATTACTTTTAGTCCCTTTCCGCATAGTAATAAGGACCACTGCTGAAAAATGTCTCTTTGCGTGTATTAGCCGAGAACTTGGAGCAATAATTGAATATTCGATTTTGTGGTTTTCAAGAAAGCAAAAACGCTAATCTTCTTACATTAGCCTATCATTCTCTCACTTTACACGAGCCATTCATTTTTAGTCGTAAAACATGATTGTAAAACAGTTTTCCTTCGCCACAACAATTACCATATTCTACACGTGAAATTTAATATGAAAATTAATGGCATAAAATTGGTCAACAATAAATTACATGAATGTTTTGCCTAGTCTCCTTGATAAAAGACTTCGTACTAATTAAGACATTAAAAGTGGCGAGGACGAAACTTCGAGCTCGTTTTTAATTAAGACTTGATCAATGTCAAAGTTAACTTTGGATTTAGAGCCAGCGAGCGTCTTTACAATTATTATAGATAACAATCTCAATCTCATTTCCTTCTTTATAGCAGTTTAAAACTTATTAACAGTCCTTCTGTGTTCTACGTAACTGGCGCCACCTTTACAATAAAGCTTTCTTCCCACTATTACGCGTCTTTGTTCAGCGAACAAATACAGCATTATATCCGCGCACTCTACTCAATGACTCAGCCATATTTATCGCACTTAATTAGCCGTCACAATGTGTAAGATTGAAAAAAAAAAGATTTCTTAAGAAATCACCGATCGAAAGTGCCATTGTATGCTAGCATCCCACGCATTAAATTTGCAGGTGCCGAGAATTAAGTACTGACGGATCATTCGGATCAACGTAAGATACTAGTCGATTCTCATTTCCGTTTGTACGGTGTAATTATATTTTTTCAATCAAGCAATGACAAATTTGTGTAAGATATGCCACGTTCGTTAATTCGAATAAGAATTTAGGAGCAGATATGCGTCGAGCCATCAGAATTTATTAACAGAAGTGATTATTAAGCAAGGAGATATATAAACTGACTTGTAGAAGTAAGTTCTACCACCTGCAGGGTGTATCGTATGTAAACGTCGCGTAACGTATCAATATATTTTCGACTCTGCAGAACTGATCACATCTAAAAGCTCAAATTTGTTTTCGCTAAGCAAAAGCTAGCTTTCTTCTCGTCTCACTTGTAGTACGAAGCGTTACATTAAATTTTTTAGGTATCCAATCTCTCTCTCTCTCTCTCTCTCTTAGTTACATATGTACATAGTTCGAATGCTTCTGGGATAACAAGCTAATTAAGGTAACGGTACGTAATAAAGATAAATCTTTATTGGAGCAATCGAAGGCTTCACCGAGATCTAGGCGTCCATACTCTTACATTCCGAAGGTCTCCAGGACTGTTCCGAGAAAATATACAATTATGACACTCCGGGATGCTTCGTGTTCCAACAAACATCTGAATTTATGAATGTTCTTTCAGCTAAGTTTTTCGAGGTTTTTCTCAAATTTACATTTTCCACTTTGGCATACTCTCCTTAATGGAATATACGAGCAAATCAAATTCTCGCCTCTTGTGAAGCGCTGTCTCATGTAACATTTTAAACTGCAAATAGCAAAATTATCAGAGATGCAACCTTCGTATTAGTATTTTACAGCAGAAGTACTAAGTCCCATAAACAATTTGCTATATAGAAACTTTTGACGATTCAGTGATCAGGTGTGAAAGACACTTTTAATTCAGCGATGAATTACGAGTCTATATAAAAAACGAGTTTTACATATTATAAAGCCAATATATGTTTTCATATTACTGTATATTAGAGGCACAGGTAAGGGAGAGGACAATAATGATTTATTTCGGAACACATTGATAATATTTGAAAGGGCAAAAACCATGCAGCAATCATGGGTATTTATAGTTTAAATAAAGCGAAGTAACGCGCATCATCTGGGCCGTTGTTGATCAATTACTCGAAAGTCAGTTATTTCATGCGATACAGTATGATAAAAATCTTTTTGATCGATCAGCCGAAAGTTTAACGCCGAGGCGAAGGTCGTAGAACGATTTTCGTGTTGCTCGCCATTCGGTTTCGTGTGTAGGTGGGCTGCTTAATCGAAACTAAAGCGATGCGCCTCATGGGCGGAGTAGGCGATCGAATGTGCAACGAGAGGTTTTCAATTTGGAGCACCTGCCGCCAAATTGTTCCCGAACAGGATCGAGGTCGGTGGAGAAAAAGAGAACGAGGCCGGAAGCTCGTGGAATGCGTACAGTGCACGATTCTCGTAACAAAAAATTCGTAGACCTTTTTTTTTTTGTTAACCATAACCCCAAATTTTTCTACAATCCATGCATTAAGTAAAATCACTTTTCTTGCTCGTTTACTGGGCAGCTATTCTGTAGTAAGTGTTTCGCTCGGTTGTAGTATCGAGTGAATAGGGGGGTGGAGGATTGTCGGAAAAGAAATGATTTATCAAATCTAATGAATGTACGGAAAAGTAAAGTAGGTATATATATATATATATATATACTATATTTATCGTAGCACGTGCTGATGAATACGTTGCACAAACCCGTGAATGAAACGGCTTATTAAGCTCGGCATAAACGGCGTGTCAGTGTATCTTGATGAGCTACACCGAGAATTACTATATATACACAAGTATACTATAGTAAATGTGCATTAAGGCAGTAAATACCCACTCTCCGGAGCGCGATGAAAATGTAAAAGCGCCACCGCAAGAAATACTCATTTCGCGCTTACCGCGTCGAATGGAGTTCAAACATGCTAGATATCTAATTAACCCCAATAAATCAACGGTATTGCAAAACTCATTGATTCGGCCGACCCGATTCCGTAACACTAAAGCACTTTAAAAACCATAAACAATTCCTTATACCCCTACAATATATATTTAACTGTTTAATATAGTTGCATGGCTGCCATTAGAGAAACCGTAAGGATAATTACATTAGGGAGTGTTTTGAAATAAATTCAGTATAAAAAAGAAATGCGTTAATAGAGGGATCAGAGCTCGCCACTTTAATTAACGAGTTTCCCGCGGCCTCGACGAATCTATTCGCCCTCGATCCTTTCGTATCCACACCGACGATCGACATTTTGTCGCGGGGACGTCCGACGAAACGAAACGCTCCTGCAGATCAGACGATCCGATATTTTAAGCTGGACTCGTTAATTATTTTAATACCCACCACTACACGGAAGCGATATTTCACTTGGCGATAATGAATTCCCAACTCTGATCGAGCAATAATTAGTTTGCTCGATTATGCAGATATATTGGATTTTTAATCAATACCTGATTTTATCCGAAATAAGACGTTTTTCTTAATTATTTTGCTGATTTACGTAATTTCAACGCTCTCAGTCGAGAAGTTCGGTAACTCATATTGTAACTTTTATTCTTCATAATTGCAGCTTATTGATCCCTCGCGTCGAAACGTAGTATCAATATACTTTATACGAGGATACGAGTGCAGGTATCGAGATTTTATTGCTGATGGATCAAGGATGACAGGATTCTTAGACATAGGTAATTAGGCACTTTGTCATTAGTGACAGAAACGAGCTTCTGGATCTAGCGAATTGCGAGGAATTTTCTTGGCAGCGGGGTATATCAAGCAGAAAAACATATAATACTGATAATACGAAAGAGAGTTTGGTAAGTACGGAGAGTTTTTACGAATCCCGTTGAAAGGTAGCAAATTTTTACGATGGGATCTTGAGGATTTTAACAGAATTCTCACAGTCAGAAATGTTTGCTTTCTAGATAATGGGGCATATCTCGGTCATCGAAGTTGGCTTGCCGGTTAACATCAAAAGGGTCGTGCGAGTTTAACTGCTGAACGTAGAAGCACAGGCGCATTCCTGGTGCAGAATTAACCCGGGGAGCACCATTTCGCATTTCCATAAGTTACTCCGTATACAGCGATCGGCGCTCGTTCAACGAATATCGCCCGAGCAGTAGATGAGTATTTCTTCCCGGGTCAATGCGATAACGCTCATCATCTTTTCTTATACTTACGGAAATTATAATCTACTTTTCCCAATCATTTCCTGCGTCCAAAAGCAGCGCTAAACTCCATTTGGCTGCTGACGAGCATTCATTCTCAGTATTTCTACAGCTTATCCGGACTAAACTTGTAAAGCTTTCGAATGCACATTCGAAAACATTAACATTTTTCCTGGCAGTATATAGTGATGATAATCGCGATAAATTAGGACCTAGCGGTGTCCCATTTTATCTCAAGCTGTATCTAAAGACTTTTTTAATGGGGATCGAGTCAATGTCGGCGGTCTAGCTCTTACAGGAAAATCATTATTTTCTCGCTTTTAACGTCTTCCGACTGTCGCCAGCCATTCGGAGGATGATGAGCTAAGTATCCACATCCTACGACGGCATTTGTCCAACGAACGACTATTCCCGCTTCAAGGACAATGGGGAAAATCCGAGTTACGACGTTTTTATGGCAGCAGCTGGCAATCGTCGAAGATCCTTAACACAGGTACGTACGGGGGTGCTGTTCCTGTTGCATTTAACGAGTCCCGTGTAGCTCATCGTGTTTTCCCACTGTTGGCACAATGATACGACAAACGATATACGCTGTTCATTGACCGCTTGACCGGTCCGTCCACTGCTCGTTTATCAAAACTAAAGTATTTGTGTCCAAACACCAATACGGGGGTGGTCCCTCGTTGAGCGAATTGTTCGGACTGTAAGAGGAGCCTTCCAGGTGTAACCAGTAAGGAACATTAATAATTCTGACAACGACCTCAAAGACCTTGTGCATAAACTGTAAATAGCATACGTGCCGATAAATCTCGTCTGATCGCCATTCGATCCTTGAAAAGTCTTCTTTTCACGATAACAGTACAATCTTGAGCTGAACAATTTAACAAATTACTACTTCCGGCTATTAAGTAATTTTTCCAAGTAATCTTATATTATTTATGGTTTCTCTGTAGAGCCGTTGCGGTTCCAACGGCAAGAACTTTCATGGAATAATGGTAATATGAAAAAAAAAAAAGTGAGTCTAGGTTGAAAGTGTGATATAAGATATAAGATCAGAGATATAAATCATGGAAGAAAAGTCAACTGGTCTAGGAGGGAGGGGAATAATCGTCTAAGGGGGACTGGAGGTGCTGTCATCCTTAGATGGATGACGGGACGGGCGCGCGGTGTTGAGTCGATAGGATCGGGTCAAGAAGATCGGCTGGCAGCAAAACCGAAAGCGCAGCTGCACCAGGCTCTTTTACGTTGTGGCGCGTGCCATCCCCTGCCTCTTGCTTTTTTCCTTTTCTCGCAGAGACCCGCTTGCTCAGGTAGCACCGACCAAATATACGTTGGCCCCTTATATCTTGCGTAACGTACGGGAGCCCCGCGTACCTGCTTCTGCCTGCCGATATTCAGAACTTGGATTCAATCCCGGAGAATCCCAGGGCCATTGACCGTATTTGCATTGAAATCACGAAAGTTGTAACATTATGCAACCGACACTATGCACTTCAATCCGTAGGGGGTGTATGGTAGGGTATGCGATATCTTATAGTGTTACATACAATCTTTCATCACCTGCCAGGTGGCAGTCTCTTTGACATATCCACCATACACGCTCGCACACACGTGTGTTTATATATGTTTTTAATCCGAATTTCAACTCCAAATACGCTAAAAGAGACACGTTAAAAACATAATATATAAGGTTGAATGCTGAGCTTATACTTTGTGGCTGAAGAGTTAGCCAAAGAGCGAATGATCGTTAAATCAATTTTGACGTTAGACTTTTCCAACGGTTTCTTTTTTTTTTTTTTTTTTTTTTTTTTTGAAGGGACACGCGCCAAAACGAGTATGCCGCCAATCCGTGCGGTCCGACCGTAAAAAGAAGATGAAGCTTCGGTGGGGGGGAAACAGCTGAGCAGTTCTCAGTCGCGAGAGATGCGTTCAAGGTGTTCGGCAACGGTTGAGATTCGAATTTGATGTATAAAGGGATCTTGTCCCGTGCCTTCCTTCCATTCAAAGCTTCCTTATTATGCCCCCTAAGCTCGTTTTGGAGGCGAAATTTCAGTTGGACTACTCCTCGAGGCGCGGGGAGAGCATCATCGTGTCAAGACGGGCAGGAGATTGGAAAGGGAGCTCGCCACGAAAGATCCACCACGTGCCACTAAGGGTAACAGAACTCGCTTTCAGCGTCCTGCCAAACGTAACGAATCTTTGAACCGGTGCACAATGCAACGTTCCTAGATTACCTACCTTTTAACGTATCTTCGCTCGTCCTGGTCGAATTTCCTGGCCTACTTAACCGTGAAACTTGAGCGCAAATTGCCACTCGCCTCAAAAAACTGGCAAAGAAAGAAAGACAATATATTTTAAATTGTTTTCTTAACTAACGCAGCGTTACACTTCGAGATTCTCAACTATAATTAAACTTTCAAATTAATTTGGAAAATAAAATTGGACAATTCTTGGAAATTCTCGAGATAATCATTGAAAGCTTTTATTAGGATCATGGTGGGAAGTATATAAATTAATTTTGAAACCTGTAAGAAAAATTACGTGTTATAGGAGTATAATAAAGTAGAATTGTTTTTTCATTGCATTTATATTACTGGTATTCATATATAAATAAAATTTTTCTCTCAAACTAGTCGAAGAAATAGGCATGAGTCGTAATACCTAAGCGAGAATAGTACTTGTATATATAGCTACGAGTTTATCTACTCGGTCAGGAACATTATATATTTCCCAGAATATACATATAGCTCGTATGAGTTTTTCATCGAGTGTACCCCGTCGCGCGTGCATACCGGGGACGTCCCGATATATGTATCATTTTTTACTATCGATCGTTTCAAGGATAACAGAGATAACTGCAGAAAACGATAATGGCTTACAACTATAACATAATTAGTATATCAAAAATACTTCATTATGCAGGAGATTTCTGTGCAGCAGTATATAACAGACCTTTCGATATAATTACGTCATTAGTGTAAATAGATCTGGCATTATAACCGTCCATCCTTGATAATCTCTTACCACGCGATCGAGATTTAAATTAATTTTCAAAAACGTGCACTGGGTAATTAAATGTCTCACAACTGTGACTCTCTATTATTCTTCCTATCAATCAAAGTCAATACGTCAAAAACTCATACATCGGTATGAAAATCTAGTCTGATTTTACATAAAAGCTTTATTAAAAAAATATACGCACGTATTATAATTAAAGTTAAAAGAGAATTTAACACAAGTATTACCGATATAACATTTATATGGTTGTTCGGTTATATCAAAGAAGTTGAATATCTCGATGGCCAGCAACTTTATAGGAAAGTTCTTTTTCGCAAACCGATGATTCTTGGTAATGGCTGCCGGCTTGATGCATCGGGGAACAATAAGCACGTTGAACGAAGACGAAGTGTTCATGCGGAAAATCAAAAATTGGGAGTCTTACGAAACACACCTTGAATGTGAGATAAAATACCCACGCGCCTTCACCAGCAACGGGTTGGCCCACCAATTAATAGGAATGCAGCTGTCCTAAATACTACCGTGGATAGAATTAAACGAGCCACCATCGGAGCCACCGGGCCATGCCAATCAAATTTATTGCGTTGAGCTCGAGTCATTAACGGGATAAAAGAACATCACTTGAGAATTTCTCCCTTCATCTTGTAGATCCATAGATAAGACCCCTCGTTATTTCCTCTAAAGCTCGGTCAAATTAATCGGCTCTCCGACTGAACTCTAGTTTCCCATTTTTAAGCCAAAGATCCTATCACGGCCAAATCTTCGACTCCTTTACCAAGGACATCTGAAACGCTTAAGCTATAATATCGCTGATGTGTTGAGTGAACAAGTCTACAGAGCACTTGTGAAGAATCTGATTAGAGGATTACTGATACAATTTATCCGTAGTACAGTGTATAAATAATTCATTAACGGAATTGCTGATGAGTCGGCAATCAATGAGAACTTTAAATCTTAAGCCACGATTTCTTTAGTACAGTCCGCATTGAGAGCAAGGTAAAGAGACGAGGCATAATCAACGATAGCAAACCTGATTACGAACTTTGCTATCGACTTTTTGCAAAATCTCGTTAATCTCACTATCCAATATCGCTGGATAAATAATTCATTGAGAAAGAGGGACAGCGTTGCAAAATCAATGAGAGCTTATCTGGTCGAAACTCGATAAAATAGCGAAAGGCGAGAGAGGATGTCAGGATAGTTAAATAGAGAGCAGGCGTGGATGGTGCGTGAAAAAAATGAAGCAAAGCGTAGAGTTGGAAGAAGAAGTAAGGAGGGAAAAGCAGGAAATAAGCGCAGTTTCTATTAAATGTGCACATTGCGCTTATAGGGTATTTCGTATGAGGTATGGCGTAACTGGAGCAATCCAGCTGTTTTTATTTTCCTCGCTGCGTACACGCCTACTCCCATACATTGTCTCGAATGTATTTATCACCTTAATGGTACGAAGATTCCAGTGCTGAGGCGCCCACGGAGAATCCCGGTGCATTTTCCGTTGGCATATCATTAACATACGCAATGAGCCGTGCACTGTGTATGTGTGTGTGCGTGTGCGGAGATACCCTTTGCAGGGTCCACTTCGAAAATCGAATCGATCCCGCAGGTAGAAAGCTGCAGATGCGCGTGTTCGAGGATTCTTCTTCGACCTCGAGTGCTTTATAGATACGTCTTGATTTCCGGCCGAAAATTTACCTGCTTATTTCTATAAACTCCTGTAACCTTGAAACTCCCATACTGCATAATATCTAACGCTAACAATGAGAACCAAATCCATCCCTTTCTAATCTCAAAGTTGCTCATTATGCAATGCTCCACCTCTCATCGATATGCCTGAAGAATAAAGTATTTCCATTATCCCAGCAATCGTGAGCCTACGCGTACTTTTCTTTGCTTCAATAAGCCTTTTTTCTTGTCATTTCTCTTAATCGCCGATAAAATTCTAACGACTACATCGGATTACTGAACTACTTAGCGTTATACGTTTTCTATCAATTCACTGAGCATTTTAAGTTTTAGAAAAAAGCAATTTTATTCAACATTCCGCCGATACATTATCTTAATCTCGTTCCATAAAATGAAGGCACGAAAGATTCTTGAAGCAGGCGGTGAGTTTTGACCGGAGCTTACTGGGGCACATCTCGTAAGAAGTTTGAGCCACGCATTACTCGTAATATCGACCGCGGGCGGTTATACCGCGCGAGTCCGTCGGCGATTTCTGTTTTATAGTTTTATTATACCCGCATGATCGGACGTCTCGGCGATTTCTCTTTCCACGAGAGCAGCGAGGGCCGCATGCGGTATCGTAATATGGATGTTACCGATCATAAAACGGGATATATCTGCGGAACCTGGAGAACCCATTACCCGAGCGCACTCGACAAGTGGACTTTTTTCCTCGGGACCCGGTTCCTATCTCACGAGGCTATATATCGCGGCCTGTATATGTGTAAGAAGAGTGTAAGAGACTCGACGCTACGTAGAAATAGTAATAGTATAATATACGCATTATACTTTGAGTAAAATAGTATATTTACAGATTTTAAAGGAATTAAACTATATAGATATACATGCAGGTATACGGATGTGTTGTCCAAGAGGATCTCCTCTTCCGAATTGTTGGGATAAAGATTGATGGATGGTTATAGCAGAAGCAGTAAAGCTGCAGATAGCGCGCGGGGCTCTTCGAAAACATATCGGCTGCGCGCGGTACGTTACAGCGGTGCTGTGGCGCGGCGCGGCGCGGCGCGGCACGTTGATACCCCGTTTATAACCGTCCAATCAGATCGGGATATTATCTCGAGCAATATACAGCATCGGACGTCGATTGGAGCAAGCCCACGCACCGTCGTCTCATATGCATATCTGCACGCTTAATAGTTAATGGGTCGCCCCTCCCGAGCGAGCCTCCTTGTGCCAACTCGCGCGATCGTTCGTTTCAAGCTGGCTCTGCGATCGAGATCGATGCGATCGAAACTTGGCTATCGTGGGACCACCTATACTCCGCCATTAACTTCGTTACGCGTGTCTTCGTCGTCGCATTCTGATAGCGCGCCTCTCGCGACTCATAACGATCTTCGGGTCCACACTCGCTTCGTTATTATTCCGTCGAGCCTCAAATCCCCCCTCTTCAACTTTTAACGACCCACACCTTCTACCACTCGCTCTCATTGTAGCAGCTCTTAATTCTTAAGCCAAGGCAACGGTACTCCCTCGCCAAACATTCTTTATCCCATCCCGATCCTTCCGGAGTAATTAATCTGCCCAACTGCAGAATTTAACGTTCCACTTCGGATCTTATAATTAGGAGCGATAAGCGTGAAAATAGCCACGACGCATCAATTGTAGTGGTATATATATATAGTATGTATGCATATAAACTCGTGTTATCTTTCGTCGTTCGGCCAATTGCTTTATCCAGGCGATTTCTAACGGTGATCAGAAATTAAAGCACGTAATTAAGTAATGATACTGCAGCCAAATGGTCCGTCCAAAAAGATTACCAAGCACCGGAATTAGACGCTACTAAAATCATTCAAGCGGCTCGCTCCACTAGATTCTTGTTACTGTCCCCCGTGGTAATTAACACGGATGAAAATATCCGCTGCGAATGAAGCGTAGTCTCGCGATGAGAATGGGTGCTATCTTTGGTAGCTCGGTCCAAGAAAAAGGGACGGGGTGAATTCTGATATACCGGGGATTAATCCTTACTTCCAGCGTAGCCAGCATGATTTCACACAAGTTTGGCTGTACGTTAATTCCGAAACGATCCAGGAATAACCGACAACTGTTTGATCAGCGAAGGAAACGCCTTTCAAATCAGGAGGGAAGAAGAAGAAGAAGAAGAGAAGAAACACAATGCTGGATGGTCGAAATGAATGATGGTTGTGTGCGGTGAGAAAAACAAAGTTCATTGAGACGCGAGACTCGTTCAGGATTCAAGAGGGTCAGAGTCGATTAACGAGTCCTGCGTGTTGATTACTCGTCGCGAAGCAGCCTAATTTTAGCTCGATTTCGACCGAGTGAGATCCACGAACACAATTGTTCGTCTCAGGGCATCGCTCAACGTCCGGTGCTACAAGGCCCGATGGCCAGAAACGTCGAGGTCTCTCCTGTCAACGATGGGGAACAGTAGCGTTAAATAGACACGTCGTTGCGTAAGGCCCCCGAAAGAGCTTGTACGACCATTTCGCGAAACGTTTTCCTAAAGAAAACATAACAATATATGGGTATATATATACCAATTGGACGCCTTTTGCTCGCTGTCTCCATGCATAGGAGGCTTCAACCATATCGCAGGACAATTATAATCGGTATAGGAAAAGCACAAGCATTTTGCAGCTATATTAATTTGGAGTGATGCTCGTCTGAGAATGCTGAAGAATTAGCTCCAGTTGTTATGGCAGTCACAAATTTCGCCCAAGAAAAGCCAAGTTCTTCCACTGTGTTCGGCTAAAGCGCGCTCGAATGATTTAAGAACGCTTTTATGACTCCTCGTAACCCGTATATAACGTCGTTTGCATTAATCCTCTCGAGCTCCTTTATTCTAACTCATTCAATTACCATCAAGAGCCTTCTAATACTCTCTCGCCTGTATTTATCTAACAAATTCTTTTCTGGCAACGCAATTTGCATGGTTCAGCAAGATATATTCTCCGCCTTGATAAACCTGCAGCTGGCACGTTGAATTGTTTTCTCAACCAGAATTAATAGGTAGCATGCAAATGAACTTAGGCAAAACACAACACGCTTTCTGCCAAAAGCTCGATGTTGCATAGTCGAAGTTCAATTAATTACCGAACATTTTCAAGAGTTATTCTGTTTATCGTCGGATTGCTGTGTTACAGATTTGACAATATTATGAAGAGGAATGGAGCGATGCTTGGAATATGCAAGAAAATATATAAGGAGGATGTTGCGGAATGCAAATAAGTATACCTAAGCAAGTTTATCAAGGCAACTTATATCGTCGATAGGAATCTTTGCTGTCGGGAAAAGGTTGATGATTTAGAGGCTTGTTAGAGTTAGTGCAGGGAGTTAACGGTTGAGTTTTTGCACTAAAGACATTGGGTAACGCAAACGCGTAGCGCAGTATGGGCATGCTTTACGACGATGGCCGCCCCCGATGTCCCATGGGAGTTGTTTTACGTAGAACAACTTGGCCCGGTCCGTACGTCCGCCTCTTATTCCATTTACCTCTACCATTGACGTTCTCCTCTTCTGGCAAGGTGTTCCCCCCCCCCCCTCCCCCTCCTCCGTTACACGAAGACGCGACGCACACGCAAGTGCCCAGCCGATCAGATATAAAAGGCAAACTCAATTAAGCCTGCCACCGATGGCGATACCAACGCATAAAAGGGACACTTACAGGAATATACGCGACTTCGAATTAACGAGAAACCGATCAAATACTTTTTCACCACCGATAAGCTCTTATTTAAAAAGACCGCCATCTCAACCGTGTCATTATCCAACAAGATAAGAGAAAAATTATAATAACAACGCCAGATAATGACAAGATAACGTTTTAACACTTCCACCATTAATGAGCATTGCCATTGAAAATTTGCGCAACTTCGCTCCTCCCAGTATAAAACTGTACAATTTTATAGCAGCAGTCCATCTTTATATGCAGGCGGCATCGTCCACACGAAAATAATATCCTTCTCGATATTATATAAGCATTCTCGATTGATTCGGAAGAATTTTTTTCTCCTAATATACTGTACACACGTTATTTAGTGTAATTCGATACGACGATGCTTACAATATGCTCGTTATGGAATCGTAAATTTATTTTATTACAGAGGATAATATATTACTACGTAAGAATTCATTTTCTATCGTCGTAAAACATATCTCGCATAGCTTCGATTATTTACACTGACATTCGACAGGAATTTCCATCGGGGTGTTAAAATTAATAATATCGTGATTTCGAATAGGTAGATAGGCTGGCTAGCGTAAGGCGGAAAAAGGAGCAACGTTCGGGAAACGTCATTGATGAGAGACGTAAACCTGGCGTGCATAGTGGCGGCGTTCGTTAGCCACTTGAACGCCCATTGGCTGCGTCTACCCGCGCTAACCTATCTCGTGGTAGTAAAATTCAATTAAGCCCGACATCAGCGTGAGTTGGGAGCATTCGCGAATTTATCGGATTTATAAATGCACGGATAAGTTCGTTAGAATACCTGAGCGAGCTAGACAAAAATTTCCCCAGTAATATATATAGGCTCGTTAATCCTTGCTATAACGAGAGCTAAATTTAATAGTCACTATATATATTCTGTAATTTGGAAAAGCAAAGGAACGAGAAGACTCGGCATTTAATTTATTCGAGGACGAATAGTGTACAGTGCATGTGTATAGTGGAAGTATACGTAGAGAGCAACGCAAGGGATCAATCGCATGTTGGAGTAACAACAATCAGCCGTTCCTCTGGAAATAGATCGAGCGTCGAGCGTCGATTCGCGGAAGATGAGGATCACCGAGAATCGTGGAAGTCTCGGACTCTATATATTCCAGCGAATGGCGGAAGTTAAAATGTTGCCCGGCTCTCAGCCTACACCATCTTTAACGATGCGAGAACTACGAGATCGCACCGCCGATCTGAAAGATACAGGCTCGTCGATCGCCGAAGCTAAAACTGAAATTTCTCGCGTATTGCCAGTATGCAAATTCGCCGAGCCACCAAAATGTTCTACAGTGGCGATATACAGACCTTATCTGCCGGGGCTTCAAAACTACCTACACTTTGTCAGCGAGATTCGAATTTACATAACGTTTATATCACTCCCATTAGAGCGAGATAAAGGGAAAGGAGAAATACGCTGGCGTTGGAATAAATGCAATGTTATTCCTTGACCGAGTCATCTGCGAAGATCTTATATAGAGCGCGATGTATATATATACTATTATATTTATGACGTATAAATGGTTATTGCCAAAGATAATTTAATGATAGGTTATATTCTGTAATTTTAATAGGAAACGCGGTACAGTCGGATGGAAAACGACAAGTGCAATTAAAATGATCATTGGTATTGTCGTTATGGGGGCAAATAAATTGGGCATCAGCGGTGGGTTATGATGGTAGGACACAGAGTGCAGTCGGCAGCAGATATTAGTAGGAGGCGAAGTAGCGAGTGAGCGGGCCCGATATTAATCTACATCCAGGCAGCGGCTTGGGATGGCTGGGCATTCATCATCTTTATTTTAACCACACGACCGCCAGCCGTTATATCTGACTGAGATCTGCGCTAATAACATTCGCCTTATGAATGGCGCCCGCGATCTCTCAAACACCGCGAGAATTAAACTGCCGCCGGGGACTCCTGACTCCTGAGAGCCGCGGTGCATCCAAATTGCCAGTCACAACTACACGCGTACTATTTTGTGTGTGTGTGTGCACAACGACGTCGCTTTACCGGCAATTCCCTTTATAAAAATGAACTCTAAGAAAATTCCTATATATACAAATGAACCACTCGACCAATACAGTACGCGCGGAACAGCAGAGCAGTGCTTTCCAATAATTATACTCTCGGCCAATGATTTGCTCAGAATGCGGAACATCCATATAGTAATTATATTTTTTCCATGCGATATAATTAAGAAACGAACGCTCATAAGTGAACGGGCTAATAAAAAGTCTATATAGACTCGAAACTTGAGAGTTTTTCGTGGCTGCTCGTTAAAATTGATCTACGATCGATACTGCATGGATGAATGTTAAGCCGTACATACGTGGAGGGCATATACGCCGGGAGTGGAAGTGTACCGGTTAAGATCGTTAAGTCGTAATCGGGGGATAATACGTTTATCGTTCTAATGAGGGGAATAATGGAGAGTTGATTTCTGCTTTAGAGTTGATAGGTGAAAAAAGACTGAGGGAAGAAGTGTAAAGTGGGAGGTGTGTGTGCGAATCGTTGGAGGATCCAGTGTGAAGTTAGACGCGAGCTAAATTAGTCCGGAGAAAATCGCGCTATCTATTCTGTCCCGGAGGGCTTTCTTTCCTCGCAGTGTCGTGTCCCGAAATAATTGGCAAAAGAAACTCACGAACCTAAGCACCATTCCCGACGGACAATGTGAATTATTTGAGTTGGCGGCGTAGGGAGCACTGCTTTGCGTCGCGTGCTCCTCCTCCTCCTCCTCCCCCTTCTCCTCCCCTCCCCTTTCTACCCCTCTTTTACCATGCAATGCCATACCATACCATGCAATGCCACGAACTCCTACAATTATACCGACTATCCGGTTCAAGCGTCGATCGCTCGCAAACTACCATTCTCGCACCCCGCAGACCTATACGTCTCCCACCTCCCCCCTCCTACTTCTTCCACCCTGCTGAATGTATTTTCGATTTTAATTGCGCGCATCTAATTCTTTATTTCCCCACTTTAACAGGGACGCAAACATTAATTACGCAAAACCATCCGGTTTTCAGCAAACTAATGAACCAAGATAAACGTCCCGTCAGCCGTTAAAAGCGCGTTAATCATTATTAAGAAATACGGAAAACACAAACATTCGAGATGGTCTACCGCAAGCTATTCTCCTTTGGTTATTTTATATATTTCAATATAATAATCGTTTTGTATATTTATCCTAGCGTCGAGTCGTGCCAGAAAGAGCGGTGAATATTGTATCGAAGACAATTTCTTGAAGCGGATGATAGTTGGAAGTAGATTCAACGGTCCTCGAGGGTAGTTGGAAATAGAACGTCGAGCGACAATTCTCACCAGCCACTTCGCCTCCCTTAATTGCTTGCTTACTCCGCGCGCAATTATCTTGAGTGGACTGCATGATTGACGAATGAAATTTACCGATGTCGCTCGCGCCATAGCCGAAAACATTGCACGTAAAAAGATTTGCTGAATAGAAAAAGGCCAATAGTTATTATAAACTCCCCGTTCCTTTGACTTTTTCTGAATTTAAATTAACTCTCGAGACAAAAGAATAAATCTGCGCAAATTACGCAACGCTCTTCTCCGAATGAACTTGCTTGTGCAACGCTCAACATCATTAAGAGGAATCTGACAGTAACTGTGCGTAATGCCCCGTTTAACCAATGTTTCCAAGCCGCTTATATCCGATTCTGATTCCGAAAAAACATGAAACGCTTACAAATGAGCGTCATTTACATGACAAATGCACGGTTGCTTCGCACGGCATCGGCACTCGCGCGTCAACTTGCTAGCTGATGCGTATTATAAGAATACGAGAAAAGGTGTGGACGCCAGTTTTTTCCCCTTGACACTGATTGCGTATCGAGTGTCCCCTGTGATCACTCTTTCCCAAAGACATTCTCCTGAAGGATAACGAAGAGCTTTGAATCCATTGGAATCCGAATCCAGCACATCTTCTCTTGGACACTGCAAAACTTCAATTGTTGTTTGCCCAAAAGAATAATTCTCCTCACATCCGAGGAAATATATGCCGTTATACTCTGTAACCAAATTTAACAAGAAACACAGGCTTTAATTCCGTTTTGACTCGTTTCTTATATTTTTTTTACGAACTATTTATATATATATACATATCATGGATTTTCCACGACCAATTCTTTCCGCAAATAATTGATTAACAAAATGTTCTAGATCATATTCATTTTTATTCTATATACATGTGTAAAATTATATTATTCTCAATTTATAAAACCAGACATTCGATACAATGATGGAGTTAATGATTGATCACGAATTTCAGAGCTGTCTGTCGGCTCTTATGAATAATTCCGGGAGGGGGGGGGGGGGGGGAATGAGATTACTGGAAACTGACACCAGCCTTATCGAATCCGATGATCGATTCGACCTATCGACCCATCGGAACTGGAAAAAAATCTTCCGGGACGTCGAGGAGAGAGGTGGGTGTTCGTCCGAGTGAAAGCACTCTATTGTTTAGTCTTGGCATCCACTTCAGTGCTGCAGCCCTCCGATTCTTAGCGGGGCGAGCCGCTGAATTTTGCACATCCGCGAGTTCTCCATTTGTTAATTCATCTCACAATGCGCGACGACGGCCCCTTTTGCATCGGCAGACGTTATTATGACTACACGCTTAATTAATGCCCGGGATTATTCGTCGGCCAGCTGCCCCCTGCAAGCGTCTTCTAATTTAATCGCGAATGATAATCAACCGTCTTCTTTGTGGGCGGTACAACTACCTATCCACTCCTTATATTCTCGCACTGCCTTTGTCTCATCATCATTTAAGCTCCTCCAAATCTATCCAAAAACACTAAAATAACGTTGCCCAGAGACTCTTCCTGGATACTTACCAGAAAGAGCACTTAGCCGGGATGAAAATAATGATAGTGAAACGTCAGTAATCTGTAAATGGATCTAGAAATTTCAAATAAAATCATTGTTTAAATGAGTCATATATATACAAATGTTCTCTATATCATCTTTAATAGAACAGTACACAGACATGGTGTATAAGAATTTTTGCGAATGTGCGGTCACTCGAGCTTTAAAGGAGGAGCGAAAAAAGAGCAGCAGTGAAAGGATAGGCTCTATATTATAGATACACTATATATATATATATGTACTAGTAAAATGCTATTTGCTGCTTGCCATTTTGCGCTTAAAACAACCGTTAGTACTCAAATGTAGCCAAACGCATTATTGCCGAAGCAACAAGGCCGTAACTGTACACTGCACATCAATTTGCGTAACTTTATTGCTAACATTTGTCTTTGCGTTGCTATTGTGGGACCGAAACTACCGTTCGGACGGTGCGAGCAAATAGAAAATAACAGACGAAAGTACAGTCGCGACCAGGAAGTAGGTAAATTAGATTCGCGGCAGATCGATGTTTCGCCGATATCTCGAAAGTGACGGACAACGAGGGAAGATAAAGAATCTCCAAGCCACATCGAACTGTACTTTTGATCTCTTAACGACAGACTATATTCAAAGTTTCACTTTCAATTTTTACTCCCACTCTTGAACTCTCTCTTCCGCAATAAATCTCAACTATGCTCAACGAAAATAATTCCATAAACAATAAACCTTACGCAATGCTTCACATAATTTGTACGCTTTACTAGTATCTATATATATATATATATATATATAACTATAATTCCATACAGTGATTATAGTAGACGAACGACTGTAAAAATTGGAACGTTAAATCAGAATGAAACTAAGTAATTATAGCAGCGGTAAGGTGTAATTCGGATATGAAGGGAGTATGGTGTTGAGAAAATTGATTTACTTTCGAGTGCAGTGGAGGAAAGGAAGTTAGATGGAGGTGGTAGTCGAAATGAATTGTTCTCGCGGCGACGCGCAAAAGGGACGACATTAAAACGCGCATTAATCAAATCTAGCGGCGAGTGGTTAGCACTCGAGAAGCTAATTAAGATTTCTGTCTGTCTTATAAACGAAATCCAGATCAGCAATCTCGTTGCTTTGTTCTCGGACAGCAGTTTATTGCCGTGCGCGGGTGCACAATAGTCCCTTAATCCCATTGCTACGGGTTACTTTTGGACTCGCATAAATCATGCGGCAAGGGAGATATGTTGTGCGTCACGGTGTAAATACAGAACGCGCGAAAACTGAGATTTTCATCAATTATGTCTAAACTATCCTGTTTACTCATTGGCTCGACCAGTCTTGTTGTTATAAATCGATTGATACGTGCTGAAGAAAAAAACTATTGGTAAAAACGTGAAATATCTTTTATCATTCAGTCATAATTATATATACTTAATACAAGATATATACTAAATATAAACGAGATACGAAAGATTTGGATTAATTTTCGAATGTTACATCCACGAGAGTAAATGTTAGGATGAGAATGATGATGATGGGTGTCCATAGGCGTCCTTGGTGCTCTAGGTGTTTGAGGTTGGAGACGGTTTGGTTCGCACGGTATATCGCACGCCCAATGCGACGCAGTTCGAGCGTGCATAATGCCTTAGTGCTAAATTTACGTTCTGGCGACGCGCATCTAGACGACGTACGCGGTACGTGGGAGGAGTGGTCGTCGTCTTCGTCGTCGTCTTCGTCGTCGGTATCTCGATGTGGTTCACCTTCCGCAACTAGCATTTCGCTGGCGTACTTTCTCTCTCTCTCTCTCTCTCTCTCTCTCTCTCTCTCTCTCTCTGTCTCTCTCTCCCTTTGGGTTGATTCTGCATATGTGTTGAAGCAGCCAATAGCCTCCACTCTCCTCGGAAGCGCAGCAACAGTCGGAGGCAAGTTCGCTCGATTTAGCCGAGTTTTTCCCTCCGCGGCCCTCTTGCGCAAGCGGTGTCGGTGTTGCCACTTGACTGGCGATTTGTTACTCCCAAGCACACGCGATGAATAATCGCACGCGTCACGGAGCCGAGGCGTAAGCCGCATTTTCGCGTCCGCGACCGAATGAAATCGCTTCCTGCGCCTCAACGACTCTCTTGCGGGGGTGTCGCTTGATCTCTCCAGCTTCCTCTCTCACTTCTCTTTACCTCGCTTGCCTTCCGTTACTTTGCTCTCCTTTGCTTACTTATCTCTCATCATACGTGGCATCATCACCGCCAGCTGCTGCACCGGAGCAACCGGCAGAGCCAGATTTCCACCCGCACCACGCATTTAGACAGTTTCATTCTATTCTCAACGAGATATGAATGGTGTGCAACAAGCTGAACGGTGCAACTGCGTCAAAAGCACTTATCAACGAAATTCTTGAACCTTTCAATGGTTCGTACACTATTCGCGCTTGAATGCAATTTGATATATTAAAGCACGTCTGTTACTCTATTCGCTCACAGAAGCTCGCAACTAGACAGAGATATATGCTTCGATGCTCGATCGACTGTTTTATAGGAATTCTCGGAACTATATAATTATAGCAGTAGCACCATTACGGTTATTATTTTTTCTACAGAAAATATTCGCGAGTCGAAAGGAATTTCTTTGAGGATATTGAGTCGTATGGTGGAAGTTGAGTGTCCGCGAGTCATTAGCGGGGCAAATGGCGTCACGGTGGTCGTAGCACGTGGCATGGGACCCGGCAGACGCGAGCTACATGTCATAATCAGCTGGCTGTGAAACAGACGCAGAAACAGACATACGCGAGCAACCCATTACCAGAACAACATCGGTTACTGTTCCGCAACAGAGACCCCATCCGGGTGCTGGCTTATCCTCGAACTGTCGATGAAATACGCCCCCGTGTTTATCTCTTTCACTTCCGGGTTATATTCTTATACATATATGTATATAAGCTTGAAAATTACCTCTCGCAGTTCCCGTGCATCGACGTAAACGCGGCGTAAATAGTGCTACATTGCCTCTTATAAAACTATTTCCATATAAAGTTGAGTAATAACTGACAATAAAACTTTGAAAGATGCGAATTTTACAAACATTCGCAAAGTGAGAGAAACTATACTTGTTTTCATAACTTGTAAAATTAGTTATACGGAAACACTTATTAAACGATAACTATATACATTAGATAGTAAAGTGAAAATAAATTTAAAAAGTAAGCTTATACATCGACAGGAAAAAAATACACTTTGCCGCTGTAAACCGGATATAATTTACGAGTGTTTTATTTGCACCAATATATTTAACAGCACATTGCGTTCGAACAATTCACTTTTATTGCCTTTAACTTTCACGTTTCTCCGTTTTGTTTGTTTGTTGCTTGTTCCTTTTTACAGACTCGTTGAGCAGCCGACTGACATAAATCGCTATCCATTTTATTCAATTTTATTGAAAATCGCGTCTATTCGATCTCTGCATACCAATACAGTGACAGTGATGCGAGGATATGTGGCTGTATATACTTACTCGAATAAAATCTGTCAAAAATAGCAGAATTTATCGATAAATATAACGTCGGTAGTGTGCACGTGTAACTACTATACACATTATAACCTCAATATTGCCGTATAGATATTCACGGATTACTAATACAAACTCAACGAGAGCTCATCCGTTTGATCGGAGAGAGCCGATTGTGGGTGAGTTTGCAGGAACTCGCATGCGTGGAAAAATAAAATCTTTACAGGATAAATGCATTATTTTTTATATGTCATCGGTAAATTATAATTTATAATTATTTCACTAATGAATAGCAATATATGTGATTCATATTGAGAAAGTGCATGTGTTTTGTAACTCTTAAGTGATTTAACGTACAAAAGGTATTAACAAATTGATACGACAAGCATTATAATACATTACCAGCAAAATCGATCTGATCATTTGTAGCAACATCAATCATTATCTTTTGAAAACCCGTGTATTTACACGTCGCTGACTCTGAGGTAAACGACAAAGAGTCACTGTCCAGTTGTTCTGAAAAGGTTAAAGTAACTACGCGAATGATGAAGAAGAATAGAGGGGGGGGGGGGGGGGAGGAGGCGGCGGTGGAGAGGAATAAAAATAAAAATTCAAATGAGATATTCCTTAAGGAGATATTAAGATTTATGATGGAAACATTAGAAGCGAGTTTTGCGAAAAAATCTTTTGTGCAGTGATGAGTGTATACAAATAATTACGGGACTATGGCTGGGGGGGTAAAAGCTGCGACAGGTGGTGTTTCTTATTGGTGAAAGCGGAAGCAGTGGTGCCGGGCCAGGAGGAGAGTTTGCGCGCGATTGCAACAGCTTCGCAGGAGCGTTTTTGTCGCGTTAGACGACGACACCGAGCGTTGACAGGTTTGCGGTTGTCCTTATAATAGCGGCACACGGCGCACTCCGTATGCCGCTACGTTCGTATCTATTTATAATGTTCAGCGCTCATATGCGAGCGCTATTATAGCCGTGTACGATCTCGCGCAAAAATAGATAGCTCTTACACCGAGCAATGGTAACTGCTACTAAACTACTACTATTTACCTATCGCAAGCGAATCATTCGCCAGGTGCTCTACACCTTCACGGACTAAATCAATCGGAAATCTTCTCTTCCGGCCTCCTGGCAATAACGACTACAAATCTCACCAAAGACGCTCGATAGGTGCAACAAATCGCTGTTTTTCGCCTGCCAGTTATAAACGTTTCTTTGCGATTTATTGACTCTCTTTATTGAAAATATATTTCCTGTAGCTTTTGTTCACCATTCGCGTGATAAAGTATCATGCATAGGTGGGTTATCGCGTACGCGAAGAATATATCGTGAACCAGCTGCAATTAAATATTAGCAGGTTCGTACCTGCGCGACGTATTTTAGTCACGGTTCATCGGAATATTAATTACAGGAGGACGGTGCAGGCGACAGCTGCTCGGGAAATTTGACAGGCGAAGGGCATGAATTTGCACGGTGGTGTTAAACCGGCAAGATCGCTTTGGTATAGTTATACTCGGTACGGATAGCTTACATCCTTGTAACCATAATAGCTTCTTGTAATGAATGCTCTACGTTGATCCCTTATATTATATTCTATAACTTTCTGCAGGAAAAAGTAGCTGCAGAATTTTAAACCAAAAATTCTATTTAATATTTCACAAAGGTAAAACGAAATCAGATGTGTTGTCACGATCGAAAGTAATTTAATCGTTATTGTAGCAGCAAGAAAGGGGCATTATCCAGTAGAAAATGTCGCATCGACTCATCGTTTAAAGAGCGCCTTACTGGTTTTTAGCTTTATTGAATCCTCGTCCAATTTAAGTTAATGATATCTCTTTGATGTTGGTAAGGAACAGTAATTATTGACGGGGAAAAATGGGAAATCTTCTCAGTAGTACGACATGGAGTTTTCACGCTTTGATTGGTTATAAGTGCGAGCCAATTTTATTACCGTTAGCGTAGATCAGGAGTGCGACGAGTCAGATGAATTATTGTATGCGCGAACGTCAAATTGACAGGATATACATCGTACATACGCGCGGTTCTACGTTACTGATTTTTAAGCACTTTGTCGACGTCATTAATTAATTATTGGATGCTGGCCAAGCCGAGCGTCAACGTCACTCGGCGTGCGTATACTGAACTGACAACGCCAGATTTATCGATATAACGCGCTTCCTTAATGACGACAATATATTTGAATAAATGGTCTAACCGTTGCTAAAACTTACTTTTAGTATAGGATTTAAGCAAGCTAGAACCGTATAAGATAATTTGTAACACATAGCACCATGTAAAACTATGGTTCTTGAAAAATATAGAATTATCATACAAAATCTATAAGAGGTCCAACATAGAATATGTCGTACTTTGAAACAGAATAAACATATATATATATATATATATATCTTTATAGCCGAGAGATTTGTGCGAAAGGGCAAATGACGAAGTGCATTGGTGAATCATGGAGGCCACAGCACGACTTCCGCTACCAAAAGAAGACAAAGGAATTCCATGGTGCTATTAATGCAATCGGACGGCGTTGTATCATCCGGAGGAGGTGACGGAGCTACACCTACACCTCCTACGCGTCAGTCGAAAAAGAAAGCCGGCTCACGCTAATTGTTACGATGATGGATCGGCCAATGCTAGCCGAGTACGAGGGTTCTTTGTACCGACTCGCATGATCCCCTATCGGACAACGCTCATATACGTCACGTGAATTTATGTCCCTGGCCCGCAGGCATCGAAACCCAAAAAGAAACTATACGTTCGTGTGTCGAAAACCACCACAGTCTCGTATATGCAGCACACGTTGGCCTGTCTGTCCATCCATCCATCCATCCATCCGTTCATCTGTCCGCCTGTCCTTCCAACCTATACCCTAATTAGGATCAATCACGACTCCGAAACATTCGCGTTATCTTTACGGTATCACTGTTTACGAGAAGCGTCCGCCCCTCGCAGCTATTCCAACGTCCACGCGCCGCCAGTTTCTTCATAGACCTGCACGCTTCTCGGAAACGCAGCTGCTCGTTCTCCTCGGGGATAGCCAAAACCACCGGTGAACCACTATTAGAAATCATTTAGGAATTTATAACACGAATGGAAAAAGGGCTATAACGGATGTGGATGAGATCTCGCGATATATAGGTGAATGTTTTTTTACAGCCAACGCAAGTCGAAATGAGTCCTCTTATATTGCTCTTGACGTATCTGGCTCATTAATATTTTCTTCGTCCAAAGTATGCTGTATTGTGCAACAAATGAAATGTATATCGAAACCTCGTGAAAAGTAGAAATTGATGTAAGGTATGCTATATAGTGGAGAGTTTCGTTGTGTATTAACGATTCGTGGACGCGTATACTATAGATCAAAGTTTGCGTATCGAGGGTAGGGGAATATAGTTGGCCGGACGTTAGAGCTGGGGCTATTAATTCGTTGAAGGACAATGGAGATATCATTCCGCGGCAGGGAATCCCGCGGCGCAATAATAATTTATTAACGTCCCACGTAATGCAACGCGTTATCTTGCATCCGCCCACGTTCTTGCTACCCCCCATCCCTCCTGAGACAGCTCCCTGTACTCTCAGGGGCCGATCAGCAGCCATAATCGTGTCAGCCACAATTGTCATTTATCGTCCAGTCGATTTACGGTTCCGTTTAACACCAAGAACCGATACCGTGTGTTAGTCCACGGTTTGGCCAATTCATCAGCGTACGTACGCTCGTACATCTTGCGTGACGACAACGTTATATCCTTACTCCTCCTGTCCGCTAGCTATTATACCTCTTGCATTGCCGCAAACGGGAGCACCTCCAGAGATATTGATAAGTTTACGCTCTGTTTAATCCCAAATACTCCTACGTCACGATATATTTGCTGAAAATATTAATCAAATTATTAACCTTAGAAAATTCTATTATATATTTGTTAAGAATTTATCTAGTATTTATGTTGAAGTAGCTCGAATATGGTAGATAGTTATAAGGTGCGGATTTGTAGAGAAAGGATAGTGGTGTAAATTATTGTAGTTATAAGGAGCATGGGTGAATTAAGAGGAATGCGTATTCAACAGGTTGCTTCAGGGGTGTGTATATGCCGAAAGACGAATTAACGTGGGCTCCGCGTAAATCTGGGTATAAGTTAACCTCGTTTGGCTATGGAACGGCGTCGAAATGAAAGCAACAGGTTGCCAGTTCAGTGTACTGTAATAATTGTAACTTAGCGATTGCTTTCATTCACTGGGCGTAGTATGTACCTTATAATTAAACATCAATTAACTGACGATAGAATCGTCAAACCGTAGAAATTACTCGAGACACGCTGATTACACTTTAACCACGCCGTCTCGATAAAGAACCATTTTAAAGTCGTTACAGATTGGATACACAAATTGCAACTTGGAATTAGGTTTTTAATTACGCAATTTTTCAGCAAACTCTTTTATAAAAATTACTGCCCCAATGTACTTAATATTAAATTTCAGAAAAAATAGCGGAGACGGATGTATATGAATGTACAGAATGACAAGCCGAAATTCTTATTTATCCTTACGATCTGTGTAATATTGCTGAATGAAAGAACTATAAATATGACCCAGACTATATGTATATGGTATATAGCATAAATTAAAATATATTGCTATTACTGTTTGAATGTTTTTCTGTGTTAATTACAAACAAATAGAAAGTTAGGATTTTTTTTTAAGTAGAGAGTACACATTCAGTGTTCTTCATTATAGAGAGAATCTTTATTAGAGGAAAGAATCCAATCTCGTTTAAAGCATGATAAGCTTCGAAGGGTAAAAAATTGAGGCTCGTGCAAAGTGCGGAAGTAGGATGCTGACACGGTGTAATAATGCGAATAAATGGTGGATATAAATTCGTAGTCCTGGTAGGGTGTAAAAAAGGAATGAATGTTCCAGTGAGAAACACGTCGTAAATTAGTCAAGGCGATGGAGCAGTTTCGACGAAACGAGCGCGTTATGACGCCTCGTGTAAGAACGCGAGGGGCCGAAAATAAAAGAAGAGACCAGTGAGATGGCCAAAAGAGTAAAGTCGTAATTGTTTAATTTTCCAAGGGGTTGCGCGGGGTCAGATGAAAGACGATAGATAGAGCACCGCCAACGTTTTATGGATCGAGTCAAAGAAAAAGGGCCAGTTTGTTAAGAAGGACGTGGGTATAGGTGTCTCGTTAAGAAAGCGCGAGCACGTAAAAGTGGTTGGCCACAAGTGACCATTTACACGTGGCAACGTGTTACACGAATTTCACTGTCCCCACTCTTTCCTTCCCTCTCCATTTCTCTCTTTCCCTCACTTTCAACAACAAAGAAGGTCGAGAAACCTGCGAAGATCCTTTGCCGATACATACATATGCAGCTATACGTCTCGCCGGTATCTTTATAAAATATATTTTAAGAAAATTTCATCTCTGCACAAACTTGACTTGTAAATTTTCGCGTTATTACGAAATAACTTGACGGTACTATATGCTTAAGACCGTACTTCGTAGCTGCAAGACAATCTGGAAAATCCAAGAATGGTATAGAATAGTCTCTGAATTCCCGGATAGCGAAGGTGGAGTGCGCGTGACCTGGAATAATAAATTATGAGTGAAGGAAGAGACTAGCTTATCGGTGAAGATCATCAACGTTCTACGCGAGGACTTCAAAAATAGGACAGACTCGTGGAATCGGGTGTTTGTGCGCTGCAATACTCTATTTCTCTTATCTGACGAATTAGAGACTTGTGCAACGATGGCAAAGGTTTTCTCGCGGTATGTTATACCTTTCCTGGCCAAAGGAGCCGCCTGCCCTGCGAGGGCGTTAAATAGTCTTGTTAGGAGAGTGTCAAGGATCAAACGGAGGTCAACGCACTCGCCAGTCTTGGACTTCTCGCTACCAAGCGTATAAAATAATATAAATAAGCAATTATCAAATTTCTTTAAATTATATAAATTAACACTCTTAAAATTTTCTTCTTAAACATTTACTTAAAATTATAGCATCTGCAAATAAGTTATATTATTCACAGACATTCAAAGTACTACTTCCAAAGCAAACTATTTACTGCGAGAATATCGATTGTTTCTTGCTCCCTCGATAGACCTTTCTCATCGTTCATGTCTTAATCGACGCGTTTCTTGGTTCCCCGAGCACGGTTGGGGGCCGAGACAACCAAATCGTTATGATGCGTGTCGAGCATCGCGGGGTACTTTTCAAGGTCAAAGAGCAGAATGTAAGATCATACCAGCTTCGATTAGACGATCCCCTAATTGACGAAAGATAATTAGCTCGAGAGAAAAAGGTAAATGAATTGTATGAAACGTTATTATGTATTCGTTCAATACATATGTGGTATAATCAATTTCTCGACTGTATTATTGGCTGTTGATTGGTATTATTAATTGATAATTACTATAATCAAGCCAAATTTAGGTGTATCGGAAGATAACTGTATATCCTATTGCGGTATATTATGAAGAAAAAAAGAAGATGGCGATTACATAGATCGAAAGTCAAAGATCGAACAGCAAGAATTCTGTTACATGCATGGTGGACAAAAGAGAGAATTCCCATCGGGAGAGACATTATCTCGTGGGAGAAGCCGGATGGATGGTCTCTTCCTGGCAAGAGTAAAACGGCAGATGCACGATTGGCACGGCGAATCGACGCTATTGTCTGGCAAGTTCGATTAATCGATTGGTAATGCAGAACAAGAAAAGCTATAGATATATTCTCGATGCATTAGCTTCGCTCGAAAGACGGAATCAATTTGATACAAATATTATATTCACCTCCCTCGATTATTAGCGAGCTGCAATCATTCGTACTTTCAAGCAAGTTAAAGCAGTACTGATTAAACGCGGAAAGCGAGAGAAGATTTCGTGAAATTCACTTATATTAAGCAGAAACAAGATTCTGTCGTATATACTATATATATTTTTCCGAGATGACCGCGGGCCACTTTGCGCTTATCAACGGACCCGGCTATATTATTTCATTAATGAGTTTCCAATCGTTGTCGCTTGACACTGTGCGATAAGTGTTATTACGATTTTTACGCGAACGAGTGCCGAGGGATACCGTGTCAAGCGATATCTCGCGATAGCTTGCACTTAACCAAGAGAGTTTTGACCGTATAGGAAACCTAATGGTAAGCCCCAAACTTTCCAACTTCCTTACTCGACTCTTAACTCAAGTCGCTCCGAAATCTCCAAGGAGATACGTTAATCGACCAGCGCAAAATCACTTACATTATTGGAACATTTTCCAATTAGAAATCAACTCGATCTTTGCGCCGACAACCGCGCGATCTTTTTTGAAACGGAAGCACTTTAATTAATACTCTTTAAGTTTCTTTCGATAATATTTAACGAATTTTATGCGACCGACAAATCTCCGCCTGAACTTTTTTTCTCCTTTTTTCACGTTTCTACATCTTTTATGCATATATAATCGATAGTTTTGTATTTATTAAACGTTTCATAGAGTTGTAAATGTCACGCTACAGCCAAGCGAGTTTCGATGATTTTTATGAGAGAAGCGAAGCTCGCGCATCAGCTATAGCGTCGGTCCATGGAACAATAATCGACAGACGTCGGGTGAGGTTGTTTCAGCATATAGGGAGGGACGAGCTCGCGTGTGACGTCCGTTCATTATGGGCGACCATTAGCATTTAAATCGCTTTTTAATTGCAAGCGTCCGAGTTTCGTGCTTACCTGGCGCGCGATCCCCCGTTCTCCAATAAGGTGGAGGATGATTTTGAGTAGCCGGCTGTCTCTAAACCGACCATCCACTGATTATTTATGGTCGAGTACAGGATATTAAATACCGTGGGACACACAACGTTCGACTCGAGCAAACTAATCCTCACCGAGTATCGCCTCCCCGCTATACTCCACTAACCAATCTCCAGCTAACCTTGGTGACATCCTCAAAGACCTCGAAGACACGAATTCGCCGGCGCGTGCCGGTAAGCGTGTCCAATGTTTTTAGCAAATCTTTTTTCTGCGACTTATAAGAATATTATTACTTTATACTGGTTGGTTCTCAGAAACATTATGTAATCTTCCTATATTGCCATCCAAAAATGCGTATGTTTTCCTGCATGTATGGACAGAAACCAGTCTGTCGATTTAATTATAATTCTAATAGCGTCATTTTAATAGCTGTACTTATTTATCGTTTATATACGCGCGATGTGAATTAGAATACTTTTTTGGTATACAATTTCAGGCGTACGAGCATATATAAAAGTTCAAACATTTTTAGATCAATTTAAATTGATACCTATCCCAACATGATATTTTGCAATGTTTATTTCATTAGTTGATTTATAGACCCCGTAGAGGTAAATTATAATGAGTCTTACTACCTGCTAGCTTGGAATTTTTTTCGACATAGCCTACGACACTTAATTTTCGCCACTTACAACGAATACTTAAATTAGGTCTGCAATTGCTACCTGTGCTTCGTCTTATAATTTCTCAGCGATGATTATATTATTAGGCTTGATTTGATGAATCGTCTAACTTGATTTAGTAGTTGCGTCTGATACAAGTAATCGCTTTAAATAAATGATGAAATATTGTTAAATAATTAATCAAATTGTTGTTATTGAGGTGAGCGATAAAGCTGCTTTGTGTCGACACATGACTTTATAATTCGATGTCATTCACTTTGGTGAAACTATGGCAACATATATACATATAATATATGTGTACTACATATATAGCTGTCGGGTATATGGATGTGATAGTTCAGGATTAAATCCAATTACTTGAATCTGGTTTTTCGCAAATGACCGAAGCAATGTTGCAACGTGAACACACACGTAAATATCAAATTGTAATTAAGTAAAATCGATTGTGCACCGTTCTCGATGCTTTTTGTCCTCCTAATTGATAGCTAATAACTAAGCGTGTACGTGCCTCCCCCCTCTCGTTACGTACAATACCCAGTTAATTATCGCATAAGCTTTTTCTTGCCGTGTGCAATCAGTTTTTATATCTTTATCCATATATGTATGCGCAATAGAATGATAATCGCTGTTTCACAGCAATATTTTGCTGTAAAAAAGTATAAGTAATATAATTTTGCAATTCTGTTGTAAATTTGAATAAAGATGAGTTAAAGGACATTGGCAGTGGCCAAAGAGTGGGTTAGCTAACCGAGATTATAAGCTCTTTCGGTTCGGTCAGCGTTTGCACAGGTGCACTGGCACAAACGTGACTGCCCAGAGTTGCATGGGGATTTGCCTGCACGCGCGAGTCGATCCAACTCTCGCTTGACTACCATGCGAGAAATCCCAAACCCCCACGACTATTTTAAGAAACTTATCCCGACGAGCGCTGCAGCTTCCTACCATTTTCGAATAGCATTTAATGACAAAGCAGTGATTATTCCTCGCAGTCTGGAGTAGTTCTTGGATTTTATTATAATCTGTCAGAGTGATTTATGGAGTGAAACGAAAATACATTGAAAGGAAGCAGGCGTGCGCCTGTTGTAACTTCGATATTCAATACCGTCACTGATTGCTAAAAGGAGCTGCAAACCCTACTGATTGCTGAAAGGCGATGCAAAATTCTACTGATTGGGTCAGTCAGCGAATTTTCACGAGACGCCCCCGCTATAATTGCCCATACAGCCACGAGCAATTTCAACCAGTGAGCGCACAATTGCCGTGGCTTGTATGGAGTTGGCATAAAGAACTGTCCAATATAGAGGCATCCAGCTACGCAAATATTAGTCTTGACCATCGTCAATGGGAGATTGACGATGAGGCCGACGAATAAAGATGCGTGAAGGAAAGTGAAACGCTCGATTCCATGCAATGGAGAGACCGTTAATCTACCTTGATTGGACGTACGGCTCATCGTGAGAAAGCGCGGATTAAAAACACACTGTACGTGTGGGAACAGGTGGCTTAAAGGTATTGCTCAATATTCTCAACGTTGCGCTTCTTTTTCAATGATTTATTCATTAAAAAAAAACCTTTATCAAATTATCACTAATGACGAGTCTCATCCGTCTACGGTTTAAATAATTAAACGAAATTGATCAGCGACTAAAATATTTTCCGTCGCATAGAAATATATAGTTATGAGATAAATTCAATAACCCATGTTTTGCCAGCGAGGAATTTAAATTTGGTCATTATCGCAACTTTTGTTCATTTTAGGGCTCGGAAATTTTGCACAAAACCTTCGGGTCAAATAGAGGTAGCATAGATTTCTCGCAGTTGTACTACTATGCCATAGTATATACACAGCACGTGCTTATACAGGCGAGCTCATGCATAATCTTGGTATCAGAGTTGAGAGCAAGGATCGCGCGCATAGTGTACTAAGGTTCGGTTAAATCTTTGCTCTGATCACACTGGATAATCGTGATGTTTGCTCGAAGCGATTATCAATCAGGTACCTCATCTTCGAGTTTGCAAGAATTTCATCGCATATGTTACAAAAGAGAAGAAAAGAAAGGTAGAACAAATAATTTGATTACATTACAGATAATTGGGTTCGCGCGTAGATCGATTAGACAGGCGTTTAATTAGAAAATATCGAGTAGCCAATAGTAAAGACAAGATAGATCGTTTCTTTCGCATTATGATGATTGTACACAGTAGGGGCATGCAAAATCGCTTTGGCTTTCTATCATCGGTCCATGGAAAAATCATCATGCATGTTCTACAATAATTAATGAGGGAAACTCTTCGATCTGCAACGCCTTATTAAATTTTTGAACGGTGCTTAAACTTAAAGTACGCGTATCCTCGTTTTGAGATGTAATACAGATACGGATGTTCTCATTTTTTTTCAATAAATGTAGAAATATAATACGCAGTTTCTATATAATCGATAACAATTAGATTTCGAAGAAAATTGTGGAAAGTTGAATAAACTAATTAACCAAGCAGTTTTCTATAATAAATGAATCATAAAATTAGTTTATAGTACAGTTTCAAAATAATTAACTGGTAGCATACCTGATTGAATTTCCTTGATTAAAATTAATCTATTCCTTTCAATGTGGTTTAGAATTATATAAATTCTTAGGCGTCTTAGCTGTATTATCGTTTTATAGCAAAATAGCAAATAAACAGTCGAGATTATAGTTTGAGGCTTGTAGGCGTGTGTAGACTTCCAGTATTGCGCACCTGTACTTTTCTTCGCTTCGTTAGATTCAAGATTTCGCAAGGCGCACGCGCCATTTCTGCTGTGTTCTCGGTGCACGTGGCTTTACCTACAATACAACCGAATACAACGTAAGCCTGTCTAATCAATTGGGGAAAACTCATATTTTATAAGAGAGAAATTTAATAGATTTTATAAACTCTAATTGTTAATAATTACTCTGTTCTAATAAGCTTGTATCGAATAAAATGACTCAGTTATAATTAGAAATCAATCCAGTTGCTCGACAAAGAGGATAATTGATTTGAGTAATGTATAGTTTATATGTTTACTAATGCAGAATTGATAATACCAAGCGATAATCTTTATACCTTTTTAATAAACAGTGGAAATTAATCACAGCAATGTGACTAAATGCTTATACACATACACGCAGGTATGCTGCTGATTTCTACATAGTAGTAGTGTGTATATACCATGGTTTATTCCGGATATGTCTACTCTCACCATTGTTCAACATTTGCCTCGAAAACTAAAGAACATAATGTTTATAATATAAAAACTTTGCACAAGAGCTTCTCGAAAAATAGTGATCTTAACTATGCATATTTATTTTTTGTAATGAAGATGTATTAGCTTAGCTCCATGGTCGGTGAATACCGAAGACAAAAATCTGTGGAGACAGAGACAGGAAAGAATAGCTTTTGGTCATGCAGACACGGTTTATGCTGATGTGAGCAAAGATTGATTTTTCAGTCACCCGTTAGACTGGTTCCGTGGCTCTTACGGTACGTAGCGTGGGTCCAATGTGTGTATCTACCTGACCGAGCTTCGACCCAGCTCCGACCCAGCTCACCTGTAAAGAAAAAGGGTCAATAGCACAGAGGAACGCGTATTACGAAGGTCTGGATTGGGATATTACGACTCGAAAGATTATCGATATAGACAAACAAGCTTTCGCAATACTAATCCAGCTCTGATACGTCGAAAATTCTCTTGGAGAATGCGTCATTGATTTTCGGTAGAAGAAAACAGGGATATATGCTAGATGCTTTAAGTAAACGAGCCTGAGGATGAGGGCAAGAATATCTCTAGAGATGACACGACACGATAATCCGCTTCCATGGAACTGTGGGAAACGGTATAGAATCTAAAAATAATGATATTCATGAGTTACGTAACGCTGTGGAGAATTAAAGCTGTCATCTTTTTGGTAGACACTGGTCAGTCTGGGATTAAATTAACCCAACCACACATCTACGTCTGATTTGAAATTTCTTCAATCCTGAAGATGATAAAAGTGCATCGTTTTTCTCTCATGGAGCATGCAGTGTATCTTATAAATATGCGATATCGAAGAAAATAGTCGAATTGGAATATCGATTGGAAGCAGTCATTTGGAATTTCGACGAAGGTGAAGGGCCGAGACGTAGCCCGGGTGAATCGCAATAATTCGAAGGAACGAGGCCGAAGAATTGGACGGGGGAGGATAGGGGCCTTGAGGAAGTAGTAAAAGAAGTTTATTGGATGCCTTAATGACGTAATGGCGCGGTGCCTCGTGGAAGACGCGCGAGTGTCTCCCAAGGGCGATGCGAAAACCGGCTCGACGCGTTATAATAAGGGTGGATCGCTGTCGTAAAGCCAGCGAAATGGTTAAATTCGTGCTGGCTCCCACACAAGCCTTACCTGTGCCGCGGTGAAATTAACGGTGTTCCACGCGGCCTCTGGCCTCCTTGCACCACGAAAAAAATTGCCTTGATAACTCACCTCCGCACAATGACAGACTTAAACTTAAATTCCCCACTTGGCAAACGTACCACTTCACGCGAGTACAACTTTAAAACGAGATCGGTGCATTTTGGAACATTTCACGAGATTGCATGTTTTTGAAAGGTACTTTGAAATTTGATTCATTTGCAAGATTTGTATTGGAAGAAGCGTCATCATCCAACGAAAACCTAACGGGACTATGCATGTGGATTCTAAGTTTCGAGAGACCATAGTACCCATGCATCAAAGTCAATATCTATTTTCCCACACAAACACCGTTCGGTGCTCCTATTTGGCACCAATTGAATCTTCTTTTCTAATTAATTAATAATCTATTATCAGCCCTACATAGCTCTCTCTCTCTCTCTCTCTCTCTCATCAATTATTTACAACACTGCTTTAAAGGTACAATTTTAAGATGAATCGTAAATCCAATCTCGAGTAAAATTACTTTTATCCTTAATCACCAGCACAATAGAGATGCATCGCAGATTCTGCGCTAAATGAATTTACAGCGAGCGCTTCTAATTAATGAGAATCTATCTCTTTGTCCTTAACATTTTAATTTCTTAACATAAACACATTCGAGATTGAATGATTATACCTACAGGGATAAGCAAGAAGGCTTGATTAAAGCGTATATACATATATAGATAGGTACTCTTGCAAGTTTCATTGGATGATTAGCGAGTAATTAAAGATTGCATTGAACGGCAAAAGATTTCACTTTTCGCCTGTCACGAAACGGTCGCTGAACGTGTGTATCGAGCAGAAAGCGATAGCAATGCAGGCGGCAGAGAGTATAAGGATCGCTGAGTAGCGTCTTCTTCATCATCGCGAATGATTCTATCTGTGCGATGGTTGCAGCTCGTTTTCTGCGAGTCCTTGTTCCACTGACACGAGGTGGAGGTGGATATGCGTGCTGCACGCAGCAGCGGGAGATACGACTGCGTTATGGGGAATGCACGATCCATCTTGATATCTTCGGCTCCTTTCACTTTCGACAGTCTCTTGAGGCATGCCCGCGGCCAAAGATATCCCACCACACGACCAAGAAAGATCGCCTCGATACGGACGTGGCCGGATTCCCCGGGAAACACCGCTGACTCCGACACCGCGTGGAAGCACGAAGAACGCACGAGCTACGCTCGCTTCACTCAGGCTGTCGCTGCAAAATCCAAATGCCAACTAGCCAATACGTTTCTACGTCTCTATCCAATGATAAACTCTATCGTTCTTATAGATTTGAAAGGATTGTACCACGCGTTCCCCTCTTATTGCAGTCCCGTTGCTTGCTTAACAACACAGCTTTTTATATATATATATAATTTATTGTTGAAGGTGTGGAGAATGTATTCACGTAAAGTCAAAAAAGAAACTGAAAATTTCTCTTCGAAGATATAGATATGAATTTATCATTTTTCACATCTATCGAAGTGCTCTTATGGTGAATGTTCTGTCAGAGAGAAAATTCTGATATAAAGTATTGGTTTTAAAAGGAGAAAATAATAAAGTGATACTACTTTTATGTACATATTTTCAAAGGCTTTAGATAATGACGATTCAAGTGCTTGAGAATAGATTTTTATATGAGTGGTTTCAATTTGATTCGAGTCCTCATATCCAGTCGATGACTAAATACTTTTTAAACTATATCTTTTAATAGATTATAATATTTTTGATCCATAATAGAGTTATAAGGTCCTACAGTACCATATATTGACTAAAATCGTTACAGAAAAATAATTATAAATATCTAAAGAAAAAAGATATAAAAGCAATGATGAAGAGCAAAGGCGAAGCGAAGAGTTGATTTCTCGTAAAGAATAAAAGTTACGAGGTTTTATCGAATGATTATTAAGAGCGTTGAATTTAGAGCGGTGTAGGCCGAACAATCGCCAAGATAAGAGTAGCTATTACGAGAATAGTATTCATTAGACAGGCCCTAGCTCGAGTGTTTGGCTTGAGGCTCTGGCAGTTTCTTGCTCCATGTGGCTTTGGAATCGATTTACGAGCAAATGCGCATGCACCGTGCGTTGCATCAGTGTACCAACATCGCAGTATATAGTATGTAGCAGTACCAGCACCACCAGCCGAACCACCGGGAACCAGGCAACACTGGCCCAGCAGCAATAGACGCGCACGGTTCACGGCACGTGTACGCTTGCGCACACATTCACACCAACGCTCTCGCGCACGCGCAAACGGTAGACAAGTGGCCTTACAAGGACGTAGCGTAGCGCGCGACAAGGCAAATGCGCGCGACAAGGCAAATGCGCGCCTCCACCTTAGGCACTCCCTTGCTCTCTACTCTAAAGCCAGACACACATACATATTACGCCAACCAAACGCGTGCACTTGCACATTCTATACTTCCTCGGTGCATCAGCACGTGCTGGAACTATGCAACAATCCTTTTTCGCTTATATAGTCATTATATATATATATATATATATATATATATTTTACTTATCGTCACTTGAAACAATACCGACGGAACACCGAAAATGTTCTATACGAAAAAGCTCTTATCGAGAGCCTCCCAAATTCGTGGTAAATATGTACTTCGAAAGATTTAATTTAAATAAAAAGTGTTTTTAATAGTGACAATTAATTGTTTGTCTACTGTTAATGGAATTTAATGAAATGGATTAAGCTTTGATTTAAATTAAATAAATTAATTTTTGATTGATTTAATCAGTAATTTATTAGAACCTTTATATTTTTATAATAGTATTTGTTGGAAGATTTATTTTACTCAACTATTTATTTTTCAGTGTGTGATACTCCATGACGAGAATCGTAAGGTTATTTGATTAATTGTTATTGTGCGATTGTTGGCTGAGGCTAGAAAGTTTATTGGAAGGTATTGGTTTGGCCGACAAAAGCGAAAGATAATTATACTTTGCCTGGTAATGCAATTAGCAGTTGACTAATTGATAGTCTTGTAAATGTCGTTGAGAGTTTAATAGAAAAATCGAGGATGATTTAATTAATAAGTACAAAAGCTCGATAATTCACTGGTCACATGGCTCTATGCCAGGAGTAATCAAGACTTTTACCTTCGGTTAGTACCTTAATTAATTGCTCGACTCTTTGTCCTATTTTTATTCAGATAACGTCCCTTCGTGCAAATGTCCCAAGAGAAAGAAGTTTACTTGGTTTGAATCTCATGTTTCGAAAGAAGTATTTTAATATACATATTAATGTCATGGATCACAATTTATTATAGCCTTCAGTAAAAGAATATCGTTATGCAAGTATAAGATCGCTACGTAGCGTCTAATAAATCATGTTTTACGAACTAAATTTGTTTGCTATGTTTTTTTAGACTGCAACTTAATTATATCGTAGGAAATTTTAGCATTTGCGTTTGGGTCAAAATCATTATTTAAACAGTTTCATTTTACCTTCTCGAGCACCAATATTTATAAGCAGACGCGATTGAAATACTTTTGAAATATGCTTTTGCTTGCAGAATACATTTCGCAAGTATAAACAGCGTAACACGTGAAAGATTCTCGTCTCCGTTTTTGTCGTAATCTTCGCGGCTCGTTTCCGGTCGGCCGTTGCATTCGTCCACACGTACATGTATCGTAAGGGAAGGTCTCGCTAAGAATGTGTTATTATTCCTAACACTGATAAAATTGCATTGTACAAGCAATTTTTATCATTCCGCTTGTACTGTTAAGAGAAAAAGGAGTTCATCCAACGATGCATACTCCATTAAAGCGTATCTCGATAAACCAAGTTGCATATAAACAGTTATAATATTAAATGATTTATATACACTGCAGTATACAGTTTCGTTATGTTATTTAACTTTTAGCAAATATTAAAAGCTAATTTTGCTCATGGATGAAACAATGTTCTCTCTCTTCCAATTATACATATACATATATTTCTTATATCGTTTAGAATATCAATGAAATTCAAGTTAAAGAAATTTTTATCGCAACACGTACTTTTCGATAGCTAACAAGGGTATACTTAATTAATTCATCATTCAATACTAAGAAAATTCAGGATTTATTCATCGTCGAGAGTGTAATTTATGTTCATTTCATAGCATTAATTTTCCCCATTCCAGTTGACAATAATCGTAAATCGGTATCGGGATGACCGATGGACCTGATTCAACACTGTAATAGCATTAATACGCCACGAGACTTTTTACCGAACGATCATACGAATCGATGCTTCCTGTTACTCGATCACTGCATGCGTTTCAGTCTATTACGCAGTACATGTCTATGGTGCAATTGGTCACCGTATACTCCTTACGCTCATATTGAATGCTATAAAATAAATTCACGTCCGACCGTGAGTTTCTTATTACCCTCAACAAACAAACAAGCAATTGGCCAATACCGTTCGGTGCTACTCTCTACAAAACAATTAAATATCATTTATCCCGATGAAAAATACGCGTATCCTCCTTTCTAAAATCCCATCCACAATTTATATCGTTCAAATTAATAAAAATCATCGAAAATTTCTTGACTATGAAATTTCTCTTAAATTAAGCATTCTCCCTAGAATTATTTGGAGAGTTTGAGAAAATATTGGAGAAGAGTTAGAATTAGGAGAACGTAAATGTGTATAGTTTTGCAGTAATGGAGATGGCACTGCACGGTGAAAGTCGCTAAAGTTTAGCGAGCGCACCACGACGACGTCGCGTCGGGGACCCGCTACGTACGCACAAATATACAAACATAGATAGAATAGCATGCATGCAGCACGTGCTGTAAAGAGGACTGGCTTGCCTATTGAGCGAGCAATAACCATAAAACCTATTGGTCTCGGTGTATTTACATTCCATTGCTAACGCCCGCTAGAATGAGTAGAAAGATAAAGAGAGGGTGGAGGGGGAGGCGGGGGGGGGGGGGGCAGGGAAATCGAGACAAAAAACCCAGATGACTTCTCAGTCCTTATACCCCTCCTCCCACCCCCTGCTTTATCCATCAGTTACCTTAATAGAAAAGAGACCTTGGGTTTTCTATCCTTTTTCACGATTCTTCCTCGAGGGAGATCGAACGCGAACGTCCGAGACTCTTGAAAAATACGCATCGCACAGTCACGATGCTTTACTGGAAGCATGAATGGAAAAGCTGTTAGGAATGCATGAAATCTTGTACAGGAAATTGCTTGAATCACTTCGTTTGATTTATCGAAAAAATGATTAAGAATTTATTAAATGTAATTGTCCGAGCTCAATAACGTATATAAAAAAAATTTCAAACAGCTATCTAACCTGTCTCATTATCGTTTCCCTAGAATAGTAAAGTCAAAGTTTATCAAGCAGTATACCTGTAGAGACTGTATTCTCAGCTTGCTACGAACAGATCGTGCACTGAAAGAAATTTCCTGTAAAATTTATCGTGCTACACAAGGTAACTGCGAGGAGACGATATGAAATCTTTGCAATTTTGACCAACTTGATAAAATTTACATTAACGAATAGAGTGATCTTAGCCAATAGTACAATAAAAATTCTTTTATTACATTCCTTAGTGGATTTTATAGAACATACTAATTGTTACTATTATAAGACTATGAAAAGTTAATAAAAAAATTGCATGATTATTTATGTAAATTTATCTCTTTGCATTTGATACAATGACTATCGCAATGACCTTCCCTATCGAAAACTGAGTTGAATTCCTGAAAATGAGGAGGTATACGCGATCGAAATTCAAAACCGATCCAAAGGCTAAATGTGTAGTAGTAGTAGAATGCAGAGGCAAGGCAGAAGGCAGGATCTGGGCGGGCATCTCAGGTGAACGCGGAGGATCGAGTTGCGAAGCGCATTATTGCGTTGGTGTGCCGTAGTATTCTCCTCCGGGATCGCTCAAAATCGCATTTAACCGTAATGGTCTATGGCTGGCCGTGATTAGAGGGCATTACCAGGAGCGTCGACGGCGGGGCCACCCACCAACCTCAATCAACCACGACCGGGAGCGGCCCGATACCCCCTTCGGCAGAAACCTATTGCTCGCCAGCTGTACGGGACAAACCGAGCCAAAGTCGAACAAGAATCGCGTGATCGCACTTGCACTTATATACATACACCACACTGTGGAAAGACTGTGGGTATTTCATTCTTCCACCACGGATCTCAGTCCCTGTGCCGATGAGCGGATGGGAATCATAGTGGGGATTTCAAATACCCACGATCTAGCATCTTTTTTATACCCTCGCGTTAATCAAATTTTATTAAAAGAAAGAGGGACAACAAACACTAGACTTTCGTAAATATATTGATGACTTATTATAAATTTAAAGTTACCACGAATGATCTATTAGGAAAAGCAAGTTCTGAGTGTTGAGCCAAGTGTAAAAGTAGAGTTTATAATAAATATTTAACATAGAGATATACAAAATTTATATTAGAAGTACATATTTGCATGACTGTAGGGGTTTTAACTCGCAGGTCTCGTTAAAAAGGATAAGGGAAAAATGTACGTAAAATGGTAAAAGGTATACAGTACTGAATTTTTTCGCATCATCAGTGAGAACTTTCGTAAGGTAAACCTTATATACAAGCATTGAAAGAGAAATCTACAGAAACAAAAAAACAGGTAAATTTTGTTCAATTGCAAGGAATACAGCACTTGCATCGTGGGCGGTGGTACGGTGGATAATTGAGACCTACTCCGAGCTGGTCATAAACTGCTTACGGTTGCTCGCTAATATTGGGGTGTGCGGATATTTTTTTCAACGATAATTGAATCCAAATAGCAATCGCAGGGAGAAATGTGGAAGATTCGGCATAGACTTTTGTTGCGTTATTTGTAGGCGAAAAATTTGTAGAGGGTTTAGGAGGATTTTGATGAGATATGTGAGGCTTGAGGTAAAGTTTATTAACAATAAACGGAGCAGGACTTGCATCGGAGGATTTGCGCAAGTGGCTTCCCACGAAGAAGAGTGGAGCTCGGTTAACCATTAACTTCGAAATCTTCGATTTACGGTCGGTTTCTCTCGCGTTTCAACTTTATGTGTGCGAACAATGGCCGCCTACGCTGGCTATTATATTTATTTGTCGGTCCTCTCGCAACGGCGTAAGTACCCCTTCCCGTATGCAGTACGTATATATGCACTTGTACACGAGCATCCCTGTACCGCTGTACAGTGTAGCGAGTATATATCTCCTTTACTTCCTTTTCGAGGCCATAAACTTACGGAGGCACCTCTCCGGGGCGACATGCCAGGGACGAGCAGCGAGAGATGACGTCGAGTGCCGTTAAGAAATCCTACCAACGCATCGGTGACACTCAACGTTATAGGTATATATGCCTTCGAGCCACGCGACCTTGCGAAACCTTAAGATTTTCGAGAATCCAGCATTAGGACAGCAATCCCATTATAATTCTGTCACTCGATATCTTGCTCTTTTACGCGCACAATAATTTTAATACACCGGGGTAATACTACATGTGCGAATTCGGACAGGCGCGTCGGCTTATCGGGACGTGAGGCGTGCATAAATAATTAATCTCTGCCTTTCGCGAGTCTCGCTGATCGGACGATCGCTTTAACGCAGCCGTGTGTGTCAAGTATTGAAATTCGAGAAACGCCCGGCCGAGGATTAATGTCAACGCGTGGAAAGCACCCTTTTAAATCGTACCGGTGCGATAATAACGCACGAAGTATCGTTAGCGAGCGGCTAATTGAACCTGGCATGCCTTAATGTCACGCGATTTACGCCTGTCTTCTCACCAATCGCCCGTCCAATAATCACAATTATCGTTTCTTTCGTACACGCACACACACGCGCGCGCGCGCGCGCGTATATCGATAAGGAAGAAGTATAAATATAATGTATTCGAAAAGTCCAGGAAAAAAGGGGAATCTTGTATCAGTTATGTTAGAATGATGATTATTGTGGAGGGGGTTGCGTGATTGTGACAATAAAATTGATGGGAAAAATCTTGCGTCGATTTATTAGAGAATAATGGCTTGGTGTAAATTCGCGTTAAAGGTTTGGAGGACGTTAATGTTGAAAATAAAGCGGGAGGACAGGCAGGCGTGTTATGTATACAAGTGGTAGGAGAGCTGCCAGTGCTCCTGAGTAGGAACAGCGTTGTAGAGAAGGAAAAAGGACGAGAGAAAGAGGGGGGAGAGAGAGAGAGAGAGAGACAGGGATATCGATATAAGGTTTTTTGCGACAAGGGAGAAACTCGTTCTCCACCTGCGCGAGATGCTTTCCTCGAACGAGAGAAGGAAAGGACGTGTCTCCACCGCGACGGATTTCATCGTGGTACGAGCTCGTTTCGATTTTTTTGTGGGTGGCTCGCGTCGCGGGTATGCGGGCACACCTACGTCAAATCGTAAATACATTTATTCATATTAGCCGGGCGTAAGTATTGTATTCCGTTCGGTCGACCCGGTAGACAATGCACGGGGGCGTTTTCTCCATTCTTTCCTCTCGGGCGCGTGAGACGTCGCCGTGGGTATCCATCCAATTGCGACCATCCAACTATTTTTGACGTTCAAAAAATGTCAATTATATACCCTAGGCGAGAGCGAGCTACATTGCGAAACCTCGCTCTACCGGCGCAACGAATTCCCTCTGTCTTTTACTCGTGTGCAGCGTTCAGAATGGAAGCTAATAGTACATCATTCCTTTCATTCATACTCAATCACGATAAATTTTAACATCGCTGCTACATCAACATCTTAATATTGATTATATCGTACTTTATATCCTACTTACCTATCCCATTATTAGTTCAGAAAATATACGCCTATTCAACTTTATAGTTAATCGTGACCGATAAGTGGAGCGATAATTTATCGCTTTTGTGTATTACCATAATCTTGTGGTCTCGTGTATAGTACAATATATACATTACGTTGTAGAGAATATAATTAAGAGGTGAGGGGGTGAACTTGGCAAAGTTTCGTAAACGGTCATAACGGTTGAGTGAAATGCCAAAATGATATTCGTCCCCGAAGAGCGTAGCGATATAGCTAAGACGATGATTCTTTGTCTGGGGGGAAAAAATACCGAGCATGGATCGCGGTGTACCGGCAAGAAAAGGGACGTTTAATTGGCAATTATTTGTTGAAGTAGCGAGAGCGACACCATAAAACATTGTAAATCGTCCACGAATAAATTTCACCTCTGCTAGGGCGATCGGAACATATCCCTTCTCACCACGAGAAATATACGCCTGTTTAAGAGAACGAATGCTTCTTCGTCCTCCGTTGGTCCTTTAATGTATTCCCCCGAAGACACCAGCGGACCATTGTAAGTTCTCCTCAAAGCTTGCGAACATCCATTCAAGAGAATGTCAGAGATCATCGCGACTACCGGCGCGTTTCGATCAAAACACGAGCCAAAAACCAGAGTGAAAATGAAGAACAAATAAATAAAGTTTTTATTATATTAGTATAAAGAATGATTTAAAACACTGACATTATAATGAGATTCGGAGCAATACGTTTAGTTACAGTAGTACAGGGGGATAGAGAGAAAAGGAATATGGTCGAGTGATCCCAAGGGATTTTGCAGAATACTGCCCGTAACATTTACGAGCTCGTCTGGCCAGTCCCGTTCGTTACCGCGTGCAAGAAAATCCGTTGTTCACCTAGGTCTTCTGGTTCCTGTGGTAGGTAAACTGTGCAGAATTACAGATAAATGGCTAATTGTGCCAGAGCATAACTCCACATTTGGTGACGATAATCGTTGCTTGATTGATCAGAAGCAGTGAGTATAAAAACTGACCGGGCGCAGTTGACCCGAGGGTATTGTAAACTTTACAAGATTAACGAGAAAAATTCCAGATAGCTATATAGTTTGCTACGAACTAATAATGCGAAGATTGTATTTTGTTACATATGGGAGTTATCGCGATTAAAACTTTTTTTCAGGTCGACTTGGAATTGCATGAAAACTCGTGATGATCTTTTCAACTTCAGTAAGTTATACCTTATTGCCAACATTTATAACGTTATAGCTACTATGTAAAAAATTCTCTTAATTATTCTCTTGATTATGCCTGTAAATTCTTTATACACAATATTACAAAACGAAATACATTTATATATATATATATATATATATATATATATATGATAAAATTGTACATTTACAGAAAATCTAGATATACCAATGCGAAGAATTTACGTATTTACAAAGGTACATGGAAGTTGCAATGTCGAAAATGAAAGAAGAATGAGTGTATAGATTGGCTTATGATATTTTATTTGCAGAAATGTTTAGAGACAGCAACACCAGGTAGGAAGGCTGTTGGTAGCAGCAATCAATGACAGGTTGTCGTTCCCCCTGATTCGTTGCACGCGCAGTAAATCCACGTCGGTTTTTTCTCGTTTCTCTTGCTCCTGGCAGTACGGCCCAGTCGTGCAAGAAACGCCACGCTAGGACGCGCGCCTTGGGAGTCGAACGCAAAGCGTTTAAGCACACTGATGGATGTTTTATAGAATCGTTATGTATCGATCCCTCCATTTTAGGCGAACGACTCTCCTAGACTTGGTTCACTGTGCATCGTTGTAAAATCTACCATTTTTAACCCCTTATATACATTCCTGTATCAAGGAAAGAACCTTCCATCAATCCAATCGATTCTGGTTCTGACAAAAAGTAAGTAGTAATAAAAATAGAGCTCAGCCAAAAGATATCAATTGGTATAACTATATAGTTTTACTGAATATTTGCACTGTACAGATAAAAAATGGCAAAAGTTTCACGTAATGTTTATATAGCATCAGTCGTTGTCAATTCTGCAAATGCGTCTATACAGCCAACGTTCACCTTCCCCTAATAGCTCGCTTCACCGATCAAATCAACATCCTCTCATCCGCATCGTGACTCCTCGATGTTCTTCAGCAGCCACGATGCTCCGCCTAGTCTCGTCCGTGACGTCAGAATTTATGGAATTTACGAGCCTGGACCTAAATACCTCCTCGACCCAAGATGGGATCAATCCGCGATTATCGAGAAACAGAGAGAAGAATCGCTATAAACATGTCCCGGAATATCAACAAGTGCAAGAGTGCAAAAAGCATTAAGCGATAATCGTGTAGCTTCAAAGTGATTCGAAGACTCTTGTGCGATGAGAAAAATAGCCATTATTTGGTTTGATGCAAACGTTAAGTACAAGATCCAAGGGTGATAGTTCGCTAATGGTAAAGCGTAACTTAACTAGACCAGCACGTTTGTAACAAATGTCTAATAAGAGCGAGCGGATGGTCTTCCGAAGTATACTATATAGTAATATACAATAATAGAGAATGGATCAGTCCTTGGGAGTCCCGACTTAACGAATCGATTGCTGGATCAGCCATGTCGTTTCGCCTTATTTAATCGAAATCGCGTGGCTCCCCCCTCCCCCCGATACGGGAAGCGATCAACGATAGACCACCGCACCGTTGCCCCGCCGCAGTTCACATCGTCGTTATTGTCCTCAACAATCTGTCTCTCCACGGTGGTACGCGCCTTAATTCAACGAATGAAAAGCACGAGAACCCGATGAAATGCGGGGAAGCAGCCAGCTCTTTTAGAGCTAACGACCGATGGCCCTACATTATTTATATCCGACTGTCCAGCGAGGTAACCGAGACACCGCGCGTTAGCGAATCGGGAAAACGGAAGAGCAGGATTGTGTTTTATTGCACCGGAGGAGCAGATACGAAGGACAAAGACTGATTGTCAGAGTACTTTATGGGACATCAAAGCTGCTTAGGCAGATACCACTCTCCTATATGCCAATGTCTTATGCATACAAAGGAATTATCGCTTCCCATTGACGTTCGAAGAATCTCCTCAAATGCAATCTTTCATGCTTGTCAATCGCCAAGGATATAACTATATTTCATCTAGCCAATGAAATCACTAATTACTGAGCGTCACATTTATTTTTACCCCGTCCAATGAAAATATCTGCACTTTTAAATCTCGTCTCTGAAAGCTAATTCTGCCAGTGACGTCGACCTTAATTTTCTCATTAACATTTATAACATCGGCCAGTATTCGCCTATCTTAATAAATATCTGGTTTTGATCAATTCATGTATTTAAACTGATCTACGCGTCAACGATTAACCTTTCATAATCGTATAAAAGTTTTTTAAAAGCGTACTCGATCCTATAACGACCTGGTTTTTCAATTTCATTGTTCTCGACAAAACAAAACGTTTTCGTTTAATCAATAAGCATTTCATTTATAATTTAATCAACTGTATGGTATAGTCTGCTTCGTGTAAATTATTCTTCGAAAAATATGTTAAACCTCTACTCCATTTGAAGAATATAAAAGCGGTTGGAGCAAAATAGGGTTATTTATTATTAGAGCTAATCAGCCTGAAATATTCAAATGTATATCGGATGAAATGACGTAGGCAGCTTATAAATAGCGATACGGAAAGTTGAAAAGCAGGAATATATGCAAAAACAATACATATATTTTTTACGGATAAGGGTTAAAAATAGTTAATTATCCGCTGTAGGTAATTTATAGGAGAGAAAAGGAACGCGAGGAGTATTTTGACCATACACGGTTAATTGACTAGCTAATCTCGGTCGACTAGCGATCGTAAGGCCTAAGAAAAATGAAAAGACCTTGGGGAACTGTCACCATGAGGATAGAAGGGGAGAGATTTAAGCTATATTTACGAACAGCTCGATTTCGCGTGGGCGAACCGCAGCAATTACGGCGGCACCGGCCGATGAGCGGTGCTGTTTTAACGAGCTTTCTCCCTTCACCCCTCTCCCCTCCTCTCCTCTTTTTTATTCTCCGAAGCAAGTTGCGCGCGATCGAGGTGTCCCACGAATTTTTAAGGGCACCTTTGAAAAGCCTACGAGCCGCCGTGACACGCGAGTTTTCCCACTGATTCCACCCTGAAAATAAAAAGTCATCTTCCCTCTCACGCACACTCACGTACACGCACACACTGTTTCTCTCTTTCAACAGCCGGGAGCAGCAACCTGTGGACTGGCCTTTTTATCGCACCGCCGCGCCATGCCACGCCACGCCACGCAGCACGCTGGAGCCGGCTTTACGAGGAGGCCCCATAACGGAAATTTACGTCCTCCCTCCCCTTGCTCCTCGAGCCCTCCGCAACCATTCCTTCCTCCACCGCGTTTCCTCTCTCTCTTTCTCTCTTCCCTCAGTATTCCCGTAAGCGCATTCCCTTACACCCCTCCCCCTTCCCACCTTTACCTTTCCTTCCTTTAAATCTCCCGCTCATTTATGTACCATCATCTCCTCCCTTACTCCACTATGTGACAATCCTTCTTCCATACTTAAAACTAACCATAAATATAGTACTATCGTGCAACTCCGATTTCAAACAGAGTTTGTCTTTTTAGGCTTATAAATTATCCAACTTCTGGCACTTTTACGATTCTCAATTTGCATTTTCAATAGCAAAATCATCGATTCGTGAAAGCATATTCAATTTATTGGGATTGAAAACGATAACCCGAGTGAGGGTTTCATACATAGGCAACGTTTTGATTTTATTAATTAGAATATCCTATCGAGGGGTTTCTAAATATATATATATGGATATATATTATTTATGCTACATTTATTACAACAGACTTTTTCGTTTATTTTGTACCATTTACCTTTTGTTCCCCTCGCCAAGTAGATTTTAGTAATTTCAGCAAGAGTTTCTCTTGGTTCTGGAGATGGAGTTGGTAGAAGATCCGAGGCTAACGGCGATCAATTAAGGTCTCCCGATTCCACCGAGCTGTGTGGTCCTGCGACCAAGTCGATGCATGGCTAAGCACGCGGCAATAACAATCAATAACCGCTTCAACACCCACGCCAAAGGTGCTCCGTAGCAATTAATTGCCGTATTCGCCCTTCCTAAGATGTTCCTTTTCTGCGCTGGACCGTGAATCGCACGAGCCACCAGAGAAACGAGTCACCGGCTCGTTTATAGATCTCGATTTCCTTCCAATATATATCTATACCTACTGCACACACACTCCCTCTCCAATAACCTTAAATTTACTCTATCTCGTCCTTATTTTCCCATCCTCAAGGACGAGAGATTATGCCTCCTATTAAACTTAATTAGTCACATAATTAGAATACTTGATATTTAATAGACGTATAAATATTGCACTTAGGCTGTAACCTGCTACCTTTTATAATATTCCCTAATCCAAAACGATTATTCTTCACCAGAGCGTTTCGTTCATTTTGTTAAAATATAATTACGAAGAAAAGGTGCAAGTTTTTTGCAGATCTTATCAGCCACGAGTCGCCATGCGTAAAGCCCTTCGCGTGTCACCGCTCGGGTATACTCATTTGTAATTAGCATCATTTGAGCATAATTATTCTACCCGATCGTATAAAAATTTCACAATATACGTTTGACTGTGTAGCACCTGCCTCGGCAACAGGCTGACACTTCGCAGGGCCGAGTCTTCCACAAAGCGAATCTCGATCCGCTCGATCAGCCACGATCGGAAGCAATATAGCTAGATGAATTGGTAGATTAAGTATACCGTTGCTGCGAGCATAATAATTCACGCAAAATTGTCCAGAGCAACTCGTACCGTCGTCGAGACAGCTTACCGAGTGCGGTGCATTTAAATTCTCCAAATAAATAAGGATTACTTTTCGTCAAGTGCAATATTCAAAGGGGAAGCTCGTAAATTGGAATTAATCGAAAGCAAAGTGGCCTTGCACCCAACAAGTCAGCGTAAGGAAAATTTAAATGCTGATCCTCGCACCGAGTGATATATCAGCAGCAACAGTTTCGTGTTTTACTTACGCAATACGAAATAGTTTACTGCCCGACTCCGTGCTACGGTTGCTGCTGCTTGCATTCGCGACTAGTGAATCTAGGCTTTCCTCAGCGTGTTGCGAGCTCCGTTTTTCTCGCTTCCTTATAACCGCGAAGATTTATATCCAGGCAACAGGTCCGCGCCGCTCCGGAATTGCATGAAGATCGGATTATCGCTTATCAAGAATCCAATTGCCGTGGTAGTTTCGCGATGGGGAGCGAGTAGTTAGTCGATAAAACCTAGTCGATTACGCAAAAGCCACAGGAAACTAACATAAGAGTAGCACCTTTGTGAATCTTATAACTTCTTATCAAGCTTATACACGCTTGTCTCTCTCACACGGGGATCTTTCATAATTATAATATATAATGTATGATGGATAAAGCACTTGGTTCCACTTTGTCCTCCTCCATCGCTCATCGATGTTACTCCTCTTCTGCATAGATCCTATATATATATATATATATATTATTGCATTACTTATACGCCACGAGCAAAGTTCGTTTAGGCAATTTTACGCTTTTCATTTATTTTATCTTTCCTTGTAGCGTTGTCTCGGCCGATAGTACAAGGTGAATTAGTCGAGCGATAGATCTCGTACACGTACAGGATATCCGCGTGACTACCGTCGATCCCAGATTATATCTCTGCCGCCCACGCCTCACCGTGCCTTCGTGGAACACGGTTTTTGCAGAGTCATGCCATGCCGGCTTTTTCCCCAAGAGCGGCGCTCGACAGCAATCAATTTCTCGCCGCTCCGCTCTCCTTCCACGACCGGAGCGTTAATGGATTCCTTGATTCTATACGGCCAAAGAAAACCTTCGAATCCCTCCTATTAGTACGTACCACCCATGGATCACTCGGCTACTCCGAAAATGTGCAGGCCACCGATGCGTCAGAATTATATCCGTTGATCTCGCGGTAGGGAAATTGAGATCTGTAATTTTCGTGTAGATACATAAGCTACCGATGGTCTTAGATATTATCTGGACACCCACGTGCTTCGTAAAATTCTATCGCGAGATTTTCTCCCTTTCCACAAATCTTCACACGCATTCGAATCTCGTGTGGTTATATCGATGTATATGCGCCGAGTACGTTGATTCGGAGTATCGATGTTTACAGTTGAAATAAAATTGGGTAAGAAAGAAATTGTGATGCGGCAATAATAATAAGGGATAGACCGAGTGACTCGTGGCTCTCATATCAAAGCATTCTAAGCAGCCTGCATCTCTCATTCTAAACGCGGCTAAGAATTATCGATCAACGTCCGGCGTATCTCGAACAGTCAATCTTGAGGATTGAGATGCAATAACGTCAAGCAAACGCACGGTTACCGGCCGGTTCGGAGGTATCTTGATGCTCGCCCACGCCGTTTTTGCCGCGTGACTTTTTTCCCTCTCGGATTTCCCGCGCTGCGTTATATACAGCATTATATGGGGAGGGATGCGAATTGACATTCCGAAAGGTAGGTTGAATTCCAGCGGATGACGCAGTAAATCTCGAAGCAAAAACGCATTCCGCGAATGAGAGGGGCGGGGGTGTGGGAAGGTAAGAGAGAAAAGCATCCAGGAGACCCAATAACGTCGACAGCGTTGCCAAGTGCGCCGGATATAACAAAGTTGCCTCTGTCCGGCGCACTAACTCTCCATTTACCTCGTCAGACTCTCCTATACTATCTCTATCTCTCTTCCGGGTCATCCTATGATTCTCCTCCGGAGCAAAAATCCAAACGCGAAGCTTTACGAGCGACTTTCAACCACTCGCGGATTTCGAAATGCGATGCAACTCTATAACGAGGCTGCTGCAACCGCAACGCGCACCAAAAGTAGCTTTGAAAACTTTGCCGAATACATAACGAAGCACCAATTATATATCCTCCGGATTGAACCATCACGAGTTCCTGTACCAAGATAAATCACTTATTGTTTTTAATTAACGATATTTCAATCAAACGCTCGATTAAGATCTCTGAGTATAGCCGCGGTAAAACCATGGATTTGAATGGTCGATGAGTGGAACGGAATTTTAAAAATGTCGGGGTTTAACAAACTCGGAAGTTGCGGACGTTGAAAATATGGGCTTTGAGCGAGCTGGAGGAATGAGCCGTTTGATAAATCGAGTCGAGAGTTCCGACTGCAGTCAGTGTCAATTGCGTTTCTGTCACGGGAAAGGGAGAAGCGCGCCTCCGGAAATCTGACTGTGGTTAAGGCAGGGCAATTAGTATAAGGCAGTGGTGGAGGTATAGTGGAGAACGGTCGCCTCTGCAAAGCAATGGACGTTCGACAGACAGGAGGAATTAGCATGGCTCGCAGTGGCGGCGGTCGATCACGTCGAGTGATCTATTGCATAGCGATCCACCGTATCACTCCCTACCAACTACCCCCTCCCTCCCTCTTCCTTCTCTCCCTCAATCACTATTCACTCGCAGCAATCCCCTCTTTAGCAAGACGTGGAAATCTCCTACACTGGTATCCGCGCGCAACTATGTATATATACCTCCTGTTACTTTGTCCCCAGTTTATCATGGATGACAATTTATAGCGTTCGAGGAAACCTGAATGAGATCCCAACGCGACCCGGTCGAGACATGTAAGGAATTCTCCGCTGCATGCCGATCGACATCGAGCTCGGCGCCATACTTGAAAGCATCTCTTGACGGCTTCTGTCGCAATCGTGTAACGCAAGGGATGCTTAGCTACCTTCAATTTCCTCAAATTCTCAATATATAACACCCTTTTCCCCCTCGAATACGTTTGCTGAAACGCTAAATCGAGTTTTCCTACAACAACCCCGATTATAGCAACGGAGAACAAAACGGACAAGTATTATATATATATATATATATATATATATATACAAGAGTCGGCTTTCACTTAACGAACTAATTACTTTTCGGGCGGATAATACGCAGAGACGGGGCGAGCGATGCAATATTGTTTGCCAGGGTGACGAAGCGTTTCGAAGAACGACGATTCATTATCAGGCTATCTGGGTTATCTCTTCATCGCTCGGAGTTTTAGATAGCTAGAGATGGCGGAGTAAAGAAGAAAGGTTTGTATAGGTGGAGAAGTTGCGGGAAGATTGGAAAGAAGCTTCGAGAAGTTGGCGGTGGTATAGTCGATCGAGACATGAGTTGAGATAGATGAGGGGAGGATGAAAGAGGAGAAGAGAAAGAGGGGGGGGGGAGGGGGAGGGGGTAGATAGAAGGGTGGGAGAGAATCGTTGCAAAAAGTTGGACCGGTCCAACGGAGTAGAAAGTCGAGTAGAGCGGCGTGGGTGGAACGGGGACTAGTGACAAGTACGATCAGTCGGTTCAGCGATCCCCGATCGGAGAGCAACGGCAGGTTATATGGTACCCGTAGTGGGGGAAGGGATTCCGAAGGCTGAAGGTGGATGGGATGGGAATGAGAATAAGAATGGGGATAGTGTGTGCTGGTGGGGGCTTAAAAAAGGAGGAGTTTGCGGAGTCGCTCCAAGCCGCGGCGGCACTTATAATTTCTAATGGAGCAATTTTTTGCCAGATCCCACCGCGATCCGGTACAGGCCGTAATAATTTATACCTGGTGGAAACGTCACGTCGCGCGTGCGTCGGCGTCCACGAGAGAAAAAGCGAGAAAACGCGCGAGCGCTCCAAAGATCGAGGAAAGGAAAGCATATACTCCAGACATAAATACTATTCCTGTTATACGGATGCTGAAGAGCTTATTCAGGAAAAAGGATTTAATTGCCCGCAAGAAAAGCCATTTTAACACCGATGACTGCCTTCGGGATATTTATTAGATTTACGAGGAGAACCATCCATGTCGCAATATCGTCTATGAATTGCTATTATTTATTGGCTAGAAATCAATTGAGAAGACCCTTGTATATAGCTTGTATATAGATCGCGAGGAAAGGCGATCAAATGGAAAATACGGAACTAACTCGCCAGCAGCTATACTCGACATTTCACTCGATAATGCAAATAATTTAACGCGAGAGGCTGATTTTCCGAAGGGTTTCTACATAAACTTTGGAAAATTGTGTCAGTGGTTATTATTGTTGCAGGGATATGAATAGCGAGTATTGGAAACCCGATTAAACAAATATCACAGACTCGTTGGCCATTTTGCTATCGCTTAGGCCAAATATCGATTGTTACTACGAGCGTTTTAGGTAGGACGCACTTATTTTAACGAGGCTACCTTAAATCCGGCGTGACGTAAATCACTCCAGAACAGTGTTATAGTCCTGGCATCATATAAACAACTTGTTTATAGATTGTAACAAGATGTTACTATACTCTTTATATGTTAAATCCTCGTATTTCATTATTCGACATCGGTATTATGAAAGAAAACCCATGAGTGTCCTTCACCAATCTAATAGAAAATTTATCCATCGCTCCAATTCTATCGATAGAAATTTTAATTTTTCGCGTATAATTACATGTACAGAGAAAACTGAATAAAATGAAACGAATAGATTATCAGATTTAAATCGATCTATCATTTGCACAAGGTGAATAGATCCGAGGAAAAATATACGATTTAACTTGACAATAACTATTTTCACTCGATTATAGTGCAGTTTCTGGGCTGAGGGATGACAGATCAATTTTACAGAAGAGTAATCAATATACCATAATTAAACTAGCGATCCACGCTTCGGATTTCTCAGCGCAAGGTCAAAAGCCCAAGGGTAAAAGAATCATGGAAGGTATATTACCGCAGAGATCACCATTCCGATTCTTCCTGATTTCACGAGCGAATGCATCCAGATAAGCTTCGTCGATTAAGAGGCTCCTCGTAATTTGCGATAGACAGGCCAGCATATCGTGGCTAGATTTTAATTGAATCCATCATAGTTTGTAATTAATTTACATAATCTATCCTGGATATCTCTATATTGTAGCCATAAGCACGCATTGATTCTCCTCGCACGAAGAGCTTCAGCAGCATCACAGCAGTAGTTGAAATTATTGCTGCAAGCTGCTTTACGGACTTCCGACTCCCACGCGAAATGCGTTCAATTTGCACGGACCGAATGTAGCACGAACGACCGCAAACTATAAAATATGACGTGACTGCGCCATCGGCCTAATGTAAGTAGAAAATACTGGTATACTATTGAATCATAGCACGCGCGTAAATAGTCGGTTTGCCTCTAGTTTAGTACACTCGTGACGATAATCTTTATTGCCCAGGGGCTTGGCAAAAAGTTTATTGATACTATACAGCTGGCAAAATTGATGCGAGGGGGAACGAGATGAATTTTGAATATACTATACGGCTGCCTTTATTGTAAAATGAAAGTAAAAAAAGGAGGAAAATTCTGGACACTCTAATTGAATTTCGACATATATATCGTATAGCAAGGCTCGCGCTATTGGGTAATCCCACAATCGTGCTCTTGATCGTACGAAAAAGGTTTCTAACGAATTTCGACGTAGGTATATATGTATATATGTATATACTCGCGCCTTTCTCTCGCTTTCGATTTCGGATCGACTGTGTCGAGAGCGACGGAAACGGACGATTTCTCCGTAATAGTATAGTATCCTTGGTCCTACCATATTCGTGTCGATCAGCGACCACAACCGCAGACCTCCTGCGCGGTGGTTTTCAAAACGATCGAACACGCTGCTCGTTGCGTGTCGCGCGCGAAATTGCCGATCGCCTCGAACATGGACGATACCACCGTTGCAATTTTTCGGCGTGAGAAAGCGTAACGTGCACCTGTTTCATTACCGCGTGGGCGAGCTTCTGAGAATCGCACTGCAGTTTCCAGAAAACACCCCTCGTCTGTAAACAATTAATATGTTTGCATTTTATAATCCGCTTTGTCCTTCGATTTAACAGGTTGAATTTATCGTGACAGCAGAAAAGCAGCAGTGATGTATATCGGGAATAATGCCGGAAGAGATATTTGTCGCTTTGTAATAATTTAGCAGAGTTACTGTAATAATTCTGCAAATTTCATGGTGTTATAGGGGGGAATAGCTTCGAGAAATCTTACTACTTCAACGCTCGGCTGTATGGTATTTGCAAACTGTTTTTATGGAGATGTAGCGAAGGGCCTGGCAATTTACTAAACCGAAGCTGCGGTAAACTTAAACGCGTGCGATCAAAACCTTGTTACACATTCTTCGTGTTTCCACGATATCCAATATCGTCGTTACATCGTAACACGGGCTACCAGAGTATCATCTGGAATCCGACCCTTCGAACTCCCCCCAAGATTCAGGAATTCTAAGTGGGATTCCACGGGTTTGCAGATACTCTTGTTTTCCAAATTCCTCGGAAAATTAAAAGAATATAAACGCTTCGAGGACTTATACCGAAATTTCTCTATTATACTGTTCCTCTCAACGAAGCTGATGAAAGTAACAGATAAAAATATAGGAATTCAGTTTTATATATCTTTTTAATAATAAATAAAGCGGGTAATGGTACGGGCTAGTATTTAAAAGTCATACTTTCAATAATAAACAGTTAACGTGAGAATATATTTGCATAGGTGTGCAGCGACATACAGCTTCATTTGTTTCCTTTTTTTTTTGTTCGATGTACATAACAGATATGAAGGTTATTGATAGTTGATAGCAATATGTGGTAATAAGGTAGTAAGTGGATACAAAAGTAACATCACAAACACTTTTAGATACCTTAGTTGGTATCCGAACGAGAGTGAGAATCAGTGTTATTTATTATCTAGATAAAGAATCTGGTTTTCCTTAGATTTATTTAATGATAGAAAAATTGGATAAAATACTTTGTTTTATTGTAACCTGATAAATTTCAAATATTTCAAGCTCATCTTAATTTGAAAAACTTTGTTACTGATAATTTGTTTAATGAATAATGATTTTATCTAGATAATCGTTCTGATTGTCATATCCAACACTGGTGATTTTACGTGCATATACTATACCTATAATACTTACAGTTTACTCAATACATCTTATATAAATGATTTATAATTTCTTATCAGAAAATTTCAATGTACATTCGAAAATAGTTCTCAATCATTTCCTTCTATAATATTCTTCCCCATGCCAGCCTTAAAGTGATATGTCAGATTCAAGAGACGGTAGAAAATATTGGAAGGATTGGAAGATTGAAGAATTTGGCATTCCAAGGCACGACTATAATTTTCCACAAATTTTCTCATGATATGATCAACGTAAACTGAAGGAATTTAATGAAAACTCAAAAGGATAAATCATAATAGGGATGTATAATTAAATACGAAAAAAAGAAAAAAAGGTTAGAATGCACTAATTTGGTTCGTTGAAAAATTATATTTTTTCCATTCTGGCACGAATTTGTAAACACAACATATTTAATTTATAAATTAACATACACAAGAATAATTGTCGCCGTCTCCATCAATAATTTACACAAACCTTCGTGATCCTTTATCGTTACAAAAGATAAATTATACCTTCGCTCGTATGTCACGTAGCTTGAAAATATTAAATCGAGGAAACCTAAGAGGCAAGAAAGAGAAAATTACCTCAGATAGATAAAAATTTATTGGAATAAGCCGAAGTGCAGTTTCAGGTGGATTTGTGAGTTTCGCTTTGAAGCGAATAAATAAATGCACAAACGCTTCGACAAAGTTAATTTATTCTCTTCCCAGCCTCTCTTTTCTCTCTTCTATACCTCGCGCGTATAATATCAACTAAAACTGATCGATCAAGAAATTAATAGAGGAATGGGAAAAGGGCAAATAGGAATGGATATTGGATAATAGTAGGAGACTTGACTCATGAATGGGGGATAACAAAATAAATAATAGAAGCATTAAACTTGATTAATCACTTAACAACGTAACTAGAAATAATAATAATAATTAATAATGATAGTTAATAATAATATCATTAATCATACTATAATAATAATAATAATAATAATAGTACTAATAGAAAATATTATAATCATATGAATAGCTAAATATTAATAATAATTACAGGAGCAAGTTTTCTGGCACGGCGATCGCTTAATTGCCCGAGGAGACGTTAAACGTCTTGAAAAAAATTTCTTCTTTCTTTTATTTCCCAGTTTTCTATCTCACTATGAAGTCATTATACGCAGGAGATTCTATTAGTTTAAGATTGAATCGTACGTGGGAAGATCAAGAATTTATCGAATTGGTCAGTGCTGATTACGACTTCGGTTGCAGCACCAGAAGATAATCAAGCGCCATGAGAGCAATAATGTCGAGCTATAAGCAAAACAGAATAATTTATACATCCAACGTATGTATATCGGGCCAAGAAAACGCCTCCGGCCAATAAATTTGACAATTAATAAAAATTCGCTCTGACCATTATCGATTTATCATCGATCTCTGACATATATTTTCTTTGTCTTTTCTATCAGAATGTCTATCAAGCAATCGTTCGATCGAGAGGCAAATAAAAATGGCAAGCAAGAGAGCAATAGTACTTTCTCCTTAATAACGTTAAAACGGCAGGTAAATAGAAAAACCTCGATGTACAAAAATACAGGTATACATATTTGTGTGCGTTCTATAGAAGCCCCTGAACTTGCTGCTATTACGCACAAGAAAAAGCTAAACTATCTTCTATCGTATTAATTATTAGTACAGTGATAGAGAGAAAACGATAGAGTATATAGTGAACTATTTTTTTGAATATTTTTCTAGATTCTGAAAGAATTATATCGATGCGTACAATTGATACAGAAGTTACTCGAATTATAAATGCATAAGTTATACGTCTATATCAGCAGGTGCAAGGGCTAGTATCCATCAGGTGTAGGGCTGTTGGTGTTTGAGTATGAACGGTTATACATAATGAGTATGTAATCACGCGCGTACCTTCGTAAGCGAGCACGCGACTCGAGCCTGTGTGTGTGTGTGTGTGTGGTGGAGCGATGCTTAGAATATCGCGCGAGGAATACATTCACATCAGTCGGGAGCGCATACATGAGTTATGGCAAGAATAAGAGCTGGCGGTTTTTTCTTTTAATTGCTGGGCAATATCGAAGGTTGCATCTAGTACATACGAGCGAGTCGCCAATGCGTGTTGCGATACCTTAAGTAAAGAAACAAAAGCCGCGAATATACGAGTACCTGAAATCCCACGAATAAGTCTTTAGCAAAATAGTTCGCGCTACGCTAATAAATATATCTATAATTGAACTCTCTCTTCATATACAGAAATGTACAATATTAAATAATTAAAGTAGTAACGCATGATTAAACTATCATAGTATATTTAAAGTCATAGCGAGTGACACTCGTTGATGTATCGATAAGGATTTATCAGACTATAAGGCAAAGGACCAATTGTTTTTACAGTTTTTAGTCTAATTATATTTGACTGACCTTTGCTCCTTTTTTTATATGTTCTACAAGAAGAGCTACCAAAGAGACCACGCACGTTGATCTTCTTCGACCGAATCTCGTTTAAAACGATTGAAGGTAAGCTGCCGACAGGAAACTTTCTCGAAATGGGATTTATGCGCCTGCGCTATATCTAATTCTTATTCCGTTTAATATGTCGACTCCAAAAAATGTTTCCCAAACTTAAATGAAGTTTCTCCACAGCGATGTATATAAAAATATTACTCCTCCTCGTGTCTCGCTGTAACAATATCGCATTATTCCAATACTCGTCTTCCTCAAGCTCGGACAATTCTACGGTTACTAAGACCATATAACATAATCGCAATAATAACTAATATTACATACTAATTAACGTTAACGCTAGATGGCTTTCATACTATTAACGTTTTCTCCTTTTTGTAGCAGGTACGGTTACAATCGTCTTGAGAAAAGCTTTGCATTTATTCACAATCTATTTCCTTGTTACATTCAACCTTCTTCTTAAAAATGCAGGATTTCTTTAACGAGAGCCACTAGTTATCCACTTAAGCAGGGTCTCGTCGTGTATTAATAAATTATGCATGTATATATAATGCTCGAATCACGTTCACGCCACAATCCTTTAAAAAAATGTAGAGAAAGACCGTTCTCTAAATTATAACGAGTAAGTACCTTCAGCAGATTCATACTAACCGGAACGACAATTGATCTGGCGACTCGCTTAATTCTTACGAATAACAACAGTTTTATTTGGTGATAATTTTCTTGCAACAATGCAAAAATTTCAGTCTAATTTTACTAATAGTTACACTTTCGAGTGTGAATTTTATTACTAGTTACAATATCTGATAAATACTATTTCTTTCTATAGTTTGCAACAATCTGATAAACCACAGAATCAGCATAATCCTCGGAATGTTGCCTTAGCTCTTTTTTTATTGCCAATGTGTCTTTTTCGATAATTATTCAGGTTAGACATCAAGCTCGATCAACTGGTTGACGAATAAATGAATGTGACTTACAATTCGATTTGGCCGGCTGCGAAAATTTGGCACATTTTTAGCATATTTTACCGCGAGTAACACTTAACATTGTCGAGACTCGAGTGAAAAAGAAATAAAACTACATCGATAACGATTTAGACACGTTCTAGTCTGACAATATCGATTATTTACAATGATCGCGTGTAACGAAAAAATTAAGTTTAATGCAATTTGACCCGAGCGTCGGATCTCAAGCACCTTTTATCTTCAGCTTTGCTATCGAGCAGGAATGCCTGAGAAAGCTCAAAGTTTTCAAGGGTTCGAGAGAGGGACAGTTTAGTATCAATGTGAATTTGACTTTACAATGAATCTCTAGATTATTAAAAGGTAAAATCTTTACCTTTAAGAACAAAGTACCATAGTATAAAATAATTTGTCTATGGAGAGCAATCTTTAAAAGTTGCTCGAAAGCAAATCGTTGAAACTATGCGGGATCGACTCCTATTTAAAGCCGAGTAAAAAGAAAAGTGAAAAAAACAAAATAAAAAAAGACGCGTGAACGTTGATCGAAATAGGAGAGAAGAATAGGAGACGAGAAAAAAAGATACATGTATATAGATAATATAATACTGTTCGACACTGCTTCCTGCATACGGATAAACATCGCAACGTCGACGTTGGAGAATATATAATCACTTTAGTTATATAGAAAAATGGAATAAAAAATAAAATGGTATAAAGCACGTGCGGCAGAAATTAAGTACGTCGCAAGGAATTAAAAGTAGTGTATCATGATTTAAGTCGCTTGACCAAAAGTAAGTCGAGGAAAGAATTTAGAAAAGGCTGTTATAATAGGGAGAAGCTAAATCGTAAAAGAAATCAGATGTACGAGTAGCGAAGTCGACGTCGCGCGAATCTCCCGGGAGTAGGCTGATGATCGTTGCGCGAAACACTGGTTTTCTTCAGCTTAGGTGGCTCGCAATGGTCCCCAAAGCGATATGGAAAATTCCAGAGGGGGACGTACGAGGATCATGCGCCTAGTCTTCGTCATTCGGCCTTAATGGTTACGGAGGGTGACATTCCTTGGGCAAAGGTGGGACTGCTGTCGTCCATTGGGATTTCGGGCTCGCTCTTGGGTGTTTGAAGCTCGGGGAACCTCGCGTGGGTTCTCTGGTGCCTGGTGATCATGTCCCTCCGACAGGCGGCGTAAGGACACTGCGGACATTTGTATGGCTTCTCGCCGGTGTGCGTTCTCAGGTGAGTACTGAGGTGATCCGACCTACTGAATACTTGATTACAGGTTTTACAGGTATACGGCTTGATGCCCGTGTGAAGTCTCATGTGCCTCGTGAGCATGTCGGATCTGGCGAAGCTCCTCTTGCAGACGTCGCAGAGATAGGCTTTGGCCGAGGCCTCCTGAGCATTCTGCCTCCGATGCCTCGATGCCATGTGCTTGGCCAGTCTATCGTGAAGACTGAACATTTGTCCGCAGTCAGGACAAACGTAAGCGACGTCAGCACCGGGCGGCATCTCCTCCACTACCGGAGAGACTTCCAAGTTGTACCTGACTGCGACACTCTCCTTGGTCGTTCGAGAAGCGACGTCGCCCCTGACAACCGGAACGCTCACGGATCCCCTCGTCACTATTCCCGGTGGCAGAAGCTGAAGAGCCGGTGGCCTTCGGGCTGCCGTGGCCGCTGCTACGGCTGCCGCAGCGGACATGAGGTTCTTCATGGAGAGATCCAACGGTGATTCCTGAGGACTGTTGGTATCGCTGTCGAGGGATCCGCTGCGGGAAGGATGAACGGCGGAGGAGACCGAGGACGATGGTACCCTCTGATCCCATCCGGGCACCACATCCGAGTCGGAATGGCTACGGCCACGGAAAATGTCCGGCAGGTACTTGGTGTGCATGTAATACTCGAAGCTGTACGACGACAGTGAACCAGGCGTCAAGGGTGGGAGCGAGAGTGGGGTCAACGGTGCCAAGGGTGTCTGCGGAGTCAACGGGGAGGTTGCCGCCGACGGTAGGACCATCGTCGGTGAGGATGGCTGTTGCGTGCATTGGACGCAACTGCAGCCATTGTACTCCGTCGACTGAGATCTGTGGTTTTGGTGGTGGGATGAATGATGTCGCTCCAAGGATGCTTGATTACCGGCGTTGTTCCTGTGATGGTTGCGATGTCGATGGTGATGATGATGATGGTGATGGTGATGATACGATTGGTAGGAGTGATTCGAGTTCTGCCGCCGGCTCTTCTGGTTAGTCTGCTCCTCCGTTGGAGGTGGCGTGGACTTTTCGTCCTTGATCCTCAATGGTAGGGAACTAATGGCTGCTGGACTATCCGCGGCTGACCTCGACGATAATCTCGGCGATCTGGAAACATCCTCGTCCTCCTCGGAAGCGGGTCCATTACTCTCGAACGGCAAGATCTCTCCCTCGGATGGCGTGCTGCGGTGAGCTTGCAAAATATCTACAACCTGGGAGAGTCGTTTCCGTTTCCTAGGATTTCTGTGGTTCCGGTTGGCCGTGGCCGCGAGGCTATTGTTGTTCGTGTAGGAGGGCGGTGGCGGCTTAGCCGGACCCGGGGGCGCGGCTGCAGCGTCCTCCACGGCGCTCTCGGCCATCGTCATCGAGGATGCGCGGCACCCGCCGCCTGGGCCCCTTATGCCGCCTACTACCCCCTCGGCTACCACCGTACTGCCTCCCACTTCGTCCTGAAACAAATCAATTTATCCAAATCTTAATATAATTCTGCTTTTACCTTGTACATTTCTTTCTTAATCTTATTTTTAGCTTACATCGACCGAATCTATTTTCTATCGCGCTACCATCAGAATTTTTCTCTTTAACGTTTCTCCCGTTTCTTTCAAAGAATGTCTATAGACATTCCATATAAAAATAGCATGCGACCTACGATAGAGATATAGCTTATCTTCTCGATTCTCACTAGTACTCCGAACATTAAGACGTTTCAAAAAGGACCTATGCAAAATTAGCGTATCTTTTTTAGTTACGAAAATACACGTCTTTTTGCATCTATATTCTGCAGTGCTTTAACTGGCAGATTCATTTATACTCGCGCATAATCGTTCAACCGTCGATCGATAGTGTGCTGAGACGTCAAACGAATGCATCATAACTGATACAAGTATTCTCGGTGAACATATATAGAGCTATAAGACAGCTGGAGAAATTTTACATAACGGCGACGATGAAGAATTTCGCAAAAACTTGCCAAAATTGACGGAATATTGTACTAGACTAATTTACATAATTTAGAATTTGTGTACGTTGCTTTTCTTCGGCTGAGCATAATGGCATAGAGAGATGTATGTATAGATAGGTTGGTGTATAACGGTACGGTTTTGGAGGATGAACGTATCGAATTCTCGAAAATGCGAAATACCAATGGGTCGGCGTATTTCTTTTATATCTTTCAGGTCCAGCCAAAGTCCGAAGTGACCGTCTTGTTCCACGCGACAACGGCACTTTGTCATAAAGCCGCGTGTAACCTGAGAGTTATCCGCTGAGTATTTGAAATTTAAATTGCACACACAGCGGAGAGCGCGAGCGCATGAATCAACATGTACGCCAGTGGCTCGCATTTAATTCTCGTTTTTCAGAGCACGCGACCTTACACAAATCGTATTCAGCTACGCGGAGGTTCTTGTTGCAAGTTTCTCTCGAAATTTGAAAAAAAGAATCGGCGTCATTTGCATGGGAGCGTGCAAGACGCGTGTATTTTTCGCAAAAAAATGAGGAAGAATATTTGCTGGAGAGAATTGTGAATTTATTCTCTATATATAATAGTGGGCGCGGATTGGATGTTCGCATATAGGATATATTTAAACAAATGGAGAAGAGAGAAACATGCGAGTGACAATTTTCCGGTTTATCGGGGGAGAAGGAAGGTGAAGCTGGCTTCCCTGGAATAGAAATTTATCTTCCGGGAAAACGAGTCTATGTTACAGAGATGCAGCACCGTCGACTTTCCAGCGAACAACGCTACACCGGTTGTTCGCGCATCACGTACAGCCGGCGGCGCCGTGCCGATGCGTGCGCCTCGCGATTGATTCCGTTTAAGAATTCTTCCGCGACGAATGCCGACGAATTACGATATCCTTTCGCGGCAAAACCATGGACTATCGTTTGTCACACGTCAACGCACCACGCTGATCTCTTACAAGTACGAAATCCCCTACGCTATAAGCATATACTTCAGAACTCATCCATTAATCTACCTTTCACTGCATCAATTTCTACTCTTCCTTCTCCGCTCGGTTTCCAATCCTTCCGATTGTTTCCATTATACCAATTTTCCAACTAGAGACCCTTGTATACCGATCGATTCTAACACCGGCTACCATAAACCCCTCCAATATTTCTTTTTTTTTCCATGCATCCTATGGAGCGAGTCGAGACGTAAAGCTTTTGTGCAGGTCACAACAAGAAAGTGAAATAAAGAAGATTCTATGGTCGATAAAAGTTGTTTTTTACGACTCGTGAGGAAAATTTGTATCTTAATGGGAATATGAACGTAGACTTTGCAAAGGGTGCTTTTCGGAAATTAGTTGGATACCGGATTTTATAAGATTTCCTTTCTATGAGGCCGCTGTTGACTTCCTTTTGACTCGCCCGCCTCTCGGCGGCTCGTATTATACTTTACTATATATATATACACACACACGCTTGATAGAATCTCGCGGATAGAAAGAGCCTCGATGATCGGTCGTAAAATGCAGAGGAGACTCGTAAACGAAGTGAAAAGACGTCGAAGCGTAAAAGTCAGGAACAGGTCCCAGCGACTCCGAAGCGTGGGCGTACTTGCTGGCTACGCTCTCCACGTCGCGTCCCTTACACAAACCCTCGCAGTGACACCAGGACACAATCCTACAAGTGTCTCTCGCTCACACAGAGAGAATATTCCCTTTCTTTTACCAATTTTTCTTTGTCCCTTTTCCCCGCCCTTTTGGCCAGGCATCTTTAAAGGGAAGTCACGGAAATTTAATAGCCTTGTGATTAATGACAGTGTTGAGCTTGCTGAAATTTATGCAGTCGCCGGTTTTCAAAGACACCGCTTGTAAAAATCGGTTTTCAGCGGGCAGATGCGCGATGAGAAGTTGATAAGAGCAGCCAGCGAGCATTTATGAGTAAACATTACGATCGTATAAAAAACAAGAATGAGAATTTGATAAGGCGAGATAATTTATCTGCATCGTAGACCTTCCGATAAGGCTTCGTTTCATTAAAATGACTTTGGCAAAAGAGAAGATGGATGCAAATGGAGGAAAACAAGAGTAATAGACAGTTGGGGGGGGGGGGGGGGCGGGGGGGGAGAGGAGGTGAAAAATGTCAAGCGTACATGTATTACTATATACGCATACTAGATGCCCTGTACACGTATACATAGAGACTAGAAGCTATAAGCTGACTTGGGATGGAAGTTCGCAGGAGAGCAAAACGGGAGGATCATCGGCGAAGAATTCCAGCAGGAATGCCCCGAGGGAGGCACCTGTAACCACCGTGGCTCGAGACGGGAGAAACAGAACAGGTTGAGACGTGGGCGTGGGTGGAACGCTTGATCTTTCTCTCCTGCACGATCTACAATATATACCGGGTAGCTAAAGGTAACGTAGTTGTGCTGGTACTCGTAAGTCCCATGCAGCGACAGCTTTAAGCTGCTTTCGAAACCTTCCGCTATGTCGATTTCAACACTCAAATATTTTTCTATTGTTTCCAAGCATACAGATCACAGTATACACCTGAATGCTATCGACACTTTCTCGATTGAAGAATTTATACGGAAAATCATGAATAATTCGAGAAAGAGAGACGCTGTGGTGGGTAATTGAAACTCCTCGTTAACGTTTCTCGATAACTATGAGAATATATTTGAACCGAGTTTATAAACTGTGAAGAAATGATTTTTTTTATTATTTTGCTGATCTTTGCAAACTCGAAGCTATCGCTTCGTGCAAGTTTCTCAAGCGTTCCTGCCTCGGTAGGAATGAGATGGCCTCGGGGCAGTCAGGCATGGCTCGGTGGCGGTGGGTCTCTGGCAGACTGCTACCAAAAAACCAGACGGGCTACCGAAGGGAAGCCGACACTGTTGGTATATTTACACTGGCGACAAACTGGATGGATCGCTAGAGCGTATCATTCGACAAAAATTATTTCTTACCAGCCTTTAAAATAACCAAAGTAATGCCTTACGATTATCGAAGACGGGATCCCGCATCGATGTTATTCACAGGGCTTTGAAAACATTTAAGGATTTTTTTCTGTTTTTCTTTATACCGGATAGACCGACGGGCAGTCGCTCGCATATATTGCGGAGTTTCTCCACAATGCGAGTATGTTAGCGACAGATTTTATCGGCCCGGAAAATTATGGGTTATCATCGCTCGTGATTAATAGTCGCCCGTTGGATATTGGACGGTAATTAAACGCACCGCAATTTGCACGCAACACAGGAGAAGTTACTTGGTAGGGGTTCCATGACAGTACAACTATTGTTGATTGAAATACCGTCACATTGGACTGGTGACCGAACTTTTTTCAATTTTAAATAAATATATGTTATGGCGTATAGTAATAAAAAATGTCTAAGCATAGAGAGAACGTTACCACTTTGCTCAAATAAGTGTTCACTGCTAAAATTGATGGACAACTTTGACGATTAATTTATATAATGACGAATTATCCAAATGATCTCGTCAATTGGTGTGATTTGTAAATCAGAGTGGTAGGAGATAAGGTGGTAAAAAACAGCCTTATTCGGCTTGTCATTCATTTATAAGAAAGAAATTAATTACAATTATACTATTCGACAATTTATTTTATAGATTAATGTCTAATAACCGTGGTACGCGGAGCAGGTCAAAAATAATCTTGCCAGCATTTTAAGTTAGTACGGAAAGTGACGATAAAAACATGAACGTAATAGCAATTTTCTGAGCTGGCTCTACCATTCATTGCCTCCGGGTCTTATTATTAAAGCGTCAATGATTTATAACGGGTTATGCCGCAGCGTTGGGGCGTAAGTGTTGGAGCAGTGGCAACAGGAGCCTGGGAATGGTAAATTCAAATTGAATCGTCAATTTTTCACGAGTCCCTACAAAACTATCATTACTATCTGAATAATCTAGAGAATTTCCAACCTAAAAATTAATAAACAAATCCAATTTTCTTTGATTATTTAAAACAGTGAAGCATTAATAACAATAAACTGCTAAATCTTGCAGAAAAGCAAAGGAAGAATTACCTAAAAAATTCATGCAACCACCGAATGTACCGAAAAGAATTGTTTCGAAGGACAGAAATAGTTGGTATATGAGAGTATATAATAATGAAAAAGAGAGTGAACGGAAGAAATACGAATAACTGGAACGTCACTTCTCGTTTAACGTAACGCGTAGACACATTTCATTTCAATGTGTCTGCTTGGGCACTCCCGGATAGAAGGTATGGGAGGCAGGCAGTGGCAGGCAAACGGGCAACCTGTTCATCGTAGGGTGTTTATTATTTAAGTCCCAGCCTCGGCTTAACGGGTTGGATCGAATGTCGGGACCGGGAGCTCTCCAAAGAAATGTGCTCCTGAAATTATCGTTATCTTGGGTGGATCTCGTTCCAGGTACAGTCGCTAGTCGTTAGTCAGTGGTCTCGTCCCCCCCCCCCCCCCCAACCCCTTTTTGCATTGGTAATTAAACTCGAGGGACCTCGTGTGATTTTACCCCGGCATCGTCGCCCTTCGCGTATTTTCCCGTAACGTATTTCACTTCTTATGGCGCGCACTTTCCACAAACTACGCCCGTATGGTCGATATCAAGTGTGCGTGGGCGATTCATTTCGCAAGGATAAATTCAACATTAGTAGATTCCCGACTCGTATACTCTCTAAAACATGACTATTGCTCACCTATCATTCACAAATGGATCATTAAGTTTTCACCTTGCTAACTAATCCGCTTAAGGTAATCGAACAATAAGTCTCACGTGACTTCACATCATAAACACTGGTTCTCATGAAAATTAGAACACCTACGATGAAAGTATAAACGGAATATAACTATCGGTCCAAAATAAGAATAACCTTATACTTTGCGCAAGCCAACTGAGCCAAAGTCGTCTCCCACTACTCGCCTCCCCTACTCTTTTTCCTATTCTGTATAATAGCCTATATCCAAACGACAATTCTCCTACCAAAACAGACCGCGGAGAGGTCGCGCCATAATTGTGTACAGCCTAACGTGGTATAAGAGGTTTTTTTGACGCGCGGCGACGACGAAGCGACTCGGTCCCTTCTAGCGTCGCTAGAACGCTAACGATCAGAGACCGACGCCAATCGCCGCACCCAGAGTGCTGTGCTGTGCACCCGAAGTCCATATCGCCGCCACGGCCCCGCTGCGTCGCCGCACGTCATAAAAACGCCAGTGTGCGCGGGACCTAAAGAGTGTAAACGATGGGGAATTCGTAATTATCTACATATTATGTGCATAAGAGATAATAGTTTACGGTAATTACGGTATAGTTTGGGCTTAAAGGCGTAGCTATCGGAATAAGTGTATGAATAATTATATAGGAGAATGAGTATATTAAATTGACGAATTTAGTCGTTTTACGATAAACTTTTATTTCGTTCATTATTTGTGTTTTGTTATAGATAGTTTTTAGGGTTATTGGATAGTAGTATATCTTAGGTATGTTTGCTATTAAAAAACGAACAAAGCAGTTCATAGAAAAATATTTGAAAAAAAAAATACTGACCGATATATTGCGTTATGCAAGTACTTATTTAACAATGTAACTTTTATGATAATTGTTTAAAGTGGCATACAACAATTTAGAGATCTATATAGTAAAACAGAAAAGAAACTTACGCAACAATGAGAATTTACGATCTTCAATCGGATTTTTGATTCGTATTAGCCTGATGCAGTGAAGCAATCGAACCTGAAGAATATAGATGATAATAATTCCACAGGTTCTAATCCGAAGGCTTCGATAACGCTAATTGGCCTTGGGATTGAGATAGAGGATATTCAAGGGGAGGAGAGGTACCGGGTGGTAACTATACATTTGCAAGGTTCGTATGAAAAACGGCGCCAGATAATAAAAAAATTATATCAACCTTTTAGCTTTTTTGTACCAGAGAACACATACCTAATGAGATATAGCATAAAGTAATAAAGAGACACCCTATATAATCATTACACTGATATTTACTACGTTTATTTTAATTTATTTTAGAATATAAAACGATCAATACTGTCAATTTAGAAATCACGCGTCTAATTTGTTACCAGTTGGGAAAATAGACAGCTATACATTAGATTCAAATATATCTGAAACATGGTTCGCTCTCGCTTTCCGTATCTTTCTCTATCCATATCTATTTATGATATATCTCTCGCTCGCTCTTAATAATTGCAAAACTTTCATACACGAGGTACAAGAATAATTTGCACCGAGACGTCCTTCCGTGGAATTTCCAGCTTTCGAGGACGGAGAGGTCCGAGAGAGACTGGACGGTGGACTCCCACGCGCCTCGGGAGTGAGGAATAAAAAGGATGAAGATTGAACGCTCGAAGAAGCGTGTGAGAGTCAACAGCAGCGTATACCGTATTCGCAAGACGTTATCGTGTAATTGCGGGTTAATTCGAGGCTGGCAGGCAAGGATGGCGCACGAGGCGTGGGCGATACTTTTCAAGCCTGTCTGGTTTTGTCGCCCGATCCGTTTTGTCGTAGCGCGCACGCAACACGCAACGACGTGTTCGCCCAACCGACAGAGACACCCAGAAAACTGTCCTCGGCAATGATATAAGGCCGAGCAGTTTTTGCCGAATTCAACCTAATTTATCGGGGTCTGAGAGAGCCAGAATAAGGACTACTTTTTTAATCCTGCATGGGGATTCAAGGATACTTCTTTTATAATACAGTATATACATATGCATCCAGCGAGATTGATTCACGAAGATGATAGAAGCTAATAAAGTCGCGAGCTGCTAGCGTGCACGCGCGCGGCATACCTGTCAAGCGGAGACTGGAGACGCGTGCATATAAAGCCGAGAAAGTTCACGGAGAAAGATGAAGCTTTGATAGAGGTTTCGCTCGGCGAGTAGAGGGCCTATACGTGCCTTAATAGAAACACCCACGCCCTCATTATGCGGATATCGTAAACATTCGCCTCATATGCGAAGCCACCATCACCCGTATGCAAATTCTCTCGACAGGGCAGTTTGCACGCCATCGTGTAAAACAGTCGTAGTACGCCTTGGCCTCGAGCAGCCTCGAGGAACTCGGCAGCACCCTTCACGAGTATCTCCTTCTCCCTCTCTCCTTCTCTCTTCACTCGTTCGTTTAATGAGCGACCTACAACCTAGTCCATATAAATAAACTTTTCTACGATCAGTCTGATATAACGAAGAGACAACTCTGGACAACTCAATCTATAAACTCGAATCCTTCGATAAATTTTCCATCCAGTCGTTTTATCTTTATTAAATGAGTATTTTACCATTTTTTATATAAATTTAGTAACAGGTTGAAAGAAATCATTGATTTAAGGGATATAAGAGTGTTATAAAAAGAAACTGGTTGTTTTCTGAAAGACTATATTCTCGATATTCTAATCCAACTCGAATTCTTTGATGAATTTCGCATCGAGTCGCTTTATTGTTTCTTATACGAGTCATTCGCAATTTTTCATATATAAATTAGAGAGTGAGTTGAAAGAAATAATTGAAATAAGGAGTATACAAGGGTATTATTGGAGGAAGAAATTGGTGGTACTGGAAGACAGGTGCAAGGCGAAGCGAGGCGAGGCGGGGCAAGGCGAGGTAATTATGGCGAGGGATGGAAAAGTGGATTTTCACGTGCGACATGCAGGCAGCACGAGAGAGCTCCCGTTGAGAAATGATGAAGAGAAGTTACTGGCGCACTTTGTCTTGGTTGTGCAAGTATATTGCCACCCGCACGACATCCACGGTAAGACTTTCAAAGCAGCTGGACGAAGATGAACGGGTGGAGGGGCAGAGGCAGATGGCGGAGGCGAGCGAATGAAGACGCGCGAAGAGAAGCCTAAGAGAATATTGCGAAGGGGCGAGAGAGAGACAGAGAGACAGAGAGAGAGAGAGTGGCAAGAGGCATATGAGACAAGGAGAGAGATAATAAGGCGGCATGCGATGATGAGTGGTCGGCGTAAATTAGTCGGCACGTAAATTAACCACCCCCGACGATGTTGAGGCAGCGTGAATACCGCCTGGAAGCTTCACGTATCGCGTTAGACCTTGCGGCTTTCTTGCCATATGTGTCTGTATTTGGCTACGTACGTGTACTCTCTTGTAAGGTAAAAGAAAACAGTTCTCTTCCGCAACCTTAAACCGCCTGTGTTTCACTAATGAACGTCGCGTGCCACGCACGAGCACAAACCGACGGACTAGGCTGCAGGCAACGTCTTCTCTGCATACACGTTCATCACCCTTATCAAATATTAACATTATTCTGTCGTAGATATATAAATCTAGCAAGGTTTCGATACTCACGAATTTTTTCTTTTACCTAGTTTTAATTTTTAAGCAAATGATATAATCAGGTATTTGAAAAAAGATCGAGAAAACAGCATAGTCGAATGTCAAATTTGTCCAACTAAGTTTTCATTTAGCGGAAATTCTCGTGAAAACCGAGTTCGTGTATACTTCTGTTTTAAATTAGTTGTTTATTAATGCGAAACTGAGTATTGCTATCAAAAACAAGTTTTACAGTCGATGTACTAACAGAGATTACAGACTGGTTATCGAATTTACTTAATCCTTTGAAGTATTTTTCCGTTAAGCGGAACCAGCACAAATTTGTTACTTCGGAATTCTGGATCGCTGATTATACAAATCTGGAGTTAAATTTTCATATTTCAAAATTGCGAATCCGGTTTAATTTTAAAACTTTGTCCGGCATTTTAGATCCGCTATGTTGAATTTATCCGTTAACGGATCCGTAAACTGAGACTAAAAAAGTATATTATTATACAACATTTTCAATGATTACTTCAAAAGACATTACCAAAAAATATATTTTTTTTGACAAATTTGTCCATTTCTCTAATTCACTTATTTATAAGGTATATACACACAACAAATATTTACACCTTTTCAACAGCTTTTCAGCATTCTCTTATCATTACTGTAATATAATAATGCAATAAAACTCGACCTGAATACGTCAACTAAACGTTAAATAACAAAAATTGAAAAAAACCTGGTTGGTAAGGCAAATAATCACTAATATGCTTGAAAGGATCAAGATAATCGTCGAAAGGTTCGTAAGAATCTGAATGTATGATTGCAACAGATGATTGGCGTCGATGATTCGTTAAAGAATAGCAAAATAGAATTCTCCTCTGTAACAATATAGAAGCAGGGTGTTTGATCCTGATGTAGCCAGAGGGAGGATTACGAAAAACCATTGCCGATAGAATTTATTAATAGAACGAAAGGGGGCAAGAGTGGTGTATTGTAAATACAGTCTGTATCAATATACCGATCGACTACAATTATACTCGAAAGGCCTATAGGAGAGATTTATCGATAGCCTGGGAAAGTAAAAATCAAAGCAACTAAATTTCCTTAGCAAGGGAAACGTGTTGTATAACAATAACAAGAAAAAATATGAGGAAATTTGAAGCCGTATTGCTAAGGAAGTTTAGATTTATGTTTCCTTCGGTAAACTGTTTTTAGTCGGCCCAAGGTCGACGTAACCGTATCAATCAAATGAATTTTGCAATCAGGCGCGTACAAGTGCGTGCGCGCATGCTGCGTGTGCGTGTGCAAGAACACTCGAGGCAGAGTCAAGTGCACGCCCAGGGGAAAATGAAAATCTCCAATTAAAGAAGCACGAACGGGGCCAGTCGATTAATTAACGTGTGCCGACGCCTCGAATGGAACCGAAGGCTTTCGAACCAGCTTTTCGCAAGAAACCTATATATACAGCCAATATGCCTCTACGCACTGATTGAAATAGACACGATGCATTTCACAAAATTCTTCCGACACAATTATCCAGTCCAAAAGCAGCGTTGCATACCACCACGCTAATTAAAAACTACATTTGCCTGTAATTTTTCGTTCCCCATTAAGATTCCACGGCAATGTACGAATGTTAATTACAATTTGTACTATTCCACACTGCGCTTAAAATTTGGATGTAACTATTTAGTCTGTATGTCATACTATTTTCCTTCTTCTCTCAATGAACCTCCTACGCTTTTGCCTTCTTATTCGTTCTATTTCAATATTCGTAATAAGCAGCTTCTCCTTTACTCGTTTGACTACGCCTTTTATCTAATAAACTTACCTTTTTATCTTTCTTAATACCTCCGCGCCACCTAAATGCCTCTTTGGCTCTCTGTGTGCGTGTCGGTATTCCCCGTGTTTTTTAAACATCATGCACGCGATGCGTAGCTACGCTTAATACGCACTCCTCGCGAACACTTTTTTGCTGCGTATTCTTTTCGTCACGCGTGCGACGAAGCGTCGAATCATCGTTTTCGATGATAAATCAAGCACCAGAACGAATCGCCGCCACTCGTTTCTTGCCAACATGATTTAAGTGTATTAAAACAGCCATATTAAAGCATGGTAAAAAGGCACGAAAATAATCGTTATAAGCACACAAGAAGCTTTTTTCCCAACATTTTTCTCGATCCTAAAGTAATACGGTATACAATTTATTGCTTCACGTTTAACATGATCGATTGAAATACCAATAAGTAAGGTGTGCATGAGAAATCGATTAATTGACACAAATAACATTGGGATGTTCTCTTAAAATTGTGAATCTCTTGTTTTCTCAAGTAAAAGTTTGGTTTTTAAGAGTTATAAAGTGACCTCCCCTCGTACTGTATAGACAAATTAGCGAGATATTAAAGAATAAACTAAAGACCTCTCTCTTAATAATTTTTATGCGAAGGAAAAAAAAACTATTTGCAACCATTTTAGGATACAGTGCAGATTCGCTATTTCTTCCCCCTCTACTCACAAGCGCTCATTCTCCTCTCACGGTATTTTTCTCCCCTACCGTAACGACCGCAAAGGACTCGATATCATCAGCTCGCAAGAAAGCAGTTTGACTTTGTTAGGCGTGGCTGCCATCTACCGTTTTTCTCCCCCTTTCTCTCAATCCAACAAACGTTTAAATCCACCAACAAACATCAGATTGAAAAATATATGAAAACCGGTTGATTTCCATTAACCATAATCTTCCTTTTTCATAATCCATTCGTTGTCTATAATAAAACCAAAAAACTATAGCATACGAATAAATAAAGAAAGAAACAGGATAAAATCAGAAGAAAAATAGTATACTATATAAAATTTCAAACAGTCAAAGAATCATTGAATAATTGGACATATGACGAGGCTGGTAGGAGATAAATTTCGTCGAACCCCATTCAATCCCAATGAAACGCGATATCTTCATTGTATCGCAAAACCATGAATCTTGCGACACGATCGAGCGTTATACAAATTGCAAGAGTGCGCGCGAAGAGTATAGAGATCGCAGAAAGATTCATATGAGCAGGTTGGAGAGAGAAGTGCGACACAGCGGAGCAAGAAAATGCCCGTTGCCCGACAGAAGAAGAAATAAGAATCACAGAGCGACACACCGCGCACCGGTGCAAACGCAAAACGCACCAGGCACCACGCTTTGGAGGATTATCCAGGCCGGGATCTTCCGCGTGAGGAGATCGGTGTTCCTCCCCCGCTTGCTCGTCGGCGGCGGCGGCAACTTCGCGTACAGAGCGTCTACATAAATCACCGGTAGACGCCGAGCCTTTTGAAATTATATGGCTCGCACTCGCACGGATTTTGAAAGTTCCTCGCAGCGATATCTCGATATCTGCATGCCAGATCGACTCGAGTCATCGCGAGCTGCCTGAGCCCCTTTCGATATATCGATACGCGTCCGTCTTTGTCATACCTCACTCCGCGTATTTCCTTTCTGCCTCCTCTCATCTTCCGAGCATCCAACCTGCACGAGAACCTCTTCTCGACCCATCCTTACCCCTTCCCCCCCCCCTCCTTCTCCTCCTCCTTCACCTTGCAACGTTTCGAGCAGCGTTCGCGCCACGAAGAGATTAACCTCGATTTTACCGATCGATAACGCTCTGAAATACCTATAAATCAATCCGGAGCAATGTTTGACGTACCTTTTGCTATATAGCTATACGGCCTTCCAGCGATTGGCCAATTTAGCAATTGGGTTTCTCTCTGTTTGTTCTAACACACGGAGCGTGTAAAGCGCGGTGAAATTTTGTGTGGAAGAAGCTCGTGGTTGAAGAGATGCTGAGTAACAGGGCGAATTTATTGAAATGTTATCGTTAGGCATGGTAGCGGATCTGGGTAAAATCTTGGCAGAATGTGGCAGGTTATTCGTGTTGAGCGCTGGTTTCATTGCGAGTGTAACGAAAGGACGTGGCGAGACAGGGCGAAGGAAGCTGAAGAGCGAGGGCCGGGTAGACGCGTAAGGATGGATGGACGAATGAAGAAGGTATTATATGGCAACTACAACCGTGGTGAAGCGAGTTTTTATCGCGGCCGCCATCTGCCGACCGATCGTCATTACCGCGCTAAGTAATCCTTGGGAGGACTGTAGTATGTGTCTGCTGCTGCTGTATCTTCGTTCTTCGGTTGCTGTCTCACCGGTGGAGCACCACGAGCATCGTGCCAACTCCGTCTCGCTGCTTCCCCTCTTCTTTCTTTATCCATCTTTATCACAGCTCGTTATACTACGTACCTGAACATTTTTCCCCAAAGACTAGAAGTCCTAGGTTTTTCTGCAATATCCTCTTCGCGTCGTCCTACCATTTCAATTATTTTTTCCACTCCCAGTAAGACATTACACTTAAAGCGTTGAATGAAAAATTAAACATCGTTCTTGTGTATACAGAAGAAAAGGAGATAAAAATTTATAATTATTTGAGAAGCATCTTCGAATATTGCCACTTGTCCAGAAATACGTGTCGATTAAACGGTCGGCATGTTCTCGTGCGACAAACGTAAAGTAATAGTCGGATGTAAGAAGACACGAGCGTTTTATCAATATAGCTCGAGTTGTGCATGGTATATATCTTTATACGCGTATCTCGCAATGCAATTATTGATAGCTGTAAAGAATTAATTTACCCTTTGATCGAGAAAGAAGCCGAGTCATAGACAGATCGATTTGAGCGAGTGGCTGCACGTGCGAGTGTGCTTTTTGCGGTTCGCTAAAATTTTCTAATTAACTCTTTGGTAGACAGGAGTCGTTAGTTTTCATTGGTAGATGGGAGAGAGCGATTACTAGTCAGTGAAATAATCTATAAGTACACGCCCACGCTGTAAAAAAATCTATAAAATTATAGTGTAGATTAAACGTCTTGGCTTAATCGTAACTGGCATTCGAAAACTTATCTGGGATCATGCGGAAGATCTAGAAGTGCTTCCATAGATCCCCCTCCCCCTGTTTTCTCGATCCACTCACTCGTGACATGCAAAAGCGTTGCACGGTAGAGCGACGCATAACGGAAACTGATTTATACCACTGCTCCCCACCCCCCACTCTTCCCCCCATCCATTTACCCAACGCCAACCCAACCATCTCTGCATCGTTCCACCCATTCTTCTCTATTTTTTCTCTTTCACCTTTGCTCTCCGTTCCCGCTACCCTGGTATGTAAATAACACGAGCTATAATTAGCCAACTTATACATGACGAGCAAAGTTTCGGTACCTCTTAAGTCACTTTACAGTTATTAATTCTTTGATCGCTAATTAGTCGTGGCGATTGAAACGAACCATGCCGCGCGAGTATGCCGAAATGATTAATAAGCTCGATCGAATGTCTTCTAATTCAGCAGCTTGCACTTACACGATGCATCTTGACTGCAGCGTTTCGAGCACTCCGGATGATAATTTTTCTGGGAAAAACAGGGGTCTTGATTGCACGGCAATAAAACTGTTTCGCCTGGTTTCCCGCTGGGAGTGGAAAAAATTGGACGACCGCGATTCCGTGTCAGGGATGGCTAAACGCGGCAAACTGAATTCTTGGAGGAACCGCAAAGAGCGAGCTACGGCGTTGGTTACAATGCGGAAAGAAAAGTATTCATGATCGTAACCGTTCCTGCGAGCTGACGCCTCCGCAGCTGCAAGGTGCACTGACCGCGACGCATAATTACTTATTTAATGTTCAAATTACGCGTATTTATATATATATATATATATATATATAGAGAGAGAGAGAGAGAGAGAGAGAGAGTGAACAGCACGCGCCTTCGACGTCACTAATAACGCAAAAAAGCGAATGCACGACAGCTGCGCAACCGTGCACCAATCCTGCGAGTTTTCTTTGTACCGAAATATCACCATATTGTGCTTCTTGGATACCAGGAAGCATACTCTTTGATAATAAAGCGTCAAATGCTTTGACTCCTTCGAAGAGGTGGAGGGGGGGGGGGGGGATGGTTTGGAATTTTGATTGTAAGATCGAGTTGACGCAAGGAAGCTGGCTGACGATGATAACGAAGCGCGGGGACAGCCGAAAGCGATTCGGAGGTCTTTCGTAAGATCAGAGCCGGTCGATTGGTACACGATAACCGATGCCCGTCGGTCGTTAATTATCGCGATCGACTTTTTGATCGTGACCGCGTTCTACCGAGCTGAGGGAACGAGTCGATTCCGATGGAGGAGGAGGAGACGTTCGTGGGTGAATGTAATTAAGAATACGCGCGGCGTGCCTCGATCGTGATTTCGTAAGCGCTCGATTTAATTAACTCGAATTAACGTGTTTTAATTACATATCGTCCAAATCCGGCATGCCACCCACCCCTTTCGTACCCGCGATGCCCACGCCCCCTTAATCTCCCTCGTCCTGACGAAACGTCCATTGGAACCAAATAACTTTTAAAACTCCATATACTACTAATTACCGGGTCATAAACCGAATGATTACCAAAGTTTCGACTATGCCTTCTTATTTTATTCGCTGTATCCTAGAAAGCTATGAGAAAGGAACAAACGACCTACCGTGTAAGAAAGCTTTAATTAATGCAGTACTTTTTCAGACCAATTAACTTTGATGGGGAGAAAATGGAAAATTGGGATTTGCGAAGAAAGGTTTTTTCCCGTGTAGTTTGCGAATAAGTGTGTGTATACGTATGGGAGACGGATAAAAGAAGCTTTCGACCCAGAATCGCCGCTTTTTGTCCCGTAGCTCATCAAACTTTTACCGCGAGCCAACATGCGTAATTAACGATTTCTGCTGGAAGCGGCGACGACTTTCTTCTCGAGTGCGTGCGCCTACGGTTCACAGCTCGTTAATACAGGCGATTTATCGTTGGGGAGAAAGAAGTACTTTCATCCGAGCACCGATCAACCGCCGAGGATTCCGCAGGAAACTTAGCGATGTAGCAAATTCAACTCTGCGAGTATCTCATTAGCTTCGCCCCGTCAAGCTCGAGCGAAATATTTTATACCGTCCTGAAAACTATCGCGAGAGCGCGTAAGCAGCAAAGTCAACTGTGTCAATCTCATTTCTTTGACCGCAGAGACCACACAACGTAAGCAACTCACTCATCCAGCTGGAAATTACGCTTTCACGCTTATCAAATCTCGCGACAATCGTATATTTCAAGAACAACAAGATTTTTAATCCTCGTTTTATTTTCATTGTACAACAGTCTTTATCGGTAGCTGATATTTCTTAAATAATAGAGAAGCTTGTGTGAGTGATAACACGCGCATGTATATACCGTAGGACACTATGTATATACAGGCGATAGGATTATAGTTGACGGGGTATACAAGGCGAGTCGAGTCGAATCGCGACAAAACGAGACAGGACGAGACAAGACAGACCAGTGTGAAGTTAGCATCCCAAATTTTAAAAATGGAAAAAAACCAAACAGTTCTAGTAGCACCTGGAAAAGTTCTACAGTTCCTTGCTATTTTTCAAAAAAGTTCTGCAGATTGAACTCGAAAAACTATAAAAGGATGGTTTGGGGTGCCAACTTCACTCTCTCTCTCTCTCTAATATTCAAACGCTTATATCCTTTGAAGTAAAAGTACTATCGATAAAAACTAATAGACTTAGTTATAGAACTCTTTAGGGTGCCATTGGAACTCTAGTTAAAAATCGAAAATATTAAAAAAAGAATTTTAACAGTTCCAAGCAATCTTATGGGAGTTCCTATGGCACCCTAAAGAATTCTATAACTATGTCTATTAGTTTTTATCGATAGTACTTTTAGTTTAAAGGATATAAGCATTTGAATATTAGAGAAAGTGAAGTTGGCACCCCAAACCATCTTTTTATAGTTTTTCGAGTTCAATCTGCAGAACTTTTTTTGAAAAATAGCAAGGAACTGTAGAACTTTTCCGGGTGCTACTAGAACTGTTTGGTTTTTTTCCCCATTTTTTAATTTTGGATCCGAGTGCCAACTTCACACTGATACAAGACAGGTCAGGTATAAGCGGTTGAAGAGACCTTAGGCCTTAGACACACAAGAGGGCAGGATCGGCACGGTGGACAGGTGCCACACGCTGGGGCACCCACCGTAGCTAGTTAATGGGGTCTCGCTGGCGGTTTCACCGTCTTTCTGCACCATGAACCCCTGCGATAATTGTCGCATAAAGTCGGCACATTATTGCGTTATGGGTTTCTGCGGCGTATCGCGAGATATTACGGCTCTTCCACTGGACCACGTAATGGCTGCCCCACACGATGCTGAGTACAGCTTCGAGAGAATCCTGTCTCTCTCTCTCTCTCTCTCTCTCCCTCATCTGCCCCAAACTCGATAAGTAAAAATAGTCAGCGCTTAGCAGCGCGATCCACTCGTGAGAAAGCACGACAAAAAATTCTTTAATTAAATCTACCAAAAACTTGGCAGATTAAGCGACGAAGCTTCATTTCGGTCAAGATATCCGTTCTCCGCTATCTCGCTACTTACGGAATTGCGAAAACTGCCGTTACATTCGCCTCGGCGTATCTCAAAAATCCCGTTCAGCGAGGTCCATGATAAATTCATTTACGAGGGTATAACGGAAGGAAAGTGATTTTGCCAAATGGGAGCGAGATATTGTTGGCTCGCGAGAGTCATGGAAGGTGAGGAGGGTTCTCCACTCCCAAAAGGGGATTCCACGCTGTCCGGAGAGACAAACAAAAGACATTAGCGTTCAACTTCTCGTATTTTAAAGGCCACTCGAACGCCTCCGCGCCAACTTGCTTCTTAAGCTGCTTTCACACCAAAATAATACGCTGCTATACCCCACTATAGACGTTGCTACAACTGATGAGTAATGCGATCGATGCACTTAAAAACTATGTAACGAGTAGAAAATCTGAAGCACAATGGATACCGTTGTTATATACATATATATATATATATATATTATAAAACGGTCCACACTATGAAATAGATATCGAGCATTATATCTATTGGATAGATATAAAGCGTAAGTTGAGATTTACGATAGCAGTGGAGATGGTATCTATGAGAGGGAGCCGGTAATAAAGGATCGATGAGAGCGAGTAGAGGTTTCAGTAGCTTTCGGTTTGTAATAAGGAGGCGAGTTTCGCCGCAGGTGGGTCAACGTGAACGAGGCTTTACGGAGCTGCCGGTCGTAAAGGGGCTTCGTTGGAGTCGGGATCTCTGGTGGGGTTCGAAATCTGTTCGCGGGTTTTCGGAGGGGGGGGGGGGGGAGGGCAGTGTTCCTTTCGGCAGGACATCAGAGGGACCGCGGCGTAGGACGAGAGAGCTTTATCTCGAAATCGCAAACGCGCTTTTGCGCGTTGGCGGACAGCGCTTTCTAAATCACTCACTGCCACCTCCTTCGCTTTCTCTCTTTTCCTCTTCCTTCTCCTACTCCCCTCCCCCTCGAAAGATTCTTTCCGTAGCTCGAGCGTGCTCCTACGCGGAGAGATGCGACAATGTTTCGTATACGACGTTCTATTTTCGCGCGAAGACGTCGACCTCCCGGCTGATCGTAAACCCGTCGAAACAGTTGCATTAAACCTAGAACAGGTACCTCGCAACTGCACATGGTCACTGACGGCGACCGAAGCGTCTCTAAAGTCGAATATTCACCGAGGAACACCACACTGTTATAATATAATACCCTCGTGCGGGTCCAACGAGAAATTGTAGTAAACCTCGCTTGGTAAAAACTCTGGACGATTGGACTTCCGCTGGATCGATTATGTAATACCAATCATTTAACTCGAGAATTTCTACGAATACAATAGAGTTGCGAGAAAAGCGTGAAATATTTTTCAGGAAAATTATTTTGGCAGTGTTGGGCAATTTATTGGATCTGGCAGACTTCCACGCGCGCGCGTTACGCGAATCTTATTCTTACCGGTGAGTAAATTGCTTTACCGATGGAATATTTTGGCTAAGAAAGAGTTATTTGCGGAGGTCTAATTTATCAATTAGGCAGATACACGTCGAAGCATCTCGCAGATAGGGTTATGTTAATGCGAGAATCGAATTAAGGGTGCTGGGCTTATCATGGCAGCGAGAGCAAGCAGCCCTACAACCTGGCTAGATGGATTTTCGTGGTAAATGCCCGAGCGAGGAATTTAGGAATTTCGAAAGAAACGTTCCAGTGGCGAACGTAAGGGCGAACCGAAGAAAAGTTAAGCCACACCTGACATAAGAGCGAAGGATCACCACTGCTAATTACTGGAGTCTCCTTGTGCACGTAATTATACCGGACTACCGTTTTCGCTTATGAGAACAGGTGAACGTCCAGTGGTTCTCAATCAGCCAGCTTTCATGAAAATATATTATTGTTATTATTAAAAAATGCAATCGGTCGTAGAGTATATATATATATATATATATAGTGCAGCACTCTTAATTATTTAGAAATCCCGATGCAAGGGGCCCGACTTCCTAACTTGGTTAGCCGCTTCCCTTGCTGATTACATTCATTCTTAACCAAGGAGAAGCTTTTATCGAGGAAGGACGGACGTGGTCGAGACAAGAAGTCCGGAAATCTAGACGCTTGCTCGTTCCGATCGTTCATGTGATTAACGATAGAGCCAAGGACGATTTGAATTGTACACGATATACCTTGATTGAGACATTGCACTTTAGAAATTTTTTCGATAACGCAGAAAATAAGCAGTAATAATGTTCTGAACGAGTTGAGATTTTTCATAAAAAAAAGTCCTGTATTAAAGAATAGGAAAACTTATAAAGAAGGACATATTTCGCAGCAGGTGATTCAATCAATATTAATCATAAAATACTCAAGTGTCTGCATTTGCATTTCTTTGATACACGTTGAGTATCTTTCGTCCTTCGTGCCCTTTCGCTGAAGAAAACACACCTGGTAGACACATTGCACATTTTTCTATGTATATGGTAAGGAACTAATATAAATCTGACAAGTTGCAGCGCCAAACGCATGAGAGTTATTAAAACACTTGGCATGCATTGATTATGAGTCAGACTGGTAATTTCGACGAGGGAATCCAAACAAGAATAAACAAAACAGACAATGACACGGTTTTAGCTAAAGAAGCACGAACCACGTGAAAAATAAAGCACTTTTTGCGATATAGAAAAGTGAGGGATCACACACATTTTGCCGAATTTCATCATGAGGCTTTGGAAGAAGAGAGAGATTACATGCTACTGCATTCTCACCTTGGAAGGCGTAGGGAAAAAAGATAATTACAAAAGAGCAGTATCGGTTCATAATTATACCTCTTTTGCCATTAAGACTGAAATGATATGAATGAAGTACAAATGCTAATTTCATCCAGCTGCAGACCTGCCTTCTTTAGCTTCTCAATAATTCTTTTCTCACGTAGGTAGATTTCGCTCACAGGGCCTGGCGTAGCTTACGACATTTATAAAATGGCCTATTACATTCCATGTCATATACCAACCATAAAGTTACTCCCAAATCGAGCAATAAATACGAGATTATAAACTTGTATAGTTTCGATTCTCTCGTTCTTCGCTATAAATAAAATACATTGTAGAAAAAACATATACATACAACAAATGATAAATTCAAGCACAACCTAATTCATCAAATAAACAAGTGGGATATATATTAAAATAAGATATACGGATATCGCGAGAAAAGAGTATAAAAATGTAAAAGTTGAAAGTCGGTTAAAATAAGTGCGTGTACATGTATTGGTATATATGCTTAACGGCGAGGTGGGGGTAGAATAATGTAGGCAGTAGCGGAGGGGATTGCAAGAGTCACGGGGAAAAGGTAAGAATGGGAAGCTGTGCGAAAGAAATAAAGCAAAGGGAAGAGCAGCGCGGTGAATTTATTATCGTAGCGTCGCGCCGCGAGTCTCGAAAGAGCGGCGAGCGAGCGAACACGAGCAGTTAGGGTACCTGCGCGTACAAATAAGACACTGGTGGGAGGACCGAGTGCCTACAAATGAGGAGGAAGAAAGAGGATCGCCTTAAGAAGAGCTCGTAACAGGTGTTCTGTGAATAATCCATAAATGAATCTGGCACTCGACGCGCGATTTACGATATTCAGCTGGAGATAAAATCTTCGTAAAAGCGTTATACTTTCTGAGAGCATGCTGCGATACAACTTTTTCTTGCGATCATTAAGAGTAAGGTCAATACCGACATTACAGAGCGGTTCCACCTCAAATCTTAGTTTTCAAACTACAGCTTTATTTATGGACCGATTTTCAAATTTACGATGGTTTTGGAATCGGCAGAATAGCAGCTTTGGGATAAAACAAAGAAATACTGTAAAATTAAAAAAAAAATATATATGAATATTAATAAAAAAATATTAAAATTTAATGAAGCTAAAATCTAAAGATTTCGCTGTTTTATCCCATAGACATTATTTTGCTGATTCCAAAATGTCCTCAAAATCGAAAATCGGTTCACAAATAACGCTGTAGTTTGAAAACTAGTAATTATGATGAAATTTGCTCTAAAGAGACGTAATGTCGGTAAAACAGAACACTTTTTCTAATATTATTTTTACCCAAAAGAGGGCACTGTAAATACACGATTTTATAAATAAAAGTATTCAAAACAAAATACGGCTTCCCAGGATTATTATTACATACATTATTTGAGAATGCTGAAGCTGATGCTACAAGGAGAGGGATGCCTTGTTCATCCCACATTCAGCTAAAACAACAACAAAGACGATCGGACTTATAGTTTAGATGCAAAAAATGTATAAATCTAACAGAGAAGATGTTTGAAAAACGATAAACGTAGTGATTTCTGTCTCCTATCCATTCTAGCAACAAATCTCAAATATAAACGAAATTAAGAAGATAAAATGATAATTATCAAGGTAGATGTTGTAATATAGATTTTAGCTTAAAAGAATAGAAATTACTGTTTTGATTGCTCATCTAATGATCGAGAGAATCGATGCTAACTGTAGAATCTCTTTCCTTTTCCAACCAACAATCGATGATATTCAAATAATTTTTGCAGCCAAACTATCGGTCGGATCAATTTCGTTGTTGTTTTAAATGATAATGTTGCAAATCAGGAGCTCTTTATAATTTTTCCATATTTTTCCCATCAATAATGAGCGTGTGCGACCGACATTAGTACAACGCTCCTCTTGCCCCCCCTTCCCGCACCCCTCTCCTTGACCAAAGCATTTACGCAGTGTAAACCCGAGCTTCTAGGCTATTGCTCGGTATGAGGTAAGGGGTATGCTCTGCTCGCTAGCGGGTGAGACGGAAGGAGACGCGAGGGGAATGCAAGTCTCTCAGAAGGAATTTTCATACTACGGGCTTACTTGTAGGTGGAAAAATCTGGAAAAAATAAGGCATATTCATCTTTAGACAGACTATCGTCTAAAACAAAGATATTCTCGATCGGACCAATGGTTTGGCAATAAGAATTGTTTAATCGATAACTTGCATTCCCTTCGCGTCTCCTTTCGTCTCGCCCGCTAGCGAGCGGAGCGTTCCCCTTACGTCATACCGCGCAATAATCATGAAACTCGGTTTCACGCTGGCGTAATAGCTTTGTGGAGTGGAAAGAGGGGCGTCAAATGCAGCGTTGTACTAATTTCGGTCGTATACACTTATTATTGATGAGAAAAATCTGAAAATAATGTAGCATATTCTTCATTTACCACACTTTCAGCTAAAACAAGAAAAAAATCCCTCGGACCAATAGTTTAGCTGCAAAAAATGATTGAAAGTTACACAGCGTTGGTTGAAGAAAGATAATTGCACTATTTGATGCCTCGCTGTGATTTTTAGTAACAATTGAATAAATCTTCAAGAAAATAAGCATTTATTTTAAAGTAGATGTTATTTTCTACATCTACGATCTTAAATTCATATTTTCATCAATTTTGAGAGATCAGCTGCTGTTGGAAAGAGAGTAACGCGTGCCGTAGTTCGTCTGTCCTTGTCCAATCGACACTTTGTAACATTCAAACATTTTTCACAGCCAAACTATTAATCCGACCAACTTTTTTCCTGTTTTAGTCGAAAATATAGTAAATGAGGAAGATGCTGAATTAATTTCAGATTTTTCCCATCAAAAATGAGCCTGTACGATCGAAACTCATAAAACATTACTTTTGTCTCTTCTCTCTTTCCCTCTCAGGCACACGACGCACGGTGAACGTGAATCTGCTACTAGACTAGCCTTTGAGGGGGGGAAAGAAGGGAGAGGCAAAAGCAATATTTATGATTTCGACTCGTACAGACACATTTTTCATGAGAAAAATCTGAAATTAATATAGCGTGTTCCTCATTAACCATATTTGCGACTAAAACAAGAAAGAAGACGCTCGGATTAATAGTTTAGCTATAAAAAATGTTTGAATGTTATTCATCGTTGGTTGAAGAAAGATAAACGAACTATTTGATGCCTCGCTGTGTTTCCTGGTAAAAATCGAAGAAATGTTCAAGAAAATAAGCATTTATTTTAAAGTAGATGTTATTTTCTCTATCTACGATCCTAAATTCATATATTTATCAATTTTGAGAGATCAGCTGATGATGGAAAGAGAGTAACGCGTGCCGTAGTACGTCTGTCCTTGTTCAATCGATACTATGCAACATTCAAACATTTTTCACAGCCAAATTATTAATCCGAACGACTTCTTTCTTATTTTAGTCGAAAACATAGTAAATGAGGAAGATGCTGAATTAATTTCAGATTTTTCCCATCAAAAATGAGCCTGTACGATCGAAACTCATAAAACATTACTTTTGCCTCTTCTCTCTTTCCCTCTCAGGCACACGACGCACGGTGAACGTGAATCTGCTACTCGACTCGCTAGCGACGGGGAAAGAAGGAAGAGGCAAAAGCAATATTTATGATTTCGACTCGTACAGACACATTTTTCATGAGAAAAATCTGAAATTAATATAGCGTGTTCCTCATTAACCATATTTTCGACTAAAACAAGAAAGAAGTCGCTCGGATTAATAGTTTAGCTATAAAAAATGTTTGAATGTTATTCATCGTTGGTTGAAGAAAGATAAACGAACTATTTGATGCCTCGCTGTGATTTTTAGTAACAATTGAATAAATCTTCAAGAAAATAAGCATTTATTTTAAAGTAGATGTTATTTTCTACATCTACGATCTTAAATTCATATTTTCATCAATTTTGAGAGATCAGCTGCTGTTGGAAATGGAGTAACGCGTGCCGTAGTTCGTCTGTCCTTGTCCAATCGACACTTTGTAACATTCAAACATTTTTCACAGCCAAACTATTAATCCGACCAACTTTTTTCCTGTTTTAGTCGAAAATATAGTAAATGAGGAAGATGCTGAATTAATTTCAGATTTTTCCCATCAAAAATGAGCCTGTACGATCGAAACTCATAAAACATTACTTTTGTCTCTTCTCTCTTTCCCTCTCAGGCACACGACGCACGGTGAACGTGAATCTGCTACTAGACTAGCCTTTGAGGGGGGGAAAGAAGGGAGAGGCAAAAGCAATATTTATGATTTCGACTCGTACAGACACATTTTTCATGAGAAAAATCTGAAATTAATATAGCGTGTTCCTCATTAACCATATTTGCGACTAAAACAAGAAAGAAGACGCTCGGATTAATAGTTTAGCTATAAAAAATGTTTGAATGTTATTCATCGTTGGTTGAAGAAAGATAAACGAACTATTTGATGCCTCGCTGTGTTTCCTGGTAAAAATCGAAGAAATGTTCAAGAAAATAAGCATTTATTTTAAAGTAGATGTTATTTTCTCTATCTACGATCCTAAATTCATATATTTATCAATTTTGAGAGATCAGCTGATGATGGAAAGAGAGTAACGCGTGCCGTAGTACGTCTGTCCTTGTTCAATCGATACTATGCAACATTCAAACATTTTTCACAGCCAAATTATTAATCCGAACGACTTCTTTCTTATTTTAGTCGAAAACATAGTAAATGAGGAAGATGCTGAATTAATTTCAGATTTTTCCCATCAAAAATGAGCCTGTACGATCGAAACTCATAAAACATTACTTTTGTCTCTTCTCTCTTTCCCTCTCAGGCACACGACGCACGGTGAACGTGAATCTGCTACTCGACTCGCTAGCGACGGGGAAAGAAGGAAGAGGCAAAAGCAATATTTATGATTTCGACTCGTACAGACACATTTTTCATGAGAAAAATCTGAAATTAATATAGCGTGTTCCTCATTAACCATATTTTCGACTAAAACAAGAAAGAAGTCGCTCGGATTAATAGTTTAGCTATAAAAAATGTTTGAATGTTATTCATCGTTGGTTGAAGAAAGATAAACGAACTATTTGATGCCTCGCTGTGATTTTTAGTAACAATTGAATAAATCTTCAAGAAAATAAGCATTTATTTTAAAGTAGATGTTATTTTCTACATCTACGATCTTAAATTCATATTTTCATCAATTTTGAGAGATCAGCTGCTGTTGGAAATGGAGTAACGCGTGCCGTAGTTCGTCTGTCCTTGTCCAATCGACACTTTGTAACATTCAAACATTTTTCACAGCCAAACTATTAATCCGACCAACTTTTTTCCTGTTTTAGTCGAAAATATAGTAAATGAGGAAGATGCTGAATTAATTTCAGATTTTTCCCATCAAAAATGAGCCTGTACGATCGAAACTCATAAAACATTACTTTTGTCTCTTCTCTCTTTCCCTCTCAGGCACACGACGCACGGTGAACGTGAATCTGCTACTAGACTAGCCTTTGAGGGGGGGAAAGAAGGGAGAGGCAAAAGCAATATTTATGATTTCGACTCGTACAGACACATTTTTCATGAGAAAAATCTGAAATTAATATAGCGTGTTCCTCATTAACCATATTTGCGACTAAAACAAGAAAGAAGTCGCTCGGATTAATAGTTTAGCTGCAAAAAATGATTGAAGGTTACTCAGTGTTGATTGACGAAGGACAGACGGATCTCCTGCATGTTTTCCTTATTACCTGCAAAAGAAGCTTTGAAGGTTTTGAAATTAAGAGTCAATTAATTTAAAATATACAATGTTTTATTTATCTGTACATTTGATAATTAGGAATAAAGGGGTAATAGTTGCTAACGGGGGGGGGCATCCCATAAACTAAATTGGGGGGCTGCATGAATGTAGGGGGGGTGTTATAGCACATGGGGTAATGTGGCTGTTGCTGCTGCTGGTAGTGGTGGTGGTGGTGGACTGCCGTTGGCTGCGGTGGAGGCTGGACCTCCATGGATTGGAGTGAGAAGCTCCTCATCTGTAAATAGTCAGATCGTTAGAATATGTTTCAATAAATAATGAAATTGAGTGATTTTTTTACTTACAGCTACGTTGGAGGTTTTTTTGGCGCGGCGGCTCTTCTTTTCGGCTGCCCCAGCAGCGGCGGCGGCAGCGGCCAATCTTTTAGACCGCCCTTGGCGGTATTTTTGCCTCTTGAGGCGAGCTTTCTCCTGAAAATTGAAATTTTAATTTAAAAAAAGAATTAATTTAAATAAATATAACACAAAATGGTAGGTACTCACTTTTTCCTCCGGATTCTTAGTCCTGGATGGTCCAGGTGCAGCGGCGGCTTGTGGCAGAGGTGCAGCGGCGGCTTGTGGCGGAGGTGCAGCGGCGGCTTGTGGCGGAGGTGCAGCGGCGGCTTGTGGCGGAGGTGCAGCGGCGGCTTGTGGCGGAGGTGCAGCGGCGGCTTGTGACGGAGGTGCAGCGGCGGCTTGTGGCGGAGGTGTAGCGACGGCTTGTGGCGGAGGTGCAGCGGCGGCTTGTGGCGGAGGTGCAGCGGCGTCGGCGATGGCTTGTGGTGGTGGTGGAGGTGGCACCCATTGCACCCACCTGGTAGATGGCAGCGGAGGCGAGGCCTTTTTAGGCCCTCTCCGCGACCCAGTCGTGGCCGAAGTGGAATTCTTCGGCGATGGTAAGGGGGGAAACTCCTTACTTCTTGAGGGGGTCCTCGAGCGTCGCGTATTCTGAAAAAAAACAATATCATTTGTAGTAAATAACGACGATGGCAATAATATGTACAATCTTCGAAGAGTCGCTTTTGTGTTTCGAAGTTCGCTGTGAATGTAAACATTATGTTAGATATTGTTTACATTCACAGCGTAACTGAAACCACATTTGCGACTCTTTGAAGGTTGTACATATTATTGCCATTACATGGATATAAAATTTTAATAATTAATATAACTAAATCCGAAATCGGACGATGCTTTTTCTCGTACTGAATTGCTTGCTGAATTTAGAATGGTGACTGCTGATTGGATATTTGCATTATTATAACCAATCAGTAAACAACATTTTAATTCATCAAGTAATCCAGCACGAGAAAAAGTATGGTCTGATTTCGGCTTTGTGTAAAATATGTTCATTGTTTCATTCTGTCTTTTGTACAGCTTCTTATATCTATTCTTTGCATACTTATTACAAGTCTACAAAAATTAGATATAAGAAGTTGTAAAAAGGACAGAAATATATGAAACACTGAATATATTTTATAACACTTTTTTCTTATTTTCAGGTTTTTATTTACAGCTACTTCACTCGCGGAATAAGAATTATAAAGAACACTTACCATTTTCTTTGCACTTCCTTCCGACATTGATGATGGACTCGATTGCACACACGATCCTCTCACTGGTGTGATTCAAACGGAACTAATAATGCTCTTCACCGCAGGTGGGAGGGGGGGCGTTCATCGGTTACCCAATATTACCCATAATTCGCGATTTCCCTATAATGTCTACAGTGGTGACAACTTCAATTGTGTGTGGTATGCGTGCGTGACGTAGACGTGATTTAAAAGTCTTTCAGTGCAGTGTGCAGTTTTATTTAAAAAGTGATTTTGTGAGTGAATAATTCTATTTAGTGGTTCCTGGTTAGATTGGCGTAATAGGTGAGTAATTACTCCATTTTTTCTTTATGTTTTCATTTCTCTCTATCTTTTTCTCTCTTATTTTAATATATTTTTCCATGACAGTAGCTCTTCTGTCACCAGCTATTCCTCCTCCTCATTTCATACCTGCAATCTTTCATTATTTTCAGTGCCCTCTCATTCTTTTTCTCATTATAATACTCGCTCTCTCTCTCACTCACTCACCCTCCACCTGTCAAAAGGTGTCCTTTCCAACTTTTCGTGTACCCCATCTCTTTACTACGCAGCCAGTCTTGTATCAAATTCTAGGATGCTTACTATTTCTCCCTCTCTCTCCTTTGTAAGCCCTTCCCTTCTATTATCCATGTTCAACTATTACTATTATAACTGGACAAATATATAGCAAAATCTCTATTGTACATAAAGATTCTTCCATTATCCTTTTTTCAATCTTTATGTGCAATAGAGATTTTGCTATATATTTGTCCAGCTGCGGTAGTGACAAGTGAACATGGATAATAGAGGGGAAGGGCTTACAAAGGAGAGAGAGAAATGGTGAACAAGGTAGAATTTGACACAAGACTGGGTAGGTAGTACAGGGATGGGGCACAAGAATAGTTGGAAAGGAGACCTTTTGGCAGGTGGAGGGTGAGTGAGAGAGAGAGAGCGAGTATTTCAGTGAGTAAAAGAATGGAAGGTCACTGAAAAAAGTGAAACATTATAGGTATGAAATAAGGAGAAGGTATAGCTGGTGACGCAGGAAGGAAAGAAAGGAACAGGTGTAAGGAAACCTTCTTCCATCACCAGCTATTCCTCCTCCTCATTTCATACCTGCAATCTTTCATTATTTTCAGTGCCCTCTCATTCTTTTTCTCATTATAATACTCGCTCTCTCTCTCACTCACTCACCCTCCACCTGTCAAAAGGTGTCCTTTCCAACTTTTCGTGTACCCCATCTCTTTACTACGCAGCCAGTCTTGTATCAAATTCTAGGATGCTTACTATTTCTCCCTCTCTCTCCTTTGTAAGCCCTTCCCTTCTATTATCCATGTTCAACTATTACTATTATAACTGGACAAATATATAGCAAAATCTCTATTGTACATAAAGATTCTTCCATTATCCTTTTTTCAATCTTTATGTGCAATAGAGATTTTGCTATATATTTGTCCAGCTGCGGTAGTGACAAGTGAACATGGATAATAGAGGGGAAGGGCTTACAAAGGAGAGAGAGAAATGGTGAACAAGGTAGAATTTGACACAAGACTGGGTAGGTAGTACAGGGATGGGGCACAAGAATAGTTGGAAAGGAGACCTTTTGACAGGTGGAGGGTGAGTGAGAGAGAGAGAGCGAGTATTTCAGTGAGGAAAAGAATGGAAGGTCACTGAAAATAATGAAACATTGCAGGTATGAAATGGGCATTAGGTCAAGGTTTTTATGCAGAAAGATTCCCTTAGACTTGTTTCTGTCCTTCTTGAATCAACTCTGTGTAACATTTAAACATTTTTCACAGGCATACTATAAGTCAGAGGGATGTCATTCTTGTTTTACTTGACAGTATGGAAAATGAGGAACATGTTAAAATTTTTTCAGATTTTTTCTCGACTAGCCTGTGGGAGGGGAAAGAAGGGAGTGCAGAACAGCGTTTTATGATTTCGACTCGTGCAGCCTTTTTTTTGTTTGGAAAAATCTGAAAATAATTTAGCGTATTCCTTATGTAATATACTTTCAGGTATAGCAAGAGAGAAATCGCTGGGATCAATAGTTTGGCTTTGACAAATCATTAAAAGTTACACAGTGTTGATTGAAGAAGGATGAACATAATGCTTCATGTTTCGCTCTTTTTCCAGCTCAAAAATTCAAAAATAATTACGAATATAAAGATGTACTGGAAAGTAGATGTTATTTCCTACATTTACGCTAAAAAAATCATGTATTTATCAATTTTCATAAATCAGCTGTTGTCGGAAAAAGAGTGACGCGTGCCGTAGTTCGTCTGTACTTGTTCAATCAACTATCTGTTACATTCTATCAATTTTCACAGTCAAACTATTAATCCTAGCGACTTCTTTCTTGTTTTACCTGAAAGTAAAATAAACGAGGAACATGCAACAATTTTTTCATATTTTTCCTACTGAAAATGAGCATGTACGACCGATAAAAATAACACACTGCTTTCATTTCTTCTCTCTTTCCCTCCCAGGCAGGCGACGCACGGTGAGCGTGATTCTGCTTCACGACTAGCCTGTGGGAAGGGGAAAGAAGGGATTGCAGAGCAGCGTTTTATGTTTTCGTCTCGTACAGGCACATTATTGATTGGAAATATCTGAAATTAATTTGGCGTGTTCCTCATTTACCATATTTTCGACTAAAATGAAAATGAAGTCGCTGGAATTAATAGTTTGGCTGTGAAAAATGTTTGAATGTAACAGAGAGTTAATTGAAGAAGGACAGAGGTACAACGGCACGCATCACTCTCTTCCCAACAACAGCTGATCTGTAAAAATTGATTAATACATGATTTTTTGAGCGTAAATGTAGGAAATAATCTCTACTTTCTAGTACATCTTCATATTCTTCATTATTTTTGAATTTTTTAGCAGGAAATAGAGCGAAACACGAAGCCTTACGTTCGTCCTTCTCCAATGAAACACTGTGTAACTTTTATTCATTTTTGACAGCCAAATTTTTGATCCCAGCGTTTCTCTTGCTATACCTGAAAGTATATTACATGAGGAATACGCTAAATTATTTTCTGATTTTTCCAAACAAAAAAAAGGCTGCACGAGTCGAAATCATAAAACGCTGTTCTGCACTCCCTTCTTTCCCCTCCCACAGGCTAGTCGAGAAGCAGATACACGTCTGTCGTGCGTCAATTGCGTGGGAGGGAATGAGAGAAAAGATAAAAGCAGTGTGTTATGTTATGGGTCGTACAATCTCATGTTTAGTTTGAAAAATCTGAAAAAATTTTAAATGACGCTGAAGTTGGCAGCGACTTTCCAGCAGCAAGTTTCGCTAGCGAGACGCTCTGAACTTGCGCGACACCCGGTATACGCTGCTCTTATTAAAATAAATAATAAATGTTTTTACATGCACTGCCAAATAGCTATCATGCGCAATTGTTCTTAAGGCAACATAATTTATTCTTAAAACATTAATTGTGTAAATTAATCATTAAAAACAGTTTATACAGGAAATTCATTTTCCGACTCTTTTAAATCATAATTAAGTAAGAAAGAAATTTTTTTAATTTTTTAAAATGATTCCTCCTTATAGAAAATTTGACGCTGAATCTAATGGTATGCCGTTTTTTAGGGAACGCGGTCTCCTTAATAATTTTTTTTACATAGAAAGATCGTCAAACGCTTAAAATAGGCTACAGTGCAGTACATCTTTTTCGGACTAATATCTGATAGCAGGAAATTTTTTTAATTTTTTTAAATGACTCCTCCTTATAGAAAATTTAACGCTGAATCTAATGGTATGCCGTTTTTTAGGGAACGCGGTCTCCTTAATAATTTTTTTTACATAGAAAGATCGTCAAACGCTTATGTTGCACACAATTGTAAACAGTGTGTCTGTGCGTGTATCTCAGCGATATATATTTACTTTGTTTATTACGGTAAATCAGGTTAAGCTGCAAGATTGACAGTATTAACCTTAAACAAATTTGAACCTAATTATGAAATAAATAAATGAAAAAACACACACACACATGATTAGGCTGTTCTTATTTAAATTTGATGAGGTTATACTCATTAAAAGGATTTTTAATTACATGAAGGAATCAACAGATTAGATAAGTATAACAATGAATTTTATGATATAAAATGTAATATATGTTCTGGTACTTTGTGTGATTTTATTGCAGATTAAATAGTGATGTGTTTATTATCTGACTGCTAAGGGTTGAGCTGTGTGGAGTGAGAGATTAAAATATAATATACACCGTGTCTCTTGATTGCTGAGGATGAAACTACGTGGATTGAGTTACTGAGGATAGAGCTGACTGGATGAAGTAAGATTAATATTTATATATTTTTAACACTGCCAAGGAGAAGTTACTGTCAACATTTATGTGCATCGGTGATTATCAAGAGCATATTAATTGCAAGAAATTGTTAAAATATTTGAAAACCATATGCTAAACTTCCAGGTATTGAAATTATTAACAAAATTCATTTTTAGTTGTTTCTTCTCTTTAAATTGATGTGGGTTTCAACTGTCCGATAGGTTATACCTTTGTCAAGAATTAGCAGCATAAATGTGACATTAATTGTTGCTAAAAGGAAATGTGGTATGCAAAACGACAATGTCAGCTTTAATTATATGCTTGAATGTAGTTTTTTTAAAGGTTTGCGAATTGCTTGTCCAGTCATGCCCATGTATCACCTCAAGCAGCTGATGGAGTTACTGAAGTTTCGCAAAGTCAGATGTTGGTAAAAAGTCAAATGTTGATTAACAAATGGAATGATTCATGTTTCTTGAAAATATTATTTTCTTTGAAGAATTGAGATTTTTAAATGATGAATTTGATTTTAGGTTTACTCAGGTGTTATCATTTAGTATTTTACAGTCACTGTGCAAGTATATTATAGCCAATAGTAATACTTGTGTTTTGACTTAAATACATTTGGTACAATTGAATTAAAAATCCAAGGAGGAAGGTTCGCACACATACTGACTATTGGAGTTGAATCAACAATTGGGCTTTTTACTCCTGCATTCTGGTACTAGAAACAGGCAAAGATGAAAGCATTGAAAGATTGGCAAAGTAAGAATAAGCCAATATTCAGAAAAACGTCATCCATTGCTCAGCCACAATTGAAGGATGAGACTCATTGGATGAAATTCTGTAAAATTGAGTTGATAACTGTTGATTGTTTTCCTCTGTTACATATGCTAGTATTCTAGGCCAAAGGCAGTATACTGGTCATTGGTATGGATGGAAAAATGCAAGTTTATTCTCAATTGAAACTCATTCCAAAAATTAATGGTTTCCACTCCATTTTGCAACACCAGAAATCCGACCAGTTTCAACAGTGTATAGAAATTAGCGAAACGAACATTTGAGGACTCTGGCACAGGAAATGTTATAAGGACGATTCGCCAATGTATCTCCTATATCACCTTTGTCAAGAATTAGCAGCATAAATGTGATAGTAATTGGTGCTAAAAAGAAACGTGGTATGCAAAACGACATTGTCAGCTTTGAATATATGCTTGATTGTAGCTTATTCAAAGCTTTGCGAATTGCTTGTCGTCTTGCCCCAGTATCAACTCAAGTAGTTGATGAAACTAGTGAAGTCTGGCAAAGTCAGATGGTGGTAAAAGTCAAATGTTGATAAACAGAAAATGTAATTTAATTAAAACATACATTTTACTTAATGATTTTTATATGTTGAAAGTATGTGTTTATGGATTATGAAAAATTTAATCAAAATTTTATTATAGTGAAACTGAAAACATTAAACAAGTAGCCGGGGCATTAATTATGAATTTCATTTATGCAGAATGCATTACAAATATCAATAAATTTAATGTGTTGACTGTGATATTTTTTCAATATTAATATATATTATTTTATTAGTTAAGCGCTGCTGTTTCAAGAAATGAGAAGTGTGGAAATTTTCTTTAAATTCTGTAGGAAAGTGGAAAGAATTATTTAATTTTTTAAATATTATACTTTTACCAAACGTTATGAAATCCCACAAAAAAAAGACTTCGCCTGTATAAAAAGGCGGCAAGTACATAAAGCATGTAGCATAAATAATATAGTAAAATTATCCAATTAAAAAAAGTAGTGAAATCCAAATATTAGTCAAGTGTATTTTTTGACCTTAGCAAAAGTTAAATTTTTGGAAAAAAAAGGAACAAAAAAGTTACTTGCCGGGCCCGTAATGTCCATGCACAGTGAGAAATAGAATCGTTTGTGGTTCGGCTAACTTCACTCTGTATTTTAACATGAAATTTGCTGTACTACGCTATAGCTGAATCTCACACACGATTCAATTTCCCACTGTGCATGGACATTACGGGCCCGGCAAGTAATTTTTTTGTTCCTTTTTTTTTTAAAAATTTAATTTTTGCTAAGGACAAAAAATACACTTGCCTAATATTTGGATTTCACTACTTTTTTTAATTGGATAATTGTACTATATTATTTATGATAAATGGTTTATGCACTTGCCGCCTTTTTATACAGGCGAAGCCTGTTTTTTGTGGGATTATACTTTTCTAACATTGAAAGAAGAGATACAAATGAAAAATTATGTTTTTGCACTTTTGGCTAAGTTTTCCAGTTAGCAGGAAATTTTTTTCATTTTTTTAAATCATATAATCTTGTAGCCTATTAAATTCTGCATAGATCAGTATGTTTTTCGTTAGGGAAAGCGACTCCCTTATTAGATTTTTTTAACATTGAAGGCAGAGATACAGATGAATTTTCATGTTTTTTGACTTTTGGCTAAGTTTTTCAGATAGCAGGAAATTTGTTTAATTTTTTACAACCATACTGTCTTATAGCTTTTAAAATTCTCGAGAGAATGGAGGTAGTTTCGCGAAGGATCGCGCCCTCCTCAAAATCTTTCTTTTTTACCTATGAAGGTAGGACTCTGAATCAGAAAATCACGTTTTCAAGCGGACGGCTGTGTTTTTTGACTAGCAAGATATTTTTTAACATTTTTAGAACTATACAGCCTTGTAGCCTATTAAATTCTGAAGAGGCCGGTCCAAATTTCATTAGGGATCGCGATATCCTTGATGTTGTTTCTTTAGAATAGGTAGCAAAGATACAAGTGTGTACATAGCTTCCACAGTGGATTGATGAAATGTTGGTTTAATTATAATGTAGGCTCGGCAGCTTTCTCTGTTATACAAAAATAATAAAAAAGTATGAATACATACTAAAATTTGTACTGGTCTACTTCTAACTTAATGAGATATAAGCCTGAAATGTAGAAAAACTTCCTGCAGGTTGAAAAACTCAGCCGACAGTTCGAAAACGTGTTTGTGTGATTCACGAATTCTATCTTCATTGTTAAAATACGGCAATAAGTAGAGCGCGATCCCTTACGAAACTAGCACCATTCTCTCGAGAATTTCATAAGCTAGAAGACAGTATGGTTGTAAAAAATTTAAAAAATTTCCTGCTACCTGAAAAACTTAGCCATAAGTCCAAAAACATGAAAATTCATCTGTATCTCTGCTTTCAATGTTAAAAAATTTTATAAGGGGGTCGCAATCCCTAACGAAATTTATACTGGTCTACCCTTAATTTAATAGGCTACAAGACTATGGGTTAAAAAAATTAAAAAAATTTCCTGCTATTTGATAATAGTCGTGAATGACTCGCTGATGACATCTTTTCATGACCGTAAATAGAAGTGAACTAAACCAAGTTTTTTAATGAATATCAAATGAATATTTTATTTTTCGATTAATTTAAGCTTCTGCGCCATCTCGAATTATTTCGTTTTTCGGCAAAATTAAGTATGAGCAGCGGTTCTCAACTTGCGTCCGTAACTTTCTGCTGAAACTTTCTGCTATCTTCAGCGCCATAAAATGTTTAAATGTTGCATAGTGTTGATTGAAAAAGGACAAACGCACAACGGCACGCATCACTCTCTTTCCAACAACAGCTGATCTATAAAAATTAATAAATACATGATTTTGGGATGGTTAGATGTAGAAAATAACATTTACTTTAATCAAAGTGTTTATTTTCTTGAATATTTCTTTGATTTTTACGAGGAAACCTAGGGAGGCATCAAGCAGTACGTTTATCTTTTTTCAATCCACGCTGAGTGACTTTCAGACATTTGTCACAGCGAAACTATTGCTCCCAGCAATTTTTTTCCAGTTTTACCTGAAAGCATGTGAAATGAGGAACACGCTAAATTAATTTCAGATTTTTTCAATGAAAAATGAGGCTGTACGAGTCAAAATCATGAACGATTGTCAAGCAAACTTCGAATGGATTTATTAAGGAAACCATAAGAGATAACCATAGCGTCAATACGAACTTTTTTATTCAGCTTGGTGTGATCTACAAAAGTCTCCATTGAACCTATCGTCTATCTCGTCTCGATTCGGTGATACATAGCTGGATATATGAAAATCGAGTATTTGCTCTGTGCAACAAATCTGATGACATAATCGTTTAGTTCCCCCCCCCCCCCTGAAAGAAATGAACATCCATGCGTTGCAGCGCAATGCTCAGTCGATTTCATCAATATTCAGCTATGTATGTTTTATAGCAACTATTCGGCTATAGTACGATTTCGCGCTTTTGTTTTTAATTTTTTTAATCTTCATCTATTTTCTAATGTGTTCTTTATTTAATATTGTTATTTTTTTATAAAGTTATGGGTAAGTCAAAGGAGCATGGCAAGCGGTTCCCGTCTCAGAGGAAATCTAGACGGAGGTGGAGTAAATCCATGATGGAAGCTAGGAAACGTCGAACGGTACCTTCGCCTCAGATTTTTGGCTTCCAAGTAAGTGAATCTATCAATATAAAAATGGACAATGTTACTCTTAATTGTGACGTTGTCAATGTTGATAGTAGCTCTGCAGGAAATGATGATAGCATAACCTCTGATATTATCTGTCCTGCAGAATTAGAATGCGATAATGTTATTACGATGTGTGACGTTATCAATTCTGAAGCAATGGTTTCAGAAGACGATAATGTTACTGTCTTATGTGACGTTATCAACAAAAATGAAATGATTTTACGAAATGATAATGTTACCGCTTTTGGTGATATTATCTATAATAATGAAGTCATTTCAGGAAAGGATAATGTTACTGTCATATGTAACGTTATCAATAATAATGAAATAGTTTCAGATGCTACTATAACTTATGGCGTTATTGATGAATCTGAAAATATTTCAGAAAACGATAATGTTGCTATGGATTGTAACGTTATTTGTTGCGATAGCATAAGTTCTAGAAGTGATACTGTTACTACAAAAGGTGACGTTACTATAAAGCGTAGTGATGCTGCAGACCGAAACGTTAGCAGCAGTAATTACGCTTCCAGTACTGGCTACTCAAGTTTATCAAATACTACATCAATTATTGAAGATGTAGCATTGATGAACGAGAGTCAAAAATGCATACAAGAGATATCAAATGCTCAAAACGATCGACGGATAGTCGATTTTGTTTATGTATTTTCTGAATTGCAAAAAGTATTTGAAAAACATAGTAAATCAAATAACTGTGCCTTCAAAGACTGGCAATTGGTGAAAACACGTAAGCAAGGACTTCTGACCCAATTTTTCTTTAAATGCAACAAATGCCATGTAGAAGAAAGTGTTTGGTCAGAGTCTATAGAAAACACGAACATCTTAGATGTAAATATGGCAGCTGTCTTAGGATCAGTTGCTTCTGGAATTGGTCATTACCAATTACAAGAATGTCTAGCAGCGATAAACGTGACCAGTATGACAAAGCAGACTTATATAAAGTATATGGCACGTGTCGTGGAACTATTTCACGAAACTGCCATTGATAATATGAAAAAAGCCGGTGATGTAGAACGCCAACTGGCTATTGAAAAAGGCAATGTCATAAATGGTATTCCGTTTATCACTGTTATCGTAGACGGAAGCTGGATAAAAAGATCTTATGGCACGACTTATGATTCTCTATCAGGAGTTGGTGCTATAATTGGTAACGTAACCGGCAAAGTACTTTTTGTCGGCATACGAAATAAATTCTGTGCTCTCTGTAGTTTCTATCAAGCAAAAGGTTGTAGTCCACGACCACATACCTGTTTTAAAAATTTTGATAGAGGCACAAGTTCCGCTGCTATGGAAAGTGACGCCATAGTGGAAGGATTTCGATGTAGTATCGAATTGCACGGAATGATTTACAAAACATTTATCGCCGATGGTGATAGTAATGTTTATAAATCGATTCTTGATAATGACCCATATAAGGATTATGGAGTTATTGTTAATAAAGTTGAGTGCAGCAACCATCTGTTTCGAAATCTGTGCAAGAAATTGACAGCGGTTTCCATAATGCCGCACCCAAACGGCGTTAGGAGCAAAGAATTTTTCGGAATTAGGAAACTTTTGAAGGTAAAAGTTCTGAAATTTCGAAAAATGATTGAGGAAGCTGTAGCATTTCGAAGCAATGGAAATATTGCTGAGGAAGAGAAGGCAGGTTTGTTACACAAGGACATAATGAACGTAACAAATCACCTTTTCGGACATCATTTAACTTGTAAGGGTCGAAGTTATGAAAAAGACTGCGAAGCAATGAACGATATCGATAAAGTTCATTTGCTACGTTTGCATGGGTTATATGCAAAAATCGAAGATGCTCTGGAATATCTGAGCCATCATTCGGAAAGTCTTTTGCTTCGAGTTACAAATAATCAAGTGGAATCACTGAATGCAATTATTTGTAAAGAAGTCGCCGGCAAAAGAATAAATTTTGGTGCAAGAGGCCAGTATAATGCTAGAGTATATGCGGCCACATTGCAGCATAATACCCAGCAAGTACTTTCCGAAGTACATAAACATGCTGGTAAAACAATACCTTCAGCTGTTTTAACGCTTGAGAAACAGCGACAGGCTAAAGTAGCGAGTACTCGAGCTTATAAAGCAAAAGAAGGAAAAGAAAAAAGTGACAAATGGTTCGTAAATGATAAGAAATTTTACGGACTAAACGCACAAAGGCCTGATCTCGATGAAACAGTTTTCAATAGGAAGCGCGAGATTCTACTTGATAAACTAAGAGAAAATCAAGTAAATTCTTGTGATATTGAAATCGCAACGAGAAATCAAGCCAAATCCGATTTATGGATGTCTCTAAGAAAAAATATGTTGACGGCATCCAATTTCGGACCAATATGTCGCAGGCGTCCAACGACGTCTTGTGCGACTATAATTAAAAAGATTTTGTTTCCCTCGTTCATTGATAACGTGGCATTGCATTATGGTCGAGAAAATGAATCTAATGCAAGGAAACAATTGGAAACGATATTAAATAAATGTATTCGCATTTGCGGATTATTTATTGATAACGAGTATCCATACTTGGGAGCATCACCAGACGGATTGATAGATGACGATGGGCTAGTTGAGATAAAATGCCCATCGTCAGCAGAAAGTATGTCAGCGGAAGATGCTCTAGAGTCGTTACCCTCGTGGCGTGCAGTCCTTCGAAAGAATAATAATGGATATGAAATGAATAGAAATCATATTCATTATTATCAGGTGCAAGGACAATTACATATAACGCGTCGAGAATATTGCGTCTTTGCAGTATGGACACCCAAGAGTATTGTTTGGACGCGAGTAAGCAAAGACGATGATTTCTGGAATAAAGAAATGAAAGTAAAGTTGACACAATTTTATGAGCATTGTCTTCTTCCGGAAATCATTGATAGTCGATATAATCGCAATATGCCTATTCGCGATCCACAATACATTGTGGATGCTCAAGAAAAGGCACGCAGTGCTAAACAGCTGAAAAAGCAGAGAAATAGCACTGCGTGCGAAAAAAGAAAATCAATAAATCTTTCAGAGAATGATGATGATGATGATTGCGTTATACTGGAGGTATCGAAGCATTGTGATACACCGGATACCGTTTTGAAACGTCGAAAATTTTTCGATGATTCACACACAACTCTGAAAGAAATTATTGAGAATGTATTACCGGAAAACAATTATTGCAATGATCAGAGTCTCGATGGAATTCTCCGTATCATAAGAGAGAAAACGGATATCGAAACTGAAAGTGTTTTGTTTAACGTATATCCAAATTTGGTTATATCTGCAACAAAACCTAAGAGCATTGCAATTATTGGTGGTAATCATACAAATCATTGGAGATGTGTATATGTCAACGAAGAACAGCTTTTTGTGTACGACAGTATACCAAACTGCACGTACAAGAAGCTTTCTAAAGAGGAACGACAATACATATCTCTAAGATACCCTTGGATAAAAGAACGTAACATTCACTGTCCAAGGGTCCAAGCTCAACCAGATGCATTCAGTTGCGGTATATATGCTGCAGCTTTTGCAACTGCTATAGCATTGGGTGGAGACCCAAGTGAACAAAAATACTCAGTAAATGTTTCGGAAATGAGGAAACATTTTATAAAAATTATTGAAAAGAAAGAATTGCTAGCTTTTCCAAAGGAATAAAGGATACTATCTTTTATACACATATATTCGTTTGAAATGCCTAATTTTAAACGAGGAAAAGTTGGTGGTGCTCTTCTTTTTAACAATATGTTTCTATATGGCCAATTGTACATTATAGTACAGTGCTTATAGAAAAAAGTTTTGGAAATTTTGATAATTTTCAAAGATTCCGACTAATGGTTTATATTTGTAAACCATATGAGGAGGGGTTTTAGTGGGTAAACGTTTAGTAGTCCCACATACCCTCTGGCTCAAGCCACTGGAAGATGCATAAAGCATTTCCCCTTCTCAATAGTAATAACAAAAAAAAAAAAAAAAAAAAATGTCATGAGAATGACTATGGCTTATGGTTTTTGTATTTTCTCATTATGTTGAAGAAACTGACAAAAACTATAAACCATGCGGTTTATAAAGAAAAATGAGTTTAAACTTATTTTTTATAGAGGCAATTGTATATATATACGTTTGACCTTATAAAAAGTTCAAAGTAATAGTACTTTTGCCTCTTTTCTTATGATTACCGAGAAAAATCAAAGAATTTTCGAGTAACTAACAGTGTCTGTGCCGTACATTGAACGAAACACGTTGTTGTATTATTCGAAAAATGTATAAGATTTTCTGAATCTTATTATGGGGCCGCACTATGTAAATATCTTGAAAATGGTGAGCCAAACGCGAATACGGTAAAAATTTTGTAAGTGAAACACCGGTGGATTGAACTTGCACAGATGATCCGTATTATGCAATTTTTAATTAATTATTGTTAAAAAAATTGTTAAAAAAAAATTGCTACATGGGATATGATTCAGCTGAGAATGTTCGACCCCCCTATTGTCACACCCCCAAAATTTTAACCGTTTTTGCGTATCTCTTACCGTTTACGAGATATTTCAAGGCGTAATTTACTCCTTGGCATTTTTTGCGGGCCCGCCATATGCAAATATCTTGAAAATGGTGAGCCAAACGCGAATACGGTAAAAATTTTGTAAGTGAAACACCGGTGGATTGAACTTGCACAGATGATCCGTATTATGCAATTTTTAATTAATTATTGTTAAAAAAATTGTTAAAAAAAAATTGCTACATGGGATATGATTCAGCTGAGAATGTTCGACCCCCCTATTGTCACACCCCCAAAATTTTAACCGTTTTTGCGTATCTCTTACCGTTTACGAGATATTTCAAGGCGTAATTTACTCCTTGGCATTTTTTGCGGGCCCGCCATATGCAAATATCTTGAAAATGGTGAGCCAAACGCGAATACGGTAAAAATTTTGTAAGTGAAACACCGGTGGATTGAACTTGCACAGATGATCCGTATTATGCAATTTTTAATTAATTATTGTTAAAAAAATTGTTAAAAAAAAATTGCTACATGGGATATGATTCAGCTGAGAATGTTCGACCCCCCTATTGTCACACCCCCAAAATTTTAACCGTTTTTGCGTATCTCTTACCGTTTACGAGATATTTCAAGGCGTAATTTACTCCTTGGCATTTTTTGCGGGCCCGCCATATGCAAATATCTTGAAAATGGTGAGCCAAACGCGAATACGGTAAAAATTTTGTAAGTGAAACACCGGTGGATTGAACTTGCACAGATGATCCGTATTATGCAATTTTTAATTAATTATTGTTAAAAAAATTGTTAAAAAAAAATTGCTACATGGGATATGATTCAGCTGAGAATGTTCGACCCCCCTATTGTCACACCCCCAAAATTTTAACCGTTTTTGCGTATCTCTTACCGTTTACGAGATATTTCAAGGCGTAATTTACTCCTTGGCATTTTTTGCGGGCCCGCCATATGCAAATATCTTGAAAATGGTGAGCCAAACGCGAATACGGTAAAAATTTTGTAAGTGAAACACCGGTGGATTGAACTTGCACAGATGATCCGTATTATGCAATTTTTAATTAATTATTGTTAAAAAAATTGTTAAAAAAAAATTGCTACATGGGATATGATTCAGCTGAGAAAGTTCGACCCCCCTATTGTCACACCCCCAAAATTTTAACCGTTTTTGCGTATCTCTTATCGTTTACGAGATACAGGTAATTTTAATTAATTAACGCCGCTCCTGCAATGTCACTAGTTGGGCCTCGGAATATAAACATTCGCTGCGCCATCTGTGAGTGACCTAAAGAACTGTCTCATCACACACGCGTAATGTGGTGTGAGTGGCCCTACGCGGCGCTTCGGTACGTCTAGACCTTCCCGTTAAGGGGATGCATTGAGCGACTCTAACATTCATTCAAGTTTATCTTCCAAACTATTAGGAATATGAACTTTTTTGTAGAGATTAAATTTACTCTTTTGACTGTACTGAAGCGCGCTACAAACTTGGTTTCTAAAAATTATAAAAAAAAGTTTTCATAAAAATGATAAATACTTGTAATTTTGTTGGTCATAATAATATTGAAAATTAAGCCTTGTAGCGCGCTAAAGAAAAGTTATATGACTAATTTGAGACCAAGAAGAAACAAATATACCTAAAAATGTGGAAGATTTTTTTGAAAAACTAAATTAAAGTTATTGAAAAAGACAAGTTTTACACTGTTTTACCGACAGAGAAGTTACACAATGCGTTAGACAAGGACAGGCCTATTAGCTCTCTCGCTTTAGAAGGGGTACCCAATCTCTTCCCACCCCATTCTCCGTTAAACAAACCGACTCTCCTACACACAGCAAGATGGCTGACTAACGCTGCCTGTCCATGTGATTCCGTAGCGCAATGTAAGAATAAATAATTATTTCTGGGGTTTAGGGTTAGGTTTACGCAAAACCGACCTTGTACCGCCCTTCCATATGATTTCGGGAGGCTACAGTAAAATTTTTCAAAGTATTTTGTTATCTACAAATTTCAAAAAACTTGAATTGGTTGACGAAAGCGTGACTCGAAGCAGCCAACGCTGATCGCTAAGTTGTGTAGCGCATCAGCGTCGGCTGCTACGAGTCGTGCAATCGTCAAATGAATCAAGTTATTTGAGATTTGTAGATAACAAAATACTTTGAAAATTTTACTGTAGCCTCCTGAAATCATATGGAAGGCGGTACAAGGTTGGTTTTGCGAAAACCTAACCCTAAAACCTAGAAATAATTATTTATTCTTGCATTGCGCTACGGAATCACACCAACAGATAGTGTTAGCCAGCCGTCTTGCTGTGTATAGGAGAGTTGGTTTGTTTAGCGGGGAATGGTGGGGAGAGAGTGGGTACCCTTTCTAAAGCGAGAGAGCTAATAGGCCTGTCCTTGTCTAACGCACTGTGTAACTTCTCTGTCGGTAAAACAATGTAAAACTTGTCTTTCAATAACTAATTTAGTTTTTCAAAAAAATCTTCTACATTTTTAGGTATATTTGTTTCTTCTTGGTCTCCAATTTGTCATATAACTTTTCTTCAGCGCGCTACAAGGCCTAATTTTCAATATTATTATGACCAACAAAATTACAAGTATTTATAATTTTTATGAAAACTTTTTTTTATAATTTTTAGAAACCGAGTTTTTAGCGCGCTTCAGTACAGTCAAAAGAGTAAATTTAATCTTTACAAAAAAGTTCATATTCCTAATAGTTTGGAAGATAAACTTGAATGAGTGTTAGAGTTGCTCAATCCATCCCCTTAAAGAAATTCAAATTTAAACATTTGTTTCTGACTCGATTAGAATATAATGAATTACGTGACGATACAATTTGGTTTAAATTAAACGAATAAATTGACCTCAGAGAAAAGTAATTTTGCTGCTGGTAAATTGTTAATATTTTTTATAACATTACAATAATTCATATTAAAATTTGAATGCAATAAAACATAAATTAATTAAATTTATTTTATTTCCAGATACCATTAAACATTGAAATGTAGGATTAACGAAATTTTTAATTAAGAAAAAGTTAGACAAAGATGGAATAATTTAACTGCAATGAATTGAATAACAAAACATATATGAAATGAAATAGATACAAGTTTTTCACAAAATAGTTATAATTTTACTGACGAACAATATTGGTTAAACAAATGGAAAAATCTAAAAAAAAGATATAAAGATATAAAAGTTCATAATGAGTTAACTAGAGTAAATAGACATTGGATTAATTAAAAAAAAATTAATAATACATGGTCTTTTCCTAGAGTTTAAAGAAATATACACGTTTTCTTAAAAATAATTTATTATTGTCAATTTATTCCAACTATTTTTCTTGACTATATAGGAAGGAACAATAAAGTCTAATTAATTAAATGATTATAGTTAAAAACCAAAAATTTAAGCTCAAACTATAAAAATTATATTGAAAATCATAAGCAATTTTATATAGTTGTTAACATAAAAATTATTTTTCTAGATTGATCAGAAAATCTTGGGTCATATTTTAGGCAACACATTGTACACTTTTCTAAAACAGTAAGCCACTGCTCTATTTTGCGTAAAATAGAGTTTTGTACTTTTTGAATTATACAAATATGATTTAATAATTTGTTACTCCATAAATCAGTTTTGCCCAAATCATTCAGTGATGTAACATTTTCTTGGTGATTCACAGAGGTAACTACAGACAATTTTTTCAGTAAAGCAAGTGTAGCGAAAACTAATAACTGCATTTTTGGGATATAAGAACAATTAATATATATCTTTGATAAATGCTTTACTAAATTTGACATTTCTGAGAATAAAAAGTCTAATATATCAATGCATATTGTTGCTGTGTCACATAATTTCAAAATTATACAGATGCGGTATTCCCATAAAGAAACCTAAAATGTGAATTTTTTAGAAATTTGTACTTGCATTATAATGTAAAAAACATGTTTCCTAATAATACATAATAGTGTATAAAAAAATTTAACCTTTGTTAATTCATCTTTATTTAGCATTTCACTGAAGACAATTTTTATTGTTTGAACTATTGCTATTACACATACATTAGACAGTGAATTGTTTTCTCCAATACTGAGTATATCAGAAAAATTAAGTACTGCTTGGACTGCTTCTTGCTCTAATGTATTTGTCCAACGTTTCCACCTTATATACTGTCTTGCTATATCTTCACTTTTTAAAGCATTCAAAATCATTCTAACTGATTCAAGTGCAACATCGCACATATTTGAATTTTGTAGCAAAAAATTGATATATTCAGATGATACCAGCTTATTTGATTTTCTCATCTTTTTATTTGGTGACATGAATTTTGTGTACCCAACTGGAGAATTAGCCTTTTTTGAAAATAGTTTATTACTTTCAATTGCATTGATAAACCTACTTTTATTGGTACGATTACAGTTTACAGGGCTTTTAAAGTTGCTAATTTTCAATGACATTAAATCTTTTTGCTTCAAATTGTATATCCCAGTTATAATGCATTTAAGATTTTTTGATTTTTTTTTTGAAATTTTTAAGGGGCTTAACATGGATTTTAGATTTTCATAGCTATGTAAACGATTATTTTTCATTTTCAATGTATCGCAGTTATTTATATTTACCAATGTGTCATAAGCACTATCTGTTTCTTGCAGCATCTGTTTCAATGTATGTCTATATTGATTATTTGGTGAGTCAGGAATAATAGTTTGACTTAAAGGTACTGAAGCAACTTCTGGAGTATCTACTACAAGTATGTTATCATTTAAATTTATCTCAGATCGTTTCTTTTGAAAGTCATTGACAGAGTCATAATTAAATCCTTTTAACATATGTATTGATTCTTCTACATGATTAATTGAAATAGTTTTTGCAGACATAATTATTGACTTTAACCATACTATAGCTTGTACAAATAATATTTCTGATGTATATGGGAATAAAATATTTGATTTTTCTAACGATATCTCTGATATTTCTTTTGGTTTTTTCCATAAATGAGAACAGCGATAACAAATGAAGTAGCTTCCAATATATTTACTTCTACATACTGTAGGATCATCTAACAAAAGATCTTGTATTACAGTGTCTGATCTTGAATCTACATTTTGTGCTATAATTTAAGTAAAACCTAGCATATAGTCTCTAAATTTATTTTAACTATAATAAATAATAAATCAATATAAAGGGTCTACCATTTAAGGCTGTTTCAAATAAACAGTTAAGCTTATCATGAGTTAAAATGGTGTGGTCTGAATTACAGAAATTATTTATTAACTTGAGTTTATATAACAAGATAAACCTTAATTAAAGAATTTAAGTTAAATACCCTTATTTCTAGGACAAACCCTCTGGTTGAAGTTAAACCATTGTTAGATTGTTATAGTTCCTTTTACAAGAACTATATTACTTTAACTAAAGGGTTTGCACTGTGTTCTAGAAGTTGCACAGTATATACGTAAGTAATGTATCTCAATAACAACACATATAAAAATTAAATTTCAGCTTTTGAAATTTCTTAAGCCCCTTAATATTTGCATTGAACTAAGTTTTAAGAAAGCTTATTTGCTTTTCAAGGGTTGCATAAGGGAACATAAACATTTTTCGATATATATACTTTGGACTGTTTAAATTGGTAGACCCTATATAGAAAGTAACAGACATTAGTGTTATGATATATTACTCTATGAATTAACAATCAAACTTAAAAGAAACAGTTAATAATTATCTTATCAATACTTTATCTAGAAATTAAAAATTTAATTTTGACATCTAGAGTAACGTTGTTTCAAAGTTATGTTTGTAAATATAATGAGTAATATTTAAAAAAAAATAACTTACAAAAACATTGGTCATTAATTATGTCACCATCTAAGTCATCATTAAAAGATTGTACATAATGCTTCAGTTTATGGTAAATGGCTTCTTTATCTTGTTTGTGCTAGTTGTAAATTTCACAATTACATTTGCAACAAAAATTAAAGTTAAACAAATATTTGAAAAAATTATTTAATTAGTACAACGAAATGTTGATATAATTGTAGTATAAATGCAACTAATATTAAATATTTCAAATTTGAAAGCAATTCATATGCAATATTACCTTAAAAAATGTCATTGGAGCAATACTATTCTTTAAATTACTTTTGAATAAATATTTTGCGAAAAAGAGACTTTTTCAAATGTATGCAGGAAAATGAAATCAGCAGGATTAGATGGATTGGAATCTTTTTACAGTCGTGCAACTGGTAGAAACAATAAACTAGATTCCCTAGGGACGTTTACGTTCGTGGACGTTTATTTTCAGGGATCAGATCCAGATCTCGGATCAAACTTACCGTAGTGTCGCAACTTACGAAAAAAAAATACTAGATCACCCTAGACTAATCCGGATCTAGTGAGGAGGCTTTCGCGAGAGTGAATCCGGATCCAGATTTAAGTAGAGTAATTAGGGCCTATTCAAGTGTGGAAATTTTAGCTCGCATTAGTGGCATTATTCTAATCAACAAAAGGTAAATATTAAATTTCCAATTTGTTTTGCTAAAAATAAAGAAAGAGGTATAATAATTATTAATAATTTTCAATTTTTATATAATATATTAATTTTCTTACATAATTTCTCTTAATAACATATTATTTACAGATTAAACAATGGATTATATGAATTTATGGAATATTTTATTTGAAAATGATGAGGAGGAAGATGATGTATTATTATCTTCCTCCTCATCATTTTCAAATAAAATATTCCATAAATTCATATAATCCATTGTTTAATCTGTAAATAATATGTTATTAAGAGAAATTATGTAAGAAAATTAATATATTATATAAAAATTGAAAATTATTAATGACTATTATACTTCTTTCTTTATCTTTAGCAAAACAAATTGGAAATTTAATATTTACCTTTTGTTGATTAGAATAATGCCACTAATGAGAGCTAAAATTTCCACACCTGAATAGGCCCTAATTACTCTACTTAAATCTGGATCCGGATTCACTCTCGCGAAAGCCTCCTCACTAGATCCGGATTAGTCTAGGGTGATCTAGTTTTTTTTTCGTAAGCTGCGACACTGCGGTAAGTCTGATCCGAGATCTGGATCTAATCCCTGAAAATAAACGTCCCGTGATCCGATCCAGTGCTGGGATTCTGTGGGTGCATCCAGAAGCATAACCGCTCAGTGAGCGCTCGGTGAGCGCTCGCCAAATCCCCTAGACAAAAGTACTGGATGAAACTGCTCATTCTGCTCAGAGTGAGCGCCCGCCATTTTCGCGAGCCTAATTTTCAAGTCGCTCACTCAGCCTCACTTTCTGCTCACTCTGAAGTTTTCGCGCGAAATTTAAAAGTTACTTAACATCCCTAGATCAGTAAAATAAATTTGAAATGGTTGCAAGTAGTCTGGGATACCGTTTCGTTGTAAAAAATTTCCTATTTTCTTTTAAAAGTGAAGAAGCTTTAATTAACTTTTTAGAAAATAAAACATGGCATTTGAGCAGCAATACAATATTAATGAAATATTATATGCAGTTACAGAAACGGAGGATATTAATGCAAGAATAAATAATGGTAAGGTTAAAAGATAAAAGCTCATTGAAATCCGACTATTATACAGGGAGGTTCTCTAACGGCGGCATATAGGAGATTCGTGTTAGTTGACTATAGCGCTCAGGATGATGGTATCTGAGAGCGCTGATTGGTCAACATCAGGTAGTGCCAACATGAAATGGTCCGTTACCAATAGATGAATACGAAAAATGAGACCCATTCGCCATTTTGGAGTGGAGAAGTGTTTACATGCTAGTTGTAGCAGAAAGAAGTGTAAAATGGAAAAATGTCAAATAGTGAGGTTACTAAAGTAAAAATGGAAAACAATGAATGGAAAGTAAGAATATTCTTACTTTCCATTCATTATTTTCCATTTTTACTTTAGTAACCTCACTATTTGACATTTTTCCATTTTACACTTCTTTCTGCTACAACTAGCATGTAAACACTTCTCCACTCCAAAATGGCGGATGGGTCTCATTTTTCGTATTCATCTATTGGTAACGGACCATTTCATGTTGGCACTACATGATATTGACCAATCAGCGCTCTCAGATACCATCATCCTGAGCGCTATAGTCAACTAACACGAATCTCCTATATGCCGCTGTTAGAGAGCCTCCCTGTATATATAAAAAGTATAGCTGTAATATTAAGTGCCTTTTATGTATGAATGAGCAATAAGCGTAATGTCCACACGTCCAGTATATCGCTTAGCGCTCACCAATCGGCTACTTGTGAGCGCACAGTAAGCGCTCACTGAACAGCTGTGCTTCTGCACGGAGAGAATTTTGGTGGCGGAGTTATCAGAGTAGTGGTGGCGCTACAGTTCCACGCAATTGGCGCTTTTACTCTATTCAATTGGGAGCGTGGCTGCCATAATTGTCAGTGCACTTAGCATTTCGAATATTAGAGTACCTTAATACTCGAAAATGGAGCAATCACATTATACGGAAGTTGAAATACAGATTCTTTTACCATTTAATTTTAATCTAATTTGATTTCCATAATTCGATAAATTATAAACGATTAACTTTAGCAATAATGAAATGTTAACCATTACAAATATCTAACATCTTCATACATTTAAGAATAAAACTATTTGATAAAATATTGTTTTGTCATTAAATGAATATTATAAATATGTTTATTAATAAAAAAGAACAAATAATTTTTCTTTAAAAATTAAAGTTTAATTGTCAAGAGAAACTTAAAATAAGTATACAAATCTTAATATTTTTAATAGTTTAACTTCTTAAATTATTACAGTTTATAACGAGTTGACAAGTAAAGTGTATCATTGATCATTTTCGTCAAACAATACACAATAATAGTTGTTCATCAAGGAGCAACGATTTTTCTTTCTCTAAATTTAGCATGAATTCATGTATTTTGTCATAATCTTTTAACAATGAGAATATTTTCAAACCATCTGTATCAAAAAATGATTCTTCCTTAATTCCATTGGCTATATAAGAAAAATTCAGAATTATAACAAAATCAGGAATATAAATTTCTTATTATCATGTCCCTACCAGATGTATAGTGTTGTTACCATTTAAGTAGAACGATATATTCTACTATATGCATTTAGTCTTAGCAGATTATGAAAAACTAAGCCATTTTAATACATGCAGAGAATGAAAGTATAAACTAATCATAATTTTTTATTGAAAGTCAGATTAAGGTTATATCGCTATTCAAAAAGTACTTACCTTTTAGATAATATCTAATGTCACCATAACCATATCTTGTAAGAAATTTGTCCATTTCTGTTTAATATTATATGTTCGTTTGCATAAACCGACCGACTACAGTAACATGAAGGAGCTTTAGCTGTTCAACTATTTCGAGTGCTATACTGTTCCACAATAGGTGCAGCAATCACACTATGATGGGTAAATCAGTCTACCAAAACCAAAGAAACATTGTCCCCTAGGATTAAATAGGTGGCGCACCAGTTGGGACGCTAAGTCTTCCAAATTTCTCTCCGTGTGGATGCACCCTGTAACTTCCCAGCGATGATTGTCGGTATCGCTAACTACCGATAGTTGTCGCTGCAGTAACGAAAAGAGCGATTCTGTAACTTCCGTCTATATGGATTCAGTAACTAGTTATCGACAACTTTCGGTAATTGAATCGAGTTACCGAGAGATATCGCTAAGAGCGATTCTGTAACACAAAGTTTTCGATAATTGTCGTTAAAAATGTCTCGGTCGCTACCGAATTCTATCGTTAACTTAACGACGACCGTGATAGGCGTCGGTAGAAGTTTACCGAGAAAGTAAATATAATAAATGTCACAAATATTTCTTAAATTAATATTTAGAAATTACAAAAAAGTACTTACAATAAATTTTCTTTATAAATTAAGGCTTACAGTAAAAATCGTAGGAAATAAAATTTAATATTTTTCCAATTTTTATATTTAAAAATAACTATATATATATAAACATATATGCAGAGGTTTTCTCTAAAATATAGAATTAATTGTATTATTTAACTATAGCACACAGGCACTAACTGTACATTGTCTAACTCAAAAAAATGTTAAAACATTAATTTTTAATACTTATTTTAATTAAAATATACATACGTTTTAATACTTCTTTTAAATAAACCGTGTTTCTTTTCTGCGGATTGGATCAGATCGGATTGGCATCTAGTCACAGTCACGCAACTTACAACAAAAAATAACTAGATTCCCTATAATCCGGTGTGTCTATTCCTGGTCGGATTGGATCGGATCGGATTAAGATGGCGACGCCCATGGTCTGCTAAAGTGATGTGTCAAAATGACATTTAATATCAGTAGATGGAAGAACCGGAATATTAGCAATCAATCAATAATGAAGAGGTGCTCTCCAAGCAACAGAATTTATTTATGCTGTTGTAATACACATTGATGCAGTTATTAATTCAGATGAGTATAATTTAACTATTATAGATGTAAAATTTATTGGAGTACGAGATTCTTTGTGGTTTCTATGATTTTTACAGATAGTTTTCTTTATCACAATGTTTGAGATGCCTATCAAATGAGGAAAATGGATTACCAAGGATATTTAGGATGGATAAGAAACTAGACGAAAGGATTGCAATTTGAAGAAAAATGCAGGAATTGTCCAACATTTGTTTATTTGAAGTTTAAGTGCAGCCTACATTACATGAACTATATAATTATAGCTAATGGTTAATTTAAACTTTGTGACGCTACTGGCTATCCTTAGGGATAGTATAGAAGGGGAGGGAGGAGTGATCCCTCACCGATCGCGTTCGCGTCCCAATAGGCGACTTCCTACAAGACCCGGGCGCCTTCGATGTACTTTTGATAATACCCGAATATTTATTTATACAGAGGGGGTTCTAACCCTCGTACGCGAATATCTGGGATGGGGTGCTAATACAATAACTCAATAACTGCGGTCAAACTCTCTTTATTATACAGTCGGTTGTCAATACAAGACCCGGTTCTCTTTACACGTTATTGGTGTGTTACGCTAGGTCCTAAATTTGGACGCGGCCTAAGTAGTGCGAACGCGGCTGAAGTCCCGATGACGTACTAGCTAACCTCGCGCTCGAGCCACTAGTGGCGTTCGCGGCGGTCCCACCGCGTCGCGCGGTACTCGCGCGACACCGGCGGATTCCTAAGTTAACTACTACGCGACGCTACGCGGATAAGTCCCACTTCCCGCGCGTGCGCGTCACGCGACGGTTATTCGCACTCACTCCGTTCCCGCGTACTCAAACACAACAACAACCCGGATTGTTTACTCTCGAAAGTCTAAGGTCGCGAGTCCTCACGATAATTATATTAAGTCCGCGGCCTTGAACTGACTGAAGGGAACGTTCCTGTCAACGGTCAAACGCACAACGAATCGATGTAATCGCGAACACTTTTACTAATTCGCGCTTTTACACATTATGACATTCGTTATCGGTCCGACGGAGTGACCACTCCGCTAGGTTGCCCGCTTACCCGTGACAGGTGAGCTGGGCCAGCGGTTCCCTATAAAACCGTTCGGTGCTACGAGCCCTAAAGCCCTAGCACGCCCCGGGACGTCACGGGACTTTACTACAGAACGAATAATCACCCTAATTCCTGCTTTCAAGGGCTGGCTCTCTTCTTATCTCTCTCGTCTCTCTTATTCTATCTCTCTCTCTCTCTCTCTCTCTCTCTCCTTCTATCGCTCTCGCCCTTGGTGGCTGGCCCGAAGGGCTAGGGTGTCCCGTCGTCCGATATGGGTTCGCGGCTCCCTGGCAGTCGCTGCACCTTTCCTTTTTTTCCTTCTTTGTGTGGCGGCTGTCGGTGGAGTCGCACTATCTCGGCGGCGGGGTACTGTTAGGCACTATCAGTGTCACCTTTGACATCCAAACTACGTGTCTCGGGGCAGTCCGCGGGAGCAGGTAAGGCCCTGCGCCTGTCCCGCCGCTGCCCCGCTACACCCATCGCGCGGCACTAGGGAGCCGACAAGTTATCGATCCTAGATCAATACTTATCGGTTGATAACTCCCCAGTTCGTGCGCGACCCACCTATCTAGCGCTTGAGATTAGCAAAGCGCTAGATGGCAGCTATAGTAACGTTGCGAGAACGCAACGTTACAACTTGTTTAAATTAAACGGTCCTAAAGGAAAGAATTACTTTTTCTTATTAAATTAGTTCATATCTCTTAACCGATTAAAGGAAAGCTAATACAGTAGCAGTTAAAATACAAGAAATCTTTTAAATTAAATAATATAGTATTTATTCTATTTTTCTTTTGTGTTTAATAAGATAAATATAATAAATTTTGCCTTAATATTTGTAGATTCTGATGTATTATGGATCCACCTGCTATTATTAGTTTCATTTTTGATACCATCGATGAAGAAGATGAGTTATCATTAGAACAACAAGGCAAAACCATTTCCATATTCCAAGTTTTTTTACAAATTTTGCCTTACGTTACTCCTTAACAGGTAAACAAATATATATTATCAGCTATTTAATATTATAAATTATTTTGAAATTCTATGATTCTTTTTAGATTATAAATCTTATTTTCCTGTATATAGAGAAACATTTGAAATATTAATTGCAACCACTGGCCCAATCTTAGTTGAAAGAGGAAGTTTTCACATATCAGTTACAAAACAAATTGCAATTGCTCTATGGATATTTGGCAACCAAGAAGTATATAGGTAATTGATTAAGAACTAATTATTACACCTATCAGTAAGCCTCTTGGTAAATCTATTTCTTTGATAAAACTTTAAATTCAATATTATGTAACGAAGTTCCCCGTTACGTATGCGATATACCGAATAAAAAGTATAAAAGCTACCGAACAGTGGATATTATTAATCCCTACGTTACCGACTCGTGAGATAGGCTCACGAGTGGATTATAGCTAACGTCAAGGATAGACCCCGTTGACAGGCAGAGGCCCGGATGAAAAGACCGGCGCTCCAGGAAACGATGTCCAGGTTGTCCTGGGGAGTAAGGCAGGGCCATGCCAACCAACCCAGGCAACCTGAGATAAATAAAAGCGGCCTCGGGGAGTCCTAAAAGAATGACAGTGTCTATAAGTCCCCACGAGGAGGGGAAATAGAACATCGAGTCTGGCTTGAACGCTGGTTACGCGCGTCAAGCAGGCTGCGCGAATGTCGTGCGCAGACTGCCATAGCAGGGCAGTCGGAACGCGACCATGGGACTGTGCTGATGTGTCCGTGCGTGCTGGTGAGCGCGTGACGCGACACTCAGACAGCCATGGGTCGGTTCGCGTACGTGAGGCGTGTGCTATAGGCCAGCCTGCACGTACGTCACGACTGGATACCGGCCAATGCATAGGGGGTTGTGCAGGGGCGTAGTTAGCCCGTTGGAATGTGTCCCGGTGCCCTCCGTAATCCCATAGGCTTGCGCTATGGCTGGACGGGCCGCGAACATTGCCTCCGTGGTGGTCCGCTCCTGGCAAGCTCTATGCTTGGCAAATGATACCGCATGTTCCCGCACTCCTCACCACCACCTGGATGTGGGTGGTGAGGGATGAATGTATGCCCCTCAGCAGGTAGGTGTGCGAGGCTCGGACTTCCGTAAGGAACCCTCCCCTCTATCCACGACCTAGCATACTAAGCGACCCTGGCTACCGCTACCGTCCATGTGCATGGCCGCAGGGCTGTATAAGATGCATAGAGAATGGGGTCGAAGGACCCAATTGATAATGTAGGGTTGTTGGCCACCCAACTGACCAACTGGCGCCCTGATACCGATAGAAAAGGACGGGCGAAGGTAATGGGAAAACCCGTAGTGTGAGGGGCCCCTCACACTGACGGGAATAACCTTACAAATGGCGCCCAACGTGGTTTCTAATTATAGATTAATTATTTGGCGAACGAATAATCCACAAGTCCGAGAAGTTACCGGAAGTGTTGGAGTTTTTCATGGAATAGGTGGCCCACTATTTTCTGGAGGCTCGAAAACGCTGAAAAAGCATGAAAAGATCATCTGGTTGAAAAAGGGATCAAATTCTGTTAAGAATTGATAGCCTGATCGAATTGACGTGTTCACGTAGAATTCGAACAACCAATGCTAAGCTAACGAAAAATTGGATGAGAACCACGGGTGCAAATATAATTTAATATTATATTCGCCCGTGTTAAAATCTAACGCTACCGAAAAGGCTTCTTGACTGGGCAAGTGACAGCTGAGCGCTTGTTTGTAAACAAGTCGACCGGCTGAGCCGAGCCATGCTGCCTGGCGGAGCTCGACCGGCTAACTGTCAGAGCAGTTCAATTAGCCAGCTATCGAGATGTTGCCAAACATAATTACCGAATTAAGCGCAGAATCGGAAATTTGGCAACAGATGATAACGTCTCGCTAACGCTCCGCGAGCCGGCAAGTCGCCTCACACCTCATCCTACCCTGGATCCCAGTAGAACTATAGTTCTTTCTCTCTCTCTCTCGTTCCTTCCTCGCTCTCTCTCTTTCTCTCTCTGCCTCTTACCATGACATCTCCGAACGCCTCGCCCTCGACCACGACTGCCGTCGTTCGCGTCGGTCCCGGCCCAGCGCCTATGGCGCTGGACATCCTCGACGAGGATGCCCTTCTGGCATCCCCGCCTCCTGCGGGCCCGTCTGAGGGTCCCGCTCCTGTTCCCGCACCTGTTTCCGTGGCGCAGGTTGACGTTCCGGCGGCAACCTGCGTTGCTGTTACCGAGGGGTTGGCGAAACACCCTGCGGAGTCTGGGCATGAGGAGCTGGGTACGCATGTACTCAGCGAATTAATGCAGCGACATTGCAGGATGCGCGTTCGGTAACCCCGACGCCTATGAAGGGGAGCAATCAGGGTCTTCCTAGACGTAGTCTAGTGGAGTTGCTGGCTGCTCTCTTCCGAGCGGACCTAGGCCTCTACCACGAAGTCGTGGCAGCGGTCGAGGTGGCCGAGGCACCTGGGTTGAGCACCCCTGTCCGCAAGCTCTCCCGAGTGTAGCGTAAGCGGGCCAGGGAGGCCCAACGGGAGACAGCGGCAGCTGTTCCGGAGACGAAGCGGCCGTCGTACGCAGCGATGGCGACCGCTAAGCCTCCAAAAGGAGCAAAGCAACCGTTGCCGCCTAAGGTGACTCCGGCACCACCGGTGAAGAAGGCGAAGCCTTCCGATCCAGTGGCCACGCGCGCTATCGGCAATTTCGGCATACGTGTATGCTGGAATTGCAAGGGTAAGGGCCATCGGTTTTCCGAGTGTCCTACGCCAATTACAGATGCTTTCTGTAAGAGGTGTGGGCGCACCGGGAAAACGTTGCGCACCTGCCCTGCCTGTGGGCCGTATTGGGAGACAATCGGTCCATACGTGGCGAAAGCGGGTACGAACGTACCACGTAAGGTGATAGTGGCAAAACGCAGATCCGAGCGTGGGAAAGTACACGCCCAACCACGGCCTTCCGAGGCGACTCCGAAGGGAGTTCCCCAAGTGGTGACCCCACCGAAGGAAAATCCTTCGAAGCCGCTAAAGACGAAGGCGGATCGTAAGGAGGTTTGTATGGATAGGGTTTCGCAGGTAGTCGAGCCCTAGAAATACTCCTCCTGCAAGTTACCGAATTGTTACCGGTACGAGAAATCGTACGATCCCGCACGCTACCGTACACCTCGGTGAATTTCCCATCAATTTCATCCTATTTTCCTTCCTTTTCATTCCTTTCCTATCCATCCAAAACAAAAACAGAAATTGATGAGCTTGAGCCGGTAAAGGCCAATGTTTTCAGGACGAGGTGAGACACAGACCACACGTGGACCCTCTGTCGAGAAATGATACCGGTACTGCCATCTAGCGGTAATCGACGGCAAGACGAATCAATAATTCGTTGAAGTGCTGCCGTCGGTCGTGATCGACGGTACTAGAGGTCGATGAACTCGATCCTAGTGCTGCCATCTAGTGGCCCGTAGATGAAGCAGGGCTATCGAACGCCTAGATCGAAATTCGATTAATCGAAAGGCAATTGTTATCGAGCAGAAGCGATAAGTGAGAATACGAGAATCACTTAGATCGTCTGCGCATGCCCAAAGCTCGAGTAGGGGTAACCTATCCGACGGACGGCTAACGGGGCAAAACAAAATTTTGCCGGATCACTCCAGCGACAACCCTTGGACCAGACAGAATAAACAACACGCACTATTATTGATACGTAGATGGCTGAGTCCACGGGACGGAAGAGGAGTACCGGGTCGGGCGACTCTGATGAGTTCGTAGAACCGACAGCTACCGATGCTTCCAGGTAAACCTGGAGAAGAAGATCTCGAGTCTAGACGAGAGAATGGAAAAACTGGAAGGGTCTTTCCAGGATTTCATATCTCAAGTCCAGCAGGCTTTTGACAAGCTGCTGAAAAATAAGACTGTTCCCGATGAAGCAGCAGTGGCAGCTGCTTCTGCTACCGAAAAGCGCGCTAGAGGCCGACCGCGAAAGACCGCGGCCGCTCTACCGGCATCGGTCAATCAGGGTCAACCTTTGTTGACAGTGACAAGGCCGAGTGATGGTCTCGAATCTCAACCGACATCAGACGATGCTTCGGCTGAGATATTCCAGGGGGCCTACAGGACGAGGGTCCTGAAGGGAAAACCTGGAAGCTACCGGCCAAGGGGATGACTGTATGCCCCGTTGGCGTGTTCTCGAATCTCTCCAGAGATCAAACTTGACCTTTGCGGGCGATGGAACGGAGGCGGTTGAGAGTTTTATTTCTCTAACCGATGCCGTCCTTAACTTTCTCAGGGTAAGAGATTCCGACCTGGTTGACGTCTTTCCCCACATCCTAACAGGTGTGGCGAGGATGTGGTTTGAGGATAATGAATTCTCAACCTGGTCTGATATTAAGTCCGCCTTAAGGTCTTATTTCAGATCACAAACATGGGAGGAAGAACTGGAGACTGAGCTTCTAACAAGAACTCAGGGTGCTAACGAATCTGTGCGAGCCTATTTGCAGACTATACAGTCGTATATTCGGAAAATAGGCAGAGAAAGATCGGATTGGAGCCGAATCGCTATCGCGCACAAGAATATGCTACCGGTGTATAGAAGAGGTATCGCTATACACAAAAATATGACGTATCGAGAATTCGAGCGGTTGGCGCTCAATTTCGAAGCCGCTTATAGGCCGTCATTAAAATACCGTCCACCTGCCGCGCCTGAGGAAAGCTTAGTTCCTGAGTTGGCGTATACCGGCAGTCATGGAAGCTCCTGAGAGTCTAGGCGACACGGTGTGCGTGCCCTAGAAGTGGATAAAACATCCAGCTCTGATACCGACGAATCAACAACGGAAGATTCGAATGATAACGAAGAGCATTTGAAAGCCTTTAAATCAACAAGGAACCGACAAGGAACCAGTTCCAAGTCGAAACCTTCGTTAGATAAGGCAGCTGGCAACAATAACAGCCGGCAGGGCTCAAAACGTAAACAACCGGGCCCGAGCGCTACCTGCTTTAATTGCGGGAAAGCTGGACACGGTTGGAGTGCGTGTAAAGAGCAGAGAACAATGTTCTGTTACCGATGTGGCAGCAAAGGGGTTTCTACAGCGGAGTGCCCCAAATGCTGTTCAAAAAACGCCAAGAGGAGTCCGTAAAATTTCCCGAGAATGTTCGACACTCCAAGAGCAGAAAAACATGATACCGAAAATCTTGGGTGAAAACCAAGGTTGCCAAGTGTAGTACTTTCGGTACTACCGTAGTACCCAAAAGCGACATATCCTATAGCGTAGTACTATTTTGGGTACTACGCTATAGTCGCTGCTGATACTACTGGTCGGCGGAAATACGTCAGAGGGTAGAGACTGTAGAGGGACCGCAATATAGATATTTCTAATTACTAATTTCAAAATACATAATGCATGGTCCGTGAGCCAAGACAAATGTTAGTATTATTGTATCGTACATACATACCGCAAGTTATAAAGTAATATAAAGAAATAAAGTGACAGTTTTAATCTTACTGACAGCTGATATACTGATGGTATAAGTGAATAAATAAAGTGGCGAAATTTGTAAAATGTACAAAAAAATAATTTTTAAAAGTATATAAAGGACTGAACATTTTAGATAAGTATAACAATAAAGTTTATAATATAAAATGTAAGATATAAATATTTTGTGGTACTTTGTGGGATTTTATTTCAGATTAAATTATAGTAATGTGTTTACTATGTCACTGTGCTGAGGATGGAGCTATGCGGATTTTCAAAATTAAAATAAAGGAATAGACTAAACATAATGTGGTTATTGTGTCATCGTTGAGATTCAAACTATGTTAATTGAGACGGATAATAAAATAAATGAGTGAAAAAACTGGGTAAATACAATAATAAATAAAGAAGCTGACAAATTAGATATATAACATAAAATGTAAGATATTTTATAGTACTTTATGGGATTTTATTTCAGATTAAATTATAGTAATGTGTTTACTATGTCACTACTGAGGATGGAGCTATGTGGATTGAACATTAAAATGAAAGGAATAGATTCACCATATTATGGTTACTGTGTCATCACTGAGGATCAAACTGTGTTAATTGAGATGAATATTAAAATAAACAAGTCAACACATTGGGTAAATACGATACAAATAAAGAAGCTGACAGATTACATTTGTAATTTCAAATGTAAGATTTTATATAGTACTTTTTGGGATTTTGTTTCAGATTAAATTATTGTAAAGTGTTTACTATGTCAATGCTGAGAATGGAGCTATGTGGATTGAACATTAAAACAAAAAGAATAGATTCACCATATTGTTATTTCTGTGTCATCGCTGATGAGGATCAAACTGTGTTAACTGAGACAGATATTAAAATAAATGAGTCAGCAATTTAGGTAAATGCAATAATAAATAAAGAAAATGACAGAATAGATATATAATATAAAATGTAAGATGTTTTATAGTACTTTGTGGGATTTTGTTTCAGATTAAATTATAGTAATGTACGTGTGTTTACTGTATCACTGCTGAGGATGAAGCTATGTGGATCGAACATTAAAAAAAAAGAATAGATTCACTATAATGTGGTTACTGTGTCATCGCTGAGGATCAAACTGTGATAATTGAGATGAATATTAAAATAAAGAAGCTGACAGATTAGATATATAATATAACATGTTAGATATTTTACAGTACTTTGTGGGATTTTATTTAAAGTTAATATATGTAAAATAAAATTTTTGTTTTCTTTTTACAATTGTATCTATATTAATTACTATATGTTGCAATCTCTTAAAATTAAGCCTCTGCTTTTATTAGCAAACTAATAGTTCCACACGGCAGTGATGCCAGAATCAAGCTTTTAGCAACAAAAATGAAGATAAGCGCTAGCCAGCAGCAGTATAGAAAATTTAAAGGGAAGCGGTACAAACACAACTATGCCTGGAGAGCATAGGTGTGATTTGGACTTCAGGCAACATTGGCGTCAGAAGAAGAGCGACTACCGCTAACCGTGACATTTTTACGTGTCATCCGAGTGAAGTGGTGCTGCGTTTACCTAAAAACTCAAAGCAAATAAAAATGCTTTTCCTAAATTGATTTTTAATATCGATAAAATGGTCAAATGTAGCCATTAATTAATTAGATTTGGTAATAAATACAGAAAATGCGTTTTATTATAACAAATGAGTTGAGGTAAAATAAACTCAATGTTTTTATATTAATCTGTTAACAAATGCATTTTTTTATTTATTATTGAGTCCAATAAATTAATGGTTATTAAAAAAAAAATTCCTTGTAATGAAAAAAAAAATGAAAAAATTTTAAACTTCACCAAGACTCTAACACGAGCCCACCGCATGACAAACGGCAACCTTACCGCCTGCGCTACAGCGCTCACCTGATGTACCAAGAGCAAAACAGCCTTTTAAAGACTGACTACAATTCTTTCACTAACTCGTCATAAACGATCAAAAATTAGCTGCAATAATAAATACATTTATCTCCACAGCATTATTGCACTAAATTTATTAGATGTTTAATTTTAAGCATACTTTTTACATGAAGATACGATACTTTAAGGGTGTTCATGCAATACTCTAAATACAAAACTATTCATATGCTGGTTTATCATAGTTATTCGACTACATATAACAAATATTATAATATTAATTAATTTATGATAGTTGAGCATATGAATAGTTTTGTATATAGAGTACTGAATGGTTACCCTTAAATTATCATATCTTCATGCAAAATGTATGCTTCAAATTAAAAACAATAAATTTAGTACAATAATGCTATGTAGATAAATGTATTTCTTATTACAGCTAATTCTTGATCGTTTATGACGAGTTAGTGAAAGAATTGTAGTCAGTCTTTAAAAAGCCTGTTTTGCTCTTGGTGCATCAAGTGAGCGCTGTAGCGCAGGCTGTAAGGTTGCCGTTTATCATGCGGTGGGCTCGTGTTCGAGTTTTGGTGAAGTTTAAAATTCTTTCATTTTTTTTTTCATTACAAGGCATTTTTTTTTTAATAACCATTAACTTATTGGACTCAATAATAAATAAAAAAAGTGCATTTGTTAACAGATTAATATAAAAACATTGAGTTTATTTTACCTCAACTCATTTGTTATAATAAAACGCATTTTTTGTATTTATTACCAAATCTAATTAATTAATGGCTACATTTGACCATTTTATAAAATTTAAAAATCAATTTAGGAAAAGCATTTTTATTTTATTCATTCACTTATACCATAAGTACTTCTGCTGTCAGATAGATCAAAGCTATCACTACTCCTTATTTCTTTATTACACTTTATTTTTCCGTATACTAACATTTGTCTTCGTTCACGCCGTTCACGGTGACAGGCTGTGAATATACTATATATAATTTTTGATATATTACGTTCTGCATTTAAGATGGCTACTGATGTATTTCCGCTGGCAGTATACTTTGTGCAGTCTGCATTCCTTATATCAAAATTCACTTACTATAGAGCGTAGTACTATTCAAGATGGCGGACTTGGCAACCTTGGTACCGTACCGTACCGTTGAACCTCTAGCGACATCTATCTCGGTCGTTGTTAAGTTATAACAATATTATTAGTTTTCCTTTCAATAAAAAACTCAGTGAAATATCAATTCTCAGCTAAATGATTCGGTTTAGTACAATTTATATTAACTTCAATTGTTCGTAACTCCGTCGCTTAACTAAGATTGAACTGAGAGTTTTCTTAAAAAGGAAAGGTACGTTTATTCGGTAGGATTCGGTAGGTTACCGACAGTACCGACATTACAAGCGACAATCATCGCTGACTCTGAGTTACAGAATCGCAAGCGATTTCTGTCGGTAACTGGACTTAAGGATACCGAAAGTTGTCGCTAAGAGTTACAGAATCACACTACAGGTTCGAGACCTCTTCGACTCTTTTTTTTCCATTTTTTATAATTTTAGAATATTTATAGTAATCATTAATAACTTATTTGAATTGATAACGAAATAAAAATTAAATTTTTATAAGAATATTTTGAGCGTAACTATGAAATGTTAAAACCCCATTTTTACATATTTTTTAATCTAATATGTTCATGGCAATAAAAAAACATTTTACAATAAAAAAAAATTTACTGGATGGAATCGAACTCGAATCTGAGGTTTGAAAGATGGAGGAGGATTGAAGCAGGACGAAAAAGAATTTTAATCTGCTCTTCGGCTAAACGAAAGTTAGATCGAGAGGGAGAGAGAGACCCGATAAAACTATGCCGTTCTCTCTCGAACTCGATGTATAGCGAAGATGTTCGAAGCTGAGCGATGGTAGCCGAAGGAGGTTGCACATGCATTCGCACCACAGTAATGGTGTTTGTGCCTAACAAAGTGCTTCTCATTCGCGTCCGACAGATGGCGTTAGTAGCTTTATGGAATTTTCAAACATCAACGCCGCCTACCGGCAAGGATTATTTTAGGACCCAGCCATGAGCAATCTCCCGTTTCATCTCTGGTTTTAACAAAGTTTATACTGTTGCTTCAAGAATTATAAATGCTATTTATTTTTTTATCATATGTTAAACATATATGTAGAATTAAGTTATTATTGTAACAATTAGAATCTACACTTTTACATGGATCTGATATGTGCTACATATAAAAAGTAATTAAAAAAACAAATATTTTCAGATTTTATTTATTCTATATCATTAATATACCTATGCTATTGTCATCTTCTATTAATTTTTCTATTTTATAAATCTAAAGGAAAAAATCAATATTAATTCTGTCACTTTGTACAATATCCATGTTAAAGAATTACATAAATATATCTTAAGCTTATTTCATGTTAAATAAAATTGCTTTCTATAATATCAGCTTCTCTTTTAAATATATTTTTAAATTAAATTTATTTTGGATAATAGTTATTGTCATTTCAATCACGTCAGTGTCCGTTCGCCGTTGGCATGTCAATAATACCCCAATGCGTTAGCCAAATCTATCTGCTCAGTTTGATCACTAACCCTCTGAATCTCCTGTTCGCGGTTCGTTGATCGATCTCACACGTAAGCCTCTGATCCATCTAGTATTTTTTTTTTCGAATTTGCATTCCTGAGGCTAGGTTGGATCACGAACGTAAACGTCCCGAACTCACGCGGAAGCCTCTGATCCATCTAGTAACTTTTTTTCGACGTTGCATTCTTGAGGCTAGTTTGGATCGTGATCTGAATCGGATCACGAACGTAAACGTCCCATGTTTCCTTTCTGCGGATTGGATCGGATTTGATTAAAATCTAGTCACAGTCACACAACTTGTAACAAAAAATTCCTAGATTCCCCATAGTCCGGTGTGTCTTAAGTTAACCCGACATGATAGGGAATGCTTACGTTCAGTGATCTGATACGGGGTAGGGTTAAACCCAGTTTCAAGCTGCAACTTACGAAAAAACCCTAGATGGATCCGAGTCTAGTGAAGAGGCTTCATCGGATCCGGGTTAAAGGGGATTAAGGTAGGACGTACTCAGACGTGATCGAAATTCAAAACAGCATTGGTAAAATTTCAATAAGCAAATAAAGGTAAACTTAGTTATAAACTTTTATTCTTAACATTTTATCACGTAGTTTTTAATTTCATCAGGTAAAAATAAAAAATTAAGAAGAATTAAATTATATTTAAAATGATAACCTTAATCTTATTTTTATTGTATTTAAATGGCAATAAATTTTCTGTATATTTGCAATTAATTACTAAATTTTTTCAGAAATAAAGATTGATCAATACTACGCTCACAATAGATATGTAGGTATGTAAAGTTTAAATGTAGTACAGAATACTAAAATAGTCAAGTATTCAGTTTTATTAATTATACTTTTATTTCCTGCACAACCCAAAACATTGGAGTGAAAAAAGTGTAGTTGTCATAATTATTAAATCTTAATTTCATTAGACTTTATTAAAAGGAAATATTTTAATTAATACTTTCTTTTTTTTGACAGATCTGAATAAATATTCCTGGACAATTGGAAGCACAAAATTGTTGTTGGAACATATAAGGAAAAATAAAAATATAATACAAAATAAAAATATTGGTCAAAAAAAATTATGGGAGGTAATTGCTGCAGAAATAGGCAAGAAAGGATATTTAGTTAATGGCAAGCAGTGTTCAAATAAATGGAAATCCTTTAACTTGTTGGTAAAACCTATTGCTATTGGTCACTTGTCCGTTTTTCACACTTCAATCACGTCGGAATACGTCCTACCTTAACCCCTTTGACCCAGACCCGATCAGATCCACACGCGGAAGCCTCCTCACCAAATCCCGGTTAATCTAGGGGTTTTTTTTTTCGAAAGTTGTATTACTACGACTGTAGTAAACCCTAACCCGGATCAGATCACTGAACGTAAACTGTAACGTCCTAGGTTGAGAAGATGGGTTTTACTATACAAGCAGTACCGTTCGTAATTTTACCGTTTTGGGCACTATACGTTTGACTAGTTTGCCCGGAACCGGTCGCGATTCGGTTGTTTATATGAAAGGAAAATTCTGTGTTTATACCTGAATTCCGTTGAGGATTGGACTCCCTCGATGAAGATAGTGAAATCGGGAGAGAAAAATGTAGACACAGGTTGCACTTAAACGGTGTAAATTCGTATGATTATTATAAAGATGATGACAATGATACAGTAAACATACAAAATTAGAAACTAAGTAATGTATAGAATACAAGTAATTCAAAACAGCGAACAAATCGATTTTTAAGAGTACAGTTGTGCTTGACGCTTAGTAAAATATTAGAATGAATAATCAGTTCAAACTTAATTGCTACGTTTCTTAACCTAGAGCTGGACCCTCTGACCCTTGGAGTAGGGGGTGCGCGCTGAACCAAGGCGCATGGCTTAGTTCCCCCCACTATTTCGTTGAAATCGGCTGGTTGCCATAGTATATGCTCCCAGTGCTGGGATTCTGTAACTTCCCAGCGATGATTGTCGGTATCGCTAACTACCGATAGTTGTCGCTTGCAGTAACGAAAAGAGCGATTCTGTAACTTCCGTCTATATGGATTCAGTAACTAGTTATCGACAACTTTCGGTAATTGAATCGAGTTACCGAGAGATATCGCTAAGAGCGATTCTGTAACACAAAAATTTTCGATAATTGTCGTTAAAAAGGGCGGTCGCTACCGAATTCTATCGTTAACTTAACGACGACCGTGATAGGCGTCGGTAGAAGTTTACCGAGAAAGTAAATATAATAAATGTCACAAATATTTCTTAAATTAATATTCAGAAATCACAAAAAAGTACTTACAATAAATTTTCTTTATAAATTAAGGCTTACAGTAAAAATCGTAGGAAATAAAATTTAATATTTTTCCAATTTTTATATTTAAAAATAACTATATATATATATATATATGGAGAGGTTTTCTCTAAAATATAGAATTAATTGTATTATTTAACTATAGCACACAGGCACTAACTGTACATTGTCTAACTCAAAAAAATGTTAAAACATTAATTTTTAATACTTATTTTAATTAAAATATACTTACGTTTTAATACTTCTTTTAAATAAAATATGATAATTTTGCTATAGTAAGAATTGCTATAGTCAAAATTGATATAGTCAAGTAACACAAAAATTCATATTTCGGTTGGTATTAAATACACCAATATTACCAACTTCCCTAGAACCTTAACGAATTTTATCGTTATCGTACAAATATGAGTTGCACCGACTATTGTCGTAAAGCTAAAGTTACAGAATCGCTCATTCGTTAGCGCAAGCGATAACTGTCGGTAGTTAGCGATACCGACAGCTGTCGTTAAGGGGTTTGACCCACTTGAGGCCAAAAACACTCACAATATAATAGTTGATGTGGTATATATTATTTATTACGAGCATTGTGAGTTTTTGGTGGAATACGTGCAAGGAAAAGCAAAGGTTTATTAAAGTTATTCGTCGGATAAATTTTATATTAGTACCGTTGAACCTCTAGCGACATCTATCTCGGTCGTTGTTAAGTTATAACGATATTATTAGTTTTCCTTTCAATAAAAAACTCAGTGAAATATCAATTCTCAGCTAAATGATTCGGTTTAGTACAATTTATATTAACTTCAATTGTTCGTAACTCCGTCGCTTAACTAAGATTGAACTGAGAGTTTTCTTAAAAAGGAAAGGTACGTTTATTCGGTAGGATTCGGTAGGTTACCGACAGTACCGACATTACAAGCGACAATCATCGCTGACTCTGAGTTACAGAATCGCACTTAGCGATTTCTGTCGGTAACTGGACTTAACGATACCGAAAGTTGTCGCTAAGAGTTACAGAATCCCACTACAGAGGAAGAGAGAGACGTTACAGACGTTGCAAAACATCCAGGGTTCACTCATGGAGGATTCCTTCATGGGTTCACCCTTAAGGATGTTCTACCCCAAAATGATTGTCATAAGATTGTTTAAATTTTAATTGAAATGGGTTAAATATAACAATATTGACACGATAGTCAAATCTGAGATTGATGACACGTTTCTAGCTAGAGAAATTCAATATCAATGTTATCACTTTTACTATAGAACATATAGGAGATTCTGCTAAAAAGACAACATTTTTACTAATATTAGATAAACGGTTCTTTAGATTTTGTTAAAAAAGAAATGCTTTACGGATTATACTTGTTAACAGCACATAAAAAAAATGAAAAATATGACACGTACCGTTGCCAAGAAAATGTAATTCAAAGTTTTATTGTAACACGATAAACGTGAAAGACAATAAATATGGCAGCGTCGCATATGCGCACGCAACTGCGGCGCATATATTTACTAGTAATGAGGGAGAATATATATTTTCAAATTATTATTGTACTTAAATTTGTATATTTACATTTTAAATTATATGTTTTAATTGTGGATGCGAAAAATAATAGGATAAGTAGTACAATATAAAGATCGAAAAACATGTGTTCATCTTCCCATGTTGCCGTTATTACAAAAAGCTTAAGTTGCATCCACAACTTCACTATACGCGTTAAGCCATTCGCCGGTGTGAATAGTACCTTTGGGGTAGAACATCCTTAAGAATGTTTAGGATCATGGAGAAGGCCATTATAATTATAGTGGTACAATCAATGTCACAGGCACACACTATACTGCTATATTTGACGGTGTGTTTCTTTTCTGCGGATTAGAGCGGATTGACTTTAAGTCTCAGTCACGCAAATTACAACAAAAAAACTAGATTCCCTATAATCCGGTATGTCTATTTGTAGACGTTTACGTTCATGATCCGATCCAGATCACGATCCAACCTAGCTGCAGGAATGCAACATCGAAAAAAATAATTACTAGATGGATCAGAGGCTTCCGCGTGATCTCGATCCGATCCGTTCAGGGTACCGATTCTTGAAACTATGATCCTAAATTTCGTATGTGAAACGGGACGGCGACACTTTACCAGAGATGAAACGGGAGATTGCTCATGGCAGGGTCCTAAAATAATCCTTGCCGGTAGGCGGCGTTGATGTTTGAAAATTCCATAAAGCTACTAACGCCATCTGTCGGACGCGAATGAGAAGCACTTTGTTAGGCACAAACACCATTACTGTGGTGCGAATGCATGTGCAACCTCCTTCGGCTACCATCGCTCAGCTTCGAACATCTTCGCTATACATCGAGTTCGAGAGAGAACGGCATAGTTTTATCGGGTCTCTCTCTCCCTCTCGATCTAACTTTCGTTTAGCCGAAGAGCAGATTAAAATTCTTTTTCGTCCTGCTTCAATCCTCCTCCATCTTTCAAACCTCAGATTCGAGTTCGATTCCATCCAGTAAATTTTTTTTTATTGTAAAATGTTTTTTTATTGCCATGAACATATTAGATTAAAAAATATGTAAAAATGGGGTTTTAACATTTCATAGTTACGCTCAAAATATTCTTATAAAAATTTAATTTTTATTTCGTTATCAATTCAAATAAGTTATTAATGATTACTATAAATATTCTAAAATTATAAAAAATGGAAAAAAAAGAGTCGAAGAGGTCTCGAACCTGTAGTGTGATTCTGTAACTCTTAGCGACAACTTTCGGTATCCTTAAGTCCAGTTACCGACAGAAATCGCTTGCGATTCTGTAACTCAGAGTCAGCGATGATTGTCGCTTGTAATGTCGGTACTGTCGGTAACCTACCGAATCCTACCGAATAAACGTACCTTTCCTTTTTAAGAAAACTCTCAGTTCAATCTTAGTTAAGCGACGGAGTTACGAACAATTGAAGTTAATATAAATTGTACTAAACCGAATCATTTAGCTGAGAATTGATATTTCACTGAGTTTTTTTATTGAAAGGAAAACTAATAATATCGGTGCGGCGACACTTTGCCACCCGGGAGTAGTAATTTCGCTCTATGAGGTTGGCAGCACTTAGCGCTTGAAGCATTTTATTCAAGATGCGATCTCATAGCAAATTTGATGTACAACTAATACATAAGCTGCATATGTATGCGTGTATACAATACAAGTAAATATGAGATATCTGAAATAAGAATTGGAGCAAAGGAGCATAGCGTGAGAAATAAGTAAGGCATTTAATTTGAATGAAATATAAAAATAGATTTAATATTATTAATTGAAAAGGATGATTTTTCTAATCACTTTATTAATGATATTAAATAGTTATTTGAAATTAAATACACATGAAAATTTAATAATCAGATAAGTTAATATTTTATATTTTAATTGCTATTGCATGAAGAAATTAGTGTTAGCAAACGTTCTCTGTATTAAAATAAAGATTTTATTTCGCAGGTTATTTCAAATGAATATGTCAGATTTTTCTCAATGGTGTGGTGTATTCTATGGTAAACTACAGTGATCCCTCCTTCAATTGATGCACAGATGGACATGGCTAACCGTTTAAGAAGAAGCTATGAAATAAAAAACCTATAAATATAAAGATTGATATGCTGAATAAGTATTAAGTAAGTAGCAATATCATTACCACATGTAAATGAGTTAGCATCCATTGCAATTAATGAAAAAAACATAATATGATTTATTCGGTATAATACACAAGTGAGACCAACTTGTATATTCTCACACGTATTAGGTTTTATATGTGCTTATTATCATCTCTGTATTTACTTGTATATTAATAATTACAAATTTTGATTTGCACATGACCTAATAGATCATTAAATCTTAAAGTAATGATATCTGTTAAGTTTTAAGAATATACTAACGGCTCTTTCAATTTTAGTGGCTTTATTCGGAGACTCATTGGTGTGTGATGAATAATTAAATATATATGACAATTTTATTGGAGATTATAAAAACCAACAGCGGCTAATTGGAAATATAAAGAGTTTTAAGTTTAAAAATTCTTAGGTACTTAATAAAGAATAATTAAAAAACAATTATCATATTGGTGCAGAATTGACAAAAAGGTGAAACAATTAACAAATAAAAATGACTAACTCCTTATTTAAGTTATTCACGATTATAAATATGAATTCTCCATCATTTGCCAGGTATTTATTGCTTGTATCTATTCAATTTTCAATTATTTTCTCTCTCAGATGATTATATATATATATATATATACGACCTGTATAATTATTGTTTTGTCTGCAATGTATAATTAAAATTACTATACTGATATTGATTCTACATTCTTATATGGGCTTCATAAAAATGCTACTAGAAAAAATTAATATTGGTATTGAACGAGTGAAAAATGAAATATAAAAGCTACAAGAGAAAAAGAAAGAAACAATATTTCCAATGAAGAACAGGAATGCAGATATTAGCTTTAATCGAGAAATATACCAACATTAATGAATTATTAATAAAAGAAAGCAACCGTTAGTTTTAAATAACTTAGCCAATAGGGATAAATGATAACAGGAGGCTAAAATGACTAAGAACCCAAACATTCCATTAATGTTTATTGATATATATATAATCATCTGAGAGAGAAAATAATTGAAAATTGAATAGATACAAGCAATAAATACCTGGCAAATGATGGAGAATTCATATTTATAATCGTGAATAACTTAAATAAGGAGTTAGTCATTTTTATTTGTTAATTGTTTCACCTTTTTGTCAATTCTGCACCAATATGATAATTCTTTTTTAATTACTCTTTATTAAGTACCTAAGAATTTTTAAACTTAAAACTGTTTATATTTCCAATTAGCCGCTGTTGATTTTTATAATCTCCAATAAAATTGTCATATATATTTAATTATTCATCACACACCAATGAGTCTCCGAATAAAGCCACTAAAATTGAAAGAGCCGTTAGTATATTCTTAAAACTTAACAGATATCATTACTTTAAGATTTAATGATCTATTAGGTCATGTGCAAATCAAAATTTGTAATTATTAATATACAAGTAAATACAGAGATGATAATAAGCACATATAAAACCTAATACGTGTGAGAATATACATGTTGGTCTCACTTGTGTATTATACCGAATAAATCATATTATGTTTTTCTCATTAATTGCAATGGATTCTAACTCATTTACATGTGGTAATGATATTGCTACTTACTCAATACTTATTCAGCATATCAATCTTTATATTTATAGGTTTTTTATTTCATAGCTTCTTCTTAAACGGTTAGCCATGTCCATCTGTGCATCAATTGAAGGAGGGATCACTGTAGTTTACCATAGAATACACCACACCATTGAGAAAAATCTGACATATTCATTTGAAATAACCTGCGAAATAAAATCTTTATTTTAATACAGAGAACGTTTGCTAACACTAATTTCTTCATGCAATAGCAATTAAAATATAAAATATTAACTTATCTGATTATTAAATTTTCATGTGTATTTAATTTCAAATAACTATTTAATATCATTAATAAAGTGATTAGAAAAATCATCCTTTTCAATTAATAATATTAAATCTATTTTTATATTTCATTCAAATTAAATGCCTTACTTATTTCTCACGCTATGCTCCTTTGCTCCAATTCTTATTTCAGATATCTCATATTTACTTGTATTGTATACACGCATACATATGCAGCTTATGTATTAGTTGTACATCAAATTTGCTATGAGATCGCATCTTGAATAAAATGCTTCAAGCGCTAAGTGCTGCCAACCTCATAGAGCGAAATTACTACTCCCGGGTGGCAAAGTGTCGCCGCACCATAATATCGTTATAACTTAACAACGACCGAGATAGATGTCGCTAGAGGTTCAACGGTACTAATATAATATTTATCCGACGAATAACTTTAATAAACCTTTGCTTTTCCTTGGACGCATTCCACCAAAAACTCACAATGCTCGTAATAAATAATATATACTACATCAACTATTATATTGTGAGTGTTTTTGGCCTCAAGTGGGTCAAACCCCTTAACGACAGCTGTCGGTATCGCTAACTACCGACAGTTATCGCTTGCGCCAACGAATGAGCGATTCTGTAACTTTAGCTTTACGACAATAGACGGTGCAACTCATATTTGTACGATAACGATAAAATTCGTTAAGGTTCTAGGGAAGTTGGTAATATTGGTGTATTTAATACCAACCGAAATAGGAATTTCTGTGTTACTTGACTATATCAATTTTGACTATAGCAATTCTTACTATAGCAAAATTATCATTTTTTCCGTGTTTCTTTTCTGCGGATTGGATCGGATCGGATTGGCATCTAGTCACAGTCACGCAATTTACAACAAAAAATAACTATATTCCCTATAATCCGCTGTGTCTGATCAAACTCTACAGTTTGTTTGTAGTCTAGACACTTGCTATACATACCACGTAGAGTAGTATATTTTGTTCTCGCCACTTAGTATGCAGCGTATTGTAATTCAAGATGGCGGACTTGGCAACGCTGCTTGTTCGACTCTGTTAAGGGCGATGGCAGAGAATTGTCCGTTAACAGTCCGTAAGGGTGATGGCACATGCATTGACGGAATCGACGTATTGGACTTAAACGTAAACGTAAGTGAAGGCACATGAAAACGGAAACGTAAGTGGACTGAAATGATTGGAAAGGTTTTGTCCAAGAGTCCACGCTATATGCACAGTCCACACGTCGCCAATAAAATTATATTTTATAATAAAACAGAAATATGGATTTTTGTGATGATAATAACGATGATATTTTAATTTTAATTAATTATTGGCTATCGTTAGGTGCTCTTTATTTAAGGAAAAGGAGGCAAAAACGCTGGTTGAATAGAAGATGGTTGGTTAGTCCTATCGGTACATACTAGATTGTCCGAAAACTTTTGTAGAAGTGAGTCGACTACCTATATGACTAGTGAATATGGCCGAAATGTAGTAATATATTGCTATAATGTCGTAAGGCATTTATTGTAGTATTCATTTAGATATCAAGATGAGAAAAAGATAATTGAATAATCTTCAAGATAACGTCAATTTAAAGAAGCAGAAGAAAAAACTGCAAAATAAATGTAATTAAGAAAAACTATGGATCTTAGATAAGTAAAAACGTTTGAATAATTTAAAGTATTTATATATTGAATTTACTAGTGTTACTTTGTGGAAATATATTTTGTACAAATATGATTTAGGTGTTTGTGGCTTTCGCAAAGGATTAAAGAAATGCAGCATAAATGTTTATCAGAATAATAATGAGAGACGAGACAAAAATGACTGATAAGTGTAATTAAAATATTCATGCGTACTTTATTGACATATATGTCATCTGGTATAACTTTTACTGCTACGATGTTCATATTAATTATGATTTTATGATGAGAAACGCATGGGTCAAAGAAGGCAATACTTCTTACAAGGTAAATGTAAACAATTTGCAAATGTATTATACTTTCAATTTCAAATATAAAACTGTGTCTTAACTGTTTAGTTGATTAATTATTTAGATATTACTTTTATCGCTGGAATGATATCTTGCTCATATCTACGATGAGCAGAAATAAGAAGATATGAAGGACTTTCGACTAATCCCATCCATGTAAATTGCTTCCTTTGGCACAGAGTTTATGGTTAGTAATCGCAAGGCATATGTAATTTTTATTACAGTGTTTATTAATTCAAAGTTACTTTTAATTTGCTTAGCTTAATGAGTTTATATATTAAATATGGTCTGCTTTGGTTTTTCAGATATTACTGAGCGACTGAAGTGGAACTTTTATCAAATAACCTATTCAAGGATTATAATAAATATATAGAGTATGGATATATATATAATTATTAATAATCATACGCTGCAAGATTTGTACAGATGACAAGTGTCTTTATAACAGTGATTTTGCAATACTTAATTAGAACAAGTTCAAGCAGAGTTAAATTATACAAGTTAATATTGAAATTTTATCATTTTCACTATTATTAAATATATTTAATAGATATACAATATGCAGGGCGTACCACTTAAATGCCCCAGAGCATGGATACAAAAAGCGTGTATTGCGTTAATTATAAGAGATATTCAATTTTTTCATATGACCCTTTTGGAAGCAAATAACAAAAGGTTTCGAAAAAGTCCTGTGCAAACATTGAATATCTCTTATAGTTGAAGAGGTACGCGTCTTTTTGTATCTATGTTCTGGAGCATTTTAAGTGGTACGCCCTGCATATTGTATATCTATTAAATATATTTAATAATAGTGAAAATGATAAAATTTCAATATTAACTTGTATAATTTAACTTTGCTTGAACTTGTTCTAATTAAGTATTGCAAAATCACTGTTATAAAGACACTTGTCATCTGTACAAATCTTGCAGCGTATGATTATTAATAATTATATATATATCCATACTCTATATATTTATTATAATCCTTGAATAGGTTATTTGATAAAAGTTCCACTTCAGTCGCTCAGTAATATCTGAAAAACCAAAGCAGACCATATTTAATATATAAACTCATTAAGCTAAGCAAATTAAAAGTAACTTTGAATTAATAAACACTGTAATAAAAATTACATATACCTTGCGATTACTAACCATAAACTCTGTGCCAAAGGAAGCAATTTACATGGATGGGATTAGTCGAAAGTCCTTCATATCTTCTTATTTCTGCTCATCGTAGATATGAGCAAGATATCATTCCAGCGATAAAAGTAATATCTAAATAATTAATCAACTAAACAGTTAAGACACAGTTTTATATTTGAAATTGAAAGTATAATACATTTGCAAATTGTTTACATTTACCTTGTAAGAAGTATTGCCTTCTTTGACCCATGCGTTTCTCATCATAAAATCATAATTAATATGAACATCGTAGCAGTAAAAGTTATACCAGATGACATATATGTCAATAAAGTACGCATGAATATTTTAATTACACTTATCAGTCATTTTTGTCTCGTCTCTCATTATTATTCTGATAAACATTTATGCTGCATTTCTTTAATCCTTTGCGAAAGCCACAAACACCTAAATCATATTTGTACAAAATATATTTCCACAAAGTAACACTAGTAAATTCAATATATAAATACTTTAAATTATTCAAACGTTTTTACTTATCTAAGATCCATAGTTTTTCTTAATTACATTTATTTTGCAGTTTTTTCTTCTGCTTCTTTAAATTGACGTTATCTTGAAGATTATTCAATTATCTTTTTCTCATCTTGATATCTAAATGAATACTACAATAAATGCCTTACGACATTATAGCAATACATTACTAGATTTCGGCCATATTCACTAGTCATATAGGTAGTCGACTCACTTCTACAAAAGTTTTCGGACAATCTAGTATGTACCGTCCTATCAATCGTAATCGTCAAAAGCAAGGTGATTACCATAATTTATTTATGGAACTAAAAAAAGATCCAGCTCAATTTTATCGGTACACAAGAATGAGTTTAAATCATTTCCATAATTTGTTGGAACTAACTAAACCATATTTGGAAAAAAGTCATTGGCGAGCTCTAAATGCAGAATTGAAACTACTCATTGCTATACGGTGTGTATTTATTTTAATATTTTATTCAATGAATGTTATAACATTTTTTACTAATTAAATAATATAAATTTCACTAGATATCTTGCTACTGGAGACTTACCAAACAGTATAGCTTTAGCTTTTAGGGTTGGGGAGTCTACAGTAAGGAAGATTATTAAAGAAGTTTGTGCAGCAATAATAAGTGCCTTACAAAATAAGTATCTCCCTGAACCGAATAAAGAACACTGGAAATCATGTGGCATTGGATTCTGGAACAAATGGAACCTACCAAATTGTGTTGGGGCAATTGATGGGAAGCACATTCGCCTACGTGCTCCTCCAAATTCTGGAAGTTTATATTATAATTATAAAAAATATTTCAGTATTGTGTTAATGGCTATTGCTGATCACTTATATAGGTTTTCTTTAGTTGATATTGGTGCATTTGGTGGTAAGCAGTAATTCTAATTGAAAGTGTGATATGCTATTTGATTCAACAGGCCTTTTCAGCTATAGTGTGGTATAAGAATTAACAGAAAGTGTTAAGTGATGTTAGCTGAATTGGACAATTTTACATTATGCATTTAAAATGTTGAAAAAAATATATATGTGTATTTGAATGTTCTTAATTTACAGGTATGAATGATGCTGGAATATTCCATGATTCCAATATAGGAATCAACTTAAATAATGAAGATTTGCATTTGCCGAAAGGCCAAGTACATCTTCCTAATAGTAATTTAAAGACTTCTCATTATTTTATGGCGGATGATGCTTTTAAATTGTCACAAAGAATTGTAAAACCTTATTCAAAGCGAAATTTGTCCTATGATGAAAAAATCTTTAATTATAGAATTTCGAGAGCGCGCCGAACTGTGGAAAGTGCTTTCCGCATTTTTTCCAACAAATGGAGAATTTTTCATACAGCTATAACTATACTGCCAGACACAGCAGATTTAATAGTTAGTGCATCTGTTTGTTTGCATAACTATATTTTAAAGGAAGAGCAAAAAATTGGATCAAAATCATATTACAATAGTGAACTAAATTATTTTCCTAATGAGGTATATACAAGCATGAAAATCAATTTTAGGCACTTTCTAAATATCAATACTCTGTACTTGTTTTAGAACGCACCTTGGATGTCAATTCCTGATGAAAATTTGAGCACATCGGTACAAAGCAACGTAATGGCAGGTGAACAGCAAAGAGCAGTTTTATTAAATTTTTTCAAATCGCCGGAAGGTCAAGTTGAGTGGCAGTACGAGTTTGTACAAAGAGGAATTTATGCAGATAGTTAAATGGTAAAATTACAAACAAATTGTAATGCGTATTAGCGTTTTGACAGATTGTGTGGAACTATGCCTGAACATTTTTTCTTATAATGTAAATACAAAAACTTTAATTTACTAAAATATGTTTTTTTACAGGGTTCAGTATTAAAGGAACAACTAATAATGCATCAGTGCATCTACTGGAAACAGATGAAAATAGCATCAAAATGATCTAAAGGTTATATTTTATATAATCCTTATTTTATTAAACAGAATGGAGCTTAATATATAAAAGTATTACATAAAGATATTTCAATGCTAATTACTTTTAGTATGAATTATATGTAACATAAATCATTACTCACCATGTTATTTTCTCGCAAATAAAGTAATAAGAAATTAAAGAAACTATTCTTTATTAATACACAAATGCATTTAAAAACATTTTAATACTAACGCCTAAAAATTATATAATAACATAGTCTTCAATATTTCTGTTTGGAAAGAAATTATAGTCTTTTTCTTTTTCGGTAAGATAACATAAACAATAAGAACACAAATTGTCGTTAAAGTATCTAATTATAACGAACTTTTGAAAACAATCTTACAAACTATATCACATTTATTTGTATGGTGACTAGTATATTATATAAAGAATTTAACTGAATTTATAATATTAAAAATAATATAACTTGCTAATTTATATATAGTAATATAAAATGTGAAAGAAAAGATATATCAATGTTACTCTATTGGAGCTATAAATACGTCCATTATCATTTTTTTTCGTTTAAGCTTTTCTTTCTCATCGAAGGTATCAAATTGCGCCTTTAGATAATTAATAAACGCATCATCTGCTTTATACGTATTCTCTTCCTTCTTTTTAATATAATTGGATATTGAATTACCAATATTTACTAATGTTGATTCCAATGATTTTGTTTCATCTATTTTGCATCTTTTTTTGATTTTTGAGAGACATTCTTCGCCTAATACACTGGAGGATCTGGAGTTATCTCTTTGTTGTTCACCAGAACCTCCATTTTCTTTATCCGCATTAGTTTCAGCAGAATTAAATGTAGTGTCTTCATTGATGGAAACAGATTGTTGGTTGGAATTAATTTGACTGTTAGTATAACTTCTGTAAACAAATTTATTTAATGTAATAAGAAATTAAACATAAAAATGTAAATATCTTACCTTCGTCTCTTTATGATCTTATCTAAAAACGAAAGCTGCATTGAATAAGGAAACTGTGAAGATTTTGGAGCTCCACTTCCACTTTTACATAAATCATTAATTCTTCGCTTTTCTTTGTTGTACTGATCCCTTAAAGAATTACATCTTTTCTGGCAATAAGTGGGAGTATATAAATTATCTAATGTAACAAATGAATGATGTTAGAAAACATCAATATTATTTGTCACAAGATAGAATAAATTGCAAATAAATATAACATTAAAAACCTTCATTTATTTCAATCATTAATTTTGATATTTCCATCCACGCGTTAGATTTCATTATGGTGTCCTTAAAATTTTTTTCCTTTTTGTCATAGAGAAAAGGCCTTTCCTTATATAGTTCTATCAAGAGCTCATCCCCACGTTTTAAGTTATTATTTTCCAAAAAATTACATGCTGAATCATCTTCGTCATCAAAATCATTTGGACAATATACGTTACAATAATCTTGATGATCCATATTTCCTAAAAATTGCATTAAAATTACATATATAAGAAGCAAAGATATAAATTATTGTATATATATAAGTTTATATACTGTTTAAACTATTATGTGACCATGCCAAAAATTAGGTTCATTAAAACATCGCACTTACCACAATTTCTGCCAATAAGTCTAAATCCTTATAGTTTATCTACTTTCTACCCAATTGCAAAAAGTCAGCATATGCAGTTTCATAAATTTTAACCTAAACATAAAGATCATTTTATTTGATAAATTACTATAAAAATTACATTTTTTTCATAAATTGTATATTACTAAGAAATTGTAAGAAGTAGTATATTATTAATATTATTTTAATACCTTCGATATATTTCTCTTTTATCTATTTTATTATAAAATATAATTTTATTGGCGACGTGTGGACTGTGCATATAGCGTGGACTCTTGGACAAAACCTTTCCAATCATTTCAGTCCACTTACGTTTCCGTTTTCATGTGCCTTCACTTACGTTTACGTTTAAGTCCAATAAGTCGATTCCGTCAATGTATGTGCCATCACCCTAAGCACTTTACGGTTTCCGTAACGTAACGTAATCTAAGGCAGAGAAAAACGTAAACCGTAAGAGTGAAATTTAATGGGGCAGTTGCACACTGTAAGGAATAGACGAAGGAAGAACAGGAAATTTTGAAACTACACAGGCAATAAGTTAAATATTTTGCAATAATATTTCTGAGCACATATTGTTTATATTTACTTGTTTTTATAACAAAAAATCAATATGTCGGATCATGATTATTTAAATGATTATTTTGAAGAAGAAGCTGATATTTTTTTTTCTGGGTGTCCAGAGAATATTTCTTCAAATGTAAAAACTGGAGATGAATTGCTGATCGAATTGTATAGGGAACGGCAATTTTTACATGACAAAACTAATAAACATTTTAAAGATAGACTGATGAAAAATAATGCATGGGTCGAAATATCAACTATAATGATAGAAGTCTGTAAAGGTGAGTATTAAAATTTAAATTTAAATATGCATAACCGGACACTAAAATCACAAATATGATATATTTTTAATAGATAATATGTATACTGCAAAATATTGTCAAAAACGTTGTACAAATTTACGGGATCAGTATGTAAAAGAGAAAAAAAAGGTAGAAGCTGAATGCAAAAGTGGAAATGGTGTAATAAAACGTGATAGATTTCCTTTGTTTAAACAGATGTCTTTTTTGGATTGTTGTATTATTAGACGAAGGTTTAATATTGTTATTATTAATTAATTATTTAATAACATTATTAGTATAATGTTTTTACTTTCATTATTAATATTTACAGTACCTACAGTAATTGCATCAGTCGAAAAAATATAGAAACAGTAGCTCTAATAATATACAAAATAATGATGATAGAAACGAGGGATCAAGCACACATTCTGAGAATGAGGTAAGATCAAACAAAAATACTGCATACGATAGAAATGGGAACAAAGAAAATAATATTAGACCAGTCATTAAAAAAAAGAAGTTGAATGAGACAAAAGAGTTGGAACAAACAATCATTCAATTGAGTCAAAGAATATCAAATTTTGTTGAAAGAAATCCTTCAGATGCAGATGATTCCTTCTTCGACTTTTTGCGAGCTAAATTTAATGTTATTCCAGATAAGGATAAAGATATTAGAAGAAAGCTACTTTTGAAATCATTAACTTCTACCTTAAGCTAAACGTAATTTTAACGTTTTAAAAACTATTTTTAAACACATTTAAGGATTAATTATTCAATACAGTGTTTTTTCAATTTACCCGTAATATGTTTTTCTTTGTTAAAACTATGATATGAAAAATTTATTTTTGTTAGATTTTTCCTAGATTTTTCTTATAAATATTATAAGTTTCAGTTATTTAATTTTATGTTAAACCTTCTTTGTATACAAATAAGATACATATTCAAGGTCTAATAATGATGTCCGGCCAAAATTTAAGGGTGGTTGCAGGACATCATTGTTACACTCTGTATAAGTTGCTATGACTAAGTTCAATTCAATATTAAGATTTTTATTTCATTCTACATATTGAACTTATGCGCGGTAAGTGACATAATCATCTAATCGCGTTGTAACGTTAAGAGAAGCTTATTTGAATAATACTTGAATTATCTGATTGTAATAAACAACATTCAACAAATACTTTTGTACTTTTGGTAATACTTAAGAGGCATGTGTTATTTCGAAGCAATATATATATATATTTTTTTTACAGCTCAACATGTATTATTAATAAAATATTATGCGTGAGTAAGAAATACATGATATTTTTGTTATCATTAATACTATGTAAGATTAACAAAAAAAAAACTGACAAAATAACAGAAGGAAGAATACACTTAGGTATATACATTAATATGATGTAGCATATATAAACGTATATTTTAAATATCGGTCTGCGCTGTTTGCAAAATTGGTGCTGGACTTTGGAGATAAAGTCAACTGATTCCAAAGGAGCAAGTTATATTAATTATACTGACGATAGAATTTTAACGCAAAGAGATCGAACTGTATAGTGGATATTCTAAAAATGTTTAATTTATAATGTAGAGCATTAAAACTGAATAATCACGCTGTTAGAAATTTTTCGATTATATGATGTGCATTACATTTCATAAAAGTACCTTTACCTTCATTAACTATATTGGGCTAGTGTATATAATTAATGACTTCTGATAGTAATATAGAAATTTCTTTCATATAATACGTTTCTCAAGAGTAGAAAAAGGAATGTTTTATTTTCTAGTACTTTCAATTTAAATAACACCTGAATAACAAATCTTTTTTTAATATTTCCAATTTCGTTTTTGCGTGGAGATTCAAAATTCGAAGCAGCAGGATTGACACAGCTTGGCCTCATTTTGTTTCACCACTTGGATGCAGTTCATCAGCTTTATTGGTCTCCATTTATAATGCAGGACAGTTATTCAAACCAAATACTGACAGCCAAATCTATTAATATTTACTGGACCTAAAATAGTAAAGAAAATAAGTTTAGATATAACAAGTTTAAAAAATCACTGCCAGTAATTGCCATATTGATACATTTAGATCATATTTAAATATAATACCTGAATAACAAATGTTTTTTTAATATTTCCATTTCGCTTCTGCATGGAGATTCCAAATTTGAAGCAGCAGAATTGACACATAGCCTGGCCTAATTTTTATTCACCAATTGGATGCAGCTCATCAGCTTTATTAGAAAATTTGACTTGCGAAACATAAGAGAAACCACAAAGGATCATGTTTGAATACATTTCATATATGGTTATGAATAATATTACTTATCTAAGAAAACAGGTGGGCTTATTATAGATATGGAGAGCATGCTGCGTAATCTTAATCTGTGTTACATTCCTTAGCATTGTTTAATTCCTCTGGTTGAAATCAGCATGACGTATGCACTTTACTCTTGGTAGGACCTTCCGTAGAACCTTTACACCTGGGAAAAAGAGCCATTATAATTAGCAGTAATTTTACCAATTAACTATATATGATAATAAATACGCAAGGATCTGTATTTTATATAAAAAAGTATAATAATATTTTTTATTATGTATTTCTTATTTAAATTCATGAATCTATTTGTTTGATATATTTATATATTAAGTCAATTTTGACAATAATTATATTACATTTTTCCTTAATACGTTATGTATGTTTTTAGAAGTACAAAAAATTTATTATACCTGTTTTTTTCGATAATTCAGAAAAGTCATTAAAAATTTTATAACTTCACTATAACTGATTAATATTTTCCAACAAATTAAAACTCTTTAACAATTTATACTAACACTCGTTTGATTAAAAATCCGCGCTGTCAGACTGAGGGCGGGATTCACAGTTGATACTTAAGATTAAGTGCAAGCTTAAGACTGTTCTTAAGATGGCGTCAATGCTTGAGCCATTTCTTCAGCACAGATTTGAAGATAGATCTTGAGTTCTAACTTAGCCAAGATAAATGTTTCAAGTAATTGCTCAAGATCTGTCTCAAGTGGCTTTAAGTATGGTCTTGTCCAAGTCGACGAATTTGTGGACTTAAGAAAGACATCCCACCCACTGTTACTCGCTAGCGCCAATCATACATCCTTTCTGTTGTCTGCTGCAGTGTCATTTAAATTTTACAATTTTAGAATTTATTACTTTAAATTGTTATAAAGGTAAATCTAAATTTACAGTTATAAAGCGATGTAGCATTTAATAAGCTAAAAGGCATGAATATAAGGTCATTTATTTTATCATAATATATATACATTTTTTCACGATGCCTTTTTGAACCTCTTTTATATTTAATCATTTAATATCTGAAATATAATCAACAGACCATTATATTTATGCCTATGATATGGTGAATTAAAGTGTGCTATTCACACACATTTGAATAATTATTATAAATACAAAAATAAATTTCAGAAAAAGAACAAAATGAATAATTGTGCACTGTATCAACAATTCAACGTGACCTGGTACAGTTCAGATTCTTCTTCAGAAGAAGACGAATATCAAGTTCCTACGATTGGAGCAAGAACATATATAAGGGATGTAATGAACCCGTTTGAAGCCTACGATGAACAAAATTTTCATATTAGATACAGGTTTTCTAAATATTCTGTAATGCATGGATTACTACCATTGGTGAATTCTAGCTTACAGAAATTTACCAAGAAAGGTTTACCCATTGACCCTATAATTCAATTGATCATTTGCTTAAGGTTTTATGCCACAGCTAGTTTTCAGGTAGTAAAATATTTGTTCTTTCTAATGTAGATATTATTATTAAAATTATAAAAATCATTCTTACTTTTTGTTATTACAGAAGGTTATTGGAGACTTAATATTTCTGTCACAACCCACAGTGAGCAGAATAGTTTTTTAAAATTTCTGTGATATTAGCAAGTAAGTTGCATACATATATTAAGTTTCTAAGGAATGAAGAGTCCATACAGGAAAATCGCAGACTATTTAATAGATTAGGGTATGGCAATGGGGCAATTGGGCTTCCAAATATTGAAGGAGCAATTGATTGCACTCATATCAGACTAGGAAATAATAATTTTAGTAGCCGTGCAGAATCATACAGAAACAGAAAAGGATATTTTTCTTTGAATGCACAGTTACATATTAATAATATTTAACGATTTTCTAAGGATATATTTACATCTTATCAATAAGTTTATTTGTATGTTAAAGGCTATACTAGGTCCACGTATGGAGTTCCTCGACTTAGTGCCAGAATTTCCAAGAAGGGAGCATGACTCCAGGATTCTTCAAAACTCCAGGATTTTTATACGCTATCAGCAAAGAGAATTGACAGGAATGCTAGTCGGTGATGCTGGTTACCCTTCTCTTACATTTCTTTTAACACCATTCCGCAATCCACAAAGTGAAGAAGAGGAAAGGTAATATTCAAAATGTTTAGAACTACATATATATATTATTTTTTTATACTTTGAGAAATCTTAATCGCTATAAAAATAAATTTTCACAGATATAATATCATTCAATCTCGAACAAGGATGATTGTTGAACGAACCTTTGGTGTCTGGAAAAGACGTTTTCCATGTCTTTCAAAAGGATTAGCTTTAAACATCAACACATGTACCGCAGTGGTAGCAGCTTGTGGTGTTTTACACAATTTATCGCTGCAATATAATGACATTCTTGTAGACATCTTACATAACGAAAATGAAGATGACTTAATTGTTGAAGATGAATATCATCGTGATGAGCCTGGAGATGGGTGCATTATAAGAAGAAATATTGTACAGCAAATGTTTGGTTAATTAAACTTTGAGTTCATAGTATAAAATTTTCTCTCAATATTTCTTCATAAAATACGAACAGAAAGAAGTAATAATATTTGTAAATACTATACATAGCACAATAATTTCTGTACAATATTGGAAGCTTCCCAATTAGCCTACAAATCGACACAATCGAACACAAATGGTACATTGCATGTCACAAACTGTACATTTGTGTCCGATTGTGTTAATTTTTAGGCTAATTAGAAAGAATCCATTATTACAAAATTAAAATTTATACTAATATCTTTATATTTGAAACATTGTGCAAAAAATACTGCATTTTTGAATTTCAATAAATACTGGTATAAAGGTTGTAAAACATTTTTTTAATATATATTTCACATAATTATAATTCATACAAAAACATGAGGCAAAATAAAAGTCACAAGAAATTTGATTTCTCAATCCGAATTATAATCAGAACCCCTAAAATTGATAAAAAATTAGATTATGCCTGAAATCGTTTTTGCAATATATCAATACTTACATTTCTTTTTGTGCAAGGTACTTTGATAGTTTTAGTCTCCCCTTTAACTCTTTTTGTTCTAGTATAAGTTTTTCCCTCGTCATTTTAAATAACATTTCTTGAAACTCCTCTTTTTGCTTGCATATTTCAATCTCATGGTTTATTTTAATCTCAGCCATTTGTAGCTCTTTCTGGCAGATGGTAACCATCCTAACCCTCTTCAATTTTTTAATATTATTTGACGCTTTATTAGTAAGATCTTAAAACAAGTTTTTGTTATGTATTTCAAAAAATTATTAGAAGCATAGAGTATTATATGTTATAAATAATATTTTTAATTTATCACCTGATAAAATTTGGGCTTCTTCTATAGACGGGTCATCACAATCATCAGCGTTGAAGTTATATCCTACATCAGAACAATGATTCTCTAATTTGTACATACATATTGTATCATTATATAAACTAATACATACCTGTGTGAGATGATTTGCCTTTCAAAGAGATAGATGGTTCGTGTGTTTGTAAATACACATTGTTGTTCGACATATTATCTATTTTCCTTTTTTCACCAGATTGTACTGCTAATATAATATCTTGATGCAGCTCTGAAATATTTAAACTTTTTAATATACTATAGGTTTTATAGTAAATATAGTTTATTCTTTTATTCCAATGTTTTGAGCATTATTTTAAATATATACCTTCAGATTCCTGTTCGTTTAAGTTGCTGGATCCAATGAAAGGTGCTGTTGCATTTAATAAAGTTGACTCATATCCCTCTATATTATAAATATTAAATGGTAAAATTCATTTTTATTTCTACTCCGTTGCAAAAAAATGATAAATACCTGAGTTGAAACTAAAATAGATTTATTATATTCCTCTGTAATTAGTGACCATGCTTCAGATTTTTCTTTTATAGTTGATGAATTTGTTGCCCTAGATTCTATAATATGTTTATATTTTTTTAATATGTCTAAAAAGACTTGTTTCTCCAAATCAGAGTATACTGCCCGCTTGTGTGACATTACTCTATCAACATTATTTCGGGATCAACTATCTTAGTAACAAATGGGATAAAAAGTTAATTGTTAAAAAAATATGAATGATAAGTACTTCAAAATGTTGTCAAACTAAAAGTAAATAGGATTAAATTATAATAAAATTGATAAGATTTTATTATTTGTATATTCCTGCATAGAAATTTATTGGAAAATGTAGAAAATTAAATGCATTAATATTATACATATTTACGTTACAAAACATGTAAAAAAAGTAAAATACGTACCGGATAAAAATTTATATTATTTATGTTAATTATTTATTGACAATCTCGTATACCATTCATAACCAAAGAAAGAAAAAGCAGCGTGTTGATAAGGGTAGTTTACAATGAAACTGTCATTTTCTATGCAAAGTGATTGGTCAATTCCAATAAAACTTTAGTAACATTCAAGACACGTCTTCAAGTACAAGCTAAGCTTTAACTTCGTCAAGATATTCTTAAGATCCAAAAAGAGGTCTTAAGAATCGTCTGTGAAACTGAGGTTGTCTTAAGCAGAACTTAGGACTTTAGACAATCCTGGTCAAGTCAATCTTAAGTACGGACTTGAGTCACGACTGTGAATCCCGGCCTGACATTTCTGCACTTTTCACTACTCTCACAAGACTCACAGATAGGTCCAGTGGTATAGACTCACCAAAAAATTACCCAGTGGCGTAGAATTATTTTAGACAAAGACGCAGATAGAAATCCATTAGTTAGAGAGAGAAGAGCAATGGCGACGTCCGAGATAGGAAAATAAGAAACGAAGGCCTGGAGAAACCACGTTGAACGCGGTATAAGGCTCTCTCTTTCTCTTTAAGGCATTTAAAAAAGGATAGCCTATCATACACTTCCTATACTCTTTCCAGTCACTCAATGTAGAAACTAGTCCAGGCGGGGAAAAATCTATGGGGAGGTATGGTTCCTAAACGCATCAAAAAAATCTTGCAGGCCATTAGGGTGACTTTCACCAAGTCCGGCTTGGAGCTAGCCGGGCTAACAAATTGTACCAACCTATGCAAATATCATATGAAATCGAATTTTGAGTTGGCAATCATGGAATTTCTCAAATTTGAAACTTCATGTAGTTTTGCCACTTATGTTCAACTTCAAATTTTGTTATCTGCTATTGCGTACGACAAAATCTGTGTGGTAATTTTATTAATGTAATAACTAATGCCGAATGCAATTTTTATTTAGAAATACACTCACGAAGTCTACGATTTCTTCGTGCTTGTATACTACAAATAGAGTAAGCAATTTTTTATTGTTTAAAAATTTGAAATACAACATCGAATTTTTTTGAAATACATATTCTAATAAGAAGCTTTATTTAAGTAATGCCTGTACTTTTTTTTAGCATCATGGATAATGTAGAAGAAGAAATATTAAGCTGGATATTTGAAGATGATAATGAGTGCAACTCACATTACATATTAAGAAGGCCAGATTAATTAGAGATAGAATGAATTGGTTCAATATTTACGACGATTTAGATTTTAACTGCAGGTTCCGAATTACAAAACAAAATTTTACAATGATATTAGGAAAAAATGAGCATAGAATAAGCAGCCGTACAGATAAGTTAATAAATATCTTATTTTAAATCCATCAATATACATTTTGTTGAACGATACAATTTCGATTAATTGTATATTTAAAATTTCCAGAAATAATTACATTCCACCAGTAATCCAATTGCTGGGTACTCTCCGATTTTTTGCAACAGGCTCATATGCTGTTGCTATAGGTGATTACATTAATTGGCATAAGTGAAACCAGTGCTGTGAGGACTATTCATAGGGTCACATTATCTATTGCTGAGCTGCATATGGAATATATAAAGTTTCCCTCTCATAGCAATCATATTTTAAGATGTCAAATAGAAAATTTTAAATTATCTGGTTTTGTTCGTGTGATTGGAGCTATAGATTGTTTTCATGTTCGCATAAGATCTTATGGTAATTAAAAAATAATAATTATTTAAAATTGTCTATATTTATAAGGAGAATAATGTTAAATATATGTTTAAATAAAATATTTTTATTATAGGTGGTGAAAATAGCGAACTTTTTAGAAACAGGAAAGGTTTCTTTTCCATTAATGTTCAGGCAATTGTTAACTCCCGATTACAAATTATGGATTTAGTTGCTCGATGGCCCGGGTCAATTCATGACGCTACCATTTTCGATAATTCCAGAATAAAAAAACGCTTCGAAAATGGAGAGTTTGGCAATGCAATTTTATTAGGAGATTCCGGTTATCCTAACTTGCCATATTTATTAACACCTCTCAATAATTCCCGTACAAGAGGTGATGTATTGTACAATGAAGCACACATTCGTACAAGATGTATGGTAGAAAGATGCTTTGGGATTTTGGGAAAAAAGTTCCCGATTTTAACCATGGGATCTCGTTTTTGGAAGCCCTCGGAAACTCTACCAGTGATAACAGCATGTGTAATTTTACACAATTTAGAAAGGTGCTCATCAGCGACAGAAAATTGTGATATATATAATAATGCGATAAGTAATTTAGAGGAAAATTTACATGAACAGGAGAGACTGTACATAATTGAAAATTATTTTGAAAGATTATTGTGATATATACTCATTAAATTTAATAAAATTGAAATAAAGCACAATTGGAGTTTAAAAAGTACTTCTACGTAAACTGTATAGTTTTCAGTAATCTTACATAACTTTTGCCACATTTTATTTAATGTTACAAAGATTAAACAGTATACTATTTTATTAACATTTTGTTGAAGAAGCTCTCTAATATATATTATAAAATAAATACATACTCAGCAAACAGACTACATTTTAGATAATAATTTATTTTTTATTTTCTATGGGATTATAAAAGTATAATTTTTTAAATAAGTTACATTAAATATTTATGTTCGGAGACATGATAAGATATTCTTAGCCATTAACAAAACAACAAAGTGGCATATAGAGAAAAGTAAAGAGTATTATGCAGGGTTAATTTTCGGGTCGGCGACATATCCTAAAGGTATTGGTGTCTTAATGTTTCGCGGTTGGCATCAGTGATAAAATGGTATAGTTTGTTTGGAACTATATTAAAAGCTTTAATGTATGCGTATAAATATGTGTGTAATACAGGTGGCAAAATAAAATTTAACTAATGTTTACATCGAAACGTCAAAATAAGTTAATTAACATTGATTAAAAGAGGGAAGTGTTTCATGAAGTATAAATAAATCGACGAATATACTGAAGTTAATAATTCAGCAATACAAGAAACAAATTTAATCGGATTAAATGGGAAGAGAGTTTCAAAACTGCAAGTCGTTTTGTAAAGTACTGAACTTGGAAAAGGATCTGTCATCAGATAAGTAATTTGTACTTTTCAGAAAATGTGTATTTTCATATGATGGCAACATTAAGATCAATTTCTTTGTTAAAAATTGTCTTTCTTTTTCTAGGAAATAGAGGAATGAATTAGAGGATGCACTTTTTGCAGGTTAGCCTAGTTTACTACTATCTACGATTGAAGCCAGCTGTTTTCCTGTTCCTTAATGAAGTTTTCGATAAGTCCCTGCAATCATTCTTACAATACTAAACTCTATTACGAGGTGGTGAATGGATTTTGGAAAATTACAGCAGAATTTAATGGAAAATGTGTGAAAGGAATCTTTGTTCTAATGGGATGGCTTCTTGTACAAGGACTATTTTATTGCTTGTTTCATTGCTCCGTTTAATTAAATTGAGGTATGAGAAGATTCTCACAATTTTATTAGTTAGGAATAATAACTGTTCATTCACGTATTTAAATTCAATAAGTCGGAGTATATATTTTTGTATTTTTCTTTTAGAAGAGAGAGTGATAATAAGTTGGTTAGCAAATATTGCCAATCTCCCAACTGAAATTGCACTGAGAAGGATCAGTGAATTAATTTAAACCAGAGGCTATGTTGTATGCAGATTCCAGAAAATATATCCTAAAGTAACACTAAAATATTTATTAAATTTATGATATTTGGTACTAACATGAAGGACATTGTACGTGTCAATGATGAGCTCATTACAATTATACGTTATAGTAATTGCTCATTATTTTCTTATATCTAAAGGTTAATGCCTAACATATAAGCTTCAAGAGAGTATAAATTGAAAGGTAATTTACATTAACTAAAATGCCCATTTTTTTAAATTTGCTTATTGAGAAAACTGTTTTTATTACTATTCAATTCATTTATGTTTTAGTACCATAAAGTACCTCACAGAGTAATTCGAATCTAATATTGTATGATATTCTGATGACAGCAAACTTCTTAAGAGTTTGATGTAAAAGAAGTTGATGGATTGCGCAGTAACTAATCAGTTATTTAGCAACTTTTGATTTAATATTATAAGAAACAGAAAATACTAATATTATTTGATTGCGTATCCTCTTATCATTATTATATCAATATCTTTTGCTCATTTGGCTTATCGCTAAGTTTTATCAAATGTGGAAAATAATCATTTATTACTCTTATTGCCTTAGAAATATTAAAAAAACAGTTTCTTCTTAGAAGGATAAGACTGTTTATTATTATTTATTATATTTTCTTTTAATATTATTTAGCATTTAACTATAAAATGAATAATATTAGTTGGTAAATAAGATACAAACTGTATTTTTTATTTTCATAATTGCTTATTATTAATAACAATAAATTTCATTTTTTCTTGAACATTTAAAAACTTATTTTTAATCAATATTAATTTATTAACAACTTCTTCATCATTGTCCTCAGATATGTTAATAGTAACGATGGTCTCATTATTAAAATCAACGATATTTTCTTCAGATACTATCTTAACATTTGTAAGTGCTTTTTTCATATTTTTGATCTCTTGATATTTTAATTGTTTAATTTCTGTAATATTGTTTAATATCTGAAGTATTTTTTGTCCTTTGCTATTACTCTCTGTATTCATAATTTCATCTATTTTGTCATATAGCATTGCAATTTCTATATTTTGCTGTTTAGTCAATCTTTTTTTCTCTCTGCTGCAATCACTATTATTAATTTCTGACATTTTGAGTTTTATAATATTTTCTTGTAGCAGAAATTTAATGGCATCTAAAACGCAGAAGAATAATATATTATATACTAGTGTATCATTGTAATTAATTTCAATTTTAGTATATTTTATAAAGAACTGATTATAAAAAAGTTTAGAAATTTATATTTCAAGAAGAAATGTTGTTTTCCTTACTTAAAAAAATTGATGGATGTGGAGCTTTACCGAGATATTTATTTAAGGTTCTGTGATAACTCTCGCAAAAATTGTTTGTTCGGTGTTTCAATCTAAAAACTGAATACTTGTGAGGCCCAACGTTTTTTATCCAATAATTCCTATAATATTTCAATAATTTCTGAAAATACTCTCCAAATTCTTGTAATACGTCATTTTCCAATAAATTAAATGTGTTTTCTATGAGATTATTTGGCAATAATGCTAGGCTTATTAGTTTTTTAATTACGATGAATCTTTCTGGATGCGTTAGCTTGTTCACTTTTCTATTTATTATACCGTACTTTTTTGCATTTCTCATTAAAGCCTACAAGATAGAATAACTTTACCCTATTTAAATTTAAATGGTATAATTTATGAAATATACTTGAGCATAGTGGAAATAACAATGTGTTATTTGTATTGATTCAAAAACACTTTTGATGGAATTTTCTAATGCTTGTTCGTAATCTGTCATGGAAATTTTAGGATTGAATAATGGAAAAGTTTGTCTTATGAAACGAAAGACATCAATGTAGGTTTGCCGGTTTTTAATTTTCATCAAAATCCATATACATGGTATTGCTTAAATGAAAATTTATATATATGTTTAAAATTATAAGAGAATTATGTGTGTTTTTTATATTTAACTTAACGAATTTGGTATGTATACCTTTGACATAATTTCTGTTTTCAATTACGGTCATGATAGTCGTTAATTGAAGATTTTTATCAATAAATCCTGGAACACATTTATATGTTCCATCGATAAAAATATACTCAACTTTTGAGCTAATTGCATGCAGCAAACAGGCATCATATATTAATACTGTATTTATTCCTTCCTGTTGGTCCAAAATTTTTATATCAAATTCAAAATTTTCCTGTTCCAACCCTTTATATGTTAAAACATTTTTATTTTGTTCTAAAAACATTCCAAATTCGCTTAAAGTTTTTTCTTTAAAAACAATTGTCTTTCTTGCTTGTGTTTGTTTAATATATCTTTGTATGGTTCGTTTGCATTTATTAAATGGAATGCCAAACCCAGTTGAAGGATCTCTATAATAGAAGTAACATTGTATGTAGGAGGTAACAATCCACACTTTAAATTATTATATCATGCAATCATTATATCTTAATGATCGATTAGTAGTTGACTTACTCCAATAAAGATGTGTTATAAATTTCCTTAGGCTGCGCACTAATAATTCCACTCAAACCTTTAATCCTCTTGTAAAACTTAATTTTATTGTTTTCCTCGTTATTTATAAAATGGTTATGCAAAACATTTGCAGGTTCAAAAATATCTTTCCTTAAGATCCCGTGAGCTTTACAATTTAAACTTTTTCTTTTTGTACAATACAAAAATCTGAAAAAAAAATTAATTAAAATTTCGTTGAAAGTATAAATGTTAATAAAACTGTTTGAAAATAGAGACATTAACATTCTGTCTTTATATATTCTTTTTACTGAATACCTATACCCTTCAAATATCCATACTTTATATTCATTTCTTCTTGACATATTTATATTTTTAAAAAATCTATCTATTATTTTTTAGGTATGATTAGCGTTTAAACGACTTGAAGCAAACTGATTAAAACGTTTAGTTCTTATCTTGTTTCGTCTCAATTAAATCGATTTTTTTGGATTAATTAAACTCTTTCTTCGATCAACTTCTATTTACATAAAGTAATTACTCCAAAGCCAATTGTTGTAATTAATAAATTAATATTGATTAAAAATAAGTTTTTAAATGTTCAAGAAAAAATGAAATTTATTGTTATTAATAATAAGCAATTATGAAAATAAAAAATACAGTTTGTATCTTATTTACCAACTAATATTATTCATTTTATAGTTAAATGCTAAATAATATTAAAAGAAAATATAATAAATAATAATAAACAGTCTTATCCTTCTAAGAAGAAACTGTTTTTTTAATATTTCTAAGGCAATAAGAGTAATAAATGATTATTTTCCACATTTGATAAAACTTAGCGATAAGCCAAATGAGCAAAAGATATTGATATAATAATGATAAGAGGATACGCAATCAAATAATATTAGTATTTTCTGTTTCTTATAATATTAAATCAAAAGTTGCTAAATAACTGATTAGTTACTGCGCAATCCATCAACTTCTTTTACATCAAACTCTTAAGAAGTTTGCTGTCATCAGAATATCATACAATATTAGATTCGAATTACTCTGTGAGGTACTTTATGGTACTAAAACATAAATGAATTGAATAGTAATAAAAACAGTTTTCTCAATAAGCAAATTTAAAAAAATGGGCATTTTAGTTAATGTAAATTACCTTTCAATTTATACTTGAAGCTTATATGTTAGGCATTAACCTTTAGATATAAGAAAATAATGAGCAATTACTATAACGTATAATTGTAATGAGCTCATCATTGACACGTACAATGTCCTTCATTTTAGTACCAAATATCATAAATTTAATAAATATTTTAGTGTTACTTTAGGATATATTTTCTGGAATCTGCATACAACATAGCCTCTGGTTTAAATTAATTCACTGATCCTTCTCAGTGTAATTTCAGTTGGGAGATTGGCAATATTTGCTAACCAACTTATTATCACTCTCTCTTCTAAAAGAAAAATACAAAAATATATACTCCGACTTATTGAATTTAAATATGTGAATGAACAGTTATTATTCCTAACTAATAAAATTGTGAGAATCTTCTCATACCTCAATTTAATTAAACGGAGCAATGAAACAAGCAATAAAATAGTCCTTGTACAAGAAGCCATCCCATTAGAACAAAGATTCCTTTCACACATTTTCCATTAAATTCTGCTGTAATTTTCCAAAATCCATTCACCACCTTGTAATAGAGTTTAGTATTGTAAGAATGATTGCAGGGACTTATCGAAAACTTCATTATGGAACAGGAAAACAGCTGGCTTCAATCGTAGATAGTAGTAAACTAGGCTAACCTGCAAAAAGTGCATCCTCTAATTCATTCCTCTATTTCCTAGAAAAAGAAAGACAATTTTTAACAAAGAAATTGATCTTAATGTTGCCATCATATGAAAAGACACATTTTCTGAAAAGTACAAATTACTTATCTGATGACAGATCCTTTTCCAATTTCAGTACTTTACAAAACGACTTGCAGTTTTGAAACTCTCTTCCCATTTAATCCGATTAAATTTGTTTCTTGTATTGCTGAATTATTAACTTCAGTATATTCGTCGATTTATTTATACTTCATGATACACTTCCCTCTTTTAATCAATGTTAATCAACTTATTTTGACGTTTCGATGTAAACATTAGTTAAATTTTATTTTGCCACCTGTATTACACACATATTTATACGCATACATTAAAGCTTTTAATATAGTTCCAAACAAACTATACCATTTTATCACTGCTGCCAACCGCGCAACATTAAAACACCAATACCTTTAGGATATTTGTCGCCGACCCTAATTTTCATGCAACATAAAAATTTTTATATAGTAAGATCTATAACGAAAATGTAATAGAGAGTGCTCTCAGTCTAATACAATAAATACAAACAAAAATAATTATGTTAATGTGAAAAGAAGACATGTTAAATGAAAATAATTATTTCTGCAAAGTAATTATATTACATCTTGCCTAACAATAACAAAAAGGCTATTATTCCTTTTACCTAACATTATATCACATGCTTAATCTAAAATGTATCTTTAACTAATTGTTTCTTTCATTTACTCAATATTTATTAATTGCACCATATTTAAAGTTTTATGTATTTAGATCAGTCTTTGATTTTTAGTTTCTAAAGACTACTGAAAATGTATATAAACTATTTGTAATTTGTAAGCCAAGTTACAACAATATTTTATATCATTTAAATAAGTTAAATTCTCGAATGATTGTTTAAAATAGATTCGTAAAATATCCTACAACTTTTAATACATGACTAAAAATATGAGATCCTTAACAACTTTTACTTATTAGAGAAACATCTTTTTACGTAATAGCATAATACAACCAGCATAAAATCTAATTTAGCATCATTAAATCTTTGAATGGAATATTTAAGAATTTGTAGAATTCGCGCCAATCAAAAAAATCCATTCTTGTTTGATTAAAACACTTTACGCTCAATTCTCTTTAAATTAACAGGATAATTTTCCTGACTAGAATGAAAATAATAAATACTTAAATTAGTATTAAAGCCTACAACCACTTTAACTAGAAACATGTACTAACTTATTTCTTTAAAATTTTTGTAATTCTGATTGTAAGCGCTGAACCTGTAATTTTTCTTTTTCTAATTGCATATTTAATATTTCATTTTTCAGCTGCCATTTTTTTGTCATTTGTTCTTTCATGAGATTGGTTAACTCAATTTTGCTTTTTATTAATGTTAACTGTAGGTCATTTATAGTTTTTGGTTTGCTGCTCTTTGGATTGTCTGAGGAGCCACCATTAATTACATTTCTTAATGGATTGCTCAAAGGATCTCTCAATTTCGTAGGGTTCCATGTTGACCAAGTATGAATTTCCTCTTCAGCTATCAAATGCTGCAGTTAATGATTTAAAATGAATTATTTTATAATGCTATTGAATAATGTAAAGGTAATATACATATTCATAGTAATATATAACATACAGAATGCATTTGTAATATATTAAAATGTTTTGATAGTATTTGAGTATCAACATTACAAAAATAAGAAAAGAAAAGAACCTCATAAATAATATTCAATTTATATTGATAAACACTATCGAGGTTCCAATTTAAAATTTTCCTTTGAATATTTATCTATGCATAACCTACATTCTATATTATTATTATAATACAAATACATGCTGCATTTTTACCTGAAAAACAGGATCATCAGGGTCATCAGGATCATAATGATTATCATCGCTTGAATACAAATTTTCAACATTTTCGTTTGTTAAAGTGTTTATATTAACTACCCGCAACCCTTGTGCATCAGAATCAACAGGATTTTGCAGTCCGTTAATAGAAGATCCAATTATCTCATGAACTTTTTCAAATAATATATCAGGTCTAATTGTGTTAATTCCACCACCTGCACGATAAAAAAGACAATTCATTAAAATAACGTAATAATACAATGAATAAATTATAACAAGCTTTAACTAATAAGAATAACATTCAGCAGAATTAGCAGTTATAGAGCTGCTAAATAAATATTCAATAAAATTAGTCGATTCGAAAAAGTATGACCAGATTGTTATTCTAATCATATTTAGTATCTTAATAACACGTCAAAAATTGTTATTTCTTCTAAATACTACTAACATAAAATAATATTTTGCCTTTTTTTACTGTATATAGTATAAATAAAAAATAAAACTATTATATTAATACTAAGCATAGTTACCAGTTGCGTAAGTTTCACTTTTTAGTTTAGAGCAATATTTTCTTGTAGAGCATTTTAAATTTTTCCACAACTTTTGGAGACTAGTTTTTGGTCTATTTCCAATAACAATATCACTTTCATTAAATTCTTTGGTTATTAAATCCCAAGTTTTTGACTTTTCCTTCCATCCAACCTTATCCGTCTCTTTATTCTCTATTATACTTTTATATTTTATTACTATTTCAAGGAACATTATTTTTTCATCTTTATTATAAGCACCTGATCGTATAAGATTTTCACCCATTTTATTAGTAAATTTATTAAATATATATTCCTAAATAAAAAACGGATTTGACACACAATTATTTCCTTTCCCATGTATGTACATAGTAGCAGATGGTAGCAGATAACAAATTTTCAATTTGAACATAAGTGGCAAAGCTACATGAAGTTTCAGATTTGAGAAATTCCATGATCGCCAACTCAAAATTCGATTTCATATGATATTTTGCATAAGTTGGTACAATTTGTTAGCCCGGCTAGCTCCAAGCACTCCAAGCCGGACTTGGTGAAAGTCACCCTTAGTGGAGGTCATTACCTCTTGACTAGGTGTTAAAATTATATTATGGTTCACATAAAGTTAGTATAAAAGCACATTAAAAGGGGAGATTGAGAGACTCCGTTGGACAACCCTAATAGTCACTTAACTTTTCTGGTAGTGATTTAGATATGGAATGGACTTTGCTACGCCTTGCTTGACCTGGTGTTACCTTTTTGCTTGTGCCTTATATTTCCTACAGGAATAGTGCAGCAATTAATTAGGTTCTTAAAAGGCTAGCGTTGGATAAACTTGGAAAGAGTCTTTTGTTCAGTTGGACTTGTTCATGCCTGGACTGAGAGTCATACGATTGATCCACCTCCTCAGTGTTATCTAATATTCATTCTTTTATTTTTACTTAAATATAATTACTTTCTTGTAAATGACTATTATTTCATTGCTCTTGTCTTTATAAGTTAACGGTAGATTTGGGGAGAAATCCCATGTATAACTGTATAATTATCTTAACTTTATACTTGTAAATTGATAGACAGAGCAGTTATAAAATATAATTCTTATTTTGATTTTTATTAACGTGTACTAGTAATTATCCTAGAGAATCCACTTTAATTTCACAGCATACCACGTCCTTGAAAAGTCTCAAGCCGGCAAGCCTCAGACTGGCTCATACATAAGGTTCATGAGCCTGGCGCTGTTTATAAGTAAAGTCTATGTGCCTTTGCACTGATTCTTGTTAAAATTGTGCCTTCCCCACAATAACAGGAATCATGTCGCAACATACAATATAGAATTAATGGGCTCCGGAGTAATTAATTTATACGAAAATTGTATCCTAACAGCTGCTGATTTTGTTTCGGAACCTGTACAAACCTCTAAGCCCAGCAAACATAAAAACTATATCCCGCACTATAATTTCTCTTTGAGAGCCATAGATCCTGAAAACTACGAAGCAGCAATCAATATAGGGTTTTTCTCTAACAGCGGAACATAGGAGATTTCGTGTTATTTGACTATAGTAAATTTTACTATAGTCAAATTACTGTTTTCCATTTAATTTAAATATTAAACGTAGTAACCAAGATTAATTGAGTAAAATGACATTTATAATGAATAATAAAAGCAATTAAACTAAAATAACCATTAAATTGTAACTATCTACGCTTTTATTAATTATAATAATGTATAGTAAGTGCTTCATTGCTATAGTTAAATAATATAATCCTATTTTCCGCTGTTAGGGAAAAACCCTGTACAGCCAAAATTCCCAGGCTGCATAACATCCTAAACAAGGTCAACGACCTCAACACGCTCAGCGTCCAGTTAAAACAGCTGAAAAAGGATGTAGGAAACGAAGACCTAGGACAACACCACATCTATCAGCATATGGCCATCTCATACTCTACTACAACGTTAATCATCATAGGATTAACCATCTAAATAATCTGGCGATTTCTTCACAGAAAACCAAAACCTAAGCCAAGAGTCAGGTCAATGCCGACATTGCCATCCAATGCCATCGTAACGGACGACGTCGCCGTCCCAGCAACGGACGACTCACGACGCTGCCCCAACGCACATGTTTATTGTCACACCTGAGCAAGTGGCAAATTTTCAATACGCCGATTATTGATCATCCACCCTCTTCTTCCAGGAGGGGAGGGGTGTTATGTATACAAAATAAGCATACATAACCCTTATTACCATAAACATTACATTATTAATATTATTAATAACATTATCATTTAAAAAATTTGTCAGTAAATCAAAACCCATTATAAATATGTTAAAATATCATTAGCCCTATTGTAAAGGAGAAATACTCCTAAAGCGATAAATTCCTAAAGTGTATCACGAACCACTTAACGCAGGTCGTTCACATTGTCGCCAAGGCTAAGTCCCGACACGTGGCCAATGCACTTCGACGACAGTCGAACGTTCTAGAACAATGACGCATTTGACCATCGGGACCCACAAATGTTACCATATAAAGTAATGTTTAACGCTGCACTTTGAGGGTAAGAACCCCAAATGTGCAGCCCTAGAAATCAGTTCGAGTCTACTGTTAAGAGGAACTAGTCGAATCTTTTAGGACCTTCAGTCCTCCTACCTCTTAGACTTTTGTAGGCAATCCTCTGCCTTTTTAATACACTATTAACTAGCTCATAACTCTTGGACAACGTATTGTATAAAAAGAGAAATTGTAATACTTCTTAATAAATCTTTATTATACAAAAATTTCTTGAGTTCGTCATGAATCTGCGAATGAACCACAACAATAACATAGATATATTAATGATATAGAATAAATAATATCTGAAAATATTTGTTTTTTTGATTACTATTTATATGTAACACATATCAGATCTATGTAAAAGTGTAGATTCTAGTTGTTATAATAATAACTTAATTCGACATATATGTTTAACGTATGATAAAAAAATAAATAGCATTTATAATACTTTAAACGACAGTATAAACTTTGCTAATACTGTGTCAAATAAAAAATTACTCGCTTTACATATTTTAGTAATAATTTAAAATTTATCATTACTTAGAAAGCTTATAAAATTTCTTTCTGAAGTCATATTTTCATATTTGATCAGTGTCTCCTCTTCACAATTGCCTTATCAAGAACAAGCATAATTAGTGAATCAATTGTTGAAGGCATATTGTTTCGTAATTCGAAAGAAGTCAATTTATTTCTATTTGTGTGTGTGTGTGTGTGTGTGGATATGGTTAAGTTTAATTTATTGATGACATAGCATAGGAATTTGATTTTTCTGTTGAAAGTAGCGGCTTGTATGCCGGTCTTGTTTTATGTACACATCAAAAGTTCGCGGCGCGCCTATGATACAACTAGGCGGCTTTTAAATAAAACCATCAAAGTACAATACCTAGAACTAGCCGGATCTCTTCAGGGTCCGACCACTATAACATATATAAGACTGAGCGTAAGAACATTCAGTCAGTATATCCAGTTCAGTACGAATGTTAATCAGTACGCGATCACAACTTTTTCGTATTTTTGTCAACATTTTGTGTAAAACTAAAAAGAATAAACTATTCATTCAGGAGGGTTTATGTCGTATGAGCTTCCCGCCTTGAGCCTAGCTCAAAAAAACATTGGTGTTAAGTTCATTTACTTTCCTTTCCTAAATAATATCAAAGTTATAAATTAAGTGATACAACACATATTACACATGTAAAGGGAATACACATAGGGTAAAACCTTTTACGAAGACATAATTAGTACATTTTCTTATTTCTGTTAGCTCATATAGTCATATCACCTCTTCGTAAATGGTTTTACCCCATGCGTATTCCCTTTACATGTGTAATATACAGGGTTTTTCTCTAACTCCGGCATATAGGAGATTCGTGTTAGTTGACTATAGCGCTCAGGATGATGGTATCTGAGAGCGCTGATTGGTCAATATCATGTAGTGCCAACATGAAATGGTACGTTACCAATAGATGAATACGAAAAATGAGACCCATTCGCCATTTTGGAGTGGAGAAGTGTTTACATGCTAGTTGTAGCAGAAAGAGGTGTGAAATGGAAAAATGTCAAATAGTGAGGTTACTAAAGTAAAAATGGAAAATAATGAATGGAAAGTAAGAATATTCGAACTTTCCATTCATTATTTTCCATTTTTACTTTAGTAACCTCACTATTTGACATTTTTCCATTTCACACCTCTTTCTGCTACAACTAGCATGTAAACACTTCTCCACTCCAAAATGGCGGATGGGTCTCATTTTTCGTATTCATCTATTAATAACGGACCATTTCATGTTGGCACTACATGATATATATTGACGAATCAGCGCTCTCAGAAACCATCACCCTGTGCGCTATAGTCAACTAACACGAATCTCCTATATGCCGGAGTTAGAGAAAAACTCATGTATGCATTCAAAAATTTATTCCACTAATTATGCTTCTTCTTGATAAGGCAATTGTGAAGAGGAGACATTGCTCAAAAATGACTTCAGAAAGAAATTTTATAAGGTTTCCAAATAATGATAAATTTTAAATTATTACTAAAATGTATAAAGTGGGTAACTTTTTATTTGACACATAGATTAGTGTTGAAAAATAGATTGAGACCTCTTCTAATAACTATATATAGGAGGGCAGAACGCCGGGAGACAAAATAACGCTGAGATTAACTGGTAGAAAATTGTTTATTGAATATGTTCAATACAGAATATGAAATGTGACATATGATAATGATCGATCACTGATTATACTGTGTAGAAACAAAAACACCCACAATGATATACTGATCAATTTTGTAATCCCAACCTTGCCTAAAAACCCAGGTCCCAGGGCAGGATACTTCGTACCTGAGACGCCCAGGCAACGAAGCTAGAAAAGAAAGGATTGCGTTCTCCTGGAGACCACGATAATACTAATGAAAAAGGGTTGCGATCTAGTAGTCCTAGTGGTATCGCAGAAGGGTAGAGGAATGGCTAAGCTACAAAATTTTAAGAAAATTTTACAGTCTAGAGTCTAGACTAACTGAAACGAGCCGCACTTATCACGGTAATCTTGGGCATCTATATGTACACTGGACCCAAATTATAGGAACGAGAGAGCGCTCTGCGCCGTTGGCCACCTATCGACCTCTGTTGAAGGTAGGATAGAGAAAACTGAAAGACTGAGTGTGAGCGGTAGCGAGACAGTCTGAGGGTCGTAGACCAAATCGCAGAAAGACATTTTCGCAGAAAAACGCTAACTTCAGGTCAAGAAAATTAATCCGCAGAGAGGCCCAGACCGCTCGTACCGACATTTCAATCTCCAACAATTAGCAATACTTATACTGTCATTTAAAGTATTATAAATACTATTTACTTCTTTATCATACGTTAAACATATATGTATATAGAATTAAGTTATTATTATAACAAGTAGAATCTACATTTTTACATGGATCTGATATGTTACATATAAATAGTAATAAAAAAAAACACAAATATTTTCAGATATTATTTATTTTATATCATTAATATACCTATGCTATTGTCATCTTCTATTTATTGTTCTATTTCATAAATCTAAAGAAAAAAATCAATATTAATTCAGTTACTTTGTACAATATCCTTGTCAAAGGATTACAAAAATATACCTTAAACTTATATCACTTTAAACATAATTGCTTTCTGTAATATCAGCTTATCATTTTTATATATTTTAAAATTATAATTATTTTAGATAATAGTTATTGCCACTTCAATTACGTCAATGTCCGTTCGCCGTTGGCATGTTAATAATACTCAAGCGAGCAGCATATGCCCGTGGGAGTGAAGCAAGGTGGTGGGGGAAAATGGCTGGCCGCCATCTATGATTGTTGATATATATAGCACATAATAACGTATATATATCATATATATGTTATATTCTAGATTCCACAATCCCGTGAACCAAACCAAACCATTCCATTGTGGACTCAACAATCCCGTGACCGAAGACAAAACCATTCATTAACGTGCGACATCAGCGACATCGTATTTGTTAAAATATCTTCGAAATAGACAGAACTAAACCGCGGGAGAAAAACGGAACGATGAAACAATTTAAACTTCCAAACCTTTTTCCTACTTTGATTCCGGTGTATGTGCATCCCAGTTGCCGCCAATTGTTAATTATTTATAATTATTTCATTTTCTGATCTGCAATTTGAAACATTCAAATGTAACAATGTACAGTATTTCATATTTAATCTTTAAAAATAAAAATGGAAAAATATACTTCACTTACCTTTACCTGCTGGCTCAACCATATTTTTTTAAAATTGTAGGATTTAGCAGTTTGAGAGTAACAAAGTAATAAAGCACGTAATGAACAATGGATTACCAGAAACATACCGGACCATGAACCACAAAGTTCCGTGATATTAATTTTGTCTTCAGTCACGGGATTGTGGAGTCCAAAATATAACATATATATATATGTTATTATGTGCTATATTTATCAACAATCATAGATGGCGGCCAGCCATTTTACCCCCATCCTTCGGCTTCACATTTATAGGACGAAACAAGCCATATGCTCCCTCCAGGTACTTCGTACCTCCATGGTAATACCCCAATGCGGTAGCCAAATCTCTGATCAGTCTGATTACCAACCCTCTGAATCTCCTGATCGGAGCGGATCGAGCTTACGCGGAAGCCTCTGATCCATCTAGTAATTTTTTTTCAACGTTGCATTCCTGCGGCTAGGTTGGATCGTGATCTGGATCGGATCATGAACGTAAACGTCCTTCACCACTTTGATCACAGATTAATATTATTTTATATAACAGGAACCGGAGGACTGTACATTCAATTAACAGTTGAATACCTTATATCAATACTTCAATATATATCGTCCACTTCGGTATCGACTCGAAAGTATTCGATACTTTAGAAAAGAGTATTGATATCCCTAGGTATCGGCATCAAAAGGCCATCTCTAGACGTAACACTAACAAAGCAAAATGTCGGACAGCTTCTTCCCCTCATGTCTCACCTTTCAGCCCCCTCGCCCATAGTGGGACCTTACGTTCTCTCCAGGTACTTCGTATGTACCTCCATGTCCTCCATGGTAAAACCTGACCGAGAGCATAGTGTTATTATATGCATATACACCACTACCTATTCTCATTTTGATGCAATTGTATTAACTGCAGTCGTGTCCCATTATTAATGCACGTAAGCCACAAGTACCGAGAATGTATACTTTACATAACACAAATTATTAAGTTTCAATAGTTGCATCTTACTTGCGGTAATAATGGAACACAGTCTGTACCTCTTTATCAATGAAAATACAATCCTGTTTACTTATTATGTATCAAAGAATAAATGCCTATTATTTGTAAACAATTACTTCATATAACATTACTTAATGCTTCTTCAACAGTTTTCAATTTTTTAGCTGCCTTTACAATTTTTTGATTTTCCGTATTTCCTTCACACAGATTTCGAAGAGAAAGTATGGACCACTCCATTATAACTGTATATAAATAAAAATAGTTATAGATTTAAGGCAAACATATGTTGAACAATTTAAATTAAATTAATTGTTTCTCTTATTTAAAAGGATACATGGATTTCTAGCGTCTATATTGCAGCAATCTAATATGAGTTGAATTACTTCAAGTTCTCTTAACTAAAAGAAAATAATTATTTTATCTTGCTGAGTATATTATAAGTCAAATGCACTAATGCTTTTTATATTTTTGAATTAATATTTAGTTTAAACTGGCTAGTATAATGTTTATTGTTCAGGGTTAATAGTCCCTTGACTGTAGAGACGAAAATGACTAAATGAGTTGCTTTTGTGTTGGGAAGAAATGTTTTTGAATTCTTTGGTGTTATAATAAAAGCTATTCAAGTCGCTGAATTTGAAATTACTTAAAACCAAAATTCAGAAATTTAAAATGTAGATGAGTCCAATAAGGCGAAACAAAAATTTGAAAGTCATGGGATGTTTGTAGCATCTATTTTTTTAGGAATTTTATGTTTGTTGAATCCGAATCTGATATTAGAAATTGTAAATTCATAATATCAAATAAATATGTTAAAAATAGTTACTTTCATGAAAATAAAAGAATGTTCATGTTATTTATATTGATGAATCGAATTTTTGGTATATACATTTTTTAGTTCATCAAAATATAATACAAGTTTAGAAAAATCAATTCTATATATTACTACTAACGAGTCCGATGCTACGTAACATGTGGACGTGGCAATTTAAAAATCTATTTTTTTCCAATTTAATGAATAAGTAATGTTAAATTTCCAAATTTTGAGGATTAATTGGAATTTAACGATCCTAACAATATACATACTTTTGCTTAAATTTCAAAAATTTTACTGTTTTCATTATACACTTTTTGTTAAGTGATCTATACTGGTGGCATGATATTTTCATGTTAATGTAACTGTCCTCCACAGACAAGGGTATAAATAGCAGTTTTTCTTGTTATTCAAATTATTTCTTTATACAAAATTATTTCTGATTAAATTACAAATGAGAGTGAACTATGCTATTTTGAAAGATCAGTTTAAAAAGAGTAAAAAAGCTATAGTTAATATTATTAACAAAAAGCATATTGTAATTCACTTCTTTAAAAAACTTATATTAGTGGAAATTTAACAGAAGTATTTCCAGGAAATTAATACTTTTAGGATGCTGGCACATTTGAGTGATACATTGAGGAAGAAATTACTATTACTATTGTTGTTCTTATTACATTAGCACTTCAAACCAAAGATGAAAAATAATGGGCTAGAAATAACCCACAATAGTTTAAAAAAATTGTAACTGTTTATTCTACAATGTATTAAATTTTTTAAACGTTGACTATCATACGTATACAATGAAAATAATTTTATGGCAATCATTATTGAATATTTTTAAGTATCTCTTGTACTATATTTTTTCACATTCTTATAGATAATACAGTATTCTTCAACTATGATTTAAAAAATATTTTCTTCAATATATAGCAGTCAATGGTAACCATGATAGCAAAATTGGTCATTTGATGCCTTTGTAATTAGAAATATGCTGATTTTTTTAAAATAGTAATCAATTTTGCCACAAGGAACATATCTAGAGTATATAAACTATTAAAAGATAAATGGTTAGATGTAAATTTTTTCATTCTTTTAATTTAATATATTGCCAATAGTGGAATAAATTGAAAAAAACATACATAACATTGTAAACAACAATTTAAGGGCTTTAAAATAACGCATCACTTGACCCCTTTATATTAAAGATTTTATGAATATCACACACTGCTAGATAAATTGATGTTCTGAAGTTAGAGCAAAACTAGAAATAAGTTTCTCCCTCAACATATCACTTAGTATATCCAAGCTTTCCAATGCCCTATCCTATACAATTAGTCTTTTTTTATTGCCTATACTTTTTCATATTTCTGTCTTCATCCCTTATATAAGTCAGAATTATAAAAAATACATAAAGTATAAAGAGCAAAGGCAAACAAAACTGACCTTTAGTTCACAATACTTACAAGATTTTGAGCAAATTCATTCTTATATGAGAGGTTTCCTATAAGACGCATCAATGCAGCTTTAAAGCCAAATCCAGGATGATTTTCAAAATCATTATATTTTTGTAGATCTGTTTGATATGAATCATTGTTACAATGAATATTTTTGTTAAGGTGATATGCTTTTGTAACAGATACTATGTCACTTAGTTTTTGGACAGGAGTAAAAAAATTACTACTCTGTTTACCTATTGTGTGTAATGATTTTAGTAGATCTGAAAAATTTTTAATTTATCACAAATTAAATTAAGCCATACTGGGAATTTTCTAATAGCAGCATAAAAAATTGATTTAATTCACTATAACACTTATACGTTTATTATATATTATTATATTTAAAATAGTTTTTAACCATTGATTAACAATCACTTTTTTAGTTTTATCTTGAGACAATTGGGGTGGCCAGTACCAAACTTTCAGTTTACATAATCCTATATGTTACATATATTTATTTTTTAACTTTACTTGAAAAAATGGCTAAACTTTTATAGAAAAATTGTGGCCCTCTACAAATTAATAAATCACTGTTCATAATAAATATAATCTTTAATCAAATAATGTCACTTACAACATTTAACCCTCAACCTGAACACTATAATATTCTGGCACTGCACACTGTGGGAGATTGTAGGAAATTGAATTATGTGTGATTCGGCTAACTTTACTCTGTACTGTAACATAATAATTGTACACTAAACTATAGCTGAAGCATACACAATTCAATTTCCCATTGTGTACATACACAGGGTTCACAAATTTTTTTACTCATCCTTCTATTAAAACATTGTCAAAATTTAATTAAACTATAAAGTAAATAATACTTCTATTTTTTGATTCCAATGTAAATTTTATGACAGATTAAAGGATATATTATACATCAAAATTTAAGTGATAATATACATTTTGCTAATTTTTTTCTAGATACAGAAATAACCCAGTATAAAAGCAGAGGGTTAATAATAAATTAACCAATATATAATAATATTGTGTTATAGTTACAGATGAGATAAAATCTTTTATATGCAACTGTTAGAAAAGTTTCCATTAGACAAAATAAATTAAGTATTATGACTTACAAACAGTGTTTATCAGCAAAGATTTATTTGTTTGTATATAATTACTTTGTTCATGTTCATCTGATGAAATAAGACCCAGTATATCTAAAAGAATTATAATTTCAACAGGCTCCATGTCATTTAAGTATAAATTATAAGTTTTTAATATTGTATCACATTTTTCACAAAACTTAATGCATAGAAACTCAACCATGTGCCGTGATATCAATCTATTTAGCTGACTTTTTTCATTTTTATAAATACAGTCATTGACTTCGCTAAAAATGATCTCTAGTGTATATAATTTATTTTCTGAGGAAAGCTTATCATAAATATTATGTAAGTCTATTGATTGATACATTAAAATCAATAATGTATCTTTAGCTGCTGTTTGTCCCAATTTAATAAGTTTAAATAGTGGAACACAAAAGTTTAGTCTTTCATCATAATTAATATAATTTGATGGTAATCTTTTTAGTGCGTTATGTATAAAAACACACGAGGCTTTAGCTAGGGAAGTCTGATTTGAGTCAATAAACGTTCTATAAAATAAAAAATGATCAAAATTAAATAATGTTTTATAAATACATAACAAAGTATTAAATCAAGAACTTACATTATGGCTTCTTTTAAAGCACTTTCTTTTAAAAAACTAGGGGCATTAAATTCAGAAAAAAATTTAATATCATCAAATGCAAATGCTATGAGATTGCTTAAGAATTGAATATTTAATCTAACTAAATTATGTTCAGTTTTACAATCAATGTTTTCTAAATTTTTATATAATAAAATGTGATCTGAAGCCCAAGTAGCAACACCACCATAAGGGAAGAAAGAGCCCTTTTGACCCAAGTAACCTTCCTTTTTCAAACTTAGTTCAGTGCTAAATTCACTCAATTTTAAATACAGTTCACGGTTGTATTTATCCTTGCTGCTACTAATGTTGCATTTAATATATGTAAATCCTTTATAACAAGAATTTCCTAAACATTTTAATAAAAGAACTTGTACATTTTCTGGGATATCGTAATTACTTACTAATATTTCAGACACTTTAGCTATTATCATGAATGTATTATATTCTTTAGGAGCATCAATAAATAAATTTGGTTTCAAATATTCAATCATATGACTCCAGTTATTCTCAGATGAATCAAACTTTAGTTGTGACAGCAAATGCAAATCCATGACGAAAGACGAAATACACACGTGAATTATAATTTTTCTTTCCTTTGAGTTAAACCAGGTTAAACTGGGTTAAACTTTCTTTCTTTCTTTCTTTGATTGGTTTCCGCTACTGACTGCTACTGACTAGAGTGCTGACCACTGCTGACCAGCGTTGCCTACTCCGCCATTTTGAATTATGCTACGCTGTACAGCAGAGAAGTGTATAGTACTTTCGGTACTACCCAAGGGGCGCGTTCCGTTATTTACTGTGAGTACTTAAAGTAAAATTAATACCGTTCCGCTTATAGCTTACAGTATACTCATAAGTTGCTGCAAGAGTTCTAGGGAATATTCATGACGTCACGAACTTACTAGCACTTCCTACTGTAACCAGAGATGAAACGGGAGATTGCTCATGCGAGGTCCCGAGGCAATCCCTACCGGTAGGCGGCGCTGGTGTTGGCAAACGCGTGTCTCAGGTCCATCTAACCCCTAACGCCATCTATCGGAAGAGACCACGAAGCACGAGCGTTAAGCTTAGAATAGGGTAAAACATATATGCATTGTTGCCAGAAAGCGGAATAAAGAGAGAGCGGAGATATTTTCTCGGACCTCTCTGTCTTTCTCGCTGTTAGCTTCTAGCAGAAGAGTCGAGGCAAAATCTTTCCGTTTCGCTTTGTCGAAAATCTACCAATATTCGATGTCATTTATATTTGCAGGCCAATGCCTTTATACATGATTTTTTCAGCATATTTATTTATCAGCATTGACTTATTTAAATCAATAATAAATTAAGGAAATGCGTATTTGATATATAATAATTATTTTAACTATAATTTCATCGTTATATTTCGCTTATTTCCGTAAAATCTGCATTTCTTTAGTTTATTATTGATTATTGTAAGTCAATGGCAATTAAAAAAAATTTAATCTTAAAAAAAAAGAAAAATAGCGATCAGGAATCGAACCCGGACCCACGAATCGCCACGCGATTACCTTACCGCCTAGACCACGAGGCTTCTTCAGTGCACCGTAAACAGATAGTCTTTTTAAGGGCTTGAAATCTTCTATTGAAACATAAATAAACGAAGAACCGACATCTTTATTCATTATTATTCTATGATAATGGTACACAAATTAAAGAATAATTATATAATGTAGATTTTCAAAAGCTTTTCCAATAACCAAGAACGGAAACTGCGAGCGTTGATTATTTATCTTCGTTCTTGGCTATTGGAAAAGCTTTTGAAAACTATTCAAAATATAATTATTCCTTAATTTGTGTACCATTATGACAGAATAATAATGAATAAAGCTGTCGGTTGCTCGTTTATTTATATGGTTTAAAAGAAGATTTCAAGCCCTTAAAAAGACTATCTGTTTACGGTGCTCTGAAGAAGCCTCGTGGTCTAGGCGGTAAGGTAATCGCGTGGCGATTCGTGGGTCCGGGTTCGATTCCTGATCGCTATTTTTCTTTTTTTTTTAAGATTAAATTTTTTTTAATTGCCATTGACTTACAATAATCAATAATAAACTAAAGAAATGCAGATTTTACGGAAATAAGCGAAATATAACGATGAAATTATAGTTAAAATAATTATTATATATCAAATACGCATTTCCTTAATTTATTATTGATTTAAATAAGTCAATGCTGATAAATAAATATGCTGAAAAAATCATGTATAAAGGCATTGGCCTGCAAATATAAATGACATCGATTATTGGTAGATTTTCGGCAAAGCGAAACGGAAAGATTTTGCCTCGACTCTTCTGCTAGAAGCTAACAGCGAGAAAGACAGAGAGGTCCGAGAAAATATCTCCGCTCTCTCTTTATTCCGCTTTCTGGCAACAATGCATATATGTTTTACCCTATTCTAAGCTTAACGCTCGTGCTTCGTGGTCTCTTCCGATAGATGGCGTTAGGGGTTAGATGGACCTGAGACACGCGTTTGCCAACACCAGCGCCGCCTACCGGTAGGGATTGCCTCGGGACCTCGCATGAGCAATCTCCCGTTTCATCTCTGCTGTAACTACTGTAGCTTTCGAGGTGAGGCAGTTAGAGTAAACTTTGAAGATGGGTTTTAAATGAGTGTAAAATGGCGGTAACAATGAATCCTATGAAGGAGAATGTCATTTTAATAGACAAATTTGAAAATCAATACGCAGTTTATGTTAGTCCTGCAGAGATTTTGAAAGCCAAAACAGGTATTTAAATAATTATTATTAATTAATTTTATTTAACGTAATAAATATGTATTAAACTTTTCATGATTTTAAAGTCATGTAAGATATATGCTCTTATATTTGTTACAAATAATAAATTTTCATAATATTTATGTTTTTTAATAGATACTCAATATTACGAATCAATATTAGCTGTGGCGAAAAATAATTTCGAAATTCAAAGTATGAATGAAGATGAATATGAAGCTGACAACGCTGGTAATCCTGAAGGTAAAGAAAGCCGGTACTTCTATAGATTTCTATTTATTAAAGCTTAACTGTTTATGTACTTCTCTGTTTATAGATAACGAAATAATATTACAAACAGGAACAAATAATGCCCATATTCAAAATATTGATGTTATGCAAGAAAATAGAAATGACAGCAATGATTCATCTGTTATTGAGAGTAAGGCTTTAATATATTAATTAATCCATATAATATATTAATATTTCTAATTTTATACATTTGGTGAAGGTAATATCAACAGCAATAATTTTAATAAGAATGATCATTATATTTGGTCTGAGTCAGAAACCTTATTACTAATAAGTATTTATAAAGAACATAAAGATACCCATAAAGGGTCCATGAAAAGTTTATGGAATAACATTTCTGTTAAAATGATGGAAAAGGGATGTAAAATAAGTAGTGAAAAATGTTGCAGTAAAATTCAAGCTTTAAAAAGACAGTATAAAAATGTTATTGATCACAACAAGACCTCTGGAGAGTCTCGCAAAAAATGGAAATATTTTGAGGTAAATAGAAATGTTTTCGCTTATGAAATAATAGACATTTCATTTAAAATTTTTTTTATGAGTAATACTCTCTATTTTGACAATGTAATCATAAAACCAATATATTGTTCCATAAACCTTAAAGTCCATACTTGTTTAGCTCTAGTGTTATAATATAATTGTTATGTGTACTTTCAGTAGTACATTTTGCTGTGAAAGAAGGAAGAAATATTTGTAAAGAAAGAAAGAGAGAGAGAGAGAGAGAGAGAGAGGGCTGAAAAATATTCTACTGATTTGTTTTAACATAAATTTTTAAAATTCAGGTCTTACAAGAAATATTTCATAAACAGCCCTGGGTAGAACCACTAAGTGTCGCTGGATCATCTGTTGTTGATAATAATACTACAAAAGAAAGTAATAAACTTTTTTTAATACTATAATCCTTTATACCACATGATATTAAGGTTAATTCTGTATGATTTAATTTCCAGAACCAATTAAGAGAAGAAAAACTAATTTAGTAGAAAGTTTATTAGAAGAAAAGAAAATAAAAAGAAAAAATACTGAAAGAATGCATTATGAAAAAATGAAGAGATTTGACAGCATAGAAAAGTTATTGAGCAAGCTAATTGAACGTGAGAGAACATAGCATTAAGATTTATAAGATTGTTTTTAAGAAGGCCAAAGATATTCAGACTATTTATTAATATTAGGAAATTGATGTTCTTATAAAGTGATATTAATACAATTATGATACTATATTAACAAAATTACATATATATAGTAATAGTTTATAAACAATTGTAGTTACCAATTTAACTAAATAATAGTTTGCTACTATAATTATAACGAGTATATTAAGAGAGAGTTATACATAAATACATATTTCCTTGAAATATGCATAAAAACGTGCATTTACAAGTTCGCTGTTCTAAATAAGAATTGTTAATACTATTATAGGAGTGTAAAAAATTGTTTTTAAAAGCTTGACATTTGTCATAAGACGATCCTAAAGTACCATTAATCTTTCGTTATATATATGTTAAGTAAATTGCAAAGTTTATCTCAAAAAGTATACTTATTAATGTTAAGATTTATTATAACCAGTTATAATGTTACTACTTTTGTTATTTTAAATAAAATAACTTTTAATGAAGTGCACACACAGGAAATATTACATTTTTATAATAACATATATTATTTTGCAGTTTTTTCAATAATATTTACAAAAGAGCTCAACATAAATAACATACATGTATAAATGTAATTTGCAGAAATCAATCACTATAGATACCAGGGTCATCTTTATTATCATTTATATGATTTGGCATTTGGTGAAGTATTTGATTATATTTATGATAAATAAAAATTTCAGCTTTATGAAAATTTATAAAATTATAAGTTATAATAAGCATATGAATAAAAATAGAAGGAGATATATTTAAACAACAAATAGATATATTTAATGAATGCAAAATTTACCTTAAAATTTTATTTACAAAAATTTAAGTACAGTCACGGTTATCTGTTTAATTTTCTGTAGCAGTAGGCTTTGTCATAATATAAAATCATAATTTACAATAAATGTCACCTTTTTGATCATTCGCGTCTTTTATATAATATTTTACACAAATAAAATTAATTGTTTAAAAGAAACATTATCTCGTTACGCTTAATGATCCCTTCTTGCTTCAAAGAATTATCAAATCCAGTGTTATCACTATTCTCAATGCTATCACTACACTCTCTTATAACTAAATTAATATCTATTTCGTCATTTTGTAAAACACAAATATTATGTAGAATGCAACATGCTACTACGTAACGTGGAATTAAATCTGTCCGTGTCATAGGAAGCGTATCAAGGATACTTCTCCATCTTCCTTTTAAATGTCCAATTGATCTTTCTACAATCATTCTCGCAGAAGAATGTATAGCATTGTAATTTATTTGTGCTTCTGTTAAATGTCCATTATTTTTAAATGGTACCATTATGTAATTACAGATGGAATAAGCTGCATCACCTAATATATGGCCATTGTCAGGGAAATTATTTTCATTCAGCAGTTTAGGGAATCCGGATAGTTTAAATACCCGCATGTCGTGAACTGAGCCCACTTGTCCGCAATAAACGTGGGTAAACTTTAAATTTTTATCACAGACAACCTGATGCATAAAATATATATGAAAACAAAGCTTATAGTTGTTCCATATATAATTAATTTCACATAATACACATTATATAGTATCTAATGCCTTATATCTAGCCGCATGTACAATGACCGTCAGAAATGCCGTCCCTTGATGCGTTTAGGAACCGCATTTTAGGATCCTTCACTGTTTACTCTATTCTGCTAGACGGAGATAGGGGAATGGAACGCGATAACTATAGTAGTTAATTTATCTCGCTCTAAATGTGTGAGTGCGAGAGAGAGAGCTTTATACGGCATAGCAGGGCAAGCCAGGCGTCCCGAGGCTTATTTCTATCTGTGCCATTGCCTATGGCTATCTCTCTCGCTCGGTAAGAATCATTCGTCCGTCCTTGTTTAGGTCAGTTCTACGCCAATGGATACTCTCTAAAGAAGATTTTCTCAGGCGACACCATTGAAGACTGCGATTACAGCGGGGATTTTAAAATACTGTGCACCTGTCACTGTCAAACGTCAGTATGAAAGATTATTGTCGCTTACAGCGTTTGGTGCAATTAACATTATAAGTCTGGATTATTATGTGATATTCTGTAATGCACATATATATATACATATGTTAATTTACTTTTAATTTTTTAAACCAATAAGTTATTGGCATTATAGAAGAAACTCATTTAAATATAAGAATATACTGGTTTCCACTTATGTAACTTTTCTTGTAAATATAACATAATTTTAATTAATAAAATTCACTCGTTTATTAATCAGACTAAGAAGAGTTATTTCTTTTAAATTTTAACATGTCTAGAATAATATCCTAAACTTGCACACTTAACTAATTATTATTAGAGAAATATTTTTATAATCGTTACACATTGATAATAATATATCTCAATATCCTTCAGTTTAAAATATCATTTACATTGAAGAAATCTTGATCAATGGTCATGAAGAGTTCGTGGCTCAATGGCTAGGTCGCTTGCCTCGAAGATTAGTTAAAGCGCTTTTGTCGGTGGTTCGAGTCCCGCGGGAGATATTTTTTTTTTTCGTTTTAAAAGCATTATTATCTTTTCTTTTTGTTAATTATTTGGAAGCATTGCTACTGCCTCCAAAAATATTTTTGCAAACCTTAAAATATACAATGTTATATTTATGCTTTTTTTGTAATCTAATCCATATGAGCAGGAGCTCGCTTCTTCGGCATTTGTTTTGATCGGAAGTGCATGTAAACAAACCACTGAATAGCTTGTTTCTTTTTGATAAACTGTTTCATTGCAGTCTAGGTGGTTAGAGCTCGCGCATCGCTATTAGTTTTCGCGTATAATGGCACCGAATATCGAAGTTTGGTTGAGGGGGCGAATTGTAGGCCTTTGGGAGGCTGGAAAATCTAATTTAGAAATTGCAGCGCTTACAGGTGTTTCGGTGAAAACCGTTCGCCGGTGGATTACCGCTTTTCAGCGCGGCGGTGGTAACGCATTGCGTGATCACCGTGCAAATAATCATAGACCTGCTGGTTCACAACCGGTAGAGGACCAACTCCTAGTGGACTACATTTCGCGAGACTCCTTCGGGAACGTAGTTGACGGAATTGTTGAGAAGGGATTTCCTTTATCCGAACGATCGGGTAGGCGGCGACTTAACGCGGCCGGCATTAATTGCTATCGTCCAGCCCGCAAGATTACTCTTAATCCTCAGCACCGAGAACAAAGATTCGCGTTTGCATTAGAAAATTTAGCGACCAGTCGTGAAACGTGGGAAACGGTGATCTGGACCGATGAAAAGGTTTTTGTATCATCCGTTGACCGACGTTTTCTTCACGTCTGTAGTGGGATTCTGTAACTCTTAGCGACAACTTTCGGTATCGTTAAGTCCAGTTACCGACAGAAATCGCTAAGTGCGATTCTGTAACTCAGAGTCAGCGATGATTGTCGCTTGTAATGTCGGTACTGTCGGTAACCTACCGAATCCTACCGAATCCTACCGAATAAACGTACCTTTCCTTTTTAGGAAAACTCTCAGTTCAATCTTAGTTAAGCGACGGAGTTACGAACAATTGAAGTTAATATAAATTGTACTAAACCGAATCATTTAGCTGAGAATTGATATTTCACTGAGTCTTTTATTGAAAGGAAAACTAATAATATCGTTATAACTTAACAACGACCGAGATAGATGTCGCTAGAGGTTCAACGGTACTAATATAAAATTTATCCGACGAATAACTTTAATAAACATTTGCTTTTCCTTGCACGCATTCCACCAAAAACTCACAATGCTCGTAATAAATAATATATACCACATCAACTATTATATTGTGAGTGTTTTTGGCCTCAAGTGGGTCAAACCCCTTAACGACAACTGTCGGTATCGCTAACTACCGACAGTTATCGCTTGCGCTAACGAATGAGCGATTCTGTAACTTTAGTTTTACGACAATAGTCGGTGCAACTCATATTTGTACGATAACGATAAAATTCGTTAAGGTTCTAGGGAAGTTGGTAATATTGGTGTATTTAATACCAACCGAAATAGGAATTTTTATGTTACTTGACTATATCAATTTTGACTATAGCAATTCTTACTATAGCAAAATTATCATATTTTATTTAAAAGAAGTATTAAAACGTAAGTATATTTTAATTAAAAAAAGTATTAAAAATTAATGTTTTAACATTTATTTGAGTCAGACAATGTACAGTTAGTGCCTGTGTGCTATAGTTAAATAATACAATTAATTCTATATTTTAGAGAAAACCTCTGCATATATACATATATATATATATATATATATATATAGTTATTTTTAAATATAAAAATTGGAAAAATATTAAATTTTATTTCCTATGATTTTTACTGTAAGCCTTAATTTATAAAGAAAATTTATTGTAAGTACTTTTTTGTGATATCTAAATATTAATTTAAGAAATATTTGTGACATTTATTATATTTACTTTCTCGGTAAACTTCTACCGACGCCTATCACAGTCGTCGTTAAGTTAACGATAGAATTCGTTAGCGACCGCCATTTTTAACGACAATTATCGAAAACTTTGTGTTACAGAATCGCTCTTAGCGATATCTCTCGGTAACTCGATTCAATTACCGAAAGTTGTCGATAACTAGTTACTGAATCCATATAGACGGAAGTTACAGAATCGCTCTTTTCGTTACTGCAAGCGACAACTATCGGTAGTTAGCGATACCGACAATCATCGCTGGGAAGTTACAGAATCCTAGCACTGGAGGCCCAGCGATTCTCGGATGAACCCCGAATACGTCGTTCAGAGTGATCGCTCTGGACGAATCACGTGTGCGTTTGGGGGTGGGTGTCAGGAGGCACGATAGGTGAATTGGTTGAGGTTCCTCCTAAGATGTCTTCTGTAGACTACATTACGATCCTTGAAGAGGTGCTTCTTCCAAGTGTTCGTGCTGTGTATTCTGCCGAAGATATGCCAATAATCCATGTAGTGCAGGATAATTCTGCAGTTCACACTTCACACGCCACTCGTGATTGGTTAGGGGATCATCCGGAAATCCAACTGGTCCAGTGGCCGGCCAAGAGTCCGGATTTAAATATTATAGAAAACGTTTGGGCGAGAATGACCAAAAAATGGGTCGCGCCAAGGGAGAGGACGAAAGCAGCAGTGCTTGAGAATGCAAGAGCTGTGTGGGACGGCCTACGGCATGAACCACAGTTTCTTGAAAACTTAATTGAATCGATTCCAAATCGACTCAATCAAGTTATTGACCGGCGCGGATATTGGACTGACTACTAGACGAACTGACGTTACGTAGGACATACAATTTTGACAAAAATTAGGAAGCTCTAGCCGTGTCTGACTAACTGCCCTTTTCAGGGCAAAATAAACTTTTCAAAATATGTTTGGAAGCAGTAGCAATGCTTCCAAATAATTAACAAAAAAAAAGATAGTAATGCTTTTAAAACGAAAAAAAAAAAATATCTCCCGCGGGATTCGAACCACCGACAAAAGCGCTCTAACTAATTTTCGAGGCAAGCGACCTAGCCACTGAGCCACGAACTCTTCATGACCATTGATCAAGATTTCTTCAATGTAAATGATATTTTAAACTGAAGGATATTGAGATATATTATTATCAATGTGTAACGATTATAAAAATATTTCTCTAATAATAATTAGTTAAGTGTGTGCGTTTAGGATATTATTCTATACATGTTAAAATTTAAAAGAAATAACTCTTCTTAGTCTGATTAATAAACGAGTGAATTTTATTAATTAAAATTATGTTATATTTACAAGAAAAGTTACATAAGTGGAAACCAGTATATTCTTATATTTAAATGAGTTTCTTCTATAATGCCAATAACTTATTGGTTTAAAAAAATTAAAAGTAAATTAACATATGTATATATATATGTGCATTACAGAATATCACATAATAATCCAGACTTATAATGTTAATTGCACCAAACGCTGTAAGCGACAATAATCTTTCATACTGACGTTTGACAGTGACAGGTGCACAGTATTTTAAAATCCCCGCTGTAATCGCAGTCTTCAATGGTGTCGCCTGAGAAAATCTTATTTAGAGAGTATCCATTGGCGTAGAACTGGCCTAAATAAGGACGGACGAATGATTCTTACCGAGCGAGAGAGATAGCCATAGGCAATGGCACAGATAGAAATAAGCCTCGGGACGCCTGGCTTGCCCTGCTATGCCGTATAAAGCTCTCTCTCTCGCACTCACACATTTAGAGCGAGATAGACGAACTACTATAGTTATCGCGTTCAATTCCCCTCTCTCCGCCTAGCAGAATAGAGTATACAGTGAAGGATCCTAAAACGCAGTTCCTAAACGCATCAAGGGACGCCATTTCTGCCGGTCATTGTACACTGGTCGCCATGTATGGCTTACCCCTAATATGTTGATGCGTTTAGGAGCAACTCTATAACTATGCCAGATTTTGAAATTACCCCGCCTACCTCACCTATGTACCTTAATGGAAGAAATTGGGGGTATTGAGAGGAACTGTCGAAAGAGTGACAACCAGTTGTCTCCTGATTTTGTTAAAAAGTGTGTGATTTTAATATGATTTTTTATTCCAAGTATCATATGCATATTAGTCTAAGAGCTGGCTACATGGCGAGCAACATGCCTCGGTGCAAGCAAAATTTTACCTGGAAAAGGTTCGATTGTCACCGGCAAAGCGAAAGCCCGACCGTCAGAAGGCACACTGGAAGCTATATGCGTGGGCGCGCGATCAAACTTGTAAATTTTCCGACAAAAAAAACTGACGATTGGCAAGGCTGAAAATTTGCACAGGTATCGAGGAGAATGAGAAATAGCAGGGAAAAAATTGTCAGAAGAGCAAGTGGAAGCTAAAGGGTTGTCAGAAGCTGCTAAAGTTGCGAAAAATGTCGGAAAACTTACATGTTAAGGAAAACTTCTGACAATTTGCATTTGTATTGTTTAAGTATAGAATATAGTGCGTGCAAAGTGTCAGAAGCCAAAGTGGAAGAGATCACGAGAAATTCGGGGGTAAAGTCCAAGAGCGTCTTTCGGCGCGTGGCAGCGGACCGATCGCTTTTCTCTTCATTTTCACATCGTACATGATTTAGAGCACTTCTGACAATTAATATGAATATTCGTAGAGAGTTGAAGGAACTATCATTAAAATGTCAGAAGTCAATTGAGAAGAAATCATAAATTTAATTAACTATACTTATCGTTACGTCGGCAATATTTTGAGTGATTGTAATATCTTTAATATAAGCATATTAAAATAATGAAATATAAGTGAAAAAAAAATGTCTACATTTTCGAGTTCGAAAACTATGAAATAGAGGAAGAGAAAGTTTTATGAGCGGGCTATATTAGAAGAGAGATGGATCTCAGCTCTCAATGTCGTTTGGCCGTTGACCTGCGTTTCAGGTATACAAACCGAGGGTCGCTGTACAGTATTTTTCACACTGGCAAAGTAATGATGTAGCCCCTTTTATAGGAAATAAAACTATTGTATTAAACTATATACATTGTTACTCGTACAGCGTCGTTAATGGTAATGTTGTTCGAACGCTGAAATACGATTTTTTTTGTCCTTCGCATGAAGAGGCTGATACTAAAATTGTTTATCATGCGTCTAAAATAAATTCAGATTGTAATGTTGTGGTGAAGTGCTCTGATACAGATATTGTTGTAATTATGTTAGGTAATTTGCACAAAATAACAGCGAAAATTTATATTGAATGTGGAGTCTCCAATAGTCGTCATATTATAGATGTAAATGCGCTTCATACACTTTTAGGTTTAGATCTATGCAAAGCTTTGCCAGGATTTCACGCGTTGACCGGTTGCGATTATAATCCTGCATTCTTTAGGAAAGGCAAACAGCGTCCATTTAAAATCCTCGGGAAAAAAGAGGAATTTCAGAAGGCATTTGCTAGCTTAGGAGATACGTCGATCGATACTACCGAAATATTTTTAAAAATAGAATCATTCGTTTGCAGTATGTATGGATTTGAGTCAATTAAAAAAATCGATAACGTCAGGTTTCAAATGTTCCTCCGTAATTATAAAATAAAAAATACGGACGAAGCTTTCTTAAAAAAAAACTTTAAAAACTTCGACTCTTCCTGCTTGCCACCTTGCTACACCGAACTTCAACAACAGATAAGAAGAGCACACTATATTGCACACTTGTGGAATAACGCTACATTATCGGATCCAATCCAATTCGAGCCAGCAACGTCGGGATGGACTTTAACTGAAAATAAATACGATTTCCTGTGGTTTGAAGGCCCACAGTTGCCCCCATCGGTGAAGGATATCATTTTGGATAATGACGATTCGGAAGGTAATATTCAATTCGCAACTCTTACCTGCATACATGATTTATTTCATTTACTAAACTATTTATTATTTTCAGTTGATAACGAGGAGTCCGAATATGATAGCGATGAAGATCCTGAATGTGAAGAGAATGTGCAAGATACTGATTACGAAACCGATTGATAATTTCAAAATTGAATTGTTTGTAAATAAAATTAATTTTTAAAATTTCTTATAAACATGTATATCTTCTCAATTGACTTCTGACATTTTAATGATAGTTCCTTCAACCCTCTACGAATATTCATATTAATTGTCAGAAGTGCTCTAAATCATGTACGATGTGAAAATGAAGAGAAAAGCGATCGGTCCGCTGGGCGCTGCGCCGCGCGCCGAAAGACGCTCTTGGACTTTACCCCCGAATTTCTCGTGATCTCTTCCACTTTGGCTTCTGACACTTTGCACGCACTTTATTCTATACTTAAACAATACAAATGCAAATTGTCAGAAGTTTTCCTTAACATGTAAATTTTCCGACATTTTTCGCAACTTTAGCAGCTTCTGACAACCCTTTAGCTTCCACTTGCTCTTCTGACAATTTTTTCCCTGCTATTTCTCATTCTCCTCGATACCTGTGCAAATTTTCAGCCTTGCCAATCGTCAGTTTTTTTTGTCGGAAAATTTACAAGTTTGATCGCGCGCCCACGCATATAGCTTCCAGTGCGCCTTCTGACGGTCGGGATTTCGCTTTGCCGGTGACAATCGAGCCTTTTCCAGGTAAAATTTTGCTTGCACCGAGGCATGTTGCTCGCCATGTAGCCAGCTCTCCGTCTATATCATTTTCACATAAATTCAATTGAAATTATTGGTATAATTTTTGAACGATGAAAGTGAATTACAGTTTATTTAACAACATTCTTTATTATGTATCTGTAATTATATTAAATAATAAGTATTATATATATATCGTTACAAAATGTTTAATTACTCATGTAACAATACATTATAAAATATTTGGTCTAATGGATTATTATATATTTATGGCGCTTAATTATAGGATAGTAAATATTAATATAATATTATATAACATTTAATCTTGCAAGACAATACTGAAAGGTGTTCTTTGTAGTTTAGAATCATATTAGAAAAGTATAAACACACTTAACTGTCTTATTCTTTGGATAGACGTTTTTTTTTTTTAGACAGGGGAAATGCTCATGCACACCAGCAAATCTGCAAATCAATTACAGACTACTGATAGTGTGGGACTTATCTATTCCAGACACCTACCCACTAAAACCCCTCAAAGCATGTTGGTGGTACTGGTCAGGAGCTATTAAATAATCAGTCCAGTATCCCTGCCTATCCAACACTTGATTAAGCCTATTCGGGATGGAGGCTGTTAAGTTGCGCAAAAAGTCGGGCTCGTACCGCAGTTTTTCCCATACGTTTCGAGCATTCTCTAGCACCGTCTCTCTTGTTCTGTGTGCTGGCGCTGCCCACTAACTGGTCATTTTTGCCCACACATTCTCAATCAGGTTGAGGTCTGAACTTTTAGCAGGCCATTGCACCAATTCGATTTCCGGGTGCTCTTCGAACCACTGCCGAGTCTCGTGAGAAGTGTACACTGCGCTGTTGTCTTGCACCAACCTAATTACGGGAACTTCGTCCTCTGGATAAACTGCTCTTACTGACGGCAGTAATATATCTTCCAGGATGGATACATATTCCCTGGAACACATTCGGGGGGAAATTTCTACTAATTCCTCGACAATGTCACCTGAAATCCACCCCCAGCAGCCACAAGTTATGCGTCCACTGCGGTCCCGTTGAACCACATATTTCGGGTCAAGCCGCGTATCATCCGGCCGCCATACGTGACATTGCTGCTCGACGGTGGAAACGAATACTTTCTCGTCAGTCCATATGGTGGTTCTCCAGTCTTCAATCGGGGTAGAAAAATGCTCCAGAGCGAAACCCATCCGCTGTTCTCGGTAATGAGCAGTTAGCGAGATTTTTTTAGCAGAGCGATAGCAATGAATTCCTAGAAAAAATGTGCAAATTATAGCGATATATCAACAATACTGTTGAATTATACCTATCATTTTGTAAGAATTTAGAAACGATAAAGAATACCTGCTGTATTCATTCGACGTCTCGCCGTGGTGTTTGACAAAGGGAAATTCGTCTCCTGAATGGCATCAGCTATATTACCAAACGGATTTTCGCTTAGGTAATCCACTAAGGCTTGGTCCTCCTGCTCATTTGATAATTTTGGACCACTATTATTCTTCCTATGGTCTTTCAATGCCGCATCCCCACCGCCTTGAAACTTTTTAACCCAAAGACGGACCGTTTGCTTCGAAATTCCCAAAGCAGTGGCAATTTGTCCGGTGGTTTTACCACTCTCCCACTGACCGATAATTCTCCCCCTCATAGATTCACTAATATTAGGAGCCATTAATATTATGCAATTTTCGAGGTTTAAACAAGGAATCACTTTTCGCGAGTTTTTACACAAAACGATGATAATGCAATGTGAAACTAGATGTTTATTTGTTTCCTAGAGACAAAACAAATGAAAGATATAAAACTAATAATAATACCCGCAAAAATTTCAAGCAAAACAAAGAAATATTTAGTTTCACATTGCATTATTATCGTTTTTTGTTAAAAGTCCCGAAAAGTGATTCCTTGTTTAACCCGCCAATAGGCGCGTGCTTTTTTTTACATAGATAGACGCGTGGGGTGCCATGCACATACAATTTGTTTTTCGTTATTTTACGTAAAATATTTACGAATTCAGATTTATTTTTTAATAAATAACATCTATGTGACGTTCCCTTGTTATACGATAGCAGTTGAATGCCTTTAAGTTATTTATATTAATTAAACGCTAATACTTGTAAGTGACTGCACAAATATTTCGCTAATTTATCGATAGATTTCTATTCTTGGGGTGCTTTGGACACTCCGCGCGCCAATTGACGGGTTAATCCTAGAAAATTGCATTATAATAATAGATCCTGGTATTAGTGAATCTATGAGGAGGAGAATTATCGGTCATTGGGAGAGTTGTAAAACCACCGGATAAATTGCCACTGTTTTGGGAATTTTTAAGCAAACGGTCCGTCTTTGGGTTAGAAAGTTTCAAAGCGGTAGGGATGATTGTTACATGAGTAATTAAATATTTTGTAACGATATATATATAATACTTATTATTTAATATAATTACAGATACATAATAAAGAATGTTGTTAAATAAACTGTAATTCACTTTCATCGTTCAAAAATTATACCAATAATTTCAATTGAATTTATGTGAAAATGATATGCATATGACAGTTGGAACAAAAAATCATATTAAAATCATACACTTTTTAACAAAATCAGGAGACAACTGGTTGTCACTCTTTTGACAGTTCCCCTCAATACCCCCAATTTCTTCCATTAAGGTACATAGGTGAGGTAGGCGGGGTAATTTCAAAATCTGGCATAGTTACAGAGTTGCTCCTAAACGCATCAACATATTAGGGGTGAGCCATACATGGCGACCAGTGTACACGAGACTTTTGACAGGTTCAAGGTTGTAGCAAGCTTATTGGTGGCCCTTTTGGGTTCTAATTGAACACATAAACAGTATAATATTCATTATTGGTTTCAATATATAATTTTTATATCTAATAAGACTACAAAGCTGTACTTTTTCTATTCCTAGTTTTTGGCCAGTTCTTTTGACTGACGTAATACCATTGTGGTCCTTTTACACCAATAAATCTTCATGAAACCAGGAAACGATACCTTTATGTAATTATCGCTCTATAGAATTATAAATATTTATATTAATTAAAAGATAATTTTAAATTACATAACACCTTTAAGAGTTTAATAAAATTCACTTTCAACAAATTAAACTTTTTTTCATTTATCACACCGCTTCAAAATTAATTATAAAGCACTGCCCTATATAATTCTTATACAAAACCGGCAACTTCCATTTTTTTTACATGTTAACATAACAATATCTACAGTTTTAATTTAATTAAAAACACACAAAATCAAGGTTTAATTTATTTTATTCAGTAATAACATTTCATTACATTTTGTCAGCTACAAATCGTAGTGATAATTATTAAATACATTACTTCACCAATTGTTAACACATGCTTTGCATTTAACATTGTTAAAAAGATATTAATGTAAACAAATGGACCTGTCAAAAGTCTCGTGTACTACCCATTTGGCAAAAATCTGATTCTATGAAAAATGACGTCATTATACCTAATAATCACTACTGCCAACCCAAATTTCCATGTTCAGATTTTTACTCGCTATGTTGTACACTGGCTTTCATCGATTCTGCTCCTGGGGTAAATGGCGGGCAGAAGTATCGTGCGCAAACTAGCACATACTAGCAGTATACGAGAAATTGAACATATTTATCTACAGTTTGTGCCGTCTGATCGTCGTTCTATTCCACCAAAAATAGCTCTGAACAGCTTTGACAAGTCCGCCATGTTGGAAGATACTACGCTGTATAGTTTGTTGGCGAGAATTGAATATACCACCAGAGTTGCCAAGTGTAGTACTTTCGGTACTACCGTAGTACCAGAAGCCTTTTCGCGTGAAACTATTGAAATTCCTACGAATTTGAAGTTAGCTGATCCTCAGTTTCATATTCCTAAGAATGTAGATCTCCTTATTGGATCAGGTACCTCCATTTCATTGTTATCCATCGGGCAATTAAATTTATCAAAAGACGGTAACGATTTGTTTTTACAAAAGACTTCATTGGGGTGGTGCGTAGTAGGCAGTAATCCATTCCAGAGCAATGAATGGAAGACGTCATGCCAGTTGATCAAAATGAATAAACAATCGAGGGTTAAGACAAAAAAAAGAGAGTGCGAGATGTTATCGAACGATCGAGAATGTGAAATACATTACAAACTAAATACCACACGGAATTCTAAAGGACGATACATCGTACGATTACCCTTCAAGACAAATAGATCAAATTTAGGAAATTCTTATTCGATAGCTTTGCGACGATTTCATAATTTATTAAGAAGATTTGAAAATGGTCCAATTTTGGCCGAGGAATACAAACAAGTTATGCAAGAATACATTGATGTTGGTCACATGTCCTTGACGAAGGTTGAAACTAATGATAGCTATTATTTGCCTCATCACGCTGTTATTAAAAAAAATAGTTTAACTACGAAAGTGAGAGTAGTTTTCGATGCTTCATCTAAAACGGACAAGGGAATATCGTTAAACGATGTTTTGCTTACTAGACCAACGATACAAGACAAGCTTTTTGAACATATCTTGCGCATTCGTTTTCATAAATATATTGTTACAGCCGACATAGAGAAGATGTACAAACAAATTCTGATAGATCCCCGAGATAGACGCTATCAACGAATATTATGGTTGCATCAGAATAAGGTTGAGACGTTCGAATTGAACACAGTAACCTTTGGAATTTCGTCTGCACCTTTTCTGGCAATTCGAACATTAAAACAATTAGCTGATGATGAAGGTCATAAATTTCCTTTCGCGGCAGAAATATTGAGGAGAGATTTATACGTAGATGACCTTTTAACAGGAGCAGATTCGATAGATGAAATCATTCGATTGAGAGATGAATTGATCGAATTGTTAAAATTCGGAGGGTTTAATATTCGAAAATGGTCATCCAATCATCCACAGGCTGTTAGATTTCCCAATGAAAAGATGACTGATATTGAATTTTTAAAGGACGACTCTCCTGTTAAGAAAACGTTAGGAGTGCTATGGGATGCAACGAATGACCAATTCTTGTACACTGTCAAGACAATAGATTTAAAAAAAAAACGAAAAGAACTAGTTTGTCAGAAATAGCAAAAATATTTGATCCATTAGGTTTAATGGGTCCTATAATTTTTACAGTGAAAATATTAATGCAGGAATATTGGAGATTGAAGGTTTCCTGGGATGAATCAGTTAATATGTCTTTATTTAATAAATGGATAACATTTGCAGAACAACTAAACTTATTGGATAACATGTCTGTTCAACGATATTTATTCATAAATAAGGCCACTAATTTCGAACTTCACGGATTTTGTGATGCCAGTAAGTTAGGTTATGGAGCTTGTCTGTAAATTAAGTTAAGTGATAATGAAAATAAATCAAAGGTACAGTTACTTTGTTCAAAATCAAGAGTAGCGCCGTTAAAGAAAATTAGCATACCAAAAATGGAGTTAAACGGAGCCGTATTGCTTGTTAGTTTATTTAAGGAAGTTAGAAATGTTTTTAAATTTCAGCCAAGTAAAATAATTTTTTGGTGTGATTCGACCATAGTACTATACTGGTTGAAGAAATCTCCAAATATTTTGAAGGTTTATGAAGCGAATCGCGTAATAAAGGTTCAAGAATTGGACGGCATTGTCGAATAGAAACATGTAAGATCAAATAATAATCCTGCTGATTGTTTATCTAGAGGGCAAGCTCCTAATGAGCTTCGAAAAAATAAATTATGGTCAAGGGCCCTCTTTGGCTGCAAAAGGATGAACATTCTTGGCCTACTTCTGTACCAATTGAATTTAAAAATCCTCCAGGGTTAAAAAATACAATTTGTTTAGTTGCTCAATTAAAACAAAATGAAATTTTTTCACGAGTTTCATAGTATTCCCGTTTAATTAGAATAGTCGCGTATTGCTATCGTTTTTTGAAGTCTAATAATTTCAGGGGGGAATTATCGGTTGAAGAAATCAATTCAACAGAGAAAAAAATCTTGAAACTTTTTCAGTCTACAAATTTTTCATGTGAAATAAAGCAGTTAAATAAAAATAAAACAACAAAAGGAACGAAATTGGAAGCTTTTGATCCTTTTCTTAATGAAGACGGTTTGCTTTGTGTAGGAGGAAGATTAAGAAATTCGAATATATCTGTTTCGCAAAGACATTCGATTTTATTACCTTCTCGGAATCATGTAACTGACTTGATTATCAGAGAAACTCATGAAAAACATTATCATGCGGGAATACAATCAACTATATATGCCACGCGATATCGATTCTGGATATTAGATGGAAGAAATCAAGTACGTAAAATTATACGTAATTGTGTTAGATGTATTAGGCATAGAGCGAAGCCAGTCGCGTACAAAATGGGTGATCTACCTAAATCACGAGTAGAAACGTCTACACCATTCTATAGGAGCGTCCAGACCAAGCGCGCCACGCCGCGCAAAACGCTCGCTGCGCTTAAAAACAAAAAAAATCGCAATAGCGCGCCGATTACAGCACGCGCGATCCGTTCGTTGAAAAACAAAAAAGTTTTTGCAGTGCGCGCGAATGCATGTTGCGATCTTCTTCAAACATAATTTTTTAGGACATCTATTGAACTGAGTAGCACAATTAACCTTCGTTACTAATTTCATTTACTTCATCGTTAGTCTAGTTGACAGAATCATAATTAACAATATAAATAGATAAAAAAAATGATATCTAATGCTGTATTTACTGAATCAAATAAATCGCTGAATAAAAATAAAACCAATTGTCACATATGTATACGAGAACTTGTTTAAACATAAATATATATAAAGAGAGAGAGAGAGAGAGAGAGAGAGAGAGAGAGAATTTTGCGATTTATGCCTGGTTCCACAAGTCTTGTTTAAACTGGATTAAGTTAATTTTGCTGCATTTTATGTCACATAGAATATAACATAATTAACTTAATCCATTTTAAACAAGGCTTGTGAAACCGGACCTTAGAGCGTTGGAGACTACATGACAATTAAAGAAATTCTTTGAGGTATAGCCTGAAGACTGTAATTTTGTATTTGGTAAGACCCTAAAATTGATAAAAATGATACGAATTTTTAGAAACGTTTACATATGCTAGTGAAAGATTAACATTAATTCTTCTCTCTCGTCCCTTAGCTACTGGGAATCCGTACACTAAGCTCTCGTATTATTGTAAAACATAGAAGCAAAGTAATTTTGAAATTGTATTTGATTTTTTTTCAGGTACTATTAGAAGCAATAGAGAAATATAGAAAGAACACTATGTGTAGGATATTGGCTTTCTTTTTGCACACACTCCGTATTTGTTATAAATGTCAGAGGGGTGGTTCAATAATCTTCACACACACGCACAAGATTCACTCTGAATACTCTGGAAGTCTTTATTTTCTACAAAACCCTTACAACACTCTTAAAGATGATACGGTATATATCGCAAACGCGGTCCGTTCTCGTCACCTGTCGCGGACAGATTATTTTTCGCGCTCGACGTCGCTCGCGCTAAGGGGGGGGAACAGTCCCGTCGCTCGCAGCGCCACATCGTCGTTACGTGCGATCGACAAAGCTATTCTTACACTCCCTCCCTTTGTCGATTGCAAATTTACTCGAACAAATGTTATATGCATAAACTATAAACTATTTTAAAACTAAGGAACAAAAATTACATTAGCAACGAAAAGCATTTAACTATTAAGTACAAAAGTAAATCTAGAATTTAGTTAAATAAGATATCTATTTTGTTTTTCTTGGTTGATTGATTCGATCTTCTTTTCCTTGCATAAAGTCCGCTCATTAGTATTCTGTAAACATAAAATCATATAACTATTAGTTTCATGTAGAAATTTGCGTGAACCTCTGAATGATTTTAACTCATAACTTTCAGTCTCATATTACTGATTAGATCTCTTAGACAAGTAAACTCTTTCTCAGCTAAGGGTTTTGTCATGATATCAGCTAGATTCTCTTTGGTGGGTATCCACAGGACTTTAACCTTTTTCTCATCAACGCACTGTTTTATGAAGTCACCATGAGATTCTGCCATGGGTTTTCTAGTTCCCGTTTCTTCTCTGAATATTAGTTCTCTCTGAATATTTTCTAAACTCTGATCGAACGTTTTAAGTTTGTGACTCCCGTCCATTTCAGTGCAGTCTCTCGCAGACCTATTATCGCACCATATGATTACAGGAAACATCGTTCGACCTAGTATGTACCTGATTGATTTGTCCAGCGATATCACCTCTTGACACGCATCACTCATGGCCAAATACTCTGCCTGACATGTAGATAGTGTTGTACATGACTGCTTGTGGCTTCTCCAGGCGATGGTGTCACCAAATAGTCTTATGACGTATCCACCAGTGGATGTTGAGTTTTCGCAATCTCTGAAACTCGAGTCAGTCAATGCTTCTAGCTGCTCTGAATTAGATGTGAATTTTATACCCAGATCAGTTGTTCTTCTTAGATATCTAAAGATCCTTTTCACATCATTCCAATCGTCCTCAGTGGGTTCTAACTGTTTTCTTGCTAGATAATTGACTGCATACGCTATATCTGGACGTGTAGCATTTGCTAGGTACATTAGGCTTCCAATAGCTTCTCTATACGGTACTCTTTTGATTTCATCAATTGACTCTGAATGTTCTGTATGAAGTTTGACCTTGTTGTTTCTATTTTTCACTTGCCGAGTTACCATAGGGGTACTCTGAGGCCTGCACTCTTTCATATTAAATTTTTCTAGAATTTTCTCTGTATAATCAGCCTGTTGTATTACAATGTTTCTCTCTTTTCTGTTCCTCTGAATTGTCATTCCAAGAAAGTTTCTTGGTTCTCCTAGATCTTTCATTTGAAAGACACTCCTTAAGTGACTTTTAATTTGCTTGAGCTTCTCTGTATCATTACTAGCAATTAACATGTCATCTACGTATAGTATAACCATTGCCAGTTTACCTTTTTGTCTCCAAGTGAATAAACACGGATCGTGTAGATCATTCTCAAGACCTAGTTTACGTGCTTCCTCTGAAAATTTCTTATTCCATTTCTTTGGACTAACTTTTAACCCATACAATGATTTCTTTAATTTACAAACTTTGGTTAGTCTCATATCCTCTGAATTATTCACTCCATCTGGTATTTCCATAAACACTTCTTCTTCCAGTTCACCATTCAAGAATGCCGTCTTTACATCCATTTGACATATTTCTAAGTCCTCTTTATTACTTATGGAAATGGTTGCTCTTATAAGCGACAGTCTTGAAACTGGTGCATATGTCTCTTTAAGATCATAAATGTTTTTGTCTTTAAAACCTCGTGTTACTAGTCGGGCTTTATATTTAATTGTGCTATCACTCTCTAGTTTCTTTTTAAATACCCACTTTGAATCAACTATATTGGGCCTTTTACCGTTTAGTTGTACCTTAGGTCTGTCTACTAATTCCCATACTTCATTCTCTTTCATGGATTCTAACTCTTCCTTTATAGCTTGTATCCACAGGTCTTTATCCTTTGAATTCACTGCCTCTTTATACGAAATAGGATCTTCTTGAATTGATGCTAGGAGTATATGTCCAAGCTCATCTTCATTTACCTCTTCAATCTCTGAAGTTTTTGTGTAGCGAGCAAAACTGATGTCATTAATTTTCTTAGATTTGCTCCTTGTAGTTGGACCAGTATTTTGATCAATTAGATCATCTGATTTCCTTTTATTTAACTCTGAATCTTGTTTATGCTCATTTGCCCTTGTTTTCTTTGGTCTCCCTCTTTTTCTTTGTACATTTTCTTTCAACTCTGAGTTCTCTGAGATAAGTTTTTGATTGCTTTCAGTCGCATCTTGCGATTCTTTTGTTGACTGATTCTCTGAAAATTCAATCTGCTTATCGGATGTATTTTCATGCTCTTGTCTCATTACCTCTGTACTTTCAGTTTGACTCTTTTTATAAGTATCTTTATACACTAGTTTTTCAAGGAATCTCATATGTCTCGACTCTAAGAACTTTCTTGAGCTAGGATGCCATAGAATATATCCAGTATCTGTATGCCCTACTAAGACTGCTTTTACAGATACACTACTGAATTTGGTTTCTGTTTTGGGTAGCTTGATGTAAGCTATGCACCCAAATCTCCTAATCTGTTCTAGATGACACCTTGTTTTTGGTGAGAACTTTAATATTGGAACCTCATAGTTAACTGATTTGTGCGGAGTGATATTATAAGAATGTACAGCTTCCTCTGCTGCTAATTCCCACATGCTTAGTGGTAAACCAGAATCACACATGAGTGCTCTAATTGTTCTCTGAATTGTTTTATTGAACCTCTCGGCTACTCCATTTAGTTCTGGAGTATAGGGTGGACCCCAGTCAGGTTCAATATTCTCTCTCTTCATGATCTCAGCAAATCTACCACCGGTGTACTCAGTACCTCTATCTGACCTAACGTAACATACTTTTGCATTTGTACCTAAAAGGTTTCGAGCAGTTGTCAGATAGTTCTCAAACGCTTGACCTGCTTCATTTTTTGACTTTAGACAATATATTCTGGCATACCGCGAATAATCGTCTACAAACGTCATAATGTACTTCTTTCCTCCTGGCCATGATGTAGGTTTGATCGGACCCATTAAATCTGAATGTATGATCTGTAATGGCCTTTCTGCTCTGCTTCTGTTTTGTTTGAATGGAAGTTTTTCCATTTTTGACAATATACATACTTCACAATCTCTTATGGACTCATCGAATTTTACATGCTCTAGACTCTTTTCTTTCTTTTGTAACATTTTTAGATAGTTCAAAGATGCATGACCTAGTCTGATGTGCCATAGCATTGCTTCATTTTGTTTAACTTCTGAATTTAGTATATCGGGTGGATTTTCCACGAGTAACTCTTCCAATTTCTCAATAGTACTTAAGTCATCCACTTTAATTGTTCTATGGGACATCAGGCCAGCGTCATACTCTGTATTTGTTGTTTCCTCTGAATTTACATTTTCTGCATTCGTTTCAATGAGTTCTTCAGACTTCTCCCTCCCAATCGCAAACTCTTTTTCTTTTGATGCCTCTGTATTATATTCTGAATTGTCTCCCTCCGAGACTGACGGTAGTTTAACCTTAGAATCTGTCTGTGATTGCTTTGAAGACTCATTGTCTATCGCTAGACACGCTATGCAGCTATAGTTATTAGACTCATTTATCATAGTATCATTCTTGTGTGTTACTTTTTTAACTTCAAATCTCACTACCCAGTTGGGTTTTTCATAAACACCTTCAAATATAGTTTTATCGTTCTCTTTATTATATACTCTGAATATCTTATCGTCTAGATTTATACTAAACCCTGCGTCTACTAATCTTCGCAATGATAGTAGATTCTCTGAAATTTCTTTTGCAGCTATTACATTTGTTAATTTAATAGGATTCTCATTGGAAATATTATTTTTAAGCAAAAGATTACCTCTACCATCAATCACGATATCAGCAAAATCATTTTTATTGGCACTTTTAATAACTCCCTTTTCAGATATTTTAAAATCACTCAGAATAAAACTTTTATTTACAATATGTTCGGTCGCTCCCGAATCTGCTATGAATTCTATGTGCCCACCATTATTGGAGTTATTATTGATATATTCAGTCTTACCTTGATTTTGCTCGTTTTCTTCATCCTAGTACTCACTACCATCTTCATACTCAGCTCGTCTGGCGATTGCTCGGCCTCTGAAACCTCGACGATTGCCTCTGCCTCTGGACTGTCCTCTGCCTTGACCTCTGTTTCCTCTGAAGCTGGCTCGGCCTCTGCTAGTCTGTTGACTATTAGGTTTATTCATTTTGGCAGGAGGTCCGTACCCTTCACCGTCTCTGTTGGTGTGTCTTTTATTTTGTCCTTGAGACACTTGATTGAACTTGCTTGGGCAATCCTCTCCTTTGTGGTCAGCTTCACAATTACATACGTAACAGAACCAGCGATTTATATTTGTTAGTGGACACTCTTGTTGCCAATGCCCAGTTTTGTTGCATCTGAAGCATTTATTTTTATCTCCTTTGAATTTTTTAGAGCTTGCTCTGGATGCTGTTGGTTCTTTTGACTCAGGCTTGTTTGAATCAGCACCGTTATCTTCTTGGATGCGAATCATAACCTTCCTCAGAGCCTCCATATTCATTTCTTTGCCTGTAGTTGTAATGACAGCAGAGTCTGTGCGTCGTATTTCAGGCATAACTCCAATAACAGCTTGATAGAATGTAGATCGCTTTTCTTGCTCTGTTAATTTTTCTGGATCATCGCTCAGTTCATGCTCTCTTATTATTTGATCGAATCTATCACAAAAAGTGTGAACTCTTTCACCTTTGTTCATCCTGAGATTGTACAGCTTTGTTCTTATTGAAGTTGGCGTAGAGCTGACTTCACCTTTTCTACTCTCTCTTAACTTCTGAAGAATTTCCATGGGCTCTGTCAAACCTAAGATTTTCTTGTGATAATCCTCATCGATATGACTAATGATTATGTCTTTGACCGAATTCTTCCTTAGAGTCATCTCGTTTTCTGAAACTTCAGTCGGTTGTGGTGTTTTCGGATCGATCAGATAGAGTAACATCCAGCTTGTCAACTCTGTTTTGAGACAGTCTAACCATACTTCAAAACTCGCTTTTGAGGTTAGTTTGTAATTCCTCTGAATTTTTGGTCTCATGTTGACGTTACTTGTGTTTGATCCTCCTTGCTTTGAAGACTGCTTCAACTTCAACTTAGACTTTTCAGATTCAAGTATCTTTTTGTGTGCCAGTGCAAGTTTGTCTACTGCGTCTTTCAACAAGCTTCGTGTATCTTGATCTATAGACACATTTGATGACAACCCTTTTGCCAACTCTCGAGCTCGTGAAATTACGCTCTGTAACTCTTCCGTGTTCTTGTCAGGCCCAGAATCTTTGTTGTTATCCATATCTGAATTGTTTGTCCCTTTATTACTCTTAGAATCTCCTAGATTTGTGGTTGTTGCTGTGATAAAAAATACTCTATTATTCCCTGGATTTTAATATTGTCAGATCTAACCGCTCCCTCTTAAGTGTTAAAAATTTTTTATTAAATTCCCTCTATGAATTTAAACTTTTAAAACTCCCTCTGAATCACAGCACTCTGAATTTTCAGTCAAACTCAGATGACTAACAATTTAAATTACATACTTACATTTATTGATCTGATCCGGATTGGTCTCCTCCAATTCGGCCCTCAATCTCATGTACTCTGCATACTCTTGACTCAGGTTGTCAGTCATTTGTTCCAGGATTGCAAAACACCATCAATTAGTATGAGTTTAACGCAATTTTTATTTTATTTTCAACTCTGTATTTTGTATTCAAATCTTGATTTCGAATTTTATTTTACTCAGATTTTTCTCTCTTTTAGTAACTCGTCCTCTTAAGTAATACCAGGTACCTCTGAATTTTACTAAAAGATTAATGTTTCGTGCCTCTGAACCAACACACAGCGCACTGCAACTATATTAATCCGAGGCGAGAAATCAGGTTCTCTAATCGTGCAGATCACACATGTACACCACTCGCCGAAATTTGACCCCGAGTGTTACCACGAAAGCCAGTCGGTTTTGGGTTGCACACGCACACGTGTGAGTCACGACTTCGATACTACCAATCTCCCTAGTCAATGAGTAAACTACTTACCGAACACAAGTTTTCATTTAAACATTGACCCCAGAATTTTATGAATTTGCTCAAAAAAAATTCAATCAATTTTAATCTCTGCAGCAAATGAAAACATCCCAAGAGCCAGCAATCTATGTCTAATCGCAAGGCAAGTCAGAGAGAGACACCAAACTCCGAGAAAAATTTCCAATTCACTTTTAGCAGTAGATATACTAAGTTTACTCAGAGCATTTTTCATATTAAACTTTGACTGAATACTCCTCTCATTTCACTACCTCTGAATTTAAATTTACTCAAGCTTTAATTTTTAACACTTTATTTTATATTTTTTTATTTATTTTAAATAAACTTAAGCAGCTGAAAAAAAAATTTTCAGTATATACTCTTATACTTAACCTCATAAGTTCAATCGTCACAAAATGAGAGAATTTTATCAACCACAAATAAACACACTTTTAACTCTTTTACTCTGAATTTAAATCAAATTTATTAGCACGGCAGCAAATGTGAACTCCTTTTTGCATCTGTGAGAGAGAACAACACAGCATGCAAGGGACTAAGGATGTTCCACAGACTACGTACCGGCCCAGGAGATATCCTGAGAAATCGTCAAAACTCCCTCCATTTTATGCGAATGCAAGCCGTTCACTTGTTCGCAGAACGACTGTCGTTGTGCTGCGCTACGTATTAACTCAAGGAGCCGATACTAGCGCGAGAGAGACCGCGACGAAAACCCGAACGCAAGGCGCACGAGCTCGTCACAAAGCCGTCCGTCACGCACACGCATATGCGAGAAGATACAGAGCCAAACAGCGTCGCACTTATATTAACTCTTACTTTCACGACTTTATGCCCTCGGGGTCGACCCAACCCGCGTTTCACGAAAATTCCGTTCCTAAACAAAATCTACACGCGAGCAGGTCCCGAGCCTGCATGTAAACAGAAGCGCTCGACTGCCGACTCAACGTCAAACACGCGCGCGACGCATGCGCCGGCGTGCCTCGCTTGGCCTCTCCCTGCACACGATCGCCGCCCGATTCTCGGAACTCCCGTTCTTTCTGGCTCGTGACAAAAACAAACGCGTTTTGTTTCGTGTATCAACGTTGATAAGATTTTGTGATTTTATGTTTCTAGCACTCTCTTTTCGTTTACTCTAAATTTTTGTACCGTCGGAGGAGAGTCACTCTTATCACACCAACTTACGTTTTTAAACCTCTGTAGAAGATTTGCCGCTTTGCCTGTCGCTCTGGAGATGCAGGAAATAAAGCACACCGCTCAGGCACGCTGCTCGGCAAGTTTGAACACGTTGTTCACGGCTTTCACTAGATCACCTTCCTGGCTTCTGCACTCCTTGTAGTAGTTGCCTCTTAATCGAGCTGACCCGGCTTTTCTTTTTCCCGTGGATGAAACCACGGACTGCTACCATGTAGGAGTATATTGGCTTTCTTTTTGCACACACTCCGTATTTGTTATAAATGTCAGAGGGGTGGTTCAATAATCTTCACACACACGCACAAGATTCACTCTGAATACTCTGGAAGTCTTTATTTTCTACAAAACCCTTACAACACTCTTAAAGATGATACGGTATATATCGCAAACGCGGTCCGTTCTCGTCACCTGTCGCGGACAGATTATTTTTCGCGCTCGACGTCGCTCGCGCTAAGGGGGGGGAACAGTCCCGTCGCTCGCAGCGCCACATCGTCGTTACGTGCGATCGACAAAGCTATTCTTACACTATGTTACACCTTATAAATTCAATAATTAAAGTATTTTTTTACTATTTTAATGTTGTTCTATGTAATAGTTAGTTAAAACATTGGAGAGTAATAGATAAATTTTTATTGATGAACATTACAACTGCAAACTTTATTTTGATTTATTATTCAAATATTCCATTTCTATTTCAAACATAATATTATTTATTTGATGCATCGCAATAGCTTGAGTTTTGTCATCCAATTTTTTTAATTTGGTGATGATATGTTCCCCGAATGTTTGACACTCATCTTTCTCCTTACTGGACACATTTTTTAGCATTTGGAAAGCATAATCCACCCTAGGATCCTCAATAGTATTTAATTTTTTAGTTTTTGTTTTCGCTGGCGATGAATTTATTTTTCTATTATTATTGTGAATTTTTTTTATTTTCTTCGGCGGACTGTTTATGATGGAGATTGAGCTATTAGCATCCGAATCAGGATTATTATTTTCCTCTTCTAAACTATATACTTCTTGCTCTTCTTCTTCCAAATTCTGTAATGGATATAACATATTAAAATACGCATAATTAATTACAGGTGTCGAAAAATCTAGATGAATGGAAAGTACACGCAAGCCGTATTAAACAAATTTGGAAATTTCTGCTTTTTGCTTCAGCACCAAAATTGGAAATATATATATGATTTAAGCCACTGTGAATTACAGAAATAAATATTTCAATTACAAATTTTTCTTGAAATTGATATTATTTTCTTTTCCGTTGGTACAGATTATAATTTTTTAGGGAAAAGTAAATCTCCCAAATAAATATACACTACAGAAACCACATTTAAGCACGACTAAATTAACCAAGAACAATAATTTGATACGAAAGTAATATGCGTGGAATTAGTATATTAAATTGTTGATGACGGATGTTTACTGTGGTGAGCCGATTATGCATACTATATAATGTTGTAAATTGAAAAATACATACGTTTTCATTATTTAAATGGTAGAATGGTTTATTTTTATCCAATAGAAATGAAAAGCTTTTAAAAGCGAACCAAGTACTTATGTAAACATCTTTGCGACCTAAAAAATTTATTTATATTTAGATATACTATATCGGTTATTATAACAAATAATTATAAAATTAAACAAATTACACATATGCATTTATAAGTACCTTCTTGACCAGTAAACATCGTTGATTTAATTTTCGTTCTTTCGCGACGAAATGATGACAAAAGAGATTTCATTTTATTCTTGGCAACATTAATTTCGCACTGGAGATTGGTAGCTATCTGCTGCCATGCGTCATGTTTTTTATTTTTTAAATAATAATCCTTATTTTGTGGATCCCACAATTCTGGAAATTCTCTATATTCTTCTATAAATGAAATTACTTTCTCGCGATTCCACTCTTCTGCATTTGCCATGATTTTCCACAATTTGAACGTGCTGTACCAATTAATTTATTGACTGGTGTGAATCCATAACTGAATTAAATCGTTATTCAGTTGTTTAAGTTAGCTACATTCATTTATATTTAGAAATTGTCTAAAGAATTTATATTTAGGCAGACTTCAGCTATAACTTCATACCAGTCGACGAATTTATTGGTTAAGCGCGTAGAAATTACGGAAAATCATGGCGATTATAGACGAAAGGAATTGCAAAAAAAGTCATTTCTTTTATAGGAGAATATAATGTACTTCCATAATTGTGCAATCCACATAATAAGAATTTTTATTTAACAAAATAAAAAATAAACATAAACATGACAATAGGTAATTACCAGACTCTAGTGCGAAATTAATGTTGTCAAGAATATAATGAAGTTCCTTTATCATCATTTCGTCGCAAAATAATTAAAGCTAAGTCAACGATGGGTGCTATTAAGATATTTATAAATGCATTTATGTAATTTGTTCAATTTTGCAGTTGTTTGTTATACTAAGCAATATAGTATATCCAAATGTAAATAAACTTTTGTAGGTCGCGAAGATGTTTATATAAGCACTAGATTCGTTTTAAAAGCTTTGTATTTATATTAAATAAACATAAACCATTCTGCCATTTGAATACTAAAATTGCAAATCTTTTTTATTTTATACAAATAATATTACGCATAATCGTTTTGCCATGATACACGACCTTCATTAACAAAATAAGAAGCTAGCTCTTGACGTATATCTGCAGGATTAGTTAACTCTTGTTGACCATTTTCTTCATGGCTAAAAGCGGTTTCGATAGTACATAATTGCTTTAAAGATTTACTTCTTCGTAAAAAATTATGTAGATATACAGTTGCTAGTACTACATGAGTTGCTTTGGAAAGCTCTAAAATGAGAGGTTTTCTTAATACTCGGAAAACACTAGAGAGTATGCCAAAGGCATTTTCTACAACTCTGCGAGCTCTTGAAAGCCGATAATTAAAAATTCTTTCCGTTGAACCTTTACTATGCAGACCGGAATAAGGCTTCATAATGTTTTCGTGTAAGGAAAATGCTTCATCACCTAAAATTACATATGGTATACATTTGTCGTGATTAGGAAGCGGTATCGGTTTAGGAAAATTTAATTCTTGTCTTTCAATTTTTTTCCACAACAAGCTATTTTTAAAGATTCCTCCATCTGATATTCGCCCCTGACAACCCACATCAGTAAATATAAAATTGTAATTTGCATCGACGAAAGCAAACAATACTATACTAAAGAAAGACTTATAATTATAATATTCGCTTCCAGAATTGGCATGAGCTTGAATCATTATATGCTTTCCGTCTATAGCACCTAAACAATGTGGAAAATTCCATAGTTGCTCAAAGTTATTTGCATGTAATATCCATTCCTCTGCATTACTTGGCATCTGTAAATAAGAGCTTAATGAATTAAATGTGTAATTAATATTTATATATTAACAAATACCGTAAAATTGGGATGTCTAGGCTATTTTAACTAGAAACATAATTAAATTATTCTCGTTACAGAATTTAAAAAAATGAGCAAAAAGAAGGAAACCTTATCAATGAATTTGTCGATGATCCTGAATTAGATTGTAATAACTTTAATTTAATCATGAATATCACAAACAGTTTAATAAAAAAAAGGAATTAAATATCAGCATAATAAAAGAAACACATTCTAATGTCCAATTAAGATAACGGCAAATGAAACGAAAACCTGAGAAATATGCTAGAGTAGACTATGCATATAGGATATTAAAATATGCGTCTATCAAAGAAAAATATGAAACTCAAACATTTGACGAACATATTGCTATTAAATTGAGAAAATTTGACGAGAAGGCACAAGCTATAGTAATGAAACGTGTTAGAAATATTATCTTCCAAATTGAAATCGAATATATTCATAATAAACAGTCAGAACTTTAATTATTAAAAGGTTAATTGGAAAATATAAATATTATACCAATCTAAAATGTTTTATTTATTATTTGGAGTATCTTCTTCAAAATAATCAGAAATTAAAATATATAGCTCAATTTATAAGGTTAAATTACTTTCACATATCCATGTAACACTTCAATTAAAGCTTGACAAACATCAATTACAATGCAGGAAATACTTTGTTTGGATATTTTAAACAGATACGATAAACTGGTGTAGGAATCCCCAGTCGCCAAGAAACGTAGTGTTACAGCTAATCTTTCTTTAGCAGGTATGCAGCTTCGGTAATTTGTGTCTCGTTTCTGAATTTTAGGACTTATTATGTTTAATAAAATTTCAAAGTCTTCAGACGATATGCGGAAGAATTGTTGAAATTGTCCTGATCTATTTTCCAGGGCTAGATCACAAAGCAATGTACTCTTGGTTTTAAAAATTTGTCTTGTCCAAATACGGCGCTTGTTCTTCTTTTTATTCAATAGTTCATGCATTACAATAAATGCAGCACTAGCTATTACTTTATCTTCATCCATTTTATTGTAAACTATGACTGTAACCTCACAAACGATTAACTGAATGAAACTAGAAACGAAGACTAATTGCCCTACTCAGTTCAATAGATGTCCTAAAAAATTATGTTTGAAGAAGATCGCACCGTGCATTCGCGCGCACTGCAAAAACTTTTTTGTTTTTCAACGAACGGATCGCGCGTGCTGTAATCGGCGCGCTATTGCGATTTTTTTTGTTTTTAAGCGCAGCGAGCGTTTTGCGCGGCGTGGCGCGCTTGGTCTGGACGCTCCTTATCATACTGGAATAGATTTTTTCGGTCCATTCTTTGTAAAAGAAAAAAGTATAGAAATCGAAACAGCGTTAAGGCATATGGATGCGTATTTGTTTGTATAGCCTCTAAAGCAGTACATATAGAAATTGTAAGCGATTTGACTACTGAAGCATACATCGGGGCGTTAAGACGGTTTATCAGTAGGAGAGCAGTTCCAGGCCACGTATATAGTGATAATGGCTCTAATTTTGTCGGAGCCAACCGAAAACTTTGTGAAGTATACGTGTTACTGGAATCTGACGAACACCGAAATAAGTTACTAAATTTTTGCAATAATAATCGAATCATATGGCATTTTAATCCTCCGCTTTCCCTTCATTTTGGAGGTCTTTGGGAAGCAGCAGTAAAATCGTTCAAACATCACTTTAAACGTGTTATTGGAACACATTTGTTTACCTTTGAAGAGTTATGCACATTTTCCACAGAAATAGAAGCCATACTTAGTTCTCGTCCTTTATATCCAATTTCTTCAGATCCTAACGATCCGATGGTACTTACAGCAGCTCATTGTTTAATTGGTAAATCTTTGAAGGATTTACCCGAAATTAACGTTGGTTCTGTCCCGGAAAACTGATTAACATCTTGGCAACTCATCACCAAAGTACGACAAGACTTTTGGAAAAAATGGCAATTAGAATATCTAAACGAATTACAACGTCGAAACAAATGGAAATTTCCGGGAGAAGAATTAACGTCAGGTACTATCGTAATATTAATTGATAAGAATCAACCATGTATGCAATGAGAATTAGGACGGATTGTAGAAACATGTCCAGGCGAAGATAAAATTGTCAGAGTTGTCACTGTGAAAACAGCCAAGGGATTGTTTAAGCGTAATGTCAAAACACTATGTCCTTTATTTAAGAATTAAGAATTATTATTGTAATTGATTGTTATTGTTGATCGTTTCCTCTCAACCGGGGGAGTATGTTAAAATTACAGTAGAAAAAAGAACAAACTTGTAATGAATAAGCTATTAATGTTACCAAGGAAACGGTTGTTGATTATTTTCTGATTCTCTTGTTAAAAATTTTATTGAGGACAACACTTCACTTCTTTCTAAAACGTTGAAGAAACAAGACGCATAGTAAGCAATAAGAAACGAATTGTGGAGGTGATACATACACGGTGTAGTCACAATGAATATTGAAGGTGATACGCACACGGTGTAGTCACAACGAATATTGAAGGTGATACGCACACGGCGTAGTTACAACGAATTGTGAAGGTGATACGCACACGGCGTAGTCACAAGGAAAGGTGGAGGTGATACGCACACGGCGTACTCACAACGAAATAAGTGAAGGATAATAGTATTTGTGATGTGAAAGTAATCAACAATTGTCATTAAATCAAGATTGTAAAATTCAAAAAGTGTATTGTGATCAAAACAGAATAAATCAAGGGTTTTTTATGCCATAGGCTTTTTCCCTTTAAATCAGTGTCATTTTTTATTAAAACAATTAAGTACAGGAATGAGATCATTGTGAAGGATTTCCTATAGTTCATATAAAGAGCTATAAATATATATTATATATTTAAGTTACTATTATAATAAAAATACTATACTTTTTCATTGATCTGATATGTTTTTCACAGCAATAAAAGTAACAAATAAGTTGAAATTGTATTTTTTATATTTCGTTATATTACAATTAAAACTTGATAACATACCCAGGTTATTGTTATGTTCAATGTAACCATCCATTTCAAAATCTAAAAAAAAATCATCAATAATAATTTACTTTATACTGCAATTTTTATGTCAATGTATTTAAAAAAATAGATTAATCTTATGTAATTTTAAATATAAATGTTTTCTACGTTATCAGTTACCTTTTATATATTTTTCTTTAAAAATTATTAATGTTTCAATGACGTTATTGCTCGCTGTAGGCAGTTTAACAAGTCAGTAAACAACTCACTGACAGCTAACCCTATAGTAGCCTAATCTATCTGATCAGTCTGATCACCAACCCTCTGAATCTCCTGATCGGATCGGATCGAGCTCACGTGGAAGCCTCTGATCCATCTAGTAATTTTTTTCCGACGTTGCATTCCTGCGGCTAGGCTGGATCGTGATATGGATCGGATCACGAACGTAAACGTCCGCTGTTACACACTCCGGGGTTAAAGTGATATAGTTCGCGTTACATGAACTATACTGCTTTAACGAAGTGTGGTTAAAGTAGTACAGTTCATGTAACGCAAACTATACTACATTAACCCCGGATTTAGTTGGTGAAACTCACCCTAAGTAACGATTATGAATACCGGCCTAGATGCTAATCCCAATCATTCCAATCCAATTCAATCCACAGAAAATAAACACCCACACAATCTACAGAATCCCACTACGCTCAGCCCACTACTATAACCTCCGTAAAGTTGGCCTACCGACATTAAATTTTTGACATCTGAACTACTCAGATCGTTTGATGGTCGTTTGATAGTGTTTGATAGTACAAAATTAACGTTTGATAGTTAATAGTTTAATTAAAAAATCAGAAATAAAATAGAGCGTGAAGTTAGCCTGAAATTTTTTATTATTTATCAAAATAAACTTTTAGATAGCTTAATCGGTAGAAAATCGTTTGATATGTTATGCACTGGGGAGTCGTGGCCGCCTATCGGTCAAGTTTCGGCTGACTTGACACTACAGTCTGGGTCAGTAGAAACAACGATTGAGCTTTGCGACTCACAGTACAATGAACTAAAATATTATACTCCGAGCGGTAAGAATGTAATGAATTGGCAAGATTCGGGGTGAATGATAGTATGTATAAACATACGTTGGAACAGCAGATTTGACACAAAACTATGTATTTTCAAGTCTTACAATTGTTCTTACAGTAAACGCTAAGTATGCTGCAACAGCATTTGCAGGCTTATTTACTATTCGCCCCACAACTATTGGAGAGACTAGACTCCCAGTAAACCATCGATTAGAAAAGAGCTCTAAAACAATTCTCAAACTTGAGCTCTGTTGGAGTATCATAATAGTGACTTTCTAGAGACTATTTTTACCCCAGTTATCTTATGAAATCTAAAATAGCTCGATCTGTGTTCTGTCCAATCTTTTTTATTAGTCCACCATTAAGTGTTCTAAAAGACCTATTATAGAACGTACATACCTATTTATGATCGAATGAAATATATAATATATATATATACATTTGATTGAAATTCGGTCGTATTTTATTTCATCGCGCTATAAAGTTTTTGTATGAAAAGTATACATTTAATTAATTTTAGGCGAATTATTAAAAAATTAAAAATTTTAATGGATCAAAGAGTTCGGCATTCGCATAATGTAATCACGTTAAATGTCCATAATATATTAATTTATACTGCATGATTTATAACGTGGTACACTTTATTGGTGCAGTGTTTCTTATCGAAATTTTGTGATACAATTATAGGTAATGTATGTCTGTTAAAAATAGGAAGCAAAGAATAGGCATTATTCATTGAAAATATTAATATTACAATTAATATTTAACATATGTCAATTAATACTAAATAATTATAGTGATAATTCTTATATTTTATGTACCAGTAATAAAATACAATATATATAGTCTACGATGGTATAATTCTCTCGTTTAAAGTAACGTTAAATTAAATATAAGTAAAGTTCATTTTTTTTTCTAGCTACAATTGTGGTATGTCATTCCAATGCTACCTTGTCAGAGTTAAATGAAACTTTCAAGAACTGGCTGCAACATGCAGGTGATAGAATTAGATATGAGCAGAAGAAAGAAAAATAATGTAGTATATTTGCGAGTAAATAAATAAATAATATAATATATGGGCACTACAAATATTAAATAATCCTTTCATTTCATAACCTCACTTATTATGACACGTATCATAAAATATTTTAAATGTAGAGCTCATAGCTTTGTTTCTAAAGAAGCTCTAATAATTTCAATTTAAAAGAGTTCGAATTGTATTCCAAAATAACTCGAAAAGAACTTCGTTACATGCATCATAAATGAATGTGTTTAGAGAGTTTTAAGATGCACTTTTATGAGACGCAAAAGATTGCAAAAGAAATCTTTTTGACTTCATTTTGAACGTACCTCGACACTGATCTTTGAGCTCTTTTCAGTATTAACGAGTCATTTATTAGTTCTGAAAGAGCTCGTAAGGTTTACTGGGCTCTCTTATGGTTGTGGGTTACTCGCACTAATTTTCGATGATCAGTTCGTAGTAGTTGTTGTTATCTCTCAGAATGGTACGTGTTAGGCACGACTGAAAGGTGCACACTCGCGATGATTACTACACGACTTGTTTCGGATTGAATATTACTAAACTTAACTACCAGTACACGGCGACTGGGTAAGAGGTTTATTAGAATAAGATGGAGTACTCTGCTCCCGTGGAACGAACACTAGAGTTACGACCTTGGAACGCGGATGATGCGGCAGCGGCTAAGCTTGCATAGAATAAGACTCAACCTGAGGGTCGCGGAACTCGCATATATGTAGGAGGCTTAATATGTCATGTGTCGTCAGTAGCGCCATGATCTTTCGACACATGACAACTAAAAAGTCTCCACATCCACGGCCGACGCCCAAGGTTTGACGCATTTCCGGAAAAGAAGTCCGGGCGTCAGCAATGTGCAATACTACCGGTATTGCACACGGACGCGTGCGATCTACTTTGGTTCGGCAAGGTGGCTGAACCATTTTTTACAGACAGAAAGAAATTGACTAGTCCCGACGTTTGATAGTGAATAATTTAGATGCTACATTAAAAAATATATTCGTCATGTGCACCTTGCCTTAGGCTGCTCTCGAACTTCTAATTTTCTTATATTTACTTCTTAAAGGGATCCCTCAAGCCCTCTGTAGCCAACATTACGAAACGAAAAACGAGGGAGAATTGTCCAGCGCTATTTTTCAACCGATTTCAATGTTTTTGGGCTTGTTGGAATCGTTAGGACTCGCAGTTTGTCATAAATAAAGCCGTATTTTCCAAAAAACGTAAAAAAAATAAAATCGTATAAAAATTCGCATTAATAATATTTAAACGCAAAACAAATTGAAAAATCGGGCTTCTTTCTGACGAGGTACCAGACCTAACGATTCTAACAAGCCCAAAAACATTGAAATCGGTTGAGAAATAGAGCCGTACCATAGTCCCGCGTTGCTAAGGTGGACGAAAAGCAAAAATTTTTAGGAAGGAAGCTAGGCTTCCTCCCCTCTCGCAGCTCATGCTAACGTATTCCCCCACTCAAGCATCGAAACTTACTACGAAGCTTTCCTCTCATATTTACGCTATTCCCCTATCTGTAGCTATACATATATAAATACCGCTAAAATAATGTTTAGAACATTTCATTTCGTCGATATAATGAAATTGCTAAAAATGCAATTATCATTTTGAAATAAAATTCTAGAAAAGTAGATTTCGTAATGCTTGAAATATAAGGCATACGGCGAAACGCGGGACTATAGTACAGTCGTATTTTTCAAAAGAATTTGATGAGACTAGTAATAATTAAAGCCATTCTTCATGTAGATTGTCCTAAAGAGCTCGCATTTTCGATAAAGCTTATAGTTTTTCAGCTATGGACGATTGAAGTTGCACGGCGCACAAATACATATTTCTTCTCTCGCGTAGATCAGCTGTTGCGCACGTCCATCTTCAATCGTTTATAACTGGGAAACTATAAGCTTTATCGAAAATGCGAGCTCTTTATGACAATCTACATGAAGAATGGTTTTAGTTATGACTAGTCTCATCAAATTCTATTGAGAAATACGCCTGTACCATTGTCCCGCGTTTTGCCGTAATTTCAGGTTTTCAAGCGTCACTGACTCGTTCATTCTGCAATTTATTTCGAGCAAAGTAAAAATGCACCAACAAGTTAGGTGGCATCATTGAATACAGCGTGAAAAGGGGAGACGCTTTTATAATATTTTCATAATTTTACAACGCTTGTTTTGGTCATTATAACGCGAACTGTAACAAGATGCATACTCGGAGTAAATAAAGTTGGCTTCCCCTCTCCCCTCTGCAGCTTATTGCCTTGTCCAATGTATGTAGTAACACCAGCATAGTAGGCTTATATATATACGGATGCAACTGTGTTAGTGACTCGTGGAGTGTACTGTAAACAAACACATATAGCGTTTACCATGTATGTATGTGGGTCTTATTTTCAATCGCGAAATTGCTCTACTAAATTTATTGCATTGCACCTTCCACAACAAGCTTCATAATATTAAGAAACACTCATACCAGCATGTACATTATCGAGAGTTTCTAATGTAATTCTTCAATGTGCAATCGTACTTTTATTTGTTCCGAAATAAATTGCAGAATGAACGTGTCAGTTACCACGTTTACGCGTAGCTAAACATTAATGTTAAAATTATTTTAACGAGGTGTTTACGCGTGTACGTTGTGTCTTTTTTTTAAATTATTTTAACATCATTCAACACACTTGTGCTAACTGCTAAGCCTGCGCTCCATTGGTTCCGTTGGTTCCGTTATTCTGAAACTGTGTTCCGTTATTAACTGCGAGAATTAAAAAACTATATTTAACGTTACACAAACTATAGATATTTAGTACTCACAGTTCTAAGATATTTTAAAAAGAAACTTCATTCAAAATGGATTTTGATATTACTGAATTAATTGTAATTATTAATTATCACAGGAAAATTGTACAAAAATTATTGAATAAACGAACTGCAAAAGTAAAACAGTTTATACGAAGATCACGAAATAATCTGAAAATAATGTGTAAAATGTCATTACGCTTTTATCAAAAAATACTTCTTTCAGTACCCCCTTTAGCCGCAGTTAATGTAAGTTAAAATTACAAATGACAGAAAACTTGTCAGTTCTATTTTATAATTTACATTAGAAATATCTTTCAAAAAAGGTTACTCCAAGAATTAGAACAATTGGGAAAAAGGAGCGCAGTGATGAATGGTGGGATCGCGGCGTACTCCGCACGTACGATAATGATCAATGGCTACAAGATTTTCGGATGGATCGACAAATTTTTTTCAAACTTGTTGATCTTGTTCGAGAAGAAATGGACGTTGTAAGCAATAGTTTCGTTGAAAGAATTAGCGTCGAAAAAAAGTAGCTATTGCTATTTATAAATTAGCATCTTGCGCTGAATATCGAGCTGTAGGAAAACGATTCGGAGTAGCAAAAAGCACTGTTTGTGTTTATGTGCATGAATTTTGCAAAACTTTAATTGCTACCCAAATACGGTCTCTCCTATCTTGGCCTAATCATGAAGAATGCATAATAATTTCAAATTCATTTGAACACAAATATGGTCTTCCAAATATAATTGGAGTCATAGATGGAACTCATATTCCCATAGCTCCTCCAAAAGATGGTGCAGCAAATTTCCACAATCTTAAAGAGTATTCTTCGTTTGTGGTACAAGCAGTTGTAGATGATAAACTTTTATTCCGCGATATCACTGCTCAACATCCTGGATGCACTCACGATGCAGCAGTCTTAAGAGACTCTCATCTTTATCATAATCATGATAAAGTGATTCCTCGAACGGAACGACTAATTGATGGGGTATATAATGCAAATGAATCAAGGTATTTTCATTTACCTTATTATATCATTAGTGATCCAGCTAATCCACTATCGAACTGGATAATGAAAGATTATGTTAATGAGCAGACAGACGAAGAAGTGTCTTTCAACTTGTATCTCAATAAAGCAAGAATTGTTGTAGAGCACGCATTTGGTAGACTGAAAGGTAGATGGAGAATTTTATACAAAAAAAAGTGACCTTGATGTTTATAAAATGCCTCGTGTTATAATTACTTGCTGCATACTACACAATTACGTTGAGATGTCCAAGCAACCTTACTTAGTTAATTGGAATATAAGAAGGATAGAAGGTGAAAATCAGTTTCTGCAGCCAGAACCCGATATTCGTGAAGTGAGAGATAACATAGACGGTAATGTAATGCGTGATCATCTTTGCAACTATATGGCTAGGCACTTTCCGCTTTTATATCGAGGTGATTGATCATCGTATATATTTTTGCCAGTAAATTAGTAATGCAAATATTATATATAAATATATATATATATTTAAATTGGTTTGGGTCTATTTAAAATAAATTAAATTCGATTAATAATTAGAAAAACAGTTTTTTTATTTGTACATTACAATCTTATATCAAGCAGACTTTTTTGTAATATTAATATTTAAATAAAAATTAATTAAAATAAACCATTTTTAATTATTAAGGAGGGAAATTTTTTTTAATGAGGTAAAAATATATGAAAAAATATTTTTTTTTAACTGAAATATTGTCTGATATATTAAATCAAAATTATAAACTTATTCTCAATAAATAAAAAAAATTATATATATATATATAGCTAAGACTCATTAATTCTGTATAAAAATTTAAAAATACTCGTTCGTATAATTAAAGTAAAAAAAAATTGAGGAATTACTCATTTTTACCTAAAACAAAAAGAAATTACACATATTATTAAGGGCAATCACAGTTTAAATATCACATGTAATGATTATCTTAAAAATTAATATAACTTATTAATTAAACTATGTAGAAATACTTAAATAAAATATATGTACTTTTAATCAACAAGAACTATTTAAAACAAATAAATGGATTATGTTTCTTCAAAATGAGTAAGTAATAACTACGAATGCGGCAATCCATGGTCTGAGCTAGGAGATTTTGAACCAGCAAAAGGAGACATATGCATGAGTGATAAAGGAAAGGTATACGGCATTGCCATTGGTTGTCGAGTGTTAATTAGACTATTTATAGCAGATGTTAAAGCATTATTGCTGATTGTTAAAAGTTCCTTTTCATGAATCCTCTGTGATTCTAGTAATTGCTCTTCCCACTTTTGTTGAGACCTATTTTGTTCTTCCCAGAACTTTTGATGTTTGCTCCACATTGAATCGCAGCTAGTAACCCACTTTTTATAAAAACCATTTAAAGCTTTGGCGTAGCTGCCTCTACCTTTACTCCTATCAGGTCGAGGTGGCAGATTCTCTTTATATGCAGAAGAACTATATTCTGATTCTATTGCTGCGATTTCCTGTTCTTCATTTAAAATAGAATCAGTATCAGCTTCTTCTGTTATTCGTTCAATAACATTTTCAACATTTGTAGCATCATCTGAAAACTCTTCTATCACTTCGTAATCATAACATTCTTCGGAGACTCCTTCTTCATTTTCTAATGAACCTTGTGAAGTATCAACGATATCTATAATTTTAAACATTTAGATACTCCATCATAATTTAAAAGTTTATAGAAATTGAAGAACTTACAAATGAAACCTACCTTGATCATTAGCCTTACTTGCGTTGTTTAAAGTCGATGTATCAATTCCATAATTTATGAGAATTGATGGTGGTCTTTGATCCACTATATTTGATAAAGTTTCATCAACAATTGTTTTGGCATTGCCACTTTTCATGTTTTTGGCTTTTGTTGCGAAATGATATCTTTTCATATTCTGCCATTTCTGTTTAATTTGAGCAACACTTCTTTCATACCCTAATTTTTTCATTTCTAAGGCAACAATATTGTATATTGTATCTTTTATATATTTCTCCCCATCTAACAATTTTGTTATTTCTTTTTCTTGAAAAATTTTTTTCATGCTTTCTTCTTCAAATTTTGTCCAGTTATAACGTTTTTTAAAGATTGATTCCGACATGACCTTTATGAAAACTTTTGTAAAGTTAAGAAGATAATGTTTAATAAAATATAGTTAATATTTTAGATTTAATTCACCCTCTAATTTGTTTATTCGCTATGTGCACACCTACACGTTGGCACTCAGGTAAGAATGTGTAGCAATATACATAAACAAAAAAAGTCCGGCAAAAATGACAAAATTTACCGACAGTCAGCGCTGATATTATGCATATGCATCACTACACATTCTTACCTGACTACCAATGTGTAGGTGTGCACATAGCGAATATCACTTAGTTATAAGAGAAAGGTACTTGCTTGTAATACAAGTCGCATTTCACTACGTCTGATATTGCGAATTAGTAAGAATCGACATGGCCTCCATATTCCTATGCACCTTTTGTAAGGATCACTTTCATCAACTAAGGACCGGTTGTTCCACCTATTGGCAAACATCTGGGTAAATTTATCCGTTTGGTAAAGCTTGAAATTGAATAGAATTTACTACAGTTTGTAATTTCTATCAAACAGATAAGTTTTATCAATAATTTCAAAAACTGGCCCTAATTCGGGGTTAAAATAGTAAAATTCGCGTTACATTAAGGGCGAGGACCTCTCAGCGTATTAAGAGCTTATTAAGTTAATTTTGCTATATTTGACGTGACATATAATGTAGCAAAATTAACTTAATAAGCTGAGAGGTCCTCGCCCTAACTGTATTATTTTAACCAGCTTTCGTTAAAGCAGTATAGTTCATGTAACGCGAACTATACTACCTTAACCCCGGAGTTGGTAATGTGACCCTAAGGCCGAGTTCTACCAAGTCGGGCCGGATTAAAGTGGTATATTTCATGTGACAAATGCTATACCACTTTAATCCGGCCAGTTATAAAGTTGTCTAATGTCCGTCACACGAACTATAACACTTTAATCCGGCTTAGGGTGAGTCCGACCAAAACCTGTAAGGTAAAATTTTATCCTGTAGGATTGCAAATTTGCTATGAATTAGCCAATCAGCATACGTATTTTCGAAAAATTGGCAATCCTACATGGTAAAATTTTACCTTACAGGTTTTAGTCGGACTCACCCTTAGTTTTAATCCGACTTGGTAAAGCTTGGCTTAAAGTGGGGGTAAGCAAAAAGCGCCATCATCATCGGCCTTAATCCACCGTTTCACCATTTAACTTAAAGAATGCGCAATAATGGCGTAAGAAATTTAGGAAACTGTTTACGCGTAACTGTTAACTTATATTTGCTAACTAATATATTGTGATTTGAAACGACATTAAGTAAGAACGTTTACGCGAACTTGAATTTATGTTAGCATCAATGTTAATGTTCTTAACATTAATGATTAGCTTCGCGTAAACGTGGTAAGTGACGCTTGAAGATCTGAAAATATGGCAAAACGCGGGACAATGGTACAGGCGTATTTCTCAATACAATTTGATGAGACTAGTCATAACTAAAGCCATTCTTCATGTAGATTGTCCTAAAGAGCTCGCATTTTCGATAAAGCTTATAGTTTTCCAGTTATGAACGATTGAAGATGGACGTGCGCAACAGCTGATCTACGCGAGAGAAGAAATATGTATTTGTGCGGCGTGCAACTTCAATCGTTCATAGATGAAAAACTATAGGATTCATCGAAAATACGAGCTCTTTAGGACAATCTACATGAAGATTGGCTTTAGTTATGACTAGTCTCATCAAATTCTGTTGAAAAATACGACTGTACCATTGTCCTGCGTTTCGCCGTATGTCTTATATTTCAAGCATTACGAAATTTCCTCTTCTACAATTTTATTTCAAAATGATAATTGCATCTTTAGCAATTTCATTATATCGGCGAAATGAAATGTTCTCAACATTATTTTAACCGTATTTATATGTGTATAGCTACAGATAGGAGAATAGCGTAAATATGAGAGGAAAGCTTTTTAGTAAGTTTTGAGGCTGGAGTGGGGGAACACGTTAGCGTGAGCCACGAGAGGGGAGGAAGCCTAGCTTCCTTCCTAAAAATTTTTGCTTTTCGCCCATCTCAGAAACGCGGGACATCTGTACGGCTCTATTTCTCAACCGATTTCAATGTTTTTGGGCTTGTTGGAATCGTTAGGTCTGGCACCTCGTCATAAAGAAGCCCGATTTTTCAATTTGTTTTGCGTTTAAATATTATTAATGCAAATTTTTAAACAATTTTATTTTTTTTACGTTTTTTGGAAAATACGGCTTTATTTATGACACGGTGCGAGTCCTAATGATTCCAACAAGCCAAAAAACATTGAAATCGGTCGAAAAATAGCGCTGGACAATTCTCTCTCGTTTTTCGTGCCGTAATGTTGGCTACAGAGGGCTTGAGGGATCCCGTTAAAAGCACATTTTGCAAGCCACATTTTATTCATCACTTTGTCTAACTTAACTCCAAAATTACTGTCAATTTTATCCTTAGCATTATTCGTCAACAACTCTATATATTTGGATGCAATTGAACCAGACTTTATCGTAGTTCGATTAGCATCTTTTACAGCCTCGATGGATGTATGCACAGGTAATTCTATTTGTTTCGCTAAATCTTGCGTGCAATATTCATTATTCTTCTTCACCTTCTCCTCCTCCTCCTCTTCATCTTCCAGAGAATGGTACTGTGTTTCGTGCGACTGTGAATATTCCTGCTCATCATCCGATGAATGACCTTGAACGTTAATTCTAGAGCTGCCTATGAAATCTTTCCCCTGTGTAGTCGATGTGGGATAAGACTTGATTTGTTGTTTTATCGGAATTATGAAAGATTCCTCGTGTGAGACAGATCTCTTTATAGGTTCCATTTTCATCTCATGTTTCGGTGCAACGAAAATTGCTTCATTATTTTCGGTGAGCTTCTTTAATGGTTCAACTACTGATTTAAAAGTTTCATTTAAACTGTCTTCCATCATTACTCTGTCTGATTTAAGTGCGCGATATTTTTGACAAATTACTTCACTTGCCTCAGCAATCTTCTTTAGAAGCTTTTTCTCCTTCATTTTGCAAAACTATTCTCTATTCAATGTATAGACTTGTTCAACGTTCAAGGTTAAACTAACATTTTTGACCATTAACATCACTCTTTAATCACAGCATATTTATTGAAATCCTTTCGATATCGTCAATTTTGCATTGCACTGTCTTTATCAATTACTAAAAATCCATAATCACGCTTCCAACAATTTGAACACAATTCACAAAATTTTTTAAACGCCATATCTGTATTTACATGTTCGTTATATATATGTTTTAGGTTAGTTCCATCTTGTTTAAAAATAATTAAAAGATTTGCATTATCACGTATTAGATGTTTTAGTACCCTTGCATAAGTCTGACAAAGATAAAAGCAATCAATCTTAGAATGTCTACCCATGGAGAAGTAGTCTCTTATATTGTCTTGCTTATCGGTTGCAACATCATCAAATATGAAAATTGAATTTGGCAGCAGTGCTTCAGCTACTTTTATAACCTCACTATTATTAGAAAATTGGAAATAACTAATTTCTTCATTGTCCGATAATAGTCGCTCCAAGTATCGATATTTTGGTTGCTGCAACGATTTTGAATAAACGTATAGGTTTTCAAATCTGACACCCTGAGGGTTTTCTATAAGGCTCAGCAATATATTTGTTTTTCCACAATTTTAAGGGCCACAAACTATACAGTGTATGGTTGATGGGAGTAGATGTCCGTGACGTCTCACATTTATCGGTTGTTCGGTAATCTATATTAGAAACACGAATACCGAGCGGCTGCTTTACGAAGTCCATGACTGGAAACTCTGTGGTCATAAGTAGTGTAGTAAGGCCGGTTCTGGCCCCCCCCCCCCCCCCCCACTCCTGTCCACTCGGATGAGCCTGGTTGCGAGGTAGTGGGGGGAGCCAAGAAGTGCTAAGCGGTGGTGGTGGGGGAAATCGGAGGCTCCACGTGAGCTCGCAGCAAGTATAGGCGAGAGGGTTGCGGGGATGCGGGAGGATACTTGCAGCATTTTGACGTCACACTCCCACTCCTCTGACGTCAGGTCTCAGTTAGTAAAAGCAGTTTCCTAGATGGTAAAACAGATTCTCCCTGCGCTTATTGCTGAATTGATACGTATTTAAAATAACTCAAAGATACAAATACATTCTGATCACAATGCTTCAAATTTCACACTCACACATTTCATTCGTTCCTTACAATCTATTTCTCCTTCATATTCATTTCATGCCTATATCATTACAATTTTCCTCATTGTTATTCAAAATCTACCACTTCCACATCCTTTACTTCTATATCATTTACTTTTAACATTTCCATATCATTATAACTATTATTACTGTTTTCAACGTCTGTCTCTAAAAACCTTAATCACAGTTTTCAGTACCTGAATCCAAAAGTTCAATCACATCAACTTTTACCATCTCTATACCATCACTGTTTTCACTATCTGAATCCAAAAGTTCAATCACATCGACTTCTACCATTTCTATACCATCACTGTTTTCACTATCTGAATCCAAAAGTTCAATCACATCTGCTTTCTTCACTTCTACCATTTCTATATCATCATCACTTTCCTCATCAGTTCCCAAACACTCCACTACCATCACCATTTTATTTACCGCATTCAATATACCCATATCAATGTTATGTTCTGCTATATCTTGAACTATATTACTACCACCCCCATTCTCTTCTATAATATTCACTATTTCTTCATACACTTCACTTTCAGCTGTATATGCGTGGTGTAGTTCATAAAGGAACTGTATTTCCTCCTCTTCCACGTATATCTGCTGTTCTTCCTGTACCTCTTCTTCCTCATCATCACCCTCGTACCCTTCGTTTTCCACATCACTGTCATATACTTCATCCTCCTCCTCTATTTGTCCTTCTTCATCACTATCAATTAAACGTTCCAATATTATCTCCAAATCTCTGTCAATTTCGTCTAAGATATTTATAATGTTTACATCCATACAGCATTCGCACATTATATTACTTCCACCCATTTTCTACTGCTACTATTTGAACTCTTGGAGGTAAGAACAGAACTTTAATGAGCTGTTTAGAATTACTTAAGTATATAAAACATTTCCACCTCCAGCTACCTTAAGAAGAGACGCCCTTTCAACGAAAATCGCTGTGTGTGTGTGTACTTATCATTCATGTTTTATTTCTTTTGATAGAATTACACCCCAGTTTAGATAAATAAACACATATCATCCTCTTACTAAGCGAAGAAACCAAAATCATCGTGAGAATGAACGTAATAGAGATGCAAGACAGAGAGAGAAATGCTTAAGATATAATACATACTATGGTGTAGTAAATTTCTACGATTAACCGTAATCGAAAATTTATCACAACACTTTCGTGATAAATTTTTCAAGATTGACCAATTGATGAAATGTGTAGCACTATCCCCCATTACTTAAATTCATACGCATGCTTTTAATAGAAGAATAATTTTACTAATAAGCCTAAGTCGTTTAATTCTTACATATGATACATATTAGAAAGGTTTGTATGAACGATATATGTTTTGGATGTTCAAATACTTTTGATGCATCAAATTTCAGCGAGAGAGAAGCCTGCTCTAGATATACAAATATCTTTGACGTATTAAATATCAGCACGTGATGAAAATTTAGTACCTCTTATACGCTCCACACTGGACCTTACCGTATAACGATATGTCTACGTATGGTGAAATTGAGATCTTCAGCAAGATCATATTTTTTTTTTAAATATTAATATATGTTTTATCCAGATGATAGATCTTTACAGATATGTTGATCGCTAACACATTGAAGATCATCAATATGTCCTTGAATGATTCATGCATATTCTTTTAATAGAGTCATAATTTGATTAATCAGCAGTATATCATCTTACACATTTTCAACAAAAAATTATTTACCCCTTCCATCAACATTTTTTTCTATATAAATGGATTCGAACAATAGTGAACCAGCTTCAATCTGTTCAAACTTTAGTTAGTGCATCGACCACACAACCAGCAAGAATCTTCAAATCAGTACTTTAGTTAGTGCATCAACCACAACCAGTAAGAATACTCAGATCAGTTTATACCTCAGTCTCAACTGATAAAGAAAGGTAGGAATATATTATTCAAATATTGTTTTACTTTTCAATAATAATAATAATAATAGTTTTCTGCAATACAGGGTCTAGATAAAATGGCATTTTTAACTGGAGTTAATGCATCTCTGAGAAGACATTTGTTAAATTAAACAGTTTCGAGGAAAATAAAGAATATGAAATAATTGAAATGATGAAAATAAAGACTAAATATGGAATGAGGATAATAGCGAAACTATCAACGGAGGATTGGTTTTATCTCCCTTCCCGGATGGTTGCCTTACTCGAATCGCAGGATCAGTTTACGGAGCTGATAAATGCAGCATCACAAAATATTTTAATCATGAAATACTTAGGCGGGAATTATAATAATTTAGAATTTAAGATTAAACAATAAGTGTTTTGTATAATAAATGAGTGAATAAAATGCTTTATATATTTATTAAAAAGTGCTTTATTTTTTTTTCTAACCTTACATATCTAACTTACATTTCTAACAATATTCGTAAGCGGATTATAGTCTATAATTTTATCATGTATAATTAAACAATAGGCTGTAGTATTACTCGGAATATTTTTCCAACACTCGATTACAATCTTAACATCGACCGTGCCGGTTTTCACTGACTCGTTCTGATGTGAACAATCAATTACAAAGAGCGGACCGTATTGCAAGAAGTTTAGGTAATCGAGCATTGGTTTCGACAGTTTTTCATCAGCATAATATGAGTGGAAAAACTTTACATACATATCATAGAGTACGGAGTAGCGAGATTTCGTGAAATCAGTGTCGAGACGATCGTACGGATAAAATTCAGAATTTAAATAGACTTTAACATCACGTACATCGCAATCGCTAAATTTAAGTACATTCGAATATTGATCGTTCTTCTTATTCTTTCTAAACGCCAGTATCACGTATCGAGGCTTCTCCAATTGTGTAGCTGCTTTAACAGCCCATGTATGTCGCTGTGTTTGAGGTAAAAGGGGATATTCGTAGAGCTCCCAGGAACGAAAAGCCATGGTGAGATTTTTATTCTGCTCGATAATGCGTAGAAATTGTAGTTTGGTAAATTCATTTAAAGTTACGTGAGGGATTCTCCATTGCATTCGATGCAGTTCAATCCCAGAATCGGTAAACTGATTCGAAGAAAATATTGAATTTATATCATTACGCGCTCGTATCAGAACGAGCTCATGGCGTGCATTGATAACGACACGTTTGTAATCTTCGCAGAATCCCAACAGCATATGCAGGGGAACGCAAAAGCTGAATGTGTCAGCAACATTTTCACGCTCTTGAGTGGCAACGAACCAGCCAGAATGACGTAGACTCATACTCTCTTCACTGCTTAAAGATATGAGATTCTTCATACTGGTAGTGATACCAACGTTTTTGCATCGATCAATCTCAATACCGTTCAATTCATAACGAATTTCATCGAACAGAAATGCCATGGAATTAGCGTCGAGCATAACTTTATCCGTCAAAGGTGTAGTAGCAGCACGAGTACTTTCAATCAGCTTCCCCTCTATGTAGAGGTAACTACCACTGGGCAAAAGAATCAAATCTTGCTGTTGTATTGGGATACGAATTACATCGATATTTCCCAATGATGCATTCGCATACGGATTGTAAGCATGTATTTCCAATTTAGTGATGCGGTTGTCTTACGCAGGCTGTGCGGTAACGTTCAATGGATCCATGATTTCTTTTCTTCACAGTCAGACCCAATGAGTGTAAAAAATTTATATTTTTTCTTGTCAACACTTTTTTGTCACCGATCACGTTTTTCCCTATTTCACTCTGAACTGATTTATTCAGCTCTGTTGCAGCTAATTGACTGATTGGTTCATCGAGTAATGTTGGTTTATAATCGTCGGTATTCTTATAAATCAACATCTTCTAATGTGTAATCGTATGGTGATTTCCTCCTTTCCAAAATTTACAGGACGATTGTTTTGATCGAGAATACGTAATGTGAGACGATCGATTACCCTTGCAATGACTGGCAAGTAAATGACGTTCTTCGGTGTTTCCGAGATTTTATAGCCTGGTGGAACGCTTGGGAAAAATTCGTGGATGACATGTTGTGGTCTACCGTTCGTATATGCACCAGCGGTAATATTACATTCGATACGTAGAATATTTACTTTTAAAATATTCACAGGTTCGTCCGATTCAGCCCAAGTGTTTGGTAGGATTACGCGGTCCGACGAAAATCCTAGCAGAGAACCAATATTATTAATTTTTGTAAAATCAATAGAATATTTACACATTATTTCACTTTTCAGTGTGTTATTATTGGCGCGCAGAATAATAACATTATCATCATAAGGTAACTCCAACCGCATACGCAAGTATTCATTTATCGCACTCAACTCATAACAGCCTGTAGGTATGGTTATTAGTTTATTTTTACCAAAGTAAAAATTATTATTCGTCTCATCTACATTGGCGATCGAGTAGAAACTTCGAAAATCTACGAGCCCCAGTTCATAGTGACCGTCGTCTAGATTGATCGGAGGGAAAAAATTTGATTCCAACACATGACCGTGTCCTGATAGCGTAAATGTTAAAGACATTTTGTCTGTTCTCTTAGAAATTTAACACACAACTGACCACAAATGCTCGTATCATACGACTGATATTGGTCATGATTGTAATAAATTGTACTAAGCGGACCGAAGTACCGAACAAGTTCAGTCGGTTGTTTCAGATTACCGAAAGAATCGAAATACTTTACAAGATTATTGCATTTAACGTAGGCAACCCAGTGAGTGCCTGGACCATTAGAATCGCGTCAAGGTTAACGATTGCACATTCATTAGACCATGGACCGTTTCGTGGTAGACTTGTACGCATAAAGACTCCACGGAAATTTGGTATAGCACGACATACGTGAGATAATTGAATATTACTTGTAGCACCAGATCTTGGTAGACCGTGTACAGTTACTTTTTTGTTCGCTTCTTTGACATTGATTTTTTTGCTACGCCTCCTCCGCTTCGTTTGTACGGTGCGAGATATAGCCCCCGTCCGTCTCTTGCAGTTGCTTCTATCATACGATTGTGACGCTGCATTTCTTCCAACTGTTTTTTCGCAGCTTTGGCATCGTTTACAGCTTTCGCTATACCTGATGCTCCACCTGCTAGTGCTCCCACCGCACCTAGCAGTGGGAGCAGAGGCAACAAGCCGCCCCGTTTTTTAGGCACTCGAATTTTTTACGTTTTTTTACAGCACTATTTCCAGTTTTTCTCACTGCTGCTTTCCTCACCATATCTGTTTGTAATCCTAAACCAAGTTTACGCTTTGCGTTCATAGACGCCCAGACAGCTGTTGCTGCAGCACGCTCACCCAAGGTTGCGTCACCAGCTGTGATACGTCTACGTGCACGTTTTGCGAGCACTTTATCAGCTTGATGACGCTGCGATAGGTCTTTATATTGTGAATATGCGATATCGTGTTCCAGACAGGCTTCGTCCAGCTGGTTCACACCTCGATCACCACGTGCTAATCGTTCTTGAAGTCGAGTTCCTGGTCCACAGTAATTGTATCCCGGTAAATGAAGCTCAAATGGTAGTTTGTTTATTGTTTTATTGAGAAATGATCCACATCCGACGCACGACATGTATAACAATCTTTTATCAACGGTGGTAGTCCATCCGCATGAATAGTATTAGGTAGATTGAAATGTTGTAAACAATAGCGATATTTTTGAACCTCAGGATCTGCACGAATATGCTTGGGTAATTTATTCCAATATCTGTCAATACTGTGTGAAAAGTACTTTAAAAGTACAATTTTCGGTACGTATTCCAATTGATCACTGCTTAACTCCTCCAAACTTGTAACATCCAACACAAATGCAGGCATAATGAAAACTGATTCAATTCTCTGATTTCATGCCTATAAATAGCTCGTGCAATTAAGATTTAACCTCACAGTCGTTCGAGAATGCATTTCGTAAAGCAGCCATTAAGTATCAATATCTCTAATACCGATTATCACACTGCCACCGTTAGTGATATGAAACGTCATGGAACTTTGCTACCGTCAACTATACGCTGTATAGTTTGCGGACCCTCAAATTGTGGGAAAACAAACGTAATGCTAAGTCTTATTGAGAGTCCTCACGGTGTAAGATTTGACAACCTGTACGTTTACTCGAAATCGTTACAGCAACCGAAGTACCGTTACTTGGAACAGCTATTGACAGATATGGAGGAAATTGGTTAACATCAATTTTCAAATAATAGTGAGGTTATAAATGTGTCAGATGCATTACCAAATTCAATCTTTATATTTGATGATGTGGCAAGCAATAAGCAGGACAATATAAGAGACTACTTTTCAATGGGTCGGCACTCGAGCATCGATTGCTTCTATCTTTGTCAGACCTATGCCAATATCCCAAAACATCTGATTCGTGACAATGCAAATATGATAATCATTTTTAAGCAGGATGGGACTAACTTGAAGCATGTATACACCGCTAAACAGGTCGGTTGAACCGCTAAACAGCTCGATTGAACCGCTAAACAGGTCGGTTGAACCGCTAAACAGCTCGATTGAACCGCTGAACCGGTCGGTCGAACCGCTAATCCGGTCAGGTGAACCGTTGAACCGGTCGGTCGAACCGCTAAACCGGTCAATCGAACCGCTGAACAGCTCAATTGAACCGGTAAATAGGTCTGTTGAACCGCTAAACAGATCGGTTGAACCGCTAAACAGCTCGATTGAACCGCTAAACAGGTCGGTTGAACCGCTAAACAGCTCGATTGAACCGCTGAACCGGTCGGTCGAACCGCTAAACCGGTCAATCGAACCGCTGAACAGCTCAATTGAACCGGTAAATAGGTCGGTTGAACCGCTAAACAGGTCGGTTGAACCGCTAAACAGGTCGGTTGAACCGCTAAACCGGCAGGTGAACCGTTGAACCGGTCGGTCGAACCGCTAAACCGGTCAATCGAACCGCTGAACAGCTCGATTGAACCGCTAAACAGGTCGGTTGAACCGCTAAGCAGGTCGGTTGAACCGCTAAACCGGTCAGGTGAACCGTTGAACCGGTCGGTCGAACCGCTATACCGGTCAATCGAACCGTTGAACAGCTCGATTGAACCGCTAAACAGGTCGGTTGAACCGCTGAACCTGTGTGCTGTGAATATAAAGTTCTTGCAACACAGTTTAGCTAAATTGGAGGAGAAAATTGAAGAGAGAATAAATAAAAAAATACAGGAGATTGAGGCAAAACTTTTGCAAACAAACAGCAAGATTAATGATGGATCCAAAAAGTGAATGTTTAGGATGCATCATACATTTTATACTCATGATAATCGATTGCTTTCGAAAGAAAAAGAATCATGAGTGAAGAAAAGAAAATTGATAAGGACAGTGGTATGAAAAATGGTCGATATTGGAAGGGATTCAATGAGTATGCAACCATCGAGTAGCATAAAGCATCATATCAGTGCTGGAAAGTGTTAGTTTAACGTAGTGCACTGAACAGTGTAAAGCTTTTAATTACACAAAACGGACCGGTTACATTATTAAGCAAACCAGTTATACAGATAAACGGGTCACTTGGATCGGTAAACCGGTCGGTCTAATCGTTAAAGAGGTCGGTTAACCGCTAAACCGATTGCTTGAACCGCTAAACAGGTCGGTCGAACAATTAAACTGGTTAGGTGAACCGTTGAACTAATCGATTGAACCGCTAAACAGGTCGGTTGAACCGCTGAACAGCTCGATTGAACTGCTAAACAGGTCGGTTGAACCGCTAAACAGCTCGATTGAACCGCTGAACCGGTCGGTCGAACCGCTAAACCGGTCAGGTGAACCGTTGAATCGGTCGGTCGAACCGCTAAACCGGTCAATCGAACCGCTGAACAGCTCGATTGAACCGCTAAACAGGTCGGTTGAACCGCTTAACCGGTCAGGTGAACCGTTGAACCGGTCGGTCGAACCGCTAAACAGGTCGGTTGAACCGCTTAACCGGTCAGGTGAACCGTTGAACCGGTCGGTCGAACCGCTAAACCGGTCAATCGAACCGCTGAACAGCTCAATTGAACCGGTAAATAGGTCGGTTGAACCGCTAAACAGCTCGATTGAACCGCTAAACAGGTCGGTTGAACCGCTAAACAGCTCGATTGAACCGCTGAACCGGTCGGTCGAACCGCTAAACCGGTCAATCGAACCGCTGAACAGCTCAATTGAACCGATAAATAGGTCGGTTGAACCGCTAAACAGGTCGGTTGAACCGCTAAACAGGTCGGTTGAACCGCTAAACCGGCAGGTGAACCGTTGAACCGGTCGGTCGAACCGCTAAACCGGTCAATCGAACCGCTGAACAGCTCGATTGAACTGCTAAACAGGTCGGTTGAACCGCTAAGCAGGTCGGTTGGACCGCTAAACCGGTCAGGTGAACCGTTGAACCGGTCGGTCGAACCGCTATACCGGTCAATCGAACCGTTGAACAGCTCGATTGAACCGCTAAACAGGTCGGTTGAACCGCTTAACCGGTCAGGTGAACCGTTGAACCGGTCGGTCGAACCGCTAAACCGGTTAATTGAACCGCTGAACAGCTCGATTGAACCGCTAAACAGGTCGGTTGAACCGCTAAACCGGTCGGTTGAACCGCTAAACCGGTCGGTCGAACCGCTAAAACGGTCAATCGAACCGCTGAACAGCTCGATTGAACCGCTAAACAGGTCGGTTGAACCGCTAAACCGGTCGGTTGAACCGCTAAACCGGTCAATCGAACCGCTGAACAGCTCAATTGAACCGGTAAATAGGTCGGTTGAACCGCTAAACAGGTCGGTTGAACCGCTAAACAGGTCGGTTGAACCGCTAAACCGGCAGGTGAACCGTTGAACCGGTCGGTCGAACCGCTAAACCGGTCAATCGAACCGCTGAACAGCTCGATTGAACCGCTAAACAGGTCGGTTGAACCGCTAAGCAGGTCGGTTGGACCGCTAAACCGGTCAGGTGAACCGTTGAACCGGTCGGTCGAACCGCTATACCGGTCAATCGAACCGTTGAACAGCTCGATTGAACCGCTAAACAGGTCGGTTGAACCGCTGAACCTGTGTGCTGTGAATATAAAGTTCTTGCAACACAGTTTAGCTAAATTGGAGGAGAAAATTGAAGAGAGAATAAATAAAAAAATACAGGAGATTGAGGGAAAACTTTTGCAAACAAACAGCAAGATTAATGATGGATCCAAAAAGTGAATGTTTAGGATACATCATACATTTTATACTCATGATAATCGATTGCTTTCGAAAGAAAAAGAATCATGAGTGAAGAAAAGAAACAACTGGTGCAAGAGTTACATGTCCCTGCGAGAAGAAATTTTCCACGACGAAAAGTCATAATACGTGGTTTCGATGATCTCTGGCAGGCTGACCTTGTTGATATGCGTTATTACGTTGAAACTGGTCATCACTATATTCTGACAGTGATTGATACCTTATCGAAGTATGGTTGGGCAGTAGCGCTTAAGACAAAAAGTGGTAAGGAAGTGACCACAGCTATGGGAAAAATTTTAAAGAGTGGAAGATGTCCCAAAAATTTGCAAACTGATAATGGTAAAGAATTTTACAACAACGAGTTTCAACTGCTCATGAAAAAACGTGGAATAAATCATTACTCCACGTACAGCACGTTAAAAGCGTCAATAGTCGAGCGTTGGAATCGAACGTTAAAAACCGAAATGTGGAAACGTTTTACACTGGACGGTAGTTACAAATGGCGAAATATACTGCAACAGCTGGTGGATGATTATAACGCGCGAAAACATCGTACTATAGGAATGCGTCCCGTTGACGTGAAACCTGAGCATGCTGAGCATCTGCTTGCTACTGTATATAGCAACATTAAGATCGTTGGACGTACCAAGTTCAAGGCTGGTGATTTCGTGCGAATCAGTAAATACAAAAATGCGTTTGCTAAAGGTTACACACCGAATTGGACTACTGAAATATTTCAAATTACAAAAGTGCAAAGGACAAATCCTGCCACGTATCTACTTAGAGATTCTCGTTGTACAGACATACATGGTGGATTTTATGAATATAAACTTTTAAAAACAGCTAATCCTGATGTATACTTGGTAGAGAAGGTATTGCGTAAGAAAGGGAATAAGGTATTTTTAAAATGGTTAGGAATGGATAAAACGCATAATTCGTGGATAAATAAGAATAATGTTTTGTAATAATAATAATAATAATTTATGCAAAATAATATAATACAATAAATACAGCTATTAAAATCTAGTCTTTTAACCTATGATGTCCCCAAGGTAGAGTCGCTTCGCAACCGGGTGTTATGTGACGCTTATCGTCATACGTACTGAGAGCAATTTTTCGCTGAGTAGTGGAAAACACCTTGTGCAATTTCGAACGAATTAAATTTTTGGTTACGGGACTGTACGGTGAAATTATCCAAACAATCCTTGTAGTCGTCAAAGGTTATGTTTCTATCGATAACATAACCTTTGACCCCCTTAGCCTTTTTGGTAATTTTCGTACAGTCCTGCACCTAAAAGGTATACATTTTCGCTCTCAGTCCAACGAACTCGGTCATGATCTTTCCATTGTTCTCGTCCTTCATTAGCCCAGGCACTTTTTTTATTGACTCGAGGTAAACCGTACCGATTATCAGCAGGGTAATCGCTGGTGTCGAATTTGACCAGATCACGTTTCATGACCGAGTAAACATCATCACACTCGATACTGTACACTAGACTGTCCGTGTCGGTATATATCGCTTTACATTTACTGCCGAATGTAGGAAGCATATAATCGTAATGGAATTCATACAGACAGGTCTTTGAAATATCTAAAATGCTCATGCCTACGTACACGGGCTTATCAAACTTCGCGGATAATTTCGACAATTGAATAGCGACCAAATTCTCTTTAAATATCGCACGACTGTGAAAATTCGGTTTGGAAATCAACGCTTCCGCCCCGTATCTTCCCTCCCACTTGGTTACGAGCCTCACGTCAACTCTATTCCTAACATTTTCCATAGTCTTACCAAATACTGCGTTGTTCATTAGCTTGAAGAGATTCTTCTCGAAATCGTTTTTTGAGGCTGTCCGCAAGCGTGTATTTAATTCGATATACGACTTCAGCCAGGTGGAGTGCTGGAACTTTAAACCTCGATAAATGCGTGTTAAGACGATACCGTTACGTATACACTGCTGTAGAGCACGGTAGTGTATCACATAACGCGTCTTATCGTCGACGGTTGCGAGCAGTCTCTCCTGGTGTGAACCTGGCGGCTTCTCACGCACCGGGCAGAATGGTAGATCGGAGTGTTTGTCTGGAAGCTTGCGTGGATATTGCAAGTCCACCTCCAAAATATAACCTTCGGACGAATCCTCGGACACATTAAGGATGTCGAGTTTGGCAGCGTCATCGATCCATTGGAAACCGTGGGTAGGCAACGGTTGACACATTGCCCATCCATATAGATTATTAACGTCGTAATACATCAAGTATTTCGACGGTTCCGCCGGATCGTAGTTTCGCATGTACCGATTGTTGGCCCTCTCGTAGCGGTGGGAGCACTGGCTCAAACCACCGCGTATACCGCGTTCAACAAAAAGCAACATGTCCACGTCTGTGAAGAGTTCCAGACGGATTCCCGTATGCTTGAGCATCGCGTCCCAAGTGAAGCCTGGAAGCGTATAATAGTGAGCGGGATCTAAACTATAATTTTTCATGCAGCTATCTCGAAAACTCTCGAAAACAAAGGTGAACAATAGGACATCGGTCTTTAAATAAAGATCGCTGTACTCCCCGAGTGTTGTCACAGAGAATTTTGTCCATACCTCTTTGGCATGATTATATGCTTCTTCCGTGATATCGCTATCGGACAGTCTATTGTGGAACAACTCTCGTGCAGGTAAAACCGTTTCTTCCAAGCGAGTAATGTTATCCACATAATCGTAAGGAAAAATACCTTTTCTCGTAAGCAGGCTGAACTGTTCAATACTTAATTCCAACAATTGTTACTCTAAATTTTTCAGCTGAGATCTATTCAGATATGAACTCAATTTATCCAAACTGGATGCCATAAATTTGAACGAATCGATGAATCTTAGCTGTATATTATACTTTCGCAGATATTTACTAAATGAAGTGTATTTTTCCTTATTTATAGGCAGCAAATTTACCGATCCCTCAAGCGTATTCACGATCGCCTCAAAAATAAAATGTGAATCATAGCCGGATAAATTATGGAAAATTACGGGAATAACATGCGAGTCTTTAAAGTTTAAGTTGCAATTATTATGAGCCGGTCCTCTATATCTACCAGTTAGGTGATCATGATCGCGAATACGCACTTGATTTGGAAGAAACGGTTTTCCACAAATGTGACAATTAGGTTCACTGTAGTGCCGCAAAATTTCAACATCACTAAGAGTATTCATCGGTATTACAGTCTTCAATTTTTCGCTGACGATGCGTGCAATGCTCTCGAGCTCGCATACGAACCATTCGATGCAATTAGCACCTCGATGTGAATTATAACATGAGAGTGACGCATCGCGAGCACATTTCAAATAATACCCTACACTAAAAGGTACATGTTTCTGATAATCGTAACTATTTTTACTACTATTACTACTATTGTCAATTTTCTGTAGTAAACATTCAAAGTCTGCATAGACGACAAACGGCACTCTTTCACTGTTCTTCTGGTTTTTAAAAGATACCCAGCAGTCTTCAGCTTTCCTTGGTAGAATTACGTGCAGGTTGTCATTAAGCTGCACACAATCCCTCTCATGCGACTGTAGCTTATCTGCAGTACGGAAATAGTGTAAACAGCTGAAATGAATTATTGATATTATTAGTATTTTTTTATAAAATATTAATATCTCCAGTATAATTCTTACTTACCGATCACAAATATGAGCACTGTGTTCTCTTTTACTTATTTGGCTGCTTATCAACCTTGGAAGATTTCTTATACAAAGAAAGTGTGCAGTTCCCTGGTCATCCGTGATGAGGAGGAGGTTAACATGCCTAGAACGTTTCATCTTTGTTATCTGAAGCGGTACAATGTTTACTTTGGCTTTACAATCATGTTTCTCCCCCACCTCCTCCATGGTAAAGACATTAACTGAAATGTTATTATCCACCTCAAATTTTGGAATTTGTTTTAGAGTGGTCAGAAACGTTATACTTCCTACATCTAAAACAGACCGATAATGTGGATAGGAGGATATTCGGTAGGATTTGGCAGGTGGAATTGCTGGAAATAGTGCCACTGTCACAGCCCATGCGAAACATTCGCTATCTTCATTGTCTATGTTTATCACAGCTTTTTTATGTAAAATAGCGGCTGGAAGCTCAATTCTGCATCCAGCATGGAGTGGATTGTAATGATTAATATTAACTATTAAACTCAGAATTTTCTCCAGAGCCCAACCACTATCACGTTCTTGAAACTCACTCAACTCTTTTAGTAAAATCTCTACAATATTTAGCCTATACCATTCCTTAAAATTATCAGTTTTATACAATACGCTATTCTTTGTACATACATGCTTATCATCACTAATGTCCTTAGAAACAAATTGTCCATTAAATACACAGTTTTTCTTAACACTATTTACACTATCAAATACTTGGTTTACACGGGTGTACACAATTTCTTCTACATCTAATAGAAAGCTGCGTGGTTCTATGTAACTACTATTTATCACCATACCACTACATATTCGGCTATTAAACGCTGATTCGAGCTCCTCCCAGATAAGTTCTCCCGCATTATGAGAACCAGAACCAAATTTAATGGAGCTTTTATCCTTTGATGCACGAAGCAGAAGGCACTTGATGTTCGCGATTTCAGCAAAATGTTTCTGTCGTGTACCCACTGATGCATTCCGATTATCGTTCCTCAGCTCCTGGATACGGTCACGACATTCACGTACCCATGTAGAGTACTCGTGCTCAGTTTTAATTAAGCTAACCTTTTTTCGAAGTTCGGTATACATTTTGAGAATGTAAAATTGATGCGAAAAATGGGAGAAGAGGAAGATTGATTCGAGTCCGATTATAGTGGAATGAGTGAAACATTTCATCCATGATACATCTTTTTATAATTCACATATTGAGATGAAATTTAATATACTTAGTCATCAATTGGTATGTGTGTGTGTGTGTGTGTGTGTATAAAAATTAGTTTTAAAATAGAATTACTGTAGAAACTCGATATGCTTATTCTTCAATTTAAACACGTGTTAAAAATCGTTTCAAAAAGACTGTTGTAGGAATCTGCTTAAATAACTGAAACGTAATTTTATTTTGTTTCTTATTTATTGTACATTTCTCTTTCATACATATATTTCATAAAATAAACATTTTTCAATGCACATAAACCTTCATGATTCATGCACATGGAAAGATCCAACTTGTCTTTGCTGTCTTTCAATTTGAAATCTCCCCACTAGCATTCATCTGCATTACTTATTGTATAATCACAGATACCACTAAGCCAATTCCTTTTTTCTAGTCCTTTCACGAATATCTCTTGTTGTTCTTCTTCATTTATCACATATTTCCTTATAACATCTTTATACCTATAATACGGTGAATAGCCATCTGTCCAATTTAAACCGTGATGGTTATAATATAACCAGCTAGAAGTAAAAATAAAAATATTACAGTAAAAAGCTTCTGTTTTAATTAAACAATTTCACTTACTTTGCTTGTTTTATCTCTGCCTCATTTAACCAAGAATATGGAAATGGTGGTGAAAATAAAATGTGAAACACTTTTTTATCGCGCAAAACTGCAAACTCTTTCACTATAAAAGAATTATCTTTTAATCGAAACCCTTGAAAGTCCACAAATGTAGGAACCATCGTTTTGATTACGATCTTTCGAAAAATTTGTGTTAAACTGACGCGTCCCCTGGCCCCTATCCTCGGATTTATTTAACCGTGAAAACGGAACAGTACGTTGCACCAAGTATACTTTGAATCAATTGTGTGTTTGTGCATGCTATTATATATTAGTTCAAAAATTGCTGAGCTATGGAAAAAAGTAACATACTCAGCTACATTTAGGGTAAAGGGGGTTCAACGGGGTAGTAGCATGCTGCAAAGATTCAAGGTTACGCGAGCAAAAAAAACGCAGGGAGAATCTGTTTTACCATCTAGGAAACTGCTTTTACTAACTGAGACCTGACGTCAGAGGAGTGGGAGTGTCACGTCAAAATGCTGCAAGTATCCTCCCGCACCCCCGCAACCCTCTCGCCTATACTTGCTGCGAGCTCACGTGGAGCCTCCGATTTCCCCCACCACCACCGCTTAGCACTTCTTGGCTCCCCCCACTACCTCGCAACCAGGCTCATCCGAGTGGACAGGAGTGGGGGGGGGGGGGGCCAGAACCGGCCTTACTACACTACTGTCATACAAACTATTTATAGGAATGAAATGAATTGTTTGATCAGTTCTCATCATGCCGTTATTAGTGTTAGATGTGTCAAGTTTGGAAGAATTAACCGCTGAGCAGTTTGAATACATACCGAAAATTTTACTTTTAAAGTACTTTCCGCGTAGTATTCAAGAGGTTTGGAATAAATTGCCTGAACACATTCGCGCAGATCCTGAAGTACAACAATATCGCTGGTGTTTTAAACATCATAATCTACCTAATACAGATCACATAGATGGACCGCCCCCTTCAATAAAATATTGCTGGGCTTGTCAGCAAACTCTGTGCGAGAAACAGAAAGAAAGTTCCACATGGTAAGCTACGGTTGTTGTTACCGGTCAAATGATGCCGGAGAGAGGAAGATATGTGAATAAGTAAAGAAAGACATTTGGAGTTGATAACATCTAATATTTTGAGGTATATTTTGGTCAACCAAGTTCTATCGCGCGAATTGCATTATTGTATTCGTGGCTTCAACCCATCAACTCAGAATACTATGATATTCTGAGGTTGTCTTGACCCCGAGGGGAGTTCGCCTCCATGGTTTCTGAGGGTCCCACGTCACACGGGGAAGCCGAAAGGCGGGCCGTGGTGCGTCTGGGTACTAGAACAAGGTGACCTTGGAAATATGCCATATGAAAGTCATATGAAGTTCGCATTTATTATTATGTCCAGAAGTATTACATATCTTCCCCTCCCTTTCTCTCCGTCCTGTAGATTTCTCGTTAGTAACAGTTTGTAATATAAATAAGACATATATTGTTCTGCGCATGTTCATGTTAAAAAGCGAGCTGCATATTTCTATCACCATAGCGATCATGTTATTTACAGCTGTGAAGTGAATTTATTAATAAGATAATCTTCAAAGGGATCGGACGTATAGCTATTAATTGATAATTACTGTTTGTCGAAACTATATTGTACTTCAATTGTAAAAAACTAAATAAATCTTGTTCTCTTATTTAGTAACAATTTTTGGTGCCGAAACCCGGGAAAACTTTTTATTATCGGGGAATTTATCGTGTACTGGTAAACGTTTTGAGTGGACAAAGTTGTTGTAAAAGATTTAGTTTAAATCACAATGCCGCCTAAAAGACATGTAAAAACTAGTGAAGTGCAATTAGAGTGCGATCCTTCGACATCGCCACCGCCTCAAAAGAAGAATAAGTTAGCAGGAGTTCAATCAGCTAGAAAAAGAAATGTGAATACGGTTGCGGACAAGAATAAAAGAAAACCGAAAGAAGTTGGGAAGACAACAGAAGTGAGAAATAAGAATAGGAGTGTTGCTAAAAGGCCAGTAACTAGGAGAGCAACTACAAGGGAGAGAAGGAATAAACAGACACAAGATTCTTCTACTGTTGAGACGCGGATGGTAGATGACGAAGGACAGCACGTAGAACTTCCAGAACGAGAGGAGGAACAGACAACTAATATGGCGAGGCGGATGAACAACGGCGAGGAACTGCGAGAACATTCACCAAGGTCGACGAGGAGAAGCGTGAGCGATCAAATGATTGATATTTTATCTAGTTCGAATATGCGTAATTTTAATGTACAGATGGAGAATGATGTAGAATTTGATGTAGATAGACGCGAGAATAATGTGTGCGATAATTTTCATCCTATTATTAATTCATCGGTATGTAATTCACGATGCAGCAACCATGCTGAAGTTGTTGCGAATTGTGGAGTGCGGAGATTAGAATCGATTGATGATCATGTTAGTAGATATAGAAATGAATGTATCAGAAACGATGTCGAAGTATCAAATGATATTCGACATATTCAGGAGAATGATTGTACAAATGACCCGATATGGAAATTGACGAATGCGATTGAGTCTACGTTGCGTGCAGTACAAGAAAGTACAGTCTCAGAGGGAAATTCGCATCTTGTAAATAGGCTCACATCAGCAAAGGCTTTACCCATTTTTTCCGGGGATCCAATGGAATGGATGCATTTTAAAGAATCGTTTGAACTAACGTCAGAATTAGCAGGTTATACTCCCACAGAGAATGTATCTCGTTTGTTTTCGGCTTTACAGGGCGAGGCGCGAGAGGCGGTTCAAGCGTTGCTAGGGACAGGCCGCGATGCGCAAACTATAATGCAAACGTTAGAAATGCTTTTCGGGAATAAGAAAATTTTGGCGCACAAAATCGTAAAAGATCTACAGGATTTACCTGCTATATGTACAGGAGAAATTAGTTTAATGCGTTTTGCAGCTAAATTAAAAAATGCCGTTTCTACCTTTAAATCGCTCAAACTAACAGGTTATTTATATAATCCTGAATTAGTTCAGGGCGTAGCAAAGAAATTGCCTTCGGCATTGAAATATGATTATAATAAATATACAGCGAACATATTGGAAGATAAAGCTGAACTAGAAAAGTTAGCTGATTATCTTTACCGTGAAGCAGAACTAGCTGTAGCGGGCGGTATTTTTGACAACGAGATTGAATTGACAGATAAATTCAATCTACAAAATAAACAGTCAACGCGAACTAAAGCAAATAAAATGACAACCGCGGTAACAAGCGTAAATGTAGAGTCTAAATTTTCAGGTAATGAGCATCATGAATTTACATGTGGCATATGCAAACGCAATAATCACAAGCCTGTTGAATGCAGAACATTTATTCGAGAGAATATAGAGAGAAGGCGATTCTTGGCGCGTAAATTTCGTCTATGTTACAAATGTCTAGAAGCAGGACATCGTCAAGATGAATGAAAGGCAGAAAATTGTAGTCAGTGCAAAAGAAGACATCATGTACTTTTGCATACACCAAAATTAGCATATATGAATAAAAAAGAATCTGAGGGAATAAAGACAACCGTGGCATCAACGGAACCCATATCGACAATAAGTCATGATCATTCAAGAAAAAGAAATGTTGAACAATGACAATTACCACAGGCGCTCCTAAAAATAGTAGCGATAGAAATACTAGGATCGTCGTCAACCATTAAAACATTTGCAATGTTGGATGATGGATCAACGATTACATTAATCAACAAGGATATTGCGAACCGATTAGGGATAACAGGGACATCTATTAACTTAGAAATTAAAGGATTAAACGATCGTGAAATAGTATCTGCATGTTGTGAAAAAGTCATTTTTCGTATTAATGGGGAATTCGAGGAATTCTTGATTAAAAACGCGATAGCTGTGCCTGGTCTTTGTTTACCATCACAAACATTGTCAAAGGAGTTAGTACGTTTGATAGCGAAAAAGGAAAATATTTTCATACAGCCATATGATAACATAAGGCCAGAAATTTTGATAGGTCAAGATAACTGGCAACTATTAACAGCTTTTGAAACACGTGCGGTTTCGGGAACGGGAGTTGCTCTTTCTTCAACATTTTTAGGTTGGATCGTTCATGGCGTATTAGATCAGTCAAATTTTAATCAAAAGGTATTAGCATGTGCTAACGTTAATACTATTGAAATGGAACAGGATAGAATTAATAATATTCACGGTTTAGATGATATGATTAAGAGATATTTTCAAATGGACGATTTTGGGGTTAAAGAAACGAAAAGGCCTAATTTGCGACATGAAAGGGTGATAGGAATTTTAGAAAATACGACTAGGCGCATGAATAAGGGTTGGGAAACAGGATTATTATGGAAAAAAGATAAGATGTCTTCAGTTGACACAAGAAAAACGGCATTCAAAAGACTTTTGGCGCAGGAAAGAAAAATTGACAAGGATGAAAAATACGGGGCATTATATTATCAGGAAATGCAAAGATTAATAAACATGGGTTACGCGAGGAAAGTCAATGATGAAGAAAGTAAAACTCATAGATGATTTATATCTCATTTTGGTGTATGTAAGGCAAACAAGCCAAATAAAGTTCGAATTGTGTTTGATCTAGCTGAAGAAACAAATGGAGAAAGCTTAAACAAGCAACTTGAACAAGGTCCAGATTTGTTACAACCAATGCCGGGTGTAATAATGCGTTTCCGTCTACATGCAGTTGCTATAAAAGCTGATATCGCGGATATGTATATGCGGGTAAGTGTAATAAAAAAGGATCGTCCAGCGCAGAGTTTTTTATGGAGGGGAAAAGAGAGAAAAGGTGAGCCCGAAATTTTTGAGATGACATGTCTTCTTTTCGGTGCGAAATCCTCGCAGTGTAGTGCTATATATGTAAAGGATAGAAATGCTGAGCTGTTCAAGGAAACCAAACCAGATGCAGTGAGGGTGATAAAGCGTAATTGTTATGCAGATGACATTCTAACAAGCAGAAAAACAGTAAATGAGGCGAAGAAATTAGTTCAAGATATTATAGAAATAAATGCACAGGCTAATTTTATGCTGCATGGATGGGCAAGCAACAGTCAAAAAGTAATTGCTGCAACTGATGATCAAGCGATAAGCAAGGATTCTTCAAAAACTCAGATAGGCGAAAAAGGGGAGGAACGAGTACTAGGTCTTTTCTGGGATCAGGAAACGGATATGCTAGGATTTAATGTAGGGTTAGACAGAGTCCCAAAAGAAATAATGAGTGGTGCCAGAAAACCGACTAAAAGAGAATTTTTAAGAATAATTATGTCAGTTTTTGACCCATTAGGACTTATTGCGCCATTCACACTGAAATCAAAAATCTTAATGCAAGAAGTTTGGCGAAGTGGAATCGGCTGGGATGAACAGTTAAGGGACGAAGAAAAAGTAGGTTGGCTAGAATGGATTGAACACTTAAAAGAAATCAGTACATGTCGCGTGCCTCGGTGCGTTTCACCGAAAGAAGATACATACACTAGAATAGAATTGCACACATTTTGTGATGCAAGTTTAAAAGCATATTCAGCGGCTGTATATACGCGTTTTATTCTGAAAAATGAAACAGCTTATATTATGCTAGTCATGGCAAAGTCAAGGATAGCATCGCTTAAACCTTTATCTATTCCACGACTGGAACTGCAAGCTGCACTATTAGGGGCAAGATTGGCAAAAACGGTATACGACGAGATAGAAATAAAAATAGATAAACGTATTTTTTGGTCAGATTCTATTACTGTCATCAGATGGATAGATTCAGAACCTAGAACCAAACAAGTATTCGTAGCTCATCGCTTAGGTGAAATAAATGAACTGACTACAAGATCAGAATGGAGATGGGTACCTACCAAAGACAATCCAGCTGATTGTGCAACAAGATGGATAAAGGAGAAACAAAACAAGAATAGTTTGTGGTTTTCAGGACCAAAATTTTTGCAAGAAAAGGAATCAAATTGGCCTAGAGAGAAGATCTTGAATGACGAAGAAAGAGGGAAAATTGACATATTGGAAACTAAGAAAAGGGAACATATTTGTTACATCGGTGGTAGAGTCAATTATCCCAGTTATGGGTAAAATGTTAGGTTGGAGAGGTTTACTTGTCATTACAAGACGCGTGAGAAAAGCTATAAATAAATGGCGTAAAATCGACACAAATGATTATGAGGATACAGAATACAACGAAAATTATTGGTTTCGAATTATTCAGAATGATAGTTTCAATAATGAATTGTTTTCATTAAGGAGTAAGAAAGCAATTAGTAGAAGTAGTTGCATAGCTAATGTAAAACCCTTCCTAGATGAAAAAGGAATTTTAAGAGCGGAAGGTCGAGTAACTAAGCTAAAAGGAGAATATTTTAATAATCAGCCTATTATTTTAGCGAGTAAGCATCCAGCTACGAAATTATTAATTATAGAATATTATCGACGTATGCATCACGCGAGCAATGAAACAGTGTTAAACGAAATACGACAAAAGTATTTTATATTAGGCCTTAGAAAAGCTATACGATCCATTACATGTGCGTGTCTTATTTGTAAAATCCGACGAGGTAAACCACAGAATCCATTGATGGCACCTTTACCAGCAGGACGTTTAGCGTATAGATTGAGACCTTTCAGTCATTGTGGAATCGATTATTTTGGGCCTTTATATATAAAGATCGGAAGACGAAAAGAGAAACGTTGGGGAGTTTTATTCACTTGCCTTACTATACGGGCAATTCATATTGAATTAGCTGCTTCGTTAACTGCCGGATCTGCTATTTTAGCATTACAAAGATTATCGGCAAGAAGAGGAAGACCTATGATTATATATAGTGATAATGGGACAAATTTTAGGGGGGCCTGTAAAGAACTTAGAGAAGAAATTTCGAAGATTAATAAAAAGGAACAACACGAATACGCGTTAAAACATGGGATGCGATGGTTTTTTAATCCTCCCGATGCACCACACATGGGAGGAGCATGGGAACGGCTTATAAGATCTGTTAAAAATGCTATTAGCGTTATACTAAAAGATCAGATTGTAACGGAAGAAGTGTTATATACAATGTTTACAGAAGTCGAACATTCGGTAAATTCACGTATCAGTGGATCCGCGTGATGAAGAAGCGCTCACGCCGAATCATTTCTTAATAGGGACATCGTCCGGGGAGATTAAATTAGGAAAATATAAGTTAGGTAATATTCAATTACGAAAACAATGGAGATTAGCACAAGCCTTTGCTGATGCGTTTTGGAAAAGATGGCTAAGGGAATTTGTTCCAACTTTAATTTCTCGAAAGAAGTGGTTAACGGACGAGTCTTCTTTAGTTGTAGGAGACATTGTACTTATTGTAGATTTACAGGCTGCACGCAATTCGTGGAAAAAGGGTAAGATAGTAGAAATATTCAAAGGAACTGATGGAATCGTAAGAGTGGCAAAAGTCGAAACAGCTCATGGTCAGTTTGTACGACCCGTGCGAAAATTGATACGATTAATATGTGAAGATAAGGTACAAAAATAAGTTTTGTACGGAGGGGAATATTGTTACCGGTCAAATGATGCCGGAGAGAGGAAGATATGTGAATAAGTAAAGAAAGACATTTGGAGTTGATAACATCTAATATTTTGAGGTATATTTTGGTCAACCAAGTTCTATCGCGCGAATTGCATTATTGTATTCGTGGCTTCAACCCATCAACTCAGAATACTATGATATTCTGAGGTTGTCTTGACCCCGAGGGGAGTTCGCCTCCATGGTTTCTGAGGGTCCCACGTCACACGGGGAAGCCGAAAGGCGGGCCGTAGTGCGTCTGGGTATTAGAACAAGGTGACCTTGGAAATATGCCATATGAAAGTCATATGAAGTTCGCATTTATTATTATGTCCAGAAGTATTACATATCTTCCCCTCCCTTTCTCTCCGTCCTGTAGATTTCTCGTTAGTAACAGTTTGTAATAAAAATAAGACATATATTGTTCTGCGCATGTTCATGTTAAAAAGCGAGTTGCATATTTCTATCACCATAGCGATCATGTTATTTACAGCTGTGAAGTGAATTTATTAGTAAGATAATCTTCAAAGGGATCGGACGTATAGCTATTAATTGATAATTACTGTTTGCCGAAACTATATTGTACTTCAATTGTAAAAAACTAAATAAATCTTGTTCTCTTATTGAGTAACAGTTGTGGAACTTTTTTCAATAAAATACTGAATAAATTACCGTTCGAAGTACACATACCTGGCTACAATTATTGCGGACCAGGTACTCGACTTCGAGAACGGTTAGCACGTGGTCATCCGGGTATAAATCCTCTAAACGAAGCCTGCCGTGAACACGATATCGCATTTTCAATATATAAGGATCTGCCACCACGTCACCAGGCTGATAAAGTTCTTGCACAACGTGCACGAAAGCGTATCACTGCTAGTGACTCATCTTTACGTGAACGAGCAGCTGCAGCAGCAGTCTGGGCATCCATGAATGTAAAACGAAAACTTGGCTTAGGCCTACAAGTGCATGGAAGAAGCATGAAGAAAAGAACAATTCGTGTACCGGAGAAACGAGGAGGTTTATTGAGGAAAAAGCAATTTACTCACAAAAAAAAACGGGGTGGTTTATTACCTCTTCTCCTACTGTTGTGTGCAGTGGGCGCATTAGCTGGGGGCGCAGCAGGTATAACAAAAGCTGTAAACGATGCGAAAGCATCCAAGAGACAATTGGAAGAGATACAGCGTCACAATCGTTTAATAGAAGGCAGGAGTGGACATGGTTTATACCTAACCCCTTACGGGCGAAAGGGAGAGGGTTGAAAAAGGAGGAAAAAAACCTCGCAAAAAAAAGCAACCTTCCGAAATCTGGAGCTACTAGTAATATTCAATTATTACATGCATGTCAGGATATACCACATTTTCGAGGAGTCTTTATGTGCACATCTCTACCACAAACCGTACTACGCAATGAGTGTGCAATCGTGAATCTTGATGAAGAAAAAGGTTCTGGTACACATTGGGTTGCCTACGTTAAACGTAATAATTACGTAAAATATTTCGATCCCTTCGGAAATTTGAAACCTCTAATTGAACTTTTAGATTATTTTGGTCCTTCTGCTATAATCTACTACCACCACGATCAATATCAATCGTATGATACAAGCATATGCGGTCAGTTGTGTGTCAAGTTTCTACGTGAACAATGTCTTTAACGGTTACGCTGTCTGACCGCGAGTCCATATTGGAGACAGATTTTTTCCCACCGATCAATCTTCAGGAGGGGCAATATGAACATGGTCTCGTAGACTTTCAGAGCTTCAATTCAATCGCTAATGTTGATGAGTCGAACAATAAGTTTTACTACGATACCGAAGATCTGACTATATCTACAGATTGGTATGAGTTGAGTTCTATAAATGATCTTTTGCGTACATTGATGCATGAGGCGGATAATGAAGATGTTATTATTCTACGTGCTAATAAAAATACGTTGAAAAGTGAAATAAAGTGTAAATATCTGATTTATTTTACAAAACCTAATAATATAGGCTCTTTTTTGGGTTTTTCGTCAGATCGAATTATTCAGCCGAACACTCTAGCCGAATCATACCAGCCCGTAAACATTATAAGGGTCAATATTTTACGAATTGAATGTAATATTACTGCTGGTGCATATACAAACGGCAAACCTCAACATGTTATACATGAATTTTTTCCAATCGTCCCACCTGGCTATAAAATCTCGGAAACACCGAAAAACGTAATTTACTTGCCAGTCATTGTGAAAGTAATTGACCGTCTTACCTTGAGCATTCTCGATCAGGAAAACCGTCTAGTAAATTTCAGTGGGGAAGAAATTACAATTCGATTACACATTAGAAAATGCTAATTTACAAGAATACTTATAAATCACCGATACCAGATGAGCCTATCATCAGTCCAACAGTTGCTGCAGGACCAGATACATTGAGTGGGGATTACGTTAGAAGACCGCTAACATGAAAAAATATAGCCTTTCTTCAATCACTGTATTCAAGGTCAGAAATAAAGATGGACCTGTTGGACGTAATCGCACAACCTGTGTACGACAATCGCATTACTAAAATGGAAATACATGCTTACAATCCGTATGCAAATGCATCATTGGGAAATAGTGACGAAATTCGAATTCCAATAAAACAGCAAGATTTAATTCTTCTACCATGTGTGAGTTACCTTTACATACAAGGAAAATCAATCGAGGGTACTCGTATTTCAACTGCAACAACTGAAGATACTGTGGGACTTGACTGCAATTCCATGGCATTCTTGTTCGATAAAATTCGCTATGAATTGAATGGTAATGAGATTGACCGCAGTAAGAATGTGGGTATTACTAGTTCCATGAAGAATCTCATTTCCCTGACTGGGGAGAAGAGTACGAGTCTACGCCATTCAGGATGGTTTCTATCAGATTATAAGCCTACGAAATATTTCAAGTTTTTCGTACCACTGAAAATGCTGTTGGGTTTTTGTGAAGACTATAGAAGAGTCATAATAAATGCACGTCATGAGCTCGTTCTCATTCGAGCCCGTAATGATACGAATTCGATATACTCTTCAACGAAAATCACCGACTACAAAATTGGTGTTCAAAAAGTGCAATGGAGAATTCCTCATATATCATTGAATGAATACACAAAACTTCAACTTCTACGTATTATCGACCAAAAAAAAAGCCTCACCATGGCTTTTCGATCTTGGGAACTCTACGAATACCCGTTTCTACCAGAAACACAGAGGCATACGTGGGCTGTAAAAGCTGCAACACAATTGGAGAAGCCTCGATACGTAATTCTAGCATTTAAAAGAATACACAGCATATGAAGGTGCTTGACTTCGATGATAGTTTTGTTCGTGATATTAAAGTCTATCTTAATTCTGAATTTTATCCGTATGATCGACTCGATACTGATACTGAAAAATCACGATTTTCTGTACTATATGATATGTATGTTAAATTTGTCCAATCCTATTATGCTGGAGAAAAACTATCGAAACCAATGCTTAATTACAAAAATTTCTTAGAATATGGCCCTCTCTTTGTCATTGATTGTTCGCATCAAAACGAATCTGTTAAATCTGGCACGGTTGTCGTTAAAATAGAGATCGATTGTTCTAAAAATATTGCAAGTAATACTACTGCGTATTGTTTAATTATAATGATAAAATTGTTGAATATAACCCGCTTACAAGTATTGTTAGAAATAGAAGTTAGTCGTTAATAGTTAGAAATGTAAGTTAATCGCTAATAGACTATAGTTAAGCTTATCATTATAATGAAGGAAAAAAATAATAAATAAGATATAATAATCATTTATTTGTGTTTAAATCATTCCTTACAAATGTTTTCTAAATTAATCTTTTGAAATTTGATTAACAATTGCAAATGTCATATTATTGTAATTTCCACCATGATACGTGAATTTTAATATTTGATTTGAAGCTGCATCTTGAAAATTCTTGAATTGTTCTGATTTTTCCAGTAATGCCATCATCCTCGCAGGCAAGAACAGCCATTCCTTCGTAACCAGCTTTGCTATTATTCTCTCTCCATATTTGGTTTTACTTTTCGATAATTCAGTTATTCGGTATGATCCCCCAATCTCCAAAGTATTCAGTTTTATAAAAGTTTTTGGTTCTACAGTTGCGAGTTCATTAATCTTAGTTAAATCCCTTTCTATAATAAAATAAAAAATTAATCTTAGTTAAATCTATTTCTATAATAAAATAGTATTAAGAAAAGAGAATAACGTAAATAGAAAGAAATAATTCTTACCTTCTAAAGATTTTCTACGACAATTACGTGATAGTAAAAAAATATTCTGTCTGCAACGTGACACTGGTACTTTGCACTGCTTGAAGCTTCAATACTGCTATTACACCACAATAAAATATTCTGACTGCAGCGTTACAGAGTTGAACTTTCGACTGCTTCACGCTTCTAATCGAGACTGAATGAAATTTCCTAATTGCTAGCGTGGGTGACTTTGAATAATATCGTAGGAAGGGATAAGATATACACACTTATTGGAAATTGAGAGTAGGGGAAGTATTGCAGGCGAACGAAATATGTAATAGGTTACTCTCTCATGATTGTAGATTTCAAAGAGAAGTCATTATTTTAAACGTGTTGATACATGTAGTCTTTAGATCAAGTAGTTGTTAATTAAAACAAATAAATCCATTTAATTATATACACGTTCCTTAAATAAAGTGACATCAGTCTAGAATATAAACTTTTCATTGTTTAAAAGCGAGTCGTGAGATACACGTTCTTCAGATCAAATAACTGTCATCTAAAACAAATATATTTAATTCTCTCAAACGTGTCATAACACGTACTAGATGGTAAAGATAGTCACGTTCCTCAGATAAAGTAATAACAATTTAAAATATAAACTTTTCATTATTTAGAAACGAGTCGTGAGATATACGTTCATTATTACTTGGGTGGGGAATACTAGCTTCTTAAGGACGTATCCTGAGTGCAGCGTAAAATTTACGAGCGATTCAATGACTTCTTGAAATTCTTACTTCACACTGTGACTCTGTTTAGCACGTGGGTTCATTTGTCTGGTCTGCTTGTGAGAAAAGTCTTGAGAAAAAAATAGCTAGAGGCTGGTTGAGAGGGTAAAATATGGTTAGAAGGTATCGGGCCAGTTTTAGAGGGTCCTGGGAAAGCTCACAGGAGGAACATTGGGTGGTCCCTAGAATTTCACTCCCCATTGTTTCGCAAAAGGAAAAATAATGTCTGTTAACTATGTGACATGTAGAGCATGCATGCAGGAAGATGTAATGAATAATCTATTCACTTATAATATGCTTACAGTAATTTTTATTCAATATTCAAAAGATTTAACATATAATACTTTTATTCAATATATATATAATTACTGCTTCTATATTCTAATATTACTTTTTCCCTCCTATAGTTGCTTACACAATTTCCACAATGATGAGAAACTATAAAATCGCATGAACGTGATTGTGCGCAACTCAATAAAAACATCCGAATTGTGCTACCTGACAAGGACAGTTGGGTTTCCTTCAATAACATGAAGAACAGTGAGAGGGTGCCATTTGTCATATACGCTGACATTGAATGCTTGCTTGAAAAAGTTGAGCAAACGGATGACGATATTGGTATTTATCAAAAACACATACCTTTTAGTATAGGTTATTATTTTAAAAGCGTTCGTGATTCAACGCTTTCTAATTATAAATCATATCGAGGACTTGATTGTATTGAATGGTTTGTACATGAGCTTGATAAAATGGCTAGTATAGCGAGTGAAAAACTGAAAACAGTAATACCTATGCATAAATTAAGTATTAGTGAAAATTCAAGGCATTATACTGAACCCAACTGTCATATATGTAAAAAGCCGTTTCTTCCAGATCAAATACGTGTTCGCGATCATGATCATTTAACTGGTAAATATAGGGGACCTGCTCATAATAATTGTAATTTAAACTTTAAAGATTCACATGTAATACCAGTAATTTTTCATAATTTATCAGGTTATGATGCACATTTTATTTTCGGTACAATCGCTAACTTGTATGAAGGTTCAGTACACTTGTTACCTGTACATAAGGAGAAGTATATTTCATTCACTAAATTCATCCGTAAATATAATATACAACTAAGGTTTATCGATTCTTTCAAATTTATGGCATCTAGTTTAGACGAATTGAGTTCATATTTAACGAGATCACAGTTAAAAAATTTAGAGTCAGAATTCTCATATTTAAACATAGAACAATTTAACCTTCTGACAAGGAAAGGTATTTTTCCTTACGATTACATAGATACTCTGAACCGTCTGGAAGAAACTGCTTTACCTCCATGCGAGATATTCTATAATAGATTATCCAATAGTGATATTAGTGAGGGTGCGTATAATCCCGTTAAGGAGGTATGGACCAAATTTCAAATGCAAACACTTGGGGAGTATAGCGATCTCTATTTGAAAACTGATGTACTATTGTTGGCTGACGTTTTCGAAAATTTTCGTGATAGCTGCATGCAAACTTATAATTTGGATCCTGCTCATTATTATACACTCCCAAGCTTCACTTGGGATGCAATGCTCAAACATACAGGAATAAGATTAGAACTTTTCACTGACGTAGAAATGCTGCTTTTCGTAGAACGGGGCATACGTGGTGGTTTAAGCCAATGCTCGCACCGCTATGAAAAGGTTAACAATCGGTACATGCAAAACTACAATCCCGAGGAACCTTCTAAGTATTTAATGTACTACGATGTAAATAATTTGTATGGGTGGGCAATGTCTCAACCTCTACCTACTCACGGATTTCGCTGGATTGAAAATGTTAATAATTTGGATATCTCTAATATACCGATAGATTCACCCGAGGGTTATATTTTAGAGGTTGACTTAGAGTATCCAAGCATGCTTCACGATAAACATTCCGACCTTCCATTTTGTCCCGTACGTGATGCACCACCGGGTACACGTCAGAAGAAGCTACTTGCAACTTTAGAAAATAAAGAGCGCTATGTTATACACTATCGTGCTTTACAGCAATGTATGCGTAATGGTGTTGTCTTAAAACACATTCATCGCGTTTTAGGATTTCAGCAGTCCACCTGGTTACGTAAATATATCGATCTGAACACTAGTTTGCGTGCAGCATCTAAAAATGAGTTTGAGAAAAATCTTTTCAAATTAATGAACAATGCGGTGTTCGGTAAGACTATGGAGAATGTTAGAAATAGAGTTGATGTGAGACTCGTGAGTAGGTGGGAGGGAAGATATGGTGCTGAAGCAATGATTGCTAAGCCTAATTTTCACAGTCGCACTATATTCAGTGAGAATTTGGTCACGATTGAATGAACAAAATTAGCAGCTAAATTCGATAAGCCTATATACGTAGGTATGAGCATTCTTGATATTTCGAAAACATGTTTGTATGATTTTCATTATGATTATATGCTTCCTACGTTCGGTAGCAAATGTAAAGCGTTATATACCGATACGGATAGTCTAATATACAGCATTGAGTATGATGATATTTACACTATTATGAGGGAGAATCTTGCTAGATTCGATACAAGCAATTATTCTCCCAACAATCAGTACAATTTACCTCTAGTAAATAAAAAAGTCCCTGGGCTGATGAAAGATGAGAATAATGGGCAGATAATGACAGAGTTTATTGGACTGAGATCAAAAATGTACACATTTAAAGTACAAAATAAAATTATCAAAAAAGCTAAATGTATTAAGACTTACGTTGTTGCTAGAAACATAACCTTCGAGGACTATAAGGACTGTTTAACAAATTTTACTGTACAAGTCCGCAATCAAAATTTAATTCCCTCAAAATTGCATAATGTTTATTCGATTACGCAACGGAAAGTAGCTCCCAGCCCATACGATGATAAGCGTTATATCCTGCACGGAACTGTATCGACTCTACCATGGGGTCATTATAGAATAAATTCATTATATTTAAATTGAATAATTTTATTAATAAATATTGTTTTTACAAAATATTATCTTTATTTATCTATGAATTATGTTTATTATCGAATCCTAACCACTTCACAAAAACCTTATCACCCTTCTTACGTAATACCTTCTCCACTAGATATACATTAGGATTAGCAGTTTTTAAAAGTTCATATTCGTAGAATCCTCCGTATATATCAGTACCACTAGAGTCTCTAAGTAAATATGTAACAGGATTTGTTTTTTGCACTTTTATAATTTCAAATATTTCAGTTGTCCAATTTGGTGCCTATCCCTTTGCGAATACATTCTTGTATTTACTGATTCGTACAAAATCAACTACTTTGAACTTGGCACTGCCAACAATCTTTATATTATTGTATACTGTAGTCAGGAGCATATTAGCATGATCTGGCGTCACATCAACTGGTCGCATTCCTATAGTACGATTTTTTCTTGCGTTGTAGTCTTCAACTAGTCGCTGCAGTATGCCTCGACACTTATAATTTCCATTCAACGTAAATCGTTTCCACATTTCATTCTTCAGCGTGCGATTCCAGCGCTCAACTATCGTAGCTTTCAATACGCTGTATGTTGAGTAATGATTTATTCTACGTTTTTTTATAAGCGATTTGAAATCACTATTATAAAACTCCTTGCCATCATCTGTCTGCAAATTTTTGGGACATCTCCCACTTTTCAGAATCTTCGTAAATGCGTCTGTCACTTCCTTGCCAGTTTTGGTTTTTAGTGCTACTACCCATCCAAATTTCGACAATGCATCAATAACTGTGAGAATATAGTGGTAACCTCCGTCAGTATAATTCTTCATATCAACCAGATCTGCTTGCCAGAGGTCATCGAAGCCTCGTATTATAACTCTTCTACGTTGGAAATTCCGTCTTGCAGGTACCTGCAGTTCTTCGACCAATTTTTCTTTTCTTCATTATCCATAACTCTTCAGGTATGTGTTGGGTTTACAAGGGTACAACGAGCACTGATGGTAGTAAAAGTTTCTTTTTCCTAATAAAACTCTTGGTCGAATTATTTCAAGAAGAATTCTCCTTAGCATGATTCTCCCCATGAAAAATAGCACTTTTTTTTAATTTCGCGTTATCTTCATTATATGTTTCTTTGATTCAGCATCCTCTTTAGTCTGATTCTCCATGAAAATTGATGCATATTTCTTTAAATCTGCATTATCTTCAGCATGTTTCTGCATGAAATTACTCAATTTCACTTGAAAATCATTCAGCCTTAACTCGGTTTCATCCAGTCTTAACGCAATACTTCGTAAAATATCACTGTTTTCTTGCATTTCATTTTTAAGGTTCTCACGTACAGCATTCATATTATCCAGCAGAACACGCATATTCACAGCACATTTCTCATCAATAGCATCAAATCCTAAATTTGAAATAATATTCCCCTTAGCATTAAATGCATTCATACGTTTATCAAATTTTAATGTTTCATCTTCAGTTTTGCGGAAATATTTTCTCACATTACTGGCAGTGGAAATACCTCCAAATTTATTTATCGACATTGTGAAGTAACACAATCAACTGGGAAATTATGGAAAGTGTAATCTCTTTTATAGGATAATACGTTCTTCATGAAGCTCCTCAATTATTGAATGTATCTCATTATGATGATTCGTATGTCCTGCAGCAGATGATGCTATCAAAAGTCTCAAACGTTCAACTAATTCGTTCGGAACATTCCAATGTACATAGTTCACTGGTCTATCATTAACACACAAATAACGGCTGCCTTTTACAAGATTCTTTGGAGGAAATAATGGGCTAATTATTTTCTTCCATTTATGACCCTCATTCCCACGAAGCTTTCCCTCCCTACTGTAATCTGCTCTGTGTACATTAGTTTGAGAAAGAATATTCTTATATGTTTTTAAATCATCTTCAGTATAATCATGTGGCTCTTTCATGAAGATCAATTCAAATAGACCAATAGTACCCTGATAATACTCATCATCAATAATAATAAAATCTTTACGATTTACTTTAAAAGAACATTTTCCAAGTCTCATTTTGTTAAGTCTAGCATCTCGTTCAACTCCAAAATTATCATCAATTAAATCCTTATTTTTACGCATAAACATCTCTATATATTTACGTCCAATTGGTGCATATCCTGACAAAGAACTATTTAAATCTAAGGATCTTTGCAATGGCGATGATGGAGTTTCTGCTTGCATTGGTGATGGTATTGCTAAATCATTAACATCCTTTTCCACTTTCACTCCCTCCTCCTCCTTCTCCTCCTCATCCCCATCCTCTTCCAGAGAAAGGTATAATGTTTCATTAGGTCGTGAATTTCCTTGCTCATCATCAGATGAAGGGGTTGGAATTGTAATTCTAGAGTTGTCTGTGAAATATTTACGTTGTGAAGTCGATGAGAAATAAGTCCTTTTACGTTTCGATGGAATAATCAAAGAATTATCGCTTACAGTAGTCTTCTGTAGCGGTTCCTGTTTATATTCATATTTCGGGGACACGAAGGTCATCTCATTATGTTCAGTTAGCTTCTTCAATGACTCAACAATTGGTTTAAAAGTTTCATTTAAATTGGTTTCCATCATTTCTCTTCCTGATTTGAGTGCACGATATTTTTCACGAATTACTTTACTTTTCGCGGCAAACTTCTTAAGCAGCATCTTTTCTTCCATTTTCCTGCTTTCCATGTTTTCCACGTTCAATCAACGTTCAATCTACGTTTCCACGTTGAAACCATGTTCAATCCACGTTCAATCCAGGTTCAGTCCACGTTTTTATTTCCACGTTTATACTAGGTTTATTCCACGCTCATTTGATGTGTGTGTGTTTTGATGGACACTTAGCTCTAAACTGAACAATCTTAAGCAAACGGTATACTATTTAATCTTAGCATACTCATCGAAACCTTACCGATATCTACCATTTTGAATTGTACTATCCTTGTCGATCACTAGAAATCCATCATGGTGCCAGAACTTTGAACACAATTCATTGAATTTTTCAAATGACATATCCGTGTTTACATGATCGTTATAAATGTTTTAAATTAGTACCATCTTGCTTAAAGATTATGAGAAGATTTGCATTATCACGAATCATGTGTTTAGGAATTTTAGCATAAGTCTGGCAGAGGTAGAAGCAGTCAATATTTGAATGTCTACCTATGGAGAAGTAGTCTCTGATATTATCCTGCTTATCGTTAGCAACATCATCAAATATGAAAATAGAATTGGATAACGCCTCAGTTACCTTTACAACGTCGCTATTGTTTGAAAATTTAAAATATCCAATACCCTTTAGTCCTTTTAATAACCGTTCAAGGTATTGATACTTGGGTTGTTGAAGCGACTTTGAGTATACATCAATATTTTCAAATCTCACACCGTTAGGACTTTTTACGAGACTAAGCAGTACGTTTGTTTTACCGCAATTCGAAGGTCCGCAAATTATACTACGAATTGTAGATGGAAGTAGGGATCCATGACGTTTACTCCTTCCTCCACAACCCCCACCGACAATAAAGCGATCGGCGTTGGAGACACGAATGTGCAGTGGTTGCTTTACGAAATCCATAACTGTAAAACTCTATGATCATGCAAGCTATTTATAGGCTTGAAGCAGATTATCTCATCAGTTCTCATTATGTCGTTGTTAACGTTAGATGTGCTACGTTTAGAGGATTTAACTATTGAGCAGCTTGAATACATTCCAAAAATTTTACTATTGAAGCGCTTTCCAAACAGTATTCGACTTGTTTGGTGTAAATTGCCTGAGCACATTCGTGCAGATCCTGAAGTGCAACAATATCGTGCCTGTACGGAACATTATAATTTACCTAATCGAGATCATTTTGATGGAATACCGCCTTCAATAAAAAATTGCTGGATGTGTCAACGAACCCGTTAGGAAAGCATAACATGATGAGACATGGTTGTGGATCTTTTTTCAATAAGCTGCTAAATAAATTACCCTTCGAGCTGCATGTACCTGGCTACAATTATTGCGGTCCAGGTACTCGCCTTCATGAACGGTTAGCACGTGGTGATCGAGGAATAAACCCTCTGGATGATGCTTGCCGTGAGCATGATATCGCATATTCAGTATATAAGGACCTGCCCTCGCGTCATCATGCTGATAAAGTACTTGCACGCCGTGCACGACAACGTATCATAGCTAGTGACTCATCCGTAGGTGAACGAGCGACAGCGACTGCTCTCTGGGCATCAATGAATACAAAACGGAAACTCGGCTTAGGACTGCGAGTGTCTAGAAAAAGTACGAAGAAAAGAAAAATTCGTGTACCCAAAAAACGAGGTGGTTTATTGAGGAAAAAGTCACTTACTAAAACAAAACGGGGGGGTTTATTACCATTGCTTCCGCTGCTGAGTGCGGTGGGCGCATTAGCTGGCGGTGCGGCAGGTATAGCAAAGTCTGTAAACGACACCAAAGGAGCCAAAAAACAATTGGAAGAAACGCATCGACACAATCGCTTAATGGAAGCGAGACGGGGACAAGATTTATACATCGCACCATACAGTCGAATAGCAGAGGGAGTGAAAAGGAAAAGGAAAAGAAAATAAATGGACTTCCTAAATCTGGACCTACTAGTAATATGCAATTATCAAACGTCTGCCGTAAAATACCACATTTTCGGGGAGTCTTTATGCGTACATCTCTACCTCAAAATGCGCAACGCAATGAGTGCGCAATTGTGAATCTTGATGACGAACAAGGTCCTGGAACACATTGGGTCGCTTACGTTAAACGTAATAAGCACGTTAAGTATTTCGATTCCTTCGGAAATTTAAAACCTCCAATTGAATTTGTGGAATATTTTGGACCTTCTGCTATAATCTACTACAACCACGACCAATATCAATCGTATGATTCAAGCATATGCGGTCAGTTGTATGTCAAGTTTCTACGTGAACAATGTCTTTAACAGTTACACTCTCTGGCCGTGACTCGGTATTGGGGTTAGATTTTTTCCCCCCGATCGATCTTCGAGATGGACATTATGAACTCGGTCTCGTAGACTTTCAGAGCTTCAATTCAATCTCTAATGTTCATGAGACAAACAATATATTTTACGTTGATGATCAGGAGCTAACTATACCTACAGGTTGTTATGAGCTCAATGCTATAAATGACTTTTTACGTGCTCAGATGTTCGAAGGTGATGAAGAAGAAGTAATTGTTCTACGTGCTAATAATAATACATTAAAAAGTGAAATAAAGTGTAAATATCAGATTGATTTTACACAACCTAACAATATAGGCTCTTTGTTGGGTTTTTCATCAGATCGTGTTATTCCATCGAACACACTAGCTGAATCAGACGAGCCCGTAAACATTATAAGAGTAAATATTCTACGAATTGAATGCAACATTACAGCGGGTGCGTACACAAACGGTAGACCTCGACATGTTATACATGAATTTTTTCCGAGTGTTCCGCCAGGTTATAAAATCGCAGAAACACCGAAGAACGTCATTTACTTGCCAGTCATTGCGAAAGTAATTGACCGTCTCACCTTGCGTATTCTCGATCAGGAAGATCGTATAGTAAATTTCGGAGGTGAAGAAATCACAATTCGTTTACATATTAGAAAATGTTGATTTACAAGAATACTTATAAATCACCGATACTCGATGAGCCTATCAGTCCAACTGCTGCAGCAGGACAGAATACATTGAGTGACGGTAACGCTGGAGGCCAAAATACATTGAGCGAAGGTAACGTTGGAGCATCATTAACAAGAAGAAATATCACCTTTCTACAATCACTGGGTTTCAACGTTAGAAATAAAAATGAATCCATTAGATGTAACCGCTCAACCGGTGTTCGACAATCGCATCACTAAAATGGAAATGCATGCATACAATCCTTATGCAAATGCCTCATTGGGAAATAGTGATGAAATTCGAATTCCTATAAAACAGCAAGATTTAATTCTTCTACCCTGTGAAAGTTATCTCTACATTGAGGGAAAGATAATCGTTGGAACCCGTGCTCCGGATGCAGCAACCCAAAATGTCGTAGGACTTGACTGTAATTCCATGGCATTCTTGTTTGATGAAATTCGTTATGAATTGAATGGTATTGAGATTGATCGCTGCAAGAATGTGGGTATTACTAGCTCCATGAAGAATCTCATCTCCTTAACTGCTGAGGAAAGTGCAAGTCTACGTCATTCAGGATGGTTTCTAACAGATCATAGGTCTACGAATCACTTCAACTTTTGTGTACCATTGCAAATACTGTTGGGTTTTTGTGAAGACTACAGAAGAGTTATAATAAATGCACGTCATGAACTGGTTCTTATTGGAGCACGTAATGATATAAATTCACTACATTCTTCGAGAAAAATCATCAACTCCAAAATTGATTTGCAAAAAGTGCAGTGGAGGATTCCTCATGTATCACTGAATGATTATACAAAACTTAAATTTCTACGTTTGATTGAGCAAAACAAAAGTCTAACCATGGCTTTTCGTTCCTGGGAACTCTACGAATATCCATTTCTACCTGAAACACAGAGGCATACATGGGCCGTAAAAGTTGCAACACAATTGGAGAATCCTCGATATGTTATACTAGCATTTAGACAAAATAAGAAGAGTACGCAGCATACGGAGGTGCTTAGATTCAATGACAGTTCTGTTCGTGATGTTAAAGTCTATCTGAATTCAAAATTTTATCCATATGACCGAATTGATAGAGATAGCGAAAAAAAACCGTTATTCTGTACTATATGATATGTATGTTAAATTTATCCATTCATATTATGCAGGAGAAAAACAGTCGAAACCAATGCTTAATTACAAAAACTTTGTGGAATACGGTCCTCTCTTCGTCATCGATTGTTCGCATCAAAATGAATCTATAAAGTCAGGCACTGTTGACGTTAAAATTGAGATTGATTGTACTAGAAATATTCCAAGTAATACTACTGCGTTTTGTTTAATTATACATGATAAAATCGTTGAATATAACCCGCTTACTAGTATTGTTAGAAATGTAAGTTAATAGACTAGATTTATATGTATCTTACTAATGTAGTGAGGGATAAAGAAAAGATAAATAAATAAGATATAATAAACATTTATTGATGTCATTCCTTAAAAACATTCCTTCAAAAATTTCCAAAATTTATCTTATGATTATCATTGGGTAACTTTAAATTCTAAATTATTGTATCGTCCTCCAACATATAAGATTTTTAATGTATTCGCTGATGCAGCATTTTGAAGTTCTTTGATTAGTTCAGGCGACTCCAGTAATTTCATCATCCTTGAGGGTAGGAAGAACCATTCGTCTGTAGCCAGCTTCGCTATTAATTTCTCTCCATATTTGGTCTTAATTTTCACTAATTCAGTGATTTGATACTCCTTATTCTCCTCAAAAGTATTCAGTTTTACGAAAGTCTTAGGTTCGTAAGTTATACTTGCAAGTGCATTGATCTTGGTTAAATCCTTTTTTCTGTGAAAAAACATAGAAATTGAGAAAAGAAAAACATTGAAATAGAATAGCAAGAAAAGAGAATAATAATAAAAGAATAATTCTTACCACCCAAAAGTGTTTCTGTGGTACAGCAAGGAAAATATTCGGAATATAGCTTTGCACTGGATCTTTCACCTCCTTGAAGCTTCTAATGAAAACTGACTGACTGAAATTTCCCGATTGCTAATAACAAGGGTTTTAAAAATGGTGGAAGGGGTGAGATGCATTCATGGAAGGGGATGAGATGCATTCTTATTGGTAGTTAATATTTGGGTGGTTGGGTATTCTTGCCCGCCTACGAAATTTGCGTCAAACAAATCGTAACACGTTACAAGCGGTTTCTCCTGAATTCTTTTAATTGCATAATTATATTGTAGACTTTTCTAAAGTGAACTAGGGAAAATTTGCGTTAAACAAGTCATGACACGTTACCAGTGGGTTCTCCAGAATTCTTTTAATTGCATAAACGTGTTGCAGACTTTTCTTAAGTGAAAAGTGAAACGGGAAAATTTACGAGCACATTCCTCTCGATAGCTAGACATATAAAAAAATGAGAGAATATGAAAAAATCGGAGCTCTAAAGGGGTCATAAATCAAGTAACATTAATCTAGACGTTTGTTTTGAACAAGTCATGGCACGATCTCAGACGTCCGGTGCTCAAGCATATCCGTTCTAGAAGATATCTGCACACTCTACAATCAGTTCTCCAATCGCTAGAATGGTGCTAATACAGTTTCTTAAAGTCTAGGTAAAAGTTATGTTTTTTTTTTGCTTTACCTACTCCTCCAAAAAAATGAAGTGCACTAACAACTCTTTCCCTTTCTGATACCTAGCCTACTTGTTAGATGAATCGTATGATATGCTTACCTGAAAAGCTAAAAATGGCTAAAAGATAAGTCAGGGAAGGCTATAAAAATTCTTAAAACTGTTTTTTATTCAATAACTAAAGTTTTACTATCAGTTACTCATCCAGTCTCCATGTCTCATCCTCCTCCTCCTCATCCTCCTGTTTCATCCACATCCTCCTCTTGAAGGCTAGCTTCTCTATAGCCGTACCCCGTGGTACCGCGAATGTATAATTTTAGTCAAACATCTTTTTTAAATTGAACTAGTTCACCCGTGTGTGTAATTACGTAATATTAAAATACCATTAGCGCGAAAGAAGATTAAGGAAGGCAGTCACCTAGCGGTGACTACCGGAACTAGCAATTAACTCAACCTAGTTTATCTGTGTAGCAGAGTCGAAAATAGTTAGGCTACGTAGGGTAACTAACCATCGACTTCTAAGGGTGTGTTTGGGATTCATAAGACCCGCTGGATTATGGACATGTGTATGGCGAATGGGTGAGTCGTGTGGTGCGAATGGTCATCGTGGGACATCGGCGATCTTCGTAGACCTCGTGACCCGATGCTATGGGACAGGAGGAGACGAGAGTGGGGAAGATTGGAGACTGGGGCATTGGGGTCTAGGAGCGCAAAGTGAATAGAACGATAGGTTCGCAAATATATAAAAGGCGATTGATAAGGAGGCATAAGCTTCAAGTGGTTTGTAAGTGGTCAATTCACCCAGTTCGTGAGAGATCATCGAAATCAAGGCGGAGTTGGGTTTTCCCACCACGTCCGTGGGTTTTTTCCCGCAAATTCGAGAACTAACGTAAGCAATAAAGGAGATTTATATTTGAACGTATAACTATGTATTGTTTACCCGTCCAGCTCTCCAGATTATGAAATAACCTATATTCAATACATAAAAGATCGAAACATTGGTCCTTCGAGCCGGATAATCTGGGAGGCTTGATTGTTGGGCAATACCGAAGATTAAAATAGATTCATCTGGGTGATCATTCAAATGTTTAGTGGTTCTTGATAATAGTGCGAATATTGTAAGATAGAAAATTTATAATATTTAGTAAATAAGATTCAAAACATTAGTGTAATTATGTAAGAGACTCTAAATTCATTTGTAATAAGAAATTCTTGTATGAATTAACAACGCTTTGAAAAGACGAAACGTAGTTCGACAAGCCGGTGCGCATCAGAGCGTCTGTTTCTAAATAGCGGCGGAACGCCTCATAACCTTTGTATTCGGTTAGCGGATTTGACATAATATAAGCATGGCACCCATTGCTACGAGGAAATTGATAACTCAACAACGCGAACGCGCTAATAACATATCGCGGATACTTCCAGCATTTCGAGCTATACAAAGAAACCGCATTACAATTTCACTAGTTCGAGACCGAAAGGAAAAGCTTCAAAATTATTGCACGGAATTTTGCAAATCACACGACGAGATCATCACTCGTGATGATGCAATTGGGGACACATATATAACGGGCTCCCTGTTCGCCGCCACTGAAAGTATACGAGATGAATGTAATGATGAACTTTCCCAAGAATTAGCAATACTTCAGAATAACGAGCCTTCCACAAGTTCGATTTCGTCCCATGCAAGTAATGGACAGGATTCTAATCAGATGTTTTGCCATAGCCTACATCTGCCCAAAATAGATTTACCTCAATTCACGGGTCATTATGAGGATTGGGAGGCTTTCGAGAATAGTTTCGTGTCGCTTATTCACGAAAAGCCTCAGATTTCGAATGTCGTAAAATTGCAATATTTGATGGGATGTTTAATAGAATCAGCAGCCGATTTTGTCAAGGATGTGGCAATAACAGAAGCTAATTATAATTCTACGTGGAAAGCATTGAAAGAAAGATTTTCGGATCTACGATTACAAATTTATCATTTGACTTTATCGTTGATAAAGTCACCACCATTAAAAGCGGAATCGGCTCTAGGGTTAAGGAGTTTGGTTGATGATATGAACCACAGAGTAAGAATGTTGCGCAATTTGGGTAGACCTGTTGACTCATGGGATGACTTATTGGTTGTCATTTTAAGTGAGCGTTTGGATACGATAACGAGAAAAGCGTGGGAAACCTATCTTAGTACCAGAGGGATGCTTTCTGATTCTGAAGCAAATATAGTAGAATTGAGGAAAAGGCCTCCCACTTTTCGGGAGATGACTGAATTTTTAGAAGGAACAATTCAGGCGCTGCTTTCAGTAGAATCTCAATCATCTAATCCCAGAATATTGGCACAGGGAAAACGTTCGTTTTCACATAATTCGAAGCCATCTATTAAGGTTTATCATGTAGGGGCAAAATCAAAGGGTACTGAAAATTTGAAATGTCCTGTTTGTTCAGAAGAGCATTACATCGGTCGTTGCGATAAATTTAAAACAAAAAAGCCAGGTGATAGACATGAAGAGATTCGCAAGCTCGGGTTATGTTTTAATTCTTTAGGGCGGCATGCAGTAAGGAATTGCCAATCGAAAAGAGGTTGCAAGAAATGTCAACGTAACCATCATACACTTCTGCATAAAGAGAAGGGGCAAGTACAAGAATCGTCAGAAATAGATTCAGTTTCAAGCTTGCCACCGTTGAAAGGATCTGATGCGACCAGTAGTTGACTAGAAGGGGAATCCTCATTTACAGTTCAAAGTTCTTTCGGAGGTAGTATATCGTTACTGCCGACAGTGCAAATTATTCTCATAGGCTCATGTAGAACAAAATTACAAGCAAGGGCACTGCTGGATCAGGGCTCTGAGGTAACATTCATCTCAGAGTCTATGGTGCAATTTCTTAAACTCGGTCGCGAACGAATACATGTACCTATCTGTGGAGTAGGGTCTTCAAAAAATCTAATTGCTCGTTCACAAGTTTCAATTCGAATTAAATCAAATTTCGAAATTGCTAGCGAATTTGATCTTTGCGCGTTAGTTTTACCTCGACTAGCCAATAGGCTTCCTTCTAAAGCAATACCATCCACAAGTTTAGTCTTATTCAGAGGATTACGGTGGGCGGATCCTAATTTTTATTTTCCAGGAGAAATTGAAATGATTTTAGGAGCCGAGGCATACGCGACTGTAATAAAGGAAGGTTTAAAACAAATAGGGGATCTTAATGTTGTCGCGCAGCATACTAAACTGGGTTGGATCTTCTCAGGTTCGATAGGAGGTACAAATCCACAGGGGGAGAATAGAATCGCTCGAATTGCAGCACATAGTGTTGCCATTGATGATGTCACTGAAATTCTTAGACGATTTTGGTCGGTTGAAGAGGTTCCAGTTCCTCAAAATATATTAAATCCAGATGATGAATTGTGCGAAAGACTTTTCGTTACAACTCATTCACGTGATTCCAAAGGCCGATATATCGTCAGATTACCCTTAAAAGGGGATTTACCTTCAGTATCAGATCAAAGTAAAAGAATAGCACTTAATTCTTTGATGGCAATGCATCGTAAATTTGAACGTGATCCAACTTTGGCGCAAGAATATCGAAAGTTTATGCTTGAATATGAGGAATTAGGTCATATGAGACCTGTTCCTAAGGAAGAGATTTCATCTTCCAATGCTTGGTATCTACCACATCACGCGGTCATTCAGCACGGTGTGTTAAAACGAAAGATTAGGGTGGTTTTTGATGCCTCTCGACGTACGCCTGAGCAACATAGTTTGAATAAATTCCTTTTAACTGGACCATCACTTCAAAGCGATCTATCTCTTATATTAACCAATTGGAGATTACATCGCTTTGTGTTTACTGCCGATATCGTCAAAATGTTTCGACAGATAAGAATAAACGAAACGGATCAAAATCTTTAGCGCATTCTTTGGTCTACGGAGATGACGCAGCCTCCCAAAGACTATTATCTAACTACGGTAACTTATGGTACTGCTTCTGCGCCATATTTGGCGATTAGGACTCTGAAAAAACTTGCCATCGACGAAGGTCAACGATTTCCTCTGGGAGCGCATTGCCTTCAGCATTACATTTACGTTGATGACATATTTTCGGGAGCTGAAAACCTGGAGGATGCGTTAGAAATAAAAAATCAATTGATTGGTATATTGGAAACAGCTGGCATTAGTTTAGATAAATGGGCTGCGAATGTTCCAGACTTATTTCCATTAGGGTCAATTGTTGATTATTCAGCCAATACTAGTAAAACAATTGAGACGGATCACTTGGTAAAAGCCTTAGGTATTTTGTGGCATCAATCGAATGATTCTTTTGGATTCAAGGTACAACTTAACCAACTAGAGTTTCAAGAAGTAACCAAGCGATTAATACTTTCGAATGTAGCTCGCCTATTTGATCCGTTAGGCTGGCTAGCACCAATAGTCGTTCGTGCCAAAATCCTACTTCAGGATCTCTGGATTTTAAAGGTAGACTGGGATACACCTCTTCAAGCAGATTTTTTAAACCGTTGGAATAATTATTGTGTTAATCTTTCTCGTTTGTCGGATATTTCGATTCCTCGATATTTAGGATTAGATGGATCGTCAAGGTGCGAAATCCATGGATTTGCAGATAGCTCTATGAGAGCGTATTCCGCTGCAATCTATTTACGAGCTATCAACAGTGATGGAACATTTCGAACCTCACTTTTGATTGCCAAAAGCAAGGTTGCTCCAGTAAAAACAATCTCCATACCAAAATTGGAACTTTGTGGGGCTGTTTTGCTAGTAAAACTAATGAAGTACATTAGACGATTGGAATATTTTAAAGATCTTTCGATAACCGCTTGGTCTGATAGTAGGGATGTACTTGCATGGATACGAAAACATCCGTCATGCTGGAAGGTGTTCGTGGCGAACAGGGTGTCCTATATACAAACGGAACTTCCTACTGCAATCTGGAAATATGTATCTACACACGATAATCCAGCCGATTTGGCAACTAGAGGGCTGGACTCTAGTTGTTTAAAGAATTTGAGCCTCTGGTGGCAGGGTCCGGCATGGTTACAGGAGTCAGTGGATCGTTGGCCAGAGCAACCTATCACTGCTAAACCATCAGAGATTTGTAGTAACGTGTTCGCTGCTGTGCAACCTGGTAACGAAAATTCTTTATTAACAAGATATTCTTCTCTTTCGAAATTAACACGTGTTATCGCCTTCTGTATACGATGGGCTAACAATTATAGACGACTAAAGAGAAAGGAAAGGGTATACACAGGTTTTTTAAAAACTGAAGAGTTGCATAAAGCTCTCAGCTCTGCAATTCGCTTGGCCCAAGGTTCGGCTTTCAAAGAGGAACTCGCACGACTTCGAGCAAGTCAACCACTCTCAAAGAGTAGCGTTCTTTATAAATTGCATCCATTCCTTAACGATGAGGATATTATACGAGTTGGCGGAAGGTTGACACACTCGGCTTTGCCGTTTCCGGCGAAACATCCGCCAATTTTACCCAAACGGTCGAATTTGAGCCAGATTTTTATTCAATCTGCGCATCAATTATCACTTCATGGAGGTCCGACCCTTACTTTAGGCACGCTACTACAGCGAGCATGGATAATCGGAGCGTCCGGACTAGTGAAGCGCCATGTTCGCGCATGTACTCGTTGTTTTCGCGCGCGGCCGACTTTAAGCAAGCAACTGATGGGTGCGCTACCATCTGCTAGGACCACTCCGTCTAGACCTTTTACTGTATCGGGATTAGACTATGCAGGACCGTTTAGGTTGAGAACCACAAAGGGGAGAGGACATCGTAGCTACAAGGGATATATAGCGCTGTTCATCTGTTTCTCAACGAAGGCCATTCATCTGGAAGCAGTTAGTGACTTGACTACGCAATCATTCATCGCCGCCTTTCGCCGATTTACGAGTCGAAGAGGACTATGCAAGAAGCTTTACAGCGATAATGGAACAAACTTTCAAGGAGCTGATAAGGAAATAAGAGCATTATTCAGAATTTCCTCTGATTTTTATTCAGAAATATCCGAAGATTTAGCAAACCAAGGAATAGAATGGGAATTTATTCCTCCTAGCTCCCCTCATTTCGGAGGACTGTGGGAGGCTGGAGTACGAGCTACGAAACATCATTTGGTGAGAGTCATCGGAGAGCATGCTCTTACATTCGAGGAGATGGCCACTGTACTCGCCGAAATTGAGGCATGTTTAAATTCACTGCCTCTCTGTCCACTTTCTGGCGACCTTGAGGACTTACACGCTTTGACTCCATCGCATTTCCTGATTGGTGGGTCGTCGGGGTTAATTCCTGATGTACCTCTAGAAGAGATTCCTGTAAACCGTTTGACACGGTATCAGCTGCTAAGCAGGATTCATCAAGGTTTCTGGAAACGTTGGTCACGTGAGTACCTTCACCATCTTCAAGAAAGGACCAAATGGAGGGGAACAAATGAGAATTTTGTAGTGGGACAACTTGTAGTAGTGCACGATGACCGATACCCTCCTTCCAAGTGGCCTTTAGCAAAAATAACTGATGTACATCCAGGAGAAGATGGTTTGGTGAGAGTGGTGACCATCCGAACAGGGACTTCCACCTTAAAACGTCCAATCACGCGTCTTAGTCCACTACCTCTACCAACTGAGGTAGTGACTCCAGTTAGCATGGTGAGCGGACAGTAGTTATTTCGTCAGAAGACGAAGGTGGGTGGGATGTTTAGGATTCATAAGACCCGCTGGATTATGGACATGTGTAGGGCGAATGGGTGAGTCGTGTGGTGCGAATGGTCATCGTGGGACATCGGCGATCTTCGTAGACCTCGTGACCCGATGCTATGGGACAGGAGGAGACGAGAGTGGGGAAGATTGGAGACTGGGGCATTGGGGTCTAGGAGCGCAGAGTGATTAGAACGATAGGTTCGCAAATATATAAAAGGCGATTGATAAGGAAGCATAAGCTTCAAATGGTTTGTAAGTGGTCAATTCACCCAGTTCGTGAGAGATCATCGAAATCAAGGCGGAGTTGGGTTTTCCCACCACGTCCGTGGGTTTTTTCCCGCAAATTCGAGAACTAACGTAAGCAATAAAGGAGATTTATATTTGAACGTATAACATTGTACTGTTTACCCGTCCAGCTCTCCAGATTATGAAATAACCTATATTCAATACATAAAAGATCGAAACAGGGTGAAAAAACCTTCCCTCAATTAGGGCCCCGTAGGATAACTAACCAACGGTACCATAGGGTGAAAAATACCCCCTCCCTAACCAAACACGGTCCCAATATAAGACCTTCCAACTGTGACATAGGGTGAAAAATACCCCCACCCTAACCAAACTCGGTCCCACTATAAGACCTTCCAACTGTGACATAGGGTGAAAAATACCCCCACCCTCCCTAATCAAACTCGATCCCACTATAAGACCCTTTCCTTCCTCATCCCCACCACTACCATACTAAGAGAGTCTTATCCCCACCCATCCCCCTTCCACACCACAAAACAGCTTCCCCCACTCCCTGTCATCGGAACCGCATTGCTACTCTACTCATTTGTTTAATGATTATTTTGCGATTTATTAAACCGTTACTTTCATGCTATCGGTTAGTATAAATGTTGACGAATGATGATGAGTGCGTTCACGGAGACGCTATCAACGCTACTGCGCACATATAATAGGCAATTTTCTCCGCGCAGTAGCACAAATAGCGCTAAATAGCGTCTCCGTGTACGCACCCTATATCAAGTGGGACTACAATACTGTTTTACATCGTACCCGCATTGCTTTGTTTCGCGTTTTCGAGATTTGGCGTTTTCCAACTATCGAAAAATCTACAGTTTGTGTTCAGCTAAATTCATACGGTGCGTTCTGTGTAGCTCAGCTTCGTTTGATTTTTATGAAAGTTCAAATAATTCAACTGTAGACAATACGAATTCTAGTAGTAATAGTTACATTATACAGGGTTTTTCTCTAACAGCGGAACATAGGATTGTGTTATTTAACTATAGCAATGAAGCACTTACTATACATTATTATAATTAATAAAAGCGTAGATAGTTACAATTTAATGGTTATTTTAGTTTAATTGCTTTTATTATCCATTATAAATGTCATTTTACTCAATCAATCTTGGTTACTACGTTTAATATTTAAATTAAATGGAAAACAGTAATTTGACTATAGTAATATTTACTGTAGACAAATAACACGAAATCTCCTATGTTCCGCTGTTAGAGAAAACCCCTGTAATTGCAGCCTCTTTCTGGGAGAATTATTGGACAGGGCAGAGATCTTTAAAGTCAGGGTGGACGACAGCTTTTTATAATATATTTAGAAAATATTACGATTGCGTTTTAAGTTTTAAGGACAATAAGTGCCAAGTTGATAAAGGTTGTCGAAAAACACATTTCTATGCAAAAGCTCAGTGCAAGTTTTCAACTTGCACGGAATATGTTTTTAAAGCCGTAACACCTATCCAAGCACCCTATAAAGATACACGTGTTTTAGTTATAATTATTGGAAAAACAAAACACGAAAAAGATGAATTCTGTCGAAAATTTATTTCTAAAGAAGAGAGAAAAAGAATAGCAGATAATCTCCAAAGCTTCACGCCGTTTCTAGAAAAATACAAAATGATACTAAATGAGGTTAAATCTCATTTTAAATATGGAGACTTCGCAAACGCGCCTAGCTTAGAAGTTCTACAGAAAATATCATCTGAAAATAATAAAAGGCACGATCTTGATTCTGACCCTGATATATTCTTATTAAAACTTATTAGCCATTTTAGAAACAAATTTCCTGATGATATTGTTCATGGATATATCCAGCATCATGCTGTTACACCGGTACACACGGTTCTTTTTACCGAGAAGCAATTAAATTACTTATTGTCGATACCTAAAGAACAGACACTCCTTCATTTTGATGCAACTGGCACAATAATCAAAGACCCCCTTAATTGTGATAAACGCGTTTATTATTATGCTTTGGTATTACAAGACATTAAAGGATTAAGTCTGTTACCTATTGCTGAGTTTGTTACATCTGACCACGATATTCAATCGATAGGTAGTTTTATAGGACTATTAGACCAAAATTTGAAGAAATTATCTTGAAGAGCACCACATATTGTAAAAGTGGAAACAGATTTTAGCCTTGCACTCATTCAAGCCATCACACAAGGCTTTAATAAAATTCACCTTCGCGATAACCTAACATATTGTTATAAATATATAAATGCTGAAGAGACGGTCTTTTTCAAGACTGACCAAAATTCATATCTGTTCGACTCATTTCATTAAGAATTTTATTAAAAAAGTTCGTTCTTTCTGCGAAATTCCATCCCATCGAAAGATTGCTATCATGGCAATAACAAAATTAATCCATTCTACGACTGTTAAAGAAGTATTGTGTTATTTTGACCATTTTGAATATATTTGCTCAATTATATAATTCTACGAAAAGAGATAAAAGCCTCACTTTCTTTCATGATAATAGACATTATCAATATAATTGCGATAAACATGATATAGATGAAATTGACGATGAAATGAATCTAGATGACCCATGTGAAATGAATATAAATGATTTTGATGATGAGTTGGATGAATGCGAAGACGAATGTGAGCAAGAATGCGAACAAAATTCTAATGAATCAAATTTGAATGTCTCGCCCTTTTATAAGATGTTTCAATATGAATTTGATCAGTTTATAGCTAAAAACAAAACTTCCAATTTAGAGAAATCAAATGAATACCATAATATGAAGTTAGTAAAGCATGTATTAAAATATTTATTTCCGTATTTCCCCTTATGGTCTGCAGTAATAGTGAAAGATTTAAATATAACGAGGGATTCAAATTCACCAATTGAAAATTGGTTTAAAATCATAAAACATGATATATTCAAAAAAAAAATATTGCTTCCTAGATTTATTCAAACAATTGGAGAAATATTAGAAGCAAGACTAAATGAAAGGAAATATAAGCTTTATAGAAAGAAAATGAAAAAATTAGTTGCAAAAGAAGAGAATATAAATCTTGCAGAAGAAACATGGAGGAAGAAAGGAAAGAGAAGCACCTGCAATTTTTATTTTAAATAGGCTAAAAAAATCGAATGCCTAAAATTTCAAGAAGATAAAAATATTTGTGAGATTGATGGCATAACACTTTCTCAAAGTATCGAAGAAACCTCTGCACCAACAGACATCAGATCTGTGGCTATATCATCAAAACAAAAAGGCACTATAATATCTACGGATACTCTTTTAAACTCTACTGAATATTTAAGACAATTTTTATCATCGAAGACGAAATACCCAAAAGGATTTCCTGAATTGTATAAAAATATTGGTAATATTATAATAGATAAACATAGTTTTAATTCCCTTTCTGCAGATTCATATGTCGACGATTCGATAATAAATGCATTCGGTATTCTTTGTCAGGATTTAATTAATATAAATGATGAAATTGTAGAAATATTTGATACACATTTAATTTCGAAGATAATGTCGGGTCATATTTCGAAAGGTTACATCAACTGGATAAGTAGTAGAAATCTTTATAAAATTTCGATTTGGTTAGCACCGGTTTTCGATTTTGCAAAACAACATTGGACACTATTGGTAGTCGATGTAACCGAGAAGATACTTGTCTATATTGACTCCTTGCATTCGAAGCCTTCGCCAACTTTAATAAATAACTTTTGTATTTTTACTGTGAAAGTTTTTCAAAGAGAAAATATTAATATTAATTGGAAAGAGTGGAAATATTTCACCCCGACAGATATTCCTCTTCAATACAGAAAGCATAGAAAATTAAACGTTAATTGCGGAGTACATGTGTGTTGGTGGATGCTCATTATATGCACAGGAGTAAATATAAATTTCTCAGATGAAGATATGGACAACTGCAGAAAGGGAATTGCCACATTTATTTATTATATTAAAGATTCACAATTGAAAACTGAAAAAAGAACAAAAATTCGAGCAGAGCTGAATGAATTGTTCGGCGAAGTATCAAGCAAATGTTATAGCGCTCCTATACCATGTAAGAAAACTCCATCTAATTAATACAACAACTGTAGAATTTTGTGCATCCTTGAAAAATAAATTTGCCAAGCAGTAGTTGAAAATAATCTTTATTTCATCTATTATTCCATCAACATAGGAAAATTTAAACAAAATATATTTAATCATAATTTCTAGTATCTTATTACATTCCCCATCAAAAGAAATAAGAATCATACGTGTTGGCGACATCCTTAATGTCTTTTCTTAGCTAAAAATAAAAGTTTAACTAAATATATTCAGGTTTTCGAACTTTCGGCTACGTTTTCCAAATAGAAGGAATTAAAATTTTTTTTAACTACACACTTATGTAGCTCTTTAAATTCTGGATCTAACAGTATGAATTCCGGGAGGGTTCGCGACTCCCTTAATGCCCTTTTTTAACTGAGAAATTTAACTTTTTATACCATAAACTGACGTTCTATAACTTTGGGCTGAATTTTTTAAATAGCAGGACATTCTTTTAATGTTTTTCTCCAATACAGTCTTTTAGCCCATTAAATTCAGAATGAAACTATATGCATTTCGAGAGGGTTCGCGACTCCCTTAATACCCTTTTTTAATCAAAAAGTGAACAGAACTCGAAATAGATAGATAAACTGACGTTTTCTCTCTTTGTGCTAGATTTTTGAAATAGCGGAAATTTTTTTAATTTTTTTCTCCTATACAGTCTTTTGGCCCATTAAATTGTCAATAAAATGGTATGCATTTCGTGAGGGTTCGCAACTCCCTTAATGCCCTTTGTTAACTGAGAAATGAACAGAATATGACTTAGATAGATGAACTGCCGTTTTCTAACTTTGGGCTGAATGTTTTAAATAGCAGGAAATTTTTTAAATTTTTTTCACCTACACAGTCCTCTAGCCCATTAAATTCTCAATAAAAGAGTATGGATTTCGTGAGGGTTCGCGACTTCCTTAATGCCCTTTTTTATCCAAAAACTAAACAGAATTCAGAATAGATGGATAAACTAATGTTTTCTATCTTTGGGCTGGATTTTTTAAATAGCAGGCATTTTTTTTAATTTTTTTACATTCACAGTCTTCTAGCCCATTAAATTCTCAATAAAACTATATGCATTTCGTGAAGGTTTACGATTCCCTTAATGCTTTTTTCTAACCAAGAAGTAATCAGAATTCAGAATAGATGGAAAAACTAACGTTTTCTGTCTATTCTGAATTCTGTTTAGTTTTTGGTTAAAAAAGGGCATTAAGGGAGTCGCGAACCCTTTCGAAATGCATATCGTTATATTCAGAATTTAATGGGCTTTGAGGCTGTGTATGTGAAAAAATATTTTTAAAAATGCCTGCTATTTAAAAATTCAGCCCAAAGACAGAAAACGTTAGTTTATCTATCTATTCTGATTTCTGGTTACTTCTTGGTTAAAAAAGGGCATTAAGGGAGTCGCGAACCCTTTCGAAATGCATATTGTTATATTCAGAATTAATTGGGCTTTGAGACTGTGTATGTGAAAAAAATTTAAAATAATGCCTGCTATTTAAAAATTCAGCCCAAAGACAGAAAACGTTAGGTTATCCATCTATTCTGAATTCTGGTTACATCTTGGTTATAAAAAGGGCATTAAGGGAGTCGCGAACCCTCTCGAAATGCATATGGTTTTATTCAGAATTTAATGGACTAAAAGACTGTATAAGAGACACAAATTTTAAAAGTTTCCTGCTATTTCAAAAATCCAGCCCAAAGTTAGAAAACGGCAGTTCATCTATCTAAGTCGTATTCTGTTCACTTCTCAGTTAACAAAGGGTATTAAGGGAGTCGCAAACCCTCGCGAAATCCATACTGTTTGATTCCGAATTTAAGCAGCTTCAAAATGTCTTGTTAAAGGAAATTAAACAAATTTCTTTATTTTTAAAAAACTCGATTGAAAGTAGGAGTGCCACCGATTTCGTATACCGGGTGACTCGCCAACTTCATGCTGTGCGTTTCCTGAACTCGCGGCTAGAAAGTCGCGGCTATCTTCAGTCTCATAACTCGATCCCCCTTTTCCGTAATTCCTTTTCTTATTCTTTCCACACTTTTCTTAGTATGCCGTGTGTGTGATGTGTAGAGCAAAGTGACTAATTTGTATGATAAGTGTGCGTGAATCCTGGCAGGGTGACCCGATAATTTCTATTATTCGTGTGTGATTTCTTTTATGAAATAAAATAGTGTTTTTATTTAGTTTTGGGTGAGTTTTAATTTCCGCTCATTACAAATTGGCGCCCAACGTGGGGCCCTGCCATCTTGAAGGATTCTTAATAGCCCGCAAATCGGCCATTTTGCTCTTAGTATTCAGTGAATTTTCCCTATTTTTGCCGGCTGTGCTTCCACGGGTTCGATCGGGTTTTCTTCCGGGAACGCGTGGCAGTGCGGGTGAATAGTCGATCCTCCGGAGGGACGACTTATGAGTGGACTCGTATAAATCATTTTCAGTGATTGAATTATTGAGACTAAGTGCCGACTCGCCGTTGCCGCCCGCCATTTTGTTCCGCCCGCCATCTTGTCAAGCAGACAGAGAAAGAGAGAGAGAGGAAGAGAGAAGGAGAGATAGAAAGAAAGAACAAGGGTCCTTCGCTGTTAAAGGTAGGTGATGAGTCATTCTTCCCCCTTTCTCCCCCCGTGTAGAACATTAGAATCTTATCGCAATATTGTTCGAGTATTTCCCGCGGAAACGGTCTTATTACTTCTGCGATCGTACCAATTGAGTCTGTCGGGAGACTTGTCAATTTTGTGGGATCGGTTTTTTCGTTTTCTTTCGCGTTTCCATTTTAGGAACATGGACACTCGGTGGAGTAATGAACAGGATCTGAGCGACGCGGACCGGAGCGAGGAGCTGAGAGTCTCCCATACAGCTAGAAGGTCCTACTATTGGGATTCATATTTTCCTGAAGGTCACACCAATAGTGTTGACATGTTCCGCGAAACCCCACAGATGCCCGCGAATGATTTCGGCCCCGTTACAAGAGATCGACAAGAGGACATGGCAGATCGAATGCTGATCAACTTGGATACCGACGAGATACCACCTACCCCTGTACCTCTTCCCCAGCGACATTCAGTGAACTTTTCTTCTCCTCTAGCTGTGGAAAACTCTACTCTGACAAGTAACCCTCTTCCGTCCCGTACTCCTCCTTCCTCCCGTACCCCTTTTCCCCGTTCCGCCCTCCGTACCGCCCTGTTCTCCTCCCGAAATCTTCCATCTGCGGATGTTACCAATGGACGAGATCGAAGTTATGCTCCCATGGTACATCCTATGCAATCTTCTCTTCATGATGCGACCTGGACCTGCCCTGGTAGTAATAGTACTCCAGTTCCGGTTACCATGAGTCAAGTCATGACGGAGTCGGGATGTGCCAGCAAACCAAAAGGTGCCGTGCATCCATCTCGACCCCATCCTAGTCAGCACCAGTCCGCTCCCCACACTGCTCCGTCTTTTCGAAACAACGTCAACCCCGACACCTTTTATTCAGTCCCTCCGTACTCAGTTCCTTCTCGTTCCGCCTCCGCCAATATCTTACCTCCCCGTTCCGTCTCCTCGTATTCCCTGCCCTTCCATTCCGCCCCTTATCATTCCGTCCCCACCTATGATACGACCTTACCGCCCTTGCCGGATAATTGCGAAATAGAGGACCCTTCTATCATGTTGCTGAACCCTTTCCGTGCCTCAGCGACCTTCTCCGAAACTAGGCTCCAGCGTGAATCGAAGATTTGGGAGACGCTGCATCAGTTTGTGCCTAAGTTTTCGGGAAATCCCCAGGAGGATCTGCGAGAATACTTAACCACGTTACATAAGGTAATACAGGGTCATGATTTTAACGAAGTTGAGGTATTACGAGCCCTACCCGCTACCCTTTCCGGCTCCGCGTTATCATGGTATAGGTTAGATTACTCCCAGTGGCACTCGTATCGCGCGTTCTTAGCGGCGTTTACAGGAACGTTTATTATGACCCATCCGGCGTACGTTATCCGAAGAGAAGCCGAAGCAAGGACACAAGCGAGACCGGGGAACCACCGTTGGAATTCCTCACGAAGTTGCGAAGGATTCTCAGACGGATCAGCCCTCCGATGGAAATGGAACGACAGCTGGATTTGGCATATGAAAATTTACGTCCCGAGTATCGCAAGAAGATTTCGAGAGAAAGGATTAGCTCTTTTCCAGAATTATTGAAGAATTGTACGGCAATCGATAATGAACGAGTAAGGGAACGTATCAAGCATCCATAACCACCACCTCCAGAGCAATCATTGTTCCCAGCTGAAGCGTTCCACCCACCGAAAGGGCGCAAGCGAGCCAACGCCGCCATAGAAGAAAACGATATTTCAACATCCCAGGAAACCATCCCAGTGATACCTCCTACGACTCATAAAAACGCCGCGGTCAAGAAAACCACCAAAAAGCCCACACCGCCTAAACCAGTCGCTAAACCTGTGGAAGCCGTTCCTTCCCCTTCCCTTCTCGTACCGCCCCCAACCGTTCCGTCCATGAATGAACCCCTTCCCGGCAGTCCCGCGTATTCCGACCCTAATACTCCAAAAAACCTGCCGATAATTGGTTCCTGTTGGAATTGCCACCGATTTGGACACCTGTATCCCTCTTGCCCCTACACCCGTGGACTCTTGTTTCCGTGGTGGCCTCCCAAATTCCGTATATAGGTCCTGCCCTACCTGCTCTAAAACCGCTCCGGCAGATCCGGGAAACGAGTAAATAGGAGGACACTTCGACCCTGTGATCCTTCTCCTCCTCCTTCAACGTCAGATGGTCTGATTTCCCCAGTAGGCTATATGCCTCTTCCTACCCCGAATGCCTTAGTGGGAATGGACAATCGGTTCGGTTTGAAGTTACATCTAGTTAGATACGAATTCATAGCCTTGGTTGACAGTGGAGCAGTAACTTCGTACTTGGGAAAGAAAATTGGAGAAAAACTTCAACCTTGGTGGCAAGATACGAACGAATCGATCAGAGTAGCTAACGGAGCTATAGCACCCGTTCAAGGAATTGTTCCGATTACTATATACCTAGCATCCCGAAAACAGATCGTCCAGTTGCGAATTGTAGAATCATTGGAATATGAATGCATCGTGGGAATGGATTTCCTCCAAAAACTACAAATATCCATCAACTTCGCCACCGGAGAATGGAGTACCCGCTCAGTTCCGTCCCGTAATTTCAATATGTCTGACGACGACACTCCTGCCTTAGAACTTTCCGTATCCAGCATCACCATCTTACAACCTTCTGAGGACGAAAAGATGACCTTACAACGGTTTTGTCAAACTTTACTGCTACCTTCCGATCAACTTTTTCCGCCTACCCCGTTGACCAGTCATCATATTGATGTCCAGAACCATCCACCGATTAAATAACAGCCGAGAAGAATGTCACCGGCTATGTTAAAAATTGCTCAGGCAGAAGTGCGAGAAATGCTCCAAACCGGTATCATTGCACCTTCTCATAGCACCTGGAGTAGCTGCCCCGTTCTGATTTCTAAGTCTAATGGAAAATACCGTTTTTGTATAGACTTTCGGGATGTAAATCGAGTGACTAAAAAGGACGCCTACCCTCTTCCTAATATGGATGGCATTTTGGAGAGCTTAAGGATTGCCAAGTATATCACCAAATTGGACCTAAGTCAGGCGTACTTTCAAGTGCCTTTAGATTCCGAGAGCCAAGAAATTACGGCCTTCACGGTACCCAGATGTGGCTTATTCCATTTCAAGCGCATGCCTTTCGGTCTCACGAATGCCCCAGCTACCTTTCAAAGATTGATGGACCGTCTCATTCGCCCGGAGTGGTCCCTACATGTATTTGCATACCTAGATGATATAATAATTGTTAATGAATCGTTCCCGGAACATCTAGCGTATGTGGAAGCTGTGTTAAAGGCTCTGAGGGATGCGAACTTGAACATTAATTTGGAAAAAAGTGAATTATGCTGCTCACAGGTCAAATACTTGGTTACATCATCGACACCAAAGGATTGAAGATTGACCCTGACAAGACTGCCCTTATCGTCGATTACCCCGCTCCCCGTTCCGTTAAAGACCTCCAACGATTTCTAGGAATGGTCGGGTGGTATGCCCGCTTTATTGATAACTTCTCCCAACTCAAAGTTCCGTTAACCCAACTATTGAAAAAGGATGTTCCGTGGACATGGGATCAGGAGCAACAAACAGCGTTTGAAGAACTAAAATCCGCTCTTATGGATACTCCCGTCTTGTTGCGTCCTGACTTCACCCAACCGTTCACCGTCCAAACAGATGCTAGTAATACGGCTATTGGAGCCGTGTTAACTCAAGAAAAGGATGGCGTAGAACTCCCCGTTATCTTTGCTAGTCGTGTCCTGACGCCGGCTGAACGTAATTATTGCACTACGGAAAAAGAGTGCTTAGCAGTATTATGGGCAGTTAAGAAATTCCGACCGTATATCGAAGGGACAGAATTCAAAGTCATTACCGATCATAGTAGTCTCCAGTGGCTCCAGAAGTTACGCGAACCTAGCGGTAGATTGGCACGATGGTCCCTAGCATTACAATCATACAACATGACGATCCAACATCGGAAAGGATCTATTAACGTTGTTCCGGATACCCTGTCACGTATGTACCCTTCCCTCACCACCGCCCTTTCCGCCATTGGTACTTCCCAGGATGAATGGTACCAGTTCCGCCTTAAAAACGTTTCCGAATGTCCTTCTAAATACCCTGATTGGACAGTAAGTGAGGATAAACTTTACTACCATAGGCCGAATTCCCTTATTGAAAGTTCCGTCCCCGACGCCCACGCTTGGAAACTTGTGTTACCACTAGAAAGTCGTCAACGTGCACTGAACGATGCTCACGACCCTCCGCAATCGGGGCATCTCGGTATCGAAAAAACGTATGCTCGCGTTGCGCAAGACTTTTATTGGCCCGGCATTTATCAGTCAGTTGTAAAGTACATCAAAACGTGTCGCGTCTGTCAATCCCATAAATCTTCCACTTTAGGCCCCGTCGGCGAAATGCGTGAACATGTCAAGGAAGAACCCTGGGGGCCTATTCTTGAAGTAGTTGCGTATACGTAAGTGGCGAGTTGCGAATGATCCCAATGGAAAATCCCTAGAACAGCATTCTTGACTGTCGTACGTGAAACGTATACGCAAATTACTATTCGTAACACAACGAGTGGGTCAGACCACTCTTTTCAGTTGAAACGTATACGCTCGTGTATTGTATAATGAATTTGGACGATATAATAGTGAATGTACCAGTAATAAATGTATTAGAAAATGCTGAAATAATAGAAGAGCCAAGGAGATTTTTTCATATTAGAGACGATCCTTTTGATTTGACTAATGAACAATTCATACAATTGTTCCGTTTAAGCAAAAATGCAGCAAATTATGTTATTAATCGTGTGGAACCACATTTAAATCCACAAACAAGAATATCTGCACTTGATTCTACAACTAAGGTAATTATTATAAAATATTTAAAACATCTGTGTTAACATTTTAAGTAACTTATATGAGTACATGCATGACGTGCTTACAACGTCTAAACATGTAATTAATGGTTATAATAAATTGGCCTCACTGATTAATTATTGTTGTTTAATAATTTTTTACTTGTATGCATATATATTTTTAATAAAGGTATTTAGTAATATTAATTTCTATTAGTTGCTAATTTATTACAACCAGTATTAAATTTCTATAGGTTTTTACCACACCTAGGGTATGTAGTATACAAGCAAATAATCTAAAAATAATTAACTACAAATTGACATTAGCATACACATTAATTATAGCTATTTTTCAATATTCATTGCCAATACCTAAAAAATCTATGTTATCTCTTATATCACATGGACTGTAGACTTTCAGTACTGACAGTGAGTATTAAAACGTAGCCTGTAAATATGAATAAGTTCATAACAATAAACACAAAAGTATTTTGTTCAGGTTATGACAGCATTACGATTCTTTGCCAGTGGTTCCTACCAGATGGATATTGGAAATAATATTTACATGGCTGTCAGTCAACCAACTGTATCCCGTTGTATTCACGAAGTAATAAATGTAATGACCAGACCAGAAATAATGAATGAATGGATCAAATTTCCCAACACCATTGCAGAAATGAACGAATTACGAACGCAGTAAAGCCTTTGAGTATGAACTTTTGCATAAGGCTTTAATACATGAAGGAATATTTTCTCTCTAATTAAAGTTTTTCATTTTTTCTCTATACATAAAAATGAAAAACTGATTAAGATTTCTTTATACATTATGTATTATGAGATATTATGTATTATGCCTCATGCGACAATTATCTTTGGTCATAAATATATAAATCTCTTGTAATACTATAGAAAATAAATATGAAATATTAATACTATGTTATTATTTTGATTATTTAAATCATATAACTCTTTTGTTTTAGATTCTATAGAAAATTTGAATTTCCTGGAACCTTAGGATGTATTGACTGTACACACATTGCTATTTTTCCTCCGACAGGAAATATTAATCCTGAACATATATATGTAAACAGAAAAGGTTATCATTCAATTAATACCCAACTGGTAAGGTTCGAAACTTATATTATTAACTTGTACATACGTATACATGCACGAATGTAAATCTATATCAGGAAAGATCAAATAAATGTTTGTTATAATAATACATAGTATTTCATTACAGATCTGTGATTGGCGGTTAAAAATAATGAATATTAATGCACGTTATCCTGGTAGTGCTCATGATACTTATATTTGGAATAATTCAAATGTAAAAAATGCGATAGTTCATTTATATAGGCAAAATCCAAACAAGAATTTTCACTTACTAGGTAAGATATTTAAAGATATGTTAAAATAAAAAGATAAAAATATGATACTTTTATGTCTAAATATAGGTGATTCAGGATATTCTTTAAGACCGTGGATGATGACTCCCATAGCAGATGCAGCTGAAAATAGTCCGGAAGAGTTATATAATAAAAAACAAATGAGATGCCGATCGTTAGTAGAGCAATGCAAAGGAGTATTAAAAATGCGCTTTAGATGCCTGCTAAAACATAGAGTTCTACACTATTCGCCACCAACAGCATCTAAAATTATATACACATGTGCTATAGCTATATTACACAATATATGTATAAATAAGAATGTTCCAATGCCATTAGAATTGGATAATTATGAAGAATTAGATTTTGGAATTAATATAAATGATAATAATATTGAAGATAATGTGCGCGAAAGAAACATTCGCAGAATTAATCCAGATTTAGCAGCTGGTAGATTAAAACAACGACAGATAGTACTAAATTACTTTTCTTAATTATATTATAAAGAGTAAGGAGTTAAGTGTATAAAATTATTTGTAGTTGTAAAACATTTTTTTATTTTTATAATTTTAACACAAATAAAAATAATATAACATGAAATAATTTGTTAGTTCTTTATATTACATGTAACATATTTTGAGTATTTTTTAGTTTCTAACATTTGTAATAATAAAAGACTATCGCAATTCAATACATTTAACATAAAGTATACTATAGTGTACTATCATTCGTTTTACTGCTTATTAAAAAAAATAACTATATAGAATCAATAGCCATCATTCATTAATAAATAAATCAAAATATTGCAATACCTTTAATAGTCTTTTGTACGTATATATTAAAAGTGTATACATAAAAACCATATTTTATGTATTAAGTAAACTAAAAAAAAATCTCTTTTGCACTTATTTTGTAAAAAAAAACTGCTTTTACTCTTTCTTAGGGGTTTGCCTTAATAATTCCATAGGAATAATAAACTTACAAGAGATTGTATGAAAAGAGGATCGTAAGAATTAATGAATAGTCTAGCAGACCGTTATAAGAATATCACAGCGATATATCACAAACATAGAAAGCGTACTTCAAGTTTTTATAATTACACCTTTTCACGGTTATTATGCTGTGGAGAATAATATATATCTGTTATGGGTGTTCTACATCAGAGGATAATCCTACTAATGGTTCATCCAAGTGACCAATGTAAACACATTCTTTTATATAAGAATCTTATGTAATAAAACTGTCACTCGGATTATTCCCTAGTGTAGAATGGCCATTAGGATATTTTGCAATTCTCTACACTTATAGCCATTTTTTCTTTGGCTTCTACAGATCTTTTCATATATTTTAATCTTTCTTCATAATATTTCTTTTTTAGTTCATATGTGTTTTCATAAATATTGTTCAAATTTGTTGATACTTCAAGTGTATTTTGTAATGCCTTTTTACTAATATTTTTTTTCTTCTCAGTTTTGCCCTGTTCGCAATAAATAGCATTTGATGTCATTCCGTTATTCTTAAGTTCATTACTTATACAAGAAGATTCATTTGCATTTATATTGGTGTTTTGCTTTCTTATTATATTCTCCTTTCCGTATAAAAATTTTTTAGAAGTTGGTTTATTCTGCGCATCATCGGAATTTGCAATAGAGACAACATCTTCCTCATATTCCTGCAGATATTCGACTTCCATTGACTCATTCTGTAACGTCAATATAAACCATCTTCAATAGTAATTATGTTAATGATTACTTCCATAAAATATATTAGCATATATACATGGCCATATACATACATAATATACATATATAAAGTTCTTCTATTTTAGTTACAATTAAAATATAACGTAATTTCATATCTGTAATGTATTATATGTATATATATTTGCTACCCATCCTACATTAGTAATAAATATAAATAATTAGAAATATAATATATACAACATTAATCTATGTGTTAAATCTTACTTCTGATTCTTCCACTATATTTACAACAGATTCTCCTATATCAGGATGACCGTAAATACTGGTAGAACACATGACATCAATAATCTGTTCTTCTTGTGGTGTTAACGTTTCAATTGCTTTACCACCTCCCGTTGCTGCCATAGATTGTTTTATTTCGCTTTGTTTTATTTTACTTCGTGATTGTAAATCATGCCAGCACTACAAATATATTTTTATTCAGATTAAAATATTATTTTAAATTAATATTATATTAAAAGATTACTACTATGACACTAATTATACAAATTATTTAAAGTTTTCTCATGAATAAGAACTATTTAATATACATTACAGTTTTATAAATATAAAGATATAATTACCTTACGCCAACCTTTCCAATCTTTCTTAGCGCCATTAACTGCATTTAAAATTCCAGTAATTTCTGTCCATAAAGATATAGCGTCTTTTAGAGTGTAAGATGATGTAAATTTTCCTTTTAGTAATTGCGGGTGCTTTTTTAAATACTCAATCAATAATGTTCTTTCTTCGTTTGTGATGTTGGCACATCTTTTTCTTTTTTGTACACCATCCAACTAAAATATAGAATAACATTCATCAATAATATTGATAAAAATAAGGTCCAGTTAATACAATTTTCAAAAACGTTTACATTATTTTACAAAATTCTAACCTGTATTTTTACATCAAATTATGATTAAGAAACAAATTCTGTATTAAGACAATAAAGATTTTGTGTGTTTACGTTATTAAAATATTGTACAATTTTGCTTAATTCTAAAAATAATTTTAATTATTTTATATAAGAAAACCTTTAAAAATGGAAGTTGGGCCTTGAGGCAATCACAGGTTATCTGTGTCTTAATTATTGTATCATTTAATTAAGTTGTATTATTGCTTAATTAAATGATACTATAATTAAGACACATGGATAACCTGTGATTAACTCTCAAGGCTCAACTTCCATTCTTAACGGTTTTCGAGAGTTCAATTGACTGTTTATTTGATATAATATTAATTAATTGAATGAAATACAATACCTTTTCATCCACATCTATCTTAGTTTTATTAAAGGATTGGAAACCAAATATTCTTCAAAATATAACGTTTTACAGGTTCCACATTCCTTTGCCGACTGGTCAAGCTGATCAGGGAAGAAAGTCAATTTTTTTGAAAAGTACATACGTCTTCCTACGTTGCCAAACGTAAATCAGTGCAATGGAAAGATTATACGTTTCCACTTGCGAATACTGCTCAAGAATACCGTTTTAGAAACGTATGCGCATTTCCATCGTTCGAATCATGCGCATACGTAACATTACGAACAGTTTCAAGAATAGGGTCCCTGGACTCTAGTCGCTGCAGATATTATGGGACCTATACCACCGAGCAAGACCCAGAAAAAGTATCTCCTCGTAATGCAGGACTACTTCAAGAAATATGTGGAATTAAAAGCTCTAAAGAAAGCGGACAGAAAATTCATTGCCAATGCGTTTTCTTCATTAGTCGTCCATCGCTGGGGTTGTCCTACGTATCTTTTGACTGATAATGGAACGGAATTCGTTAACCGAGAAATTAGAGCCATGACCCAAGCCTACCATATCACCCAAATAACTACCCCTCCCTATCACGCCCAAGCAAATCCCGTGGAAAGAGTCAACCGAACTCTTAAAACAATGATCGCCATGTATGTCGAAAAGGACCATCGTGACTGGGATCAAAGACTGGAGGAGTTGCAATTTGCTGTTAACACCTCCGTACAGAGTTCCACCCAATTCTCCCCGGCTTTCTTGAATAATGGTAGAAATCCCGTCCCTATCTCGAATTTGCGTAAAGAGGAAAGATCCATGGACATCGAACCCAGCGAACCAACTATCTGGGCCGAAAAAATTACCCGATTGGAACATGTCCACGATCTAGTACGAAAACATTTGGGGCAAGCCACCATGAAACAAGCTCGTGAGTATAATAAGGGCCGACGTTCTATAACTTTCCAGGAAGGAGACCAAGTGCTACGCCAATATTATGTACTGTCTTCTGGGAGTCAAGGTTTCACGGCTAAACTGGCTCCTAAATTTGTCGAACCCTATATCGTGGATAGAGAAGTTTCTCCCGTAGTATATCGTTTGCGTGCGGAAAATGGTACGATCGTAGAACGCGTTCATGTCAAGGATCTTAAGAAATTCGTTACCGATAACGAGATGCCACCCTCTAATCAAGAGGTTTCTGCCCCATTATAGGAGGATGCTGCCCCATCACCGAGCAGGGCCTCGGAGGAGAACCGGCCGGATCAGTCCCGTCGACCGGCAGGGACAGGGGTCCCCGAGCCACTCCCGCTCTCTGACTCCCCCAACCTCCCCATCTCACATTCCCTCCCCCTCCCGCAGCCCCTCTCCCTCCCGATCCAGCCCAACGACGACGGCCCCGACCCTGGTCATCTGGCGGATGTGGATCGAGGCAGCGAAGGCCGCCGGCCTCGTCTTCCGCGAGCCGCTAAGAGAGCCGGCATCTCTTCTGCCCCGTGTTCCGTCCCGCATTCCCCGTCCCGTCTCGCCCCGTCCCGAATCCTCCCATTCCGCCTCCTTCCGTCCCATATCCGCAGACCCTGTCCCTCGTTCCGAATCGCCCGAGCCCCAGCCTAAATCCCTATCCCCGCTTTCCACCCCCTGCCTCCCTCTTCCTCCTCAAGTTCCGCCCGTATCTCACCCACTCCCTTTCCCGTCCTTCCTTTCCCTAAACCCACTCCCTTTGTTCCCCAGTCCATTCCCGCGTCCCCTGCCTCCTCTCAACGCCTCTGTTCCCACCGTCCTCCACACCGACGGCAGTGGAGTGACGTCCGTCCCATTCCCTCTTCCCCAACTTTCCTTCCCAAACTGCCCATCCCCAATCTCCCCGTTTCATCCCCTCCTACTCCTCCTGCCTCCAACCTCCTCATCCGCCCCCTCATGTCCTTCACCGCCACCCCTCCTCCCAATTTCCCCATTCTTCGCCCTTCTTCTTCCCCCGTAAATTCTCCAATCCCATCGTCCCCCTCACCCACCTATGCCCAAGCTACCCGGACCCCGTCGCCACCACCAACAAGGCCGACTCTCCTGTCTGGGTCTCCTTCCGGCAGCCGGATTTCCGAGCTGGTGTCCCCCCGTTCCCGGCGCAAAGATACGCGGACATGCTGGTCCTGTGAGGAGGAGGGGCATTTGCATCGCAATTGCCCCCTGCCCCGCGGGAGCCGGTACTGCTTCAAGTGCGGCTGGAGGGGGGTAACTGCCGCGAAGTGCCCGAGCTGTCGGAGAGAGTGGTTGGCCCAGGAAGAGAGGGGCACCACCATATATCCTCCCATACACCCTAAGTAGACCCTTCATTAACCCGTTCCGTCCCATTATTAGATGCCCCGTTTCGCCCCCCACTTTAGTAACGTTCTGCCCCGTATATAGTAGCGTCCGTTCCGCATTCAAATCGTGTTGTCGTCTCGTCATCGCGTAACTTTTCCGTTTGATCTATGTTCTACTTGTCGAGAGCGGGAATGGTCGAGGATGCCGAGCCTCCTGTTGGGAGATGGGCTGCCTCGACCGTTCTCCTCTTTTCCGTCCCGAGCCCACCCCAAGGACCTGGAGATGACTCACCACCACCTATGCAGTCAAGGTACGTAAGCTCTAAAATAGAATGCTCTCTTTATTTTTTTTGTGTGTTTATATTGTGAACACTGAATGCCTCAGAAGGACAAGGCGGAGGACGACGAATAGGGACTATCGCGGGATAGATTGCTCCTCTAGCGCACTGTCACTCGAGTATTCAATTTTCGCATCTTGAGCATGCTCTTTGGGCAATATACGATTGGTCTGGGGAATCCAGGGCAAAGTAGATTAAGATCACTCATTATAATGTTCTGAAAGGAGGTTAGTGGTTAAGACAAAGATTTATTAGAGAGCCGAGCAAATGGCCTAATTATTTTCCGTTGCATTGTATAGCAGCTTATTTGGGCAAACGCCCCTTTTTGGATTGTACTGAATTTGGCCTGGTGAAAGATCGAGGAAGATCATTTATATTAAGTTTACTGGCAATGCCATCTCCCCCTTGTATCATAGTGTAAATTAACTTAGTAATTAAGAACCCCGGATCGCCCTGCCAGTCGAAATATTAGAGAGAAACCTCGAGAGGTGTTCTCTCAGCGTTCTTTTCTTTCTCCCCTGGCCCAGACTACGTGGGGGGGGGGGGGGAGTTGTAACGTGGTACGACGTTACGAAGCTTATTTCTTTCTCGTTGCCCATCCGCATAGCCTGGTGTACCCTACTTCCCCCCCCCCCCCACCCCCCCCCCCGTCGAAATATTCGTTTATTATTTCCGACTTAGTTAAGTTGTGTACGGAGCGCGGCGGTATAGCACGACACGGCGCAGCGTGACAACAAGACGGTGAGGTCGCGCTCGGCCCACCGTTGTCAATATTGATGCCCCTTTTATGTACAATGACCGGCAGAAATGGCGTCCCTTGATGCGTTTAGGAACCGCATTTTAGGATCCTTCACTGTATACTCTATTCTGCTAGGCGGAGATAGGGGAATGGAACGCGATAACTATAGTAGTTAGTTTATCTCACTCTAAATGCGTGAGTGCGAGAGAGGGAGCTTTATACGGCATAGCAGGGCAAGCCAGGCGTCCCGAGGCTAATTTCTATCTGTGCCATTGCCTATGGCTATCTCTCTCGCTCGGTAAGAATCATTCGTCCGTCCTTGTTTAGGTCAGTTCTACGCCAATGGATACTCTCTAAAGAAGATTTTCTCAGGCGACACCATTGAAGACTGCGATTACAGCGGGGATTTTAAAATACTGTGCACCTGTCACTGTCAAACGTCAGTATGAAAGATTATTGTCGCTTACAGCGTTTGGTGCAATTAACATTATAAGTCTGGATTATTATGTGATATTCTGTAATGCACATATATATATATATACATATGTTAATTTACTTTTAATTTTTTAAACCAATAAGTTATTGGCATTATAGAAGAAACTCATTTAAATATAAGAATATACTGGTTTCCACTTATGTAACTTTTCTTGTAAATATAACATAATTTTAATTAATAAAATTCACTCGTTTATTAATCAGACTAAGAAGAGTCATTTCTTTTAAATTTTAACATGTATAGAATAATATCCTAAACGCGCACACTTAACTAATTATTATTAGAGAAATATATTTATAATCGTTACACATTGAAAATAATATATCTCAATATCCTTCAGTTTAAAATATCATTTACATTGAAGAAATCTTGATCAATGGTCATGAAGAGTTCGTGGCTCAATGGCTAGGTCGCTTGCCTCGAAGATTAGTTAAAGCGCTTTTGTCGGTGGTTCGAGTCCCGCGGGAGATATTTTTTTTTCGTTTTAAAAGCATTATTATCTTTACTTTTGGTTAATTATTTGGAAGCATTGCTACTGCCTCCAAACATATCTTTGCAAACCTTAAAATATACAATGTTATATTTATGCTTTTTTTGTAATCTAATCCATATGAGCAGGAGCTCGCTTCTTCGGCATTTGTTTTTGTGCATTACAGAATATCACATAATAATCCAGACTTATAATGTTAATTGCACCAAACGCTGTAAGCGACAATAATCTTTCATACTGACGTTTGACAGTGACAGGTGCACAGTATTTTAAAATCCCCGCTGTAATCGCAGTCTTCAATGGTGTCGCCTGAGAAAATCTTCTTTAGAGAGTATCCATTGGCGTAGAACTGACCTAAACAAGGACGGACGAATGATTCTTACCGAGCGAGAGAGATAGCCATAGGCAATGGCACAGATAGAAATAAGCCTTGGGACGCCTGGCTTGCCCTGCTATGCCGTATAAAGCTCTCTCTCTCGCACTCACGCATTTAGAGCGAGATAAACTAACTGCTATAGTTATCGCGTTCCATTCCCCTATCTCCGCCTAGCAGAATAGAGTATACAGTGAAGGATCCTAAAACGCAGTTCCTAAACGCATCAAGGGACGCCATTTCTGCCGGTCATTGTACATAGAGTATGAGAGCGAACAATCTCCCGTGTGTCGGTTCTGTAGTTCTCTAAAATAAGAGTTTGTAATAGCCGCACACGGAAGAAGAGTAAATGGTGAAAATGATCGTATGGATGTTATCTTCTCTCCCCTTCCCCTACGTTCTGTCCCTGCTGTACATAGTTTCCCCTTCTCCCGTTCCGTCCCTGCATTTCAACGTTCCGCGCAGCCTTCTCCCACCAGCCCTAGCAGTAGTCGACGGATTCAAACACCGCGCCAACCTATGCGGAGCTACCACACCACCTCCAAGCAGTGCTACCAACCCAGTTTCGTACCGAATAAAGGAATGGATTGGAATACGAATCGATCCTGACTATTGATTGGATGTTCAGGATCACACTCCTGTCAGCCATCAATCAAATTAATAGTTGAACTTGATACAAATAAGGAAAGGACGGAACTGGATACCAGAGAGGAAGATTCGGAAAAAGGACCACGTCTTGTCGCGCTTTAGACATCGCTGCCGTGCGTTCTGCTGTGCTGCCTCTAAGCATTTTTTGTAAGGATACTTTCCACACCAACCGAGTCGGGAAATTGTAATGATTCAACCCCGAACTCGTTTTGAAGAATAGGACTACTGGAAGTGCTGCCGGTATTCCTTAATTCCCTACCTCCCTACCTTCCCCCGACGTTTTACCCCGTTACGCCCACACCCTAACTCGATCCCCCTTTTCCGTAATTCCTTTTCTTATTCTTTCCACCATTTTCTTAGTATATCGTGTGTATGATGTGTAGAGCAAAGTGACTAATTTGTATGATAAATGAGCTTGAATCCTGGCAGGGTGACCCGATAATTTCTATTATTCGTGTGTGATTTCTTTTATGAAATAAAATAGTGTTTTTATTTACTATTGGGCGAGTTTTAATTTCCGCCCGTTACAATCAGTGATGATAGAAAGCGGGTATTCGTCCCCCCACTATGCAACCATAGGCTCACTACGACTCCGAAAGCCTTCTGGAAATTCTGGCATGCGTGAGACATCCCCACTCGTGCCCCTTCTCGCTGATCACATCATCACAGCGATGCATACGTGTCTCGGCTTCCGTCGCTTGACTTCGGCTATTTTCGTTGAACGTAAGTACGAAAGAAAGCGGTATACTTTTCTCGGACCTCTCTTTCTCGCGCTCGATCTTCGTTCGTTTAGCCAACGAGCAAAGCCGTGCTAGCCGAATCAAATTAAGAAATGTCTTTTCTGGCAGCTATGATAAAAAAGCTGGCTACGTTGAATGAATATTAAAATAATATTTATAAGCAGCCATTAACTTATTAGATTTTATAATAAATAAGGAAATGCGATGATTTTACGTAACATTAATCAATTTTGTTGAGACTTATATATTACGTATTATTGTTAAAAATATTTCATTTTCTTAATTTATTATTTAATCTAGTAGATTAATGGTAATAAACAAAAAATCATTATGAAAACAAAATTTAAAAAAATTGCACGAGTCTTCGGGAATCGAACCCGAGCCCGCGATAACAGCAGGCAGTCACCTTACCATCTACGCTATGGCACTTTTTTGGCAGCTTAGAAGCAAAATCGCAAGTCGCTTATTAAAGCGATGGAACCTTTCTCTATTAAGTTTAATTTCCAGAAGAAAATATTAATTATAATCTTATATTTATTTACTTCGTATGTCTTTTAATAATAAAACAAAATATTTTTTTTACATATTTCTAAACATTAATGACTTTAATTGCTGTAGCTTCAAAAAGTGACTCTAACATTGCGGAGAACATTTTTGAAAGCTGCAGAGTTAAAAATAAGTAACCCAAGAATCGTATTTGGTATTTAATATGTCATTCCTATTGGAATCTATTTAATTTAAAATACCTCATAAATAGAAAAACGATTAATCGTTCTTAACAAGTAAAAGCACGTGGCTGACAGAGATTAAGTCCATATTTATAATAGATAATATATGAAAATAAATAAATAAATTGTGATCGATTTTTTACATTTTCAAATAATAGTATCGCATAATTAAAAGAGTTAGTGCAAAAGTGGATGAGCTAGTCTAAAGGATCGATATCGCAATTTTGGCAAGTCATCGAATAGTTCCTCCCAATCTTTCTCCTTTAATTTTTACAATTTCTGAGAAATAAGCATCGTTTGCTAATTTTGAATTTTTCCTTCCGTACGAACATTAAGGTGCGGGTACACGGCGCGTGAAGTGCCTTTTTGAGCCGGAAAAATTGCTTTTATCGAAAAAAGTTGTTTAGACATCGTAGAAAGTAGACATTTAGGGCTACACGTAGATATGCTTATTTCTCAGAAATTGTAAAAATTAATGGAGAAAGATCGGGAGGAACTATTCGATGATTTGCGAAAATTGCGATATCGATCCTTTAGACTAGCTCATCCACTTTTGCACTACCTCTTTTAATTATGCGACACTATTATTTGAAAATGCAGAAAATCGATCACAATTGATTTATTTATTTGTCTATTTTCATATTATATCTATTATAAATATGGACTTAATCTCTGTCAGCCACGTGCTTTTACTTGTTAAGAACGATTAATCGTTTTTCTATTTATGAGGTATTTTAAATTAAATAGATTCCAATAGGAATGACATATTAAATACCAAATACGATTCTTGGGTTACTTATTTTTAACTCTGCAGCTTTCAAAAATGTTCTCCGCAATGTTAGAGTCACTTTTTGAAGCTACAGCAATTAAAGTCATTAATGTTTAGAAATATGTAAAAAAAATATTTTGTTTTATTATTAAAAGACATACGAAGTAAATAAATATAAGATTATAATTAATATTTTCTTCTGGAAATTAAACTTAATAGAGAAAGGTTCCATCGCTTTAATAAGCGACTTGCGATTTTGCTTCTAAGCTGCCAAAAAAGTGCCATAGCGTAGATGGTAAGGTGACTGCCTGCTGTTATCGCGGGCTCGGGTTCGATTCCCGAAGACTCGTGCAATTTTTTTAAATTTTGTTTTCATAATGATTTTTTGTTTATTACCATTAATCTACTAGATTAAATAATAAATTAAGAAAATGAAATATTTTTAACAATAATACGTAATATATAAGTCTCAACAAAATTGATTAATGTTACGTAAAATCATCGCATTTCCTTATTTATTATAAAATCTAATAAGTTAATGGCTGCTTATAAATATTATTTTAATATTCATTCAACGTAGCCAGCTTTTTTATCATAGCTGCCAGAAAAGACATTTCTTAATTTGATTCGGCTAGCACGGCTTTGCTCGTTGGCTAAACGAACGAAGATCGAGCGCGAGAAAGAGAGGTCCGAGAAAAGTATACCGCTTTCTTTCGTACTTACGTTCAACGAAAATAGCCGAAGTCAAGCGACGGAAGCCGAGACACGTATGCATCGCTGTGATGGTATATGTGATCAGCGAGAAGGGACACGCGTGGGGATGTCTCACGCATGCCAGAATTTCCAGAAGGCTTTGGGAGTCTTAGTGAGCCTATGGTTGCATTGGGGGGGGGGGGGGGGGGGGGGGAACGAATACCCGCTTTCTATCATCACTGGTTACAATATATATGTATATATATATATATATATATATGTATATATACTTTATTAGTTTTCAGGTACTTCATTCAAATTTCAATCTAAAGATACAATTTAGTATATTTAATAAAGCACTTTTTGCAAGGTTACCCTAACAGCACACTTAACTAAAAGTTGACTGAAAGTCGCCTTTTATTAGTCAACCTCAAATCAACTTGTAATTGTCGACTGTAAGTCGACTCTTCTAGTAAAATTCTATGTCAACTATTGAAAGTTGACTTGAGGTTGGCATTTACCAGTTGACTTCAAGTCAACTTGTAAATACCGCCTGCAAGTCAATTTTCGCTGTACAGTATACTATATATATATACATATATATATATGTTTCTGTTACCAAATTCAGTTAATAATTCTTGTGTTTATAATATATAATATATAATGAAAATAAATTTAAATTTATAATAATATAGTAATCTGTTTAAATTTAATATATTATAAAATTCACTGACAGTACTATTAGTACTATCATACCTATAAGATGCTAGACATAAAATGTATAAATTTCAGTATCTGTAGTACTGGCAGTGAATTTTGAAACACGGCACATGATAACCTAAAAATTCAACTGTCATAAGTAAGCTTAGAGGCGACTAGTATAAGCAGAGATGAAACGGGAGATTGCTCATACGAGGTCCCGAGGCAAGGTTGCCAAGTCCGCCATCTTGAATAGTACTACGCTCTATAGTAAGTGAATTTTGATATAAGGAATGCAGACTGCACAAAGTATACTGCCAGCGGAAATACATCAGTAGCCATCTTAAATGCAGAACGTAATATATCAAAAATTATATATAGTATATTCACAGCCTGTCACCGTGAACGGCGTGAACGAAGACAAATGTTAGTATACGGAAAAATAAAGTGTAATAAAGAAATAAGGAGTAGTGACAGCTTTGATCTATCTGACAGCTGATGTACTTATGGTATAAGTGAATAAATAAAATAAAAATGCTTTTCCTAAATTGATTTTTAATTTTGATAAAATGGTCAAATGTAGCCATTAATTAATTAGATTTGGTAATAAATACAAAAAATGCGTTTTATTATAACAAATGAGTTGAGGTAAAATAAACTCAATGTTTTTATATTAATCTGTTAACAAATGCATTTTTTTATTTATTATTGAGTCCAATAAATTAATGGTTATTAAAAAAAAAATTCCTTGTAATGAAAAAAAAAATGAAAAAATTTTAAACTTCACCAAGACTCGAACACGAGCCCACCGCATGACAAACGGCAACCTTACCGCCTGCGCTACAGCGCTCACCTGATGTACCAAGAGCAAAACAGCCTTTTAAAGACTGACTACAATTCTTTCACTAACTCGTCATAAACGATCAAGAATTAGCTGTAATAATAAATACATTTATCTACATAGCATTATTGTACTAAATTTATTGTTTTTAATTTGAAGCATACATTTTGCATGAAGATATGATAATTTAAGGGTAACCATTCAGTACTCTATATACAAAACTATTCATATGCTCAACTATCATAAATTAATTAATATTATAATATTTGTTATATGTAGTCGAATAACTATGATAAACCAGCATATGAATAGTTTTGTATTTAGAGTATTGCATGAACACCCTTAAAGTATCGTATCTTCATGTAAAATGTATGCTTCAAATTAAAAACATAATAAATTTAGTGCAATAATGCTGTGGAGATAAATGTATTTATTATTGCAGCTAATTTTTGATCGTTTATGACGAGTTAGTGAAAGAATTGTAGTCAGTCTTTAAAAGGCTGTTTTGCTCTTGGTACATCAGGTGAGCGCTGTAGCGCAGGCGGTAAGGTTGCCGTTTGTCATTCGGTGGGCTCGTGTTCGAGTCTTGGTGAAGTTTAAAATTTTTTCATTTTTTTTTCAATACAAGTAATTTTTTTTTTAATAACCATTAATTTATTGGACTCAATAATAAATAAAAAAATGCATTTGTTAACAGATTAATATAAAAACATTGAGTTTATTTTACCTCAACTCATTTGTTATAATAAAACGCATTTTCTGTATTTATTACCAAATCTAATTAATTAATGGCTACATTTGACCATTTTATCGATATTAAAAATCAATTTAGGAAAAGCATTTTTATTTGCTTTGAGTTTTTAGGTAAACGCAGCACCACTTCACTCGGATGACACGTAAAAATGTCACGGTTACCGGTAGTCGCTCTTCTTCTGACGCCAATGTTGCCTGAAGTCCAAATCACACCTATGCTCTCCAGGCATAGTTGTGTTTGTACCGCTTCCCTTTAAATTTTCTATACTGCTGCTGGCTAGCGCTTATCTTCATGTTTGTTGCTAAAAGCTTGATTCTGGCATCACTGCCGTGTGGAACTATTAGGCCCGGTGTCACAAGCCTTGATTAACTTAAGTTGTTGATTAAGAAGTGCTGACAATCGCTACAAAATTAAAATAAGATACACCGAGACATCAGTTTAAGTTGTCGGTACTGAGGTGTGAATTGTTAGAGAGTGGTTGGAACGAAGGAATACTGTGGAATATTGGAACAGTTAGGAGAAGGAAAAAGTAAATTGCAACAATTTAAATATAAATTTAATATTGAATTGCATGATATAAAGGTAAGCTTAGTTGTAAATATAAATTGAATTTTTTAAATAATAAACATTATATATATTTGCATTAAATTTATTTTTATCAAGAGTATTGAATTTTTACAAATTTTTATATTTTATAATATAAATGATAACTTAAAGAACATAGATAAACAAGAAAAAATTTGTGGAGTATATTTACAAGTAAATTTGAAGAAACATTTCGCACAATTATAATGTCAATTAAATACATGATATATATTTATTTGGCTACACAGTGTATTTTATGACGAAGTTTTTTTTGAAAAATATGATTCTCCACGACAAATTAATTTTTGTATATGACATTTAACAAGCAGAAGAAACATTAAGTAGTAATTTTGATATTGCTTCTTTTTATTGATACTTATTAATTTTGAAGATTATCATGAACAACAGTCTGACAGAGTTTATTTTGGAATGGATGGAAGATGAAGAAGAGGAAGATGAACAAGTGAACTTATATATTCAAGCTCAAAAAGAAGAAACACGAACTTTTAGACAACAAAAGAATTGGTTTGATATATTAAATAATGATGATTTTAGAGAAAGATTTCGTCTTACCAAAAATGAATTTATAATGGTTCTAAGAAAAATATATGGAGGTTTAATATACCAAAATGGAACAAGGTTAGTTTAATCCAATATTTTTGTTTTTAATTATACTATTATAGCTAGACTTTCAAAGTAAAACTTGTATGATGTAAAGGATGACAGATAATAATGTCATTAATTCATTGTGTAAATTAATTTAAAGTTTACTTGAAATTTACCCTGAATAAATTTTCAAATATCTTATAGTTCATTCTGGAATAAAATATATTTTCTTTAATTTAATTTATTGTACTAATGCAATAGTCTATAATAAAATTATCTATAGCCAACAACCTCAATTTGAAAGATGTTTACTAAAATGTTCTTCTTACAAAATAAAGCTACACATAATTTTTTAAAGCAAGATTATTTATACCCTATTTTATTGCAGATCAACTAATATATTACCCATTAATCAATTACTTGCCTGCTTACGCTTTTATGCTACTGGATGTTATATGGTAACTTGTGCAGATTTTTGCGGCTTCAGTAAAAAATCTGCTCAGAGAATAATACACAGAGTTTCTCCACTTATTGCAAATATGCATTCTGAATTTATAAAATTCCCCGTAAATAATAATGAAATTTTGGGGATGCAGCAAGGAAATTTCCAAAAATCAGGATTTATAAGGGTTATAGGCGCTATTGATTGTACACATGTAAAAATTGAATCATATGGTAAGATGCATTTGTCAAATATTTTGTTCCAAAAAAAAAGTTGAGATTTTCTATCATTAACCAATGTTAATGAAACAGGTGGGGATGATTCTGAACTGTACCGAAACAGGAAAAGTATTTTTTCAATAAATGTACAGGTCATTGCAAACTCTAAATTAGAAATAATAGATTTTGTAGCACGTTGGCCTGGATCAGCACACGATTCGACTATATTTAATCACTCTACAATAAAAGCGCGATTTGAAGCTGGACAATTTGGGAACGCTCTATTGCTAGGAGATGCTGGTTACCCAAACTTACCGTACTTGATGACACCTTTGCAAAATCCTGTAACGCATGCTGAAAATTTATACAATGAATCACAAATTAGAACTCGTTCTATGGTAGAGCGTTGTTTTGGAACTTGGAAAAGAAGTTTTCCTGTTTTATCTATCGGAACACGTTTTAAAACAGTGCAAAGAACTCTTGCAGTTATAGGAGCTACAGCTGTTTTACATAATATATTAAGACATACATTAGATGTTGAAGATTTTGATCCTAATTTATATAATGCCATAATACAAGAACAAGGAAATGAATTTCTGCATAACGATGAAAGAAGATATTTAATAGATCACTATTTTCAAAATATTTAATGTTTTGCTTTAAGGAAATCCGAGGAGTTTGCTTTTAGACGTTAGTAAATAATATAATAACTGTAAAGTTAAATGGATATATAAATATAAAAAATATTGTAATTAGATAAATACGTCGCCTTAAAATTTTAGAACTGAACTGTTATGGTAAAGCTAAGGATAAACAATACGTTTTTAACGTATGATGTAAGAATTAAATTCATTTTATTAAACTTTTTAATTAAAACAAAAATATATTTCTTTTATTTCTCTATGATCTTAAACATAGCTAAATAATATTTTGTAATTAACACATTGGTACTATAAACTGGTTACAATACATATGTAAATCATATATCACATTGCACATATCACATTGATATAAATTAAAACAAAAATTATGTAATAACCCCGCTATACTATATTAATAAACTTTATATACTTCTTAATAAAATCTAAAATTTCTGAACTTTTGTTGTTTTCAAACTTTTATTGGGATTTCAGTTTGATAAGTCACTTGAAGCGAAGTCTTCCTCCTGTTGATTTAATTTCTTTAGCTCTGCTTTTAACAATCTTCCTTTTAACTTTTCATTTCGTAATTGCTCCTTTATGACATTTTTTTCTATTGCTTGTTTATGAATTAAATTCTCCTTCATCAAATTTGTTAATTCAATTTTAGAATTCAATAATATGTTTTGAGTTTCGGTCAGCATTTTGTGGTTATTCTTTTTTTTCACACCAGTTATAGAATCTCCCTTAACAATCATTTTTAAAGGATTACTAATAGGCTGTGATAACTTTCTTGGATTCCAATCTTTCCATTCATTAATTTCATTGTCCTTTAAAAGATACTGTTAATAAAAATAATATACTTAATAGAGAATGTGTAATCAAAACGATTATACAAAAGAAACAAGTTCAAGTATTTTACCTGATAAATTTCTTTTGGATCATCTGGATCATCGTTTTCATCTTTATGTACATTCATAATATTCCACACTGTGCCTGTACCTTCTATTGCATCAGAATCAAAACTATTGTTTAAACCGAAAACACTTGAATGCCCAATTATATTTAATACTTTTTCAAATATGATATTTGGTTTCACATTTGAACGTCCACCACCTATAATTTTAAATTGATTTTAATATGTTAAATGGTCTTTGAAACAAACCATTTAAGAAAATCACCACTTAATGTCCACTTTAAATAAATTAGTTATGCATATTATTTTTTATAATATATATGTAGTTACCTGTAAGATTTGTTTGCCTTTTTAATTCTGCAAAATGCTTTTTTGTGTTTGCTTTTAAATTAGTCCATAAATTTTTAATGGCTCTTTCATCTCTATTCTCTAAGTTCGAGATGCTGTTATATTCTGCTGCTATTTTCTTCCATGTTTCTGCTTTTTCTATTGGTTTAACTTCATCAGTTTTTTTATTTTCTACTATGCTAGCATATTTATCCACCAAATCTATTAAGGCTAATTTTTCAACGTTATTAAAATTTGTTTGTCTCTTAAAGACAGCCATGATATATAATATAAAACACAATCTGTGAAAACACAATACTCTTGATATAAATAAATTTAATACAAATATATATAATATATTTATTATTTAAAAAATTCAATTTATATTTACAACTAGGCTTACCGTTATATCATGCAATTCAATATTAAATTTATATTTAAATTGTTGCAATTTACTTTTTCCTTCTCCTAACTATTCCAATATTCCACAGTATTCCTTCGTTCCAACCACTCTCTAACAATTCACACCTCAGTACCGACAACTTAAACCAGAGATGAAACGGGAGATTGCTCATGCGAGGTCCCGAGGCAATCCCTACCGGTAGGCGGCGCTGGTGTTGGCAAACGCGTGTCTCAGGTCCATCTAACCCCTAACGCCATCTATCGGAAGAGACCTCGAAGCACGAGCGTTAAGCTTAGAATAGGGTAAAACATATATGCATTGTTGCCAGAAAGCGGAGTAAAGAGAGAGCGGAGATATTTTCTCGGACCTCTCTGTCTTTCTCGCTGTTAGCTTCTAGCAGAAGAGTCGAGGCAAAATCTTTCCGTTTCGCTTTGCCGAAAATCTACCAATATTCGATGTCATTTATATTTGCAGGCCAATGCCTTTATACATGATTTTTTCAGCATATTTATTTATCAGCATTGACTTATTTAAATCAATAATAAATTAAGGAAATGCGTATTTGATATATAATAATTATTTTAACTATAATTTCATCGTTATATTTCGCTTATTTCCGTAAAATCTGAATTTCTTTAGTTTATTATTGATTATTGTAAGTCAATGGCCATTAAAAAAAATTTAATCTTAAAAAAAAAAGAAAAGTACCGTTCAGGAATCGAACCCGGACCCACAAATCGCCACGCGATTACCTTACCGCCTAGACCACGAGGCTTCTTCAGTGCACCATAAACAGATAGCTTTTTTAAGGGCTTGAAATCTTCTTTTAAACCATATAAATAAACGAGCAACCGACAGCTTTATTCATTATTATTCTGTCATAATGGTACACAAATTAAGGAATAATTATATTTTGAATAGTTTTCAAAAGCTTTTCCAATAGCCAAGAACGAAGATAAATAATCAATTAACGCTCGCAGTTTCCGTTCTTGGTTATTGGAAAAGCTTTTGAAAATCTACATTATATAATTATTCTTTATTTTGTGTACCATTATGATAGAATAATAATGAATAAAGATGTCGGTTCTTCGTTTATTTATATGGTTCAATAGAAGATTTCAAGCCCTTAAAAACACTATCTGTTTACGGTGCACTGAAGAAGCCTCGTGGTCTAAGCGGTAAGGTAATCGCGTGGCGATTCGTGGGTCCGGGTTCGATTCCTGATCGGTACTTTTCTTTTTTTTTTAAGATTAAATTTTTTTAAATTGCCATTGACTTACAATAATCAATAATAAACTAAAGAAATTCAGTTTTTACGGAAATAAGCGAAATATAAAGATGAAATTATAGTTAAAATAATTATTATATATCAAATACGCATTTCCTTAATTTATTATTGATTTAAATAAGTCGACAATGCTGATAAATAAATATGCTGAAAAAATCATGTATAAAGGCATTGGCCTGCAAATATAAATGACATCGAATATTGGTAGATTTTCGGCAAAGCGAAACGGAAAGATTTTGCCTCGACTCTTCTGCTAGAAGCTAACAGCGAGAAAGACAGAGAGGTCCGAGAAAATATCTCCGCTCTCTCTTTACTCCGCTTTCTGGCAACAATGCATATATGTTTTACCCTATTCTAAGCTTAACGCTCGTGCTTCGAGGTCTCTTCCGATAGATGGCGTTAGGGGTTAGATGGACCTGAGACACGCGTTTGCCAACACCAGCGCCGCCTACCGGTAGGGATTGCCTCGGGACCTCGCATGAGCAATCTCCCGTTTCATCTCTGCTTAAACTGATGTCTCGGTGTATCTTATTTTAATTTTGTAGTGATTGTCAGTACTTCTTAATCAACAACTTAAGTTAATCAAGGCTTGTGACACCGGGCCTTAGTTTGCTAATAAAAGCAGAGGCTTAATTTTAAGAGATTGCAACATATAGTAATTAATATAGATACCTTAAACACTTTACAATAATTTAATCTGAAACAAAATCCCAAAAAGTACTATATAAAATCTTACATTTGAAATTACAAATGTAATCTGTCAGCTTTTTTATTTGTATCGTATTTACCCAATGTGTTGACTTGTTTATTTTAATATTCATCTCAATTAACACAGTTTGATCCTCAGTGATGACACAGTAACCATAATATGGTGAATCTATTCCTTTCATTTTAATGTTCAATCCACATAGCTCCATCCTCAGTAGTGACATAGTAAACACATTACTATAATTTAATCTGAAATAAAATCCCAGAAAGTACTATAAAATATCTTATATTTTATATTATATATCTAATTTGTCAGCTTCTTTATTTATTATTGTATTTACCCAGTTTTTTCACTCATGTATTTTATTATCCGTCTCAATTAACATAGTTTGAATCTCAACGATGACACAATAACCACATTATGTTTAGTCTATTCCTTTATTTTAATTTTGAAAATCCGCATAGCTCCATCCTCAGCACAGTGACATAGTAAACACATTACTATAATTTAATCTGAAATAAAATCCCACAAAGTACCACAAAATATTTATATCTTACATTTTATATTATAAAATTTATTGTTATACTTATCTAAAATGTTCAGTCCTTTATATACTTTTAAAAATTATTTTTATGTACATTTTACAAATTTCGTCACTTTATTTATTCACTTATACCATCAGTATATCAGCTGTCAGTAAGATTAAAACTGTCACTTTATTTCTTTATATTACTTTATAACTTGCGGTATGTATGTACGATACAATAAATACTAACATTTGTCTTGGCTCACGGACCATGCATTATGTATTTTGAAATTAGTAATTAGAAATATCTATATTGCGGTCCCTCTACAGTCTCTACCCTCTGACGTATTTCCGCCGACCAGTAGTATCAGCAGCGACTATAGCGTAGTACCCAAAATAGTACTACGCTATAGGATATGTCGCTTTTGGGTACTACGGTAGTATACCGAAAGTACTACACTTGGCAACCTTGGGTAGTACCAGAGATGAAACGGGAGATTGCTCATGCGCTCAGGGGCTGAGACCAAGGTTGCCAAGTGTAGTACTTTCGGTACTACCGTAGTACCCAAAAGCGACATATCCTATAGCGTAGTACTATTTTGGGTACTACGCTATAGTCGCTGCTGATACTACTGGTCGGCGGAAATACGTCAGAGGGTAGAGACTGTAGAGGGACCGCAATATAGATATTTCTAATTACTAATTTCAAAATACATAATGCATGGTCCGTGAGCCAAGACAAATGTTAGTATATACATACCGCAAGTTATAAAGTAATATAAAGAAATAAAGTGACAGTTTTAATCTTACTGACAGCTGATATACTGATGGTATAAGTGAATAAATAAAGTGACGAAATTTGTAAAATGTACATAAAAATAATTTTTAAAAGTATATAAAGGACTGAACATTTTAGATAAGTATAACAATAAATTTTATAATATAAAATGTAAGATATAAATATTTTGTGGTACTTTGTGGGATTTTATTTCAGATTAAACTATAGTAATGTGATTACTATGTCACTGTGCTGAGGATGGAGCTATGCGGATTTTCAAAATTAAAATAAAGGAATAGACTAAACATAATGTGGTTATTGTGTCATCGTTGAGATTCAAACTATGTTAATTGAGACGGATAATAAAATAAATGAGTGAAAAAACTGGGTAAATACAATAATAAATAAAGAAGCTGACAAATTAGATATATAATATAAAATGTAAGATATTTTATAGTACTTTCTGGGATTTTATTTCAGATTAAATTATAGTAATGTGTTTACTATGTCACTACTGAGGATGGAGCTATGTGGATTGAACATTAAAATGAAAGGAATAGATTCACCATATTATGGTTACTGTGTCATCGCTGAGGATCAAACTGTGTTAATTGAGATGAATATTAAAATAAACAAGTCAACACATTGGGTAAATACGATACAAATAAAGAAGCTGACAGATTACATTTGTAATTTCTAATGTAAGATTTTATATAGTACTTTTTGGGATTTTGTTTCAGATTAAATTATTGTAAAGTGTTTACTATGTCAATGCTGAGAATGGAGCTATGTGGATTGAACATTAAAACAAAAGGAATAGATTCACCATAATGTTGTTTCTGTGTCATCGCTGATGAGGATCAAACTGTGTTAATTGAGACAGACATTAAAATAAATGAGTCAGCAATTTGGGTAAATACAATAATAAATAAAGAAAATGACAGAATAGATATATAATATAAAATGTAAGATGTTTTATAGTACTTTGTGGGATTTTGTTTCAGATTAAATTATAGTAATGTACGTGTGTTTACTGTATCACTGCTGAAGATGAAGCTATGTGGATCGAACATTAAAAAAAAAGAATAGATTCACCATAATGTGGTTACTGTGTCATCGCTGAGGATCAAACTGTGATAATTGAGATGAATATTAAAATAAAGAAGCTGACAGATTAGATATATAATATAACATGTTAGATATTTTACAGTACTTTGTTGGATTTTATTTAAAGTTAATATATGTAAAATAAAATTTTTGTTTTCTTTTTACAATTGTATCTATATTAATTACTATATGTTGCAATCTCTTAAAATTAAGCCTCTGCTTTTATTAGCAAACTAATAGTTCCACACGGCAGTGATGCCAGAATCAAGCTTTTAGCAACAAAAATGAAGATAAGCGCTAGCCAGCAGCAGTATAGAAAATTTAAAGGGAAGCGGCACAAACACAACTATGCCTGGAAAGCATAGGTGTGATTTGGACTTCAGGCAACATTGGCTTTAGAAGAAGAGCAACTACCGCTAACCGTGACATTTTTACGTGTTATCTGTGTGAAGTGGTGCTGCGTTTACCTAAAAAGTCAAAGCAAATAAAAATGCTTTTCCTAAATTGATTTGTAATATTGATAAAATGGTCAAATGTAGCCATTAATTAATTAGATTTGGTAATAAATACAGAAAATGCGTTTTATTATAACAAATGAGTTGAGGTAAAATAAACTCAATGTTTTTATATTAATCTGTTAACAAATGCATTTTTTTATTTATTATTGAGTCCAATAAATTAATGGTTATTAAAAAAAAAATTCCTTGTAATGAAAAAAAAAATGAAAAAATTTTAAACTTCACCAAGACTCGAACACGAGCCCACCGCATGACAAACGACAACCTTACCACCTGCGCTACAGCGCTCACTTGATGTACCAAGAGCAAAACAGCCTTTTAAAGACTGACTACAATTCTTTCACTAACTCGTCATAAACGATCAAGAATTAGCTGCAATAATAAATACATTTATCTCCACAGCATTATTGCACTAAATTTATTATGTTTTTAATTTGAAGCATACATTTTACATGAAGATACGATACTTTAAGGATGTTCATGCAATACTTTAAATACAAAACTATTCATATGCTGGTTTATCATAGTTATTCGACTACATATAACAAATATTATAATATTACTTAATTAATTTATGATAGTTGAGCGTATGAATAGTTTTGTATATAGAGTACTGAATGGTTTTAAATTATCATATCTTCATGCAAAATGTATGCTTCAAATTAAAAACAATAAATTTAGTACAATAATGCTATGTAGATAAATGTATTTATTATTACAGCTAATTCTTGATCGTTTATGACGAGTTAGTGAAAGAATTGTAGTCAGTCTTTAAAAGGCTGTTTTGCTCTTGGTACATCAAGTGAGCGCTGTAGCGCAGGCGGTAAGGTTGCCGTTTGTCATGCGGTGGGCTCGTGTTCGAGTCTTGGTGAAGTTTAAAATTTTTTCATTTTTTTTTCATTACAAGAAATTTTTTTTTTAATAACCATTAATTTATTGGACTCAATAATAAATAAAAAAATGCATTTATTAACAGATTAATATAAAAACATTGAGTTTATTTTACCTCAACTCATTTGTTATAATAAAACGCATTTGTTGTATTTATTACCAAATCTAATTAATTAATGGCTACATTTGACCATTTTATCAAAATTAAAAATCAATTTAGGAAAAGCATTTTTATTTTATTTATTCACTTATACCATAAGTACATCAGCTGTCAGATAGATCAAAGCTGTCACTACTCCTTATTTCTTTATTACACTTTATTTTTCCGTATAAAAAACATTTGTCTTCGTTCACGCCGTTCACGGTGACAGGCTGTGAATATAATATATATAATTTTTGATATATTACGTTCTGCATTTAAGATGGCTACTGACGTATTTCCGCTGGCAGTATACTTTGTGCAGTCTGCATTCCTTATATCAAAATTCACTTACTATAGAGCGTAGTACTATTCAAGATGGCGGACTTGGCAACCTTGGCTGAGACACGCGTTTGCCAACACCAGCGCCGCCTACCGGTAGGGATTGCCTCGGGACCTCGCATGAGCAATCTCCCGTTTCATCTCTGGTAGTACCGAAAGTACTACACTTGGCAACCTTGTTTTAGGATTATAAAAGTAATATACACTCGCTCCTATAGTCCAAGATAATATAGAAAAGGTTGAAATATAACCATTTTGCTACAGCGTCCCGGATCGCCTGATGATTTCACAACATTAGTTTTGCAGCGCTTTCTGATTCATCGCTTTCGTATTGCTTCTACCTGTTGGAATAATAGAAGACCCTGTTCCTTACAAACCAAAAGGGACTTGGAATATCCCAAATATCCTCTATGGATCACTTGTGCTGAAATTAACCGTTCTGTGTACGGGTTATCAGTAGAATTGATATGTGACGAAATTTAAACGTGTTTTTCTTTCTCGAAACCAATTTTTCAAAATTGGGCGGACACTCTACATGTAAACTATTGCACCAATTGACTTTTAAATTTCAATTGTATCTTCACAAACAAATTCATTAGAAAATTACGTAATTATTTTTTTTTTATAAGAAACTTATGGCCGATATTTTTGCAAAAGTTCGATATTTTTCAAAAGCGCACTATTTCTACAAAAATAACATTAATGAAAAATGTCTACGTACTTCTATAGACAATAATATGTAAATTAATAAAAGTTTTTAGTATTTTATCTTTATGAAACGCATATTCACAAAAATCATTGACTGATCGCTGCCTCTCACTCACTTCTGTTAGCCCCTCTGTCTAGTAACCAATGAATTTTGTCAATGCGTCTTTCATAAAGTGAGGAAAGTAACTTTGATAGAGAAACGACTAAAGTAACGCTGCATTCTCTCTCTCCGATTACTTATCCTTTCTTTCTCTCTCCATGGCCAATAGCGCGCTTAGCTTTCATTACAGAGCTTAATGAAGACCTCCGCCTCTTGATACGAATCATCTCACCTACCTTGTAAAAAAGATTTTTAATAATAATGTAACATTTTGAAATGTACCACTATTGCATTAGCATGTATTTTAACGTAAATAGATTAATAAATAGCACCTGTCCATACTCTTCCCTTGCTCAAAAGGTTGTTGTGCCAAGGCAAGTACCCTTTGTAATATGGATTCATTATAATAATAATAGTGTTTGTTGTTTATTCTATTATGTTCATAAAATAAAGCATATATTTCTTCGGTAATTGCGGCATAGCATTTTTTATTTATACATTGCTCCGTTGAAATTGTCTCAAGCTGGAAAATCGCGATTTTCCATTCGTTTTCGGACATATCCTTTTAATTATCCAAAGATTTAATTCAATTTGAAGTTCAGGTTCCTTCTTTAGCCGATCTAGTAAAAATTGAGACAATGTCAATGGAAAAATATAAAATAATTAATTTTCTTTAAATAATATATAAGTTATAATGATAGAAATTACATTTCATTTAAAAAATTGATCCGCGGGTAGCCTGTACTATTAATACCAAATTTTTTCAAAAAATCTTTGAAACGGTCTTGGAAACCATCTTTGAAATTATCTTGGAAACCGTTTTAGAAACTATATTTGAAATCATCTTGGAAACCATCTTTGAAATTACCTTTGAAACCGTCTTGGAAACTATTTTTGAAATCATCTTGGAAACCATCTTTGAAATCATCTTTGAGACTGTCTTTGAAATTATCTTTGAAAATCCAAAACGCCAGTTTTGTATTTGAAAAATCTTAGAAAGAGCTTATAATTTGTCTTGTTAATGAACGAAAGCAAGACTTCATGAAATACGAATGTAAGATCTTTCAAAGATCTTACAAATACTTTTCAAATCACCATCAAAATCTTTCTAAGACTGAATTTTTTTACGCGGGTAGTTACATAAGTCCGCCATTTAATAACAAAAAATTGTTTCTTAAATGTTAAATATCCTGCTTATAAATGAATAACTTTTGTTAAATATACTTCGGTTCTTTCATGATTAAAAAAATTTATGAGAACATAGCAGTCTAATTGGTATGCCCCCCTTAATTCTCTTTCTTACCAAGCATATGTGTTGACGATGTTATTATTCATTCTTTTTCGATGCTTTGTCAAGACAATATTCATGCAGAAGAAGAAATCATCAATGTTTTTGACACATTCTTTGTATGTAAGATTATTGATGGCAGTTTTTCGAGGGATATAAAAATGGATAAGCAATATAAAAACCTCCACACACATGCAATTCCTGTATGGCTAACACCAGTTTTTAATTCTGCAAAAGATCATTAGACATTGTTGATTATAAATCTAAAAGCAAAAATTATTATCAATATTGATTCCTTACACTTAAAGCCGCCTCCTTGTTTAATCAATAATAATCGCATTTTTATCGAAAATCTAAACAATTATCAAAATATCCAGATTGATTGGAACTACTGGAAATACTATAAACCGAATGATATTCCACCGCAATACAGAAAAAATGGACAAATAAGCTTAAACTACGGTGTCCATGTATGCTGGTGGATCTATATTATATGTATACGGGTAGTTTTATTAATTTCACCGACGAAGCATGGACAATTAGGAAGAGACTAATTAATTACATTTACGAAGAAGATCCGCCATTAAAACGCAAAAGGTGTACAAAACAAATGGAGGAGTTAATAAATCTTAATGGCTCTATACCTCAAAAGTGCATGAGGCAATTACGAGCAATAAAAAAATCACCAGAGAATTTTAAAAATACTTTGGAGTATTGCTCCTCATTAAAAATCCGAGTATCTTTATTAAATTAAAGAAAATTTCGGCAAAACGTAATAATAAATAAAGTATAAATTGTTATTTGGAAAACGAAAATCAAGAGCGTCACGATCCCTCATAAATTCCACGCCATTTTATCCAGGATTCTTTGACTTGAAGACTGTGTGTGTGTAAACCTGAAATAAATGTTGTAAATTTCCTGAATTTACCAAACCTATATGCACAAACATAAAAAAAGGACCTTTTCTGCTGCAATCCCTTCCTTTTGCTACGACAAAATATTTATTGAAGTGCCGTCCTTTACGAAAAGTATAACATTGCATTCAGTATTTGATGGACTCGAAAACTGTATAACTAAAAAATATATTTTCAATTTCATGCTATTAACAAATCTCAGCCCGAACCTACAAAACATGAGAATCCCGTTCAAATTCCTCTTTTTATTTTATGAAAAGATATTAATGGAGTTGCGAGCCCTCCTTGCGAAATAAGTACACCATTATTTTCAGAATATCATGAACTAGAAAATTGTAATGTTGAGAAAATTGTTTTCAATTTCGTGCTCTATTGGCGAAGCTCAGCTGAAACCTACAGAACGTGAGTATTATGTGGCAATTTCCCATTTAATGCATGCTGTAATAAAATATTAAGGGAGTCGCGATCCCTTACGAAAATCAAACTATTAGATACAGCATTTAAAATGCTGCAATTTGGTATGGTCAAGAAAAATTAAAAAAATTTTCTGTGATTCCAAAACCTCAACCAAAACCTGCAAAACGTGAGATTATTAATGAAATTCCTTTTTTTCGCTTAAAAAAAGATATTAAAGGGGCCGTGATCCCTTATTACTAAAATCATATTACTAGATTCAGCATTTAAATGGCTATAAAATAGTATGATCGAGAAAAATTAAACAAATTTTCTGTTATTCGAAAATCTCAGCCTTAAGTACAATACATGAGATTTCTAATGAAATTCCTCTTTTTGCTTAAAAACAGATATTAAGGAAGTCGCAATCCCTTACGAAAAACATACTTTTGATTCAGCATTTAATTGACTATAAAGCAGTATGGTCAAGAAAAATTAAAAAAATTCTCTATTATTTGAAAAACTCAGCCCAAGCTTGAAAAACGTGAGATTTCTAACGAAATTCCACTTTTTAGTTAAAAAAAGATATCGAGGAAGTCGCGATTTCTAACGAAACTCATACTATTGTGTTCAGCATTTAATAAGCTACAAAACAGTATGGTCGAAAAAAATTTTTTAATATTCCTACAACGCAATTACTGATGCGAATTGCCTGTGGAGGTTTCTATTGATTATTGTAAATAAGCGTTATAAAATTTATTTTGTATAATGCAAATGAACTTAGTTTATTGTTTTATAAACAATCTAAGTCTTTGATAGATTAAAATTACGAAAAAAAAGGAATTTTCAGCGAAATAAACATTGGAAGTGGTTCTCAATTCGCGCCAACAACCGTAGGCTAGAAATCTGGACTAACCTCAGCCTCATCTCCGCTTGGCATTTTGGTTATACCTATTGCGTTAACAATGGTTGCATTCAGTAGAGACAACAATTGCGGAACTGTTAAGTAATTCTTTTTAAACTCCTACTTTTATTGGATAAAATTATAGGATCTAAGAATAATAGCCTATAACATACACCGCTCCCTCAACATTTATCTCTACTGAATGCAACCAATGTACTTCTACATTTAATGGTATACTTTTGTATCTTCCGCTCAACTGGTAGTATATTACCATGTGCAATAAAACTTACCTATCTCTTAAAATTATAGAGGAATATCAATAAACCAAATTTAAGCTAAGAGCAGTTTTAACTAAGATCAATCGTCTTACTTGAATTTTCAATATAATGCAAAGCTTGGTCTTCGTCATATGTAATTGCTAAGATGAAATTCGAATTTAGTATGGTTTATTGATACAATCCACAATCTTTATACTTATTTATGCATACTTTATACATTATTTCTTATCATTTTATAGCATTTTAAATAGTATATTCATTAATTTTCTAAATTATCCCTAGAAACAATGCAGACATAATACTTATAGACCACAATCACTTTACAATTAAATCATAACCATCATATGCAATCATAATTTCAATTTTTTATTTATTTTAAAATCTTATTACACCACAACAATTTCATTTTTTAATTAAAAACGAACAAATGTTATGTATCAATATAATACCTACCCAACAATAATGATTGCTTAGAATTAAAACATAAATATATATTGTAATTGATTTATTAAATTAATTTTTATTTATTTTACCCCCCCCCCCCCTACACACTTGTTATACTCATTGTAATACATACTCACATAAATACACGTAATGACAAAAACAATCTTAAAACGTTCCAGCGTGTAGGATATGGAGCCCAAAAACGTTTTAGAAAGGTTTTTGGCACAGTGTGCTATGAAGATACAATGTATGTGAACCAATATTTAAAACAAAATATTTTTATTAACTACTATAATGTATATGCTCTACTGATTACAGCTCTTTTATACAAAGAAATCACATTCCCGTTTTCAAGTACAAGTATGCAATAAGTATATAATGAAATGAATGAAATTTATAAAAAATACTGTAATTGCGCATGTAAGATAAATCTTTTGCTTTTATTATGTTTTGTTATATGAAATATTATTCGCAACTAAATTTGGTTAACTCACTGATATGCATTTTTGTTTTGTAAAAAAATAATTTTAAAATACTGTCTTGCTTTATATTCATGGTTACTCTTCATAAGTAAATGAAACTCTAAAATGTTAATAACATATATATTATTTTGTAAATGTTATCTTGCAACAAAAACTATAAGATAGCATTTGAAAATATTTATTGGCAAAGAGCATTTCATTAATTTTATTTTATGAAAACATTAAGACTTACATAGACAACTGAAAGTGGTAAAAAAAAATAACAATTGGAAGAATCTTCATTATATCCCAAATATAAATTTCCATCTTAACCATTGAAACACGAGAATCGTTTAGCTTGATTTCATTTTATGAAATATATTAATCGTATAAATTAAGTGTAAAAATCTACGAGATCGCTAAAATTTTCTGAGAGGCAGATTAGTATATTGTTAACGCCTGTCTATTATTAGACCTTTTTATCAAGAAAGTGCAGTTACTTAAAATAGGAAAGGTATACCAATTACTTGATAAAATATTACTTAGTAAAAAATATAAATAATACGAAAATTTTTTTGTCAAATACGTTATGCAAATTTCACTGTTCTACAAATTTACGTGGAAATGTTTATTTATATAATATTATTAAATTACACTAATGGGAATGAAAGGGGGAGGAGGTGCTTTTACAGCATCTTATATCGCTCAGATGGATGTAATCTAATATTGAAATATATATGAGGAAAAAGTTGATTAAAGTAAATAGAAGTTGGATGATACACGGAATTAGGGAAGCTACAACACAACATAATAACAATTAAATTGTATGTTAGAATTAGGCTGAAAAATAAGACCTCATTTCATAATAATCATACACAATATTATTTAATGTACTCCTTAAACTCGAATCACTCTCATACGCAACTTGGTGCTTGATCATTGACCTATATTAATGCTAAGCCAACAAATTCTACTACGATCGACTCTTATACTAGTATAATTATGAATGAGTAATTAAATTGGTTTCTGTGGAAAAACAAGACTGAAACAGAAAGGATTGTTTGACCAGATAACAGATTTTATGGTCCAAAATCGTTGAACTTGACTTTTTTATTATCGTGCTCTGTAACAGAAAACTTCCGTGCTCTTCCTTTTTCCTCAAGCGATGCTTTCAATTAAGCAGCATTATAAATGCTGTTATAGGGTGTTATTCTAGAAATAATGAAAATTATTTTTATATTTCATTTTCAAAAAAAGCCTTTTCAAGTACAGCAACATATTGGTTTCTAAAAGAAAAGCAACACTTGACGATAAAACTTATAAATGGTAAAACATTTGCTTACTTTGGTTATTGTTAATTCACCATTACATTCCTCAGCAGCACATAGACTTATTGGACTCAATGGGTCGACCATGTTCAATTTTCACTTTATTAGCTGGATCACTAGCTGCACTAGACGGTGGTCCTACACGTACCTTTATTTCTGCAGCCATAGTCATAAAGGCCTGTTCAACGTTCATTGCATTTTTAGCAGATGTTTCTAGGAAAGGAATGCCTAGCTGATCCGCATATTCCTGTATTGACAAATACTTCACATTAGTTTTCCAATATTTAAATAAGTTGTTATCAGTTTTTCAATTGAACTCTTATAGAGCTGTTTATGATTGGAAATATGAAACATTTGTGGAATTACCTTCGCTGTTGTATAGTCAACTACTTTCCTAGTATGTAGATCACATTTATTGCCAACTAATAACTTATTGACGTTGTCGCAAGCATAGCGGTCTATTTCCTCTAGCCATTGTTTAACATTGTTAAATGATTCTTGATCTGTGCAATCATAAACCACAATGATGCCATGTGCTCCTCTATAGTACGAGCTTGTAATTGTTCGGAATCTTTCTTGACCTGCTGTGTCCCATATTTGTAATTTAATTGTTTTTCCATCCAAATCAATTGTACGGATTTTAAAATCTACGCCAATTGTGCTGATGTAGCTTTCTGTATAAGTATCATCAGCAAAACGAAGCAGAAGACATGATTTCCCAACACCAGAGTCTCCAATAAGAAGTAGTTTAAACAAGTAATCACTGAAAATAATAAAAGTTTATAAAAATGTTTAATTTTAGGCTTTTCATTATATTTTCTTTTTTAGTTCAGGTATGCTTAATTTTGTTATATTATTTGTATAATAAACAGCAATGCACACACATACCTGCTATTATTTATCTTATCATTGATATAATGATTATTATTTTTATTGACTTTATAATATACATAGAAAATAGACTTCATGAAACATATTGTATCATAAATTGATAATATTTTTAAAGTTATGCAAATAAAAACTCAATAACTATCATTATTAATTGTAACATCAGCTATAATTAAAGACTACTTGTATCATTTGTATAAAAAAAATTCAGTATATTTATTAAAGCTCATCCTGTCCCATCCTTTATATCTACATAAAATAACCAGGCTTAAAAAAAGTAAAACTTGCTAATTAAGTATCGCTGCTTGAATTTTGTAGAAATACCTTGTTTATTTTTAACATTGATAATTCTCTCTATATATAGATCCAATATTAAATTATATTTAATGAAAGTAAAGTGTAGTTATACAACAAAAAAAAGAAAATAATTTAATGTGCAAAGATTGGAAATTGAAGGAGGAAGAATATTGATGTTAAAAATCTTTTCATATAATCATAAAATGATAAGTTTCAGAACAATTAAACGTCAATATAATAATTATGATTATGTTACGAAAATAAGTGTGAAAAATTAAATATAGATTAGAATGCAGGGGAAAAAAAAGGCAAATCTATCACATAATAATGTGAATTTCTATTGGTAGGATAAAAAATTAGTAAAGAAACTAATAGAATGAATAATAACGACAAGATATAAGAATTATGAGCAAAATAGGTACGAGATGTTCAAATTGTGTAAGTTAGTAGCGAGATGTAGTAGTTATGTCTGCGCAAAAGAAGGATTACTCACTATTCAGGATTCATCGTGGACATACTATGATAAGATTTCGCTTGGTAAAATCGTACGTGGCTCTTAGCTAATCTTGTGAATATTTAATGGTTGATAATGGTTCCTGTGCTATAAACAAGGGAAAAAGTTTTCCGTTTTTGTAAAGTTAAGCAGCTGAAGCAATGGCGGTCACGGTAACTCCTCCCAAAAGAGCGAATGAGATGTCCACCATTGACGTAACGCACGCAATGCCAGAATGGCAGAAAGCTCGGTAGTCTTGCTGTTTCACTCTCTCTCGTCAACAAAATGTAAATCCGTCGAAAAAACATTCTCCTTAGCAGCGTTGCCAACTCCGCCATTTTGAATTATGCTACGCTGTATAGAGACCGTGCACACAAGGGCCACTTTCACCAACGCGTAGTTAACTTAACCCCAAGTTAAGTAGTAGTACCAACCTATGCAAACTAAAAAAATGGATTGGCAGCCATTAAAATTAACCTCATAATAAAACTTCAAGTGTGATAATCCTTTCGGTGACAGCGCCATATAGTACATTTTGCTAACTCCGTCACGTATCACACATCCTACAAAGTAAAAATAAGTTAGCCGGTATAAATTAATATTGGCTAATGATTTCAGTAATAATTTTAATTTATGTTAAATATTAAGTATATAAAAATTGTTACTTCAATACTTTCTTCTTAATTGGAGAAAGAACATTACTTCAGGTATTTTAATTTATTCATTATAATAAATTATACAAATTAAATAATTTACGCTAAAAATTTTGTATATATTGCAACGATTTTTGAACATTTAAGTTTTTTGTAGGGACAATCTCTTCACAGTTATAGATGTTTACAGACTTCTATAAATTGGCCTTAAAAGAGTGAATTATCTTCTGAATAATATATGTGAAATACTGTGAAAAACAATACATATGTATATACTTGTTACTAGGTGGACAAGTTTATCCTCATTAAATATTTAAAATGAGTAACCAAAAATCCAGAAGATCTGAGAACTATAGTATTGACGAAAAACTTTTATTTTTAAGAATATTGAAAAAATATTCCAGTATAATAGAAAGCAAAGAAACTGATAAATATGGTTTAGGAGAAAAAGATAAAGCTTGGAAGATGATAGAAAAAGAATGTAAGAATATAAGAGGTTTTGAGCATAGAACACTAAAATGTCTAAGGAATTTATGGAATAATTTAAAGAAGATTTCCAGGAAAAAATATGCAAGTTTAAAGAGAGAAACATATTTAACAGGTAAGTAGTTAAATTTTCATTAATTAAATAACAAATTTATTTTCGTTTAGAAATAATTAAAATGAAGATTTGATTTAATGTTTCTGCAGGTGGTGGGTCTTGCAGTGTAAAGATGGATATAGTTTCTGAGAAAGTTCATGAAATTATAGGTACGTCAATGACTGGTATTAATTACGAACTAGATTCTGATTTAAATTCAATTGATCCGTTGTCAATAACTAATGAAACTGTCAATATGGATAGCCCAGATGACCCTGACGATCCTTGTAAACCTGTGTTTGAAGTAAGTAAAATGTCATGATTGTAATATATATTATCTTATTAAATTATGGACATAATTTTTGTATATTTATATTGCTGTTTTTACTTTAAAGTACTTAATTAATAATGAAGAAATCGAAACTTGGAATAACTGGAACCCTAGCCAATTACGAAAACCCCTAACTTCACCATTAGATAACGCTAGAAGTGGCACTGTATTGAAACAGTCAAACATCAGTGTAAATTTACGTACTAAAAAAGCAAAAAATAGCAAAGAAATTGAAAAAAATCTACTGTTGAGTAAATTGGAACTAACTAATATAATGAAAAAACATATGACTCAGAAAGCATTAATGGAGCAAAAAATGATGGAAGCTCAATTGAAGAGAGAAGAATTAAAAATTAAATTACTGGAATCTCAAATGAATAAGCAAGATAAACATCAAAATGGTCCAGTAAGAATAATTTACAATATATTAAATTTAAAGTCCTTTAGGCAAAATATTTATTTAATTATTAATTTATATATTTTAGTCGGAATATATTGAAAAAGATCTGAGACCTGCTAAGTTTGTACCAGAAGATTGTGACTCTATGGGCTCAACGTGAGCACATTCTTTCAGCATGAAGATTTTAATAGAATCCATAAGTTAAAAAATGTTACTGTTTATAATATTTTATTATTTACTTTAAAAAGGTATAAACGAAGACTGAGTTTATAACAAGACTTTCTTTTATTAAAGATGTAAGGATAATTTCATTGATATTTTTAGTAAAAAATTTAATTATAGGCAGTTTAATTATTATTTATTCGCCTTAGAAGAAAAGTTTGTCTGAGTTGACTAAAACATTTCCTGTATTGAGAAATGTATAATCACAAATGAAAAAGAGATTATAATGTGTTATATTATAGTTTAAAAGTGTTTTCATATTAAATAAATAATTAAAATGTAGCAATTAGTATAATCTTTCTCTTATAGTTTTGTTTATTTATAAAATATATTTCTGTTTTACTTGCTCTATAAATAAGAGAGATAATAAAACAAATTGTTAAACTTACAAAAAAGTTGTATACTATTCACGCTTTTATAAGTGAAATTATATATCGGATTAATGTTATCAATGTCATAAAAGTGTAAAAGAACATATACACAGTGTTGATTGTGAGAATAACATTTTTCCTGCAAATCCAATCCATTTGCACCCTGCAATCAAATTTCTGAGGATTTATTTGAGCTCTTTTTTCTTAATAGTTTTCATAATAGTCTGAAAATTAAAAAAAAATATTATATAAATTAACCATATAAAATGGAAAATCAAATAATATAAGGAAAATTTGAAATTTATCAAGATATATAAAGAAGAAGTATTTGACCTTTCAAAATAATTTGTAATAAGGTATGCTCTTTCGTTGTCATGTAGGTCTTCATTTAAAACTCTATCAAAATTACAATATTCCTCAATGTTAATATCATTTGCTTCACTTGTTAATCTTGTTACATAATATAAAACCGCACATGCAGTTATTAATGGTAGAGTTTTTTGAGGTGTCCAGAATCGGGAACCAACTGTTAAAACAGGAAACATTCTTCCCATTACTCCGAAACATCTTTCGACCATACAACGAGTACGTATTTGTGATTCATTATATAACACCTCTGCTGGTGTCCGTGGATCTAGCAAAGGTGTTAATAAATAAGATAGGCATGGATACCCTGAACAAGGTTGCCAAGTGTAGTACTTTCGGTACTACCGTAGTACCCAAAAGCGACATATCCTATAGCGTAGTACTATTTTGGGTACTACGCTATAGTCGCTGCTGATACTACTGGTCGGCGGAAATACGTCAGAGGGTAGAGACTGTAGAGGGACCGCAATATAGATATTTCTAATTACTAATTTCAAAATACATAATGCATGGTCCGTGAGCCAAGACAAATGTTAGTATTATTGTATCGTACATACATACCGCAAGTTATAAAGTAATATAAAGAAATAAAGTGACAGTTTTAATCTTACTGACAGCTGATATACTGATGGTATAAGTGAATAAATAAAGTGACGAAATTTGTAAAATGTACATAAAAATAATTTTTAAAAGTATATAAAGGACTGAACATTTTAGATAAGTATAACAATAAATTTTATAATATAAAATGTAAGATATAAATATTTTGTGGTACTTTGTGGGATTTTATTTCAGATTAAATTATAGTAATGTGTTTACTATGTCACTGTGCTGAGGATGGAGCTATGCGGATTTTCAAAATTAAAATAAAGGAATAGACTAAACATAATGTGGTTATTGTGTCATCGTTGAGATTCAAACTATGTTAATTGAGACGGATAATAAAATAAACGAGTGAAAAAACTGGGTAAATACAATAATAAATAAAGAAGCTGACAAATTAGATATATAATATAAAATGTAAGATATTTTATAGTACTTTCTGGGATTTTATTTCAGATTAAATTATAGTAATGTGTTTACTATGTCACTACTGAGGATGGAGCTATGTGGATTGAACATTAAAATGAAAGGAATAGATTCACCATATTATGGTTACTGTGTCATCGCAGAGGATCAAACTGTGTTAATTGAGATGAATATTAAAATAAACAAGTCAACACATTGGGTAAATACGATACAAATAAAGAAGCTGACAGATTACATTTGTAATTTCAAATGTAAGATTTTATATAGTACTTTTTGGGATTTTGTTTCAGATTAAATTATTGTAAAGTGTTTACTATGTCAATGCTGAGAATGGAGCTATGTGGATTGATCATTAAAACAAAAGGAATAGATTCACCATAATGTTGTTTCTGTGTCATCGCTGATGAGGATCAAACTGTGTTAATTGAGACAGACATTAAAATAAATGAGTCAGCAATTTGGGTAAATACAATAATAAATAAAGAAAATGACAGAATACATATATAATATAAAATGTAAGATGTTTTATAGTACTTTGTGGGATTTTGTTTCAGATTAAAATATAGTAATGTACGTGTGTTTACTGTATCACTGCTGAGGATGAAGCTATGTGGATCGAACATTAAAAAAAAAGAATAGATTCACCATAATGTGGTTACTGTGTCATCACTGAGGATCAAACTGTGATAATTGAGATGAATATTAAAATAAAGAAGCTGACAGATTAGATATATAATATAACATGTTAGATATTTTACAGTACTTTGTGGGATTTTATTTAAAGTTAATATATGTAAAATAAAATTTTTGTTTTCTTTTTACAATTGTATCTATATTAATTACTATATGTTGCAATCTCTTAAAATTAAGCCTCTGCTTTTATTAGCAAACTAATAGTTCCACACGGCAGTGATGCCAGAATCAAGCTTTTAGCAACAAAAATGAAGATAAGCGCTAGCCAGCAGCAGTATAGAAAATTTAAAGGGAAGCGGTACAAACACAACTATGCCTGGAGAGCATAGGTGTGATTTGGACTTCAGGCAACATAGGCTTTAGAAGAAGAGCGACTACCGCTAACCGTGACATTTTTACGTGTTATCCGTGTGAAGTGGTGCTGCGTTTACCTAAAAACTCAAAGCAAATAAAAATGCTTTTCCTAAATTGATTTGTAATATTGATAAAATGGTCAAATGTAGCCATTAATTAATTAGATTTGGTAATAAATACAGAAAATGCGTTTTATTATAACAAATGAGTTGAGGTAAAATAAACTCAATGTTTTTATATTAATCTGTTAACAAATGCATTTTTTTATTTATTATTGAGTCCAATAAGTTAACGGTTATTAAAAAAAAAATTCTTTGTAATGAAACAAAAATGAAAAAATCTTAATCTTCACCAAGACTCGAACACGAGCCCACCGCATGATAAACGGCAACCTTACCGCCTGCGCTACAGCGCTCACTTGATGTACCAAGAGCAAAACAGCCTTTTAAAGACTGACTACAATTCTTTCATTAATTCGTCATAAATGATCAAGAATTAGCTGTAATAATAAATACATTTATCTACACAGCATTATTGTACTAAATTTATTGTTTTTAATTTGAAGCATACACTTTGCATGAAGATACGATACTTTAAGGATGTTCATGCAATACTCTAAATACAAAACTATTCATATGCTGGTTTATCATAGTTATTCGACTACATATAACAAATATTATAATATTACTTAATTAATTTATGATAGTTGAGCATATGAATAGTTTTGTATATAGAGTACTGAATGGTTACCCTTAAATTATCATATCTTCATGCAAAGTGTATGCTTCAAATTAAAAACAATAAATTTAGTACAATAATGCTGTGTAGATAAATGTATTTATTATTACAGCTAATTCTTGATCATTTATGACGAATTAATGAAAGAATTGTAGTCAGTCTTTAAAAGGCTGTTTTGCTCTTGGTACATCAAGTGAGCGCTGTAGCGCAGGCGGTAAGGTTGCCGTTTATCATGCGGTGGGCTCGTGTTCGAGTCTTGGTGAAGATTAAGATTTTTTCATTTTTGTTTCATTACAAAGAATTTTTTTTTTAATAACCGTTAACTTATTGGACTCAATAATAAATAAAAAAATGCATTTGTTAACAGATTAATATAAAAACATTGAGTTTATTTTACCTCAACTCATTTGTTATAATAAAACGCATTTTCTGTATTTATTACCAAATCTAATTAATTAATGGCTACATTTGACCATTTTATCAATATTACAAATCAATTTAGGAAAAGCATTTTTATTTGCTTTGAGTTTTTAGGTAAACGCAGCACCACTTCACACGGATAACACGTAAAAATGTCACGGTTAGCGGTAGTCGCTCTTCTTCTAAAGCCTATGTTGCCTGAAGTCCAAATCACACCTATGCTCTCCAGGCATAGTTGTGTTTGTACCGCTTCCCTTTAAATTTTCTATACTGCTGCTGGCTAGCGCTTATCTTCATTTTTGTTGCTAAAAGCTTGATTCTGGGATCACTGCCGTGTGGAACTATTAGTTTGCTAATAAAAGCAGAGGCTTAATTTTAAGAGATTGCAACATATAGTAATTAATATAGATACAATTGTAAAAAGAAAACAAAAATTTTATTTTACATATATTAACTTTAAATAAAATCCCACAAAGTACTGTAAAATATCTAACATGTTATATTATATATCTAATCTGTCAGCTTCTTTATTTTAATATTCATCTCAATTATCACAGTTTGATCCTCAGTGATGACACAGTAACCACATTATGGTGAATCTATTCTTTTTTTTTAATGTTCGATCCACATAGCTTCATCCTCAGCAGTGATACAGTAAACACACGTACATTACTATATTTTAATCTGAAACAAAATCCCACAAAGTACTATAAAACATCTTACATTTTATATTATATATGTATTCTGTCATTTTCTTTATTTATTATTGTATTTACCCAAATTGCTGACTCATTTATTTTAATGTCTGTCTCAATTAACACAGTTTGATCCTCATCAGCGATGACACAGAAACAACATTATGGTGAATCTATTCCTTTTGTTTTAATGATCAATCCACATAGCTCCATTCTCAGCATTGACATAGTAAACACTTTACAATAATTTAATCTGAAACAAAATCCCAAAAAGTACTATATAAAATCTTACATTTGAAATTACAAATGTAATCTGTCAGCTTCTTTATTTGTATCGTATTTACCCAATGTGTTGACTTGTTTATTTTAATATTCATCTCAATTAACACAGTTTGATCCTCTGCGATGACACAGTAACCATAATATGGTGAATCTATTCCTTTCATTTTAATGTTCAATCCACATAGCTCCATCCTCAGTAGTGACATAGTAAACACATTACTATAATTTAATCTGAAATAAAATCCCAGAAAGTACTATAAAATATCTTACATTTTATATTATATATCTAATTTGTCAGCTTCTTTATTTATTATTGTATTTACCCAGTTTTTTCACTCGTTTATTTTATTATCCGTCTCAATTAACATAGTTTGAATCTCAACGATGACACAATAACCACATTATGTTTAGTCTATTCCTTTATTTTAATTTTGAAAATCCGCATAGCTCCATCCTCAGCACAGTGACATAGTAAACACATTACTATAATTTAATCTGAAATAAAATCCCACAAAGTACCACAAAATATTTATATCTTACATTTTATATTATAAAATTTATTGTTATACTTATCTAAAATGTTCAGTCCTTTATATACTTTTAAAAATTATTTTTATGTACATTTTACAAATTTCGTCACTTTATTTATTCACTTATACCATCAGTATATCAGCTGTCAGTAAGATTAAAACTGTCACTTTATTTCTTTATATTACTTTATAACTTGTGGTATGTATATACTAACATTTGTCTTGGATCACGGACCATGCATTATGTATTTTGAAATTAGTAATTAGAAATATCTATATTGCGGTCCCTCTACAGTCTCTACCCTCTGACGTATTTCCGCCGACCAGTAGTATCAGCAGCGACTATAGCGTAGTACCCAAAATAGTACTACGCTATAGGATATGTCGCTTTTGGGTACTACAAAAGTACTACACTTGGCAACCTTGCAGGACCTTGCTTCTAACAAACATCAGCGCCGCCTACCGGCAAGGATTATTTTAGGACCCTGCCATCAGCATGAGAGCAATCTCACTCACTCCCGTTTCATCTCTGTAGTGGGATTCTGTAACTCTTAGCGACAACTTTCGGTATCGTTAAGTCCAGTTACCGACAGAAATCGCTAAGTGCGATTCTGTAACTCAGAGTCAGCGATGATTGTCGCTTGTAATGTCGGTACTGTCGGTAACCTACCGAATCCTACCGAATAAACGTACCTTTCCTTTTTAAGAAAACTCTCAGTTCAATCTTAGTTAAGCGACGGAGTTACGAACAATTGAAGTTAATATAAATTGTACTAAACCGAATCATTTAGCTGAGAATTGATATTTCACTGAGTTTTTTATTGAAAGGAAAACTAATAATATCGTTGTAACTTAACAACGACCGAGATAGATGTCGCTAGAGGTTCAGCGGTACTAATATAAAATTTATCCGACGAATAACTTTAATAAACCTTTGCTTTTCCTTGCACGCATTCCACCAAAAACTCACAATGCTCGTAATAAATAATATATACCACATCAACTATTATATTGTGAGTGTTTTTGGCCTCAAGTGGGTCAAACCCGTTAACGACAGCTGTCGGTATCGCTAACTACCGACAGTTATCGCTTGCGCTAACGAATGAGCGATTCTGTAACTTTAGCTTTACGACAATAGTCGGTGCAACTCATATTTGTACGATAACGATAAAATTCGTTAAGGTTCTAGGGAAGCTGGTAATATTGGTGTATTAATACCAACCGAAATAGGAATTTTTGTGTTACTTGACTATATCATTTTTGACTATAGCAATTCTTACTATAGCAAAATTATCATATTTTATTTAAAAGAAGTATTAAAACGTAAGTATATTTTAATTAAAATAAGTATTAAAAATGGTACATACTAGATTGTCCGAAAACTTTTGTAGAAGTGAGTCGACTACCTATATGACTAGTGAATATGGCCGAAATCTAGTAATATATTGCTATAATGTCGTAAGGCATTTATTGTAGTATTCATTTAGATATCAAGATGAGAAAAAGATAATTGAATAATCTTCAAGATAACGTCAATTTAAAGAAGCAGAAGAAAAAACTGCAAAATAAATGTAATTAAGAAAAACTATGGATCTTAGATAAGTAAAAACGTTTGAATAATTTAAAGTATTTATATATTGAATTTACTAGTGTTACTTTGTGGAAATATATTTTGTACAAATATGATTTAGGTGTTTGTGGCTTTCGCAAAGGATTAAAGAAATGCAGCATAAATGTTTATCAGAATAATAATGAGAGACGAGACAAAAATGACTGATAAGTGTAATTAAAATATTCATGCGTACTTTATTGACATATATGTCATCTGGTATAACTTTTACTGCTACGATGTTCATATTAATTATGATTTTATGATGAGAAACGCATGGGTCAAAGAAGGCAATACTTCTTACAAGGTAAATGTAAACAATTTGCAAATGTATTATACTTTCAATTTCAAATATAAAACTGTGTCTTAACTGTTTAGTTGATTAATTATTTAGATATTACTTTTATCGCTGGAATGATATCTTGCTCATATCTACGATGAGCAGAAATAAGAAGATATGAAGGACTTTCGACTAATCCCATCCATGTAAATTGCTTCCTTTGGCACAGAGTTTATGGTTAGTAATCGCAAGGTATATGTAATTTTTATTACAGTGTTTATTAATTCAAAGTTACTTTTAATTTGCTTAGCTTAATGAGTTTATATATTAAATATGGTCTGCTTTGGTTTTTCAGATATTACTGAGCGACTGAAGTGGAACTTTTATCAAATAACCTATTCAAGGATTATAATAAATATATAGAGTATGGATATATATATAATTATTAATAATCATACGCTGCAAGATTTGTACAGATGACAAGTGTCTTTATAACAGTGATTTTGCAATACTTAATTAGAACAAGTTCAAGCAAAGTTAAATTATACAAGTTAATATTGAAATTTTATCATTTTCACTATTATTAAATATATTTAATAGATATACAATATGCAGGGCGTACCACTTAAATGCCCCAGAGCATAGATACAAAAAGCGTGTATTGCGTTAATTATAAGAGATATTCAATTTTTTCATATGACCCTTTTGGAAGCAAATAACAAAAGGTTTCGAAAAAGTCCTGTGCAAACATTGAATATCTCTTATAGTTGAAGAGGTACGCGTCTTTTTGTATCTATGTTCTGGAGCATTTTAAGTGGTACGCCCTGCATATTGTATATCTATTAAATATATTTAATAATAGTGAAAATGATAAAATTTCAATATTAACTTGTATAATTTAACTTTGCTTGAACTTGTTCTAATTAAGTATTGCAAAATCACTGTTATAAAGACACTTGTCATCTGTACAAATCTTGCAGCGTATGATTATTAATAATTATATATATATCCATACTCTATATATTTATTATAATCCTTGAATAGGTTATTTGATAAAAGTTCCACTTCAGTCGCTCAGTAATATCTGAAAAACCAAAGCAGACCATATTTAATATATAAACTCATTAAGCTAAGCAAATTAAAAGTAACTTTGAATTAATAAACACTGTAATAAAAATTACATATACCTTGCGATTACTAACCATAAACTCTGTGCCAAAGGAAGCAATTTACATGGATGGGATTAGTCGAAAGTCCTTCATATCTTCTTATTTCTGCTCATCGTAGATATGAGCAAGATATCATTCCAGCGATAAAAGTAATATCTAAATAATTAATCAACTAAACAGTTAAGACACAGTTTTATATTTGAAATTGAAAGTATAATACATTTGCAAATTGTTTACATTTACCTTGTAAGAAGTATTGCCTTCTTTGACCCATGCGTTTCTCATCATAAAATCATAATTAATATGAACATCGTAGCAGTAAAAGTTATACCAGATGACATATATGTCAATAAAGTACGCATGAATATTTTAATTACACTTATCAGTCATTTTTGTCTCGTCTCTCATTATTATTCTGATAAACATTTATGCTGCATTTCTTTAATCCTTTGCGAAAGCCACAAACACCTAAATCATATTTGTACAAAATATATTTCCACAAAGTAACACTAGTAAATTCAATATATAAATACTTTAAATTATTCAAACGTTTTTACTTATCTAAGATCCATAGTTTTTCTTAATTACATTTATTTTGCAGTTTTTTCTTCTGCTTCTTTAAATTGACGTTATCTTGAAGATTATTCAATTATCTTTTTCTCATCTTGATATCTAAATGAATACTACAATAAATGCCTTACGACATTATAGCAATATATTACTAGATTTCGGCCATATTCACTAGTCATATAGGTAGTCGACTCACTTCTACAAAAGTTTTCGGACAATCTAGTATGTACCTTAAAAATTAATGTTTTAACATTTTTTTGAGTTAGACAATGTACAGTTAGTGCCTGTGTGCTATAGTTAAATAATACAATTAATTCTATATTTTAGAGAAAACCTCTGCATATATATATATATTTATTTTTAAATATAAAAATTGGAAAAATATTAAATTTTATTTCCTACGATTTTTACTGTAAGCCTTAATTTATAAAGAAAATTTATTGTAAGTACTTTTTTGTGATTTCTAAATATTAATTTAAGAAATATTTGTGACATTTATTATATTTACTTTCTCGGTAAACATCTACCGACGCCTATCACGGTCGTCGTTAAGTTAACGATAGAATTCGGTAGCGACCGCCATTTTTAACACCAATTATCGAAAACTTTGTGTTACAGAATCGCTCTTAGCGATATCTCTCGGTAACTCGATTCAATTACCGAAAGTTGTCGATAACTAGTTACTGAATCCATATAGACGGAAGTTACAGAATCGCTCTTTTCGTTACTGCAAGCGACAACTATCGGTAGTTAGCGATACCGATAATCATCGCTGGGAAGTTACAGAATCCCAGCACTGGTTTCACCCGCACCGACTCTAAGCGAGTGGCGAAGTTGACAGAGAGTTTCTCTTTCTATCGGTGAACTGTAAATTCATGGTCGTTACTCGTTCTCCCCATTCTCCCCAGTTCTCTCGGTTTTCCCCAGTTCTCTCCTTCTCTCGTTCAAGAACGAAACGGAAGAGGTAATTAAGATGTTTTAACTGAATTAACCAAAACGGTTGAATAATCAATTTATACATCTACGCTTATCAAATTGATTTGCTATTAGTGTTACAATAATTTAATCAAAACGCAAATTTTATATTATACAAAACAATAAAGTCTAATATAAAGAAGAAAGGAAAAGAGGAAGTAGCAATAAGGTATGTATACATGCCATGCTTTCCTTCTTTCTATTATTCATATATTTATAGAAAATTGACGCTTTAATATTTAGAAGTTACTATCGGTTAATCATTGTATACATATACACAATCGTAATATTATGAATTAATTACTACACTTTGTAATACGTATCGCTGTCGAATCATCATCGTATTCTTTTCGTGTGTTCAAATCGGTGAAGTTAAGTCTACACTTCAGTCGGTTCATAAATCCATGATTAGTGGCTTGTCCATGTTTTATGCAGCGAGGCTAGTGAGTGAGTAGCTTGGTGTAGTTAAAATTGCTGTGTACATACTGTGTAGTGGCTGTAGTATATTATCTCGTATACATTTATGTGTGCATTTTCTTTATCTCTGAAATTGGAGTGAGAAACGATCAATTGAACTTCGTGAAGCTCTGAAACATTTGAATAGTTGATTTATTGATAAGCTTTAATAGTAATAAGGTTCTGCATAACTTAATATTAGTCATTTATTATATGAGAAAAAAAAATTTAGTGTATTATTTTTTGCTGTTAAATATAAAATACCATATCTTGTTTAGTATTTGTTTTTAGAGAAAATGTCTTTTATTACATAAATAATAACTACTACAGCTACTATATACTTTTTCATAGTTCATCTATTTTTTTAAGTTTTATGATTATTTATTATTGATATACTTTCACTTAACGTAATTTAAGGTTTTGTTTTAGAGTGACAAAGAATGGAAGAAGATAATGTACCAGACTTAGGGAATATCCCAAATATCAATGATACAAATATGGAAAGTGCCCTAGAAAATCAAGATAAAGGTATAATGATTGTGTTCAATTCATAAAGTATTTTCTAAAATAAAATAAATTATAAACTAAAATTTTGTATAGATAACAGTCAAAATCAACAACAAAATGATGTACAAGTAGATGGAAATGTAGTAACTTTTAAAAATTTAAAGGTAACTACTGAAAATTCAAATATAATTTCCAACATTAATCCAGAAGATACTATTATATCACAAGATCAAATTGAAGGTAAATAATAAAAATAAAGATTTATTGTTATTGTTAATGTTTGATATATATAATTGTCAAGTATGTATCTTTTCAGACAATTCTCAAATTCATCAAATAAATGATGTTGAAGTGATAGAAAATACAACCAATCCTCAAAATTTAGAACCTGAAATAGCCATTAATAATACTGAGAACAGTATTACACAGAATATAGATGATGAAAATATTACTAATATTACTTTAGATCAACAGAATGAGGATGGGAGCATGTCAACAGATAAAGATGTTATGGAGCATTTAGATGCAATTGAAAATATAGTGGTAGATGAGGAAACATTTGGAAAGCTTAATCATACTAAAGAAACTGAGTCAAGTACTGAGCTATCTTCAATGGAATATCTTACGAATACATCTTCTGGCAAAGAAACTGACTCCACTTTAGAAGAAATTGTAGATGATATTTCTGCAGTAAAGTCCAATGAATATGTAGATGCAGAATGGTATAAGAAAAAGGTGTTTAGACTTATTTTAAATTTACTTTAACTGTACTTTTATCAATCAGTAGAATTTTTCAATCTTTTATTCTACAGTTAGCTGAAAAAGAAGGATTAATAAGGGAGCGTTTTAGTAAACTGGCAAGAGTTATGGAATATACTTACCCATCTTATTCATCATGGTTGAAAAAAGTAGCAGCAATTGATAATTCATCCGTTTGCAAACTTTTACCGACACAACGATGTCCTTTGGAAAAGCCACATTCTAATCGTTGGAAATTTTTGTGTAAGTTTCTTTACTAGAAAAGAATTTTAACTACATTCACCTTTATCTTTATTAAAATAGAAATAACTGAATTTTATCAGTTCATATTACTTCTTAAAATAAGTATTATTTAAAGGTTTGAAAAATATTGAAATGGAAAATATTTAAGTAATTTAATACATTGTTGACCAGCAATTTGACTACAATTTGCTTAAAAATATGTTAAATGCACATTTATCAACAGTGTGTTAAAGAAATATATGTGTAATCAGTGTAGTAGACAAGCATATGAGCAGTGGAGTTGCAAGGTTGCTAAAAACAAACTAGGCAATTTAAAAGGCTCTACACACGTTTTATGAAAATTTTAGAATATTTGGCCATTCTATTCAGCTTATCATATTTCTGTAAAGAATATGGTACAATAAGGCTATAGAATAGTCTAAATTAGCTTTGATTATGCAGTTACAATGCTGATATATTGATCAAGATGAATATCGATAAAATATTAATATAAGTTTTTCATGAAGTTTTGTTGAGATAAAAAATCTATGTCATTTATATAAAATATTAAGTTTTTAATGAAAAAATTTAAGTTTTTGGTTAATATGATTTGTTTTCTTTTTTATATTAGAACACTAAAATTTAAACTAACTCATCTCACTTTTCAATAAACGTCTCCTATACTTTAGATTCTATAATGACTTTCTTGATATTAATTTTAACGAAAGTCATTAATATGGGCCTAATTTGAATAATGAATGATTTATGTACAACGTTGAAACTTTCCTGTGGCATGTTTAGGCAACAAACAAAATGAGCAGGAAACAGGGAAGGAAGGCACAGATGCTACCTCTGCCGACAAGAATAAAATGTCTACCTGGAAGGTGGAAGCAACCAGTGCATGGGGTGTTAATGCCAATAATGCTTCGGAGTTTCCATCTTTTGTATTGCATGCCGTTAAGGTATTTTTTCTTTTGCTAAATTGATGCCATTCAGAACACTTCAAATTTGCATATGCTAGTATAAATATATACATTACAATGAAAGCATATGTTTATTTGTATATTTTTATATATGTATATGAACTCTTATCTCATTTTGTTAATGAGGTAATTGATCAATTAAATACATCAACAATTTTAATAAACTTTAACAGAAGGTTTATTATGGTTTTAATTATCTGTTGACTCAAATTATGCAAAGTTACTAAGACATATCATATATAAAAAAAATTAATATGAATACTTCCAAAATTAAAATGAATATGATGAATCATATTGAATACACAGTTTGGAAAGAAAGTAATAGAAACAAAGCATATTATGAATAATCATAAAAAAAAATAATTATATAAATAATAAAGATCTTAATATATGTGTGTGTAAGATACAGTATATTGAAACTTATATCAAACACCATCTGAGTTAATATCTATAAAAAAGGATAAATGAAACAGAATCCACATTTGAAATGCAAAAGCAATTAATAAATTATTTAATTATATAGTTTTTAAAGTATGTACCAATCAAATTAAATATAGATTAGCCTCTGTTGTGCTAGAACTGTCAGTTGAAAATAGCATGCCAAAAATATCCTAATTGTGATGAAGTAATTAGAGTATATAAGTATAAATATATGCATAGATGACTTTACAGTGTATTTCCATTTGAGAATTAGCTAAACATCAAATTCAATTGGTTAAATCCATTGGATTCAAATCAATTGTTTCACATAGGGTAATCTAAGCAAGCAACTATATTTTGAATTGTACGCAACTAGTTATTGTACGATCTAAGTCGTGTGCGATTGCAAACCCTACAAAAATTGCAGCATGCGTCAAATCGATATGTGTGACTTGGGATCGTTTAATAGCCATCGTTACACGACCTCTAATTAGCTAGAACAATATATTACTGTTTTCTATGTTTTATGGTTCAAATGATGGCAACTATGTATCTCAGTCACTTAAATTCTGCTTACACACAGCTAGCATTGATGTGACTAAGAAAAGTCGTCAATGCCAATCGACTTTAAAAATGATCAAACAAATATAAAATGATGAAAATATTAATTAGAAAAAAAGTAGTAAAGTTAAATTAAATTTGTTATTAAGCATAAGCTAAGATTGAATTACTTGTACAGGTTGATGGGTAATGCACAAAAGGGGTAGTACATACTTTATTAAATTATCCAACAAAATTCACTGGATAAAATAAATAAAAAATAATAATACGTTATATAAAAATATAATGTATATATATTTAACGATTTCTAAATGTGATGCCGAATGTTAGTCCTATCAACGAAAATTCAGATTTTTCGTTTTCATCCCATAACTTTGCATCATATTGAAAATCGTTCGAGAGGAATATAGTATTCCTAATAGAATTAGTCTAACTATGAACGGAAAATTAGTCTCATTGCAATCAATCTTGTACTTTTTATAATACAAGACAACAATCCTCTCTAAAAATATTTTATGGAAGTACAACCACGTAAAAAAAAATGGTTGAGAAGTTACTTATTTCTGATTGTTTATATATATATATATATATACTCTGTTAAATTTTCCACAAAGGATTAAGATTAATGGGATTACAAATTATATTTTATAATAAAGATTTATTTTCTGTAGGTATTTGAAGATTTTCTGCAAAATACAGAACCTACAGTGAAGATAACAGATTTAATGACTACAACTCAAATTACGTCAATTATTAAAGAAAAGGGTATAATAGTTGATTTGGAGCAGTCATGGTTATGGCTTGTAGTTCGCTGCAATAGAAAAGATGAGCTTATGCTTTTTGTAACTGGAAAAAATATTAGTCAAAAAACTATGATGGAATTGAAATATGTGTTTGAAGAAGGCCCAGGAAAGCGTTGCAATGTTACCTCACTCTACTGCAAATCTCTCAATAAGTAGGAGTTTATTAAATCAAATACATAAAATAATTGAAAATGCTAAAAATATAGTATTAATAATTTATCATTTTTTCTAGGATTGATGATACTTTAGTTAGACATACCACTTTTTTAGTTGGCTCTGAAGTTTTAAACGAGACAGTTTGTGGACTTGAAGTTCAACTAGCACCAAAAACCAATTTTTGGTCAAATGCAGCTGGAGGAGAAACTGTCGCAAAAACGGTAGAACGTTTGCTGCGACCTTTTCCTAAATTGACAGTTCTAGAAATTGGTTGTGGTATTGGTATTATTTCTTTAATGCTGGCATCTGTAAGTAAACTCTTTCTATAATACATTTAATAATATACATTTTTTTTCTTTTATCTAATGGCCTATGCGATTTAATGCCTTTGCAGAAAGTCAATCAAATTATAGGAGTCGACTGTCAATCTGAAATAGAGGAAGCTGAAATAACATGCGAAATAAATAATATAAAAAATGCAAAATTTTTAGGGGGAAAACCGTCTGATTTGATAGCAAGAATCAAAAACGCCGTACCAAAAAGCAAAACATATGCTATTATTAATGCAAACACTGCAACAGGCCGATGTACTACATTTTTTAAATCTCGTTAATTAAAATAATTTAGGTTAACGTTTAGTTAATTTCGCTTATTACTTTACAGCAATAGAAATAATGACTTGTTTACGGCAGTTGGATTACATTAGGCGAATTATAATGATTACTACCCTAACCAAACAGTCAGTTAGAGCAATATTAGAATTAACAAGGCCAATGGAGCGTGATCTTGGATTCGCCTTTATGCCAGTAGCAGCTGCCGTAGTTGATACTTTACCACTTGGTCCTCATTATGAAACTGTTATTTTAATGGATCGATTACCTACGCATAAATTTGCTACTCCTAAATTTAAAAAAGTAATGAACCAAATGCCTAAAAAAGCTCCAAAGGGTAAGGTTCCTTCTACGAAAATTTTTAGAAAATTTTCGAAGTTTTCTTGGAAAAAGGAGAAAACGCCTCCTGAAGACAATTCGACAATGGACTTAAATATTGAATCTATGGGTACAAAGTTGGGAAAACGAGTTCATCCTCTAGAAGTTGTATCTCATATTCCTCCTAAAAAAATTGCTTCAAGATTTGATAATATATTTGCAGAGCCAGGTGAATATTAATATCTTTTATACAACATATACAAGGTGACTTTTGAAAAATTTTACACAAATATCTCAAAACATTGGAAATATATAGAAAAATATTTCAAGCAACAATTATAAGGCTCCAAGGGGGATATGAGAGAAATAATAAAGTAGTCTAGACTGATTTTTAGAAGTGCATGTGAAAATCACTATGAGTTTTTCAAATGGAGGAACCTATTTGTTATTGCATATTCCTGTAGCTTACCGCGAAAACTTTCTAAATAACTTTCTAAATTTTCCATTTTATCCAGTGGTTCACCAGATATTTCGATTTGAAATTAATAGCAGATAAACAATTTTACATGTGCAAACTGACCTCCATCGGATTTGCTCTGGATGTTAAAAAGAGAAATACCTTATTGGTTAAAATGCCTCGATCATCAATTTTTTGAGAGCAAAATCGATGCAGACTCTTGTAGGCATAGTTGTCGAGTAGAATACTTCAGTAAAATGTTGATTTGTATAAGCAAATTTCAATCGAAATATGTAGTGAACAACAAAATGAAATGAAAAATTTTTATGGTGTTTTGAAAAGCGCATAATAAGCCAAAAGAACATACAATAAAAATTAGGGGTTCTATTAAAAAAAAAAGAAAATTCAAAGTGAATTTCATATATGCTTAAAGTAGTTTTCAAGGATAAATCCATGTTATAATTGAATTACCTCCTTTAAGTCCAATCGCTGTTATTTAAAGTTTTTTAGTAAAAATATTTGGTTAAATGGTTAAAGTTATTTCAAAGTTTAAACACGGGTCATCTAATATATGTCACAATTCCAATTGATTTCAAATCATACAACAAAATGGAAATTCTCTTAATTTTTCCAGGAAAAAAATTAAATAAGGTGGAAAAAAAACCTCAGATTCGCATAAATCTTTTGTACAAGAAAAAAGCTCATGAACGCAAAGAAGCTGATTTAAGAGAAAGATTGTCTAACAATCGAGTTAATCCTGATATTATTCAAAAAGTTAAAGAACACCAAGCAATTCTAGAAGTGGCAAATGAAAAACTTAATGGTCCTGAATCAAATGTTGATATTAAAACTGCAAAAGAGCTTCAGAGTATGCTCAATATGGTATTAGATCAAGCAAATAAATTGCAAAATCAAATACCTAAATCAGTTTGGAATAGAATTTCACCACCGAAGAAGAGTGATGAGTGTTTACCAAATGAAGAAGATAATATGCTTAAAGGTCGATTTGTTCAAGAAACAACTTCAAGGGATATTCTTATCACGACTGAAAATGATTTTACCGAAGATTTAATTGACGAAGATCAGCCCAAGCTTAAAAAGTACGGTAACCTAGCACCTTTAGATCCTGACAATGTTGCTCCAATGTGTAGAGCCGCTTCGCCTGATTTTACCATACCCGCATCAAAAACTACAGGAAAGAAAACACGTGCAAAGCTACGTAGAATCAGGAATAAAGATAAAAAACGAGGATCAGTTCCTTGCGTTCAAATGGTAAAATCATTTATTATAGTTGCTTTATTTTTATGTTATATCGCATTACTAACAATTCTTTCATTTATTATTATTCGCACAGGCCATAAAAGGGGACGAATGGTTAGTACCAAATAAAAGCTCTCCACCAAACAAAAAGATATCTCCAACAAGAAGAATATCACCCATTCTTAATAAGGATGGTCAAAGATACTTTTCACCCCCTCATAAACAATCACCTCCTTTTAGAGTGCAAATGTCTCCTCCTAGACGACAATTTATTGCTCCTAATATGAGCATAAGGAATCAAGTATCTCCACCTAGAAGACAGATATCTCCTGAATTGATGCTAATTGACAATCCACGTCCAGTGATGAGACCATGTCCAGAGAGATCACAGCAAGATATAGAATTGATCTCTCCTTCAAAACATGGTAAATCTTTAAAAACGAATTAATGTTAGGAAATAAATATTTTACAATTAAAAGTTATATAACGATAAATATTTCTTAAATGATTTTAGGTCCATCCCGCTGGATGCCAAATTCATATGATATTAACCGGCCATACATTTCACCTCCCAGAAGACAAGCATCTCCTGATGTCGAAATAATTTCACCCGTTAGACACGAAATAGGAAAATCAAGGCCATTGATACGCCAAGAACGACGAATTTCACCCTTACATCGACCAACTTCACCATTGAGGCGCCCGTTTTCTCCAAGACGTCAGATGTCTCCACCAAGACGACAAATTTCTCCGAGACGACAGATGTCTCCAAGACGGCTAATGTCTCCACCAAGGCGACAGATATCTCCAAGACGGCAGATGTCTCCAAGGCGTCAAATATCCCCACCAAGACGTCAAATTTCTCCAAGACGTCAAGTGTCCCCAAGACGTCAAATGTCTCCACCAAGACGACAAATGTCTCCACCAAGACGTCAAATGTCTCCACCAAGGCGCCAAATGTCTTCACCAAGACGTCAAATTTCTCCAAGGCGTGAAATTTCTCCTAGACGTCAAATGTCTCCACCAAGACGTCAAATTTCTCCACAACGTCAATTGTCGCCAAACAGGTATTCAGATGCTTGGGACATCCCTAATCGAGGCGCTATAGAAAAAGAACACTGGAGACCTGGGAATCATCCAGAGAAGCTTTGGTATGAAGATAGGTCTGGACCTTTAAATTTGCCATCTACGTCTCATGATAGATTTGACAGTGAAGAAAAGTGGGATCTTAAAAATGTGTCTTCTTGGACGAATAAACAGGAGCTTGTTAAATACCCTATTAAATCTATTCGAGATCAAAATCAGGCTCAGGATAATAGGTTTGTATTTAAAAACAATTCTTTTAATCATTACTTAATTTATTTTTATTTTTTTAATTTTAATAGATGGCAAAGCTCTTTGCAACCCAGTGGTAACTTGTCAAATTGGAATAGCAGGGGCGGAGGGACTAGATCACAAGAAACGTGGAGAAAGGATGTAAATAGGTGGGAGGGACAAGATGATTGGCATGATTTGCCTGAAGACGCTAAAGATCCTTGGGGAGATGATGGTTCTAATGAAAAGGACGTGATACCACAAGAACCTTGGCAAAAGTTTGATAATAAGACACCAATAAGAAGAAATGAAGTAGAACAATCAGGCTGGCAAGGTCCTAGTCAAGGTTTGAACCCTTTAGAGTCAGTACCTAGCTTAAACAGAAACCAATGGCTAAGCTCAAATACTTCAAACGATAATAGATGGAAATCTAATGAAATGATACAAAAAATTCCGCCATTGAATTGGCAAGCTCCAGGGAACCCTGCATGGCAAAAGAATATTGGTATTCCGGCACAGCGCCCTCCATTCAATATGAATATTTTCAAAAACTAGGTTTATTTTTATTTATATCCTTATGTTTAGCTACGTATTTTATTTTCATTTATAGACTGACTGTTTTCCTGTTAGCCTAAAAATCAATATAATTAAATACAAATGCTATATGGTATGTCACAATATATATATATATATTTGTCCCGTTTTGTAGACTAGCTTGAAAACGGTCTTTGTCATTCATTCCAAATTAAAAATGTTATTGTTTGGTTTTATTGATGAAAATCGAAGAATTAGTGATAGGTCTTTAAAACTGTATTCAGGATTCTGCTATTAATACTTGCAATATCATTCTAACTGCGTTTACTACCAGCCGGTTGTCAAAGATAAAATAATGTTGCGATTACTAGTAGTAGATTTTCGAACGCAGCCTGAATATACATTATTAGTTTTTAAAGTGATTGGTCTTGCCAATTATATTTTATGAAAATTATATCAACTTATAACTAAAATACAGTTTAATATTTATAATAATATTAAGCTCTACAATTATTAAAAAAATGTGTAAGTGTTTAATAATATGTAGCTTTCAAAAGTTGTTATTAAGTTTTGTTTTATTAATGTAGACTTAAAGATAAGATTTCTCTTTGTTTTACAGTGATGGTATTTATTAAGAGTTTACAAGAACTTGATTTGTATATTATAATAAGGGTTTTCTAAATGACTAAGGGCCAACGGTACAGTCGGAAATTCAATGCTAACAACTTAAAGAATTGAAGTTAAAAAATCAGTTTTCATGCCGGGCAGTTGCAAAGTTAAATAATCTGAATAAAGGTTGGAGTAATTATTTCAAGATGACTTATTTTCAAGTATAACTGCTCTTTATCTGGTGCGAAAACTCCTTTTTTAACTCCAATTTTTTAAGTTGCTAGGATTGAATTTCCGACTGTACCGTTGGCCCTAACAATTCAGAAATCATGAATAGATGTTACTAAAAGCTAAACAAAAAATATTGGTTAATCGGGACTATAAGAAGCTAAAGAGAAGGAAGCCGGCTTGAACGAAGTCAATTGAAATACATAGCTTATGTAAACAGTTTAATTTCATTTTGGTTGCGCTTTTGATTTGCCGTGTGTCTGATGTTTCATTAAAGTTCCTAATAATATATTTTTTGTAATCATTCTTAAATAAACATACATACTATAAGCTATATAGGATTTTGATAATCAGCTTGATTTCACCTATTCATAATTTTTAGTTTAACTGTTCTTATACAAAGAACATTTGATTAACTTTTGAAAGGTACATATGGCTGATTATAATTTATCTTAACATTTGTATTAATAATATATTAGTCGAATGCGAAACAGAATAAAGTGAATAATTACAATTAGATCAAATTATTATATCGAGTATTCGGCGTATTCGCCATCGCAACACTCACTAGGTGGCGCATCGAATCGTGATAAAAATGGCCGCTTAACGGGATCCCTCACGCGTGCTTTACCGACAGTACAAGTCAATAAACAATTCGTTTAATAAAAGTCAAATGCGAAGCAAATTGAAGTCGGGCATTTGTAGGATAATGTGCCAGTCCTAACGAGTCAAACGAACTTAAAAACACTCAAATTAGTTGAAAAATAACGCTGTAGCATTGTGCCGTGTTCTCGAAGAGAGGTTAGTTTTGGTTAGTTCCACTTCAATAACGCGGGACAGTGGTACAGCGTTATTCTTCATCCGATTTGAGTTTTTTTAAGCTCGATTGACTCGTTAGAATTGGCACCTTGTCATAAAGAAGCCCGTTTTTGCAATTTACTTCGCATTTAACTTTTGTTAAACGAATTGTTTATTAACTTGTACTGTCGGTAAAGCACGCGTGAGGGATCCCGTTAAAGCTAGCTGTGGCCAATGCATATGTATATAAAGTGGTACATACATACAATTCCTGTCACACAAACTACACCCTGCTAAGATATATTTGACTGTATTTGACCAATTTAGTGAAATTTGAGCATTCACATAACGCTTACAAAGCACTAAAGTATCTGAACATTGTTTAAATAAACTTTTATTAAAATATTTTTTGTATGAATTTAAAAAATTAAAAAAACAATACACTTTAAAAAAATCCTCTATATAATTTTATTATTTTAAAAACAATATACAATTATCCCTTATATACAATGATTAAACAGAGTCTTGCAATTCAGTTTAACTTAAAAATATTTGTAATCTAAAACACCAAAGAACTTTAAATTGTATGGTAAAAGCTATTAACTTTTCTACATATTTGTTTTACAGCATTTATGTTATAAGATTCAAAAGATATATAAGATGCTAAAGGTTACCTCTAAACTTCGATTAATCTCATGGACAAGTCTATAAATAATAATTTTCTACTAGATTGTTATTTTAGAGAATGTCTGTTATAATAAGTTTATGTATATATAATAATAAAGTAATATAAAATACAATGTTATATAAACTTAACATAATACTACATGTGTATAATCATCTACATAATTTTATTTTAATTTTTAATATGCAAATATCTATGGCATATATGATAAGATAAGGGAACTATAATTCTAATGTTTCAGTTTGAACTGTTTTGGTTTCCACTACAGTATTATTTTGTAAAGATGCATACTTGTTAGCAGCATTGACTATTTCTCTTAATATATCATTTTCCTTCCTCAGAGAAACATAATATTCTTTTTCCTTTAGCTCGCTCTCTTCATCTAATTGAACTGCTGTTTTCATTACAGCTGCCATTTCATTGATTTTTTCTGCTTGGCTAGTAATAATCTGTCATAACATAAATTAATAAGATTATTAATAACAATGATAATTACTATAACTATAAAAATAAATTATAATTAAATAATACTTACGTTTGTATACTCAGAATTATGTAAAGAAGATAAATCAGTTTTACTTAACTGCATAAAAGATGCAGCTTGTTGCCTGTATTTAGACATTATTAATTCTAGGGCATTTTGATGATCTTTCAAAAGACTTCTTAATTCTTTATTTTCTGCCTGAACCTTCTGCAAATGTCTATTATCCCTTTGAATACCTGTAATTAATTGCAGACGAGGCCTCTGTTTTGCTTCAGTATTTAGTATTTCAACTTCTTCCTGATACTAAAGACAATATAAATATATATATATATATATATAAGTAGCACTTTAAAATATTCTAAATCTTAAAGTAGTTTAATATAATCAATTTTTGCATACCTGTCTCATATTATCAATTTGTTTGCAGACAGCTTCCATTTTACTTATTAGATTATCAGCTGTGTTTTCATATTGTGACAGTCTAATCACCAGCTTCTTTGCATCTAATACAATTTCTTGAAATGTAATTGACATCTAAAAAAATTAAATTGATTTGATCATGTTTGAGAGGTCATGCAAAAAATTTTGAGCTATTATTATGAAACAGTTTAATCACATTTTTAAGATTAATTACATAAATTTACTTGAACAAACTTAGATGTTACCTCTTTATCGATGCATACAATAGTGCAATTTCATAAATTGACGAAAATTTAGTGTATAGATTAATTAGAAATGGAATTAAATTTTTCTTGCAATCTTGTGTATTTTCACTGCTATAAAATTGGTTTTATCATAATAAATAACGAACAGTGACACAAATCACAAACAACCACAAAACGATGAAGCATAAGGCTCCATGTCACTACAAAATCTCCAGCAAAATACAGTTAGCTAACTCTACTATACGGGCGTTTTTCTAACGGCGGCATATAGGAGATTCGTGTTAGTTGACTATAGCGCTCAGGATGATGGTTTCTGAGAGCGCTGATTGGTCAATATCATGTAGTGCCAACATGAAATGGTCCGTTACCAATAGATGAATACGAAAAATGACACCCATCCGCCATTTTGGAGTGGAGAAGTGTTTACATACAATTTACATGCAAACGCTGTAATGTATAGTGCATTCGTTTATGTTACTGCCAGTACTGAAAACCTATATTTTACGTGACATACATTGTAGAGTTTTAGTACTCGCAGTTAATAAACGAACGTAGTAGCCGTAAGGCTTTGACTGAACTCATTGAGTCAGTCATGGTTAATACATTAAATAACAAATTTTATGAAAACCAAGTTCTTCCCTATCTCCTCTTTTTATTATAATCATCACTTTTATTTGCCAAAGTTACACTTATCACAAATTAATCCGAATCATCACTACTTTTGACAGCTCATTCATTTCCTTCTGCTTCTATTTACGAAAAGTGTGTAAACACTGGGTGCATCCAGAACAAGGTTGCCAAGTGTAGTACTTTCGGTACCACCGTAGTACCCAAAAGCGACATATCCTATAGCGTAGTACTATTTTGGGTACTACGCTATAGTCGCTGCTGATACTACTGGTCGGCGGAAATACGTCAGAGGGTAGAGACTGTAGAGGGACCGCAATATAGATATTTCTAATTACTAATTTCAAAATACATAATGCATGGTCCGTGAGCCAAGACAAATGTTAGTATTATTGTATCGTACATACATACCGCAAGTTATAAAGTAATATAAAGAAATAAAGTGACAGTTTTAATCTTACTGACAGCTGATATACTGATGGTATAAGTGAATAAATAAAGTGACGAAATTTGTAAAATGTACATAAAAATAATTTTTAAAAGTATATAAAGGACTGAACATTTTAGATAAGTATAACAATAAATTTTATAATATAAAATGTAAGATATAAATATTTTGTGGTACTTTGTGGGATTTTATTTCAGATTAAATTATAGTAATGTGTTTACTATGTCACTGTGCTGAGGATGGAGCTATGCGGATTTTCAAAATTAAAATAAAGGAATAGACTAAACATAATGTGGTTATTATGTCATCGTTGAGATTCAAACTATGTTAATTGAGACGGATAATAAAATAAATGAGTGAAAAAACTGGGTAAATACAATAATAAATAAAGAAGCTGACAAATTAGATATATAATATAAAATGTAAGATATTTTATAGTACTTTCTGGGATTTTATTTCAGATTAAATTATAGTAATGTGTTTACTATGTCACTACTGAGGATGGAGCTATGTGGATTGAACATTAAAATGAAAGGAATAGATTCACCATATAATGGTTACTGTGTCATCGCTGAGGATCAAACTGTGTTAATTGAGATGAATATTAAAATAAACAAGTCAACACATTGGGTAAATACGATACAAATAAAGAAGCTGACAGATTACATTTGTAATTTCAAATGTAAGATTTTAAATAGTACTTTTTGGGATTTTGTTTCAGATTAAATTATTGTAAAGTGTTTACTATGTCAATGCTGAGAATGGAGCTATGTGGATTGAACATTAAAACAAAAAGAATAGATTCACCATAATGTTATTTCTGTGTCATCGCTGATGAGGATCAAACTGTGTTAATTGAGACAGATATTAAAATAAATGAGTCAGCAATTTAGGTAAATGCAATAATAAATAAAGAAAATGACAGAATAGATATATAATATAAAATGTAAGATGTTTTATAGTACTTTGTGGGATTTTGTTTCAGATTAAATTATAGTAATGTACGTGTGTTTACTGTATCACTGCTGAGGATGAAGTTATGTGGATCGAACATTAAAAAAAAAGAATAGATTCACCATAATGTGGTTACTGTGTCATCGCTGAGGATCAAATTGTGATAATTGAGATGAATATTAAAATAAAGAAGCTGACAGATTAGATATATAATATAACATGTTAGATATTTTACAGTACTTTGTGGGATTTTATTTAAAGTTAATATATGTAAAATAAAATTTTTGTTTTCTTTTTACAATTGTATCTATATTAATTACTATATGTTGCAATCTCTTAAAATTAAGCCTCTGCTTTTATTAGCAAACTAATAGTTCCACACGGCAGTGATGCCAGAATCAAGCTTTTAGCAACAAAAATGAAGATAAGCGCTAGCCAGCAGGAGTATAGAAAATTTAAAGGGAAGCGGTACAAACACAACTATGCCTGGAGAGCATAGGTGTGATTTGGACTTCAGGCAACATTGGCTTTAGAAGAAGAGCGACTACCGCTAACCGTGATATTTTTACGTGTTATCCGTGTGAAGTGGTGCTGCGTTTACCTAAAAACTCAAAGCAAATAAAAATGCTTTTCCTAAATTGATTTGTAATATTGATAAAATGGTCAAATGTAGCCATTAATTAATTAGATTTGGTAATAAATACAGAAAATGCGTTTTATTATAACAAATGAGTTGAGGTAAAATAAACTCAATGTTTTTATATTAATCTGTTAACAAATGCATTTTTTTATTTATTATTGAGTCCAATAAATTAATGGTTATTAAAAAAAAAATTCCTTGTAATGAAAAAAAAAATGAAAAAATTTTAAACTTCACCAAGACTCGAACACGAGCCCACCGCATGACAAACGACAACCTTACCGCCTGCGCTACAGCGCTCACTTGACGTACCAAGAGCAAAACAGCCTTTTAAAGACTGATTACAATTCTTTCACTAACTCGTCATAAACGATCAAGAATTAGCTGCAATAATAAATACATTTATCTCCACAGCATTATTGCACTAAATTTATTATGTTTTTAATTTGAAGCATACATTTTACATGAAGATACGATACTTTAAGGATGTTCATGCAATACTTTAAATACAAAACTATTCATATGCTGGTTTATCATAGTTATTCGACTACATATAACAAATATTATAATATTACTTAATTAATTTATGATAGTTGAGCATATGAAGTTTTGTATATAGAGTACTGAATGGTTACCCTTAAATTATCATATCTTCATGCAAAATGTATGCTTCAAATTAAAAACAATAAATTTAGTACAATAATGCTATGTAGATAAATGTATTTATTATTACAGCTAATTCTTGATCGTTTATGACGAGTTAGTGAAAGAATTGTAGTCAGTCTTTAAAAGGCTGTTTTGCTCTTGGTACATCAAGTGAGCGCTGTAGCGCAGGCGGTAAGGTTGCCGTTTGTCATGCGGTGGGCTCGTGTTCGAGTCTTGGTGAAGTTAAAATTGTTTCATTTTTTTTTCATTACAAAGAATTTTTTTTTTAATAACCATTAATTTATTGGACTCAATAATAAATAAAAAAATGCATTTGTTAACAGATTAATATAAAAACATTGAGTTTATTTTACCTCAAATCATTTGTTATAATAAACCGCATTTGTTGTATTTATTACCAAATCTAATTAATTAATGGCTACATTTGACCATTTTATCAAAATTAAAAATCAATTTAGGAAAAGCATTTTTATTTTATTTATTCACTTATACCATAAGTACATCAGCTGTCAGATAGATCAAAGCTGTCACTACTCCTTATTTCTTTATTACACTTTATTTTTCCGTATAATAAACATTTGTCTTCGTTCACGCCGTTCACGGTGACAGGCTGTGAATATAATATATATAATTTTTGATATATTACGTTCTGCATTTAAGATGGCTACTGACGTATTTCCGCTGGCAGTATACTTTGTGCAGTCTGCATTCCTTATATCAAAATTCACTTACTATAGAGCGTAGTACTATTCAAGATGGCGGACTTGGCAACCTTGCCTCCGACTGCCTCCGAGGCTTGAGTGTCCAGCCCAGGTCCAGCCCCTGGCTTGCACCAGTTGCACGTAACAGGCAGCCACAACTCGCGAGCAGCATAATATTTCATTGTAGTTTCTCATACTTTTATCAAATACTGTTAAACACTGAAAAAAAATATAATGTATTCACCTCAGGTAATAGGAAGAAATATATTAAATTCTAGGTTAGAATCTTAAAAGTTAAATTACAACGGAGCTTTATTTATAGTTTATTTTTCGCTTCAACAATATATGGGCTACAATTGGAAGCGATGTTAAATATTTAGCAGTAGTATTTAATAGATTTCAATCAACAACAACAAAAGCGGCACAGGTATTACTATTATCAAAACATCTCATTGTTTACAATAAATTGCTAATGTACTTTATACTCAATTGTTTGCATGGATTGAATGAAACTATGAAATATCAATTTCGTGAAATTTTTTATATCTCAGCCAAATCACGATAAATTATATAAGAGAGTTGAAATTGAAGTAAGGGGTAATGATCCTGCTGTTTTAAAGAGTTATGGAGAATTTTCTATTATGGCTGCACAACACTTGGAAATCCCTATACTTAGGAAGTAATTATTACTCAGTAATGGTAATTCAAAATTATGTATTTTTATATTCAATGTTATATGTATGATTAATTTTGGTTTAGTTCCGCACCTAGGAAAGCAATTCATGAACGTATGACGCTGCTCAAAAGTGTGCATGTTCATAAGAAACACCGTGTGCAATATGAAAAAAGAACCTATTATAGGTTTTTAGATTTTGAAAAGTTAACTGAATCAACTTCAGATACATTTTTAGAATATTTACAAAGAAATTTACCAGAGGGTGTAGCAATGAAAGTTACAAAGGTAAATTAAATTAAAAAATTTCTAAAATACTTAGAAAATTATTTTAAAAATTGCGTACTTATATTTATTTTATTACAGATTGAGCTACAAAAATTACCAGAAAGTGTAAAACAAGCATAAAATACATTATAATATTATTACGTAATAAAATTTGTTGAGGTATAAGCTTTCTTGAGAAGTTCTATTACACATTATTCATACCAAATTATAAATGATGGTGTCATTACTAATTCTATATTAAACAGAATTCTCTGCATGGTTAACTGTGAATAGTTATACTGTAGTGATTTTTAAACAGCTGGCATAATAATAATCACATCTGCTGGTTCTTTAATTTTTCTTGCAGATATATTACGTTTCAGTGTAGGCAGTGGAGATTTTTTTTTAAAAACTGGAGTGTCTTTATGTATTAAATCCACATCAATAGTTGCAAGTGGAGTTTCCTTCAGGTTCTTAGCACCAAAGTGCCTCCTTGCTTTGTTATTATTCCTAGTTTTAGAATCTTTCAATCGTTCACTGTGTAATGGTGATTTTGTTGTTCCATGGATATTTGTATTTCTTTTACGTAAATCGTTAAATCGCCTAAGCGGAAAAATAGGAGTCTTCTTCGTACCATCTTCATTTCTATGTTTTCTAATTAATAAAGCACTCGTTGCTGTGCAAGAATGAAGAATAAAATCATTTTCAGCTGAAATGAAACAATTCAATTAAACTGACAAATTAACTTATTAAGACAATTTTAGTTCTTTTCATATAAATAACTATAATCCTTTTAAACTGAATGTACTCACGGGAAAGATTTAAACGGCCGGCTAAGCATTCATTGCTTAAAATCAAAGTAATCGAAACTACCGTTACAATGGATACTTTCATTTTAAAGTTATCAATGAAAAAAAGAATTTTTCTGTTTTAGTTTTGTGTATGTGTATGTGCAAGTGTTTAGGTTCTTTTTTCATATGAAAATTCCACTAAATTCGATTTGTAACATTTAAAAATATTTTAATAAGAATTAATTGTTTAGTAGCTCTATATAAATTTTTAATCACTTTTTGCAGAATAGAATCGTTTAGTCGAGTGAGATGTTCTCAGCTCAAGACGACAGCTATCGAACGACTGCAGCAGGTGAGCAAAAAGTTTAGAAGCGACGATTGAAGAAGAAAGGAAACTGGACGGAGTGCCTTTACTAAGGTCACTCAATTTGCAGCTGTTACTTTACTCGATTATTTTACCATCGCGCGTACTCGAGAAAATTTTTTCCATTCATTTCGCACCATGACTGAACACTAACAATCTTTAATCACGATTAATTATGTTATTTGTTGCAAAAAGTCTGGTAAGTATTTGAATTTATGCAATATTTGTAAAAAACGTACCATTCGTTTATACTTTTTCTAATTTCTCAACGGCATAGCTTTACATATGCAAGCTGCATAAAATAATGCTCATGGGAGACGCGATGAAGTATGAATGATAAAATTTAATCAAAGCCATTAATCTCAATCGCATCTGCGTTTTACGCGTGATTTTGTTTAACTATTCATTAATAATCATCAATAATTCTATAACAAAAAGATTTTCTTACGTTTCTATACAATCTCTCGTATTGCACAAGTACTTATCATTGTGCGTTGAGTTTGAGCGAAAGAATATCTTCTTTTATATTTATAAAATAATAGTTTCTAAATCGAGGTACAATTTTTACATTTCCTTCGGGAAAACGGCAAAGGCGTTAAGATGTTAATGAACCCGCGTATTATATATTCCCGTAATACTGTTTCAGAAACTATATTTATACATAACGATAGCCATGAATAATATTAAAGCAGGTCGATCATAGCCAATGGCAAGTTGACCAAAGCGAAACAAACTGCACAAGTTTTTTTTTCTCAAATTATATGTGAATCGAGGTAAACCGGTTTCAAGTTTAAGTTTGGTTATAGGCCACGTCGGAAGTTAAAACCTTATTTTCTTCCTCTCACTCTTTTATATATCCTGGCTTATTTCAACATAAAAGGCGCGCCATGTTTATTCCCTGCAAATTGCAGAACAAGAAATAATCATATATCTCGGGAATTCTGCTCTCACTCCCCTACAAAGCAAACACTTCAAGAACACTTTTTCCGTCTATTTTATACATATACACCTACAGTCTGCCTTATCTATATATATATTTATACTAATTTATTTTACATTTAAAACGATTATGATAAATATTTTAAAAAGTTTAATCATCCCCCGCAAGAATTACATGCATTTCGAGTGACATATTATTTTAATAATAACGATGAAACCATAGCATGTGGATAACGTACGTTCTTTTATTAACAAAGCAATGTCCAATAAGTCTCGATGACGCTTTCGTTCAATATTTTTTATTGGTGTGCGTGGCGAAATCGGAAACCGGTCTAAAGGTGTGACCTTGGGAATAGCCCAGACCTTGATGTCTGATGACGGTAATATATTTTTCAGGCTGTGAATCATAATTCTCGTGTCGATTCATTGACAAGTTTTGTTATATTAAAAGTTTGCTGTTTATATATATATATATATATATATATATATATACATACATATATGTAGGTAATGTACTAAATTCTTAACCGAAATATGTATCAAATTCAAACGTGCATAATACTTACGTATATGCATATAACTATTGATGCAATTATCGATTTCTCTATTATTTTTAAATACACTCGTCTATATAAAATTCAATGGTTGAGGGACCAGATTCTAACGTAGTCTATTTCGAAAGAAGTCTTCTCCCCCTCTTCCCGTGTCCAGCTTGGAAGCCACGTATTCTTCATGTGCCAAAACTTCATCATCGCCTGAGCAAAAACTTGTATTATTACATTATATACGAATGTTAAAGGAAAAATCTTCTTTAATACTCAATCCCAAGTAACATCGCTTTCGAATAACAAGAATTCTACTTATATAGATGCAACTTTCATTGCTTTGCTTACCTTGGCTCCTTTGTTCTTCCAGGGCTTTTCGTATCCGGCACTGATGAGTTTATCTGGAAATGTGCGTAGTCCTCCTACTCCGATTCCAACAGTCAGGTAAAACTATTTTTTTTTCACACCAGATTATATATATACACATTTATATAGTATATGTTTTTCTAGAAGAGAGAGAGAGAGAGAGAGAAAAGAAGAAAATTCACACAAGATAGCTAGCGAGTACCTCTTGATCGAACGGAGCATTTTTAAAATTGGAGCTCTTGGTGGAGTTTCTCAACCAATTTTCCGATTCAGGTTTTAGTCGTCCAACTTCCCTATCATCGACGGAAAATATGAAACCTTCGGAATTCCAGACTGTCCCGTAGATGTGATAATCCTTTGTCCATCTTGAATTTTGAGTTTTTGAAACTATTTTCTCATAAACATCCGGTACTGCGCCAGAACGAAAACCAAATTCCAATTTTCTCGAATCGAACTTTTCCATTGAATTGCCCGTGTCTAACAAGATCTCGTTGCCTCTTGCCAGTCCCAGCACAATTCGGCCGCTGACGTATCCATTTCTACCGTAAACATTATATTTCGGCTCTAGCCACATTTCTAAAATTTCATCTGGTTTGATATCTGTTATACTGTTGCTATACAAAGCTATATATGTATATAGAAACTGTAAAACAAAGATTACCTGGATACAACCAATCTCCCTCTGGAAATTTAGCTCGAATCTCTATTTTTCCATACTGAAAATTGAAACTGTCTTTTGTGGTTAAACGAGCTGATATAATTGGTGGCAGAATGCTGAAGCCCGTAGCTTGTCGCAGACATTCTTCGTGAATCGGACTGGTACAACTATAAAAGCATACATTCAGTTTTATCGAGTACTCCTATTTTTCATTACATGGCCGTCTTTTACGTACTTTGATAACTGAAGCCTTCCAAATGTTGTCGAATTTTCACCGTAACGACTGTCAAGTATAATAGGTTTTATCTTCAAAGCACCTTTCTCAATTTGTATCAAATCGGTATGGGCGTCATTGTGATATACGCAAAATTCGTAATCCTGTAATTTAATAATATAATATATTTCCTTATTATTTTCTTCTTTTTTTGTTTCTTTTAACTTATCGATTTACTATGTATAATAAATAAGAAATCTTTTTATCGAAAACTCACGGGTGCCAGAGGGATTTTTATTTCTCGACTCCAAATAGAAAAGTTTAAAGATTCAAAATTCTCCTCGAACATCAGTTGCCGAGCATTATCATCGACTGTCAATACATTATTTGACGATGAATTAGAATTGTCGAAGATGCATAGATCCTCATTTCCTTTAATCGTGCCTGAAATGATTGGTTAATGCTATAAAAAAATCTTACGTTATCGAGAAGGTATAGAATTTTAATTAATCCGAACATTGTTGATTTTCCAACGTATATCCTTCTCCATTCGCTTGTACGTAGATTCTAAAATAAAGTACATCCTCGGGTCTCAGATTGGAGCTTAAGTTTTCGATGGTCCATCTATTCTTTGTTGCTCTAAAACTCGTCCCGAAAATTGTACCTTGCTCCGAAGTTCCTATTCCCTTGTTAACATTAGCGTGAAATCCAAATAAACGAACACCAGACTCATCTGCGTAAAAAGAGAATCGAAAATTAATGATATTGTGTATACAGAGTATATATCAATGAATCAAGGAAACGTATATGATAAACAATATTATTTTCTTACCTGGTATTGAAGCTCGAAGTCCTCTAGGTCTTAAAATCTCAATCGTCGGTCTAGAAATATTGTAACATTCTATTGGTAAAATAATTTGTGGATATTGCAGAATTGAAAGAAAACAGAAGAGTATTAATTTATTATTTTGCATCATAGTAAATTGAGTACCACAGTATCGACAGCATTGAACTTATTCGATATCAGATGAAAAGGTCAACCGATGAGGAACTGATACAAAAATGTATGCCGCGAACGTACAAGTCAACTACACGAATAGATCGGCATGAAGCTTCTCTCGACCAGGCTAATACGTTTGTCTTTATTTTCCACGAATCAGACAGAGCTTACCCCTCTCCCCGCTCTGTGATCGCTCCATTAATTCTTTTAGAATTTTTGTCTGTTATTAATCATATTTTTATGCAATAATTTAGCAATGGTTTCAATTACATTTTCCTGAATTAAATATTAACAAATTACTGTTTAGCCAGTGTAATAAACAGTTTTTTCTTGCGCCTAATTTTAGATGTTTGAATTTGCCGCGTTTCGGAGCAGACCACTTTCTACCGAGATTGTGAAATCTCATTGGCTGCTCGCAAACATGCCGGATAGGGAAGGTATACGGAGTCATATGTGATACTATCACATGCTTGCTTGTTTACATGATTAGGTTTGTTTGATCAATAAAGAACTTTTAGAACTTTTGGTGTCTTGAAATATGTCAATAAGAGTTTTCAGCGTTAACACAATCAGCAGATTGTCTGGTAAATACTTGAAGAATAATTGTCACAAATTATACTTGTCTCGTGAATATTGTGGGAGAGGTTATGTGAAATACTTGAAAAAGTTTACAGACAACACGAATGATTTATTAAATAAGCAAACATTATGTCACACTTGTAACAGAATAGTTTATTATTCTACCAATAAGTAAGTGCTTATTTTTATTGCAAGTACGCACACGAATGCTCATTGTGTAATATAGGCTTAATACATTTTTTCATTCGGTTTTAGAGATCATTCTGCATTAAGCTTTGAAAAAATATCAGATGAGACTTTAGAGTCTTTGAACGATTACTTTGATCAAATTATTGAGCAAGCAGATCATTTGGAGGATGCAGATGTCTCGTTTGGAGTACAGTATAACCGAATCTTGTAGAAAATACATTTATGCAATTATCTCTAATGTATATTTATGTTTTTCAGGATGGAGTATTGACAGTAAAATTTGGTAATCCATATGGAACTTATGTCATAAACCGCCAAACACCTAATAAACAAATTTGGTTATCATCGCCAAAATCTGGGCCGAAGCGTTATGATTACACGAATGGCAAATGGATTTACAAGCACGATGGCAAAAGTTTGCATGAATTATTAAATAGCGAAATTCCTGATATCGTTAAGTTTACTACTTCCTTTGACAAATGCTGTTATAGTGGTAACGAAGAGGCCCCGGTACATGGTCACTGAACTCGTTAAACGATCAAATTGTTTTTCAAAAGATATTGTTTTTAAATACTAGGAATTCAATATACTTGAAATCAAGCTGTTATTATAAACTCATTGTAAATATTTCAGTAAGTAAATTATAATAAACAATTGCACCTTGCTGATTCAATTACAACAACGAAGCACTGTGTAGATATTGTTTCATGTTAATAAAATTTATAAAATGTATTTGCTTTTTGGGGTAAATAAGCTTTCCAATTTTATATGTATTATCTCAACGTATATTAAACACAGGTACATTAAATATAAAATCAATGCAACTCATGGAGATTATGGAGGATGGGAATTTGGTGGATAGAGTACGAATTCTCTTACAACGTGACATGCAGTATTATCAGGTAATAATGACAGATAAGAGAACTTTTCTCGTTTTCCTCATTTGTTTTCCATTATCCTCTATGTCCGGTATGTTTTATTATGAAAAGCTTGATCAATCCATCGATTTTCGCTTAACAATAAATTTCTACGCGTTACATAAGTAATCAATAATGAAGCAACCATTAAAATTAACAAATTAATCTCTGGATACAAAAGAGTATATAATTATAGATATATGTATACTAACAATAATGGATATGAGAGTGAAAACATACTAGTGCTTGTAAATAAAAGTATAAGAAGCAACAATGAAATTGTGGCTAAGGAAATGCGCGTTAATGCGAGTGATGTATGTACACTCCGGAAAATATATTCTGTCCAACTTATAACCAAATGTTTTAAAAGGTCGTACTTCAATAGCGGTCAACACTTTTCCACATCTCGCTGGTTACCTGGTCTAGCACCGAGTCCTGAGGGTCCCGAGCAATAAACTGGGAACAATCGAAGAACACTAATATACCTGATACTCTAATCACTAATCTAAAATTACTATTTTTGTATTTTTAATCAAACATATATGAAATTATTACGAATACATTCCTTGTATTTTTAACATGAAAATGAGTCCAAATACGACATTAATCGAACAATTATTTCTTTTAGTTATACCTTGAAGCTGCTACTTTATTATCTATAAATTCTAATAAAAATTCAATATTACTATATATCTTCGTTATGCGTTAAGTTAAAATAAATCTCCAAAATATTGGAAAGGACATAAACATATTATTGAAAAATTAACAAATATAAATTTTAGTTTAAGATATAATTGACAAATAAATGTAAATATTTTAAAATACTATCTTCAAAAAGAAAAAGGTTAATCATCTCATAAAATTAAAAATTTCAATTTTTTTAGTATGATTCTGCTACGGGTTAATTGATGCTTATTTGGATTATTTATAGACATATTGGAATAAAATAAATTTGATTTTTAACAGGTTTTAATAAAATGGGAGATGCAAGATATAACTAATATAGAAATAATAGTCCGAATAACGTCATTTTTGGATTCATTTTCATGTTAAAAATACAAGCAATGTATTCATAATAATTTCAAACCTGTTTGATTAAAAATATAAAAATTGTAATTTTGGATTAGTGATTAGAGTATCAGGTATATTATAGGGTTCTTCGATTGTTCTCGGTTTATTGCTCGGGACTCGGCACTAGACCAGGTAACCAGCGTGATGTGGAAAAGTGTTGACCGCTAATGAAGTACGGCCTTTTAAAACATTTGGTTATAAGTTGGATAGAATATATTTCCCGGAGTGTACATATATAATAATTGAGAAAGAGAGAGAGAGAGAGAGAGAGAGAGAGAGAGAGGGTGGGGTGAAAAGCGAAGGCGTTCGAATCACTGTTCAATGTTCATCGTTCAGGATATTCGCATTAATCGAGGTAGAGCTCCATTAGGGGGAGCGGAAAGCAATTTAGCAGAATCAGCACTAGCGACAACGACGTCGGTTAAATTCTAATTACCTATATATATATATATATAGAATGTATAATTTGCGAATGATTTTCAGGAGCAGCAAACCGTTTTGAGGGAATCTTTGTGCGTAAGAGTTTGCGGTGGAAAACTTGACTTTCCGCGACATGCATCTTTCGCAGCAAGTAAAATCGTCATGTGGTGGGAGGTTGAATTTTCAGCTGCGTTTAAGCGTACTTCCGGTTTCAGCTTTGCCGAAAGCTCCGTAGTAGAAACCGATGATAGAGTTATCAAGAACATTCAACCGGACGAATTTGTTCTGTTGGTGATCGATACTGCCGAGCAACTCATAGGTTTTCCTCATCAACCTTATTACTGGAAATTATTTCAAAACTTTTGCTTCGATTATTTCATAACCCCCCCCCCCCCCCCCCTCCAATTTTCAGAGCACCTGCATACCCTGATTCAGGAATCCCTGGATCACGCTGATTTAACTGTACTGACGGCTACACTAGGCGCGGCGGCTTTAATTCGAAATTGTTTATGGTGCTACAATCAATACTCCAAGGGAATAGTCTCGTCAGATTCTAGGTATGAAAAAATTCAGTCGTTATTATTTTTATTCGAAACTCTCATAAATTAGTTTATGCAACGCCCACTGTATTTATTGCACGTTTGCAAAATTAAGTATATTTTTACGTATACCAGAATATCCTATACCCCCTGCAATTAACGTCAAACTTTACTCATCTGGATTTTAAAGTTGACACAGTATTCACGTCTGGCATAATTAATTCTGCATACTCTGCGAGAACCAAGTAATCGTGCGCGTATAATAATTTGACTTTTAAATTCTTTCCATTTTAGCACGAAAATAAACAAATCGTACAAATCTTACAACGAAATGGCTGAGGCTGTTGCTGAAAGATTGCTGGATTTGCACTGCAGATTGATATCATTGTACATTCTGAACGAGGCAGATTCATTGAGCTGGCACAGCGACAAATATTTCTTCGAAAAGGAGCGTTGCTCGTACGTCGTGCAAATGTGGTGGCTCTACATGCAAGGTAAATGTGCGACGGTGCAATGAAAAACAAAGAGAGAGAGAGAGAGAGAGAGAGAGAGAGAGAGAGAGAGAGAGAGAGAGAGAGAGAGAAAAGAAGTACAATGTACCCTTAACATTTAATTTTTGAAAGGAACCAAAGCTGATCTGTGGAATACAGTGCCACCGAAAATGGCACAACGGGTTTTCAGCGGAATGCTGAACGATTCCCTGTCGATAATAATCACACGGTTTATTCACGTAAGTTTGACATTTCACGCACGAATGCAATTACGCGACAATGCAATATTAATAGGAGGTTTTGGAATTGATTCAGGGTAGGCCCAGTCTTGCGCGCACCGAGCAATATTGGACCGACGCCTTCAACGTTCTGTCCTGCACCGGTTATCTGGCTTTGGGAGCTTGCGTTTCCGGTGAAGAAATGACGGCTCTGTCTAAAATGTCAACGGCCGTAAGAGACATCCACGCGAAATGCAACGAGCTGCTAATTTCCCTGCTACTCAGAGGCACCCCACTTCCGGAATTGTACCAGGTTCCTGCAAACGCTTCATCCTATTCTGACTATACGCGCAGCATCGTTGTCCTTTCAGTCTCTGCTCAACATAGTAAATTCATTCCAACTCCCGTTATTAATCTCCAAACGAAAACCAATTTCTATATATGCTTTTTACAGCTAACAATGTCTTCCCATACCCTTAACGACCAGATACAATTTACATATAGTTTCAATAGTTTCGATATTGCGCGTCAATCTGAAAGACCGTGAAATTTCCAAGTTTCTGAAGATGAAAGCTTTATTCATTGTTTTTCAAGCTTGATTATCGCGTAATAATGAAAGTGTCGCGAAAGGAATTTTCAGGTTGAGCGGTCTCTCTCGAGAATCGTGCTTTTATATAAAATATTTTGCTTGCACGTTATATTTTCCGAGCTCTATATCTCATTTCTCTTTTTCGTGGCAATTGAAAAGATACAAGCTTCGATCGTTTCCACAGCTTCTACGTCATGGATTGGACTCTTTAACCATACTGGAGCAAAGTAAAAGCCCTGCGCCGTGGCTATTAATATGTGCTCCAAATTTATTTGGACCAGTGAATTCCGATGAGATTATTGAAACTTTATCCGAGGATCGAGCAGTGATATTGGAATTGAATGTCTTACGTCATCAGCCACAGCCTAATTGGACTCAAGTGTCGAAAGTAATTATCGTTCTTCATTGATATTCTCCACCCCTCGTTTTATTCCAATTTATATTTCATGCGTTACACTCAAGTTTCAAACTTTATACTCATATAGCGAAGTGTATACGCATTTCAAGTAATAAAGATTTTGAAAGAATTTTTAATCGCCAACAGTTTATTCCGTTTTGCATCAGTTTGCATTATCTCCTCGCAGCTACGATACTTCCTATATTATATCGGTAATTGTTCGACGCGCTTTTCGCAAGAGGAAAAAATGAACGTGGATTATCGATTAACGTCTCTATTAAATTGTCGACGGCCCCCATTTGCCAAACTAATCGCAAACAAATCAATAATAATTACACGTGGATTTAATTTATAAATAGAACTGGCGAAAATATATATATAGCAACGATAAAGTGCATTGCGTTGCAATAATTTGGTCAAAGTGACTTACGAAACAGAGAGAGAGAAAAAAAAAGGGATTAGAAAACTATTATAGGGCGTTTCGATAAGCACACATTTACCGTGATATATTTTGCAGGTATTGTCGATGAACGATTATTCAGTGAGCAAAATGTTAATGAACGCTCTGGTGCGCCAGTGTATCGGGTGCATTTATAAAAACGACTTGCCGCTGAAGGGAAAGCTGAAAAAGGAAGAGAAAGGCTGTGGAGGGTTTTTGTGCAGCAGCTCACCATGCGAGCGAACTCTGAAAATCTCCGCTACGTTGGGCCTGTACAGTTGCACTCATATTTTGGCTCTTACCGCAAAGAATCCCGAAACTGTCATTATCGCAGCCTTAAAATTCGATCCCGACTGGTCGACTTATTTGGACAGAAAGCAGGTGAGTGGTGGTGAAAAGCTTTGGACAGCTCTAAAACAAAACAATATATTTATATCGTACTGCGAGATACATACCATGCACGTGCTATATATATAGTTTTTGGGCATAAATCGCCGAGTCGATTTTATATCTTCCCAAAGCCATATTAGGGCTATAAAAGAAAAAAAGGTCACGAAGACGACGATAAATGTCAGCTTTGACGTCACAAGGTTTAAGGTGGTTTAAGCTGCCGCCGGGACTTTGGTCTGTTTACTGCTCATACACGCTACGCTGAAACTATATATATATATATATAAACCTTTTCTTTTCATGAATTTCTCGCTAGGTTTGGAATCAAGCACGACCACCCTGGCTGGAGGCGATTCTGGATACTGCGAAAGATATGGCCAGACCAATTTGCTCCACGCTTCTGGATGCCGTTAAAGTTATTGCCTATTATTCCAATTTCCCCTGATCAGCCAATTGTACAAATTTATATTGACAACAGACTGATTTCTTTCTATTCAGACGAGTGCCAGTATTTATCAAACGATGTCTTTGGCTATTGGCTGTTTCGCCGAACTCTACATAATTGTACCTCTTTCAATTCTGCACACTTGCCTGGCTATGGACAATAGTTTGCCTGCTCATTGTCATCCAATAGGTGGCTCGGTTCTCTTACAGGTATATACATATATAGTATAGCTGCGTTTCTACTTAATATACTCGGATTATAATTTGCAATAATCCTAGATACTGTGTGCTGCCTTGTACACGGTCCTTATCGAGGAATCCGTGAAACCAACCGAGGCCGTAGAACCCCCTGTGAACGAGGGTCTCATTCACAGCACTTTTAATATCAGGGACAGAAGCTCGGCTGCCACCGCGTTGGCCGAGGCCATTTGCAGCATCGACGAAGACAACAAACACACGGCTCAAATCGAAGCATTCCTTCTGAAAGTTAGGACAAGGTCGGTATAACGGAACGGACAAATTCAATCCTTCCGAACACTAGCATTGTCCACAACTAACGTTACATTAATTGTCAAAGTATCGCTGAAAACAATCATCGACCTGAAACCAAAGTCCTGGAGAGCAAGATGTCCATTGTGGAGACCTACACGGATCAGCTGCTTTTTACCGACAGTGGAAGATTATCTTTGAAAGTAAGCCCGGAAGAGAATCTTTCACTCTTCAGTCGCACGCGTTAAATACCGAGGAATGACAATATGTGGATGTTAGAACCTTCGTTCTTTAGAAGTACATCATTGTTTAGCGACAATGTTGCTTCAAGTTTAACGAAAGTTTACTTGCTCTTGATCCAACGATATAGGATTAACCAAGCACTAGAGGGTGTTTAATGTACATTTTGTACCGAGGAATGACGATATGAGTGAGTACCAGAACCTTTGTGGCTTGGAAATGCATTCTTTAGCAACAATGTTGATTCAAGTTTAACGAAGATTTACTTAATCTCGATTCAACGAGGATTAACGAAGCACTGGAGCGTGTTTAATGTAGCGTTTGTCTTCGTGCTGATAAGATCCTCATTGATATTAGTCGATAATGGCTGGTTATCCCTCTTGGAAGGGACTGTCTTGGATTGGAGAAAGACGTCGTTATCGTTTCTTACCATTGAACACGGAAGAAACTAATCAATTAGTGCGCTCACGATCGAAAAGACCCTGTGTTGCACGCTGCTCGATTCACCAAGACTATTGTCGCTTTTCAATGCCCCCTGCAGCGACCAGACTTGTATTTAAACGCAAAAAAACACCATGAATTTTCTTCGCTCTCCGCTAATTTAGCATAAATTGTTTCTGTGCTTAATCGCTATTTATTATACCGATGATTTCTTTCTTTTGTTCGAAATAATCCTTCCAATTTACATAGGTCGTCCACGAGTATCTTGTGCGAGCTTCCGATTGGATTTTAACGAGTCTTAAATGCGACAAGGACCTCGCCCAATCGAATTTTATCGAGCTGTCGGAAATTTCGCCAATATGCAAACCACTCACGCATATAATGTTCCACATCGAGGACGCCACGTTTGACCAGGTAATTAAAAAGTATAACCGTTGTTTCTGCCAAAGAGAGAAATGATATCCGTCGAATTTTAGTTTTTGATCAATTATGAGAAAACTAATTGGCGAAAAGCTCTGAGAATGCCCTTATCCGTGAATATCGAACGTGTCAGAAGTCAGCTTTTACTGCGACCGGAATTCAAGAATGTCGGGGATCTACCTCAGGAAGAGCGGGAGATTGTTAACTCGATAAAGAAGCTCTGCTCGCCGAGAAGGATCGCTCGTTTCAAGTAAATCTTTGCACGCAATCAAGATATCGCATACACACACACACACATATATATATATGTATATTGGATGTATGTACGTATATGTACCGTGCCTGTAGCACAGTAATCATTCGTGTAATTTTAAATTTAAGCTTACCTTGAACGCAAAACAATTAAATTTGAGGGAAGAGCTTAGCGAGGGATCGAGCAGGATTAAATAAAGTGGACTGCATAAAGTAAAAAGAAGTACGTGTATTTGTATAATTAAACCAATTCACACATGAAATAAATGGGACGTACCAATTTATTGTTAATTGCAAATTGACATATTTTTACACTCGATTTGAAGTGCGGCCAAAAAATCTGCTGATAAGGTCCAAATATATCTGCCATCATTTTCCTTTATTATTATTTGTTTCAATAATATATATATATGTCAAAGTCGTGCTCACGTTGTTACTATACGCTAATTTTGTGGAAAACACAAGTATTTGTTTCTCGATCTGCTTCAAAGTGCCAGCGAATCTATGAGAGAGCTATATATATATATATATATATATATATATATAGTATATGTATGTTTTATTTGACTTGTGTATTATTTTAGTAAATATGCACGACGACCATGGTATTTGGCACATTAATTACGAAAGAAGCGAAAGTTTGTTCGGCCTAAGTCTATAACGTTTCAAGGATATACTTGGTTAATGGAAATAAAATGTAAGACAATTTCGCGACGGTATTATTTATTTGCCAGTGAAACAATAAGTATATCAGGGCTATTATTGTTAATCGTCAGTCCCCATAAAGCTAGCTGCAGTGCATATAACTGTGATTTATTCAATCAAGAATTTCAAGCGTTTTTCAATTTCCTGATGTTCATTAAACTGGAGCAAAAACTTTCTTAGGCCCGATGCACGCCTCTTCGCAGAGCTGTGCAGCTCATCTGTAAATCGGTAGAATCATCGACGTAATGTGAAAGATTGAAGGAATAGAGCATCGATAGACACGAAGATATTAGAGTTTTGGTATGTTTTATGGCCAAACGCGGGTGTATCGTAAGTTAACGCAGTAATAATCGTGGTAATTATATAAATTACAAAGAACCGCGTTCGCGATTTCGGAAGCTTTTAGTCAAATTAGTCGTTAATTAAATTAATGTAGACACATCTAATTCTCGTTAAATGCTGGCACATTGGGTCTTGGTACCTGAAACACACGCGAAAAGAAGCTGTATTAACCATTTTTGCTTCGTTTCGATAGCAACCACTCTGTTTTTCGCGACTGCGGATTACAATATTTTCATAAAATGTACATATATTACATATTGCGTGGGGGAGGAAAGTGTGGTAAAATGGTGAAAAAAATGTGCGTGATAGTTGGCAGATTATAGGTTTGTTTGGGGGAGGTCTTTTTGAGGCGAATCAGGAGTGGTTGAAGCCTATATAGGGAACCCTGCCGATATAAATAACGACGCAAGGCTGATGATAATTTAAGATGGCTATGAATAAGGGAGGCTGATTGAAGGGAAAGCTTGGGGTGTGTTTGATTACGTGATATCCTAAGAAGATAAGCGAGCAACCTGTAAGCTAGCATTCTTATATAGTTTATTATTCAAAGAAAATCCGACGTTCTTCGAATAACAAATACGATAATCAAGTTTTCCCGCGGTTCGAGCTAGTTTATCAAACGTAAAATTCTCTTAGAGTTTGTGGAGTTTAAATTTAAGACTCGACGAGGACTCGAAGAAGACAAACTGGAAGCTGCGAACCAACGCGGAGAAAAGACGCATGCACCTGCAGGCTCGAGGAAAATCTGGCGTATAGGTCATGCACGCAATCAACAGTTTCTCAAACTTCTAATCCCAAGTCTTATCGATGAATAATATTTTATTGATCTTTCTTATATTTACTTCGAGTTCTAGCGTCCCTAAAGAATTTCGCGTTAATAGAGAGAAAAAAGGTCGCAAGAAACGTGTAGAATTCGTTCCAACCGAAGAAACTCGTGCCTTTGACGCCCCAATCTAAGTACACTTCGATTCACACTCTGTGTTCACCTATATACTTTCAAGACCAATAGCTATATATATATATAATGTGTTTAGGAAATAAAACTAAAGGGAGAAGGGTGCTTTGTATACAATTTTGGAAAAGCGTGCAGCTTTAAAATTAATTTTGATGGATGGAAACGTTCGAAGAGGCTGTTTCATAATACTAATGAATATAGCCCTGTTCACGTTAGCTTTTAAAGTTTCCATCTCCCACAGGCTATGATTTATATAGAAATTATGGTAGCTTTGTGAAATACATATATATAATAGAGAGAGAGAGAGAGAGAGAGAATATATTTAATCAAATAAGGTTGAATAATGTAGCATATGCAAGTGTGTTACTGTGTGCGACGGCTGCACACGATGTATCATGAGAGGATATAATCAGATTACGACTCATCTCTATAGAAGTCAAAGAATAATAGAGGGGAAGCGAGGAACAATATTTTCTGCCCGATCAAACGATATATATACTTTTGTAAACATTCGTCTTTCTTATTATATTAATGAAATAATACGATGCACAAGTATGAACGCGCGTTTTTACTCCGTCAAAATTATATTTATAAACAATTAAATTTCTTCAAAATCCATCAAGTCGATTATTCGCAGACGAGTGGAACAAACGTTTTGAAAGTCGACGAGATTAACCGTATCGTTGTATATACGTATATAATATGTTTCTCTTTTCTTTGGACGAGAAAAGTAATTTTCTCTACAAACTATATACATTTTCATACTCTGCAGCAAATATCTATGATAATCTTCCTTTAATTTAGCAATTTTTTAAACATTGTATCTCTTATTGTACGTTAATAAATTGTAATACCACGAGTATATACAAGCACGTCTGTTCCATTTAAATTTTATTCACAAAAACTGAATATTCCTAAAGAATATAATTAAGTCGTTTTTATCGCAGAAACATGTGGAATAAACGTCGTTTCTGAAAATCAACAAGATCATTCGTATCGCGTTGTATATATATTCTTTGTGGAGCAGGAAGGAAAGTTTGAACACACAAGTTAATCTGGTATTTAGCAATTTTCTATAATTTCATCTTAATTTGTCAAGTATGTCGAAATTAATGTTAAAGTTTGGTCGATCGATCATGATCGTTGCGTGTTTGAAAAACACTGGAGAAAGTTTGTAAAGTTTGAAAAGAGGGTGGGTGTGAGAAAAGTGGAATGGGATTAGAGTGTCGCTTACCGAGAGTCCTTGACCGGAACGACCAAATCTCAAGCGTAGGGATGGTGAGCGTTGCGACTTACGGATCATCAGATGTTCCATCGGCACCCCGGCAAATCCAACGTTGTCGAGATAATCGCGCTGCAGTAATAATTTATAAAGCTCCCGAATGTTTTCCGCTGGCGACTCGTTTGTCTCCTCTGTAACAGCGAAATATGCTGGATTTTGTCCCCGTGTGATAATATATAAAGTGTCTCGATCGTCACTTGGATCGCGTTACTCAGAAATTGAACAATAAAGCTTAGGACGAATAAGACATCGAGTAGACACATGTTATTGTGCATGGAGAAAAAAATCTTGGTGGAAAAAAGGCTTCTTGGAGGAATTCGAATTAGTTACGTACCAGTGTTTGTGCGCGCGCGCGCGCGCGTATATATATATAATAGCTGCAGCGGCCCCTGACAAGTTGATTGTATACCAATATAACCGAAGGATATTGATGCATGGCCTGTCATCAGATGCTCCGATTCGCTATACTATCAAACGATACGGGACAAACAGTTTTCGTCATTCACAGGACATTTTCAACACGCGCGCGACGTACATTCAATACTGCTATAGAAAAATTATTACCCTCGCGCGATCCTTTACGTTATTATATATATAATATACATCACTTTTATTTCTCTTCTTATTTTTTGTACTTTAAAGAAACCTTTTTTGCCTGAAAGCGATCCGTGTGTTTTCGTCTCGATGAAAAAGCTGGTGATAAGATTTTGCGAAAAATATGGCCTTTTTTATTCATGTTAATAAAAAGTTTACCTCCATAATCCAAGTAATTTTCCGTTGCTGCTGCAAGCGCAACAGCAATGAAGAAAACGATGACACTCGTGCATCTTTGCCTCATCATTTTCTATATTATTCTGTAAAGAAACAAAATTTCATAAACCATCCGCGCAGTCACGTAAGCAGGGTTTTAGTATGGAAACTCGGAGAAAAAGTTAATTGAATCTTTTTTATCATATATGCAGTATAATCGTAAAAAAGCTCTATTAGAATTTAATTTTCATCAAGACAGCTCCTTATAAATTATTCTTTTATCTTAAATTTCTCCATTACTGCAGTTCGTTTAGTTTTAGCATAGACATTATTTTGCAAAGTCTGAATATTTCTGGAAAGGAAACGAAGCTATATATTTCGCTCGTCTCTGGAATGATTCAGTTAGAAAATGTGACAAGCACACGGTGAAGAAGATTGGCGATTATGCTGAAAAATCGTATTGCGCTGTGTTATATCTTCAACGTTTAGTGTAGCGAGAGCTACGTCCAAATTTAAAGACCCGTCTTTTCACAGAGATAAACCCGAGTTACGTCTACTCGGTTAACTAATAAACGATTTATTCATCTATGAGGATACCTTTATTATTCACAAAGGGAAAATAATAAGCGGATAATTAGTTGGCTGATATTTTGCTTGCATAATTATGCTTAAACGTATGTGTGTGTGTGTGTTTAAAATATTGTTTCTAGTAAAACAAATATCGTACTTATATCTCTCTGAGCTATATAACTAAAGTGTGATAAAAATTATTACAATATATTAAGATACAAAGGACTCGGAACTTAAAATGCCTCGGAGCATGCACGTATGTATATATATATATATAAATATATATATACATAGGCAATAAGAAAACGTTTTTCACCTTACCTATTAGAGATATCAAAGTTTAATTTTATCTATAAGATTCTCTGATATAAAATAGAAGGTTTTGTTGTAAAAGGTCCTATGCATAAATTTAATATTTGTTATATATATATCTGTTTTGTTGCATTTATGCTTTAGGGTGTTTTAAGTGGAGAATTCCGTACAGATAAGTGGATCGATATAGACGTTATTATGCAGTAATTAAATTCGCTAGGTTTATATATAAGGTCCGGTTAATCAAGGAAATAATTTATACTTAGCAAGAATGATTATAAGCAAATTGAGTCGCTCAACTGGGTACAATGAAAGCGAGACGACCGTTTACTGTAAACTTTGATTTGATAAGAAAATAATAATTAAGATATAGCCTTTGTTCGATAACGCTAGAAGAGACTCTATTCAGCACGTGTCTTAAGGAGGTTAAATCATAAATAGTTACGATCCCCCTGCATGCCTTTATTGCGCATAAGCCCCCTGAGATATTTTGCGTATAATCCCGCGCCTGAGATTATCGCAGCGCGGAGAAGTGTTCATATGTGTATAAAGTGTGTATTTGTTTCATAAAAAAGTCATCGCAAATGAAGTGGCGAATTAAAAGTGCTTTTTATGATTTATCAAAGGTCGATCTATCCATGAAAAATATTTTACTGCGCATGATTGTATTATATATACAGCTCGTGTGTGTCAAACTTACACCGAAAAAGAATTAGACGATTCGAATAAAATTTAATTCGCGTTTGGCTCTTAAAGCTTATATATATTAATGTCGAGTAAATAATTTCAATAAAGACTATAATATGTATATATTCAAAGCACGCGATTTATTGAAAGAAAATAATTTTTGTTCCTATATAGTGACAGGTTTGCTTAATGCAAAAATGACACGCACGATATGATTGTCGAAGATTATTCGCGCGTCAATTCTCAATTTCTTATTTCCATGCATTTACGATTCAACGTACGTAGCTCTGTTAAATCTCGAATAATGATTGAGAAAAATGTAAACTATTCTAGTTAATTCTATACCGGTAATCTAAATTAAGCTTTGATAAAATTTCCGAAATTAGTCGAACCATCACGCGTGCGTATGTATTAATAGATATATATATATATATATAGGCAGTATGGCGCGCGAGCTCCCGTAATTTGCTTTCTCAGCCGTAAAACCTCACACGTATACGTAAACTCCCCTGATGGCAAATTTCACTTTGTCGCGGGAGAATAATGCTGCGATCTTCGTTGTTGAAATTCTTTTTTCTTCAAAAATTTCTGCTTCGTATAAATCGAAGATATGTGAGACGCAAGAGGAATGAATCGAAATCTACTCGGGTATTATCAATTTATCGTTATTTTTACAATCACCCTCCTCGTTTTAACGGATGATAAATAAACATGCGATAAAAGTGATCCAATCGCCCCCTGTAAAATACTTTTGAGCAGATGTAACTCGACTCTCCCGATCGATCGATTAACAAATGCGTCAGATTAGAGAAATTCGAAACGGCGATCCTTTATTAAGGTGATAAAAGCATCTTATCAGCCCTTATTTTGCCCTCTGATACGGATTTCGTGCTAAAGTCAATCGTGTGATTGTGGGCATGATTATTAAAGCTATACGGTCATCCTTCGTAATGGCAAAATGCGTATATATAGATATATATGTATTGAAAAATACTTGCTCTTTATTTTTTCAACATTTTTATCCGAGTTATATATGAAATGATAATTAAGGTCTGTCCTATGAATATTTCAATAAATTCTTCACAAAGCTTGCATCGCTCGATCGAACATTTTTATCGTAATTAGTCGGTGGACTGCGTTATGGTCTTGAACTGTACTAATTTATGATTTAATAAATAATTCAAGGGATGCTGCGCGTTAACTTTTTATTCGATGGGTCACAGTGATTTAAATGTTAATTAGCGATAGCAAATGAATAACAGACACGCACCTGCTCGAACATTAATTAAATCAGCTAACTATAAAATATAACGAAAACTCTTGATTAATTTCACAAAATCTGCAATTAATGGTAAAGCAATTACTCAGCGATACATCGACAATTTCTAACTTGTCGTAAAAGTTATTATAAAATACTTTCTCGTGCGATAAAAACGGAAAAATGGTTAATTATAGCGATGTGATCTGAAAGGTAATAACTGTAACGAGTCAGTATGACAGGAGTGGGGGCGATTTAATCGAGTGTCCCTCGGTGTAGTATTTTTTCATTTCGTCTCGTTGCACAGAAATGAATAGAATTACACGTCAAAAGCACGTTGCGTAAATTATTTTAAACTTACTAAGCCTCCGTTTCCCTTCACCCCTTTCCCATCACACCATTCTTCGCATTAAATGATAAAAATAAGGTGAAAATTCAATTACAGCAAATTGTTTTGCAAACTTTGCACAGTTGAGGATACAAGAAATTTTATTTAGAGAAAACTCTTGCAATTCTATGTATATATATATACACACACACACACAAATACGTGGACAGCAGAGTAACTGAATAATTTCAATAGTGTTCTCAATTTTGCATTAATCACACTCCGCGTTTTATCAAACTATATTTAGAGTCTAAATACGTTATTAACGCAGCTACGGTATAATTGATTGATATACGTACGATCTAACAACGGTATAGCGGCCGTGTAAGCAATTACAACAGCGTAATTCTTGTGACAGTAGTTGTAATTTATATGACGATTCGCGTCTATATATTTGCCACGACAATAAATCCACGTCTTTGCGAATAACGTTATATGTGTAATAGCAACGCGTTATAAACGCACTCATATATCTATATAGACATAATTAAATGACATATATATGTTACGAATAAAAACTCTTATGTAAGAGTTATGAATCAGTATAGTTGAACGGATAAAATCTCTTTTCGCAAGGTTAAGTTTGGAATGGGAGCAATAAATTTCTTTTATCATACCGCTCTAGGTGCATATAATATGCTATTATGAATCAAAGTGGAAGGAAAATGCTCTTATCTTAACACGCGTCAAACACATTAGAATACAGTTGCGCTTGAGGCGGGCTAGAGAAAAAGAATCTTTGTCAATAAGCGCGTCTCACCGAGCGCTTACGGCTTCTTTCTATACTGAGAGACTCGACTCCTCCGCGCGCACTTGTTATACGGATAACTACTTGAAACTCGTATTTTTTGCAATTCTTATATGTACAATAAAGAAATAATTTACAGGACGGACACTAAAACAGCCAGAAATTTATACATATAAAGGGTCAAAAATATTCGCAGCACTATTTCGATAAATAAAGCAGTATATATAATTAACTTACAATAGTTGACTCGTCCAAGTGGTACGAACAAAAAACGGGCAGACAGTTTTGATGACTCCCAATGTTATTTATTCGGAAATGGAAGAAGAAGAAGAAGTAGAGGAATACAAAGGCAATGATAAATTGGGAGGAACGATACTAAGAGGTTGCTTAGCCGGATCACTGAGTCGCAGATGTGCCGGTTCGCCGGAGAGTCCTGAGGGAGAGCGGACGCACACGTTGAAGTGATAATAATGCGGAGCGATCGGGCGCCGGAGAATCGCTTATATACGCGCTGCGCCGGCTTTCGACAGGGGTTGGTGGGCGTACAGGTGCCCACGGAGCAAGCGTCTCCAATCTTCCTCTCCCCCCCACTACCCCAACATCGCTCTGCCTCTCCATTACCGATTATCCCCCGTGATTCTCCCTTTATACCATTACACCTTTCCATTCGCCATCAAACTCCTCGCAATTTCTTCCCTCTTTGCACCCTCCATATTCCTTATTTCCTCCACAAATTTCCAAGAATTCACCCAATCACCCTCCAATTATTCAGTTTCAGCCATCTTTATACCAATGAGATCCTATTATAATTAAATAATCATCAGTCGAACGAAGAAAAGTACAAATTTCATGTATGTTGATTAACTCATGAGATGTAAGGAAGTACCGAAACGTATAGGATTAGACTATACCCTAATATATTGCAATCGTACGAAGGGATGAAATTTCGGTGAAATAGTATAAACAAAACTCTGTCCGAGAATCGGTCATTGTGCAGTTGGACTTTCACGTAAAGAGTTAGCACTCTCAAAGGAATATATACATATGTTTTACTGACTTTTATCTTAGAAAAATACAATAGTATATTTCTTTTTTTTTTATTTTTTTTTTTTTATAGAAACTTCAGTATTATGCAGGAAGATTTGATCAATCTTTTTAATCCCTAGGTATTATTCGCGTTTTTTCGATGGAAGGATCTTGAATTTGAAACTCTTGAAATCAGAAAAATAACGCAAGGCTATTTGTTAAAAATATAAACACCATGGACGATCGAGCAAGGTTCCGGAGTGAAAATTATAACGATTTAATTAGAATTTTCGACACTCGAGGAGAATTGTAGGCGAAAGGATGTATTAAAAGAGAGCCAAAGATAAAGTTGTCATTGAATCATTGGATGGGCTTATAATATTGATTGTGCCGTGGTCGCAGTGATGCGAGTAATAAGCTCTTCAAGTTTATCGCAGCTAATGTCAAAATAAACATTACATATACCGCAGTTGGAATAATGGCCGCATTAACTGGCCAGAGTCGAAAAGCCTCTGGATCGTATAAAATCATATCGTATATTAAAAAAGAAGGATCGCATTTTTATTCTAAAAGTATAATTTAATAATGAAATTGCAATTGATCGAGTTGTGCTTCTTATATATATATATATATATATCCATCCAATTTACTTCAAGTATTTAATCATAGTTTTTTTCTAATCAATACTCATATATATTACAAGATTTACGAAGCTTTCAAAATTGGGTTCCATCATTACACTAAATGCAAGGCTTTGCTAATAATCCGTGAAATAGTTATTGTTACAGATTGACATATCCAAAACAATAGCATTATCGAACACAGTTATATATTTGTCAACATTCAGTAATGGTTTAATTAAACAGCATAAAATCTGATTCCCAATGCAGTCCAGTTCTGATTTTACATCCTATATGACGTACACGATATTATTTGACATTAATTCGGTGCAATTATTCTAATGGATTTGAAGCAAACAATTACTCCAAAAATCATAATCGTTAAATTTAGTATAATTGTATAAAGCACAATAAACAAATAGCGATATTAAATCGATTCCAAATATACATATATATAATGCGGGTAAATATAATTTATTGAAAAATCGTGGGAAAGGATGATTTCTCAGAATTGATTTGTAGCGCGTGTTCCACATTGACTAAAAACAATAGAGGAGTTAAGTGCATGTGGTCGGGTATGGCAAATAATTTTTCAATAGCCTCCACGAAGATTCTTATCATCGCTGAGCGAATGAGAGCTGGAGTACAAATTTACTCGGGAGTTGTGGTGTTCCTAGAATGAGTGACCGGAAAGTACAGTGAACGTTGCTTCCGCTGATATGATCCTGAATAGAACGAGGCTTCTTTGCCTCCACGCGGACCCTCGCCTTCCTATGGGCGTCCTTGATCAGTTTTATCGACCCCCATAAACTTTGTGCCAGTGTGTACGCATCGTGATTGATAAAACCGTGAAGTACACGTGGTGAAAACAGTTGCTATGTCAGCAGAACGTACCTGCGGTACACACAAGACGAGAGAATAACCAAAATTAATTTCATAAATTATCATTCATTAAATACACACAATTTACGTTCTTTTATTTTCAATTATTTCTAGCGAATCCTATATATATATATATATATATTGGTTGAATAAAATATGTCCAAGCTGATTCAAGAAAATTTGCTTTATTCTGTCAGGATGAGTCTTGGTGGAAAACTTGAGTCGAAACAGTCGATTAAGTTGGATTAGTCACCCCATTGAGCTTGTTCATTAAGCGTTCATATTTTTCGCATTTGTGTAAATGCAAACAAGGTAATTGCGCGTATATATATACACTTTGGTAATAGAATATCGTAATCATCAATCATACTTATCACGAGGGAGCTCGTTATTAATAAATGGATTTCCGTAACGTATAATTTGATTTTGGTATAGATACGTATTATTAGCTTCATAGGAAATTAATGCCAGAGTTTTTAACGTTTCAATTAAAATTTAAATAGTTTAATCGAAATTAATCGTCACGATGCAAAGTAAGAATTCTTGTGGAAGCAAAAAGTCGTTTGTGAGTAGTTTTTGAAATTATAGTTCTTACTAGAGAAATTTGCCAATGTATAGGTATATAAACTGTTACATATTTTTAACAATTGCTCCGTAAACATGGATTCTATCAAATGTAATGATTAATTAAGTTTTGTAGAAATATTTTTCTACATGCTTTCCAAAGTATGGTAATAACGTACTTGGTGTAGATAAAATAGAGAGCATAAAAAATCAGTTATCCCTGCTAGATGGTGTGTACGTCAATTAATAGTGCCCAGCTGATAAAAGAATATTTTTTGAATACGCGAGACCTTCCGTATAATTGTTTTATGTTGCTTAAGCCATTTTAAGCAATTGTCCAGGACCGAGCAAAAAGTGGTAAGCGTAAAACCATCTATATAAAAATATTTGACTCGTGATTAAATTTTTATACTGCAACACAAATTTAAGATAAATCTGTAGAATCTATTATGTCAAACGAAATGATTTAGATGAATAATAGTTTAATCAGACACCGCTTAGATATATTAACAAACAGAAAATTTGAAGTTAAAAAGAAATCAAGAAAATTGGAATAATTATTATTAAAGAACATCCTACGTCACGCGTGTAAATTATTAAAATTCAGTGCTTCAAGTACGAAAATCCGTAAATATTGTAGAACAGTTTGAAATGTGTGATTTGTTCCTTTTTTTTTTTTTGTAGATACGATTTTTAAGAGAAAGAAAAAAGTAATTTCGCGCAGACGCGCAAGGGTTGAAAAAATCAAGTTACGGCACACATAGACAGAGCGAACGTAGAATTCATCGTCAATGGCTTTTGTCACTCAATAATTCAGCGAGTCCGTGTGAAGAAATGCGAGCGATGAGTGACTCACGTCACTTCACACGGACACGGTAAACCACGCATTGGAGCGAGAAAGCGAGTGACTCACACAACTTCACACGTACGCGCGATAAGATACATGTGTGCGAAAACTTCCCGCTTGAAATCTGCGTTCACAGCACCGAATCACAGTCTCAAGTGCGACCGCGAATCGGAAGCATCTGTTTCTTCCGTTTGTTGGATTTAAAGTCACCAGTTTCTGCCAAAATCGTGTAAATAAAGCATTCTATTAACCTTTGAGTTAAATTCAAGTTTATATTATGGCTGGTCTCTCGAGTTCCAGTGAAGCAATTTATCAAACTGAGGTAAATATTGATATTATAAGCGTACTGAAGTTTCAGCATTATTCTCGTGATAATCAAAACAAAATATTTGTAATGCTGGACCGGAGCTATGATTTATTCTTTAAAACCAGAAAGCTCCTAAGAAACCTTCTGCGAGATTCCGCTTCGCGTAGAGGCTGTCATGCTAAGTAAGTATAGGCATGAAGAAACACGTCCACACTTTACAAGAAAACATAGACAGTGAAGTTGGGGGGCTCCCCTTTTTTTTACACCAAGCAGGTCAGCAGTTTGTTTTCGATTGCAAGGTGATACTGAATATTGCTGTGCTCCAAGATAGTTTAAAGAGTCTGACGTAATGGTAAGAATATATATAAAAAGAAGCAAAGGAAACAGACTTATCGGAGTATATAAGGTCGGAATTCATAACCCCTATAGGTACATTGCGGATATAGATATAAAGGACGATATACTATTAAAAATACTTTAAAGAAGAAAATATAATTTATTTAATATACTGAAAAAAATATTTTAACCAATTAACAAAATTCACTAATATAACAATAAATAGTTTATTATATAATCGACTATCCGTTGTATCAATGAATTTTATTCATTGTTGTAATAAAAAATTGTTTATTGGTTAAAAATATTCTTCACGTTGTAATATATTTACATACAATATATTAATCTGTATAAACGAACAAATAAGTTTTCTTAAAATTATTCACTACTGAAGAACATTGTACAAGAGAATTGGGAGCAGGATGACGAATCTAATCGAAGGTAGCAGGTTATGTTATAATAATAGATATTAGCAGCACCGAGCAAAGAAAATACAATGTTAAAGATAACCGATTCGATCGACGTGGCATCTGCTGAACCCTATACCAGTAAAGCCAGTCTGGGTCTAAATAATCCCCCCACTTTGACGTTCAAGTCCATCGATTCATATCAACTGTGGGATGTCGGAGTGGGGGTCACGATTAGGCCCAGACTGGCTTCGCTGCTCTACACACACTACCATCTTGATAACACTATTCCCGATTAAAATAGACAATTATATATAAGGAAAACCTTTTTTTCCACTGCACAGTTTATAAAAATTCACATTAAAACAATAAACATTAATTATAAAATTCCAAATACAATATTAAATTCTCCCCACTGGAAATAACGCGACAGTGCTAACATTACAGGTTCGTGAAGATTTGGTGGTATTGTGGTTAGTTTACTTCCGGTAGCTTTAACACATAACCGTTGTAGGAGTAATCTAAAAAATTCTAGAAGAATATTCGACTTGAGACGCGATTGCCCTAAAAAAAAGATCTGTTTTTCTTGCCTTTGCTACTCAAGAAACTTTACTATATATACAAAAATATCAATCGGAGCACACAGTAATAATTAAAAAAAAAAAGAATAGAGAATTTACTTGTATAAGAGACAAAAGAAATGCAATATGTTTCCCTCGTACTTTTGTCATATTGCAGATCAACGACGAAGTGTTTACGAAGAAAACATCATCGAACAATGCAATGACAAAACGAAGATGTAGTTCCGTAATAGATTCGTTGGGAGACGCAGGATTAGCTGGACTCTCGATGGCGCAGAGACGTAGCACGGAACAATTGCGTAGCACGGAAAAAATTGGCATGGTAGCTTTTTTCCCAGCGAAAAATAGCGAGGATTATTTTTACGCAGTTGCAATGTGCTGGATGTTTGCAGATATCTCCTGACGAAGGATGCTTCTCCGCTGCTTCTGGATCCGCGGAAAGTTTGAGGTCCGATCGGACGAGGACGAGGTATAACGACGAGAGGGACACCACTAAAACCGGAAGTGCCGAAGAGAAAGAAAGGTATAGCAAAGAGTTATTCTCCGCTTGTGTTGTATATACGTTAAAAAAATATATATTAAAGGTATGGGATGGTAAAGCTGCAGCCACCCCACTGCACTTTTGTGCTCTTGGTATACAGCGCAACGAAGAACTTAACAAGGGCCTTTGTTGTCGACGCGTGTATACCCTTGGCGTTGGCATCGTTGTTATCGATTGCGTTCATTATTGATTTCGATATTTATAGAGTTTTTCCTCCGGAACAAAAGACTGCCAAGATGCCCGTTTGCAAGGACAGCGAGGTGTACAACATGAACCACAAGTATCGGGGCAAGTGCATAGTGTTCAATCATGAGAATTTTGACGACCATGCCCCGAAGAGAGAAGGCACCCACAAAGATGCCGAAAGAATAAAAGAAACTTTTCAGAAGCTAGAATTCACCGTTGTCGTCCACGATGATCTCTATCTCGATGACATTCGCGACAAGATAAAAAAACGTGAGTCACACAAACAAATCGCACTTACATAGATAAAGAACGATCAGCATAGCGGCTCTTTAATTTGACAGAATCTGAAAATATGCTTAACAATCTCTCAAGTACACGCAAATCTGAATATTTTCTGTACACAGTGAGCGAGGAAGATCATACGGACAATGATTGTGTTTGTATCTTTGTACTTACACATGGATCGAGATATAACGTACTCAAGTCGAGGGATGGACTTTTTTATATCGAGGATATCTGGAAGCCTTTCACTGCCGATAATTGTCAATCGTTGGCTGGCAAGCCAAAAATCATTTTTATTCAAGTACAATGATTTCTTTTAAATGTTATATTGTGCTATGCTTTTTTTCTCAACTTTCACTTTTATGAGAAATGTCGAATTGTCTTTTTACAGGCTTGCAAAGGGGAACGTTTGGATGGTGGTATAAAGATGCAAGCACGCAGTGCGTCGTTTACAGTCACGGATGGATCGGTATCGGATTATAAAATTCCAACTCATACCGATTTTCTATTCGGCTTTAGTACAGTTGAAGGTAAATCTCTCGTCTTCTTAGTCATTTCCCGAAACGATCGTATTTTCCTCATTTCTGTTATTTTAATTAAAGTCGTTTGATTAATTGGTAGCATTAGCATATACGATTCCCACGCACTCAGACTTTCTTATTGCTCATAGCACCATTGAAGGTAAACTTTTATATCAATATATATATATATATATTCGTATCCTCTATTAATCTAACTTTTATCTATATAGTTGCACTTTGTTGTTACTCATGGCACAGTTATCAAGATAAACCAATCACGGCTGATTAATTATTGACTAACTTTTGTTAGTCGTGTCTCTGCACGTTAGATTTATATTCAAAGCGCAATTCCCAATATTAATATCATAAGAAGTTTTTTCTCCGTTTTTATTTGAAATGATTTACGATAAGTATATATATATATATATATATATATTCAATGAAGCAAACTGTATTGTTGGTTTTAGAATTCTATTCGTGGAGAAACCCTGTGGAAGGTACCTGGTACATTCAATGTCTTTGCAACGTACTGGAAGAGCATTACCTTACAAAAGATCTCATCAAGATGCTTACCATAACAAATCGTAAGGTTGCCACTGAATATGCTTCCTATAATACTAGTGACATGCGTGAACATGATCAGAAACAAGCATCGTTTTACCAATCAATGCTTATTAGGGATTTATATTTTTTGCCTAAAACTGATACGCAATAAGATTATTTATATTTAACGAGAAAATGCTTTTTATAAAACTATTTTAAATCAAGAGGGCAGGCAGAGGAGAAAGCGTCAAATGGTAGGGGAAGTCACCTTAAAACGCGGCAAGCACTTGAAACGATCAGTACCTATGTACAAATAAGTAAATACGTAAATTTGAGATTATGGCGGGGATAGATGAGGAGAGTAACAGAGTTGCAGAATGTCGAGACTACTCGAGACACTACTTAATCTGGCACTCTTGAATCTTGAACAGTGGCAAACTATTATCTACTTAGATACCAGTAATCATATTAAAATAGCACAATTTTTATTTCCGCGCATAATTAAATCTTTTTTGAAGAAATTTATTAGTCGGGTGTTTCAAGAATTTAAACTCGGTGTTTTGATAAAGTATTGCTTATTTTACTATATGAAAATTATATTTACTGTTACACGCCTATAAGTATATAGTAAATTTGTCGAGTTTTGTTATGTTACAAATTTATTCTTTAGTTAAACCTCGAAAATATTGATTTTCCATTTCTTACTTTATGTAAAGGTGCACATTATCCTCTTATATAAGGGAGTAAAATCGATGAATTTCATTGTATTCGGGCAATACTTATCTGTAAATATAAGTTTTCTCATATGAATATTTCTAATTATGATGAGACAGATGTCTCGTGTGTTCAACAGCACGAAAAAGTTTTTAATTCAAAAGGTGTGCGCCAAGTGACGAGATTCATTTCAATTTGTAAAGGTTGGTCTCATGAAGCCTGCACACATACGTATTTGGAAAATGTTTCATAATTATATTTATAACGGATGTGAATCTTTAAGATTGTTAAAATTTCGAGCTTTTTTTTTTTTTTTTCATGTGCCTGGTAGAATTTGCCACAGTTTGTTCTTGTTAAATAATAGGATAAAAGGTTATATTATATAATTACAGTAAATTACTTTACTCCAAATATAGATAATTTTTTCATTTATTCGGATTTGTAGATTCTCTGACTAGTAGTTATTAAGGTAAAAATCTTATTTTCTTTAATTGTTTATTTATATTCTTTAAATTACTACAAAGTCTGGTGCTAGAGATGGTCTCTTATAAGATATTTTAAATGAAAGAGATTTTTGAATTACTCAAAGAAAGCCAGTAAACGTAAAATGAGCTTTGTATATATTTAAAAATCAACAATGAAATGACATAACTCGTACCTGTACTTACGAAAGTATGTTTAAATTTAATCAACTATAGGAGTAGATACCTGTAGGTTTGTAGAACACGAACGATATGTTTATAAACCTAAATATTTCAATTAATGTTATATTGCTTTTTCTCATCCGCTATAATTACTTCTTTATTTTGATTATCTGCAATTATTATGAACATCATTATCTTACCTACCTCTTGCTTTTTTCAAAAATAAAACAAAGATTAAGTATTACATATCCAATTAAAAATTATAGGTCTATGAAATTATCAAGTTCGTCAGACTGATAGCTGTATAAGTATATAAAACTCCAAAAATATAGGTGTCTACCTAGGGTTAATACTAATGGTATATTTAAATAATTATAATTTATAAGATATCATGTATTATTCATATATTTAAGTTTTATCCATAAAATACAATCTTACCGAGAGAATAATTTAAAAAGTGACAATAAAATGGCACTTTTCTATCGATTATTCAATTATATTCTGCCACTCTTTCAATGATCGTCACATATACTTAATATACCAGTTATTGTTATTTACGGTTCTTTAATCAATCGAAAATGAGTTTTTAGTCAAATATATTATTTGGTTCGTAAGTTTTGTATCACAATTTGTATATTTATATTGCGTTATCATTGTAACTTTCAAGTGAATAAAATTGAAAGTCTGAGTGATTGATATTCATTTATTTTAGCATTGAAAATACCGGTGCTTATATATATATATATATATATATATATATATAGAAAGGTTTATATAAAATTTCAAAAAAATTGAAAGAAACTGTTTATTGGTGACTGAACAGTGAAAGGAGTACACGTGCATGCAGGATTCGTTGAGTTTAAGGAGATGCGAGTGCGTTCCTAGCGAGGGCACTGACTGGATAGACTCTACACGAGGAACCTAAGAGCCATGAGTTTGCGCGAACAAATCAATACGATGACCCCCGCGCGTGGATTACGCCTATGTTTCTGTCTTTCCTTAGCGTTCGTCTCTCATTTTCCATGTTTTATTATTATACTTATATTCATCTCTTAGCTCCGCGAACAAATTTTGGAGCCCTCTACAACTACAATATAACAATTCAACGAACAAATCAATTATTTCCACGTGCAAACAAAATTTCAGCAAGAAAACTGATTTGAAACGGGATATGCGTAAAAAATTATTTTTCCTATTCGTTGATTACGTATCAATGTGTTGCAACTGTAATTTATTATACTTTGTATTCACTCATTACTGTCTATGGAATAAACGTATAACTATGCAGGTTTCTACTATAATTGATAGAGAGTAAACTTTTTCTATAATGTGTCATATCTTCGATGAATTATATGAATATATATAGCAAAAAAAAGTATGCAAAAACGATAAAAGGCATAGGTTGAAAATTTGTTTATTGATAATATCGACTAGAGTCATTTTTAAAGTGATCTGTTTTTTATTACTGTGTTTCTAAAAAATTGTCCATAATCAGCTTCTCTGATCTCTATTTGATTTTGTTGATTCTTGTATTCGGCGCCTTATAGATGGTTTTCGAAGGGGTAGTAGAATGATATGGGAAGAGGGAGAAATTTCGTAGAGGAAAAGCGAAGCGCGATGGTGTACAGGGTGGTGGGATAGTAGAGGGGCTGGTGCTGAGAGAGAGAGAGAGAGAGAGAGAGAGTACCATGGGATGCTGTGCTGTATACGTAAAACGTAACAAGGCTCAGTCGTAGTGGGACTGGCACAAGGAGGACAGCTGCCACAAATTAACCTCCCTTCACCGTTTTTTGCTACTTTCTTCACAACTACCCTCATTCATGCTGCATTTCAAAACTTCACGCTGGAATAGCGAAACGATACTTTGGCCTAGCAGCATCGACTTTCCAAAATTCAACTATTTTTAACACGCTCCATTTCACCACTTACCTGGTAAGCAGTCCGCACCTTTGAAAGCTTTTCATTGTTTACATAGATTTTTATATCCCTTTGTACATAATATTTCACTTATAAATATCTTTCTCGAATAATTAGTTAACTCAATATTTATAGGATTAAGTACACCCTTCATCTCCAAACTTTTCTTTCAAAAGTGTCTAAAAACGAAAGTATACGTATAACGATAAGTAGTAATCTTTGTAATTCCAAAGGTAGAAAAAGTAGTTTGTTCTTTTATTATAATAAAGCTGCGATGTAAATGAAAAAATAACGATAAGAACAGTGACTTTTATTTTGATGATATTTATAAATTGTGTATAAAAATTCTATAATCGGAAGGACGTATGGCGATCGATAAAATACTTTTTTTTATTCTGAAAAAGCAAGGTCAAGAGAGTCAGTAGATACGTACAGTGGCTTGGGAAAATTTGGAAAGTTTATCCGTTTAATGATGTCGAGTAAATCAACCGGAAGAGTTTGGCTATTGTGAGATTTCGCCCTCGACGGGTCATGACCCGACGATCAATTTATTACTAAGATCTATATCGGTGTCACACTTGAATTTTAATCTTCCGTTTGACCCGCGCTCTTCTCATTATTGTTCTATGCATATCTCCTTCTTTCAAGTATAATTGTACTGTGTCGACGTTCACAATTTATCAATTTGAATTTGGAGCAATAGGATTGTTAACTCGTTTGATCACTCTCACTCAGACTTTCATTTAAAAACGAATACATTGCTCCTTATGTATAAATATACAAAAAGAAATATTTCACCCTTTCTTTCGCGGAAGATCTTTGAAACTGAAACCTTTCCGAAAGTGAGCGCAGCAGTAAAATCAGTAACGCGCGTTATAATTTATAATTTCAAACAGGGAGATAAGCTTCGTCAATCTATTTATAAATATTACGATGACTATGATCAATTGACGAATCTGCGTAGAATCTTTCGAAAAAAATATAATTCTTCTAATAAAGAAGAGATTTATTACAGCATTATATATATATATATATATATATAGATACACACGCAGCTATCGGCTATATTCTTTATTAGTCGAAATTGAATATATTTGACCGATGAAAAGTAAAGGGGAGATAGCACTACGATTCTCGATAGGTTCGTCACATTGAAATATTTGATTGCTCGCAATGATCGTCTTCCGGGCAGCACGTACGACTATATATATAGGCTCTTCGTTCATAAAAAAGAAATTATATAGGTATACTTATTACTGCAACGCGCTGTTGTGTATATACACAGACCAAACTGAAAAGATCAACACGATCGCGTCGATTATTCAGCTTTCTTATCGTTCGTCCTTCGCCATAAGTACCCTCTTAAATTATCGCTTCCTACTTCCGGTCTCTTCCTATATTACACGTCTCGCGTAATCCCAATATACGCGTATATCGTGGAGTGTACGCGACGAATAATCGAAAATAATAAGTGTAAAATCTCTTTAAATTCACAGGAAAATAATTATCGAATCTTTAATAGAAAAGAGGAAGCAATCAAGATGTACGTGGCAGGACTGATAGGTGTGGCGGTATTTTACATCCTGATACTCGTCGTGGGTATCTGGGCTGGAGCTGCAAAGAGCAAAAGATCCAACGACATGTTCTTGGCTAATCGAGACATTGGCTTCTTTCTCGGTGCTTTTACCCTGATAGGTCTGTAATACATCGCACATATCTGTATAAGTATATATATATATATATGAACTAGAATATATATTTTGTACAATTTTGAAAGAAGAAATTTCCTTTTTACAGCAACGTGGGTTGGCGGAGCGTTTGTAAACGGCACAGCGGAAGTTATGTTCACGAAGGGTCTCGCTTGGTGCCAAGTACCGATCGGTTACAGCCTTAGTTTATTTTTCGGTTCGCAATGGAACTTTTTGTTACGAGCAAAGATTATCCTTTGCGACACAATTGCAGAATGAACGTTTTCTCGCAGGTGCTCTGCTTTTCGTCAGGCCAATGAGGAATGCCGAATACATCACGATGCTCGATCCTTTCCAAGAGAAATATGGATCCAGCATAGGAGGACTCCTCTTTTTGCCAGCCCTGTGCGGTGATTTGTTTTGGTGCGGCTCCGTTTTAAGAGCCCTTGGAAGCTCCCTTTCGGTCGTTGGCCATCTCGATCCGAATATCAGCGTTTGTGCTTCTGCTCTTCTAGTTGGAATGTAAATGTAGCTTAATATGTTCTTTTTTTTTAATTCTACATTGCTATATAAAGGTGTTTTCTATATTCTCTCTCTCTCTCTCTCTATACACACGTATATAGATATACAGTTTTCGGTGGTCTTTATTCCGTGGCTTGCACGGACGCTCTCCAATTGATCTGCATCGGGCTCGGATTAGCAGTGGCTGCACCATTCGCCATGTTAAATCCAGCGGTTGATTTTCGAGCAAATTTGGCCACGAAGGATTGGCTCGGGGAGATCCACAGCGAGGATTATGGCATTTGGATCGATGGAATGCTCTTGATAGTCTTTGGTGGTATCCCTTGGCAGGTGGGTCAATGACCCCTCTTGTATATAGTATAACCTATTTATATTAAATTTTCTATACCGGAGCTTTATCGACCTCTGCTTTTCACAGGGTTATTTTCAACGAATCCTCAGTATTCGCAGTGCAAGAATAGCTGTCATCCTCTCTGGGATCTCCACCATTGGCTGCCTTATTTTGGCGATTCCATCGGCGGTTATCGGAGTGGTCGCTAGAGCTACCGATTGGTCCCTGCTCATTGGTGACCATACGAATGTTACTCTGGAGGATGGAAATGCGACTCTTCCTCTCGTCCTTGGATACCTCACGCCCAGCTGGGTGGCTTTCATAGGTTTGTTTCGTCGTTGCAATAATCAATTTTCATTCTTCCTATACATATACAAAATTTCACAGGACTCGGTGCTATATCCGCTGCTGTTATGTCTTCAGCGGACTCGAGTATGCTTGCCAGCAGCTCCATGTTCTCCAGGAATGTTTATAAACTGTCCCTGAGACCAAAGGTGAGCCTCGCGGAGAGGAATTTCTATATACAGTGGAGGTTATTGAAAATCAAGAACAAAAACAATATATATTTCCGCTGCAGGCATCTGAAAAGGAGCTCAATTGGATCCTGCGAATTTCAGTCGTGGTCATAGCGATTCTGTCGACCACCATCGCTTTAACCGTTAACAGTGTTTATTATCTTTCGTAAGTATATATATTAGGGTGGCCATAAAAAAAGAAAATTTTTTCCGGTGCTTTTATTTTGTTAAGAATGATGAAAAAACAGAAATCGAATTTTTTTACATTTTTTTGAAGCCGTTAAATGGTGCCGATATCGTTTTTAAAGTTAAAAATCCGATGTTCTTCCACCAGTTTTCGAAGTTAGATGTAAACCAAAATTCCAATAAGCTTTTAATTTGTCAAAAATTATAAAAAAAAGAGATCCTCGAACTTATAGAATTTTTTGAAGTCGTTAAACTGTGCTAATATCGATTTTAAAATTAAAAATTTAGATTTATCGAAAACGATTTAACGAAATTATAAATTAATATTGTGCTTTGAAAAGTTCCTTACTTAAATTACAAGAAAATGTAATAAAAAAAACATTAATCCAGCACAATATTAATTTATAATTTTGTTAAATCGTTTTCAATAAATCTAAATTTTTAATTTTAAAAACGATATCGGCACCATTTAACGGCTTCAAAAAAATCTAAAAAAATTTGATTTCTCTTTTTTCAGCATTCTTAACAAAATAAAAGCACCGGAAAAAATTTTCTTTTTTTATGGCCACCCTAATATATATATATATATAATATTCAAAGAGTTATAAAGAATTGCAGACAAATCCTAAGGAAGTATATAGACAAGTTTAAAAATTCTCACTCTTGTACACAGATACATTTCTTCCGATCTTGTTTACGTGGTACTTTTCCCACAATTGTTGGCTGTTATTTATTGGCCCTCCTACGTGGATACTTACGGATGCATCGCTAGTTACGTCGTGGCGATTGTTTTGCGAATAGCAGGTAAAATTTTGCTTCGCTATATGATTTGTGCAAGCGTTGGGAGGATCGATCGGTCGGCTATATTTTGAAAGGATTGCAGGAGGTGAAAAGAACTTGGGACTACCAGCTTTAATAGAGTATCCATTTTTCGATCACGTGACTCAGACCCAACGATTCCCCTTCCGCACCGCCATCATGATCCTCGCAATTTTCACGCATCTCGTCGTCAGCTACTTCAGCAGGAATCTTTTCGGCAAAGGGTACTGTCCCGAGTACTGCGACGTCCTAAACGTTTACTCCCCAGGCAAGCAAAAGGATCAGCCGACGGTTGCACAGAGTCACTCAGGAGTCGCTCTCGTCGACTCCTCATCGGTTTGAATATTTTTCTACCAAAGCCTCGATAGCTAAATGTCTCTTCAGCCCCTGGCGGAGTCTCTCGAAACGATCGTTGTTATTTTTGCAGAAGTCAAACTCCTGCGTCGACTCGTGCGACAGTAGTTATAACATGGCTGAGGACAGACAGATGATATCGCAGGAAATCGGAGAAATGACAATACTCGGGAAGCAAAATTCCGTTTCCATTCAACAAACTCCGCACTCGTTGTCCTCCACTCCTAGGAATAAACTGCAGCTACGGTAAACCGTCGTATTCCACGCAGACTTCCGTTTTCTTTTTTTCTTTTATCGCAATAAGTTTTATTATATATAACAATAATAGGTATAGCTTTTATTTTAATTTACATTGATTTTACCTTATCATTACGTGTCAGTATCTTTTGTTTCTGCTGCACTGATTTATATAATTATGTTGCGTAATTTTATTTTGTACTTTTTAATAAATCTATTCTTTGTTACACATGTTTTTATTTATAATTTTTCTTCTAATAGAATAATGTTCATTTCCTGATTTTCACCACTTTTGTACAGCGATTGTATTAAATTTCAATTATTGCGGTGGAGAATAATTATTATTAACGCAGAACGCCGTGTAGAAGCGACGTGGGTGAGATTTTGGCAGTGAGAAATTTGCCGAGGAGTTTGAATACTCAGGGGAATATTCCGAAGACGCCTGTGACACCCATGACGCCACTGACTCCAATGACGCCGAAGATTCCGATTACAGTGCCTCCGTTAACCCCTTCCGCGGTACCAATCACGCCAACCACTTTGACCTTTGGCACTCCGTATACGACGCGCACCAAACTCGAATTTAACTTGCACCCTCAAGAGTTTGGAAACGTTCCTTACACTGGATTGTCTCAAAAGAAAAATGTTAAAGGGGTGAAACTCGTTGGTATGGATGGAACGTCCACTCTTAGGAGGCCATCGACCCAAGTAAGGAAGCGTCGTTAAAATTTCTCATGTATATATATATATATATAAATTAACGAAGAAATGTTATATGCACATTGCAGGGAACTACATTCTCGTCAACCTCGTCGGTGGAATTGGTGAACATATTGGATAGAAGGCAAAGTGGGGGCTCTTATGGACCTGGCTCCTTGTCCCCCGTTCCCATAGGCGTAGAAGCCTGCAAAACTCATGGAACGGCCAGCGAGGGACAAGCTGGTAACGAGCATTGCAAAATTAAGAGAGGCATCGTTAGACATCACAGGTATGTAGCGTTTCGGCGGCTATATGGTATATATATATATATATATACCTATACGAATATATTTACTAAATAAATGAGAAAATTAACTACTATATCAAACGTGCAGGCTATTAAAATATTTCTTCGTTGTTCTTACGAAGAATAGTGATGATATTAATATAATGAAAAAGGTATATCGTTGCGGTTAATATTTCAACAGTTTCAACGACACCGGGGATCGAACTTTGACGACACTGGCGCGACAACCGGCGTATCCTTCGATGCCGTTGCGTCCCGAAGACTGCAGGATGAGCTTGATTAGGCGAGACAGAAGAAGCCCGATGCTACGTCATTCCTCGGTACTCAGCGAGAAGGAGTACGGTGTCCTCGACACGAACGCCAACCCCGCGACTCTTGGCTATCGAGGACTCATCAGCCCTAGCTATAGTATGTACAACAGTAAGAGCTCCAGCTATTTTGCTCCTGACGACGAGGCCATCAGCAGATTTTAAAAAGTCTCAGCCTACTATAATGTCGCTGATTCGCATATCCGAGCCTTGCTCTGTCCTTTTCCCACTTTCGTATATCTTTTATACACTATAATGATATTGCATATATCTATACAGTTTAAATATATGATATACGCGAGTCTCTCGACGATTGATAATCATCGCGCACAGGGGGACGACTAGTGTGCGAGAACTGAATTCTATATATATATATATATATATATATATATATATATTTTGAAATTTAGCACAAGAGTTGAGATGTTGTCAGTCCAATTCGTTTAGACCTCGCACACGGTAACAATTTGAAAGGTCTTAGGAAATTATTTCTTATTCAAATCTACTATATATGTACAATATACGTAACATTGCAGGAACAAGGAGCAATATCTATCAATATTTAATATATTCAAGGGCATTCGTGGAATATTAAGATTTAGGTGAAATTTTCCAAGTGTTGTTTTTAACATTTCTAGCGTTATTTTGATTATTTCTTGTTCTTCCTTCTATAATAGCTTTGATGGTTTTTGTTATTCTTGAAAACTTCTCCAGTGAATAATTATATATGATAGTTTTTCATTATAGAAATTAGTAATATTTGAATTGACAAGAAGAGTGGGAGAAATTTTAATATTGCTATGACTCCAGTCCAGATTTTTTGCTCAAAAAAAAAGAAAAGCCTGGCCAGCGTGGAAAGCGTAAATTTACGATATTTCAATAAAATTCAATATTTTTACACGATATAACTCGTTAATATAACTTAAGAAAACAGTAAATCTGTTATGGTCAATTTGTAAAATATTCATACTGTAAGGAATATCGAGAAACAAATTGGTAATATAATAATAAGGAAATCAAAACTATAATCAGTATATATAGTGATGAAAAGTTTTTACCGAGAGCATTTCCATTTTGTAAATTTGTAAATCATTAATAGCGCTCAGAAAGGAAAGTCGTTGAATTTGAAAGAGGCTAAAAGTAATATGCAAAATCCTCCATGAATACCGGATATTCGAACAATATCTGCTATATACTATATCTAGTATATAAATTGAAGTAATATCGAAATGTAGAAATTAATAAAACATTTGGCGTACTTGTTTCTCTCAATATCGGATTATCCGATAACAAATGTAATAAGTTTGTAATTTTATATGTATAATTTAAGACCTTTCTACTGTAAAAAGAAGAGCAATAACCAGTATAAATAATTAATCTTAAGAAAATTTCTTTTAAGAAATGTTTGTGTACTTATGCACGAAAGCGTCAAAGACCTACATCAGTATTATTATAAAAATTAGAAAAGAATCTTGAACAATTAATTCATTCTCTCGAAACTATAAGGTTTGAGAATTTTTCTAAAGATTCTTTATTTATAATTATACATGTAATATGTATAATAAGAACTTATTATATAAACTATATATTATTACATATAAGTACTTAGTTAAAATACGCATTTCTAATATAAATACTTACCTTATACAAATTTATTATTTTTGCGAAATGAAGATTCGATTTTGGCATAAAATGAGTATTTCTAAAGGTCACTTTTATACACAGGATTTTGATGAGATTTCTGCTATTTGACACGGTCTTAGATTACATATAATGCAAGGCATGAAAAGTGCATAAGCAAAATCTTCGACAAAAACAACGATTTATGGTATAAGATTAGAATTTTTTACCTGCTGCGTAGTAATGATTAGTGTTTTACATACTAATTTTACGATAAAATATTTATTAAAATTGAATTTAAACGAAGAATTGCTGGCATCGAAAATGATTGACATAATTGTATGTAGAAACAATACAAATATTTATACAAAAAATTGGTCAGTTGCTTTTTTTTATTTAACCGTATATAATTTATACAGTCACTTATTAAAGTTTGTACAAATAATGGAAGACTTCTTATTATGCAACATTCAATTGGTTAACTACCATTGATTAAACTTTTGAGATCCATAATTAATTTTTTTAGCACTACATTTAATGCAATACGCTGTTTTGATAATCTGTCGATGTTAATCTACAAATAGCTTATGACCAACAAAAAAAAAAGAAAGATAAAAACAAAGTAATGTATAGAATTGAACGTATAACTTATGTCCATTAACATCTTCTTTCGCCTATTGTGCCTTTGAATCGAATTTTTTTGTTGTCATTCCTGTTATACCTTCATAAAACTTATATGTTTCACCGAAACTCTTGCCTTATGGTACAAACTACTTAAATGATCATAATTGGGTGGTCTAAACGTCATTACTTCAATAGAAAGAATATAAAGGGAATTTAAAAAGAGTATACAAATTAAAAAGAAAATGAATCGCGTAGCTTAATTTATGAATATTTAATACCAAACGACACAAAAATATAAACATTATATTTCTAATTTTAATTATGAGGCAACGAGTTAAACATAATGTCTGTAATTTTTTATAAAATTGTACTCATTTCTATTTGTTATCAAAATGTCCCTGTTAAATATAGCACCTATAATAAGCATGATCAATAACACTATAATAGAATTAATGATGTAAATGAGAAACTTATATTGTTATCATAGAATTAAAAGTCACTATTTCAATAGTGCTCTGTGAATTTGTGCCAGAAAACATAGAAAATAATTGAATAGAAATAAAAACATTTGTATATCTCCTATATATATTCACACTATTTCTCTATTGACTAATATAGGACATTGCTTATAATAATATATATATATATATATATATTTATTATATGTCTCATAACTGAAAGAGTGCAATCCTCCATTCTCAATTTCAAAGGGAAAGTGTAACAAAAATTAACATTTTTATACAATTTTTAAAATTATATTCATTTTTTATTATTACAATGTTATATATATATATATGTATAACGAGATAAAAAATTAGGGCGATACATACTAAATTGTCAACGTGTACGAAAAACATATCGGATTATATTAACGATTGATAATTCGTTTGCACGAAAACATGATGTATGTGAACATAAAATTAATCGCATTTTTCCAAAAATGAGAATAGGCAAATATTAAATGTATGAAAAAAGGAACGTCACCAATTTATTTCCATCGCTTCATCCAGATTACCTGAGTTTATTTTCTTTGAATCATATTTATACCTAGAGGCATCCATAGGTGGATGTAGGAAGCTAGTTGTCTTGCACTGTCCTTGGAATTTGAAAATACAATGAATATAAGAATGTAAAAAGCAACGTGTACAATGAACTTTTAAATTTTCCTGGAAAATATGCTACTAACGGCCCTACTGATACCTCACCTTAATCTATTCCAAAAAGCTACAATTTTTACACCTTCGTATCAAAATAGTTTAGACAATAAACTAAAGCAGAGAGTAACTGCACAAAATTGTAGACGTGTGTATGAATTGTTGTTCGAGGAAGACATTTATTAATAATGATTAAAACTATTATATTATACATAATATAATTATAGGTCGTGAAATAAATGTTTATGAAAACTATGACGTCTGGAGCTTAGTCCTTTAAACTATCGCTAGTGATTTGATGCTCCATAGAAACAGAAATTATAAGAAGTTCATTGATAAAATTGCCTAAAAGTAAAAATAGTTATAACTGAGCTGAAATTCTTTAAAAAATTTCTTTATTTAACATTTTTTCAACACACTTCAAATAAAAAATTATTACTTAAAACGAAGCTTAATACGACTATTGGAATTTTAATTTAACTTAATATACATCATTATAATAAAAAGTAAAAGAAATGAAAGAACATTGTGCGATCTTCGTATGACCCTATTTGAACAATATAATAATCCTCATATTTTCTACTTATTAATTTGCATGTTACAAAATATCCTCCTTTAAGAAAACCAATTTGAACGTGTAAATTAATTATAGATGTACAATGAGAAGATAAAATTAATCAATTTCGTTCATACCCTTATTTAAATAATCACTCTGTTTCCATAAATGAAATGATTAATTGAGGTATAACTTTTCATCACTTAAAAATGAAAATCTTTAAAAATCGAAAAAACAAAACGCAAGTTGGTATGCTTATTAATGATATCAAAAGCATTGTTAGAGTCGCCTGTGCTTTCGCACTCTCTCCATATGTTTAATTTATTTTTCGTACATCCTCACATTAAAAAGTACAGAAAAATAAGCCTGACGCACTGAATTTCTCTTTTAAAAAATTGGAAAACCAAATAATTTACACAGGATAAAATCTAATATTGGATTTAATCTGTTATCTAAAACTTATTTTACTAACAATAGTTTTAAAGCGGTAATTTTATTTTCTCTTATGTTACACTTTGTATAAATATACACTCGAAATTACATAAAAAAAGTTGGAAACAATAATTCTTCGGTATTTCAATGGTAACTTGTAGCACTTTTAAATTAAATGATTACTTGGTTATTCAAAAATTTCGCGTAGACTAATAAAGTGCGTAGGAAAAGTTTACAATACAGTTTTAACTACTTTTGAAACTATTAGTATTAATTAATTTGTGAACTGTAGAATGGTTTTTTAAATCGTTAGCCCTATAAGCTCGAAAACCGCAAACGCTACAGATAAACTTATGTTCAGCTTCGATATGGTAGATAAACTTTTGTTTTGAATGAAACAAAACACTTGGTGAACAATAATTACAAATATGACTTATGTCATTTGTCGAATTAATAGGTTGTTGCAAATTAACTTGAGGTACTGGATTTTGTTGATTCTGATTAATTATTTCAAATGTAAGTTTATTTTCAGGTCGGTTCAAACGGTTACTGTCAGCGGACTGGGACCCTGCACTTGAAGCATTATTGCATGCCCGATATTGCGCTTGTGTTTGCGCAAAGGCTGGCTTGTATATATATGTTATAGGTTTACTAATTTGATTAGTTGCTCCCCTCACTTCTATCGATGGAATAGTAAAAACAGTTGGTTTCACAGATGCAACTGGCGCCGGAATTGTATTATTTAAAGATAAAGGCGGTACCCAAATACGAGCAACTTGAGTTTGATTAATATTAGGCAGAATTGGTCGATCTATGCTTCTGCCACTTGGTATTGCCTGTAGATTATTGTTTGGAGCAGATACTAATTGTTTTTTAACATTATCGTAGGACATTGTATTGACCTGACTCGTGCTAGGTGAGGGTATACATTGAAGATTTAATGAAATAGCCTGATTATAGATAGGAAGAATTTTGGTCCTAAGAACAGGCACGCGATTTAATATGCTTGTTTGTAGCTGATTCTTATCACATTCTTTACTTTGATTACTTTGGATTGAATTTATAGACGGTGTACTAGTATTTAAATTACCCTCTGTAATTTTCCGTTTTTGTTCGATGTGTTTACTTGTATTAACATGGCGACTAAACTCTAGCATTGTTTTACATAAAAACCCAGGGCAAAATACACATGTTATTTTACCGTTAGTGACTGGTTTCACTAATCTATTCAATCCCCTCATTGCAATATTTTCTGCCTGCTGGCCATACAATTTATACAAATTTGCATGAGTAATTGAGGAATTTGGTATTTTTGGCATTCCCGTAACAGCAGCATCATTATGATGCAAACTTGCCGAACTGTCGGTTAATTGAGTTTCCTGAACATTCCCTCTGTTTATCTTACTATTGCATACCAATTTATTAAGGTTTTGTTCATTGGAGTCATGCTTTGGAACATGTTCTTTCAACATGTTCTCAGTATCAAATTTCTGATCACATTGATGACATGCATATACAGGTTGAGCTCCTTTTAGCTCTGAAAGACTTCTCACTCGAATAAAACAATTCTTACTTTCAATATTATTTTCTCCTTCACCCTTCTTTAAATTGCGTGTGGTTTTATTTAAAATACATTCACGGTCACCATTTGTTATGGCATTAGTTTCCTGTTTTAACGACTTATTCTCTGCTAAAGTACATTGTTTCATTTCCATTGACTTGTCATTAAAACTTTTCTCTTTTAATTGGCTAGAAATTTTAGTGTCTGGAACTAATTCTCTTGTTCCTGTAACACCTGAACTCTCAGCTATTACTTTATGTTGGATAACAAATTGCATATTTGTTTGTCCCTCAGTATCAATTGCTTGATAAGCTAATTTCTTATCTTTGTTTAAAGCTTCATCAATAGTATCTTTAATTTTTTCATTTTCAGATGCTCGTATTGGACTGGCCGATCCATTATCTTTAAGAGATTTTTCCTTCTTGTTTATTACAGAATTTGTAGTATTTAGAAAATCATTATTATCCACAATTTCTTCGCATATTAATACATCACTATTATGTATAGAGGTATCACATATAGCATTCGCAGTTACATTATTTACTTTTGTTGATCCTGCACTATCTTCTATATTATTGCTCCTCACTGTAGCACTTGTATTATTTACAGTTTCGTCTTCTACAATGGTCTTTTCTGGCGTAGCTATGCTTTTATCCTCTGCAACATGCACAGTTGAAAGCAAATCATGGCTTCTATTTGTATCAATAACAAGATTAAGATTCAACTCTTTGTTAAAGTCTTGGCTGTGAACCATAAAATGTTTTCTCAGAGTGTTTTCAGAACAAAATTCTTTGTGGCAGATTTTACAAATAAAGAGACATTTTTGATATGATACTTTACAAGTTAAGGTATCATGAAACTGATTTGTTCGTGCACAATAATTGGAGTGCAAAATAAATTCTTCGTAATTAGGAAAAGTAATATTACAACATGTACAGACATACTCTTTTTGTAAACTAGCATGTGTAGTCCAATGATTTTGAAAGTCATCCAAAGTATGGTGAGTCTTGGCGCAGATATTACAGATATAAATTTTTTGGGCAGAATCGAGATTGAGAGTAATGTATTGAGGCTGCAAACGTCTGACGCAATCATGGTCTGTTGCCACATGATTTTCAAAAGCTTCTCTTTGGTAGGTCTCTTGGCAAAGACCACAAATAAGATTAAATTTAGTTCTATTTATAAAATCAAATAGATTAACCTGACTCAACTCATTCAAACCAGAACCAGTTTCAATTACTTTAGCGTACTGGCACCCATTTTCTATGTGCGTTTTGATATCAGTTTCATTAGCAAAAGGTGTTTTACAATTCTTACAAACGTGCTCGGCTACTAGGAGGTAATCATCTTTAAATGTACTAAGATCAGTATCTGCAATTGATTGAAAATCTTTGAGTTTAAATACTGATACTTTTGGAAAAGACAAACGACTGGCTACAAAGAAAGGATTTTTTGTATGTTGTGTCCAATGACCATAAAGCAGGGAGCCTACACCAAAGAATAGAACATTGCAAATGTGGCACAAAAAATTTACCGCTTCAAATTTGTTGATAGCTGCATGCATTTCTAAATGTTTTCTCAGATCCTGTAAGGTATGTAGTACTTCCCGACAACTGCTGCAAAATAGTTTTGCTACTCTTCCAAAACTTCTATCTTTGCTACAAAGCTCATTTCCTATGAGTGTATAATGATTGTCAAAGCAGTTTGCTCTACGAAAGAGGACCTGGCAAATGCGACAAAGCAATACCATTTCTATTTGCAATCTCTTCTCCAGATCTGTCTGTTCTTCATCTTTATGACATAGGCAAATTCTAGTCGAATTCATATTACACACAGTATTCTTCTCCAATTCAGCTGCGCTTGCAATAGCAATCTTCTCTTTCTCTATTGTCCCCACATTTTTAAACGGTTTCTTGACTTTGGCAATATTTCTTTTTTTATTAGCTTTCTTATTTTTCTTTTTTTCTCTAGAATCGTACAATGTGAAAATTTCAGCAGTGCTTAGCTCATTATCATCCTTATTGGTGGAAGTAGCCAAACTGTCATTAGTAGAAGGTTCACTTAAATTTTCAGCTTCTATTTGTATCACTTTAACACCAGAAGAATTGGCAACAGAAGGTTTACTAGGTTTAGTATTAAGCTTTTGAATCTTTAATTTCATCTTAGCAGACCTATAAGCCTCTTGCAATTCAGCTTCTGTATGCCCATAAAGGTGTTTTGCTAGGTTTACTTTTAGCTCAAAAGCTTTGTTACATACATTGCATTGAAAATTATTCTTGGATAATTTAGAGTAAACTTTTCCTTTCATGTTTTTCAATCTGCCTTTACTAAAATCAAATTTTGGTTTTTTACTTGCTCTTGGGACAAAACTGTTTTTGTAAGTTATATTAATCCGCGGAAACTTAGATTTTACTGTAGAACCCACAGCATTTAATGAGGTTGATTCAGTATTTTTCTTACAGGGTACTGTGGAACTGCTACTAGATGCTTGTGGAGAAGCAACTGACTTTTCTAAATCATTAAATAATTTTTTAGGAGATGTTGTGGTTTGTATTAGTGTGGGCTCAGTTGAAACTAAGCAAATCTGTTTTGAAGGTGTAATATTTGATTCGTTTAAAATTTCCACCTGGTCTTGATTATTGGCAATCTCTAATGTGCCATCAATATTTATTTCTCGTATGCTTTCTTCTGTCATACTGTTTGTTTCAAGTGGTTCATTTAATATACTTATATCTTGACAAATAGATGGTAGAACTTCATCTTTTTCAATGTACAAAACCTTATCTCCTGAATCCTGCAATATGCCATTGCTTTCCTTATCATTTGAACCTGAAGATGATACATCTACATTTATATTTGAGTTGTTTTGATTTTCCAAGGGAATATCACCTTGGCTGCTGAAAAAGTTTTCTTGTTGATCATTGAATTTATCAGTAGATTGTATTGCCTTTTCAAGATATTTAGTTATTTTTTGGTCAGATCTAAAAGCTTTACAAGATTCTACATTCTGTTTTTGCTCTGATTTAGTTAGTTTTACAGTAGTACTACAAGCTTGATGCACTAATTGGTTCTCATTTAACCAATTTTGCATTTCATATTGGGAATTACATGTTTTAGTTTTTGATGAATCATTTGAAGAATCTTGATTATTTAGTTCTGCACAAAAAGCAGTTCTCCAAATATATAACCTTGTATTTTCTGATGATGGTGTTGAAGCTGTATCTGATATTACCTTTGGCTTTATTAATGACTGCCCACACCAATTTACTCTTGTTGTCTGTGAATCGAGCAAAGATTTTTTATGAGGGCTAGTAGAATTACACTTCACTTCACTATGTACTGTACTACAATTATTGTCATTCTGCTCTGATCCAACTGCAAAGTACGTATGATCAAGAGAAATTGCATTAGACGAATGTTTATTAGAAATATTTACTTTGCTGGTATTATTAATTTCTGATGTACTACCAGAACTTACTAACTCTCTCACTGACTTCTTCTTAGAAGTAATGTACTTTGTTAATAACACATTCTGTCGTTTGCAGCTAAAGTTGGAGTTCATAAGGAAATCTATATATTTATCTGTTAAACAGTCTATTTCAGAAGCTGAAAGCTTTTCTTCCAAGCAGATGCCTAAATCTTCGAGTCTAATCAAAAGAATTTTCAATTCCTTATACAACTTTTGAACATCTGTATTCCTTCCTTGTTTAGAGGTTTTATTTAAATCAATACAATTACCTTTTTTGGGAAAATCAAAGAAATTTTCATACGATTCATCACTACTAACATCAGAATTATCCGAATTATCACATTTGGTAAATGATTTACTTTTTGCTATACCTGAATTTTTTAAGCTGCTAGTTTTTAGTTCCCTATCTTTACTACTGTTTAATTCTTTCAATTTTGATTGCCATAACAAAATATAAGGATTATTACTCAAATCTTGTTCTAGCCTAGTTAAATAAACTTGAACTTCTTGAAAATGCAGATTTTGCAAATGAAAATGTTTATCTGTAATCAACCTTCTCTTAGGTTCATATTCCATTGATGAGCTTGTATCAGAGCTATTAAAACTTCTTCTAGGTCTTTTAGCAGGATTTAGATCATTGTAAAAATCCTGTAGAGTCCTTACAGTACGTTTCTGTTTTAAAGATTCATTAGATTCGATCCTTCGAAAGGTGCTTTTTAATTCTTCTAGATGAGATTCGCTTTCTTTTATTTTCTTTGAATTATTGATTTCATTAAATTTTTCTAACTAAAACATTAAAAAAACCTAGTATAATATGGAACAAACAAAATTTGAAGTATTAACTATATACACTTACCTCGGACTTTTGAGGTGATTTAATACTTTCTTTAATTTTTTGAAAATTATCTTCCTGAGTTACAGTCCTCACTATGTTTAAATTTGATTTTACACCCTCTGATTTATTAATTTGTTTATTTACATATTTCTGTAAAGTATTGTCAGGTATTCGTTCAAGCTGAATTATAAGTGGCTTAAAAGTCTGTTTTGTCATCTCATCATTATCATAAACTGAAGAAGCCTTCATCATTGCTTTATTTTCATCTATAGTGGTGTTGTTTATTTTCATCAACTTCCTTTTTTTCTTTGGTAACAAATTTTCAGTAAAGATATTAGAATTTTTAAAAGATATTTCAGCTTCATCTATTTTATTTTCAGAGTCAGACATTATTCCTAAAAGAAAAAGATTTGATTGAAAACCTGGCTTTTTGCTTTACTAACTTCTCTTTGTGTAATCTAATGTTTGTTTGTTTATAATATATTATCTCAACCACAATTGAATTTCTAGAAGAGATGAATCACCAAAATGAATAAAAAACTTTTTACAATAGCCTACCTAATAACTTAAAAGCCAAGCCCATATATTATGAATCATTAAAAAAATACTCTTTTATAATTATTATTTGTGTTAACAAGTATATAGAAATACAGTGATTTAATATAAATTTTTTAGATTTATTACTTTTAAAAATAGACAGCACTTTTAACTTTAAAATTTGCTCTTCCACAACTAATAAAAGACGCGTTTTAATACAAAATTATTTTAAAAATAAATCTTTTTAAGAAATAACTGCAATTTAATGTAGGGTGCACAAAGAACCGACAAAGAACGGCAAATTTTAGACAATTCTACACCAAAACTATCAATCTTATTTTTTTATGAATTCTTTACGTACGAAACTCTTTACTTTGTTTGTCTCTCCTTGTTTTGTAGGATTTAATTAGATTTAGTATATGGTATTGCAAAAAAAATTCTCATGGTTTCATACAACTTCACAGACCCGCACAAAAGGACACAACGGCCATAACCCCCTTTCTTATACTAGTTTACCATAGATGCAAAAGTGTAGTAGTGTACACCAAAGCTATGTTCTAGAATTCACTGTCAACACTAAGAATACCATTATATTTTTGTTGTTGTAAATAATTAATAAAGTCTTAGTTAAGACATATTATCTCACTTTAACCTTTAATATATTGCTGAACTCGGTCTTGGCGTTTAAGTTATTGTTAAGCTGTAATCAGGGCTGATTAGAGCTTAGTAGTTTGTTTAGTTTATAAATTTGAGCTATAGATAGGGTTGCCATCTATAACCCCGAACATATTAAATATATTGAAATACAGGCTAATATTATTGAACAAAATTTCAATAAAAACAAGATAATTTATTAAATATTTAATAAAATATAAACATACCTATTAAACTTCGTTAAAATTCGCCTAAAGAATAATATTCCCCGGAAAAAGAGAATGGAATGGCACGGCAAACTTAACCGCCTAACCATAGAAAATTGTCTGCAATGTGTACATACAATGACCGCCACTAAATCAGCGTTGCCAACTCCGCCATTTTGAATTATATTACGCTGTATCACGCTGTATCAGGGGGGTGCGGCGACACTTTGCCACCCGGGAGTAGTAATTTCGCTCCGTGAGGTTGGCAGCATTTAGCGCTTGAAGCATTTTATTCAAGGGTGCATTCCAAATCACGCATGAAGCGCATAGAATGTACAGTTTATGTCACATTTATTATAGAATTTAAGTGCTTACTGTGCGCATATGCGTGACTCGGAACGCACCCCAAGATGCGATCTCATAGCAGAGATGAAACGGGAGATTGCTCATGCGAGGTCCCGAGGCAATCCCTACCGGTAGGTGGCGCTGGTATTGGCAAACGCGTCTCAGGTCCATCTAACCCCTAACACCATCTATCGGAAGAGACCACGAAGCACGAGCGTTAAGCTTAGAATAGGGTAAAACAGATATGCATTGTTGCCAGAAAGCGGACTAAAGAGAGAGCGGAGATATTTTTTCGGACCTCTCTGTCTTTCTCGCTGTTAGCGTCTAGCAGACGAGTCGAGGCAAAATTTTTCGTTTCGCTTTGCCGAAAATCTACCAATATTCGATGTCACTTACATTTGCAGCCCAATGCCTTTATACATGATTTTTTCAGCATTTTTATTTATGAGCATTGACTTATTTAAATCAATAATAAATTAAGGAAATGCGTATTTGATATATAATAATTATTTTAACTATAATTTCATCGTTATATTTCGCTTATTTCCGTAAAATCTGCATTTCTTTAGTTTATTATTGATTATTGTAAGTCAATGGCCATTAAAAAAAATTTAATCTTAAAAAAAAAGAAACGTACCGATCAGGAATCGAACCCGGACCCATGAATCGCCACGCGATTACCTTACCGCCTAGACCACGGTGCTTCTTCAGTGCACCGTAAACAGATAGTCTTCTTAAGGGCTTGAAATCTTCTTTTAAACCATATAAATAAACGAGCAACCGACAGCTTTATTCATTATTATTCTGTCATAATGGTACACAAATTAAGGAATAATTATATTTTGAATAGTTTTCAAAAGGTTTTCCAATAGCCAAGAACAAAGATAAATAATCAACGCTCGCAGTTTCCGTTATTGGTTATTGGAAAAGCTTTTGAAAACTATTCATTATATAATTATTCTTTAATTTGTGTACCATTATAATAGAATAATAATGAATAAAGCTGTCGGTTGCTCGTTTATTTATATGGTTCAATAGAAAATTTCAAGCCTTTAAGAAGACTATCTGTTTACGGTGCACTGAGGAAGCACCGTGGTCTAGGCAGTAAGGTAATCGCGTGGCGATTCATGGGTCCGGGTTCGATTCCTGATCGGTACGTTTCTTTTTTTTTTAAGATTAAATTTTTTTTAATGGCCATTGACATTTACAATAATCAATAATAAACTAAAGAAATGCAGATTTTACGGAAATAAGCGAAATATAACGATGAAATTATAGTTAAAATAATTATTATATATCAAATACGCATTTCCTTAATTTATTATTGATTTAAATAAGTCAATGCTCATAAATAAATATGCTGAAAAAATCATGTATAAAGGCATTGGGCTGCAAATGTAAATGACATCGAATATTGGTAGATTTTCGGCAAAGCGAAACGGAAAGATTTTGCCTCGACTCTTCTGCTAGACGCTAACAGCGAGAAAGAAAGAGAGGTCCGAGAAAATATCTCCGCTCTCTCTTCAGTCCGCTTTCTGGCAACAATGCATATCTGTTTTACCCTATTTTAAACTTAACGCTCGTGCTTCGTGGTCTCTTACGATAGATGGCGTTAGGGGTTAGATGGACCTGAGACGCGTTTGCCCACACCAGCGCCGCCTACCGGTAGGGATTGCCTCGGGACTAGTCGGGGGTACATACTAGATTGTCCGAAAACTTTTGTAGAAGTGAGTCGACTACCTATATGACTAGTGAATATGGCCGAAATCTAGTAATATATTGCTATAATGTCGTAAGGCATTTATTGTAGTATTCATTTAGATATCAAGATGAGAAAAAGATAATTGAATAATCTTCAAGATAACGTCAATTTAAAGAAGCAGAAGAAAAAACTGCAAAATAAATGTAATTAAGAAAAACTATGGATCTTAGATAAGTAAAAACGTTTGAATAATTTAAAGTATTTATATATTGAATTTACTAGTGTTACTTTGTGGAAATATATTTTGTACAAATATGATTTAGGTGTTTGTGGCTTTCGCAAAGGATTAAAGAAATGCAGCATAAATGTTTATCAGAATAATAATGAGAGACGAGACAAAAATGACTGATAAGTGTAATTAAAATATTCATGCGTACTTTATTGACATATATGTCATCTGGTATAACTTTTACTGCTACGATGTTCATATTAATTATGATTTTATGATGAGAAACGCATGGGTCAAAGAAGGCAATACTTCTTACAAGGTAAATGTAAACAATTTGCAAATGTATTATACTTTCAATTTCAAATATAAAACTGTGTCTTAACTGTTTAGTTGATTAATTATTTAGATATTACTTTTATCGCTGGAATGATATCTTGCTCATATCTACGATGAGCAGAAATAAGAAGATATGAAGGACTTTCGACTAATCCCATCCATGTAAATTGCTTCCTTTGGCACAGAGTTTATGGTTAGTAATCGCAAGGTATATGTAATTTTTATTACAGTGTTTATTAATTCAAAGTTACTTTTAATTTGCTTAGCTTAATGAGTTTATATATTAAATATGGTCTGCTTTGGTTTTTCAGATATTACTGAGCGACTGAAGTGGAACTTTTATCAAATAACCTATTCAAGGATTATAATAAATATATAGAGTATGGATATATATATAATTATTAATAATCATACGCTGCAAGATTTGTACAGATGACAAGTGTCTTTATAACAGTGATTTTGCAATACTTAATTAGAACAAGTTCAAGCAAAGTTAAATTATACAAGTTAATATTGAAATTTTATCATTTTCACTATTATTAAATATATTTAATAGATATACAATATGCAGGGCGTACCACTTAAAATGCTCCAGAACATAGATACAAAAAGACGCGTACCTCTTCAACTATAAGAGATATTCAATGTTTGCACAGGACTTTTTCGAAACCTTTTGTTATTTGCTTCCAAAAGGGTCATATGAAAAAATTGAATATCTCTTATAATTAACGCAATACACGCTTTTTGTATCCATGCTCTGGGGCATTTAAGTGGTACGCCCTGCATATTGTATATCTATTAAATATATTTAATAATAGTGAAAATGATAAAATTTCAATATTAACTTGTATAATTTAACTTTGCTTGAACTTGTTCTAATTAAGTATTGCAAAATCACTGTTATAAAGACACTTGTCATCTGTACAAATCTTGCAGCGTATGATTATTAATAATTATATATATATCCATACTCTATATATTTATTATAATCCTTGAATAGGTTATTTGATAAAAGTTCCACTTCAGTCGCTCAGTAATATCTGAAAAACCAAAGCAGACCATATTTAATATATAAACTCATTAAGCTAAGCAAATTAAAAGTAACTTTGAATTAATAAACACTGTAATAAAAATTACATATACCTTGCGATTACTAACCATAAACTCTGTGCCAAAGGAAGCAATTTACATGGATGGGATTAGTCGAAAGTCCTTCATATCTTCTTATTTCTGCTCATCGTAGATATGAGCAAGATATCATTCCAGCGATAAAAGTAATATCTAAATAATTAATCAACTAAACAGTTAAGACACAGTTTTATATTTGAAATTGAAAGTATAATACATTTGCAAATTGTTTACATTTACCTTGTAAGAAGTATTGCCTTCTTTGACCCATGCGTTTCTCATCATAAAATCATAATTAATATGAACATCGTAGCAGTAAAAGTTATACCAGATGACATATATGTCAATAAAGTACGCATGAATATTTTAATTACACTTATCAGTCATTTTTGTCTCGTCTCTCATTATTATTCTGATAAACATTTATGCTGCATTTCTTTAATCCTTTGCGAAAGCCACAAACACCTAAATCATATTTGTACAAAATATATTTCCACAAAGTAACACTAGTAAATTCAATATATAAATACTTTAAATTATTCAAACGTTTTTACTTATCTAAGATCCATAGTTTTTCTTAATTACATTTATTTTGCAGTTTTTTCTTCTGCTTCTTTAAATTGACGTTATCTTGAAGATTATTCAATTATCTTTTTCTCATCTTGATATCTAAATGAATACTACAATAAATGCCTTACGACATTATAGCAATATATTACTAGATTTCGGCCATATTCACTAGTCATATAGGTAGTCGACTCACTTCTACAAAAGTTTTCGGACAATCTAGTATGTACCTAGTCGGGACCTCGCATTAGCAATCTCCCGTTTCATCTCTGTAGTGGGATTCTGTAACTCTTAGCGACAACTTTCGGTATCGTTAAGTCCAGTTACCGATAGAAATCGCTAAGTGCGATTCTGTAACTCAGAGTCAGCCAAGGTTGCCAAGTCCGCCATCTTGAATAGTACTACGCTCTATAGTAAGTGAATTTTGATATAAGGAATGCAGACTGCACAAAGTATACTGCCAGCGGAAATACGTCAGTAGCCATCTTAAATGCAGAACGTAATATATCAAAAATTATATATATTATATTCACAGCCTGTCACCGTGAACGGCGTGAACGAAGACAAATGTTTTTTATACGGAAAAATAAAGTGTAATAAAGAAATAAGGAGTAGTGACAGCTTTGATCTATCTGACAGTTGATGTACTTATGGTATAAGTGAATAAATAAAATAAAAATGCTTTTCCTAAATTGATTTTTAATTTTGATAAAATGGTCAAATGTAGCCATTAATTAATTAGATTTGGTAATAAATACAAAAAATGCGTTTTATTATAACAAATGAGTTGAGGTAAAATAAACTCATTTTTATATTAATTTGTTAACAAATGCATTTTTTTATTTATTATTGAGTCCAATAAGTTAACGGTTATTAAAAAAATAATTCCTTGTAATGAAAAAAAAAATGAAAAAATTTTAAACTTCACCAAGACTCGAACACGAGCCCACCGCATGACAAACGGCAACCTTACCGCCTGCGCTACAGCGCTCACTTGATGTACTAAGAGCAAGACAGCCTTTTAAAGACTGACTACAATTCTTTCACTAACTCGTCATAAACGATCAAGAATTAGCTGCGATAATAAATACATTTATCTCCACAGCATTATTGCACTAAATTTATTATGTTTCTAATTTGAAGCATACATTTTACATGAAGATACGATACTTTAAGGGTGTTCATGCAATACTCTAAATACAAAACTATTCATATGCTCGTTTATCATAGTTATTCAACTACATATAACAAATATTATAATATTACTTAATTAATTTATGATAGTTGAGCATATGAATAGTTTTGTATATAGAGTACTGAATGGTTACCCTTAAATTATCATATCTTCATGCAAAATGTATGCTTCAAATTAAAAACAATAAATTTAGTACAATAATGCTATATAGATAAATGTATTTCTTATTACAGCTAATTCTTGATCATTTATGACGAATTAATAAAAGAATTGTAGTCAGTCTTTAAAAAGCCTGTTTTGCTCTTGGTGCATCAAGTGAGCGCTGTAGCGCAGGCTGTAAGGTTGCCGTTTATCATGCGGTGGGCTCGTGTTCGAGTTTTGGTGAAGTTTAAAATTCTTTCATTTTTTTTTTCATTACAAGGAATTTTTTTTTTAATAACCATTAATTTATTGGACTCAATAATAAATAAAAAAATGCATTTGTTAACAAATTAATATAAAAACATTGAGTTTCTTTTACCTCAACTCATTTGTTATAATAAAACGCATTTTTTGTATTTATTACCAAATCTAATTAATTAATGGCTACATTTGACCATTTTATCAAAATTAAAAATCAATTTAGGAAAAGCATTTTTATTTTATTTATTCACTTATACCATAAGTACATCAGTTGTCAGATAGATCAAATATTTCTTTATTACACTTTATTTTTCCGTATACTAACATTTGTCTTCGTTCACGCCGTTCACGGTGACAGGCTGTGAATATACTATATATAATTTTTGATATATTACGTTTTGCATTTAAGATGGCTACTGATGTATTTCCGCTGGCAGTATACTTTGTGCAGTCTGCATTCCTTATATCAAAATTAACTTACTATAGAGCGTAGTACTATTCAAGATGGCGAACTTGGCAACCTTGGACTACTACGGTAGTACCGAAAGTACTACACTTGGCAACCTTGGTACTACGGTACAGCGTTGCCAAGTCCGCCATGTTGGAAGATACTACGCTGTATAGTTTGTTGGCGAGAATTGAATATACCACGCAAAATGTATAGTAAGTGTGATTCACAGAGAAGAAACGAAGTATAGTGTTTTAGGTATAATAAGCTCTCAGTGCTTTCGGACGTGTTTTGGCCATTAATCTTGCGTCGCGGCGTTGTGTTAGTTGTGTAGTTAGAATCAGAGGGGCGAGGGAATTTCTAGGGAGTTTGTACGTAGCTGTCAAATGGCGCGATTAACCCTCAATTTTATATCATCAACAAAAATAATATTTTCGGAAAACGATTGTGGAAAAGAAGGAAGGATTTTAATAAATAACAGAGGAGACAAAATATATCAGATGAGTATAAATTAATAAAAAAAATGAAAATTATTGTGAATTTTTAAGAAAATATACTTTGTGGTTTTTTTTTTTTTTGTTACAGTTGAAATCCGGTTATGATGACTTTCAATTAAGGAAAAAAGTAATTACAGACCAATAAATGAAAAAGTATTAATACATTAAGCATTTCTGTACGGCCCAGTCATTTCAATAATTGTGACTTAATGTTATAGTGAATGTGTAAGCGATTAGTGCATATACAACAAACTCTTATTGTAAATTTAATAATCTTGTATGACAATGTTTTAATTGCTATTATTTTAAATTAAAGCTAGTTTAATTAACATATTTTTATTTCATCCCTTTCTCAAAATTCTAAACACACATGGTAATTACCTATTCTTGTAGTAGTCATATATTCGTTAAATTACATACAAAATTACAACTGTTTTATATTTGTAAAGCATAGCTGTTTGTTGCAATGATTTTTATTATTCAATGTGAGACAAATCGCATTTTGTTTAGGTAAATGTCTTATTTATCCGCCACATCCTTCCATATCTTATGTAACATTTATTTGCCTTGTTACTTCTTTCTTTTAGTTTTCAAAATATACTATTAATTTTTTGCTATTTTTATATACATTCAGATATAGCTATTCTATTGACTAATTAATCTTATAAATGTCAAGATGATTGGTAAACCATTGTTCTATTAAAGTTGAAGAATGGACACTTGAATTATTTTACTTATAATGTTTGGCATCTCTTCCATAGGATATCTTCTCTTTAAATTTGAGAGGAAGTTGTTCTCCAATACATTTAAGGATACTGCTGAATTTATCTTGCTTTTAGCTTCAAATAATTCACATTTGGATATTCTTCCTCAATATATAATATATATTTTGTTAGTCCTATTTGTTTGTGAAATTTATCTGTTCTAAAACCTTAATTAATCCAGTTACTAGATATATAATATATCATTTTCAAAGAATTGATATCTTTCTATCAATCTTAACAATATCATAATAGATGTAATGAAATATGTATTCTATATTCAATATAGATATCCATGCGTGTAGTTGGAAAACTATTTAAAGCTGAAAACAAGATGAACTCAGCAGTATACATATACCTTTTAAAGAACTTTATCTTCACAAATATTATCAGAACATATCTCGCAGAAAAGTTGCCAAATTTTAATAGCATCATTCAAATGTCCATTTTACAAATTAAACAAGATAATGGTTTAACAATCATTTCAACAATTACAAAAATAATTGCAGATCAGCAGTATTATTAGATCTGTATGTATGTATAAATGATTAGAAAATTAATGTTATATGATATAGACTGGAAGAAAATAGTGCAACGGAGCCAAATAAATGTCGCATAAGATATGGAAGGATGTGGCGGATAAATAAGACATTTACCTAAACAAAATGCGATTTGTCTCACATTGAATAATAAAAATCATTGCAACAAACAGCTATACTTTACAAATATAAAACAGTTGTAATTTTGTATGTAATTTAACGAATATATGACTACTACAAGAATAGGTAATTATCATGTGTTTAGAATTTTGAGAAAGGGATGAAATAAAAATATGTTAATTAAACTAGCTTTAATTTAAAATAATAGCAATTAAAACATTGTCATACAAGATTATTAAATTTACAATAAGAGTTTGTTGTATATGCACTAATCGCTTACACATTCACTATTATAACATTAAGTCACAATTATTGAAATGACTGGGCCATACAGAGAAGTGCTTCATATTTTAATACTTTTTCATTTATTAGTCTATAATTACTTTTTTCCTTAATTGAAAGTCATCATAACCGGATTTCAACTGTAACAAAAATAAAATAACCCCAAAGTATATTTTCTTAAAAATTCACAATAATTTTCATTTTTTTTATTAATTTATACTCATCTGATATATTTTGTCTTCTCTGTTAATTATTAAAATCCTTCCTTCTTTTCCACATTCGTTTTCCGAAAATATTATTTTTGTTGATGATATAAAATTGAGGGTTAATCGCGCCATTTGACAGCTACGGACAAACTCCCTAGAAATCCCCTCGCCCCTCTGATTCTAACTTGCCCTCGCCAAGACTCAAGATTAATAGGCAAAACGTAGTATCCCGCAAGGACAGAAACTGTAGCGTAGGATCCCGCAGTGAACAGAAACTATAGCGTAGGTTCCCGCAGGGAACAGAAACTGTAGCGTAGTATCCTAAGGATACTACGCTATAGGAAAATTATACTACGGTAGTATAATTATACTACACTTGGCAACGCTGCTACGGTAGTACCGAAAGTACTACACTTGGCAACCTTGGAGTCAGCGATGATTGTCGCTTGTAATGTCGGTACTGTCGGTAACCTACCGAATCCTACCGAATAAACGTACCTTTCCTTTTTAAGAAAACTCTTAGTACAATCTTAGTTAAGCGACGGAGTTACGAACAATTGAAGTTAATATAAATTGTACTAAACCGAATCATTTAGCTGAGAATTGATATTTCACTGAGTTTTTTATTGAAAGGAAAACTAATAATATCGTTATAACTTAACAACGACCGAGATAGATGTCGCTAGAGGTTCAACGGTACTAATATAAAATTTATCCGACGAATAACGTTTATAAACCTTTGCTTTTCCTTGCACGCATTCCACCAAAAACTCACAATGCTCGTAATAAATAATATATACCACATCAACTATTATATTGTGAGTGTTTTTGGCCTCAAGTGGGTCAAACCCCTTAACGACAGCTGTCGGTATCGCTAACTACCGACAGTTATCGCTTGCGCTAACGAATGAGCGATTCTGTAACTTTAGCTTTACGACAATAGTCGGTGCAACTCATATTTGTACGATAACGATAAATGGCGTATTCGAAACATACAAAAGTTTAGCTTAATTTATTTTTTACTGTTGGCAATGATAGACTAAGCCGAGAAGTGTTCGAAAGTTGGAACTGGTGAACGTAAGGAACAGTGAATTATATTATAGATACTATAAACGTCTTGTTAATTAAGGATTAGATTTTGCAACTATTAGTAAGCCTTTAGGTAAATTAAACTGTTTGGTAGATTTTAAAATTTTGAATAGAATTTATTACAGTTTGTAATTTCTGCCAAACAGATAAATTTTATCAGTAGGTAGAAAAACTGGTCATTAAAAGTATATATTTCACACAATTTAAATTAACACAAGACAACCCGTTAGTTATTATTAATAAGTGAAAAACTGGCCCTATAAATATGTCGAAAGGAACTTTGAATGTACAAATTGAAGACACAGATAATATTATATATGAGTTTATGGTGACAAAAGAAATTTATGATTTGCTCCATAAAGGTAAGATTGTTAACAATCAAAACTGCTTAAGTTTAAAATGTTACACTGAAAATGGTTAATTCTTGAATAATGAAATATTCATTATTTAATAATTTACAGATTCATTATATGCCGAAAAATTTTTAAATGAACACAAACAAACTTGTCCAAATTTGACGAATAAAGAAAATAATTCAATAGGTGCTCGACAGTGCAATATTGGTAAAAGAAATACATACCTTAAAAGTAATAAATATATATTAATGTTTATCAGAAAAATTAATTATTTATTTATATAGAAGACATTGCAGATGTGGTGGAACAAGAAGTTATTCAGCAAAAATCAAACTGCATAGGAACTATTATTCCTGAAGATCAGTTTTTAGATATTAATAATAATGATTCTACCAGCGAGAATGAAGAATATATTGACGATCCTAGATCCTCATCAAGAGCTAGTAATTTTATAATATGTTTTAAGTTTAATTTCAAACCTTTTCATTCAAAAATTGTTTTAGAGACATTCAGGCATCGTTGGACAAATGGTGAGATAAAATTACTTTTGTCAATATATGCTGAAATGAACACGTTATTAATGAACAGAAAAATAAGAAACGATCATGCTTTTAAAATTATATCAAAAAGAATGAGACAGAAAGGATACAATTTAAAACCTTCTCAATGCATGGCAAAAATTGATCAATTAAAGAAACTGTACAAAAATTGTTATGATCACAATCAGTAAAGTGGTAATGAACCTAAAACTATTGAACATTATGATGTAAGTATCATGAAATAATAGCTATATATACTTATAATTAGCTATATAATAAACAATATATTCATTTTTTATTCAGATTTTACATGAAATATTTCATAGAATGCCGTACATAACACCCATATCTATTGTGGGATCAGATACACCACTTGGCAAACATATTAATATGGACAAAACTGTTTCAACTGGTATTTATAATAGTAATCACATGTACAAGATTACTATAAACTGTTAATTAGATGGAATTACTTTCTTCATATACATGAAATCAATTTCAATTATTAGTGTACTGAATGATGTTTAATACTGTATATGTATGTAAAAAGAGATAAAAACACTGAAACTCAATTCTTTTTCAGGCCTAAAACGTAACTCAACAAATATAAAAACAGATTATATGTGTGAGATGATTAAAATTAAGAAGCAGAAATTAGAGAATGACAAATTATATAAAGATGAAAAGCTAAATATATTGAAGCAAATTAGAGATAATATGATTAAAAATTAAAGCCATTATCAATACAATAAAATGTGATACTAGCAATAATTTCTGTTTTTTAAGTAAGGGCACTTAAAAGATTTGTTTTTGCTTTTATTTAACAGAAATGTTTATATTTAGTACTATTTATAATAACCTAGCTATAAAGAAAATTCATGTCACTGTTATAATAAAGTAAATATATATTCATATTTTAATTTGTATTTTTCAAATAAATATATTTTTGCTATAAAAATGCTATCAATAATAGTTATAAATATAATCTTAAGTATCTTAACAAATATAAAAATCAGAGAATATCTACAGAAGCAGCTAGATAATTTTTTATTTCATCTCTTCTGATTATACCGTCTTGGTGTTGCTCTGGAGTAATAGCTAAAGGACCACTATTTTCAAAATCTTCATTGAGTATAATTGGTACATCAATTTCTTCATCTTCACATAAGAGACATACATTGTGAAAAACACAACATGCAATTATGTAATAGGGAATCAAATCTGTCCTTCTCATAAGCAATTTATCTAGAAGGCATCTCCACCTTCCTTTCAATAACCCAATGGATCGTTCAACAACCATCCGACTTTGAGAAAGAATACGATTATAATTTATTTCATCCACTAGTAAATGTCCATTGTCTTTATATGGAACCATTATATGTTTTTGGATAGTATAAGCTGAATCTGCTATTATGTATTTATTAAAAAAGTTATTTTCACAACACTTTTGCTGCACTCAAGAGTATTTGAATACCCTCATGTCATGCACAGATCCTGGCATTCCAGCAAAACAATGTATAAATTGTCTCTTTTCATTACAAATAACCTGTAATAAAGATAAATACAAGTTGCATTGACGTATCATAAATACACAATATAAGATTTTAAAGTAGAATTGAATATTATAAACTTTTATACCTGTAACTGTATAGAATGATATCCTTTTCTATTTATATAAGCTACAGCATTTTCTTTTGGTGCTAAGATTCTAATATGAGTCCCATCCATCATTCCTAGTACTCCTTGCAGCTTATATTTTCCTTCGATAACTCTACTGGTAGCTTCTGCTGCCTCTGCTCCTGGCCAACGAATAAAATGATTTCGTAACTGACACAAAATTTTCACAACCCTTTTTACTGCGTGCCAAGCTGAGCTATTGCTGATATCAAATTTTGATACAACTGACCTATTTATTTTGTAAGGGATTATAAATCGATGTGTATAGTATTCTGAATAAATAAATTAATTTAATATGTGTAAATGACGATTGAACATTAAATATTTACCTGTATGAATCAGGTGTACCTAATACATACAATGCTACGTAAACTTGTTTTTCAAATGAAATAACATATGGAGATTAGTCACTTTCTAGATATGGTCTAATAACATTTAATAAGTAATAAAAAGTACTACGATACATCCTGCAAATCAAATGAATCAATGAAGCAAGATGGAGTGATAATAAATTAATTTCAATACTAACCGATAATGTCTCTTAAATTCTTCGTTTTCATAAGCATGGATAATATTTTCGATGAAATTTTTTACTCTTGGTTTCCTTACTCCATTGTCATTTAAATTGAAATAGATTTCGATGTCTTCTTCATCACTATCACTGTCACTTGAACTTGACATAAAAATTGCATCAAGTAATATAACCCTGTTAGCATCCATTGTTATTTATTGTGACCATGTACTATTTTAAGATAGTACATGTTCACTAAAAAGATATATATATATATCTATCTATAGAACATTGAGACATATTATGGTCATATTATCAAGGCCATAATATCATGTCATATACGGTTGGCCTACCTATCATCCGAAATATAGTATAAAGTTCGATGATTGATAGGTCATAAAGTAGAGTAACGATCGTGGCCCATAAGTCGTATGTTAAATGGGTCTAACGAACTACGGCCTTCCGCGGCTCCCGAATATTCAAGTTGAATTTTCGGAAGAAGTCGGACCTTGGATCTGATTGGTGGTACCAATAGCTTAATCGGCTCCGCCAATTAGATTTAGCGTTACGAAAAGTTGGGGATAAGGGACCAACAGCTCGTTGCTGGTGTCTCCCGATTTTTGCGACACTCGTATCTTAGTCCTGAAGAGGATCAGACGCATTTTCGGCAACTCGTTATTTAGTCCTGAAGAAGATCAGTCGCGATCTTAGCAACTCGGAAATTGAAGACTCGCATCGTAGCAAGTGAAAAGTGTGGAAGCTACTCGACTCCGGTCTACTCGGCTCTGCCCTGCTCTGCTCTGCTCCGATCTGCTCTGCCCTGCTCTGCTCTGCTCGACGCGGCTCTACGCTGTCCTGCTCTGCTCGGTCCTGCTCTGCTCTGCTCTACTCTGCTCTGCTCTGCTCTGCTCTGCTCTACTCTGCTCTGCTCCGATCTGCTCTGCTCTACTCTGCTCTGCTCCGATCTGCTCTGCTCTGCTCTGCTCTGCTCCGATCTGCTCTGCCCTGCTCTGCTCTGCTCGACGCTGCTCTGCTCTGCCCTGCTCTGCTCTGCTCTGCTTCGATCTGCTCTGCTCAGCTCTACTCGACGCCGCTCCGCTCTGCTCTGCTCTGCTTTATCCTGCTCAGCCGTCGTTCTCCAGCTCCAACGGAAAAGGTTAGCGGGAGTCCCAGCTCCTAGAAATCCTTATATCACGAGTAAACTTCGGAAAACGCGCTTAATAGCCGTGGAATCGTCAAAAACCACGAACTACGAGTTAAACATACTCCCAAAGTGCGTGGATTGGGAATTAGGGACATAAATGAGAAATTAGAACAATGGTCTAATATCGAGAAACTTTGAGATTCGCTAGTAATTCAAGCACACCGTCGTCTTTGGGTTTTCGGATATGAAATGTACATAGTTTTTATCTATAACTTACGTTAAGTCCTTTTATCGATTACCGTGTATATAATGTCGTATTAAAGTATTGTATTTTCCGAGAAATTGGTTATGCGCTTACAGTATAGTTGATGGGTCGAATTCGGGTATAAAGAGTGATCGGGATATTCGTTCAGTTTCGAATTTCAGTTACGTTTTGTACAGTTCGTCGCGTTTAACCAGGGGTGCATCCCGAGGTCGAATTCTCCCCGAAAGGAGCTACCTCGTTCGATCACCTCGTGGTCATACAGTTCGTTTTCTCGTCAGAAGGAACCCCGGAGGTGAATTCTCCCAGAAAGAGCTACTCCGTTCGGTTCTCTTCGCGAGAGTATAGTTTCGTTTAGTTAAAAGGTCGCAGGAGAAACACCTGCCTTGGGTAGGCCTTTATTTGAGTAGTTAGTTGTTTAGTAAAGAAATTCGTTGGATTGATCCCGAGCACTCCGGAAAACCGTTTTCTACGCCATTTCGAGTTACAGTTTGTAGAATACGAATAACGATCTATGCGCTATGAAGTCTGACAAATACAGCAATGTCTTTTTGGAAATATAGACACTTTATTATCGAATATAGTATGTAGTGATTTGACCCGAACTGCCAAATCCTTTTGCATTTTGCGTTGCAGGAACTCACCCACTCTCCGCTTCCGCAATCCTACTCTTATATTCCCTGAGCTAGTTGGCATTTTAGTTTGACGAATACAGTATTTTGCAGTCACTACAGTACAGTGGTTCTTTCGGGAACCTGGCGCCCAACTTACGTTACAGATTTTGATTTAGTTACAGCTTACGAATATCTTAGGGTATGCCAAAATTTTTGTAGTGTAGCATTATATACCAATGTATGACCTTTAAATACAAAATAAATAATTATAAATTTAACTATCAGAGTATTGGCATATAATTATAAGTAAATAATTTACATATATCAATTAACAAATTCTAGAATATTATGACTATCTTTCAATGTACTTAAAAATTCTATTCTATCTCACCATTTAACTGATTCAAAATTTAAAATGCTAAAAAAAAAATATCACTAAAGTTCCTTCCTTCCTTTCCACCACTCTTCCTTTCTTTGATTAACTTCAATGTTTCAAACACTTTTCAATTTGATCTATCAATGCTAACATTTAAAAACAAATTAAACAAAAGTTTAATTTTTTAATATACTCAAAGAAAAACCGAAAGAAAACTATTTTGTGCTCATTTAATCATTTCATTTGCTCTTGTATATCATTTATGCATGGTGGAAAACTGCTTTGTTGAGTTTATTTACATTATGTCTTCTGATCTGACCTATTCTTTTATTATTACGCTATTGTATGAAGAGTTTGCATTTTTCACATTCTATTTAATGAATAGAAATCTTCTGCGTTACCATATTTTCTCTAAAAGAAATTTGAGAAACATAACGTAAATACATGTAAAATAACTTGATGTTACTACTGATGCATTAATTACAGAATTATTTACCTTATACAGCGATTGATTTATTCTGTTAACAAGTTTCTTCTATAATATAAAATAGGACATACATAATATTCTATGATTGACAGCTGTCAGTCTGTAATACTTCTCTTCTTTGTCATTCCTCTTTAGATATAGGAAATCTTCAATAGTATAGAAACTATTATCTGCAATTAAATTTTAACCACAAAGAATCAATTTATTCCTATACTTTAATAAATATATGAAAAATAATACTTATCTAATTAGTTGTAGCTCCCCTAAACCTCAACCATCTAAATAATATTCCAATTTAAGAAAAGGCCTGTATGACATGTGTAACAAGCAATTGCTATAATTCTGATCCACTGATCCTTGCGTTCATCAATCCCAAACTTTCGAACACTTTTTGGTTTAGTCAATCATTGCCAACCGTAAAAAATAAATTAAGCTAAACTTTTGTACACTATTGCTCAATAATCTTGCGTCAGGCGAGGGGCAGTGGGGATAAGAGAGGCAAGGGGTTATCTAGGGAATTCTAGTGGACACCGTCAAATTTTTGATCGGCTATCCCTTTGACGCAAAAGAGCTGTCAAAAGCTAAATTAACCTGTATTTTGAAGAAATACAGAAACATAAATATTTTTAAAAAACAAATAAGAAGAAAGAAAGAAAGGATTTTAATAAATATATAAAGAAAAAATATCAGATGAGTATTAGTTAATAGGAAATGTTAAAGTAATTATAAATTATTAAGAAAATATACTTTGTGGTTTTTTTATTTCTGTTACAGGTTAAATGCTGTTTCTGATGAGTTTAAATTACAGCAAAGAAATATATATAGACCAATGAATAAAAAAGGACTAATTTATGAAGCATTTCTGTGTGGACCAGTTATTTCAATAATTATGGTTTAATTATGTTATAATAGTGATTGTGAAAGCGTTTGGTGTATATACACAAAGAAATTCTATTATAAATTAATAATTATATATAATAATGTGTTGATTCCTATTACTATAAATTAAAGCTAGTTCAATTAAAATACTCGTTCTCTTTCTTCCTTATCCAAATTCTATACATACATAGTAATTAGATATTCTCATAGAATCTATCCTTTAAACTAATTAAATTGCAACTATTTGAAATGTGCAAGTCATAACTATTTGCTTCAATTATTTGTATTATTCAATGCGAGACAAATTGCATAGAGACTCTTCAAATTTCTTATTGATCTGTCACATTCTTTCACATCTTGTGTGACATTTATTTGCCTTGATTGTTCCTTCTTCTTCTAGTTTTCAACATATACCAATATTTCTCTAGATATTTTCAAATACGCTGAAGTATGCTTATTCTGCTGTCTAATTGATTCTATCAATGTGAGGATGATAGGTAAGCTATTGCTCTATTAAATTTGAAGAATCTAGACACTTCACTTAATTTATTGTACTTAAATATAATGTTTGGTACTTCGTCTACATGATATCTTTTCTTTACATTTGACAGGATATTGTCCTCCAATACATTCATGTATACTGCTGAGTTAATCTTGTTTTCAGCTTCAAATAATTTTCCAACTACATATTTGGATATCCATTCCTAATATACAATACTTATTTTGTTACTCCTATTTGTTGTTGAGAATTATCTGTCTTAAATCCTTAATTTATCTAGTCGCCATATATATATTCTATTATTTTCAGATGATTGATATATCTTACTACCAATTCTGTCAACATTATAATAGGAGTAACAAAATAAATATATTCTATATTCAAAATGTATATCCAAACACGTAGTTGAAAAACTATTCGAAGCTGAAAGCAAAATGAACTCATTAGTATACACATACCTTCTAAAGAACTTTATCTTCCCAAGTACTATGAAAACATATCTCACAAAAGAGATACCAAATTTAAATAACATCATTCAAATGCCTATTTTTCAAATTTAACTAGACAATGGTTTATCAATGATTTCAATATTTATAAAATTAATTAGAGATCAGCAGAATCATCAGATCTGCGTATAATAATTAATGATTGTAAAATTATTTTTATATGTTATAGACTAGAAGAAAATAGTGCAAAGGAGGCATATAAATGTCATAAAAGATAATATGTAGAAGGATGTGACATATTAATAAGAAATTTGCAGAGGCTCTATGCAATTTCTCTTACAATGAATAATAAATATCATTGAAGCAAATAGTTATGACTTGCACATTCCAAATAGTTACAATTTAATTAGTTTAAAGAATAGATTCTACGAGAATATGTAATTACTATGTATGTATAGAATTCAGATAAGGAGGAAAGAAAAAGAATATTTTAATTGAACTAGCTTTAATTTATAGTAATAAGAATCAACACATTATTATATATAATTATTAATTTATAATAAAATTTCTTTGTGTATATACACCAAACGCTTACACATTCACTATTAGAACATTACATCATAATTATTGAAATGACTGGTCCACACAGAAATGCTTCATAAATTAGTCCTTTTTTATTTATTGGTCTATATATATTTCTTTTCTGTAATTTAAGCTCATCAGAAACAGCATTTAACCTGTAACAGAAATAAAAAAACCACAAAGTATATTTTCTTAATAATTAACAATTACTTTAACATTTCCTATTAACTAATACTCATCTGATATTTTTTCTTTATATATTTATTAAAATCCTTTCTTTCTTTCTTCTTATTTGTTTTTTAAAAATATTTATGTTTCTGTATTTCTTCAAAATACAGGTTAATTTAGCTTTTGACAGCTCTTTTGCGTCAAAGGGATAGCCGATCAAAAATTTGACGGTGTCCACTAGAATTCCCTAGATAACCCCTTGCCTCTCTTATCCCCACTGCCCCTCGCCTGACGCAAGATTATTGAGCAATAGTGTATGTTTCGAATACGCCCAAAATTCGTTAAGGTTCTAGGGAAGTTGGTAATATTGGTGTATTTAATACCAACCGAAATATGAATTTTTGTGTTACTTGACTATATCAATTTTGTCTATAGCAATTCTTACTATAGCAAAATTATCATATTTTATTTAAAAGAAGTATTAAAACGTAAGTATATTTTAATTAAAATAAGTATTAAAAATTAATGTTTTAACATTTTTTTGAGTTAGACAATGTACAGTTAGTGCCTGTGTGCTATAGTTAAATAATACAATTAATTCTATATTTTAGAGAAAACCTATGCATATATATATATATTTATTTTTAAATATAAAAATTGGAAAAATATTAAATTTTATTTCCTACGATTTTTACTGTAAGCCTTAATTTATAAAGAAAATTTATTGTAAGTACTTTTTTGTGATTTCTAAATATTAATTTAAGAAATATTTGTGACATTTATTATATTTACTTTCTCGGTAAACATCTACCGACGCCTATCACGGTCGTCGTTAAGTTAACGATAGAATTCGGTAGCGACCGCCATTTTTAACACCAATTATCGAAAACTTTGTGTTACAGAATCGCTCTTAGCGATATCTCTCGGTAACTCGATTCAATTACCGAAAGTTGTCGATAACTAGTTACTGAATCCATATAGACGGAAGTTACAGAATCGCTCTTTTCGTTACTGCAAGCGACAACTATCGGTAGTTAGCGATTCCGACAATCATCGCTGGGAAGTTACAGAATCCCAGCACTGCTCATAGCAAATTTGATGTACAACTAATACATAAGCTGCATATGTATGCGTGTATACAAGTAAATATGAGATATCTGAAATAAGAATTGGAGCAAAGGAGCATAGCATGAGAAATAAGTAAGGCATTTAATTTGAATGAAATATAAAAATAGATTTAATATTATTAATTGAAAAGGATGATTTTTCTAATCACTTTATTAATGATATTAAATAGTTATTTGAAATTAAATACAGATGAAAATTTAATAATCAGATAAGTTAATATTTTATATTTTGATTGCTATTGCATGAAGAAATTAGTGTTAGCAAACATTCTCTGTATTAAAATAAAGATTTTATTTCGCAGGTTATTTCAAATGAATATGTCAGATTTTTCTCAATGGTGTGGTGTATTCTATGGTAAACTACAGTGATCCCTCCTTCAATTGATGCACAGATGGACATGGCTAACCGTTTAAGAAGAAGCTATGAAATAAAAAACCTATAAATATAAAGATTGATATGCTGAATAAGTATTAAGTAAGTAGCAATATCATTACCACATGTAAATGAGTTAGAATCCATTGCAATTAATGAGAAAAACATAATATGATTTATTCGGTATAATACACAAGTGAGACCAACATGTATATTCTCACACGTATTAGGTTTTATATGTGCTTATTATCATCTCTGTATTTACTTGTATATTAATAATTACAAATTTTGATTTGCACATGACCTAATAGATCATTAAATCTTAAAGTAATGATATCTGTTAAGTTTTAAGAATATACTAACGGCTCTTTCAATTTTAGTGGCTTTATTCGGAGACTCATTGGTGTGTGATGAATAATTAAATATATATGACAATTTTATTGGAGATTATAAAAACCAACAGCGGCTAATTGGAAATATAAAGAGTTTTAAGTTTAAAAATTCTTAGGTACTTAATAAAGAGTAATTAAAAAAGAATTATCATATTGGTGCAGAATTGACAAAAAGGTGAAACAATTAACAAATAAAAATGACTAACTCCTTATTTAAGTTATTCACGATTATAAATATGAATTCTCCATCATTTGCCAGGTATTTATTGCTTGTATCTATTCAATTTTCAATTATTTTCTCTCTCAGATGATTATATATATATATATATATCAATAAATTAACATTAATGGAATGTTTGGGTTCTTAGTCAATTTAGCCTCCTGTTATCATTTATCCCTATTGGCTAAGTTATTTAAAACTAACGGTTGCTTTCTTTTATTAATAATTCATTAATGTTGGTATATTTCTCGATTAAAGCTAATATCTGCATTCCTGTTCTTCATTGGAAATATTGTTTCTTTCTTTTTCTCTTGTAGCTTTTATATTTCATTTATCACTCGTTCAATACCAATATAACTTTTTTCTAGTAGCATTTTTATGAAGCCCATATAAGAATGTAGAATCAATATCAGTATAGTAATTTTAATTATACATTGCAGACAAAACAATAATTATACAGGTCGTATATATATATATATATATAATCATCTGAGAGAGAAAATAATTGAAAATTGAATAGATACAAGCAATAAATACCTGGCAAATGATGGAGAATTCATATTTATAATCGTGAATAACTTAAATAAGGAGTTAGTCATTTTTATTTGTTAATTGTTCCACCTTTTTGTCAATTCTGCACCAATATGATAATTCTTTTTTAATTACTCTTTATTAAGTACCTAAGAATTTTTAAACTTAAAACTCTTTATATTTCCAATTAGCCGCTGTTGGTTTTTATAATCTCCAATAAAATTGTCATATATATTTAATTATTCATCACACACCAATGAGTCTCCGAATAAAGCCACTAAAATTGAAAGAGCCGTTAGTATATTCTTAAAACTTAACAGATATCATTACTTTAAGATTTAATGATCTATTAGGTCATGTGCAAATCAAAATTTGTAATTATTAATATACAAGTAAATACAGAGATGATAATAAGCACATATAAAACCTAATACGTGTGAGAATATACATGTTGGTCTCACTTGTGTATTATACCGAATAAATCATATTATGTTTTTCTCATTAATTGCAATGGATTCTAACTCATTTACATGTGGTAATGATATTGCTATTTACTTAATACTTATTCAGCATATCAATCTTTATATTTATAGGTTTTTTATTTCATAGCTTCTTCTTAAACGGTTAGCCATGTCCATCTGTGCATCAATTGAAGGAGGGATCACTGTAGTTTACCATAGAATACACCACACCATTGAGAAAAATCTGACATATTCATTTGAAATAACCTGCGAAATAAAATCTTTATTTTAATACAGAGAACGTTTGCTAACACTAATTTCTTCATGCAATAGCAATCAAAATATAAAATATTAACTTATCTGATTATTAAATTTTCATGTGTATTTAATTTCAAATAACTATTTAATATCATTAATAAAGTGATTAGAAAAATCATCCTTTTCAATTAATAATGTTAAATCTATTTTTATATTTCATTCAAATTAAATGCCTTACTTATTTCTCACGCTATGCTCCTTTGCTCCAATTCTTATTTCAGATATCTCATATTTACTTGTATACACGCATACATATGCAGCTTATGTATTAGTTGTACATCAAATTTGCTATGAGATCAGGCCCTAACAGCGGAACATAGGAGATTTCGTGTTATTTGACTATAGTCAATTTTACTATAGTCAAATTACTGTTTTCCATTTAATTTAAATATTAAACGTAGTAACCAAGATTAATTGAGTAAAATGACATTTATAATGAATAATAAAAGCAATTAAACTAAAATAACTATTAAATTGTAACTATCTACGCTTTTATTAATTATAATAATGTATAGTAAGTGCTTCATTGCTATAGTTAAATAATATAATCCTGAGTCGGCGACATTTTCCCACCCGCTTATAGTAATTTTTATAATATACAGTTGGCAACTCTGAACTCATGAATCATAAAATATCAGATTAAAACTTAAGGCGTAATATTGGCCGGAAGTTTTGGTTTTTGACAGCTTTAAAAGGTATTGTGTATTTGATTAATTTGATATGAAGTATGATTTCAATGCACAAATATTATTTTTTGAATGAAAGTGCTAAACACAATATAAATAAAAATGAAGATAATTAAGCATGCTAGCTATAATATGCAAAAGGAAAATAATATTTCTGCTATATTTTATTTAATATAAAGTAGTGGGGATTAGCTGTCTTAAATATATAATAAAACTTTACTAATATTAACTGAAAATAAAAAGTAATGATTTCTTTTCTAGGTTGGAGAAAAGCAACTTAATGTGGAAATGGTTATAATGTGCAAGATAAGAAATACCACTGAAGCTATAGCATATATCAGATAAGTTACAAATTATTTGCCTTTATATTATCAACTTTTACACAAAGAAAATGAATAAGTGTTACTTTGTGAAAATTTTAATTCCTTCCGCAGGCTGTACAATTAACTCTCATTCATCCTGCAAATGTTATCGACAAGAGTAACCTGGATGTTGGACTTCAAAGTAATGTCCCCTCGACAATTTATTGTTATACATATGATAGGAGCAATAATGTTGGTTTACTTTGTGCTGCTAGAGGAATATACAAATAAAGCGACAAATAAAACCATTGCATATATGTGAACATTTCCAGGTAAAAATACAATTTCAACTATTTAACTGTGGTTGATATTAACGTTAATCTATCTCAGAATATATTGTAATCTGATTTATATTTATGTAAAAAATACTTACTTTAAATAATTTTCCCATTTTTATATTGCAGATACTTTGAAATGTATTGTCACTGAAAATTTAAATACTATTGAAATGTTTAAAAACACCACATTTAAATCCAGAGAAAAAAAAGGTGTCGTAAAAATGTTGAAATTCTTCATTTTTTTGAACAAATTGAAAAAATAATGCAAGAAAAAAATTATGAGGAAATTACAAACTTATTTGACAACCTAGAAGAAGTGCAGTAATTGAGAAACAAAGAAAAGGAAAATATGATTCTTCAATTACAAAATATTAAATTAAAACAAATTGATAACATTATATATAAACAAAATTTAATTACACAAATTGAAATAGATAACGATTCATACGATAACTTTGTAGATCAGTTAATATTATTAAAGAATCGATATTGGAAGATGGATGAAGATGTATTTATCTTTGAAATAATAAATAGAAATAATTAAATAAATATGTTAGTTTAATTGTTAAATAGATATTTAACTGCTTACTTGCTTATCTTTGCAATATTATTAATTTGAATGTATCTTTGATAGATTAGTAATTGAAACTATCTTTTATTGCTCTTGTAAATCAATAACCAAATAGAACTTTTTGTTACAATTCGAAAGTCCTGTTATTCTACATATATCAATAACATTGTCAGCAAAAAGAAATAATTAAGACCTACAAAGAAATTAAAATTTCTATACCCACACAAACACACAGACCTATTACATTTTCTTATTGTAAGAATTGATAATATGGATAGAAACAATTTACAATTATTTTGGACCAAATTTATATACCGAACTAAGCTTGAACTTTAGTGTTGTAATTAATTGAAATATAGACGAGTTAAGCATTATATTGAAAGTTAATTGGGATCAATCTAATAAAACCATGATAATGTTTTGTTCCACTTATAAAATTGCTATACGATACTACAACTGATGGTATCTCTGATTATGTATATTATAACTGCTTCCACATTGAAATAAAACATTTATGATCTAAATAAGAAATTATTACTCTATTTTCACCTAAAATTAATTTGTCTTATTAAAAATATTTAGACCATCTAAGGCAACCGTCTTATTAAAATAAAAAAGGGAATACATTACTGTTTAGATATCAACCACAGTTAAATAGTTGAAAATTGTATTTTTACCTGGAAATGTTTACATATATGCAATGGTTTTATTTGTCGCTTTATTTGTATATTCCTCTAGCAGCACAAAGTAAACCAACATTATTGCTCCTATCATATGTATACCAATAAATTGTCGAGGGGACATTACTTTGAAGTCCAACATCCAGGTTACTCTTGTCGATAACATTTGCAAGATGAATGAGAGTTAATTGTACAGCCTGCGGAAGGAATTAAAATTTTCACAAAGTAACACTTATTCATTTTCTTTGTGTAAAAGTTGATAATATAAAGGCAAATAATTTGTAACTTATCTGATATATGCTATAGCTTCAGTGGTATTTCTTATCTTGCACATTATAACCATTTCCACATTAAGTTGCTTTTCTCCAACCTAAATAAGAAATCATTACTTTTTATTTTCAGTTAATATTAGTAAAGTTTTGTTAAATATTTAAGACAGTTAATCCCCACTACTTTACATTAAATAAAATATAGCAGAAATATTATTTTCATTTTGCATATTATACAGCTAGCGTGCTTAATTATCTTCATTTTTATTTATATTGTGTTTAGCACTTTCACTCAAAAAATAATATTTGTGCATTGAAATATTTGAAATCATACTTCATATCAAATACACAATTGTACCTTTCAAAGCTGTCAAAAACTAAAACTTCCGGCCAATATTACGCCTTAAGTTTTAATCTGATATTTTATGATTCATGAGTTCAGAGTTGCCAACTGTATATTATAAAAATTACTATAAGCGGGTGGGAAAATGTCGCCGGATGCTTACGTTCAGTGATCTGATGCGGGTTAGGGTTAGACCCAGTTTCAGAGCTGCAACTTTCGAAAAAACTCTAGATGGATCCGAGTCTAGTGAGGAGGCTTCCGCGAGTGGATCTGATCGGATCCGGGTTAAAGGGGATTAAGGTAGGACGTACTCAGACGTGATCGAAATTCAAAACAGCATTGGTAAAATTTCAATAAGCAAATAAAGGTAAACTTAGTTATAAACTTTTATTATTAACATTTTATCACGTAGTTTTTTAATTTCATCAGGTAAAAATAAAAAATTAAGAAGAATTAAATTATATTTAAAATGATAACCTTAATCTTCTTTTTATTGTATTTAAATGGCAATAAATTTTCTGTATATTTGCAATTAATTACTAAATTTTTTCAGAAATAAAGATGGATCAATACTACGCTCACAATAGATATGTAGGTATGTAAAGTTTAAATGTAGTACAGAATACTAAAATAGTAAAGTATTCAGTTTTATTAATTATACTTTAATTTCCTGCACAACCCAAAACATTGGAGTGAAAAAAGTGTATTTGCATTAATTATTAAATCTTAATTTCATTAGACTTTATTAAAAGGAAATATTTTAATTAATACTTTCTTTTTTTTGACAGATCTGAATAAATATTCCTGGACAATTGGAAGCACAAAATTGTTGTCGGAACATATAAGGAAAAATAAAAATATAATACAAAATAAAAATATTGGTCAAAAAAAATTATGGGAGGTAATTGCTGCAGAATTAGGTAAAAAAGGATATTTAGTTAATGGCAAGCAGTGTTCAAATAAATGGAAATCCTTTAACTTGTTGGTAAAACCTATTGCTATTGGTCACTTGTCCGTTTTTGACACTTCAATCACGTCGGAATACGTCCTACCTTAACCCCTTTAACAACCCAGACCCGATCAGATCCACACGCGGAAGCCTCCCCTCACCAAATCCGGGTTATTCTAGGGTTTTTTTCGAAAGTTGTATTACTGCGACTGTAGTAAACCCTAACCCGGATCAGATCACTGAACGTAAACATCCGCCGACTCGAAATACGTCAGAGGGTAGAGAGAGACTGTAGAGGGACCGCAATATAGATATTTCTTATTACTAATTTCAAAATACATAATGCATGGTGGTCCGTGAGCCAAGATAAATGTTAGTATTTATTGTATCGTACATACATACCACAAGTTATAAAGTAATATAAAGAAATAAAGTGACAGTTTTAATCTTACTGACAGCTGATATACTGATGGTATAAGTGAATAAATAAAGTGACGAAATTTGTAAAATGTACATAAAAATAATTTTTAAAAGTATATAAAGGACTGAACATTTTAGATAAGTATAACAATAAATTTTATAATATAAAATGTAAGATATAAATATTTTGTGGTACTTTGTGGGATTTTATTTCAGATTAAATTATAGTAATGTGTTTACTATGTCACTGTGCTGAGGATGGAGCTATGCGGATTTTCAAAATTAAAATAAAGGAATAGACTAAACATAATGTGGTTATTGTGTCATCATTGAGATTCAAACTATGTTAATTGAGACGGATAATAAAATAAACGAGTGAAGAAACTGGGTAAATACAATAATAAATAAAGAAGCTGACAAATTAGATATATAATATAAAATGTAAGATATTTTATAGTACTTTCTGGAATTTTATTTCAGATTAAATTATAGTAATGTGTTTACTATGTCACTACTGAGGATGGAGCTATGTGGATTGAACATTAAAATGAAAGGAATAGATTCACCATATTATGGTTACTGTGTCATCGCTGAGGATCAAACTGTGTTAATTGAGATGAATATTAAAATAAACAAGTCAACACATTGGGTAAATACGATACAAATAAAGAAGCTGACAGATTACATTTGTAATTTCAAATGTAAGATTTTATATAGTACTTTTTGGGATTTTGTTTCAGATTAAATTATTGTAAAGTGTTTACTATGTCAATGCTGAGAATGGAGCTATGTGGATTGAACATTAAAACAGAAAGAATAGATTCACCATAATGTTGTTTCTGTGTCATTGCTGATGAGGATCAAACTGTGTTAATTGAGATGAATATTAAAATAAACAAGTCAGCAATTTGGGTAAATACAATAATAAATAAAGAAAATGACAGAATAGATATATAATATAAAATGTAAGATGTTTTATAGTACTTTGTGGGATTTTGTTTCAGATTATATTATAGTAATGTACGTGTGTTTACTGTATCACTGCTGAGGATGAAGCTATGTGGATCGAACATTAAAAAAAAAGAATAGATTCACCATAATGTGGTTACTGTGTCATCGCTGAGGATCAAACTGTGATAATTGAGATGAATATTAAAATAAAGAAGCTGACAGATTAGATATATAATATAACATGGAAGATATTTTACAGTACTTTGTGGGATTTTATTTAAAGTTAATATATGTAAAATAAAATTTTTGTTTTCTTTTTACAATTGTATCTATATTAATTACTATATGTTGCAATCTCTTAAAATTAAGCCTCTGCTTTTATTAGCAAACTAATAGTTCCACACGGCAGTGATGCCAGAATCAAGCTTTTAGCAACAAAAATGAAGATAAGCGCTAGCAAGCAGCAGTATAGAAAATTTAAAGGGAAGCGGTACAAACACAACTATGCCTGGAGAGCATAGGTGTGATTTGGACTTCAGGCAACATTGGCTTTAGAAGAAGAGCGACTACCGCTAACCGTGACATTTTTACGTGTCATCCGTGTGAAGTGGTGCTGCGTTTACCTAAAAACTCAAAGCAAATAAAAATGCTTTTCCTAAATTAATTTTTAATTTTGATAAAATGGTCAAATGTAGCCATTAATTAATTAGATTTGGTAATAAATACAGAAAATGCGTTTTATTATAACAAATGAGTTGAGGTAAAATAAACTCAATGATTTTATATTAATCTCTTAACAAATGCATTTTTTTATTTATTATTGAGTCCAATAAGTTAATGGTTATTCAAAAAAAAATTCTTTGTAATGAAAAAAAAATGAAAAAATTTTAAACTTCACCAAGACTCGAACACGAGCACACCGCATGATAAACGGCAACCTTACCGCCTGCGCTACAGCGCTCACTTGACGTACCAAGAGCAAAACAGCCTTTTAAAGACTGACTACAATTCTTTCACTAACTCGTCATAAACGATCAAGAATTAGCTGCGATAATAAATACATTTATCTCCACAGCATTATTGCACTAAATTTATTATGTTTTTAATTTGAAGCATACATTTTACATGAAGATACGATACTTTAAGAGTGTTCATGCAATACTCTAAATACAAAACTATTCATATGCTCGTTTATCATAGTTATTCGACTACATATAACAAATATTATAATATTACTTAATTAATTTATGATAGTTGAGCATATGAATAGTTTTGTATATAGAGTACTGAATGGTTACCCTTAAATTATCATATCTTCATGCAAAATGTATGCTTCAAATTAAAAACAATAAATTTAGTACAATAATGCTATGTAGATAAATGTATTTATTATTACAGCTAATTCTTGATCATTTATGACGAATTAATAAAAGAATTGTAGTCAGTCTTTAAAAAGGCTGTTTTGCTCTTGGTAAAACATGTGAGCCCTGTAGCGCAGGCGGTAAGGGTGCCGTTTGTCATACGGTGGGCTCGGGTTCGATTCTTGGTGAAGTTCAAAATTTTTTCATTTTTTTTTTCATTACAAAGAATTTTTTTTTTAATAACCATTAACTTATTGGACTCAATAATAAATAAAAAAATGCATTTGTTAACAAATTAATATAAAAACATTGAGTTTATTTTACCTCAACTCATTTGTTATGATAAAACGCATTTTTTGTATTTATTACCAAATCTAATTAATTAATGGCTACATTTGACCATTTTATCAAAATTAAAAATCAATTTAGGAAAAGCATTTTTATTTTATTTATTCACTTATATCATAAGTACATCAGCTGTCAGATAGATCAAAGCTGTCACTACTCCTTATTTCTTTATTACTCTTTATTTTTCCGTATACTAACATTTGTCTTCGTTCACGCCGTTCACGGTGACAGGCTGTGAATATAATATATATAATTTTTGATATATTACGTTCTGCATTTAAGATGGCTACTGACGTATTTCCGCTGGCAGTATACTTTGTGCAGTCTGCATTCCTTATATCAAAATTCACTTACTATAGAGGCTGCTTTCCTGTTAGCCTGAAAATCGACACAGGACGCTTACGTTCAATGATCTGTTCGGGTTACGGTTCAGTCTAGTCACAGTGAGGCAACTGAAGAAAATTCCCTAGATGGATCAGATTTAGTGAGGAGGCTTCCGCGAGTGAACCAGATCTGATCTGGTTAAGGGAATACAGCAAGAATCTAATCAAACAAATACTGTCAATACCGTGGACCCTAATTTACAAAAATAAGCGGGCGGGATTAAAATTATCAGACAAGTAAGTTAACGGACATAAATGACGTAAAACTATAAAATTTACTAGCAATTAAAATAAAGGAAGAATTGTAAATATTATCAACAATTTATATTTCTTGGATAATATATTCTTATTATAGCTGTTTGACTAATTATCAATTTATATTTACAGGTTAAACAAAAGAATGGATTATTTAAATATTTGGAGCCTGTTATTTGAAGATGACGATGAAGAAGATAATCTCTTTTTATTACCTTCTACTAGAGAGAGTCATAGAAGGATTGAAAATTATGTTCCAGATATGATGCTTAATTATTCTTTGACAGGTAATTGTGATCATTCTTAACTATCTGTGTATACCCTGTATGATTTAATTATGTCAGCTAGTATTTTGTAAAAAATATTATGAATAATATTTTTAGGAATTATGATTTGCTTTTATATATTTTGAGACTATAATATTTTTGCAGACTTTAAATCACATTTCCGACTATCCAAAGTGACGTTTGAAATGTTATTGGAGAAAATAGGTCCATGCCTAATGCAAACAATTAATGGGCCATAAATTCTACCATTTAAACAACTTGCTATTACGCTATGGATATTGGGAAATCAAGAAGTATATAGGTATATTCTCTAATTTTAATTCTTGTTAGCATGAAGAATTCTTTCACTATTGTTTTGAACTTCCATTTTATTACCATAATAAAAAGAATTCTATCATCAATATTTTAAGAATTACGAATTTTTCTAAGATATTTGCAACTCTAGAAAGAATTTATTTTCTCTTTCATAAAAAGGACATCAAGCCAAATTCTTTGTGCTAGCTAGGATTGCACGATATCTTTTTGCATTCATTTGTAAGACTATGTACTGCGTGTAAAATATACAGTTCTTAAGAGTTAACCTATAATGTACATTATTTATTTATTTAAATTGTAGAAGTATTTCGAAATACAATATAATAAATAATAATAATACCTCAATCATTAATTATGTTGAATATTACCAACATACTCCGTTACAGATCTGTTTCTGATAGATTTAACTTGGCTAAAAGTAAAATTTGGAAATGCGTCTTCAATGTGGCATATGTTTTGCAAAATTACAAAACAGAATACATAAAATGGCCAGATCAACATCACTCAATGCGGAATATAGAAAAGTTTGCAGAAATAAGCAATTTCCCTGGCATAATGGGTGCTATAGATGGATGTCATGTGCAAATAAGTGCTCCCATTGACCATGCTAATAGCTACATTAATCGAAAAGGCTTTCATTCAATAGTCCTCCAAGGAATCTGTGATCCTAATAGGAAATTTATTGATGTTTTTACAGGCTATTGTGGTAGCGTTCATGACGCTCGAATTTGGCAGCTTAGCAAAATTAAACGTGCTATAGACAATAGTCCACAACAATTTTTTCCTGAGAATACTCATTTATTAGGGGATTCTGCGTACCCACTGTCCAAAACTCTTCTCATTCCATATAGAGATAATGGGCATCTAAATGAAGTTCAAGTTAATTATAATAGAAAACTATCTGCTATAAGAATGGTGATAGAACGAACGTATGGTCTACTGAAAGCTAGATTCAGGAAATTGAAATATGTGTATATGTACGACACAGATATGATCCCTCTTATTATTTTAACTTGCTGCATATTGCATAACATTTGTATAGATAATGAAAAGGAACAATTCGATCCAACTGTAAATGACGAAGACGATTATAATGTAGAAATCGATAACAAATTTGTGGATGCTTTTGTGGATGGAGAAGAAAAAAGAGAGGTAATAGCCCACTTACTTTTTTAATATGCGAGAATATATTAATATTTCTTACATAGATTTGAACTCTCAAAAATTGTATGAGTTAAATTTACATATAAATATATTGTACAACCAGACATTCAACGCGATAGTGTATACGTTGAGTTTTACTTATTGACATTGTATATAACATTCCAGATGAAATAAAACAAGTTATGTAAATAAAATATTATCACTCAGTATAGGTTTTAAATAAGTACTTCCAAATTATATTGTTATAAGATTTGCGTTAAACGTGGCTGGGTTAGTAGCAACAGCATAATTTGTTTTTTGTTTGTGTTCCAATCCTAAAAAGGAAAAATAATGTATAAGATTGCTGAAACAAATGAATCATTTAATTTAACTGTTTTATACTACCTTGATTTATTATGTTGAAACATATTTATTTTAATCTAACTTGTTTATCAGCTACTTTTAATATCATCAAACTTAAATATACATTATTATGCTCACAGAACAAGAGTCATAATCTAGTTTTCAGGATGGTTCACAAGATGACATCTGTGCCTTGGTAGTAGGCAAAGGTGTTTCGTAACATCTTGTAACAACATTTAGATGCCACTGTTATCTACAGTAGATACAAAATATGTTTAATGTATAATGTTTTTAATACATATCTTGAACAGCAAAAGAATTTCTTACCTGCACTTTATACGGTCAGTCTTTTAATAGGTTTATCTCATTGCGTTAGGTCAGTTTTAATTAATATTTAGCTGCAATTTATAATTCTTTGTTGCTAGAATTTGATTAATCCTAATTTATTATATTGGGACGTATTTATTCTATTGAAACTTGTCTAATACAATATCACGAAACTTTATTATACTTACAAAGCAAGAGCCATAATTTGGTTGTTGTGAAGTTACGCAAGATAACATTTGTGCCTTTGTGATCAACTGAGATTCATCAAACCTTTTGCAATAATATTTAGATGCCACTTATGTCTTCTACAAATAGAAAAAGTTTATTAATATACTATAACCTATTTAATACACACCTTGAGCAATTATACAGTCTTTTACCTGCACCATATACAGTAAGTCTCTCATAAAGGCTTATATCTTTGAATATGATAGTTTTGCAAAAATCATATTTTTTTAACAAAATTTTAAAACAGTAGAAAGTAGAACGATGGTTTGACCTTTGACATGGGGCTAACATCTTCTCTGTTTAGAACAAAAACATAGGCCTCCTAAAAAATAATGCATGCTGTCAAATGGTGTTGGCCAACAATTAATTAATTTTTTCTAGTATGAAGAATCTGAAAATTTAATCGCTTAAAATAACCTGTCGTTAATCCATGTCCAATTAATGTTCCAATGAATTAAAATATCCACAATTGTTTTGTCAAAAAATATTAATAAATTAGTGTTTATGTACATATAGTTAAAAGTTCAAAATTTTTCGATAAAGGCAGTTAGTATAAATTAATGTTTAAAAATGATAAAAATTTGTAGATAATTATAATGAGCTTTCTAAACACAACATTATGCATACATATAGTCATTTTTATTTATTTAAAATGCTGTTTCATAATACTTAAAAATTCTTTTTTTAATTCCATATTTTCTTGATGATGCCTTTCTCTTTGCTCATAAATGTTGTCAATTGTTTTTTTGACAGTTTTAATTGACGTTCGTCTTCTTATGCTTCTCCTATCACCCACTTTCGAACAACAAGCATTATTATTAAATTCACTAGTTACTATTTCTGTAACAGGGTCATCTGTATTACTTATTTCTGTTACTTGTGGCCTCACTATGGAATCAGAAATACTATATGCTATTGATAAAGGGGTTACTTCAGGCATCGTATACATAATTTCATCTATTATTTCAAAATGCTCCCAATTTTCTCTGCTACCAGCACCAGTTCTGTTGCTATTGTCCTTAATATGCTTATACTTCTTTTTTAAATTTCTCCATTTTGTTGAAAATTGCTCCCAGTTTACTAAATATCCTTTGTTCACTAAATCTGCAGCTATTTCATCCCAAAATTTTTTTTGAAGCTGGTTCTTGTCATGTATGGTTGTTTTATGTTTGTGTAAGTTCTCTAACAACAATTTTGTACTCTGACTTGTCCAGGAATGTCTAGTCTGATCTGTTTAAGGTAAAAAAGTTAAATTGGTTTAGTATTTGGTTTTTAACTACGTGATATACTAGTGAAATTAAGTAGAAATTATACAACAAGCAAATATTTTTCATTCTAGGTATTCCCTTTTTGTAGCAGCAAACATAAACTTAATTATTATTTTTCATATTTCATGAATTTCCTACATTTAAAAGAGATAACATACCTACATATTTATTATGCGTTTGATATTGATTCATCTTTAAATAAATCCTGAAAAACAAGAAATAATATCAAACACAAAATACGTTTTCATCAATAAACAAAAGTTAAATTTATGACTTTAAATAATTCTCATTTTTCCATAAATTGTATTTTTTAAATGATAAATGAAACAGCAAAGAGAGAAAAGATAATACAAATTATAAAAAAAAATTATAATTTGCTTACATTTATATTAGTTTCTTGAATATTTCTGCTCTTATTACGTCTGTGTAGTCCCAACTGAAACCCCTTAACCAGATCAGATCTGGTTCACTCGCGGAAGCCTCCTCACTAAATCTGATCCATCTAGGGAATTTTCTTCAGTTGCCTTACTGTGACTAGACTGAACCGTAATCCGAACAGACCACTGAACGTAACAGTCAGACATAATCGGACACAAATGGTACATTGCATGTCACCCAAAATGTACATTTGTATCCGATTGTGTCTGACTGTGTCGACTGTAGTTGAGTTCGGAATTAAACTCTTTTCACTCCGACGGAGCTTTCCCTAGAATTCCCTATTCACTCCGTCTAGTAATTCTGTGTCCGGGAGCAAGTTAGAGAGTGAATAGGGAATATGGAAGAGCTGTGATAGCTAGCTAATTGCTATTCTATCCCCACTTCTAAAAGGAAAATAGGAGTAAGGATAAATAAGAATAATTGGGAGCTCCGTCTGACTAGTTTAAGCGGGAAAGAAGCAAAATTGACAAATGTTGGTTTCATTATTTTGGAATTAAATTTCAAACGTTTGTTTATATAAATCTAAGGGCCTGATAAAGTAAGTGAAATAAAATTTAAAATAATACAATATCGTGTATAGTTAAAAAATTAATCTTTTATTTCTTTTTAACAGTTGTTATGAATAATGAATTTAGTTCGTGTAGACTCTACCAATTTTAATTTAATTTATTTTGATAACTGTCTTCTTTCAATTAATTGCAATAATTTAGTAGTACAGCAAAAATGAAAAATTCCAGTAGCAACTTTATCCCTCCATATATTTTTAATATAATTTTATAAACTACTCACTACTTTTTTCTTGCAGTAGGACATCCATTTTTATTTTATCAAAATAAATTAAATTAAAATTGGTAGAGTCTACACGAACTAAATTCATTATTCATAACAACTGTTAAAAAGAAATAAAAGATTAATTTTTTAACTATACACGATATTGTATTATTTTAAATTTTATTTCACTTACTTTATCAGGCCCTTAGATTTATATAAACAAACGTTTGAAATTTAATTCCAAAATAATGAAACCAACATTTGTCAATTTTGCTTCTTTCCCGCTTAAACAAGTCAGACGGAGCTCCCAATTAGTGCTAATATTTCTTATTTATCCTTACCCCTATTTTCCTTTTAGAAGTGGGGATAGAATAGCAATTAGCTATCACAGCTCTTCCATATTCCCTATTCACTCTCTAACTTGCTCCCGGACACAGAATTACTAGACGGAGTGAATAGGGAATTCTAGGGAAAGCTCCGTCGGAGTGAAAAGAGTTTAATTCCGAACTCAACTTGTGTCGATTTTCAGTCTAACTGGAAAGCAGCCAGAGCGTAGTACAGTTGAGCCCAATAATCTTGCGTCAGGCGAGGGGAAGTAGAAATCAGAGGGGCGAAGGAATTTCTAGGGAGTTTGTCCGCAGCTGTCAAATGGCGCGATTAACCCTAAATTTTGGATCGTAAACAGAAATAATATTTTATTAAAACGATTGCGGAAAACAAAGAAGGATTTTAATACATTACAGAGAAGAAAAAATATATTAGATGAGTATAAATTAATAACAAAAATGAAAATTAATGTAAATTTTTAAGGAAATATACTTTGTGGTTATTTTATTTCTGTTACAGGCTAAATCCTATTCTTCATGAGTTTAAATCGCAGGAAAGAAATACTTAAAGACCAATGAATGAAAAAGGACTGATTTATGAAGCATTTCTGTGTGGCCCAGTCATTTCAATAATTGTGACATAATGTTATAATAGTGAAAGTGTAAGCGATTGCTGTGTATACAAAGAAATTTTATTACAAAATAATAATAATTTTGTATGATAATGTTTTGATTCCTATTATTATAAATTAAAGCTAGTTCAATTAAAATTAATTATTTTTATTTCTTCCTTAACCACACACAGATTATATACGTACAGAGTAATTACATATTCTTGTAGAACCTATCTTTCAGCTAATATAACTAAATTGTAACTATTTTATATCTGCATGTTATAACTATTTGTTTCAATGATTTTTATTATTGAATGTGAGATAAATTACGTAGAGTTTCTGCAAATTTCTTATTAGTCTGTCACATCCTTGAACATATTAGCTTGTATGATATTTATATGTCTCCTTTGCACTATTTTCTTCTAGTCTATAAGATATAACAATAATTTTATTATCGTTTTTAAATACACGCAGATAAGATGATTATGCTGATTTGTAATTAATTTTATAAATATTGGAATGATAGTTAAACCATTGTCTTATTAAATTTGGAAAATGGGCATTTGAACGATGCTATTTAAATTAGGCCTCTTTTCTGTGAGATATGTTCTCATAATACTTGATTAGATAAAGTTCCTTAAAAGTTATGTGTATAATACTGAGTTCATCTTATTTTTTAGCTTCAAGTAGTTTTCCAGCAACGTGTTTGAATATACATTTTGAATATAGAATACTCTTATTTCCTTACTCTTATTATAATGTTGTCAGGATTGATAGAAAGATTTGTCAATCATCTGAAAATGATAGGATATACATATGATGACTGGATAAATTAAGGTTTTAGGACAGATAAGTCTCATGAACAAATAGGAATAATAAAATAAGTATTGAATATTGGAAATGGATATCCAAATATGTAGCTGGAAAATATAATTTGAAGCTGAAAACAAGCTGAACTCAGCAGTATATATAAACGTATTGGTCGACAATATCCTCTCAAATAGAAGAAAAAGATATCAGGTGGATGAGGGGTCAAACATATTTAAGTACAATAAGTCCAGTGTCCATTCTTCAAATTTAATACAGCAATAGTTTACCAATCATCTCAATTATTATAGAAACAATTAGACAGCAGAATAAGCATATTTGAGCATATTTAAAAATATTCAGAGAATTATTGGTATATGCATTGAAAACTAGAAGAAGAAGGAACATTCAAGGCAAATAAATGTCATACGAGATGTGGAAGCATATGTGACGAATCAATAAGAAATTAGTAGAAAATTTATACAATTTGTTTCACTTTGAATAATAAAAATCATTGAAACAAATAGTTATAACATGCAGATATAAAATAGTTACAATTTAGTTATATTAGCTTAAAGATAGGTTCTACAAGAATATGTAATTACTCTGTACGTATATAATCTGTGTGTGGTTAAGGAAGAAATAAAAATAATTAATTTTAATTGAACTAGCTTTAATTTATAATAATATGATTCAAAACATTATCATACAAAATTATTATTATTTTGTAATGAAATTTCTTTGTATACACAGCAATCGCTTACACTTTCACTATTATAACATTATGTCACAATTATTGAAATGACTGGGCCACACAGAAATGCTTCATAAATCAGTCCTTTTTCATTCATTGGTCTTTAAGTATTTCTTTCCTGCGATTTAAACTCATGAAGAATAGGATTTAGCCTGTAACAGAAGTAAAATAACCACAAAGTATATTTCCTTAAAAATTTACATTAATTTTCATTTTTGTTATTACTTTATACTCATCTAATATATTTTTTCTTCTCTGTTATGTATTAAAATACTTCTTTCTTTTCCGCAATCGTTTTAAGAAAATATTATTTTTGTTTACGATCCAAAATTTAGGGTTAATCGCGCCATTTGACAGCTGCGGACAAACTCCCTAGAAATCCCTTCGCCCCTCTGATTTCTACTTCTCCTCACCTGACGCAAGATTATTGGGCTCAACTGTACTATTCAAGAATCAAGATGGCAAACTTGGCAACCCCATGAAATTGCCCCTTAAGGGCCTCCGCACACAGTTTCCGTAGCTACATTACGTTACGTTAAGGCAACTACAATAATAGTTGCAAAAATTTTTTATAAATATAAAAATATTACCTCAGACCTGTTTATTACAAGCATCCTGCCTCAAAAAACTTAACTTTAGCAATCTTTTGTGTGCGCTAAGCTAAGATTAAGTTTAATCCTGCCTTAACGTAACGTAATGTAGCTACGGAAACTGTGTGCGGAGGCCCTAAGGCAGCTTAAGCTATACATATGTTAGATTTATAGAAAGAGAGGGGAAGGGTGAGAGAGAAGAAAAACACATGTAAAAGTTATTGATGCGCTTTTGGCAAGTATATATACGAGAATGGGTGTAAGGTTTTTTTTTAAGAATATGAGTGATAGCGTGTGGTAAAAGGAAGAAGAGTAAATATGTCTATGCCCTATTGCCCTGTACTTAATAGTGATTTGAACAAAAGAAAAAAGATGGCCGCCGCGAGGCTGGCATGAAGGGGCTGCGTCGCTCGATCTCGCGGAAATGGGACGTTGCGACATCCAAGTGTCACCGTCGCTCCTGTGAAGTGTCACAAAGTGAATACAAAGTGACGTTCAAGTGGTGAATGGTTTTAATAATAGAGGATAATCGTTAAAAATGGCATCCGATAAGTAAGTTGATAAATCTCATAATCTAGGGAATAGAGTACAAGTGCAGGGTACGGCACTACCGATGTTCCTTCGCAGATCGATAGTGAATTTTTATCCAGTGACCCGTCCCAGTTTTGTCTCTCTCAAACCGACACATCGTGATTGACTATTAGAGATCAGCCTTGTTATTAAATTGTCAAACCATTCTGAGAAAACTGGGCGGCGGTACTAGCTAGTCATCGATAATCCCCATAGAAATTTTTCTCCAGATTTTCATACTATCTCCGATTTTTACTTGTTACTTTTAGAGCACTTTATCAGTTTTCTCGGTATGTAAGTTCGATTTAGACGCAAATATATTTCTGCGGCCTATTTCAGCCAATTAAACGAATAGCATGACATCAGACAGTTGCTCGTACTGCGGGCCAGCATTCCTATCAATTTGTGCATGTAGGGTGGGAGTAATACTCTTTTATTATATTTACCAAACTATTTCAATCCATATCGTTGCGTATGAAGCTTCGTCAATATTAAACTGCTTTTGCTATCATCATTGTTGCTATAATAATTTATACTTTACATTGTTTATGCTCGTTCCTAACAATAGATTCTCTTCTTCAAACAACTCGTGCTATACTCTTTTTTTTTTAAAGAATACGTTTTCTGAGAAATCTATATATACCATATATACAAATATCCCATTGTTAAATCACATACTGCCCTTGTGTCTTTTGTTTTTTTCTCGTTATATTTTTTTCTGCTTTGAATCTCCAATTTCTGCTGAAATTATAATAAAAGCACAATAAAGTAACAAAATTTTGATGTTCAATTAAAGTTCTATTTTTTGAAAAGAAAAAAAAATAATGTTATTATTTATTAATTTTTATATTATTTTTAAAGAACTATAATCTGGCTTAATTTTAGTAAAATGGAATGGGTGGAAATCATAGAGCCAAGAACTAAAGAACATATGTATGCCAACTTAACTACTGGAGAATGTGTGTGGGATCTTCCACCAGGTGTACCTGTGTAAGCATAATAAAACTATTTCATGGCTAGTACTCAATAAAAGATCCATTAACAATTATCTTTATATTTTATCAATGTAGAAAAAAAACTGATAACAATCAATGGTGGGAGTTATTCGATGTTCACACATCAAGATTTTACTATTATAATGCAACTTCCCAGAAAACAGTATGGCATCGCCCCACTGACTGTGACATCATACCATTGGCAAAACTACAGGTAATCAATTGTTTACCAATTTAATATATAAAAACATAATGTTGATTATAAAAAGTCATCAGTCTCAAAAAGGGCTTTAATATATATTTCTACTTGAGAATGATTAATTTATAAACTATATACATATCAATACTTAGAGATAAAGAAATATTTTATAGATCTTGAAATTATTCAAAATTTTTAAAGTATCATGAATCTCTGTACCTATTCCCTGAAGTATGTATGCAAGCAGAGTGTTCTCCTTCTGTCTATAAATAGACATTTGTGTCTGGGTAAAAAACTCTGGTTTACATTACACCATACTACAACCATGAAATCTTTGAATGCTATGTTGTGCATATGTGCAGACTAATAGAAATAAAAAATTTGTATTTTAATATCTGTTTTGCTATTTAAATATCACCTTTAGACACAAAATTAGTATAAAAATATTTAAGTATCCCTCCATTAGTGATACAGTTTAGGTAAGTATCAGTTTTAGAAAGTATATGTTAAGCTAATATAATAGTTAAAGTTGTTTATTTCTATAGTTGTGAAAATTAAGAACACCTATTTGAAAAATAGGTTTTATTGCAAATTGTTTATTTTCCTCAATTTCAGACACTGAAACAAAATACAGAACCAGCTGCTAGTGGTGGAAATGATGTGCAAAAAGCAAATGAGCCTAGGAAAAAAGAATCTGTTTCTACACAAACACAAACACCTTCTGTCAGTCGCTCCACTCGTTTTAATAATCAGGAAAATCCTAGTTTGGCTGCAACTTTGGTATAAAAACTTAAGAAAGTTTTGTAGTATAATTATAAGAATGTTGCTCATCATACAGAAATTGATAACCTTTGATGACTGTTACTTTGCAGCAGGTTGGCAGTGCTGTAAAGACTAGATCATCTGGGATTAGCACAGATTTGCAGACATCACCTCCCTCTCCATCTCCATCCCAAAGACGACATCATCATCATCATCATCACCATAATAATAGGCACCATAGGCATCATGAGCAGCATTCGACCCGTCGACAACATAATCACTCTCAAGACTCTGGCCGCTCGAGTGACAGCTCCGTTTCGCACAGTCGTACTTCTCTCGAATCGAGCAGCTATCGACTTTTGGATTCACCTCATCGTCATCATCATCGATCACCGGTTCAGCCCCCGTCGAATTCCGCACAACCTCCTCAAAGGTCGCACGGAGGTGGAAGCGGTACTTTAGAAGCTCGGTGTCATAAAAGTGGTACTCTCGAAAGTGTAAAAAATCAAAAAAGCGCTCCTTCTGGAGAACCACCACCGTTGGGATTATCTTTATCAACCAGCACGCCTCTCTTCAAGAAAAAAACTTTTGCTGAACCACAACGAGACGGCAGAGGTGCAAATGTGGAACAAGATAGATCTAAAAATGGTAAATGTTACGTTTTATCGTTATATCATGTGCGATAACTAATATAGAAAAGAGTAAAATAAAAAATTGACTAATCTCTTTATAGGTAGGGAAAGCAGTAGAGGCTCTTATGGACCTGAACCTAGTACCTCACCATATCGCGATTCTTTGATGGAATCCAGAGTATTCAGGCAAGAAATGCCCCCATATCGTCCACCGGAAGTTCAATTAGGCCATGGTTACAAATCTCAAAGTGATAAATACGGTTCATTGGTGGAGAGTGGTAATCGATACCAAAAAGATAGAGAGCGTGAGGTTCATAATAGAGAGAGAGTGAATAGCTTGGACAAATCAAACCCTTCAGCATTTTATCCGGCTTCGATGCATTCGAGAAATATGAATAAACAGGATAATACAGGTAGTATAGGTAGACGACACCATGGATGCTCAGCGTCTTTGTCCGAGGCTAATGTGCGTGATATGTATGGCGCAATGTTAGCAGAAAGAAACGAACCATCTAAAAGTCTTGTAAGAGGCACAACGATTCTCAGTAATGCGACCAAGCAACGGAGTGTTGATGTGGTGGAGAGAGAAAGGGAGCGAGACCGCGAGAGGGACAAGGAATACAGGAGGAACACAGCGTGCAATAATTCACTGGATTGTAAGTATATTATTGTCGAGAGAGAGAGAGAGAGGGAGAGATATTGTGTCCTATGTAGTTAGCTTAAGTCAATTATATATATTCATCTCTATTTATTTATTTAGGCACCCAGCAACAACAACTAGCGCGTAGTTATAGTTTTGTCCAGCAACAAAAACAACAACAGAAATTACAACAGCTTCATCAACAGCAGCAACAGCAACAGCAACAACTGCAAAGTCGAAGAAGAGACAGAGACGATGATTCTATGCACGAACGATATTTAATAGGCCAAGCAAACGAGCAATCTAGACAAAGGCTTAGTAGCAATACTAGCACCAGTAATAGTAGTAACAGTAGTAGTAATAGTGCTGTAGGCGAAGAAATTGACGACCATCCTGAAGCTGATGATCTTAAGAAGAAAAGAAGCAATGGAAATCCAAGTCCCCCGCCATCTCCATTTTATGGGAATATATTACCGGACGCGGATCATCTTTTACCTCTTCAACATTATATTCTTCAACAAGCAAAACTTTCAGGTAATTGACATTACTTGTGTATTGGGATTTTCGTTTTGAGGGCTTTTAAAAATGTTTTAGTAAAATGTATTTTACACAGGCTGTTACAAATTTGGAGATCCATTATTGACGGAAGAGGGTGATGATTCCTTGGATGAGGAAGGTGGTAGGGGAGGGGGTGCGGGTGGAAGAGGCGATGATGATTCTGACGACCAGTTTGCCGATGATGAAGCAGCTAGTAATCAAGGAGATTCTTCCAGTCAAGAATACCTTGAAGATCATTATGCAGGTAAACATTTTTGTTTATACTTTTTGTAAGTGGATATGTTAGCAATTTTATATGTGTGTGCGTATATATATATAATATGTACAATGTAATTTTTTTTTTATTCCAGACTTAGGTAATTATGATACTGCAGGTTTAGCTACGTATTACAATACAGCTGATACTTTGACGAGACCTCAAGCCGCTCCACCTTCCCCACCGAACATAGTTTCTCAGACGGAATCTAGAGACAACGTCACGGTAACCAGACCTGTGTCTCTAACAGCATCCAATGTAAGCTCTGTGCCATCATTTGTCACTGGAGTAGATAACACCGATGCAGATGATACACGAAGAGACGAAAACACTGGTGGAGGAGGAGATATCGAGAAATATGCGCAAGACAATCTAAATTTGAATTGCGGAAGACCAAAAGGGCTGAGATTATTATTTCGGAAGAAGTTTAGTGTTCGAGATATTCTTAGTTGGTCCAAAGATCCTATACCACAGCCGATGCTCGTTGTTGTGGATGGTGAGAAACTGCTGAAGAGAGAGGCCTGCAATCTTTTTCGCTTGGTTCAAGTTTACATGGGAGATCGCAAAGCTAACGTTGGCATGACCTTGGATACAGTGGCCATGGATATTGTAAACACTGTTTTCTCCAAGCCTCCGCTACGGGACGAGCTTTACGTTCAAATATGTCGACAAACTACGGAAAATCCTCGGAAGGAAAGTCTTCGAAGAGGCTGGGAACTAATGGCTGTTTGTTTAGCGTTCGTACCACCTAGTGCGACTTTCGAGCCTTATCTCGAAGGCTACATGAACAGACATCGTGACCCCAACTTCCAGTTCCCAGAGGTAGCAAAATGGCCAATTCACGTACAAGTCAGTCATTATGCTACTGTGGCGTGTAGACGCTTGCAACGGATCGGTGCTCATGGCAAGCGGCAACCACGAAAAGCTACCGCAGAGGATATAGATCAAGCTAGAGTAAGTTTCTTTGGATCTTGGTTGAGTTTCAACCAATGTCACAGCTTTAATGGATCTAATTGAATAATTTGCTGCTTTTTAGATTCAAATATTCCGTGCATCCATGTTCGGTGCAACGCTTTCCGAAGTCATGGCGTTGCAGCGAGACCGCTTTCCCCTCCGAGAGTTGCCCTGGATACAAACCACGTTGACTCGCCAAGTACTGGTGCGAGGTGGTACTTTGACCGAGGGTATCTTTAGAGTTTCCGCTGATGCCGACGAAGTTAGTGCTCTTAAATGTTGCTTAGACAGATTCGAGGATAGTGCAATATTGGCTGCTTCCCAAGATGCCCATGCTCCTGCTTCGCTTTTGAAATTGTGGGTACGGGAACTATACGAGCCTCTCATACCCGACTCTTTTTATTCGGAATGTGTATCGATGCGTCACGATGACGCAGAAGCTTCCGCGGCTAACGTAGCAGCGTTGGTCGATCGCTTACCGGATCTCAATCGTCGAGTTTTGTGTCATCTTATCCGGTTTTTGCAGGTAGATCCCTCATCACTGACTTATCATTTATACATGGCAAATTCGAATGTTTTGTCGGCATTAATAATAATTTGTTTTTACATTCCTCTCGCCTATAGATTTTCGCTAGACCCGAGGTAGTGGCGCGAACAAAGATGGATGCCAACAATTTAGCAATGGTGATGGCGCCAAACATATTACGATGCACATCTCAAGATCCTCGCGTCATTCTGGAGAATGCTAGGAAAGAAATGGCTTTCGTGCGTACTCTAATTGAATCGTTGGACACTGCTTGGGTCGATGATCTGCACTGACCGTCGCTCTACGTCGATGAAGCGCTTTAGACTATAATGCCAAATGAATCAGCTGTATATTCAAATTACTGTTAGTTATTTCACCGCTCTTGAGTATATTCGTATTTTTCCTTCGTTTTTCTATTTTATTCTTTTCTTTTCTTATATTTTATTTTATTTTATTTTTTTTTTCTTTGGTTGTTGTTGGTGGCCATCAGCCCCAAAGTCCCTCGAACGCTCTTAATCATCGTAATTTAATGCTAAAGTCTTACCAATCTAATCACCATCTTACCTTCCTCATTTCCTATTTATTATTTATATACAGATTCTATATGTTATACAGATAGAGATTACTAGATTATATTATGTATATCTCTCTATATCATATTAAATATATATATATATTTTCCAACCCTTGTTACCGCACCAAGTAAACGCGGACAGCTTTTTTACTTGATTGTTGTTGAATCTCGTGTAAGATAAAGAAACATCGTATGTTACCGTGTATAGCTGCGCACCGCGATATGAACTTTTTGTAAGCGATGAATTATAACGTGTAAAATGTTTATTCGAGGAGTAAACATTGCAGAAGATTAGTAAGCTATACTTGCAAGTGTGTTCCTTTGATTATACCTATCAATCATTATCACATTAATATATACATATAAAAAGAGATTGAAAGCAAAGAAAGCTAATTAACCGTAGTTCATGGAACCTTTTCAATCATCCAGGGAATAGCAATAATGTTAGGTAACATGAAATCGAACGAAAGAGATTTTGACAAGATACTTATTTTGAAAGACATATTTTACGAGTAAAATAGTAAAAATAATTCAAAGCATAACATTTATCATATATTTTACATGCTACATATTATCGTATGAAATAATGCTGTACAATATATACTTATACAAATTATATTACGCACTGTGTAGAGCACTCGTATATATCAGTTAACGACATTTTGTTTTTGCATATCATGATGCAAGGGGACCAGGGGCGTGTATACGAAACAAGACGATTCTAAAATATGCATAGTAATTGCTTATTAGGAGGAAACTCTACTCTAGGAATCACTTAAAATGAAATTCTATATATATGTATTCTATACATTTTAAAAGTTCAAGTTGACCACTGACAATTGACGCGTGTACTATTGGCAATCCTGCCGCTAACGCAACTATTTACACTTGTACATATTATACATTATTTTGAAAAACAGTAATGATATAACGATCGATGGATAGAATTCGCTATAAGCTGACGCAGCACTTGGATAAAATGACAGTCTAGATAGAGTTTTAAAGATTGGCGAGTTGGTAATTCCAGGAAGATGCGGTGATTGAATTGTGGACAAAGTAGACACGCATTTCGGTATCCTTTCATCATGTACAATAATAATAACAATAAAAAAGAAATAACAATCGAGAAAGTAGCTTTTACGGTGCATGTGTAGACGATGTGCGTATCGTTGCCAAAATGTTGCCACTTGGCTCGCTTTCGTTTATTACTGAAAGATTATAAAAGAATATCACAAAAAACGATTAACGTTCCTGCGCCGTAAGGGCCAGTATTGTTACTTACAGATATAGTACAAAAATGTCTACAGACGTACATTAGCATGGAAATGAAATCCGTATATTAGGTTCTTAACGATTAGCAGAATAGGATGCGTGCGAAATGGTGCGTCTCGAGTATCTGCCGAGTTTTCACCATCGAACAAACTTACATGCTACACACGTCTGCTTTTATTTACATGATATACAAACAATAATAATTCATCGCATTAATACTGCTGGAGATGAGTGTGGGCATACTTGGTACAGCGAACCAAATGTTCCTTTCGATCGATTGGGAAGTTCCACGGAGACCTCCCAACCGAGCACCGAAAACAATGCCACGTAGACTCGCGAAAATGATGATACTGGATATTCCTTGTATATAGAGAGCGATGCGTCGCAAAGTAATGGTAGCATTGCACCCTGACGTTTCAGGAAAACTGTCAAGCGCGATGAGCTGCTCGCATCAGCACCACTGGCACTGCTCTCGTCAGGCTCGATCTCTCCGGCTTATAATCGTCCTCTTTCTTTTGCACGAAGAAAGAAAAAGAGATAAGAAGCGTTGGTCGAGCCTGCTGCGTTTTAGAGCGACCGAGGACGCCAGCGACGAGTTTGAAGTATCACCGGTATTGTTAGACCGGTGGTGATGCGAAGAATCGTAGATTCGACCTCGTCGTTGCCTCTGTCGATGATTCTTGTAATAATTGTAGCCGCGCTTGTTCGCATTTGCGATGTTCTTGGGAGTAAATGCTTCGCAACCGCGGTGGCGAATCGTCAGCAATTGTCGATGAACGAAGCGGTAGATCCGCTAGCGATCTCCGCGTATTCTTGCCTACTCGCCGAGCAGAGCTTACTCGAGAAGTCTGTCTCTCTTTTCCTGCGGAAAAATATCAAATAGATTACATAGGTGATAATGTTACATAGACGAGAGCTTGGCAATTATAATCGATCATGAGTGCGAACAATGGTGCGCGTGCGTGTACAAAAATTGCTCGATCCTTCGAGAAGAGTAAAAATTACGAGAGAGAGAGAGAGAGAGAGAGAGAGCGAGGGGCACACAGGAAGTAGCAAATTTTGTACATACGACAGTAGCCTGGCAATTTCAATTCTTCCCCGTCTATGCGCGCGCGCGCTGTTCTTTACTCATGGTTCTTTTTTCATTATTAAATGAAAGAGAGATAGAGAGAGAGAGAGAGGGAAAAATCCTACCCTCTCCCGGGTAGCTCCATAATGTCCACCGTAACGCTATTCACGTAAAGTCGATCGTTGCACCAAAAGAAGCAGAGGGAACGTGGCTGCAAGACATCCATGTCGTAGGCCCAGGACAACTCGACTCTTCTGATCTTGCCAATTTCTCCGGCCGATCCCGCTGGATGAGCCACCACCATTCGCGCCGTCGACCCATGCTCCAGTTTCATATAGCCACTGTAAACAAGTATAGCGATCGAGCGATGATTAAAAAGTTATCAAAGTCCACTACCCATCGGGCCGGTCCATGTTGGTATTCGGTATGGAGTAACCACTAACAGTGAAAAAGCCCACGCGTATACCTATAAAGTTATATGTAAAATTCTAATAAAAAAACTTATGTTACGGAGACCAAGCGTTTTTTTCTTACGATCGAGTAGCACATTCCGTACTATAGAACCGCTCGAATGGAATAGAATGTAGCGGAATAAGGTAGCTGAGAGAAATCTCACCCAGGAGTAAGGTCCATGTTGCGAATGACCCCGTTATCCGCATGAAGAGTTACTTTCATGAAACCTTGGACCCAGCTTTCAGCCGTCGGTGGCCTGGCCAGATTGATGGTTAATCTGTAGTGTCTCCCTGAAAGTTACGGGGAGGTGTGAAATTGCTTTTGTTCAATTAGCCTGGCGAGTGTCTATGGAAAATCTCACTGGAAACTCACTGCAATAGGGGTCCTCTTTGCCAGTGGTGAAGAAGAATTTGGATCCTAGCAAGGACGACGCGTCTTGGCCCATCGCTTGGCGCCTTACGAGGGCGGGGCTGGTATCGGCGTGGTAACCCATGACCCCACAGCTGAGGCTGTTGTTGCTCTTGCAGGAGAAGCACTCGCCCCTGAGGAAACTTGAGTAACTGGAGCACTCGTGTGCAACATACTGACACTTGGAGTTGATGCTCTCGATGAACAACTTGATGGCCCGAACGTGGTTGCAGGCGACCAGCACTCTGGAGGCCTCCTCGAGGCCTTCTCGTATCAAGGTCAACGGGAGAGAAGGCGTCGTTTCGCTGAGATCCGTGCAACCAGGCTGCTCTTTCCCATTATTCGGGTAAAAGTCCATATGACCGCACGGCTGACTCATTCCGTACCCTGGAAGTCCTTATGCCAAATTTCGTTAGTCCTCGTCTCTGCGTCTTATTCCCAATTTTTCTCTCGAATCTCTCTTATACGACCGGTCCTTGCAACAACGCTCGCCTCGACATTTATCGCCCGTGCAATAATTACATCGCCAACGATGCAAGCTCACCATGTCAGGATGCTGCAAAATTTATGCAGCTTTTTACAGGCGAGCTTTCATCGTTCGACGTTAATCGTCAGCTGTTTCACAAGTATTTGCAGTTTTTACATACATATAACTAGTTTTTTGTTTCGGGTACGCGGTTGCTCCAAGGTTTTCTCGAGTTCGCCAGCTTTGCTCCGCTTACCTAAGAAAAAGATGCTCTTTCCATCGGTGTGGATAACGTCGACTAGCTGAGCATCCGTGTAGTCTAGCCTCAAGTGACTCGGCATTCCCTGAAAGTAAGGCTCGGCTGGGTCCAATCCTGTGATACGGCCAATCTTACCACCCAGCTTCTCTCCGGCGTAACCAGCTGTATGGGCTCCCAGGCTGTGACCGATCAGATGTACGTCGTTCGGATCCAAACCATAATTTGTCTGTTGATAAAAGGGAACCACTTTGTTAATCCTAGTCATCTTAGCTTCCAACACTTTCAAGGAAACACTCTTAACCCCTTATCAATATGATTCAGTGATAAATAATACTACCATTTTCAGCCAACTCACCTGCAGATGCTTGATAAGATGAGCTATTTCCAGTCCGACCAATCTCGTATTGGCCGTAGCCTGGGTGTACAGAGGTAAACTACCACCTGCCCAATCGACTATTATAACATTGTAGTCATCGTGCTTCAACAACTCGTTCCTCATCTCCTACAACAAAATTTCCCTCCAAAATATATGACACGTCCCTTGGATTGAATCAAGTTAACGTGCAGTGTATTAGTGTCTCAAGTAGTATATATATATATATATATCTTGTGTTACAAAAGCGTGTTATTCAAATTATTCTGTACACCTGACAATATTGTATTAGCAAGATTTTTACATCTTACGAATCCTGAGAGAAAATAGAAAATCATGGATTCCACATCTTTCTTGTCAGTTGCCAATTAACACAGTTATATATCTCAAACATCTCTATATAGATAAGAAGAGTGTAAGAAGAGTTGGAGAAAAAATTGATTATCTTGAAACAGACTTCTCTCACCTTTACCCAGTTGCTGAGTGGTGTGTCTATAAAACCGTGTATAATAAATTTAGTTTTGCGCTTCGGATCGAAGTTTGAGCGCTTAATAGATTTATCCTTAGCTACTATTAACACGTGGCCCTGAAAAAGATGGAGATGATAGATTAGCTGGGATTATCGTAACGGTTCCTCCTCGGGGAACGTTGGTCGCTGAAAGGCATTATCTACATTCTACTATATATAGTAGATGCACACGCGTGATACGATGTTTATCGAGGTGTGAAAAAACTTTTTTCGTTCGATCGATAGTTTTGCTCGCTGATTGGACTCACCTCGTTGGGATTTCGATGCGTGTAAAGGATGAACCTGGTGTTGATGACCTCGCGAGGTAGAGGGAATACGTTGAGAGGTCTGTGGATGAGGTGGTACCAGCTCCTAGTGATGTTTAAACACCCTAGTTCATCGTAGCAGCGTGTCTCGTTTTCGACTATTTGGAGACAGTAATGTAGATTCAGAAACAAAAATTACCAGACGAACTTGAATAAAACCTCCCAGCTCTATTTATTTTTCCATTTCCACAAGTTAGAATGTCTCAACTACGAGCTACATCCATGAATAAATACTTTGCATTTAGTCCTATGTAGAAATTAAATGAGATGTGGTTGGTTTAATGGAAAAATTCAATTTAGCAATTTTATTATTTATTTAGTTGGAACGTTTTACTCAGTTAGGATCACCGATTAAAATAAGTATGAAAATAATTGAAGAAAAAAAGAAAGAAAATTAGAAAAATGATAATAGAAAGATTGAGTATTTACAGGGTAACCAGGGAATGTTGACTTCGATTCGATCGTTCCGCGCCCATTGCCAAGGGTCCAGGATTCCAGCGGAACAGATAACAGGAGCGAATGCAACAAGGAGCAAAATCGCAGCTCCTTCGCCTTCGGCGAGTCCTTGTTTCTTTTGACCGCACCACCTCATCCTGTTGCAAAAAACAAAATCACTTTCTTCCCACTTGAATTCAACTCCTCTCGGTCAATCCTTTTCCATCCCACAGCTACACACAAGTACGAGGAAAGGGAAAAATAGGAAATTTGGAGCCGAGGTTAAAATTCTTTGCAACGGAAACGGGAGTGTCCTGATCCGTGTCTAGCTCTCGCGGATAATTCTCGGCGTGAAACGAAAGTCGCGAGTGCAGGTCGAGATGGAAGTAGCATCCGATCCGATTAAGGATCCGTGATGGTCACGTGACTCTGGTACTGCAGGTCTTAGGAGGCCGGAGGGAGTTGGCGCTAATGACCTGTCGCTCGCTTGATCAAATCGTCACTAACTGTCCGAAAGGATGCTCGTCGAATTTGAGAAAGCCTGCTTGCCGTTACCTCGATCGGTGGGGATACGTTGTACAATCTGACCGACCACTGACCTTCAAAGACCATGTCGCGCGCAGTAACGATCAGGCCTCCAGAATTCACCTGCTCTTTCAATATTCGCATAATTTTTTTATCTCCTATCCACTTTCTGCCTCCACGAACAAGCCTCCCATCACTTCTCTCGACAGCAATTAATTTTCTTTATCTTGCAAAATCATAAATATAATACAGATGATGCTCATCCTTCTACGCGAATTTACATATAGACACGATTAAACGATGACTCGACCAGTTATTGCCCAAAATCGAAATATTGCAAGATTCATTTGGAATCGTGTCGAATTGGATTTCGAAAAGACGTACTAGGTTCCTGGAATCTCGTAGTCTTAAAAATCTTCCTAGAACATGCAAACCTACTCGGCTCTCGTAATAAGCATCGATTAGCAGACTTTCAAGTTTGCTAAACGCGCGTCTTACGGGCGACGCCCTAGCTCGCTAATTTCTCATTTCAACAAAATGCTCGAGATTCTTAGCTAATCGAATTAACCTCTTTATTTTCAAGATCAATTTTAACAAGGTCCCATGCATTATTAACTTTGCACCTTTACCGTAATATCACGTTGATCAGAGGCAGCGTGATAAAATTGAGAATATGGCTTCTCGTCCAAAACAGCAAAACATTCGTGCAAAGCTTGAACGTTTACGAGTCTAAAGGAATTATATAATAGAAAAAAGTATTGTATATTGAATCGAATTAGCATTGTGATAGAATTGATAGTTGCACGATAGATTCGTAGAGTCAGTGAACCTGTCCGTACGATTTCATGGAGTTTTGAAGAAATTTTGTCAATTATGAATTATGCATGCATATAAAGCTGTCATTAAACAGGGTCTATCTTCGATATTCCGAATACTTATTAACGTCCTTCGTATGATGCAATTTGGAATTATTACGTCAGAGCCGAGTGATTCGGCTTGTGTTTAGATTATGTCATATTACCAATGTCGTCAATGCGTAACAGTGGATAGACTCAAGGTCGTTGGCAGTGAAAGATATGACAGGCAAAAGTTAGAAATTATTGCAGCTGGTATCGGCTTGATTGGGAAGCCGACCAGAAGCTTGCTTGCTTGCTTGCTTGTTGCTGAGAAGTGAGAGGAAGAGAGTTTCAACAGATTTCCCAAATCTCTCTCTGTCTTCTGCTAATATATATTCTTCGATTCCCTCTTGGATAATTGCGGTTGAACCAGTCATCTCTTCAGGGTTACTCTAATGGGGTCTTTCAGAAATTCTATAATACGTCTATACGTAAACAAGTGTGAAATACATATACGTATAATGTTCTAAGGTACGTTTCGTCGACCTGGCGAATGTACCGATACATATACATATATACGATTTCTCAGCGATTGGATCCAACTGGCACCGGTCGGTTGGTTCCAAGTTCAGAGATTTTACTTTCACAGCTTATACCACTCTGCTTCGACGCCGGTATACGATCAACAACAGTTATGGATGAGTTTTTAATCGGCAAAGTTTCCTGTAACGGGGATCGTCATAATACGTCATACAGCGCCGTGCAGAGAACAAATAAAAAACTCGAATAGGTAACTGAGTAGATTACGCTACATGTTATATATAGAATGAAGTTCATTATTTATGATAAGTATATTCGAATTAAACACGTGCATGTATATTTCCAAGGGAAGGAAGGAAGGAAGGGGGGGAGAGAGAGAGAGAGAGAGAGAGATTGTTCTCGAATGAGAAGCAGGTATCAGGACCGCAAGACTCGAGAAGAAAAAAGTAGAGACGAGAACATGTGAACATGTTCGCCGGATGGGGACGAATAAGGTCAGCAACGCTCAGGAAGAATGTCGTACGACAACTCTGCATTCTCAAAGTGGTCTTCCTTCTCGATTCTTGAGCTTTGCACTCAAAATTCATCTTATTCTCTCTCGAGTCCCACCTTTCGGATTAATTTGGTAAGTGATGTATTGCATACTTGGGAGAGAGTTACATTACGGAGAACTCGTGCGAAGTTGGTGCTAAAGACATAATAGGAGAGGGATTTATTGAGTTGGCATATATATATTAAAGGAGGATTTCAATACGACAGTGGAAATTCAGTTCTTCGAGTAGTAAATACTGCACTCTTTAGAGACAGTGAAAACTATGATGTTCTTCGTTCGAGTTTAAAACTAATTTAATACAGAGTCAGAAATTCAAATGGAGAGTTAGAGAATATATAAATTTTGTACCGAGAGATACGAACGTTGGTTGAATTGTCAGAAATAATGGGAAGTGGGGGGGGGGGGGTATGAGTATTCGCTACGTGCGTTTAATGTTTGAATATATACATATATATAGAAAGACATAGAAAATGAGAGAATATAGTAATGCATACTATCATCGCTATCTTTAACAATCCTTTGTCATTTTCGTTGGTCCTTTCTTCGTATATGCACGCAGCTACGAGTTCTCAATTGATTATTACATTTATGTCGAAATGCAGGAAGGAACGAATACGACGATCGAAAAGAATGCACTCGTGACTGGACAGAGCTTTGCTGATAAAGAGTAAAAATTGTCTGGATTCTGTTAAAGATCAATCGAATGTCGAATCGGAGATTCGATTGGAGAGTTAGGAAAACCTTCGTTTGGTTTCAAGAGACATAAAAGGTGGAGCCGGTGGAGAAGAGAGAGAAGGTTGAGTTGGCATAATCGCGAGCGAGAGAAGCAGGAGGAATGGGTCGAGTATAACGGCCGAAAGTCGGTCCTTCGCACAGTAAACCGCATTTCACCGTGGTCGTTTGGAGTATTAAATAATTATTATTTCGAAAGCGAGAGTGTAAACGATGGACGGCGGCGCCAGCTCTGGCGACAGGTAAAGAGACGAGACGAGTGTGAGCAAGCCTGCGCGAGCGGCTGGGCCGGGGTTCGCACTCTCTCCCTCTCTCTCTCTCTCTCTCTCTCTCATATTGTATATACAAGACGAATACACAGCGGTCGAGCGAGAAACGAACGAGAGGGAGCTCGGTGGGCTCCCTCGTGGCCCAGATTCGGCGTCCTTCCCTCCGGCAATGCTGTAGCACACTCGACTTCCTGCATAGGTCTCCTTTGCCCCCTCCACTAACGCCTTCGCAAACACGCCACACGCCAGCCGTCTCTCTTTTCCTTTCCTTTCGTTGCCTTTCCTTTCTCTCCCAAACGCTCGAGCAGCCTACTGCCCGTGGTCTTCACTACACACACACACACACACACACACGGCCGAAGAAAGTCCTCTAAACGAAACGCGGGGAAAGTAGACTCGACCTAGGACACCAGCACCAATCATTTTCTTAGTCTATATTCCCGCTCGATCTCATCTTCCCTCTGCTCCAAATTCTCAACAATTTTTCAATTATCAATTATATATATATATATATATATATACATAGTATATAGCTATACATCCGTTGAATGACAAACTTCCTCGGCGCTTCGCTAGATTCAATTATATAGTTTTTGCATCGAGTCACGCGGATACTCCAAACGATTTCTGTGTAAAAGCGTCAAGTAATTGTTCGATGTTGGACGTAACTCGTGTTTATCGTAATTTCTGTGTATTCTTGAGGATGCCGTGACTAATTAGACAGGAAGCTTAGCTTATCTATGCGATCTATCTATCATACATCATCAGTATACATACTGCAGAGTAGCTCGTAGAGTTTCGCTTTTTGCTCGCGCACTCGTGTCTCTTTCTAGCAGATATCTCCGTGTCCTTCGCTCGGATGTTCTTCCCGACACGCTCATTCATTTCCTATTTCCGCTTTCTGCAAAAAAAATTGCCAATGAAAAGACGAGGATTACGTGCGAAAGAACAGAGACACACGTATAGTTTGGAATTTGAGCGAAGGATCAAATCACGCGTGAAATTCGAGACTCCAATCGTGAATATATACTATATATATAGGTTGGATAAATTTTCGTACGGAAAAGGAAGAAAAAACGCCGAGTCATCGCATCATGACCTAATCCAATCTGCTTCGAGGGGAGAAATGCTTTCGATCTTTATTTACGCATGACGTAATAGCGTCCATCTCTCCGACACGCATACACCGGCCCCCCTCTGTATATACATGTATATATATACAGTCCCTCCACTTGCGCGCGCCTTTTCATATTTGAGGTTACGCAACGGCCGAGTATTTACAAATTCGCAGGCTCCCGAATAAATTTCACCAACGAGTCCAGAGTGAACAGTCGCATTGTGCCCGAACGATAATTTAAAAACAATCTCCACTGCGAATTATATATGCATCGTCAGCTACACGCGTGAATGGCCCATCGAATTTTACTCGATGCGATGTCTCGTGCATTTCTCACTTTTAATTGCGCACTTACAATTAGCCGGACGGGGGTTGGGGGGGGGGGGGGGGGGGTACCATCTTTTCTCCTCGTTTACGAGCCCAGTCGCTAAAAATTCCTTCGGCAGTCCTTGCCAATCAGTGAAATCGAGCCTGGAAACTTTGTCGATCGAGTCTCGTACTCGCGCGCACGTTCTCATCCGCAAACGATTGATTCTTGATCGATCCAAACAAAAGGACGAATTATTTCCATCTAGTCCTGGCTAATGATTCTCAAATGTCACACATGGCGTTAGAAACGTTCCCCTCGACTCAATCTGACACATTGCCATGCCTCTCAGGCCTGAATATTTTTTACACTATATTCTCTATTGGAATTCTTATTAACGTAACTATTTATTTAGGTTCCTTGAGGATAGCATCTTTTAATTTATTAATTTCTTCTCTTTATTTGTTTTGCAATTTTCTGCAGAATACAGGATATCAGCCGAATTTCTGTCTTTGGGACAACGACACGAACTATACTTCATTTGGGACAAGTACGTGGTCGGTGTAATTATTATATAAAGATGCACTCTTGGTTGTTTAATTTACAAATGGAAAGATTAGTTTTATATATATATATATTCTTAAGGCACTTTGCAATTTTACCGAAGGATCAAGCATATATCCATTCTCGTTGATCCATCAAGAAAGCTCGAATTTGACATTTGCATCTGGATCGTCCAAGGACAAGCGAAGATATATCGCGCTTTCGAACGGCGGTCATAAGCGACGAGCGATTCGAGCTAAATATAGTGCAAGCGCGATTTCTAATCTAACGCATGCTTATGTATCGTATATATACATATATATATATATATATGTATACGAACACGAATTCGCACGAACGCAGAAAGACGCGAAACGAGGAGTACAACGCGCCGAGCTTACAACGTAATTCCTAATTGCCTGCACTTTGCCAGTCCGTTCATTGGAATTCCGCGCAGAGTAGGGAATCTCATTGGCATAGCTTCTCCTCCTTCGCGAACTTTCCCGAGCGAGAATTTCGCACTAACCCAGTAGACAGGGATAGATATAGTACATTATTGGCTCGTCCTGCCATTTATCAAACGTTGCATCGATCATCATCCCGTTTCTGATGCATGACAAAGATTTGGAGACAACATCCCGTTCCTCCTATTTTGTCACTTGGCAAGAAAAGATATTTTTCCACGTTTAAACGAGCGTCCGGAAGTATTATAATTCGCGAAACTACACACCGAATACGCACACGTAGTCTCGCCAGGACTTAACGCGGGATTCCCCTGCAATGAGTTTCATCGGGGACGCCGCTTACATTGACATTTTAGCTGAATTAAACTCTGGGCCTTTGTATATATAATAAATACCAAAGGCCAAGTGCTGGCAGCGTAAAAAGTAACAATTTAAGAGGCAGCTAATTTGTCGAGAGACTTGATAAATTACGCGGGAAAAATTATCTTTTTACGTGGAAGCACCGCGCGTGTCTTATACCTGGCGCGAAAAACACTTTTTCGACTATAACTTATTAAGTGTTCAACGATCGGTTTTCCTTATATATTTACAACGATCATCCGTAAACGAGTCATTTCGAGTCGAGACAGACAAGGAGAGTCCTATACCGAACTTCTCCTATCGACACAATCGATTTCAGGGCCCTTGGCCAATCTTCCCACAGTTTTCGTATAGGAAAATTCCGCTGTTTTCACCAAGTTGATCGACGCGCATGGCACGCACGTATATAGCAAATTAACCTTTTACAATTGTTACGCGTCGATTGTGACTCGAGTTTAAATTTTATATTTGTTTTCCTGCGAGGAAACGATTGACTCTGAAATTGGAAGGAATTTGGAGTCTGCATCAGGTAGCCATTGGCGCGTTTCGTTCTCGCGATGAGAAAGTCAAACATTCGGTTGGATGGCGTAATTTAGTTTAGTCCGCAGTAAGAACGCATGTTCTAATGGAGATTTTTGAATTTTAAGAGCGCGTTGCATCGACGCGGCTGGTTCTTACGTTTGCGTATATAGTCGGATGGTTGGCACGGGAAAAGAAGCAAAGAGAGTGCGTGCGCTTGGCACGGCCAGAACGGGTTTTGCGCGTACGTAAATTTCTCCCGTTGGTATGGTCGATAAGATCGTTCTCTTGGAGAACGCCGTCAAGTTATATATATATATATATATATATATATTTACCGCTAGTGCGCTGCTACTGGCTGCTCCAGTGCACGTAACACGCGGGATTTCGCCTAACCCTTCGATCTTTTACAAACTCGCTGCACTCCCCCCTCCAACCTCATCCTTGTCCTCCTTAGCCAGACTCTTATCGATGAGGCACGAAACGAGCAGCCAGCCAAAGTCTATAAAACAAACTTCTCCTCGCATTTTGTAGCGAGCGAGAAAAAACTTGAACCGTAGCGAACGCCTCGGGACAAGAACGTAAACATTCGATTCATAACACGAATCTGTCAGTAGCTTTCCAAAGCTCTCGTTCCTTGCTGTTTTTTTTTTTTTTAGCTATATAGCTAAATGGGCCAAATATCGCTTACCCTACAGAGATTTCCTATAGGAAATGTAATAATTCTTATAGAGACGCGCGTTTGTATTGCTTTTTTCCTCCTTGACATTCACCAAGGACTCGCTCAAACTCATCGCTGCAATGATCAGGTTTTTGCCGTGCGTCATGACCAATAAGTTAGAGCGAGCGTCGATTATTACTTGCGGAATTTTAAGCGCGATAAACGTTGATTTATGGCTCGGAGACTTGGTTCGCTGAAATTAATTTTATCACTAATATGGAAATTGAGCGGGCCGCGCGCGGTCAGAATTCGGGTCAATGCTGCAGTCGATGGAATACCGCTAATATATATATATATGTATATATAAGAGAATAGTTTTTAATAAGAGGCTTCGCGTGTACTTGTACTCGTTTCAACCACGCTCGGATGTTTGTGGTTTACGAGCGATCGACCGCGTTGTAAAAGTTGGCGAGAGAGTAAAAATTCTTTCCGAAGGTCATCGATGCAAGAACACAAGAAAGGCACCAGCAGGACTCATTTGCATGGAAAATCAATGCTCGCAACGCTCGATTTTCATCACTCCTCGTTGCTCCGGGCTTTTAACGTTACATTGCTTTCCCAGGACCATGCATTTACTGCCTTTCACGGAATAGCATCGAGCATCCGGCAATCGTTATCCGTAGCCCTACTGCGATAAATAGGATTACGTGAAATCGCATTCTTGATACCTGCGCGCATTTCCTTGTGGAATGCCGTTGAACCCGGAATACGCGTATCGTTATTTTCTATGCGAATCAAGCAAGTTTTCTTTTTCTTATGAAAATTCTCCGAGCTATTTATTGCAATTTCGGTTACGAGATAAGGAGCAGAGCGTCGCGTTTCAACACACAGCGTCGATCGTCGTCGAGGGAGGATAAGTGTGCGGGGGGGGGGGGGGGGGGGGAGGGGGCCCAAGCAATTTGCATCGGATTTCAGGCAGCTGCAAGCCTTTATATAATCGTGGATCTTCGCTCGTAAGCTTTATGCGTGTTTCACTGACTCTGTTTACACGCGAGCGAGAGGTTCGATTGATGGCTTTCCAACGTTCGGCCTTTACACTGACCCAGATACTTGGCATAACGGAGCCCGAAGGTACATGCGCGTACAACGAAACTAGGTTCGAGTAATACTTGCAACTCTACTCTTGCTTTTAAGCCAATTAGTACATCGTTTATGTATACTCGTCTCTCGTCTCTCTTCCACGCGCATTCAAGTGTTGTGTGCACAGCCCTAAAAACTTCCAAACGTTTTCTGCGTTTACCAACGCGCGTGCACGGTATTAACCGCTTATTAGTTAGGGTCTACACCGTAGCGAACTAGAGCACGCTAGGTCACGTGCTTCGATCACTCTCAGCCCAATCTTCCACTATATTTTGCAATCCACAATTGTGTCACGATCAAGTTCAATGTTGTCGCGCAATTCGTTTCGCTTCTCCATTATGGCAAACTCGAGTTTCTCAGAGAACTGCAAAACAATACCGTGTTCTTTATTTGTACTTTCGATAGTAGTGCAAATATCCAAAGAACGTCTTTACAAGTCTGCGAGGACGTCGATGTGCGTCCAAGGGACGTGTCTAGGGATGCCCCCTGTGAACGTCGTCTCCCATCAGTGCGCAATCGTGCAATCGCTTTCGATAAACGGCTCGATTTAAGATCGAGGCTGATTCACTGTAAATGTAGAATATTTACGCCGTGGGAGTTTCACAATCCCTCTTCTGTGTTATTTTCACGGACGTCGTAGAATTTTAAAAAGGCTCTATACTGTACGGCTGCATTTCCGAAGCGAGTATTTTTATTTACGTTTACGCGAGAAGCTTTAGTAGGGGGTCCCCCCGATTGCCAGCGTGCGCAGATGGCGCTCGTGAAAAACGGTAAACACTGCTGCGCGCGTTGCGTGGTTCTCCAATTTACTCACGTATTCTTACACAAGCTAATAACTTATTCCGTGTAGCGAGACTCGCTATACCTAACGTTACACACTTTGTCAGCTGAAATCTGGCGCGGGAAAGTACTGCAGTGTCGGGGCTCTCGAAAATGGGCGTCGTCAAGGTTACGTCGTCCCGTTTGATTCCTCCAGTTGAAACGACCCTATAACCTCTAACGGCTCTATCGCGAATAACACCAACGAAGCAAACTTGACAAATTTCAACGACACTCTCGAACATTCCCCTGCAAGACTTTCGTTCGAGCCGCCGTTTCGATATCTCTAGCTGTCTCGAACACGGAGCCTGATCCTATAATATGATGGTTATAATGAAGGAGGTTAAACGGGAGATCGAGCGAGATGAGTTATCTAGGAACGCTAATTAGTTTTCCCGCGCTATATCATTAGCCGTATTTATCTGGATGAGTATCTCTAATGAAATAGCATCGAGATGGGATGTGCAGCGGCGACGGGAGAGAGATTTGGCGCGCGAGGCGAATTAATCGCGCCGTGAAAATCCACTGGACTTCCGTAGCTCGTATTAGCGGCTGCTACCCGAAGAGCGAGATACGTTTATCGAGGACTCGGCGTGTGTCTAATGACTCGCGTGCGTGTAATTGCGGTCATATCTAGCTGCTCTCTCGCTAAATTACGAAACTCGGTAGAAGGGGCTTTCCCGCGTCGAACGAGACCTCTCTGTCTCCCCCTCCCCCAACACGCGTCTCCTTTGGAAAAAGTCCCGAGAGAATTTTTGCCACAGCGCTAAAAACCCGTTTGTTTAGAAATTGCGCCCCTCGCGGCTCGACTCGACTTGACTCGACTGTCCAACGGCAGAGCTAGAATTTCCTATTGAATTATCGCGCCTGGCACATATATATATATACCATGCAGTTTCCTCTAGCTGCTCTCTCAAAGCACATTTTTCTTTCGTTAATTACTTTCTAGTTCAAGGGGCTATCGAGATATCATCGTTATTCTCTCCGATTTTTTCCTCCAAGACCCAATGGCCAATTTTCCTACTTTTGACCTTTAGCCGCGTTCACGCGGGACTCTGTATTTATTTGTCTGAATCGTCAGAAAAGAATTTTGTCAAATATATATATATATATATATATATATATATATAGAAAATAAAGAAATTTCTACGGTTCTTCCTTACTAAGTCTGATTATTCCACCGGTTAAAGGCGAGGATAATTTTTCGGAGGCAACCGATGGCGATGATTCGCCGTCGTGTTCGAACGAGCGATTAAGAAGATATGCTGCGTCGCTATGTACATCGCTTGGTCACAGTTGCATGGTCAGGATTAATGTGTAGCGGATGCAAGTGGATAGGAGAGGAGGATGCGGGTTCCCATGCGGAAATGACGTTCGCCGATGCGAACACTATAGTACTGTCCGTTGGTGGTGGATAGACACTAGACACGTATCTCCGAGAATGCCAGCGGGGTCCATCATTATTGGCAATTGGCAATTGGCATCCGTCGCAGTTGCAGTTGCATCGCGAAAGCTAACCTAGCCACGAGTTTCTACGTAATGACTCGTTCGCGCCTTTTTTCCATTTTAATCGATCTCACCTCACGAGCGTCGCGGCAATTCACCTCGCTAACCTCTCGCCACGTATCGATGGTACCTTCCCCCCCCTTCCCCCTCCCATCCTCTTTTCCTCTCAAAACCAAATCCTTCCGACTCGTCTAATTCCAAGGCTGTCTCACCGTACGAAACATATCAAAATATGTCAAGGCTGTGGAACGATCAAAACTCGCTTCTTAATCGACCACTCATTTTTTATCCACCTCCACAGTTTAATTGGTCCCTTTGTGCGATCCTCGCACAGAACAGCTTTACCTGTGTATAAATATATATATATGGAGTGAGAAGAAACCGTGTGCAGCAATATGTAATGGTAAAAATGATTAACCCGCAAACCGAGTCAAGGTCTTCGCGGTCCGTTCAAAAGCTATATACAATAGAAGGTTTATAATATTTTTTTTTAATCTTCCAAGTGGAACAGCTTGTCGATAGAATCGCATCCTCTCGAGGCTCTCTTAATGCCAATTGCCAAGGATTTTCCATTTGATTGGCCATCGCAGCGCGCGCGTATTATAGTTATCGCGACCCATATGCCTCTCGCTTTCGGTGAATCGCGAGAAAAATGAAGCACGCGAGCCAATTCCGACCCGATTTCTTTCAGCAGCCATCCACGCTTGTGGAATCATTACGGAAACTGGAATTTCTATTTTTTTCCATCCTCGTAGAAACATCTGGATCGAGAAAGTATCCGCGCGAGCGATCCGGACTACTGCACGAGAGCGCCTTTTAACGTCTTCTCCGCGGCATAGCAGAAATATTCCGAGGAATCCTTCGAGGATTTTTCTAGCAAAGATATCCTTCGTGAATTTATCATCGTTGGATCTTTCTTGCTGGTCAAATAATTAACCGAGTTTCTTGGGCCAATATCGATTTTCGACGAGCGTTTATTTGCGCTGCCTCACCGGAGGCTATATATATATATATACGCATAGCAATAGGAGAGCCGCGCTTTTCCGCGCGATTACAGGGGAAACCGTGTTTTCTTGCGGAAGTACATTCGCCATGTACGCGATCGACTCTCGTTTATCGTTGCGTAAGTCACTAGGGAGCCATGGGAAAGAATGCCCTTCGCGACAGTGACCATAATCACCATAACTCCCGTGCGGCTACTTCCGTCAAACCTATGTCTCTCTCTCTCTCTCTCTCTAAACATATATACATATACTTTCGCAAAAATATACGCATCGCTTAATAAGAAAAAAATTCATCAAGATTCTTTTCCGAGCAAAACTTCGGGGCATTAAATTCAACACTTTCAAATTTAAATTACGATTATTCGATGAGAGAATTGAGATTATTTACTATATATATATATTACAGTTTTATAACGGGAAGCTCGCGATTGTTCTCGGAGATTAAAAGCGTTCAATTGGAAATTATACACGGTAGTTCGATAGCCGGAAAAGCTCGCGCTATCCTTTTCAGAGATTCCTTATAATATTTAGCATTAATTCAGTGTTTAAAATTCAGATGATAATTCGATAGCTCGGCATGATTTTTCAAAGATAAGACGAGTAGATATAACGAGTGGTGGCTAATTGCTAATTGGCGCGTTCGCGATCTCGCGAGCCAGCATCGTCTGTTATTTGGAACATATCAGATGGCGGAAAAGCAGAGCCGGTGGAAAGTAGCGGGATATCCAAGTTCACCTGCACCGGATTAATAACACACACACACGCTTCCAGTTAACGCTTATTTACGAGCATCCACCATTCAAATAATGCAACACCGCCAGATTTTCAATCGAGCCGTCTCATTCTCATTCGCCAGGCTCCAGAGAGAGAGAGAGAGAGAGAGAGAGAGAGAGAGAGAGAGAGAGAGAGAGAGAGAGAGAGAGCGCGCACGAGTCGATAAATTCATAAATCATGAAACATATTTTCCAATTAGAGTCATCGGCAAAAGGAGAACGTTCGCTCTCGACTTATCGAGATTTCACATATTTTCAAACAAAATATCGCAGAGTAAATCTCTGCTATTGGAGTTTGAACAGTTTGCATGGTCCGTGATGATTCTTCGCGCAGGAAAGTCAGCGTCTGTCGTCGAGCTGTCTATCGCGAAGAGAGAGAGAGAGGGAGAGAGAGAGGTGGTGAATTTGATTTTGAAGCAATGCCTCCTATAGTAACGTATTTCAGGATATTCTTTGCAGGATTTTGATCGATGGAAAGAGTTTCCGCATGCGAGCTGGAGCTTTTGGCAAGAACGGTGAGAGATTCTCCAGTGGAATCCCCGAGTGATTAGCGATGATTTACATATATACGGCTGCTTGACTAGATCGTCCGACAAATGTAAAAGCTTGCGTACGTTGCACGCCTACGTAGATACGAAGCCGCCAGCGTGTTCGCGGAGAAAGTCTCGCTGGCTTCTATACAGGGTGTCCTCGAGCAATGACGAATCAACTGTCACGAATCCCAATGAGCAAACCGGCACCGTTTCACTCGTGACGCTTGTACCGCGGAACGCCAAACATTTTCCAATTTTTCACCAGTGAATAACGGACGTGCAAGTGGGAAACCTTCCTAAAACCTTTCTCACACTTTCTAAGCAAATTCGCATCGATAGACCCGAAGAACACTCTGTATATATATATAGTATCCTGTGACACGTGTGTTTACATCGGGAGTACGCTTACGTAGTGTCGGAAAATATCGTAAAATATTCCTCCAAAGTCCTTCGGATCCATCGAGATTGAACGAAGAAACCTTACTGCGGAGCTACAAGTTGAAATATAGAGCGAGATATTCCTGAAGATCACCCTGTACAGAGTGCAGCAACGCTCGTCTCGCTACGCAACAACAGAGCTGCAACGACAACTGTCGAACAAAGAAAAATTCTCGCGAGAGATCCTGACGTCAGTTTATCTGGACACGTGGTCCGAATGAAAATTGCCTATCAGTCGAATCGCGAAACGATAGTCTCTTTTGTTCGGCCAGTGCCGCTGGTTGTTCGTATATATATATATATATATAACATATACCTAACAATAGCACAATATAGAGTTTATCGGAAGTATATATACATATATATATATATATATCAATAGACTTACATTTTCGTAGCCGCTCTCTCATGTCAGTGCTGCGCTTCGATCAGTGGAACATCGTGCTACATCGTTGCTTCATCGCGATGAACGTTCTTCAGCCATTGGCTGTGCGCGGATCAGACGAGTCGCTGACAATAACGGATCGCGAGACTCGAATTTCTCGAGGTCAGCCAAGGTCGAAGGAGAGAAAAGTAGAAGGTCGAGGTGAATAGAGTCCGTCGATCGGTCGAGGAAACGAAAAAACCCCGAAGAAACAGATGCCTCGTACTTCCTGCAAGAATTGCTCATCGACGTAACTGCTTCTTGACTCGCGCTTCGGACGATACGTTTCACGGTGAGAGGCCGGTGCTCGACTGCCTGGCCTGCCTAGTGCCTCGCTCGACCGTTCGGTTCTTCGCTCGTCCGGGCGATCGAGAGTGCACGGTGGATTCCACTTGCTTCGCTGTATTTTGCCCACCACCGTTTCTTTCCGCGCGTCCACGTCCATCCAGCATAGCAGCCCAGCCCCCCTTTGCACGACAGCTCTCCTTCGCGGTGCTCCCTCGTCGTCCTTTATTATTATACTTCGATCGACGCTCGTCACCCCCCTCCTCCATGCACCACCAAAACCCTAAGAGTTACCATTTCCGCATCCTACGCCCCGGAGGACACATCTCGATCTCCAAGTCGAAATTCCTTTAGGATGTTTCTATCCCTCCTCGATCTTGAAATTTTCCATTTCATTTCAAACGTGTTTTTTCACTTGCTATCCCGACTCTTTTCTCCAGTATTAAATTATTAATTCTCTTCTCTATAGGCTCGTCAATCTCTCAACCTGGTTATACTCCTGCTCTCCTCAGACTTTTCCGCATTCCTATATATCAAGACAGCTCTCATGATTATGTAAAATCTATTATTTTATTTAAAACTACCATTAATTTCTTTTCTATACGAATTCTTTTTACGAAGGATATATACAAGTTTTCACTTATTCTGGATTACTCTCGAGTTACACAGTACCTTAATAACTCGTTAATTTTTCGCAACTGCTACTCCGACTCCCGATCATTCATTTATATTATGTTCTCATCACTTCCGCATTCAGTCCTATGTATATGTATATATGTATATATGAAAACTCCTTACGATTATACAAAAGACTTTATTATTTGATCTTCGGAACAATCCGAGTACACAATGATTTTCTTTTCTAGTCAAGAAAATATATATAAATTAATCTATTTTAATCGTACATCGTACGCAAGGCACACGCGACAAGTGGGCAAAACAATTTCGGCGATTGGAACCAGTTTTGAGAAATTCGCACTTCCCGTTAGTTACGGGATGCACGTAGCAGCGAGGATGAGCCAACTCGCTCATTGCGTAATACAATAATATATAATATACATAGTAAAAAAGAGCATGCGGCTCATCGACACGCGTACACATATAACAGTACCTTTTCTCCAGTCGTTATTACTCCACGGAGAATGCGACAAATCTATTTAGCTGACTCGGCTCTCATTTGGGACGAAGAAATCACTCGATGTTTGGCCCACTTGAAACTTTGGAATTACTCAATTTCACTGTGACAAATTGCCTTACGAAATTGCGCACACGCACGCACACTAGAGTATATGTATAAACTGGCGCCAACGCCACACACACACACACACAACGTACACTCTTCTCGAGTATCGTTTCCTCGCGGAAGTGACCTGTAAGCACTACTTAAGACTGACAGAAACCGATATTAGAAAACTGTACAAAGCACCACGGTGCGTCCGCACTTTGCTACGGCAAATCATCAAAAGCCGGAAATGATTCATTTTCACTCGCATTAATCATGCAGGAAGGTATATAGAAAATAAGTATATCGGTCTGTGAGTGCAATTCAGTGATCGGTACTAATGCTAGTAGTATACTTAGTTATACACACACACATATATATATGTATTCTTGTATAGAAAATGGAAGAAGAAAAATACAAGAAAAAAAAAAAAAAAATGGTATTCGAGCGCATTCCCAACTGCGATGCATTAAAAATTGACTTTACTCCACGAGGAGCTCGCGTAGGACGCGTAGTTTTTCCCCCTTCTTTTTATAAACTACAGAAGAATTACTGGCGCGCGTTTAATTGGCAAGGATGAATAGCACCGAGCGGCGGACGACGTTGAATAATAGAAAAATTGCTCAATTTCATGCGCCAAATTGATTATCTCATTTTGCAATATAAATGCTGTAAGAGAGTGCACCACTATTTTAGCCGAGTTAATGCTTCGTTTAACTTGTACCTCGGAGTTACGAAATGTATTCAAGTATCCATCTTTTATTACCTTGCGATTGAAAGGTAGAAAGCTTTCAGAAAACTTCTTTACGTAATTCAAAATCTTTAAATGCACACGGGTGAAATGCGCCTCGTATACACCTGCCACGACATTCTCCATAACTTAGGCAACAGAATTCTATATGACGCTTGAGAATTCACGTAATCATTTACATGCTTCGTCGCATAACGTAACAACAATAATATCGACTAAAAATATATTTACAAACTCCTCATCGCTCGTACCGTCGTTCCGCAAGCATTTGCAAATTGTTGTTACAGCTAAACAAAACCAAAAAAAAGAACCTACATAATAATCGATGCAGCAAATCTCTCGCGATTCGCCAATACAAAATGAAGCTTTAATACTAAGAGAGAGGGATGAACTTTTGCAAGGGCAGTATATACATATAGGTATATGGAAAGACAGTGGAGAGACCGAAAGGTTCAAAGGGATCGTGCGCGCGCCAGAAGAGGTTGTTATTGTTTGGCGAAGAATTACTTGGAACGGTGAAGTGTGATTTAGTAGCGGCGGGCGATGCATGAAAGCGAGTGCCAAGGTGAAAGAAACACGCGTGCATAATGACAGTGAAAGGATGCGGATTTGTCATTGGTCGCGACAAACTCGGTGCTTATTACCGCTGGTAGATTTCGCGAGCGCTGCACGCGGACAACCTCCTTCGAGAGAGGAGAACTAGTCAACAACGGGTCGTTCGATGATTGGCTCGAAGAAATCAATCGTTTTCTCGACCGTCAATAAATTGGACCGAGGAGATGCTGCGCGCGGATGGTACGTTCTACCTACACACATACAACTGTATGATAAACCCGCGTGACAATAGCTTCGCTCTTCCCAAAGCCGTTGCCACTCACGTGGAAACCAGGTTAAGATCCGTGTTGCGACAGTTTGTCGTCGTTAGGATTTTCGGCTGATTCGCCAGTAGCTCCTTTGTGTCATCCGTACATACGGTTATTCTGAAAAGAAAACGTTGGAATTTAGCAGGTTCGTGATTTTTCTTTGTTTAATTTTTAATTCGAAGTATCTCGCAATGTTCCCTGCAGTACCCTCCGTACCCCCCCCCCCCCTACTTGAAAGATCTATAGTATAGCGAACTTGAAAATTCGCCTGGATGGAATGCGCGATATTCCAGAGGTTCCGCGATAGTGAAAGAACGACGACGACGACGACGACGACGACGACGGCCATTATGGGATAAACGGGCAAGCGTTCATTAGAAAGTACAAATGTGAAAACTTGTGGAAGAATTTCATGCTTACCCGTGGCTGGATTCTAAGCTGTCTATAGTGAGCTGATCGATGTAGACTCTGGGAGTGTAAAAGAGTCTCCAGGTGAGGGGATTGAAAACGGAAGTCTGGTACTCCCAGGACACCTCGACGTGATCGAGTTTGCCCACGGTTTCCCCTGGCAGGACAACCGTGTGAACGCTTCCGGGCTCGTAGTATTTCGAGCCAGTGCTCAGCTGCATCTTCTCGGTCCTCTTCCCGTTGAGGCCAACGGCTCTTACCACGAACATTCCCACTTCGCCACCATGGGTCAAACTCTCGTTGGTCTTGGACGTTTTTATCGTCACCCGATAATGGGACCCTGCGATCATTGCGAAAATATCTTTCTTTTCTGCTGATCCCCAATTATTCTTCGCATCCATACAATGTATATAGTATACACACACGATACTCGAGAGCGAGTCACTCGCATGTTTACATACATACGTCTAAATCGATATACACACTTACTGCAAAATGGTTTCTCCGGTGACGTCATGAGGTAAACAGAAGCGTGATAATTTCCAGGTTGAGCGTCGAGTCCGAATCTGGGACAATATTGGTTGACGCAGTCGAAACAGGCGCCTTCTTGGAATTTTTGCCAGGATGCGCAAGGAACGGCCAAGAAGGAGCAGGGGGTATTGATGCTCTCGATGAAGTACTCGTAGCTTCTAATGTGGTTGCAGCCGAGGAATCGTTTGATACCTGTGTGTGGAGCAATTCTCCTCGTTACGTCGTCGCTTGCTTATATATATATATATATATATATAGCTCTGTCTCTTCTATACTTTGAATCAGATTGATCAATGGGGGCTACGTGCACTCACCTCGAAAGAAGCTACCGCGTTCGCGCGTGATCGAATTGAGGACACCCTCGTTGCAACCTGGCTGATTGCGACCCCCGTTCGGATAAAAATCGATGTGTGCCACTTGTTGAGAAATCCCGAGACCTCCACTGATAAATGGACTGCAATCCGTGTGAATGGCCGTCACGAAGCTCGCGTCCGTTGGATCCAGTCGTACCATCGGCGAGGTGTTGCTGAAATGCGGCTCGGCTGGGTCCAATCCTAATTCATTTTTCAACCATTCTTTTATTATTTTAACGAATAATCATTTTTCCATGCTCCTTATTCGATCTAGGTCAGTCAATAAGGTTATCGCTTTGACTTGGAGGGAATAGTTTTCTACTCGATTAAAACTTGATTTTTAGCTTAGCGTATATATACAATTAAATTCTTGAAACTTTTCGCTGCTTTCGCTACTTATATATATATATGTAACTCTTAATTAGGTGGATCAGACGATTAAATGGGCGGTGACCCTGTACGCCTAATTATATATAAGGGTTTGTAAGAGGAGGAAATGTGCCTCTTCTCGCGACTCCGTGGGTTTGACATAAAATAAGAAAACACTTTCAAGGATTTCGTGAACCGGAGCACAAGTGCCTCAAACTATTTATTACTGTTACACCCAGGGCTTCGATACAATATGTCCGGTCTCGGCGGTAGTCAACGCAAATCTGTCTACAACTCGTCTTATCAGAGCGATCAGTCACTCTCTTTATGCGTGCGCATTGGCCAATGCCGACGATTGGCAAGTGGTGCCATCGCTTACCTACTAATTCTTATAGGTTAAGGTTCGGAGTCTTATCATACGTATATATACGTTTATATAAAACAGTATTTATTTCAACGCAAATCGTTTATGATTTTATCGACGCAACCTTAACTCTATTATATACGAGCGTGGCGTGCCAAAGAAGAAATTAATGGTGAGAATGATCGAGAAGCTGGCAAGAATATTGCGTGGTTTCTCCCAAGTTTCCGCGCCTCGGATTTTTTCATAGAATATATGCAAGTTGAAATTTCTTCCCTGATATCCGCGAGACGGCCTATATACTCACGTAAGAATTACCGCATGTTTGACCGTAATATATTCCCGCGGTTGTATATATATATATATATGTATAGAATATTACGTTTGAATTACGCAAAGGCGGAAGCCACTTTTCGGTCTAGCGAGACGATAAATCGAAAGTTTTAGGTCAAAAACGACAAGTAAAGAGGATTTGCAAAGTCTCGATCCTCATTGCTTTCCACTCTGTCTCTCGGATGAAAAACCTTTCATCGGTTCCTTTCTTTCTCTAACGTCTTTTACTTTAATTCCTTCAGCTTTTAATAAATTTTTATTAGATTCCGTATCAACTAGATTTTCCAATCAGTCCAAGAGATGCTCGCCGTAATTTAAAGCTTTGTCATTTAGTCTTCGCGTGAGAAGAAAATGTCGATTTATTTCTTTCTTCATCTTTCTATTACAGTTTAACAATTTTCTAGATTCCATGAACCTGCAGTTTTGGTAATTAAAGGGATGTTGTTTCATCTTGTTTTCAACTTTTATTCGAACGGAATGAACCCTCACTGATTTCTTTCTTTCCTTCAATCTTTGTCTTTCTCTTTTGTTTTCTCCCAATCTAGAACTTTCTAGACTGATTCAACCAATTTTTGCAATCAACAAAGGGATGCTGCGCAATGTTCCGTTCATTATCTTGCATTTGTCTTTGGTAAAGAAAACATTTCAATTGATTTCTCTCTTTCCATCTTTCTCTTAGTCATTATACTATATATATTTTTCTCTCCGGCTTGAAATAAGAAAATTTTATCAATTAGGTAAACTAAATTTGGTAATTTCTATACGGAACTCTCTATAGCGTCTATGAGCTATTTTCCATTTTTTAACACTAAAGCTACTATTTGGCGGTCAAATGGCCCTATTTAAATATAAACACGCGTGTATAAAAAATCCTCGGTACGTTTAGTGTCAAGCAATAAAAAAGAAAACGATAAATTCCTCTCTTTTACCAACATCTCTCAATCTCTCGTCTTTTCTCCACAATAAAAAGATTTCATCGATTCAAAGGACCATCCTCCATTGGCTCAGAGTTTCACATTAAAGTTTCGTTATATACCAAACGGTCTTTCGTTTCAACGATTTTTCTACGCGAATCCTCTATTCCAGTGGTCTAGCATATAGAAAGCATTTATTGCAACACCATGTTAGGTCTTGTATACGAGGGAAAGTCACCGAAATTACACCAGTTTAGAAAAGAACCTTGAATCTTCCACTATAACCTTTTATTTTTATCGCTAAGGAAAAATCTGAAGTAACTCTACGAGCATAACGTATCAAAGAGACCATATATATATACATATAAGACGGTTCGTTGCGTCACAACGAAGCAAGGGATGGATGGACGGAAACTATATATGTTTTTTTTTTCAAGAAATGCTGTAGCATTCGGAAAGAAAGTTGAGAAAGATCGGCGCGAGGAGAGTCGTCCGAGGCAGATATATTTTCGCGAGGCCCCGAAGCATATAATATGTGGCGCAGTGAACAAAGCGTGACAGGAATTCGTAAGGAGGAGCATGACTACGCGGAAAGAGGAGGAAATATTCTATAGGCGTATCCCGGTAATAGTATCAGAGATAACATATATGTATATACATGGTATAGAGGTACAGAGCGTGGGTCGAGGAGGAAGAGATTGTCCGGAATCTCGTTGGGTGCAGGAGTGGATCGTATCGAGCGAAAGGGGGCGTTCCATGGGATAGGCCGTTCCAGGCAGGATTTAATGGGCTTTCATCCTGCTTCACCCTACTTATAGATTGTACGCAGGCTTCTTCCTTCATCCTGCCACTTCTTCCAGCCACGTGTTCCCTTATTACAGTTGTTTACCGCAGACTTGTCTTCGGGCGGGTCTAAGGGTGTACCGACCAGACCTAGTCGTCAATCATGCATTCTCCTAACCCTCGAAGGATCGTTTCCCTTTCTCGAGGCATTCTCAAGAGTCCGCAGGACGAGTCCCTTTTCCAGCGGTCCCTGCGGATCCATGGCTTCGTGCAAAGTTGAGCCCTCCCCTCGCATCGACGATACCCTTTCCCAGCCATCCTCGGACCACCCATGCTAATACCCATTCTTCTCCTCGCTGAGTCGTTGAGCCTCTCTCCCAGCGGCCAAGCCAGCCAGCCCACCACGCGACGCGATCCGGAGCTCTTACAATTATTCGTCGCAGTCCTTGGAAGCCTCGCGCCTCCTTCTGTTATCCTGGTAGTTCCCGATGGGATCGATAGCTTACGTAACAATAACCTGGCCATCTTGGCCACTCTGCGCGCAGACGCCATTGATTGGAAATTGAAAACGGTCCTCGAGACGATCTTTGCCTCCTTTCTCCCACCCCCTATCCAATCGAACCGTCTTTGCGCCAAAAGACTCTGTGCACGAACCTTCGACGTTTCTGCTTGGTGGGAAAAAATTGCTAGCGCGTGGCGGCGAAGAAGATACTCCGCGTACAGTGTGGCACATGCAAGGCACACGAAAGCGATACGATCGGATTAGTCGTGTCGTGCACTTAACGGATATGGTCAGTGGAAACGTGAGCACGGGTTCGAAGGTTGCAAATGTTGGAATTTGTTGAGAGATTGATAGGTGGGTGGGGGAAGGGAGGGAAAGTTAGTTAAGACCGATGGGCCTTGAAACGCGAACGCGCAAGGAGCTTTAAACGAGTCCAAGTTTTTTGCGAGATTCCTCTCTCTCCTGCCAGCTGATACCCTGATCGTTTACGATTCGATCGGCCATCTTCGTACGCCTCCGGATGTCCCTGACTGCCCCTGACTGGAGGAGGGGCCGCGTTTTCATCCGACCGCCATCGATCGCCACCGGAACGAGAAGCAAAACAATCGGAAAGAAGCAGCCTGCTCTATAGTTTGCCAACCACTCCATCATTTTTAGCGTTAAACTCTCGCACCGACCTGACCGACCGATCCCTATATTAAAAATGAACCAGGCCCCCCGCCAGCCCAGTTTCTCCACGCGATCCATCCACCACTGGCCTCGTCTCTTGCTCTTTTCGCCGCTTTATTTCCAACGAACATCTTAAATAAAGAGTATTTGGCATTTCTAAAAACTTCTATTTCCATAGTATACCACGCTCTGTCGATCTATTCTTCAATTTTTATATTTTAGCAAATTACGATTCCTCTGGTACGAACATTCTAATATATTTCTTTTTTAACAGTTTTCTATACATTTATCTATTGTACAGATAAATAGCGCAGAGCTGCTAGAAAATACATCTGTATTTCTTGACTTATTCTTTAATTTAGATATATGTATATCAGCAAGGCACGTTCTCTATACTGCAGCTGTCTTTAACAAATTATCAATTCATCCGCAGTCCTAAAATTCAAGTGTGTTTCTTTTGTTTCGTTTCTCGAATTTTATATTCTTGTACTTACAAGGATAATGCATAGAGAATAAAATTCATGATTAAGCGACAAAGAGACGAGTTGGCAGGATTATACATAGAAAACAATAAGTGAGGGGTTTTGTTTACCAGTGATTCTGCCAAGGATGTATCCATATCGAACTCGAAGAGTATAGCCAACATAACCGGACGTATGGGCACCTAAACTGTGGCCTATGAAGTGTATGCGAGATGGAGGTATTTTGGCTTCCTCGATGACCTGAGAGACCAAACGTGCTGTCATTGCACCAACCAGCCTCGTGTTGGCAACCGCTTGTGGATAAGGAGGTCCAGCCCCGCTGATCCAGTTAACGATCACAACATTGCAGTCCTCCCGTATTAGCAGCTCTTTCACTAACCTCTGCAATCATTTCAATGCAATAATCAATAAACCAATCGTATTCGTCGATTCTCTCCAAGTGGCTCGTAGCTCATTGATACTGAAATAACAATGTGCAACCATACATAAATATAAACGCTGTATACTGTAACAAGTTAATAAAATACAGTACAATTTTTTCGGAAGATTTAACACCGAAGGTGATAGTCAATATATTATATATTTATTTCTTTTTACTTTATTAAATTTAATAGTAATAAAGCTCGGAGAACGTAAAAATTGGTGGAAAATCTTTGATTAAAACCATTGCACAGGTTCTGTTAATTGTTAACTTGTTTGTGCATGTATTCTCTCAAACTTACCAGAACCCACGTTTTGTCCCCATTATCGAGAAACCCGTGAATGATGAAGTAGAGATTGGCATCTTCGACGAAAGGCGCGTTGCGAATAGTATCCGGGTGATCTATCTTCAAATAATGAGGATTCTCTTGATTGTGCCGAGAGTGTAGGGTGTAACGGGGATTGATGGTCTCCGGACGACCGGGGAACTCGGAGACCGGCCGATTTTCCCCAGACCATGGTGCCCCGATGTAGAAGCATCCGTATGGTTCGTAGCACCTCCACATGTACCACTCTGACATCAAAATACGAATGCATTTTTAACAAATACTATATATATATATACACATACATATATACAATATTGGTTTTTGCGAGTGGAAAAAAAGTGAGCGATAATTAACGTTGTAGTGGATTCGTCGCGCGAAAAAAAACAACTAAATATCACTATTACTGTATCCATATCGTTGTGCACCAAAGTTGAATAATAATAATTCACAGTAAGATAAGTTTTTTCCGACTATGCTCTAACAGGAAAATCGATCGATGTTACCTATATATCAGCGAGCAATTTTTTGCGCGATATATTCTCACAAGAGGATAAAAAATTGAGTTAGGCGTGTGACGAATTTTGATTTATCTAATCTATCCGCGGTGCAGGGTCAGTCACGCGTGACCGGGGAAGATCGAGAGTCGTATGGAAAAGAAGGAAGGATTTATCGAGCAAGGTCGCGAAGGGTGTTTTCTATAATTATATTTATAAGCTAGCGCGGTACATGCCCCACGCGTCCCCGACATATCACAGGTTCGGTCGCCACACTCGACACTCGCCGCTCGCCCGTGAACCAATATTTACTATCAAGTTTAACGCCGGGAGGTTCGCGTCACGAATCGCTGTGGGCTCTCCGGGGTTATCAGCCGGTGTCCTAACGATATCGTCGCGACCGTTCTATATCAGTTCCTTGAAGAAACTCCGTCGCTATTTTGTCTCTCTGCTGGATTAACGATTAGCCAGCGATTTTAATTGCGCGCGCGCGCGCGGGCGCACGTGACTGCAACCGAGATGACGCTCATCCCCTTATGCGGACCATTCAATTTTCATGGATCACCGACGTTTCGACCAACTGCCAGCCGACGACAGATAACCCGCTGTTAAATAATTCCTCGACAAAAAATCTCTACGTCAGACGAGTTTCTTTCGTTCCTTCTATATATGTATATGTATATACACATATCAGCTACCATTTTCAAATTTATATTGGAATATTTAAGAATGTATTTTCAGGTTTCTCCTTATCGAGTGATAAAACGTGCATAAGTGTAAAATTTCTATCCCAATAACGAGTACCTTTCGTTTCTTCTATATATCTATTATTTTAACTTAGACCTGTATTTTTAAATTAAAGAATTCTTTGGTTGGTTCAGTTTTCCTCTGGCAAACGGTAGAACGTTCACCGATGCAATGTTTCTACATTAAACGAATTTTCTTCAAAACTTTTAACGACTCCCACAAGTGGTCCAAAATTATAAGAGAATTTCCATAATTTTTGCATCGAAAGGTAAATATCATTAGTCGACGCAAAGGTTCTACATCCGATGATTTTGTTTTCATTCTTTCAACAACCGACCTTCCTTCAATTTGTTCAAAATTAAGAAAACTTTAGACGCTGATTATCGTTTCGATGAGCTACATAGACCGCAATGTGTTGAAAACGTTGCAGCGAGCCGACTCGAGTCCAGGAACGGTCGGAAATGTTTCTACAGCATTTTTACCATGCGATCTAAACTATAATAATATATCATAGAGCTTGACTATACTTACGATCCTCAAAGTCGAATTTATTTTCCTTCTCTTCCGGCGACAAAGTTGTGGTTGTAACATTGAGAATGTCACTGTCGCCTCCTATGCTCTTAGAATCGTTCTTCTGCGGTAACGTGGCCATCATATTGGCGGTGTAAGTTAGTATTAGGAGGGTTTCGTTAAGAAACATTTTGACGAGTCTCTGTGTTTTTCTTGTAAATATATACGTGTATATATTATTGTCTATTAACGAAAATAAATCTCAAAACTTATATTATCGGATGTATTCTTCCTAGGACAGTCCTTAAAGTTGATTTTCTGTCTTACTGTGCTGGTCACAGAGAGCTTTCAATGATATTTTTCTTCTCTTCATCACTTTACTGCTATACTGCAGGTATATTTGTGGATGTAGCAGCGACTGTGTTATTACTGGTCGTTTACGGGTGAGATCTAGAGCTCTGGCACGTATTCTAGAAGGGTCTGGCAAAATGAACCAGTTTCTGGATAAATCCGGCTGCTCACTGAATGAACGCTATGCGAGACGTTCGATATAGCGTACCATAATATGGAGAAAAAAATCTATTGACGTACGAGAGCAAACTTATCGTAGCGAGTGCAGAGTCTCCTTCGGATCTCGCAAAATAAACAAAAATCTATCGGTTATCACACTCCCACTTTGTGTACAAGGAGAGGGAGAGAGAGAGAGAGAGAGAGAGCTGTCGATCAATAAAGTTTTATTGTATTGTACCAATCTCTTTTCGTAAACTATTTCGTATTGACGTATAAGTATATCTATATAATATATGTATATTATAATAACTGCAATATCACCAGAATCTGACGGTCACTCGCGAGAAATAAATCGACGCGCCCCTACCCTTATTCCTGCTCTTCTTGGTACAGCTAATTAGGAAGCCTTTTTAATTTTAATTGGGAAAACATTGTCGGGGACGTAAATATTCTTTGTTTTCTCGTCACTCTCACCAATACGAAAATTCCGCACTGCTCGGAATATCGGTCAAGATCACTCAATATCTTCTGGCGTCTGCAACGGATACCGGAAATGGACTGAATTTCGAGGAAAATCTATCGTTTAGAAATAGAGAGTGGAAGAGACAAGAGAGAGGTTTTCGAGAGATGAGATATCGCGAGTGTACCGATCGACGATCCAGCGTAAACTAATCAGTCAAAATTCTGTAGTGTGGTGGCAGTTATCCGTAACATACGCGGGAGGGGCAGCCCCTCTCCAAGTCCGTACGTCTGTCCGTCAGTCCATCTATCTGTCCGATCGACGAGTCTCGTTCGTCTCGTTTCGTCTTGCGTTGCTTCGTCGAACTTCGTTTCTTCCTCCGAGATATATGTATATATGCGTGTGTGTGTGTGTGTGTGTGAGCATTCTTCGCCCGTGGTAATCGCGAATACTCTCTAATTTGCTTTCCCGGAGATGTTTTCGCCGCCAAAGGACTCTGAAGAGAAGCAACTTCTTTTTACCCCTCTGCTTCCTCGAAAGTCAGTCTCCCCCCCCCCCCCCCTCCGCCTTCAGTTCTCCCTGTAGTTGACCGTGTTGGCATGGTCGGTGACTCTTTGTCACTCGGTCGTTCCAATTCGCAGCGAATTAAACCAAATGAGGAACCAGCATCGGTGCATCTCCCCTTCCCCCCACCACCGCTCTCTTCTTTTTCCCTCCTTCCGAAGAATTCTGGGAAATGGTCGATCCACTCTTCGCGAAGCTGCGTCACAATTTGCGGCTGCAGCACCGCAATTGGGGAACACGCCGGGCACGAGGAGTGGACTTTGAAATGTTTCGTGTAAATATATATATATATATACAGCGAAACGAAAATAGATAACAAATTGTTGTACGTTTATAGCACGATATTGGCGAAAGGCATGTGTGCTCGCGTGTTGGAGCGAAGGCGATAAATGTCGAAAGGTCCCGAGTCGAGGTTGTCCAGACCGTCCAGACCAATCGATAGCCGAAGATACGAGATGCGCTCAAGATCAATTAAAAAAATCTAGAATCATTTCGTATGTCGAGAGAATGGTAAAGTGCTTTGCTGCCCCTTATCAGGGAATATGAGATAGGTCCAGAACGACTTTTCTTTCTCGAGGAATGTGGCCTTTGGAAAAAAGTGTCGAAAGGTCCCAAGTCTAAGCTGTCTAGACCAGTCAATAGCTAAAGATTTGAGATGTGCTCAAGACCAATTGAGTGTGTCCAACATTATTTTCAATCTCTGCATGAAAAACAATTAGATTTTTCGTCGAGTTACGCAAAAGAACAAAATGGCGAATAGTCCCAATCCTAATAGCTGCAGAATCGATAGAAAAATTCCGAAAAAATGTAAAATGTTTTATTATGAGTGGGATGGAGGAAAAGGGGTGAGTGTGAAGTGATTGGTGCTTTTTGAAGAAGAATACATCGTTTGGAAGATAAGCGAAAGTCCCAATAGTCTCGACTGTCCCGAACAATCAATAGTGAAGACCACGCAACTATAGAAAATCCGTAAATTATTCAAAAATTCTGGAGAATAACCGAAATATGGTTATAGTCGAGTCAGAATAGAAGGAAACATGCATGTATGGGGGTATAGGTGTCTAGATCGAGTGACTTGCAACAGTGGGTTCCAAGGAACGTCACGTTTGGAAAAGAAGGTCGAAAGGTCCCAACCCTAAGCTGTTCTTTACGACCAATCAATAGGCCGCACAGATTGGAGACGCACCGAAGATCAATATAGGTATACGTATATAGTACTAATACACAATAGGTCCAGCCGCATTCAGGGTAGATCAATAGAGATGGAAAGCAGCAGTAGCACCCTGCACCCAGCATCCCTCGATGCAACTTTCACCCCTCTGGAAGAATCGACCCTTACCGTTACATAAAATCCTGTTACTTTGCACCCCTATGATGCCTCTGCTATTTGCTCAGAGATGTTGCAATTTCCATTTAACCATCAGCCAACGCGACTTCTTAATTTCTCATAGGAGCTTGATACTCGAATTGTAGGAACCCTGCATCCCTCTGTCACGAGTCACCATCCAAAGACTCTAGAAAATTCCCACTAAGAAACGAACGTCTATCGCTATTACATGCATATACCACTGAAAATCAGTCAATGTTTAAAATAGCTGTACGGTTATTTCTAGGATCTACGACGCGCGTTTTACCAACTAATTTTACTTGTTTCGCTTATCTATACGTGCTGACTGTCTTTCGCATTTGAACGGAGGGGCTTTTCACAGTGGATTGCGCGTACGATTGTTTACACAAGTGATAATGAGTTTTTTGTTTGTTTCAGGGAAATAAGTTTAGTTGAAAATAAGCAACTATTGACGTCGGTCGTTTGAAATTCCGCATCGCCTCTTTATTGGCTCGATAAAGCATTTTCCGTGGCGTGGCAGCGACGATATAGCCGTGTGTGTACAAGTGTAACTGGAAGATTGGGTATTTCGTAGCCTTGAAGGGGGACTGCAAGACCCTTGAAATACTCCTTTTCGCCCTTGCTATCCTGTTACATTGCCCTATTCAATCCCCATTCATTTACATGAATATTCATCTGAAAGCAAAACGCCTTTTGAGTTACGTTACTTTTTCTAAATCTAATGCACCATTCACCGTAATAAAGTTGTTCCCTTTATTCGTCGATACTATAGGCGCTTTTACAAACAATTTTTCCAATCAACCTCTACATTCCTGCATGTTTATTGCAACCCGTTATATTTTTTGTAATTTACAAGATAACTTACATTTTCAATGGTAAATTGAAATTTTTCAAAAATTGTCAATAATGTACAACTAGTTTTATAAAAAAATTATTTCTTTGTTTGGCAAAAAAAAAAGAGTTTCAAAAGCACGTAGCGTTGTACATGTAACATCGCAAAATTATCGAGACCAATGCTGTTTTGTAATTTGATAGCATTTCTATTTTTTCACTAACTATATGTATATATATAATACGTTTAAAAGAACTACTCTGCAGAATTTACAGTCATTGTTATCTCTACCGAGTACTCTGACGTCAAGCACGATAAAAACGACAAAATTTAAACAACATGTAAAATTTGCTAGATAATCTAAATCTTCTTTAGTCCGGTTTACAAGAGGAAAGCAGATATAGCTGAAAATATCCGGGATAGTCGAATCTTTGAACAGAAAAAGAGTATAGAATATATTTTTTTTCATCCATGGTCGAGGTCAAGATTACTCGCAATCTCAGTAGCTAAGAATATTTGAGATAATTTTTTCGGCACTTTAGTATTGTTAGTTTATTGAATGGTGGCCTCTGGCCCAGGTATGGACCGAAAATGGTTAATTTTGAAAAAGAGCGTCGTAGTATTTTGTTTAAACAACGAGGACTGAAGGATACATGGCTTTGTACAGAGAGGAGTGACGTCGAGGGCTTTTACAGGGCGGCCATTTTGTTTTTCCACTTTTACAGCGAGAACGAAAGCCTCTATACGGGATCGAGTGGCATCGAGAACCCTTGCATCGTCCTTATGCATTCCTGATCTTTGTGCCGACACGTGTCCGTTTCGTGTCGTAAGTTGGACGTTCGGATAGTTCGACGTCCAAGTGGCTATAAAATTTTAGCACCGTGTGTCACCGCGCACCATGTCGGGCGACTACTCCTCACAAATGTTCATCGATTATTCGACAACAATATACGTTATGGGGTGAAAAAAAAAATTGCTGCAAAACGAACTTGATTTTTTCACTAGGCAAACATGAGCAGGCAGAAGTTACACGGTGTGCGTGCATCAGGCTTTCCCGAGTGCTTTACCAAAGTGAAATCATTTTCATTTACATATTGTCGTTCCACTATGCATATACACATTTCTCGAACAATCAACGTTATTACCGCAATGTGCAAATATTACGTTAGCTGCGTTATGTATATATTTTCGACGTGAGCAAATTATTTTCACAAATAATCCACAAGCTTATTCGTTCGAAGCAAAATAAGTACTCCAAAAATCTTTTGTAAATATATCATTTTATTCGAATGGAGTAAACCGGTATGAATAAGGGTATGCCTAATGAAATAAAAATACTGACAAGGAAGTTTCTGCAGCTTTGTTGGTTTTTGATACAGCAATATTTTTAAGCAATCCTTTCACGTTATCTTTGCATTTTTCGTTAATTTTTCTGCCAACGTCCTTCGAGGTGTGTTTCACAAGATGTTTGTCAAGCTTGCTCGGACGTATGCTGCTCGAAGAAAAAATAACTTTTGTAATGGTTTTCTCAATTTCTATGGAGTAGGGATAGCTATGGCGTTGCTTCGAAAGGGTCTCTGAAATACTTACAGAAGTTTTCTGCCATCCTGTCCCTTCAGTACTTTAGTGATGATGTTAGATGTTAATCTCAAAGCACATCATACTTAAGAATGCACCGTTACACTGTTAGATGGTAATATAAAAGCAAATAAAAGATGATTTCTATTTGACACTTAAGGGAAAACTATTGGTGACAGTGACCAGGAGAGTATAATGTGAAAATTGGTAAGCGCAAGTATTTCAGGGACCACGCCTTACCTGGATTTCACAGCTAACTTTTTCAAAAATCTATCGCTCCTCTGTATTCCCTTGAGAGATAAATTCTTGGAATAATCTCCAGCGTCATTTATATATCACCAGTGAAATGAAGATGAGAAAAAAATTCTTCTTTGCTACTATATAACAAATCTTGATCGAAATTACAAGTTTGACGATGAAAGGTTCTCACCATGAATACAATTTTCTGCTACTGTAGTTCTTCTTGATAAAACGATTTCTATTACTTATTTAAAAGTTTTATATATAAAAATTAAAATGATAAACAGAAGAAAATAGCAATAAATTATTATATGAATTTAAAAATGTAGGAAAAGCCGGTTAGGTTAATAAAATTGGCGTTTCTCTATACCAAATTATATTGTTTATCCAGAGAAAAGTGAAAGATGGTCGATGGGAATGGTTTTAGGATATTCAAAATGGAGGTCCGAAATCTTTAGGACCATGAAAGGGCTCGTATGTATCTTACCAGCCCTTTGCTCATGATTTCCTAATAAAAGTGCGTAGGCGTATGCCCTTTAGGGACTAAGCATTCTGAGATAGCCATAAAAGGGACCTTCCTGGTTGTAAAGAGACCCTTCGGAGTATCGGTCGGATCGGTCCTTTACGGTTCATGATTTCCTGTTGCGATGTTGTAGTCTTAAATCAGTGTCGAGTGACGAAACGACAAAGCTACCGTGTAGGTATATATAATCTTATATTTTTTCTATACACCAACAATAGCTTGGATCTATAGTACGTATGGAGAGAGTGAGAGAGAGGGGGGGGGGGTGGGTCGATCTTTCCTGAATATTAATTAAAACCAGAGTACTTTGAATTAGGCGATCATCTTCCACCAAGGGGTCTATTTTCCCTCGGAAGGGTTTTACAAAATGGCTCTAACCTAACCCTTTGCCCCAAAGCCCGCTGTAGTATGTACCGCAGCCTGCACCCTACACATTGGTACATGTGGCTAAAGTCCTCTAACGAAAGATTTTTCAACGAAACGCTATATTTTCGCGCAACAAAGACGCAGCTATTATAGTGCTTTGTGATCGTTCAGAGACATTACGAGCCGGTGTAATGGAAACTTTTTTAACTTTCCAACAACGTTAACAGGAGATCATGGCGAGGACGACCAAACGAAACGTGTCCAACGACAAGCCTCCCTCCAGCTATGTAGCTACTCTTTTATAATCGCTACTGGAGTATAAACGCGTTTCATTAATTCGCAAGAGCGTCGATAGGACGTCGATGAATTTTTCCAACTTCTCTTCAGCTTCCACCAGCCATGTTATTCGTTTAAAAAGCGTATATAAATATCCAGCGATATCATGATTAACGTGTAGAAAGCTTATTAGCGAGTATTATTGCGAGTTGGATTGCGGTAAGGCCAGATTTACGGTGAGCTATAAATTGTCGAATTATCAAAGCTGACGCGTAACAGTCATCGAGGCGTCATGAAAATGGGGGAAAAAAGTGTATGTTTTTTTTTGTCCAGTTGATAACTCGGAACCAGGAAACTATGGAGGATCCGGAGTTTAGCAGGTATACGCCTTTTCCGGCCCTTCGTGCGGGATCCCGAGTAGCGGCCTCCTCTGCATGCGATTGGTCAAAAGGCTATAAAGCGCTTCATAAAACCGTTCTCCATTCGTAACCGCAGCCAAGACAAATCGCTCGAGTGTCAAACTTACCAGGAAATCATCCTCTCGCGGAGTTTTGCTTTTCTCCCGCAATATTATCAGAGGCCTCCTTTTTCAGCCATAGTATATGTATAAATATATGTATACATATACATGCATGCAGAATTCCGAAAATTAATCTGACAAAAGGACAACTTTTGCTGTGCTCCTTCGTGCACTTTCCAGCTATTTAATCCACTCCGCTGTACTTGTTATCGGTATATATATACAGTCAAGGATTAGATTTTATAGATTTTTAGTGAGAGCTGGAAAGATAACTATATATAATTTCCGGTTACGTCAGATGATTCTAATATTTTAGCTAGATTTTATATTATAGTGTAAAAAAATATGCACATAGCGTAGCTTATTACAAATACGTTTATCGCAGAATTTTATACGTCGCTTTAATATGGAAAGTACGATTAGTCATAGTCTGTCCGCTGCTCGATATAAAGTATACGAGTAGTAAAAGAGTGTTATACTGGTTGGTGCATGGGATCGAGTTCGAGTAGCGGTCTGCGTGGCGTCGTAAATTATACTCGTTTGTCCTACAAGTAGAAATACGTAGACACGAGGAATACTAGGGTACTATGACGTGAGAATATAGTGAATTTTACAGAGCTCCGCATGGCTTTCTGATCCCCTGAAATCGAGCAAAGCTTCTTACAATCAATATCGTCATATATAGTTGTAGCTATATACAAAATCTCTTCACTCTAAACAGTCCGAGAAATTTTGTCAAATTATTAAATATTATTATTTGACAAATATAGCATTTATTAAGAAATAATAATAAAAAAGCGTGAAAATATTATTACTTTTTTTTTAACAGTTGATAGATATATATTTTTTTCTTCTTATAGAGCAACATTTGAGTGTCGCCTGAGCTTATAAGGGTCTACACACTAACTCTATCCTATCGGACACATATTTCGTACTTTCGTTTTTATCGAGCTGACCGCACGTGTAATCAGGAAATCATGGAACGGCAGTAGAATTTCATTCTTCCGCCCAGCTACTATAGCTCCCCCGCACTTAATAAGCAAACTTTCAACGCCACGAACGGCATGTCAAGTAAGTTAGGCCCTTCATTCATGGCAAATACTATAGTTGTCCAGCTAAAGAAAGATAAATCGCGCAGATGTGTCAACGGTATTAGGGAAACAGAATCAACCGACAAGTCGAACCATGTTACTTTCGATTTTATCATCTTCCAGAAATGATACGAAAACTCCTTGGGTTGACAAGATTTACGCCTAATACTCTTTCTTGACATGCTATATATATATATATATATATATTATATTGAAATTACGTACAAACAAAATACAAAAGTAAGGTGTTACAAAAAAAAATATGACGAAAATTCCTAAATCTTATATAAAATCTCAGTCTCCTGCCATAAGTTGGATAAAATCTAATTGAAAATAAATACATTTTGGGAAAAACAAACTGAACAATATCTCCAGCTATATATATATCTCAATATACATGCTGTAATTATTGAATAAAAATGATGGAAAATAAAATTTGTAATGTTTAGAGTAAAAGAAAATGATTAAGTTGATGGATACTGAAGAAGAGTATACATGTACAGACGTAGCACTCTCTGAAAGTGTATATCCCATAGGGTAAGAGTATACCATGGCGTTGGAGCGCTGAACATCTGGCCTCCCGAAAGCGGCACGCGACGTGGGGAAAAGTTTGGAGCTCCTTCTAAACATAAGCTCATAATAGAAGCTGCGTATGTCGATCGTCATTGAATCAGAGGTAAATCGTAGCATTAGGTATTGGGATTTCATAAGCGGGAAGTAATTTGCAGAAAGCGGGTGCAAGGAGTGAATGATCGTGGTGGAGTTAGCATTTGAAAGGAGCACGAAGAGAAGTCGAACAAAGTGATATTATACATACATAGTATAATATATGGTATAAAACATATAAATGTGTTTATGCAACCAAGTTGCAGAGTGTAAAAGTGTGAGAGGAAAGGATCGATGGGCAGTGGTCGCATGGATTCAGAGTCGGAGCAAAAGCACGTTTGGTGATTTTCCCGGCGTACGAATGGGATATAAGGAGAGCTTAAGGAGAGAAGCGTTATAACGAAACGTTCGAGTTACAAGCTGGCGTCTTGGAACGACTCAAGAAAGCTGAGGACAATGGAGTAACTCCTCCGCTTCACAGGGTAATATAAACCTCGAGAAATTGTGTACGATGGGAACGCACCCCAGTCGTGCTTGGCTTTGTTCGAAGAAACCACGACCAGGGTCAATCTATCGAGAACAAAAGAATCTTGGGGTGATGTAACAGGACAGCATGTCTCGTTCCACTTGTCATATTCGATGCAGCCCGTTCAATACCGTCAGGCTAGACCCGTGTGCAGACGCTACCGTCTAGTGACGTCACTATAGGTCCAAATAAAAATTCCCCAACGAGGCTACGCTCATCGTCCGAGTCCACTAGTGAAAATCTCTTTGGGAAATTTATGATTTCTCGAATATTTTTCCAATTACCGATCATCGATAAACGTTTCGTGTACAAACAGATCTTTAATTCTTGGATCGTTTGCTTTGGATAGGAACTTTTGAATTTGTATAAATTTTCACGCTTGACTCTTTTTTAGTTTTTACAATCTGATCACAGTTTTTTATTTTTAACAGCGCAGTGATATTTGCAGAATATCTCCAAGTTTTTTTTTAAGAATGTATGGTATAGTTCGGAGCGTTGTATTTTTGAGAATTTGGAATAATTTTCGTGAAATTGCAGTAAATAGGTTGGCAGAGATAAACGACGATTTGCTCGATTCCCAATAACCCTTTTGGTTCCGCTTGAGTAGCTTTGCATAAAAGAAACGTAGTGACAACGATCAGGAAATTATGATGCCGAAGAATCTTCGGGTTATATTGTCCGTTTGGACCGATCCTCCGCCGCCTACTCTTACCTTCCGTCGCTATATCTTCGGAATGATCGAATATATTGCCAATTAACGCGAACGCAGGGGAATTTTGAAATTAGCATGCGCTACGGAATCGGCTCTGCACAAATCGTAGACGACGAATGCGAATAAACGAGAAAAGGGTTGTAGGTGACGATGAACATTCATAGAAACTCAATCCGGTAGGCAGGAACACGAAGAGGTCAATCGGCATTTAACTTCCCCTTTACGAATGCTCCGTATCTCTCTCTCTCTTTCTCTTTCTCTCTGGTACTGTTCCTCGTCCTGCTTCTCCAATTCAAAAGACTTTTCATCGTGAAATTCTAGCCAACTTTTAAACACCATGAAGTAACGTTTATTCGGTTATAAAATAATGCAAATTTAGTAATATTTTATCGAACTTTGATTATTTGAATAATATACTGCATAAAAATCTTAATCTTATACGTGTTGTTAATTTGTCAGTATGTGACTCGCGACGTAAGGTTTGCAATGAAAATATGTAAAATAATAACGCAGCGAAGCAGTCTTGTAATACATAGAGATGGGGAGGTGTATGTCCCTTTGTTCCACAGGTATAGGGAAGAAAGGTTACTACCACCTACCCAGCTATGCAACCCTAGGATTTTGCACGAATTTCCTTTGTTCGTAGGATTATCATTATATCCCATTAAACCATGATTGGTTTGCGGTTAAGCTCGTTTAAAACACAGTGGAATCACGTTTATAGCCTGCAAACAAAGGAGGATTATCAAAAGAGTAAACGAAATGTCAGGAAAGCATAAAGGGAGGCTGTTGTACTATTCGATTGCTTCCCTTCCTCTTTAGATGTATTTTCAAAAGAGAAAAAATAGAAAAAGTACCTTCTTCGAATTCCTTTTCTTACGCGTAACCATCGAATCTCTTATATCTATATACTTTTAAGAATGTAAACTAAGAAAATTCTTGAACCTCGCGCTACGTCATCATAAATGAATCATAAATTATATACCCACGATCAAACAAAGTGCAGGACGTTCGTCAATGGGAGAGAGACAATTACGCCAAGATTCGTCCAAGAGAAAATAATAGAATTGCAATATTTTTGCCGCGGCGCATCGATTGAAAAAAATGCTTCCTCAAGGTTTTTACGCTACTAGGATGTTATGGCGGAGGGTGGCTGTTCGCGCTGTAACCAAGCGAATCTTCCGTGGAGTTTCCAATCAATCGGCTCCTTCCGGCACTATCAGAGTAACATGAGTCGCGCGGGAAAACCGAACTTTTCTATCGTTTCCCGTTCGAGAGAGAAAAACGTGCGTGCTGAACGATGCATCGCTCCTGATAGACGACGAAGCATCGAAGACTTTGAAATGGGGAAAAGAAAGGTTTAGCGAGTCTCGCTGGGAGAATACGAAATGAGTCGGGTTGTCAAGATCCCTGGCGGGTGTTGCTTCACATATGAGAACGTTCGTGCGGTTAAGGCAGAAGGAAAGGGTTAGTCGTTCAAGTGCTTCGAGCCACACATTGCGACAAGGACGTCATAACACGGCAGAAGGTCTCCTAATATTCGTAGGGTCGATGCCCCGAAAAACCATCCTCGCCCCGGCCATCCTCGAGCGACAGCCGGGCTCGACTCGGTCAGCAGTCGGCACGCTCCCGTATACCTACCAAATCTCTCTCTCTCTCTCTCACATTAAACTCCAATTCCAACTTAATTCCTGCACAATACCTTCCGATCAATCGCCTTAACCTATTCATTTATCCACTCTGTATATACGACGTCTGTCTCTAAAAAAAAATTCCATTAGGCTGTGATCGTTGCGTCATGATTATCATCATTAAAGGACGTCCTTATACATATAGTCGGAGCCATCCTACAGTCTCACAGAAGTCTATAGAACTCTTGACGATTAGAGGAAGCGATAGTTTGCTTCGGAGGATTCTAGAAGGACAAGAAGGGAGACTGGTGACTCTTGGTGTAGGGTGATAATTATTAGCTGTCAAAGCTGTCGAATGGTAAGTTGGATCGATGGCGTCATAACGTCAGTTTGGAACAGGCAAGAAGGTATGGGCAAGAGGATGATCGAAGGTTGGGGGCTGGTCGGGCCAGGCCTGAGGGCTTTGGGCGGTCGAACGTTGGATTTGGCGAGCGAAGAAGGGACCGAGAAGCATTTCCAATCGGGCCAATAATTGGAAGGGCTATCGGCAGTCTATTGGTTTGATCCCTTGATCCCAGGCTAGCAGGAGTGACCGAGCGGTCGTACGAAATTCAACAGGCTGTGTTTGTATATATGCCAGCGCGCGCGCGCGCGCGCTCGCTCGCTCCTCACCTCTCGTTGGTTGGTAGGTAAGTGGTAGGTATGCCGTTGGCGATGATGATGCTACGCACACACTGCTACCGGAATGCTTTCGAAAGGCTCGCATCCTCTCCTCCTCCTCGCTCGAACCTAGCACTCTCGAGTTGAGAAGAAGAAAGAGAGCAAGCGCGCCGAGAGTAGCATTAATGTTGGTGTTTGCACTGTATAGTGTACAGAGAGAGAGAGAGAGAGAGAGAGAGAGGATGGAAAGCGACGACCCCATGCCGGGAATAATTTAATCCCGAGCCCGAGGGAAAGGGTTGAATAAAATATATTCACATATTCGAAGCAGGCAAGCATCCCAGGCGAGAAAGTCGTACGCTCTTGTTGACTCTTCGGTGTCCTTCAGGAGTCATGCTTCTCTGGTCGGTCGTCTCGCTCTTCGGAAACTGTCGTTCCGCCTCGAACCTCTCATCGGCTTATCGAACGAGGATGGAAGAAGCACGTGACGACGATTGCGAGAATCGGAGATAGCCGGAGGAGGGAAGCAACGAAAAGATAGAGACTGGTGAGAGAGAGAGAGAGAGAGAGAGAGAGGGGGGGGAGGAATGTTGCCATTGACCTCACAGTTGACCTCGCAAATTTCACCGCCTCTCTACTTCCCGCAGGGTTGGAACGAAAGGGTTAGCTCGTCGGGATTCCACCCACGCTTTTTTCACAGGAAAACATCCGTGCGAGGAATCCTGGTAGGATTCGGCTCCTCGCTGGTCAAAGACCTCGCCTCGAGAACTCCACCTATATAGTATACCTATGCGTCTCTCTCTCTCTCTTTATCTCAGTGCAGAGATGCTGCGTTAATTCCTCACAGCTACACCCTGAAATAACTTGTTTATCTCAAAGACGCTACATCCCCTCTTAACATAATTCTTATTAAAGCAAATAGATCTCTATATGTATTCGATTTTTAAATAAAAACTTGATGATCGATGAGTCATCAATTTCTATTATATATGTATACAAAATTTTATTGTAATATTTTTCATATTTTCGAAAATTGTTGGTTGACGATCTAAGAACTGATATCGAGGGACTGATCGATATAAATGTTTTCGGTATAGAATTTTGTTGATAGAAAAAAGGGTGGAAAAAGTTGCAATTAAATTTTGGAAAATTAAGAAATACAAGACTATATCTGTGCGCAAGTTATTTATTACAATATCCAGTGAAAAATCTTAATGGATACGAAATACCAACGATTATTGAATTTTTGTTGGCGAGGGGTAGGCTAAAGGGATTTTCAGGTCCATACCTTATTCGGCGTGCATCTGAAGAGCTCTTGAGTCCTGCTGCGGTCCTGAACAGTGTCACCTGCGGTGTAATTAATATTCATACGTAGGCATTATTGGTATGATTCTCTGGAGGCACGCTTTGCATTGCTATAAGCTACAAAAGGATAGGGTGTGTGTGTGTGTGTGTGTGTGAATGAATGTGTCGAGAATGCATCGCGTGGCAGATTACAGTGTGTGGTAAGGGGCGTCCACACTATAGCGACTATATACACACGTGCATGACAGAGTCGTAAGGATAGGGTAAGGATGGTAGGGGGGGGGGGGGGATTTGATCCCGGGAAAGAAAGGAAACCCTTGAACCCATTCGAAGCATCATGGTAGCAGGAGTCCATGACTATCAAGACGATTATTGGATGACTTACAAAAGTGGTAGGAAAGCATAAATCTACAGTGCAAATTTATCTTTGGAATTCGCAGGTCAGCCCGTGTCCTCCAAGTGTGGACCGCCCTTGTGTCCGTGTTTAATTAATGCAAAAGAATGGGAATGAATTATAGTAATCCAGGCGGTTCTGGACAATACAAGAGTAAACAACGGGATCAGGTAGGCATAGCGAGCTGGGAGGTCGACCGTCGCACGAATTGGGGTGCGAAAAGAGGGGTGGCTGGAGCCAGTTGCAACCCCACCAGGGGGCGGTTCGGCGAGTTAATGGCTTGAATCACTGCGGGCTATTCGTCGTTGGGGTGGAAATACAAACGATCTTCCCTGTCTCCTCCACAGAGTCAACTAATTAACGGCTCCGATGTGTGAATCATAAGGGAAGAACCACACCTGTGACTCCACCAACCCCATCCTTTCAACACTAATTTACCTCTATAACGAAACATCCTCCTTATTCCGCTTCAAGCAAGATCAACTCGAAAAGAGAGAGCTTTGATGAAACCGTCGACACAGCTTACGTAATAATTACGCGAACCCTGCATAGAAATAATTAGCACAGGAAGTGTTGTCCCAGTGAGAATTTTCCGGCAAGAAATTGCTGGCGGAAGACGAGAAGCGTGAGAGAATGCGTTGGGCGTGTATTCGAAAGAGATTTGGATAGAGAGTTGCGATAAAAAGATGAACCGGCAAACGCGCGGCTACGATCGAGCGTAGAAGGACACGAAGACGATGGAGGAAGGGGGCAGGTTGATCGTCGACGTTGGGCGTCCAGCTGGGTCGGCCTGGGAGGTGCAGCTGCGTATATATAGTATAGGAGCGTCTGCTGGGCGTAGTATAGGTCTGGCGCGTCTGCCACGGCACACCGGTACACCTAACCTCTGGGCGTTTCCGCCTTCCTTGGAACGGCCTTCCGCCGCCGCCGCCACTGCCGCCGGCGCTCGCACGGGCCGGGGACGATCCTCCGGCGCTCTCGGGACTCTCGTCGACCCGACGGACGTCCGGAACGGTGGTCCTCGTCCCTCGTGACGTCACGCGTCCTCGGACAGAGCTCCAGGTACCTCGGCAACCCGGCCCGCGGTCGACGCGCGCTCTCCACGTGCTTCCGCACCGCCTCTTCACGTCAGGGTTCCGCCCCGCGAGTTTGACGGCCTGCCCTCCGCGGGAGCCGCCCCCGCTCTTCGAACAGGAACACAGGAACCCTAAGGAACAATCTCGGACACTTTGCGCCCGAAGCAGGAAGACTCTCACCGCGAGATACCTTTTACCCTACCCCGCACCACCACACTGCATTCCATTCGTCCACTCGAACCTTTGTCCCACTGATAAACGTCTCTCGCTCTATTCTTTCCGTATATTTCGACGCACACGCATAATCAACTGATGTTATATGTAACTGCGTGCGTAATATGTATGTATATATAGGAAAACGGCAACCCAAAGTGATAAATGATGGTTATGAATGGCGTTGAGAGTACGTCGATGTTCGAATAAAATATACACCGTTGCTTCGGTATATTTGTCATGAAAAGCACGCGAAGCGAATAGTCCTACCCACAGCTCCTACTAACCTCGAACACTATAGTATACTTACCTTGGATCTATTCAATAATACAACGCGTTTCATATGGGCCAGAATTCATCAAATTTACGTTATTTGTACATATACATATAGTGCAGTGCATTATTAATTTATGAATAAAATGCGTGTAGTTGAGGTAATTTAGCGATTGCTTGTTAAACACTGTACTCTGACATCCCACGGATATTACACACGATCAAGTTAACACGCGTATATATATAGGATAGACGCAGGTGGAAGTGTACATTGTGTTTACTGTGGCGAGGGAACATGCTTCATGCTCTCCTATCTCTTCGAACAGATATACTGACGTAGTCTTCGTGTATTTCCTTAGACCATTATCAATGTACATCGACAATACGTGAGCGTGAGAGGTACTCCTACTTTGCTCAGCAGTAAACGCAACTCGTACTTCATAGAGGATAATATATTAATTCTCACTAAAATTGTGTAGTCTTTTTTGATACATGTATTTTAATCAGAGGATTACCGGAATTTGCAAATGAGGTGAATATTTTTTATGAGGAAAAAATATATTAACCGTTTGATAAAAGAGAAAGAGGCTTGTGGATGGAAAGTTAATGTCCTCCTTGACACAAATACAGTGGTATAACAATTGACAAAGAGATATTCGACTATTCGAGCGACGATACTCGCAAAGAAGCTGATATAGAGACAGAATACATGAGACGTATCCCACATGTAAAAATATGAATACTAAAATTTACAAAGGAAGCAGGTTTCACCGTATACATATACAAAGAGAGGGAAGAAAATTGATCGGGCGTGTTAGGGGAATGGTATGGAGGCTGGGGGTGGTACGCGTTAGCATCCTCCCAAATGAAGAGGTTGACTGTTAAGCCAGCCCTGGACCAGCCCCGCGTTTCCAGTTGGCATCTCATTGAATCTCACTGGGGGAATCCGAGGGAGACGTGGTTGGATGGTGTGTAGGGTTGTTCGCATGCCTCGAGAGCCATCGAAGGGAGTCCCTGGGGGTGGGGGGTGGAGAGTCGATAAAGGGCAAGCAGGCGTATTTCAGAATGGAATCTCATTTAGGCTCGTTGGCTGTCGGAGGGAAGACGCGCGTAGGGTGATTAGAAAAGGGCGGTTGCCTTTTTGGTAGAGAGATGGTGAGAGGGGGGAGGGGGGGGGGGGGGAATTGGGAGAGGCGCGGGCATGCGTGATGTTATCGGTTGGAGGCGGTGGCGTATCTTCTACGTTGGCTGCTGATACGGTGAGAGGGAGAGAGAGAGAGAGATGCAGCGTGGGTCGGTGGCTGGCTGGCGCTTGCTTGCATGGTTACTTTGCGCGTTAAACTGGGCTTTTGCAGAGCGGGACTCGACTCGATCGCGTAGCATATCGCTGTAACGCGGCGGAGTAGCAGTGGCAAAAGGAGGAGAGAGCTCGGATAGCGGCGGGCAACCGCGTTTGCTGGTTGGCGCTCGCGGGACTGGACAAAGGGCCGGACGTGCCGCGGATGAAAAGGGTGCGACCTTCGGCGTGGCCGGGGCCAGCCCTCGGGGAGACCGCGCCCACGCATTTTCAACAGGATCGCAGGAGCCGGATGGAGCTCGTTTGACCTTGGATCTCTGACCCCCTCCCCTTCGCCGAGCACGCCTGTCTCGCATCGGAGCAATCTCGCAGACCCTCGGAAGGGCCGGTTCCCACCTCCCTGTCTGTATACATATATACTATACATATACGGAGGCTCCTTCGCAGGACCACTAGCGCGCGCCTTGTTCCGCCACGGTAAACGAGTTTTTAGCGCACTGCCCCCCTCCCCCCCCCCCCCCCCCCCCCCCTCGCATCTCATGCTACACGCGGAAGAATGTGCAGAACGCTGCGACGACTCGAACAAGGTCAACGGTGCGAGCAACAGTTGCCCGGTTGAATCGGTGGCCGCCCTGAACCGAAGCCGCTATAAACGACGGATCAATGAAGGTGGGGCGAAGGATGCCAAAGGGCTCGCCTCGAAAACTCAACTATACAACACACATATATGTATATAGACTCTCCTCCGATCTCCCCCCTCCTTTATGCTCCAACACACTCTGTGTGCAAATGAGTTTACTCTGGCCATTTAACCGATGCGCGAGAGATGGCGTCACTCGTCCAATAATAGCCTCGCGAGAGAACACCCTCGCTAAAATTTCGCAAATCCCTCTCGCAGCTTTCTCACGGAAGCTTTTCAATGGGAGTTCCAAAGCTAGGGATAAATGTGCGGGATCTATTACCAGCACCGGGTCCCTCAGGAATAGAACCCACCCACGCATTTCGAACAGGACTCCAGCAATCGTCAAAAGGTATGCGAAGGGCTTCTCTGCCTCCGGTCCCTTTCTACGTGTGTGTGTAGCGGGAAGAGAGAACGTGCGGGATTCAGAGGCGGAGAGTCGAGCGTGCTTATTATTAATGGCTGGGGCAACCCACGCTAACGAGCCGAGTTAAGCTCGCTTTTACTTCTGCCTATGCAATTCTCTATTCTATTTTGCGTGCACGTGTGCCCCTTCCTCTCTCCCTTGAATTTTCCGATTTTTCTCTCCACTGAAAAGTTGTAATCTTTTACATCGATATAGCTATCGATATCGGAGTTTTTGGAAAATTAACTTTGGGTTTCAGAAGGTCTATTTTATTCTTTTTAATGAGTTTTTACTTTTATATAGTATAGATATTGATTAGAAGTTTGTTAGAATTTTTCTCCCACACGGAGCGTCGAGAGGAAATTTACACGGTTCAACGTGTGCGAATCTTATAGGGGCGTTGTCGCGGTAAGGCTATACGCTTACACACGGATGAAAATATGATCAGCTTGCCATAACCGGAGCTCCTAAGCATTCTGCTTTCCTATTTTACGCTATACGAGAGATATGAATCTGCCATATCGTCGTATCTGCTTTTTCGATGCAATTTTCATTTCAACTTTTCTACCTTTATCTGTAATTGCAATAAACGAGCCATTAATTATCATTAGACGTAGATATATACGAGAAATTCTCGTTAACGATATAAATGTAGCGAAACTCGTGCTTTTCGTATTTGTAAAATAATGTGGCTAATTTTCCTTACTATACATTTATTTTTACCGTATAGAAATAGCTCTTAGGTATATATACATATATATATATATATATATAACAATTTTGGTTGGTTTTACCAGCACACACGGTTTAAAGATTCGCATGGTGTATGCTTTATTGCAAATGCTTCTTGCAATTATTTTTTTAACTTAAAAATTTTGTTGTCAGTATATTTATGCACGTGGAGTTTCGATATTGCCGAATGTTAGCTATATCGAATAAAAGTCTGACCTCCTTGCTTCACGATAATATGTGACTCTGGTTCATAAGGTTTCCCGCCCTAACACCTCCTCGCCTTGTTTATTCTCCTGTTCGTACGATGTAACGGAGTTGTTTACACTGCGCATGTAATATGGCATCAATGCGCTTCTTCTCGTTATCTTCTATTTCAATTTTGTCTTTACATTCTTCCCTTCCACACTCATCTTCTCTCTCGATAATATTTTCCAACAATATACCCCAACGACCCTCCAATCGTTCGATATAAAGCCGAGCGAAACCGATCACCTGTAAGAACAACTACGCATTTGCATGGTATAGCCTTTCTATAAATGTTTCCTTTAGTTTAAATCATTTATACAAAGAAAAACTATACATCAGACATTTTTCTTATCGCTCGAACAATGTTTAGTCTAGAGAATTTTCATTTGTCCAAGTAATACTCTGGATAAAAATGTGCTAAACAGTTGTAGATAATATATAGATATAAATATATACAGAAATAGCTTGTTTGAAATACATTTTGCACCAGGAGTCCATATTCAACACGAGAACGTACTTGAATTGAAAAAAGGTCTGTGTGTGTGCATAGTGTACGACCATGAGGAATTCAGAGAAAAAGAAATGAGTGAAAGAAAGCACGGGAAGAGTCGAGAGCGAATGGCGATACACTTTTGACCAGGGTAGCAGCAATTTCTGGAGCTCTCTGCCGAAGCCTCGACTATTTAGGAAATCAAACTTTAAAAATATACAATTTCTCCTGAAAAGCTATACGAACTTTCCAAAATATTTTACACCATAATTTACCATAAATTTCAACACTTAACAAAAACATAATTTCCATCATACATTCATCGTTGTAGCAAGCAAACAAAATCTATCAATTATCATTGTCAAGATTTCCAGTTAAATTGTATAAACATTATTCAAGCGTTGGTAGATTATGAAGGGCGAATTAAATTGCCAGCCTCTTCTCCCAAAAGTTTAAGCCAGAAATTACTTTGCAAATAATATTAACGTTGAAGCGAATTAAAAAGATGAAAAAAATCGTTGTAATTGCTGGAAGCATTTAGTAATCAGTTTCTTCATCCGTGGAGTCACTCCAAAGCTGACTACGAGATATGAAAAAAATGAAAACTGATATCCTCGTTAACAGGAGACTATCGCGGCCTGGGAGCTCGGCAGGGTAGTGAGAAGCTGACGTTTGCTTTTCTTGAAAAGTCAACCGGATATCCATTTGCTTCCTTGCAATATGTCGGCTGCGTGTATCAGTCGCATGATATTTTATTGCCAATCGCGAGAGTTTTCTCGAATAAAAGTCGATAGTGACGCAGTGTATGGTGCATCGTACGTGGTGGGGAATGAAATATTTTGCTTGGCGTTGCATGTCAGTGTGCATGGTGTAACGGTGGTAAATATATGTATATATAGGTATACATAGTTTCGAGCTGGGCGAGCCATGAAAAGGTACTGTCTCTATGTATTTGTGAGCATAATGACCGAGCTCTATATGTCGTCGTGTGTATACCTGCAGCCCCCTTGGCAACAAGACATTCAGGAACGCATAATGACTGCAATTAGTTTCGCTCCATTGAGTTCTAAATGCGGAGACTCGGTCATCAGGAATGCAGAGGATCCGAGGAGGATCCCAAGGACCTTTGGAGGTGGAAGGAGGAACCACGTTGATGGTTCTCCTGCGGTTTGGTCCTGCTACCCTGGCCGTTGTCGCCGGCTTTCTTATTAATATGCTAATTTCACGTTAACATCGGAGGCCGAATTATGAATGAGCCCTTGCAACTTTTACTGCTCCGATGTCCCGCTGATCCGCTTGCGCCATTCGACCTTTTACAGTATACTCGATAGCGTTTTGCCCAACAATGGTCACGTGTAACGCGATACACCTTCGATCAGGAAAGCATAGCTTTCTGTAAAGTAGCTTCATCCCACAGGACCTGTTTCTTCTATTCCCTGTGGAAAGGCTGGAGAGGGAGTGGCTATACCCGCGCCCCTACCCTCTTTAACATACAAACCTACAAATTCTTCGCTAAACCCACCAAGCTAAATCTTACCTGCTTCTTACCTATACGGTGTACCAGTAGTGTATACCTTTGTTTATATATACAGTTTTTTTTTTTCAAAAAATTCACAAATTTCTTTTTTATTCCACTCTTATCGTCTAATATTAATTCTACCGATGATTAATCAATCTAACTTTTAATCTTGACTTTTATATAAATTATTAGTTATATACATAGAATGCATTTGATATACATTGGACAAACGAGCTGACAGGATATTTTTTTATTTTAGCAAGGTTTGTTTTTTCTATCCGTTCCTTCTTCCCGGTTTCTAGTGTAATACTATCATTGAACACGAATGTAAGCAGCGTGTGAAACGTTTGAGTGTTTAGAAAATAGAGGTTCCTAGGCCCGACAGCAGTGTCTTTGAAACGAGATGGCGGATCTAACGTCTTCGTACTCGTCTTAGGAAGCTGTTCCAGATGGATCGGGATCGCAGCAGATACCAGGATGCTTCCTATTTATCCGCAGCGTTTGTTCTATTATGAAAAATGAATCCTCTTGAATATACTAGCTACATTTCCATAGATAAAATACCAAATAAAGTCTTTGGCGTAACGGGAAGGGATGGTCATGCTCTTCTTAAAGTGGTAAAAATTTTGAAAAAAAAAAGAAAAACAAATAAAAATCATTTAAACCAACAAAAAAGCAAATGAAAACACAAAACTTGTATAGCTCGTGCAAAAATATGAAAAGAAAGTAATAATTGTTTGGAATAGCAATTAAAATTAAACCTTAACATTTGTACATAAAAAAAATATAAAGCCTGTCTATTAATAACAAACGAGACAATTGTGCAAAATTCATTGAAATTGGATATTATTTGGCTTCGAGTTGTCTGACAATGAAGAGAGAGAGAGCACAGTTATTGAGAGACAAATGGTTAAATTGATCTCGAGTGGGAGCGAAGATGAAGAAAGGAAAGGTGGGGGTGCAAAAGATTTACCGCTTGAGTGAATTTGAAAGAAAGAGGAACGAGTACGATAGCAGGAGTGCACGAAGAGTCGGAGGGTGCAGATGGTCGAAGGTCGTTAAGACTGGAGAGAAGGAGGCGTCACAGATACACATACGCACATCCGGATCCGGCAAATGGAGGAGAGGCTATATGCGACTCTCAACAGTCTCTCAGAGGCTGGCTGAACTGGCTAAACTAGCCGAGCTGGCCGAGCTGGCCCTCGACGGAGAGTGGTAGTAAACACGATTGCATCGGTGTTGGTCAGCTTTGTCGTGACTGGTCCTGACATCGGCAGCCATTTGATACCAAACTCAGACTGCGACCTAACAGGGTACCAGAAGTCATCCTGGTGATTCGTCCAAGATAAGGGCACTTCCAAACACTCTTACCTCGATCGGTCACGCGTCACCAAGTTCCAACGAATTTCGTCCTAACCTCCAAGGATATCATAAAAACCGTGCTAGTCTCTCGAGCAGTTCTGCACGCTCCACGACTTCTTCCCACAACTGTCATGGCTTCCACCAGTCGCTTCGGAGAAAGAACAATCTTACGACGTACAATTAAGCTTACACTGACTGTAGAATTTCTAAAATCACCAACTTTGCCGTTCTTTCCAATTTTGTTATCATTATTAAACGACGATAATATTGACACATTTTATTTATTTATTTATTTTTTTATTTAAATAATCAATATTTTATTTTTTTTTAGTTGTAAAAGTAAGGATGGTGTAATACGAAGTTGTGTAACTGGAGGAGATGGTGTTCTCGATATTTTGGCAGACGATCATTCCTGAAGACTTGGCCTCACATGATCAGGGGAGTATCTTTTTAAATACGAGAACGATGGCCTACGGCAACATTGGACCACTGACACGAAATGGAAACGGACGTTGCTCGGTCTTCCGAGTTCCAAGTGGCTTTTATGCATGCCCTCGGTCAACGTTTTCAGTTGGCTGCAGGTATAAGAAAGCTGAAGGGAATCGTTGTTACGCGAACCGAACAGCTCGTTGTAGAGGACGTTGAATGCCGAAAGCAGCAAATGGATAAACATCTTTATGGGGATTTTAGGATAAAGAAGAAGTTTCGTGGTGAGCGAGGCCCGCTCTCTCACTATACCTCCAAAGCTACTCGTGAAATATCTTGTAATCTCTATAGTGGCAGTGAAAGTAACGAGATCTAATAATATGTTATAACGCCACGATAAATTATTCGCCATTTGCAAATTAATCATTTCAATCGTGCAAAAAAACCTTTAATGGGAAAAATTGATTTTCCAACCATTATACATTGTAAACCGTGCTTGGATATTGATTGCACTTTAATTTGAAAGTACGAATATATCGGCGATTGAAACGTTATACTGTCGCTTTTCAGTGATTGATTATCGTTTATTGACACTGCAATTAGATACACTTCACACGGTTCAATCCTCTTTTCTTTTCTTCTTTATTTTTCTAATGGAAATTTAGTTATCGTTTACCAGTGTATCGCGTTGTTTGCTTCTCAGCTACCGACGACAGGTGTCAAAAGGACAAAGATATACGTGGATGTATTTAATTTCGAAGAGTATTTATATATTTCTTTCTGTAAATATGATTTCGCGTAAGATGGCGAGGTTATTTGTAGAGATAAAATTGCTGAGATGCAATTATTGCACAAAGAAGGGGCCGGAGGACAAAAATTTAAAGTCTGTCAAAAGCAAAAAATCTAAAGTAAAAGAAACTGGAAGAAAGATAAAGGCTGCAGTTCTGCACGGACCTCAAACGCTGAAAGTGGGATCTGTTTGGGAGAAGCCTATAGAGATAGATCAGGTTTGTTAGTCACTCTAAATTAAATACGATTTGCCATAGATTTATGTGGAGTATTAGAAACGTGTTTACATTTTTTCCAAGCATAAGAATAAAATGACTGAAAACTAAGGTTCGCGTAGATGTGCATTACTGCGGTATAACGGAGGCCGATATTTTACTCTGGAGAGGCGAACACTATCGAGAGGCAGAGAAAGACATGGTAGTCGGTTACGAAGCGACCGGAAGGATCATAGAGATGGGTAAACTGGCTGATGAGAGATTGGGACTACGGTGGGGCGACGAGGTTGCTTTTCACAGTTATCCTGCTTGCGGAGCCTTGGCGGAAACGTGTTTGGTTAATTATACGGTAAGTGGATTTAATCATGCTCGTGGTAATAAATTCAGCGCCGGAATAGTTATTAAATTGTATTTTGCTCCGTAGCGGAATACTCGTGGTGCGTTAATAGACTTGGGGAAAAGCTTATTGTTGGCGAGGCAGGAACTCGACTGACATTCCTCGTGTTCGCAGCTTATCGATCGTAATTCTCGGATATTTAATTTTTTGCTTAAGCGAACAAATTATCGTGCGTCAGGCTCGTCTGAATATTTAAGGCTGATTATAGACCGAGGAATAAATTAATATCCTTTCAGGATGTCTTTAAATTGCCCAAGAGATCGTCGATGGAAGAGGCTGCTGTAATTATGGAGAATTATTTTTCGTCGCTAGTAACTTTGGGTCGTCGAGCTTCCGTCCGACAGGGCGAGTTTATATTTATAAACAGTGATAGGTCTCAATCCGCATTGGCTGCGATTGACGCCGCTTCTAGAGTTTTTTGCGCCAAGGTAACGGCTCTTCTAATCATTCTTCAGCGTCTGATTTTTTATTGAAAGACGTCTCTGTCTCTTGTATGCAGCCTATAGTGGTTTCCGATGATCCAGCATATGCTACGATATGTCGTGCTCTTGGAGCAGTCGCTGCGATCGATCGAGATCATAAACACAACATTCCGCGAAAGTTGAAGGCAATTATGGGAAACGAGCAAGTTCGTGTTATTCTAGAAGCCGAGGGAGGAGCTCGGTTTATTCAAATTAAAGAGTGGTCGGTCCTCTTTAATATATTCTTCGTTTCATTTAGTACTGGCGTAGAGTTGGAAAAGATTTTAATCAGTATACACAGACATATAGGAAATAATTATAAAGTTGTGTGGAAATCTTACATACTACTACTTTATCCACCTTTTGTTTTCAGTTTGGAAATCGACGGAGTTGTTGCTTTCATCAATTCCGCACGTGATAAAAAATTAAAGCAAGATGCCCAATCATTTCCATTGAATAGCGTCTACTTGGCTGTTTCCGCCGAGCACTACAAAGCTGCCGATTCTATAATGTACAGGTCTGATTAGTTGAAATCCAAGAGAAGAATAGAAAACGCGCAGCAAGTAGAGTTACAGTAAAATGAGAATGTGTATTTGACGTTTATTCACACTATTGGCACAAACTATCGGCCAATTTTTGCACTTTTTGGGCTGTACTTTATGTTTACTTATACAATTACACATTGACACTTTGCTATCATTGTATTTGCTGCACATTCCCTATAGTGAAATTAACCTAATTTGTAAATTAATAGGGAAACTATGGAAAAAATTCTGCATCTTCAATCCCAGTGTGTAATTCGTCCCAAAATATCGGCGATTATCGGAATCAATCGAGTCGAACAAGTATTTAAGGATTATGATAAATTTTATGGGAGAATTATTATTGACTTGAAAGATCACAATCGATACTGCCAATTGTAAAAGATTGCAGTTTGTCAGCTGTAATAAAACTTAAAAGAGAGGGAAGTTGTTATTAAGAAATTTGATTGCGTGGCTCCATCTATTGAAAAGATTCGCAACGACGGAGGTATCAACAATATCTATAAACTGTCTACTCGTCCACAATATTTCTCTTCCAATGCACATTTTTCGTTTAACGCAGTCGTTACTTGCAACATATACATTATCTTTAATGAGAACTCTGATTTGGTAGTACAGATAATGGTACAAAGGTGTTTTTACACAAACAAGTGTATTTTGGCACAAAGGTATTTTAACTCAAAAGGATTTTGTCCCGAACAGTGGCAATATTCAGATCATTGAACGGCGAGATTGTAATGTGTTGGGTAATGGTCGGTAACATTACAATCTCGGCGTTCAATGTTCCGAATATTGCCGTTTTTCGGGATAAAATCCTTTTGGGTCAAAATACCCTTGTGCCAAAATACACTTGTGTAAAAATAGCTTTGTGCCATTATCTATACTACCTCTGATTTTAACTGTACCGTTACCGGCGGACAATTACATTAGGATAGTGTCGCGATGAATACACAACGGTAGCGCCACCGCGGAACTAAAGTGATGAAGATTTAGCTCGACAGATGGCGCTAGATGGTCGAAAATGGAGCGAACGGAGAATGTTTGGTTGACGAGACGAGACGGCGCTGAAAGTGGCAGCGTGCCTTCCTGCCGGACTTGCCTACCACACGAAAGATTCTCAGGATTCAGCTCGTGCCGTGGTTGCCTTTTTAGTCAGTTTCTTAGGTCCTACACCTTTTTTTCCTCGTGGTAAAGTGTGTGCGTTGAGTTAACGAGTAGTGTCGACCGCCTATCGTAAAAAGAGGACAGACAGTTGGTTGTTGGTTGTTGCCTCTTGCCTCTCCAATTTGTCGTGGCCACTGTTGCCAAACCTTCTCTTCTCTCTCTTTCTTTCTGGTTCTCCTCGCGCGCAGCTTTACCAGTGCTGTGTGCATGCAGAAAACGCCGCCGCCGCCGACGTTCGTTTCACCCAGCGTGTGCCAAGCTCGCTCGCTCGATTCACGAATCTTGACGAGAGCCGACCATTTTTCTCTTGGTAGATTCGAGCGATAGGTACTAGTAAGTACGGATGGGAGATAGGTTTATAGAGGATACGGAATAATGTGGCGAGAGGGAGCGAAATAGTGACAGTCACGAGTAGGCGGGGGAGGGCGGGGGTTGGTGGAGGGGGGACGAGAGAAGGCGAGCAAACGGTAGAGTGCGCTAGAGAGGGAGTGAGAAAGAAAGGGTGGGGAGAGAAAGAGAAGCTATCAATGCTCACGCGTGTTCGTTGGTAGTAGGAATATACGAGACTTTTAGTTTTATTTGCCGTTTTTTTATGATTCGGTCGCCATATTTGTCTCGTCGTCACATGCAACCTGTTGTTGTCTTTGCTGCGTGCGTTCGACATTGCTGTAATTGGCCTTGATCGTGCCGGAAACTGTTCTACGTCTACCTCTACGTCTTCTGCCGGCTGCCTGACTCCTGTGTGCTTGCCATCTCTCTTGTCAACCTAACCTCAACTGGGACACACACCGGTCTGTGCCAACGCTGGGAACTGACCCCGCAGGATGAACGGGTAAGTTTCTCGCAAATAAAAGTAAAAGTAGAGTAATCGCTATTCATTGATGAGAAGGAGGGGTAGAGAAAGAGAGAGAGAGAGAGAGAGAGAAAGAGAAAGAGAAAGGGTGATAGTGGGAGAAAGACTGTGCGCAGCATGTTTTACGTTTGTTTACTCTTTTTACGCCTCGCAAGAAAAGGAAAGAAAGGCCGCACGAATCCATCGACGTTGAAAGACCTTTTTAACATAACTCAGAGACAGAGAGTACGACGTTGCCAATTTTCCTGAAATTAAAACTGAAATAACGAGAAAGAGAAATGCTAGTAGAAGGAAGAGAAGCGGGGCTGTGGGGGGAGTTGAAGTGAGAAAATCAGGGCACGAACGAATTTAAGACCCGATATCGATGAAGCGTGTGTGTTTAGGTTTTTTTTTCTGCTTCTCTATTCAAACGGTCGTATTATTTACTCGAACAAGTATCTACATGCTCACTTTACCAGGGATATGGCGGATTTCAGTTTCCACGGTAACAACGACACGTGACAAAGATATTCATAATGGCCAAGCTGCCCGTGTATAATTAGTATTTGTTACGGGCTATTTTCATAGTTGCTCCTCGTCACAATATAACGATGTTTCACCTGAACAAATTTTTCCATAGTTATTAATTACCAAGTAATTTTCAACTAAGTATAGATTATTAAATTGTCACAAATACTGCAATTATATTCAATTACTGAAATGATAAGATTAATCTTTATTACCACCTATGGAATTGAAGATTATTTCTGTATTTGGGCTTTGGTTTCGGTCGGTATTTGGCTTCGGGTGGTAACATCTTCCCTACCGGAACTGCTACACTTTATCAACATACGGTTACGTAATATATATTTTTTTTTTCAGTTGTTCTATCTATCATTCGAGGATAATATTATTATCTTGTTCCGAAAAGTGAATTAAACTTTTATTACTTTCTATGATACTATTTGACACTATGCCCTATTTGTTCTACATTTTTTTGTAGCTAATAACCATTAGTTTCCCATGGAATTAAAACTGGCACATTGTAAAAATAAATAGTTTCATTTTGTGCTGGTTATTAAGGTGTAGCATTTCCATTTTTCATATAATTCGATAACTTAGGATTATTCGTGTGCCATACATGGTATTTATAATTACAGCTAATTTGCGCGAAAGCAGATAAAGGTGTGTTTTTGTTTTTAGAAACAAACTTTTCTTCACTTTTACCTAAGGTATTAAAATATTTACAGTAAGTATACTAATTATACTACTCATTTTTGTTGTGCCACGTTAAAACTGCCCTATTTACAACACACGGTGAAAAAATCGTCAACTCGATATTTCATTGTATGTACTATCGTAATGCGAAGCGTATTGTGAATATCGTAAATTCTAATTAGTATTGATCGTTTAGTTTTTAATGTGCCAAGAAAACATAGGATCGAGAGGACCAAATGTAACTCGTAAGACAGTAGGAAGAAAAAAAAACAGAAATTACCATTTTACCTAGTACAATCGGGACTGATATTTATCCAATGAAGATTGTTTGTGTGTATGATGGGTCAAAACTACCGTGAAGAGGATGTAATCGAGTTGCTTATAAATACCAAAGAACTGGTTTAAAGAGTTTTATTGCAAAAATATAAGAAGCAGCAATTGTACGAATTTTCTAGATTTGTGCTAACCTGTATTCATTATTTTATGTAGCAGACGTAATGACCTCCTTTGCGCGTTGAAGGTGGTGACGTAAAAACGTTTGCAGGCAAACCTCGAGAGGAGGAAGACTCGTATCCAGAGATGCAGTAGACGGCAAGTAATTTAAAAACTCAAAGATGGATCATCTAATTTGTTCATGTATATGTATATCTATCTTTAAACGACTTTTTTATTCAAAGTTAAATCATATCGATAATGTAAAAAAGAAGTAATAAGCTTGTAACATGCAATTGAGCAAATCTTATGGTGGTATGGCTGGAGCTATTAGATGCAAAAAAATTTGGAAATTTAGTCGAATCAAAATTAGTCTCGATTATTGGCTGATGGAATAGTATTAAGATATTGCAATGAGAAAGAATGGTTAAATCATTGGAGCCTGCATCATTGGATGATCCTTCTTTGATAGATTGATTATGCTGTGGATATAATTGAAAGAGCAATTATATTTTTGGAACTTACGAGCCGTAACTCCATCGCATCTAGGTTTCTAAATTCGTTTCAATGCGAAGATATAAGCCGAATTTAGATTTCGGCAGCTCATCACACAGAGCAAAATATGCAAATAAGACCAAGGAGCACTAATGGGTGTTAATGTGGAGTTGCGCCAGCCAACAAATTATATTCATATAGAATCCAGCTTGATTAAATCATTACGGAGAGTGTCAAAGTTAATAGCGGAGTGGAAGTTTCTCTTGAGAATACAAGTTAATTGATAAAGTAAAATGAAAATGACGAATCGAGTTGGCATATTGGACTTGGCCAAAGCTCCTAATTTTGTAAACAGAGCTTAAAAAGTTGGAAGGACAGCTTTTTTTCACTTAGCTGAAAGCTTCTTTGTTGACACGACTCTCATAAAAGTCTGCGGAATAAAGAACTTATCGAACTTAATAAAGAATAATATCCTACCAAGCCCCGGCCATTCTTCTTCCCTTTTATTGTTTTCCTACGATTTGAATGACATAATTCGTAGAAACACGAGTTTTATGAGGGGCACCTAGGTTTGAAATTACCGCTCGGCTGCGCCGCCAGTGAAAATATTTGAAGGTGTTGATAAGCGAAGGTGGAAAGAGAAGAAGAGGGAAACTTTTTAAATGCTTTTAGTCCCCTCGTTACTTTCCCCTCCCTCTCACCTGCCTCTCTTTAGCCATTGCTCTGACCGGAGCCACACACGTTACCACTGTGAATCGTTACTGCAGCTCGGTCGAGCAACGATTTTTGCTTCGTCCTGTGGCATTGCACGGCATTTTTCGCGTAGCCGGAAGTGATTGGAAGAAAGAGAAGTAGGGCTGTGGTGGGGCTGGCTCTGTTGGCCGTGGGAGGGGGGGGGCGCTGAGAGAGAGAGAGAGAGAGAGAGCAGTGAAAAATTGACGAAATTCAATTGACAGAGGTCGATGTACTGCTTCCATATATATGTATAGGTGGAAGGTATTCATCGAAATAAATAGTAGAGCGCTATTGCGGCTGGATTTGAGACGGTCAACGCGATGTACGGATTGGGTTGGTCGATGCTGGCTGGCAGGGCCGCTCCCGCTGCTGCATCAAAAAGTTCAATCGACGGATGTGCGGCGATGCATCGGTAATGTAGCCACTGGCAACTGCGGACCAATTTGATTTGCGTTGAGGGAGAGGTGAGGGGCGGGGGGGGGGGGGGGAGTGAGGCTGAAATAGAAGTATAGTAATATGGAGAGGGGGAGAGAAAGTAAATGGGAATAGCTTTGCTGGAAAATCGGTGGGATGAAAGGAAGAGGAGTTCAGGTTAGGGGGGGAGGGGTGCTTCCTAGCACACACACTGTTCCCGTAATAGCAATTACCAGGCATTCATGCTACGGATGCATCACCCCCTCCCTCCAGTTATTCCCTTTTTCTATCAGCACCCATTGGTTTACCTACTTAACGTCATCGCACCGAATTTCCCCCTACACCCTCGGTCCACGAACGCTCGACTCTCTCACCCTCCAACCCCTCGAGAAAAATCGTCCTCGTAACCTTGCGACTCGCCATAGGAATCCTTCGAAATGGCAAATTTACATAGCACGGTCCTCGCTGCGATGGCGATGGCTTCGTTTCGGTCATGGAATATCGATTTTTCGAACGCTCTCTCTCTCCACGGCGAACCTCCTAGTCACGGTGATCATTAATGCGACATGTTGCTCTTCTCTAAATTTAACGTTATTACACGCTGGCCTCCCAAAACCGCTAAAGAGAATTCCGACTGAATTTTAATAGAGCGCTTTCTGTATCGTTTGCAATATAGTGTTAACTGCGAGCTGTCGAGCTATTAAGCTGGTCGGAACGAAAGGGGAAAATATTGGAAGACGATCCTCGAGTACTACCCGAGTATCGAGGATAGATTCTTCGACTGTGGAGAATTAACGGGGAAGAAAGAACGAGAAGTAATTACCATCATGAATGGAATAATTATCCGTGTACGAAGAGAAGGAAACGAGAATAATAATTGCAAGCCAATCGGATTGTAATATCGGCCGGAGGAAAATGAGTATCGGTAATGATAAATAAGTTGGTATTAAATGAAGAGTGTGGGGGGGGGGGGGGGGAGGAGGAGGAGGAGTCTGTTCATTGTTGGTTATTAATGCCCATGTAGAAGGCGCATAATTTATACGTTTGCGTTATCATCGTTATCATTGGTTCGGTGAGAGACGCCTAAATCCTCTTGTCGGGGCGAATGCTCGTTTCGGAGAGCCTCGCGCTGGCGGCTTAACGACGCTGTCTTGACGATAATAGATCGTGGCAGCATGCCACGGCAGGCGTGTTACTACGACTATTTGAACATCGACGCGCGGTGTACAGCATCCGGGAAACAACCTTCATTGTATATAAATGCCCGTGGCTGTCGGCTCTGCTTAATGCATCAGACCGAACAAATCAAATACGAGTAGATTAATAAAGCCCTACTATGTCTCGCTCATTATACACCTAGATCCTGACACCGATACTCTCCTATACCTTGTTTTAAATTTGTCCAATTTAACTCCACCCCCACCCCCCCCCCCTTACCCCATTTACCCCCTCCTCCTTCTCTTCTCACCACCAATAGAAATTATATATCGTAACGTTTATTCGGTTTGAAGGAGAGTCGTTCTTCTGGAAATGAAGTAACAGTCGAGTCGAGGTACTGTGCAAATGTGTGCACGCAGTGCATGAGTCTGTGCAATACGTGTATTTTTTTTCAAGGGGGGGGGGGTAGTATGAGAACGATAAATATTTATTGTAATTGAATGAAATATGTATATATAAGTCGTTGCTTGTGTTTTTTTTTGTACTGAATATTATCTAGGAATTTGTTCAGCCGATTTTACTCACTGGTTATGAAGAAAAGTAGGGTATAGTCAGAAAAAAGTTTTTATTCGTAGTACACCGTTTCTTTACGGGAGTCCTAGAGTGATCGCAATAAACGTCTGAAAGAATCTAATGAAGTATTCTCATGTTCCTAATAAATGCTGTTATGGGGTAAACTACGAACGATTATTTTGGATAAAAAATAACAAAATGGTGGCCTTTGAAAAATTAATACAAGTTTTTTTTTCCTATTTTGTGTGCTAAGCATTATTTTCCGATTAAACAAACTATCGTAGTTAATAATAAGATTGTACGCTAATCCATGGAGAAAAGAATGCAGTACGTAATAAGGAAATGTAAGGTGATATGTTAAATATGTCGCGCTCTATTATTTCCACCAGCTTATTAAAAAATGTGGTTTTGAGAAACTCGTTTAAAGTTTTCAGCTTCGTTTGTTAATATCTGAACGATAATTTAAACTGACTCATGAAAACTATATTTTTTTAAATTTCAATTTCAAACATTAATATAATATTCTACGCACTCGAGACTGTATAATTATGAAATAAAAAGCTAAAATTTCTAACCTATGCACAAGGGAGAATGCTCTTTAAGGTACGTTATAAAGGCTAGTACCAATTGAGTCAAATTATATATAGTCACCGTATTTTTACAGACTGAAACAGAGTTTTATAAACTACAGAAAATGATTATTGTATTTATCAAACCCCATTGCGATAATTCGTGAATTGTTTAGTATTTAATCTTAACATGACTCTAGAGCGTAGTCTGTTTGGTAAGCTTGACTACGCGTAAGATATTTATAATTTTTCTCTATGCTTCAAATTAGTATATCCTAATAAAGGTAAATTTAAGGAATTTTATTTAAAATTTGTTATATTATCTAAAAGAGTCATACGTTTGAATTAAAAGTCTTTTATATTTTAATTTTTCGCCAATTATACTTAATTTTCTAGAAATAAATGCATTTTGACAAATTTCCACATTAACCGTTTTCCGTGGAGTACATTTTCAAACGCTTATTACTGACAAAATTGGACGTCCAAAATTTGTCAAAAAATTGTTTCACCCATTGAATATTTCCAAGTAATATACTCAATTTTCACATATTTATCTCTTCAAAGTATTCATGGCCCAATTACCTAACATTTTACAGGTTTCGTTTTTAGTTTTTGGCATTTTTGGAGAAGCGGGTCAGATTCGACTTTTCCATCTGACACAAGGTGAAATAATATTACAAGTCTTTCCCTTTGACACAATCGTACAAATGTATCAGGATATATTATAAGAATCTATGTTTGTCATTATCGCTTTTATAAAATATTGTTTACTATCGATAACTGCATGTGGAGGTAAGTGTGCACACGTATCGGATCTTGGCAGGATAATACATTACTTTGTTTATAGATCAAATTACACGCTGCTTATATGCGTTGAGCGTACCAACATGACAGATGTTGTGGCCCTGATTGTTTTTAATAAGTATAATTATTGTTATTTTATTTATATGCAATAAAGTCAGAATGCCAATCATCTTTTTATTGTCAACGAGTAACAAATTCTGCTGCAAAGCATCACCAAAGGAAGAAAAAAAATGTGGAAATGTTTTAAATTTCTTGAATATTAACAAAATATTTCCAGCTCCATTGATTACATTCTAGGTACATAATTGATCATTAGGTGCTTCAAGATTCAGCATTGAAACTATGAAGAATCTAATATGAAAAAGGTAATTGTCTCTTCATCATAATTATCATCGAAGCTTTGATAAAGACTCGATATGGAAATGATAAATTTCTTCCAAACATATTCCATAATGAATATCGTTTAGTAGACCTTATACAGAATTGTGAAAACAGCGTTCGCTTGTCCAAAATGAATTTCCATAAAATTTTGTTATGCTAATAATAATATAGGAGAGAGAAGGTAGGAGGGATGTGTGATTATCCTGTGAATAAGAAGGATGAATTTTGGACGGTGGTAGATAGGTGGAATTGGCTCGAGTGCGTCGTTTCAGTGACATTACGCAAACGTCAAATCAAAGTTCACGCGTCGTTAGGACAGCAGAGCGCGGGATATGAAGGGCCCGCATAGCTTGCTAGTTGCCCGTATTTTCTCTCGTTATCGATGTGCCCAGTCAACCATTTTCGCGTCATTCTCTCCCCGTAACCTATTGTCGCTCCCAGAGTTATCATTTTGTAACTTGTCCACTCGAAAATTTCACCCTTTTGAAACTTGCCAATGCCGTCGGCTAAACCACATCGCACACTATTAATTCGCGCATGGCCTCTTTCAAAACTACTTAAAACTTGCCTCACGTACGACGCGTTATTATCTACGTAGGAGAAAGCTTTTGATCATTGGAATATTTTCATTAATGCGAGTGCCTGTAAACCTAGAAATATATGTATATATAGAACAGTGCACATGTGTAATAACTTTTCTTTTCTTTCTGTATATATATATATATATATAGGGAATAAAACTAAAGTGAATGTTGCTTCGTGGTTTTGCCTCGATTTGGTAGATCGAAATGTGTGTAGGGTATTCGGGGAGGGGGCGGGGGGGGGGGGGGGGTGGGAGCGACACGTGCCTAGCATTTACGTATAGGTTGCTTCGGGAAATTTTATTAACGAGCGCAACCGCCCGGCCGAGTTTCATAGCTTCCCGGTATCGATGCCAGAAGCCGCTAATTAAGACTGACGCTCACTGTCCTCCGACGTACACAGACGCGCGTGTGTGTATCCACGATGCATATGTAAATGTGCGGCGCGTTCGCGTATCCACGGCCCGTCTCTCGACATGCCCCCTGCTCTCGATAATATTCCATGCAATATTTCCCCCTTTTCCTCCATTACCGATCGTTTCCCCTTCTCTCTTTCTGCAATAAAACTATCGATTCTTCCATTTTCAATCCTGACAGTCTTTTAACAAATATGCTTCTTTCCCACAAAACAAGATGAAAGGAGTGCGGAAAAGATTATTCGGAAAATTTAGCGCTTTCTATAGAGCGAGAAAGCTTGGAATTTTGGAATATTTCCATCCTTCGTGTATGTGCGGAGAAAACGGTAGTTCTCAAGGACGCGCGTTGGCGTAAATGACAAATCGCTGTACAAATAATAAATCTATAGGCCGCGCGATGTGGACGGGGGGTAACATCGAGTTTTCGGCGAGATCGCAGTGAACGTACGCGAGTCAGGAGACTCATGTTTATATATATATATATATATACATAGGTATATATGAGACTCGCTTTGGCAGCTATTGAATTTTTCTTTCCTCTCTCTGAATTTTATCGCTCTCTTCCACAAGGCCCGTCCTCGATAGGTGCTTATCTCGAGAGAAGATTTAACAGAGGATTTCATCTCGTGGAACTCTGAAATTTCATCCGCTCGAGTCTCTTCTCTTGGTTTATATCGGGCCGATCGGGAGCAATTGGCTCAGGCGCGCGACTAAGAGGACTCGCGCGCGCGCGAGTCAACGTGGATCGGAAGGGGGTGGGGGGGGCTTGGAAAAATATAGTTGAACATAAGGTCGAGCACAGCAAAGATTATTTCCCATATTCCACACCGAAATTCGTTCCTCCAATGGAATTAATGTAAATACGAGTGTTCGGGGGCAGCTGGTCACGCACCGTTGGCTATTCCAGCGTTTCCTTCCTGATTATTACCCAATCCCTCCAATGTCCAGATTTCGACCGGTTATTATATTATTGGAATGGAATATCGAGCGGGAGAGGAAATCGGCTACGAACGAGCGTTTTCAGAGGCGTCTATATATTAGCAATGAGTCGTCATTCTGGAACTTCGTTAAAGGATTCTAACATGCCGGAAGAAAAAGAAATAGCTTATTGATTTTAGTGGCCGTACCAAAGATCGAAGGACTATTTTTTCAATGGAATTAACGTAAACACTGTTTATTGGGAGATGGATCGTGCGTGAATCAGAGTCAATGGCTATTGGAGTATTATTTTCGCCAATTCCTGCAGTTTCGAGATTTCGGTTACATCGTTGGAACGGAATGCTGAAGAAACGAGTGTTTTTAGAGCGGTTGAGCGTCGCTTGGTGTCTGGCGGCTGCGTCAGGATGACAATTTAAAGGTCCTTTGAACTGTACGGTGGACGCCAATGCGTTTGGCAAGTCAGTTGCGGGTCGGTCAGCAGAGTCTAGCTAGCCATCAGCCGGAAACCCTGGCCGGATTAAAACGGCTGGGAATGGACAGTTGCACCGCAGTCTCCTCCGTCGCACCGCGCCGCGCCGCGCCGGTTCAACCCCTCGCACTCCCTTCAATTTCGATCACGCAGGCCTACAAAACTCGCCACTGTCCTTTCACCAATTATTTCAACAACTGCGAATGTCCTATAATATCCACTCTACATGTAAATTCCTTCTACACTCCTACGATCGCGCGTCCTCCAGATATCATTCGTTCAAAGTTACAATTATCTCTAATCTCTCTCCTTCTCGCGCGTTAGCTCCTATGTCACGTGGAAAATAAATTTTCCAACTGATATACCTTTTCCCTTTTCTTTGTCCAACTTCAATGGGTAATACTATACACTGAGATGCGAAAGCTCTCAGAGCCACGGCACTGAGAATAATGAATTTTCCAACAGGTGTAAAATTACAACGACGATAACCGAGTGAATTTTATAAAAATAAAATCGATGACAAAATTTACATCATTTTTAGAAAACCTATATTTTCTCTTACAATGTTTACTAATCTGATAAAGAATATATAGAAAAAATGAATATTCTTAAGTTTACGTAAGAGTAATGTAGCTATAACTTTCTTTTCGTTTGTCAATTTATTTGACAAACAGGGTCGATCTTTATCATCCGTGCAGGTATATAGATTTTACTACATGAAAGTTTTGGAAAGTGTACCGTTACATAGCGTTGCCGCGGGGGGACCGGTGCACGAAGCATCCTAAATTCATCGTCGTCGAAGAAACGACGAGGAGGATGACAAGAAGGAGAATGTGGACGTTAGGTGGGGCGAACTTGGTGCTTTCCCGCGGAAAAGGGTAATACGATGTAAAACAAGCTAATTACACGTCGCGGTCTCTTTGGACTGGATGAATTAAAAAGAAGGAGCGAACGAATGAGTATGCAAACGAGACTAGACTCGTTAGAGGAGAAGAGAGAGAGAGAGAGCAGAGAGCAGGCTTGTCTCCTCTCGGCGTTTCTAGATCTCATCCCCTCGGGGCTCTGCTCGGAACATTGGCTGATATCGGCTTTCCCCTCGCTCGCTCGCGCCAAGATATTCGCACGGTCGTTCGGCGAAGCTTTTTTCTCCCCCCCCCCCCTTCCCCCTTCCCCCTCTTTTCTCCTCTTACCTATTTACATGGACGAGCAATCGGCGGCGAGCCGACGAGTCACCGGACCGCCTGCCTAGCTCCTCTTTCCCATCGTCCGCCGCTAAATAAACCATTAAAATGCTAATTTTTTCTTCGCATGTACGAGCACGACCTTTGCATGCAGTTACGCCACTGCTAGCTTAAGCTGCGTACGGCTTTCATCAAGCTTACACTAGACTCTCGCCCATTCTTTTTCCTCCTCTTTTATTTTCATCCTTCGAACGATTTACGAGTCCTCTCCGCTAATGGCATTTGCATCAATTTCGTGGATCACGCGCGGTGAATCGATGCGAAAGCGAGTGAGCGAGCGCGCGCGATTAAAGAGACTGACCGGTATGAAATTAATATAATTTCAAATCACACACGAGATCCACGTCTTACCTATATATATACATATGAGCCGCTCCGTGGCGCGGAAGAGGAGAATGGTGAATACCCGTCGACTTGGTATTTTCGATGCACGAGATTTGATTGCAATGTATGGGGAGGAAAGGAGAGAAAAAAGAGAGGGGAAAAAATAGAGGAGGCAGTGTCGAATTAGCGGGACCGGCTCGACCTCCCGATCTACCACGAACAACCGTGTGCGACGACGGATGAAAAGAGAGAACGAGCCTTTTGTTCGGGGATTCGCCACTTCTATATATGCGGGACCAAACGAAACGGAGCAATGGAACAGCGGCGTTATATTCGACGGGTGCAGTGCAGGGTCAGCCAACCCACCGACCGACCCAAGCCAATGAGAATCAAATTGACGATGAAAAGCTAGCCGATAACGCGAGATACTGCTGCTAATGTCCCGTGTACGTAGGTCGAATAGCCGACTGTTTAATCGCTGCGATTTCATTGAAAATATTTCTCCACTTTGCTCCCCCCCCCCCCCCGAAAGAGCGACACTCCACCAATTTTATCTTTATCGATTATATCATCATAATCAGTTACAATGAGGTAAAACTTTAATTATTTCCTTCTTCTTTCGAATTGGACGACAAACTATTATAACATTGTGTTTAGTTTTTCGCAAAGGATCGATGTATACATATATGGTTGCGGAAGAAAAACGTGTTTGAAAAGGTTTATGATGCGCTATTAAAAGTGGACTCTGGTAATTTGTCAGGATTATACGTAAATATAATTTATTGTTTTGTTAGTCTTGCAAAATGGAGGATGATAATAGCGCAGAATTTCAATCGTAGGATGGAAGCAAGTTTTATAGTAGCATTATTAAGGCTGGTGGGGAGAAGGAGCGAGGATCGAAACGAGGTGAGGTTATCCTTGTAGGGAGGCAGAGAGGACGAGAGAGCAAAGGATCCTGGAGGTTTAAAATTGGGTCAGTGTGTTGAATGTTGAAAGAAAAAAAATGGTCAAAGCGATAAGAAATAAGGGAGGGAGCGTAAATTTGGTAATGAAGTGGGTAGATGAATAGGAACGAAAGGGGCTTTAAAGAAAATCCAACAGTCAAATACGTCTGTCAATTATGCAAATAGATTTGAAAGATTCATAACTGCACTTTAAGGATGTCAGAGTGGCGGTCGCTATAAGTTTTATCGGGATTGCATTTTGTATACCCTGTATTGTAAAGGGAACAATGGACGTGGTGCGATTATGTGGCGCATTGTGCCCAATGGATTCTTGCGCTTTTACATATTTCATGTTGAACTGCGTTGCTCGCGTTGACTCATTAAAACTTTGAACGGCCTCCTTGCAGAAGCAGTTTCCGAGCTTCTTCTTTGAATCCGTTAGCTCTCGATGTTAAACTTAATCGCTGCCAGTAGCGATTTACCCCAGACGTTGCTTTTTATCGTGAAATTACTCTGTTCCCGCCGCAAACTTATAAACTGCTAATTATAACGATTTTTCTTCTTCGGACTCTTTATCCTAATACCTCTTTTATATATATGGATACTGTGCTAGAAAATATGATGGAGAAACGTCGAGTGATCCACTTTTAGCGGTAAATAATAAATAAAGAGAAAAAGTTGAATTGATTAAAGGAAATGAAAGAAAGGAAAGTAAGAGATATTGCTGGATACGCGTGGTATTTACTAGTATAGCGTGGGTGCAGTAGGTTTTGCTTTTGGTCTCCAGTTAATAGGAGAAAATTTGAGGAATGAAAACGGTTCTATATATATATATATAGTCTTAGCGCGCGAGTACAGCTTGTTGTTGGTTTCAGTGGGAAATCCTGGTGGGCTTGGACATGGTGGAAACTGGCGTAGCTGCAAACGGCCGGATTAAAGATGAAATAACGAATAATAATCGCGTCTGCGATTGGAAGTTGTTGACCCATTCGTTAAAATCGAAACCAACGGCTTAAAACGGTATTCATTGGGCCACGGTTAAATGGAAAAAGTTGGCCTTTCTCTTTGGAATCTTCCCTTCCTCCCAACCTCCCCGCAAACCCGAACCACCCTCCTCGCGTCGAAATGTTCGGGTCCGGCCGATTTCTCTTCGGCCCCATGCAGGATTAATGTTGCTGTTGTTGCTTGCATTCGCAGCCGAATAAAATCCGAACAAACTCCAATGTATGTAGTTCTGTGCTCCGCTTAATAATTATGAGAGAGCGAGAGGGATATTTTGGAAAACGCGTGAAATTTCAGTGGTCAAAGACAATAACTGGGGGAACGCGAGATCGCGGCTGGTAATGAGGATCAAAGTTGAAAATGCAGCTATGCCAACATTGCTAACCGCATTAGCGATGGCTTCCCCCCTCCTCCCTCCACTCTTTTTGTTTTTTAACTTTGTGGCTCTGGCCGTACATACACGTGCTGTTGTATATCTCTCTAGAAATAGAGCAGGAGAAGAGCAACGACGCGTAAAAGCTGCGCGCACCGGCAACAGCTTGTGGCTCGGCTCGGCTCGACTCGACTCCACTCGGGACTCAAGCTCTTGATCAATTTTGTATCGAACCCACTGGGGGATGTAGAATATTCCATATTTATAGTCCTCTAAATACGCTTCAAGTATAACAAAAGTAAAACACGCTGCTACCGAAGCGTCATTTCCGCAGTGTCTATTAAATTTGCGAACGTTTGTGTGTGTGGTTTGTTCTTTCCGCTGTGTATTTTTCTTTCGCTCCTTTCTTTTCTCTTCTTTGTTTGCTGTGCTTTTTGCCCGAGAAATAAATCATATCTGGCCTCCTACCTAATCCCCTCCGATCTTTCCAATTTCGCATTTCTTCAGGACCACGCATTACTAATAATAAGAGAATTTCAACTGGAATTATTATTAAACGACCTTCTTCTTGTATCTCTCTCTCTCTCTCTCTCTCTCTCTGTTTATCCAGCTTCGCCTCGAACTTTGCTCTTCCTCGCTTCCCTACCGCTTTTTCCAACTTTTCACGCGTCCAATGAAACGATGATGTTGTTTTTCTTTTTTTCAGTAATTTGTCAGAATTATGTTGCCTGGGACAAAAGAATATGGCACGCTTCTTGAACCACAATATTGCGCGATGACGAACGATCGGTCAGATTCTAGCAGAAAAGAGGGGTTTTCTTCGATTCTTTCGTCAATGTACTGACGTTACGTCATTTTCACAAAGATTCTCTATCGTGCGATAAATATTTTTGAGATTTTCCATCAATCCTTATCTTTACTGATTTTTAAAAAAAGATTACAATTTTCATTATTCGGTGATTGATATTATTTACCGAGCTGTTGATTAGGACAATACTGATGAGAAGCGTGGAAAAACTGTTGATCCCTCTTAGTGTTGAATCAAGGTCTGAACCAAAGGAGCTAAATAGAAAGTTGGTAATGTATAAGAATAGGGGTTGACTTTGATACTGAATGGCGCTTAAGGTATTTGGTATACGCCAAGCGACCAGTTGGTTTTTAATTCTGTTTGTCTCGCAAAAGAGAGGATTTCCAGATTCCCGCAGGAATCACGCTAGGGATCACGAAATGGGATTAGAGTAAAAATTACAGCTTATAGGTAGGTGTGTCGACAGACCTTACTTTTTCTTAGCCTTCCTCTCTCTCTCTCTCTCTCTCTCTCTCTCTCTCTCTCTCTTTCGTAGATCCCTCCTGTCTTTCTTGCCTATGCGATAACAGTTTCATCGAATCTCGATCAACCAGCAAATCCATTATGAGACCTTATTTACATATATATATACTGGTGTATCATGTGCATTCGCGTAGCAGCATCGAATTGCACTGGCAAGAAATACATTGTAAGAGTCGAGAAGAGAGTGTTATGGGAAAATCGATACAAGTGCAGGATATCATCGCACAGCTATGGTTAGAAATACTTGTGGAATGAGATTTCATGAAGGTTCTTGTGTGTGCTTCGAGTCGTTAATGAATTTCGATTAGAGGCTGAAAAATTTTGAGCAGTTTCGTTCATTGCAAGTAAAGGACAATGGGAATATATATATAGGTAGTAAGCAAATAGCCAATGTACAAATAGGTCTTGGTACGAGACAATCCGAGCTCTAATGGGTTCGTAAACATTTGCGTGCGAAGATCAAACGGAATACCGTTACCAGTGCTATTTCCTAGCAGCGAAATGTCATGAACCTTTCCCACTAATTACGTTTGCCAAGCTTGAAAATTGCTGCTCAATTGTCTTCTCTCACGATAATACCGGTGTTTGATAATCCCAAAATGTTGTGATCCGGTTAACATACGTATGCCCTTCAAAGGAAATCGACTGATGCCACGAGAAGCGAGCGTGTAATTATGCTGCTACATGCCGGGTGTTAAAAGGCTTACGGTTTCTCTTGAATTTGCCAAAACGGATCACACAAGCCTGCTATATATATATATATATATATATATATATATAGCTGTAGAATCGATATATCGCGAGTCTCGCAGTTATATATTTTTGGCAAATTTTTCAGGCGCCAGGCTTTTAGTCGGAGATGAGCCGGATGACAAAGATTCGTCCGCTTCTTTTTTTCTTGCGCGACTTCCGTTTCGTTTCTCCGTGCTTTGACATGGCTAGGTTATAGGGAGGGAGTGGAAATAGGTCGACAGGTCGGTCGGGGATGGCTTTCTCCACGAAATAGGATTCCAGCGAGGCAAAGCGTCTACTCGATGTCCTAGCTCTGCTCGATTTCCTCGTATTTGTATGCATGAAAGCCTGCCCTTACCGCACAATCTTCCTTTGACCTTCTTAATTCCACCACAAAACCAATCCCTTTCAAAAGCGTTTTTCCCACTCGCCGATGTATACATATACATATAGCTACTATGCTCCTCGATCCATCCAAAGATAAATTTTATTCTATTCAACAGACTCTCTGTTATCACTGATATAACAGTGCCAATTACCTCTACCGTATTATTGTTTTCAAACATACCCCCACCCCTTTTACAAGAGTTTCAATAACGCGCGTGATTTGTTCCTTTTTTTTTTTTTTTTTTTTTCAATAACGAAGATCCGCCGGGAGCACATTGCCAGCAATTATAACGTTAGCGAGCTCTCGCCACTTTCTCAGGGCAATCGTCATCTTAGCTCTCTCATCCGACTTGTCGGGATTCCCTCCCGTACCGTCCGTGTAATACTTTTTAATAATGAAAATCCGACCTGAATGTCGGAATAAGTAGAGTAGAGTGTTAAAGGGGGGGGGGGGGGGTGCCAAAGCTGTACGATATCCACTTGGCCTAAAACTTTTTAATGAGCGAAGATGTAGCTGATTTAAATCTTTCATGCGAGAAAAAGTATGAGAGATTCTAAGAGCTTCGACTAAAAACGTAATTAATATTTAACTTGTGCATCGGTCATTGATCTCGCTGCTTCTGCGCGCGCGTCTCAACTTTTATCCCCCCAACAAGTGCTCGTTTTTTATATATATATATATATATATATATGCACGTTAGACGCGGGTGCACACACGATGCGCAAGACAGTTGCATGAGTTAATGCGGACATTTTTCCCTCGTTGTAATGGAAGCGTTTAAACATTCACAGAGAGCGAGCACAGGAGAGAGACTTTAGGACAGATTTCAGCCGCAAAGAGTATACGATATGGAGAAGCACGATATTATTTTGCCGCTGCGCTGTGCTGCACTGGCCTGCAGATATACGTAAATAAATGTATGTGTGTGGGTATCCGCGCGGGAGCCGTGTGCGTGCACCAGTACGTATTTCGGTGAGTATCCGTGGACGGGTGTGACGCAACCCTGGAAATTCGAACACTCTCGCGCGCCCGAGGCCGCGCGCTGCACTTGACGTCCTCGTGGCCGTGCCCCTATACTCGTATATACAGACTCAAAATCATCCCCCCTTTAAGTTTCCGTTCCGCGTACGAATTTCTTTCCACCGCGTTCCTCTTTGCCCGGAATACGTCGTACTATATATAGGTACTGCTACTATACATCTTTACTCCCCCCCCCCCTCCCACTATTTACACCGTCCTCCATTATTTCTCATTTTTTCCACCCCACACTCTTTCAGCCTCTTCTCGCAATACCCTCTCTCGCTAGCTTTCCCTTTTACCGCATACTTCTCTCCTCGCAACGCATTATCAAAAGATGTAACGCCACATGCGAATTTTCCTTTTTCTCAAAGCGTATATATATATATATATATACATGATTCCCTCCTTTCCAACGGAGATGGAATAATTTATCGAAAGATTTGTGATTTTCAGTGTGCAACGCAAATCTCGTGTGGCAATTTTGCGCCACGCATTTGTTAGATTCGCGAAAGACGGTGAAAGTGTGACCGATGGAGATGAGATAATTGAATGGATGGATGGGAAAATTTGGTGGGCTGCTAGCGGATATTAAAGTTGTTATGGCGCGAAGCAGCAAATGCGATCGACAGAGTTTTATAAAGAGCGAAAGAGTTTTTCGACTGTTCTCGGGACTCTCGAGACTTTTCTCGCAGTTGTGTGGAACAATGTGAGGGTGGAGGGAGTTGAACGAGTGTGTCGGGTTAGGTGCATCGATTTTGGGCCGCCGAGGGTTTTTCCATTGATCTTTGGCACGTCGTCGTTGTGGCTGGAACTGCTGGAAGCGCAACAACGCGACGTCGCGACGCGCAGCGCCGCTGTCTCGCCTCATTTGCATCGATGACCAAGTTTCTCTCTCGATTCAGTATAACTATTTAAGCGATCGTTCCCCCTTTAAGCTTCCCTTTTTCTCACTTCCCTCCAACGGCCACCATTTTTTAACGATTCTATCACGTAGTTATATTTATGTCTATGCAATATCTCTGAATAACTCGTACAAGGTTTTAGCTTGGAAAAAAATTTTATCTCAGCGAGCCGCAGGAGCAAAGTCTCGATGAAAATTAAATCAATGACAACACACGTGTATGTGTGTGTGTATAGAGCCACGCAGTATACTATTAAACGGACGGATCAAAGCATCGTTTCAATGAATGACGCGGGGCCACACGTATGGTTGGTTGAAATGCAAGCAAGTTTGCAATTGCTAGAGCATATTTATTAAATAAAAGTGGAAACGCCAGACGCATTCTTGCTCGAAGCGCTCGCATCGCCTTTGGCTACAATTTCAAATGGAATATTTAATGGTAAGAATCGTTTGCGAGTAGTCAATTCCCGTGCTGTGCCAGGCCGTCTTCGCCCGTGGCCCGAGGCAATGGGAAATTTTCATTTTACGCGCCAATCGAGCTATTGAAAAATCTCCGGATAAACCACTCGATTTCCTGCCGATAGACTTTCGAGAACACGTACCACGGCGTAAAGCGCAATATTAGCCGACGGTGACACCGATGTATGTCCCTATTAAACGCTTGGCCAAGTGCGCAACTTACCTTGTCAACGCGAGTGTGCTTCATAATCAACTACGTAATTAAACCATACCGGATATTAACCGCCAACTCCCTCCTATTACCTTCGCCTCCTGGAAACTCGCCAATATTTTCTACCGTATACGCATTTGCTGGAAATTTGCGAAAATCTCCTTCGACCTTATCCTTTTTCTTTCAATTATATATCTATGTACTCGTGAAAAAACCAAGAGATTTTGGTGAGCGGAGTATTTAGTCGTAATAAAGAACTTAAGGCTTATGAAAAGTGTTGTAGGAAAACAATTAATAATCAACACTGTAATTATGGAAATTAACGAGGCGTTGAACCATTCTCGGTATGTCCTCAATGACACATACGCAAGGTGTCTCGCTCGATTCACTCAGAGTCAAAAAACAATTAATTCGTCTTTTTAAATACAAAGGATATCATTGCAATTTATACACAGCAAATTTCAGTAATTTTAATTCAGAAGCAAGAATACTTTACGCAAAAATATCCTGCATCTTTGATACATTTAGGAAGATGAGTCAATTTCTACATCCGCGCTTAATTCGAATTAAACGAAACACTCTGTAGGGGAGACCGGGGTAAAACGGTACCCTTAAGGACAAAGGCTTATATTTAGGTTATTATTTTAAAAAAATTGAAAATAAAACGACTTTGATTTAATATAAACCTTCTTTAAAGTGGTGACACAAAATTAAATAATTATTTTTATTTTTGATCAATCAAATCTTAATTTAAAAAAAACTTAACAATTTACGGTTTTACCCCGACCCATGGGTAAAATAGGGTACTCCACGGATTCAAATTGGATACAAAAAATTGATACAAACTTAGCATGTATTACATGAAAAATTATGTAAATCTTCAATTTTCTAGTCAGTTCATCCTTCATGAGCCCATTTTAAATTTTTTATGCATTGTACTCATCCTTCTTGTAATTTTGTTAATGCGCGCATATTTCTTTACAATAAATACATTTATTAGGGGAAACCCAGGTAAAATAGGGTACCAGGGTAAAACAAGAACCCATTAATATAACAAAAATTATATTCCTGATTCAATCATTAATGAAGGTATGAGGTCCGATTTTACCCCGTACGGTTTTGCCCCTTAACCATACAAAGTGTATTTAAATATTATACCGACATATATCGTATGTAAATTAAAAATACGATTAACGAAATTATAGTTAAAAATATTACAAATTAAGTGACTTGAGTGAAAATTTACTCTATTAGTCCAGATTTTGTACTGAACACTTGGAAATTATCGGAAACTTTTAAGAATTATGTGCAAAAATGAAAAATAAAGCGTTTGGAAAGTAATGAAGCGCCAATGTTTACAAATTTTTGCTGACAAATATCGTCAAGTGGCACCATTACATACCTTCATTAATGACTGCAGAATCAAAAATGTAGTTTATGTTATATTAATGGGTCCTTGTTTTACCCCGGTCTCCCCTATATGTTCTAAGCTGTCTTGGTTCTTGACGAACGCGTCTGTCCAATATATATATATAGAAACGATCTTTGATTGTAGAAGAAGAGGGGAGGGGTGGCATTCGCAGGAATTGTATAGGCCAAGCGGAGCTAGAGCTTTCTTGTCGAGAGAGCATCCGGTGAGCGGAAGAGAGCTATCGGCTCGGGCAATTAGACAGCTCCGTGCTTACCATTCGATCAAGCCCTAATTACATTTACCTGTAGCTACTGCGAATTACGAACACGCACGGATGCGTCTCTGTACGCTTCGGTCGGTTCGCGCGCGCGCGCGCGCGCGCGCACCCACGTACACACACACACACGCGGAAACAGCGCGAACGTCATAGGCAGTCTCTCTCCGTTCGAGTGGCAATCCCGATACTGCCGATATTACATTCGGCGTTTCTCTGTGTTGGTCGAGTGGATATCGCTGAAACTAGCATACGTGTACCCCAACACAGGCCAGGGCACCTCTCACCGTCGTGTTCTACGTAATGCGCCGCGCCGAGCAAAGGGCACACCCTTTCTGAATAATCTATGCAAAACGCCAAAAGTCCCTCTGTCAACCGGCAAACATGAAAAATACATTAAGCTCAAACGTTTCGATGCCTAAATTCAATTTTATTTCAACAACATTTTTAGATGCGAGCGATGATAAGCCGGCAGCTCCGCTGTAAACGTATATATTTACCACTGTAATATGCCGTATTACGAAATGCGAGTGACAAAGTTCGGCCGAGGACCAGCTCGACCGGAAGAGGATCGTAGCACGAAACAGTACACAGTGAAATGAAACGAGGGGAAAATTTCGCAAGTTGGTCGCGCAGTGTAACGGAGAAAAAAGGCGAGGGCAGCAGGCTCGATCATCGAGTCCAAGTTGTTTTGGCTCGTGATGGAAATGAACGAGGCGAGGCGTCTTCTGGAAATACAATAGAAAAAAGCAGCGTTGCGTAGGAGTATACATTAGACGATATCTTGCTTCTAGCCTTGCTCGATTTCCTATCGATACGGAGGATGAGGAATTGGGCGCTGAGACTATACGACGACGACAGCTTAAAGGACGTTGGAGGAGAGCGAGGTCTGCGCGTGGCAGCGTAGCTGCATGGGGATTCGACCGGAGAACGCGAGCTTCGCGAGAATCTCGGATCTCGGGCTTGGTAAGCCGGGCGATCCGATCGAGGGCACAGGCATATAAAGCGAACTTAGTCGTTGGTCTGTGCCTTCTGCTCTCTCGACGTCTCTCCTCGTCAAATCGACCAGGCGACTACGTGACTGTGTCTTGGATTAATTGGCTTAATAGCTGCGCACTCAGCCCGGAACAGTCTGATGGATAAGCGCGCGCGTTTGTGTGTGCCTAACCTGAGCCTGCGACTTGGATGGATTCCTCACGAACCAACCCTGGCTTTTCAACCACGTGACTCTCCTATTCGTATATGTATATGTATATATATGATTACGCACGTATACCAAAGTTCGCTGTGGCTTCGCGTGCGTGCGCTGGCCACGCACCCTGGACTTGGATGGACGCACAGTGCAGTCTGCAGTTTACCTGGATTCGACACTCGACGACTCGCGAATGCCGATCGACACCGATTTGCCTAAAACATTCGACTTGAGAATCACTGGAGCTCTGCTTAGGAAACTTAGAGAGAGAGAGAGAGAGAACCTCTACTACCCCTCCACCCCATCCCCGACCGACCCATTAACCGGTAGGTAAACAATGACTTCTAAAGACACCGAGTCTCGTTCAAACCAAAGCTGCTCTCGCTTTTTATACACTGTGATAAACAAATGCTTTCTTATAATCTACCGAGAGGAATACGTATTGTATAATTTCTTGGAAATGCTACGTCGCGTTTGTTCAGTTGCACTTTTGTCGTTGTGCATTACCACGTGGGTCGTCGACCACGGAAAAGTGAGTGAAATTTTGTGCTTCCGCTCGCATTTCGTACTACGACTCTGCGGAAAAGAAGTATACATAGATTATGCATCGAGTGCTTTGTCGTTTTCTTTCTCGTGGAGAGAAATTGAGCGTTGCGGCGTCCATCCAGCGAATTATCGTCGAATATAACGGACGAGCGTTCTCGCGGGGTTTGATAATTTGCTTGCGTGCTGACTAATTAAATTTTGATCCGGCCGATTGTTAACTTTGGACAATGCTGATGCTCCGTGAGTTCCACCACCCCCCCCCCCCCTCCCGTACTCCCGATACGCCCCATGCGCATCTCCCTTAATAACGTCAAATTTACTGACCATAAATTGTTCGCGTTGTTTATTTATTACTTTATACTGTGTGCAATATTTTATATGTGTGTAGGAAGGAAATTGAAAAGATAATTGAATTTTTGATAATTCTATTGTGTAAAGAATTCTTTATTTCGCAGAAATAGAAAGTTTAATTAACATAGGTAAATATGAAAAATATTACAAATATAATCGAGGAGGATGAGGAAACTACGAGGAAGAAAGAGGATTGCATAATTTTCCATTATAGCCACATTCTGTCCCATCTGCATAACTGTTTTTCTTTATATTCCCTCTGTTATCCTTTCTGTCTTTCGCTCGTTTTTCATGCTATATCTCGTCATCTCTCTCTCTCTCTCTCTCACACACACACTCTCTCTCACTCTCTTTCTCTTTCTCTTGATCTCTGTCTCTTTACATTAAGGTTAATTTTTATACGGGGCGCCGCAAAAAAAGGCACTCTTTAGATTTATAGTTGTTTTTCCACTAGGACTGATTTAGTCCTTTTACAATTGTATCTATCTCTATTATATCTACTGTGTTTGCTTGTGTGAATTTTTTCTAACTTTTCTCTTTTCTGTTTTACTTTACAGAGAAACTCTGCACAGTGGGCATAAGGTACGAGCTCTTCTAAACGCAACGTTTTTCTTTCACTCTTTTCTTTCTCTCTATCACTTTCTCTTTATCTCTCCTACTTTTCTCTCTCTCTCCTGCTTCTACTTGCGCCTGCCTCTCATTCGTCATTCCATTTCACTCACTCTCTCTCTCTCTCTCACACACACACATACACCTAACGCGCCGCTTATGTTAACTTTAAATCCTCCGTCAAATTAAATTCTACAAAAAGAACTTTAATGAGAAAAATTATTGCGTGTTATTATCGTTGTTTTATTTGTCACGTCAAAGTATTTGCAGAATCGTAAACTTTTACTCATCGATGATTTCTATATAGTAGCTTATATTAAACAAACAAGATTAAAGTTTTCTTAACGTTTATTTACGAAAAGATAAAGAGAAAGGATAAAAGAACTTAAGAGGCAATTAAGCTGACTAACTCTTCTCGCGGGTGAAAGCTGCTCGTTTAATATATATAGTTGGTTGCTGCGTAACATTTTTTTCCTTTTTATTCTTTCTCTCGTTATTATCGTAACTTGCGTATGACGTAAGATTTTGTACGGTAAGCTTGCAATGTCGAAACCAAAGATGATGCAGGATCGATGAGAGAAAATGTCCATTTCTTTTAATTTTTCTTCTTCCATTCTTCACCCTTGCTTTCCTTTCACGCTCCCATCTTCCACACACACACTCGATCCAGCCAATGGGTGCTACCGTCGATGCCCTGATATCTCCTCTAATAGTTATTTTCGCATGGTTTCCCTCAGCCCTGTTCGTCCTTCTACAGGTTCTCAAGTAAGTAACCATCTTTTCATTATTAAATTTAACGCATTGCGAGCGTTTAAAAAGATTTATTATACCTTTTAGAAGCATTAATAAAGATTGGAGTATAATTACAAACTATGCTGCTAAAATAGGTACTACCCATACTTATTTGCTCATTTTCCAGTAGGTAATAATTCGGAGTGATCATTGTTTTCATTCGAAAAGGAGAGATTACAATGCATATTTTATTTGTAAATCTAGCAGAGAAAACACAAAAATTTCCAGTGAATCAGACAAATTTGGTAGTTGGATGTATATGAATCTAAAAAAGAAACTTCTGGAATACCCATTTCCTGTATCTTTTATAACGAGTTAAAACATGCTAAAAAATACTGAAACATTTGGGTTTCCATGTCCGCTGTACATAGCGAGATTAATTTTCACGTGACAATGGAAAGATATGTTTATATATTTTTAACATTTTTTGTTAACGTGGTTTCTATGAAACTATATTTTACCTAATGCAGAAACAGAGATGAAAATTGCAAAAACTCTATATGACAAAAAAGATGTGTTTACAACTTGGAAAAATATCATGAAAAAGTATATGCAGAGATATGGAATTTAGATAATATTTCCTTATAAAACGATAAATACTAAATATTTGTTTGTGTGCTCCATGTTATTAATTTTACCAGAATTTCGCTCCACCGAGTAAAAGCTCTGTCAAATCTACTCGTGTTTAGTTCCGGAGGAATGCTCATTAGTATTAACTTACATCTTATCAAAACCTAAAGTCTAATATAAATTATCTAACGCTCTTAGCAAAATTATAGTATAGAAATTACTTTGGCTTTATCCTAATAATCCAAGTTTCAATCTACTTCCTCATTATTTATTGAAATTTGTCTTAGTTATAGTTTTACTGGTTCGTACTTACTGGTTTAACCGATACGTAAATTTCAGTCCACATGCCAAATGGAAAAATAGTCCGTCGAGAGAGAATATCGCATGCAAAGCTAAGTCTTTAACTATTTCTATAATCTTCGACAGAGGCTTACCTCGATATAGCACTGCTCGTTTCTATTTAACGCGCGGCTACAGCTCGATCAATTTCCTCTCATTTGAAAAAAAGAAATTCCACAAATCCATGAGATTTTAATTTTCATTTTAGCGAGATTTAGCTTTAACGGGACAACGATATTGAGCGAAATTCACTCGGATCTCCGATATTAACCGACTAATTTCAGCAGACACATTTAGAGCGAAGAACGACCATCTTTTATGCCGCTTTTCAGATAAAACTTGAATGGAGCGTAATAATGTCAAAGGGGCTACGGTAACTCGAAGAAATACACGTATAAATAGCTATATCTACCTACAGTTGATATTTCGCAATAATACCTTGGTTGAATTACAAAATTCACATTGTAAATGGATTACCATAGTTTTCCACCACTAGCCCCCCCACACACACACACCATAAGCACCATACTTGGCACTCGAGTCACACACAATCCGTCGAGCTATTTCCATGGTGGAACACCTCTTTGGATCGGCCCATGAGGCTACCTGTAGGCCATGTGTGGTAACCCTTAAAACCCTTGCACACTTGCCCCCCCCCCCCCCCCCCATTCCCATGTACACTTACCCTCTCGATATCAAGTGGCAGTTGGATGAACCAACCCTGCAGCAGCACTGCTCTCCACTTCCTACCAGCCAATGCAATTAATCTCCTCCAACTGTGTGTTAATTAACTGTTTGATGCCTCCTGCCCCCATCATCCCTTTATACATATATAGGTTAAAGCACACTAGACGCCGTTCTTCAAACTTTTCCCACGTCAACCCCCGATCCGAACAAAGAAATCTCTGCTCGACCATTCCTATGCTGACTCGCCAATTTCCTTCGGCACCTCTTTCCTTCCTTCTTCTCTTCCTTTTACATAGTTTGCCTGATTGGCCGAAGAAGCTGCTTCTTCACCCTGCAGAACTATACTGTAGCGCGAGCGAGCAACGAGGATGGGTAATTGATTAATAAATGGGAAATAAAGAAAGTTCGAGATGGATTTGTTGGATTGAATACACCATATAGGAGCCAGTATAAAGGGTTCGAGGAGGAACGGCAAATAATTGTATCGCGGTTGGTGGTCGATCGAATTTGCGAGAAGGACGAGAAGGTTCTGTTGCTGGACAGCCGCTGAGGAGAAACGGTACGGGACCGGAAACAAGGGAGAAACATGGCTAGCTTAACGGACATAATACGTCCGTCTCGGAAGCCTGGCCATATTTACGCGTGCGTGCGTGTGTGTAAGTGGATCCGTGAGACTGGAGTGGTAGGGTAGGGTAGAAGCGCGCTTAGACAATTTGGGTCAGGTTGGGCTAGGATGCTGTCAGGGTCACGTTGGTGTTCGGGGGATGATCCAGTCTGATGGACAACAATAGTCATTAGCGAATTGGGAATTGTTGCTGGTCTCGATCGCGCGCGCCAAACTATCCTCGAGGATGTGTGTGATGATGATGACGATGACGATGACGATGATCGTAGGGATGACGCACTACTTGCCCAGACACCAAGCTCTTGTATCGCTCGTGTTGCCGATGATCGTTCTACCGGATAAACTCGATTCACGCTTCCGTCGACCACCCAACAAAGGACCGCACGCTATATTCATTGGCCAGTTTCGCATCACCAAGATATTCAGATCGGATATCTTACCTCTATGCTTGTCATCCACCTTTCGATGATTCCACTCAATGCTGCTCACTGCGTTTCGACCATTATTATCCGATTCGATCGATTGAGAAATGTGTGTGTGTGTGTGTGTGTCTAGTTTTTCTTTTGAAACCCTTTCTCATTCAATGTCGTTTCTGTAACATATCTGGACCAGTCCACTACACAAGCTTAATATCATATAGTATTCTTTCGGTTTGTCAAGATGTATGACGCGCTAAAACCATTCAATTAAGGACACACTCTCGCCAACACACTCTTCCCGAAGCTTTCCAATACCGAAGCATTGAAATACCGATTTTATTAGTACGATTGTAATCCACCTAAATGGAGTAGCGTGAGATTCAATGAGCGAAATAATTAGTTGGAGGAGTTGGACGTTTAACGCTCTACCAGAGATCGTGCATTTCGTTGATTCGGTTAATCTTCCTGATACTACGGTCAGCATGCACGAATAATAAAGCTGATTTATTCACCACAGCTCCTATCTGAATAATTCCAGCGACTACCGACGGGCCGTAATCCCTATTGATGTAAAAGTGAAATTATTTAGGAACACGAGAAAGAAACACGGGACTTTGGTATACTATATTATATATATATATGTACCAAGCTGCTATTCCGTATGGATCGAATTTGTCAAAATTATTCCGACACGGCTTGATTCAGCTGGAATATTCTCTTATGCCGTGCGACAGTTACAGCGGGTAGTAGTTTGGCTTTATTATATAGTAGCGCGACGATTATTCCGAAAGAAAAATGTAGCTGGGTATTTTGGCGAGTCCTTCTGGGACTCGATGTCCTGTTCAATCTCTTGAGTCACGGCACTCAGGATTTGCCTTTTATGTATGAGGATGTAACATGACGGAGAACCGGCCTGGTATATCTTTACATTCATGTATGTACATAATGTATACAAACACATACATCATAGCTGAGATGCTCGCAGGATTCGCGTTAAAAGCGACTGGACGTCTTCATGAAAGATTCAGGGTCCGGTATCCGTGTTTGATCCTGAGGTTGTCGCGGCGACTCTTCTTCAACACTTCCGCCGTTGCACATGCAAAACATCGCTTTGGCACCTTTTTGCTAATTAGTACATATAGCCTAATCGTATTTTCTACCACTCCGCCGCCGCATTCGGATAAACTTTTAATCCCTCCTTTCTGCTGAAATTCACCAGCCAGCCAGATGCCACTTTTCCAATCTTCCTCAATTAACGTCTTCTCATCTTTCTTTCAAAATCCCCCTACTTACTCCCACTTATCGGCTCCTCAATTTCACCTCTGTGCGGCTAATCTTGCGTTGGATGTAAGACGAGTTAACAGCAAAGAGTATCTCATTCTTTCTAAATTATTTACAAGCTCGTACGGAGAATGAATGATTGGTAAGGAGATACCTGCTTTTTTCATCCGATGAGCTTTAGTTCGCGATATTCGCAAAAGAAAGGTGAAATTGCAATAAAAGGGGGAAGAATCAAGGCTAAGTCATTTTTGGACTTGGCAAAGCTTCATTTTACATGATTCCGATGTCTCGAGGGATATGATATTGATTAACAAAGACTAAAGATTGAGGAAAGACGATCAAGATTCGGTTATCGCAGCAAGGGATGATTCGAACGAGCGCGACTACATCTTGAATAATCTCCGGTGTATATATTTTGGGTGAAAGGTGAATGACTCGCACACCAACGCATATTCTTACTTATTAACGTAGGAGAATACATTGAGCTAGCGAAAAGTTGAAGAGGAACGACCCTTTGCGTTCGTCTTTATATACAATTATAATAAGTTGCATTATTAAGAAGCTGCCTCCGTCGTTTCGGAGTCTTTTGTCGCATGTTTGCCCGCCTAACGAGGCTGCTGCCTGTCCTCGAGACAAACAACAACGACGACGATATTTCTTCAACTTTTCATGCAATAACGCTCGAGACAGCGACTCCAGCCGTTTCAACGCTCCACTCTTTTCACTAACTGGAGAGAAGGTCCACCCCCCGCTCTGTACACCTTTATCCACCACGCGTCTTCCTTCGCATACAAACATCAACTTTCCAGCTCTCCAGTCATCCACCCACCACCAAGCCTCTTCAATAATTACTTTCTAATGCAATGCTTTAATTCTTTTCAACAACTACAACCGGCAAGAAGAGCTCTGGAGACTCGGAGGAATTTCAACCCTCGTAAATGTATTTTTCCGGTCTCGTAATAAGAGCTCTTCCCAAGCTCTTCCATTCCGTTGCTTTCAGACCTATTAAATTATCAAAAGATCTCTCTCTCTCTCTCTCTCTCTCTCTCTCATCCACGTGCAGAATTAACTGTGAAACGATCAAATTCCTTTCGTAGGTGAACCAACTACTTCCGTCTCGAGTACGATCTCACAACTTTGATCTTATTTTTTTTCTACGCAGGGGAAGCTTCCTTCTGTGGTTGCATCATATGAGGGACAAGGGTTGCGGCTGTATGCAGGGAAGAAAAGAATTTTGGACGGTCGGTGGCGTGAAGATTAGGCTGAGCTAGAGGAACGGGGGGGGGGGGGGGGGAGCGCGGAAGAAATAGCAAACGGTCGGGAAATTCTGGAAAGTATAATTTGATCGTTAGGAGGAAAGCTCGGTGCGTTCTCGGTGTAAGCTCTCGCGCCTCTTTTCGCCAAGTGTAAACAATCTTGGGGCGAAATTAGTCCCTTCTAAGCGGGTGCGCTGACTCGTGGCATTCGACGTCGAAGGAGGAAGGAGAGAGCGAAGGGTGAAAGCTACTCGTGCGGAAAATGAAAGTCCTCCTGGGAAAAGAGAGGAAGCGCATGCGTGCTCACACGCGATGCGCGCTTTCTTAATAAGCTACAAAACTTAATTTTCTTCTTCGACGTGCGCCTCTACCCCCCCCCCCCCCCCCTCCCGTTCCTTGCTCCGCTTACTTGCACCCCCTAAGCTTATTTTCCCACTCGTATCTATATATATATATATATATATATACTACTATACCTACCTCTTAGCGCAGCATCAAAGCTTTCATCGTTTATGCAAGCATCTTCGTTTCTCATAAAAAAACACCTTCTTTTATTCTCGCGATATTACATTACACAAGCAGCTCCTCTCGATTCACCGATTAATATTTGCCATTGAGCCATTGCGATGCTTTGCTCCCTCTAAACTTTAGCAGATTGCATTCTTTATGCATTGCTGGTGACTCGAGATTAATTCTTCAATCGTGTGCCATTTGCAATTTTGGCGGAATTGTTCGTCAATGTATAAGGAGCTAGTAGGAATTCGCGTCAAACTTCTGGAAAAAGGCTACAAATGTTTTTTTTTTTTCTCGAAATAGCGCATTACACACAGGCAACTCCTTCTAATTTATCGAGTAATATTCATCATTAGGCTTTTGCGAGGTGTAATAGTAATCTTATTCCGATGTAACAATGAAAATGTACGGTGAAAGTCTGTCTCGTTTGACAGTTTATCTAGGAAGAAAGCGAGATTTTATTTTTCGCGTTCCGATAATTATAGGCAAATTTTTATACACCAGTCGCATTCCATTATCCGACCCAATTAATTCGGAGCAGGTCTGCCGTGGCGCCATCTTCCGCTCGACAGTTTAACCGTTTTATGAGCTATTTTATAATATACATTTAGTTATTTGCTTCAACTTACATTTGTTAATATTTCAACTGGGCACTCTTTCACCAGTGTGAGGTTAGCAACCCAAATTTTAAAAATGGAAAAAAACCAAAGAGTTTTAGTAGCACCCGGACAAGTTCTACAGTTCCTTGCTATTTTTCAAAAAAGTTCTACAGATTGAACTCGAAAAACTATATAGAAAGATGATTTGGGGTGCCAGCTTCTCTTTCCGTAATATTCAAACGCTTATATCCTTTAAATTAAAAGTCCTATCGATAAAAATTAATAGACACAGTTATAGAACTTATTAGGGTGCCATAAGAACTTCCACGAGAGTTCTTGGAACTGTTAACAAATTTTCTAATATTTTTATAATTTAAAAAAAAAATTTTAATTTTTTTTTTAACAAGAGTTCTTATGGCATCCAAAAGAGTTCTATAACTATGTCTATTAGTTTTTATCGATAGGACTTTTAGTTTAAAGGATATAAGCATTTGAATATTAGAGAAAGTGAAGTTGGCACGTATCTTAAATCATCTTTTTATAGTGTTTCAAGTTCAACCTGCAGAACTTTTTTGAAAAATAGCAAGGAACTGTAGAACTTGTCCGGATGCTACTAGAACTGTTTGGTTTTTTTCAATTTTGAAAATTTGGAGTGCTAACTTCGGACTGGTCACTCTTTCCATTTCAGATCTGCATTAAATTATTGCCTTATATATGATAGCAATTTGATATAATCTATTTTCGGTGGTTATTTACAGAAAAATAAATCACTTTTTTCTGAAATCTATTTCGATGGAACAAGCTTTACCATGTTTTGCTTTCTTTAGATTTGGGTAAAAATAAAAATATCGAGTAATTTTTGCTACCTATTGTACTAAAATTAAACTGAATGTTTTTAGAACTCTGTGATAAGTAATTAAGATACAAGATCAGTATGGATACCGTATAACTTAAAAATTGTGTTAACGATAGAAGCCGCAACTAAAGTCTCTCAGTTTAGCCAGCGTAGCTATAATATAAACAGGAAAGAGAACATGCATGCTTGTGTAGCAGGAATGAATTTGTTAATTTTTTACTTTTAGCGAGGTTGCCAAATGTAACGGCCCTCGGAGCTGCACGTACCACGTGATTGTTTTACACTAAATATTTTGCCCTTAAGTTAAAATTATTATTTTTTATGTAATTATATTGTCATTTTTAACACATAGTGTCACACAGTATTACTTTTTACACATTATTATATTAATAGAACATAATATACAAGTACATCAAATTTAACTCTATACATATTTTATGTATTATTTTATTTTTATGCTGTTAAAATGTTTCTTAATGAAGTAACGAATTTTATTAATAATTTTTGAATAGTAAAACTAATACTATATCCAATTTTTACTCATATTCTCCTATCATTAAAGAATAAATATTACCATATTTTTACAGTAATTTTTTTGCGACTTTATAAATAGTATTAAATGCTATAAGATAGCAAATATCACTATATCATATATGATTTTCTACTGAATTATTAATTGTGCATAGTACTATACTATTATATCAATATTTACTATTAATCCTTTATTTGTCCAAAAATTATTATTAAATATAGTGCCGATTACTTTATTTTATAGTAATGAACACTATTTATTTTTCCCTGTGTACCAAACTCAAACAATAGGACAATTTGTAACGTATACGTTACAATTGTTCCTCGACACATTGTTACAAACGTCTCCTGCATGCACTTGTAGCATAAATGTTTATTTTAATAAAAAATAAAATTACCAAAGAAATAAAATTTTTCGTTGATGACATAGTGTTTAATAAATAAGTATACAACTTATGAACGTTGCTGATGGCCCTTTCCAACTAATTTGGTTAATTTGAACGCAAAAAATATTTTACTTCTGGCTTCGAAAAGTGATCATTAGGCTTGCTACTTAATCACAGTAGTATAGCTGTTGCTATGAAACTACAGTGTTAAAGGCACAGAGTAACATATCACCACACTTTTAGGCGCAGTCGCGCGAATTTTACACTTTCCTTTAAGAGATTATCGCCCGTATTAGAATTTTAGCACGTCGCAATTATTCCTGGTCTTCCCTTATATTAATGTGTTCCTAATAATTAATTACTTTTCCAATGATTTACACATGTACAAAGTAACCAGTCCATCTGTTCAATTAAATAAGTGTCCAAGTATTGATAAGCCGACGAACGACGAGACTAAAATGAAAGTGCTTTTAAGCATTCGCAGCAAACACAGAAAGACTCAAGTAGATCCATGTGAAAGCTGCTTTGTGCAATTTAAAAAAATTATTAAGCATTATGCCAGTTGTGTGTGTTAATTAGGAACCTTATTAAAATTTCGTATACGGTTTTTTGTAATAATTAGAGTAACATAATAGATAACAACGTTCTTATGTCCACCGTATTTGCCTAAAAAAATATAGAAAATTGAAAGAATATAACGGACAGTACTGTGAATAAAATACATGAAAAATCCATGTATTTCGCTAAAAATGTAACTGTGATAATCTCTAAATGTGGAAATCCTTTCTTTATACAATGCACGTGATTGTCAAGATTAATTGTCGAATGAAGCGCTATTTGCAATATAGCTGATGGTCTCGGTAGCGTTGATTAATATATAAGGATCCAGCACAAAAAGTGGCGTGAACGTTGTTGAGAAAAGGTTACTAATGTTTTTGGTGGCAAGTAACCGAAGCTAGCTACTTTCTCATTAGCTGGTACAACTGAAAGACACAGAGGGTACGAGAAGCTGGTGGAAGATGGATAAGGGTGGATTTTACGCTTCTTCGAATTAATCGGCAACTCCTGGCAGCAGTCATGAATGTTTATACAGATTTTAGTGGGACGAAGGGGAGGCGCACCCCATTCGTTAACGCATTAATTAACGCCGCTGTCGGCACTTTGCCGGGGAAGCAATAAAGATTTCGCTACAGCCAACCCAGCCATACCGAAGCAGCAGCAGCAGTGAGAGACCGACGAGGTGGCTGTGCATGGCAACCTTCGCTTTTGCTCCTTATTGTTTCTTGAATTCGACGCCCCACAAGCTTCCCCGCAGACACTTTTCGATCGCTACGAATAGATTGCAGCAACCCAAGCGAATCAAGATCATTAATAAGGGCCATTGAACGCATTCCTTCCAATTTCAAACGATCCTTCCATTCTCGCTTGATTATTGCTTTATATACCTACTGAATATCGGGCAATTATGAGAATCGAGTGAAAAGTTGTACGTTCTCTTTGAAAAGAATTTATAGTGGAACGGATGAGGAAATTAACGTTTTCTCCCTCCTCTTTTTCGTCCGATTCCTCTCCTCCCTGTAATTTTCCATGTCCTTTTCCAAGGAGGTATATATATATATATACATATATCGCGAGTGATATATAGTTTTAGAGGGATGAATGTAGAAAGGACTGTGCTTAGGAATGATTAATGCTATCGGTAGCGGCTAACAAGAGAAGGAAAGGTCTTATTGTTGTCGGCAGCAGTTTAATAGATACAAATGTAGGTATTACCTCTAGGAATGAATATAATTACTCTTAAAACCACGTAACTCTAGCGACTGTCCTATCTCGCCTAGTTTCTCCAAGAAATCGCACTAGGTTCATATTTTATGCACAGGCAGAGGGAGGATGCTTCGACGCGAGTCCTCTTTGTTCTCTTTATCAGTTTATCCAGCATACAAGAGCTGCAGCACGCTCTGTGCGTAATCCACTGTATTCATTTCCGATCCGACTCATCTTCCGCCCAATATGTCTTGGATGACTCGCGCGAGCGAGCTCCCACTAATTTTTCAAGTCTTATTTATCCAACAATGCTATGCCCGCATTTCCCTCTTTATCCCCAACCCCCTGTGTCTTTTTACGCGTTTCCCTTTTTACAAAGCAGGCGCTACTTTTTATTCCAAATATACTTTTACGTTAATTAATGTTTCGGGGTTTTTTTTTTTTTTTTTAGCTTTACTTACAGAAAGCCGCAAATTAAACACGGACAAATCCGGATAGAACACACGGAAATGGGTAATCTGCGGTGGTAAAAAGCTGGGCAAACAAGGGCAAATGCGTTCTTTATGGAATTAAAGCTCTCTCCTACTCCTCGTTCTCTCTTTTTGCTTTTTTCTCTGTGCTGGCCGCATTCGAAAATGCTGCCAGCCAGTTTTATTTAGCGTTCGCAATATTTCGCAGGTAGGAGTAGCTATAATATTCCGGACTGCGCGTAGCTGTCCTAAATGTGTGTGTTAAAGGCAGAAATGAGGTATTAATAATGTATCTAATGCTGTATACGTTTACTATTTTATACGGATATTAGTTTGCTTTAGGGGTAGTAATGATAAACGAAATATCCGTTGGAGTTTGCGAGACGATGAGCTTTATTTTAGTTGCGGAAAGCCCATGGTCTTCTCCCTATGCACACATTATAAAATTAATTTCGTCCTTTTTTAATTCAGATGAATATCTCTAGCTCGTTGGCCATGTATATATATATATATACGCCATATCGTGCGTGACCCCTGGCTCGTCGCTTAATTATTATTCAATTTCCAATTTCATAGTGGAGAGAGGCTCGATGCTGCGCGGCAATTCAATATTTATGATGTAATATTCGAACGTTAAAATTTGCATTTATGTGAACGCGTCGCGCAGCCTTTCACACTTATTCCCACGTTAGCAGAAAGTACTTTATCCCGGAATGGCACGCATCAGAAAGCATGCACTGTTATTCTTATTCCGTCCATATATATGCACACCTGCTGCTTCGTGACGTGAAAAGAACAAAAAATGTTATTCGCCTTCGTTAAATAATTATTGATATTTAAAAGGAAGAATTATAAAAGCTAAAACTAAGATGCCGGGGCTCTCACTGTGAGTTATTCATAGGGAATATATTACGAGGGACTTGGCTTTGATCTAGGCCATACCTGGGATTATGCAGGCCTTTCTGTAGGTACTTACGTTCCACCATACACACACACACACACACACACACGTGTGTGCCTCTTTACTCGTATGTTATCGAAATATACTCTCCCTCTCTCTCTCTCTATACATTCATGCAAACTCACCTACAATCTATACATATAAACATCTTAACCGGCTAAATTACTACCTTTGGTTATAGAGTATTGCATCTTCAACTCGTAGCGAAGCAGCAACGTGTCTTCTGACGGTTCTTTTATAAATAGTTTTCTTGTAACAGCGTATTTTTCAAATTAGTACGTGTTTTTTATGCATGTTGTTTCTATGGATTTGAAAAAGAGGAAGGTTTAGGGGTCGTCGAGCAAAATTCAATTTGCCAAAGGGACCCTAAGCTCGCACATCATCTCAACTAAAATTGATCTGTTTTGGAAGAATCCGCAATAAAGAATAGGGTAAGTTTCGTGCGAATCGCCTCTAAGCATCAATGCAAACCAGAAACCTCATCAGGTTATTATCAACCTTCGATGATACACGAGTTGATTAGAACATCTAGTGCCAAGGAAAATGAAAAAGAAATAAATTTTCTTCGTTGTCTTCGATCTTAACCTAACTCATCCTTCCCATTTTATTGTATTCAAAACACTCGTTAAATTAATCTTTGAATTTTTCATTTCCAGCGCTGATATTTCTTCACTGTCGATTTCCAAATTTCCGATGCGTATATAAATAGGACATAATTATTGTTTGGAAAAATCGGAGGAGAGAGTGGAGAAATTTGCTTTTTGCTGACTAAACTAATAACGTCGGAGGAACAGGATGGTCCAGTGACGTCGAGCAAACTTGGCTGGTATACATGATGAATGGCAGAGAGGAGAAACAAAGTATTGGTGGATCTGGTCAAAAGCAAACATACATATGATCCATATTCATCTGAAATTGCATGACCAATCAACATTGGAATATCTCTAATCAGGGATCACAAAGGGAAACTCAAAGTTTATTAGATTTACAAAGAGATTCAGTTGTATCGCGCGATTGCGATTGCAATGGTGATCCGTTAAGGCTGTTGGAGGTTTCCAGATGAAACATATCGTTTGCTATATACACAATCCGGCGTATTACGGGCAAACTCGAGGAATATCTAATCTCTTTGGCAACTTTATCCATCAAAGTACAATTCACCCACCATTGTTATGGATTTTTAATTTCCTCATTGAGAAAGCAGCGAAAAATTCTCCATCGACGCTTCCACAGTTTCTCCTACGTTGCATTAACTGGTAGATGCATTCCGCGTGAAATTCGTTAATCCAGCTACGTTGATATTTATATAACGTTCAGCCAAGAAGAGCTTTCAAATGACGAACCATCGTGAAAGGATTGTTGGGGGAGAGAGAGAGAGAGAGAGAGCTATGGACAGTCCGTTGGAAATAAGTTAAGATTAGGATTGGCATGTTGGCAGGTAGAAAAGGGAGTTTGCGTCGTTTATAAGAGTTGGTGCTGCGCGCCAAGACATTTCCAAGAGAGGAGAGAGCGTCAAACTTTTTGATTCTCCTTGGATGATAATGATGTTGCTGCGCGAAAACACTTAGGCCGCATTGTTAGTGGGGAAAGCTTGAAATTTTCAAACGCGCTACTACCCTCGGAGTCAAAGTTAACACCGCTCCGCTTTTTCTTTTATTTCATTTTCTCTTCAGCATCTCCGGTTAGGGTTTATGCTATTTTCAAGCACGCGTTTTTCTCTCTGGCCGAGGCACGAGGATGGAGGATGGATCCGGGGGATCGAGAGGAAGCCTGTTCCGTTGTCCGTAAGGGTGTTACGTCCGCTACGTCCGCTCCGGATGATTATAGGAGAACTCGTGGAAACTTGGCCACTCCCCGTGATTGCGGCGCCTCGCCATTCTTTCGCGCGCGCGCCACTCGGTCGATTATTTATAGGCTACAGGTGAAAACTCGAGGAAGGTTTTCATTTTGCAACACTGGCGTGCTCTCCCATTATGCGCCATTCTTGGCGGAAGCACAGTTTCAACACTTTTCGAGTCCTCCTTACGTCAAGTGCGAAACTTTGCCAGCATTGAAAAGCAAGAGCTTCCTATCGGTGCGCGGCAATACATACATATATATATATAGGCAGCTGTAAGAAATATTCCTCCATTTTTCACTGTGGCGTCGAGTTACTCGCTTTTGAGTTGGTGTGCGGGAGAGATGATCGTCGCTCCACAGCTCGAAACCTTTATTTGTGCGATTTAACCTTGGCGAACCTGTACCTTATTTAGATATATAATGCACTATGAGGTCATACAAGCTGATGAAAAAAATAGATGGACGATGCAGTGACCTTCGCTTGATTGCTTTTCACCACTAATCAACTAATCGAGCCATCGACCGGCTCCTACCGCTTCTCGCGGTTTGCGCTCTATATATGCAGCAGTTGGATGGATAACACGTCGGAGGTTCCTGTGGAAATGCACGTGTATACACATAGGTGGAAGGATTTGCAAATGGGTGGGGGGTTAGAAGGACTGGCATATAGCAACTATAGAGCGATGGTGGGGTAGAGGAAGCGAGATGGGAAAGCTTTGACAAGTTTGCTGCTTTTAGGCACGACGCGACGCGAAGCGAGGCGAAGCCTTTGTCATAGGTGCAACGTTTAATTACAGACTTGGAAAGCTATGGCTCTAACCCTTGGTCGTCACCAGCACTAGGCAGCAGACTCCTACCGTACCTCCAGCAGCTTTCCATCGATCGTCCTTGCTGCACTTGGACTGGACTCGCGCCATATATCTCCAAAGCACCAAATAAATCGATCCATCTCTTCCCGAACGATGTCTGACACGTAGCAAAGAGGAGGATCAGGATCGTTGTGTTCGCTGCATTCTTTTCATACATTTCTTCCTCCGGGATTTTTCTCCTCTTCATTCTCATCGATAATGTGGATATACTTATATAATTTAGCGTCATATTTAAACTGTCTCATCTTCCCTGACTGGCTCGTGCTTCCACTCAGCTATCGCACGCAAGTATCTCTCCTGAAATCGTGGAAGAAAAAATGGACTCGAGTCAATGGGGTTTCTCGAATTTGACCCTTCAACTCCATCGGTCGAACGCGCGCAGAGCGTTTCAAAGAATGGCTGGGGAGCTGCGCGCAGCAGTGGAAGCGTTGATTTTCGAAAGCTTCGAGTTTCGATTGGGAGCTTTCGGCAGGCACGCGTAGGAAAGTTTGAATGACTGTTCGTACATATGCATTTATGCGTGAAGAGAGGTAGAGTGGAGAGGCGGTGATTCAGTCTTTGTGCGTCCCTGTTGGCTATGCCACTTTTCTATCCCACATTCCGCGCAGCAGCTATGTCTTTTTGAGCTCTCGCTCTCTCGCGGTAAGCCAACACGAATATGACTAACGAACCGAGCGTAGTTTGCATTCGATTTCCGATTGACAAAATAGTTTGTGTGTATGCCAATGACAAATCACTGCTCGACGACTTATCCATTTCGAAGCGAGTAGAAAAATTGCTGCATGGTTGAAGAATCGTTTAAAATATAGCGTATAGCCTCGTTTTGTGCATTTACCGTTTGGTCATCGACCGACTGCGCTGCGTGGGCTTACACTGAAATTGACGTTGCTTGAAAAAGGTCGAGAAAATCCAAGGGACTCCAATCACTTTTTTCGCGTCAACGCCAAGGTTCGCAAGTCTCTCCTGCTTATATAAAGAGGAGGCTGGACTTTTTTCATGGTGCCAGCTTGACGATGGTTGTTAAACAAGGGAGCTCTGTAGCTCGCGCAAAGCTTCTGATTGTGGCGACAAAGGGGGGTGGTGAGTAACGGTGGTGGGAAAAGGGAAAGCAAGATGCGAATAAAGGTGGAAGCGGAGCGACCGGTTTGGCAAGGCTGATGTGGTCGCTTCTCTCCACCACTAGCACGTCATTCAACCAGCTTAGTCCGTGGCTGTTCCCCTGTCGATTTTACGTAACAAAAACCTACGTGGAAGCAGCCTAGTTCCTATATACATATAGTATATACCTCGGCTCCTACTCGATCCTTTTCCGCACTCTTTCTTCTTACGAGTCCGTCCAACTATTCCTAATGATTTTCTCAACTCTGATTAGTGCACGACTCTTCGACCCGAGCAAAGTGAAAACAAACATTCTAAACTTATCCCGCTTGGTAATTTGTACCTATTCATTTGTAGAATTCTCCAGCCTCTGCGAATCTCGCTTGCTAGAGTCTCCGAAAAAATTACTTTCTATGGCAATAGTTTTCTACACTTTTATGCTATTATTATAATAACAGTTTTTTCTGCTAGGATACAAGTATATAGAATTTTATCAAATCTTATGCTGGTTTCATGCTAAAAATCCTGCATCTTCTAATAGAAACATCATTACTGCGCTCTAAACTTGTTTTGAATAGTTTTATAGCTCCACAATAAGTTTAGTAACAGTTCTGTTGTTTTTATATTTAGAAGGTAATTTGGAGAAAAAACTTAGTCCAAGAATCGCATTCGAATAATCAAAGAGGTTCGCAAAGGAGTTCCTGTTACCTTTAATGTTCAGAGTGTGTTTTACATTTTTATAACACTATAGGATTGGTCAACGAACCTATACATCTCCTTGGAATTATCTACGGAGCATTAAGCATGAACGATCATTATTTTTTATTATTATCACTTTCAAATGGTATTTCATTCCCAAAAGAACACAACTATTGCTAAACATAGCATATAGATTTATAAAATTATATATTTAAGACGCGCATTGAAAACGGTAAATTTTGTAACAGAAGCTACAATTTTTAGTTAGAAATTAGCATTATATTTACATAAATTAAGATCTGGTCGTAAATGAAAGGAACAAGATATTAAATATTAAACCAAGCAAATAACTTATATAAAGTCTCTTTATTCAAAATTTGCCATAAAAAGATTTGATGATAAGCGAAAAAGCATAAATCTATAAGTTCGATATATATATATATGGCGAATCCAATTCTCGCCCATTGTAACGAAGCCTTCGGGAAGTCTCGTAACTTTTTTCAATAGTCTAGCGATAAACTAGGTGGCAAGTTGAGAGAGAAAACCTCATCCTTCTGCCGTCGAATCGGAATAAGAAGCGTAGTTGCAAAACTAGCTAATGAAATAATATAGCCCGGTGGACGATAGAACAGAGCCTTCTGGAGATGCTGCTCTATTTTCATAAGGGGAGAAGAAGAAACGGAAGCTCCGTTAATTGCTGAAATAACGAAGAAAGTTGGCAGTCTCTTAGTTATCGGAATTATTCCGCTTTTGGTACACGCGTTTCCGTCGTTATTTCTCCACTTGGTTGACGTGCTTTGTCGGTTCTTTCGCATGCCAGGGTGCTTTTGTCGAGGAACAAAGTGCCAGCCAGCCAGGAAGGTCCACTTTGTACCGCGAGACATTTTGTCGTGGCGAACGGAGCCTGCCAGAAATAGATAACAAACGCCACGGGGGGAGGTGAACCGCCGTGCGAAAAACGACCGGGTCAAACGGCTTATTATATATATATAGAGAGAGAGAGAGAGAGAGAGAGAGAGAGAGAGATGAAAATTACTTTATTCCAGCCGTCATTGCATCTGCCTTGAAAAGTTTTAAGCGGAACGCGCGTCGTTCTTTCCATCTTGCGCAGTCCGGCCGTCCGTTTGCTCGAATGAAACGATAATTCCGATTCCTCGAAAGTTTCTTAACTTTGTTAGTGTCAAATATGGCTGATTAATCGTGCCATTTACGCGTTGTCCCCCTCCCAACTGTATCAACTTTTCAATGAACAGCCAAAGACGATATTAAGTTACTATATATATAGACGAGATGATTAAGCTTCCTGCGGCTTTTTCATCTATTTCGTCATTTATGTACACGCGTGTATATATAGAGAGAGCATACAGTTGTGTGTGTGTGCGCGGAGTTAGGACTAAAAGAGAACAAAGATAACAATGGATTCGCCCTGTCGGTCATTTCGAATAATTTTATTGGGAGCATAAGTCAATAAAGAGGAAATCTGGCTAGCTGGGCGAACGGAAAGGAAAAAGTGGGTCAACCATACGGTGGTATTATATATATATATATATATATATATATAGGGGTAACAAAAGCGCAGCGGCAGTTTTTCCTATTTTCCCTCGTCGCTCCCCGGCACATCGGCGATGGAAGATTTCAATCTTGAGTGAAATACGGGAATGGGGTGCGCGTGGTTTCATGACAGGGAGGAGATCGAGACATTGTCATAAACATTAATATGAAGAACGGCGCTGAAATGGCGCTTTGCGTGAATCGTGCTACGTCGCGTCGTAAAATGAAAATCCATTTTAGTGTCGCGCCAGTGCAGCGAAGAGTTGCAGTTGAGGAGAACGTCCTCTTCCCCCCTCCCCTCCACCACTCTACCACCACCATACCGGAATCGCGCGCCGTTCTGTCACAACGTGACGAGACGAGACGAGACGAGAGAGAGAGGACGTTACGTTACGTTTCGACTTCGTCAACCGAGATTTCTTGCAAGCTCTAATACGTAGTACGCTCGACAACCACCACCCGGCCGTATATTTAGTTTAATAACGTGTGACTCGTGCCATTGGCTGTTCACGAAAATTCCGTTTTACGTTCGTCACCGGCTGTTACGTTAATACAACGCCCGCGCCTTCGCTAACTGCTTACTTAATCCTTGGATTCTTGTTTTATACGCTACGCTTCGTCACGCATCCTCCTTTTCCACCACCTTTTCATCAATATTTATGCTCGGCTCAAACCTGGATTCCCTATACTTAACGAAATTAAATCAAGCTCCAATATTGATTTATGATAATCCACTTATAGTTGGTTAATCATTTTTCTGACGCGCACAAATATTCCTGCCTTCGATCTCTACTGATAGCTATACAGAGAGAGAGAGAGAGAGAGAGAATGTTTTTTCCATTAGATATTCGGAATATGCCTGTGTGAGGTATGCGGATTATGCTACAAGAAATTCGATATAATGTGGTATATTATATATATATATATATATATAATCTTGTGTATATGTATTTGCAGCGAGAAATATTACTTTGATATATTTCCATGCTCGTGTATATAGTGCAGCTGTATTGATATAGCTCAGAGAGAGAGAGAGAGATAGAAAGTCCCAGATGGAAACCTCGTACATTCAACACGACACACGCTCATCTTAATCCCATAGTGGACCATTTAAATCCGTTGGATTTGAATTTGTCGTGGCTATGGTAAGCTTTATTCGTATGATTCAAACTAGTGGTGGTGATATGCGTCACAGGACGTTCCGTCCCCCCCCCCCCCTCTCTTGCTCCCCCATCACAGTTACAGAGAGGGAGAGGGACGATAAAAAAAAATTCAGCGTCAAAACGTCGAACGAGAGGCGTTCAAGTGCAAAATACAGCCTATGGCTCATGGATTCCTACCATCAACTCGAACTTGGTTCATTTTAACAAATATCCATCAGCCACCCACTCGCCTCATCGTCGTTTTTACTCCCTCGTTTTTACCGTCGCTCGCGCGGAAGCCATTCGACCAAATTAACTACTAAAATCCTCATTCATATTTTCACGTTCTATTAAAATACACAAATTTTACCCTCGCTGCATTAACATTCCTCTCTTTCTCTCTCTCTCTCTCTCTATATATATATATATATATATACCTAGCGTACCCTTATCAATGCATTATAGACGTAGCAGCAGCTTATTTCCGAAAGAAATGAAAGACAATGAAAAAATAATGTAGAGAGGAAAAAGGATTCTTTGAGGGAGGGAGCACACATGAATGCAGTTACGTTGAAACACGAATCTTGTATAAAACGACAGGCGCGTATCTCTTCAGTTTCTGGCCATTTTCTACTTTTCTATGAGCTGTCAGCTGCCATTGGATTTCCACGGGGCTCCAATCGTATTTTCGTTAAGATTAATGAAGATAAAACTGCTGGATAATACGATGCGAAAAGTGAATAAAAGCTTTGAAGGTTCGTTTAACGTTGACTTTTTTGTTTAAAGTTTATGTATTAGTGGCTTTGAAAGAGATTGGCAGAAGAGATAGACACGCGTTTGCATTCCACCGCTGGATCATTTACCCAAGGCGATTTCTTTTCAGTTTTCATATAGCGTAGGATATATTTCGTGTTTCATTGTAGCTTGCTTGGTCAGGTTGCTGCTGCTGCGCAGGCAGATTCGTTGTTGAATGATCGGAGCCCGAGAGCCCCGAGCCCTCTTCTGTCAGCAGCCGGACCGGACGTGATTCTGCTGCCTCGTCGACTCATTGAAAATGAGCTGCTGCGCTGATATTATCTACTACTAGCGATTGCACCACGCACATGACGACGGCTTCGGGCTACCATTCTCCGCACCACCACCACTTATCATTTACCTCTTCATCCTTAAATAAATATATATATATATATATATATATATATATACACTGGATGATTCTCTAACGACGGAACATAGGAGATTGGTGTTAGTTGATTATAGCACCCGGAATGATGAAATGCAAGAGCCCTGATTGGTCAATATTGTATAGTGCCAACTTAAAATAGGCCATTGCCAATAGTTTGATACAAAAAATGAGACCCATTCGCCATTTTGGTGTAAAAGTGTTTACACATTTTTCGTAAATAGAAGCAGAAGGAAATGAATAAGTTGTCAAAAGTAGTGATTCCGATTAATTTGTGATAAGTGTAAGTTTGGCAAATAAAAGTGATGATTGTAATAAAAAGAGGAGATAGGGAAGAACTTGGTTTTCATAAAATTTGTTATTTAATATATTAACCATGACTGACTCAATGAGAACTTAAATATGTTTTTCTTTGATGGAAGTGGATAACATCTGATAGGTTATTATGTCCACTGGTATAACAAGACGTTTGAGTTTGTTGTTACAAAAATACACTTGATTATTAAAGAAGATGGAAACGCTGAAATGTAAGGCTTTGACTGAACTCATTGAGTCAGTCATGGTTAATACATTAAATAACAAATTTTATGAAAACCAAGTTCTTCCCTATCTCCTCTTTTTATTACAATCATCACTTTTATTTGCCAAACTTACACTTATCACAAATTAATCTGAATCACTACTTTTGACAGCTCATTCATTTCCTTCTACTTCTATTTACGAAAAATGTGTAAATACTTTTACACCAAAATGGCGAATGGGTCTCATTTTTTGTATCAAACTATTGGCAATGGCCTATTTTAAGTTGGCACTATACAATATTGACCAATCAGGGCTCTTGGATTTCATCATTCCGGGTGCTATAATCAACTAACACCAATCTCCTATGTCCCGCCGTTAGAGAATCACCCTGTATATACATTTAATCTTCCACCCCACTATCCCTCCCCATAAACAAACTACAATTCAGTCAAGAGTATCGTTTACCATCGTAGGGAAAAAATTCCAAACAATTGCCATTGGCGAGAGATTCACGCGGAATTATTAAGAGCGTCGCTCAATTGTTACTCGTTTTTGCCCGTACAGTCTTTTTGCCTCGTACCATTTTTGCCAAAGACCCGACAAAAGAATCGAGGAAAATATAGAGAGTGAGTCCCGACGATGGTATTTGGTGCGACCGCTCTCTCGGAGAAAATTTCTCGTTTGTGTTTTTGCACTTTGCTGGCAGCCAGCAAAAAGAGTCGCGGCAATTAACCTCTCTTCCGCACATCGGTTCCGTGTAAAGGTAGTCGGGCGCGAAATATAGACCGGCGCAGAACCCCCCCCCCCCCCCCTCCCCCCTTCTCTAGCAGAGATGTGTGGATTCTCCGATCCTGGAAACACGGGGCTGAGAGGAGAGGAGAGGAGAGGCTCGAAGAAGCTTTCTCGTATCGCCCAGGGTCATAGTCCCGATGTACCACCTATCTATATATATATATACAGTTTCGTTCTCATGCGATTCGTCACATGTAAATTCGGCCGGTGCTCAACGTGTTGAGAAAAGCCCTATATATATATGTATATATATATATAGTTTTATTGCCCCTTTTACCTTCCACCTCTCACCCTCCTCCTTTTTGCCTCAACTGCAGGCCTTTGTCAGTATATACATACATACGAACGACCTGTACGACAAGGAGAGAGAAGGAGAGGAGGATGAAGCTTCGGTTCGACACTGTGTTTGCTTTAATGCAATTGCCGACTTGTACAATGGTAATCCCAAATTCCGTAACCATTTTTCCCCCTGACCTAACCTACTCCGGAAGGATTATACGCGTTCTCCTCTCCTCGACTATAGCTTCATTATTGCCAATATAGTTGCTAAAGAGAAATTAAGCCGCTACATATTCATTTGCGACGCACGCCATTCGGAACTCAATTTCGAAGTAATTAATTAGCTTAGCGCGACCCTAGTTGTCATGAATAAATGATCATACGCTATTTTATTTTGGCAAATAAAGTATAATCAATTCATGAATTGATAAATGCTCCTATATATACGCCATCTCGTCCAGAAGATAAACAATCCGCGATGAATTTTCACGTTCACAAATGGACAAACATTATTTGATCGAAATACTCGATTCATTAATTATACCTTTTATCCCCCCGGTTAATTCTTTAAGCTCTCGCGAGCGAGCGAGCGCGCACGCGCGAGGAATGCAGCTTTTAATTGCACTAACGAAATTTCGCTGAATTTCGTTGAAATTCCTTCTCTAATAAAATTCCTAGCGAGATGATCGTGAATTTTTCTGCTGCGAATGCGAGTGAAAAGCATTGCTGGAGACGGATTGGGATGGAGGAGGGAGGGGAGGAGGGGGGGGGGGGGTTTGCTTGATGGTCCGCGCGCGAACTTTGCTACAGCGGGAGGAGCCAAGTAAGATCTCGAAGAAAAATAAGCAGCTGGACTAAATTAGCTCGGAGCGTGCAGGAATTAGACGGGCAAAGCAGCTTACTACAGTTTGGTCACATCTTGAAATATTCAGCTTCTCTCGTGGCAACTGCATCCAAACACTCCCTCAATCATTTCCAACGTCCTTCCTGCTTTCTCTCGCGGCGCCATTCAAGTCCCGAAGGCACCTTACGGATTATATTCCAATATCCTCATCCTCCACCCCCCCCCCCCCTCCTCTCGACCCTCTGTTTACCTTACATACACGCTAAGACCCCCGAGCAGCTCCACCGGGAATCGCTCTTCGATTAATCGAATTTTGATGGACCAAGCTGTGCAAAGATTTCACCAGCGGATACACATTAGTCCCCCCCCTCCTCCGATCCATAATTCATCACTTCCCCTTATAATGTCTCATTAATCGTGCAAAATGCAAAAGCTAAATATACGCGATCGGCTAATGCCACGAAATAACTTTCTAACCCGAATACTCGCCAATGGAATTTTAGAGGCATGCATGTAGTACTCTATCTATATATATATATATGTAGAGAGAGAGAGAGAGAGAGAGAGAGTGTAGAGGGTATAAGTTGATTAAGGATTAAATCGTTGATAAATAGGAAATTGGTGGCAGGGGGGAGGAGAGGGTTGCTAGTGTCGATTGGCAATTCGCCAGAACGGTGTATAATATAGTTTTTCGCGTAGATCACGGGGAGGAATGCGAGGACCAATCAATTTGTCGGACGAATAGCCATCGTTAGAATAGTTGGTAGAGTTTCTATGGCAGCGTCCTCTATGTATGCGGGGGTCAGAATGACGCAGGCGTTTCCATCCCCGTGTATTGTCGTCGAGCCTGCGTAACGAGGGGCAATTTTTGCACTGGCGAACAATGTGTCGCATTAGCGTATTGTACCGATCCCCCTCGACCCCCTCAACCCCACCGACCTCTGCGACACGCCGACTCGTAATCGATGCTGTCTCATTTGCATTTCGCGGAAGGTCCGCAGGAAATTCCGGCGATTGCCCCCGAATCCACCTCTCGCCGAGATCTCCTCTTTCCCTCTCGCGATCGCTCATCATGCTTACTTTTATCCACTGAACAATTACCTTGCCAACTATAGTTCCACCTACTCTATCATCGTGCAATCTCACCCTCCTTGTCCGACTAATACAAATATTCTTTCCTCCAATCGTGCTTCGCTCAAAATTCTCCTCACCCACGTAATCTCCATGATGGAATATTTTCTAGTTTGCTCATCTATGTACATTATTTTGAAGGATTCAAAGGGACATTTAGGATTTTGGGTCGAGAGATCGTAAGATGGTCGTAATTGCATGACTGGAGGGCGTAGTAGTTGTAGGCGTGGGGAAGCACACCGAGGGAATCCTTATTTTATCTATATAATCGTCGAGCGTCTCATCGGACTAAATTTGTCTATGCAAATCGTTGATCAATGGTCAGTGCCCTCTTCGACCCTTGGATTACTTTGGTAGGCTGGGCTTACAAGAACGTTCGCGTATTTGCTGTTTTAGCTAAATTGACCTCTCGTGCCTCTCTCGCTTCGAAATCTCTTTAAATGGACCGGGTAATATTTTTTCATCGAAGGATAAATATTGGGATGGAATATTGCAAGGATTATATGTTTTTAATGTAACGTATTGAATATATTTACAGAGTAGACGAACCTGAAATTATTAGTGCACACCGATGATAAATAAATTCATTAGCAAGTTTGCAACTAGTTACAGAATGAACGGGTTGCTGTTAAAGAATGTACATATAATTGGAGCTTCGAGGAGAAATTTCAGTTAAGCATTATAATTATAGTAGTAAAATCTTCCAATTTTGGAAATGTTCTATGCAAGCTCGGAGGGTGTTGGTGCGTGCAGTGCAGTGCAGGCTTGCGAGTTTTCAGCTATAATGAAGACTCGCAAAGTCTTGTACTATAGCAGTAAACCCTATTCATTTTCATCCTATTTCGAGTAAAATCATATAGCCATGTTTCCAATACTTCCTCGAATAAAGCGGCTACGCGCGCTGTAAAAACCCCTGCATAAAAAACGTGCCCCTGTAAAAATTTAACATCTTCATTTCACTGAATACGGAACAGGTTTTTTCCCTAAAGAATTTCCAGCGCAAAAGCACAGTGACCATTGTCCAACACTTGGAGCTTTATACTCCGACTCTTTCATTTCTCTATTCCACGCATTCCTTTCCTTTCTTACGTTATATCCTTCAAAGCTTTGAAAAATTCCCACCCTTTACAATTTTTTCAATAATATTATATATATATAAAAGAATGAAAATTAATTGACGAATTAAAGCCTTTATTATCATCATTTCCAGTGACACGTTGATTCATTTATTCATATTTCCCAGCTACTATATTCTCCTAAAAAAAATGTCTATATAATTAGACAAAGTTTTTGCATTACGTGGCAATCGTATACGATTACTATTTTCCACGAGCGTTGCTTGCACGTGGAAGTTCGGTGAAAAGTTTTAACAGTTATATATATATATATATATATATCGTTCGAGGCTCATCGTTAAGACGTCTTATCACCGAGTCAACTTGCATTGATAAACCAGACGAGTAAACCACTCAAGTTTGCATTATTCGGAGCAAAGGAGGATTTAAGTAGCTATTATTGATACAATTTGCAGGCAGCGGTATAAGTTACACGGTCAGCGGTTCTCAGTGGTTTCCTCTTTGTTTAAAGATCCTGTGTACTAATTATTACAGTTGTAGCGGTTGCAACGTGCCAAGGTACCTCCCCCCCCCCCTCCCTCCCTCTATTACGAAGGAAGAGGGTAGGTATTTCATCTCGATAGATTTCGTCGGCTTTGCAGCTTCTTCTTGTTCGTTGAATGTGCCGCGACGATCCTTTTGTCGATTTCGATACAATGGCCGAAGATGGAGGAGGGTGCATGACGCGAACCAAGAGATTTCCAGGGAGTGGAGTTCTTTGTACTCGGTGTTATAGGATGGGGTAGCGCGAGGAAAAATGGGACAAAGACAAACACGGCAGTTTTCCCTTCTCCCCCCTCTCTCTCTCTCTATACTCCCCCTTCCTAGACACCCCCATACAGTCATCGCATCGCGCTAATGATTAATTTCCCTGGGCGAGAGACAAACGAGGAGGGAAGCCGCGCGAATGCATATTTCACACACGCGTTAACTCCAGCCGCACGCGGGTAACTTAATTTTCAGCGAATTCCATTATGCTTTTCGTTTATTAACCCCGGCGTTACATTAGTCCTGGGACGATCCCTCGAGGATTTTTGCGCGGCACGCGTTCTTTTCTTCCTTCCTTCCTTCCTTCCTGTGCGGTGTTATTATATCCGAGCGCGAGCAACGAAGAGAGACTGCTGCGACGACGAGTGAGAGGGGTAAGCGCGCGCACCGTTTGCGTTACCGATAATGCAACATTAATCCAGTCGATGATTAACGAGTAGCCGTTTCACTTGTAAAACTCCAATAATCGTGCCATTGTTTCGCTAGCTCGCCGGTAACACGAGAACCTCTTGTTTATAGCTGCAGTAGCTTGCGTTACTGCGTGTTAAAAAAGGATCCCTTTGTTCCCGCGTCTCTCGCCGCTGCACGAGCATGCGTAATTTTTTTCTCGCGCCGAGTGCAGGCATCAGCTTATGCCCGCTTCTTCGCCACCGCCGCCGACGCAGCCACTGTCCAACGCGCTCCTCACTGAGCACACATTTTCCTTTCAAAGCTTTTATTATTCTTCCTCCATCGTATATTTACACCTTTTCCCACGACATTTTGGTCGAGCGGACAGTTATATCGTATACTTGTACAAACTAGGGTGAATATTGTAAATGAGTGTTGCTTAAGAGGAACCGAAAATGAATGTCGACAATAGGTAGATGAAAGTTCCACTGAGGAGTATCAAATATGGACACTCGAAGGTCGACGCACTGCCGGAGTCCTCCGACTCGGATATCTCCATTTCTATCATGTTCTCCGTTACTACCGGTAATATCTCTTCCCAAAATGCCATCCTATCCGGCAAGAAATGATTGCGAACTATGAGTTCCGGTGACGTGCCTATGCCGAATTGCATGAACGTTTCATTCTCATTGTCCCATACAGGCCAGTCCGGAGTCATCCTTGCGCTGGGAACTCTGAAATGTTGCGCTCCTATTATTATTATTATATCACTACTGTGTTGCGGGCTGAATAACTTTAAAATACGTTATAACTGTTCGTCTATTAATGCTTGCTAGAACCGGCCATTATGCGATTTCCTGCATTTCCCCCAGTGAAAATAGCTTTTAAATACCGACTGTCCGAAATTAGTGGAAACGGATTACCGAGACTCTGCGTTAAATAATTTTATGCTTTCGCCAATCCATCCGACCAGCTTTTCCTTTAGTTTCAACTATCCCCCCCCCCCCCCCCCCCCCGCGATCCTTCACAGACAGTTTAATGTTAACACTAAACAAGCTATCGCTTATAACACAGGCTGTACGTTGACTGAACAGGCTTACCCATATTTCACGAAATTTCCCCACATTTCGCTCATAATGTTGATCATTGTCCAATCGGTTTCAGTGTTATGCAAAAGCAAATCGCGATGAGCATTGGTCAGCGTTGGGAATAAGTAATTAAGGTCGTCGGAATGACTGATGCCTGGAAACGAACGAAGAATAATTAGTATTTGTTTCTTCGCGTTATAAACTCCAGTATAATTGCTGCTGCGCATATGTACCAAAATGTTTATCGGGGCCGTAACCGATAGTGGTGAATGTTCCTTTGTAATTGAAGAGATAAAAGTAAACGCTCGAATTCATCGACTCCGACTGCATTTTCGTTGCCTCGTACGTGGGGAAAGTGATAGCTCCGTCGCCTACCAACTATAAAAAAATAAGAAACCAAGCATTTGACGATAAAAGAATTAGTTATAACCGTCGTGATACTCGATGAACAATGAAATTGGATCACTCTTATTCTTACTTCCGTTATATTGCGCAGTAGACGAGCAGCAAGATTTCCGCCGAAATAAAACTCTTTCACGGCGTGGGCGAATGCACTTCGATTGCCGATAACTTCGTGCATCTCCACGACATACGGCAGGAAATATGTGAAATGGTTTATCAGCTCCTTTTGTGCCACCTTGTTTAAAATTAGAGCTAAAAATTGTAAGATTGCTTTAATAAAGAGAGCCCCAACTGATTTCCTTCTCACTATCGGCAAACTCACAGGCGGACCTGACGAGTCCTTCGTCCTGGACTACACCGGCTATGAAGGGTATATCCCGATAGTCCTTGTCCTCGATGGCCTTTAACGGATGTTTCATAAGTATAGCGTCCTCCGATTCTTCCTCCAACGTTGGTCCGAAGGTGCAAAATGGACTGTCCCTCCATTCAATCTTGGGACGATCAAACAGAGAAAACAATTTAACGCAAATTACACAGACTGTGAAGAATTTTGTAAATTTACCCACAACTTTTTAGTTCGTGATTTTTACAGAAATTCTTTTTTACAGTTTAATTGAACAGTGTGCGAATAAAATGTGATTCGAGTGGTTATATTAAAATCGTACGAAATTCCGAAGATTTTTGACGAGATGAAAGACGTTGGCCTCCCTCATACACTCCATGATCTTTTCGTCATTTTCCTCATCCTCCACGTAATCCTCGTAGCTGTCCAAGAAGAAGAATTTATCAGGCTTGTGCTCCTGTTCTTTCGCGTGATTGTTCGAGCCCTCGCTTCCCGTCGTTTCCTCATTGTTTCCGAAACTTCTTTGGGCCTGGCTCTCCACATCGAGACAGCCAACGTACTTGGCCATCCTCAGCGAATTTTTTCTAATGAATTTTCGGTGATGAACCGCCCACGAAGCTGTGCCCGAGGCACTTTGCATGATGAATTTATCGAACAAGCCTTCGGTTTTGTTGGATAGAGCCAGAAGGTGAACGGACACAGCTCCGGCACTGTTGCCCATTATCGTTACCGAATTAGGGTCACCGCCAAAGTACTCAATATTATTCTGGACCCATTTCAAAGCAACCACCATGTCCTTCAGTCCATAATTCCCTGGAGATGCTTTATTAGCGGTGCTGAAGAAACCTTGAATAAAAGATAAAAGCTGAAAGAATCGTTCAAAGCTTTCCGAAGCATTCGCTGATATATAATTAGCAGCCATTAGGATTACCTAAAACGTTGAGTCGGTAATTGAAAGTTACTAGAATAATTTGCTGATCCGCCATGTAGTCCGGTGCAAAGATACTGCTGTTACTACTGCCAACGTGGAAAGCTCCCCCGTGGATGTACACGAGAACCGGAAGTTTCCATGCTTTTGGATGCTGCGATTCCGATAACTGTAGTCATGCAATTAAGGAATTACGATCGAAAGTTTCTAACGCGCGTTTACACACGCGGGAAGAAAAATGTCATCGCTGCGTTCGATTGCCACTATATAGCGACACGCGGTTTCCTCGTTAAGTGGACGAATGTGGCAACTAGGCTGCCTCGACCTTGAGTCGTTTAAATTTAATTAAATTGCTGGACGACCTTCCGGTCTAATGGAGCTCGCATTACTTTTTCGAAAGTGAGAATATTTTTCGTGGAAAACGTCGTTGGGTGAAAGCAAATGGAAACGTTTGCCTCGAATGAGAAACTCGATGACGATTGTGCTACGATTCCGCGTGCAATCGAAGATCGAAGCTAAGAGGGTAAGTTTGAAGAAAGGAATATCCATCCGGTGGGAGACTCACCAGCGGTACAAAAACGTTCAGGTAGAGACAGTCCTCGCTTCCGATCACTTCCCTCTCGTTGAATTCTTGCAGACACGCGGGTCCATCTCTGGTACCATCGTGAATTTCCAGCCAGGTGTGGTTCCAGGGCACCGGACTCTGTTGTAAAAGTTAATCGTCTCATTTCTCCTATGAATGCTACATTTATACCATGCATCATAAAGAAGAGAAATATCGTTTAAAGCGAACTTACTTTGAACCTCAGTGGTCCGAGCGGTGGTTCCGCGTAAGGAATGCCGAGAAAGGATGCGATTGGTAAATTCCTGGTGCTCCTGGTCCATTTGCCTCGAATTTGTCCGAAACTCGTACGAACGATTGGGTCCCCGACGACTTGACAGTGGCCAAAGTTGACGAAGAAAATTAGTAGTCCGATCGCGTGGATGAGCATTCTTCTGGTTGTTACGGCGTTGGGAGGCTCCAATCGAATGACTCGCGTTGTGCAAAGTGCACGATAATCTTTCCAGCTCCGCGGGAACTCTCTCTTCGCGCAAATATCATCTACAATGCGCAGATAAACCACGCAAATAAATTCCCTGCTCTTTTCGTTACGTAACTTATCCCGGTACGGGCGGTCCACGTGCTTTATTAATGACCTCGCTTCAATTAATGGTTTTCCGCAGCCAACGCCGCACCGCACCAATTCAACACCGAGCCATTGAGAGGAACGGACTACGCCTGTACCTCCTCGACAGCTCCGCCGTCCCGACACTCTCTCTCTCTCTCTCTCTCTCTCTCCCGCTTTCTTTTCCACCTCTCCCCCGAAACATTTACATACACGATTCGTTTACGTTCCTCGTTAACGCACAACCAATGTTTATAGAAACTCTGCCGGTTTTTTGTGGGAGCCTACACGCTCGACCCGCCATCCTATTTTTACCAGGTTTCCATCTCTCCTCTTTGTACGATTATACTGGAAAATTCGAGAAATAGTACGGTTTATTATCGAGTCTTAACACTCGGTATATTTAGTTCACACGCATCGACCATCATCTCCCTACATGATTTCACACAGTCTCTCTATATACGCGTCTATACCGACGTATAATCTTACCCGGTGCGTTGGTATTTGTAAAACGTGCAAACATGCGTTTTTTATCCGTCGTTTCGAGAGCCTACAAACAATAAAACGGTAGTAAAAGATAATAAAACGTGCAGTGGAAATTCACGTGGGGTTAAATTTGGAAAATGCCAGTAGAATTAAAAGTGGTTTGGTAAGAATTTTTGAAATGTGGTGTATATAAGGAAGGGAGGAAGGAAGGAAGGATAAAAGGGGAAGGAGGAGGGTGGGGGGGGGGGGGATATGGTGGTAGTCCAGTCTCTGGAACGATCATTCTTTATTTACCTTGAGAGAATGGGGCGCCTAATACGAGTTTCACAGTGCTTCCATGCCACGTCTCGTGGGTTTTCTTCTTGGGTTTTCCGAGGTAGTAGTTGGAGAGAGGGAGGGGGAGAGCTCGGTGGCAGACGGCAGTAGCGGCTTGCCGGTGGTTAGACTTCCGTAGTTGCGAGTTCGCCCTGCAAACAATTTCTCCACGAGGGACTTCCTTTGGGAGTTTCCGGTCCGTTTCCACGCGGAATCTCTCCGTGGCACCTTCCCTCGTAACGCGTCGTTTGCTCAGCCGTTTATCTCCTCGTCATTAGTTATGCCGCGTTGCAAGCTCGCACTCGTTCCTTCCTCCCTCCCTCCTCTTCCTTTACTCTCTTTTCCACACTCACACACGCTATACACGTATACACCCTTTTTCTACTATTTCTACTGCCACTGCAGATTCGGAGTGAGGCTGCTATGACAAAAAAACATCCCCCCCCCCCCCACCTCCCTCCCTAACCTTCTAAAGAAAAGTATGAAAATTCCACGCACTATTGTCACCTCTTTATATACAAATCAGAAAATATCGAACCTGCTCATATATTTCATAAATTACACACTATCTTCTTTTTTGCCTAACCTATCGCGTACGAATTTTCAAAAAACTTGCTAGTTTTTTTGCTAGGAGAAGATTGTTTCGATCATTCGACCGAGTGGGAGGAGAAGTTTCTGTTGGTGGAGCGTACAGCAGCAAAGTATCTATTTTTGAAGAGAGAATAATCTGGCGAGATCGAAAGTTGAAAATAAGCTGTGGGTATAATAGGAGAGAGGATAGGGGGGGGGGGGGTAGGGGGGGATAGGAAATATAATATCGATTGATCGGTGGGTGGTAGGGGGAGGAGAGGGGAGGGACGTGACCACCAAAGATGCTACTCTCATCGGATTACGCGTCTATTTGTCGCGTAAAACTAATTGCAGCTCGTAGCTTGGCCATGCATCACTCCGGCGAGACTCGTGAAAGTAAGCTGCCCGCCCATCTGAATTATTAGCTCGTAGAGCGTTTTACGCGTATATCTTTTAGGGCCGGTTCATTCTTACCAAGCGTATATAGTCTCGATCTCTCGCTCTCTCGTCCAATCTTCCTTCGATTACAGGCACATTAACGCCTCTTCTTTATTTGAAATAAATCTTTTTTTAGCGATGAAAAGCTTTGGAAGCTGGCCTGGTTTACAGTACGGTAAACGTCGAATGTTTAATTTTATCTCGATACTCTTGAACGTGGAGGCTTTCTTTGAGCGGCGGGCGCGCAGAGAGTCGACGCCGCATTGAATTCCGTAATGAAAATGGCCAACAAACGAACGGCGCGCGGCGCAGAGCTCGAGCAACGAGAAGAGAACAGCCAAAGGGCAACTCGTGTAATTTCGTAGTCGAGCAGTTTGCGAGTGCACGGGCCGCCAGCAGAGGAGGATGGATGGTAGTAGGCACGCTTCAGAGTCCGGTTTCTCCTATTTTTTGAAGGGAACAATTGCATGCGCGCCAACTGGTCACTTCATTATTATATATTTTTTCAGTTGCTGGCTCGTCCCGAGAGAGGGAGAGAGAGAGACTACTCTGGCATCGCAGCCTCTACTGTAACCGGTAGGTCCTTTCGTTTGAGAGCGCAGCTCGCTGAAAAGTGGAGCGAGCGGACAAAGTGGAAAAGGAGCGTGTTTGGTCAGACAGGAAGCGGTACTCCCATTGCCAAAGCAAAACACTGCAACTTTTTAAATTTCCCTTTGTACCTTCGCAAGCCTCCCTCTGTCCAGTTGGTTCTTACAGTGGAAAACCCAGCGTTATGACGCCTGGCTTACCTCGAGCCTCTGAAACTGCCTGGCCAAAGTGTTAATTTGTCCACTGTACTCGACATAATTACGCAGAAAAGTTCTTTTTACATCCCTCTCATTTGTTCCTCCCAGCTAGAGGTATATATATATATATATACGGCTCGAATGCTTTGCAAAGGAAATTTTCAAGTTTCGAAAAAGTCTGCAGGATATTCTTGTTTTATGATCGCGGGTGGAAAATTCATCTGACCGAACGGGAAGTTGCATTAGGTGCTCAAGGGTTAAGAGTGGCTCATTCTTATGAGATTACTTTTGTCGAACGGCCCGTTCGCTCGCTCGACCTTTCACCCTGCACCCTGTCGAGCCTTCCACTCTACTCTTCAGCGAGCATTAGGGAGCATTCGAGGATAAAATATCAGAAGAGCAGGGGTGAATAATACTCGTAGGGGACTTTTCCGAGAATAAAAGGACCCACGTGTCTCCTGACCCATGCTTCTCTCTCTCTCTCTCTCTCTCTCTCCCATTATTTCCACCCTCCATCCTTCCCTCTCCTTTCTTCGTATTCCTTCCTCCGCGTTTACCTCAAAACTCGTCAAATTAAAAATTATGAAAATCATTCAACTAATGGAGCACTGGTTGACGTACCAATTCTCGACATCCTTCGCCATAATCGCGAAAAACTCTTTCGACCAAGCAAGGAATAAGGTTGTTAAAGTACGCGAGGAGAGATTAATTCAGTATATATGTATATGTAGCAAATTCGCTTGATTAAAATTGAAGGATTTTCAGAGGGTGGCGGAGAATAAATTGGAAGAGGAAAAAGTGGTGAATCGCCGGCGCGCGCGCGAGCGACAGGTTTGTCCAACGCACGCGTTTTCGGTCTATACGGATTACGTCGACGCGTAGACGTAGGTGAGAAAGCACTGCGCGACCCGGTGATGCATTGCCCCGAGAGATTAATGCGCTCAACCTCACACTACGTTACAGTGAATAACGACCAACTGCAATAATGATATTGCCATTAACCTGTCCACCGAACTTTCCTTTTCGCGCTAAGCTTTTCCCACCACCCCTCCCTTTTCAACAAACCGAAGCTACTTTCTCCTCCCCTTAACATTCAACTTTCACTCCTATTCATCGCTTCTCTGCGCCAGCAGCGATTCCACCTTAGAGGGAAGGAGAGAAAAAGAGCTAGACTCGATTTGAACTGAAAATGCATGTTTTTTTAAGGCAATTATAATTTGTGAAGCTATTCAAGTTTTTGGGTAGTCGCGAGGGAAATTTATGAAATTTTCCTCGCTCATTTTCAAAAGATGAATTCAGCATTGAATTCTCACTGCTGCTCCTTTATTTTTCTCCGGTATTTTGTATGCAGTGGGAAAGAAGCTTAACCCGGTTTCTCAATATAGTGGTTCGCATTTATATTTGAAATAGGTACGATTCTGGAAAGAAAGTGGCTAGCGTTAACCATACCCAGTAATGGTTCGCGCGCTAAGCTGCAGTTGGGAGGAAGAAGACAGGGAGTGGAGTCGAGTGGAGCGAGGAGGCGCGCTGGCTGCTGCATGGCGTCGCTTCATTTGCCCCGTTCCACGATTTCCGTCCTAGCCTCTGGCCCACCAGGGTACAGTAACGCGCTAATCAAGTATTTACCATTCTATTACCACGTACCGCGATGTTCCCTTTGCGTCTACCTGTCTATTGCTATGTCCCTATGGCGCCAATCCCTCCCCCCCCCCCCCCCCCCCGTTCCCTCTCCCACGAATAACCTCCCCAACTCGCCATCCAATCTTCAAACTTCTTTCCAATCTGATCTCTCTAATCCGGTATAATCGCTCTCCGTAAACAAATTATACCCTCGAAAATGAAAACCTTTATTCCTATGCTTCGCAGAGGGGCCTATAAAAGTGTCGAGGGAACGTCCGCATGGCTGATTTGTGAAATGCAATAAAGAGCTCCATTTATTAATCCATTTCATCGTCGTACATTAAAAGCAGAAAAAGAGCAAACAACGCAGTGGCTGGCAGTGACACGAAAGGCAGTGCAGCATGCGTGACTCGGTTCGTAAGATCGTGCACTTGGCACACAAGCAATATGCCGCTTAAACACGTTACATCGTGTTTTATCGAATAATTTTATTCAGCCCATCTGCATCGTCGAATACAACGCTACCTTCCTCCTCCTCCATTTTATTTCATAGCTCGGTTCTCCTACATCTAATTTTGCCCCATTAGAGATCAATACTGCCACATCCTAATCTATCGCTCGTTCCATCATCGTGTAACAGCGTATTAAACTTTGATCCGATTATTCCTTTCGACTTATCGATTGAATTATCCTCTTAGCTCTATTTGCAATTGCACTTGATTCCAATCGGCTGTAATCGCTGTATTTTCCTCGCGATATCAAATGATATTCCGTATTTTTACGCTCGCCGCGATATTATAACGAGTCTGTATCTTGTTTGCTAAAGTGTCGCACCGTTAAATCCCATTACAGACTGCATTATTCGGCAACGGAGACAAATATTGTTCAGTGATGTGGAGGGGGGAGGGGGGGGGGGCATTTTGCCGAGTGTCATAAGCTAATTAAAGAAATGACATGGCCGAGTACTAGTTATTTATATTGCTTTATTCTATTTTCGTGGCGCGTTGAACAAAATTGGCTATACGAGTGCTTGGTTTTTCATATCCCCCCCCCCCTCTCTCTCTCTCTCTCTCTCTTTCTAGTTCAGCTCGCCCATCTCGTCCGCGTGTTATTTGTCGCGGATTATATCGAAACAAGCCGCGCAGAATCTACCTATCGCGAACGTCACGGCCCATTATTGCAGTTATACTAAAAATGAACGTTAAAAATTGAAAACGTCCGTTGTTCCACTATACTGTACTCTCCAGTTGCTTTATACGGGAGAAAAAAATTACCAGTATTTTGACGTCACGTTTTACGCTGCCATTCATTACCATCAGAGTTTATAGCATTACGCTGCTGCGGAAATAAAGGCATTATTTCTCAGGAGATTAAAGTGTTGCCCAAAACGAAATTTGGTCGAGTGCTTCTTAACGTATAGCACTGCCCCTTTTCTCTCTCCCTCTAGCTCCCTAATTCTTAATAAAACTGACACGCTCTCCGAACGTAAAACTAACTCACTGTGACCCAGCGTAAGAAATGCTCTAGCATGCTTCTTTTGTTACGTAAAAAAAGACACGAATGTAAGTAAAATTTGACAATTCGTATATAGTTGCGTGTATCCCGAAGATTCGCAAGGTTGTACAGATAGAGCTCTTTCCTGGTCATTTGTTGGATGTATATATGTATACATACAGGCAGAGCAGTATTAGTCAATGGATATAAAAAAGCACGAGGAAAAAAATGTAATAACGATTGTAGATGCGATAATAGTGGCGCGATTAGCATGGGCCATGGTTTACGGCAAAACAGTCTGTTCGTTTTTGCTGGCTGCGTGTCGCCTCGCTTACTATAGCAGGGAGTAAAATAGACTAACTATGGATCCCCTTAACGATCGTTATCGCACTATCGCCTTTGCGTCATCTCGCCACGTCACAAAGCCCAGAAACATATTTCCACGTCTTCCCTGCGCGTGGCGGTAATCTGCCAACCCCTTCCCCCCTCCCCTCCTCCCCACCTTCCAACCCTCCCTTCGGCACACCACACCGTTCAGATTTCCCGATACCAACAACCAACGATGCTTCCTAAATGAAACTGGCTCCATTTCCACTCATTACCGTCAGCAAATAATACGGCGACTAAACAGTTCACTGCTTTCACACGCATCTCCACAAAATACCATTCGTCAGAGACCTTTTTTCAACGATATTGAATTGCATCGAATGACGAAATCCCTCTTTTTAAAACTGGACACCAATTCGCTCGCACAAAATTTGTCGCAAATTTCTCTCCATCCAATATATACTATATATCTCTATTTCCTTGTTTGTCCGTTTCTCCCATTCACACAGTTTTTTCTTGTGTTTGCTCGGACTCTTTGGAGTGCGCCGCTCTTAATTCCGGAACTCGATCTAAATCACTTTCGTAGAGCGTTATGGGCGTTTTCTAAAATCTCTCTCTCTCTCTCTCTGGTACAGTAGCCGATGTTAGAAGAATAATTGGCGAAATGTTTTCCTCCATCGATTATTTACCCATGTGTGAGTGCGTTCGTCCACCTTTATATCCTGCGGATGTTCATTAGCTCGTTTCGCTGTTTTTTTCGCGGTGAAAGGGTCGTTGACTTTACTCGATTACTTTTTCCAATGAATTTTCATATTGCTGAGATATCGCGCAGTTGCGCGCCACCGCGCCGCCTTTAATACCGTGTACTCGGCGACAGATAAGAGTGCTCCGCTGTCGCGCCAATTCGACCCATATACGTCATTGATTTATGAGCAGCCTATATCCTCTGCCGTCGTATTCTTCCGTGCATCGGCCAAATCTACATATTTCAGTCTTAAATGTAGGCCAGCGTTTACGAGAGAGAGGAGATGTTGAAAATTGTATTGAACGAATGTGTCGCGTGTGTATGTCAGAGTAACAACCATTCGTCTGTATATAGCAGTAATTAGAGTTGAGCAATGCCGAGTATTGATTATTAACGTCAAACTGCGTTCTCCATCTTGATAATACAGGTGAATTTGAGATTAGACACACAGAAGAACGATGTCCTCTTGCTTAAGATCAAAGTTAGTTTCATTGCACACGCGTTACGTGTATTCGGTGAAACGTTACCATGGTAATAGCTGGTCATAGCTAGTCGGTCGTAAACCATCGTCATAGATTGCCAATCTAATCCGAGACTCGATCAATCTCCCCCGTGTAGAGAGCATATAGTAGTACTAGCTGCTCTCGAATGAGCCTCTTCAAGCCTGCTAATATGGATCTATATAAATTCACTTATACGGCATGTCCGGCCGGCCTGAGGAAGCCAATTCGAAGAATCTACTTATGGAAGAGGGGAATTTTAAGAATACGTTAAATTCCTTAAAGAATCTTTCATGCGGAGCGTTTTATCACTTGACGTATCTGTATATATATGCCTCGACCAACAGAAAACTCAATAACAAAATTGTAAATCCTCGATATAGCTTCTTTCATGAAGGTTGAAAGTGAAATTTTTATCAATTATCTTTTTAGAATCTCTTCTTTATCTGTAAATTTCGCGCATTGGCACAATTGGACTGGAGACACCTTATGCATACTACAGATATAGAATAATGTTAATAGGGGCGAGAATGACTTTTCGATCGATGCAGTTTGGAAAGTATAACGGGCGATATTCTCGAATTGGGAAGAGAGGCGAGTCCAGTCGAGTGGCTGATTTGCGTTATCGTCAGTGTACGGAAAGCTATTAAACAAGGTTAGGGGGTAATGGAGGTTTTCGAGTGCGTTGGTCCGCAAGGCTCAAGTTTGATGGCAACGTTGCATTTGGTTCCATAGGCGATACACGCGTCCATCGCGTACGCGCACACGCACAAGTTTCATGGAGGCAAGGTACATATGAGCGATGATGCTGAATTTGTACATGTATGTGTGCGCAGAATGTCTGTTTAATCTGACACGTCTCTACGTAAAGTCGGATGTGACGTGTATGAGCACACGTTATACTACACTCGCCAATGCTGCATCAGTGTTGGTTCCTATAACCTTGCATTGCTGAGTGGCAAAGCGTATACAGGGTGTCCCGCGATTAGTGGTAAAGTCAAAGCCAGAGGATAGCTTGGACTTTTTTAAGAAGAAAAGTCCTTTACAATTTTAATACACGAACAACGGTTTAAGAGTTATTAACTAAAGTTCTTTAGCCAATAAAGATGAGGCTCGTCTAGCCACGCCCTGACATTGACGCTCTCCACGGCTCTGTTTCAATGAAAAGAAAGATGAGAATACTATAGCGCCCGGTGTGTCCGTCCAGACACGCGTTCCTATAGTCCAGCGCTGTCCACGCACCTGATTGGCTGGATGAATTTTCTCGATAGCTCCTACACTATTGGTCAGATTCAAAAAATGAATTAGACTTTTCGTCTCGGAATTCCGCCCTCCATCTAGACGTCTCAGTTTCGCAAAAGAATCTGAAACACCCTGTACAAAGTTTATGGTGTGCGTATATGTACATAAATGCGGTTGCATATTGGGTTGGCCCTCAAATACGTACAAGCGCACACACGGACAAATATACCGTGGTGTCCAGGCACAGGTACATAGTAGCCAACACAAGAGCCCGCATATCAAATGGTGCGTATCACGGGATACAAGCAATTCCCATCAACCAATATTGTCATGTGGGTAATGAAGGGGCGTGCGTTGAATAAACATGCGGCGCACGGTGGACTAGCGCGCATGCGCTCGTATATGCATACGAACACGAGTATACATAGACGAATGCACGAATTTTATCTTCCATGACGTAGCTGCCTATTTTTGAATATCTGTAGAAAGGAAAGGACTGGTGGCGCTTCCTCGCAACAAGTTTTATTATCCCTCCCTGGATGACTGCTGTGTAAACACGGTAGAATTCGTCGAAACTCTTTATCGTTGAAATTCGATAGAAATACGCGGAGGAAACGTTTAAGCACGGAGTTGGCAAATGTTGCCCCAATTATTCGTACGTGTTTTGCGGTGTTCGCGTTAATGTCGGAAAATTATACGTGCGAGACAGATGGGTAGAAGCGATGTTACGCAAAATTGTAATTCGGTTGGCAAGGCTGTGTGCTTCTGTGTGGGGAGAGAGAGAGAGAGAGAGAGAGAGAGAGAGAGAGAGAGAGAGAGAGGCAGGTAGAGTGGTAAATGTAGAGTACGGAGGGAGCAGACAGCAGCGGCTTGCGTGATATTCAATAAACGAATCTATTCAGCGGTTATCTGTTGCAAACTCGTAGATATACACAGAGCCGTACAATGCGTTCCTCTGTCTCTGCTTTTCGCGCGTTGCGTCGATTCTACTTTGGCGGTCGGTATCGGTGTGGGAACTGCGCTATGATACGAGGAGATCTGGACGTGTGTGCGTGTGCCAAGTGTCCGTGTCGGCGGGCTGCCCCGTCTTTCCATGAGCCATGAGCGAATGCGCCGCGTGCGTGTTATTCGTATCGTTCTCACCGGGCACGAGCATTCCTTCCCCCTATCGGCCATTCGCTGAACGTGCAACTCACCGCGTTCCGCAATACCGACACTACACGCTCTACACCTTTCAAACTGTATCGATGAAATCACTAGCTGTCTCTGACATTTGCTCTTTCTTATTTTCAAAACAGCTATGAATGTCAATCTCTTCTATCGTACGTTCTATTTCCCTTCTTATCACACATTCTCTCTTGACCAATACCAAAAGTTTTCAATTTTCATGCTGCAAGATTGATCGTTCGGTGCTTCGAGTCCCTCGTTTCCTTTCTTTTTTTTTTTTTAAATTTGATATAATTGCTAAGCAAGGTTTTCAAATTGTAAATTAAGATTGATTCTTTGCTTAACTTTAATCAGTAGCTTTGCTTGCTTTATTTTTGTGAAAATGAGCTGGACTATCGATTATTGCAGGAAATGCTCTCTTTTGCAAGCACATGCCGAAAACAGTAAGGTTGAAATAAAGCTCTTCTCTCGTTTCGTAGTGTCTTATTATATGTAGTTTTTCTTAGCGTATAGCTGTTATTAGAAAGTCGAATTAAAAACTTTTCAAGTTAGACACTGTTAAAAATGAAATTAGAGTTCTTATATACCTTCTATATTCACGATTCATTCGTCTATTTTGTCAAGGCAAATTACATTTGACTTTTAATTAAATTAAAGTAGAAGTAGAGAACTCGCATAGTTATTTAAATACGAGATCACTCTTAATTAGCTATCATTGCGCCATAATTTTTGTTATTACGACAGTGAAAATATCTTTTGTAAGGAAGGCAAAGCATGGGAGAACAGAAAAGTTTTCAGCGTCATTCATTATACTCTTGATATTCCTGACAAGCATTTCGAACATTTTCACCGGGCAAATTTAATGTAGAAAATCAACAAGCAAGATAAATAATAGCTCGCTCGGGTATTAATTCAAACATACGTACACGAGAATCCTCCAAAGCTAAACAAACCCGAAAAACCTAATTTGTCCAAAATTTCGGTCCTATTCGGTAAATCGTGTCTTGCTTACCTTCCATTATCGTGATTCGTTGAAATTCGCTCATCTGATCAATAATCCTTCAAATTCATTATTTTCGCTAAGTGATTTTTTCGCATCAGTGCTGATTATACGTATATCGACGCGTTGGACTGCTAAAATAACGAGAAACTATATATATATATATATATATATACGTAGACTGGTTTGTAAAAGTAAAATTTTTACCATAATCGTCCGGCGCAACCAATATACTGCAGTTGGAATATATAAAGCCCGCTGTGCAAAATTTCTAGTTAATCGAATTAACCTGCGTTGTATTCGCGCAAGTGGAAAATTGTTCAATTGTTGGAGAGTCGTCGGTGCGAGAAGATAATAAAATATTAGGGAATAGGATAGGCAAATTGATCTTGGAATGGTGGTTTAATTAATTAACACGTCGAGCTAATAATAGTAATGCGAGTGAGACTACTGGATCCACATGTAAATTGAAAACCATCCATGGGCCAGGGTGTCTATGTAGCGCACTATATACACGTATATATATATATCTAATCGCGCGTGTATCCACGTATACAAGCGAGTTGTATACGGTAGGAGGGGGGGGGGGGGAGGTTTGGGTATGGTTAACCGCGCGGAGACACGTCCGCATGTTCCGCTGATTCACAAGGGATGCATTTCTCTGTTGTTTACCATGTAAGGAACATCGCGTCCTTATCCTCTTTTAGCCCGGCCTATCCTCTACCTAGGATACTCACCCACACATGTACCCGCACCACGTATCTTATTCTCTCTTTCACTTTCACCTTTCCTTCCAGAGTACCCGAACGTAGCTACGTGTCTCTCGACATCAGAATCCTTGAAATTGCTGGCCCGCTGGGTGATTGCTGCGCTGTTCAAAACCAAGCGAGCGCCAAATATCTTCCATTTAGCACGAGTCCTCCCCTGGAAGAAAAGGCAAAGACGAGACAACGAATGTAAAAATGGAGGAAGAGTAATTCAACGCAATATTGTTCGAACCTGCCGTAATTTCCTGTCATAGTGAAATGCGACGTTGCCGAAGCGTTGTCTAATATTTACGGAGATTGGAGGAACGTAAATATGTATATACGATATATAGGAGGAGAAGCCGTAGAAAAGGATGGACGAGGCCACCGAGTTCACTCTAATCGTCCTTTGTGACTGTGGCACGCGCGCTAAGACTACAGAGAGAGTACAGGTAGAGAGAGAGAGAGAGAGAGAGAGAGAGAGAGCTAGGGAGACCGCTACCACTGAAGCCAGCCAGCCAGTCGTCTGACAGACGACTCTCGACTCAACTATTGCAATTCACTCGTTGCAGAATTTCCTCGAGCTTATCGCGACGTCACAGTCTCGACGTAGACGACAACGTTGGACGCATTTGTCATTGCGCGCGAACCCTGCACCAAAGACCGATAGGTGAGCCTTCTTAACGAACGTAAATTAGTCTATCGTACAAGTGCAGCAACAACAAAGCTGCAGGAATCACCACCGAGTTTCTCTTATTGAACTTCCCGAAATGCCTCGAGACGAACAATTTCATATCCAATTAAATTCTACCCGTATAAGATACTTACTATATATATGGTACATATACAAGTGCGTTGAAACGAAAGGAGAAAAGTTTTTCAAGGTAAAGTAAGGCTGGGTGTGGTAGAAGGGGGATTTTGGCAGGAGCTAGAGCGTGTGGTGGGCAGATCCTCTGGGATATATCAGTTTAGTTTGGTGTAAGGGCTTCGAAACTGATCGCGTTTATCTCGGTGTCAAACTCCCGACAGTAGACGTCAGGCTCGGGGCTCGTTTCCATTGGAGAGAGAGAGAGAGAGAGAGAGAGCTCCTTCCTTCCTTCCTGTCTGTGCGACTCCCCCCCCCCCCCCACCCTTCACTTGCGGGCTCTCTCTCTCTCTCTCTCTCTCTCTCTCTCTCTCTCTCTCTCTGTGGCTCGTCATATTCCTATACCGGAAGATTCTGGTATGCCATCTATGCTGTCTAATAAAGGCAGGTAAGGAGCAGAAACGCATATGTATACATTAGGGTGGTCGTTAAAAAAAATTTTTTTGACGGATCCCCAAAAACCACTAGTATTTGATGAGAAACTACAGTGGTTGAAATCTGTGGCCTGACAAATGATAGAAACACGTGCCTCATTGCGATAAAATATAATTTTCGAAGAATTTTACAGTTTTCCGCTGATAACTCATTAAATATTCGATTTTATGAAAAGAAGCATATAACCTTTTCTCTGCAGAATTAAATTCTACATAATAAAGGTTCTATACATTTTTCTTCTAGAATGCATACTAATCGAGATATTGCTGAAAAATCGATCCTCTTGTTCGTTTATACACATTATATTGATATGTTTATATGAATAATTATTTTTAGTTTACCGTACAATTAACATATTTTATTAAATTAAGAGAAATAAAATGTGTAACTACAGCGAAATAAGAATAACTACTCATATGAGCATATGTCAATATAATGTGTATAAACGAAAAAGCGAGGATCGATTTTTCAGCAATATCTCGATTAGTATGCATTCTAGAAGAAAAATGTATACAACCTTTATTATGTAGAATTTAATTCTTCAGAGAAAAGGTTATATGCATCTTTTCATAGAATCGAATATTTAATGAGTTATCAGCGGAAAACTGTAAAATTCTTCGAAAATTATATTTGATCGCAATGAGGCACGTGTTTCCATCATTTGTCAGGCCACAGGTTTCAACTACTGTAGTTTCTCATCAAATACTAGTGATTTTTGGGGATCCGTCAAAAAATTTTTTTTTAACGACCACCCTAGTATACATACGTATTAGGTGCATGGTCTACGCGACAGAGCAAGCAGCATCAGAGGTTGGCATTGCCCCCCCCCCCCCCCCGCTAATTCCCAAAGGCAGCAGAAGCATTTTACCAGCCCCCCTCGATCCTCACTTTTATTCCCTCCTGCTTCGCGTCCCTCTCTCGCTCTTCTCTTCCATCCCTTTTAAGGGCTTCCCATTTCTGCCTGAATTCTCGCGGTGTCCTGTCCCACAGGCCCCTGCACCACCGGCAAACTTGAGCTCGGTAGTTAAGAAACTTTGGAGAAACTTGTTTGCGCCGTCAGAGCGAGTTTTCGCGTAGAATACAAACAAATCGCTGTCCTTTGTTGTGATCTGGATCTGGACCCCGCGATGCCAAGCAAAACTTCCTCCTCGTTCACTATTTTCCATTAAATTCATCCTTCCATCCCCCCCCCCCCCCTGCACCCTCCACCGTGTGCCAGCGAATCCTTTGATTGTTTCGGCGATTGCAAAGTGCTCTCCCCTCTCGCAAAGTAATATAATTATATATATATATATATATATATATATAGTGTATCGCGTATATTTATTAGGGTGGAATACGGCGTGAATTATTTGCTTTTTGGAAAGCTGTCAAGTAAATTTCTTCGTGCTGGCTCACAGTAGTAAATTTCATTGTCAAGCACACGTGGAACGTCGGGAGAGGCGATAATATTTTAACGATCGTTATGACTTCCGCGTTGAACTCTCGCTGATGGACGCTTTGGTTTTTTGCTCGGTCTTTATTATAGGAGGTCCGATGCTTGGTGCCTCGTTTATTAATTACTCGGCTTTCTCGACTGGTTGGCTGCTTGGCTGGTATATTTAGAGTGAGCGCGCGCTCGCGACCCTTTTAGTTCCTTTTGCTGCTACTGCACGTCAGCCTAATTGCTCTTTTTCGTCGTTACTCGCTTTTCTTTTCATGCGATCATCGGAGCTACCGGCGATCTCCTAGCGCCGCTCGCTCCGCACAAAGTAAAATTACACGGAAAGGAGGAAAGCTGATTTTAAGGTCATTTTACAGAGGAGCCTGCTGATTTACGCCAATCGGGATTACCTTACGTAAAACACTCGACAAAAGAAAAATAATCAATCGACGCGATGAAAATAAAATTGCTGCACGTCCCTGTACGACACGCTTCTTTCTACGTTGCGTCCGTGTGTCCTTCGTTGGATTGCAATATTTTGCGTGCGAAGAACCGAGGAGCAAAGCTTTCTCTCGCTCGCTCTCTCGTCAAAAACACAGGGATTATTCACTTTGCTCGCCATCGATCGAGGATAATGTGAAAAAAATACTCGATTACCGCCCGACTCTTATCGTTCCTACATGTACAACACACTTGTTTAACTTTGGGCTGAAAATCGTCCAACTTTAGCCAATACATATTCTCATCGATAACCATGATCGTTTTCCCTCTAATTTTCGCCAATGGCCCTTCAACGATATGTCTTTTTTATGAAAGAAGTCAGCGATCGAGTCCTCTCGAATACTTTTCGTCATCGAAATAAAGTACAAAACATTTTTTACCCTCTATGCGAATAGTTTAATAGCATTATATATACGACTGTAGGAGGTGAATCACTGGGGAAGGCTCGAAACAACGTTGAAAAAATAGATCGCCGAGGTTTCGTAACAATTCATTTTTCTCCTTTTTTTTTTTTCTACTGCCAGGAATTTTCTACACTTTTCCCAATGGCCCGCGTGAAATTCATCCGTTCGTTTTTCGGTGGGGACTACCGCTGGAATATAATTCGAACGCTACTATTTTAACGTAACATTCGTTTAAATTTCATTCGCTAGAATAATTAGGATACGCTGTTTCGAGCTCTCTATTAGTTATTCAATTAAAAGTTTCGTATGACTCATGGCACTTTTGCAAATCTGCAAATGTAGTGGAGCGTTTACGCAGCAGCGGTGGTTTAATGAGTCGAGAATGGGGAATGATCGCGTTGGTGTGTAGGAGTCGAGGAGAGAGGATGAAGGAATATAGAGGATGGGAGGAGGGGGGAGTTTGAAATATCGCGCAGGAGAGTCGAGCAGCGAAAGGTTCTTCGCCGCTGTTTGCTGCTGTTTGGGAGGGCAAAACGCATGCGAAATGTCATTCGGCGAGTGAACAATATCTGGATTACGTTTAGACGTCTGTCGATAGCATCTTTGAGGAAGCGAAGAGAAGGGGGGAGGGGGGGGGGGGGGAGGGGGATGCACAAGAGGGATATAGGAGTATTCGTGGATCAAAAGGAATATTCGTGCGTCGTATCGGTCGGGTTGGGTGGAAAGGTGGAAGGAGGGAGGGGGGGGGGGGGGGGGGGTACGTAGGCACACACAATCGTCTCGTAAACATGCTGGCGTGACACGTCGCAATCGCGTTTTGTCTAGAAATACGAGGCAGCAGTCCGGGGAACATGGAATTCTCGGGAAACGGGCTACATTATTTCCGTATAGACGGGAATCGATACCCATGCCCTTTTTTCCCATTGAAATTTTTTCCACGAGCCACATAGCCTAGGCTCAAAATTGTTTCGCGCACGAATAACGCCAGCAATTTTTCTCTAGATTGCCACGAGTTTCGTTATTTAACGCGGATTTTTACTCTTTCCTATATATAGCGACTGATGAAATTGGAGAATGCGAGAGAGAGAGAGAGTACGCGCAATCGAGATGGAAATGGATCGCGCGCGTGTTGGATATTTAAACGGCGCAAACTTTTCGCAAAATCGTTATTGCTTGCTCAAACATGGAGCAAAACAAAGTTGTCCACCTGTCTCTGCCTGCTAGCCTGCCTCGTGTTTCGTCCGAGTCCTAAACCTAATATAATACACACACCTATATATATATATATATATATATATATACATATATAGGTACGCGCGCACTCGCCTAGTAGAAATGCAATTTAGTCGTACGAGTCATTAAGAGTGTGGGAAAGGGAGAAGTGCGAGAGAGGAAAATTGATCGATAAACCACAAAATAAAAGTGTGCGCCGCGTAAAGTTTGAAGCAAAGCTTTCTACGTTTTTATATTCTTATTTCGATAATTTTTCTATAAATATATACCTATATCCACACATTAGCACGAGGTTTTATCGGCGTTGATTAAACCTTGCTCGCTTTGCTTCGTATCGCTCCGTCGTCGATCAATTAACTGAAAGTTGAAATGCTGTAATTAACATTATCTTAACTCGGGACTCTATTAATTCCTTCCCTCGTGTAAATAATTTCTCGTTCGAAATTTTGCTATTGCTTTTATGGAAGAGTCTTTATCCATGATTCATATTATCGAAGCCTGCTTATACCTAATACGTTTCTCGACAGAAGAATGACTAAGAATAGGAGGATACAGTCTGGTCAATTAATTAAGCGAGAGCGTTGGTGAGCAGATGGCGCAAATCGTCGGGTCATGGTAAAAAAGGAGATAGACTCTTGTTAAGAAAGAAATTTCTGCCAATCAAGAGCTCTTGATTCTACCAAAGTTTGGGTCAAATTAACTTTGTCCGAAACAGAGAGAAATGCCTTTCGTCCAATTTCTCATTTCAATTAATTTATTTCAATTATTCGCCTTGACGAAGATTATTTCGTAATTTCAAAAAGAAGCGATTAAAATTATGGAGTAAATGGGAAAATGTTTCGTTTCTTCCTTCGGACGGACGTAGCAGCGCAAAACTGAAGAAATTTATAGCGAATCGAGTCAGGTATATTTTCTGGTATGGCTTGGGTCCTCGTCCGACTTTGTCATCCCAAACAATCTGGCCGTTGAATTTCCAGGGATTCTCCGAAGGGTCCTAGGTAGCCCTTTATTCCGAGCATTTGGGTTTGCGCTTACCTGTGTAAGATTAACGGTATCGCATCGTGGTACAATTTATGAAATCCATGGAAAAAGAAATCTCTCGTAAAAATCCAATACGTATTTTCAACGAGGCTACTCCATACCATATTTTTGTCAATTTAATAGAAGTCTCGTTCACCGTATAAAAAGTCGAAAGAAAAAAAAAACAATTGAAAAGCAGAGAGTACCCTTGGAAAGGATTTCCGCAGGATTAGAGAGAGTATTATATAGTTTAATCATGGAGCGAAAAGTCATAAGTATTCCTGGTGACTTTACGGTTCCGCGAAAAGGCTTCTTTGTCAAACGGTGGCCGCGCGATAAATCTTAATTCGCACGCTGAAAGCAACATTTAGCGTTTCACTGGAGCGAGATATGGGTCTGGATCAATTTCACCCCTGCCAGAGAGAGAGAGTCGCGCAAGGGCTAACGCGCTACTTCTCTCGAAGAAACGTGAAAAATGAAATCTTATATTATTGCAGCGGCGTAGCTCGGATTTCCAAGCTGTCGTGGATCATTTTCCACCAGAAATAGGTCTTCCGTACGTTATAGAAGTGGAATAAAAATAGCTCTCCATATATATATATAGATAAGAGAGAGAGAGAGAGAGAGAGCACAGTGTATCTAATCTTAAAATTAAACAGACGTAAAACTTGGAGGATTTGCTCCGTTTGTTGTAGAGGGTTTTGCAGGAGGAGATAAATGAAATTCAATTAGGGAGCGATCGATCCTGGATTGTCTCGCACAATGAGAGATGAATCAGAAGAGTAGTGGGGACGTAGGTGTGTATAGAGTCGTCCAAGTGGAAGAGAATGAGAAGAGCGTTGGCTTATTCGTATCTCGAAGGTCGGAGGTGATTTCGCCGAGCAAATATAAGAGTGAGCAATGAGGTCGAGTCGAAGACTCTCGTAGTCTCGGAGCTTTATTCGGGTGTGTATTGTAACGCTAGGTGTGCTTATATGTATAGCTGGTGCACTGCGGAGAGTAACGATCAGATTCTGTCCCACGAGAGAGAGAGAGAGAGAGAGAGAGAGAGGCTCGGGGCTCGGCTCGACGCGCAGCGGTGGCGGCGTTGGCTCCCTTCTTCTCTGGAGCCTACATTTTTTAGAGGCAGTAGACGGAGAGCTCGATGCAACAACCCCTTTTTCTCTCGTCCCGTTGGAACCCTTTCCTCTCTCTCTCTCTCTATATAGCCCCCCTATCGCACACACACACAGAAACGTTCCTCCTCCTTGGAAGAATCGTGCTGCACTGTGCAGAGCAGGACCGACAGACGGAGAAACCCGTTCACATGGGCGAATCCTTATATATACCACGTGCGAATTTGCAAATGTAATGGTACGAGGCCATCTCGATCGTCCACGTGAAACGTGCCCGTTTTGCCTTCTTGCCCTTTGTACTCGAGCTGGCCTATAGCTCCTGCGAACTCGAGTTTCCATGCAAATGCACGCTCTACTACTCGCTGGGTCAGGACGTAAAAGTACCATATCAGCTTACCTATAAATACTAATGGAAACGCGCCGCCTCCATAGCCGCCGCCGTCGAGTCCAATGGTATTTTTATTTTTTCCCATACATATGTGCTTCGAATTCGCCGCTCGCTCGCTCGCTCGCTCGCCACCGAGCCGAGAACCGATAAATATTTCAAGCTGCCGTGAAATTTTCCTACGCAAATTGCGATTTAACGCACGTTTACGGATATATTTCTGCAAAAACTCTCCCTTTTCGGCCCTTTTATTAAATTTTACAAGGGACTGTACGCGTCCTATTGATAAATGGCGCTATAAACGTTGTACACGCCCACGTCTCGCGCGACACTTGTCTTTTATTGAATTTACAACGGTAAAAAGAACATTGCGCTCTTACTCCTTTAATTAGCAATTAGATAATTTGTTCTTGCCGTAATAGATGCTCGTGAATGGAACGAGAGAGAGAGAGAGAATCATTGCCTCTATACGTCGCGCACCACCACTATTTCTGCTTTGCATCTGTAAATCACGCGGTAATTTATGAAATTTGAATCACTGATTAATATTTAATGCACCTATTTGCATGCAATTTCTAATAATTATACTTTGCGCAATGCTCGCGAATTTCACCCAAGTTTTCTCCCACTAAAAATATGTAAATTTTCAAGAAACTTATTTACAAGTACAAAGTTCCATTATCTTTGCAGCTTCATTGGCGAATTAATTTTTGAATAATTTATTCGAGTTTCGCCGGGCGATCATTCTCTCCTATTGTTTCACGGTATTTTTCTTGGATGAAACAAGTAATACATTTGGGGGAGAGGAGGAGGGTTGAATGCTTTTTGTGGTAGTGCTAAAATCTGTTGGCTTTGAGTGAAATTTCTACATGACTGGAAGCGAGTCGTGAGTGCAGTATGAAAGAAGCTTTATGTGTGCGATCGCCGTTGGACAGATGCATGGAGTCTCTCTCTCTCTCTCTCTCTCTCTCCGCTTCGGATAGCCCGATCTAGCTTTTCTCCTCTCTCGCACTTCGTTCCGCGTCCGTGTATCCAGCACAAAGCATCGTTTTCTGCGAGGTTTCCAACCACGATGTGCAAGGTCTCTCCGTTCGTTTCCCTCTCCCCTTCCTCCCTCTCCCCCACTTCCCCTTTCCACGCTCTCTTTTATACCTCCTCTCCCCCCTCCCCGCTCTCTTTGCATCCACTGCTTCGCCTCACTCTCGCTCTCGTTCTCGCTCTCGCTCTCGCTCTCTTTCTTATTCTTATTCCCTCGAACCCACTCTCCCTATCATCTCGCCATTCGTATACTATATACATACCCCTTTGGACAGAGTGTGCACGTGCACGTGCACACAGCCTGTTCGGTCAAACAGCCAAATCGACCTTCAATCTCGCATATAAAAAATCTCATCTGCAACGCGAATATTCCTTCCTCGCTACTCGCTCGTTCATCAGGATATTAAATTCCAGCTGTAAAACTATATATTTATGCATCTACCTGGTGCATGTAACCACTGGCTTCGCGATAGGCTCTTTACGTACTGCTCCAACCATTTAGTTTTACCAAGTTTCAGAAAAATTCGTATCTCTTTGAACGGAGCGTAACGGGGCGATAGGAGGTATTATTCAAAGTTTTGGTTAGATGAGAGAACAGAGCCTCTATCCCCCCCCCCCCCCCCCCCCGAGTCGATGATTCGATTGCTTTTGTGGTCGGAGGCGTCAATGCGACGGACGAAGCACACACTGCGCGGCGTAGAAAAGAGAATATTGCGTGTAGTGTGTCGAAGCACACCTCGTGCACCAACGGTTTCCAATACCAGGATTCGGGCAATCTCATCATGGTATTGGGTATAAGGGAGAAGGACGAGCGAGATGAAATTACCGGTGTGGCACGGCAGGGTGGTGGAGAGGAACGTCTCTGAAGGATCGAGGCAGGATCGTTGCCATCGTTGGTCGATCGTCCTCTTTCAGCCGTCTACGTTCGCCTTGTGTGCATTGGCTCTCCTCTCTCTCTCTCTCTCTCTCTACCCTCGACACTTGGGCAGGCCTAACAGCAGAACACTCGGTATGCGCTATATCGTCTCCGCAAATTCTCCCACTTTTCCTCTCCGACCCCCACCCTAGGGCCTTCCCCTACCCGCCCTCCTACCCCTCCAGGCGCCACGGCTTCTCCCCCCCCTCTATTCGGCCATTCTGGCGTGCCACGACTCGTGGTGGCTAAAGTTTTAGCGTCGCTATACCTACTACCGCTCGTGGCGTGCCTGCTACCCATATAGCCGGATCTATTACTCCCAAGTTTTCGCATGGAGAGCCACCAAGAGAGTGGCTCATGGTCAAAGAACGCGCTACGCTACACTACCTTTTTTTTTTGTTTCCCACAAACTTTGTCCGTTTCTCCCGAGTTATAAACAAACGGCAGTCCTCGCGTACCGTCGCATCAACAGCGGCACAACGTGTCGTGACGTGCGTGCGCTTCCGCTCCCCCCCCCCCCCCCCTCCCTCTCGCTTCATCCTACTACCTCCACCTTGGCTCGGTTCCCCTTCTCTCTTTTCATCTCGCATCAGAGGGCGATTGCCGGTACACGCGCGTCTCACCAACGAGTCAGCCAGCCAGTCAGAGGAGTAATATGCACACATCGAAGCGTACATATATATATATATACGATCAGGCGTTTGTGCAGAGAGAAAGACGTTGGAAGTCTCTGTCTCTTTCTAGGTTGCCTCGAAACTCTCAAGCAGTAAACGCGCCACGCCAGTCCTAACCTCCAAACCAGTCTTGCCGTGACAGTTTACCAAGACGCGGCTCCTGCCGACGTTCGCGCGCTTCTGCAGTTGTTCCTTTTAGCTTAGTTGGCCCAATCTTCTGACTTCTCTCTCTCCTTTATACATCATTCTCCACGCTACCCACCTCAGACCGTCTCTCTCTCTCCCTCCCTCTCTCTCTCTCTCTCTGTCTATCCCGCATCGACACCGATCGTCGTCTTTCTCCTCCAACGCCGCCGCCGCCGCCGCCACCACCGCCACCGTCGCCTTCCACCAACAAGCGGCAAGGCAAGCACTGGCAGCGAAGCGAGTTCAAACCGACAGTGACACTCCGGCTCTTTCCTGCCACGGATATTTCTACTCTTCTTCTACGCAAAGTCCAGTGTGCTTCGATAGGTGATCGTGAAATATTGTGAACAGTGCAGTTTTAAGCAGAGTTCTCGACGCTTCGGTTTTGTGCGAATGGATTTCTCCTTAATGCCAATGACTCTTTGTTCCCAGTGAAGTTGGCCAGTTTCTGTGCGAGTGAGCATCGAGCAAGCAGCGTCCAACCGTGTTTTCGGTTAGTAGCTCCAAGCATTCACCTTCTTTTCTTCGTCCGTGCCCAAGCACGAGTTTTTGATCGGTTTTCGCGCGTTACAACTGCGCGTTTCACGACGCTCCCCGCATCCATCTCCTTCTGCCGTTACTCCCGCCTCTCGCGTCTTTCTCGCTCCTTTACTTGGCTCGCAAGCACGCACGCTCCAAATTGCGCTGTCGGCCCTCTGTCGGTTATTTAGCGAACGGAGGGCGCATGTCCATTCTGTCCACCTGCCGTTTTCAAAGCGTCTACGAGAAATATTCTCCATTTTTGCCGCGCTTCCCATCCCGTATCGTCCGCATGATCCCTCGGATGTTTGCCACTTTCAGCCGGTTCGTTCCCTTCCCTCCCCTCCGACCGCTGCTTTATAACTTAAACTCCATGCGGGTCCCTCTCGATCTGACCTTGAACGCCATTAATGATTTCAACAATTTCCTTCGGTTTAGAAAGTTATAAGGATGCTACGAAAAATCCTCTCGTCCATCGGCATCTTGTTCACAAACAGTTTCGTGATACTTTTTAAGGGAAGGGGGGGGGGGGGGGGGGCCCTCTCTCTATACACCATGAACAAAAGGCATAAATTGTTTTTCGCCTGTCCACTACGAGGAAACTGTGTGGGTATTCGTCTCGTCGTAACCCTGAACCATATAATACAAGTATCCACACACAGGCTTTCGATTCTTGAAATTTTCACCATTGTACAGTATAGTGCGTTTTGTGGTCAATGGAGTTAAATTGACCTCGAATCTAACCAAATTTAATCATATCAGTTATTTGGCTAGACATGTTTGACCGAGCCTAGCATTTTGATAGCTGTGCAGCCGAGTCACGGCCAGGCAAATTTGTGGCTGACGTAAAACGTGACGGGGACACGGAGATATTGAAATTGGTATTGTTACTGCGCACGGATATCGTTAGCGAGGACTCGAGATTTTATGGTGGAGAACGAGTATGGACGTTTCTCATTCTTTTGAAATGATTCTTTTGTTCGTCGCTCGATGCAGCTAAATATTGTCTCGCATCAATATCATCTCTCTTGTTTTATCATTAGATGGGATTTTCAGGAGAATTGTGTTACCGGAGAACGTCCTTGAATGGTCGGGTCAAGTTGCTCTCGCGAAGATCCTATTCGGCACACGTTGACAGAACGCGTAATTAAGTTAGTAAGCGAGCGTGTCTTGACGAAAGTTGTCGCTTGCGTGAAATTCCCCCCCCCCCCCCCCCCCCTCTTTCCCACATCACGCGTCGCTACCCGTCTCCTCTACCACCCATTGTCGATGGAAATTAGATTTGACCGAGCATTCAGACCGTATCTTCCTGCAAAGCTAAAATGGCAAAGTATTGCGCGACAAGCAAACGCCTCGGTGGTATTAACACGCTGCTAAACTCTCTCGCGGTGCGTAACTCGACGAACGTCTCTGGAAGGGAATTAGAAACGTGCTTCCTTCCTTTTATGCGTCGTACAGCCAAGGTCATCCATCGATCACCACGAGTACACTCGCTGTTACGAACCTCATCATCATCATCATGGTCCTATTCGAGTGTCCCGTGCGCGTCTTTCCAACAGCTCTCTCGCACTCGACGCTGCTTCACCAATCGATTTGCATCCAATTATGCAAACACCTGCGCCGAAATTCTAGTGTCGCGGCGCGGCACGGCATATCGAGGAAAATCGAGCGATTCGTTTCTATTATTGTCATAAAGCGTTTATCATGATTCGAAGGATTCGCGCAATATTGCACGTAATCAGAATGCAGCTTGAGCGCTCGTGTCTCTAAAAGCTGGATCAAATCTAATTGGAAAGTACGAAATATCTGTGCAATGTGCATTTTTCTCCAAGCCCCATCGTCTAAATTCCCGACGAGTCTGGCGCCGTGGAATTTCTCGGTTGGTCACGATATATCTGTAATTCGAACCGTGATCCGAATAACGAGGCTAGGGAATGGGGGCCAAGCGTAAGATGGCAATAATTTCTTTCCCAAATGAAGAGTGATTTTGCTCTCGCTAATGCGGAATACAATCGTTTAATGGCCGAGAATTTTTCGCGAGTTACACACTGACGGTTCCGAAAGCCCAAACCGGTTCTCTCTCATCCCGCGGTCTGCCTCTTTTTACGAAACCTCCCCTCTACTCTCCTGCTCTATACCGTAGCACGACGACGAACAGCTAACTAGACTCGTGCAACGTGTCTTTTGCAATGTGTGGTCGACTTGTATTAGCTCGGAGAATCGCGCAATGTACCGCAAGATCGTCTCGTTGGATTCTCCCATACCGATCCGTCAATGTGTGTGTGTGTCTACGTATCAGCTGTTTCTCCTAGGAATGACAGTGTGACGGTTGATCTCTCTCTCTCTCTCTCTCTCTCTCTCTCTGAACCTCGTGCACCTTTTATCCCCACGTGTATCGTGAATTATTTCCATCTTATAATTAGCGAGGCAAGGCGAGGCGAGGCGAGGTTTTTTCGCATATAAAAAAATCCTGTCTCGCCAATATCGATCCAGCTCACGAACCCTCGTCCCACGTTGTCTTTCTTCATTTCTCTCTGTTCCCACGTGGTGGCGAGGCAGAGTGCCCAATGTTTTCAGGACGCGTCGTAACTGAAATTGATGGCTGCCCTGTGCAAAGCACGCCGAGCATGCGCTCCAAGGACCCACGTCTCTCCCTCTTGCTTTTTACTTCTCCGAACAAAAATCTATCGGAAGCACGCTACAAAAAACACTCGTTTCTTACATGTTTTTTTTTATCTCTATTTCTTTCTATATTCTTAATTTGTCGTACTATTTTTTGTAGGAATAGATCGCGTTTTTCTTTTATTTTGAGAGAGAAACAAAAGGCGTAGAGTATAGTCGTCGATGGGGGATTTATCATGATTCAAATGGTGTTGTGCATTCAAGTTGGAATTGTGATGGATCTTTTTATAATGCTTGGAAGGAACAGGTTGGTTTGTTTTGTTTTTTATTTCTTACGTAATTTGAAGAAAAGCAGCCACGTGGCGGTACTAGTTGCTTTTTATTCAAGATTGCGGAACGTTTCTGCTTTAGTTCCTTCGACATGGAAGCATTTTTTGGCGAGGTTACGATCAATGATTTTTAAAAATTGACATTGGTCATTTGACTCGCTCCTCTCGTTCCTTTGCTGATTTTTGCTACTCTGGAAAAAGTTGATGCTTCTTTGCGCGTTCGGAAATCATTTAATAGGAATACTTGATACAGGATAGAGTATCCTCCCCCTCTGCGTACTCCTAGTGGCGCGTATATACCGGAAGCGTCCCGAAGGCAAAATAAACAGGAGGGACTCTTCTTACTCCCCCCCCCCCCCCCCACCCACCCACGGTCTCTCCAAGTCTTCTGCCAGTGACGTTGAAAGCGGCAGAAATTTCTTGGAAAATTATAGTTGGCGCGTTCGATTCAATTAAATATATCTTTGACTTTCACGGAAAAATATCTGAAAAGCAAGGCTCGATGTTGGTTTGTTTAACTTGCACTTTTACGAGCCGCGCACGCGCGCTAACAAAACAAACAATGTTTTCAATATTCAACTGGTGCCTCGCGAAGAGAACTACTCTCCAAGCCTTTCTTTTGTTTACCTGCGGACGATCGTCTTATTTTTAATAGCCCCTAAAAACCTTCGCCGCGTGTTATTAATTCCAGTGGTGGGTTCGTCGTCGAAACCAGACATAGTTTTTCTCTACGCTATTTTAAGAATTATCCTGGTCCGTACCTCGAAATAACTCGAAAGAGCAAAAATACCCTAACATTTACAAGCTATTTTCATTTTAATCTTCCCTGCTGAAAGTTGCACGCAGAGTGTTACCGGTGTGACGATGCAATTTTCATAAAATGATCTGCCCAAATGAGTACGGGGGGCGCATTCTCATTCGGTAATTATAACAGAAAACAAGTTTAACCAACCGATATCGCTTTCACTCTCTTTCGCGCTCGTTAAATCGCGAATTGAACGTGGTATAAAGTAAGTGTTATTTTTCCACCACTGGAATCTATCTCGCGCAGCAAAAAATAGAAACATCCGAGATTTTTGCCTCGCAGGCAGATAGTTGCGAGCGAAGAATATTGCCGGTGCTCCAGCTGCAACGTGTCCATGATACGCAAAGTTTCTCGTATAATTCCACTCGAACCTCTTCGTCTCGATCGGATGGATCAACACGATTGCAGTCAGCGGGGAATTTGAAAAATCTACTCGTTTGATTATTGCAAGAGTAGAGTAGTGTAGGAGAGGGGGGTTGCCAGAGGCATACAGGGGAGAGCTTTTCTCTCTCCCACCGTGACTTTTCATGTATATGCGTATAAAGCGGTGGTACGCGTTAGCCGATATCTCGAGTAAGGTTTTCAGAATTGTCCTGTACGCTCGAGGTTGGCGCGAATCGCGGCGATTCTCGAGCGAACATCGCGAGGAGTTGGTGCGCGCGCGAGCGCTGCAGAACGAATTATCCAACTAACGCGCGCTCGCTCGACGATCCGAGGCTCTTCAACCAGGAAGCGAGTAATTCTGCCATCCGACCGAGCCGATCCGTGCCGTGCCGTGCCGAGTCGAGTCGAGTCGAGCACATACACCCACACACCCTCTCCACCGCCCCATCTTTGCCACCGCCGTACGTACCAACCAGCCGCTATCTAATTAATTCTAGCAAGACGAGCATGCGCCGATATTCACGCTTCTGCAAAACTTTTATCAATGACGAGCCATGCATCTGTAGTATACACCATACGCACACACACATATATGCAATACGCCACACCCATCCACCCGCATTGAATATTTTTTAACGAACCAACCAACCTTGCGGGCCCATCCTCCCGCGTCAAATTCGTACATACATTTAATTGGGATTTTGTACCACTCACTATATGTATATATATATAACAAGGAATAATTATTGCTACACAAAAGTGCAGCTTCGACAAGTCTGACTCGCTTGGAAAGTACATTGTTCGCTCGGTATAATATAATGCTCGGTTATAAAACGACCATCTTCTCGTGACCTTTGCGTCTTTGAAAAGGTCATGCGTTTATGGTTTCTATAGTGTACTGTTATTCGAATGGATGCGAAAATTAGTATAGTCGGGTTTTCAAGTGGAGGGATTGGCAAAGTTTTTAATAGTGCAAGGTGCGAGGTGAGAGTTTTCAAGATTTTCGGCTTGTATCCTTCTGGCTTTTGGTCAATGGCTATTTTGGTTCGGGTAACAGGCTAAAGCGAGAGTGTGTTGCTGCCGGTCCAAGAGAGCGAGAGAGAGAGAGAGAAAGAAGATGTGCGGGTGGGACTGAGAAGTTGACATTGTTATCGACGTCTCCCCGTCACGATTGGAGACACCGCCACCTGCCTGGCGTGTCAACAGACCTATTTCGCCAGCTGCGACGCCTTCTGCCTCTGCGCTCTCTCTCTCTCTCTCTCTCTCTCTCTCGCACGCGCGCGAGCGAGCGAGCTAACACTTTCGATCGATTATACACTAGTAGCTGTGTAGCCTGTGCGCTCTTGCACGCGTCTCATCGCCGCAACCCGAGCGTGCAAACTGCCCGCGTCGACACGCACCATTTCCTCGCGATACGTCATCTTCAAGATTCTCAATTATCAAATCTCCTCCACCACCACCACCTTCCACTCCTTCCCAGCCATCCTCCTACCTACTTTCCGACCGTCCCTACTTAGATACGATCGATTCGAACCATCGACAGTGCTATTTAGATTTTTATGCAAACTTTAAACTTAATTAATCTCGCTAATTGCACTTTGATTAATGTATTTTATGATTAATATATATTTCTATCCTTTATTTTACACTTGCTAGTACATGTCTTGTTTCGATTCGATCGAATCGAACGATCGACGGTATTTTATTTACATTTCCTTGCAAACTTTAAACTTTGTTTATTCCGGTAATTTCTCATTTTAATGAGGATAAATAATATAATTATTAATCAATGTTCATCCGTCCCTCCTTTTATTATACATTCTCGTATCTTAAATTGTTTTCTGCTCCACGTTAAATCTTCTTATCTGGTGACTTAGTCCTGGAAATTCAATTCGATGTAATTTATTTTAATTGAAAAAGCAAATAAAACATTATTCAGTGACTTATTTTCCAAACCGACTACTCGATGATTCCCAGAAGACTCAGCGCTCGAGCATTTGACAGGGCTCTCTCATATTATATACCCGAGCATCGACAATTTCTACAACTTCCAGCATAAAGAATTAGAATACTTGGAAGTCGTTCACAATTATAGCCGCGCGCCGATCGCAAAGTAGAGCGCTATCCTTGTAATACGGAAAGACGACGATCTATCGAGTCGAATTCTAAAGCATAATAATAATACCAACATCCGGAGAACACGGATCGCGTCTTTCCCAGAAGCGTAGCAACAAGTCTAACAATGAAACAAATGCTGAAAGATATTATGACGCATGTAAAGAGAAAAAAAAGCATTGACTTTGATCGACGACAATATTACACGCATCTCTATAGAAACTTTAAACTTTGCCTCGCGCTATACTTGCACTTTTAATATTAGACTTTTGACACTACTTTAATATTGCAGTTTACCCCTGTAATCTCCAGCGATCTTTATTAAACTTTTACCGATGCAGCTTTCACTCCCTGCAGAATATCGCAATGTTCGTGGCCAAATTGTTCATGAAATATTTTGTCCATGGTAATTATGTAAGCGAAAGTAAATTGGTTAATTAATATTCAGAATGTACGAGCGTAAATGGCAGATTCGATGAAATATGTAGCTTTCTGTCATGGCAGCGTCGCAGTTTCGCTGAATTTTCATACGCGCGCCTTTTCATCGTTAGAAATACAATAGAATTAGTTTGAAAGCAGCGGCCTTAACGGTATATTGATAGAGAGGGGGGAGAAATACTAACACAGCGCATCCGATTACTTTCTCGCGCTCTTATCTATCTACCATTGTGCAGCGATTGTCGGAGTCTGGTTGGTTCGCTGGCATATTTTAAAGAGTCCAACAGCTCCGACTGTAATTACCTTCAATTACACCGTTAAAACTGCATCGGTGCGTGTATATCTAACCAAGTCGAAAGAATAACAGGTAAATCTGGACGAGCGAGCCGGATTATCCCACCCCCCCCCCCCCCCCCCTATAAAGGTTGCGCAAACCGAAAAAGCTCAACGATTTTATTCGAAAAACATGGTAATTACTGAGCGACGCGTTGATATCCAGCAGCAGCAGCGATACGATAGCAGGACTCCCCCCCCCTCGACACAATGGACCCATCAACCAGAACAGAAGCAAAACAGATTGCTTTCTCGATCGCAGAGCGCGCAGGCTTCGTTTTCCTACGTCGCTTTTCATAAATCTACGAGCCAGCCACCACGATCCATCGATCTTACCAGCGAAAAATCCAAAATCACCGCCTGTCCAAATCTAAATTAGCTGCAACGTGGTGCGTGTTAAACTCGAATGTAGTAGCAGAGACTCGATCGAGTCGAGACCGAGGGACTTTGTCTCTCCAGTTCAGACTACTACTCGAGACTCATTCCGTTGGGTCGTTAAAAGCGCTAAAAACCTTGGATGGCCATGAGACCGGTTAAGCAAACAGGAAGAAAATAAGGTAATCCTGTAATGGTATATACTGCTGCTACCACTAGACTTTCCTGCACTGGCTCTTTGAAAAAGTAGTGGCGGACGCGATGCCGGATAACCCAGCTTAAATACTTGAACCAGCCATTCTGCATCGGACCAATGTGTCTTTCGTTCTTCCACTGGATGATAAAAAACTAGCCGCTTCGAGCGCTCACCTTTAAAGCGCCGCGTCTTGTACGCGCGCGCCTCTAAATTCTGCGCGGAGCTGTTACTCGTAGTGCCTATTATATTATGTATATATATATATATGTATGTAAGTAAGTTGTACGTATAGAGAGGAAGATGACTGTTCCTCTCGCTAACGCGGCGCTCGCGAGTCTCAGGGTCATTGACCTTTAAAGAAGGATAATACTGTTTCACAGTTCTTTGTATCTTTTGAACGAGTGCATCGATCTCGGCAAAGAATCGTAATTAGTGTGAATTATGGCAAAACGCGCGTAGCGTGCGTTTGATGCATTATGCTTGGCTGGACGCATAGAGATTAGCGGTAGTAGCGAATCGAATAACTCGATTGGTCGAACGACCGAGCGGCCAAGCGAATCTGTTCCGTTTCCTGTCCGATGCGCGCATACGTGCTTCATCTACCATCATGGGACACAATTCAATGTTTGCTTTTTCCTCCTCCATTCCGCCGCTGCTGCCCTCTCACACACACGCACATCCCCATCATGTACATCATTGCGGCTTTTTTCATCATCTTCCTCGTCGTCGTCCCCCCCCCCCACCGAATCAATGCTCGTTTCAACGATCGCGCAATATCCCAACTAACTCTCACGAATAAATCTCTTCGACCAACTTATATCTGCCGAGCTTCCAAATTTTCCATCGACGTTCCTTCTCCTCCGATATATTATTATTAGTAAATTTCATTCTTCCACGCAAGTTTCTACGTGGAACGATTTTACGACACGACTCTTCGCCAAGAACATCCGCGCCGCGCGTGGATCAAACTTGCACGGAATCTCCGTCGCGCGTAAAGTTTTAAGCTTCGGTAATGGCCCTGCACGAGCAAGCCGCTCGTTTTATCAGCTTATCTCAGTACACGAGGGTAAATATTTGAATTAATAAGTAAGTCCACTCTTCGTTTTGATTCTCCTCGCAGAGTATTATAGGCATATGCCGTGCCGTTGACGCGAGGAGACGAAAGCCTGCCTGCGTGAAATTACTATGAAAAACTTGGCCGTGACTAATTAAAGCACGCAAACCTAATCAGAGTTATACGTATCGTCGAATTTCAAATGTTTTTATCAGCGTAATTGGTGGAAAGAGAAAGAGGATGGGTAAATAAAGCGTGGAACCATTGAAACTCATTGGTTGTAATTTTTATTACGCTCCTCGACTTTACTGAGAAAATCACCGTAGTCGGGAATATTTTTTCAGAATATTCCATCCAAGTGTTTGATTAGAGCACGCGAAGGAGTGCTCCTCCTCGAATATACTGACTTGGTGCGTCGTGAGATTGAAGCGAGAGAAAGATTGCTCGACCATCTCTATTTCTCTTCCGCCAATACTAGCCAGAAGTCAGCCCGCAATCCGGCGTAAACGGCCTTCTTCTTCTTGCGCACTCGACACTTTGAGTCGATTACTTTCACGCTTTTTGGTCATCCAGCGTCGGGAGCAGCACGAGGCGATTCTCGATGGATTCATCCGTCTTGTATTTACATTCGCGTCACGCTGCTGATATGATAAGTTCGCATAATGCCCCTCGGTCTATTCGCTGAAAAGAATAATTTACGTAAAAAGCGAGGTTAAACATATAGAGATAGGGCAGCGTGTTCGAAAGATACAAAAATTGGCCCGCTGCTGGTGATGCTGTAGCGTTGCATATTTTTTGCTTCTCCCATAGGCATCGAATCGCGTTGAATGCAAAATTGGGGCAGACAAGACTCGACTGATAAGCCATGTTGGTTTAACCTCGAGTATTCACGCCAAGCACCATTCAACGCGAGTCTTGGCCTATTCTGAGCTTCCTTTCTGTCGATGCGATCCCCTTTTTAGATACTTTACACGACACTTTTCATGCTAACCTTTTGTACAAACTACGCGCTCTTATTTGCAATGTTATTCGAATAAAGAAATCATTTATTACCTATATATATATATGACATTGGGAGAAAAGGGAAAGGTCGGAGAGAAATTTTAGAGCACGGAGAGTCCCGAGGAGCGTCGAGCGAGGGACGCGCGAGTTCGGGTTGGGTTGGGTCCCTTCGTGGTCACGATCGAGCGCCTTTGTGGATCGTCGCTCTCGTCGAACGAAAGGGACAGGGAGAAGTACGGGCGTGGAATTTGTTTGTGATTGGTGAGTCTTGAATGGTGAAAAAGTGAAAGTATGTTGGTGGGTCAAGTGTGTTTGGTAAACGTTGCGTAACCTTACCCGTAACCTCCTTTTTCTTAACGAGCCGTGTATCTCTCTCTCTCTCTCTCTTTACTCTGCTGCTCTTTGCGAATTCTCACCTCGCAGGACAATCCAGATATTCGCCAACTTCCGTTGACAAACGCGCAATCACACTCTTTCTGTTACCACCCCTCTTTGCGCGCACCGTTCGAACGTTGCAATTTTTCTATTTTTCCACTGTCCAAATAACCGGTCGAGGTCAATATTTGTCAAACATTTGGAATGAATCGTGCAACGAACGAACGAACGACCAACTCCAGAGTGAAATGAACGGTGAAACTGTTCCGTGGAGATGGTCCAGAGAGGTTTCGGACGAGTGTTTATATTTATTGATAGAGTTGGAAATATTTGGGGGGACGCGCTCGTCGACTTACGATTAATTCGTTGCGTCCACTCTCGGACGAGAACACGCGCGCACCATTAAAGCGATGAAATTAGAAAATTGTTTCGTCTTACGCGCGACCGGGACATATCTCGGTTATTAGGTCGTCGTGGCTGCCGTAAGCTCAAACTTTATTCTTACGCATTTGTGCATGTGAAAAAACCTGTTTTATCCAAAGGATCAAGAACATCCAACGGTTTTACTGATCCGTGCCTTGGATAAACGTAATCTGCAGAAGCTACCTGAAGAAGAAGAAACTTGCTCGACTCGGGGGGACGGTGAAAAGTCCATTAAACACCACATTATACCATGTCAATTATTTAAAAGTAGTTAATAAAGAGCAGATTACTCGACCTTGCTTGATTTATGTATGTACTTGTGAAATAAAAGAATTCTCAAACTGAAGAATTTTTCATAATTTAGCATACATTTGTATACTATACTGACGTGCGTCAAGGACGTTTGTGGAATTACAGCGAAAAGCTTAGGCTTGTAACGAAAGGAAGAAAATTGGTAAGCAAAATTGTAAATAAATGTCCATGAAACGTCAGAAAGGAATATTTTTTCGAGTTTCGCGGGAATGAGCCGCATTCCATTCGCGTTACGTAGATCATCGATCAGGATATCGGTAGCAAATGAGTATATAATTACTTTGCAACAACGTAGCACGCACGCCAGTTACTTTCTTCGCACGAAATTGTTTACGCGTGTCAGAAAAGTCTGTGATCCTTCCAGAGATTTTCTCTCTGTGTATCCTTCGGAGTATTGTTTGGCAAATGTTCAAGGTCGAATCGAAAATTCGACGCGAAACCTTGAGACTAATTTAGCATGGTCGCACATCCTGATCTACGAAACTCTTAAATAGCCAGCAACAACACTTTTAAAACCTGTTTTCCCTCTTTTTCTCCAGCGTTTTTCGTCCAATCTATCGTCGGTTTTATCGGTCCATCCGTTGACTCATCATTGTCGATCGTGCCATGTTCGAACGATTGGCAACTTTTTCCCCTCCTCTCTCAACATTTTCTCTATACAAATCTACCGTGGTTAACAGTTGTTGGTTTTTGTCTTTGCTGTTGGAGAGTGCAAAGGCTGTAGCTTTTGGAAAGCCTTTGATACGCTTCCTGACGAACAAAGGTTGGTCCGTGCCAGGTGTATCGTGACCCCGGCATCGAGATCCCACAATGTCGTGTCAGAAGGGAGTTGGTTGGAGGATAAGGTAGAAGGGAGAGAGAGAGAGAGAGAGAGAGGGGGGGGGGGGGGAAGAGTATACAGAACGAAGGGGAAATACCCTGGTTTTGCGGAATTAGGACGATGAACAGATGGTACACCTTACCTTTCTCACGAACGAGCCCTCGCTTATGCCGCTCTCTCGTAATGTTCTCCTGCTTTCGCGCTAAAAAGCAGAATCTTCCGTGTATTTTTGCTTGGAAAGCTGCTTATGAGCTGAGCTTTTCTTTTGGCAAAAAACATCTTTGTTCGTGCGGAAGCATCCTTTTTGGCATGGCTGTTGATTTGTATAATTGAAGAGTCACCATGGTGATGCTCCGACTCCTCTAATCCCCCTTCCATCCCTATTTTACATCAGTTCGAACGATGAAAATTCGGTATACCGTTAACTCTATACAGAATAACGTGTATCGCGTTGTAACAACTGCGTGCAAAATAAGAGAGACAAGTATCCAAGGAGAAGAGAGGTGTTGCGCGCGTAGAAACGTTGGAGGAGGAGAATAGGCGTGTGCAGCAGCAATACAGCGAGTGGTAATAAGGCTGGTGTGAGCGACGCAGAGAGAGAGAGAGGAGAGAGAGAGCGCGATAAGGTCCTATCACGGACATTACAATGCTTGGAAAACGTGCCGCATCGGTTTTCTCACACTGCGCCACGCGGGCGGCGACGTGACGTGACGCGACGCGACGCGACGCTTGGTCCGACAATAACGCGAGAATGGCGTTCTTGTTCAATAACAAAAAAAGCGTAGAGTCTCGCGGACGAAAGAAACGAACAGCGGCAGAAATAGCAGCGGAGAGATTAGTCAGAGTTAAAAGCGGCTGAGCCAATCAAACGGTACGACTATAGATCCCGAAACAATTATACGAGTGTGCACGGTTGCTGTTATCGCGAGCAACGAGTCTCTCGCTTTGTAAATAGTTCGAGGAACGTTAGCCATTTTCTATCTTATCGTCGCTTCCTTTTCATTTGAGACGGTATCGCGCGCGATTGGCTGTTATGGCTCGCTGACTGACAAACAGTTCTTCGCACACAGGTGCAGCAGCCTCGTGTGCATTGAATTTCCTGCGTGCACTGGCGAGGAGCATACACATATACGTGTGTGTGTGTGTGTGTGTGTATAGAGCGCGGGACCGCAAAGAGGATTCCTCCTCCGCTCGCGAGTTGAGAACCACTGCGTCTGCGCGTGGTAAGTTGTGCCGCGCGATATATGCGTCAGCCCCGCGTGTGCGTGTGTGCTGCCTAGTCGCGCGTCTTCCGTACGCGGACGCTCGAAAATATTTTCTCTCTCCCCCACCTACGTGAAGATTCAACGAGCGTACAACGGAAATCTCGTTAAAGATCTCGATGACCGGATGTTTCCTTAAGGAGTCTCCGAGAGCCTTCGACGTCCTCCTCCTCCTCCCTCCTCCTTTCCCTCTTCTTCGCGTCACCGTTCTTCTTTCAGAAGCGACGTTCCTCCAGCCTCGAGTTCTCAACGATCCAGTCTACCAGTCACTCTGGCCAAGCGCGAGAATGACGCAAGGACCGATCGATCCGAGATCGTTCGAACGTCTGTTATTGATCCAATTGCTGTACGTCCATGCGCGCGCCTTGTTGTTCGGTCTCGTTACGTGTGATTAACGGGTTATCGTTTCTTGTTAATTAAATATGGGAGTCGAGCGAAGGGAAGCGATAAATACGGGAAGCTTGTCGAGTGGCGAGTGCCGGAAGACCCTATGGGAAGAATTTCATAATACGTTAATGCTGTTTGCTCATCGCGTGCTTTTGTTTGCCGACGAGCGAGGGCTCGGCGCAGCGCGGCGTCGTGGCGTTTTGCTCGCTCGCGTTCACCAGGTTGCAGCCAGCCAGCCGTCTATGCCGTGGAATACGCCTCGACATAGTTTGCTTTTTGCACGATTTCTCGCTCGTACGGTGAACCACGATCGAAGCGTACGAACGACCCAGGCCGCTCTCTGTTCTCTTCTCTCTTCGGCAAGTCGCGTGATCCTTTCCACGACCTTGTTCGATATATTTTGTTGTGTCGCATGCGGACCGTTCGATATCAAGAAAATTCTTCCGTGGTGTAGGTCGCTGCTTTGCGCGCCCGCGCGCGTGTGTGTGCAAGTTTATTATCGAGAAGAAGCATGCATTGACGGGAGAGAAAAAGGTGAATTTTCAGAGGCCAGACGCGGTCGAAGCACCTGCTTATCGCACTTACGCAACGAGTTGCTCATACTTGCCAATGTCGTGGCGCTAATGAGTTAATCGGCCAGATATTAAGTACTCGCAATGAGTAGCAGGATGTATTATTACCGCGATGACGATGTTGCACGGGCGAGTCACGGTCTTTCTTCGCACGCAGCAAGACGGAAGAGGAAACATATTCCATCGTCCAATCGATGACTCAAGTAGTACCGTATTCAATCTTCATTTCTCTCATTCCTTATATATCGAGATGAGAATCAAGCGATTCTCTCTCTACTGTTTATTATAACCTTAGTTTATAACCAGTGTCGCGTCATCGACCAACTTGTTCTTCCATCGACAGTGTCTTCTACTTGGGTTTGGCCATTTGCTTTGAAGAAAAACACAGAATCTCAATGAACTCGAAATAGAATGATCATTGTTTACATGAAATTTTATTTACAAGCTTTGTCAATTGCTCGTGCAGGGACGTTGACACTGTTACGGATATTTTTTCTTTTCTTATTTTTCAACGATTTAGAAAAATATTGGTTTCTTGTTTATACATATATATATATATATATGCTATATTGTATTTTAACGAACGTTTAGCAAAGACACCAATGGACATGGACATAATAGTCTATCGCTAGGATAGGTATCGCTCGTGAGGAATTTACTGCTGGGAATGCATGGTACATCCTTCTGGCCAAAGATCTTGGATCGTCCTGCAGTGCAGCAGCAGCAGCGTGTTTTGCCACGACAGGTGGAATCCTGTCTGCACTGTAGGACTGTATGAGTCGTGTTCGACGACACTGGCGCAACGCAGCTGCAACTATTTTTTTTCACACGCTCGCTCAACAGCGCGCGCGACATATATAATGGATTCTCCTCATAATTGCCCTGGTCCATTTGCTTCCCTCGCTTTTTTACCTTCACTCGCAAATTTCTTCTCGCTTATTTACTCACGAACCGGTGAAATTTGTACAGGGGGGGGGGGGGGGATATCTTACCTCTAACATTTCAATATCGGTTCTCTTATTGGTACCACCAGCATCTTGAAGATTTGCTTGAACTTTTGTTTAAAGATAACTGGATATATTTCGTATTTTTGAGCAAATGAGAAGTTGATCGAGCGATTAGCATGACGTAGGATCTTTCGGCATTAATATTTTCCGTCGCAACGTTCCGCACTTGATACCACTGCAATGCAGCAGCAGCAAATGTCTTCGCATGTCTCATGGCCGAAAGGCCATAATATCCTATTCGGCGTAACTCGGGCTCGATATTCGCCCACGTACAACGTTATACTCTATATCCACCCAAGTGTATTCCGTTTCACATCGTTCTTTTCAACGGGCAGCCACCGCATCTGCGAGCCATCCTCCGTATACTACTGGTTTACACTCGCTTACACCCGCTTACGGCACTCTACTAAGAATTCGCAAAGACCGGGCGTCTTCAAAGTTTACGCCGCTTCCTAATAAACCGTTTGGTCCTTTATGGGATACGAAGCGTCAAGGGTGCTCGTAAAAATGTTATTCCGCACGATTGTTGTTTTTTTAACGTTACACCGTGCGCGCGCGCGCGCGCGCAAATCGGCGATATTACAAACACAGCGGAGAACTGCCTCGTGATTTTTATCAAGCCGTGCGATGATATTGTCCGTTCCCGTTGAATCGCGTGACTCGTAACGATCCGAGCGATTCGTTATTCACGGAAATCGTTTTGAACGCGACGCGACTGGCATCGTGGTGGGGGCAAAAGATAACACACACTTGTACGAGTATTTCTCGTCGTTGCGTATCAACAACAGGGCGAAGCTTGCAAAATGTGAAATCGGATGCGAGCGAGTGTTACGCGAGCTCAGAAGAGAGCAGGTTTTAAAGCTGCCAGTGCAATTATCGCCAGCACCATTGTCCCGTTGAAGAGCAGTGGTGGAGACACACCGGAAATTAACCGAGTTAAAAATCTCTTATGAAATAGTATACTCCTCGCGCTCTATAACGTACGTATCGGTGAGATAACATTTGCATCGAACGCGCGCTCCATCGTTGCGTGCGTGTCCCTCTGTCCATGTAGGGCGCTCAATTATTGATGATCCAGAAAAAAACGTGATCCCTATCGATCGATGGAACGAAGCTTCGACGCGAGCTTCTTTCAACCAATTTACCAGTACGAAAAAAAGTAGCCTTCGTTTATTATTTACTAGATGGATTATCCTCGCTGCTCTTTACCACACACACACACACAGACTCCAGTATTGTAATAATAATAATAATCTTACATTGTTTCTTCCCCAAAAGGCGAGGAATTTTGGCTGGCGATAAATTCTTAAGGGGCAATTGCTGAAGAGGAATCACGAGAAAAACGGATAATCGCTCGAGTTCGAATAGAGCTTACACGATGATCGAATTACACGGGGTTGGCTTCGCTGCTGGCATCGAGCCAATGGAGGAGAACCTCTATTATATATATACTACGGAAGCACACACCTACGCGTGCGTGTGTGTGTACGTCCGTGGTGCGGCGGGAGGGAAGGAAGGCATCGAGGTGTACACGAATTCTTTGCGAGGCCCACACGCGGGAAAGAAGCAGCTGCGCTAAAATTTCTCCTCCTCGACGACCTTTTCGTCGCAATTAGCGAAACTACTCATGAGAGTTTTACTTTTTCACGCTCCTTCCTAAAACCCTGCAAATCTGCTCGCATCGTCCCGACGCGGCGCGGCGCGGTGCGGCGTGGCGCCTAGTGCAAAATGCAAATCCTCTGGAAACATGGTTTTTGCCGCCAAAGCTCCTAAAAATTAACGCTTTGTGTACAAACTCTGTCATTGTGCTGCAGCACCGAGAGTGTTTCGCGCTTCGGTAGGGGATCACTTGGCAAGGTGAAAAAATTCCCTCTTCTTGTGCGCGCGCGCGCGCGCGCCCTCTTCGCCAACGTCCGACTGCAACACAGACTCCTTTGCAGAGGGCTGCTTTGCTTGGTTGAAAGAATAATTATGTCCATAGAGCATCCTGCTGTTGCTGCGCCTTACTCGCTTGAGAACCTCTGGCAGACTCTTGTGCCAGTAGCTTCTTTATTCTAATATCTGCCAATTACTTTTCCGAACTACTTGCCAAGGATACGCAATAAATTTTCTTCGTCGCGCCCGTTAGATAAGAAAATTGTTACGGTATTAATGCACGAGAAACATTACTCCACGTTCGTATTATTTATGATGTAATATATGATATTTATGAGCCTCCGTGGAAGTGGCGATGTCACTCGACGCTGGAACGTCCAAGACCAGCTGCATCGATAGATATAAAAAACCTTCTTCTTCTTTCACCCTATAATCGGAAGGAAGCTCTGATTGAAATCTCCGGTACCGCCAGGTTTCTTAATTTCAAACCTGCTGGAACCTCGCTCGCCTAGCTCTCCATGTCACTTTTCTCTCTCCCTCTCTTCTCATTGGTTTGCAGTTCCTCCCAGTCGGAAGCATTTTATCGATAGGCTTGTAAAAATAGCTTTCTTATCACTTATGCACACGACAACGTTAAATGTTTCAAGAAGCCTCGAGTCCGGTCGCTCGTAGACACCCGTGACATTGCCTCGGTTCTCGTTCAATTGTTAATTTTTACTGGATATCATAGTTATTTATAAGAGCGCAAAACTATACGTCCATCGAAATACCGCACCATCATACGATATTTACAATGCCTTCTAAACGGTCATACGTGACGTCAACGAAGAAATTGCAGTTAACATTTCCATCGAGCAATCGATTTATTGGAGAAACCTATTGTAAATTTCAATAATAACAAACTTCACATTTTGTACTTTGATCGTGTTTGTAGTCCCCTGCTACATCAATCTGACTTGATTAACATGCTTTTAGAGACGCAACGACAAACGGTAGGTTTATGTGTAAACTCGGCTAGTCGATTTAGAAGCATTTCGATTTTCAGCCTGTAATATAGTAATATTATACCGTTACTGTTATTCTCCTACAAAACGAGGATAGATATATTTACGTCGATAAGCCTCTGGTGCGCGAGAAGCAGCACAGGGCTTTCCGAGTAGCGCGGCGGATGAAACGTCAACTCGGTCGGTGAATGTGTACATCCTTCTGCTGACTGGCCGTGCAAGCAATACTAACATTGCCAGTAACATTGGCAAGGTTAGTCTTCTGAATTATTACAGTGCGGCAAACGCAGCTGCGTATACACCTAGTAAGTTTGTAACGTATGCAGTTGGTGCGTGAACTGTTTAGTCCTCGGAAGTCTCACATTTTCTCTCTCTCTCTCTCTCTCTCTCTCTCTCTACGAAGAACCAAAAAATAAAGAATCCCACAACGAGAGTAAAGCGAGCACGGGTAATTTTGAAAAATGCACTGGACAAATTGGAAAAATTATCAAAAGATAATGCTGATGTTACGCATATGCAAAACTGTGTACATATCGTCAGTTCAATGTCACTGTTTTGTTGGTTGGCTCGGGGCGAATATTCTTATCCTGCAATTGCCAATGCCTCTCCTCCCCCTATTTGTGATTTCTGCCAAGTGGCAGGCCCAGCCAGAATTGCCGCCGCATGGAGGAGATTTGCATTAGCCCGCGGTTATACGTACGTACGCATTTCTAGCCAAGCGTGCTATCGGTTTCCTGCATAACTGGCCCTCTGTGTCATTGACTAACCAAGCGACTTGATCCAGCCATCTCGCTGCACGTTTATCCGTGTCAATGCTCAAAAGGCGCTGGGAACCCTGTCATTTACAAACACTGCTGTCTGTCAATAAATCTCCTTCCTACCTTCTTATTACGCGTAATCCGAAAATCTTTGCTCGCGAACCTTTTGCCAGACAAATGGATTAACTCTCTTTCTTGTGTCCAAGTCCTCTATATGTTTTTCTTATTATATTTTCTTCGCGTTTATACTGAATACTCCAGTCTTAACGAACGCATTTGGCTTACACGATAGTCTATATATTTTATTAGTATATCGAGATACTCTCGATATACTAATAATTATTTCATACTCGTTAACTGCGCACCACACAAGTTATCGAATTTCTCAAACCGATAGTCAGAAAGGTTACACCGGTGTTTTCTAAATAGAGATGGCGCTAGCGTCTCTCAGCGATATAACCTCCAAATTGAAATATGTTTAAACCTTGCAATTATTGGCTAAAGGTTGAAACTTTTACGAGTTAATGATCTATCCAATAAAACTTGACGATTACCGTGTTTAAAGAGCCCACTGAGAAACGGAAATACATAGAGACAGAGATTGAGAAACGACGCAAAGGTATATCTTTTTCAACTTAAACACGTTTCTGCCGAGTTTCCATGTTTGTCCATGGGATGAAGGTATTGGCAAATTTTCCTTCAGCAGCGTCAGGTAAGTTTACCTTTCTAGCTTTACACACACAAATCAGTCACTCGGCTAAAGAATGGAAACGAACGATCTTGCAGACACGCGTTCGTCTCTCTCTCTCTCTCTCTCTCGTCCGGTGAATATTAATTTATTCTTTTTAAGAGCTCGGCACGCTCCTGGAATTTTCTTGTGCCGGCAGCAACAGGTTTTTCCCGGTTCTTCGGTTTATTTAGTCTACCTCGGTGAGATTCCGAGGCGCCTCTAGTGTACATCCAGTAACAGCGTGCTCTGTCATGCTAATGCATTCTCTCGCACGCGTATCCGTGCGATCCTCGACAGGACAGCGCGCGCGCGCGCATGCGCACGGCTGCTGCTGCTGCTGCTTCTCTGCGCGTGTCGATACGTGTTGGTGCGAGAGCGAGCTGAAACCGTGTCGGATCGGACGCGCGTCTGCCTGCCTGGCGGTCGGTCAGTGCCGGTACTGCCGGTTAGCGGAGGAGAAGAATAAAATTGCACACGGTTAAGTACAAGCTGCTTGGCAAAAGGCCCGACATAAAGTTCTTGCTAGTCAATGCTGTCAATGTCCTATGCTGCAGCGTCGTACATGCCTCTCATCAGTGTGTACATATATACGTAGAGGAGAGACGAATCGAGGACTCTTAAGTGATTAGCCAGCAAGTTTCTCTATATGTATAATACTTTGCATATATCCAACGCTCGTCGATCAACGTGTTCGCGTGCGCAACTTTCGAGACACACGATATATATTGTTGGACAACTTTCAGCTCGACTTTTAGATTTATGGCCATCTATGCTATATATATATATATATACAATGGATGCACGCGCTAGCCGCTGATCACTGGAGCAACCCGAGTGTAACCTTCGGCATTTCTCCCAGGAGATCGTCCATCTTTCAATAATAATTATCTCCCAGCTGATGATTCTTCACTATTAATATTTATACTGTGGGAAAACAACTACGATATAATAAGCGTTTCAGAGAGGTTCGAGAACAACGATAAGTAGAGCTGATCATACATTTCAAGTCTGCTTAATTTGCACGTTCATGCAAATTTATTAGAAATCCTGCATTTGATATTTATAGCATAAATAGGTATTACGCAGGGTGAATTTTTATCATCGTGCAACGTTCGTAATGATAAATTAATATCCCGTTGTGGGAAAGCCCTTGAGAGTAGAGCTAGAATCTATAAGGTAATATAAATCTTCAGCATAGGAATGGAATTTTTTTAAATATTTCAGGGTGACCTTGAAATGACCCTTCGAGGTCAAACCAGTAGCATCATAGATCGATTTCTAGGAACGTATCTTTAATTTTCAAATGTTTTTTCTAAAATAAAACATAAAAAATGAAGATACTACTCGACCCGTGTAACTTGATGTTTATTTTGATGGTGAATTATGATTTGGTGTCCGCGCGGGATAATTTTTCAGTTATTATTAGAGGCAGGCGAGGATATTTTGAAGTTTATATCGATCGAGAGCGATAGTAAAACTAGCGGCGGCGGCGCGGTGGCTGGTCTATTAAAATAGGGAGTGCGGTCTGGTCGAATGTCAGAGAGCGATCAATGTGTAATTTTTCTGCGATTTTCTGCCGTCTCGACTCTTACCAAGAATAGTTTATCAGAGGCTGGGCCGATCCTTGGAATCTCACGAGCCACGCGAGAATTATTTACTTGCTGTGCCAGGAATAGGTCGCTCGGCCAAGAATTTACTTCTTCTCTCTGTCCCTGTTTAGTGGACGACCGTTGGACAAAAATACAGGTTCTTTGAGAAAATCGAACGTCTATCTCGTTTCCCGGACCTCGTACAACCAAAGTCCGTTCTCTTCTACGGAACAGTGAAAAGCAGCGAGCAACCCCAGAGCTTGCAACGAGCTTAGTCACTCGAGAGAGATTCGCGGTCCTCGCTATATTCAATAGGAGAGCGTTCCATTCAAAGTTTCTTGCGTATTCATGAAATCAGTGGTTTTCATTTAAATGTTCTTCCTCCCTGCACCAATCACCATTAGCCAGCCAAGCAATTCAATGATTTTCGAATAAATGTATTTTTAATTAATAAAATAGCATCAATCTTATTAAACATTATTTTGATTTTCTTTATTATTCGTGGAAGAATTGGCGAAGAGTGGTGAAAGATTCCGTGTAATTTGAGAAAAATTGGAAGGTGCAAGGCGTGTGGGATGGGGAGGTGAGGAGGGTGGTGGGGGGGGGGGGGGGAGGATTTAAGAATCGAAAGATCTCTCGGATGGACTTGGAGCGAATAAGGTGTTGGAGTGGTGGATGCCAAACTGCAGTCTGGCAGAGACTCGCTCGGCAACGTCGCCCGACAATTGCCAATTAGCCGTTCGACCCACAAGGGTCAATTGGACCCATGCTTACGCCTCATTTCTAGTCCTCTCACGTACTCCCGTAAAATTACACCCGGTATACACATTGTCGGTCTTACCGACTAGTTTTACTTACCCAGTCAAACGGCCTTCTTCTTTTCACTCTAGCCGACGGACCCTCTGCAGCTCTCCCCCCCCTCCCCCCCCCCCCCCCCCCCCCACCTCTTACTTCTCACTGCTCTCTCTACACCAACTGTTACTTTCCTTCTTACGACCATTCACTCGTTTCCCTATAAATACCTCTATAATAGAATAAGGCACCCGTTTAATTAAATATCAAGCTGGTTTTATTAAAACTCTAAAGTCTGCGGATTTAAATGCGATACTAAAGAATCTTTTTCTCGAGATTTCCATAACACAAAGAAAATAATTATACGTTTAATTTCAAGCTACCGAGTAAATTCTTCAAATAATAATATTTGAAGATTTATTATATTTTAATACGAAGGACGTATGGAAACCATGCTATTCGATGGTAATTTATTAAAATTGAAATACGTAAAATCCGCAGATCAAATTGAAAAACAAGATACCGTGAGTATGAATATTCTATTTTTTGCAAATGTTGAAAAATAAGTCATAGCAGAATTCAATCGAAACACATTTATTTTTCAACGTTATAGATTTACCTATTACATGTAACAAGCGAGGAAAGAAAATACAGAGCGCGTGTGCATAATACAATTAACGAGAATCTATTGATTTCTTATTAAAATTATTATCCGAGGCTCAACATATGCTAGTAAATCTTCCTAACATAACTTTCAAAGTCATATCCTCGTTTGCTCTCATGCAGTTGATTTGTTTAGTCTCGATAAAATCACCTTAGACTCTTGTACGATTAAATATTAAGCAGTGTGTCTCGCTAGTGTGGAAATTAGCGGAAGACCCGAAAAGGCCCTGAAAAGTTAGCAGAATTAATAAAAAAAGAAAAATATTGATAGAGTACTATAGAGCAGGTAAAGGTATCAGGTTTCAAATGGAGCTGCTGGACTGGAGGTCCGCTCGCAAGAGCGGAAACGACAGCTGGCGAGATTTCGTTCTTGCGTTTCTCCTTCGTCCGAGCTATCTTCGTATTTATCTTTTCAGTGGCGTTACGCAACCTTCGGAATATCGTGCGAAAGAACGGTAGATGGGTCGATGGCACAGTGTAGGAGGGGAAGGGGGGGGGGGGGAAGATTTAAGAATATCGCGTTGCGCGCAGCACCAGCCATCATCGCTTATCCTCCTTCTTTTCGATTCATCTCGATTCTAAGGCGAGAAATCTTAACATTTTTGCCGCTGGCTGTACATTTGCACACGCTTACCTGCTGGTTACACGAATAGTGAATCACGAACACTGGCACTTAGCGACATATGGCAGTGCTCCAACAAGTGGCGGTAAGAGCATTCAGTGTCGTTCTCTTACTTGCAAAAAGCACCGCTCGTCTTCTTTTCTTACCCCTGGGCTCTTCGTCCCTTCTTCTTCTTCTTAGGAACCACCGATCGTTTCCACATTTTTAACCTATTTTTTCACATTTCTACCCCCTGCATCCCTCAGTTTAATCATATCTATAAGTGTTGATTCACGAGTCACCCCAACACCGAAGAGTCTCTGATAACGATCGGACTGTTTATTAGTCGATCGAATTTTCTGGATGGTTATATATATATATATATATATATATAAAAGATACAGAAATTATCTTATAATCTAGTCGCTGATGTTTGCCATATCTTGCGTCAACTTGTAATATCGGTCGGTGAAATTGAAAGAAAGACACGCGTTTCTAGCATAAACATGTTTAATCCAACATCGATCCGTTTTACTCACGTCCATTACTCGTGATATATATATATATATATACTGTATCTATGTAGCTATATGTATATTGTTAGGCCGAAGAACTCTGCTAGTCATCATAATATCTCGAGACGTGTGCCGGCTATAAGCGGAATCATAGTGCACCGCTGGAATACATTAGCTAATAATCGATCTCTGTTTTTATACACTAGAATGGCACAGTTATAAAGCACGACGTGTTCCCCTTTAAGAAATCCTTTTTTTTTATTCCATCATTTATTTTCGACCCAAAAGATAAGAAAGTTAATCGAATGCTTCTCTTTCATTGGAGCGGAAAAATTTTCGGGCATAAAGAAAATCCATGAAATCGAACGATAAGCGTCTTTCGTCAATAACGTCGATATTGAATAAAAATAAACAAAGTTCCATGCGAGCGATACTCGAACAGTTGTAAGGATCCTTGCGGCACGGTTTATGTACTTGACTTTAAAGGGAAGTTTCACCGTATATAAGGGAGGAGTTTTCGTAGTGGTGGACGGCGAGTTCCGCCGCGCTGTAGGAAGGGATCGAGGGATGAGGGGGGGGGGGGGGGGCATATGTACCATTAGCTCGGTAAATACGTACATACATGTATATAGAGAGAGTAATGTGAATTTGCGAAGGTCGAGGTTAGGAACTGTCGTGCCAAGAAATTTACGCAGCTCGAAGGGTCTCTTAGTGGCCATTGTTCGTGGTGATGCAGCGAATCGCGGCCTCGGAGATCTAAATCTAATGTAATCTTAAGGGGGCGTGAAGAAGGAGCGAGGGACACGAATAATGAAAATAAAGAAAAGTAAGAAAATGTGTGGTTTGCGGTTGGTAAAAAGCGGGGGGGGGAGGGGTGGTGGTATGGTAGCAGCTGTCTGGGCAGGTGAGAGGCGAGGATGCGTAGCGAGAGAGAGAGAGAGAGAGAGAGAGAGAGAGGACGGAAAAGTCGGAACGAGCCGCATACGGTGGCGGAAATTCAGCATAAAATTACATAAGAATGGCGGGCGGTTAACGAGACGCGAATCGGCCGGACGGAATGGCAGGATGCGCCGATTGTAATTCAAATCGCGGCTTGGTATGCGGACGCCGCGTACAGTCCCTGCCAAAAGTAAACGCTTCCATACCTCCACCCTCCACTCCTTTCCCTCTCATTTCTTTTCTTCTCCAAATTCTAAAATCCTCGCGTCGTCATTCCCTCTTTTACTATGTATATTGCTGAGTCATCCTATGTCGTATATAGGTATATATAGCTGACCGTTGACAAATACTCCAGCTATATATATATATATATATAATATAACATAAAAAAGTAAAAGTTTGAAAATATATCAAGCGTTTCCCTCTCATCGCAATAATTATTTTCATTTCTCACGCTTGCATTAATCTGAATTAGTGGCTATGTTTGACTGCTTTGTAGACGGCTTGTTACTTGATGAAAACAAATTGTCCCGGCATTTGTGGGCTTTATCAAATTAATGAGAGATCGTCGTTTAATTCGCTAATTTAGTTTAGTCGGTGGATTTTTGTAGTCGGTAAAGCGAGATATTTCACTATAATACGTACGGAGAGAGAGAGACTTCTTTACCGTGGGAGGCCGTGGAAGGGCCCTGCCTTATCCTCCAGTAGCTAAGATAGGCACCGTTTAGGAATGCAGAAAGCAAATTCAAGAAAGCGGAGCTAATATTGCAGCAGCGATAAATCGACATTTTTGTCAGATTTCGTTCTACAACAATGTCAAAAATTACGAATGACCGAATCACAAGAGTCACGCTCCGCCGTGGTGGCACGTTCAAAATCTTCCTTGTAATCTTCAGAATCAATAAATTAGAATTTCTCTAGGTAAACACTACCTTTTGTAATATAAAACTTTCTCTCTATAGCTTCATCATCTTGGCAAATCAATGAAAATCCTGTTGAAAAATCATTGAATATCACGCATAAAGAATAAATCGTGCAATTCCCAAGGATGAATAATAAACCTTGACAAACATCATTCAACTTCACCTTTGTTATCCTTTGAATTTTGTTGATAATCAAGCTTTACATTTAATCACCAAGAAGGTTTAAAAAGCTATGAAAAATAATGGAGAGATAATAATTTTTGGTGGATAATTAGAAGTAGTGATTTAGCGTGCGCGCGTGGATAGACTCTCTCTCTCTCTTTCTCTCTCTCTTGTTATTGGTCGATATTAATAATGGATGTAAAGAAAAGAAGGAAAGGCGTCAGTGCTCGTGAATAAATTGTGAAAGTTTATCGAGGGTCGACGAAAGCTGCGAAAAGCCTGACCGTTGTCTTATTAAGATGCAAATTGTCCGAGGAAAGAGGTCCCGGCCCCTTGGAGAAGAAATTCGCGCCTGGCCCCCACAATGGCTCGCTCTCCTCGCCGAGTCGGTTCTCTTTTCACGGACTTACTTTATTGCTGTATAGTTATAGCTGCTCTATAAGGTTGGGAATTTCTAGAGACGCCACCCCCCCCCCCCCCCCCCCCCACCACCACTCCTCACCGTGTCAGCAGCTCCGATAACTGCACCGCCTCAGTCTGGTATCAGCAGCAGGGCCGATCGAACCGACTGATAAGGCACACATTCTTATGATTTATTGTTCTCGTTCGCCAGCACACCTCGCTCGCTTTATCCTTTGGTCCAACACTGGCCGACCGACACTAGTCCCCCGACACTACATATATAGTCCTTCTTCCTACATCACGCTATTCTCGCCGACGAATTTCCAACGAGGATCATCATCACCATCGTCTTGTCGATCTAAATAGCTTCTTTGTTTTTTTAATAACGTTCCATTTGGCCAATCGCGTTCCCCTTGATTTCATCGTGAATAAAGCATAAAGGATAGCGGTATTGTTGTTGCGCGAGGAACGATAAATGCAAAGGATTATCTTCTTTCGCTAGTAAATTGAAAAATTGAGCAGGTAGGGCGGTACTAGCATAGCGCCGCTGATCTTCTCTCCCGTTGAAAGCTCGTTTTTCCTATTTGTACCTGCGTGTGTACCAGGAGTGCGCGCGCGGATACCATAGAAATTTGAATTATTACTCATTAACATCCCGTGCCTTGTGAGAATAAATGCCGACTTCCGGTAGCAGTGGTTGTGCACCGTGGTGTGTGTAAGGGTGGCTGAGCCCCACGGAAGGGGGGGGGTGGAGGTAGGCGCGATTATAAATTCGCGAGATAATGGCGGCATGGTACTTTTAATTAAAAACCACCGCACTACCTACTGCCGCGAATTACGTTAATACCGTTGAAAGTTACACCGCTCTGGCAACCATTGTAAATTTTGTCTCGGGGACAATCTTTCTCTCTCCTATCCTTTTTCTAATATCGCGTCCCGTCGCGTCGTCTCCGCCACAATCTTTCCTTCTTTCTCCACTGCCAGACAATTTCTACAAACATGCTATTAAGCTTTTTTTATCCGATGGAATTTTCCTCGACAATATTATCAGACCATCGTCGCTCTTGCGGCTATAAACCGACTCGCATCGATTCTGCTCTCTAGATTACAGACACAGAGAAGAGAGATCTCTCATTGGTCGATGTACTCTTCGATCTTCTATCTTTAGAGAGTAGAGTCAGTGAAGTCAACTTTACGCAGAGTTCCTTTTTTATTATCGAGCTGCTCCATTGGTTGAAAAATCCTTCAAAACAAACCTGTTGGATGAAAGGAGGAGAGGGGAATAACATTGTTGAGGATTAGACAATGATGGACGAAAATAAGTAATTTCATTTATTAAGGTATAGTTAGGGGAGAGGCGGGCAAAATGGTGTACTTAATGTTTAAAATAAAATTTTTAAAAAACCTGAAACTTTGTAATTTGGAACATAAGGGAATATCATTGTTACATTATTAACTGTTTATTAATAACATTGGAACATTTAAAAAAATAAATATATTCTTATATATTGCAGAAAAAATCAAAGAATGCAATTTATCCCGTTATGCCCGTCGCTTAGGGCAAATTGGGGTAGTATGATTAAATCATGAAAATCTCATGAGCAATGTTTACATATTAGCTTTACTTCATCATCTTCATCATCTACACCTGCACATGAATTGTGAGCCCCCATTTGTGACAACTAGAACAACTTATCCATCCCTCTGTGGATTTTGAATAAAGGTGTTTGCAATACAAGCATTCAGCGTTACTGACTTCATCTTCTGAATTTGAATTTTCTTTTTTAGTTTTTCTCACTTTAGATTTCTTAATTGAGCGCGTTTGTTTTTGACCATCTACTATCTTTAGTTTCCTTAATTTCACCTTGGTAAAGTTTCTTTTTTCTTCAGCTGCTAGTACCCCATTTTGCCCTAATTAGCCGATTTTTGGATTATGACTTATTTCTTTTATTAGATGTAATTTTTTTTTAACATATGGCAAAAGTAGTATTTAGTAATTATCTACCTTTAGTTTGTAATAATATTTTTCAATGATAAATTGGTTTATTAGTACTTACGTTGAATTTAATATACGCGGTGGTATTAGAACTGTGAGTACCGTAAACAAACGTGTGCCAAGGACAGCGATTGTCTTATAACTGTCGATTTCGGCCTTATTGCATAGGTTTCATATACGCATGTATACTATAATTTCGTAAATATTATGTACATAAAGCTACTTGCGTAGAAATAAAGTAGGGTACCCCGTTTTAGTCACCTACCCCGTTTTGTCCGTCTTTCCCCTATGTGGAAATGGTAAAATATGCGGATTTAAATCATATTAAAAATTATTATTCTTGATACTTTTATAAACAGTTTAGTATGATTTACGTTACAGGTTACCCAACTAATTTAGAAATTAATAGTATTCAGGAATTTTTGTATTTTATCATGGACGATAAAAGAAACCATGCCATTGTAGGATAATTTATCACGATTGAAATACTTATGGCGCTGAAGCTTGCAGAAAGTTTGCCAACAGAAAGCTTCGCGTCGTGTAACATGGACTCGAGGGTCAACTTCAGAGGGAAGAAAGATCAGATGCGTTTAATTATTTTGGCTGAAATTTATTGACAGACAAAAATAATTATAGGCATTTTCAACTGCATATTCTTATGCAGAATTAAATAACGAAGAGGATGGTACTAGTTTCGTTGGGGAACTCGACCCCTTTAATAGATTTTTTGGACAAATTATACCAAAATGAACAAGGAAAATTGACATTTTCCAACTTTCTGTCAAAACTTGCAAGTAGCAGGAAATTTTTTTAATTTTTTCCAACTGCATATTCTTGTGCAGAATCAAATAACGAAGAAAATGGTACTACTTTCATCGGGGAGCTCGACTCGCGTAATAGTTATTATTGACGAAGAATGTTGAAATGAAATAACCAGATCGTATTTTCATACTCTTTAGACTTTTCGCTATTACTTTCCGTCATTTTTTGTTAAGAAAAACTATTATGCGAGTCGAGCTCCCCGATGAAAGTAATACCATTCTCTTTGTTATTTAATTCTGCTTAAGAATATGCAGTTGAAAATGCCTATAATTATTTTTGTCTGTCAATAAATTTCAGCCAAAATAATGAAACGTATCTGATCTTTCTTCCCTCTGAAGTTGGCCCTCGAGTCCATGTTACACGACGCGAAGCTTTCTGCTGGCAAACTTTCTTCCAGCTTCAGCACCATGAAATACTTGAAATATGTAGATTATAAATGAAAGAAACAATGTATATCGGTAATATAAATGACCTCCTTTTTTCGCGGATAATGTATAGTCACAGTCGTATATAAAATTAAAAGATATTTATTTCGCAAAATAAAAACTAGCTATTGTATTTAAGACTTGTGGGAACTACATAAGTGAATTACGCAAGATTCAAATAATCTAACAATTAAAACATCATTATTGTTAATTGAATTTTATTTGAATTGTTATTAAAAAAGATATTTTAAATGTGATAAATGCTTGTAAATAATTTTTCCATTGTAATTTAAAAATGTTTTTACTCTGCACACATGCGATTGGATAGTCTTTGTAGAACCACTTTAATCGAAGAGGATGTATATATAACTGGATTGATAATAGAGGAGCGAGTCATTTGTTTATCTTTCTCCGTCTATCATATACTCATCAACGATATATTTTCATCTATACTGATCATATATCCCATTTGAAATAAATATTCTACTCACTTGAGGAAGAAATTTGGGATCAGAGACTGTTTTGTTTTCAAAAAATTCCAAGAATCTTAAGACGTAAACGAATAAATTCGGCAGCTTATGCTTATATTACTTAGTAGAGCTTATAGAGTAAAAAATAGAAATGAACAAAATGAAACGGCCAACATAATATTCCACTTTTATGAATGCAGACAAATTGATAACGTTATTCTTGTCGTTTTTAGCGTTTTCAGCCACTGATTTGATTTAAGCACGGTTGTATAATGGAAGCCGCTTAGATCAATAATATGATTCGTTTATAACGATTGAAATGAGCAGTGGGTTAAATATCTGGCAGTGATTATGATTTAAGCAAGCCTCTCTCTCTCTCTCTTTCATTCCACGCTTCTCTGCCGAGTCTCGTCGTCGCCTTTCAGCGTCTTCGAGAAACGTGCAACTTGCTTTCTACGCGCGACAAGTTTAATCGACGAACTTCTCAGCTACGTATACAGCAAGTAGTGCATGTTGAAGATTCTCGCACGCATCTTCAGCCAGCCAATCCAGTATTTCTGTTTTCGTCGGATAAAGAGAGGGGGTGGGGAGAATTGTGTTGAAAAGAAAAATGCAAATTACTGGATAAACAAGAAGCTGTTGCCAACATTGGAATAATATCGTATTTGGCTAGGATCAGAGGAGGGGGAGGGGGAGGATCGATCGGGGTCCGGAGCGCAGGCTTAGCGGACATTTGTTGGCTCGGAATTGATATCTTACGAAATGCGAATTTCATAGCTACCATAAATCTTCGCTATTGCTTCGGCGACTCACTTTTGTTGTATAGAGCTGTTCCAACATACGTGAGATTCATATTTTTAAAGTGGGTCGCTTTACGGGAGAAAAAAGAGGATGAGGAAGAGAAGAAGAATGACGGTGGGGGGGGGGGGCAGGGGGAGAGTTTTGGTTGGCTCGCTCCGCAGAGCGGAAGAGCAGCACAGGGGCCAGTGCAGCAGAGGAGAAAGCGAAATATTCGCGATGATGTGTCGAGCATTGTTATGTGTAAAGGGCGAACGCGTAACAGGTGTCCAATGGTCCTGCCTGTTTCTCTATTCCGCACATTCGCGTCACACGTTTTATCAGAGGACTGCGCGGCATTTATTCGCCAGCTGCTGCGAACGTGCATCGCGTGTCGTGTGTCGTGGTATTCGCTGTGCCGAGCTCGAGTCCGTTTCGCGCCACGCCACGCCACGCCAAACGCGTAAGCACGCTTCTGGACCTGCTGCAACTCCAAATTCCGACACCCACTGTAAACTGCACGATTTACACAACGCATTTTAACCTCCCTGCTGCCTCCAAACAACCGCCTTGGATTCTGCAAACTTATGTTTAACACGAATTCACATATACCAATGTATATTCTATATAATTTTGCGTGAGCTCTTTTTGTACTCCAGTACACACACTTCCATAAGGTTTTTACCTCAGTTTTCCATGCACCGGCTCTTGTAGATCTTTTAATCAGTGAAATATCTTTTGTCGCGCTTAATCGTATTTACTTCGAAGCACGCGGGACGTATGATCAATTTCGTATGATCTGGAGAGGAGGAGTATATGAAAGATGTGGAATTGCCGATACTCTCGTTCGCTTTATTATTATTATTATTATTATTATCAATGACTGCGCGAGGAACGAGTGTGTAACGCGATAAAGACGATCGTAGGACATATGGGGGGGGGGGGGGGGTTGCACACACATTGGCAGCAAGCAACGACGAGACGAGTCAAGTATACAAAGAGTATTAAACTTTGGTACGGTCGGAGCCAGCGGTGCTTTCGGCTTTGTGTATATTAAAGTGCCAGCAGCGTTCTATTTGTGCAAGCGCAGGTGCGCCGGATTCTGCGAGATGCAGCGAATCTGTAATTCTTCCAGTTACATCTTTATCCCGCTGAATTCCATGCGCCATTTGATTTATCTCGTGGAAAACGCGTCATCGAAATAAATTCTCCTCCTCTTACCAACACTATCATTCCTTCGCGCGAAGATATTTCGTTGGTCGACTTGTAACCTAAAAGAAAAGAGAGAAAAAAAAACAATTTTCCAAACAATTTCAACGTTGTTCCCTGTATACAATTTGACTCGCTCGTTTGCTTACTTTTGCTTCTTCTTTTTCATGTTTTTTTTACTACTTTATTATTAATTAAGCAGAGTAAGCCAGTGGCGAGCTCTTTTAATTATGTATTTGGTTGAGAGCAGCGCGCGATAAATGTAAACCTATGGAAGCAACGTGTATTTTATGCGTTAACAAATACATTATCGGAGCTTTATTCGGTGTTTTATTAAATGTAACTCGATTATTATTAGTAAGAGAGAAATATTGGTGACACTCTGTACGTGCGTAGATTAAAGTGACTGCGGCGGCAGTGACCCTTTGATGATTGTATTGGTAAGCGCTCGCATAAAGGGACAGAGAGAGAGAGAGAGAAATAAAACGTTTCATGTTCGAAACTAATGTCCTTTTCTCTCGCAGCAGTATATAATACTTGCGTTTCGTGCACTGATCGAATTGCAACTTGGAATTAACAAACTTTGGACTTTTTGCCGAGCCCACATTGGCATAATTTTATTTATCTCTCTTCGGATCTATAGCGGTGTGCAACGTGTTTATCAACAAATACGTGTATGTATATAGAATGCACGAGCTTGATGCGAGTTTGCCAACTTTTATCAGACATTTAATTTCACGCAAAAGGTAAAACATTATTTGCATTATGGTATATCTACTTTTTGTTCTCTAGCTGCTAGTATATATTTGCCGTTTAAACATCGGCTCGGTAGTAAAGCGCATTAAGCTATGTAAATCGCGCGTAATGCGGACCCCATCGCTGCACAGTAACCGAGCAACGTTGCCAGGTTGCCACAACGCTATGATTTTATGCGCTAGTTACGAAAGTTTCGAGTTTCACGCAAGTTCGTTTATATCGAGCAGTCCTTCCAACAAGCTCTACAAAATAGGCGCTAAACTTGTATAATTTGTCTTGGTTTCCCAACTTTTTACTACTCCCCTAAATTAATACATACATAGCGCACTAAATAGTAGATTTTTATCCTGCTAAAAGTCCCTGGCTTCAAATTAATATAAGACCGATGGAAATCACGAGTCTCCACTATATGTATATGTATATATATTTATATGTTTATACCAGTGGTGTCATTAGGAGAACGCGCCTCGCGATAAATAATCATTCGACAAACAGATTTTTCACTGATCGAGCCAACCCTCCTGCAACTATAAGCGAATTTTTCCTCATTTTGCTATTCCTGCCTCTCCGCAATTATTTCCATTTGCTCTTTTGGGAATTGTGGGATTATTATTTAATAATATAAAAATGCTAAAAATATCCGGGAAAAATGTTGATATCTCTGAAATGGTGTGTTTGCTAGGTCAACCGTTAATAAAAGCTTCTTTTTCTGTAGGGAGATGGAGTCTCTCGTTACGATGTGATACGTTTTTACATAAAATTTATTTCTACCCTTTTCAAATGCTCGCATAACAATAATAATGCTCTCGGAAAATCTTTAAAGCGGAAGGAATTACATGGCCTCGTTATCATTTTGACAGAGGTTTTAATATTTAGGTATATAAATTGTCCTAACGATAGAGAGGGAGAGTGTGTTTTACAGCTTAAGCAGAGGAAGAGTGGGGGGGGGGGCATTATCAATATTACCTTTGTTCGAGAAGGTCTTTTTGCCAATTTCGTGGTGACTTTGATCAATCTATTTATTTCGTTTACGTTGAAGACGGTTACTTGCTTATTTTTCAGCTCATCTTCCTTTCTTTTGACATTTTTTCCTCCTAAAATCTCATCGATCTTTACTTTTTCTCTGTTTCAGGTGAGTTTCAATCCCGAGGGACCAAAGATCTTTCCACCAAGTTGGTGAGTCAAAGTCAAAAGTTTCGTAGGAATCTCTGTTTCAATGAGGGAGACCGTCCGTCGAAAAGAGGCGAGAGGTTCAGGCTGGGTGCCATAGCCAAACACACAAAACCCGAGATTCGTCCGTTCCGTGCTCTACTACGACCAAAGCACTTTTAAAGATCCAATCAGAGAATCGACTCGTATAATCTGACAGTTAATTAAGTATCATTCCTTGCGTCATTGGCCGTGGCAACTGTTGACTTTCCCAATTGGTTATTCCGGACAAAGAACTAATTGTGTCAGTTGTCACCACCACCACCTCCTCTTGCTAATTAACAATTTTTTCTTCATCGTTCCTTCATTTTCCCTCCGATCTCTTCCATCACGAGTTCTCCAACAACCCCTGCAGAGGAGCAAAATCAGTTCATTTCGCTCGCCGCGATGCATTTAAAGTCCCATAATACGCTTTACTAAATATATTTATTATATCGATGCACCGTTTCTTACGATATTTAACGAACGAGAGAGGTAATTCTGCTTTTTAATCGCGTCAGTGCTGCATCACTCTCCGGATTTAATGTAGATGTAGAAAAAACCTGAGCAAATCCAGAATGAATATGTTATTAAATAATAAACCAATTTTGAGCTTCCAAATTGTGCAAAAGCGAAGCTTTAATTTGATTCATCGTTTAAAGTGAAAACATTAATTTTTCCTCTCTTTTAAATCATTTCGGATGCCCTTTAAGAGGATAATAATTATGCATCGTTCGCAAAATACGGTAATATGGCGAGAATTGTTTTACCAGAAATTATTTATATAGGATATAATTATTAGTTGAACGTAAACGTTTTGCGCGCGCACAGAGTGAGAGGGAGTTTACCGTAATCTGACTATACAGACATATTTCACGAATATTCAGCGAATACGTTGTAAGGTTTTGTTAAGTTGATTATTCATCCGCGGGTACTGCTTATATCCGTATTACGTTTCTACCGCTGCCTCTGCCTAAACGAACGCAGACTTCAATTGCAATATATGCAAATATCATTTTCCCAATTTCACCATCAATCTTCTTTATACAGTGTTCGAGTGTGCAACTCGAAAAAACCCTAAAGAGACATTAAAACCTCTTTTGATTGGAACAAGAGCCAGTGAAGGTATACACTTGTGTTACAAGGTACGTAATGCTTTATTCTTCAGAGATACATATATACACAGATCCAGGAAAAATTTCACCATCGAGTTCAGCTTGGACCAACGTGGGTAAACATTAGCCCAGTTATAAAAGATTAATAACAGCAATTTATTACCAATCGATTTTTATTTTCAAGGTTGTCCCAGTACTGATTTTTAATCTTGGGCCAAGGCTGGACCAAAATTTGAATCTGACATGGGCAAATAACAAAAAAGTGAGAATTTATTCATCAGTAGATTAATTCGTGCTCACGCACACGTAAACACATTTATTACAAACACCGAACCAGATTTATTCGATTATATTATGGCGATGCTCTCTTTCTCTTCGTCTCTCCTGCTGCATATTTCTCCTCTCTGCTCTCTCGCAGTTGCAAACTCCTGATTTAATTCGAAATATCTAAAAATCTATGTACACACACGCGTACATATGATGAAAACACATGAGAATTTTTAGCTTTCATCGTTTATTTATATATCAGCTGCGTCAAACGCGCGCACTAGCGAGAAAGGACCATTTGCGATGCCATCTAGCGCCTTTTTTATTTCAAGTTTGCCTCGAGCCAACAGCTACGTATACAAAACATGTTTAACCAATCATCGATTTAAATGCCAGGCCAATATCGCTTAAATTTTTATTTCATGTTTGGTCCAAGCTTGTATCAACCGTATAGAAATTACTTTGATAATCATAAATTTAAATGTCGAGCCAATATTGGTTTAATCTACTATTTATGCTTGGTCGAAGCTAACTTCTCGATGCTTGAACCGATGCTTTCTCATTGGCTAAACGTCGACAATTTTTCCTCGATATATATATAAATGTAATTATACCTGTGCAGTTTAATTATAAAAAGGAAAATGAGTCCAAAGTTACCGCAGCAGTTTGCTTGAAAATTGCATGGATTCTCGCCACACACACACACGTATGATATACATCGCAATAAAGCAGAGCAAATTGAGTTAGGCGTTTGGCAGACAATGGCATGTCGCGCAAACTTGGCATAACCGAAGGTCTCGTTCAGCGCGTAGTAGAATATAGTAGATCTAGGAAGGTTGGCTCCCTTCGCTATCTATCTGGATGGAAGCCGGGACGTTGGGTGTGGATGGGGATGCTCTGCACGGGGGTAGCATCCCCCGGTTCAAGCCACGAACATTAGAACGTTACAGCAATTGGGAAATCGATGGGATTCATCAAGCCGAGAGGAGTCACGAAATTCTAAATAACTGATGATAGTGCCCATCCCTGGTTCGCCAAAGGGAAGTTAGCTGGGTGCGTGCGCTCGCATTACGCATTTACAAAATGGAATTGCGTTCCTCAATCCGCGCCACGATGATTTCTTCATGAACCCATATCCCTTCTCCCCCGGGTTCGCTTCGACTCCACTCCACACCTAACCATCCCTATTATATAACCTTGCGGCACACTCCAACCGTTACCCGTTTCACCGAATCAACGCATGAAAGTCACGCGCGCCTCCTCTCCTTCTCTCTGCCCTCTACAAAAGCTGCGTCAATGACAGCATTGCACGCTACCAAAAACTCTGCCCTGATAATAATAAGGCATGCATGGCTGAGAAGATTACAGAGAGAGAGAGAGAGAGAGAGGGGGGGGGGGGTGGCCTTTGGCACGGTACAGATTTATCAGCCTCGCGTGATGATTTTCGAAACAAAAGACTCTCGCACGATAGTAATGGACCATTTATTCCTCTCCTCCCCGTATTCTCTGCCAGGTTTATCACAGGTGTGAAGGAAATTGTACGTGAAAAGAAGCTTTCTTCGAGATACCATTGCTTGTGCTGATTTTTTCATCGCAAATTAAAGTGATTCGTGATTTTTGCACATATTCCTACACCGTGTGCGTACACAACGAGATATAAACATTCGAGATTTAGCTGGAATACCGAGACGAGCTATTCTCCAGTATACATCTACGATACGCATACACTTACATATACATGGTAGGTAAAATTGATGCCGAGGGGGATTGGATTTTAACGCTCGCGAGCTTTAGAGTTTCGATGATGTGAGAAAAATAGGAAGAGTCCATCATATTGGAGCACCTATTCACATGTAAACGAAGTTGCGGTCTAGCTGATAGACTCGACAGAGTTCTGCGAAGCTTGCAGGTCTTCGGTAGAGAGGATGAGAAGACCCGATAAATCGAGAATTGCAAGAGAAGCGAGAACTAAATTGCTTTGTTCGATGCTGCGACGCGACGAGCGGTCGGTCGGCGCGCGTGAAAATTTTCCCCACCTGTTGCCAAACAATACCCATGGAAACGAAATTATAGCCACGGGTTATTCCTTCGATAGAATAACGTTCCGAGCGAAAGAAAAATCATTCCCGATAAGTTTGCTCCGAAAAGATATTCGCTTTTTAGTTTAGTTTCATTCCGGTTGAACGAATGCTTCGAACAACTCTCTCTCTCTCTCTCTCTCTCTCTCTCTATAGCCAGCTAATTTTTCAGCAAATCCGATCTATGGGTAATCTAGGCTATTGGCCAAACTTGCTCACCGCGCAATTTGCCTACGTCATTAATAGAACGTCGTTTACCGATCGTCCCCCAACCAGCATGGAAGCCCCGTTAATCAAGCCAAGACCAATTTCGATCGCGACACCATTCACACACGTCCCGCTTCCACTGATTTGATCGACAGGCTTGATAAACCCTCGCGCCGAGCTTCGCCAAGCCTCGCGACAATTCTACTTTTTAATACCGCTGCAAATACATTTATACAACCAACCCAAATATCTCACTTTTTTCCGCCACTTACTCAGAGTTTCATCCTTCGTTCTCTGTCTCTATACTGTAAGCTTCGTTCGTATATTTTTATTCTTTTTTTTTTTTTTAAGAAAACAACGAAATAATAATAGTCGACCAGAGTAGTAATTTTCTAGTCGGACGGAATTGATTAAAATGTGTGTGATATCTTTATGTGTGTGTGTGTGTGTAAAGGGGCTGCTGTGAGAAATTTAAGGGATGGCGTGTTTTTTTCATTCGTAACGTCTGGAAGATTCACCCTCGACGCGATCGTCGACGTGGAAAGCAACAGCAGCTTTAAAATTTCGAGATTTTAATTAGAGACGTCTCTCGTCGTCGCACCAATGATCAGAGACGTAATATAAGGGTCTTGCTCGTCATCGTCGTCGTCGTCGACGACGTCGACGCTGCAGTTGGTCCCAGCGTCGTTCTCCTCCCGATCGCTGGCTGGTCGCTCCTGTCGACGCCGTTCTGACGTCACGGGGGGTGTGCAATATAGCAACAGCTAAATGGATGCCACGCTCGTTGCATCCGACGAAAGGGACCAGTTTCGATTCAACGCACCAATCATACGCGATTTATTATACTTTTTAATCAAAACTTGTGCCTCTTCATCCCCCTCTCGCAAACTCTTCCCCTTCTCTCTCCCTCTCTCACACTCACACACATATACATAATATAAAACACCTAATAATCGATCACGAATTCGCTATGTACTTTTTCTTATCCGAAGAAACGCTAGACGTGATTTCTCCCTCGCTCTACATCGTGGGAATATTACAGGACGTATAAAACGACTAGTAGTTTTTTCTATAGAGTTTTTATTGTAAAAATTGATTCACACTTTTTCCAATGAGATTTAGCAAGTATAGATTGCAATAGGGTGGGGGTGGAGGAAAGAATTTACGATTTAAAGGTGCTATGACGTTGTTGCTTGAAAATATATATATATATATATATATATACATAGCTAAACATTATTTTCGTTCAGGTTTGTCCGAGAAGCTCGCGGTATGATACCTGCGGCTAACAAACGACACGAGTATCCCGGGGTGGCGTACTTTATCGCACGAAAAGGGGCTTAATAATTTACAGTGACAAGACACATGCCGCCATTATTGGGCCATAAAGAAGCCGCGGTGGCCCCCTCCCCATCCGCAAGCTTCGCTATATCGTTTCTCTCATACCCATCGACCCCGAATCCTCACCTAAAATCCGGCAAACCCCACACGTCGATATACCGAAATTATCTCTCCGCGCGCGTCTTCCTACCGCGTGAGGGTAGGAGGGGGGAGGGGGAGGTCCTCCCGAACCACCCCACTCACCCTTGCCCCACATGTGATTAATGGAACTATTGGAAAGTCAAGCATCGATCGCTAAACACTCTCCAGCTCTCCCGTTGTATTAATAATTCAACGCTGTCCTTAAAATATATTTCTTCGGACAGACTGCTCAAAGATTAAGGGGTATGAATTACATATGACTGGAGCTTGGGGCCTTACTCCCTTATACCTATATTGCGTTGCCAAGAATGTGCATTTCACGTCAATTTTGCGTCTGGTTTGATTAATTTCGACATTTGCCAACTTCCTTCACTTTTCCACGCACTCATGTATTTCGTCTCGCTTGATTTATCGCACTCGCGCGAATTCCCTCGAAATACCTTTGTAGATTTCTGCCTAGCGCTCCTAGTGTATACATGTACACTAGGAGGGCATATCCAGCAGCAGTTTACCCATTCTGGAAAGTCCTTTTGAGCTTAACGTTGATTTATTCGCATTCTTGCCATCGCCTCTACTCTGCCAGGGTAATAATTAACGTGACAGGATTTGGCGGCAGCAGGCATCGGGCAGCCAGCAGCCGATTGATTTTTCTCAATATCGGCTCTGCGCCTGATGAATTTTCCCAGGAGACGACGAAGCCGCGCGCGGCGGGCGGTGATGATGATCTGGATTTGTGTCCGAGAAAGGCTCGCTTGGGGGAAAAAAGAGATGGGGGGAGGGGGCAGTATGGCTGCGCAAAGCAGTCGCAGCTTCGGCTTTCGTGTTAGACTTCTTCAGAGGCCCCTAATATTAAGTGCATTTTGGTCTCTTCTTCGACCCTCATTGGCCCCTTCGCACTAATCCGGTTATAGCTTCGGTGCTGCGGAAATTTGTAGATAGTCATAAATTTTAAAACTTGCTCACGCACCTGTACCAACGGGCCCTCCGGCAACGAGCTACGATCGGGATTAACCGACCCTAACGTAATACGGATTTTATCTGCGTTATGCGAATATCAACTAGGAGCTCCTCGCTTTATATATTTTCGATAAGTGAAAACCAATATCTTGTTATTGTAAGAAAAACCAAATACTTTCATTTATTGTTTTTTTTCCCCCTTTTCTTTCGTTATTATTCAGTACCTATTAAACCATCCTTCGCGACATATTATCAACAATTATTCATGCGTCCGCTCCGTTTCGTATAAAAAGAATACGCGACTGGTTTTATCGAACCAAAATTTAGATCAGAGCCTTGCTTGCTTCTCCTGCATTAAACAGTGCGATCGAATAATGTATAATAGAGTATCTGGACTTTTATATTGTTGTAAACATAGAAACGCTTCTATGTAATACCGCGTGTGGTTGGATATCGTTATTCGAGAGACGCATCATCGCTGGAAATTCAAGAAGATACTTTTATCATTATTATACCCCGTGGTGTTTTCTCGCTCCTAATGCGCAGTATCAGACTCTTTCTGTTATTAGCGCAAGACTCGTCGGTACATAACGATCGGAGCAGCAGCGTGCGACAAATACAAATTAATTAATAACGTTCATAAACCGTAGAGAGTAGCGGAGTAGCTTTAACGGCTCTGCCAGAGCGGGGTTAGTTAATACCCGTTAAATTATCTCCGGTACTTACGTAAAGATCATTAATTTATGCTCTGTCGTACTGTTCGTATGTGCGCGCCGGTGTGGAAGCTCGCGCGTAAGCACACTCAAACAAAGACTCGTACCAGCTTCCTATCCTCCTCCCCCACCTCACTCGACACTCCCACTCCCACCATTATTCTCGCCTTCTCCCCGTCGATAATCCTCAACTTTCGCCAAACTTTTCCATCAAAGTTAAACTTCTCTTTTTCGGAGAGAAATCGTGTCGAACCCTTCACTCGTGCGAACATCCTTATTGCGGTAAGTATTTCGATAGCGGTTCACCCCCGGCGCGGCTAGGAGGAGGAGGAGGAGGAGGAGGAGGAGGAGGAGTATTCGGAACGGTGGTAATTTATTTGTCGACGCGAGGGGATGGATTTAACGCAAAGTTTTGGGCAGCAGCAATTCGTCGTAAAAAGCGGTCCCTCGGGAGGGAGTTGGCCGGGGATATCCTGGGTAGAGGCTCTGGCTAGGAAGCACGCGGCAGTAATAACCCGTAAAACCCCGAGACTAGTAGTATCAGCTGGCTTCTCATGAAACGCAGAGTGGCCTGGCAATTTTTCTTCTACGAATTAAACTGGCCTCTGCTCGCCTCCCTTATGCGCCCCGCGCCCAAGATTAAACCCGCTGCTACGGCGCCCGGCGACTTTGCAAAATCTAGGCAGAGAAGAATCTCGCTCGAGCCGTCGCGACGCGCTGCGTGTTGTGCAATCGAGGGAGAGGGAGGAAAGGGTGGATCGCGGGATGAGAAACTCAACGGCGAGGAGTACTTTTTTAATTTTTTCCGGCCAAGGAAGCTTTTTAAAGCGATTGCCAGAGCGCTTTTGCAGATTGACTTCCGCTTCCCGAACTTTCGAGAGAGAGAGAGAGAGAGAGAGATACGCAGAAAAGAAGCGTCCTTTTTTTCATGGACTCCCTATCCTGGGACGTTTCCATTGCTTTTTCACCTGGGGCGACACTTCTCCCTCCACTTTCCACCTGTAATTACTTCGATTCGGGACTTGCACTCCTTTCCATCCATCCCCCCCCCCCCCCCCCACCCCTTTCCCTCCCTCATCCGCTACGAACAGTTACTTCTCTGGCTTGATTCTAGCCCACCCACTTTCCCTTCTTCTTCTTCTGCTTCTTCTGCGTTGCTGCAGGGAGCCGCTCCGAGACTTCTGAGATTAAGTGATTGCAAACCGAGGAATAACTATCTTTCCTCTTAAAGTGTGCAACTTACACGGGGACGGAGCTCGCAATTACTCTTAATTAACAGCCTGCTGCTTCTATCTGCAAGAGGATGCCACTGCTATACTACTATTGTAACCTATGCGAAATTACCCCAACCTCTTATAGCGTGATAGCGCGCTCTAACAAACAAACATTCCAATCATTCACTGCTAAAGACTCTCCCGAGAATTGTTGCATTTTCGTCATTTCGGTCAATCTTCCTAACTTCATTGTCCACATTTATTTTCCTATCAATTTTTACTTCGTTATAAAGATACGTTTAAAATTTTGTACTTTTTTCAAACGGTAATTTTCCTTTTAAGGAAGTAAATCCCTGAATGTTGTCGTCGGTATTGAAGAGAGAGAGAGAGAGAGAGAGAGAGAGAGAGGGGGAGGCGATTTTCAAGTCCATAATAAATCTGAGCCGATGCGGGAGGTAGCGATAATATGTCGATAATGCAATAGCACCTTGTCGCATGAAAAAGAATTATTGCGGTAATATCGAGTCCCGGCCATTAGCTCAATATTACATTGTTTATGGTGTTATTTTACCTGTAATGGCAGAATGATGCTCTCAGTATAAAAATAATATCGCGTCGTAAGCTTCAATTTAAAGCACAACGTAGCTTTTTGACAATCGGAATAATGCTCTTCGTAATTGCACCAATAAATTGTCTAATAAAATTGAAAATAAATTATTGGCAGTAATTTACGCAATTATTATAAAGATCATATTTCTTGGCATTGGTATGCTGGTCGTTAAAATCTGGTTCCCTCGCGTTATTCTCCTTTCTTACCCTGTTGATTATCAAATGACTGATCGTGTGACGTCACTATGACACTAATATAGATATTCGTTATAAGGAGATAAACTTTTGCACGAAGATGAAGCTAGCCGCCGATGCGAGCATTATTGTCGTAACTGTACACGTACCATGTTATGCGCCGCGTAAGTAGAAAACGTATATTCTCGCTAGCGCGCCGTATGTAGTCAGACCCACTCTACGTGTCCCAGCACGGTGCGAGCAACAAAATAAAACTCTATACCATCTAAACCAAACACTTGATAAACATAAAAAAATATGCTTCTTCTTCGTTACTTCTTCATACCGAAGAGATCCATATAGGTTAAAAAGTGGAACCGTTTGGGGAATCAGCTGGAAAAAATTATAGAATTTTACACTACGCGTCATTTTTGCAGATTTCTCTACGTTTTGGCCCAGTTTTACTCCGCTGCTAGCCACAGGAAATTCCTCACCCAGTTTAAAACTTATGCATCTTCTTCGTTACTTCATAACGAAGAGATACATATATATTAAAAAGTGGAACCGCCCAAGGAACTTGTCGAAAAAAATTATTAAAACTTACAATGCGCGTCGTATTTACAGAAATTCCGCGTTTTGGCTAAGTTTTAATTCACTGCTACCCACAGGAAATCCGCTGCTAATATGAAAGTATATGCATCTTCTTCCTCATTTCATAAGGAAGAGATCCACATACTTTCATATTAACAGCGGATTTCCTGTGGGTAGCAGTGAATTAAAACTTAGCCAAAACGCGGAATTTCTGTAAAAACGACGCGCATTGTAAGCTTTAATAATTTTTTTCGACAAGTTCCTTGGGCGGTTCCACTTTTTAATATCGTTATGAAGTAACGAAGAAGAAGCATATTTTTTTATGTTTATCAAGTGTTTGGTTTAGATGGTATAGAGTTTTATTTAGTTGCTCGCACCGTGCTGGGACACGTAGAGTGTGTCTGACTACATACGGCGCGCTATAGCGAGAATATACGTTTTCTACTTACGCGGCGCATAACATGGTACGTGTACAGTTACGACAATAATGCTCGCATCGGCCTCTAGCTTCAGCTTCGTAACTTTTGCCTGGCGTTGACAAAACTTGAAGCAGGAAAAGCGAAGCATACCCGTTACTCGCTACTGTATTTTTTAAAGGCAGTTGCTGATCGAATGATTGGAGAATATATTCGTAGATCGTAGCTTCTTTCATCCTCGTCTTCATAGTTTTCGTAAATTTTCAATCTCTCGGGTAACCCCTTGCAGCAGCAAGCAAGTCGGTTAATGCGAATTGAATTTTCTTTACATTCTCCTGCCACTGGATTGCCTATAAAATGCAATTGAATCACCTATAGTTTTAGAAAATGAACTGTAACGCAGAACGATTTATTGTTTATTTTACGCTTACCGCGGTGACTGTTTTATAAGCTATCTTACCTCTTTTAAATCTACTATTTTCTTTATAGAATATATTGTTATAGTTTTTGCAATGAATATATGACAATTAAACTGAATCGATGTATATAAGTGTGAGAAAATTAATTTGCAATAATGATGTTGATAGTTTTGCACTCGAGTTTCGATGGCAGTTTCATTAATTGCATATGCTTCGTTAATTTCTCGAGATTTCACCCGCTTAAATTTAACGTACGAATTACCGGGGGCTTTTTGGTCTGGGAATCAACTGGCACGTTAGCCATTATTTGGCAATCGCAGCATACAAGAGCAGGATTTTCCATTCCGTGCACTGAAATTACCTCTCCCTGTTCTTTGGTCCACTTAATCGTCATCGTCCGTTCCTCTTCTTCTTCGCCTTTACCAATCAAAGCAACGTGGAGAAGCACTTTTGTGTGTTTCTCTTGCGCGTTTCGCTCACGAGACAGAAAATGCGAACAACGAGTAAGAGCAAACTATCTCAAACGTTGTGGCTTTGATGTAAACGAAGCTTTACAATTTGGATTTCTCTATACGGCACGTTCCAAGTGATTAAAGCTTCATTTGCTTGTCTCTTTCATGGAGATGGTGAATAGCGGAAAATTGGTCGTTAATTTTTCCGGTTTGATAAACTGCATGATAATATTTGTGTAAACAGAGGGAGAAAATTGGGAGGAGAGGGTGATGGTGTAAATCTTCAATGTCTCGAAAATCGCGGGTTGAAAGTTTGCGCAGGTATAACGGGTCACGCCTTCGGTAAGCATATCAGTGCTATTACGTCGCGGATGTTGAAAGTTGGCAAAAGTTTCGAGGCGAATTTAGTCAGTCGACGTTTTCCAGGAACCAAACGATTTTTCACGAGTCGTTAAGCTCGCAATGCGTTTTGCTCGAGTCGCTAAAGTCTGTTTCGCACGCGCGCCCATCGACTCTTGGCCCGCTTTCTCCCTCCATCCCTCCCTCTCCCCTCATATTATTACTTTGCTTCTTTATACCATTTTTCATTTTTCCACTTAAAAAACATTCCCACGTCTTTGCGTTCTCTTCATGTTCCTCCGCCCCACACAGGAAACCTCTTTAAAAGCTATATTTCCCCAAAGATTTTGATGGATTGCCAAAGGTTTACATACGCTGCTCTTCGGGAAATTCTTGAAAAACCTGCTGACGTCTCTCTTGACACATTTTTTTTAATAAACGATTGATAAATTGAAGAAATGATCCGCCAGAGAGAGTTTCTATTATTCGCTTCGTTGTTCGATCGAAAATTTGCGTAAGACGAGAACTATGTGCGTCCGGTTTGCAAAATAGTAACCCGCTGGAATCTTTATTGCTCACTGATTGCTTTTCCGATGGGCACCGTCTGCAGGAAACAACTTGTTCCGGCGCATACGACCATCCCTCTTCATACTCCTTACGATCTGTCCAACTTCTTCCGTCGCTAATGTACAGAACATCTCGCGTTGGGATGCCTACAGGCTACAGATTCTTTTTTTTTTTTCTTCTTCTTTTTCTTTCTTTTCTATTTTTCATTTCCATTGGCAAATGCCCTTTTAAACTAGCCTCTGTCAAACGAAATTTCTTCTCCGAGGTTCAGCGAATCTTTCTTCCACCTTCTGCTCGTATCTACTAAAAAAATTCCATGCCAATTAAATATGCAAGTTTAGCGCATGGAAAGGTCTGAAGAGAATTCTTATGATAAGAGACGAGCACGCTCTAATTTGATCTGGATTCTAGTAGCAAGGATCCATGGTGGAATAATGGCTGAAAGTCTAAATGCTAGAGATAAGGATTAAGATGGAAGGAGCAGAGGAGGGGCAGGGGCAAGAGCAGGCTGGCAGTCGAATTGCTTTTCTCGAAGGACCAAGGCTGCTTTCCAGTAGATGTTTCGTTGTTACGGCACTCCCCGGAGACGTACCGTATAAAAGCTTAGGGGAAGACTGTATTTAATTCTCCAAGGACGTTTCGTTCGTCGACTCGTCGTCCCGCACTCGCGCGCGCGCGCTCACGTTCGCGTCTCTCTTGAGTCATTGAAGGCTTCGGCTACTTTTTCCATTATAGCGTGTTTTACCGTCCAGGATTTCTCTCTTGATACCAACTTATTACTGCAATATCGACCAAGATGAGGATACTGTATTTTCCTCTCTTCTAACAGCGAAATACACGCACGCACGCATACACACACCCGTAATACGATTAGACTCGTTCCTCGCAATTTCATACACACACACGTATGCAGCTGAAGCAAGATTTACCGTCGATTCGCAAATTTCTGTCAAATGTTTAGCGAATAATGAATCATTACTGCCAAGTGAACATGTTTTTTCAGCGAGGTCAGGAGTTATTAGTTTCTCGATGGAATGCCTCTCGGATTTCTCGAAACTCGTTGCGAAGCAAACAAATGTCGGTACGCGCGTAGATCAAGGGAAGGGGAGGGGGGGGGGGGTTGGTGGAGGAGAGACGATTCGCACACACGTTGCGCGCGTCTTCCAAAGTATATACCTGTCATGCAGCTCTGCAACATCCGAAGGTTAGTCCGAGAGAGCCTCGTAAATTTAACTTGTTCCGCGACGTCGTTAAAGTCTTTGTGCGTTGTTTAACGCCTTCCCCAACTCTCTCGTCTATATGTGTGTGCGTGTGTCACGTTGCGCGATAAGACGTATATACAGGAAAGGTTTGCAAAGAGTCCAATGACAGGTGTTAAGTCGTGACATTGGTCAATAAACAGAGCACATTCATCAGTTCTATATAAGTAAAAATAGAAATAGTTTGCAAAAAATCCTCTATCGGTGTGCCTCATAGTACATCCAGAAGAACTGTTCTTGGATTTTGATTCCTCTCTAACAGTTTGTGATGTCAATGAACTAATTTTATTAATATTATGAATAAATTAAGTTTATTAACATCACGAATAATTGTTAACGGGGTCGAGAAATCCATGAAGAATTTTTCTCAGTGGTAATTTAGATTGATTTGCAAGTGTTGAACGTTGAACAATTTGGGTATATAATTCGGTTTCTCGTTAAAAAGTCTAAGTTGTGCGACGATGTATATTTTGGAGGAAGAAAGATGCACGAATGCATGGTTTTTTCTGTTGGTTTTTCTCTTCATATGATCCACGCGCGCGCGTTCAATTAGGGAGTATCGCTATCATCATAAGCGAGCGGCGCGTTGAAAGGTTAGACGATAGCTGGGAAATCAATCATACGACTGACCACACATTGGTCGAGGAAAGCCAATGGAGCGGAGAGGTCAGAGATATCGGTCGATAAAGAATACATGAGATGTAATTCGAGTAATGCTCCCCGATGGTAGAGGCAAGCCGTCCGCTAATTAAACTCACATGGTATTATCGACCTTTTCGTGGCAAGCTACCACCAATAACCGAGCACAGCTGCGCAAAGCCCGTGGCTGAGCTTTAAAATGCACGAGAAACTTTAATAAACAATTCCCTCATACTTTTGGAATTCCATCGTTGATCCTGAAATTTTCATCAGCTATAGATGGGAGTTTCGGTTTATGGAAGTCGATAATATAGAAATTTGGGTAATAATTTTAAATACTAAACACGTTATAGAATACACAGGTGGTGACATTTATGTAGGATGAAAAAAATGGACGAGAAGAAAATAGTAGTACTGGACGAAAATGTAGGGAGTGGCCTGCCTCCCTCTGTCCATTCCTCCTAATTTTGTATAAGAAGAAATGCTGAGATGTAAATGTAAAGGACGTTTCTTCTTTTCAATTTACCTAAATATAGTGCGTGGACGTAACAATTCATTTATTTCCATAAATATAAGAAATATTATTACTTGAATATAATGGTCCCTCTTTTTCTAGAAAAAGAGACTACTTTTTATTCATTTTTCTAAAAAGGTATTGTGCAAAAATTGATGTTTTATAGTCACGAAGATGAATGAATTTTAACCACTATGCTCTGGTCTAAATTAAGTTGAAAACCCTGTACATTAAAGAACTCGTATAGGTAGAGCTTGCATTCTTCCTAAATAAACCTTATTTAAAAAGTCTACATATATATTGTAAGAAATTAGTAAATAAACTTTGCTATGTAAAAATATATATAGATAAATAATAAAAGTCTCACCCATCTAATAAGGCCACGTGTAACATTCTTGGTTGCTAACTAGGTGAAGACAAAGGGAAACTTGCAAAAATTGGAAAATATAACAAATTGCTGCGAGAGAATGGGTCGCTTAGGCAGTCGTTGCCGAGTCGCGTCCCTAACAATGTAAGTACTCGTGTGTCAATAAAGTGAAGCTGTCTACAATCGAGGAACGATCTCGTATTTCTCTTTCATTCTTGTTCCGAAACGGAAACTTATCACGAGTGGTGAGATCTGTCTGGCCTAGGCAATCCCTCACAATATATACACATTTTTCTTTCCTTGTCCGTTTTTAGTAAACATATCCAATCGACGATCAAAAGATTGCAACAATACGAGATTTTCAAGCATGACCTCGTTGAGTTGGTATTGTGCATGAACATAGTGTTCAGCAACATTTTAAACGAGCGAGGAATGTGTCTGAAGCGTCGATCGGACAAGTCGATCGAAAATGTCGACTCAGCGAGGACAGTGGAGCTAGGTTTACGCAGCAACAGAAGCACGGCTCGAAGCAGTTTGACGTCCTGCGTTGCGCGCGCGGTCCCAGTTAGCGCCCCGTCATACTCGCTTAACCAAACCTAACCTGAGGAAGCCTCCGGAGTAAACCCCTTAGCAGCACTGGAATTAATTAAATATTGAGCACAGAGACAATCCTGAGCCCCGACAACGCCAATGCTTCCTGCGTTTCGCGGTGCATCTCACCCTAACCCCTTTTCAACCCCCTTTCAACTTGCCTGAAACCCTCAGGGTTTCCGCTACCTTCCGCCAACTTGCTTACCATCTCACATTTTCGCTTAATCATTCACCATCGCGTCTTACCTTCGAATTTGTCGATTATAACTGATTGGCTTACTAACTCGAATCCTATGTAGACTATATATATATATAAATTATGCATTATTATTATTATTTACTATCATTTTTCAAACCACTCAGGGAGCACGTTTTAATTATTTAGACTCGTAATTGATTTCATCGGTGTTGCAAATGGTATTTTCGGTATGGTTATATGCATGCATATAATGCAGAAGTTATTGAAGGGAGGGGGGGGGGGGGTACAGTTGACGATGCTCGTAATGTTAACTGGATAAGCTATACGTATAAAGCTTATGCGAGAAATTGTTGCTGATAGTCGAGCGTTCGCGTGGTGGAGCGCGTTCGACGTGATTGCTAATTATCCGATTAAGAGCGTCGATAATTATTTGAGAAACGTAGTAGTAGCAGCAGAAGCAGCAGCTTCGGAAGGCTCTGACGGGGCGTTCTCTCGGGACTGCGCGCTCGGAGGAGGAGGAAGCATTGTACAAGCACATCGCAAGCCTTGAGAAAAGCAGCCAAAGGTCTTAACACAATTGCATCGACCGGTACCGCTGCTGTTACTTCCTATCCTCTGCAACCAACTGCGCTCGATTCTCTCTCTCTCTCTCTCTCTCTCTCTCTCTCTCTCTCTCTCTCTCTCTCTCTCATCATTCCCGATCGATTGATCCAACTGAAATTTGAACCCCCCCCCTCCTTCTCCCCCTTATCGTCATTATAATTCCTTTATGCCAACGTTATATTATACCGCTCGATTATTATTCAGGTTAATCCTTATCGAGCGTTTCGAGATGAGACTTTGAGAGAAAGAAAACGTATCAACGCCGAAGAAAAGAATAATTCCACAGGTAAGCCGAGCTTTACTATTTACCAAAAACTCGCAGCTCCGAAAACAAACTTATGGCTTTTCTTTGGAAAAGTTTCTTCGATTTTTCGTCGCACGTTGAGAATAATTCCGTGACTCCCAGATGTTTCCGAATATATTAAATAATTAGGTTCGACGAATAAGCGAAAACTTGACGTAAAAACGTGAGCGATTTTTCATGTATCTTTTAATATCGTCGAAACTTTGCCCTTTTCTCCTCCGCGCGACGAGGATCATTAATTATAGTTTTACGCCGTCGAAGCAGTGGGGTTCCCCCCCCCCCCCTCCCCTCCCTCCACCAACCCTCTCCTCTTAATGTACCCTCTCAAGCAACGATTTATTTTTTATGCAACATTGATGAATTTCAGTCAACGCGATTTTCTCCTCTTTTCACCATGTTCGTTCATTGCTAAATTTTCGTTTATGAGTAAAACTAGCGTAAAGCGCAAATTTTAGTCTCGTCTCAATAATTCACATTAGGTTCGTGAATTTTCCATAAGAATTCCCCATTATTTTTTTTTTTTCATGCAGTCGTGTCGGTAGAGTACGTCAGCGTTTAAAAATTAACTAAAATGGGCCAGCTGCAAATCCACCAAGTATTAATGGAATTTAGATTATTAAACGCAAATCGTAATATTAAATATATTGTCAGAATATTTCGGTCTCGTTTTAATGGAATATTTCGCGATTCCAATGAATAATTGAGAAGCAACGGAGAACATAAACCGCTTTTGAGGGAGAGAAAAAAAGTGATGATCACAAAATATGAATTGTAAAAGAGAAGGAAGAGTGAAGGAATGAAAGAGACACACTTGTTTCTGTATATACATGTATTTGATTGTAAAGCGTTGTTGAGCAGAGGGGTGGTAATAGCTGATGAAGAGGGTAGAGGTGGGGGGGGGGGGGGGGGAGTGGAGAAAGGAGAGACGAAGAAGCGAGAGGAAGTTTTTTCGTTTTTCGTCGGTGTTTATTGTTCCCATCGCCATTAGCATTTCTAGAAATAAAATAATTCACAAGCGTGGCTTTTGTCGGAGTTTGACGTAAGCGCTCATTAGCCCATTCCGCAAGTTTCAACGGAAAAAGATGCAGCATTCTTTGGGATTCTTCCACGGGATATAGCGCATAATGGATTGATACCGTAATAGAGCTGGCAGGCATTTTTTCACTATCACGATAAACGGATGAGGCGAAATGAAGCAATTTGAATACAGCGGCGCAAATGATTGGATAAGCAAGCTGCAGCACAGCAACGATCCTGGAAAATAAGCATAACGATGGTGCGTTGGCTGGTATAATAATAGTCGGCGCGCGGTAGAATTCGATCTGTGGGCATAATGTCAAAGCAATTTCGGAAAGCGAGAAATTTCGGTGATTTGATTGGGGTAAATTTGCATGGCATCGATATGTTTGCTTCTGCAGAGTCTCGCAGAGTACGATTTCCTTGAGCGAGACAAGTTGGACTCGCATGCGATGTGCTGCGGTACATAGGCCAGGTAAGTCCCTGAGTAAATTTGGTATATTCGTATATAGGAGAGAGAGAGAGAGAGAGAGAGAAAAGCCTCCCGGCCACACCGGCAATCTGGACCAGAGCTTGCGATTCTCGGATTGCGTCGTACAAGCAGCACGAGTTTACTTGCCAGCGGCCGGGCTCACACTCGATGCTCTGCAACGGTCGCGCGGGCGTTCACGCGACCCAAATCGAAACTACGAAACTACTCGAGGCAATTAGTAATAACTAATTAGCCACCGAGAGGCGGCCCACCTTGCGTTTAAGGGGAGAGCCTAAACTTTGCCCAGGCTCACTAGCGCAGCTGTATCACCGCCTGCTGTTGCTACTACTACCACCACCACCACTATTGGCGTCTACCTTGCTTAGCTTGCCTTACCTTACCCTACCTTCCTTACCTAGCGTAACCTTACCTTTACGCCAGAAATCACACCCCACCACCCCTCTGCTCCCGTTAAAATACGTCTTGCAACCAACCACCCTCCCCTATCCCTACTTACATACCTACCTCTCTCTTTTAAACACACACACACACACCTATACTCGTACATCCTCCTCCATAGCCTCTGAGTAATGGGATCCGATCGTTATTCTTAATTGGCAATCCCACAAATTCGGAGACCCGGTCGATGGGGACGCTTGGATCTGACAGTCCAAGTTTCAGAAATTCCCTCCTTTTATACCCCCACCCCTCCCCCCTCTTTTCCTCCCACTCCTCCTCATTGATCCTTGGAAAGACCGAAAAGAGTGGTAACCGAATCCGTGCGCATATTTGTATGCGTGCCAACTCTCGTGGATAGAATTTATTTTCCATGAATTATCATACGCTATAACGAGTTATAAAACAGTAATTGGAATCGCAATTAAGGCAGATATTGCGATTGTTCGTTTGCTTTCGTGTAATTACTGCGGCACGCGGGATGTGCTCGCATTTTATTTCACGTTGCCCTTTTCATTATTTATGATATATGTGTATACATGTTTCTGCAGAAATGGAATTTAACGAGGTCAATCAAGCAACGTTGCTGCAGTTGACCAAATATTTCACGCTTTTTCGCCGCTGATCGTTACGCCATTGAAATATCGAGCGCGTTAGATTTTCGTAGAAGCGATTCGTTCGATCGTTCGGATTAGGGGGGTGACTGGCTTTTACGAGAGCGATCAGTTCAGGATGCCGTTTAAAGTGTCTCTCGCTCGCTTAGAAACGATCGAGAGACCTGCATATTTTATCAGATAGCAAACTTGCGGTTTCACCATTGATCGTGTCTTAATTGGATATCCTTTTATCAGACTTTCGGATAACGAGTGTTTTTACCGGACAGCCTATATATTTGGCCTGACATTAACGCTCCTACTTATTGCGCCGATATTATTACAGAAATATTATAAAAACATATCGTCTTATAGGAGCCAATTAAACTGCACCGTGGTTTTATCCGCAAAATTTTATTCGTCTCTTTGCTTTGACAATGGATCATTATATATATATATATATATATGTTTTATCACGATAATAACGAATCCAAGGAAGAGGCCATGAAACATCTTCTCTGAATCTCCTTTCCCTGGGGTGTTTCGTCATCGCTCTCCTCTTTGACAATTTCATCCTGAACAGTGGCGCTAATTGTGTCTTTTGGAAACCAAACGGCGAATGGGTCCGGGTTGTCTTCTATGTCTTCTCTACCACGAGTGCTAATCAATCCGTCGTCGCTCGTTAAAACCACAACTTTCGGAATGGCGTATACATTGAAGGTGCGTCGCAGTTCTTTCGCTGCTGGGCCATTTGACAGAGCGTACCTATACCAAGTGAATGAATTTTTAGTTTTAAACATGTACGAGCCGTGCAATTATAAGTATGCGAATGTTAAAACTTACCAGGGACCATGTTTCTCCATGAAGACCCGAGTCAGTGCTTTGTTGTCTTGATCGGAAGTTACGAAAAAGATTTCGAAGCTTTGTTTTTGTGCCTTGCCCAACTCGTAAGCACGTTTCAGTTGGTCCAAGAAGATTTGACAGGGTGGACACCACGAGGCAGAAAAATATAATAGAAAGAAGTCGATATCACGTAGAATGTCGTAAGCCATGACCAGCTCTTCCTTCTGATTTAGCACGAGTTGTCTCTTCAAAATTTCCATTCTGCAGAGTCGTTATATATTATTGCAAGGATAAAATAATACGTGGGCTCGAGAGTGGTGAAAATCGCAGAGTTTACTCCGAGGTTGATTGAATTTTCTTTTCTTCTTACTTTTGATTATAGCGCAAGGCAGCAACGCGTTTGAAACATCTTACTGCTGCACTTGTACACGTTCCGCTCTCTCGAATGGAAGCAGTAAACGAGATACGTCTACCGGCAAAGTCAGCGGTAGTAAATTTATCTTCGAGTAAAGAGAAAATTTGTTTAAAACCACCAGTTTCTGACGTTGTCACGCCAGACAAAGGAATATCGATTCTCCCTGTATTTCCTATCAGCGAGTTGTCTTTGTTTCACTCGGATTATACGTTCTTCATATTTTCCTCTATTTATCGGATATCAAAGATTCGCTTCCGTGCAAAAGCCAAGAGCATTTCCTTGTATGCGCTTATGTGCCATACAAATTCAATCCAAGTATAGCAATCACCTTATGGTGCACACGAATATACATTAAAAATTATTCAATTAAACAAAGAGACTAACTCGTGCAAAAAGGACAATAATAGCAGCGAGATTTGATGGATTTCGGGTACAATAAAAGGATAATTGGCGCGAAATGAGCGAATACCTGTTCTACAATATCGATTTCCATTCGAGTCGAACTAAAACAGGCTTTGGATAAAACATATTCGGCAGAAAAAGAAAGGAAAAAAGTATTTTACAATTCTAGCGAAAGGACAAAAAAGGATCAGTATTTTTAGTGTATATATACTCTTGACCCGTAAAAATCTATCCACGTGCGGATGATTTTGGAATGGTGGGTTGAAAGGTCGTTGAAAAGGCTCGTGGTTAAAGGGGCAGAGGGGGGGGGGGGGGCTGATTTTCGATCGATCGATTGCAAATGCGCCAAGCAACCATTACTCGTCCAGCCGATTAAGTCCCGAAACGGGAATACGCGACAAGATTGCACCACTTGGTTACTGAACGAACGGGGTTAACCCAGAATTGGGTGCTGAACAGCCAAGCTCTCGGAATCCCGCTTATTCCGATTAAGTCTTCGTTCAATTCGCGCTCTATCTGCTTTTCCGTTAAATGTCATTTCTCCCTTTTCAAAACTTTCGCATTTCCATCGTCCGCTCAAAAATCCTGCTATTTCAAACGATCCCAACCTCCGCTCCTTATTTGATTTCCACGTTTCTCTTACCTTCCAGACTCGATTAACCTTTCGAGTTCCGGAAAAGCTGAATCACGGGCGCCTATCACGAACGATCTATAAATATATACAGGCATAACATTTATTATTATTATAAAAGCTTTCGGATAATGCTAAAGAAGGATTTCGAAAGTGGAATGGGGGGGGGGGGGGCGGCAACTAAACCTTTAAAGCCCGAAACAACAATAATTCGTACGTTATCCATAAAATTATAGAAACTTATAGCTATAGGTGCGTTCCATCAGAATCTGTTTAGTTGCACGAATATCCCTGGTCGAATCAGAATATTTCGTGGAGTTAATTTGGTGTACTTTGGCACGTATGTAAGTGTGGGGGAAGAGAAAAGTGTGGCGGGGGGGGGGGGGGGCGAGACAGGCGAGAAGGGTGGAAAAAACGAGGCGAAACAGAGATAAGGAAGAAACAGCTTGCTCGGCGAAGCTTTTTATGGGAATCGTAGGCGGGCCGAGGCAGGCACGGATTCGTTAATTTGGTAAACAGAAGTCGGCGATGGTGTAGGGCTACATCGGCAAAGGGCGGCTGTATTACACGGGACGAGACGACGAGGCAGGCAGGGTCGAGGGAGAGATGCCACTGATAGGATGATGGAGGATGGAGAACAAGAATGGAATACGATGGAGTCTCCGCTACGAGCAACAGCTACGCCTCCTCCTAGCAGCAGGATTAAGGGGTTGGGGCGTGTGCAGAGAGCTCGCTCCCTTATCGAAATTCTTAATTAGAAAATTTTAATTATGTTTTGAGGCTGTAACGGTGCAAAAAGGAGTTGGCGAAGGGAAGAGGGGGGAGAGGGTTGGCACCAAGGATCGCTGAGATGGTGATGGGGCTCTGCGAGGAAGAGGGGGAGGGGGTGGTTTAGGGGGTGGTATCTGCGAAAGCTCCGCTGCTACGAGGAGATAGCGGATTTCTGCGCACGGCCTAGCAGTCGGTGTGCTTTATGTACCTCGCTCTTTTCGAGGAAGCGAGCTAGCGAGTGCCCAAGAACCACCGAGTGTACCGAGAGCCGCTTCAGCTGCTTCACCAAGGAGCCAAGCTCGACATGGCGAAGCCAATTAAGCTCGCGCCTCATAAAGATGCTTCAACGACGTTGTCCTCCGCGCCGTTATTAAATTTCACCTGCTCTACTCACCCTTCCTTCTTCCACTACCACTCTCTTTACCAGCCACTCCTCACTTTCCTCGCGCCCTTTTCTACTGGCCAAAAACTTTCTTCCGACCTTTGTCCCTTCGGTCATTGAGATATCAGTTTTCCTTCGTCCCAACCATCAGTCCACCACCCTCTTTTCTCTTCTCCTAAGTTTAATTGGGTCAGTGACTCTTTCAATACTATATATATATATATATATATATATATATATATACGTACCTTATCCTTGGATAATTTACTCATTTTATTGACACGCGAATCTAGTATTTTCAACGACCTTCGATGTACATTCTATTAAAAAATCTTACGTCGTTAAACTTTATGAGAATCCGGTGCTGTTCGAAAAATTATATTATCCAACCTCCATCAGTGGTATTGATCCAACGAATCAAGTTGTATCTAGGGAAATTTTTTCAATTTCTAGGCAAACGTCGTTCAAACGGTGCGTGTATACCTTGAAACATTATCAATGTAGATGTTTAGATTTCGAAAGGGGGGAGGAGATTTGTGTCGATAATAAATGGTTGCACAAGGTGGTGGCGTATAGACGTCCTGGAAACGAAGAAAGGAACCGTCTCGATAGTGTTAGCGGCGGTGTTTCGTAATTCCATCGGCACCGACGCTATACCTGAAGTAACCAACCTCCCTCTGCGAGCTCCATTAACTGTTTAACGAACCTCAATTTATTACGTTAGAAACCCTCTCTCTCTCTCTCTCCCTCTCTCACACACACACACACACAGACAATCCCCCCCCCCCCAACACTCCTCCCTCATCTGGATATTTTTCCTATCTTATCCTCCACCATCCCCACTTTGGCGGAGCGATTCGATGCTCCCCAATCTCGACCAACTTGTATTTTCTTGCTAACCGTGGAATTTAAAGAACTTGCAGAGTGTTGGACTAAAGTGGTTCCAACTGATCACTCGACGGTCCTGATGGACTTTTTCGCTCATTCCATTTCTCGCACGATTCTTATCTAAATTATCCAATTTTCTTTCTTTGATTTCTGCAGCGTGATTCCTGAAGCTACAAACGATGCTCGTCGTGGTTTCGCATTGCAGGATATAATTGACACGAAGGTGCGCGAGGAATACTGTCGCTTTCGTTGTGTGTGTAAATATTAAGAGAAGGGAGTAGGATCGTATGTATATGTATACATAGGTGGTCAGGGTATAGCTGGTTGAAGAAGTTTGGATATTGTGGTTTGCGGATGAGTACGGGAGGGAAGGGGGGGGGGCTTTCATGGGTCGAGCAAACAATTTTGGCCGGTCTGCCGCAAAAGCCATAGCCATCGTTGGTAGTTTCCAAGTCGAGCTAATATCGTAACGGTGTACGTGCACCGAGTGCAATCGCATTTACAATCTGGCAGGATTCGATTCGAACTGGCGGCGCCGGCTCATCGGCTGCCGCAGGACCTGTTGCCTCGATCCTAGAATTGCCAGGGCTTTCAAGATAATCTTGCAACCAACTAATCTCGTTTCGCCTTGGCACGATGATATTAGCCGCGTTATATAGAGTCAGGATCTTCTCCTGAAATGTTCGGCTTTGCAACGCTTTCTCCCAACAGTTATATACCCTATAATAGTCGAATCGCGTCTATCTGGAACTATGTCTACGAATTAGGAGAGGAAAATAATCAATTTTCTGCACGCCTGTAATCATCGATATTCTTTCTCGTATGTACAGGGTGTCCCACGAACGATGGCCATGCCAATACCATCGGATAAGGGACAAAAATCTAAGTAAAAAAGTTTTAAAAACTTTTTTGTTAGCACTTTTGGTTAAAAAGTTATTTGCAATTGAAGATTCCCGATTATACAGTAGCTTTTCTTAAAGAGGTAGATTGTTTTGGTCGCATTATAAGGCCAAAAATGCTAAAATTCTGTGAATTAGAATACTAAGAAAAGCACAAAGCCAAACATCCACTTGAGCCTGTGGTGTGTTTATGTTTTGATTATTTTTATGGCACACTCGCACTGCCGATCGGCCTTGAACCACTACAATAGTCTCAAGTGGATGTTTGGCTTTGTGTTTTTCTTAGTATTCCAATTCACAGAATCTTAGCATCCTTATAATGCGACCAAAACAATCTTCCTCTTAAAGAAGACCTGCTGTAATCGATAATCTTTAATTGCAAATAACTTTTTAACGAAGGGTGCTAGGAAAAAAGGTTTTACAACTTTTTTACTTAGATTTTTGTCCCCTATCCGATGGTATTGCCATGGCTATCGTTCGCGGGACACCTTGTATATATATATATATATAGATTCCCTTGGAATAGTCTACGAGAATAATGCAAGTTTGCAGGATTCCTCGCGAGGATGTAAATTTGAGCGATTTCTGGCTACGTCGACGCAAGGCACATTTATAATGGATTTAACGATCCGTAGCTAACCTCAGTTTCGCCGGTCTCTTCCCGAAGGAGATGTAAGGAAAGAGGATGGTCGGTGCAGGGGGAGAAATAAGCACGTCGAGAGATTCCCTTTGGCTCCCAAGGGCACGTATCCGCTCCTTATTCTGCCACCAGGTTGCCTATACGCTCCTAAAACCGCTCACCGAGTTACACCAACGTATTTATGGACCTTGCACGTGTGATTCTCCCTCGACTCTCCTCTCTCTCTCTCTCTATCCAAGCCTTTCTTCCTAATTTCAAACGAACCTTCTTCCGCATTAACCAACTTCCACTCGTACCTCTTCGTTCTACCTCGCTCGCTCGCACTGCTCAACCAAGTCTTACCTTACCCGCGCTCCGTACCAACCAACCAGGTGCAAGCTCGCTCTGCAAAGTTATCCTTCATCTTGACATAATTCACACTTTGCTTCTTCGAGTCGAATAATCTTCCATAGCCTGCTGATTATTAGCGCTTCCTCGAGTAACACGAAGGACACCATCCGGTTGATCGTTGAGTTTGGAGAGTTGCAGGTTCTGACGAGATCGGTACAGTAGAGCAACAGGTATACCAAATACCTTTAGATGTTTGTGCTTTGCCACGGTCGGTCGTGTTGGTTGTGGTGAATGACGTGAAATCGGTGTGTGTTGCACTGACGTCACGCTCGAACAGGCCGGCAGATCGATATTGGCAGGGCCGAATACTGGCTAAAAATGTAGATTGGCCCAACACTGTGCGCGTTTTCTCGCTTATTCATCCGGCAAAGCGCGACCTGCCCAACGAGCGTGAAGTAATTGAAAACACGCATCTCCGACCACCGTCGCCCATCCTAACTTTCAGGATACCTATCAGTCCATCCAGACCCCCCACCTCGTTATTGATCAACCTTCTGAATCTTCCTACAAAACTTTTCATCTTTCACTTATGATCCCCCCCCCCCCCTTCTATTGATTCCCTTTTTACCAGCCTCACACTCGTAACCTTTTCTCTTTCGATTCATATATAGTTTTCCGTCAACGAAACATTCCTACTAATCTCCATTCGTTGATTAAACTCGATTAAAGCTTCGTACTTGGAGCGAGGAGATCGATCGATCTTAAAGCGAAGCAGGGATTTAACGATCATAGAGGAAATAATCCGAGTAGACATAAAAGTAGCGCGAGTTTAATTCTCTAAGATGACTGCGTTATATATCGGTAGCAAAGGAATGCTGGTAAATTAATTTAAAACAGGTTGATCCCTCTGCATAACGCCTTTTGCTGCAGCCGCCTTGAGAATAAGAGTTTTCACGCTTTAAGCGAACAGGTGCCTTACAGAATTTCAGATTCACCGTGTAATTAATGAAAGCAAGAGCATGGCAAAGAGAATGTTAAAATCTACTATTCAAGGGTCGACCGGAGCTGCGTTTCTCAATTCGGAGGTTGCTTCGGGAAATTGTTCGTGAAACGTACGCTTGACAGCACTTTTAAGCTCGTTCACGTGTCACCAATGCAATGTCCACATTCAATGAGTGCATGTGCACTCGATGTTTCTTCTCCGGAGAGGCATCGGTCAAAGCTGACTTACTTGTCACGTCTGAAATTTTCATTTACGCGTCACTAGAGCACTTGGCACGTTTCCCGATGCTTTTTACACATAGTCCCTTTTATCCGTTCCTTTGACCCGACTGATCAGGGCATCGGTAGAAACATTATTGTTGATCTTTTACCGAACCATCACGAAATACATGTATGTAGATATACAAAATTGATCCAACATCGCGCGTGTCATGCTTCTGCTGATAATTGTAACAACGGATATGTAATTAATTGAATGGAGCATAGAAGAGGAATAAATCGGAAGTAACTATGACGCGAAGCATCGCGTCAGAATTATTAGCAGGCGTGTTGTCTATTCGAAGGAGGGTGTGAAGGTATTAGCGTGGAATAACGCGAGCAATTATCGGCCCGAGGTCCTCGCGTGGTGGTTGGTGTCCAATAAGTTGCACGCGTGCGTGCGCCAGTTACATAGCCGATGGGAGAGCAGCTGCAGCTGGGATATTCGGATATGTATCAAGATGTCCCACAGCTGTGTATTTGCGCAGCCTCGTGACACGAGTGAAATGGCCGGCCACGGCTAATTAGAAAGTCATCGTTTGATCCTCATCAAAAGGGATAGGCTGTTCGGCTTGCTTGGAGCTACATATTACGATTTACTAGCATGATCCCTTCCGATACTGGATTTCCGCCTAATGCGTTTCTCTCCGTCGTATCTCTGTCAGCTGGTGTTCCCGTAAATCTACGGATTTCCACCGATAAAACTGGTCCCATCGGTCGCGCGATCGAAGGTCGTCGATATTATGGTTGGAAATAATTGTAATATTCCTGCTTCACATTGGATAACGCGTGGTGGAAAGAATGTTTGGTTTATCGAGACAATTGTGCAGTGGTGGTGATTTTTAAATAAGGTAATTCAATGCCTTCGTCGTTCTCGCGGAATAGAAGCAGACTCTTTGGTAAGTTCCATACTGGCGCCTTCGGCTTTACCGCCGCTGCCGGTGGCATATGTATATATATATATATATATATATAGCCTTTGCAAAAGAGGGCCCCGTGTTTTATGCAAGCTTCGACTTTTATGCAATGAGAATGCAATATCAAACCTCGCGAGAGCTGGGCAAGGAGAGTGCAGTTGAATAAAATATCTCGGTGTTAAAAAAGGACGTGGAAAGGTATAGAGGCAAGGCAGGGGCTATGGTATAGTGTGTGGTACGGGCGGGGAGGGGAGAGAGAAAAAAGAAGAAGGGATTAGGTGCTGCTCCGATAACGGCGAGTCGAGAAATGGCTAGCAGACGCATTTCGATTTCCGTTTCCGTTCGGCATACAATAGATAATACGTTTTCACGTCGAAGCCAGTACATTTAGAGCCTCTCCTCATATCCTCCTTCGTCCATTAAACCGATTTATCTGTCTACCAAGCCCATCCCGTCTCCGCTTCACTTTCATCCAACTTTCACCGTTCGCTGCTTTATTCTATATCCCACTTCCTCATTCGGTCAGTAATATTCTCGACCATCCGTGTGGATTTTCATAGCAAACGTTCTATTCGTTATTTCTACCCTCCATATACGCTTCCATTTATTTCGCCATTTCTATCGATTTTATTTTTATTTTTTTTTGTTTTTGTAACATAGGGTGTTTTATTAGTTGGTACCAATCGCGTACGTTCGACGTAAGCGAACGGGTAAACGGGTTGTTGGGTAAGAAACACCGAGGAGCGAGGGAGGGTGGGTTTGTATGTGTTAATAGAGGGTTTCGCAGCGAGAGGGAGCGAGGCGTGGGAGGGAGGGGGCGTCGCGAGCTTTTCGCGCGATTATCGTGTCACGGTGGATTAAGCTTCGTAGATTTTAGTTACAGCTTGATATTTTGAGGAGTACGAGTGAGAGAGAGAGAGAGAGAGGGAGAGCAACCATAATGGTGAGGGAGTAGAGAGAGGGGGGGGGGGGGGGGGTTAGGGATATTCGAAACTTAGATTGGTGTCACGTGAGCGCCGATTTAAGGGTGGAGCGAGCTTACAGGGCCAAAGAAGTGAAGGAAAGGTTGTAACAGCACGATCCAGGTCGGCTTAAACGGTAAATCCGACGTAAGACTCGCCGCGAAACCTCTATTTCCGCGGACGCGTGTTTCCATGGTGTTTCCGCGGCTGCTACAATCCACACAAAGCTCGCTCGACATGACTCCCATGTAAATCTTAACGGATTAAGCGCATAATTGCCTCAGCCGTTCCGTAATTGAAGAGTACCTATCCCCCCTAACCACCGATTCCTTCCTTACCACACGGATACTATCGATTAATTAAAATGAGAAAATTATACGTCTCTCTTTGCTCAACGTCTTCTTCGTTACCTATATATAATGTATCCAACAACGTCTCTCTTTTGCTAGTCTAGCTTATGTTTAAGCTAGACGAAAATATTTTCTTTTATAATAATTCTAAACTCCCTCTCTCTCTCTCTCTCTCTCTCTCTCTCTCTCTCTCTCTCTCTCTCTCTCTCTCTCTCTCTCTCTCTCTCTCTCTCTCTCTCTCTCTACCGAACCTGAATGGGCGAACAACTGACGAATAACGAAAGAAAGAATAATCTTGATCGAACTAGTAGAAATTAATTGGTAAATTGATGAGAAATTTGGGGGAGAGGGCATGAAAATAATAATGAGGTTAATCATATTCACTTGTGATTGAACTACCACTAGGATACATCAAAAGCTTCCATTTTGGTCTACCGAACATTCATGATTTATCGTTTATCAATTTCAAAGTGGCCAGATTGGTTTACAATATCGTTTACGTTTTACGCGTACAACGATGTGAAAATGATGACGTTTGTCCAGTTATCCTGTAATTTTACTACGACGAGTGTTATTTTCTACCAACGAGATACCATTTCGAGAGAACGTACTATTTAATTAACTATTTTGTAAAGAGTCGGAGTTTTTAAAATACTGTTGAGATGGGAGGGGGTAAGAGCACTATATATTTGGAACGACGATTTTAGCCAAATATTATACACAGCGATAGAGATTCTCGTTAGTGTAATGTCATTACTGTAACTGATATAATATTGACTCAATGTCGGAGTCTCTGCGTCAAACGAATATCAGAACCAGCTTGGAGTCTGCTTTAATTCTGATTTACCGACATGTATTTCTCACATGAATCTCTTAATGAATTAATTTCTTAATTGGCTATTGCATATAATGGAAGGGAACTAAGACCCGAGCGCATATAACGAAATTAAGACTGCATATTACTGCCAAATACTGTCGAGGCACTGGTGGTTGTGCTATTATGCATTGCAAATATTTAATGCACCTAGAATAATTACATACCTGTGTAACCATGATGATTAACTAATGTCCTTTATCTTCCTTGTGTTTTTCAGGTAGGTCAATAACGCAGTATACTCGATTTGTGTTCAGTAAATTTTTCGGAGAACAGTGTTAAGAAACTGGACAGAATGATGATGGCAAACCTACCTCCTGTTATGCTACAACCACTTCATGATTACGGGATGCTGACTCCAACCCTTGGAATAAAGGTTAGCCCTTTAAACTTAACTTTCATTTTTCACTTCTTACCTGTCTCATTTTCGAGACACCAAAATTCTTGCAAAAGAAATAAATTTCATGCACCCAAATCCAATGTTCAAATGAGACATCTATTTACAAAACTTATTACATCCAGAAAATTGCCTTTAGATAACCTGTCAAAAATATATTTTCGTTTTAGTTATATTAGACAGAACTTTTAAATCTGGACGGTAAATAAGAACGCTATAATATAGCATTTGCACTTTCAGTATAAGTTTTATTAAATCAAAATAATGCGTGATACGCGTGCTATTTAGCTTTTTTATTTAAATATTTTGATAGCGTGTGTAAATACAATTCTGCAATTGACCGCCTAAAATATTTATATAACTTCGTTTTATTGACAATTTTGTAAGTAAATTCCAATTATTTTGATCTAGTATTCTTCTAATTTGAACAATGTATATTGTTAATATTGTTTCTTTATAATTTTATTCTCGACGTTTAGTGCGTGCAAAGAGAAAATATTGTAAAACTAATATTTACTCTGTGTGTGTGTATATGTCTGGCAAATAGTGTAGTATCATCCCACAAAAAACAAGCTTCGCTTGTAAAGAATGAACGGCAAGTACATAAGTCGTATCTAGCATAATTAATATAGTAATATAAAATATTTTAATTAAAAAAAATAATGAAATCCAAATGCTAGGCAAGTATAAATTTTTGTTACCATGATGAAAATTAAAATTTGAAAAAAGGAAAATAGTAACACAAAAATTATACTTGCCGGTGGCCCGTTGTATGCAATCGTATTAAATAGCCACATTTTTAACTTTTGAGAAGCAACGCTTAAATTGCAAGATAGCGACTTACACATGAATATTACGGGCCCGGCAAGTATAATTTTTGTGTTACTATTTTCCTTTTTCAAAATTTTAATTTTCATCATGGTAACAAAAATTTATACTTGCCTAGCATTTGGATTTCACTATTTTTTTTAATTAAAATATTTTATATTACTATATTAATTATGCTAGATACGACTTATGTACTTGCCGTTCTTTCTTTACAAGCGAAGCTTGTGTGGGATCTTATAACGTTTCGTAAGAACATAGGAGTTCATACTAATCAATTATTTTAACTAATTCAATCTAACAAAACATTTTCCAATATTTTCATCGTTCCATAATATAAAGTTTCAATTCAAAATATTAATTTATTATTCTATTAAATAAAATACAAAATATTACAATGATGAATTCTTATCATAGTTACACTTTTAAAGGCTTTTACCATAGTATTCACAATAACTGTTTGAATTATATTTCCAATATTTTATACGCAAAATCACCTTAAAGCCTTTCGCTTTCAAGAGTATGCTTCTAAATTTACTTCTAAATCCACCTTTTTCTTAGGTGTTACTCTCACTATCAACTTTCATTTTGGCTCTTTCTCTGGTAAACTAGTGCCATTTATTTATTCTTTTGATTAATATAAACTGTAAAATATATACCAGTTAATACAATGGAAGCCTATGTTTTTTAAGTGTACTGCTTTCAGTTTCCTGAAGTTACACACTGTATGCTCTATTACATGTAAAATATTGCAATCATGAGTTCTTTTCATATTTACAGATCCACATGATTTTGTTATAATTTTCATCAACTATGTGATTTTTAATTCCAAAATTGTATACCCAAAATCATCTACAAGCCCTTCATTTTTAAGGATTTGCTTGGAAATTCATCCCTTTTTCTTAACTGTTACTCCCAATATCAACTATGAATCAGGGCTCTTTTTCAAGCAAACTAGTGCCATTTGTATTTTCTTTTCACCAATATAAACTAGAAAATACACAAATTAATGCAATGGAAGCCTCTATTTTAGATATACTGCTTTCATTTTCCCAAATTTATACACTGTATTATGTATCGCATGGAAAATATTAAAATGATGACTTCGTTTCATTGTTTCCCTTCTAGATGATGTTTTCATTATACTTATTATTTAATTGACTTATATATTTCAAAAAGTTTATGCCCAAAATCACCTGCAAGCCTTTCATTATCAAGAATTGACCTCCAATTTTGTTAATTTCTCCACCTTTTTCTTAGATTTAACTCTCACTATTAACTTTGCATTATGGCTCTTACTATGGCAAACTGATATCATTTCTGATTTCTTATATTTAATATTACGGCTCAAGCCTGCACAATGACACAATAAACACGTTATTATAATTCAATCTGAAATAAAATCTCACTAAGTTCCAAAAAATATATTAAATATTATATTATAAAACTCAATGTTATACTTATGAGAGATTAAATAATTTTTTTCCAGATAATAATAATTTCTTTCTACTCTGATTAGGGAAGCGTAGATAAATATTTGGTTTTAATACTTTTTTCTATTATAATTGAATATTAAATAACGATTAGCAAATATTCATCTACTTTTCTTTAATCGTAGTACTAAGAAAGTTTTATTGTCTCCTGGATAATTGTTTGTATATATGATATAACTTATCCGACAGTTAAATTCCACATCAGTTTAAAGAAAAAACAGTTAAACATGCATTTTGTTAATGATTTCAACACCTGGAAGTTTAGCATATGATTTTTAAATACCTTAACAATTTCTTGCAATTAATATGCTCCTGATAATCACTGATGCACATAAATGTTGAAAGTATATATTTCTCCTTGGCACAGTGTTGAAAATATGTAACTATTAATTTTACTTCATCCAGTCAGCTCTATCCTCAACAATTCAAATAGAAATATTCTATCATTATTTATCTGAAAAAGAAATTTCACAAAGTACCACAAAGTATACTAACATCCTGTATTATAAAATTTAATGTTATAGTTAACTAATAATTGTCAACTCCTTATGTCATTATTATTCGAATATATTTGTCATTTTAAAAATTAAACTCATTCACTAACATAATAATGAACATTCTCACTGCATTAAATATACATAACCTTACATTACTATTGACAGTCAACAAGTCGCCGGATTAGTTATATCGATTACATCGATTTATTTGCAAGTTCACAACGTTTGTTGGAAGCAATGTGAAAATGACGTCACTTTCCTTAGCGGCCAACTTCAGCCCGAGACATACAGAATCAGCCTGGGACATTCACTCGAGAAGAAAGAAGGGAGAAGAATTTCAACTTCGGCATATATATAGCTAACAGAGTATGAGATCTCTGGATTACGTGAACCGATTTTAATGTTTATAGGCTCAAATGAAAGGTTTTTCCAAACCATTTTGAGTAAAGCTTTACTTATATCATGACAATTGATCATTCATAGAAATAAATCGGTTTGAAAATTGGGACGGCAAAACTTGCTGTATAAGTACACGGTAGTGCTCGGCGGTATAGACATGTCATTTTCTACTTTTATATGTACTTGCCGTCGAGACACTACCGTGTCTCTTGATATTTTTACATTCGAAGGAAAAGTACGTTAAATTCAGTAGCATCTAAAATTTCATACAGCAATTAATAATGTAGTTTCTTTAAAAAAATATTCAATTTTTATTTAACTCTTTAGGAATTCTAAAGACATTTTTCGATATCATAAGAATTCACAAACAACTGATTTTTTATCTCACAAAATGATACTCCAAAAAGCTTCTTTTTGCTAGGTAAGAAATGAATAATACTTTTCACACTTCAATTTTTGTGGAATTACATAGAAAAATACTAATAAATAGTATTAAAAAAAAGATGCATGTCATATTTACTGCTTATTGGAAGAATTTTTCGTTTGTATATAGTCACAGTAAATTTTCTTGTACAACGCAATCGGTGTATCATGCTTTATTTATAGGTTCATTACTCTATCACTATAGGTGGCTAAATTGTATTTAATGTTATCTGATATCTCTCGCTAGTATTCATCATACCTTTCGATTTTTAATACACGAATAAACGAAGTTTGACTCGATTACAAACTATGTGTTAAGTAATTGATGTTCTCTTAGCATATGTGTTCGTATTATATATAGAGTTACGTATTACGTAAACCTTTCGCAATAAATAATACAATTTTAGAAACAAGATCTGACAATGTTTAATAACTAGGAGCTACTCGGAACGGAATAATAACTCAAAGGACGCTCTTAGAACAATATTCTCGGTTCGCACGGATTTAGAGACACTTAAAAACACGTCTTGTTGGTAAGACAGTAGTCGCAGCTTCAGTTAATTTCGCACTCATACCGAAATTCATCTCACAACCGAACGTCCTTTGACAATACTTACTACATCTCTCCTTCCAGTACTTTCCAGTTTCCTTCACACACCATAACGAATACAATTAATGACACACTCGTATCTTCATACTCGCGTCTAATATGCCAAATCTTGAAGCTACTTTATAACGATATGTATATGTCCAATGGTACATATTCATAAATTTATAGTCAATTTTACCATATACATATATATATATACAATGTGGACACGTAAGACGCCCCAGAGCATGGATAAAAATGACGCGTATTTATTTCATTGTAAGAGATATTCAATTTTTTCATATGACCTTTTTGAAAGCAAATAACAAGAGGTTTCGAAGAGGTCCTATGCAAAAATTGAACATCTCTTATAGTGAAAGAGATACGCGTCATTTTATGTCCATGCTCTACCCTTACGTGCTAAACCCTGTATATTTAAAAGAATATTCAATACTTTGAATAGCAATTAATACTACATTTAACTTTTACACTTATGAAACAACGTGAGTAGAGTCCCCCTACTGCCAATAGCTATCACTACGGGGCTGCAAGTGGTACAATCGTCTCTTGATACGAATTATTTAACTCACCTTATATACATAAATAGTAAATACTAAGGCACGTTTGCAGTGTCCTTACTTTCACCGTGTATATTTTAAAAGTTACATAATTGAAATGGTATGACGACGACTCCATAAAATATAATAAAATTTCCTATTTTAAGCTAATTTTAACTCTACTGTTCTTTCTCTATAAAATTTGATCCAAAATAAGTATATTGATGTTTAAGGCTCAAGAAGGAAATCTACACTTTTAAGTGAAAGTTGCCAAATTTATTACATGGTCAGATAGGATTAATATCCTATTTGAAAAGCAACAGTAACATCGTATATCCTCCTATATTAGACAAACGCCCTTTGGATAAAGCGAATAAATTATGTAATAAAGCAAAAAATTTATTTTCGACAAAATATTGTATAAATGCTAGTAACAGTATTAACCCTCAAGCGATCGCGTAACCTCAAATTAATCGTTATTTATTATGTTGCGAAGTCGTGGAAAATTCGTTCACTCACCAATTCTATAAATAATAATGCTTTTTAAAGAGTTTGAAAAGCCATGCTACATTTTTGTTTGTTTGATTTCAATAAACGAGAATTATAAAGAAAATGTTGGCAAGTTTAAAACAATGTTAATGGCAGTGACTATTATCTTCTTTATGCTTTTTAAAACTATAATCATTAATCCCTTAGAGATTTCTAAATTCTGTTGGTGCGTTTCCTTTTCTTCTCTTCGAACTTTTTTTTTACAAATTTCATGTCTCATCCCTCAATATGCAATTTTTTAAAGCGCATAGCAGCTTTTCCTCTTTTGTCTCTTTTCTCCCTTTATATACGTATATTTGCATATTAACGATGTAGTTCATTTCGAGAAAGTAGCCGCTGGCAGGGCATTTAATAATGGATGGGACCTCGCGTGGCCAGCAACAATGAAATTCACTTTGTAATTCGTCCGGTGTTATAGCCAAGTAGTTGGCCAAAAGCAAATGCTAACTTTATTTAGTTAATGACAAAACCTTTAGTTCCCCTTGTAAAATACAAGATTCCACTTACACGCGTGTCAACAATTATGATTAGAGCATGTTAAAATGGTACGTCATGGACTTGCTCGGCGTCATTTTAGAACAACATTTAGGCGTATAATGTAATGCAGGGCACTTTGTTTTTTCACCAAGCTCTTCTCATGTGCATTTTATTAGGTTAAAACGCGCGCGCGCGCCTATAGAAAGTTGAATAACATTAGGTCATTTAATATATACATTCACTCAATTTCATTCAAAACAGAAAGTATGTTTATTCTATAGTCACAGAAGACTTTTGCATGAAATAATAATGTCAACAAATTTCTTCTCATATCTTTAATGCATATTGTTTAACTACACTACGAGGACTGCAATCCTCTGGCCACGTGGTAAAATTATAAAGTACTCTTCCAAATTCGCCATTGCAATTACAATGCTATAAAGCATTAGAATATTTGATACACGATTGATAAAAGTATTTCTCGAAAAGAGAGCTAGTGGAGGGAAAGAGGTGTGTGTTTAAAATAATTGTGTAAATTTCGTAGCAACGCAACGCGAGTAAGAAAGAGCAGTCCTTCGCAAAATATCTTTGGTTGGTTCGAGGGAGATCTTTTGTGGCGTTTCGCTGTAGCCGCAGTTTGAAAATACAGTGTTCGTCAGAGAAAGACTTTGGTGGGGCAAAGAACAGTGAGCAGCGAGAAGAAGAAGAGGAGGAGGAGGAGGAGGAGGAGGAGTACACGAAGCATACGGAAGAGAGAGAGAGAGAGAGAGAGAGAGGAAGAACGGCGGTGGTATACATGTGTGTAGAGCGTAGAATGTAGAGAGAAATATAAACCTTAAGCGTAGCTCTCCACAGCTGAACATTCCTCGATTTCATGTATTTTCCTTGCGTTAATTGAGACTCCTATAGGTCCGAGGCCCTGCGGCGGCTTGACGTCATTCGCACTCGTTTTCTACCTGGCATATATACACCGCAACGAAATATTTGCGCGTCACGAACACTCCGACAAATCTGACACACCAACAAGCATCCACCAATACCCAAGCAGTTACTACACCAGCAATGTATCGAGCACGAAATATAATTTCATTAGCCACTAGTGAGAAATTAATTTCGATTCTATCCAGCTTTGCCGTCCACGAATTTCCAATTATTCCCCCCATCACCGAGCCTAGCGGCCAAATTGATAAATATACTCTAGATATTTAATGCATCACGGCCAGGTCAATTTACGGTTACAAAGCTTCAACGTTTTTCAGTATTGTTTACCGCGCCCTTGCATATTGCACGCTGATGACGAAACGTTTGAGCAAGCTTCCCACTGCGTATATTGGCCCGTAACTTTTACAAAAACTTGTATCGAGCTTCATCGGAAGCGATATAGTTTTGCAAAAACCTCTGTTAATGGTTTCTCAATGATGGAAGAAGTGTATAAAGCACGAGGAACCGCGAGATCCAAAGTTTCCTCCGCGTGTCCTCTCTGGGCCTACGTGTTAGTAGCGACCTCTTGGACAAATTGGGTGCTTCGTTAAACATACGTAAACAGAGACATCGGAACCGGAGAGGTCACGTTGGTCCGTGCTAGAGCAACCAACAACGAAGAATCCCTTGGGAATACTTCATTATCGTCCACAGCAGCAGCAGCGGATTATTATTGCGAAAACATGCTAGAACGATTCTGTTTATTGCTTGAAATTCTCTGTAATCGCCCTCTCTCTCTCTCTCTCTCTCTGTCCAGACCCCCCACCCCAATCTTAATAATCATCTTCACCCTTTATAACATATCGCGATAAACAAAAATTCCGACGATTCCACGCGTAGCTCCGACTTAGCCTCGCCAAATAGCCTTGACAGAATAGCTTGTTCGCATAAACAAATGCCGTATGCAACATTGCACACGTGCTTTCATACATCAAGGGACTTTTCCTTTTCGTGCCAAGTTATCGAGCGGAAAAAGAAGGTAGGAATTCCCTCTCTCCCGGGTGAACGGATAAATCTATTTATCGGAAATTTGTTTATGAGGGAGGAAGAATGAATAAAAGGAGAAATGTTTGGTGGACGGGCAGGGATAAAAAGTTGGACAGAAGTTATTTCATAGACGCAGAGTAAGGGAACCAGCCAGCAGCGATCTTAAGAAGTATGACGTTGAATTCCACGAGGGAGCTCGGTGTTTGTAGTCTCCCTCCCCTCGCGCGCGCGCGCGCCTTGCCTTGCCTTGCCTTGCCTTTGTCGAGGTTTTCAGAAGATCGAAAGCACTGCTCTATGGCGGCGGCACCAGGCTGGATTCACTACGGAATTTTTGCACGGCAAATACTCCGGCGAAAAAATTGGCAAGCTATATCGCACGACAAGGCTGATTTGAATTTCTCGTGCGTCGGCTTTTTGTAGACTGGTCGGTTAGGGTAGGAGGGGCAATAGTGGCGTTCGTCTCGACGTCTAAGACGAGACACGTCGCATTGAATATTCCATAAATAAATCGGCGTTTAATAGAAATTCGGAGGAGTTCCTAAGAGAGAGAGAGAGAGAGAGAGAGAGGGGGGGGGGAGGCGACCCATCGCTCACTGTCATCCTTTGCCGAGCGTCACCATCCGATATCTCAATAATATTCAGTTTATAAACTTTCAATGGTTCCCTCATTACGCGCTTGTCGAAGCCTGATTTTAATTCTTTTCGAGCTTCTTCCAGGCGTTCTGATCCCATAGGCATTATCTCTCGCCTTTGGATATTTCAACGTACACACACGTACCGATCGATACGCACACACACACGCACGCACGCTTTCCCTGTTACTACATCAGTTGCACAAACAATCCTCGTTGCATTTCTCATCTGCAACGCATCTTTCTTCTTCCTATTTTAGCAATTTTTTTCTTTAATAAATAATGTCGCTGTAAATGACGAGATATTTGAGCAAAATCCCGACACTAGAATACAGCCGACGCTTATTGTTTCGTTGATCGTTTTCTAAATATACAAAAAAATTTGAAAGTGGTAGAGAAAAGTTGCGGCGCGAAGATGGAGCTTGACAATTGTTAATGGGCAGAGCAGCAGAAAGTAACGCTCGAGGTAGCGAAGAAAATACCACGCAGTTGCCAGTCGAGACTATAAAGTATCAGCGCAACTGTTGCTCGTAAACGTTTGTCGATATAGCTGGCCCATTAAAAAAAGTTGCATAAGCAGAGGCAGAAGAGGAGAGAGAGGCTTGGCTATTTTCCTCGTTTGAACGACTACGAGAGTGGATGTGCACCAGTTGTTGCTACAAGACGATTTCGAAGATGCCCTTTGTCGTGGCTAATCCATTGTAATTTGCATCTTTTCACCCTTTTCTCCCTACCTTCGTCACGTTTCCGCCTCTTTCATATTACTAACAGATCATTTAGTTCTTCAACACTTTATCCAGTGCTTCTTCTTTTTCTCCCTCTTTTCGCTACTCACTGGTCAGTATGATAATGACGGCTCTTGAACTTTTATCGCTTTACTTATCTTGCAAAATACCTGTAATAATTTTAAAGCAAACTTTACTAATTTAAGTTACAGTCTTGCGAAAGGATCTCGATCGAACAATTACAGTAAACTCGAATCGTCCAAATCGAATTGTTTTCCTTTTTTGTTTTTTTTTTTTTTTATGTAAATTAATTATCCTCAAACAAATATTCAACATCAGCGATGAATTTGCGGTGGAATTTAGCGTATAATTGTGCACATAATGTAGCTGGAAAATGATACGTTAATTTTTCATTGCAAATGGCAATTTGTTGGAAAATTATTACCAGAGTCGAAAAATTTGGTCTGACTTTAACCTAAAATTTAGTTCAAAAACAGGCCTTTAGATACTATAATAGTAACCGGCCTTTGGACTACTTAGAGGCAAAACAGATCAAAAGCAGGTCTCAGATAGGTTAAAACCAGGACATGCTTACTAAAATTGCTTCGGCTGTGTTGAGAATAAAATTTAAATTATAATATAATTACTGAAAGTTTAGATAGGTCATGTAACACAAATTCATATGTCGAGATTGGTTACTATAAACCTAACCCTATATGTTTAACACTTATGAGAGAATAGACCTGGTCTCCCTGGTCTGGGCTTGGGTTGAGCAGCCCTGATCTGGTGCCGCTGGGTACGTACTTAAGTATATTCGTGGATTACAAATTGGGAGCGAGAACGCTCCGCGCGGTAGCCACCTGGTGGTAGCGAGTAGAAGCTGGGAACTTTTAGTTTAAAATCAAACTAAATTTATACCATAACCTTCTTTTGATCTAATATAGTTTAAAACCGGACCAAATTTTAGCATAACCTTCTTTTAATCTAATGTAGTTCAAAAGTAGACCAAATTTGTAACAAACAAATTTGTCGTGACCTGTTTTTGATCTACAAAATATTTCCAATAGGTCAATATCAGGTCTAACTAGGTTAAAATAAGATGTTCGCTTTGTCGGCATTGCAAAACATCAAAGGAATTAGACTATAAGCAGGACAAATTTTTCGACTCGGGTAAGCAGAAATGTTCGTTTATGCATCCTCGATTAAAATTTATGGTGGGATAAAAATTTGGATGGAAGCTACAAATGTCCGGTGTTCCGAAGGAGGCTGAAGTCTTGACTTTTTCACTATTCTCCCGCAGTGATGTTTCGTGCAATGTTATTATCTCGGTTAAAGAGGAGGGCAAAACAATAAGCATTGTTAGAGAGCTTTGCAGTAGCAGCAGCAGGGAAGCAAGCGAACCGATTCGCGCGCTCGAAGCTTTCTACTTTGTTTGCTCGTAGAGAGGAGGAGGGAGTGGCAGGCCGGATAGGGGGTGGCAGTGGGAATTGCAATGGGAATGGGGAATAGAGGGGCGTAAAGGGGGGAGGTTTGGAGATTCGTGGCGTCGTCAGCCGTTAGTGAGCCACAGAAGGCACCTGTCCACTTGCACACTCTATCCGTCGCTACAGGAGAATCCTGCGGCCTTGCAACGCCAACCTCAAAATGCATGCAGCTTTTTAATTACATAGCTGCCCGGAAGCGCGATTTACGATTTCCATGGAAATGGAATTCTCCTGCTGCCTCGCCTTCTTTTTTCTTCAACTCGCCTATCGCGCATCGCTGCACCACTATTCCCCTCGCTCTCACCCTCTCTCCATTTGTCAGGCCAGCGTTAAGCTGATATCGAAGCGCGCCACGGCATATCTGCAGATGCGGATGAGCTTCCTGATTAATGGTCTGCTACATGGATGGATTCCCTTCGAACGTCGCCTTCATTTTCGACAAAATCAAAACCTTTGTAACAATTCTACAATATTTCTCTACAATTATATATTCTTTCAACTTTATTCCACTTATCGATTTATATTCATTGTGCTTTTTCGACTATAGTTCGCTTCTTATTTTTTTTTTTTTTTTTCTGGAAACGTCAAATGCCTTGACGTCATCATTCATGGACATGTATTCGGACTGAAGAATTCTTGGGTAATTACATTAATGGAATTTTCTCCTGCTTTATGCGACTCTTTTGAGGGGAGGTAGATGGGTAGATTGAAAGAGCAAGAGATAAAGAGAAACAGAAAGAAGGCGGAAGAATATTGAAACGCAATCTATTCAGTTTTGCAGTTCTTCTTGGACTCTGAGTAAAAATCACAAGTCTTGGACCCAGCGCGAGTGTATCTCCTTTGAAGAACGATAAGGACGACCAAGTCAACGGCGAAGGTCCACTCCGTATCTTTAACAAGTTTCCACTGCCTGACGTACCGAGCTAGTTTCTTCTGAAATTTTCTTCACGGCACACAAAGAGACCAAACGAAACTCTGCTTCTTCTCGAAACTTAACCAAGCTGCCCTTAATCCAATTAAATATCACGCGAAATTTTCCTTTCCTCGACTCCCTGATATATCGTCTCTCTCTCTCTCTCTCTCTCTTATACACATATATTACTTATCCATTCATGCAGCGTTGATTCTAACTCGTTTCAATTGATTAAGAAACATCTTTTACTATTTTCTTCGTCGACGAGAGTGAGGTGGATAGCGTCTATAAAAGTAATTAAAAAAGTTTCGCCTGTTTATGTTTACTTTTTTTTTCTTCCAATATCAGTTTAAAATCATCGAAGCATTGACTCTCGTTACTTAAAGGTATTGGTAGGTACTTATTTATTTGGTGCGTTCGCAAGGTCAGCGGCTCACGTCGGTAGGGTCGTAATAGCTCGAAGGGTCGGTTAATCGCAAATAAATGACGATCGATATCCAGTCTACGCGGGAGCTTGAGGAGAGTCGCTTGAGATACATTGTATAAAAAATTAATGTCCTATAGACGGTGAAGCACCCCTGTGGAAAATTTTGGAAACACACGCGTTGTGGGAGACGCGCGCGGAAGCCAGTGATAAGGAAACGCTCGATCATGCCTTTCGAGCCAACATCTTTTTTTTTTTTATTATTCCAACAACGCGAGGAAGGAAAAAGCTCGACCCTAATCTAGCTACCAACAAAATATCGCAGCTACGTTTCAATCTTTCAAAGCAGTATTCGCAGCAGGCTTATTATGTTTATAATTTTATTACGTGGAGGGGTTTGTTCTTTGGAGGAATAATGAAAATAATAATCTATTGTTTCCACGGGACAAAGAGATGAGAAAGGAAAAAGGAGATTCGGACGATCAACCGAGCAAGGTGTTTAATAAAAGTTTTAATTAATCGCCTAGCTTTGGAAAGTTTTGCTTTCCCGTCTGATGCCGGCATTTGTCAGGCAGAGATGTGCAAGCCAGCAAGGCTAAGAGCGAGAGAGAAACGCAAAAATTTCCTCGCTTTATTTTTTCTTTTGCGCCGAGAGTCAATCGGCTCGAATAGATTTCCGGCCGGAAACTCCGGGGTAGAATGGTATTTTCGAATCGGTGACTTTTAGCGTGGCGAGGGGGGAGCTCGCCTCTTTTCTCGGAGTTTTTCATTCCGCTATTGTCTACGTGCACTCGAGGCACAAGCTGAAAGTGGCTTCGAGAAACATCGTGCCAGACAATGGAGTTGTCGCGCATTCCAAGGCACCGCTAAAGCACGGAAGGATCGTTCAGGGCTGAGGGGGTGGGGGCGAAGGGCGGGAGGGGGACGCCACTGATATCTCAACGAGCGATTTTCCCAAACTACTCTTATGTGTATAAATATATATATATACGTATATATGCGTGTATATTTTACTTTACTTTAATCCACGACCAAATAGGCTGAAACGCGACGTGTGCACTCGCCAACGAGGATGTTGATCACGAAACAAACAGCAATAAAGGAATAGAAAATCAGAATCCGTGCATTATGATAGTGTCGAAAGGAAAATCAACTCTCGCTTTTCTGGATAACGATGACGAGATTATTCCGAATTTTGTCCAATTCTTCCGTCGAAGCTCTCCTAGCCGAAGAATCATCGCTGCTACGTACCAGTGAAGTTGGCTGAATTTGAGCGAAGAGCACGCGCTTTGTTGCGATATGAAGTGAAATTAACTGTCGAATGATGGAGGATTCGAGGCAGCGCAGGCCGATATGTATTTCGCTATAAATCAATCCATTTCGCTGACAATCGGTCTATCTTGATAATCAGTTTATGCTTTTGTTTCTAATTCGATGACGGTAGCTGGGGCAAAGCTTTGAACAATTCCCCTCGCGCGCGTTCTATTATTTGCCAGCATTCTCTCACGAGTTCGATATTAGTTTCTTCCGTAGGAAAATCTGAGCAATTAAGATTTTAACGACTATACGCTCTGTTGGAATTTTCACTTGAATCGAGTGAAACGAGGCTGGTTCGGCGAGTTCCGGATAAAATGAGAGTTTTCGTGTTGGCGCCAATCGAATGATCCATCGAGGTCCGCGAGTGTGAAAATAAGGCTAGCGGAGCGTGGAAGTTTTCATCAATTTGCCAACGATTCGACTCGCCTGGATTTCATTCGACTCTGTGGGACAGGGCTGCGTTAATTTTTCAGATGCGCGAGCAGCTGCACGCACCCACGCTGCTGTGCCGGGTCCTCGGATTTTCCTCCAATTGGGAGCTCGTGTAATTTAATTAATAGAATTGGTCGGGTGCCGCCGCAGTAACGTTCGTTTGAAAAAAAAAAAAAAAAAAAAAAGATGGTGGTGCTTCTGCGAAGCAGCCCGGAACGGTAATAGGCGCGCACTTATCGGCGCAGAAAGCGTTAGAGAAAAGTAATGAAATAAATACGGATGTGAGATAAATCGAGCAGCGGGAGGCTGAAAATTGCATTGGCTTACGGCTCGCGCGCTATTCCGGCAAATGGCGGAACGGTAAATGCGGCACGGCGGGGGCGGCTTGGCAAATGGAAAATTGAGCCGTCGTACGATTTTAGCGTGGGACGTGTCGGATCCCAATGCGGACACATATTGGACTTGCCCCCCCCAACCTCCTCTCTCTTTCGGAAGCACTAGCGCTGCACACAGTACCGGTACACAGGACCGGTGCACGCGCGGCCAGCAAAGCGGCTCTCGCTCGGCACCGATCCTCCTCTCGTTGGTATACCTGCGGCGTCCTAACGGCCACTCGATTTCGCATTACTAAAAACAGTGGAAAGTCTGCCTGGAATACCATTTTCCCTAGTCCCCACCGCCTACCCTAACAGCGAAACCTTTATCTTTCATTTCTTTTTACGTCCTCCAACTTTACGAAGCGCAAGCCCTGATCCAGCTAATAATACTCAACGTTTAGGACCCTTTACAACTGCTCCCGAAAAGCGCGCATAGCAACGCGTTATTCGAAAATGGTAAACCTCGCTTCCTACCATTTCAGTCCTCTTAATTGTTTTTTAATTACCATCCTCCATATTGCACTTGCGCTTTTATTTTCCGGCCATATAATAAACCCATTGGTAATCCGGCTGATTGCAAAATACGTTCCCCAATTGTTTCCCTTGATTTCTGACGAATTTCAACGAATGACTGAAGGCTCGGGGATGCCGCTGCTGCTTGCTGCTTATTTCACTTTTTTGCCCGCGCAAAAAATGGCAGGAATTAGCCATTGGAAATTGGCAAACGTAAGCGCGCGGTGCATTTTACCACACGTCATTCAAAGCATCGCGCGAGCAAGGATCTGATAATAATTCAATTTAGCTCGGGGAATTCGATAGCAACGGCAGTGGGCTTGTCTCAGTTAACGAAACTCCCTGCTACGACGTATATATATATATATATATATATCACTCTGGCGTTTTCCATGACTGAAATTAGAGAAAATTCATATGTGTCTGCGAATGGAACGTTAAGCCTGCAGACTATCTTTGGTAGACTGGCCCGAGGCAAGATACGCTTGTCGAGATAGACGAGGTGGGAAATCGATGGAGCGTCCGAAAATGCTCCTAGCAACCATATCGTTGGAGAAAAAGAAAATCTAAAACACCCTCTCTCCCTTGCGACCAGCTGCTGCAGCTTCGTCTCGTAATCTTGTTTGCTCGTGACAAACAATTTGCTCGCAGCCATATAATTGTCCGTAATTCGATACTCGCCCCTGTAGTTTCACTCTGTCGTGCTCTTGTCTTTTTTCCCTCTCTCTCTCTCTGCCCCCCTATCGTCTGTAAACCTCCAGTAGTAGTGGCGACCAGTGATCAGCCTGAACTGCTAGCTCGTCCCTTAATTGAGTACACTAATTAAGCGCTGGATTGAACCTCGGTTCGCTTTCCCCTTCAGCAATCCCGAGGCTCCGGCAACGTCGAACCTCATCGTTCACCGAGCTATCCTTTTACCGACTGAATACTTTGGAAATCTGATCTTTCGAATCTTGCCAGTGCTCCCCAAACAGTCTCGTCAAATCTATTAAATTTACCATCCATTCGTTGCTCTCGGTCCAATCATTTCCTACCACGAAGATTCATTTAACAGTGATATTTCTCGGGGAAGTGGTATGTGTAAACGTTAAATCGGACAAATGCGAGATTAAGAATGAAAAATTTACTTGGAGAGACTAACGAGTGTTGGGCGGGGGCAGTACTTTGTTTACGCGGAGAAACTCATGAGAAATTTATCCACGAAACACAATCTTCCGAAGGAATAAAATAGCTTATTGGATTTGGGGGCTGTTCGGGGCGGGAGGAGAAGAATCTTCTCTCTCTCCTCTTCTTCCGCTCCGCAGTTACCCCCGACTGGTGTTTCACGGACTCGCTAGTGCGCAGGGGAGAAACCGAGAATAACGGCTGTCAGCCTGTTCAGACCGCATTGTTAACCGAAGAATTTTTATGGGTCTTACACAAGTATCGCACCTATCCGAACCTATACCTATCTAACAGCAGCAGCCACGACCCTTCTCCCCTCCCTTCTTCCCTATTTTTTTATTTCAACCCCACTCCCCACTTAACTATCTTGGAAATCGATTAAAAATCCCCCCTCTTTCAGTATTTTTCCACTGCCATATTCTTACTTTCGACGCACGATATTCCCCGTATCTTTAGATTCTACGCATTCCTGTTCAAACTGATAATATCGGGATATGGGAAAGCCTCTTTCGAACCCTCCATTTTATTGAGATTATCGAGCCGCTAGGCCGTATGGAATTTGATTCACTTCTCGTGTCCCAAAACTCTCTTAGCTGCCATTCACCTCCTTTTTTGCCCCCCTCCCCCGGAGAGATTTTTTTTTTCATTGCAACGCTACTGCTATCACACGGCTGCTGGATTATGCTTCTTTTGTACGCGTGCTGCCAGCCTTTATGTAGTCGGGGCACGAGTGAACACGCAACAAAGACCGCACCACACCGGAAGAAACTTTCCACGAAAGCAGACTCGACTACTACTAAGAAACAAGAGGGGAAAAACTTGTCGTTATTCTTATACACTGGCAATTTTCCGTTTGATATGCTCAATTATAAATTCAAAACAAATAACACGCAAGCTGAATTTTTCTTGAGATACGTAATTATTTACAATACAAATTAGTCGCTAGAATCGAATAAAAACAAAACACAAAGGCATCATGTTGTGCGTTTGTTAATTGTGTTATTTTAATGATATAAAAATATTGCTTGGTTTAATTAAATACATTTTGCAACGGACGTACGATAAACGGTAAATGTGACAGCATTGTATTTTCACTGTTAAAGTAAATCAATTAATTAGTAGCGTACATTAATTTGTCGTTAATACGGTGGTAATTCCTGCTGAGCGATTGGCCGCTTGATGGGAAATTTTACTTTTGCGGATAGCGAAAATTTAGCGAATGGTTGGTAACGAGTGGTTGAAATAGTCTCCGAAATCGAATAAATGATTGCGCGATTGGTGCATCGAGGGCCGAAAAGCTTCCAAATCGATTTCTTAATACACTTTGAAGGAAAATTAAGCAAACGGTGAGAATAAGAGAGGATGCTGGAGGGGCTGATGATTAACGTACAGTGAGGAGTTGCGGGGTTATTTGAAAACTACTTATGCGCGATTTAAAGAAAGTGAAAGGGTAAGAGAAGGATCCGAGATCTCACCTTGCGAATCGATGTGATTGTACAATTGAACTTGCTGCTTGGCTCGGGTACACGAGGCTTGGTAATATCTGTAGGATTCGGTTATCACTTCACTCAAATGGGCTACCTTGATCGACCCATTACCCGATTCCTGCTGCACAGCTCCCCTCCTCAATCAAATCAAATGGTTGAATTTTTTCCCTACCGGCTTCTTTCACAAATTTTCTTTCCTCTCGCAAACCTCAATTACTATCGCAGAACCTCGGTGAAATCAAGCAAATTCTCCCTTATAATATCGTTTCCCTTTGTCTTTTACAATCGATGGATTACGTACATTCTATTATTTATTGATCTCGTAAACTTTCGTCCGCGGTACTCTTCGATCGTACACTGGAACAATATTTTTCTTGATAAAACGTATATGGCATTGCGGAAGAAGTTTATTTGCTGACCAGTCGGAAAACACGCCGATCCCGAGCGCAGACTTTACTAATCCTGACATTCAGGCTTACTCGAGGTCTCGTGAATCTTGGATTTTTCTTTCGACGGCCTGGAGATGTCGAATTTTTCTTGAGCCAATAACTCTTGCGAGGAGGTCAGCAGGTGTTGCTTGCTCTTCCTTTGGCTTTTCTCAAAAAGAATTTTGGTAAAACGGTGTGTGCGCAATTTAAAATAAATCCCGCCGAATCACCATTGCACTGCTATTAATTTGACAGAGAAAATGAAAGTTGTTGACGCTGATTGATGAATTTTGCTTTTGACAAGGGGGAAGCGAGAGCTAGTAAAAAGGGAAGAAAACTAATCGGCTGTGTAGGCCTGCAATAAGTTAGCATGACCCAAGTATTTGGCGGCTTAACGCGCATCGCGCGAACGTTGAAAAGTCGAAAGGGCCTTCGTAGAGGTGCCTTGGGAAGGATGCAAAGAGCAAAGGGAGAGTTTGTAATCGGTCAGCAGGGAGCCAGAACGATGGAAATCACGTCGTAACTCTTGCAGCTCTAAAATACAGGGTCGACTCGGCGATTGGTCAAAGTATAGCCTTAGCTGTACCACTGAGCCACTCGCGGATCAGCCTATTGAACCGCGTACGATACACGACGAAACTTTTGCCTAGATCTATGAAATTTCTTTTGGGTAAAACAATTTATTCTATTTACTGGTTTATTGTGTATGAAGGAATAAGTAATAGATGGAAAATGTGTGTGCGCGTGGTCCACTGGGACTGGGCCTCGCCTCGCCTCGCCTCGGTTCCAAGTAGTAGCCAGCCAGCATCCACGGTGCCTGCCTGCCTGTGTAACTGATGTGGGGAAGCGATATACGAGGATGGAAATCGACTTGTGTGCGGAGGTCGAAGGCTCCGTGAATCAGGCTTGGATGTCTGCGACTTGGAATGAGAGGGAGAAAGAATGATAAGAGAAAGTTGGTAAAGGGCCGGTGAGGAGGGGGGGGGGGGGGGGATCCAAGTGAAAATTCTTGGCGAATCCACGGCTTCCATTGGTCGAGGCACGGTGTGAGCGGTTGCACACTGGTGACGACGGATCGCTCGGGGCTTTAAATAAATAAAGAGTGACGGAGGGGGACGAGAGAAGCGCGAGGTAGAGCAGGACTCGGCCGCCGAGAATTCGCAGCAGGAAGGACGAGAGAGTCACCGCCGTCCTGGGAGCCATGCATCAGTCCCTATTATCTCCGACAGTCTAACTATTGGCTTCTCACTTGACGTAACTGAAATCTACAGAACCTTCAACCCCCCTTTTCTTTTCACCCTCCTCCTCCTCCTCCTCCTCCTCCTCTTCATTCCTTCGCGTTACCTACGAGAATGTGCCCCGCAAATTCCAAAAGAGAAATTACTCGAAATGCGATAATATCCTTCCCCAGTGACCGTCGGGAAATATTTGACCGAACGCAATTCGTTGAAAGCTTCGCTCCCGGCAAGGTCGTCGTCGTATTTGACGTCCCGAACTCGACAAAAAGTTGGAAAATTGAATGCAGCGTAGTAGTAATATTCCACCTGGATAGTTCCCCGATGCCTATTTATGACTGTTTCGCCAAAACAGAAATAGATTCGGCACTGTCCTATACTGCACAGCAGTGGCCCGGCCGCGTCACGATCCAGACTTTTCTCGATTGCTTGCTCGAAATATTTCGGCTTTGCAAGAGGAGACCGGGGAGTCTCAGCCTCTTTACCCCTTGTGTCCATTCATCGAAATTGCTTTCGCTCTACGCGAAACTATAATAGGAATGGATCGAGATTACGCGAATGGTGGGTCGTAGTGGTTTTTCTTTTTTCATCCGTAAGCCGTAACGAGACGGAGGATTATTTATGCGGGCAGCTGCGCAAACTATAAAGCGCGCGATATTTCGACCACGCTGGAACCGCAAACAAGCGAATATTGCACTTTAACGCGATCGTTTGTTCCGCGAAATAACGTCCATTGCCATTTACCAAGCTGCACAACGAATCTCGTTTTGGGAATGATACGTTAGTTTGCATCACGCATATGAATAATTACCATCGAGTTCATTGCCAGGCATAATCTCCTAATTGGCCTCTTCCGACGGTAATTAGTCAAGGAGAATGATTCCCTCTTCCTTTTTCATTTATGCCTCGCGTGTCTTTTTCAACGTTATCCTTTACTGATTCCTGCACTGTATTATTTATATAGATACAAATAATAGGCAGTAGCTCGGTTGAATCTCGTATCACAAAAACTGCATCATTCTTTATTCTTTGCATGGTTTTCCTCACTCTGGCAATTGTATATTGCCTAAAGATTTTTTCCAGAGTTCTTTAGACACATTTATCAGGTGGTTCTCATTATTGACAAAGGGCGACCCCATGTATTATTTCATTCGAACATCATTCTTAAGATTACGCATTCTTACGCGGGTGGTAATAGCTATATGGAACAATCATTGCAATGTGGAGGTTGCTTTTGTTCAATCGTGAGGAGTCACTCGTATAGTTTGTGAAAAGTTTTTCAGTATTAAAAATGTATTAATCTGGCTATAATTCGTATCGGTATAGTTTCTAATGAAGAGTGGGTGGATAAGGGAGGGGGGGGGGGGGGAGTTTTTTAAGTAGATAAAAATTGTGATAGATCGAGGAAGCAGCAAATGCGAGCAGGTTTAAGAGGCCCGTGTTAATCTGAGGTAAAACGATGAAGGATGGTTGAACGACAGAGGGGCGTAGTACTATCGAGGAAATCGTACAAGCGATACACTCGTTACTTGTGCTTGAAGGCCTCTTTAACGTGCGTGTTAGGCTTTGCTTATTTTCTGCGCAATAACGCCATTCTTACCTCACTGTAATTACCGATCGAGCAAGAAGGAAAGTTACGAGCTTACGGTGCTAAGCTCGGAGCTTTACTACGAGTCTTTTTCCGATGTCTGGATCTTACGAGATTTTTTCCAAGCAAGTTGTGAGCTGCTTTTACGCATTGTTAATTTTTAAACTCAATTACAGTCGAACTGGATTGAGATGGTACGAAAAATTTGCTAAAAACTTTCAACGGATAATTAAAAATTGCTTCATGTTTTTAGTATTAGCGTCGTCTTCTTCCTCCCTTGTATACGTTTATATGTATAATGCAATCACTCGAGTGATTGTTCATTAGCATATAAGATTCAGTCAAAGAATTCCTCGTCTCTTTCTCCATTAGATTATTCTTTCATATTTAGCATGCACTCTATACATCTAATTCCGTGTTTAAATTTATCTACTTAAGCTCATATCGTCAGATCTGTGTAAGCTACAGTTAAAAACAATTATACCTTGTTTTTGCGCGTCGTCAATTGTGAGTTTCGACTTTAACTATATCAAAGTTTATGATTATACTATTAATAATAAATTTGCGTCGCGAAGTAAACTACTGAAACAAGCTTATATCGCGTTTCATAAATTATAGCTCTATGTCGCGTAATCTCATATCGCAGTGAGAAAATCATACACTGGAGGTTCTTAGTGAGAAGTGCCGAGTGAAAACAAGAATAAGCTTTCTTAGCTACGTTAATAATTTCAAGAGATTGGCTAATGAGTTTGAGCGAATATCGAATATTATGGCCAGGTTGAAATTTTCGTTGAGCGAGGGGGTATTAGCGTTGGTCGGATTTGCAATATGTTCTGAGAATTGGTGGTTCTCGCTGGTGGTATAAGAATTGTCAGTTTGCGCAAAGCCCCAGACCCAATTTTGCGTGGCAGAAATCGGAGCAGCTAGTAGGTACGTAATGGCGTTAAACGAGAAAGGGAAGGGTTTGAGCGCGGGCCAGCTGGAAGTTAATCCTTAACGTACGTCGCGATTTCGCGATCTGCATACTGCTTACCCTGGGTAATTTCTCCAGGACTTAAGGTTGGGCGTGGGTGGGCTGATTCGCGCGAAACGGTTTGCCCAACGTATTAAGCCGTCGGCACGGTAGAATTAACGATATATATATATATATATATCTCTCCCCCCCCCCCCTAGGGCTCGTACGAACGCACACACACACACACACTACTATTCTCGATTTCGTTTGCACTTCTCCATCCACCGAGCGAGTGGCTTGGCTGAGAAGACTGCCGCCGCACACATCTTGTGTACCAAGCCAAGGCAGCCGCTGCGTTATTAACGTGCTACAGAGCTATATTAGAAGTCGTTGCTCGTAGACAGACTGCCAGCCAGCCCACGAGCAAAGTCATCGTTGTCGTGTCTTTCTTATTATCAGTTCCTATCGCTTTCTTATACCAGTCCTCCCCCCCCCCCCCCCACTCTCCTATATACTCATATGCCTTGTTAAATCCTAAATATATCCCTGTGCATGAATACCCTTGCTTACCTTGCCTGGCCAATTCCTACTTGTTCTCCTTGCAACTCACGCACACAGATGGCCCTTCCAACATTATGTCAAAACTCGATCTTTTCCTAGTTAGAGTAGTACAATGCGTCAATTTAATTGCATATTTATCTAATTCTAGTATTCTTATTTTTGTTGCAGGTAAGACGTTTTTTTTACACTTTTCCACGATTAATCGGGATTTATGGTAAGTAAAATATAGAGGGAACTAAGCTTTTAATGTGTAAGATTAATAAGTTCTTCGCACTTTCGAGTTTGCCACTTTTCTTTGATTAAGAAAGCTATTTTTTTGCACGGCGTGATAATGTCTTTTTGTACCGAAAATGCAATCTAGTTCATTCAAGGGGCTGCCACGTTTATTCATGAGATTATCGCAGAAAATTGGGTAATCCTTTGAATTAATTATGGCATTGAAAGTTGTTACGGCCTTCGGTATTCTGGTTGTGAAGATCCCAGGTGTCGTAGATCACAGGCCCTGGCTTTACTTCGATCTTCGTCGTCGATGATCTCGGCTCGTTTGTCCGATGAACGAGCACACTGGACGAGCTATTAATGATCGGATAACTTCGCGAAGGTCTCTTAATTACCCCAGGTCTCAGAAATTTTGGGAGAGAATCGACAAACTACTTTTTCTTTCAATAGCAATCCGCGCTTAAAGACACTTGAGAAATTTTCTTCTCTATTTTCTTTATCTCTTCTTTATTTTTACTTTATACTTATCAATAGCATAAACATACCCGAGACATCTCTAGGGTGACGATGTTGTTATCCACACGTATCAATTATATGTATTTGTAACCTTTAGTTGTGAAGCAATGACCTTAACTATAATTTCAGTTATAACAGGTAAGTCTCGCACATAAATCTGAGTCGTAAGAATAATTTAATCAAGCTTCTTACACGGTTTTAGAATGATTTTGTAATATCACCTTATATATATATATATGTTGTACCTAGAAAATTGAACCAGATTATATCAGCCTATGATAAATTTACCTGACATTTATTTGGCTCTGATTTATTCCTAATTTTGGTCCTAGATTTTATGCTTTCTAAGATTTCTTGCAAGAAGTTTTTGAGTAAGATGTGCAATAAAAGCTATGCACGAAGAAATAATTTAAATCAAGTTTATATTGTGTATCTGCAGCTCTAGCATCATATTTGTACATTACAAGGAAAAATTACTTCATTTCATTAGCATTTAAATTTTCATACAATTTATTTTATAATATAATTTCTTTTTAAAAGCATATCCAGAAATTTATAGTGAACTAAACGAGTAAAAACTTTTCATACACCTCAATTACATTGAAATACACAGACAAAGTAATACTGAGCAATAGATTCATTCAGGGAAAGTGGTTAACACAGTTTTTACTTATAAGGTCTGGTAAAAACAATAATCATGATTTTATATAACCAAAATCTATAATATTTGTATAAAGTTTTTATTGAGGTAGCAGTCTAGTAAATCGACCGGTTTTGCAAGGTATTCTTCGGGAATTTTTTTAACTACCTAAATGAAGTGCAAAAAATCGGAAAATGTTATATGTTATTAATACTCTATTGAACTATACAAAAATATATATATATTTTTTTAATTTTTACAATATTTTATTTAAATTATATGGGTTCAAAGTAGGTAAAAAAAACGTGTGCTACTGGCCCCTGAGGTATCTCCAGTTTGGGTAATCGGAAACAAAAAAGTGCAACGGATTATTGTTCAGTAGGATTTTCATTCTGGCCTGAACTAGAAAAAATTAATTTGGTTGAAAAATAACAAAATCGCGAACTTGGAAAAAAAGGTACAATTTTTTTAGTGCAAATTGGGCTGTAACTTGAAAAATAATGGATGAAAAAAAATTATTCTAGTTCCGGCCAGAATTACAGATGTGTAGAACAACCTGTAAAAATTTCAGCCCGATCGGTTCAATAGAAAATCTGTTATGCCCGGGGCCGACCGAGAAAACGTGGTTTCGAGAAAAACGCGTTTAAAGTTTGGCTAACAGAACTTTCATCCTCACACTAATCGTCGATCCTCGGTGCGTGCAACAAACTTTAGGTCTCTTCATACATGTCAAACGCGGGTATATCTGGTTATATTCTTTCGTATATCACAAGGTATACGAAACTTCAAGGAAATATAAAGGTAATGAGTCATAATAGTGAGGAATAACCGTTAGCAGCTGTCGCGCAACTTACAGCGTTCAATTATGTGGGGCTCTCGAATATATGTTATATCTTTGTTAATAATGTTAATATTATGAATATCGGTTTAAAATTTATACACCATATTCTCGTGTTGGTATACTATCGAAATATGAAAAAAAAATTTTTTTCGATCCAAACAACTAGACTACTACCTTAAACATTGAGCTCTGGCTATAAAAAGAAAATGATCTATTTTTGATTTTTCATACACTCAACGTTTAGATATTGATGCACCTATAAAAGGTAAGTTCACACATAATATTATATCAATACAGCAACATGTATATTTTGCTGATATTCTATAAATTTGCAAGAAACACATTTAAACATTATTTTTTCCTCTTTTGACATTAAACATACTAAAGATTTTTTATACACTTGTGTTTGAGGAGATGAGGGCTAGTTGACTGAGTTCTTGTAAATTAGCCTGTACAAGACTTACAGTGTATATATGTATATATTTTATTGAATTGTGTAATATCAGAAGAGTATTCATATACATTTGTTTTTTGAGTCTTATTTATGCATTGTAATCATAACAAATAAGAAAGGATATATTTGTCTATTATTAAAAGAACAAGACACTAAGTTAAATTACCCCATATGCGGGATTATTTGACTATTTGAACTCTTAATGAAAAGAAATAGAAACCAGTAGTATAATGAATACTTAATTTCTTAATATATTAATATTATTAACAAATAATAAGAGCAATGACTTATAAATCGTTATCAAAATCGTAGTTAATGCATCTATAAACTAATTTATTAAACATTCCGGTACATTTTTCATGGGGTCCGCCTACAATTTATGCATTGCACCCATTTTTCACCACTAACGCTATTACGATAAAATTCATCGCATACCAAATACTCAGTTTCATCTTCCGACTCAGAGTTTGGCGAATTTTTAACAGATGGAGATGTAGAAGCCACTGGTTATATGGTTAACCGACAAGCCCCATACGTCATAACTACGCATTTTGAAAAAATAACATTAAAATTACAGGTCGTTCATAAAAACTTAATGAGTAAAATTGTTAATAACCAAACCAATTTTTGAAACCTAAATGAGAATACATAAAACCGTATGAAAAATTGATAATTTACAATTAGTCTGAATAAGAATATAATTACTTACCGTATATATTTTTGGATGAATTGCACTTAATCTCACAGAGGGTTAGCGTTTACCATAGAAATCATCTCCAACAACGTCTCTAATAAAACAAAAATACGCGATAATGACATTTTGTAGTGGATAATAGTGCAATTATAAGCAATTAGTTAACTTACATGTTAAATTAATTAGCCTCGATCTCCCCTACATTTCAAAAGGGTCATTTGACCACCGAAAGGTAGCTTTAGTGTTAATAATATTTTAGCAAACAGGAATTTGTTGCTCGGTATATAAAAGGGTGATGATTAGCACTCTCCAGCTTTACATATAAATAAAATTTTAATGGTTGATCTTATTAAATAATTGGGGACAGAGCTATTACATTGCATATTTACCGCATACGCGGTATAACATTTTATTCACGTGCCAAAAAAATTATTTTTATGAGGTAAGATATGCAGGCCACTTCCTCCCATGTTTACCGATTTAAAAGAGATGTAAAAAAAGAACGGTAATATAGCGAATATAATTTTACAATATGTTTCGTTATTTACCCTATTCAGTGTCAGAGGATATCCCAAAATATTATTTACCCGTGTTAAATGGAGAGACCAAGCTGGACAAACTTTTTCAAATGCCAAAGTCAAAAGGTGAAAACTATTAAACTTCATTTTTTGAAAATACTCAAATATTACGTAGCGCGCGCGAGATGCAGTAATAGGCATAAACTATATCGTAGTAAAGACGATATTATTTATCTACAAGTTTTTAACCTATTACAGTCGAGAGGCACCCCTCTCTCAGGGGTCACTTATCGGAGAGTAAATATTAGTCATTTCGAGAGCACAAAGGGCTAATACCTTTTCTTTCCCTTTTTTCAGATACAGATAATGTGCATATGAGCAGAGTGACTGCTTCAAATAAATTAAATATCATTTCTGATGTATACAACGATAATTTTCCGTGCAATAGAATTTGAGATAAATAAAATTGACTTATAAGGTCTTCATACTTATGAAAGTATAACATACCTATCCGAGATGCTTGGCAAAATTTTCCGGTCGAACGATGGGTTATTGACAAATGATAATCTTCTAGGATGTATTATACAGCATTCTTTTAGGTATTCATGCGACGCGTCGTAGTAAAGTTTCAAGGAAAATACAGCTTTGCAGTATTTTCAAGTTGTTTTATTTTTGATGATTTGATGATATTAAAATTTCATCTGGATTGTGCCAAACCCTCTCATATTTTACATTATAACCGTGCTTTAAAGCGAAAGAGATTTTTTTGACAGAAGTAGAGTTTAACTTTTCGTTTGTTCGTTTCAATTAAAGCCGACAGTGTTTTTCATATTTGATTCTGAGCTGTTGCAAAAGCTCTTTCCCAAAGGAGATTACAATATACCAGGAAGAACACGTCGGGGAAGCATTAAACGTCCACCGGATGGGAATGGTTGCAAAATTAATCTTCTATTAACCCTTTCAACTTGGGTCAAAAATCACGGCAAATCTTAATAAGATTTTCAGCACTTGGACACGTGGTGTAGGACAACGAGTTTACATTCATTAAAGTTTCATGCAATTATCAAAGTGAAGAAGAGGTTTTTTAAACTCGCAAGCTAAGGCCGATGGGCCATTTCATAGTTTCGAGAGAGTATTTGACTCTTGGCAATGTTGTCATTTAAGGGGAGGTCTCGCGGTGCGGAGGATACGGTATTCATCGGAGAACCGAGGCGGCTCCGCGATTCGAGAGGAGAACGCGATGATTCCAGTGTTCTCGCGCTGCGTATTTTTTCCGTCTTTTTTTTCTCAGACGGATATGGAAATATTAGATTTCCGAAGCGTCTCTGTAGTTGGCTTTGCTGGTCGCGTATCGTCAGAAATTAGGAGGAGTGGAGGTAAATAGAGAAGAGGTGGGAGAGGAACTCGTGCGAGACGCCAGCGTTGGCCCGTGTAATCATGGCACAGAGATCCACTGAATAGTTAAATCCTGTATGTGCGGCGCACTCGGCCGAGTTACATTTTTCGCGAGTTAAGCGAGTTATAGCGTACTGCTCTTGCCTGCCACAGTGTCCCCTTATATACCTTTTCCGCTCTTTCGCGCAATTAAATAGTTTAAAAAATCCTGTTATTAAATGACTTTTTAATATTATTTGCCCGGCAAACGGCGAATCGAGTTGTTGTTTCCCATGCCAGAATCGCCCCGGCGGCGGCAGTGGCGTTGCTTCGCCGCTGCCCAAGAACAAAGGGCACCGAGAAAAATTACTTTCATCCGATTTCAAATCGCGTTATATCCCGGTCTTTTTCAACAATTGCATCAAACTCTATCCACCAGCCTCCTAATTTACGTTTTCTCCTTTCCCTATTTTCTTGCCTCTCCTTAATCCACTTACTTCCTCCTTTAAAATATTATTCTCAGACCTATAGTCGTCTCGTTTTTCTTTTTCTTTTTAGAAATTAATTATACCTTTGGTTATTCCAGAGCTACGATTCTGGTTAACCATCATTGCGGTAAGTTGGTTCGAAATAAGCTCCGATCATTATAAAACGTACAGTCAAAAGTATCAGGAATCAGCCAGCTCTGCTCGCAATGTAGACGAGTTTTGTGTAGCTTTTGCCATGCAGGATTGTCGAAGAAGAGGTTGGTCAAGGGTGATTATTCGAAAATTTAGTTTCTCTCCATTTTCCTTTTTCTTTAGCAGGATTTGTCCGAGGACAACTTAACTCTCCCTGCTGCCGTTTTCTCAAGTTTCTTCCTCTGTCGAGAGCAGTAATCTCCGCTCCGTACAAACACTCGTGCCGCTTACCGAAGAGTCCTCGTTGATCGTGTACGGATAGACCTGCAGACAATCCCTTCTATTCACCTTCCTTTTCTCTTTCTCTTTCTTCCCCCATTTTACTCGCTTCATTCCGCTCCAGTATATAGTTGACTTGATCCAAAAATCAAGGATCTCCGAGCAATCTGATGAAAGGTTACAGCGTCTGGGATATGCAAGGCAGAGACCCCAGGTTTTCGCACTTTCGGTTTTAACCCAATTCTCAGCGCGTGGAGAATCATGATTAGGCAAACTTGGGGAGGAGAATACTTTCGGGGTACTTTCGCGGTGTTCTCCAAACTGTAATCGAGGGTAGCGGGTTTCGAGAGAGGAGCTAGTATAAGAGCGCGCGAGTGTATCTGGAGTGTAAGGCTTGCACGCGGGGGTGCTGTTGGGATTGATGAAGAGGGACGAGTTTCGGCATGGAATGAGGGATGGTTATGCATGGGGTGAAAGGGGAGTGAAAAGGGGGGTAGAAGGAGGCTGTTGCAGGTGGCGTGGCGCGAGATAATCCGGCGTAGATCGCGCAGACTCGTGGCTGCTCGGGGTGTCTCGGCGAGCGGTGGTTGCTCGATTGGTCATAGCTGGCAGTTGGTGGGGCTCGGTTCTCTCGTTTGAATGCTTCGTGTATGCCGCGCGGCGGTAGCGGAATCGGCGGCTGTGGCGTCGGCGTCGGCGTCGGCGTCGAGCTGCGCGACTACTCCAATGCTCAGTTGTGTCAAGCTAGGCGATCGAGTAGGACGCTATTTAATCGTTCCGCCTCCAAGTCTCTCACGTACACACACACACACACACACATTCCACTCACTCTCCTTCTCTTTCTCTCTTTCTCTCTCTCTCTCTCTCTCCCTTCTCTCTTTCTCCTCCTGTCCATCTCTTCCTCCCCCTGTTTCTTCACTTCTTTTCCTCTCTTTCCCATCTGTTTCCCCTCTTTTTTGCACACGTTTTTCCTCCACTCTCTCTCGCTCACACACACACACACACACCACGCAAACAGAGAAACAAACACGTGCATAAACATTGCTATCCCTCTCACACTTTGTCTCTTTCTTTAACCCACACCACACTGTACACACACACTTAGACACATATTACAGCACACACACACATTGTCGCCACGTACATAGAAGCTAGCGCGCACACGCTTCTCCCTTTGCTCTTGTCAATCCTACTTTGCTTTCCTAGCGTTACCATACAGCCCTCCCCTTCCTCCCGCCTACGCATTCAGTTTCCATTTCTCTCGCGCATTCCTTTCTCCCCTTTTCCCTTCTCCTCCTCCTCCTCCTCCTCCCCCCTCGAACTCTTCCTATTTCTCTCTCTACGCTTCATTCACTCATCCCCTTTCCAATTCGACCTTACCCCCCAATCTCTCAGTCCTATTCCTACCGTCTTTCAATCGCCAGCAACAACGATCCGCTCCAATTTCACTCTCTCCTCTCCCACCCCCGCACACAGAACCTCGGGTCCACGCGCGCATAAGACACAGCCGAGCCAAAACTCTCGATCTCGGAAACGACCGAATTTTCTGAGAAAAGAAGGAGCATCGAGGAAGGGGCTTCGGAAATACACTGGAAGACAGCCACTGGTCGCGAAGAGACGGCACAGTTCGGGATACACACGTGACAACTACTAATGCCAATTCAACTAAAATTACAACTACCTTTGCGAATACGAGACGCGACTACTACCCGGTGAGAGAGCATCGAGTCGAGAGAGAACGTTGCAATAAGATACAGCCATTCCTCCGCTACACATTTATCCTCTAATTTCTCATCGCAAACCCCCCCCCCCCCTCCTCCCCCGCACCTTCTGTCTCCCTCTCTCTCTCTTTCTTTCTTTCGTCGATTACACTATATCACCGTACATCTCTGCGATTCGTTGTTTCGAGACGCGTGCGTGCTCGTCTAAAATACTAGCTTGTCAGGCAGTGCTCGTGTGTTTGTGCCCCGTGCCAGCAGCACTAATTCAGCAACAGAAACCTTACCAGTTGGATTGCTAGTACGTTGCCAACTCTTTCAAGGTCACCGTTCTAATTACAAGAACAAGTCCTATACCTGACTGACGAATCTTGCTGGCTACCTTGTCACGCTTGTTCCCATCTCTAAACGGGCCGAGTATCACTGCGCGCGACACGGAACAGCTGCGATTTGTCTGAATTACCTTCGCAGTCGCAAGCTAGGGAAGAACGTGAAGAGGGGTGGAAGGAGCGACGAGTCAAGGAGAGAGAGAGAGTGAGTTTGCCGAAAGTTCTGGCGAAGAGCAGGGGATTTGCGGAAAAGCAAGGAAAATACTTAACGAGAGGGTAGGCGAAACGGGCGATCTCGAGAGAACTTGTTGGACGGCCCTGAATCTCGAGAATTTTCGTGGAACGAGAAAATTCCTTATTGAAGCTACGCTTAATTGAGAGAGAGAGAGAGGGGGGAGAGAGAGAAAACTCTTAGCCCGAAGCATACGGAGGAGAACACGAGGCCAGCACGTTTAGCCGAGAAATGTACGACGCGTGAAAGAAATCTCTCTCGAACCTGAAAGAGTTCCATGAGAGGAAAAGTTTAGTTTTTTCTTATCGCAGGGCTGCACAGTAGCCTTCGATATATGTTTTATGTAAGTACGTAACGTGTAACGTATAAATATTAATGTAATACTAAGGAAAACTGAACAAAGCGTCATATCGTTAATTAGTCGACAGAGACGAGCTAAGAGAATCGCGTCAAGACAATCAAGCACAGTAGTTGTGGATCGAGCATATTTGAGAGGGAGGAGAAAAAGAAGTGGTGGAGCGCTCTCCTGAAATAGAGAGAGAAAGAAAGAAAGAGAGTCCCGATCAATCGTACATCGGGAGTCAGAAGGTGGAAGAATTTGTGTCTCTTTATGTGATCTTCGGCATCTGTACCGAATCTACGTGTGTCTGAATCTCGTTATATCTATATACAAACGTAAATATAGTAATATACACGTATAAAAATAAATATATAAACAAGAAATCTATATATATGTAAATATATATATATATATATAGATATATTTACACTACTATATACATATACGTTTATATGTATACACCCTTTGCACATATCCGATTGTCGCGCCACGCCGGACGGCGGCGTGACACTCGATCAGCTGGTCAGGAACAACCGAGCGAAAGTTCGTCTTGAAGCGAAGAGTCGAAGGAGCGACGAAGGGAAGGACGAGGAGGAGAATAAGAGGAAATTCACGTACCAGCGATTATAAGAAAAGTCCCGCATCAGGGCACACATCTCTGTCAATCTTCGTGACAATCATTTTCAACTAGTTCAGTTAGCACCGTAACCCACGTACCCCAATTTTTAATCGTCTCTATCTTCGTCCTCCAAGCTGTTATTCAACCATCTCTCTCTCTCTCTCTCTCTCTCGGCCCCTCTCCTATTTAAATAATTATAAATATATCTGAGGAATAATAAGGGAGAAGGGAAGATCGGAGGAAGGAAGAAAGTAGCATTTACCCCGTAACCTACGTCGTTTCAATTAACGTGCGAGTATATCGTGCGAGGGCAAGATACTGCGAGAGAAATTTTCTTCGCATTTCTCGCTCGAGCCTTGCTGCGCTCTCTTATCGCCCGTCTCACAAAGGGGATCCCCCGCGTCTCTATCCTTACACCTCGTGACGGGGACAACTTCCACGAGATCCGCAAGATTCATTGGTGCTGCACACCCACCGACTCGCTCACACACCGACAATCATATTTGGACACGAGGCGCTCGCGCGCGCGTGTGTGCACCAGCTTATAGCTAGAAGTTGGTCCTGTAGTTAGAGGATATACTAGTCCTGTTATCGTGCTTGCGTATGTTTCTGTGTACGTCTGTGTCGTCGCCTAAGAGTAGCAATTAAGAACGTTTCGGACTACGCGCGAACGGCGCGTATCTCGAGTAATAGACGCGAGGAAGAGTAGGAGGAGGGAGAAGAGTGTTAGAGAGAAGGAATAGAATAAATCTGGTACGACGGAGTCAGCTGGCAAACTGTGGTGGTCTCCGCATTGGTGGGATCGAGCTGGTAGGACCGAAGTGGTGCTGAGAGCATCGCTGGAACGCGGTAGAAGGATCAAGTGGAGCGTGCACACTATCGCGGGTTACGGCTCGTATCCACCAAAGCCTCGGCCCGAGGAAGCTCTAGGCGTTGAAGAGGCAAAATCCTCTTTCACCACGTATTTTCATTCGTATCCGTTCGTGCCGGGTGGTGCGGTGCCCCTGCCACCGCCTCTGCTCAACAACACAGTCGCCGCGGCGGCAGCGGTCACCCCAGGCCTGGCCGATCACCTATTCGGTCCCCAACAACCCTGCAACCTAGCTTGCACCTGCACTTGTGCCGCCACCATCCTAGCCAACTGCAACCCGCATCATCATCATCAGCAACAGCAACAGCATCATCAGCAGCAGCAGCAACAGCACCATCATCAGCAACAACAACTTCACCGGGCACTCGGCACTGTTCTCCTTCAACCGGTTGACCACATCAAAGACGCCATGGTGAGTTTCCCTAATCATCCCTCTATTCCACAGCCAAATTATCTCTACTGTTCAGTTCGGATGATACTCCGGACGGCAGCCACTCACCGCACCTCAAAGTTACGCGCTCTTGCTAAACGGATTCTCTTTGGTCTTTTCGATCCGTGCAGGGAGAGAGAGAGAGAGAGAGAGCAAGGCTGTTTAATCCTTCGATGTACTTGGCGCGAGGCTGACTTCTTTCCGCGCCTCCGAGTATACGCGCGACCATCTAGATTTCCCGAAAGATCGCGATACGCTACGCTGCAGCGGTGAATCGGGCTGGATTTAGCCGCGACAAGCCGCGATGAATTACTTGCAACGTTTGCCGTGTAAACAGGGAGCTTATTCCTACCGAAATCCCAAGCTGGCGCGAACTCGGATCAGGTATGCGTCCTGGCGGGAAGCTTTAAATCCCAGCCTGTCTACGACGGCATCCTCTTTAATCCCTCGATCGATGAGTGTCGAGTCTTCGCGCTAACAGCCAGCCAACATTCTTGGCCAATCCTCTCTTTCCACCAAATCCTTTGTCACTATCTCTTCGAAACCTAATTTTCTCTTCTCCCGCGTTTACCCCAATTTTTTCCTCCTTCCTCCTATCTGCCAGATCAACCTTGTCGTTCGAACAATCCTTCCATCGGTTCAATATACACGTTTCATCACAGGCGAGTCCTTCGTCACCTCGCGAATATTCTTTGCCGATAAATCCGAGTTGCTGAGAAATTGCCTGAAAAGTGCACCTTCTAAACGGTCCGTGCGTAACTTAAATTTTCCTGCTATTCTTTCGGGAAAGTGATAAAACTGTACGAGTGAAATGGTAACCCGAAAACTCGATGATTTTCTATGCCGCAAATAATCTTCAAATGAGTTTACCACTCTTGGAAGGTTTTAGATGTATGTATATTGACTTTGCGACACGCAGAGTCCATTTGTAAAAGATTTGCAATTTTAAGAGATTGGCAATTTGAACGTTTGGAATTTCTACTCTCTTCATCCGTCGGATCAGTGATCGTCGTGACAAAGATCGTCACTGAGAACGCTCGCAGTTCTCTGCTGCTTGATTATCGAGTCGGAATGTAGACGCGCAAACGTGAACAAAAGTTACTTGTTTCCTTCTTATTCTTCTCTCGTAGAACAGAGTTACGTGGTACTCGAGGTGTTGGAGGAGAGCGGTCGTTGCCTCCGTGGAAATAGCGAGCCGTTTGAACGCACTGCTGCTGCAGTGATTTATACCGGCAGTGAATATATTGGCATTGCACACACACACACAGAAACACACAATGAATTCACACGGTGGGCCCCCTCGCGCGCGTTCCCTGCGTTTTCCATCACTTTGCTCAGATTTTTGCTTATCGTTATGAGAAATAAAACGGTGCAACCGTGTTCGCGTGTGCTCCAGTTCGATCAATGCTACTAAAGGTATCAGTTTACATAAATCTATCCACACTCTCGCTTCGCATACATATATCCATCTGTCTTGCGCTCCAAGTACTTTGTACTCCAATTGTTTTTGCGACATTCCATTATAGGGGATCGTAAATCCCACCCCGAATGATCAATTTTTCTCTTGTTGTTTCTTTTACAGCTGCAAGTGATGTATCGCGATAGTAAATTTGTTTCACGAATTGTGGTCTAGCACTTTATATGCCCCTCTCTCCTCCACCTACACAACAATCGGAGCAACCTCTTCAATTTAGTCACCGAGAGTGTTAACGTATAGGTCATATAAATAAAAAAACAATTGAACAGAGAACAAAATAAAAAGATTTATTTCGTCGTCCACCGTTAATCGACAAAGCGTGTAGCGAGTAGCCGAGGTACTGCGTGTTTTTTAAATATTGTCGAATATCTCGATGACGCAGAGTTTTCTCCTCGGTTTTCACGACATCTTTCCTTTTATATTTACGCTTTTAGCAGAAAGGTGGTTATCGAATCTTAACGCACCTGTATACATCCAGTTCTTTTTCCACGAGAAAACACAGGCAACGTAAACAAAATGAAACAGATATCGAATTTAACAAGGAATTGTTCTTCTCTCCCCCCCCCCCCCCACCCTTTTTCTTTTTCTTTTCCTCACGATATACTTTCTTCTTCTTCTTCTTTATACAGATCAGCTCGGTTTATTAGTGATAATTAATGCCAAGGCTACGTCCTGTAAACGACAGAGGACATAAAGAGAATAAACGAGACGAGACCCAGTATAAATTACTGTTGCTTCCTGTCTTCGAACAAACATGAAATGAATTTTCTAAAGAAAATAAACTTCTCATCCCGTGAACTTTTAGATGCAAACTTCTCCTCAGAATTTGAAATCATATTTTTGTTTTCATGCACGCTATACTGCGTTTCGACGAACAAATCCCAAATTATTGGCAATTACTTTTCTATTTATTTTACACGCATTGTAAAATTGATGTGCGACGTTTTTAAATAAGGCAGCTAGGCTCTCGCATTGTTGATTTAATTAGCTTTTAATTCCGAATAATCGTGCAGCCAGTTAGTCCAGTCGTCGTACTCGAGTTAATTAAGAGCGGAGAGAATGAGAAGTGCAATGATTTTAAAATACGCTGCTCCAAATCAAAATGCGAGAGTGCTACGAACTACCAACCCTGTTCCTTTTGATAAATTTTGCGAAATGTCTGCCGAAAAGTACACGCTAGAAACGTGCATAATCATCCCTTATATTCCATCAGTAAATTCGTCGAGCAAAGCACCTCAACATCTACGCCCTCCGGCATGTCGTCAGAATGAAAGCAGATCTAAACTTTGCGAGACACCCACGTTAATCTGTCGTCCGCCCCCCCTCCCCCTCTTTCTTTAACTCTGTATTACGTCAGTGGTAGTTGCCGTGCTCTAAAAATAAAAATAACGTTCAGCGATTATAGCGAACTGTATACTAGCTAATTAGTATCGTAGAAGCAACTCGCAAGCTTTGCTCTTAATTTTTATGAAAATTTATAGCTCGCGTCTGCTAATATTTATCAAGTTAGAAATGAGATCGTTTAGCAGCGGTACTTGGGTGAATTAATACGAATTATGATAAAATTCCACAATGAAAATGCGGAAAACGGGAGACACTGGTAAATTTAATTCAATTGTCAGTTTCTTGGCTGTAAATTGACGGGTATCGTGTTCAGTGTGAAATAGCTGTGATCCTGGTGAAATCACGGTACATAGGTATACATGCGGTTGGATTATATTCCGTCGTACAGTCACGCGGAAAATCTATACAAGTACGGACATCGCTACGTGGAATAACATTGCAGTGGCATGCACGTGTAAACCCTCTTGATTTCCGTAGCAAAACTGCCTTTGGTCGTAATATTCGTTCGTTTAAACATCCTGGTCGTAATTCCATTATCTCTCCGTTTAATTTTTTAATTTATCAAATATTAAGTAAAAACCGTCCGAAACTAATTTAAAACGAGACTTTCACCCTCGACGAGAGAATAGAAAAGTTATGCGGGAGGAATGAGAGCGCGTTGCATATTTCGCATCGCAATACGGAAAATGAAGCAATCAGTTAAATTCCAAGAGACGGGTCAATTCTAGCCATGGAATGTTATGGATGCGAGCGCTATTGTTGTTATACGAATGACATTTACAAATTTAACTTTTCACATTGAATTCCTATTCGTAACTGTGCTTGAGTAAATTTTATTATTATTTCAGTGGTAAAAGCGGGAAAAAACTATGGTGTGTGTGTGTGTGTGTGCTAAGAGAGTCGCGCGATAAAGGCAATAAAGCAATTGATAAAATCCTGTAGGCAATCGTCAATACCGATGGAATTGATGCGAATACGGCGTAAGAATTATATGGAACTGGTTGGTGATCTTGGCGTCCTTGCTCTCTCGATCGAATTTCACCGCAGTCGTACTACATATGTATATATATATACATGCACGAAAGCTCGCTCGGTAAGACGTAACGAGACAGGCACTGGCCGCCTCCGCCAATGGGATTCCGATAATGCACACGCGACTCACTAATCCCACTGCCAAATATAGCTCCCACCTTATTACCGCAATCCTAATTCTCATTCTCGATAAATATAAACATTGCTAACAATCCCTCCGCGTGCCGTACGATAAAAAGCTGGCGGCGAGGAAAATACAGCAGCAGCAAACACGCATTTTTAGTGTTAAAATGCATCGATAGGAGGCTCTTTACACGGCATCGATGCATGCTACAGCTTACGTTATCGAAAGCATGAAATTAATATCGTAGAATCGCGGCAGGTTCTATGCTGCGGGAAAAAATCAATATTTATAAGCTTAGCACGCGTTTTCGCGTTGGCTGCAGACACGAGCGAAACTGGTATTAATCAGGCGAGTGTTTACAGCTGAAAGGCCACGTGTTTCGCCACGCGTAAAGAGAAGGCAAAGCGCGCTATAGTAATATCGAGCCTCGGGCGTCTCTTGAATTCAGCTTTTACGATAATCCGTTCGATTTCATTGCAGCCCGATAAAAGAAGCGGGATTCCTACTGATTTCTTCTTTTACGACCCTACGAAAACAACGTTGCTGTTACTTTGGCGTTCGCTATTATTTCTACGATACCCAAATGTATTCCTATATATACGGCTCTACCCGTTTTCCACCATTTTTATTTCACCTTCGATGCGTGTTCCGACAACCTTCCTCCCTTCCGTTCTTTTACATATGGAAAGATTTCGTCCACGAGAATCGTTCGGACCCGATTCTTACCATTATATACCTATATATAATTGAGATACGAGCACACAATCTTTTTAACATTTCAGAGGAGCACGATGAATAGTTCGAATCGGTTGAAAGCTATCCTCGTGGCGATCGTGACTGGCTTCTGGGACGAACTCGAGAAGACTCGACGCTGTTTTTACTCACGTCGAGTAGAAAATAAAAAAAATAAAAATGTATCTCCCTCTTTTCGGTAAACGTGGGTCTTACGAGAGAGTGGTCTGGAAATAGGATATAGGCAGTGTTCTGTCTCGGAAAAGGGCTGGCATCTGGGAAAAGAGTAGAGTTTCCACATTTCCAGGGGGTCTGGAGGCCATCGCCGGTTGTCGTTCCGAGCTGGAAAGTGTGCTCAAACGGCCTCTTATATATACCGTGACGAAGTAACGTGCTTACACCTATTACGTCACGATAAATGGTAAAGGTGGAACGAGAACGTAGCACGAGTGGCCGAGGACTGCTAGCTTTCCAATGGAGAAAAAGTCTGCGAGATTCGAGCTTCCAAAAGTTTTGCCAGATGAAAACTTTTCATGGCTCCATTCGTGATCCGTGCGCTCCACGCGATAATCGATCTTTGTATCTCATCTCCGAGCTTTTCATGCTTTGCTGCTATCTTTACATCTCACCACCCTCTCTCTCTCTCTCTCTCGCTATCACCAGCATACTTTTGCGTTTTCCGCTATATCTCTGCATTACCAAACTCGAAACAAAGAAAGTAAAGGTTTATAGATCCTTGAAAACGGCAAAGTTTGTTGTTGTGCTTTCGAAGCAACCGAACGACTGGCCTGTAAAAAGAAGTATTCCATTTAAAACGCAACGCTCGCAGAAACTGTTATCTTCTTAGCACCTTAGCAAGCTGCACAAAAGGCTGTACGATGAACACGAAGATTTTCATAGAAGAGGAATGCGCTCTGCTAATTGCTCCTAACAACATGGAAATTCTGATATTATCGCAACGAGCTTGCATCGTTCCTTCGCTAAATGGAAAGCAGAAATTATTCTAAAGATCCCTCGGAAGGTGAAGCTGACTGTCGGAGATGGAGGCGATGTTTTTGGCTTTTCTGGGTAAGAGAGGATGGAAGTGGTGGTAGGTAGGAGAGAAAATCTATAGTCATGGAAGGGTCGTGAGTAAATTGGTCGAATTTTCACGCTCGTTTAGTGGCATTTGTATGAATTGCCAGTGTTATTAAGCAGCAACGGTGTTGGTGGGAGTGATTATTCTCTACTTGGCCGGGTTTTCGTGCTGGAATCGCTTGAACTTGGATCCTCGTGGAAGAAGAGTCGAGTGATTTAGGGGAATCCATCGGACGAGGGCTGTCTAGATCTATTATTGGTGTTGGAGCGTCGGAGCGTAAGTTAGTAGCCGCGAGAATGGGTGAGAGGGATCTGCTAGTTCTGCGCCGATGGTGTCTAGGGATAACGTGGCCGACGTATTAGGTAATTGTGGCGTCTCTCTCACTCCCCCCTCCCCCTCTCCCTCTTCTCCATCCACCCACTTAGAAGGGGTGATTTATATTGCTGGCACGTGACGCCAGTTACGAATTATCGTTAGCCTCCTTAGTCTCTCTCCGTTTTCTTTTTTCTCACCTTCTCCCCTTTTTTTTCTCCATTATCCCCTTTTTCAATCATCTTCGACCAGCGGTAAAAATGATCGTTTCCGCGTTCCTTGGAAATAAGCTAATTACGCGACTTTTTCACTTTTATTGTATATCAGACTCTTACGAACCATTTGGATCAAAGTTTTGTCACGTGGCTGTCCATGCAAGGTAGTATAAACGATATAGAACTGTTTTCCTAGACATTCCCAACTTTTCTCGTTTATTTTTGTCGTAGGTAAGTGACTCAGTCTTTCGCGCGTCATCCCGCACACTCGAATAGCGAATATCGGCTTGGTAAGTCGTAACTGTGCCAATGAGACGAAGCTAGTGTGCTTGCTCGAAACTCGCAAATTCCTGTTTATAGTCGCTCGAAGATTTGTAAAATACTTCACTTTAGCTTTCACGTAACAAGCAATCTCTGTATTTCGCTTTAATTAATGCCTAATAAATACCTGGCGAAAGGAATAATTAAGATGAAAGAGGAGACGTCTTCTTGTTAGGAGCGAAATACTAATGACGAAATAGATTGAATGAGGAAGGATAGACGAGTCTTTCTCTCCATGGTGTTTCTGCTAATATTACGTTCGCAAAACTGTTTTAATTTCGTACAATCGTATTTCGAAACCTTTTAAAAAAATATTCCAAATGGATATTAAATTATAATTTCCCACAGTCCTACGTTACTCACAATTCTCGTTGTTCTGATAATCTTCCTGTACATTCTCTGTAGTTTTAGTGAAATATTTCATGATGCTAATATCGGTTAATTATAGTTTACGATACTTGGATAATGTTGTTCAAAAGAAACTTTATGGAATACAGGTATACATCCAAGGCAAGATACTTTATGGAGGATTTTATCAGTGTTTTCTAAAAGTTTCCAACACGGACATAAAATTAAAGCACCAACGTTCTTCTTATCCCGGCCCATATTCCTAATACCTCTATGTCTGGCAATGGGATTTTAATGGATCTGTCAAGCGTGCTAATTCTTGCTTTGAGGGAGCTTCCGCACGATTGGTTTGGAAGGAGACTTCCAATGGAGATTTCTGGAATCGATGGATCTGTAGGAATAGCGGCATATGGCTAGAGCGCCGGCAAGTCCAGGAGCTGGGATGCGCGGGGAACCGTAAGAATCAAGCAATTGAGGAACAACGAAAAGTCGGAGCAACGGCTGCTGTCTCTCTGAGTGAGAGTGAGGTGCGGTAGCAGGAAGGGGGGGGGGGGATGGCAGAAAGGAAGCGGAGGTGCTTGGTCGGTTTTCCCGACGACTGTTTCTCAAGATTGCTTTTCCTGGGGAAATCTTATTGGCGTCCCGACTAACCCCTTCCTGCGCATCTCGTCTCTCTCTCTCTCTCTCCCCCCCCCCCCCCCCCCAAGCAGGAAAGTGATTTCGAACGAGGTGTCGTCGGAGTGTCGCCACCTCTCCCCTCTTCCACTACCTTACCATCCCATTCTACTTTATCCAATTCGCCAATTTCACTGAATCTTTCGAAACAGTTTTGTTTCTCAATAATATTATATCGCTCGTTTATCGAAATTCTGCATATTATTGATAAATGCTAAGGCTGTTCTTGGAAGGATGAAAATATTTGCACGCGTATATAAATCAATTAAAGAAACGATTTAAGGTGGAACGGTAGAAGTGGATGAAGCTACGATTTTGCGTTTTGGAATTAACCTTCATCGATAAGCACTGGTAGATCGATTCGTGTATCGATTCGAGGAGTTTGGAGAGATAGTGAAGTTAGTGTCCGAGCATCTGGGACTAGGTGTAGTGGTGGATAATGATAGTCGAGGGTGGAAGAGGGGTGAGGGGTGGTGGTTGTACAGGGGGTGGTAGAGGTGTCCTGTGGTTAGTCGGTACGTTACTGCGGTGCGCTGTGCGGTACCGAGCCGTCAAGTTCATATTGCCCGTTTCCTGTCATTAACGTGGGCGCATCGTGTACGCCGGCTTATCTATCCAGTCTCTCCGCCGCTCGTCTACCTGCGTAGATTCGTAACCTACGTAACTGTTTCCCCACGTGGACGCAACCGAGCTTCGCATAACAGACGCGCGAACACTCACCCATCAGCCTCACGCATTTGCGTGCTTTGCGGCTCGACTCGCCCGCCAAACCTCTCATCTCCTGATACTACTCATTCACTCGCTCCACCCACTGCAACTCAATAGCCAAGTACCAAATTCGTTCCTCCTTTTCATCTCGCTCGTCTTTTCCATCCTATAAACTCGTCCGATATCGATGCACACTAAACACTGAAATAGCTCCGAAAATTATTTAGCAAATAAATTATGCTGGGGAGAAGATCGTTTTTCAAAGAGTTAAATTTACTGCTCGAACAACTCCGACTTTGTAACAACGTTATTTTTATAATATATATATATATATATATATATATATATATAAAGTTACAACGACAAGCTTGGAACATTTTATAACTCAGGACTGTACTTGCAAAATTTACGTTTACAATTCTACAACATTTGCGTAATAATGACTATTAAATTGTTGATTTGCAGTCCAATGGAAATTTGCAAGGACGGACGTGGGTTAATACCATGTTATCCAGGATTGTCGTAGCAGTGATTTTGTTATACGAAAATTGTTCGCGCGGAGCGTAGATGGACGTGTTTTCGCGATGCATTTTCTAACGTTTCTAAAAGAGACAGAGGGAACGCGAGAGAGTGGGTTTTCAACGTCCAGTATCAGCATGTGTTTTCCAGCCAAGTTTTCTCGCATGACCAAAGACAATCCGGAAGTTTGCGACTGGTGCAGCAGCATCGCGTGGAAGTTTTCAGAGTTGCCTCTGCGTCGTCTCGTGGGTCTCGCGGGGTGCATAGTCTCCGTAACAAACGATGCAGACGTCTGCCGAGACAGTGTTGAAGAAAAAATCTCTCCATCTTTCTCATTGCGAGGCAACGCAACGCCATTACTCGTGTTACTATACGACAAGAAAGTTTTGACAGGCGCGAATCCCTTTAAACCAGTTGCACCGGAAGGCAACTGGTGAAGGAAACCCGTTAACCACTGTTCCCTTAACTCTTCTCTATCTTCCTCTCGGCTCTCTCTCTCTCTCTCTCTCTCTCTTGTGCTCCGTCAAACCCGCGTCCTTCCAAATGCCTTTCCGATCACCCCGCATTGGTTCAATTTGCCCGGAAACAAACTTGCCAAATGGAATCCGTCTGATCCAACCCTACCCAATATATATATATATATATATATACACACAATCCATTACCCATTTTCCCTCCGATGAATAAAACTTTGCGATAACTTGGAAATTTCGCAGAGTTCCAGCTTGGTCCACGAGCTAAGCTTAAGTTTATTTTCTACCGAGCGATAATCCGCCTCGAGTACAGCCACGCGTATTCTATATATATATATATATATATAGATATACATATAGCCTGTGTACTCGATATTAGTTACCGCGTAAGAAGATTAGCATCTTCCGGCTCGCACACTTCCCACACAGCACGTATAATCGAATCTTTTGATAGAATCCAGCCGTAAGTAGATTAAGCTCGAAGGAGGCTTTGTACAAAGGGAGCTCTTCGGCTTTTGTTTGATTTTTCGAGGACGCTGCAAAAATTATAAATATCCTTTGATAGAGAGTTGCCGGAGAGTGACGTAGCTGCACGGGGTAGCGTTGGGATAGGGTTAACGCGTTCTAAATGACAGTGACAGCAACAAGTGAAGCCATTACGTTCGATCGAAGGACGAGTAAGTGGGTGGCGTGCAGTTAGGTCGACGGAAAGTCTCGTTTGTTCGGCTTCGGGAAAGAATCCGGCGATCTGCGCCAACTGAAAACGAAGCTTGGGTTATCCGGTAGTAGAACGAATTACCATTCAGCTCAAACGGTCCTTTTACGCTCAAGTGCTCTCACGTATGCGCCGAAGGCATGAGGATTTTATTACGACAGAGAAGAACGTTGAAAGAAATCGGCCAGCTTTGTCTGTCTCGTCTTCTGTCTCTCTGCTCTTCACCCCCACCCCCTACCCATATTCCCTTCCTTTAATCGTAACACCCCCCACATTGTTCGCATTTCAATCTCTAGGTTAACGTTTCGTAATAACTAACGTAGAGCTTTCCACATTTTTCTCGGATTTACTCTTAAACCGTAGCTCGATGCTCCAATTAGACATTCGAATTATCAAGGATTACGCTAACGAGGATAATTATTCTTTCAATCGTAAATAGTTTAATTTGTTTGTTTTATCGCTCCCCTATATAGGCGAGAGGAATTGTTAGCTAAAATTTCATGCGAAGGAAGCAAGAAAAAGTGTGTGTGGAGGGGAGGGGGGGGGGGGGGGAAGGCACCTCGGCCTTATGCTCCGAGTGCACGCGAACTCTCCACTTTGCGTCCTTTCTGGTCCTTCAGAAATGGGATTTACTTATGCAAATAGCCATCCGTAGTCTGGCAGATTAATGGATGGGACACCGTCTCTCTTTTCTAGTCCCCTCTTTATTTCCACTATTTTTCCGTTGCTTTAACGTGCGCTACTCGCATTTCCTTCTCTTCAATCTTCCGCTGTTACTTCCTTGCAAAACAGCAACTTGGTTTCTCCATTCGAAACATTTCTAATTTCACCAAAAATAAACTCGTCGGCTGACTTATCGTTGCGTCGAGTCTCGGGGTTGCATGCAAATATGCAAGAGCAGCACCGGAGTGGAAAAGCTGAGAGTGATTTGTAAAGCAGCGAAACATAGGATTGTCGAAAAGCCTTTCTTCTGATGGGCGAATCTTTCCTAGGGACGACAAGGACGACGACGATGCCGAGGAGGAGAAAAGTGAAATTTGTAGGATACCGTGTCTCTCGCTACTTTTCAGAGTACAAGGGATATAGTGCTCCTGTGGTGCGACCGAGTCCGATCCTATCACGCATCATCTTATCCGTGAATATCTCTAGGAAGAATATGTAAATAAGCTGGCTGAGATATTCGCCTCGCTAGTGTATCCCACTTGCCCCCTGTGGCGTGCATACGTTTCGTACCTTCACGCCTCTAACAGCCTTCCTTCCTCTCTTTCTCCCTTCCTCCCTCCCCCGCTTCATCTTCTTTTTTTCCTGCAAAGCGATTTCGATTTACTCAAAATCCGTCCCCTTCGATAAGCATGTTTATGTTCACACAGAGCTCCTCAACCCTCTATACGTGTATGCACGCTGTGTACACGTATGTACCTCAAAGAACGTACACTAACGTAAAAAGATTTTCAATTCATGCGCATATACGGCAACTAGAAGGTCGTAATTTTTGTCAAATCCCTCTCTCGAAATAGATTTTTCACTAGATGTATATACTATATACTATATTTGTTAGAGCAGGCTGGCGATAAAGAATGAATTGAAAAGCGGTTTATTTCTGGCAAACTTATCGACAAGTTGCAAAGGTAAATCTTTTCATTTGCAAGAATAGATGCTGGCTGAAAGTGCGTCGCGCGAGGAACAACAAACTTTAACCGTAGCTTTAGAGGAGTTGCGGGAGGGGGGGAGAGAAGAAAGCACATGAAAATCCTTCCGATCCCGAAGACACAACTCTATTCGCTCCCCCGTCCTATCCTTCGCTCCCTCTTCGGATCTTGGCAAACCGCTCTTACTTCTTATCTCTATAGTGGTCTTCCCCTCGGACTCGACGGGCTTTCCTTAACATGAAATCGTTCGACCAAATAAAGTAAACCGTCGCGGCTTCCCTTGACGACGGCACAGACAACGAGTTGAAGAAAATGTCGCTGCTTAGGGCTTTCACCTGTTTCACGACTGTCACATTACAGTGGCATTCACGAGAACGCACGCCTCTCTACATATGGATTCTGTCGTCGTATTTCCCCAAGACCTCCCTATTCTCCTCTATATACACGAGCATCTTCCTCGCAACTCTCTTTATCCACAAATGTTCCGTAATGGCTGAAGAGAAGAGAAGGGAAGAGGGAAAACCTTAAAAGTGTATTTTCCAACTCTTTACATGGTTTCCGTTTCTTCGTAAACAAATACCTCTTACGTGACATCATTTATCAGATTAACGTATCTCTTTCCTCGTGTCTCTAGAACCCTTGCTCTCTTGATAGTCGAGAAGGAGTAGAATCACGTTCATAGAGGAGCATCGTTCGCCAACTGCCATCCCCTGGTCGTTGCGAGGCTCGTAGGTCATGCTGCAGGGTTCAAGACTATAATACGTTCAGAGCTGGTAGTGCTGGAGAATCCGTTTGAAATACCATCTGGTTTTGGACACGCCATGATTACAGAGCTGACTACGTCATGGTGGCCAGTCACCACTGCATTCCCTGCAAAAGGGTACGTGGATCATATACCCTCTTCCCCCCTCTTACTCTATTCTGCACTCACATAATGCCCGAGATCTCTCCACGTGTGGGTGGTATGAATTTTGAACAGTACGTTCTCATGCTCTTCTACGCAGAGAATTACCCAAGTTTCGAAATTTCATCACGCCAAAATTAACCGCAAGCAAAGCGGCACGACAACGATATATCGACGACCAGAGAGTAATTGCTTCGGAAGCGCCTTAACTTTTTTCCATTTCGCATCATGCAACAATCTAGCTCTGCTTAATTGCCTTTGTAATTCCCAGCCGCCTCTCGCATACCGATCCGCAAACTTTTATTCTCGTGCTTTGACAAAATTTCACTCTTGCCCACTCCCGAACTCTACCGTTTTCAAGTATTGGACGCCAATGTTTTTCTGTACATAACTATTCTTTTCTTTTTTTTTTATCGAAATTTACGCTTTGTACCCGTTGGAAAAGTTGCCAAATATTGTGACAAGGTAGGGAGACTCGGCGGCGAGGGACAGTATTTTTTATCCCTATTTGCCTAGATATTATTTTCATGGAGGGCGTAGCCACCGCATCTTGTTTACCCAATTTCACTACTCTTCGTTTTTCGCCGTGTTATTCCGTCGCGATAGACTTTAGCGATGAATTTAAACAGGCGTGGTCGGGTTTTGTCAGGCTTCTCTCCATATATAGAGGCAGCGAGGCACACGCACCGCAAAGTTATACGCGTATGACGTCTCGACGTAGTCTTTGATATAGGTTCCTCGAGAGCCATCTTCACCTTCAATTGAAATTATTTCAGGCCACTTTTATCCTAGCGTTGACAGAAAGCAGTTAACCTTTTTATTACCTACCGTGGCTCCCGGCCACTCCGCACTGTTTCTCTTCTTTACTTCTACAAGCTTTTTCCCCTCTCCCTGCCCACAGTTTGATCCCCGCGAGCTTTATTCTTTTCTATGATTTCCGCATTTGCATCCGAGACTCCCAATCGTTTTCATTTTATTATTAAAATCTCGCTAAAAGCCTCGCTTCCCCGAATTTACATATTCTTTCAGACGTCACTTTTGAAATGGCGCATATCACTTAGTATAAAGCGTAGGAGCACAAATTTATCTCAAGGAGAAACGAGGGGTTTTACGAAGGAAGAGAAAAATTATAGTAGAAGGTAATGTTACGAGAAGATGGCTGAGACTGGTGTAAATAATAATATGGAGAACGGTACTTTAGCGTATTTCAATTTAACGAATCTTTATTTAGAGCTCGCGGAATAGGGTAAAATATTTTCTGAATTACTTCGCCAAGGTCGATGCGATCGCTTCTTCGGGTATTAAGGCGTATCTGGAAAATTCCTGGAGAAGCTCTCTCGTGCCCGCCACGTCGCATCCCTCAGGATAGCCTTCGGAATCCCATTACGGCGTTGACAGACGCACTCGGAGGATTCCTCGCAGGGCGTCTATTGGCCCACGCGAAAAGCTCAAGCTTTCCGGATTCACAGAGACGAATTTTCAATTTCATCACAAGTTTTCATATCGAAAAATTAGCGAGCATTGCCCGTGGTCCCCTCGGATTCAGCGATTTCAAACCTCTTTGAAGCTATTCACTGCGCGAGTACTACTGTCCCTTCACTCTACTCACCCACTGCAAAAAGAGATTACGGTCTACTTCTGTGAATAGCCAGGAGTTCGGACCAAAGGTTACTAGATCAAGTGGCTGATCCACTCTATCTCGACGGAAGATCGAAGCTTTGGCTTCATTAATTTGTACCCGACAATATCCAGTGACTCGTTAATGCTGTCCAAATGGCATTTTTATGCCATTAAAGAAACAAAGGCCAGTGTTTTATTTTTCCTACAGCAGGATCCGTCGTCTTCCTAATTAGTTTCCTAAAGCAGCACAGAAAGGTTTTCATTATTTGGGTGGACGAGCAATTTTAAATTTTCATTTGACCAGAGTGGTACGTGGCTACGCCGGGAAAATGCTGCCAGTCGGCCGACGCTGCGAATCCACGGTCTCCGTACAAGTGGCAATAAAGGATGGTAGTAAATCTCGCGGCGTCGATCCGCGAAGCATGTATTCTGCGTCGGAACGGCTGGAAATTGCATGCATCGCCTATCTTAGTGTCCTCATACTATTTCCTCTCCTTCACATTCTCCTCCCCCCATCCTCCCATTCGTCCTCATACGCTATCCACTTTCCGCATCTATCAATTTCTCATACTCCCTTGTTTTCTACCCTTGACGTCACGCGATAAGAGATTTATACATCTATAACGCCTACTCCCCATAAAAAATCTAATGAAACAAAACCGTCGTGAATCTTTCAAAAAATGAAGTCTTCCATATTTTCACTCCTCGGGAGTAACTTGCGCGAGCAAGCTTTACACTCTTTTCCCTTTTTCCAAAATCACTCTTTTTCGATATATCCCTCCGGTAGGGGAGACCGGGGCTAGTTGTAACATTTTACGTTTAATGTAAAAATTATCAAATAAAAAGTACCCGTGTCTGGAATTACTCAAGTGAATTTGAATATAAATAATTATTGAACTATAATGTATGAGAAAAAATTGGCATCAAGAATTGTTCGTTAAAAAGATAAAAGATGTTTCTTCAAATATGAGTAGTTGTTACTTTTTGCCCCAACATGGGGCAAAAAGTAACAATGCTGGGTCAAGTTGTTCCACGCGTGAAAAACACTTAAAAATCTGGAAAAATGTATTTCTTATATCTCCTTCGTCTACCTATTATTAAAATTAAATAGAATATTAATTATTTATTACTTAAATAATAAAATGAAAGATTACAAGAAGCAATATAACGTGAAAAACTAAATTTTAACTTTATTCCATAACAAAGTAAAATTGACTTGAATTAATAATTTTATACATTAATCAAAATAACAATCTTCATATAAAAACTTTATTTTATCAGTTTTTACGCATTTGTCGTGTGTCCATTTTTGGCAACTTAGGCACTGAATCCATTCTTCGCCAGATTTACCGCTGGAGAAAGGCTTACAACTAGCCCCTTGAAAGTGTTACTTTTTGCCCCATTGGATATATTAATATTTTTTTTAATTTTTTAAAAGAACAGCTATATTTTTGTACGAAATCAATCCGGAATATGGTTATGGGCTAATAACCTAGTTTCAATGAAATATTAGATTACATAAAAGTGTATTCTGTCAAGAAATATACCAAAACTTAAAACTTAAAATTTTAAACGTACTTGATGCTTTTTAACCTCGAATTAGATTATCGTTTCCTATTACGTTCAGGTAAAACTAATGCCATGAACAGCTCATGCAATGTCTCAATATGTTTCCTAGTACAAATTGACACATGTAACGCTTCGTTTATATCTTTCAATCATTAGATACGAGTACTGTTACTACGTGCCCCTGTTACTTGTAGCCCCGGTCTCCCCTATATAATGCTTGTATTTTTTAAGTTTAACATGTGAAATGCTTTCCTATTGTAATAGATTCAATTGCGGAGTGAAAATTTTATAAGCAAATATAGGAAAAGCACGTTGACTTCGCGCGACATTAAAATGATTATTAGGTATCTTAACGAAAGTAAGAGAGAAAGAGAGGAGGGGATGGGGTGGGAGATTCTTGAACGTCAAAGTTGATGGCGAGCCAGGAATAGCTGTTGTGGAAGGATCGATGAGGAATTCCTGCGTGCACTTTACGCGTCGTAAGGAGCGTACATAGCGAGATTAAGCTGGGCGAGGTATGGCAGTAGCTCGGAACTTGGCCGTCAAGTCCACTGGCGACTGGTGCTTGGTGTATCTTGACCCCAACCTTGGAGACAAGGAATGCAGCCTCTCACCTTTTGCGATTTTATATCCCTTACTCTTTCTCGCTTACCGTCACTTTGCTCTCGGTCCTCTTCATTTAACTCTCTTGTTCTTCATCTATCTCCTCTTTGTAATTTTGCTCTCCCCACCCCCTCCCTCTCCCCCTCACCTCGTCTACTTCTATTACTGCTTGTACTATAATCAGGTCTCGTTGCTTTGAAATAACGCTGCTTAATTAGTACACTCAATTTACGCTTTTGGTAATATGTATCCGGTCTTAATACTCGTTTTACAAGAAATTGTACAAAAGCGAATAGACGTGCATGGCACGAGTGAACGAAAATTATATTATAGCTATTATTTAATCATACAAGGATTTTAAGATATTTAATTCTGTATAACGGTAATTCAATGTTTCGTTAAAGCAACTTTTTTCTCGGGCAGTAGTAAGCGTAAAGCATTAAATTCATTGATTTTCTATCAAGGATATCGGTTGAGAGCCAAAGTTAGCTAAATTCTGTCTCGCCTGCATTGGTAGAATTGTCGAGATGCTTCATTTGTAAAGTTTTTTTGTTTTAGGCGAAAGGTGGCGTGTTCTTCTCGAGAAGAAAATAATGCTCGATGCAATTAAATTTTTACAAAGACTTTTTAAGTCACTGCCCCTCGTAATTAATTGCTTAGTATTATACTCGTTATAAGAGGTCCTTTGCTAACCGTTTCAGGAGAGTATGTTGAGGCGTTCTGGTTCGTAGCTCTGTGCACAAATTAGTTGTTGAACAGACGTATTCTCCCTCAGCTCTGATTGTGTTTATAAAACTTTATGTACTGGAACGGCGGTAACGTGCTCGTCACTGGTGTGTGAAGGATCGTGAATGCAAACAGCTGACTGCAACTACTACAGTTGAAATTATGACAGAGAGACCAGAGAGACGCATCAATTCTCGCCCGCCCCCCTCCCCCCCCCCCCCTCTCTCTCTCATTCTCCTACTCTAGCCCTTTTCCTTTTTCCCAACAAGCAACGGTCTATTGAAAATGACCGTTTAACCTGTTTTGAATCTCATCGCCAAACCCAGCATACGAACAATACGTTCGTAAGTTACTCGATTACCTACTCTCCAATTCAGTTGATTTGCTTATCTCTCGTAGTGTATACTCTCTGTTAATACTACTTCCAAAATTTCCCTCCATTTTCATTCACTTTCGTAAAGGTAACGAATGTAACGATCAAACGCTGTAACGACGCCACTGAAGTTGTTCAAAGTTTTGATTTCTTCATACACGCGTTTGAAAAGATTCACGAAAATGATGAATTTGCATTACACATCAAGTGCCATAATTCAACAGGTTGTCGTACGCATACGGCGAAAGATTCGTCGGGCTGTTTTTATTTGTGGGAATTTCGATAGGTGTAATTATAGCAAAGCAGAGAGTGAGTAAGATGGGCGAAAATAGAAACGCGAGTGAGATTAAAAAATCAGCAAGTTGGATGGATGATGGAGCGAACGAGTCCACTTAATTTGGATAGACACATGGTCTATTTTAACGTACGCGACAAAGCGGAGGTTCCACTGATAATTAATTGTACAGACTTAGCGCACACGATGGAGCTACTTACTCGGGATAATGCACTATATAACCCGTCCCAGGGAAACCTATTTGCCGGGGGCGAAATTACTACGAGCTTGAAAGCATATTCGTGTCCGATTATTATTCCATCCCAATCGTTACTACGGATATGCGCGCTGTGACAGATAAAAATGAAACAGAACGCTCATTTGGACCCTTTGTGCACTTTACCCCAGGACTACTTGATTTTCTACCTTCTTCCTTTCCGCTTCGCACTGATACATGCTTCGATATTACGTGTTCATTTTACAAATCCGATAAGCGTCAACCTCGCTGTTTTACTTTAGCAAAGTTTCAATAATCTCTTTACTTATCCATTCCACGGTAACCTTGGCTGAATGAGTTTTATCGGCTTATTGTACCGCTTTCTCATTGTCTTTCTCCCTCTCCCTCTCTTCTCAATTGTTTCCTCTTATTGATCTTTTTGATAGAACCGGACGACGAAGCGGCGAGAGATCGCTAGGCGAGAATGTGTTAATTTCTCGTTTTGGAGGAGCCAGGAAGAGTCTGCGATGCATCCCGTAGCTTTATTTTATATTTATAGAGTTAAAGAGTAAAAGGACGCGTTAAAGTAATACATAATCACACTCGGTCCTGGAGGAAACGATGAGAGGGTGGAGCAGAAGCTTCGCAGGTATCGAGTGATGCAAATTTTATCGCGCTTCCATTTCTCTCGAGCTGCAAAACAAATGTTGCACTCCTGTTACGCGTTTCCGTTCGTCTACGTGACCAGTTTATTGCAGACTCACGACATTTGTTTCATAGCTTTTTCACGTGACCTCTCTAGCAACGTGCATTCAGCAACAGCATAATGGCAGCTTCAACTTACTGCGAATTATTCAATCGCCTCACGCTTTATTCATATCTCGAATTGCCCTTGTCGTTGTGTAAATAATTGAAACGTTTTTTTAACGAACCCGTCCTGCAATACTGAAAATAGCGCTAAATTATTTGGAACGGCTCGAAAGGAATGCATTTTTAACGACGCGCATTTCTACCGTTTATTATAAAATATGTATTTTTTGTATTCCTGCTACACAGAGTGTTTCGTTAATCAATCAGTATTATTTAAATAGGGTTGAATATTAATGTACACTAATGATGCAGTACTGAATGCATAAAAGTATTTTTTGGTATTCGGAATTTGAATAATGATTTTCAATGTATTGATTATTGAGAATATTTTTAGTAAGTCTGTTCGAAGACTCTCGTTGGAATATCTTACGATGCAATATAGCATCTTTTTATTCAGATCTTTTTAGACCGTGGTCCATTAAAATCTTTATCAAAATTTATATATAAGACGATCGAATGAGAACTGGATATGGGCTAGTTACGAATTTAATACCGCTTACAAAAATGGATCTTTCGTAGAATCCATAATTCTTCTGTAAGTATAAAACATCATTTAGCTATTCACAGATTTAATATGATCCATCGTCCATTTCGTATAAATCTTCTTAAAATTAAATTATTCACTAATCATTATTTTTAATTTACCGAGATTCTACAATTGCATAATATGGTGTATATATATAAGTATTGGGTAAAATTGAAACCTTTTTGATAGAGAAGAAAGATCGATGGTTGTCGAAGGAGAATATTGAAAATAAGAATGGAAGGCGTGGGATTTGGTGAATGAAGATAAAGGAGAGGGGTTAAGGTGAGATAATTGCCGATGGCAGTAGAGATCTTTGAATCGAAGGTCGTCGCTGCAATTTAAACGAATTTATGGTACTCTTGGCACCTTTAACTCAGCTACTCTCCGGGGGCCTCGAATTTTCCAAGTCGATTTCTCGCGTTTCACGTACTTATACACACTTACCTAGAAGCGCACCGAGCTATACAAACGTTCACACAAACTTTTCTGTCATGGTCGATCGTGTTACTTTACGCTTAGCCAGACAAGCCTCGTAGACCGTATCCTGGGAGAGTTCGCACAGAAATTTCGGCCTCTAAATCAGCATGCTTTTGCTCTATTTGCGAAATTTATATGAACTCTGTGGCTATATCGAAATTAAATTTTTAGACGATCCGCCCCTTGAGTACGAGCCCTCTAAATTTGCTGCTACCTATAGCATAGTAATTTCGATATCGGACTAACGAATATTAACGGGCGAAACGTCAAGAAATAAAAAGGTACGAGTGTTTATGAATAAACCACTTGGCATGCCCTGCTATCTCGTTAATTAGTCCAGCACTCGTTATTCGCTGTAGTTTTTCGATGAAAATAATCAAATGTTTCTTTGCTTTTTTCTTCAATTATATTTTCGACTACTTGTTCCCAACTTAATTTTCCAAGATTCGAGAACACGTGTCCGTAACTAGTCCTTCGAATATTTACAGTTTGCAAACTCTGGGAAATAGTAGAATTAATGCTGCGAGTATCGAGCAAGCAACTCGGTGCATTACAGCTCATTAGTCTAATTACACCGTAAGAGTTATTTAAGCAGAGATACTCGGAAATCTGATATCCCAGGAGAAATTGTAACGATCAAACTCTTGAACGGTGCGTCACTGATTTTTGCTCTATGAATCGGTTTACTTTCATATATCTGCTTAAGAGAAGCTTTGTCCCTGAAATTTTCAATGGGTAATCTAACTCTGGATATTTCTTTTATGTTTCAGGTAAGTTTCGAGATGCGAGATAGAGGCTTGGGAAGCGTGACAAGAGTGTTGGTGTGCAAACAGTTTCCACTTTTCCGCGAGAAATTCGTGGCATTATCATGAGCAAATTTGACTTTCCTCTTTCCCTTTTACTCTCTCTCTCTCTCTCTGTCTCTCCCCCTCGTACCATCCCCCTCCCCTTATTTTCACCCCTTCCCATAAGTTCATCGCATATCCAACGAGAGCGAGCTAGCTCCCCGAGGACTCTGAGCCAGTGCGCATTTTCTCTTTTCAACATCCACTTCCAGGTTGGCCCAGGATCGACTATGCATCAAGCGAATTCTCTGCTGTAGCTACCCTCGCTACTTCTTCCCTCTCCAGCACTCTCTCCATATCTCACTCGTAAAGTATGCCTAAATCTAGACACTGGATAAACCTCTATACGAATATCTCCGTGAGATCCTAATATCTTTAACATATTGAAAGTGTACTATTTGGTGCTCGTATAACCATTCTTCAGTGTAAATATATATCTGCATAAAAATACATCGATCAGTAGTAGCTATTAAATGTATTTCGAGTTTGAATGATGGAGTCAACTGTTTGTGTTTTCTGCACTTAGACTCAAAAGATATAGTTTTTCGGATATGCTTGTTCGCGTGCGGCCTAAGAGGATTCTTTCCATTCGAAAAAAATGGTTAAAGGTAATGAAACGTGAGTGGAATCTGTGAAATGTTCGAAAACACGAGGTAATACGTTTACGTTTGGTAAATCCAGGGAGATGCGTAGCTCAGTGTCATTGATTGAGCGCTGCTATAATGCATAAGAGGCGAGACGCGCTGAATTTGAAACTTATTCGCGTTCACAAGTGACCCGTAGGATTGCTCTCGGCTTGTTTTCTCATATTAGTTTAAACGGCTGTTGCCTTTCCATGCAGAGGCTGGCTGGCTGGCGTATTCTCTTCTTCGGCGTGTCTCTGAATTTATCACTTTTCGTTCAACTGGATGGATTTGCGTTTTCGAACGACAGAACACCACCGGGTGGAGTAGATTTCTGCGTCGGTGAGAGGTGCTCGAAATTTACGCGCGACGGATTTCGCTCCTCGTTTCGCTCGGATTTCCTAGGTTTTCCGGGAGTCGAAGGTCGTTGAAGCGTTCCACGGACGGAGATGCCTCGATTAGATAGAGATCTCGAGTCGTTATTTCGCTTCAGCGGAAACGATACTTCAAGCCGTGTTATCGTGCCATTGCTATTAAGCAAATATCGAGTTTTACGATAATTTGTATTACCATGATCTTAAAATATCAGCAGTTGCAGCCTTTCCGGCCTTATCTCTCTGTAAAATCGTCGTCGTCTCGAGGAGCTGATATAAAAGGAAGGCACGATATATATTTTTTAACGCGTAGATTACGGATGGTATCGATGTTACCTGGATAATGAGAGAAAGCAATTGGATAGTCGTTAACAGAAGTTTTCGTAATCTAGTTGAGCAGAGCTGGCACACGGAGACGACGTTATTTGTAAGTTATCAGACGGAAAAGAGTCTGCATGTAAGCTGAGAACTTCTAAAAAATTAACGCGATGCTGGAGGATTTTTCTCGGTGTTCATTGGGTTGATGGGGGCTGAGAGGTTGGTAAGGGGATGAGAGCGGAGCAAAGGGGATTTGTACTGGATGGATTCATCCGGAGTACAAGATTGGTCAGAGTTTTCAGCCTATCAGCCTATTTTGTATGATTCGGCTTAGAAAGTAGCGGGTAGGGGATATAGGCTGCTGCTGCTCCTCTGGTCCCTCCGGAATGCCACATATCCTACAGGCTCGTTCACCGCAAGATCCCCGCCGGACGGACCTCTTGGGCCGCTGCTAGTGAGATTTCAGGAATCGTCGTCGAACGTGCGTAAAATCTGAGAGCGGCTGCAAAACGTCATTTTCCTTTTAGATGGATAAAAGCCGGATAAAGCTCTCCTTAATTATTGTCCTAGAAAGGATTCATGCCATTTTCTCGGGGGAGTCGTGCGAGCCAACCGGATAACCGAGTCTTTTTCCCGCGTAATTGGGGCCACTGTGGCCTCTCTGTAATTTCCGCTAAATCTCTGCTCAATTATTTCTTCCTCCGCGCGGGGACGTTCCTTAATGCACCAGGAAACGAATTTTTTCATCTTTTATTACGGATATGCTTACGGATGCGTGGTCCACTGGATCGCGCGCTACGTTTTACTTTCAACTTTTAAAATATCCTCCCCTTCTCATTACGAGTATAGATACGTATGGTTCTCGTAAAAAGGACAAATGAAACAATAACAAGGAGGGGGAATAAACGCTTGAAATGCTGCCTGGATTTTTTTCGCATTTTTCGGTACTTTTCTATACATAAGCGTGAATAACGAATTTACTCGGATTGCGCAATTAGTCATTTGTGAACTGTACATGGCGAGATTAGTTGATGCGCCTGTCCCTTTGTGGGCGTTAGTCCCAAAGGGCTTTGATTTGGTTTTGATTGATCCGAAGGGGCATTTTACCGAGTCCTTATGGAGATGCTGGTTACCTTGCCAATATAGACTCTATTAATCCGCTCGTAGCCATTCAAATTTCCTTGACTTAATAATAAATAATTACGCGACAGTTATGGTATCCGGCGAATACGTAGAACGGTCATTTTACCGGAAACATTTGGAAATTATGCCGCTGGCGAATTCCTGGCGAGGGAAGTCTTAGTTGGTTGCCGTCGAGAGACTGGTGCTCCTGGAATGGTGCGCGTTGAAATACCGAGGAATAATCCGACCATTGTTATGGACCTTCGTGGATAATCGCGAGAAAACCCTTCCGCCTCCCGAGTATTACTCGCTTCTGCTCAGCGTTCAACGTCAAATCAGAATTTCTTCTTTCACCAATCTTCACAGGAACATGCCTCGCTGACCTCTCGCGTTAACGAATCTCGTCCCAGCTATCCCACTATATACCCGTATGTACACGTGTTATATTAACGTCTCTACAAACTTCCACACAACTATATACCGATGCTAACCTGTCCTTATCCATGTGTTTCAGACACGTCCCTACCAGATAAGAATTTATCTTTATCGTCCAAATTGCTTCACGTGGAAATTTAATTTTTTGTAAATCCCTCGGGACGAAATCTTTTTATATTTGATGAATACTCGATGTTTTCGAGAGGACGTCGAAGTAGCTATAATTTTAATAGGATTTGCGTCTTTTTTAAACGAAGGAGTAAGCTAAAGTTTCGGATGCGAGTGATGCATAGTGGGCGACAGCGGGCGGATAGGCAGATAGGGGGTCGGTTTTAATTAGAGCTTGTACAGGAGCCGTGGCTGCAGTCTCGAAAGAGGCTCTTCGATTAAATTATTAATTAACGTTATCCTGGAAATACCACATCACATACGCAGCGCATAATTTTCTGGATAGTCAGTTTACGTAGAGGTGCGCGCGTTGAGATAGGGTAGCTGGCTGGCTCTCCTCGATGGAAGGAGTCTAGAGGACTGCCAGGGATTTTACGTGCGTGTACTATGACGCGCAAGATGCACGTAATCTGCATCTCCGTTTCACATTCGCGCCACACTAGCGGATAGTATACATATATATATATATATTATACTCTGCGTACACACATATGTAGCAAGCCATCTAACCCAAATTCGTGGCATCCAACACTCTTACACGTGTGTCTCTTACAGCTGTTGATAGGATCCATCCGACGCAACATCCTGCTCGCTACACGTGTTCCTGCAGGATCTACAAGTTTATATGTATACCTCACCTTTGTTGTTACGGAAACGCCCGACAACCTTACCACGCTAGCAAATAAATAAACAGCAGAGACTCTTCTACAGTTCAACTATATTTATTCGTCCATTATACCCAACCAGTTAGCATCATTCTTTTCGTATTTTATTCAATAGACACAATCGGAACATTCATGCTCGTCCTTTGGAGGATATGTGCAAATGGGGATGAGTTTTCATATCTCGCGCGAATTGTACGAGAGAGGGATGGGGGAGGGGGCGAGCTACCGTGGGAAAATCGGATCTATCGACGAACTTGGTTGGCAAGTGCGATCCTGGTGGAAGAGTTTACACGATTGTGTACGCGTGTGTCGCAAGAGTTGTCAGGGAGGGTTAAACGTGGACAGGCTCCGGCATACTAATGTAAGCACGTTTAGTCTTCGGGGCTCGGAACAATCGGGAGAGTCGTGTGGTGGTAGGGTGCGCGAGCTAGCCTGCGACCTGCAACTGGCTAGCGAGCATCAGCGTGTCCATTCTCGAGCACAATGCTGATGAACTTTGCGCCGGGCTTTGTGGCACGAATGTACATCGCCGTTGTCCTCGAAGCCCCATAAAACTGATCCATTACAGTAGCAGCGGTATGGTTACGCGGTCATAACACTGCCTCCAACAAAGCCCTAAAAGCAGGCCTTTACAATCCGACGGGCTTAATTGGTTTGACAGCCGCTCCGGGCACTTTCATGCATCGACCAAGCTCCCCTCCCCCAATCCACCCACAAACCAACACGCTTCTTCCATCTCTTCCGCCGACATCGTACCCCGACCCAGCCTCTCCTCCACCGCCTACGACGATTAATAGTCGCAACGCTCGCTCGCACCACCCACATGCTCCCCACTTTTTACGATGGATCGCGAAATTCTTGACCCACCACCATCGATACCATCGCGCGCGCCCCCTCCCTGCTGCTGCCCCATTCTCACCCTCTTTCCACATTCCCACCAATTGATTTTACGTGCAGCGCGTGATCAAAAAATTTACATCTCTCTCTGGCGTCGACGATGAAAAATGGCAATTTTTGCTTCGCGTCGTTTCCACGATCCCGTTAAATTTCATGGGCATATTTCGTTCTTTTACGTGAAAAATCTTTGACTTAAAGACTGATTTTCGCCAATAAACGTCACGCGCAAGAATAAATTGCCTCGTGTAACGCTCTTCCACCATGCCATTCTAAAGCTGCTTTTAAAATAGTTTCTAATTATATTTGACGAAAGATTTTCTTGAATTTGAACGTGCCAGAACTTGCTCTGCCTGTTTTTGCTTTAATTATGAGAAAACGGAGCAGTTGTGATAATAAATGTTAATTGACGCTTGTAAATGTAAATCAAGATGTCCGTGCAATAAATGCCTAATCAAGTAGAAAAGTTTGGCGAGCTTCTTGGACAAAGCGGCGAAAGCCATTCTCTTTAAAGCGTGTCGAGAGTTGGTTTTGTGGTGGTAGTTTCTCGGGCGCTTTTCGTCCAATTCTGGCTTGTGCCCGTTCGGTAGTAGACACAAGCCGTAGCTCTGCATCTCTCTCCCGATTCTATCGTGCCTTATTTCTCTTCAACAACTGCGCGTCACTTTGCTCCACCATCACCTTATTGCTACTACACAGCTATATATATATATATATATATGACGTTACTACTCGAACAATTCCTTCGTCTCTTCGGGGCCTCGTCCCATGTCACGTTTCTCGGTAAGTTTCCCCTTGCATGTATATATACATGCAATCGACGTCTTGTGTGGTGGTGGTGGTAGATCACACCAACCTCTCTCACAACTATATACCTTTCCTCGCAGACCTTCAACTTTTTCCCCTATACGCAGATTCAATTGGAATACGATGCGTGTTCCTCATTAGACTGCGATATCGTCCGATTACATTTTCATTAGCCGTTCGCATGGTCAACCTTGATAGGAAAGGCCAGATAAGGGAATAAGGTCACTCGTAGGAGGGGGGGGGGGCAAATGTATATTCGTTTGTGAAAAGTATATTAGCGGATGATGTATATCGGTCCATTTTTTTCTCCTTTATACCTGTAAGCAGCTGCATGTATAATTTATCAGTTCAAACGTTTCTACGCTTTGACCAAAGTGAATTATAAAGCTGCAGAGCCGAACTATTTATAATAGGCAGGTTCAATTCCGCAAGTTTTTCGCTTACACTCCTTTGCATAATTGGCTGAAAAACTTTACGCTTTTCTATCATTTCAGAGCTCAAATTACGTTGCTCGTGGAAGCTTGACGTACTGTGATAATACGCTAGAGTTTTCCTTCGTTTCAATTTTTACACAATTTTTAATAACGATTTACCTAAGCTACAACCATATCTTTTTAACACACCGGCACAATTATATATATTAAGCATAATTAGGAGCTTTTAGAAATTAATTAACATTCAATACTTGCGGCAAATGGACGTTAAATTAACGTAGCAAAGTCTGTATAAAGTAAATTAGCGAATATACAATTTAATAAGGTTACTAAAAACACCAGATGTATTAATTACAAAGCCTACGGGACGTTAAATCTATTAACGTTTATACGAATAATTATGATTATCGATGTTTAAAACAAGCAATGTTGATGTGCTCGTATTATGTATATAAATAAACACGTATATGTATATATGCTGCTTCTCCCAGTGCCGCCTTTGGTGGTGGTACAACACACCTGCACTGGAAAAAAGGCGGCTATCGCAACTCTCGGAAGAGAATTTTGTAAAGCTTGTAGGACAGGCCGATGCGCGCATCACCTTATCTACCGAGATCTTGTCAGCGAGCGCTCTCTTTTCTTTACTCAGCTTTATTTACTCGTCGGCCATTTTTATTAGCGCTCTACGACCCGAGCACTACCTTCAATGTAAATATTTACAGCGAAACTTGTCGAGTCATCGCAATCAGAAATGTTTGCTTGAAATTATCGTAAAATAAAAGTGGCGGTTAATGAGAAATACTATAGATACCATATGTCTCTGGAGCTTACGTCTATATATCGTATACGTAGGTTGGAAAAAGAAGCGTACGTAATCGCAATATCCAGAGAATTGTCATTTTTCATTTTGTAGGATAAAACTGGGAACATCGAGGGTAGCCACGCATAACGTGCTGTAGTGTCTCGGGCGTGTATATATTGTGGGATTTCTCGTGGCACGATGAATTCTACGTTTCTATCCTCGTGTGCACTCGAGAAGTTGAACGGAAGAGGAGACTGGGCTATTCTACGGCTGGTTGGCTCTAGCTAGCTGCCTTTATCCTGTATATTCCCACAGGGAATCTCCCGAAGGAGTAGGCGGAAAGGGTCGGGAACTCGGGATGGATGATGGTGCTCGCTCGCTGGTCGTATAGCTGCAGCGGGGAGCTTCTATTATTTTTCAATTGGTCAGCCGAGCGAACACGAGGATTTCGTATACCGGATGTAATTGGACTTGGCTTTGCCACGATAGCGCACTGCTGAAATAAGACACAAGACAAAGAAACGTCAGACGCGAGGATAAACGTGGATCCCTACTTACACAAAATATATACCTTACCAATACGTCAACATTTTCTTCAGAATAAACACAACTCCACTTTTATCATTCTTCCCCCCCCCCCCTCCCTCCCCCACCGCCAATCCCACGCTTTCTCCAATCATTAATAAAACAATTTTAAGCTAGAAGAAAGATTATTGTTACGTAGCGAGTGACTTTCGACCCGCAACTATAAAGCCAATGTAACGAAATAAAATCCTCTACCATTTGTATACTCTCTGCTTGTAGTGAAGCAGATGAGGGTTGATCCCTGTCTGAGGGTTGGTAGGCGATTCTAATAGGTTTACTGTCAATCTGCCACACTGGGCTTGTGCTTGCTTGCTTGCCAATGCTACAAATGGGATATCTTCTGCCGCTCGCTCGTTTGCCATGACCGTTTGCCAATTCTTCCACGAATTTCACGCAAGTTTAACCAAAATTTATGCCCCGGATGATGCTACGAGTTTACATTACAGTTTGATCGACGCGAGATCCAATCTGATCCGAGGATTTTATTTCTCACATTTTCGCTCCTCTCGCAAATCGCTCCAACTAGAATATTGCACCTCTACTTTCCTTCGATAAGATCTCCGCGAGACTTTGGTCTTTCTTTCTAGGTATATATACATATATATATATATATATGTAGCAACAATTAATTACACCCACTCCAAGTTACCTTCGAAGGAAAATCTTACGAGGAAGCTCCTAAAGCGTCAAGGATGCTCTAAACTTGCCACTATAATTTTGCCAAATGTGCAAAATCGAATTACAGATTTACTCTCGCATCTTTCTTCTATTCCCTTGCTCATTTGTTTACCGCAGGACGGTTAATTTTCTCGTCAAGAATTCCTTCGTTTTTTCTCCAGCCCAGGCTGGATTCTCTCGGTAGAATTTTCCATCTTCTCTCGCAGCATACGACCAGCAGCAGCAGCATTCCAGCTTCGCATTTAACATTCCAGCGAGTCAGCGCGGGCGGCGAGAAGTGGCGTGGGAGGGATAGGAGGGAGGTGTGGGGATACCCCTCTTATGACTTCACTCGTCTCGTTGCTCCCCTTGGATATATAGCTTTGCCTCATTAGCGATACAAGTTAGATACGAAGCGGGCGACATTGTCTAGGACTCTGCACTCGTACACAGGTTAGCGCGTTCGGGGAATCCCAGAAAGCGCTTTCTCACACGGACATTGGCGCATGCGTCTGCGCGCCTCTTTTGCCTCTCGTTCCAGACAATTCCAATAACGAGCTTTTACCCAGTTTCGATCGCTACCCCCTCCCCCTCTAACCTATACCAACCTTCGCAGTACCACTGGAAGCTTTACCATCTACAAACGAGCAGCTGTAATTGACGACATTGTCACCGCAATTCAACCTTCCGGCAATGTTTTTTTTGTTCGCTTTAGCATGAAACTTGCACACTACTCTTCCTTCTCGGTCCAGGCGGCTTCTACACGTTTCGTATCCCACGAGCGTCATCCATCCTCCCGCTAAACTATATATACACCGAAGCTGGAAGTACATCATAACTTTTTCTTCGTGTCAACCACAGTGAGCCGAGAATTTAATCAGGGATGTGTATCTAAATGCTGCTCTATTCCGAGGATTCCTCAAGCGAGATGTTCGTCTTGTTACGGGAGAGGCGAAAGCGAATACGATCGCTGATACAATTAGGCAATTGAATAATTCATTTTTTTGGAGTCAGTTTTCTATGTTGTATCGAGGAGTCTTGAGCGATGTTACGCGTTGATCGTCTATAGATATAGTGTCCGATTGATGCATGACATCTCATCTGTTTAGAAAGCTCCTAAACGGAGAAAAGCTTATCACTGTTCTGACAGATTAGAGTTGGACATTTCCTAATGGGGTGGCAGCGGTTGATCTTGGCTGACCGTGCGTTGACTCAATTCCCTCAGTGCCAGAGGGAAGCCGGCTGGCCAAGCATTAAGGTTTCCACCGAGCTCTTTGATCTTTACTCCTCTTTCTTAGTAAACTCCTCCAGTCCGTTACTTGGAGGCATTTACTAAGTGAAAGATAAAGGAAATTTTATTAAAAGCTTTAATTAAAAAAGCTCCGCAGTATAGAACCCTATATAATCACGGAATTTTTAGTTTTCTTGCTTCGTTAATAGCATTAGCAGGAGCAGCCGCTTAATGCAACTGCTGGAATATCCTAGCAAACACTAGTTATAATTCGACGAGTATTCTTTTCGCCATTGTGGGATTATAATTTCCAATAGAATGTAGTGTAACACTTGCACTTAATCGGATTCTCAATTGCCTTGCTATAGAAGTTGATGCAACGCTTTATTAGGTAACTTCCGATTGCAGAGATGCAAAGGCCCTGCAGTAATCGGGATTTAACGGTTTTACGTTCGTTGGGCGAATTCCCGCACAATTTCTCGGAGAGATCGGATTCGGCAGTGTTATCCAAATTGAGATTTTAGTCTCAGACGGACTATCACGATATAAGCCAATGGCGTATATTCTCATCAGAATCGTAGCAACTTGTCTCTTTTACGACATGATATACCTACGGAAACACGTCTCCTGCAAAGTTGTGCTGTAAACTGCCGAAGGTAGGATCCGACCAAGCGATTCCGTGTCCAACTTACCTTGAAGCAAGCCTTGCACAGTTCTCAAACTTTCCATCCTTTTGACTTTGAACCCCTTGGGTCAGGTCAATTGCTGCCAGAAGATGTTGCACATTTATTTGCACTTTCCGTCGCGTCCCAATCTTCTTAAATTACTCCGGACCGAGAACAATATAACAAGCCTTCGTTAGTTTGTCCCTAATTGCCATTCATGGAAGTATTTCAATCGCAAGGCGTGGGTGAGACACTGCTGAACAAAGTTGGAACTTGGCTCGACCGCCCATCCATCTCGTAATATTTTCCATTTCCCACACACTTTTTGTCGCACTCGCTGCACCAAATCCGGGCGGCCAAATGCTAATTAACGGGGTAATTAATGAAGTGACGAATCGATGAGAAGTTCCATCCGGAGGTACTCAAAAGTTTGCGAACCGAGTGGAATCAAAATATCCACGGTTTTTCGATAGCAGAGAGACATCAAAGCTTCGTGTAGCTGTTTGTAATTTCAAAGTTTTGCGATGGCTTCCAAAGCGAATACGCGAACGCCGATGCAAAAGGACGAAATTTTTTTAAAACTAAGCAAATGGACGGTCCGTTGACCATTTGTCATCACTCGCGTTAATTGGCCAAAGTATAATTTATCCGAGTGAAAGCATCAACTTTTTCACAGAGAAAGCACTAAAATGAAGACTGACCGATTTTCGGCTAATTTGCTCTCATGGATTGTTTCATTCCGTTTGTCATTTTAACTGTCTCTCTCTTTCTCTCCACTCTTGTTTCACAAATTCGCATTGTTCTAATTTTTCACAGTTTTTGTTTTCCACTTTGAGCCAGCAAGATGCTCCCACTGGTTTGTCCCACCTGACACGACTATGCAACTTGGCTACACGCGTGTATCCGCTCGTCCTGTACACCTTTTGTTTTCTTTTTGCTGCTTTTTTTTTCATTTACTTACGCTCCATGTCCATGAAGCACGGGGCGCGAGTCTCGCTAACCAAAAGTACTCGGTGGAACGATAGCACGCGTGTGTTGGCGCGCAATTTCCCATTTTATTCCTGGCCCGTCCGTTTTAGCCACAGCCTTTATTTTCCACGTGTAGAATTTCAGTTAACGCGTCAGATGAATCGTGGCCGTCCATCCTTCCATTCTGCGGAAAAAAGGAGCATTCTGGAATGAATTTTCGCGCGCGACGTTGATGCACCCCGTGCGATTCGTGCGCGGAGCATATATGAAAAACTGACGGCCCGCTGGAAGCGCAATGACATCTGCTCCGACTGAAAAGTATCAATGATAACTGAACGCGAGGAATGACAGAATCCAAGCGAAATATCCAGCTGAGCTATTATTAAAACGCGACTACAATTAGGCTTGCTTTGCAATTCAGTCGAAACTTCGAAGTTGACGCGAATTTGAACAAGTGCAAGTGCGTCTGTTCGCGAAGATTTCACCAATTAAATTACGAGACCAACGAATATTACCGGAGGATGTTGAAAGGATGAAATAAGAAATATACGGTGTTTGATGGTTTGCTGTTTCGTTGGAGCTGGTGCCGATGGATTAGGCGGAAGAAATTGATTACTGTCTCAACGCAAGCCGTAGAGAGGGGATTACCCGAAGGTGAAACTGATATTAGAGGGGTTAAATCTTGTAAAGAGAGCGCGCGTTGGGCGAGAGAAGACTTATCGATGACTATTGGGCACAGCTGTACGATGGATGCAACGATGAAAAGGATCGAGGAACTGGATCCATTCAAGTGACATGCCTTTTGTGATTTTCTCATTACCGGAATGGAAGATCGATCCTTACTAGCTTTGTCTGCAAGACTACCGGACGCTTCTTTATGGTTGTTGTAGTCGTCGCCTCGTCGCCTCTTTTCGTCTTATTTCGCAGAACTCGAGGTCCCTCTTGCCAAGTTGACCAACGCACTTGACGTGGCCACTACAAGGAATTACACGCTTGGTTTCCCCGAAGGATACACATACTATCAACCACCCTCTATCGCTGGCTACTTCACCAATCAACGGCAGAGCAATCGACAACTTTCTCTATCTCTCTTATATTCTGCTCTACAGCACTACCTTGCTCTGTTCGTACTGTATATACATATATATATATATCATAATGTGCCTTCTTTCGTTTTTATCATTGTCCAGTTGATTTCGAGTTTGGCCAAAGCGAAAGCTTGATGACAAAATGACATCCTAGGCGAGAAATAAGGCAGAAGCAACAAAGCTCAGCAGCAGTCGATTCGTGCTCGGCAATGTGGGCAAGTTTGGTGCGCCTGTGTAGTTCCACGAGGAAATAGGATGGGGAGAAAGGGAGAGAAACTCCACGTGTCTTACCAATTTGCGTCTGGCGGCGAGCGGCTCGTTACGTAGCATTGTTCGTCGACTGTTCGGGAAAGGTTCGCGCGTGCCCCCTCACCTCCCCGTTCCCTGTCCCTTTGCTATCTTCTTCAAACGGACCCCATTGTTGTCGTCAAAAGAAAACCCTGTAGAGGGAGAAGAAAGCAACCTTCGTACGAACGAAGAAGCAGCTACATATGTATACTCCTCAGTCTCCTCTTGCTACCTCATTCACGCCATCGTCATTTTCTAGACACTAAACTCGTCGCATCGACGAACCACCAACGGCAAATTGTATCGTTCTTCGATTCCCTATACTTTTCATTTCCATCTTTCTTCCTCCCTTCCCTCTGATATTCATTCAAACAAATCGTGCCTAAAGATTCAATTTGTTCGCCTCTGCCCCCATTATTACTTTCACCAAGCTCTGATAATAGTCTCTCGTTCATTCGACCTTTGCTAGTCACTTGACTCAGGCCCAAATACGAGTTTCCATTATTTAGAGTCCAGTGATGCATAGTGCACAGAGTGTGGACGTATAACAACTGTCATATCACCAACACTATGCAAGATATGAATTTTTAGAATGCATATAAGGAGGAGGTGATTTAAATATAAGTTCCTATGAAAAATATTGCTATCTATCATAGTTTCGGAAGTAAATGAATATTCTTAACTTTTTGTTCATGTGCACATTCAGTGGTATATCGTCCATACGTATACGATCGAATTTTCTTAATCGTTATCCTCGATGCAAATCTTTGTATAGCATAAGAAATAATTCAGTGCGAGGAACGTTTGCTATTAGTAGCTAAACACTGTGTAGCATTCTGCAAGTGTGCGAGAGTTTTTCCGATGCTCCTCTTGAAGAATCGTTATCATCCATTTACCGAAATATAGCAAGATAAATTACCCATCTTCGTTGCGATTCACGCATAAATCTATGTCGTATGTGCGCCGCGGGCCCTCATCCGTGCACTTCCTTCAGCCAGCCAGCCCAGTCTCTCCTTATCTGACATCCCTTTTAGTCGGTAGCTTGCGCTACCCGACACGTCCATCATTTACAGCTGTTACGGGATCAACATTTGCGGTCTCGTAAAGTCTCGGATTAAGATCGCTCCAGCTCTGCATCGCTCTTCTTCTTTTAAACTATTCAATCACTCGTGTCGCCTCGCTCCTCGAATCATTTCGCTCAATATCAACGACAGATCGATAAACTATAGAGGCGAGTTCCCGCTCAGGGCTAAAAATTGCACAATTTGACGAATACAGTCGCGCTGTTTAATTATTTACGAGCGAAGGAATTGTAAATGTAAATCGATGGACCGGAGCGCACGGCTTTCGGTGGTTGGCGTGAAGTATTGCGTCTGCGAGAGAAGTGGCATGGCCAAGTATATATATATATATATATATGCGCGCACGTACCATTCGTTTCCAAACGATTTCCGTCTTTCTTTTGCCCACGGAATTGCGTTTCGTTCGACCGAGGGCAAAAGAAATCCCCGAGACTTACATCAATCGATGAGCGAAACAGCTCGGATCATGTAAAAAGTCTGCTTCCACCAGAAATTCGATTTCAGGCGGATTTAGTCGGATGAGTTAAGCCTGCCGAATAAAAACGTCGGAGGAACAAAGAGACCGAGCGCGCGCCAAGTATACGTGTGACGAATGATTTTTCGCCATTGTACCAGCCGATCGATCCCTTGTAATCGGGTTTTCTGCCGATTTTCGCGCCATTATCACCATTTTCGTACAGCCTGTTACGCCGCTGTAACAAGCGGAAGTGGCTCATTTTGGCACATCCTAATTGCTTGCCATCAATTGGAAGCTCGATATTTTTATTGCAGCATCATTCCCCTTAATGACAGTCCACGAAGGATCCCCGTATCCCAAACCTTCGTCAATTACGTTTTGTAATTGATATCAGAAAAGCAACAATTTAATGCACTATGTAGCTGGTGGATTATTAAAAGCTCGACTTATCCCAAGAAAGAAAATTGCCTCGTTTCTCGTTCTCCAATGGACGCGAAATTCAGTTGGTTATTTGAGAAGAAAGAACAATGATAATTTGTATAAAGAGCTGGAGAATTACCGGTGTATACGGGCGACAGACAAATTTTCTACGAAATTGATATTAATCAATAATGGACGCGAGCGACCGCTCGTGGCGATGCAATTCCACTGCAATTACGCGAACGGATATTAGCGGCAGGGGTATATCGATCGAACTTTGTTTTTCCAACAGCCGTTTTTCCCCAAGCCACGCTTTCTTTTCAGGATTGCTCCTGCTCGCCAGTCGAGAATATCAATGCGCTATTTGATTCCTATCGGTCGACTGATGGCGTCACGTTGTTCGGAAAAGACAAGAAGAAACCTGTGCCTGTTTAATAAGTAGCGTGACACGCTCGTAATAAAAATGCACCAACGATCCATCCAACTAATGATTTTACTCTTTTGCCTCTAATAAATTTCTACCGCAGTAACATTTGTTTTCTTTTTCTTTTATTTCTTTTTTTCCCCCCTATTTTACGCGCCAACTTTTCCGCCTGAAAGGGAACAGTCGAGTCCGCGATATAAAGTCTTTGCAAAATGATTCTCTCGAAAACTCCCTTATATTGTCACCAGGGGTAACGTAGACTCTTGTCGGACTAAATTTGATTTATACTACTTGTATTTTTATTCCTAGTTTTATTTTCTTCCTTTTTACGAGTGATTGACTCCATAATTTTCACTGTATTTTCAAATTTTATTTGCAAACTTGATGGATTACTGATCAAATTTTCATTTTGATTATACGTTTGTGTTTTGTTTTTCCAATATCGCTTCCTAACGGTTGAAAATCACTTGCTCAACGTTAAATGGCAAAAGGTTTTCCATTACAATAAAATATATGCGTTATTTCCTGATCTGGTATTTCAAGCTGACAGTTATGCTGACAATTGACGTTCGACAACAATCAGAAATTCTCTACCATGAAAATGCTGTTGGACGCGCTCTAGCGATTTACATTTGTTTTGAAGCTTGCTCGAAATTTGTGGATGCGCGCATGACCATACACGCACGCACGAGCACGCTAGCCTGGGACACGCGCTACGGAAATTATATCTCAATTGCCACTGTGTCAGATTTATGATAGGATTTTGCGCGAAAGTACAGTTTCTGTTGTGAAAGTGAAACCGTGTGCTAAATTTAATGTCATCGGACCAAAAAAAAAAAAAAGTGCGAGAGAGCAATTGCATTGTTTGTGTCACTTTCCGAAAGCGCGACCTCTCCTTTTGAAAAATTAATTATAGTACATTATAGCCAAACGAACCCTTATGAATACACGCGTGCGTGTATGTGAGTATTCAACTTACGAAACGACAATATGAGAAAAAAGGTGTACTCCAACTCTTTCGTCCTTTTGTGCAAATACTTTTTAGCATTCCTACGTATAAACTTCGTTCTTACACAGCCTGCTATATTTTGTATAGGACAAAATTTACAATCTACACGCGAGATATTATTTTTACTATATACAGTCTTCTTTCATAAGGCCATTCATTCTATTGTACTATTACAATACGGGTTGAATTTTCGCGCTAAAAATAATTGCCAGTATTCATGCAAGTTTTACACCATAATGGTGTTCTTGGAAAAGTTTGTTCCGCAGATTTAGACTGGCAGTGAAAGATTTCATCATCGGTATGAGTGGAGGCAGGAAGTGGTTTTTCGAAAAACTTTGCTAACGATCAGGTGTAAAGGGTTTATAATCCCACTTCTTAAAGTATAAGTTTGAAATAGGAGCTCGTTAAACGATACACTTGCCGTTTTGCATATGTACAAAAGATCTAAAGCTTTCCTTTTGCTTTTGTTTCAGGTGAGTGTCCCGGAATTTCAGCTGGCACAAGGGACGAGCGCACCCCTGCCGACGGTAAGCCATAAAGCAGCGATTCTCAACTTAAGCGCGAGTACCACCGAAACTTAAATTAAAAAAGTGTCGGTTCCACGCTTAAACGATTCATCCCTTTATATTATACCCAAAACGGTCGTGCTATGTCTTTTAACTTTGTCAATCTTGGATAATCCTGTACACCACCTATTATGTTTCGCGTCGTCCAAAATTTTCTCCTATATATATATATATATATATATGTATGTATGTATAAATCTCGACCATTCGATGCTTCATTAATAGAAAATTATTTCAGATTGAAATGGAATAAAGCTGTAGCTTGACGAAATATAGGTTAATCCGAGGGTAAATAATGGAATAATAAATTAAATGTTTGAGAGTGATTGCGTGATCTGGAGCGTATCAGTGGTGGTGCGCGTAGAACGAGGTTGAGAAACGCTTTATATTATGGCATAAAGCAAAGCGCCTCCCCTTTTCCAGCCCGAGGCTTGCTTGTCTTGCCACAAGCATGGCCCGATTTTGCTCTCCAGACGAGAGACGTACTGCATAGCTGAGGACGGCGGGTGTGAGCCGCTTCAGCTAATACCCCGAGACATCCTTCTTAATTAACGTCGCGATATATTCCCTTCGTATGCACGATTAACCAACTTTGCTTTGCTTCTCCTATGCCCTAACACCCCCTTTCATTCTCTCTCTCTCTTCTCTCTTCTCTCTTCTCTCTTCTCTCTTGGATACACTATCATCCCTTTAATCAAACAAAAGAATGTAGGTAAGACATCTGCAACCGAATACTACAAATTCTTTCTGCATTTTTATATAGTTGTGTCTTCTAAAATGTATGTCGGTGGAATTTCGAACGTTCAATGAACGGTTTTAAGAAACCATTTTTTGAACTATTCCGGTGGATGGAAAATTCCTAAAAAATTACGCTAAACACTGCTTCGGCTCATCAGGCGAGTGCGAAAAGAAAACTCGATGCAAAATGCGTCTTAAGTGAAATAAAATTTTTCTTATATAAAATAATTTCATTTTTTATTTAAGACGCATTTTGCATTTTGCATCGAATTTTCTTTTCGCACTCGATCACTGAACCGAAGCAGTGTTTAGCGTAATTTTTTGGGAATTCTCCATCCACCGGAATATTGAGAGAATTCATTTTTTTACATAAAAACAACAATTTTATTTTATTTAAGACGCATCATTCATTTTGCATCGAATTTTGTTTTTGCATTCGATTGCTGAACCGAAGTATAGTGTTAAGCATAATTTTTTGGGAATTTTCCATCCACCGGAATAGTTCAAAAAATGGTTTCTTAAAACCGTTCATTGAACGTTCGAAATTTCACTGACATCTAAAATGTAGGGAATACTCTTCTAATTTATGATGGGTCCCTCTGTTACCATCATTACACATTGAAAAAGCTGTCTCCTAAAGTATGGCATTATTTGGAGTCTGATTTCAAAATTTAAGTTGTTTATTTGATTTATCGTAAACTAATCCTTTGAAACAAATTAAAATTTATAAAAAAGAACTGTTGAAGTAATCGTGATATTTCGAACATAAACTACGGCCAAATTCAAAGCTGTTGGATGTCTATACTCATTGGAAGGATTCTTTATATAAATTAAATAAGTGTAAAACACATTTCAAAATCCGTCGTGAAATATTATGACTTTAATCTAGGATTCATAAATTAAAAAAATAGGAGTTAAAAGGAAGTAAGGTGGAATATATGCTGATGCACACATTCTCACTTTCTCTGTATTTATTTTAAAGTAATATACAATTGGAAACATCATTTTTATTATTATTTGCTCATTTTCCATTGAATACGGTGCAATCGTGCGCTGTCAAAACTGATACGATCTAAATACGCATCACCTGTGATCACATTGCACACGTGTGAACATTGTACTAATTATTAATCATTGTATTATATATTTACACTATTTCCTTTATTAATAGTGTACTATAAAATAAATATATGGCTTTGTAAATAGAAGTGCTCCTACTAGCCCCGCGATCTACCTTTAAGTTTGAAACGCACTTTGAATCTGTAATGTTGGTAATACGGATTCCTCTTAATTGAACCACAAATGTAATTTGACAGAAATAAGATGCTGGTAGTTTCAGAAAGCTGATTTTCGTGCCTAACACTTCAATTGTTTCTCGAGCATTATCTAGTTACTGTGAATAAACAGAATTTCTCTTTTTCAAACCACTGATATACTTTTAACACTTTTCGGATCAGTAGAACGTATAAGTCCTACTTCTTTTCTCATTTAATTTTTTCCATATTTATAATCAACTTTGATATTTACGATGCGCATGAAGTATTTTTTAGATTCTAAATTATTTAAATTATATAAGTTTTAAACAAAATTGGGTTAGTTGTTACTATTAATATTTATTATAAATAGCTAAAACCAAAAAGCTTGATTTTTTCTTAAATAAAACGGTTCTACTTTATCGCAAGCAACTTATAGATCTGATTATTTCTTCGCGTATTCTACGTGTATTGCATTATAATATATAATTTATTTAATAATTTTTGACGTGACAGATTTTCTGACAAAAAAATTGAAGTATTGTAAATTGGAATTATTTTACATTTTATCGTGGATGATATACCAAAGCTGTTTTTCAAATGAAAGTGCACAATTTATCTAACCTCTTTTAGAGTTAGCGTTTTGATCTGTTATAAATTGTACTCGACTTTGTACATATTTTCACGCAAAGTAATAAAAGAAATAGCATTAAGTTTAATAAATTATTCGTCATATGGTATGAGAAATGTGGAATTTTTTAATTCTAAGCTCAGAATATAAACAGTGACTCCGAAAACTATTATATCATCAATGATTTTCAAAATATATTTATCACAAGAAAGTTCCGCCGAAAATATAATATAAAAAGCACACAAGAGGAATCTTGTCGCTTTAAAGTAAGTGATAAAACATTTTATATTATCGTAATGTTTGCATAGAGAAAATCAATTGTGGATCCCGAAAATATAATTGATTTAATTAATTTTGTCCTCGGCTAATTGTATAGTAATGGCTATACTATTTCACTATAATTATTCAATTTGTTTAATTTCACTAAAGTAACATAGTAAAAAGTAAAAAAAAAATCTAGTTGAATCAATCATTAATATTTAGTGATATTACAAGAAAATCATTCCTATTTAGGATTAGAGTTCTGGCGACTAAAGAGGTAGAGCTTTGATTAAGAAAATTTAACAGAATCTAAGATTCGCATACAGAGGACTCAAGTGTAACAGCAAAGGAGAAGCTGGGAGTAGCAATTACTCATCAATATTATTAGCCCCCGTCGAAGTTTAAAAGATTATTTTGGCACTTTAGTCTGGACAAGAAGTACGAGACTATTAGACAGACCTTTGGGGAGCTTATGTAGTTGACGAGGGTCAACTCAGCAGTGAGATACGTCCTGCGAGTAGCCACCTAGTGGCGACGCGATGAATATATCAAGAAGGTACTTTCAATTACCAAATAAAGTAATCTGCCATAGAAGTAAAGTTATAGCCAATATATAACACTGACTTTGCGATGATGGGAAATTTTTATTAGCATATGTTAAGGGTGCTTACAGTGATTTTCTAGATAATATCACTATATTCTCATATTTGAGGACATTTAAGGCTGTATTTTGATAATAATCGTAACCATATAAATGTTTCGTTAAACTGATTACATATAAGGGAAACTTTCCCTATATTTTCAAACTGTTACGACATTTTTATAGTTGGCAGTACCAAATACAATATAGTGAACTATAAAAAAATTACTCCTGATACAATATCTTGTATAGTGGAGAATGTATAGTTTAGGACACCATTTCGATTTCTCTGTATGATAGAAAACCTAATGAAATAGGAATCGAAATGCTACATTTATTAATCAAAGTATAAAACCTTTTTAGGTTATTATTTAAAAATGTTGTAACGAGTTACTCAAGTTCAACTATGTTGCTGTTAACTGAATTAGTCTACGACATCACTAGCAGTAAAAAGAAGTTCAAAGCTTGGTTTGCTATGCCTCCGAAATAAACAAGTATCTCAGAGAGCTGCTATTATTATACGTTTTGCTTATAAAGAAAAAAAAATTAGAAAAGATAGTAAAGGGGAATAAAAAATATAATAGAAAAAATAATTCTATTAGCTTTTGTTTTATACATGGAGAAACATGAGAGGAAAAAATGATCCGATGTTTCAAATGTTCTATACAGACTCACGTAAAATTTGCTCGATGAAGCCTCAAATGAAATGATATTATTTTAATAATTATGTTTCTTCAAATTAGTAGTTCATTTTAAGATGCTATCGTTCGAAATTAGGAAATGGGTTTCTTTAATTAGACCGAAACGTGTAATTGTTTAAATAAGGATTTTTTATAATTTCTTTTCTACTATCCGTATAAATAAATGTTTATTTTCATGTTTTAACCCTTTGCGGTCGGTGTCCCCGTAGCGGGGACATTTTACCAGGGCTTCATATCGGTGATTGTTTCGCAAAATACCATTCTTTAGAACATTACAGAGATTAAAAATGTTGTATCCTTGCGTATGATCAGTAGTATTAAATATAACAAATCAGTTTCAACAAATTCTGTGTGTTTTAATATCCATATATTGACTTTAAATTCTATACGAAAAAGTAACCGCGAAATGATAGATTTGCTCCGACCTACTGGTACTCCCAAAAGCGAAATCTGCCGATCGCAAAGGGTTAATTAGAATATTTCACAACTCATATTTTGTTCTTCTTTAAATTTCTTTTATTTCTCTATATTTTATAAATCAATTAGATGGTTCAAATTTAACAACTCTCCCTGCATCAAATTCTTATTAAAATCTATTTTCTTTGTTTATATGTCTGTGTAACGTTGCAGATTTTGAGTTAATCTTTAACGTAAAGAATTTCATAATTTCGCGCCATGTAGGGTCATAAGTTAATCGTCACTCCTGCGTAACAGCGTGCGCAGAATACAGACTCTAATCGATAAGTGACTCGCTCACGTGTCTTCGGCCAGGAACCGTCCAAGGAGTCCGAGGTAGAGAAAAAAAATAGAATAAGAAGGCTATAAAGAGGGGAAGACCAGTAGAGAGATCCGCCTTAGAAGCAAAGCAAAAAGAGAGGAAGAGAGCAAAGCATCAAACATTTTTCCACTTAGTTGATTTGCGAGGTTCGAACAAAGTCAATAAGGTACCTAATTACGTTAATCTTTCGCGTGCGATGCTGTAGCAGATCATGTGTAATCAATCGAGGGAATCGTAGAACATGAAGTGCAGGAAAAATTCGAGCAGTTAGCCCCTTCGCGTACATCAACTCCATCAAGAAAATGTCCATCGTGAGGAAGAATGATAGCTGCTTCGCCTGCCTATATACAAGTGGTAGTCAAATTAGAAAATACTTAGAATCAGTTTAGCGCCTGAATGTGACCAGTGCCGGAGGTCATATGTTAATAATAGCTAATCGGTGGATTTTAATAAAACAAAAGTTTGTCAGTTTTAAAGAAATAGAAGCCTCGAATTTAGTCTGCTTCAAAAATGTTTACCTTGATCAAGAAGACATTTATCATGACCTGCCTGAAGGTCCTACGTTGTAAATACAGTTGTGTCTATTAGCTTTGTGCAATTTAAATGGAAGTAGTGTGTCAGTTATTAAAAGTAGGTAACAACATCGCTTGGTCACTTTGACAACCACGAATTTTGGAGTCTTATAGACATTAGCCTGCATGAGAGAAACATTCGAAAGGAGTTAGTCGAATTGATCTTGGAAAGATATGGCGCTTAAGTAAAAGTAACGTAGTGAGTACAAGAATTTTCTTCATAGTTTATCGAACGATTTTACACTTTAAAGATGTTCGTTATTGATAAAAGCTCGGAAAAGGTCTCATTATTCGATTATTCTCTTAACAATAAGAAATTAGATGTAGGAAGCAGCCTGGATATTTGTAAATAATTTCCGTTATACGTAGCTTCATTAATTTGAAATAGACCGTTATTAATAGTGAAACATATTTTATGCTAATTTAATTCTATTTATTCAATGCCACAAAACCTTTTAAAATAATCCAAGCACCAAACCTTTTCAATTTCATAAAATATCTTATTTTTCAAAAGGTTAAAATATATAAGCTAATAAATTGAACATTCTAAAATCACTTTTCTTCTAGTTAATTTTACGCGTTATTTATACGTTTTAATATTGAAATAAATAGCGTACGAAGACTGTCTCGTACCATTGTAGTTTTATATAAATAACATTTTATTTAATATATTTACGCTTAAGCATCAGCTTTCTGAGCATGCATCACTCTAGATAGACAATATCCTTAATGATATTGGGCGTTAAGCGTATACGCTTGAAATCAATCATCAATAAGAGTCTCTTAGTTGTTAGCGAGAGTGTGTTTACGATAATATTGTACTCTATAATTTTATTAAATTTCATATTATTTCTGTACGAACTTTAATTTATGGAAAATATAATTTTGCGTTATCGAAATAAAACTTTTTTTCTTTGTGGTAGAATATTCACGAAAATTTTTTCTTGGCGCGAAAAAGATGCTTCTGCAATACGTTAAAATATATTCTATACAGTTTGGAGTACACGATAGAATATCGGGAATGCAATTGCTGCAGTTAGTATCGAACTTTATCGTTAACTCCGGTCGTATCTCATATTCCCACCATCATAACGCGCGCCGACTGGCAAGTATCCTCGTAACCTTCCGAATTGCACTAGAGACCATCAAGTCTAGAAATCGTGAAAAACTCGTAATTCGACGTTAGCTAAATAATATTATTACAATTTATATCGATCTGTTCTTCTAAATTGGTTGAAATAAACTTGCCAAGTATTTTTCACATAACTCTTTATTATTTATATTTACTTATTAGGTAGCCTGAAATTTCTATTACACGGAATATATCTTCATCCATTATAATATGTGAAAACAAAAGTTAAATCGTATATGTTTCTAGTAATTTTTTAAAAATCTATCCGCGATGAATTTATTTATCCGAACTTAAGACACGCGCACTGGTGGACATTTAACAGTTAACTGGATATTTGTTTTTCTTTTTTTATAAAAACGTCTATTTTATATTGCATACTCTTGTAATTGACCTTGAAAGCTTTTCAGATCATTATATGAATGTACCATTTAATTGAGGTGTTTACGGAATATTTACATTTGGAATTAAAGGTATAGACGAGTGAATACACGTGTATACGCTTATGGGATTCGTATACCATTTTAACCAACCCCATATATGTACCTATGTGCGACTTGAAATTTAAATATTTCCTAAAGGCACGGATTAATTGTGCATTGGAAAAGTTTTTTCGAAATCTCTCGAGGTCAGCCACAAGAGATATCGTGATGCCAAATACGAGTTTTCATTTAGAAGCCCCCAGATGACTATCGTGTGTCCTTCAGCACGACTATCGAGATCAAACTTACATTGCCAGCTGTGATAGACTTTTAAACGCACTAAAGAGATACGCAATGATGATTTATTTGTAAAAATACAAAACGTAAGGAGGTATCCCCAATGAAAGAGAAAATTTTGGATGTGTCGTGCATCGTACAATTGTCTGGAAGCGCAGCTATTATTTCTCATTAAATGAAGTTAGTAGCTCGAAAATGAATTGGATCAGTAGCATAAACTCGGCAAAGTTTCATAATAAAGGTTCCTTTACGCGAACAGCTAGAGCTGCTGTCCGCCTCTGACGTTACTTTCACCTTTATTTCCGCAAATGGGGTGATATCCCAGGGGAACCGTGACATATATGTTTGTATATCGTCAGAGGGGTCTCAAGATGTCAGATGAAAGTGCCGCGGGGATTTTAGGATAGACGCGTCAAATGGGAAAAATACCCTTTTAAAAAGCAGAAGCACTCGACCAAAGGGACGGATATTCAATTATTAACGTTCGCCGAAAATGCTTTGGGGATGGTTTCACGTGGCGGATCCCTTGATTCGACTGATTAGAACAGGACCATAAGGCTTAATTTTATAGACTCTGGCTTTTAACGAAATTAGCATAGGGCTCGAAAGGAATGAACTATGAAAAGTGGTCCGTGGCTTATCTTTGTATTCAAGGTAAACGAGAACGGTTCTTATCAGGTAGAAAAGCCTCCAGGTATTGTTAAGCCGAAACACGAAGCTGACATGCTCAACGTACCAATGAGCCGCGGGCATAAATTTCTCCAGTACTTTTTTTTTTTTTTTTTCACCTCTTATCTCTAATTTAACAATGCTGCGTAGTCAGCGTTATTCATTTCGCAGAAGTACTGAAATATCAGAAACTGATCCAAGTACAGTGTCATTGCGCAGTTATAACGAGAAAGTATGTAAAAGTTTTTCCTTGTACTGCCAATATCGTACCTCGTTTATATACCTATATTTATAAAGAAGGGAAGGAATGTTTTATCTTTGATTGGAATTTGATGCTGGGAGAAGATTTATGTCCGAGGCATGGTTCGCAAGATCGAGTGAAAATGTTGAAGGAGTCGAGGGTTTGGTGGAAGAATAGCGCTTATGTCCAAGAATTGGGTGAGGAACGAAGTTAAATAGCAGGGTGCTTCGATGTCGATGGTTCCTGGCGGAGTGTCAAAAGCGACCAGGGTGAGAATGCAGGGTGTTAAGGGAGCGTTTTCAAGCAGGAAATCGTATGTAGATGAAGGCGACGTGACGTGCTCTCTTCTCGATCGGATATACTCGATCGAGATCCCCGCAAGTCTGACGTGCCGAAACTTCTTTTCCCTCGCGCTGGTGATGCGATCCTCGCGCTCCCATCATTTCACCTGGAAAATCGGCTTGCGCGAGTTCAATGGAATAAAAATTCCATTGGAAGAGCAAGAAACACAGATTTCTTTCGCTTAAATATATAGCGACGTTATTCCTCGGTGTCTGAGCGACAGAGTGAAAACCATAACGCGCGAATTATTTCAGCAATACGACGGATGCTAATTATTCGATGAACTGGTTCCTGCAAGAATGGCGTGGAGGAGGAACTCGATGAATTCCAATTTTTGACGCGATGCTTCAAAAATGATCCTCGCGCAGAAGGATGCCCCGGCTCTCCGATGCTGAACAACTCCGGCTTCCTCTCAATACCTATACGTTGTATCGCGACTCCTCTACGTCACATGATGGATTACTTTCACTCCTCTCGACGCCTCGGTGGTAGTGTAGCTGCTATTGAACGTGAGCCGCGCGAATACGTCACTCAGCTCGAAAATAGATTTCACCCGATTCAGGCCACAGAAATTCCGTTGGCGCGAACGAATGAAAGCACGAGCAACCAAGCCATGCGCGTGCAGAACAAGAAAAGATAGCGATTTCAGACTGGAGAGCACCGAGAAGACACCGAGGGACACGTACAATAATATCACGATTACGATAAAACGCATCGGAACATGGAGATTTCTCCCATCGTCGGCGGCCATTAAGCTTAAAAAGACTCGAATTATTACCGAAATCCGCAGATTTCGAGTGCTCGAGTACCCGGCGAATATATTCCATAAAAGATGCACTTTTCAAACTCATGGTGGTAAAAAAGCTCGAGCTTTCGCCACGCTGGCCGAGGAATTATGCGCGATTGTCGTTTTGTTCTTGGATAAAAATGCAAGTTTTTCTCAAAGTTGGTAGAATGGGCAGGCTGGTGGCAGCAGGTGTATAGCATTAATTAATAAAGCGACGTATCGATAAAATGGTAATTAATCGAATTAGCGAGAATACGTATAGAAGATGTTGGCTATTTTTTCCCTGCTGGAAAATGGATGAAGCGACAAATTCCAGCGTGGGCAGGATATTTTGCTTATTTATGGAAAAAAGGTAAATTTTGTGAGAAACTGAAGGTTCGAAGCCGATATGAAATATGGCGTGGGTAAAAGTGAGTAATTAATTGAGAAGGGTGGAATAAAAAGATTATGGTGCGGCTGTAGGAGGATTTGGTAGCAGGGCTAGAGGTGTTTCTACGTGGTCGTAAAGTCCTTCGTAGCTGGGCTCTTCTTCGGCACTCCATAAAGCGAGCATTTCCGCTCGAAGGGTACCGTAAACGTAAAGCAGTCGTCACGGCGCACGGCGCATAAACTCCGTGCTGCTGCAGTAGGCCGCACATAAAATCCGGCTATGTGCTTACTCGTGCCCTTGCCCGTGCCCCTGTCCATGTCCGACTATGCATAAGCCATTGCCTGGCCTCGCGCATACTTCTACTACCTAAAAAACACTCTTTCCTTCTCCCGTCTATTACGTCACACTCGATCACCTCGGCTCTCCTATGTGTACGAGACTCCCCTGTTCCACCATGAAACGCGTCGATTGACTCACGATGCTCCTGCAGCCCCCTCCTCTTAATATTCCCCTCCCACATCCTCATTTAAAGTTTCTTTACCAAACAATATTCCAACGTCAATGACGTATGACAGAGAATCGCTGGTAACGAAATTAATTTACAACTCGCCCGCCGTTGAAAGCTCGTTGCCGAAGCGCGCGCTTCTAATTTATTTATTAGTTGGCGTTAGGTATTCCATCGACTCTCGCGCGAACGCAAGAGACATTAATTCGATTGCGTTTATGGAAAGCTTGCTCGAAATTAGCTCTATCGATTTGGACCGATCGATACGGACGTGTAACGGTTCATTTTCCAAGGAACGATCGTGTTGATGAAAAGATTGATAAAAATGACTGCTGGAATCATTCTTGCAGGACCATCCAAGTGGATTGGGGGGGTGAGAGCATCGTTTGCCGATAGGAATCGTTGGCTTTTACAAAGAGTTACGTACTGATGTTAAGGGGGGATGTGGGATGTCGGGTTCCGAACTCCGAGGGGGTTCGGAGCCCGTAGGCAACCAGAGTCTGCTACTGCGAACCGATTCGGTACGATAAGAGCTGGGATGGAGTGAAGAGGGGGGGGGGGGGATACCATCGAATCCCGAACACGTAACCACCGTGTTATCTATTAGCCCTCCGCGTGATAAACGATTCGCTTCCTTCCTTCTGAACTTCGCACGTAAATCGCCTGGAAAAGGATAAGCCAGTGCCGCACCTTTCTCCTCCTTTCACGTTCTCCCGCCGACGTCCCGCTTCCTTTCGCTTCTTCTTCCAAATATTTAATTTCCAATCATCCCTTCATTGCGAGCGAACCTTTTTTATCCGAGCTCTGATCAAAAAATGGAAGATTTAAATTCAAATTAATCACCGAGTACTTTTTATCGTTCGCTCTCTCCTCATCCTACTGCATTCTCTTTATTTCTACATTTCTTTATTCTATTTGCGAAACTCGAAGACTTACGAATGGAGAAATGGGAAGGGGAGAGGGAGAGGGAGAGGTAGGACTTTGATAGTTAGTCATCTTGAAACGAATGGTAATTCGTATTGGACGCAATGAAACGTGGTTGATCTATTTTACGAGGACTCCTGCGGATGAAGTTAATGACTTTGGCCGTAACGGAAAGTTTGACTTGAATTTACTTCTAATCGAATAAAGTTATTATATTGAGAAGAGTATCGGGGCCTTTGACTCCTGTTCTCATTTAGAAAATCGTCCAGGTTCTATGTGGGGGGGGGGGGGGGGGGGGGAGGTGAGACTAGTCGAGTCGAGTCGACCGATAAATATATCTGTTTATGACTTCGTTCCGAGCCATCGGGAACTCTGGTAATTCGAGAATAACAGCTGGCTCAACGGAGCGCGGCTAGATTACCCTGGGATTCTAATTCCAACGAGAAACGTAGCAAAGGTGTTGTATATGAAAAAAGAAAAATGTCCAATTCACCCTAGATTATTTCAAGTTGATAAATTTTTGCGGGAACGATATTGCTTCTAATAATACAGAAAATTGATCAAAGAGCTACGGCATTCATAATATGCATGGAATATAATTAAATTAGATTGCTGTACATTGCTCGTGTGATTGATTAGCAGCCGAGTTAATTTCAAACGAGCGATTATGCAAAGGTACGTTGATTAAATAGCTTGACGATTGCATAGGCGTAAGTGTGGAGGAGATCGGTCGATGCAGGTATTTTGATTGCTTTGTTCCCGTTATAAAATGTCATCGTGTACTTTCCAGTGCATTTAGTGTCATGGCATGAAAAGGGTGATGGATGTGATTGCTGATGGAAGATGGAAGATGGAGGATGAGGAGGGGCTTTTCCATTTACCTACAGACAGGCTGGGTCACGCGAGGGTCGCCAGGTGTCAGTTGGATGTAACGACCCTTAAAACCTGTACTTTACCAGAGATCACTCTTCGCAGAAGGTATTTATCTTCTGGAAGATAAAAGTTATCCGTAGCTACGAGAGCCATCCTGCTCTAGTATTGTCCGCACCTGAACGTTTCACATCCGACTTTCTGAAGCGACCAGTGACGACTCTCCTCGGCTCGTTTCGTTTATCTACCAGAATCGTCCCCCCTCCTTCCCTTCCAACGTACGATATTCAATGTCCGTCCACCCTAGTACCTTACCAAATCCCATTTTGCTAATCCCATTCCGGACAACCAACGTAAAGTTTCTCTTTTCATCTCTGCACCCCTCTCCCATTCACTCGCTTCATTTAAATTAAAACAAAATACGCGTAATTTCAGCGCATTGTTGTTGGTGCGCCGAAAGTGTTTAATTCCATCTAATACAATCGGCTGATTAAGCTCGTGGAAAGCATGGTTGCGCGATGATATATAGGCTACAAACGAGCCAGTAAAATTTCTTTCGAGTCTCCCATTTGTTAAACGACAGGATTAAACGCTTGCAGCGAATTAGGCAATGGCGAATGTGGCAAGTAATTCTTTAATTAATGGACCACATTGATTTTACGGTAGATCTGGCGAAAGGCAGAGCTGACCCGTTTAGGCCATGAAACGAGGGACGTTATTGGAAGGCTGTAAGCTCATTATGCACTGTGCATAGTCCGCGCACAATAACGTTGTGCTATACATATATACATGTGCGAGGATGAAGGATAAAGGGGGCGATGCGTGTGCTTTCAATGGTCGATCGCTGTTGTTGCTGCTAGAGGAGACCATATGCTTATCAAGACGTCTATCGTCCTTTGGCCTTACCAATAACGAAGCTACACATGTACCTTACGAAGCCTCTTTCGGTCTTTAATATCGTCTACTTTTATGCCTCACCCTCAGCCTCCCTTTCTTTCTCTCCCACGGTACTACAGCACCTCATCCCAGCTTTCAATTCTCCCTAAGAACATCTATATCCCTCGGAAAAGAAAAAAAAAACTGTTCTATTCTTTTCTCACTTTAACGTTTCTACCCTACTCTCGGTGTTCGCTTTTCGCGCACGATGTGCTTGAAAAAGATAACCGTGCAGACACCTCGTTTCCCGTTTGCTGCCGTAGACCCTGCTAGCAAACGAGGACACCTGACATAATTGGCGCCGTCGCGCGCTACAACTGTCAACGCTGTCTCACTCTGATCCCACCGAAGACGAGCTTACGTATATGTTTTTCCGTCAGGCAAATCGCTAACCTGGCCCGAACCAAAGCCAACCTACGACGTCTTATCTTTACAGACAGACCCATATCATTCCTTTTTTTTATTTTAGGCTCGAATTTGTCTGGCTCGTCCACCGTGACAGAGCCGAGCATTGTTTCACCTTTGCCTATCGGAAATCTACCCCATATGCCTCGCTTTTTACCGATCAAAACGTCGTCGCTTGTTCTTAAACAGCGTTCAATCTCGAGTATATCCCCCCCCCCCCCTTCAAGACTCACTCGGAGGCTTCATCATTATTTAGCGATATATTTTAGCAATCAATTCACCCAAGTCTGAAAATTCAATATCTCTTTGTAACGCAAAATCGATTGCGTATTACGTTTTGAACTTTTTCATTCGGCTCTGTATTATTTATGCAATTCGTTTCAACGATCCAATCTCCATGGGTAAACTTGAAATTAATGGCTACGTAAATGGAATGTGGCTTACAGATATTTTATTCGTTTTGAATACCATTAAAAAGCTTCATTGCCCTATTCTGCAACTTTACAAATCGCCGCCGCCGCCGCCGCCGCCGCTGTGGAGGAATAGCTCTATTTTGTTAATACTGGTAGTATACATATTAGGTATAGATATTAAATCGTTACTTTAACGACGCAATATTCACGCGCAATTTCATTAAAGATGCAGTATAATAATGTCGTATTATCGTTTCATTTAAAATATAGGATACTGATATTTACGCCGTTCGGGGAATAGATATAATTATTATAAAATATTCGTATTTTATGACCGAGGTAATGGGGAGATAATCGCCGCGGGAGGAAAGAGTTTACGATGAGCGAATATTTTGAGACTCGCGATAGGCCGGTTTAAGTTTAAATAATATTCGTATACATCAGGGACGCGCGAATTATCGACAGGTTTTCATATTTCACGCTCAAATGCAGTCCTTAACCAAACGTACGTATGCAAAAGGGATTTAAGCACGGTTAGCTTCAGCCTGATGCAGGGTGCAAAAGCTGCAGGCCAGCAAATATTAATGCGCTCATTAGCTGCGCTTCATATTCATGCTATGAAAATTCATCGTTAATTATGTAATGCGTAGCGGAATGTAGGGCCGTTGTAGAAGCGACTCCAGGATGAAACGATCGACGGCCAGACTCGACCAAAGGATTAACATTAATAGTGAACAGTGCAGGAGCTCCCAACAAGAACCTTAAGGTCGATTCGCGCTATGCGCTACCGGCTGCGCATCACTAACTATTTCCAACAGACCGACCGATACACCTTATTTTGCACACTCTTCCTGCTAATCTCACTTCCGGTGGCGCCCGATGGTCCGTTTCAGTATTTTGTCAATTTTGGCCCTTAATCGTTCAGAATGTTCAATCTGATACAAGTAAACCGATCGACCGACCTGCTCCAACAACTTCCTCCTACTTGGATGCACAACGTGCATCGATATAATTTCTCTCCACTATTGAGTTCCTCATCGAGGTATTACAATTTCATTGAAAACTCGATATGTTTTCCCCTAATTTTAATTCATGCCCTCTCGATTGAATAACTCTTTACGGTTCGGGAGATCCTCCAGTTCCGTTTTGCAAGAGTGCTCAGTTAAATTACTTTCCACAAAGATGTGTACTATATGTGTGTATACTCTAGACCATTTTGTTTGCCAGGTGCTATGTTGTCCTTCCATTACCTATTTCGACTACATTAATTCACGGGCTTTTTTCCACTATGGCTAACTTTTTACCGGAAATTTTCCCGTTCGACTGAAGCTTGCTAAAAGTTTGCGCGTGCAAAAAAAGAAATTACTTGATGGCCAAGGGGGAATGGAGCAGTTCTTTTCAGATTTTCAGCTCGTTTTTGTTTCTTCATCCGTTCGCATTAATCACTCTCTCGGCGGGCGCGAGCGCGCGCGCGTGTGTCTCTCCTTATATTACAGATCCCGCTTTCTCGTTTTGTTCCTCCGGCGTATACACCACGTCGCGGTGCAACTGCCACCTTAATGGGTTTCCAGCTCAAAACGAAGTGGTTAATTATGAGTTGGCCCTCTGTCAGTCCACCACGATAATGCTTGATAAAGTCGACGCAAATTATCGCTCACACCCGCGATACAAACTTTTTGCGAGATTTTATTTTCGGAAGAAAAAGAAGACAACTTCCGAAATTGCTAAACTTCATCGTTCGAGCAGTCGACCGAATCCTTCTTCGCAATTCCCAGCGGGAGGAATGCGTATTCCTGTTTATAACGTGTTTCGTTTCAAGCCTGCTGCCTATCGTTTTGGATTTATGTGGCAAATTGGAAGGGTGCCCGGTATGTACGACGAGTGGATATGCGAGCCGGTTAATGATAGTTTTTCAAATGATCGTAATGGGAGGAGGAGGAGGAGGAGGAGGAGGAGGAGGAGGAGGAGAATATCGTTAGCAGGTTTCGCAAGATCATGTATCCGCGAAAATAGTATATCGGGCTGGGATAATTATCCTAAACGAAATTACTAAAGGTCGAACATCGGTATAGTTACCATTCCCGCATTTCCCAGACGAACGATGAGTCTTGGCTTGGTTTCCTCGAGTAATTGTACCCCGGAGAGGTGCAAAACGTTGGGCGAAAAATTTAAATTGTCCATCTTCCACCTCTTAAATTGCTACCGCGGTCTCTTCGTCTTGTCCTCCATCTATCTTGCTGTCATCCCAAAATTTATCTGCACCTTTTTCCACGCGCGCTTGCAGCCTTCGCTTTTATAAAGCTGAGTATCCACTTCTAGCTGCATCTTTTCCGAGCGTGTACCGTCCCAGAGCTATGATAATTGCACCGCGTTCTTTTTTAATGGAACTTATGAAAATAAACGTTGACGCATTCTAAATCTGCATTATTTAATCGTACAGATTTTTCTCTTTAACAACATAAATGGAGTCAAGAGAATCTCATTACTAAGAATTAAATTTAGCTGTAGTACCATGCATAAATATACATATATATTTGTCTCTACTGAAGAGTTTCGAGTTAATTTATTGAAATTTTTCAGTTGGTTTTGGAGATATTTTATTAAAGTTATATTAAAATTTCGAATTTAATTCTACGGAGAGAGAGAGAGAGAGAGAGAGAGAGAGAGAGAGAGAGAGAGAGAGAGAAGCTTTTCCATAGCAAAATGACAAGACGTACATGATGATCATGACGTGATAGACTTATTTTATTCAAACTATACAGCAAATTGATGAAAACTTATTTGAAATAAATAAAATGAACTCATATTTTAGTAAAGTTGCTGTTTCGTTATGTGCGAAATGTATTTAAGACGTTTATTGTAAAATAATTTGCTAAATCTTACATCCCCAGCAGTTCGCATATAACGGACATGACATGATGAATTTATTTTATTCAAACATTACAGCAAATTAATGAAAACTTATTTGAAACAAATAAATTGAACTCATATTTGAGTAAAGTTGCTGTTTCTTTATGAGCAAAATGTATTTAATATACATGATTGTAAATTACTTTGCTAAATTTTGCATAAATTTTGCTGCTTCGACAATCATCAATTTGACACAGAATGTTGGTGCTTAATGTGTAGCAAATCTGATGAAAAACATAATTACGATATTTGCATGATTTTGTTGAATCAACCTATTTACCACTTATTGCATCAAATAAGTATTACTCTTAAAGTAGAGACAATATTAATACAAGGCATATCTAAAATATGTTGTAAATCTAATATGTAAAAATGTAATCTCTTTATAACAAGTTTATTTTTCTTCATCTTGAGTCAATATTGTTGTATAAAATACATGTAAATAAAACATGATATTATGAAACAAATATTTGCTTTAAACGTGATTATAGATCATGATGTAAATTTCAATACCAAAAGTTATATTATAAAATTCTACTAAATATTACTTCAATTTTGTAAGTTTTCTATATTTTCAAAAGTAGATGAAAATTTTACAAAAACTTAATTTAAAAAACTGCAACTGTCATGCGTAATAACTCAGAAAAATTATTACTCTGATGAGTTACAATTTCTTCAACTTGTTTAGTCTCGCTTTGGTGTTCATCGGTCGATGAAGTGAAAAGTGATAAGTTCTATTCGTACTAGTGAGCAGTTTTATTAGGGAACCCTAGGAATATAAGCAATCGGTAAGTATTTTCTTTTTGTAATACATATATATTTATTATTTCAATAGTAGTATTTTGTAGGAAAAATTATTCAATTTTTATCAATATGATGCGCAATCGTAGCAAAAAATCCTTTATTATTATTTCCACAGATGCTGCCAAAAAGATTAAAACACTTGATAAATTTAATAGGGATGTATTCAAGTCAAATTTCCAAGAAGCATTGAGATCATATAAACAAATAGCGAGGAATGCAAGAGGTACTAATAAAAAAGGGCAAAAACGGAAGCGTGCAGACGAGGAAAAGGAACTGTTTCCTGATGAAAACGATTCTGCCCATACTTTAAGCGATTAAAAAAATAATTAATATTTTATAATATTTTAACATACTTTATTTTTGTAATATTATTTTATAGTATTTAAATAAATTTTAAGTAAATTTGTCGTAAAATTAAGTTGTAAATTTCATAGCAATTTACCTATAACACATGTAGAGTTAGGTTGCAGTAAATTGTACGAACATTTTGCTACACGAAATGTAGCAAGTTTATATCAAATTTATCTACACTTTAATACACAAAATATAGTAAAATTTACTTCAAATTTGTCTACATTTTACTACAAGAAATGTAGTAAAATTTACTTCATATTTATCTAAATTTTGCTACACAAAATTTATGGAACGTTTGCAAGATTTTGTGGACATTGCGTTTGTTGATATTATGATGCAAATTTGCTGTAAACGATGCGAAATTTATTTTTCTCATTGATATTCCCAATTATGAGTAAATGTTTCGATTATTATTTTCAGTATTTTTAACTTCAAACTTTGCGCCCACCTGTACACTCATAAGGATAGCAACTTTACTACAAATAATTATTTGAATTGCTGTAAACCTTATATAAATATGAAGTAAACCTGTCTGGCTGGGGAAGTTTCGCCTCTTGTTTCATATAACAATGAGAGTAAATCTCTTTGATGATTCCGGCTGTCGGACTTTGGTTTTTGCCTCCTCAAACATTTAGAAACTTGTTTGCGTGGCAAGCCGATAACTTTGTTGCGAGATTTGGCTAGAGTTCCATTATAATGCACTTCATTCAATTCCCAATTCCACTAAATCACTGACACATCAACATTGATTTTTTTTTCTTAGTGTGTGTGTTTTTTTAGCACAATAATTCGGTCAAGAGTAATCTAACGATCGTAGAGAGTATACTTTTGCTCGATCATATAGCCTGGCGATATTTGGTGCGCTTAACAGAGGAGCTGCATTGCCTGCAGAGCAGCGGTCGGGGAACCGGGGTAAATTACCTCAAATAGGGTAAAAATGAAACTTTTGTGAGTAAAAAGTATATATTTTTAATTTGCTCTTTTGTAAACAATTATCATGGAGGGCTATAATATGAAAGATGCTGAAAAGAGGCGATTTCGTTTTTCTTTTTGCTCTTCGCCTTGGGGTAATATCAACTTATACAAAAATATTTTGGGAAATGATTAAAAAAGTTCCCCGACCGCTGCTGTAGAGTGATCGTCCATCGAGTATTTACTCGTTCAGAGAAACCAACTAATTCTCTATTTAAATTGGTAAAATTAAGAATCGTTTAATGCTAGCCGATTAAATAAGTAACGTTGTGCGTGGACGCTCGCGTGGAACGGATGACAGAGGGGACGAGCTATAAAACGATAGGAAGGTGTATAGGTTTTCAAGCGAGAACAACCGTTCGCTAACTAGTTATCGACTGTACACAACAATTAGTGTGACAATTACGCCCTCGTTCCATCTCTTACCATAACGATAGAATTAATCAGTATCTGGCACACAACTTGTTGCACAGTTTATAATCTCACTGGATGGGATGCAGTATTTTCATCAGTGGACCAAATTTTCCTTTTCCTTTTTTGGCTTGAAATGCAGGGTAGGCAAGAATTATCCAGAAAATGCTTTTCATGCGAATGGCGAGAGAGAAATAATAAAATAAAAGGAATAAAGCGAAGCGGCTTCCGGCCGCTAGAGAAGTTTGCGCGCAGGTGCGAAAAGAAAAGCTGGCCAATAAAATCTCGTCAGATTGCTCGTAGAGAAGAAAAAATGAGAAGTAGGAGGAGTGAACTACCCCTTTTCGATTGCAAGAATGAAATTTCGTGGAGAAAAGCTTCTTTTAATGCTGGTTATATAAGTCGGTGAAATTATTTATTGTCTCTGTTATAACTCGTAATTACGTCATTTCCTTTACCGACGAGACTTTGCCATATGAATTATACATTAATTATCGCTTATTGTATAAGCTCGCGCAAAGCAATATTTTGTTATACGGCGAGTCGAGGTAAATGTACATCGTTCACTGCCGATCCTGCAGGTCTAATTTAGATGGAAAGCTCGACTCTGAGCTTTTTCCCGAGTCGTCGACAACTACCCCTCCTTTTCGAGCTAATGGCAAAATTGCGACGGTTAATTGCCCTCTCGTTCGAGTCTGCCGAGTTTGCGGTAAGAAGTTTTTCTCGACTCTCTGCTGAAAACGACCTTCGACCCTCGAAATTTTCCATGATTCTTTTCTGCTCGACGGATCCGTGCAATCTCCTCCTGCTATATATATAGTTCCGAGTGTGCCGATCCTCGACGCTCCGTCGCACGAGTCGATCGCTCGGCCACACCTGCGTCAATATTGTATATCCCCTTCCTGGCAAATTGATTCGTCAATATTCAAAACTCCTGGCAAAATCGATATCACCGATAATACGCAGGATACGTCCATTCATTTTCAACCCCATTATGTGGAATCCCCGTTAATCGTCATTGTCTCACCTCTGCATTATGCAATTGCCATTAATTCCCCCTGATTTTTACGAGAATATTCATACGAATGATTATCTTGCTCGTTTTTCTCAAAGTTTCCAGGAGAAATCAGCGTTAAGCCGGAGCTTATCGCTCTACTCAGCGACGACGACTGACAGTTTCGTGCCGACCCATCAAATATTCCCCACGCTATTTCATTTTCACATAGAGCAGGAATAAGACGACGTCGCCGCTCAATCGCAATAATCCATTTCACTTTTAATATTTCACAAGGAGCTTGCATCAACGATTTTTCTCTATGCTGTGTATGGAATGGCAAATATTGCGCACTCGTTTTTTCATCCTCGTCGATATTTGCGCAGTAGATTATTTTTAATATATTCACGTGGAACACGCGCGCACCAATTGCTAGTCGAAACGATGAAAATGGAAAGAATTTGAGTTTAAAGAAAATATTTGATGACAAACTGATGCAATAGCCGGCTATATACATACATCGTCCGTCGGTCCGCTCGTTCGTTGTTTGTTTTTCTCTTATTCCTATTGCTTTTTCTCTCTCCCCCCTCTGCCCTATTCGGATATGACGCTTTAGTCAAATTGCCTGGTTCTCGTTAACTCAATTTATATACTAAGTAATTCTGTCAAATGGATTTACAATATTCGCTATTTGTATGCATTTGGTCCGGCAATGGCTATTTGTTCTTCGTTCATCAAATACTATACATTTGAAGTCCTTCATCGGTTTCATCGGTTTACGGATAAATTTAGCTCCATACAATATTCGCGAGGAAGCTCCGATGTATTGTTTAGCTTTGTTCCTGTTTATTTCCGAATTGATTGTAAATTTAGTCGGTGTCATACATATCCAGCGTGGAAAATCAAACCGTATCGAATAAATTAATGCCGCAATCATAGATTCTGTATGACGTTGTCCTGATAAGTAGACCCTTGTTCGTTCGGAATCGTTTAACCGTTTTGTTCAGAGTGCGTACACGCATTAGGACGACGCGATCCTCGACCATCTTAATGGCACGAAGAAACAAGTCGGAATAAATGCACACGTGGGATGAAAAATGCGAGCTAACAAAGATCCTCTTTTCCAAAATGGTATATAACGGAGGTTAAATTGTATCTTTACTCGGGGAGCAGGAGATTTATTGGGCAATCGGGCATGGTTCGGTGTAGCAAAGGTAGAAATTTGCCTATTGGTGCAAGGCGGTAGCTATATATATATATATAGTGGGGCTGCTCGCGCGTAAGTTCGTTAAGGATAAGGAAATACGCCACGCCGGTGTGCTCGTTATGCGCTATATATATATGGTTTAGTAGAAATTTAAAAGTCTATAACCGAAGGGGATATAGGCCATGAAAGCCAGTTATTGCCTTCGTTTCGGGAACGAAAATTGTCCTGTAGGAGGCGTACGTGGGAGAGGAGCCGTAAGTCGTAAGATCCCAAAGCGATAAAGACGGTCCCGGGCGACGGGATGGTAGATTGGAAAATTGTTTTTCTCTCTCCCGCGTCGTTGCTGCTTTATCGAGGCTGAGTCTAGTTGGGTAAGATACCAGGGAGTGAAGAAGCGCGAGCTAGACTCCTATAGTCCTTTTTCCGATATGGCCAGGAATAGGATCGAGTTCCGCTACTTCCGCTGCTGGCAGGAGGACGGATCTGGATCCTCTTGCATGGACTCTGCAAATCGATACTTGCTAGGCACCACCTCTGATTAAATCCACGAAGGAACCTGGATTAATCCTGGAACACTTCTTCCTCCCTCTCCTCTCTCTCTCTCTCTCTCTCTCTACCCCACATCCACGCTGTGCAATTCCCCAACACCAGGCCATCTCCTACGATGGGCTAACGTCACATTCCCTTTTTAATCCCCTTTCTTCGCATAAGAAAATCATGTTACGATTGAATCTACCATCCCCGCCGCCTGTCATGCTGTTTTTCATCCAACAACTCGTGTAACGGTATTGAATTAACTTGCAGATTTCTTCAACTTGAGGAACTAGTGGTACGACTCGCTTAATTATTCGCTATACTTAATTTTCAGCGTGTGGAAGCTATTTTTAACTGTATGTATATATATATACATATGGTGTATAAATTCAAGCCGCGCGAGAACGTTTGCGGGCTGCAGTTGAACGATTAATCGTCGCTAATTTGTCATGGGAAGCAACATGGACGTTGGATAGATATCGCTAGATCGAGACCCATTAGTCCTCGGTCCAAAGCCGTAAAGTCGCGTCAAATTTTCATTCGAATACTCACGGAAGGGCTGATCTTTCTAGAACTGTAAATTTTCCATCAATTAAATATATCAGCGAATGTTTATTGCAAATTGTTTGCGAATTCATGTATAGAATCGTAAAAGTTTAGCAGTGCAGTACTCGTGGGTCTTTGAGGTTTCGAATGACGCAAACCGAGCGGAAATTCGGCATAAAATTTGCGCATCCCATTGGAGAGCAGAGCGATGCATTTTTACGTCACTTAGTGCATTATAAATTCCTATTAGATCGCTCCGTAAAACAATCGCTTTATGTACGATAGACAATCGTGTGCGATACACCTCCCCATCCCTGTTTCACGCGTAACTAGCCTATGCGCATCATACATATACCATTTTCATAGCTGTATCGACGTATATGGAACATGCACCGTGCATAAGCAGATATATATACGAATTCATGAAAATACACGCAAGTGGATACACTTTGCTGCACACACTCGCGGTTATTCCCGTGAGATCTGCAGTTATTTGTTCGAGAGTGGTTTTAGAATCCTATCTGGATTAATAAATAATTCATACAGAAATGTTATTCTGCATCTACCAACATTTTTGACGGCGCATAAATGAATATTCGGAAATTATCGAGTCTATCGGTTCTCTCCCGGTTGAAATCATTTTCGCGCGCTCTTTCGGAAGCCTCGCGTACTTTCCTACTTTGGTCCATCGACGCGCGCGCTATACGCGGACTTTGAAGCATCCGAAATTTGCCGCCTGGAAGCCCGATCGCTCTACGCTTATCTTTCTCGTATATAACCTACATATATATATATATATATACGAAAAATTTGTATCAGTGACAGCAAGTATCCACGCAACGCTCGTTATAGTTTCGCCAGGCATTTTATAATTTTCGAGTAAAGAAGGAAGACAAAAAAAAATGAATATTTAGTACGGGCCAGTTGACCCGCTTTTCTGCCGCAGTGAAATTTTCCTGAAAATCTTCAATCGCGCTTATACTTCGTAGCAACGTAAAATTCCGATAGAGAGATTATCCTTTGTGAAAATAATTGCAAACTTTTGTGATATGAAATGTTTTGAATAGTTAGCGCATGGGGATTAGCCATGGGATGTATTTACATTTGGTGGTTTCGTCAAGCACGTTTTGTTTACGACACGCTGGCGAGTATTACAACGTACTCGGAATGTATTGCCCTTGGGGAATATTCAATGGGTCGATCAGGTAAATATTCTATAAACTTCTCGACGATGAGAAGGACGGCGCGTGGCTTTTCCATAGTATCCAGGGATTTACCTCCAAGTTTCGTTCTCGACACATTCGCTCGATATGACCCTACGATACGTGTCCGGTAAACTCCTCTATCACACTGGATATTTTACAAGCAAAAAATTACATCTGCTGTTCCACTTTTAAATCAAGAGTATATTCAGCGCACTACGCTTTCTTTTTATCGTGTTTTTCTCTACTATATGGACCATTCAGTGACTGTTATGGAAAAGAGAGAGAGAGAGAGTCAGTCGAGTAGACTTTTCGATAGATTTTTGATGGATGTGTGTGTGTGTGTGAGCGTACAGTAAGATCGAGGCTGTGAGAAAAGGGCAGAGAGAGAGAGAGAGAGAGAGAGAGATAGAGAGAGAGAGAGAGAGAGATCTGGTAAAAGTAGCCTGCAGGGCCAGGAATAGCAGAAAGTTGGGCGCTCTACGCTGTGAAAAGGTGGTTGTAGTAAATGGCGCGGTCGGCCGTGGCGATGGGGCGAAATGGGGGTGGGTGGCAAAGGTGAGAAAACGGAGTGCTTAAAGAGGATGGAGGAGAGTTGGCTCGCTCCTCGATCCCTACTGCACCCGGAAGTATCTCCGATATCCTCGGACTGTCAGATTCCGTCTCTCTGTCTCTCTCGCATCTTACCCAACTTTTTGCGCGCTCTTGCGTAACAAGATAAACCCCTCTTTTTACAACACAATACTGCGTATCACTGCTGAGTATACCTTATTTATCAACGAATGAAATTTGATGAAAAATTTGTGAAGAATCGGGCGGAATGACTCTCGAAGAGTTTTCTTTGCCAACATTTTTTTTGTTTGCCTTTTTCAACCGGTTACTAGTTTTTAACTACGTCAAATCACGGAACGCAATCGTTTAAAATACGGGCCATTTATACCACGCTTTACATTCAAAATGCCCATAGCTTTGAGCACGCGGAAATTCAGGGGATTTGAAAAACAAACGAGCGTTATCCATGCTGTTATGCTATTTTACAAAAGTCGAGCAAGCAAACAGGAAATGGGAAATCATTTGAGCGTCTGCAAATCTAATACGGAGTGCAGCGAGTTTTTTTTAGATCCCTTTCCTCTCTCTCGAAACGCTTCTGTTCCTAGCTTGGCGAGTATATATATATATTCACCATGTTTTTCCCCTCGGAATTTCATGCCGCGTAAAAAAGATGGCAGGTTTTTTGTGTGCTCAGTTATAAATTAATCATGGACGAGGGTAATTCGTCTCTTTCTCTCGATGCATGATAGAAGTTATAAGAGAGAGAGAGACGGAGATGATTGAAAGGGGAACAGGAGAGGGTAGAGGGGGAGAGAGAGAAGCAAAGAAAAGAAAGAGAAAGCGACGGGGCAACCGAAGGGGGAAACTGCGAGATATTCTGCATGGATAGATGGATGGGGCTCGTCCATATAAATATGGAAATTTCGTAAATCAAGTTAGTTGGTAAAGTGTCGTCGGGTTTTTGAGGGAGATAGGACAACGTTATTTCTCAATTTCCCGTCTCCCCATTTTCATACTTTCACGTCACACTGATAGAATATCGGAGCCCCGCTAGAGCCACCGTTTTGCGTGTTGACGAATGATGGCTCGCTCGCGATACACAACTGTTATTTCGAATATACGCCATTGGCTCCCTAAACCATTGCAGCTTAAACAAAACTTGTTAAATGTCTCTTTTTTACACGCACACACTTGTTTCAAGTTGGAGAGAAGTATGAAATTATGCGTGATTAATCTTGGCAATGATTCATAGCTTTTCGTGGGGCTTTAGAAAGAAATTTATGGGGCTGAAAAATTTGGCGATTCGTTGAGCAATATTTTTGGTGTATTAGCACAAGTGAGGCGAGCTAATCTGGCCTACGCAGTATGGTGGTAGCGTTATCGCGAAAAGATCGAATTAAAATCCAATTCTATCTGTTAGGAAGCTTTATACCTTACGCCGAGGTATTGATTCAATTTAAGCGTACACCGTTAGACCGACGAGGGGTGAGTTGCACAGGAAGTATCCAGTCAGGTCTGTACCGATGAAAATGGCACCCCTGGGATACTCCGTGCCAGCCAATACTACCGGGTTCTTCGCGATATTTTATTTCATGTATTTATACCGACTGCTCCTCTCTTTCTCTCGGTACATATATATATATATATATATATATATATACCTAGCTTTCTGTCAGTCTGCATTCTCGTCCGTGTGTGTGTGTGTGTGTGGGCGCGCGCGCGCGCGCAAACTCTGTCGTATCGACGCCGACGCACCGTGGGACTTGGAAATTTGATTTATACGCCTCCCGATGCTCGTACGTCCTTGGCGCTCAGCTACAAATGAACGCATCGAAGCTCTCGCCAAATCCTGCAGCACCCAGCCCGCTACATTCCACAGAGAAACAAAGGAAACTCTATTAGCAACTCGTACCCTATACCCAGTAGCTCGCAATTTTAGCTATTTTTCACAAACTCGTAAGTACATACTTATTCATATTCACCGCGTAACGCTTGGCAGGTTTTTACAACAGGGTTTAACGATAAATAAATTTAAATTCCCTTGGAAAATGTTTGAAATATTTTGGCAATATTGATTGAGTATTATGAATTTCATGAGCTCGCCGGTAATACGTCATATTGCGAATTTCACCTCTTATCGGAAAAATGGTTTTCGGGGGGCCTCTCGCCTCTCCTCTATCCCCAATTCCCCTCTATTACACCGCGATCCGATGTATTGCACGTCTATTATTTTTGTGTGAATTTTTGCTGTTTCATTTTTCGTTTCATTAGTTTAACGGTAGACTTCGAAGCGCGCAATAGGGCCTGCTGCTTTTTTCCATTTGGCTCAAATGAAATTATAAGATTACAGATGGTCGGAGAGGGAAAAAGTTAATGGAAGCTTTAATGGAACGTTAAACGAAATATTAACAATGGGCCAAAGGAAATTATATCGAATCGTAAACAAACTGTGATTATTTGCTTACATTATCAACATCCGTGGTACGTCCACCAAGAATTCACTGTTTTACAGTCATTTTAATGAAATGTTATTTCATACACAATGCGCGGAACATTTCGCAGTCTGGAAGAAACGGAAGTGGGAATGTATAGGTAGGGAAATGGGAAAATGTGTGGAAATAGTCCTAATTAAAATGGAGTGCTGCATAGCTTGCAAATTGGAAGCACAACGGCCGACTTGGCTGCTAAAGTAAAAGCCGCGAGCAAAAGAAAATCTTTCGTCTCTCTCTTTCTCTTCGGCAACCCCCACCCCCTCCTACCGCCACAGTCTCATTCTCGCACGGGCGTTTGGTCTCTTTGGAGACCTCAAATGGAATTACTTGCTTTATACATCGCTCCAAGGGCTAAAAAGTATAACGAATATATGCTTTTTATATACGGAAAGGAAAGTTCTAGTGGTAGAAATCGGAGAAATATAAGTTCGTATACGACGTTCATTGACTAATAAGCTCATATACCTTTCTACTTTGCAATCTCGACTGCTCGTTTTAACGAAGGCTAATGGAATCACGACTTTTCTATTAAATTTCTATTCCTTTCGCCATACGTGATCGCAAATAACGAGAGAATTTCTCTCTCGACATTTTTAATCCAATTCGTTTGGACAGAATGAGATGACACATTGAAATTGTACTTAATGGAAAAAGGAGCATCGACGTAAGAGACAAATGCGCAATTATTTTCCAATTGGTCAGCATTATAAACCAAACGGCTAAGAAACGTAAACGTGTTCGCGTTTCGTGCCGCTCACGATTCGAGTGTTTCCGCAACATCCAGGACTATCGGGCCAAGATTACTTCGTAAACTTCAGGAAATAACCAAGCGTACTTCTCGTCGAAGCCTCGGAGGTTGCGATAGTGTGCGAGCTGCAGACTTGGTCTCACATTCCTCACATCGCACGATTCGATGGATAAAGGATTGTTTTTAATTAAGGAACAATTTCCGCGAGAGCCAAAGGAGGACACGGGAAGACCGCTCGGTGTGTCCAATACTCGTATATTATATATATATATATATATATATAGAGCATACGCGTTCGAACCCTTATTATTAATTGCTTGTAGAAACCAAATGTTTATTATAGCTCGTCTCTGCTTTTCATCTGCAGACTTAATTGCAAATTTAGGGTAGTTTTATTCTTTTACTCAAGCGTGCGGAAATGACTTATTTGGATTCCGTGTTAGTAGCATCAAAATGTCGCTCTCGTTCGTTTAAGAAAGTTACAGTGCATCCAAACTAGTGTGTTTATTCTCAATGAAACTTTCCGCTACATCTTTCGCGCTCGGAGTTTAATTGTTTCCTCAACTTTTGTTATTTTCCTTCCACGTCTCTTAGCTGTCGCACGGTAGAGCGAATGTGATTTATGTTTGAAGAACGATCAATCTTTAAGTCAGCTTTAGTAATTTTTTCACAACTACTTCAATAAGTATGACTTTGTTATAATGTAGAGAACAAAGTGTATAAACCCCCGATTTTATGAGAAGCAGAGGGCAGCGATGGAAAGAAGATATACGGAATTATTTTTAAATGACGTACACGTGTTAGCAAGGTAAATTGATGTTTGAATATGTAAAGTTGTCTGATGTTGTCTTATATATAGGGACATAGGGTTGAAATTTACAGCGATAACCCCATTGAAGTGGCGTATTGTAGTGCAGATCAAACAACCTCTGCGGTCCTTTGTCGGTGTGTGTGTGTGTGCAGGGACGAAATTTTGGAGACCCGTTAAAAGTGTGTGCGTGCGAGAAAGAAAAGCTAATGTATACAATTAAGATAGCCCGCGCTAAACGGCAGTCGCTATAGTTTGATGAAAAATAGGTTTGCTTAATTTAAAATACAAAGTAGAAAATAAGTAGGTATAATTAATTATATAGAATGAATTTGTAGAGCATAAGTGCAGCGTGGGTGTTGGGATGGGGGGCGAGGAAGGTGGGGTAGGTAACGGAAAAGGAAGGAAGAAATTGGCGTGGATCGAGAGCGTCCTTTATCGCGAGGTACTTGGCAGTTGGCGCTCCAAGTTTAATTGTGCGTTTAAGTTTCGCTCCGGCAGCTGTAGTGCGAGACTCGTAGCTTCTCGCACAGTACGGCTTGCAAGCGCGCAGCGAATGCGTTTTTCATTGCTAATCTCACCCGTTTGATTCACGATCCGAGAATTTCTTCGGCAGTCTCGTTTTTCACTAGTCGCTGCTTTGGCATAGAATTTCGAGCTACGTGGACGTTAAGATTAAAGCATCTGCATCGTGAAGAATGGGAATTCTCGTTAACCAGAGTTACGCGCGTTGCTCGATTCCATAATGGTCCTCTCGAAGGAGCGCGAGAGAGCGGCTTCACCGAAGAAATCCTTTTTTCACGCTGACACAAACTTTTATCATCCTGAGAGAGGGCAAAGCCAAGCAAGCTCTTACAAGAGCACTGGTAGAGAGAGTCGCGTAGGAATTTGCCAGCAAATTTATGGAATACAGGAGAAAAGACGTCGATAGGTGGTTGTCGTTAGATTGTTCTTTTGATTTCTCGCCGCGAGTCGGAATGTAAAAGGAAAAGACTAAGAGGCATCCGGCTACCGCATGCTTTGACGGCGCGCGAACGTGTAAAATGCAAAATTCTCCTCATATAGAAAAGTTCTTAATGTGTGTGTGTGTGTGTGTATGATTGTGCGTGTGTCGCGAGGTAAGAGGGATGGAGGGGAAAATCGGTGGTGGGCTAAGGATGCAAGATTGGGGGTAGCTTGGGAATGGGGGTGAGGCTGTGGGTGTGAAGAGAACAGTGCAGCATGGGAAGCGTAGCACGAAAACTTTTGATAACACTTGCAAATTGCTTTTGAAAATAGAATAACAATCCAATCTCGCCAGTCGCGGTGGTTGACTCAGGCTGCCTGCCGGCTTCGGGCGTCGTGTTAAAAGGGTGGCTCGACTGAAAGAAGCGGCACACGCGTAAACCTATAGCCTGCATGTATCTTTCACCAAAATACACTCTGTGCAGGAACTTTCACGAAAGCATGCCCCACATGTAAAGAAACCTCGTACGTGACCATGCATTACAAACGCTCTTATTATTATTATTATTTGCACTGGCTTTGCAGAAACTTATCTGAAATTATGCTTACGCGAATATATAGTTATCATTTGTACGCATGACTTTTCATTTGTACAAGTTAAGCCTGCAGGGGAGATTCTTGTACCTCTGGACAGGCTATTATTATTTAAACAATAACATAAAATTTATCGATCGACCAAAATTTATTGTCAAAAAACACAAAACTATTATATTTTTGGTTGTTAATATATTTAGTTATAACTATTGTATACGGTAAGATAAATTTGATTTTGATTTGTTTCTTATTAGTATTTTTAATTGGCTACAAGCTGGTATTTATTGCAAATTTTAATCTTAACAAGTATAATTTTTACGATTATTTATAATTTAATATGCCCTGGCTTGTACCTTCGGACATGTCTACATTTGTACCTTGGGACAGTCAGAAATGTAAGCAGCGTATTGGGATCTGACACGTGGGCGGAGTCAATATATATAGATATATAGAAAATTCAATATGGCGCAGAAGTGCCTAAGTGTCTAAATGTCTATTGAAATTACAGGAGGGTTATAATGATTTCGATGGAAAATATCTGTACAAACTTTTCTCCCAAATTCAAAAGTTTTAAGGTTTTCAATAATAAATTGCAATTTATTGAAAAATATCCATAAGAATCAATGTAAAACCCGGGCTTCCTCTGCTTTCATTTTTTACCGCTTGGAGCGCTTCAACTATGTCAGATCCCAATAAGCGCGTTTAGACAATGCATTTGTATACAAAAAATTGTATGTACGGATACTCGGCTACAAAAGGAATCAGTCGTTCCTTGTGTTTCAGACAAGTAACACAATATAATTTGCGAATTTTTACTTAATTTAGGAAACCTGCACTACTTTCGACAATACATGTAAAACATATGTGAGAGAATATGAATATCAATGTAAAATGTATTAAATATTAATTTGAAACATAACAATTTCACTTATAAGTGAGTTACGTGCATGTCTCAATGATTTTCACTAGCTGCCCAAAGGTACAAACGAGATTTGTACCTTTGGGGACATCTGTTAATTTTATTTAATTCACTTAAATCTTTTAATAATTCGAACACATGTAAATTTTGGTAATATAATTTCAAAGGTAAATAGTCAATGTATGCAACAAAAAAATAAAATGGTCGAAATAATTATTTTACACTGAATCAGAGCAAATTGAAAAAAACTGTCCAGAGGTACAAGAATCTCCCCTACTTGTTTCTGTATTATATAAGGTCTGTTCTCGTTGCCTACACTTTTTACACTTTGTGCACTTTTTAGGGCGTCAACTTATACAATGGACAAAGACAGAAATACGGAAAGTGTAGAAAGTGTTAAAAGTGTAGGCCAACGAGAACAGACCTATAGAATAGCTTGTCCTCTACTGTAGCATTCATTCACGAAAAGAAATTTATTCAGTTATTTATGTAATTTATTCCACGAGAAATATTGTAACTATCGATTCCTGTAGAATTATTAAACGGTGGCTTTATTACGAAAATTGTTTGCATAGAGAATATGACGAGGGTCGCGAACCGCGCAAGATAAATTTTCAGCGCACGATCAATTCATAGGTAAGATTATCCATCCACTGAGAATGTTAGTTGGTTGCTCTCGTAAAAAGCTTCTGGACGATGCTCGAGAAAGTTTTTTCAGGACTGCAGGACGCGAAGGGAGGAGAATATAGCCATGCAGTTGGGATTGGTTGATCCAATAGGGCGAGCGAGCCGAGGCAAGAAAGGGCGAAATCGGCTGGAGAAGCGTGGCCGTGGCAATCTTGGACGGCTTCCGGACAATCGAGCGAATGTCCCTTCCGCTTCCGGAATCCGTCGACTCGTTTCTACCCATAATTGCCATTATGCTCGGGAAAACGTCCCATCGTTTCGACAGCTCAATTTTATCGTCCTTCAGGATTTACCTCCCATGTTATTTACGAGAAAAGAACATCTGGATTCTCTCGATTAAGCCAGCAAACGGCAATTTCTTCCCTCGCGCCACCAAGAAATCTCGATATAGACCAACGTGTAAGAATGCTTTTCAATGGTGATGAACGTCAATGCACTCGTCCCTGCGTGTATTTTGTCCAAGTTGCGCGCAACTGATCGATGCAGGAAGAAGAGAGTTTAATGCAATTGGTTGTCTGGAATAGAATTTGCATCGATTACGGTTTAAGAACAAGCAAGGGGGTGAGAGACAATGCGATTCATTGGCGAATGCCTCCAAGTCTAGCCAAAGGGCTGTCGCAACATTTTATTCGGTTGACGTCGATCATTTAAGAGCGACGTTGCAAAGGAGCCAATGCGATGGCTCATCGACAGCTCGGCTCTACATGGATCTAGGTGCTCCTTCTGAAATGCCAATCGATTACTCACGCCATTTTTATCCTTCGTTTCGAGGTGTCCACTTTCCCTCTTCGTCATTAAGCTCTCTCTCTCTCTCTCTCTCTCGCGCGCATTATCGTTTCTTCTTACAAACTGCGTCCATATTTTCCAACCGCAGCAGCAGCAACATCGCACAACCCACTCTTCGGCCTTGCACGGCCACTTTTCCAAAAGTTCTCTCCACACCACTCGTTTCGCCAAGATTTTCTAACGATGCTTTTACGGCAGTTTTGTCGCTCACCAGTAAACCAGAAATATCTTTTTCAATATATTTATCGCGCTTTGATGAACCCACATAAAAAGTGTAACGCGCAAATTTAACCACCTTATTTCCTTCGCAGGGTGTGATAATGCTGCATGATAAGTGCGCTGGAGAATGACCGCGTAGAATCATATTTTTTGCCAACGCTCAGGTGTTCGTGACTGGGATGCTAGGTGAATATAAACCTCGTTCTTATTACTGCCTTTCCCTATCGCACATAAGCCCCCTTCGCGTCGCGTTAACATTCCTGTCTGCAGTACCGTTTATGACCTGTACCCTTTCGTCCCTCCCTCCCTCCCACTAGATTTCCTTACGCCAGAAAACATCGTCGAGCAAGCGAATCTCATAATTTCCTCTTTCTATTTTATTTGTCCGCCGCTTTAACGAATTCCCGTTTTTTAGTTGCGCACACAATAAAAAACGCATATATCTTGGTGTGCTCGCGCAGCAGTGTTTTTCGGTTCGGTGCAAATTTAAGTGAGCCACACTCCGGCTGGCTGGAGAATCGGCTTGTTGAGACAGCCGGTGTTTTTTTTGAGAAGGGGCAAGAAAGGGTAAAAAAGAGGGAAAAAGAGAAATAGGGTGGGGGGTCCTTAGAAGAAGAAGCAGCACATCCCACGGGATTACAAGCGGACCGAGCATCGATGCGAGTTTATTTACCTTTCACGGATGCCCCGTGGCAGCGTCGTCGTACTACTGCCGCGTCTCTCCTTTTTTTACGACGTGGAACGAATTTCATTGCCTCCCCCTTTTTCGTGTAAAACGTTTAAGCGACGACACAAAAGTCTCCTAAAGGCACTTTGGCGCGATCGCGATTAAGTCGGAAGAGCGAATGAAGCAATTTAGTCTGCACGGCCAGGCGTATCTTGCGAAACACATCGATATCTTTCTCTATCGCTCGACGTCCGAATATTTTTGCCTCGCCACCCCCCCCCCCCCCCGCCTCTTCGTGTTTTTGGCGTTGCGAGATGCGCGGGGTCCCGTCGGAAATAAATTTCACTTACGCACCCACCACCACCTTGGCTGCGAGTAGCTTCGACGTGGCAGCCTCTACCCGTCTCGACCGACTCGACGTGACGAAGGTGCTTCTCTGCACAATACGCATTTAGCTGGCAATCTACAAGATGCACAATATCGGCTAACGCTTTATCATGCTCCGAGTGATTTACCGTCGGTATCCAACCAGCGAAAGCATTTCTCGTAAGGTATCATTATGTATTCCCCGACGCCTCGTTATTATCCACTTACCGTGTCTCGTTAAACTCGCTCCTCGATCGTCAAAACTCTTCTTCCAGACTAAACCCCATCCCAACCACCCAACAGCTCCACCCTTTCACACTGTCACTGTTTCATTTTATCTAGGATCGTGTGATCCGCGCATAGTCCGCTCCCTCGGGAGCTTGTACTCGTTGAATTTTCATCTCGCAAAGACGAGGAGAACAAGAAAGGAGGGAATACAATAAACGCCCTTGCAGCTTTTTAAGTCGAGGCCGAAAGTTATCCGTTCGATGATCAGTTATATATTTCTCTAAGGAGCCGCTCGCGCCTTCAACAGCCAGCCCTAAATTTTCATCTGCACTCTTGGCTGACCTTAATACGGACCCCGTTGGACTAAATTTCTCATTCTTCCACCCTCCTGGGATCGCTTTCGAAACTTCTCTTTTCCAATTGGAATAATCAAGCCGGCTGAACACGCGCGATTTACATACATGTACACTATATACGTGTATAACGAAATTGCGATAGAATAGCAAAGTGGCAAATATCCGAACAACGATAAAACCATCATTTTATCCACTCGAATTCGTCTTTTTGCGATAATTCTATCGGTACGCATCGACTACAGACGTTCTCTCTGACGAATACACTTTCATTTATGCCTGTTCCCTTAATTTTTTAATTCCAAAACTTCGGTTTCTTCTAATCTTATGTTTCTCCCGTTTCAGAAAGATGGTTATATCAGCGATAAAAAGAATATAAGACGCCCTTTTGAATTTCCGCAAGAGGGTCTTCCGGTCGAAGCCACGTGGAAATTACTCCAACGATTCGTTCAGAACTTCTCAGCTTTCTCGCTTTAATGGTTAATTCGCCTCACCCTTACTTCCCAAGTCGTACTCTCGCTACCCCAGTTCCGGTTGCGAGGCTTTAACAACTTTTCCTTGCAAAGTATCTTTTTTTTTTCTATCGCTTCAGTCTTAGACAGAAGCTCCCTTTTCGTATCAGTGAATAATTTCATTGCAAAAGTACACACGGTCTGTACCATACATGTATATGTATATATATATATATATATATATATACGCAACAGCTGATTTTTCTTCGATTATTAACTCTTTGAAGAAATCTTAACCAAACTCGAAATTTTCACGATACAAAATTTTCTAGGCAAATTGGTATTTTCTTGCCCCATACCAAACATATTTATCCGGCTTTCACTAAACATTGTAGAAAAAAAAGTATAGTTCCTCTTAAAATTTACCTCGCTGCAATTTGCCTTGGTATTTTTTAGTCATTCTTCTCATTTGAATCCCAAACTTTTTCTTCTGGTTCTAATCTGGCTATAGAGCTTCGAAAACTTCTTGTTGCCAGAGCTTTTCCCCCTACACCTTTATCCCTCAAACTTTTCGACTTCCTCGCAGTTTCTCCTGAACCATTTTCATTTTCTTTCTTTAGTTTTCCTTCGTTTCCCAGAAGCTACCCTTCGTGCAAAAGATCATGCAAGATTCATGCAAAAAGTGAAATAAATGAGAAAATCGCTTATACCACCAAATTTCTCGCTATGATAATCGGTTAAGATGGGAAAAATCTTGTTCTTATCGTAGAATTTTTGTTCTTAGTATCCAATAATTCAAGGTGTGTATAACGAATTAAAACTCTTCTCTTTCTTCCAGCGAAAGACGTGGGTGGCATTGACCGGATGGTTTAATATTTATTAATTGGTCAAGAGTAAAATATGACAAGAATGGAGTTCGATAAATCAAACGGAAAGGGAGAGGGTTCGGTAGAAAGTTTGGAAAAAGCACAAAGAAAACGTTACTACGAAAGAGTGCCGGTGCAAACAAATCTAGTGTTTGCATAAACCGTCAACTTGCGTACTCTCCTAATATTTGAATATCCATTTTTTCGTCGAATTATACGGTCTATAAAAGTCATTCTTATTTTGCGAGGCGATAAGCAAAAACAAGTAGAAAGCATAATTATAACTTAAATATTATCTAATCGCAATATTTAGACACAGTACGTTGTGAACAAAGTTTACTTAGAAAAAATAGAATACTAATCAGTTAAATTAAACAGTTTTAGTATACAGTCATAAGAGAACATTGTTTTTAAACACTGAGTTATAATTATTTAAAAGAATTGTAATTTTTTTGTGACAAATATTTAATTTGGTGATACATAGATTAGAAATAATTCAATTGATTACTGAAAGTAAACAGGTACTGTTGTCAGTGTGTACTCTATGATTGGACTAATAAGATTGTGTTATTTTAATGCTATGAACCATTGTTTCATTTAATATGGTGGTACTTCCTATTCCATTTGCAGTACAAACGAACAACGTATCGACTGAATTAAATATAAGCATTCCCAAAATGTACCCTAAGAAACTCAATCGAATTTTACCGTAGAAAGTTATTAATATTACAATCAATTGGAAATTTTCGGAAGACACTAAGAAGGAAACTTTACTTAGAATATAGAAAATAAATTTTATGCTAATTTTGTTCGAGTATGGTAGCTATAATATTTTGTATACCAATGAATCTGTTAAAAACTCAAAGGCAGGCTATGATATAACTTATATGAAGCAGATTAATGTGAAACAAATATTACCTATAACGATTCCTCTGTATTTACATATGAGGCGGAAGCTATACCCGAGCTTCTAAATATGATAAGCCACCAAAACAGTAGACCTGATAATATTATATGTTCCGATTTTAAATCTGTTCTACTAGCATTGGAGAACATGAATCGTGAAGATCGTACCACGCAAAAAGCTAGGTGGGTAATGCTTTAGAGATTAGAGCTGCAGCAAAAGACAGTTACCTTCTTATGGGCACCTTCACCAAGGTATAAAGGGTAATGAAACTGCAGCACACAGACAATTTAGCCAAAGAGTCCTTACAGATTTCAACAGCTCCTTCGATCCATCTTTTAAAATTTAATGAACTTAACAAACATCTCAAATCAATAATAGCTACACTCTGAGACACCCTATGAAAAAATAAAGTAACTAAACTCCATAAAATAAGAAATAATATGTAACCAACGGTATTTTGGATATTTATAATCTACGGTTAAACAGAAAGGAACAAATCTTAATAACTCGGCTTAGAATTGATCATACATTCCTGACACATTCGTATTATTAAAAAAATGAACAATCCAGTATGCTCTCTTTATGTCACACCTCTCTAATTGTCGACAACCTATTAATTTGATTGCACCGGATATAAAATGTAGAAAGAAGAAATTGTGTACGCTCCCATTAAACATATCTGAATGCTCGGACTCAGCAATAAAAATTAAGAAAATTTTCACTTTTGTTATAAGACAATAAATATATACAATGTATTGTAACGTAATCATGTTATTTTCTATGTTATTATTACATAGTAATATACGAATTATATTATGTAATTTGTAAAACAAGTTAATAGTCGTTTATGACCCTGAAAAAAGCGACTATAATTAAAATGAAAAGAAAACAGATTTAATGATACTTTAGTTTTGAAGAATACCTTAATTATTGGGTATAAGAAAATCAGCCATTTATTTCTGAATGAATTTGATGAAATTGATGAGGCATTTATCTGAATCGATAGAATATATTTCTAATGCAATATTGAAGTAAATGAAAGTTTTTCGAAGCATAATATGAAAACATGGAGACAAATTAATTTTCAATAATTAATTCATTTCACTTTTACAACCAATATTCATTTCATTCGAAGAAATGAAATTTGAAGTAACTTATTGTTAAAGCAAATAAATTATTTATTTATTATAAGCATCTTTTCTTCAGCGTGTATTTGCTCAACATGTACATTACGCTAGATGAAGAGTTATCGAGGTATACAAGCATGTCTTATAAGAAAATTTTTCTTAAAGTCTCTTTTTAAAATTTGTTAAGGTGTTACTTTTTGTTTCCTTCTCCGGTAATGTTCTGAGCTCAAAGTTGAATTTGAAACTATTGGAGATTACAGGGCTGAAAACAATTGTTATGGGAGCGAATCGAATGAGAGAAACAATTGGATCGATTCGCAAGAGTGTTTTGAAGCTAAAGCGTTTCGATAAGTTTGCGTATAAAAGAGATAAAAAAGAATGAGTTTTTGGACTTTGCGTATTAACAATGCTTGAAACTTATTTCTTCTCCTGTATTGTCAACTCTCATTATATCGAAACTTCTGCAAGGAAGAAAAATCAATGCTCGTCGATTTGATAAATTTTCCAAGGATCTTCCAGCAAATTTATTTGAATAGAAGGAAAGAAAAAATGTTTCGAAAAAAGTCAGGCTTGAAAACATTTATGTTATGCTACGAATGGAATTAAAAGCACCGTGTGCAGCAAACTTTAGCATGGCTGGGGAGAATGTAATTTTGCAGAAAAGAGAGAGTTTTCGTTTTGGTCGAGTTTTGCGTACAACGATGAGAGAGGATGAAGCGAGCTTAAAGGATAGAAGAATAATTGCATCGGTAGTAGCGGGTTACAAATGAAACTAATATCGACTTTCGACAAATTGAACATAGCTTCTCCTTTTTCCTCGTTTATCGTCTCTCTATCGTCTCACTCGTTATTCTTGAAAAATCTTGAAAAGCAACGGGTAGCAGGAACTGGCAGCAGAAGCTATGTACGTCTACGGCGATTGACACGGGAGCATTCGGGTCGCCACGTTCTCTGATTTCGTTGCAATCCGATTTCAGAAAGAGGTTTCGAATTTCACGATCGCAATTTTTGTGTTAGCTCAACGGGAATAGATGATGAATACGACACTGGTGGTATTCCTGCTAGAATTATAAGTCGTTCGTTGGGGAAAGTTGTATAACCCTTTAATGTCCCCTAATCAAGCCCAGAGTAATCTCCCATTATATATCCGAAGCCTATTAGAATTTAACCCAAAAATCAGCTATCGTTATTGACTAAATTCTCAATACAATAGCTTAATCAAGATCCTCTCGCCTAATTAATACAAGCCGGAATTACACTGACAATGAATTCGTTGATGAAGGGGTTGGTCGTTGATCCGTTTGGAAAGGAATCCTGTTATAATGGTTGCGAGAGAAGCTTGCATCCCTGTCAATATTAATATCTCTAATAGCCATTGTCGTTATATGGTGGACATAGAAGTTGGATTTTGCGCCCAGTAATTACGTCATAAAGATTTTAACACGACTGATTAATCTATCGTTTGAAACACGTATTAGCTTTACGATTAAGCTAAGCTTTCACTGCGCCAAACTGCAGTGTGTATCCTAATATCGTGTGTCAATAACTCTAATTGAATGTCGACGTCGTAAGTATGGTATTAGTTTTGCAAACAAGGTCCCGGTGAAGCATGATAGTCTTGTTATTGTTATTTAATAGAAATATAGCTTTAAGAGGTTCCATAGAAGGAAGGAAAATAAAACCAGACGAAATTGTATCACGTTTCACTGATTTCTTCGGCAATTCTTGTCGTTCACTTTACTTTGTCCTTTGGAGAGATGCTCTTGCTTTTGCTCTAATAAGCGTCAAGTGGCACTCTTTAGTGGATATTCTCAAAGGCCCCTGAATCGAAAAAAGGATCTATTTGTTATTTGATGTTAATCTGCTTCCGTCTGTGACAATGTAAGGCCAGGTTGAAAGGAACGAAAACCCCTTAGTCAGTTGAAAACTCTTCTCGCGTTACGTTCATTCGACAATAAAAGTCTTTATTAACCCATTTGAATATTCTTCCAGGTAGGAAATTTTAGCTCGGTATTTTAAAAAGAATAGTACCATCCACGCGGTTGCTATAAATTGAGTGTCTTTCGTCCTCCGTAAGAATATCGAATTTGAAAATCAATCCTGTCCTATAGAGTTTTACTTGTTTGGTGGATAGTCGGGGGAACTCTCTTTATAGGCTTTCCGTATCGGTGAAGCAAATTAGGACCTAATAAAATTTGCCAATTGCAAATTCGACGGAAGTCGTTGAGATGTTATCCTGTTTCGCGAGGACGCAAATCCTGTATGGGAAAGAGGGGAGGGGCTATCCGGGCTATTTCCTGTGCGAGTCGCGAAAGAAAATGCGATCCAGTTTCCAGCTCTTTGTGTCTCGAATATCGGCCGAGGGTCTCCCGTGTTCGCGGTTCGCTGGCTCGTAGTCCCCGATGACGATCAGACCAAGCGCTTTGGCCTAACGAGCGGCTTTAATTTCTGCCCTCTTTCCACATCATTTGCGTCGCGCAAACCTCTACCTTACCTCTCCCCCTCCAACCCTCGAGCCATTCCTCAACGTTGTACGGACGAAGGCTCGATTCACGGCACTCTGACACGAAACTCTTAGATTCTCCTCTAACCGACTCGTTGACGTTACCGCGCTTCTAACTTTAGAATCCAATCGTTCCTCCTTCATTTTCTTTCATCAAACACCCGATCGGATCATCCGTGAAGATCGAACCACCTTGTAAGCTTCCCAATCCTTTATATTTGCGCTCTTCGTTTGCGAAGAAGGCAAATATCAAGCTGTGACTTCTAATCTGCTTTGATCTTTATCAGGAAGAGAACTGAGAAATGAAACCGTAACGATCATAGTCCTGACTCTGCGTAAATATATGTATGCCATGCCATCCAAGCAAACTTGCATCAGGCTTGAAAATATAACGTAATTACGGGAAAGAAAATATTAACGGGACTTTCATGGCTATAAACTACTGGAGGTTTATGACATAATAAACAGTCGAGGGCAGTCGATGGTATAAAGCGGGGAACGAGGTTGGAAAATGGAAAATAGAGGAATTCTTGGTGAAAATAGTGCTTTACAGTGGAATGTCCTTGGTTTATTTCACGAGTGGCCATATAGCAGCAGATGAAATCGGATTTTCTCTGGCCACTCTGCGTCCTGCCGAGAGAAGCTCGATGGTGATGTGGTCTGTGGTGCATGTAAGCCGTTCCCCCTTGGCCCTTCCCCATGCCAAAACCGAAGGACCGTCTCGCGACGGTACATTCTGCATAGACTGATCTTCAGTCTCTCAGTGATTCCTCGGTCGCCAATCGCTCATGCCATTGCAAGTGCCCTTTACCTTTTAAGAAATCTATCCATACCTGAGGGAAACTAAAGTACATATTCTTTTGAAATTTAACACTTTTCAGTGTGTGACGAGTAGGAAATAGAAACGTAATGTTCGAGTAAGAGTTAGCGATGATATAATTTTGTTTTTTCTATAAAATTGCTTTTCTTTGAGATTCTTACTCTCGTTTTTCTCGATTTAAATAAAGTATCGACAAAAGGTAGAGATGATCGCGTACGAAAAGACAAGTTGTTAAGGTCAGTGATCGCGCTCTCTGGAGTTTGTGTGCACACCTCTATATCTTGGAAGAAAATAGAGGGTAGTTTTATCCCCTGACCAGTATCCTGTAGGGGTGTTATCAAGACCCCGAAGCCTCGTGTATTATTTATTTCCTATGGACGTATGGATTATAGAACTTGTGTTCTTCTTGCTCCACGTCTCTTTCTCAGTTTTTTCCTCTTGGTCTCTTCCTTCCAGACTCCTGCTGCACCTTTTCAATCCGAGAAAAACCGCCATTCTTTCCCGGATTTAACGTTCTTTCCCAGCTACCCCCGGAGCTACCACCGAGACGAGGCGAGCACACGAACAACACGTTTTACTTGTCCGACGACCCGCACGGAATTGTCTCACGATCCTCCCGACAGATGTTGCGCTTTCGTGCATCCAGCGCACCTTCTCAAAAGTTCCTCTCGTAACCTGCTTGACAAACCAATTTCACGTTCGGATCGTGTAACTCCTCGATGCACCCACTTGCACTTTCAACCGGTAATTTTGCAGCTCGTGCTCATTGCCAAAGACAACTCATCGCTATTCTTCAAAAACGCCACACACAGTGCACTTTTAACCCGAAGACTCTGCAGTGTCAGAGGTATAAATTGAAGATACGATTCTCTGGCTATTTGCTCGAATCGCCGAATCCGGAATACTGGCTTTTAACGTTATTTTTTCAATAGCCAGTGAGAAAAATGGGAGGAGAAATAAGCGAGGTCAGAATCCGTGTGTCCACTAGAAATAAATAATACAGGAGAGACTGAACGGACGAGTGGCTTTAGCCGATGTCGGTTGGGAAATTGAATGACTCGAATCCCAGTAGAAAATGTGAAATCCAACCGGGCCCTGCTGCGTCTTTCGCGCGAGCATTCAAGCGAGCCATCAGACTCGATGTGCTACCACTGCTCTACAGTCAGTACAGTCTACAAAACACTCCTTTCCAACCCCCTCCCCCCCCCCTCCTCTCCCAATCCCACCTCTATCCGCGCGTCCCTCTTTTCTCTCTACTCCATCGTGGCTCGAGGCTGGAATTTTTTCTCCCTTGAAACTGAGCGGCTCTTCTTTGAAGCTCGCTTTACTTCACGTAAAGCTTTAAGCGCCAACAGATTTACCAGCTGGAGTGGTTCGCTAGATAAAACTACTTTATTTATACGCTTCTACATACTTTTTATAATATTCAACGACGCTAGCACTTGTTACAACTACTTTTCGAACCAACCAAGGTGAACTTCTTCCGGCCACTTTCGGCAAATTTGCCAGATTATTCACTTTTACGCCAAGAAAATCCTTCCAATTCCCTCATCTACGCCGCCTCTCTCCTCCTCTATCCCTCTCTTCTCTTAATGGAACTTATTATAAATAATCAATATAGTAATATTACCGGATAATAAATATTTCGAGTCGACGGAGGAGCAGCTATTATTAGACTCGACGAGACAATTTTTATGCGAATTATGCAAAAGCTGAAATTGAAATTCGGATTAAAGAAGTCAGCGTCATTTTTATGAGAAGAAAATATATCCAAGCTCTGTACTTTCTCTCGTCAGATCGTGACTCTTTTGAAGGGGCGAAACTCAGATTTATCAGTGCACTTGGAAAATGGAGCCGGGAAATCCTTCTTTCGCGTCTTTTAGCAATCATTTCAACCACGACATCAATTCAAGAGATTGGATATTCCATCACTTTCCAATATTCTGTAATCCTGTAATTCGGAAAATTTCTAATTTCACCCCTATATATATATATATATGCCACACCTCAAATCCTATTTCCCACCGTGCGTAAGATTAATTCGCGATATTTGTATAATTGAGAACAAGTTTCAGATTTATTAATCGTATCGTTTCTATTTGTGTTTCAGAGGGGTAATGACGAACTATTATCACAAAGCGGAGCAGTGAGCAATGGTGCCGCCATGAGTCCCCAACCACATCACGCGGCCGATAACAACAACGATGCGAAAAAGGTGAGTCAGCAAGCACGAACGAACAATCATTTCTTTTTGTGACCTTCGCTATACCTGCTTCAATATCAAAATTCTCGTTAAATCCTGAGGCGATCGCTCATCCGCCTTAAAATAACATCATTCCAAATTGATTATCTTTTAATTATTAGCGAGATAAGTTTGGCGCCTCGATCCTTCAAAATGGCATAGCGAAATTGCAGGCAAGGACAGCCTGAAATTGATCCTCGTCGCAGCTGCTTATACTCCGATATTTCCGGGTACTTTGGAGTTTGCGCGAATAGCGATAAAAATTAAGTTTTCCCTCGAAAAATCATTTAGGACAATTTGGGGGTAGATGGAGTCCTTGATCCAAACATTAATAAAAGTTAACCCTGTTAGGTCCAGTGGAAAGCGTACGTGCCACCTCTTCCCCCCCCCCCCCCCACACACACACACATAAATACAGATACACATTGAAGTTTTTTAAAATTTGGCAAGTAAACTTTTACAGTTTTGATGCGCGTGAATTAGGATTTATTTAGGGCAATTGTGCACAATCGTCATTCCTGAGATCTGGTAAACAAGAATCTTAAATAAAGAGGACAAATTTGTGATAATATTTGTATGAGGGCTTTGTTCAAGATTGAACTTTCAATATAAGAAGAACATAATTTCTTTTATAGAATTTTCATGCACTTGACGTAAAGTCATTAATGCAGGTGTTGCACACACTTACTACACGAATGATTTTCTTTTAACCCGTAAACTTGAAGTGTACTGTACATAAAATAAATAGTTACGTTATAAACACAGATGACTTTCCTGCTGCGACCTTCACCCTACGCATTCTTTCAAGTATAGACTAAAGAAAAAGAGAAAAAAACAATTGCTTACATTAAACTAATGGTAAAACTTATTATATTAGAACATATTCCTCACTTCATTAATCAAAACACATTTTATTTTAAAGTTGTTATAGATTTTCCAAGCGAACGGGTTAAATTGCAAGGTACCGTACGAAAAGTTTAGCAGATCTTTATCCGGTTGCTTGATAAGACCTTATCAAGGGAGGTGTTGTTACATTTCATTTCGAAACCGTATTGGTCTTCTTCATCGGAGCTTTTTTGACAGTTTTAAAGTTAACAAAGACACTTCGGATGATAATAGGCAAAGAAAATTGTTAAACTTTTTGATAATCTACAGCCAGCGGTGTCCATCATTTTGTCTTACACCTAGCAAGCCTTAATTTTATGCGTTGTATGCAAGCTAAAAGTGTACTTGTCCACGAATCAACTTCCCGCAATGTACGCATCAAAGTTATATAAGTTTTGACAAATAAATTGTGTTTGGTAGATTATAAGAGACATAGCGTTGGTAACTCTAAGAAGCCGTTCAAAGTTCGAACGGCAATACAACATTGCCTGATAAAGAAAGCGCCGAACGTTTCAAGGAACCGAACGTCCGTTGTGCCCCTCCTCTCCTATATAAAGGACTAGCTGGATCCAGCGCATTTATTTTCAACTAGAGACTAAAAGTCACGCGACACGTTACACGTCAACGTTTGCCAAAGCGAAATAAAATGGCATTCGCCTAAGTGAATATATACGGCTAAATGACAAATATTGATTAAATTTAACAGTATTCGATGTTAAGTGCGTAAGACCCGATATACACGGCGGTTTTTGACGCGCGGGTGTCGATGCGGTGTCGTTATTGCGGCTTCAAAGTACTAAAAAGCAATGGGTAGATCTACACACGTAGCTACGGCAACGCTGCGGTGTCGCTATTGCCAATAAGACGCGAGCGACGTCAAAGAACCGCCGTGTGTACCGGGCCTAAATGTTTAAAAGTGAAATTTGTTAGTATTACTTTGATTGTGAACACATTTGTTCTTAAGACAAAATAATAAACGTTATAAATTTATATATTGAAGAAAGATTGGGAAGGAAGAAGTTGTTTCCCCCAATTTACGAACATACAAATTGCGTTGGGTAATGCAAATGTTTGTTCGAAGCAAATGAATTGAAAAAATCAATTTTTTTACAAAAAGAAATGGGCTTTTGTTTATGGTAACTATAATGAAAAGCTTGTATTATTTTATGTATTCTGCATTCTATAGTTTCAAATTGCATGGGGGAAGGTGGTCCAAGGCTGGTACACCACCTACAGTGGGTCATTGCTTTTATACCATTGTTTAAACAATTAGTGTCAATATTTTCATTTGTGTATATTGGCGCATTGTGTACGAGTATAAATTATTTGCATTTTGTTGGGGACGACGGATTATATAAAGGTTGCAGCAATAACATTATTTTTGCTAACATAAAAATTTCGATGCTAAGTTCATCGCGATCATTCAGAAACTCGATTATAGCTATTTCTTTATTCATAACACCATCTTGGATTAGTATTATTTAACTTTAAAATGTTACATGAAACAATTATTTTGAACAATTTTCTTACAAGTTCCAATTATTTAACTAAAAAGTATATTCTCGGGCAAAGCGGGTCGGGCTAATTAACAGTTGTGATTGGATAATTTGCAGATGGTAAATAAATATGTAGGGAAAACTAATGAAGCATCTTGAAGCCAAGGGATAATCTAAAAGGTAATAGAGTGGGAGACCGGAACAATACCGAGTTTTACAAGGATTTTTCAGTTTATGATTTTATGTATTTCATTCGAAAATAGTTTTATGATTTTTGATTAATAGTTGAATTAAAGTTTCTTTTAAATAGGAATTGTTCGATTCACCATTTTATTCAAACCGTTTACAAGTTATAAGTTTTAATTCCTCATTTCGTTCCGGTCTCTCCTAGTTTAAAACCAAAAATCAGACTCAGTAGAATAATATTTAGTATTATTTGTGGGAAATATATAAATTAGATTAATGGAGATTGTACTGGTTCCATAGGGGATCTTTTTTTTTTATTTTTGCCAGGAACGAGGTTTAACTTAAGAGCCTCCTTCATTAATACGATTAATGTTAATCTTAATCGTCAGTTTATTTAAAATGTAACAAGAAAATTATTATATACAGCTAAATGGTCAAATTTGTTATTTATTTTTCTTTTTCTATATTTATAATAATAATTCTATAGTCCAAATGAGTTTTATGGTTTATTATAACAGTGATCCGCTTTGTCCATAAGGCTGACTCATTTGGGCTTACCTATAAGGCAAAGCTGGTCAAAAAGCACTATTTCAGCCAATATTATTACCGAAATAAGTTAAGAGAAGAAAATGTAGCTTAAAGTATTAGGGTCATAAGTTTGTGATACGGTTTTGTCACAAACAAGTTTGGCAACATTATGAAGAAGAATCTCTTAATTGGCATTCACATAGATAAGAGGGTATGATATCTCTGGATTGCATGAACCGATTTGGATGTTCATGGTTGCAAATAAAAGCTTGCTCAAAAGCATTTTAAGAAAAGCTTTCCTTAAATCATGACAATAGATTATACGCTGAGAAAAATCGGTTTGAAAATTGAGACGGCCAAACTTACTGTATAAGAGAGAGAGTAGTTTGCCTCGACGGCGGTATAGACATGCCTTATTTATCTGTATCTACTTTTATATATACTTGCCATCAAGACACAACCATGTCTCTTGATGGAAGAAAAGAGTTGAAATTCTGGAGGAAAATAAAGAGGGAGGAAACGCCCGGTTTAATTAGTATTCCAGTCATGAGGTACATTAAAAAAGGCAGGGAAATTGATTTGAAGCACAGCTGTTCTTATGTCCACATCATCCAGCTTTCAGTTTGGAAAGCTGCAAATGTAGCGGTTGAAAAAAATGAGAAATAACCGTGTGCAGGTTGGCAGTTGGGGTCGAAAGCCGCAAGAGGTGGCCGCGCACGTCTTCACCACCGGCTGTGTACGTGCACCGGCTGCACGAAAAGCTCGACCTCGTTTCTCTTGTCGTTAATCACTCGTGCCTGAGAAGGAGAGAGGGAGAGAGAGAGAGAGAGAGACGTAAGCACGATCGAGCCTCCTCTCCCTTTAATTCCTGTTATCTGATATCTCTTCTCCCAAAACACTCTTTCAATCACGCCAACGACCCCTGTAACTCTCTTGGCGTTGGTTGTTTTCGCACGTGTGCGCCTTAAAGTAGAGATGCCCTATTATTAGTCGGACGACGATAAGCCAAAGCAACCGATGAGAGACGTCATCAATTAGCGCCCACCGCACACGAGAGATTCGCCATGCAGGTAGAGCGAGCTGGCGAGTAAATGGCAGAGTTTTACCACAAGTTTGCTCCTTTCCAATGAAAATTCGAACGGCTCGTTAACTGATAAAAGTTTCTTCCGTCGGTTACGTGCGTGGTCACAGGGCAGGAGAGACTGAAAGAGGAAAGCGTCCTCGAATTTAGAACTGGTTGTTAATGCTTGTAGGTGTGTAGCACGTTCGGCGCCGGAGGGTGGATATACGAGATTCTATGACAAAGCCGCCCCTTTCGTCCTCTACTTTTACTTTGAAAACGAACACGTTCTACTTTCCGCCAGTCCCTGCCCAGTCGAGACTCGACCAATAAAGTAAAAAAAAAAGAAGAACGGAATCGTTAGCACGTCGAAAACACGAAATTTGAGATTTTCTTCCTTCTCCGCACAAGCTCCACTTGTAACCAAAGAATGCCTGCACAAAGATAAATGCAACTCCGCATTATATACGCGCCAAATTGTCTATTCCACTTTCGGAATTCTCACGATTTCAGACACCTTTCTCTCGCGCGCGGGAAGTCCTTACGTATATACACGCGACGTTGAAACTTTTACACAAATTTGTCCATCGAGAGAGTTTCGAGCCCCATATAGACTTTCGTTCCTGTATTTTCAACCTATCAATTCTACCAGCTCGAGCAATATTTGGACATTTACACCTCCAGTGTATTGAATTGTTGTCGCTTGTTTATTTGTTTTCGAACGAGAGCCAACGAGAAGCGACGGTGGTAGCGTTGTTTTTTTGAAGAAAAAGGGAAAAAGACAAAAAAATACATGGTGCCGAGTGTCGTGCATCTTCCATAAATATTCGACAAATCCCCATCGACCGGACCCTCCTGCAGGCGCTCACGTGCGTTATTATTATAGATTGTCGTCACGAACGGTACGGGGGAAAAGAGAAGGATTTCATCCCTTTAAAAGAATAGCCGGGGGTGTAGTCGGATCGTTTCATACGGTAACTGCCCTAATTCACGCATTTCCGTTCGCCGAATCCCCAGAAAACCCAATGTGTTTCACTTATTGGAGACCCGGGCCAGAGTGTGAAAGGGATCTCTACTTTATTTAGAACCGCGCCGCGCTTCCTATATAATGGAGAATCCAAGATCGATACACCGATGTAGCACCTTCCCTGCAACAAAGAAACATGTATAGAGTTGTTGTGTAATTTCAGAGAATTTTGAGGATTTCGTCAGGATATTTTCTATATATATATATATATGAAGAACAGCTACTTTGCCGAAGCGTGTGGCGATGGTGTTGAAAAAGACGAGGGGGTGGTGCGGTGTTTGCGTGTTTGGCTGAAAATTAGGAGTGTGGCTTGAGTTAGTGGGACTGTAGCAATATGTGGCGTTCGGAGGTGTCCGAGGGCGTTTTGGGGCGGCACGTGCTTCGCTCCACGTCGAACATAGATCATCCGTGTTCTCAGAGCGTGCCAACGGTACCTGCTATCATTGCGAGCGTGCGATCACGTCAGGTGTTCCTTTCAGTGGGCGCAGCAGGCACACACATCCTCCACCTTCTCTTCTTTTCTCCTCGACTCTCTCACATTACTAATGTCTTGACTGTCGGCGAACAGTTTTACCTTCGAAGCGAGTCTCTCGATTCAAACGCCACCGCGCCCCACCGACTCGCTAGGAAAAAATATGTGTGTGTCTGCTCCCCCTCCGTCTGTCTCCATGAATATAGCCATGCAGACACGAGAGAAATTGACGAAAAGCTTTCGGCTGCTGCAAATCGATAAAAACTTGAGGGCGTGTTAATTTTCACTCGCCACGATGCTCCTTCCTATTGTCTCGCGTAAATAGATCATTACTCTGCATCGGTATAGCGATATTTCAAGCGGAGAGAAATTTCTTAGTTAAGATTGTTAATTTCTCGGATCATGGTGAGATAATTTTAAAGGATTCCGAGGTTAATGAGAACTTGGCAGAGCTTTGTTGTTGCAACGAAAACGTAGAATGCACCGTTGGTTTTGTCGACGGGACATTGAATAAAGTTAGCTCTCGCTAGGAGATACTTGGGTACGATTCATCGTAGCGCGCTGTTCCGCTTCATTGTGCCTCTTCTCTCGATATCAATTGGTCTGAATTCACTTCAGATTTATACGTCCCTCCTCCACCGAATCTTCGGAACAGCTCGGCATTGAAGGGCTCTCCAGGAGATGAAAAGTGCTTGAAATGTGAAAATAACACTGATTTTAATGTTATTCTTTGAAAGTAGACTACACTCATAGCGGCTAATTGAATTGAATATCGTTTAGATATTACACCCTGCTGTTAATTTCAAGCGATACGAGAAACCAAGGCATTGCTTTAATTAATTCGATGTCTGCACACACAAATTACGACTATTGTGTTACGGTAATTGTATTAACATTAATTAATAATATGGTAATTTTAATATTGACTTTAGTCTCGCTGCAATATAGTCGTGGCGTATTAATTAATTAACTGTGTTGCGCTGTTACAGTGTTGCATTCGTCTCTAAAACATATTTCGAATTTTCCTTTTTTATCGAATAAAATATTGAATTTTAAGAGGGAAAATAGGACGAGACTGGATTGCACGAAAATATTTCGAATATTTAAGCAAATATCCCACAGCATCATTCCACAGAGACTGCAACTTGGAAAGAATGTCATGTCAACAATGACTAGGTTTTATCATTTCAACCGTTCTTTGCTTTTTCCTCCCTTTTTAAGGAATTTCCAAAGGTTTCCCGTAGCGAGATTGGTATACAATCGAGAATAAGCGAGAGAGAGAGAGAGAGAGAGAGAGAGAGAGAGGATGGGGAGCATGCATGAGATGAGTTTCTTTCGACGATATCATCCGCGGAAGGCTAGAATTTTTTCTTGCAATTTTCGAGTAGGGCGAGGGACTGACTGGACACCGGACGAGGAATATCAGATCGATGGGAAGCCCGCAAAATTCCCTTAAATTTCAATGCAATGGCAGAGAAGGCGCCTCCGCGACCTTCCACTTCGCTTTATTATGTGGACAACGAGGCCCTTTGTCCTCGTTCCTTTTTCATGTACCATTTTCTACCTCCTTCCGTCCCATTATACATGAATAGTAGCTATGTCACCGCTTATCCGCACAGGTTGCGTTCTCACCACTTTTTCACTCACGCTGGACCTTCCTCTTTCGTGGTAAAGGCGTTAGCTTTAGGTTCTCGTTAAGAGCTTAATACGTTATTTAATTATAGCTCTCGCCACTCCTCATCTACTTTTTTCTATTTAACTTTATACCTTGTACGTCGTACTCTCTCATTTTTAACTACCACCTTCTATACACATAAAAATAACCCAGCAAAGGACCGCGCAAAAACCTTACGGAATAGGGCTCTCGGTGGATTTGTCCATAATCCTGGAAAACTCTTGTTTGTTTCTTTCTGATCAAAAGTTCTCTTAGCCATAACTCTCGTTAAAGCACCGTTTAAGCTTCAAAAGTTCGATAGTCCATTATTTCAAATTCAATTATCTTGCAAACTTTTGGATTAAATATAGTTCGTTATTATAATGCTTTAAAGAGTTCTAGAAGTATATAAGCTACAAGAATATGGAGTAAAAATTAAGGGACGATATGCAAACAAATTAAGCTGTTCCATCAATAACCTTCGATCGACCTTTCAAGAACAAATCAATAGTTTTATATTATCACCTCTTCGAAACCATAGCAGTGATGTTTGAAACATATTTTTATGATTTGTTTGTTTTAAAAGCTGCTCAGAGCGGTAGCGCAACGCTGTATTATAATATTTCGAATGAATAATATATAGTATTTAGCGTCCAATAGTATGAGAATGAACTTTTAGAGACATATTTGACAAATCCTCCCGTGTTAGTGTAAAAAATGTATTTAAATACATATTAAACTGGACTCTTCAACCAACGGTTCAGTTCAATAATCGCTTTTATTTTTTGCAACTTCAGTATAGAAATATAGAAGCAAGGGAAGCCATAAGGCAAATGACCTTTGTATGAGTTAATTGAGAAAACAAAAGGATGAAATCGCTAGGCAAATAATTTGAAAACTATGCATTTTTGAAGAAAAAATTCTATAAAGTACTTGAAAAAAATATAACTTTAATTATCCAATAGATAATGTCTTTGGTTTAACTTTTACACAGGAGTCTTGACGATGGCCTTATAAAGATTGCTTTCATCTTTTTAAACGGAATCACCGATTTTCTCATTACGTATTCTAGTAGGTTAGCTCTCGAGAGCTTTCCAAAGCATTCTAGTAATTTATCATTTAATTTAGGCGTTTATGAGACAATTGAATTTGAAATGATGAAAAATCGAACTTTGAGTACTTTTGGAGCTCTTTAACGTTGCTTTAACGAGAGTTATGGTTATGAGAACTTTCGATCGGTAAGACAGAAATGACAATTCTCCAAAGTTATGGACATGAGCACTCAATTCCATAATGAGGCTTGTCCGAGGTTCTCTGTATATCATAATCTTGTGATCATTTCGTCCAACCTACATCAGCTACGAGCAGCATACACTTTCTACAATAAAACTTATCTGGATATATTGAAAATCAGCTCGTAGCTGCTCTTATCTCCTGCAATTAGGTTCAATAATATATATTCGATGTTGAATAGGGAAAGATAGATAGGTGGTTATATAGAGACGCGGAGAGGAAGGGAGGAGGAAGTATGGGAAAAGGGCTTCGATGCTCCTAGCAGGTGATTTAAATTGATGAAAGTCATGAATGGGCTTTGTTGGGTTTCTGATTCGAGAAGATTAGATGCCTATCCCGGCTTTTATGGTTGAGAAGCGGGGACTCCCATTTTCTCGATTAACGACAGCGGAAGGTCAGCACACGACAACAAGCACCATTACTATAAGAAGACTCGATCTTTTCTATTGAGAAATTCATCGTTTCCACATCCTTACCGGAAACGTAATTTCGTGAGTGCATCCTGAAAGTCTACCTTCGTCCACTCGTACATATTTTTATTTGTGGTCCAGTCTGCTGGCGCTTTGCAAAAAAATATTTGAAATGAATGAGGAAAATTGTGTCACGTTTCCTTGAAAAAGGGAATATAATCAGAAGGATGGATTGTTTTATTACTATTGATGGCTTATCCAAGCATCCCAATCGTACACCGAAATATTGTGACGTAAAAATTATCCGATTGATTACCAGGAAAATTCCAATATTACGGGTCAAGTATTGACTGTGATCCAATAAAAAGAGAAGATGGAAAATAATACTTCCTCGAGCTGTGTAAGAGTCGCGTTTGGTACACTACTTATATTCATGTTTTCAGTGGAATAGATCGATGCTTGTCGAAGCTTTACTATTTACGTAATTACTTGACTATTGACAGATATAAATAACGTTAGGTTACTGTGCTGGAATCCCATTTATTATATTGAAATAGTGCTCGTGGAATCGTTAGTAAATCGGGTTAGGACTCAATTAAGGAATGGTGTGCAGATGTAAAATAGATGACCTGAAATGCGCCTTTAATTAAGACGAATCGATAGTGGTGCTATTGACGAAAATTCACAAGCTGGAAATAGACGCTGCATTTGAAAATGTTTCATATTACCCCGTTTCTGTCATTCAAGTCATTTTTTCCAATTTTTCAGTGGTATTCGTTAGCCGTGGTATAGACAAGTCAAATATATAACTGTTCTTACACTTTTTACGATAATTAAAAATCTGATGCAACGACGGAATTAATATAATGGAATCAAGATATCGATTCCGTTCGAGGTCCAAAGTTGTGCAACATTATTTCAGGACGAGGAACAATTGACCGTGTGCGTATATGTCTAGCGGCAGGGGTATAGATTTTGTGGTAAATTTCGTCAAGAGAGAGATGTCAAATTGGTTTTAAATTAAAGGAAAATGAGTGGAGAAGAAAATTGAAGTTTCTGTCCGACGATAGCTCGATTTGATTTAATTCGTGCATTTCATCAGAGCTTCTCTTTTCTATTTCCGGAAAAGTGGCTAACCATTTCCTCTTGGTAGATACCAATATGAAGCTCGCAAGCACATGCGCCCTATAATCGTAGCGAGCAGTAGTGGATCATGGTGGGTCCCGGTCGACACAAAAGAATCAAAGCGCAGGAAGGTAATGGTACGCCGGTACTGGCCGGTAACATTCCGGATGGATTCTGTTCTCGGTTCGAGTACCCTCACAAAGCTGTTATTTAGATAAATTGCTTCGACTCGTCTTTGTCCGCATTACATTGCAACCATGCGTTTTCCATCCCTCTCGCCTTATATAATTCAGTGATCTCAGATTCTATTCAATCGACCAATTCTTCCACTTTCAACTGTCAATTTAAAACATTTAGCCGGTGTAACAGCTATTCGACTCTGCACGACCTTGTTAATTTATTGAAATAAGAAGGGAAGAAGAAAGCATGACGCTGAAGTTGGCAGCGACTTTCCAGCAGCAAGTTTCGCTAGCGAGACGCTCTGAACTTGCGCGATACCCAATAATATACGCTGCTCTTATTAAAATAAATAATAAATGTTTTTACATGCACTGCCAAAAAGCTATCATGCGCAAATGTTCTTAAGGCAACATAATTTATTCTTAAAACATTAATTGTGTAAATTAATCATTAAAAATAGTTTATATACAGGAAATTCATTCTCCGAATCTTTTAAAGCATAATTAATTCAGAAAAAAATTTTTTTAATTTTTTTAAATGACTCCTCCTTATAGAAAATTTCACGCTGAATCCAATGGTATGCCGTTTTTTTAGGGAACCCGGTCTCTTTAATAATTTTTTTTACATAAAAAGATCGTAAAACGCTTAAAATATGCTACATTGTAGTACATCATTTCCAGGCTAATATCTGATAGCAGGTAATTTTTCTAATTAATTTAAACCTCTTATCTTGATAGGAAATTTCATACTGAATCCAATGGTATATGGTTTTTTGGGGAACGCGGCCTCCTTAATCACATTTTTTGCATAGAAAGATCGTCAAACGCTTAAAGTATGCTACAGTGCAGTATATCAATTCCAAGCTAATATCTGATAGCAGGACATTTTTTTAATTTTTTAAAATGACTCCTCCTTATAGAAATTTTTATCCTGAATCCAATGGTATGCCGTTTTTTAGGGAACGCGGTCTCCTTAATAATTTTTTTTACATAGAAAGATGGTCAAACGCTTAAGATAGGCGACAATGCAGTACATCGTTTCCAAGCATATCACTGATAAATTTCCTGCTATCAGATATTAGCTTGGAATTGATGTACTGCACTATAGCCTACTTTAAGCGTTTGACGATTTTTCTATGTAAAAAAAATTATTAAGGAAACCGCGTTCCCTAAAAAAACATATATACCATTGGATTCAGCATGAAATTTCCTAAAAAGAGGAGTTATTTAGATACATTCAAAAAATTTCCTGCTACCAGATATTAGCCTGGAATTGATGTAATGCACTGTATAGCTTACTTTAAGCGTTTGACGATCTGTAAAAAAAATTATTAAGGAGACCGCGTTCCCTAAAAAACGTCGTACCATTTGATTCAGCATGAAATTTTCTATAAGGAGGAGTCATTTAAAAAAATTAAAAAAATTTCTTTCTTAGTTAATTATGATTTAAAAGATTCGGAAAATGAATTTCCTGTATAAACTATTTTTAATGATTAATTTACACAATTAATGTTTCAAGGATAAATTGTGTTTCCTTAAGAACATTTGCGCATGATAGCTATTTGGCAGTGCATGTAAAAACTTTTATTAGTTATTTTAATCAATGCAGCGTATACCGGGTGTCGCGCAAGTTCGGAGCGTATCGATAGCGAAACTTGCTGCTGGAATGTCGCTGCCAACTTCAGCGTCATGAAGAAAGCAAAGCAACAAGAGAGAATTTATTCGACAACTAATAACTATATATTAATCGATCGATCGTCAGGATTGGCTTTCATGTTTTTCCATCGCGACTAATCCTGCCTTGAACGTAATATTGGATTATGCGTTCTCGTGGAATTAGCTACAGAGCAGGAAACTATCTAACTTTGAATTACGCGAATATTGTAGAAACAGCGAGCCACGACGTTCGGGCATGTGTCGAGAGTGTAGGTTGATAAATCAAATAGAGTAAGATTAGGATAACACGATAGTGAACTACCATGGAGCAGTATGAGACAGGTAACAAGATTCCCATTGAGATTCAAAGGTAGTGGCGCATTGCCAAATATCTTCCTCCTCTCTCTTTCCATCTTTCTTTCCTCCGAGACAAAGATACGCTATACACACGTACAGATATAGATCTCTCGTTTTCGTCATTGCACTACCTCCCCCTCCCCCCTCCCCCTTCTGCCCATCTCCATCAGCATCCCCCTTCCCCCTCATTCCTGAACCATGCTGGAAAAACGAGTAGTTTTAAATGTGCTCCTGCTGTTAACCCGATTCTGCCGAGGTCTTTCAAAAGATTTTTCAAGCACTCTTTGCATTTTGTTAACGATGATTATATTTGTATAACAAAAGTCGACCTTTTTCATTATCCGACTGGCGCTCGCAACTCCCAAATATACCACCAACGATCCACATTCACCGGGTCGATTATAAATATTAATTTTTGTCCCTAATTGCGAATAATCAACCGTCTAAAAGTTGGCAAACTTTTTGTTCGGTAATTGACCAATTAGGGACGGAATAAGGAACGATCTTTTGCGCTTAGGCCCAGCTTTTAATACTATATGCACATGGATTTAAATGGATAGTAGTTCCTTTCTCGGTTTTCGAGTCGCCTCGCTTAGTCCGGGGGCAGTCTTTTGTTCCGAAAGGCCGGAGTAAAGTTGAAGTGGAAGAAGAAAGTGCCGGAAGCAAATCTTGCATGTGTGTACGCACCGCACACATGCAGGCAAAGATCGAAGTGCGCTCTTTACCCGAGTCCTCAGAGCCAGCCAATATATGGAACATAAAACAGATACTCGAGGGTGACACGCTGCTCTACTTTTCATTTTATGAGCAGCCTTCAAATCCATCGCTGCAAGTGGATTCGTCTGATCTTCCTCGCCAGCTGGAAAAGTCTACAATCAGACTCCTCGTTTAGCCTCATTTATTTCTGATCAAAAGTTCAACCCTCGCGTCATTAAGCTTCGATTTTCCTATCGGTGTCGTCGCACAGATTGGTTTTCTCGGTTCTTCCCGCGTTAAATCTTCATATCGGTAGATATATATATATATATATATATATATACATTATAGAAAATTTATTACCGGACGTACTAATAAATTCTCACACCTGCTAGAATCCTTTTTTATTGCCTCGTGGAATGTTTCTCTCTTCGCGTGTACACACGCGTTAGAAACTGTCTTGCAAAGATAGTTTCACTCCTAACGGAAAACCGAAGGGTAAGACACAAAATTCTTGTCCTTTATCTGTGCTTTGGAAAAACGACTGCCAGCAGCTACCTTCCCCTTATTTATTGCCAATAATACTCTTACTCGTCTCAATTTGCCGAGTGTAAATGTCGAGTAAGCAAAACTAAATGTAAAGATAATCTGCATGTATCTCGAAGAACATAAAAGCTATCTATTTGGTGGGCTAAATGTTTTATGCTTCGCAACTGATAAATATGCCAGACTCATTTCGCGAAAAACCCAAACATTTCTCTTTCTCTCTCTCTAGAGTAACACGAAGATTGTAGTTTAATCAACAACGAGTGCATCGCTTAAAATGAATAAATATGCTTACAAGAAAAGTTTAAGGCTAATTAGAGTTTGTGAAACATATCTTATGACTAAAATGAATAGTCGTCTAGGGCGATTAACATGAAAATAAAATTGTGTTGTGGCCTAACTGGTTTGCGTTTTAACGCGCGAGCTCCCAGATGTGCGAGTTCATTTGTTGAACATTTTTGAGCATCGTAATCGAAAGAAGCCAGTAGAATTATACATTTTTAGATATGCTATCAAGTATTGTGCTTCATGGCACGTAACAATAGTACCATGCGGTTAAAGCTAGTTGCAAAAATGAATATTTTGATTTCATTAGCGAACATTTCCATAAGAAAATGATCGGACTGGCAAAGCAGAGAGGTTGGGGTAGTGAGTGTAAGAGAGAGGGAGGGAGAGAGAGTGCTGAGCATTGCAACCCTCCCATCACTTTTCTCTCTCTCTAGCTCTTCACATATTTTCCTCCGTGTTTCGTATTATAAACTAAATTACAGATTCGCGTAATTAGGAGTCGTATTTATCAACGCGCTACAATTTATACTTCCGCGCGACTTGTCAAGCCGCAAACCGGAAGTATCCAGCCGAAATGAATATTCCGACCGCGAAATAATAATGAACGTGAACAAAACGTTTGTAATAATTTTCTCGCTGGAAACACGAATTTTCACGACCCGAGGGAATTTGTTTATAAATCCCTCACCACGGCGCTGCTATTCGACGGATTATGTAGCATAATATCCATTGCTTTCTACTCTTCTCATCTCTCTTCCCCTCCAACACTCTCTATGGTTTTCTCACGCAAAATGAATGTGACACGGTGTGCAAAAACGATGAAATTACATTGGAAAATTATCGCATTATAATGTCTCGTTTTACGTTTAATTAGGTCTCACTAGGATTAATAGACGCTTTATATGCGTGGCATTTATATATGCATGCACAGAACGAATCTCTTGCTTATTTTCTCAGGCTCAGCGCCCATTGACACGTATTTTCGAGATTTTTTGGCGTTCCAGTAATTATTTGCTATAGATAAGACAAGGTAGAGTGTAATTAATCACGCGCGTTATAACAGTAGTGGTGCGCATAGGTACACATAGAGACCGAGGGGGTCTAAATACGTTATGAGGTACACATACGCTGGTCAGGATCGAGGCGCACACGCGAGCAGACACTGTTGGACAAACGGCTGGCGTAACGCTGGGGCACAGGAAGGGTATAGCTGGTTGGTGAACGGTTCATCAATAACCAGCAGCATTCCTCCCTTCTTGCTCTTCCCACCCCCAGAGCGACGTACACCACTCGCCTAACACCCACATATCCAAGCCTTCTTTCCACATAGAACCAATGAGATCGACTCTATACATCCCCCAATCGTTACGTCCTACCACCCCATTTATTAACCAACCCTGTCAACTTCTCGTCTCCGTCGCTCGGTCCTCCAGCTTTTCTGCACTTGCCACAACGATATAGACAATGCGATAAAATCTGTTGCTTTCTCGCAATCGATCGCTTCAATTTTCCACCCCTACACGACCATGTTTTACAGACAATTGCATGTATGAAAATTAATTATTATTTTTCAATTTTATACTCCAACTTGTTACACATTTCGCAAACATATAGTATATATAGTAATACATTTGCATAGGAGTCTTCCAGCAATAATCTGGCTGTCGGTAAAAGTAAAGGAACAATGAATTGTCTCTTTTGTATTACCGACAATTGCTCCATACTTATATACGCATATAGTCTAGTAATTAATTTATTAGGACAATCGTCTCGCAAAGTTGCACTTGTTATAAGTTTCTTGCTTCATCGTTCATCGTTGTCCCACGATGATAGATCCAATGCTCGATCTTCCAATGGCGCCCAGCTTTCATCAACCGTTTTGCATTAATCAAATCTCTCCGCTCCAACCAATCGATCCCACGCGTTGGTGCAGTAGTTTCAATGGCAAGTATCGAGTTTCCAGTAGAGATCGTATGTATTGGAAAGGACCAACATTAGGATTAGGTGGATGGTTTGCTATAGGTGGGACGACAGAAGAATAATGAGAATGGTTGTGGAGCGTTGTCTTAGCCGCAGCGGTGCAAGAAGTGCAAGAAATTGCAAGGCCGAGAGTGGAATCGGAGAGATTGCAGTTTAGTAGTGGCGGGGATAGGAGGAGAGGAGAGGAGAGGGAGCAGGAGTATAGGGAGGAGAAAGGAAAGATAGAAAGTCCATTGGGTGCAAAGGTCGAATGGAAAGAGATTGGTGACGTGGAAGGAGTGCGATTGGACTTTGCGGACAGGAAGCAGGAGGGGTTATAAGGGGAGGGAGGGATGTGCCTGGGTCGAGGGAGGGGAGGATCGTGAGGTTGGTAATGCATATTGACGTTTTGCCGATAATTCCCGCGCGGCGTCCGATCGCCAAGCGTCGAGGTATATCCCGCTCTCGCAGAGGCGGATCTATGCGCGGGCTATATGGGCTTAAAGGTATGGAACCCCCTCGAGTGAGCACTGGTATCCCTCAAATCCGGATTCGCGATTTTTCCATGCGTATTCATCGTTTCCCATCCTACTGCCTACGACGCCACCACTACTCACTCCCTTTACCACCCCAACACACTAACCCCTACGCTGACACTCGTATTCTCCTCCCTCGCCTCGCCTCGCCTCCCCAATATTCACGTTTACCTCTGCGTTAATCCATCTATATAGTTATATCCCTATAATAATATACCCTATCTGCAATATGTTTTCATCACAATTTTTCCCATGTGGGAATGGACTATTTTCAAAATATTCCCCAGTACCGACACCATTGTCATTAATTAATTAATCTTTCATTCAGATATCTGTCCAATCTCTTCTAAAACTCATTTCGATATGCAGATAAGTATTTCTTCAGGAATAGATATCATTAGGAATTTTTATTAATCAAAGACGTATTTGGTTACTTGCAAGATGACCATAATTTTTATGCCATCAAATCGACTATGTAATTATTTACAAACGAGTATCTCATTTAACATATGATTATTTTTTAGACCTCGCACATTTTATTTAAGAAGGCGATAATACGAAACAGAAGGTAGGGTTGAGGTTGGGACAGTTTTGGGGTTGGTCGCATGAGAATGGAAAAACTATTTCAGATGGTAGACACTTTGGCCATTCTCCAAGTCGAGCGCTCAGCTTTAAACGACCCTCTTTTGTATCGGCGATGGTTGTATCTTTCCTCCTTCCCTTTTCCCCTCTTACTCCATTCGTCTTCTTTCACTCGCTTATTATTCCTACTAGTGCAACTCTCTCGTACACCCTGAAAATTTCTGCCGAACGAAATATCAGAAACAATCTTGCGCAAGTTCGCACTCCTCGTAATCAGTAAATGTGCGAAATGGCACGCATTTGCAAATATGCAACTATAAACCTCTCTAACAACCATCATCTATTCAATTTTTACTTGTACGAGTTACGACCATTCCAAATTTTTCTCTTGCCAATCTTTGATACTCAGAAAAATATCGTTAATACTTACAAACATGCCAGAGGATTGGTTTTTCTTCTTACTGCGACCAACCAAAGATAGAGATGTCAAAATTATATGGCATCGTTCTGAATCTGACTAACATAATATTGACAAAATCTTTAGTTGTAACATCCAAGTACAATGTTAATAGTATAGATAGAGCTATTATCAATTTTATATATATATATATTTAATTATATAAAGCACTTTAATCATTAAAATCGATTACTTTTAATTTCTACCTTTATTACGATTATATTTGTCCACCTACAATCGAATATCTGTACATATTTATATAGATTTTGTTCGTAAATAGCAAAATATATAAATTATATAACAATCTTCTTTATAAATATCATTAGAAGCAGTCATACATGTGAACGTTTAAAAATTGTTTATTCCTGTAACTAGTTTTTATCTATCAAATGTAATAGTGGCTCCCTTTAACACATAAATAAACAATAAAACATTTGCAGCTAATGCTTTATTCAGAGTTAAATTCGCAATCGTCTGGTGGGCATCCAAAAGAAAGAGGAAGCAAAATAAGAGAAATGTTTCACTCGTCAAGTTTGTCTATGGAAATGGAAGAAAAAGAAGAATGCTCTTTCAGTATAGCACACGTGGGGCGTATATCCTTTTTCTCCTACTCTTATTTGTGTTTCACGCCTGACGTTGCTGATTTTCCTATCGCATGGATCGTGCTCGACACCAACAATCAAGCGAAGAATGGACATTTACGATTTGGAGTTTGCCAGAGAAAGGGTTTGTTTTATTTTACGGTTGTCTCTATAACATCCTCGTTGATCGTTGAACAGTGCAAATTAATTAAAAAGTCGCGCTCCCACTATTTGTCCAGCTTTTTAACCGAATGCGACGTTTTATAAAAAGAATGCGATGAGATTCCGCGAAACGTAAAATCTCACCCAGACGCGAGATTTTTTACACTCTTTTATTTTTTAATTGGATCGCTCCGCATTGTTTATATTGTGAACGACGAGGGAGGCAAGTGTTGGTGTGGCTTACTAAGTATGCGCGCACCTATATGTATGTATGTTTGTGCGTCGTTATTGTACAGAAGCGCTGAATCGTACTAAATAAGAGCTCGTGCTCTACTTTTTATTACTTTTTCTAACTTTTTCTCACTCACGCTGAATTGATTACTCTTATTACAAGTCTTCTTCATATTTCAAATATTTTTTGTTGCTGCTCACTTTTTTAATATTCTCTAACTGAACGTTCGATAGAAAAGTATAAACAGTTGAACGTTTTCCCAAAGATTGCTAAATATTTTGGTCATTATACTAGTTATCGAGCTGCGTTGTTTGTAAGTAGCGAAATACTTTATTGCAGAAAAATGCAAAATTCGTGAAATAGGTAGGATCGTAACAAAAATGGAAATATTCGCTAGTTAAAGAGGTAAATGTTTGAAACGAGTGAAAAGGGTCTCCTCGTAATCGACGCTTTGATGCATATTTATCGAAATTGAATAGCGGAGGACGAGTGGAGACAGAATCAAGTGCAGTGAGGGATAAAGAAAGATGAGCGTGTGTGCACCATGTTGAATTAAATAAACACGTTTCGAAATGAAGGTAAAATGCGTGATAAGCATGGCGATTTAAATGCACGGATTATACGAACAATTCGGAACAGAATGTTGAATGCATGTTAAGCCAAACGGAAAATAGTTCATTATTACCATTAATTAATAGCAAAACTCTGGGCTTTGTCACTTTTGTTTTATTCTTATTTATAGCATGACATATTTAATGATTTCATTCGCGTTTATCTGCCTCTTTTATATACCATTACCACGTAATATTATAAGGATTAAGTGTAATTATTTTTTATACTAATTACTTTCGCACACATTTCATATCGTATATCGACGAAACATTACTCAAGTATTTAACGGGAAGCACGAGATCTACATTCACAATATTTCCAGTGTTTCCCCCCTACGGCTTCGGTATAGCATATATGTATATACTTTACTTGGCCTTCTCCGTTCTGCGAGAAATTACGATCTCCTCAGGTATCTTTGTCTACTTCATCGCAATAATCACCCAGTTTAAAAGATTTAAGCTTTTACTTTGTAGCTTTTTATCAATGATGGTTACATTTTTTATCAAACTCGTTTTAAAGAGCTCAATTTATAAAACACAAAGGGGAATTGTAGTGCCTTTCTTTTTTCTTGCTCTCTTCTTTCCCTCCTAATATTCGCAATAAAGTAATAACGAAGTGCATTAATTACGCTGTATAGATTTATTTGGTCAAACTTGTTGTTCCCCGATGAATTTACAAGAAAAGGGGTAAAAGCATGGTAGTTGAGTTTTCTTTTCATTTTCATTTCACGCGTTTAGGAAGCGCTGCAGGTGTGATTTGTTCGATATAATTTATTGTTCTTTTTTGGTTTCTTCATCAACGCGGTTGCATGATTGGATTCGCGTTGCTATCATATTGTTTCTTTTCATTTGGCAATTTGAATTCTTTATAGCAGCCGCGTTTCCCCTAACAAGAAGGAAATTTAACGAGCGCAGATCAATTTTCCCTTTCGCTCATACGCATCTCTCGCTTCCTCATATTGCTCGGCTATTCATTTACAAAGCGAGAACAATAATTGGCGATAGGAGCAAAAAATCTTCCACGTCGCAAAAAGCCATCCCTTTTTTAACAAATTTCACGGATTCGTTTAGTGTTGAATAGCCTGCACGCGCGGAATACCGACAATTAAATTGTGCGGTAAATATAACACGCTGTTGCGATCATAAAACTCGTTCAATAACCTTCTCTCCATTCTTAGCATTCCCATTTCCACGTCAGCTTTTCTATCTTATTTTTATATGCTCTTCTCTTTGGCCATTGCCTGTCCAAGTTAAAAACTTTGACGATCCAAACGCGAAACTCGTTCGTTTCCAGGGTGGAGAATTTTTCTTCTACCTGGTCGAACGCATAAAGCTCATCATCGCAACAAACGGCTCGCGTATTTTCGACAAAGTAACTGTTGACAATTGCATATCACTCGTATTGCATCGAATCAGTTTTAAAAATCGCTTCTGTACAAATCCCTCTTCGCTATAAAATTTTTAAGACCCCAAATAGCACTTGGTAAATTGCCGAGTGCTCCTATATAGGCCTGAGAGAAATAAAGAGCATATTTGATACAAGACACTTATTTTCTATTATATACCAGAAGTGAAACCCAGTAAAAATCAACAATAACTTTCGTCTCGTTGACGCTAAACTTCAAATATATTTAGTTTATCCACGCGAGACTTTCATTACGCAAATATAAAAGTTTAATGTTTCAAGAGAGTTCCGTATTTTCGTTTCGCGCGAAACGTTTTTTGCCAAGATAAAAGTTGAGATATTTTAAAGTTTCGGCGGGGTTGAGAGGGAAGGATAAAAAAATGGTATTAGCATGTGAAAGTAGTGATAGTCGCGCAGTAGTTGAGACGGAAAGTTTCGAAAAATACAGGGATGTATATTTGGAGGAAAAAATTGCCTGAGAAGCGGTGGGCAGCATTGCTCAAATATAGAGCAACCTAACTATAACGTATCCTTTGGGAAGGATGACGAACCTGGCGTTTATCTCAAAATTCATCCGGTGTTCTCTCGAGCGAGCGAGGAAACTGGGCATTCGCGGAATGGCTGCGAGTCGAACGTACGTGGCCTGTGTGCAGCTAAAAGCTGGAAGGAAGGAAGGAAGGAAGGAAAGAGTGGGGTGGTAAGGAAAGGCGGGGGAGAGGGGGAGGGGGGGAGGAGGAGGAGGGAGGGAGGGGGTAGGAAGAAGAGAATATCGTAAGTTGGAGAAGATAGCACAGACCCACCCACCCATTCACCTACCTGCCTACTTGGAATTCTAATGGAGATACGACACCACCGCCTGTTGCATCGTGGCACGTGGTGCTACTACCACCCTGTCCAAATGCCAAACCACTTGCGAAAGGTTCATCAAATTATAGAAAGCCATTTAACATCGATAATGGCGCTAATTAATTAACCATCCAGCCCCTGCAAATTATATTACCTAGCTTACTCACCCTTAAAGTCCAATCTCGACGCTCGTAAAGTTGTAAAAATTACAGGCACGAAGAATTCGTTTGTGCTGTATTTTATCCGAATGCTGGTTTGCGTGACATAAGAACCGTTATAAGTATAACCATTCGTGATAAGTAATGCTATACATTTATCAAATAGGCTTCTAATTGATTTCTATCCGAACGTTTCATTGAACATTACAAAAATCTTGATCTGACCAATATGGGGATTAATTGCTTCCATTATTTCTTCCAGTTTATTACATATAGCTAGTGCGAGATTCGTAATTGGTCGTTGCTTGATATTCCAAATTAGCAGAAACGCTCAATCAGTTCGGAAGCTTTCGTATTAAGAATTTTAACGATGAACCATTGGGCTGACGATATGACGATGTAATAAAAATCATCCCTTGCACAAGTTGGCCTCATTTACAGCTACTTTAAAGGTTGCGAGCACAGCTTAACGACCGTGCTGTAAAGGTTATCGCCACGCTAACCACTTTTACACGCTTCCCTTTACCATTTATTAGACTACCAAGTGTATATAATAAATTACGAAGATCAACTTTATTGCAAATTGCACAAATTTCCAGCTCGCATTGCGAAACTCATTGGCTCACCCAGTTTGGGCATTATTATTCCTCTGGCTCGACTGAACGTTAACCAATGTTACTCCTAACAAAACGATCTCTTACAGTAATACCGATGCATTACCGCGTCTTATTTCGCCTGGATTAAGCGTAAAAACTTTATGATAATCGAAACAGGATCCTTAAAATTTTCTCTGCTGAGGTAGGCCAACAATTCGTTATTCGAGTTTGTTCATATACCTTCTAAAGTAGTTGGGAAGCTTTTATCTAAATTCCAGGAAGAATCGGAGTTTTCCATTTTTCTTTTTTCTCCCAGCTATGCGATGGGGAAATTGATATGTTATTACCATCCGAGGCCCCATAAATGGCTTATTTCACAACGAAGCGATTTCCCGCGAATTATCCCCATTATAACCAATTATTGGTCAGAGGTTTCACGAGAGACACTCCATGGTAATTGATCGTGCTTCGGCCGTTAAATTGTGAAGCAAACGATCCTTCATAAAACCAGATTGATTGTGTCCTGAAAAAATTTTTAACTTCGTTATAGGTGGTCAGGAATACATTTGCTAAAATTTAGTTTGTAATGTAAGAAAGGCATTGATCGTGTAGGATGTGCAAGAGTGGACTTGGTCGGTAGTGGAGATTGCAGAAGGTTTTATTCGTTGTGAGAAGGGGATGATGTGGGGGCCGTTGGTACGAGTGGATGAATGCCACTCCAAGTCGGGCTTGTTTGCACGCTGACCAAGCAGCTCTCGACCAGCCAAAACCACATTCCTTACCCTCGCTTTTCTTCCCTTACTTCTTCGTTCGGAGCAACGCGAGAACCTACTTGGGAAAAACAACGTGCAATTAAGTACCATTCTATGATCGATGAGCATTCGTGTCAGCGACCATCAACCACCCCGGTTTGTTTCCCTCTGCTTCTGACCTCTCTCTCTCCCTCCCCCTCTCTCTCTCTCTCTCTCTCTCTCTCCTAGTTTGCAGAAGAAAACTATTCAATTACACATCACCCTCGACCACTTCCCGAAACGCTAACGTGCGTCGGCCAATTGGAGGCAATAACCGTTCGTTTCACCGTTCCCCATCGACACTATTCAATCCTAATTGTTCCAATGCCACACACCGTTCGTGCAACGACGCAGCAACACCTAATTTTTAACAGCTATCACATGCTGCAATTATTTACCTCGACAAACATCGATGGAGGACCATATAGGTAACTTACTTTTATCAAGATGAGATTTTTAATTAAAAGTATTTCACGAGATATCTCGAGTAAGATCGGTCGTTGTCGAATGAAGCTGACCTGTTGAATTTGGCGGCCGTTGCGTGACTTGGGTAGCGCGCATCGAGCTGCCAGCCAGGGCCCCTATAATGTGTAAGCCTGAGGTCTGCGACGACGAAAACCAGCCGATACCAGATACCAGCGCGATATGGCACGCCAACTCGTTAATCCGATTTAGTTGTTGACACAGTTCCTACGCCAAGGATTAAAGCACCCTGGTACCTGCCTGCCACGAAAACAAACTGTTGATACAAAAATGGCCAAAGGTCAAACTCTCGGATGCTCGTCACGAAACTGCAGTGAAATTATATTAGCAAAATTATCCAATCTATCGTTGATTACACGCAAAAATACATTTGGTTGCAAACAATTCCGAGGTCAAAGATATTGTATCGATTAAACTGAATGCTTAGTGATTATTGTTTAATCGTGTAAATATTAACTGGGCTAATTGTTTGAAATAAATTTAATATTAAATATTACGAATAAATGGAGTCTCGATTGCTTCGGTCGATATAATGATATAGTCGGAACGTAACAGAATTTGGAATGCGTTAAATAGCATGGTTAGCGACGTGAATCGAGTAAATTGCATGTACAAGAGAGTAAATATTTGCAACGCAGCGCTATTGTTCCTATCCAAGTTATATATGTTCTATCGACGTATGTACGTCAGAATGCAAGATAACCGTCTAAATAATAGTAAAATTGAGTGAGTTGGGACGCACGGCAGGTGTAGGTGTATATTTGTACGTCTAGCGAGTTATACGAGCAGGGAAGCTACTGCTTCATTTTATGAGCGTTCTCCGATGGATCTTGCGTGTTTTGAAAACGTAGCTGCATTTATCGCTGGCTCTCGTCGGTATACGAGCTCTCGTGTACGAGTACTATACCGAGTTTTACGAGATTCTCCAACACGGCTCACCCAAACTTCACCGTCTTTCCTTACCTCTTTTTTCTCCATTCCGATTTGCCTTCCTTTCACCACACCATCCCTTCTTCCGAGGAACGATGAAAACATTTTTCGACTGGTCGGAAAGAATGGCTGATACCCCAGCTATGACCTGCAAACACGAGGTCGTTTGCAAATAAATTTCAAACTTTTTCTCAAACTCCGTCGGCCTTCTCTCTCTCTCTCTCTCTCTCTCTCTCTCTCTCTCTCTCTTCCCAAGGCTCCGATCTCCTCATTCTCGAACCCTTCGACAAATATGGCCGCTCCTTTTTGTCCCGCTGAAATAAAATGTCTCTACTAGTGAGAATCTGCTTTGTCACATTCCTATGTGGAGGATTCGACACTTGAAACGCCCTCGTGCACGTAAGGAAGCGTTCATCTTTACTTTCTTCCGTAACTCTTAAAGATATTAGAATTTCGCACAAGACCTCTATGAATGCAAATAATAAGAGGCTGCAAAACAAATCCTAGGCAAAAGTTTAATATCTCTTATAGCTACAGAGATATGCACGCTATCTTTCTGGCATCTATATATGCTCTAGGGTGTTTTATATAAATGACGGACCCTGTAGATACTACATATAAGTATATGTATTCGTCTTGGACTAGCGCATCTTGCTTATTCATTCCTCTTCTGTAATCTCATTTGTCTCGTTTTAATGCAAAAAAATGCAGTGACACTGTATTTTATTTCTCTTTGTAGAATTTTCATTGTTGTTGAAAAATGTTGTTTCGATAAAAGAAAACGTATTATAATAGAGGGAAATGGATGATGGCTTGGTGCTGACTTTGGTATTTTATGAGAAGGTGGTCACTATAAATCTTTTAGTAGCGGCTAGAATATACAGTAGGAAGGGAAGGGGCAAAATGGACGTCTTTGACATGGGAGCTAAGCGGCCTGAAGACTCCATATGCACGCGCGTAAGCACATATTTCCGGCATTTTCAAACTTTTCTCCACGATGATAAAATACGTCACGTCTCAGAACTATCACCAATAGCTATCGTCCATATTGCCAAGCTTCATAGGATATTTTACAAGCGATAAATGGAGAAATACCTGATAGATTGTCATAGCTAAAGTTATTTTTCACGAAAAATAAAGGGAGCGAAGCGCGGCAACTCTCGCAGGAGTGTTGGGATTTTTCAGCACTCGCTACGGAGCAGTCGATTGAAATTAAAGGTCACGTTTTTCGTATACGGAAGAGTGGCAGCTGGATCTCTTATCGATTATCACTGACTGGCTATTAGTAATCCCTGAGTAAATGGTGCCTCATCGATCAGAAAGGGATAATAGGAAGGGATGCATTTAGAGGCGGGAAAGAATTAAATCGATTACCGAATAGGTGAGATAAGATTGCAGGCTATAAACTCGTTTCTCGTTCGTTCCAGACTTTTCTCGTCTACGCTTTCGCCATCTGCAATTTATCAAACGAGTCGATTGCTTCCCTAATCACGGACAAAAATTTCGCAGATAGCTCATCTGCTAAATCGAATCTAACACGAATCTCGAGAAACAAATTGCCGTCCGATCGAATGAGCCTCCCTTACCTGTACAGTGATGAATAATATGTCATTAATATCTACCGAGAGAAACGGAACCGCAGCTGTGCTTAAATAAGCTTTCCTACTATAGTGATGTGTGCAATGATACGGTAGTTGTAGAGTATTAGGAGGGGGTTAGTAGATATATAAGGAATAAAGATTCTTCTCTTTTGTCAAACATTGATTATCGAAGAGATGATATAAATGCTTTCAGTTTGGAGTCTCTCTTTTTATGTAAGAAACAATCGCTTGATCGGAATACTTTTCTCCAAGTTTTCTCTTTTTCTTGTTTTTTTGCAAATTACAGGAAACGCGCGCGCGCTCTTCCTGAGAGATAGTAGGAGGAGCGGGGGAGGGGGGGGGGGAGGGGGGAGGTGATGATAGGAGGGGGAATTCTCGGTTCTCCTCGGTCTCCCCTTTGGCCAGCTTAATACACAGTTGCTTGCATTCAGATTTCATATCGATCGACGGCCTACTGCGGAAGTAGTATTCACCGTTGGCACAAAGTCCTTTTGCAGATATACTCCGGGAGGAAAAAGGGGGATTATGGGGAAGGGTGGTTCTCTGGAATATCTATCTTCCTTAACCCGGTAAGAAGCGCATTTTCCGATCGGTTAAACCCGACTGAACCTTAACGACGTTTTTAAGGGAGATGCGGAGCAAATACGGTGCGCGGCGCGAGAGGATGGGCCAGGAGGAGAGTTTGGTTTAGTGGTGGTGGGGTGGTGGCGGGCGGGAATGTATAGGAAGGAGGTTGAGTATAAAGCGGGTGGAGGGGAAAGGGTGGCTGGTTTGGTTGAAGAGGAAAGGCAACGAGAGGAAGAGCACAGCAAGTCGAGGGGTTACTCGTACAGCGGAGTCGACTAGATTGAGCCGTGATTGAAAACTCTGCCCCAGGCAACAAGAGCTTCGATTTAAATATACACTCCAAAGTACCCTGCTACTCTCCGGACTTCCGCGCTTTTACCCTATACGCCACAATGTTACCCACTACAATGCCAAACCAATTTGTTTTCCTTCCATCCATCCCATCCATTTTAATTATTCAACCATTAAGCAATCAACTCTCACATTCCCTATTAATTCAACCAAGACTTTTTCTCTCTTCTAGGCCAAACTCGACAAAAGCCAAAATGGAAAGCCTTCGAGAGTTACACACATTAGAAATATTCCAAATGACGTTTCGGAAGCGGAGATCATTCACCTTGGACTGCCATTCGGACGTGTTACCAACGTTCTTGTCCTTAAAGGAAAAAATCAGGTAAGAAGAGTCAAATTCAATTTATTTCATTCCCTGTAGTATATACTTGGTTCAGATTTTAATAGTATAAGAAAATATTCTAATATTTTATCATTACTCACATACACACACTCAAGATTGTGTCACGGAAATTTCCATACCTCTCGCTCTTCTGTAAAGTTAACACAAATTAATATTACTACTTTTATATATAGTTAACTTACTTTGTCCTTTATATCTCTGCACACACACCTGCTTGAGCTCGAGTTAAAATTTTCATTCAATTTTCCATATGAAACATAAATTTTTCAAATAACGTTAGACGTTGTTGTAATAGTCTTACATAGAATTGAAAATTAAAAATGTTCATTCTGTAGTTACCCAATTAAAATGCAGAATTCTAGCAGTCTCGTGTAGCGAATTCTTTCAGAAATTTTCCCTGTTATCAGAGTCATGAGAAAATATACATACAATCGATTCGACCTACTTTTATTTGCTACTTTGATTATAATCCGTACTATACTGCTGCGGGAGTGGCTTTACTTTAACTCGTGAAATATCGCACCACCCTAAGTTTATCTTTCTCGATAGTTATACAAGTTAACAATCAATTTGAAGAGCTTTTGCTGTAATGGGTAAGTGCTAAACCGCCGATAAGTTATGCATTATATTGAAATATACTATATGTAAAAAGCATTTTGAATTTACCAATTCAATAAAGAACAACTATCTCTTTACTGTTTAATGCTTAGTTAAATCGGTTGACTATTTAAATAATCTGTACTCTCTATATTGTTTCATACATTAGTTTAATGTGATTATATAGAGAGCTCTCGAGTCGAGAAAGAAAATTATTAGTCAAGCTGATTAATATTAATAGCATTGTTACATTGTTTCACTTTTTATATCTCGATTTCGAATCTCTTTGGACCGCGTCCAATTACACGAAAAGGCATGGTGCAAGCGTGGTCAGGTGAGAATCGTGGTTGAGCACAGCTCATTTAACAGACCCTTTGCGGGCGACCGTGTGTAACCGAGTAAATTTCCAGTTAAGGAATAGAAGCAAAGATAAAACCAGACTGCGAATTACTCTCTCCTATATAGTGGTAGTACACTGCCTAGCGAGGCTACATCGTACCGAGTTAAATCTCTCGTTAAGTATACCGCGAGTAAGACTATATATACAAGACAGAGATTATCTCCTCCCCTATCCACCATCTACCTGCTGAATGTTGCGAATGAAGACGATGCGGTTATCTGCTCCACTTCTCTCATTTCAAAATCAAATGTTACATTTTTAAGTTTAAACTTGATTTGTTACCACTCGTTCAAACTCTTTTCCGCTCTCTACCCATTTATTTTGCATAAATCGATATTAGTTATGATGAGTATTTAGAGGACTTAACTAAAGGAATAATAAAAACTAGATGATATAATTTTTTCTAATTTAAAACTTTTAAAAATACTGACAGTATACCTAGCTTCGGAGTCTTTCAAATGCACAAAGGCATCAATGGGATTGTGATTACGCGGTGCCGTAGAGATTGGAAACTGCCAGCTGTAACGTATTAAAAAAAAAAAAAAAAAAAAAAAAATGTTTCCACAAATTATTTTCCAGCGTTTTCCGCTTGGTTCCCGTCGAAGAGGAAATTTTTGTTAACTCTACAAGTTTCGTATACGAGGGAAATAAAAAGAGACTACTATTTTCGGTCTCTATGTACGAGAGCTGTGATTCGCTAGCGAAGGAATTTATATAAAAGTGGAATTGTATATGTGACAGTTGTATGGGGAGTGATCCAGTTTTTAGTGCGCCAAAATAGTTTGGTTCAAAACCGCTAGGGACGTTTGGAACTTTGTAGTTTATAGCCAGCAGCGATTTATTTGCACAGAGCTGTTATATAAATTAATTATAGAATTCAAGCAGTTTCGATACTCGATTCTTCTACTTGTAGTCAAACACACTTTTTCCCTAAAAGATGCAAAGTTTTCATCTTATAATTGAATAATTCATTAGAAAATGTTTAAGAGCAGCCAAACAACAACAGTACAAAGAATAAAATAATCCGTATTGGTAGTAAATGCATTTTTAATTCATGTAATATTTAGTTTTCTACTCTAACCTTTGGTTTTCTGGAGAGAAATTTCAATTTCTGAAGAATTTTCCATCTTTGGAGTTTTTCTTTAACGTTAAAGCCTATTCTGCATATGTCTACTAAATATTTCTTTTTGAAATAACTGAAAGTACTTAAAATTTTGTTTGGTATAAACAAAATCTTATGATAAATATTTCGAAAATAGTTTCTATTACTGTTTATATATAATTAAATTTGAGATATTAATTCAATGCTTTATTTATACTCTTTTTAGAGTCGTTCTACAATATTTTATTATGAACTATTCAAATATTATATCAGAATTATATATTTTCTTTTTTAAATATTAAATTTGTCTGCAGAGTATAAGTAGAGAAATCCAGTATCGACAGACCTTAAGAATTTTTAATGAAATGTTTCCAAATCCAATATCGATTAATTTATCGATAAAGTTTTTTTATTAGAATCCTTTAGCTAAAAGTATTGAATAGCATAGAGGAATATAGGAAAATCAGAATATTCACTATGGGACATTAACCAGCTACGAATTGTTTGTACTAAATGGGTCTTAGGATGGGAAGGGAACGGGAAGCTATAAAATGGTTAGAGCGTCGCAATATTATAAAGCGAGCTGTAGGGCAGTATTATGGATCGCGAGTATCTCTTAATTGAACGATGTGGCGCAAGAGTCGACGATGCAAACACTAAACTCTCGTTGTCAAGAGCGTCGAGGAGCCAAAAACGATGGAAGGAGGCTTGTAACGAAGAGGCTGAATGCAGCAATAGAGCGAGAGTCATGTATAGCAAACTAGTATGGTTATTTCGCGATGAAACAGCCCGAGCCCAATGAACCAAACATAATATTAATCGTGTCAACCTTCGGGGCGCATCCTGTATAATTGCTCGAAAAATCTTTTTATCATGCACCCCTAGTAGAATGAGCAAACAAATTGGAAAGCCATACATGTTGTAACGTGACAAATCCAGACGGAATTTTTGCCACGTTAAGAATTCTGCATTTTCGCGCTTACCAGGCGATTGGTCGTATGTGAGAGCTTTCGCGCAGACCCCAGCGCCACCGTAAGCACGCGGTGAGGCCCAGACATGCCTAAAAAAACCGGCATAAGCGACAGACGTAGGTGCGAAGACTGTCGAGAGAACCGCGTAAAGGGACAGACGTGTATAATGTTGCCTGCGAGATCCTAGAAGGAGCATCAACCAGCGAAGACGCTTTGCCTGTACCAGCGCCGGAGGAAGAAGTCGACCAGGAGAGAAGGCAGAGAAGACGATTGCCTGGGAAATCGTAACTGGAGTGCGATCCAGTATAGAATTTTCGAAGCCAATACCTGCGTCGACGGAGAAGTGAGTAACGTGCGTGCGTCCTGGTCAGGAAAGTACATGATTGCTTGCTTAGAAAAGAGGATTATAAGGTATGCGAATTAACCTAATCTCGCGAATGCGGTCTCCAGCCAAATGTATGCCACTGCGTGGAGGAGACACGTAAAAATTAAGAGAGCGGCAACTAGAAAGAAAGAGAGAAAGAATTGTAGTATTGGCTAGCAACAGAATTCGGCACTAGGGCGACTCTGGGAAAATGGAATCGGTAAGCCGGGAAGACAGAAAGAAAAGTGCTTCGGTAGAAGAGAAGGCCATTCGGGTGGCCCACAGCGGGCCTGGCGCCCAGAAAATTGTAAGAAATAGAATTAGAATAAACCCGAATGTGTCGAAAAGCACTTGGTAGAAGCGCCGTGTAAAGAATATTTGTAAGTTTCGCGACACGATGGCCTACTGTATATTTCCCGTACAGGCGGTCGGGGGAGGCCCTGGCGATAGTAGCCAGTGTAAATAGTTTATGTGTGAATATTGTGTAATAAGCACCAAATAGTTCAATATAGTAGTTGTGAGTTTTTAGTTGGAAATTGTAAGTGTGCTTATTTATTTAAAGAAGAACCACTCCCAGAAATCGCGCGTTGCAATGTATATCGAACCTCGAATTCTTTGACAAAGTAGTAGTTAGCAGAGAAGTGTTTGGACGCGTATTTTGAAATTTTACGACTAGTTTCCGGACTGACGTTGGGGAGAGAGCTCGACGCAAAGCCTGTAAGCAATATTGCCACGCAACATGGTGATTTCGCCTCGCGCAGCTTGCGTGCACTCGGCCAGCTAAATATTTCACATTTGTAAATCGGTAAATTCGTGCGTGTTTGCGTGGGTGCGTGCTCGCGTTCGTGTAGCCTTGCTGCCTGCGCACGGTGCTCTAGACTTTTTCAAATGTACTCTATGATAGGATTGGGCAGAAATTGTAGGGCAAGCCGGTGCTTATGTGGATGCGCTCGCACTGCGTGGATGTGCCCCTGCGGAGCGGATTAAATTGGAGCACTGAGTATTCATCATAGCTTAACGTACACGGAATGTTTGAATAACTTGTAAATCCTCCGAATGTGTATTTGATGGTGCGCTTGAGTTGGATCCCTTGCTGCTACCTCCCCACCACCATCCTGTTCATTCCATTCCCACTTTGTCCCTTTGCTGGACCTTTATTCGTCCTTTCTGTCTTGGCAAGTGAAAACGGAGTAAATCGTATCTTTTTTATCCAATTTCTATTCGCGAGTCCGTGTTCCTGTTTTGGCCAACACCGATCCATCATTTTTCTTCGTCTAATCAGATTCATCTTGTTGGTGGTATGACCAAGGTGTATCATGTAATCTGATTCGATATCCAAACTAAGACGAAAATAATGTAGAGAAGTAGTAGCAGCGATCGTGATCGAAGATTTTCTGAAAGGGTTGATGCTGGAAGAACGGATGGATGTAATTGAGCGTAAGCTTTTGAGTGCGAAATGTTTTGTAAGGGGATTGGCGTAGGGTTGAAATAGCGAGCAATTGATGTGCGGTTAAATATATGACGTTTTTAGGCACTAATTCGAGAGTAATTCGGTAGCTACCGCCTACCAGTAGGCTAAATCTCTTCATCTGGCTCGATGCGACGAGCCACTGTACCGATACGTGATTTTAATCCTCCCGTGTATAAACAGAACGTCGGGCGATTTGCATTATCATACCTGTTGTGCAGCACCAAAACTGGATTCGCTCTCCTAGCAATACGAGCATTAAATACAAACATATCACCATTTTCGAAGCTATGCGCGTCCCGGACTAAAATTTCGAGAACCACTCACCGTGATCAAAGCATTTTGGATAATCTGCCTAGCAGCCCAACGACTATCCTCTTTATATACGTAGAATTACTGATGATAACTCCCCATATACGAACTGAAAAGCTTTTTCCATTTTTTATCATCGACCATCTACGAAGCTTTGGCGAAAAATTTATCATTTGCCAATATACATATATATATCCACGCTCTTGTACATGTCCTTTGTCACAAATAAAAGAAGCTTATCATTCTTCAGCATTGTTCCATTCAGCCCATTTGTCTGAGACATTCCCGTCCGAGGAAGAATGGACTACTTTTGTACTTTATTAAATTACGTCCAATATTCATTTTCAGAAATATTCTTCATAAAATCCAGGAAGACGAAGAGTTCTCTGGAAGAACTGTGAATCCTCCCCCCCCCCCCCTCTCCTCATGCGCATTACTTTAATTACGCGAGTCGATCCTTTTTACGAATGCGTCCCTTTTCTATGATGTTTGCGAAGGGTAGGAGTGGTGTGAGAAGAATTCTATTAGAATTCCATTTGTCGCTGCTGTAATTATTATTACCGAAGGAAGATGCTGGACTGACAATTGCCAGTTGCTTTAGGAATTGTTCATTCGGCGTACTAACATCCTGCGGCGGTAGCTTTAAGACACAATTCAAGTAACAGGATCACGCAGCAAACTCGAGTTATTATCGTGTACCTCAGTTAAGCTTCCCAATTATACACGAACAGATGAGACGAGCCGAGCCGCCAAGCTGCGTACCGTTGTATAGTAGTGGTCGGTTTTAGCAGTGGTGGTGTTGCTGACGTCGTTGCTATTGCCGTTGCCGTTGCCGTTACCGGGAATACTAGTGGTAGTAAATCGAGTTTCACGATGAACCGCCGGCTTGACCCCTGCGGGCACTTTCGCTGTGTTTGCTTTGATTCGAAGTTTCCGGTTAAGTTGGTTACTAGAGCGGGCGTGCTGGCTCTTTGTCGAATCACCTATGAGCAGCTATCTACCATAGACTACGAATTCTCCCCCCCCCCCGCCCCCCATCCCTCTCTCTTCCACCTTCCACCCCCTCATTCATCCTTGTTACAAATTTACGTTAATGCGCGTACCAACGATTCCCCCCTCCCTGTAGCATTATTATCTTGCCGAAAGAAGAATTCTTTCACTCGTACGTATAATACCCCCGCCAATATCCAATTGAATTTTTCCGAATTTACACGAGGAATTAATCCAGCGTTCGATCTGCCCGTTTGTTATTATTATTGAATAATATTTAAAATGAATGATTCAACACTGGTAAATAATTTCGTTTGATTTCACTGGTTGATCCTCGGCTTTGTCGAGAGAGGTCACTGGGATTAATTTAAATTTAATTGATGCTTTGCGATTGGACTGTTAATAATATTGCTATTACTCTGTTATCAAATATATATTAGTTGCCCTCGCGCGTCTATGCTCTCGAATCTTTTCTGTAGTCGATAGCAACGCGAGAGGGTTTATCGTTTTTATCGAGTTTTTCACGAGCTTATAATTCCAACCCGTTGCTAATTCCATTAGAGCTCATAGAACGGGTTAACTCCAAATGCGGGATAAGATACATATAGCTCATTTGCACTGGCGCCTCTTCCAACATTGCCTTTTCATGCAAATGCGACCGACTCTCCTTCCTGCGCGCGCGTTCCCACTGACAAATCAACATTTCGCCCAAAAACGACAGATATTCCTGAAGAAAAACTGGTTATTTCAAACGGAATTTAAAGCAACGCGACTTGATGCTACCATGTGCGATAGTGGCTTGTATAGCTTTAACGCATTTTTTAAGATAATTCCAGCAATTTGTCGTCCCGAAAACTGAATGCATAATTGACGAGAAGACGTACATATTTTTCGTTTGTGTAGGAAAGTCGGTTAAAATTATAAAAAAAACAAACAAACACAGAGAAAAAAGAAAACGACGACAGGGTGAGAGAAATAAAAGAAGGGAGAATGGAAAAACTGAAGAGAATAAAGAGAAGAAGCGGGCTGTGTAGTTTTTAACAAGGACTGGTCGTAGGTAAGGGTGGTTCGGTAAGCAGATTAAAAATTGGACACGCACGTGGTTTATTAAGCGCGAACGCATGCATATCAAATTGAAGCCGGTACCGTTGTAAAATACCTAGTGTATTAATTAATTAGTTAATTAATGTTTGGACAAATGTGGCATTCGTTCAAAGGACGCGTCCGGTATAGCGCACGCGTGTCTCTCGTGAAGGGTATAGGAACATGCCATACGCATATAGTGAATAACCGAGGGCGAAGCGAGTATTTTGGGGATGAAGGCTGGATGGTTACTGGCTGGCTGGGATTTGTAGCCCCTAGTACAGTAGCATGGCATGCCAATGGTACGATAACACGCGTCCCCCCCCCCCCCCCCTTCCCTTCTCTCCAAACGTCATAGCCGGTAGCGATATGCCCAACAATATTAATATTTTAAATTCAATTTAAATTCAATTAAAGTTAGAGCCTTCGGTAATAGTAATAGCGCAGCTTCTGGTAGGAATGGGAGGATCGCCAAGGGGGTATCAGTTGTTGGAACGGATATATATTTGTGGCGAGGAGCTGCACGCGGACTTGTGTAAAATACCGGTCTACCTTTGATTTGCCTTTGTACGAATAACACGTACGGATTTAATTATCGCCCTCACCAATCGCGCGCGCACTCTCTCTCTCTCTCTCTCTCTCTCTCGTTTGTCAGTTATTTTTCAACCTTTGTAGCCTACGGCTTCCGCACCTGAAGCCCCTCTCCTGTATATTAGCTTAATTAAATCATCCTTTCCTTTACAACAACAATTAATTCAATAATGAAACATTTTTATTAGAAACACGTGCTTTGGCTATGAACCTTCTAATAAAGAGATTATTAATTTTCCCTTATTCGGTTTACGAATTTAATAGACGCCAGAAGAGGGTCTCTGGTGATTCGTGTGTGTTCGACTTTGCAAAGATGCTTTCTAATTTATCCCCGCTACTCTCCGAAGTATTTCATCAAGATTCAAATACCAATTTGTTCTCTTACTCCCTTATAGATATCCAAACTTATATATACAAATTCCCTTAGGTTGTTCTTCACTTTTTTTCACTTTAATTATACTTGGATCGAAGCATGAGGAATTCGTTACCATTCTCCTGGGAAATGTTTGATGGTCAATAGCGAATATTTTAACGAAAAACAGACTCGAGTGTGTTTTGAGTTTGGAACGTGCGGTTGGTGAGCTACAGGGTGGATCTATCGATTTCTGCGAGTTTGCATGTAGCGAGCTCGTTTACCCAAATACCCACAGCGACCCCTTGGAACGATACTCTGCTGTGTTCTGCATGCTTTTAATGTCTTATACCTCCCATCGCGTTACCCCCGGCCATTGCATAGCGACATTTCATATACACTTACCTTTACACAATTGCGAAAGAATCGTACTGGCATTTTTCTCCTCGAGGAATCACGTCCTCTTATCGCGAGTCCTGTCCCATTTAATCCCCAGCAGATATAGCCACGGTATAATTCCATGTATAGGTAATTAGAAAGATCAACCCCATTGTGCATTTATCACGATAAATCATCCTTTCGCGTATTACGAATGTCAAAGCACGAATTGTAATTCTCTCTTTTATTTCTTTCATTTTCCTCTCGGTCCCTCCATTTTCCCTCTGCTCCGATTTGCCTAAAACGTTTATTCATGAATATTAATCAAATTTCATAGTTTTCGATCATTACTAGTTTTATGGAATTTCTGTTCGGTATCTGGTAGTAAATGGAATGATTTCTTTCTGCTTTGCTTTGAAATGGGAGAGAGAGAAACGAGCGAGCGAATTTAAAGTAGTGTACGCGTAAAATTCTGCAGCCCGAGGCTCATCCCAGCGAGTAATATACAAGTCCAAGGATTTGCAGAGTGAAGCAAGGATTTGATATGGCGTTTGCGGTTACGTCGAGTAAAGTAGAGTGAGGGGGTTTAACAGGAGAGAAGCTTCGACACGGAAGTTGCCATCTTCTTTTCTCCAACGTCAAAATTACTTGCCTTTTCTAACTACGCACTCTTTTCTTCCACTATTTTTTTTATTTTACTTTTTTGTAGTATTCACCCGAAGAACGTCACAATTACACATTCGGTTTTTAACCGTGGAATATATAAATATCGTATTCTCAGCTTGCACGAATGTAGGTCAAATGTAGCAATAATGACTTAAGAAAAATGATATTTCTAATTTAAAAGACCAATTAGGTGATACGGCTCTAATAGATTTCGCGGATATCGGGGATTACCAGCATCGCAAAGTTTTTCTAATGATTGGACGATGGTGGAGAGCGAGTATTCTATTGGCAGTAATAAATTCTTATTCAATCTCTCGATTGCTACTTTCCACAAAATTCCGATCGTAGAGAACTTTAATCTCGTTCGCTTTAATTCCTCTGCCAGCTCACCTGGCGCCACAGCGGGATAGAAATTCATCCTGAGCACGTGTGCAGCATCCCTTAAAGTTTACGACGATTGCCGGACATAAGCTCACGTCTCCGGGAAGTGGGTTGGTTGGGACGGTGGAGGGATGGAGAAGGGGAGGGGAAAGGGGGGGGGGGCGTATAGTGGGAGGAGGACCGACTCGGGTAAAGTTCACGTTTCGTTTCAGACGCCTCGTGAGACGCGGTCGCGCCACCGTGACGACAAAGCAGCTGACATTTTTTTTACGTCACAGGAAATTGCACCTCACCAATTCACCCTTGAACCGAGCGTTCATATTGCTGTCAAAACCCCAAAGCACTCTCGATGATTAAATCGCTTATTCCTAAAGTGAGCACTCCGTTATATCTCTAATTCCATGTTGTTTGCCTAGAATATAAATAAACCTAAGCTAATATTTTACGTTTCAATTGAGACGCTACAAATGTATTTGTCTAAATAATAGGCTTTATAGCGCGTGATGCATTAAGAATAACAACCCATATTTTCATTCCGACTGACGGAAAGTAAATATTTTTCTTGAGAATGTTCGGCGTCATTTCCTTCATCGCGTCGGGCTAAGAATGCGAATGTATCAGGTATCGATGATCAAGAAGAATCGAAAAAGAGATTGATGCTTCAATATGTTCAACGTAAGGATATTTCGTCATCGGATGTAAAAGTGTTAGCTCATTATTTTGCCTTGGACAATGATTTTTAGCTAGAATCTCCGAGGTTTTTGCATTTTCGATAACGAGGAAATCGATCTCAATAACGAGGACAAATTTGACAAGTCTAAAATGCGTACTGAAATGATGGCGCTATTAACGAGAGAACCCCCGACGCAGAGTTTATAATATGTAAAAATATCTGTACAATTGAAAACCTTGGCATGTCCTGGTATTAAATACACAAAACCATTATTACTTTTCACAAACCTTTCAAGTATTTTCTATTAATTGGAAACATCGGAAATTTTTGAATTTTATTCCGTCAAGTTATCACTTTATATTGTTAATTAAAAAACGTATTTAATTTCGTTTAAGGAAAAAAATAACTGAAAATCTGTACGGTTCCTGAAATATTATTGACAATAAAGGGTATATTTTTTTGGGTGGGCAGAGATATTTAGTGGTTTCGTGGTATTAAATTGCTGCGATTGTGCAGAAAGCCAGCATAGAATAAGCGCTCGTTATTCGGCTATGTATCGCAATAATATCTAAAATTGTCCACGTGATTAAACTAGCAGAATGAAATTATTTTACAGAAAATTGATAGGTCGATAAACAAAAAGGTTTTCAGACCGGTACATGTTTTTAGCGTATTGGTTTATTGATGAAACGTAGGTACCTGCGCGTGTAGATATATTACAGTTCATTATTTCCTCCCGATCAACTGCCCCATTCTGATACACGCCCCCCTGATAATGAATCACAATTTTCTATATTAACGTTCGGCAACTACACTCCCGACAGTTATTCGACACCGTTTGTTTACCGCTTATTTAACGTTTTCATTGTTATCGCGTGTTTCTTGTTTACTCGGTAGATCCTTAATGTACTGGAAAATTTGTGCTATACAAATACGTTTCCCATCTTTTTTTGTTCAATAATCAGGAGCGAAATTATCACTGAATTAACGCTGCGATTATTCGTTAATGCGCTTAGCCAAATTAAGCTCGAGCGAGAGATACTAATACGACCTGAAAAGATACGTGTGTAACCCCCTAATTTAATTTTCACTGTGCGCACTCTCCGTTTCTTTCTCTATTTTTCTCTTAATTCGCGTCACGTGTTATTTTTCAGTCTACGTTCTACCCTCTTCCAGCCTCTGCTTTCTCGATTTTCAGTCTACTCAAATCCTCGCGTGTTATAGTTTTCATGAAACTGCAGCTTTTTCAATGAATACGTTTATTTACATAATGTTTTGCTCAAATAATTTGTTGACAAACAAACAAAAAAAAATGGATCTTAGTGTCATTATTTATAAATTAGAGGGCTGAAAGCAGAGAGAAGAGAGATTAAACAAATCGGTGTCCCAGGGATCACTGGAAATAGCTGGCTAACATGGGTTAATCAGATCCCATCCTGTTTGCAATTGGATTAAAGTAACTCGCTTAAGACCACGTCGGTCTAACCTAGGAATTGATCCTGTTGCTTAACTCGGTTGGCTTCCATACCCCTCAGACCTGGAATTTTCGTGCCCAACTTAAAGATTCTACCAAGTTATATGTACTTCCGGCTAAATGTTAAGAGTTTGCGGTTTACTCACTTTATCCCGTAATGTTTACCGTCACATAATCTACCGCAGCTTATACTATTTAAGTGGTAAAATATAAACTCTCGTCGTTACAGAAGTCATTTATATCGTCTACGTCAATTTAATCTATTTAAATTGACGTAGAATTTACAGATATTTTTGTATGTGTGCTTTTTTTTCATTTCGTCAGTGTTGGCCAGAAGAGATGAATTTATGGAAATAGAAGTAACGTCGTCGTCGTCGTAGTTTTCGACACCGCACGATCGATCGTCCGACGTGCAAGGACTATTAATAAATTGCTTCCGTTCAATTATAGTTCGTGATAAATCGCATCGCGTCTGGAGGCAGTCGCCACTCGTCAACGAGGAAATTGAGCTGTACTGCCCCAAAGTTCGAACACAAAATTGAAAAGTTAGCCACGCCGAGATTGACTGTGCCATCGTTTACCTCGTTCGATCCGCAAGTTGTCGCTTTAATATAAAAAAAAAGTATTCGTCGCTAAAAAGCAAAAAACTAGCAGCTCCCACTCGCACTCCATCAATTTTTGCATCAGCTGATTCACGAGTTTTTTGCGGGAATTTAATTCCATCTGTTCGTATTACCATTATTCCGTGATATTTGCAATTGATCAAATGTCACGAAGCACCTGAATTAGTCAGTTATTGGACTGGGTGTATTTTTGTAAAAAGATTTATAATCAAGTGAGAATGGTGGTGGGAAAAATGTTTGAATCGTTGGATATGGTTACATAAGGACAAATATTGCTCGGAGTGTGGAGAAAGAGAGAGAGAGAGAGGGTGTTCAAAAGAAATCAAGATGAAAAGTTTAATGAAAGTTACGTATTGCGAGAGCGAATATGAAGTTTACAGCAAGATGGAATACTGGTCTAGAGCTGCGGGAGGGTAGAAAGGGTGAGAGTGGAAAGTTACATATTTAGAGAGATATGGCACGATATGTCAAAAGAGTCTTACAGAAAGTACTCGCCCGTCACAACCGAATGGGAACCGAAACCCTAGAAAATCCTTCGGAAGGACCTTTTGGAGACCGCTTTCCAAATAGTTCTCCTGCCTACTCTCGCACGTAAAGGGGTTTTTCCTTTTTCACAGCATTGCGACGAGAATTTCGAGTATACGGTCGAAAAGTCAAAAGTCGCGCTAATTTTTTCTCTTCCTTTTCATACGCTGAAAGCCTAGAAGGTCCTGAATAAAGTGTCCTCAAGACCCTTTAATCTACTTGCCCCTGCGCTAGAAAATATATCTCACCGTCCTTTTCTCTTTCCTCCCTTTTTTACAATAATACATTTCGTAAATATTAGCTAGTCCTCTGAGATAATTTAATTCCGCAATCTAAAGAGCAGAGTCGCGTAAGTCGAACTGCAATTGATCAAATTTAAGGCGTAAAGCAGCACGAACCGATCATTGCAGGTGCAAAGCAAAATGTAAAAGCTTTTTAGTGGACCGAACTCGGTGAGTTGGTTCAAGCGAATGACTAAAAGAATGTAAAAAGAAAAAAGTTGAAGCATGGGGGAGGAAGCAGTAATAAAAACTAGCAAGAAATTCTCACGTCGGTGCTGATAGCTAGAGGAGAAGCTCTCAGATGTTTGGTTCCGATATCGGTAGGAGCTACCAACTCAATTCGATTAATTAATTAGCACCCATTATCGAGTTTTGGGCCCATCGAGATGCAAGGGCCGAAAGGTGACTTTACTTTAGTCGCCCTTGAGAGTAAACGGAATGGTTGGTAGTTGGACGAGGCTAAGATATACAGCGAGGAAACAAACTATCTCAAGAGAGTTTCCACAAGCTTAGTTGTGTGCGAAATTGGCTCAGTGCGAGAACACAAATTAAGAGAAAAATGAAGCCGCAGCATACATACTCCAATAGGTCTAAAGGACATAATTTAATTTCTCAAATGCCATCCCATGTATCGTCTTTTTCCCTTTACTCTTGCGCGCTTATTCTTATTTATCTTGGAGCGGCGAATAAATAACGAGGCCCGCATACACATTAAATTTTTACTTCACCAATAAGCTCAATCGTAACGAAATTTCTCTTCTCCATCCATCTTCGACAAAGACAAATAAATATTGCTCCTGAAATCTTTCGAGCACTTTGCGGTAAAGTTAGTCTTAACACAGAAGCACCACTACTCGTTCTTTTCATTCACTAATCGATGTTCGTTTCCCCAAATTCACTACGCCAGATATTAATCTCATTTAAAAAGTTTGAAAATTATTTTTCCATGGAGTTTGAAACTGCAAAAATATGTTAGGCGAATGGAGTTTTCAAATTATAGAAATATTAATTTACGCAGATTTCGAAAAATTGGCCGAGCCTTCGTTATCTCGAATTCTATTTCACCGTGCTAACAATGGTTTATTTATTCGATAAATAGTTTTAATATATATTTTCTATGTTTTATTTGGTTTTACCAAAAATTCTTTATCCTTTAACCACCGGTAATCGCAGATTAAACGTGAAACAAGAAAACTTCTTAAATTTGAGAAAATTAAAAGCAGTCCCGCGAGGCATGTTTTTCACAAAACTATGACGTAGAATTTTTCCCCTCGATTACCTTCGCGAGTTAGTTTTCCATCGTTTCATCGTTATTTTGCCCGCTTCCAATTTTCGACTATTCATGCGCTACACATAGCGTTTATTACAATGAGATTTGCATAAATTTTGGTATTTTTTTTTTCTCAAAAATTGGACGTTGATAGTAGCTTAGGCGGAGGGATTAATTTTAAGTATTTCGAGAGGGTAAAGGTTCGTGTTGAAAATAAACGACGGGATGCGTGGAGAGGCTTGCGCTGCATTCTTTACTTAAGCGTATAAAGTAGGAAGGAATCTATAAGCCGTAAACAATGGTTACGCCTGGTATAAGGTGCGTCAAATTATCAAGATATATTTTCGCCGAGGTACCTCCGTTTCTTCCGTGAATGTGGATGGTGAAGTAGCGAGTCGAGGAGAGGCCAAAGGGGGCAGAGCGAAAGAGGTAGAAGCTGATGGCTCGAAAGGGAGGGGGGGGGGGGGTGAGTCGGAAGAGGATTTGCACAGTCTGCAGGAGCCACCCCCGAGCGACGCAGACACTTGGCCCCATTGCTCCCTAGGGTCTGTATTAATGATATAATATTTCTTTGATTCACCGGCCTGGCGTTTCTCCCTTAACAACCTCGTAACCCCCCCCCCCTTGGAAAATACACCGAGAAGAGCGGAAAGAGAAAGTGAAAAAGGGGAAAAGCTGACAGAGCTGGAGAGTCGAGCGACTGGAGCTCGAACGTAGTTTCAACAGGAAGCCCGTTTCACATTCCTTATGGCCGAGATAAATTACATTCATGCTCTACCAACCCCTGCTGGAATCTTGTAGCAGCTTTTCGAAGACTTAAAGATATTGGTACTGGTATATACCAGTGATGCTCGTAGTAGTGATTGTGATGATGCCGATGTCGGTAGAGGACAGTGGCTGTGTAGTAGTGGTGCACGTTGGTCCACGGCCGATGAATCTGTTAACAGACACGCTGACTCAACGTCTTTCCAAGTTTATTTAAATCAGAAATAACTCTGTCCATCCCCTATCGCCAGACCACACTGCACCTCTTTATTACTGCTTCTTCCTTCCCTCGACCTTTGCTCCCTCTTTCTCTCTCTCTCTCTGCCTCCCTCTTCATCTCTTCCGGTGCTTCTTCAAGTGTTCAGTCTCTCTACCTTTGTAGAACCCCCCAGCCCTCCCACGAATCCGTTTCTCCTTCATTTTCTACCTCCCTGGAGTATCGCTTTCCTCATTTTCACTCTTTACCCACTCGGCTCGCTGCAAACTCGCGAAATGACTTAGTCATAACGCTTAAGTCACTTCTCGCATCTTCATGCCGCTTCCAAACGCCAATCCCTTCGCTTCTTATCCTTCACGGTTTGCGCTCTCTTTATCCATCGTGCACTCTCGGCGCTGTCGGAGTATCGCCTGCCACTCGTGAATGACGAATCACCCGGCTAAGCGCAGTGAGACAAACTTAAATTTAAACTATATAGACCTCGGCATATCGACTTACCGAGAACACGAATGTTCATTATTTCTTTCTTAGACAACCGATCCCACCTAATTTCCTCGAAATAACACTTTTGCCAGGCGACGACTAACGATTAGAATGAAATGAACTCGTGGAAATCCCAATAGAGATTATTGACTCGAAATTGCAAATCGAATAAAATTGAATATGTTTCGTGCAAAAAAAAGCACGAAGCAGTATATATATGTATATGTCGGAGTTGGTGTTTGGTCTATACGACTATAAGCGTGTAGTCTCTTCAGAATCCTTGGGGGTTAAACGTCGACGCTGGCGTCGTGTGTATCGCCGTGTCTGCCGAGGGGACAGACTTGTTTACGGTTTTGCACGAGAATTCTATCCAATAACATCTTTATGGCCGACGTATATCCAGTGGCCACGGTGTTCCCGCTCGCAACTAAAGGTAATGTGCCATTCACAATCCTCGTCAGTAAATAACACCATTCGCATCACATTTTCACTTTCTTCCCTTTTTTCCCCAAATCTTACACGACCGGCTTTTATTACTACGCATTATAAAAATAGTCGAAGAAAAGTGACCCTTGGGGTGTTTTATTAGCGGAAAAGTGATTCTTATCAAGGAAAGACGTAGGGTATAAAAGTATCGGTGCTATTGAACACAGGTCGAAATCAGATACTGAAGGGAATATGAGCCGTGCCATACAAACGAGTGTCCTGACCTCGACAGGGAAAATGAGTGGACGCACGCGACCGGTCAGCCGTTCTCCCCCCGTGCCCCCGTGTGTCCTACACTATACCTATATATCCGTATCCGCAAAATATAATAATCGTCCACAGCCAACCCTGCTGTGATGTACGACTCCATAAACGTAGCCGGCACCCTTGTAACGGGCATGGCTACCACGAGGACGATCCACACCCACGCGATTATCGCCTTAACCACCACGCACGCCCCTTACCGCTACTCCTTTACCTACCTACCACCTACCTTCCTAGCTCAACCCTGCTCCTATAACGCTAAAAAAGCTTCCTCTCCACTAAAAGCCTTTTGTCTCTCACCAAATCTCTCATGAATTTACTCCTCGTCCCTCGAATCTCCAACGCGAAATACTCTTTCTCCGTTACACCCCCGCGCGCGCAAATATTTACTATAGGTATCCATAACATCCAGCACTTCCATGCACCATTTAAAGTTCCCTTCCTCGACAAAATTTGACAAGTCTGAAAAGCAACGGGGCGACCCCGTTATTTCTAATTACAAGATAACGTGCTGCGATATTATTTCTTGTCAGTGAGCGAGATTGATTCGGCTTTCCATCATGATTGCGTACTGTTGAATAGATCATTTCGCTGAAATTACTGCATATGCTTAATCGACAAACAATAGGATGGCTATCTGTTTTGATCTATCTCGCCCCCAACCCCTTTCTCTTTAGCTCCGTGTGTCGATCAACAGCTATATGTGTATGTAAATATACATGTATTTTCCCTGTCTCTCGCTCTCTCTCTCTCTTCGGCTGACTGACATAAGAGCCGACTCTCGCTCAAATCCGGACGAGAATTTCGCTCCATTTGGACGAAAACCCAATTCTGTCGGTCTATGCGTCATTAGCGTTGGAAACGGAGTTAGCGCCGCTAAATCCAGAACGACGGGTCCGGTTGGCATATTATTTCCTCCTATGGACTCGCCTTGCACCCCTGACACACGTTCGCATTAACTCACCTATACGTACTTCCCAGCCAAATCTTTCCCAAAAAATGGTCTTTTCCATTACAAATTCTCCGTATTTTCCTGCGCTGCTTTCATGAATGAATCCAGCATAAAAACCACGCGTCTTTTTCAACTCCGGCATTGAATTTCACCTTTTATTGTATACGAGTAAGTAGTGGCGTATTATGAAATGAATGAGCACGTTTCGAATACAGTTTTTGTTTATGGTCGTTATACCGCGTTTGCCAACTGAATTAAGATTTAAAGGAATACAATGGACGCGATAAGAGAAAAAGACAAGGAGGGGAAAATGGTGGGATTAAGAAAGAATAAAGACAGCTATTAAGCGATAAAAGGGTGGGAGAAGCCTCGTTAGAATTTACATTAATGAGCCAAACATGTTGGCAATCATACATGAAGCATTTTTCCATTCTTATCGTTACTTTCTTCCTTTGATCTTTGGTTGGCAGTACATTGTCCAGTACTGTCACCAGATATTTTTTTTTTCACCATAAAACACTTTGTTTTATTTAACGATTGAACGTCCCAGCATATTGTCATTTCATTTGTCACTGCCTCCGCTAACAACTTATTTCATTCGCCAAGGATGAATCATCTAATTAACAGTTGGCACCTCGTATTCACAATTATATACCTACCTGAAGAAAATACGAAGCTGGGATTAGAGCTAGTCGGAATATAAAAGTAGGTTATAATATTACCGAGAGAGAGAGAGAGAGAGAGAGCTCTGTACAGTAGTTATATTTCCTTCTCTCTCGTGCGTACGTGCGCGTTTGTTTTAATGATCAATTAGCACGCACTGTTGAAAGCTGTTTGGAGAAGCAACAAAAATAGAGCCGAGATTAGAATTAGTCAGGAGAGATAGGAAATGGGTTATGATATTACCGCGGGCTACTGTATTATTCTTTTTCTTTTGTTCCACCTTACTTTACAGTATTTTTACATTCTACATTCGTACGCATATAAGGATAGTGCTAGGGCAGGAAAGGGAATGTGCTTTTGAAGATGAAAATATTTCGTGTTCGTTTAAGTGGTGGGTCGAGTTTCTGCTTTCGTCATCTGGCAACGAAGTGGCGTAATTAAAATGAAATTCTCGAGTGTATAAACTCGCCGGAGGCTAGTTTCCTCCCTTGCAGAGTTTAGTTCGTATCTGCCGCCTTTTACCGTTATCGTCGCCATGTTTACCGTCCATGTTTACAGATTTCAGATATTTCATTTTGCGCCGCGTTGCGAGGTAAATGTAAAAATCTCTTCTCTCTCTCCACTCAAAACCCATTCCTCTGTGTATCTAATTTCATGCGTTCCGAGAGAAAGAATATATATACGCATTACCTTTTAACAATAACATTATTAAGGATGATTTCATTATGAGAGAAACCATTTGAATTATGCATCGTAATATTGCAAAGGTACCACAGCACAAAGAAATATTGTATAAACAAAATACAGAAACACACGCTTCATAAAATATTTTAATCAAGGAAGTAAATTGAATTAACGTTACCCATGAAAATAAGCCGTGAACGATGCACAAGCTTCTCTTTTTACGATTCTTTGGTCTTTTCGTCAGTATCGCGACCACAGTTGTCCTTTTCTACATATTCAAATAACATACATTGTCTCTGGAAATATTGAACAAACGCAATATGCTGCTTACCCATTAGCCAACAGAAAATTTCAATCGAGGTCATCGAGTTTGAGGGGTAATATCGGGCAGTTGCATGCAGAAAGAAACCTTTTCTTCGGAATAAAATGGCATGAAAGTGCTTCGATCGTCAGACGAGCGCATCTGCAACGGAAGTTTGTCCACGCGTTAAGTGGTAGGGTGTAGTGATGCAATTTCTCCGCGAGCTTATCATCATCGCAGCAACCACCGGAACTCCCGTCGTTCGAGCCTTAAAGCTCATCTGGAAGACAACTGCTCTCGTTGCGATCGTAAAAAAAAAAAAAAAAAACAACGACAGGCGCACCGAATCGTTTTTACGAGTGCTGCTGACGCTCGTTTCGACAAACCATAAAAGTCCAGAAACAGGTGTGTGTATTTCGGTCTATTTAGTTGATAAGATTCCGTATACTCCCTACTGGAACAATTAATTCTTTCCCCTCGCGTACCGCTACACCGTTTACCCCATTAGCTTATCGAAGTCCTCTGTTTTTTATTTTCCTTCTTCTTTTCCTTCTCATTACCGACCAGGGTTTACCTAATTACGGATCCCCAACGTGAAAGTTTTCGAGTCCTCTTACGCTCTTTCACCCCACGTATTCTTGCAATTGAGAGCAGAAAGAATTTCAGGGTTCTCTCTCTCTCTCTCTCTCTCTCTCTGCTCCCTCTTAAATACCTCAACTGGCATTCGACCAACTGCTTCGAGTTTTGATAATCGACTAACGGAGCTGTTTGTGTTTTTTGTTGCAGGCATTTTTAGAAATGGCGGACGAAGGAGCCGCGGCCACAATGGTGACTTATTACGCGTCCTGCGTGGCTCAGCTCAGGAACAGAGCTGTCTACGTCCAGTTCAGTAATCATCGGGAGCTCAAGACCGATCAGACGCACAGCAACGCGGTCAGTAGTTCCACAAACACCATCGCCAACACGTCCAACGTCAGTATCATTATTTTACATCTTTTCTTACCCAAATAAACGATCCCCGACACTCCCATTCAACGTACAGAATATATGAACATTTTTTATTTTCACAACTATGAATATCTCACTCTAAACACTCATACACATATACACTGTACGTTTTAGCCAATAATTTATTTTTATCGGTTCTTGAATTTCATCCGATATAAAACAACTGTTATCGTACACAATCTTACGTTACCATTATTTAGCGCGTTTTCCGCTTTGGTTATTTTTAAGCTTCCATCGTTAAGCATTAATTAAGTTTAATTAAGGACTGTTTGCGGGACGACCGGGACGATAATGCGTGGAATTAGATATAGCGAGGTGGAATAAAGCTCGGACAAATTTAATTAAACTCACTCGGATTAGGAGTAAAATAGTGTCCAAAACTCGAGATTCCAAGGTGAATCGAGTTGGTCGTTTAAACAAGTCCATTAAGTGTAATCTCCTTTGCAGTATCACACGGGCAAGTGCATACATGTACATGTGTGCGCGTGTATATGGACAAACACAGAAATAGTCTGATAGATTCAACAAACACTGCCGTATGCGAATGTCAGTCATTTCGTTGGCGATGTAAAGTCAATCTAAACAGCCACGCTTCTAAACTCCATTATAATTAACGTGTCCATAATTTACAACCGTCCCCGTGGACAGTCCCCCCCCCCCCCCCCCCCACCACCACCACCACCACCACCCTTTCTCCCTCGTCCGAACTATTTCGAGCGGCTGACACAGTACCTCAACTGCCTGTCACACAACTGTCCGCGACCACTTTAGCATATATCCTCCAACACGAACCTTGATTTCAGGGATTTTCCTGATTTATATCTCCAATTTATCTTACGCGCGATCCTCGGTCGTTCCCATCACGAATTAACCTCACAGTGTGCGCTCGATCCAACGATAAAAGTGTCTCCCAATGCTGGCTCGCTCGAACAAACCAACCGTGTTGCGATGCGTAAGCACGAGCGAGTAAAACTGGCCTCGAAAAGGGTCGCTTTTCGAACGAAACGACAAGCCTTGTGCCTTCTTAAAGCGCGATTGTTAAACCGGATAATATTTAATAATAGCGACTAACAGGATGATAATGTAGGAAGGATTGGTAAAACCAGAAGCAGTTAGTTTCTTCCTTCTTTTAGCACAGCTTAGCGTTCACCGAGCTCTCCCCTGCAAGCGGCTTTTTTAATCGCTATATCCCCCTTTCACCGAAGAAACACGCTTTAATTTGCGTACTTTGAGTCGAAACGCGGAATTAAAACGTCTGCGAGTTTCGCGTCCTCTGCAATTAACCCTCCCAGAGTTTATAAACGAATCGGCCAACTATAGAGACGATTCCAACGATCCTTCAAGTCGACCGAACAGTTTTCCACTGTAAATTGCACGTAAATATATACGTCATTACATTATTTTCATTACCCTCGGATGGACCCCAAATTCGCCAAATTATTATAGCAATGGAAAAGAACTGTAAGAACCGTGCGTCGCAGCTATATGCAATCACGCGACTGGTTAATTGTTCGTAGATCAGATGACGATTCGACTCTGGAACGGTCATACGTCATAATCAAAATGAAATTTCATTTAACAAAGCTCTTAATTAATTTAATGTACCGAGTACTTGTGCTACTATAAAGCTACTTAAATAGAGGAATTAATTCACGAAAATGACTGCCCGCGTTATTATCATAATTGCTCGATTAAGTCGAACGATTGATTAACACTGATTGCAGAATGAATGAGCTGTTTATCATTTACACCATTATGTATCATGGAGTGGAGGATTTTTTTCCACGTTGGAGTCATGAATAGGGTTGTCGGTAGTGGTGGTGGTGGTGGTATAGGAAAGGTGGAGAGTGACGTTTTGGGCAATAACGAGGGGATGACGTTGGTTAATGTCGTGCGAGTAAAGTTGTATTGGCGGCTTGACAAAAAGGGCTGCAAGTTTGCCGACGTTCGGGTCGGGCTCTTCGGAGAAGTCTCTCGAGTTGGCCAACTGCTCTCGCGTGCGTCCCGGAACTTGGTGGAAACGGACACCGTTTCCCGGAGGAGTCGTCTCTCAGACCTTTGAAGTTTCGCGGTGGTTCGCCGCGGCTTCGCGGTCATGACTGGCTAGGAAAAATAATAAATAAAATGCTTGAATAGCAGAGTTTTCCCTTCGTCCTCTCCCTGCAGCCTCGCACCATTTTCACCCTCCTCCTCCTCCTCCCACCTGCCTCACCCGATATCCGACCAACTTTCTTGAAAATTTTACGCGCGCTAGTCCTTTCTTACACCGGTTGCTACCTTTTTTGCACCCTCGTATGCTTTATAGAGAGTTCACTTTTACCTCGTATCGTCTACTCGCGAAACTTTTCGTCTTTTTTCTTGCCCTACTGGCGAACTTGTACGGATTATATTTATCTCCTCGAGCGCGAGTCATTCTTGCCCGTGGAGAAAAATTGGTAACCGGGAGGAGTGGGCCGCGCGCGGTGAGAAAGGGAAGCTTAAAGGGGGAAAGAGGTGGAGCGTTTCCTTAAAGCTCGAGATTCGCCAATCGTCACCGTCATTCGCGCCCACGCTGTACCACGATATAACACTGGAGAGGGTCTCTTAACATCTTCGAGTGAATTAGAGCGCGCAGTTCCGCTATCTGTCTAGGTTCGTTCTGCGCGAAATGACAATTCACCTCCAATGTCCTCGCGTCGTCCAAGTTCTGCTCCTCGTTCGAACGCTGCCTCCTTCCTTCCTTCCTTCCTTCCTTCCTTGAAATATACATATAAATATATGCGTGTGCAGGTGTGCGCATCTGCGCTCGAGAGAACCCAAGTGAAACTTGCTCCGTTAACCTTCGGAGCGTGGCCCGGATATTCGAGAAAACTGTCTCGCGGTCCCGTTCCGTCTATATACGGTGCAAAGTAGATGGATCCTTCGTCGAGGATGAAGGATGTTTCGAGCACTTCTCCAGAACGTAACGTCGAGTATATAAACGAGGTGGTGAACGATGGCGTATGGATCGTGCTTCGAGGTATCGCACGCGATAAACTCCCACTCCTCGCTGGAGAATCGATGATAAATTTGCTCGGCATCGATCGTTAAGGCAGCCTCTCTTTCGGCTCGAATCGTCCCAGAGACGCGTGTGTATATACAGGATGACACGGTTTTACCAGACGATTGCAAAAGCTGCGCGCTTGTAATGATGAGAATAATTTACTTTGGCAAGATTGCAAAGTGCTTTCATTGTCTCGAATTGGAAGGGAATTGTTGGATTTTTCCGATGTCAGTGCGAAATCTTTGGTAGTGCGAGGGTATTTCTTTTCGCTTGAAAATACAGTCCGAAGAGCGTGGAGAGAGTGTAAAGGGTGTGGGAGGAGAAGGAGGGGCGGGGGGTGTGGCATGGATGGAGGAAAGAAGACTAGGAATTCTCGTAGGGAGAAATTCGCCCCTGGCACGGTCGAATGATTTCTTGCCGGGCGTCGCGGCTGACAAACGACGCCGAAAAAGCAATCGCCGTGAAAGCCTGGGCACTCGCTTCTGCTTCTGCATGCACGTTTCTTCGGATCCACAAGCACGACGACTGCTGCCTGGCCCCTATTTGCCTTACCTTACCCCCTACCTGTTGGTGGATAGACGAAGGGCGGCTACCGCTTCCGATGACGCTCTTCCAAATCACTCGCCCGTAACAGCAGCCGCCTCTACCAGCTTATCAAAAATATCTCATTCTACTGCTTCGAGAGAGTCCACTCTCCGCATTCCTTCCATTTAAATACATCCTCGAACATTCCGGAACGTCTGCAAATTCGAAAGCATTTTGCGAGATCCTTCTTTGGTATTTATTATTAAGCGCAACAGCTGCCAAGGAATTTTGCACTTTGACTCCTGTGTACGAGCTGTTAAAAAAGTCTATCGCAAACGAGTGGAATGAGAGATATGCTACTGAAATTAATTCTTCGGCCAGGTAGAGGCTAGAGGCTACGCTGTAGTTAAATGAAAATCGCCACAACTGTGGAATTGTGCGATAAAAATGGTCATTTATATCGATACGGGGCGTCAGCGTATTACACAGTACTGTGTAATTTAGAAATATAATTTTTGCATCCTTTGTCGTTTCGTATAATAATACAAGTTATACTACTCTATTTCTTTATCACTTTTCACTCTACTACTTGTTTATATAATTTTCAACAAACTTTTTCACGTCGATAGAGATTTTCGTAGGTTCAATTTTTTCGGAACACTGATTTTTTATACATTCTATTTTTTGCACACTTTCCCCTATTTTCTTATGGAAGACCTACTTGTTAATTCCCACTTTTGATTTATTCTTCGCGATTGCTTCGAGTTTGTCGCGGTTTTAGTTTAATGAAATTATTTCGGGGCGCGTATTTCTTTGCAGTGTTGTCTGGCTCATTTGTGAAGCGCGTAGCTTACAAAGGATTCATAGTTTCAATTCGGTGACCTTAGCTAGGGATTAAAAGAGACTTTCGCAGGGCTTATCTATCGGTGCGGTATGCCTACGGCGCGCATTCGCCTTGTCCAATAATTAATTTAGGCTTTCACCTGGGGATTCTAGTTTACAGTCGTTAAAGCACCCCCCCCCCCCCCACCTATTGCAAAAACTTCTTTCTCCTTTAGCATCGTATTTTCTAGCCTACATGGAAATTTACTAGAAATTTAACTTGTTTTTCTCGAATACCGCGAGAAACTTTAAAAACCTCGCATAATTTATTTCATCCTTTACAAGCGAAATTTGGAAAATAATAATGCAGTAAAACATATGAGCCTCCCCCTCCATTTCTCTTTAAAGTATTATTTTAAAAAATGTTTAGTGTTTACATACGCCTTTGCAAGTTCAACCATGCTGTGCAGTACGCAAAGGTATCCGGAGAGAGAGAGAGAGAGAGAGAGAGAGAGCCTTATCACAAGGCTGTTCCAAGGTGAAGCCCTGTGCACCGACTTTAAAGCTTGGCACTGCTTCTCGTCCCGACAGGCTTTATAAAAACGTTATTCTGCGTTTCACACAAGATGTGTCATAATTCTAATTGAATTTTATACGTTAGCTTTTCACTCATGTACAAAAACGCACTTCTCTCTTGACCAGCTAAAAATATATCCGCGCGCACGAATAATTTAACAGAAATTGCAATTACGTTGTAATTAAGGAAAGCTTTCTGTATGAAAAGGGACAATTTTTTAATCGAAAGCTGTATAATCGTTGAATTTGGTTTAATCGCGTGTACATAATTGTACGGACATGGATATTGGAATAGAGAAAAGAGTTGTCGGCAGTTTGCGGCGTTAAGTATTTTCCATCGCGTTAAGTGAATCTTATATCAGGTTGAAGGTTTAGTGGTGGTAGCGATTATTATTTGCCTTCCCGAGTTCTCTCTCTCTCTCTCTCTCTCTCTCTGGATGCGGCCAGTAGTGAGAAGCAGGTGGGTAATGTGAAAAGGGACGGGAGTGTGGAGGAGGGAGGAGGAGTGGTTGGTTGGCCGCTACTTTTCCCTCGGCTTGGCAAACACACAGGCAAGCCTAAATGGTTGGCAGCGTATATTCGTGAGGTGGCGTAATTTGGCCATTGTTCCCGCCTCCAGCGGCACGACGGTGCCTTCATAACCTCCACCCCTTGCACTTAATAATTAATATCTATGCACGGGAAAGCCACTGTACAGCTTGGCGGTTCCGGATGCGAGATCTTCTGCCCCTCCACCCACCCACCCTTCCTCCTACCCCGTCAGTCTCTCCCTCCTTTTATCTGCTAGCTGCCATTTTATCTCCCAACCACCTTGGCTTCTCTTCGTCTATCTTGCGCCAACTGCCTAACCAAACCCCACCATCCCTCGCGCAGCAACCAAACCGTGCTTGCATTACAAAATTAAGGCAGTGCTCTTCCGACTGGCCCCTTTCTCATCTTCCTCCCTCCACCCCCCTTATATCATACGCTTCTTCCACCACCACCATTACTCCTCCAAGTCTACTTTTTCAACCAAATTGTTAGATTTTCCACTCGCCATATTGTCTGCATTTATATATATATATATAGCGTAAGCTTCGGCTCAACGGAATAAAGAAACTAATTGGGCTTGGTGCTAATTGACGTCAGCTGTAATTTATCACGTCCCACATTACAATAGCAGAGATTCACCTCAACGCCGTAACACAATGGTGTCTTCGAGGAAGGCGACTAACTTTTCCCAAAGTACCTTTAACATTTTTAATATGAAAAATATTTAACTGGCGCTGGATCCGGACTGCTCCTTCCTTCTCTCGTTTCATTTTGTTATTTTTTACTCTTGCCGCGAGTAAATATTGAACGCGCTTTGAATCCGTATAAATGTTAAGGGGAGGGGAGGAAGAAACAGAGGAAGAACAAAAGAATGGAGAAGGAGGAGAGAGCACGAGATTAAATTTACTCGAAGGGACGGTGAATGGTTAAATGTCAGTTTTCCGCGGTTATTCTTGGTGAGACGGTGAATGGGGTGGTGGGAGAGTGGGTGGGATAAACGAAGGGGAGGGGGGGGGTAAGCGCGGGAGAAGCGTGGTTTGGAGGAGGAGAGAAAAAGAATAAAAGGAGGAAGAGAGGCGAACAATGTACATTGAGGCGTCTCGCAGAAACAATGCAGCACGCCGTAGATCACCCAAGACACCCTCCATTAAAAATATTACGCCATCTTCTTCGTGTAACCAGTCCCCGGCCTGCGAAAGCTTCTCCATCTCTGCAGCGCCCTTGTCGGCAGCCGCGACAGCTTCGAATAACAACGCCCCATTGTTAAAGCTACATCCACTGCATTGGACTCTGAAATATGCAAGCCGTGAAGACCCTAAGCCCTTTCAAATGCCAGCAACCCAGATCCCTCGTCCCGTCCACCTTTAAACCACTGAACTATAACCTCCGCCTAGAATATGCTCCCTGCATTTCCAACTAATCGCGAAAGCATAACATTCCTCAAACATTAATAATTTTCAACCAGCTGTTTGCTCCATTTGGCCCGAATCTTCTCCTTTCGTTAAGACTGCGAGCCACGAGGATTCTTGTCAATTTTTCTTGCATCCTTGAAAGCTGTCAACACAAAAGGGAAAAGAAATATGGACTTCCGGCACACGGGGGGCCGCTGGTGTCTGTCTACCAGATCCAAAGAGAGAGAGAGAGAGAGAGAAAAGGATGAGATTGATTACTATGACTTTGGAATTATCCGTCCGGTTCATAAGTTTGCAATTTATAATACGCGAACACCTTTACCAGCGAGTACTTCACTTTTCAGTCGCAGTTCATGCTCGCCCATTTCCTTCATTTTTCACCACCGCTTAAAAGGAAGAAAGTGGAGAATTGATTCGACGGATGAGAAATCGAAGCGATTTGTTTGCTCGGCAAACCCAAAAGAATCCTCCTGCCAGTTCTTTTGGTCCCGCAAGCTCCCTTACATTCTCCCATTTGTACCTCCCTATCTCCTATACGTATAACTCGTACCACGTAAATTTTCACCATGAGAATCCTGCACAATGCCCTGCGCTTTTATAACCATGTAAAACGACGCAGCGCCAGCTGCGCGACATTGGAGATTTCTGATTTTTCCACGAGGTACGGGAAATGATAAAAAAAAAAACAATAAAAAATAAAAAACTTAGAGTAGAGGAGAGGAAGGGGGCAATAGAGCAGTCAGGAAGACTGATTATTCTAACTGGAGAAGAGCTCGTCTGGTTCGCGGGCTACTCCATCATTTTGACGGGTACGAATCCCGTTCGTGACGCTGTCCAATGAACGCAGCCCTTTATTTCCCTCGAAAAAGGTGCGAGAGCCATTATAAAAGAAAGAAAGTAGCGAGTAACGCGCGGTTCGTAATGGAGCGGGTATATAGGGACAGCATTTATTCAATGAGAGGAGGAGGATAGTCAAGAATCGAGAGAGAGAGAGAGAGAGAGAACGAGCGTCACGAGACTGTGTACATATTTCAAGTCGATGGTCCGGAGACACGATCGACTCGGAGTTAGACAAATTATTTCTCGTCAAACTTCTGACGGACACCAGACGTGATAGACTCGACTAGAGCAATACGGTGTCAATGTAACAATAATGCCGCGTGGCACGTAGATACTCCATTATCATGCTTCGCTTATCATCAATAGAAGCCGTCGTCACTCTCGCGCGATATTTCACCGGAATGTTCGCGAAAGAATATTAAAAATTGCACATTCTCTCCCTCTATATGTGCGATATACGCTAGAAATGATTCTTTCCATTGAATACCGCTCTCACCCCCTCCCCTTTCCCATTGAATTTTTGCTTTCTCTTAATTTTACGTAAGAGAAGAGCTACTTTGCTCAAGGTCTCTCAAGGTCGTCGGATAATTGAATTTAAAAAACGTAGTTGCATCGCGCGTTCACCGCCACTGAAACCATTAGAAGACAATAAGCTATAACGCAGTATAAACTGTATGATATTTTTCTACCCTTACCCTCCTCTCGTTTCTAATTCTACTTTACTCTTTGCCGCTCCGCCGAAAGGATCTCATTTGGGGAACAAATGGTTGAAAGATCTCCCCATTGCACCGATCTCGAGAGAAGAGCGGCAATTTTTCCCTGCCTCTCTTGTTCTTGGGAATACGTTAATTCCTGATATTCCTCAGTTTCCTTGCGAGATAGGTATTTCCGTATTCCATCTTTCGAGTGTCATTTCTCACCGTCTCGAGACGCAAAGTAAAGCAACGTTTTTATGTGCAATATATCCCCCCCCCCCTCTCTCTCTCTCTCTCACTCTCCATGGCATACGCGAAACCCTCTTAGTTGCTCCGCAAATTGTAGAAATCGAGAAAGGAAATTCTTTACCCTCTCCCCCCTCCCCCCTCCCACAGCCAATCCCACGATAGAAGTAACGGATTATAAATGAAAATTCGCGAAATCTTCTCGTTTATTCATTAATTGCCAGAATTTTTCTTCCGTCAGGAGGAGGAAGACTGCCAAACCACTTTGCATTATCTTTCGCTGGCAGGCCCGCTTTTATCGTGAGAATAACTAATGCCCGCTGAGTCGTCATTGTTATTTATTATCGTGCCTATTATGTTTCTTCGGAGCTTTTTGGCTTGTCGCGTCACTCGAGAAGAACGACGTTCCTCCGTGCGGTAGCCGCAAGGCTGGACCGTGGCAAATGTATATTTAACCTGGCCAAAGAGAAAGAGAGAGAGAGAGAGAGAGAGAGAGAGAGAGAGAGTCAGCTTGCTTACCGAATATTTACTGGCAAGCAAGAGGTCCGTGTACGCGCACAACGAGTAGTCATCACCACGCGTGCATTATTACGTCACGCGCGCAGCCATTTTTAGATAGCTTTCTCTCCAAAGCTCACCCCGACAATGATGCATCGAATAACAAGCGAAGCCGAGTATCCGCGTCCTGGTGTTTATTCCCAAGCCATTATCCGGACCTCCAGCATACTTTCCAGCAGACGCCAGTAGTCCAACGAACGAACCACAGCTTTTCGACATTAAAACTTCATTGTTCTTCGAGTGGAACGTGTTAAACTCTTTGAGCTTGTTTCCGCATGCTCTAGATTACAGTCCCCGCGTACCGATCGATAATTATTTTTCTTCGTCCTTCTCGCTGCATGGGTAAACATAATTACAAGGCGAAATTGTCTCAAACTTTACGCGATTAAAACACAAATATTTGGAGGATATCCTTATTAGAGATACGTACAGAACCGTCTATATATAGCGATTCTCCTTTAATTGCTGTAATTTGTTTGCCAATGATTCGCCGGACCAGTGTATAACTTATTCAGTGGTATTGAAGCTATACAATTTTGTTCCGGAGTAAATCGATCGAAGAATCGAGGTATGACCGAATATTCGCTAAAACACAAATACTGTTTTAAGTAATGTTTATTCAATCTCTCTCTCTCTCTCTCTCTCTCTCTCTCTCGGGTAACTTCTTCTTTTCCTTCCACTCTTTCCACCCCTTGGCTTTTCCACCCCTACCCCCCCCCTCTCTCCCGCAACGTGGTCTGTTTGTCGACTCTGTTGCTCCGCAAATAAATCTTCCCTCGACAAGCAGCATCTTTTCTGGCATCTTCTCCCCTGAATAATTCGTCGTTTTCCGAGCCCGCGACGAATCAATCTCAGCAGACAGAAGGTAAATCAAGCGAAATCGGGTGTATAAAGAGATATTGTTATTGGAAATGTAATTTGTGCGGCCGATATAGCGTCGTTATCTCGATCATCCCAGCAGTATTTTCTCGCCTCGCACGAGCCTCCGACGCCACCGCCGCTGCTGCCGCGCACTCTTGATAAACTATCGCCGGACTTATATTCGCCAAAATAATACATCTGCCCCAGGAGCAATCTCGATCCGACGGATATTAATAAAACCACATAATTACGAGGAATTTATTATCCCCCGTTACGGCTGCGATTAATAACATTTGCTTCGAGCCAAAGAACAATCGCTCGAATCCATAAATTTTCCAGCTGGATATAATAAATCAATGCAATATAGTGGTAGGAAGAAGAAGAAGAAGAAGAAGAAGAGAAAAAAAAGGAAGATATTTGCGGATATCGCAGGATGAGAAAATGGGGGTGTGGGGGTGGTATTTTATTATTGCGATCGTGATAAAAGTGGGAAATAAGTTTTCGATCCGGGAGCCATTCTCGCGGAGGTCAGGGCATAAAAAATCGCTAGCAGGTTGAACTGCTGGGAGCATAGGTGGGTAGGAAGCACTGGGGTGGAAAGAGGGGGGTTAGAGCGGGCGATTGGCCAAGCAAAGTATCGGCGGCGGTGGTAGCGGAGGCAACGAGTAATGGAAGGTTATGGTAATGTTCGCAGTCCCGGCACTCAACGTTAGTTTCAAGGCGGGCTATCAAAAGGGGATGGAAACTACCCTTTGGAGTAGTTATTTCACCCCTTAAAAGCGGCTTCGGGCAAGTGCATATCCGTGATAACGATCCCGAGGGCCTTCTGCCGCAACAATCTTGCCGGTGGTCGCTCTTCTAATGGAACACGAAAAAGTGAACAGCAATCGCACGCCACTAGGATACGCGCGCCGCGTGCGATCAACCACCACCACCACCTCTCTCCAAACGCTCCATTTAATTCCACCCTATTTTCTTTAAAATCCTCCCCTATCGCTCCTGTGTCTTAAATTGATAATTTCTCTCTCTCCCTCTCTCTCTCTCTCTCTCTCTCTGCTTCGCAAGCCGCGCAGTGTGAAAATCCTTATTTATCGTAGTATAAACGAGTTCATTGGAAGCGATCGACACTGTCTCTATATAAATGGAAAGATAAATGGTTATATTTACGAGATTACATTTTGCAGGAGCTGTGCACTGTGTGTAGGGTAAGAGATTCGCGATAAACAGCGAATAGCGAACGTTTGCGGGGAAGTTTGCAAGTTCTCGCGGTCGGTACTCGGTGCGCGGAGGCCAAAACTTCTCGCGGGAACTTGCAGCAGGGTCGCGATTCGACGTTGGTCGAGGTTTACCATCGAACCACCCCCGAATGGCCTTGCCGCTGATGCTTAAAAGACCCGCCGATTCTCCTACCACTCGTTTTGCTATTCAAACTCAAGTGACACGTCGATACTTTGATATTGCCTCCCGTACTATATATTTGCCTTTCGATTCTGCAGCTTTACTTCTCCTCCACCTTTGTAATACAACAAACTCTCGCGGAAACTCCAGCATACTTTTCTGTCCAAACTTGTACGTAATTCTGCGCGATCCAACGATCCTTGCTCCAATATACTGTACACACACATATATATATATAAGGAAGGATCGGGGGTTTTAAGAGATTATAAAAAGAGAAAAACAAAGAAACAAATTTTATAGAGAGATTTTAAGACTAATGGAGGGATATATCGTTTAAAGGGGTCATTACGAATGACAAACAGTATAGGTGCATTAAAAGTTTGACGATAACGGCATATAAGCCGGTCCATAAAGTATACACGGCAGTGTTTGATTTCGTGGGGAAATTTGCATGATTAGCGTGGGCAAAGCATAGTTGCTAATCTGTTTGATAAACTAATGAAGGAAGATGGGTAAAAAGTGTGATCGCGTTAGTGGAGAACTGCATGGTTTTGGTGCTGTCGTTATTTCTGTGACAATGAATAGCGAGCGAGCGGAGTAGGATGCATTTCGCATTATTCGTAGCTGGCCATAGTTTGCAGAGTGAAATTTGTATCTCGAGCGTTATATATATATATAGGAAGAGGAAGGTTAATCGTAAAGCGGTGGTGGCGGTGCGGCGGAGGAGAGGCCGATACGGCAAGAAGGCGAGACATCGGGCCCCCGAAGCTACGAGCAATCAGCCTTATAATAATTGACATTGTTATCGGAGAGTCTTTGGAAAATCCCAGCTAGGATGTTAGTATAATTTTCGAGTGGAAAGAAGCAGGCTGCGCCTCGCAGCCCTTTTCCACTGACACCCTTTCATCCTCCAGTGGCTTAAAGGGACGTCTTTAATTGAGCCTTTCCGAGGCAGCTCGCGCAGCTGCCGACTTTATTATCGACGTTCGCTGTAATTAAGTCATCCACATCGTCTTAAACTCGATGGAGCTGTCACGCTTCACCCTTCCCACCCCCGAATCTCTCTCTTTCTCTCGCAACAAAGAGCTTTTCCCATCCTCCATACTGGCAAGTGCACGAACCGTTATCAATTTTATTACAACTTGTTAATTAACGACGAATGATTTATTTGTTACAAGCGTCCATTGTGCAAATCCAGCAATTGGACCAGCAACGTCCGAGTAGTTGAATGCCTGGCCTGAAAAGGGTGTCGTTAAACCGGGGTAGGATTGAAATTTCAAAGAGGGACGGACCGGGACAAAGAGGGTGGGTCGTTGTAAAAAATGCTCGTAGTGAAAAATTCAGGCTTGAATGCTGTACACTCACTGGTAACTCGCGGGGAAATCGTCCGTGCATAATAGGTTTTTCTCCTAGTCCACATTACAATAGCGCGTATGTACGGCTATGCGAGCTACCATCAGGGCATTACGTTCATGTTCCTGCGCAAAAATCTGCCTTCCACTCTCCGAATGGGCTCGCTCGCTCGCTCGATCCACCTTGACCTTCTATGTAATTTCTCCTCCAGTTTTTCCCCCTTTTCCCTCTTTCCCTGTTAACGCGTACAATGCGTTGACAAAAATTGGTATTATCTCGCGTTTTCTCATATAGATCGTGCCTCGTATGCTGGCACCGTTCGACCAATGCCAACACTATGGATCGTCAGTGCAGTATAGTATAGTATACTCGATAGAGCGTTTCGAATATGCAGGATCAACAAAGGACGCAAAGTGACCAATTGAATTTCAATATTAAATAGAGCAATCTAGTGACTCGTGGCAGCTTCCTTAGTTTGCCCGATTAAAAATTTCCAGGTCCGAAATTGTCCGCGGAAGGGAAACAATATAGCGTTTAACCGTGTTCTTTCGTCGTTATGTTTCGCCTGGCCTTTGCACAGATTCCGCTCACGTTTTCCTGTATTTCTTCCTTAGTTTCGAATCTGTCTCACACACACACACGCATGATTTGCTCGTGCGTGGAAACGAGACAAACTTTGAAAAAACGTTGTTGCGTCTCGACATTAATTTATACTTAAGAGTCGAACGATACTCTTGGACACGAATGATCGAAACTGTAAATTGTTGTTTCGCGAAGAAACAATTGGAGCAACTTAATGATACTCGATTATCGATGTAACCGTAATCGATATTTACACTCGTAGTAAGAGCAGTGTCATTGGATTTTCTTATCTAGATCGAACGGAACAATCGAGAAAATATGAAGGATGGCGCGCGATGCTGAACGAATTATAAAAAGTGTCAAAAGTTTTGGCTGAGAATGAGCGTGGCGAGGTTTTATCAGCGGGAAATTTGATGGGTTCTTAAAAAAAGCAAGATTCACGAGGAAAAGTTTCTCACTGGACTCTGGTAGTAACGCTTCGCGGCGATGCAGTTTGAAATTTTCTCCAGAAAGATCCGCTTTACATCTTTTAATCCGCATCGAAATTCTAATGCACCTGTTTCTTTAGCATTTTATGCTAATTCTTCATGCTACATCGCCTATCCAAACTTCTTCTCGACAGTTTGCTCGTGGCACCGGCTGATGAAAACGACGAAACTCTTTCGCAACATGAATCACTCTCGACGAAATACAACAAATTCGACTAATTTGCAGGGAGCCTGCTTCATCGATCCAATTTTCGCGCCCTCGTTATTGGTCAAGTTTTCCAATTATTCCCCCGAAGGAACGCCAGTTAAGCGGATCCATGAGAAAGATGGGGAACATAAATGTTTTAAAAAGATGATGGTAAATTGAAGAAGGTACAATACACAGTTTCATCCAAAGTTAATTGGAGTTTCTCACCAGTATTTGCATCCACGCGATTCAAAGTTTCTTTCTGCAGTTGACTGCCTCCGTGCTGATGGCGTAAGCGATAAAGTTACGCGACGAACGCAACAGAGCTCTCTCTCTCTCTCTCTCTCTCTCTCTCTGGCACACACACACACACAGTCAAGAAAACAACTCGGAGCAATTTTGAGTGCAACTTTCACGATCATATTCGTAGTTGGACGTGGGGCTTAGTAACACAGACTCTCCACTCTAACGCGTGCTTCTCGTATCCTGAATTAACTCACACTGCAATGTGTTGTCCCATACCACGCAAAACAGTCGACTCAACTTGCTCAAATTTTTCCCTTGCAACAAAAAAAAAAAAAAAAAGAGAGCGTTAATTTTACTCGTAAATCATCCTGCGCTCTATAGTCAAGGATTAATTACAGTTGTTCAAAACGTGAGGAAAGTTTTTTTAAACGCTTCGTTTTTTCTCTTTCCCTGCTCCCTATTTTTGCCAAAGGCCAGCAGTACCAGATACATTCGTTTAATAAAACTCTTCTCCGAGTGGCGCGTCAATCAGGTACAAATGACACTCCATGTACGTTTTATCGTATTAATTTGTACAACTTGAAAATTGATTGGTAGAGATTTGCCGAAGATTTTGCTCTATCACTTGGAAATGTTCGGTGTTATCGGAAAATACCATAATAGAGTTGAATTTCAAGGTAGTGATATGTCTCGAAATTGGAAAAGCCACGAGGAACAAATTGTGTCTCGGCTTAATATAACCAGCCACTATATCCTTATAGTTTTGACTATAAAATACACAGCTTTTACTTTCAATGTGTGCAATGACTTCTATTTCTCTAACCTCATTCCATAATCATTTTTTAATTTTCCTTCCACCCAGGACTTTCCTCCCATGACGTCGATACGAAATGACTACTCCTCACGTTCCTCCCTGGTAGACAATAAAGAAAATATCCCACGGCTTTCGAACGTGAAGATAGAGAACGAATCTGAACAATACCACCAGGTATCGAAGCCATCGGATTTATTTTTAAAATTTAATCTTACCTCATACGTATATCTCTCTAATTCGCGTTTACCGTTTCTTTTTCTTTCAAAGACACGGGTGTATAATTTATTACTTGACATCGTCGGTCCACTGATAAATTTTTCTGTTACAGAATACAAATGCTCAGGCAGCGCTGCAAGCTCAGAATCAAGGTGGCCAAGTTCAAGGTGAAACGCAGGGTGGGCCTAACACAGTTCTCAGAGTAATCGTAGAGCACATGCTTTACCCCATTTCTCTGGACATTCTTTATCAGGTAATTCACCAGGCTACGATCATTTCCTTCTTTAATCGACGAGCATCAACGTTGCGCCGCGAGGTTTATCCAGGAACCACCTGCTTTCATCCATACGTTATATAAATGTACATAATGATTATACGCGCACGTGAATGATTCAGCTTCGATATTATCATTATACTGGAATAGATGTACCATCTATCAGATTTGACGGTAATTAAATCTCGGAATAATTACTGCATTACTTGTACCATTGAGAGCCAACTTGGGCGTAAATGAAATTCAGCAATAATCCAGATGCAAAAGTACGAATTGAACGGCGCGACATCGATATATCTTGCTATAATCATATTCCATTCAATTCTTGCCGTAATGGCAAGCTTTATCAAACGGACACTGTTAGTCGGATGATTAACGCAGTTTATTTAATAGCATCCGTAACGATGCAAAATTATCGTGGAATTTCGTGAGTTTCAGGGGGGACGTGACTAGGCCAATATACGAGCGATACTGTGGCTATATGATAGGATGGGAAATGGGAGGGGTGGGTGGGGGGGGGCGGTGTAGAGTACAGTAATCATCGTTATCGTGTATTCAGCGTTATCATTTATTCTCTAGCCGGAGGAAATGAAGAGGCTCTCGTGGATTGACGTGGCCGTGCAAGAAAAAGCACAGAGCGCGAGCTTTTCTATGGTGTTGATGAATTTTCAGTTGCTGCATGCGAGTAATGAGCGATAGAGAGGGCGAGAGGGACAAAGGGGAAAATAATCCAGCGTTAGGCATGCGGAGCGCAAGCTGCTTGTCATCTCGGTGTGCCGCAAGACGCGAGGGTGACGTTGTATGCGAGAGACTCGGTGGGTAGGGACGACGGAGCAAGAGGGATGGTGTGCGGGAAGCAGACTGTAGCTGCTGGGCTGGTTGTCGCGCGAGATAGGGGTAAATATCGTGGGTCGTCATTAGGGGAGGCTAGTGTCATCCCTGAGGAGCTGGATAACAGGATAACCCGGAGTGCTTCCGGTTCGACTTGAGTGGCCCATGCATTTTTAAACACAGCCACTACCACCACGAATAATGTACGTAGTGTAATGTCCATAGTGTACGTACCCGGAAACTCTCGACCCTACTTTCTATACCAACGCAACGGTATCACACGTACACGTGCTTTACCAAACCAACAGCAGTCTCCAGCATTTCCTCCTCTCTACCAACTTTTTTAACCGATCGCCCTCTTTCGTCGTCAATACTTACTTTTTGTACCCTCGAGAAGAAATAACGTCCTTTTAAGAGGAAATGAATTTTTTTGTCAGAAAACTTACATTCGAGGCTTAATTAGAATTTTATGAAAAACATTGGAGTATGAATTGGCTGGTGACACCACTGCGTTAATTTGTGCAAATATCGAGGGACCGGGAGGGAGGGTTTTCGAGTAGCGTTCGCGAGAGCGTTCGCGAGAGCGTTCGCTTGACACTCATAGTGGTATGTTACAGAAGAAAATTCGTGTTATCGTCGTTTTAGCTACTACTTGGCTTCGAGGCGTGACCGTGCAAAAGAGCCTTCTAAGCCGATAATGGATGTTCGTGTCATAAAATATCCTCGGATTATTCGAGTCGACGATTGGCTACTTTCGATTGTAGCTATATAAGCCTATGCTTGGGGGGGGGGGGGGCTATCACCGATGTCACACGACTTTGTTCATTGACTACGCGAGTAATCGGCTAGGAAGATTAACGCACTTGCCAAACTGCCTAGATTAGATTAGGCTAGCTTTGCTTATTGATCAGAGACATCCATTAGCTTAATACGCCCAAACAACTTATCGCTCTTAGGACGTTCGCTCTACCGATGCGAATCAACAATTATTTCAACCCTATTAACGCTCGACAGAAACTCCAATTTCCTCTCGAACAGACCACTATAAACTTACTCACTCGAATATTACGAATTAACCATTTTACGTCGTGCCAAACACCGATCTTACTACTTACGAATATCTCACCTTTACGTTGCATCGTTATTATTCTGAGAAAAGAGTGCTCCTATCGTTATTATTTATTTATAATTACATTATACAATTGAGCATTAACGTTGCAATAAGGGAGATTAATGAGAGAGGGATTATTTTGTCGAGATAAAGCTCCAAGGATATAAATGTATTCTGCAAGCAGCAGTCTGTAAATGAAAGGTATCGTAGCTGTAAGATTGAAAACCTTACAAAATGCGGTTGGTTAAATTTTAATCGGCGAAAGCATTGAGATTATGAGTAAAGTTTCCCTTTATCGAAGCGGCTTTAGCGCTCACGGACATATCTTGAGAAGGTTTCGTTCTTAGCCAGTGGGAGTAAGTATCGAGCTATGCTATATAGCTAATCCGCCGTGGAACTCCAAGGAAGCCTACTCAAGCATTTCCTTTTCCAGAGAGAGAGAGAGAGAGATTAAGTATTACTCACTGAGAGAGAGAGAGAGAGAGAGAGAGATCTCCGTTCAGCCCTCAATCGCTATTAGACGTAAGCAAGAAATTCTAGAAAAGTCCACCAAGCTTCATAAAACGTGCTTTGCCTTATTTACGGTATTACCTTCTATGCATTAAAAGATATCGCTGAACTTTCGTATTTCTCAGAATAGCAAGTTCCATGAATCACTTTTACAAATATTAAAGCGATTCAAGGCAGTGATCAAATTTATTATGTGGAACGATGTAGATCCGTTAGAACTATATATTTACGGTGAATCAAGGTAACACAAATTTTCAACGCTTTCAATATATTTTACTAAATACTGATTTCAATTTTATAATTTAGCAATAAGCCTTTATGTGCGTGTTTCTTTCAACTTGAAAGTGATCCTCTCGCAAACTTCTTCGCGGATTAAACAGCCATGGTTATTCGACAAAGACCAGACTATTATACGTCATAGTGCTTTTTCGTACCCTCGTATTTACCCCCCTAGTTGACCTCTAGCAATGGTTGTTCTTAAAATCTTGCCACGATATTTAACTTTACGGTTTCTCGAGTCAAGGTGACTAAATGCCGTGAAAAGCCTGCTTTGCAAATGAAAACTTGCGCCGTGAGAGAGGGGGAGAAAAGGCTTAAGTTGGAAGAAGCTTAAAGAGGGTGCAAAGGCGAGGGGAAAAGTAAGATGCGAGCATGAGGAGGCAGACGGTCGATTATTTCCGAGTATATATATATATATACACTGGCAATTTTCGATCGACGAGCGCTACAAAAATCCTGTAATGTCTCTCCAGGACAACGCGTGGAACTTAAATCGTTACAGTTAGAGTTTTTTAAAAGTCCTTCAATTAGAGAGAAATTGCGCGAGACCGACGAGTCCTCCCAGCGTCAACTTTTAATTGGTCAATTTATTTTCGTATATTTCTTAAGCACTTTACAGTCGACAAAAGCCCGACCGAAGAATAGCCAGGAATATAACTATAAACATCGTGGAATTTATAGTAACTTCATTTTTAAACTTTCAAGGCCTCGGTAATTCTTTGCCATTGCAATGTGAGTGGCTCGGCAGCAGTTTTCCCACAGAGAAAGAGAGAGAGAGAGAGAGGAGAGGAGGAACTTTGTCTCGACGCAAAACAGCAATTTTCGAAATCTTGAGTAAACATGCCAGAAGTAAATCACATCATCAGCGTTAAATTGAAAAGCATCGTTGAACGGAGTCGCGGTCTATGAAGCTTCTTGGAATATTTTTCACGCTTTTTCTTGGTTAGCCCAGCTTTCAGCCAACTCCTATCGTTTCAAGTGGCAAGGGGACTGTTGGTTCGCTGTATCTTGAAGCCGCAGTCTACGGGCCGATGTAAAACCAGTCGTAAAATTTAGCGTCGGTTGCGTGTAAAGCGTAAAGGGACTCCACCACCGCACGAACATTCAGCATTTATGCGTGGACTGAATGGTACGCGGACAGAAATTTGCCGTTTCCAACAACACGTCGATGTAAATTTGACTGCTCGACCAGCTGCGACCCTCAATCTCGTCTTATTAAGACGAGTCTCCGCGTGTCTTTTTTCTCACCGTCCTTTTACTCCCAAAGAGCAATTCCTCCCTTTTTACTCGAATGCTTCGCGCGTACCCTCCCCCCCCCCCTCCTCCTCCCCCTTTCGAAAGCATCCCTCCCGTGCACCCAACCCTTTCAAAAATACCCCCCGCACCCTCTCAAGACTCTCGTTCATTAAACCGAATTCTGTAGCAGCTTCTTAACGAACGCTCTTTTAGCATTTTAAAGATAAACAGTGTTATTTTGAGCTTGCAGCGGAAGATTGAGATACGAGCTAGGGTATGAGATAAAGGATGGAGAGGAAAGCACGAGGCGGAAAATTGCCGAGGCAAATAATAGGGTAGGGAGGGATTAAGCGAGAGACGGGATGATGGTGCGTGAATGAGAATGAGCGAGTCCAAGAATAAAGACGAATGTTGAGCTGGCAATGGCGAGGAAAGCTGCACGGTGGAAATCAGTGAAAGAGCTGCGTGCGAGAAATGGTAAGGGGGGGGGGGGGGTTAAGGAGTTGGCGGTAAGAGAACGAGGGAAGGAAACATTAATCACGCGTCTCTTCGGCTGTATGATTAATAGCGGCCTGGGCAACAACCGTCCAATGTTCCGGTTCGATCGCTTCAGTTGTTCGAGCGGATCTCTACGCGACTATAACAACGCGTGGTAGACACCGCTGCTGCCTGCCACCGTTGTCCTAAGCTGTTGGACCGACGCCCAACCTCCACAGCCACGCACACGCCACCCAGATCCTTCGACCGTTGCAAAACTCTCCCATCTCCTCCCCCCTCCTCCCTCGCTCGCTCTCGTGGATCCACGCGATTCATCGATCGCTCTCCAACACGATCGACCAGCCTTCCTCCCAAGCTAATAACGACCAAATTTTGACCTTTCTGAGGAAGCAACCGTGCGCCGCGGAGGGGATGATTTTGTGTACGTATGCCTGATGAATAATAGCGAACAGCGACGCGGCATTGACACGGACGAAATTACGTTATACTATTATTGGACGTTATTGAATTACGGGATGGCAGGGAGATGTTGGCGATAATCGAGCGTGCGAATTAATAACTGTTACATCAATCAATATAGCGACGGGACAGTAGCCAATAGGATCCTTTCGTCTCTAATCGCGTACTACGCTCCTGGAAATTCCCAAAGGACCAATCGGCTATGGCCACTGAACAAAGGATCAAGATTCGATCACGTCTATGCAACTCCCTACTCTAATTGCTTACGAGTAAATTTTTCTCAACCTAATGGGCTTTTTAACATTTTTATTCAGCAATTTCAGCAGTTCCGGCAAAGTGACAGTAGTCAATATCGTATCGTTTCGTCTCTAATCGCACGATATGCTCTCCAGGAAACTCCCAAAGGACCAATGAGCGATGGTCACTGAACAAAGGATCTAGATGCGATCACATATATATATATATATATATAACTTTGGACTTTAATTGGTTAGGAGGAAAATTTTCTCGAGAAATTTTATATTTATTCGCGACCTAATTTTCCAGCCAGTGGCGTTCTTTTCTTCCTTTTGTGTAATTTCACGAGAGTTTTTGAATAATGACAGTAGCCAATAGGATTCTTTCGTCTCTGATCATGCGGTACGCTTCTGGAAATCCCCAAAGAGTCGACGAGCGATGGCCACCGAACGAAGGATTTGTAGATATTCCATCGCGCATACTTTGCCCTATAACTGGTTACAAGTAAATTCTTCTCTATACATAGAAATGATTTATTTATCGGCGTGCCAATTTTTCCGGACCCCGTGGTGATTTCAAGTTTTCTCTTGAGCAATTTCTGACAGCGATGGTTGGAGAATTCTCGGTTGGACGGTAGCTGCGCGAAAAGTTGTTAAAGCGCGAATGCTCTGGAGGATGATTATGCGGGACGGTGGAGACTCTCGTGGTGTTTTTAATTGGTGGCGTAATCTGTTTCTCGGCTGGACATCCCGATTCCGCGCACGAGGGTCGCTTACAGTGACGAGCCGTTAAATGACGGACGTTCCTGACCAGGCAGGAACAACGCTAACGCGAATTGATTCGCATTGCCGACGTGCCAGTAGCGCGCAACGAGGTTATCCCAATGCTTCGCCAATTGACGCGTGTAGCGTTCTCCGAATATCATTCTCGTTATCCTTCAATTTGTCCTTTGTCCCGTTGACCTGCGTAGATTCTGCGAAACTGTCCTCTCTCTCTCTCTCTCTCCCTCTTTGCACTCTACACCCTTCTCCCTTGTACAACTGTTTATTGAAATCATTCCCCCAGCCACAATCATGATCATTCCAAACGCTTCGTTCTCTTTTAACGAACGATCGACGCTTTTCAACGAGTATTTCCTATTCATTGAATGTATAATGCATAATTGCTGAAAACTTGAAATTGCCTTATGTGCAGAGGGCTGCAATATTTTGCAAACAAAGCTACGTTAATTCTGTCAATTTGGCTGGCTTCGTACACATTAATTGAAAGGCTCGTTTCGCTGGAATTCCAAACTGCTTATATTCTGCAGTCATATTTTTCATATTCACCATGAGAGTCCTTTCAGTCACGCTAGGGTAGGATGATAATTTCAGCAATCTAACTGTTTTATATTAATTCAGAATTATTAGAGTACGACGATGCTTAAGCTAATGCTATAAACGAGATTGCCAGAGCGAAATAGGTGGATCATTGTCAAACGCTGTAATTACTTTTATGAGCAGATTATTTTAGCATTACACCGGTATTAAATGATACTTTTGTTGTGCATCCAAGTGGAGCCCTTGCTCTCATATTGAAATAACGTACCTTAATTATGGGCCAGCTAGCCAGCCAGCCAGCCAGCCAGCCAACCAGCCAGCCAGCCAACCAACCATCCCTCCACGCGTTTCCCGTTAAACAAAGCTCTTTTATTCGGGCTAATAATTGCCATATTTCTAAAGTGAGCAAGATCGATTGTTTCAATTAACTTTCCGCGACCTACCGAAATTCAAACAATGCTAATGAACATATCACATCGTTCATTTGCAAACCGTGATTAAGTGCTCTATCCTTCGTGTAATTTATATCGAATCGCTGGAGTTGTTTCGCTCGATGAAAACTCGAGTGGAAAAATCTTTAAGCGATCGGACCGTTATCCGTCTGCCATGTGGAAACTCCATTTCTGCTGTTTGTATGTGTATGTGTGTGGGGGGATGCGACGCGCCAGCTAGAAACGATGACACAATAAAACGAGAGCAAATAAAATATTAACGATAGCTTTGTATTGGTATGTCCTGCTCGCATTCAATACCTCCCCTCTGGTGTATAGTATATATATATATATATGTACCCTCGAATATTACGTACGGTCCACATCGTAAACGGCAAATTCTTTAATAATACTTCATACAGGAAGAAAATTCTGCTTTTATTAAAAATAAGTATAAAGCATTCTATACGAAATGTACTCCTCACTTTTGCATTATCCATCAGGATTTATTATACATTGACTTTTTTCTAGAATTAGTGTGCATCACCCCTCCCTCCTCTCTCTCTCTCTCTTATTTACAGAATTGAACAATAGGCGTCAGGTTGTTTGTTCGGTTATTATAATTAAAAACCTCTATACGCATGGGTTATTAACTTTGTTTGACCGAAAAATTCGAAATGTTTCGAAATAAAATGGAAATGAAAAAAGATTTGTAGAAAAGTTTTTTCATATTGTATAATAGAGAATATGACAATGTCGAAAAAAAGTTGTTTTTTATAGAATTTAGTATCATCAGTGAAATATTATACAAATACGTACATTATTTTATCGATGATTGCAATACAACGGAAGTACATACAATAAGTGGCTTATACAGAGCAATGTATATCTGATACGTGTAGAATGTATATACATAATAGGTGAATCACAGAGAAAATGAATAGCTGCTGGTCTTTGTATGATCGGTGAGAGAGAGAGAGGAGAGAGAGAGACTGAGTAGTTTTTCAATCGTTTCTTATGCTGCAAGTTCTTGAGGAGTCCGGGAGAGGGGAGGAGGGGGGGGGGGCATCGCCAAAGATGAAACGTACAGTAGCCGTACCCTAGTCCGCAGTGCTCTCTAGGTTTCCATGTGTGCCTGGGTGCAGGTATGTAAGTAAAGAGTTGATTTCCCGTGGGATTCCTTGCGGAAACGCACACATCTTTGGATCGGTGTGCTCTAAAGCGTGTGTTTAAAAGTGTGGTAAGAGGAGAAAATAGCAAAGCGCCGCAACTCGAATAGCAATATAGGAATATGATACGAGCCACTGTACAATGCACACACGATTCTTACATTGTAACACAATGACTACAATGCTTACATTGTATTTTACTTCTCGTACATACTGATACGGTACATGCATACGAATATATTAGGGTATATCATGCTGGCGTTGTGTGCTGTACGAATGTATAGTCCGCCTCCTATATATGTATATGTATATATATATATACTCGCACCAAATGATGAATTTGTCCGGTTAAATATTCATTTTATACCTCTCTCGTATTCCCCGTCCCCTGTGCTCCGCTCTCGCGATTCAACCGATCATTTTTACACGACTATCGATCATGGTAATAATCTTCCACTTTAATTGCGTTTATAAGCCCTTTTTCAATATATCATGTCGAATAAAGTCTCGTGAAAACGGTATTTTATGACGATACGTATAATGGTCTCTTCTCCATTCTAAATGATACAGTACACCGCAATGCATTATTGCTATTGATTTTCCTAAATTTGTTTGATAAAATAAATTTGTAGCAGTAATGCCTGCACTTTGTTTCCGTAGAGTCCGCACAGACTGATCAATATCAATCGCCAAGTGCCGAGGCTAAATAATTTAATGGCAGAAAAATGCGTGGATGGTTCTTTCAATGCTGGATGGATAATGGACCAATCGGGACCATTTCGACAATTAACCATTTCCGTTTCAAGTGCAATGGCCAGCAATTTCTCGTGTTTTATTGCTCGACGTATCATACTCGAGAATTACTTTGGCCGATGTAAATTTTGGTTTAGTGTTAAATCGGTAAATTAACTTTTTCCGCCAAGTTTTGTAAGAAAATGAAAAGCTTTAATACTGATGAAAAATTACTATGTAAATTGATGCGAGTTATCAGTTAATTTAATTGGAAAGTCGAAAAGGAATAAAAGCCTGACATATACTTTTATCCATGCAGTTGCTGTTTTGCAATAACCATTATTCAAAATCACTAAGCTAAAAGTGAAACTCAATGATTTAATACTTCCCGTATGTTTCATCCCTCTTCGCTAATAATTCAGATAAACAGAGTACACGCGGGCATACCATCGGGAATGACGATTGTAATATTTGTAACGATTTTTTTTTAATCGGGATATGGAAATAGCCGATATTATCGAGAACCGACTATAATGTTGGTCGGTGAAATAGTTTTGAAATTTTCAAGCTTCACCGAGGTTACACAAAATGTACATTTTTCTTTCTTTTCTTCGAAAGTTAATATAATTCTGCGGTGAAGATTGTAAATTCTAATCTCGCAGCATCTCTTGGCGATTACGCTGGTTTTATTTGTAAATATAGTATTTATACTATTCCATCGTTGCATAAGACGCAATTTTCATAGTTTGGCGCTCCAGCTTGAAATCACTCATTTATTAAAGCAAAGCAATTCAGGGATTCCGAGAAAAGTCTTAAATTTTTCCGAGCTTACTTACCAGCTGGGATTTCTTGCTCGCAGTAAGCCTCTGCCTCGATCCGGGCTATAACTGTTTCGTTATGGCCCACATTTGAAATGTATTACAATCCAACCAACCGACCCTACACTCCTGATTACCTCTGAATAGTGGACAAAAGATTAGAGAAATATTTCACCGATGAAAAGCCCATTCTTTATTCTGACTTTTTACATCCGATATTCTCATTTTTTCCTATAGCAACCCTTATCACTCTCTTACTTGGCGCTTTCGGTACATGTGGGAAGGAGATGGAGCAGCGGATGGCCGAAAGAAACGCGCGATTATAATAAAATCTTTTTAATTTCCTCAGAAAAAGTACAGGGTTTTACGCGCGTGCACGAGGTACGTCTTTTAAATCTGCAGGTTTTCCTATGTGGAATATTTGAATTACAAAACGGCCTATAGGAGTTTGCTTTGCATATGACCAATGTTAGACTTGAAAAATTGCTGAAAAAGTGATTTTCAATATTTTACAAAAATATGTGCTTTTATCATTCCCCCGCGCCATTCCTCGCGAGCTTTGAGCATGTTACGTACGTTTTCTGTAGAATGTGTTTGACCGCAAATAGTATTGCGTCTGAACGTTTATGTTATACTTGACGCAACGAAAAAATGGATGAAACGATTAAGCAGCACGTGATACTTCACGTGTTTATGCATTATGTAGGCAATACCGCATTTCCGCTCTTGTCAATAAAATTTTGTCACCTCGCAACATTAGAGTCTCGACATCTAGAATATTCGCGCAATTTCGTTCCCTCCAATATTTTCACCGTTTGCCGTGAAAAAAGTAATCAATATCGCTTGACAGCCTTATACTTTATTCCCTCAGAAGCAGCATATTCGAAATTTATTTCCAGAACAATTACAAAGCTGCGTAAATAACTTAGAATATGTCGAAAAAAAGAAAGAAAGATATCTATATTGCAATGTTTCTAATACAAACTTCTTTTATCTTTGTTGCAGATTTTCACTCGTTTTGGTAAAGTTTTAAAAATCGTCACTTTCACAAAGAACAGTAAGTATTATTGTCATTGATATAATTTTACCGATAAGATGAAAGGGATGAGAAATGGTAGAGAACATTCTCCCGAAGCTGGACGATTAGATTATTCGCGAAATAATGACGATATTCACGAGCGTTACACCCACCACTCGAATATCCCAGTAGGTTTGCAATTACTCCGTACTCGGAGCAAGGGATTTGCAAAAATTTCATTAGACATTCAATTACTCAGAAAGTGGATTGCAAAAACTCTATTAGCTATTCTTGACGCAATCGCTAACACGATTAATTTTCATGAAACGAATTATGCGGTTAAAAGTATTTTAGCAGAGAAGAAAGTTGAGATTTGGTTGAAAAATGTACACCCGTTGGATAAAAGGCGGAAAAAGAGGTTGGTCTGCCCGGAGCAAACGCGTTACAAATTCATGCCTATGGCAAGCGAACGCAAAAGCTTCCTTCGTTGTGTGAATTTTGCCTTTCCGTGTATAACTCTTTCATTGTTCACCCATACTCGCGCAGTCACGCTCGCGCGCTGTACCTTCGCGTTCTACGCTTATTTCTCTACACTCGAACGTTTGCGCTCAGCGCTCACTGACACACCGGCTGAACTTTGCGTACAGCATATAGTATACTCGTTTATATACGTGACTAGACGCGACTTTTTTTCTACCGTTTCGTTACTCCAACGCAGCCGCCAGCTCCACCGTCGACTGTATATTAGCATCTGTGCAATATATAACCACTAGCTCGGCTTTATACAGAGGAGAAAATGTTTCAACCAAATGCACCAACTCCCAATCTTTAAATTAAATCTCCTATATTTTCACAAAAATTTACAATTTACTCATGTCGAAAGTATCAGATTCGACTCTGTTCAAATTTAACCGGAGACTTCTTTGAGCATTTTATTACTCGACCTTATCCGGAGTTGTACGAACTAAGCATATATAATTTTAACCGTACCTTGTCTCGATTAAATAAAATAAATATGAAAGGATATTATTACATCTACTGGGATATTACGACAACTAGAGCTCAGACGCGCACTTCAAACGTTCCTCTCTCCTCAAAGCTTACACCGCTTTACATATATATATATAATGTACATAGACGCACACCTATGCACTACACCTAGGTCAGCATTTCCTCGAGATTTTACTCCATTTTCTGTGTCCAACCTAGGCGCGTGTCGCTAAAATTTAACGACACACTAGCATCATTATCAAACCTTATCGTCCAGCTAAAAACATTAAATTTTTCCTCCACTTCTTATTTCCTCCCTACAGACTCTCATCAATTTGCTCTCTCTCTCTCTCTCTCTCTCTCTCTCTCTTAGCCCTCGAAGAAAATTTGACTTTTACAGCTTGCTCTCAAAATATATATCACACCGTGCACTCCGAAGCTTATTTCTCGACCAGCGCTAAAAATCCTTATCGCCATTCGATCAATTAATTAACCCCCGGCAAGTGTGATTTACCGAAAGGAGAATTTCTCGGAGGAAATTCGCGCGAGGATTACGATTAACGATAAATCTTCACGGCGGTTAATGTGGGTAAATCGTGCGATATTAGGTTTGGAATGACGAGGAAATTTTTGCTCGCTCGATTACCTGTTTCGATGCTATAACTATGATTTAGTGGTAGGAGGTAGGGCCGTTATACAGGGAAGGTCATAATTTCATATCCCGAGGCAAATGTGGAGGACGGCGAGTTTCGATTGGACCCTCGGAATCCCAAGATCCGAGTTGCTTGCGGAAACGTAGCAGCAAACAAAGTGAAATGCATAGACGGCTTCTGATAGTATATCAAGCTTTACACGTGCCATTCGCTCCAAGCCTCACCCCCCCCCCCACACACACATACGTCCCTCCTCCCCTGCTTGCCTTATACATATACAGACGGGCCGCGACGCTCTTCCCAACGAATTTCAATCACCGTTCTATTTAAGTCTTGATCGTCGATTAATGAAGCAGCAATAATTTTCTCCCTTTTTCCAGGTTCCTTCCAGGCACTAATTCAGTATTCCGATATGCTGGCGGCGCAGACTGCTAAATTCGTAAGTATTAAAATTATACTCGAATGCTAAGGAAAGCTTTTTACGATTACGAGACTATTCTGTTTAATTCGTTTCATCAAAAATTCGTCCTTCTTTTTTTTTACTAGTTATACCTCTAATTTTTGCACAAGAAATCAGTTTTTCTATTAGGGTGGAAAAAAAAATCATAAAACTTTTATGCGGCACACTATGTTGGTTTCCACGAAAACGGAAGTTTACTGCAACTTGCACCGTAGCAAAGCAACGCAGCTATAAGCTGCTTGCCGCAAACTAGTAAACCTGCGTCGTGATCAAAGGAGAATTAATTTGCTCAAATTACGTTTTACCTTAAGCATTGCATAACCGTGGAGAACACAGTTCATCAGACGAGTCAAAAGTTTAATTGAATTTATCGTAAACTCGCTTCCAGCAATAAACTATCCTTCTTTGCAATATCTTTTCTCATATGCAATCCTCTTGCAGTTTTCTTTTATCAATGCGAATCGGTGTACGCAAAACTCTCTTCATTACAGACCCTCGCTAAATTAACGCAATGCTTCATATAATTATTGACAGTTTTCACACATACCTTTGAACCACAGTTATTTTTCTTGAATTTATTTAATTCTTCTAAAGCACTCTCTCTCTCTCTATGACATTCGGTGCTAATGTGTTATGGACTAAATATCACCACTATATAATCGTAATTCTAATCTTTAACCCAATCGACATGCGTGCTCACAAAGCAAAACTCTCTTTTGTACAATTTTCTATGCGTTTAGGTATAATGATCGCCTATATTGGTCTTTCAGCGAACGAGCGATCGAATGTACAAGCACGCAATTTGAGAATAAATGCAGATGCAATTATAATACCATGGCGAAATTAAATAACGGGAAAAGGGGGACAAGAGAATAGTGAGAGAAATGGGGGAGGGGGATGAAGAATAACAAAAAAGTAGAAAAAGAAATAAATCGATATCCATCGAAAGAGTAGAATTTTTTAGTGGCTTAATTATCGAAAAATTTTCCTTCACTTTCCGTTAGCTTTCTCTCATCGGGAAATGGGCATTATTATAATAGGAGAAATCGATAGTTTTGCAGAAGAAGGGTAGTGATGGGGGGAGGCGGGGGGGGGGGGAGGAGTATAAAGTATCGGGTATACTTGGCGAGGGCAGCGAAAGCAATGCGTGTAAACGGAAACGCGGTAATTGTGTACGAAATTCATTAGCTTCGTGTAAATATGGCCAGTGTTCAGATACGAGGCTGTGCACAGCAGTCGAATATACTCGGTTACAAGTCAGCCGAGTGTACGCGTAAAACAATCCGACTGCAATTGCCGCCGGCCCATTGCATACGCAACTCAAATAATCCTCGGTCCACCCTATTATATTCAATCCACCCCCTTCCACCACCACTCCCTCTCTTCCTTCTCGATAATATAACAAACCTTTCTCCTCCCTTTTCCTTCCTCAAAACGAGCACGTAACACACCGCGCATTCCTTACCTCTACCATTATACCACTGCGAATCCCTGCATTAAGCAACTGCAGAATATCCAAAAACATTCCACATTTGATTCGTGGTCAGCTTCTTCCATGATTGGTTTAATTCCTCTCCTTTCTATATATATATATATAACCTTTACGAAATACATTTGACTTATTTGGCATTTCCTTCAAATTTGTTTCCTATACCTTTCACCACCACCACAATTGTTCCCTCTCAAATAATTGCATTGCAGCGCGCTTTTAGCTCGACTACTACTATTTGCCAAATATCTATCATTGATATTTTATTACATGTAGGCTTTTGCCACAGCAGGGAGGGTCACGATGAATATTAAATGTCGCTAGCCATTTGGTCATCATACAACAATAATAATGTAATGGACGATGTTATTAGGGTCAATCTTTCTTTCAACGTGTAACGTTTTATTATTTATACATTATAAATTTTTAATAGACTATTACCACTATATAGGTTAAGTTTATAATATGTATTCGCGTGGAATGATACTATATACTGTGATATATATTTAACGGGAGATATTACATCGTTACGTGTTTGTGTGGTTTTTCAGTCCCTGGACGGGCAGAATATCTACAATTCGTGCTGCACATTGCGCATAGATTATAGCAAGATGCAAAGTCTGAACGTCAAGTACAATAATGACAAGTCGCGGGACTACACGAACCCGACTCTTCCGACGGGAGACGCGAACCTGGACGCCGCGTCGCTCGCCCTGGGCGGCGAACTCCTGCCGCAACTTCTCCTAGGAGCCACCGGTTCTCAACCACGTGGCAGAATTCCCGGTGAGTCACAAGGTACTTTCCAACTTGTTCTTTATTATTATCTTATTCTCTCCTCGCTTTAACACCTTCTACAACCTCGTCGATCAAATCCTATAGCGTTGCTGATGAAGAAACAGTGCGAGGATATTCATAAGATTTCATATTGTGCACTATGTATATATGCAATTAAAATTATTGGAGTAATAAATAATGGCGAAAGTCCTTAGTTTGAGCGACGCACGATAACCCAGCGCGCTATCGTCAGATTTCTCTTAATAAAAACACAGAGACGCGCTTTTGGGGAAGAAACGGTAAGATTCGGCGTGGCTGGAAGCTGCAATTGTAGCAAATGTTCCGAACGGAGCGCTATCTAACGAAACGGGAGTAACGCAGAATCGTCCAGTTTCTCCCATTTCCTCATTTTCCTCGGAAAGCCATATTCTTGAAAAGTTTGTAGCGCGTCGGTATGTTCTTTTGAAAGAGCCCGCTTCTCCCTTTTATAACCTCAGCTTTTATCGACTGGCATTCCCAGTGTGGGAGCGCGCGATCCCGTATTTTGCGAGAATACCATTTCAAGTCGGGCATTTATTGCGTATCACCGGAATAAATTGGTAGCGCAGATCGATCGATTAATCTGGCGAATGCACCACGTTACTTCCATTAGAATTAATTACGTAGGAAAAGTGACCCGATTCTGTCCGTCAGACCTTATGATAAATTATTATTTCGCGTCTGGTGAGTTTGGCGGTTGACCAGCAGCCTCCCCCCCCCCACTCCTCCACCTCCACCTCCTCCCTTTTTCATACCACAGTCAGAGATCCGCGCCAATTTCCGGCTCTGTAATCGCGCTGGCAAATGCGCATGACTCGTTATTGTACGTATTACACCAGGCACCTAAATAAATTCATTAATTTATTATAATCCCAACGATCGACTCTCAGGCTTTCCTATATATATGTATTATATAGTACTATCGCGACAATTTCCATCTTTCAACCCCCACTCCTCTTCCCCCTTCGCCTGTCCAATTCTCAACCCTCCTCCCAATATAAACCAAAATTCTACTCTTTATTATTTTTATTGGCTTTATTCAAAATTGATTTTCCAACTCAACACTATACCTATCGAGTTGGAAAATCAATTTTAAGAGAATTTTTCAAGATTATGAAATTCACAGCGGGTAGAAAGAGCTTTGGTCGAAAATAAGATTGTAGTTTGTCATATATATATATATATATATATATAGATTTAGCGTCGATCCACTGCAAAGATTCGTGAGTGAGAGAAATTCCTTAAAAAGAGATTATAAGATTTTCTTTTCCACTAGGTTGATTTTTGAAATTTCGCCTCTATATGATACTATGGCACGCAACTTGAAAAATTGTCACATAGCAAATTGATTTGGAGGATCTGATCTACAAAGCATTAATATAGATCTTGAATTTCCTGAAGTAGAGTCCATTGCAGGAGCGCCGGGTGTTCTCCCGTCGCCCTTTGCAGCGATGCACGGTTTACCGTCACCGCTCGCAGGTCCTTACAACGGGGTACCACCCGCTGGAGGTCTTGCGGGACTCGGTGGTTTCCCATTAGGAGCAGGTGCCCTTGGAGTTCGAGTAGGCGGAAGTCCGCAACCTTCTTCGGTTCTACTCGTCAGCAACCTCAACGAGGAGGTAAGAGCCCATTCCTCACTTTTCAATCACGCCTTCGTCTACGAAGACCATAAGTATTTGCCCTGAATACTTGGACAGAATTTCATTGGAACGCACGCAAAAAAATAAATAAAGGAAAGCAAACCAAAAGATAGTGTACAATCGTCTATCTCGAAAGCTGTGCCGGAATTCATTGCAAGCCATCTTCTTTCATCTCGTCCGTGCAACTTACGTTGTGCAGGAGTAGTGTGAAAAGAATGCATCGAAACGAGATACGAAAAAAGAATGAGAGCGAATGGCTTCCGGCGTGCTTCGTGCCGATCGTACTACCTATATATTGCTACTCTCCGTTTTTTTCTTATACGTGAAAAGAGCGCTGATTGTGAAATGGAGGAATAAAATATTTTGCGACTTATTCGAGTTTGAATAGAATTTTTATCTGGAAATCTGTGCTCTTTATACACTCGTTAGATTTGAACGATCACTGAGAGAAGTAGAGCGCTATCTCGCTTCTTATTAATTCTAGATAGATGCTCGATGCTGCATTTGTTTTCGCAGCAGGCTCTGAATCTTTAACGTTCTTGCCGATGCAAAACAACGCTATCGACTCGGTACTTTGGTACTTCTCACTCGTATCCCCTGTAGTTTCGCGTGATCAACCGTTGAGATATTCTACTTCTCTCGGTGTGTATACTTATGTACATGCCTGGGTAAGCACGTACGTATATAAACCATATACACTATATATAATGTATTGGCAATGATGAATATAACGATTAAATATAATATATACTATATAGTGCTACGTAGGTGAACCCTAGCAACACCCCCACCCCCTTATACTCGAGTTTTCCTCCTGGATCGATTTTCCCGAATGTACAATAATTCGTCAAGCTCGTTCGCGATGACTCTATTGTAACTTGTCTATAAAATTAGAGTCCCTTATGAAACTTTTATACACAGAATTTCTCCCTAAATACAATTAACACATATACAATAGCGTTATTTCACTACAACACTTGTGCATTTGTTACATATATTATTACGATATTCATTAAAATCTTGATAAATTATTTCTCTAGTTTAATATAAGTTTCACTATTCGTTATAAATATCATTTTACCTGGACGAATCTCTCTCAGTATATACCTTTAGTGCTAAGTTAAACGTAAAATGATAATTTGGTATGCAATGGTCAAGTAACGCGTAAAATCTACTATATTCCTCCGTTAGAGAAATATATACTGTAGTATATATAGATAATGCAAAATCGATCAGGAGGAAAGTCGAGCAGTGGTGCACATGTGTCCTGCAAAATCATACGAGTCCTCGATGACTATACTACCCCCTCTCGTCCATCCTTCATCTTCGAATCACACGCGGGTCACTCCTGCTCACTTACTTATTAGCCCTACCCTAATTAATTCGTAGCATCGTTGACTTCGACTCTATTTCCATCAAAGTGCTCATTACCTAAGTCGAGAAGCTGTTTTTTCATTCGACTCATAATTTTGCTGAGATTGTTCGACTTGGAAAGCCAGAGCCAATGGATGCAGCTGGAAGAGCCTCCTTTAAGGTGGTCATTTGACGAGCACTTTGATAAGGAACTCTGCGTCGACGTCACAGTATATTCCTCGCAGCTGCAACTTATCACTACTCTACTATAACTGTGTGAACTACTATCGTTGCGTCGCGCACAAGCTTCACTCTGACAGCCTTCTCCGAACGTCTGTCTATTCTCCTCTCTCTCTCTCTCTCTCTCTCTCTCTCTCTCTATCTATCTATCTATCTCTCTATCTATCATGGATGTTCTAGACAATTCTTTCCTTTTTTATTATTTCTATAAATACCTACTCTTTCTCTCTTTCGCGAATGACCTTTCGTCACGCAAACGTCATATGGAAATGTTTGTCGAAGCACTCTGATCTCTTAATATCGATCAGCATGGGTGTTTCAATTGAATTATTCAATTAAATAGTTAAAAAGAAATTGAATCTTGTGCGCGGTCAACACAATACATTGATTCCTATTATACTCGCTGACTACTGACTGGACTCTGTCTGTTCTCTGTGTAGATGGTCACGCCTGACGCTCTCTTTACCCTGTTTGGTACGTCTCCACATTTATATTATTAATTATATTACATTATTAATTATTATATTTACACGCGAATACACACACATACTCCCCCATACCTCACTTACACACACACACACACACACATTAATCACCGCAAGGAAAAGTTTAAAATTTTCTAAAAATAAGATCCAACTGTTTTTACGTCGAGTTCGAGACATCTACGTTGATTAAAATGATGTGTCATATGGATATAAAAATTTTTTATTAAAAAATCATGTTAGATAACATGTGTTTCGATGAAGTAAATTTTACACGAGTAATACACAAGGACAAGCCAAATATTTGTCTCATATCACGTTTAGTTTCGTTATTATTCAACTTTATTTTTCCTTTCTTTTAAAACCAATCATCGTTCTTTCTCTTGGCATATTTTAATCTTTAGAAACCAAACACATTCATTGTTACTTTTGAAATCTTTCGCATTCTTATTTAACGTTTAGTCTCTACTTTCCAATGTTTTCGTGATTTTAACTTATTTTATTTTTCTACAGCTATATTCCATTTTCAACCATTTTTCATCACTATTTGTCATTTATCGTCGCCATAGCTGTCACGATGCGCCTCACGTTTTCTGTCCCCAGGCATCTTTTCTAAATTATTTCATTAATATTTTTATTAATATCAGTTCTAATCACCTTAATATTACATAAGCTTTCGCTTAATTTACGTAATTCTCTATGAACTTATTTCTTGCGAGGTGTACGACTCTGCTGCTCACTTTTAAATTTCATACATTTTTTTCACCTCTCGTCGTAACACACAAGCCCCCTTTACATAAATAAGTTTCGCCTCTATTTGAATTTTACAATCCGTAAACTATATACCCTTGTGATATACCATAGATCAATATACTGCTGTGCAGTCTTTCAAAGCACAATCTATGAGTAAAAACCTTACTTTCATAATTGAGCAATTAAAAATGATATTCATAAAGCCGAGTCGAGTACCTCTTGCATGCTCGAATATCTTAGTCGAATCGTACCCTGATTTTGATCGACCAGTTTTTTCCCCTTTTATATGAGATAAATCCTTGCGGATAACATCTTTAAAAACATGTTTGCAAATGAATTGGAAGAAATAATCTTATCGTAAATTTTTATCGTCTTGTGCATATAGGCGTTTATGGGGATGTACAGCGTGTGAAGATACTCTACAACAAAAAGGACTCGGCGCTCATACAACTGGCCGAACCTCATCAAGCACACTTAGGTAATTTTTTCACCCTTATATATTTATCGAAAAACATTGCATTTTTGCAGAGAGACACTTTTGCCAAGGTTCGATAAGTTCATTTCAAGAGGCGTAGATAAAGAAAAAAGATGAAGAAAGTAGCTATATCTAAAATTGGTTTTGTCATTTTCAACAGCAATGACCCATATGGATAAATTGAGAGTATTTGGAAAACAAATAAAAGTGATGCTCAGCAAGCATCAGACGGTTCAACTGCCAAAGGAGGGTCAACCGGATGCTGGTCTCACGAAGGATTATACAAATAGTCCACTCCATAGATTTAAAAAGCCCGGCTCGAAGAATTATCAAAATATCTATCCGCCAAGCTCCACTTTGCATTTATCAAACATTCCGTAAGTATCCATCCGGTTGCACGATTGAGGAGGCGCTTCAAAAGCAGTCGTATATATACTAGAAATGAATAAGCTTGAAACTATGGTTTATCTTTACAGAGCCACGATATCCGAGGAGGAAATCAAGGATGCCTTTACGAAAAATGGTTTTACAGTGAAAGCTTTCAAATTCTTCCCGAAGGATAGAAAGATGGCTCTTATCCAGATGCCCAGCATGGATGATGCCGTAGCTGCTCTAATCGTGAGTGGAGGATGAAATTCTCTTGCCGCGAGATTACGCGTTATCGACTAATTGCAAAATGAAGGATGTTGTTAACGAGGGTGGTTTGTAATTTTGCAGAAAATGCACAACTATCAGCTGAGCGAGTCCCACCATCTGAGAGTATCGTTTTCGAAAAGCAACATCTAACAAGAGAGGCTACCCAGCGAGCCTCAGTGGTTGCAGCCCTACGCCCTAGTTCATTATTGGCCTCCTAGTGCAGTGTACGACTGATGGCCAAGCCGATGGACGATGCCCTTTGCTCGTCCATTCCAGTGAATTAGCTAACTACGCCCGTGATAGAAACGTGGTTCTACGGTACACGGCTTGGGCCCCCAAGATAGACTACTGCATTACGGAAGAAAAAATACGAAGAAAACGCTTATTCCTCATAATCCAAAGCCGAGTAACGTCGACGGCTCTCGGATCTTTCCAGGATCAAGGTCGTCCTCTCGGAGCGACGAGCCTCGGGAGCATCGTGAAAATATTCCATTTACCGGCTGCGCTAGGGTCTCTTTTCCTCCTTTATTTTATTCTATTTTATCATTTTTCTTAATTAAGTAGGGCTGCGCGAATATCGAATATTAAATTTAAGAAAACCGGACTCTATTGATGAACGAAGCAAGAAAGGAAGGATACGCGGTGCTGGCTATCCTGTGGGAGCACGACTAACGAGCTTAAATGCTGCTGCTGCTGCTGCTGCGATTCCCTGCCAGAACGGTGGAGAAGGGCATAGCGAATGAGCGATGTTGAATTGCGTTTGACGAAAGTGATAATCGTTTGCTTCTGTGAGAGCCAGGACCGTTTTCAGAGAAAGAGAGATGTAGGAACGACGACGACGACGACGACGTCGTGGTCGTCTCCTGCGCGCGCATGGGTTATAGGCGACAAACCGCTCAGCTGGCTGATCACGAGAGATAAAGATAGAGAGAGAGAGAGAAAGAGAGAAATAGTTAACGGAAATGAGGAGGACGGGTCTGCTGCTGATGCTGTGCTGAACAGTCCCGAATTCTTGTACAGAGTTAACTTGTAAATCATAAGATATAGTATATTATATATATTTTACAAGCGTGACGCGCTAGCTGGCTAATGGCGGAGTGACCTTTGGCTTGACGTACCGTTCGCTCCCCGACACACACCGATGATTTATCATTAAGAATATTTAATGTTAATAATGGAGCTACTGCTGACCTTCTTGTTGGTAGACGTATATATATATGCGATACGCAAAATGGTCTGATCCGTCGTCGAGAAGCATCGACGACGACTCGCGCACGCGCGTGCGTACGCGTGTCCGTCTAGAAAATGTTATTCGACGGTGGTAAACACACAAACACAGCAGTTGAGAAAGATCGCATCATTGGAGATATGTCCGATACCCGACGAATTCTATTTTTTGCTTCAGACTAACCAACACGTTCGACAGTCCAAAAATTGTTCGTCTTTTACAAACGCTTTTTACACCGAGGTAACAGCGCCTTGTGCCGCGTAAGAAACTTTTCAATGGAATCGCGATTATCGTCGGGTACCGGAAGTTAATTTTTAAGCGTCGCTCATGAAAGCAACAGGAATGAGGAAAGAGAGAAAGAGCCAATGTCACGGGACCCTTTGCAGTTTTGGCGAGGTGCTACAAGCGCACTAGACGTTGGATCTCGAGCCTTCTTGGCCGGGCTCTGGCGGCAGAGACGAGTCGATTTTTGCGTCCAGTGCAAAGTGATTTCCAAAACTGCTCGCTCTCCACTCGAGCACTTGTGATTCGGACTTTGAGAGATCTCGAGAAAGCGAGAAAGAGAGAGAGAGAGAGAGAAGCTCTTTGGAAGTCGCGTTGCGCCAGGACGCCTTCTTCTCTTGACAATTAGATTAGAGGGAGGAAAGGGGGGGGGGGGGGAGAGTGAATCGTTGAAAATATGCGAAAAATCCAATCAATCTCCAAAAATGCGCCGTTATATCGATTCAATCTGCCTCGCGCGCTGCTTAACGCCACAAAAAATTCTCGTGCGTCGTTGCGAAGATGTTATTTTTATAATTTGTATCCTTCGGTTCTACGATAAGTATTAAAAGGAAAAAAAAACACATACACTCGCATGAAGATTGAAGACGGGAGTGCACGAGTTCACAGAGACTGTACGAGAAAACGCGTACTCGTAACAGGGATACACTTATATACATGCATGCGAGAATGCCCACGATGAGGAGAACTCGCGCATTTATTTTCGCGGTACAATTAAAAGTAACAAACAGGATTCTTAGTTGGTAGGTGCTTAGAAATGCATAGTATCGTAATCGTATTATAATTTTAAGTAAAGTAAATAAGTAGGTGAAAGGAGGAGAATAAGAAGAGAGGAGGTTGTTGAACATATCGCTAATTAAAGTTTCTAGGTGCGAAGGTGCATTCTACGTAAAGGGGGGGGAAAGGGTCGAAGGTTGATTTTCTAGCGTTCGCGCGAGAACCGTATAGGACGAACAGAGCAGCCTCGAGATCTCTCTCTCGGCATAAAAGCTTGCTGCGGATTACACGGCGGGGGTCGCTCGGCGGCTGATGACTAGTTCCTCGTATCCAAGCATTGCATTCCCTTTGACAGCCGTTGTTAAACACCCCGTTGCAAAGAAGAGACGCGAGAACACGCGCGCGCGCACGCTAGTTAAAAAGTCTATTGTCTTTAAATGTTACTCTCGTGTCGTGTAAGATAATCTCACGCGCATTCGTAAGCGACGATGCGGCGTAGGTAAAGAAGTAATCCTCGGAGCTTAATTCTAACCAAAAAAATATATAACAAAAAAAAAGGAATAGTTAACCGGAGAGTAGAGAAAATGGGGCGGAACGACTTGCACAAAAGTGTGCGAAACTATTGATTTTTGAGGGTGCTCAAAGTTGGCCCGCGTTACTATTGCGCCAAGCGTTGCAGCTAAATTCTCTTAGCCACCGTTACCTACAAGTACATAAGAGAGAGAGAGAGAGAGAGACGCGAGCGAGGAAAATGTAAAAATGCACACTTTGGCTATGCGGAAGAAGCACTAGCACATATATACACGCACGAAAACCTTTTACAAGATCAAAGTCTTACGACGTAAGCCGATAAGTTAAAGGGAAGAAAAACAATCGAGTGTCGGTAGATACTTTAATAAAGTCATACAAGTATTTATGAGGTTTCTAGAGAGGTGTATCGTAGCGACGATTGATCAAGGCTATCATTCGGAAGGCTCAAAATCTATTTCATCGATCGTGATGTTCCGATGAAGGCGATAGATCGCATGCGTGACACGAAACTTACGCGTTTGGATTCCAAAGGCGATTCTCGCCCGACGATCGCAAACGCCTCTTATTCGATTACTCTCACGGTCCAACCTATATACTCTTTTCTCTCGGGGCGCACGCGAATTTCGCAGATTTTGGTCCGACCGACACGTTCCGTTGGAGTCAATTAAATCTTAATAATATACACTTTGATTAAATAGGACGTTAGGGAATGGGGGATACTTGCGAGAGCGATTGAGACAAGTGAGAAAGAACGTGAGGGAGAGATTGAGCGAGCATATGATAGTTTACGTGAATAAATGTGAGAGAAGAAGCATTAACCTGAAGCAAATTAAGCAAAAAAGAAATCAAGCGAGTGCCGGCCCGGGCAGTGTTGTTTGTGCCAAAATAGGCTAGCCGTGTGTGTTATCTCGTAGACAGGAACCTCTATATCTATCGATGCAGACAGATTATACATGTATCTCTATTCATGATGCAACGGATATCGAGCCGATGCAAAATCGAGTGGGGCTATTCACTCTCTCGAGTACGGATGTTTAACCACTCGTTTTGCCTTAGATCGATTTCGTTTGATCGTGCGTTGACCAATGAGTAAAGCAAAAACAAAAAAAATAAGAATTCACCTAGCGAATATAGCCGGCATGAGCGAAGGGGCCAGTCTTTGCATCTATGATCTGTGTCTTTCGAATCTCTGATATTTCATCATTTACCTCAATTATCGCGTTTCAAATTGCAGATTGTTCGTTGTAATATACTGAATTACGCGCGCGCGCGCGCGCACACACACACACGTAGAGCTAGATATCTCGTATACACTAGTATTTTTCTCTATACACACATTTAGAGTTAAATGTCAAATTGTTAACTCTGTACGGCCGCTATTTTTTTCTCTTTATTCTTTAGTGTCTATAATTTAAGAGAATCCTCGTAACCCTGTGTTTTTGTTCAGATTTTCATTTTATATTCTCTTACGGAGGTTACATTACTTTTCCCTTCAGCGCTATGTTAACGAGAATGTTCAATATATTTTGTACGACTTGCCACGCACTCCTCTTCATTTAGTTTTTTTATTACAAACATGATGAATATGAATATTCAGTTTGTACCCACTGTGTGATGCCAAAATAATGATAACTACGTGGAAAAAAAACTCTGTAATCATATCTCTAATATTAGACGGAACAAAAAATTTAATTAAATCGAACTGAAAAAACGCGATTTAAGATATCTCTTTACCCAGCTTTAACATATCATTGCTATATAAAAGAAATGTGATCAGCTTTTTGAGAAAAGAAAAGCGACGATTAAAATTACGAGACGTCTGTGTATCGGAGAAACCAACAAATTTTAAGCGTTAATTTTCCACTGATTTCGTCTTAAAAACGATAGCTGCCAACTGCATTACAAACTTCTTTGTAACAACTAGCTAGAATGTGTGAAAATACAGTACTGATTTGTGCTACTATTGAAAAAGTATTTCGTTGAATTGACCAACAAAAAAATCAACACACGTCTAACGTTGAAAACTTCCGTTTGGCCAGAGAATGCAATGGAAGATTAGATATCTGTAAGGAGAATAACACAATATTCGCAAAATCTCTTTCGTTCTCTTAAATATAATCTTAGATTAACTTACTATGACACCCTGTAGTCGGATTAGATTGATTATAACACTAGCTGGATTGAGGGGGGCCGAGGTGAGAGTTGGGATAGCCAGCACTCGCTACATAGTGCCGCAAATACTTTGGCTCCGACGTTCCTCTAGACCAATTTCTTTCCAAATCTCCTAAAATTAAATAACAATTGACAAATGGGCATACACACGTGATATATATTTTTACATGTCCCAAGTATCGTGAGAGAGCAGTAACACAGCGATGCGAGGAGAAGGGGAGGGGGGGGGGGGGAGTGTGGTCCAAGATATCAGTCTCTCGTAATAAACGATACGGTGGAAAGGAAATTAAGAATAAAACAATGAGCATGGGCCAAATTCGTCGGACCAAAGAAAGTCGGAGCCTGGTTTTGTGTCACGTGGTAGACGAAGCATAGCCTACGCAAAGATGGTATACACTGTATGTGCACGCGACAAACCAACATAATTAGATACACATCGTTAGCGAGGGAATTACAAACACACGCACACACACACACACAGTTACGCTAACATCCATACACAGTTGACGCAGGATGTAATATCTCCTATAGTATATTTGATATATTGCCGTATAATAGGTGTGTCCAAAGTGCGCAGTGCGGCTGAATCCCAATAATCTATATTTTATTAATAACTGATAAGATTAGAATTATTATACCGGAGTTTTACCGATTGTAACAATTTAGGCAAAGAAGCAAGTTACGCAAAACTAACGGTGTGGATACACGTGTATATGGCGGTGTGCGTATGTGTACAGGAACGTATCGCGCATTTTTACTTAAGCGCGTGGCTTTATTCTTACCGATAAGAATTTCTTTTCCCTTCGCGACGCAAAATTCAACGGGGATTCAACTTTCGGTTCTGCCAAGCGCTACTGAATCTGTTACAGCTAAATCCGCCGTATTAATAAATATCTGTACAACCGACAGTTTACACACTGGGTAAAATATCAGTTTGGTATATATATATATATATATAGAAGGGCAGAGATATGGGAACACTATGGGGAACGCGTCGGTTATACTTGGAAATGCGAACGTGCGCACATAACATTTAAATGACACAGGGTATAACCATGCAGATTAAAAGAGAAATTATGTGGGGACACTAACTCGGGGCACCAAGGAACAAATCATTCTCTCCGATCTTTTTACAAAGTTCATCTCTCTCACTATGTATAAATACTACTTGCACTTTGTAGTCGTAAAACATCAAATGTTTCAATTTCGTGAATATCAAAAGTAACACGATTCCTCCACACACACACACACACACACACACTCTCGCACGTACACACACATCGGTTAGGTCTCCACGAGATTTTGTTGTCGAGTACAGAGTACGTAAAAGAGAGAATTTATTAAAAATATAAATATATATATAAATAAATAAATATATATATATATATATGCAGAAACTGAAAAATTAAATATAATCGTAAATATAATATTTTTGTTTGTATACTGAAAAATCGAGAGAAACAATGTAAGATATCTGCGATTGGTCGTTGTGCCTGTTGATGAAGTGTATCCGCGATTTTCTTGCCTGTTTTGCGTACGAAAGCGCGTTAACTTTAGATTCCGATCTCGTGGCTAGGTACTGTGAACTGGTGTACAAAACTCTGAAGCATGTATTCGCGAGAATATCTACAGCAATGACGAGTGTGACGAAAAAACTATACATATGATGATTATAAAGTATCGCGAGGAGTCGATCGTTTCCCGATATGGCAGGTGTGTAGAGAAAAATATGAAGAATTACGCAGAATTGTTAAGCGTGGAGAAGGAGAGTCGCGTACTTTGGGTTGGTATCCGAACGACTGATAAATCAATCATCGGAGATTTAGACGTTTGGCGAATAATTTACCGTCGGCACGACTCTTGCTTATTTGTCAGGTGTTACTGTGTCGTAATTGTATCGTTATAGTCATCGCGTCGATATTGTCCAATCGAGGAATTAGAATTTAGCAAGGGGGGCACGTATCAGAGCGGTTATTCGCAATTGGAAAGACGACGAGGCCTGAGGATGACACACCTCATCAAAGACCCCTTAACGAAGAACGCACTAGCGTGTATACACACATATGGCAATTAGCAGGGGAGAGAGAAGGCACGCGTTGAACCGTGAAAAAGAGAATTAGCCGTTGCTACTATTGCGCGAGGTACGTAGTTAGCGAGGGAGAAGTCTCGTGAGAGAGAGATAGGAGTAGCATCTTAGAGTCGTGTTAGTAGCTCTTTCTAATTAAGTCTCCAAACTAATAGTGTGTATATAGTTAAAAGACAATCACTCGACTCTCTTTATGAAGAAAGAAACTGACAAAGCGAATCCCTGAGCCGTTGAAAAGCTGCCACGCACCAAAGCTTATATATCTTCGCGACACCTTTGCATTCTTCCTTCTTTCCCACAATCTCGGACAGAATTGTAATAAATGCTCTTCCCATCCACACGAAGGGCTACTCTGCCGATGGCAAAGGACCAGTTCTTCTTACGCGATAGAAAAACAGAAATCTCTCTATTTTTCTCTCGGACAAATGACGTATATGGTGTTTCAATAGGAAAAAGAACGATCCCGTTTTATCTCATCTCCTCCGACTGGTTCGACAATCTTGTCGCGAGTCAAGAGTCATATTTACAAATGCACCTTTGTTGATTCGGCCTTTGTCAAGCAGAGTTAGGAGCTTCTTTCGTTGTCTACTTTCCCATTATCTTCTCGAGAACTTCCAGCTCTGTCAAGGGAGCCAAGTTTTTCCCTCGATCCCCCGTCGATAATTCTGGTTCCGCGCCCAGGAAGATCCTTTGGTTTTCTTTCACTATCTCGCAATCCTTTCTTTTCCTTCTCTTCCAGTTGCTTACCGATCGCTCGCTGTGATCAACGGTGTACATTAGCCCCGTTCACGTACAATCAATCTCACCGATTCAATATGCTCCGGCTGCAGAATTATGTCCAACAAAAGCCACTCCACCGTCAGATTTTTATTCACGGCTTTTACAGCATACCCATCGCGATTCTCCACGCGGGAGACCGTGACTCGATGCAGCGTCTTTCGGTCAGCAACGAAATCCAACTTAAGTAAAGTATAAAAAGAAAAAAAAAACACTAATAACGAGAAAACCAAATATTGGGCCAGGAATTGCGTTGCAAGTCACAATCAGCTCGTCTCCGGCAAAACAAATCATTTTCTTTTTACGAGAAAAAAAGGAGAACAATTGTCAGAGCGGGCGTTTTACGGTTAAGCTCTTCATAGTAAGTTTGATTAGGAATTAGTCTCTACATCCGTGCGAAGGAGGAGGAAGACGATAAACGCGCAGCACACACGTGAACGACGAACGGAGCTCGAGTCAACAAATGGACAAAATTCGAGAAATAATGCATAGATACGGTGGTACACCACGGGGCAAAGTACCAACTTTTGAGAATCGTTCGTGATAAGATTGTACAATAGAGAAAGCGTTCGTTTTCAATAGGCTGAAAATTCCGTTTGGAAGGATCGATCGATCGGTGTTTTTTAGTAGCGGAATGGGGTAAGAGGGGGGGGGGGGGGAGGGAGGGGGATCTGACAAAAAAGGACAAGAAAGCACGAGAAACTCTCGAACGCTACACAAGCGTGCTGTACGTGTCACAGGATTGGCTATCCGAGCCATATTGTTCGTCGTCTCTCTTTGTAGAATTTTACGACGTTCGAGGTTCTTAAATCGGGGGGTGCGAAATAGACGCGCGCCTACGCGCATCGATACACTTTCATCCAACGTACACACGTAAACACAGATACAAAAACTCGCAAAACTGATCTTCCACGCGCGTCGTTCGCGCGAAAGCACAGAAACACGAAACAGTAGTACAATATGGATACGATACTATTACGTTAAAGCCTACGATTTTTTATACCTCATTCTCTCGTCCACTGTTAAGGCACTTTCTGCGTTAAATATGCTCTTTTTCTTCGCACAACAGACTTGGAAGTGCTTTTTTCTCCTTTCAACCTTTTGTACATAAGAAATCTATTTTCCATTAGCGCATTATCGTTTTCACGTCTTTACTAAACAGTCGCCGCTTCTCTCTCCTGCCACTTTTTGTTATAATTTCGCGCGGCAAGCGAGTCAAACTATTCGTTGCAGGCGAATGCAAAAACACCCTCCAAGTGCGCGAGTCGATATGGGCGTATTCACGCCAGCGCCGCAATGTAAATATGCAGGGGAGATTACTTACTATTCTGTTATATTTATTAATCTTATTAATTATACGAGGCTGTCTTTTTTGTTTTCTTTTTTTTTTTGTAACGAATGCCCCTCCCACTTCCAGATCTGTTTTTAAGCCTAATACCCTCTCTCTCTTCAACGGTATTACTGATATTATTATTAAGAACGTTGCTATTCATTACTTTTGCCACTACTTTCTACAACTGCGCTCTTTTTTAATTTTTAATTATAAACACGTTTCTATCATCATTAATCTTATTATATATACTATATTACCAATAATATTACAGCTATTAATATTATTACTCTAATTCTAATTATGTTTATCTTCATTTCTACCATTACTGAATATTATTATTCGTAGATTTATTATTATTACTATTATTATGATTACTACTACTATCGTCATTTACTGTCATTGCGAACATTCTCTTTGTCATCACTATTTTTTTACTCTCTTATATAGGCGCTAGTAACATATTAGTATTGTGCGTTTTACAATTTTTGTTTCGCTATGCCCATCTAGTTTTTAAATGTAGTTGACGTTCACACACACACAAACTTTGCGACAAATGTGACTCTTGTAACCGATCTACTTTTTAATTTCTACCGCTCTAACTTTAATTGTTACTTCTATACTCTCTTTTCTACTCTGCTACTCTTCTCTATACTTCCCTTCTCTATCTCTCGCCGTTCTACATCATCTACTACTGCTTCTCCTTCTCACCACTAGTACTATATTCTCTCTTTCTCTGTACTTCTACTCTCTATCGTTACTCTGTACTATTCTATCTATTACTATATTTACTCTATTATCGTTACTACTAGCGCTACTGTTTTGCTTCGACTACTATTAATTAATTAATCTTACTGTTAGTGTGTTTATGAATTTGTAAGCCGATTGATGACGTCCTTGCCTGCTTTTATTCGAAACCCCACCTTTCGCAATGTTCGATATTACCAATCTCTTTTTTCAACGATCCGCCAAACACTAGTTCTCCGCATTTTTTATCATTCTACGTCTGTCTCTTGTTCCTTTTTCTTCTGTTTCTTCTCTCTTTTCGATCGATCGTCAAAAGAGACAAAATACTTTTGCAAGCATATTTAAAAATATATATTATTCCGACTTTATCACCAGAGAATGAAAACAAAGAGAAATAAACCTACCTAGTTTTTGTGTTCTTTCTATTCTCCACTGTACCTACTCCTTCACTCTGTCTTGCGTTAATCATTTTATATTTTTTCACAATAAACTATGATTTAATTTCATCTGTTTCATTTTGTCTCCCTATTCTACCATTAATCGACCTTATTGTTGCAACTTTTCACTAGTCAGATACGCCTTAGAAAATCAAGTTGCGGAACATTATATATCATTGATTTCCACTGCGTCTTCGTAGGATGGAGGCACGTCTGATGGCAAACGGGCATAAAAACTCAGAAGGATCGATAAATCGTTACGATCGAGACGCGTTGCCTTTGCAATCAGATCTGCTCAAATCCGTTGTCTGTCTTATTCGCCTGTCTCTAACCATGGACTGACTAATCAGGGGCTCGAACAAAAAAAAATGTATATGTATATATCTGTGTGTCTTTTCCATTACCGTACACAGCGTATCTTATCATTCCCATTGATCGCTGAAATTCACGGACGCGAATTGTTAACGCATTGTTCATATAACGCACACACATATATACATATACATATACATCTACATTTACCTACTTAATTATGACTTTAGCGAGCGAATGATTTCAGGATCGATGAGGGAGATACGCACATATGCTCGCCCAAAACAATCGTTAGGAATTGTGCCTAGATGTTTATAACACGTATTCTATGGGATCAACGTCATTACCTTTTAAAGCTGATAAAAGCTAAAAGACATTTGAGAGAGAGAGAGAGAGAGAGAAAGGATGAATGATAGAGATGAAGGATCGTTTGATCGATCCAAGTATATGTGAGATAAATGCAGTTTTTTGTTTATATATAAATATATATATCTGTCGGCCAGTTGTAAGCTTTACCAAATCCAACGTTTATCATGCTGCACATATACTTCCGATCTGTCAGGGTTGATCCAATACGCGATCCATCGATCCTTACCGCACAACCAAGTTACGCCCAACACGATCAATTTGGAATCTATTTTTTGTTCCACTGTGTAAAAATTTCAATTGCGACGTACTTGTGGAAAGAATTTGTTTCTTCGCTGATTCAAACATATCATACACAGTGTTCGTATCTATCGAGCCACGCGCGGTAAACCAAGAGTGTTATCATGTTGCAATTTATGAGCAATTGAACAATGAAAAGCAAAAAAAAAAAAGAGCAGGGGTCAGTGGCGATCGGTAATAACGAGTAACCGATGATTCATTGTTACATGCGTCAGGATTTGCAGGATGATACTCCTGACGGAGTAGTATTTTCTTGTTTGTTTTTGTGCGAGACAAAGTTTATACCTCCGTATTTCATCAGTGATTAATGGAATTCTCGATATCTTTCGACGATAGACGAATCATCGAGAAATATGGTCAGGATGGATGGAATGAAATCTCTGGCGAGCTTGACCATTGATGTGTATTATCTTTTTATATAGTGCATTATTAGGTTCACTTACCGCTGGCACTCTTATTATTTCATATTCCATATATCATATGATAATTAAACCTATAGCGATCCGTATTATACCTATGTAGCTCTACATCTGTCTCTCTGTACGCTCTATATACATATATGATATATATATAATGTATATATACTATCACCTCTCTACCCGTTTTTTCTACCTTTCATCAAATTTTCTATCTACCACACATTATTTCTCTTTTTTGTTTCTTCCGTTTCTATTAGCACGCCGTGTGTGTCTCTGCTAAACGCATCATCATTTTCCTCTACTAAAACATCGATTTGCCCTCCGTTTATCATTAAAAGAATTTCTTACGCATAATTGTGATGGATAAGAGTATTTTTTATATATACTTTCTATTTGGATCGATCTAACAAGCTTAGAGAGCAGCGATAAGCGATCGTCAGACACGGAGCTATTATTGCAATTGTTGTTACGTTATTGCAAAAATCCGTTTTACCTCTGTAAAGTAAGTTTTTTCACCTCTGTACCATTTAATCTGTTTTCGTACTCCGCTATATTCTTCTGCCCCATAGCTTTTCTTCCAGCTGAAACTTATCATCGAATCTTGACTGTGTACTATTGACTGTTGTCATTTCCCTTTCGCTCTCTGATTGTCTGTCAACGGCCTACCACTACCACTATCACTGTCGCTCGAAGCTTCAATCTTCTCAGCACGTGGAGTATTGACGCGCAGCACAGTAGAAGACTACTACTATAGTTTCCGATTTTTCAACGAGATTTTCTCCTGCATGATCAGCTGTTCTCTGTTACGTCGTTTTTTCTACTAATCGAGCCACACACACGCGCACACGCGCACACACACACACACACACACACACACATGGAGATACTGCGCGCCGATATCATATTTTATATACTTAAAATTGTAACGACACTTTATTGAATAATGTATCGTAGAATGCTCGACCAGGAGACAATCAAAAATAGAGGCACTGTATTTATAATCCTTTATTATACCGCAATACGGTGGTGGTTCCTACATACAGTTGTAAACGCTACAATTGTAACTGGGACGTGCAAGGAAAAATCTGTTTGCATTTTTTTCCATAAAGACTGGTCAGGCGTCTATTCTCTCAGTAGTGAAAGAAACGAGCATTCCCGAATTTTTATAATCGTACACTAATCGTGTCCGGTGTTTATTCATTCGGGCAATATCAGATATATTTCTAGTTATTTACCAAGTATTTAATCCGATCGGAGTATGGAATGTGTAAAGTGTCATTGTGAATGTTATAGAGGGAACGTGTGTTAATTAATTGATAAATATAGCCAATCATTCGGATTAAGCGCTTTGAGAATAGATGGTGTAAATTTGTTCTTTCGGATCATATTAGTCTAATTGAATTATGCAATTTTCTTGCTTTCTCCAATACTTTAACCATTTAACCTGTGTAACGGTAGAGACCAATATTAACGGTATTGTAGAGGTGTCAAATTTTTCTGTCTCAAGCTTTTTCGAGGCTATCGGGTAAGGATACTGAGTAAGACTCGTGTGTATATACGCGGTAAGATCGAGTGTTTCCTTTTTCCAGATAATCATCGATAATCAAGTAAAAGATTTAAAGAGAAATACATTGTATGCACAATAGTGAAGAATATAATATTTAATAAAGACTAAAACATTGTACTGTCGATTCATTTTGACTATATATATATATATATATATATGCATATAACTTTTCTTTCGAAACTAAATAAATAACCAGTTATGTGTATATGTATATATATACATATATGCGATGGTACTGTTGCTAATATAGGATTTAAAGCTTTTACTGGATTATTTATCAACTTCGGGCGTCATTATTACCGATTGTTGAATTTCGGTCAACCTTATATAGGCAGTTTAAAGCAATTCTATAGAATATCGCGACGTACTATTAAATTTTGAATTGACTCAAAAAAGAAAGTGATAAACCTTGACTGTGATAAGATGAGTGTATGAATGATAATGATTTTTCACGCTTCACGATCAACTTGATCGTTCGTACTTCGAGAAGCATCATCCATCTTACATTAGCCTCGAGCTCTTTCTTCCATTTCACGATATTCAAGGATCAAAATATGATAGTTCGTCGTGTCTGAAGCAAAAAGGCAAAACTGATAATTCTAGGATAATGTCGACGTGATTCTTATACTTGAATGTGTTTCATTTATATATAGAAGAGAATCCTGGCATATGTTTGCATAACGAATTATTTTCCACGTGAGGGGATACAATTGCACCTTAATCACGTACGTAAAAGAGAGGGAAGCGTGGAGGGTTTTTGAAAATTTCGTATTTTTTCCCTGGCTCCTTCATGATGCAGAGAACTGTAGTGCGGATAGGAAGCAGCTAGAATATAATAATATGGAGGACAAGCTGTACAAGGGTACGACTATAGAGCAATGTTAATAAATGGCGGTAAATTAGAATTGTAATATGAGTGTAGAGTCAATTTTGCGAATCAATATTGTGTATATTAAATCAACTGAAATGTCACTTATGAGAATATTAATGAACTTAGAGTAATATTAAATTAAAGTTAAGACGAGAGAATCAGGCGAGATCACGCTTACATTCCTATACATAAATGATATACACGATATATACTACACACGAGACACATACGAGAAGAAAAACATTAGCCGAGGAGGATTAGTAGGAAGAAACGTTAAACAATTGCGACTGCGAGAATCGATTCTCGACGAGTGTACGAGTCGAACTTATTAATATTTTGAGATATAGCTAAAAGAAGCTAGTAAACGCGCGCGATCATGGAAACTTTACCCCAAGGGCATAGATGGAGAATAAGAGTGCTCGAGAATATGGGAGTCTATTATATATACGCTTGATAATAAATCTCGCCTATATTATTTTGTTAATCGAGTCGTGTACAAATTGGGAGGTAAAAATTGTGTACAAAACTGATTATTTGCTCGACGGGCTTCGTTTTTCGGCAAAAGAACCGATTATATCAACTGATAAACCAAGTCTATCGATGGCCCTTGGGTAAACGCTCAACGTTATCGAGTCGATTTTCCGCAGATACGTATATAATAAAATAAAGATACCGCCCACGATAATTTATGAATAATGGAAAGGCTCACTTTTGACAGATTGTCGAATCAAGAAACGATCGAGAGAATTACTAAACGATATACTTTAGTCAACTATAGTAAAGATATAGTGCTGTGGTTGTGTTTTCGAAATCGTACCAAACATTTCTTTTCGTGATAAATGATTGCTTTTAAGATAATGATAGTTGAAGTAAATGTTTCCATATCGTAAGTCTGTCGACATTTAAATCATCGGAAGATTATAGAGACTATATACGATTTCGAAAATCGATAGCTTGTTTTTTTGTTTTTTTTTTTGTTATTAATAATTGTGGTTATCAGAAGAAAAATAATAATTGGGCTTTCGCGAAGAAGAGGGCCTCTTTAAAGTCTCTTTAGGGTAACATCGTATCGATAGCGTCAGTTGTTTCCTGTCATTAATCGCCCACGCCGGTTTTGAGATCGAGTTGCACAAGATGAGGTGAGACGAAATGCGGGAGAGTAGAGAATTTGGAGAGTGTAAGAATAAAGAATGAGAGAGTATACGCGAGGAGAATAATGCGAGACAATCAGTAAGCAGCATTAACGTCTTACGATTGAATGGAAGCAGATCTCGAGATGCGAGAGAAGATCGAACAAGGGGAAAAAACTGGCGAAGCATGAGAGAATAGCTATACGTACGAGATTATCCGAGCATGGGGTGTTATAGATTGGCCGTTAGATTGAATATATTATATATATAAATATGAACATTATATAAATACACATTATATTTAGATTTATATATATGTATAAGAGAGTGTTATGTATAGAAAAACGCAAACGGCAGGATATAAAAACAGTGACACAGGGGATAATATTATAATATTATTGCTACTACGATCTTTACTCTGGCGACATTATTATTATTACGAGCATTAACATCATTGCCATCGATATTCTTATTCCTCTTCTTTGTCGTATTATTATTGTTAATATCATTACGTGATTGTTATCGTTATCGTCCGTAAATAGTAATTCATTGAAAACTTCAGTATTAAAATCCACAGTCACATCTAATATAAAATAAGAACTGAGTCAATAATACACGGTGCGAGAAAGAAACTGTAAAGATTTTCTGCTCTCTCACGAAACAATTCCTTTCTGATCCATTGATTCGTCGAAGGATATATATATATATATATATATATATATATATATATGTAGTATTTTCCACCAATGGGTCAAACTCTTCCAAATCGATTATCAATTATTTCCCCACGTTTTATTCACCTATTCGTCAATTCTCGGATAGCGGACGTTGCGCGTTGAAAGAACACTGGTTTGCATTTGCAGTATCATTTTTTTTGCGCGTGAATCAATGTGTTCTCGAGTTTTTGCCTCATCACCCATACCCTATACCAGCGATGAAACGCATGCCCAGCAATTTTTCAGACAATCCAGTATGAACATCAGCAAAAAGCATCGGGACAAGATTTTCGCAATGAAAAATAAAACCATTGTGGACGTGGGGTATAGGTGGTGCATGATCACCAGGCGTCCTCCGCTCCGCCCTCCGAGGATCGAACGCTGGCTAGGAATTAATTCCAGTTCCTATAAATCGTTTTCCAATTTAGAGTAAAAAGTAATAGCTGCTATATGATTGAATCATATTTTTTTCCTTTGAAAGCTCAAATTTAATAAAATCTTAACTCATGGAATATTTCTTTACGTCATTATTTTTTCGTCGTACCATATATAATACGAAGGCTTTAAGTTGGATTATCACTATAGATTTTCTCTAATGTACAGAGGCTAAAAAGGCAGCTCTTGTCACGAGGAGAAGAAACAAAAAGGAACAAGTTACTTAAATCGAAAGTGACGGATGCTTTGTTTGACACACGTATCCGCTTTTTTCCTTTTTCATGCCAGCTTGGCATTGTTTGTAATTCCACGTGTTAAGACTAGAATTACTCCATAGATACCTATAGCCGATACATCCGCATTTATTGCACCTTATTATTGTTATAATAATTAAACGTGGTACTGCACCAAGCATTCTGATACATTCTTATTATCGTCATCATTATTATTAACCAAAGGTTCACTGTCATTCTCAAAATAAGTTTGTCACCAAAAAAAAAAAAAAAAAAAAAAAAACTCTGAATTATTATTTTTCTTTTCTTGTCAAATATCCACAAATTCATTACGATTCCCATTGTTCGACGCATTATACATTATTTTATACGGAAGAAATAAAAGATTCTTGATAAGGCTATTATGTAATGTATCAAGATTTTCATGAAAAGCCGATTCAGCCATTTATTTCGTCTACACCATCATAAATATCATCCAGTTAAGTTCTTTCTATATTACGTTATTTATTTATTTTTTATAATTTATACGATGCTCCCTTGTCCCGATGAAAGATTTATCGGTGCTATGATTTACGAGGTAAGTTCAGTTTACGCATAATATGGTGGAAGCTGTTTTCTCTCTACGGCGCGCGTCTCCTTCTTGCGGTTTCTTCATTCTTCTCCGGTCCGGTTGACTCTGAAGCAGATTCCGAAGAACCTACAAATAATTATATGATTAAATCATCAAAATTAACGCCGAATGAGATCAATGAAATAGTTGGAAATTATCAAATTCTTGGATTTCTCTAAGAAGGTAAGTGCAATCGTCTATAAAATTAATCTCTGAGCTTAATAAAATATGGAAACCCCTATCGCACGAATCGCGAGAATACTGGAGGAAGAATTTCTTTGCTGGAAAGCACCGAAGAAGCGGCCTTGAAGGATCGTTGGTCCCGGAAGAAAAGTGACCTAGAAAGGTCAATATAAAGGCTATACTTGCAAAAGTAAACGTGAATCTTGCTCGAATTAATTCATGGATTCAAGGAGAGACAGGACGAAACGCTTTCGATTTCAATTAATTCAAACCAGATTCGAGTTTTTTTGGCCAAACTCCAACTCCTGTTGCAAAAAGAGCATCCTTATCAAGCTACCCGATGCTTTTAAACCCGCTGCCTTAATCGCTGGTGGAAGATACCAACCTGGAGCAACGATCAGTCGAGGAAAGGTGATTAACTGTTGAGTTTCTTCTTTAGCTGGAAGTATTCTGAAAATTGGTACGGCTGGCTGCTGCAGGTTAGTAAAATATGGCTGACTCAAGTAAGAATAGCTGTAAACATTTGGCAAGCTAACAAGAGGTAGTACGGATATGGGATATCCTTCGAAAGACTGAACTGCTCCCTCTGCAGCCTTCGTAAGGAGTTTCTGTAAAATCGAATAAAAACAATTCGTCGATAATTGAGTATATATTATTAATTAAAGCGCCAAGTTAATTCTATACTCTCTATACCTGATCTTGTCGAGAAGCATTAGAAATGTTGTCTCCTTCCTCTTGAATTGCGGGGTCAATGTCCTTAGACTTGGCATGCAAAGTTTGAACGTTTTCTTGTTTGATACCGGATCCTTGCTTCTCCTCCTCACTGGAGGCATCAGTTTCAGGCGTCCGTCCAGTCTGACCTTCGACTTTCTCGGCTATTCGTGTTTGGACCTTCCGTTCCGAGCTATCGATCTTGCTCGGCGCAACGTTCTCAGCTCGCTGAGCAGCCTCGTCCCGATGGCCTTGGGCGACTCCTGCATTTTCCTGCTTCAACCGATCGCTGTAGGCTTTGAACGCCTGAAGGTGCGCCATCCGCGCAGCAGCCACTTCCGGCGTCTCTTGAACCGGAAGTGGCGCCTTTGGCAGATTCGTGGCTACCACTCGAAAGCCGTGCTCGCCGTTGGCCACGTACTCGGCGCTCTGAATATTTCCAGTGCTGTCTATATAGCTGTAGGAGCCGCGGGTCTCACCGTTCGCGGTTCTCACTTCGGATCTGGCCGATCCCGGAGCACTGTAGCCGAAACTGTACTGACCTAGGCTATCCTGGTAACCCAGCAGCGACGTGCCTGGCTCGCCCAAGACGCTCGAGCCCAGACAAACCAACAGGAATGGCTGCAAAAATCACGTGACTTTATAATCTCGTGTGAAAAGCGAGCTGGAGAACGATGGAAACTAGTTTCGTAGATGGAACCCAAGGTTTTGGAGAGATGGAAAGTTTTGGCGTGGGAGCTTGGACTTGTTGGCGAGTGATCTGGCGAGAAGAGCCTTGGAGGACTTACCGATAGTCCCTTCATGGCGTATAGGCGACGATGTGCTCGATGAACGCAAAAGTATAAAGTTCCGTTTGGAAGGCGACATGAGGGCTTATATATATATACATGTTAATGAGAACCACGCCCTGCGCGATCTTCTTCCTATACCGCCCCTACACACGGTCATTTCACGAAGCCCTGTACTGCGAAAACTGGTCCCACTGGTTTCGAGAGCAGCCGCGAGATCCGGCTTCGAATGGCCCTTTTCGAGCTTTTTTATCCCGACGCAACCTCAACATTTTTCATTGGTCGAGCGTTCACTTTTATTATTTATTAATTCTCCTCCTTAAGTGGGCCGAATCGTTTATATACTTTGCCATGCTGGATATCTCTTACTATACGCTTTATAAAAAAGTTTCCATTTGTCATCGTTATAGAAATGAGATCGTCGACTTGGGTTTTAAGTCTTTAAGCAAAGAAAATGGTTAAAATTCTCAAGAGTCCTTTGGGAGAGTTCAACTAAAATTGTCCACATGCAAATGGACGGTAGAGAATGCGACAGTGAAACTGGTTGGCAAGAATCGAAGGTCACGAGAGAAAAATCCTCATGTTCGATACAGCGCGGCGAGCTTTCTCAGTGGCGATATTCAAACCAGATCGTATACGATGTCTGTCCTAATATGTCGACTGTCAAGGTTACGCGCGGTCCCATCGAGATTCGCATGCGACACACGATCATGCAGCGACAGCGACCGAAAGACTCGAACCCTATCAGAATCTTATTAATCCTGATTTACCACTTACATTGCTAAACTATAACGACTCGAGCAAACTCATGCGAGCAATGTGCTTTATGGTCCTGTAAATTTTTACCAACTCTAATGCCCCATTTTATATTCGACATTTCAAAGACCATCAACCCTCGAACGAAGAGAAGACTTTTGCAGTCGAAGATATTGACGAGAAACTTCTCACGCTTGTAGCTTTTTAACGTTCCTTCGGCCGTATCGTCTTCGCGTCTTTGCCTTCGAATTTCTCGTTGGACACAATAAAAGCAAGAACCCTTTGCGTGCCCGCAGTGCACTGAAAAATCACTTTATAACGTAACAGCAAGACGAGGATCCTGGACCATAAATCTGAGAGGCCCTCTTCGTCATCTTGTTAAATCTGATTTATAGCAGACGTCGAGAGAGAGGACCTTTCCTTTAGTTGCAGTTGTACTCGAATATTTTTATCTGTATTTAAAGCTAACTTGCAAAGTGTTAATAATTTCTAGAAATCAAGTTTTTTTCCTGATAAATATTTATCGTACGCCATTGAAACGAAGCGTGATGCAGTAATTGTTATTATTGATATAATCGAGAGACCTTGCAGCTGCGATGCTGCCTTGTCGCTTTATGGTTCTCACAGCTTCGTAACAAGTGCAACCAAACGTGGCTAGAAAAGCGTAATAGAGTGGACATGCTTGGCATAACCACTCTATGTGTCAGACATTTAAAATTCTACGTTACAATTATGTCGTTTGTTTATCGACAATTTCAGTGTTTTAACGATTATAGGTAATTTGTAACAAAATTCAATCCAGCTCTTGTAAAACAATTTATATATATATATATATATATATATTATATTCTTAAGAGATTGATGATTGAACATAATTTATTATTGGTAAAAATAGCTGGTAAGTATATTATACATATTTGTAATTTGAGTGTTTTAAGAAAGGAGATTTCTCGCGATACATATCTTTCACAAGCGTGATTAGAATTGATCGTACAGTACTGAAAGAGGTGCGTAAAGTACGGATAGAATGCACTTACTGGAAATAAATAAGATAAGAAATTTGAGGCAAAGCTATATTTGCTGACGATACGTTGATTAGTTAATAAGGATTGCCACAGGGACAGGGATCATTTAGGTCCGAAGCAGCCTCGTTCGCTTTGGCAGCCTCTTGCACGAATCTCACTCGTTCGTTAACGTGAACAGCCGCGTGTAAAGCTCTGGCGACGGCGACTTCCGGTGTATCGACCACTCTCCCATCAACGCCAATGCTAGCTTCGCCATTTTTCGGAGGTATGGTCACGAAGTAACCTTCGTCCGTAATCCCCACATCGGAATCTGAATTAACTGCTTGATTAGCCAAATTAATCCTCTCGTTTAAGTAGGAAACCGTATTAACAGCTTTAGGTCCAGCAACTTCCGATATCTCCCGAAGTCTTCCGTCCTGGCCAATTCGAACCTGCTCGTTTTGAAAGACTCGAACGTGTCCATTGTGTCCCACTCGAGATTGCCCATCATTCTCCACTGGTGTCTGGCCATTCTGTCCAATGCGAGCTTGGCCATCGTTCTCCACCCGTACCTGCCCATTGTGTCCCACTCGTACTTGCACCTCGTGTCCCACTCGAGATTGGCCATCCTGTCCCACTCTGGCTCGTCCATCTGGACGGATCGACGGAGTTACCGATGAAACAATGCCTCCGTCGTCCGTGACCAAAACTTGCAGCAAGCCGTTTCCGGAAGCTTGGACTAGAGTACTCCTCGACTGATCGTTCTGACCTCCAACGGATCCTTCGTTTCCGGTTGTATCGGCTCTACCAATTTCCTGACCATTACCCTGCTGCAGACTAGTCCTATAAACGTCTTGACCTCTTCCTCTAACATTGTCCACCTCGATGACCTCCGTCCCAGAACCACCAATCACCAAGTTGCGTCCTTGAAGGATTCCCCCAGGGATCTCGACAAATTGCTCGTCCAGGCGATCGGCTGCAGCCGATCTGGCAGCCTCGTTGGCCAAATTGATCCGATCGTTGATCCTGGCTCTAGCGTGGGCCTCTTTGGCGGCGTAAACCTCATTGGTATCAACGACTCTGCCATCGGTGCCAATCGGTGCGGTTTCTACGATTCTTGTGGTACCATCGGCAGACGTGATCAACTTTACCGTCCCTTCGGGACCAAGTGGGACGCGCGGTGATAAATTTCCATATTGCAATAAAACTCCCTCGGAATGCAGTAAACTCGGCTTGGCCAAAGCCTGCTCTGCCAACAGCAGACCGAGTATTATCACGACGGTTCCCATTATATCGCGAAAATCCTCCCTTACGAATGGCTGGCGGCGAGTATGTTGAATAGAATTATGCAGCTGGCACACTGTGGCGATTGGACAGTCGTATCCCGTAGGTTTTATAGCAAATCCCTGCTCATGCAAGTCCCGCTGGTGGAAAAATGCCCGGCAGAAAATAGCGAAACTCTAAACTGATTTCCTCCGGCAAGGTAAGCCTGCTGTTTGTAAAATGAGGAGGCCCGGTTACAGACCGTGTCTCTGGATGGGCAGATCCTTAAAAATAAGCGCTAAGGTTTACCTTTCGTCTTTCCTCGAGGTCGAGAAGACACTCGATCCCGTTGCCATTTCTTCTCGATACTGACCCTGATGCCTGAGGTCGATCCAGTCGTGAATTGATCCGATATTGCGCGAACGATATATATATATATATATAGTTATATATAATATGTACTTAAACGATGCTGCATATATCTCGAGGATCCTATATGCACGCTTTTAGAAGAGATCGCGCTATTTTCTGCAAACCAGCGGTGCGTAGCGGATCAACACGATCGGTAATGCCATTCATGCATTCATCTTGACCTAAATTAAACACATAATTATCCGCGACGGCATCTCTCTACAAATCCTTTCAAGACTATCCGTATACTTATTCACTCGCCTTGTTCACTCTTCTTCGAATTGTTTTTCATGGAAATTCACAATCTTTACTTCGTTTCAGTTTATCCAAAATAATTAGAAAAATTCAAACAGTTTTTAATATAATATTTAATCAGTTTAGAATTTTATTCGATAGTAATACCATTTTTTTAGGCACAATAAAGCGATAAAGACTTAGAAAGGGTTGTTGGAGCGAGCAGTCGATCGATGGAAAGTGATGAGTTGGTTATTATTTTGGGCAATCACGTATTTCCTTTAAGGTGACTCGTTCAATAGTGCTTTGGGTGCGTTTCGTTGGTGAAAAGTCGATTGCACAGTAGAAGTGGAGAGCGTAGAATTTTTGTTGCACAAGATCGGAAGTAGGTATACAATAGTATTATTTCCAACGTCCATTTGTTGCAACATTTCTGATCAACTGCTTCGACAAGGATACACGGATATGGGATAGTCAAGTGGATCATCGAGGAAGAACGTTGCTCCGATTGGTGGGCATCTGTTTATTCTTCGAAATAAATGTCAATGTCAAGCATTGCGTTTATTGGGCAGGGCGTTTCCTGGCCTCACAGCGTTCTTTTTAAACGTACACGTGTCGATAGTAAACGCGTACAACCAATCGGGCCGGGCTGTTTTTCCTGCGAGCTATATAAGCCTCACACACACGCTGGATGCACAACACAAAACCCAAGTCCCTTGGCGAGTTCTGTGTCTCAGCAACGCTTAAGGATCTACGCGTATCGTCAACATGAAGTTCCTCGTGAGTACACTCTTTAATCTTTTTTTTTATATACTCTACTCTGTTTATATTTTTCACACTTTGCATATACCTTGTATGATATAAAAACAAATAATTCCCGAAAAAAAAAAAAGGAAAACATTTGCATCTACAAATTCTATTATCCAATCTCGAATAATTGGCAATCCATGCATTATTTATAATTAACAAGAATTATCTCCTTCGCACTTACTTCATTTACTCTTCTTTTTTAATATAATATAAAAACTTCTGTATATATAATAACATTTGTAAGAAAAATAGCCATCGGTGCTTTGATGTGAAGGAATGATTGTTTAGACTTTTCTGTGTCGAGTGTAGGAAAGAATGGGGGTGTAAAAATGAATGTTTGTAGGTTGTCCTGTGCTCAGTGGTAGCAGTTGCGATGGGTAAGCCCGGGGCATTGATAGGAGCACCCGTGGCTTACGTACAAGCAGGAGCACCAATAGGAGTGGACGGCCGAGTGGTGGATACGCCGGAAGTAGCGCAGGCCAAGGCCGAGCACGCCGCGGCTCACATCAACGAGCGGATCAACTTGGCGAACGAAGCTGTGAAATCGGCTTCGGCGGACCACGTTGTGGCATATTCAGCGCCGGTCGCGGTACACGCTGGACTTCCATTGGCCAGGGTCGCCCTTGGAGGTGCCCCTATTGGTCTGGACGGTCGCGTAGTAGACACACCGGAAGTCGCCCTGGCCAAAGCGGAACACGCTGCTGCCCACATCAACGAAAAATTCGGACTCAGCCAGGAATCCCTCAGATCGGCGTACTACAGCTCTCCTCTCCTCGTCAATGCTTACACCAGCCCTTTCATTCAATCCTACGTGTACTAAAGTGATTATGTAATTTATCCATCCCTCTCCACCCCTCCCTCCCCCCCTCCTATCATCCTCCGCAATCAAATCGCGGTACTTCTTCAACTTCGAAAAGGGTTCTCCAAACTGTGACACTCTCGACCTTGACTATTTTTGCAATTCGACTTTAATTGTAACGCTTTCCTTGTACATCGTTTATTCTAAAGTGTCGTTTAAAAATGTTTTCCTTTTCCAATCAACGAATGACTCGCAAGGTTTGAAATCCAAAAAGTGTATATTAATGTGTTTCTATAAATTATTTACCTCCTCTCATCCATATTTTTTGCCTCAATCCAATCTGCGATAATTCTCCATTTGCGAAAAGCTGCCATCAACCTGTGACACTCTCGACCTTGACAATCTCAATAGTTCGACTTTCATTATAAGGCTTTTCTGTATTCGTCATTCTTTCTAAAGTGTCGTTTAGAATTGTTTTTTTTTTCAACGAATGAATGACTCGCACAATTTGAAGTTCAAAAGTCTACCAAGGTGTTTCTATAGGTTACCCACCCTTTCCTCAGTCTTGTTCTTAGTTCAAAATGCGATTGTCTTCATCTACGAGATAACGTCACCAAGCTAGGAGATACCGGAGAACGACTCTCGACCTTCGAAATCTGAATACTTCGACTTCTATTGTAACTTTTTCTTGTATTCGTCATTTTTGTTCAAAGTGTCGTTTAGAAAGGGCTCGCTACGTCATTGAGTCAATAACCAAGACACAGGTTTTGCATGGCAGAAATAACCTTGATGGGGAAAATGTAATATTTCATGAAAATAATTAGCAAATAGAATTTTGACGTTTGAATTCAAAACGAGGGTCAAAGATATTTTGAAAATTAGTTATTACAATCTGCGAGGTTTATTATTTTATTTAGCCAAGTCTATAATTAATTTTCAATTGAATACTCTTCCTATTGATTTTATAAACGAGCTTTGATTTTTTTACTTTATCTCTTTCAGTCATGCAGGAAACAGTGCAACAGTTTGTAAATCACGTGGTATTGTTAAGTATAATAAGCAATTGTTTTTGAAATAAAGAAACACACACTGAAGTAGTAGACATTCATATACTACGCATTTTACTCTTGTCACAATGGGTAGTGTCGATGACGTGTTCGAAAATGCCATGGATCGATAAGTTCGTGGATCGATAATTCGTTATTACAGTGTGTCACTCTAGTCGAATTACCGACGCCCACCACGTTTCATTTTCTCTCAGACCTATTTCATATGTTTTCAGTCAAATCCGATTTGCATAAGATGAAAAATATCCTGATTAACATTAAGAATCCTGCCACTTGTAATTACCAGTCACGAACTGCTACAAAGTTGAATTATGAGAAAAATTAAATTCGTTTGTGAAAAGCAGAATCTCGCTAATTTGTTGATAAAGGGCAATTGTCTGGAGGATCGGTTGGTTCCCACGAGCAGTCAGGAGCTACGCGTCTCATCTTGCGACAATATACTCCAGTTACCGTGTCTGGGAACGGAGATATTGAATAACTCTGTAGGCTGGGCGTAGCGTGTAACGTACGTTGATGACGGATAAAAGTAATTACTTAAAATTCAAGCGCTACTACATCTTTAAAGATTTAAAGCACTTGCCCAATGCTAACTATCTTAATGCCTGATCGAGAGCATGCGAGTCCTCTCACTCAGGTTACTCTGCGAATATACCCCTACGTCAACCTCACTCCGAAAGCTTTTGTGTGTTAATAGTATATATATATATCTCTTTTCCTAAGATTATAATCAGCCACACGATGTGCTCAACATACACAGCCTTTTATCTTACTCTTGTTGTATAATGCTAGAAGAAAGTTTAAGCCAGCAAATACCAATTTATTATCTATGCAGCGAATGCTCGCTACGGATTCCCATTTACGTCCTGTCACTTGTAATCATTGTACTTGGTACACGCTTGACAATGTTCGACTTACGATTTATCGCTTATCGCTTGAATTATTCCTCCAACCACGGCAATCGAGTAGCGCAAATTTTATTAACGACGAATATATTATAATAAAGCTAAAGAGAAGCCGGTGACATTGAACCGGTAAAATAATTAATTAATCTCAAAAGAAGAGAATTTATCATTGACTTCTTAACTCTCTATTATATTTTAAATCAATTTTTTACTCTCCTTCGTGGAAACATTGATTATATTTTTTAAGTCCTTATCCTGGCAGATAATTTCTCGCAGTTACAAGCGAGAATATATATATGTGTATAGTAATTTGAAACGAGAAGTGGAGAGACAAGTCGGAAAGTCGTTGGCCGTGAATACGAGCAGCCGAGTTCCGCAAAGCTTTGCACACGCTTGTCACTCGATCAATCGGGTCGATTCGCAAAATCAGATCAAAATTCCTGCCTTTGTCATGCAAATCTGTGACCAGTTTATCGCGGGAGCCGCGATAGTTACGGAGAAATGCGAAAAGTCGCAAGAGTCGAGGTGAAAGTGGAATAGATAAAGGTCAGCATTGCACTTTACAGGCCCTTTTTTCTTTTTTCATCTTTCCTCTCGATGCTATATACGATATATATATATGTGTGTGTGTGTGGGACTATGAATTAATATTGTTTCATGGTGGGACTTATCCGTATTGAATAACCGGTCGCGCAAAGTCCCTGGTGAAATGCAGTACAGAAAATAGTAGGTATTGTAAGCTAGCTATAACGCTTTGACTGTGCAGAGGTGGAGTCCAACTTTTTCCATGTCATTCTCTAACGCGTATGGGTAACCCAATAAAGAACACGCCCTAGTTTACCAGTCTGCTGCTCGATAAACTCCCGTGAAACGACGCGGGGAAGAATGGACAAACCGAGGTTAAATTATTTCAGCTATTCCTATACGACTTCCATCCATATTCCTATATCTGGACAAAAATCACCATCGCTATATAGCTAGATGACTGGTGCGTATAAATAGGCAGAAAATGGATTTTTCCCCCATTTTTTCAAGCAAATTCCTGTGGAAGCAAATCTTATGGGAGAAATGTGAGAATTGTATAATATTCATTGAGAACGCTGTGTTATTGCGAGCGATTTGCTTATCTGTCACGGTGTTTTGGGCCGGGCACACGCGGAACTCCTGATGCAATTCCACTAGTTTTTCCCAACGACTGCCGAAAAAAGTCTGGACTTTCTAGTATTGGTCGTACGCGATTACCGAACGATTTCACGATGGCCGTTTCAGCGAGAGGTTCGCGATCAAAGAGATCTTGAAAATTCGCGGTAGCCGATGAGAAAGCTTCACGGATCGCAATTACGCTTGGGTACAATTAATTACGAGTATGATATACGGCCAATAAATTTCTGGTAGCTCATGGGGCAATCGGGACAATAAAAGTGACGGTGTACGATTGATAAAGGAGCATGCGCGGACGGCTGAGATGACGCAAAGCTATAACTATCTGCACAGTTCGTTAATTCAGCAACGTATAATTTCGATTAACACTGAATCAAGCAAAATCTTTCCATTGGACAGAAACTACCCCGAGAGGCAATAACGAGAGTAATCTCATTGTCCAAATTGCTGTAGATTGGACATAAACCGCAGAATGGTCGATTGAAATCAATTATAAAGACCGAGATAAAGTAATTGTATTGAGTATTGAAATAACGAAAGAAAATGTCTAAAAAACGAGGAGGAATATTTCTAGAATTATATATAATCGGTATAATTGTTGAATCATGCATGGTAAAATATGTCGTAAAAGGGATTATGGTGAATTTGAGGCGAGAGATTGGTGGATGAGGGAGAAAGAGCGCTGGCGTAACTATAGTTCAGGTTACAAGGTGCAGTCATGTATATATATATATATATATATAAGACTGGAAGAATCGTTAGGAGTTATAGAGCATCGAGGAGCGACGGTCGAATGCGGAGAGGAAGGAGCGCACTGCAGTGCCGGCTTTTATGGTGTCAAAAGTCATTTGTCGTCGTTGCATGAATACGCTGCAGAGTCAAGAGCGATCGGTGCGTGCGCGGTTATCGATGGAAAAGAGTCCATGCAGCGGGCCCATGGGGATTGTCGCGATAATAAATTAACGCAGCTTATATCGTTAATGGACGACAAGTGACGAAGAAGGCGCGGTCCCTGAACAATGTTGAGACACGGTATGCCCATTGGCGAACGCCAACTTTTCATCGTACCACGTGTTCTCAATGTATTCCGACGCGATGGTTAAATTCATTCTCGCTAATGAGCATGCTGATATTGACCGTCGGCCGTTGGTGCATTAATGCACTTACGTTCCCACGTTTCCAATAATTTATTAATTAAACATGACAAACCACTAATTAAAGCAAACTCCGTACCGAGAGAAACAAAGCTCCTATAGCTCGCGCGGTTGACATTTCAACAAATTAAGCTGACGGTTTACCCAGTTATTGTTATATCTATAGAAACCGGCCACCAAGAGTCTCTCCTGGATCTCTCGAGGCAGTCGCACGGGTATATATGTAAAGATTGTTGGATGAAAGTAATGGCGTTCCCTTTATAGCGCACGATATCCTTACCAAGGATAATGCATCGACGATAGCGACGCGACGCTACGATGTTCGGGCAGCTGAAAAGCTTGGAAGAAAAATGGCGATGCAGCGCGAGTCCTTTTGTTTTTCAAGTGCGGTGCAAAAAATGCGGGGAAGGCGTGGTCTCGTCCCACGACGCTTTATCTAAAAGGCTCGAAACGAATGGACGAATAAGAGATGCAGTTGAAATGATTCGATCTTGGAGAAAAATTCATAAGGGAAAAAATTGCAATTATATATAGCATGGAATTTATTCTCGATACACGCCGTCCTTCGGATTCCGAGTCCTTCGAACAGCATCTAGGGCTGCCGGGGCATTAAGAATCGCGCGCATGCCTTTGTTCGCTCGATAGGAAAACTTTCATAGCAATGGACGCGTACACGTATTTGAAACTGCGCGGAGGGAGGGACGAAAAAAAAGGATCAATGTTGTTTCAGGATGATGGAAACCAAACACGGCTATACTCGATCTGAACTCTTCGACAGTATTTCGTCATACAATCATGAAATAACACTGTTGGTTACGAAGGAATCCCCTCATTCGTTATTTATTATACGTTCCTTCTCTCTGCACTTTAGCCGAAGAAAGAAAGCTTTTTTCCTTGGGTAATCCTACATCGTCGAAACGCTATACGCTTCGATAATTAATTTAAATCATGGAGAGGGTGTAATTGAAAAAATGTGTACGTTCGCCAAAGGTCAAAGGGGTCAAGGTTAGGAGTAAAATTAGGTGGTTGCGCGAGAGTGGATGAAGTATGAATAACGGAGGGGAGGAAGAAGGGATGACGAAAGATGAGAGGAGCACCCCACTTTCTCGTACACACCGCACACATTCGCTCTCTCCTTCCTGGTATTTTCCTCGTCTGGCGCGAACAATTCCAATCGCACTTACGACCTTCCAGGTTTACCGGTCACCTCTCCGATCGTGCCGCCCGCTCTCCCCCGGGCTACCGCCAAGGGCCACCACGGGAGGGGTCGAGAGAGGCCAGCTATAAATGGTACCGCCAGCCCGTTCTCCAGGATCACAAAAGCGAGGACCGGCCGGGCATTGGCAGCAGGGCCTGCAGCGCACAGTGAGAGAGAGAGAGAGAGAGCTCAGGTCGGCAGCAAAGTGCTTCACGCTCGAGGATAACACGGGATAGAACTGATATAGGAGCAACGGTAATTAGAGACGCCGCAGTACCAATTGGAAAGAGCAGCAGAGGGGAACCCACGCTTAGGCAGATATGAAAGGATTGGTGAGTCCTTATTGACGCGGAGCCGGCTCAGGGCCGATGTTGAACAAAGGAAAGTGAAAGGTTAGGGTGGGTTAGGTCAATCGAACGGGTCATGAAAGCATCCCACGCGTACGTCCGCAACGACTCTTCCTCGCCTGGCGCCACGCTGGACAGTCGCGCTTCATATCCTTTCTTCCCTGATTTTTTCCACCTTCCGCCTTTCATCGAAGCGACCAATCTGAGAAACGTTTTAGTTTTCTTCTCCGGGAGAAGCGTCAAAGTTATATCGCGATCAGCTTGGATCCAGGCCGTGGAGGAACTTTTGCTTTCCGTTAGGATGGACATTTTAATAGACATTTTTCTATCATTTTAGATAATTATTCTCGCGACGGTTGCGTCATGCAGCAGGGCGGCTTATCTGGGGCCTCAGGGCTACGGTGATCATCAGCTACAGGCACAGCCTCAGAGATTTGCTCCACCAGCACCAGTGGGCGAAGATGGAAACGTGATCGATACACCGGAAGTGGCGCAGGCGAAAGCTGCCCATTTCGCGGAATTCGCTAGAGCTGCCGCTCGTGCTGCCGAGGATAAACAACATCAAGGGGCGCCAGCTTACTCTCCTCAGGTTCGTTTCTTATAATTATCTGCTTTATACCTTTCTTCCAACCCTTCTTTCTATCTTTTCAAATTTAAAGGTTTCTAACATTCAACGCTATTTCAGCGAATATTTTTCTTTCACGCGATTTATTATGAAAAAATTCTCAGTCTTGCCGTTCCAATTGTATAGCATTTATCGGTCAACTTAAAAAGTGTTTAAAGGAAATTGTGCTTTCGAAGAGAAAAGAATTATTAAGCTATAATTATTAAGACAATGATTTTCTTAACGTCGGAAGTATGAAATTTACATTCCATCTTACCGGCACGATAATTAGCTTCTGAATGAAATGTTAAATGTCCTTAATTAAGATAATATATGATGCATTTAATGAATGTTTCCTATTAGCAAACAAATATTTCTCAGTGCCACATAATTCCTTGATTTGTGATTAATTTATACACTTTTTCCATTAGTATTACCTATACTATCTATCTCCATGTTGTGTAACAATTGAATATCAATGAGTTTTCCACTCCTCCTAATATATTAATTATTCAATAACCTTTGTTCCATAAAATCAGGTAGCAACGTCTTCGTACTACCAATCAAACCCACAGCCAACGCCAGCTCCGTACGTTCGACAATCTGCTTTCCCATCCTCCCCGGTGCAGTCACCGATTTACAGGTCAAACAATCATCACTCAGCGGCTCCAGTTTACAATCCTGCGCCAGCTTATCAACCACAGCCGCAATACGACCCTCGTGGTAATTTTGTCACTGCAAAGGCCAACTACGTAACACCCACAAAACCGCCCAGCTTTGTGCCTGCACCTTTGGCAGAGGATGGAACCGTCGTGGACACACCGGAAGTAGCTGCTCTCAAGGCCGCCAGACTGGCCGAACTGGCCGAGGCCGAGGCCAGAGCGTACAAGTTTAATGGCCCCGAGGATTACAACCCAGCTGACAATGAAGGTACCTTCGAAAACTGGCGAGAAGGAGAGGGAGAGTGGAAGAGAAGAGCTGCTTAGAAAGAAACAAAAAGAAATCATTTTGTCAAATAAACACAATTCCTATACATATATCGATACATCAAATGTATATATATATATATATACCGAGTGTCCGAATTAATGAGAAAGAAAGGATCGTTGCCGGATGAGTTTAGGAAACACGAATATATATTCGTGTTACAAAGTTGAGATTAGATTGCACGTTGATCGCCGAATACGGTGTTTGGTCCGGAGGATGAGGAGTTTGAGAATTAAGGCGCTTAGTCAGAGTTTCGATGTTGCTGCTCCAGTTAGCCGCGCGATTGAGCGATCATAGATCAGAGCTGGTAGTGGCTCAGCGTCAACAACGCTTGGAGAATATCGTAGGTCACGAACGAGTTTCTCTTTCCGCCAATAGCATCGGACAGAACGGGATGATAGCCAGCTATATGGGTTTACCAACGGTGAGAGCAAACACGCGAGGAAAACCGGTTCTCTCGACTGTGAAACAAACTCAATTACGCTTTCGGATAGCCTCGGAACTCGAGCGCCGTGCCTTCCTTGCTCTTATGGAATACAGTTGCGTTCCCAATTACGATTCAGCTTGTTTCATATTATTGTGACACTGCGTCGATTACAGGGCAAAAACAATTCAAAACCTAAAAACATTTGGAGACTTTCCTTTTCTTTTTCGTTGAGCAATCGGTACAACGCACTCGCACACCCAGCGATCCACGTGCTCCACTGATCCTCGGCCATTGTTGCGGATGGAATTTGAACTTTCGATTGATTTTTCTTGCAGAGTATTCCGGACCATCCCATCACGGTCAATCCTTCGCTCCAGCTGCGGGACAGTACAGCGGTGCACCTCGAGTTTACCCCGCGGGACCTTCGGCAGGACCTTCTTATCCTGCACCCCAAGCCTTCGGAGCTCAATACGTACCTTTTGGAAAACAATACCAACCAGCTCCTGCCTACAGACCTCACAGCTATCAATCCCAACAATTAATAGGATCATACTGATCGTGAAAAATCCGACTGAACGAATCTGGAACTCTGTACATATCCTAGGCCAATAAATTGTTTTTCTACAGATTTTCTCTCGCTGCCAATAAACTACGACTTTATTTTTGACTCGCATCGAAAATATGTATTGCGTTTAAGAATTCATGGAAAAACATTGCAATGATCCTACATCCTTAACAATGACCACATCTTGGTCTATGATATACTTATCCTCTCTCTCTCTCCCCCCTGCAAATTCCTGACGCGTACATAGTGGGAAATTGAATCGTGTGTGGTTCGGCTAGTTTCACTCTGTAGTTTAACATGGAAAATGATATACTACGCTATATAGTTAAAAGCACACACGATTCAATTTCTCACCGTGTACGTCCTTATTTTTTTTCTCTTTTTGCTTTGCAGCATCCAAGTATGATTTAGCGAATGTAACGCGTGATTAGGAGCAGTTGATCGATATAAATAAGTAGAGCAGATTAGGCTATGACTTAAGTTTGACGAGTAAAAATTTTGTCCGGCTATAATATCGTGAGAGAACGTACGAACGGCGTTAACGATTGTGTTTCGTATATACGATTGACAAACGACTTTGTGGTCGTCGCACGCACAATTTGACGTGAGTTCTAAAAAAAATGACGTAACAATGGTACCTCTTGCATAGAAATTGGGTGGGGATGTAATAGCAAGTCGCACGATCCGTAAGCACCATTGCGACACATTTCCGTTTCTTCTCGTTAGCACCGTTCAAAAAGTTACGTTTCCATCCAATTGCAACGCTATCATTAAATTGGTATTAAGGCTAACAGCTAATTCAAATCTAACCAATTACATTTATTATACAGATCACAGTCGGAGATTTAGAAGTCACGATAATTACACGCGATAACAGTTGTTATTAATACGCCATCTTTACACACTATATATATACACGCTCGGAGATTTTGCTCCGCTCATCGATCCAGCCTCATCTGAGAGAATCGTAGATATTACAACATAGGTCAACGGCTACAGAGACGTGAGAATATCCCAGGTGGAGAGAACGGTGCACCAGGGCAATCCTGAAAAAGGAACTCGAGCATCGTGATTCGCAGAATCCTAAAGGTTAACAATAATAAACTAACTTCTATCTTCCAACAAATCGTTTATCAAAATTTATGAATTGCAATGATCCAGTTGTTGTGAAAGATACGAGTCGAGTGAAGAAGAATAGGACGTGATTTATGATAAATTTACGGAGTGCAGGGGGGGGGGGGATGAACAGAGGGGAAAAAATTGTAACAAAATGGATGAAAGAGGGAGAGAGAAAGTGAAGAAGGATCGCAAAGCTCGTTTGATGATTCTTTATTGGGGTCAGTCGAAGGCGGGGTCGATCGGATGTAACCGAGTATCATGATGCCTTCAAGGACACGGATGGAATCGTTCCTCAATTTTTCTCCTGTAAACTAATCGATGCACAGCTATAACGGAATACTATATATATATATATATATAGCTAAAACGAGACCGTTCATAAAATCGAAGACAATAACCATTCGACATCTCGTGTCTTCGGAACGAAATAATCGGGATATTTTCGTGGTCGTTGATCGAGGTGACCGATGATCAGTGTTTTTAAGTTAAGGTGCGGCGAAAACCACACGACATATACGCGTCTGGTGGCGCAAGATCCTATAAAAGCGAGATCGCCCTATTGCATAGGCGCACTTCTAAGTAAGACGTCTCTTTCGTAGCATGTCCGAAGAATTCACGGCCATGAAATTACTCGTAAGTGTCAATCGCGAGAGTTTCGACGTAAACTCGTGGATAGATTGCTGGTGCACAGTGACGACGAAGGATAAAGAATTCTGATAAAATTTAAAGGATGCATTGGAAAAAAAAGAATCGAACAATCTTTCGTTGGTTCAAAATAATATCAGTGTCAATTGAAATATGTCAGGGAACGTGACTAACAAAAGCAGAAAGCACAAGCGAGATTTCAACTTTTACACACACACACACGCCTTTATAACTCTAAATGTTGATCGAGCTGTCGTAAATCTCGCCATTTACGAGCTTTTCACTCGTTTCGGTATAGGTACAAACGTTTCTTTTCTTCACGCTTATGCAGCATCATATCTCTTAATCGATATCATCCAGAAATTACACTCCTATATACAGTGGCTCTTCGTGGTAATGATATAACTTTCCTCGTGTCTATAACTTATTGCGCCTCGTAAATGGGTATAGCGTCATAACAACATTCCGTTAACTTCTGTTTCAGATACCGAATGCTTCGCAAGGATTCATTAGCAGCTATTAATTATTAATGCCTTGTAAAACATATTAGCAATAACAGCTGAGAAATCACTTGTAATATATCATGGAAGTTTTTTAATTTTGCGACAATAACGATATTGTGTGGTGAGTGATCGTTTGGACTTTTTAGGTGGTAACGACTGCGTCTATTTTATTGACGCTGGCCGAGGGCGCGATTTATCAGGGACCAATAGCACCAATTGGGCCCGATGGCAGGGTCGTAGACACGGAAGAAGTGGCCCGTGCGAAAGCTGCCCATTTCGCAGCTCAAGCTGAGGCACTGGCCAGACTAAGAAACGCAAACGCACAAGTTGACTATGGAAACCCATACGAGGATAATTCACTACTGTCTAATCCTGTCTCGTTGCCAGAGAGTCGTATTTACGACCAATCAGCTGCACCCATTGGCTACGATGGACGAGTCGTAGACACCCCAGAAGTAAACACATCAATAATAAGCTATAACGATAAATTAACAGTATTATTACTATATAATTAGGAAAATCTCTCACCGACCGTACAGAGATCCTTTATTAACGTTCGACTCTCTGCAGCGTTGAGAGAAACACAAGAATTCCTTGCCGATAGCACGAGTCTCGAGTTTGCTTGCTCGGTTTCGATTAAAAGCCGCGCACTTAAATTATTATATCCAAGTTTCTTCAATAACAATAAAGCAAGGAATTAAATTTTCGTTGATTTATCAGAGTGAAAGGTCGATGAGAGTTTTTGCCGAGGTAGAATTTCCTATATATAGTGATTGGCAGGAGTTTTCTTGGAAAAGCAAAGTTTGTCCCTGATCGATTTGTTTATTAATGGTTCTTAATTGGAAGGTCGCTCGTGCCAAGGCAGCTCATTTAGCGGAGCATGCGAGGATAGCTGCGAGGACAAACGGAAACTACAACTACAATATGCACGATGACAAGCAGAGTGGCTTCGTTTACGTGACTCCGGTGCGTTTTGCATATTCACACATAACGCCGTTTGTTTACCGAGGACCAGCGGCACCACTGGGGCCGGACGGACGCGTCGTGGACACACCGGAAGTCAGCAGGGCGCGAGAGGCTCATCTGCAAGCTCACGCAAGAGCAGCTTCATTCGCGCAGTACAATCCAATTTACTATTAAGAAATAAACCATGTACTATTACATTCTCAAATTATCAACGAATCTCTGCTATTTCAATCGTCTACTCCATTCCTCCCACGCACAGTTGCAAATATTTATTACAGGAAAAACCTATGTTATCTCGCCAAATACGTATATTACTTTCAACCAAATTGGGCGAGTATTTGTATGCGCGTTTATATATATATATATATAAGAGAGAGAAAGGGGAGGTTCTTTATTGCAAAGTCTGTAATTTATTATGGGAATTTGTGTTGAGCAATGGGTATTTGTTGATAAAACGAGATATGACGAGACGTTGGGTTTAACGCAAATTACTTTCCATCGAGGTCATTTTCTATCCCGGTTGTGAGCGTGTGGGTTCAGGCTGCACTCGTTCTGTCATCCTACGGCATCGCATAACTGTGCCAAGTGACTCTCGACGCAGTCACGACACAACAGCCGCGACACTCGGGACTTTGGGCGGTTCCAGACACCGTAGGCTAACACGCGTCAGACAACGTGGTATCCTGCTGCTACATCTCGGTGGGCGTCCATTCTTTGCCGACGATTCGAAAGGAAGAGTATTCTCCCTATGGACAAATTCTGTACAGCTCGAGCTTGCGTAATTTGCTCGATGAGACAATTGGACGGAATCATAATTATTATAATAATAAAATATCGCGTCAGAGGGTAGGGCCGATCGTGCCCACGAGCTATATACAGCTGCTTCGTGATCGAGTTGCATCTTCTTCCAGCCGATTCCTCGTACGTATATATATATAATATATCCCCCCCCCCTTCCATTAAAAACCCCCGCGAGCCAATTCAACATCCCTGCAATTACCAAACAACACTTCTCGCCTCCGATTATCCGTGAAAAATCCTAAATCGAAAGCAAAACCGATACTTCATCATGGCAGACACTCGATTAACCTGAGAGCACAGCCTGGATTTGGTAAATGCAACGCTGGAATCATACGGCTCTTCGAATGCATTGTGAAAGCTTGCATCATTCGATCGTTTATTATAACGTTTAAACGTATAGGTGGAAATAAAGCGTATAAGATGAAATGGAGGATTTGCAGAATAAAATTCTGTCGCCTATATGGTAAGGAATTCAAAGTTTCGATTCGTGTTTGATAACGAGACGATGTGTAACGATAGATAAGAGTCGGTAGGAGCCGGGGTCGAAAGGTCGTTTAAGGAGAGTGCGAGGTTTAGATTTATCTGTATAGGAGAAAACCAGATCCGAGGACACGTATCCTACAGTGGTCGCGCTTGCAAGGACTTGCCTGACCATGCAAAACGAGGAATGCAACGTCACGACCTGGCCATACCCGCACTTTTTTCCAGCTTTTCCTCATCGAGCCTGTGTTTTCCGCCAGAGATCATTCGACACAATAGCCTTGGTGCGCGTGTGCACGCGCGCGCATCCTCCTCTTCTTTTCTCTACCGAAGCGCGTGCGAACGTGGCGCAAATTACCCCACGCTAAACCTCCATTCAGCGTCGAAAAACCATAATTATCTCGTTCACCATTAATTACCTCGACGTTCCATTATAGAAACAATCGCGAACTGGTTAAATCATTCTGTCAATTATTTAACTGACGTCTATTACTCTTTTTCTCCTCCCCCTTTTCTACAACACTTTTTCTTTCTCCTTCGAAAGATTCGTTACGCGTTCGTCGAGGGTTTCTTGGAAGGAGGAAAAGCGAGAACGACCCTCGGTCTCCAAGCCAATAATGCAAATGGGATCTTGCGAGCAATGTAAACAAGCGGGCACGCTTCACGCACGAGCGCACGCGTGAATGAAACGTAACGGCTGCGGGCCCGTGCGATTCGAGTTTTTCGGTGCATGTACGTGCGTTCCTTGGGAATTGTCTCGGAGAAATCGCACTTTCCTTCATTTCTCGCCGAGAGCGCACAATGAATTTTCTTCTCCAAATTGCACCATGGACTTGCGATGCGATACCTTCTCTCTTTCTCTCTCTCTCTCTCTCTCTCTCTCTCTCTGCAATAGAATTTATTCGCAACGAGCAATTAATCGTTCGTTCGACGCGAAATCTCGGATACGTAGCCCACATTGGCCAATTTCTTTCCTCCAGCTATTCTAATACTTTTTACTAAAACACGCAGTAGTAATATTTCACAAGAGATTATTTACAACTTCTCGCCCTGTTATTATATATATATATATATATATATATATATATATATATATATAGAGAGAGAGAGAGAGAGAGAGAGACCATATATGCCAGCTCATCACGCGAGTCCTAATTAAGACGGAAACAAAGGAGCTCACGTAATATATTAATATCGCACGCATGAAAACGCTTTGTAATTTGGCCTAATGTTTTCCGATGCCTCTTATCTGCTCGATGCTAATTATCGCTTGGCTGTAATATATGTTATATACGGTTTTATTCATTGGGAAAGAGAGAATGCTGCGGATAATTGAAATAAAAAGCATATATATAGGAAAGCCCAGTGGCAGTGAATCAGAAGCGTTTTTCTTGACGATATATTCTGTTTCATTGGTAAATATAACAGTAAGAATTCGTGTACGCTTGCTGTACGGTTATATATATATATATATATATACATATAAATGCATGATATATTATTACGTTTATTATTTCCATTTTTGTATGCTACTATTACGCGCGTACGGGGTAAGAGTGTGGGGGGGGGGGGGGGGGGGGACCGCTCGCTCGTTCGTTACAGTAAATGGAGGTAGAAGAATAATTATCACGTTGGACCACGGAATATAAAAATACATTTTAGCGCAATTAATCGTCGCTTGCATTTGGGCGCCCATTTGTCCCGGAGTCCTTCCAATTAGCCAGGCGCAGTCGGGACGAGAATCTCCGGGGGGCCCGGGACGCGTTCCTGGGACACGTCCTCGGTACGTACGTGGAATATATGATTAACAGAGGGCAGCTATAATGACGCGAATGAGAAATTTGTTATTGATATAGCAAGATCAGAGGAGGTATAGATTATAGAGAATTATTTGGCACGTTTGGCAGCTAGAGATTTCTCGATCGACGAATGAGCGGAGAAGTGGTTACTGCGTATGTGCGTGGTCCAGTTTGCTGTGTTACGGTCCTCCTCAATAGTGATTGTAGCCGTTGTAGAGCCCCGGAACGTAGGCGCCCGAGTGATAGGCTGGATTATAAGCGCCAGTTTCGTGAGAATCAGCAGGGCCCGCTGGCACGCGTTGGGCTTCCGCATTGTACAGGGAGAAATGTACGGCCTTGGCTTGCTGGACCTCGGGTGTATCCACCACTCGACCGTCCGGACCTAACGGAGCTGGTGGCCCGCTAAAAGTTTGCCAAAAGTCAACCAAAGTACAAACTAACACTCTTCTCCATGAAGAAACGTTAGTTTTTAAATAAACATATATACTATTAGCGCATCGGAAAAAGAAAGTTTGGATCGAACTGGGTGGAATTGTAAATTAATTCAACGATTATCGATGCCATCTTTTTATAGGCGAAAGAATTTAAAGGTGAAACGAATAAATTAGCGAGGAATGCGCAATGTTGTAGAATAGAACAAAAGACATACCTGTAGTGTGGGACGTAGCCTCCGGACGTATATGGTGTGTCAGGAGGACCGTAAGGTCCTGCGGGGCCCGGTCCTTTCGGTGCACGTGCGGTGGCCTCGGCCAACGCTGACAGATGAGCAGCTTTCAGCTGCGCAACTTCCGGTGTATCGACGACTCGGCCATCGGGCCCCAAAGGTGCCGGGGGTCCCCCTGCGTGGCCCCCGAAGTGTTGTCCACCGTAATATCCTGCCACACTAGGATAATACTGCGGCACTCCCAACGCCATGCTCGCCACTGCTGAGAATATCGTCTGAAAAGCCAAATAACTCGCGTTGAATATTAAACGAGCATATATATAGGAGATGGACACGAGTACACGAGAAATTTCATACTCGCGAGCGAGCGAAGAAAGTTAAGTTGTTTTGTGTAAATAAGGAGCAACTGGTTGGCGAGTACTCACGAGATACGCGATCATCTTGTTGGATCTAATCCGACTGGCTGCTGAATTGCTCGATGAGGATCGAATGTGAAGTTGGTCGAAGACGCGGATCGCACCACATTACAGCTTGCAGCATGTTGGATCGTAGAATTTATAGGGGTACTGGCTAAGGCCGGTTGAGAGACCGGGGCGTGCCCCACCCTAACCCCAGCAGCCGGTACTGCAACCGCCGGGCTAACCACACCCATGAAAATGCTCTCTTTAGTGGCTGCCCTACCCCGTAACATTTAACGCTTAACAATGTTCTCTCTCGTTTGTCCCGTATAACCTCGCCATCAACACTCTCCTCTCGCCATTCGTCGCAACTCGACGAGTCCCTTCCTCGATCCCCGACAATATTAACATTGACATTTCAACCAAAACCTCCTCCCTCAATTTTTCCCTCTTTTCTTCTTTCTCCACTCTAAGCACCCCCTCCGTACACGAGTAAACACCCAACGATGCCGCGCGAATGCCTGCATTTATTTACATTTCATCCGTAATTTTAGGAAGGTATATAATTCCAACGATCGTCCAAAGGACTACGTTCCCTCTTCTCTTCTTGTACGGATGCTCGATTATATACCAACGTTTATCGATCGATCCGAGGATTATCATTTTATCCATTCTCGTGTTGGATATATATGCAAAATATGCAACGTGCGATTTGTTTACCGTATAGTGGGTGCAATTCGATGACCTCAACGCTGATTAACATTGACATTTCCACTCGACGAGTCTACAGCTATATTGCATCAAGTAACTCGAAGGACAGGATTCTTGGGATCATTACCGTTGGCGAACGTAAGAATGTTGACCTTTCCGACCGAATGGATCACTTATGGGATTAGCCATAGATAAACCAACTTTTCGTTGCGTTACGTACTTTTCAATTTTCCGACGTTTATGACATTTTGCGTAATACGTTTAGAGAGGGAGATGCGCGCAGCTAGGTTGCTCCACTCCATTATTCCCCTCTCTCTCTCTCTCTCTCTCAGTACCTGATAAAACAATTCAGCAACGCTGAAACTTATGAATTGATTTGTAAGCGAGATTGAAAAATGGATTGATCGAGCTGAATGGTGCAGGTTATTTGTTAATAGGTGAAGCTAGGTGAAAAGCTTAAGGAGCAAGAAGACCGGAGCAATAAGATGATTTTTATTGTTGGGACAATGCGCGCTCGCGATGTTGCAACTTGCGTCCTGGTTCATCGACCAGGTCGTATGTATTGTTCGCGTGTCGGCAGGTAATAGGCGAATAGCTATACGCTACGGGGCTACTTGTAGAAGGGATAGAGCGACACTTGTCCTCAGTGCTCACTGTGATAACACGATAACTCTCGCAGTTCCTTCTGTATCGCCAACGTGTTCGGGCTTAACCGAGCCTGACGATATTTCAAAACGCACGGGGGACCAACCGCACAATTCAATTATATCTACATTTTTTTCCTCGCTTTCCTTCGTGGGCCAAAGCGAAAGTTGGGGAAAATCTTACATCTTACCCTACGCGCCTATATACCACAATGATTTTAACATTTTGCTGCAAACGGTATCACACATCGATGTGCGTGAGTATATATGTATATAAAGAAACTTTGCCATTCATATATTTCTGCAGGTTTTTTCAATTTTATGGATGTAACAGCTATTGGTCGAAATCGTCTCGAACGTTGCACTCTTTCCACTGGGAATGGGACGGTTCGTTTAAATAATAGAGGCTTAAATGTATAGTGATTAGTAAAAAATTTATTATATGTATACAAAAATATATTAGTTTGATTTCAGGTTGAACCACATATGAAAAATTAACTATTACATGCATAAGTGCTGTACCAAGCATATATTTCTATATAAACGTATCATTGAAAACGTATACACACACGCGATATGAGTATATATGTATGTAGAAAATGCTTCGGGTGTTTCGTACTTTTGTACCCACAGTAGGAGAACTTTTCATTTGCAAAACTTTAGAATCAGTTAAATTCAAATAAAACTCGCGTATCTATCATAATAAGTTAACTTTCACCATAATTGCAGGTGGCGTAATTATCTATGGAAATGTAAGCTGCAGAGTGATATTACGCAAGAAAGAAGGCACGCGATAACAATTATTTAATGGATCTCGTTGCGGGAGAAGAAAAATTTCCAGATTCTACCACCATCACGCTCCACGAGCTATAAATTACCTATATATCGTCGCTATAACGACGAGTTGAAGAATCATATGTTAAGATGGAAAAAACGTCGAGGAAGAACAAAGCAAAAAGGTATGTTTCAGGGTACAAAAGAGTACAAATTTTCTACCAACGAACAAGAAAAATTTGTACTATTCACGATAATCTTTGCTAAACAAAAAAAGAAAAAAAAAGCAAAGTCCTATTATCATCGCACTCTCCGAGCAGAAACTTGGTAACATTGCAACGCTAACTTTAGTATACAACTAAATTAAATGGAAGAACGAAGGAAAGATTTATATTTGAAGGAGTAAAATGTCTGGCGAGAGACAAGGAAAGGTTTGCACTGTATATTCACGACTATATCGATCACTATATATAAATGGTTCGAAACTCGTGCGGGTTCACTTGGTAGGCAGAAAATTTCTCGTCGTTGTTGTCACGCAGGGTTTCCGAAGGAGCCGGTCGAGCGCTCGGTGGAGTTTTAGTTTTGTCAAAGAAGAGTTACGAGAGATTAGATAGAACGGTTGGTGGGAAGGGAGGGGGAGAGGGGGTGGTGATTTATGGATGATAGGGGAAGGGTTGCGAGTGTTGCAGGTGGGCGATCTTGGTGAGTTCCTCGGCGTGCGCGGCAAAATGCGCAGCTTTGGCATGGGCGACTTCCGGAGTGTCAATCACGCGTCCATCATGGGCGAGGGGGGCCGGTGGTCCGTGATATTTTTGCACTGCCGGAACGTGGTACTTTGCGGGGGCGTCGTACTTGATTGCGACAGGCTCCACGTAGTTTCCAACGTGTCCACCCTCGAAGCCGTCGAATCCTCCTTCGAAGTCGTAACCAGAGGCGTATCCGTGTCCACCGGTCTTGGCAGCTTCCGCCGCGTGTGCCGCCAAGTGAGCAGCCTTCGCGTGCGCCACTTCCGGTGTATCCACCACGCGACCCTTATGGTCCAGTGGCGCCGCTGGCCCGTGGTAATAATTCGCCGGTAGGAAAATCGTCTCGGGATGACCCGGTCTCGCCAGAACCACTCCGAGGAGTCCGCAGAGAAGCAGCTGTAATCCCACAATTATATTTTCACTTATGAAATTCCTATATATATGTAAATCAGTTTAATCGCACTCGTCGATGGAGAAGAGAGTCGTTGAAAAAACTGTAGAGTTTTGGGAAAATATTGTAGAAATTCAATGAAAATCGGTCAGATCGTACAAAGTATATATATATATATATATATACGTTATGTAGAAGAGCGAGAACGTTGTTGTTGTTTACAGTAGAGACGTTTGGAAAGTGAAGCTATAACGGTCAATGGGGAATATCGTACTCACGAGGAACTGCATGTTTGTTCTATCCAGGATCGAAGGTTTCTCTGTTCGGCCGAAGAGACCGAGTTCGGTTTATATAGCTCAGGAACAATACTGGCGTTCGCCTGGCCGACGCTCTGTCACGCCACTGTGGCGCATACACGCGAACGACTATCGGCACAACGGTACACGTACACACGCACCCCGTCGCCTCATTTTCACATAATGTAAGAACGGCCGGGGGTTCGCGCGCGCCAACCGCCGTGCTATTTGGTAATTCGCGCGCGAGGGCTGCGAGAAGCAAGATTCGCGAATCTCCGGAGGAGTGGGAAATGGGTGGGGGGGGGGGGGTGGTGGTGGTGCTGTGAGAGAATTGCGTAGTGGAAAAAGGACGAGCTGGCAAGGCAGGCAGTCACGATAATGGCCAAGAGCGAAGAACAATGAGGAATAGCGAGAGGAAACGCTCGCTCCGAGGAGAAGAATTATATGCACGTCGGAAGGACCCTGCAAATGCGAGAAAAACTCTATATACGTCAACCACGTTTTTCCTTCCTGCGATTGTTCCGATATATATACCTATGTCATTTTATTTTCTCATTCGATATATTCCTGCGCCCGGCCTTGTTATCCATTTCGAGCGAGTTCAGCGCTAGTTTGCCGCGCGACTCGAAAGAAAAGAGAGTGGACCGGACTGAATGAAGCAATTTCATTAAAGTATGCGCGTAAAAGTCAAAGGAGCAGAAAACTCTACGGAAGAGTACCGGAAAAGACTCTGGGAGGAGGGGGGAGGTTTGTATTAAAATGAGAAAGAAGCAAGTTATTTATATCGATGGAAAATGGTATAAGAGCGAGTGGGAGGATAATAATGGTAGTAAGTAGCATTGCGTCAACAATAGAAACAGGTTTACAAGTCCAGTTATATAATTATTTCCATGCTAAAACAACTTAACGACGATCTTTCATTGGTATCCGCGCTTCTCGTATCGGTTCATATTTTCGTTCGGACGGTTTTAACGAAAGCATACCGAAAACATCGATATATAATGATTTTTAATCGAATATCGAATTACAACGCTATATGGTTCGTATCAGCTTTTTATTCGACTCGAGCGATCAATCTTAATAAGGTACATTCATATTATCGGCGTTCATCGAATCGGAACACTCTCTCGGTTGTTGTTAAATCGGCTCGCACGAAACTCATACCGCTCGATTTGCACACAACGCGCAACGTTTTTTCAGTAAAATCAAAAAAATCATCAAACATGCCCAACGCGTTGTTACACGCCTCCTACAAAAATATAGTATCGGTCAGTTTATTTGCATGCGACGAAACATTTGGACAAACCCGGCTCATTTCTCTCGGCTATCGCAAACTCCATTGTATTACGTAACTGCATCGAAAGTCGTTCAGTCCTATGCTAATCGCATTATGCGCCGCATAATTAGAGCTCGTGGCCCGATTCACCCAATCGTATCTCGTAAATATAAATCTGCATTATTCACGCTAGAACGAAAGATGCTAATCTGCGGAGATTTAACAGAGTCGAAAAAAATCATTTATGAGAGAATAAACGAAATTTCGAATAATCATATATATGTTCGAAAGCTCATCCCGATTAGCTCTAATGCCTTTTCGCAATCCTTATACAAATTAATATATATATATATATATATATATATAGACGAAGGACAAAAATCTATATAGAATTTACGCGGATCGGATCGAGGAACGTTACCTCACTTGTAAGAAAGTTGGTAATTAATTTGTTTCGCTGTTTAATTGTTTCGCGAATTCCATCACGTATCGTCTCGCATTTTCCTCAAAGGTCGTATCTTGGATAATATTTAATTCGACCTCGGCAACCAATAACAACAACAACAACAATAATAATAATTGGTACAAAACAACGAGCATTGTTCTAATTGCGGCAAGTCGTTACAGGTATGGATACCGGGTGGCACGAGTCATTACAAGGTGGCAGCAATTTCTCGCCACGATCGTGCTCAGTGTGGCAAGCTATTTCGTGCAACGAAATATGAATTTTTCGTAGTTGTGGAAAAATGAATCGTCCTTATTGCAGGCTGCCACTCTCCTTGTCAAACCGTACCCTCCCCCCCCCCCCCTCCTCCTCCTCTCTTCCACCAGACAATAGAAAAGTTTTGCCAACCCCCTCGTCACCCCTCTTCCATCCTCCACGTCAAATCGCGAAACTCCGATCAACACAACGGGGCACAGTCGATTAGCCACAACCGATTGGTGGGGCATTGACAATATTGCGCAACTTAAATCCACACCGTATATAAACGGGATTTCCGTTCTCCCAGGGATTCGACAAGTTTTCATAGCGACGAACGCAAGCTTCCGGTTTGCCCAGCAGTGATGGAGTACCTAGTGAGTGTTCTGTGGATCACGTCATATACATGCGATACACGCGTATATACATACATATATATATATATATATATATTACCTACCCCATCGATTGCCCGGAGAAAAACGTTGGATGCGACACGAGAACGAGTGTATACTGCAGAATTTCGAGTGGAATACGACATCGATGTAAAAGTTTCCTTTTTTTTCTGTCCATTAGATTTTGGTGATATCCGCGGTGGTTCTGGTATCGGCCCGGCCACAGCACGACTACTACCAGGGTTACCACGGACCACCGGCGCCAATTGGGCACGACGGTCGCGTGGTGGATACACCGGAAGTCGCCCAGGCCAAAGCGGCCCACCTGGCAGCGCTTAGAGAGGCCACAGCCAGAATCAGCCAAGGTGCTTCGCCGGTTTACGCCGGAAATCATAATTATTACGAGGGTGGCTCGCAGGAGAGAGCCTACGACACGCCGGTGCTGCATTCCGGCGTCTTCCGCGGTTCTTCCGCTCCCGGCTACTTCAGCGCCGAGACTTACGGAAGCGAGAGGGCTTATCACGGTCCAACTGCCCCGCTCGATCACGAGGTATTCCAATAATTATACTTTTACACCGTTCGATCTCTCGAATTTTATTTCACCGAATATGATTCGTACCTTTTGAGAGAGGGAACTCTGCCGTTACGAGCGGCCGATCGAAGGAGCAATGTTGGAAATGAGAATTAACGATGATTGTTTTGCAGGGTCGAGTAGTGGACACACCGGAAGTGGCTAAAGCGAAAGCGGCTCATTTCGCGGCTTACAATCATCTGGCGTCGAAAGTACCGCATGGACCGGTCACCTCGGGATCGGAGGAGTCGTTCGCCGATTCCGGATCCTTCGAGGACCAATTCGATACGTCAGGCTTTGGCAACTCCTTCCAGGAACAACCGTTCTTCAAAGATTTTGCCAGCACTTACTAGATGCTACTATAATTATATTCACGCTTTTATATATATATATATATACATATATACGACTATACGATACTTTATTTATCTCGAGCTGGTCCAGAAGTACGCGCACTGCCATTCGCCGTTGTTACGTTATGTCGATGAGGAACAGAAATAAAGGAAAGAAATAAAAGCTTTGTTGATTAAAATACAATCGCCTAGAAGCGAGCCTAATCCCTTCCGCAGATTAACGCTCAGTCCCAGAATTCATTCGCTTGAAATTTCCCGCGTTTAATCTATCTATCTGCACTCTGCTGCAAAAGTCTCGCTCGAAGAATATATATATTGCGACAGGATTTCCACGCTTAGGCGAAAGTTTATCATTATATGTATTATATTCCAACGTCAAAATATTGATGAGATTGCCTCACGACTCGTCTCGTTAGGTACGGCCTTAATTCTACGATAATATTCTGTATTTTCGGTGGATTTTAGTCAGGAAAAATTCGTCACCCCAAACTGAGAGTACCGAGTGGTACCTTTTCGAGGAAAGTCTTTTCAAAGTGGAGCAGAGGATCGATAAACGCAATCACGGAGCTATATAATTACGAAGGATAACGAGGCCGATTTTGCAAGGAGATTTTCGCGTCGGAGGGTATTTGGCAAACGATAAGTTTGCCACTCGTTAAATTTGAAAGTGATTTGCCGGTAGAAATTTGAACGATTGGACACGGCGTTATGAGCAAGTGGAGGGGGACTGCTGCACGGCCGCGAGAGTCAAACCGCAAACGACAGAAAAGTCAAAAGCGATTCTCCCACTCTCCGGAGTGTTTCGTACGCGGGACAAGCAGGAAGTGTCAGCGGCAGTCGGAAAGCTGGAAAAACGATCGCCTCGATACCATTACCCATAGCCCCATGCGTTTCTCAATTGCGCGCCAAAACTCGCTTATTCCGAGACCACAGAAACTCATTTTTATAACGCTCGGAGATCTCACATTAGCCAATGCAGCACATTAAACCATATAAAATCCTATCTTGTATACTACCGGATTGCTTTTTTACTCTTTTCCTTTTTTCATTATTACCCCCCCGGGAATCTTTTCCTCGCCACAGACGAGAGTAGCCATTATTGCGACACGCAAATTGTTCAATCGTCGATTTAAATAAAAGCGCGCGCGCGCGAGCGAGCCTCGATAAGCGATCGACTAACACAGGCATTCGGTATTTGCATCCGTTTCTATTCTTAGCGACACGCCTAATCTCGACGTCTCTCCGCATCCGCGAATCGAATTGCGAAACGATACATCGTCTCTTTTTCTCCAACGCGGCGTAATAATAAGGCAAAAGATTTTCCTTCCATATATTCCCGCTTCTATATATATATATATATATACAACACTATTGCTGTCTTATTTTGCAGTATTTTTTTTTAATACGCTTTTCTCACAAATATGTTATATATATATATATATATATATTGGCGTTCGTTAAAAACCGTGGAACATGAAAGCACGTTAGCCAAGATATCAGTGCTCATGCGCAAAGTTGCATTGTTAAAACGGTATTGGATTAGATAATTCGAGACAGAACTCGTGTTATATTTTGCTATCTAATCGCACGTGTTACGAGTGCTTACAAGGAAAATTCAGCGAGCACGAATGGTTGGATTTTAACGGTTGCCGATAGCGAACGCAGGTATTTGCCGGAATGGTAGAATTTTAATCGAATGGCAAGGGGTTGATGAGGGGGGGGGGGGGGGGATCGATGCATACCGTTTTGCCCTGTGATCGTGACCACGATTAACATGCGCATTAAGCTCGCGTTACACGAATCGCACACGCTGTGAGGCAATAAATGTTCGCGTTATTGGGCAGGGACAATCATCGATCTCGAGAGTTGCCTCATCCCCCCCTCTCCTCCATGAAACAATTGACAGGCATAAAAGCAGGCGCATCGTTCACCTCGATTCTCTTTATTCTCCAACTTGCTCAGCGGTCTCGACGCGAGTCGCTGAAAAAAACAACAGCCTCTGCCCACTCGCAATCTGTAAAGAACGCTCTCGCGCGTCTTTGGCGAACGTGCGAACAACGATGAGGACTCTCGCGAGCAGGATATTTTTCAGCCGGTCCATGGGAACTGTCCTTTGCCTCAGTCTCATTGCTTACACTACTTAAAAACTGATGGAACAATTATACTGTTCGAGAATGTCAGCACCGTGTGAATTGCGGGCTACGCATGGCTTTCTTGCAGATTCGTCTCTTTAATATTTTCTTTCTTTCCGCATGCACTTGAGGAAAATATGTGAAAATACCAAACTCGTACAGCGAGCATATCCGACTGAAAGATTTTAAGACAACGAGGGAACAGTTGTTTCAGTGTACACGGTTGAAAATCCGTGAAGACGCAATGACTTACTCGAGCTTCTCTGTATTTCGCGCATTCCGAACAAAAGTCGCGGGCCCGTGTCGCCAAGTCCTTTGACTTTCCACCGTTTCTCACGAATTTTCCACGTGGGAATGCTTGCAAGAATATATAGCGAGGATACTCCTTTTTAATATTTATGGTTCGGAGAGAGAAAACATTTATATTTAACTTTATAATTCTCAAAATCCAAATAGACAAGGATAACTCGAGAGGGTGTCTGCATTACAAGAATTCCGAGATCAAATTTTTAATTTTTTCACAGTTTCTATACTGCAATGCAGTATATAGATACGTCTATACATAGAACAACATTGAATCGGACGTGCGAGCTAATTCAATCGAAACGTTTGGAATTGGACTAGTCATAAAGTGTCCGTTGACTTATATATATATATATATATATACATATATAGTTTGTACTCTTGAAAATCAAAGAGACAATGACCACTCGAGCGTGTCTGCATTGACGCGAATTCCAAGTGAAAAGCCGGACTCGGCCGTGGCGCGGAGTCCTTTATTATCGCGCGAGCTATTACTCTTGCATGAAATTCACACGTAAGAATACTTATGTGGATATGTGGAAGAATAGCGACGACTAGCTGAGTTTTGATATTTAGGGTAAGCACAACACGTATATCAAGCTTTATATGCTCTTGAAAATCCAAGAGACAACGACCACTGGAGCGTGTCTCTGCATTACGCGAATTCCGAGCTAAAAGCCGGACTTTTGTCACGCGCAAAGTCCTTTAATAATCTCGCCTGTCTCGACGCGCACCTATACCAGCAGAATTCCAACTAATCCCTATATACTTGCACACAAGCGCGCATTCTGCAACCATACGGATCGTTTCACCAATTGTCCGGCTCGATACGCGATCGTTTCACCATACATATATATAAATCGCATAATGAGGCAAAAATGAGATTTTCAACAGATTGCTTCGACTCATGATCAGATCGATCGATCACCGATAATTGCTATAAACGGATTTTACGCTGAAATCCGATGACATAAATCAGTCGGAATAATTTATTTCAACGCTCCATGAATTTATAAGCGCTCCACCCTTTTTTTATACCTCGTTTATACGAGAAACAAAAATTTATCGATTTTAATGAAAAAAAAAAAAAAAAAAATCGTGATGATTTTTATCTTATTGTCCCGCGTGGTATAATTGTTGCAAAATACATATATAAGCTAGGGTGGGAGGTTCCGAGGAAACGAGGCAGTGTCGCGGCGAGTTCTCGCTCGTGCAGAGATTTCAACGTGGTATACAGGCAAGTGAGATTTCGTGAAATGTATAGAACGCAATACGGTAAGAAATGAATGAACGGAAAATTGGATGGAACTCTGTGGAAATCCGCAGACTTTTCTTCTGTTTATTGACGTAATAACGCAGTGTGCCGCAATTAATAAAACAAGACGCGCAAAAGAGATGCCGGGCCAGAAAGCAGTAAGAGCACAGCGCGAGAAAATATACAGTTGCATTAGCGTGCTCGCACGCGCATGTAATACATGCGTGAAAATATATACGTGCTGTGTACACATTGCGAGTGCGTGATATAGCAAACGCTACCGATCCTCGATCGTTACTGTATAGATCCGAATCTCTGTTATGCAAAGGCGCATTATTTTGACGGAAAATCCACGCAATCCCATCACGCGATCGACACTGTATAGAAAGTATTTCCCCTCCAAGTTTTCTGCTCCTTTTCATTTTATTCCACGGACTTTCGGCAATTTATACGCACACCCCGCGCCCCTTCTATATACCTATATACTGCCCCTCGTCTTATTTTCTACATCGGTAATTTAATTAAGGCCAATAATCGCAAGCGCCGCTCCAGAAGAAACGTGCGCTACGTCGAATTAATAGAACTTGGAGCTGTGCGAAATTTGCCCGCGGTATACGAACCCCTTTTATTTTCTAATTTATCGTACGCCAGGTTTTTATTGCCTGTACCCCTCATTAGCGAAATTTTACCGTGCACCGGATGTGCCGAGTCCAGCAAAATACCATCAGCAATATTACGATACGCGGATCGGTCGTTTCTCGAGGTTATACGTATATGCGTGCCAATGGATCAATTTGTTGATTTGGATTTATCGGAGATTATATATTATTATGTTTGATAAAACGGTGACACTTGGACGTATTGCGAACCGTGAGGAATGTAATCTGATTTATCGCCCGTTGCATCGGCCACGGTCGTCTCTCAACGAAGATTTAATAGCACGAGCTTTAACCGCATCTGTCGCGTGGCACGCGTCCAACTTGAAACGCGCGCACTGGACAACTGATTAGCGCATCTCGCAAATCATCTTCAAAATATATATAAATCGCATCGTCCGACTGACGACTGTAAATTTAGAGTGGGCTAACGGATGATCCATATTAATTAATTATCCTTTCTGGAAATAACTTCGTATCCACGTGTTAATTCTGACGTCTCATTCTCCAAATGGTTCCTGCATGTATAATTTAAATGGAGAGAAACGAATGCTTAATTATCTTCATTCTCGTCCTCTTCCTTGCGATCGAATAGCGTCTAATAAGTATACTTTTATAAAAGCAAGGTTTTCAATCAAGACCGCGTTGGAATCGAGCGAAGGATATGTGGATACAGGATATGAATAAGTGCGAGGAGCAAAAAGACGGGTAAATTCGTCTTATCTTATTGAGAAAAATCAGGTGACTTGGAGGACACCTGTCCGCGTGACCTTCCGAACGTCGAGCACGCCACGCTCTCTGCATTATTTCCCGCAATCGCTTTTAATTACAATTTTACATCTCATTCGTCTCTCCTCGATCAACTTTATATCTACCAAGGACGGTCGAGTATCGTTATATGGTCGCGAAAAAATGCCAGGAACAAAGGGGTCGACCGAGAAAATCTCGTAAGATTTCGCAGCGTCCCCAAGTGTAACATCGAAGAATTTAATTAATTCCTCGTACGGATAACCAGTTGTAATGTTGAAAGAGGAGGAAAAATGCTAAATGACGAACAACTCGCCCTCGGATAGATCGAACTTGCAAAGGTTTCGGCGTTGATGATAATGTATAGGTACGATAATCTAGATATTTTTCTCGAGTTTCAGTATGGTACGTTTTTGTTAGGCTGCCCCGAGTTCATTGGTCCCGGTAATTCCGGTCAGTCAAGGGCTGCTGGGATTTTTCAATGCCCCTGGACAGCTGAGAATGACAAAGAGAGAGAGAGAGAGAGAGAGGAGAATGAAGGAGAGGGAGGAGGTCGAAGAAAGAAGCTGTGGTGCAGCAGAGCTGACCTTGGCATAATGATTACACGGCTGAAAGAAGAAAGAGCAACGTCGGGAAAAGAAGGAGAACAGGGGAAGAGCGCGTCTCGAGGAGCCGGTAGTAGGGCTTCGTCAACCTAATGTCAATGTCACTACTTTAGGTGTTACACTTGCTGCAGGGTGTGGTCCCCTCCTACGGGTCACCGACTCCCTACCAGATTCTCTTATATATAAAAGGAGATCCGATGCACGCCACGACATATATCTACAGTCATTTCCTTAGGGCGAGTCCTGGTCATCCAGTAGCGCTATACAACATTACTAATCATGAACGCCTTCGTGAGTATCCTCATTCTCGTACGCAATTCTCTATTGTCCGAAGACACAATTCATTTGCCATGAATCATAAGCTACAAGAAACCTCGCGAATTTAACGATCCATCAGGCTTCTTCGGGAGATTTACAATTTTAATCGTGTTTCGATGTTGGCTGTATTTGGGAGAACAGTGTGCGAGTGAAGAGTCGAATAATCATTGATGGAGGGACATGTGGATTTTTCAGCTTATTATGTTGAGCCTTTTTGGCATAGCGGTGGCATCTCCAGCTTACTACGTGCCAGCGGTGATTCCTTATAATTATCCGTTGGATACACCCGAGGTAGCGCAAGCGAAAGCTGTGCATTTGGCAACACAGGCCTACGAAGCTGCCAGGAACACTCTAGGATATGCATATGTGCCAGCATTTGGTTCCGTGTATACGCCTGTTTTTGGTATTGGCGCACCCATTGGAGCTGATGGTCGCGTCGTGGATACACCCGAGGTCGCACAAGCCAAAGCCGCTCATCTCGCTGCCCATGCTCAGGTGCCAAATACAACTCTTAATAATATCACGTGCATTACTATATCATCCTTACTCCCTCATCAAGTTTTTTCTTCCTTTCATAATTATTCATAGACTTGACAACAGCAATTACGACTTTGCTCACTGGAATGTTAGCCTTTATATTTATTACACCAACTATAATTACTGTATCATGAGACTTATATCCATAATTATTAAGTGCTTGTAGTTGTACTGTTTAAAATTAATGCTTCTTTCTTGCAAAGATTAGAAAGTATCGCCAGTAATTGTTCGAGTATCGTTGTGTTTGTAGGAGGCTGCCAAAAACGAAGGTGCTCCATATGGCGCATTGGCGTATGCCACATCCCATAATGTTTATAATTATGGTGAGGCGCGCAGTGCCCCTCTTGCTTCGGATGGAAGAGTAATTGACACACCTGATGTAGCCAAGGCCAAAGCAGTACATCTTGCGATACATGCTGAGGAAGCAGCTAAAACTGCGAGCCAGTAGAACTTTCTTTCTGGCTGCTCCAACTATTCCGTTACTCGCATGATATAATAATAAATTTGTGCCATTTTAAAAATTGTAAGTTTCATTTGAATAAAGGTGCGCAATAAAAACATCAGCAAGTAAATTCTTTCTAAATCCGGCATCAAACATCTTAATTTTTCAATTGTACAGTACTTGAAAATAAATTTTAAAGCAGCAATTTGCTAATGGAATGCAATAATGGTACGACACAAAAATATATAAATTTGACGTAAAACTCCATAACAATCTAATATTGTGTGTTCTGCCATTAAATAAAATTGGCCCCAGATAACTTCTAATTTTCACTCGATGATAACTACCCTATCTTTTAGTAAATATCCACGTATGATTGAAAACATTATTGGTTTGTTAAAACTATTCCTAATCAAAGGTGACAAAAGATACATTTACAATTTTTATTTCACATATTGCTTCGACTCTTCATATAATAGTTGCTTAATTTCTTTCGCGGTATCATTTTCCTCTTAATCATCATCCCGGATTTAAATAAGACACGTTTTGGCCGAAATAGGTATACATGAAATCATGGTAGAAATAGTGTTGAAATCAAGCCCAATTTATGCACAATCAAATTACGTAATGTTGATAAAAATGCCCTCGTACAATAAACTAGAAAATACTAATTTCTTATGTAATCTAACATTTTCATGTAAAATTAATAATTATTACATTTGTATAAAATAATAATAGACAAGGATTGGTTGTAAAGATGCTATACAAAATTAATGTTTCATGTTAAATTAAGTCATTTGTATCTAATTATGGAAATATTTTATAATTATTACTCCTAATTTTATTTAAAAGCATCATTGAGACTTTCCTGTTTGGAGTGATTTTCGTGCCATTTCTAAAATTCCTTCTTTTGTTTTGTTCACACCAATGAATCGTACTGCATGTACGAAGACTGCATTATCAATTCCACATGCCTTAACAAGAGCTTCCTCTCGTAATCCAGCCCAAGCTTCTGGCAAAAACAGTCTGCGAACAATAAAATTGATCAGGCTTTTATCAAAACTATTAAAAGTTATTTAACTTTATATATTTTATCTACCTGCAAATAAAACTTCCTGGAGCAACAGGTACGCATTGCACATTAAAATTAGTGTTTTCAAAAATCACATACTTTAATGGCGTTTCAATATTCAACTCTTTTTCTAAGTCGAATAAATGTTCGGTCCATGGACAAAATGGTTCAAGAAGGATAATTTCACCACTTGGATCCACCTAGTTGTCAAAGTCTTAATTATTTAAAACACCAAATTCTAATAATACAGAGTTTAATAAACAATTTAAATTTACCTCAAATCGTTTTTCAATTGCATTTTTTACTATAGTACGTGCAGGTAGCCATATATTTACATTATACTGTACAAATTCCATGAATTCTTCTCCTACATATTCTACGGCTTTCGAAAACTGGATATTTTCATCTTGACCTTTTTGATTCCAACGAGGATTGAATCGAGCTACTCTTGAACTTAATCCTGTTACAATACGGTAGCTAAAAATATAGTCCAATAAATTAAATTACTTAGAAGCAAAAATATTAGCTTCGATATAAATTTACAAAATATTACTTACGCAGGCTCTCCATCACACATAGGAAGTCCATTGTCAGTAGCATCGATTTCCTTAATCAGACTATTATAGATCTTTTTGAAAATAATATCAATATCACTGTCACTTATTACCTCAGTAATTACATTTTTAAGAATCTCATGGCCATAATGACAGTAAATTAATCCAGCACTACTTAACTTAATTTTTGGATCATATTCATTAGTATTTAAAACTGTATTTGCAGTCTCCTTAAAATCCCTAAAAATTCATTCTTAGCTGAAAATATTATTAATTTTACATCATTATACATTATTAAAGTGGTACTAACTTCATATGGTGGTCGTATCTTTTTGTTGCATGATCATATTTACCTCCTACGTCCACAACAATGTCACAAGTATTTAAAATACTAATTTCTCGAGACCTACAAATAAAAATACTTATTTCCTACTCAAACTTTACTAAAAACTGATACTCCTCAAAGCTTTTAAACAAGTTTTAAAATTCTCTGTAAACTCACTAACCTCACTATGCTAGCATTCTTGTACTTTGGCAACTGCTTTAACAAAAATATAGCAAGAACTTCATCACAGTGAAAATTTCCACTATGTGTCCCTATTTTGATTGCTTCAGACATCGTTGCTTTACCAAAATAACGTAATGTACACTTCCTGACTGTAGGTTTTAGGATTCTGGTAAAAGAAGTGTTAAAACTTTGAGATTTATAGAATATTTTGACAAAAGATTTGATAAACATTAAGTATAATTTGAATAAAAAATTATAATGAAATTAAAACTAACCGAATATTCTCAATAATAATAAGAGATTACTATGAAAACCATAAATACACATTTCTTAACTTAAGGCGTCTTAAGGTCAAGGAGGTAAGCTTGAACTGAACGAAGCAGCTTGATGCTAACCTAACATCTCAGTTTTCCACGTGCTCAGCGCCTCAGCGGGTCTCAGCGTGCTCGCTTCACTGTGCAGTCAGCAATACATATATATTACATTGTACGATAATGGATAGCGTGTGTGTGCATGTCATCTACACGACAGGCAGAGACCAACGTAAATGTGTTCATTAATGTTCGAATTAATGGAATACATTGTGTTATTCGAAAACACAATCGTATAAACAGCAGTATAAAAATTTGAATTCGAGTTTATTTATACATATATAAATCTTAACCTTATTTTATCCTAAAGAACTGTCATAAAACATCATGCAAGTAGAAAAAACTATGGAGCAAGCATTGCAAATGTGTACTATATGAATGTTAGCGAGAGATAAAAGATTGGAAAACAATAAATTCTGTCATATAGCTATACAAATAGTGAAAATGGTATTAAGAATTGACAGCATTCACCACTCGACAATATCAATAAGTATAGCTTAATAGACTTATTTAATGTTTACTACAAATTTTATCAAATATAGTTTACTAAGATATCGCTCAACGACTATAATAACGTCAAAACTCAAAAAAATATAAATTTGAGTTGAACCTTTGCAACACAATCATATTTCATATGCTCTCTACCTGCTCTACTATTAAATAAAAGTCCCTCCTTGATGACTCTTCTATTTTTCACCAAGTGTTGATTGTACTACTCTTTAGCAAGGTTTAAAAAAGTGTTTAAAAAATATTAATCATCCGTTCAAATTAGACCCAGCTTGCATGCTATAAGATTATGTAACACTGATATAATTGCTCTTACAATAAATTATACAATACTAATTATTTGTATAATCTAAGTCAATTATGTGAAATTAATAATTTTAAAATTAATTATTAATATCTCATGTTTTGAAATCTCAGCTGTGCCGTTATTGGAGCCATATATCCTTCTTTACAAGTGGCGCGGATCATATTATGAGTACGCTTCGTTTATATTTTTAACCGGTATTACGTAAATCATATTCGCCCTTTAAACAATATAAATAATATACTTTAAATTGGTAATAAAACACTGTGAAATTTATTTCAATCGTTTAATAGATTTGTAAGAGCAAGCGAACAAAAATACTATATAGTATATACATATAGAACATGAAGTCCAACCTTCATGGTTTATCTACAATGGTACAGAATACAATAATTTTTACATATTTATAAATTATAATATATAGCAACAACATATAAATGTATAATTTTGTTTCTTTAGCTTATTGTCACCATTACTTAATTTTTCTCCTATTATAATCTGTCATCCATTATATACATTTTTCATGTACTGATGGCAATAAATTACGATGAAATACGAAAACGCTCAAACAATTTACGGTACACAATAGTGTGTTATAAATACTGAACTATCAAATACAAAATTCTCACATTCGATTCTATGATTTCTTTCAATCGCTGATAATAAATAAGTAGAAAATGAAGTCCGAACAGTGCGATAGGACGTTATAATTACAATTATTTATAAACTTTAAATTAAAAACGAACAAGTTAAAGAAGTAAATCACATTCTCGTACATTTACAACATTGCAGATTTTGTGAGTATAATATTTTAGCGAAATTACAGTAGACAAAGTATTATTGTATTTCGAGGTATCTGCTGCGTAAACTTCGATGAAGGAAGCAGATATTTGTATGCGATGACAAACAATAATCCACCCGGAATATCAAATCTTTAACAATACTTGCTCAACTCTCTATGTGGATGTTTTTGCTCATCAAAACTTAGTGAATTCTTCATGCTTCATGCTTCATTCTTCATTTTTTTTTGTGCTTTGATGCGCTAGAACAGCGCCAAGTAACTTTTTAACCCTTTGTGGCTCTCCTCCCAAGAGAACGCAATTCCCTATAAGAAAGAAGTAACGTAAAACAAAACTAACCAGATTAGAGACACGTTCCATTTAAGGCCCAAAAAACTCTCATAATGTAATAGTCCATATGACGCGTATTACATACTGCGAGCATTCCAGGTTTCTAATGGAAAGCGCCCTAAACATTTATAGCTTACATATATGAAACATCTGATTTGTCTTGAACTCTACTCGAGAAGTTATTATGCTTTCCAATCGTTTTACCTAAAAAATATATTCTCATATTTATAATTATACAATTTAATAGTAGCTCTTTTAAAATTAAAATTATTAATATATATATATATATATATATAATATTAATCCTTCAAAAATAGTAATGCATTTTTACCATCGTTTTCAGCCTATTGATTTCCCTATGCATCCTTCTAATTTGAATTGATCTCAAAGATATTTGTCTTATTCTCTTCTTCTATAAAAATCAGGTAGATCATTAAAAGAAGAGTAGGAAAATGAGAAATAATAATTAAATTAAAAATAACTACTCACATGATAATTATCCATTTTCGATTGTAGTCTTTGCGGTATTAAGACGATATTTGAAGCGCCAACGATTACTTTTTAATTTTGATGATGCAGGAGATAAGTAATGGGGACCGATGTATAGTCCAGCAAACACTCACGATAATGCGCGATCCTTTTAGATATAAGTACTTACTGGAATTGTTGTTGGTATTTCTCGCGGCTCGTAACCTCTCTGCTCCCCACAATATTTTGTTCGCACGGCCACGGTAGTATTGGATATTGACCCACACATTCGAGCACAAACAAGAGTTAGCAATGACGATGGTTCGTGGTGTGGACTTTGTGAAGTTTTCCTCGCTTATTAATCGAAGATAACGTCCGCCCTGAGGTTTTGGCAGAGATCAACAACATGGAATTTATAATCCTAAGATAAAGGGAGGGAACGTAAACAATTTTTATTATATTGTAAATCTCTTCTAAAAACGTACAATTTTTAAAGCTGTCAATAAAATTAACAACATTGTAAAGCTGGTACTTGTACAATTTTGAACCTATATTGGCGTCTGGAAAAAATGGGAATTTTATTATACTATATACGCAATTGTTCTGTAATTTAGTATACTTATGTGCATACATACCGTAAGTATTCCCCGAATTATGATTTTGTTCGTTTGAACGTTTTTGTTTTCCTTTGCCATAATACGAACACGAGGGGAAAGTGTCAATTACCCCATCTTCATATATTTTGAAGTTTGTAAATTCTTTTAAAATTCCTTTCATTGACTTCCACTATCATAGCTTAGTGATCATTTTAATGGTCTTTGCCGAAAAAGAATTTTTGAATTTCTCAGTAAAGAATTAGTACTTTAATCTCTTTTTCGTGTAAAAAGAAAAATTAAAGAGATGTATAAAAATTGTATTGTTAAGATAAATACTATATTACATAATCAGCTAAAAACCATTACAAATTTGAGTCATTCAAAGATCTTGAAGAAATTAACCAGATTGACGTAGAGAAAATTGTAAGAAAAGAATTTGAACAACAGCAAGAAGTGAGAATAAAATAATTAAATTTCTAGATTGTACATTTGTTCTTTTTATATTATAATTGAAGAATATGTATATATATATATATATATATATAAATGATTTTGTTCCGACCTATTACATAGAAAAGATGGAAGAATGCGAGTTATCGAATATTCTATATGATAAACGTATAAATTTTTTTTTTCATTTTTAATATAATAGGCTCTCAGTTTTTCAAGAAAATACAATCTATCATTACCTAACTGTTTCCAAATATAGAATCGGATTACACAAATGACTCGATGCCTGACAGATTTATTTGCTTCAAGAATAAATAAGTAAAAATATATAAAATTTGGTCTTTGAAAATCTTATTTTTGATTCTCTCTTGAATTTTTAATACTTAGTTGCAGAAAAAATGAATCTTCTTCTAACCTTCAAAGTCTATTGTTACGTCAAGGAATGCCATGAGCTAATCAACTATAGAAAAACCGGAATTCAAATATATATTTTCAATTTTTTAAGTTAAGTGTTGGATTTAGAGTTTGAGAGGATTAATCATATAATTTTTATACCCCCCCCCCCCCCTCCTTTTTTTTCTACATGCATAGAAAAAAAATTCTGATTAAAATAAGAATAAAAAGGCGTGGATTAACAATAGCCAATTATATTATTGACACGGTATAGTTTCTTAGAAAATACAGTACAGATATATTTTCATACGTCATAAAATACATGCCTTTGACGTCATTGTACAAATATATAACTTTGTATATATACACGTAGCATTATCAAGGCACGCACAAGCATGTCAAAGTAGATTATCTCCTAAGCACTCATTTACCATCTAACTACATCACTAAAATTGGTCCAGAATAAACTTAAAGTATTCAGGAAACATACTTGCCTTTTTTATAAAAAAAAAAAGAAGAAATAAGCACTATCGCAATTGATATACGATTCAGCGTGGCGCAAATTACAGACGTTGTTAAAATATATAATCTACGTCAAAATGAGTATTTATCGAAAAGGTTTTGCAACATAAAATTATGCGTACTCTTTTAGCGATGACTCCCTCGTAGCTTCGTTTGAGAAATGTTGTTATTAAAATTCAACTATACGTCGCTACGTCAAAGTTACGAGGAATTCGTTGATGCGACTAAAAATATACTCATATATTTACAGGATGTTTGAGCAATAAATGACGAATACCTGACTCGGTGCTATTTAATAAAAATGTAATCGAGAAAGTGCTAGGCAAGAAATAAAACGTAACAGTGGATCGATACACGTAAGGCACTAATGAAGACACTCTGGAACATACATTTTATACTCGTCAATAAGAAACTATCGAATGAGCATAGAGAATCTAGAGTTATCTGAATAATCGTTTCAATAATATATATCTTACATTAAATCGCACACGCGCGCTTCATACATAAATATCGATTTTTATTTCGTTGGTACTCGGACGATGGTACACTAATCCTACGAAAAGCCGTTCACCAAGATAGGAACCGAGGTTTTCTTAACGAATTGAAATAAAACCTCGCGCAGATCAATCTTCGCTTTCACTCGAACGGCGCGTTTCGTTCCTTCAATAATAACACAGAGTCCATGTTTTTTTTTTTTTTTTTTTACCTCGACCACAGTTCCCCGTTTCTTCCAAGCCGACCCGTAAACGCAAACCAGGTCGCATTAATTTTAATAAGTGTGAATCCAGCGCACATACATACCTACACGTGCAGAGTTATGGCAATGATTCGGAGGCGAGTCTCCTCTTGAAATTCTTACTTATCATAGTTATACATATATATTTCTATATATATATATATGTATCATAAATATTCTAAGAAGATGAAGGATTCACGAATTACCAAAATTAACAGTGAAAAAGTCGCGGGGTTAGAGGACCCGAGAGCCTAGAAGAGGACAATCCGCGTATAGATTTGTCATTCGTCGTTTCACCAGAGTTTATTGTTGACACACTTCCGGTTGTGAATTTCGTGGCGGCAGCTTTGAGTATCCTCGTCGAAGGCGGTTCCTTTCTCGCAGACGAATCGAAAGTCGAGAACCTGCCTCGGGGTAAACCCAGGGGAGCAATAGTGAAACAGCCGGCAATCCCTCGAATCGCCATAAAAACGATACATTTCTTTCTCCAGACAATTGAAGCCCAACTGCTTCCGGTTGGTCGAGTATTTCCGGTCTACTATCTTCACGGTCGTCGATTCTACGTTCGTCAGAGTAGTCGGATCCTCCAGCGTACTCAGCGTCGTCAGGAGCTTCGTTATTGGCGAAGAAGTCGAGGCAATATCCGCAGAATATTCTTCGCCCAATTTTCCTCTTAAATCTTCCTCAGCAGTCTCGACTTTGCTTGAAAATTTCTCAGTCGTTTCCTCCGCCATTTCAAACGCACTCGAAGAATCTCTCCGACTTTCCGTCCCTCCATGCTCCTCGGTCCTTGCCACTTCCGGTGGCTCCTCCTTCGTTTCTTCGCTCACTTCCGGTAATTCCGTCTCTTCCGTTGAATCTTCCGGCGATTCTGTGGATGTTCCACTTGTGTCTGGCGAACCGGACGTGAATACTGTTGGAGTACTAGTAGTTTCTAAAATTGTATGATCTGCAGGCATATTTGTCGTGGAAGAAACGAACGTGCTTTGGTCACTCAAACTTCCGGTCGGTGTTGAAATAATGTCCTGCTGCTTTATACTTGACTCGGGATAGTTTCTTAATAATGCTTGACTCTTTCGAATAGAAGAATCACCGGTACTGTCGTCGGGAAGGTTTTTTGCATCCAACTTGCTCTCCAGTTTATTTTCATCGCTCGTTCCTATCTCTGTGGCTTTAACTGACTCCACTGTGGTCAGCTCGAGTTCGTCGACTGCTGTTGTTGATACAGTCGTCGTCTTTCGCGCGATTAATGGTCTTTTGCGAATTACAGGCTTCGGTGCCAACTCGTTGTAACTTTTTGGTGGCTTGGCTGGTTTTGGATGTAACAAACTCAATCTCGGTTTAATGAGAACTGGAACTGGTGTAGTTGCTGGAGGTATAAATACATATGTTTTTCTTATCGAGTGAGGCTTAAATAATTTTTGTCGAGTGGTAGTAGGCATTACAGTAGTAGTAGTAGTGGTGGTTGTAGTACTCGTGGAAGTCGTAGTTGTGCTAGTGGATGATGAAGACAGTTGCTTGTCGGAATGACTTATGTCACCCTTTAACATTATTTCAGGTTCCTCCAGTTTATCTTCTTCCTCATTTCTAAGCACTTCATGGTCCGAAAAATCATTGTGCTTTCGTTTATTATCCTTCTGTTTATAACCGGACTCATCCTTCCTTCTCTTTTTCTTCTGTAAGTCACCGGAATTTGTAGAGGATTCAGACTGTTTGTAACTATCCGGCTCGTAATTGTCATCGACGTATTCCTCGCTATAATCTGCTCCGGAATCATACGTGTCTTTCATTTCCTCGGAATAATCTTTCCTCTCCGTTCTTGGAATTTCATCGGTAAATTTCAGAACGCCCTCTGTACTGTCTTCTTCTGGTATCGAGATGGAATCAATCTCTTCAGTTGAGTCGGAAACTTCCCTGGAAGTCTCACTCTCTTCGCTAACTTCAGCTGAAACTGTAGTGTCTTCCCGATCAATGACTTCTCTTTCCGTGGTTGGTTCTTGAGTATCCTCAGTGTCTTCGGCATCATGATACTCTTCGGACGGTTCACTCGAATCTTCGTTACTGGTCGTAGCATATTCTTCGCTTTCCGTTACCTCCTCGCTCAACAATCCAGAATCCAAACCTTCAATTTGTGGTTTGCTATCTTTACGAGGTTTGTCATTATGAGGTTTCTCACTCGACAAATCTTCAGATTCTGTTTCTGCGTCCCTGCCCAATGACGTTTCTTCTATAGATTCCACAGAGCCAAAATCTTCGACTTTCTCTTCTCTCTCTGTAGACTCTTCTTCTCCTGAAACAGTGGTAGATTCATTGGATTGGTCAAGTTCGACCGTTTCTAAAAATTCGACATCTTCTTTAATTGCAGTTTGGACGTCGATTGTTGATTCATTGTTGACCGTTTCATACTGCTGCTTTTCATCCTCATAAAGAGTAATCGAGTGTTCAAACTCACTCACGTCGGTTTCTGCATGTTTCTGCGGCTCTTTCACGTTCTTTTCATTGGACTGAAAGATTACACTCCCACCAGTATCTTTCTTATATCCCAATTGGTCCAAGCCTTCGAGTACTTTCTTTTCTCTTTCGACATCTAAGATGTTAGTTTTATTTTCAAACATATCAATTGTATCATTATCTTCGTTATTTTTCGTGTCCTCCTTACGCTCCTCGTCATTATTTGTCTCAAAAACTCTCTTCCTGGGCGTTTTTCTTCTCGCTCCCTTACGCCTTCGCAGTGGCCTCAGTTCCCTGTCAGATTCAAAGGGTTCATTGACCCTTACCCTGTCAAGTCTTTTTCCAATACCAACTTCTTCGGTCCTTCCAACGTTAGGAATCACGTCTCCTTGAATTTCGGATACATCGGTCAATCGTTTTGAACTTTCTCCTTCGTGGGACTCGCTAAACGCATCGTCGGACAAATTCACATCGGACTTTCTCACACCGTCAGGTTTCTTCGTTTTCGAGTGAATTCTCCTTCCCATTCTCCCTCGTCGTTCCCCGATTTCTCGATCCCTATCCAATCCCAAGTGTTTCGTAGCTAACGCTCCTAAATCCGATATGGATTTTGCAATAGCGATTTTCGCATTTTCCACCGGGACTTGTTCGGAAACTTCAGGATCCTTCGCGTTAACCTTAGAGACTCGTTCCTCACCGAGAAAAAACTTGACCTTGGTCTCGTTTTTGACGCCATCGGTATTGGTACCGGAATTGGTGTCAGTGGACTCTAAAATAATTTGGTCGGAGGGACTCCTCCTCGATCGCTTTCGATTTTCAAGGTCGAGCTCTGGAATTCTAGATCTTCTTCTTCTGGATCTCTTTCCTGGTCTGCTGGTGCTCTTGATGATCCTCAGGTTGCTGCGAATTTTTGGGACGTCCCTGTAAAAAGGGTCGAAGGACTCATCGCCTTCTTTGTAGTCGTCGTAGCTGGCTGGTATCGTAGGTAGAGGAAGCGTGACAAGCTGCGTCGTGTTCAAAGGTCTACCGGACTCGTCGCTGACACTTGCCTTCGCCGTTACTATCACTCTCGATTGCGAAGGCAACAGTGGTGATGGATTCTGCACGATTCTCTGGATATCAGGCGGCGACAGGTTTATGGTGATCTGGTGGGGCTTCAACTGCGGTATCGACACAGGTGGCGGTACGTGAATATGATGAGTCACTTGAGTACTCGAAGTCGTAGTCGACGATGACGATGAAGACGAGGAAGATGCTGACGAGGGCTTTGACAAAATTCTACAAAATAAAATCTTTGTTTTATTCTCCCTTTCTATTTTCAAAACTTATATGTACTACACGATTCATATATATATATATATATATATATATATATAGACGGCTACCTTTGAGAAGATTCGCTGTTTTTCGCGTGAACTCCCCTCGACGTGTCCTGCTGCATGGGGACTGGTGAAATCGTCAACTTTGACAGCTGAAAGTAGTGTTGGATTTTAAAACTGTACAAATAATATACTGCATGTATAAATAAAATAGATATTGCTTCGAATATGTACAATAAAATATTTTACCAAATCTTAACAAATATTGTTTAAATCAAGCAAATTTAATTAGGCACAAAAAAATATTTGTACAGACTAATAATTTGAAAGATTTTATTACGAATATTCAAAGAAAAGTTTACTCGAATCAAATAATGATTAGTGTGCCTATATATTTACCGCGTATAGAAACAGGAGAATTAACATGAAATACCTTGCCCTGATTCGTAGACTGAACAGGTTCCAGTCGTCTCAAGTTTTCTTCATGATCCTCCTCCCCCTCCTCGTCACGATAATCGGAAGTATCGCGAGGATTGTTGCTATGTACAAATTGCTCGGTGGTGCTGGCGATTCCGTGATTGTGAAAGATCGGGTTGATCAAGTTTGGACTATTGGCGTTGCTATTGAGCAAGGTCTGGATCGTGGAGGAAGAGTGGTACAGGGGGGACACTGTGGACGGTTCGTTATGGATGATTTGGGGCTGTGAGGTAGAACTGAAACGAACCTGGTGGACTTGGGGGGTTTGGATGGTGGTCGAGCTAACTCCTTGGCTGCTGAACAGCTGATAAGAGGTAGCTTGGTTGTTATTTCTATCTCCATTGTGGAATATGTATTGATGATGATATCCACCATTCTTATCATCGTACAGAGACTTTGACTGACTCGTGTGCACCTGTGGAAAGGGAGGTTGAGGCTGATAGTGCTGTGGATAGCCCGTTGGGTGCTGGTAGGATCCACCGGAGGATACGGTCGAATGTTTACTTGGACGAGAAGTTGTGCTGGGAGCTGCGGTCGTCGTCGTCGTTGGCCTCACCGAGGTCGTTCGCTGCTGATTGTCGTCCAAAGACTCTGAAAATTCCTCGTCCTCCTCGATACCTTCGTGCAAGCTATAAAACAAAGAACCTCCTTTACCATATATCTTTACTATATACGTATATATATATATATTCCTATAAAGAATCACTCTATTCCGCAATAACCCATTTGGTGTCTCATTTTCTCCCCTTATCAATTATTAAAGAAAAGAAAAACAAAGTATCAGCGTGTTTATTTCCAAGCAAGTAACCGTAGGAAAATGTTGGAGGGCAAAGAAAAAATTGGTGGTTTTCGAAGGAATAAAAGGGGGATTAAATGGAGAGTGGTAAGCACATACGTTGACACGATATAATGTATCGTGATACGTGTATGCAGGATATCGTAAGTATATAGTGGGGTAAAACTAGCAGGTATGTCGAACGAAAGGTATTCGGCTCGGTGTGTCTTGGGTCCTTACGAAACCTGGGGTGAACGTCCAGGGCTGCGAGACAAGCCTGTAAACACCGTGCAACTGGCACTCGACCAATCAGCGCGCGACGATTATTCCAGCTGAAAGCCAGTTCCTGCTTGTGTACCGCAATCGGCAAAGCCAACCAGACCACACCGTTGACCGAGCAGCTAGGAATTCTTTTCGGAGATCTCTGCCACCGTCTAGTCTAGACTCTCGAGCGAGCCTCGCTCGGTACGCATGCACGGGACACTCGCGATCAGCGCGCTATTCACAAACTCAACCACCGATTCTCACCGCACGCAGCTATATATGTATATCTATACTCAATGGCGCGTAGAAAGAGTTAAAAACGAGCGTCAAATTCGTCCCTTTTAAAGATCCTTCCTCCTACTCTATATATGCCATTCCAGCTCTCTCACGTTTTTCCCACATGAAAAGCTCTTATATTTACCTGAGAGTCACCGCGTTATTTCCATAAAGCTCGAGGTTCAAATTGTAGAAGCGTTCGCTCTTGCTGCAGTCGACCTCGTCGACCCTCTCGCAGACCCTCGTCTCCTGATCGAACACCGTTCCATTCAAGCACAGGAATTTGATGTCCATTATCTCGTCTGAAACGTATAGAGAGCATAGCAATGAAACAGCATAATTCACCAATCAAATTGGAAGATCACTTGTGATATAGAAATTCGATTAAAGTTGAGAAATCTTTTAGGTAATTTTCATAGGGAGTTTTTTTACAATTTCGTTCTTATTGATACGTAATATTGTCTCCCATTAAAACGATAGGTTTTTTTGTTGAACAGATAGCGCGTAAAGCCCGCAAGGCTGACCAACTTTATTATATATATAAAAGAGATTATGCAAGACGCTTTAGAAAATGCCACAGGTTCCCTTGAATCGTGCAGGACTGGCGGAATATTGGGAGTTCCATGCCGGCCACGATAACGATCAGCAGTTGTGATGTCTGTTTAATTTCAGCTAAGGTTCATTAAGGATGGAGGAACGAAAGGTTTGAACGGATACCGGCAGGCGCCAATCCAACCGAACATCGTAATCGATCGAGAGATCGTTCGAACGGAGAATGTCACGGTCGTTCAGGTACGTTTACTGACCTAAACCACGATACCTTCCTTCGATTCGTCCCGAGAACCTCATTCCTCTACTGTATATACGTCAATATTTTCTTATCACTCTTTGTGGGTACCACTTTTACTTGAAATCAACCCTGTACGCGGAAAACTCTTGGCGTTCCAATTTTCCGCCAACTTTAAATAACATTTTTTTTTTAACTTGTGAAACGCGTGTATTTTATAATTATGATTTTCTTTAAACTCAATATAGAATAAACAGAAATTTCAGTATCATTAGTCTATGTCGAAGAATTAATTTCTCTTGTGATAAATATTTTTTTGCATTATTTATTTTTTAGCAATTTTGGAGGATCGTCGTTTCTTACCTTTCTGACCGATGGTGCACACGTGAAACATTTGACAGCCGGCCTCGACGTCCGCGTAGTAACCACCTATCACCTTTCCTTGACACGAGAAATTCGTTTCCGGCAGGTTGTCGAAGTCCAAATACTGACGGACAAAGTATAACGATTAATTATTGCTGCACGGCAGTTTTCTTAATTATTGACTCAGTTACGTTACAGCGTGTAACGACAAGTTAAAAAGATTTTTTGCTTACGCCAGGTTCCCCCGCGCTGCATAACCAGAAGCCATGCTGGAAATCGAAGATTGACAGGAAAACTGGAACAAAAAGGAAAAAATGGGTCGTTAAAAATTATTTAACAAAAAAAGTGTGAGAGAGAGAGAGAGAGAGAGAGAGAGAGAGAGAGACATTGAATGTTGAATGATGAAAGGAATGACGAGCAAACAAACGGAATTGGAGAATCTAGGACTTTCGAGAGGTAACGGCAAATGCTACTTCACTGTCTAGTTTTGCACTGCGCGATAATTTACGAAAGTAATTTATTTCCTTGCGCAATAATGTTACCGGGGGTCCACAGGACCTCGTTGCATCGCTTGCAACTGTAATTATGCAAAACTATCGTCACGCACTGGCGACGTGCCAATGGACGAGAAACAAACTCAGAATCAACTTGTACAGTAACCTTGCCAAAATAATATTATACATATTTCATCAAAAGTATATAACCCTTAAAATCGAAAGTTTTATCTTTATAATTGAGTATATAAAATATATGAATAAATTTAGCTAAATATATCGTGACAAACGATCTTATGATTTAATATATATATATTTATATAAAGAATACATGAATGAGATTATTTTCACTGGGCATGGAAGAATGTTACAAAATATCACAATCTTAATTGAAGAATTAGATAAGAATAACACGAGTCAAATGTCATAATGCGGTAACACCGTTACAGCTTTCACCAAACTTATCTAATGCGACAAAGATTGGATATTGATCATTGAAATTATGATTATTTGTATTAAAAATTGAGTCGAGTGTGAATGTTCGAACGTTCCTCTATTATTAAAAGTTGCCCACTAGTTCAGCGCTATATATGATTATATTCAAGACTGAAGCGTTTGATCTTGAGAATATATTAGAGATTTAAAGGTTTAACCGAGTACAAACAACTAGTGTTTAACGAAATAATAAACATTGTTGCTAGTTCTGCAATAATTTTCAAACGTTAAAAAGCGTGGAAGATAAATTTCAAGTAGTCGGCATCTGTATCCGTATTTATCTTGGGGCATAAATTGATTTATCAAGCACACATCTAACAGATAAGAGACGTGTACTGCAATCCTGTACTGTAATAATAATTTATTAACTCGGTGTTTTCCTTTTATTATTAAGATGAAAATCTCGCGCGTGTTTGTCGTTTATTTTCCAGTACTGGAGAAACGAAAGAGAGAAAATTCCTGTGGTATTAATAAAAATGCGTTTGAATAAAGAATTGCATAAAGTAATAATTTATAAATGATAGTTGGTCGAGGGATAATAGTGGTAATAGCCTAGGCGACCTGTATATATGCTATATAGACCCACCTGCGAATTGTGACCAAGCGCAGAAGAGAATTGGTAAATATGGGAGGGAGAGAGAAGGTCTACAATGAATGCCGACAATATATCGAGGTAGGTCCGCTCTGTTCTCCAGGAGAACGACTCGAGGTTACCAGGACTTACCAGCTTGAGCACAATTCTTAATTCGAGCCAGCAGGACGACAAAACCTTTCACCAGATCCGCTTTATGCAACTATGCTTACTTGCATGTATTAATATCATTTGCCTTTTTAATCGCACCACTTATATCTCATATTAATTACCCAAATCTAATTTTAAACTTCACACTCGATACTTCAGCTTTAATCATAACTAATAACAAGTACATGCACCATAGCATTGTATATCTGCTTAATTAATACTTGTACCACAAACAATTTTAGAGAGTTACCATTGCTGGCCACGCTATGTACATTGTTTTGTAATTTGCTCATAATTACTCTTACGAATTGTCATCAATCATAATTTAAGTGGTTGCTGTGTGTGTGTGTGTGTGAACGCTGGCTACTGATTTCCAGGTTTGCAAACAATTACCACATACAGTATGTGTTCGATTATTTTTCATGTAAATTCCTATATATATATATATATATATATATACCTGCACTTATTTGACGACGGGCATTGCACAAATTTCAAAATTGCACTTGATTTATTGCATTAGAAGCGTGATTTATTCGTCGATGAAACGCTGGCATAAATTGATATGAAATATATATATATATATATAATAATAGCAATGACAACCTGTCAAGAATCGATCGATCGACTAATACAGTTTGAGAGGTTGGACTAGAGAGAATTGGCATGGAGAGCTCGGCAAGCCAATTATTATATAGTCAATATAACTGTATATAGCCAATTATTTCAAAAATCGCTTTCCTTCTTCTTTCTTCAGGAGTGACCTTTCACTGGCATGAATCTATTTGGGGACGTCACGTGATAATAGCTTCCATCAGTTTCTCTACGGACAACATCGTTAATAACTTTGTACCCGACTTTCTCAAGACGAAAGAATATTCCAGCCTACTGATTTCCCCCCATTCAACCAAACTACGATATTAGAATACCTATTTTGCAATTTTCACGGAACACTAGTCCCCTTGGTAAAGTCGTATGACTGAACGATAACTCTTCGTGGAATTTGATACACTATACAATTGAAGAATCGCGTCATTGGCAAAGATCATCCCAGCTTTGTGCAATATGCTATTCAATTTATATCTGCATGGAACGCGAACGGGATGAATCGAGCTGAGAGAAGTGGAAAAGCAAAAAATTATGTGGAAAAAAATTCAACTGTCCTGAAAGCTTATTCGATGTTAATTCTATACTCGTTGCATTTTTCAATGGTTCGCTTCGTTAGCATATATTGCTAAATCTTAATCTACCCCTTTCGCCCTTCATTCGCGCACAGATACATTGATTCGATCTTGTCGTCGAGCGACTATTGAATTTTAGATCGATTATTGCAAGGAAAAATGATAATCGTATCCTTGTTATAAAAATTTTTATCCAAGAAATCCTTCTGCGCGTTATTGAAATTTTTGTAAATTTATATAGAGGATGAGGAAAGAATTAATCGGTGCCCCTTTATTGCACGATGAATCGATTTTAATTTCGCTCCTTTGATTTCAATAGCGACGTATAGGTTCGGGAGGAGATTATTGCATGGTAAATGGCGATGGAGTAAAACGTTCTTCAGACATCATTATCGTTGAGCCAGGGAACAGGTGCCAATAGTATAATATCACGCGCTCACGTTTCGCTCGGAGCGCCGACGCTCTTTGAACCAATGCTAATGCTTAACCAATTTACCGTTTGTATATAATTTACGAAATATCAATTGACACATTGGCACGTATCCTTCGTGTAAAACACGATCTGCGTGAATAAGCAACGCGAACTCTCGGAGAAAATGGAAGGGAAAGGAAGGAGAAATGGAAAGCGCCAGCAGGATTCCACGCTAGAAACCGAAAATTCATCAATAATTCCTCCAGCATATAGCCTACTGCTAGTCTCTCGATCACCACTTTGGAATCTTCTGCTTTACTTGTTTCCTGCATTCTGTCGAGTCAAACCTCACGATCGTTCTGCAGGTCGAAACGTTTCGATATGCTGGGCCCTCTATAATAGATACTTAATATAAGATTAAACGTATTATTTCATTTTAATATATATTCTTTAAGTAAAAAAAAAATATTTTTCTATTATCCTAATAGTTTCATTATTTTATTCGAGTAAAATTTAATGGAATCATTTGAAGGTGCTTTCAAGCAACATATTTTCTCTTATACACTATATAGTGTAGGTTTTAATTTAGGAGCAATTAAATTTATTATATTTCTTCGAATTACACAACAAGATGACACGTACTTCTCGCATCTTCGAGGCTTCGTCACGACTGAACTCGACCTAGACGACATTCACACACACTCTTCTGCTTTCACTCATTATATACGTGCAATAACAAATCACACATCTCGCATTCAAACTATACACGTTAGGCAGTTCGTCAAAATTGAAAATCCTACAATAGTCTCAACGAAATACAAAAAAACATTTCCTTTGTCAATCACGATAATATATTTATGCACATTCGATATATAAACGTATAAAAATGAATAAAATATTAGATTGGTACGGAGAAATTTGTGAGGGTTTATTAGGAAGGTATACTGGATTGATATTTAAGTAAAAAGTGACTAGAGGAGTGTGGAAGGTGGTTGAAAGAATCAAATGTTAAAAATGAATATTCATGAGCTGGAAGATAGTCGCCATGGAGTAAAATCTTGATGAAACCGGTTGGGGTAGTGGAATATTGAGTTTTTCTTAGGTTACGAGTTACATGAAGCTGTATAGCCGGAATAATTTCGTATTAATAAAGAAGTTATAAGTTTCACCATGAAAGGACCTGCGGCTCGGTGTTGGATTAACAAGATTGGCCAGGAACGAACGAGTGACGCTTTTGATTGGCCGATCTACATACACCTGACGACCTCGGCCTACAACTGGTCATACGATCGGCAAGCTATCACCGAACATCTGGATCGATCGCGCATATATTACGACATTTCTCCGGCACTTGTCAGGATCCAAAGGACATATAAGTGCAAACTCGCCGAGATCCAGATCGATTCGACTAAAACGCGAGCGACTACCGTTGATAACTCACATACACACTTTCACGTCCATATACCATTCTCGTAAACACACGAATATTAAGCATGCACGCTGAAATTTACGATAGGTCCCGGCCTACGTGAATGACTCAACAGCAAGAAATTAAAATAAAAGTGATTCTGGCCATGAAAGCAAAATAATAATTTATCCAATTTGATTTTAACTATACGATATGTATATAGTCGGAATAAATGCTATAGCTTCTCTTTCGTAAAATATATCGCAAGGTAGAACGTATCGAAATTCACGGAATATTGATGAATATCTCGTCGGCAATGGTATGAAAAAATCTCCATATCAAACGCGTAAGTTAAAAATGACTTTTCAAGAACGTTATTGCTCGAGTGCAATCTGAATAATTGTCGAAGCTACAGGTTGAAGATATATAGTAAGTTGGGAAAAATGGACGTATAAGAATAATACGAGTGGACAGAATAGAGGGGCTTAATTATATATTAGGTAAGTTGGTCGATTCACGAGTTTTAACCATTCTCTCTCTCTCTCTCTCTGTTCCTCGGGAGAATAAGCCTTCGTAGCCTCGCGAAGGTGCTTTAAATCTTGCTGACACGACCTCCATAAGGCCAGGTTAATAATCTCCTGCAACTGGTATAGATATATATGCCTTTTCTGTTCCTTCTTCTTAATCGCGATAAATCTTTCGTGCAACTTTTCCTCTTTCTTTCTATATATATTCTCGATCTTTAAACGTAGCAATCTCGCATCGACTTTATTGTCTCCTCCGAGCTATTGTTGCTCGAACAGGTTCATCCAGGATCCACCTTTTCTTCCGTACAGCTCTTATATATATATATATAAATAATACGATGTGTACGATGATCTATGACGATCGAGACAACTCGATTGAAAAATTCATCCTGAAGAAAATCAATTTTCATGCCGGGCAAATTATTCAACCGCGCGATTTATATCCTCCCCTAATCATCGCTGGCTCTTTCAAACGTCAAAATTAATAACTCCTAAGTGACGCTTTAAACAATCTTACGTCAAAGCGCGAGGCTGGCGATCGTTAAAATCGTGAAAATTAGTATGTTAAAGGGGAAGTTTCCCGTGTATCGCCTCTATAATATATCGTGTTAAAATATGAGCCTCGTCGTAAATAATAATTCAAGCTGGACTTGACCGCGTAGCCCGAAGGGAAAAAGATAAATTATATCGCTTATGGACGTGGCTTATTATTTCTTCGCTAGGCTATATCGTTATTCTAGAAAAAGCGGAAGTCACGTGACACGTATTATCCGAACCGAGGCGAGTTTAAAGAAGCGAAACGATAAGCCGAGCTGCTGCGAGAGTGGCAAGCGTGAAGTTTCCGGAAAGTTCAGTCAAGCTGATGGTCGCGAGAGCTTCTTGCACACTTGGAAAGTTCACTTTGACTCATCAATGAGAGAATGAGAGGCGAGAGCCGAGAAGGCAGTTTTAGCCACTTGTCTCTTCTCCTCCCCTCTCTTTTCATATATATATATATATATATAAACCCGATATAGCAGCATCATTCGCCACATTCCTCCTTGACTTACCATTATACAACACGTGGTCATCGTACAGGCTGGAATTTTCAAACGTTTTACATGCCAATGAAGATTTTTCAGGCTTGCATCTATATAGGGAGCCCATTAAAGATTTTTTCCGATAAGACAAGAAAATAGAGGATGAGTTACAGAAGAGTTACTTTTGTACAATGCGCAACGATCGTATAGCGTGGTGTTTTCAAGCGTTTTATATATATATATATGCAAATGAAGATTTTTCAGCAACTCGTATATAAAAAATCTTTTGGAATGTTTGAAGATAAGTGAGGAAAATTGAGGAGGAAAGAAAAGAAGAAAAAGTAGTAGAGTTACCACATTGTATATATACGACACGTGGTGATGGTACAGCTTGGAATTTTCAAATGTTTTACATGGGAATGAAGAGTTTTCAGAGACTCGCGTACGAAAGCCATTGAGATTCTCTTAGGATAAGGGAGGAATATATGGAGTAAGAGTTATCGACATCTGACGTGGGAGAAGGAGGGAGGGGTAATATGGCAGGTGTAGAACTCGCACACAGCTATATCATAAGTTGCATCAATAAAAAGTAAAATGTGCATGGTAATTCCTATATATTTCTCTGCGAGCCTGAAAAAAAGATAATCCCCTACTAATTTAATGACTCGTTTTTCTCATTTTCTGCCGTTAAATGCTTATTTTTTCGATACATTTTCTTTACGTATATTTTTCTATATTCTCTGAAACAAATTTTCATCGAAATCTCTCATTAAGCTCGCGTCCATTTTACTGTTGTTATATTTACGAAAAACACACACAGTTGCTATTTCCCTTACAGAATTCCTCGAATTGTATCGGCCAATTGGCCCTCTACCATATGTCAGACCCCAATAGAAGGAAATAAAAGAAAAAAATACAGAAGAGGAGGAAACGCAGAGAAGAAAAAGAAGAAGCAACAGTGATATAACCCTTTGCGCGTAATGGCTGTGTGAATCTCGTGACATTTAGAGCTGCCAGTCGACTTCGGAGCGATGCTCGTCTTCCCAGCAGACGAGTCCTGACAGTCTCCAGTTTCGTCGATAAATCTTCCAAGAGTCCAATATCCATAGAAGCCGCTCCGAGGAACACCTTCGAGATAGGACCACCTCGCATATCCTATCAGTGCTCGACGTTCGTTTCTCGCAAAGAAAGAAGAATTTTACGCGTCTTTCCTCGACGAGCCTCGCGCACGCAGACTCGTTTAATAAAAATTATTTACAGGGTTTTTCTCTTACGACGTGTCACGTGGAATTCTCGTTACTTCACCATACCACTTATTATAAAATCCTAAAACATTGATTTATCATCATTGCACTTTTGTGCTTTGAATAAATTTCAATATAAACGTTATAAAAGTAAATTCTTTCTTCTCCTTCATTGCGTTTATTCAACATTAAATTAATTATTATAGCAATATCGTATTTTATTATGGTTTTTAAGAGATCACCCTGTACACTAGCAAAATTAAGGTGCTTTTCAGTGCACGAGCATCAGTCTCCTATTTCAGACGCCTTACTCAATGATTCGTTATTTCTCTTTAGTGAAAACACGTATTATCCAGACATCCCTTGTCGTAGTGCCTTGAGTATACCTGTGGTGTAGTGTCGTTGGATCATACACACACACACACACACATTTATAGTTCCTTATTTCTCTCTCTCTCTCTCTCTCTCTCAGCAGTTGCACGTATAAGAATATTACCCCTACCCCAGCTATATATATACACACAACCGCAACTGGATCGAGAGAGTCAGCGAGGTTTTGCGATATGGGCTTTTGGTATCATTAGCGTCAGTTTGCGTTTACGCGCAGTAACCTTTAGCCATACTAATCAATTAAATAGAAAACCAGATGCTCAACCGTAATCACCAGCAATTTCTGGATCCATTCCACGTCCATTCATCCCACGATTTAATCCGTTGATGATAAGTACCTTATATTGGCAATTGTGCTTCGAGAAAACCCATATACCTCTATATTTATACATCGTTCGATTGATCGGAAAAAAAGAAATGAAAAGAAAAGAAAGAAACAATGCTAAATTGAATTTATACAGGCTGGGGAATAATGCTTTGGAAGATTCGCGTTTGCCCGCCTGCAACTGCGTCGCGCGTGTAACGCGATTGGTCAATACTTTCGCGTTCGAGCGAATAGCTCGATCGCTCTTCTTCCTATATTTATAGAATTGCGTAATGACTAATAGTCATTCTCCCCCCCCCCTCCCCCCTCCATGACTTTTATACCAACCACCCGATCAAATTCGCGATGACTGAACAATTTCACCACGTAGCTTCTTGACCAATCTTTCCAAGTCGATAATTAATCGATTGTACATAGCGGCACCCTTACGTAAGGAATCGCAACAATTATAAGCACGAAAGCGCGCTCTGATTTCAAACGCAATTAGCCACCGCGCAGTCTCTCTCTCTCTCGATGTATCCCGTAACGATCGCGCCGGTTATTCTTCCACTCGATCAAAAATCCTCTCGACGTACATCACGAGCCAACCAGATTCACGACTCGCTAAACAATCGGCAACCGACTTTCGAAACGAACAATGACTAATTATAGTCCTATAATATTAAGTTGATTTTTCGTCCGGTATTTCACCTACATTTTTCCTGCACAATTATACGAATTCGATCTTACCTCATCTTCCAATTTTTCTCTTTTTTCCATACCGCGATGATATTACTCACTTTCCTGGCCAGATATGTTAACGCGCGGTCAGAGATAAGCGATGAAAGATATTTCACGAATGAATAATAAAACTATGCCCAACGATTTTTCGCTCTTTAACGCATTTTTCGCCTGCAGATGTGTGTATATATATATATATATATATATATGTATTAATCATCGATGATGCAACAGTTCGATAATGTTTCATTTAACAAGATTTTGCAGCGCGAAAACCAATTGCACGGTTTCGACGAAACGCAAGTTATTAATGGTCGACCGACAGGTTAATTACTCTTAAACGATTGATCAGTTCCGTAGAATGGATACGCCGTTTATTCCCAATTAGTTAATGCGTTTCAGTTATTTGTTCTTTCAAATCGATTTCAGAGAAATCTCTATACGGATAACGAACGTACCGCGTGAAATTCTCTCCGCACGATTCTTCATAGATTTTCGGACCTTTGATACTATAAATCCTGCAAACGAGGGAAAGTGATAAAATTTGCGATGGAGAAACCAATAATATTGCGATAACGTTGATAACGACCACCTTTAAATGTAAATTCTTCAATTCGAGCTGTAAATAATTTTGAATAACAAACTATGCAAAATGGTAAATATTTCGATGGGATTGCGGATGATGGTTGATCGATGGATGAATTTCCAGGTGAATGAACCTAAGAAGAAGCGTACGTGCAGTTTCGAGGATGGATCGATGGCCATTTATCTCGATCGTTCTACACTATATTATTAGATAGTATTATGCCATTATATAACGCCATTGAGTTGATAAAATTAATATCAATTAGAATAAAATCTAACAAGAATGAGTATAATCGTAGAAAAATTATAATAAATAAAATTTATTAGCATGTAAAACCCTATACACGCATATATACATGAGTGAAATTGATGGTGAAAAGTTCTCGAATAACCACATTGTCAATAATAAAATTCTAGTTTACATTTTGCCCCAATCTTGCTCGTTATTTATATAAGGGAGTTGCGATTGCTCAATCCTCCAGATCATCTCAGGCAGGATCGTGGACTGAATGCATGCAGATCTCGATCCACGCAGCTCTCCACATATATATATGCATGTGCATACCCTATAAAGATTCTTATCCGGTCAAGTGGTTCACTCGGCAATAAGGAGAATCTAATTACGAACGCTGCGATCGAACAAATTATTTACACGAGCAATTTTCGCAAACTTATATATAGAGTCGATATCGTCTAAATTGCGTGTATTTTTCGTAGACTCGCGCAGCGATCCGTGGAGACGTTCGCCGCTCGTGGAGGATGAAAGAGAGATAAGACGTCGAGTGGGAAATAACGAAGATTTTCTTGAGCGATGAATTTTACGAGATAACGAGGAATCCACGAAGAAGAAAGAAATATGGCAGGTGAGGCGAAGTGAGTACAAGGAAAGTTTTATTACGAGGGAGTAAATAAGTCGAGTTTTAATACGCGCTTCATCGTTTATCTCTTACTGCAATGGAGTTCTCTCGCTTATAAATCTTGCCGAGAAGCACCAAGTGCAAATTGTGATCGAGTTTAATGCGCACGAGGAAGCATTGGGATTTTATTAGCATCGAAAGGCCAGACTGGCGAGGGTGTATTGTAAAATCACGTAAGAGGAGCACCTTTCACCTTCACCGGTTGGCGCGTACGCTTTATATCCGCAACTTTAGTGGCTGCACCAGCCAATTGCCGGTATATATCGAGAGACGTTAGGAAAATCATCTTCGAGCCCTCTTCTCTCGGCTAATATTTATTGCACCTTCTATAAGAATTACATCAAACGCTTTACGTGCCTTATTGGATCCCTTGCGAGAAAGTATATAGTAGCTCTTCTGCATGTGTATACATACAACATTCCTGCGCGATCCTCCTTTAATTAGTCGTATTCAGCTTTTCTTTTTTATTTCATTAATCAATCGTTCCTTCCAAATATTTATATAACAATAATAACTGTATATAACTTATTGATTTCAAGCATTTCACGTGCAAGTATATATACATATCATGAATTTATCGTGTGTAAGTAGTTTATTATATAGACAGAAAAAAAATTATAATTCATAAAGTGTGTTATGTGTTGAAACGATAAGATATAGTTTTTTCGTGGTTTTTCTATTCGAAGCACGAGAGGGGAAAAGGTATAAGCGCGAAGAACGGTAAAAATGATAAAGTCGATGGCAGAGGAAGAAGAAGTCGAGGAGGATGAAAGTGAAGGTGAATCCAAAAAGTGCCGCTATGGTATAGCTGAATGAGTAAAAACTCATCGTCAAGTGTTGGCAATAAAACATCCAGAAGGTCGTAGTTCAAAAGCGGCTCGTTCCCTTTCGATAAGCTAGATTTTTTTCATGCACCGTCATGCAGTTTGAGAATATTCTTCACGATTCTTTCGACCCAGTCGTGTTTTGCTCGTCAGTGTACGTTGCTATATATATATATATATATAGAGTGAATTCCTTTGGAAAGCGTGACTGGATCGATAAAAGGGCTAAAATTTAGTCGATTGATCGGTCGAATTAAATATATGTGGTTTCGCGGAGCGATGCTGAAAATGATTAAAATTACGTTAGAATATAGGATTTATGCGTGCGTGCAGGAGGAGAGAAAATCCTTTGGACTGATATGCGAGGAGCAAATAGCGGTGACTAAGGTCACCGGAAGCGAGAACGACTATATATATATATATATATATATATATTGCATAATGGTATGAGCCTTTCGACCAATCGTAAGTGGGAGGTCGTTGGAGCGAGAAGCAGTAAATAAGTATCGTAAAGGAGCGAATGACGAATGCTACTGGTAGATGAGAGACGGATATGCCATCTAAACTATCGTCTCAGACCTATTTACGCTGAAAATTGCTATCGTAAAATCGTACAACGACATTGCTGATAATCTCCCAGAGTGAAATCGGGAAAATGTAATCTGTATCCATTATAAGGATTGCGTTGGTATAACAATAAAAGTGTGCTGGTTAGTGACAGCCAGGTGGCATCCAACGGTGAAAGTTATATTCTCTCGATAGTTTCTATGTATACGCATGTGTCGTATGTATATACGTGCTGTTTCATCCGTGCCATGCATTTCCACTAAAGAAAATGTAATCTCTGCCATATGAAATTATCGAAGAAAATATAGCAATAAAAACACCTTGCCTAATCATTGCGTCGCTTAATTGATGTAATTTCGAGAAAATATCAGCTTTCTTATAAAAAGCCTATTCTCCTCTCTTTCCCTTATTAATTGATTATTCTTCTTCAACTTTTTCACAGTCGTGTGAAAGATATATTCCATTATTGATGAGAATGCTGCGCAGCAATAATTCTTTCAATAACGAGCTTTGAATAATAATACAAATTTTTCTTAAGCCGTGTAGTAAATCGATTAGTCGAATTTACATATACGAGAAAGACGCGATGCACGATCGTTGTATTAGTGAGAGAGAGAGAGAAACAGTTTGCGTGTGCGAGGGTCAGAAAGAATAATATTTTTCAGCGATTTGCAGTAGAATAAGAAAAACTATAGAATGATTGGCAGTCGAAAGTCGAGTAGGTTAAAAAAATAAGCGCTGTCGAGTGCTCGCTTGGTTGATTTGACTTTTGCAGATTTTTTTCCCTGTGCATCAGACTCGAGGCATTTTGGCGAAGCAGATGAGTTTCGAATAAAGCGGGAGATGCCAATGAACGATGACTCAGTTTTCCACAGCGAGTGCAAACATTTAAATTGCTAAAAGAAGCATGCAACTATTCGTCCGGAGTTGCACTGGAGATCTCGTGGAATCCTCGATGAGAGAAAACGATTCACCGACTCGTCGCGGCCGCTGCAGTAAGAAGAGGTTGCAATGTTTTCGAGAATCGCGCAAAAAAAACCGCTAATTTCATTGAAATTGGCTTATCGAGTGTGCATACGACCAAACATTGCGCGTGCAGAATGAAGTAAAGCTGAGACGGACGGTGAACTGGTCGGTAAGAGATCCAAAGAAAGAAATAACCGTGGATGAAAGAGTCTGGGATGATTATTTGCAAGAGTCATAATAGCACGTTGCTCTCTATAGGGTACGAAGGGGAATTAGTGGTGAAGCGTCGACTCGGGGAGAAGGGAACAATCCGAAAATTCCTCGCGAGGTTCCGAAGGAATCATCGGTATGTATATAAATAGTACTTAATGCCAAGGATATCTGCTTTACGCCATGCAGGGATACTTAAAATTGGAGTTGCACGGACCACCTTTGAGACGAGTCGATATAGCTGTCTTCCGAACGAGCATTGGCATTTAAGAGAAAAAATATACTATAAGGAAGAGAAAAGCATATATAATTCTTGAAAGGAGAATCGATGGATCGAAGGAGTATAGGAAGGGGGTTGGCATGCCAGCTCGATCTTTAAATATTTATGACGAGTTTCTTCTTCTCTGCGAGCGAAGAGTCCGAGCTGCTCAAGTTGTGCCAGCTTGAATTCTTCTTGTCCTTTGTAAACTTTCACCGGTTCCCCAGACACTCCCCTTTATATTTCGTATACAGTCTTCCGGTGGGTTTTTCACAGCCAATGCCAGCTAGGACAAAACAGAGACGCACACAGAGGAGCCCTTGTGTCTACTCTAGTCTCACGCCAGCCAAGGCGTCTGCTCGCTCCTGAACCATACGAGCCGCCTCGATCCTCTACAAATACAATTGTACAGCCAGACGATGCTACACCTCTCTCCTGACAATGTCAATTCGGCTCAAGTACCCATCCATCCTTCAGATACAAATGGGGAATTCGATCTTTCCAATAGCTATTACACCAGTGTGACGAGTTTCATTTCACTCGGATGTAATTTCTTCCTCACCATTATCATCTTTTATCATTAAAACTGTACGAACCAAACTTTTCACAGACGATCACTCTTTAAATGGACTCGAATCTGATTATTTGAATATTTCTATCAGAAAAAATGTAAATTACACTACTCCGTTTGATAATTTGTCCTTTGCTACTACCGATTATATAAAAACGATCAAAACCTGTGTCAAAGTTATGTAGTATTTTAATACGAGCGAAATCTGATCGTTCCATATTTGTATAAGCGAAAATTTAAATACATTCCATTTTGAAATTTGTTCTTATTGCTACATTCTAACATTAGACTTATTCTCGAAACTCGTCGCACAAAATGATGCCCTATTTTAAAATAGAATTATTACAATTCGAACCTCTACATATACATATCTATACGTAAAGAACAATTTAAATATATTCCGGCACTTTGCAATTTGTCCTTTATCGTCATATTCCATCATAAAAACACTCGAAACAGGCAATAATATTTTATATTCTTGGATTTAAAAATTTCACAATTCGCTTTTCTACGATTTGCGAAAGAAATATTTGAGGAATCTCCTCGTCCACGCATAGTGTACCAACTGCCCTGTATAATAAACTTTGTACGATTAATCGCACGCTCTTGGTCGATCGATCGAAAAAATCGTTGCATCAATGGGTGTTCGATTTCGTGATTTTCGTTTACTTTCATCGACCTTCCGATCGCGAGCTTGGTCTCTTTTCCGTGGTCCATTCATTTCGAATCATTAACGCGCGCGTCACAATATTTACATTAATGAAGCATAAACCGCACGCATTCTCTACTCTTTCCTAAAAAGCACTCTTATATATAGGGGAGACCGGAGACAATTGTAACAAAAAGTGAATCTCATTTTTTTCCGAAGATCCTAGTAGTGTTAAAAATCTAAAAAAAATTGTGATACTTACTACATATGTCTAGAATACAAATATATTTTTATTAATATGATATTTTAATTACTCAATGCGTCAAAAATAAAAATAGGAGCACGTGCAATTTGTTACTTTCGACCCCACATAGGTGTCAATTGTAACATACCGGCTATTGCTATATTTGATGAATACAGAAGCATTTCAATATTTTTTGGTAAATAGAATATGTTCTTTATAAATAAGTAGATGTCACGAAATGAAATTTATTTGTGGATAGAAAAAATAACAGTATTTATATAAACATTTTATAAAAATACAAACAAAATAATTTTCTTTTGGCAAAATATTGTTAAGTTTTTTAACATTTGAGTTCATTTGAATTAATTAGAATGACACTTGTTACTAATGTAAAGTGGATCATTGTTAGCACAAGAAGCATGTGACCATTTGAGACATTTTCGGCACTGAAGCCAATCTTCTGTACTTTTTTTATAAGAGCCACTGCACATCAGACATATTGACTGTTCCTCGAAAACTGTATTACTATTAGTCTTGGCATTCTTGTTTCTATGTCGTCTTGTTCTTTTGGAAACACTATCGATAGACTCCTGTTTTCTTTTATTTACACATTTCTGCGTCTTAGCGCAACACACTGAATTCGTCTTCTTTTTTGCTGCTAATAATGCCATCTCAGGGGAATCCGTTAATATTGCTCTTTTACCTTTTCGTCTCCGTTTCGAACTTGATTTAATATCAAAATTAGCTTTAGGTAGCGGTCGAATCATGGCTGGAGTGCAAAGAGTTTCTTGAGGCAGCTTATTTGTTAAAGGGAGTGTTAATCTAGAAGTACTAGGTTGAGGATCATTTACTGATGAAAAATCCGACTCAGCTTCGGCGTTATTATTTTGTGTACTTTCTGTGTTAAGAAGAGGTCTGTCTGTAACACTAGATACTAGAAACTCTTCGTCTATGAATATATTTCTATTAAACGGCCAAATTCCTGTGCATTGAAACCCTGCAGTTATATTCTTTGGAGTTATGGCATTCAATACTGCTTCTTTTACCAGCAAAGGAATGTTATATATTGTTAGCCTTTTTCCAGGATTATTGCATATCCATTGATCACATCGACAGTTATAAAATTTTTTGAATGGGCCAAAAACTGTTCTATCCAATGGTTGTAATTTATGCGATGTGTGGGGTGGAAATGATAAAATGCTTATATGGTTTGACCTACAATATTCTATCACAGGTATAAATAGATGGGAAGAGTGGTTATCTAAAATTAACAAAACTTTATTTTGTTCACTATAGGTTTAGCATATTTGGCGAAATGTTTGATAAATGTTAGAAAATTCTCTTCATGCATCCATCCAGATTTGTTTCCGCCCCCAATGCTACCTGTAGGGCCTTCACGAATATAAAGATCTTTGAATCTTTTCAAAGGGAATATAAACATGGGAGGAATATATTGTCCTATAGCATTTATCGCTATACAAACTGTTACTAACAATCCTCGTTCTTTGGGAGACTATTCCTCCAACCTGTTTTACTCCTTTCGTTGCAAGAACTTTAGTAGCACTCTGTACAGCTGTACATCCAGTTTCATCAAGGTTATAAATATTATTTGGAGTAAATTTATGTCTGTCCATCAAAATAGACAGGTTATGAAAAAATTGATTAACCGTTTCTTCATTAAAGTTCATCGAGCGAGCAAGACTTGTAGGTTCAGCTTTTCGAATAGACAAATTTGAATTTCGATGTAGAAAACCATTTAGCCAGTCTGCGGTAGCTATATTTGTTTTTTTCCATCCTTCTGGATATTTAATCTTCAAATGATTTGCAAACTGAAATGCCAACTTTCGTAATTATTTTGGTGACAAACCAAAATAAAGTTTTGCAGAATCTTCACAATATTCGCAAAGTTGTATTTCTTGTTCATTATTAAATACTTTATTGCATGAATTGTAACCAAATTTAGGCGATTCTTTTCATTTTAAAGATCCTACAAATCTGTATAGGGTCAAGTGACATATTTCATATTTCTTTGCAGTTCTCCTTATGGATTTTTTATCTTCGATTACTTCTTTGGCAGCTGCTTCAATTATAGATCGAGGTATTGTACCTCTTTTCGTTTTCCTTTGCCGTTATCTAACCATTATTGCAACTGCAAAATAATAGAATTTTTTGTTTAATTGTTTTGGTTCAGTTCGATAAGTAGGTGTCGACTGTAACATGTTACAATTGACCCATTTCGCTCCAAAATACTGCATAGTAAAATTTCGTCAATGTAACAACATATTTAAAAATCGGTTGACATCAAGAAATTTGCTCAAATAAACGCTGATTTCAACCCTGTTTTCAATTGTAAGATTTAAACAATGGTAATTGATTAGTTATCGATTTAAAAATAAGTAAAAAACTTACAAATGTGTGCGAAAAACGTAATTTCTTAATTTTGCGAAGGTTTACTTAGTAACGGCGGGTTTAAATATTTGCAACTAAAGCGCCTTGTAGTGGCGGAAAAAGGTACTAAATAGCTTTAATTTCCATCTAAAGATGGAGCCACAAACTTAAATGTTACCATTGTCCCCGGTCTCCCCTATATGTATGTATGTATAAGAATGACGCTCATCTCGCTTTATATATGACAGATTTTGCTGGCATTTGGAGAAAGAGGAAAATAAAGACTGTGTGTTAGCGTGTGAGTGTGAGGAGTGGGGAGGGGTGGGAGTAATGTTTCCGCAAAGATTAATACGTCTAATTCAGCAATAAACCGAAAGAAAGGAAAGGGCTGTTTTACTAACTGCCGAGTCCAAATGTCGTTATATACTACGCATATACACACTCTTAGGTATGTCGAATTTACTTAAACATGTGTGCGAGTGTGTTCGCGAGCCGTATAGGCGCGCGCGTTCGCGTGCGCGGGCCGAGATGTCATTGCTATTCGAGACTCGACGCGGGAAACGGAAACCTTTCATTACCCTCGAGACTACACCACTGGCACCCCACACTCCAGGAAATATTCCTCATAATGGAAAATATCCCCTCTAAACAATTAAAACGTTGGTAATGTACTATATGCATGTACATGCATGGTTGTTCGGATAAAACGAATCCGACCGTGGATATAAAATGCTGTTTAACTTTGCAACTAGAAGAGATAGCAATTTTTGCTATAATACTTTTTTCAAGCGTCTTTTGATTTGCGTTCGAAAAGGCCTTACAGGAAAAATTGCCATTTCTTCTAGTTACGAAGTTACACGGCATTTTATGCCCATGGTCTGATTCGTATTATCTGAAGAACACTGCAGTGTATATATCTAGTATGTTCGTGGCAAATGGGACAAGTGCACTATATACCTCGTTGAACTTTCTTGGAATATCTCCGGCGTTCCACGACAGCTGCGATAATTGAATTAAAATGAAGAAAACTAAGAAGGGAATAATGTACATGTCGCGGGGAAACGGAAGAAATATCTCCGATTACTGGAACTGTACTCGCTATTACACAGATTATATATTTCCGCTGACGAAATCGGAGCTACGAGTGCAATGGTGAGCTGTTAAGACACTGGCGAATAACTGGAACATTCGGGAGGTTGATTTGCATGTAAGCTTGGAAAACGCGTTTTACCTGGTGAAAATTAATGCTGTGGAATTTCAGGGGAAAGATATATAGTTGAAAATTTCGTATTTGCTGTTGCCACGTGCGATCGAGCAGAGTTCCAGTCCGATTATACCGGATACTGGAGGCGTTCATTCAGGGATTATGGAAAGATGAATGAACGATAATTCTCATACCTTGTTTCTTACCCCACTAAATTCCTGAAAATCTAGCAGTCGGTAACACGTTTCTGCATGCAGGATTAGCTTCGAAAACTATCCTGGCAAATAGACGTCGGACGTTATACTAAATCTTTTTGGAGCAAACGAATAAATAATTTATTATGGTGCGTATATAAAGCGAGAGATAGGTGAACGATCACATTTTCACTATACATATATATATATATATATATATATCTTTATATCCTAGTAAATTCTTCGCTCGAATTCCACAGCTGGAATAAAAAATAAACTTTTCGTTAGAATTATACCCAAGCGTTGATCCGCAAGAAATATTTGAGGTGGGTGCAGGAGAGTATATCGTACATAGATAATGAAATTATTTTGCGGAAATAATTAAGACTAATGCGAAAGCTCGTTGCCGGAAACTACTCTGGAACATTCGTAACGCACATTCGACACGCAACTGGATTTATGCATGTATGAGGCACGTGTGAAAGGCGAGCGACCAGGTCCACGTATGCTCATTTACTTCGATTTGCTTTAATTACGAAAAGTCGAAGAAACCAGCGTCCAACCCCCCCCCCCCCCCCCCCCTCTCTGATCCGCAAGTGCATGCCTGATGCAAAATACGAGGAACGCAAACGCTTTGGCTATACCTATACGACTTGTCACTCGCTATATCCATGCAGGAAACCAATTCCAATATCGTACATGCCCTTTTCACACCGACAACTAGATCCACTTTATCCATCACCATTTTTTAGATGGATCTATCAGTTTCTCGATAAGCCATTTTCTCGCTACTCAATTAAGACACTTGTCGTCTATATATTTGCAAGATTAGTATTCGATCCCGCCAAACAACGTTTTGTATACCGCGAGATATATAAGTATATATATATGCAAAATGACTGATTCTTTGACCAACGAGAAAAATATCGAGTGATTTATTACACTGCGAGACGAAATATGCATAAAACGCGATATAACGAAATCAGATAAAGGTAAATATATATATATATACATATATACGAGAGTAAATAAAACGAAAGTCGAAAATGACTTGTAACGCAAGACGAAATGATCGTACAATGATATATGTGTGTACTATAGTGTATGCTGGTATACGAGTGCTGATGCAAGGATAAAGAGATTGATGAGATAAAAATACGTCTATATAATTGTAAAAGAGAGAAAGAAGACATAACGCAATAGTATAGATCGAAGAGTAGGGGAAAATAATGATATAAGAAAATTGAAAAGACCATGCAAATAATGGACATGCAGCAGTGGACAAAAGTTTATTTTCAATAGAATGGAGAGAGATAGCTATTCTGAAATAAATTGTTCCTCGTTGAGGTGAGGTTTATGAAAAATATATAGCAAAGAGTGAGAAACGATTAGTTACAGATCTTCAATAAGGAGAAAATAATATTATGCACACGTGGATCAAAATGAGCTAGGGATTAGAATTTTTACGAGGATCGAATGATGCACGACACATGTAATAACGCTTTATTCTGAATACAATGAAGATTGGTTCAACACGTTACCAAAGTATATTCATCCGTAACACAGATCGAGCTTATATAGTTGGGGTGGATTTTTAAGGAATTATAAAAATGTTGATTTTACGTGCAATATCTGCACTTTTGGTATATAAAAAAAGTGCGTGTTACAATCGAGGTATAAATTTTTAACGAAAAATGCAGCACAAGTACAAGTATAATATGAAAAGAGACCCAAGGCGGTCTGACTAGCAACTATCGGAATGGCATAGAAATAAATCTAGAGTTCCGCCAAGTAGCTGGAAACACGTCGGTGTGGAATTTGAAGTATCCACTAAACTGGTTCGCAGGAAATTACGTGGAAGGAGGCAACCGTGGCGAAATTTTCCTGAAGCAAGGAAAAGGCTGTCGCTTAAAGAGATCGTTTAACGCAGATCTGCAGCTCCGGATGCAAAAATAGCCGTGAAAGGCTCTGCGCTACCTGCGAGAGAGTAGAGAGACACGTGGGCGTTTTCGTAGTCCATTATCTATCCTGCACCGAATGTCCCAGATAGCCATTGGACTTGGACACACAAAGGATAACGTGCAAATCGTGCTACTTTTTTACCACCTAAAACTCGTACATGTATATATGTATGGTGACTATAGTGCTCAACACACTATTTATATTGTTTCGCCCCTTCGTAAATCCTTCAGGCTGGATATTTGGAGAATTTTCAAACAAATTTCATCACTCGGGTGAATCACCTGCGTTGAATAAAATTTTATCGAGTGTTTGCACAGAGAATTATTGCAGTCTGCGAATAGTTGTTAAAATCCATTCTGATATTTTTCTCTTTAATCTTCCGTCTCTCCTTTTTCGTCTTATCCTCCAATTGTGTTTGCATCGCAGACTCGGCACATATTTTACGAGGAAGAAGACTCTTTCGCGCGCTACGTTAGTATAATGAGAAGCGGGACGAATGTGAAATTCGACGCGTGTTGGTAAAAAAAGAAATGCTCGCGCGATGTGAAATAATAAACACGTTTTAATGAAGCGAGACCATGCTTCGCGTGAGTTAATTATAAGGGGGAAAAATATTCGTGTGGGATAGAGGTATATATATACTAATTAGATTTCTTTCAATCCGTTCGATTGAGTCTCGCGCCAAGAAAATTCCTCTGATAAAGCAGAAACCAGTACAAGTGACATTATCCCCTGACTTTCTCGCGCAAATATTATACAATTTAAAAAACGTTTATAAATTGGAGGATTGGACAAGTTTTGAGAAAAAGAAAGGAGGGAGGGGGGGGGGGGGGAGGAAAGAAAGTGTGAACATACGAGACGGACGAAAGAGTCCCATTGTTGTTAGACTATATAGTTAATGTTAATTAGAATACGAATTAAATAAAAATGTGGGCTTGGCATATTCTGGAGGTGAATTCCTTTTGAATCACAGTATAATAATTAGGCACGTTTTTAATCGTTAAAAGCAGGTGCACGGTATGCGCCAATTAAGCGCAGTATTTAAGTCGATATAGGAGCATTGGTCGAACGGCATTTAGCGCTTGCCTTGTATTTTATAATAACATGTGAAAATCTATATCAAATCTTATTTTATAGGGCTATGCAACAAGAAAAAGCGAGCATAACTTTCTCGACGATTCTTTCTCGCTGGCAGAAGATGCAGAAGAGCTTAAAATCAAAAGCATCGATTATACTAATCAATTTATATTGGATGAAAAGTGGAAACTCGGAGTGATAGTCGATTGGCAAATTATGCGAGAGCAAAGATTTCGTCGTTACATTGGGGTTAACAATCATTGCGAGATTTTGTCATAGACCATGAAATCGGTAGAAACGTTTTCTCGTAAAAACTCTAGAAAATATAACTGCTTGCAAAATAAACATTTCATTATACGTGGAATAAATTACTACTACCATTTGTCGATGTCCAATGATAACGGACATTAATTTAGATGAAATCGAACATTAATCGAAATACAAATATTAAACATTCATCTGATACTTTGAATGAAATATTTCCTATGCTATCTGCAATAAACCTACTGAAATACTGCAATCATTTACAGCCATGTACACGCTTTGCACTTTTTCACCGCGTACTTGCCAACTTAAGTAACGGTATTGGTCGATAATTGATTAAAAAAAAACAAAAGAGAAACAATTTATTTCTCAGTCCGCGAGAATCGGGTAAGCATTTATTTTTGATCACTCGTGCATAGAAAGTGCCTGATTTCAGTCTAGTTTTTGGGATCGATGATGAATCTTTTCATGCCAGTATATCCGCGCATGCGCAGTAGAGGTTAACTTCACTTTCGGCCCGATACTTTCCTCTCTAGGGTGGAAAATGACTACTTTCCTCCCAAGGGACAAAAGTATAGTACTTCCCACACGGACTGAATATAGTTACTATTGACCATATGAGAAATTAAATAAAAGGGTTATATTTAATTGTCATAAGAAAACTAATAAACTCCGAATAAGATTATCCAAAATATAAAGAATTTTCCGTTTATCTCTAACTTCAATTTTAGATATTCTTTTATAACCTGAAACTTAAAATTATTGCTAAAATTCTCCCTCTCTCTCTCTCTTTCTTAATACCATTAAGTTTAGTAATATGAAAGAAACAATATAAATCATAATGCAGAATTAGAGTGACTATATTTATTTTTATTCATTTGTAATAACATTTTTTTACGCATGATAATTTGTTCTATTTTTATTTTAGGGGGCTCCGCCCCCTGCGCCTCCGAACCCCCCGCTCTCCTCCCTACCCTTCTTAGAATCACTGCCTTCAAAAACCTGCATCTACCCTTTTACGTACTCATTCATTAATCATTTCATTCACTCTTTGGTTACAATTAATTCATACTGAACAATTTATTAATACATTACAAATCTGTAATGCACTCATGATAAAAAATATCGTTTGTTACTCGGGACTACTTGACAATTATACTCGTGTGATGGTAGCCCTCGCTTCGCTCGTGCTGCCAACTTCACACTCGTCCACAATCGTCAACTTTCGTCCCTTGTAACAAAATCTACTATTTCAGAAAAGGTTCTCCTCGACAAAGTTAATGCTCGGTTTGGATCAAGAAGAGCTACTCATATCGAATTTGACGAGCTAAATATTTAAGATACGAAAAGAAAATTCATCTGTTTCCAAGAAAAAATCACTCGAGTGTTTTTCAGAATATAAATAACGCAAGAAAATCTATTCGCTTGCTTTCTTTGGAAATGATACTAATAATTATCGGCAGCACGAGAGAGCGAAATTAAGAACGTGACTTGACCGATATGTGCGTCTTATTATTACGTGACATCGGGATGTATACTCTGCAGTAAGGTCTAGCTAGCAGGATCTTTGCGAGGTGAGCCACTCGATTACGTATAATGTGGGGTAAAGAAAAGAAGGAAAGAAGATGAGTGAAAGAAGTTTACAAGAGATAAGACTCTCGAGCAAAAACAAGAAGAATACTGCATAGCATAATTCGGTTATTATCGAGTGATGAGAACAGAATTTTTCGCATTTATGGCACTGCACGATCAACGTGGATCATTACTCGATTCTCAAACACGAGGAGCATCGAACTATAATATACATATACCATATACAGCTTACATGAAATAACGATATAAGCATTGCCCGTTTTATTCCTTCGCATTGGCATCATTATCTTCCTGTGAAAATTGCAAATTGCACGCAATATTCCTGACATTGCCCAAGAGTCGAATTTAGCTCGTCGGAAAATCGAATAAACCGTTTAAACGAATCCTGCTCTCTACGATCGAAACTCAACGGAATGACAGAGAATAATTTATCGTTTAGGAGATAGCTATATAGCATGTAATATTGTTACTATCAGATAAGTGCGATGAAAGTGCAAAAGGTTAAGATTCAGTTTCGTGTTCTGCGCTACCGGGAAGGGATTGTTCTCGAGGAAAGGGAGATTATTATTTCATGTGTATCACTGTATGATAAAAAGCTGAAAATTGTTTCAATTATTCATGCAGGCAATATAATTTATTTTTACATATAATTAAGTAGGAGAAAAAAGAATGGTACCGAGGTACAATATTTTTCTATATATATAGGATTGTGAAGATATTCAACTGGAAAAATATTGAAAAAGTTTTCTGAAATTGCGATAAAAAAATCGGGAAGATTTTCAACGATACGATTGTTGATTTGCACGGATTATTTTTATTTACATAAATTACACACAAGTGCGATGAGGAAAGTGCAGGATGTTAAGGCTGAGTTTTGTTCCGCTACCGAGAAAGGATTAATCTTGAGGAAGTGTAGGATTTTCGACGTATATTGTGATGAAAAGGTCGGGAAAATTTTCAAAGGCACGGATGTTTATGCGCAAGCGAACATCATAAGATAGTTTTATCGCATCGTTGCATCGGGAGAACTTTCTTCGACGTAGCAGTTGCGACAAGCTGTCAGGTAAAACGAGCCTCACATCCGTACGATAACGGCGTGGTGTCGGTAGAATCAACTTTTACGGCCCCCGCAACAAACGCGACAATTAGTGACTCAGGCTTTTCACTCATTTATACGCATTTCTTTAATCAACCCACCGACTTTTCATCATTTTCTTTCCTTATATATGACGATCCAACAAAGAGCTGTGGTAATGCAAATGTTCCGAGCTATTTCTTTAATTATCAGTGATTTTTTTTCTCTCTTTTTATAATTAATATATATATATATATATATTTTAACACGATAAACTCGCTTTAACGTTAATTATTTTAATAGTTAAAACTTTGGTTAGATTTTTTTTTTTTTAGAATTCAGATTCCATATTTATGTATTTAATGGACGTCTAATTAGTGTTCATGAGTTAATAGAGAAGTATATATAAGCAGCATCATCCATTCCAGCCCCCGCAAGCAACGCAACAACTAGTGACTCACTTGGACTCTCATCTACGCAAAATTTACTTACGTACGCATCTGCCTTTCCACTTTATATCACTTAATCCCAAGATTTGCTTTTCCTGTCTGACGCGTGATTAAAATTTAATATAATGTAACGAAAAGCAGCTTCTAGCTTTACAATAATTCTTGACTCCGATCAAATTTACATATATTTATAAAAATGTTCCCCCTATCTTTCCCAGTACTAATCAAATGTTAGCGTTTGAATGAGATATAGGGAGGGGTATAGAGCGAGATACTTTATTAAGACACGGTGCTCGCGCGTGGATAAGTAATATATTGATCATTCCTCGCATGATAATTAATAAGGAATCTGGGGCAGAGAGGTGAAAAAGCTGTGCGAGGAGTCGGTTGTTGCATGGATACGAGGGATGTGTGAGAAGGTTCTGTGTACTGGTGTACCAATTAAAAATAAGATTTAATATACAAATGAAAATAATTAACTCTAGGATTAATTAGAAGAGAAGGATATTTATACATTCGAAAAATTATTCAAATACTGATTAGCAGTTCTGTACAATAATTAAAAAACTGTAAAAATGTCGTAAGTATGTGGAGAAAACAATTTTCAACTAGATTTATTAATGTTGCAATCAATAATCTATTGACTGTTATTTTATAGTGAAATTTAAAGCACGCGAATATCCCAATTATTTCTATTCATAAATCCAATTAGGAGAATTTATGATTCAATGTCCGTTATTAGAGGCAATAGCGAGATATTCGAAGCGATCGCGAGAAAATAAAGTGAAATAAACGAATGGGGAGAGGAATTTATGGTAAAAGTGAGCCCGTATAGAATTGGAAAATGGATACTTTATGTGGAATATTGATGAATCGCGTAAATCTCAAGTTTGGCGGTAGAATTTTGTCGGCTTGCTAGGTAAAAGCACGGAAATGGTAAATTTATGCGGATAATGGTTTTGGTGTGCGTTAATTAAAACTGAACAGTTGGGCGTTGTACATATTACTATTATGTATACTATATTGCTATATGAAAGTCAGGGCTATGCGTAATAACGCGCGAAACGAAGGTGCTCGCCTTCCGCGAATTTCGAGTCCACTGCAAATTACAATCAGCCGCAAGAAGCCGGGAGAAAGTTGGAAAAAAGGCAAGAATTATATTCCAGACGCAAAATCCAAGCCACTATACCGACGAAACCAACGTAACATTGCAAAACCCAATGACGTTCCAACCTTCCAGCACTCTGCAAATTCAACAAACTCTAATGTAACGTGTCATTTTTCATCATTTTTCACACGCAAACCACACATGTTTTTCATTTTCTTTCCTTCCCATTCGTAACAATTCATTTAGTTAATTGCAACCGAAGGATTGTGCAGGGAGAAAGTTGTCTATTGAATATTAATCATGTTTCTGTAATAAACACTCGTAGGAAAGAATATTGATCTTATACATCGAATATTGCAATAAATCAGACGTTTTGTCAGAATTATTAAATTTCGGTCAATTGAATATTTGCTATATATATATATATATAAAATAAATCAACGCAGTTTCTCATGTAGAATTTATACGGGGTAATTGCTATTTGTCAAGGGAGATTGCTCAATTTAGCAAGAATTGTTGTACCCTTTCGTTTATGCTAATATAGGATGGATTTAAAACTGATGAACCACTGTGATAAAAGCTTGGCGTGCTAATATCTTCATTAAAAAGGATAATTTCTCGATACACTATAGGAGACCTTTACGTTTACGAAGGGTTGCATTAGTTTTATCGATTATTGCGAAAGTCAGACGTGCACAACTTTGTTGATTGCGTAATTCTCCAGCCATATCAGTCTCTCTTGAACTTATAAAGGATGTGCAGAGCTATGTATATATATATATATATATATATATGGAGATATAATGTGGCATGGATGTCGCTTTTATGGTTTAAAAAAAGCTTCATTTAAGGTCGAGATTGAGAATGCTAATTACTCGGCAAACGAAGCATCGTTCAGGATGATTGCAGTTTAAGTAGCTCTCTCACCAATGTGAACGTCTTTTCTATGTGTGTGTGAGAGAGTGAAAGAGACAACATTGGAAATTAACCTCCGCTCTAATAGACCCTTTCGCAGAATTCCAATGTAGACTCGTGTCCATCAAACTGATTTTACCCTTTCAGCATTAATTTCTCCAAACGCTCACAATGAAATGATTTCATTTTGAAAATAGCCTCGGGGTTCGCTCTCGTAATTATATACTCAAAGCAACCAACAATTATATTGATTGATATTTCATAAAAATGATAATGAATTTGTAACAAGTTATCAAACCACTTATTCCGCAGTGAAGGAAACGACTCGCTTTGCTAAAAAATAATGAAACAACTCGTTCGAAGAGTGCGATTTTTTCAGTCCGCGACAGACATTCGTCTCGGGGTCTCCATATTTGAAACTCCTGGTGCACCGGGCGATCCAGTTTTATCTCGACGAATGATAACAATTTCCCTTTGCAACTTGAAACTAGTTTTTCGCTCCGGACGATCGATCCGTCGAGCGTTGATCGAGTTTCGAGGAGATTATATATAGTCGCCCGAGTCTTGTCGTCGCTCGCTTGAAAATTCAGCTTTGCGCTCGAAGAACTCGAAGAAGATTCCGGGCAGTTGGATCGGACTCGTCCAATTCGCGCATAATCAAATAATTACAGCCGAGTCTCGCACGAACGTCTCCGCGTCCCACGTGTTTCGACCGCGATGCATATATATCGCGTACGCTCATCGCACTCGCGATACACGCCTGGATATCCCACGGGACCGCATTCCAACTCCAACCATCCACCAGCAGACTCTTCCAGCTAAATCTACGAGTCACGCTTTCGTCGGAGCATCCTCGCGCGACCACTCCGACCAGCTCGCTCATTCTATATATGTATATATGCATAGCTATATGTCTCTGTCACTCAACTTGGATCCACATCAGCCTTGTATAAAATTGATCAAATAAGCTTTACGCGAATATCGCTATATAGTTTTATTTCGATCACCGAGCATCATCATTTTAATATATTTCAATAAAAAATAAAACTTGTCGCAAACAGAAATTTCTCCGGGTTTTCCACAGAAAATGCAACGATTTAGAGGTTATATCGTAAAGTTGTATTAGGAATCCTAAGGAAATTTAGAGCCTGTTTTAACTCGAAAGATTTCTATATTTAATAACTATCTCGCGAAATGGAACGTAATTTATAGGTGATAATTCATCGTTGTATCGCTCTGCAAACAAATTTCTTTAGCAGCAAAGCTTAATTTCACGGATCGCGGCTCTGTCGGACGAGAGCTTATGAACCCTCTCGCCGATGTACACGGTTACTTGCACCCGTCTCGATTCACTATCGCCATTCTCAAATACAGTTTCTGCCGGCGCCTCCAACAGCCTCTCTATATAGATACCAATGAACATGCTCGCGCCTCGCACAAGGAAACACACCATGGCTCGACACAAAAACCCACTTAACCCCAGCCTTGAAAAATCTTCATTTTCGCACAATTCGATCGATAAATCTTCTCTCTCTCCCGCCTTTAAACAAATAATATGCTTCCACGCGAAAGAGCATACATTATATATATAGTATATATATAATTATTCTTGGAATATTTCTAATCATTCTCATCACATACTCCTTTATAATCGAGTACAATTTTCGTCACTCTTCTCGAATACGTGCAGCTATAACTAGTGTCAAATGACAAATCATGAAATACTTGCTCTGCACAAAATTTATTATCGTTGAAATTTCTTCCCGAGAATTCCAAGGGAGAGAAAAATTTAAGAGGGGTTTTTAAGGTACGATTTTATCATAGGCTTTACATATATATATACACGCAGGTATGTTAGAATATCCGATTTGACTAGACGCAGAGATAGCTCTTAATAGCGATTCTACTTTATGCATCCTGTCCTTTCTCCCTGCCATCTCACGCGTTTCTTCGTAGCTTATCGCTAGACTCTCATTGTTCGACGATCGAGTGAGAGAGAGAGAGAGAGAGAGAGAGAGAGAGACCTTGCTTGCAATGCTAGACGCACAGGATCAAGCCAACCCTCGACCCATACATCTTTTCCTAAAAGCATTGTCCTGCATTCTGTGCATATATAACATGCACAGATTTCCGGAAATCCGCGAGGCGTTCCATCTCCTCTGCGCAAAAGTCCTTGGACTCGCGCAGTCTAGCTCCCATTTTCTTGCATTTCTATACATATATATACTTTTACGCAAACGTACATATATTTCCATGTATATAAATACCTTGCAGCAAAAATCCATGCAGCGCGAGGTTCATGGCTACGAAATGCTTGATCTCTTCAGTCTGAAACAGAATAACACACAATCAACGTTAGAGAATATGATAATAAGAGTGGCGCGCGATGTTATCTCCGCGGCGGCTCGTAGAGAAATTTTCAACGGTAGCAACCCTGTTAAATTATGCAAACCTCGTGTGTTCTGCGAAACGCGAGTAGCAATTTTCCAGTGGTGGGGAACATTCGAATAATCCTCTGCTGCTATAGCTGCTACGACTTTGTATTATTTGTATATTGTTAAGGTTAATGTACTGCTACGCGTAAATAATGCGAAAATTCATGCGAATGCTTGTAAAATATTGATCGATGCGAGACATTTATATATAATTATGGTTGTGCTCGTGAGTGAGTGGCAGCTAACGGGAGCAATCTCAGTCGTAGCTGGTCCCGATTGTAAGTAAATATATACCATAGTGGCAAAGAAAATGTCAACTCGGCCTCCTATACAGCTGATACACTCCGCTCGCGTTATCTCTTCGTGCACACTCATATACCTATATATTGTACACGATATTAGCCAGGAAGTCCGTGTCCTTTTCAATCGTCTCGCTGTTACTCCCACGGGAAACCCGTTTAATTCGATTTATATAGATCACTTTCATCCGTTATCTTCAAAAGCGTCCGATAGAAAAATAATTGGCCTCCATAAATCACCCACCCCACCTTTAACGATCGACTAAAACTGACAAATTGGACGATTTTCCGAAACCTTGACATAAAACCACCTATATTATTTTCTCATATTTCAATACCATACTTGCATGGAATCAGATGCGAGTCGCTGCGGGTTAGAATTTGATTAATTTGCAAATGTTGTAAAAAAAATGAATAAGTTTCTTTTACAATTCATGCTCTCTATTTCGAAAAAATGTTTATATAGAATATATATATATATATATATATATATTGGAATTGGTTTAAAGCGTAGGATATTCTCGTTATAATTCCTACTCGAGTGTCGCAGGGTATAATAGTGGCGCATTTGGCGTTTCGACCTCGTCCGATGTCACAAGAGACTCGTGAGTCGATTGCGTACGTGGTACGCATAATTGAAAAAGGACTCCTTATTGGGGAAATGAAGGTGGGGGTTAGTTGGTTTTAAAAGAAAGACCAGACAATGCCGAGTAACTGCAGTTGAGCGGAAATAATACCGGCGAAACTTTAATATATGGCTGCACAAGCGGTGCAGCTGGCGCAAAGTGCCGTTCGCGTGACCCAAATTGCTTTAGCTCGAAAAACTTTGTTAACTCGCGCCTCTTCCGATACATCTCGAAGGTTTTCCGAGCGCGTTTCACGGCCGTGATTGGCGGATCTCGCGTGCGCGCGCGCGCGCGCGCGCTCCAAATTATCCCGAGTCACTCTCTCTTATTTGCTCTCGACCGATTTGCACCAGAATCCGCCCTGAAAATATTATAATGCTGCAAGCTGCACTGTGAAAAACCAACCTATAAACTTTCCATCCATTCACGTAATTCAAATATAACAAGATTAATATCTTTTTGTTTTCTTCTTTTATTATTTTATCGTCGTAATGTTATTTCAACTTGAATAAATTGTTCGACAGAATTAATTAAAATTCTTTTTGCGCCTCGCGAGTTGACTTTTTCTATTCGACGATAATTGTTTCGATCCGTCGCTTAATTGCGACATTTTTTCGAAGAGTTTTAGACGGCTGGTGATTGATGCATCACGAATGATAGTTTTCGCCACTGTGAAGATTCGTGTCGATAATAACGAGATTAATAATCGCGGGTTTATTTTCTACCAGATTTTGTTTGAGCTTGAATAAGTTGTACGACAGAATCAATCAAAATTATTTTTATTTCGGTTTGCAAACGAAGATCCGTATGTTCAAGGAACGTTTCAATTCCGCTGATTAATTACGAGGTTGTAGAGTGGAGTTTTCGGCATGTGACTGATGCATTATGAATGACAATACTATATATATATATATATATATATATACAGCTGATTTATTTCGCTACCGAAAGATCTTGTCGACAGTAACGAGATTATAATTTTCTATTTTCTCTTATCATCGTCTAATTTTCCAGCTTGAATCAGATGTACGACAGAATAAATTAAAGTAGGTTTTGCACATGCATGGATTTATAAGTAAAACTAATGTGTATTCAAAGAACGTTTGAATGATGTTGATTAATTACGAGGTTGTAGAGTGGGATTTTTCGGGTGTGTGTGACTATGGTGCATTATGAATAATAATATAATATATACACCTGTATAATATAATACCTACCTGATCCTTAAGATTCGATCTCACCACTGGAGAATTATCGTCGATCATAAGAACATAATAATTTTCTATTACATTTAATAATTCTGATTAATAATTATAAAGTTATATGGTAGAGTTTTCGAGAAGTGACATTTACATTATAAATGATAAGAAATATTTCAACTATATATACAACTGTACCTCTTGAACAGTGAAAGATTTCTCATGGATAATAACAAGATTAAAATTGTCTATCATACCTTATCATTGTTGTATTATTTCAACTTGAATGAATGGTAGGACAGAATCATTTAAAATCATTATTACATTGATTTGCAATCGGAGATATGGGTATATTGAAGGAACGTTTCGTTGACTGATTACGAGGTTGTGGAGCGGAATTTTCGGGATGTGTGTGTGACTGGTGCATTATGAATGATAGTAGCTGGCAGCTGGCTGGCCCCTTTCGCCACTGGATGACTGAAAGGATTCTCGTCGAGCATACGAAACGATTGGACGGCTGCTATTTACGTGCGTGCGATTTTAAAGGAGAATGTGGTGATGGTGGTGGTGGAGGCCCGAATGGCCATTCGTGCGTCGAGGAACTCGCTCGTGTTCTTCTCAAAGACGATTTTCACCTTACATAAAACCAGCACATCGACCGTGCCTCGTTTCCACGGCGAACAACTTTCCCTGATTCTGTCCACCAGCTCTATACATATACGCAAAAATATATATAAATTTAATTGTATGTGTCTTCTTACAGTATATATATATATATATACACACATAATGACGAATACACGAGAGGATGACCACGCCTCGGTGATGTGATTGCGATCATTGCTAAAAACAATTTCACGCTACTTACGCTCCGAAGCCTCGGTTTAATATAATAAACCAAATCACCCTGGATCCAAATCAATTTCACACCGTAACACCCACGCAATCGATACTTCCTATTAATCTTATCTTTGAACAACAAAATTGCCATTTTTTTTACGCAAAAATTAATTTCACGCTCCTACCTTTGTTCGCGCGTGTGGGATGTACACTTTTGCAATCTCGATACGCTCCGAACGAATTTCATTTTAATGCTCCATCCGCACGTATACTATATACGTCATGATTCTTCGCGGAATTCAATTTCTTATAATATTTCGTCATGTATCCTTCCAGTCTGAAATAAACGGAGAGACTTTCGTCGATTGGAAGAAGCATTAAAACGAAGCGTGCAATTTCACTTAGAAATTGTGCTATTTGAATTGGTATATACACAGCACATATTATATGTAGATATACGAAGAGGCGAAGAAAGAAGGGAGGAAGAGGCGAGCTAGGTTAACCGCATCAGTGTGATTGTGGAAAATACTGCTCTGTGCTCCACTATATATATATCGACCAGAGAGGAGAGAGATATTGAGGCTTCTGCCGCAGGGAGCTTTTAATTTTTTCCAAGCAAACTGCTAATCTCCGATACATCGGTATCGAGGAAAGTGAATTCGAAATCGACCACACCCGCGAGATAAAATACAAGCGTGCGTGCGTGACACGACTCGAGATCAGAACTCTATATATATATATATATATATATATGAGTTTTATAGCGAGGTGGAAAATTGAAAACCTGAGATGCACTTGCAGCATCGTGGTTCAGGTGGCAAGGCTATCGAACACTAGTTGAAATAAATAATTAGCACGTACCTTTGTAAATGTATATATATATATATATATATTATAAGCGCCTTCCATGAAGAATTAAATCCAGTTAATGCGTCTCCGCAGTTAAATATATATATATAGCTTTCTCATTCAGCCTCCAAGCATAATTTCATATCGAATTTCCTGATCACTCGGAGAACCATTTCTATATTGCACCTGCACTCGTCCAACCTTTTCTATCCGTGTTTTAACAATCTTTCTGGACTTTGACAATTCACTCGTATACGTGCATTATATTATATTTTACCCTGCAATCAGAGATTCGAGGAGAATAATTAAAATCCATCATCCTGCGAGGTCCGAGTCGAGCCTCGAGGAGCCGACAGCGAGCATTTCTTTTATTCTCGTTGAATTACTCTCCATGTAATTTCAGGTTATAAATATTTACTGTACAAGCTAATTTTGAAACTCGAACCGTCCCATGCTGGAGCTCACCTTTTAACGGTGGTGTAATGCGCTGCATCGGTCGATCACGACCCAGATACATAAGATACACTTACGGTTAAGGCTAAGCGCATCCTACATTCTCGCTATAAATCACAAGAAGCGCGGGAGCGCGAGTTTTAGAGAAAGCGAACGGCCCAACGACTCGTTTAGTTACTCGCTCTCAATCACAATGTGTATATATATATTTTCAAGAATCCGCCAATTTACCAAACCACAACGTTTATCGCCCCCTTAACACACACTCTGTAATTATATATATACCACCCCTTCCTGTCACTCGATATTCATTAGGATCAGTCCAATTGGCCAAAAAATCAATTTCCTCTCTTTCGTTCATTTGCGTATGAAATTCCAATTTATACGATTATGATCCATTCGTTTAATTTCATTCGAAGAATATATAATTATTATGGTTAATTAAAAAATAATCTCGAGGATAATTAAAATATTTGTATACGTCGTAGAGCGAATATAAAGATTCTAGATCGTAATACGCAGTTTCATGGAATTTTCAAGGTTTTTAATTACGATAATTAAGCGCGATGATATATATAGTATAGGCACTAAAATATAAATTACTTATTACTTCAGTAATTTTTGTCCAAGCTATATACACTGTAATTGTGAACAGATAAATTTTATACCGTATATATATATATATATATATATATATACCGTAGCTATAATATTTTCTCCCTGTACAAATTAGTCGGAATTAATTCGTTGATCGAGCAGCGTGGCAGGACTATATCTCTGAGATTATTTCGCCAGTGCCAGGGGGAATTAAGACAACGCGAGAAAATCTCGCTTCGGGATGATACATTCGCGCGCCTGTTGAATCCTGCTACTTTCTAAATCTAAACCAACCAACGCGAATCCTATGGATCGATCGGATATCGAGATTTTATTCCCTTTCGTGACTATAGTCACGAGCTTTCTTCTACGTGCTTTATATCTATTCAAATTACACTTTATATTTTGCAAATTTATTTTCTCGCACTTTATTCAGATTACACACGTCGAGTTTCTTACATTGCAGTGAAGCACTGCTTTGGGCAACTAATTCAATTAACGGAAGAAATGGAAGGAAAAAGGAGAAATGAAATGGAAAAGGCTCGCGCGTGTGTATATAATAATTATCCAATCGATTTCTACGTGGGACGTAAACAAATCCATAGTGGAGATTCGTTTGAGCGGATCGATCGTTGTTTGCACCGGGCCGTTGTTGTTTTTCCTCGTGATATTCCATGTAATTACATTAATTACCGATATAAACGGAGAAATCTCCCGCGGTAAGAGCCAACGTGTTCCGTACGATTGAAAAGTATATGTATATATATATATATATATGTACTTTGAATTATGGTAAGAGAATTCTCGTCGTTTGTTGCGTTATTCGGTAATGCCTTGCACTCTAATAAGGCAAGCGAGAGTCATTTCCGGTTCGGCACGGTTGAGCTGCCCAACCATAGCCCGATCGATCCAGCGGAAATCGCCCCAAGCTTTGCCCGCTGATCCATGGATCATCTGGATCAACGTTTCTCCCCTTTTTAGGGGATCACCAGGAAACATCACGAATTTTCTTACATTTTAATCCCCCAGCAAACCAATCAGCGTTCTCCAACCATCGCAGTACCATGCATCATTTACCAGCCATTTTTATCTCACCTCGATCAATACATATACTTATTGATGCAAAAACCTGCACTATTTACAGATCGATAATTCCTCGTCGAGCTCAGCAGCCTATTGATCCATGCATCATCCGAATCGACGTTTCTTTCTCCTCCTTCCGCAGTGATAATCGCTACAACTACACTGAAAAAAAAATGCGATTAAATCTATATCATCGATGCAATTGAGATAAATGTAATTAAATCAATGAAACATTTAGTAGTTCAATTGTATCGTATTTACTATGATTATGTCGAAAAGTTGATTGAATAATATCATGTTATTGAAAAATGTACTTGAAACAAGAGTAAATAAGAATATAAGACATAATTATATACTTCTTGGAATTACATATCGAATTAAAAAAATTTACAAGTTTAATTGAAAAGATAGTATTAGTTAAATACAATTAATAAATTCATTCAATACTTTTTGCAATTGATACAATATTATTTGTAATAGCACGCTGTACAATTGGTATCTTAAGGTGCAATATTTGGTTAAATTATTTTTGTAATTGTTTCATGTTAATGTAGTATTGGTACAATTAAATATACCATTAGAACATTTAAAGTGAGTAGATATTCATTTAATTAAATATGCCTATAAGAGAAGTATATGTTGTTTTGAAAATATAATTCACCTCCAATTTCGTACAATAAATAACAACAAGTAAATTGATAATTTCAAAGAATTGTTTCAATACTATTTAAAATTGGTATGAATAAAGAATAGGATTGATTATGCAGCGTTTTATGTATAAATTCTATTTTAGAATGTAATTACATATTCAATTGTAATTGACTTGTTTATCGTATAAAGAGGCTGCGTGATTTTCTTTTCAAAACAATTTGTGCTCCTTTTAGAAACTAATTTAATTATTAAACATTTACTTCCTTTATGTGTAATAATATATATAATTATATGAATACTACATTAACATGATGCAATTACATAAACAACTTAAACCAAATATTGCATCATGAGATATCAATTGACAAGTTACCATCAAAAAATAATATTGTATCAACTGAAAGAAGTATTAAATGAATGATCGATTGCATTTAATTGATTATATCTTTTCAATCAAACCTTTCAACATTTTTAATGTCATATATAGTTATAGGAAATAGATAATTATACGTCATATCGTCGTTCGTTCTTATAATTTAAGTATATTTTTCAATAACACAAGAGGTTATTTAATCTATTTGTCGATGTAAATATAGTAGATTTAATAGAAATGAACTACCAAAATTGCGATTGGATCTATTAAAATTAGCAAAATTGCATCGACGATATTGACTCAGACTCCTTATTACAGTGATTTCTTTAATGAAAAAACATTCAAAATTTCGCGCTGGATACGATTGAAACGTTATTGGTACTTTTGTTTACCAACCGAAGCCAAGTCTGCTCTGCGGCGTCCGCGTGACGACCGGCTCAATCTGACGTGTTCTGACTTGTACGAAGCAAACGGCATGGTGGTAACAATCGCGGCAAGACCTCATCGAGCTTTAAAGAAGATATTGCGTTTATTAGGAATATTTTTGTAAGTGACTCTGATAAAGTCGGTATATTCTATAATGTGCAGTAATCAATTTGATGAGATAAATATCCTATTAGAAGATTGGGGATTACAGATATTAAAAAAGCGATTTGAAGGTAAGTCGAAATTCTTCACTATTTTATTGCTTCTGATATAATTCAGTCAATAGTCTAAATTTTCGAGCTAGACTTTATGCATGGTAAATTGGAATTGTTATTTTTCTCAAATGAACCCTCTGTAATTTCTGTTGTCTCTATAGTATTTACGGTGTTAACTTAATCAAAAAACAAAGATGGCTACACACGAGTGCATAATAGTGTAAAGAATTCATTCGAGGGAACAAAAAATCTAACATTATATAGAGTCGTTTCGAGCCTTTGTTGTTTTGCTTGTAATATTTTGTAATCGGAAATCATTTTATTACCAAATTCGTCTAAATATTCACGTCATGTGTTTATAATCACCAGCTTTCTATATTCGATAAAAAAATAGTATGATATTAAAAAATGTTCGTTCTTATGCAGTATATTTATTTATGCAGCTTTAACTATTTTTAGATTTTTAACAAAATTAAGTAATTGCAAGATATAAGAAAACACTCCCGGTTATTCAATAAAATATTTAATTGGACGTACATCATGATTTGTCTGGCTGGAATAAACTTTAAATTGATTGAATAAATTAGGTAGTATGTAATCGTAATGTCTAATTCTCATTATTTTAACCTATCTATGTAAACATTTTCTTAACTTCTTTTCGGATAAAAATAGTTTTCAAATTATGTTTGTTTTCACCAACTGTTTACTTTTTATACATTTACTAGAGAATTCCATTGACTCAAAGGGCATATTATCAGCGTTAACACTGCCTCTAATAAAAGAGTTGATACCGGAAATAGGCATTCGTGTTAAATTTATAGAAAAATGGGAGCAACTTTTTGGTGACAAATCTGTAAGATGTAATTTATTTTAAATCTATAATAGTAATTTTATTGTTAATTAACATTATGTAAAAATATTTTCGTTGTTATATGATTTTTAATTATTTATAGCTCAATAAGGAGGAGGATAAAACATTGTGTGATACTGACAGCATATCAGACGAATCTGACGAAGAAAATACCGCATCGAATTGTCAACAATTAGAGAGAACAAAATCTTTTGTAGGAAATGACATGTATAGGAGGCTCACACAGCCGAAAGTAAAAACAATACTTCAAAACAGTCATTCAGGTCGCACAATAATTCAAAGCTACAAAAAATCAAAAACACTTTCAAGGCAGAATCGAAACATCCTGGTTGATATAATTATTACACATATTATTGATCACGTTCATGGGTTTGTTAAGCTATTTAAGAAATAATATTACTTTAATCGTATTAAATATAAATACATTTAGATATTTTTTTCTTTTACACACAACAGAAAATTAAATAAACACGACTTTCATATATTAGCCAAGGATATAATAGAACTTTTTCCAAGCGAAGATATTAATTTATATTATGTTCCTCCAATTTCTAAGAGTAAATCAAAGTATGAAAAGTCTGTATCTGTTAGAGGTAAACTAGCCGATAAATATAGAAATAAAATTCGAATGTACAAGAGATTATCAACAAATTTTACCTCTACGAATAATAATGATTCTGATGGTATGTTACTTATTGTTTAAAATGTATTATATTAGTATTATTAACTTGTATGTGTTTAATATTTATGTCAAAATTGTGTAATGAAACTTAACATTTTTTTAGACAATATATTAAGTAATGACATAAAAGATAGCATTACATGGCTTGGTAAACATCAAGCTCCTTGGGAAAGCGTAATAAGTCATTGGGAAGTGACAAGAGCTACACGAATAAGCGAATGGCAGAAAAACAAGGATAAACACATTTTTGATATAATTGATAAATGGCCAATATTACGCAATCCAATGGGTTTTATGCTAATTGAAAAAGATTTTGATTATTTAGAATTAACGAAAGAAGTAAATTCTATAGAAAATTGGTACAGTTTTTTTGAGCGCATACATGCAGTATGTCCCACTAATAAAAAAAAAATACAACGCGTTGAAAATCTGAATGATTTATTGCAGCAAGAAATAGGAGATGGTAAGATCAAAATATACTTCAGCTTTTTTCCTTTGAAGAATTTATAATACAGATGTTTTAAAAATTATAGAATAATGAACTTATTAGGCTGCAGAATTTACATGTGTAGTAATTTTTATTTTCATTAAAGATTCGAAAATTGCTGTACAATTATCTTTACTGGCTTATATGATACCTCCTAAAGGAAGAATATGTACAAGGAAGAAGCACTTCAAACCTTCTATGGCCGAATGTGAAGAAAGTATTATCGTTCATGTTACAGTGAGTTTAGTTTTTTTATATTTATATTAAAAATTCATTTTTCTTAAGAGAAAGATTTAATAAGAAATTTGTGTTGCAGATTGCTGGCGATGTGACACGTGTGCGCGAAGAGAAGGCAAGAGCTATGCAACAATTAGGTCTTACAGTTCAGCCGTATATTATTGTAGTGGGACCATCTTTAAAAGATATTTATACTACATTTGTATGCGTTGATACTATTTTATATACAGTTCCCACGGTTTTGAAAGCTATAGATATATGCTTTAAAACTTTTCATACTTTTGATGCTAATTATCCATCACAAAGTGAACACATATGGTACCTCATTCAACTAGAATTGTACAAGTTTACAACCAGGTACGATAAAAAAATATCTTATATTCTTGAAATAATAAGTGCATTAAAAAATAATGCATAGGCTTGTAACTGCATAATTTATCGTTCGAGTAATCATATATATTTGGATAAAATATATATTAAAAAGTATTATTTTTGCATATATATTGCTATTTCATACAAATTTGTATGAAACAACATATTAATAACAGCTTTGTATTTTTGGTTACATTATGTATTTCTGTCCGATTTGTCTTGAACCTTGTCCTACAGACAAGCATTTTCTTTTGCACTGGAAGTTAAAGCATGATGTTTCAAGACACAATTTAACTCTTCGTTGTAGACAATATAATTGCGCTAGAATATTTACTGATATACATAATTTTAAAAGGCATTTGCTTCGAGCACACATGAAAGATTTTATTTTTGAACCATATCCATCAATTGAAACTCAAGTTGTAAGTTCAAATTGCGAAGAAATCCGAAAAGATGTTGACATGTGGTTTACAGATTCTAATGATGCAATGATTGAAGACACTGGCATTCACATATTAGATAGTAGTAGCGAGGAAATTTATAAAACTCCGTCAGACTCGACTGATGTTTCCGGTATTAAACCTATACATTTTGCAAAACAAATGTGCAATGTTACTGCATTATTTGTAGCTAAGTTATATGCAAATAATAATTTACCGCGAAATTTCGTACAAGAGGTAATACATGATGTCAAATTAATTTTAAATTCTGTTCAAACTATTAAAAAGAAATGTAATTCTGTGCAAGACTTGGATTCGCAAACTGAAATAGATGAAATGTTTGAAATTTTCAAAGATTCTTTTAATATTTATAAGAGTGAATATCAAACAATAAAATACTTTTCTGATTTTCAATATCTCATTTTGCCATTTAGAATTATCATTAGTTCAGAAATAGATTCGAGACGTAAAGCAAACAAAAGACAAATATATGTAAAAGAAAGAGACTTGTATGTTATATCTTTAAAACTTGTATTTACTAAATTTCTCCAGTTACCTGGAATTTTTGGTTCAATTTTATCCTACATTAAAGAAATTAGACAGAGTCGATCAGTATATTCAATTCTTCAAGGAGAAGTATGGCCAAAGATAGAGCAGAAATTTGATAACATTGTACTACCTTTAATATTGTACTATGATGAGTTTGAAGTTAATAATCCGTTAGGAACTCATCGGGGCATAAATAAACTTGGAGCTGTCTATTGCAGTATCGCATGTATTCCACCTGCTTATTCAAGTGTGCTTGAAAATATATTTTTAGTGCAATTACATAATGCCAATGATCATAAAAACTTAGGAAACAAAATAATATTTTCTAACATTATAGAGCAGCTCGTACAGCTCGAAACAGATGGCATATATATTGATATATCAGGTTCATCACAAAAAGTATATTTTTCTTTATTACTTATAACTGGTGATAATCTTGGACTCAATACCATACTAGGATTCAATAATAGCTTCAACTCCAATTATTGTTGTAGAGTTTGCTCAATTGAGAAAGAAGACCGATTCAATCAGTTGATAGAAGAAGAACAAATAATACGTACAGCTGATAACTATAAAATAGATGTTGCTGAATGTTCAAATGGAGTTGTAGAAGAATGTATATTTAACATATTGCCAAATTTTAATGTTCTTACTAATATTTCTTTTGACCCTATGCACGATATCTTCGAAGGTATTTGTCGTTATGAATCAGCACAGATCTTAAATGCTTTAATAAATACTGAAAAACATTTATCATTAGAAACTCTTAATAATAGAATTCGCTTCTTTGATTTTGGGTTAAATGATGATATCAATATACCGCCACCAGTAAATAGAGAAGCTTTGAACAAAGGTTGTATTATATACACAGCATCAGAAATGTCATGCTTTATAAAATACTTGGGTTTATTTATTGGTGACTTGATTCCAGAAGAAAATAAAATATGGAAACTGTATACTCTTCTTCGTGAAATAATTTGTATAATTATGGCTCCGTCATATTCAGAAGGTACTACAAATTTACTTAAAATTATATTGTCAGAGCATCATGCTTTATATTTAGAACTTTTTGGTGAACGACTCAAACCCAAACATCACTTCCTTCTGCACTATCCAAGGCTTATGCAAAAAATGGGTCCTCCTAAATATATATCATCACTACGTTTCGAAGCTAAGCATAAATCATTTAAAGATAGTGCAAAAGTAATCACAAGTCGCAAAAACATTGCATATACATTAGCTTTAAAGCAACAGTTACAACTGAATTTTAGGTTAATGACGAATAAAGGTTTTGAGAAAGCTATATTAATAGGTCCTACATTGAATGAAAACTTGAATGATTTACAGAGTAATACGAACTCGCAACTTGCTTTTTTTCTTAAGAATGTTGACTACACCACACAATCTTGGATTTCAATTGATGGTGTATTATATAAACCAAATATGATTCTAAAAGTAAATATTGATGATTTGTTTTCATATTTTGGGCAGATAAAAAATATTTTAGTAGAAAGAAAAAGCTCTAATGTTCATTTTGTGTTAAGAAAACTTATAACTGTTCGTTTTTCCTTGCACCTTTATGCTTTTGAAGTTGCTCTAACTAATGAGTTGTATTTTATTTCACATAAAAATTTATTTAGTTATATTACACATAGTATGCATGTTACGAGTGATAATAAGTTATATATTCCATGCATTTGATGTAAAGGTATAAACGAGATGTTTTTAAGTTTTCTCTAAACTATGTAATATCATATTTTATTAAGGCCTATAATATGCGTTTGCCCTGTTAAATAAAATTTATATAATTTGTGTTTTCTAAGAATAAATTTCTTTAAATAAAATTGCCTTTAGTTTACGTACATTATACAACCCTTTCTGAACATCAGTTATTTCATGATAAAAATACTTGCAATTAAAAATTATTTTGTATATATATTCTGTGTCAAAGAGATACTTGATTTGATATTGAAATTGAATTTAATTATGATAACAAATAGTTAAATTAAAGTATGCGTTATACATAGGAAAAAGAGACATCTGAATAATTTAGTAAATGTTCACAATTAAGCAAATTCATCCTTCACGATTAATTAATGGATTTACTTATTTATGAGCAATGATTAAATTATTTAAATATTTCTTTTTTCTATAAATAACGCATACTTTAATATAACTTTTTGTTATCAAAATTATATTTAATTTCAATATCAAATGAAACATAGAATGTATTTAATTCTAATGATTTTGTTATAGGGTCGAATAAAAATAAGATTGGATAAAACGGAATTTAATTGAATGAATCGTGCTATATATTCAATGATATTTATACTTAATTGTATAGCTTACAAACCACATTGTTTTAAACACCTATAATATTAGAGGTACATAACCTACATTTATCTTGACATGAAATAGAATTGAATTAATTACATTTGTTATCAAGTCAAGTAATTCAGATATTATTTGAATAGCAAAAATGATCCTTCAAATTTTATTTGACTACTTCTTTCATTGCAACAAAAGATAATAAAATCGCATCTATTAAAATTGTAATCAATTTAAGTTATTTTATAATTAATTTTCATAGTATTTGAGATAAAAATATACATGTGTGCATTTCAATGGAAGAGTGTCAATGGTATTACAAATGAAGATAATGTTTCATCAAATAAATATTTTATTCTTTTAAATAAATTGTTATTTAGGGCAACGTAATATTAAATTGAATGGACTGTACTTGAAATTCCTTATATTAAGAAATTACAAATTCAATAAAATAACTAATTGCATTGATCACATTTTTTAAGTAATCAAGTTAATAATAATTGCATTTACTTTATTTATAGTCAAATCAATAAGGGATCTGATTATTTGAAGTATTCGTTACTTGCTGTAATTTTAATGATATTATTTTTCGAAAGATGTTATTTCAAACAATTATAATTGACATTCATATAATTACACTTTGTTTCCAAAGAAGCACTTCTTCTGTCAATTTAAGTTCAGCTATAAAATTAAGAATTAACGGCATAAATAGTTAAATTGATTATAGATGTTTCTGACAGCCCGTGACGCGACGATTTGATTGAGTTGATTAGATTTTCGTTAATTCAAGCGCATTTTTTTTTCAGTGTATATTTAAAAAACACTGTCAAATTCGTCAAACTTTATTTCCATGCAGATTTAAGCAATTAACATTTCTCCATCGAGAAAAATCTTACATTTATCAATTTTTTTCCTCGACATCTCGATCAATACCATAATTGCCAAAAATAACTGTTCACCGATCGATAATTAAAGCTTTATAGCCCGAAGATCCATATATCATCGCACAGATCAACGTTTTTCCCATCATCTAGCTAGGATCATCCGTAATTATATAAGAAACCATGATATTTTCACGAAACCTTATTCCCACGCAAAGTCAAGCAATTATAACATTTTCCGTCGACAGCAAGAATCTTACATTTATAGTTTTTTTTTTTTTTTACTTTCATCAATAATATGCTCGCACAAAAACCACTGTTTACCGATCGATAATTAGCCGTCAAGTTTCGATCATTGATCCATGGATCATTTGCGTCAACTTCTCATATTCTTCTTTCGAATTCACCAGGCAATAATTAAGAAATAACGAATTTCACATAATATTAATCCCAAAGCATAAACCAATCGACGTTTTCCAACGACGGCATTTCTTCTCACCTCGATCGATAGTATGTATATATGTATATATTTAAAACAACCATTGTTCAACGATCGATAATTATTCTTTATTTACATCTTAAATTTCTTTAAAAATTACAGAAAATTAGTCGAAACCTTCGTCTGTCGATCATTGAGGATAATCCGAATCAACACCTTTTTATTTCTTCAATATCGCATCAATAATTAAGATACAATAAATTTCCTATAATATTAATGCTATAGCAAAACAATCAAAGTCCTCCATTGACGAGTTTATCATATACATATACATTTATGTATAGGAAGTATCGTTTCCTTACCCCTAGCTCTATTTGTGCAAAATTCACTTGTCATCGATCGATAAAATATACCTATTATTTCCCTGCACAATAATGTATCTTATGATTGCGATGGAAAAATTAGCAACGAGTTCCAGAAAATAATTTATAAGAAAGCAAAAAGCTTTTCGTTCGATATACGATTTATACGTGCGTGTATATATATATATATGCATTAACGTTGTTGATAACAAGCCGTCTCGCGATGTTGCGTAAAATCAATCGTAGGCGCTATATCTTTGCGAGTGAAAGTTTCACCAGTTGCGATGTATATAATGTGAATTTACATGTCCACAATGGCCAATGCGTTCTATAATGCACCATAATGCAGCCTGAAAATCCATGAACGGCCACTGCGATTTATGAGTGACCATTACAAATTGCGCCTGTTATTCTTTCCAATTACATCTCGAGTTTACAGGACCCACTCGCTGTCTGCGCGAAAGCAACGAAAACAATAATATTTCCGTTGATTCTTTTGCAAAACGCTGGCTCCGACTAAAATTTTATTATACACCATGCAGTCGATTCTGCGAGTGTGCAAGCAAACGTGCAAAAGAGTCGAGAAGCAAAAGTCAGTGTAAAAAATGTTAATTGCAATATAAACAATTTTACTGATTAAAAATTAATAATGTGTAAATGATATACACGTGCAGCAGTAGTGTTAAAGTTGGAGAAGAAATTTAATCCCGTCGGAGATTGGAAGACGCGCGCGAGGAAGAAGCCTTGTGACGTGCAATAATAATATAAAAATAAGGAATGCAGAAGAAGTAGAAGAGAGGAGAAGAGATAATAAACTTTCTTTCCCGTGGTCCAAACTCGATTGACGTATACGTGTTAACGTTCTCTATTAAACAACGTTTCGTTATCGTTGGAGGAAATGTCAGAGGAGGAGGAGGAGGACAAGACTGAAATCCTCGAAGAGTCTGTGCACCCGTGAAGAATCGTGATACATCTTCTGGTTGTTCCGTAAATCAAGCAACAAACTCGAACGCCTAACTTTATAACAGCATAAGATTTGCTTCAGCCATATCCTGCAGAGAGAAGAGGATTATACACGCTTCGAGTCAAGGACCATTTTCTACTCGCTCCTCGCATGAATTATCTCAACCATGCGAAATCCACCAAGCACTGCACTCCCCTCTCGCCTCGCACTTAATTATCAACCACAATTACGAGGTTATATACACATCTCACCGACACTCCAGCATACTTTCGATAAACACCTTTATTATCGAATTATTATTCCACCAGAGCGTTAATTCGCCTTTAAACTCTTATCCCATACTAGAAAACTCATTTGCACAAATCTCATTGTAATTATGACGTTTTCTAATACCGAAGTGGAACGATGCTTTTTTATTTCGTCCGCACGATAAATTAGCCAAGATTGTTAATTATTCGAGTTTAAATTGGATTATGACGATGAAAAAATTGAAGCAAACGGTAATTTGCTAGTTCGTATATAACTGGCGAAATTTATATTACCCCAGCAGTTATTAGCGGCACTACCTTATATAAATAAGAGTGCATATTAGATATGAACCAAGGCCTTTCGGAAACATTTTTCTGGTAGTCCTTGTGAAAATTTATATGATAAAATGAAAAATATTCCATGTAAATTGTGTGACTGGAATAATCCTATATATTAATGAATCATTTGACTCTTGGCTAAAATTCTAATTAATTCCTGAGAAACTATGACCGTTAAATATGCAATAAATTGTCTCATTCACGCAATGTGAAAATTCCTCCGTTCTCCCCGTGAAAAACAATTGAAAAACAGGCTTAGCACGAAGACAATTTTCACGCTGAATTTTCAATCGAGAGATACGGCCAAGTTATCGTTTATAGCTCGTGTATTGAATTCACGGTTGAAATTGAGATACACAGTCGTCCGATTTGAATGCATGCCTATATAGATTTGCTTCACGAGGGATTTGCATGATCGATTTACAAATTCCCCGAATTTAAGACTGCTCCGGCCGCAGTGATTTCGATAACAGCTCGATTTCTTTGATACTTTTTTACAGCTCTCTGTCTCTCTATCGCACGCGCGGTGTTAATCGAGAAATTCGATCGATCACTCTTCGTGCAAAATTCTTCTAATTTTTGAGGGGCTGAATGCATGGAACGACTCCATATATTTCCCGGAGTGTATATATATATACAAGAGCGAGCCAAGACGATCGAGTCTCTCTCGGTTCCCTCTCCTTCATTCTTTTTCTTCCTCATCCTCCTCTATCGATTTAGCTGCTGCTGCAGTGAAAGCCGCCATGCTGGAATATCTTTCCGAGCGATCGATCAAGTCTCTGTCTAAATCAGCTGATTCCCACGATGCACACGGTGATTCACCCTGCGCGCACCGAACGATCGACGAATGAACATGCGCGCGCCCAACTCGCGGGCACGGGTCTTTTATTTCTCTCTCACCGCGAGAGTCGCGCGGCACGGCACTTCCGTGCTTCTTTACTCGTCCTCCCTGTGCCTCCCTTTGCAGTTTAACCGCTTCCCTCACGCTCGAGCCTCGACGCGATACTTGAGTTTCTAGAATTCCCAGCACCCCCCCTCCCTCTTCACCCACTCCGAGAACATTGCTCGACGAACGCCTCATTTCAGCTCTTCTCTATATTTCTTTCTCTCCGACGAAATTCATCAGCAGTAAATATCGATGAATTATATATTAAACAAATATTTTTATCAATTACAGTTTAACCGCCGTGTATTATATGTTTTCATAATTATCCTCTCCCTTCGCGATAAACCTCCAAAAGCCTCGCTCAACGCAGACACCTCGCTCGCGAGCCACGTTCATTCTTCTCTCAATTTCTGTTCAACGAAAATAATTTCCAGAACGAAATAAAACACTGGCCATATGTTGCATAAATTTATACACACGTAATTGAAGAGTATAATTAGGAAAAACTTAATAGACAGTTTGTATCGAAAGTTAAAACTTATTAACAGTTACTCGTATACGGTCATATTTTTCTTAATTACACGATACACTTAAGCAGAGATATTGTGTTTCCGCCTTGGGCTTTCAGCAAAGGTTTCTCCGTCTAGTTTTCAACGCTCGCGGATTCAGATAACGGGCGACAAAACAAGCGTATATATATATATATATATATATATATATATATATATAGTATATATGCTATAGCTTGACGCAATATTGTCATCAGAGACAAATTAAAGTTTGCGTGTAGAAGGTGGCAACTTGCAAAAAGAAGCACGTACGCCTTTGGCGATTGTAGGTGGAATTTTCCATCTGTCCCTGTATCTTTCTCTCGCTAAGAAACAACAATCGAAGAAAATAAGCATTACCACTACCACCACTCCCCCCCCCCCCCTCCCCCTCCCTGACTCATTGTACTCGCGAATCGAGTTATGTAAATTGCTGAACATGTACGCCATTATCGAACGAAATAAATAAGTCAACCACTCGTGCAATTGCAGCGTCATTTAAGAAGCAAATGGATAAACGAATTTTGAGCCACTTTGCTAGATTTGCCCTAGAACGCTTATAGGCCAACAAAACCGTAAGCTGTATTGACGCGAATGGCTACTCCAACTTGACATTGATTCATATGCTAATGAAAATCCGTGTGAAGCTGGAGAAAACAGAAACCTAGCTATTCCCATTAGCAAGTCTAATCTGTTTTTTTTTCTTTCTTTTCTCTCTCTCCGGAACTTTTTCCTATATATATATATATATATATCCCGCTCCCTGTCTTGGCTCTTATCCAATGGCTCATCGTTTTCAATTCTATACCGCGATTTCCCATACGTCTCCTTTATCAACGCTGATCGTGAAAACATTCCACCAAAAATTGTCGAGAAAGCCGCAGATTTGATTAAAAATATATTATTATAGTCTGTGCAGAAGATCGAATTGCGAAAGGATTGAAAATTTAGCATTTCGTTAGTTATTTCGATAGTTGATTCGTGCGAATCGTGGCACATTGTTCGATTCGTCACTCGATCTCCTTGGGTCGTGACAGTTTTGCAATTGGTGCATGGAATTTAGAGATTTAATGTCAGCGAATTCGTGTTGGGATTGACGATATAGAGAGTTGTTGAGATTTCACGGTTGATCGAATCAGCTCGTGGCACGATATTTCATGGAAAATTTTCTGGTGTCTCTCGGTGGTCCACCGGAGAGTTACGTACACACACACACACACACATATGTTTGTAAATGTGTCGTTGGTGTATCCGATAGCCAATGGCGTTTTATTCGAGGCGTTTTTACCTTTGGTTTTGGCGACATAAAAAACACAGCCGGTGGCTCCCCGCGAATCCTCGATAAATCGCTGTATCGATCGATCTTACATGGACAGATCCGTAACGCGATGTTTAACGAGGCAAGCGCGTTCGCATCGAGCGAGATGCTGCCGCGCCGCGCCGCACCGCACCGCACCGCACCGCAACTATACATAGCGCGGAGATACTCACTCGCGGCAATATCATTGCGCGTTGGCTAATAAGCGAAAGCTCCGAGCCTTCGTCCTTTTTCCATCTCGACTTTCTTCGACCAAAAACACTATCCAAACACGCAGTTTTTCCCCATCTCTTATTCCTCTTCCTTTTCCTCTTCTGCTTGCTTTTCTTCATCGCTGTAAAATATGTGGAAAAAATAAAAATTCAATCGAGAAGTTTCAACGACGATATTATAGTCTCTCGCCAATTTTAGCTTACCAGTTCTTTGCGCTGTTGCTACTATAAATGAGAAAGTGGAAAATCGATTGCAGTTACAACGCAAAATGGCCACTTTTTCGTTCAACTTCTTTTGACGAAATTCTTTAGCTCCATGGTGGTACAAACACTGGTAAAAACATGAGCGATAGAAAAATATTTCTCTATGTTGCTTGAGTAGGAATTTATTTCCTCTTGGAAAAAATAGCAAAAAGCCATGCACGCGTCACCGTTACCAAATTTCTGTTAGACAATTTTTTATCAGATTCCTGGACTGATAAAATATTTTCTGCTAGTGAAAATAAATTTATCAAACGGATCGAATTAAATTGCAGGAATTCTTGTGCAGACAAATTTTTAAAAGTGCTTGAAAAGCAATTTTTAATAAGAGCAAGAGAGAGAGAGAGAGATGTTGAGCGCGCGCCGCTGCTGTCACCATGAAGGAACCATTATCCCGATCGCCTTACATTTCTACGCCCACGCAACGTGATGTAAGCGAGGTCGCATATATTGACCGCAATTTTTACTGCACACTTTTTTACCCAATGGCTCGTGCCCGCCTACCAAACACGCTTACTTTTTACATTCCTCGTCTACGCTTCATCCAAAGTGCCGTGGGTTGTCTTTATTAGGCCATATTATCACTGATATATTTAAGCACAATAATTGCTCCATCGACGCAAAAAAACGGACCAATCACACAAACACACAAGATTCTCGACATATCTCGCAAAGCTTAATATCTCGAATTTGTCAGTCTCGGTAAAAGACAACGTAACAAAATCAATCTTTCCTTTTACAAATTGACATTTAAATGTCATGCTAATTAACAAAACAGCACCAACGGGAGAGCTAATGGATAAATTTCTTTCAAATATGCTACCACTTGTTTTTACTATTTTTTTCTTATTAGTCATTATTGCAGATATAGTATATCATAAAGGTGCGAGATAAGAGAGAGCAAGATTTTTGCAAGAATTTGACTGGCGAATCGAATGAATTTTCGCGCTGCAGGAGTTTGTAATTTATTAGGGGAAAGCTTGATCCAAGACGATCAATTCCAAATTTTATTTGCCTTTTCCTCAATTTTCTAGAGCAAATCATGAAGAATGATATATTATATGAAAGCGGTGCATCCCGAAGAAATTAAAGATACACTCCCGGCCATCAGGGACAAACGTATAATATATACGGTACGTTTCATAAAAAGAATAACGTTACGATCAACCAAAAGTTACATCATCCTCGAATTTCATCAACGAAAGAAGGAAATTATCAGCAAAAAATTAAAGAATTTCCTAAAATACTGTTTTATATCTCTGAAATTAAGTTTCGATCGACTCATCGGTAAACTCGTACGCAACGATGTCTGAAATCTCGTGGTTAACAGACGTGCGCGTATTATATACCTTCAAAAATGATACTTAAGACTGCGCGCGTACAACCATAATCACTCAATTACCAGTAACCCAACAACGTCTACATTTAACTCTGTGCATGAAATCTAAATACATTCGCGTAATAATCATGTTAATAAAGTGTGTTTGAGAACAGGAATAAATCGATTTCTCGACTGTTATCTGCATTTTTATTTCTTCAGCTGGATCATCGAGCGAGATAATTTCCCTAAGAGATATAAACGAGGGAAGAGACGTGCGGTTCGTTGGTAACTAAATCCGTTATAGGTATTATTTAACAGAGAGAGAGAGAGAGATTAAAAAGTGGAAAGTATCGCATATAGAAGCGATGCGTGACTGCATCTTCGATTCTTCCGTGATCAGCAATTCCACAGCGATCAAAGGACTTGCATCATCGAAAGTACATAAGCAAAGGCATAAAGGGAACCGTGTGTAAGACTGGGGAAAGCGGTGTCTATCAACTGTTCCAACATCGAGCATAACCATTAGCATCCCTCATATATATATATAGTATACTCGATCCCGCCACCATGCACCTATCAACCGCCAGAGACTGACTCTTATCGTTCCACCATCGCTCGTTGCAACGAAAAAACACAGGTATATCCACGCGATCACTTTCCACCGGGTAATGCACAAATTGTACTCGGCATCAGATAAACCGTCGAAACAACCAGAGTCATCGCAGAGTTTGATAAAAGAACCAGTACGAATACCCCGAAGCGTTAAATCGCGGTGCATATGCCTCATTGCATGCGTTTATATATATCCTTTCGACTCTGTCAGCGAGAATCCAGCTTTATCCCTGCAGAAGGATCTTTTAGCGGAGAATTCTCAACGCATTTATAAATCGTTGTTGCATTCCGAAATATTCGTCATTGTCGCGCTTATATATATATATATGGGGGGGGGGGAGGGTTTGCATATAATCGTTGCTCGCGAAATCTCAGAGTTGTTTGGTCTATTGTTCGGGGGAGGGAGTGAAATATTGAAATATATAAAGTGAAAGAAAATGAAAAAGATGCAGAGCGCGCCGCGCTTATATATATATATATATATGTTTATGAGCGACGAGCAAGCACAGAGCGGTTCAAACGAAGCGTGTCGTTGCGGTATATCGGTCTCGCGTATCACCGCGCTTATCATTACTCGATCGGCGACTATCGATCACCGCAACCAATCGCCGGGGCCGGGGCAAGGCCTTTCGAAATCCGTAAATGGGAAAGACGCGAGAAATTGATTCGATCCCTCCACGACGCCGCGGTATCCGGCTATCGCTCACCAGCCATCACCGTCTATTTCACCTTCGTTATAGATTCGACTTAAACGGCGACCAGCATAAACATACCGTGATTGAAGAAGACGTCTTCTTCTTCGATCGCCATGTCAAAATATGCCTCGTCCCTCTTTCCGAATCAAGCGACGTACATACATATATATATCTTAGGTATATAGGGGAGACCGGGGACAATTGTAACATTGAAATTTGTGGCTCCGTCCATTAATGAAATTTAAAATCGTTCAGTACCTTTCTTCAACACTACAAGACACGCTGTAGTTGCAATAGTTTAGGACCGCCAATGCTAAGCCACTGTTCGTAGAAATGAGAAAATCAGTTTTAGGCACTCTTTTGTAATTATTTCACTTGCTCTTTAACTCTGAATTGCTCAAATACTATTATGTAAATATTAAAATTCAATACATGACTGAAATCGTCATTTCTTTGAGTAAATTTTTCAATGTCGAACGATTTTTAAATATGAAATTATCTTGGCTAAATTTTACTACGTAGTAATTTGGAGCGTGTGGAGTCAATTGTAACAAGTAAACCGATGCCGATTGTACCATGCTAATTGAATAGGAAAATCATAGATGTTTCTATCGCGTCTTCAATAACTCATTACATATTGCAATAAACATCGTTCCGATCAAATAAATGTTCAAATGTTACAAGAAATAAAAATAATTTTCATAAAAAGAATTTTATTTTTATAAAACAGTCAATAGTGGTTATTTTGAGTTTTTACAAGTAAATTTCATTGTATCTCATGCATGTTAACCTTTAGATAACATACTCCGTTTATTGAAGTATCTTCAACTACTTTTTTATCCATGCACTATGGGAATTACGCACATTTTACAATTGACAATCGGTGTGTTACAATTGACCCCTGTAAGGTATCGATTGTAACAAATTGCACGTGGTACTATATTCATTGTTTGCGTATGGATTAATTGAAACATCACTTCAATAAAAATATATTTGCATTCTAGACATATGTAGTAAGTATTACAATTTTTTTGGAGATTTTTGACACTACTAGGATCTTTGGAAAAAAATGAGATTCACTTTTTGTTACAATTGTCCCCGGTCTCCCCTATAGGATTTTCCTCCAACGCGAGTCAGCGACGAGGATCGAACGCGAAATTCTAATTATTATAGGGGAAAATTTTGCGACCAGAGGATTCTCGCATTTCTCTCGATTGGCGAATGGAGGATGTCGTTATTCGAAATTTTAACGAGGGCCCGAAGTTAAATTTTATATTTAGATCAGGTGGATCGAGCGGTGTACAGCGAGTAGGGAATATCTGCCAATTCGACAGATTTTGCAATTTTCTCCTTATACAAATGGTTAACAATACATTACCTATATACGTATTTCGTTCATTGAGATTTTCGAACGTTAAATATTTCTCCTTCTGTTTTTAAATCTCGTCGAGTATTGCTGGTTCCTCTATAAATGGCAAGGATTCCTCGAGCCAGACAAAAATGAAATTAAAAGATTCCTTTTATTTTGGCAAAACGAACATCTCGTCCTTTGGAGATTTTAGAGCGAATAAAACGCCGAGTATTCCACCTCATCCTGGTTAAAAAAAAAAAAAAAACGTTTCTCTAGAAAGAGATAAAAATCAAATGAAAAAATTGTTTTATTCCTAAAACGAATATCTCGTGTCTTAAGATTTTAGAGGGAATAAAGCGCGTCGAGTGTTTCGGCTCGTCCCTTATAATTCAAGTCGCAGTGATCGATGATTGCTCGAGCGAGGCAAAAATAAAATTAATAATTTCTTTTTATCGACAAACCGACCATATCTATATAGCTGTTCGAGACTTTAGAGCGAATAAAGCGCAAATCGCGAGGATTTCTCGACTTGGAAAAAATGCATGAAATTAGTACATTTGTCCTTATTGGCAAAGCGAGTATATCTCATTCTTCGAGATTTTAGCGCGAATAAATCGATCGGTGGTACGAACGATCCCAGCTTATTATAGGTAAACCGATTTATAATACCTTGTAGCGAACGATAATTACCATCGTTGAAACAAGAACGTTACGAGTAGTCTCGCTGGAGAGAGATTCTTGAATAAAATGATTGCTCACCGTTGGAAAATAATATGAACATAAACAACGGCTGGGGTCCGTTAATAGGAATAAATATCGCTCGACGTATGTTGCAAAGGTGAAGTTTGCAAAATACCCCTCGTGTACCTTGAAAATGAAAGTCGCCTTGGGAAAGAAAAGTGTATCGACGCGAAACAGGATGAAAAGTGAAGGGGAGAAGCAAACGGGGGAAGAGGATCACTGTCCAATCAATGATTTTATTCAAAAAAAGTTCACTCGTAATTATCCAATCTCTCCCTCGGAGTTCCTCCATGCACGCGAGAAATCTTTCCGAAAACAGCTCTGCGCATATACATGCATGGTATATATATATATATATAGCAACACACTTGGAAAGCCACATTATATTCCCAGATGCCATCGCCGATAATGTATATATGAATCGCCTCTATCAAGACGTCATATAAATCATGGAACGTCATCGAAATGGATGTCGAATCGAGATCGCGGCAAGAAATTTTTCCAGCGTTTGCTCAAGATCCTTGCCAGTTTTCTTCGCGCGCATTCTGTAGAAATTTTATTTATGCTTTTTACCCCCGAGGCTTTCCCTCTAAAGGCTCGTAAGAGTTTTTCACGCAAGTTTAAGCTTCTCGCCAATCATTTATCGTTCCTTTTTCATGCTTTTTGTCAATGGATAAAAAAATCATCCAGATGGATAGTTGCGGGGCTGCGGGATATAGGTGAAGAAACACGTGTACAACGGGTGCATGCAGTGTGCACGTATATATATATATGTATAATGCACACGCACGGTGTGCGCTTGCCTGTTTTAGCTATGTTAAGCGGCACACAACACTCGTGCCTCGCGCCTCGTGCTCGCCATCGTATACATATATATATATATATATATATATATATATATATATACGTGCGGAGCAATGTATATAAGCTCGTAATGCGTGTAAACAAGCCGATGATCCGCCACTTTCCCTCGAAACACTGTGCAGCGAGCACGGCATGCCGGACAAACAAGCGAGCATTTAAATGCCGAGAAAACAATTAACGATACCGATTCTCCGTGTCCACGAAACTTGGATTTCTTTTCAAATTAATTCCTTTACGAGCCTCGCGCGAGCTTCCAATCGTACCACACGCGCGCGCGCGCACGCGTGCACACACACACACACCGCACGCAGCTATTGAATATCCTCGACGCTTTGTGTATTTTTCCGACGAGTTTTTCTCAAATCCACACACAGTGCCAAAAGAATCTTTAATGAACTTTCTCTCTCGAGCGCACAATGTATAACCCATCTGATCAGCCGTCTTGCCACGGAGCAATTAAACTGCCTCGGAAGCAATTAATTTTCTATTCTCTCCACGTAATATTTTTATAATGCAAGCGTATAAAATTCGTGAAAAATTCTAACACGTTAAGATTATACTATAATTAAGCTACAAAAGTCATTGGATTTATGCATGGTACCGCGCGCAGCGCAATGTATACGAATTATTAACGTCTTCTGCGCAATGACGAATTGGAAATAACAGGGTACGTAAACCCAATAAAAGTTCAAATGTCGCGTTACGTCTCTATACGACCGATTGATTTTCCTCCATTTTCCCTGCATTTTCTTCGCTTCCAGCCGTGTATCCAATTGCAATTTTTTTTTGTTTCCAATTACAAAATTCCTATTTTCTTCGACAAAACCATTTGCAAGAGAGTATAGAGCTTTCCTATATATATATATATATATATATAAGAGATGAGAGGGATTTTTGTACTCGAGCAAGTTACATTTTATTGTCTCCGTTGCGCGTATACACGTTTTGTCAAAGTTCATCAGGGTTCATCAAAGCGGAGAGAGAAAATACATTGTGCCATACTCGCTCGCCGCGGTGCATGGTTTCTCACCAGATGCTATCCGAAATCCGGAAGCGAACGATCGAGTATCGATTACAGTGTTGCGCGCGACGTTGATTCCCGAAGTATCGGTTGCGAGATAGACTTTGTGTGTTTCGTGGTTGCGGGGGGGGGGGGGGGGGGAGAAAAAAGACGCACCGAGCTAGCTGCGAGTGGAAAAAGAAGCAATGATATTGTATATAGCGAAGAGAAAAAATTGAGGAGCGAGCGAGAGAGAAGCCTATAGATTAATTGCGTTTCCGTTTGGCTCGATCGTGAAACGTCTCTTCCGGACGTGATCATAAAATCAATGGACATCGGCCACTCTGATGGGCTTCTTTCTCTATATCAACGCTTATTCCCATGCGGTGAGAGACGCGCGGGCAACTTTTCGATAATCGATTATTATTATTTACACGTCGAGTTACCTGCAAAGTCCATCATCCCACGCGCGGTTCGAAAGCTGCGCGCATTTTAAAGCGCACGATCGTCTCTCGCGCCGATCAATTATATATTTGTCCGATCGATTCCTGCATGCACGTGGATCGAAGCCCTATATTGGTACGTATATATATATATATAGGAGAAATTTATAAGATGGAGTAATATCGCTTTTGTATTAGAAATGTCCGTTTCGCAAGCTCCGCAGCGGTTGTGTTTATAGGAGCGAACGCCGGCTGGGACGGTTCTCTCTCGTAATTTATGAATTAATTAGCGGCGAGAATTGAAACGTTGTTGTTGTTCATGAAAATCCAACGTTTATCGGCCATTATTTAGCGAGGGAATCGATTCCGCGCGTGGATTTTGCCCGCGTCGATGGGATATCTCGTGTCACGCTGCGCCACTATAGAGTGTGTAATTTATAACGGATGTAAATAATAAATTCCAGGGGCTCCGCGGGGTATACGGAGAAGAAAATAAGTACATCGAATGCAGGATCATTGTTTGCACAATAGCGTTGATACGTTGAGTGGCCTGCAGGGCCACCTACGCCCAGCACCGCAGCGTAGGTGTGAATTTTCTGTTTCTATGGACGCGCCATTAGGCTCGCGTTCCTTGCATTCCTATCGATTACTCGCGATAAGAGTTTCCCGCCAATTCTCCGAATCTGTGCATATCGATGATAAAGAATGATGAAAATAAGCGTGGTACAATAATAAGGGGCGATGTTGCGGATAAAATTGGAAATTAGTGTCGAGCGGACGCGCGCGACCGAGTGCCACACGTATAGTGCAGGCGTATAGAAACGGGAGAATCAAAGGGGATATAAGGGCGCGCAGTGGTGGTCGGACGGTGGCAAAAGTGGAGGAAAACGCGCACGCACACGCACCGAGACTATAACCCGTCGCGTCGCGCGAGCGAGCGAGCAGCTCCGTAACGAGCAGGCTTTCATTTTCGATAAGCGATCAACTCGCCCGTGCAATTCCTCGAAAAGGTCGGTAATCCCGCATAAGAGAGCCGTCCCCTTGAAAAAATCCGCCCCAACGACACGCCTGTCGTCGTACATATATATATATATACGTGCACATGTGTACAAGTGTTGCATGCACGTTTCAGTCGCCCGCCCGGCCACTTGGCAATCTCAGAGATTAGAAACGGTAATTACCGTCCCATGCTATATATACATATATATATATATATATATATATATATATATATATCCATATTTCACTTGTTTTCCGACAAAGAACAGTTTCACTCGGCCACGGCGCGGCGCCGTTCCTTCAAAGCGAGCTTCTCGTTGTGCAAAAGTCCATTAGTTCCTTTCGCATTCGGCAACCTTTTCGGCCCGGGCTGCTCCATCGACTGTAACGAATCAGCTCTTATCCTTTTACCCCCGCCCGTTCCTTCCTCGCCTTATCCACTTATATACCACGCGTTTCCTTCAGTTTTAATTCTCTCTCAACGCGACCAATTCCGCATACACGCCTCACAATTCGCTCAATCTTGCGATATATTTACCAGCTGCGAGACAATCGATATATGCAACGTATACGTGTGTCAAAAATCCAACGACACACTTTTCTCCTTTTCATTTTTATTTATTTATTTTTTTTCTTTTCTTTTTCTTTTTATATTAGTTTTTTGGCGTTTTATAACAGTGACTTTGAATACTGCGATATCTCATCTTGTTATAATTACCAGTCACGTGACAATTGGTACTTTTTTCGCAAAATACCAATGACACTTTTTCATTTTTTTATCGCATAAAAGATTTTCCGTAGTAGCGAATAGATCATGTGTAACAATCTCGCAATACTTATACGAGTTACGAAATAATCCATGCTGCACATGCGAGTATCAAAAATTGAACGATTATCTTCCATCTTTTTATGTACTATTTTTTAATCGCGCATATATAGTGATTAAAGTCCAAGATAACGTTCCTGTGTTATAATTATAAGATAATCGATATTCTCTAATGATAAAAACGAGAAAAGACTTGTTTTTCTCTGTATAAGAATTTTTTCATCAGCGCTAAATTATTTGGTCGGTGAAAAATAGAGGGTAGAAACGTGAGGCATTGCGCGAGGGTCGAGCGAAGAATATTATTGGCCTGCACGGATCGACTGCTCGTATATACTCGGTAGCGCGCAACAAAATCGACATTAAACGCTGATTTGGCCAATTATTGGTGCAATAAGCGTGTGCGATCCTCGTAGGACAGCAGTTACATCAGCTTGCAACTCGCTCATACCCCGTTGGTTTGTACTTTCGTAACGCGAATAGAAGCGTCCGTACTGCCAACTTGCGATTATCCGTGAAAAATCTCAAAGCAAAGCACGCTTCGGCCAAAGGCATATGCATGGCAGTCGGATCACGCGAGCTATCCGTTAATTCCACTCGAGCCAATCTCGCTAGAACAATAAACCGCAATTATAAATTTCATCCCCTCGATTCTCCTAAAAACAATAAAAAAAAAAAAAAAAAAACCCTGGATTTTGCGCAGCCGATCCACTGTTGCGTAATCCGCGGAGCAAAAGTCGGTCCGACCAACGATGATTTTTCCACTGAATCCGACTCGATTTTTCCACCGAAATCTCGCAATCGTTGGGCCCGTGCGTCTCCAACCAAGGCGGAACCGGTTTCCCTGCGCGCCAATTATGCGACACGGGAGGCTTTGCTCGCGAGGATTTCGATAAGACACGTAGGAGCGAGAGAAGAGATTGCTCTTGCAACCACTCGACTTTGTCCTTGAAGAAAAGCCCCACACCGCGCGGATATTCCGTCCAAGATTCGCAAAGCCGTTGAGAGAGCAGGATACTCCGAAATTGATCAAGCTTCACCTTGACAATTTCTTTGCTGCAGGATAACACGACGTTATAAATCATTTTCCTCCTTTTCTTCCATCAACGTGACTCTCGGTGCTCGGCCATTTCTGCTCGAACAATATGGAGAGCCCGACTTTTCGCCCGAATTCATTTAAACGTCGTGTATGGCGAAAGCAAGGCTCGCCATTTTTTTTGTTTCTTTTTTTTTTGCCCAACGCAAAATAATAAATCGGGGATTTTATTAGGGAGCTATAAATTGAATAATATAATTGTCCAAGAAATATTATGTGTAAAGCGAGAGCGAGCCCGAGTAAAATCAATTATTTTACAGCGAATTTTCCAAGAAAAAACTCCACTTTTTACGCTCTGTATTAGTGGGGGTATTTAAATATAATCTTTTCAGTCCCGTGTAATATTTTCATTGACCCTGCCTTCGAACTGCGGAACGCTGAAAAATCAAACGATCGGGTAGAATTTATGGATAATTACATTCGATTATGTGAGAAAGTGCCTGCGGCAGAAGAAGCGCAGTGCGCGTCGAAAACAAACGAATTAATGGCCATTTGTTGTGCATTTATCGATAAGAAACGCACGGCGCACGGATATTGAGGGGCGCTGCACGCTCCTCGCTCGGAAGAAGCGTCCACTGCAGTTGAGCACCTATATGGCTGCTATTCGCAGATAAGAGCCGGCTTCAAATAATATACCCTAGATGGAATACATCTGTTATTTTTAAACAATAAATTGAACGAGGATGGTATAGCAAACTTATAAATTCAAGTCAACGTACAAGTATAATAAATTATGGCTGCAGTATATATATAAAGCTGGAATTCAGGTAATTATATATAAAAGCACAGCGAGTCTGACTATAGGGACCGTGCATACCAATACAATAATAGTGAGATTAGAACGTGTTTTGGTGTATATGCATACTATCCGCACAAACTATCGGTCCATTTTCGCGGTTAGGGGTACCAATTTATTTATATGTATATACATTGATACTTATTTGCTATCATTGTATTTGCTGCACGCTCCCCTCCCTATTAGTCTCTATATAATAAATAGAAATAATTTTATTATCGAGTTGAAATGAAATATCTTTATTAATTAATAATTGATCATTCACAGGATGATGTGTAGTTGGCTGGATAAAATTTCCGTTTGCCGATTGATTGATCAGCGTGACATTGAAACCCTATATTTAATAATAATTAATAACGCGTCTCGAACGTATCACTGGATCCTTACAAACAATGCCTCACCAGCTAATTTGTATCGCAAACATAATATCCTATATGATAATCTGGCTATTCTTTCCAGGGGGTCTCCCCGTGTACGCACGCGAGCGCTTGTTTGTGTGTGTAAGAAAATAAGTGACTTCAAGGTGTAAAAAGGCTCGGAATGGTTATTAATTTTCCATGATTTATTGCCTATAGTGCAGCCAGAACTGGTACTGAACAGAGTTGAATAAAGCAACGTGTAAAGCCAAAATGTATCGGTGGAACCGCGATCAATCACTGTGAAAGTATAAGCACCGCAACGTATTTCTCGTCCGTGACGCGTGAACGCGGCCTGCAATGTCGAGAGAGAAAAAAGATTGACGAGAACATTAATACCGCGAAGAATAACGTCGGCATGCTCGAAGACCGAGCAATATAACGTCGAGAGAATTAACAAATATTTGACAATTATTCGTCCACTCGACAGGATTTCAATTATTTCGCGATGCTACGCCAATGAGCGGAAAGGGGGGGGGGGGAGAGAGAGAGAATAAAGTGAAAATCAGCTATTCGAACGGCGATCAATCTTTGATATTAGCTTTTAATCGATAGAAAGCGTGAATTCACTTGGGAGCATTTTCGAACGCAGTGTTTTGCTTTACGAGTGCAGCGGAATTATAAGTCTTCGCATTAACGGTAAAAGCTCTCGTGAATTTCTATTCTAGAAACGACCGTTGTGTGTGTGCGTGCGCGCGCGCGCGCCAAGCGGACGTGAGGGAGAAATTCTTGGAGAATTTTCCGTGAAAATTTCGTTGGCAATTGGAAAATCGAACTTGTGTGTATATACTGCAGTAGATACACAAAGTTAATTATTGTTCGAGGATTTATTTCAACCGATGCACGATCGAGATCGCATTCCAGCGCCGGTGCTATGTACAAGAAAGCATTCTCGCATCGTTACCTAACGGCTAGAAATCTCTGGCTCACTCACGTTTCACTTCATAGCGATTAGGTATGAACAGGCAGCTCGATGCAAGATTCAAAAAATTATGTCACCTCTGACGAATAAATTACTTTCGTTTCGATTCATCGACAATTTTCAAGACCACGCTGGAGGATCGTGTCGAAAATTCAAATCTCGATCGTTCGTACGATATAGGTACACTGCTCGTGCCAAGATATCCCCTGGAATCACGTAATCCAACGCAACAATTCGGTCATCCTTACGATGCCCACGTTTAAAAATCACTTTCCTAGCGCGCCTTTCGTCGAAAACGCTATTAACACGGTGAACCGATTTTCGCCTGCCACCATATTCGATAATCAGCAAAATCTGCAATGATTTTTGTGCCGCGAGGGGGGGGGGCTCATTACGAAAAATCAAATGGTAGCGAAAATATTCTCGCCTCGGCCAACTATCAAATTAATACACTATATTGCTCAATCATAACTGACCTATGTTTCGAATCCTTTGACCCGTAATTATATATCGGTCTTTCAAACTGCTACTTTCGCTGCTATCGTTAAAAAGAGGTAAACCATCCGTCAGATTCCTCGAGATAATTATCGCCTCTTTGCATATTTAACACACGAACAGGATTAATCGAAAACAGATTACTATCCAAATAATTACTTTGCCCCCCCCCCCTCCCTCCCTCTAAACACCATGCAACACAATCCTACATTACATTCAACTTTCAAATATTTTCACGAAACTGAGTTTCATATAGGAATGATGCTTTAAATTTTTCATTTCAAAATTTATGCAAAATAATTATTAATAGTATAAAAATGTATGACTTGTAAGGAGGAACTGTAAAAGACCAACCTGTATTTTGAATCCTTTAAATTGTAAATATCCGTTCTATCGAGGTTAAAAAAAGGGCTAGTTTCACAGATCCCACCAAATTTTTCGAGGAATGATCCTTCAGGACAAGTCACCGGTCCTTGAGAACACATAGAAGTTCACGCATGTTAATGCACAATTTTCCATTGCACTTTCCACTATTCATTCTGTTCTGTAACGTACGCCTCTCATCTTTGCGATTCACGATCGATCACTGATCCCTGATATCACACATATTCTCTCTCTCTCTCTCTCTATATATATATATATATATATTTCATCAACCAATTCCAAGTTGAGCGTCCACGGTTACCCTGAAGAAAAAATCAGCTTCAAGCCTTGCGTCCTTCCTCTTTGCAAAATCAATCAAATCTTTCAGTTTTTATAATTATTGAAAATTCGTCAAATTAGTATAACAATTATAAATGGTTTCTCGAATATCGAAATACAGAAGAGTTTGACGGTGTCGCTCTCTGGTACGACGACGTAATTCTTAAATTTTTTAATCCTGGATTTGATAAAGAATGTAATGAATTAAGTAGAGTGTCAATTTCCGTTTTGTCGATCGTGGAAGAGCATTGAGATAGAGAGGATTGGATTGGGTGTAGCTCGAGAGGTGAGTGAAATTCACTGGATCTTTGCAAACACTTGTCAAACACGCGAGTTGATCAATGGATCGTCGAGGAGATGAAAGTTTGTCAACCTCACCGGATGGATGCGATAGAGAGACTGAAGTCGATGTTCGGTTCGACGGTGGCCGAGCGAGCGAGAGGCGAGCAGCCGAGTACCGGAGTACGTGGCGTGGATGGTTTGTTTATCCCTCCTGGTACTCCTGCTAGTACCAAATCCCCTCTTTCGCTCCTTCTCTTTCTCTCAGGCTCTCAACGCGATACGTACCCTCTCGTTTCCCCAGACCCCATCCGTATGTACATACATACCGAAACCCCTTACCCATGCACACACCTGTCTCCAACACTATGTATATATATATATATATATCCTTATCAAATAATTAAAGCACACATAATATAATTTGTCACGCGTTCGTCACTTCTCTTCCTCCTCTCAATCTCACATGTAAAAGAGAAAAAACTAATTTACCTTTCGTCATCGCGTTCAATCGTCGAGCAAAAAATGGACGAAAAAATCGGTGCTACAAGAACTATTACCAAACCTCCAATTTTCTTATGCCTTTGCCTAATGACTAGCTTAATTTTTGAGAAACAAATCACTTAGGAGATTCGAGGAGCGTATTATGGTGATTAATATATATATATATATATACGAGGGAACGACCTTTCTTGACTTTCGTGCCGAGGCAGCATTATCGTATTTGGTAGCGCACCAATATAAAATAATAGCTCTCTCAGCTTCTTCCACCATCGTTGAAATACCTATTTATGTATATCCATATTTATAACGCCGTAACCCGATATATAATTTGATTTGCAAAAAAATTCTCATAGAAATTAATTACGCGTTGTTGTTCGGCTTCGACGATGCAGCGGCAAAGTTCATCTTAGGTATATATATATTATATATATACGTACGGTCCCACGAAGAGTATGCTATTTTAACGTATCGATTCTTTCTAACGTTTTAACCAAATTACGCCTTCTTTTTTCATCCTTTCCATATAATTATTCGTCTAGTTAATATTCTTCCAACAAAGTCTAGAATTTCACATACGCGGAATAATTTGAAGGACGAACGTTAACACATCGGTATTCGAGGATTTGCAACAACTTTGCAAAAAGGGTTGAACGTTAATGAGAAAACAGCTGACACGAGAGATTGATTTTGGTTACAGGCAAATTGACTGACGACCGATAATGATAAACCATTAATATACGCATGGTTTTGCTAAATATAAGTGTCATTCAAATTTTTAGTCCTTTTATTGTTATAACAAAAGATATAGACACAACTTTTCCTTTTATATCCTTTACATATATATATATATATATATATATCTATCCCTCCTTGCGAAAAAGCTTATAGATTTTTGCTTTTTATATATATAATTTAAAAACGAAATGAGAAAACTCGTCAGAAAATATACGAACATGTTCAAACAAGTTTGCAAAGGAGATTAAATCGTGCATGGATGAAAGAATCATGCAGAGGACACGCGAGATCAATTTTGATCGTAAGGAATAATCGAGCGATCGTTGCTAATGACAAACGTGCGTGGGCGTGTCTGGTCAGTGAACTTTGATGCTTTTATCACGTAATTTCAGCCATCCTCCGGCAGCAATAGGAAGCTTTGGAAATCCGCAGTTTGCAAAATATTTAACAAGACGCTCTAATAAGGCAATTGAACTCTTACGAGTTATTTCGGTTGGACCGATTGGCCTCTGAACGATCCAATTACGAGGCGCAACAATGGCAGAGTCATGCAAAGGACCATTTTCCTTCCTATTTGCATCATAGAGCCCGAAAGCGTAGTGCTCCAGCCTGAAAGTTATTATCTCGGTTAAGAGCTCCACTGAAATAATCCAACCTCATATCGTGATCATAGTAATCCACTGGAAGTAGCTACCTGGTGATCGATCTTCCGAGTATTTTCAAAACTATTCGTCATTTCGTCACGTTCGTTCCTTCCAAATACACCAGTCGCGATAGATTATACATAAAAGGCATGATTATAACATCTTTTTCATCCTTTTATTCTCTCTCTCTCTCTCTCTCACTCACTCTTGATTCAAAAGGGAAAAATCAGCAGATCGATTGGTGAACGAGCTCAAATCAAGATTTCGAGGATTTTTATAAAACTCGTGCTTGTTTTATTTTCAGGTAAGAGAGGGAGAGAGGGGAATAATGACATGAAAAATAAAAGAGAATGAATTTCGAGGTTTAAGAATAAGGCGAGAGAGGAATGGGAAAGAGTGAAAAATCGAAGGTCAAGGAATGTGAAGAGGAGGGGGAGGGGGGATAACAAAACAGAGAAAGAGACAGAGTGTTATGGGTAAGATTGGAATGAAGAAAAGTGTGAGGGAAAAGTAAGCTGGATGGCCTTCGAGACAGATCGCATTGGCCGTTCGAATTGAATTCGTTCCTGGAACGGTAGGCCGACAACTTTCCGTCAATTCCACTCGCGACAGCTGAGAGAACACGCCCGTTAACAGCAAAAGACACCACACGCTCGTAATTAAATTCACGAAGCACGTACTCATTTATCCTGCGGCAACTTAACGTCTATATTTGTTCACGGTCGGGGGTTGATCGACCTAGGGATGATTAACGCGCGAGCGCGGCCTAGCTAATTATCGAATTCAAAAGTTTAAGTTGCACCAAACAAAACCTCGCTGTGCATGGGATACGAATATCAATGATTTCCAATTAATAAATTCCAACCAGCAAGCATATTTTAAGCCGGATCCGGCATAATTTTTTATTGCCTATACAAATTCTTTCGGTGCACCAAAATGGCGTCCAGCAAAGTCCTTATCTCAGGAAGTCCAAACGTGTTTAGCGAAGGAATTTTATCGGGCTCCAGTACCAATAATAAGGCTCGGCATTGGCAGCAGCATTCGTAAAACAAAAGAATTGACACTTTTCTGTCCCGAAAAACTCATTGACTCTTGGCTGACAAAGCGCACTATAGCAGTAGGGGGCTCGAGTGTGTGGGGGGCGTTGGTTCGGATTTATGGGTCGACACTTGGATAATTAATTTCTCACAACAACTCGTTCGACGCAAAATTACTGTTCGAGTAAATCAAGCGACGATAAATTTTTACCTCGTTCAGAGGTTGTAAATTTGCCATCCTCCGCTTTGCACGGTTTCGATTTATGGCAATGGAATGAACTAAACTTTCGAGAGACTCGCGATAGTGGTAACAGATTTTAATAGATTATCCTTTAAAATTAATTAATTTCATGAATAATGCGCGAACAGGCCTATTAGAATTTCTCACCGAGATTTCTAATTTATATAGTAAAGTGACGTGGGTTTTTTTTTTCATGATTTATTAATATCCTGGATTAATGTGGATTGTGTCAGGGTTTTTCGCAAGATGATCTTTCGAGAGTGGAGAAATTAGACTTCTGGTATTGTGGCGGTCTGGTATTAGAGCTGATGGTAGGTGAGCAACAGTAGCAACAGCAACGGAGAAAGGCGGCCACCCACTGACTTGCACAATTACCTTGCTCCAGTTATTAGCCTGCAGATCTTTTGCTATCCACTCTCGAGACTCGAGTCTGCAATGACCTGTCGAACCGGAGCGCGACAGATTATCGTTTATCCTCTGGGGCTTTCCTCCCCACCCCCATTTTTCCACCATATCCTCCATTCTCTCCCCAACTATACGTTCACCAGAAAATCAAACGCATTATATGCTCCACGTGCATGCATCAGCATGAAACGCTGCAGAAAAATTCCACGTGCATCGCGTTTTTCGATCATCGAACACGAGACGATTATTAAATCTCACTGGAAGATTCCGCAGTGTTTATAACGATACTTTTCATCCATATTCTGGCAATTTCGCAAAATCCTATCACTCCTGCGCAAATCTTTCCATCATTAATCGCGCGACTCGATATCGTTGTACGTTTCATTGATTGATTCCTGTAGGACGATAATTATCGTTAATTATGCTTTTGCTCGAAGGTTGTAAAGTTTGCCCGTGCTATTCTAGTGAATATACAAGCTTTATACAGGATTTATCGTGTCACGAAGAACTTTTTTTTCTAATTGATCGATTGGCTTAATTAATCCCTTGGAAGTTTCCATGATGGGAGCTGGATAAATATCAAGGACTGTCTTGGGTTCCTCAATTTCAAAGCACTAATCTAAAGCTAATTGTTCGTGAGAAGAGAATCTAGTTGGTTTTATAGATAAAAATACGAAAATATTTACCAAGTTATAACTCGACTAAGACTATTTATTTAATTGATATGTAAATGGGGGAGGATTAAATACGTTGAATGAAAATAAATCAACAGCCACGAACGGAGAAACTAATTTAACTGTGTGCGAAATTCATGAAGGAAAAACTAACAAGCTGAGTGTCACAATGATTGTTCAGTCGTGAATGTCACGGTATGTCCTCCTAAAGAATGGAAGGAACTAATGAATCATGACGCGCGAGAGACCGGCAAAGTAACAACGGAGCTCTAAAAGAAAATATTTCGTATTCTTTCATGTATCGTACTCACCGCGCGTATTATGCAACTCGAGTTTTATTCTTCGTTTCCCCAAAAGTTTCAGCGCCGATACGAATGGAGCCATGAAATACTGTGCAGTATATATATATATATATATATATATAGGTATATACAGCGTCTCGTAGTATTGAAGAAAGGTTCTTATACTAAACGATTTTAAATTTCATGAACGGACGAGGCCAAAAATTTGAATGTCACAATTAATTATATATATATATAGCTTCCCTTATACGTTGAATAATTAAATAAATTATTATTGAAAATCTATGGTGGTGAAGAATAGCAGAAAAATGAATAAAATGGTGGAAGAATGGCACACCGTTATTGTTAAACACATTTATGACTTTCCACACTCACGAATGAGTTATTTCATTTCGCCTCTGCTCGTCCCTCGTCTTTATAATGACATCACGGACGACTCACCAACTGTATTACTCTTACTTTACAATAGTTGTGCAATATGTTGTGTCTCGTGACGTACCGATCCAACACACTTCTCACGGCACGCACGTTCTATGAAAAGTGGTCTAATTGCCAATTGTGCCATCGAATTCTCTCCCTTCAGGATGAAACATTCGAGAAACCATCAATTACAAAGCTATACGATCATTCGAATTATAAAAGTATATAAGGAAATTACGATTATCCTCCATGTTTGATATTTTATAAATGTTCAGATTTTTACAAATTTGTTCATTGCGAAATTTTAAGCAGGTATATCCCTTCCACCCACCATACGCTTCCCTAAGACAAACAAAACTGCAAATATCTCATTCGGAACTCATCTCGAGCAAAGAATTGAAGGGACGAAAATGAATGGAGATAAACAATGAAACATTTGCAAAAATTAATAAACATTTTTGTCAAGTGTTATTAGCGTCGATTTTACGAGGAGCAATTACAAAGGTGCGAGTGCGATTGTTGTACTACAACGTAATGTGCCAATGCAAGAAATCAGCTAGGAAACACGATGGAAGAGAATTGAGTGACACGATAATGCTCGAGACTCGCCATATAAGTTACACTTTGCAGCGTCACATTAGCACCAGCCTATCGTAACTTTATTAGCTCTCGCTGACTATGTCTAACATTCTTATACACATCCATCGCGTTAAACTCGCCAATATATACCGCAATATCCTAAAACCAATAAAATTCCAACGACGAAACTAACATTTTTAAATTCCTATTTTCACTGAGAAAAATTAATAATAATTATGAATAAAATAACGAATTTAATGTTCAATATTTATGAAGAGGGGGGAGGGAGGAGTTTGAAGGATAATAATCGTTTGATTCAGCTAGACGTCGCGTGGTATAACGGATGGTCGCATAAAGAGGTAATGTAGGTCATTGCGCGTCTCCAGTCACGTAAGTGTCAAACGGGACATTCACGAAAGATATTTTGCCTGAACGTTTTCTAATCGTATCGGGATATCTGAACGAACCGTCGTCGTCGGTTTATAAAGGGATCAGTAGCGTAAAGAAAGATCATTTTCCTTTTCACTTTATCGAGGGACATACTCGTACCTAATTTCTCCATCTTCCCCTTTCCTCAAACTCCCACCGCATTCATCTCTCTCTCTCTCTCTCCCTCTCCCTCTCCCTCTCGATCAATCTCTCCTATACTCTTCCAAGATTCCCCTGCGACCCACTCGAATTCTCAAAATTCTGAAAAAAAAACAGCAATTCTTCGATACCGATCGATCACTCATCGACGTTAATTCTTCCCTACTTCTTTACTATATTTACGCATGCATATATATATATATATATATATATATATATATATAAATATACACATACAGAACCATATCCTTGTTTCTCAATCCTTCATTGTTCCCCGTGACAAGATGGTTTGGTTTTGCAATGTTTTCGCTCGGACGAATAAACATATAGATATGGGAGATGATTGAATTTTCTCGATAGAACGATTGATCATCCTTGGACGAATTATCATCCATTAACCTGGACCGGAAAGACAAGGAGGAAGAGGAGAAGCTTTCGCATTTCTCAAGAGACTCCTCTGCCAGTAATAATGGTCACTTTCCAAAGTCCCCGTTGTCGTTGAGAAAAGAGGAAAACATTGAAAAGGCCCCGGTCCATTTATTATGCTTACGGGCTTCTTTTTTTAAAAGCCAGCAGTTTTTATGAATCGTTATACGGTCGTTCTAATGATCCTTCGGTAGAACACTGACCGCGGACCCGATGTTTACTCGCTCTGCAACTATTACGCGCCAATCCCGTATAGCGCGAAAGCATTACGTCACGGAATCGCGCTGCTGTTTTCAGCACGATTTCGAAATTTATCCACTTTCGAAGGCCTCGACAAACCAGACAGGACTTCCGACCCTGAATCCAGGATCTCTTACCCTCGTGGCTCGCGGTTATCCTCACCGAACCTCAGCGTACAATTCCATTGGACCTTGGGAGATAAGCTCTACTCACCGAGACCAAATCTTTCCTTGCATGTCTTCGATGCTAACGTGATACTCTAATATATATATAGTTATAACGCACCGTACGAAAGGGATTCGTTTCAATGCAGGATCTCCCCACTTTATTTCAATCACTCTCTGTCCCTAATTAGGAGGTCTTAACGACACGCGTTAATAATTAAGACTCTTTAGTGATCGTGAAAGACTGGCTGTTATAAATACCTGAAAAGGATTCCTGAAATTTTTAACTCGCCAATTAAAAACCTGTACGATTGATCAGGAATTTCTCAGCTCATTTCAATAATCTCTCAATAATTATCGTCCCATGAGATATAGAGAAAAAATTCCAACAATTCTTTGTCACGCAGTCCTTTTTCTTCGCAATATAATCCACTTTAAAGGCTTTCCTTCCAATTGTCAACTTTCTAATATTGACAATGAAATAGATTTATGTCAGATTTTCGCCTACATATACCACCGGTCTTTGTCCGGTAATCATTTTTCATCGATAGAACGAACACACTGGCATAACACTCGTTCTCGTAGATCGTTTTGAGTATAGTCCGCTCGAAAGTTTGTCACGGAGCTCGAATTTTCGCACTGGAACTCGTTGCGTAACAAGTTTGATAGATACAATTCTGCACTACCACTCCATCTCCTCTGAAAAGACTATTACCGTAGCACCATCTGGTAAACGTCATTCGCTCGACGTGACTCCATCTCTTCTCATCCATTATATAGTTTCCTAAAAAGCTTCGCTGAACATCGGCTTTTACTTATAATTACTTTTATTATATCGATCCAAGGACCCTCTTGTCACGGACTAGCCACACTATTGCAAAATCAATCGTTTCTTAATATTCACAGTCGAAATACGTATATATATATATATATGCAATTGATAATATAGTAGTCGAGTTACGACTGTCTATATATGAAAGTGATCGCTCCGAGTGGGTGAGAAGGAACAATGATTTTCTAGGTGATTATTAATTTTAAGTGAAATTTGTACTAGGCTAAAGAGATAAGAGAAAGCAAAGTTTTATTTCATCATTCCTGAAAAGTTGCACCGAATCTTCGCTTTTACTTGTGATTAATTTTATTGTTCATCTATGTATATGGACGTTGCTTTTGTCACGAACTATAGGCACACAATTGCAAAATCAATCATATCCTAATATTCACCATTGAGAATCATATGTATATATATATATATATATATAATTGAAAATAATAGTCTAGTTAGGAATTTGTATAAGGAATGGTGAAACTGTACTATATATATATATATATATATAGGTAAATATTAATTTCAAGCGAAACTTATAGACAGGCGAGGGAAGTATAGGAGAAAGCAAATTCAATTTATAATCCCTGAAAAGATTTGCCGAATCTCTGCTTTTACTTATAATTACTTTTATCATTAATCTAAGGACCCTGCTTTTTTGATTGCAAAATCAATCATTTCTTAATACCTATACTCATAACTGCGAGAGAATCCTACATGTATGATAGAAAATAATAACAGTGTAGTTAGGAACTTGTAATAAACAGTGAGACTGTATAGGTAAACATTAATTTTAAGCGAAATTTATAGATATATAGGTGAGGGAAGTAAGAGAAAGCAAATTTATGTAAGCCTTTGTAAAACGATATGATATCGAAGCGGACAATTGAATTTTGTAATCGGTGCGTTTACCAGCACACACCTACGCGAGAGATCAAGTCAGGGTAGTGGAGGCTACCTTGAACCCAAACGACTTTATGATTGACGATAAAAACCGCTCTAATTGGCCTTCGGCGCACCGGTGCAAAGCGTGAAACCGACTGGAATGCGTTAACGTTAAAACATTAATGGGAAACTTTTCTACGATTCTAATACATTCGATCTGATAACAACGATAGACAATTATCGATCTTGATAATGATAACGGATTACGCGTAACACTGAATTGCTATTTACACCCTGATATATCCTCGTCTTACCATACTGATCATTCTCTAGGAAATTAGTAATGGATCAGTGGTGCAAAATAAACATGCAAAATAGTGCGAAACATACTTCTGTGTGTATAACGATCAATAATCGATCCCAAAACATTCTTCGCAGTCGTATCACCTTTTTCATGTAAGCTGCAGGTAAATGATGTCTATAGTACCGATGAATGATAATTCTAGAAATGTCCTCCTAGCTATGTAACATAAGGACTGGTTAAAACATATATCCGCCATTAACGAATGAGTACTGAGTAGTCGTGAAAAAAAAAAAACGAAAATTTCAATATAGTTTGTTTCGAGTCTATCGTGAGAAATGCGGATGATTTGATCGGTAGATTCTGCAAATGATTGACACAACGAACGAATGCGTACTCGAACTATATAGAAATTTTAGCGCCTGTAATAGGTGCTGCTACTGTTGATCGATAGATTTGAAAAAGTGTCTCTACATATAATATTTACTTTGGAGTTCAATATAAAAGCTGTTAAAAAAAAGGATCCGGCACCAACAGCTGAATGAGACTGATCAAAAAATTGCGAAAATGTTGGTTTAGTTGTTTCGAACTTCTCGTGAAAAATGAAAGTCAGTTGATCGATCCGATAATATCAGTAGACTTTGGGAATGATTGCCATTGAAAATAATTACGAGCTGCAATAGTGTAGAAATTTTTTGTCCGATGCGTGTTATTCAGTTGAATAATTATATGATCCTTGGAGAACAAAGCCTATTTCTATGAAGTGTAACATTCTAAATTAAGATAAAGAACTGAGTCATATGTGATAATGATTTAAACCTACAATGAATTACCTCTGTCACGAACAGTAAATTAATACAGATCACTTACACAATTCTCAAATAATCCTCGTTTTTCATATAGTCACGTTTAAGCCTAGCTGTACATGTACCCCTGGAATGAGCTATTGAGTAGATGTGTACGTTTGATCATCCAACAATACTCATTTTAATCAGTCAATAATTAACCAATCAGTTTTTACCTATAAGATATCCATGTTACTAGTACAATTAATGAATTTGTTTTTCAACAGGATTATAATCAAAATTTTAATTATCTGTACAAATTGAAAAATAAATAATTTTTAATATAATAGAAATGTTTTAGGCAAAAGTTACTTCTTTACTTCTGTTGGAGCATTCTTGTTTCTGATGTCGATTACAGCCTATTGAAAAGAATAATTAGATTTTAATTAGTTCCTCTTTTTATTTAAACTTTACTACTTACTTTTTTAAAAGTTGTCATATCATTGAAATGACCGAAGGCTTCGTTAATATTATAAAATCCTGTTGTTAATGAGTAGCTTGGTGTAACGAGTCCTTCTTCCAAAAATTGCAAAACATTATCACCGGCCTCGCTACATTAAATGAGTATTCATGAATGCATCGATACAAAAATATTATGAGACAAACAAACTGAAACTTTTTTAAATTACCGATATACTTCAGGTTTTCTTATTTTATAATCAGCAAGATTAAATCCTGTTACAGTAAAAGATCCATTTTGCACGTGAGCATGTGCGTTATCCATCGTTGCCGCTGTTCCAGCTACTACTACTCTGCCTTCGTGACAAACACTATAAATTATTCAACCGTTGGATTTTATAATTATCAAAAACTAATAATCAGTACCTTCGCGAGACAAATGCTGTACAACAATCCCAAAATTGTCATCACGAAGCATATTTTTTAGTGACAGATTGCCATTATTATATATATCAGTAAAGCTAAAATCATTTGAATTTCACTTAAATATATATAAACAATTTTTATCAAGCTCTAAAATGATCAATAAACTTTATACCTTTTAATAATTTTTTTGAAATATTCACCAGCTTCTCCATCAAAAATAGCTTTAATTTCTCTATCACCAGCAATCTCTTTTATGCTTTTTAATAATTTTTTATCATTAAATTTTAGTGACTCGTATGCACCCTTATCTCTCACAACAGCAGCACCATCTTCTGTTGCACAAACAGCAATTACCTGAAGAATAATTATACATTTAATTCAAAGAAACAAAAATTTAAACAGGATATTAGCTCCATGCAGATAAACATGGTGACAATAAGGTGGGAATATATAATACTGCATATACATATTACCAATACTAACAGCCATCACTTTTTGTCACTATGGATGAAAATTTTCTTATATGTATGCAATTACCAATTATCGCTCCTTTGTCACTGTGCTTGACTGCACAAAATGAATATACAATTTATACCTTAGCTCTGAAAACATTAGCAGCAATGTCTACGGCTGCCAAGCCCAAATTACTTAAGCCCACATTAATGATTACCATTTCATCCTCTTCTAATGATACTTTCCTTTCTAATGCCATAAGTGAAGTAATATAATTATCTAAAAGACAAGTAGCATCTATGGATTTAATAGATGATGGTACTTTCCAGATATCCTACAAAAAATCAATTAAACTAGATTTAAGATTTTATTATTACAGAAAGAGCCAAGTAAAATTGTATAATTACATTCATATCAGCTACACATTTCTCGGCTAGGCCTCCAAACTTCTCTTTATTCAGAGCAACTACTTTATCCCCTATTTTGTAACCATTTTTTTCAGCTTCTTCTCCTATTTGAGAAATTTGTCCAACGATTTCATGACCCAATATTTTTGGTAATATTGGCTCACATATATAGTCATCTTTGCTTAGTAAAAAATCTGATGGATTTACAGCACAATAATGTACAGAGATTAATACCTGTAATTGAAAAATTCAATTTGTTATACATTTGCTAAAGCATAAAAAGAGGCAATAAATCTTTTAATTAATGTATACTTCGTTAGGTTGTAAATTTTTCGGAAGTTCAATATTTTCAATAATCAAAGGCGAAGAAATTTTTTTTAATATCGCCGCTTGAACTTTTCCTGGCTCCGAACCGGGGATATTTTTTGCAAGTACTTCCTCATCGATCTTGGCTTCTTTTGTAGCGCTACTTTTACATCTAACAATAACAACACGACAGTTTAAATTTTTAACTCCATTTTTCCAAATATTAGGCAAAAAACTTCTTCCCACACATGTTGCCATGTCTTACAACAGGGGCTACAGGCGCTACAGAGAGCTACAAAGTGCTACAGACAGAGCATAGGCGAGTTCGGAAATTGGCTCTACTCACTTGGTCGAAGCTTTCCCTAGAATTCCCTATTACTCGGTCTAGTAATTCTGTGTTCGGACCAGTATGGCTTTTTCTAATGTTTCGATGCATTTAGGAACTGCTTTAAAAAGACACCAGCGCTCTTACTATGTAGTACATACTAATACGCGCGCCTATGTATGTATAACTCATCCTCGCTTATCTCGTATATTGGGATCTGACACGTGGGCGGAGTCAATATATATAGATATATAGAAAATTCAATATGGCGCAGAAGTGCCTAAGTGTCTAAATGTCTATTGAAATTACAGGAGGGTTATAATGATTTCGATGGAGAATATCTGTACAAACTTTTCTCCCAAATTCAAAAGTTTTAAGGTTTTCAATAATAAATTGCAATTTATTGAAAAATATCCATAAGAATCAATGTAAAACCCGGGCTTCCTCTGCTTTCATTTTTTACCGCTTGGAGCGCTTCAACTATGTCAGACTCAGATCCCAATACACAATGGGAAATTAAGGCCGGTATTCATAGTCGTTGCTTATATTTAAGTCTGACTTAAAGTATCGATTCTCCTTTTTCACCTAACAGTAATAGAAAAAGATAACCTATGCTTAAGTCGGTCTTAAATATAAGTAACGACTATGAATACCGGCCTAAATCATATGTAGCTCGGGCATCAGATAGTGTAGTAATGAATTAAATAATATAATTCAACCCGGGAAAGAAAACTATAGTATAATTAACGGGAATCCGTATACCGACATTACATAGCGAAAACTATTCCGCATGCAACGTCGTCATTTGTTGACGGATTGTAAAGTTATTACAGGTTTTTGGAAATGCCAGAAGCTTATCTACTAAGTTACGTTAGGAAAATTAACAAAAAATGGAAAAAATTTTTTGTTTAAATAAATATATTAACATTATTGAGAAACAACAATTAAATTGCAAAATCCCCCAACGTACTTTATTAGATAATGTTCATACGTTTCCAAAAAGTCCACAAAAATGCAAATCTGTCAAGAAATGACGATGCTGCATGCAAAATAAATAATGGAAGAATTTCGTGTTGGCGACTTCCCGAATACGAAATTCTTCCATTATTTATTTTGCATGCAGCATCGTCATTTCTTGACAGATTTGCATTTTTGTGGACTTTTTGGAAACGTATGAACATTATCTAGTAAAGTACGTTGGGGGATTTTGCGATTTAATTGTTGTTTCTCAATAATGTTAATATATTTATTTAAACAAAAAATTTTTTTCATTTTTTGTTAATTTTCCTAACGTAACTTAGTAGATAAGCTTCTGGCATTTCCAAAAACCTGTAATAACTTTACAATCCGTCAACAAATGACGACGCTGCATGCGAAATAGTTTTCGCCCTGTAATGTTGGTATACGGATTCCCGTTAAGGTGTGGTGTGCTCTTGGCACTTCTACAAAATTCCCAAAGATCAGAAAATTAATTTGAATCATTTACTAATCGGAAGGGATCTTGTAGAAGTGAGCCCCCCCACCACGACAAGGTGGCACACCGTCGGGGAGGGAGGCGGCGCCGCCTCACCTGAAACAAAAAGAAAACAAAAATATACTTGAAAAAACGAGTATTCAACCCGAAATGTGGAAGGATTTTCAAAGAAAATATTTCCACATTTCAGATTCTAATTGGGAATTTCAAGGACAGACAAAGATATAAATTAATGAAGCATGCTACAAAAAGTGAATAAACAGAGAAGCTAACGAAATTGTTACTTCTTTCCAGCGGTTAGTTGAGAAGCTTCCTCCTCTCGAGCGTGAATGTTAATTCACACAAAGGTCAACCAGATCATGACTGATACTCTCCTCAGTGACTAATTACCCTTACATTCTTTGTCCCTTGGTGTGGATCCGAGTTGTCACACGAAGAACTACTACGTCGAGGAAACGATTTACACATCAATAAAGATGGACCCCTATTAGGTGAACTTAATGAGCCAATGTCGAGAGTCCACAAGGACAAAGTAAGTAAGGGTTGATAGTCGCTGAAGGAGGATCAGCCCGAGCCAGTTGACACTCGAGAGTCCACTTCTCAATAAACACCTGTACTTGAATTAACAATAAATGAAAATAATAAGATTAAATTTATCTATCCTTGAAATTATTTAAATAAATGTGGACTTAAGTAAACGGACTGGTAATTAAGCCCTACTCGTTGACAGCCTTGTCCTACAAGAGTCCTTCCTAAAACATAAAATAAATTAATCAAGTATCAGAAATAAAAAAATAAATTATTTGCCAGTACGTCCTCTCCCGATGATGTCCCGATTCCAAGTGAGGGTTTGACTTGGTCCAACCCAGGATGGCAATGGCGCATGATTAGTGTTGGATTTATGTCGATATTGGGAAAATGCGGTCACTATCCATGGCTCTCTCCCGCTCCAACTGAAACAGAAAGAAAACAAAAATAAAATTGAAAAAACGAGTATTCAACCCGAAATGTGGAAGGATTTTCAAGGAAAATATTTCCACATTTCAGATTCTAATTGGGAATTTCAAGGACAGACAAAGATATAAATTAATGAAGCATGCTACAAAAAGTGAATGAACAGAGAAGCTAACGAAATTGTTACTTCTTTCCAGCGGTTAGTTGAGAAGCTTCCTCCTCTCGAGCGTGAATGTTAATTCACACAAAGGTCAACCAGATCATGACTGATACTCTCCTCAGTGACTAATTACCCTTACATTCTTTGTCCCTTGGTGTGGATCCGAGTTGTCACACGAAGAACTACTACGTCGAGGAAACGATTTACACATCAATAAAGATGGACCCCTATTAGGTGAACTTAATGAGCCAACGTCGAGAGTCCACAAGGACAAAGTAAGTAAGGGTTGATAGTCGCTGAAGGAGGATCAGCCCGAGCCAGTTGACACTCGAGAGTCCACTTCTCAATAAACACCTGTACTTGAATTAACAATAAATGAAAATAATAAGATTAAATTTATCTATCCTTGAAATTATTTAAATAAATGTGGACTTAAGTAAACGGACTGGTAATTAAGCCCTACTCGTTGACAGCCTTGTCCTACAAGAGTCCTTCCTAAAACATAAAATAAATTAAACAAGTATGAGAAATAAAAAAATAAATTATTTGCCAGTACGTCCTCTCCCGATGATGTCCCGATTCCAAGTGAGGGTTTGACTTGGTCCAACCCAGGATGGCAATGGCGCATGATTAGTGTTGGATTTATGTCGATATTGGGAAAATGCGGTCACTATCCATGGCTCTCTCCCGCTCCAACTGAAACAGAAAGAAAACAAAAATAAAATTGAAAAAACGAGTATTCAACCCGAAATGTGGAAGGATTTTCAAGGAAAATATTTCCACATTTCAGATTCTAATTGGGAATTTCAAGGACAGACAAAGATATAAATTAATGAAGCATGCTACAAAAAGTGAATGAACAGAGAAGCTAACGAAATTGTTACTTCTTTCCAGCGGTTAGTTGAGAAGCTTCCTCCGCTCGAGCGTGAATGTTAATTCACACAAAGGTCAACCAGATCATGACTGATGCTCTCCTCAGTGACTAATTACCCTTACATTCTTTGTCCCTTGGTGTGGATCCGAGTTGTCACACGAAGAACTACTACGTCGAGGAAACGATTTACACATCAATAAAGATGGACCCCTATTAGGTGAACTTAATGAGCCAACGTCGAGAGTCCACAAGGACAAAGTAAGTAAGGGTTGATAGTCGCTGAAGGAGGATCAGCCCGAGCCAGTTGACACTCGAGAGTCCACTTCTCAATAAACACCTGTACTTGAATTAACAATGAATGAAAGTAACAAAAGTAAATTTGCCTATCCTTGAAATTATTTAAATAAATGTGGACTTAAGTAAACGGAGAGTGTTTACTTCCTACTCCTTGGTAGCCTTGTCCTATAAGCGTCCTTCCTAAAACATAAAATAAATTAAACAAGTATGAGAAATAAGAAAAGAATGTATTTGCCTGTACGTCTTCCTCCAACGACGGCTCGATTCCGAATGATGGTTTGACTCACTCCAACCCAGGATGGCAATGGCGCATGATTGGTGTCGATTCGTTATAGGGTTTATATCGTTATTGGATACGGGGTCACTATCCATGGTCCTCTAGCGCTCGACCTGAAACAAACAAAAAAATTAGAATAAATTTTGAAGAAAACGAGAATTCAACCCGAAATGTGGAAGGATTTTCAAGGAAAATATTCCCACATTTCAGATTCTAATTAGGAATTTCAAAGACAGACAAAGATATAAATTAATAAAGCATGCTACAAAAAGTGAATGAAAACAGAAGCTAACGAAATTGTTACTTCTTTCCAGCGGTTAATTGAAAAGCTTCCTCCTCTCGAGCGTGAATGTTAATTCACACAAAGGTCGACCAGATCAAGCTGATACTCTCCTCAGTGACTAATAACCCTTACTTTCTTTGTCCCTTGGTGTGGATCCGAGTTGTCACACGAAGAACTACTACGTCGAGGAAACGATTTACACATCAATAAAGATGGACCCCTATTAGGTGAACTTATTGAGCCAACGTCGAGAGTCCACAAGGAGAAAGTAAGTAAGGGTTGATAGTCGCTGAAGGAGGATCAGCCCGAGCCAGTTGACACTCGAGAGTCCACTTCTCAATAAACACCTGTACTTGAATTAACAATGAATGAAAATAATTAGATTAAATTTATCTATCCTTGAAATTATTTCAATAAATGTGGACTTAAGTAAACGGACAGGTAATTAAGCCTTACTCGTTGACAGCCTTGCCCTATACTTGTCCCTCTTAAAACTTAAAAAAATTAAGCAAGTATGAAAAGTAGAAAAATAATTAGGATATTTGTCAGTACGTCCTCCTCTGATGACGGTTTGACTCCAAATAATGGTTTGTCTTTCTCCAACTGATGGAGAAAAGGGTACAGGGTTGGTATTAATTCCATATCGAATATATATCGATATTGGACTGTTTTGCCACTAGGAATAGTCCTCTTCCACTCCACCTGAAAATAAGAAATGTTAATGAAATTTGAAAAAACGAGTAGTTAACCTGAAATATGGAAGGTTTTTCGAACAAAATATTTCCATATTTCATTTTATAATTTGGAATTTCAAGAACTGGCAAAAATGGTATTTAATACGAAGATTCTACAAAAACATACGATTTTAAAAAAAAAGGGAAAATGGTATTTGATTCTAGTTATTAATTGAGATGCATCTTTCTCTCGAGAGAGTGAACGTTAATTCAATTAAGATGTGCCTTTATTAGTTGAACTGGACATGTGGGAAGATAGAATCTCCGTGGAAAATGAAGTTGAGGTGATTCCCTTTATTTTAAAAGGAATTAAGAATCCTGAAAATGATACCCTACCTAATACCGAAAACTATAATGACTATCTAATTCACAAAGCTAAAGAGCCTACATATAACGCCAATCTAAACCTAATGAAAAACAGAAAATACGCGCAAAATAGAGATAGACGATACGGAGGATCTGAAAAACATTAAAAACAAAACAAGAAATGATTTTAACCGAAGAATGGCCAACTGTAACCTACTGATAGGTTTTTGGTCATTCTTTAGTTAATAAAAAAAATTTCCACGGTTTTACCCGTGGGACTCACTCATTCAGCGAATTCCCAGCCATAATTCATACATATTCTGCGATAATACCGAAGATGGGAATGGTGATGTTGATGGCGATGAATATGGCGTTTATGATGACGATGGAGATGAGGACGCTGACGTTATGCACTCGCGACAAAATGATTTTTAAACGGCACTGCGCGAATTCTTTTTAAGGTACACTTCTCGCGACAACCGCACTACGCGACGAGCAGCTCACGACTGACACTACGAGAATCGGATTATTCAAAAGGCACTACGCGACGCTATTTCTTTTTAACGTACACTACCGGGACAACCGCACTACGCGACGAGCAGTTCATCACGACTGACACTACAGACTCGGATTTTTGAAGCAGCTGTGCGCTACGCGATTTCTTTATAACGAACACTACGCAGGAGAACCGCACTACGCGACGAGCTGTTCACGACTGACACTACAGACTCGCATTTTTAAAGTAGCATTGCGCTACGCGATTTCTTTTTAACGAACACTACGCGAGAGAACCGCACTACGCGACGAGCACTACACAACTGACACTTCGAGACTTGGATTTTTAAAGTAGCAGTGCGCTACGCGATTTCTTTTTAACGTACACTACCGGGACAACCGCACTACGCGACGAGCAGTTCACGACTGACACTACAGACTCGGATTTTTGAAGCAGCTGTGCGCTACGCGATTTCTTTTTAACGTACACTACCGGGACAACCGCACTACGCGACGAGCAGTTCACGACTGACACTACTGACTCGGATTTTTAAAGTAGCAGTGCGCTACCCGATTTCTTTTAAACGTACACTACGCGGGAGAACCGCACTACGCGACGAGCAGTTCAAGACTGTCACTACAGACTCGGATTTTTAAAGTAGCAGTGCGCTACCCGATTTCTTTTAAACGTACACTACGCGAGAGAACCGCACTACGCGACGAGCAGTTCACGACTGACACTACAGACTCGGATTTTTAAAGCAGCTGTGCGCTACGCGATTTCTTTTTAACGTACACTACGCAGGAGAACCGCACTACGCGACGAGCAGTTCACGACTGACACTACAGACTCGCATTTTTAAAGTAGCATTGCGCTACGCGATTTCTTTTTAACGAACACTACGCGAGAGAACCGCACTACGCGACGAGCACTACACAACTGACACTTCGAGACTTGGATTTTTAAAGTAGCAGTGCGCTACGCGATTTCTTTTTAACGTACACTACCGGGACAACCGCACTACGCGACGAGCAGTTCATCACGACTGACACTACAGACTCCGATTTTTGAAGCAGCAGTGCGCTACGCAATTTCTTTTTAACGAACACTACCGGGACAACCGCACTACGCGACGAGCACTTTACAACTGACACTTTGAGACACAAATTATTCAAAAGGCACTACGCGACGCGATTTCTTTTTAACGTACACTACCGGGACAATCGCACTACGCGACGAGCAGTTCACGACTGACACTACAGACTCGGATTTTTAAAGCAGCTGTGCGCTACGCGATTTCTTTTTAACGTACACTACGCAGGAGAACCGCACTACGCGACGAGCAGTTCACGACTGTCACTACAAATTCTGATTTTTAAATCAGCAGTGCGCTACGCGATTTCTTTATAACGAACACTACGCAGGAGAACCGCACTACGCGACGAGCAGTTCACGACTGACACTACAGACTCGCATTTTTAAAGTAGCATTGCGCTACGCGATTTCTTTTTAACGAACACTACGCGAGAGAACCGCACTACGCGACGAGCACTACACAACTGACACTTCGAGACTTGGATTTTTAATGTAGCAGTGCGCTACGCGATTTCTTTTTAACGTACACTACCGGGACAACCGCACTACGCGACGAGCAGTTCACGACTGACACTACAGACTCGGATTTTTGAAGCAGCTGTGCGCTACGCGATTTCTTTTTAACGTACACTACCGGGACAACCGCACTACGCGACGAGCAGTTCATCACGACTGACACTACAGACTCGGATTTTTGAAGCAGCAGTGCGCTACGCAATTTCTTTTTAACGAACACTACCGGGACAACCGCACTACGCGACGAGCACTTTACAACTGACACTTTGAGACACAAATTATTCAAAAGGCACTACGCGACGCGATTTCTTTTTAACGTACACTACCGGGACAATCGCACTACGCGACGAGCAGTTCACGACTGACACTACAGACTCGGATTTTTAAAGCAGTTGTGCGCTACGCGATTTCTTTTTAACGTACACTACGCAGGAGAACCGCACTACGCGACGAGCAGTTCACGACTGTCACTACAAATTCTGATTTTTAAATCAGCAGTGCGCTACGCGATTCCTTTTTAACGTACACTACCGGGAGAACCGCAGTACGCGACGAGCAGTTCACGACTGACACTACTGACTCGGATTTTTAAAGTAGCAGTGCGCTACCCGATTTCTTTTAAACGTACACTATTGCTCAATAATCTTGCGTCAGGCGAGGGGCAGTGGGGATAAGAGAGGCAAGGGGTTATCTAGGGAATTCTAGTGGACACCGTCAAATTTTTGATCGGCTATCCCTTTGACGCAAAAGAGCTGTCAAAAGCTAAATTAACCTGTATTTTGAAGAAATACAGAAACATAAATATTTTTAAAAAACAAATAAGAAGAAAGAAAGAAAGGATTTTAATAAATATATAAAGAAAAAATATCAGATGAGTATTAGTTAATAGGAAATGTTAAAGTAATTATAAATTATTAAGAAAATATACTTTGTGGTTTTTTTATTTCTGTTACAGGTTAAATGCTGTTTCTGATGAGTTTAAATTACAGCAAAGAAATATATATAGACCAATGAATAAAAAAGGACTAATTTATGAAGCATTTCTGTGTGGACCAGTTATTTCAATAATTATGGTTTAATTATGTTATAATAGTGATTGTGAAAGCGTTTGGTGTATATACACAAAGAAATTCTATTATAAATTAATAATTATATATAATAATGTGTTGATTCCTATTACTATAAATTAAAGCTAGTTCAATTAAAATACTCGTTCTCTTTCTTCCTTATCCAAATTCTATACATACATAGTAATTAGATATTCTCATAGAATCTATCCTTTAAACTAATTAAATTGCAACTATTTGAAATGTGCAAGTCATAACTATTTGCTTCAATTATTTGTATTATTCAATGCGAGACAAATTGCATAGAGACTCTTCAAATTTCTTATTGATCTGTCACATTCTTTCACATCTTGTGTGACATTTATTTGCCTTGATTGTTCCTTCTTCTTCTAGTTTTCAACATATACCAATATTTCTCTAGATATTTTCAAATACGCTGAAGTATGCTTATTCTGCTGTCTAATTGATTCTATCAATGTGAGGATGATAGGTAAGCTATTGCTCTATTAAATTTGAAGAATCTAGACACTTCACTTAATTTATTGTACTTAAATATAATGTTTGGTACTTCGTCTACATGATATCTTTTCTTTACATTTGACAGGATATTGTCCTCCAATACATTCATGTATACTGCTGAGTTAATCTTGTTTTCAGCTTCAAATAATTTTCCAACTACATATTTGGATATCCATTCCTAATATACAATACTTATTTTGTTACTCCTATTTGTTGTTGAGAATTATCTGTCTTAAATCCTTAATTTATCTAGTCGCCATATATATATTCTATTATTTTCAGATGATTGATATATCTTACTACCAATTCTGTCAACATTATAATAGGAGTAACAAAATAAATATATTCTATATTCAAAATGTATATCCAAACACGTAGTTGAAAAACTATTCGAAGCTGAAAGCAAAATGAACTCATTAGTATACACATACCTTCTAAAGAACTTTATCTTCCCAAGTACTATGAAAACATATCTCACAAAAGAGATACCAAATTTAAATAACATCATTCAAATGCCTATTTTTCAAATTTAACTAGACAATGGTTTATCAATGATTTCAATATTTATAAAATTAATTAGAGATCAGCAGAATCATCAGATCTGCGTATAATAATTAATGATTGTAAAATTATTTTTATATGTTATAGACTAGAAGAAAATAGTGCAAAGGAGGCATATAAATGTCATAAAAGATAATATGTAGAAGGATGTGACATATTAATAAGAAATTTGCAGAGGCTCTATGCAATTTCTCTTACAATGAATAATAAATATCATTGAAGCAAATAGTTATGACTTGCACATTCCAAATAGTTACAATTTAATTAGATTAAAGAATAGATTCTACGAGAATATGTAATTACTATGTATGTATAGAATTCAGATAAGGAGGAAAGAAAAAGAATATTTTAATTGAACTAGCTTTAATTTATAGTAATAAGAATCAACACATTATTATATATAATTATTAATTTATAATAAAATTTCTTTGTGTATATACACCAAACGCTTACACATTCACTATTAGAACATTACATCATAATTATTGAAATGACTGGTCCACACAGAAATGCTTCATAAATTAGTCCTTTTTTATTTATTGGTCTATATATATTTCTTTTCTGTAATTTAAGCTCATCAGAAACAGCATTTAACCTGTAACAGAAATAAAAAAACCACAAAGTATATTTTCTTAATAATTAACAATTACTTTAACATTTCCTATTAACTAATACTCATCTGATATTTTTTCTTTATATATTTATTAAAATCCTTTCTTTCTTTCTTCTTATTTGTTTTTTAAAAATATTTATGTTTCTGTATTTCTTCAAAATACAGGTTAATTTAGCTTTTGACAGCTCTTTTGCGTCAAAGGGATAGCCGATCAAAAATTTGACGGTGTCCACTAGAATTCCCTAGATAACCCCTTGCCTCTCTTATCCCCACTGCCCCTCGCCTGACGCAAGATTATTGAGCAATAGTGTACACTACGCGGGAGAACCGCACTACGCGACGAGCAGTTCAAGACTGTCACTACAGACTCGGATTTTTAAAGTAGCAGTGCGCTACCCGATTTCTTTTAAACGTACACTACGCGAGAGAACCGCACTACGCGACGAGCAGTTCACGACTGACACTACAGACTCGGATTTTTAAAGCAGCTGTGCGCTACGCGATTTCTTTTTAACGTACACTACGCAGGAGAACCGCACTACGCGACGAGCAGTTCACGACTGTCACTACAAATTCTGATTTTTAAATCAGCAGTGCGCTACGCGATTTCTTTATAACGAACACTACGCAGGAGAACCGCACTACGCGACGAGCAGTTCACGACTGACACTACAGACTCGCATTTTTAAAGTAGCATTGCGCTACGCGATTTCTTTTTAACGAACACTACGCGAGAGAACCGCACTACGCGACGAGCACTACACAACTGACACTTCGAGACTTGGATTTTTAAAGTAGCAGTGCGCTACGCGATTTCTTTTTAACGTACACTACCGGGACAACCGCACTACGCGACGAGCAGTTCACGACTGACACTACAGACTCGGATTTTTGAAGCAGCTGTGCGCTACGCGATTTCTTTTTAACGTACACTACCGGGACAACCGCACTACGCGACGAGCAGTTCATCACGACTGACACTACAGACTCGGATTTTTGAAGCAGCAGTGCGCTACGCAATTTCTTTTTAACGAACACTACCGGGACAACCGCACTACGCGACGAGCACTTTACAACTGACACTTTGAGACACAAATTATTCAAAAGGCACTACGCGACGCGATTTCTTTTTAACGTACACTACCGGGACAATCGCACTACGCGACGAGCAGTTCACGACTGACACTACAGACTCGGATTTTTAAAGCAGTTGTGCGCTACGCGATTTCTTTTTAACGTACACTACGCAGGAGAACCGCACTACGCGACGAGCAGTTCACGACTGTCACTACAAATTCTGATTTTTAAATCAGCAGTGCGCTACGCGATTCCTTTTTAACGTACACTACCGGGAGAACCGCAGTACGCGACGAGCAGTTCACGACTGACACTACTGACTCGGATTTTTAAAGTAGCAGTGCGCTACCCGATTTCTTTTAAACGTACACTACGCGGGAGAACCGCACTACGCGACGAGCAGTTCAAGACTGTCACTACAGACTCGGATTTTTAAAGTAGCAGTGCGCTACCCGATTTCTTTTAAACGTACACTACGCGAGAGAACCGCACTACGCGACGAGCAGTTCACGACTGACACTACAGACTCGGATTTTTAAAGCAGCTGTGCGCTACGCGATTTCTTTTTAACGTACACTACGCAGGAGAACCGCACTACGCGACGAGCAGTTCACGACTGTCACTACAAATTCTGATTTTTAAATCAGCAGTGCGCTACGCGATTCCTTTTTAACGTACACTACCGGGAGAACCGCACTACGCGACGAGCAGTTCACGACTGTCACTACAGATTCTGATTTTTAAATCAGCAGTGCGCTACGCGATTTCTTTTAAACGTACAATCAATGCCAGGTATGGCTTTTTCTAATGTTTCGATGCATTTAGGAACTGCTTTAAAAAGACACCAGCGCTCTTACTATGTAGTACTAATACGCGCACCTATGTATAACTCATCCTCGCTTATCTCGTATATACACAATGGGAAATTAATGTAGCTCGGGCATCAGATAGTGTAGTAATGAATTAAATAATATAATTCAACCCGGGAAAGAAAACTATAGTATAATTAACGGGAATCCGTATACCGATATTACATAGCGAAAACTATTCCGCATGCAACGTCGTCATTTGTTGACGGATTGTAAAGTTATTACAGGTTTTTGGAAATGCCAGAAGCTTATCTACTAAGTTACGTTAGGAAAATTAACAAAAAATGGAAAAAATTTTTTGTTTAAATAAATATATTAACATTATTGAGAAACAACAATTAAATTGCAAAATCCCCCAACGTACTTTATTAGATAATGTTCATACGTTTCCAAAAAGTCCACAAAAATGCAAATCTGTCAAGAAATGACGATGCTGCATGCAAAATAAATAATGGAAGAATTTCGTGTTGGCGACTTCCCGAATACGAAATTCTTCCATTATTTATTTTGCATGCAGCATCGTCATTTCTTGACAGATTTGCATTTTTGTGGACTTTTTGGAAACGTATGAACATTATCTAGTAAAGTACGTTGGGGGATTTTGCGATTTAATTGTTGTTTCTCAATAATGTTAATATATTTATTTAAACAAAAAATTTTTTTCATTTTTTGTTAATTTTCCTAACGTAACTTAGTAGATAAGCTTCTGGCATTTCCAAAAACCTGTAATAACTTTACAATCCGTCAACAAATGACGACGCTGCATGCGAAATAGTTTTCGCCCTGTAATGTTGGTATACGGATTCCCGTTAAGGTGTGGTGTGCTCTTGGCACTTCTACAAAATTCCCAAAGATCAGAAAATTAATTTGAATCATTTACTAATCGGAAGGGATCTTGTAGAAGTGAGCCCCCCCACCACGACAAGGTGGCACACCGTCGGGGAGGGAGGCGGCGCCGCCTCACCTGAAACAAAAAGAAAACAAAAATATACTTGAAAAAACGAGTATTCAACCCGAAATGTGGAAGGATTTTCAAAGAAAATATTTCCACATTTCAGATTCTAATTGGGAATTTCAAGGACAGACAAAGATATAAATTAATGAAGCATGCTACAAAAAGTGAATGAACAGAGAAGCTAACGAAATTGTTACTTCTTTCCAGCGGTTAGTTGAGAAGCTTCCTCCTCTCGAGCGTGAATGTTAATTCACACAAAGGTCAACCAGATCATGACTGATACTCTCCTCAGTGACTAATTACCCTTACATTCTTTGTCCCTTGGTGTGGATCCGAGTTGTCACACGAAGAACTACTACGTCGAGGAAACGATTTACACATCAATAAAGATGGACCCCTATTAGGTGAACTTAATGAGCCAATGTCGAGAGTCCACAAGGACAAAGTAAGTAAGGGTTGATAGTCGCTGAAGGAGGATCAGCCCGAGCCAGTTGACACTCGAGAGTCCACTTCTCAATAAACACCTGTACTTGAATTAACAATAAATGAAAATAATAAGATTAAATTTATCTATCCTTGAAATTATTTAAATAAATGTGGACTTAAGTAAACGGACTGGTAATTAAGCCCTACTCGTTGACAGCCTTGTCCTACAAGAGTCCTTCCTAAAACATAAAATAAATTAATCAAGTATGAGAAATAAAAAAATAAATTATTTGCCAGTACGTCCTCTCCCGATGATGTCCCGATTCCAAGTGAGGGTTTGACTTGGTCCAACCCAGGATGGCAATGGCGCATGATTAGTGTTGGATTTATGTCGATATTGGGAAAATGCGGTCACTATCCATGGCTCTCTCCCGCTCCAACTGAAACAGAAAGAAAACAAAAATAAAATTGAAAAAACGAGTATTCAACCCGAAATGTGGAAGGATTTTCAAGGAAAATATTTCCACATTTCAGATTCTAATTGGGAATTTCAAGGACAGACAAAGATATAAATTAATGAAGCATGCTACAAAAAGTGAATGAACAGAGAAGCTAACGAAATTGTTACTTCTTTCCAGCGGTTAGTTGAGAAGCTTCCTCCTCTCGAGCGTGAATGTTAATTCACACAAAGGTCAACCAGATCATGACTGATACTCTCCTCAGTGACTAATTACCCTTACATTCTTTGTCCCTTGGTGTGGATCCGAGTTGTCACACGAAGAACTACTACGTCGAGGAAACGATTTACACATCAATAAAGATGGACCCCTATTAGGTGAACTTAATGAGCCAACGTCGAGAGTCCACAAGGACAAAGTAAGTAAGGGTTGATAGTCGCTGAAGGAGGATCAGCCCGAGCCAGTTGACACTCGAGAGTCCACTTCTCAATAAACACCTGTACTTGAATTAACAATAAATGAAAATAATAAGATTAAATTTATCTATCCTTGAAATTATTTAAATAAATGTGGACTTAAGTAAACGGACTGGTAATTAAGCCCTACTCGTTGACAGCCTTGTCCTACAAGAGTCCTTCCTAAAACATAAAATAAATTAAACAAGTATGAGAAATAAAAAAATAAATTATTTGCCAGTACGTCCTCTCCCGATGATGTCCCGATTCCAAGTGAGGGTTTGACTTGGTCCAACCCAGGATGGCAATGGCGCATGATTAGTGTTGGATTTATGTCGATATTGGGAAAATGCGGTCACTATCCATGGCTCTCTCCCGCTCCAACTGAAACAGAAAGAAAACAAAAATAAAATTGAAAAAACGAGTATTCAACCCGAAATGTGGAAGGATTTTCAAGGAAAATATTTCCACATTTCAGATTCTAATTGGGAATTTCAAGGACAGACAAAGATATAAATTAATGAAGCATGCTACAAAAAGTGAATGAACAGAGAAGCTAACGAAATTGTTACTTCTTTCCAGCGGTTAGTTGAGAAGCTTCCTCCTCTCGAGCGTGAATGTTAATTCACACAAAGGTCAACCAGATCATGACTGATGCTCTCCTCAGTGACTAATTACCCTTACATTCTTTGTCCCTTGGTGTGGATCCGAGTTGTCACACGAAGAACTACTACGTCGAGGAAACGATTTACACATCAATAAAGATGGACCCCTATTAGGTGAACTTAATGAGCCAACGTCGAGAGTCCACAAGGACAAAGTAAGTAAGGGTTGATAGTCGCTGAAGGAGGATCAGCCCGAGCCAGTTGACACTCGAGAGTCCACTTCTCAATAAACACCTGTACTTGAATTAACAATAAATGAAAATAATAAGATTAAATTTATCTATCCTTGAAATTATTTAAATAAATGTGGACTTAAGTAAACGGACTGGTAATTAAGCCCTACTCGTTGACAGCCTTGTCCTACAAGAGTCCTTCCTAAAACATAAAATAAATTAAACAAGTATGAGAAATAAAAAAATAAATTATATGCCAGTACGTCCTCTCCCGATGATGTCCCGATTCCAAGTGAGGGTTTGACTTGGTCCAATCCAGGATGGCAATGGAGCATGATTAGTGTTGGATTTATGTCGATATTGGGAAAATGCGGTCACTATCCATGGCTCTCTCCCGCTCCAACTGAAACAGAAAGAAAACAAAAATAAAATTGAAAAAACGAGTATTCAACCCGAAATGTGGAAGGATTTTCAAGGAAAATATTTCCACATTTCAGATTCTAATTGGGAATTTCAAGGACAGACAAAGATATAAATTAATGAAGCATGCTACAAAAAGTGAATGAACAGAGAAGCTAACGAAATTGTTACTTCTTTCCAGCGGTTAGTTGAGAAGCTTCCTCCTCTCGAGCGTGAATGTTAATTCACACAAAGGTCAACCAGATCATGACTGATACTCTCCTCAGTGACTAATTACCCTTACATTCTTTGTCCCTTGGTGTGGATCCGAGTTGTCACACGAAGAACTACTACGTCGAGGAAACGATTTACACATCAATAAAGATGGACCCCTATTAGGTGAACTTAATGAGCCAACGTCGAGAGTCCACAAGGACAAAGTAAGTAAGGGTTGATAGTCGCTGAAGGAGGATCAGCCCGAGCCAGTTGACACTCGAGAGTCCACTTCTCAATAAACACCTGTACTTGAATTAACAATGAATGAAAGTAACAAAAGTAAATTTGCCTATCCTTGAAATTATTTAAATAAATGTGGACTTAAGTAAACGGAGAGTGTTTACTTCCTACTCCTTGGTAGCCTTGTCCTATAAGCGTCCTTCCTAAAACATAAAATAAATTAAACAAGTATGAGAAATAAGAAAAGAATGTATTTGCCTGTACGTCTTCCTCCAACGACGGCTCGATTCCGAATGATGGTTTGACTCACTCCAACCCAGGATGGCAATGGCGCATGATTGGTGTCGATTCGTTATAGGGTTTATATCGTTATTGGATAGGGGGTCACTATCCATGGTCCTCTAGCGCTCGACCTGAAACAAACAAAAAAATTAGAATAAATTTTGAAGAAAACGAGAATTCAACCCGAAATGTGGAAGGATTTTCAAGGAAAATATTCCCACATTTCAGATTCTAATTAGGAATTTCAAAGACAGACAAAGATATAAATTAATAAAGCATGCTACAAAAAGTGAATGAAAACAGAAGCTAACGAAATTGTTACTTCTTTCCAGCGGTTAATTGAAAAGCTTCCTCCTCTCGAGCGTGAATGTTAATTCACACAAAGGTCGACCAGATCAAGGCTGATACTCTCCTCAGTGACTAATAACCCTTACTTTCTTTGTCCCTTGGTGTGGATCCGAGTTGTCACACGAAGAACTACTACGTCGAGGAAACGATTTACACATCAATAAAGATGGACCCCTATTAGGTGAACTTATTGAGCCAACGTCGAGAGTCCACAAGGAGAAAGTAAGTAAGGGTTGATAGTCGCTGAAGGAGGATCAGCCCGAGCCAGTTGACACTCGAGAGTCCACTTCTCAATAAACACCTGTACTTGAATTAACAATGAATGAAAATAATTAGATTAAATTTATCTATCCTTGAAATTATTTCAATAAATGTGGACTTAAGTAAACGGACAGGTAATTAAGCCTTACTCGTTGACAGCCTTGCCCTATACTTGTCCCTCTTAAAACTTAAAAAAATTAAGCAAGTATGAAAAGTAGAAAAATAATTAGGATATTTGTCAGTACGTCCTCCTCTGATGACGGTTTGACTCCAAATAATGGTTTGTCTTTCTCCAACTGATGGAGAAAAGGGTACAGGGTTGGTATGAATTCCATATCGAATATATATCGATATTGGACTGTTTTGCCACTAGGAATAGTCCTCTTCCACTCCACCTGAAAATAAGAAATGTTAATGAAATTTGAAAAAACGAGTAGTTAACCTGAAATATGGAAGGTTTTTCGAACAAAATATTTCCATATTTCATTTTATAATTTGGAATTTCAAGAACTGGCAAAAATGGTATTTAATACGAAGATTCTACAAAAACATACGATTTTAAAAAAAAAGGGAAAATGGTATTTGATTCTAGTTATTAATTGAGATGCATCTTTCTCTCGAGAGAGTGAACGTTAATTCAATTAAGATGTGCCTTTATTAGTTGAACTGGACATGTGGGAAGATAGAATCTCCGTGGAAAATGAAGTTGAGGTGATTCCCTTTATTTTAAAAGGAATTAAGAATCCTGAAAATGATACCCTACCTAATACCGAAAACTATAATGACTATCTAATTCACAAAGCTAAAGAGCCTACATATAACGCCAATCTAAACCTAATGAAAAACAGAAAATACGCGCAAAATAGAGATAGACGATACGGAGGATCTGAAAAACATTAAAAACAAAACAAGAAATGATTTTAACCGAAGAATGGCCAACTGTAACCTACTGATAGGTTTTTGGTCATTCTTTAGTTAATAAAAAAAATTTCCACGGTTTTACCCGTGGGACTCACTCATTCAGCGAATTCCCAGCCATAATTCATACATATTCTGCGATAATACCGAAGATGGGAATGGTGATGTTGATGGCGATGAATATGGCGTTTATGATGACGATGGAGATGAGGACGCTGACGTTATGCACTCGCGACAAAATGATTTTTAAACGGCACTGCGCGAATTCTTTTTAAGGTACACTTCTCGCGACAACCACACTACGCGACGAGCAGCTCACGACTGACACTACGAGAATCGGATTATTCAAAAGGCACTACGCGACGCTATTTCTTTTTAACGTACACTACCGGGACAACCGCACAACGCGACGAGCAGTTCATCACGACTGACACTACAGACTCGGATTTTTGAAGCAGCTGTGCGCTACGCGATTTCTTTATAACGAACACTACGCAGGAGAACCGCACTACGCGACGAGCTGTTCACGACTGACACTACAGACTCGCATTTTTAAAGTAGCATTGCGCTACGCGATTTCTTTTTAACGAACACTACGCGAGAGAACCGCACTACGCGACGAGCACTACACAACTGACACTTCGAGACTTGGATTTTTAAAGTAGCAGTGCGCTACGCGATTTCTTTTTAACGTATACTACCGGGACAACCGCACTACGCGACGAGCAGTTCACGACTGACACTACAGACTCGGATTTTTGAAGCAGCTGTGCGCTACGCGATTTCTTTTTAACGTAAACTACCGGGACAACCGCACTACGCGACGAGCAGTTCATCACGACTGACACTACAGACTCGGATTTTTGAAGCAGCAGTGCGCTACGCAATTTCTTTTTAACGAACACTACCGGGACAACCGCACTACGCGACGAGTACTTTACAACTGACACTTTGAGACACAAATTATTCAAAAGGCACTACGCGACGCGATTTCTTTTTAACGTACACTACCGGGACAATCGCACTACGCGACGAGCAGTTCACGACTGACACTACAGACTCGGATTTTTAAAGCAGCTGTGCGCTACGCGATTTCTTTTTAACGTACACTACGCAGGAGAACCGCACTACGCGACGAGCAGTTCACGACTGTCACTACAAATTCTGATTTTTAAATCAGCAGTGCGCTACGCGATTTCTTTATAACGAACACTACGCAGGAGAACCGCACTACGCGACGAGCAGTTCACGACTGACACTACAGACTCGCATTTTTAAAGTAGCATTGCGCTACGCGATTTCTTTTTAACGAACACTACGCGAGAGAACCGCACTACGCGACGAGCACTACACAACTGACACTTCGAGACTTGGATTTTTAAAGTAGCAGTGCGCTACGCGATTTCTTTTTAACGTACACTACCGGGACAACCGCACTACGCGACGAGCAGTTCATCACGACTGACACTACAGACTCGGATTTTTGAAGCAGCAGTGCGCTACGCAATTTCTTTTTAACGAACACTACCGGGACAACCGCACTACGCGACGAGCACTTTACAACTGACACTTTGAGACACAAATTATTCAAAAGGCACTACGCGACGCGATTTCTTTTTAACGTACACTACCGGGACAATCGCACTACGCGACGAGCAGTTCACGACTGACACTACAGACTCGGATTTTTAAAGCAGCTGTGCGCTACGCGATTTCTTTTTAACGTACACTACGCAGGAGAACCGCACTACGCGACGAGCAGTTCACGACTGTCACTACAAATTCTGATTTTTAAATCAGCAGTGCGCTACGCGATTTCTTTATAACGAACACTACGCAGGAGAACCGCACTACGCGACGAGCAGTTCACGACTGACACTACAGACTCGCATTTTTAAAGTAGCATTGCGCTACGCGATTTCTTTTTAACGAACACTACGCGAGAGAACCGCACTACGCGACGAGCACTACACAACTGACACTTCGAGACTTGGATTTTTAAAGTAGCAGTGCGCTACGCGATTTCTTTTTAACGTACACTACCGGGACAACCTCACTACGCGACGAGCAGTTCACGACTGACACTACAGACTCGGATTTTTAAAGCAGCTGTGCGCTACGCGATTTCTTTTTAACGTACACTACGCAGGAGAACCGCACTACGCGACGAGCAGTTCACGACTGTCACTACAAATTCTGATTTTTAAATGAGCAGTGCGCTACGCGATTCCTTTTTAACGTACACTACCGGGAGAACCGCAGTACGCGACGAGCAGTTCACGACTGACACTACAGACTCGGATTTTTAAAGTAGCAGTGCGCTACCCGATTTCTTTTAAACGTACACTACGCGGGAGAACCGCACTACGCGACGAGCAGTTCACGACTGTCCCTACAGACTCGGATTTTTAAAGTAGCAGTGCGCTACCCGATTTCTTTTAAACGTACACTACGCGAGAGAACCGCACTACGCGACGAGCAGTTCACGACTGACATTACAGATTCTGATTTTTAAATCAGCAGTGCGCTACGCGATTTCTTTTAAACGTACACTACGCGGGAGAACCACACTACGCGACGAGCACTTCACAACTGACACTTTGAGACACAAATTATTCAAAAGGCACTACGCGACGTGATTTCTTTTTAACGTACACTACGCGGGAGAACCGCACTACGCGACGAGCAGTTCACGACTGTCACTACAGATTCTGATTTTTAAATCAGCAGTGCGCTACACGATTTCTTTTAAACGTACACTACGCGGGAGAACCGCACTACGCGACGAGCACTTCACAACTGACACTTTGAGACACAAATTATTCAAAAGGCACTACGCGACGCGATTTCTTTTTAACGTACACTACCGGGACAATCGCACTACGCGACGAGCACTTCACAACTGACACTTTGAGACACAAATTATTCAAAAGGCACTACGCGACGCGATTTCTTTTTAACGTACACTACCGGGACAATCGCACTACGCGACGAGCAGTTCACGACTGACACTACAGACTCGGATTTTTAAAGCAGCTGTGCGCTACGCGATTTCTTTTTAACGTACACTACGCAGGAGAACCGCACTACGCGACGAGCAGTTCACGACTGTCACTACAAATTCTGATTTTTAAATCAGCAGTGCGCTACGCGATTCCTTTTTAACGTACACTACCGGGAGAACCGCAGTACGCGACGAGCAGTTCACGACTGACACTACAGACTCGGATTTTTAAAGTAGCAGTGCGCTACGCGATTTCTTTTAAACGTACACTACGCGGGAGAACCGCCCTACGCGACGAGCAGTTCACGACTGTCACTACAGATTCTGATTTTTAAATCAGCAGTGCGCGACGCGATTTTTTTTAACGTATACTACGCGGGACCACCGCATTCCGCGACGAACAATTATCGACTGACACTACGAAACTCGGATTTTTCAAACAGCACTGCTCGGCGCGATTTTTATTTCAACGTATAACACGCGGGACAACCGCATTCCGCGACGAACACTTATCGACTGACACTTCGAAACTCGGATTTTTCAAACGGCACTGCGCGACGTGAATTTTATTTCAACGTATACTACGCGGGACAACCGCACTGCGCGACGAACACTTATCGATCTACACTTCGAAACTCGGATTTTTTAAACGGCATTTCGTGGCGCAAGTTTTATTTTAAGGTATACTACTCTGGAAAACCGCACTCCACGACGAGCACTTATCGACTGACACTACGAGACTCGGATTTTTCAAACGACACTCCTCGACGTGAAATTTTTAAACGCGCTCTCTCACTCTTTAGTGAAGTCGCTAACCGTAACAGAAATAAATTATTGCATGTAATTTTATAGAGTTAATTTTAATTTATTTAACTTTAATATAATTAAAGTAAAACTGGCAGGCTTTAACAGTCTTTGAGGCTTCTGTCTTTATTCGCTGCAGCACTCACACACACACATACAATAGATACGCTCCGCACTGACTGTAGTCACAAATTTTCTATTTATTACGCGAATTACACACAGATAAAAGCTTTTATTTTCATCACACACTGCATTCATTACTATATATTCTATTAAAATATCCCAACTGCATTACTTAAATTTCCCTCTTGACATAATTAAATATGCGGAAATTATATAGAAAAGTTAAGTTTAATTTTTAAACAATTTATTGTCACCAATGCCGAAAACTTATAATTGCACAACACTATTAAAAAATTTTAACCAGAATTTTAAATTTATTTAGAAATTAATAATAATTAATAAAATCTTAAATAAATTTAAATTGTTTGTATAAAAATAATAAAAGCTAATTAAATTTATTTAAATTTTATAAAACGCGGCACAATTTTATTAATATTATAAAATAAATAGCTCATATGTGATGAAAATAAAACATTAAATTATTTTTAATCGCGACTAATTTAAACTAAATGTCAGTACTCAGTGGTTACGAAAAACCACAACGCGGGATCCACTGACGACCGGTACGCGGATAATTGATAACTGAGTTGATGTACTCGCTACGCGAGAGGGCTATGCGGAACAGGTATCGCTTATTGTGGGCGGGTTAATTAGCAATCGCACCTGATTGGTTGCAATTTGAGATATTCCGCAAATCAGTTGCGACTGCTATCGGTATGAGTAGGATCTCTTTCACCAACTTTTAAAATGATTATTTTGCCAAGTACGGATTGACCATTTTTTCGAAAATACTTATGCTAATACATTGCAATGTTAACAATTTTATATCATATGGCAAATTTAGCGTTTTAAAAGCCAGTGAAAAAGAATCTTAACGAGTAGTACCTGTCCCGGATGGTATTTTTTTGAAGCGCGAGTTTCAGTTTATCTATCAAATTTCCGCGTATGAGTTGTCAGTAAATCGCGCTGTTTCTTTTTATAATCACTGACATTTATTTCGCATTAGTCGCGATTAAAAATAATGTAGTGTTTTATTTTCATCAAATACGTGCTATTTTATTATTATGTTAATAAAATTTTACCGCTCTTTAATAAATCTATGTAAATTTAATTAAAATAAATTATTTTGTTACAGTTTAATTAATTTTAAGTAAATTTTCATTCATTATTATTGATTTTATATAATACAATAATTTAATGGAATACTGTATGTGATGAAAATAAAAGCTTTCATTTGTAAAAGAAGTGTAATAATTAGAAAACTCGTAAAAATTGTTAGTGTGCAGCACACGCGTGTGCGTGTTTAGTGCTTGCACGATTAAAAGTAGAAGACTCAAGGACTCTCTTAACCCATAATTCTCATCATTTTATTTTGAAGTTAAATGAACTATAAAATGAACTCACTACAGTTTAATAAAATAATATTTGTTATACATTAGACGGTCTTATTCTAAAATGAATGCGCGTTTAAAAATTCCACGCCGTGTAGTGACATTTAAAAAATTCGTCGCGTAGTGCCGTTTAAAAATAATTCTTTTGTAAGTGAATATCGTCATTATATATGCTGTTTTGCAATTAATTTACAATAAAAAATGTAGTTAATAAATATTTTAAAACATCTGCATGTTATAATAAATGATGTTCTGTTAATCAAATGTCTGCATTTATACTATTTATAGTTCCCGCTTACATCTGACGTGTATAACGAAATTTACCGAGCTCAGACGAAGTTTTTTATAAGTTTTTTTAATAGTGTATAGACACTGTGGAAAATTGATCGCCGTCTTTGAAATTCGTAGAGAAAGTACGAAGTGAAGTTAACTGAAAGGTCGCCGAATCAATTTCCTATGGTGTATGTAGTGCACAGTGGGAAATCAGTGGAAAATTGAATCGTGTGTGGTTCAGCTAGCTTCACTCTGTAATTTAACATGGAAAATGATTACTATACACTATAGCTGAAAGCACACACGATTCAATTTATAGTGTAGTATATACATACGAACGAAGCAAGCGAGTGAGTTAGGTGCGCGAAGTAAAAGCGCTGGTCTTTTTAATGCGATTCCAAAAAGCATCGAAAAATTATGGGAAAGCCATTCCTGGCGATTACTGTACCAACAGATAATAAGCCGTTACCAATAGTTGGATACAAAAAATGAGATTCATCCGCCATATTGGTGTGGAGAAATGGTTACATGCTAATCCTAGCAGAAAGAGGTGTAAAATGGAGAAATGTCAAATGGTAAAGTTACTAAAGTAAAAATTGAAAATAATGAATGGAAAGTACGAATATTCTTCATTTTCATTCAAAGTATTCAATTTTTACTTTAGTAACGACAACATTTGACATTTTTCCATTTTACACCTCTTTCTGCTACGATCAGCATGTAAACATTTCTCCACACCAAAATGGCGGATGAATCTCATTTTTCGTATCCAACTATTGGTAACGGCCTATTTATATGTTGGTACATCAGCGCTCTCAGATTCCATCATTCCGCGTGCTATAGTCAACTAACACGAATCTCCTATGCTCCGCTGTTAGGAAAAGACCCGTATCTCCGAAAATTCCCTAGGCTAAAATAACTACCAGCTATTACGCACGTGCTTCTGGATGCACCCAATAATGGAACACGGCTTTTAAAACGCACTTAAGAAATTGAGGTTAAGTGATTAGTGCAAATGTTTAATTAATAGTTGAGATAATAAAGCGAAAAGTATAAACAAAAAGGCTAATTTAAAAATGGCGAAAAGTGGAAGAGATTTAGCATTATCATTAATAAGAGGACTACCTAGAGTAGCACTCGATAATATTCGTGATAATCCTGGCTCCAAAGTAAAAGTAAATATTTGAAATATCTTTATTAATTGTTTGTATGCGGAATCTTAAATTAAAATTTTTAAACAGACAAAGCGTGGACGAGGTCAGCATGGCGGTAATAAGCATGGTGCAGGAAATAAAGGAGGTGGACAGCATCAAAATTATATGCGTTTAGGATATGAAACAGGAAATAATCCATTCTATTTGAGATTTAGCTACGAACCTTATTATAAAGGACATCAGTAAGATAAAAAATCTCTGTATAATAAAATTCATTGATTTTTCTATTATATAACTTTATAAAACTTTACATAGCTTGAGAAGACAGTATCCACCACTTTCATTACATCAATTACAGATGTTCATTGATACAAATCGTATTGATATCAACAAACCTATTGATCTTTGTACAATAATAGGAACAGGCTTATATTCATTTAATGCTGAATGGAAACATGCAGGAGTTCATTTAACAGACACGGTAATATATTTATATTGTATGTGCTCCAAATAATAATTAAATTCATCTGTTTTATTACTCAGGGTGCAGATATATTTAAAGCAAAAATAAACATTGAAGTTCAATGGGCTAGCGAGCCAGTTATTGCTGCAATTGAAAAAAATGGTGGAGTAATAACGGCTGCCTATTATGATACCCATAGTATATTTGCTCTTAGAGATGCAGAAAAGTTTTTCAAGAAAGGTAAAAAGTTGAGGTATGATAATAGATGAAAAAAATAATTCAAAATCTTTATTATTAGGTGAAGCTATACCTAGAAGATTGCTACCGCCGAATGACTGTCTAGAGTTTTATTCAAATGCTAAAAATAGAGGGTATCTAGCAGACCCTGAAAAAATTTCTCAAGAAAGGCTGGTACTGGCTCAAAAATATGGCTATGAACTAAAAAGATTAGAAGATGATCCGGATTATGAAATGCTTACAATGCGCAAAGATCCTAGGCAAATATTTTATGGCCTCGAACCAGGTTGGATAGTTAATCTCATTGATAAAGCAATTTATAAGCCAAAGGATGTAAATCTCAAAGAATACTACAACTCTTAGAATATTTGTTAAAGTTTTACAAGCTACATTTAATATATGAAAAATAGTGTAAATAAAAGTGAAAAACGTCTCAAGGAAATAATTTCTTTTTAAATTATAACATTCATAATCATCTGTTCGCTAAATGATCGTAATCAAACTCGTAACTGCTGAGATGAGTGCAACTTTTGATGATATACATCGTGACAATTATTAAAGCAAGGGTTTATTCTTTTTCTAGCTCTAGTGCAGTAACACAAAATTTCAGCCAAATAAATACACTTTTTGTTATAAAAAGCCTATGTTCGGTTAGAACCGAAAGTCGAAAATATAGGTATTTGATAAAGCTAGTACACGCGTTATGGAAAAAAGTTTTAGATCGATTCGAAATTTTTAGTTTCCTAATTTTTAAGAAAATGATGGGTAGTCTTGGACACGTACTTTTTTTCTTTATGTATAATGATAATAAATTTATTAAACGCTCTGCAAAATTAAGTCTAAATTTTGTACTAAATTATAGAAGATTGGTGGTAAATTATATAAATAGATAGAATTTGGTAGTAATATAAATAATTATCTAATAATTTAACATAGAACATTTGAAGACGTTGAATGTAACATTGGATAATAACAATCTGTTGGCGCAGAAGAGTAGGCCGACTAGAAACCTAATAAGCAAAATTGACCTGGCCAATGTAAGATGTGATCAGTCCTTGGATTCAAGAACATATGCTTTTTTGGTACAAAAAAAAACGCTGGCTGGTTTTTCTCTATACCCGAGCTGACGACTGATGAATAACTTGGTTTTCATTGATCATTTTCGTTATTCTTTAAATTCTTTCTCGCTCTAAGACGAGGAGATGATTGTTCTTCGAGCAAATGGCAAGTCTTCTGTAAACACTAGGCCATGGCACCGCTGCGCAAGACAGAATTCAATGTTTTCAGAAGCGGATATTTTTCACCGCATTTACCGTGGAAGTCATCAGTATCGATACTCCACAACATGGCACCACCAAGCTTATGTCTCTTAATGTATTCAGCTTTCTCGGTGAGGGATCTAAAGAATGGATCGCAAATTTTCAATAGAATACCGTTGAAATAGTAAATTTCAAAATATTAAAATTGACATTCTATAGAGTTTTACTACTTACTTTACGTTGTCATAGCCAACCCATTGTCTGGCACTGTATGCATACGGTGCATACTGTTCCTCGTTGAAGACTTCGGTCCATTGGCCGGAAGCAATATTAACGCAGATCTCGTTGTACGCGAGCAAACCGGGCTCTCTGGTAAATGGTCCAGGCAGTCCAGCTTCGGGAGCGAGGGCACCGATTCCATGGTCCTCCTCGTTGGCGAGAGTGAAGCTTCTTCCGTAGAAAGCAGTTCCTAAAATGAGTTTCTCCGCCGATGCACCTTGATCCAACCAGTATTGAACGCAAGAATCCTTAGAGGCAAGAAATTAACTTAAGATTAATCGCGATATAGTCGTATATATATATATATATATAATGAATATAGTAGTCCTTTTAAGAAGCAAAATAACACTTACGACATTCAGTTTAGCATCGTATCCAGTTTCAACGGAAGATTTATAAAGAGGAGCGTTCAATCCGGTGCTCTTTTCCCACGCACCGTGGAAGTCGTAAGCCATGAGATTGATCAAGTCAAGGTGCTTGGATACTTCGCTAATGTTGTAGGATATGGAAGCGGGCGCCTCGGCAGCTGTGACAGTGGCACTCAGAATAAAATCATCCTTCTTGAAGGCATCTTTCAGTTGGCGCAGGAGAGCAACATAGTTTTCGATGTCGCTTGGCTTTCCACCTCGTTGATTCGGATATTCCCAGTCAATGTCGAAACCATCGAATTTGTACTTTTTAAGGAAAACTACAACGTTCTCCACAAACTTGGCACGAGTGTCTGGGTTGGACACAACCTCGGAGTACTTGACGGAGCCCTCGTTCCATCCACCAATGCCTATCATAGTTTTCGTGGACGGACTCTTTTCACGAAGAGCGTTGAATCGTCCAAAACCATTCTTGCCCCAATTGTCTGGAAGGTCTAACCATGGTTCCAGAACTTTTATGCTTCCGTCGGTAGAAATACCAATGAAACCATATATCATGTGGGTACAAAGGGTTGGATCGATATGGGCAATGTCAAATTTTCCATCGCCTAGACGATAAAACGACCAATTCCCGTAGTAACATACGATCTTTTCTGCAAAAATTTACAATGTTTTGTCGATCTTTGGAACGTGCATTTAATTCATGTCAGTTTATATAAATTTTTATTGGAAATCAATATTTTATCTTACTTTTCTCGGCAGCAGCAGCGAATGCCATTAGGGCACACAACGTGATAATCGAGAAGAAAGTACGCATCTATGGAAAATTTAACGAAAATTATTCTTTCGCCCTGAATGTAACATGAATAATGCGCCATTCAAATTGTTTAGCAATTTTTTTATTTAAATAAACATTTTCTTACATACAATACGTATAGAACGTTCTAAATGACGAATTGAAAACTTTTTTAATTTCTCTTCTGGATAGGTATTTGCAAACGATAAGTTTTCGCGTAATCGTGCAATCCTATAAAAATTTAAACGAAGGGACTGAAGGAGAAATTTTATTTGCCCGCCCGCCATTTTGTTACAAATCATAAAAAAAATGCTATTGCCTAATTCGCGTATATAGTTTTATATATAAAAATATTTACATAACATTTTAATAGATTCCCATTTGCGTGTCTCAAAAAAATTTCAAATATCCAACATTTTTCTTTCTCTAAAATAAATCTCATCTCTTATTACGAGTTGATGGAATTAATTATAGCTTGGCTCATTCAAAAATTAATATTATCGGTTAAATTTTTGGCGAAACTAAATATTTTACTATCAGATAGATTTTAATACTATTATAGTCAATTGATTAGAAAAATCCTTCGCGATGATCAGTCTGTACGTACCCGGTATTCATATAATATTCCACTATACTTTTCAACTTGATTAGATGCATTTGAAAATATTTTCAGTATTTTGGGAATTAATTTGTATAAACATAGTGACATTTTGTTTAGGAAACAATGAATTAATAATTATTTGTATCGAAGCATATACGTCTATTTTATTAATTTATTCAAAGCTTGTCCAATTCGCGATATGACTATTGTCTTTTAAGCAAATACATAATTTTGCAATTGCCTTTTATTAAGGCATAGGACTGAATAGTAACGCATATGTTAAGACAGCAGTAAAACCAGTGTGGCACCGTGTACAATGCTTAAAAAAATTTTCTTTATTACATATTAATAAAATATTATATAAATAAAGAAATACATATTTCTTTAATAATCGACATATTAAGATATATCGTATGCATTGCAGTGATTGATTGCTATCGTTTAAAACTATACAGAAAACATACACAATCGAAAAATATTTATTTCAACTGCCACTTCACTTACCTCTGATCTTCGTTTTTCCATTTAAATGTAGAGCACACTATGCGTTTCTGTGTATACCTAATGTTAAAGTGTTTATATATAATTTTAAAATAATTAAACCTCTATCAGACGACCAGCTCTAGAAATGCAGTAACAGTTCCCTTTTTATACACGCAACACATTTTGTTATCAAAAAAAAAAAAAATGTTTATCGTATCTCAATCCTGATTTTTCTTTGTAAATGTATAACGTCTAATTCAGATAAATAAGAGTTGTGAGTAATGACTTCCTTCTTCACTATCGATTATAATGGTTTACAGTTCCGCATTTCTTATCCCGCTTACATTTGAAAATGTTCATAGACCAAGGCCTTATTACAGTTATATCAAACATAAATACAGGGTGATTATTAAGATGCTTTAAATAAAATATTTTGTAGCACACACAGCCACCCTCAGCTATATTCCAATGAGAAAACTGTGTAGTATTGATTGTCAATTCGTTATCAAATTGATATTGATTTGACAGTACTGATATTAATTCGATAACAAACTGACATTAATATTGAACAGTTTTCTCACTAAAATGTTCTTTCGTAAAAAAAACAAAAACTTCCCACAATACGAATTGAATTGCAGATTTTTTAAAGATTGCTTGAGTCACCTTTTGATCATTTTAATTTTAAAAATGCATAAAAAGTCATATTTATATGTTTCTGTTGGTGATAATATCATTAAAATTTAATTTAAGGGTGTAGTTTAATGTGAACACCTCAAAGCTGTTGAATCTTTACTTTTTATTTTTCAAGAATTATTTAATTGGATGACATATTTTCCTGGAAATGTATTATCTAAGTGAATAGAATATTTTTTAATTGAAAACCGTTTGTTTATTTATTTATACCAAGAAAATGTTATCTGTCAGTATAGGTGATTTTAGATCTCCTGCGATTATCTTAGCAACAAGTCGAGTGAAATTCTCAATACACTATTAGCTGGTAATTTTTCAACGTATGGATGTAAATAAAATACGAGTTAATTCGTGACCTGCAGTGAACAATTGATTAATTAATGTTACCGCCGCTATCGCTCGAGCCTCGCTAGTTTTAAATTTCATTGAAAATTAATGGAATATATGGTGGTAGTTTTTACAAAAGTTTTTTTTTTTTTTTTAAACAAGCTTTTTTCCGCTATGATAAATGAAGCAAAATTATGTGTGTTACATAAAATCAAAATTTTAATATACGATTAATTGAAGTTCGGGTAACAGCCATAATAAAGTGTGTCGGATGTGTTGAATTTTGAGGTCGATAATACTCTATCAGTCGTTATTAAGAAATCACCCCAGGCAAGGTGCGAAAAAGTCGTTTTGAGAAAAATGCGTTGAAAGTTTTATGACGTATGAAAACTCGCAGAGAACGTTATTCTTTGAGGGTATAATCACTACGCGGCAAGGTCCATAGACATAATTAAGCCAGTCCTTTTAATGATTCGTAAAAGCTTGGGTTCTTTTATAACGATGCAGGCGTCTGTGGCTTCGTAGAAGCTATACGCTGGTTGGTCTGCTCGGTGAACAGGCTCGCGTCCTCGTACTTCCGGTCGAAACGCTAAAGCTCTCAGGACCAGATAGGGATTCCATTGTTTCAGAGATCTTTAAAATTTGTGGGAGGGGCTTTCGTTAACTAAGAAATGCAGTCGTATTATATAAATGCATGACAATTTTTAAGACACTTTTGCCGCTAATGTATACGCGTTAAAGCACCAAATGCAAGAATGGAAACTCTTGATATTCATTGGTCGAAGAGTAGTCCTCTAAATTACATTGTAAAAAAGGACGCTTTTATTATATGCTTGTGTATACCACTATAGAAAGCAGCCGATCTAATGCCCAACTCTGCGTAGCTTTTTTCAAATTCCAGCACGCGCAGTTAGAGTCACTATAGCTGCATGCTTTGAGCAATACAGCTAGCGAGAAATGAAGGGACCGCCTAAACCGACTGTAGGATATTAATTTTACGAGCATAAACTATCGAAAAGCTGAAGAAAAAATCGATTTTTTCAAGCCTTCAATATTATAATACTACCTCCTTGCAGCGTTTATATTTTGTCCAAAATGAGAGTATCACTATTTCATTCAAGTGAACCCTAAACCCACTCCATTAAACGATTCTAGTTTAGGAATCGTCAGGCTAAATAGTTGCAGCATAACTATAGAAGATCTGCTCCTTAGAAAACTAAAACTGGTAAAAAATTAGTGATATGCTCTCGAGATATCAACCTAAACACTTGTCGAAGAAAAGTCACTGCAAATGTCAGAAATTAAAAATAATTTAGGATCACAAAATTGTTTAAATCATATAACACCGCTCTTATTTATGATACCAGAATAATTTTACACAATCATTTGTATTTCTTGTATTGTATAATATCATAAAAATGTGGGACATTTTCTTCTCGTAACGTTCGGCATACAAAATCGTGTTATTTGACTGTAGCGTATCATGCATGTATTTCCTATAGATTAGGTTTGTTCCTTTTCGCTGCTCTATCCAACTGGTGCAATTATAGTTGAGATAAGAGAAAAACCGCCGCATATGTTTCTCACTATAACTTATTGCACTAATGAAGCAAAAAATATGTATTATCTATTATCGTGCACACTTGGTAAAATCTTAAAGTATTAGTTTTTAATGACTTTCATGATTTAATCACACCTTTCAACGTTCATTATAAATTGTCATTTTTTCACCTCATTTCGTTCGCTAGGTCTAATAAAAAAAAAATGAAAGGAAATATTTAGCAAAAATTGAACTCGATAAATACCAGCCGGTCATCTTTACCCCCACCCTGTAGACTTGTATTTCGCAAACGGCATCCTTTAAAGAGCTCAAGGCTTCCTTGCAATGTCATTAAATATTATTGTTGGATTACTTATTTCCACAATAACAATAAGGCGAAGGTATCGAAGATACTTCATCCGAAGCGAATAAACAGAGTTGAACAGAGGAAAAAAAAAGAATCTTTCTCACCTCGCACATGGTTATTATTGATTAATTTTTTTGCCAATCGGTTATTTTATTTATTTTATACAGATATAGCTAGTCTCGTGCATAGAGTGGCGATAGTGGTAGAAATAGTAGCAGAATAAATCTCTCTGGAATTGATGTAAATTTTGTCGAGTCGTGCATGGTCTCACGGTGAATTGATACGTTCCTGAAAGAATACACCCCCCCCCCCCCCGCCTGTAAGCTTTGACAGTACAGTGCTTTAGCATTGGCGGCCATGCTTTAGATGGAAAATACGAAGGAAATGGAAGTAGAGCGCATCCCCATTCTTGGGTCTCCGCCCATATCGCGTGTTGGAGGTTTGAGCAAGTGGCAGAGCTCAGCTTCGCTTACAGCTCACTGCCACTATCCTTGCACTTTTCCTGGAGGAAAACCATAGAAAATTTCCTTATTTTCTCCCTCGCCATATTACACCACGGTCTGTAACCTTATTCGTAACCTTTGTAAGAGCTATTATTCATGGCTAACAAACGTTGATAAGAGTGGTCGTGAGAAATTTAGTCAACCAGTGGCCCGCGCGATTTTCGAACTCCAAAACAACAGGTGTTATCACGTTATACCTAGTTTAACTCATCATTCACTACAGTCCTCCTATCGAGTCTTTTTGCTGTCTAAAAAGCTTCGACGAGTCGCGGAATCATCACCGGCCCCACCGGCACAACTTTTCTAAGCTATCCAAATAAGTCAACCATCTGTCATCCCAAGATGTCATCGAGTTTCTCTTCGATTTGGTAAGCCAACACACACACACACACACACAACTTTACCATCTCTATTTTCTTTCTTTTAGTTGCAATTGAACTACGGGAAAAATATCTTGCGTCCTCTATATCACATACGCACGTTCTACTGAAAATTGCTGGCTTTCTTTCAACAGCGAATTATCGATTATCAAATTCCAAATTTTGGCCATTCAGACCCTTATGAACTCACCTTGATTGAGAAAATCGTATAATAATTTAGAAACCTGCAGTCGGGTTGTATTATTAAATTAACGTTAAATGTGTAAACGGAACCCCTGTGTTCCGATATATAAAGTTCATGTACAAGTTTTTCTTTGTATTGGCTTTTGTTTTAATGTGTAAGTATACGCACGTAAATGTATGGTGGAGGGAGCCTCTTCCCCCTTCTACAACGTTTCGAGGACGGAGAGAATACGTGGAAGTTGGTCGGTGAGTCAATACTTGAACGACATAGATTGCGTAGGTGTACTTTTAAGGCAGAAAGCACCAGCCAAGATATCAGAATGACGGCCTCGATCCATGATCGATCGCTTTTTAAGCTCGTTCTTTGGATCCGTGTCCATATGCATTGAAAGTAGATCGGTCGATTGCATGCACGATTTTAATGCATAATAATTATGCACAAAGTTTACTTCTCACATGAGAAGACCTTTCATTATATACAATATATAATGTTTCTCTACACGAACACAATTTAATGTTTCTTCTATATCTATATTAATTTCAACGAATCCCCTTAAATTGTATTTTTTTTTTTTTTTTTTTATAGATCCATACATATATATTAGGATGGCCATAAAAAAAGAAAATTTTTTCCGGTGCTTTTATTTTGTTAAGAATGATGAAAAAATAGGAATCAAATTTTTTTAGATTTTTTTGAAGACGTTAAATGGTGCCGATATCGTTTTTAAAATTAAAAATTTAGATTTATTGAAAACGATTTAACAAAATTATAAATTAATATTGTGCTGGATTAATGTTTTTTTTATTACATTTTCTTGTAATTTAACTAAAGGACTTTTCAAAACACAATATTAATTTATAATTTCGTTAAATCGTTTTCAATAAATTTAAATTTTTAATTTTAAAATCGATATTGGCACATTTTAACGGCTTTAAAAATTCTATAAATTCGAGGATCTCTTTTTTTTTATAATTTTTGACAAATTAAAAGCTTATTGGAATTTTGGTTTACATCTAACCTCGAAAAAGTGGAAGAACATCGGATTTTTAACTTTAAAAACGATATCGGCACCATTTAAAGGCTTCAAAAAAATCTAAAAAAATTCGATTCCTATTTTTTCATCATTCTTAATAAAATAAAAGCACCGGAAAAAATTTTATTTTTTTATGGCCACCCTAATATATATAGTGCAGTTTTTATCGTGCTGACGAATTTGGAATAACAATGTTAAGTTATGGCAAAAATTCTAGTACTAATAAATCCCAATTCAAGGATTATTGCATTAATATAACTCGCAAACACATATAAAACGGAGTAAAGGGAATCATTTCTTTCGGATTGTATCACGTATACGTAATCTCGAAGCTTTTACCGAGATAACAGCCACTAGTTGAATTTCGTCTCTATACAGGGTGTTCTATAATTCACGATTTTTCCGCGAGTGTTCAACGGATGGTGAAACTTGAAGGGGAGAATTGCTTTTTCGTTCTTCGTCGTGTACACTTGTATATATCAATAATGCATTATTAGATGAACAATTGAGCGAGTCTGCAGTGATTTGCTCGAAGACTGCTCATATGAGAATCGACATAGATCGCTGCGGTTCGATCAAAGATTTTAATTCGTACGATTATCATTAATTTAGCCATTATCACATTTTCTCTGTTAATATAATGTCTCAATTTCTTCCATCCATAAATATTTAGTAATCTTTAGAGTGTCGACACCAATAAGTGGTGCGTCTCGCTTGTACAGCGACTTTTCTTCATAAGTATATTGCTTACAGGTCAAATCTGGCGTAACTGTAAAAAATATCTATAAAACAGATAAAAAATTTAATTCCAAAAAAGTAATAGCAGTTTGAGGTTAAAGGTTTATATGGTAATAATTCGAAGCTGTAAGATTATATAATGATCATTTTGTCGAGTTAATTTGTTAAATTTCTTCTCTGATTAATTACATTAAATTTATTCCATTATTTGAATAGTATGCTTGTGTTTTTTTCTTACTATTTGTAATTATAATTTCATTCCTTTTATGTATATTATTTTGACTACGAGTACTTAAATTACATACATAAATTCTCAAGTTTACATTCAAGAGTTTTATATCCATTTGATAAAGGGTAATAACGAAAAAATAAGAGGATTTCAAAGTATAGTTTGTAGAAACGAAATGAAATAGGACCTAAAGCAGAGCAATAATACATTATGAACGCAGAAGAAGAAGTTTCTCTTAGAAAACCAGCGAACGTTCATTTGTAACATTGTAAGTTTTAAATATTAAATTTGTGTAAAAAGAAATGGAAAGTCGCTCCAACAGAAAATAATTGACGAGCAAAGCTACCATGGAGACATCATTTAAAAAGTCTACTACTCTCCATTTTTGTCCCTTCGCCTTTCAGTTTGTCTTTCTACTATGTGCTTATTTGAAAAACGTATTATAATAAAAAATACACGAACTACACATCTTACTATTTCATTCCAGTAAACTTTCATAATAACAACGAAAGCTAGCTTTCTTACAACTTCCCTCTTTTCATTACTTATTTGCTCTACTTCAAGTCCCATCGCTTTTTTTTTACTATTGACTACTTGGAAATCCCTCTTTTATTATTATTTCTCTTTTATGCTTTCGATATTCTCCATTATTGACTGAATCACTATATAGATACAGTGGTACTTCAATGGCAAACAATTTTAATAATGAGATATACCTACCGGCTTTTTTGCTAAGATTCGCGTACTGCATCCATTTTTTATTCGTCCGTTTTTAAATAACCGCTTATTTTACATAAAGATTTAATACAATTTTCATAATAACATGTTATTATAAGCTTTTAAAAGAGATTGCAAAGCTTCAAATTAATTCTCGTAATACTGATACAAAAACTTTAAAATGAACTTGCATATTTATGTACATAATTCAGATATACTCTCTATGGTATATGTAGGATCATACAAAAAAGAAATTAAATTATTATTGTAAATTGTAAATTGAAATAACAAGCATAACTTTTAACGAATACAAAATACAATTTGATCCGAGAGGAATTTTTCAAAATTACTCTGAAAAAGAAATTTCATGGTTTCCTCTCTAATATAACTTATAGATTTTAATTTTAGATTAATACAAAAATTTTGAAGATGGAAGCAGAAGCAACACAAATTATTTGACAAAGTGATAATGACGGCATTATTGATAACCTGCACAAAAATTAAAAGCTTTCGTCGAACTGGTGATTTATGTCAGTCCTGAACGACTTTTAAACGAGTTATCGACTTGCTCAATTTTTCACCGAATAATTTATTACTGACATAAATCATCGCAAGAGAAAGTGGAAAAAGACTTTTTTTGTTGGAACTTCGAGGAAAAATCGCGAGTTATATGTATACCCTATTTAGTTAATGTTCTCTTATACACGTGCTCTCTTAATTAACGCCATATAGGTTTGTGCTTTTATACCATTCGTGATTATTTAATACTAAATTATGCCCCATTATACTGTATTTTCAAAATAATATACACGATTTAAACTCTATCGCTGTGTCAATAATTTAACTTTAGCTTCCATATGAAATTACACGTAAAAAATTCTAATAACTTCATTTTCTTCGTCGCATACAATTTTTAAATTATTTATCTTTTTAGTTGAAAGCTTATAATATTGCTTCGGTGGTAAAAGTAATAAAGAAGGAAGAACACTTGACCTTTCCACCTTATTCCTAGTATTGTTTTTCTAACTTTTATCGCTGAAGCAATGTTACATAGAATCAACTAAAAAGTTAAATAATTTAAACATTTTATAAATAGATATATATGTATATAGGATGCAAAAGAAATTATCGTATCTTTTATTTGTAATTTAATAAGAAACCTGTTAGTTAAATGATTGAATACAATGTATAATTTACACCGTATATATATATATATATATATCCTGTCTCGAAAGATTATCATTTTTAATTTTCAATATTCTTAAATTTCATATCTAGTTAAGAAATCTTTCAGATGAGATGGTTTTGATTAATTAAAATGAAATTCATGAAAGATTTTGATTAAATGTCTATAACGAAATCTATATAAATATGCTTGTGCTAAAATTATACAACAGATGTTAGGTTGAATATCCTTATCAATCTTTTAATCTTTATATCAGATATGACCTGGAGGATAAAAATCGTCATAGCCTAAATATTTTGTTAAAAAAAAATGTATAGAAGCCAAGCATAGAAAAAATTTAGAAAATTATAGGAGAAAAAAAAAGTACACAATTAATTATATGCATCGCAAAAGTATTGATCAATGTATAAATATAGGCAGCATTGTTAAAGGCATCTGTCGTGCATAATATCTCTGTACAAATATTAAACAATAGGTACTACATACATATATAGGTATATATATATACATATATATCTTTTCATCACATTTGAGAGCATTTACTAAGAAAAGTACTGACCAACGTTATACTCTTCTAGGTTTCCTAGTTACAGTACAATTAAATATATCATTCATTATTGAGCTTGCTGTATACTTAAATGCTTCAAGTGATATTCTTATATCTTTGCCAACAATATTAACAAAGTAAAATAGTTCGTACATAGTATCTTGGAATATTAAACTTTTTTACTCAGCTGTCTCTAGCGTGTATAATCTGCCACATAAATCATTAATGCTCAAAGATTAAACGTTAGGGTGGATATTAAAAGTTACGTTTTTTTCCAAAGTCATGCTACTGGAAGGGCAGAAGCATCAGGGCTGAGATGGCTTCCTTGCAAGACTGCTTTCTATTTTTAGCTTTTATACTCCTGTCGCATATAAATTAAAAATAACTCGCAGCTCGACAATAGTTTTATTCTATTCTATTAAATTATTCGCAAATGAAATCTTACTTTAGTTTTCGAATGAAGAAAATAACTTTTCTACTATGCAGTCTTAATGGAACATTTCTCATATATAAACGTTTATTTCGCCCAATGATTAATCGTGTTTCTGCAGTGCAATAAATTAGCCTACAATTTTACCTTTCAATTCAATAGGCAAATTGTTGCTAAATTATTTGATTCGTGCTATATAGATATACGCTCGACTCGTCATCGTTAATCGAAAGAAGCTCTTGTCGTTTTGTTCGGAGGAGAAGTTAGTATCATGGTGCCGGCATAATGTGCTGGATATCTTGCTGAAAGATAGAACAACGTCCGATACGCGGTATAATTGTGAGTATAGGGGAAAAGGAAGGACAATAGAGGCGTTACCGCAGGGACGTAGGTATAGTAAAAGTCAATTGTAATCTTACACTCCCAAATTATTTTCCTGCTACTCGGTCTGTCTATTATACCTATCTTCGCTATATATGGTTATAAACTTTACACGCAAAGTTTACTTGCAATAAATTAAAGTTACGCTTGGTTTACAGCCGATGAGCGAGGCAAATTTGATTGAGATGAGAAGAAGACTTCTGTAAACGAAAGAGAGGGATCGAAGACATGGACTTGATGGCTCAATCGGAAAGTCCTGGCGCCAGATGGGTTTGTCCGAATGACCGACAACTCGCTCTCAGAGCAAAGTAACTTTTTGAACCTTTGAATGAATAAAAGAGGAATAAAGCAGGAATTGTTCAATTGAAACGAACGATTTTTAATTAACGAAATATAATTTCAGATTAAGAACGGGATGGTCGATCAAGTCTGGATCCTTGGAATCGAGATCCAGCACCTATCCGAGCTCGAGATCAGGTGCTAATAATCAGAGTTATGTACTTACCGAAGAGGAACGAACGTCTATAATACAAGTAAAGTATCAGTTATAAGATTCACGTAAAGAATTATATAAAATTAAAACAATTCGTTGATCAATACGCCAAGTTTCATATCAAATAGTTTCATCTTAAGAGAAATCGTTGAATGATGAATAATTGAATAAACTGATGCGTCTGTATTGATTGAGATGCAAGCTTAAATATTAAATTGGAACCGTGTATAAGTACAAAGAATATTCGTTGAAAGGGGAATGAGCGCTTGTGTTGCCGCTATAATTTTGTGTCGGAATTGTTTTTTAGTCTAACATATATATATATATATACGCGTAATAGACTGGCAGTGCGCAAGAATAACAAGCTATTAGTACCTAGTAAAATATAAAATAGTTAGATAAAGTGAATATGTATATAAAAAATGAGATTTTAACGCGGCGATATCTGTGACTTTTAGGTGATTCAAAGGGCGGAGGCTTTAGATTTATCGGAGCAACAACGAGTGGGGAAATTGGTGGAGAGATTAGAAAACATGAAGAGAAATGTTTGCCTTATCACTGCGACAAGGTCGAACGATCGCAAACGTTGTGGAAACCGATGTCACAATGGCGCTAGATGCGTTTGCTCCTGCTCCTTGTGCGCCGAAAAGTTTTCCCTGGTTCTTGGAGCCACGCCAAGTTTGTGCAAAGATTGCCGAAGGTACATTTGCCAAAAATGCAGCATCGAAGCCACCGGTACAAATTCAACATTTCCGGACGGCTATTTGGCTTCCCGGCTAGACAATTTAAGGTCTCTCATGATAAACGAAATCACTCGCACACCCCACGACCTAAAAAATTACCAGAGCCACGTAGTCCTATAATAGACAAATGTTTTCCTGCCTCAAATATATATATATAATTATTGTATTACTTAACACGCGTGTAATTATATATAACGTTAACGCTAAAAATACGATAATACTATAATTGTGACCTTTAAAAGTAAATTTATACAAGCAATTGAACGAATGGAGCATTTAAGCGCGTCATAGTTGTTACTTCACGAAATTTCACTTAACTTTAATATTCATTGCACCGAAATAATATTGGAGCGCTGATGCTTACTTTTTTCAGCTCCTCGCAAAGAAGCACTGTGCAGCGAATCGTTCAACGATCCCGAGGGCGTTCGCAAAAACAGTTCCTGTGCCGAATTTGCTCCGAGACTAGAGAGATGTGGAAAAAAAGTGGGGCTTGGTTCTTCAAAGGCATGCCAAAATACGTTTTGCCCGTGAGAAAGGTATATATATATATGTATATATATATATATATATATATATTTATACGTATTTCTTCCTTGGATTTTTCATGCCTCTTTCTCTGTATGCAACGATCAAACGGATCAATGATGTAAAATATCATGTGTGTGTGTGTGTGTCGAGGAACGAGACTGGACTCAAGTCGGTCACAGGTCATCGACCTGGACGGTAGGAGGATCATCGAGGGCCCAAGAAACAGTAGGAGCGAGTCATACTCACGAGCAGCACGACTCGTCTTCGGACGACGATGCCACGAGACGATTGTCGGTAACGAGGAGACTCTCGAACATGTCCAACGTCTCCGCGGTGATCAGCGACAACAGACAATCAAAAAAACCCCTGCAATCCCCGCTCTCGAGCGATTCGACGAGGTTCCGAGGAGCACGGCCAAGCTGGTGCTCCGTTCAGCGTTCAGACGCGGCTGCTTTGGGCTCGGACAGGTCCGAGAAGAACCTGTCCGTGAGGAACAGCTTCGGCGAGCAGCTTGGACGTGGAATAATTAAGTTATCCCCTTCGGCGTCGAGCGCGACCCTTCGCTCAAAGTCGAACAGGAGAAGCAGCGGCAGTCCCCAAAATTCACGGGTTTCCTTCGAGGACCAAATTATCGTTGACTCGAAACTGGAGAAAAGCCAGACTGATAAGTTCGATAACGATTCGACGGATGGGAAAACTGGCGGTGACGTTGATCACGAAGCTGCAGATGCCGATAGCGAGGATAACGGAGACGAAGAACGCAAGGAAAAGACTCAATTTCAGGAGCTCAAGCAGGGCTCCCAGGTACAAGCCCTTAGGTGCGTTTAATCCGCTGTCAAAAATTAATTTTCACCCTTTATTTCCTGTTGCTATCTAGGCACCGCTAATCTCGAGCGGTGATGCCTGCGAGCATAAAAGCTACGAGATATACTGCTGAAAGTATAACAACCATTGCGTGTTCGGACATGCCCTATAAGCTATCGCGAGACTACTCTTTTTGAAGGTATTCGATTAAAAGTTAACGCAGTTGCAAGCTTAGCTTTTGCAAACAGACGCAAGTATAGTTTATAGTTAGTTGAATGAATAGATTCAAGCTGAAAGAATGATGATGTGCACTGTTAGATGACATGCCAAGAAAATCTGCCAACACGTGTTTTAAACCTCTTCACCAATCACGAAACACCGTGCCTGTTTCTTACAAGATATATGTACTTTATTGATAAGAAAGCTGATTTTTAGTCAGCGATGCAATTGTACGATATAGCACGAGCATTCTAAATGGCTATGTATAGAGTAAGTGCATGCATGTGGACAAAATTGGTTCCAGCGAAAATAGATTCATTTTAATTATTTCACTAATTGTTTCATTAAAACTTCAATTTTTTCTATTAAATTTCAAGCGCGACCAATTACTCTTGCGGATTCGTGCTTACGAGCTAACTCAAATAATGCTATTTTTTCAGTGCGATGACAATAACGGTAACTGACTACGGTACATTGGAAGTTTCTCTGCGATACGATCCCTCGTCGCAGTGTTTACAATGTAAAGTGGAACGTGCACGAAATTTGAAGCCGATGGATATACATGGACTGGCTGATCCTTTTTGCAAGCTCAATATCCTACCTAGTGGAAAATTCAGCTCGACTAGTCGACTCAAGACGAAAACAGTACACAAAACACGAAATCCAGAATTTAACGAAACCATTAATTTCTATGGGACTACCGAAAACGATGTATGGTATCTTAAATTATGTATATTAATAATCGTCATTCAGTATTAACAAATTTTTCTTACGACAGTTATCTATTAGAGCACTGCATATATTGGTTCTTCAAGATGATCCAGGTGGACAGGATTTTTTGGGAGAAGCCAGAATTCTTTTAAACAGTTTGCAACCCTGTCAGACCAAGCATTACAATGTTTCCTTGCAGGATCGTTTCCCGGTTTGTATATATCTAGATATGAGAAAATTGAAACAAGTAGAAAGCAAGAATTAAGTTTATTATTAAAATAGGTGGATTGTGAGGAAGACGTTTGGGGTGACTTTACCAGTGGTCGAGGAAGAATTCAAATCACGCTGTGCTATTGCACCAGACGTAGAGCGCTTTTAATTACTATACATCGGGCAATAAATCTTTTACCTATGGATAGCAATGGTTTCTCAGATCCTTTTGTGAAGATTTATCTTATGGAAGATCCTCTGGAAAACTCTAAGAGAAGACGAAACCGAAACAAACAAAATTCATTTGGATTATCAAGAAGCTCTGGTCGAAAAAATACTTCTCGTAACATTTTTAGTACGAGTGTTAAATGGAAAACTTTGAATCCAGAATGGAATGAAGAATTTGCCTTTAGTACAAGATTGACTGACTTAACAAATCTTACTTTATCCCTTTCTGTTTGGGACAAAGATTTTGGAAAGAGTAACGACTATTTAGGTAAAATGTATTATTGGTAAATTAACTGATTAAAAATTACTTAAATTTACAATAATTTCTTGTAGGTGGACTAACATTAAGTTGTAACAGTAAAGGTGCTCGATTGAGGCATTGGATAGATGCAATTAAATTTCCAGATCATCGCCACCAAGGTTGGCATAATTTGACTGAACAGGCAAATCCTGTGGAACAGTAACAATGCTATAAATAAAAACTTACTTATAAAAAGCAGTTTGTTAAAGGTACATTTTATCATTGGAATAAAAAATCTCTTTCTTCTACAACTATGTATATAAGATAAATTATAATTGCTCAAAAGTTGTTGTAATAACAGAATTAATTGTAATCAGGAAAACGCAAACATAAAATTACTATATAGATTAAAGTAATGTAATATACAGGGTTCTTCTGTAACAGTGGTACATAAGATTCGAATTATTAGCAGCTGCATACATTTGATCCGATCTGAAAGCATTGATTTTCTATACATTTTTTCATGTAATAACATTGTTCATTATAAATAACAGTTTTCCTTAGTTAATCTTGCTCTTTATATTTAATATCAAATTAAGTCAAATACGGTAACATTAAGTATTACAGTCAATTAAATAATATAAAATCATTTCTTTTATATATGACAGTGTTAGAGAAAAACCCCTTATACATAGTATATATTATATACAATTTTCTTTGATAAAAATATGTCAAGGAAATCTGTCTAATATGGTTTTGTTATATCCTTTAATAATGTAATAAAAAACATTTGATTCGCCTATTTTTAATTGTATTTCTTTTTTCTGTTGTTAGCGAATCAGGACTATATGTTCTTTTGCTGAAAATTTTTAAATAAAATGAATATTATATATATATTCAATTGCATAATACAATGACTGGAAGAAAATTTAAATAAGATATATATATATATAAAAAATTTAAATGTTAATAAGATCTTTGTCGTTCATACTGGGACTTGAAATGATTTTAGTTTATCATTATAGCTTATATTTATAGTTCAGTAAGGGAAAAAAGTTTAAGCAGTTAATGATAGCCACATTATTTACAAGATTATGATTTATATATACCGTCGAAAGAAAGGTAATAAAGCGTAATAGATAAAGTCTTTAAGCAGTCTTCACAGATGTTATCTGTTTTTCTGTATAATGAAACCACGTCCTTCGTATTACGACACTCTGCTAATATCAGCAAATCATTTACAATCAACTATAGCAGTAAGCAGGCAAAAGCATCATCACGCGTGTGCAGCACGCGTTTACGTGGTTTGCGTTACACCAGGTTACACGTCAACACGTCAGTCGAGTGAATTGGTGAATTGATGGGCTGATTGACTCGACGGTGTGTATAATTAATTAAACCTCTGTTGAAATGTCGAGTATGGATCATGTGAGATTAGATAATTATTTATTTTACTAGTAAACGTATACTCCACAATGATTTGAGATAGCTTTTATAAGAACTTCACATTAACCTTTACTCAGAAGTAAGCGAAGTAAGGCTGTTAGCAGAGAATACTACGTAATTGCTTAAGACTGCTTTAGACTGTCGTAATGACGAACATGTGTCTTCAGCAGCTCTACCGTATACGGTTTTCTCTATCTTGATTACGCTACGTCCTCTACGACAACCTACGACTACTTCTCTGCTAACAGCCTAAGGGTCATCGTTTTTTTAAGGTTAAAAGGTAAATTTAATTCAGATCCTTATCTTATATTATTCTACGGTGTATTTTAAACCATTTCTGACCGGATTAGCTTTTTATAAACAAATCAATTTTTCCTCTTTCCTGTCATTTTTGCATTCCATGCATGACTTACAAACTCTTTCAAACTTTCCAACAAGGCTAGACTATTATTTTCCATTTTATATTGAGGCATATCTTTATAAATGGTGTATAAACCTTTTCTCATTCTAATTCTGTTAAATTATTCAGTCTACTATTAATCTTGATTCTTATGCATGAGAAAGGAATGGAAAAAATAATTGTGCATGTAAATAAATATGACTGTGCATTTATCGTAAACATGTGCAAGTGCTTTCACCCTTCATTTCTGGGATAAAGCACTGTGTCACATATGTCATACTTTATATCTATAGCTATAGCTCTAACATTTATTTGTTTGCGCTAAAACATAAAGAGACCTTGTTCGTCATTTACAAATGCTTTTTGACAAGTTTTATTTTTTAAGAAAAAACATGTTAATGAATTCTGTAATAATGAAGTCATAATTATTTGAAACTATAGATAAGGTAGTTTATAGATTAAAAGCTTTTATAAGTTTAATATTATTGTGCTTAAATGGCTGCTTTTTATTATTTGCAAATTAATATTAGTAATTAGCTGGTGGTACAGATTGACTAACACACAATTTCCTGCTGGATGATGGTGCGGAGAAGAAACTCTCGTAAAACCAGCACTGGTCCCAGTGTGAGTGCTATCAATTCATCAGAAAACTTGGATAAGGATTCCCATCTAAATGGCAAACAAAGCTCAATGAGCGCTACAAGATTAGTGCCTTATCTTCAACGCATGACAAGGGGACAGCTTAAGGGTTTGCTAAAGGAACGGGGCCTGCCTATTTTAGGAAACAGGACTAACATGGTACACAGTGCACAAAAACATGGCCAAAAACTACTTAGATTGCTCCTATGCTTTTTGTGTAATAAAAATTTATGCTTGCTTCATTTATCAAATTCACTTAAACATCATGTACCAAGTATTAAACAATATCGCTAAAAAGTTTATTGCAAACTTCTTAAGATAGAAAACTGAATGCTGCTATAATAATTCATAACTTATCATTTACAAAAATTGGGATACATTTCTTGTTCTAATATTTTGGAAATAGGTTAATCAATTTCCAATTAATTATTATTATTATTTTAACGTTTTACAAAAATATTAATACTTTGGAGCTAAAATAAATTAAAGAAATTTTTATTTGATAGCCAAGTATTGTACGCTTTATATTGTCCAGTAATCTCAATTGACCCTTGACCTGCTGCATGACCTGTCATTTATGTGAATCTCATCATTTGTTAATGTATGGGTTGTGTACTCTCTGCTTTGATACAGGAAACTCAGTCTAATTTAATAAAAATTTATCCTAGTCAATTGAACAAATATATTTTATTATAAGTTTAATATGGATTAATTGAAATGGCTGAACCAGAGAAATTTAAATACATTGGCTATCACTTTATAGATATGGAAAGCTCTTTGGATGTAAAATAGTTATAATCTTATTTTTTATTATTTAATAATAATATTTTGTAGTATTCTTTATTGAATTTGAATTCTATAGTGGAAGTTATTATTATTAAGCATCTGGGTGCATTTTGTAGATTTACTTCTCTCTGTGTTAGAAATGGCTTTTGAATTATTAGCAAAGTGTATATATCTTAAATTGATAAATTGTGTCTTTCTTATTATTAAATAATTCTATTCTTTTGCATTTATGTTATTTAAGCTTGTTTCAATAGAAAATAAGTTGGTAGTGATACATCTTTACAACAATTTATATCTGTTTGCAGATTAATCGTTTAAGTAACACCATGCTAGGAAGTAATAATACTTTAAGGCGACCAAAGGAAGCAAACCATTTGAATGGAGTTCAAGGACATTTAATTGATAAAAAATCTGATTCAACATTGCAAAGTGGTGTCTGTGCTAAGGACAACGAATATGATATAAACCCTGACAGTTTAACATTATGGAAACACCCAATCATAACATTAAACTTTTTTATCCGTGAACTATTTATAAATATTCTCAGTTTAGGAAGAAGCTTATTGTGTTATAAGCGCACTGTTTGGAGTCTAATATTAATTGTGAATTTATTTATATTATTAAGTAGAATATCAGGGCCCCAACAAGCAGTAAGAACAAAACCTGATATTACTTCAATGGCTATTCTTATAAATGGGAAAATTAATATATGTTAATTTTTACAGATTTTTAAAGCGTATGAAGCAAAAATATTATGGTGGTTATACTGGATTGGTTTGGGTGTCTTATCCAGTGTTGGACTTGGCACAGGGTTACACACATTTGTGTTGTACCTTGGGCCTCATATAGCAGCTGTGACAATGGCAGCTTATGAATGTGGTGGTCTTAATTTTCCTGAACCACCTTATCCTGATCAGATTGTTTGTCCAACTACGATAGACCCGACATGGTCGGCTGGTATTATAAATATTATGAGGAAGGTTCATGTAGAAGCGATGCTTTGGGGCGCAGGAACCGCCTTGGGAGAATTGCCTCCGTATTTTATGGCTAGAGCTGCAAGAACGAGCCATAGAGATCATAAATCTGATGATTTTGATCAGGAAGACTTAAAAGAATTAGAAGCTCTGGAAGCATTGGAAAATGGTGAAAATGTACCTTTTGTAATGCGCGTAAAACTGACTATGAAACATTTTGTGCAAAAGGCAGGATTTTGGGGTATACTTGCCTGTGCATCGGTAAATTTAAATTGTAAAAGCTTTCTTTTATGTAAATATAATATTGTAATAATTAAAATTATACTTTTAGATTCCCAATCCATTATTTGATCTTGCCGGATTAACGTGTGGGCATTATTTGATTCCATTCTGGACATTTTTTGGTGCTACGTTAATAGGAAAAGCTATTGTAAAAATGCATATTCAGCAGCTAGCTGTTATTATAGCTTGTAATGAAGAATTGTTAGATAAATTTATTGTACTGTTATCACTGGTACCTGTAGTTGGTCCTAAATTTCAAGTACCATTGAAAAAGTACCTTATCGAACAAAAGCAAAAATTACATGATAGAAAATCTGTTGTAAGTAAAAATGACTTTACAGTATTGTTTAAAATAAAAACACAAGTGATAATGTTAGAATTAACACTTCTACTATATAATATCAATTTAACGATTTTCATGACTTTCAGGATGGAACAACAACAATTTCTTGGCTTTTTGATAAATTTGTAATAGTGATGGTTTGTTATTTCTTAATTACAATTATTCATGCATTAGCGAGAAATCATTATCGCAGACGTTTAAAGCCTGCTAGTGATTAACCCAAAATAATATAAGATGCTGAAACACGTTTAATGTAAGGAAAGAAAAAATAAACATAAATAAATTTTACTGCCATTGCAGTATTGAATTTGGAGGAATTTTAAACGTTTTGCTCTGAAGATGAAAATAGTGCAAAATATCACGGCTACACTAATTTTTTCATAAAAATTTTTTAATTATAACGTTAAACGAACATGCATACCAAGGTGTCATTAGAAATGATATATATTCTTAGGAAATCTAAATTTAATTTTATATTTTTATGATTTTAAGAAGCTTGGTAGCTGGCAGCTCAATCTGTTCAAAGTTTTGAATTATATACCTGATCTAAACAAATAAATCAATAGTATTTGTATGGGAAATGTGATGTTTGATGTACTGCAGACCTCTATAATGTGATGCGTAATTATGCAAAGTGCTCCAATTAGTTAATTTTTAATTTGATAAACTTGTTAGAGAAACTGATTATAAAACAATGTTTCATAGCTTTAAATACGAATGAATATTCACATCCAATAAAGATATTTGTAAATGTAATGTGTTATTTTCGTAATTTCAGTAATATCTTGTCTGATATCAAAACCAATAACAGTATTTCATACAAATTTCTATACTCTCTTGAGAATTTTCTATAATGTAAACACGGTATGCATCTTATGTGGTAACACGACTGATTTAAACTTGAAAACCTCATGAAAATGTTAGAGGTATATAATAAAGATTAAATAGAGTTAATGCTGTAACATTTATTAAAAAAAAAAAAATAAAACAAAGGTTTTAACATCCAAGAACTTAATATTAACATTTTTGATATAAAGTACACTATGGAGCTGTTTTGATCATACTGGAGATAGTGTAAGACCACTTTGAAATCAATTTTTAATTACTATGTAATCGTTTATACATGTTGGGAGCCAATTTAGTACAATTATTATTACTTATTTAAGCCTTCATTCGTGGATATACGGTTTGTATCTTTACAAGCAAGTGTTTATGATATATGTGCAAATAAATACATAAACATTCATATAAATAATAATATATATTTATTTATAGCTGTAAGGAAAAGAATACTTAACTCTTCTCACATTGTACATGTGCATGAAGTGTTTTTTCTCAAAATAAATATTTCTCGTTTTATAAAGATTACATTAGTAAAGAAAAGATTAATTGCAGCAACAGATTCATTTTTTAAATTAATAATTTGCTAATTATTAAACAAATGGAAAAAGCCAAATGGCTGATATTTTTCTTATTTTTCACATATGAAAAATGTTAAACACATACTCCATATTTTTATTTAATCATTATTACATTTACTACATATATCTAATCATTTTATCTGTACAAGTGATCTGCATAAATGTTACTTGCTATTTCGCTTTCCCATTTATCTCCATTATTTAAAAGTTTTTCTTTATTGTATAGGAGTTCTTCATGAGTTTCCGTAGAAAATTCAAAATTAGGCCCCTTTAACCAATGTTAAGTTTTGATTAATGTATAAACTAATTTCAAGTAAGAATAAAAATATATATTGCCAATTTACAAATTACCTCAACTATAGCATCCACTGGACAAGCTTCTTGACAGAAACCACAATAAATGCATTTCGTCATATCAATATCGTATCTAGTTGTACGTCTTGAGCCATCTGCCCTTTCTTCTGCCTCTATAGTAATAGCTTGTGCCGGGCAAACAGCTTCACATAACTTGCATGCTATGCATCGCTCTTCACCAGATGGATACCTAATTTATAATCATAATATATGTTTAATTCAAAAAAGCCAATACTCATTTTACAAATTTGTGTATTTTACACCTTCTTAATGCGTGTTCTCCTCGAAATCTTGGACTCAAGGGTCCCTTTTCAAATGGATAATTAATGGTTGCAGGTTCTCTGAACAAATATGAATATGCAACAGCAAATCCCCTCAAAATTTCTCCACCAGCGTATGATTTCAATTTTGAAGCAATAACTTTATTTATATCATGAGCATCATAATCATCATAAGGAATATTTTTTTCTCTTACATAGTAATATTTATTCCTTTTTAATGGTATAAGAGTTGCATTGGTAGTTACTTTTAAAACTTGTGGCCCTGAAACATTTTAACATTTATTTTGATAATAATAAATAAATTTATGTACAAAAGACACTGAATAATAACAGTAGTAGCTTATATGAACTTTTGCCATCATTTGCACAGTTAACAAATGTATATTAAAAAGATTAAATTAACAGAATGCTGTTAAAAATTCACTTATGAAGTAATAGAAAAACTGATATTTGTAAAACATTTACCGAGAGCTGAACATAATTTCAGGGCCATTATGCTATTATTTTGACAAAGCTTCAAATCGTCATATAAATTTGATTTCAATACAAAGACTGAATTTAAGATTGCTGAAAATATCCTTAAACATTCATAGTTAAAGATCTTTTTCAGACTTAGCTAACGCTAGGTTAAGTTCTTTTCTTAAACGGTTAAATAGGTAAAACAAGGTAAAGCTAGGTTGCCTGGGTTAGCTATCCATAGAAGAGTTGCCAAGTGTAGTAAGTAGCAGGTAGTATACATACGGTAGTACCGAAAGCTGGCGTAGTATAGTACTATGTACGCCGTACATGGGCGTACATAAATACTATCTTACACCGCATGTGAAGGCAGCCTAACGACTACTTTCTAATTTCTTGACGCTAAAAATAAAGTAGCATCAATTTTTTGACGCTGTTACTCTTTTCATGCGCATTTTAAAATTCAGCGTCAAATCGAGTCACGTGACTGATTTGACGTTGAAAAGTATAGCGTCAAGCGTCACCATGAAAAGACCCCTTAACAGTATTCATTCATGCATCTATCAGTATTTATGACAGTGTAGCTAATAGCGGCAATCGGCGAAATTTTACACAAAGTAGAGGATATTTTTAAAAATGGTGTTAAAACTAGCATTATTAATATTTTAACTGTTGAATAATTCTTATAGCATTGTTAAAATATATTTAATTTTTTCAGTTGCCACTCTCATTATTAAGGACAGCGCAAAATCATCCTATGGTTAGTATCCTATATATAACCTAAAAATTTTTAAATTATTGTTGGTTGTTTTTATTCATTTTCTTCAATTTTATTGTAGCTTGTTGAATTGAAAAATGGGGAAACTTATAACGGTCACCTGGTCAGTTGTGATAATTGGATGAATATTAACCTCAGAGAAGTGATCTGCACATCAAGGGTAAAATTCTAAGTCATAACCTAAAAATGATGTTTCTTTTTAAAATGTATAATGTATATAGCTCTAATTGTGGCTTCTTATAGGATGGAGATAAGTTTTGGAGGATGCCAGAGTGTTATATTCGTGGTAGTACTATAAAATATTTAAGAATACCGGATGAAGTAATAGATATGGTAAAAGAGGATGTACAAATGAAATCAAGAGGCAGGGGAGAAATAAAAGGTCGTGGCCAAAACCAAAGAGGCCGCGGAGGAGGAAGAGGTATTTTCTTAGCGTTCATTTATATCGTTTCTCATGGACAAGGTCACCTTAAAACAATTAAAATGTTACTCAGGTACTTTCGGTCGTGGTGGGAGAGGACCTGCACCCTTGGGACGTGGAGGTCTTAGCCAAGGAAATAAGACACAAAACAAATCAAGACCAAAATAAATTTCATTGTTCCTTTTTAAATCAGCTTATTTATTCAATTCCCCTTAATCTGTGATGACATGTAAAAAAATTATAAATATAAATTTATAATGGTTACAATGTGATACACAATTATCACAATTTACCATCATTCATTGATTAACCACACATATTATTTATATCTAGCCCATAAAGGCATGAAATGTTACTCTATAAAATTGCAACTTTAGGTAAGAATATAAATAAACAATTAACTATATATAAAAAAATGTACTATATTACAGTATAAACATCAATTAAAAACTGATTAATTGAAATACAAATTTCTTTCATACAAGAAAAAGATCCATTTTATTCGCAACATTTACACACATTAGATTACCGTTTTCATTCTCACACTAACATTTTCCGCACGTCTATGATACATATTATTTACTTACTAGACATAGACTAAAATTATAAATAGTAATTTACAGGTTTAAATGTTTATTGTAAGTTATCAGAAACATATGTTTCAATTTAGTAATGTCAATGTGCTTTACTCTAAGTACTAAATCTATGTTCCATGAATTGTAAATTTATACAAAACACGATGTGAATAAGTGCAGATACACGAAAAAGTGTACTTTGTCTCGACCAATGATTTTCCCCCCCATCATTAGTCAATTCTTGATTTTCTAACTTTTACGAATAATAATTCATATTGAAATATTACTACAATACCTATAAATCGTAAAAACTTGTAGTTTCCTTGCACTTGTGAAATATTATGCTTGCAGAAAGTACAGGCATGCTCACCTTGTATATTTGAAAAACTTATGATGATAAAAATATATTAACATTTATCGTCCTTCAACTGTAACAAACAGAAAAATGTTTTTGTTAACACTTCTATATAAAAATATGGTTTAATGTTTTAATTAAATCGATACATACTATATGAAGCGAGATCTATTTCATCCGGTAATTCTGTTATATTAACGTCAAACCTTTCTTGGACATCATTCAAAATTTTGGCATCACTTTCATCGCTAACCAATGTAATGGCGAGACCCTACAAAATTATTATACTTTTCTTAGAAATTTTCTTAAAGTTTACCATTATTTGAATAAACGTATTCTTTACCTTTGTACCAAATCGTCCAGCACGAGCTACTCTATGGAGATAGGTGTCTGAATCTTCAGGCATGTCATAATTAAAAACAATATTTACTCTTTCAATATCCATTCCACGACCGAAAAGGTTTGTCGCCACTAAAATACGCTGAAATAGAAATATTTCCAATCAACATTACGCCTAAATGTTACATTAAAATTTACATTAATATAATTGAAATTACCTTTTGAAAATCTTTGAATTGTTGATATCTGGATAAACGTTCCTCCTGTGTCATTCCTCTATGAATACCGATTGCAGGGAAGTTCTGTTCAGTTAGTAATTGAGCAAGAGCCATACATCTTTGTACCGATTTTACAAAAATCACGACCTATAAAATAAACAAATTAACACACTCAGCCCCGAAAAGCAAGTTTGCATAAATCTGCTTCCTTGTTGCATAAGACTGCTTCCTCGACAGCAAAAATCCAGAATTCGGTTTGGATGCGAAACAAACGTTTTTACTGACCTGGTTGAATTCGAGAACATCAAGAAGTTCAAAAAGTTTTTTGTTTTTCTCGTTCTCCTTAAGTTTCACATAATGTTGTTGCAATCCATGTAAAGTGAGTTTCGCTTCGTCGTCCACATAAACTTCCATGGGCTGTGCAAAGAATATTTGTTATGAGCCTAACATATTTTCTTAAACTATTTTAGCCTCGATCATGTCTCTATTAGCCAGAATATATTAAGTTTTCGTAATAAGCTAACTTATTTTATTAACAAAAGAGAGGAAAGTAGTTAAAGCTCTCTTATGAATAAGTAGAATATTGAACAAAAGTTTAAATATAAAGTATTGCAATTAGACAATTTTACGAGAAATGTAAAATTTTGAAGATATGGGATAACTAAAAAGAATAAAATGAAAAAAGGAGCAAATTGGCTGTAAATCCATTGATTCTATGCCCTTAGTCTCTTCTGAAGTCGACTAATCATTCGGTCTTGAAGGCATCAATATGAAATATTACAACCATGGAAGCCTTTCAGGGGGTAATTTTGTCGCTGATCAAAGATCCGTTCATGGTCCGATCGAATACATACGGTCCGGCGACTTCCACCTCTAGGCGCAGTGCCATCACTGAAATTTCAGCAGTCAGCCCAAACGGTACTAAGTCGGCGCACCCATGAATGACAGGTCACATCCGCTGGCTGCTCGTTCAAAAACCTCCTTTGTCCCCTTTTTGACACACCAAGTGCAAATGCCCAGAGCTCATTCGATTTTTAACGAGACTACTTTTATTAAAAGCCTCTTGGGGTATATATATATTCTAAGCTCAAAACAGATCAATGCTCATCACAATCTGAGAGAAAGTACATTATATACCCCACTATTCACAAGGAATACATGATTATTCCTTTCCACAAATGCATCATTGAAGTATGATGTCGCTCGCATCAATACTGTGTGCGAATATTAGTTTTCACTCTCAAATGGACTGGATGCACAAGCACAATCCTGCTTTTATGAAGCTCTTCTTAAATAAGCGCGCGTGATATATCATAGCACGAAGATTTTATCGATGATATATCATTATCATTACAATGATGGTTACAAGACCGAGTTTGTGTGCGCGCGAATAACATTGCTGACTTGCCCGCTGTTCTTCTTTCTTGGGTTCTCTTCTCTCTTCAGGTTATCTTCGTATCTTCTTGGCCCTCTCCCACCCACCTTATTACACACGACTCTCTCCCCAAGAAGTCTCGAGGATAGACAACTTTTACGCGATTATAAAGGCCCCATATCTCCCTTGGATTTTATTACAACTCCCTTCGCCCTTCCCAATATATCCCATACTGATTCAATGCATTTTACATTAGGCATTGAAAACCCATCGCGAAGATTTTTCTGTTTAATGAACATCGGAACTTTGAATGGAAAATTGTTCGCAAGGAAGTGTCGCCTTCGGCACATGGATATCATGGATGGGAAGGATTTTGAGAATAAAACGGAAGGAAATCAAGCTGACATAGGTTTTGTGGCTTTGTTCCGATATCCAAAGGTAAAGGACCTTTCTCTTTGTTCTTAAACTCGACTCAGCCTTTTCTTCGGAGTACTGTCTAACTAGCCTAACCCGCGGGTGCGCCTTCAACGACATTTTTAGTGCGGTTTCCTGGATATGAATACTTGGCCAACGGAGTAGAATCAATTGAAGATTGAAGTGAAGTGGAAGTTAGTGTAATTACATCTTGCATAAATTTTTTGCAGACAGGCCGAATCTCCTTGGACAATGTGGCGCTAAACATCAACACCTGCTTTCCATGTGGAGTGCTTCGGAATATTTCTTGCACGTCTCTGCGCATATCTGTGTAAACAAAAATAAAACAAGACTAAGATTTCTTGTATTAATTAACTTGATGAAAATTTTTTTTATTGATTTTAATAATCTCCGTCAGTAGTGGGTGATGGTAAAGGAATGTCATCATTTTGTGCTAAGATGCATTTAACATCATACAAAGACTCTAATTCAGTTCAATATTTTTGAAAAATTGATTAAAAAATAAAACTTACCTAGCAGCTCTAGCATCTTATCGCATTCATCAAGTATAAAATGCTTCAAATGTTTCAGATTAAGCTTCTTGTTTCTAACAAGAGCAAGAATACGTCCAGGCGTACCTACAACAATGTGCGGGCAAGTATTTTTTAGGACTTCCTCATCTTTTTGAATAGGTAAGCCACCAAAGAATACTCCAACCTATAATGACACAAACTATTAATTTGCACTGTTTAAAATATTTCAATAATAAAATTTGGAGATCAAATAATCTTTATCAGTAGTGGGTGATGGTAAACAGGTGTCATCATATAAGGCTCAGATGCATGTAACATCATTTAAAGATTATTCAATTCTATTATCAAATTTCTTTTACACACTGATAAATCTTACCTTCACGTGAGGCATGTACTTGCTGAATCTTTCGTATTCCTTACTAATTTGAAAAGCAAGTTCTCGAGTATGACACATAACAAGAACGTAAACTTGATTCTCATTAAGCTCCAATTGTTGAAGTGTAGCCAATACAAATACAGCAGTTTTTCCCATACCTGATTTTGCTTGACATAAAATATCCATACCTAACACTGCTTGTGGTATACATTCGTGCTGCACTGAAAACAAATTTTAGTAATTAATACAACTAATTAAGATATAGGAATGAGTACTCCACTTAATTTATTTGTCAGGTCTACTTTCTACCAGAATTAATCACAGATAATCATTTGTCCCTATCAAGTTTATCATCATTTATTTATGTTCTTTATTTTTAAGTTCATTTGTGTTAAAACACTAATAAACTAAAATTTAAAACTTACCTTCAGAAGGATGTTCAAAACCACAATCTACAATTGCACGTAGGATTTCTGGTTTTAATAGAAAATCTCTAAAGCCGCTACTGTGAATAGAGACATAGGTTCCTTTGACTTCCTTTTTAGCCGGTACATCTCCGCTTCCATCAACCACCTGTTCAGTATTTTCCTCATCTTCATAGTCCAAAAGATCATCATTATCTGCCATGATATTAGTGGTTTTAATTGAAAATGCACAAAGTCTGAAACAGAAAATATAACAAATTTAATTTATTACTATAATAAGAAATATAAAAACCTTATTAATGAGATCTTTTCACTTATAAAATATAAAAGATATTATATTCCATCAATAGAAATTTTAAACAAACCAAGGGAAACTATTTACTTGGAGAGATAAGCTAATATCTTAATATTTTCATCATAATATTTCAATTCAATAAATCCACAGTAAGCTCATAATTTAAGGCATTATTTCATATACAGATTTTGGAATGATAAAAACAATTTGAAAAGTTATGCAAAAATTAAAAATTGGTATCTTTCATCTAAGAGATAAAGAACAAACAACAGCTTGAAAAAGTTGGCGGAGCCTTGAAAACGTAACGGTCACCGATAACTTGGTTAAAGCTGTAGATATCCGTATAAAATGGCGACCATTTCCACGATGCTATGCATTCGAGAACCACGACTTGTAATCATAACTTACAATTCACATCATTTATTGTAAAAACATTTATGAAATAAACAACAACTATTTAGTAAACAATAAGGGCATCTTTTATATTTAAATTACAATTTACTTCTGCAGATTGGTTATTTATTAAAATTGTGATTTGCGACAATCCGGCTCTTGTCCGGCAACTTTACTCACTTCGTTTCGACCAAAATATAAGACTTTTGTGAAAACTATCAATCGATCTTTGTATTGACGGAAGAAATTTTTAAAACTATAAATATTTTACAGTAAGATTACTATTTTTTTAAACAGAAAACATTGGATTACAACAACAATGACTTACCTCGACTACGGCGTAAGACGCAAAGAAAGCCGAATGGACGCAGCGGCAGACGGTTAACCACGGTTAACTAGCGTTTGTCCCTAAATTAATCCAAAATCACCAAAATACAGCATGATTGAATAGAATCAGTGTTGCCAATATTTAACCGCCCCCTGAAGAGCACGCATGAAAGTTACTAGGCTAATCACAATAGGTCTGTTCTTTTTCGCTGGACTATTCGCTGTCGCACGCAAAGGTCAGCGCCAACTGGTGGTGAATTCAGAACTGACCTAGAAAGGAAAACAATGAAAAAATTGTTCACAGAAATTAATATTTAGTGTGTCGAACATATTGCAAAAGTAATACCATTAGTGGTGACCTAATAATTATATTTATTCTATTTTTTATAACTTGCACTATCTCTTTTTCTCTAATGTTTTCCTTTTTAAGCGGCCATTTTTATCACGATTCGATGCGCCACCTAGTGAGTGTTGCGATGGCGAATCAAACTGGTGCAATTAGTTGAAATGGTTGAAATAAGACAAACAGTAAACACATGTTTTCTCACTCTAACTCATTGCACTAGTGCAGCAATGCAGCAAAAAAGAACAGACCTAATTAAAGGTCAAATATTTGTACAGCTTACTTCTCTAGCACCTGATAGCACTGCATTGTATTTTTTAAAATATGCTCGGTTGCAAGCACAGTTATTAATGGCGTGACGTTATATTTCTGAATGCAAGAAAGAACTGTTGTTTGAGTTTTGAGTTGCTTATGCTTCAATTTCGACACTCCTCCCCTCCTTTTACGCAACCCCAGAAATTACCAATGTTCGGAGACACTTCGGAGTTCGGAGCGGAGTTCGGAATTCGGATATGGATCTCGTTTTTATTTTTCAACTATTGGTAACAGACTATGGCTATGTTTACGCGAGAGTCAAATGTCAAATACCCTCACGTGTGCTTTACCGACAGTATACAAGTCAATAAACAATTAGTTTAATAAAATTCAAATGCGAAGCAAATTGACCAAACGGGGCGACTTAGGACAAGGTGCTAGTTCTAACCAGTTCTAACGAGTCAAATGAGATTAAAAACACTCAAATCAGATAAAGAATAATGTTGTTACCACTGTCCCGTGTTCTTGAAGTGGAAGTAACCAAAAGTGACCCTCTTCAAGAACGCGGAACAATGATACAGTTATTTTTCATCCGATTTGAGTTTTTTTGAATTCGATTGACTCGTTAGAACGGGCACCTTGTCATAAAGACGCCCGTTTTTTCAATTTGCTTCGCATTTGACTTTGATTAAATTAATTATTTATTGACTTGTACTGTCGGTAAAGCACGCATGAGGGATCCCGTTAATGGTCATAAGCAAGGAACAGCAAACAAAAAGAAAAGGAAAAAATTTACTGATTATAGAGTTATTTTATACATTTTTAAAAATTTGTGGTAAAATCACTAAACTAAATAAAGGCACAATGCATCCCAAGAAAATGGGATATTATCATTATAAATATTCAGCGATCACTTACTAGAAATTATGGAAAAATCTAAAATTAAAAACTTACTCATCTTGGCCTACAAAACCTATATATTTACAAAACTTTTTTTTTATAAAATAATATTTTGTTATTTTAATATATAGTTAGTTATATTCACATTTACAACGATTTTACAACGTTCGACGACTTAAGTTTGTATATCCTATTCCTACACAAGTTAAATCAACTTGATCTTGGATTTCATCTTCTTCTTTATGGGGTTCAATTTTAAATACAATTCCAAAAAATTCTTTTAAGTCACGCAACAACTGAATTCTGAAAATATCCAATATGTCGTTAGAAGTAAATGAACACTCGAATTTTCTCATTCTGATACTTACGTCAATTGTGTTAAAGGACCCAATGTTATTTTGGAAACATCTTTTTTCCCCAATACCATAAAAATTATTGCCATACACTGAAATGCGGAGTCTATACAGCCATTTCTATAACAAATACAAAAACATAATTATTTTCCAAATATATCAACTATTTTTGTACAGTAGATAAAAACATGTATTAAACAATTTACCGATAAATTTCATCTAAAAGTTTCAGGGCTGCTTCTTTACCTAAATCTTCTGGTACACATGGTAACGATCCTGTAACCATTAAAGGTGAGCATGCTTCACCAGTAAAAAACACTTCATTAGTAGTCTCTGCTGTTAGACTTATACAGAACCCTGTTTAAAAAATATACCATATGTTAATATAACGTTACAGTTTCATAAAACAATAAAAACATGCAATATCAAAATACCTGGAGATTTTCCACTAGCAGCACCTCTACAGAGATCAGTATGTATATAAACATCAGGAATAAATTTTAATAAAACGCCTTTGGCTGATTCAACCATACGATTAGATATCGCTGGGGATACACGCACAGCACATGCTGTTCCTCTGATACGTTTAACCATTCCGCTGTTTTGAAACTATAACAATGTTAAACAAGTATAAAGGTAAAAATTCTTTTATTTCCGTAACTATTAAATATATTAATTTTTGCGTGGAACCTTTCTCAAACTTCGTGCTATTTAAATCTACAGGGATTTTGTGCACAAATTTAAAGACTTTTAAGGTGGAGCCTGATGACTTGTGCGACATGCCATAAAGCCTCACCCTTATAATAGTTATAAAGAAAATGTATTTTTTTACTTCCATTCTGAGAAGGGTTTATGTATACAAACAGCGAATTTAAAAACTTGTACTAGTAGGCACTGAGTAAATTCTATTCTTAATTTGTATATAGTAACAAAGAAATTAGCGATATACTTAGTGCGCTTTGATATAAGTGCCCGAATTTGCTGATAGGTTGTACAGGATTTTAAAAATATCTGAAAATGTTCTAATATCTCGAAAAATCGCTTTATGAAATAATAATTTATTACAGTAGTAACTTTAGTACATTCAAAAGGTTATCAATCTGTTATTTCGGTTTAATTTAGGGTGAAGTATTGTGGAGCATGTAAAGATCACCTTGACTTTTTTAGATAGCTTCTTCCATTTTTTATTACGTATATTTGTAACTTCTTTCAAGCGCATTCTAAAACAATATTTTAATGTTTCGTTTAATCTAGGTATTTAAAAGGTATTTAATTTTAAAATCACAGGTAGCTAATTGAATACACCTATGTGCGCACTGTATTGCAGTCCGACACAAATTTACCGTCCTAAATTCACGCTTACCTACAAATTCAAGTATAAATATTTTTTAAATCCCTGAATTAATTGTATATTTATAGTATACTGCTTTAGCAATTTTTTGAGATACTTATAAGAGTTGTTAATAATAAATTAGGGGGTCTCATTCAACAAATGTTCAACTATCTTGAACAAGAGCAATACAAGCCACTAAATGCGTACGTTAAAATCATCTAATTTTATCTTATAGTATTTGGGTCCAATCTCAATTAGTACCAGAATAATCAAATAACTTTCTTATAAGTGCCTCCCTCTTACATATAAAAGTATTATAAATTTGTAATAGAAACAATTTTTTCAAAACTGTATTATAATTAACAATTTCTGGTATAAGACTGTTAGTATCAGCGAGTTTTAAGATATACATTAGTTTCGAACATCTAGAATCAAGTTTTCTGTATAAACTAAGAAATTGAAAATCATCCATTTTTTAAGCTTCTACATGTATTTACCCTCTTAAGTGGCGAACCCGGCGTAATATTGGACAGAAATAAATAGTTGTTTATCATTATACAGGGTGTTCCAATTTAACATGTTTGCTCAAATCTTTGGGAAAATAATGATCCTATACAATACAATTTTAGATGAAAATTACTAGAATCCGAGAGTGATATAAGACTGCACCTTAGGTTTCAATTTTTAGCATCATTTGAATGTTACGCAAAAGCCACCTTTACTTTTTTAAATGCAACACCTATATATTTTTAAATATTCTTGTAACTGATCTCAAGAACTTTTGTGAACACTACATTAATTTATCATTCTACCCAGTCGTTTACGAGATATTTCGATTTGAAAGTATACGTAAGTGAGCGAATATACGTGTGAATGTGTAGCGGTTATGCGCACTACTTCAGCAAAACCTATATTAATAGGCTACTTCAAATCGAAATATCTCATTAACGACTAAATAAAATGATATAATTAACACACTGTTTTGAAAAACTCTTGGAATCAGCTATAAAAATAGGCAAAAATATATGCAATGTTCCATTTAAAAAAGTCAAAGAGGCCTTTATATATTGCTTAAATGTACTTCAAAGTCAAGCCAATGTGTGTGTAGTACCATTTTATATTCCCATAAAAATCTAACAAGCCCATCTAAAATATTTTTGCATAGGATCATTAGTTTTCTAGATACTTTAGTGTACACAAAATAAATAGGGAAATACTAAATATTTAATCAATTTTCTAATTAAGTTGTTAGAAAATAAAAATTGTAGAAATAAGTCTACCTGCATTGTACGAAGATTACGGCTAAGTGGACACTTGAAATTAACTTCTCCACCTCCTAATGGAGCTACACCTCTTTTAATAATTTTAAGTTCTACTTCATTGTCCCCACTTAAAAATCTTTTAATTATTGGTATTGCTGCTGCTTTAATTCTATCTACAGATGAATCTAGAAAGTATATTATAATTACTATTAATTTTATTAATATCATTTTATAGTATTAAGAGGAAGTTATACCATTGAGAGACCTGAAAAAATGCATTATTTAAATAAAATAGTTACTTTTGAAAATAGTTTTGAGCACATATCATTTTTCTATCTTTAAAGAATACTTTCCAATTTTATTCATACAAAAAAATCCCAAATATCTTTAGCAGCTCCTGCTAAATAAAGTCATGAACTGGTCTGTACAGGGTGCACTATAGCTTTGACAATCCATCTGAATAAAGAAAAATAAAGAAATGCTTATGAACTAGACTAAATTCTAGAGACCTTATCATTTCTTGATTTTCGAATAGCTTCCAAACTTTTAAATGACAGTTCTTTCAAATAAAAAATATATTTTACTTACTACATTTTTATTCTAAAAGATTAACATTTAAACATCTCATAGGTTTTTGAAAACCAAAAGGCGATAAGGTCCTCTAAATATAGTTTAGTTTAATAGTATTTCACCATTTTTTTACTCAAACGGATTAATAAAGGAGTAGAGCACCCCATACAGACCAGTTTATAACTTTATTTAACAGGACCTGTTGAAGATATTTGGAATTTTCTTGTACCAATAAAGTTGGAATGTACTCTTTATGGATAAAAAAATGATATATGCTGAAATCTATTTCCAAAAGTAACTATTTTATTTAAAAAAACAATTCAGAAAAATAATGTAGTTTTTTCAGGTCTTTCAGCAGTAACTTCCTCTTAAAGAAAACACAACTTAATACATTGACTAAGGCTATGAAATGGCAGTACTTTTAAATTTTATTAGTAATATTTTTATGTATTTGAGTTACATAGCAAATAGTATTGTATTCTCTCTTAGCCTGCTGATTATAATAATAATAAATTTGAAAACAAACTGATCACCAACCTTGAGTATTATTAGTAATTCCTTTTAATTTTATATTAATAGGTGTTTTACAAAAAGGTGCTAGTACAAAGATACCTTCCAAATAATAACCAATGCCTCTTTGTAAACTACAAGAATGTTCTAATTCACCACCGTTAAGTAAACCTGGATTGTAATATAGAACTGTACCAGTTTCATTAAGCTCTATTCTTGTACCATTGGTTAATTTATCTAATAAACGTATAAAACTAATTTCATACTCTGTAAAAATGAGAAAATTTGCAGTGTTTAATTATTAAAAAACTTATTATTTCTTAAAATCTATATGTATTTTAAAAATTGTCTAACCTCTCAGTCCTGGATCATCATCTTTTGTTCTTATTCCTATAATTTTTAAAGGTTTTCCTGACAATGTAGACAATAAAAGGCGATATCTAAGGTAATTGCACCCCTCATAAGTCAAAATATCTGATGGCATTTTGAAAACCTAATTTATACTAAAGTGCTAACGCTGCTAACAGAACAACAGAACCAAACAGAACCAGGCAGGGGCGCACCGCGCAGGGCCGCAGGCCGCTGGCCGCAAACTAACACCAATTAACACCAACCGACACTAACACTACTACGAATTTACGCATTGCGCATACATATATGTAATTGTCCAGTGAGAAATTCGTGTGTGGTTCAGCTATATTAGCTTCACTCTATGGCTGCGTTCGTTTATTAGCTGCAAGTACTAAAACTCTACAATGTATGTCACGTAAAATATAGGTTTTCAGAATATACTTGCAGTATGTACTATGTATGTATGTACATAAACGAACGTATGCATACATAGGCTTACATGAAAATGTATACGTTGCTGCATTTATAGCTGAATCACACACAAATCAATTTCCTACTGTGTGTGTAAGCAGAGGTGTAAGTATATATATATATATACTTGTCGTCTTGTCGGTCTTGTGGCAAAGTAGCAGACGAAATACTTATAATAGAGAAACGAGGAAGAAGCCGGAGACGATTCAAGAGTTTATTGACATGTGTATTATATTCTATTGAACTATATTAATAAAAGTCTAGAATTACTATCTTGCCTTTTTTTTATTGATAATCACGAAAAATCATGGATTCGGAGAAAAATTGTGTATTCTATTCTCAAAGCGGAGAGGCTGATCAGGATAAGGTTAGCTATAGATTTTTAATCGCTAAAATATAATTAATTAGTTATTTCATACAAAAAAATGTAATTTATTTATGAATAATAAATAAATATAAATTTCTTGATTTCTTGTCATCGTATTAAATGACTGCAAATTTCTTTAAAACATTTGATTAGAAAAACTGTCAAACTGACAATTTTGACCGCGCATTTTAAACATTTAAATTTTAAAGTTTTTAAACTTTGATAATTATTGACAGATATTACTACAACCGTTTACATATGTACTGCAAGTTCCAGGAAAACAAATCAGAACTAAATTAGCTCAAGCTTTTAATTATTGGTTGAAAATACCTATTGACAAATTGCAATCTGTTGGAGAAATAACTCAGATGCTACATAATTCAAGTCTTTTGTAAGTATTATGTACTGTTTAAAATAGTATTAATGAATACACTATAATTTGAATATTTATACATTATCAGGATAGACGATATACAAGATGATTCCATTCTTAGAAGAGGCATTCCAGTTGCTCATTCTATTTATGGAATAGCCAGTACAATAAACGCAGCCAATTATGTTCTTTTTATTGCATTAGAGAAGATCCTTTCATTAAATCATCATGAGGTAAATACTGTGTACTATAGAAATATTTAATTCTAACTATTATTACTTATTGCTATAACCAGTATATCTTTATACAGGCTACTCAAGTATATACAGAACAATTGTTAGAGCTTCATAGGGGACAAGGCATGGAGATTTATTGGCGAGATAATTATATTTGTCCTACAGAAAGTGATTACAAGAAAATGACAATAAGAAGTAAGATATTAAAAATGTAAGTTGTATAGTTACTTAATTTTTTTTCTTTATTTACAGAAACTGGTGGGCTTTTTAATCTTGCTGTTCGGTTAATGCAACTATTCTCTGACTGCAAAGAAGATTTTACCCCATTAGCTGGGATTTTAGGATTATATTTTCAAATCAGGGATGACTATTGCAATTTGTGTTTACAAGAGGTACATATTTATCTTTACATTTTACATTATTCATTGAATATTTTGATAAACAACCAAATTACTATATATGTTCTATTTTTAGTATTCAGAAAACAAAAGCTACTGTGAAGATTTATCAGAAGGTAAATTCAGTTTTCCTATTATTCATGCAATTCAAAGTCATCCTGAAGACAGACAGATAATGAGTATCCTTTATAAAATATTTTTTTATTAATATTGTTTTTCACGATAAGCTTTTTGTAAATAAGTTTGAGTTTTCTTAACATTATGTAAAATAGACATACTTCGACAGCGCACAAAAAATGTTGAAGTTAAAAGATACTGCGTTAATTTGCTGGAAAAATTTGGGTCTTTTGAATACACAAGAAAAATTCTAGAAGAGCTTGATAAAAAAGCTAGAGAAGAAGTAGACCGCCTTGGGGGAAATCCTTTACTAACAAAGGTCTTTGATGAATTACTTAGCTGGAAATGTAAAGGTATGCCACAGGATCATGTAACAGGAATCTTTTAAGTCCATAATAACAATGCTGCTGCATTTTTAAGAAATAATTTTTGCTATAATATAAAAATTATGTACATATTTTTTCTTTTTTATCATATTAAGATTAGGAAATAAAAGGCTATGCTTAATAGGAAGATATTCGCTCAATAATAATGTGAAAGCATAATTACTATTTGCTTATTATATCTAATTTATTCATTGTAGAAGCTTCATAATAAGATTAAAATAAAAGTAGCTATAACAAATTATCTATCAGACAATAAATATTAAATGTAATTTATCATGAGAAAATATATTTACTTGTCATTATTAATTAGTACAATAGTATTGTATAAACCCCTTATCAATCTGTACTACAGAAGACCAATCAATTTCTTTAGATTATAAAAATAAAACAAAATTTACAATATTCGATCATATAAGATTAATACTCTTTTATGGATTTAGATCATTTTAAAATATCGCTTTGCCCAGGCCTGTCAATATTTTTCGCATCACACACTAGTTTCACTCAGAATTTCTACAGAAAATTCTCGTACAAATTATGCATGTCTGATAGCTGAGATCTCGTGATTGAGAGCAAGCGAATGAAGCAAGAAAAAGTCAAAATATAAATAGAAAAAACCATATAAAAAAAAATGCCACCTATACCACTTACATATATCTATACAGATGCACGATATTATATAACCCGACCCTTAGGTGATAGCCGTGATATACCAGAGGTGTATAACTACCGTGCTGGAGTACTCCGCTTTGAACCCTCTTGATACCTCGGCGAGGTAGAGCAGAGTAAGTAATGCGCAGAGATAGCCGGAAAAGGGATCCATTCTTGTCACACAATCGGGCAAAGGCAAAATTTTGAATTAGGTGATAATATACAAATAAATCATGTTTTTTAAAGAATTTTAATGATTTATATCTATTACTTAATAGAATTTCGTTTCTGCTTATCATGGATAATTCTTATCTTTTTGTGGAAATTACATAAAACTCAAAAGGCTTTTAACTTAATATATGTTAACATTTATTTGTAGTTTAGTTAATATTTTTATTTTATACAATTATTGTATATTTAATATTTCTACATAATAATTAAGCTCTTCTCTTAATATTATAAACTTATTTAAACTGATTTAACATCCATAATTTTTCCCTTTCTCCACAACAAGAAAATTAAAATTATATTGAATTGATTTATTTCATAAGATATTAATTAGTTATAAATAAATAATCTAGAAAGGAAAAGTTACTTCAATCAAAGAACTTTAATTTTCTGCTTAAAAATTACATTATTTAATAAAAGAATTGAACATATAGTTTTAGCAAGAAAATTAATTGTATTTAAAACTTCATACAAAATTTTAATGAATATTTCTTAGAACATAATGCAAGAAGTTAGGTAAATAAATAAACAGTACATCTATTATTGTAGGATGTAAAATAAAAAGAATTATTTTCAATGCTATCAGAATTTATTTATCTCTTTTTAACTTCACTGTCTGTTCGTAAATTTAACAATTTTTGTGTCGGGAAAAGGAATAGTCATAGGTATGATTGAAACGATCAATAAAAAACTTGGTAGCTTCCTTTATTTACATTTGATCGCAATGTTTTCATAGGTGCGACATATATACTTAAAAACTGCAAGAATTACGACAAACGAAATGATCGTAACACGAGGCATAAAATATTAAAATTAAGAGATCTCGCATATACAGGATGATTTTCTAATGGTAGCGTAAAAACCATATTGTTGGACTATAACACTTGTATGCACGTAATACATCAAGCTATATATCGTAATAGTTAATACAATTTTAAAGCGTTAACTTTCCATCGTTTTTTAAATTCAATAACGTTTACTGTTCATGGTAAATAAAATTTGGTTTTCAAATAATTTCGCTCACTATTTTCAATACCAAATTAAATAGAATTTAATGATACTGACTATTATAGGAAAATAACAAGGTCATCAACATGCCAACGTTAGAAAAATAGCTGTTTACAAGCGAATAATTTGAGAAGCAAGGATTAAAATTTTAAAGGAAAAAGGGTCGCTGAAGTCATATATTAGGAACTGATGATAATAAATAAGAGGAAACGGGGAGAGAACGAAGATAGATTATAGTAAATATATATATGAAGGTATCAGTGAAATAAATTAGCAGGTAAGATGCTCTATGGGTGATGATACGGGGTTCATTCTAGGCGGTCGACCAAATCCACGAGTGCCATCGGGTCCGGATGGCATTCTCGTGACGTTTTCCGGTAAATGCGCAAAAGCAACGTTGCTGTTGCTTCTAGGCCGGAAGAAGGTTTGCTCCGTCGTCGAGGAACAGGAAGTCCTCCTGCTACCAGCATCGAAACCAGAGTCCCTGCTGCATGCCGAGAGTCTCCTGAAGAATGGTCCGTAATCAGCCGAGCCTCTTCTCATCGGATTGAAACAATTTCCACCGCAATCTGTACTCGAACTCGACGAACAACAGGAGTGTCGACGACTCTGCTGACAATAGCCCGGATATACGTGATAAAAACTGTTCTCCGAGCCTGAAGAGCAGGCGGAAAACCTTCTAGCATAATTTCCACCATCCGAACTGGAATTCGAGCAGGAGGACAAGCGTCTCAAAAGAAATCCATTCTCCGATCCGGATATAGAACACGACGACAACCTTCGTGATAGCCAGGGCTCCGGTGATGATGGACCTAAAAAATGGATTATTACAGTTTCAAAGATTTTCTTTTTTTTCTTAGCAATTGCTTTTTATTTACCTGGTTGATAATGTCCTGGATAAACATGGTACATGGGATAGCTGTGGACGGGCTTTCGGTGCCTAGCTCTGCCATCTTCCATTTCCGATCCACTGGTATAGCTAGGATTGTTATATTCCTCCTTCGCTGATTTTACGTTCGAACTCTTTTTTACCGATGACTGTTGCTGCTGCTGCTGTTTTCGTTTCTTTTCTGCGATCGCTTGCAGCTCAAACAGTTTTGCACCGTCCAAGGTCATCCTAAGGGCGTTCCTGGCCGAGGCAGAATCCGTAAATTCAACCATCGCACATTCCTCGTTCGGTGAAAGTTCTGGTCTCTTTGCGATCGCTTGTCGTACCTAAGTAATTTTATATAATTAAGTAATTAACCGATGAAACAAGTGTACGAAAAAAAAGTCAATTAATATTAATAAATAAATTTTGCAACTAAATGAATGCATATTCAAGAAATCATCCAATACTAGGAAAATATCTGATTAAAAATATATAGCAAAACACTTGACAATAAATAGAGTAGTTAATTATCGTTTCAGGAAGATAAAAAATGCATTCTTTAATTTAATGTATGGATAAAATGAAGCTAATTATCTTATAATAATTTCATAATATTAGTTTTAATGAAATTACTTCTGCCGGCGCAGGGTGTCCAGGTCGAAGAACCCTGATGAGTGCGATCTCCCCGCAGGGCCTGAAGATTTCCGCGACGGATTCGACAGTGAGCCTGTCCACTGGGAGTCTGGCTACAAGGATGGTCCTCGAAGGAGTCGTCTGGTCGAATTGGGGGAGAGGATCGAGCCTCCTCAGCTTGGTACCCAAAGAATTCACCTGAAGCTTCTTAGACCTCGCCAGCGCAGCACCTACAACCCTCCAATCCCTGCTCAAGTGTTTCACCCTCTTGAAACTCGAGATCAACTTTAAGGACACGTATCCTTCCTTGTTCCTCTTCACGTGTTTCAGGAGAAAAGCATCCTTCACGATGTTCTCGTCTGAGAAATAAAATTCTACCTGTGCGCAGATCTTGTCGGCTAATTCTTCGCTAGGGGGGACGAAATCTTGTTCCAGTGGACCGAGGATATCTTTCGTTGATCCCAGATGCGGAGGATCTGATTCCTTGTGGGCGACGTCGTCGAAGGATTCGACGCCCGAATCACGAGCAGCCTTCGTCTCTTTGGACTTTTCACAGTCGGAACTTCCGGTGTCCGACATATCGGCCTCCTCACCTTTCGAGCCTCTCCTGTCAAACGACAGACTGACGTCACTGTCCAACGAAGACATGCTGTCCCGCGTATCCGATTTCTTCATCGGCGGCGGAGAGAAATTCAAACTTCCCACTTGGTCCCTCGCCTCCTGCAGGACTTCCGTCACTTCCTCCATCATTCCTCGCGTCACTTTGCTACCAACAAACCAGCACTTTCCGCCTTTATCACATTTTTCAAGCCGTCGCGCGTGCACCGGAAAGAAAGAATTTTCTTCGCTCAGAGCGGAATGAGAATAAAGGGAGCTGTGCGCACACGATCCGCGACAGTTTGGTGAACGGTGAACAGTGGCCTTCCCGAAGGTGCCTCCACTTCTTTAAATACTCTCGGGCGAGGGTTACGCATGCGCGGCCACTACTTCTCGCGACAAAGCTACCCTGAGGTCGCGACCTTCCCAAATGCCGGTCAAGAATGATCGCGAGGGCATCCGGTCAAGACCTTCGACCGATCAGATATCCGACGGCCAAATGCCACACCTGCCTAAAACAGATGAATGGAACAATAAGTTTTTTTTTCTAATCTTCTTAATTAAAACGAGAGAACCAAATGTTAAATAAATCTGAACCGAGAAGAAGAGTACAAAAGGTATTACGTTATAAAGATTCCTCGAGGCTTTTAATTATTTTTTATTAATAGATAGCAATTAGCGCTGCTGGCAAGGAAGAAATTACCTTACCGATTGGTCGAGGCGTTTCGTTATTTATGATAGACGAGCAATTAGCATTATTGGCAAGGAAGAAGGATCAAGGAGAAGAGATCGATGGATATAATCAAGCGGAGGATCCTTGAAGTTGGAGAAATGAACGTTATAGAAATGCTACGGTTTGTCTTGTTAATTCTAGATCCAGCGTGGATCATCGATCGTAGGGAGTTTTCACGCGCTCGAAGGAAGCGTGAAAAAGGTCAAAGGTTATTGAAGAGATCGATGGATAAGCAAACGGGGAATCCTTGCAGACGGAAAATAGGGACATTATAGAAAAGCTATTGTGCATCCCGCCAATTCTGTGGATCCAGTGTAGATCATCGATCACTGGGAGTTTTTTCGTGTGACAAAAGGAAGTGTGAAAAGGTTCAAAGGTTGTCAAACAGATCGGAAGACAAACAAGCGAAGAATTCTCGTGAATGGAAAATAAGACAACTTGCGTTAGAAATGTCGAAGCATGTTTGGCCAATTCTGGATCCAGCGTAGATCATCGATCGCAGTGAGAAGAGTCTTTCTCGGTGTGCTGAGAGTTTCCACGTGATAGAAGGAAGTTCGAGGGTTCGCGGATGCTCCAGGTGAGTTTTTCGCTCGTAAATTGATTAATTCGTGTATTTTGCGAAAGAGGTCAATGCTATCGGGGGGACCTTGAAGTTTGTCGATCGAGCAGTCTGACGGAAGCTGGCAAAAGAGGGATGGGAAGGATCGAGTCAGGAAGGAAGGACGCGCGTTGGGCTTTGGACAGCTTCGGGTACTTGACAGTCCGTCCATTTGGGCTCGGCTGGTTAAGCTAGTCAGCCTCGAGATGAGAAAAGCAGGGAGAGGAGTATTCCGACGTATTGCATCCGGACGCTGGTAGAATAATAAGATATGGGTCAAGTGCGCCGGGTACCGTGTATGGACGATACTCACGGTGGAGGGGGCTCCCTCTCAGGTTATCGCCGTTCCATCCAAACCACTTCTCGTTTCTCCCTTCTTTCCTCCTCTTCCTCGACCGTCCGACCAGCCTTACAATATTTATTTATTTATCCTTCGCTTCCCCTCCCCCCTCTCCTCCCTCTTCTTCCAACAATCCTCCACTCACACACGCTCTTTATTTTACATTGAAATTCACACGCAATCACGTTAGGACTTGCGCAATTTATTTCGGCCACGAAGGATAATTATTAGAGACCCATGGCAACCGTAGTTGAAGAAATATCAGAGAAAAGGGAGCTTTTCGCTGCTGTGGAAGTCCTTATCACGCGACGCGTCCAGTGTCCTTGCGAGGGTTCTATCAGTGAAACGTAGATTTATCGACAAGTTCGCGAGCGAAATCGTCGTAGGAAAGTCAAGTGATTCTTGAAGAGTCGATGCCGGGTTGACCTCGCACTTCACCATCGCGATCCCCTCTATAAGAGCAATCACACTCACTCATACCACACCGCATCATTAAGTCGCACACTCGCATGTACGAGAGTCATTGACCACTGTTACGTTACATTACACGAATTGCGAAATATCAACAAAAATCCTATATATATACAAATAACTTATCATGTTTTCTCTCTCCCCTTGTATGCTTCCTCTCCCTCCCTCGATAAGCTTCCATACATTACAGCTTCTGGGTTCTTCATTGCACTTGGTCGTTTAAATTTTCTATCGAACGCCCACAACGATATAATTTAATTTTTGTTACTTTCTATTTTCATTCTCATTGAAAATAGCTGCGCTCCTTCGATAAAGTTGCACGCAGACGCGTCAATCGCTTCAATTGATTTTCTAATTGCCATTAAATTACCTCTCGCCTCGAAGGATGCAAGAATCATTGAATTACTTTGATCGGAAGGAGAAAAAAATTATATAGATAAAGCTTTATAAAACTAGATATAAATTATTCATCGTCCACATGGGAGACGATTGACCATTGAGCGTTAATGTGAACAATGTCGCTCCTGAAAATCATGCTCATTATTCGAAAGTGACCTCGGGCTATATTTTGCAATTCGTACACACGTGCCAAGTGCGTCGGTAGTTTTTGCTATTTCCCAACAGGAAGATCTATCGATTTAGCTGGAGATTATTAAAAAGATTTTTTTCCATTCACAATTATTTCATAAATCTATTGTGGTATAATAGTCGTAGCTCTATCTTCATGCATCGTACAGAAATTTTCAGAGAGAGAGGGCTGATATTGCTCGATGCGCGTGGGACGATCGTAAAGGCGTAAAAAAAAAAAAAAAAAAAAAAAGAGCGAAAAGTCAAGTGAATCGAGATTTACCGGAGCAGCAAAAGTGCGCCCAGGGCGATTCTCGACGTGGAGACTTTCAAGGACCACCATCTGAAAATGCTTTTTGAGTACCACGGTACACTTAGAAAAAAATGGTCAATAATGAACGACTTTATTGATATAACGAAGCACGAATAATTTCATTATTATAACGAATTATTTTCGTTGCATCGATAAATTTTCTTCATTATTGCGATGAAAAATGTTTGCTTGCTGAAATATTTGTTCCGATTGTGTGCAAAAGTGAGGTGAGCTAATAATAAGAAGAAAACTAAAGGGAGATGGTTTCCTAACCTTTGAAAAATTCTTTTATTGGAAAAGGACGAATCGACTCGCGGAATCGTAAGGATAGTTTATGCAACCTTCGGTGGATCAATTAAGTTTTCATGAAAACCTCTTTGCGATTATTCTTGTTTATCGAATTGTCAGGCATCGTGAAGGATCTCGGTGAGTCACGTGATCTCGCGAGATAGCCATCGAGGAATACCTGGTAGAGTTTTTGCCTTTTTTACCCGGAGTCTAGAAATAGCGGGAAGCAGAAATAGAAATAGCGAGAAGATCGGTTCGGTGGACTCTCGAGGAGTCCAGATAAGAGGTACATTAATATTCATCGCGCACGTTAGTTACGCATTATCCGTCCTTCCACGATTCACCATTTTCCGTCCAATATTTATTATAATACTTGGACGACCGAGAGTCGGAGAAACGAGAGTTTCTTTGAGAATAATTTTATTTAGCGCCTGTTTTCTTTTTACGATATGGAGCTTCGAAGGACAGTGCAGTTGGTTTTAGCTTTCCGGACGCACGAGAAAGACGGCTGCAGGGGCGGCATATAACCCGGGGGCGATATTCCTCGCGTCCTGTTCTCTTCTCTCGTTGGAGACAGGAGAAACAAACTGGGTCAGGGCAGCCCGTGCCAAACGATCCGATCGATTATATTTTTAATTCGACAAACGCAAAATTATCTCATGGTAATTCATATATAGTCCAAAAGTTAAAATGTTGTAGTATAGTTTTGCTGAAGAGAAACGAGTTTTAATAAGGCTTCGAGCACGATAGTTTATCTTTGGAAAAAGAAAACGTAGCAAACTCTACGCATCGTGCGAAACGTTTAATTTTTCACACGATTCTAGCCTGAGGCGTTTCGTCGCTTAATAGTCTGCCATATGATCTCATTGGGTGCAAACGTACAGGTCTCCTCAGCCAGCATGGCACTTTATTATTAAGTAACCATTCTTTTTCTATAGGTTCTCTGGATTAAATTGGACTATGTGTAGGTGAGTCAGGGCTATATATTTTCATTCGAGACGTTCACATTGGGACAATATAACGAGGAGTCTCTCGGAAGCTTCTCCATTCACGAGAAATCCAATTAAGATTGAGAGCCACTGAGGTGGTGAGTCAGTTGGAGTGAGGCCCTGGGGTGATTTGCTCGGATGGCCATGACCATATTACAGGGCAGAGGCCCCGAATCGGCCACCATCGAGCTTACATAGTTCCACCAATAATCCATCAGTGATACCATAATACATGCGAAACGTGTTTCTGGTAATAAAATCTCCAGGTCGTACTTGGGCACGACACTCTCTCGCTTGCATTCGAAATCCTCTCTATTTACATAAAGAAGCACGTACCGATACGATCCTCCGAGCAATTTCATTTTATGGAAAAAAAAACTATTTGGGCAAAACTTGGTTTTATTGTGATACTCGAAGGTACGTCATAAATGAACGTTCAAACGTTCTGTGAAATGAACAATTGGTGTTTCTTTAAAATATTCTATAAGAAACGATCACATTACTTAAGTAATTACATTGCTACGTACTATCGATAAAAGAGAACATAATCTCTCACTTAATGAATAATTAACTTGGCTAGCCTAGATTAAATAATCCTATAACTTAAACGGTATTTCTTGCTTCTTACTGATCGACCAAAAACCATCATCATCATCATTTTCCTTAAGAACTAATTAGCCATCCTTTTATCCATTGGTGGTATGACTTAAATCAATCTGTGGATTGAAGCTTTGAACGAACCATCAATGAATCCAGTGAATAAATATAATAATTGGTAAAACTGATTAAACTAGCTCCATCGATCACTAGTATAATAATCAATCTAACAATGGCAAGTTATCGTTCAAAAGACAACGTGGAGAATTACAATCTTATTTTTGTACATCAGGTGAAAATGTGTGTGTCGAAAGATGATCATACAAAGATAAAACACCGTCAAATAATGGCGAACAGATACTGATATATATTTATACTTATATATTATATACAAGGGATATATTACTGTTAGACAATAAAATCAACGTGTCGCGTCTCTTCTTCTGCTTTTAATTAATTGATTACTTCTTTTTTCTTAATGCTAGTTTGCTCGTTTTGCAGAAGGATCTGGAACGTCGATGCGATACCTAGACGAATCGAATGAGAAAGAGGTCAGCGTGTAACTTAACTTGAAAGCTCTTACAATAGAATAGGTTTACTATTATTTAAATAATAACCTATGAGGTAATTGATATACGTGATAATTTAGTATGCAGCTCGTAATAATTTCGTAATTTTTCTTCATCGATACATCTCTGATCTTCGGTTTACGTGGATTCATCATTTGCAACGATGTTTGTCCGTATGTGTTTTACTACTGGGTGTATTATGTGTCTGTCACCACAATATGTGCTTGCTACTCACTTTATGCATGTGATTGCGTGCAGCTGTCGAATGAGACGGTGACAGTATCTCGTAGATATGGACATTTTATTTGACAATATGTAATCCCTAAATTTATTTGTCTCTCGTAGGCATTCTTAAAGGCTCTTTTTGTATATTAAATTACGCATGTTCTCCTCGGTGTTTAATTAGGGAACTTGGCGAGACTTTCCCAGTTTGCTGATCAACACCGCTCGATACTTAACTATGTGTATATGTTTGTCGCTTAACGATTTTACTAGATACCTATATTGAGTATTTCATCTTAACGAATTAGTTTAACATTATACGCCACAATCTGTGTAACATTTTTAATTTATTCAGCTCGAACAAATAAACAGATCGGCGTTCATCAGCCATTGTAAAAGCTTCTCTTTACACCTGTACACCAGTAACAACGCGATTTCTCTTACCTCCTTCTCTCTCCCTCTTTTTTTCATTTTCTTTCTCTCTATGCTAAAAGTCTCGTTCTATGCGTACGTGTCTAGATATATACGTTTATTTATATAGATATTTTAATTAATTATACAAAGTCTCTCCTAGATCGTTGAAATTAAGTTTTTTTTCTTGATTTTTATTGGGCCGTAGAATAGCATAAATACGTTAAGCGATATTTTTCCGTTAAAAACTTTACAGTGATATACACACACATTTATTCCTTCTTTATGCATGATATTTCTATTTATATATTTATACTCGGAATAATACGTAATATATTTATATTGGTCTCGGATTCTAAATAAAAGGATCAACCGATATGCAACGGAGCAAAATTTTAATCGTTCGTTCTATCAAGTTTAATGTACTCTGCTTTTATATCGTTTTCCTTGCTCTACGGCAAAGTGTGTCAGCCTTCATGTGTTATCAAAGAAAATCACCAGAAACGATTTCGAACCTTGGCAAAAGACTCGATTTACAAAGAGAATTGGGAGTCAAAATTTGAAAATCTCGCGAAAGATGAAAATTATGCTGGCATTATGATCTTGTCTCTCGTTGTAATGACGATACTTCTAAAGTTCTCGAAGCGCGAATTTATTATTTACGCGAGTGAAAATGTTCAGCGTATCCCGGTCAATAACGGCTATCTCATAAATATATTAGAGCGCACATATGTACAAGTCTTAAACAATGCACACATTAAATCGACAAGTCACACTTAAGCATATCGCAAAAACACGTGATATATGAAATTTACAATATCTTTCATACTCCAAACAGAAATGATTGTAATGAATTTATAATGGGGTAGTACGCGCCGTTTGTGTTTCTGTTAGAATAAGTGTGCAACTGCGTACATTCATATCCCTTAGTGTTTTTCTTTGGTTAACCCATTCGCTGCCAAGCCTAAATTATATCAAGTCATTCCCATTGCCATTTATATTTTGAGTGTTAGTGTAAGATCATTCTCTATAAGAAATAAAGTATTATTTTTGTAAAAAATTTTATTTGTAGTATTTTTCAAGTTTTTTTACATATTTATATTATGTTTGTGGCAAAAAAAAATTGCTAATTCAAAAGCCTGCATGTTACAATATATTGAAAGTAGGACGAGTATACTCGTCTTGGCAGTGAATGGGTTAAACTCGCTGTCCAAATTGCATTGACTGATTTTATCAGTACTTATAATTCAGTAAGCATGGTATAACCAAAAGAAAAATGCTATGGTATTTACAACTAGAATAAACTAATACAGATAGGCGATAATATATATGTATATATATACACACCAAACGCAATACATTGTCGTTGTGAAATTAAAAGTATAACTATAATTGTATGGAATTGTGTTTGGCTTAATATCCTATCTAGAGAGGATCGCGCAATACCTAACATCAAGTCAAACACAAAATCACACAACATCTGAACACCGTATTCTTTGGGACGTACTGAGACGATAAACTGAATCGAGTGACACTTTCACTGACGCTGCAGATATTTCGCTGCTTCCTACATAAATATCTCTCTTTTATCCACCGCCCTCTCTTAATATTATTTAACTTATTTTGGTGCGTCATGGTCACACCATCGTTTGAACGAAATTGGGAGACCGCTGAGATGCATTGCAGACTAAGAGATACTTGGAATTACACTTTTTTTAAATACTCAAAGTAGTACATTACAGTGCGTATGAGTCGTACTTTTTTCTTTCCGTTCTTGTCTTTCTTACGAATGACTAATATTATGCAGTTAACGTAGTTTAGGTTTTATCTTAAGAAGGCAAAGAGTAAAAGTATACTTGGTGACTGAATGAGAGACGTAAACTGATGAATGCAAGTACAGTGGTACAAGCCAGTTATCGTAGTTTATTTTTCACGTAATTACTTTGTCACTACATTTTTAATGATAAACCGCTTACGTGTCCATTATCCCTCTCCGGATTAATATTTATATAAAGAAAAATAGCACCCTCCTGGGCGTTTTGGATATGCTTGTTAGACTTTATTGTCAATTTGCTAATCTGTAACATTAATTTTTGCTTAATCGCGATCTATATTCAGCAGAGCAATCATACAACCACTACCATACACAACAGAGAAATAAAATAACCAATCCTAACAAAATCATCAAAATAGTTAATACCTTAAAAAGCAATTACAAAAACTTCATATTTCCAGAAGTTTAAAAAAACAATGAAATAATTTTTGGTTAAAAAAATTAATAGATAAGCAAAGTTCTAGTTTATCACAGAAAGAAATGAATTAGTATGATAGAGTGATAAATCTTGTACTCATATTCAAATTATGAAATTTCATTTGAAGCCTTCATAAGTGGGCACTTGTCGAGTTCATGACAATGTACTTCATTAATATGTTATTTTAAACTATATACGGGGTGTACTACTTAAAGCACCCCAGAACATAGATACAAAAACACGCGTATCTTTTTAACTGTAAGAGATATTCAATTTTTGCATAGGACCTTTTCGGAGTCTCTTGTTTTTTGCTTTGGAAAAAGTCATGCAAAAATTAAATATATCTTATAATTAAAAAAATACACGTGTTTCTGTACTTATGCTCTGGGGCGTTTTAAGTGGTACACCCTGTATACAGAATGCCCCCAAATTTCTGTTATACGGGGCATCTCCTTATTCATCGTATTTAGAAAAAAAATCCAATGATATTTATACAATTTTTACAACTCTATAAAATCGTACAGTTTTTTAAATTTTAATTAACGATTTGAAAGTTATTTTAAGCTCAATTTCATTTTTTAAAAAGAAAAAATTTTGTTAATACACCATCTTAATCTATAAAAGATACGATAGAAACTTTTTAAGTTATTTAGTTTAAAAAAAATATAAGAAAATGTACCTAATAGATATAGATCAGTTCGATCTCCTAACTTGTCGCCATTAGACATCTTATTGTAGGGTTATCTAAACTGAATAAAGTTCAATATTTCGCCTCTCTTGATTTGGCAAATTTGAAACACCTTAAAATCTGAATTAAAGATGTGTCGAACAATAACATCCTTAGTAATGTAAAAGGAAATTAATACGATCTTATGAAGTTTGCAAATATTCGAGAAAAATGCTATCCGAGCACTTTGAAAATTATATGTAGAAATCTAATAACGATAAGTTAGGAGATCGTGCTAATTATTAGGCATTTCTTCTTTTGTCCTTATCACTGAATAACCTAAAAAGTTATTCAATGATAACAAATGTATTGAATAAAATTTACTTAACTTCTTATTATTACATATAATGGCGTAGTAAAAAAATTAATTCTATTGAAAAAAAAATTAACTTAACCTTAAAATATCCTTCAAAATGTCAATTATAATTTTAAAACATTACATCATTGCACAGAGTTGTAAAAGATACACAAATTTTATTAGGAATATCTTTTTGTAAATAAGTTGGATACAAAGAGATATATCTCCTGCATCAAATATTTTACGGTCCTTTATAAGTATATATATTTTAGATTTTCTTGTAGACTTTGAACCGTAGTCGTTGTACCGAAAATATAAACCGGTTAGTGGATTAAACTGCGAATTGGAAACTTAAAGCTTTCGTTTTCTTGTCTTTACTAATTTCTATAATCACCCCTAACTCGGGATATTAATTTCTCTTCATTTATTGACTGTATATGGCTTGTATTTGAACAACGCGATTAGAACTTCCCTGACTTCTCCTGCGCACTGAGTTTCAAAGCTAAAGCAAGGTCAGCGTCTTCTTTTTCTTTGCGTTTGCGCCTTTCCTCCTCGGCTTTCAAGCTTTGTTTCCGGGCTAGTGCCATCATGTCTTCTTCTGTCATGGCAATATTGCCATTCCAGACCTTGTCGTTTCTATTTTTCTTATCGCTTAAGCTCATCACGGACCGGAAATTCATCGAAAGGCTTTGCAGTTTACTATCTTTACTGCTTTTGCCAGAGAAAGTTTCTTCGGTGCCAGTAGCTTTTGATTCGGAAGTGTTAAATGATTTTCCAAAGTCCGTATCTACGCTTTTTAAGTTTCTGTTATCATCGGAGAAGGCTTTGCCGAAGTCCGCATCAAAAGCAGAATTATTGCTCTTGTCAGCTTTGCCTTTGCTGAGTGGAAGGGTATTGAAGTCATTGTCGAATCCTTTAGAAATTAGATTGTATTCAGTGTTTGGGGGAATCGTACTGAAACCAAATGGATCCTTCTCGGTATTCTGGTTTGTGTTAAAGGGGTCGGAGATGTTGTAGAGATCCTCGTAACGCACATCCTTGAAGGGATCCTCGGTGAAATCCAGTAGCTTCGAGGGCTGTGTATTTCCTATCTGTGGTCGGCTCGACGGTCTCGGCGGTGCTGTTCGGCTCGGTATCAGTTCCGGCTAAAGCAGGTTTTGTCACTGGTCAATTTGTGTTTTACTGAAATTGCAAAAGAAATCGACGAACACGCCTCTGGTTAACAACTGCTGGCTTCTCAAGCTGCTGGAAAAAGTTGTTAACTAAAACCTCCCTTTTCCTTTCTTTCTTTTAATTAAAAGTTATCGAAATGTAAAATTTTTTCAAGCAATACTGGAAAAGAGAGATTAGTATCTTAAAAATATTCGAACATGGTCAATAAATGCATATTCGATTATTTTTAAAAATATTTGTGCAACACCAAAGACTAACATAAAATTGAAATTTAAAAAAAATAAATAAAAAGAGAACAAATAGTGATCGCACGGCAGCATGCTCCAAAGGGCAGATCAGTGGAAAACTGAAAATAGTGCAGCTTCTACCTGAATGTAAAACAAAACAAAATTAATGATAAACGTTTCTCTATTTGAATATTTATAAACAAAAAAAGGCCGTTTTAATCATTTTTATCAAACGAATGTACAAAAAAAGCATGGAGCATAATCTGTTTAAAACTAATCCGACCTTTTTTTGTAAAGCTAGCAATTTAAGAGAAATAAACAAAATTCGCTAAAACTAGCGGGTGTGTTTGGAATATGGAAACGAGATGAATAATATATTAATTAAAATAAATCAGAAAAATATTATATATTGAATGAAAAAAATAATGTTGAAAAAGCAGTGAATTGTCCATACCTTTGAGTCAAAATTGGCGAAATCGGCAAAACCACCGGTAGAGGAGGCAAAACTGGTATTATTGTTATCAAGAACTTGATGATGAGACGAGAATGGGTCTGCATTAGCATTAGCGAAAGGATCAGGGGTCGTAGGGGCTGGTGGAACGGGTGCCGCTCTCATAGGACCGGAAGGTCCTTGAGAGGGTCGGGGTGGAGCTGGTCGTGGAGGTGGTTGCTTGGCTTTTTTGGGTGGAAGAGCAGGACTAGGACTCTCCGGTCGCGTTGGAGCATGAAGATTCGCAAAGGGATCGTCCCCGAACGGATCTTTTGAGGCTGACAAACTTGATTTGTTATCAACTCCTCGCTTTCCGTCACCGAATGGATCGAACGGATCCTGTTTTCCAGTACCACTGTTGTTGTCAAAAGCAGTGAAAGGATCAGCAGTGAAGTTATTCTAAAAAATAGTAGATAAATTTAGATTAAAATTGAATTGTAAAAAGTATGATTGAATATTTATAACTTACACTCGCTGGCGCTGGGAAAGCAGCAGCAAATGGATCAGGCGTAGATGCGCTGAATGCTTCCTGAGCTTTACTAGACGCGAAAAGGTCTTGTTCCCCAAAGGCATCAGGTCCATTGGCATTTGCGAAAGCGTCATCCGGCTCCCTTACGCCATTTAAATTTGACTGCGCTTTTGGCTCCTCGGGTCTAAGACGCAAAAGAAACGTTTTACATTAAATTTCTATCAAGAGATCGAGATACTAAATGCACAAGCAGACAAAATAAATTACTCTAGCTCCTCGATTTCTGGTTTATATTGTAGACTAGTATCAGGTACGATAGTAGCATCCCCAGCAGCAAGTGCAGAATCGTAAAGTGCAATAGCATCGCTCATTTGACGCTGTTGCTCCTCTAGATGAGTAATTTTTGCTTTGGCTTGGCTGATTCGCAGCTGAGTATCTTGTAAAACCTTGGTGAGATCGTTCAGCTGATCCCTACTTTTATTTTGTTGTTGCTCTAGTTGTTGCTCTTCCTGTTTTAAGCCTTCTAATTCCTGTCGTTTTGAATTCAATTCCTCTTCTTGTGCTCTCAACACTGTCTCCTGTTCTTCCGCTTGCTGGCGCAGCTTATCAACCTTTATCAAAATTAATCAGCTTATCAATCACGTACAAATGGTTCGCCACGTGGTTCATGTCGATTGCCTTACGGCGTATCACAAATTATAAGTATAGCCAACTCATTTGATAAATATGATTTGCTTTAAGAAAGTTAAAACAATTTTTTCCCAACATATTTTCACATAAAAACATTTAATAAAAAATTATTATTTATAAATAATGAGAATGGCATTTTTAATTAAGTCCGTATCGCATGCTTTACATAGAAGCACTGTGTTTTCTCTTTATTTCCATCTCTAGCGAAGTAGAGATTCGGTAAGTTTAAGTATTCAATACGTTACTGTTTTATTGTTGACACAAAATAAACATAAAATAATATGTATATACCTTTTTCTGTTCTTCGCTAATCTCCCGTTCGACTTCATTCAAATCTCTATCTACATCAGCCTTCTACGAGCCAAACATAACAAAAAAAAAAATAACAAAACGAAATCATAATGCATATAACAAAAAAATCAAATCATTAAGAACGAATCAGTCGCTATTTTCAGAAGTAATATGCTTCATTATGATACGCGTTTAGATTTTATGCATATTAATAATAAAATAAATAAAACAATCAAGTAAAATGATAATAATAAACTGTTAAATGCATGCATTTTATAATTACTTTTATTACATGAACACAATCAACTATTAATAATTAGAAGTTAAAAACTATATGCCGATCAACGATCAATTTTACAACTATATTTTTTTCTGACGCCTTCAAGCCAAGCAACAACACATATAGCAAGCAAATATAGCAAGTGAATAGAAAAAAAAGGGACGACCAACAGAGTGATATTTACCTGAGCTTTCAAGTCATTTAATCTCTTCTGGGCCTCACCCTTTTGGTTCTCCAGCTGTTTTAACGTAGCAGCCAACGTGTCCAATTCGCTCTGTAAGCTTTTAATCTCGCCACTTTTAATCTTAATATCCGCTTCTTTCTGGGCAATATCTTGTTCCATGTTATGTCTCTCTCGTGTCAATTCCTGAATATCCTTATTAATCATGTCTAGTTCCGGATTCGAATAGCCGGATATATTGTTATTTTCCTGAAAAATATACAGATGTCAGGTAAAGAAAACATTTGAATCACGCGAAAGGGAGCACCAATATTCGCAGTGACCTAATTACACTTGACATTACACATAGTAGTATAATGAATACAATTAAGTCTAATTGTAGAATTGGTCGTAGTATTCTCATTTTATATTGCGTCGTCATCTTCTTAACGTTTAATGCCGAAGGAAATATTCAGGAGACGTACAAGAAAATTCGTGACAAAATTAAGAATAAATTTGCCAACCGTAAAGGTGAACCGTCACGAGACATTCTATTGAATTGTCAATGATTTTCAAGTTTGTTTTTTATTTAGAAGGAAATAAATTGTTACCGCATACACAAGAATTTAAGTTCCCTGGAACGAATGAGACATTTCGGGAGATGCACAATCAGAGCTGGGTGGAATATTACGAATGTTTAAACGAAACCCACGGGAAAATGGGAGCACAGAAAACTTTGCATCCCACAGCTTTGACTGCAATGGAGGGGACTTCAGTAACGTATGTACTAATTGTTGGGAAATTGACTCAGTTTTCCTACTTCCGCTACCTTTAGATTACAGTGTCCTATATGTATTTCACCAGCGGATGAAAATATACCTGACGGAGTCGAGTGGTTTTATAACAGTAGCAAAGATGCCAATGTGACAAATCATCCCATTGAATTCACAGAACATATTGTAATCTCTCCAGATGGAAGACATTTAATCATTTATAATGTTCAAGTAGATCTATTGACTGTAAAACGCTAGCAAATTTGTTGCTTTCTTTTAAAAGATTATTTTATTAGATGGATCAGGCTGGAGTTTTATGGTGCAAATTGAGAAGCAGAGCTGCCCCTCCGTTCTATTTACACGTAGACGATGGGTCCGATGGAGTTGATATCGTACGACCCGACTTGGCGCCTAATGCAAAACACGCAGCACCATCAAAAATTCTATCTGATTACGAATTAAAAATTTTCACCACCTGGACGGAGTGGTCCGAATGCTCAACGTGTGACGCAGTTGGCAACCAAATTCGTTATGGATATTGCACATTATCCGCATTAAATACTGTGAAGAACACAAGAATGAAACAAGAATTTTATCGGAGGCACAAGAGAAGAGGTAAATTAAAAAAGCTTTTATTGGTCCCTGTGTGTCGATCATTGCATTAATGTTGTGCTCCTTAGAAAATGCCTTGACAAAGATTAAATCGGAAGAAAATGCAAAAGCTGAAATGCACCAAGCTTTATCTGTTTTTCATAATGAGTTACCTTGTAAGTCAATCTTCACACCTGCAAGAATTCAACTGATTCCCGATGTTCAAGAAAGAAAAATTGAAATAATGATTCGATATTGCAAGGTGTTATAATGCTATAACTGACTTTGCTCCTTTATTTTAAAACTCGATTGTCATTTCTAGATCGAATGCCCGAAAAATGTGATCTTCGAAGTACGTGATAAAAATGGAAACATATTGGAGAGTGCAAATAATAGTGCAGGAATTTTTTCAATGGCCCAAGAAATTCCTAAGCCTGCTCCAATGGCTGTGCGTATTACGCTTTACTATAGGCATGACAAAATGATCAAATTAATATGCCCTGGGTAAAGAACAATCTAACAATATCACAAAAATTTAAAAGAGACCAAGTGTGAAATTTTAAATTACAGAAATTTAAATAGTGATGCACCGATCGTATGGCGCGTTGGCAAAGATTCTTTAATTCCATCCATAATTAAAAAACAGTCTAGGGGACGCATTTATATCAATCCACAGATGCAAATTGTTTTTAACAAAACGCGATTTCAAGATGCTAAAATTTATAGGTAAAATCTGACTGATTTTTTGTTTTTATATTTCTACCATAATAATTATGACTTTCTGCCGTTTAGTTGCTGGCAAAACGAAAAGCTAGCTGGTACTATTAATTTGCACGTGACTGGAGAAATGGAGATAAAATGCGACCATCATATCATTATGATAGGAGCTATTGCTATTGTCAGCGTATTTTTAATTATCTTTTGGAAGGCATTTAAAAATAGAAAACGATTTTCCACATATTAATCTGAATAATAAAACTCTTACCACGACACTTTCTGCTGGCTTTCTTAATGATGGCGGAATCATTTCGGGAGTCAAGCTAGGCGGTGGATCCTTATTTCTAAGTTTTTGTTTAATCAGCCACATGGCCAAAGCGAATTGTTCTTTGTTTAATTTACCGCTTTGGCATGTATCGCACAAAAACCTGGAAATAAACAAATAAGTCGATATAGCTATATTATTGTATCCTTAAAATGATTTTAACAAGATGTAATTTAGTATTTACCAGATATGGGCTAAAGAGCTTTGTGGAAGTCCACTTTGTAGGAAGACATCTTTTATTTCAATGCCAGATACAAATCCATCCATGTCAAGATCAGCTTGCAAAAATAATTTATCAGCAGCTATTTGATCTTCGGCTGAAACGATCCATTGTTGCGCAGGAGGCTGCAAACATTATTGAAAGATAATTTTCATTACATACAGCAGAAAGTAAGCCTTGAAGTAGATGGAGAGCGTTAACGATTGACAATCGAATTTGGATTCGGATTGACCTGGCTGCAGTAAAGCAACAGGCAATCGATGGCGAAACAAAAACTCGTTAAATTCTTAACCTAATTTAAAGCTTTCGGTAGTGCTAGTCGGGCTAGGATTGGGATTTTTTATACAATTGCTTACTTGTAACTATTCTATTAAAAGGAGCATTAATAAAAAATTGAGCTAATCTGAAAATTATGATAATATTCAGATTAAAAATGTATTTTTCAATAGTATAAATATTGAGCGCATTTAGTCGCATAAGGTTAAAAGAATTAAATAAATTTTATAATGTGTGATAAGAAATAGAAATATGATAAATTAGCGTTGAATCGATTTTATAAAAGTATGTTATTTTTTCCATTACAATTGTTATAATTATTTCGAAACATGGATACGTTAGAAGTTTGGAATACAGTGAGAATATTCAGTTAACATTAAGCGGTCTCAGACATTAATAAAGATATATGCATGATTGGTTGATCAGTTAAAATTGGCCAATCATAAACGTATTTTACTTTGCAATGGAGACCACCGAGTGACGCCTAGATGCATTCATTGTATTCTATATTTCTACCAGATCCACGTTCTAAGTCGCGTTCACGGAGAACGCTATTAGCGTTTGTAAGGCTACTGCGCATACATTTCAGGTAATTATCTATGCGCAATAGCGTTGATGGTGCTAATAGCATGCTCCACGAACGCGCCTCTTATATAATAACATCAGTTGTAATGCGAAAAGTAATATACATTTATATAATCGACTTTACACTAATTTATTATATTTCTGTTTCTTATCATTATAAGATTTACTTAGCTCTCTTAACCTTACACAATTAAAAGCGCATAATTTTGATGTTAGTAAATTATTTATTATCCATATCAGTAGTATCATAATTAGAGTTCTCTAATTATCCCGATTATAATCCGCTCCAGTTAATAAAAACACCACAAGCAAGACTACTGTCACTCCTTTATCTCAGCCCTATTAAAATCACAAAAGCTTTGAAATGAATTAGAAATCTGAAGAGCCATCATTCTTGCATTAATTGAATGGTGAACTATAGCATTGACTCTGTTGTATTATTGCATTAACTGTCCGTTGTATCATTGTTTTGACTAACTGTTGGATCATTGCTCTGACTGTCTGTTGCATAATTGTGTTGACTGCCTATTGTACAATCATATCAAATGTTTGTTGTATCATTGTTGCCTATACCATTCCAAAACCAAATTCTCAATTCCCAATTGTCATTTCTCACAAATAGATCATCGTATGGGCTTACTTCAACCGTTTCCAAACCAGTTAAATTCTTAATAGATGCAGCATTGGGTAAAGGTGGAATAGGTGGAGGTGCTGCCTCCACTACTGGAATAGGTGTATACATTGCAATTTGTGGTTTAGATACTGGCACTGGTTTATCTTTTCTTTTTCCTGGTGGCATTAATTCTGGTGGAAGTACACTAGGTATTGCATACTTCTCTAATGCCTTATACACAAGATGCATAGCCTGCATAATGAATTTATAAATAAGTATTAGTAAGCATAATAAAGAAAAAATAATGCACATGAAGAATCAAACTTACAACAATAAATTCATGTCTATTTAGCATTCCATCTTTATCCATATCAGCAAGATCCCAAATTTTTCCAAGTGTATCTAATGGAAGTTTACTATCCATAAGGACGCCTTTGACCCTATTACCTGGTATATAGCCATTAACAGGCTGTAAGCTATCAAATAGCTGATCATATTTTGCCTGCTCAGAAGGTTTAATTGACCAATCACCGCTAGAAATGGCTGGGTGTACTTCCATAGAACCAGCAACTATCTTTTTCTGAGGTATTACAGGAAGTTCTCCCTAAAATCAAAATTAAATAAATCTTTTCTTCTAAGTATAATTTAATACCCTTCAGAAACATTAAATTTTACCATTATTGGTGGTGGCATTTCCAGTGTCAAATTTGCCATACTAACATCTTGTCCAGCTTGAGCACAAGCACATAATTTAAGTGCTACAAATAGACCAGATTTATCTAGGGCACCACGGGACTGAGGATCTGCCATATCCCATATTTTACTAAGGATCACATCGCTCAACTGGGATTTTTTAAGGAATCTGGCAGCTTCCATTGCACCGATACAGCCCATTCCTTTTGGATCAACCTTAGTAGAAAAAGTTTATTTACATTTAAAATCATCAAAATAACAGAAACATAGACATATTCAGAGCTATATAAGGAAAAGTACAAAGAAGAAACTCACTTGATTGTAATACGCCTCGTAAATGGCTGCATGGCTTCCAGCCACCTGTAAAGGAACATGAGATTACTATTTCTTAGGAAATTCACTTTGGTCAATAATACTGAGAAGCATGTGATAAAAGATTGACAGAGATAGAAGGTGAGAATGCTAAAAATGGAAAAAAATTTAAATATATGACCTTATAAGTTTATTTTTGTAAGAGTAGAAAAAAAGCATGCCTGAAAGGAAAATCGAATCTGAATTAATAGAAAGCAAGAAAAAATAGCATGACGAGAGATAAATTTTCATATAGATTAAAAGTTGTGTTGCTGTCAAAAGATCCGAACGGTCGGCAAGAAAACTGGCTGATATTATGTTGCCCACGAGACAGAAAATTCCATTTAATGAGAAGCTAAGTAATAAGGGTGTTGCCTAGTATAGATTTTCTATAATGTTCAATGTAACTCGGCAGATTTATCACCGTAGAATTGTAAAAATAATGATATACCTGCGTGGGTGACGGCAGGGCGGCCATACTTGCATTCAACACTGTCTTAACCAATCAGGCACTCAATCGATAGCACGTCATTTTAACGATTTCGTTCAGCATTTTCTGGATGAAACTTTATCGCCGGATGTACTACACCAAGATATCTTACATCCTTCCTGCCTCGACAGAATTTTATTCAAACGAATAAAGATCGCCAGTTATTTTTTTTTCTCTCTAACTTTTCTCTCACGAATCCAACGTTACTTGCTACACACGACTTTCCATTTGCCATCCACATTCGAACACACACGGTCGTTTCTCTTTCTTGCCTTGACACGCTTGACTGCGCTTGACATACACACACGCTCTCTCTCTCTCTTTCTAGCCATATAGCGAATGATAGCGAATAGCAAGTACGGCTATTTAGCAAATGTCTTTCTCTTTCTCTCTCATACTGCTAGTATTAGATGATACGGAATAAACCGAAGGGATAAACATGACATTCGTTAACTCACCGACTAAATGTTTAGCGGGACTATTTAACCGTTCTGCTTCAAAAGACAAAATTCGCCGGTGTCTACTAACTTCTCGATGGCCAATCTTATACATTGTATCTGTATCTCAATATAAATAATCCATTAAGGAATATTATTGGGGAAAAGAATATTACTATAATAGTTATATTTACAGACGAACAGGCTTTTATTGTAGAAAAAATTGTACTATAAATTATTTAGTTTTTTAAACTTTTCTCCTTAATTTATTCTGTAAGATTATATTATAAGATAGAGGATAACCTTGGAAAAGGATTTTGCTTGGCTATGACCAGTTTTTTGTGCTGATGCGATATATATCCTCTAATTTTTCCTTCATATATTAAATTAGCAATTAGGCACTCTGTTTCATCCATGTCAATGTCTTCAATTTTATGCATTTGCAAAGCTGTGAGGAAGCTGTCAATGGGAATCTGATGCGTATTTAAAACTAAATAAACCTTTTTAAACAAATTTCTGTATGCTATCAACTTCAATTTCTCAACAATCAAGAAAATTCCTGCACTGATAAAAAAAGATTCATGCTCCGTCATCACACCTTCTAAACTGTGCAGATCCCCTTTCTTTACTGATTCCACTAATTCCCAGAATTCCAGCAAATCGTATTTTTCCAATAAATTCTTTTTTGGCATATATCCTAGTAACATTTTTACTGGAACTAGGTATGTCAGTATTAACCTTTTGTTTTTGGAAGAATATTTGTGACAATGTTCAAATGCATAAGTTAAGTATTCATTTGCTGCAAAACAATGAAATAAAACTTAAATTGAACATATTTTTATTTAAAAAATTTAAGATGCTTTACCTGCTTTATAATCACTATCAAACATAGCTTTCCTACCAACAAAAAACTTATAGGTAATTTGCTGAGCTAAAGCAAATTGATCTTTGTATGGAGAAGACTCAATTGCTCTTATTAATGGTTTGCATAAGTGTAATTTATTAATCCTAAAATAAACTTTTAACAGCTGATTGACTAATGCCAGCATTCCCCATCTTTTGGTATCTTCTTCAGAGCTTCTATTATCAGCAGCGCATACTCTGAAACAGCCCATTAAGCATTCTGCGCATTTTTCCAAGATCTCTCCAGATTTCATGGTTTTATTGGTCTGAGATGTCTCCACACGAATAGCCAATAATCTCAACTCTAAACATATTATATGCATTACAGGTAACATCCAATTCTCTTCCTTTTGTGTTTGAAGGATTTTTGTCAATGATTGAACTGCTGAGTTTTGATTATTATAAGCAGCAAGAATATTTCCCTTGTTCATAGAGGATATTGCCCTGTGAATCAATTCATTTAATATAACTCCTAGATTTTTATAGAGAATTAAAAAAAAAGTATTCTCACTTCAAATGGCAAACAACCAAATCATTAAATGGGGCATTAATATTTTCCATAGCCTTTGCCACAGCTAAATCTGTTACAATTTCAGGTATCGCAATATGAACATGCCTCAAAGACAAGAGATTCTAAAAACAAATTTTTTTTAATTAACATATAAATTTGCTAGATTTTAATTACCAAAAATATCTTACAGATAATGCCTCCCCATCCTGATTATGCCATGTACGGCGAAGCTACAAAATATTTAAGAGTTGTATTATTCATAGTTAAAAACCTGTCAATCTTTAATAATAAAAATTACAAAGATTTGTTAACCTGTATAATATATGAATCCATATGGTTCTAACTATAAACAAAAATGAACAACAATAAAGACCTATTTCAAAAAAGCTATGTAATAAAATGATTTTGTTATACAGTATTGTATGTTTTGTTTTTCGATGTAGAATTGTCAAGATTAATTCCACCGGACAATCGGAAGATGACGCGACAATGAGTTAAAGACTTTCGATATTATTCGATAGATGGCGCAGAGAATGGCCGCAAGTTTAAATATCAAATTTTAAAGGGGTTAGTTCCGTATCAGAGGGGATGATGATTGCTTCTTCTAGCCAGTTAGCCAGTCGCGTTCATTTTCTCAGTGCTGAGAGTTCCTCGCAAAGCGCACTTGGAATTACCAGCGATTAGTCGTTGACACGCTCGAATCTTGAAAAGTCACCGGATATGAAAGAAGCCGACTAAACCAATGGTATAATATATATTTTACAGACGGGCTATTTTTACACTCGCGCGCGCGCGCAAGTAGTTTGGATTTTACAGCAAACCACAAGGAAAAATTTTAATTATTTTAAAAACCAAGAAAGTTTGCATAGAAATATTCGAAGAAAATATAAAAACAAGTGATGTTAAAAATGATTAAACCGGGAGTATCTAAGAAATTTGGAGAAAAGAATGACTCAAAGTTGCAATCACAATGGGGAGATATAAGCTGAGATTTTTTGGCCGCCGAATCGGATGAAGAGTAGAAGATCGTGCAAATATTTTGTTGTTGGAAGCTCAAATTGATATTTCCGGTTCATGAAGCAAGAGGGAGAGAAGGAGAGAGAGAAGGAGAGAGAGAGAGAGAGAGAGAGAGAGAGAGAGAGAGAGAGAGAGAGAGAATAAACTATAAGCGGGGCCGTTCAGGGATTCTATTTTCATACAAGTTCTGTTTTACCTTAGTGACCTAAAAATATCGGTGAAATTCGATTAGGCTAGGAGTTACTGGTATCTCTTAGCCGAGCAAAACTTCGGCTAAGATACCTCGGCACTTGTGAGCGTCAGCATACAAAATTAGTAACACTTCCAATTGCACACACGAGAGTATATCCTCCAGTTTCAGAGACTTCACTCCGTGATTCTTGGTAACGGACAGATAATCCAGCCATAATGTTCTAGTCAAACCAGAGGTGGAGTTTTTGTAAAGTAAACAAGGAACTTTGTTTCTTTTCTGAGAAAAATTCCAAGAGTCTGGCATTGTTTCGAGGGTTTCAAGTGAAATGTGAGAGTGAGGCAAAAACTGTGTGAAAGGAGAGGAGTGATCGTCATATGAGTGTTTTTTCTCTTTGCCGGTGGACAAAATTATAGATCGATACATCAGGGTTATCAGGGATGAGCAGTAGAGGCTGCGAGTCGCCTTTGAATATCGTCAGCGAGAGGAAAGCGGTAAACACTGTACCGCTTACCTTGAACGGACCAAATACCGACGCTGAATTCCCCGATAAACAGCCTAAGGTCAAAAACGAATCTGCCGACGACGAAATCAGGGTAATTTCAATGTCACATGCTTTTCCCCATTATTTTCTTCCTCCGACAAACACATCCCGGGTCCACGCGTCAACGACAAATCTTAAGTCACGATAAAAAATATTTCATATATTTGTACTGAAAATAACCTACTAGGAGTTTCAGAAATCGTGAAGAAAACACAATAATTAGTAACGAGAGTACACGAGTTATTGAAAAGAAAAATATAAAAAGATGGAAGAAAAATACCGATCGAATGAACGGTTTCGCGTGCAAGGTTTACCTGTAACGTCGGTGATCGTTAATAGGAGACGAAGGTTTGAAAGAAAATAAAAACAGATATTAAGCAGAGTTTTAGGTTTCGTTCGTGGGAAATGTTTGCATTGGTAAGGAGTGCAACGATTGGACGATATAACTGGATCGAAGGGAGAGCCAATACCGAAAATGAAAAGATTTTCAATTGGAGGTTATATATTATTGAGAAGGAGCTAGCAATGATTGGACGATAAATCGGATTTGGCGGGATTTCTTGTGAATGAACGTATCGTGAGAGGTGGGAAGATTTTGGATTGGAAGATTTGCACTGGGAAGAAGAGCGATGATTGGACGATAAAGCAGAGTTACACATGTTAAGATCGTGACGCATTTTGTGGTCCCCGACGCCGCGTTGCCTGCCTGTGCAAAGATGAAACGAGGTATACATGGGAGAAGCAACCAGTCTCATGTTACTCTCCTTCGCCTGATTTATTCGGAATCATAATAGGCTGCAACACGATACCGGTGGATCGCTTCTCATCATTATACCTTTCGCTTTGTATATTCACCTGGCCACGCTCGTCTTTATCCGAGATCCAAGAAAACCCATGCAAAATTGCTCTTCGCCAATTCTAAAAACCACTGTCGCGTTTCATCAGAAAAATCTCTATACAGAAATCTGTTTACCGCAAATATTATTGCTGATAAGCACCAATTTATTCCACTGGGCTCATTAGTAGAACCTCTCGTTACAATTCAACGGTAAATCGCAGTGAAATAATGAGATCAAAAGTTTGTATCGAGTGGTTAAATCAGCCGCAACGAATAGGAAAAGATAGACTCGATTGCAGTGTCGATTGCATGTTGAAAGGAAATAAGATCCGAGTTTTAGTTGGATGGGCAGGCGAGGGACTAATGATAGTAAAGCCAATGGTAGTTGGAAGGCTGTGGTTAATCTCTGTTAAAAACCAACGAAAATCTCTTCTGTCCAATTACGCACGCTCGTGTTTCTAAAAAAAAAAAAACCCCCACTTCCCAAATAAGATAGAAAACATTAACGGTTGACTCTAATTATTATTCGATAAAAATTGCAAGATCGTCTTGATTAATCGGACTGATGAAAATTTCTCAAATTACAGTGTCGCCCCGGTGAATTGTACAACAAGATCAAAAGCCAGTTTTTCGCCTCGCTCGTCGCTTCGCAATATTCACTTATCATTATTTATGAAATTTTTTGGAACGGTAGAGCGCGCGAATCGAATATCCCCCATGAAATTCGAAACTCGCTCTCGTGCGTGATAAATGTAGAGTTTTTCTACTACGACGACGCGTTTAATCTGGTAACGCAAATTCTTTCTCAAACAAAACATGTACTTTTGCACATTATAAGCAATAATTGAATAAATTTGTTTTCAACATAGAGACAATTAGTACATTATGTATGTGTGCTTGATAGAATTTTGGCCGAAGAAAATTTTTGGCTATGATTTTGGATTTTGTAACGTTTAATGAAAAATCGATAGAAATGGATGAGCTTTTTGTTAGGATTCCATGAGTTGAAAAGATCAGGGTGTATAATTACTAAGGAGTGTGAAGAGGGTATATGGATATAGCAATGAGCTATCTATCCTGTATCTTTCTGCAGCTTGGAACTTGGAACGCGTAAGAAATGTAGGATGCAGCTCGGCGTAACTGAGACCGACCGACTAATGGATTGATCCGCACGCCACGTGATACCCGCGATACGTACACCATGTACGCAAACCATACACACACTCGCATACAGTGTATATATGATAGATAGATATATATGTACATATATATGTTATACCAAAATGTATAGTACCAATACGCAGCTTCAGAGTATCATGTAACATGGATACAGCGCACAGAGACAGAAAAAACAAATATACACGCACACACACACTCGCACGTGCGAAGGCTTGAAACACAGTCATGATTCCTAAGAACATACATAGAACACATTGATTGTTCAAGAATTTATACAACATAAACCATTACACGCTTCACCATGGGATGTAAACAAACTTGATACATTATGGTACATAAATTTATGAATACTCATGCAGTTATACACTTTGATACACATGAATTCCACGTGAAGTAAAGCACATGATACATACGCATACATTGAAAGTATATTTTTCTAGAGAAAATTGTGTTAATACAAGTGAACCATAAAATGTCATTAGTGGATAAATTTTAATTATCAAATAATAATAATAAGGCATTAGAAAGCAACATTCATATTGAATGAGAAAGAGAATTCGATATACACACTGAATTATTATTATAATTAAAAATAATTTTGATCCGAGGGCGAATAGAAGTGCTGAAACTTTATTATTTTCATCAGTTATTGATTTTCTTTCGTTAAAATTAATTAAGCGAAAAGGGGTATTTATATGGAAATAGATATTTATTAAATGAGATATTTTCGTGTTATACTGTACAGTTGTGCGCTAACGAGAGATTTCATTTGCCATGATTGGAAGAAATACAATTTATTGTGCTACTTGATATTTTTTAAGTCCTTATATTTAATGAAAGCTTCTCATTACTTGCCATCAGCTCATTACAATATTCAGTTACTGAATCATAATATCGCGACTTTTTTTTTCAGGAATACGCTGCTACAGCAATAAGCGAATTATTGGGATGGTACGGCTATGAGAAAGTTGACAGTGGTTGTACACGAGGATTGAATTTGGATCATTTTGCACCAGCATCATCAAAGTATCCACAAATGGAAAAAGTTTTCAGTTTCAAATCATCTTCGTCGAGGTCACCCCCACCTCCGAGTTCCACGAGTCCATCTCACTCAAAATTTTCAAGGTCTTCGTCGACTAACTCCTCTGGACTTTTCAGGCATAACGATAGGTCCAGCTCCTCGCCTCTCTCGTTAAAAACGACACCTGTGAATCGGCCAGAAAACTTGGATTCTTCTTCGAATAGCCCTGGTAATGCACGATCCACCTATTTCAATTTTAACAAATGAGCAAGAATTATGATACGTGCTCTTCGATATGAGCAACTGCTGTGGTAACAATAAAATTTATATATAGGAAACTTAAGGAAACTTTGTCATAATTATCCTGAAGCTCTCGTATAGTCTCATATAATCTTGTAGCTTTAGACGGAGTTTCGTAGCTGGGGCTTGTAGCTTTAGCTAGGCTTAAACTTTAAATTGTGCACTTTTAAGACTTCTGTCAGACGTTTACACAACAAGTAGTTAGAAACTTGAACCGAATACCTACGAAGTCTGTGAAAAGGCAAAGAGTAAAAACAAGAGTGTAGCAAAGTTTAATTTATTACCATTATTTTGTAATACTTATCGTTGTTTTTTTTTATTTGTAGATAGATCAACCACGTGTTCCTGGTGTGGTCGGATCAGTGGGTCTTGGGAAGCAGGACGATCAAATTCTATTTCATACAGCGTAATAAATGCTCTAGGACAATTTTGCAGCGAAGCATGCTTCGCTGCCGGAAGAAGGGCCGCTTTTAAAAGAGCAAGGACATGCGATTGGTGTAGACATGTTAGAAATTCCGTTAGCTACGTCGATTTTCAGGTAACTTTTTCATATCAAACAATCGTAAATGTGTTGGAAATAATTAAGAACCCTTATACTTTTAGGACGGCGAGAGTCAACTACAATTTTGTAGCGATAAATGCTTGAACCAGTATAAGATGAACATTTTTTGTCGTGAGACACAGACCCATCTGGCTCTTCATGGTTTGAACAACGTACCTTCGAGTGAATTGGGAAAAAGTGGTCTAATCACGCCTGACATGTGGCTTCGCAATTGTAGATCTCCCACACGTAGTCCTATTGAAGAATTATTAATCGTTGATGACGAATCCATCACGAGATTATCTTCTACGTCGCACGATGAAGAGGAGAAAGATCAGCAGGAGGACAATGGCCTGCAGAAAAGGAGAAAAAACTCCTTTTGTTCTCGCAATCGCTTAAAAAGTAATTTCAATTATTACAAAAGAAAGGAGGAGGAGATCGCTGAAAGGGAAAATTTAATAATCAGGGATGCAGTAAGGGAATCCTTGAAAGACCAGGGAGAATATTGCCGTTTAACGAAAGACTGTCAATCTAATTACACTGAGGATATTTTGAGGCTTTCTCATTCTACAGGTTATCAAACTGGAAGAATTAATACTCATAATTTGATAGATGCCAGGAGTCTAGGAGTTTCCGAGCAATCTAGTAAAGAGGGTAGCATACATATAAAAAATATTAAGGATCTACAAGAGCGGGAGCCTTCCAAAAAGTCTCGAGTACGTAACAGTCAGACTAAACGAAACGACAAGTCTCCAAACTGGATCTCAACATCACCAGCGCCGGCTTTACAGCCCAGCGTCAATCTTCCTTCTAGAACTTTTACTCCGCGCAATTTTCAGCAACAAATGGACTTTTACCCCAACGCCATGTCCTATTTACCAAGACCAGGAACTTCTGCCGAGCCCTCTTCATTCTCCTCGACTCAGCAATCATCCAACCATTCTCTTTTACCTCCAGTCACTATTCTTGTCCCATATCCTATTCCTATTCCTATCCCTATACCTATTCCAATACCAACTCATCTGCTTAACAAATTTATTAACGATAAAAGTCATATGAACAATTCTAAGGAAGAAATGAGCAACGTAGGACCAGCATCAGACTTAGGCAGTTCCACAACTGCTGAATGTCAAACATCAAATTCCGTACACGACAGGCCGAGCAATGAATGTCCAGTGTCAATTGTTGAACAGTCAGAGGTAGACATGCCGGTACAACTGGAAGTAAATAATACACTCAGCGTTACCTCCTCGGCCCATTCCTTATCAACCGTAGTCTCCTCTAGCATTATTAGCAATGAAAAGCTTGGGGTTACAACAGAAAAATGTCGATTGAAGAATACTGCGAGACCACTACGTAAAAGAAAGCGTACAGCAGAAAAAAATCAAGCGGTGGATTTGCAATTAAAAAGACGAAGCAAATTCCTTGCAGTATGAATCGTAAACTCGAGTATTTTCTACCCTATCGGTGATGAATTTTATGGGCAAGGTGCAATAGAAATAAATTAACATTTATATGCTGAATCATCTTTTACCAGTTGCCTTTTCTAAAGACAATTACTTCGATTGTTCTACGTATTTGAAAGATAAATGATCATAATTCTTTACACTGATACATAGTTTATTGTAACTGATAATATACACTTCACAAGTTTCTTATTTCATGACAATCATATACACTAATAAATCGACTGTAACACTTGATTCAATTATTCGTTTACGGCATAAGAAACAATATTTCGTTTAAGTTATATCTAAAGCGCGAATACAAAATTATCTTCTTACATATTTATGTAAAGACAATATTTGAATCAAATAACTTCACGAATTACAAAGGAATTGAACGTTATGAAATTTCTAAATCTAAATTGCATTTCAGACACACCTATCGAATATCTGGTGGTCTTGTTGCGACGAGGAAAACAAAAAAAAATATAAAAAAAATTTCCTCTAAAAACAACAAAAATAATTGTACAATACTACATTATATATAAAAAGACATTTTCGCCACAACTAAATGTGCGGAGTTGATTAGGAAAGTATGCAAGATATTTTACAGCATTATTTAATAATTTGACATCCCGAAAAGAATATACGAGTGGAACGATTATGGTTACACCTTATTAGTTATCCCCTTTCTCAGATTTTACTTTAATCTCTTGCTTCGTAGATTCATCTTTTTCTTCCGTTCCTTTATCTTCACTATCCTTTCCATGCTGCTGTTTTTTATCAGAATTACGGAAGCGATCATAACGCGAATCTTCATCGTCGCTATTGGTGCCTGGATCGGCCTCCCTTAGAATATCGCCGAGGTCTTTGTCGACGTCGTCCCAGAGTTTATTGTCAATGTTGTTGATGGCGTTGTGAAAATCATCCTCGTCATCCTCATCAGCTGCATTATCCTTGGATTTCTCGTTATTTTCAGATTCTACGTTTTCTTTTTGATCAACTTTTCCACCCTCGTTGGAATTACTATTATTAGCTGCATTCGTAGATGAAGTACCGGGAGTCACAGTTGGTGTTTCGGAAGTAGCTGGTGAGGATTTTGCAATCTCTGACGAGTTTACAACGTTTGAATTGTTCGCGGTATTTGTGGTAGACGTTGATGATGTCTGTAAATGAATTCTCTCTGCTTGACGTCGTAAAGCCTTGTCATCGTTATCTCGAACATACCTAAAAGTTAAAAAGGTAAGATTTTATCATTCTGCTATAATTCACCATTAATCTATTGGGCATCGAAATAAAAATACCGCTTCAGATGACTTCTCGTTGAGCAATGAAGCGCTACTGCTCTCTCACTGTTCTCATTACGGGGCAAATAAGCTTTGCACAATTCACAAAATTGTACTTCAACGCGTTTTATGTACTCCGCTCCTACTTTTATCATTTGTTTGTTCTTCGGTTTCTTCTCAGTTTCACTCGTAACATCGCCTTCCTTTTTCTTTTTCTCGTTCGATTCATCTTCCTCTTCTACAAAATTAAGTAAGAACATGAATTAGAATACCAACTGCGCAACAGACATAAATATCTTAGAAATGAAATTGTACCATCCACATCGCCTACGGAATCCAATGTCATAAAGTTTTCCAGGTTTACTTCCTTATCATCTTCTTCGGGTCCACTAGATTCTGCCTCAGCCTCGCCATTTCCAGCTGCCATTCTTTCTTTCAATGCGCTTTTTCTCTGCAACACATTCGCGAATGCATAAATAAAGCGAGACTTGGAAGTAAAAGAGCAAGAAGAATATTTTAATACAGATTTCTAACCTTGATATGATCCAAAGAGCACATGTGCGTTTCGTAAAGCATGGGTGACCTGAATTGGATGCGACAAATGCGACAGAAAGGTGTTAAGAATCTCTTCATTTGTCTATGGGCTTCGGAGAGTTGATGCATTGCTTTTAGAGATCGGTAGTTAAGTTTGCAGATAGGACAAAACATTGTTCGTGAAGGTAAAGTACCACGGGCAGCGTCGCGGCTCTCCACTTTCCGCTGCTCTTGACGTTGCACGACTCGCATACGAGTTAAAGTTACTTTATGTCTCGACGCTATTCTTCGCATAGCTGCACTGTGTCTACCCGAATAGAGATGAAGCGAGTATTCTTTGAAAGTGACGCTGCGATGATTGCAATGCGGACAGGTTAATTTAATAAATTTCCTGCCGTCTCTCCTGCTGGGTAAATCTTCCTCGCTTCTTCCATGCTCACCTTTCTCATTTTCCTCACGCTCTTCATCATCATTTTCATCCTCGTCATCCTAAAAAAATCATTAAAAAATAATTCCCTATAGCTTTTTAGAATTGTCAATATCGTTTATCGGCAAAATCCGATTACTTACCTCATTCTTGTCGTCTTCCTCCTCCTCTTTTATTTCATCGTCCTTTTCCTCCTCTTCCTCCATATTTTGTCGCTCCTGCTTCTCCTTCTTTCTCTTCTCATCCTTGCTACTCTTTTTCTCCTCTTCATCGTCCTCGTCTTGCTCCTCATGCTGCTGAATTAATTGTTGACAATAAATTACGCACAAGTCCGCGATCCGTTTCCAATTTTTAACATGCAACATTTTTTCTTTGTTCTATATATGTACACCATACAGGACGAGTATGAAACTCTTTTGTTGATTCTTAAAGATTACCTTCTCATCCTCGTCCCAGTTGCTCTTGTTATCTTCATCTTCCTCATCCTCGTCGTCGTCGGAAAACTCAGCATTAATAGCTTTGGTCATCTCTCTATCCTTGTCCTTCATGCTCGTTCCTGATCCTGAGTCCTTTTTACTTCCGGAAAGCCTAGTAGTACCGCTACTAATGACACAGCAATTTTTTTTTTGACCTAAATTATTTCCCTTCATTTCGTTCTGCTTCCTTTGTCTTTCGTTTATTTTTGTCCTATTTTAATCATCAATGAAAAATTTGTTCGTACAGCTGATATACGGGCACAAATATCGCGACTGTATATACTCGTTGCTCTTATTATCCCCCATACTGAACGCATTTCGTATTGCAATAAATGTTTACTAGTATGCATGTTTTTATATATTTTATTTATCTATGTTTTTTATATATTTTTGCCAGCATTTTTGCATTTGCATCGTGCGTTTTCTTGTCTTGCGCATTGCCGCGTTTGCAAAATATTCTATATAGAAAATAACGTTCTCGTCTTTATATACACACTTATCATATAGATAGGTTCCAGTCAATGCTAAGAACGACTAAGAACGACAACGCCATCTCGTAAAGTATCAATTTATTTACTGTGAATCGTATCATATCAAAAGTAATTAGAATACGTTTGAGCGGTGCGCCCTATTTACTATAACGCACCGTCTCTCTATCTATGTATATTATGTTTATTTATGCATATATCGATACATCAATTCCCTTTCTTAGAACCCTGCGAAACGCCTCTCGGCAGTATATAAGAATTTTCGATTTTCGAGTCTGTTTGTTCTCTCTATATATTTTCGTTATTATTATAATATGATACACATGACTTCGGTATAGTATTTATATTTATTCTATTTCTATTGATTTTATTGATCATCCTGACTCTCAGGTCATAGTGGTCTATCAGTTGTTTAGTGCACCGACTGTACGGGTAGGTATGGTAGTATATTATAGTATGTATATATATATATATATTTATTTATTTATAAAGCAGGCTACTAGGACGGTATTTTGCGGTTGGTAAGTGATTGATTGATTGAAGAAGTGATTAGTTACCTCCTGCGCAGCGGTCTGGAAGTTGTCATGCGTACACGTTGGATGTAGTCTCGAGAACGAGATCCTAGGAGCTTGCGCCGATAGTCGAGCGAGCTTAGGGTGCGCTTGCGAGCGGTGATGATGTCCGAACGAGAGCTCATACGGTGGAAACCGCCACCCCGACTGCTGGCTCGGGTCGAAATCCGACCGCGATAACTCTGGGAACTCTGATGGGACATTCTGCCCCCACGACTTGAGGAGTATCGAGGAGTCGGGGGTGCCATCTCGCTAATGCGAGGGGGCGGCGGTGCCCCGTAACTCCTCGAAGCCGAATGTCGATCCTCCGACCGGTGGTAAGATGAAGCACGCTCGCTCTGTCTCTTGTCCTCATAAACTCCTGATGCCGAGGATCCCTTATTCTCCTCGTAAGCCCCCGAGGACGAACCCCCGTATGACGAAGAATACCTCTGTGAGCCGCTACCGCCACCTCCTCCCTGCCAAATCAAATTCAATTGTGCTCTCCTTCGGTTTTCTCTTTTTATTGGTTTTATTTTCTTATCTGTAAACTTTTTTATTTGCTTTAATCATTCTCTGTCTGTCTGTCTCTTTCTCTCTCTCTCTCTCTCTGTCTATCTTTCTTTTTTCTATATATCTATTGGATTCTCCTCAATCTCTCTTTCTCGCTATATCTCGCTTTTCTTACCATCACTTATCTCTCGCTTTTCACATCAGCCCACCTTCAATTATTGCAGAGATGTTCCCCCTTTTATATTTTTAAAATAAAATTCTCTTCACCTGTGTCCCTTTGCTCGCTTTTGCTACAGTTCAGTAGTCTCGACAACACCAATTTTTAAGTTTTACCATATTTTTTTTCATTCAACCTTGTAATCTCGTAGTCATTACACCCATTCTTGTTGGATCACCAATACATGGATATTTCTATGCTCGCATTATTAGAAAGAACCTAAATTTACTTCTAGGATCAAAAATAAATTTTCTCCACTCTTCCGATGGACAAAGGAATATTGAATGCATTTATATTAGGTTTCCGGAAATTATAAAACCCAGGAATCATTTCTTTCGTACAAATAATCTGAATTTTTGGACCATAGTGGCATATTATTATTATTATAGATCTTTCCAATTTTCCGTGCAAAAAATATTTCTCTAAGTTTGAACTGAAACTCTCTTGCTACGACGTATTATATCGTTAGATTGCAAAAGCGTGCAAATAAATGCAGATAAATCTTTGTCTTGCACAACCAAGGAGAAAAGATCCGTCTTCGATAAGCGAAATAAGAAAGCGTACACGTTTAGCAGAAAGTATTGCATTTCATACAAGTTTCTTCTTTTCCATTGGAAAGATCTATTATTGGATATTTGACGGAAGCGATTGCACGTCCACTAGGACATAATTTAGAAAACTGTTCTCGTTGAAAGTATTTCAGTTTTATTCCAAGAGGTGCGGCAATGCAGGGATGATTTCATTAACTCTCTCGCAAGAAATCGAGATATTCTCTAGTACTCTGTATTAATCTCGCTCTAAACATCTTAGATATTTTGTTTCATGTCAATATTTAATACGGTTTTGCTCAAATACTAGTGCAAATACCATCGAGGTATATTGTGCTTTTAATATCTGATGCTTTCACAATGTTCCACCAGTAGTGTCCCAACGCAAAAAGAATGGGTGTTCAACTAGCCGTTGGCACGTCGCTTGAAAGAAAGTACGACAACTTATGAATGCCTTGCCTAATAGTTTTTAACTGACGAGTGTCCTGAAATTATTTTTACTCTTGACAAAAGAGAGACTAATGCTTTCTTAAAGTTTATGTTTTTGAATATTATGCTGTTGCAATATTAATCAAGTTTCAGGACCATCGTTTAGTTGCTCTACATAGGATTTTACTATTATAATTTTGCAAATTAAAAGCAAAAATCATTACAAATTGAACATAAGTATAAATATGTCAGAGCAGTGTCTGGTCAACGCTTTTCTTTAGAATTTATCACTTCAAAATTAGATAAGTTGATTTGTAGCATACCTGATAAGAATCACTTCTGACTCTTTTACGAGCTGAATCACTGGATGACCTATGTTCATCTCTTCCAGAATATGATTCCTGTAATTAGAATAATAATTTAAAAAAGTCCATAATTAGTTAGACATTTAAAAGGTTCAAGATAAAACTTACACGAGGACGCTTGTAACTATTAGAGTGTTCGCCTCTTCCTCCCCCCCTACTGGAATATCTTTCTGATCCTCCTAAAAAAGGAATAATAAATATAAAAATTTTTACAAAGCTCAAGTTAGAAACAAAATATAATTAAGTAAAAATATGAAATAGTTACCAGAGTTATATTTTGAGCGTGAATCATAGCTGGTAGTTGAATATTTAAATCTCCCACCTCTAGAAGATGAATATCCTCCTCTACTGGACATATTTCCACCAGAGGATGTTCCTGTCCAATCATTACTACCACTGCCACCACCACGACCTCTATATGAGCTACCACCACGAGAATTGAACCCTCTACCACGGGAGCTCATAGTAGAGCTGATAAAAAAAGTTATAAATTGATCAGCAAAACATACTTTAGTATTGCTAGCTAGTACAGCTCAATAAGTATTTCAAAACTTTTGGCTATCAATACAAACCTGTATTTATTGTAGCCGTAGCTCATAATTGAAAATTACTGGTGAGCTAAATGATGTTAGATTCTATGTGACCAGTTTATAGAATAAACAGGATCTTAATTGTAGAATTTCTTCAATATGGATTCTATAAAAAAAAAGTAAGTAGTAATAACTAAAATTCCATAATAAGCAACAATGCTCTTGGAGAAAAAATGGATTTAAAACAATATTAAGGGTAATTATGACGATTAATTTTTAGACTAGCAGGTTACTGTACCCTTTCATTACAGTAACCTGTATTCAAGCAACGGGCAAGAAGTGGACGAAAAATACACTTGAAATATATTATTCAGGACAAACGAAGAAAATTTAAAGCGAACGCACAAACAACAAATTTTCATTTTTTCTTGTAGAATTGTTTTCACGGCTTCATTTACTAATTTTACCAAAATTCCAAGCAAAAATCAATAAATTTATATGAGTAGTATGAGGCAATGGCTACAGTTTCTGTTCTATCCTATTGAATTTTGTCGTGTAAGGCAAGACGTTTTAAGATTATTGTAAACAGTTAAATAACTTACCACAGTGGAAATTCTGCCAATGAATGAAACTTTTTTTATTATAAGAAACTTTCTTTGCAAATAGTTTTACTCGAGAGCACGTAACGGATGCGCACACCGAGTCCAAGCTAAGAACCCCAAGAACAGAGAAGTTAAAATGGTGGAAGTGAAGCGAAGCGAAGCGAAGTAGAAGCGGTATAAGTTGGTTTGGTATTGGTGAACATTGATGAAGAGTAGTGTGTCAGTGTATGAGCTTGTGTGTGTATGTGTAGGGCGGGAATGAAATAGAAAGAAGGGGGTGGGGATGGAGAAGAGGGACTGAAGAATGGAAACTCACTACAAAAATCACCGAAACTTCGCTGTCTTACCGGTTGTGTCGCGTCGGGCGATGTCAAAAATGGCTGTTTAAAAAAGGAAAACATTGGAAAAAAGTTGGAGTACAGATTCTAACGAAAGAGTGGCAACAGGTTGCCGAGCATGATTATGCAGTACAAAACCTTACGGCTTACACCTGCCCAATCTGCCTTATAGCCAAGCCTGATTCCGCTTCCTTTTGGAAACAGTCGGAAACAGAAAAGTTGGAATCTACTTAGGGTGAATTTCACCAGTAAGGTCTAACTTAGAGTGATATAATTCACGTCACAGGAACTATATCATTTTAAGATAGAATTTTTGCCTGCCGACTTAAAGTGGTATAGTTCCTGTGACATGAATTATATCACTCTTAAGTTAGACCTTAACTGGTGAAACTCACCCTTAGGGCCTCCGCACACAGTTTCCGTAGCTACATTACGTTACGTTAAGGCAGGATTAAACTTAATCTTAGCTTAGCGCACACAAAAGATTGCTAAAGTTAAGTTTTTTGAGGCAGGATGCTTGTAATAAACAGGTCTGAGGTGATATTTTTATATTTATAAAAAATTTTTGCAACTATTATTGTAGTTGCCTTAACGTAACGTAATGTAGCTACGGAAACTGTGTGCGGAGGCCCTTACAGGCAAAGTCCCATTACACTATTACACACTACACTACACAGGCTGTGTTCCGTTATTAACTTTGAGTACTGAAAATCTATAGTTTATGTCACGCAAACTATAGATTACTAGTACTCACAGTCAATAACGGAACACGGCCACAGTAGGAAATTGAATCGTGCGTGTTCAGCTATAGTGTAGTTTAAGGGTGTTTTTCTAACAGCGGAACATCTGAGATTTCGTGTTATTTGACTATAGAAAATTTTACTATAGTCAAATTATTGATTTCCATTTAATTTAAATATTAAACGTAGTAACCAAGATTAATTGAGTAAAATGACATTTATAATGAATAATAAAAGCAATTAAACTAAAATAACCATTAAATTGTAACTATCTACGCTTTTATTAATTATAATAATGTATAGTAAGTGCTTCATTGCTATAGTTAAATAACACAATCCACAATCCTATGTTCCGTTGTTAGAGAAAAACCCTGTATATAAATGTATATGTATAGGCAACCTATGCCACAAAGGGTGCGTTCCGAGTCACGCATATGCGCGCAGTAAGCACTTAAATTCTATAATAAATGTGACATAAACTGTACATTCTATGCGCTTCATGCGTAATTTGGAATGCACCCAAAGATGGCAGTCAGCCTTCCTTCCCCTCACCTTTCGCGTAGTTACCCCGCAAGATTATGCTCTCTCAAGGTACTTCTTATGTATGTATGTAGTATGTACTACCTCCATGAAAACCCTGTATAGAATGTACATACACGTTCAAAACTGAATCATGTACAGGTATAGTTTCTGCTTCCCTATACTATCTTGTAGCAAAAATGCTTCTCGCAAAATTGATTCATGTCCATCTCAACATTCTCAACTCCTCTATACTATCTTATAGCAAAAATTTAAAGACAACAGCAGACGAAACGCGACATCGACAAATATGAAGATGACGTTTTGGACGTAGTAAAACTATTATCCAGAAAGCATATTATTTATGTTGGAAATGTAGGGATGTCGAAAAATGGAATGGAAAATAATGCAAATATGGTGCATATATATAATATTATTTATCAAGTATAAAAGGGAAGAGATCGGATGTAATTTTCAGCCTATATAGAGAAAAAAACATCAGATAAGTATTATTAAGTATCGGGAGCAGCAAGTCAGAAGAAAGATTAATTTAACAAAGCAAAATATTCTTTAATCTTTCTTTTGATTTACTGCTCCCGATACTTATCTGATGCTTTTTTCTCTTTATAGGCTGAAAATTACATCCGATCTCTTCCCTTTTATACTTGATAAATAATATTATATATATGCACCATATTTGCATTATTTTCCATTCCATTTTTCGACATCCCTACGTTTCCAACATAAATAATATGCTTTTTGGATAATGCTTTTACTAAGTCCAAAACGTCATCTTCATATTTGTCGATGTCGCGTTTCGTCTGCTGTTGTCTTTAAATTTTTGCTATAAGATAGTATAGAGGAGTTGAGATGGACATGAATCAATTTTGCGAGAAGCATTTTTGCTACAAGACAAGAGTTGAGTTCGGAATTAAACTCTTTTCACTCCGACGGAGCTTTCCCTAGAATTCCCTATTCACTCCGTCTAGTAATTCTGTGTCCGGGAGCAAGTTAGAGAGTGAATAGGGAATATGGAAGAGCTGTGATAGCTAATTGCTATTCTATCCCCACTTCTAAAAGGAAAATAGGGGTAAGAATAAATAAGAAATATTGGCACTAATTGGGAGCTCCGTCTGACTAGTTTAAGCGGGAAAGAAGCAAAATTGACAAATGTTGGTTTCATTATTTTGGAATTAAATTTCAAACGTTTGTTTATATAAATCTAAGGGCCTGATAAAGTAGGTGAAATAAAATTTAAAATAATACAATATCGTGTATAGTTAAAAAATTAATCTTTTATTTCTTTTTAACAGTTGTTATGAATAATGAATTTAGTTCGTGTAGACTCTACCAATTTTAATTTAATTTATTTTGATAAAATAAAAATGGATGTCCTACTGCAAGAAAAAAGTAGTGAGTAGTTTATAAAATTATATTAAAAATATATGGAGGGATAAAGTTGCTACTGGAATTTTTCATTTTTGCTGTACTACTAAATTATTGCAATTAATTGAAAGAAGACAGTTATCAAAATAAATTAAATTAAAATTGGTAGAGTCTACACGAACTATATTCATTATTCATAACAACTGTTAAAAAGAAATAAAAGATTAATTTTTTAACTATACACGATATTGTATTATTTTAAATTTTATTTCACTTACTTTATCAGGCCCTTAGATTTATATAAACAAACGTTTGAAATTTAATTCCAAAATAATGAAACCAACATTTGTCAATTTTGCTTCTTTCCCGCTTAAACTAGTCAGACGGAGCTCCCAATTAGTGCCAATATTTCTTATTTATCCTTACCCCTATTTTCCTTTTAGAAGTGGGGATAGAATAGCAATTAGCTATCACAGCTCTTCCATATTCCCTATTCACACTTACAGCGGTCATTGTACGTTTCGGGGGACGGCGACACTTTACCACCCGTGAGCAGGAATTTAATTATTTGAGGTTGGCAGCACTAAGGCTTGAAACCTTTTATTCAAGATACGCTCTCGTATAAATTTGCTGTGCGCTCTAAGCATATGCTGCGTGTATGTGTGTGTAAACTGTACTACAGTATATTTCTCCACTGCCGGATTGCAATTTAGAACAAGCTAGTGAGTGTGACAAATAAATAAAAAATGTCATGTAGCAGAAGGATAGATTATAATAAAAAAGAATTTGTTGATTAATTACACAAAACAACAACAAGATAATAAATTATATGGAATTTTTATACACAGAAATATAATACCAGATAAGTTATTGTGTATTTTTATTTTTCTGCATGAATAAATTAGTATGGAAGTATAAGAGAGAAAAATTCTTTGTTAAAATGTAGATTTTACTTTGCAGGTTATTCTAAATGAATGTTGGACTTTCCTCAATTATGTGTAAGCAAGAGTAAACTGCAGCGATACCTTTAACAGTTAATGGATAAGCGTAACTGAGGTTAACGATAAGAAACTGGATTATAAATTCAAGTGTCAGAGCTTTTGATGATTATGCTGAGTATTTTACGTAGAAAAATAATTGTTATTTGTGTATGAGTTTCAGTCCATTTAAGTAATACTGTGGACTTAAAATTAGTAAGAAATGTGTAATCTGGTTAATGTAATATAATATATAAATTAGTGTAAAATTTCTATTGGCACACGTCTCAAGTTTCATATAATTCTATATATTTTGACTGTCAATTCTAAATTTTTATTTGGATACATATATAATTACAGATTATGACTTGCATCTAACTGACTTGACCGTTGAGTAAAATAATTATTAACCTTAAGTCTTACAAAATACATTTCACTCTCTACATTCTTACGAATTTTTATGATTTTAATTAGAGGCTCGTCCCTCAATTCATTACTCTATTGCAATATAATTTAATATACTATATGGTTATTATATTTTTCAGATTTTGTAAACTGACAGCTGTTTGAAAAATATAAAGTTCTATCTTTACAAGACTATATTGAATATACTATAGAAATAGAATTTCAAATAAATTGTATATGATGCAGAAGCTACAAAAAGATGAAATAATAAAGGAACGGTGTAACATACGTTTTAATCAATTTATTTATCCTCTCTATTTATGACAATAAATTCAATTTCTCCATCATTTAGCAGGTATTGGTTTTTTATTAATATCAATTTTTCTATTACCTTCTCTGATGAGTATCTATCTATAATAAATAATGGAGCTTAAATATGTATAGCATGAACTTACTTTTAAGCTATAAATTTATACATTTTTTAAAGTTGAATATTAATCATTTTTGCACAATATCTTTCATATTTTAAAAAATACCAATTTCTTATTATCTTTAATATTGAGCTTATTATATTATGGATAATTTTGGATATATTAAATGCATCGTTAATTAAGTGCTAAATAACTTTACATTTATAAGCTTTTTTATTTATATAAAATAAGAATATGAAAAGAAAGGTTTTGATAAATGTGTACTAAAAATTAAAATAATATACTGATTTTATGAAAGTTTGTAAATTTTATCATTTCTTCATGTGGTTAATAAAGCCATATGTAATATTTAAAACTTCTTAGTTTCTTTTTATTATATTTGTGTTTATTTTATATGAAAGTAATAAATGTTTTCACATTTCAACACGCAACGGGTGGCAACGTTCACGCAAAAATCTTGTTTGGCAGGTCTTCACGCACATACACATACATGCAAATATTTATTTATACATGATTGTTTGTCAAAACAAATTTTACGCTTAGACGTTACATATTAGTTTTAGATCTAATTAGAAATTAACAGTTCTTAGATATTTGTGAAAAGCATTTAAACACTTCATATAAAGTATGAGTGCAAATAAGAAGGAAAGAAACTTATGGATTTTTAATGACTTCAGATACTTCATTAAAAAAAGCACAAATGATAAATTGTACTGATTATATATATAGAAGGGTTAGATTATTTTATATTTTTGTAGATTCTTTTGAAAATATTTTTCTTTTCAGATATTTGTACTGTATAAGATATAAAGAGCTCAATTGCAAAGCTAATGGACGTTTTTATAATAATGAATTTCATCCATCTGACATACTTCATAACCATGAGCCCAATATTATAAACAATAAGAAGTCTGTATTTTATAAAAAAATGAAAGAATCAGCAAAAATTAATGGAACGAAGCCTAAACAAATTTATAATTTCGTTGTTATGAAGTAAGTATACACATATAATTATATATCATAAAATGATCATTTTTCTCGTTTTTGTAATAAATATTTAAATAATTTCTGGGTTAGTAATCAAGAAATTGAAGCTGAAACCTCGTTTACCACCTGCAGGCGAACGCTTCAGCGTTATATTAAAAAGATTAGTGATAAATCAAATATTATTTTAAAGGAAAATAATCTTAATAACTTAGCAAAATATATAACCAAAGAACAAACAAATTCAGATAAAATTAAATTAAATACAAAAGTACTAAGAAACGATGCTACAAACATATTAAATATAGTATTTTATGATTTCAATTTTATACAAAGTATACTGCAATCTGCAGAAAGTATGTTTATCGATGGAACATTCAAAGCAATACCTAATTTGAAAGACAAAAACATACAATTACTGACTATTTTAATTTCAATAAATGAATATCCAAATAAAGTAAAACATTTATTATTAATTGTATTATTTTTTGTAAAAAGGCTGCAGATTTTTAATTACTTTACTTTCTCATTTAGGCTATTCCGTGTTTTTGGATTCTCATGAAGAACAGACGCACACTGGATTATTTAGAGACATTTGAATACTTAAAACATGATTTTACTACTCTCAAACCAAAATTAATAATGCTTGACTATGAACAAGCTATGTCAAATGCCATACAAATAGCTTATCCTAGTGTAGAAATTACACATTGCTTTTTCCATTTTTCACAAGTAAGTTTGTGAGTTATATTACTAAAATATTTTCTATATATATGTGTGTATCTAAATAGTGAATCAGTTTAAACGATATATTTTTTTTGTAGCCTGCGCCAGCACTTCCCATAGAGGACACATTATTTTAAAGCTCATATTTAATATCATTTCGAAACGCAGATGACTAAAAAATGACTTAATAATAAGACTTTAAAACAATATGCACTGTATGGGAGTGTGATGAAATTACTAATCCAACAATATTAGAAAAGCAGTTTACGTTTCACGATACGTTTCTGAGATTATATATAATGAAGTCTAATATCTACTATATTTGTTCATCTCATATTAAACTCTTCATTATTATTTATTTTAAGGCATTAATTAAGAAGGCCCAAAAACTTAAAATAATAAGTAAAACCAAGAATAAATTGTTATACCCAGAAAGATTTTTAATTATAAGAAAATTAACATTGCTAGCTTTATTGCCACCTGCTTATGTAAGAGGTGTATTTCAACAATTGAAAAAAGATATACAGTCCCAATTTGGAATGTTTTTTGAAAAGTATTTAAAATATTATGAAAACTTTTGGATTAACGAGGTTGAACCCCACAAATTTTCAGTTTTCAAATTGATTAATAGAACTAATAATTACTCAGAATCATATAATAGAAAATTACATGCAAATTTAGGAAAAAAACCAAACATAAATTCCTTTATCAGTGAGTATATACAGTATTTTATAAACTATCAAAATGTAGAAAGATTTAAAAAAGCTTATCTCTTTTCTGTCTTTAAATTATGTTTTGTAAAAAAGTGATGGAAAAAATCTGGCATATATAGCTGTTGACAGTTTCTAACACTGCAGTTTCTAAAATTATATAAGAATTAATTGGTAACATCCGTATTTCTAAAAAAAACCGAATTGCCTTGGAATAATAAAAATGATATTACCCACATTTTTAAAAATAACGAAATTTAATGACAACGATCGTTTCTTTCATTTCCCTTATATAGAGAAAACACCTCAAAAGATTAGTTATATAGTTGTAGATCACTGACGATGTCTTACAATGTGAGTTCTTAAAGTTACAAATATCTCCGACTTTCTTTTAACTTCTTTCTTCTTCTCTTACAGAAATAAGTCTTCTTTTTTCTATTGTTTTGCGTAAATATTTTACCTATAAAATATATAATTTTCAATACTACTGTTTTAATTTAAAAATACTAATTTAGGTTTTATACAAATGTTAGTAAAGGAAACTAATATTGAAATCATGCAAATGAAAACTAATATATATAGGCCACGAGAGAAAAAATCTAAAACAATAGATTTCAATAATGATATCCAAGAATTTTATTCCAAAATAGACAAAGTTGCTAATAACAAAGAAAGAGACTCACAGATACTAAATTTACTTGATACATTTGGAAGCATTAAAGAATTAAAAAAACAAGAAAAACTGAATATATCAAAAAGTTTGGTAAACATGGGCAGACGAGAGCAGGAAGTTCAAATTAAAGAAAATACTAATATTCCCTTTATAGATATAGATAGATACTCATCAGAGAAGGTAATAGAAAAATTGATATTAATAAAAAACCAATACCTGCTAAATGATGGAGAAATTGAATTTATTGTCATAAATAGAGAGGATAAATAAATTGATTAAAACGTATGTTACACCGTTCCTTTATTATTTCATCTTTTTGTAGCTTCTGCATCATATACAATTTATTTGAAATTCTATTTCTATAGTATATTCAATATAGTCTTGTAAAGATAGAACTTTATATTTTTCAAACAGCTGTCAGTTTACAAAATCTGAAAAATATAATAACCATATAGTATATTAAATTATATTGCAATAGAGTAATGAATTGAGGGACGAGCCTCTAATTAAAATCATAAAAATTCGTAAGAATGTAGAGAGTGAAATGTATTTTGTAAGACTTAAGGTTAATAATTATTTTACTCAACGGTCAAGTCAGTTAGATGCAAGTCATAATCTGTAATTATATATGTATCCAAATAAAAATTTAGAATTGACAGTCAAAATATATAGAATTATATGAAACTTGAGACGTGTGCCAATAGAAATTTTACACTAATTTATATATTATATTACATTAACCAGATTACACATTTCTTACTAATTTTAAGTCCACAGTATTACTTAAATGGACTGAAACTCATACACAAATAACAATTATTTTTCTACGTAAAATACTCAGCATAATCATCAAAAGCTCTGACACTTGAATTTATAATCCAGTTTCTTATCGTTAACCTCAGTTACGCTTATCCATTAACTGTTAAAGGTATCGCTGCAGCTTACTCTTGCTTACACATAATTGAGGAAAGTCCAACATTCATTTAGAATAACCTGCAAAGTAAAATCTACATTTTAACAAAGAATTTTTCTCTCTTATACTTCCATACTAATTTATTCATGCAGAAAAATAAAAATACACAATAACTTATCTGGTATTATATTTCTGTGTATAAAAATTCCATATAATTTATTATCTTGTTGTTGTTTTGTGTAATTAATCAACAAATTCTTTTTTATTATAATCTATCCTTCTGCTACATGACATTTTTTATTTATTTGTCACACTCACTAGCTTGTTCTAAATTGCAATCCGGCAGTGGAGAAATATACTGTAGTACAGTTTACACACACATACACGCAGCATATGCTTAGAGCGCACAGCAAATTTATACGAGAGCGTATCTTGAATAAAAGGTTTCAAGCCTTAGTGCTGCCAACCTCAAATAATTAAATTCCTGCTCACGGGTGGTAAAGTGTCGCCGTCCCCGTTTCGGCCATTAACGGGATCCCTCAAGCCCTCTGTAGCCAACATTACGGAACGAAAAACGAAAGAGAATTGTCCAGCGCTATTTTTCGACCGATTTCAATGTTTTTTGGCTTGTTGGAATTGTTAGGACTCGCACCGTGTCATAAATAAAGCCGTATTTTCCAAAAAACGTAAAAAAAATAAAATTGTTTAAAAATTTGCATTAATAATATTTAAACGCAAAAGAAATTGAAAAATCGGGCTTCTTTATGACGAGGTGCCAAACCTAACGATTCCAACAAGCCCAAAAACATTGAAATCGGTTGAGAAATAGAGCCGTACCATTGTCCCGCGTTTCTGAGGTGGATGAAAAGCAAAAATGTTAAGAAAGAAAGCTAGGATTCCTCCCCTCTCGCGGATCACGCTAACGTGTTCCCCCACTCTAGCATCGAACCTTACTGCGAAGCTTTCCTCTCATATTTACGCTATTCTCCTATCTGTAGCTATACATATATAAATACTGCTAAAATAATGTTGAGAACATTTCATCTTGCCGATATAATGAAATTGCTAAAAATGCAATTATCATTTTGAAATAAAATTGTAGAAAAGGAGATTTCGTAATGCTTGAAATATAGGGCATACGGCGAAACGCGGGACAATGGTAAAGTCGTATTTTTCAACATAATTTGATGAAACTAGTAATAATTAAAGCCATTCTTCATGTAGATTGTCCTAAAGAGCTCGCATTTTCGGTAAAGCTTATAGTTTTTCAGCTATGAACGATTGAAGTTGCACGGCGCACAAATACATATTTCCTCTCCCACTTAGATCAGCTGTTGCGCACGTCCATCCTCAATCGCTCATAACTGGAAAACTATAAGCTTTATCGAAAATGCGAGCTCTTTAGGACAATCTACATGAAGAATGGCTTTAGTTATGACTAGTCTCATCAAATTCTATTGAGAAATACGCCTGTACCATTGTCCCGCGTTTCGCCGTATGCCTTATATTTCAAGCATTACGAAATCTCCTTTTCTACAATTTTATTTCAAAATGATAATTGCATTTTTAGCAATTTCATTATATCGGCGAAATGAAATGTTCTCAACATTATTTTAGCAGTATTTATATGTGTATAGCTACAGATAGGGGAATAGCGTAAATATCAGGAAAGCTTTGCAGTAAGTTTCGATGCTGGAGTGGGGGAACACGTTAGCGTGAGCCGCGAGAGGGGAGGAAACCTAGCTTTCTTCCTAAAAATTTTTGGTTTTCGTCCACCTCAAAAACGCGGGACAATGGTACGGCTCTATTTCTCAACCGATTTCAATGTTTTTGGGCTTGTTGGAATCGTTAGGTCTGGCACCTCGTCATAAAGAAGCCCGATTTTTCGATTTGTTTTGCGTTTAAATATTATTAATGCAAATTTTTAAACAATTTTATTTTTTTACGTTTTTTGGAAAATACGGCTTTATTTATGACACGGTGCGAGTCCTAACGATTCCAACAAGCCCAAAAACATTGAAATCGGTTGAAAAATAGCGCTGGACACTTCTCCTTCGTTTTTTGTTCCGTAATGTTGGCTACAGAGGGCTTGAGGGATCCCGTTAATATTGCGTCAGGCGAGGGGAAGTAGGAATTAGAGGGGTGAAGGGATATCTAGGGAGTTTGTCCGTAGCTGTCAAATGGTGCGATTAACCCTCAATTTTGGATCGTAAACAAAAGTAATATTTTCGGGAAACGATTGCGGGAAAGAAGGAAAAGGATTTTAATACATAACAGAGAAGAAAAAATATATCAGATTAGTATAAATTAATAACACAAAATGAAAATTATTGTGAATTTATAAAGAAATATACTTTGTGGTTATTTTATTTCTGTTACAGGCTAAATCCAATTCTTCATGAATTTAAATCGCAGGAAAGAAATACTTAAAGAACAATGAATGAAAAGGACTAATTTATAAAGTATTTCTGTGTGGCCCAATAGTTTCAATAATTGTGACATAATGTTATAATAGTGAATGTGTAAGAAAGATTGCTGCGTAAACAAAGAAATTTTATTATAAAATAATAATGATGTTTAATAATGTTTTGATTCCTATTATTATAAATTAAAGTTAGTTCAATAAAAATATTATTTTTATTTCTTCCTTAACCATACACAATTTCTATACGTACATATTAATTACATATTCTTTTAGAACCTATCTTTAAGCTACTCTAACTAAATTGCAACTATTTTAAATCTACAGCTCATAAATATTTACTTCAATGATTTTTATTATTCAATGTGAGATTATTTGTATAAAGTTTCAGCTAATTTCTTATTCATCCGTACTTCACACGCTTCCACATCTCGTATGACATTTATTTGCCTTGATTATTCCTTCTTCTTCTAGTTTTGAACACATACCAATAATTCTCTAGATATTTTCAAATATGTTCAGATATGCTTATTCTGCTGTCTAATTATTTCTATAATAATTAGGATGATTGGTAAACTATTGCTGTATTAAATTTGAAGAATGGACACTGGACTTATTGTACTTAAATATGTTTGGCATCTCATCCACATGATATCTTTTCCTTCAATTTGAGAGGATATTGTCGACCAATATGTTTATGTATACTGCTGAGCTCATCTTGTTTTTAGCTTCAAATTATATTTTCCAGCTACATATTTGGATATCCATTCCCAATATGCAATACTTATTTTATTATTCCTATTTGTTCATGAGACTTATCTGTCAAAACCTTAATTTATCCAGTCGTCATATGTATATCCTATCATTTTCAGATGATAGAAATATCTTTCTATCAATCCTGACAACATTAGAATAAGGGTAAGGAAATAAGAGTATTCTATATTCAAAATGTATATTCAAACACATAGCTGGAAAACTACTTGAAGCTAAAAAATAAGATGAACTCAATATTATACACATATAACTTTTAAGGAACTTTATCTATTCAAGTATTATGAAAACATATCTCACAGAAGAGAGGCCCAATTTAAATAGCATCATTCAAATACCAATTTTCCAAATTTAATAAGACAATGGTTTAACAATCATTCCAATATTTATAAAATTAATTACATATCAACATAATCATCTTATCTGCATGTATTTAAAATTGATAATAAAATTATTGTTATATGTTATAGACTAGAAGAAAATAGTGTAAAGGAGGCATATAAACATCATACAAGGTAATATGTCGAAGAATGTGACAGACTAATAAGAAATTTGAAGAAACTCTACGCAATTTGTCTCACTTTGAATAATAAAAATCATTGAAGTAAATAGTTATAAGCTGTAGATTTAAAATAGTTGTAATTTAGAGTAGCTTAAAGATAGATTCTACAAGAATATGTAATTACTGTGTACGTATAGAAATTGTGTATGGTTAAGGAAGAAATTAAAATAAAATTTTTATTGAACTAACTTTAATTTATAATAATAGGAATCAAAACATTATTAAACATCATTATTATTTTATAATAAAATTTCTTTGTTTACGCAGCAATCTTTCTTACACATTCACTATTATAACATTATGTCACAATTATTGAAACTATTGGGCCAAACAGAAATGCTTTATAAATTAGTCCTTTTCATTCATTGTTCTTTAAGTATTTCTTTCCTGCGATTTAAATTCATGAAGAATAGGATTTAGCCTGTAACAGAAATAAAAAAACCACAAAGTATATTTCTTTATAAATTCACAATAATTTTTATTTTGTGTTATTAATTTATACTCATCTGATATATTTTTTCTTCTCTGTTATGTATTAAAATCCTTCCTTCTTTTCCGCAATCGTTTTCCGAAAATATTACTTTTGTTTACGATCCAAAATTGAGGGTTAATCGCGCCATTTGACAGCTACGGACAAACTCCCTAGATATCCCTTCACCCCTCTGATTCCTACTTCCCCTCGCCTGACGCAAAATTAATGGCCGAAATTATGTATATGTACATACATATGGAGGATTCACCGCGTTAGTCAAGTTAAATGTCAAACTTAGATTGAACGGATTGAACACAAGTTGCAGCTTTTGTTATTGCAAGTGGCAAGTGATCTTGAACAATTGATAATCAGCTGTTTAATAAAGAAATTATTCGAGAGATCTAATTTAGTCCATATGCATATAAGGTTATAATATTTATTGTTTAGTCATCCAAAATGGCTTAAATGCTGTTTGAAAAAGTAAGAATAGTCGTCTGAAATTTTACTTTGGCTGCAACAACATCGTGTAAACTGCTTTGCGTTGTTTGTATTCTCGAAATTAGAAAGAAAGAGGACTTTATTGGCTAAAACAACTTGATCGTCAATTATTTGGAAGTAGAATCGAATACAGATATTACAGTTATTACAGATTGCAGACAGACTGATGCGCCAGAGAATAATTGCGTGAATTCTAATCAAGTGAAATGTCAAAATCTAGTTGAAATAGTGCTGAATGAAAATTCAATAGTAATAATCACAGCTGCTCATCTTGTTTAAAGACCCTAAATATTCTTCTGTGTTTGTGGTGAAAGAACTTTAACGCTGTCAAGAAAGATTATATGTAATGCTTGGGTGAAAGTTTCTGATTGCAGATAATTTGTTTATCGGGTAAGTGCAGTTTTTCGGTATAATTCTTCTTTGTATATAATTTGCGATAGGTGGAATGTAATAAATGGCAAATAAAGAAGGACGCACAGATAATGTTTGAGAAATTCAGTGGTTTGGTAAGAGCGTTTATTAATTACGATTTATTTAGGGTTGTATAATTTGTATAGGCTATAAGCAATATATTGGTAAGCTTATACTACACTAGTCAAGTGAAATGTCAAACTTGAGCACAATCATAACACAAGAGGCACAAACACAAGAGTGTACGCGTATTCTCAGTAGTCACAGAAGTCTGGGGCTTTTGGGAAAGTAATTTCTCGACCAATCTGGCAGGCTGTACTACTTGGGAAAAGATGAATATAGTAACAGAATAATTAGTTAATTATTTGTGTTTGATAGAAGATTCGTTGTTGAACTGTTAAAATTCTTACGATGGCGAACAAATAAAATTCAGTAATTCTGGTACAAGCAGGGTTGTCACAGTGAATTTCAGTGAATTTTAGTGTCTATATGTGTAATAGAGCCTTCTCACAGCTGATCTGCTGCGCTTTGACAGATGAAATTGCGAGATATTTGCTAATTATTAGAATTATTTAAAGTTTTTCGTCGAATAAATTATGTCGATCGTATATAATATCAAACAATATTATTTGAATGAAAATTTTATGCTATTCTTATACTCTTGGCTATAATTTATAGTGAACTTTTTTGTAAAAACCATTCGCGATTGATGCGCTGTAACAGATAAAATTACGAATAAGTCGTGGTTTAACATAATATTTTGCAGATTCTCATTGAGGATCTATCCATGTATTGTTAAATGAAATATTCTAACAATGTTTATTTAAATTTTTCTAAATATACGATTTTTAACGATTTTGTAGACTGCATATTGCTACTACTATATGCAAGTGTGTTATAGTGAATTTAACAAAGATGTAAGCATATTTAAAGCTGATATGCTTTGATAGCCTTTAATTATATACTAAAAGGATAAATTAAAGATAGTAAATGATTTTGTATAATTTCTTTAATGTTGTATTTTCAGGATGGCAAGTCAGGACTGTTTACTGCGCATAGACAAGGAATCGGCAGAATCAGCAAAATCATCAAATCCTGAATCCCTTAGAGATCTTTGCTTTAATTTGATCTGTCAGAATCTTGACACTATTTCAGAAGTTGACAGTAGTGGACACCGCACACTTAAAAAAGGCATTGTTTTTCCTAGTGAGATTTGTGAGAAAATAATTGAGCATGCTCAACGTACTAAGGCAGCAAACTTTAATGACTCATTTTTTTCTATCTTTAAAAATGCATTCACTACTAAGCTAAAAAGAATTAAGATAGTTGACAGCAGTCTCACAGATCAGTCAATAGAAACTTTGACCAGTCACCAACTTACTCAACTAGAATTGGTAGATTGTCCAAAAATCACAGAGAAGTCTATTGAATATATCAATGCAAAGTCTGAGAATTTACAAATTATGGCTTTTCGTGGTGATACCCCAATTCTTCCCAGTAAGTATTTCAATGGATTTCCTTTATATCTTTTATTTTCTATAATAATTGTAACATCAAAAATGTTAAGTTATATATTTGGATGTTATTTCAGACACTGCACCCTTTGATATTTATTATAAACGAGGGTACATTTTCAAAGCATTAAAACTCAAACGACTTGCTTTAGAGCATTTAGATTTACAGAGGCCATCACATGAATATTTAAATCTTTTAGCAGGGATGCCAAAATTAACTCATTTGGATCTTTCCAGTTGTAGTAGTATAGACAGTTTTCATTTTTATAGTCTTCTTCCAAATTTAACAGCTTTAAATTTATACAACGTACGTATTAATCACATTGCTGTAGAATTTGTGGAAAACATTTGTCACTTGAAAAAATTAATGTGAGTAAACTAGGACCTCATTTGAAAACTTTAATTATGCTCCTCAAATAGAAATTACTAACATTTTTTATTCTATATTTTAGACACCTGGATATTTCACAATCTAATATTAAAAATGGAAAATTTGAGAATCCTAATATAATTTTGGATGAATTAGTTAGAGGATTACCTAAGCTTATTTCTTTAGATATTAGTGGTACAAATCTAGCAGGAAGAGGTGTAGCTGAAAAACTTACTGCTAATGATACTGAATTATGCGATATACCAGGCTTAGCATCTAGAGTCAAGAATCCTTTAAATTTTTTGGGTTTATATGGAACAGTTCATGGAGCTTGCAAAAGGCACGATATTCCTGCTAGAGTGGTAAGTACATATATGATATTACTATGGATGAATTAAATTATTTCTTTGTTGGTTTTTGTATAATGAATAATGTTTTATAGATATCAGGAGATGCTAATGAAGATCAGATGTTAATAGCTGCTCATGTGTGTATGAATAACAAGCAGGAGCTTTTACAAAAAATTTTAAGTGATCTCTATCATATATTTAGATATCAAACTTGTAATAAAATGGATCAAGCATTACCTATTGTTCTGGAAGCAATGGAAAAGCATCCAAAGCAAAAGCACATACAAGTTTCTGGGAGTGCGACGTTATTTTACATAATTAAAACGAAAGATGAAAACAAATTCGTAGCTAGTATGAAAAGAAGAATTATTGGAACACTTTTAAATGGCATGACAGCATTTAAGGATGAAGAATCCATGATGCGCAATGGTTGCTTGGCATTGTGTCAGTTTCACATACCGAGAGACGTTGTTAGTATTGTTTTATTTATTTTATTTTGTTTTCTCTTCAGTCTTCCCTTTTTCAAAGTAACATTCAGTTATACTAATTGGATCTATCTTAGATGTGGAACTACGAGGCTGTTGTAAAAATTCTGTTACACTCAGTAAAGTATTCGGAGCCAGAGGGTTTTGTGCAGAGAATTGGAATTTATTTATTAAATTCCATGGCGTGCCAAGTGGAGGGAAAGGAAAAACGTTTATTAGGTGATTTGGGCTGTGTAACAACCATGCTAGATTTAGTAACATACAGGTTGGAATCTGGTATATTTGACGACGTTCTTGAAGTTGCATGGTCAACTATGTGGAATATAACTGATGAGACGCCAATAAATTGCGAGCGCTTTCTAGCTGAAAAAGGAATGGACCTGTTTTTACAATGTGTCCAGGTGAGGAGGCAGCAATATAATAGATTCTGTTACATAATACCATAAAAATACATTTTAATGAATTTGACTTTCGTAGCAATATCCTCGAAAGGAAGAGTTGATGAGGAATATGATGGGATTACTGGGGAATGTAGCGGAAGTCGATTATTTAAGAAAGCATTTGATGGAAGACCGGTATATTGCGGTTTTTGCTAGTTTGCTTAACTCAAAAAGTGATGGTATTGAAGTGTCGTACAATGCAGCTGGGATTCTTGCTCATATAGCGTCAGATGGTGCTAAAGCATGGACCGTTGAATCGCAAGACCGAGATGAGATACTTGTACGCATGGTCATCGCGATCAAACGTTGGGATTTGTTTTCTCAACGTAATATCAATTATCGATCGTTTTTACCTTTATTAAGATTGCTAGATGTCTATCATACTCCTGCGTGTCGATATTGGGCTGCGTGGGCTCTTGCCAATTTGACGAATGTCTATCGTAAATATAATCCTTTACGCCCGTATTAATTTTATACAATTAAACTTGCTTTTCTAATTGTAATGGGAATTTTCTCTTTTTTCTTTACAGCAACCAAATACTGCGAATTAGTTGAAAAGGAAGGTGGCTTAGAAAAATTACAAAATCTGCTGTGCCATCCAGGACCGATCCCTTCAGTTAAGGAATTGGCTCAGATGGTAATAAAAAATTGTTATCAATATAAATACTAATGAAAATAGTAGAGGTTTCGCATCGTTAGATTTCAAAGATTGTACCAGATCTTACTTGTGTTTGAAAGACTTCAAACGATTAGTAGAAACTTTAGAATAATGGATAAAAAAGCGAGATGAGTTCGTTAAGGGGGAAACACATGTGCAAGCTTAAAAAATTGCATTATTTTTTTTTTTTTCATAAATGGCTAGAGTAAGTCTTCAACATTATATGTCCAAAGCTTTGAAGTAAAATTAAACAAATCTAAGAAGTTATAGCCTTAAAGGTGTCGTGCTGCGCAAGTAGTACTAATGCTGCGGGCGCACAAGTAGGTGTGAGAGAATAAAACTGTAGACCCCTTTCTTTCAAAACGTACTTTTCTGAATTGGCGTAAGCTTTCATGTAAAAACTATTCAACTGATCTTGATGAAATTTTCGACAGTGCTTTATAATATTATTACCTTCTGTGTGAACCTACGTGTTTTTACATATTCATAAACAAAAACTATTTTTATGCAATAAAAATTAAGAAAAACGGGATCAAAATTAACAGTATTTATTTAAAGGGGTATAACTTTTCTAAATTTAAAGAGTTTTCAAATATCGAAGGTTCAAATAGAAACTGTAGATGTAAATTACAAATTTATGTGTTGTTTTGTAATTTCAGATAATAATTGTAATATCAGTAAATTACGCAGTTTTGAGAAACGGGTGTTGCGGCGGCATAAAGATGCACGAAAAAGTCGGGCATTTAAAAAAAAATGCGGGGGAATGGGTTTTAGATAAAGATATAAACAATTGTATATATTAATTTCGAATATCAAGAATTGAATTTTCTATATAAACAAAGAAATTGAAAATCATCCATTTTTGAAGCTTCTACATGTATTTCCTCCCTTAAACAAATGTAATTCATTTATAATTTATTAGCGGACGTATGGAATTTTTGTTATATCTTTTACGATCCTCAACGAATACCTGCTGATACTGTTAACTAAATTATCTCAAGTAATTTGTAGTGTACACAAATTAAAGTGATAAAAATGCTAAACACATTACGTATAAGACTTTCAGCAGTGCAATTTGATTTTGCAAGAAAACTAAGCTTTTCAAATGTTATGTACTACATGAAGTGTACTTTGTTCATTTTGATCATTTATTAAATTATCCTTTTTCTTTTTCAAAATGATAATTTTAATAATTAACGATGAGCAGCAGTTAACCGATTTATCTATTACTAATTTCTGGGCCATTCAGTTAGCTTTAGCTTTATCAGTGTTAAGACGTGTCATATAATGCCTTCTGATATTTAAATATTTTATTATGCACGATATTTTCTTCTTTTTAATAATGTTTCCGAAAAACATTATTAAACAATAAGTTAAATATCGTATATACACTGCAGGCCAAAAGTTTAGGACCACCTGACAAAATTGTCAGAATGACATGCTCTTCTTTATGTGCGAGTGGTTTAGCAGCCCTAGGAGTTAAAAGAAATTTAAGAGTACCGTTGGAAAGCTTATAAAATTCCGCATCCAACCATAATGATTTGATCTAAAAAAATCCAGTAGTTGCCCATATTATAGAATAGAGATATCATACAATTTTTTATGTCTTTTTATATATGGATACTCAATTTCAATGACTTGCACCAGGTATAGTAATAGTCTTACAATGTTGAAACTTAAGTATGTGAAAGCTTGAATCTTAAGCTTTCATTTAAGACCAAAAACATATATAAATTGTTATTTGGTCCGCAGTTATTTGACAATTAGTCGGGCAGTGTGCGACCAGCATTTTGCCCGGAAAACATCTGCTCGCCAAGCTCTAAGAACAAATGCAGGTCGGTATAAGTTATGGGTGCCAAATGGGTACCACTTTTAATTTTTTTTATTTTTATTATTAACAATACTACGTGTTCCAATTCAATCAATAAAAGTATAAATATGTTAATTGTATTTAAACTTTCATTGATTTATTTGAAACCGTAGAATAGTTGTTAATCAAATGAAAGAAAAGTTAAACGTGGTTCCCCCTTTTTGCACCCATAATTTATACAGACCTGAATTTACTTCAAGAGCTCAGTGAGCAGACGTTTTACGGGAAAAATGCTGGCCGAACACTGCTTCATTAATTATGTAATAATTGCGGACCTAATAAGAATTTATAAACGTTTTTGGACTTGCATGAAAGCTAAAGATTCAAGCTTTCACCTACTTGAATTTCAAATGCCTCAGACAATTATTATGAGCGGTGCAAAGAATTGAAAATTGATATCAATAATTAAAGAGACGTCGAAAATGTTGTCATGTTCCTCTCCTTGAATACAGACACCCTTTAGATTTTCTTAGGTCAAATTAATGCAGTAGGATGCGGAATTTAATAAGCTTCACGACGATATCCTTAAATTTGTTCTACCTTTTAGGGTTGCCAAACTACACGCACTTAAAGGAGAGCCTGTCTTTTTCACAATTTTACCAAGTGGTCCTAAACTTTTGGCCTGCAGTGTATATGTTTCTTCTAAAGTAGTTTTATACATGGATTAAAATTTATTTTTGCCAACACAGAAATCGTAGAGAATGATTAATTCTAAGAAGTAAACATTCATATTTGTTAATGTTGCCAATATTTTCTGGGTTTCATAACAATATGTTTAGGATAAGAGTCTGCATAAATTGTTGTACAGGTTGCTAAATATATATCAATAATATTAAAAAGATTTATAAAAGTTTTTTTGTAAATATGGTAGTGATGATAAGAAAAGTATAATAACTTTTTTGAAACTATGTGAGGAGCTCAATTTTTCGTGCATGGTTTGAGTGCGGAAGCATTACTTTTATACACTCTTTCCAAAAGCGTGCGTAAAAATGGTGCTTCCGGACGCAAGCCATGCACGAAAAATCGAGTTCTTCGTATAGTGTTTTTATAATTATATATGCAAAACGTGCGAGAAGGGTTTTTTAACTTTTGTCACTGCTGTACTCTACACACGTTAAACAAACATGCTTCTTGCACTAGTTGCAAATTGTACTATTTTAATATTCCTAATATTTTACAAACTATACAAAAATTCATTTAGGTATAAATTCGTTAGGCCGATAGCATACAAAATTATTTATATAACTCGTTAAATATAAACAATATCAAAAATAGTCTACAGTCATTTTTTATGAATAAGATAATAAGTAATAAAAACTAATGATCTTTTTAATATTATTAATATTTGCCGAGCTTTATAACAATTTATTCAGAATCTTGTCCTAAACATATCTTTATAAAATTCTGAAAATATTGGTAATATTAAAAAATTATATAAATATTTTCTTCTCTCAGAGTCTACACTTTTGCCTAGGGTTTCCAGGTTAGTACGAATTAATTTCAATCTCCATATAAAACTGTTAATAGTAACCTGTAGTTAAAACAATCGTAGATTTTGCTTAAACTCGCATCATCAATGAAGATAAAGAGAAGTGGATGAAGTTGTATTAGAGTATGTACCTTGTTGTAAATACGAGAATTAGTTTGTATAAATGGAACGTTAAGACTATATTTTTGTTTTTATAAAGTATAATTACTTATGCATATCGCTCACTGACTGTAACCACGGCACAACAGAAATTTCAAATATTTAAATATAAATAAATTTAAAATGAGAAATTATATTTACATAACATTAGACCAAACAAAGAATTAATATTATGCGATTGATTGTAGTAGTTTTGTTGGTATCTCCATTAGTTTTTATGAAGATAATACATTTTAGTTTTTATGCTGCAAAAAAGCCTATAAAATCAATATGTGCCACTACTACTTTTACTAAAAATAAGTAATTATCAAAAGTACTATTTCTGTAATTTTGGCATATGTTTGCCAACACTGAATTAAAGAATGTAAAACTAAAAATACTTTTTTAGAGATAGATACTTTGAGACTATTACAAAAATATCTATAAAACTTCTTGATAGTACTATTGCTTAATAATTCTAAATACATCAAGACATCGTGCCTCTCAGCTATTCGATGAAAATCATTATAAGCCTTATCTACTTGTACTTCGTTAAATGAAACTAATGCTTTTTCTCAGCGCGACATCTTTATTTCTTAATATATTCACTATTTTATGCTGGTCTTCGTCGTGAGTCATTTTGCACAATAAAATTTATTTATATTACCTTTTCTTAATTCTGAAAGCAAATACATCTTTAAATGTATTATGTTTATTTCATTAATATTTTTAATCCCAGACAGTAATACCTTATAAATGTGTAACTTTATTATGGCGCTCTAGATTTTTTAGTAATTGTACTAGCGTTACATAGTGTGACGACACATATGGACACGAGTGTAACAAACGCGTAATGTTTTTAAATAACAATTTTGACGTTTATGTTTTCATTTTTGTGCAACAGATTACAATATATTTGTAAGCAATAGAATTAATATTCTAATATGCAGCAGCTTACAAAAATACTGCAAGTATAAATTTGTTTTTTATAGGGTTGTGCCAGTGTTTGCAATACTTGCAGTAAAGCTTCTTGCAATTTCCAAATTTTTCAATGCAAAAGTGATACAATCGCTAACCAGCAGAAATTAAGAGATATATTTAGGGAAAAATTATTTAATGGTAGAATATCTGAGGTAAAATTGTTGCACTGGTTTAATTAAAGTTTATCTATTTTTGAGTTTTGCCTTTATTACAGCCGGTGAGCGATATACAGGGTTTCCCGAAATTTTTGTTGTACGGGACATGCCGTTATTAATTGTATTTAGATAAAAAAAACTCATATATATTTTTATTATCGCTAAAAATATGTCAAATAGCTATATTAGCTTGACTTTGAATAGGGGCTGGTGATGAAAAACTTGTAACGGTCACGTACAACTTTTTTCACTGGATATGTATAATTTTTATTGCATATTCTTATAGCCATTCTCAGAAGCTTAGCAAACAGCTATTTCCAGTTTTTTGTTTCACGTGGTTGTTTACGAGACATTTTCACTTGAAAATATATGTAGGTGGCAACTATTCGTGTACACGCGTAGCTGTCACGTGCGCTTTAGAGTTTCCAGAACATCTTTTTTTAAGAGAATTTTTAATTTTGATAATTTTTTTTCTTTTCTTCTATAAATTGTATTATTGTTTATTTTTTTAAATAAATATGTTTGTGATAATTAATTTTTTTTTATTTTTTGGTTTGAGCTGTTCTTTATATAGTACAAACTTTTTGGCAATCCTCGCATATTACTTCCAACAAATTTACAACTATAAGCAATTTCAAGTCGAAATCACATAAACGACTAGATGAAATGAAAAAATGAATATAGATTATATAAGTTCATGACATAAGTTACAGTTATATACAATCAAAAATAAGAGATAATTTTTAATAAAAGCTTTTTTAGTAGCAAAATGTACATACAGTCTATAGCATCAGACTGCCTATAGAAATCCATCAGATTACGATATTTTCTGTTCCCGCCATAGTGGGCAATCTCGCCTATACATTATGCAGTGCTGAAACTTCGTATATACTATCGATAGATTTTATGCACATTCTGTAGGAGTTTTGCATGTTAGAAAATAGCCATCAACGGACGGTCATTGTAAAGATAAATTAATTATTTCTCTTTTTCGTATTTATTTTGTTATACAAATAATTTATGATACACTATAGGTTAAAACGTCAGCAAATTTTACGATTTTGAGAAAAAAAAACGCATTTAAATCTTTTTAACATCTAATAGCTAATATTTTATATAACTCAGATTTAATATATTCTGATAGAGTTGAGAGAACTCGATTGACCACCGTTTTTGTACCTGCAGGACTTTTACAGAATCTCTATAAAATCTGTTGACAGATTGTAGGAAGTCTCTGCACTGTAGAATCTGTGAGTCAGACTCCCCGCCCTAGTAGAAACAGAAAAAGTCAAGATCTGATTCAGAAGTTGCTTACAGATATTGCTACTAAGGTTACGGTGACCTGCTATGTCATTCAACTTGGTCTTGGGGTCAAACAAATTTAGCCACCTGATAGGTTTTTAAAAATACTAACAATATGTTTGAATTCATTTTTTACTAAATGCAATGAATAAAATAGTCTGTGTAACATAGATTTCGAGAAACTCTGTATATATACTATTGCTTATATTATGTCGAGATAAAAGATCTGATCTTTTTGGTTTTTAAAAGAAGAAAATTGTATTGAATTTTTGTTTGAAGTTTATACTAAATAATATTGTATTAAAACGATTCAAACTGTATTTTCCATCAAACATAATGCATGCTAAATAAATACAGCAATTGTTATTAATATTAGAATTGTATAAATTTTGTAAGATCTATGCCCTTTCCAATAATTAAATTTACATTCCCGTTAAACCTTATTATTATTAAAACTAATGATTATACTATTAAAATAAGACAAAAAGTTTTAATACAAAAATAATTTTAAATTTAGTATAAGTATTACAAGAATTTCAAAGTATTCTTCTTTTCGGGTATAATAATTTCGGTAAAATTTATGGCTCTGCTCCAATTTCTAGTTCTGCAGTTATAGCTAAAAGGTTCAATCATTCAACCTATAAAACTGAAGCTAGATTTTAATGGTATTGTTCCGTTGGATAGAGGTATGAAGTACCTGAAGGTTTGCCCCCATCACATGCTCTTGGTCTTCTTTCCGAGCTGGGGCGTCTTACGCAAAACACCCGGTATACACATGAATACATGTCTTATTGTGCATTCAGAATACTATGAAAGAAACTAAACTAAATAGCTTTGAGCAGTAAAAGTATGCGAGCAGGAAGGAGAAAAAAATTTATCTGTGACTGGAGTGGATATGAATGGGCTTAATTGGCTACCCTGTCGAATACATAAAAAATTATTTTTTGTTTCCATCCACGTTTCGTGGTATTCTAGGTACACTGTTCAAACTTCAAAACTGAATCATGTACAGGTATAGTTTCTGCTTCCCTATACTATCTTTAGTTGAGTTCGGAATTAAACTCTTTTCACTCCGACGGAGCTTTCCCTAGAATTCCCTATTCACTCCGTCTAGTAATTCTGTGTCCGGGAGCAAGTTAGAGAGTGAAATCACCACCCTTATTTACGCTCCGATCTCGTAGTCTTAGGTCTTAGCTCTATTGTATTTTTTTTTCGTGACGACGGAAATAGTCATCAGAGAATAAGTTTTGCATATTCAAATAACGGAGTTCAGCTGAAGTAAAAATGTCTGAACTTACTGTTCGCTTTAATGATATTCATACTACCAACATTGTGTAAAAACTCATTGTACATACAAGGCATTAATAAATCAACATAAAAACTCTCATCAAATCTCATCAATCAACTACCATCTTGATTCCAATCACATATGTATAGTGATACGAACGGTATTCTGAATTTACAAAATTTTCAACAAACCTCTTTATCTAAAGAGGGCAAAATCGTGAGTCTACGTCCCGAACGAACCAAGAGGGATAAAGAAGATCTAACCAAACAGCCTTATTCAGGACGTAACATTAACAATATCAGTGTTATATCCGTACCCGTAATACTAATACCCCGAAGGATGATGCTGTGTAACCTCAGTATTACTTTGCCGACATTTAACTTAACCTACGTCAATTCGTTATTAGCCTTTTCTAAACCTTATTCTCATGATTTTTAATTCTTAATTAAAAATATCCTGCCGCATATGATTCATCGTATATTTCTTCCAAGCTATCTGCACCAATCTAGGTAAGTTGGTAAAGCAGATATTATATCAGTAGCTTTACGATTTTAATATAACGATATTAATTGAAATATTCTACAAATTAAACTAAATAAGCTTTAATTATTATTACTGATCCTAATCCTTGTTGAAAAGTTTATTTCCATTTTTCACTACATTGCTTGTCTAATATCTAAGAAAAATAAATTTTGAATTTTTTCATAGATTTTTTTTACTTTAATTTATAGAAAGAAATGTTAGAAATTGGTCTGAGGGTCGTAAGAGGCCCTGACTGGAAATGGGGTAACCAGGATGGAGGAGATGGTCATGCTGGAACAGTCGTTGAAATTGGCAAACCTCCTCCAGGAAGCTCTGCTGTCAGTCCTATTCCTGTGGATAAGACTCCTGACAAGACTGCAATCGTTCAATGGGATCAAGGCTCTAGAAGCAATTATAGAATAGGTTACCAAGGTGCTTTTGATTTAAGAGTATTTGACAATGCAGCTACCTGTGTCAAACATGCAAATATTATTTGTGATGGATGTAAAAGACATGGAATCATGGGATTCAGATGGAAATGTACAATATGCTTTGATTATGACTTGTGCACTCAATGTTATATGGCTGATGAGCATGATTTGACTCATCCGTTCCAAAGATTTATGACTAATAATTCTGTTGGGTAAATAATTAATTTCAGCTGATTGATAGAAAATAAAGTGCTAATTAATTATTTTTTTACTAGAGTGCATTTGAGTCCAAGAGAAGGATGTACTAAAATAGAGCTAAAGGGTATATTTATTGGGGCGAAAGTCATTCGCGGACCAGACTGGGAGTGGGGAAATCAAGATGGAGGGAGAGGTAAAATAAGAAAAAGAAAATTTCTTTCATGTTACACAGTTATGTTGAATTCAAATTTTTTTAGGACAAACTGGGAGAGTAATGGATATTCGTGGCTGGGATAATGATAGTGGTCGCTCTGTTGCAACAGTTACATGGGGTACAGGAAGTACAAATGTTTATCGTTTAGGTTACAAAGGATGCGTTGATCTGCTCTATGTGGAAGATACCAGTAACGGAACATACTACAAAGACCATCTTCCTCTCTTAGGCCGACCATATCCATTAATTTCAGATTCTGAAAACAATAGTACACCATTAGTGAGCACTGGCTCAGTGTCCATCTCTAGTCCAGGTCATATTACTTTTAACATTAACGACAAGGTAAAGGTATTGCTAGAAGTCGACACTCTCAAAGAAATGCAAGAAGGTCATGGTGGTTGGAATCCACGTATGGCTGACTACATAGGAAAAGTACGAAATGTAGTTTGAAATTTCTATTAAAAAAATGTTTTCAATTAATTCTTCATTTTTTCAATTGCTTTGAGCAGATCGGAATAGTACATCGCATAACTGATAAAGGTGACGTAAGAGTAGAGTATGAAGGATGCAATAATAGATGGACATTTCATCCAGGTGCTCTGACCAAAGTAACCACTGAGCCAAAATTTTCTCTTAATGATATTGTGAAGGTGAAAACCGATTTAGCTGCGGTAAAACTTTATCAACGGGGACACGGTGAATGGATAGACGTAATGAAAACCGTACGTATAATTACAAAACTTATATCAAAGTTACTTATAGACTAGATTACTTATTTGTTTAACATTTTCATAACAGGCATTAGGTAAAACGGGTAAAATAATTAAAATATACCCCGATGGAGATTTACGAGTAACTTTGGACTGCCATACTTGGACGTTCAATCCTCTCAGTGTTACTTTGGTTTCTGATGCAGAAGCTAAACGATTATATGAATCTAGTAGGGATAGAGATGCTTTAGGTATGTTATTTGATATTATGAACTGTTTTAAAAGCAAAGTAAGACTTTATCGCTCAAACACGTTTAGCAGAAAACACGGATAGTGAGGTAGAAAAATTATTGCGGGATGCTGCAAGAGGTGACGCAGGAATACCTGCTATACGGGAATTTTTAAAAAAATATCCTGGAAGGGTGGACGCTCAAGGCGGTGGACCGGGTGGGGGCAAAAAGACCTGTTTACAAGTTGCTGCACATCAAGGTCACCGAGAACTTTGTATTCTACTCTTGGATGCCGGAGCATCTTTAAGAATAGTTGATGAGGATGGCGACACGCCATTGCATTATGCAGCTTTTGGGTAAACCTGTATTATTTTGTTAGAAAGAAAAAGAAAAGTGGTATGCAAAAATCTCTATTATATTCATTTTCCTGTGTAGGAATCAACCAGAAATAATGGAGCTTTTACTATCAAGAGGAGCGGCGATTAACGCTGTTAACAATGGTAAATGCAGTGCGTTGCACGTTGCAGTTAACAAACAGCACTTTCAGTGTGTTCGAACTTTGTTACGACACAACAGTGATGTTAATTTACAAGACTCTTACGGAGATACAGCATTGCACGATGCAATTGGAAAAGACGCAATAGATATTATAGATTCACTCTGCGCTTGTGACAGAGTAGACTTTACGTTGCGTAACAAGCGAGGCTTCAATGTACTTCACCATGCAGCTCTAAAGGGAAATGCTCAGTACGTCTATCTATTTTACACATTTTTCAAAATAAGCAGATGTTTACGGCGATAATAAACAATGAAATAAATTAATTATTTTATTGACAGTGCAACCGAACGAATTGTAGCGAGGGCACAATATCTGGTTGATGTGAAGAAGGAAGATGGTTTTGCAGCTTTACATTTAGCAGCATTGAACGGTCATAAGGAAGTAGCCGCTATCCTTATGTCACAAACCGGAGGCCGTGCAGAGATTGACTTACGAAATAAACGCCGACAAACACCTCTACACTTGGCCACTTCGCAAGGACATTGGGCTCTTGTTGAGCTCTTGGTACACCACAATGCGGACGTAGCAACAATTGACGAAGACGGGGATACACTGCTACATGTAGCAATAATCAAAAGTCCTAATCATCAAACGACAATTTCTATACCTGAATGCGGTCGGGATTCGCCATTGATATACGCGGTAAATATTAGCGCTGTCTCTCTATATATTTAAACGTAAAAAATTATTAATGGGATTAGATGATTATCTCAATCTGATTTTTACCCTAGATATGGCAAAGATTGGCAAAACAAGGTGCAAAGACTGAACTAGCATTAGCTTGCTTTCTAGTGAGTGTAGACAGGAGCTGTGCTTTGCTCGATCAAAAAAATTCAAAAAACAAAACACCATTGGACCTACTGCATGGACCGCAAGCTGCCTTACATACCGAATTATTGCAGTCCTATCAATATCAAAGTCATCGTACATTGTTAGAGTAGGTATTACTTTCTCTCTCTTCGATTTACATGTACAAGTGTGATTCTGTTTCAAGTCGTACAAGCTTATAGACCATTTGAGTCTTTAATTTATCTATTATGTTATTGCAATCTTATTGGAGGCAGTTATAAAAATCCTAATCTTAAAATGGAGTCTAGCTCAATGTGAGATATAAAATCGTCCTTTTCGTGGTGTAGCGTGATATAGGTTTTGCTGAGAAAGTACTGAGTGAATTTAGCTAAAATGTAACTGAATCAATTCAACGAAGTATATCTTGATGTCTATTGTAATCTATGAATAACTAGACATACTCGGCCGTATGATTATAAATTATTAGTTTACCCGTATCTTAACTAAAATTTAATCCATTTACAGGATAGAAAACGGTTCATCATCCAATTGTTCGGCACCTTTGATTTGTCGAATGAAGGAACGAGAAAAATCATGTGAAGCGAAGAAACGTAGTCAGGGTAATGTCGAAATCGAATGCAGAGGGTGTTCAGGGAAAATATCGGATAAAACAGATGAAAATAAACCAGAATCTAGCGTTAAAATCGTAATAAACTGTACCCGCTGTGGACATAATATTGCTAAACCAATAGAGGTCTCTAAGTCAAATGAGGATGATATTGTAGAAGAGGGGAAGAAAGAAAAAAAAACAGATAAGGATCAGGAAAAGGAGAAGGAATTGGAAAGGTTACGTTATTTGGAAACTAGAATAGCTGATCTTGAAGAAGCAAATATGTGTAGCATTTGTATGGAACGTAGACGTAATGTTGCTTTTCTGTGTGGACATGGGGCCTGCGAACATTGTGCAGCACCTTTAAAAACTTGTCACATGTGTCGTAAGCAAATTACCAAAAAGATCAATTTATATTAAACAGGAACTTGTGTATTTATACGCCAGTATTGTAATTAATTTTCAAAAAATGTGGGAAACCTTTTATACTGTTTTTTTGTCTTCTCTTTTTTTAACTAAAAGTATACTGCAAAATTTAACTTGATCTTGGCGTAAAACATTATATTCAATTTTAATTAGTATTCTCTCCTTCTCTTTGTACGCCATGGCTGTTCAATTATTTCCAATACGAAAATTTCAAATAGAAGATATATTTTTATCATTTCTAAGTAAAAAGTGTTTCAGAATTAAAAGACCATTATTTCGAAGCTTTCCGTTTGTTCCTAAATATTTCTAGCGGTGTTTAGCCAATAGTAAATTTTGAATTAAGAAATTTAAAACTACGTGTGAGAGATTTGACCCGGTATGGCTTCCAAAAAAATGAAGTCATAAAGGTTAAGGAGAGAAAGATAGGAGTAAGACTGAGCATCCAAAGTGGCATACGCAGATGGGATAATTCAAAATTTTAAAGGAACAAGGTTCTGAAATCGTAATGTACGATAGTGCTAAGGGTACTGTGATAATAAAAGGATAAATAGGAGCTAGTCCTAACTCCTAGGCTCCTAGCTTCGATGAACGAGAAGGTCGAGAAGGTGAACTGGCACGACTCGCAAGCTTAAATACGTTCTAAACAAAATCTGACTAGCGAGAAACACTCGCGAGGCGGCCATCTGGCGGCGCTGTGCCAAAGTGGGGAGTACGGAAGAGAGACAGAGAGTGCACCGGAGCGAGGCGGCCCGAGAATTCCGGACCGCTCACAGCAACACACCTCCGATACTCCGATCCCGAACACTACGAAAGATGTTTTTAATTGAAAGCTAGATTAAAGAATAATCCATTAGCCTTATTTGAAAAACAGTGATACAATTTGAAATGTTTCGATTCGCTATAATTGAGCGCCCACCCAGTATAATATATAAGAATTGCCAAAACTTTATACGCGTTTTACGCACGTAATGATGACCGGTAATATTTGATTGATCATGTGTAGTACCAATTATGTGCCATATATATAGCTAATGTTAGGATTTACGCAAAGATCATATTTACATGAATACAAGAAACTGGGAATTTAATGTTAGATCTGTTTTGTTGCCTAAACTTTTTGCATTTTTCATTAAAAGTGTACATATCATGTGATATATAATATTACAGTTTTAGTGAAAAGTACATAGGAGACAACAAAAACAACTATATTGATTAAGTATTTTGATATACTATTTATTTATTATCTGAATACTATTTCCTGTATTCATGTAAATATACACGCAGTAATTTTATCGCAAAATCTTTCTCGAAAAATTGTCGGCATTTCGTCATCTCTATCCCGTCCAATCATATCCTGTTAGCGAAATACTTTGCGACTTAACATCGTGTGTTTCGAACAAAATACGGAAATGTCATCATACGTAATCTCTCCACGAGTGATGGTTAACATATCGAAAGTATAACTTTTTATCAAAAAACATTTTATATATCAAACTCCTGATTACAAATCTGACCTGAAGCATTGCATTTATTTCCCTAATTTTAGAAGCTGTAAAAATACAACAAAACATCACAAAAACGATATTAGAAAATATACGAGTAGTATTGTGATTAGAACATCACTTGCTGCCAGCTGGTGTACGATTTTTAATATATATATTAATATAATAATTACTATTAATAATTGGCATTCTTTTATTTGCCGAAAACGAGTCAAAAGATTTTTAAATACGAAAACAATTTTGAATATCCTAACGAGATTAAAATTTCGTAATAATAGTGGATTGTATTGTCTTAAGTCTTTACTGTAAAAATTAGAATGATCATGGAATAATTTTAACACGTCAATGAATTTCTACACTTGTACGTAATTTACGAGATTATATAAATAAATGAATTTCAAGTAAACATTTTCATTCAATATTTTTCTTTGCTTCCGCTGTATCTCATCAAAAAACATCATCGTCAATAATGTGACTTGCAAAAATACTAATATAAAAAAAACGATCAGCTTCTGTGATTATTGCAGACAATAAACAACAATAACAATAACAAACGTACAACACATAATGTCACATTCAAACCAAATTGAGATGGGCATTGTCTTAGCTTAGCAAGCGATCTTATTTATTTTGGTACTTGATAAGATTCGATAATTGTATGTTACAATATTGAGCCAGTTTTGCAAAACTGTAGCAGTAGTAATGATAATAATATAATAATAGTAATATTTTCCTAAATAACCTAACGCAATATAGTATTATTAAGTGATACAGGGTTATTTAATACCTAATAAAATTAACAAATTGCAGTATTATAGCCATGGAGCAGGATCACCTAGATTTCTTCAAAGTCGTTTAACCTTTCAATCTTCTATTTTTTATTGATCCTTACCTGGAGCCGATTTAGTCGGTGATCCATACGTAGGGCAACTCTTTGTATAAGATTCGAACTACCAATTTCAGTAAGTTTTTTTGTTTACTAATATTTATTTCCATTTTCAAGAATTGATATGAACTCCCATTATGTTACGAAGCAGATGGTCTACTTTGCAATACGCTTTAGCTTAGAACAATATTTCCACATAGAGAAATAGAACTGTGTCGCAAGGTACACTATCAAGTCTTGAAGGATACAAAAAAATAATAACTGAAAACAAATACTTGAAATACTGTGTACTTCGATTTCTTGTGATTTCTAGATTTTTCGGAACCGTTGATGAAAAAAGAATTTCCATTTCTTCAGGCTATTACAAAAAACAATATGAATAATAATGAACTCTGCGTTCAATGACTATCTTCCCCGATGAAAGATCAAATGTCTCACCTTTCACAAAATTTTACTCTTACCGTATCGTATTAAAATTTCAACGCGTATCAATGTTAATAATATGGTGAATCACGGAGAAGCTGTCGCCATGAATTGAACTTGAGAAATGCATCGTCGGTTAACTGCATAATCATTACATTTCCCCCCTTCAAGAAAATATCGATATTCCTGTTAAGAGGGGTTTCGGTCTAAAAATGCTATCTATGTCGCAACGCACTTTTCTTGCACTGATTCATCCGGAATAAGTATTATCAATTACAATATATTCCTGAGCACAATATTTCGAAGTTTCATGAATGCTTCAGCGGCTGATGATACAATTATTCCAACCACAATGCACAAATTTTAATACATATTCAAAAAATTATTTTTATGTAACTTAAATTTTATTCCTAACAACGATAACGAATTAATATATACATATATTTGTAATGTTTTCTCTCATTTCCGTTCTTTTGTAATTCATTAACTACAAATCGATCAAAATAAAATTGACATGTTGAGATAAGGGGAGTAGGAATGAAGAAAACTGACGATAAGCAACAATAAAAACTTATTGCAAGATAAAAAAGGACGACTTATCGGAATAAATCAGTGCTCAAAAAGTGAGCTGCATAATTACGTAAGAGGGCAGGTTTCGCAGGCGACTGTAGTATACAAGTTCAAGGGAAGTTGTACAAAGTTTAAGCTACAACTGGTTCGGGGCTACAAGGCTGGAGTTCCGTTTCGGTCTGTGGCTCAGCAGCGTTCGTGCTGTTAGCACTAGTAGATGTTGAGGTGCCCGAGTCGTGGTTTGGACCGGGATCGGGTGTCACGGCTGCCCACTGTGTTGTGTAAGGCGCGGCTCTTGCTTGTCGTCTCGCTTTCCTCTTGGCACGTCTCTGTTCCATCACAAGACGCAAACGTCGCATCTTCCCCTTTGTCGCCTCATTCTCTTTCGATAACTCTTCTATCAAGGAAATTAAAACCCATGAAAAACCTTAATTTATGTAATAAAATGAGGCTCAATTTATATCAAGGCAACATAGAGGAACCATTTTGACTTTTTATTTTCTCCGTTATGAGATCTTGCCCATACAAGGACAAAAGCTCCTCTATGCCTCTTTTGGTGTAGCTAAAGCTTCACATTTTAATTTGTAATTTGCATATACCGGATACGTACCAGTTGTACAGCCTGACGTGGAAGAAGAGTCATGAGGTCCCGAAAGATTTGACGAGCTCTCCGCAGCATTATCCGCAGATGCCAGAGAAACTTGGCGATTGTTTGCATGCCTGTGATGGTGTCTATAGTGGCCCGCTGTTGCAGCAGGCGTGGCGCAGAGGAGGTCGTTCAATATATGTATAATAGTGCTAATGTCTCGTTTAGGGCGACCGTGACGATCTTGAAGAGCTGGATTCAAGGTACCGCTGAATGTACCAGAATACACTCCCTTTCCGTGATGGTGCATGCTTTCTATTATTGCTCCTTGTCTACGCCTGGCATTTTCCTAAAAGTCCAATTACGGAAATTAAAACGCTTCTTCCAAAAAGCAATATGAAAATTTTTTTAACTATTAATATGCAAGATTGCACGATAGAAATGTAGCATTTTGTCGTTCATTAAATCCTGATAAGTGACGAAAACTAATTAACAAAGAAATAGAGAAAGAAACTGCTGCTATTTCAAGCTTTGACCTCTGACTTTAATTGTATTTACCCGAAACGTACATCTATCAGGATATCAACAAGCGAGCCTAAGACTATTGAATAATTGGTACACTGGGGGAACTGGCATCGGTAATAATGTATACCTCTGCGAGGTCGACCCGCGAGGTGAGTACCTCAGAGGATAGCTGTTTAAGCTTCTGCGTGAGATTGCGGGAGGCTTCGGCCAGTGCTCTGGTGTCTAGGGTAGGCGTTTTGCTTTGGTCTATCAACGAAGTTCCGGGACTCCCATGGGAAGTGGAGTCCCCATCAATGCTTTTGCCCATATCCCCGGAAGTCTGCTGCTGGTAATGGTGGGCAGAACAGAACTTCTTTCTAGGCGAAAGGTTGTCATAGGACGATGTGGATTCTAAGCTGACGGAAGAGGTAGATTGTTGCTGATCAGCAGAGTTCGGCGCATCAGGTGTGTTTGGTTGCTTATTTCTCGAGCGATGATGATGATGGTGGCGGTGGTAATGATGATAGTAATGATGGTGATGCGATAACGGTGGATAAGGCGCACCAGCTGTCGGTGAATTTCCCGCCGATCCAGGGCTGTCTGGACCACCGTTGGAAGATCCAGGAGTGGATTGAGCTTGCTGGGATTGGCAAAAGGGGGAGTGCGGAGGACTGGTAGGGGAATGAGTGGAGGAGATCGGTGACGATGAGGGGGTGGTCGACGATTCATTGCCGCAGACTGGACTCGCGCTTGTCGTCGTTGTGGTTGCTGTAGTTAAATTTGTACCACAACTGGCTACCGCTTGGAACGCCGACGCCATTGTATTGTACAGGGATGTTTTCAATGCTCGCATGTTGCGCTTTTGCAGTTTCCTGAAGGCGCTGTTCACTGTGCGAGATAAGACTGTTGGCTGTCTGCTTTGCAGGCTCGATAAGACGTGATTCGACGTCACTCCGTTGCTGTTTGTTGTATTTGTGCCACCGACACCATTGCTAGTGTTGGTCGTGGCAGTGTTGCTGCTATTGTTGCCGTTACTACTGCCATTTCCAGCAAGGTTTAAGGAGGACGTTGAGCTTCCACCGGTGTTACTGTGCGTTTGACTAGTGCCAGGAGAGGCTGGCGTTACCGTGGAAAGTTGCAGCTGTATCAACATCATGTGGTCTCCCAGTCTCATCGTCAGGTTCAATGGCGCCTTCCCGGACAAGAAATCATTCACCTGCGAGTCGTTCAAGCTCTCCAGTGCTTGCATCACGCTTTGCTCCGGACGTTGTGCCTGTAAAACACCCAAACATTATGTAATCATTCCATACTTAATTGTTGGATTTATTAATCATATTTGAACATATAATAGAGCGTTGTTAGGATTAATTCAAAAGTATAATAAAACAGAATTGTTTTGAAGGAAGGAGTGAGGAGGTAAGAAGGCGTTTATCGTCGATGAGAAATGATTCGATTAGGTTGTGACCACACGGTCGTATAGAGGAGGAGATGGAAACGGGAGAAGACCTGCACGGAACGGAGGAAACCTCGCGGTACCGAGGCTCAAGAGTGAAGAGTCCCCCGGTGCCACAGCTAGGCATCCCTTTCGATACACCTAACGGACTTCCTTTCCATCACGGTCATCGCCTATTCTGTAATTCGATTTGCCTTGCTTCATCCTCGCTTCCAGTTTTTCTTTTCAATTTTATCTTTATATTGGTCCTATAGTATACCTCCCCCTCCCCCCTCCCTATCAATTCTATCCCTCCACATTCGAGCATACTATCGGCTCGTTCAATATCAAAACAGAAATAATTTATATCCACAATGCCTCGATGATAGATACCACCATATCAACAAAGAAGTCTCACCTCACTTAACCTTGGAGTGTGAAATACAGTATTTATCAGTCATTCCTGCGATACCAATGATACCGTAATGCGTATATTTCTTTCATTGCTGATTTCTCATGTAGTGGTATCAATATTTTCGCAATTCTATAAGGAATCGAGTGGCATTGCAACACATATTGCTCTCGATTCGATCATTGGAATTAATATTTCATAAGTTTAAGGTGGATAATGGAGAAGAGGCGTCAGGTGCGAGGAGGATGAAGCATCGGCTTTGACCGAGAAACCAAGTGACCCGACGATACTCTCGATGCAAAGGTAACGGCGTTTGTGTGTCCAGACTGCGAGGAAGCTCGGCCAGATCCTCCTCTTCTACCACAGTCATCTCCCCTCTCCCATCCGTCGTGGTGAAACGGTTCCAGGGTAAACCCGGATACACCAGAAGGATGATTCGCTAGCGTCTTTGTCTTGATTACGCAATGACTGGACTCACGGGTGCCCGGCTTCGTCGAGTAATGATTGTTCGCCGCGGTGGTAAAAGGGCCATTTCTATGCTAATTGGCGTACGCGGTCTCCAAACTTACCAATAATCCGGTCTCTACGCTGGGCAGTAGGGTGAGACGGCTGCCATCTTGCAATCGATTCTCCTCCAAAGTCCCCTCTCGCAATTGCCTAAAAACACAAAACACCAATCGTCAATATTGACATTATTAATACCCCGAAACGCTGCTGTATCCAATAACCGCTCTTGGACTACTATTATTATTGTTATTATCCTAAAGAAACTCTAAGATTTTCTTCACTAGCAAAAGAAATCTTTTTAAGAAGCGAGTTGCTGGAACGCATAAAAACACTAAAGATAAGGCGTTGGGTAAAGTTTGAAACTAGAGTCAGCAGCTGCGGTAGGATTTACAGTATCTGATGACGCTTGACGAATCGTTTCATCAGCTTTCGAGAAGACCGTTAATCGCCGTTCTCGAGTGAACATTGTTATACATCGGGAGGTTTCTATATTTTTGATTTTCCACTTTTTTAGACCCTAGACGAGTTAATGTTCAACGTTGAGGTTGAGTAAACACTGATAATAATTGTACTATTGTACACTGTCGTGCAAAAGTTGAGATAAGGCGGCCACTTGAATTTGTATCATTCATAAAGCAATACGCAATGCTATTTTTAGATGAGAGAGTACGAGTCTTTGATCACTCATTCTCTCTCTCTCTCTCTCTCTCTCTCTCTCTCTTGAGATTTTAAAAATAAATATCAAAACAAAAGGAGAGCAAGCTTGAAGAAGAGGAGAGAAAAAGAATCAAAGGGAGTCCAGCCCTTGACACGGAGTATCCACCATATTGGGAATAGCGGACCGGAACGAACCGCTACTTTTCTTACTGTTCCCATCAAAACCGGAAAACCTAAGGGATAATCGATGGAGTTTTTGAGAAAAACTGGTCACCGTCAAAGTTTAACGCTCTAGTTTCAACCAAAAATTCAACTCTATTATCCGTGCATTCAATGATACCTCCTTTCTTTCTCTCGTGTGGTAAGCTAGATTATTTTTGCAATTTTTCAGACTTCTATTCACCAATAATACGTATTTTGTTGTTCAATAGAAAATAAATGTAGCGTGTTTAAGTACAGCTTTAGAGACACGAAATATCAAATGTTTACCATGGAGGGCTCGGAGGGATTGATAAGACAAATGCGGCTGATTACAAATTCGGAATAGAGATAAGCGTTAAAAGCTAAAAAGAGAGGGGAGAAGGCAAGAGCGAAAAAACTTGATATACAAAGCGTTCCGCCAGCTGAGCATTAATTTCCTGCCAAATATATATATATATATATATATATATATACATATATGTAAATAAATATCAGTGAAACACAGAGAAGAGCCTTCGAGTCGCAACACTCTCACGGAACCTATTCGTGTATTGGTGTGAAATTGAACGGCGTTGTTTGCTGTTTACTACGTATTTTCAGGTGAACGATAATGGCTTGATTGTAGCAGCTTGAAAATAAGTAGCTTTGTTTCAGCTTACAGGTGCTCGACTGCTAAAACTTCTGGTATACAGATAGCTTACAATTAGCGACATTCGTATTTGAGAGAAGAATTTATTGCACAAGTCCCTTCTTTAGAAAGAATGCGTGAGAAGATAATTAAACTGTAAGAGTTTCAGACGAGAAATTCAAAGACAGAACAGTATAAGTTAAAACTATGGAGGAGTTTGTGTGTGTGTGGATAAAAGCAAAAATTCATATATTCATCGTTTTCTGCTTACCCAGGCGATTACCGCGAAGAGTTTGATTTTTTCAGGTGCAGCGACATACGTTCGTCGAACATTGAAAATCAGAATATCGTGCGTAGTTGGAGATGACCTTCCGTGCGTCCCTTGCAAACAAAATCCGACCACGTGCACGCATGAGCATCGTGCCGTGTCAGCCCACATGCATCGTTAACTCATATATATATATATATATATATATATACTATATATATACTATATCCGTACATATGATAAATGACACGTGCATGTATACGTGTGAATGTAACGAATACAACCTTTTATTCTGTGCGTCAGGCGCAAATTCAACGAAAAACTCGACAATCAGAGAAGTGGAAGGCTTGCTGTGGCACAAAGCATGATTCAGTACTGGTTTCTCCTAATACGGCTGTATTCCTATAATCCTTATTAAGCGAACCGAAGCGACACTTCAGTCCTGAGAAACGTGAAACGAGCTTGGGCTCCTTCGTCATTCCAAATACTCGCTCGGACTTTGAGCGAAGCTGCCAGGGACACTCCCCTCCTCCTACACTATCTATGTTTACGTTATAGAGGAAGCTTGTTTGGAAGCTATTAGAATTTCTTTAGTTTCATATATATATATATATATATATATACGTGCAATACGGAGAAATTTAAGAATTATCGTTTGTTTGGTTTTCTTACGAAGTTTTTGTTGGACAGGGTTCATCGATGGGTTGGCTTAAAAGTAAAGAAAAGGGGGAAAGAGAGGGAGAGAATAATACCAAGTGCGAGAGAGGTATCGAAAGAATAAAACGGCATCCTCCGGGCCATCGTCGAGCCGCGAGTGTCGTGCTGTGGAGTGTAAAAGGCGATACGCATGCGTGGAAATGAGTGACTTCAACACGAGTGCAGTTGAGCTCTCTGGCGCACATATACACGCCCACACAACGTGTACACACGTGTGCATAGGCCAGACAGGCTTTTGCCCCCTGAGGCACGCGTTCTCGTACCGTTGGTACGCCGTATGGCCGCCGGCTACTCACCAAATTCACCAAACTGCCAGCCAAACTATACAAGGACTAGCTAAGCAAATGCATATCTGCCGAGGGACATCCATTGTTCCACCACGCTCTCTTCTCTCTTTCTCACATGCATTTATCTATTTCCATACAAAGAAAGTAAAAACGTTTAAAAAAAATAGTCGACCAATCCAGCGAGGTCTGCCAAGCAAACAAGCAACGTTGCTTTTGCAATGTAAGGCGTTTTTCACAATTGGAGACAGCTTTCAGCTCTTTCTTTAAGGAGAAACATCTGCGGGGAATCGAAGATAGTTTTATTAATGAAAATTGTGGTGGGGAAGAAGATAAAGTAGATAGGACAGAAATGCATCGACAGAGAGCACCGGCTACTACCTGCTGGGCCTCAAACTGGCCCAAAGGACACAAAGAAACGATCTGGGTCCGACCTGGCAAGAGCCACGTCTTCACGGGAATTACGAGTCGAGCTCTCAGGGTACACAAGACGAAAAAAAGGGCAGCTCCCTGTCGCACACCGAATAACTGCTCTCTCTCTCTCTCTCTCTCTCTCTCTCTCTACTCTTTCTCTTTTATTCTCGATCTTGCTCGGTGTCAGCCGTTTATTCTCTCTCCCTATCTCTCTCTCCTCTTTCTCAGAGTCCCCCCACCCTTCTCGACCGTAAGGATAGCCCTGCATCGCTTTTACCCACTTTTATTTCTTTCCCAGTCTCTCTGTCACTATTCCACTTTATAGGAACGCGATGCGATTTCCCAAGATCTTTTACATACTACGACTTTATATCTATATATAATCATACTCTCCGTAGACTATCCACCATGTTTCCCATCGCGTGGTCTCATCCAAGGAGGATCCACCGTCTGTGCAGCCCCCACGACGCCCACGATCATCTCTCTCTCTTCACAGAAGAAAATGCAACATACAACTATGATCTTGAACGCTCACCTCAGCGAGCACCACTCTTCTCTGGACTCTCCCTTTACGTATGCAGGAATGAACGGGACGGGGCGAGGTCCAGCATCGTTTCGAGGCAGGGACGCCGCCACGCATATCGAATAAATAAAGATGCGGAATGCGGAGATAGCTTTAAAGCCCCCACGCTGACGTGGATATAGCTCGTGATAATATTCCCTCTTTTTCGAAAGAGGGTGCGCGTGTATACGTGTATATGAAGGAAAGAAAGAAAGAGAGAGAGAGAAAAAGGGAGGGAGAAAGATAGATAATTTGCAGCTGTTCATAGATTTACTCACCTTTCGCGATAGAGTAAACAAATGCGCTCCTTGGCGACCTTGAGTCTCTTCGAGATGATCTTCTTGAGGTTTTCTACGGTGTCGGAACGCTCGACAGTAAGATCGAATTGTCCACCGGTGGTCGGAGTGATGTTTACGGTTATCAGGTCGGGTTCGAGGAGAGTTGAAACGGCGCCGCAGCCACACCCCGTCGACGAAGAGGTCAGGGCAGAGGCCACGGGTATCGGGGAAGCAGGACTCATCCTCGGCGGCTGTGCACGATACTCGTTTTCCATGCTGGTAGTAACACCAGCACTATTACCGTTGCCAGTTAATGGCGCCGCCGCCACCGCAGTCGTTTTGCTCGGGAAAGTCGTCGTAGACCCCGAGGAATCTTCGGCGTCCCGGTGCACCTTCTGTTCCTGATTTTCACTTCCAAGCGCCGTCACGTCCGACGGCAACTCTGTGCTGTCGTCCATCGCACTAACACGTCCAACGGCAACCGTGACTCTCCTCCGCGTCCCACCTTACACACTTGGTACGCCTATGCACATGCGGCCGCACCTGCACCTGTCCACCAGCGTCCTAAAGCCGACGCTGCACGTCCCGGGCGTCGGGCACAATTCGCTAATTTACTCAATTTCCTTCGGGAACGCGCACGCCACGAGTTCACTCACAGATCTGCCCAGTAGTCAGTTGCTTACGGCTTACGCACACACCGATTGGACGAGTGGCTGACTAAGAAACAGTCAAAGCGAGCGAGAGAGAAAGAGAGAGAGAGAGAGAGAGAGGAAGCAGATACGGAAAAAGGAGGAATATTCAGGCCACGATTTATACGGGATCGTCGTTAACGATAGGCGGATGCTTTCGATCGATATCGTAAAAATATTACCACTACTACTTTTCTAATCTATATATGCACAAATTAACCATAATGTACTGGGAGTCTCCCTTTCTCGACGTGGATGTGATTCCTTATTCCGGTATGCTCTTATTCTTTGCTCATTCACATATGCGCACGGGCGTTAAAACTCTTTCCACTAGCAATGCTATTAGCAAATAGCAATCTAAAAAACTAAACGTTTACCGAAGTTTCCAAACTCTGCTCAATGCTGTGCTCTTCGACGGATACGAGCTACGACCTGGCTGGCTGGCAGACGGGCAGACCCAGGAACAAACGAACAGTCCTCTCCTCAGAAACAAGAGTTCCGAGAATCACCGAAGAACGCCGACAGTCAAAGAAACATGGCCGACACTCGACAAATCTATCTCTCTCTCACCATTAGTCCATTCCTCGCCCATTCCTCAGTTTCTATTTCCCTTGTCGACGCGGTAAATTTAAATTTCCTAAAGGAAAATATTGTTTATTTGATTTCTCCATAGGACTTTTTTTATTGACCAGCAATCCCATACAAGTGTATTGTTTGATAACATTTACTTAGTATAATGTGATCTACACATATTTATTATATGCTTGATTTCCATAAAATAATGATCTTTTTTTATTTAAAAAGTTGCGTATACGTGTACGTGTATATTTACACGTATTTTATAAGAAACGAGTACATCGAAAATGCCTATCCATTGCAGAATACATCCTGCACATTTTCATTTTGCTAAACATTAACGAATAACTATTTTCGAATGAAGAGAACGATTTACACATTTGTACATAGCTTGTAACAATTGCAAATTAGCATCTCCATAGACATCCTTATCCCATAATATTTATTTCTCGAGTATCTTAATTCTGAATATATATGTATCAGTAATTACATAATTGTACAAAATATCAGTAGAAAAATAGGCTGAATATTATCCATCATGACCAACAACAATATACATATTCAATATTACCACAATTGCATCATACAACGTTGTAAATTGTCGTTTTGTTTAAATACTCGCGTGTGTATGTGCATATTTGTTGTCGTATAAGAAAAAATAAATCTTATTTAATTACAGCTATTCTAATAATCATTTATGTAAACTTTTATTAAACTCTATATCCACTGTCCCTTGCAAACAGAATAACATCAACCATTGCAAGGGACACAACGATTCACGATCCGAACTCCTCTGTATCAGGTTCGATAGGTTTAAATTCAAATGATCCTCTGCCATCCATTTGTAAATAGTACTAGAAAAATTGTAATGAATATTACTGTACAATTTTTAGGTTTATTCTTCGAATATTGTGACTTTTTTCATTTTTATTAATTACCTCGTGGTGTTTCCAGAGAGAGCGACGATGAGAAACAGTAAATAACGTAATGTTTGCTTCTCTGCAATAAGAGTACATTGAATCTTCAACATCTACGCTGACTGCACTAGTGCACTCGTCTAAAATTGCGAACTGTGGTTTATGATAAAACAATCGAGCCATCTATAACAAGAATCGAATATTAATAGTTTGGGGAAAAGATTAGAAAGTTTTTTTCATCAAAAAACTTACCGCTATACGCTGTTTCTCTCCTCCCGACAAAACATCCATCCAATCAGCCACAGCGTCCCAGCCTTGTCCTTGACTATTTGCCAAACTTTCTCTTTCTAATAGATGTCCCAGCTGTACCAGATCCAAGAATTTCTTAAGATCATCGTCAGTCGCATTGCCCCGTCGCATCATCTCGGCTTTGGTATGGGGATAAATTACTTGGTCTCGCAATGTACCCAGTGTCATGTAAGGACGCTGAGGAATATAAAACAATTTTCCACGAGGTGGCTTTGTTACTGTTCCTCCCCAAACTGGCCATAACTAATGACATAAAGATATAGAGACTGGTCAATAATATCTATTAAGTAATTAACAATGTTATTATATATAAGCTAAGGAATAATATAAAATATTTACTTCGCCGAGTATTCTAAACAAAGAGCTTTTTCCACAACCATTTGGTCCACATACTAGCACGTTCATGCCAGATTTAACTTCAAATGTTAATTCTTTGATCAAAACATCTCCGTTCGGTGTAATTAAAGGTACACGATCAAACCGGATTATATTGTCTTTAGCGATAAGTCTTCCTGCACCAGGCCGTATGACCCCATTACTTTTAAAATCATTAACCATAGTCCTCTGGTATTTTCCTTCATTCAATTCATCCAGAACAGTTTTAATTTCAGTAACCCTTGCTGTAAATCCAGCTAGGCGTGTCATTTCCCTTCCAGCTAATACCAATCTGCCAATTGCTTCTGCCAATTTAACCATCATTCGTCCATAAGTATAGTAAGATTTAAATCGATGATCCGGGGTTCCGCTTAAAATCGGATGATTTTTTTTTAAAAATGGTATACTAACAGCATAAAATCCGACCACAGTAGCGACGTCTAAAATTCAGTAGATTAATTAGATTTTTACTTGAATAAATTTATATATTATTTCAAAAAAGAAAGTTTACATTTGCCAATAAAGTTATCAACAACACCCATAGCTACTTTAAATTCTAAGAGTTTCCTCAGATGAAGAACCTGAAACAAGAATTAAATTATCTCAGACATCTTATGTTAAAGTTTTCCCTAAATTATATCAGCAAACATTGATCATCTTACAAGCTTATGGAAGCTAGCGAGTAAGGTTAATTTTTCCCTAATGTTGCCCTGGTAAAATGCAATCTCTTCCGAATTAGTAATAAGCCGGGAATTGATGTGTCTATATTCTCCTTCTAGACGTTGTTCTTTTACTGTCATTTGGCCAATTGGTTTACGCAAATGTGTTAAAAAACCACCTGCCACAACTAAATATGATAGCATCAAAAGGGGAGTCTAAGAAAAAAATTTAACAAGTTACTTTACAATGTTTATAAACTCTTAATTATTGTCAAATATAAATCAACTATTATACCGTTCCACCGAGACTGGTAGTGAGCCTATATACATATATTCCAATGTCCAATAAAGGCTTAGCAATATTACTATAAAGATCGGTACAGCTCTCACAAAATTTGTCTACATCCGTTGTTAAAAGCTGGTCAGGATTGACAATCCTAACATCTAAATTACTCATCTTGTAGTAAGTAAAGCCCCTGAAAAATAATGAAATATAGAAGAATCACAATTTTTTAAATGACTATAAAATAATTATTTCTGTATTCTGCAGTGTCATTAAGAATATAAATTAACGTTAAATATAATGAACTGGAAGTTGAATAAAATTAGCATTATTTAGTTCACCTTTGACTTTCCTACATTATTTATCACAGGATATAGAAGAGGTAGTTAACACTGAGAGTATGATTATGCTTACTTGAGATATTGCTCCAATAAATTTCTTGTTATATTTGTACGCAATCTCAATCTTACTTCTCCTAGACTATATTTTAATACATTGTTCACAATCGATATCTAAATAATCATATAAATTATAATTTGAACCATATATTATTTAGATGCAAAAATTGATTATATGTATTTACCACTGGTAAAACTGCTACAAATCTTAATAAACGTCGTTTAAAAAGCTCTGAATCCATATTTACAATAGACCTGAAGTGATTAAATTATTTTAGTAACTCTATATTTTAACACTTGAAATAAAATGAAAACAAGTAAAAACATACGTTTCTATAAGGGTGCCTGTATTGATGAGCCATAAGTCACACAAGGATCTAGCCACAAGGGAAGCAGCTACAAGTAATATAAAAGCAGATTCTGTTGAAAACACACCTGGAATACCAGTAGAAAGCAGCTTTCGAAGTTGTCGGAAGAAATGTTTATTGACTTGAGCTTTGGGACCTTTTGGCTTCTCCTATAAAAGTAATTATTGTTTTACCATTTAATTTCTCTTTATGACTAAAGAAGTTTCATATAAATTTTTACCTCTTTAATGACATATTGTACATCATTAGATGGCCATGCATTTCTGTAAAAAAAAATAAATTAAGCATATCTAACAATGACTTGCAACAGGTAAGACAGTAGAAATACATACCTGGACTTTGTTACTTGCTTCTTGCCTCTTTTATTTAAAATCCATATTAAAGCAGTGATAGCTGCTGCTCCTGCTAGGGTCTGTTTTGTGGCATATTTACTGAGTGTAGGTGCCATTCTACTCAAATTTGATGGAAAAACTTGAAACACACACTAGACTACGCTGTACCTAAAGTATAAGCTATCGTGCATGAAGCAGAATTGCGCGAACAAGCGCAGCTCTTAAGCTTAATACTGACAAAGTAATGTAGCAATGGTGTGATGTAACCTATCCCTTCCTTAAAATTGATAGTACGATCTGTTGTTAATCATTAGCAGCATTCCATAAATGTTCCGCAACGCACACACAGACATAGGGCTCCACAAGGCTCTCCACTCTGTGTTGTATGATTAAATCTCTAACCCAACTAACCTAACAGACTCTCTCGACTGCCTCTAGTGGCTCTATCCCATGCAGTTTTCACCGTTTCCACTTCCACCTTTCTAACCTCCCCACCTTCGACCGCTCTTTCTTTATATTATAGCTGCTACATTATTTTAATTAATATACCACGGAATTACTATATCTATATTCATCATACGTGCATTATTTATTAGCATGTTTTATTTATCAAATTTCCATTTTAAGTTTAATTGTCTTTTTTTATAAAGTAAAATGTTAATTCAAGTAGCAATTATCCTGCTGTGGTCCACTACAGAATTATACATAAAATACTGAACAATTTAAAGGTCTATTTTTGTTTGCTTACACTTTTTGCAGAAAAAGAAGGTTTTTTTATAATATGGAAATAATGTATAGAAAGAAGTAAATAAAAACAAACAAGTTCAACCAGAACAGGGATGCCAGAACTGGCGCTTTAGGGCCTCCGCACACCGTTTCCGTAGCTACATTACGTTACGTTAAGGCAGGATTAAACTTAATCTTAGCTTAGCGCACACAAAAGATTGCTAAAGTTAAGTTTTTTGAGGCAGGATGCTTGTAATAAACAGGTCTGAGGTGATATTTTTATATTTATAAAGAATTTTTGCAACTATTATTGTAGTTGCCTTAACGTAACGTAATGTAGCTACGGAAACTGTGTGCGGAGGCCCTTACAGCTAAGAAGCCGTATGTAGAGAGGGTTAACAGACGTATAGAAACGCACATTTACATGGGACACGTGACTGTGTTTGGTTGAAAAAGCGCTAATTCTGACATCATTGCATCAAAGGTGTAACTGTAGGGTTTTGACGTCACATCGTATGTACTATAGGATCAAAATATTTTAGAGGATTCAGCTCAATTCAGTTAGACCGGTCAGACAGCACAGACTATCCAGACCAGAACAGATACATCAGAATATCTTTACATATTTTTATAACATGTGTTTATTTTTTATACTAGCGCCTTTTTATAATATAACGCAATTATAGGTAGAGTGATGCTTTGCTAACAAAACTTCTGGACAATTGTTATTTCTCGTTTTCTTGTACGTTTTTAATCAGTATTATTTTACCTTAAATAACAAATTTCAGACAATTCACTGTTTTGATATGTTCTTTATCACTGCCTTGCATTGATTGCAATGCACAATAAAATCATTAGAATAAGAAAACGGTTTTCGTGTTTGCAATTAATAGTACATATACCAATTCAGCAGTAAAGCGAAAAAAAATGAGAAGAAAGTATTTACAGAGACTGCGTGTGCGTGTGGTGCTGTAGTGCTGCCATTTCGAATGCGTTTAGGAACATTTGTGTCATTTGTGATTGTGAGATTGTGAGTGACCGCGTCCGCGCGCGCGTGTTGTATGGGAACGGGAGAAACGTAGAGATTAGTAGAGAAAACGTGGAGTGAGAAATGGCGAGAGAATTGGTTCTATATGTTATATTTTTACATTTAAAACAATTAGTTAGAGTTTTTTTTCTAATTCAAAAAATTAAATAAAACAATGTAAAAGTTGAGATGTTTATAAATGATATAAAGATTACTTTTATGCTTCTAGCTTAAAAATAAATAGGAACCATAGTTGCCCCTGTGGCCTAATGGATAAGGCATCGGTCTCCTAAACCGGGGATTGTGGGTTCGAGTCCCACCAGGGGTACAAATAATTTTTTAAACTAAATTATTTTTTTCATGTAATATAAATTCCCTATCTTTCATCAAAATAAAAAAATCTTTAAAATTTTACTATTCCGTACGGTATTTTTTTTATGGCGGCTATAGAATCAAATTATTTATCTATATACATATATATGCTATCACGTGTTATTAATCTTAAAGTAATGGTTTTTAATAATTTCTTTTACTTAGTATCCTTCAATAATGTTTATTGTATAAACAGAATTTTTTATCAAGTAATTCTCTTACACTACGACAAGCACTGAATTAAATGGGATGGTAATGCCGCGAGCATTATAATCAAATAATACAAAATCTCCTTTATGCTGCCTTTAGAAAAATACCTTGTATGTTATGACTATTAAATATCGTTAAAAAAAATTAATCAACCTGCTTTTTTAATGTTTTATTTTGTACAGATCTATAAAGAATATACAATTAAACGTATCATCTGAAAAGTAGCAGAAACAACTTCATAGAATATGCATCTAGATTAGACGCCACAATTAACAATATTTATCTATACGCTCATTACCCTTTCTCATTTGCTTTCTTTAGACTCATCTGCATTGGTAGAATAATGACTAATAAATCTGGCAGACGGATCATCAACGTTTTTTACCCAACGTGGCATCCAAAAATATGGTGTGAATTTCTCTTCTAGTCCCTTATAATGTTCTTCAAAAATAGTTCTGTAAAATAAACCCAGCTGGTGTTAAAATATACATTTCTGTGCTACCTGACTAATATAAACCTTAAAGCTTAACCTATAGTAAAAGGCTTCTTTTGTTTTTGGGGTGCAATGAGGATATTTTAATTCTGCTTTTTCCAGGTCTTCATCCTGCACATAATTTTCAACAATTTCTTGTATAATTTGAAATAGAGATTTTTTTACAGATGTAACTCCATCGCTAAAAGCCTCTTTATGTCTCCAAAGTATATTTGAAGGTAATAAGCCAGATTCGTGAAAGGCAGATCTTAACAGATGTTTTTCTACTCCACCTAATCAAAAATATTGTGATATTTATATATACTATACAGCATGTTCAATTTTAATTGACTACATTATCTTTGTAACTATGGAGGGAACTTGCAGAAAAAGAGATTTCAAACATAGTTTTACAGTTTGAAAGGGAGCATCAGGCAGTATTATCCTTTCAATGTTGGATTATCAATTAAAGATACCACAATGAAAATCTTTAGTTTCTTCAATCAGTATCTCCTAATATTTGTTGCATAATTTTATAACGAATTTCAAGTGCATCAAAAGCACTCTATCATGAATATATTATTCATTCTAAAAGTTTATGAAGTATACGTTTTAAAATTTTTCCATTGGCAGTTTTTTGCTGAATAGTACATTTTGCTTCATCACCTATATACGAAAGATTTTAATCTCGAATATTCCTTAAATATCCGGGTTAAATAGGTCATTCATATAATATTATGGAACACTCTTAAGATCAACTACATAAATATGGAATTGAAAATGTATTGTGCCACTGAAAAGTTCAAAGTGATCTTTGTGTAACATTAAACTGTTTATGAAATGTGAAATCAGTAGTACTGCCTTATATCCCAATCTAAACAATAAAACTTGATTGAAATATATTTTATAAGAACACTCCCTGCAAACCTAGAGGAAGTATAAAATTCTGACACATTGAATAGTTGCAATGTATTAGTGATTTAGTAAAATATTACCTTTAGGTTGTCTAGATTCAGGATCTAGAGACAAATAGTAATTGGTAAATTGTAAATCTAAGAATGGAACTCTCAACTCTAAGCTAAAAGCGCTGGTTGTTCTATCTGCTCTTAATCCATCGTATAAATAGATATCTTTAAGTAACCTTAATGATTCATTATGTGCCTCTGTAGTATTAGGTGCATCTCTAAAATAAATGTATCCTTGAGCAAGTTCATCTGCTCCCTCACCACTGAATATTACGGTAGTTTCTGTGTTTTTTTTTATGTATCGTGATAAGAGATACATGCTGCGATGAAAAATAATTTTATAAAATAGCTTCCAAGTTTTAAAAAAATAATAAATTATGTTTAAAACATACCCTATAGATGCTCTTATTGTGGTAATATCAAATGTTTCTAAATGATAAATAACATCTTTCAAAACCTGAGCTACATCTTCTTGGGTAAATGTAATTTCATGATGTTCTGTGCCTATAAAGTCAGCAACCTTTATAAATAAAAAGAATTCTACTTGTTAGTTTACTTAAAAATTTTTCATGCATCTTTCATATGAGTGTTACCTGTCTGGCTGCTATGATATCTGGACTATCACCCATTCCTATTGCAAAACTTTGTATTTTATATTTTAAGTTCTGTTCTTTTGCTAACTTAACGAGTAAAGCAGCTATTAAACTGGAATCTAAGCCTCCGGAAAGTAAGCAACCTATTCTTCTATCTGCCATTAACCTTTTCTTTACAGCAGATGTTAAAAGCTTTCTAATATTGGTGAGCATATCTTTTGGATGAAGAGCTTAAAATAATGCCATCAATGTTAATTACTTTGATTGGAAACTGTGAGTAGCAATTTATAATAAACGAAATAATAAACTCACTTTTCCATGGAACATATACCTGGAAAGAAGGCTTATCCCCTGGTTTAAAGTATTTTTCTTTCCTCAATAGTTTAACTCGCCCATCATTTAAAATTTTGTACTCCTCATAACAGCCAGGTTCAAAAGGTTCTAAGATCCATTGGCCTTTTAATTGATCTGTGATACCTACTAGTCCCTATTGAAAAGTAAAAATAAATTTAATTTATTGTATAATAAGTCATGTTAAAAGCATAATAGATTATTACAAAACCTTTGCTTCTGAGCAGACAGCAAGTTGACCATCTTCAGAGTACAGGCGAAATAAAGGCCTTATACCATAAGGATCTCTACCTATCAGAATTTTCATATTCTCAACATCAGCCAAACAAAAGGCAAATACACCATCTATTGATTTTGTAACATTATCTATGCCTTCATTGGCATAAAGGTGCATGATTACCTCTACGTCGCATTTAGTAGCATATTCATAGCCGTGTTGTTCACCTAGCTAACATCTTCAGTTAATGCCTATAACATATGTTCTTTATAGTTATTAAAAAATAAATCTACCTTTTTGTAATTGTAAAGTTCTCCATTACAGAGAAGAAATAATTTTGGATATTTGTATGACTTTATAGGCTGCATCCCACATAAGCCATCAACAATGGCTAATCTGTGAAATCCTAAAAATCCATTCTAAAAAAATTAAAAATGTTAATGTTTTAACGAAGATACTTTGAATCTTACTTTACTCACTAATACAAAACAATTACATACTTGTATCCTATTATCAAATTCCAGTTTAAAAGCTTCAGGTCCCCGATGTGCTATTTTATTAAAATTTGAGCATACACATGAGAGAGGGGCTTCCAATCCAAAAAGAGACCAGATTCCACACATTTTGTATTTTTTTACTTTTTAAAAATTTAATCTATTAATAAATTGTGAAAAAATTGATAAAACTATCTTTCTGCAGCTAGTAATTTAAAAATGTTACTTACCTTGATAAAAAGGCTTTTAAGAAATAAATAATAGTTTAAAACTCTTACGATATGACACGTGCTCGTATCTAGGCCAATATCGCCAATATGCCTGTGAAATCGTCACGCGCATGCGAGCTGCTCTGCTCCCAGTACCACTGTCCCAATCTTATTTTATGATGAAATAGCAAACCAAAATGAATAGTACATATTTGAAAAAAAAACATGGGTTTTTTTTAAGAGATGTATTTTGAAAAATCATCATAATTAAGTCTATACACTAGAGCTATAAATAAAAACATATATATTTACAAATCAATGTAGAATGCGATTTGCTATATACAAACTGTAAATATATATATATATATATATGTATAAGTAATAACAATTTTAACCTATATAACTACAATCGGATAATAATAATTATTATCCATAAAGTGCGGTCAGTTCACAAGATATATGATAAGAAAAGATCAGTATAAGAATTGACGAGAAAATAAATATTTTTATCACACCAATGGTCGATTCTTCGAAGAATATTTGTGAATTCGCGGTTTCAGCAAGTGGCACCATCTTGGTACCAGAGAAAAGAACTAAAGAACTGTTCATTGTTACGAGTTTTGCGAGAGTATCAATTTCGACGTTCTGCGGTGTGAAAAAATCCCGCTTCCGACCTTATCCTAGTCTCCCTTCTTTCATTCCATTCTTTTAAAAGTGTATTGGTGTGCTATTCGTTATCCCGGTATTATGGCAGTCGATGTTAAGGAGTGAAAGATGGAGGGTGAAGTGTGTATGGTATGAGACAAAGAGAGCAGCAGCAGGAAATACGGAGGAGCAGCGAGGAAAGCAAAATATATTGGAGTGGAGTGGTGCGATAAAGAGGAGGTGAACGGTGCGGAGTGACGAAGAGAGGAGAGAGATCAAAGAGAGAACCGGCGTGTAGTGGCTTAATGCAGCAAAAGAAGGTGCATGATCGGAGAGGAGCCAGTACGTCTGCCACGGTCAGCTGGCGATTGTGAATTTGCCTTGATAGTCATCGTTTTAACAGCGTTAGCGTACATACGGAACAGTTGGCTCTTGTCAGGGCTTCGGGAAAGATGTGTAATCGGAAGTGTGTTCCTTGCGCAATTGTCTCGGGTGTTTTGCATACCGGCTCCTGCGCGGCCTATATTCTCATACCGTAGCCTTCTTACCTTTTTCCTATTCTCTACCCACTTTTTTCCCTTATTCTCAAAAAAACCATATCCAACCCTAAACTTCATTTCCTCTGGACCCTTCAATAGTAACTAAATTATCAAGGACCTCCTGGAGCGTAGTGTACTTCCCGTAGTTCACTTTGGTATTATTCATCTTTATTTGTATAACAGTCATTCGTTTTTTCGTTCCTCCACCTTATAAACTTCTCTATTCTCCTATGCTACGATTTTTTCGTTCTACCCTTTCTTTTTCGTTTGATTTCTTGACAAACGAGTCTCCTGTTGCTTCCATGGAGCTATAAATTGCTGAATCTTTTTCCACTGGAAATGCAAGATATAACAGTGAATAATTAAATACAGCGGTACGATTGAAAACGATTCACCTCCCCCCTAGAACCCAAAGCCCATTCCAGTGACCACTCCACCCACTCCACTCAGAATAGTCTCAATCGAAGTTCGCACAAACCCTTTGCGTCGGCTCCTGTTTCCTATCATAGTCTATGACACATTTGTCTCATTCGAGGAACCGGCTACGAATGTACTTTACCTAATTTGCCACACTTTCCTTCTGCCATCTTCCTGAGACTTTGTTCACACACCACTTTCTCACCGGCTGCAAATATTCTGTTCAACGTCACTGTTCCGTTCGATTCGCACTGTTTTTAAGGTTAGGTGTGATACTTGCCAATGGTGCGTTACGAGATATTTTAAATTTGCCTGTGTTCGGCGAACAGAAGGAACGGAGCGGAAGTCTCTCGCAGCGTCAGGATTCCCTTCTCGCTGTCCCCAGCATTTTTGTCATGCGTTACAAATCCGTGGGAGAAGGAAGAGCCACGGCGAGGCAAAATTTCAAAGCGGTGTCGAATTCTCGTTATACCGTCTCTCGGGACGATGGGAGCACTTCGCGTGGATGATAGAAACGGAATTCATGCGTTTGCCAAGTTGGTTCGGGAGAGCGTGCTTCGTTCGATAACAGTGGTGGTTGGGCAGTGAGGAAACAGCTGTTCGTGCCTTGCCTGTCCTTTCTCTACCATCTCGCCAGGAAACCAACGAGGAAGTAGCATCCATGATCGCCCGTTTCACGTCGCGTCCCATCGAAACGGACGAAACTGCAAATCTTTTTTTTAATCGTCGGGTCACCAGCAATAAGGATTCCCGATGTATCGCATTCTCTACTTGAAGCGAAACCTAACCTCAATTCGCTTACTGCCAAATGCAAGCGTTAAATGACATTTCATTGCAGTACTGCTGCTGTTTCTCTCCAAGAGCAAACCTTCCGCCGACAAAATCTTCTTTCCGACATATTACTGAAAATCTTGATGACGTTAAAAATGAAGCTTTGGATCGACCTTCCATTCGTCCAGTTTATGCACAGTAGAAGAAATTTCATTAGTGATATCCCTTATTAGTGATTGGAAAGAGTTTTAACTAAATAATCAGGGAAAAACTACTGCGAAACGGAAGAAACTCATTCTTACATACATTGACGACGCTGAGTGCCATATAATATATATATATATATATATATATATCTTCACAAAAGAGCAGAATTTTTAGGAATTAAGGTAAGATACGATCTTGTTTAAATAAGTGTATGTATAAATTACTTTTGGTTATTCAACAATTACTTCTACGTTATTTCTCGGCCACCGATGTTCGTTTCGTGTTTCGGTTAACACGAAACAAAATTAAAATGAGAGATCTCCGAAAGGACTATTTTTAAGTTAGTCGTTAAATACTACTCTGGGAAAGAAAGAAACTAAACGGTGCTTCAGAGTTTTTCATTCAAATGGTATTTATCTTGTGCTTGATAAAATACATTTTCTATCGATAATTCGTCAATCTCTGTGTCTAGATAAACGAATGTAAGGTATACGTGGGAATCTTGAAGAGAAGGTTGTTGAAAATTTTAAAACGCTACTGATATATACGGTGTATCTGGCTGATTAGTAATGAAATGGTTTAAATGCTCGCAGAAATAACAGGTAGCTTGGAGTATTTTAGATGTTGTAAAGTCTCAGTGATTACACGATATAAACAGGCGGGAAAAGATTGACTGGAGAAAAACCGTCCGCCATCGAGATTACTCGGCTTTGACGCAATAAGCTTCTTTTTGCTCTATGATGTTTACCTATAGTAGTAAATGTATACCATATGTTATTGATCATAATTTTATTAATACGCCTCACTGAATTCTCTTATCTCGCATAAATCAGTATATATATGCGCTCCAGTAAATGAGCCGCGCCTAATCTCGTAATTAACAATGTAGAAGCCCTGCGTATTATCGAAGCAAAGAAATAAAGAAGCACGGCAGGACCTAATCATAGCATTGTTCGAATGTTTATTCAATAGTAGAACGCAACGGAGAAGAATTGCAATGCGAGATTAGTATCGTGATCCAAAGCTTCATTGTTTTTCTTCGATCGAATCATTGTTATTGATCCATAATTCTAATGAACAAGACACGCGAGAGGTGAAACAAAACTTGACCAAATTTGGCGGTTAACGTGCGAAATTTGACTGCGTGACCTGACGGAAAAGTTTTTGGCGGGAATTTTTCCGATAGGAGGACGATACACCAATGAGGTAGGGTTAGGTCAAGCCTGCCTGTTTATTGGTTAGCTGCAAGCTCCGCGTCCGTTGACACTGCTCAGGTCTTTTAGAATTTACATCAACAAGAATAAGAACTAATGAGAAGCCCCTGAATAGCTTCTGCATTCGCGCCATCCAGTTCTTCGTCCACGTCAAATGGCAGTGCTGCCCCCTTTTCCTCTTTCAACTAAATGGCTTCGCGTTTCTCAAAACTCAAACCTAACCAACCAAACCTCCTCGATTCCAAGAAGTCGACCGATACGACGTTTCTGTTCAAATATTTCCAGGCCGTATCAAGTTTCGCACGTATCGATACGAATATCTCGCGCAATTTGAAACATTTTCCACCTTATTGCTAGCAAACTTTAATATCGAAACGTCGTGCGGAGGAACGTGACTCGCCTTTTCCTCGGATATTCGTCGAAAATGATGTAATTTGATAGTGCAGCTATTGGGGGCGTCAGGGGAGGAGAGCTGGTGAACGAGATGCCGAGAAAAAAGTAAATTGCGAAGCTGATGCATTGGGTTGGCTGAAAGGCAAATTCATTACTGCAGTAGTAAGAAAGATAGGAAAAGAGTGGGCGTTAGCCTTGAGTCAGCTGTTTGTTTTCAATGTCGACGTGTATTAATACTCGACATACGCTGTGCAACACACATGAATCCCCCTCCCCCCTCTTCCCAACTGCTGTTATCGAGATCACGTAACAAGCTTTCTAGCTGCCTTTTCCCTCGCACTTCGTTATTACGATATTCGCGACAATATCATTCGTGCTTAAACCGAACGCACCACTCGAATTCCAAGAATTTCCCTGCAAAAACATCATCCAGCTTCGCTTATTACCGTCCCAATACGCTGGTTCGTTTTAACCGTTCGCCGCGTTCGAGCTTGTACAGTATCAACGTAAACAAAACAAGAGTAACCCGAACAAGTACGGTTAAACCGAGAAAACCCCATAATTCTCCAAATCACAGAATGTGTGTGTGTGTTTACATTACACGCGAGTCGTCTAGCAAATACAATATCTCAGCTATATAATATACAATAAATTTGAAAGCTTATTAAAAGGAAGCCGAAAATTTAATTGGTGAAACGCGTACGTAAGAATTATTCTCACTGGAGTCTGTCCAGTGTCCTTGAAACGTTTGGATCACTGCGATGGCAAATTCGATTGAAATGAATGAAAAACGAAAGTGGCGATCGCATCTAGCTATAGATGTTTACATTGGGTGCAGCTCGTAACCAAAGGGTTAAATATTGAGACACGCGCGTGTAGCTCAAGAAAATCTTATGTCCACAAATATGACTAAAAATACAAGGTGACTCTGTCGGGAAAATGGCAGACTTTGCAACTAGAGAAACCACACTAAGCAGCGGTGTTCCTGAAACACGATGATCGATGAGGCTCATAAATTTGCCTTAACAGGGATAGTCGAATATATTTTAGTATAAACCAAATGAAGCTAGTTTGGTAATCCGATCTTGGAGCGAAAAATAAGAATTTTATCAAGATCCCGTTGATAGGGGTTTTTTCGACGCGCGTTGTGCTTATCAGAAAAATATAAGAGTCGTTGATAAAAAGTTGTGGATATGCACGGGAAAAAGCACACACGCTACGTTATTCTATTCGTGTAGTATACTATACATATACATACTTAGGCTAGATCGTAATAGTACAACTATACTTATATACCGATCAGCCGAGTGAAATATTTTGCAATGTGCAGTTTTCATCGGACGCCACCTCGTGGACGAAGGCGTTGGTCCGCAGCGTTATTTCTGTCGATGAGTGCGAAGCTCGTATGGTTGTCAGCGATTCGATCATTAACATGATTACACGGAAAAAAACATTGCTCGATGCTACACCCAAAAGTACCATAATAATCAAATGCAGAAATCAGATCGCTTATCGAAAAAGCTTCTGTAATCCAATACAGTATTATATAAATGACTGATCGAACCATTCGTTGAATATAGTATATATATATATATATATAGCCTCTATATTCAGAGTAATATAATATATTAAAATATATTTTTTTTATATACATACATATATATATATATGTGCTATACAAAACAACTGATGAAATTCCTAACAGCTAAATATATTGGGATCCCTGTAGGTTTCATAGTTTGCCCTTGCAGCAATGAGTAACCGGAATATATAAACTTCCTCGCAGAGTTAATTATATAAGAGATTGTTTTATGATAGAAATAAAAAACTAGGTGGAAGAATATTATACGCCAAGCGTTATACCGACTGTAATGTATTATAGATTAGAAGCTGTTTTCTTCTTTTTTCTCCTACAAATTGGCACAATTATATAAAAGTACTCGTTGGAAATTGAGACGATGATCTTGATAATAGGATAAAGAGTTTTATTCGGTGTTTCGCGTATCGCTGCTTGATTTACTTGAAATCTGGCGTGTCATTATACTTGAACGTTTGCTAGATAAAAATCAAAGATGTAATTGTGGCTTACTACGAGGAAAACGTTAGGTTTGAAAGGAGAAGAAGAAGAAGAAGAAGAAGAAGAAGAAGAGGAGGAGGAGGAGGAGAAGGAGGAGGAGGAGGGGGTAGAGGAGGAAGGCTATTTCGAGCAAACGTGAAATTAGATAACGTTGTCTATGAGCTAAAGCCTAATCATATTTTATCCATTCAATTCAACAGCATTATCTCGTGGAATTGTTTACTCATTCTCTCGCACACTGAATAGCAACTTATACGGCTGGCCAACTTTTCCAAGCAATTCCGTTTTGTTGATGGATCAAGCTTTGCTACTGAAATTATGTATACAATTGTAAACAGAGTATAAAAAAACAAGTCTAGTCTACGCATTTGCGAAACTTGTCCATCTAGAAATTCGTGATGGCGATGAAGTTCTTTACACTTTTGCTATTTTCTCGTACGCGTATACCAAGCCTGTATATAAAGCTGTGATATACCTTTGTGATAATTTTTCTTTGGATAAATTTTAGAATAAAGTATAATTCGTATAGAAGAACACTATTTATTTAGAATATATTTTTTAATTCGCGGAAAACGCGCGCAGAGATTCCCCATTTCCCTTTGTTTTCTATAGTTGATGTATACATAGTCCATGTTTGTTTGATAAATAAGAATTCGTATCGTATTTAAGGAAGAGAGGAGATCTCTCGTTGTGAGCTTTGAGGGGTTAACGGTGGGGTGACCTGTGGTCTCCGCGCGATTCTCGTGCAATTCGTCACGTGCATAAAATCGGTCCATGAGCCCAAAAATTCTTTGCGTCACCGAGTAAAGTAGAGTAAACAAGCAACAGCCGAATGCTCCGAGAGAGACCCTGGCTCGTCGCCAGAATACTTCTTTCTTGCTACGTGTACATTTCCGTTCACCTTAACCCCGCCCCTGCTTCCTTCACGCTCACCAGATCGATCAATCATAATTGAAGCAGCATCTTTTTCATAATTTCATAGCAATTTTAATAAAGCTTCGGTAGCACGCACAACAATCGATTCGTGGAAAAGTTTACTTTGAGAGAATCTTTTTCCTATATTTTCCACAAAAAGATATTTATGCTTTCGTCAAATTAACCGAATTTCCAAGTGTGCGATGCTTAAGGGTGGACTATTAATATTCGTAAAAGAATGTGAAAAATTTACTGCGAGTACCTAGCCTCACCTTTGGATGCAATTGCAAAGGTTAATGCATTTATAGATGCTAGAATAAAAGCAAACAAAGAGGAGAGTCTGTCGTGTACAACAAAGACATAAGAATGATTCGATACTTTCTGTACGAGGAACATTAGTCATTTCATCAACTCGGATCAAAGGAAATAATTCTACAAATGAAGAATAATCTCGGTTTGCGTTTATTCATACGGAAGAAAGCAAATAGTACAAATTGCAAGAAAATATATCACTGCTAGAGCCATAAATCCTCTCGTTTGTAGCATGGCAATTATTGCCAGTTTGAAAGACAATTTTTCAACTACTCCACGAAGAGTGATTCATTTTACTGATTTTACATTGTAATATGTATAAAATTGTAAATATTACAGTGCGAAATTAGTAAATTTAACGACTCTACGTAATAATTGTTGAAAAATTGTCTTTGCAACTGACAGTAATTGCTTCTTCGTTATTGAAGAGATTCTTCTTTTCCAATGCATCGCCATTTTAATCCAGAAAAATATCACTGACAATCTTTGCGAAATTTTTACATTAGCATTTATAGAGGAGTGTAAAGTATCGAGTGAAGTAAGGATCATAAATAGTTCAGTAAACAATCGCAGTTTGCATTTCAGAAATTTTCCACAATCAGAGTAACGCGTTGCAAGTTTGTTATAGTATAGAGTCTCCCAGTTAGAACGCCCTGAAGTCTATAGATGCAAGAAGATGTGTATATATACCTTGGTAACTCTAAGAGGCATTATAGGATTTTGCATAGGACCTTTTGAAAACGTCTCACTATCTCGTATTCACGAAGGTCTTATGCCAAATTTTGATAACACACACGTACGTCTAGTTGCATTTATGCTCTATAAGACGTTTTAATTGATGGATTCTATAGAGGGTCTGCCAAATAAACAAAAACTACGCAGGTCATAAACTTAAAGTTCGCTTAACTTGGTAACCATAAGCAATATAAATTCATTTAATGTGTGTCGTTAGAAAAATTATAAAGTAACGTAGGAAGGACCATAAACAGTTTCGTATAAACAATAAGTTTGAATGTTAGGAGTTTCCCATAATCAGAATAGCGTTACTTTAAGTTTGTTACATTAAAGTTCTCCAGTTAAAACGACTCGAGCCATGAATCTAAAAACGTGTTGACTTGACAACCACAAGAGATACGAATTTTGTATATGGAATACTTTTTCAAAGCATCTTTTGATTTGCACTGGGAAAGGTCCTATAGAAAAAATCAATATCTCTTCTAGTTGAAAAGATAAGGAGAATTTTAGGTCCATGGAGTGGGTGATCTTATCTGTAGCAAACTCCGTAGAAGGGGTGTGAGAGCTACAAACCGAGTAGTTTGCGTAATCCGCAAAGAGATAGATGTATTATAAGATTTTGAATATGTGTGGAGGAGAAGGTTATTTGTGTGGAAAGCTGACCAGTCACCGAGGGAATAATGATGTTTTCTTTTCTGTTTATAGACAATTTCGATGGAGAGTTCCGGTAGCGAGAAACGGAACCAGTCGGACGAGTGTTACGCATCAGAAGACAATCGTGAAATTAGCAAGATGACGGGGCAAGAAGAGGGCGAGCGACAGGTGAACGGTGGGGACTCTGGGAAATTGGGCCAATTGGAGAGCGCGAAGAATCTTAGGAATTTGAGAAGGAAGGCTTCAAAAGCGAAGCAATCGACGAAGACGATGGTGGTGGTGTCGAGGCAAGAAGCGGAGGAGGAGGAAGGGGAGGAGGAGGAACCGGAAGTGGAGAGCAGGCAGAGGGGTGAGAAGAGTATTGCTAATAGGGGAGACGATGACGAGGAGCTTAGGGGAGAAAAGCTTCGAGGGAAAAAGCAGGATTACGAGAATGAGCGGGAGGACGACGAGGAGGAGGAGGAAGAAGAGGAGGAGGAGGAGGAGGAAGAGGAGGAGGAGGAGGAGGAGGAGGAGGAGGAGGAGGAGGAAAGCAAAGAGAAGGATAAGAGCACGGATGACGAGGAGCAACCGAAGGGAGAAGAGAAAGCTGAGGAGAAAAAAGCGGAAAAGGATGAAGAATCGTCGAGCAACACGACCTCGACTAGCACGTCCGATGACGAGTCCGAGACGAGCTCGGATGATAAAACGGAAGCGTCCAAACAGGAAACGACAGCTACCACTTTGGCCAGCGAACCTGCGAAGAAGGAGGAACCTGCTAAGAACGAGGACACTACGGACGACAGCGATATCGAGGATGACTTGGTTACGGCCATCAATTACAACACCATCACTTCTCTCGCTGCTCTCAAAGATATGCTTCAGTCCTCCGGCGAAGACTCCGATGGGGTCGACAGCTTCTTTCACCACTACTTCCTCTCCCACGTTAATAGACTGCCTTCTAGAAACCAAACTCACAGCCCCTATCCTTGGGGCAGACGACTGTCGGAATGCAGGGAGGAAGACGAATACGAGACCGAGGAAGGTAGTATGCGATTGTCTAATGAAGACTAACGACGTAGTTTCTAGGCTGCATTTCTATATGAAAGATAACGGGGTTATTTCATTCAGCGAGAATATTACAGCTTTGTTAAAAATTGCAGGTAAAAATGTAGAGGCTGGTAGCAGCGTGACTGCAGAGGGGAAGAGGGATCTCATGAGGAAGGACGATTCCCAGGAGAAGGCGGAGAGTGTAACTTCGAAAGCTTCTAGTCCATCTTCGTCGGAAAAGTCGATCTCGGAGAGGATCGATCAAAAATCGACGAGTCTGTCGGAATCGAAGCCGGCCAACTCGTCAGGCTCGGCATCAGCCTCAACGACGACGACAACAACGACAACGGCGTCTTCCAGATTCACGACGTCCACCGTAACGTCGCCAACTTCAACGACGAAGCCCCCGCTGAGGAGAAGACACACCACCGGTCCAGGGATGACTTTCCCTGCTACGGATCCTCCGCCCACTGGCTCGAGCAGCATGACGTTTTCTAGGATCAGTCCGCTGCCCAGTCCTCACTTCGATAAAAGATTCTTCGACAGTAGCCTCATCGAGATGAAGAGCCAGGCTAGCAGTTCGAGTACTCTCGACTATGATTCCACTGAGGAAGTTTGGATACGCAGAGTTGACTTTGTCCAGGAAAGAAAACGACGGGTAAGGATAGCTGCAACTCTGCTTATCCAATCAGTCCCACAGTTGCGAGCAGTAATCTTCCTTATATACTTCCTATACATTGAAAATGTTGAGCCAGCTAGACGCATTTTTCCAAGCTTGCTAGAACCATTGGTAAAAGGTCAGGACAACTAGGACTCCTTGACCGTGCACGTGTGACTCTCGTTTGTCTCAATATATGCCCATTATTACGCGTGAATTCGTTTCAACTTTTCATTTGTCACGAGCACGCCATCCCTCTTTTATATACACTCGTGTGGGATGCTCTTTGCATCGCGTTGAGATGCTTTCGAACGAATGAATTGACTAACCCGATAAACAGCGAACAGCTGATGCTAATATGAAAATTTCATCGTGCGAGATTTTAGAAGCGACGAGACACTTGGACTAGAAATTTGTTTATAAGCTGATAATTGATACTGGTTTATGGAATGTGAATTGTATATCTGTAGGGTGATGGTGTGAGATTGTGAAAAAACGCTTGAAATTAATTGCATAATTTTAAATTATTTCTACGCGGTTTCTTGGCTCCCGAGAGAAATTTTTGGGACGCGATTGTGCGCTTGAAAATATTTTCGGATCGTAAAAAGGAGCAAAGTTGTTAAAAGTTTTTAGTCGCGTTTTGACATTTTCTCGCTGAGTTTTGCATTATTCAAGAGGTCCAACTAACGAGCGTCTAACCATTGGCGAGAAGAATTCATTGCAGTTTAATCGAAAGCTCTGTGATTGCAGCAACGCGCGTCTCTCTCTCTCTCTCTCTCTCTCGTGTCAATTCTTTTATTAGTCATAAAGGAGAGAAAAGTGGGCAGGGTAAGTGTGAGATGTAATTAAGCGATGTTGCGAGATTGCACAGTCTTATCCCTAATATTTCATGAAAATCGTGAATAGGCAAAAGACCTTTGCTGGCTTCCTTTAAGCTCTATTGATTCCGGTCAAAAGCAAATTGCAACGCGTCGAAGGCTGTGTTCATGTCTGGTCGGGCCGAGGGGACTTTTACGTCTTCCGTGGACATGATCAAATATCTCTAAACCTTCCCGGATATTTGTAGCTCCAAGTGGCGCCGACAAAAGCATTCTCTTACGTTTAGGAGATCCCGCCTCTCTATTCTAGAGAGAATTACGTGCTCGTTTCATTCAATGTTTATCGTTTCTACTCACAACGACGATAAATCAGCTCATTTCATAATCTCTCTTTTTTCGTACTTAAATGTGTTTCAATTAGACTGAAACGAATGGTTCGAATAAAGTGAACGAAACGCTTGTTTAAAATGTAACGCCAAGTTTAAAACTTTGTCAGACATAAAGAATGCCTCATTTCAATTAATCACACAATGCACTTGCTTCACGACACGTTACAATATGCTCATAGATAATTGCTCGCGCTTGTCCACTGTGTTACGTAACACCGCAATGAAAGATACTCCAAGATTGTCATTGATTAGAAAATTCACACTTTATCATTTTTCATGTCTCTGTTCTTTCATTTTTTCTTATCTTTTAACTATCTTCGATATAATCTCACGTCGTTTTTTCTTCTTTACCTTTTTATGTCGTTAAAGTAGAAATTAAGTCGATACAGTTATGAATAACAAATTCGTACATTTAATTCTTCTAGCCAAAGAAGTCTCGCATTCGTTATAGAATTATATGGTTGTTAAATTTATGATTTACAGGCGCATTGTCTGAATTTACAGTTGAATTTACGTATCGATCACAACGTAATCGTTATTATTAAATTGAGAAGAAATAATAGTTAAGATAATTTGATATTGTATTTAATTAAAGAAGCGGGATTAATTGATAAGATTCAGCTGATGATTTTTAGAAAGCGGCGACATCTTGCGATACCAGTTGGAAACGTTGCAATAAACTGTTGTGGTATACGAATACTGTATTATTCACGATTGGGAGCTGAGAAATAAAAATTATTCCTCTTATAGTTTCTTGAGAAGAAAATCAGTCGGGAGCGCAAAACAACTATAGTTTATAAAATCTCTTAAAATTTCGAGCAATCGAAAGACAAAGGATAGAAAAATTTAAATCATGGTACACCAATGAATTCGTTATCCATCTTCAAAAAAATCGTAAAAATCATAATATCACCTTTTCATAGCAATAAACTCGTTATCGGTTGATGCAGTATACGTATACGTTTTGAAATTGCATTTCTCGATAAAAATGCACGTGAATCATCAATGTAATTTTAATGCCTGATGTTACTCGCTTATCTAAAATACTCAGAGCAGCAGAAAGATGCTTGTAAAAATGATCATAGCTCGATCAAGTCGAAGAAATAATAATGTTCATAATGCGGGAAGATCTAAGGGAATTTAAAAAGAGGATTGAACGCATCGGTGGAAAGCATATAGCAGAACTGAGCTTTAGTTGGGTGGTATTTTGAAAGAGACGCAAGTCGCGTTATCGCGATTATCGCAGTTGGCGATGAGTCTTGATAAACGTAGTACATACGACTACTATAATCCTAAGAAATCGTTATCGAAGCATGCATTGGCCAATCCAGACAGTGACAACCGATAGTCTCACTGATATAAAATTTTTACTCGTCACGACATTTGCAATTATCAGTTTAGAGCCAAGTCTGCTCGACGGATCGAATAGGGCGCATCACCGGATTCGGACTATTAAACCTGGAGGCTTAGAAAGCCATTAAATATACAGTGTACTGGATTAGTATCACGTTTAACTAATACAGGTGCTCCATAACACCCCGATAGTAATTACGATTCTTTTGCTTTGTTCCATTATAATCTTGCCTTTTATTTACTTCTGTATGCACAATGTGACAGTTTAAACTAATCGTATACAGGAGTTTTCGTCTACGTGTATCGCGCCAGGAGTTACGATAGTTTTAATGTAGTCTCTACAATGTGCGTTTTTCATTAGTGAGAACATGTCAGTGTCCTTGGGAAGATTTCGGAAATATTCCCTCGTGCCTTACCTGGATCGTTGCCCGGAATATCACGGGACGTATAAGGTACATCATTGACATTGACTTAATCAGTTTAGATATAGAATGTCCGAGACATGTCAATTTGTTTTTATTTGTAAGTTTTCGACACAGAATACTCAGTCTGTTATTCTTGGATAGTTATGTGTGTGTCTCTAAGAATCGTAGTCTTACATGTGGCTTTCTAACTTATATCCAGACTTATTTAACTCTGAAAACAATGTTTCAACCCTCCAATAAATAATTTTTTATTACAACGTTGAACGGAATTCATCGATACGACGAATTTTATTCATTGTTGTAGTGAAAAGCTGTTTATCGCGGTTGAGAGATTTTTTTCAGTGAATGTACCCTCCTCAACTCGTTATGTAAATTTTGACAGTTAGTTTTAACAGTTTATATCACGTGTGCAGTAATGATTCACGCTTCGCTCAGTTTTCCGTTCAAAGAGTTTAAAGTATGATTCGACTTGGTTTTATCGAGTTTTTATTCGAGATTTACTTTCGAGCCATTTGTTTGGTCTACTGAACTCCAATGTAAGATTAAAGCCGATCGAGTTTGGTAATTAGTGTTATGCAATAAGATACACGTGAGTTTTCGGTCACAATGACTAATACTGTACTCTTGTAAACTAGCTCACTTGGAAAATATGTACAAAGCGTAAAAGAGATAGCAAATCTGGTGCAAGTACCTCTTGATATTTATCCAAACGCAGTTTAGTGAAACTCTGGGGAAGAAAGGGAACAATAGCGATGAACGCGAATTTAAATTTTCTCATACACAATTTAACTACAGTATACAAATAGCAAATGTAGTGCGGCTATACAAGCGTTTTTTTCTCGACGATAGAGGTAAAAGATGAAACTGAGAAAAATCTCTGCCTTTCTATCCTACAAAAGGTAGAATATCAAGTTTCTGCTGGAGAATAGAGACAGTAAAAACAAATATATTAAATATAGGACATGCATCAGAAATACTAATAGAATTCCTTGTTAGTCTTTGTGAGATACTGCTTGAAAAATGCTAGCTTAATATTTATCAAAGTTTAATCATTAAACATTAAAATAGAATAGAATTTTTTTACTAGAGCTTTTATCTTTGATAAAAGTTTATTCTTACTACAATGATCTAATAAATATTTTTCTAGGAACTTGGCTCCCAGCCCTTACCAACGATCGTTACCGAAGATGCAGATACCTCGGGCCATGCCTCACAGGACCCAGGCCACAGACCAAGGGCAGGTAAGACTGAAGAGCCTGTATTTCTATCGATAAACTTATTTTTAATTTGACGTATTTGTGAGCTTCATTGAAATTTAAAATTTTTAGGGACATGGGGCTCCCACTCGAGAAATATCAGGAAGCCCAGCGCGGGAAGCGCACCAGGTTCTGGAAAATCGACTCCTTTGCCACAGCCGGTGGATCTCGGCAGTTCGAGTAAAAGCGGAAAGAAAGCATCGGGGACAAGATCCGGATCGACGAGTCGTAGCAATAGTCGTAGCAATAGTGTAGAAAGAAGAAGAAATAGTGGTACTAGCGATGACACGGCTAGTCCGACACGTAAAACAGCTCTTTTCGATGCTTTCCGGCCTAGGAGCAAGTCGGATGCTAGTAAAACGCGAAAACCCAGTATTATAGCAAATATGAAGAGTGCTGTACAGGTAAAAGAGATGTTTCCTTCACTGCGAATAGTTTGTTTAGTGAAAATAGATCGGTGGTCTAGTGACGATAAATTATTAGTACTGTTCACGTAATGATACGAGAGAGTTTTGTTGTTTATTATCTCGATTGTATATTTTTAGTAAAAATAATTGGAGGATAGTATATTAATTATATTTATGGTTTCAGCACTCTTTGCATAGAGGATCGCACGGAAGTTCCTCAGGGGACGTGCGCTCAGACAAGGATCATCATAAGGATAGTAGAGAGCACAAGGATAAGGAACACAGTGGACGACCTAGAGCAGGATCCGAAAGCAGTCGAAATCCCGTCAGTAAAGTGATGGATCTCATCAGGCATCGAAGTCACAGTGCCATTAGTTCGGAGGATAAAAGAAAAGCGGTAAGTTCTCGCGAGAGCCGCCTGTCGAAGCAAACTTCGCAACGCGTTAGACGTTCGAAGGGGGGAAAACAGAAAAAACCAATAATACCAGCATAAAATTGCAAAGACTGCGAAATACAAAAACACGACAGCGCGATAGGAGGAGTGAAAATAGTCAACGAATCTGATAAGAATAAAATAGGAAACATGTTTACTATTTACATACTGATTACAGCGAGGAGGGAGAGAATGAAACGCCTCGGCAATTTTAATATTCCGTTAAATTTCCTTCTGCTGTCAAAGTACTGTGCTACGACAAGAGAATTGAGATAAAAATATACAGAGCGAGCGATAGATTACACGTACGGTTTTTAATATTAGGCGAATCACTGGAATCTTAATGTAAGAATGAGCAGTTTAATGTAATCCAAACAGATTGGAGAATTAATGAGAAGAATAAGAATTTGAAGAGGAAGAATGTGTAGGAATTATTCTTTGGACTGTGAAACTGCGTTTATCTTGAAATTACGTACCGTAAAGTTGATCCAAAAGGTGAAAAGAATATGGTGCGTGGAATATCGGATGGTTAAAATATGTACACGTGTCGCGTCACAATAGTCTGCGGTAGTGTAAAGTTTCGCGTACGTGCGATGTGAAAGAGGACAGAGCGCTTATATATATATAAACATATATATGTGCGAGTTGGAAGCGTGTGGACGACGAAGCGGCGAGCGAGCGAGCGAGCAAAAGCTAAAAGCTGTCGAGGAGGAAAAGAAATGGACTGAGGCCGTGACTGAGGCTGGATCTGGGGAATGGGGAAGAGAAAAAGACGCGTTTTACGCTCAGTAGTGACTCGCCGAGCTTGCAATATCCAAGGTGCCTGTAGATAAGGTCGCGCTTCTTGCTGACAAACCACGTGCGCTTTCAATTAATTTATGAAAAACATAGTGAACTCTAATTCCTTGTCAATTGTTCATTATTATTCCCGAATAGCGAAATACGCACTCTGCATAGGATTATTCCTATCCCTACGATTAACGGTTGTCAGCTTCTTGAAAATAGTTGTTGATTCGGAATGAGCCAATTAAAAATTTAATAAACTTGGGGATTGTGTGATTGATCCCAATGGAAAATGACAGCTTTACGGCAGCTACCAGTGTAACACTGTGTATACTGAAATTTATTGCATCGTGATGTGTCGTGTCGAAGCTCTAAAGTAAAAAGTGATTAATTTTACACCACGCCTATTTCCAATATCTCACACAAACATAACATATATATATATACACTTATTTAAACAGACTTCCAGTGGCTACAAAAAGTCGTCTCGTGCGACTCGAGCTCTTAAACGACGTTTATTTGCCGTTTTTTTTAAGAAAGCTTGGACTGCGTTGAGTTAGGTTTAGTTTAATCTATATAAATGACGTTTTGCATTGGTCAATTTACATCGCGTTTAATTGGGCTTTTGTGCATTTTATATAGTAGTGGAACCAGCCGAGCGTTGGACAAAATTTGATAGAAAAATTTCTTGGAAAGAGGCTCGTTCGAGTGAATCTTCTCCGGCAGATAAGCAGGATTTTTCTAGGGGAAAAAGCTGAAGAAGATATCGTAGTCTCTCTCAAATATTATAAAACGAAAGCATTCTGAGCGGAATGAGAAGTCGGTTATTTTCGATTATCTAACTATTACGTCGACTGATTATCAAACTATGTATGCTTAGTATTTCTTGACTTATTGCTAGTACACGTATAACGCTGCTCTTTCGTCTCTATTGCATAAAATATTCCCAAGTTTCTCGACTCCTACAAAATAAGCTATCGTTATTTCTCGAGTTTTTCAATCTCCCTAGTTTAGCATAAAAATTAATTCACATAATTTTTACGTAGTTGGTTACTCAATAATTGAATGACAAGCTGAAAAGGGGACGCTCCGCTGCTACTATCTCGTGCGACATACTTGGCTCAACGATCCATTTTTTTGTTATCATGCGCTACAATTTGGTTGTAAGAAAATTTGTAAAAATATCCAAGAGTCTGTATAGCATCACCGCTTAAACGATACATATTCATTGAAAATTTACATAGAATTTACCACATCGCGCTATTCTAATGGATAGGTCGCAGACTATTTCGTAAACAACTGTCGCATACTCACTGTTTTCTTTACTCTCTTGTATTTGCATGTTAAAATGAAAATTATGACCTTCCTATCTTGGAAACAATATGCACCGATTGTCACGCTCTTCTTCTTCAAAAAATAAGCTGCTTCCCAAAGCACACACGTCATTTTGCTCTCACAGTGGTATCTCTTATCTGTCTGCACTCTGTGGAAAAATCTTAATATCATGTGGAATAAATAATACGCGATTTCGCGTATTCACAATATCACAGTCACAATAACCGTGAGAAATTCTCATTGAGAGAGATGTAGAGCTGAACGTTTCTTATCGTCAACGCTCAACGTCGAAATTTTGTCGCGCGCGTTTCAGAAATATATAAAATACTGATAGGGGAGATGTGGAGAAAAAAATAAGGTGAAAAAGGCAATCTTTTCTTTTGTGGAGGTAGCGTAGCCAGACAAGCGCGGCGAGCCACAAAGCGGATAATATATTTATTAGATCCTCATTCTCACTGATTTACATTGTCTGGAATCGTAACGTTCAAAGCGAGAGCTCGCGCGACAATACAAAATTCACAATGGGAATGTCGAAGAGAAAATTTTGTGCACTAATCTTTAAGTACGTAATAGAAGGTAAACGTCTCGCGCTAGTACGTATAATTTGTTAGATAAAAAATTCTATCTTTCTTCGCTGTATAGCAGCGGCATTGCCAGCCCCGAGACTCGCAAGGACGCTTGAAAAATCTGGCCACCTTAACTTGTACCTTCTTTCAATCGTTATGTCACGATAGTAATTCTCAGCTTATAGCGCTAATTACGACTTATATCTGTTTCACGTGTACGTTTAACTTGCACCTGTCACATGTGGTGCATACGATACTGTAATTAATTAGCTCTAACAAGACTCTATGTGTGCAATATATCTATAAATTAGCTATGGACAAAAGCAACTCTCAGTCTGTTTAGAATCTCCCGTATAAAGACTCGGTTCGATCCGGGCCATAGAAAGACATTTCAGTGCTGCTAATACTAAAGATGAATACGATCGAGCGTTTTCAACTTTTGTGACGTATATAGTGCGCGAAGGAGATCAATCCTTGAAAGATGTCTTCGTATTTCCGCTGGATCAAAAGCGGTAAAAAGGATGATTATTATGCTGGAAAGCCCAGAAGCAGATCTTTGGATTCCAAGAGCCTTGAGACTTCAGGAATTCGCTTAATTTTGCAGAGTGTACGTTATATTAGCATTATAATTGCAGCGCGATAAAAATAAACCACTCATTATATATTTCACTGATACAAATACGCTCTTGACCAAATAATGTTGAAAGTCAAAAATGGCTATTTGCATTGCAGTCCGAGGGAGCACTGATATAATTAACGAAAAATCTAATTTAACATTGTTTATTTTTGCAGAGAGCGGCAGCGCAGCATCAGGCACAGTTAGCAGCTCAAAGTAAGTAAAATTTTCCATTAAATTTTCACCAGCACTCATGCTTTTTTGCAAAGAGCATTTTAAATCGCATTAGCTAATAAGAGTAGAAAGGAGCTTAAATCCTCTTATTAGTGAGTCGAAAAGGATTTTTTTAAAAATTAAATATTTCCCGGCTCTCCGGAAAGGTCGTTCAAGGGTTTTACATTGAAACACCAATAAAAGTACCGATCTCTTTGTTTATAGTAACAACGTTTACCAGTTGTCCGCAGACTTTGGCCTACGTTACTATAAAGCTTGCAGCTACAAGTAATATCGTTAATTTTTTGCCCGAATCTGTCGAATAATATCCCTGTAGTCTAACATATTTGTTAAATCAACTATTTTTGGACCAACGCCGGAGCTAAAGAACCGCTCAATTCTTACAATTACTTATACTAGTCAATCTTATCCAATGTACTAAACATCTATTTGATCTTTATGATTGTGGGTCATTCAATTAAGAAATCCAAGTTATTAATTGCTGAAGCCAATTAAGAGTCTCACGAGCTGCGTACGATCCGCTAAAAACAACTCTAACTATTAACAGCCTGTTGCTAGTTTTGCACGAGTAACAAAATTATTAGCGATGCTTTTTACGCTATTGTTTTGATTGTGGCATTTTACAGTCTCGCATGGAATAAAGTCGCGTTGGAGTACTCGAGAATGTGCCTTTTGCGAGAGAGTGTGCACGCGATATACATATATATCTCTTTCTTTTCATTGAAAACCATTATCGGCCTGTGTTATGGCAGATTAGTCTAATAAAAGTTTGAGAGAGTAGTGATGGATTTGTCCTGAAGATGGTAGTAGCATAGGGAGCCAAGATGGTTGTATACAAAGAAACAGTGGAGTAGAGCAGACCACACAGAGTACTATGAGGGGAAGGGGGCAGAGAGAGAGAGAGAGAGGGAGGGGGTCTCGGTAGGCACGAAGTAGGGGGGATTGGAAGGAGGAGGTACCAGGGAAGGAGACGCAGAGAATAAAGCAGAGAAGAGGGAAGGTGGTAGGTAACGGAGAGAAGAATATAGCGAATCGTGTGAAGAGTAGAGGAGAGGCGACGAAATAGCAAAAGTGAGAGAGAGAGAGAGAGAGAGAGAGAGAGAGAGAGAGAGAGAGAGAGAGAGCAGAGACTCGAGTCGGTGGCCGCGTCTCGTCCGTCGATTGGACATGCGCGCGCTCAGAAGGTTTTTGTGCCGCAGCGAGTCCGTTCGGCAACACGCGCTTTAAAACCGATTACAACCGTCAGTTTACTCTTGAAAGCCCCTCGCGATCGATGCCCGCGAAATTCACCCAGTTTTTCAACGTTGACCTAATGATGTAGCGACACGTGACATTTCTCACCGTGCTCGCTCCTCTGCTGCAGAGAGTGGACTTGAAAACTGGTAGTCAGAGAGAGAGAGAGAATTAGCGCATTTCGGAGGAGAGCGCGCGTACGTGACTTCATACCCGTAACGTAAGAGAGAAAAACACGCTTGCGCTATCTAGTTATCTCTCTCTACCCCCGTTACTATAGTACAGTTGCTCTCTTTCCATAAATCCGCAGATTTTCTCAGATCTATTCGCGCAAATCAGTCCGGAGCGCGTGGCACGACCTGCCTTCGAATCATTACCAGCCGCAATTTTCAAGTGCAGCTTGTGATCCTTTCTCATTCTATTGTTATAATTCTTGTGCATCAGGGATACCAGAGAGATTTGTGACAATTCTTTCGGATCTTTGCTAAGGTTCGACTGTCCAGTGGCTTTTGAAATGTCTGAATTTGGTCTCCCAACGGTGTTTCGATAATAACGCCAACTGGCTTGTAAACACCGCGTGCCAACGCGATTTATCTCTTTTGTCGAGAGAGACTTTGTATCTTTCTAAATTCTGTGTTATTATTATTAATATACAATTATTAGGTAGAAATATTTCTTCGCTGAACGTCAATTCGCCTACACTATTTGTGAAATCCCAAGTGTCTCTCCGCGAGGATCTTCCGCACATTTTGCCAGGGAATTCAGTGAGAAGAATTATTCTTATTTACTGGGGAGCGATGACTCTTTTCTCGTCCTACCGTTGACGGTACGGATGAAATTTTTGAAGAAACGCTCAAATTTACGTCGAATCCAGAGTGCTCAGAATGAAACGTTTGACGAAAATACGTTTCAAGCAAAACTCCTTATGACTGTAAATCCGAATTTAGTGAAAAACCTTCGATCGGAAACTGTGTTTTCACCGCTGCGTTTTTCAACTGTCCAATTATACATGGTATATATGTGTATAGAAAAAAAGATGTGTGAGTTGAGCTTACACCAATTTATTGACTGAAATTGGTGAGTGTATTCGTAGTAATGCGTTAATGAGATTATCCTTTGAGAGACGAAACACATTGAGAATGTATTATTGGAATGAATATTTTCACTGCCTTCGCAAACAAATACATACTTGCACCACTGCTGGGAGAATCCATTTATCGTACTACAGTTTTATCGTTATAGAGCTTAAAGTTCAGTCAAAAAATAAATCCCTCTGCCGGAGATGCGTACAAAGCGTCCCATCATAAATCGAAGTACATCACTCGGAACGCGCTGATACATCGTGACATTTTTTTTTTAATATGATTATGCCAATATATATACGTATTAAATCCATGCGCGAAACTAAAGAATTTTCGACAAAAAATATTATCGACTATTATGTTCAACAAGTAACTCTTCGGCACTGCGCGTTTATATATAGTAGAGTTTTATTTATTTTACGGGGGTTCCACTTTAAACAGCTCATAACTCAACTAACCTAGAATTTACCGTGTTGTTTTTTTTTCTTCCAACTACGGCTTGTAGAATCTTGTTATTCAAATGTAGCATTGTGTACTCACTACACATCTTCAAATTGATTAGAATCTTGGTGCGTTAATTTTTAACGATTAATTAAATTTAATCTCTTTCATCGTTGTTTATAAATATCATTTTTCTCGACTATACACGATATCGCTCACCACGTTTAATACTTAAATTTCAAACGGATGAAACGATAATTTCTCTATACATATGGTCAATAGTGCTATAGTCGAATAACACGAAATCTCCTCCGTATACCGGCTTTGGAATAAAGCTCGTGTACAAACTCCCAGGACACATAAAGCCGAAGCAATTCTCAAAGAATACAAGTGCGAAGTTTCTTCGTTGCTTGTTTTGAATGTTACTGGTAAAAAATGCAAAAAAGTTTTGTTACGTTGTTGAATATGGACTAGCTTTTTGCATAACGCGACTTTGAAGCTTCTCCAATGTTTGTCTTTGTAATACGTACTCGATCCGATCAGCAAAGCATAATTGACTTAGATTTAGAGTTATAGGTTGGAGAGATAAAATAAAATCAGCTTGGAATCTCGAGTTTTAGCATCGGCTCTCGCGTGTATCGATGGTTTTGGTGCGTGTGAACACTTGTTCCTTGTTTTCGTGTGTTTAAGGCTGATTACGTGCGCGTCTAATAGAAAGCAAGAGTGTTGCGTTGTGGCGTGAAACGAGACACGATACTCTCGCCACCACAGCGATACTTTGTGGACACACGTGTTTTCGATAACAATCACCACGAGACTCTGGCGTAGTTACGAGTCCCCAAGGATTTTTTTCAACTCACCACTCATATCCTGATAAAACGAACATTATTGCAAAAACAATTGCTGTCTCACTCGTGGCCTATTTTTATGCCATTTTAAAATATCTTTCTCTAATACACAAGCTACGTGATATAAATACATACGTGCTTCTGGAAATATACTCTGAGTTTTTAGTAAAACCGATTGCTATCGCTCTTGAAATTTCACGCTTTAACTTATGCATCCGATGGCGGCTGGATCTATTCTAAACACGGAAATATCCAAATTTATTTGTCCTACTATATTCGGCCTCTTCGCCGCAGGGAAATTGATTTTAATAACATTTTCCATTCGAAATTTCACGTTCCTCTAGCTTGAAAACTTTCGTTCGCTCTTAACATGTGTGTGTGTCTTCCCACGTGGCTTTAATTAATTTTTTACGATCGAAATACCGATATATTGATCAATTTATTATGAAACTCGATACAAGAAGATATTTAATTTGGTTATTCCTCGCGTTTCTACTCCTAAGTCTATAATGTGGCTATTTGAATATCACCTTCGCAGCTCGCGGTTCAAGGCTCCAGAAAGCACGGCTAATATTTTAATTTTTATCAATTAGTCCCTATACACGAGTCACACGTGTGTATAATCTAACGATGGAACTCGCAATGGCTTCGAATCAACAAGAAAATTTGCTTTTATTCTTATCCAGGAAAAACCGTTAACATTTTACTTTTTGTCAATTAGTCCTTACACGAGTCAAGCTTATCTATGATCAAACGACAAAATTTGTAGTGGCTTCAAGTTTTTCAAAAAATTGTATCGTAATTCAGAAAGCATGGTTGTTTTATTTTTTATCAATTAGTTGTTACACGTGTCACACTTGTGCATAATTAAACGACGAACATTGCAGTGGGTTAAAATCACCATAAAATTTGCTTCAATTCTTTATCGACTTTGCAGGATAATAAATTTTGATTCATGGGCCACAGGATTCTGCTGGAACGTTTAAAGCTTTAACCCGGTTAGATTAAAGCTGAAGCTATAAATATAGAGTGCCCGGGACGGAGATGAGGCCTTTTAATTGGTCGGCATTTATTTTCCTCGCAGATACAATACTTTTACTTTCAATGATACGCGATGCAGCTTCGAGGAGAGCGTAGGGTTAGTAACGTGGCGGACAGGTTTTTGGTGACCTTGGAAACCGGTCTTAGAAAATCGTACGCCTATCGCTCAAGTTTTCTAAAACCGGAAATGCAGTCTAGGTACATACGGGATGCATGCTGCGATTAAATATTTATTGGGTGAGAAGTAATAGAGGCGAGAAATCTCTCACCTATTTTTACGATTATTCCTTTATATTCTAATTATCGAATATCCAGCGATGAATTTCGAGAGCGAGCTAACCTGTACTCCGAAGCTTGATAAACAAGCCCCGTGTACCAAAAGGGAATAATATAGGTGAAGCCAGTTTTATCAGAGGGAACGTGAATTTTTTCCCCTTTCGTACCTACAGCCGCATTCAGCCTGCATCTGCTCGTCAGACTCTTACAGTTCGTTTTTCCCTCTACAATAAAAAACTGACTGAATTGGTAGGAAGCTTAAAACGCGTCGACCGTCTATTGACCAACTCGACTACGCGAGAAACGTGTGCAAATAATGTGAAAAATCACGCGTAAATAGAGACTTTATTAAAGAATATAAAAATTGTGCGTTTTCCCGGGGAATATTTTCAATTGGAGATTTTCAGTTATAAGCTGTATACTATATATAGCTATACACAATTATGCGTACAACTAAAATTACAAAAAAAAATTAACGCGTCTTCGATCATACTGCAGTCTTTCTACGACTAAATCTTGTGTGTCGTTCCGGACAACCTTTTTATATGTATGTATATATATATATATATATATGTAGCATTACGTAACTCGGCAAATAATTGGATTTTTTTATCAAACTTGAGCTTAGCATCTGTCAGTCCCGAATCGTTCCACTTTCTTCCCCTTATCGCGCCGTCCAATTTCTAGGATTTATCAGTGCGACGTATTTTCCCGGTTGATTCGTCGTGCAGAGACGTCGTTGACTGTCCGGGCCAGTTAAATGTTTATTCCAAGCTTTAATTGATAGTCGGTTTGCTTATTGGGTTCGCTACTCGCATATAGCCTGCTCACGAATCGATGATGCTGTCCATCGTGCTATTAATGGAAAAGGCAGCGTTGATAATGAACGAAAAAATCTATGCCGACGATTCATTGTAAAGTTCGCCAGTTTCCTCCAGCCGGTGAACGTGAAAAATGAATGAAGCGCCGTTTTACGTAATAATGATAAGGTTGCAATAATGTACCGGCTTAAGTGAGAAAACTCGTGTGTACAGTAATGTTGTTTATCGGTAGATGCACATTGATTGCAGGTAACGAGATGAGCAAAATACTATAGAAACGTAAATACGTGATTCTACGCAATCACAGAGTGCATTGTATTCAAGGATAACAGCTTCATTTTCCCAACGCGCGTTCGTTATAACGTATATATATATATATATATATATGAGACAGTTTTTTAACGGTGCAGGTACACAGAGTTTGGTCTTCTTAAATATAACACACTCTGTACTCTCGTGTTTAATCCAAACCTTAAAATTCTAATTTTATAATGTTTAATTTAACGCTATATAGGCTGAATTTGTATGAAAATTTATAATTTTGCTGTCACGATAATTTACAACGTTATTATAATATTGCTATTGGTTGTCTTTGAAATATATATATCATTAAGATCTAGAGTTATCTTTTCAGGAAACTTGAAATATTTGATACACTTTCGATACATAGCATATGTGACTTAAAAATTATACGAGCTCAGGTTAACAAGTATCACTCATGCACATTCGTTATAATTCATACAGATAAAATTATTTTTGAAACAAATTTTTGAAGTTACGGGACGGCCAAAATTGCTGTGTAAGAGAAAGTAATGGCATCGACGATTGTGGTAAATCACTCTTTTTTTTTCTTCTATTAAACCGTGTTTATTGATATTAGCAGTTATTTAAATATTTCTAATGCGCCGTCCAGGGTTATGAACGGTACCCCTATAGCTATAGTGTATCGACTTGAAATCAACTCTTATATATGACGCCGTTAGCAAAAAACTCTGTATCGATTTTCAATAGTCGCTCGGTACTCGTATAAATCGTCCAGACCGGTCTAATTTTCCATTATTCTCCTTCCAGTGTCGACGACACTTGACAAAATCGCTAATACTACCAATCACTTGTGCAAAAGTCGGTAAAAACGAGGAGAAAAGTCAGTATAGCTGTTTATTGGTAAAAAAAAATTATGGCTGGATTATCCGAACAATGGATTTATCATTGTGCCAGCGATAAAAGTTGAAACTAAAATCTTAGCAATGATTTTTGCATTTCGAAGAATTTGTGGAGTTTAGTGAAAATGATATATTGAGTTAAATTTTGAATGTATATATTGAAAATAATGTTAATTCGCGTTAGGTAAATCTAAAAATCGTGCGAGAGGCAAATCATTTGATATTATTGGGAAAAGCTACCAGTTAGAAAGTTGTTAGGATTTTACAACATATGTAAGCATAAATGTAAGAGACATGTGATATTATTGCAGGAAAATAAAGCTGCTTGGAATATCTCTACGCTTGATTTGTTACAAGTTACTGTCAATCGTGTTGCCATTGAAATTTTCAGAGTTCTCGTTACATTGCGAAAAAATATGAACGAGTTTGTAGGAAGGATTTATTCGGCTCAATTTTGGATATACATAAAAAGTAACATTAATTGATGTTAAACTCATCTATAACGACTAAGTAAAACGCAACCTGCTCTACATTATTGGGAAAAGCTACCGGTTCGAAAGTTGTTACGATTTTACAGCATATATAAACATAAATGTAATAAGACAGGTCGACTTTAGAGGAAAAAGATGCTGCTCGGAAAAATCTTACGATTAATTTTACGGCATATAAGCGTAAAGCGAAGACACTCGATATTATTGGAAAAAGGTGCTGCTTCGAAAGTCTCTGTACTAACATACATGCAGGATTGATTTATCGCAGCTGAGAGGCCGAGTGTCGCATTGCCATTGAAATTTCGAGAGGCCTCGCGGGTCTCGCGTCTCATCGCGTCGTTTATTATCCAATTAGAGGCCGGAATATATATATACTTTGAACGCTTTTTTTTACCAAGAAATGACGTACCCCAACCTGGTTAATTACTACCGTCTATTTACGTCCGGTTTTACAAAGGTGCTGAAAAATCTCTTGGAAAATTCAATGCAACAATTCAATCGAATGCAATTAGCTTGAATTGTGGTGTTTTGTAGCTCTATACTTTTGAATTAGACGATTAATCACTCATTGGATAATTCCTCCGTTTGATCGAACGTGCAAAACAGCACGTGACTACGTGCTCACTTTACGTTCGTCCTTGCTGCATACTCAAATGTCTCACTTGCATTTCCATTAATAAAAGCTCGCGAGAGGCGGGATAACTATCGCACCTATCATTGCCACTTCCGAGCGAACGCGTCGATCAATCAACCGTCCTGGATATTTCAGAGAGAGAGAGAGAGAGAGAGGAAGAAAAACACGAGAAAAACGCGAGAAAATTATTATTAGCGGGAGAAAAATGACGCCAGTTGCTGATAATTATCAACTTTATTACGTTTACGAGTAATTCGCACCTTGCAAATCAAATTCTGCTGCTATTTCCAGTGTTTCCATTAAACTTTTAACGACGAAAACAAACACGCTTGGAGAAAATTCCAAGAGTTTCCTTTTGTAAATATATTTTGTTTTGAACTTTGGTTGAATTTGTTTCTGTAATACTCTAATGGTATTTTGTTCGGCTGCTAGAATCGTACGGCAGAGGTCGGTAAGAAATATTATTCCAACTAACAATAAATTTTCCGTCGATCGTTATTTCACCAAACTCGACACCTCGGTTATCTGTAAAATTGCGACGTTCTTCCACTAACGCGTGCTTATCGTAAAGATTGTATTTTTACGTGTCTCGCATTGTCCCGTTTCTGCGTACAATTTCCTTTTAGACGGGAACAACTTAAAGTCTCTGTACATTTAACAAATTCTTCATTGGTTAAAACTTTTTTTTTTTTTTTTTTTTTTGAGTATTGGTGATGCACATGTGCCTAGCTCTTACAACTTTACTCCTATCAATGTTGTTATTATCAGGCTAGAACATTGCCAAAAGTGTGTTTCACCTGTCAGGACCAAGGTCGAGTGCACCTTCCAACAGTTTTACCGTAAATCACTGATATAGCGTGAATTTACGTCATTCCTACCGATCATTCTCTTTAATGTATTTTTTGTTACTCATCTCGCATAAAATAACGCTCGCTTATCGTTAAGATTGTACTTTTACGTGTCTCATTGTTCCGTTGCTGTGTACAATTTGCTTTTAGTGGGGAATGACTAAAGGTCTACAGTGTATTATTAGTGACGCGAATGTGCCTCGGTTTTTCACTTATATGATTATTATCAGAGGGGATACACGTTGCCAAAACTGTGTATCACCTGTCCGAAGCAAGGTCAAGTGCACTTTCCAACATTTTTACCGTAAATCACTGATCTAGCGTGAATTTGCGTCACACCTACCGATCATAGTCGTTAATGTATTTTTTGTTACTCATCTCGCATTAAAAATTCTAATTTATCCACTCGGATAGGAACGCGCGATGCATTTTTAGAAAATAAACGTTAAAAACATCGACCACCGCGTGTAAAAGCTGCATCTATCGGAATTCGGCATCTGAATAAAATTTCGTTTCCTCCTCTCGGTGAAAATTCAAATTTTCTCTTTCAATTTTATACATGATGCGTAACCTACCAACTAACGAACGAATCATCAATCTTTATAAATTTACTTCACATTGACGCGATAATTTATAATAATGCGTGGGATTATCCATCTGCCGGTGGATGAGCTATTTCCCCCAAGCAAGAAACCATTTATTTGAACATTATTTTTACCGCTCGCGCATTTTCCCCGAGTATTCGCGTTCCCCCTCTTTATTATTTATCAGCAACCTGACCGCGCTATACCAAACGTTGTTTACTTGCCAAAAGACATGAAAATTTGCATCGCGCACTGCAAAATACAGCTGCTTCATCCGGCATCATCGTGCAGTCGTTATGCAAGTTCTTTGCCAAATTAACCAAACTCGACTGTCCAGCTAAATATTGCCGAAAGACGATAAATCAATTTTGCAAATCCGTTCGATCGACCATAGTTGGTCCCTACGATTATAATTCCAAAGGGACGAATTTAGCATCGAACGGAAATAAATGTAGGCTGCGCGAATGCTGTGAAATATTCATAAGCGTCTCTCAATCGATAACGAATCGTCTTAAGAAAGAATTTTCAATCCCAATGACGACCGGAATGAACATTTAGGCTCCAGCGTCCATAACAGTCGCGAGGATAAGAAACGTTGGCAAGTATTGAAAAAAAGTCGAAAGAAGACTTTAAAATTTCAAGGTTGGAGGGTGGAGAAGGGGAGAGATCGAGGAGCAATCGAATCCCAGTTTGATAAAAGAGTGGAACAATATGCACGGCATAAGTCATTTGTTGTCGCACCACATGCACCATCCCCATCAGAGCAGCGGGGATGGGAAGAACGGGCACGGCAACGATTCCAAGAGTTCTTCGTCCTCCTCCTCTACGGACAGTCGACAGCAAGACACGAAAATACTGCAGGAGCTACTGAATCATAAGTACGATGGCAGGCTGTACCTTAACGATAGACCAATGTCGCGTGGCTCGGTGAGCTCGACCTATTCCTACGGGTCGTCCTCTTACGGCTCATCCTACGGCTCGAGTTCCTCGAATCATGGCTCCAGTTCCAGCAATCATCATCACCTGGTCTACCATACGATCCACGGAAGCAATCACCACCACCAATCGAGCCATCACTACCACCATCTCCATCATTTTCATCAGCATCAGCAAAGTCTCAGTGGCCGGAACTCACCGACACTGGTCAGCCCGACCGAACAGGAAAAGAACCACCAGCACCATCATCATCATCATCACCATCACAGCATCCAAGAGATGATCAGACATTTCGGTCGGAGACTGGGTCACATCAGGAGACAAAGCGAGTGCCACGAGACCCCGAAGAAGAGGGAGGAAGATTTTAGAAATCGCAGCCAGAGCTTGGACGGTGGTGCTAGAATAAACTTAAGGGAGGCTGATTGCGAAACCACCTACAGAATTTACGAGAGCATTCTCAGGCAAGGTAACTCACACACGGCCCTCTTCACACAACATTGCTTCCTCATTTCTCTCTTCTAATTCTCATATACGCGTCAATCGAAAGTGCATCTGAAATTCTACCTCCATTCTGCTATTTAATACCAACTTCCTGCCGAACCTCTAAAATTTCCTCGCGAAGCTTATTCGGTTTTCTCCTGCGGGGTAAGTGCAGCGTCTAGCCGTTGGTTACATTTCGGCTCTTCAGTCGTGGGTTAGCTTCGTGGGATTTCCAGAAATTTTTGTTAAACGTTTTCCAGGGAAATAACGCTGCGCGGATGAACTTTGAACTTTCTTTGACGCGTCCCGCAGAAAGGAGCTTTCTGTATATACACGAAAATAGAAAGGAACAGGAGTTTATTTCTATTCTCTTTAACGTTTGGATTCTTGCATATTGACATTGCAATTTTCCTCTTTTTTTTCCAGAGGTCTACTTTGATTATCGTGGAATTTTTTAGATTATTGCTGTAAAATATTTAGAATTTTCTTTCTTTCATTTTGGCAGCATTTTCGTTGCATTATTCCGTCGAGCAAAAGTTCAACGTTTGTAGAGTCGCATCTTCCGCTGAAAGGCTGAGATTTGCTCGGGTTACCTTGACCCAAGTACGACGACGTGGTGCGCATTATATCGGCATTTCGTATTTCCCTGAGCAGCACCGATATGCAGCCAGTAGCATTTAAATAGGCGCAAAATGGAAGTCGACTCGTCACCCCTGCTCCTTCCGGCTAATTTCGCAATTGCACACGCTAATAATACTACGTACGTGTTATTAACCTCTTCAATCACGAATATTTCAAGCGTAAACAATTTATTTCCGTTCATTCGTCGAAATGCATAATTGGATTTCTCCAATTAAAATGTGTCGTCTCGGTTATCACACCCTGTGTATACATCAAAATTTCCATAATAACATAAACTTTTTAATCTATCGAACGTAAGAATATATCATTTTAATTATGCTATTTAAAAATTCTTCAATTTTCGATAGTAATATATATATAAATACTCTTTATGTAAAATATGCTCTTTGATTATTAGCGTATTGCAAGTATCGTATTATAGTAACGGAAAATAAAGCGAGAGAGAGAGAGAGAGAGAGAGAAGAGTGATTATAGATTTGTTTGTCAAATAAGCAGATTCTTGGGGAGAAAAATGAAACTATACGGATTACGATATGAGAAAGTTTAATAATACAATTTTTCTCGGCCCTGCTTGGGATTCCGCCGCACTGAAATAGCCGGCACATCTCGAGTTAAAATAATATTAGCAATGGCTCACATTGTCTCTCCATAGCATATGCCAGTAAAAACTCCGCGTTATGTGGGTCAAGCAATCGCGAGCGCGGCATCGAACGATAACAAAAAATTATAGCCAATTCGATAAGATGACAGTATAATCTCTCTCGAGCTTTACTACGAGAGTGATTGTGGACAAAAAAGATGATTCGAGAAGGTATAAGATAATACTACACTTTACAGCAAATGTTAAAAAATCAATTGACTGGAGAGTCTTTGTACAAAGCAATGATTATCTCCTTTATATATATATATATATATAGAAGAAGAACTGGCTTTTCAGAAAAGACACGTCGACGTTACACGAATCGTTCGTCAAGGGTGTAGGAAAAATCAAGAAATCCTTCCTTTTTTCTTCTTTAATAGAATTGAAAGGTGCTGGAAGTATCCTGAATGGAGGTGGTAAGGCTATATATATTTGTAAAGACCGAGGGTGAAAAGGGAGCTACATAAAGGGAGGGAGAGGGAAACTCGAGGAAAATGAAAATACCGCCGCACAGCTTCTCTTACAGCATTATAAGAGAAGCTTGTGCTCTGTTCGAGGCACGATAAGGCTGTTGGGTCATTCTGGCCGTAAAAGGAATTGTAGGATATAATACGACAGTTTTAGGCACTGGTTCTGGGCCAAGGATATATTTTTCTACAAGTCGAGAAAATAGTCAATTGTCAGCTGCTGCATCGTTGGACGTGTGTAAACGTTCGCTCTAGCGTCATTGATTCCAGACAACCGTGTATAGACCCCTCCCCCCTCCTCTACTCATTTTGCACGGACGAGCGATAGAGGAGTAGAGGGAGGGAGGGAGGGAGGGGGGATGAGCGCCATGGCAGAGGTGTAATTGCAGGTCATCCGCTATTTAACCATTTTACCAAACGAGCATCGCTATTAATTTCTATCGCAGCATGGCTATAGTATAGGAGAGCCTAAGAAGGGGGGGGGGGGGGGGGGGTAGTGTATATCGACGATAGCACGTACGGGTCATAACGCGCATCGTAGTACTACAATGTGCCAAAAGGAAGTGGTTTTATAATCTTTGAAACGAAAATTAATGACCTTCGCCGCGAGACGAAAACAAATCAAGCTTCGAACCATACATGCCTGATTCAATGTTTTTTTAATCTGCTTCACATCCAACCGAATGAGTCACACGGAGCACAGCACCACAGGCTCACCTCTCTTATATATATATATATACCAATCGTTAATCCGTCCACTTTCATTCGATAAGACTTTTCATCGAACTGCTGTAAATTAACCCTTGTACCCCGTAACTCCCTCGATTAGCTCCTCCTCGTAATTCTCTCCCAAGAATCGATCCTACGCGACTACCCCGTATATTCCTCCTATAAAATCGTTCAGGCTAATTAGTTCTAAAAATACCAACACTGGACTTTTTAATTGGAACTTTACGAGGAAACATTCCGCTCTTGATTCGACCACGTAAAACTTCAAGCGTATAGCTTAGTTACAGTGCCTACTTTTTTCTTTACAAACACGAGATTTTTTCTCAAAAATTGAGAAATATATTTTTCTTTTTATCAAATTACAAAGACGATCGTTTTGGTAACTTTGTAATACACGTTTCTTGTTGTAAATTTGCACCGAGCTGGAAAAGAATAGCTTCAAGTGGTTATTTTTGTGAAATTGTTGTATAAATTTATAAATGTAAATTTACATGAGTTTATGGAGTTACATTAACTTTAAATAAAATTAACGCGAAGGTATAATCAATCGTATACAATTATTACTAAGGAGTGTGTACATATATAGAATGTATAGAGAGCAAACCCCATCACTCTTCGGGTCAGAAATAAATTTTATTCGCAATGGCGAGGATTGAAAACTTGCCGAATTCTGGCATATAGATTAAAGTGTTACGAAAATGCAGTATAAACACAGAGAACTGCAGCTAATATTAGATTAGTCTCTCTAATAGGATTCTCAAAGATCTCGAGTAAATTGTCAATAATTTGTTCATTGTTATTTTCATAGAATGCTGCGCAGTAGATCTCTCAATCCCCCCCCTCCCCCCCTCCCCCACTTATTCGGTTAATTACAAAGAAACACAGCCTTCCTTTATTAAGCTCGCTAAGGAATTCGTAGATGGAAAGTTTGCACATTCGACGAACGAATAACTTTGATTTTCATTGGTGGAAGTTTTGCGGATTCTGCGGATATTAGATACGACAGCTTGAATCAACAGTAGGGATATGGATTAAGGTCGTAATACTAGAGGACGACGCAGAATTCTTGTACCCTCAACCGGATTCCAGGCCGAGAAATTCGATCTCCCTCCAAGGAAGACGATCCTCCACTGTGATTACTAGCGCAACGCAGTATTCAGAGAGAAATGTCAAACTTCTAAATATCCTACTCAGCACTTGCAATTACTCTGTGTATAAACTTTTTTATATTTTTCTCTCTTAATAAACAAACCGACTGTACCTGTTGGACACTATCAGAATTATTATTCAGTTTTGTTCGTCGCAACTAAGCAATAAAAGTTAAATTACATTTGAGAGAGAGAGAGAGAGAGAGAGAGAGAGAGAGAGAGAGAGAGAGAGAGAGAGAGAGAGAGAGAGAGAGAGAGAGAGAGAGAGTATACATTTTTTTCTCGTACCGATCTTGAAGAGTGTAGTTTGTTTAAGATGGTCATCTAAGAAAGAGGGTTTTTTTAAAATGCGATCTAGGCAACACTGTACAGGATGGACATAAAACTTTGGCACAATGGGCTCTTTAGTAATAGCCTGAAGAATTTTCTAACAACAGTCTGACGTAATATAATGTAATTGTTCTCCACGTGCAAATGTATAACCGAAGAATGTAAATACTGAGTCACGTGTTACGCAATTCCATAAGACAGTGCTCTAGAAACTATAGCGGATATAACGCGCGCACCGAATTATGACGAGTTAGCATGCATCGATATTTTTGCATAATTATTTTCATCAATGGTCAATTTCCGTTGTGCGATGCTAATCTTTCAACCGGAGTGCTAAATTGATTGTGTGTGCTCGAGTTGTGTTCCGTGTTGAAGGTTTTTGTCAGCTTTCTAGTCGAGGCTTGTTGTTGTTGTTTTTTTTGCGAACATTTCCAGCGAACGGGAAAACGCATTATGTGCAGTATATATAGCTATAGAAGCAATGGAAAAAAATATCATTGTTTGTTTTTTTTGCAGGTGCGCTTAGAAGGAATTCTTTGGATCCAGGTGCGAGAAGACTGTCTCTCGGAGCACCTGCTGCACCGCACAGAGCATCGGACGCCTGTCTTGACCCGGTACACGCTGCTATACTTTTCAGAGATGCTCGAGGGGTAAGCAATTCTCATGCACGTAGACTAAGCATCTCGTTTTTTTTTTTTTTTTTTTGTTTTTTTTCATTTTTCTCGTCCGAGAATCCTCTGCAATGTAGCTTTGCCACGTTTCTTCTTATCAATCGCCAAAGATTTTCTCGTCATATAAACATTGCATATTTTTTTTAAAAGACCATCTTATCGAATAAAATACTTTCGTGCGACTGGAGAACCATGGCGCTCGCACGAGACATCGAGCGTTTGGATAAGAGACGGGCAAAAATGTTTTTCGATAAACAAGAGAGACTTATTTATAGCACATTTGTCGCGTAACGAGAATAACTTGAGTACAATGTATCGGTATAAATTCATTTTCTTTGAGTATAGAAGCGCATAGAAAGATAAGAGGAACTTGTCACTGTGCGCAAGTTCATGATGAGGAAAGATATGCAAAGGCTGCTTTTTTCATTATCTTGAAAGTCGCTTTTCGACATGATTCAGTTTTGACTTAAAGGTGATAACGAGAAACTTTAATGCCGATGGAGTACGAGCTGTTAAAATAGACATTTCTATACCGCACGAAACTTGTACTCTGCACTTCTTGTCAAACACGTGTATGTGAATAATCGATTGGCCAAAAATGTTGAAATTTATTTGGATCGTTTGGTATAATTGGAATATAGACGCGGATCAGGTTTTAATCTATATACAGAGATTTGTAGTTAAATATAAAACAGTGTTATTTTATCATTTCCAAAGTCAAGTTTCTTCATTTCACTAAAGCCTCTAGTAATACTCTTAAATCACAATTTAAATAACTCGTTATAAAAGATTTGGCAAAGAGAAGAATTTCTGTAAACATATTAGGAGGCATGCAGTACGCAGAATTAATTTTGCGAGTGCAGAGACAAGGTAGGAATCGTCGTTACTGGCGGAGTAGATTGCGGATAAGTTAGATTTCTACTTTGTCGAGGTGACCAATATCGATACCGATTTGCGCCACTCGACAAAAAGGAGCAATAAGAAGCTTGGAAAATACTCTGATTCGTTGAAAGTAGCACTAATGAAAGTACCGAATAATAGTTGACGACGTTAAAGGTCTCTGCGTATTTCCACCGAATCGAAGGTTTGGTAAATATAGGTTAAATTATTTATAAGCAACGTACTAGCATGGAGAGTATTGCAATTTATAGAAGAAAAATATCCGAGTCATGGATGGTTTATGTCATTTGCTGTTTATCTCTGACAGCTGAGCGTATATCTTGTAATGGCATTAGCGCGGAGAACTGTGTTACGTCCAGGAAAGTTGAAACGTAAGAACCTAGGAAGACGTCGGAAAACCTATGTTCGATGTAATCGGTCATAGACCCAAACAGTATAACGACTTGTCGTCACAAACAAACAACATTCTTGCAAATAAGAAGAATAATGACAACTGTGGTACTCAATTTTTTTTATCGTACCTACTTGTATCATTTTCCAAGCAGAAGAAAAAGAAATCTCTTTTTAGCATAGATTATTACACGAATCAGCAAAATCCTCTCTCCCTCTCTCATTACAGTAATCGTGAAATTATTATTACATTTGTTTTTGTAGGATAATTAGTTTGCATAAGAAATAAAGAAATTAATATCGATAAATTCAGCATGTGAATGGTAATTACGGTTGAGCCTTGTAAAACACTTGTACTTTGTAGAGTATATTATTCTTTGCCGGTTAGAGTCATCGTGTAATTTATTACACTGCTTTTTTTTTACAGATAACAGGGACTATTCTTAACTCGAATAATATTATTTGCATGAATACAAAACATTGAATTGGATTTGACGGTGGAAATCAATTTGATATTATTCCAAGCTAATCGCAACTGCTTGAAAATTTATTCGTAATTATTAAATTAATCGACTGGTCTTAATATAGGGATAGGAAGCAGAGATTGATAATTAATATGCAATTTAAAACATTGTTGTCGTATTATAGCAATATTTACATTTTGCATAAGCAAGAATTCTTGCTCTGCTTGAAGACTGTTTCTTTATATGTTTAACTCGAGTGGATAATAAGCTCGACCCACGTACTACTGCAATGATTTTCTCTGGTGTTTACAATGAATTGTTGCTTGTTTATCGATACAATGACGTCACTCGTGCAGCAAGTACACCTACTGCATTTATAGTGGCTCTTAAGTAATTTAAGCAGTCAATTCCGCGTTATTTGACTTTACATGCTTTTATAGCTTGGAACCTGACGTGTCCGTAACTATTTTTGCTTTTTACTCTTTCCGCGCATTCAAACTCCAATCCCATAAGGTATAGAGTATAAGAAGGAAACTTTTGCATACTTTGCCACTGCTGCTACTGCAATATGTAAGCCCTCGTACAATCGATTAAATAATATTATATATATATATATATCTATATTTATAAATATATATGCAATTAAGTCAATCATATATGCATTCTTATTGTCCCATGAAGCACGCAATGCACGTGCTCTTTAAAGTAACGTGTCGAAAATAGAGTTTATACGCAGGATCGATAAAGACTCGTCCATTGGTTCGATTGGTTCACGTTCGTTTTCCCGCCCGTTCCCTTCCACAACCATTCACATTTTACGTCTCCAGTAGCAATAATAACAATCTACTCAGTCACTACAGATCTTTAAAGTTATTAAAACGGTCAACGCGTGTCTTGTTTACACTCGAGGAACGCTTCTCACTTTTAGGCAACATTGGCGAACGGCCTAAAGTAGTCGCTTCAATTAGGAGACGGACGAGCTCGAAAAGTTTCCACCGATGATGGAGGATCGACGATCGTGAGAAAATTTCGTGTGAGAAAATTGTAGATAATAACAAAAATAAACTTGGTTTGCAGAACGCGCATATAATCTCTGCTCTGCGCATAAACTTGGAGTGCAAGTTGCGTTGGACGTTCCGCCTTCTTCACGTCGAATCAGTTGTCGACGGGCCACCGCGCTGATCTCGTATTGTCTACACGTGCAACGTTCAATAGTTGTTTACAATAAATTCGACGGTTCCCAGCTAAGCCCGTTTGAACGCTCTGATCGAAGCACGAAAAATTCCTCCCTTGCCATCTTTCGTCCCAGTTCCGTGCTACAGTGTTACATATTTTTTTTTTTTTCATCTAGAGAACAATTAAAATACCACGACAGAGTTCCCACCGATTTGGGTAAACCGAGTCGCGCGAGCAGATTAACCTTGACCAAATTCACCGAGCCGCTTAACACTCGTTAACGAATCGTAAGGAGACGCGTGTGCTGAAACTTGTAGCTGCTTGTAACGTTTCTTCAGAGTGCTTCGCCCGAACAGATTGAAAATAACACTACTGGCAAGTACAGTGGGACGACACGAAGCTCAGGATTGTTTTGACGAGGCGAGCTACCGGGAAGAGGCTCGAGAGAGGAGTACGTGGTATTCGGAGATATTTGGCGTGGATAAATAAACACGGAATGACGAAGTTTCGAAGGAGGCGAGCGACGCAAAAAATGCCGGCTGATTCCGCTTATTCCTAGCTCCACTACAATTATTTATCCCGAGTTAAATAACAAACATTCAGTATATTCGTCTTTTTTTCGCGACCGTGTGCCGATTTCCTCGCTTTGTCGCTTTTTCCAGCGAGTTAGCGTCAAAGTTGAGCAAATCCCGACGCGCGGTGGAAATTATTCAGCCTGTTGCTTTATCGCGTGGCAAACAAGGATGGGACCGGATGAGGCGTCGATATAAATCACGTATGCGTTCTTCTCTTTATTTGACTTTTTTTTTTCTAATTGATCGGCTCTTTGGCGGTAATTTTTGAATTTGAAGAAGCGAGTAAAGTCAATGTTGCTCGCGCAGGCTTTATTATCGCGTCAAATAAGGATACGGTTAGATAAGGTACAGCTAAACGCGTACAATGTATGTGCCAAGAGAATCCTACTACTAAATATCCACCGCTATATCCCGTCGCGTCCATTACAATATCAGCCAGTTATCTCTTGGACTCTGCAGATGCGCCTACAACACAATATAGTGGTGCATGTTTGTAAACATATCTTGGGAAAAATTATATTTAGATGATCCACCGGCACAGCCGGGTAAACAAACCGTTGCTCTCTCTCTCTCTCTCTCTACGATCCGTGAAACACTCTCACGTTTATTTATACGTATTTTGCGATATTATTGCTCGCGTTCAACTTCCCGCGATACTTCGCAGAAACAGAAATTCCAAAATCAACCCAGTCATCACGCTTCTCCTCCCTCCCCCTCCCCCTTCAACCGTCTTCTTTACTTCAAATATGCATAACACGCAGCGTCACTTTATTTCTGCATTTTTAATTCAACATTAATATTTATCGTCTTTTTTTTCACTCATCTCCTCTGGTTTTTTTACTCGAACGCAAAAATTCCTCTATTACACAAGCGCGTTTCTCGCAGGATTGGAGAAAATCAAAGAACATAATTCCTTAACGCTAATATTTGACTGATGCTTGCACTCGGCTAGAAAGTATTTGCAGTCATTCTTCTCGTCTATCTTCCAATATATGCCTCTTGTTACTTTCGAGTGTTGGGATATTCCAAGAGAGAAACACTTCATTTGTTTATTATCTACTTATCCTCGGTTAAAAATTAAATTAGCCGTTAGAGTGTTGTTGCTTGGGATGAAGAAAATCGACCGTCGCGTATATCGCGTTATTTTCGTGTCAGTTTTACGAGTGTTAAGGCGGTTGAACTTGTTGACAGAATTGTTGCGTAGGCGCGGCTCATTTAAATCGCAGCACTTTATACTCTCGACTATTTAACGCGTTAGAGCGAAAAATCCAATCCTTTGTTTTTCCATAAAAGAAAATCCTGTCGAATTATTTTCACTTTCATTCCCATGAATTTTCCAATAGGAATAGCTGAGCAGTGTTCGAAAACGTGCTGTAAATAGGATATTGGCAGAATGTGCTTCGTATGCTGCATATTGATATCGATGTACAATTATTTCTTAATTAATAATAGTGCGAGCAAAGATGATAATAGCGTTTCAAAGATATAAGTAAATTGTTTGGATCGAGACTACGGGAAAGATTTTACAATTATAAAGAAATGTGCTATGCAAGTGATTGGTGAGCTGTGAAAATGGGTACCAGAACTTTATTTAGGCGTCAGTCGAGTGCGCCAGCTGGAACTTCATCGGACAATTCCGACAATGCTAGCATCTTATCCAATTGGTACACCAAAATTGCCACAAATGTCAAGAAGCGACCTTTTAGCCCAAAATCTTTCCTCAAGAAAACCTTGGTACAGCCTTATCAATTACTCTCTATTCGTTATCGACACTACTTCTTTTTATTCCAATTCACTTTATTGCAATTTTGTTCTTTATTTTTTAAACAATTCCTTATTAGTCTACCGAAGTATTTATAAGGATGTAAAAAGAAACTAAAATTTCTTTCACTTTTCAACTGGTCAATGTATTATCAATAAATATACTAAATAATAATTATTATTATTTTACAGCTACCGGTTGTGGATCCATTCTTGGAGAAGGTGTCTCTCTCCGATCTCGGTAAGTTAATGTATATATACTTATTCAACCAATTTCTCTCGTGACTTGAAAACTGCAAGATGCCACTGTGCTTCGGAAAAAACAAATGAAGCTCGATCAATTCTCAAGGGGTTGCGTTTAAATTTCCCACGTGGAGATTTTTCTATAAAACGTAAATGCCTTTGTACACATTAAACCTGTGTATATATATATATATAAGAATTAACGATTAATTATGAACTGCCTGATATTATATAAATAAAAAACAAAAATAAGCGAAGCTAGTAGATATGGAGGGGAGTGTGTGAATGGTGTTTAGCAATGTCGAGTAGCGTAGGTTGATGTTGAGAGAGCAGGAGTATAGAGGGGGTGGAAGTACTGATACAAGCTTAGCGCAGCCACGTGCTCCGGACTTTGCATATATATATATATATCCCCTTGAAACTGTGGCAGTGGGTTTTCTCCTAGCACATCCCTCTTCGTAGTCGAGAATCTGGACTATCGATCGTTGCTCTCCCGGGAAATGGGAGAGGGGGGAGCAGTGCAATTGCTGCGAAGACCGCTCGGGATGTTAAAGAGGGCAAGGGGTGGGGGGAGGGAGAAGAAGAGGAGGAGGGGGCAGAGGACTGGAAAAACCTATCGGTGCCGAGTTGGTGAAAGAAGAGGGGGCTTTCCACGGTGGATGGATGCTGAAAGGTTCGCGAAAATTGTTGATTAATTCGAGGGGGGCAGTTGGGAGTTGCAGACGAGAAGGGGTGGAGGGGGGTGGGGGGGGTGTTTTCACGCAACCAAGCAGCTCTCAACGTGGCGAATAGCGTGACACGGCATGGCGTGTCAAGGCGCGACGTTCCTTTTGTCCACTCACCACTGAAAGAAATGGCGGAGGGGAGGAAAAGGTCAACCCTCCCTCGCACACGTTCATCCCTCCCCTCTGAACTCGCACCAGCTGCACCTCTTTCTCGGTCTAGGTCACGAGGGAGGCTGTGCGCGCCCTACATCACACATATATATCTACAGTGTGCGATATACGTCTACTATTGCCATCAACACACACACACACACACACATACACCGTCATACAACGCTCATCATACCACCTCTCATAAATCGAAGGCTAACCGCTTCAATTTCCAATTATTCCCTCAGTCACCCTCCTCCCCCTTCCCCATCCCACTCATCACCTCGTACGATCTTTCATCTTCTCACATCTACGCACACAAAGTGAAATTTATAATACCCTATATAGTCTCCTTAAAAACTGTAAAATGCAATTATATCATGTTCCAAGAAGAGTCATGCATTCCATTTATTTATAACGTGCATTTCTTAACTACGAGAATTCGCATCTGCCTGCATACGTTTTAATTCACCGTTCATTTGGATGACTACTTATATTTTAATTAAAATACTAAAAACTGTGCAATTATTTACTCGTTATTATATATGTATAGTTTAACCGTTATTGTTTTAATTTCCGTAGAATTTTAAGGAAATGACTCTTATATTGTTTGTCGTAGTTTGCGTAATGTTGGACGTTGGTACTCCTACGTGAAGCAAGTAATAATTCATAGTGCTGTAACTTATAAAGCGATTTTCTCGAAATTACGCAAATTTCGTCTTGAGTAATGTGAACTCGAACACGCGTCGGTGAATAATTTCGGATGAGTCGATGCGTGCATAGCTGTACTTTTGAAGAAATCGAAGGTTTGCATACTGAGAAAAATGTTTGAACCAATAAACAATTTCTTATAATTATATAATAAAAAGAATTTATTGTATTACAAATTTTGGTCATTATCGTTGTGAAAATTATTCATTGGTTGAAACATTTTTATCAGTGGAAGCTGCAAGACGGAAATGCGATTGGAAAACGTATATTTTATTTAGATATTCGGCGGAAATAGAGAAGTAAAAATTCTGATTGCTTTCAAAGTTGTTCGAATTACGTTCAATTTTTTAACCCGACTTATCAACTGATCGATGAAACACTGCTAAATTTGGTTCTATCGAAAATTCTCCTATTTGCCATGGATACATCGACGATCCCAGGATTCTGGCTATTTTTGTATGATTAACTCGAACGAACATCTATGAATAAATTCGAATGAGACGATCGATGCATAGCTGTGCAGTTGCAGAATTCGAAAGTTTTTAGTTGGCAAAGCGGAAGTGCCATCGAGGAACGTATTTTATTCAGACATTCGACGAAATTAGAAAAGTAAAAAATTCTGATTGCTTTCAAACTTGTCCAAATTACGTTCAATTTTACAACCTGATTCATCAAGTGATCGCTGAAGGGCCACTAAATTAGGTTCTATCGAAAATTCTCTCCTCATTACCATAGACACATTGCCGATCCCAGGCCTCTGGCTATTTTTACATTACAATTTTTGTAAATCAAAAAGAAGCCAAAGCTTTTTGCAAATTGCGCAATTCGATCGAAAATAATTTAATCACTATTTTCCCAAACTCAATTATTTTCCAGCTACACGAGATTAATCTGTAAAAATATTATTATTTGTTATTCGCAAATATTATTTCAAGGTGAAATAAATGGACGTTATACTATAGCGATAAAGATGTACCACGCTGATAGATTTATTAAATTTTCCACAAATTTACCAAAAAACGAACATCTCCATAGACTCGATTTACACAGTGAATGAAGCTAAATTTCAACTCGAACGTAATGAGCTTAGATTTACACTAGCACTCAGTTTTTGGCAAACGTTTGGGCACGTTTATTTATTTTTAGATAATAACGATATATAGTCATCCAAGAACTCGGTGAAAACACAAACAATTACTCTCCTCCGGAAAGCACGCAAAATTTTATTTCTGACATTATTGCAGATAGCGGAAGGGCATGTAATCTTCGGGCGTGCTGCTGTATTTTTTACAGTCGAGCGTAATTGCACGCGTAGTCTTTATCAGCGTGACGATTGAGGCGTCTTCGATTTTCGTGCTTTGAACGTGATTATAAATTAATACGGTTGGTAAACATTGACAGTTATTTAATTGCTTACAGAATCATTAGAACTGGGATAATTGCGATCTTTGCACGAGTCTATCAGTCGATCAAATCTCTCAAGTTTTGTCAAATATCCAAATACCAGAAAATTCATCATTTTCATAATTACGTCCTACACCCATTATCATTTTTTTCGTTAGTGTTTTGAGATCTTGAAGAGGTATATATTCTGAAAGATGTTTGTATCAAGAGTATACAAATGAACGATAAAAAAGCGATATTCAGGAATCTGGTCGAAAGCTTGTAATTTAATAGAATTCGCGTGAGTTTTAACAAGTTTGAGATATACACAACTCGGAGTAGTATTTTTTTGGCAGCATTTGAATGCTCAGGCCGAGTTATTCTTGGTGGAGGCATCGACGAAGAAATAGAAGTATTTTCGAGGGGAAATGAAGAGGGCAGGGGGTGGGGTGGAAGGGGGGGGCAATCGCATGGCAGAGCATCGACAGAAATTGCAATTTGGCTAGACAGTCATTGGGCTCGCCAGTATCGAAGCTGACGAACCTCGCGAATCTCCTATACTCTTTTCATGAGAGAATCATGAGCACCAATCGACTGGGTCTCGTGCATTTGTAGACGACCACGTTTCGAGTGCATCCGTTTCAATGTTTTCCTCACGTTTCTTCCAATGTCACTCTACGTTCACTAAAAGCTGCCAAATAATTGCTGTTTCGCCTGACACTAGAATATTTCTGTCAAAAATACTTGAATTTTTTTCTGTAACTTAGCTCTCCCCCTCCCTATCTCCTCTTCTCTCGTTCTATATGACTAGCGTACACATACCCCATCATTTATTTGTTGACAATCGAGCAAAGTTTGAGAAACTTCAACTTCAACTTCCTTTTCCTTACAATACGCACAAATAATTCCAGAAAAAGAAAGATGAAAGTGCAACATCCATATTTGCCCAAGATTTGCAATTTTTACTTATCCGAGCTTTATCAGATGTTAAAAATGTGCGATAAAGGTTTGTTTTACAGAAAAGTTGTCATTTTACTGGCACCAAAAACACGTCTATTATTACATTTTTATCGCATCTGTCAATGAAAAATAGTGAATAATTGAATCGATAAACTTGATGACGTGGATATTGGTGTGAGTTAAATTTTATAGGATAAATTAGTCCTCACCCCCCCCCCCCCCATATGTATACATATAAATCAGTTTCCACTAATTGTATTTCTCAGTTCAAGAGTAATTATATAGAACAGTTGTGACTTTCGGGTATCTTTGCTTTGTATTCGAAGACAAACAGAAATATTATTGAAGTTGAAGAAATAGAAGGTCATGGAAAAGCCTGGAGCTTCCATGTTCACGCTAACGGAAATTTAATATAATGATTATACTGCGCGATAATGTTGAATTTATACTATTATTCAAATTCGGAGGATATTCGTACGGTATTAGGCGAAATATCTTCTATCCGGATGAATGAAGATGAAGATCCTGTATATTCGAGAGATCTCATCAAGGAATTTGACGTGGAGAATCCACAGTTGGAGGTCGAGTTGGCCTGGGAGCTTTCCAAAGGTACTTTCCTTCCTAAGACTTGCAATATTAAAGTTAATACCGTTCCGGAACTCAAATGTATGCATGGATCCTCCAGGCAGGAGCCAACGAATTATTGTAACTCTTGATACTTAAATTCTCATTAATGTTACTTTTTTTATATATACTTAAAAATAATATTGCTCAAATATTACACGTGTTTAGCCCATCTTTAAATGAATTTAATAACCTAGTGTCTCTAAAAGAATATAGCACAAAACGTGGTCACGATAGTCTGTTAATATTTCTCGTATTTGAAACAATATATTAAACTAACTATAATGAAAAATATATACCTTTCTAATGAGCAGTAACTTGCAATATAAACTTATATATTTGTCTATATTTTAGCATACGAATTGAAGTTATTCCTCTTTTTTCTCGAAAATACACATTTATCTCGTTTTGCCCATATTCCCCTACCTGGTATCACACACTCGTGTTATTATAACTGATTTTGACTACTTAACAAGAGACTATTAGCTCTCCTGGTAAACCAATAGACAGAAGATATAAACGATTCAAAGCTGCTGACCTACGCCAAAATGTTATTCCTACTTATTTTTTTCACCATAAGACATAAATAATGCATCGTGAAGAATTAACGAAGACGATTGAAAACACGTTGAGTCAGACTGGTTTTTCCGGTTGAACAGAACTATATAGAAGCTTCCTTATCGAGGTTCTCAATATTTAATCATTTATTTGTTTCACGCGTTTAACCGATATTTTAAAAATGTTCAAGTTGTTGCTTGTACTCGACAGACAGTCGATTCGATTAGTTTGGCAATGATTCTTATCCACGGTTGAAATGGCAGAGGAAAGAATCACGAGAGAGTGCAGAATTAACTCTAATAAGTGCAAGAGGCAAACGCGTGGTAAGCCTTTCAATAAAAGAATCGCGATTTGCTTCAAGCGCCAGTCGATACTCTTGAATTCTGCTTTATCATCTCGCTGAAACCTTTGTATCCTGCTAGTATGTAGTATATAACGTGCAGCAAGGTAAAAATATATGTGAAACTATTAACAGTTACTTCTACTCGCTTCTCGTGGTTTTCTATCGTGGAATCGCGAACGGGACAAACTCTCGAATTAATTAAACCTCATTTGTAGAACTTTTAATGCAGATAGACCCTCTAGCATTAAAATTTTATCATTTCTTTCTTATACCAGTTGAGAGTTTGTCATTCGCCAAAATACATAGTTTCGTTCAACTGCAAATTTGTGAAGGAAGAAAACAACGAGGAGAGCATTTGTGCAAACTCATTTTAGCTGGTATTTGTAAAATCGCTAATTTTTCCACAGAGAATTCCCTAGTTTTTTTGTGCAATTAAAAGGATATTTCTAGTGTGTGCTAATTTGCGAGTGATGCATGAGAGCAGTAGTGAGCGAGAACCCGAGTCATTAACCGAATAGAACGTCTATTCCCTTCTTTGTTGAGAACATTTATATATATATAGAAGTCTAAGTTGGTTCAGTCAGTGTTGGCCAGGCTCTTAACGTTGCTACGTACTTTTAATCGTTCCTTAAATTCATCACCCAGGGCACACGAGCGGTTAACGAATGTATTATTAATTGATCAAAGCTATTAATCGAGATTCTTCGTGTTACAAGAAGAAGAGTGTACCCACGTTCGAAAACATACCAACTCGAGGTTTCTAATGATCTTTTTTTCTCTTAGCTCCACTCGTAGTTGGCATGATATTCGTGCAAGTTTAAATCTGATTTATTATTAGTACTACCTACGCTGTAAATGGATATTGTTTTAAGTTAATGTGACGACAGTGTTTTGAAATTGTCCCGCAGTACAGAAGACTCTGATATCATTGAAGATGTTGTACTGATTTTTTTCCAATTACATAGCATGGTGAAGATAGACAGACTCTTTCTTATACGAAAAATATCAAAAGCGCTGACCCGATGGTTCAAACTGATGAAATTTAAATAGTATTTAAATTTTATTATATATTCAAATTTGATCATTTTTTCACTTTTAAACTTTAAAATCCATTGTTCAGGGCTAAAGCACTCGTCGTGCTATGAGAAACGGATGATAAGTCGTTGAGGAAAAATGCAAACTCGTCAGAAAAACGCGATGCAAGGAACCATTTACCTAGATCCGAGAAAATCGTATTTTTTCCGTCTATAACCAATTAAAGCAATTGCACAACTGTAGTAGCGTTATACGACCTTCGATGGTAACATACTGTAGCAAAGATATCTCATCATTGTAGAATAAACTTTGTAAAAGTGACATTTTTCGCAAAGGCTTATTTTAATCAATAATTCTCAATAATAATTTTTACCTCGAAGGACTTGTTGAAAATTTGTATAGGGGCAGCAAATGTGTAACTGCAATAATTTTACCTCCTTTATTTCGTTTACGGATTATACTCCAGCCAGTTATTAATTCTTTTATAGCCAATTAGAGCTTCCCCTGCACAATTTCAATATTAGATAGAACGATGCGAGTTAAAATTCACAAAGAAATCTTTGCTGAGTATTTTATTCGTAACGTAAGAGGAGAATGGGCTAAATCTCAAATTTGTAAAAATGCATTTTCAGATGTAGGAAGAAATGATTATGCACTGATAAAAGAAATCACTTAGGAGATAAAAGCTGAAATTATAAAGCATAGTGGCATCAAGCAGTCGACGTACAGTTCAAAATGCTTCGGCGTAATAAAAAGGCTTTACTCTACTGCCAACTATTTGCACTTTCAGAAGAGGACGAGTCGCAGATTTTCGTCAAGTTTTTCAAGTTCCACAAGTGTTACGACCTAATACCAACTAGCGCAAAGCTAGTCGTTTTTGATACACATCTGCTGGTAAAGAAAGCTTTCTTCGCCTTGGTTTACAATGGTGAGTACCTTTGTTGTTACAAGACATTCCTCTTTACGTATGTGTAGAATATCAAACCATCTTTTCAATTAAAATTTGTTTTCAGGCGTGAGAGCAGCCCCCTTATGGGACAGTTCCCGTCAGCAATTTGTCGGGATGCTAACCATAACCGACTTTATAAAAATTCTTCAAATGTATTATACGAGTCCATCAGTCAAAATGGACGAGCTAGAAGAACACGAACTGGATACTTGGCGAGGTATAATTTCTCTTTTTTCTCTTATTCCAACTCCAATTCCTTTTGTGGCAAAACAGATGCATTTCATTAAACAAAGTAGAACTCATAAAGTACACTTCATTTTATTTTTATTTACAGATGTTCTTAAAGACCAAGTTCATCCTCTGGTGAGCATTGGACCTGACGCTTCCCTGTACGATGCCATCAAAACTCTTATTAAAAACAGAATTCATCGGTTACCTGTGATAGATCCGGATACGGGAAATGTTCTTTACATATTGACCCATAAACGAATACTTAGGTTCCTTTTCCTTTATGTAAGTATTCGACAATTAATTATTCATTTCTATTGTATAATGGGACATTCCTGAATCTAACAATAAAACTCTTAATGCTTTAGATCCACGAGTTACCAAAACCATCTTTCACTAATAAAACGCTTAGAGAATTAAGGATAGGTACTTTTGAAAACATAGAAACAGCAACCGAAGAAACTAGCATAATATTAGCTCTTAAGAAATTTGTTGAAAGGAGAGTATCGGCCCTACCGATTATCGATAGTGAAGGAAAATTAGTCAACATCTATTCCAAGTTTGATGTTATTGTAAGTATGCTGCAGAGGAAGCTCAATTTATACGAAATCTATTAAACAATGATTTTTTTATTATTTATAGAATTTAGCAGCTGAAAAAACGTATAACAATTTAGATGTTTCACTTCGTGAAGCAAATGAACACAGGAATGAATGGTTCGAAGGAGTTCAAAGCTGCAAACTGGATGAAACTGTATATACCGTTATGGAAAGGATTGTTCGAGCAGAGGTAAGCAGTTTGTAAGGCATTGATGCTTAAAATGTCATGTCAACTGAATACATTGATCAAACTCAATAATCGCATTTATATATTCAGGTCCATAGGCTAGTGGTTGTGGATGATGAAGACAAAGTAATTGGAATTATTTCTCTGTCCGATCTGCTATTTTATTTAGTACTCAGACCTTGTGGTAAGTAAGCCTTTTAAAAAGTAATTTGACCAAACAAAAGTATATATATTCTTTTTTATTAAAGGGGAAGATGGTAGCAATAAAGGTAGCTCGGTGTCATTGCGAGCACGGGATGCTTCATTATCAAAGGATGATAGCATAGCGCATTCGCTAACTTCACTTGCTGACGGAGAAACTGAAGCAGAGCATACCGTTGACGCGTGCAAGGATGCCGAGAATGCTGCGGAGGAATCGAACCAGGTGGGTCAACCACCCTCCACGCCTAGTCCACCACTGAGTCCTGCAGCGTCTGATATTTCAGAGCCCCAGTCAACGGTAGTAAGTCAATCTCAGGAACCTTCATGGCGCGAAGTAACCGTTTCTGGTGGAGAATGAAAGGGCAGAGATTTAAGGTATCTCACGATACGGAACAAACCAAATTAGATAAGTGCTACATTGCTAAAGCATATTGTTTTACAGTCACGCAACAACACAATAATAATGAAAATAGATTTAAAGGATAATGATAATAGAGTAATAATAGTAAAGATAAATATAATAGTAATTATATTCATATTAAAAATAAGCACTAGATTTTTATCTTCCTTTGGTGATCGCAATATGATCGTTCGTTCAAAAGGCTACGGCCAATTATTATTGCTTCTTTTTTGTGATGTTTTGCGAAACTGTTTTGCCATTAGTGATGGATCCTACGAGTAAAGCCTATGTTTAAAGTAAGTAATAACCTTTGACAATTGAGAAGTTTTAGACAAGATTGCCATTTAGATTGACGTTACTTAAATTAACGGCATATTATCTTGTAATGATATCAAAGTATCGTGTAAACCTTTCTGCATCATGCTCGTTTATGTTATCAATGGTTTTTATATTCACATTAGCGCGCAATGCAATAATAATAATAATAATAGTAATATATAATGATTGCTATATAGGATATTCCTTAAACATTTACGGTTTCGCAATCCTGTATTTTTTACATAATAAAAGTAATTTAAATTATATGCTTGAAAATCATGGATATAAATTGGCGAACTTTATCAATGCCGTCAATAACAAGACTTCACTGTAATTGATCATAATTTATCGTTTGTTTTTTGAGTTTCTATTGTTTATAACGGTGAGAGTTTGTTGTAGTTAAAATATATCTACATCTTCTCTAATCAACTTCATCGAAAAGTATTGTATATATCGAAGTTAGAGAGAAAAAAAAACGCTGATACTGCTGTCACTGTACTTGGCTACAGCGATAATGATACGATGCTTTGTACAAAATATGAAGGTTTCTTAAATTTACTTTTTTATGATACAAGCGCTACTCCACATAGATTTCCAAATTTCTTGTCACATACTATGCCATTGTCTGCTCAGGGTATTCATCGGTATCCTTTAATATTATTAATACTGGGAATGTTCCAATGCCATGCTATTAATTCACCAAACAAATGTCTATCATTATATTTTTTGTAATTCAAAGCAAACCTTTGTAATCCTCTAAATAAGACTTTAATCTTTTCCAACTTTGAAAATTAAATAGCAGATATTTACCAGTAGATGCAGGGTACTATTAATATGCGTATCATATTTTTGGTTTTTCTTACTTAATATTTTGCTAATATTTATACATGGTATTAAGATTTCATATAATTTTTTATGTAAAATTTCTTTCCCCGATTTTTCTAAAATTGATTTGGGACACCAGCTTTAAATGATGAAAAATGCATTATCATAATAATAGACATCGGCATTTTAAACAGATTTCATGTTTTATTAGTAATTCATAATTGCCAGACGAACGTAACCGATTTTTATTTGCTTGACAAGATATGATAATTACATGATATGACTATTAAACTAACTCTGTTCTCTTTATTTTCACTTTTAGAAAGCGTTCATGATAATTGTATTTAATAGTGGATTAGTTACGAGTATAATGTAAAGGTACCTTACAAAACAGTATAAATGTATGAAATGGAGGTTGTATCATTGAATGCACCGATTTGAGAAACCATTATTGTAGATAATTGTAAAAAATGCTGCATTGGTTTTCTTCCTCTGTTACGTTTTATAGTGATAGGTAAGGCTCTTGCATGATATACGAATTATGTTTTATAAACTGTAATGCGATGTATGTGATAATTTGAAAAACAGAAAGTTGCCTTCAACCTATCTTAACACACTTATACATGCTTGCAGCATATACCTATGTTTAGATCATTGGTGACTACAAATATAAAAAAGTATAATTGAGAGAATCATGTTTTGACAGTAGCTGATAAAGTACGGGTGAGAAATAATATGCTCTAGTAAAATGTATTAATAAATAGGAATACAAAATTTCAGTATAAGTTGACAGAATAGATTTCTAACGTATACGATAAAGCATTAAAAGCGTGCGCCGAAAAAAATTAACGTCTTAATATAAAGTCTTTTGCGCCAGTAATGATTTATTTTAAAAAATAACTATATTTCAGGAATTACAAAAAGATAATCGTTCTAATAAATATAAGTTCTGATTTTTCTGTAAATTTCATTGGAATGCATAAAAAGACCTTAATTGACTTTTCTACTGTAACTGCAAACTATTTTTTTAACTCATAAATATTTTTACATGTCCTAAAAGCGTTTTACCAAAAAAAAGTTTAGAGATGGAATACTCAAATTTTCATGTGATATTTGACCAAATATTGTATATTACATTTGATTATAAGTAATATGCTGTTAAAATCTTGCAAGGTTTGCTATATCGCATACATTTATATTTTTACTTATAGATTATAATCAATTGGAAAAAAACGTTTATAAAAACTTGAACGATTCAGCATAAAAAGTATTTATAAATTCAAAGCTTAATCAGAACTTTCACTGTAGAATATTGTATAAAAAAATAAATTATATACCTAAATAAGAGTAAATCATTATTGAGCTGTTAATAAAATACACACGATAGTTTCAACAAAAATATTCATTTTTCGTTGTTGCAAACGATTGTCTTAGTATTGCTGTATTACATTTATCTTAAAGAAAAGTCGATTAATGGGGGATATTTTCATTGAACCGAATGTGAGATATTAAATGAATTCAAGGATTTCTTCTTATAGAATGTTTTTTTGAATGAAGGAGGCCTCCTTGTGGACAATTTTATACGTATTTAAGGGTACGAATGTAAATAAATGGCCTCGGTGCCGTACGGAATGAGAGTTCCGTCAATTGCACGAAGCTCAGTGCCTACAATAATTGAATAAAGATATTCCTATACATATTTCACCGGAGTGAATTAAGTAAAATCTGTATTAAATTGAAAAGAATATACGGCATTCACGGTCTGGATAAAGCAGAGCTAGACTATAGACTAGTGATATCAATTATAAATAAATAAAAAATGATTTTTTTACAGCTGAAATGACATAGCTGAACAGGATTCAGTGTGCGATAACTGCAATTAGATTTCCATTTAGTACAAAATACGTGACGCAACCCCCACGTTCACGTTCTTTAATTCTTAGACATATATGCTAAAGTTTATGCTCCAACAGCCTACGCAATTTTGCATTGCCCTCGACCTTCAATATTCCTGTGAAAAACAAAACTAAACTATTTCACTATATACTGTTATTTATACATCACAAACCAGTTTTCTCGAGTGATTAATATTAAACAGAGAAACGAATTGAACAATAAAATATACACGTTTCCAGGAACACTGAATAGCGTGCGTACTGCATCTGCGAACCAAATTATAACTACATATATCATTAAGCTATCGATAATGAAGTGTACAATAAAGAATCGACTTAAGTAATATATTCGTATATATCGTCATATCCTAATTCCCTAAAACAAGGTAATAATAAGGTCAATTTAAAACCAGTAATATTTATTATCTTATCTTTTATTTCAAATTCTATTAGTTTTTAGGCCAATTATGTAATTATATATTTTTATTACACGATTTAATTTGATTCTTATTTATTAACATACTTTGGTTAAAGAAAATAACTTGTTCAGTTCACAAAAATGCTTTATGACGTTGTTTTAGAAAAAAATTTGAACTGATTTTTTTTCTTTTTTTAGAAACACGATTTTATTTTTATACTTATCCTACAATATTCAAGAATTTAATACAAAAGTTTATTGTAGAGTAAAACTTCCTCTATTTTAAGTATATTTTAAAACCTTAGTTAAAATATACTGATAACTGAAATTGATAAAATTCCTGTTTCGAATTAATCAGTATTTAAAGAAATTTGTAGCCTTTGTAAAAATTTCAAGATTGAGCCACGGCTAGCATCTCTTCTTGGTGAATAAGGTGAGTCGTATGGTTAACAAGACCCATCAATTTCGATAAAGAGCTAGCCCATGCATCCAAAAGTGCCGCGGGTTCTTGGGCTCCAGTAAAGCGAACAACCCCAGCGGGTCGATCGGTGCGTGCATTTATAACCCCAGTTTCTACTAAATTACAAAGACATGTTTCCGTTTCTTCTACAGGGAGATCCAATAATTCTGACATTCGTATTAATGTAATTTTGGTGTAATATTTGGCCATTATTCTGATATTCTAAAAATAAACGATATTATTATAACACTTTTAAAACTTATTTACTTTTTAAACTTACATGTTCCACCACTCGGTTTCTGAGTTCTGTCCATCTTTTACGTCCCTCTTCGGTGGATGCTGTGAAAACTTCTGTCGATCTCAATTCAGTTTCGTAAATTTCACATAAACCAGACCATTTAATTAATTCTGGATTAACAAATAGACGCAATAGCTCCCTAAATATAAAATACATTTTCATATTATGCATAACAAAAGTCTTTTTATGAATAAATTAGTCAGGAATAATTACTTATAAGTAGGTATTTCATCTAAAAGTTTGTCCGCTAATAGTCTGTGTGTTAAGTCGGCTTGCTCGGGCTCATGAGGGGCCAAGACCAAATACAGAACTGCGCGGGATAATGCGGTGTGTCTTTTCTTAACATCGTCTTTCACTGCTGGTGTTTCCAGAACTGCTCTGTTATGTCGGCAAAGTTCCAAATGCCAACCCTCGTGTCTAGCCAATTCCATCATTAAACTATTAAAGAAAATAAACAGTATTAATGAATAATTTAATTTTTCAATAATTTAAATAGTTTCCTTATTCACATACTCATAGTATTTTAATTTTAATGCCTGTGTTTCTTCATCATTTTCATCACTAAAGAATTTTACATTAATTTTTTTTGCAATTATTTGAGTACGAACAAAATCTTGTTTTGCTAAGCACAAACGCATTTGTTCCAAAATAAGTGAAGCCTTTTCTCGTCTTGACATGCTACCATACGTCTCCACCTAAAATTTTATACAGAATGTAGATAATTCTTATTTATAAGAAGAATACATAAATAAAAACATTTATTGTGTGCAGTACCTGTAATTCAAGCATTACTGTAGCAGCACCAGTTACATCCCCTTCCTCTTCTTTTAATTTAGCCAGCCGATGGGTCAGTCTTGCCCTTTCGACTTCCACATAGATCTTAAAATAAAGCATAAGATGGAATTATTGGATAATAGAAAATATATTAGAAATTTAATGGGAAAAGATCAATTATTATTACCTTTCCTTCAGTAACAGAGCGAAGGGTCTCAATTAATTTTACCATGGTTTCTTTATCTGGTGTTTTATCAACATAGGTACAGCATTCTTGAACCATTTTGGTAACTGCATATTTCAGCTGAGACCTTCTCTTTGATAATAAAACTATATGTTCGTTTAATGCTGTCCAATTTTTAGCTTCTAAGCAAATTTCTACTATAGCTACGAGAACCCTAGATGTGGAAGCCATATCTGTGGCCTAAATATGTTTATTAAGAATACAAATGAAGTAAAATACATTATATTGCTATGAAATAGTATTAATTTATACTAACAGTCCTTGTAAGCTTTTCCAGTTGCAATAGTTGATCCAGAGCATCGTGAAGCTTTCCTTCCTTAGCTAACTTTTTGCATTCTGGAATTTTTGTATCACAAGAACTCTCATAGTCCACCTCCATCTTCACAATTTTACCAGAATCTGTTATGGTATCCATAAGTTGGTGGTTCTAAAACACTTAATTTAGAAGCATTATATATTTCACATATTTATACCAGTAAAGTAAGAAGCCTGAAAGATACTTTGTCGATATTTATCAAGGTTTTATTAAATGCTAAATCATACTAATATTAATGTTAGTTATTAGTCAATTTAGGATATATTGTAACAATAACAAAACTTATTTTATTACAATCTTCAATGTAAAAATTAGTATAAAAACGCATATTAAAATAATTGTTAAAAATTAATACAAAGTATTTGATAAGTTAACGCCGACCCGAAAATCCTGAATAGAAGTACGCATTCTAAGTAGAAAACCCTTATAATTTGTTTATTTTAGCCTATATTTAAAAAAATTAAACTGGTAATAACTTGTTAAATATAGGTTAAAGATAGCGAATTTTAAAGGTTTTCTACCTGGAATCGGCTTTTCAATCCAGAGTTTACGGGTCGGCATCGATTTGTGAAATATCCTGTATATTATTAAATATGATATAAATCCTTAATTAATTACCAATTAATAGCACTGACAATTAGGAAAAAGAAAATTAAGCAATAAATTGTGATGAAATTAACACACAAAGAACATCTAAAAAGCTTGAATGATTTGCTGTTTTGTATTTCCAGATTTAGGTTAATACAAACTGCGGCTGTGTTAAAAAATCTATCGTTTTATACAGAACCTAAACGAAAACGAGTCCAATTCTGAGTTTGAAATTTTGACTGAACGTAACATACATGTGTTGTTTATTTAACTCTGTCATATCAAAAAACGGAGAAAATAATGTGCATAACCTTTGCTTTTAAAAGAATTAATTACAGTTATTTAGCAAAATTTAATTTTCTAGGGTAAATTTACAGACAATTTATTTTAATTTTTTAAATATTGGTGAGTTCAGGCAATTTGGAGTTCGTAGCAATCCACAGCACATAGAAAAGCGCTGAGTAAAGGACGTGTCATGATTGGTTTAAATTTGGCAAACGTTCAGAAGGGTGAGGGAGGATTGGTTAGCTTAACACAGCATTGGACACAAATGTACAGTTTGTGTGACATGACATATGTAGTATGTAGTATGTATGTATATCATTTATGCCCAATTGTGTCGATATTTTTTAGGTTAATTAGAAAACCCCCCGACACACCCCATGTTAACCACTGTTGGAAATGTTGGAATGCACCTTCGCAGCTTAGCACTTCGAATGCTAGCTTAGATTTAGAAATATAAACTAAAAAGTAATCCTCGAAACCTATAGTTTACGTCACATATACTATAGTACTTGGGGTCTTTTGAAGGTAATGTTAGTAATAAATGACAGTGACAGTGAGAAATACAAATAGTACATACTACACATAAATACGGCCGGCAGGCGGCAGGGTCTGTTAGACGATCTCAGAAATGTGTCAAAAAATTGTTTGACAATTTAAAACTTACTTGTCTCACATTGTGTATGTACATATTTGTACTGGCTATTTTAATTAGTTTTTAATGATTCTTGCTGTCGTTGTGTGGTCGCTATTACAGAACTCGCAATTAATGACACTTGTTTAAAAACTGGGAAATGTCATACGAGAAGGTAGGTTATATTGTTTAAAAAAGTTTAAAAAAGAAATTACTAATGTGAAAAGAGAAAGAAGATAAAACTATAGTAAGAAACTCTCTACCGTTTCCTCAGCTCGTTCGTTTCTGACAATTTAACGGTTTCTACAGGTACTTCATCGATTGGATCAGCCTCATGGGTCAGGCAGTGTCTATATATCGTGGAGGCCTGGCAATAGTACACATTTGGCTACCACAGGATGCGATTCAACAGTTGCTATTTATGATCGTCAAGGGATGCTTCAGGAGCGCATGCAGATATCTGGGTTGTGCACTGGTTTTGGATGGGACTCGGACGGGGACTTGCTTGCAATCATATCTCAAGGATCATCTATGATAATTGTATGGGATGCTACTACAGGGAAAAAATCACAAATAGATGCAGGTGTCAAAGATGGGTTGACTTGCATGATGTGGGCTAAAAGGAGCTGTTTACTGGCTGTTGGTACCAAGGCTGGAAATCTTGCCCTATATGATCATTTGAATGCCAGGTTATTACAATAATATGCAGGGTGCCATCATTCTTATAAGCAAACTTTTTGTTTCTATATTTGTATAAAGAGTTTGTGTCTGTAAAATTTTAAAACATAATATTCTCTTTGCAATCAGGCGTATACCCATATTGGGAAAGCATAAGAAAAAAATAATCTGTGGTGCTTGGTCAATCGAAGGACTGTTGGCTTTAGCTAGTGAAGATAAAGTTCTCAGTATTAGTACGAGCGATGGTGACACTCGGCGTCAAATCATGCTTCAGGGTGATCCGTCAGATTTGCAATTCAGTGAAATGAAAATGGATCACAGAATAGGGGCTGAAAATACCGTCTCATTAATTGTTAGTAAGACAACACTATTTTTATATAATATTTTGGATCCGGAAAATCCCATCGAACTGGCATTCCAGAAGCGATACGGTCCTATCGTTACGTACAAATGGTAAGGTTGCTCTTTGAGGAGCTTATTAGCTCATATCTCGTATTAAAGTTAATTTTTGTAATATGTCTGTTCTCTACCAGGTATGGAGATGGTTATATATTAGTAGGATTCGAAGCTGGCTATTTTATAGCAATTTCAACTCACATCAAGGAAGTTGGTCACGAATTATTTCAAATAAAGAATCACAGAGATTGTTTGACCGACGTTGCCTTGTGTCATATAACTGGAAAGGTAGTTACTTGCGGAGATAATACTTTGAAGATACATAGTTTACAAAATTTGGAAGAGACAGAGAAGGTAATCCATTTGCCGGGCGAGACTGGCATAAGTAAGGTGGAATGGTCGACGGACGGTACAATGCTGGCAGCCGTAACACATGCGGGAAATGTATTTGTCTATTTAGTGGAGATTCCGAAATTAACAAGCGCATGCGGAAACAGGATAGCCCTTTTAACCAGCCTAATGGAAGCTACCGTTCATATTTGCACGCTCGACAAAGAGAAACCGGAGCCGCAAGTGATTCACACTATAATCGAGCCGTCCGTATTGGCCGTGGGGCAGTCGCACTTGGCGGTCAGCTTAAATAACAGAGCCCTTATCTGGGATCTAAGCACGAAACATTACGAAAATCAGATGCATTACGAGCGTGATTATTTGGCTACGGTCGACAGTATGAGGCTGAACGAAACATACATGTCCGCGCTGTTCGATGGAAAATTACAATTGCATATGATCAAAGGCGACGAAATGCTAACGAGTTGCGGCAAAGACAACAAGCTATTTCCCGATTCAAGCATGACCAACTCTAGAATAACATGTCACACCCTTTCGTCGGATTTTCTTGTGTATGGTGACGATATGGGTCGTATTGTCTATTTTCATCTAGAGCAGTTCAACCAATCGACCGAGTTTACACACAACAACGGGATAAAGAATATCTATTTGGACGCGAACGGGACCCAATTGTGCTTCACGGATAACAAAGCGGACACATTTATCTACGATCCCATAGACGAGAGCGTAGTTCAAGTACCGGTCGATTGTCCCGACTCGACTGACGGGATTATCTGGGATCAAAATATCTTGGAACGAAACGTATTTGCCATCTTCAACAAAAGCGTCATCAGGGCTTATATATACGTAAAGTATTTCGTGGAGGGTGCCAAGGTGATTCTGTTGAGCACTACGAAACTACCGTTAGAGACCGTTCCCGTGCTTATGTATTCCGGTGAGGTAACTCTTTGCACTTCGGATAATAGACTGGTCCAGATGACCTTGGCGTCGCACGAGGACGTCGGGAACATTGTGGAAAGTAAGAAAATAGCGGAAATTCTCGATAATCAGATTCAGTGTAGAAGATATCAGATGGCGCTTAGTACCTGCGAGAAGCTCAACAGTAGAGAGCATTGGGTGAAATTGGGCGAAAGTGCCATTGCCAATTTGAACGTAGACTTTGCGATACGTATTTATCGGCGTATAGAGGATGTCGCTATGGTACGCAGCCTGAAACTAATGGAGAACACGGATGAGCTGGCGTTACTATGCGGTCACGCCTGCATCTTGCTGGGTAATTACAACCGGGCGGAAGAGTTCTTTTTGCAATCGACCGAGCCGGTGGAGGCGCTCTACTTACGACGGGATTTGATGCAGTGGGAGCAAGCGTTGCATTTGGCACAAAAATTAAAACCCGACGAGATACCTTTTATCGCCAGAGAATACGCGCAGCAGTTGGAGTTCACCGGCAATTATCCGAAGGCCTTGTCGAATTACGAGCGTGCTCTGGTGGATTTGCGTGGAGCTGCCGGTGTTGGTGTCGGGGCTAATGCACTTCATCGCAATCAGTGCCTCGCTGGAGTAGCGAGAACGTCTATAAGGTGCGGGGATAGCAGAAGAGGCGTTGCCATTGCTATGGAGAATGACAGTCCAAGAGTATTGCGCAAGGAATGCGCCGAGATACTGGAAGCGATGAAGCAGTATAGCGAGGCTGCCCTGCTTTACGAAAAGGCGGAATATTTCGACAAGGCCGCATCTGCCTACATAAAATTGAAAAATTGGCAAAAGGTAGGTCAACTATTGCCGCAAATATCGTCGCCGAAGATTAACGTGCAGTACGCAAAAGCGAAAGAGGCAGAGGGCAAATATGAGGAAGCTGGTAGGGTATATGAGATCGCCAAGGATTACGATAATATAATCAGAATAAACCTCGAACATTTAAACAATCCCGCCAGAAGCGTAGAGATCGTCCAACAAACGAAGAGTATAGAGGGTGCTAAGATGGTAGCGAGATATTTTCAAAAAATGAACGATTACAATTCGGCAATCAAATTTTTAATCTTATCCAATTGTCATGACGAAGCGTATCAGCTGGCGAATCAGCACGGAAAAATGGAACTCTATGGGGAGATTCTCGTAGAGACCCTTGAGGATGGGCACAATGATGATGATGGCGAAAATAACGACAAGAACTGGGCGCGAAGGGAGGACTTCAGAAGTTTAGCTATGCATTTTGAATCACAGAAGAATAGTCTTCTGGCTGGAAAATATTACTTTCATGCCAGCGAATATCAGAAGGTACGAACGTCTATTATTATTCTTATGCCGTCCAAGTCTACTCCATTAAAAAATCGTCAATTTCTTCTCCTCTATTTTTATTCACTGCTTGCAGGCCTTGAAGCATTTGATGAGAGCAGCACAGTTGTTGGCGGACGATGACACGGCAATCGGATTGGCCATAGACACGGTTGCTTCCTCCAAGGACGACAAGATAGCCAATCAACTGATCGACTTCCTATTGGGTGCCGATGGTGTACCAAAGGTATATTATTAATTACGTTTGTTGCGCGTCTCCTTGACTAAATTAGGTAACGACGAAGCGTAAAAGATTTTCAATCGACTAAATCAAACTTAGGATCCAAAGTACTTATTTCGGCTCTACATGGCAAGAAAGCAGTATAAGGAGGCTGCCAAGACGGCGATAATAATTGCAAATGAGGAGCAAATCAATGGTAAATACTATACATTATAATATGTAGTATGTACACATAATGCAAGTAGTTTGTTCTTTCTTCCTCCATTATCATCTATGTATCTTTTTCTTTCACAGGAAATTATAGAAACGCCCATGATGTACTGTTCAGCATGTATCAGGAACTGAAGCGTAATAAGATCAGTATACCGCTGGAAATGCAGGATAATCTAAGACTTTTACACTCTTACATTTTGGTGCGACTCCACGTAAAGAGAAGCGATCATTTGCGTGGTGCAAGAATGTTAATCAGAGTAGCCAATAATATTTCTAAATTTCCATCCCGTTAGTAAACCTTTGCGCAGCAGCGTATCGATACACCACTTGGGAGTAATATATGAATAACATCTTACACACACATCTTTCCTAGATATTGTTCCAATCTTAACCTCAACCGTCATCGAGTGTCACAGGGCTGGCCTGAAAACAGCAGCGTTCGATTATGCCGCTATGCTGATGAGACCAGAATATAGGACGCAGATTGACGCAAAGTACAGCAAAAAGATTGAGGCGATAGTCAGAAAAGCACCGAAATCTAGAAATTCCGAGATGGAGGACGAGCCGCAAACTCCGTGTCCCTATTGCAATAATAAACTTCCTGAGACTCGAATGACTTGCGATAAGTGTAAAAACACCATACCCTTTTGCATAGCGACGGTCAGTCGAAAAAATTTTCTTACCAAAGTTAAATTAGCTTTCATCTTTTAACAATGTATTTTTACTCTGCAGGGCCGACATGTGATCGATAGTGACTTCACGGTATGCCCGAAATGTGATTTTCCCGCTATAAGAAGCGAGTTTCTCAGGTTGGTATGCGTAACGGTTGAAATAACCAAATGAAATATAAGTAAAGGTTTCCATCGTTTTATTTAATTTCGTTAGAATCGTGGAATCCGAAGAGCCATGTCCAATGTGCTCGGAACGAGTGGAACCAAAAACCATTCCAGCGAACATCAGCTTACGTCCTTATTTGTATCAGCAAGAAGAGAAGAAATGAAGTGAAGAAATTTATTCTATAGCGAATAAAGCAGTCATAGTTGCAATAATGTGTTAACTTAGACGCTTATACAGATTCCGTCCAGTGATAGTATACTGTGTATGATATTAGGATATTCATAAGATTATATTATTTATTGCTTAGTCATAAAATGTTTCTAAAAAGTAAAAAAATAGAAATGGAAGGGTGAATATATTTCACAATAAAATAGGGCCAAAGTGGTGTCGAAAAGTAAAAAACAACATTTTTTGTGTTTCTTTTAATATTTTGATTTTAACATAGGAATCTTAGTTTTTTCTTTTAAACAAACTGCTAGAAGATTAATTGACGATTATAATATTCTCTACGAATTGCGTCTTATGCATTTTCAATGTAAAATCAATGGTTTAAAACGCCCGAAATTAGAATTTTTTAAAATAAAAATGTTAAAATAGTCTTTCTTTGTATATATCCTATTATTAATGCTGATGTATTTCGTCATATTTTCAATACGACGAAATCCATTTTAAATTCCACATCCTTCTACATCCGAAATGTGTAAAAAAATACTAATAGAAAATCCAAAAATGCCCTATAAAAATAATTTGATTTATAAATTTCCTCATTTTTAACGCTTTTTAAACTATTAATTTTGCGTTGATAATGCATGAGGCATCACTTTCAAAGAATTGTGTAACCATTCATTATATAGTTTTCAGATGGTTTTGTCTGAAAAAGGGAAAATTTATGATTGATAGGTTAAAGTATCAGAAAAATCGTGGAAAAATTGGTTTTTACTTTGCGGGATCATTAGTGACTATTGAAACGTGGAATAAGACAAATCCCTCTTATTTTTTTGCTAATTAGAAATATTTTCCGGTTAAGTAAAAGGAAAATTCTATTGTATGGGCACCATAATGCATATTATTACCGTGCTATTAAATTGACGAGAGGTTTGTCCAAATCGTGAAAATGATTTTTAAACATTTCCCATTTTAGTGAACATAATCGTTCGCGATACTCTCGTTGATGGAACCAGACGAAGCATATAAATATGTACCGTAAAGCGCGCTGCAATGAATAATCATGATGGTATACGCAACAGAATGACTTGGAAAAATTATGAGATTACACAACGATACATTAAACGCGTTCTCTCCTCTCCCCCTTCCTTTTTCTCTTTTTTCGATATCGCAATTTAACACGATCGAGGTTTTAGACGACGATAGGAATTTTGTAGAAAAAATCGCATTAATGGTGAAAGAAGATAAACGGAAGAAATTAAAAAACGGGATTAAGAACAGTGTGTAGAATTGTTAGTCTATAAATAAGGTAAGCGAAATTAACAAAAGTTTAAGGAAAATTACATTTTTGCGGGTAGTCGTCGTTATTTTTTTTTAATAATGTTACAAGAAACCTATAGTTATATGATATTTAGCTGTTACTTGGCTGTTGCATTCATTATTTAATAGAAAATATTCTACTGTGACATAGGTAAATGATGATTAACATTTATGTGTTATCGGGACGGGGGGAGTAAAGAAGTGCGATTATCGAAGAGCAAAACGCGCGTGCGTAGGCAAACATATTGGATCATTCGTAGTATTACAAAATGATTTAGATTTAGGCGGAGTCGGGTTTGTTGCAGTAACGATTTGTTAGTTTTTGAATTATATTGTTACTAGAGTGAGTCTATATTTACTATTTGTATCATTTATAAAAGTAAGAAATATATAATATACGTATAGTACGTATAGCTCGGCTTAAGTCTGTTATTGAGAAATTTCAGAATTTTTCTGAATTTGTCGCGCGCGTTTGTCTTCAATTTAGTCGACACTACTCGAGACTCGAGAGTAGAGCGAGCAGCAGAAGTTCGGGTGTGTACGTGTTATGTCGTCGTGTCTCGGTGAGACGAGTGCGGGCTGCGAGGGGCCAAAAAAATTAGTAAATTAATAGCAGCAGTTAATAAATAGTCGTCGTGAATCAGTCGTGAACAGTGGACGATCCGGTTGATCGTCGACGTTTGTCTTAACCAAACCAACTATTCTACTTTCAGTACTGTTATAATTACGCTTACAGATAACTTTGACTTATTGGTAGGATATTTTAGAAATTTTTATATCGACTTTCAATTATGTTGGGCAGTGTGTTAGTTAGCGCAAATCGCGACAGTTGTAAAGTATACGATACGAAATGAACTCGGACGTCTCGGACCTCTTGGACATCGGACTGCCCAAGTGCCCACTGCTTGCTCAGACCTCAGTCAGTAATGCTCATACATTTCTCGTAATGCAGCATATAGTACTACTACAGTAGTATGCGCCCGAGCAGTGCAGTCCGAGTCTGTTCTGTATCGTATTCTGTTACTGCGTGCGATCAGAGCGCGCTCTCTCTGTCTCTCTTTCTCTTTAACATCTAATAATTCACCGTCGAACATAGTTATTCCTTTCATAGTTAAAGGAGAAAAGATTATTAAGAAACGTAAACACAGATGTCTTTTTAAAAGGAAAAAGCACATTCGACGGTTCAGTGATTTTCGATTCTCAGAGAGCGAGTTGAACTAGTTGAACTGCTAAAGCGTATATCTTCCTCTTCCAGAGTCATTGGTCAAAATGGCTGAAAGGAGTGAATCGCCACCGGCCTCTGGTACTTCGACCGGTCATGAATATCCACAGCAATTTTTATCAAGTTTTGTCTCGGAAATAATTAGAAGCCCGCTTAATTTAGTTTTGGTCGGAGTAATCGCTCTGCTCGTCTACAAGATACTGAAGACCAAGACGGCTGTGGAACAGCCAGTGGAGGAGACAAAAAAAATGCCTAAGTTACGGCGAGATTTTACATATGAAGAGCTGAAGAAATATAATGGTATCGGATCCGATGGTCGCATATTGATCGGCATCAATGGTAGTGTGTACGACGTGACGAAGGGTGCTCAGTTTTATGGCCCAAGTGAGTAATAGTATCTTCTCTCTTATAGCTGCTATAGTTGGAATATAGATACTTGTGATTTGAAAGCTATTAGCAACTATAAAATTGATACATTTCATTTAGATGGACCATACTCAGCTTTCGCGGGAAAAGATGCCAGTAGAGGACTGGCAACATTCGACGTTGAAGCAGCAATGGAAAGCTATGATGACCTGAGTGATCTTACAATCACAGAGATGAATTCGATGAAAGAATGGGAGGAGCAGTTCAAAGGTAAAGAAAATTTCTTTCTAATGAAGTAAAATCTGACTGCAATTTGGTTTTGAACATCATCTCAAAATGCAGTTTTTGAGCAAGAAATACTTTTTATTCTTGCAGAAAGGTATGATTATGTGGGTAAGTTATTGAAGCCAGGTGACACTGCTACTAATTATTCGGATGAGGAGGAGGAGGGAAGTCAGCAAGATACGGAAGCCAAGTCAAAGAACGATTGACCAATGTATCTGGGGGAAGGAAGGAAGGATGGAATGCAAAAACAACAAGCACAAAAGAAGCATGAAATTTTGACAAGCATGTAGCTAGGATAGATGGAGAAGGTTGATTAATCATTTGGGAGTTTAATAAGTTTATGGATAATCTTGTGGCCATCAAGAATTTATCCGACAGAAAAGATTCTTGGAAGATGAAGGGAGTTTAAGGTGTGTTTAAGAAGTTGGTGATGGAATATGCACATAGAAATTTTGGAATCCTCCAGCTCGAAAAAGACTGTATAAGGGCACGCTGGAGTCTCAGAATGTTTTTATATATGTACAGAAAATTTTTCTACATATCCGTACAGCCTTGAAAAAAGGCTATTTGAACGGAGAGAATAAATATATAACTCCAGATGTGACAACCGCATTTTAATAAATGACGCAATTTTTATGGTTAATGTATGTTTTAGTTTATATTAAGTTGTAAAATAAAGATAACTGTATTGTGAGATGTCAGTACAGGTGCATTTTAACATTAAAAAGCTTAAGAAATGTCATTCCATGACCGATGTTTATCGATAAAGAATTGCTTTTTTGCCAGAACTGGATCTGATTAAAATATCGAAGGTGTGCATAGTGTGCATTAACTGCAGTAACGGATTGTATTATCGACTGTCTAGAATTCTGGAAAAATTGCAGGTTTCGATAGTTTCTCATAGAAGTCATAGAACATAGTTTGTATGAAGTGACACGCATAATGATGTTCGGCACTTTATTGATGCGTTTAGGAACGGTACCCCCCCCCCCATGCGTTTACACTTGCTCGGATATAATGCTAAGTGCTAACTAAGCAAGAAGTTAGATGCTTCGAGCGGAACTCAGTCGTCCCAGTCCCAGCTGCTAAGTAAAATACACTTATATGATTGGTTGATCAGTTGTAACTGGCCAATCGTAAGCGTATATTTTACTTAGAGGCTGAGACCGCTGAGTGTGTTAACTGGATGTACTCATATGAGTCATACTGGCCGCATTCAGAATTAGCGCTAAGGTAGTGCTATGCAAAAAGCAGGTCATGATCGGTCAAATTGATTTAATTGATTAATCATGATATAGCGCTATATTAGTGCTAAGGATTTTGAGCGTAACCATTGTGTCAATTTGGGCAAGGTGGAAAGCAACCGTAGTTATTCAAAATTTCAAAATGTATTATATACAAAAATGTGTGGCACAAAGTACAATGGTGGCACTCAGCGAAGAAAATTTTTGAGGAAGTAATGTATATTATTGGTTGTTACTTTTAGACTTCATATTTTTATCCAATGGTCGAAAGGTTTTAAAAGGAATCAATCCTTAGCAGTTGTACAACTGTTGTTTCTCTGCTGAATGCTTCCAATGATTTTACAACTCTGTTCACGCTTCCGTTTACGTTCATTAAGTCGCTTCATCTACATACCATCATCCTAGAAAAGCAAGTCTCCCTACCCGCATCCCGCTGATCTTGCACTCTTGTCAGCGTGTACATTCCATATTTCCGTCACAACGTTAGTAGTACCTGATACTTAGTACCTATAGGAAGAAGAATCCAATTTCTCGTCAATCGCCTGATCAGGACTAAAATTCAAATATTCGCTTTGTACAAAGACAAGGAGAAAGCATTTGTAAAATAACGCTCCAAGTGACCGTTTCATATTATATTAATATTTTACTTTCGTCGATATATACGACTATTATGCGGATTTAAGAAATTTGATAAAATTATGACAGATTCTCTCTATTCTTAAAGAGATAGAATGAACTGCATTCAAATTTATTCCAATCGAAGCATTGGTTAAATTATGATAAATTATTAAAATTAGTATATATGTAGTCGGCGTACTGGCGCAGAAGCATCTTACGTTCAGAAAATATGCGTTGTCTTTTGTAGGATGAGTTTGAGCCATTTATCAAGTATAATACCTATCAAATTGATCAACACAATAGAATATTCATACAAGTTAATGATTCTGCAGGCGGAGTTTTTCATATAATAGATTGATGCTCGTGTAAATGACTCTAATAATCCGTCAGAAAGACAACGAACGTCTCTTGCCGACGAGGAATTCCATGCGCTACGCAGATTCATTTTCAACATTTTATGTAAACCTACGAGCCAGGGTCTAGATTGATGTAATTTTTAATTAACTACATTTTACGGAAACAGAAATAATCAGACAATCTTGTCAACTTTATATTCAGGATATATAGAATTAGGGGCCAGATATAAAAATATTAGTAGAGTTTTTTTCTTATATTCATTAACTCTATACAAGTTTATAATATATAGAATGGATGTACAATAACCAGCTATCCGATAGGAAGAACTCAGAAAAAATGTTGATCGTGATGTTTACGAAATTCGTTTGAGGTCGAGTACGGGAGGGGACTCTGCGCGGTAAAATACAGTATTGTGTGTAAATACTATTATTTGTAAGAAAGATAAGGAGGCCTGAATGGTCTGATTACCAAGGCTTCGACAAGCAAGAGACAGTATCGAGTGGTTCAGTGCTCGCGATGATTCTAAGCAAGTGGTGCGCGCGATTTCCTGATCGATTCGGCTTATTTGCCAATTCTATAGTGAAGTACTTGAAGCAAAATCATGCCAGAACGGTACACTTTAAATTTTATCCTGGTGGCAAGGTCGATAATGCCGGTAAATAATGATAATGAGCAACCAAACACTGAATTGATCTTGCGATCTTTGGAAGCCTACCTATATGTATAGTGCATCTCTCTCGTCAATCCTTTGTATTATTTTCTTTTTTTTTTTATAATAGGCAAAACCAAAGAAATCAATATGGTTCAAGCGATAAATGAAGCGTTGGCTCTTAGTTTGGAAAAAGATCCAACTGCTGGTACGTGTATATATGTATATGTATATACTTAGTGTAGCGATAAACACAGAGAGAGAGAGAGAGAGAGAGAGAGAGCATCAATGATTAAACTGACATATACTTATTATGTAACTAATCAAAAACGATCTGCGCAACGACTAAGTATACTGTTGAAAAATTGATTATGCTCTCTCACTGGATAAAACACGTATATATGGCTCATTTCTTGATTTCCTAATTTAAAATTTTTGTTAAAGAGTATTCAGTGGCTGTATTAGTGGTAGAAAAATAATTGCAAATCTAAGGACGCATGCCCGAGAGGTTTGAATTACTTAGCGTTTAAAAATATATTTTGGAATTTACTGCTTATCTTATCAGACTAAAAAGCGCGTATGTTCTGAGTTGAATTCACGACTTGTTAATTAACCCAATGGATCTAGTCCAGTAAACACTAATATTAGTAGAACATTATAAGAATATTTATTGAATAGGTATACAAAATGTTCAATAACTATTCTTATATATATAATATTTTATAAACTTTTATTGTATTTACTAGGAGAACTTTAAAGGTCTGAGAAGTTGATATTGCTGCCACGTCATAGTAATTAATGAAATTAATTTTTTTTGGGATGAAATAGTGATTTTTGGAGAAGACGTGGCGTATGGAGGAATCTTTCGATGTACCGTGGGCCTTCGCGATCGGTTTGGCAGCGATCGAGTATTCAACACACCACTATGCGAGCAAGGAATAGTCGGGCTGGGAATCGGTATAGCGAATGTCGGCTCCACCGCCATAGCAGAGATTCAATTTGCAGATTATATTTTCCCAGCTTTCGATCAAGTAGGTACCTGCTGCAGCCTTTCTGTATACTCCATATTATGTATAATTGCTCTCGGTTGGTCGACCGCGATAATATTCAGGGTGTTTCAGAACTCTGGATACACTGAAATATATGTTAAAATGCTAAGAGAGAGATTTCGTATAAAAAAAATTGAATAAGATATTTTTCGGCTACCTGAAAAGAATTGCCTGGTAATACAATTTGTATGATTTTAAAAAGCATCCTGAATTTAATACGAAGGTAACAATATGTTTCTTTTTAATTGAAACTCCTATTTTTTTATTGAACATTTTTGTAATTTATTCCAAGAGCCTTTCAAAGCTCTTTTTTAATTTTTTTATATTATTCAGTCGTTTTTGAGATATTTCGACTGGTAATTATACATAGTTGTGGGCTTAGCTGGTTTAGCTGGAATAGACTGCGTGACCGTTACGCGACAAATGCATAGTCGCTCTCCTACGTGTACTTTCAAATCGAAATATCTCGTAAACGACTGGATAAAATGAACGAATGAAAAGAACATTTTTGAAAGTTCTTGAGATAAATCAGCACGTGACGAATGGTAAAATTCATAAAAATTATTGTGATCTTCCACGATGTTTTTCAAGGTCATAAAAGTATGGTCGGAAGATGTAATTATTTTCAAGTACTCATCAAGAAGTATCTCATAAATTTCTTATGAAATTTCTGACCATTTTCAAGATATTTAGGTGTTTCCAGACTTTTGGGACACTCATTATGTATACGAAGTGTATCCAAAAAGTCATGTATATTACTAATACTATATATGCATTTTAGACAAAAGGCTTTAATAAGGTACTTTTAAAAATCTATAAGATGGCTACATTGGTTTGACCTTGATAGATTGGTTGAAAAACATATAAAGATCATTTTGAATTTTTTAAAAAGAACGCCCTACTTTTTATTACAATTCTTGTAACTCGACTCAAGAGTTTTTCGAAACAATGCACCGATTATTAATTTCATCCATGCATTTACGGGGCTGTCCAAAACGTGTCGTTTTAAAAATGCGCATGACTTTTGGACACATTGTATATACATATACATATACACATACACATATAGTAATTATCTGCTTTGTTTAGATTCTCACATGCGTGTTATCGCAGCCTCATGAATACATGTACTAAGTATACTATGACGATAATCTGAGAAAATAAATTTCATAAGTATAGACGGGAGGAGGGTCGGGAACAGCATATTTAAGAACATCACATGGCAATATTAGCATCGTGATTAAAATCCTATAGCGTACAACAATATAGATAATACGAATGTAATGATTTTAATTTTGCAATTTCGTTTTAGGGGCATATAATTTAAAGAAGGAACGCATATTTATTCCAGCTGGTGAACGAAGCTGCAAAGATGAGGTATCGGAGTGGAGGTGATGACCATTGCGGGAAACTGACGGTTCGCACACCCTGCGGTGCGGTTGGTCACGGTGGGCTTTATCATTCTCAAAGTCCCGAAGCATATTTCGCTCACACGCCAGGCTTGAAGGTGATGATTTTTGCCTAGTGCACGGAAGGGGGCAGATGAGGGAGGAGTTGGAAATTGACGAGGTATCGGAGGGATCTTCCTTATCGGCCGTGGTATTTCAAGAGTCTTGTCGTCGTGGTCGTCGTAGGTGCCGAAACGACGAGAGAATCCACGCATGCATCATCCAGCAGATGTAGTGATCGAACAAGAGTAGCGTATACGCTAATAGATATAGAATTTGCAGTTCTTACAAATAAGAATCGTCCAAGTAAAGGCCAAGAGGAAAGTCGAAGGCCTTCTCGTTCGACGGAGCTAGCTGCTGTTTCAATCGCAAACAGCTGTTGCCCACGCAGCTATGTTATTCCAGCGGGAGCTAATGTCAAGCTGCGCCCGTCAAACGCTAATTAACAAGGCTTATAATTAACTGCTGACTATTCTCGGCTCAATATGTTCTGTATAATTGGCGCGAGTATTACAGCGAGGCGGCGTCGATAAATTCAGTTTTGATAATAATTAATGGCCTTGATCATTTTGAATTTTGGATCAAAATGGTGAGACTTACGCGAGATAAATAATCTAAGACTTATATATATCTTCCAAATTTTCCTTTTTGCTTGGAAGCTGTTCCTCCTACACGTATACGATGTATACGTTTATATATATACACACACAAATATAGAGAGGCGGTTTAACTTTGCGTAAGAAGTAAGAAATTCCATGAATATATTGTACGACGTATTCTAGGTATGCATGAAGAAAGTTCCGACTGCATGTACAATACACGTTGCGTACTATTTCCTGGACAACGCGAGAGCCATCTTCTCCATTCTATCGAATACCGCGCGCGTGGATTCCGTGGAATGAGATTTTTTATCCTCTCTCTTTACTCTTATTTGAACCCAGCCAAATATACGATGAGATTATTACACGTTTTCAAACTTATTTCTGTCGACAGATCGTCATACCCAGAGGACCCATACAGGCCAAAGGATTATTGCTGAGCTGCATCGATGAACCGGATCCCTGTATTATAATGGAGCCTAAGATTTTATATCGAACCGCAAGGGACAACGTGCCGGAGGAGTATTACAAAATAGCCTTGAGCACGGCTGAAATTGTACGAGAAGGTATAGTACCTATGTATATATATATATATATTCGCATGTTTTATAGGAAACACACGATAAGTGGTATATATATATATATAAATGTGTAATTGCTCTTTCATTATCATTGGATAAAAAATTTTTGGTCAATATAGTCTTAGTACAGAATATATTAGAATTCGTATAGGTATATGTTATTTGTCTGGCAGGTAAGGATGTAACGCTGATAGGTTGGGGTACTCAAGTGCACGTACTGCTGGAAGTTGCGGATCTTGCTGAAGAAAGGCTCGGCGCGTCTTGCGAGGTGATAGACCTTGTTTCCATCCTGCCTTGGGACGCGGAGCTCGTGTGCAAGGTAAAATCTCTTCACGATTCCTGCCGCAGGACTCTGCTCCCCCCCAACCCTCTCCCTCCTCTTCTACGCCTTACTCTATCTCATTTTCCACTGTAACTTATCCTCCTGTGTTCTCTCGCTCTTCTACAACCTTCCCTCGTCCGCTATGGTGATTTCTTCCTTTTTACCCGCATCCGCCTGTCCTTCTTCTTCTACAGCATCTATCCTATATACTACGCTCTATAGCCAATGCTAAGCTCCTTCCTCGCCCACTTATTACGATACGGTGTCCTATACACTACTGTCGATAAACCGGCCGAGGACAGGCGCACACCAGTTTGCACATGTAAAATATTTTATTACTCGACTAAAAAATGTTCGGACCAGCCAAGTATGAAACGTTCCACCATCCTCTTCCAATGGGGATTTCCCCACTTTAACGGCTATTCCTTGTTCACCGGACATTTTCTATTTCTTTTGTTTATACATATACATATAATGCAAATATCCGTGTGTCTGTAAAATCTCACTCTAATCTACTTTATCTGTAAAATAAGCAAAGCTTTGATTCGAATCTCCCGCTCTGGCTGCTGCTCTCTTCTTCTTCTTCTTCGTGTTTTCTTTTTCTTTCGTTAAAGCTATACTTTCGACATTTTAATAACGCCGCTATTACCAGCAAATCTCGATAAACATTGTTTTATATTACGTTTCTATACAGCTCGTTCGGAATAAAATTACAGGTTCTTTATACGATCGGTGCAGAAATCGTGTTAATCATTTATTTGGAAATTTTTTAACGATACTTCGGAATTCCCGACACAGTTGCAGCAATGATTTTTTGCAATTTTTCTATTTTGTAAAAAGTATATATAGGCAGATCGATACTATATTGACAGACTCGACGGATCCGTGAATATATCGCGAATTATATTTAACGAGTTTCCAATTACGCTCACCTTTGGTTCTATATAATATTTAGCTAGGTACGCAGTTCGATTAGCATAAGTCAGCATGACCGGTAACCAAGCGAATCAACTTTTGAGAAATTTCACTCGACTGCTTTGTACCTTCCCAATCTCACTATCACGCTCGGCTGGGCAACTCTATTTATCAAAATATCCAACAACCTGTTCACTTAACGCGAAGCGTAATATAGCCAATTCACCGTAATTATGTAAACTCGATGTGAAATATGGTCAGTATATAGAGAGAGAAAGAGATTTAAATTTTGCCAGGAATTAATTTCAGTGTTAAAATTAATCATATGATATACTAGCATGCTTGTATATTATTGGAGTCCGCCAATTAAAATGACTTGAAGCGTATATAGATGCAATTACTAGTGCATCTCTGTGACTATTGTAGCCTATCAAAATTTTGCATAACATTTTTCTGAAGGTGAATAGTAAGACGTTCGGGAAAGATACTGTGAAAAAATTTAATATCTCTTATAGTTACAGAGATGCGCTTGTTATCGCATCATGCTCCGAGTCATTTTAATTAGTCGACACCGTGTAATTGAAGTAAAAAGAGATTCTCTCTTATAGCTGATCTCTTACTTGTAAAATCCAAAAAATTATTGTCATTTGGCAAAAAGGTTTTAAAAGATTGAAAAATCTAAATTGTAACAAAGAAGCTCAGAATTTTTGGTTATATATTCACTTGTTAATATTTTGTAGTCTGCCAGTAAAACAGGACGGGTTATCGTCAGCCACGAAGCACCACTGACGTGCGGTTTCGGTGCTGAAGTAGCTGCAACCATTCAGGTAGGAGAATCTTTCTTCGCGACTAGAGTGAGAGGAAGAGAGGAGTAACGAGGAAATGTGTAAATTGGCAGGAGGAGAGCTTCCTGCATTTGGAAGCACCGGTACAAAGAGTGACAGGATGGGATACACCATTTCCCCACGTATTCGAGCCTTTCTACCTGCCGGATAAGTGGCGTTGTCTCGCCGCTATCGAGAAGGTCCTTAATTACTGAAATCGACTAAAGAGCAGCACTTGGCAGTGAGAGTTGGCGCATACCGACTAGAAAGGAGCTACATGCATTTATCCATCCAGTGTATAGAGCATCCAGTATACCTATAATATGCTAGCATGGCCAGCTTGGAGAGCTGGAATAGCTGCAGGGAGGCCGGGAAAATATTTGCGAAGCAGGAAAGGAAGAGAAGAGAAGAGAAGAGAAGAGAAGAGAAGAAGATTGAAGCATCCTTGGCTCGCGAAGCCCTTCTCGACTACACACCACTAATCCCGAGTGCGTACTTGATGCTCCGCGAATCTCCGCACGTCTCTCAAGTGGGGCCATCGAATAATAATCTCTCGAGCACTTGCTTCGGTTGACGAATGCAGTTTTATTAAAAATTACTTTAATCCATCAGTTATAACAGTTGCGGAACTGTGTACCAGCCGATCGCGTTTATTTTCGCGCTGACCAATAGCTATATATATACCTAGTACATACTACAGACAGGACACTGTCTTATCACGTGCTCGCGAAGACCGGTCTTACCACAACTTTAATGCAGGCTTTGCCTCGTTTGAAATCTCTGCAGCCGGCCGTTTCTTCGACTTGCGAAATTATACTTATATACTTATATGCTATATATCATACCCTTTTCCAGTCCCTGCATCTAATACCAGCCCCTTCTGCAGCTTTTATCTTCCATACACCTATACTCGCCACTGGCAGACTATTAACGTTATATATACCTATACAGTCTGGTCTATGTATATGTGTATATCAAATTTATGCAATGTATTTATCAGTTTTTATATATATGATGGAATAAAAATTTGGACATTGACTTTTAACCTGCTGCTATTAACCTTTCTCAAGATTTATGTCTGGTTATACTTAAGCGAAGCTGCTATTCGTGCGTCTAATTAAGCTGCAATATAAAATATAATTGTAGGAAGTCTGATAATTCTTTGACAATACTTGCTTGCTCTTCATCAAGAATCTTCAAGGATTTTCAAGCGAGAGTCTGCTAAAAATCAATTACGTGTGCTCTCTGTTCCGTCTTTCCCTGCGTATGAACATACGATCGATGACCATGGCCTACTTGAAAGAGATTACAATACAGAAATTGAGAGCATCGATCTTGCTAAGCCTGCACTGCACCGCGTCCACACGAAAAATCGTATAACGCGTGATATTTGATACATCTCTCCCCTATCCTTATTACGACGGGTGCGAATGAATATATAGTATGTTTGCTGTTATACGAATATACCTGTAGAAACAGGAGGCTTCGCTACACTGCAAGTCCATTTCAACAATTGAATATAAATATTTCTAGTATATAATAAGGAGAAGAAATAAGATTCTCTCTCTCTCTCTCTCTCTGCGTGAACAGAGCTTGTAATAAAATAAACCCAAGAAGCCGAACCAAGGGTAAAGAAAGAAAATGTACGATATCGACGTACACTGCGTCGTGTCCTGCGTTCTCGTATACTGTATTTTGTAATTTGAAAGGGAAACCACATTCTTTCACTGTGTATTATGATACGTGAAAGTTGTGCTACGCTCTACACAGACAGAGACTGAGTCCGGGTTCGGCTGGGAAGGAGAGAGGAATCGAAGGGTGCTGCTGCTGCTGCTGCTGCTCTTGGAGGGGAAAAAGGAAAATAAATAGAATGTAGAGAGAAGGACGCAGAAGGACGAAAATTAAGGAGGAGCGATTGATTATAACCAGGTAGAAAACTTTCAAAAAACTTACAGCGAAGGTATATACATCAAATTATTACATCCCTATCTAGATTTATCAGATTTTCATAAAAGTACTGTAAATAACATTATATAGTCAGTTGAACTATGGAGTGTCGGTGACTAAAGTTGCAAAGTTAAAAATACTAAAAATTCCGAACAATCATTACGGTGCGGGTAAAATTGTGCAATTCTGAATTCGAGTAGGTCAAATGGCTTCAAATTCACCGCGATTTTCGTACAGTAGGAGAGAGAGACGCATGCGTGACTTTCGACCAATAAGAGATTCGCGATAGTATAATAATAACGTGGCGGTGTCGTTGTCGGCATGCCGATTACCATTGCGATGATCAAACGAAAGCTTCGTTCTCTTGATTTGTAAAAGAAGTTAATAATCGGCGTAGAACATTGTTAATTTTAGGAAGCGGATGCTCGAATGTGAGAGGCCACAGTAGATTTGAGGTGGGAGGAGAGGGTGGGGGGATATAATCTTTCTTTTTTCACTTAATCTCGCACCTCCCTCCCCTATTATACTCTCTCTCTCTCTCTCTCTCTTCTCTTGTAAAATCTGCTCGAGTTGTTTGTCTGTCGTCAGCATTCGGCAGTTCCTCGTGCGGTTTCCGTTGATTCGAACTCGTCACCAGAATCGACCATCGTGCAAGGTACGCGTTTCTGCTCACTGATACGTATTTCCTACTTATTCGAGTTAATTATTCGCTCAAGCCATCGCACGTTATAATTACAGATTAGACGGAAAGAGAGAGAGAGAGAGAGAGGGAGAGAGAAAGACAAAGAGCTCGTCTCTGTTCGAATCGCGAGTGCCGGTTGCTCTCTTTTAAACCTCCACGATCAATAATAGATGCTCGATCCTCAACTTCCATATTAGAGCTCTGAAATTTTCAATCGTTCAGTGTGCAGCGTCTGTTCTCCAATTTGAAAAGTGGCTAACTAATATTGCAAGTCTTAATAAAAGTAGCGGAGAGATTTGTTTTATCAAGAAATTGTGCGAGGTTGAGAGAGCTGAGAAAGGTTGAGAATACCGAGCCGTGATTGGCCTTATTATAGTCAAAGAGGAAAGAAAGAGTTATAATTGCGGAGAGTTACATATCTATGTATGTATGTATATTGGTATATGTATCGCATAGACGCGTGTTCCTACAGTATAGCTCAGGAGCTATAGAGAATAAGCATTGACGAGTGACCGGCGGTGGCAAGCAGTGTTTTCTCCGAAAGTACGTTAATTTACGAGCCGTTTGCGTTTGCCTTTGCGTTTGGTGAGTGAGTCATCCTTTCTCCGCGTGCGGCTACCGAGTATCGAGCATATATTTCATCGAGATCCATCGCAAGTTTGCACTTTTGCAGGCTGCTGGAAATAATGGAGAAGGTTGATCGCAAGAAAGAGTTGTCAGAGGTGGAGCACCAGCAGGAGAAAGATCCCGATCATCCACAGTCGTTACCACTCATGCAGGTGAGTTACGTAATCATAGTCGACAGCTTGCTAGAGTGGCGCGTGCAAAGCTCATCTTTCGCGTGTATTTTACGTGGTCGGCAGCTGGTCTTTGCTTCGTCGTTATTCTCTCCCTCTCCCCTTCCCCCTCCCCCTCCCCCCCCCTCTCTCACACAGTTATTCTCTACTCTTCTTCTCCTCCATGTCTCTATACACTTATGTGTATGCGTGCACGCGCTCGCTCGCATATATACTATACATATACGATACGACTAACACTAAGCATCGGTGACGCACGCAGATGACCGGTGAGTGTCACGTGAAAATTCATTTTAAACGTCTCTTCCTGCTATGCTAATCGGCTTGCTCGCACCGCACGCACACGCCGGCGCACGTACATGCTCGAATGCCGAGAACCTCGTCTTCGTAACCGAAAGTAAAAGTGGACACCTCGCGTTCTTCGTTGGTTGTATCTACATGATATATATACTATACTACTACTGTTGCAACTGAGCCGTTGCCATGCCCTTCTTCGTCGATCTATGATATACATATTCGTTTATTACTGCAATAAAATTCAACTCTTACATGGAATTCGATCGTAAAACCAAAGCAATACTCAACTTTTATACCATGTTATTCCATTGAATTGATTTTTTTCTCATTGGTCGCGCGAGCTCGGTCTATCTCGAAGCTCGAGCGAGGTCTTCTGTCTGATCGATTAATGTTTGCGAGAAAGGTTAATTTTAAGAGTCATTGGGTGTCTCGGACGCGCGGTAACCGTAAGAATAATTCTGCCTTAGCGACGAGGCCATTTGCACATATATCTGTATAGATTTCGTTACGATCCACAAATCCGCAGGGATTTGGTTAAAATAGTGGAACGATCAATTGCTTTTCTGCCATTTAACCTGCTGCATATGTAGGGTGTCCCGTACATCGTGGGAATAATTTTAGCCATGTATTCCTCGCACCATTTTAAGTTAAAAAGTCCTGAGTCATTTTTCTCCAAAGTCCATGATTACAAAGATATTCAAATATTTAGTAATTTTTAAACGGAGCCAGTGTATATCATACTCAAGCAAATGGTCCCTCTCAGCGAGATTTATAAAAGAAATAAAAAATGTATATAAACGACATTAGAAATCATAAAGCTTTAATTTAGGTCTTCACAATGTCATAGTTATTACACACGTTGTTCATAAGGTTTTCTTTCTGCAGCTGTGCCGCCTATACTACTCCTCGTAACAAATTGACTTAAATTATTGATATAGTTTTTTTTTTCATAAAATCATTATAAACGTCGATCTTGTAATGTTTTTTCGTTGTTTTGTAAAAATAAATACAATGACACAGTAATATTAGATTTAAAATAATATCGAGAAAATTTTATTCAAGAACATTGCAACATCGGCGTTATTGATATTACGAAAGAAGCAACAGAGATAATGTAGTCGAATTTGCTACGAAGAATACTGGGGGGCATAGCTGTTAGAGGGATAAATTGTGAATCTTATTTTTAAATTATCAAATAATATGAAAACTTATTTCTATAGATACTTATAATTTCATATAACGTGTTTATACATTTTTTATGCCTTTTATAAATCTCGCTGAGGGAGACCATTCGCTTGTATAACATACGCTCGCTCCATTTATACGTTATTAAATATTTTAATATTTCTGTAATATTACGGGCTTTAGAGAAAAATGACCGAGGACTTTTTTTTTCTTGAAATGATGTTAGGAATATACGGTTAAAATTATTTCCATGGTGTACGAGAGACCCTATATATATGTAATAAAATTCATACATTAAGAATTTGTCAAAATTACATGATAATCTCCTCTCAATTTTCTTTCTACCATAAATCAAGTCTTTCTACTTTAGAATTAGATCAATAAGGTCAAATGAGTGTCTATTGTTCAGTCTATATATACTATATAATAGTATATATAATTCTAGTGTATTTCTTGTAAACTTACTTGATTAGTTAGAAGATCTAACTGTTTATCACAGGTATACTGTAATAATTAGAGCCAGCTTTGTTATTACAAGAAAATTATTGGTTACATTCCCTCCGCTTGTCTGAAACTTCTTAACGCTCCTTTACATATGGAATAGCAACTTTTCATTTACGTCCTACGTTTTTCCATCGGAGCAATAATATTTTAGAATAAACGATTGCCCTGTCGCTAAAGTGTCACGATAACACCCTGAGAAAAAAAAACTTCCCTAAGAAACTTTTCTTTGTTTGTTTTGCTTTTTTTTATTGTACTTATAACGACACTTGATCAAAGTTGTTCCAATGGACGCAGATCCTTGAAAACTTTCTCTAATTATCTGTGTACAATGATAATTATAATCGAATGTAATAAGCAAACAAATTGAGTAAAGAAGAAAGACGATAGTTGTGTATGGCTTGATCAACGCTCTTTCGATAAATGTTTCAGGTGTATTGTCTATATACAGAGATTCGAAATCGAGAGAGATATAGACGCTAAAATTATTGGTAAACACAGGTGTTGTAAAATGACATTACTTTCGCTCTAATTCGATAATATTACCTACCAGGTTTCACCAACAAAATCAAGAATATATTTGACGCTGTGTATGTCATATACACAAGGCTTTTTTGCTGAATTTCTTTCTTTTCTGGCACTTTGGCACGTCGGAGCCTGTATTGCTATATAGTTAGCCAACCATTTGCGAATTTTGTTTACACAGCTATACACTGAAACTTAGTTATCCGTCTGCGAGGTGAAGTTTAAAATAAGACCAAAGTGACGCGACGCGACGCGGCGATTCTCCTTAACACTAAAATCCCTCAACTTTTATCAAGTGTACCAGTTTATGTACAAGTTAAATAATAATATAAAATTCCTATCGCTATTTATATAAAACTTGTTCGATTGACTATCCGTCGATAAGAATTTGCCTAGCTCTAAACTAAAATCCTTTATTTATTCCTCTTGGTTAATACTAATTTATGGTGAATTTTGTTGAGGAAGAAATTGTATCAGTGTTGCGAGAAGGAATGGTATTACAGTGTACGCGCGGACAAGGCCCAATGGTTGCTGGTGAAAGTGATGGACCTGAAGAAAAGGTTAAGCGAAAGGTATTGCAATGACGGGCTCCATTTTAATATACGGTATATGTATATATATATATATATATATATATATACATATAATATAAAATGATAAGGAAGAAAAGGAAGCGTCTGTTTTTGTCGAGCAACCTGAATAACTTGACACAAGCTTATTAAACAATTTGACTATATGACGATTATGGACTGTACATTCACCTAGAACAGAACTTGTCTTCCTACAGAGCTTTTTCGCTGATATATATATAATATAGACGGAAGAAGGGCTTGAGGAGCAGGGTATTGTACTCTTACTGTAATCGCGAACAGCAACTTTGAGCAAGATAGAAAACCTAACTAGCGCTGACCTTATGAAAGCGTAATGACCATACAGTTTGGCATGCAAATCATTTATCCTTTGCGTAAATTGCTTGAGGGCAGCATTGCATAAGCAGCACCAGCATTATACCTTAGTTATTTCGCGTGTAAGCCTCTGCAAAGCATTGCTTCTATAATTCTCATTGGAAATATTATTAAGGAAGAAGAATTTTCAATTACACCGACATATAGTTCGGTATATAACGATTGACCGAGCGTCTGACCATTACTCGTTTAATATCTTAATTATTCCAGAAAAATCGATCAAGCGCCCCTATTTATTGTTGGTCAAACTGTCGGATACATGAGCTATTGATAAAATGTGTTGTAATAAAAGGGTCGTTTTCGCTTTCATGCAAATTGCCTATCGGGTAATCAATAGTTATTGGGTGTAAAGACCATTATAAGTAGATAAAAGATATAGAGTAGTGAAAGCGTATGGTAATCGTTACAGCATCGGATTGATTGAACTGGGACAGCGTTACGTCGTTACGGCGTTACGGCGTTACGGTTTTAGAGCGTTACGGCATTACTTGTATATAGCTTCTGTTTTGTATAACGTCGGCTGGCTGGACGGCGAATCATACAGGTCAGCCAGGATGCTTTACTGATCGTTGTAGTATGTTATACAGGGTGTAAGAAAATAGTCTGACAATACTTGAATATCTTAAGAATGGTGGATTTTAGACAGAAATTTTTAAACGAAATTTGTAAGGCTGAAAAAGAACTATTTAGAAAAAAGAATGTATTTTAGTAGAGTGGTGACTTGAGAGCAAAAATTTCGGGAGGATAACTTGAATTATTTTTAATTAAAATGGACTATCTTTTACTGATCATATTTTTGCAACTTGACTGTGAAGAGCTTTCCATTCAAAATGCTATGTATTGATTTAGTCTTTCATCCAGTCTCGTTCACCCCATAGATTTATATACTTCCATTTGAAATTAAGGGTTTGGTTGAAGTAGTGCATTGCACGACTGCTGTACAGTGTATACCACAACATAGTCTCTCATCTATATACTTATAATTTCAAATGAAAGTATCTGCTGAATGACTGAATGAAAAAATCCTTCAATAGAGTATTAGATTTGGAAAGCTCTTGAGTTAAGGGGAGTCCGTATATTGACATTGCAGAGTGAAAATCTATTTTTCAAGCTGTGGTCGTATTTATTGATGGATCTTCGTGTTATTGGGCTCTTTAGAAAAGCAATGAAATTATATCTAGGGCAGTACATTGGAAAATATATAAGTTTATGCGTAGCTTTCAAAATATTAAAATAATTATTTACATTTTTTTCATTTTTTCGTTTTTCCACAAATTTTTCAACGTACTTCCATGTATAAGCTGCGGGTGTTTTTAAAGTTATCCAATATATTTAAAATCCGTCAAGAAATAAGGTCGCAATTGGAACAATTAATAGACTTTCGCTCTGTAACGCCGGTATACGTCTTCCTTTAAAGCTCGAAGAATATGTAAGAAAAGATTTATATCATTCCATTTTTATATAATTTCACTTAAATTTGAGACGACCTTAACTATACAGATATATGATTGACACCTTGAATCAAATGATTATTAATGCCATTTTTATAAGCCTTGAAACTTTGGTTTGAAAAATTTGTCTGATTTTCTTGAAAATATATCGTCGATGCGGTGTAATATCAATGAATATTCAGTGTTTTGGCAGAAGGTAACTCTCTATTGTACATTACGGTATGCTCACGTAGCGCATTGTTCTCTCGACGCTAGATCGCTCGCTAGTCGCTCCGCTGTCCTACCATTTGATTCCTCGCTCAGCACTTTATGCCCCACGCAACAACCATTTCAAAAATAACGCATCCAGAACTAAAGCGGCAGTCGCTATTAATAGTTCCGGCGCTTTATCGTTAAATACAAGAAGCTCCGAGCACCAGGCACGAAAGCACGATGCTCGTTTGGCTAGGTAGATATATACCCTTGTCCGAAAACGCCAATTTTTCTTGGCAAAGCAATTATATATAGTGTTATCGCGTTATTTATTGAAATGCCAGGATGAGAGGAAAAAGGTTTGGATAGCGCACGGGTAGCGGCATTGAAAATAACTTAATGGCAAAAGAAACGAAAGGAAGCATAGAATATATTGCTAATATATATATATTCAATTGAGCATGATATGATCATCGGCAATGGTCAGAGCTAGAATCTTGTCCACGTGGACTGATGTAATGTTTCCGATCCCTAATGAGGATTTTATCAATGGCCAAACATGGGAACGTTGGCAAAGCAGCCAAGCTGGTCAATTAAGCAGAAGGAGCGACCTATTTATCAGGGAATTTTATAAAACAGGATTCAGGAAACAGCAGCAAAGGCGATCGCGGCCGCGGTCGCTCGCACATCGCCACCCTATTATACATATACATATACACTATATACACACCGGACCCGGACCAACCGGATTTATCAAGGCTGCCTGAAAAATGTTATTTCGATGGGGGCGATCATGGTGGTGGGAGAGAGGAGTCGCACAACTCTTCGTGTTTGTCTGTTTGCCTGCTGCTAATCTGAGCCGAGGACAGTAGAAGGAAGGGCTGGAAGAAAGAAAGAAATGAGTATAAGCAATAGGGAAAAAACTCACGCGGATAGAGGTCATATCATACGTTTTGCTCGAGAGCTTCGATGAAATGGGCGACCTCGTTCCTCAAAACGGCATCTTTTCACTTTTCATCTCGTATAGCTTCGTCTGGAACATGATTTAGCTAGTATACATATATATATAGATAATTCTTTCCCCTCTTTCCAATATTTGACGATCAACTTGCGCGATAAAGATTCATTTTACGTTTTCATTTCATTATATACGAAAAACTTTTATTTTTCTTACTTCATTCGTACTGATATAATCTCACTTTATAATAACTTAGGATTTTTTAAATTATTCATTATCATTTGTAGAAAAAATGCCGAGGTTATTTCCTGTTGAAGATTAAAATATGTTTTTGAAAGAATTTTTGTACTATATCCTGCATTATTGTTCTTATATTTGAATCATGTCACATGTGACGTAAGATGCACGAAAAGATAGATTTCATCGTTGTCGGTTGTCGTAATTTGCTTTAGAGATAATTTATCATTCATGGGATCTCGTTGACCATGCAACTTTTAGAATTGAATGGGCCGCATTTTGACAAGTTTTTCCAATTGGCAATTATTGCTGATAAATGCTGAACACTGTGGTATGCGTGCGCGCGCGCTTCCATGTAACGTATAATGTCTGGTATGACTTCTCGGTTTACCGAGCGCTTGTGCGAGTAGCACAGTACCTATGACGGGGTTGTTGCATAAGTGAGTCGAGACAAGCAGAGTCATTCCACTCGCACTCATCAATTTATCGTATTTCCCTGCTTTCTGCGCTATATTTCCACTCTTCCTCATCTTTACTCTCAATGGATTTTCTACTTCTTCCATTAAACCAATATCTCGATCGTCCATAAGTGAAAGCAAATAAAATCTTCCCTGTATCTCGCATGCGCGTGTGTATGTGTGCGTCGCAATGTCAAAATAAGAAAATTTGCGACAGTCAGCCAGAATTGTTATCTTTACACTACATGATGCATACAATAAGAATCAATGTTTGTAAGTGGATTTTTCAACACTTCACGAAAATTTTACAATGATTTTAGAAGCTACGTATACGTTTGTTATAGCTGTATATGTAGACAGATTGATATACTATTGTAGAAAAATTAAAAGTGTATTATGAGATCGCTGGAATATACGTGCGAGATAAGAATAAAATATAATGATCGACTAATTGAACGCTGCAGCAGAAGAGGAATAGAAAAAAGAGAGAAATATAGGATTATAGTCAAATTGTATTCTGCTTGGATAGCTTAATTTCTTAGCCACATCTTTCAGTACGTGCTACTTTTTCCTCACGAATCACCAACAGCTAAAAGGAATATTTGCATTTCCTTAATTATCCTGTATTCATAGCCATTTCTTGCTGCAGGCTTTTACAAGCTCAGCGTGAAATGCGAATATCTACCCAAATTGTCAGAGGGAGGAGCTAGGAATGCAATGCTGATGCATGTTTCTGCTGTATTTCTCCAAGCTTATTGTCAAAAATATCAATTAAAAGCATGCATAGCTTTCTACGCATAAAAATTCTACATAACAGTTCTTTCCTGGAGAACATAAAGAAAGAAATAATTATTATATGCAATTGGAGAATGTGAGTTAGAGTCTGCACGAATGAGTTTCATGCAGAAGTTGCAGTAACACAGCTGACCATTGCACACTTGATCCAACGCGAGCAGAGCAATAATATTCTTATATATGAAATTAGAACAATGTAATTCTAGCCGATCTCTCTCTCTCTCTTTTATACTATTGCAATACTGATTCCATTGGTCCTACCTCTTATACGGAGGATAATCTTTCCATAATCGTGAGAGTCCACCGAAAATTCTTTGTAGGATGTAAAAAGTTGCAATTTAGTTTTAGTTATAGATTTACGGGAGAATAAACACTTACACCACTCTAAGGCTGGAATTTAACATTTGGAAGATCTGAGAAAGTAATCGAACGATAGATAGAGATTTGCAGTCTTGACAAATTTCCATCAAAAGCTTATTCAACCGAGAAGAAAATGCTTGATTTGCTAGACGGATATCATAGCTCACGACTTACAACTCACGACATTCAATAATTATTTCAATAAATGTTGTATCCAAATGATACTGCATAATGAGGCAATAAAAAATGTCACATTGCATATCGGTACAATTTATTGATTCAGGCTTCGTATAAAAATTTTAGAATATATCGCTTATAACACAACTTCCGTTATTTATTCATAGATCCTACTTACTGCGATTAGCCCGCAAAGCTAGTACATATGCTTCGCGGATTCTTTATATTTCTGCTGCTGACTTTAGATAATAATAAGGCAGAGATAAATCTATCCAAGAATGATACTGCAAAAGACATATTCTCATCGATCGACACTTGAGTCAATTTTTCCACTCCTCAAGCTGCCTCTTATTTGCTGGCTAATATTCAAACAATTTCTTTGTGCTAAATTAATTTTAGAAAAAGTCTATATATATGTAAATGTTAAATTTCTCCGGTAAAACGCACATAGAAATAAATTCTGTCATTGGGAATAATGTTGTAAAACTGGATTTGCAGGTAATTTAAAGGGCATGAGCCAGAGTGCTTTTCTACAAGCTTCTGATAAATGAATAACGGACGCGTATAGTATATGTGTAAAGTATAAGTTTCGTTGCTATAGTCATACAACTAAAATTTAATTTATTTACTACTGCTTCGAGTGGTAGGAAACTGTTTTGGAGAGCACTAATTACGATTGAAAAACTCGTGTGATGTTGAAAATTGAATCAGATTGAATTATGTTTTTTTTCTTTGACTTATGTGGGAACGCAACAATTTTTTTTCTTGCACAGGACACAAGCACCTATTATTCTCTAGTATTTGCGCTGGCAATTATTAAGTTTTCTGTTTTTGCCGGAAACGATAATTACGAACGGAAAGTAACAGCAATGTGTTGCATCGTCACAAACTGCATACGCGGAAGAGGACGGACCAGTGACAAATTGAAGGTCAATAATTGCATCGACGCATCATCAATTAGCCTTGTTATGTCTCTGCTGAAGAATTTGTCATTGTTTACCCTGTACGTCTTACACAAAATAACTTTCATTCATTACTACCTTCGGCCTCTTACGGTACTCGCGTCATTTGACGTCATTAAGACTGTGAATGAACTATAGAGATCAACATCAGTCTATCGATTTTTATACACATTATAAAACTCCTGCAAATCTTTGGTAATGATATATACTGGCCCTGCTAACAATGTACGCTCGCACGATACATTTCGCACATAATGCATAAATCCATATTGCTCGTATTTAACGATAGTCTTTGCAACTGGTTCAATTTGATTTATACGACGTTTACAGAGTTTTACTGTAAATTCATTCATCAAAATAGAAAAATTAGAAAGTACTTTTATTTATTGACATAAATAATCGACTAATTAAAATATCAATGAATTATCGATATACCTATTATATATACATTAGTACATATACGTATATATAGTAGGAGGTAAAAGCTGTCGTAAATCAATGGCCTTACGCAGGATAATATAAAATCAGCATAATGATGTAATGGTTAGTCTATTATAATGGTGACATTCTAAAGGTGCAGTTAACAAAAATTACTTTCTGTCGTTGTGAGAAAAAGAATTGACTGGGGAATATTGAGGGAGCAAAAAATTTTAACGTTCCGAAGCGGCCTGCAGTTCGGGTAATAGGATATAGGAATGGAGGGAGGGAGGGAGGGAGGGGGGGGGGGGGCTAGAGAAAGAAGGTTTGCACAGCAGTTTATCTTTTTTATATTTTTTCAAGCGAAATCATGAATAAATTGTAACTAAATTCTCCAATTTCATTATAGTTTATACAATTTGCGCTTTTATTACAATTTATCGCACTATTCTTTCGGTTCGGCCGTTATTGAGAAGATTTCCATGGAGCATCGACGACTGACCTTTGAATAATGAGACAATTTACGGTGACCTGATTCTTGGATAAACTGTTCTGGAGACGCTGCTTAAGAGGGATATTAATCGATGCGCAGGAAATTGGGTCATTCTGCCCTCGGGAGTCTAGCAAGATCATTTAAACGTACATTTCAATTAGGCAATTTTGCGTAAAATACATTATATATAGTATTGTGTGTTATATGTATATCCAGCGATTTATCAGCAAGAGATTCCACCCGTATGGTATAGATACATATATTACGCATTATATAATTAAGGAGGATAATCCTGCTAAAGATAAGGAAATTTTCGTGATTGGGGCAGGTTGTCCCGTTTTAACATTCGGCAGACTAGCACGTGTATATGTATGTGTGTATGGCATGTGCGCGCGCTCGTGCACACATACACAGTCATACACGAAAGGTTATTGCACCGCCGCGGCTCGGCGAGTCGCGCGGTATCGTGGCGTGGCGTACCGTACTGCAGCAACAAGTGTCAAGCAACCTCGGACAGAGAAGCCTCGTGTACAAGAAACCTCCTACTTTATCAGAATCTTCTTCTTTTTTAGGCCACATAGGCGTACTTGTAAATCACGGCTACTAATGATCTTATCTTTCCATAAATCACGTGCTTTCTGAACTTTCAAGAAGCTTATCTAATCCATTTCTCGAAACTTGGCAATGAATTTCCAACATTTCCATCGTATCATTGTACGCCGCACTATGATATGTGTACATATATATATATATATATATAGAAAGTTATACCTTTAGACCGTTTCACACAAACATACGCAAAGTATTTTGTCTATTTATGTATTCCAAGTTGAGTGAAGATCTGATGATTTTGATTGGCGCCGTGTCAAATGAGGTAAATAGCTATGGGACAAAATGCTTCCCTTGTATATTGCATAGATTAGCAGAATGACTGAGATTTTGGGTAAAATGATTGTGCAAGAAGCGAACGTTATGCGCTTTCGGTAAAAGTGGCATTTTTTTTGCCATCCGGTAAACAAGTTGTCGCTTTAGTTGTTTGCCGGTTTATCTGCGTGGCCCGATAAGGCTTGTGGCTGACTTCTCAGGGTAACGGCATAAACAAGCAAAGGAAGCAAGCAAGCAGGCTAGCTATAGCGCGCAATCTAGCAAGCTTGTCGTATAAAACAGCACGTGTGTGCCCGAGTGCACGTCCGCACCGCTATAATTAAACACGTTTATTCACCTTGCGCCTTCTCCCGCGACGAACATTGTTGCGGAAATCAAAAGCAGCATTGTCCATGACCGTGCCCACCCGCCTCTGCTACTCAGCTTCGACTCCTTCCTTCGTTTTCCCAGCTTTTCCTCCTCGAGCTCGTCTAATGTCATTTGATACACATGCACTGTAGCAAAACAATTGATAATCACTCGAAACTATTAGCTACATTCCTCACAGCACTTCCATTCCACACTTATTCCCTCTTTTAATTGCATTTCGTCATTTCATGCAATAATCTTTTTTTCCAGCCAAGAACAAATCAATAAATATCATTTATCACGCAGAATATTTACAACAAACTCGCACACAAATGCAATTGGATGATTTCTAAGTCAGTACGAATTCGTCGGAAAGGGCTAATGCGATAAAATGAGTATGGCTTACGTAAGAGATTCAAAGTAACAGGAAATAACAGCAGTAAATAGAATTATGTTTGACACTTATGTGTACATGCACATGCATACATTATAATATAATATATAATATTGCATAGAAATACATAGAAATGATTTTATTCACGCATTTGCCTAGTAATCGTGTTAGCTGGTTGATTAACATTTTTTATCATCGGTATACGTATATCAAGTATCATTTATCACTCAGAATTGTAGGTATTTCCCCGGCTGTTTAAAAATACTATGTTTTTCAAACTTTTGCGATTTGCTTTTCCTGCCCCACGCAGGTAATTAATTATGACAGTCTGACACCCCCTCCCCCCTTGCATCCCTTGTATCACTTAACCTATATAGAGAATTGTAATAATAATTTTTTATGTAATTCGTTAAATGTAAGTTATATCCAAAATTATCCTACATTTCTTTCATATTATTTATATTTAACGAGTTACATAAATTATTTTGTAGGTTACCGACCTTAAGAATTCAAACCCAGACGGATTTTTATGTAACTTGATATGAATATTTTTAGTAAAATGAAAGAAAGTTATTAGACTCTTTTCTTCGTTATTATCGTATCTAGAAGAACCTTTTATAAATTTGTTTAGCATTATTAGTAGTTACTGAACTGTATCAAAATAAATTCATGTATACTCTTGGCTTAAATATAGTGTTGTGTAACTCGGAAAAAAGAGAAAATATTAAAAAATTGTATAAGTCTTTTCTTCTCATAATCGGATCTTTCTATCCACTCTACTGGACTGAGGAAATAAGTTATTCATGCAGTAACCTATATATATCTATATATATATATATATATATATATATATGTATATATAGGTACTGTGTCGGACGCGATAAACATGCTTATACAGTGTTTATTCTATATTTTAAGCAATTTATTAATTAAGCGATAATTGTACATTCAGCATAGGCAACTATCGTGATGAGTTTAAGCTATTATACGATTTTTAATATTATTTTGCGGTTAGGTATCTGACCACATTATTTCTCATATTAAATAAATTCACCTCTAATTACAATTTTAATATTGCCTAGTCGATAATAAACTCTACTGTGATAAATTTTCAAACAGGCTATCAGTTTGACAATGTTTGGATTGGCGGTGGTTTTATATATAAATAACTAGGAAGAATAAAATTGCTTTCTGTTTCTCAATAATCCTTCATTAAAATTATTACATATAAATAAGAAATATAATTTTGATTTTATATGAAAGACGCCTTGTTGGAGAATAGGAAACAATTGTTTTGTTGCATAAAAGTAACCATGAATAAAAGAAGTTTGTATAAAAATACAAAAATATTGGTGGCTTCTAAGTATTTTTAGCGTTGCAGATGTGTTATGAAACAAACAGATCAATAGGATTCATAATTTGTAAAAATATTGTTGTATCCAGAACTAGATCTATAATTTTACATTGGAAATTGCGAAAGAGACGGAGTGTTTTATATATGCTAAACTAACCGAAAAAGAAATAGTTTTTTTTTGTCGCATGTTAGTCCAGAAAAAGGTTACAGATAAAGTTTGGTATATTAATTTTAGTTCTCTTCGGATAGTAGTGCTCTTATATATAAATTAAGAGCCTTTTTGAAATGTTCGTTTCAAACTACCTGAAACATTGAAGATATATCTAACAAATATACCGCAAGCATGTTTTTTAATTGACTGTTAAATAGAAGTATACTTTTGAAATGTAAGAAAAAAAATTGTTCTTTTAATTTCTAAGAGTGCATCTTTGATAGAAAAAAGATTTTTACTGATGCATATGCTATATGCTGCATATATATAAAAAAATAATGTAACAATTAGCTTATTTTTCCAAGTGCTATACTGTATTGTAACATATAGGACTATATGACGGAATCCCTGAGGCATATTTTAAATTGAAAATTCTGAACAGCAGTAGACCATTATTTGAAGACCGATTTTGAAATCGTTACACCTTTTTGCTGATGCAGTAAATAGCTATATTTAGTAAAGCAGTAATATTTTCAAAAAAATGAAAAAAACATTTTTTTTTTAAATTGCTTTTTTAGTCTAATTTTTTTTGGTCGACTATCTTACTAGACAGAGCAGTTGGCGGCGTCATTGAAAATGTATAATGACTTGAAAATCATTCTTTAAATAACGCCGTATTGATGTTCGAAATGTTCGACTGAAAATATACTTGAGGGATCCTGTTAATGCAGGTTTAAAAAGAGTATATGGTAATTATTGAAAAAGTCTGTTTTGCTGGCCGCTTTTATTTTCTGATTATCCAAACTGTTTGCCACGGTATTACAGATCAGCCTGTTTATACTTGTTTGTAAAGCTGAAAAACTCCTAATTACTGCTATCCCAGTGATTGCGCGTGATGCATGCACGGTCAGGCAACCACGGCCAGAGATACTACGGCTTAAAAATATAGCAATGAACTTCTAATATCGCGCGGTCGAAGGCAAAATTTTAATCTCCCCGAATGAAAGAAACTCTTCAATGATATGTATTTATATATAAATTCTCGAGGGAGCTTATAATTGAAACGATTGAAATGGAGAATAAGGATTAACGAAAAATGGAAAAATATGACGTTCGATCGACCAAAGTAATCTGTAATGTATATACAATATGTATGACATGATGTGTACCTAATTGATATTGGGTGAAAAGGAGAAAAACGGCAGGAGAATATCACGTGGAAAGAATTTTTGATTTTCCCCCTTATACCTTACCATATATACCTATATAGATATATAGTAAAATTATGTAGAATGTGATTGAATAGATATAAAAGGAGCCTTTAGTTTAAGAAAGTAAAGAGGAGAAAAGAATGACGGTTGGTCATAAGCTAGTGCGGCGTGGCGGTATTATAAACGTGCAGGATCTGTGGTCGTTCTTGCAGAGATGAAGCGTGGGAAGAGCTTACTTTCTGTTGCCTGGCAACTGATTGACCCACATCCAAGTCGGCGATAGCCCCATTGTCCCTCTCGTCCCGACAAAGACAAAGATTTTCACAGACTTGACGTCTTGACGATGATGCCGCGCAAGAGAGAGGGTAAATAAGCGCACGCGTACGCGCACTTTGACAACTTTCAATCATTCTGCCAACCCTCTCAACTCTCCAGCGTATGAATAGTATATTTTCCTTATTTTCTCATTCCATATCATCGCTCTTCTTGCTACTTGTGCTAGAAAGTTTTTGGATATTTTTAGCGCGTCGAGATATTTTTCAAGCGAAAAGCCTTATTTATGATTTTATATATATATATATATATTTACTACGCACAGGAAGCTCAATGCAATTTGGATAACACGAGTAACGTATTAAGAGACCGTTATTAAATATTGATTAATTGCCACACACAATTCAGCTGTTCTAATTGTTCGTTACAGTTGACGCATTTATGCACGTGTTCGTACAGACAATTTTTCTCGTTATCGCCTGATCGATTGATTAATCGCGATAAGGAGTTCTGTAATCAATAGTGATAATTTTAAATTGTTTTCGATTGAAAATATTGACCAAAGATATTCGAAAAACTTCCTAAACATAATTCATTCATATTTCATAATTAATTATGCGCGTATACAGAAAAATTGTAACCGTTATTATTATAGACTTATAGACGTACATTTAGGGTAATATTTAATATTTTTGTGTGTGTTCATCCGGAAAATGATTCCAATTTATTAATTTTTCACAAAACTTTTATGTATTACTATCATTATTTACAAAAACAGCTATACCCTCATTATTGTCCTTAGGGAACTTTGTGAAATGTATCAGAGCCATATTGGCCCCCCAGCTCTTCTCTACCATGTCAGCTCCGAATAAGCTCGATTGGCTTTCGATGAATGGAAAAACAAATTACGGCTGAAAATGTGTAGCAATCAATAAATAAGTGAATAAGGCACTGCAATAAAAAAGATTATTATTAAGCCATATTGCAATGATCATGGTTTCTTTTCGAATAGTTTTATACTTGTTACCAAGTGAATCTAAATACTCTCTTGCAACAGAATCCAGGGAAAATGTGCGTAGGCGCGAATCTAGATCATGGTACTATAGATGGTATAAGCAATGCATAATAGAATAGTGGAGTCTTGTAAGTAAATTTTGAGGGAAGTTCAAAGTTCAAAAACGATAGTTATTATATAAAAGCACAACGAAAATTTTTGCTGCATTTCAAGGATGCTGAAACGAGTCTGCTTTGATAGAAAGGATTGCAGGCTATAAATATATATGTAGTATACAAGAATTTTATATTGTTTTCATCTCATTTATATATATCTCGTAAGATATTTTTTGAGGCGGAACTATATTTAATTTTGGAGGTTATCAGGTGTACGGAGGAGGATATCCCGAAGACTGCAAATTAGAGTCGATTGACAAGAAGATTGCATCCGAAACTATAAGTCGACATATAATAGTTGGAGCATGCGCGTAAAAGCGAGGACTACGGGGTACCGGTTGCTCTTGACATTATATCAACTTGGTTCGCTCGGCAATTTACTACTTAATATCGCACGGTCGCTATGTATACTTTATCGAAGATAAAAGCCCGAGGCGTTTTCGTAATCAATCCCGTTAGGCATGCCTCACAGATAACGTAATTTATTATTAGGCTGCATCTAAACTCCACTCAGAACAGTTTAATTCTTTCTATCTCTCTCTCTCTCTCTCTCTCTCTCTCTCTCTCTCTCTCTTTCTTCAAGGATATTGACATACAGTAATTCCGGATAAAATTAACCACATCATGTATCATGAGTTTTTTCAAGTATAAATATTAAATCCAAAATATTTTCCAGTATTATAAATATAAAAAAATATTATAACAATAAATATTTATGCGAACAAAAAGTGATTAATCTCAGATGCAAAAAGTCAATTTCACCCCGAATGATAGTAGTAATACAAAATACAAATAAGTACAAAAATTAGGAAGCTTTTATTTATAAAATTATAACAGTCTGATGGTTTCTTGGAGGTAAGTTGATTCAGTGTATATATCGTATATCGAGCGAGCGTTTCCTTGAATTATCGCATTAATCGCAAATGAGCTGTACAGCTGACAGTATACATTGTCCAATATAACACAAGCGATATTTCGCTCGCTTATAATTATCGAGGAAATCTTCATCACTGATCCCGTAAAGGGACGCGACGACCGCAGGAAGATGGACTATTAAGCCGTGTCGTACCGCGCCGCGCCCCTTCTCGTCTATATATATATATATATATATAGTCTAGTCTGACATCGAAATATTACGAAATGTTAATTGCATTCTCTTCTGATTACAAGCAGGTAAGTACGACTGTAGTGCGTATACGTGTGCTAGCCTCTATATATACACGAATATTGTTTTTATTTTCATGCAGCCACCCTATGCGGTACGCTGCGTCTTAAATATTTTGTATAGATGATATTGGCTACTATTCCATAGAATATACAGTATCTATTCGCGATACCTTATATTTCAGTAAAAATGGCGAGAGAAGGATAGAGGTATCAGCTATGTCAGTGGCAAAAAATTCAATTAACGCATTGTGATAAATGGACAATTCGAGTGGTTCGATGCGACGAGACGGGACGTAGCCCTGCATCAGCATGGCGAGCTGAAACAGCGCGAGAAGATAATAGCGTGAATGTAGTCAACCTTGTGCCTTAGCTACCACACCCTGATTCCGTTTTCACCAGTTTCAAAGTGTGGAAGGCCTAAAGTGACAGGAAAATCGAATGCTTTTTTTTCACCTGCCGCTTATGGAACCTTTGATTACTGTTTATGAAAGTAAATGGATTGGCTTCACCGACACAGTCCTATATACTTATATATATATATTACACCGTCGAGAGATCTTATCAAACGGGATTACGAACCCTGCAATTAATTTTTCTCTCCCTCTCCCTCTCTCTCTCTCTCTCTCTCTCTCTTTTAAATTTGCTTATCCATTCGCTTATGTTTCTTAGGCTATATCTATAGCTTCTTTTTGCTGTTGTCTATCTTCCTTCCTTTACCAAATATCCATGCGAAGAACGACGACGTTACAAATCTCTGAGCACAAATGCTACACTACACACGTTAATCATATCTGTAATAAGGTTTAATTAAATCAGCAATGTGTTGCGCTTGCTTCTGCATCTATCAGAGCTTCGAGTCTCTTTATCCTTGCTCCCTCTGTAATTGTTGTTATCCTTCCATGTCGTTTCTTAAAAGTTATAATCTTGACTGCACAGTGAAAAATAAATAATTTCCATCTTTTCTAGAGAGATGCAAGGCTTGCTAACAGAACATTAATCCATTAATATTTCAGGTTGGCAAAGAGATTTTTCTTTTTCCAAGTGTCGACTAAAGCTTTTGTGTAATCGGTCATTTTTACATTAGATACGCATATCGAGTAAAAATAGATCAGGTTTTACCACAGCTGATATGTAACTGCGCCACGGTTGTTCGAACCAATACATTATGGGACAAATGATTTGTACACTCAGTCTCTAAACCATGTTATTATCAATATCAGAATTTTTACGTTACCTGCTGCATATACAATATAGTATTATAATGTGTAAGTGTGACAAAATTACTCAAGCATACTTCTACTGCACGGTAGTATCATGCGTTCTATTAAACTCACACGCTTCTATGTTGCACATGTCATATCCTATCTTAACGCCTTCGTTTCTAAACAGCAATAGTAAAAGTACAGTTGCAAAAAATTCGAGTAAAATTTTCGATAAATTCAATATATTATACTATATTACTACACTCACGCCTTCCGTTATCGATACATTTACTTCGTTTCCTCTGGAGACGAAAATGTTTAGACGCGCCATTATTGCGTTGGGAAAAAATGTTATTAAATTTTATTTATGATGCTATGATAAAGGTTTTTCAAGTAACAAAATTCTAGTTTAGCGTGAAAATACAAAAATTAGAAATGGCGGATCTAAAGCAGCTAATACAAATTTTGAAAAAATCAGTACCTAAATATTCATGAAATTCGATTGTTTAGGTTTTCGTCTTTACGGATTCTAAATTGGACATTAGAATTTGAAAATTTAATAAGGTTGATTCATTAAGTTAAATAAAAGGAAGCAAGAACCGCCATATTCTTGTTTCGTAATTCCGGTTTTGGCAGAGAGCAATATTATATAAAATTCTTTTATTTCAAAATGTCGTATTTCACTTTTATGAATTAAGAAGTTTATACAGGAAGAATGGTATTATCTTTATGTAGTTTTGTTTATTTTTAATATACTTTTCAGCCATAATGAATCCGCCATTTTTAATTTATAAATTTTGAGGGTAAATTGAATTCCAGAGACATCAAAAACACCTATACGCAAGTTTGTATACATATTGCATAACTAATCGTGTTGCTATTTTTTTATCGATTCTTCCATAAAAGTTATCCACACCAGTAGAACGACATTTTCATGCAGCTATAGATTTCATCCACAGGCAATGAATAATAAGCTCGAATGAGGCAAAGCGCATTAATCGATTAATCGATATTGCTGCTGCAATGTTTGAATTTTACGCGATAGAAAGACCATCGTTTATATTAGAGAGTTTATACTAATTTTCTAAAATATGATAGACAAACTATACTATTATTGACAATAATTAAACAATATTCATTAATTCCATTGGTATTCTATTCCATTTTTCCTTTGGTAAAAACACAAATGCAGAACGGCTATTAACGCTGCGTCGCAATCCATTTAGCGTTAAAAGCAACAGGTCTCGATAGCAGTTTTCATCAATGTCTATGAGAAACCGATCATTTATTGCTTTTCTATTTCGAAAATAGCATGAAAGTCAAATCTCATGAAATAAGCTCAGTAACTAATATGTAAAGGATGAGCCTATACACTTGTTAAAAAATTATGCCTTCTCAGAAAAAACCTTTAATTTATAAGTTCTACTAAATGTACATTAACATTTATATACTAAACGATCAAGCAAAAGATTTTTGTAGGTCATAGATACCTAAGGATTTAGGGACTAATGTGTGTTATGTCTTTAGATTTTTCCTTAGTGCATACGACAAATATCTTTCAAGAAGAAAAGAAAAAAATAAGTCTCATCTTTCCTCTGAAATAAATTATGTAACAATGACTTGATATTAAAACAATAATTTCCTGGAGAAAATCAACCAAGCTCTTACACATCGGCCTAAAAAACCTCCGAGCGAGGAAAAACAAGTTGCAAGACTAAAGATTAAATATTTATTAAACCCGAATTATTTTTACATATAAACATATCAAACAACTAACACAAAATTGAAATTCATATTTAAAAGATATTCACACACTTTGAAATTTCTACTACATATTTTTCGTACCTTAATATATCCAGTATTCGTTCCATAGTTTTGAGTTTTCTATAAATACAACCTATTAGCTAATGGCCTTTTACTTTTCAAAAAAATTACAACATATTTTTGAAAAACATAAAGCCATCCGCTGTCAGATCCAAACTTGTCATCAATATTTACAGAGTTCGAACCAGCAAAAAATTTCAACGTTCCTAAAAGCACTGAAAGATCAATGATAGAATAATAATCTCATTATTTTTCAACAATTTAAGTCTCTATGAAAACTAGGTAAAGGTCTTTTTATTTTTGTATATTAATCCAGACCGATTACAGAAACTTATTTATTTGCAAATTACATCCCATTTTCAAATAAATACAGCGATTTTAATCCTTAAAAGCACACCTCACTTTAACAACGTAAAATGTACAAAGGGAAACAAATTAATCCAGCACAGTTTAAATGCATATAAAATCACGGAAACGCGCTTATTATCGGACTGAAAAATTTCATATAAACTTTATTTAACTATTTATAATTGTGACAACAGAACACCGGTTAAATATATTTAATATAATTATTTGTTTCACACAAAGTTATATATAAAAAATAAAAAAATAGAAATATGCTATTTTGTTTAAAAATATCTATATCGTAAACTCTTTTAGTTTCTAATTTTTTTAATCAAAAAATTAACTCTATAATCACGAGAAGTAATATACTTTTAACTAAAGTTGATAAGGGTAGCGAATATTTATAAAAGTGTATTTAATCGAATGACCACGAATGTAAATTTCCTATAAAAGTAAATTAAAATATTGGAGCATAAACAGGTGGCATTTAGCCTACCGGCTTGGTAGTATCTCCAAGTGAAAGACTTAAGCTACCAATAGAGTGCGCCATAAGTATTAAATCTATATTTTTCAAGGAACTAAAATAGTAACGCAAAATTAGAATAGTTAATTTTTGTCCACGAGCTTTTTCTGAATTTAATACTCGGATAGTGCATGGTTATTTTATTGATTTTTAGCTAATAATATATACATTTGGTTCTTCTGTAATTCGGTCAATCGTTCGACATGAATTATTTGATTCTTTCAGTAAAATAGGATAGAATGATTGTGAGAAAATTCATGGGGTGATTGTGCGAGCAGCAAAGGCTCCTGTTAAGAAGACACTTCGACACTTTGAGTAATTTATTAGCACCCATCAAGTTTTTTTAGCTGGCATTCCAACAGCCGTAACACGATAAAATAATTCATAGCTAGAAATTGTATCTCTATATCGTTGTAAAAAAAGACACTTTTTCGCAAGCACACACATCAAGCGAAACCATGTTAGGTACGTTGATGCTGTCGTGCGATCGCGCTCTACGTCATCGTCATTGCTAAAACAGCCGATCAGGTACACGCAGGTCATTGATTTAGTTCTTGTTCCTTGTTCACCAGACGTTCGTTTCATATATACATAGTAGGTAGAGTCGTGTAGAACCGGTGTTATACATTATGCAAAACTTTTTCTCTCCATATTTGTTCAACTATGTACATATATATACATATAGTATAACCACTATACCTCGGTATAATGTTCTTTCGACAATATTTTGTTCACTCTTGAAATTTACCAGAGAATTTAAAAAAAAACCTTAAGCGCCTTTTATTATAGGCAAATGCCAAATGCGTTACATAAGACAGCTGTACATGATTTTGATATCGGATCAATGGAGGCTTTACCTAATAATAATTCTACGAAAAGGAATAACCTTATTTTAGCGATAGAATGCAGCGCAAATTGGTCATCCATTCCGAAAGGGTTGGTATTATTACTCTTAAACCCTTTCTCACTTCTCCTGCACTTGACACTTACACATCAATGCATTAATGAAAAATCAACTGATTAAAACGAAATTGCATCAATGTAGGCTTACTTGAGTAGTTGGAACGCCAACTTCTCTGAGATGAAATCCTATTGTGATCCTACTATAACCATACTACACTATATTAATAATGCTAGCTACTAGTTAAATGGAGTAGATTAATATTTGGAAATTGTGCTTCGCATTTAGCGCGAAGCTATATTATTCAATTTTCCCTCTTCACGGTGAACGATAAGATGAACTTTCAGAAATTTTGAAAGCAAAGTTTAGGAAAACTGATAGTTCGCCTTAATGATCTTTTTAAACCGCTCTCGAGTCTAACGAGACAGGTAAACTCGTAAGGAATCCCCGATAATTTAGTAATATCAAGTATGAAGGGGAAAATAATCCTGTTACGAGTTTGACGCATTCTTTCGCTTGCGTAATGTTGCTAAAAAAACGCTAATATACATATAGCCTATTTAAACATGTGTCGTGTTGGCACGTTTAAGAATAATAAGATAGAAAAATAGTTGGAAATGCAACAAAAAAAAAACGGAAAAAATGGTTGAATATATTTTGCAAATGCGAGAGCGTTCGGTGAACTCGAATTTCGTTGAGCGTGGACGGAATAGGTAGTGGTGCAGAAAGGGATCCCAAAGAAGGGGAAAGTCGCGCGAGAGACAAAGAATCGTGAAATCGCGGTTTCCGTGGAAGAGGAGGTGGAGATGTAGGAGGAGTAGGAGTAGGAGTAAGAGTAGGGGAAAGAGAGAAGTGAAAAGTATTTGTGTGGCGTTATAGTATCCCAAGGACGCTCGAGGCCGGGCCGGATCGAGAGGTTTGAATTGACGGGGCCGCTGCGGGTGGCGCGGTGCGGGCGAGGGCGCGGCCGCGGTCGACAGAAGGTGCTATCTCGCTCTCTTATAACCCCTCGACCCGTCCCTGCGCGTACACGGTTCTTATACTCTCCCTTTCTCTCCTCCTCCCCCCCCCCCCTCACCCCTCCAAGACTAGGATAGTCCGAGCTAAGCCGAGTCGAGCCGAGTCGAGTCGAAACTCGTACATACATACTACTACTGCGTCCTTGATGGTCACCTTAGCAACGGCTCAGCGCACTACCAACTGTATTCATCTCTATACATACACAGTATATATCTAGAATGTACTATAATAATATAGTATATATAAAATGAGAGAGGAAAGAGAAAGATCGAGTGCGTGTGTGTTCGCATCCTCTCTCTCTCTCTCTCTCTTTTATTTATACTCCTGTTTTCTCTGAAAGTGAGCTCTGCCAGTCGTTCGAATTGGTCAAAAATTGAGTCTGGTAGCAAGATGCTACCGCTGGCACTGGCAGTTCAGTAACGCGCTAAACAAACTAGAACCAGACCGAACCTCAAAGCCCACTCCAACTGCAACGGCCAACACGCGGATCATTCGCTCTTGCCACCAATTACGTCATCGACACCTTCACTCCTTCACTCACTTCTCTCACGTAACTCTACATGCTGCTACGCGTTACCTACTTGCCTGCACTATTGCTCTGTCTGTCACCGCTACCACCGCTACTTCCATTGCTCGTCTTGCTACTTATATACCTGCCGTACCTACTGTTACTGCAAATTTCTCATACGCGCGCTTTCATCTTCCTCTTCTTCGCTATCTCTCTCTTCCTTACGCACAAACACATGCACAAGCGCACGCGTTCTTCAGTGTCGAATGCGTTGCCATTTGTATACAAGAAAACATTATGTTTGAAAACCTTTGCTAATTTTTTCCTGTAATGCTGTAGCTATTGGTAAGGAAAAATTTAACTTTTTATCTGTTTATGCCCGTTCGACTTCTCTTTCGAGTCAAAAGAGTCTGGATAATGTCGAATTTAAACGATAAATTTCGTTGCTGGATCGTTTCTCACTAGATGAACTAATCGTGTGAATAGTGTTCAAGGAAAATATTATTAGTAGGATGAGGCGTATTAGTATCCTGAAGGACAAAGAATACACTTAAATTAATTTAAGGGAGAGAGATTGTTGTAAGGAATTGTTAAAGAATGCTATTAAATTTGAACGTCGTAGTAGGTACAATTGCGGAATGTGGCAAAAACATTTAAGTGTTGGTGCAACAATGCTGCAACATTCTGTAACGTTTCTGTTTGAATGTGATGCTGCTATTTTCAATTTCGCATCGACAACGTTATAGTCTGTTTTTTGTCCTTTTTCGGAACATTAATTAGACGACGAACGATCGTAAGCTTACATTTAATTTTCACCTCACTTTCGTTCGTCTATGTGGCGAAAGATTTCGGATCCCGATATCATACTAATTAAATTGAAATATATCATCAATAGATATTATTATAGAGTAGCAGATAATCAGGCCAAATCTCGTCCTCTCGTTTTTCACCGTGTATCCACACACGCACACAAACGTAAGGTTAAGCGCTCAGTGTTTACACACCGAGTTTCTATCTCGACAAGTTTACTCGATTAGCTCAACAACGACCACATTCGTGCAGCATTGTTGTATACCTAAGTGTTTCAAGCTATTTAAACCCTTCCAACTGAAGCAATAGTTATAACATAATTTTAAATTAAGAGACACGATAGTTACTCGACGGCAAGTATGTACATATGAAAAAATTCGGTGTTAAACCACTGCTATTTTTCTCTCTTTCTCTATTGTTTTCTTTTCTCAAATATTCTCTTTAACTTGGTTTGACCACGAAATTTACGTCACATACATTTCACGTAAATATCCTGGCAGTGTTTTAATTTTGATCATTATACACATAATAAACGTACGCAAAATTTACCGCTACATATTTAGCGTATAAAAGGAAATTTCCAATTATTATATTGATTTATGAATTACTAGCAATTAATTAGCAGAATATACAGATGATAAACACATATAGTACAGTAGATTTTGGTCAGTGAAATAGTCAAAGAAAAGGACCGACAAATCAGAATAAAGAGCTTATTGAATAATGTATTAAATGGAAATTTATACATATAGCAATAATCAATAAGACATATGAATTTATTTTTTGAATTTTTGGCAATGAATGGAACAATGGTTTTATCATTGATGCATAATATCCAATAATAGATAAAACCTTCGTTTTTAGTTGAAAAAGTGCAAGCGCTAGGTAAAGTCTGGAAGTAACGATCTGCTGTAAAGTCAACAACCTGCGACTGTTTGACCTAAAAAAATGTCTTCCGATTCGTTCTAGTAATTTTTACCTGAAGATTCAAAAGAAAGAGAGTATAATCGATTAAGTTCAACATTATCGCACAAGTGTTATTTAATAAACTTGAAAAGTTGCTATAACAATATCAGCATTTTTATATATACATCTTTTTAAGCTGTTTAAAGTTATCTGCAATGGTGCGACATGACGCGACTCGACGAGGCGAAAATTGATAACGCTCCCCGACATCCTGTTTCTAGGATGCTTTGATTACCGCATTTGTCTCTAATAATATTCCACATCCTTCAAGATTAAACTTCCCTCGATCTTGTCTTTCTACTTTGCGGTTATCAAAATAGGGACTATCAGATAATAGATTTGAGAACCCAACTTCTCTCAAATTTTGCCTTGCAATACATATTATTATAAAAGTTTAGATTTTATTTAGGTATTATTATGGCTTCATATCAAGTCAGCGTTGACACGTGGGAGCAAAGTGATAATGCCTAGAAACATAAGTGTAATTATAATAATGTATTACAGGAGATTAAATGTACTGAATTTCCTGTAAGTGCGGTAAAACGTAACATTGCTTATTATGTGTAATAGTATATACAAATTTATATCATGTATAGGCTTGAGGATGGTGTACCACAATCTCATCCTCGGGGATACGATAGGAATAATGACAAAAAATCTTTTATTCTTACAGTAAGGAGTTTCTTATTGTCAGGTTACTGACCAATGACGGGTTAAAATTCTTGTAGAAGAAAGATGGATGAGGGCCAAAGAAAGAACTAGGTGTAAATTGCCGGCCGGCACATTCGGCTTATTCTATTTTATTTGATTGGATGCGAGGCAGCACTGGCAGTAGTGCGGTCCGAGTCATGCCAGGAGCCTATAGAGTAGCAGGGTTGACAGTGAAGAGGCAAAGCAACCTATACGGCTTGCAGTCTGCAGCGGCGCAGCAGTAGAAACGGACAGTACTGATAGACTCGTATTGTACTGTTGTATCGTGTGTTAGCAGAACTCGCAGAACTGGCAGAATTTTCAAACAAGTCAAGAATCGCTTAGCCGACTTTAACCGAGCTTAGCCGAGTGTTTTAACCGTCCGAATGATAATCGAGTATAGACGAAGATCTACGACTTTAGCCGAATGGATGCAGAGAAGAAAGCTGATGGAACACAACAAACAAGACCAGCCAGCCAGCCAGCTAGCATGCAAGCAAGCAAACAAGCACCGGAGCAGAGAGTCGAATAGCGAAGAAACGAGTTTAAGTTTCGTTTGGCAAGCAACAAGGCAAGATTCTCTCCCTCTCCCTCCCCCCCCCCCCCACCCCTCTCTCTCTCTTTCCATCTTGTTGGGTGGAGTGTGGTGGTGGAAGATAGGAGCTGCGCCTGCCCGATGCGTGTGCGCTCTGCGCTAGCTTTGAAATTTACTTTAGCTACTATCAGACGTCAGTACTGTCAGTAGTCGCAGTGTCAGTTGATCCGCAACGCCGCCGCGACGAAATCCTTCCAGCTACGTGCATATTCATACTGCGTGAAAAAAAACAGAGTTTTGGGCTAAAAATATTTACTTATGTACCAAGCACGCGTTTAGCGCTTCGCTAAAAAAAAATCATTGTTGTTTATCGCTAAGGCTCTCTGCTTCAGTCGTAGCGACATATAAATATAATTATCTGCTGTTGTTTTGCTTTTGTGCTTCTGCCTGCCAGCCCGTCCCGCACGGGTGGCAACAACGCATAGCAGAAGAGAGACTTTTGTAAAGACCACAAAGGGCGTAAAGAAAGACTACTTATTAGCGGAAGGTCGAAATTCAGTGACCCCCGACCGGACCAGAGACGGATCCGGAGTCGGAATCGGAGACGTTTGACAAAAATTTGTGAAAACCCTTCGGCAGATACGCGTATAGATGCTCAGTGAATCTCATTCGTGTAACAGACAACGAGGCAAGTAAGAGATTTTACTTGGAGCAGCGATTGTCAAAAGTAGAGGATCATCGGACACAAATCGAATTTAGTACAAGACTGTACCGAGACGTAGAACTCGATCGACTCTAGGTCGAAAAAAAACCTATAGGATAACTGCGAAAGAGACGGTAAGTAAATAAGGATTCTACCATAACAAAAGCATAATAATTGAGCCACAGCAGTCTATAGCAGCCTCGCGGGCTATTTTCCTCACTTAAATTAGAATCACTGGCTCAGTGGTGTTATGCTCCGAGAGGATCATTGCTGCCAATGAGCTGGTTGATTTGATTGCCTGAGCCAGCAGTACTAGTTTTAGTGGATGGGTCGTATCTGTGTACAGCTAGCACACGACAGGGACTACGATCAGGACGCATGGAAAATACGTGTGACGCATATTGACATTGCCAAGTGCCACGCCGTGGGTAGTTCCTCTAGAAGGATCTACCCAGCAAAAATTGTTTTCGTTTAAATTTCTGCAGCTTACAGCCACAAGCGTATTGAGATAGTTACGTAAGATTTCTCATTCGCTCTTCGTATTTCGCTTTGGCTCTCCTTAACTCATTCTTCTACCTCCCTCTCATCCGTAGTCTGCAACATTGTAAGGTCTATAAACTTTGACGCGTCTACGATCGTGCTTTCAAATTGTACGTTGTAATGGGAGCTAGGTAAAGGGGGGGGGAGGCAGACAGTTTCCAATCATATTTACAACTGAAAAGAGATTTAGCGTCTTTAACGACGCGACGGACGAGACTAGACGAGCCATATGAATAATAGCAGGCGCGCGCGCGCTCGTGCGCTCTTTCTAGAACGTCGTCTCAGCCGCGGCACGCGCACGCGCAGGCGCCCTGACCTTTTATATATATATATATGTCCCTCTCCTTCCCATTCTTCTCTCTCTTAACTCTTTCCCCAATCCTATTCCTCTTTTGGAACGGCAGCTATCCTTCCATTTCTTTCTTCCCGTATGTTCTTATATTGATGATTTTTCCGCTACATATACTACATTCCCCGATCCGAGTCGATCGTCCTCTAACAGGCTGATATCAAAGCATAAATAATACTTGATATTTTAGTTCACACACATCCTAACTATTAAATTTATATTTTTAATAAAACAACGCTTTACCTATATTATATATATATACAAATATAGTATACGATTTTCGCTCAAGGCGGAATTTTCCTTAAACTTATTAGATCCAAGGCCAATAGCAGCAATTGTATTCTGAGAAACGCGAATGATTTGTCGGCATATGATTGATTCCGCAAATTCATTAACCAGTTTATCAGCTTCTTACTACAGAATTTATCATTATTCAAGCTTAATGATGGAGCGAAAGCATTGTTAGGTATGTTCCAGTCTGGCGCTCTTACCAACTGAGAGATTTCGGAGAGATCAGTGATGAAGCGTCCGTTTCCTAAATTTGTATTTTATCTACTTATCTACAGGTACATGCAATTTACAAAATATCAGCGTTGCAATTACAATACTCGATACCAATGTATAAAAGTGTCCTTAAAACTATAATAATTTACTATAAAAACCTGATGTTTCTGAAAATTACGCAGATGAATATTTATTTTATACATTCCAACGGTAGGGCTGGCTGTTTCATTCTACACAAAGTCGTTTTAAAAGCTCTTACAAGCATGATTATTTTAATGGTAAAAGCTAAGCACTGACTGCAACTGATACATCGTGTCACTATTCATCTTACATCAGTTGGTTTTCTTGATATCTCTCTTTATCATTTGTACATCAGTGTCAAGTCTAACCAAGCATAAACATTATTCAGAGTTATAGTAGTATGTAACACAAATTATGTTCTACTGCTTCATTCACATGGTATACCTGTGATGTTTACTTTTAAAACAATTAAAACACTATACTACAGGTCATAAATAGCTATAGTGTTCTATTATAATATAGGTGTTGTTACGAATGACTTTGTAAACGCGTAGAAAGATCAGCAGAAATTAAAATCTAACATCCTTATCTCTTACGACAGAGAGCGATTATTGAATAGGATAGTAATATTCCACCGCTCATCACGTATAAGATATTAAATGATAAGTCATAAATTTTCTACTACATTAGATACGTTGGACAATAAAAAAAAAATAAATAAAAAGCTGTAAGAATAGTAGCAATTAGATGTTTTCCTCTTTGAAGTAAACAAGTGAAATAAATAGGGAAAATAAGATGAAAGGTGAAAACGGGAAAAATATACATGTATAAATAGGTATATAATTGACGTATATTTAAGAGTTCATCGCTTTAAAGGTTCGAAAAATGAGCTGTTTTTAAGAATTTTTCACACAGCCCGATACAGATTGGTGCCATCCTTTGAAAATCCGAAATAACTACCCTTGAAATATATAAGAATAATTTTTTTATTCATTTTTTACATAAGCAATTTGTTTGAAATGGCAGCATACCACAGCCTTTCCATAAAAATCGATATCAGCAGCGTTACTGCCTTTTTAACAAAGAATTATTCGAAACAAAATCCAGAGAGATTTAGGACCAGCACGAGTATAGTATTGCTATAGTCCGAACTAAAATTTTTAAGGTTTATGCAATATTAACAAAATGGTGGTTGATAAAAAACAAATAGGAAAAAATTCAAGTTTTTGGGGTGATACTTTGATAAAGAAATAATAGCAAAAATGAAAATTTACAATAATTCCAATTCTGGCCATACCTCTTGTATACGTGACGAATCTGTGCATTAAATTTTGTACGAATTGATCGAAATACTTTCAGAGAAAGCATCAACGCTACGAGAAAAGCGCGTTTAAAGTGCTTCCATAGATACATGTACAGCCCAGAGCATACTCAAATAAACTTAAAAAATATATGCTCACAGACTACAACGACCTTTATGAAATCTTCAGACAATTCCGTTAAAGTAGCAAACATTCGAAATTCGCCAAACAAAGGAAAAATTGATTATTTTAAATAACAAAATATTAGAAACCTTTAATCAGTCAAAACCATTTATTTACTCGCTTCTTGAAGTAAATTAGCGTGCACAGACGCAAGTTTTATAATGCGAACCACCCTAGAAAAATGAAGGTTTTAATTTTCATGGTTTGATTATAACAGGCTTGTTTGCTCGTATATGTTGTAGCCTCTGCGATCAAGATTCTGACTTCGATCTTGTTAGAGGTGGAGTATGGTCCCCCTCCCCCTTCCGCCCTGAAAAATATATTTAAGCCGCACCAATAGCAAAAGCGAGCACGCAAGTTTCAAGTGACAGCCGTCTAAGGTAAGAGCGCATACCTTAAAGGCCGCGACTAAATACGGCGCCCTAGACGAAAGGCTTACAACAACTCGATGTTCACCGGCCAATTAGAGCCGCTGAATGTCGGGCAATGAGAAGAATGTGCCCAAACATTGCGATACCAGTATATATACACACACGGGATTCTCAAGTCTGCTGTCAATCCAAATCTCACCAGGCTATGTATCCTGAGAATATACTGCTGCTGGGTAGTGCTCTCTCAGTCCTTTAAGCGCATGCACAAATCTGGCATATTGCGCGGTACGTTGCTCGCCACTATAGACCAAGCGCAATCGGTTTCATCAGAAAGTCTATTGGCCATCGATTGGTCAAGTTTTGTCCGGGTAGCCAGAAGAACTCGGAGGAAAAAAGAAAAATGTTCGCCGTCGTCGCTTACCGCGATGTAAATTTCTCAAATAATTGTCTAGAGATTATATGCCACCTATAAGCTCTCTGGCTTTTCACATGTGTATTTACGTAATACAACTATTCGGCTTGCGCTTGCTTGCATTGGAATTGACTCTTCCCAAGGTTTCCCTTGCACATTCTTTTATCATCGACGAGGCTGCAGCGGCAACGCCAACAGCCATGTGCCGCATTTGTCGCGCCGCCATGGACACTTTGCTCTACATAGTGATTCCCTGATTAGAGAGAGAGAGAGAGAAGGATAGAGGTCACTGGTCCATGAGCTACAAAGTTGATGCCTTGCTCAAAATAAAGAGCGCCAATTTCGAATCTTTGAAAGTGCTATAAGGGTACAGCAGTAATGTGTCCTAGTGTCCGATCTGGACGACTGGTCAACGATGGTGTGCTTGCTAATTATATACTTATAGCATACATTACATGTAGAATTTATTTGAAATTACTCGACGTGAATGTAATCATTTTGGTAAAGTGACGCAACACTTGCTACCCGTCTATAATTGATTCTCAATGTGGAAAAATAAGTTCTGCCTTATTTAATTGGTATACTAATACACTTCGGAATATCAGCATAACATTATTTTCGTGTGTAACAAATTAGAGCGAGGGCCAAACTGAATATCATTAAGGAGAAATGCAGTCGGCGTCGCGATAACTGCGGTTACTACATAACGCCTGCAATTCTATCAAAGGGTATACCAAAGAAAGGTCATTGACGTGTTCGTTGCACTATAACAGTTCAGGATTATCTGATTTATAACAAATGTTATTGTTAAAAAATTAGGTTGTCTAATAAAGTTTGAATAAAGAGAGTAGTGCCTCGCGTATTATTCTTTCTATCCCTTTTTTTAATAATCATTCTGATTTACTTATTTATTTCGCTCGTCTGTAACGGGAAAGACCAATTATCCTTTTTAAGACGAGCACAGGGTTAAGCTTATTGCAGAGCAAAAATTTAAAAGTAATTTCTACCTGTAATGCCAATTACGTGATTCCTCAAGTGCAATTGCTGTGCTATTTATTTTTCAGCTTACAGAGGATAAATGCTTTTAATGTCCTACCCTAATAATTATTTTACTGTTGATTTTAGAATAAAATGTTTGAAACAAAAGTTTTTTTTACTTTGAAAGCAAAAGATTATGCTATTGGTTTATGTCTGCTAGGTTATTTAAAGGTTACACAAAGGTTAATTTGATTTTTCCAAATGGAAACACTTCATATGTTATTGCATAATCATTTATCGTATATCAAGAGCTTTCCAAAAATCTCTTTTCATTTTTTTTTTATTTTATCCAGTCGTTCGCTAGAAGGTATTTCAGTTTGAAATTGCATATACTTGCACATATACTGAAATAGTGTATGTAACCATTATGCATACGCACTCTCATGCAGTCACTCACCTAGTTATAATTTCAAATCAGTATATTTAGTGATCGATAAGATGAAGTGTTAAATCAATATAGTAATTTGGGAAGTTCTCAGGATCAGTTAGAGGAATATGTAATATTATATAGGATAATCTTTCTAAAAAAATCAAGTTATTCTTTGTGTAATCAACAATTATCTTTTCAAGGTCAAACGAGTAGTACAATATTCAATCACACCGAAAACCGTAAAGTTTTTGATCGGAGCATTTTCTATAAGATAAAAAATAATAAGTTATTGGGGTGAGACATTAAAATGGGTAAAGCCTGTAGGTACATGCGTCAATCAATGATTAACGGCAACTGCCATGGCCACGGCCACAGAATTATGAAAAAGTTAACTTGATTTCCATGTATCAGCTTTTGTAGATGCCTGGCCAATAATTGTATGAAACATTGAAATATATACTCGTTCATAATTGATATTTCCTATATACGACAATGTATGTAGTACGTGCAAAAGCAATTGTTGTCTTTTAAAAAATTATTATATTGCAGTTCAGGCAGATAAGAGATTATATAATGCAGTGTAACAATTTAAAAGAATATGGCTGGTTTGCCTGAATTTCATTGACGAAACAAAACCGGCCAATAAGGAGTTTCAGGCGAATTCAATGGTTCTTTGTGTGTGTATATATATATATATAACGCTCTATAATTAAAATGCTCTAATTAACGTAACCTTAAACGCCCCATAGCTTTTATCTACCAAAAAATTTGCGCTACATGAACCTTACGATCCTTGTTCTTTTTTTCTTTAATGATGCAATTATTTACCGCGATTAACTTGTTAAATAACATTATTACAAATTCTACCAGTTTGCCTTGGTACGCTCTAGTAATCGGTGTCAGTATTCCTTTTTACTTGGTTATTACACACATTCGGAACTTTTTTTTAGAACCTTTTACTCCTGGGGCAAATACGTAATCCTCTATAATATTCATAAACCATATATTATGTATGCGTGCGTAAAGTAGCTTTGAATGGCTCTACTACTCTTTGTCTTTGAACCGCTCTTCTGATCTGAGCTTATTGAAAATTATACTTATATAATAATTCCGGGGATATTTCGTAACAGATCATTTTAAATAAATGGTGTGGCTGCGATAGCGCACACATTATCACCAGAACGATATGGACAAAGAAATAGACCACGAACGGACGAGCGATAAATTTGCGATTCCTTCGTATCGCATTCAGTAACCCGTGGGAGTTGATCTCCACTCTACTACCAAGCTATCATAGATACATTAAGGATTTATTATTCGCTACACGAATCAACAAAGCCCGTGGACACAATACTGATTGAACCAGTACTTTTTTGTCACTGCAAAAACAATAAGCAAGAAACTGAGCGAGGAGTCTCGGAAAATTCGCCATTTCCACCAGCACACACACACACACACACACACAAAACTTTTACATCTTTCTTTCTCTCCCCCTTTCTCAGTTTAAATTCATATAAATTTGTAATTGGTACATCAATAGTGTTTTCTATTATGTGCAGACTTGAAAAGATTTTATTTTTTCTACCGCATAAAATTATGCTTTAATTACCTGCTTTTTGCCTCTTTCCTGTAAACCGAAAAATTTGTTCCTTAATTTATAGAAACGACCCTTTTTTACAATCAGTTTTATACAAAATTATTAATTTGTGATTAATAACATAAGTTATGATAAATATCGCGAGCTACGTTTGGAAACTGTAAAATGACAAAATTCTGGGTGATGGTGTGAAACGGCTAAACAATTACATCAATCATCGATACTGCGAGTTTATACAACATGTTAATTATAATCAATCATATACGTAAATGCAATTGACATTTGCCTTTGATGTTAGTACGCGTAAGTTTGAATAAACTCGGCAGCTTAATTGAACACGTTTCGACGTGTGAGTTATCTTGGTATGAGTGGCTAACATTAAAAGAATAAGGTGTGTGTACTCAATTATATTGACAGACATTTATTTGTATTATAGGATTTTTGTCTATCAATATCTCTTACACCCGTTAGAAAACACCAGGAAATTGACGTAAATTATTCAATAAATTTATTTAATACTTTACGAAGGGAAAAACAATTTTTCACAGAATGGTTAAATTTAAAGCAAAAAAGAACCATTCACTGCGTATAAATATTCTTATATTCATTTAGCTTTAATTTACGCATACCTTCTTATTTTAAATGTCTTTTAATCTAATGGAGCTTAAAACCTGGCTTAAAAATTGATGCAAATTCGAAATCATCATATTATTAATTAACAGTGTCACGTACTCTCTACTATGAGATAAATACATCAATATCAATTAGCACGTAGTCATTAAAAATTAATCCATTTGAAAATAATGTTGCGCATTCTGCAGTTATATAACTGCAAAAGTCAATACTGGTTTATAAACATAAAATTTCAGTAATAAACTAATAAACATACAAATATTCAGCGAAGTCGTCATTTATGGTTAATCAATCCCAATATGTGTAAACTTTTTTTTGAGAGAGAGAGAGAGAGAGAGCTATAGTAAAAGTGAGAAGGTGTAATTAGCATCGGCATATTGTAATGAGACTACAAAATAAAAAAGATGGATTAAGAAAAGTATTTATTGGTGACCATGCTATTAGATGAATAATAGCTCTAAGTACTGTATTTTAAAAATAAAATATCGATGAATGTATTAGTAGGAACTAAAATACATATAATATTACACGTAGAAATTCATATGGTGATTGTAGAAAATCGGCTATTTATGAAAAACTTAGTAAGCTTTAGAAACGCGTTTTTGATTAAAATTGTACAGCCGTTGTCATGTGGAATCTGTTCTTTCTTAGATTTTGGCCCACATTTACACGTACAGCCTGTTATGTTGGAGAAAATTTGTATATATATAGTTTAGTGGTTTATTTGTTAGAAGTATTATTGTAAGCCTATTTTTTATGAGATTTATGCTGACATCATTCCAATATAGTTAATGGTGATTTTAATATACAGAGTCCGTTAGATAAAACACCCCGGTGTCTGAAAGTGCAAGTATTGCAATGGCAAACAAACAGCATGTTAATGGTCGAAAATAGAAAGAGAGGGACGATCAAATGACTCGCGGTTTTTCTTTCACTGACGAATGAATTTAGTTAAGAGGATGCCGAAAGTAATAGAAGCGGGATATAGAGATCGCGCGAGTCACTTGATGGTTCCTCTCTTTTCATCTTCGACCGATAACATGCTTATTGTCCTTTATCGCAATTTTGGCATTTTCAGACGCTGTGGAGCGTTTTATCTGACGGAACCTATTTATGCAGAGTAAGCATAAAATCCATTACCACGTATATTTTTGGAAAACGCTTTAAAATTCTGAAAAATTGCAAAACTTGGGTATGATTATTGAAAAAGACTGCTAATATTTTAAAGGAGCTCACTGATAGTCTCCTCGAGAGAGCTTTCCAAATTACTACATGAATTTATCATTTTACCTAATCGTTTACCATTTTTCTCTTTCTCTCTTACATTGTTTCTTAAAATTTACATTACGGATTTTAATTTTAGAATAATTAATAATAATGCAGGTTTCATTCATACTAAAGGACCAACTTCATATTCTGTAATTGCTTCAAAAATTATATCAGCAACTAGAAGGGGAAATGAATTTCTCAAATTGTAACCATTCAATTTGGTGTTCCACTTATTAACTTTTTTAGGCTTTGACCACTAATGAAAGACACAAATAATTGTATGATTCATGCACGGAAATAATTAATATATTTATGAAATTATTAATTTAAGAACACTTAGAACGTTTTAGCTTCCTTTAATGCTCCATAGGTGCAGCATGGAATGCAAGTTGTTTTAATAAAATACATAACTAACAACTCATACTGTTTATTATACTTCATGATTTTGAACCTTTATAATCTGTTCTCTAAACAAAACATATGATCGAAAGAATTGACAAAGCGTGGCAATCAATACGTAATAATATTACAGCAGAAGAAACATGCAAGAGATGCATAAATTCTAACCTTTGCATTGAATTAGAATATTCCAGGTTTCATTAATAAAAATGTTATATGAAAAACTTAAAAAAAAAAAATAAAGAAAGTAGAATTTCCTCTAGCTAAATATTCAATCTTTGCTATTTCATTATCCATTTGCTTAAGAATTATTCATATTCATAATGAGTTGTTTATTTTATTATATATTTTTCTCTGCGTTCCCTTATTCTGTTTGGGTATTTAGACTGCACTTCACGAATGTTTAAAGCGGTAGTTTGATATTGAGCTACATAAAAGTAAATGGGCTGAGACGTTTCTTTTGCTGTATAAAGTTGCTGTTTCTCAAAGGATACGCAAATCTCCATGCACCGCGGAGCGAGTCAATGGTTACCATGAGCATGACCTTTTTCTGGTATTTAGGATATCCAAGCCATTCGCCAAGCTCCCTTCTTCTTCAGCAGTTAAGCTCTTGCGTAGGCTTCGGGATCAATCATCCGTGGCATTCTTACATGAGAATGGCGATAATGACGATGATGCCGCAGTGATGATTCCCCATAAGTAAGCAGTGACGGTGCCGGTTAAATTCTATTATGAAATGTTTCCATTTCGAGTCTCATCCACCTCCCCTGTATCGTCATCGTGTATCAGTGTAAAGCATGCGTTCAACCAAGAATTTCATGTATGTCGTCATTCGCATATTAACCGAACTACCAGCAATTCATTTTCAATTAAAACTTTTACTTTTACATCACAAGACTACCTGCCATAGCTATACAATATGTTTACCTACTGTATTTGATTAATATCTTGTAATAATTAGATACAGGAGAGTCAGGAAATCGAATTTATATCACTTAAGCGATTTAAGCTGTTCTTGGAAAATAGAGACAATGATTTATTTGAGAATACAGTAAGGCTCGTTACACATGCTACTTAAACCTAGAAAATAAGTATGTTTATACTATATTGATAAGTATCAAATGAAAGATACATAACCTTTATTTAAAAGATTACAGGTTTCGGTTGAATTGAAGAAACTGATTTCCTCCTTTCAATAGAAGACATCCTAAAATGAACCATCAATTATATATAAAAAGCACAATTGACGTACTAATATTTGTTTCTTTTAGAGATCACTTTTGTGTGAAAGGCAATTTGCCAAATTTCAAAACTTGATCATCCCATCTTGCTTTGTTTCCTCATACATTAAATAAAACAAAGTAAACTCGGTTTTATTATATTTTCCTTTATTGTTCCAATGATTTTATAAAATAAAAAGAGCATGTAATGAAAGTAACTTCATGAGCTTGTTTGCTTCGCAAACCTGGCGAAACATACCTAAATTTTGTCGTTATAGTGGAGGTGACGTCGTAAGAAAAATTTTGGAAATTAAAGTGTGCTCCAATTTCAGCAAATCGTTTAAATTTTTTAAAATAATAGAATAAACAGATTTTAAGGTATAGTTAATACATTTATCACATGCATATTCTTATTTGAATAGATGTATTTAGTGAAGTTAGAATCATAAAAATCTTATTACTTGCTAGAAATCGAGAAATCGTAAAGGCTTCTTATTTACTATTTATTCAAGATAATAGTAGTGATTTAGAAAAGAGCACATCCTGTTTATTTGCAATGACTAGACATAAGACCAGCAATTGACGAAACAATTGAAGCAGCAGCTGCTACATTTGTGCATTACACATTTCAGTTATTTAAAATTACACACATCTTACGTCGGCATTCTAACTAAAGCAATGTTCCAATTTTGATTACCTCTTTTCCTATAACTGATGATTACAAATAATGAAGAATCTCGGAGTCAACAGAAACTCTGTACCGTAATAAGAAGCTTTATATGTTATGGAAATTCGATTTCATAAGAATTGTCAGTTTTAGCGAAGTTCACTTCAATTTAGTCGGGAGAGATGAACAAATCTCTTGCTCTTGCAGAAAATGCGGTAATTCGTGTTAGTTACATGATAAAAAGTAGCACTGGCTTTCGGTGCACTTGCTGCTTATTTACTATCAAGTTTATGACATGTTTTCTTGCAGGGTAAATTGTGCAGTGATCCAGCTACTGCTAAACTACTTTCATTACGTAATACAGGGCCTTTCTTTAACGGTGCATGGTGTATAGGAATTTTCGTGTATTTGACTATAACAAAATCATCATGCTTCCATTGATTTAATTATTAAAGGTAATAAGCGAGATTGGCTGAGCGAAAAAAATGACATTCATAATAAATAATAAAAGTAATTAAACTCGAATAGAGCCATTAAAAATTAATGCTTTAGGATTTTCTTAAGTGTAATAATTTATAATGTCTGATCAAGTGCCGTATTCAATAAGTAACACAATTCTATATATTCCACCGTTGGAAAAAGAAACCTTTGCGTATATTTTGAAAATTTGAATTTTAAAATATTGCACGAAACGTGACTTTTAAGGCCCATGAAAGTCCCTATACGACGACGACACGTTCCCCTTTCGCATCTCCGATCTCCCGTTTCTCCCTATGCATATTTATTCTTCATTAATTATTCCATCGCCATAAAGTACACCATGCAATGAATCATTCGAGAGCTTTCAATGGCTGTATCAATGTTTTTCAAAACCACTGCTCACTTTTCCTTTCGACAAAACGATCCGCGACAAAGCGTTCCTCTCACAGATTTCTCTGAAATACTCGGCAGCGTGTTTTCCAACCTTCGATATCTATGCCTTATTTAAAAAACAATTTTCACAAACCGAGTATAGCTATGTACCTAAAATATATACATGTATACACCTAACAGGTCGAGCTGTTTCAATTGACACGCAGGCAGGCAGGCTCGTCAGGCGGGCGCCATAAGTAAGTAATTAACGATTGTAAATAGCGAACATTTCCTCGTCCACACGCACACACATACATACACAAGCAGGAATGTGGTATTTCACGTTGTTGCACCGTTCCATCCATCCTACGGCTGTGTATATCTTGCAGTCCGGACCGGCAAATCATCCAACTCTCAAAGCTCTTTAAACGATTGGCGCTGACATAAGTCGTTAAACCGTGCCGAAGCATCTGAGAAATTTAACTTAATTAACCGTTACGTCGCTCTAAGATCGTAAAGAAGCTTGCTATTCTACAAAATAGGTAGAATGTGCTACCGTGCTATCCATAAATGTGCTATACTATATTGGAGAAAGATTCATGTTTAAAGGAGTTAAGTCACTAAAAAGGTAAAGGATCATGACTGGCTTTTGAAGATTGGCAAAGGTTAATGATACCATTGGAACAATTAAGAGAAAATAATCACCATCCTGAGAGCAATCGATTGGATAAAGAGGAAGAAACTAAAAATAATTATATTCCACGTAGGGATTGAAAAGTATTAATTGGAGAAGTCGAGAACAAAAGTAGCAGCAATAGTATCTTTTGCGTCTATATATATATATATATATATATACATATATAGGCGTATCCGGCTAGACCTTGTAATATTGCTTACGAATTAATTAATCTAATTTCCCATTATATCATATAGTATGTGTTACAGCTAAAACTTTCCTAACAAGGAATGTAACAACGCCATAATTATCCATCTTTGCCTTCTCTTTTAACTTTATTATGTTTATTATGCTGTGCATAAATATACGTTTCTTACGCAAGCTATAGTTTCTTATCCATTTTTTCTACATAATCCTCCCTTATTTGATGTCTGATCGGTTTGGCATTTGCAGTTTTCACCAATACTCTTCCTCCGGAGAAGCTACTAGAATTCAGTAAAATCAGAATAAGCGATATAACAAAGAAATTCGATTCTTAAGCCATGAACTGAAAGAAGAATAAATTAAAGATAAAATGGTTAATGAAGTAATCAATAATTCTTCTTTCTAGGGAACACAATATTATGTAATAGACATCGTCAATCTTCAGCTTCTGATACATTAATCATAGGTGCATGCATACCATATTTGTTTTGCAAACATTGTATTCAAAGGATGCGCGTACGCAGCAAGACCAAATTAAAGAAGAGACACTTCGTAATCTTGAATTTTTAATACGTATTCTACTTCCAGTTCTCTTTTAAACACTCTGTTGTTCCCTTTAACTTCTCTCAAAATTATTACTTCAAAACAGTATGCAAGCTCACAGAAACCTTCGTTCCTTTGTATAACGAGGTAAATGTGAATAGATATCTATATGTATGTACTTTTCAAATGAAATTATCGCAAAAAGAATTTGCTAAAAAGAAAGATATTTTACATGACATCAGAAGATTTACTCTATGGAATCAACGGTTTTAAGTTTTTCGAACGCTAACTCGCTAAATATATTGGATTAAGATCTAATAATCACACGTGCGTCAACAACACCGCTACATGTAGTAGGTACATATAAATGTGTGCGACGACGAGAGGTTGCGTAAACCGTTTTGACTTGGCTCGGTGATATACTTGCTAGACTTGAACTGTAAATCAATTATCAAAAGATATACTATATTAACACTATAGTTGGTTTTTTCCTTCTGCCACATAGCTACGTGATAATTTAATATCGCATTGATTAAACTAAAGCAAGATAACTTTCATTTACTAATGAAACTGCAATGCAAAAATAGAGTATAGTTTTTTCTTCAACAAGCTGGAGTTTGACGCAGCATGCTCTTAGAAATGTTATCCTTCCATGTACACTAACCACGTTTATTTCACGGCTGAAATACTATTATATCATAATCATGTATTTAGTTCTAAAAAATTAATAGCGTTTAGCTATTAAGTAATTGTAACTGTTTGTTACATAATATTGAAATACACAAATCTAAAGCAACTCTTATATCCTCTTGTTGTACATATTTTAGAACGCTTCTTTTCAAGACACATAAGGTCAAAACATTACCGGTAAACCATAAGTCGATTTAGTAGCTCGAAGCCATACAACATAAACGTGGATAGTAGTACGATTTCTCGATTTAATAATGATATAGTTAATACTTACTTATCAGTAAAGTTATTTAAGGCAATCTTGATATTTGGGATTTTATTTTAAGTAATTCTCCGTATCGAGATTATAATTAAAGTTGAAATTTGCATGAGTTTAACCTGCGCAAGCTCAACTATTATCATTGTTACAAATGACAATTGTTCGGAAAGCAAAACTATTCAGAGAGAAAAATTTGAAATATTCTATTTTATACAACGAGACTCATCGTTACGTAAGTTTATTTATAACTTTAAAGTGGAAAAGTAGATAGTAAATTATTTTTGTTAAATAGCAAGATGCGGAATGAGAAAATCAATAAAAACAAATTACTACTGGACTATTATCTTCCTATACAAATTGTATTATATTCTACATGTGTAATATATTTCCGGTTGCATACATATATACTAGTTGCTGATATTGCATATAGAGTTTGATAAAACTGCGCACGTGCCTTCCGCTCTTTTAGCAAAGCAAGATCAAAGTAACTGTCAGGCTTATCAGTTCGATTCCTTCTTGAATTTTAGCGACAGCCGATTGGAGCAAGTCGCGCTGTGCGTCATACATACGCTTTAAACTACTAGCGAACACACATGCAGTATACGTCAAACTTGTGTGTACGTACGTACGAAGTATATTTCATTTGTCTCTCAGTATGAATAATTTTACGATAACAGACCCACCACCACTGCTGCTCTTACGATCATTCAAAGCCTTATCGATTTTTCCGTAATTCACGATCCGAATCTTTACACATATATACATTTTAATTATCTATACAAAATTATCCAACGTATGTCATAAAATTATTCATTTCCATCAGCTTTTTTCATTTAATGTCTAGCATAGAATACAGCCTTTTTATTTATCACCTTCTTTTGATTTATAACGCAATTTCAACCATTTTTAGATATCATTTCTTACGGTGCAGTACTATAAGAAATGATATCTAAAAATGTGACCACAATTTCAGAGAGAATAAGATTCAAGTATAAGAGTCAACAGTTTCAAGCTGTTTCTTGAAAAAATGAAAAAAAAATTACACTTTACTTTTGACAAATATTTTTTTACGTCCTGGCGATAGAATGGAAAGCATTAGGTGCAATTTATGTGTTAAGATCGTGCGTCAACACCGTCGTTAAACATTAGTATAAGGTAGACCGAAAAATTGCAGGAAAAGGGACAACACTATTTGAGATAATGTTTATAATACCCGCATGGGTTTTCCCATTTGTCCATTAGTTTAGCTACAAATAGATTTTCTTTTATTTGTGCTGATCTTGGCTAACGAATAAACAATTTTAGTATCGTAGTAAATACAGTTATGAAATAAGTTCTTCTCTTTCAAAGGGGTATCGTGTTTGCACATCAATTATCTAGCAAAGTCACGAGATTCTTTGGCACTGGCTTTTACTCCGCGGACAATTAAAAAATTTGTTTATAAACAAATGCAATTTTAGTAAAAATAAGAAAAAACGGTTGAAAGATAAAAGTATACTTGATTTTTTTTTAATTCATTTATATGTAAAATAAATCATGTATACTTTAAATATCTTTACAGACCTAGGCTAATAGGTCTATGGTTTGCACCTTCAGCATTATAGTTTATAAATTGTAGATGAACATTTGTTTTGTTCCAATTGTAGCAATAGTTTCATGTATTATCTCTGTTACAACCGTTAGTGCTACTTTCAACAAATGTTTTTGTAATCTGTTGCACGTGCTGATCATAAAGGAATGCAGTTACAAAATTGCACCTGCGCTTTTAGTTTTTATATTGGTTACTATATTACCACATTAAAAAAATTATATTTAACAAATTAGGCTACGTTCACTTCAGTTATTGCATTTACAATCGTGCAGATATATAAGGTATGATTTTTTACTTATAATAAGGGGCAAAGAAACAAGAATTATAATAGAAAATATTATAATAATAATGGTGCTTTTAAAGTGAATATGTTTTTTTATTTGTTCAATAAGGCAAATGGTTATGCTCCTACTTTGTTAGGATAATCTTATCAGTCCATATGTTTCAAGTCATTTATCGAATTAATATTTAACGTGGAAAGCTATTTATTACAAAGCAGAGAATTGCAGGGGTACCCTCATAATACGATTGTTCGAAATACTCCTAATACGTTTTATTTATGTATTTATCTGACGTTATTAGCTGTATTACGGATTTATATGCCATACCGTCCATAATTCTGTTTTGCAAAATTTATATCTTAAGAAGTTGTATTTTAATTGCCTTTCGTGGATAGGATCACGAAATTGCCATTATACATAGAATACTTTACAAATAATACTAACGATACCGCGTGTTTGTTCGCTATCGAAAAGTATAACCTCGTGGTATCAGGCCAAGACGGCAACTTTGCAATTAGGAAAGTTTAAAACTCTCATTAACTTCATCAATGAAGAAGATACAATTATTATTCACTGACTGCATTGCTAAGTGGAACTTTTTTGCTATTTCATAATCACACTCAACCGAAAGCACGCCCTTCTCTGCGCTTATTTTTCTGCTGCTGGAATATATAGATATATGATATGTTAATATTAATTCTGCATATAGTATAGAAAGTGATGCACCGAGAAGGTAACAGCGATATCTTTAGCAAACAAACGACGTCACTTTATGCTTGAGGAAGTAACTCGAAAAATTATTCTAGGCGCAGGAACCTGAATGCTAAGAAGATCATCCTACCGAGATGCTTTTAAAATTAACCCCCTTTTTTTAATGCATAATCTAATAGCTTATACAAGAGCTTTTTCCGAAACTCCATATTCATTTATCGTTTCATCGAATCATTTGCTAGGTATTTATTATTCAAGTTGCACAATAGGTGTGGGTTTGACTGAAGTAGTGTACGCTATTGCTATGCTTAAACATGCACGCAACGTATCATTTACTTATGATGTTAAATCGAAATATATTCAGTGAACAACTGAAAGACATGATAAATAAATATAGCATTTGGAAAAGTTCTTCAAATAAGTTATAATAGCATTTAAAATACTCAAGGTGATACTTTAAATTCCTTCAAAGCGAATATTTTCATGGTTGCTTTATTAAACATAAATGGTTGGGTCCAAAAATTTTCTCAATGAAAAGTACTCGTGTTTCCAGAAAATAAATTTTTTACATTTTTTTGCTGTGCCACCATGTATATATGCATATAAATACGTATATATATATATATATATATATGCACGAATATGTCAGATAGAGCAAATTCTTGAGTAGGATGAAGAAAAAGTTCAGTTGTGTTCTACAAGCACTCACTAAGCTCTTCTTCAGTTTTAAGATTTACATGCAACATTGCATAATAGTAATGTGCTTAGAAAACAATCCTTTGCAATCCCCCTTAGTGCTTTCACATGAAATCCGTTTTGTGTCAAGTTCCTTCTTACTTTACGTCGACAAGAAAGTTCATTATATATCGATCTTACAACTGGCAAAATCCTCTTTTTCATCATAAATCAAACAGTAGAAACAGCTTTTGGATCAAGATTTCTACAAATGCAAAAGTATTAAGATGATATAGCCAATAAAATAATTACGCGTATATTCTTTCCTTGAACTTTTCTCGTAAGGTTCCGAGAGATATTAAATGCATTAAAAAGTCGTAGTCGCTTTTAATTACCGGAATAATCAAAAAGTGGGTATAATCTTGTTTCCCAAAGTGCTTATGCAGTCGTTCGATGAACCAATCAGCTACAAATTGATTAAAAATAGACCTTATACTAAAGAATTATTTTTGGATAGATTTGGAAAGATACACATTCACACACACACACACGCGCGCGCTCGCGCGTTCACGTGGATGCAGTGAAAGTGCTATTGAACCGTAACGAGTTGAACGCAAGTACTCTCACGCGTTCTTTAGCCTTCAAATCGGCGACTCTTCAATCAATGGTATATTGGTACTTACAATACAACTCCGTCGTTATATCAATAATTATTGTAATTATGACAGCGAAAGAAATGAAAAGCTCGATTGAAATGAAATGATTTGGTCAGTCTCATTTAGGTAATAACTTCCAGGAGTGTATATGTGATGCAAGACATTTCTCTCTCTCTCTCTCTCTCTCTTCAATTATTATTTGTAAAAAAGTAAAAAAAAAGCACAACGATGCAGAAAAATGTTTGCGAATGAAGCCTGCAAGGGTTCATCTAACCTCTACAAGTTTGAATCGTTTCCTGCAAAGCGCAGTTACGCCTTCGAGGTTTCCCCCCTTCTTCCAGGGAAAATCTTCTTTTCTCTTCTCACCCCCCCTCCTTCAATCAGCTCCTCCAGCCATTCTATTTCTCACCAGCTTTGCCTCCCTTTCTCTTTTAACGACGCAATCGGTAATAAACGCTCACATAAACATTTCCTGGTCAAGAAACCAACTATTTTTCACATTTCCTCGGTTATTAATATTGCTCTCGAGGTTTCTCCAGATTTACCAAACCTTTAAGAAACTTGAACTATTCTCATTTCTGTTGACCCTTACTCGCTCCTCTTCCAAAAATTGCGAATTAATCACTTACCCATGTCTACGTTAACAGAAACGTCTATGACGAGAGGAGCGACTAAATTTAACTGTGTGTACTATAGTATATATGTATATATACTACAGTAGTATTTCGTAATATATTCAAAATAACAACGAGCCAATTTATTGATGCAAGAATTCGTTGTTCTTTGTTGAATTTATTTGTTAAGGTTTCCCAATAAGATATTATTTGGCCAAAGACGCGATCACTTTTACCCGCACTTGCCCTTGACCAGCTCTCGTTCAAGAAAGGAAAGCATGAAACTGTTTGCTCTGACTATACTTAGCAGCTAAAACAGCGGATTGCCTTGATCCAGTGCTCCGTCATAAATAAAGACAGTTCGGTGATTGGATAATTTCGATCGGTAACTAAATAATCGTGAGAGATTAATCGCAGTCTTTTTCTCAAGTATTGCTGAAATCTTTAATTTTACTTCTTTCGGTTTACAACAATCATCTTTTATTAAATTTCCCTTTTATCACTCTTATTTAACAAGATACTTCAATGGATTAAAACAATAAGTTGAATATAATAATTAGATGGCTGACTTTCAAGATCTCGAAGAGAATTGGCAGACTGACCATATGTGACGTTTGAGGAAAAGTTTCAGATTCAATGAAAAAATAGGTACACGCATCAACTGTCAAATAAAAGTTGCGATTAACGGAAAATTGAGCTGTCCTTTATTGAACTTTTACAAGTATATATCTCTGTACAGGATTGATTAGCTATACCGCTAGATTATTAGATATTTTAATCATTCTCGTTGCTTGCCTATTTCCAGTTATTACTCCTATCCGTTTATGAAAATTTCTCATCAATTGATTTTGCTCTGCAAATGTAGTGCTTTCTCATCAATTCAAACTTTACCACAATTGAAAGATTAGTCTGTTTAATATCTTATAGTAGAGTGCTAGTTGTAAATAATTTAATGCATGTACCATCTAGAAAATATAGTGACTCATGAAAATTCTGAGAATATAGTCTGCAGTATAGGGCTGCCCTTGGTATATCCATCCACGTGCAATTAGTTTTAATTTCTTTACCATTTGTCGCCTCTTTATTCTGAGTTGATTTTGCAGATAGAAAACTGGCGAGAAAAGCTTAACCAATTAAGATAAATATCGGAGATCTGTTCTATATGTTCTTTAAAAACCTTCATTCAGCGATGACGTTATTTTTCAGTATGATATTATCTATTGTTGATATTTGATTTATGTTGCTGCGATTAAATTTACTTTTTACTGCCAAATATTTATTAGTCTCTACTAACAATAGCGATTACCTATGATACTCGTATACCGGAGGGTTTTATGTATGTAGAATAAAGTATGTGAAGTGTACGGTGTATTAAAGTAATTTAATGTTATTCTCTCTCTCTCTCTCTCTCTCTCTCTCGATCAAAATAAAAAGCTAAAAATCTACTTTTCCATATAAACCGTCAAGATGCATAATTTTTTCATCAATAATAAAGGACTTTCAAATTACACACAATATTAAACCGAAATTTAAGACGAAAATACAAACTGTTTAGTTTTCCCACAAGAAATTAAAATCAAAAATTCCTATAATTATTTAAATAATTACGAAATAATTAAGATTTAATTTATAATTAAAGAAAATCACCGCCAATTACAAAAAAGGGACGAATTTCTAATTACCTGTAAAAGCTATATGATCAACACAGAGATGATGTCATACTTAAATTATTTTGGTCAACAGATGTAAATACCAAGTTGATTGATCGGGGACAGGTTTGCTTATATACGCTCGATCATAAGACTAAATGACGACAATGTACGCCACTGTCGAAACCTTTCACTCTTACTGAATTTTTGTAATGTAAAATTGAAAGTACACTCAACTAGGAAATGCAAATTGTACTTTATCTATTTCTTTATTTTTAAATTTTACTGTATAATTTTGTCTTCATTGATTTTCTTCACGGTATTAATGTATCTCTAATCCGATAAAAAATTCGGGACTATATTAAGTATATAGTGCCCCTTGACAGCACGTCGAACAATTACATTTTAAAAGCTGTTCACTGGGCAAAATATTTCAGCATTTCATTGATATTGCATACTTCCATTGTAGCTGGTGCTCGTTTCTTTATTAATATGATATATCTATATATATAATATGTATTAATAGTTTGATTATATATACCGACTCGATTAAGTGCTGATTACTGTTATGCAGATATTAATTGATTAAAAGCAATAAAGTTTTCGAATCAGTTTTTTTTTTTTTATAAACTATTAAGACTTTTGTCTCTTTCACGATTTAATTCTGAATAACTATAACTATGAGGCTAAATTATTGAAGAATTATGCAGCGTTACAGTAACATGGAAAGAGCTTGAATTTATATAATATTGCACTTCCTCCTCCCCGTTCACCACACTTTTCTAAAATCCTTCAATTGATACGTGGGTACGGCAAATATTTTTATTCACGCCTGTTCGTGCACGAATCTACTAATTTACTACGACTATATACAATTTCAAGAAACTTGAAACTCCAGTTAAAGCGAGGGTTTAATAATATAGATCTAATTCATTAATTAAACGGTATTTGTTTAGTGATTTTGATCAGGTTGTACGCTACAGCGTATAAGTACTAATGATAACAGAAAAAAGAAGTGAAGAAAAAGAGGAAATAAAGCAAAAAAGATCATTTGATCAGATTCAATAATAGATCAATAGATGATAAGTAAATAGCAAACTTTAATGAATGTTTTAGTTTTACATTTAGACATGTTGTTGAAACTTGATATGATTCGGCTAGCATTATGAAATATATAATAGGTGCATTTATATAATTGAGCTATATACAGACAAATATATTTTATAGATAGAAAATATTTTTGAATGGCTTTATATGTAGCTTTGTGAGTTTGCAAATGAGAGAACAAGAAAAGCAAGGCAAATCAAAGCCTGGCTATTTCCTATTAGAGGAGGAAATATCTTGTTCGTGTTGCACAGCATGCATCGGGTGCATCGGCTATTAACGGCTATAGTGGGTGCAACGAACCCTGATATTCATAAAATGGGAAATTTTCAACCACCATTTGTAAGGACGAACAATACTGCTACCGGTAACAAAGGGACTTCCCATAATGTTAAGAAGACAAAACGCTTTTCACATTAACTTGACTGTTTTACTTCAAATTAGCCCATGCGCGTATAAATCGGAAAAGAAATAGTGCGTGCGCGTGGGTGGAGAATGGATATAAAAATCTGTGTCAATATGAAAGTATATAGGAATATGCCATGAGGTTAAATAAGGCGAAAATATAAATGCAGTGGTGATTTGTTTTACCGACCAATGTACTCCAGAGATTCCTCTGACTTAACACTACTCGAATGGACTAGCCAATTTTTTTACCAATTAGTAGATGTGATTTAAAAAATTGGAAATAATGTTAAACTCATTTGATATTTCTTCATAAACAGTTAATTCAAATACTAAGATTATTAACTTGATTACACACGAGCTAAAATAATAATAGCTGTTTTTAATGTGCTAATTATTGTACAAACTTCATTTATATTTTTTGCTGTCCTGTTATGAGATTGGTTTAAATATGTGCTGACTTTGCTTCGGATATATTTACATTACATTGATATAAATATGTTTCAGTTTATACTCTGAAATACTTATATAGTTTATGCAACTAACCATCATGTATTTTACTAAATATAAAACAAGTTAATTAAGAAAAACTTTGCTATTATTGTAATAATAATTAATTGGGGTATCGCTACAAATAAGCGAACCTCATCGTTTCGTTGATAAATGTTTGTTCTTGCACAAGGCCAGAAAAAGTATAAACAGAGATTGGGAAAATACATCGCACTTGTCAAAAACAGCAATTGAGCAAATTATATATGAAAAATCTAACGCAGAATTAGAATTACCGCCCTTGCTCTTGAGTAATATACATAAATATTCTCGGTTATACTACTGTATATACTGCATGTATAAAGTATAAATGAAGATACGTAGGTACTGCTAACTTTCCCTACATTTTTATTAATACGTATTTTCGATGAAAAACTTTAAGTTCATAATTACAAATTTGAAAATATTTACTGGCGTACAGTAAAATTCGTTTAAATGAATCATTTGGTAAAATGGAAGCACTTATTTATGGCAATTGATGAAATTGAACATTTTCGTTGGTGCGTTTGTAAAAATCTACATATAACAACATTATCTGATCTATACTATCTTTTTGTGAAACTGTAAAGAACTGCATACACACACATATAGCGCTAACATCATTAAAAATAGGGAGTACAATTTTCTAGCCACACATTCATTAATGAACAAAGAATTTCCTACCTATATATCGTTATAGCGCTCACGACGCGATGGGCTGAGCCTTTACGTCATTCCTGTCAAAACTCTCTTTTTATATAAATACTAAAATTGCATACTATTCGAAACAACGGGTCCAAAGATTTTTGTTATTACGCGAGGTCGTGATTCATCGGCACCCTCTGCTACTTCTCACACTGGTCGATCGTTACGATCAAAAGGTACATTACAATTGCATAGAGGCCATAGATAAACGTGTATCAACTGCATGCGGAGTAAGCTACTAGGGAAAATCGTAAATTCCAGAATCGCATCGTCGCGTATAGCATTAGGTATATACACTCTAGGACGTGTAAGAAGTTTACCTATCATTGCATTACGATTTATATACTTCGGTAAAAATCTCCATATGCAATCAATATGGAGGAAGGGGTAGCAGCTAAGAGGACAAGTTGCATGCAATGGGAAGAAATAAGAAATAATTCAAATGTGCAGGAAGAATTAAATATGAAAATATAGTCTTCAATAGATTCTACGGATTATTATCTGTTTCTCAGTATGGGGATAAGGGGTGGTAGTGGGGGAGGTGTGATTTTTACAGAACAGTTACTGCGCACTGTGCCCAGTAGTGCATGCACAGCTATAGTAGATAATAAGTATAAGCATTATTTTATCAACGCGCGCACTCATCGGTCTTGTTTAAATTTCGAAGGAATTCTTTCGGAAAAATTGTGGCAGATTTGTTGAAACAGCGCGTACTACTGAAATCCGTGAGAGATGCGGTCAGTCGACAAACGGTGCGGTTACGTCGAGCTTTGTGAAAATGCGGAAAGAGCGAGAGACGTGTCGTGTCGTGTCGTGCCGCGTCGCGTCGCGTCACGTAGATTCCGGAAGTGTGACTGTGACAATGAGGTCGCGCGCGCGACCGTTTCTGTTGCCGGTAATCGCAGTCAAGTGTCAAGAAACAGCGTGGACCCTCGAGTGAACGTCGCGCGTGTCGTATAGCAATAAGAGACAAAAACATTTATGCAAATCGAATAGGCGCACCGCGGATCATAATATAGTGAGAGAGAGAGACTATAATAGAGGAACATACTGCCATAGTATAACTACTACATACATTTTCAGGATGTTATTGCTTATGAGTATTCAGATAAATGTTTTAACATTGATGGTTAAAAATTGTACAAGTAAGAAACTTTTTCATCAAAAACATTAATATGATTTTTCATGAAGGAAAAAAATGCAATTTATAAAAAATAAAAGTTTCATGATTATCTCTGAACTGTGAAGGTCATCTTGAGTCTCTTTAAATGTATAAATCTGTACTTTTTTTATTGCATTTTCTTTTATTAGCTTAGTTCAAGTTTTTTCAAAAGCTTTTCATTTTCTCATTTCGTCTAGTCGTTTGCCGGATATTTCGAGTTGTATTTGCATATAGGCGTAAGATTGGCTGAAGTATAGTATACGCGACAATAGCGCACAGTCACTTATCTACGTTGCTTTCAAATCGATATAACTCATAAGTAACTGGATGAAATGAAAAAAAAATAGAAAGAACCTTTCGAAAAGCTCTTGATGTAAGCTACAATAATATGTAATGATAAATGCAAGCCTCTGTTTAATAAGATCAGTAAACTTAATAGCTTAGAAATGTAATGAAATCTCAATTTTTGTAACTTGCATGTTATCCTTTATGAAAAGTCATGTAAATCTTACCAATAAAAATTTAATTTATTTTTAGCCAGTTTAGGATACTTATCTGTACACTTATAAACAAACACCCTGAAACGTCTGCTATATATATTCACGTATAAAACCCATACATCTGTAAAGATACTGGCAAGATATTTTCGATATAATCTCGTTACTCGTCTCCATCAGTATTTAATATACACCGGGAATGAAATATTCTGCACGGGTGTACCCTCCATTAAAATGTTTTTATGAAATTTATTCGATGCCCGTGCTTTACACGAGATTAAATAAGCCTCGAATGAAGCTCGCTCGTATATCGGATGATTTTATGAACGAATATTGATTAATCTAATATAAGAGAGTAAAATAAAAATATGAAACAAAGAACACCTTGACCTGTGTTAGAGCTGTACCATTTTTCACTGCATGTTTTAAGATTATGTATAAACCAAGTCGCGTGTGCTCACCTTTCTAGTACACGATGTATAATTATTCTCCCATTACAATTTAATTTTTTATCGTGTTAATTGTAAATATTAATTGGTTGATGACGAAACCAGCTCTTATATACTCGAATAATCTCCGTACAAGTAGTAAATTTGACATTTATTATTAGTAATGCTCTTATTCTAAATTTGTGTATAAGGCGTAAAAAAATACGACTGTCAGCTGTTTCATTCTTAAAAACAGGACAAACAGGATCTTTGGCGTGCTCGAAATGCTGCTAATGTTGTATCGCGTGCTGCTTTATCAGGCAGCGTACAGCATCCTATATAGTGGTGACACAAACCTCATTTATTATAATTTATAATAGTCACCTTAATTACCCCCCAGATTCCGGCACAGCGGCCGACCCCGCCAGCCACTTCAAAGACATTTACCAGCCATACCAATAGAATTTGTCACGTGCAGTTTATCTTGGCACACAATCATTAGCTTGAATCTCTTATGTTACACGGTGCACCGCGCGCGCCACGGATAAATCGAAGATTGGGCGAAGCCTCTTCTCCCGAATACAAACGCTAACAGCGCAAATACGCATAAATTGTTGCAGTATCAGCTCGCCAGTGCGTTGTCGCTCGGGTCCTCGAGCGCGAATCTATCCTAAAATTATATTATATATACGCATATATCTATTATTAGATATTTATCGCATTGAGATGGGGAAAAGTGTCGAACGCGGGACCGATAGCTGGCACACGTGTCGACTAGCGCGAAAGGGGATAAGCGTGTAAACGACCAGAAGTCTGACGTAGGTAGGTTGTGATAACTGTGGCGGCACGTAGAAGGCGAAGAGGCGAAGACACGCCAGGCTGCCGGCACACAGCTAGCAGTACTACACTAGCTATAGTGTTTGGTGGGCGAGGAGGAGAGAATCGATAGCGGTCGGTCCAGGGCTGAGCGGTGGAGAGCGGAGAAGAGCAGAGGATAGGGAAGAAGAGAGGTGGTGGCGACGCGGCCGGTGTTAGCGTTAGCGTCGCTACGTGGGCGTCCAATCCTTCCCCACTATATTTATTTTCCGCCGTGTTCATTCAGTCACTCCTACGCACCCTGGCTCCCCCGATGACGTCACAGACACTCATTGGAGCGCGTTTGCGCCGCGACGCCGCCACCGGGACGTGTCCAGGCGAATCAGGACGTAGAACCGAAAAGGGACGCGGAAAACCAATAGTGCCTCTCTTGGAGTGATCGACTCGATCGAAGGCCGACGCGACGACGACGGTTCGACGATGACAGGCATGTCCTATGGTGAATAGTCGTCCGTTCCAGTAAGCTTCAAAACCCTTTTACTTCTTTCTATACTCGAGTGTTACAGATGATCAATCTATAAGTCTCCGAGTCTACTCTTGGTATCTGCTTGTATATACCTATATGTATACACGAGTTTGCGACAATCACTGCTGCAGATAAAATGAAGTAGGAAAGTTCGCAAGGCGGACGTAAGATAATTATGCCGTTTTTATCCTTAAATTTATCCTGTATAAAATACTGACCTATATAACAATATTGATTTTTATTCTTCCAAGAAGTATACATGTAAGTGCTGTTTATCCTTTTATCAGAGATTGATCGTCTCAGCAGCATACGAGAATTTATATATCGAAACCTTTGAAAGGTGCTTTAGATTATTAACAAATTTATCTGGAATTTACCGTGTATATTGTTCGGATGGTTTAAAACACAATACGCGTTACACGTTGCATGCAGAAGGAGCTTATCTATACCTTCGTCAGCAGCCCATTGACGTCACACTAACCTACCAGAGTTTTCTACTACTGCGGGGGGAAACACTGCGTAGTACGTATATACACGTAGCGTACATCCATCCAAAAAGGACGGAGAAATTGGTGCAAATGAATATTAGTAGGGGTTCTGTCACTATATTACAGGGATGTCGTTTCACAGGTTTCTCGTATTCGGTAAATGACGTCATTGGCGTGACGGAGCACTCGCGTCATTTCGCTCCGAAATACGCGCCAGAGACTTCCAGACTTATCGAGATCCTTCCGTTCTACCCTTAAGAATCTGGAACAAACTATATCTAATAAAAGATTATATCTTGCTAAAGGGATGTAAAATTTAGCGCAGTCCTCTGTACTGTGTAAGATTGTTGAAAAAGGAAAAATGGTGGAATGTTCTAGAGCATTCTCCAACTTTCCACAAGTTTCCTGCAGATTTTTCGATATCGAAAAATGAAGTTTCTCAAGAGGTTACCTAACGAAAAGTATTAGTTTATACTTCTTTCCCTTAAATATAATCGGAGGTAGAACAGTCTGGAATGTTCTGGAAAAACCTAGAATGTTTGTGCAAATTTCATTATTTAGCCAGTTAAAAATTGCAGATTTTAATTGATATTAGTTACGTTATAGAAGAAAGATAAATTTTCAAAGGACATACTAAAGCAGACACGGATCTACGATATACGGATAAAGGAGATAAGACGTAGTTGTTGAAGGAATGGGCTTTGTGTCGCTTCCCCCTCTGTTGGAGCTGACGCTGCTGCCACCAGCAGCTCCGCGTCAGCCTTTAAAGCCTTTCACTCTGTGGTGGCTCAGTTTGCTGGTGCCTCTCATCAGCTGCGGACTGTTTTCATCGATTTCCGAGTGAGCCGAGAAACGCCAAGTCAATCTCATTATACATCTTGCAATTGTCTGCCGCGAATACAGTGATAAAATTACATCTCTGGTTTAAAATTGTGCATTTAACTGTGAAATTCTTGTGGAGCCGTACGGCGACTCATAATTCAACAATTTGTCCGAATAAGCAGTAATTAAGGAACAACACCGTAAATCTAATATGTAAAGAATTTGCCACAACAATTTGAAGGTAGTCCATTTGTTAGTAGTTTCATCGCGTAATAGGATTCCCACGATATAGTTTATATAGTATTTTTCAGTAGTGAAATTATTGTTTGAATAAAAGTGCAATCAGTTGAATTCCTCAGTTTCAATTTGTGCAGCTATTTTTTATCGGGGATTGAATAAAATTCCTGTGATTAAATCGAAATAGTGACAGGATGGAGAAGGAGGGGGGGGGGGGGGCTTGGATTCAAATCAAATTATAAATAATATAGCAAAGATAGTAATAGATGGCGGACATAAAGCTGTTATTGCAATACATCAATAAACTTTATTGCGTGCAGTGACGAAATATTCGTTTAAAGCCGTCAGTTTACCTTGTGGTGTGTGCGTGTGTATGTGTGTGCGACTATAGTCTCATAACTTCGGGAAGATTTGCGATTGCGACGCATTAAACGATTTGGTAAATTAAAATTGCTAATAATTACGCGACGTTTGAGTTAAATATAGCGTCGCTCGCGACCGAATAAGAGCAGTTCCCCTTTAATACGCCCAAATAAAATCGTTCTTACAGACGTTTTCTTTGGCACGACTAATTCAAAATTTCCATTTCTCTCACGTGTATAGTATAATGAAATATATTAGTGCGACATAATTTAGCTGGAATGATGCAGATATAGTGATGTATTAGTCGAATGTCGGGTTTAAAGGAGATTGGTTTCCCATGAAATTCCATATGATCATTACGCTTGGCTCGGGAGAACAGGAATAAGACGTGTACGGCGAGAGTAATTTGTGGCCCAAATTTTCCACAGATATATGTGTCGGACGATGGATAGATTGTTATACGCACAGTTAGTAAAGGTAGAATAACGCGAGTTTTGTGGAAGGAAATAATAATCTGCCTTCTATTTTAATCGATATTCGTTTGTTGCTTTATCAGAAATGATCTGGTTATGGTTTAATTGGAAAATGAAACTGGAGCATTTCCGTGGCTCAAAGTAATTATACTCAAGTTTATTGCGATTGGTACACATTATTGGTATATATGTGGTATACGAATGGCGTACTCGATTCATATTTGCCCGGTAAAATCATTGACTCACCAGCTGTTACTTTTCTAACCGCTCTCTTATACTAGAGGATAAACTTTGACCTTTTATCAATCGCTTTACGGATGTAGAATGCTCTCTTTTTTCAAATCCATTTCTTTCTAGACGCCAAGAGAGAAAAGAGTCTCTATTAGTCTTGCGTAATCTTCTCTGTCGGATCCTTCCTCGATTCCCTTCCATTCCCCATGCAGTAAAGCGATGACATTCCTTTCAATTGCTATTTTTGTTTCTTTTCTTTCGGAATTTCGCGATGACGAGCATAAACACAGCGTTCTCTCGAACGATCTTCGCGGATATAAGCTTAATTTTGATGGAATATAATCGACGAGTGAAATATTTATTTACCCTATTGCTGATGGATTTGAAAATAAGGGCACTCGCGCCTAGACCGCCAGTTAAGTTTTTCTATCGCGTACCAACACTTTAAAAGGAAATCAATGCGCGTGAGAAATGTCAGGTCCTTTAACAAAAGCCTGAATTACTGCGGTATATTATATACAAGTACGCAGTAGTACTACACACGTGAGTGAGTGTGTGCGTGCATGCATGTGTGTAGATAATAGCAATAACGCGAGGGATAGCTGAGAAAAGAAGCTTCGGCTAGGTTGGTAGTAGGACAGTGAGAGGGGGTTGAGGTAGGTGGGGTGGGGGTTAATAGCACCCATGATAGATAGAGGGGGGATAGAAAGAGAACGAGAAGCAGTAGCCTGAATTACAGCTGTGCGCGAGAGAGCGCGCGCGCGCGCGCGCACGCGCACGCCGCGGTGCACACCCGGACATAACCTCGTGGCATTTCTTGATGAACGCCTGAAATATATATACCTATACTGAAGATCAATCCTGCAGCAACAGGAAACGAAGAGAGCAGAGAGCTACCTCTTCACTGCGAGTATATCTTGGCAAAAGCTCTCACTCGCGTTATCTCTTTAAAAAGAAATCTTCGACAACTGCACTGTCCCTATAGGAATGAAAGCAATCGTTAGTTATTGATTAACTTTTTTGCGCGCTTTTTTCTTCGAGATTCAAGAAATGTGCATGTATATATATGTATGGAGATTTTACTAGATCGTAAGAGGCGCGGCGTATACTTAGCGCGCTAGTTAGCACTTCGCAAAACTCCGTTTTATTTCAGTATTTTCTATTGTTTTGCAGTGTGGTACCTTGGACATAGGCGAGGAACGACAGCGTCGTATCGCTATGATGGAGTCCCTTTGCCAAGTGACCGGCGTTAAACTAAATAATGGTACCAGCGTGGAGAACGCCAGTGATGAGACGGCGGAGAACTTGGGGACGACGAATGGTAGCAGCAGCAGCAGCAGCATAAGCAGCAACGACTCGAACGACAGCGCGAAGAAGAACAAGAGCGTCGACAGCAACAGTAAGAAGAGTAGCTCGACTTGCTCCGACAGCCAGCAGAGACTGGCAGTTTTGAGCTTCGAGCAGGTGCGAAGACTTAACAGTGTGATGAACGAGGTAGTGAGTATCCATGGGAGGGGTAATTTTCCTACGTTGGAGGTGCGATTGAGGGATCTGGTGACGGTGGTAAGGAGCAAATTGGAGTCAGAGCCGAGCGCCGGTGGTGCCGGTATGAGGGTGCGCGATATCAGATTGAATGGTGGTGCGGCATCCCACGTACTGGCAACGGAATCTCAGCCCTACAACGATCTCGACTTGATATTCGCGGTTGAACTGTCCAGCGGACGAAACTACGACAAGGTGAAAGCTGCGGTGCTTGGATCCTTGTTCGATCTGCTGCCCGAAGGCGTAAGTCGCAAACGCATCACCACGTGCAGTCTGAAGGAAGCATACGTGAGCAAAATGGTGAAAGTGAACCAGGACGGTGACAGATGGTCCCTGATCTCACTGGGCAATTCACGGGGTCACAGGAACGTGGAGCTCAAGTTCGTCGATAGCATGAGGCGACAATTCGAGTTCTCCGTAGACTCCTTTCAAATAGTCCTGGACTCTCTCCTATTGTTCTACGAGTGCAGCAAACTGCCGATTGGCGAGAACTTTTATCCAACCGTGGTCGGCGAGAGCGTGTACGGTGACTTCCAAGAGGCCCTCTATCACCTTCACAAGAAACTCATATCGACGAGGCATCCGGAGGAGATCAGAGGCGGAGGTTTGCTGAAATACTGCAATCTCCTTGTTAAAATGTACAAGCCCTCTCAACCGGACTACATAAAGACCCTCGAGCGATACATGTGCTCGAGATTCTTCATCGATTTTCCGGACATTGGCCAGCAGCGCGCCAAGCTCGAGAATTACCTGTGGAATCATTTTGTGGGAGCGGAGGAGGAGGCACTGAAATATCCGTACCTGATGTTGCTGCACAGCGTCGTCGAGGAGTCGACCGTTTGCCTCATGGGTCACGAGCGAAGGCAGACCCTGGCGCTCATCGAAAATCTTGCCTATCAAGTCCTGTGCCAAGAACAGCAGCAACGAATCACCAATCATCAGCAACCACCACCCGGACCACCGACCACTTACGTCTACGCCAATGGCTACTACTACGCACCGATAATACCTACCGCATGCTATACGTGCACCTGTAACTCCTGGATGGCATGCTCATCGTGATGCGACACACTTGACTCTTCCCCGCTGCAGCACACTTGTAATTCATATTACTCTTACTACAACCTTTATTACTACTGCTACTACCACCACCACCATCACCACCACCACCACCACCACACGCACCATCCTGCATCCAACCATCACCCAGTGAAAAACTCGAAATTACTTGCCAATCCCTCTGATTCGCGCGAGGATCGAGCACCAGACTCTGATTCGGACAGCGATTCGCTGGCCGAGTCATCGCATCCTCTCGTTATTACCTGTAGTCAGGGCAACCATATCAACGACCTCTCCTTCCTCTCTTCCTCTTCCTGCTCCTGCTCCTGCTGCTCGTATCCTTTTCGAAATCCGAAGGGAGGTCGATGCTCCTCGAACGACCATGGTTCCCCTCCTTCGGTTTTCGCGTTCCTCCCTCAAAGTTGATGATCTGAAGATGCCAGAGAAGCATGCGAGTGAACCATCCACTCACCGAACAATCGTACTCCTGTGTCCTCTGTGTGGCTGTGGAGATGGGTAAGCAGCAACGCGGGATGCACGGAGATTACGCCAATCTCTCAATGTTCTTGTGACTGTTATTGTTGTATGCCTAAAAGAAAAGTACATGTAAGGGAAAGTTTCGAGAGGACTAAATTGCCCGGGGCATCGATGGACCAACTGGTCGTACACGGCTAGCTACGGAAGAGCGAGGAGTGTGACAGCGAGAGGAAGAAAGGAAGGAAGGAAGGTACGAAGGGAGGAAAGAAGGAAAGAGGTCCATAGGCGAGCGTGCGAGCAAACCTCCTCCGGACCTCTCCTCGCTTGATTCTTCGCTCTAAAAGCAGCTTGCTTTCTATTCTTCTCAAACAAACCAACTACAACCTAATTTGAATTTTATTCTCGAGTCATTGGCGAACGTGTGCCGTTTATTAAGCATCTATACATATTATATTTAAAAATATGCAAATATATATGTAATTACATGTATAAATCTATGTATAAATATTAATGTGTGGCTGTGAACACATTTCGTTTAGATACTGTGTAACGTGTAACTATGTTTTTTCGTTGTTTGCGAAAATATGCGCGATTATGTATGCGAAAATTGGATCGGCGAGCTCGCTATGATATTCTGTTTCACATCTTCTTTCTCTTATTATATGCGCCTATAGCCTGAAGCTCGAGCCGCGAACAGGCTGGTTCTTAGACACTGGTAAAGCTTTCTTTTGCCTCTAGAACTGGAATCAATTCGTTGTCATTTTTGAGAAACAAAAACACAGAAAAGAAAAGAAAAGAAAAACAATCAACTCGACTCAACTTAATGATAGTTAAGAGTGAACGGAATTTCTCGCAGTTTCGATTTTTCCGCAAGTATTCGTCGTTCTAATAAATACACAAAATCTTGAAAAAAAAAAGAATAACAAGAAAAAAAAAGCTTTTCTCTTTCTTTTAATTTCGATCCGATTGATGTCAAAGTAGTCTCTCCTTTTATGTATTAATCGAACGACTGAATTTCCAACTTAAGGACCAAAATTTCAATACTCGAGCGTGATGCAAGTAAAGATGCTTTATACGATTAAAAATGTGATTAATTAATAACTCCGTGCGCAAACGGTGGTTCGCGTACGATATCAAATTATTATTATTATTACTATTACTATTATTATTATTATTATTATAATATTACTATTACGGGTATAGCGAGAGTTTATTTTAGACAAATTCAAGTTTTTCAGTGAAATGTGATCAACCAACATATAGATGTGAAATTTAATTTAGCAAGACTGTGTGAAATGTGTATATTAAAGAAGAATATTAAGCACGAAAGAATTATGAAAAAGCGAATCGATAATCGAAGTTGTTTCCAAACTAGACTCTACCAAATTTTAATGAAATGCTTTAAATTTGCGATTACTTTTAAAGCAGAGGAGCGATAGTTTTTAGTTTTTGCGGAAAGTAAACATTCGAGTGTTAAACTTTGACTGATTTGAGTAAAGGACAATATACTCTCAAGGCATGTCAAATGAAAAATAACGGAAAATGTAGCGCTAAGTACAAGTAAATAATAGAGATAGGTTCGCGAAGAAAAAAAAAATCAAGTGTAATATCAAGAACAATAACAAAAAAAGGAAAAATACGAATTAATTGATAAAAGTATTCAAGTTTAACGATAGTTGAGACGAGTGAATAGAGCAACAGTGCGGACAGTAGGGTGATTGGAATGAAGTGGAGAGGGGGAGAGAAAGAGAGACGCGAAGGAAAAATGCATTCGCGTTTGAAGAACGATGAGACATCGCAGTGATAATCAATGCGTCGCGATCAAGTACTTAGTCTTGTCGTAGGGGTGTACAGTATAACGGGGCAGCTTGCATAACTCTTTATTAGATACCATAATTATTTAATACCGTATAAACGACAGGCCGAACGCGTGTGTGCGTCTTCCGCACTCATCGATACCTTATTCTCTGTGCGTTCATACGCGTTACACATTTACTATATTATACATGGTATATCGTACGTTACATGTACGCGCAAAGTCTGTGCATCAGCTGAGCTAGTCAGCCCGATCTCCGTACGAAACAATATTATATGCCAGCGCGAACGGTTCACCATTTGTTGTGCGTGAACGTGCAATATAGTGTAATCTCGTGCTCTCGTGTTGCTTGCGTAATTCAAACACCAGCAAATCTTTCATTCGTTTCAATAGACCTCTCCTACACACTCTCATTAGTCCGTCTCTAAGTTGCCGCAATTTTCTCTCTTTCTCTCTTTTCGCCTAATTATTTCTCCTAATTTTCGACATTTTCCATAGACGAATAGAGAAGAACGATTGTTATTCTTATATATACGAGTACATATATACATACTATAGCAGCGATGTGCAAGATTATTGACTTTAAAACATAAGGGAAAAATAGGAAAGCGCGAGATTAATAAACGCATTTGATTCGTGAATAAAGTGTAACAGAGAAGAACTGATCGTGTTGCAGTCGCACGTATTTGTTTGTAAAGCGTAGCGCGCGCTCGCGCCGTGCTCATCTTAATTACGAAGACTGCTCGGATTTTGTGATATCTTCAATAATGAATAAGCGCGAGAAATTCGACTCGTCTATCCTTCCTGTGTTGCTTTAAGGATGGTCAGGCCGGGTCACAACAATGTAACTGATATATACGCGAGAGCACTGTATATTTGTATCGCGCGCGTTATTTTATTAGCCCTTGGTTAACTGTAATGACACTGTGTACGTAAGTGCGTCGAGTAAGTAAGGCAGGCAGGCAGGCAGGCAGGCAGGCAGGCGTAGAATAGAAACGGTTTATAATGCTCGCTTTGCTTGTACTAACTGCAGAATGTCTATATATCGCGAGCGCAAGCTGCTGGTCCCCGCGTACTTATCGCGCTACTATGTCCAGCTATTTGAATACTCTCGTGTGCAGCGTTACGTCACAATCAACAGTATTGCCTAGCTAGTATTTCGATTAATTGCATAGCCTACGCTTTAATCTCGGAGTTTTCGCTCTTAAGAACGGAGTATTTCAATTCCGCATTATTTGCATCATACTTTCCGTGCGATTCGAAAGCTCTGCTCCTGCCGTGTGCCGCTATTACAGCTTTGCCGCAAGACGAGCCGAAGACTTGCATTTTGCATCGAGCATCGATCATGCTATTCTATTCTATTCTATACGCTACAATGTTGCACCAGCTACAAGGCTGCCTCGAATATCTTGCTTCTGCCTCGGCTAAAATCGACGTCTGAGGTTAGAGACTAGCGAGCGCCTATAGACACACTAGCAATCGCTACATGTTTCCTTCAATATATACATATATACGATTAGTTTGATTCGATTGGCTTTCATTTAAATCCAGTCAAATGTCACATAATTGCAGTATGGCATTGGCTCTGATTAGAAATTCGCAAGGTTCCAACTAACAAATCTCATCAATGATTCAGAGCTCGTCCTCTGTTGACGAAGAAGCAAGATTTTCAATGGAATAAGAAACGCGCGACTATTTCTTTGAGATTGAGTGAGTCGAGGATGAGGCGAGATATCTGTGCAATCGAGGAAAATGCTGTGGGACTTTTCATATATCGAATCGGTCGGTGGTGCGCGACATTACGCGTAATATTCTATGGAGTAGAATAGAATAGAATAGGAGAGTGTGGAGCAGTGTAGAATAATATGCGCTCGCGGTATAAGGTTACGCTGCTCCGCGGCTAGTATCGACTGGTGACCCCGTTAGCACAGGCGCGCTCACTCTTCCTTTCGGTCGCGAGCGAAAGTAAAGACCTAATAAAAAGCCTCAACTACAAACTGGTTTTTCAGCTATATCGCGTGTTAATGCTAAGGAGAGCTAGCCGGGAAACGGCAAATCCCAAGAACAGCTTCTATCGACGCGACGCGACGCGACGCGATGCGACGCTTTATTGCTTATATCGCTCGAATAATGTTCGCGCATCAATAATAGGGATCAGAAAATGTATCGAGTGTCGAGGGAATAGGAAATTGATAAGGCAGGAGAAAAATAGTACAAGCCAGGAAGAAGAATACCATGTCTCTCTCTCTCTCTCTCTCTCTCTCCCTATCTTGATGTTGTTGAACCACAAGCATCGCGAGAAAAATTTTACTCAACACCCTCAAAATGATTTTCATATTATATTTACTATATGATTCAAGTGCTTTGACTTTTCGTTCAATATATTATATACTTACATTTAAATATATTATTTGTCGGGACTGCGACACTCCCTTATTATTTATTGTATAGTGAAAAGTATCGATACGTTGATTAGCTTACTTGAACTTGTTGAAGAAGAAATCAAACTAATCTGTCCATCGTAAATCGTATGTGGAAATTATCGAAAAGCCAAGAGAAATTCATTTCATGCGTCATTATAGCGTTCTCCTCCGTTTATTTTTGTCTCCAGGTTGATCGAAAATTTTGCGAATTAAGTTTTATTTTGTTTCCCGTGAAAAATTAAAGAAAAAAAAAAGACAATGTATTAATCATAATAGAAATTAACGAAATAAAATCGGGAAAACATTTTTCCGATGCTATACACTTGCGCGCGCTTACAGGTCCACGAGAGCTCTATAAAATAATTTTTTAGCGTTTCTATAGATATTAAAAAATCGTTATTGTTACACACAGTGAGCGCGCTAGTTCGGAAAAATGATGAAACAATTGTATCGTAAGGAATTTTGTACAGTGATCAAACCACGCGAAATTGTCGATATAGGTATAAGAGGAATTTGCAGTTGTCGACAATAAGCTTCGAGGCTTATTATAATCCGATTTGAGAAAAGCTTTTGTATTTTACATCGATTTTATTTATAGATTAATTATTCATCGTAGATTCCTTTAAATTTACCTTTGTTCCTTATTGATTACAAGAAACGTGATTAATTTTAATGCAATTCGCACAAACTTTTGTATTTGTTATATTCTCACTTTAAAATAAATAAATGTAAATCTATGTAAACATATGAAATGGAGAATTAAAGTTCATTTGTATTATACTGAGACATGGTGTGTACATATGCTTCATTCTAAACAATCGAAAAAATGTTGTAATGAAAGATTAAGAGAGATAAGTCTATTTCATGTTATGCCTTTAACAAGTCGTGCATGTATACTTGTGATTGTACGTTATACGTTTACTGATAATGGCAAATGAATTTCACGAGATGCGAATAGAATATTACTATTCTTAATAAATCGTATTTGATAAAAGAAAAATATAATGTATCCAATACGACTGGTTTATAAAATAAAGTAGAACTTTCTATGTTAATTTTGTTTAAATACAATTACACTCTAATTTATTTGGGGGGATGGGTAAGAGGAAATGAATTATGCGGAACGAGCCTTTTCAGAGTTTCAGGCTATAGTCATGTCTTTCGATAGATCATTGGAATTGTCGAGCTCGCTGCAGAAACCAAATTATAAACGTCAACTGTAGTGAATAATGCTAAATTCGTCACGAGTTTCCCCTACATCGCTAAATCAAAGTAATCCTTATTGTGGATAAGTATGATATGGAATTTTGCGGCACATGTGCATTGTGCAAAAAGAATCCAACGTGTTTCTATTCCTTTTAACTAATAATCAAAACAAATTACAGATTAAACGTATATACAAGTAATAATGTATTCACTGTTGTATAGATACATTCACGCATACTACACACTTTGTGCACAAGCGTGCATTGCAAGCATGTGTATATTCTTTCGTATATAATCATCAGGAGCATGAGATAGTCTCTGTGTAAATAAATAACTATATATGTATTGCAAGTAAATTGACAAAATGTAGCTGATACGAAGAAAAACTTGTCAGAAACGAGTCAAGCTAAAAGTAACGAGATTTCGAGTATGTAAGAGCCAATTAACTTTCTTAATTTATCTGATAGAGTTGCCTGGATTCTTTCTTATATATATATATATATATATATATATATATATATATACCCGGCCATTTCTACATTTTTACTTATTACCAAATATCCTACACGTATTTTGTGTTTATATGCAATGACGAGGAGGGGGCAAGCATATCAAATAGATAGTTCAGTCCAATCGAAGAAACTGCTGATTTCTGTTCGCTGTAACTCACCTAATGATAAAATGTACTGTAACATTTTCCCCTTCTTTACTTTCTATATATATATATATATATATATAGAGAGAGAGAGAGAGAGAGAGAGAGAGAGAGAACATACACATTTGCATAAATACCACAATAATACAACTTTGTTATAAAAAGATCCTGCTCGAGAAAGCAGCTTAAACAGCTATGTGTATTCGACTGATCCATCAATTTCATTTTAATCAGTGTCCTCTCTTATCCGTTCTTACTTACCGTAACCGAGGTGAAGCAACAAATCCTAACTTTAGGCTGTTGCTTCGTGCTGACTGTATTTATCCAAGTCTCAACTTTTTGCACTTTTACGATATAAGTTGGTCTGTTTGCGCTCCCTGCAGATTAAGCACTTTTTCTTTAAAAAATCGTATAATGCTTATTATTGTACACTTTTGGTTAGAGACAAATGCAGAAAGCACAAGCAGCGACAACAAATTAAAAAACAATGTACAAAAGTGCTGAACGTTCAGGGAACGCCAACGAACATTATGCTCTTCGTTTACTTGTATTACTGTTTAAACCGAATTACGATTTCAGATCAATATTTTATATAGACATATACTATACATATGCTAGGCATAAATATTAGAAAAATAGGTAGGAAATATTGTGAATTCTTAACTTTGAACTCGAAGCTTTTGTTTATTAATTTGGCATGCAAAAGTTCGTCTCTCATTCGTACAAGTAAATTGTAATTAAATAGATCCGAATCAATCAGATTGAAGTAATAATGTAGAAACTGTTGATTGGTTGAGTTATGTGCCAAATTACTATGAAGCATCAGGAAGTTCAGAGTTTTAAACTAACGTTACTTTACTACCTGTAGTCTAATATTAAATGTAGCTAATTCACGATATTTATACAATTATTGTATTTGGTTACATTATTCATCTTTTTTTATGTATAACGTCTAATGAAGCTATAATACAATAAAGAATAATTATAGTATGGCACATCTGTGAAAAGTATGTGCAGTAAAAAGACTTGTCGCATCTCTAGTAGAGACTTTCCAATCAGAAGCTAATCACTTTATTTTATTGCAAATATTCTTGAAAGTGTATCATATTTTTTCAATGATCAAGCATGGCTTTAACTAGACGTGTTTCAGTATAAAAGAGATTTTATGCTTATATTGAGTTGCGTGCAGACCGGATTCTTGTTTGGAAGTCTCTAATCTTTAGTCTTTATATTAAAGTATACATCTACGGTCTGTATAATCCTTTAACAGTCCTATCGAAAAAAAAGAAAAAAACTATATCGAGATGATTAGCTGGCACACGAATAATAAGTGTGCACATGTTTGTACAGGTTTGATGAGTATAGTGTGTGCTGATATTTAAATAAGAGAGTTTTATGAGATGAAGAGAGAGCATTTTCGCGAAGTGGAAGACAGTAGCTGGAATAAATATTAATTATAATATTTAGAATAATAATTTGATAAATATTCAAAATTAGCTAAATGAAACGTTATACTTTGGATCTCTGACGTCCATTGATATTTTTACTTAGGTTTAATCTGATTTAATCTTCATAGATAATCCTCGCGAAGCTCTATCCCCTGAATAATCAATCATATAAAGGTGTGCTTCCAGGCACGTTTCACATATGCTCCCACTGCGAGCATCGTTAAATCTTTTCTTGCTCCATTCAATAATTAAACATAAAAGTACAAGCTCGCCTTCGTGCACTAAATTCATAACGATCGCTATCTATGTAAGTATAGTGTTTAATTGGTCCCATGCAGGTGACAATCATTCTCTCGGCAGCTGTACTTTGGATTGGAATTAAAATGAGGCTGATCAAATTCCACAACTTAATATAAAATTACCAGAAACAACGATCACATCCGTCAAAAATACTTTCATGTCTTCGCAATATAAAATGCATATAATATTCCTTATTAATTCAGTCCTAATTACTTACTACTTACTAAATTAAAATGTCTGAATAATTTAACGATGTTGTGAAATCTTGTTGATACTTATTTATTTGAAAATTTTTAAATTATATGACACATTAAATTCCGCGGTTGACAAGTTTTTCTTCCAAATCTTTAGATTATTAAGTATAAATATATATTGGTTATTACGTTTAAGCGATATAAATAATCTCCTGGAGCTTCGTTCAGGGATGAAATTTAATGTATTAATTAATATTCTCGAGAGACGGTTGTGCGTGTGTAAAAGGAAAACATTGTAAAATTTTTTCAATAGTAGACAATATACTATTATCTGAAAGTTCTTATATAATTAAGAATAGTAAAGTTGATTGATAAGACTGAAGTTATCAGGAGCTTTAACCATAAGTGAACTTGTTTCTGGATTTGAAGCACAATAACTCCCACACTGTACTACATTCTACATACGTTTTATACTCAAATGTCGTCGGATCTTATCAGCTTTTATGTCTGTAATAATACTTGCTTAATAGAGAATTAGATATGTATAGAAAACTTTAATTGTTGTTAATATTCTTTCATATCCTTCAAAAAACGATTTTCTATCTCCATGGCACCCGTGAAAAATAAAGTGAAAGTATGTCGAAATCTTGGAAATTTCAGTGTAACAGCTATTAGATTTAGTATTTCTCCCAAACTCAGATATTTATCATTTACTTTATTATAAAATTGTTATAACTAATATAACATGTATTTAATATTTACCATTCACTTTATAATTTATATATGTACAAATAATTATTTCAAAGAAAGTATGGGCAGAAATGATACTTATATTCAGGAGCGACATAAGGAATATTGATAATATTTATGATATACAAGAAAGAAAAAAGATATACATTCTTCACATATGGTAAGGACTAAGGTAAATGTACAATATAATTTTATCACTAAAAACTTTTGGTATATTCTTTGCATTAAGAGGTATTAATTAAAAGAACAGGAGGCGTAGCCCATTGTTATATTTGCTTTGAAAAAAAATTTATCGCCGTATCTATAAGATTTTTTAGCTTTATTGGCCAACTTTTCTTTCACCCTATTCCAAAATTAGTTTAAATGATGCGTTTGTTTATCTATCGCCTGCTGTTAGCAAGTAATGTCCATTTTCAATATATTAATAAATATAGGCTCTATGTAGTATTAATGCTATTTGTTTAAAATTTCTGTCCTACAAATTTTAAGCCCTTTGACATTTTATTGAACGAGCCGTTACTTTGCTTCAATCATGAAAAAGTGAAAGAATTAATACATTGGAATTTTTGAAACAGTGTTAACAAAATGAAGATTTTCTACTGATAAAACTTGTATTTAAATATGGTTGTAATTTTATTTAACTATCAAATTCATTTACTATTTGTAATTATGCCGATACGGAAATGAAGAATGTTTATTGTTTAAAATATTGGAAAAAGGAAGCAGTTGAATAAAAGGATGTTAATAACGTTGTATAAAAATTTATCAAAATTTCTATGTACAAGAGCGCGCGCGACCTAAATATTAATAATTATAATATATTTATGCATTTGTAAATGAAAAAATAAATAATTAGATGTATTAACTCTGCCTTAATTTTAAATTAAAGTCTCATCAATTTTGCCTGCATCATAGCTTTTGCTAGGAAAAACAGCATTTCCATGTTTCCCTCTACCTTCCTCAGCAAATAGTTTAGCTCCATTCACAGCTTGCTCATACAATAAATGAGAAGCATTGTCCCTTTCAAATTGTAAACTATCTTCTATCTGTTTGGAGCAAAAAGTTGCATAATATGCAGAAGCTCGATCGGCAAGCATGGCCCTGCATGGAAGTTGACTCAAGGAAAACGCAAGATTTACTGCTGCTCCAAGGCCTGTGTGTAATAGTAGAAATTACCATACCATACTTTATGATTAAGTACTCTCATCTTACCTGAGCCGCAAGCTGAAGTACGGTTCACAAGACCCCAATCGAATGCCTCTTTAGATTTGATTAAACGTCCAGTTAAAATCAAATCCATTGCTCTAGAGTAGCCTATCAATGCTGATAGTCTGGCAGTGCCACCGCTTAGAATAGGAATATCAAATCGCCGGTTTGGAAAACCTATTAAAGCTGTTGTTTCGACCATTCTTAAGTCACACATCAAAGCAAGCTCCAATCCAAAACCTAATGTATATCCACTTAATACAGCAATGGATAGTTTCGAGCATAAGGGATGCCTACTTGCCTGTAAATCATTTTACTTATTAATATTTAATAAGCAGACATCAAATAGAGAAACACACAGTTTTTGATAAGAGCATTTGTACCAGTGAGCTAAAATGAGGAATTTTAGTTTCATCTTCACCATCATAATTTGCTAATTCTATAAGATCGTAGCCAGCACAAAAGTTTCCCCCAATACCATGCAACACACAAACGGTTGAATCTGTATCCTTATCAAATTCATCCAAAGCTATGGAAAGTTGCTCTGCTGTAGCCACGTTTACAGCATTTTTCTTCTCTCGTCTGTCAATTCCTATTGTGGTGACACCATTGTAGCGCTCTACCACTATGTTCTTTTCTAAGGGAAGATTGTATATTTATTACATTGAAATTAATTAAAAGAGTGGAAAATAAAACAAAAATTATTTACTCTCAGTAGCCTCCAACGAAGATGTTTCAGGCTGCGAGGTTAAGTTTCTTCGAAATCTTGTCCCTAATAGCTGGTTAAGAGAAACTAATGACCGTTTCAACGGATACATTTGTAAATTTCTGAGCATTAAATTATTTTGTTTGAATATTTGCCTATAGAGAATGAAAAATTAATATTGCATAAGATAATGTGTTATTTTTATTTATGCTTGTATCCTTGATCCCTGTTTTTTTTCTGATTGAACAGAGACCGACCGACAAGGCGACAATCAACTTACCGTGTTTATGTACTTTTGTACTCACGTATCATTTTCTAAGGTGGCGTCACCTAACGGTAAAGGAGTGGAATTGATATTAAAGTTTTCAATATTATTACGTTAATTGACACTAGATGGCACGAGAGTTAATTATAAACGAAAAAATTGTTGTGCTCGCTCATGACAGGTGTAATCGAGATGAGAAGGTAAGAAGAAACACGTGTGCTCTCTATGAGGGGCTTGAGAGTGAATAAAAGAGATTTATTCTTTCTCTACAATCGGTAAAAAAGTAAATGCTTTTGCAAGTTTGTTAGTTAACTAATTAATTTAAACTCTAATATTATTATTAAGTATATTTATTATAATTTAATATGGATATATTTACATTATCCAACAGCTGGCATAAGTAAATAAAATTCACTGTAATGAATTATAAAAGCTAATTATTAGAGTTTCTGACACTTAATTTATTAAAGTAAACTGAAGAAAATAATTTAAGCTTTTATTGTATTATAATTATCAAATATAACTGGAGTTGTCGATTTTTTAGTTGAGATTATTAGTTATATATATATACAAACACTACATATATATGTAAATAATTTAAAAATATTAAAGCGTTCATGTTGAGCAGAATTATTGGGACATGATCATATATAGCGTGCCACCCTTTGCCATTCTCGCGTCTCGGCGGCCACTCAAGCTCTCGAGTACAGTCACTACCGTACGTACGAGGGTGTAATCTACCCAAGCCAAAAGTGCACCAACCAAGGGTCGATCCAACAGCTGTATACGCCATCGCGCAGTCTTACAGTCCTTTTCTTTTTCATCAACGTCGACGCCCGACGACCGACCCTCCTTCCATACTAATATACTAGACTATATGTATATATAATATATACCTTCGTCCACTATTATAATTCTTTAAGAGCCAATTGCTTATAGACTCCCATATCGCTAGAACACTTAAAAACTTGACACAAACAGATATTGACGAAGAAGAAAGATATCATTATCGTATGTGATATATCCTATATAAACTTTTCAAATCCTCTTTCTTCAGAAAGCAATTACAATATTCTAAAGCAATAAAAAATCATACTTTAAGAATAGTTACGGATGATCATCCAGTAGAAGTATAATGTATCACGTTTTGGCACCTGATAATTAATTTAAATTACGCAGTGCACAGCTTGAAAAAGATATGTTGTTTTGCGTCCAGTACTCGTGGGACTTGTCTCACGCGGAAAATAAAAGATGCATATAACATAATAGTATAGTTAGATTCGCTGCAACATTTTACTGCCGTGGCTTATTATAATTCATTAGAATGACAACCGCTTCAGTGTTTTTACCGTAATAAACGCTATCGAAATATCGGACTTTGCTGAAAAATTAGTATAATGGCCCGAAAGGAGCGTGAACTCTTTGGAAGGACGATGCTCGTTCGCGAGAATCCTATAGGTTGATTAAAGGAAAAGTAGAAAAACGGACGGGAAGGTGCGCAGCTTGGTAACCGGAGCAACACCGTCTAGCTCTGCGTGCTTTTACCGTGATTAGCGCGTTATTATACGCATTGCACGTACATTATACGTCCGTATAGTATCCGTATCCTGCAGGCCCGGCAGAAACCTTCCAGCTAAGCCAGCAGACCTTCAGCCTTTGAAATTCTCGCTAACTCGCTTTTATCGGACGGGATTTTCCTCTTTTGTATCGGGCATTGATCATCTATTCGCTGGATGGCATGTGTTTTCTCACGCACATCGCATCCCCTTTCTCTTACCACACAAATCATCATTATTCTCCATATGTGCAATGTAGTCGCTTTGCTCTCTTTCAGTTACAGTCTTATAACCATCGACGGCTGCTCTCCTCTTTAAATAACGTTATTCTGCACCATTAATATTAGTGCAGCGATTCGTCAAAATTCCAGATTCTCACGATATTTATACTCGCAATGTATAATAAATGGTAGCGTTATTTCAATTAATTTATTACTCTTGAAAGTTTCACATGAGACGAAATTCAATAATAAATCGGTCATGTATTACACATTCGCCAGCAGAATATCTTTTTATCGTCGCGTCCTGCACATCATGAACGGCATCATTCATGAAAACTGCAGCACGAGACCGGATGCAAGAAAGAAATCCCGTCTTTAGTCAATCTTTCGTTATATAAACATCATTATAGTATATATAGTGTAGTATACGTAGTATATGAATATTTACTATAATTCTCTCTGTCAGCCATCTTAATCGCTTGCAATTTACGATAAATATTATTTTATAACGCTTTCTTGTATAGTAATCGTGTATTGTTAAGTTTGGTGTAATGTTTAGATGTAGAAGTAGGGGATTCGGGCGATCTCCAATTACCGACTCTGAGCAGTAGCGAGCCCTTCGTAACTATACCGGTGTTAAACGAGAACTGACAAAAACACGTGTAACTTTCAATTTGGCGACTAGTCGCTCAAAGATTTACCACGGGGCTCCTTAATTGGGTTAAATGAATTCGACGAAAGCGGCCCCAAGCGCGCTTTAATGTCTTCGTTGACCTCCTGCTGACGTGTATAGTATATCAAGTGACTCTTGTGGCGATTGATGCATACGTGTGTGTGTGTGTGTGCTTGTAGTTCTAGGGATAAAATATGTTCTTATGTCTACATTAAGAGAAATGTATAATGCATTTATATACAACATATATATTTCACCCGCAATTCCACTAATCATTTAAATTTTTAATATTTTTCCATATGTGCACAAAGAATTTAGCGAGATTGTCGAGTTTACTATATATAATATAAGCGATCGATGTAAAGTATGAAAAGTCGTATGGAAAAAACGTGCAATTTAATACTTTCAATATAGCATGTACGCGTATGAGAATTATAATAAAACGTGACTTTTGCTAGAGCGTTCAGTTAGAGGGGAATTCTATGATGAATGGGAAAGGGAAGGCGAGGTGTATTAAAACCTTTTCAATATTGGTAGTGAAGGTAGTGACAACAACAAGCAGTCTCATGTCAGCAATGTTCAGTTCAGAATGGGTGTATAGGGGTTGGAAGGAGGAAGGGTGGAGAGAAGGGGGGGATGACTCGAAACAAGCGACTCTTGTCCGTCTATCTCTAAACCCTTGCTTCCTTGCTCTCTGCTGCTGCGCTTGTTGTGTGTGCTCTGCATGCTCGCCAACTTCCAATTTTAATGGAATAAAAAGCCAGAAAAACATCCCTCGTCGAGGGATCTCGCTTGTAAAGCATATTATTACGAGGTTGCGTTAAAATATTACGATACTCCGTTTCTTCGACTATCTATTCGAGACCCTATATAGTTTACCTGTGATTGTCTGTAGTTGCATTTGTAATGTAGATATAAGATATGTATAGCCGTGTGCACTATAATATATTATAATAAAAGGTGAATGTTTTAACTTGGAAGGTCAAAATATCCTGAAAAACAAGTAAAAATCTTAAAAAAGACCTTAGGGATAAATGTTATTTGACTTTAAAAGAAGAATAAGACGATGCTACGGATTTGACCTTGAAAGGATATTTGAAGGTCATTGCGATAGTCGTGCGGAATTTTTACATTGGACCTCCTTTGTTTTATTGCATACTTTTGTAGCTTGTATCAAGAGCATTCCAAAACTCTTTTTAACGAGATATCTCGATTTGAAAAGCGGTCACGCACGCTACTTCAGCCAATTCTGTAACTATAATAAAAGCAATTTCAAATCAAAATATCTCGTAAACGAATGGATGAAATAAAAAATGAGAAGAGAGCTATAAGAGCTTTTGATACTATCGACTACAATATGCAATAGAAAATAGGAGGTTCAATTTACAATCCCCATTCAATTTTCGCATGTGATCATCGAATGACCTCTCAAGGTCAAGTCAGTAGCATTATCTTACGTTGGGCTACTGCAAGCAATTTTTATATGACAGGTTTTTGTCAAAACCATTTCCTTATTTTTTATAATATTTCGAAGTTTCAAGTGAAAATATTCATCCTGGATATTTATTATAGTCGGACGAGTCGAGAGTTACATTATTAAAAGCGCGAACAAGCAAATGTTCAATGCAACTTGTAACTGATCGGAGAATTCAATTTGCGCTATTCAGTCTTGAAAAGCTTTCGAATAGGTGTGCTCATTTTTCCATCTTGCATGTAAAATATAAAATAAGTTAAACTAATAATAATTGAAGGTCGTGCTCTTTTCCAAAATTATATACACATGTACATTTATACAGTTATATACACAACGCAAAAATTAGAGATGGGATAAAAATCGATTGAGTATCAGGCTTCGATGATCGATATGGATATGGGAGCAGGGGGTGCAGGCAGGCAGGGGAAGCAAAAGAAGAAAGAGTGCGGCATCGTGTGCGTGCAGTTGTTTCTGGGATATGAAAACTGGATAGGCTGTAAGTGTAAGGAAATGTAAGGTCCAACAGGAATCAAGATCTTCGTGGGGGGAGAGTATGCCGAACGGAAGCGGGAGTGGTAGGGGGATGGAGAAGAGAGCTATCCAGGATCAGGACAGGAGACTGAGAGAATTGCAACAGGAATTCGATCGACTGGAGCGTGACAATATAAATAGCAGCAGGCGACGCATGTTTCCCATGATGCGAACTCCAGAATTGCACGATGATAGTACCAGCAATCTACCAGAAGACGCTCTCAGTCCCGAGAAAGTTTCGCAAACCCCTCCCTCCAAACTCAAGAAAAAGAAACAGCAATCCAAAAAAGATTCCTAGAATCATCTGCATCTATGTAGCGTAGCATCCTCTAAATCATGTTTGCGCTTTTCATGTTGTTGGTAAAAAATAACTAAATCATTTTGAGAAAAGCACCTACATTAAGAAGTATGTCGGAATTGATCACAAGAATTCACGAAGAAGCAGAAAATCGCCTTTCTTATTGATAATAATGAAGTTTGAAAGAAAATGATTGATTAACTCATATACAGTCATGCAAGTCAAGCATGTTCGCTCGGATAAGGATATATATATTATTCTCTTCTTTTTTCTTATATCTATTGAAAATCTTTAGTTTCCAAAATAGTTGAAAAACATCCAGTTATTTAATATTTATCTCCATACATAACTAGATATTCAAAAGCTATAGTAAAGTTAAGACCTAGTATTTTCCACAAGGCTAAGCGTGATTTGTCCAATCATCTGGAGAAAAATTGAGAATGAGGTAGCGTACTAGAGGTTAAAGATTTTTTATTTAAAAATTTAAAAGGTAAATAAATTGTTCTTATTCTATTTGATTTAGGTGACCGTAATTCGGGACGAATTAAAATATTTTAGGAAAATAGAAAAGATTGTACGATGATGCTACGAGACGTTGCTCAATTGCAAGAGGAATTAGCAATGCATTATTGTCTCCCAGAAACGTCCAATGATGCAAATGGCAGGTTCCGATTTCCGAACGACGCTCTTAAAGGCCTGCGACCCGACGAAGACTCCAGTGTAAGTGACATGAGCGGAAAGGAAAACATCGATAAGGATAAGTGGCGGCTGCTGTAATTATTAACGAATACTCGCGTATTAGTTAAGGGAGTTTAGGAATTTATTGTTGATCGTTTCGAAGAGAGCTTGCTTTTATTCTTCATGATTTACGAGTGAAAGTTTACTGGAAAATTAAGAAAAATTGTGAGAATAATAAATTGACCATTGAATTTGATAAAAGAATAAGATATGGATATGGATATGGTTTGATAAGATAGGTGTAAATCCGGGGACCGTGAGAAAGGTAGCCAAGCCGCGAGTTAACTGTATGCGTGGTATTGCAAATTGTAAATTGATATAGAGATAAGATCTCTGGACTCGTCTTCTTGGTTTAGCTGGTCGCCGCCGCCAATGTCGCAGCAACACAGCTCTCTCTCTCTCTCTCTCTCTCCTCTTTTCTCCTCTCCCCTCCTCTCGAGTTAGCGGCAGTCAAATGCCAAGATTATATAAGGGGCTGTATCGTGATTTCGTACACACTGACGTTTCTTCAAGATTTCAGGCCGGTCCTTTGGTATATTGCTCTCCTTTCGTCCCTTCATCTCTCGGTTTTTCTGCTTGCTCGTGGAAAAAGCAACGTCTGCTGATGGCTCTTTTGCGATATCTCCCTTAGCAAATATTAGGCGGAAAAGATTGCGAGAGCCATTTTCTGGTAGATGGCGCGACAGGCTATAGTCCTACTTCGAACTTTCTCTCAAAGCAGTATATTTAATTTTCGATCCTGAGGAAAATACTTGACGATGGATATCGAATTTAGAAATAGGATATACAAGTGGAGGAAAAGGCCGGGGGATTTAAGGCTTCTTCATACTGTCAAGATTCTTCCTGATAAATTGCTGGGAAGCGTCTTAGGCCTTATTCATACCGTAACTGCAAATTTGACGAAAAGACGGAAAAGACGACGTCTTCTGATGGTAGCTTTGCGATATCTCTATGCAAATATTAGGCACATACAAGCGACTACATCTCGTGAATGTAAGCTTGGTAACTCGTAGCTGGTATTCAGGAAATAGATTGCCAGAGCTATTTTTCCTAAACGCGAGATGCCATCTGCTTGAAGATAGAGCTGCTAGTAGAGCTCGTCTATTCATTAATTAAAGAGATTTCATAGGTCCTGCTTTACCAAGAAAGCACAGAGCTTTTATTTTTCTTTTGCATTATAAGATTACAAGCTTTCAACAAAATTTCTCTATAGAATTTAGTTTTTATTCAGTCAATTATTTCATGTAGAACTTTGCTGCATGATTGTTGACCAGTGCTATGAGCTTTTCGTGCAAATCATTATAAAAAATTGCAATAGTTAAAATTTGCACACTTGTCATTCGAATAATTTTCCTAGCGAGCATGTCTTTCAAAATTTGTTGTATTAGCTGTTGAAGAAAATTGAAAAAAAATCCATCATTGAGGTAAATAAAGGATACTTTGGGAATGTCAAGAGTTGATACAGATAAATTTTTGCAACCAGTAAACATTTTTCATTGCAGTGAAAAACAAAGTATATTGATGCTATGAATCTAGAATAATTTCATTATTGTAATGAAAACTGTATACCTGTTGCCAAATTTTTCTGAGTCTAACAAACGGTATATAAAAACAGGTAGATCCTTCAGTATTGAAATTATAGGGATGTTCTTGCTGCGATTCAAATATTTCACATTAAATTCAGGGGACTACAAATGAATCGATAACAGAAATTCTCACGAATAAAAAATTACAATTATAGCAAATTATGAGTATTTTTTTCATTTATATTATTATTTCCTATAATATGTGGCAACAGATCGAAACTGACTAAAGTTTTTATCGGCCATTATCAATTTCCATAGTATAAGATTCTCCAACGGTGTAGGATTTATGGTACATAATAGACGTAGAAAATTGAAAAGTCTTGGAAACATCATGCATTAGTAGCTTGAAACTTCATAACTGAAGATTTTATATATACGAACATATGCATGGATATCTAGAGATTTACAAATTTCCTTATTACCAAATCATTATTTATCCGCATTTAGCTCCTTAATCAAGAGACACGGTGGTGTCTTGGCGGCAAGTACATAGAGTCGAGCACTACCATGTAACTTAAACACCAAGTTTGTACGCCCCAAGCTCTAAAATATTTTTCATAATACGATGCTATAAGTATGTATGCATGTAGATGAAGGGACCAATGATAGATCCTTATTGATCTGTTTAGAGGTATGAATGAAATTTATAAGTGTAATTATTGTGCAATAAGGAGTAGTTTAATAAGAGAGGAATGTATCGATGGTAAGACGAGTTAATAAATCGACGAGGGACGAGTCTATTATCTTAGAAGCACTACTAATTAAACTAGATATACCACTGCATATATATTCAGGTTACATTTTTTTACTGGTTCCCTCAAATTATATCCGAGCCAGTTTGAATCATGATGAAATTGTAAAGGAAGTAATATCATATAAGGGACAAGTGTACCTATATACTCAACGAGCGATTGGGAGAATGAATGGTTGGTTAATTAACTCGCGTCCCATGTGTATCTGCAAATGCCTAGTTTAGACTGGCAAAGCGAATTGAAACAGCAGGACGATATCGGCTTCGTCGGTGACTCTCGAAAGCTTCTTCGTGGACGACGGACGATGTGTTTTATTGCATTCAAGCGCGCGCGAGTATATACATTGCAGAGGCTCTTTAAAAAGGGACGAATGCGCCGGAGTCCCTTTAATCGAAATCGTGCATGCGAAAAATCTGTAGGAAATGAGAGGGCGTTTGAATAATGCTTACGATTAAGTAAGTTATGCAATAATTGTCGTCGCGACTGGGGATCTGCAGGCCAATCTTTAATGTCTCCCTCCTTGCAATTTTTTCTCCTTTCTAATGTCATTGGTGAATAGTGAAAAAATCGCAATAACTCGCATGGCTAAATGTTCAATAGGCATTTAAGACAGATGGAATTTATCCATTACGTTTTGAATTTTAATGCCAACTCATTGGTCGTCTATGCCGTAGCTTTCACGTTGGATTATATAGGGACTGTGTAAGCATATCCAACAGCTGGGGATTTGCGAGTTTTATCGAAGACGGAAGGAGCAAGCGAACTGCATAAGCATGTTCCTGCGTTGCGTAAGAGCTTGACAAGTTGGAAGGAAAAGAAATGGAAATGGAAATGGGAATGGAAATGGAAAGGAAAGGGTTAAGGGCTTTTGCCAGGCCAGGCCAGGCCAGACCAGCGGCTGTTCTTCTTGCACTCGAGCACAAGCGTTTCAGCTGCATGGGAGTTGCAGACTTGTCCCCAGCCCTTTCATTTCGCCTACACGCGAAACACTTGAAGGGCGCACATTAACCCAACACGAAAAGCCAAGCTCCGGAAAAATTCGCATGCAGCAGCAGACTGTCCTACACCACCTAACCTATTATTTATCCAGTCTTGATGGCCTTTCTCTCACGCAGGGACTCGCTAGTCGCTACTTTTCCTCAACTTTCAAAGCAGTCTCTGGTGCTAGTCTGCTTTGCTCCCCCCTTCCTACCATATGAGCCACTGCTACCTGCTTCTTCTTCTTCTACTTATTAGCTGCAATTGCCATGCTTCACTCGCGCTCGGTTGCACAATCTTTCCTAGCAAAAACGCATCATAGAAATCATTAGCGTGACATCTATTATAGTATGTGTAATTACTACTACAACTTTTTATATAAGTAGTAGATACAACTTATTCGTGAGGGATGTAAAGAAAATTGTTGAATGGACCGTGCATGTATACCATATTATTGGCTCGACCTGAATCTAGAGCATTCATCGCGCGCTCTTACCAAGCTATTATGTACAGCCTGCGGACCGATGTTTATGCATAAATAAATTAATCTCCTCTGGTACAAAGATGCTTGCTGAGAATTCAAGCTTTTTCATTGAATTTATTAGCTATATAATTTAATCTGCCCATGAACGAATTAAAAAATAAAAGTTATTAGTAAAAAGTTCGGGAAAAGGAGATTTCCGTTGAGATGTTAAGCTAGCGACAAAGGAGCGACGGGGATGAGAATTTGTTCGCAGTACAGCGTCGGAGATGCAGTCTATAGAGCCAGCCACGCAGTTTCCTTTCCTCTTCCGTCTTCCTTCTCATTACATCGGATAAAACAAAGAAAAGCAAATCCTGAAATGGACTCGGCGTAATCGGAACAGACTGAGACGCCAACCATGAGTATCGTATATTTTACCTGTCTAATACTGTCTCTCATAAATCAGCCTTTTCTTTTCTACCTGCTTTCATTTTTTTTTCATTTTTCATCCTTTCTCTCAACAACCTGCAAAATTTCTCATCTTATTCTTAGTGAAATCATGAATTACTTTAAATTATAAAATGTTGAGCGAGAAACAGTGCGTAGATTTTACATAATTAAAGGCTAAGTCACACAAGAATACAAAACTCATAGACCGTATAGATATTTCCATGTTTTTTAATCCTCCTTTTTTTATTTCTCTCGCTCTTTCATTATTTCAGTAAAGATCGTGAAAGAGCTGCTCTTTGAATTTTTTAATATCATTACAAATTTAGCGCCGATATAAAACTTAGCCAAGGCATCATTAATATAATACTTTCTCTTGCAATGTTCTTTCTCAGCTTAAACGAACATTCAGATTTCTGTAGTATGCCTGTTCGCAGTTGATCGTGTTTCCATCGTGAGGAATTATGGGAGAATTTGTGACACGGGCTTGGTGCACAACTGGACAATTTGCGTGACGAAACTTGTTTAAACGTGCCGTGACTTTTGTATATATATATGTATAATAAGTAAGAAATACTACCACATATAATATAAGTCTTGCTTATTCATTTCTATATCTTACTGGCGCGAGCGATTTGATCGATTAAATTCTGTGCTCATATTTAAGTTATTTCTCTCTTTCCCCTGGAGTATATACATAAAGGGCGTGTACTTTCATTCGTCTTAGAATGCGAATGGAAAAGTAAAAGTAAAAATACATATTTATCTCTGTAACTGTATAACTTTTCGTTTTTTTTTATGATACCTTTTTGCTCCTAAATAAAAATATCTTTCGAAAATATCCCGTGCAAAATTAATATATCTTATAGTTGTGTACATATACACATTGATACATGAATGTGTGTGTTCACACTATGGCCACACCGTGCATACTAGGCACAACGGCAATGAAGTGAGAAAGTGGTATCGCATATGCATATTATCAACGCTGTCTATCGTTAATGTTTTTGTGAGTTTTCAAGTGTATTATAATTTTCGTATATACGTATATGTGTGTGGTTACATATTCTCACTTTAGTATTTTTCTATTAGTATGCATGGCGTCTATACCATAGCCCGTAGGTACCATAAGAAAGCAACTGATGGAAAATAACGAATAAAGAGCGGTACTACGTTAGAGTAGAAGGGTATAATTTTTTGAGGTTAAGCACGGTAAGTGGAGGCGTGGAGGCGATGAAAAAGTTGGGTGTAAACTTGCAACGGGCTGCCGCCCATTACACGAGTTTACGATAATTTTTACGTATTTATAGCTGACGAGAGTTTTTCTCACCGCGAGGTAAAAACTGGCCAAGTGATCAGCAAACGCAAGGGGATTGTTGGATAACCGAGGATTGAGAAGCTTTGGAGCTCTGCCTATACATATATAATGTAAGTGGAACAATAATTATTACTTTATCCAACTAATTAGTACAGAAATTATATCTCGTTAAACTATAATAATTTTAATTATTCTTTCCATAGAGTCATCGTTGCAAGAGATAACGATTGCGTAAAGAATGATTACGGCGAAATGTGTGCACTCGCATGCACAGAAATGAAAAACTTATCAGAAGCTGGAAGGATTTTTTCGTGTTCGTTCTCGTGATTTGCATTAATTAAAATCCACGTTCTGTATGTTAGTATAGCATATTTGTGAGTTTAAATTAAGTATATCGTGTAGACGTACGGCCAGACTTCGAGATGTTCGAGTCTATCTGTTCCGCTGATGCTCTACCACGGCAATTTAGTAATACTGCACGGTAAAAGTACTACTCTCTAATAAGAAAGAATTGATTCGCGCGAGCTCTCGAAATTTCTCTTTGATTATTAAAATATCACTGAGAGTTCGTTAGCGGATATATTTCATAATTATTTCTTGCATGTAGATTTGAATAAAAATTATTAAGACTAATTTGTTCCTCTCTAATTAACCGAGACTCGATTCAATGAATTATTATCCGTCGACCCTTCTATCGAATACAATGGAGTATCTATTTTGTTAACTTTTTTCACAGGCTTGTGTGTGTGTCATCTCCTTTCTTAATCTTCTATGGAATAAAGACATAAAAGAGGTATACATGCATGTACCTATTAAAGCCCTCTTCGGACTGGTGAAGAGTTTCCTGCGTAGTACTATATCTGCGTTTAGCAATCAGCAAGTAGAGTCTCGATTATTAGTGCAGCATTACGATCAGCGAGTGGCTGACTGGACGGATGGATGGATGCATGCTGAGCGACCAAAGAAGCATTTCGATCTTCGTGTGCGAATAAGCCGAATCATAAATCATCTCGAAAGAAATGTTATATATTATTTCGAGTAATTTCTTTCAAAGTTCAAATCTTTCAACAATAATGATATAGTAGTATCGTGTTTCTCGAAATTGCAAAATTATTTCAAAATCTATTTTTTATCAGTTATTTAGTATTTTGCGTCCGACTGAAAAATCATGATGAACAGATATGTATCTTGTATATGGACATTACCTAAGCATCCAACAATAACATTGTCAATAGAGGCGTTATAAAAAGAGTACCACGTTCATATATCACAGTACCTATTGGGCTGCTTGTAATTATTGAATCGGGACGAACGCTTATATTATTGATATAAAATATTACAGTTATTTTTTATGCGAATAGATTTGTGTGAGAGAGACTTTTTAATACGGGCGCATGAAACGCTTATCTTGAATTACGAGCTAACGTATAAGGTATGACAAAACAAGAGAGAGAGAGAGGGAGAGAAAAGCGAATGAATGAAGTGAGAGAGAAGGGGTGAATAAATAAAACAATATTAGAGCAAAAACGGGTCGAGGATATCGTATATAAAATAAGTCCAACTTTAAAGCCATGTGAGCTTCAACCGAATATAATATTGTATATGTACCTACACTAGGGACAATAAACATTGGACTCTCTCAACTAACGAATATCAAGTTTGTCGAAATTCAAATAAGTTATCTACTGGTACGACAGTATTAATCTTAAGGAGAAGGTCAAGGAGCAGGGAAAGAGAGGATTAAATTGTTACGAGTGCATTAGTAGGAAGCGCCTTGATTTATAAGGGAATGAGATGGATGGCGCGCGCGTGTGCTACGTAAATGGCGCTCTTTATATGTACCTATAGGCCGAGCTGTGAAGAAAATTTGAAGGCAGAGGGATCGTAGGCGTATTCACTGCAGTACCGCGAACAACAAAGTACAAGCAAGATACGCGTCACTCGTAAAAACCGCTCTCGTTATTATAATGTACAATTTTTTTCTTTTACTCGTATACAGAACAACATATAACAGCATGGTCCAATGCAATGTTATATTTTGAAGACGTAATAAATGAATTACCATGTCGAAATTTGATTTGTTATAGCTCTGCAAGGGAAATATACGTTTTACTGTGAATTTGGAGATTTTATGAGTTTTACGGATGATTAGTTCTTAATGAGAAGGGCTCGCGCGCGTGTGTAGAGAGTACGTACGTTCAAGGATGAGGTCCTGTTGTTTATTGTGCGAAGGTAAGAGTAGGGGGAGGAGGGGGGGGGGGGGGTCTAAAAGTTGGCAAGACACATGGGGTAGGGGTTCCTCCTCGGTTTGGATAGCGTTCATGGGGTGACTTGGGAAGTGGGGGAGAGACTGATCTCTCGGTGGGGCTGAGGGGAAAAGTAAAGGGGAGGAGAGGCGTGGCGAGGCGAGGCGAGGGGCGCGAGTGCCGGGTAGGCGCCCACCGCCCGACATCGAGCCAGGCAAGTAGCAAGGGCAAGGCAACCGGCAACCGGGCCAACTCGCCTCGGCCGGAGTCGGTCGGCCAGACAGACGGGCAAAGCCAGCGCGAAGGCAAAGGCAGTTTACGCGCAGCCGCCAGACAGGACGCGCGCATCTCGTAGCCTGTAGCCGCATCTGCGCCGTAGAAACTCGCAAATAGCATCGAAAATCCCGCGAAATCTCCGACAACTTCTATCTGGCTACTCCGCATCGAGCAACGTGCCGAGCAACGTCCCCTACATTCGTCGCGCTTACCTGTTTGCGCATTTCTTAAATCCTCTCCCGTCAAATATTGCAAATTTTACGACAGAAACACCAGACGCTGAAATCTTTATTGAATTCGTCATGCCAAGGTGTGCTTAAACGTCGGCATAATATCAACGAGCGTTGCTTTAAACTAGTGTAAGTTTTTTAACATTCTTCGCGCGATAAGACATTCGAAGACGCGGGTTTTCACGAGAAACCAGTGATTTTCTTTGCATGTAATGTTCAAGTGATTTTGAATACTGATAGAGTGTTATGTGTGTGTGGGTGTGTGCGTGCGTGTTTAAGTGCGCGTGTGAGTTATGTTCTCCGGCTTTTTGCTGATGATTTGAAAATACGACTTGTATTACATATGTGCTAATGAGACCGAGCGTTTACGACTAATTAATGGCGCGAGCTGCGCGAGGAAGACTCGACAGAGAAGGCTGATATAGAAACGGGTTTGGCGTTGTGCCGGTAAAGCCACGTGGTTCTTGTCATTGGAGTTTAGGATCGTTTTCGAATAGAGCTAGCACGCGGATGTAAATGCAAATTCAATAATGCACCATTGCTTATGGCTCAAACCACGGTAAGAAAATTTCATAATCCGAACAAGTGATCAGACTAAAGTTGCATCTCTTGCAAGTGAACAAAGAGGAAAAATCATAACTAAGTTGCTTGTATCCGTTTATGTCTTAAAGATACCAGTACGGCAATTTGAATGAACGTGGTATGCCAAAATGTTATGGCGCGCACGCGCGCGCGCGCATCTATGATAGCAATTATTACTACGGAGTCAGTCTGGTTCGGCATTTCTTTTGAAATTGATTTTCAATGCAGATAGATTTGCTAAATGTGGTAAAAAACGTCGAAATTGAAATTCGCCAAGCGTACAGAAAATGGACTGACAGTCTCGGAGTGAAGAATTAAACGCCGCGGATGGAGATAGTTTTGATTTGGGTTTGAAAGGGACAGCTAGAAAGAAGCAGGTGCGGCTGAAAAGTTAAATTAACCGATGGTGAATGTGGAGGAATTGTGCAGATCACAGGTGTGCCATTCGACTAAAGTGCATATCGATTGAAGAGGATCGAATCACCGTGTATCGTTCCTGCTGTCAGCGCTCTAACAAAAAAAGATCCAAATCTCTCAATAGGATCAATTTTTGCTTTCGGTCAAATTAGGCGTTTATATAGGTAATCGACTCGCGGAGGAAGGGACTGGCGAGGATGAAAAAGTGCAAATGAGTTGAACGGTTAAAGTATCGTGGACGCTTCTCTAGTAGAATTCGTAGGATCGCGGCGCAGTTTCGTCTTTCGCGGGGACAGATCCAGCGATCGTATCAGCTATCGTTCAAGAGTTTCTGAACGATGACTCGCCGAGTTTGCGTGCATCCTCGTATACTTGTCGTGTGACTGCATCAATTGGAAAAAAAGATCCGGTAAGTCCCGTTATAATTGCTACATTAACCAATTAAGAATAATAAAACTAAGCAATATATGAAGAACCTAATATATATATATATATATAACTCTTCGTACAGCAGCTCGCATATAGCATCGCTAGCACGCGCGCCTTCTGTCTGAATCAGTCCAATTGTATTTATGAGAAAATTTATTTATAGTTTATATAGTGGCTTCTGTAATGGTATATAATTCATAGAGGGAGAGGAGGGATATGATAGAAATGGTTAAAATCATGGGAAATGGATGGAGCTGCGATCGATTAAATCCTGCTGGACAATGCTTATATATAATATAAAGCGCGACTGACTAGAGAAAGCTTTTGCTTGTAATCAACATGCATTTTTGTTTGACCAATAACATAAGATTCAACTCTACATCCGAGCAGATTGAGTTATGCATTTATTAATTCACTGCAATTCGATTTTAGAAAACTTGTTTCTTATAAGTGTAAAACTGGCAAAATTAAGCCTGACCCTTTTCGTGGTGGTACATATTGCAATGATATATAGGAAAATGATTTCACTTTAATGCGGTGCGTAAATAGGGATAAAAGAGGGAGATGAAAATTAAACACTATATGCACTCAAATAGAAACAACAAGTGAGGAAGCAAATGTTCAAAGGAATGTAGCGATAAAACAGTTGGTAGGATAGTTAAGCTTGAACTCTCAGTCTTATTTTCACGAGGAGCGCAATAATAAAATGTCAAAGTTATAGATAGTTGAGAGTGTAGCGAGGCAGATGTGATTTTCTTGAATACATCTTCGGGATTCGCGTCGCCAATTAGAGCTGTAATTAATTGTCGAAGGCGAATTGCGAGCAGCTGAGGGAGCGTCGCTTAAAAGGTAGTCGTCTCTCTCCGGATACTATATCTATATTGCAGTACTCCGGGGTCTCCGTCGACATCTTTCAAATTTCAAACAAATAAAATTCTCGTTTATGATTGAATGTGATTAATGTAATAATATCGTAAAATACTTTTATAACAATATAAATGATAATCTTTTTTTTGTATCTCCGCATTTATAATTCCACTTTATTACCTGCATTTTTTCAAGTTCACCTTCGTTTTTTAAATAAGAAATTTCCATTTTTTCCTCAAATTGAATTTATGATTTGTAACTTTAATTGTCAAGATATGTCTATTCTTTAAATTCAATGTTTCTATTTTTTCAAGTAATAGTTAATATAATTGTAAATCCCTTGTTGTTGTACCAAAAAGATGTGAATATGATTATAAGTGAGAGAAATACTTCAATTTAATGTCCTTCTATATGTGGCTAATGAAAAAATCGAATACGGTGAATTTTTGCTGCAAGGTATACTATCTAGACGATTGAAATGATCTTTGAAAAATTAAAATCAAGCAAAGAATCAGAACTAAAAATTATATTAATCATTAGGTCTATCAGAGAAAAGGAATAAAACACAGTTAATGAAATAGTATTTGTTAATTTTAAATTTAAAAACTTAACATCCATGGAAGTTGTACGCGATTGTTAATAATAATTTTTCATATGTGACGGAAATCGTATACGATCGTTATGAGGCTACATCAAATTCATTACTTTCTTTACTTACCATAGGTCGAAAATTATTTGGCTTTTAAAACTTTAATGGATCGCTGTGACATGTATACTAAATACCCAGTAGCAAATCTTTATTGCTAGAAAAAATTGTACACAAATAAGGTGCTAGAGTTACTTCAGCGTGTAATAAAATACTTTCTCTCAACTAGGTACCGAAGGAGTTTTTTACATTTTTTTATAGTAGTCGACCAGTTAAAATATTACTAGGGAGTAGGGAGACAATTACCTCAAATAAATTCTCAGGTATACAACTGTACTTACATGCGTGCATTATGCGATTTTTCTATTCCACATACTCACTTCTGCAAAGTCATTCAAGGAAAAAGAGCATGTATATTTTTTCCTTTATTATTATCAAATAGCTACACTAATGATGGTGTCAAGATTATTTAACAATTCGTTTAAACTTATTTTAATATATATCTATTATTTCATTCCAGTTTAATCAAAACTGTAACAATTTTTCAATGCAGACTATTTAAATTTTTTCTTTCGGATTGCGTACTCTTGCCGTATAAATAAAGATATGCATGAGGAAATACTAAATTTTTTTTCATAATTCACATAAGCAGTAACAATGTGGCCAACGTAATAATAAACTTGGATATAATGATTATATCAATTGCTGCAGATTATAGTATATACAAGAAGGTTATGTGACTTTTTTTTTATTTTTTCTCTTTGCACCTTAGAGAACTAGGTCGTTTGATATACTGTTATTACTATAAACCGTTTTTAGAACCGAGGCAAAAAATAAAATCCCATATTTTGTTTCCTTGACGTTTACCAATTGTTTATAAAAAGATATTTAAAGGAGTAGACACAAAATGTTTGGTTTTGCAAAAACTGTTTATGTCATTCGATTCTACGAAAAAAATGACGATGATAATTAAATTCCTAACATATTTTGTAACTATTTATTGAGATAATTCCTTATAAAAAATTCCAAATATCAAGAAAAAATGTTGTTGGTTATTTATCTTCCGCCTATGCCGCGTTTCAAATAGTCACTTTGCACCTATCTGTGGCTTAAATTCATTTTGGCTTTTAATGGGAAAAATGATTTATTATAAGAAATACAAATATGATAAAAGCATCCAATAAGATAATGAATTTTAGGAGAGCGCACTTAAGCCTCCATATACCCTTACCTCACGGATAGAAATTTTAAATAATTCAATTTTTAAAAAACCTTTAGTGTTTTTTTACCTGAAATAAAAAGTTTGGAATAATCATATAAAAAATATGTAATGAGCGTACTAAGAAAACTTTTCATCGCATGATTAGATCAAATTTGATAAAAATAATACAATAATAATATAACTATATACTGCATGCATATATTGTATCAAATCATATGTTAATATATATAAATATGAAATTAGTTATAAAATACATTTAAATCGACTTTTATTCACTTGGTGATTCAGTAATTGTTTATGTACTCTTACTTTGAATGACTGTACTAGTACTTGTCGATACTCTTCAAATTGCTAAGCGACGGATCACTTTTTTTTATAATTTCTCGTATATGAACGTTAAGAGGAGAATAAATTGACAAGGAGACATTTAAAGGTAGGTTTTTGTATACCTAATAAACAGTTGTAAATCGTAAATGTTGGATGGACAAAATGATATATTTACAAAGCCGTAAAATGTCAAAGTGGCAGTGAAAATGCCACGCTCTCTTGACAGTTCTGTCTCAGCACATACGTGCACAATATACTACATAGAGCATAAGGAGGAGTTCAGTAACACGAGTTCTTCTATTATTTTTTATACATAAAGATGAGATCACATGTGGAAGACGTATACATATACTATATTGGTAACGGGGATGGTAGGGTGTTGCACTGAACCAGACCATAGCGTGGTAGGTCTTACTCTAATTTCAGCAAGCTACACAGTCCAACTCGCGGCTACATGCTACTCTTGGTCTTCCTGGCAAATCGTCCCGTCCCGCCACCCTCGTTTATCCCTCTCTCGTACTGCACAGCGAAAATACAAAGTCATAATTCTATCCATCTCTGGCTCGTTTCATCTTCGGTCTATCAATCATTTAAACAAACAGTCTCTTATCCGAACTATTGCTCGAAAATGTTGAAACTATGACTGGCTCGGAGCCATCTATTCACAAACTGTTTACTCCAAATCCAACGATAGGGGTTGACTCTTTCAGATCGAGGCCCTTCTGTCTGCTGGTTGAGCCTATCTGCTGCCTGTGCTTTGCACTCGTCTCATTATACAAAGGACAAGAAGGGAGAAAGGATACAAAAAATAGGGAGAGAGGAGAGGGAGATTATAGTGGCGTCATTCTCTCGACATCGGCTGATGCGAGCAGGCGGGAATGCATGGGCTAAACGAATCACTTGTCTTCCCTTTGCAACACGAACAATTGTGGAAAACTTGAGAGTCGTAGAGCTAATACATTTGCAGGATCAAATCTTTAGTGATATTTAATTATATGATCAAGTTGCAGTTTTATTTATTAATTGTAATCATGTCGTATTATAGTATACAAATAATGATCATTCATATATACAATGGACAAGAATCGAACCGAATATAACATCGTGTATCCGTGTATACATAAGAGTGTAAAAGTGATGTGCGGCCAAAATTTAAATTTACTTATGCTGAATCACATTATTAACAATTTGTATAGATATATGTTTGGTTTCCTACTTTATTCCAATCTTCTAAAATTCAATTTTTTGCATAATTTAAAAGATTATGTTAATCTCTGATGTATTCACTGCGACAATGTTAAAATTTAAATAAGTGAAGCAAGTATTTCGGCTTTCTCATTTCATCTAAAGACACCATGTAGGATTTTACGAGCCAAAGTGTTTCGGTTAATTTATCGAGGAAAGTACTATGTAACATTTTTTAGCAAATTACTGAAGGTATTTCTACTTAAAAAATTCCGATTTGGCTTTTAGAAACGAAGAAAAAAAATATAAAAAAAAACCGATAAACTTATTATTTGCTCGACTTATTTAAAACATAAACAAACTTTGTCGCAGCTGCTTTCGCTCAGTTACAGAACGTCCAATTATTTTTATAATTATTCGAAAAATTAGTTTCCAGGAGGCTGGAATCAAACAAGAGATAAACAATTTTTAATGTTGCGCACATCATTGCTACACCCTGTGTACATTCATATAATGTTAGTTGAAATATATTCAAACGTTTTGTCTTTTTATTGCTTTTATTTATGAAATTATACAAATTTCTATTTAAAGTTTATTATTGCATGTGAGTGAAATATATAATATTGTAAACGGCATACATACAGGATTACTAAATTTTTTCATAATTTTACTTGCATAATAGTGTGGTCTAACTTCACTTCTCAATGAATAGATTCCGATGTTGTATATAATTACCCGCCTCATATTAGAGGAGGAAATATAGTAACTCTCAAATCGAAATTTTTAATCATCTTCATTTAATGGATATAGGATACGAAACATTAATTTTGTACAATTAAATATTTCCTCGTAACATTAATCCTATACATGTACAATGCAAGCATAATAATATATTATGAGAAAGACGGTGATTTAATTTAGGAGTTCCTAACTGGATTGCTAATGAAATTATTTCAATTAATAATAGCTGCAATTTAAACTTAAATAAAACAAAATTCCATAAAATTAAATCAAACAGAAAATATGGAGCAGAGAAACTCTTTGCTGTCATGCCTCGATGAAGTTATAAATTAATACAAAATAATTGTGAATTCACAACCCAAATAGTATAATATGTATTGTATTGATTTTGTTATTTATTATTAACTCTGTATGTAATGTACAAAAAGTAAAACTTGTAATATAAAGAACATATAGATTGATTAAAAAATGATCGAGTTACAGCAAATTGAGATTTAATTTAGTAAATGATCGATATATAGTGTAAATAGCAGGTTGTGGGATATAAAAGGAAAATAGATTTACTTGGTCTTATGGTTTTATTACTACTGTGGTAGAAAACCGAAAACGTGTAAGTACGAAGAGATTTCCTATTTCTGTGGTACACTTATACGAGTGATTTTGGCTTTTTGGAAATTTTTTTTCAGTAAACACGTTGTTCAAAAATTTCAATGGCAGCATTTAGTCATTATAGCTGTTAAGCCTTGATAGGGTGAAATTTGCTTTTAGCTAGCGTAGAATTGTTTCAGCTTTTTTGGTTTTAGTTTTCTGATGAAATTACAAACATGCAATGACGTATAATGGGAGCTAAAGGGGTTGGACCCTCAATCCCGAATTGTAATACTGGCCTAAAGAAAAAAGGGGGTAGGAGGGGACATGATGCATGTTGAGGGATGACGTAATGGAGGTCGCTCGGGGGGAGAGAGAGGGGGGGGGGAGCAAGTATTCCCCATGCAGACTACTTGAACAAGGCAATATTAGTTATTGAGTATAGCTCTGGCAGGTCTCATAGGGTGGATGTGGCTACATATTTGAAGCTCTACGTGTCACCTCTCAAAACCTCAAAATTACCACAGTGTTAAGTGCAGTTAATTTTCTCCAAATAATTACTTTATCCTATTCTCCATATAATTTTCTAATAAGTATTAGAAATTAGAAAAAACACTCTGCTTCCTTTTTCCTATAGAACCTAATTATCTGGTTAGCTTAGAATTTGGAAAATAATTGTATATTACTAAAATTAGAGTAATAGGAGAGCTTTGAAAAATATCTTTATAAGTCGTACTGTTATACATAATAGGAGACTTTTTCATTTATACATATATAGGTAACTTTAAATTGAAAGCTTAAATTCCCTACAGTATCTTGGCTAGCGGATAACATGGCCTCTTTGAATTATCGGCTGGCATACTATATATATAGTTCCAATCGAATTACCAATTACCGCTATAAATTAATATGGCAGGTAACGCGTTGACGCTCCTAATAGGGCCATACGATATAGTAGGAACTAACCTGTCTGGTTTTGCGAGATTCCCAGCAGTAATAGCAGCAGCAGATTGCTTGCCAATTTCTTGCGCCCGTTTTCCTAAACGACGATCATTCATTTTCCCTGTGCGTATAATTCGGCTAGATTTAACTTTTGGGTCTCGCTACACACGAGCGGTACCCTTTCTACCTATGTACAATTACACGGCTATATTTCGCCAATCTGGCTTAATATAAACTTCAATTTGATGCTTGGCTCGACCAGTAAGCTGCAGCCCTTCTAATGTCATGATATATATAGGTATTATACACAGCATTTACTGACAAGGAAAATAATTGGTGCCTATACACTTATATAGCGAATATACTAGATATATCGATTTCACTGGTTAAATTCGATTATCTGATACGTTGCAATACATAACCAACGTTATATGAGATAAGCTTTGCTATGTGACTATGGTAAAAGTTTATAACATATTTGTCATTGAGAAGAAATTAAGCATTATTGAAACTCCTAAATGACGTATACAGGGTGTATCATTGAAATTGCACCAGAGATAGAACATAAAAATTTATTTTTCTTCGTAAGTATAGGAGATATTAATTTTTTGTATAGGACTTTTTTGATTACAAATACAAAGGAGCTTCAAAAATGTTGTACAAAAATTTAATATCTTTTATATTACACAGGTAAATGAATTTTTATGTTCCACCTTTGGTGCGCTTTCGGTGATACATCCTGTGTTTTATGGTGAATGTCGTAGTTTAGGGCGAATTTTGACGCTGACGGATTTAACACATATGGTCTGTTGATAAAGAACATGAAGACAATATTTTATATTTCAATTGTATACAATACAGAGAGTGTTTTATAAAGAAGTTTAATATCCGTTTTAAACAAAAGATTTGTTCTAAACGCTTTTTTAGACTTGGGTAATGAATTAACTTTACACCAATATTTTCGTCTGGTAGTTGTCACTGTCTGTATAATACTGTGTTGATCTGGTCTGTTACGTAAGAATTTTTGTACTGTCCTTTCGCTGGGCCTCTCCTCGCGATCGCAACCGATAGCCGCCGAATACGACAACCGCCGACTACAGCCGAGAGAAATCGAACATATTAGTTCGATGGAGGCGCGAAATATGGAAGACAGTTAGCTATATCGAGGTGATAGTATGTCTCTTTTATTACATACAAGTCGTGCACAACTTAGTATGAATGCCAGTGACCTCGTAGTTTTATCTATTTTTGTATGTGCATGTTAGGCCCTTGATTGATAGAAACACATCCATGTATACATATCGTACATGTATATATATATATATATGTATGAATGTGTATTTGTGTAAGTATTTTGGATGCATCCATTTTTTATGATATTAATATATGCAACATACTCCCCCGTTGAGAGGTGACGATCAAACCCAAATCTTTTGGCACAGTATTATGATTCGTGAACATATAGCAGTTTATTATATTTTTATTACAATGACAAGAATCACAAATAATATTGAAATTATGATATGATACTATATAAACAACAAAAAATTGACTGTAATTATAAATGTTTACAATTTTGATTAAAAATTGTACATATGATTAAAGAAAAAATAAAAGAAATACAGTTTTGTTAAAGTTAATGTGTCATTATGACAGGACTGGCAATTCGCAAATATGGTTTACTGCTCGTTTTAGTAATCCTGATTTTGTCCTTAAAGTAACTGTACGGATTACTCCATCAAGGCCGGGATGAAGTTCTTCAACTCTTCCTAGAACCCACTGAGAGCAAGGTAATGTTCGATCCTTAATGAGTACCAAAGATCCAAGTTTAATATTAGGCTCTTTATTTTTCCATTTTTGTCGAATTTGCAATCCATTGAGATATTCTAGATTCCAGCGTGACCAAAAGTTTTGTCTCATTTGAGATAAATGCTGCCATGTGGACAACTTATTTACGGGAATCAAGGACAAATCACCCTCTGGCAAGGTCGTAAAAGTTTTTCCAATCAAGTAATGAGCTGGCGTTATTGCTTGTAAGTCATTTGGGTCTGATGACACAGCAGCAATGGGTCTTGAATTTAGAATTCCCTCAACTTCAATAACAAATGTATTAAGCTCTTCGAATGTAAGTAAGGTTTCGCCGATCACCCTTTTGAAGTGATGCTTAAAAACTTTTACTGTGGCCTCCCATAGCCCCCCAAAGTGTGGGGCCAGAGGTGGTATGAAATGCCAAGTAATTCGTCGATCACTTGCAAATTTATTTACTATATTTTTATGATTGTCAGAGTTAAACAGTGCATGCATTTCTTTTAGTTCATTATTTGCACCCACAAAATTGGTGCCATTATCGGAATGAATGTGTTCTGGGATGCCTCTTCTCGAAATGAAACGTTTTAAGGCTGCAATAAAACCTTCTGAAGTTAAATAACTTACCACTTCAAAATGTACTGCTTTCATTATCATGCAAATAAAAACACACACATAGGCCTTTACTTTATTACGATTACGATGTTTTTTTTCTTTGATAAAGAATGGTCCGCAATAATCTATTCCCGTGTGGATGAAAGGCGCAGTTGGATTAGTTCGAAAATTAGGTAAATTTCCCATTTTATATTTCATCATGTCTGATCGAAATCGAGAGCAACGTATACAATTTTTAACAATTCGTCTTATTTGGTTTCGTCCGTCTGGAATCCAAAATTTTTCGCGGATATTGTAATGAGTTGTTTGAATTCCAGTGTGGAAATGAGACTCGTGATATTCGCGTATAATACAATCAGTTATATGGCATTTATTAGGAAGAAGTATAGGATGTTTCCTAGAAAACTCAAGATTAGACTGGCTCAACCTACCACCTACTCTGATAAGTTCATTTTCGTCTAAAAAAAGATCTAGATTAGAGTGCTTGCCCTTATGTATAGAAGACCCTTTTAATAGCTTTAATTCATCTTTAAAATAGACGGTTTGTACCAGTCTTAGAACTCGAATTTCAGATTGATTTAGTTCTGTAGCATTTAAACTACTTTTGTTGTTATGTAAGTTCGATTTCTTCCATCTTAAACAATGCGCAATAACCCGAATTAATTTAGTGTATGAAGAAAATCGTTCAATGAATTTTGTGTCAAATGTTAAAACAGTGAGACATATACTTCGTTTCATTTCTGGTATTTCGTTATGATCAACCGTTAATTTCGGCCATTTATTTTCTACGCTTGATAACCAATTAGGGCCATTGAACCATAAATGATTTTTTATAAATTCACTTGGTAATTGTCCCCGAGATATAGCATCGGCCGGGTTGTCATCTGTTCTAATGTGTCTCCAATCTTTCGCGTTTGTTATATCTTGGATGGTGCTTACCCGATTTGCTACATATGTTTTCAACAGGTGTGTTGGAGTGTTAATCCAATTCAATACGATGGTAGAGTCACACCAAAATATCACCTTTTTAATGGAATCAACATTAAATATTTTGTTTGCTTCTTGATACAATTTCGATAAAAGCAGTGCACCGCATAGTTCTAATCTTGGAATCGTTAATTGCTTCAATGGCGCCACTCTAGATTTCGCAGTCATCAAACAGCAATTTGTGTTTCCTTTCTTATCTTGTGAGCGAATATATATGCAAGCACCATAACCAGCGTTGCTCGCATCACAAAAACCATGAATTTGTATTTCTACGTAATTTGATATTATCATTTTTCTACTGACAGTTACTTCTCCCAACATTTCCCATTGCTGAGCAAACGTTAACCATTTTGTATATATATCCGGTGTAATGGTTTCGTCCCAATGAATACCGGATCGCCATATATCTTGCATAATCTTTTTAACATAAAAAATCACGGGACCTAATAATCCTAACGGATCGAAGATCTTTGCTATTTCTGATAGTACGTTTCTTTTTGTTAATCTTTCGTTATGTAATATTGAATTTGGTATGTAACAAATTTGGTCATCTGCAATGCGCCATGTTATTCCTAATGTTTTCAACATTGGCTCAATTTTTAAAAGATATTCAGTTTTTTCAATGTTTAATGCTAAATCCTTTATTATACTTGCTTCATTGGAAGCCCATTGACGAATATTGAATCTGCCCAATTTTAATATCGCCATTATTTCATCTCTTATTTCTATGGCTTCTTTAATTGAGTTAGCACCTGTTAACAAATCATCTACATACATATGACTCTTTACTATGTTTGCTGCTCTTGGAAATAGGTGGGCTTCATCATTTGCCAGTTGATGAAGTGTTCTTATTGCTAAAAATGGGGATGATGCCACACCGAAAGTCAACGTATTTAGTTCAAATGATTTTATTTCCCCGTTTTGTCGCCAAAGTATACGTTGAAATCTTCTGTCCTCTGGGTGTACCCATACTTGGCGATACATTTTTTCTATATCTGCTATAATAACGTAAACATATGTTCTAAATCGCATTAAATGTATAGCTAATTGTTCTTGTATATTAGGTCCTGTCATCAATAAATCATTTAATGATTTACCGTTGTTTGTCTTTGCCGACGCATCAAAGACAATTCTAAGTTTGGTAGTTGCACTAGTTTCTTTTACAACCGCGTGATGAGGCATGTAATATTCTAAACCCGATACTGGTTGCGCTAGAGACATGTGTCCCAAACTTATATATTCATCAATCATTCGTGAATATTCTTCTCGCATTTTTTCATCTTTATTAAGTTTACGCTCTAATAATAAAAAGCGCTTAAGAGCTATTGTTTTAGAATCGCCTATTTTTTCGCATTCGTTACGAAATGGTAACCTAACAGTGTAACGGCCATTAATTTCTCGAGATACAGTTTTCGTATAGTGTTCTTCACACTGAATTTCTTCGACCGTTCGCGATTCGTGTTCTGGTAACTCCTCAATTGTCCAGAATCTGTTTATTAAATTTTCTAAGTTTGTCAAATTACATATTTGTTTTGCATCGTACCTCATATTCACACTGCCGGCTACTAACCACCCTAATCGTGTCTTTTGTAAATAAAAATCATTATTATTCATGGATAAATTTATTTGCCCTAATGATAAAAGTGACAACGTGGTGCCAGCACCTATTAAAATATCAATTGCTTGGGGACGATGAAATTCTGGATCCGCTAATTTCAATCTCACCGGAATTTGTATTGAATTTCGAGGAAAAACTTCATCTGGAATACGATCTGCAATTGTTGGTACAACCCAACATGTTAATTCTTTTTGAAAATTGTTATGTGTAGATTGCATCGTGACTTGAACTACGCCTTGCGCATTTGTTGTTTGATTATCAATCGTACCAATCGTTATTGTTTTTCGAGTTATTGTTAAGTTTAGTCTTGTTACCGTCGCTTGAGATATAAAATTCGCAGTAGCGCCGGTATCAAGCAACGCACGGCATTTCTTTGAATTACCTTGTTTATCCTTTACATAGATCACTGCGGTAGTTAGCAGTTGCGGCGCATTATGATACAACGTGTTTATGTTGTAGCTTGCATTTTTTGTTTGTCATGCAGTATTAGGTTCGGTTTCTGCTATCTTTGTTATGTTTTCGTTTTTTGTTTCAAGAGTTTTGTCACTGAAATGTATCAGCGTATTGTGACGCCTTTGACAAATTACGCATCCCGACGATCTACACTGTTTTCCTCTGTGCGAACGTAAACAATTGAAACATACTTTTGCGGCCTTTACTGCATCTATTCGTTTAGGTACCGATAATTGTTTAAAAACTTCGCATTTGAATAGAGGATGTGATTCCTTTTGACAAACGGAACATTTATGCGTCGAATTTAGAAGAAATGCTTTATTCGCGTTGTTTTGACGTTTTTTCTTGCAAGGAGTAGGATTGACTGCTGACTCGGATTCTGCTGGTCTAATTCTCTCCTGTCGCGACGCGCAGACAGCGGATTTATATAGAAATTCGTATAGTTTATCTAATGACGGCATTTCGTCTCTGTTTAAAGTAGATTCCCACTCTTTTAATGTGTTTTTTGGTAATCGGGTCTCAATAATATATATTGCTATTTCTGGGGAGAATACTACGCCTAATTCATTTAAAGATGCTATGTTTTGCTGCATGTCGTCAGCAAGTTTTGAGAAACCATTCGAAGTTCCCTTGTTAAGCGTTGGAAGATCAAAAATCATCGATATGTGTTGGGATACTAATACTCGTTTAACCTCATAAGATCTGACTAACAATTCCCAAGCTTTTTTATAATTGTTTGGATGTACTGAAAACACATCTAATTTTTTGGATGCTTCCCCTACTACTACAGATTTTAAGTAATGGAATTTATCTAACTCGGTCAAATCTGATCTTGAATCTATTACGTTTAAAAACATGTTTTTGAATGAAAGCCAATTTTCATATTTGCCATCGAAATTCTGTAGTGATATTTTTGGCAATTTTAATTTGGGATTTTGACTATTGTTCTCATCTGATGCTGTGCTGCTACGACATGATTCCTCGGATAACGTAGTTGTACTTGTACCGGCATTCTGATTTGTATTAAGCAATTTTCGAACTCTACTCATTATATTGTAATACCGTTCTTGTATTGTATGAAAATCTTTTACATGATTTTCGTTTGGGTCTAAAACCATAAGCTCGTCCGATGCTTCTTCAAGTGCACTGTATAATTCCGACAATCTTTTAATTCTTAAATCAATAGATATTTTGTCTATTTCGTCTTTTTCGAGAATATTGTTAACTATTGTCATTTGCGATTTGAAAGCTGTTCTTTTTTGTAATAATAATTTTATTCTATCGACCATTTTGCTGCTGTATCCTGTTAAATTATGATTGACCCAAAATGACTCACCGAATGATGATTATAAATTTGTCCTTGGGGATGTTTTTGTCCTTTTCCCAGTATGTATTTGTTTTCTTCTTTCTTGAGGAAACCTCACAGGAGGCACCATAAAAATGTTCTAAACGCTTTTTTAGACTTGGGTAATGAATTAACTTTACACCAATATTTTCGTCTGGTAGTTGTCACTGTCTGTATAATACTGTGTTGATCTGGTCTGTTACGTAAGAATTTTTGTACTGTCCTTTCGCTGGGCCTCTCCTCGCGATCGCAACCGATAGCCGCCGAATACGACAACCGCCGACTACAGCCGAGAGAAATCGAACATATTAGTTCGATGGAGGCGCGAAATATGGAAGACAGTTAGCTATATCGAGGTGATAGTATGTCTCTTTTATTACATACAAGTCGTGCACAACTTAGTATGAATGCCAGTGACCTCGTAGTTTTATCTATTTTTGTATGTGCATGTTAGGCCCTTGATTGATAGAAACACATCCATGTATACATATCGTACATGTATATATATATATATATGTATGAATGTGTATTTGTGTAAGTATTTTGGATGCATCCATTTTTTATGATATTAATATATGCAACAAGATTAGTTAATAACGATTGTTTCTTTTAAAATTCTTTATTATCCTTTAAAATTAGGCTTTAGCATCACAAAAACACCTAATATACTAAACAGATTACTACACATATAATATTAAATAAAAGAATTATGTAATGCTAAACTATACTATATATAGGAGGTTTTTTTAGTATATTAAGACTAATATTTATTCTTCCAAGTTCGTCGCTTGAAACGTCTCAGAGCATAGAGGAAAAAAGACGAGCCTTTCCACATAACTATGCCAGATATGAAACTTTTACATAGGATCTTCTTAAAACCTTTTATTATATATATAGTATACATATTTGTACTCCAAAACTCTTATGTAAAACTTTGATATCTTTAATAGCTATACAGAGAGATAGTGATGATATTGAAATCAAGGGGTAGAAGTCAACCAACAATTCATAATTCAGTTAAATTTGGGAAGATAAAATGAAATTAATAAATAGAATTTTTAAATAAAACACGATATTTATTTTTTGAATAAATATCGTGACAAGAAGATAAGGGGAAAAAGCTATACAAGAAGAGGGGCTACTCTGCCACGTTTTACGCACATTTATATACAATACATAACAAGCATACGGAAGAAAAAGGATAAAAGATATGGAAAGAAGACAAAAATTATGGAAGTAGCACTGGAAGTTAGGGAAGATACGATATATACGATAGGAAGGAGTGAAAAGATACGGAACAGTAATAAAGATAATAATAGTGAGGTGGAAGGAGAGATGTAACTCCCTATACAGCAAGCACAAATACTTTTCTGCGGCTTCGACAATCATTCATCTTCATCGAAATTAGTAAACCATTACCAACAAAATTAGTCGAACCCGCCACTACTCTGTATGGTGCGGCAATTCAGGAGTCGATCTAGTATAGGGAAATGGGTCATTTATTCTCTTCTTCCTTTTTTGCAATTCGGTTTCAATTTTTGAGTTCCCAAATTCAGTCAAAATCCAATCCTTATCCGGTATCAGTTGGTGACTTTCGGGGAATATTTATTTGATCCAAATAATTGATTATGGATATTTGCGTTCCGTGTGTGTCTTATTGCTTCAGTCTAGGATAGTAATGGTTGGTAACATTTTGTAGCGTTTGTTGATAGTTTAGCCTCTTATAGTTTGCGGGAGAATACGAAGGGAGCAGGCAGTTCAATTTCTACAGCGAATGGTCCTTTGTGACTTTGGACAGGCTCTTAGGTACTATGGAAAGGAAACAGAATACTAAGGAGAAAAGTATAGTTCGAGATAGAATACCGAAAACGTGAAAATGTAAAATAAAATAACACTCAATCGTCTACACCGTCTCTTATAATAATAAGCATAATTCTTTCGTGTCCAAAAATTACAATGTTTTTTATCTAAAAAATACATTACTGATTTAGGGAAATTTGTCAGATTTATACCGAATAATAAAATTTAAATTCTATACTGAGCTTTGGGTGACACTAATTGAGAGGAGTAAAAGTAAGCGTCGTAACATAGTTTACTATGTTACAATATATATAAACATACTTTGTGGCACAATATAGTGGATTCTTATTTGACTCTCTTTCTTACTTTCTTTAAATGTATACTGTAATATCTATATCTGCATCACTCGCCTTTCTATATTCTAAATATCCTTCCATTCCTTACGATTGTGTGGTCTTTCCTCCTCATTTCCGTGGTCGTGTTTACATTACAGTCTGACACTTTGTTTACGAGGCGTGCATTTTGTAAGTGTCATGCTGCCGGCGAAACGTTAGCGAAATTTGCGTAGCTGTCAGCTACCAGCGAGAAAAAATCCGATAGCGACGAATTTTCTCATTCGCTGCAGCCTCTTGCACCCATCCTCCATCACCACCTTTTTCAACGAGGGGTGGTTGACCTCTTCGAGTACTTCCACTACTTTAATCCGGCCCAATTCCGTCAAGACGCCAACTTTCCTATCTCTCAGTATCTGACTTTTCTTAATATAATTTGCTTTGCAAAACATTCAATGCCACGAAGCTCTGAACTGCCTTGAACAAATACTTTAATCGATAAATCCATGACAATTGATATTGTTCCCAATCGTGCCGATCGAGATTGGATAAATGAATACATTGCTGTAACGGGATTAATTTCTTCAAAGTATCCATAGATTAACAGAGCCTTTTATAAAACTTGAATAATCACGGAATAGCGTTTATACTCGATCGATTAACTACTGAAATTATTCGATCCTTGACAGTAATATAAAAGTGTTATAGCACACGAGCTCACTAACGGTTACTCAAAGAGTTGTAATAATTGAGATAATCTAGATCATGCGAAAATAATACGAATGCGGTTCTGAAATTATTTATTTACGATTATCACCTATCAAAAGTCACAATTAAGTATTTTGTAAAATGGGGTTTGCTTGATTATAAATCTACAGAAATAAGAATCATGGAACACATTAGACTTAATGTGCAAGAGATAATTCGAGAGTGCATGATAACTATTTTATTATAATAATTGCAATGATATCAAATAAATTGGAAGAAAATAATTGATTCTTTGAGCTGCTCACGGGTTCATAACATTGCACTAAATATATAATTTATAAAATGCAAAGATTTTCTATATACATATAATATAATGTTTTGAATTGAAAGTTCTTGACTCTACTTGCAATTGTTCGGGACAAAAGCTGGAAGGTTTAAGATTTAGGTTGCTTGAGTTGACATTGAGAAAAGATTTCGATACAGGCGTCCAGTTTCTCGTCCAGTTGAGCTCTTTGTAAAATCCCCGGAACTCTATATATTGAAATTACAATTATATGCTTTGCTGCTTCACGAGTTTTTACCGCATGTTCTTTTTATTAATAAAATTCGGCTACATTTTGCGTTGCAAGTCCTGAAAAATCGTTAATGTATTAGAAATTGCTTTAATTCACCCTATATTATCATATTTCTTTAGGGTAATCACACATTTTAGTGTGTAATATAGTATGTTTTAATAACGCTTATCAAAAAAGAAGATGAAACATTTAAAAATTCAATAGGGGAGCTCTCACGGCTGATCCTGATTGTGATGGACTAATTGCACGACAGCTGACAGACAAAACCCTTTTCATTACAATAGTGTTGCACGAGTTGTGCTGGTCGTTCGTAAAATTGGTCACGTGGCTGCTGCTACTGCTGCTGCTGCTGCTGGATGGCCTGGATGCGTTTGGAGGACGCGTGGCGGTGAGGATTGACGGGCGTAGAAAGGGGAGTTCTGGTTCGTGGAAAACGCCATCGAATTCGAATGCAATTGCAATGTGTTACGTAGCGCAAAGCGGGTGTAGCGATCGCGCGTCTGTCTCGACGGACTTGCATGCTTTCTATTTAGCTTCAAAATCAGCTTCCAATCCACTAACGTCGCATTTGTCTTCGCGAAGACCCTCGTCAGGTGCAGACGCGCAAGCAAATAATGTCGTGGATTCAGAGGCTCCCCTTTCCCCTCTGCGTCTATAAGCTCTATAGGTGCTTCATTCACACACACACACACACACACAACGCAAACTTTACACCTATCAGAAATTACCTATGTAATAATTTCACAAAAATTTGTTGACCGAAGTGTAGTATTAATAATCAAGTTCATAGTACGCTATATATGTTTAGTATAGCTAACTGCAGTAATATCAACATTAATCTATTAGATCATATTGATAATAGTCCAACAAATAATATAGCCAGTAGCAATTAAATGATAATAAATAGCTGCTAGAGTAAAATTTTACATGGTGTAAGTAAATGAGGCCCACGTACGTAAAACGTTAAATGAAAATTTACAATTTCGCTGAGCGTAAAAACACATTTGCAATTCTGGAAAATATCGCAAAGATTGAATTAATTATCATTTTATGGAATAAAATAATATATATTAATACTACTGATAAAAAGGTAGTCTGTTGGCGTAGGATAATAAATAATCAGCAGTTGTTACAAAGAAAAATACTACATAATTCGTAAAAGAGTTGCTTGATCAATTATTAAAAAAAGGACCAAAGTGCTAAAAATCCACAGTACTCGTTTTGCTCGTTTAAGTGTGTTGAATGAGAAACCCAAGTCTCAACATATAATATAATATGCTTCCCGATATGACTGTAAATTTATCAACAATAATAAACATCGTAATTTAATGAGTTAATAATTCTACGCATCCAACCAAAATGTAATGTAGAATTCGAGGAGTGAAAATATATATATATGCGTTATACATGAATTATAAAAACATATTGTCGATTGCAATATTGCAATATCGGTCGAGCGAGCGAAATATTCCTTTAGGATGATTAAAATCTTCAATATTGCGAATTTCATTGCGCTCAGAGTTCTCGCTATCCGTCGATTAATAAAACGATATTGACTGTTTCCTGAAATGAGAGCTTTTTTTCTTGTTTCGTATATGCGAATTCTTTTGAAGGAGACATAGCAACTGTCAATGGGGATTGCATGCAACTCCTTCAGAGATAATATATTCTTCTATTTATCGCATGTTCTACCAAGTCCACTGTATGTGGTCAATTCGATATATAATGATGTGAGAAAAAGAGAGAAAGAGAGAGGGAGATTGATGTGTGGATATTGTTGATAGAATAAGTATCGTAGAAGGGATAGTGGAACCTACCTCACGAAAAATCTGCATATACTATGCCAACAAAACCTTCTATCCTCTTTTCTCTATCGGTAAAGGCTTAATACTATACATCTAAATACACAGAATACTGCACCGCAAAGGCAACAGAGGTATTTTCAGGAAATATAAACGTTTGTTAGAAAAATATCCGGACACGTCAATTTATGCGTTGAAGGGCCCATAAAGTAATTACATAGAAAATATTCTAGGTGGAGAAACATGGAAGCTATAAAGGTCGCCTTGAGTTTTTTTAAAAGGACCACCTATATTTTGTTACGTTCTTGTGCAACTTATCGCAAAAGCCATCCAAACTATTATATTAATTTATCATTTTATCCAGTCTTTTATGAGACCTTTCGATTTGAAGTATTGTATCCATATTGGTGTAGTGGTGGTCGAAGTAGTGTTCATGACTGCTATACCAATAGACACGTATATTCGATAACCTACGTATACACTTTTAAATTGAAATATCTCGTAAACGATTGGATGAAATGAAAACATGAAGAGAGGGTCTCGAAGGGTTGTTGAGATCAGCTAAAAGAATATAATGCAATAAAAAATGGATGGTGCTATTTAAAAGTCGAAAACCTTGAGTAATTTTTTGTGTGGAAAACTATAAGCGCCCTCGAACTGTGCAAATTTGTTCTCTCATTAAGAATAATAGGTATATATTTGAGATCATCGTACTTGCTTGAATATCCGTTATACATGAGCAGGCGCAGGCTCTACAGTGAGCTTAGTTATATTAAACCTTATATCTACCTTAAATTTTATTAAATTTAACTAGTTTATTCCAATATTATTAGAGAAACCAGCATTTACAAAAATTCCTCCATCAGACTTTTAATGTATGGCTTTTGTAGCGAGATAAAGCCTTTTGTGAAAGAAAGCAGAATGAGGATGAAAAAGGTAGAATAGTGGCGTTTGAGTTGTGTAATTGGATAGATTGGCTGGGTGAATAAATAATCAAGTTTGATTTGACTCAATGAGGGCATTATTTGAGGAGAAATCGTGTCAAACGTCCAACGTTTCCGGATTAAAGGACGGCCAACGATTTCTTTTGGCTCGTTGAGCCTTGCGCGTCCTTAATACGATCACACAATCGGTTGGGTTCTCGTGCCACGTGCTTTGTGTAAACGACGAGTGCTCGCTCGTGTCAGAAAATCCTTAGGAAAATTTTCGCTTTGAAAAACTCTGGAGCGACATGAAATTATTATTTGCACGCGTGACGATCGATTGAGAAAGCAAGCATTTTGATCTGGAGAAAAAGGGGATTTTCGATGTTTCATTTGTTCGCGCTCTGAGTCAAGAGGGTGAAAGCTTCGTGGGGAAATAAACCAATCGCAATTGAGGAAAGTTTAGATGCAAATACGAATCCAACATGATGCTGGGTGTAAACATTTGATTCTACCATCTGTATAGTATAGAATCTATATAATGTATATGGAATAAGTTGATGTAAACGTAAACGCAACACGCTCGCAACGCATTAGTTGGATTCAAAAAAATGTTCTGCGTTTCCACTAGATTATTGTAATTAATGGAAACGTGAAACGCGAGAATTCGTCGAATTACATATTATAGCAGTGATTGTCGCGTAATCAATTGTATTGACTTGCTTCTCTCAGTTGCGAATTACTCGATATTCCCTCTACAAAAATATATGATAGCCTAATGAATTCGGAAATTGATGATCAGCTGGATGAATAGCTAGGGGGGAGGGAGCGTTGGACTGGAAAATTCTCGAATGGCAGCATCAATGATGAACGAAAGGAAATCCGTGTGACGAGAGTGCGAAAACTCTGCGAACTTCACGGTTTCTACATGAGTTTTTTTTTACATTCAGCTTTTTGTAGGAGCGCGTATGAATAAGACACTTCGAAGTGCATTCACAGTTTCAATGGAAAATGTGCTGTATGCTTTGTCACAGTTCGTCGTTGTCATTTTTATTGTTGCTCCTTGCAGACAACATTCCACTTTTTACTATTTCACTGGACGCATCAGTCATCGTTCCTCATATCGCTGTTGTCGTTTATAATCAAATGGTTCGTTGAGCGATTAATTTTATATTACGTATAATATATGGGAGTATCAATTCGAATTATTGTATATAGTTATTCAATTAAATGAACTCTGTGAGAAACATATACTATATATATGACGTCAAGAATCTTGGTTCACTTAAGGATTTTCAAGGGTGAGCCCTTAACCATGTTGGTAGGACCTGATGATCCTTCAAACTATTTAGGCGCATCAATCACTAGACCACTTATTTTCCTTTCAGATTTCCAACCTCTCCGTTTGGCACGCTTGTATTACGATCTACTCGGTACACAATGTTAGATAAATTGATTTAACGTAAAGTACCCATCCAATTTTAGTAAGTTCTTTTCTTTCAAATCCTTCAATTATTGATAATTTTGCAGTTCAAGATTTGTAATATAGAAAGAGACGCGTATATTATAGATACTATATAAAAATTGTAATAAAAGTTTATTATATACGGGATCTAATAAAAGCGACTGAGGCAGCAATAAGTATGGTTATTGGCGAATAGGAATTTTATAAAGGAACGGATAGGCGGACAGGGGGAAATAAGAAGCGTACTAATGGCACACTTCTTTCACTCCTTGCAAGAACAGTGTTCTGTTGTATCGTAAGTAGTAACAGCTGTAGCTGTAGGTATATGTATAAATATACAGGGTGTTCCAGACCACCAGTCTACACACCCTTTAAATTTCAGAAAATTGAAAGATAGTATTAGCTATGTTAAGTATACTTTTTCATTTCGCGACTCTTCCAGATTTTGATTGGAATCGGAAATGCAGATCCAGACGGGAGGTATATTTTTGAAACGGAATCCTTTATTTTTTATTGCAAATTCTTGTAGCTTATCTCAAAATCCTTTCAAATCACTATTTCCATTGTTCAATTTCATATACTCGTTTACGAGATGTTTCATTTTGAAAGTATATGCAAGTGAGCATCGTGACAATCACAAACACTACTTCGGCCAAACGTACACCAATAAGCATGCAACTTCAAATCGAAATATCTCGTAAACAACTGGATAAAATGAAAAATTTAAAAGAAGGCTGCTTGTGTATAAAGATCTTGAGATAGATTACAAGAATTTGAAGCAAATGTAGGGAATTCTATTTCAAAAAACAAACTTCCGGTTCGAATACTGTATTCCCGATATTAAGCGAAAGTTGGATGTGCTGCTAATTGAAAGGGTATATCTGAAAAAACTAATATCATTCTTCATCCAATTTTCCGAAAAAATCAATTTTCTAGAATTTCAAAGGATGGACGAGTGATCAGGCTGGACACCTTATATATACATTCTATTTAACGAGAAAACACGAAGATCTTTTGACAAGTTTCAGTACTTTGCTGCGCGCACATACACACACACATATCGCCTAATACTGAGTGTGTTCAGAATGTTATGTATATCTATAAGATAAAGATATGAGAATGACTGATCAGAATAATTTAGTAAAATATGTAGGAATTAAGAATTGAGTTTATCTGCACGACACGAGCATGCTCTTGCAATGGACATAGAGTTTAAATTAAGATTCATTTTTCATCTTTTAAAGTTGAAGTGTAAAAGTAAGAAAAAAATATAATTATAATTGGGAAAGAGCGGATGAGTATAAAAATGTGACATTATTCCTATTTGCTCTCGCGGATAACGATACTATTATCGATCCAACTGAAGTAGACTGTATTTTTTCAGAGAGTCAGTGGTTTCCTATGCAAAGCTTTATCAAGTAAAAACATGTGTTATAAGAAAGGCTGTGTGGGATATCACACAAAGCGAATATCTATTCTCGTTTTTATCTTTATGAGAAGGATTGACGATTGGAAATAAACATAGAAAACACAATTCATATATAGCCGTCATATTATACATTGCTATATTCGCAGTTTTATTACTATTTGAGAAGGGTTTTTTCTTAATCTCTTCAGCTCTATTTCAATATCAATAAGATAAGATCTTGTTTGAAATAGTTTATTTGTTAGACGATTTTAAAGTTATTATATAGTTACTGCAAGTAACCGAGAATGAACTGAAGTTAAAAAACGGTTTTCTCATGTCGTTAGAAAATCACATTATCTTTGGGCTTTTAACTAAGTTTCCAGATGAAGTAGCATTGTCAATTGGAAAGTCGAACATGAGTTGGCTATCAGATTTGGCAGAGGATCCTGTAGGTCGATATGAGAATATCGGCTCTTGCTAGGAAATGCAGCGAGGTCGAAAGGAGTTGGCTTATTGAAAGCAGAAAAGAAGGATGAAAGCTTGTGGTGGAGGATAGGATTCAGAGAGAGAGAGAGAGAGAGAAAGAGAAAGAGAAAGAGTTGGGGTGCTTTCTCTCTCTCTCTCTCTCTCTCTCTCATACTGGGGACTGAATTGAGCTGAGTTGAGGGAATGATGGGGAGGTGATGGGGAATTATTCGAGAGTGGCGCATATACACTGTCTCCATATATGAGATGCGCCTTCTGCTGATACCGTTCCAACAGATTCATTCATTCATTCATCTGTTCGTTCGTTCGTTCACCATTGATTTATTTAATAAACAGCAGCAACGGCAGCTTCGGTATTTACATTGAACGCTGCCGACTTGGGAAGCAAAGCCCGATAGTGTAAGCGAACAGTGGAAAGATAGCTGGGATTTATTGAAACATTCCCACGCAGGATTTGTCACACCAATCGTATATATATATATATATATATATATATGCAAAAATCCTTCCTTCTTTCGGTGATGATAAAAAAGCTATTAAACTTTACTGTAGTATATTAAATCATCAAAATTTTCTTAGAATCCAATAAATAAATGTGTATACTATTTATCTAATATAATATACTATATAAATAATTTACCAAATTCTGCGCTGTTTTGCGCAACTTGTTTGAAAAAATAAATATTAGAAATATATATATATATATATATATATAGAAGAAGATAGAGGTCAAAGCGAGCTTTACACTCTTTACTCTTTGACGTAGATTTTCGTTTTTGCATGTATCTAGAAGAGTCTTCAGAGCGTAAAGCAATAAAGGCACGATTCGTTCAATCTAAACATTCCGCTTACGCCTGTCAACTTTTCATACTATGAACTTAATTACAAGTGAATATATCTCGTTTCAATGAGTCTTACAGGCTTGAGTTATGTAAATATAATAGTCGTTCACACCTTTTTATGAGAATTATTTTTTCTAAGAAATATGCCTTTAGAGTCGTGGATGAGAAAGAGATCGAGAGAGAGAGAGAGAGAGAGAGATATGAGATGAATGAGGTTGAAAATAAAATATATTAATCGGGGAGAGAACAGAAATAAGAAGAATTACCTAAACGTTACGCTAAAAATTTAAATAAAATTATCAAGACTTAATTACATGTAATTTTACGTCAGCTCATTAGGTAAGGTAATGCGATTAAAATAGCGACAAGTTATACAATCTAACTAATTTCAGGAATACATTATCGGTCGAGATTCCCAACATTTTTTGTTAAGTAATTTATATATATATTTTTTATTTATATCAAAAATGTTCAATTGTTTTATACGAAAAATGATATTCATATGAATAAAACCTTTGGTAAAATTGGAATTTTTTTTTGTAAATATTGTTATTTTGAAATCCTAGAATTTTCACGTGGAGCTAATTTGTAATGTCGGTAGTATACGACTTCTAGTTAAATGACTCACCCTGATATAATTTCATCCTTACGTAATTTCTGTCTGGCTCTACAATTTATTAGTAAATTAATAAATAAAAGTAAAAGTCAAATTGATAGATCGAAATAGTAATATTCTAAATTAGTATGTATTATAAAGCTGATATAAAGCAGCAGAGAAAATGGTATTAGCTTTTAAGTTAATGCGCTAGCTTAAAAGTTTTGTTTTCAAGTAAAACATTCATGCGAGAAAGAGTAGTTTTTCGTTATATCTAATAGTATCTTGCAAAAGAATATACTATATGGTATGTCGAGATAGAAATATAACAGATGCATATATAATCCGGTAAAGTTTAGTAGTCACGAGCTGGATGCAAATCACATACGCTATACCTTGAATTCCTCCTTAAAGTGTGCGTGCTTACTTTTATTTAAATTCCATTCGAGTATAGTTTGCCTGGTATTTGAATCGGTATTTTTATTTAAAAGAAAATAATTGAAAAAGTTTTAACTTTAAAACAGCTAGCATAATACAATACTACATATATATGACAATTTTAAGAATTGGAATTATTTCTGAGCAAAGGATTCAATAAAAGAAGAGATTATCGTACTGACTGATGTATCGCAGAGGGTCGTATCAAGTCTTCTTTGAATAGCAGAGAAATCAATAGCTGTGTAAATCACGCGGAGAACAATTTCAGAGCTGTCGCGATTGCGACTGCAGCAATGAAAAGAAGCCTTGATAGTATAAGTCAACGGGCTGCAGGATTTGCGTGGATTGACGGTACTAGAAAAAAAGTTAGGTCTATCGCGGTTCCTTTTTTTCTTCCTCCTATAAATCATTTATAATTTATATGTTAGTCATAGGAGTTCCCTGCAATGCTGTAACACTAATAATATAATAATAAGAGAAAAAAAGTATTAAGTAGTAAACTGGTGCAAAAATTATTATGACAAGTATAAGATATAAGCATAGAGGAAATTTGTTCAAATTACATTTATCATTATATATAGACGATTGTAATTATAGGCTTATCTTAATTTAGAACGTATATAAACTAATATACGCAGATCATATAATGCGTAAGCAAGCATTCGACGGAAGTTCTGGCAAGTTTCTCCATCTTCTGCACCAAGAGAGAAAGTTTTTTTCTCTGTAGACGCAGTCCTTCCTCTCCGCAACTTCTAGCCGTGTTGCTCCATTGCAGTGACTTCCAAGATACTCTTTTATCCCTCCCATCTGTTTTTTATCACCTTCAAAACTTTACTCGCAAGAAGAGACTCTTGTGTCAACTGGTTTGCATTCATCCCAAAGTCTCTCGTATTTAACGGCAGGCGTATATCTATATTTTTTATAGTCTCATATAAGACTCTTTCCTATATATGTTTAGTAATAACAGCGAATGATACGTACTTTATGGGCAGGTGGATGCGCAACAAAATTTTTAAGGGAAAAAATTGCCTCTTACTTCCTCTCTCTCTCATAGTTACTTATATACATATATAACTAAAATCTCTGTTAGCCGTGGTAGGATACCTACTTCTACGGCACAGGACACATGCATCGACAATACAATTTCTTTCAAATTCCTAGCAGTAGTTTTTTGCGCGAAATATATTAGATACAATTATCACTCACGTGTTTCAATTTCTTTCTTCTAGTATTTTCCGTGATTTTCATTCTTCTTCGCTTACCACTTCTGTAGAGATCTTGGCTAGTCTGAAGTTAAGTGGAGGTTTTTGCATGCTGGAGAGGTCGTTATTCACGGGGCGCAAGGTACTCGAGGCTGAGGGAAGGTGGACGGAGGAGGAGGGGGTGGGGTTCTTAAAAACGGATCCATTAAAGTTTTTCCGGCGTTTTTCAAGGTGGTAGTGCTGGTTACTCGACAGTTACCGAGCAAGATTGCACATTTCTGGGATTGGCACGGCAGGGTTGGGACCGATTCGCGGCCGTACACGCAGAAGACTCCCTGCAAATCCCTTCCACCTTTGCACCTACTGCCTACACCCTCCCTGAAACTCTGGCAGCCGTTTCTTTGCCACTTATCTGTTTCTTTTACTTTTATAGCAGCCTCATCCCCTTTTTCTAATTAGGATCCTGTTGCAAATGATAGTACCCCAATTCTTCATTACTAATACCATGAAAGTTAAATAATGTACCTAGACAATTATGCTTTTTCACTGACAGAAAAATATGATATCTGGGACTATAAAGTTGTAGTGCATTTTGTCCGTTATTATTTTTGTAAATTTCTCATTATAATATGCATTAGCTATTGGGGCAATACAAAAATGAAAGAACTTACTTTTTGAATATTGATTAAATTATACATATAGATTAAGTCGAAAAAATAGTTTGTAGAATGAAATATAAAATAATTGATGGTATAGTGATTTCATCATATTATATACTGTATTGGGTGGTAAGGATAATTTTAGTTCAGAAAGATAGACTGGATAAAATGATAAATTTATATAGGATAGGTGTAAAGTTCTGGAAAGTTCTTGAGATAATTGAGTTACAAGAAAATTTATTATAAAATAGGAGGTTCCATTTAAAGAAATCTGTATGACCTTCGTATAACATTCGGGGAAGTTTTCAAGATCATACGAATATATTCATAAGCTCGTTTTTTTAAAATTACTGAAAAAGTGTCTTTAATATATTATGATACATCTCTCTCTCTCTCTCTCTCTCTCTAACCTTTCTCAAAGAATTTCTTTTGTGTGATACTGTTTATTTTTAATGTGAATCATATTTATTTAAATCATTTATCTTAAAATTTAACTAAACATGTTCTGTAAAATGAGAAACCTGTTATTCCGTCAATATCTCGTTAAGTATATCTATTAGCTGAAGCAAATTAATCTTGTATTGAATCTCCGGTTTCCTAGAGGGAAATGCACTAGTGGAAATGTAGCGTTCCATTTTGGCTTCTTCCGCATTCCGTTTTTGTTTTTATATTTTCATGTAGTGTCGGGCAGTGTGAATTGCAACAGTTAATTATTTCGCCACGATATTTGGCGGTTTAATTATGTTTTTACAGTACACTGGATTTTTATCTTGTTTTGTGACAAATATGTAATCCAGTAACCAAGTAATTTCATGTTTTGTTTATTTCTGTCCAACTTATTGCCTTTGCTTGCCTATCTCTCCTCCGTATACTCCTAAGAGGCTGAACCGGCCATCGCAACGAAACAAGGTTCACACCTGTAGTTATATAATTGCTGTATATTCTACTGGTATCTGATATTGTAGTTTCGAACTTAAAAACTGATATTTAGGAAGATTCGAAGGTCAATTTTCTCAATTTAGTCTAATTCCTCATCGCCCTTTCAGCTTTGGCCTTGCTACCCTGCAGGTCTCCATAAATAACAACTGTATAAGCGTTTCGTTCGAAATCTTTCAGTACTGAATTTATTTTTTTTCTGTATTTTATTTCGTCGAGTACTATTTCCAGTTACCCACGAGGGAATCTGCCAGGTTACAGAGTTTCCGTCAATATTCTGCTATATTTTGCATTGTATGCGCGCTTTTATAAGGATGATCTTTTGGGTGTCACCCTTCTGTAGAAGAAGCATCTGTTGCAGGGGACCTATATGTACTTCTTCAACGTAAATATATATTTTTTATTTCTAAAAAAAAATACTGGAAGATAAAATTTATGAAAGGGTAAAATGGCCCCGATACACTGTTTTATCTGATTGGGAGTTGTTTGCACTATCAGTTGCAGATATATGAAAATATTAAAAGTTCGAGCTTAGTACTTGAAAATTATTTATGTCCACGGTGCTTCTGAAAAGCTGAATAAATCAGATATAGAGTTCAGCTTTTTAACTGGAAAACTGTATAATGAATAAAAGTTTCTCACCTTGTTAGTTGATCCTATTTGATTTTTACCTCCAAGATCCTTTAGTTCATTTATCATCTTCTTCTATCTTATCTTTTTATATTTCTATTTAGCAAGGTCTATCTTCTGATTAGTAATTATGTCATACTTTCTGATTAAATCGTTCTGATGATCCTCTTATTTTAGACTCCTAGCACGATTTGATTAACACAGCTAACTAACTCTACAGCCATCTGATACGCTAATATTGTATAACGATTTTATACTGCGAAAAAGCTGTGATTTGGGTATGCCATCTCTTTATGATTGGATTTAGCCGACCTATTTCCAATATTTGCTCTTGTATAATGTAGTCAGATAAAATTTCCAATTTCCGATGTGTTAGCCTTAGAGTTAGCTTCAAGGGCAAAGGTGAGTGGATTTATCTTTGGTGCGAGCTACACACTTGGCCATATCTCGTCTTCGCACGCTTTTCCTCTTGCAATTCTATCTAGTCAGAGTGAAATCCGTGAATCTTCGAATGAAGGGCTCTCGTCACATAAATGGAAATAGTAGTGACTTCTCGAATAGACGGGTACACCTTGTCCCATATTGATTTCAATTATTGACATTCCAGCCTCATTTCTTTTTCTTTTATTTTAAAGGAGATTTCGCGAAATTAATCTATTATAATGAAGAAATCACCATTGATCCTCAGATGTTTTCTCAATATAGTTCTTCTAATTTTAAAGTGGCGCGATCCACAAAGTTGTTCGACCTTTCGCGAATAGTTAATGTCTTTACTTCTTTTTCTCGTACAGAAAAGCCCATTTGAGGCTCTTGACTCAGGTACTTGGATTTTTCAACGTCTACTGCACCCAAGACGCAAAGACTTCTCTTCGATGATAAAAAGATCATTTGCCAATTTCTTTCGTGAAGGAATCGAATGTAAGATTACGAAAATAATCATGGAATAAAGGAATTTTGTTCAAATTCATTTCATAGCAGAAGTAATTATTTGGTCCTTATAGTCACAGCTAGTAGAATAGTCGCTATAAATTACCTAATATTCCATAGAAATGTAGCACGTATCTACAGAATAATCCTGCAATAAAAAGTTGATAATTATTAGCTGCTTAATATATCATATCGATTGTTTCTTTAATTGTACACAGCACAGCTACACAATATATTACAAAGGAAGAGCAAGTTTGTAACGACAACCGCGTATAAATGATGCTAACATGTTACGTGTATACCATTAATGATATTCTGATTAGCTCCAAAGATATCCTGCGATCCACTTTGTTTTACCCACTGCAGACAGTCGAAAGAAATTTTTTTTTCTTATTTAATAATGACGAGGGTCCGGTACGAGAAAAATCCTTTTCGACGTAGCGCCATTAGCGAAGGCTCTTGGGATTTTAAAATGACGGTCGGCTTTGAATGAAATCGATAAAATCCATTATTTTAATCCCTTCTTATCTGATCATTTTAATTCTTGCATGAGTTTATTTTACGTGTATATATTTATCATTTATAATAAGAGAGACTGCATTAATAAAGTACTACTATATTTATTTTTCCCATTATATACCCTCTTTTAGTCTATTATACGACACGTATCGATGATCAGGTGCAGCTTTAAAGTTCTGATTTTTAGGTGCACGCTGCTGGAACTGGAAGTCGCTTAAACTCGTAAGGCCTGCGGTTGCCGTACTTCATGCCACTATTAATAGGTACGACGCGTGGTTATTGCACGAAATTCCAAATTAAGTTGCAGGGTTTCAGGCGGCAACGTTCGACGCGCGTCCAAATTGCCAATATTCACTTTTATTATTTTCGTACGATCAAACAGCAATATCCGACCTCATCTTTTTCCTTTCAACTGTTTTAACCAAAAACAAAAAGACTCTAAAATACTTTTAATTAACATAAAACTAACCTACGCTTCAAAGAAATGTTTTACAGTAGGATCAAAGCTTCAATAATATGCAAATGTTAACTTTCTGTTGTTTTCATTTGGCAAAGAGTGTTTAATGAAGTGGCGACCCTGTAGAGTTTTCTGGTGAGCCATTATGGTAATGAGGAGGTATAGTTGCATATTATATTTCCACTTGATGAAGAGCGAGGAATTTTTCTGGCAAGCGTCACTGAGCACGGTGACGGTTGATTTTTTCACGCATGCTGCTGTGTCTGCTTCGAAGAATATCCCGTAGTAGTAGTAGTAGTAGTGGCTGCTTATACTTGCCGGTTATTTAGGCGGCCGTCGACTTATCCAAATAATTTACTGACGAGCGCGTCCACCTCAGGGAACGGAACACAGGCGAGCATCGCGCGTCTCACTCTCTCTCTCTCTCTCGCCATGTGCCAAAGTCCCTATAAATAAAACACGCAATGCCGAATACCGTCCTTTTACCCTTTACCCATTGGCCGCCGTTACCAGTTATCCAACCGTAGGTGGCCAGCCAGCTCCTACTCCTGCAGACTGCGCAGCTGATGCTTTCGCGTTTGTTTGGATTTACTCAGGATTTCCTGCGCGCTTCGCGTGCAGAAGCCGCAGCTCGCATCTATTGCTTCCCTATAATAATAACAGAGCAATGGATTTATTTCCAGTCGTTTTAGGTGAGCCAAGACACTATAGCTATAGTGCACATCGTTACCCACGATGTACCAGCGACATTAACAACCGTGTATTCTTCTATATTTCTAAATACGCAGCAAACATTTATACCAATTATTTAGAAAACTGTGCAAACGGTAGCTTGACAAATTCTTATTTGCATGATTTCTTGTATTTTTGAAAAAGGTAGAAACGGACGCTAAAGGTAAATCAAACCTTTCGATTCTTTGTTTATCCATTTGCGTAGCCAGTTTGTCTTTCAATTCTTTGTTGCTTTCATGCTAATGCAGCTTGCTTTTCCCGGATCATCTATTTAATGGACGGCTAAATATTGACTATGTCGTCTGTTACTCAGTTTGCTCGTGACCTGGTCAATGGTAAGCGATGCGTGCGATTGCGTTGAATTTGATTTAGCTATGTAGGTTCTATTAAGAGTATCCTAGTTACAAGCTCTCACTAGGCTTTATCCTCTTTTTTCTTATTTTTCATGACAAATTCACGGCCAAAGATTTAATAACCAATATATGTCCCGGACGGTTTATTAACATAGTGTACCTTCGCACGTTTACCTTGTGCAATGCTATGGACTTGGTAAACTTATCGATCGTTGGTTTCGTATGGGAATGTTAGCATTAGGTTTGGTAATTTTTAACGATTACTGCTACACTCTAAACGATTCCGCCTCTGATTCCACCGGGTACATACAGTAGATTTTTAATAGGGTAGCGAGTACCTAAACGATTGAACGACTAGGATAGTGTACTATACATGTAGTATATGGCATTTAGCTGTGAGAGTATCGCACACGAAATTCCAGTCGATCTTGCACAGTTCGAGGCTTGGAGATGGAGTTCCCACCTCCCATGAATAATCTCTAATAATAGTATACCTAACCGGCTTCTAGTACACATTCTCCAAAGCTTTGCACAAACGGTTTTATTCAAGCACCTATAATAAATTAAATTAATAGCAACGAGGCCAAATATGGAAAAATTAATTAGTTTTATTTAAAAAATTAATATTTAATAAAACGAAATGATTCAATCCACGAAACGTATCATTTTCTAAAGACTTGAGAATTAATTGTTTCAATTAACCGGGCCCTTATTTAAACCTCTAAAAAGGTTAATTTTTTATATATTTAATTAATATTAGTAGGGCATTCCATGAAGGGGATTCCATGCACTAATAGTATCAGATTAACTACGTATTATTTTAATAGAAGATTACTGAAACTCTAACTATATTAGAGACAATTTATTATTGTTTGGTCCGATAGAGATGTTTTTTTCAAGATAAACGTCGTACTTTGTCTCGATTTGGGACATTGTGGGATGCTACGTGTAAAGAAGACCAGGATCAGGCTCTCGTTTGGTTGGTTTTAGAGCTTAGATTGGTCGAGTCAAGGTCATTGACAACATCGAGTCTTCTAGCGACAAGTGAAACGTGTATATAGTGCAGTACGTATGCACGAGGGTGGATCAAATATAAACAGGACTAGACTTTAATAACTTTTAAGTAACTTGACCAGTTTGTATCTGCTCTATCTGATACTATAGGCGTTCACTGATCCTTCCTGCCCGGCTGGCCTACCAGCCGCAGGCTCAGCTCATATTTTTCATGTGACACTACTTTTCGCCACTGCATCGCGTCCTAGCACCGAAAACCCTGCACTCCCTGCCCAACCCTACAATATTTATCGCTTTTTTATTTTTACTCGTCGCTACTTTGTTTTTTTTGCGAACAGTCCTTCTTGCCAATATGTTTTATTATCCCGCCCATACGTATAGTATATCTCCTTTTTTATCTCTCGCATATCATATAGTATTATCAACCTGCAAAACAGAATTTACTCTAATAAATCAGATCTGCTATATAACCATATCGGACTATCCGCTACTAAATAACTCTCTCAATACTATTTCGTATACGCATAGTATTTGCTATATTGGACGCCAACTGCAGTAACTGGTAACGGCATAACTTAAAAATTTATAAAACACCTCGTAGAAACCTTATCGAAAATAATTTTCGATCCAATGTTTTAAAAATTTGGAAAAAGGTATAGTTCTCAGCACGTGAATTAAAAGAGTAAATTGGCACGAAGTTAACAAAATTGAAAATTTCATTTATGCACACGTAAAGTGGTAGATTTTTAAGTATAACAGCATATTCTAAGCTTCGGTAATGTTAGTTTTTATCTTAGTTGGAAAAGGCTGTATAATAAAAGTAGTAGGTATGAAAGTTTTGTGTTGTTAAATATCTAAAAAAAATGTGTGCTTAAGGGAAAAAAGCAATTAATCTTAATTCACTCTTAATACTTTTGAAGATCCGATGCGCCGTATTGATTTGACTTTGAAATGCGTGTTGAAGAAAATATGAAAATCATCTCGTGTTGTTTAAATGTAGTCAGGTAACACAAATGTGCCATGTACGTGTGATTTAAAATACACATCGCAACATTATGTAAAGCTTGTACAAACATTTCTACCATAAACTGTAGAATATTAATTAATTGTTTAATCAACCTCGCAGTTACGTTAAATTATTGATTTTTAAATTTATTAATATTTTAAAATACTGAAATCTCTGCAAAAGTTTTAATCGAAAAACTTGTACTATTGTTTTCTTTCTTAGGATCTCAGATTATCCTTTTACTTAATATGAAGAAAGATGTTTACTTTTCTTTTGATTTTCGTATTTGTCATTATATCATTATTAGCAAAGTACCATTCATTCGTGGTAAACAATTATCTGGATGAAAGTGTATGATATCAATTAGCAAGATATAATTGTTGCCCCGGACCGAAAGCTTTCGCGAATCTCTGATACTGCTTCTCCCTTCAGTTTTTTTCTTCACTCGCCCATCTCCCTCTCCCTCTCTTAATTCCTTGCTTTACTTTCTACTTTCTTTTTAATTAATTTTACAGAGACTACCTCACGTAAATGATAAAGCTGCGTTAACTAAATGTGTAAATTAATGAGTAAATGAGCAAACTTAATGAATTCGTTATATTTATTTTCACGTACAAATGGCGCAGAATAATTTTAGATTCTATCCGATGAGATAATTCGTTGCCAGAAGCTTTAATACGAACTTCCATTAAAAATTTTACCATCCAGAATTCACGGGCTTTTGCGTTTCTATCAAAAACTTCCCTCCTAGAAACTTTAGGGAATTCAGTTTCAGAATAAATTTCCCATTTAGCATAGCCTCACTTATTATTCCAATTATAATTCAGTCATGATGCATGGTTTACTGTCATAATTACTGCAGTGTTTTCGTCGAGCTTTATTCAATCGGTACTTTTCGAACTAAAAATTTATAAGAGATTAATATTCAATGAATTTACTTGTTGATCCATCCCATCTTGAAACTTGAATGTACTCGCCAGAATTATACTTAAAATATTTCGTGTCCAAATTGCATTATATGTATCAAGTGAGAAAAATAATATTTGATTATATCGTTTTTATTTAACGTTTTTATAGTGCTATTGCTCTAGTACAAGTAGGTAATGTAATACTTTATCTTTATTCTTCCCTTTATTATATCAGGACATCAAAGAAAAGTTGGTAAAAAGTCGATCGTTTCTGTATTCTGTAGTGAGGTGTATATTGCTCTTTTCATTTTCCGATGGGAAATGGAAGGTTTTTTTATCTCTCGAAGTTTTTATTGTAAAATCACGGTATCCTTGATAATCTGATAATGCTATCGTTAAAAATTGTGCGTATTTGAAATGAAAAAGAAATTTGTTGTTGAAAGTCGTTGCAACGGACGTGGCTGATTTTCCTATCGACTTGAGAATACTGCATTTGCTCGAACTCGAATCAGTGCATTAGCCATGGAAGAAGTAAATATATATAGGTATAGTATACTTATACCTTTAGTTTGTCACTTCTGAAAAGCAGAAACGCAGTAGACACTTTGCTCCTCAGCCCGGAAGAAATCGTTCTTTATTGTTTTCGTTAGTTTTTCTGACCCTACTTCTGTCTTCTCAGTCTTTTGCTATCTTTTAGTACCACTCCGTTCCCCCCACCTCCAACTACTAACACACAGTTTGTCCCGTTAACCACTCGAGACTACCAGTTCTGTCATCCTCTTCTCAAATTTTCCAGTAAGAAAAGCGCGGAGGGAATCGTAGAGAGCTAGGAAAGGTATAACTTGTAAGGACAGAGTATCGAGCCTGTTCGTTGAATAATACAAGGCCATCCTTAGACATACGATTTCCTTCCTCACTAGTAAGCGCGATTTAAAACTCAACGAATATCTGTCTCGCAGTTATGCTAACATCCTGAAGACTCTTTTAGACTTCTCAATTCGTTTTCAGTACTATATTATTACACTGCTAATCGCTCAGTGTCAAGATCCATTAATGCTAATTCTATCGACAAAAGTTTTTCGGGATTTTCGCTGAGTATTTCATATTTTTCTAGTGCGTAGCGATTGATATGAGTATAAGTACTTTTATTTAGGTTTACCAGAGTAGAATGGGCATAGCAGCTTGCAGAATATGGTAGTGACTATATGGCTGTTTCGCTAAAATTACCGCTGGCGTGGTAAATTTCGCTTGAATATCTGATTACATAGGAATAGCCTGGCGTACCTTTGCAAAACTATGTGAATGCACTGCGAAACACCACCGTCGGTTGGAGTTTTAGGTAGAATGTGCTCGTGCAGTTGGAATATAGTTTAGAATTATTATTTTAAAAATTATATAATTTTGTTTTTGTGTTGGACCTCAACAGCTATTTTCGTTTCTTTAAGTGATCGATATATTTTAAGGAATATTGTGCTGTCGTATGTAAATATTATATCTTAATAATAATATCGTGAAAATATCAAGTATGTCCAGGGAAAAGTGAATTTCTTGCGTATTTTGTATTCCAATTTACTTTTTGCATGCAGCAGATTTATACGGTATTCTCATGGTAAATCGATAACTCGTTAAAAAAAGCTGTAACCATAGAATGCGTAGGAAGGTTCGACACCCTTCTCACAGGGACAATGGACTACAGCAGCTACCCAGCAGCTACCCTACAGCGATAGTACAGTATTTGTACGGCCCACAGCTGTTAACGACTATAGTACAGTCTAGCAATGATTAAAATATCCTATCGATCGCATTTTTGATCTCCAATAAAATTGCAGAAAAGGTCTTGTCGCCTTTCATTAATTCATTATGCTCAACGTGTTTATTGTGACGTTTATAGTGATGGATTATCGCGAAATTGGAATTAATGATGCTGTTACAACGCTCTCAGCAACGGGTAGCTAATCGTTCACGCAAGTAAAAAAAAATCAAATTTGACGTTGTCAAGTTTGGATGAGATCGTTCAATAAGCTATTAAAAGTGATCTATATTAATGCGATATCGATGCCTTTCAATTTTAACGTGCTGCAAAACGACGATGTTTGGTTTATCATTTGAAAATACATACAGCCTTTTACTGATTCATGTGGATATTTATCAATATCTATAATACGTAATAAAAAATTAATTGTCCATAAAAGTATATAATATACCATTTGACAGAGAGATATAATTGTATATAGAAGAGCGTGTGGAAATTTTGCAGTATTTATGGGTTTAGTAGACGGATTGTGGTAAACAGTAGATTATACTACCAGTGGTATTAGGCATGTGCAATGCTGAATGGAAGAATAGAGCAATTTGCCCCGAGATCGTTGGAGCAATCGGCTGACTGGCTGTGCTGTGTGGCTGGGTGGAAGGCGTCGCGTCGTCCGGGCCGGGCCAGGGCGGGGCGGGGTGGGGTCTTTAGCTAATTAGACTCGTGTAGGCAGGTGAGGATGTTGGTGAAGAGGCGTACGTAGCGGTAACAATGGATGATCCATGCTTTCACGAAGCTCGGCGTTTCGTGGTGAGTGGATTCCCGCCTGTTCCTGCGCGCGCTATAAAGGTGCTGCAGCTCTTGGATGCTGTGGAGAGTAGGCATACAACCACAGATACATATATACACAGGTACTTGCGTGTGCTCTGTGGGCGCGCGGATAAAGAGACCTAGCTGCCATATGGCACCCCCTCCTACCCTCCTCACCCTATTTCTCATTTTTTCCAGTTATTAAAAGCTTCCTCCACCTCGTTTCATCTCTACTTACTTATCGATTAAATAATCCTACATAGTGTTACTTTTCTCCCCTAAACATTGAATCTCATTAATTTTAACATTAAAAACCTGGTTTATGTATTGGTTTTCCCTGTTATCGACCCTTCTGTTTAAGATACCAATGCATGTCCGCTCAGCCATCGTGCTCCTTGTTTTCCTTGCGCATTGCTAGCCCTTTTCCCTTTAATTGCCTCATTGCTCTCCTCGCTCTACCGTCTACTACAATCGATTGAGAATTTTTATTTTACTCCTGCCAATTCGCAGCAGGCACACCCCACTGGATGTATCCTCTTACGGTTCGACTCTCTAGTGCCTGTATCTTTGTACTGGCCCATTATCCGTGCCAATCAGAGAGTACGCATGTATAACATTACGGACTGCAATTGTGATTTGATATTGGTCCGAAATATAGGGATGAATACAACAGACGTATAGCGGTTAGCAGTATTTACATTGCGAAAAATCGAGAAATAGCCAAGCACCAGATTAGGAGAAACCTACTGAAATCCAGTATAAAAGTTGGGAGAAAATGGTAGAACAGATATTATCGGTCGACTCGATCCCGCGTATAAGCCTTCAGAAAGCTTTCCCAGAAGTATAAGTAAGCTTCTTCAGCTGTGCTTTATTGCCCCGAGAAGTTGTAATCTCGTGCAAACTTTACTTCTACAACAATATATATTATCTGAAACGTAATCATTAAATTAAATGCCATTTTATAGATTTCTGATGTTATTGGCAAAAGAGGCATGTTAGAAAAATTTATTAATTACCACGGTTGCGGGACAGTATTAGTAATTCCATAAATATACAACTCTCATGTACAGGAGCAAACTGAAAATTTAATAATTTTGAATAATAAAGAAACTGTGTAAAATTTGCTTGAGTTAATTGTTAACGTTAAACCAAACATCGCGTTGACTATATTTTTAATTCAGATTGAAATCAGCAAATTAGCTCGTGCGCGTTTACCGGAAAGGTTTATGCGAGGGAAGCGAAATTTATGTGGCAGAATACAAATATTGAAATTACTGTAGAATGTTTCAGCGACCGCTGACTGCATTATCGAGCCGTAAAATCCTCATTCTGAGCCCCGAGAAACTCGCAGATTACAGGAAGCAGGTAAAACGAGAAGAAAGTAAATGCGTGTACCGACTGGAGGAAATGGGACACTGAGGTTTCAAAGTGCTCGTCTCTGCCAGACATATCAATAAATTATCTCCTTTTGTTAACCTTTATGCATGGCGAGACAGGCTCTTTTAAATGATTCTGACAACAAACTTCCTTCCTTTTCATTTAATAAATGTCAAATATACGATTTAAGTTGAAAGTCAATAGCAGTTTTTACTAATTTACTATTGGGAACTACGGAGTATTGAAAACTGCAGTATGTACTCATACATATGTATTGTAAACGTGAATGATTATCAACATAGAAAGAATTTTTCTTCTTAGGCATCGTCGTTTGTAAATCTATGTATAAAAATATTTCTTGGTGGGACTGAAAGAGGAGATAAAAGCAGTATCGAAACTGGTCGGTGAGTGTCGCAGTTGACATACAAATAAATTAGGCCCTTGTATAACTATCACCGCGGTAAGGGGATTCTCTCTCTCTCTTTCTCTCTTTCTCTCTTCGTCTTCGCTCACGGGTGGTCCAAGTAAACGATTATTTAAACGCAGCTTTGCACCTTAGGCAGATTCAATGCGAAGTTGGCACCGACAAATCTCTTTTATGGATATTTATCTTTTACTTTTCTTGTTCTTATACTGTTATTAATATTATTTGCCTCATGCCCCAGGACGGGATGGATATTTCCAAAATAATTTTGAACTATCGAAAAATGTTTACTATTTCTCGAAGCACTTGATTAAAACTCATTACTTTGCACTGACACATATCGTATTCATTTGTTTGAAAACATATATTTTTTACAAAGAGCTCATCCTTACTTCGCGCTAAATATTATTTCTTCTGCTTCCTATTTTAAGGGTGATTAAATTTTTATAGACACTCAAATCTTTTAATCGACTCATGACTGGAATCTGCTTAATCTTTTAAACGTTGTATGCTATGCTATAATTGATGAAGTGCTCGTCGCCGGCTCACCGTATGCACGTAATCAACTTTTCTTGGAATGTCTCTACCGTTCAATTAGAAACGTCCGGCTCCGGACTCGCCGTTCGGCTTGTTTTTGCAATCGCAGATTCTGCATGACGCGACGAGTTAATTAAGATTCCGGGATATCATGTGGGATGTGTGGCAGCGGAAACTCGTCCTAGTCGGAATAATAATTGCCAATGTAATTCGAAGTAGGTTGTTTCTTGAAGGAGTGCTATAATCGATCATAGCCTATTTCAATATAATACCGAATGACGAAGAAGATTGATGCTGCCGATATAAAGAAAAATATAGCGTACGTCGTTCCGAGGGGTTTCCTCAGAAGTTCCGGATGCATAAAGCGAATGCAATCGTTCAGGCAGGTGATTTCAGTCTGGTTAATGAAATCCAGCGATTGAAACGCGCGAGGTCATTCGTATTGGCGTCGTCGATGATGGATTTTTTCATTTAAATGATCCGAAAGCGAAGCTCCATTCCCGTCGCGTCGTTCAAAATCAGTTGCATAGATTTGAAATTCGATCACGTTTGACGATCGAATGTATAGGAGAAGGGCAGAACGAACGCGAAGGGAGAGGGGGTAGCGAGTTATGGTTCTGGTTGGTGGATTGTCCCACGTCGTGTGAATATCATCATCGTAACTCGTAAGCGCGTATAGCGCTGCATATTTATGGAAAACGACAGCACAGCGAAATCGTCATCGCGAATAAACGAAGGTTTCCCGAGTCCCGCCGCGACGTTGTTTTGTCAGCGGCTAGCTAACATCTCCCCCGATCATATATCATCAATATGTATCTCATTTTCACTCGACACCTAGGGGGCAGAGCACCTAACGAAGAGAGAAAGAAAAATTGCACAACTCAGTTACTATCTGCAGTCGCGTTAAAAGGTCTATATTTTTTTAAGTAATATTTAAAATATTTATAATAGGGACGACTTGATGAATTTTACTTTCGTGTGCGTTGAAATCTATATATATATATATATAATGGAATTTTAATGGTACCGTATATTGGGATACGGGAAAAAAGTTCAGTTAGGTTTATCGGGGGGGGGGGGGGGGGGGGGTAGAATGAGGGAAAGGCCAGAAGCGCGTGCTCCGGGGCTGGCCTATAAATATTTCATATTAGTACCAGAGGGCGGGTGAAACGGAACAGAACGGGACGAGCCTCGCCACGCCAGGCCACGCGCAACGTTCTTCCTCGACTCGAACGAATCCCAAGAGGTCTTGTATGTCTTGCCTTGCATTGTCTTGCGTTGTGACTCGCAACGATGATTTATCTTGGTCGCACCGTGACTTCTCCTGTCACCCTCTTCTCACACCGCCTCACCTTTCGAAACTTTCATATACTAGAGGACGTCCAACTATTTACTAAGATTTATTTGACCGATCACAGAAATCAACCACCTACGCCTATTTCATTTCAATAATCGTACTGCTACCGGTTGCAGCTATATTATGCTATAGCTGATATCCTACCTGTATGTGAAAATTCCCCCTCATTCTAACCTTATCTTTTTTATAAACAACAATGGTCTTATTATGCGAGATTACTCTAGGCAGTCACTCTTAAAGTTGTGGATGTTCAAAATAATTGGGGAACGATTGAGAAAGGAATTAATTCACTGAGTTGTTTTAGCAAAAATATAAAAATCTTTATATTTGTACGAAATTCTTTATTTCTTTGAAGAGTGTACAATCAGTTCGATGTTGTGTCGCTTATTGATTAAACAATTTTTTAACTTAACGATTAACGGTTCCTTTATTTCTCCTTTACTCTCTTAATTCGCTTTATGCTTGCTAATACACATACGTATATACTAGAAATATATACTTACATATTCATTTAATTAACTAAAAGGTTTTAAACCTAATAAAAAGAAAATAAATAATATGCTCTACGAGCGAATTTAAGAAGCTTCAAAGGACAGAGTTAGATGGTCCAAAAAACGACATAAATTTCAAAAAGTGAATATAGCGCATATTGCCCACCCCGCTATGTGTATCGAAGTAACACAGAAGCTACTCCTGCCTTCTGCTGTTTACCAGAAGGTTGCAGAAGCTATAGCCATCGAAAACTCATTGAAAGGAAGCACCGCTCTAGAGAATTTCTGGGAAGGGTCCGCTATACGGGCAATACAGAAGATATCTCCAGCTGTCCTCGAGAAATCGTGTATGGATGACTGCTTGTTGTACTCTGACCCCAGATGGCGTAAAAAATTTATATGGCGAACAATTGTTCTGGCAGAAGCAAGTGACGTAAATGCAATGGTGCACCGGAAGAACATAAGTACTCACTGGGAAACAGTTCACCAGTGACCATGAGACTAATAAGATCCACCGGTGGCCACCTAGTGGCTGCGTAGCGCATTACGTGAGAGCGGTTGGACCGGAAGATTACAAGAGAGTGAGAGAGAAAAGGGACAGGAGGACAGCTAGACAGCCAAGTCTTCGACCACTAGCGCCTTACTTCTCCGAAAACTAACACTATTATTGCATATTAACAATAGCGAATTTCCCGTAAGAGTTGCACGGCGCGTTTGATTATGCTACTTTAGTCCCAATAATGTATATATAAACGATTAACATATTCTTTATACATTGACTATGAATGTAACAATGTTAGTTACTATATTTGTATTTATTAAATAACTCATTGACCAGCGAGATTATTAATATGGTACATCAACGCATTTAAATCGGCGTGTACCACCGGTGGCTTCAGGCTAATTTCAAATACTATATGAAAAATTTTCCACAGTGAGCAATTACTAGCGATTTTATATATATATATCATTAAGTATAACAACTAATATAATTACTGTTAGTTATACCAATTGGTTATGTATTAAATACTGCAATATTATGCAGAAAGTACATATTAATCAATATTGCAGGCTACTTCATGTGTTCCTGACATGATGAATATTACTTGGTCGGAGTTTGAACTTTTTTTGTTTTAATCCATTTCAAAGTTAAACTAGATTTGACGCTTTTCGATTTAAAGTTGGACTATTACTGTATTGAAATGCGGGTAAAAATGGCGCAAATAATAGTTATCCCATGATTTTTTATAATTTCATATTGAGTTTTGTTACGCATATTTTGATCGACTTTTTTATTGTTCCTCAAACTTCTCTACTATAACGTAACATTTCGTCTTACTTGTTAGAGGCATAAAATTTTATTGATCGAAAAATCTTTGTTTACGATAAACTGAGTTTTTAAAGGAAATACGGTGAAAAGGATTTTGCCTTTCCGTTTTAACATATTCGCGACTGCTAATAAAAGTTTCTTCTTGATTTTCATTCATTTCGAGGGATATCAATTTATTTCCCATGTCATTTGGCAGACACTCTCTTTTTCATCGTCTGTTGACGTCTAGGGAAATCAGGCAGAGATATGATAAAATATCAGGCTTTTAATATTAGAAAGTTGCTCGTTTGCTGTACTGTGTATAAGTGATGGATACACGCAAAAGGGCCACCGAGGCTACCGTGAAAGAATCTTGAAATTTATCTCCGGTTGTTTGTATTCGTTATGTCTCAAGTTTTCCTCCCGCAAGCTGCTCTCCTATATAGTCTTGCTTTCCCTTATACTATTTTATCCGTGAAATCTTTGCAGCCTCGAGTTTTCCTTCTTTACACCCCTTCGTTACCCTTATTTCCATGCAAGACGTAAATTTTTTAGTCAATCTTGGAATTCTTGATGATAATCGGCTCCTGTTTTTTTCAAATATTTATCGCTAGCTTTTCTGTTGACCAGTAGAGTACGTTTCGACAGCAAATTATTCCATCCTTGTCTACCTTCAACCAATATTTCATCTCGCGCGTGAATTTCTCAAGTATGCTTCTGAGAATTCGATACCTTCAAAGAGACGCACATGTGCATATTATAGTATATATATATATAGTTTTCCAATGCAGTGAAGAGTGCAATTTGAATCTTCATTCTCCTAACTCATATGTATTGTTTTCGTTATAATAGCCATGGTTTTTATTTTCTGATTGAACGTCGTTACCTTATATATAGATTGCAATGGGTTCGAGGTGGCTCTCAGTCTTGTTTAACAAATGCTTTCTAAAAATAGCAAAAGGACCAGTAAAGTCGAGTCGAGTCAAGAGCGAATAATGGAAGGTTGACTAAAGGTCAACAGAGCTGACAGGTTTGAAGCAAGTGGACTCGGGTTTAAAGTTGGCACGATGCGCGATGGCGGCCAGGAGGGAACTGGGAAGTAGAGCTCACCTGGCCTCTTCAACTCGGTAAGAACTCTCGGGGGAGCTGCGTCGCGTCTCAACAGGAGACACTTAACTAACGTGCCAAGGGTTCGCTAGCTGCCACCCGCCTAACCGGAAGATGGACGATTCCCGCCCGACCATGAAGGGTACGAGGAGCATGAGGGGATCAACCGAGAACGGAGACATCCTCTACATACAGTGCAGACTTTGCGTGCAGGTACACACATACCTACCGTATGTACACCTGTACAGCGTTCAAACGCTCCAAGCTCGCACAGCTATTGCCTGCCAACACCTTTCATCTCACCTCTTCTGTCCTTCTGCTCTCTCGTTGTCTCCTGACTACTTGCTTTCATCTCTCTAATCACCAACCTCCGTTATAACCATTCTCTACCAAAACTACGCTCTAACTTTAGGTATATCGATTCCTCTTACCTCATATTTATCACGAAAACAATATAGGTATACTCTATATTGATACAATACATTCACACGTATTTGGTACTGCTCGTACCGTTCACTGTTAATCTTTAATTAATCCATGCCCGATGCCGAGAATATATCTGCTCGTTGTTCTGGTTGGCTGGAAAGCAATACCACCAGATTACGATGCGTAGCCTTTCCCAGTTCGAATCTCATCCCTCCAGAAGTGGAAAATGAGCTTTGCGAACCAAAGGGTCGATTTATAAGAACCTAGGCGACTTACTGACTGCGGATCAAATCCATGAGAAAGCCCTGTCATGCTTTTATCCTACATTAGTCAAATCTGTATTAGTGATTCGTACTTTACAAAAAAATCAAGAAAAGAAACATGTAAATCTATGGATTATAATACGTTCGATCGTGATGTTGATTATAGTAAAATTTATTTCTTCTATATAAGCTTAGAACGAGGAGCCATTAACTTTTCAGAGGTTCGTAAAAACAGCTGACTGTAAGTGACTGACTGATATCGATGAGTATATATATATATATATATATATATATATATATATATATATATATATATAATATACAAGCAGTTATCTCAACCTTACTTTTATGCTTTGAAAGTCCTGAGCCAGAAGCACGAAAGTAATAATAAACAGTTTATCTGTCCGTAAAAGTAAGCGGATTATCCGTCCCCTCGTTGTAACGTGAGACTCACCGATATATAAGACTACGATCTCCCCGCACTTCTTATCTATATCTATCATCGATACTCAACCGCTCCGAGAAGCCCCACCGCCAGTCAACCGTCAGCATAGATATACATATTATAATATATGTATACGCAAAATAAATATATGCGTCATATATTTAACTATAGGCGTCGATTACGATAGGAGAAACGATTAAAGGATATTCAAGTCGTTTTAAAGCTGAATAAAGCGTAAAAGTAACAAATTAATATATATTAATATTAACACTTGTATATTTTGACATGCACTTGTTGCAAGATCGGGAGAATCAGACTGGAAAGATTTAAAGCTCGATTTCTCAAGTTCAATGGTCAGTTTTAGGCTGATAATGTCAAGGGGTCAAGCGAAATATATAACGGTGTGGATTTGCTGTTGGGGTGCAGCAGGGGGACACGAAGTGGATTTTGGCATATATCACACATAGCAGCACTGTTATTGGTTAATCAAATACCAGGGCTTCTTGATTAACTCCTCTGGGCCACGGATGTTCGCTTAAATACCATCCAGATGCTCCAAATTACCGAAACCTACTACATTCAAATTTATTATTGTCGAATAGTTGAATATTACTGCGATTTAATAAAGTTAGTTTCGGTCGGTGTCTGCAGTACTCTGCTGCAGAAATAGCAAAAGCTTATGGCGGATTTTAGGATCAGGAAGAAAGAAAGAAAGTGAAGCAAAAGCAAATGAAAAAGTTTAGTGCCTAGCTCCGACGTGACGTGTGATTTACAGACAAACCTATAACACTATATACAGAAAAGCCGAGATGGGGGAAAAACGTTATAAACTGGATCGTGTGCAATTGCTATAGAGGGAAAAAAACTCAAATGCGATTAAGTACTCCAGACACAAAGAAGCCAGTGTGATCTTACTTCGAGTTTCTCCAAAGCTTCCAGAATTTCGTCTGCGCTTAATTATTTTTTATATTTTATTCTTTTGTCTCGATCATTCCTCGATCTCGCAACTCCGACGAATCTACTTCTCGTAGGCATATCATTAATCTCATGAGAGAAGAGAAAAAATAACACATTTATGCTAGTATAATTACGAGTATCATAGCCCCACGCACTTAATAGTTTCCAAGTTCAGAAATTGGGGTCGCAGTCGCAATAATCCTTGCCACGGAGCATGATTACATCGAGGCAGCGTCGTCGAGTGAAATGCGCACGTCGAGCGTTAAAATTACACGAGCTCGTTGGTAAGGTGAAAAAAAAAATATAAGAAAGAAGAAGCAGTATTTTCCACAAGTGCAGTATATACAGAGACAAAATTGAAAGAGCTTAAGGGAGCGGGAATGGAGGACGCTGGGCCAAGAGTGAACAAATTTCTAAGTACGGCTGACTTTTAGAGGTTCGCGAGACTAGAAGAGAAAAGGGAGAGGTGAAAGACGCGCAAAATTATTTTCCGAGCTTGTTGGTGAAAACTTTCTTTAAGGTTATGAGGAGAGCGCACGACGACGTCGACGACGACAAGCTCTACGCGTCGTTAGTTTTGAGACTTTAAGGTTAAGTGAAGCTTTTTATTGTTTGGACGCCGAGATGCGCGGGTCGTCATTAGCGAGAAATGCAGCACCGCGTCATACAGGTGTTACCCTTTTCGTTCTTCTTTAGCTCCCTTTCGTTATAAGCAGGAGACCTTATAGAAAGATTACAAAAGATTCGTCGACTTATGTAAATCTAAATACATGTACGCATCAGCGGGAGGGATAGGGACAACTGCAAAAACAATTAAAACTATGGCCTTCTCATAATGCAGTATTCGATGCTTTTCTTTTCATTAATTAAAAGTTTTAAGAAGCAAACTCCCCGTCAAGTTACCCCGTGTGTCTCGTACTACGATTAACCATGTATCTGCATTTAATTGCTCCCGTTTTATCAATGTCTCTCCAAAAACATATCGCTTGCTGCGAGTCTATGTCTGACAGAGATTGAATGCCACATAAAAAAAACTCTCCTCCACCTATAGTCTGTCGGACCAACGCGCGAGCACTTTTCTTCCATACACGTGTAAATACTAAAGGAATTTTGTAGCATTTGTGGACAAAATTATATATATATATATATATAGTAAATTTGCTGGGAAGCTTTTGAAGTTCAATGATTTTTCTCATAATTCGACTTTTTATTTTTGATAATGCTGAGTTTAAGCATTAAAGAAGTAACATTTAATTTTTCAATGGATAATGATGATGAAGACCAGACTGTGACACTGCAATGTTAGTTGGAAAGGACAGAAAAATTTATTAAAACCATCAACACGATAAGTGTAGGAATATGGAATTTTGGGAATCCTGCGGGTAATGGGCGTTGCATTTACGACGCTATATATACACAATGGCGATTAAGCGTTATCAATAGAATAAATGTTCCCGTGAACTCGTGGAATATTAAAAATATGATTCCTACTTGAAGCACCTTGAACAACGAAAACGTTTTCATTGACCTGAACGCAAATTCCGGTAAAACTCTACCCACTTTTTGCTTTCTTCTCTTTCTAATACCGTTATTTGCAAATAAATCGTACAGGTACAATGTAGGTATTACCTATATATAAATGCTACCGTCCATAATAAAACTGCATTTGCAGCTTTGTGCATGTTTACATCAGATCATTGCTTCTTTCTCGCTATAATCATACTAGGAATTTTTATCTCCAAGTATAAGCTCTCACAGCACATATACCTTCATAGTTTATTGATAAATCTATCGCCACGCTGTTTAATTGTCGATCTGGTCGATTAAATATTTTCTCTCGACGTTCCAGCATATGCTCCATGTGAATGGCCGCTTTCAGTTCAACACAGATGCTGTTGTCATAAGTATCAAATGCGTGTGATAGTGATTGACGCTTTTTATCTTCAAGAGTCTCTCAAGCTTACATAACGCACGACAATATATGACGTTACGATCGTCTCGAGTCACCGAGATAAAATTCATACTTGCTATACGCGAACGATCGGAACAATCATCTACACTCCTTTCGCGAGATGTACGATCAAATAAAAATTTAACGTAAATTATCTTATTTGTTATAGTTATAATATAATATACATATATATAATAGTATACCTATTACATACACATTGCATATTTTGTAGATTAAGCATAGATTAAATTTAGTAAAGGTTCCTGCCAGCTAAACTAGAAAAGTCTTTGCTTTGTACATCCGAACCGTGAATGCACCCCCAGTATTTTTCAACCCTCGATTGTGTGTGACTCAGCAAGCACACATGCACCGAGTAACTGCGACTGCGAGACGATCGTGTTATGGTGCCCCAATGGTTGAGTTATGGCATCCATAACTAACACCTACGTTTTTCATTAACCTCGCTATTGTCGTCTAGCCTCGTGACCGCCTCGTTAAAGGGGATTGAAAGAACGTATACTAGTGTAGGTTATTTGTTTTTCTTCAGGGCCTATTTGCCAGCCATATGTCCCGCTTTAAAGCTTTTACAGCCTCCATTTCATCGAAACCTGACTATTCATCTTGATTAAATCTGCTGAAATTCAACAGTCTTTGGCGACAGGCCGTTAACCCGCAAGTGTTGAAAATTTATGATTAACGCGAATATCAAATAAATGTATTTTATAATATATTTAATCGGGCAATAGCTATAAAACTTTAGTATAAATGCTTGCATTATTGGCTCTATTGTAAAATTTATCTTTTACCAACACAATTAAAAATACTGTTAAATTTACTTACGGCGTGTAAAATTTTATACGCGCATAAACGCGAAACTCTAAGTTTCTCTTGAAGCTTAAAAAAGATATTTTCAATCTTATAAAGAGATAATTTCCACACGCTGGATTTTCGTGGAATATTTATTGACTATAATTTTCGAGCTATCGATACCGTCAATTTCACCGATGGTTTCCTATTAATCATTTCAAAATGGTCTATTTACGACACTCGGTTTAAATCCCTAGAGTAATTGTTTCAGCGAAAAGTTCTTCCCTTTATGCCTTATCTACATTATACTGCAGTATATATATATATATATATATATATATATATAATAGGAAAATGGAAATAAGCTTAAAGTACTTGTAGAAATAATCATTTGTATCAGAATAATTAATTGACATGTACTTTTTTTAATATATGAGTTATGATGCTGTCATAAACATCTTGTAAAAATAGATACATGTGGTCCAGGATATTGTAAAGATTGCTTGGAGTACTGGCTAGAATCAGTATCGTCTTACCACAACCTGTTTCGAACGCTTCCAAAAGTCTTTCTCACACTATTAGTCTGCAGACTGCTTTTTTACGCGGGACCTGTGTATAATCGACGAGTTTGCTTTTCCTTCTATGACAGACAGTGTGACTTTATAAATTCCGTGAAAATTAGTTTATCTTTGGATGATGTTTAGTACACATGCAGCGACACACCGACAGAGGAAAAGCAGAGGGTCCGCAATGCAGGCCACCCAACTTCCAAAAGTTCCGCTAAAAATACAGACCGTTTCTTATGTGACTCTCATAGTTCCTATTCCACTTCATCCAAGTCTTTTCCGATTGTGGAATCGCACTTGGTCAGATTCAGATTGTATACAATACAAATGCTCTTTTTTAGAAAATGCTAAAATATTCAACAATTAAATATGTACATATATGCAGTATAAACGTTTGTAGAGAATACAACGTTTATTATTTGCACAATTGTAGAGCTTCTTGGAAATTCTACGTCGATGATGCCAGAATTTGCTGGCAACGGTCGTGCTAGCTTTCCAGGATGAATTTGCGTTGTTTTCGTTGCTACGTCGGACTTTCCGAGATGGAAATACGAGTGAGGGAGAGGGGGGGGGGGGGAGGCTAGGTAACGCGATTATTTGTTGCGATTTGCAAAGCAGAAGCTGGTATTATTGCTGCATTGTATCGGGCAGTCAGCGAGCGAGCAAAAGAGCGCGCGCGCTCGAACGCACAGGAAGCAGTGAGAAAAAAGAAACGTATTCGAGCTGGTGTGTCGGGTGTTTACACGCGTCACTCGAGCCCTCGTCCTCTCTTATTTTTTCTCGAGCAGACTGCGTGCACAACGTCCCCGACCGTGGCGCGATCTTTCCCCTTAATACGTATACCGTAGCAGAAGCAGACAAATGCGGATGTGCAAGGTGCATGTTAACACGGACGCATCTATATGCGTATGTATGCGTATCACATACGTCGAGTCCACCTAACTAAGCCCCGGGCATATACATGTTTTAAAATACTCCTCCTCTCCCGGGCATTCTTCAAACAGAAATTCCTTCCAAACAATTCTAGACAATTGCGCGCTATTACGAGATTGTGGGAGCGAAGAAGCAGCGTCACTGCAATATTTCCTGCAAGATTTCAGAGGCATAAGATGCTGGCTAGCTGGCTGGCAAGATAAAATCCGTGTTAGCCGTGGTCGTGTTACTATATGCAGTATACATATAAGTACACAGAGGGGTGAAAAGAAGTCGCGTTTATGGGAAAAGTTTGAGTGAGAAGGAAAATGCTTGCACGTTATGATGACATATTGATAGCGTAAGGGATAAATCCGTCTTTGAATGCAGGATGTGCAAACGCGGAATGGGGTTGCCGGATGAACGAAATGAGGAGGCAAGGGACGTGGGGATGCAGCGCAGCGAGGGAGGGGGAGGGACGATATAGAGCTAACAAAGAGAACACGAACAAGTAGAGAAGAAGTAGGTGGGTGATGCGCATGGGGCAGGTGCAGGCTGAGAGAGGAGAACTGAGGATGGAAATCAAAAGCAAGCAGCATTGGAATCCTCTCGTAGCGAATTCCGAAAACAATGTGCCATCTACGTACTACCATCGGGTATATATGTGCATGTGGCTACGGGGGAGGATCGTGCTGCTCTATGCAGTCAGCCTTCTCTCTGCGTAAAACGCCTTCCCTTTCTTTATCATCCTGCTCTGCTAGCTCATCCCTTCCACCCCCTATTCCCCCTCTCTCGCGATGAATGCCTCATCATCAGCGCCGACTTGGGTATGACGCCGATGCAGTCGACCGACTCTATGTTTGTCAACTGCCGACTTTCACCTTTTCGTGATATGTATAAGTTTCAACTCTTGCGCGCGCAATTAACACAGATGCACTCGTTTCTTTTTGGATATCTCCAAATTTCCATTCTTTCCACTTTTTGTATTTAAAACTGTTGAAATCTGGATTAAATGATTCAAATCTTTCCAGATCTGTTTGCTATATATGTATACTCTATATATTGATGTATATACACTACAGAGCACATGCGGGCCACGAGAGAGACACAGAGAGTCCTTTGAATATCATGCAGCATTTCAGTGGCCCCTTTCAAAATAAACGTTCGGCTAGCTAACGTATGTCAATTGGCAAGGAGTATATATTGTCTATACTAAAATGATCGTAATAGACTTACGACTGCAGTCATACGGGATATACACAACAGTTATTTCCCGATGATGTTATATACATGTATAAGCTGCGAATGAAGCTGCATGAAGCTGAAAACCAAGAGCTAGGCATTATAGATCTATAAATAAGGAAAAAGAAATATTTAAATTTCGGTAGGTTCTGGTTTTCATCAGTTGGTTTACGCGTGCGGAAGTATCGAGGAAAGTATCTTACGGTGTATACTTGAAGAGGGAGAGAGAAACTCTCCTTCCAGCAGTTGGATGCAGCGAGAAAGCGCGCGCGCGCGCGACGAATTTCGAAGAATCTGAACGGCTGCCGAGGAAGGTCGATGAGGGTCAATGGAATTGTTCGTCGCAGAGTTCCCAGTCCTCGACGCCGTTTACACACTGTACCCCAACTGTACTACAGCCATATACTATATGTATATAGTATACCTAAGAAAAGAGTCACGGGGCCCATGCATGTCCATCCACTCTTCGCTCCTCTTCTTCCGCCTCTTTCTCCGCTTACATATTTCTTTTTCGGCATAGCGGTTCCATCCGCGTACTTGGCCACTGGAGGACCCTCACCTTGAAATTTCTCCTGAAAAATAAACATGCTAAGTGGTCCAAAGCATTTAATGCCTGGATACATTATTAATGTTCAACCTCAAACAGTTCTTTTTCTGAAAAAGCCTCTATCCCCTTTTAACTGATCCTTTTAACCATTAAGACCTAAGCTCTCAATAAAATTTGTATGTTTATAATAGAGATTGCAATATAGCATAAGAATCTTTGACTCGGATCATAATTTAATGGTATATTATCAGTCCGATTACTCTGTACCGCATTGAAACATTTGGAGCATTCTCGCTTTATCGCTTCTGATCTTGTTAATCGATTCAATTAGCGATTCTCTTTGCGAGCTTCGCGCAGCTTATTCGCAATTTACCGTTCTCGACGTGGCTTGGCCCTGGGGAGTTTCTGCCTTTTATTTTCAGCAGTTAAATGAAATTGCTCAAGTTTCCCCTGCAGTGCGATTATCAGAGGCTTTTATAAATCATATCTTTCGACACTGCTGGAGGGGAGGAAAAATCGCGAAACATCAGCGGATGAATCGTAAAAAGGCATGGGTGACGTAAAAACGAGATTATTACGAGACGCATTAGGAACTTGGATATAAAAGTGCTATTTTCTTTGGCGCTCAAAAGGCCAAGCCAACATCAGAGAGATGACGATAAACTTGGAAAGAGCGGATGTTCCGAAGGTTGCGTGCGCGTGCACTGTACAGAAAGCAAAGAGCTAGAAAAAAAAGTAGAAGATAAAGCTGCTGGTTGGGGTTGTAGAGAGGGGGAGGGGAATGAGGAGGGGGAGGAACCAGTCCCTCATCCCCACTTCTTCAAACCCAACACAATCTCGCTTCATTCCGCCGCCTTCTCATCATTAGACAGACCAGATCGTTAAACTGCATTATTTACTTTGTGAGATTTATTCTCAGCTGCTATACTGGTCCTCGTGCGGATACCAACAGGCTGCAGTAATACCTCTCTAATGTCAATGTTCTTATTATCCTTAAAAGCTAGCAAGTTAAAATTATTATACCCTGCCTCTCGTTCATTCAAATAGATCGTACTGCTTCAAACACTTTTCTCTCAAATCTATAAATTCGTTAATAAATTGCTTTCAATTCTAATAATTATTCTTTTTTTTTGCAAAAATTGGCAATCAGGGGAAAGAGATATTTAATTGTCTCATTAATTTGTAATCCTTGTCAAGCAACCACTAAACATTTCAGGGGGATTTTACGAGCAAGTTGCACTGGAGATTATGACTTTTAATTAGCAAATAATAAGCTTTGATCTCCGTACAGCGTAAGGAGGAGGGTGATTTGCCGTGGGGAGAATTTTCTTCTACAAGAGTCGAGGAATTTCGTCGATCATTTAAGACTACGGTATGATGCTGACTAAAAATTCTCCAAAGCTTATTAAACACTGATACCAGATTAAAATATAAACCGTCAGAAACATAGAAAATCTATTAGAGCTATCAACGTCCATATTTGTTATGCGTTATTTAGTTTGAAAAAAATCAGCTCCCCTGCGGTAAATATATAAGCGAAATCCGTCGAAACTCTCGAGTGAGATAGCGAATGATTGATGAAACGTTTTATGAGAGAGCCAAATAGAACGTACATTTGTTTGCTTTATTAAAGGGGGAAATTGTTATATGTTGCAGAGAAACAAAACATGGAAGTCAGAGCGGAAATGGGTCGGACAGCAGGGCGGATAGCGCCAACAGGTCGTGTAACACCAACGATGCACCAGAATACCAGAAGAAAGGCCATACCCGTTCCACCACCGAGAGTACCAACCCCCATGCCTACCGTCAATACTAATCAGCAAAAGTGAGTGGATTTAACCTAACGAGTTTATTAATTATTTTCATGTGCATACGTGTGCGTGATGATTTGTTAAAAGCGCAATCAACATAAACAACAGTCGGTCGAAAACACGAAGAATTCACGTAAAGAATGGTATAGTTCGAGGAATAAGCTTATCCACCGTCTATAGTTATACGCTCGATCTTGGAAGTTTGCGTTTGCCGTATTTCAGCAATTGCACGGGCTTTGCTCCTTTGGTCGCGATTGGTTTTCGCCATTCCGGCTTGATAAATTGGCTCCTTGAAGGCACAGTCGAACGAAGATGGTGGCGCCGGGCTGTGCCGGGCCGGTTCGGGGTCGGCGGAGTCGGAGTCGAAGCTGGAAATCCCAATGCTGCAACTGTGCGTGCGCTCTCTCGTCGACTTTCGGCCACTCGCAACTCGCAGCCAGACCACACGTAGGAAGTGTAACGGCTTGCTTTCTCGTACATGCTGCGAGGTCATAACGCGTTACGCCGCGCCACGCGGAACACACCATATTCATTTCCCAAATGTCCTCTATCCATGCTCGAGCGCTTCAGTTCCACGTGTCCCATGGTGTGGAGAGTCGCGTCGCGTCGCGTCGCGTCGCGATTCCTGCATGCAGCTGCGGTGCAATTCACGTCCGAAGAACTTGAAATCACCCATGATACGATCTGCGAATCCCAAGCGTAACACAACTTTCGGTATCAAACATTCCCCGCCGACTTTTTCCCAATTGCAGCTCATTCGTCAGTCTGGTCTGTGTTCCACGGGGCACGGGGTACCTCCCCTGACTCCGATCACTCAGATTCCGAGCTCGTTGGCTCTCAATTCTCTAGCCAGCCAGCCTATAAATAAATTATAACTTGACTTTAATTCTCTTGATTTCTCACTCGCCTCTCCATATGTTAGATTCTGTTCTTTTTTCAAGAGGTACATGTATAGACTCTTTCTATAACAAATGATTGCCTCCAAGCTGCCTGGGCTTGTTTTTCTCATATCCTTGACAGTCTCTATTGGGGAACCTGCCATTGAAGTCACCCCGGGATAGTAACTATATAGCTAATACGAATTTCAGTCGAGGATACTCGTATTTTTTCGATAGCTATATATACAAACATAGGTTACCTGGCGCCGCCGCGGTGGATTAAATTTTTATAATGTTAGTCCAGATCGTTTCGCTCAACTTGGCAGAATTTTCAATCGTTGCATGGGTGGTATACAAAATTCAGACTTATAAAACCACATCATGCTCATGGTGCTTTCCACGCCAGTATTACTATCTCAAAATCTACTATGCATGCATGTATGTTTCAGTTGATTTTTCAGCATGGCTTATCGTTATAATTTATTTACAACTTAGTTTTCGCATGAATTTCCAATGTGCATTTCTCTGCCGCAGCATTAATCAAAGAAGCAACAAACTTTGTTAGCACTGCACCCGATTGGTAAGGGATTTCAGCGAATTTTGCATCATGCGAAGGTTGACCTGCAGTGACTTCGTCAACTTTAATCAGTGTTACTCTATACTCTCTATTATATACATATATGCAATTTAGACTCAGTGTTTTATTATATCTTTCAACATATTATAATATGTATGGTATACCTTTACGATAAAGAAGCAGTATAGGCTCATAGAAACATTTGAATGTCCGGTTAAACTTCGATCATATACCTATAGCATTACTTATTTATTCACAATTATATTTATAATTTAAAAATAATTGACAATGTTTGACCATTGATCGAACGCTATACTCTTATAATATTTTCAATCTCACGTTAATAAATACTGTTTAAAGTGATTTTCTCCTGTTTATCCATGTATTTTTTTTCACTCTTGTTGATTTTTTTCTCGCGCCAACTTGTATATATATATATATATATATATATATATATATATTCTGTAGTTACCTATGAGGTTCGCGCGGATTTTAATGAATCTAGTATGCTCTGGTTTAACGAAGAATTACTCGGCAAATTTGCGATAAAGCACAGGAAAGTAGGCTTCGGAGGAAAGGGGTAGATCCTTTAACGATCGTTGGACGACCGCCGGCTATTGAAATTTTTAACGAGTCTGGTGGTTTGCGAAATTAATTACTTGGCGTAGAGCGTTTTTATATTTCTCTCTGTAAGAATGGATGTGAAACGTACTGTTAGAGTCGGGCTTCGTGACAGCAGCCGGTACGGTAGTGCTGCACTGCGATAATATGCACATTCATCGACACCATGTCGGAACAACGTTCGTCGATATGACTTTGGCGGGATACGCATATATACCTTATAGACCGCTGCACCCTGCTGCCGTTGTAATTAATTTGCGACTTGCAATTAGTTCGCAACTTGAGACATTGACATTTCTGTCGAGGCGCTCATTCCAGTAACTATTTCGTGAGCACATGCAGTTGCCAGATACTTAATATCGATACTGGCTTTCTATATACACCTGCAGTTACACAACTGTCCCTTGAACACTTCAATTACACCTTCAAGATTTATCGATGTTATCACTTAATTTATAAGTTGTACCGTGAATACAGGTGTAATTCGTAGTTGTTGAATTAATTACGAGAGCTGTAGACGCGGAGTCGTTATTGTGACATTTTATTACTAATAATACGAAGGAAAGCTCGTGCAGTAGTTGAACGTTGATGTCGATGATTATTCTTTCGGAAAATTTTCTGAAAAATCATAATTGCCCGTACGGATTAGCACTCGACGCTACCAAGTGGATTTAATTCCGCAATGAAGAACCGTAAAAGCTAGAATTGCATCCTCCGTAAGTAGAGGAGGAGGAAGAGGAGGGTATAGCGCGCGATAAGAGATCTGAAACTTATCCCGAAAAGCGGTAGGTTAGGTAGGTAGGTATATTCGTTGCATACGGCACGAGTGCTCATAAGCCTCTTACAGGCGGGACTGCGTGCTTTGTCAAGGACATTCACGACTTTAATACGCGACTAAATCGTCCCTATCATCCATTAATTAAATATTCAGCTCTCTGCAATTCTCCCTCGTTCTTCCTTAAAAGGAAAATTTTATCTCCCTATCCTTTTATCTCCTAAAAAGTTTCCATTTACATGTTCATATAAGTATGCGAAAGATACTACAAAAATTTGAAGACTTCTTGCACGTTATGCCATTCCAGCTAGAGAACGCGGTATAAAGGAGCTCATCTTTCTATTTTCACTCTCGTATGTATATATTTAGTATAATTCGGCAAAGGTCTAGCATTACTTTTCACGATTGAAGATTTTCTCTTAAATACAGCTTTAGAGCTTTAATCAAAATCGTGAAAAATGAGTCCATATATACTATATATGCATAAGCATCGAAAAAATCAGAAAGAAACATACAAACAGACTTTGTTTGTTTTAATAAGTATTTCTATATATGTATAGAAAGGTTTATTTGGACAAAAAATTCGTTTTACAGTAAACACAAAATATGGATAGGGATTAATATATCATACACACATAGCATGGCTTTATTTGGATCATTTTTGAAAGCCACAAACAGGCCAAAATTGTGCGAACCTTTTAATTAATTAAACTGGCTATTAGCTGGCAGGATAAACTTTTTGTGGAGCAATACGTATACCTAAAGGTTCATTAGGGTCGGTTTGAAATTCTGTCGGCCACAATGCAAATACCCGGAGAGCTGTATTCTCGTTGCTTTATACTATAAAGCGGGCGGAAGCTTTGCTTCAAAGACTCGCCCGTATGCGTGTTCATTAGGCGTATTTAGCAGAATTTGCAATCAGAACTCTTCCGTTCCCTTTTTAGAATTTTATTGTCAGAAATCAATTTTTTACCACCACCTTTTCCTTTCCCTTTCCCTTTCCTAAACTGTCAGCCACTTTTTATTTTTCCTCAATCCCTTATTATTCAATGGATAAAAAAACTACAGCTTTAAATTAATAGCAGTACTATTTTACCGAATTTTCCTTGGTTACTACTACCGAACATTTATCAAGACTTGCAAAATAAATTTTTGTTTTTAACCATTCACAAACAACAGCTTTTGATATTTTATATTTAACTAAACAGCCTGACTGGGACTGCAACATACGTAAGCTGCTTGAAATGCTATTATGATTTCGAGAACAGAGTAAATTTATTTCTTTCCATACAGATTTGTGTGTAAAACAAATTAAATTGTTTTTTATAAAATAGTTTATTTACCGATGCATAAAACGCATATAAAATAATGTATATTGCATATGTGGCGGGTCCGAAAAAATTAATATCTATAAGCAATGTTAAACTAATAAGATGGAATATTTGATAAGATTATAGAAGTAAGCAAATTTCAATTTCTCTTTACGCTTTCATAGAATAAAAATAAAATGCAATAAATTAATTAACCCTTTTAAGATTATTATCACTACATAGAAATCAGGACCAATTAGTTACCCGTTCCTCAAAGGCTTGAGGTTTTGATATTCTGTCCCCAACGCGAAGTAAAGATTAATAGTGACTAGAGTGACTAGCTGTTATGTTGAACTTCACGTAAGCTGCATTATGGAAAATAATTAGTGCCAGCGATCTTTAAAACTTTTAAATCCCATGATAAAGTTAAAAATACCTTGGTAAAGCCAAAATAGCGAGATTTAGTTAAATGATTTTGCAATGTCGTCCATCATTAACCCCACGCTCTAGTGGGAAATGACGAGTCTATTTTTCACAGTTCCCCATCAAAAGGATGAAAGGGCTGCTACTCGAGTATTTACACGTTTTCCTACTCTACTTTCTCCATATCTCTCATACATTTAAAGCTCAAACTCGAAAGGAAGAGCCGAGGACAGAGAATTAACATTATATCCATCGCGCAAATCCAATTTCAAGCTTTGTGCGCGTTACTTGCATCTCATCCACAATCCTCTCATCCGCTTAATTCCAGTGTGTCGAGACCAGGCTTTTTAAACCTTATCTACAAAACAATAAGCAAGTTTTATGATATTCAATTAAAATTATGACAATAAAAAATCATTTGGCGTTTATTTTTAAAGGATTTTAGACTCATTTAATTCAATATGAAAAACAGCTAACATTTTGTAATGGTATGGAGAGAGATTTCACGATATCCTATATTGATAAAAAATATTGTAAAAAGAACATTATTTTAATCCCACAAAACTTATTTTACTAAAACAGGTTCATGAGACCTTTAGCGTATAGTCGGCCATAAAAGTCAGGATTTAGTCAAGAAAAAGGTACCCTCAGAGCGTTCGGATCCTTACTAACATCGTGGCGCGAAATTTAAATTATTTAGGATTTAAAATAATGGGTTTTTCCTTACCATATGCCTTAAATTATATTCATAATGAAAGTATCAACATATATTATTTTAGATTTGTTAATTAAATATAAAATCTGTTTTAATACATTCAGGGTGATCATGCTGGTTAGCCGACTCTTTGCAATTTTTTGCCAATTTATACTAACTAAAAGTGACAAATGCAAAGAAATGATGACGACATTTAGAATTTCATAAACGAGGTTGATTTCAAGAATCTTTTAAAGTTATTTATGATACTAATAAAAGTTATAGGTTTCATAGTAAAGTTACTGTAACTGTTTCTGTACAGCAGCTTAAATCATCCTTCAGTTTTCATGCAAATTTTGCAGTTTTACCATCAATGCGAATGCATATGCAAAATTAAATAAAGTTCTAAACTAATTAGAAACTTCATTTTTTAAATCATAGCTGAAAAGAAATCCCACTAAAAACAAGCTTTGCCTGTAAAAAAGGACGGCGAGTACATAAATCGTCTTGTACAATTAATATAGTAAAATACATTATTTCAATTAACAAAATTAGTGAAATCTAAAAGTTAGGCAAGTATATAGTTTTATTATGGCAAATCTTAAAATTACAACAACAACAAATAGTAACACAAAAGTTATATACATACCGGGCCCGTAATGTTCATGTGTAAGTCACTATTTTGCAATAATAGAAGCATTGCTTCTTGTAAGTTTAAAATGTGGCTATTTAATACGATTGCATTAAACGGGCCCTCGGCAATTAACTTGTTTGTGTTACTATTTCTTTTTCGAAATTTTAACTTTTGCCACAGTCAAAATAAATACTATGACTAACATTTGATTTCACTAATTTTTTTAATTGAAATATTGTATTTGACTATATTAATTTTGCTAGACGATTTATGTACTTGCCGTTTTTTTAACAAGCGAAGCTTGTTTTTTATGGGATTCTTTCTTATTAACATACTTTTATTGTCAGTATATCTATGCACTTGCCGCCTTTTTTATAGGCTAAGCATGTTTTCTTGGAATATAAATATATACAAGTGTTAAAAAGTTATTTACATAATTAAAACAAAAATAAGCTATTATTGGTATGGCTAATGATTTATGGTTTTGATACAGTCTGACATTGTTCCTTATAAATACGTTGAGGAAGATGTTTTATACTTATGTGTGTAAAGTTAGTTCGGATTTACCATTTAACTAAAAATGAGATCGTTTAGTTTATGGGAAATTTACGTTATGCTGCTATTAGCTCTTTTAGCGATGTTGGCCATATCAGATGCTATGCCTTCTTGGAATATGTCAGAGGCTATGATTCAATCGGTAATGGGACATGGCTCGGGAATGGAACCTGGCTCGAGAATGGGACTAGGCTCGAAAAGTCGACTAGGCACAGGATTTGAGGTTACTAGTTTGCTTCATTTTTCAAAGAAAATAGAAATTGTGAATAAGAAATAAATAACTTTAAGAAACGAGAATATCCAGACAGCGATTGGTAATTATAACTAATATTTGAGTGTATAATATTTTTTCCTGTTATAGTGGAAGGAACCGTTTGAAACGATCAATTCTAACATAAAGACAATGAAAGAGACTTATGACGATAAAATAGAAAAGTTTAAAGATCAATTCAAGGGACACTATCCTTAGGACCATACAACAATACCAAAAAAACATTATTTACTAGAAAAAGTATTCCCGAAGCATGACTTGAAGACATATTTTGAAAAATCGCATAAGGAATGCCCTTGCAAGTCCAGAGAAAACTGAAAAAAGACCTACAATTTTTACGTATAATTGCCCATTCGTAGAACATTCAGGCCCAAGCAGTTCTACCAGTAAACGCCCTTGAAAATCATAAACACTATTTTTATCAAAAAGTTAGTTGATAATTGTTGCAATTAAATCAGTTTATGGAAAATAAAACTTAACAAATATCAGTAAGAGACAATATGTTCTGTTTAATAAATTTTACACAAACAAATAGATAAAATTCCTTCTATGTATAAATGGTTTATTTTTTGTTTCAATATTAATATTTCAGACTTGGATTCAGCATGAATTTCGTGTGAAAGATAACGTAAGCTATAACGAGAGGAATAATGCTGTGCGGTTAATATTTTATACCTACAAGCTCATCTCTATATAGATTTGGTATCAGTTAATTCGCGCATTGACAGTATTTTCACCGAAAATAATAATAATTAATTATTGATGTTTCTATATACTATTAGCGTTTCTATATAAAGAATGGATGTAGGAATAAGAAAATTCGGCGACTTCTGCTGCAATGGATTTTTTAGTATTAGGATGAATTGGAATCGTTGTATACAGCTGACAGGGTCGATCGTGACGCATTTGACGAGTGGCTGCTGGCTTTTGGTGTGCATGTGCTGCTGCTTTACACTGCTGGCGATTTAATGAGGCGAATTTTACGCGGGGACTTGCGCTGAATGGGGATCAAATGGGAATCCTATAGTGGTTCGGTAGCGTATGGACCGATGGCAGAGGGACGCGACTATAGCAGCGTATAGGTTTCGAAAGCTTTCGCAGACGTTTCAAATGGGGTGAAGAGCCCGCGCGAAATGTTTAACACCGGCCATGCAATAACCTGGCCTTTTACTCACCTGCACAGCATATATGGTCGCAAAGTCTATGTTCGCGTTATTCAATTTTCACTTATAGCGTAGTATACATATACTAAGTGCGCTTTTTATCGGCTCTCGAGAGCGCCAGTTGATCACTGCTTATTATCGTAAGTACCATAGAATAGAATAATGATTGCAGTTCGGACATTTGCAGACGAGTCTTTCTTGATAAATGTATATTATGGGTGTCAATAACGTAAAATTAATTGAATTGTATTTGGACACATCTTGATAATGTATAAATATAGGGATGAAATGGTATAAATAGTTGCAAAGGATATATGTGGGAGGAAAGAGATTTTATTCATATGTATATTTTTGTATTTTCGGACGGAATGATTTGTCAGCGGATCGCACGTTTCGCACCCCTTCGTTATGTTCGCTGGATCGTTTGAAGCCGGCAGTGTCTGAGGCCCTGCTCTCTATTTCACCCTTTACGCCCTTCCAGTTTCTCCCCTTTTCTCCCCTTTTCTTCTTCTTCTCATCTGCCACTTTTCCCCGTTCACCAGTGTTCACCATTCGACCTCGGATATCGGGCTTCTCTAATCCAAAGCAAGCTACAGCAGGCTATACCTCTGTAAAGCTGCGAACGCGCGTGATAATAATCGAGCTGCTCGGGATTTGACTAGCACGATCTTTCACTTTTGTAAGTTATCGAACCGTTATACTATAATGACTCAGCATCCGCTTAACACTTACTTAAAGTGCCTTCCCTCCAATTCTCACCTTTGATTTCTATTCATGCCACATGAAAGATTACTCTGCGACTCGAATTTTATTCCGATCAATATTCTATCCAGCTGCTAATTGTATCAGATACATGAGTTAACCTACACATATACACACACAAAACCTCTTTTGATTATAAATTAAATGAATACGAGTGAGAACTACTTTATCGACGAAATATATATGTAACTGGTGTCAAAGTAGAGTTCTGTTGGGTTGATTGCCCTATATCGACGTCGAGACGCTGATAGTTCGCGGCGTCGCTTCTTCGGGGCGCCACCTTTCACGTAAGCGAAGCTTCGCAGACCTCGCGTTACTCCATCGAATCGAGACTCGAACGTCCACCAGGACTCTTCGAAAATTAACATCCTCCTCACGTAACTGCATTTCTCGCTATTGTAATGAGTTTAGCTCGCCGATCGTGGCATACATATACAGCATCCGTTTAATATTCTAATTTCATTATTGCAAATTATAGCTGCTAATTCGATTAAAGCATCGAAACCAAGATCGCCCAGAATCGTCTCAAATAAACTGGAAAGTCAGCTGCTAACCTAAATAGTCTTTTTATTTAACATTTTTATAAATTATTACAAAAATATACCTACTAATGAGTGGCAATCGCTCAAAGAAAATGTAATAGCATTTTGGATAAAAGCGTTTTTACGAACGGAGAGCTTACAGAGTTTAGTAGCTCGTTTGTCAACTGACTTTGTCTTAAGAATAGATCGAGAAAGACTCGCTACAGACGAAGAAATGCTTGGACTTCGCATATTGGATCACCTCCTGATTGTTCAAAACATGAAAAATTTATCGGCCTTGGGTCGTTAACCTAATGGAGGTGGTGCAAGCGTTCAGGGAAGGATCGATATGGCGCACTTTCATCGTCGTCATCCTCTCATAGAGAATAATCGTGAGAATGGCTTGCACGGATACAGATCAGAGTCCAAGAGACTCTAATAGAACGTGAATATTCCTAATGGAGTTATTTGAATTATAATAGTCGATCGACACCGTGATTGGCACTCCAGATATCAGCCTAATAATCTCGTCGTCAGAGACCCGATTTCCAATCCACTTACTATTTCCTGTACCAGGAATGAAGGCAATCAAATCTTCGACTGAAGCCATAAATATCATCGTAAAGTGATTCTCTATTGGCAAAAAAGCGAAATTTCAGATACATATATGAATATACACACACACACATATATATATATAGCGATGCTATTAACGAAGATAGTTGCTATTGGCTCAGATAGATAACATTTTTCAAGAGTACTTTATTTGGGCTTTAGAGATATAATTCAGTAATTTACTCTGTGAGTCATTGAACGTCCGAATAGCTGGAAATTTTTGATAGTACCGCTTAAGATCGAATGCCTGTTATACGACCAAATCCCAAGGGACTTTATTGCTGCTAATTCCATGGAAGTATACTGGCATATAGCTTTACGAGTAGGTTTGCTATCCACGTGGAGCTCCAGATTTCCCACCGTCCTCGTAAACATGCTCCTATACACGACCTGTATACAAACAACATTTTCTATACCTCGCAATTTTTTCTTAACATTTACTATAGAGTCTTTCAATATATTTATTGTTCTCAATGAAATCTACTCGATAGAATTATGAGGCTAGAAATCCAACTGAAAATAATCCTCTTTTCAATTTGATTAAGAGTAACATCATGCCATTTTAGATTTTACAGTCACATTAAATCTACACTTTAAAATCTCGTTTCCCCGTTTCTGCTTTTCTATTCTCATAAACCTTTATTTATTTAACATCTATTAATCTGTCTGGTTACCAAAATACTTCCAATGTAACAAAGCAAGAAATGGTCAGCCCTCGACTAATCGTTTCGATATTCATTTAGATCATAACCCAAGTTGATTGGATAATAATTATAGATGAAAATACTGTCGTGTTTTAATGAATAAAGCTATGATGCATAGACCGAAGAACCGAATGATATTTGGCAAAGTAAAGTTTTAATATTCCTGAAAATGGCAAATAAAATTATAGCGAGTAGGATGAGTCGACAATTAGCAGGGATTGAGATCAGTGGCAAATTCGAGGAACATATAAGGTAAATCGTGCAGGTGAAAGTTAATCGATCCTGTGTAGTCATTGGGAGGACAAGGTAAAGCATCAGGTTGGACTGGAGTATTTGCATGAACGCGTTGGCGGAAAATACGTATGGAACAAGTTTGTTTGTGTTTGGCCCGGAACTGTACCTGGGGCGAGCTTAATTAATGAGGCTAGTTAATTCAGTAGTGCCGCTGGCTAGTAAGTGACTGTGATCGTTAGTGGCCCCGAGGCTGTCTTAACCATCCATAATGGAGCTGAATTACTATCGCTATCTGACCTACCTCTCGCAAACCAGTGACGAGAATGCGCGGGCGGCTAGCCAATATAGTATAATCACGAGTGCTTTGTAAGGTAACTGCAGTATTGGACAGGTGCACATGTATGTACACATGCATGTGTATACGATCTATCTGCCTATACTCCAATTTAATTCAGCCTTTACTTGACCACAAATTAGAAAAGCCATGTTAATTAAAAAATATTAGTAGCCCGTAAAAGATTCTCCAATTTTTAATTAACTTCAGCGGTCCCAGCACACATGTAGAGAATTCACGTGTACCAAAATATATGTAACATATGCACGAGAGAAATTAATTAGTTAAATGTACCAAATTCTGCAAAGCGGATTATGTATTGATTGGATGAATATGCTTATCGTTATTTTTATATTTTAAACATACTTTTGCAATTAATAGCTCTAGATTATCGATGCTAAATTCGCTATGATATTTGCTTAAGATAGCGTATGTAGATGGGATACGATTTACACGCTTCGAAATACTGTTGGCAATGGTTCATTATAGTTTGGGTCAATCATTATGGTACTCTGTGAGAGATGAGAAGAAATGTCAAATGCACTTTTTCTCGTTCTTCTTATATATTTATTATACTATTAGGTTTCGATGATTCGCACTATATTCTTATTGTCAAACACAGCAAACACTTGCTCGTATCTTTCTATATTTTAAAGAATCTGTTATTATTCAAGAAATAATACAGCTTTTTATCTTTCTTTCAGCATTATCATCGTATAATAATTTTATGTATTATAAAGTCCGATATTTAACGTTCTGCAAATTATGAACGTAGACGAAAACATTTATATTTATCTTTTATAATTACTCATAATTACAAACTTTTACAAAAAAACTGCCTGAATACAAATAGTAAGAGGTTTCAAAAAGATCCAATTCAACTAAAATTGTATATCTTTTGTGTATCAGTTAAAGAAATACCCGTCTTTTTGCATCGGTGTTCTTGGACGTTTTAAGTGGCAGAAAATTGTTAAATCAAAGAAGATCAATGATCTTATTCTGCGCAGCAATTCGTAGGAAGCTATATAAATAATCAGACAAAAAACTACTAATATACTTATTATGGGACATTTTTAACTAATTTGAGGCTGTATATCCTCAAAGGGATTTCGTATCTACACAGATTACTTTATAGAAAAAATAAAGTCGATGTTTTTAATATTTTTGACAATCTCTCTAAACATATGATTTCCACACATGCTTATAATAAACTATAAAGAATTCTTACGAAAGCAAAGTTCAGCTTAAAAAATTCACATAATACTGAAACTAGAGAGGACTTTTCAGTTGTCTAATAATTGAATGAATTTTATAAAGAATATGACGGGTAATTTTCATGATTATAGCGAGAGTGATCGATTTATGACTAATGGGTTAAGAGGTCAGTTTTTGGATTTATGCGAGCAGGTTCTCCCGCTCCGATCCCTCCGCCATCTTTTTTCTTTTCGAAGTAACTGTTTTGACCTTTTTTTGAAATTTATACCCGCGTTTGGAAGTGACAACAAATTTCATTTTCATCGCATTAGCGTGCAATTTCATTACTATTCTTCAATTATTTTACCGGAATTCGCAGTTTTCTTAATTAATAATTAAAAAATCTCTTGAAAGCCACGGAAAATAAGCAGCGAGTACAAAAATCGTCTAGTGTAAATAATGTAGTAAAATAAAATATTCTATTTAAAAGAATTAGTGAAATCCTAATGTTAGGAAAGTATTTATTTATACTGAGATAAAAGTTGTAATTTTGAAAAGAAAAAAAATAGTAACACAAAAAAGTTACTTGCCGGATCCTTAATGTTCATACCTAAGTCGCTATCTTACAATACAAACTTTGTTTCTCGTAATTTAAAAATGTGTCTATTTAATGTCATTGCATACAATGGGCTCGCAAGTAACTTTATTATGTTACTATTTTTTTTGTTTGAAATTTTAACTTTGCCCACGTTAAAAATATATGTATATCGACCTAACATTAGAATTTCACTAATTCTTTTAACTGCAATATTTTATTTTACTATATTATTTACTGTAGATGGTTTATGTACTTCCCGCATTTTTTACAGTCGAAAATTTTTTTTGTGGGCTCAAGTTCACTATACATTTGAGTTTTTATAAAAATAAGAAGGCGACAAATTATTTTTTATAATTATCTTTAATGAAAATAATTACATAATATGTACATTGAAATGTATCAATTTATTATGTAAAAAACAATATTAATTTAGCTACACCATGTAGAGAAAAATATAAAAACTTATTTTTTTTATTATTCTGCAATTGAAATACTGAATTTAAAAACTGAACTTTGAAAAGTGATATTTATCAGTAGCTGAGCTATGATAGTCAATTTGGCAAAACGCCATTAACTATTGCACCAAGTCCTCCAACCACACTGCCAAGAAGACCTTGCAATCCTGGTCTTGAAAGAAGAGGAACGTTTACTCTTATTCTAGGAAGACCAGTGTTAAGACCAATGTTTCTTCCATATCCTATTTCACCTCCACCATCGCTTCCTTCATCACTGCTGCCTTCACCGCTGCTGCTTCCACCACTGCTTCCTCTACCACCGATTTAAGTCAACAAATTTAAAACTATCCAGTCAGATATAAGAATATGCTTTAAACACAATTCTAAGGTAAAAATATACAAATAAATTTTAGATTTAAAGCATTTTTAATTAGTATCTAAGACATATCTATTGAGTACTCATGGTTAAAGCAATCCATTTACTAATAGGATTCCTTGGATTAAAAATTTTGTTAATATATGCAATTTATTTAAGGTAATAGTCTAGTTGTTGGAGTCGAAAAGTTTCTTTGCATATTTCGATAGTATACTATCATGAGAATGTGGTGTATAAATTTTAAACCGATATTCGAAATATTAACAAAGATATAGCACATATTCAAGAGCGCTGCATTGTTGCACGCTGTAAGTTGTACGACAGCTGATCTAACGGTTGTTTCTCACTATTATGACTCATCACCTTTATATTTCATTGGAGTTTCTTATACCTTTCGATATATGAAAGGTTATAATGAAATATACCAGTGTTTGATGCATATGAAGATACTAAAGTCTTGTTGTAGGCACCTGGGATGGACGATTAGTGTGAGTATGAAAGTTCTGTTGGACAAATTTTAAACACGTTTTTCTCGAAACCACGTTTTCTCGGTCGACTTGAGTGATAATAGATTTTATATTAAACCGATCGGGCTGAAATTTTAACAGGCTGTTCTACACATTTGTAATTCTGTCTGAAACTAGAATAATTTTTTTTCATCTATTATTTTTCAATTTACAGCCTAATTTATACTATAAAAAATGGTACCTTTTTGTTATTTTTTAACAAAATTAATTTACTCTAGTTCCGGTCAGAATGACAACTCTACAGAACAATTATCTATTGGTTTTATTTTTTGTTTTAGATTACTCACACTGGAGATATCTCACGGGCCAGCAGTATGTTTTTTTTCGGTACCTCTTTTGATCCCATATAATTTCAATAAAACATTGTACAAAAAATGTTTTTTATAACTGAAGATAGTTTTAATGACATATAAAATTTTTAGATTTATTGCATTTTATTTACGTAGTCTAAAAAAGTACCCTGCAAAAGCGGACAATTTACTAAACTATTACCTTAATTATAAGCGAAAACTTCAAACATTTGATTAGAATTTTCTTTGTAAAAACCTACTCTCTATTAACGGGTTTGAGTTGGCACTAATTGACCTTATATTAGATATAATGCAAGCCCATAGAATTACTAAATTAAATTTCTAATATATTCATGCAAATAATATTTATATAAATATTTTTTAAAATATTGTTTTTGTATAATAAAAATATATATTACAAAAGCGAAACATGTCTTACCGGTCGAGGTGGGAATCCGTTGTCGATTGCACCGAGTCCACCATTTACACCGTCTAAAAGTCCTTGCAAGCTGCCTTCAGAGCGAAGAGGAACCTTTCCATCGAATTCAGCAGCCCCTGAATTTACAGCAACTTCGCGTGGTGCTGCGGTAGTCCATTTACATATACATCCTAATATTAGGAGATACCCCACTAGTGCAAGGGAAATCTTCATTTTGACTTTTTTTTTGCCCTTTTCCTACCAAATCTCTGTTTGTACGTCAGGCTTAGAAATAATGACTCGAATGATGCACTTGGTCTAAATCGCAGGCTTTTTATACGGCTCATATTTGTCTCATTGATCAACATTTGAAAATATTAACATTCGTGAAAATAGTTCACGCCTTTTTCACCAGAATTCAACTGCAATTGTACTATAATAAATGCTGTTTCATGATTGGGTCTGATGTCACTACCACGTAGAAAAAAGAAGATTCGCAAATAGTATCGCCAAAGTTATATTGCATTTTCTCATTTACGTTACTTGACAAGCCTATAATGCAATAGTATTTGCATTAGTATCGCAGATTGTTATAAGTGGCAAACCTATTAACAATACTATCTGCCACACTAATTGCAACAGTATCTGCGCTTCTATTTGCAATTCTAATTCTGATAATCAAGAAAAAAATATAAAAGAAATTACTTTTGTTTACTTGAATTTATTCCTATATACGTATAACCAGCTGAACACACATATACAGATGTCTCAGTGCGTTAATGTATTTTCTTTGTTTCCTGCAACACAGAGGGCGTGAATCTGGAACCGATGGATCCTCATGCTCAGCTACCAAAAGTTATTTTACCCACGTGGCTACTGGACAACTGGAACATGTTTACCTTTTTTATATAAAGCAAACCGCGGCAAATTATTCTAGTTCTTTTCACACTCGCAAGCAGTTTTGTGTAATTCACGATATCCCGATTTGCAATTTTTTTTAAATTCTCAGATAATATCGCACATAGTGTTGTAAGTAGACTCCCAAAGTAATGCAGGTTTTTTAAAAGAAAAATGATAACTGCGAATTTAAAAGAATTTGCAAATCGGAACATCGTGAATGTACGCAAAACTGCTTGCGATTGTGAATAGAATTAGAATAATTTGCCGCGGTATACATAGATGAAAAAGATGAAAATGTTCAAGTTGTCCAGCAGCCGAGTGGGTAAAACTTCAGGTAGTTGACCCCATTTTGCCGGACTTTTTTTGTTTATGTATATTGCTAACATTCTTATCTGACTGCCAACGTGTAGGTGTGCACATAGCGAATACGTAATAGGAATAAATTAAAGTATAAAAAAGAGTAATTTCTTTTTATTTTTTTCTTGGGATCGTAATTATAGAATCGCAAATAGAATCGCAGATACTGTTGCAATTAGTGTCGCAGATAGTATTGTTAATAGGTTTGGACTTATAACAATTTGCGATACTAATGCAAATACTATTGCTTTATAGGCTCGTGAAATATCGCAAATGAGAAAATGCAATACAACTATGGCGATACTATTTGCGATCGCTTGCGAGTCTTCTTTTTTCCACGCGGGAAGCTCCCTCCACATTTATATAAATATATTTAATCGATTACCATATATTGATTAACTCAACAACAAACTAAGATTTGTGGGTAAGCTGAATCTTAGGAAATGTATTCAACCAGAGTTCAGAGGCACATGTTTGTTGAGAGAGATGATAGGCAGTTGCTTACCGTTCCGATATAACGCGATCGATGGGATTTCAGTGTTGTGGCTAAATGTTAATTATACGGGTGTTGATGGATGGACCGCGGTTACCTATAACTTGTGATTCATCGATAGATCTGTAATTTGTCAACGTGCGATGAGTATCCGTCCGTTTATGACATGATAGTTTGTTCCGAATGCGATCATGAAGCAGGTGATCACCAAATGAAGTCTGCGCGTTTGTCCCCAAATCCGCTACGGTGCTGTACGGTGCTTCATGGTACCTCAGCAACGAACTTCGCTTAACCGCTGCTGCCATTCTTACAGTCTACCATATCCCAGAGAAATATTACAGCCGAAAATGAGATAGCGCAGCGTGAATCGAACTCGATTCTAGTATTCGCCTCATTTCTTTCGTCTCACAAAAATTTTTCTTCTTGAGAAAAATATAATATGCGCTTGTCCTTCTCTTCAATATAATATGATCCTGTTATTATATATATATATATAGTGTGTACCCGCAGTGAATCTATATAAAGTGAGATCCTTTATACGATTAATAATTCTTCTACCTATATGTGAGTTTTTGTTTTCAGCTACGGACAGACGGGAGTTTATGAAAATCTCTGAGGCTTGAGAGACGAACGCTGAACAAGCTTGGGTCGTTTATTTGACTGGAACGAGAGACCCAGCTTGCAGGTGACGCCAGCTCCCCCAGGAACGTTACAGTGTCGCCTGCAGATATTATCGCATAATTTAGATATATTTCACTCGTACTGTTGGATTTCTCGCGAGTTCTCCAACAGTTTTATGAACCGCCGTTACGCGGATCCTACTCGGATCTTCCGCGAACCCACTTGACTTTCACCCTTATCCGTCCAAGGGGTACCTTTCAAATTCCGCCAGGATTCCGCCGAGTACAGCTCGAGGGATCAAATCGGATCTCACCTTTCTACGAGCTTTCAACAAAATTTACATTTGAATATTTCTCACTGAGAATAATAGCCCATAAACGTTATTTAGGACTCGTGACAACTGGTTGGAAAGATCTCGAGTAAGACCTATTGCTAGATAAAAACCTTAGGAGAAACGATCGGATGAAATATATCTAGCAGATATGTGCTTAGATAAAATCTAAGGTGTTTCCAGCTAATTGCTATCTTAAGATTTCAGACCATTGTATAATTTTTTATGGGTATATAGTTAATTCAACTATTTGCCATTCATTAAAGAAAAAGGAATTAAAATTCAGTTAATTAAATAGTTATAAAATGCTTACAAATTAGTAAGGATAAAAAATTATTCATATTTTTGTACATGGTCATATTCGTTTCAGAGATATCTTCTACAGGAAAGTAAAAATAATGCTACTTTCTTTCAATTTCGTTATCGTCATTGCCGAAAGATATTTGATTATTATATACATTCGTAGTACAGCACTGGGGTGGATATATATTTGAAGAATAATTTTTTTATGATATACATTTTGTTAATGCAGTATTTTCACTTTCAATTTTGTAATTTTACTCGATCAAAATGTTGTCTGCTAAGAGTTAGGAAACTGAAATCCAGGCGAAAAGCTTTTCATCTATTGGAAGACAAGAAAACGCACTTATGGGCTCAATAGAGTAAACACTGGGAATTGCAAGCGTGCAAGCATCTTTGTTAAATGCCTGCACGGAAGTTTAAACGTTGCGCGCTATCAGCATTAATCAGGGGATGTGCAAAAAATTATTACTTGCCATAAAAGCTGAGAGGCCAAATTTCACAGGTAACAAAATATCTCTATGAAAACTTATATATTATCTACACTACCTGTTATATGACAAAGTTTATCTGTTCGTTACACATTGTACCCTCAATTTGCGATATTCTTTTTTATTTATTTCACTACACATATTTACTATAAAAGCTTCCAATAGCTGACATCTGTCCTGTTAATTGTTTTACTGTAAAAATTGTTTCGTTTCGGTTACTTCTATGAACAAACTAAAAAAGAATAGCAGCCAATTCTGAAAAGAGAAGATTTTCTTTGCAAGACGATCTTTTTTCCTGCGTCGCATCGGATGGGCCAAACGAAGAGGAATTGCGAGATAAGTAGTTGCGTCTTTGTCTGATTTACGTCGGCCCGAGTGAGAAAACCAGAACGACTTCCCAACCAACGTCCGAGTTCTCTGATCCAAGCAGACAAAGACTCAAGCTGACACTTGGATAAAGTTTTAAACTCCGGGTAAAAGAAGAAAGATTATTCTCCACCTTCAATATCCATGTTGGTTAAATATTTTTTGACGAATGTCAACTGTCTAGTCGACTCACTTCTGCCAAGTACAATCAGCCAAAAACATTTAATCAAAATATGTACTCAACTTTAGAAACATCAATCTTTCAAGATCGATCAGCACATAGTATACATACATACAGAATTAAGTATGTCATCTACTGTTTATAATGAAAATAAAATTTATATCGCGCTTAAAAAAATACACGCTTACCTCATTAATTCGTTTTTAGATTGTTTCTCCGGTAATTTACAGTAAAAATTGCCAAAGAGTGATTTCACGACGATCGTGTGTTCACTGTAAAACACGGTAGATCCTGATTTACACGCAATAAACAAAAAGCAAAGTAACCAAGCAAGGTAGTTTTTATTTGGTATTTTATTGGATCGGTAACAAGCGGTAGTCCCCTTTCTCGCATTATCATGATTTCTGTCGAGTTATACGAGTGTACTGCAGCCGGAGTTAAAGTCTGCAATGCCCGGTGCTGGTTGCTGTCGTCCGCAATCCTGCAAGAGCAAATCAATGGCCATTAGGACGATAGTCGAGTTTTTAGGTTTGGGCGGGCGCAACGGGGACCCTCTCTCACTCCTCCAACGTAGGAGCCCTGGAACAATGGCTCACAAATCACTGCTGGAGCCAGCTTAATCTCCTTTCGTCGCCACGTCCAATGGCCATGCTCGCATAAGTTCTAACGATGCAATGAAACAAATAGCAGCACGAATAGGGTCCATCGTTTCGTATAAACTTTACCCCTTTGTTCTTTACCTGACTATCAGGATGCAAATGAAAGTATCGCGTAGACCGTAAAAAATCACATTTTTATTGTAGTTGCACGTCAATCTATAAACATTCGAATTTTATTACCAAACAAAATTTCTCTCGTCGTGTTTTCAACTTCTCACGATCAATAGCATAACTGGTCAGATATAGCAGAAAATTCAAGAAGTTATTTCGTACTTATTTCCAGCTTTAAGTAATATCTAAAGGGAGCGGTGGGTCTACAAGACTAATAACAAATTGGAAGAAACTTCTGGGGAAGAAAGCTGGAGTTTAAAAATCTTTTATAAACCAAATGTGGAAATCAAAGTGTTCTGGAAGAGAGGGGTTATTTGAATTAGTATTGTAACAATACCTCCTCCCACATCATCTATAATAACATTAATACTAGGAAAATTTTGTAACAATGTACGTAAGTTACTATCGCGCGATAAATACCTGCTGAAAGATAGAATGAGTGGTAGCTAAGAAGTAAATATATATCTGAAGAGTGGGTGTGATTGTATCATGAACGTGAAGGCAAACGCGGTACTCACTGACCACAGATCGATATCGCAATTCCAAAAAGGATTTACGATCGGTCTTATCTCTCAAAGGTACCGATGACCACGTACGGCACAATCTCTTAACGATTTTGTTTCGCACTTTACCCAATTTACCCACGGTATCCCAGCTTTGAAATCGGTACACCGAGATAATATCTTTCAAGCAAATTGCAATCTATATAACTTTTTTCTTTACTTTGTTCACTTTTTTTTCGCCGAAATCAAGTTGACCCCTCAATGTTGTAAACGTGTTCCAACGATAAAATATCTAAGACATTCCTTATTGACGAATTTCTAGCGGATCGTTAGATCAATCGAGAAAGGAAAGTATAAACGACAAAAATAACTTTTTACTTGTTCATGCAGTTTGATTCGTTCGTTTAGCAATGAAAATTCTGTTAAATCACGTTTTGTAAAATTGGATAATCCTCAATGAAAAACCCATCTCTATATACCAATGGATGCTCATGGGATAAAGCCTGGTGAAATGATTTTAATTGAACGTAAATTCTACACATAACGTCAGCTTTGTAAGGTGTTGCGCTACCTAGTGTCCGGTTTACACTCTGCAGTTATTGCTCAACATTATGCACGATAAAAAGGGTTTTGCTAAAAATATATTAAAATTGTCACAGTGCACTGACAAAAGGTACGTAAGATTAATTAAAATCGCGTTTGGGTTCGGATTATGAAAATATGAGCGATATTGATCAATAATATGTATAATATATAATGCGAGCAAAATAATTATGCGGAAACACGAATTTAGTCATATGCATATGGGATTGGTTGTTTGGCCGATAGAAACGACGCAGCCCTAGAGATATAGTTGTGCTCTTGGCAGCCTGGAAAGCCTTTAAGACCTTTTCTCATATCTCGGTTCGATGCCCTCTCTTCTCACGTATGTGCATGTACATCGACTGACGGTATTGCGCATTACGACATTATGTCTTCCAAACTATATACAAGTAGTATATATTACTCTCTAACTTCTAACGAAAGGACAGCGGCGTTAAACCCATAAACCTTAGAAAATATATACACCAGTTAAAACGCCCCAGATCATAGTGCAACAATAGACGTGTTTCTCCATAACCGTTACAAAGTTTCTGTCAAAACTTTTTATGTTGTAAATGGTAATTAGACGTTTGGAAAAATTCTTATGTAAAATTGTAGTATCTCTTACAGTTACGAAAATACACGTTTCTCTTGCATCTATGTTCTGGGTCGTTTTAACTATACAGATGATCCTGTATATATGCAACAATAAACTTATCACTTTTCTTATAGGCTTGCAGAGAATCTAACTTAACAAGCAACGTCCGTATGTTACCTCTAATAATAAAATAGTATAGCATAATTTTTTATCGACTTGTAAGATTCGCCCGAGCGAAATGTGGTGCATCCTGCTCCGTATGGGGAAGAAAAATAGAAGAGCGCGCGCAGAGAAATTTGGAACCGACCACAATTCACGTGAGTGGAAAAGATGGCCGCGCAGGAAACCAATGGTGATTCGCGCTATACAGTTTATGACCATCCGCGCGATAAACTCGATAATTTAACGGGTAGTTTCGTTCACTACCTGTCCGTGCAGTGTCGTTAAAGCAGCAGCCAGCTATGCACTTGGCAGATATGGTAGCATAGCTCATTCATTGGCTACAATCATTTAGCCATACGTCATGCACCTTGCCAAAAATCGAATCATCATTAGATTTGAATTAATATGCATATTATGTTTAGTGATCAGTTCATATTCAATTTTTTCAAAAACATTTTGCGCGAATTCTAAATTAATTGGAATGTAAAAGTAAAGAGGATGGCTACATTTTAGATTTTTTGAAAGAATGCTTTATATTAGAGTTTTATTTGGTAATAGAACGATAAAGAAATGTACAGGAATAATAAGACGATCAGTTGGTGTAACAGATAATTTGAACAGTGGCTATTCCTAGAAGGCAGGTATTTATTGATGAAGGCTCAGTGTTATTCGCATTATACTTTGCGTTTAAAACTCGTGTCTTGTTTCGCGACGATCCACACTCAAATACGACAACGTTTATTATGCTTATAAACGGACTAAGACTTATTCGCCTAAGGTATCTGAAAATGCGTAGCGTCTATAAAACGTACGTCCAAAGCGTTGAAATTCATGTATATCTCGGCAGCACCTTTTTCAATAAGTATACATTGCCAACTCTGGACATTTATTGTCCATAACTTGTAACGCACATCCTGTTTTTTTCATGCATAAATATACATACCTATGTAATTGTAATCCAAGCAGAAATCGAAAATATTTTGCTTATTGCTGTAATATTTTTAACAAATTTTCACAGGTTTACGAGTTATCTACAATTATAACTTTTATGCTTTTAATTGTTCAGGTCGCATCTAACTTACGCTTAAGCGAGTTACGAGTAATTAGCATGCTGTAATATTTTGTTTTACGAAACAAAGTGAAAGAAACTTCAAACATTTGAAGAGAATGTTTGCACATTTTACAGTTGCTTTACAGCAAAATTAATAAGGATTTATAAATGGTATTTAGATATTCAATTATAATAATAATCGGTCGAATCGCATTTTGCGATTAAGTAATTGCTGCTCAAACTCTGGTTACTTTAGTCAGTGTCGGCACATTTTATGAACGTGCATGTGTGTTTATTTTGTTTGTTGTGTCTGTGTCTATGTAGAGTGTATCAATTACAAATCTTCGTATGTTTTACAATATGTTAGATCCTTTGTTATAATTTCTGAAGAAAAATTAGAAAAAAATTTGGCTTCAATTGACTAAATAAAAAGTTTCGTTATCAAACTCCTTACTCAGACCTCAAATATTTTTGATAAAATTAGATCATATAGTTGTAACCACGATACCAGTCGTGTTCTCAGACGATGCAAATTCCAATCTTAACTAAAAATCAAAATTTTTAACATTATTATAACGTGCTCTCGCTTAGACTGTAGATCTCGCATAGTTGGTGGTTTTAAAAAATGCATCCATTTTCATTATACAATATTAATGTCAAACAATGTTAAATACAATCTTAATGTAAGTTTGTAAGGTCGTTCAATAAGTATTAAACTATAATACGTTAATTCAATGTTCGTTAGCAGTACTTGCATTAATTGCTCTACAAATATTCCTCATCTGAAATTAATTTTAGTGTTCTTAAATCTATAATATGAAATTTTTAAATAAGTATATATTTCAAGATTTGAATCAAAGATCCAAAGGATTATATCTTTTTATGTATATGTGTATGTATGTACATACATATTCACCTATGTTTAGACGTGATTGCGAGATAGCCACTGTTGAACGTATAATGTAGGTAGGATCTTCTCCGGTTCTAAGAGTCCCTACCTACGTTGACAAGTTAAACAGCATGCTATGTACTATGTATTCCAATGCCGGTAAAGCGGTTACACAATGGATTGCTTTGATGCATTGCTTTAATACTGTAGACCGTTAATTTCGTGCCCTCCTGCACCACAATAATAGTACTAGCGAGCACGGATTCTCGTCCTTCGTCAAACGTCTTGCCGATAATAATTCATCCGGTTAAATAATAGTATTAGTCAACTGCCACGGAAGACCAGAAACCGTTCAACGGTGGACTTTATGAAGAAATTTAGACTATACAGCAATATTCACTGAGAAATACATCGCATTTGCTTGATATTTATGATGACATCCAACAAATGGAAAAATAATCTACAATTTAATATTAGTTTGGATCATATATGAAAATTTAGTAGTATTGATCGAACTAGTTAAAATATGCATAAATTATTTTCAGTGATCCTCAATGAATGTTCTATTTTTTACAGAAGCAATGTCAGCGTAGCAGCGATACCTCCAGCCATGTCATTCCACAAAAAAGAGTCACACGAGAATATCGCGAGAATCGCCAAACGGTATTTGGATGACAACATTCAGCAGGCGTGGATCAATCCTCGCTTAATATCTATGGTGAGTGTGTAAAAATCAAACTGATTATACGCTTTGTTATAGCGTTGCACAGACTGTTTCAATATACATAATGGTCGTGCCACAGTACCGGATTACAAACGCGTCATCCATTATTTATATTTATTGTAGCGCACGCCTACAATTTAACACGGTTAATTTCAGACTATGAATATCACGTTACTATATTGAGATACAAGTATTTACTGAAATTAGATTTGTCTACATGATTATAGGCTTTAAAATACCCGCAAATGTTAGTTATACTTTAACATTTCGTCAAATGTATGCAGGCAAATCAATAATTGCACACATTACGTATTTTACAAATATAAAACACCAAAGGACTATGAATAAATTTGTGTTATGTACTTGTTGAAATTACTTTATAAGATTTTAGTGAGAATTGTATGATAGAAAACAGTCCATATATAGTATACAATAATAATTTAATAATAATACTAAACGAATAAAAAGACGTAATATCTATACAAAATAGTTTATTGAGAAAATTAATCTGGTCATTAAATTCCAATCTACAATCAGTTTTATGGAGCTAATAAAGAAACGTTTACCATGCAATTGTTTCGGTTGCTAATCAATGTACACTATTTATGTAAGATATTAACAAGCATTTATAAATAGGGTAGACTTCGGGGAAGGTTTGGTCAACTAAATGAGACTAAATTGGTGCTAAAAAAACTTTAAAATAAAGAAAAACAAGCTACGTATTTTAAAAAAATATTAATAAACAAAGCAGTATAAATAGAAAGTAATGATTAATAATTAATACAACATTTACATTTGTACAATATATATAATCGTAAGTAGCTTGATTTAGGAACGAACCCAATTTTGACAGTAGTTGCATTTTATACTATCTCATATAAGTAGATAATGCTGAAAATAATGTGCTTTCCGGTAACACATAATTTCACGATGAATACGAAGCAAGCTGATAGTTATATGCGCCTCGACAGATTTCCCAGCTTATCCCAATATACATGGTTTTACATTTATGTATGTAGCTTAAAAATTAAGGAAAATCTAGCTGAAACTTTGGCAATACTTTTTTATTTATTAAATATAATGCGACTCTAAGTTACTTTTTTATATCACTGTATCTAAAAATTTTTTGTCTACTAAACTAAAATTAAAATTGTATTTACATCCCACATCAAATATCACAATTATTTATTACTTCTTGTCAAGTAACGTAATGAGAATTTGCTTTATAGTGTGAGTTTAGACAAATGTTTGCTTCAAGGACCTAAAGTCATGTTTGTGTGTCTATTTACATCCACAAGAAAAACAGTATGTCCCAACTAGCCCTTCCTACCCTACTGTAATACTATTTATTTTTCCACTAATGTACTCATTAAGGTAAATTGAAAATGTGGAAATATTCATAAATTTATTGGTGGTATAAATAAATATGTTGTAATACTGAATCTAAATTAATGAATTAACTGCATTTTATGTGTTCAATGATTTTATAAAATGAAAGTATATGCACATATTAATATAAAAAATATTAAATCATTAATTATTTGAATCAGTTTTCTTACATTAATTACCGCAGTCCGTTGATTAGTAAAATAAACATTACTTTATAATATTCGTAAAGTAAAATATTAAATAACCACAAATAATTATTAATTTACATATATTGATAAATACATTTATTGTTAATACAAAATATTCGTAGTGCGCTGTTAATCAATATCACGAAGTATATTTTTTTGAATGCCAGGTGATTTAAAAGGCACGCGATACAAAATATACGGCACAGTAATATCCTCGAAAAGCGGAGGTAAATTTGCAAAACGTAGTGGAAAAAGTCGATAAGCATCAATCGGTATAAATAAATATGTAGATAAATAAAACGGAGGAATGCGGAACGCTGTCAGAATTCGAAAGTTCGTTTTTCAAACGGCTCAGTGATGTGCGGCGCGTGGTATGACCACTGTTGTTATGCGGCTGGATTATTCGGAGCTTGTAACTTTTTCACATCCAGGAACGATAGTCGTATGTGGAAAAAAATTCAGATCACGCTTTGCCACAGAAAGAGCATCCAGTCTGTATATTTGGTTATATTTTTGTTGGCAATAATCACGAGTGCAAGCACATAGGTGGAGAATAATGGAGTACAAATGAGCTAGCGATTCGAACAACCCTATACATTAAACTCTGACGATCATTGCGTATTATATATCGCCTTAAAGTCGTTTAAATCGCTGCCACTAGCTGCCTACAACATTTAACTATTATCTTGCACAATCACAGATCATCAAATATTTATTTCCTCCCTTTCGAATTATCCTCATATATTTATGTCTGGATCAGTTGTCTTTAAAACGAGGCAGCACTATTCTACACTAGTAAAGAGAGTAATGCTCTTAAAACAGCAATCAAATAATACAAAGTTGGTTGATATTGCAGTACAACGAGGAATGCTCGTAATATTATACTGACCACTGTACTTGAAACTCTTGAAACTCGCTTTTATCTTACTAAGGGATACATCAAATTATTCATACAATTATTGACTTTATGGTACCGTAAAAGTTTTAATGTCTTGCAAAATCAAGAAATGATTTCGTTAGAATATCAATTGCATTGAAAAATGTTAGTAAAGCTGCTTAATGCTACTATAACTAAACAGGTTAAGTAAATTTACAAATATGATCACAGTTAGTAACCGGTTGATTGATAATGAGATTGCCTAAATGATCAAATTTCTCGAGCTTGAGGCCACAGATTTATTTTCCAATTCACCTGCTATTTAACAACAGTGAAAGTTGCATAGTATTTATATGGATTGGGAGATGGATCATCATTACGTGAAAAAGGGCTTCTGCACTCGTTTTCTCTAATGATAATAATAATAACGATAACAGATAAAAGGAAGAAGAAGAAGAAGAAGAAGGGATGAGGGTCCATTTTAATCAGAGGGTCCGTCTGTCTGGCGTGATTAACTTTGAGGACTCTGTGGAAGTTTCTGGAGGAAGCCTGTCATTTCGGGTGTTTATCATATCAACGAACGCAGGGGGAAGAGTCATGAACGGGGTTAAATCTTGGATTTCACGGACAATTTGTACTCCGCCCTCGTGCACCTCCTACATTCTCACCGATACTAGTGATTTTCCATCCTTTTCCCTTCTCACTAGATTCCATCGCCCGCTATCTTAACTCTCAGCCCCCGCCATTACTCATCCGTTGGAGCGCGCGTGCAAGAAAATGCCTCGAGTGCTTCCTTCTTCTTCTCTTTCCTCCCGCACAATGGCTCATCCTCTCTTCATTCTTCGCAAAATACTTATTACCAATATACTTTCGTTGACTGCAAATGTTAATTTATCGCTGTGTAATTTCTTTTTAGATGTTTCTTTGTAGATATATGGGTTTTGCAAGCTGTTTCTTGTTTGTTTCCTACATTTGCATGGCAATTCTCTGGAAGAGAATACGTGACACATACCAGTCTCAATTCCCCTCAGCTCTCCATCTCGTAGTCGGACGTCTAATTAACAAGGTTTTCCCGGGAGTGTTTAGGGGGTGCGAGAATGGGAAAGGTTATTCATTGGCGTAGACAGCGAGTGTCCGTACATAAGCGAATCGCCTTTTCCGTCTCTATACATATATAAGCGGAGAATCTTCCGGAACAGGGAGTTTGCTGATTGAAACTACCTATATATATGTGTGTAAAATAGAAAAGGAAAGATAATCGATGGTGCGAAAGAGATCTGTGCCGAGTCATACCGATCTAATACATTGAATATGAATTTTTGAACACGAGAACTCTCATACTTATGTACCTATATATATCCACAGTCGTTAAACGATAATTGCAAGATTTTCTACTCGGCACAGGCAGTTTCTTATTTAAATTAATCTACTTCCTTCTCCCATCTAAAACTTATCCCGATTATCCAAGTTTTTTAAATAAAATCTCCCAAAAGTCAGTACTGCTATTAAGAAATACGTAAAACTACAGTCACTCGGTCGGTGGTGATAGGACGCTTTATTTATTCGAGATTAAAAGAGATTAAATTGGCCTGACTGTTAAACCCGGAGAATTGAAAAAAAGTTTTGAAAATGGGATTGAAGGGTAGATCGAGGGACTTTCGTCCTGTCTGCGGACAGATAAGCAAGAAGCGACGGAGACTGCTTTAATATTCCGCTTTGCTCGCTTCATTAGCGCCGCACAAAAGTGGCTTAAAATAATTGAGTCTAATAATGGCCATTCTGATATTCCATTGTTGGCCTATGCTCTTGATACGTGGTATTGTTCTATCATGCTTATTTCCCTTCATTGTTTTCACTCGACACTTTTATTCTTTTATTTTCATATCTTATATTTAAGGGATATCATATATATCTATACTGTTATATACTAGAGGTATTTACCCCCTTCCATAGTCTGTCTGCTTGCAATAACAATCTTTATTCACTATTTCTTCATATTATTTTTACTTGTTACTTTTGCTCCTCTTATTACTCGCTCCTTCTTCTGCTTTAGATTTCCAAAGTTTTAATGTCACGGGGATGAAAAATGGTGATTTATCGTACCGCAAGCTCATTTCTTTAACTTCTTAGCCACATTCGCAAACGATCGTTATCAGAATAGAGAGACTAATTTATCATAAGACATTTCTTTGACTTCAGGTTTCACTTTGGATCAGTCACTTCGCTTTCTATGTAAATGTCCGTTCGAATATTCATCGTATATATTTTGAGAATGTGACGATCTCCGTATAATTGATATGGAACGTGTCTTTCGGCATAATTAATGAGCAAGGGAAGCTTGGGTTTTGCAGCTCTGCTTTTTTTATCACACCGTTAAGCTGATTTTTAATTTAATCGCTCGCGAACCGAGTGGACTAATTGAATTTTAAGCTCAAACGTTTCATTATACGCGGCGCAAATGAAGACAAAAGCCACGTTTTTTAATTATCGCGCTTCAGAACGAGGAGTTACATCTCAAGAGAGCGTTCGAGGCCCTCAGCTACGTTCTTCTTCGGTGCCAGCAAATACTCGTCAGTCATCTTAGGCAAGCGAGAATAAGAGGTCGGTCCGAGAGAAGCGTATATACCTATAGTATATATATATACATGTAGCTTCCGGCTCCCAAATTAAATAAGACATTCATAAATTCCGGGACAAGGAGCGATAGTGATGGGGATTGAATCTTTTTTGCACCGTAGAAAACCCACAACAGGCTACTGAGTTTCAATTCTGCACTCTGGTCTTATATAGCATCTCCCACCATAACCATATGCCTTTCTTATTCTCGTTCTAACTTATTAGCCTTCTCTTTTTTTGTTGTTGCCTTGCCCTGCTATTCGTTTCTCCAGCTTCACCTGTTAGGCATCTTCTCTCTCCCTCTTCTCTTCCTTTTTTTGTCCTTTAATATCTTTATTCTGAACCATAAGACCCCACCATTCTACTCCTTCCGGTAATATCCGGCTACTTTCCTCCTATAAACCTCCAAGTTTATGGTAAATTGGCCGAAGAATTCTTATTCTTCTACCAGCCTCTTGCTTCCTTAATTCTTTTCTTTCCTCGACCGCACTCCACTGTCCCTTTTCCCTTCTTTCTTTTGCGATTTGACCCGAGTGCTTTGAATCGCGTCACACACCATCCAAGCTTTAACGACCTTGCAAACCTTGGAGCTTCCATCTCTCTCCACTTTTACATCTTTCACCAGGCAGCCGTAAAGGCAATGCTTTCATTTTTTTTCGGCGAAATATCGCAACGCAGTATATAACCTTCAAAGTTTTTAACAAAGTTTGCAAACTAAACAGGACCGATAAACTATCAAACAGTTAACATATATTTATACTGATTGTTATTATGGGATAAAGCTTTAATTTATAGGTAATTTTTCGATGGAAACAGCGTTAAATTTTAGATTGGTGTCGGATCCATCCTGAATTGCCTCAGCAACAGTTCAAGTATGTCCGAAGCAGAGATGAGTGGCTTTTGACGGCTAACTAATTTTCTCGTATAATTAATAATAAAGAGAGAGGGAGAGAGATCACGAACAAAGCTCGGAGCTTAAACTTAGCTTTAACTCGTGGCTCTTCAAAATTATTTGGAAGCTTCCGCAAGTATAAGAAGGAGCTAATTCTATCGTTATTTTATTAAAACTTTACGTGGGTGATAGTTTCAGATTGTACGTGCCATGTAATTGCATGTATGGTAAAATTGAAACTATAATTTATATATAACTACATTTTGCATAATATCCCGTTATTATGTTTCGTTCACACAAACATGCTAGAGTAACTTGATATTACGATATATGGTTGTCGTTTATTCTGTGCATGTTATTTATGCTTGTTTCATTGTTAGGATATGTCTAATAAGAAACACTAAGATTTGTCAGGATGTGGTTGGTATAAGACGTAAGATGACACCGCGTATTTTGTCATCAGAGAGTGATTAATGTTTCACTATATACCAACCAGACTGTTGTACGGAGCTAATTCACTTTTAACAGCTGAAATGGCATAGTTTAACTTGGTTCTCCAATAGTATAACCCTGAGCAAATCTTGAATGATAAAACTGCGTCCACAAACTCGATAAATAAGACTCTGAGTAATAAATATATAAGCTGCACTATTGATACTCGAGTAGCTATATAAGTTGAAGGTAAATATGTTGCAATATATATATATATATATATATATATATATATATATATAATATTTAGTTTCGTGCTTATAATATTTAGAGAGACCGCTAGATTTTAGCATCAAACGGGGTATTGGCTATATTACCAATACACTTTTAGCTGAAAGGGAGAGAGTTGTATAGTTAGTTGTCGTATTTGTCTATCGTAGGATACCGTAAACACCGAACCTTTAGCGGAACGTATTTGCTCCTGCTTATAATAGTCGAGTAATATTATGGATGGTCCCCTTACAGTTTGATACATCGCGGAAGAACGGTGTCATACATATAATATGTATGTACCTATAGCTATATTGGCCGATGTAAATTTGTGAGCATAAAGGCTAGGTAATATTATGAAACTGGAGACACCTTCATAATCCAGCCAGTCAGACCGACGCGATGCACGCGACGTTGGGATTTAACCGGTGCCTTTAATTATATGGTTCTAAGGCGATATATATATATATTACCTAATATACCCCTTCTCCACACCGACAGATAAATAATTGACGGCCATCTGAAAGATTAATATTGCACTTTTCTGCTAAGGAGCTGGATAAAGAGCTCCAACTTTTTGACATATTTTAGCGGATTCAATATCGCTTTGTCCAAGAGCAATGAGCTACAACGATCCGACAAAAGTTGAAAAGTGCCATTTCCGGAAATTGCGTGGCACTTTGCCCGCCTCGTCGTCCCGTGCCTCACCGCTCCAGGAACCCGGTAAAATTGTCGTACCTGCTCTTAACGACTGCTGTTATACATCTTCACGACTGGCTGCTGCCTGACTGGCATGGCTTGGGAGGGGGGAGGAGGAGGGAGGGCCGTGACAACGATTTTTATTATGGCTCGTGAAATTAATCGAAGCTTTCGCCACGGAGACGCGGTACGCATCGGAAAAAAGCGGATTCTCCATGTGCGTTCGTCCAACGTCGCCCTAAAAAGATTCGGGTCATTTGGCAAAGTGCTACTTTACTGTGTGCGTCGAATAAAAAACAGGAAGAAGAGAGACAGAAAAAAATCTCGCGGCTTCCCTCGCTTCTCCCGGTTATTATTATTCAGTCAGTTTTCTTTAATGGGCCGCGACGCCACCTTTGATCGCACAAAATTGTACCCCCTCCTATGTATAATATTGCCGCAATAGGCGCCTGATAGGACTGAGTCGAAATTCATGCAAGGCACATGCTTTTTGCCACTTGTAAAAAAAGCTTGTTGAGCATATCGACGTGAGACGCGCGTATAAATTATTTTATAGTTGCGGAAACGATTTTCTCTCTGATGGGCCTCTTTTTTGAAGATTCGACTAAAAGTTATATGGGAGTTGCGAAAAGTGAAACAGTTTAATAGCTCCGAAAATGCCCATAGTGCGTAGTCTGCGGGCAATTCGTTATCCTTGGCAAGAGGAAAGATTGTCGGTGGTTGAAAAGAAGGGCTGGATGGTAGGGTGAAAGTATGTTGCGTGAGGTAGCGAGGGGGGACGGCTAAATGGTATATGGAGAGAAGCAGACGAAGCACGGTCGAGTCGAGCACCGTTAATTTATGAACTTATTTTTCCTGGCGTGCAGTCGCAATTAATCGTGCCCTTTAAATACTACGTGTAACGTGCCCTACGAAAGCAATTTTTCTTTGATTAATTGAATTCAACGGAAATCGTTGCATATATATATATATATATAGCTAAATGAAAATTAAGTAAATTCGTAAATTATGAAGAATCGGTCAGTTTAATTATTTCTTTTTTCTTCGTAAATATTTATTTTATAGTTATATATATATAGAAAAGAGTAATGAAATGTGGATCGCGTCAAGAGTCTAGACAACATATAAAATACAGATAAAAATGGAATAATGTAAATATAAATAAAGTAGGACTCATTAATTATTTCATTTAAAACTAAAAAATATATCAATTTATTTCTGAGTAGTAAGAAATGAAATATTCAAAGTCTTTATTCAAATAAATACAGGTTTCAATCCAATTAAAGCAATATATGGTTGAATAATTGGGTTACCTGCTTCCAATGTAATATGTGTGATTTCAGCATTTTTCCCTTCACACACATACATTTCCCTAAAATTAATTCTACTATCTTGATTTTGTTGAATCAAGTTTTTATTGTTTAGTAGAGAGATAGAGGGAGAGTAAACAGCTGAATAGTATGTACATTTTTCTATATATACGTAGATAATAAATGGAAATGTATGAAAAACTGGCATAACGTTTTTAATAGAAAAATGGAGTTGGCACTATAGTGTTTGAAATGCTTGAAACAAATCAATTAGGTTGATTAGTGGAAGAATTAAAGGTCCTCATTGTCAGAAATTGATTTTTTTTACTGTTCACGTATCGACAATTTTCAATCATTATTTCTCCGGTGAACCTCTCTGACATTGTCGTTCAATAAAGAACTGATTGATTGCGTGGTATCCTGAAAGGAACAAGTTTCATGACATATCTCTTGTAATACGTGGGTGATTCAATATTCGTTATAATATATAGAATATACGTATTTTTAATAACGCTTCGAAATACATAAAAGCGTTCCAACAGGAAAGTAATGAACAAATTGCGGAACTGATTTTTGAGGGCGAAAGAGAAGACTTGTGTTGAGGTGGAATTTGTGGGGTCGCAGGAAAGAGTCTGCCGAAAATGTGGAAAATGAGACAGGGAGGGAATTTCGATGGGGAATTCTTGAGCATGCATGGAAATCCGACGAGCATGCGTCGATCCGGATACGATGTACCGCGATGTGGACTGCCGTTCTCGGTCATGTGAAAGCTACTGAGAAAGTTTAGCCGAAATACGCAGACCTTGTGGAACGTTACGAAATATTTTATTAAGTATCGCACCCGCAAACACAGCGATGCTTTATTAATATAAGTTGAAAAGGCCACATATATTATATTTAATTTATACTTAGAAAATTTTTATTTAAACAAGCAGAATAAAATTCGGACGTTCTTCTGTAACAAGTGTATTAATATCTATATACTTAACAATAATAAGCTATAATTACATATTATCAAATTTAGGTATATTCCACGTAACATGAATGCCACTGTACTAAATTCCTTCAATCGCGAAATGGCATTTATTATAGGTAACGTAATTTCAAAGACAATTTTTCAGATTACGATATATTTATAGCAGTTTAGTTTGCTGATTTCACACTACCATATTTACAATTTTAGTAATTTTATAAATATTATAGTGTGAAATTATTAAGTTTAATGACTCTGCACTATAATGTCGAAGAATTGTGTTAAAAACTGTTAATAATTGGTATATCGCGATGGAGCAAATTTGGTGCAGTGCTATTGATGAAATTTTGACTGTTTGTTTTTTTACGTGTATGATCGATTACCGCAGGAAAAGTAAACAAACAAGTGAGAGGCGTGTGTTGGCGCAACGCGGGGGTGGAATGGGTATAGATTTTGGCTGGGGTAGTTTTTGTTTTCCACGCGACGACGAATCTCGAGATGCTTTATTTACTCGGTTTTTATTTCTTAGATGAGAAATAAAGTAGTCGTAAATCCTTTCACCCGGAAAAAAGCCAAGTAGCATTTAAACCTGTCTGCATTACTGCAGGGAATATCCAGGACTCGACTATCTTTCCGCTCCACGAATTTTCACCTTTGAGCGAGATGACCATGAAAGTTGTGCAGGCATCCTCGGTATAAGCTAGGTCGCGTTAAACGATCCGAAATACGATATTAAAGGGAAAAGTCAATTGAATTAATTCTACCCATGCAGGGTTTTATAGCGATGCACAGACTGGTTCATGATGAGTCATGAATGGCCGGTGTTCAATCAATCTTGGACCAGCATTGGTGAATTGAGTGGCTCAATCATGGCAAATGTTCCGGATGATAAGATCGGTCTGATCGTAGATGCCAATGTTGGCTCTCTTGTAGTACCGATACTGCTCTACGTCAATTTGTGAGTTCAAATAAAAATTTAAATTATATTTCGCTTTTGATTTTTCACAAGAAATTAAAAGAGATCAACTATGAAAATATTTGTCGTGATACATCTCAATAAAAGTGTTTATTGAGATGGAAGGAAGTAATTATGGGGAGCAGGAGTAAGAGAAAATGAAGTGTGACACCGAACGGAAAGATATAAGGATATAAGCACGAGAGGGGTGGAAATAATTTATTTGCCGTTGGCTGTCAAGCGTGGTCGACCGCTGCAACGAGCCGTCGCGTCGCCGCGAATCGATCGGCGAAATTGAATATTCTCGTTAAGAAAACATTTCCACGGCCTCGCACCGGGACTGGGGTGGATTAAGCCCAGCTTTGAATTTCAAGCTCCCCTTGCTTTTGCCCCACCCCATTCCACCCTTCCTCTACCGCCCCATAGACCAAAAGTCTGCCTGTACCGCACGCACTCTAAAAAGAAGTTGATGCTTTTGTAATGGTTTGCAACGAATTAGTGGTCGTGCCAACATTGAGACTTTTGGGGCTTCGCCTCTTACGCTTTTCCAAAAATTTTATTTAATATTTTTTTTCTTTTTTTAGATAAGAGTTAGCTCGTCTTCCTTCCACTATAACAACCGTGTAAGATTTCATCATGATGTAGTAATAATAAGCAAATTAAATATTTTTTTGCGCCAATCTGGTTGTGGATATTGTGTTTCCATTTTCCAAGTCATCTTTTGCTCGCCCGCTCTCTCTCTCTCTCTCTCTCTCTCTCTCTCTCGCAGGTGTGAGGCCTACGATTTGACGGCTGATTGAAAAGTTAGCGACACCCCAATCGTCGGGACGATGAATCTTCAAAATGAAATCAGAGCTATATAGATATGGTGTGGTGGTATTTCTCTCGAGCCATTAGTCGGTACTGGGGATGGTTTCCGTCAAGCAGATCGAATCCCCCTCATCTGTTCATTCTCCTTCGACACTTTGCTGGAATTTCTCTCCGTGCTACTCCAGTATTAATTTTCCCGTCCTACGAAAATTTTGTTTTCTCTTTTTGATTTCTCGTTCTGCTTTAAAAAATTTTTCAAACACTATGCAAAAACATGTATCATCATCGTCGTCACCGTCATCGTCGTCGTCGTCGTCGTCGTCGTACCATAAAGATTATTGCGCGTAAAAATTTCTCCGCCGACGGCATACTTGCGCGACTATACCGATCTCGACACTTTCAATTCGAACTCCTGCTGTAGCAGAGGCTGATAGGGGGAAAGAAGCAGAGAATTCCCGAGAATTCCTGTAACCTGCCACGTATATATATATATATATATGTGTGTGTATACGGCATTCGCGTGTTTATCGGAGCGTTGCCTGCACAGATGACACGAGAGTGCGTGAGCGTTACTGCGGTGTAATTTGTAGGAAACGCTTTCGAATTAATGACATTTTCACGTGATACCTAAACACGCGCGAGGAGACGGCAAAATTCGTCGCTAATCAGATTAGAGGTGAAATTAACGGATTTGGAGACTCGATCTGTCCGGGAAATCGAAACCTCCTACCTAATTAACGATCCCTGCTCGTTAATTACACGCATTAACCAGCCTGTTATGACCAACCAGCAAATTTTGATGGATTTGCGAATTGCGTGGGAATTAGATACACCGTTAAGAATAAGCTTACGCGCGCGCGCACGGTAGCTTAATGAAAACTCCAGAAATGTTTCGAGTGTTGCTTGAATGTACGCACCCACTCACACATACATATATAGGAGATACAGAAAAACTTTTGAAGATTTACCGAGTTAATGAATTTTACAAGAGATCCTCTCATTTATACATGTAGAACCGTATATTAAATATGATGAGTATTGTGTAGCATTTGTCGGAGTCAGATATATAGGAGGAATCTTTCGAGCTTATAGGTAGAGACGGTGTTAGATAAAGGAAATATAACGAGGCATCGCTTAAATGCGGTATTCCCGCCGATAACGACCTCGCAACTTTGCTTAACTTCTTTGCAATAGTCACGGGGCATCCGCTGCATGGTTGTCTTTATTCTTGGCCAGATGGTAAAGTTGTATGGGGGGTAGACCTAAAGTTGAAGTAGAAGACGCAGAGGGAAGAAAGTGCGCGGCTAAAGAAGAGATCTAGTTGGTCGGCGGCACGGCCTTTCATTCGTCAACTTACAAAAAGACTTCGTTACACTTTATAGCTACGTGTTACGCTCAGTCGAAACACAATGGATCATGCATATCCTTCCGCATGTGCCAATGATTCCTGTAACGAGGACTTCGCAAGTCGCGCGTCTCTCTTATACGCTACGCATGAATTTAATAACCAAATTCTCTTCTACGCAACGACGAGCGTTATTTATTTATGAGTTTAGGTCATAAACTATGAGGCAACCTGGCTACAATAAATGTCAAAACAATCTCTCACTGATTGGTTATTTACTTGATTATATCGAGCTGATACAAACTGCAGCAGCTATTATATGAATATATTTCTCATAATAGGCTCGTAGCAATGGTTATCGTTTCCCATAAAATTACAGAGATTTCGTCTAAACGACTTATAGGACGCCAGTGCGTACTGTCGTGTACTTAGGTTAATCAAGGCATCAATATTATCAATAACGAGACTTGCGCACATGGCTCCTCTTTGTCAGGTATAAGCCTCGTGCGAAAAGTGAACGGGACGAGAAATGTCGTAAAGTAAAGTAAGAGCTGCGATGCTGCATACGACTCGTGTGCCAGATAGCTTTCCAACAACATAGTGCGATTTAATCAATCTTAACGATCAGTTTATTATTCCGAGGGTGCATGGACCGTGCAAATGCTGTCCAGTTAAGCACAGAGGCCAGCACTATACTACCATAACGACTCGCCCGGCCTATTCCTCTAGCTCCCTTGCGAGGATCAGTTGCTCTCCCCGTGCTAGAAATTGCTTTAGCGCTAGCACTGCAGACATTAAAATGACTTGGTCTCTGCGACACGTATAGACACGATACAGATCCTACCACTTCCTCATTCCTCCTTTCTTCCTCTCTTTAGATTAGACAGTATTGCACTGCTAATAAACTGCACCAAACAATTATCTATAAAGCCTGACATAGTGCAGCAGGCTTTGATCAGTTTTCACATATTATTCTTCAAATATTTTTATTATATTATCGTTAAAAAAATATATACAGTACATAACTGGTATATAATAGTAGCAGTTAGTATGCAGTCAACAGATTAATTTGTAGAACAAAATTGCAGATTCGTGTGCATAAAATGTAGGTAAGTAAAGTAAGGGTATTATTCTTCTCAAGGTTTTTAAACGGAGAGCAATCCCACATCTGCTTTATTTAGTCAACTTGAGGATTGCACTGGAATATCATTCGATCTAATAATGTCGCTTACTTCGATAAAATTTAGCTGCTCGAAAAGGAAATCTGCTGGAGGTTGTATTTATCGTAACAGACGGATGAGCGCGCGAGCTGTTTTGGTGATAAAGTACAACACAGAGGAGGTGTATAATGCGTAGCTTTAATTAGAATGCAATTTTCTACGCAGTGGCCATCCCTTTGAAATGCTGTTAGGCTTCCACTCGAATACACGAAGCAGCAGCAGCAATCGAGTCCTCGAGGCGTATTGCTCGCGCCCTTCCTTACTGCGTCGACGTTTTGATCCGCGAAGATTAAAGGGCCCCCTTCTCCCTTCTATATACGCATATATCTCACTCTCTGCATCCTTTCTTCCCTTCTCAAACTACCTATAATCCTGATGCCCTTGTTTCCGCGCGTCGAGTGCCAAGCTGCAAGTGCAAGAGCTTTCCCTATAACCTCCATCTTCTCCTGCCTTATTCCTTCCTTTTCCTCTCACCATTTCCATATCGAATTTCAAAGAAAAAGTTGCGCGCATCGAGTTATCACTCGATAACAAACTCGACCTACACTTTATTTGAAGGAATTTATAGAGAAACTGTAATACAAGTAATTCCAGAGTGCATGAAAAAAATTCATTTCGCAACAATTATAATAAATAATTTAAAATATTGATCTAGTGAATGTGTGTATTTTAAAATTTTAAGCGAACCTTTATAGTAGAATAAAATCATATAAAATCTTTAAAAATTCCTAATACTATACTTTAGCGCGTTCATCCGTCGTATCGGTGAAAAGCTAGGCTCTTAATGTCAACAGTCGATATTTATTATTCCTAGTGTATTGATGATAGCACACGCGACCTGTCGCGTGTGTCGCTTGGAACTCTTTACGGATTCCACCCTCGAGCATCGAAATTCCGTATAAATCCCATTTACGATCCAATCCGACCTGATAAATTCCAGAAAATGGACGAGTCACGATGGCGAGGGCTCTTTGGCACAGAGAGTATGCAAGAACTATAATGGATTATCGGAGAGGAGATGATGGTGATCGGTAATAGAATACCGGTTAGGGTTAAAATCCATCAAGTCTTCCCTCCTATATCTGTAACGAGTTGTCAGTTTTTCCGTAGCCTTATATATCTGCGGATATGCAACTATTATTTCACGAGACATCATATCCCTTCAGATTTTGCAGTTTCCATATATATACTTGATTTTTTAATTCGTGAGACTGTCGCTTTTCTTTAAAAAAAAGTCACTTCAGCTGTGGCATCGCCATTGATTTTTTTTATCGGTGTAGGGAGGAAGCGTCACATGAGAGTGTATATATATACAGCTTTCTCTTGCAGGAAAACTTTACCTACTCTTTACGACGATCGGGAGCAAGAAGGTAGAAACTCGCAGTCCTTACCGAAGTAAAGAAAACGAGCCTACGAATGTCGAGAGTAATTTCTTTGTCCTTTTTACTAGCGACGACGACACTGCCTATATAAATCAAGGCCAACTCTTAAGGGCGTCATGATTCAACGACAAGCTTTTGTTACGAACAAGCAGTCTTTCTTCCTGCTTTTTCCTTCAGGACTTCATCTCCGATGAGAAAGTCCTCCTACTAAGCTGGCCTAGAAGGAGATACAAATGGATTAACTGATAGTAGGGATAAGACGGAGCATTCTATCTAACTTATATCTCCAAATAAATAAATTTTAAATGGGAAAATTAAATGCACGATACGGGCTAAACACTTTATCATTGAAATTAGATCATTAGATATCGTGACTAACGAAAGAGTACGATTCTCTATTGTTATTACAATTTCTTTTAGGGTTATTTGTTATTGACTTTTATGGGAAAAAACAATTAAAAAATTGTAATTGTAATAAAGAATTCTGCAACTATAAATGGCATAAACAGTGCTAGTGTAGTAATTAGTTTTGAAAAAAATAAAGTAGAGTGAAGTTTAGTTGACATGATAGATAGGATCTTGAAAAAGATAGAAAATGGTGATGTACGGGGGTGACAATTGGCGACAAAGTTCTATAATGCAGAGTCAGTACGGGGAGTGTGAGAAGAGGAGGGTCTGCATCACTGCAGACGTCAGTGATGTTCCCATCCGTCATGGTTGTCGCCGGGCACCAAGAGCTTTTCAGAGCCCCATATAGCCGCAAAACCCCATGTGTGCACCGTACTGGCGTAATCGCGCACCAGGTGTCTCGCTGACGTCTCTTAACGAAGGACGCAACCCCCATTGCAAGATTCGCCCCTTTCTACGTTGTTTCTTCATCCGCTTACACAACTACTTCTTTGCAAGGGGATGATACTTTTAAGAAATAGGGCGAGAGAGGGAGAGAGAGAAAGAAAATTTATTTAAGCTGCATTGGATATTTCAATCTGAAAAAGTATTCTACCAGTCAGCTGCACTTTCTTATAAACCGAAAGTGAATTTAACAATTGCGCACTTCTCTATTCGTTATGTGCTTACCAGCACAATGAAATTGTAGTGAAAATGTAATTAGTGATAGTGATCAGCGTAATCAATCGATAATTTAATCCTTTTTGTTCTGGGACTTTTTTCATTTACGTATATACGATTACTTATTCTGACTTCTTGGTTATTGTGTTGGCATGCATATAGCGAATAAACAAAAAAACAGATAACAGAGAAAAGGAAGCTATACTTCCTATTTTACAGGAATTTTGCATAAAGCTTAAACGGTTTAGAGAATGGTGAGGAAAGTTTCAGTGGATGGTAAGTTTATCATCCAGGCTCGAAGTGAGAATGAGAGAATATCGAGAAACTGGCAATGGGGAAGCTGGGTGAAGAGAAGAACTGAGACGCTTTTAACAAGTAGCAAGAAAAACCAAGAAGAGGAGATAGCATTGCAGACCGAAAAGTATTTGCTTCTTTTTGTAAATCTCAAGTGCATGGGTATAAAGATAGTATTCTACCTGTTGGACTGTTTATTCTAGACCAATATAATCGAAGAGTGGACCTACCTAACTGAGTGCTACAATCCATTTTTACGTTACTTTTTTCAAACAGATTTACTTGGAGGCAAAAAGAACGCGCAAACATCTTGCATACGTTCGATACTGGCCCGTTAACTTCACTTCCCAAGCAGAAAATCTCGTTTTATGGTCTTCAATAATACTTATAGGTTGTTTTTTCTTGCATGCCAAAGCAGAGCTCGCGTCAGCCTTAGTATTATGCTAACTGAACCATTTTATTATCGCGTATGAAGTTTTTACTGAATTTTGATTTATTGATATGCCTTGTTATAAAGTTTCTTTCAAATTAAATCTTATTGGTAAATCCTTCTTACGGTGTTTCAACTGAATTCATTGTACTGTGTAGTGAGTGTGTGTGTGTGTGGGGGGGGGGGGCATACAATATATTCTATAATATATAGTTGGTTAATTGTTGATAAAATTAATTTCCACAGAGTTTGAACAACTAACATTGACTGTTGTCAACTTGTTAAATCCCTTGGTCAAATAAGCGTCAAGTACCTGCCTTATATCCAGAAAAGCAGGTGCCATTTGCCATTGAAATCCGGCTAACATTAAGAGACGTCCGATCCAAATCCGGGTGGCATTTGCGTTGAGAATTCTCATCCTACTCGAGTTACGTTTTCGACGTTACGTTTTGCCTTCCCTTTACCTTTTCGAATCCCTTTCATATGCGTATATGTTCGTATATATACGCATGCACCACTATCACAAAAGGCTACTTCACGCCACTATCCCTCTAAACTCCTCCCCAGACTCTAAGTATGCTTTACTGCTAATGTATAACATCTCCTGGACATTTCAACCATCGAACGTTACCCTCTTAAGATCCACAAAGCAAACAGCAACTGCAGAGATAAGAGTCGTATCCTTCGGGAGTTCGCCAAAGATAACAGAGGGGTTTAAAAGCTTCGTGACGTTTGCACGTGCATTCTTCTTTGGCTTCAATTCTCTTTTTCCTAGAAGCATAAAAAATTGTTCAAACGCCATTGCAAGTATTAAAAGAGATCTATTATCTTTCGAGGGCTTTACGTTTTTGCGAATAATCCTAAAATCAATAATGATCACACGATGCAGGCAGAAAGAAACTAATAAAATTTCGTTCTCGTGCTTTCGCAACGTTTTCCAAATGCAGCATAAATAATGATTGGAAATGCAGGGAAGTAACTGATCTGTTAAATTATTATGTTTAACTATTAACGAAGCATCACATTGGGTGCTTCATGATGAATGCATGCTTGCATGCGTAGGGCCAAATTATAATTAATTAGTATGCGGTTGATTAAAACGTGAATCCAAATTTACAATATGCTATATATATATATATATGTACATTCCGTTGCGTTAATTACTATTGGAGTACGATTTATATGTATATATATATGGCACATGCAAATATTACTTAGCATCCGCAGCATCTTTACTCTATGGATCTTATTTGATTACGTTTAATTAAAGATTGATGATCACTTTCATTTTATCATTCTTTCAGTTTAGCTACGTATAATGCTAAGCATATTTTCTTACTTTGATGGTAGCGAGCAGGGAGCTTAGCTTCTCGGTAATGAAAGAAAAATAGCAGGCAGTCCTATAGGGTGACGCAGCTTTTGTAGTCGCTTTCGATCTTTCTGGGCCCCGGCCAGTAATATGCACCATCATTCTGCTAATCTATTAATTGCGTGATTTTCCGGCCTTGTAGAAACAAGATTAGATACTGATCCCTCAAGGGTTCGTTCATGGAGATACTGGAGAAATTTTCCATCATTTTATCATGACAATTAATGTATATAAAAACATTCTCAAGCGTTAGATGATCGTTTTTGGTGTGAGCCTATTGAGAAAGAAAGAAAAAATTATCTCGTAAACTGTTATCACTGTAATCAAATTATAGGGGCAATAGTTAGCTAATATCTATCTGCAGTTATCTGTGAAATTAACACAGGCGCAGTCTGGCATCATTAATTCTGCTTAGAGCGTTTAATGCTCAAACCAGCCTGTCCTCTCTAGGAATCTGTTGTATGTGTTTGCTATGGTCTTTCATTTAGCCAACCATGAAATATCTGTACGAAATGACGACACGTTTCAAACATTCAAAACTTGCGGTGTAAAGCTTCTGATATTTGTTTCTTATTATGTCGACCCTTTGTTTTAGAATTTACCTTGCCCCTCCCCCTCCCACTTCAACCCCCTAGCCCTCTGTTTCTCTTTGTTCTTCCGGTGCGTCTCCGATCATTCGCGCTCCGCTTCATCTATTTCGCTGAGCGCGCTAAAGGTTTTTCCTTCTCCCTCCCCTTTCTCCTCCCTCTCATCTTCACAGATGTAAAGGTGTGACTCTCTGTCTGTCTATCTGTCTCTCGAGCGCGTCGTGCGATGATTATTCGGAGTGATCGTGGGCGTTTCTTTGCCGGGACAAATTCAGGCGTAAGAGATTGCTGAATCTTTTTCCACACATTTCTATCATCACTACCCACATACATCTTGGTACTTTTTCGTTACCTTTTCTCTCGCGTTGGCTGTTCCCATAAGTCAATTGTTAGTATACTTCAAAACTCATTCATTTCAATGTATATATAGTATATACTTTTCTTTTCAGAGAAACTAGAAAATACGAAATTTATATTTTCCCAGTCAGATATATTTTGAATGCAAGCATTGGAAAAGAAGAAATAATATTGCAGCACACGTATAGCCTATAATGTCAACAATTTGTGCAAAAATGACAACGGCAAACACGTGCCGGGTTACAAAGTTGCTCATGGCTCTCGTTATAATTTTCGAAAAATATTGTACAGTGAAATATAGATATACATATATATATATATATAATTGAAAGGTTTTGAGGATGGACACGGGCGTTATGGGGATAATTATGCCTTATGATAAACATTTTAATAAATCCCAGACTCGAATCGTTTACACGAGTGCAGCAGAATTGAAATTACCAGGCACGATTTTAATCTGTCATTGAAGTTTCCCTGTATACTGCGAAATCATGTATAGCACACTTGGCGACTAATTAATGGCCTTCAATTAACGTTTTTTTCATTCTCTTTCATCATACTGACACTGAACGACTGCCATTACTGCCGAAAGCTGATTGCGTTTATAGTTGAGGGAAAATAAATTATTACGCAAAGTAATGGAGCGCTGCCGGCAGTATCCAGCTGGTTATCGAGTGGGAATGTTTCATTTTACTAGCTATGCCACGGGTGACTTGGCAACATCGCGAACAAAGCAAAGCAGCTAAAGATTCTCATTCGACGATTCAAACCGAGCATTCCTAATTTGATTGGCAATCTGCACGGCTGGCTGCTACCGCATTGAGACAGGAGAGCCCACTGTGAAAACTTTATAGATATAGTACTATGTATGTGTGTTTTCCTGGCAATATCCAGCCCTTCCACGGGAACGGTAAATGCAGTTATGATAATACGTGCCACCGGAATCCCGTTTAAAGTCTACTCGTGGTTATATCCTCGTTACTCTTCTCTTCTTAACGCGAATGATCGTCATTAATAAGCGTCGCTGTATACATTAATACTATTAAATTTCCTCGACAAACGGACAATTTACTTTCAGCCTTATCAATTCTCTATCGCTCAATTCTTACAGTCGTATTGGCATGAAACTTGGTCCACGATAGTATTGCATGTGATTTATATAAATTTACACATATTAAGTTTCTTTTGCGCAAGAAACAGGACTGAGGGACTATATAGGCGAGGTTGAAAATAAATTTCATCTTATCAACACTATTAAATATTATATGCTTTGCTGATGAAATAATAAACTATGTCAGTTTACTTTTATACAATGAATTTTAGATTTCATCAGAGATTTCAGAGGAAACCTGCTTTGGTAACAAAGCGTGTATATTAGTAGACTGACCGTGTTTTGTCCGAGTAAAGTGTCTATAAGTAGTCAGACAAGCGGAATGAAATTCATTACTCGGCTTCATTTCATACTTGCGCGCACCCCAAACTTCATTCTGACCGCGCTTCTGTATACGCTCGATCCTTTGTCTTCATTCCTTTATTGCGTATATTTTTTACTTCTCCTTGTTCTCTTGTATTCTACACTATTCTTTTCGAGACATTGCTATCTTTCCATTTTATATTCCAGATTCTTATATAAAAGCGATTAATTAGGTATAGTATATTTTTACACCTTGATAAATTTCTACCCTCGATCTTTCCACTTGACGGATTCTCTGCATTGTTTCCAGCTCAACTCGTCATCTGTAACTAATTTTCCAGCGTCGAATATCTACAGTTTTCATTGTTATTTTCGTTAATTTTATTTCTTAATTGAGCAGCTTTTGCTCGGCTTTTTCAGCGCTTCGGGCATTCTGATAAACAGCAAAGCGAAATACCAGTTGTTCTCTAGTATTATCAAAGGGAACTCGAGTGACTCAATTTTAATAATTTGCAGCTTACAGAGAGAAAAGCTGCATTTCACGAATTATTAGTCGTCTTTCCTGAAACGGAAATCAGAGAACGTCTGGTGATTATGAATAATATTTTTTAATGAATTTTAAACGAATGTTTTTATACTTTATTTTGTTAAAAGAAGAGACCACTTGTAGGTACTCAGTTACAATACTACAGATTAAAATTGTACACAAGAATAGCTCAAATAAATCAATCAACGAGGGATTTTTGTATATAGTAACAACTAACAGAGCCGTAATCATGGAATCCTGCGAATCTAGACGCGCCCAACTCTAGACTTTATCGATGGGCTATCGCAACGAAGCTTGTTATTGCTAAAGTAAACAACATCGTTATCGTCTTTTGGAATACAATTTTTGAGAAAAAAAAATCATTAACAGTTATGTTTATTCGGGTCTATGATTTTTCTCGTTTCCCAATCTGTAGGGTTCGAATACGTCCACTTTAAAATCGCAATATGATAACAATATATTCCCTCGCGTTCTCCTTTCACAGTTTTCCCAATCGTTTACTGAAATTATGCGTGATCATCAGCAATTGACAGTAACGACGGGATGCTGTACATTTATGAAACCGCGGGCTGTAATGAATGTTTACTTATATATATGTAATGTATGCCATCGCGTATTTTACGTAGTGTGCACAGAGAAAATAATCGCAACGTTGCGAAATGAAAAATCATAGAGAAGATGACCCCTATGAAACGTGCATGTACAAGGAAACCCATTTAATTGATCCAGCCTCGTTGCAGTTGCGATCGATACATTTCGAAAGACGAAATGGCTCGTATAAATGTATCTGCATGGTCAACATGTAAATTGGCGTCGTAGTAAACGTATGGTTATAAATTTATTTGATGTTAATATTTTTGAATTTCCATTATAAATTTTATGTACACACCTACACATTATCCACACTTTATTTTCTTTTTCTATCTTTCTCACTCACTCTTTTATTTCGATCGTCAAGAGAGGGTTTTTTTACTTGAAAAAAGAAAAAAAAATCTTTTCATCAAGCTTTCATCCAGCTACGCCACGAAATCTTCCGTTATGTGTCTCATTCCGGAAGGCTTAAAGTTTCCTCTTTGTATGCAGATAAAACGTGATATCACGCGGAAATTTGATATACGACAAGGGTAGAATTTACACTTAATTTTCGGTGCTTACATAAACGGTGTTCAGAGAGGTTCGGCTGGTAAGAGTTCATAGCTGCGAGCTTCTAACAAGCCTTAAAATATAATAAGACTGCACTATCGTTATAAGGTACTATTCCATAAATACAATGCTGAAGCTATTCTACTTTTGTTTATTATGATTTCTACATTTCAATATATAGATGCGCCTTATACTTGCAACTTGATTCTGCGGCTGAGTCGAGCTCTCGTGTTTCGATAAAAATTAATCGTGATTTTTCCATGAAGAGAGTTATGGACCGAATAACGTAGTCAGCAGAAGATAAGAGTGGAAAAGAGTACTTGGCAGTGTAAGAAGAATCCGCAAAGGGTCTTAGCTTGTTGAAGTGCGGAGAAAGCCGAGTCGGGGCAAGTGCTAAGAGCAATAAGAAGAGGAGAGCCCGCGGAAGTTTGCCGGGTTATAAATCGGCCGGGAATGTCTTATTCGTAAACGCTCGAGTATTTAGCGTGAGACAAAAAGCCAAAGTGAGATAAATAAAATCTGCCAGCGAGAACTTATATAGGGTGTGTCCTGTGCTCGCTTCAACTTTCTCAGACGATTGGGAGCGTTATCTTATCTTTTTAAAGAGTCAAGTGACCTGAACAGCAGGCTTTAGAAGTATATAGTCTCTCTCCCTCTCTCTCTCTTTCTAGATCAGTTTAATATATAGATATGTGCGTTCAATATACTATTACTAATACAATATTCATTAAACCACAACTCGTTTAAAAAAATCAAACGATATTGAATCATCATCAGCGTAATATGAAAGATTTAAAGATACGTCATGTTTTTCGTTAGTACTGCGTTCATGTGGAAGGAATAGGTGATGGTAGCGGAGATCGGTAGGAAATTTCGGGTTTAAAGTGGCATGTGCAGGTGATAAATCGGGAGAAACCGGTTCGCGTTTCGAGTCCTCGGGGCAATCGATATGGATGGCGTGCCGCGCGCACCGCGCACCTCCGATCACATGCACTTTTCTCTTTTTCCCTCTTCCGATTTTTTCTCTTCTTATAGCCTTTGCAGATTCGCACCCTTATGCGCAGTGCCGCGCGCGCGAGATAAACGATCATCATCCTACAGATATCCGTTCACGATCTGTATAGCCTGCTCTTTCGCTCTGCCATAAAGCGCACGTGCTGCAGCAGCTTATCTCTCACGACTCAACTTTTTCTCGCTGCGGGCCTAAATTCGTGTGGTATATATATATATATATATATATAGCTGTGAAAAGATTAGCCAACTGCGCAGATAAGATAATTATTGCAGCCATTTGCAACCCGATTTCGAAGCTTTCTTGCACTTTGCCAGAGAGAAACCTGATGTACATTTATCTTTCTCCAGATTTATCCGTGGCGAAAGCTCCGGCAATTGATCGCGATCGCATACAATCCACAATAGTGTTACGAGCCTTTGTTGAAATCATACCTTGTCTTGCAGATAAACATGGATGCTGTTACGTCGACTGATTATGACAGCACACAGCTTACCCGGAACTTTAACCAAGTTGGCTTTAATACGTACAATTATTCGCAATACGAGGATAAATACAAGCCGAGGCAGGTACCCAAGTACGGCGATGAATGCATGGAGTATGGTCGAAACTCTGTTAGGATGAGTCTAAACGCAAGGTTGACCTCGAGGCATCAGCAAGAGGGGATGACCAAGCACGACCAAAGATTTCCGAGGAGCCATTCGCAACCGGAAAAACAACATCATTCTTCCCACGAGGCTAGATCCAAGTCGCAGGATTCCCGAGAGCTAAAGTTCTACGAGATTGATCCACCGCTCAAGACTGAGATTCTGCAGCAACGAAAACTACAGAGACTGCACGCTGCAGATAGGGAGAAGACCGAACTCACCTATTACGCGATAGACGGACCTATGCAAGAGCCGTCAAAAGACTCGACGTTTGAACTGTGCAAAGAGAGAACCGAGAGGAGGGATAAGTCATACGGGCTTCAAGAAAAATCCATACCGCTGAAATCGCTGAAATCTAATAGACATCAGAACCACGAGGACACCAAGCACAATTCGTCTCTCAATAGTCAGTTCGGCCAGTCGCAATCCGACTCGAACGAATCTCAATTACCAAAGTACGTTAAGCAACAGAATAATCCTTGCATCGATCCTCCGAAATACCGAATTCACGACAAGCCACCAAAATATCAGGAGACACTGCCAAAGTCGGATCCTCCGCCCAAATATACCGAGCCTCCGAAATATTCCGAGGTCACTAGACGACAGGACGAAGCCAAACGAATTCAGGTAAGTCAGATTTGCATGATATTTCCATTTTAAGTCTAAGCGAGTCGAGTCTTCTCCCTGATGTCAATTGAAACGTTTCCTCGGCAACTCTACATTAGCCAAATAATTATTAGGAGTTGCGTCGGATGCTCTCAACGGAATATCACGTCGTATATATACAATATAGTATATTGATATTGCAAATCGTTAAACTTTAAGCAGCAAATTAGGTATACCTATATATATATATATATATTTATATACAGCTAATGACGGACGAAGAAAGGAAAGAAACGCGAAAGTAGAGATTGCTCGTTAGTTTTCGTAGCAAAATTGATCAATGAAAGAGAGTAAAAGTTGGATCTCGAAGAGTTAATTTTAGACAAGTATCTCGGTGGTCCGATCATATCTCGGACTAATAAAAAGTTGTCTCGAGATTTGGAAAGCGTATCGCTAGGATAGGGTAGCTTGGGAATCTACAATTCCGAATGGGCTCTGACCGTTTGAAGGCGATAAATCAAGTGCACGTGCCGATACTAGTGCGCACGTGCAGCTGTGTGTTTCGTTTCGGGGCCGCAGGAGTATATAGGTATCGGTAGGTCGAATCGTAGGGTAATAATACCATTACAGCAAGTACACTACTACACTAAGAGAGATTATCATTGACAGGAGGAGCGGTCTCGTCGGCAAGGAACGGCCGGAAGCTGGAGTGGCGGTGGCGGTGGCGGTGTCGCTGTTGGAGGGAGAGGGGGTGCTTCCACTCATGGCGCCGAGACGCCCTCTAATCTGGCCAGTATCACGCCAACTGCGCGAGAGGCAACAACGCGTCCACCCACGACCACCACGCACCAGCGACCCTCCAAGAAATCATCGGACCTGCGTTGCACCAATAACAACATCATCTACGTCACTGGTATCAACAACGGTGACGCCGGTGGCGGCGGAGGCAGCAACAACAACAAGGACGAGTACCACTCCGACAATAGCAACGATGACACAGAGATCATCGGTATCCCCAAAGTAGATCCTACCAAAATTCCTCCTCTTCACCCTCCTCCGCCTCCTCCTCCTCCACCCCCTCCTCTCCCTCCTAACAATCCTTCACCTACTTCCAATCCTCTGAATCATTGTCACCATAATCATCGTCATCAACATCATAGCAGTCATCTCCATCAACAGCAGCAAACTCGATCCGTGGTTGGTTCGAGTAGTGGTGGCAGTGCAATTGTTAATAATAGTTGTGGTAGCAGCAGTGCTCGTAACAGCGGTGCTTACGTCAGTGGTGGTAACGTTGGCGATGCTGATCTGAGTGACGGTAGATACAAGCAGGGCTCCGTGGACTCGTTTCTGAAGAACGGTGAAACGGCTCAAGGTCGTTCTTGCGAAAGGTCAATGCTTAAGCTTGAAAAGCCAGTTGGCAAAGGTTTGCAGGAGATGGCCAGTGGTAAACCTGCCGATAGGATCAAGTCTAGCCAGGAAGTTTATAAACACGAGCTCAAGGTCAAGTCAACACACGAGCATGGCTTCAAGATGGAGAATCTCAAATACTACGGGGAGTTGAAGGGTTACGATTTCAAGTCTTACGGGAACATAGACAAACCTGCGACGAGCCATGAGAAATCTCATCAGCACGGGCCACCTGACAAACTTGGTCAACACGAGAAAGTCCACTCGAAGGTGTCTTCGTCCGGTCAAACTTACGCCCTTGCTAAGGTCATTGGGGAGAGACAGGATAAATGCTTTTACGGGGACCACTACTATCACAGATCGTCACATTCGAAAGCACAGAGCGCGTATCAGCTTTACCAGGAGACCAAATACTCTTACAACGTGAGCGGAGTACCCGGAACGCCTGCGCAGGCTAGCGCAGCGGCAGCTTTCTTCGCAAGGTCAGTTACACTACCTCGTCGTATCTTTGTATATATAGTTTCCACGCACCCCTCCTCTAAAATTCATTATCTTTAAGAAGACTAGCGCGACAAAATTTCATCTTCATATATATAATTGCGGTCTTATTATTTTTCTTGTGGGTATAACGCACACATTTTGAAAGTTAGTTTAGTCCTCGCGAAATCATTGAAGACCGATAAATTTTCACCTTGGAGTCGATCGGGTGTTGAACACGTCGCGTCGCGCCATACCGAGTACCGACGTCACCTTGATGAATTTTCCACGTGAGAACACGGTAGCATAGACGATATCATAAATCGTGTATAGCGCGCACGTGCTACGTGCTAGAGGGTGCCAAGTGCACCAAGGAAACAGTGCGTCTCTAAAGGATTTAGACCCGACCTCTCAACCATTTAGTACTATATTATATGTATGTACATAGAATGTACCTACAGTGCTGGAAATGGCACAATGCCATCCACTTGATTCTCGATCCCTTCTTATTTTATTAGTCCTATCCTCAACTCCTAATTTCTATAGATAAAAATAAACGAGTATGAAACGTGTCGGCACATTCGCAATTAGCACTATTCAATCCCTCTACCAATTCCCATTTTTCTATAATACATATACGCATAAATATTTTAGAAACAATAATTGTTATTCGACTCGTGAATCTTGCGATTTGTCAAACTCTTTCGCATTATAATACAAATGACAAAAACTGCAGTGAATATATTTCTTTATATCTCGTTGACGCGTTTTGTGAAAAATGTGTAGCGGTACCGTTAGGTTTTTCACTCGAAATACATTGAGTATGCATGCAGAATTGGCAATCGTGTGCAAAAGTTATTAGCGAGCGTCTCGTTAACGTATATAATGGCGTATTATAGGGATCTCTCGGCACGATCGTGTCTTGTATTCGGATGATTTCAATCGTTCCGTCTGAGGTGACTGAGGTGGTTGGCGCCGTAAGCGTTTCTGTTTCTGCTAGAGCCCCTTCCACTCTTATGCGTATAGCTTCTTTCTTTTGCTTGTGCGGGGCGGGATTCTTTAGAAATCGGTCCTCGCTGTCTGGTAGGAAGTTGCCTTGCGACCAGAATTGAAATTAATCGCGGCACGACGACCCTGGCCCAGCACATGCACCTGCATTCGTACACACACTTACGCATCTACATATACATTGAATATAGCATAGCTATGGTATTTATGATACGTGTTTGTACGCGCGCATGTCTCCTCGCGTTGCTACTTGCTACTGGTTTCACGCGAGAATGAGAAATGTCTCTCTTTATCCGACGACTGAATAGAGGCTTGCTCCGCAACTCTATGCCATTTTTATCAACGTCGCGTGTATATCAAGATCCATGAACCGATCGGACTATAAAAATTGAAATACCTGCCCGAGATTTTTTTCCACTTACCTCTCCTTACGAAAAGACTTTTCCACGTAATGTGATGTGACCTCACTGATAAAGCTTCGATTGAACTTGCCATGAATCTGACTCTGCTTTCTGATTACCCTCACTTGCTCGAAAGTTCGCTCTTATACTCCGATGCTTTATCAGTTTTACTCACTGCGGTAGGGTCCAAGTAATATGCAGGGTGAGGAAAAAGAACAAAAAAATATTTATGTAGCGCTTGCTTTTCATACATTCGCGAATATCGAAAAAAAAAGTTTCCTTCTTTTCTTTTACAGTCTATCTCTATCGAGAATTGGATTTTAATATCCTATGGAGCTTTAAAATTCAGCCTAATCACATATATACAATATATATTCGTGTTTTGTTCGAAAAAATTCCGTACGAGATCGTAAAGTGAGAAATGAAAAATCGAATAACAAGCTACGTGACGGTGTAAATCCCATACACATATTGGCAAGCAAGTAGGTGGCAAAGGCACATGAATAATCAGCTGCTGATGGTTTTATTGGGAGAGAGAAAAGGGAGAAAAGAAAAAACCTGAGGCAGCATGGTGGAAGTTTGGAAAATTTCATTTCTCAGGCTTTTCCCGCTGGGTAGGAAGTTGCCGGAATGCCGCGAGACTCGGAGGTGCTGGCGTGCGAGATAAAATTGACCCAGACTGCTCTGGTGGGGGCAAGTCAGTTCGTATTGTTGCCCGTCGTGATTTTATTGCCCTCTTATATTGCTTCGCTCTGCTTTCCCGTTAGCCCCACCCCAAATACCCCGCAATTCCTCCTTTTTTCTCCCTTCTTCCTCATTTCGCCTACTCCGCTTTTAACTTCTATTCTCGCTTGGCATGCTTTCGGTCTCTCGCATTCCCACTTAGCACTGTCTTTCTCGGCCCGTTCGCTGCACAATCTACTTGGCGAGAACAATTTTTACGAGCTCGCACCCGCTGTGTCTCCTGGGCCGATCGTGCCTCCTTGGAAATTGCAATTTCCAACAACACTGCAGCAGCCATTGCTGGTTGTATTTTCTCACCAACTATACACAGCAAGCTTATATACCATCTAAAAATAGCTCCTATGTTGCTCGAGAGCATTAATTTATACAGCTTCGCAATTTGCATCACAAAAGAGAGCGGCGGCTCATCTTATAGTAATTGAAATCAGCTCTCGTCCAATGATAGAAGATTATTAGAAATTATTACTTGCATGAACGGACTAGTAGAGTGTAGGGCAAGAAGCAAGCCGAGACACGGCAAGCAAGTTTCTTCCTTCCGGCTTGCGAATAATTTAATAAGTCGGTACTAATGGAGAAGGAACGGGGTGTGAAACCTGGCGAGTTTTACGGCATTAATTTAAAGTTTCTGCGCTGTAACGAGCACGCCGAGAAATGAGAAGAAATGTAGTATAAAGAAGAAAGTAGCTGCAAGATTTACGATAAAAGTCCTGCTGGGTTGGTTGACCCCGAGAAGCGAGAATCAGGCGAGCACCATTCCCGAATATCCTGTAGGTCACCAAGGGTTTGAACTGTGTGCCGCTGGTTCAACAGGTAGCGCTCGTAGAGTCCGTGGCGACCCAGCATCAGCCAACCCTCTCCATTATATTCATATCATGTAAATGCGTCCTGCCTCCTATTTTCCTTCCAACCTCCCAACCTCCCAGCGTCGCAGCGTCCTTGCAGCCCGCCCCGAGCAGCCATGCACATGTAAAAATCGCCAGAGCGAAACGCACCAAGAGCTTTGAATAAAAAAAAAGAAACTATTAGCCAAACGAAACTTGTAACGATATAGTCGACCCTTTTCCATTTTTAATATATCTGCTCCCCCCTCATTTCCCACTTGGCTACATTATACGTTGCGGTACAAAATCAGGACATTTTTGATTTAACAATTGGGGACCATAATTCCATTTCCCCGGAATCTTCCAAAGCGCATCAACTAGAAATTCATCCGATCGAGAAACCAATTTCTTGAGATAAACTTCTCCCAATTCTAAAAAAAGGTTCATATTGGGATGGCTAAATTGCAATTGTGATTGAGTCTTCGATATGACTAATTAAGCGAAGGTATTCATATTATGCTGATTAAAACTGGCCCGCTATCTTAACGAGTTTTCCTGGCGATTATTAAAAGTCGATGGGCGGTAAGATCGACTTCTTGTATCTGGCTAATTTGCAATTATCTTCCCGGAGGAGAGAGTACGTGATGCAATGTGCAAGTAATTATGTCACATTTGCTTCAGCGTCCCTAATGCTCTTCTTAATGCTACACGCTGGAATAACATCCAGCTTCGTGTATTATCCTATAAAGTGCCATTCAAATATTCAAAGAAAAAATAATAAATTCATAATAATAGTGCCTACATTTGTTCATATACATGTGTGTCGTACATGGATAATCGCAGTGCAAGAATTTTTCTTCGACTTTCGAAAAGTTGAGCTATACATCACTTAAAAAATGAGACACTATTTAAATTATTCTTTTTAATCCCACGACGATTCATTTTAATTTCGGAAGCGTGTCCAGACGTTTACTTCAATATTGATTTTTGACATAATAAACTGGACTCATAAATTATATCCTCAATTGACGCCTTGTTAAGCACATAGGGTGAACAGCTTTTAACGTCGATCTTTAGACAACCTAAACTAGAATCATTTTGAAACCCATAATTCATCCTCAAGCCTGGTCAAGACAATTATTATTCTCTCGCTCTTACCAGTATACTGCTTGTATATATTAGTTAGCATACGTATATCGTGTCATACGCAAAGCGACGACAGAACGTATCAAAATAATGGTAAAGAATAAAGAATATAAGACTACTGAAGTAGTACAGAAATTAATATACGTGTAACATTTACCGACTATAACATTTATTCAATTTGATATATATGCATTTTATTGTTATTTCTGAACCTAAAAATCGTTATAGGGCGGATTGAAATCAAGTTGAGCGTGATTCAAGCATAACAAAGGCTGCATAAAAGCTTTGCTTACTACGAATTGAAACAGAAAATCATGCATAAACGAAGCGAGCTTTTTCCTCGTATAGTCGCGAAAAACTCGTTTATTTGCGGGAACGAATTTTTCGTTAGCTTTACAAGTTGGAATTGGACCTCGCAATTGCAGGATACGGTCAAATGATCGGGAAAAATGGGCGAAAAAATATCTGCATGCATAACTGCTGCGGAACAATGGATCGGATTAAATTTACGTCGATAGGTCTCCAGGGTGATCGGATATGAAAATGCGAAAATTCAAGGTAAATCAAACTCTCGGCATATCTGAATGATTAACTATGCTCTACCTTCACCAGCGTTCGAAGATAAAATTCTGACAGAGTGTGCGTATAATATTTCATGTACCTGAAGTAAACATTGTTTAACGAAGATTTCGCAATAAACTCAGGGGTAATAATGCGCCTTAATGATTTCGTAAGGTTGCAGAAAAAGTGTTAATTAAGAAAGAAATGGGCTTGGTATAACGCGATAGTTGTTGGGTGATTTAATCGCGAAATCATCGCCTCCTAATTGACCTGGGAAAACTCAGCGAACGATCTCTTTTTACGATCTTATAACGAGCGACATCCGAAGGCTTGCGTGCGGGGGAAGTTTAGCGTCTCACTGCGTCTCACTTCCTTCCGTGCAATTTCTTCGATGCTTTCTGTTTCTCAGCTGAGCTCTCGGCGCGGCGCGGCGTGTCCAGTGATATATGAAGCGGCTATGGACCCCCCGTTGCAGGGGTTACGAACCTCCAAATTGATTCGAAGCCTGGCCCATAATACCGGATAACTAATGACGTCTAGAGCCCCTCGATATTCCTGACAGGTAGAAGACAGCCGGGGCATGAATTGTACGAAAATCTCTCGCAGTACCTATTACATACACGTATATATAACGTACGTGTGTTTGAGTTTCAATCTTTTCATACTCCTTCGCGTGTGTCTCTTTCCACATCTCCGTTTGCCCACAATTCACCAAAAATAGCCCTGCACTCGTGACATAATATTATCTCTAACAAGATTTATGATTTTTGTCTACATCCGTTAGTAAATCACAGCTATATAGCAGTATCAGAGACCACTCGAAGTTCCTCGTATAATTTTTCCATTTAGCCTATTTAGTTTTACGATGCGTGGGAAAATGGAGTAATTACTTTTTTAAGAGATTCCTCCAATTCTACGGTGGATATAAAATATACGAATATAATATAGAAGAGCGCGCGGCGACTGTTAAAGCATCATATTTGATATTATAGAGGAAGGAAATAAAAAGATGATATTTCTTGGCCGGTCTATGCATGCAAGTGATGATTGATCGTAAGCGAGTCTCGATTTAAATTTAAATTCGGCTTATTTTATCGGCTACAAACTTTTATTATATGTCATTTAAGCTTCTTCAAATTTTTGCAACGGAATTTCCTTCTACCAATTTTTCGGTAAAATGTACCTAATTTTCTCAAAAGATAAAAAAATATATATTTATTTGACGAGACTCTGACAAACTTCAATTTACTTGTCTCAAATAGGGTATTCTATATCAGGATCCATCCTTTAAAATACCCCATTTAATTAATAAAACATTTGTCTTCGTAACCATCACATATATTCCCAAGCTGATTATGCTATAATAATTTATAGCTTTTCTTCAGTGAGAAATAAATTGTTCAATTAAAATAAACCATGACTTTTGTTTGAATCAAATAATTATTTTTCAGTTTGTGAACTGTATAAAATGAGTATTTCATATAAATTACTTTTATCGATACACAATTAATATGGTATACAAATCACCGCGCCGTTCGCGCGTTTAGCATATCGTAATTTTGTAAATGTTTGTTGTATATACGAATATTTGTGTATGGAGTGTATCTTTGGGTTATAACTATAAGTATTGTTTGATAGTGTTGCGTGTCGTTCGAGTATTGTTAGCTGTTCGCGACATAATTGTACCGTTTTTGTTGTTGATTTTCTAGGATTAGCGCAGTTGTGCAACTTAAGGAGTTTGTTAAATAGGCGATATAGTTCGTTAGTGTTGATTTTTGTACCTATTACGTATTGCGTAACTTGTTGAACAATCCACGGCTTTGACCCTCGTCTTTGCTAGCTAGGGTCTGTGTACTCTAATTAGGATATGATTTCAACAATTTTTATACTTTTGTATATGTAGTGACCTCTTTATCATACCGCTGCTTAAACGACATATTCTTCTATCGCACTTTATCTTCATCGAAATGTTCTATGTTTTGGTTTCATACAATTTCACTTATATTACTACCTTACTCGTTTATTCTATTTCATCTTCATCCTGTACGCTAAAGTAAAATAGTAAAAAGAACTCTAATTGTTATAGAATAATTTACATAAAATTAGTATTCTTTTCGGCCTTCAGCTCTTTCAAAAGACTTCAACCAGTTTATTTTTCTATTAGACAAATATGAATAAATAGAGAAGTACCTGCCACTTTCCGTAGGGTTTATCTACAGAATTTCCTGTGTTTCCCTAGGATCTATAATTGAATCAAGAAGGCAGTAGCGCCACTTGACAAAGAACTTTCGAGAGTATTATATTTTCTAGTGTTAATATTGAAGCTTAGTAAAACCTGCCAATGAAGGCTTCTCCAGACTAATTTAATTATTCAAATTTGCCACCAAGTAAAACAATTCTGAAGAGATATATCTAACTTTTATCCATAAGATTAGAGAAGATCTGTGCTTGTCGCTTGATTCTCACTGTCGCAAAATAGCCTTTCTTCTCCAATCTCCATCGAGCCGAATACCAAGACGGCAAGATGCTGCAAATTTCGTGCGATACTTGAGATTGCTCAGAAGGTAGCTGAGATTTTTCCTAGCCTGAGGGATTGCATGCGCTATCATTGGATGCCACAGAAGTCTACAGGGACAAACGGAAAAGATTACAAGTATCGATACTCATTGTATGATGGATTCCCACTATCAATAAAGCACATTAGCAATCATACGATTTAAATGATGTTAAGACCTCCGATCTATAAGGATAGTCTGATTGTTAAACACATACACACTGCTAGCCTGTAGCCCAAATGAAGCAATCTGGCTTCTAGAGTATTTAGGAAGCGTTGGAACTTTTGTTACTCGATCGAACTATGGAAAACTCTGAATTCCCTAAAAAATTCCAAATTAAATACATTTTCAAGAAAATCAATGCAGGTTCTGTCCACATCAACTAAAAATGCATATGTAGCTTTTAGTCAGCTATAAAAGTATTTTTCGATTCTTTTTCACACAGCGAGATAATAAATCCTCACAGTTATCGCTGACGTTCGAATCGTGCGTAAATTTGGGGTCACTGGTTTTTTATCGCCTGAACGTATAGTAAACTCTTTGTTTTCCCGTTGATACGAATGATTCGTAAGCTACAATATAGTTCTTGTCGTGTAGAAATCGTCAGAACAAAATAACCAACTGCTCAATTAGGTGGATCGTAAAATGAAAACGTATGCACGTGCCTGGCTGCTCGCGCGCTCGTTCTAGACGACCTTTCCGATGCGCTTATACACTAGCTACTATATATGCATAAGCGTAAACGTGTGTGCGCGCTCTCGTGTATCTACGTGTTTGTCTCAGCAAGTTTGCAAACACCGACAGCGTGTTACGCGTCTGCTTAACACCCTCGCACGTTATTCTACTCCCTGCACTTGCATGCACCTATAAAATGTTCATGGATGTGTTTCTTTGTGCTGGTCGTTTCTCTGACTTTTTATGTTTGCATTTATGTTAGCTAGTTTCGTATTTCGCGCCAGGAGTAGCTAGATGGCGTACAAACACTCTTCGCAGGAGAGATAAGAGTTAGTAAAAGGAGGGGGAAGAAAGGGAAGAGTAGGGCAGTTGTTAAGCTGTCGCGACATTGAAAGCACCAGATGAAAATTTGTATAAGCTTGTAGAAGATTTGTAAGAGTAAATAAATAAAGATACCATTTTATATCTAACAGATTTCAGAAGTGGGATTTACAAGTGATTTGTTTGTTGGTGGCAATTATGAGAAAAAGAACGCGGCAACAGGCGCGAATTGAAAGCTCGATGGGAGAACCATCGACGCAAGTTACAAGATTAGCATTAGTTTCTTCAAGATCATCAGAAGAATCAACAAGTGTACCTATGGCGGAGGATATTGCTACGCCGTCGTCCAATAATGACATTAATTTGGAAAATTCGTTGGCAGAAGCAAGGGCAGAAGTTCAAGCACTTAGAAGCCAACTGACTAGTACTAGAAATCAAAATCTTGAAGGTAATAGACATGTGAATTGGGCAATGTTTAAAGACGACCGTTTGATTCCAAGATTTGATCCGGCGGATCCTACACAGAGTATCGACGGATGGTTGCATAGGGTTGATGAGTGTGCTGCGGCGTATCATTGGGATGAGATGACGAAGGTTTATGTAGCTTTAGGCAAATTAGAAGGTATGGCTAAAGTATGGTATGACGGGTTAAGGTCTACTCAGTTTTCATGGGGTGAATGGGAAACTATGCTACGAAATATGTTTCCGGTGAAAACTACTTTTGGTAAATTATTCTATGAAGCGGCCGTATACAGATCGCGAACGGGTCAAGATCTAAATGAATACTGTTTCCATAAATTGGCAAAATTAAACAAATTGAAATTAAACTTGACTCAGAACCAGATAGTTGATTGTATCGTAGAAGGCATACAAGATCCGCAGATAAGGTTGAATGTTAAGGCTGCGCGGTGTACAACTTTTGTTGAATTGATAGATTATGCGACCAATTTTCCGGGTTTGAAATCTATGGATAGAAGTTCTGCTAAAGGAGAAATGAAACCTGATACTAGTGTCGGTAATAAATTGAACAAAGAGTTAGTATGTTTTGGTTGTGGTGAGAGAGGTCACAAGCGGACACAATGCGTTAAGTTTCGTGGAACTAAATGTACATTCTGTAGTAAGATAGGCCATGTTGTAGAAGATTGTCGTTTGAGGAAAAAAGGACAGACCGACAGAGGGGATAAACAAGTCAAGTATGTTGGGCAAGGTTCTGAGAATAAATATCATATGAAAGCTAAAATCAGGAATCAAGTGGTGAGTTGTATTATTGACACGGGAAGCGAGTTAACTATAATAAAGAAGTCTGTTGCAATTAGACTGGGATTAACGTTAAATGAACTTGAGGAACCTATTAAACTACGTGGTTTTGAAGGAACCATAATTATAGCTAAAACAAAAAGTTCGGAAGTAATCCAAATAGGAGATGTTAGCGTAAATACTGATATGGTAATCTTACAAGACGATGAGGTGGTTTTTGATTTGCTGATAGGACAGAATTTTATAGATCATCCAACAGTATTAGTGATCAACAATGGCAAACAGTTAATAGTCACTAGAATGTTCGACGAACAAATGTCGCTATCTCGTGTAGGCGATAAATTTTCTGTTAACCTTTTGGAAGTTGTCAAATTTACAAATGAGCATGGGAAGCGGGAATTAGTTTGTGGAGAGATTTCCAATATAGAGAAGAACCAGCTGAGAGAAAAATTGGACGAATATAGGGACCGATTTAGTCTTGATACCGCAGAATTGGGGAAAACAAGCACCACGAGCATGAAAATCGAATGTATTGTAGATAAACCCATTTGTTACAAACCTTACCGATTATCGTTAACCGAAAGAGAAAAGGTAAAAACTATTGTAGACGAATTATTAAGAAATAAGATAATCCGACCGTCGCGTTCGCCTTACGCTAGTCCGATAATATTAGTTCCTAAAAAGAATGGCGAAAGCAGAATGTGTGTGGATTTTCGGGCGTTGAATCGAATAACAAAAAAAGATAAATTTCCCTTACCTAGGATAGACGATCAGATAGATAGATTAGGAGGGAATAAATATTTTACTATGTTAGACTTATCACAAGGATTCTATCAGATCCCTTTAGAAGAAACGTCTATAAGTAAAACGGGTTTTGTTACTCCTGACGGACACTATGAGTTCTTGAGGATGCCGTTTGGGCTTGCAAATGCACCAAGTGAATTTCAGCGTCTAATGAGCAATGTATTAGAGGGATACATAGATTCGATAGTCCAAGTATATATAGACGATTTAATCATCCCTGCTAAAAGTTTTGAGGAAGGTTTAAAGCGATTGGAAATGGTGTTGTTAAGGCTTCGTGAACATAATTTGACTTTGAATATGACGAAGTGTAAGTTTTTTTTCAGTTCAATAGAGTACTTGGGTAGAGAAATCTCGGAGAAAGGGGTAAGGCCGGGATTACGAAAAATTGTGGCGGTGCGAGACATGCCGGAACCGGCGAATCAAAAACAGTTGCGTCAGTTTCTCGGGTTGGCCGGATATTTCCGGAAGTTTGTAGAAAAATTTGCAGTTGTAGCTGAACCATTAACCAAATTATTACGTAAGAATGTAGTATGGAAATTCGGGGATGAGCAAAAGAAAGCTTTCCTATCAATTAAAGATTTATTAGTCAAAAGGCCTATTTTGCAAATTTTTAATCCCGAATTGAGAACAGAGGTTCATACTGATGCAAGCAAATTGGGGGTAGCCGGAATATTATTTCAAATAAATGATCGGGTTAAATCACGAAATGTAGTGTGTTATTTTAGCAGACAGACCACGACGGTGGAACAAAATTACCATTCTTATCATCTTGAGACGTTGGCTGTGGTCGAATCTCTTCGGCATTTTAGAGTCTATTTAATTGGAATACACTTCACTTTAGTAACTGATTGTGCAGCGATACGAAGTACGTCGGAAAAAAAGGATATATTACCACGAGTGGCAAGATGGTGGATGGAGATGCAAGATTTTGATTTCGAAATTCAATATCGCTCAGGTTTAAAGATGAATCACGTAGACTGCCTTAGCCGAAATCCCGTTAAGACTGTATTCGCGGCCACAAATATAACAGAGTCTGAGTGGTTGTTAGCGGCACAAATGCAGGACGAAGACATCAGTTTAATTCGCAAAATTTTATTAGATAGAGACAACCGCGAGAACAACAAACAATATTTTACTTGGTATGAGTTAAAGGATGATATCGTTTATAGGAAATTAGAAGATGGCGGAAAAAAATGGCTCGTTCCTAAGGCAAATCGATGGCAAATTTGTCGCCTCTGCCATGACGACTTAGGGCATTTTGGTGTAGATAAAACGCTAGCTAAAATACGAGAAAATTACTACTTTCCGCAGATGCGTAGTTTTGTTTCGAAATATGTAGGTTCATGCTTGAACTGTCTATATTATAAAAAGCCTTCGGGGAAAAGACCGGGAGAACTTCATCCCATTGATAAGGTCGCGGTACCTTTTCACACCCTACATATCGACCATGTAGGTCCATTTGTACAAAGTAAACGCAAGCACAGTCAGATATTAGTAGTTGTGGATGGGTTTACAAAGTTTGTAATTCTGGAGGCAGTCAGAAACACGAAAGCAAAGTATGTGATAAAAATGTTGGATGGAATATTAGACATATTTGGTGCACCAGCGCGTATAATATCGGATCGAGGAGCCGCATTCACTTCTCGAAGTTTTGAGGATTATTGCAAACGACATGGAATAAAACATGTAACTAATGCAGTTGCCACCCCACGTGCCAATGGCCAGTGCGAGAGAAATAATCGCACAATAATAAGTTCGCTAGCTGCGTTAAATGGAGGAATGGAGGATTCAGACTGGTACTTGCATGTCAAAACGGTGCAAAGGGGAATAAATACCACTATGAATCGAACCACAGGAGCTACCCCGACGGAATTACTACTCGGAATTAATGCTCGATCTGTCCCAGAAGGGATAATTCTAAGCGAGGTGCAAGAAGACTTAAACAGGTTACCGTTAGCAGAGGTGAGGGAGCGAGCTAAAAATAATATAACGAAGGATCAGGAAAAACAAAAGAAACGGTATGATATTAAAAGGTCCAAGGCACCGAGTTTTCCGGTTGGAACATTGGTGTTGATTAAAATAACTAGTGTGGCAGCGACGGGGGAAAGTAAAAAATTGCTTCCCAAGTATCGAGGACCTTACAAAATTGTGGCAGTTCTGCCCAATGATCGCTACCAGGTTGAAGATATGCGTGGCCGATTACGACGAAAGACAGTAGTAGCAGTGGATTCCATAAAACCTTGGATAACTTTACGAGATGAAGCAGCAGAATGATAACAAAAAAAAAAAAAGAGAAAAGTGGGACTAAACGCTTGAATTACTCGTACCTGAAGGTTAAAGAGCGGGTAAAACGCTAGGGATATTAAATGTAAAGTAAAAGGGTGGGATTAAACACTCGAATTACTTGTACGAAAAGATTAAAAGTGGGAAGAACCACTGGGATTTGGTAAGACAGAGTAAAGAGCGGGAGAAAAACGCTAGAATTATCTGTAAGAATGATTTAACGAGTGAGAGTTAAATATTAGTGTAATTAGGTTAAGAAATCTCAATTGAGGGCAATTGAGGAAGCAGGCTGGCCGAATGTTAGCTAGTTTCGTATTTCGCGCCAGGAGTAGCTAGATGGCGTACAAACACTCTTCGCAGGAGAGATAAGAGTTAGTAAAAGGAGGGGGAAGAAAGGGAAGAGTAGGGCAGTTGTTAAGCTGTCGCGACATTGAAAGCACCAGATGAAAATTTGTATAAGCTTGTAGAAGATTTGTAAGAGTAAATAAATAAAGATACCATTTTATATCTAACATTTATATACGTCTATTTTCTGCTTATACTTCTTTAACAGGAATCGTGTCCATCTCCAGACTTTATTCTTATCAGTGCAGGGCTCTTATACTCTGCACTTTTCCACTTTTTATGAATCCAAAATTTTAGTCTTGACGCATAAAAAATATTTGAGATGAGAGAAATTTACTGGTTAATTTTCGTCCATTTCATTTGAAGACCGACACGGTGGCACGGCACGTCGCGACGCGACGCGACGCAGCGGCGGGAAGCCGCTGCTTCACAATATTGCTTTTTCCTCCTTTGTTACACGTTTTCAAAGCTTCTTCTGGTGGATTCAGGTGTCGTCTTCTATGAGTAGTACGTACGCCCTAATTAAGGAAGGGGAAGCACAAAGATCACTTTCAACCGGGCCCAATTGTAGTGACAAAATTATCTCTGGCATCCGTTTCAAGTTCCAAGAAGCTCTTCTCGAACCAGTGAAACGTTTATTGGTTAAATGCTATGATAACCGCATTGCAGTCACGACTCTGTAAAAATCTAATCCTTTCGTTGATCGTGACTAATGGTTTTTATAAAAATTTTCTCATTAATCATAGCTCGTAGCAATGTCATCGCTGGAAGAGTACAACTACTATAGGAAAACAACAATTTCTTATTCTGTCTTTTCCTTCTTTTCACTATACCGGTCCATTTGATAATGATAAGATGAAATGTTAACCTTCGTTCTTCCAGCAAGTGGTTCTTTTTCCCCGGGGACTATGGCTTACCGTCAAAAGCAGCTCGTTATCATAGAATGGGATAGTTTGCTCAGTCCCGCCAGTCCAGCTATTGACTTCTCTGGTCCATCAGCTTTAATGGTCGAGCCTTTGTGCCCCACCCAACTCGTTTCTTAAACGTCTAGCATCATAATTTTTAAGACGCTGCGTTGCAGGTTATCTCTTCTCCACCAACAAAATGGTATTCCTACCACCCATCGATTTTAATTGCCGATATGCTTTGTCGGAAACTAATCTTACATATATATATATATATATATATATATACTTCCTAAATACGTATTATCATCGCCTAGGTCAAATTAGTTTATCGTTATAAATATTTAACCGCGACAACTTGAATTTTAGAAAATTTATCATTATACTAAATCTATGAGACCATTTCCGATATATCCAACGTGTAGCAGTGGACTGCTCTTTTAGAAAGATAATACTGGTTCACGTTACGCATGAAACTTCAGCCAGTAGTGGCCTATTCGACGTTCTTTTAAAGTTTGGTGTCGTAAATTTTCGAAATGAATCGTTGGAATATACTTTGCCTTGAAAAATATTAGCCGTGGAATGAAATTACGAGAAAATGTTATACCTGCTACTATAAGCAGCAGTACGAGGATTATGAACAATGTGATAACTTTATTCTTTTTCTAGTCTTATGCCTTTTACTGCCTCTACTCTTGTGTGGAACGAGGTATTCCTTTACACAGTATTTCTTTATACGAAGAGAAAATTTTGGCCAATGAATTTCCCACCATAATACGAGAAACAATTTTTCATTCTCTTTTCATAGACGAAAGTAAAAATTATTAAACATATTTTTACGATATTAGATATGCTAATATGACAAAATTAAGCTGTCTTCTCTATAGGAGAAGGGTTTTTATAAATGTTTTATGATAAATTTACTTCCATCTATTTTCTGTAGTAGAAGGTTTAATGCAAGGTTTATATTTACACATATACGTAGCATAAGCGGCTACACCCTATGCATGAAATCTCTAAATCGATTTTACTGCATTTTTACTCTGTTTAAGCTCCTTCGCTGCTTTCTCAATTCATCATCTCGGCCGCTCGATCAATGCCTCTCTTACCTTATATACTTTTATATAAAGAAACTAACGAAAAAAATTCCGACGCTGATGAAGTTCTCGCGTTCAAGTAGGGTCGCATAGATTAATAATGTGAAAGAAAAAGAAGAAGAGAAAACTTACAGTGTTTATGTAGCATTGCTATGCAAACTTAAGAGCATTAACAAGTTGTATTTATTTTTGCAAGAAAATTTGTATCCTCGGAAACAGGAAAATTAAATCAATTATTTTTGTAGCAGTCCCCAAGGCCTATTCACTTCAATGCCAAATAGAATTTCACGCTTTTCAGAGGTGGAAGCATTTTTTTGCTTCCTGGAACCTTTGAGAGTGAGAGAGATGGAAGTTGGAAGGAGCGAATTCTTGGGCTCCCGGAGATGGAACGAGATTGGAAGAAGGGGTAGTGGATTTTTAAGCAATTCTCGTCACATTCGGGACTTCTCCTCTCGTTTGTAGAGTGCAGCTTTTAGCTAGTAGGTGGACCTGATGCCAGCTAGGTACTATATCGAATCTTTCGCTTGGACAAACCGAAACTTCTTATTGCTTCCCGCCTTGCAATCTTGCAATTCAAATAGACTTCCAGCTAGGGCAATTTATTTAAATTTTTACTACTCACTCTACGATAAACTCGTTGTTTAAAGATCCTTCCAAATGAACTTTTTCCAATTGGACTCTTCTTGCATTAGAAATCCTTTGTGCTTGAAATCATTTAAAAGTTTTTTTTACAAATTATGTTTAGCACAATACCCCTAATAATTCATATATAGCTATAGAAGCTTCAACCCGATTTTAGAAATATCTGTTTTTCGTAGCAATTAGTAACATTATAATATGAAATTGTGTGCTATTATAAAGATTTTATTCTAGCTATCACAATTATAATGGGAAACTTATAAGACTTGAGCATGTTAGTCATGTAGCATCGTTTACTTCAGAACGTCACGAGATTTGTAAGATAGGAGAGAAGGGATATTGGCGGATGGCCAGACGAATTAAGATCGCATTTTCGGATCTATCCTGATGGATCGTTCCTCGATTACTCGTGCTAATCCTACTTCTATGACTGCGGTGAACCGTACTTGAACGAAAGTAATTCGTCACTCTGCGCCTATTTGGCTTTCAAGCTTCGTCAAGAAATCGAAGCAGCTAAATTGCTCTGCTATAACTAAAATGTCCTCTTAGTTGTTCCAATGCAGGATTTACTTGTCATTAAATGACAATCATCGCAGGACTTCCAACTTATATAATAGGTTATTCATTGTCAGAGCTTATTAAAACAAATGAGGGAAATATTATGACATAGTCATAATAATCCAAACTTTAAAATGATTCCTCAAAATGGCTTTATAGAGCTGCCTTTATGCCAAAAGTTGATCGAAGTTGAGGTTTATTGCTGGAGTTTCTACGGCAGATTTACCGAATGCTTTGCTTTCAATGGTTGTATACAATATTATCGCATATATACAACGTACAGTATATATATATATATATTTGGTTGGGCAACAGTCCAGTTGAAATTTGCCGTACACAATGTCGTAACGATAGTTACCAGGAGGAGAAGGAGGAGGAGAGGGCTTGATCGAACGAAGGAGAAGAATATTTCGTGCGTATATGTGTACCTGCGTCGTTTTCGTTTCGATGCATCTTGGGTATCGAGATGTCGAGCGGCGATACGCGGGTAATACACGGACGACCACGAAAAGCGGTTCCAGACCTGAATACCCAATGCATTTCTGGGACGAGTTGGACGTGTGTCGACTCCGGCTTCGGACTTGCAGCCTATCCGGAAGAGTAGTCCTCCTCTTCCGAGATCTCGTCAGCGTTGTTAGAAGCTCTTTCTCGATATTCTTAAAATCTCCTCTACTTTCGAACTTACGTGTCCGTGAATTATTTGGCTGCCTATACGATTTGCCAAATTTTAACCGGTCTATCAAATTCTTCTATTCGTCTCTATACGATTCAACGAAACCTCTTTTCTCTTATTGGCTAATCATGAAATTTATCAATGTTATTAAGATGATTTTTCGATTTAATAAAAATAACCTCAAGTTGTTTACTTACAAACTAAATGTATTTATTTGCTATACTACAATATTTAAAATTTGTCCTTCTACAGAATTTTCAGTCGACTTTTGATGTTATATAATTTTATCAAAGTATTTCGGACGTATACCCTAGGCGATATATCAATCTGCTCCGAAGGAACATAATGTATGTTAACATCAAATCAATATTGTAGTACTACTTTTTCCTCCCTATATTATTATCATAGAAATTCAAATAATATGACTATGCTTGTTTTTTTCTCTGAAAAATTTAATTTTATTCTGTCATCATAACATCATAATAGGATTAAATTGATTTTTCAAACTCTTGAAATTTGTTGGTAGACGTAATGCGTCACACTAACGTAAAATGCTTTGTATTTTAAAGTGAATATATTTATCAATGGCATGACATTATTGATGTTTCACGGTGATTCGCTTAGAGATATTGTATTGTACCTAAACAATAATCGACAGTTAATTAGCGGGATAAAAGAGGCACGATAAGCTAGTTACAATACTTTTCTGTTGCAATAAACCGTGCTTTATTATAGAAATTCATAAAGCAAGCCCTAAACTTATAATAGTAGCTTGACAGCTCGGACATATAATTGACGTTCTGTTAATTAAACGATAAAAGGACTGGCAGTAAGAGTGCGGAAAAGGGAAGTCAATCAATAATTAGATAGAATAATGTTTCGCCAAGGAAAGCTATAATTCTTATAATTAAATTTCCACAGTACAAGATAAGAAAAACTGACCCAATTGTTTTATTTCATAAAGAGGGTAGAAAAATTGGGTGGTGACGAAGGCTGAGTAATCGTTTCTTCTTGACTTATGAATCATGGCTTCACATTTTTCGTTGTATACTGCCACGAATATCGTGCCGTACAGCGATATAATTATAATATTACAGAGCTGTCGCGATAACGTCGCAGCACACCATGACTGCCTTGAGAAATTCCGAGCTTTCGCTATTTACTCTCAATAATTATAATTGCTCCTCCTACTTGTGACTTTCACCCTTCTCTTCTCATCACTCGCTATATATTCTAAAGAATTTGCACGTAAAATCCATATTAAATTTATTAGAATAAATATAGGCGAATCTCTATAAGCACCTATCGGGTTAAAGCGTTGTTTCAAATACAATTAGTCTCCCCTTTCTAAGCTATATATGTAAGGTGTATTCCCTACAGTATTCTATATCTATATTAATAATTAATATGTATAGATAAAAAGTAACGAAACTGTTTTACAATCGAACCAACTGAGAGGATTTCGAAGCGTCTCGAAAGGAAAAATGAAAAAGTAGGCGATGAGGGCCAGATGAGCAAGAGGCCAGCTAGACAGCCCAAGGGTATAAAAAACCGAGCAACGAAGAAACCTCTTATATCGTATTCCGCGGTCGCAGAAAATGAATTTATCCAACGCTGTGCCTTTAGACCTCTTATACCTATGGATATGTGCAGTTTCCAACGTATCCCTAAGCAAAAGACATTACTTATTCCATCTTGTCTCCATTAGGGAGAAAGCTTCTACCATATCCCTCGTACATCTCGTCATAACGTTAGCCGTTCTCTTCCGTTAAGTTGACGAAAACACGTACTTTTAACATTTCTTCGGTTTTCGTGCTCGCATAATTCCTCCTCCCACGCATAAAACGATCATTTATAATAGTTTATCGCACCGGCTCTCCCCTACCTGCATCTAATCCCTATCAAATTTCAGGACGGATTTGCTTCCGTCAAGAATAATTCCAGCAACCTTAACAATTGATGGCAATCGGGTCACGAATCCGACGTTATTAACAAGTCGTAGAGGTAAACAAGGCTGAGAATTCTTTGAAACATTTAAATTTTTATGAAAGAGGAGGATCGATTGCTTCAAGAAGAATCACTGCAGAGCCAATCGACGATCGAAGTAAAGCTCCAAAGTCAGCAGATAAGCAGAAGCAGAAGTAGTGACAGGTTCACAAGTAGGCACAGTAGTGAATGAAGCGACTAATATGTGTTGTGGAGGTTCTTGGTCTTGGTACGCGGTATAGGATACTTGAAACTGCGTAGGAAAGCACTCTCGCGTGACTATCGGCATAACGAGAAGAGTAATAGCAGTAGCAGCACAAGACGTAATAGGCATAGTAATAGTGGCAATAGTGCGAGTAACTTGTATAGTACGCATAGTGTACAAGTGCTGGAATGCATGTGTGGCGAGACCCGTGTTGTCGGTACGCGTTGGATTTCTAATTGGCAGATAGTCGACTTTAATGGTGCTCGAGGGTATGGTAGGGGATCCGAAGGGGAAGGGAAACGCGAAAGAGACTCTACTTTATTCCTGCACTAACAGAATGATCCTATACTCGCTATCCGAATCACGTGCTACGTCAGCAGCCACGCGATACCCACAGAAATTAAAGAAATTATACCTGTATCAATTAGATATATATACATATATATTAATTAATGTATATACATAGTACTTCGTCTTGTTTAAAGTGCAGATAATATATACATCATCGTCAATCAACGACTAGATAAGTCAGCTCTAACTGTGTCTGATTACGATCTTAATGACGTAATTAAACCTATCTAATTAGTTGGTAAATTGCTTGGGCGAATGCTACCGTTTATTTCACTTTTCTCACGGGGCTAAAAACACATCAAGACTATAATTTCAAAGGATTTTTTACTGGTTTGGGATTTTAGGTCGAATCGATCTCCGTGCATGGTAGCTTGATTCGAATTCTTGATGTTTGCGAGTAGAGAGGGGGAGGGGGGGGGGGGGAAAGGTTCGGGTCTCCAATGGTAGATAAGAGATAAGACATCCGTTAAAAAGTGAATTGAAGTTTCCTGTTGGCGCGTTGAACGAATCACGCGAGAGAGGGTCGTAACGTATAAGTCGTTTTGGATACGACAGTCACTCACTTTTCACTAGTAAACGCATGCACGCGCACATGTGCACGCAATCGCGTACGTATCATTTCAAGTCTAGTTATGCGCCGAGACTAATTAGCATCCTTTCGGTTCCCGGGTCGCGCTGTGCCGCGCTTCGAGTCTCGTCTCTTATTTGCCTTGCACCACCGTCTTCGAGAACCTAAATCTCTTCTACAGTTCCATCTCTTCCCCCTTTCGACAAGTAAACAAACTGTGCAGTATGTATATATGTAGGATATGGATGTAGATTCGCCTACCGCATAATGACTACCCGATTTTCTTTGTACCAAAATGCATATAATTTAACAATATGTGTTATAAAATTGTCCCGTACACCGGCTTTTCTCTTTCTCGTGCAATTTCTCTTAACCGCTGCTTCACTTATCTTTTAGTAATCCTGTTAGTTATCCTAAATCGATAATCACATATAACAGCTGATATCAATATTGTTTCGTGGCAAAAATTTTACGCTATTACTTTTTTTTCTGTAATCAAATCCATATAGAATTCTTTTTAACGAGGAATTAATTAAAATGTAATTAAGAAAAATTGCATGTTTTATTAGTATCACGGGGTGAAGGAAAATAAGCCGATAGTTATACGAAGGCTTTGTGTTTTGCTTACGATCGGCTTGAATTAGCAGCATCGCTATCTCAGATGGAGATTTGCCGTGGCGCGGCGTGTCTCGAGCGTCTCGGCTAGTCTCGAGCTGACAGTGTTATGGATTATTAGGGTGCGTGCGTGAGTGCGTTAGTGCCGTGTGCGTGAGTGCCTGCGTGAGTGCCTGCGTTCATGACGTACATTCGTCTTGTTTCAATGGACATGAGCCATTCGCGCAACGGCATTCTCTCTTCACCCTCTGACGTTTACCTTCAACTACCCGAAACATTGCCCCATTTAAACAACCTTTCAAATCCATTTTTATTATCTCATTATTCATTTCAGTAGTATAATTAATTTCCTATATACTACAGCTGTTTACGAAATTTAATAATTGGATCTCAACATATCTGCTTCGTATCTGATCCCTGCACCGACGACAAAATTATAACACAGACCCAAATGGAACTGTTCACACACGCCGGTACTCGGGACTGGAGTTTCAATGTATAAAACTTTGTCTTCATTACACACGAATCGGAAACAGAAAGGATACGTATAAGGGCCGTGTAGAAAACGACCTTTAATGGTTATGTTAAAATCGCTGTTTATCGGAGTTTGTGACACAGGTAGCAGCAAGGGGATAATATGATTGGTGTCTTGTCAAAGTCTTGTATCCGTGGGCGTGTCCTATCCCTGTGGTTTTGAAAGCTCTTACGGACCACACGCCGATTCACTTTGAATTGTACGGCTGTTCGCCATTGTTATATTGCTCGCTAACACGACATTAATATATCGCAGATGAATTATGTGGACTCGACATGGCAGGAGATAAAGGAGGGTCGTCAGGCGGCCTGTAGGCTTTTCTTTTCCTTACCTTTCTTTTTAAGTCGTCCATCCCGCTAAAAGAAGCAGAGATTATACAATTAAATCCTTTCCACGTAGTTTTGATAAATGTACTTAAACGCTATGACTAAATTTAAAATTCAGTGGATATATATGAGGTGGCGTTATATGCTTCGTAGATTAGCTAACTCGACTCACTCGAAATAGTTAAGGTGTAGATGTGTAACGTGGTCGCGCTAGTGATGTAATCCAGCTTTTTGGGGTGAGCGAGCCAGCAGAGAATACTATTCTTTTCTCTAGTTGAAATCACGATACGTTAACGAGAATCTTTTTTTCTAGCCCTAACGATTATCATTTTATTTCACGTCTTCTTTTCATACCGAATAGTATAATTGGTTGGAAAAATTAGTTTTATCAATATTTCAGGATTTTTAAGATTATAGCAGCATATGAAATGACGAGTGTAAAAGTTCGAAACTTTTTCAGGTAAATAATTGCCGATGACACGTGACGAAGACGACGAGACACACAGAACAGCAACAACTACCATCGGCTGCACTCTTACAGTTTCCTACTTTTATCGACACTCCATTACACACAAGTCACTCACTAAACTTCTGCAAGTTGTACGGAGATGGCGCTAGAATGTTCGCTTGATTTTCAATTTTATTTAAGAAAAGTTATTGATCGTTTTCTTCTCAAACTTAAATAAACATATTTTTGTTAACAGAAATAAAAAAGATACGTTTATTTCATACCAAGCAAAAAAATAAGAATATTAATTTTAATAAGGCAATAATGAAATGTCTTTCAATGATTGTTGAAAACAAGAGAAAGTATTTAGGATTTTAAGGAAAAGAAAAGCTTATATTTATTAGAAGTCATTGAATAAGAAAAATATAAGTATATTGATCGAACTGTAGAAAGTCTGGAAAGATTCCCGTCTGTTTTAGAAGTTCAAGGCTCCTATAATTGGCGAAGCTTCTTTCTTAACACTTGGGGTCGATGGCGGATGGTTGTAAAGGGCATAAAGAAAATTGAAAGATCGAGAAAAGAAAAAGGAAGAAGCAGAAGTCGTAGGAGACATGAGTTAATTTCTGAGATAATCCGCGACGAAAAGGAATTAAAGATGATAATGCCAGGATAATGGGTTTTTGAGTATATGGACCTGTTTCTGACTTTTCGTCGAAGAGGCAATTTCGGTTCTCGCGCGGTTAGCTTTGACTCTCGGCAAGTCGTAACTCCTCGCGGAATGAAAAACTAGGAATCGAGAGGGAATCGCCGGAGAGGACGATAAAGACTCCTTGGCCACTCCCATGCAATCTGCTGGAAGACAAATATTATTGGGGTGAAATTAATCGCGTCGAGATCAATCGACGACTTTGACTTCTCCCCGAGAGAGATTCACGGAAACGGGATCGAACTGGAAACTAATTTGTTGAGAGTCAAAGATGTACATGGCTATTGAAGGTTTATATAATTGATATATGCATATAATATAGGCGATATAACGCGAACAAAAAATTTTAGATCCTTTCAGTTTTAAAGACTCGTCCCCACCCAGAAGGACTTTGCTGGAAAATGTTGCCTGGTCGGGGCGAAGGGGTTCGTGGGGGAGAGGAGGGGGTTACTAATAAAACAATTTAATAGACACGAGATATTTGATTTTCGTAGTGGAGAGCTTTATTTCAATTCTTCTTGTTGGTTCGCCCGAAAATGGCATTCCTCCTGAAGGGTGCATCGAGAATGTGCGAGCGAAGGCCCTGCGGCAGATTCAGGAATCCCCTTCGGCTCTCTCACCTATTTCAATGCGAGAACACCGATGTCGGCACTTATCCGCCAAAAATATTTCAACTATTCGGACCCATTAGCGTGAGCCAAGTCAGTCTGATCTCTTTGTCTCTGACGAATAATCAGTGCGTTGTTTCTCCCATCGAATCCAACATCCCTCCTGCCATTGGCAGCATATTTCGTCGAAATTTGACAGCACGACACCCTCCGTAATCTCGTTAATCGCGTTCTCCCAGCGTGCGAGCCACAGCTGCCAATGTCCTGGAAATAAAAAAGTCATTCTGCGCACGCGCATCTCTCTCCCTCTCCTCGATTCACAATGAATCCTCGCAATATAAACGAATCTGCTATTTCGGTATTTTTTCCATTCGAATACTATCGTTTGTTTTTGTTTCACGCGAATTTTATTCTATTAGATTATATTTGGGGGGGGGGGGGGAGGAGAAATTGTTATGGCATTACCTCTTAATTTTATAACTGTTAAATTTGGAGCGAACAATTGTGGTATGTTACTATATTTGTAACTGACTAATTGAGAGTGACGAGTGAAATAATTTACCAAGTTAAAGACTCCATCGGCCAATACGAGGGAAGCGATGGTGGCGTTTTTTGACACGTTGACACATCCCGAGCGAGGATGTGATGTGGCTTGATATGACTTTGCTAAACATGCTTAATCCGCTGGTGAACGTTTGGACGTGTTGAAAAGTATTTTCTCAGGTAGCTTTTTAAATGCCTCTGTCAATTTAGTCGAAATCTATTAATATTATAGTAGATATATATATATATATATATATATAACATGTATAGGAGCGACGCGTTCGTTGCTGGAAGCGGGTTAAAAGCGGAAATAAATGATATTTGTGTTAATTAACATTGGGATTTTCGAGAGATTTGAAGCAGCAGATTATTATTTGACCTAATATAGTCTAATGGATTGAATTATAATTACCTGCAGTGATACGTTGTTTTTCATGGCATTGGTTCTGCAGAAAATATCATGCAGTATCTTCTAGCCTCATCACCCAGTGATTTTTGTCTGTCAGGCTAATGCCTCTTGTGCATTACTTGCCATCAAAAAATCACATTCATAATTCGGGATTTACAAGGACGATCCCTGCAGATCGGAGCCTTAAAGAGACACTCGCTGAGCTAATTATTTCTTTGCGGCGTGCGGGATGCGGTAGCCGTTCGCTCAGATTGAATTTCACCGTCGACGCCATGTACGAAGGAAGGATGTTGCGTTTGCGATGACAAAGATGGAAATTGCTTTTGGCTACCTATATATAGCTATATCTATGCATTCATGCGTTACCTACCTGTCTACCATGCATCTCTTTATCATCCTGCTTCCGCCAGCCTCTCACAATTCCATATTATTCTTCCAACAAGATTATATCGCTTATCATAATATGAGCGAGACTGTCCCGCATTCGATATCTTTCTCTTGATTTTTTTTCATCTCCCGCATATGTATAACGTGTACTTACTCTTTGCTCTCGAACAATAATATCCGAGGAGGATTTTTAACAGCGTGAAATAGTATATACATATGTATATATATATATATATATATACATATATACACTTCCTCTGTAAGGTCTGATACGTTGAGAAGCCAGAAGCGTGGCATTGCTGATCGAGACGGAATTGGACGGGACGGGACGAGAGTTCACCGCATCAAGTTTTGATCGATGTTAGTTATACTTGTGTTAAAGACAACATTGCAGCGTCATAAATTGAAAGTGACAATGTCAGCGTAAGCCAGGACTTGAATCTTGATGGGAGATCTGGTGAGTTGCGGCGCGTTGCCTCTCGCAAGTTCTCAAGTATGTGCAACGTCACACAGTAACACGTGCCTCGCTGGAGAGAGCCTTGTCGCAAAACTCTGGATTAGTTTCCACGAGGTAAACTTTATTCGGATACAAGTTACAAAGTAAGAAAGCTAAGACTGAAAAGTTATAGCAGTGTGGCACGTGCTTTCTCAATATCAATGAATTCGCACGAAAGAGATTTCAACTTTAGCAAGAATTACGCTCGCGGATGTAATTCTATCGGCGTTATTGCGCGAGAGCGTCTCATGGCTGTGCTATATATATATAGATATACTAAACTATATCCACTGTGATAGAGGATTTGCGTGCATTATTGTCGCTGTATTATCGAGATTAGCGCGCTGGATGAGGAGGACGACGACAAAGAACATTTGGAAAGCTCTACGTTGTATATATATGTATATGTATGTATGTGTGTGTATATATATATATATATATATATATATGAGCGCGTTGCTTTCCTTGACATTTTGCCAAAACTGGGCTAAGCTGAGTTTTGCCGCCAAGTAAAACAATGGCAAGACTACTCAGTGAATTTCTGGATTACGTGGTCTGGTTTCCTCTCTCCGAGAGGCCAGAATTCTCAGAGTTGCAAACCAAGCAGTGCGAAATTGAAGGAAAGCTGCAGTCGAGCTCTCTTCGCTCCTTCAATACCCTCTTGCGCGCCGTTCCCGCGTTAATCCCTTTCCCTCGGTCCGCAATGCTGCTTGAATAATTTTATTAATTCGCCTGTTAGCGAGTCAATTATGCGTGCACAAAATCGTTCCAACGGAAAACTATCCTCGATAGAATATCCGCAGCTAACAATAATTTACATATATAGCGTGAAGCTGTGCATTCGCTCATATATCTTCTGCATATATATCATAATATTTTCAAATTCTCTTCAGCATTTCCAACATTATTTATGCGTATGGACAAAGTTTTCTGCTACCGCAAGATGTTGGCATCATTTTTTCGCTTCCCCTAAAATCATTTTTTCCACCCACGTGTCTCGCTCGGATACTTCTAATAACTGCATTTATATTCTTCTCGCGTAAGCTCATCCTCAAACCTCGCCGCACGCCTGGACGCCCATGTCGTGAAGACAGTGCCGCCTGCCGTAGGATTTTGGCCACGATCGTAAAACAGGGGAAAGTATTTACTTATACTATATGTATCGATATATACCTACTAAAGGAACGGTCGGCGAATTTGCTATTTTCTTTGTTTGTTTTTTATTTTCAATAAAATTCGACCTTTTTTTGCACTCGAAGGAAATTGTGATTCTGCATGGGTAAAAATGAAACAGGGGGAGGGGGTCGGGAATTTTTATCTGGGGCTCCGTTCTTTAAAAATAAAAAGACAATTCATATTTTAAACCCTCCGATTTATTTCAGGTAAATCTAATTTATATATTCCTATATAAAAGTATCTACGGTTATATAATATAGATACGTCTGTAGTATATATAATCGGCTTACAATTATCTATTTTCGTATTGTGTACAGTTGACAATAAAAAAAAACTCTTTTCTCTCATGCCTTGATTTCTTTCTCTTTTTTTCTTGTTATCCTGATCTATAAAATCAATTTGAGAGCATTTGCTCATTCCCTCCCCACACTAATTCTATATTTAATTACTGATATACTACTTTTATTTTTTTCATTTAAAATCTATATAAACCTGCTCAGAAATGTAGTATATGTATATATGAGATCAAAAAACTGTATTATGCTTTCCATAATCGTACTGCAGATCGTAAATCTCGAATCATTTATCACTTTAATCCATTGTCAGGATATTATTATGATTACGAGTCGTATTATTTTGTAATCAATCAGAACTGAGAGTGATTGAGATTGATTTGTCGTAATTGAACTTATCTTCAATACAGAAAATCTTGATATACCGATGTAATTTTCTTAGCCATCATAAGATTTTAAGTTGGTGGCATTGCTGTAATTTGAATAGACGGTATATAGAAGTTACGGTATTTTTGGGTCCGCGCGCGCGAGGTGGTAAAAGACAGAAGAAAAGCTGACAGCGGGCTCGTTTGAATGTGCTAAACCACCCAAGTTAAATCGCAGCCAGTCGTCACGAATGTGGTTGGCGATGGTGTGGGAATGGGGTTGAGGAAAGTAGGGAGGGGGTGGGGGAAGGATACGATAGACAATGGGGGCGGTATCGTAGAATCGCGTCCTGGCACGCATTGTGCAGACCCCTTAACGACGAGCGATTAATACCCCCGACGGTTTGTTGCCTGGGGTAGAAAAGGACCTGGCGATCTCTCGAATTAGAGGACAATCGCTGAGTCCGTAATTTCAACAAATAGAAGAGGTTCTTAAGCTGCGCTGCGCGAGCACTTTTTCCTTTGTATTCAACTTTTTCCAAATTTATTCTATACCTGCGATGTATTTTATTATTATTTATTATAGAAATTGCACGAGATATCTTTGAGAAGAATTTATCAAGATTTTTTCTTAGAAAAATACACTGAGTACAAAGTATGTACATACTACTGTGGGTTGGGGGGGGGGAGGTTATACGAAGGGAATACGGCCCATGGAAGAATCCTGATTCATGGTCCGTGGTTGAGCAGCGATAGCGGGATTTATGGTTCTCTTTTGGATATATAACGTATGCCGTCGGTTCTGCACTGGCAACGTTGTCACCGTAGAAGCCGAGTGCTAGCAAAGCGTGCAAGCAAATCGAGTGCGCAGCAAGCGGATTTTGTGAATCGAGCCGCTTCAATGCGTCGCGAAATTTATTCAGCTGGGATTTGCACTCGGGCGTCGATATTCCAAGACGATTTTGCCATTTTACGACCAGTCTTCCTCAACTTGTTTCCTATCCGGTCGATCGATTTTAAAAATCCTACAAGGCACTGCGCTGGCAAAATTCTCCCTTACAGTATACCTATAGATACAGGCATACTACACACACACACACACACACACACACACACACACACATATATATATATAGCTTCAAAGTTAAATTAAATTCTATTTTCAGCGGATCATCGAATTTTTCTGCTATTTTAAATAAAAATTTATTATGGATTTAAAAATTGAATGTATATTCGAGGGGATGTAGCGTACGTTTTGTGGGCTCGACGTAGCAGATAAGGACAAATTTGTATCACGCGGGCTTAATACTGGGGCAAATCCTGTAATTTTTAAACTATCCCTATGGAGTTGCTTTGGTTCCCGCTTCGGAGGCAGCTGAAAGTCCTGAATCTCGCAGATAGGGCTGGCCACGACTTAGTCCCTCTGCGATCTGCCAAGCTGGGATCACCTTTGATCCTTCCTTGTATATGTGTACCCCACTACCAGGATTTCCTTTACCGAGGACACATGCCACTCCGAGTAACCAAAGGCTTCAAAGTACAGCTTCCTAATCAGATACTACGAGGAATCTTATGAAAACTTTACTGCCAATTTGCCCTACACAAACTTAAGTAATCTTTTTGTAATGTTATTACAGATTGAATTAAGATTTTCGTTAAATCTGCTATAGGAGAATAGATTAGAAGTAATAAAACAATGAAATCAGCTCATTTTAGTGATATGAAAAGTGGCGCATGGTATTTTTGAAAAAAATGTGTAACAATATGTAATTCAGCTTGACCGCAAACATCTCACGTATAGCATCCCGCAGATTAAAAGCTAGTTCGCCAGTGGCCAGCTGCGTAAACTGTAATCGAGGCAACCGTAGCAAACAGAGAGTAAAAGTAAAAAAATGATAAACAAAAAATGGCTTAAACCTATTGAGCGATAAAAATGTAAATCGCATATTATTCTTTATAGATATCCTCGTGAAGAGGGTACACGGTTTTTATACGAACACTTCATTTCAACAATATACACATCCAATATGAAAAATATAAAACGGCTTATAAACTTTTTACGCTACTTTTTTCGGATATTGAAACTATGCAATAGTAAAATGTTACAAAGAAATCGAAAACAAATTCGGAAGTACAGAATATTTTAAAGTGAGCGAAAAAGGTAAAAATCGAATGAAAGTACTTGAAAGGCATCAATATATGTCAATTGTTTCGCAGAATTCGTTTCTGCTGAGAGACTTTATTACTTTCATCAAGAGTTAGAAGACGAAATGCTGACGATTCTAAACTTTCGGTGCAACGAATTTTCTACCTACTGGCTTGATATATTAGCAATTGTTTTTTACTATAAGTAAGTAAGATGGAGGCTATGAATACTGTGAGCAGAGATCGTTGCTGATTGCCTTTTAGTAAACGTTCCTAAGATTTTTCTTTAGAAAATCCAGTTAAACCAATCGTGGGTAATATTAAGCTTATCCTATATCGAAAGGCCTTACTCTTCCTGATTGTCCCAGATTCTGAGGACTAGCAGGATCTTGTCTGCAGAACAATTTCACGGCTGTTAAGCTCACACTCAACTGAAAATGCAAGAGAATGCAGAATACTGTTGAATCGATGTCTCACCCCCTTCCCTCTCCTTAACCCACTCTAATTCTAACAATTTCTAGACAGCTTATATATATTTCTTTAATTTCTTCCCTTTAGGGCTATATTTAGTTTCCACTTGCATAAGTACATAGAATGTATCTATTATAGCTTTATTCCATTTCGAAATCCGCTTCTCTCTGCCTATTAGTAGCAGTAATCTTTATTTTTTTTATAGTTAACAATTTTGTCACTTTTAATCAAACAACGAACATTTTTTCCATTCTATAACTTATTGCATTTAAATATATAAGCGTGTTTACAGTGGCTCTAAATATTCCACGCTATACCATCATTAAGAGAATATAACTGACTCGTGTGATAAGATTAATCTCATAATTATTCTGCATATGGAGATGCATTTAAAACATCTCTACTATTTTCTCATATAATATTTGGGACACAGCCCCTATTATAGCGCGCATTCTGAAAACTATTCAAGCAAAAATGGAAAATTGATAACGCTTGTGAAAATGACGCATGATCAGCTTCATGTAAATAATTCATCTGAATATAACTTAATATGTGTATTTTGTTTATTTAATGTTATATGTAACTATAAAATTGTGGAGTAGCTATACATTGCTCTGTAAATGTTTTGTTTATAATGTACTAATTTAATTTGTAGAATACGAGAACGTTCTTTGGTTATTGGAGTTTCGTTTCCTTGGTCTCGCACCGCGATGGTTGTCGTAAACACGCGTAAGAAGTAGGGTAAGGTATATTCAACCAGGTTGGGGTCTAGGCTTATACCAGTTATTCTACGTCGTTAGAATTTTAGTAGCCTTAAACGATGACTACCGAGTGACGAGGGCCGTTTGGAAAATGCTAGCGTGCCTCCTGCGTATTACTCGATACACTATTTGAGAACAAAAAATTATAGACCGTTGGCCTGTAAGCATACTAGGATCACTTTGAAGTTTTGATCTTTCATAATAATATGCGGTAAAAAGCTGGTCTGTAGGAAAACGCGTGCGTTATTATCGATCGTATAAAAGATAATATTGTACGGTAGTATTATCGAAGGTTACTCCCTTCATTGTGCAGGTTTACTGCTGACTGATATTCATACGAAATTAAGATAGATGTGAAAAAAAAGAAAAATATATGAATTATTCTCATATTCATGATTCGTAATAAAAAAAATATTTTATTATTCTTATATTATATTTACAGGTAAGAGAGATGAAAGTGTTAAAAGCTTACGCGCTTAGAGGACCAATGTGGGAATCCTGCCTTATGGGTACGAAAATAAGCTTTATCTGTATACTTTGTTAAGATTATTGGTAGTTTAATTGATAACTGTAATAAGAGATGGTCATAAAATTAAATGGCGAGACAAGAGATGCGCGGAAAAGTCTCGAAAATAGAGAGAAACATGTGCAAGACCTTCACGTACCGCGACGAAAAATTAATTCTCTGCCATAAAGTTTCCTATTATTTTAATAGCGATGGCCAGCCATAAACTTCCACATCGCGCTATTATACGGCTGCTACCATAAAAAACTGCTCGCAAGGACGTATTAGTGGATCGTGCATTGCTCGTAAAGTGAAATTTGTTGGGATATTGGGAGAAGAATGAAGAGTTCGGAGTTTTTGTCTCCGCAAAGGGCGGATGCTATGAATCGGCATTGACGAGATTATCCCTGCACATAAGATAAGATAAATGGGGCTTTATATCGCACCGTAGCTCGTCGCTGTATCATAGCCCGGTAGCAATGATTGTTTTATGAAGATGCTCATTATATTTCTTATTCGATTATCAAAGTAAACAAACATATATAGCTGAAACCACGCAATTGAGGATATTTGAGGGAACAGAAGGTAGAATGTATTAAAAGAATGAGTTGCTGTAATCGAAAACTGAATCCGACTTCTGAATTTTGCGGGTCGTTAGGATGCATGAACGTTTAGGTGGTGTATGGACCGATAGGCTGATCATTCGGTAGCTCGCGCGAGTTTATTCATCGCACGGATATAATGCGCGTAAAATGGACGATATTTAGAATGATATATATATATATATATATATATATATATATCACTTATGCTTTGCGATAATGAAAAGATTTGCCAGCTCGCTTTATGACTTCCGGGTTTCCTGACGACTAAACCACTTGTGCTTCCTTTCCTTATACACATATACTTTTTCCCTACTTTCATTCCTCTCGAACTCTCCTTTTTCTATCGTGATTTTAGCCAGTCAAATATACTCTCCTTCTTTAATTCACTTTCTTCGCTAAGATCTTCTTTCATGAAAATTAATATACAGCTTGTATAAAAACCACTGCAAGAGTATATTGAAATCTCTCTCTCTCTCTTTCTCTCTTTCTCTCTCTCAATGAAAGAATTTACTCGCATTTCGTTTCTCCCTACCATTTCTTCGTGTATTAAAAGCAACTTCATAGTCACTTTTGGAAATACTTGAGACTATCTAAACTATATTGTGTCAAATAATTACGCCGTGTGAGTTTTCTATTCGAGTTGGCAGAGGTGTGTTATTTGATTTGCACGATATAGTAAAATCAGTTCGAAAAAATTTTGCTGTTCTCTAGATTGCGGAATCTCTTGTCGTGCTATAATCACCAAGTTCTTACGCGACGAACGACTATTTAAACGAAACTACAAAAAAAGTAACAAAGAATATTCTCCCAAGGCTGGAATTTTAAAATAGATATTGTACATAAACGATAATACAATCAACAAATATTTCATAATCCTTTTTGCGTACTTGAGAATATTTGAGAAAGGAAGAAAAATTGGTTTCCGGTGGGGTTGGTCGATCGGTAAAAATAAGGTAAAAAGAGAATGTAGGGTTATAAATAAATGTTTGTAGAATGCCGTGGTGAGAGGTAGCGTGAAACAAGTGCTGAATCCGGAGGTTATGTCGTTCACGCGTGAACGTGTGTCTTCAGTTGAGTTGGCGCGAAAAACCTCCGGGAATGCCTGGGTCGCTACGCGCGACGTAAGCTCGTTGACGCAGCTTTCGCGAGTTTTATTTTCGTTAGGCGTTTCGAGCTGTGGCGTGAATTTACTCGAGTAGAATTGCGCGAAACGCGCACGATAAATAAATTGCGATTGCGACAGAAGTCACGGGAAAAGCGCGAGAGAAAATCGCTGGCACGTGTGTTTTTTGCAGCATCGCGACGATGACGATGGTAGTGGTAAGTGACACGTAGACACCGTTTAAATTGACCGAAGAAATAATCCGAATGCTTCCTAACCGCCTCTGCTCTGACAGACATTAGGCGAGGACCTTTTAACGGCAGAATTTTTCCCAGCTGCTCTCTTTTCTATAATCGATCTGGCAGCTCTGGCGCTATCCGTCCCGCGCCAGTCCGGTCCACGGACGGCTCGCTCGGCTCTACTCGCCTCGACTCAGCTCTTTCCACGATAAATCTTCGCCGCTTCTAATTTATCAAAACATATCGCGATCATTTAACGATGATTTACGGTCTCTTCCTCAAGCATTTTTATTCAGCCTGTACCGATATTATTGAAATCAATTTCTTCGGAAATTGCGAATTTCTAGAAGGTTCTTAAGATACCGATAGATATATACTTAATTGCTTAACGTTGTTTTCTATATAGCTGAGCGCAACGACGAATCCACCATGGCTGCATCGGCACAATAATATTTCAACGGTACGCAGTAGTGTTGCACGCTTATAGATAAGTATATGTGCGTGTACGAATAGAGGCCAGGGTTCGATTCGATATACAGATACTATATGTATGTACTATATATGGTAGATGTATATGTCGCTGTGAGCGGTAACTGTCCCTATATATTACGTCCCGCGTGTCCGCTGGGACGTATATCCCCCCCCCCCCCCCCCCCCCCCCCCCAATGGCGTAGCTGGATGGAATACAATGTGCCAAGTGAGCCTAAACGATTCCTCGTGTCCGCAGTTATTTTGGCAATTAATCGCCGCGAGCGCCTGCAGCGCCTCCTTCCCCCTCGCTTGAAATATCGCACTTCTTGTCGTGACTGAGTTTTCCATTGCTTTTTCGGCTTTTTCTTTCATCCATTTCTCTTCTCTTCTCTTCTCTTCTCTCGCTCTGCCTCCCATGCCAGTTCGTTTCTCCCCCTCCCCCCCCCCTTCCTTCTCCACCAACTCATATATCTACTCATTTACTTCCTCTCCTCTCTCTCGCTCTCCTCCTATCCCATGATACTTTTCATAGCTGCGAATAGTACGTGAAACCCAACTTGGAAAATACAAGCAAAAGAAGAATAAAGGCCTTATAAAGCGTTAGTGCTTCGTGCTATTAACGCCTGACATTTTATGGAAAAATATATTGTCTTCCCACTACCATAAATCTTTCTATATTCCATTTAAGCTCTTGATTGGTTTACAAACCAACGCTCTGCTTTGCTCTGCTCTTTCATTTTCTTTGCTCGTGATCGATTGGGTCGGCGAAAATTCCCTGAGATTTCCGTAAACTGCTCTTTTCTACAAGCCCGCAATTACTCGTTTACTATAACGAACGATTAAATACTGACGATTATAAGAATAATAATATTTTACAGTTTCAATAAATCTATATATGGATTGTAACAGCGCAATCTCCATCGATAAATTTGGAGAAGAGTTTAAATAATCTAAATTAATATATTTTCCTTTGATTCGTATGAAATTGAAACATTGCTTTATTATACACTTGCATATACATTTGCAGTGCTTTAAATCTTTATTTGAATAAACTCTATTCTAATTGATTATTATTTTAATGTTTCAATCTAAAAAATTTATTGACATCTTTAAGAGATTATACCGTGAAGCTCTTCTTTTTTATGTACCGTAATGCTTTCCTGGTTTCTTGTAACTATGAAAATAGAAAAGGAGAGATTTATGGACTGGCTCGAAAATAGTTTTAATGGATATGAGAGTACTCACCACACTGAATTTGGCCGAAGCATCTTTCGTCGGGCATGCAGTCTTGGTCGGATTTGCAAGATGGAGGCTTTTCAGCGTTTCGGATGTCCCGCTTGCGCTTGTCGTCGGGTATGTCCAGGGCTAAGATCTCTGGCATTTCCTTCTTTAAGTTGCAGTAGAATTGGTCGATCGTTAATCGTTCGCGAATGCGACAGTCGGTTGATTATGGTTCGATTAAATGGTTATTACAACCATATGTATACTTAATATAAAACAACAACGAATTACTTACGTTTCTGTTGCGATCTGGCAAGTGAATCACGTGAATTTCCGGTGTATCCTGTATGGTGATCAAAGACGATTAAAGCAAAATTCCGATTTACAGCAATAGTTCGAACGATGCGATTGATGGGTAAACGAAGTTCGAATCTAACTACCTTCTTCTCTCCGATGAAGCAGGATCTCGCTGAAATGGAAGCCAGCGTAAAGGCAATCATGAAGATAACACTGATGCGTGACATTGTTCTTAATAACGCACTGCTCAAACAATACTCGCTTGTCTCCTGCTTCTCGCTTAAATACCCCCAGAGCACACACCAAGCAAAGAATAAGCCATCCATTCTCCCATAGTATTCCCTCCCCGACTCGTCATTATTTTCTTCAAGTTTATCTTCGTCGATTTAAACGAATTGGTCCGTTCGCCAATAAAGGTTAAAACTCATTAAGATACGCAATATTGCAGAATGAGCTGATTGCAGGAAATAACGTTTTACATCTTAACGCTCTTGACGGTACTATCTAAAATGGAAAAAAAGCAAAGTACACATAAAAACGGGCCAAGTACTGTCATCGTGATTGAAAAAACAATCAAGCGGATGTACTCTCTCTGCACATACTGCAGTTTTTAAATAATTACTTAAGTAATATTTCTAGCCGCGTTGATAGTCTTCTTCTCTTTAAATATTTTATTAAAATTACCGAGCTAAAAAGTGTGCGAGTTTCTGCACTTGCAGAATCTGTCGAGTTTTTTACGTTGATCCTAGAGATAAAAATTCTATGTTACTATTTTACGGGCGTATAGAAATGAGGGAGAGCGGGGTACAGGGCATAGCACGAGATATAGAGAAGCGTGTGTAATTACCTCGGAGAAATCACTGCTCTTCGTTATGAATTTTGTAACGCGCGACTCTTCGTAGCTGAATAACGGCAAAAATACTAAACATTCGCCCGAATAAGGTGCAGAGCTTGTGGCCTCGCGCGGTGAAAAACGCCTTCCCCACTAGTCTCGTTACGCTTTCTTCGCTTCCTTACTCGCATCTAGACGAGTTAATTATCGCGCGCCCATTAGCATTTACCATTGAGACGAGAACTTGCCTCGTTTGCTTATTATTCGGATAATTAAAAATATCTCCAGCTACACTGGTCGAATGAGCGCGTTAGAAAATTGTCCGACGCTTCTCTCGATTCAATTTCTTCAGTCTATCCTTTGCAACATTCGCCGCCGCAGCCAAATTTTCATCTTCTCAGCCTGCAACATCCTCCCGACTCCCCCCTCGCCCTCCATTCTCTCTCTCTCTCTCTCTCTCTCTCTCTCTCTCTACTTACCGTAATTACGGTTTTCGTTTCATTTTAATACGTAGCTTGATCAATTATCTTTAGTATGCAAATTCATTCCATGTATAAAAAATCTATACAATTTTTCAGCAGAATTATATGTCATAATAACAAATTTCTTTTATCCATATAGATTTATAGCATTTCCATCTTTATGTGTACTACAATTTATTTTTTTAATAATTTGTTTGATATTTTGTTAATCAAATCGTTCTAAATGAATAACTATTAATATACATGAATGAAATTATATGATATAAACAAGAAGGCACACTTTAATCCTTTCATGTTTGTGTGCGTGTGTGTATTTATTCTGCTCTCGCATAGCCCCTGCAAGCTGATCCCTTCCACGTACATCAGGTTGTTTGCAAAGTCATGTTGGAGTTGTCCAAGTTTTCGTCGTGCAGACGATTCTAAACTAGGCATCTCTCTGACGGACACCACCCTGAAAACTATTCATTAGCCTAGCAAATAGAGCACGCAGGAAAGCCCTTCTCACTCGCAAGCCTCTCACCAATCTTACACCTGAAACTGTGGTCAAATAGTCGTCAAGTCAACCGCTGTGCACAATTCCACTTACAAGCCTACTATTCCTATTTTCTTCAAGACTCGCATCACTCGTATAATTAATGTATTTACGAAAGGTCTTCAAAAATTTATTTTACACAGGATATCTCTTTAATCCTTGTATTTATAGAGACAATACTCTCAATGAAATTTTTATAGTTTTCGATCACGGCTCTATGTATATATATATAAAATAGTAAATTTTGCCTTTATTTTAATTCACATTTTCAAGATCTTTTTAAAGTCAAGTTTATTCTTTTAAATAAAAATTATGTGTATTATATCAGTTGCCTTATTCTGTGACGATGAAGCAAGTAAATTTTATTGGAAATACAGATGAAGACATAACCAGAAGTGCCTCCTGACTTGGCGCCGTTAGAACATCTCGCAAATCAAATTTCAGACGTGTGTATGCGTGTGTGTACGTGCTGTATCATCTTTAATACTGCAATATAATATGTCGGACGTGTGTATACGGTGGAACACAATTCGAGCGCCTTTAAGAAAAGTAATAGAAAATTATACAAAGTCCAGAAATTTTGTTTTGCAACTTTGCAAGTGTTTATTTTTAAATACATTGCAGAGGGAGATATCTCGCTTAACAGAAACTTCAGAGAACACTTTATACATAAAGCTAAAAAAACATTATCTCCACAGGAAGTTTGACGAAACGCAATTATATAGTATTGATAAGTATAGGCTTAATATTTAAAGTAGAAAGAGAGTAAAGGAAAATTCATTACTACTAATATTGGATAAAGTAACGCGCTGTTTGATCCTAGAAAACTGGACAAGTTTGACTATGCAAGTTGACACAGGAGCGAAACTCGGTGAACCGTAGGTCGTGCATAGGGCCAAATTAGCTGGAGCTGTCGCGAGACAAATGACAGCTCGTGTATGATGAATGGAAAGGTACCACGCCTTGAAATGCAATTTTCGTCTCCTACGCACGAGTCAGTTTACACCAGGTGCTAAAATATATCTTTCTTTGAAACGCACATAACGAAAATATGCTATGTCGATCTACATACTTATAATAAAATTATATTTTCATGTCTGATGGATTTTCCTCATTAAAACTTTAACAAAATTCATTTTTCATTTCCTTCTTTTCTTGTTCTTTATACTTATTTTTAATCTGCATTGATTCTTTGGAACTGGAAGCATGAATGGATTTGTCTTAACGACGGATTTTAAGAATGTGGGTTAAACGTTTGAGCATTGGACGTGCGAAAATAAACTAGAAAACCACTGCATACAAAAGCTCGCTGCTTCGGATCGTTTTTCAGACGCGCATTATTTATAGCATCTTGGCGCGTTCTTTGAATCTTTCCGTCATCCACCTTCCACGACCCGTTGCTCTCTTCCGCTCTCTCTCTGCAGACTTTGAACAAATAAATATTCCACACTAATTTTGCTCATTAGATCTTCGTAACAGATTAGCTCAATTCGAAGTTTCTTCCTGGTTACAAGTAAGAAAAAGGCTTTAACGAAGTAATTTATATTTTTCTTCAATGGCTATATTAATCATTCATCGACATTGAAACCGTAGACTATATATTAGAAAGGTAAGCTCTATTTCTATAAGCGTTGAATTTTCCTTTCTCATCGTAATTGGAAAATAGCACTTGACAAAGCTTTGCTGTATATAATAGCTGACTGTGGTTCTTCCCATTCTATTGTGTTCCTGCTTTACTCTCGATCACGAAGTATAGACAAATTTTCGTGAGTATCCCCCTAGACATCCCGAGGGACTAATATAAGAGACCCAATACGGCTACGATCTTTGTATTGAATTCTCAGTGTTTACCGTTGAAACCGATACTCTCATACAGTGCACACGAAACCACTAATTCCTATAGAATATTCGATTTGTATATCGAGTTTAATACGATGATAAACTACCAATTGAATGCGGTGTTAAAGAAGTTTTCTACGAGTTTAGATTAGTAATTGTCCTTCTTAACGAGAGGTTTGTAATGCAGCCATTGGTCTCGATAAACACGGAATATCGATCGTTTTGCTTTCGTGATTACCAAAACAGTTGTCAAAGTCGCAGGAGAGGAGCAAAGCACACGAGGAAACAGCGTGGATTCTCATAGATCACCACCGGCACGTAGTACCATGGGCCACCGGAGGAACTCGGAGGTACCATAAATATACGCGTGTACCATGACCACAGAGTTCGTGACTTAATCTGCGAGGGAATATCTAGGCCGTGTACGCGCGGTTCCGCGCAACGCTATTCGTGAATTTATGGCCCGATTCGGGTCTCGTGCTTTCGATACATCCTGCACCTACTAATATAAGCTCTAGCTCTCGAGCACACACGCAAGTACATATATACACTTTTTCTCTAGTTGTACATTTATGTAAAATTATGTGTGTGTGCTCCCTTCGTTTTATTCTGCAATTATACGCATCTCTATGCACATACGCAATTGAAATAGAATTGTCGATATATCGATAGAGTTTTCTGATAAAACAATTTATTTGACAATTATATTACGTCATAAAAAATTGAATATATAGAAATACATATACTATATGGTGTATTATAGCATAGTTGTTGCTCTCACATCAGTCAGTAGCGATTTTGCGGAAACTGAAAGAGGTCGGTGGGAAACCTTAGGAGGATTCTCGCGACGGTTTTGCGAGGCTCGAAAGCTCTACGACTGTGGGTAAATTTCGCTTGTTCGGCTTATGGGAGTTCCACTATATACTCGCGCGACGATGCTTCGCTTTTCCAGAAGCAAGTCGTCTCGGGGGGAAATCCTGAGCAACGCTCGACATTCACCGATTTCCCGAGTGGAGTACCGTGTTAAAAAAATCTTACTCGCCCCACGCCCTTGCCTGTCTGCCTGGATTTTCGTCTTAAGCGCTCTTAAGCTTTGCTTCTTTCGAGTTTGCCAACTGGCATTTTCCAAAGTAGTATTAGTATAGATACCTTTTCTATTGTAATCTAAAGTTTATATACACTAATTATATGTATATCTACGGCTGATATTTTGATAATATATACACTTTCTTTTACACATTATGTATAATATTTTATTTCTCACGCGTGGAGAACGAATAACAGACGCTTTATGGCTTCTTGTGCCTGGAAAAACGAACGAGAGATTATAACGGAAGTTATTTACGTCAGCGTGTCAAGGGTGATCCTTGTAGTACAGTGGCTGGCGTTTAGTTAAGTCCTCGTAATCTTTCTTGTCCCTTTGCGTTTTCTCTTTTCCTCTCATCTTAACGCTTCTTTCCGTTCGAGACATTCCGCAAATAAATCTCCACGGCAAAATGCCTGACGGAGATTAATCCGTGGCCCAATTAAGAAAAGAAAAAGCTTGAGGAATCCGTTAATTTATAGATCAGGATTTAGTGGGTGAAAAAAATATCAAACTGAGAAGTCGGCTGTCACGCGTGCTGCTTTTCTTTTTAGATAAAAAAACTCGTCAAATTACTATAAATCATCTGTTATCACAATGAAATATTTCCATAAATAAATGTCAAAGCTTTGATATATGCCTGCAGATTATATATATAAGGCATTGCAAGTACTTTATTATACATATAAAAGAGGCCACAAGAGGAAGAATTTTTGTCAAGACACCTTGTGTGTAAAACGCGAGTGCTATATCTCACTTCATGTAGCACTATCTTACACAATGTATTCAAATGTCTGTTTATTGTCACACTCCGTTCCAATATTGATCTGATGGTAAAGGTATACATGTATGTGTGTATATATATATATACACACTAATTAACGGATCTTGTATAGCGTCATGGTCCTTTTATTGCTACGTTACATATCTTTATATATGTACAAGGTATCGCTTGTTTCGGAAACTCAACATTTCTATGACGAATTTTTTCATTAAACTATTATTTTATATCGTAGCTATTTAAACACTGCTGGACCGAGCTAGCCTATCCTTTTCTCTTGCTATACATTGTCAAAGCTACAAACGATATAGAACGACAAAATGTTTTAATCTAAGAAAGTGAATCGCTGGAATGCAAAGTACAAGCATTCACTGGAGCAATCAATTCAAGTAGAAGGTCTTCGGGGTCTAAGAATATAAGTTAGGAAGAAAAGAGTGGTTGGGGCTAAAGTTGGCATTTTTCGTAGAGCGAGGGTTGTGATAGAAGGACAAGAGTGAAAATTAAGACATCTAGCGTAAGAAGTGCTTCGAGGGTAGTCGGGGAAGAAGAATCGACGGGGGCGAAACGGCGAACGTCGTTACGATTTAGAGGGTAGCCTTTGATGTATAGCCGTTTCGCCATGGTTTCCTGCAGCGACGCGGCGGCAGTACTGTGCGAATATATATATATATATATATATATATATATATATACGTGCGTAGCGTCGGTGTAACGTCGCGTCGCCTCTCGGAGAGCCACACGCTGTTAACTTTTCAACGTAATCCGTAAATACCCAACCAGCCCTTCTTCCCAGCTTCCTTATGCGCAGACTTGTAAGCAGTGCACGAGGGCCAATGCGGGGTGCGGCTAATTGAATTATGGGAATTAGTGAACCGGTGATTCGGCCGACCCGACAAAGATTAATGAAACGATCTTGCTAACGATCGAGTTTACTCAGTCCACACCACATCCTACGCCAAACTATAGCTCTTCTAATTTTCATTATCGGCTAATCAAATACCCGTCTACTCAGTTTGTCGTTTCGTTACTGCGGTACATGCTACAACTTTATAATTGTTTTCATTCATTAATCTTGCAGTTTTCGTTACTTTTATCGTACAGCGCTAAAACTCTAACGTTACAGCTGCTCGATGGTGATAGTAATATATATATATATATATATATATATACATAGTTTGTACGAAGGGCAGAGCTGTGTGTGTTTCTCATTGTATATTATAATATATGTATTTGGATCGGATTTCGCAGTTTACCATGCTGTATTTGTCGAAACGTAATGGGATCGTGCGTATACAAGCCTGGGGTGGTGATAATTAATAAACAAACTCATAGATATGCGATAGCTGCGGAGACCTCGGAAACCGTCGCGAGAGATTTATGAGAGGCCGGGCTGTTTGCTTATCGGGGATTAGAAACGCGAATGCTCAACATCACATCGCAACTTTCAATCGCCTGCTGCTTCATCACCGGCTGTGTGTGGTGCTAGCTATCCTTTCGACCCCTTTGCCAGTAGCCAGGACGTGTTACCTATCTGAAATCCCCATCTCGCTGCTAATTATATTATTCGTCTCTTTCCATCTTTGAGCTATAACTAATGAAAATATAGCGTAGATTAGCTCGTGAATATATATATATACAGTGGAAAGAGTAAAGTAGAAACGATTGCGCAATGGCTGTGAGATTGCTAGATATTTTATATTGGATATTTCTGAGTGAACGAGTGATATCGGTATGCGGTAGATATACCTACTACATATATGTATAGGCGTGAGAGCAAGGGGCTAACCCATACACAGGCGTGCGTCGGTTATACGGTAATTAGCTAATGGAAATCCCTGATGGCCAAGAAAGGGGAGGGGGAAGGAAGAAAGCGACGCGTGGTCGGACGAACAGTCAGTAGTAAGGGTACTGGCGGGAAATTCAAATGTATCGTACAAATTATCCAGCATCGGAATATAGCTACTCGCTCGGCTAGAACGAACCCTCCGCTCGTAACTCACTTTTGTTTTTCTCCTATGCAACTAGAATTTTACCTCGTTGGCTGCTTCTTTCAACCACTTTCTCCCCCTAAAGCGACGCATCGGCAAACTAAAGACTAGAGGGATGTAAAAGGACGAGGCTTGCAAACGACCAAACTGCGAAAGTCAATGCTCGCATTCGTCGTCCCCAAATAACTCATTCTGGAAAGAAATCTCTTTTTCTTTTTGTACAATTAATTCTATCGTTTCATCTAGCTATTGCATATATATATATATATATATATATATAAGCTATTATTCGAGATACTATCAGTTTACAAGCCTTGCGGTTTTTGAGGTTAAACAATCGTCGAGTACCGCCCGTGCGTGTGCAATCAATATACTGTTTACTTCACATTATTGGATTTAATTGGAAAACGCAAGGTTTATAAATAAAACCTACCAGTCCTCTCACTGCTGACAGCCAATTTTACTTGTGATTGATTTCCTAAAATTTCTATTTCTCATTTAAAAATACTGTTTTCAGTGGTATGTTTTACGGCTACCACGAATATAAATTGAGGGTAAAAATTGGAGCATATGTGGTCTTCTGTATTATTACTACATTTCATTGGTTATCGCACAAGCGGGAATCCAAATTCTCGGAACGGACGGGACATAAGTTTTATCATTTACACCGTAATTAACGCTCATACAATAATTAGCCTTGATTATAAGGACCTAGTTGGAGTCACCGGCTCTCAAGGAGGATCAGGCCGAATATAATTTGTAGCTTGGGCTTGTGTAATTGTAGCACAATCCGGCCGTTTTATCTTCTGTACAATTTAGATTAAGGTTCTTCTTAATTACTGCAGCTGCAATTTTTCACTTTTTCCCCTTATTTCTGTTTCAGGTAAAGTCAACTCTCGCAATAATGGAGGGACTTTGCACGAGGTTCTAACAACCAATAAAAAAGAAACTGGCATGTAACACATTACCAAGCAAGTGTATCATTTTAACGAATCCAATCGACGCTTTTCTTTTATTAACATAATATTGATAGGTAGCTATTCTAAAAGTGAAAAACACAATTTTGCTCCATCGATATAATCGAAGAAACTCTGTCAAATTTGCTTCTTTCAAAATAATGCAAAAAGTCAGGGCTCGGTACTTCATTAGAAGAGGACTTGATCCTATCAAGTACTTTAATTGATTACAGAGCAGTTTGGTGTCGCAGAAAAGCAAAGTTTATAAAAAAGAAATACTTTGTAAGAGCAAAGATACTTTGAGAAAGAAGAAGTTTCACGGTGAAATGTATCGGGTATCGTGTCTCTCTCAGCGGCAAGGTGTCGAGTGGTTGTCTCATCATGCGGATCCCGGTGGAATCCTAAGAAGCCAAAGAAGTCGATTGGTGCAAAACTACGTGGCGCAAGTTGCGATTTATAGGTAGCGGAGAAGTCGAGATTTATCGGAGTCCCTGCCCCCTTTGTCATCCCTTTTCCATCATCGGTGTCTCCTCCTCTCGTTGGCTAATTTACAGGCGATAATTAAACCATCGCAAAGAAGGGACCAAGCCGGGGAGCGAAAGGGACCAATATAAACGAGCTGGTGGACCGTTCCCGGCGCGACTTTCCAAAAACTTTGTGTCTAAGGGCAGAGGCCGAGTTTTCCTGGTTAAATTGCTCGTGGCCAAAAACTTGAGCCATAAGTCAGCCAGGCCTAGCGTTTCTGTAGAATTATTAAAAGAGACCACATTGTGTGTACCGTCCAGCAGCCATTGCGCCTGTTATTACGTAAAACGCCAACTTCCCGGACAAAGATATCACGGGCCCCCGCAGAACCCGTGATTTATTAACTTGCAATTATCCTTTATCACAAGATTATACGAGGTCATGGATAAAATGATTTTATTCTCGCTTTGAATTAATCCTTACAGACATAATAATATAATAATAATGTACAGCTGATTCTCTGCTTCTTACATACCTTTATATCATTAGCATCAATTTTGCTGTCGTAAACTCCTGAATTCTGACAATATTTGCATAGTTTTGCATAATCAAGATCAATATCAGTAATGGGAGGACGAAGAAGGTTTTACGTTTTTTCCGTGTGGAATTTTCATAGATGAATCCGATTCGATCGTTGGAATTAAGCGTGCGAGGAGAGGCGGGATCGAGGAAAGGGAATAAGTAGAGAGTTCTGCTGGGTAATATATTGCAAATAAGATTACGCGAGATCGTGGGTTTCGCAGCCCATCCCATCGACGAAGTCACCCTCGAAAAATACGTTCCTGAGACAATCCTAAGGAAATAGCTGAAATTCCTATGGCGCCACCCTTCTCCATTTTGGACGCTTTCGCGTTAACCGGGCGCCATTACATTACCCACTTAGCCCCTTCGAGCGTCGATCCTCTCTTCTGTATTTTATTATGTCTCCCGCAAGACGAACGCTGTCCGTCTCGACAGAAGCATCTGCACTTCCGTTCTGTAATGTACTGGGGCTATATAAATTACTCGCCCTCTCGTGTCTTCGGCGTCCTAGGTCAAACCTATATAAACAAACAAATAACGGGGAAACCTCGAGAGTTCTTCATTTCCCATCGAAGATTGGCTGCTGTTCCTTCCTTCGATCTATGGCAGATCCAATTCGATAGGATGTGAAAATTTTCAAGCAAAGGAAAAAGAATGATGGAATTAATACAGATGCAGACACCGAAGCTAAATTAGAATAGGGAACGTGCACGGGAATTCGATTGGTCAATTCGTTTATGCCGCTCAGCGAGTCATGTATCCCTTCGTTTCGGTAGATTTTCTCCGACAAGCTTTAATTCACTTGTATACTGCAGTAGCAATTTCTTCCTCTCTCTCTCTCTTTTTAATCTCTATTCACAAGCCATTCTCTTCCCTTTCTTCTAGACGCAAGTAGTCCGATCTCAATTAAACGTGTCTTCTTCGCTATAGATAGAGCAATCGATTCCCTAGCTCGCCTTCTCCAATCTTCTATTCGTGCTCCGCAAGGATAAACGGCGCATAGTAATTAACTGCAATTGCTGCTGCATTGCATCACTTTTCTCTCATACACTGTATATGTATATACTATACACATGCTCCGTGGAGGTTATTTGCACCCTCTTCTCTCGTCAGCATAAGGAAGGGAAGCGCTATGCACGATTATAATGAAAATTCTGTTTGCTGCTGTGCAAATTCATCATTGGACTGACTTTTTGTGCTCGGTTTAGCATACGATAATATGTTAATAGGTCTTGTCTAGACTTTTTGGCTTAGACCCAGTATTTCCGGTGAAGTTGGACAGGCATTCAGGCTGCCCTTATTATAGATAAGCTTTTGTGTATATATATATATATATATACAACATGTTCGCAGAACGATATTTCATACAGCGAAAAACGACTTGGATTCATCGGCCGGTCGTGCGTGCGTATACCTATATGAAATTCAAGAGATGAGAGGAAAATTGAAGGGGAAGTTTTTCGTGGCTCGTAAAAGGAGCTATGGGAAGCGGTGCTTATTGAAAAAGGCGATTTCTCACGCGAGCCACTCGTGGCCACTTCATTAAGAGCGGCTATCAAACGACAGGTTTCCGAGAGCTCCGACAAGAGGTCGTTTCCTCCTCTACCTGAACAGCCTGAACTACTACGAGACGAAGATCTTGCTTTTACCCTCTCCCTATCCTTTGCTTCTATCTGCCCCTTCCCTCCCCCACCTCCTGCAACTCGGTTTCCGAACAATCCGTAACGAAGCCCTTCCCGCTGCTCTTTCCCAACTTGAGATTCTCACGTGATTCGCTCACCGAAAAGTCAAGAAGCTTTTCTTTCCACCCTTTTATTTACTACCTTTTTCATCCTCCTCTCTCTCTCTCTCTTTCTCTGGGTTCCTCTCCTTCTAGCACTATATATACCAGCTTAATATCGTTTATTAGCTATTAGCTCTCCTCACGTTCCAACGCTTCCTTATATATTGGTACTCCAACTAGCAAAGCTACAAGATTACTCCCTCATTCAGCCATTGATTTTAATGTTCATGTTAAACCGCAGCTTACATATTATATGTATATAAATTGGCAAATCGTCAGATTCTATTCGAGCAGTTTCTTTGTTTTGATTTCGTTGAATGATATATATGATATGGTATAGTTCTGAAGATAGTATATTTGCCGTGTTATCTCAGTCGAGGTTTCTGGATCATGGACTGCTTTTTATCTGATGTCTCTAGGCAAGGTGATGAGGGTTACGATGGCAAGAAGCTCTCGATTCCTCCTTAGAAATAACTGTGCTTTACGCACAATCGATTCTACAGCTTTCGCTCAACGATTTGCCATGCAGTGAAATTCGATCGTTGCTTGAAAAGGGTTTCCTAAGGGCTCTTCAGGCCAGGGAGAGACAGACGAAAAGACGCCAGGATAATGAAGGTACTCCCCTCCATGTCCTCCAGTGACCCTCGTTTCGCGCCTCTTTGCTCGCCAAAAACTCCATCATTCCGTCATCGAAGGAAACGTCTGTCTTTGCATGCGCGCGTGCACTGCGTACAAGGATTACCAGATGGAATTAAAATTAATTGTGTTACCGCAAATAATTCACAGGTTTTATTGAATTTCTAAATAATCATGCATATATATATATATATATATATCCATCTGTACATCTCGAGCAATTAACTGATTGGCATACGTTAAACTGCTTGAGAGGGCCAAGCAATCTGATTTATAGTTTCACCGGTTTCGTCACGCAATTATGTAAATCGTTGGTCTGTGTAGTGGGTTTGTGTTTTCTGTGTATCGATTTGAGGCATCCATCCCGTACCTCAGAGACATGGAAATGGGACTTGCGGAGTTTCGATACTTCCTGCCAGGAGACAGAAAGACCGTGCCCCGAAGGATCTCGAGGAGATAAGCCTAAGGACAATGGGGTGCCAGTAGGAAATGACAGCAGCAGCACTGCGGACGGGGCTCGAAGATTCTAACCTAGATCGAGGGTGTAGCGAGTTCCCCGCGCCACGCCACCCGTTTATTCTCCTTCCGTTCAAAGCAACCCCTCCCCCTCCCCCCACAACCCCACTTACTTCAGGACTCTAAAACCAGCGCGCCATTTTATAAACTTCGTGAATTCTACTCGCGCAAGTACCTCCTTGAGTTCTCGCTGGAAACACTTTTGCCGAAGCAACACGGATAAAAGAGCTGGCGATAAGACGGAATAGAAAGAACACGCGAGTCCTCGCCTCCGTCGTTCGTTCCACCTTCCATTTTATTATTGAATCAAACAATAAAAAATCAAACTCACCATTCGAGTGCGATTTGCCCATGTTTCCTCTTTTATCATTCGTTGCATTACGTATGTATATATTTATCATCGAATTGCAATAACGCTAAAAAGAGCAGCTTATGTGAAATTGTGGATAAGTCGTGTGTGTTTATTTACACAGAAGCTATACATAGACGTCGATTGGATAAATGGTGTCGGATAAAAGCGTAATCACTAGCCGTACTACTGGTCAAGCGAGATGCGAGGCAGCGAAAGGACGTTTATCTCCCTGGAATCTATGCAAATATACAATTACCTGCTCGTCCTGTCTACCAGTTGTCCTCTTGCTGGTGGCTGTTGCTGCCCTTGCGGAGATCAGTCTCTTCTTATCAGCTCGTTTCTCACAGCGAGTATCCTGCAAACGAGGCAGGATCATCCCGCGCGGGGACTATGTTAATGCAATGGGGATAGCCTTATCCCGCGGGATTAGTCTACCTCGCGGACATTTTCTCTTCCTTTTTTTCACCTCTTTTAGTGGCACTAAAGAGGGTACGGAAGATCGATATAGCAGCTGGCTTGGCTATCCAGACTAAATAATGTTTATTAACACTGTATAATTTAGAAAAATCTCTTAAGTAGCCAATATCTCAGCTGTCGCATTAGTACAGCATACCGACAGAAACCAATTTAGTATAGACGAAGAATAAAAAATAAAAAATAAAACAAGAAAGTTATTGTGCTCGATACGATCGCTGCGCTTTATTAAAGTTAGACCAATGTCATTTACAGGAAAAAAGAGTCAAACTCTGCGATCGACCTTCACTAATGCGACAGTTACGTGAGCAACGCTGAGATGCAAGCTCATAATTTAATATTGATTTTTCTTACAGCTCTGGAAAAGATCTCGAGGAGGTAGAAGATATGGAACGCTGGGAACGAAGAAGCCTGGCCATTATAGGCATTATACGAACTAATGAAAATTCCTACTTGTAAAAAATAATGGAACGTCGCTAAACTCGAATTATTAAGTTTATTTATACTTATGATTGAAAGGAGAATAGGTTATAGCTCTTCTGCAATAAAATTATACTGCTTAGAACAGTAGTGAAATTAGGCTGTTGAATCGATTAGTGATTCCTCTGTATATACGTATGGAGAATGTAACTTTAGACGTCTGTAAAACGAGGGTCTGTTAATTTATTTTCCAAAAGCGAGAGAGAGAGAGAGAGAGAGAGAGAATAAGCGAAGGGAAAGAATTCTCTCTCAGGAAATCATTCATTTCATTTTTTACAGGCGCAAACTTATATAGTCCAAAAGGAATGGAGCGAGAGTTAATGAACTAAACTTTCTAGCCATTTGTTAATGCTTTCGTCGCCGGCAGGAAGTTAGTTCCTCTCCTACGTCGACGAAACGGCTTGGATCGTTAAAATCCAGAATGGTACGTGACGTTGTGCGTAAGTGCCAAAGGTTCGTTGAACATAATCGCCGATCGAAGGGGAGTTTAACGCGATTTGACAATCCTTGATCGTGATGGCGTAAGAACGGATAGTGTCCCGCAATTTCTAACCGAGTAAAAGAGACCGCTTGGGTGCATATCATTCAAGTCGACCCTCCTTCGAGAGTCGAGGGCTGAAGAAAATACTTGACGCAAACTTTTTCGAGCCAATTTAGCACAGATATCAAATCACAGTCTTCTAAATCCTCGTTCTGACACGAAACTTAACGACATTCGACGTTGGCAATCAAACCAAACTTATAAATTCCATCAGAAATATTTTTTCCTTCAAATTCATTGGCCATCGTCGTTTTTAAAGGAATCATTTCTCGCTATCTCTTTCACTACACTCGGATAGGCAATCAAACATAAGAAACAAGAGCATTATTTGCAGCTGTAAGTAAATATTGAAAGTTGGTTATTTTAAAGCGAGACTCACCAGTCCCTAGCTTTTCATAGCGATGGTAATGGAAAATCGCAGAAAATCGAAGCCGGTAAACGATCATTGCCCAAGTACCAGCCTTTTTCCTGTACCACCCTAAATTCGAGCGGGACGAGCGGGATGCACGAACCTTACAGTATATGCTATATAGTATTGGCGGACCCTCGCTCTCGCGTTAACCACCACCTTCGCTCTCCCTCACCATCTTTTTGCCAAGTGTGTGTGGATAAAATAAGTATACTAACTGCTTCAAGCATGAAACTCTAAAATCATTCTTTATTAATTTTCAGCACGCTTCGTCTACTCGTCACTCTACATCGATTCTTTCACGATGATATAATAATAATAATGAAAACGTTATATCGCGATTCGAACAAGATTTTTATCGGTCAACAGTTTGGAAGGAAAATGCAGTTGCACGAGGACTACCTTATCTAGATGCCCGTATAACAATGAACCAGATAAGAAGGAAGAGAAGAAGAAGAAGAAGAGCGGAGGGTGTAAGTTTGTTTTTACGAGCGAAACTTCGCGTCTTCTCTCTCACGAGTCACGGCTATTTTTGGCGCGGAAACTAAACTGCAACCGGTGGACGATTGCCTTGCAAAAACATCCTCCGTTCTTGGAAAGACTACGCCGTGACTTTTCCTATACCATATATAGTCTCTGGTTTCATCGATATCGCGAAGAAACAAATCAACTACCTCTTGAATTATATAATATTTCTCCTCTAGATAATTCATAGAGCAAAGAACAATATTTTCATTGACCTTTCTTTTTAATTAACGGTTTTTTGTCCAGCTTTTCCGCTTCGAGAGAATTGGCAGAAATAGCAGAATTGCGTATTTTCCTTTGGCCATTTTTATTTCTCGTATTTGTAGCTCCCGTCTATCTATTGTTAACTGTTAGAATATGAATTGTATGTGTATGCAAGTTGTTTAAACTGGATGCTTGTGGATATTCTCCAGGTTCGAACGTCGTGTGGAAGATGTGTGGTGGATGGAGAGGAACGCGGGTCGATGAAAACGAGTGATTTTCCCATACATTCCTGCTACAGTTGCACTATGAATTTCTATATGTATTGTGTCGATCGGTCGTATCGGCTTACGCCTGCCTATCCGTTCTGAAGCATTACGGGCTACCAGATACTTTTACAATCAGAAAATCTTTCTATCACCAACAGCTTTTAAAGTGCAGGAACCTAAATGCATTTCAACGAAACAGCAGAAATTGGCTTGGATCGTACATATTTCATACTTTTTCGCAATACTATTCCGATATCAAATAAACTTATTTTTTACATAGTCTATCGATCTTGATAATTTCTATATATTATTTCTGAATGCTTTCAAAGCTACTTAATTTATTGTTTGCAATAAGTATATAATACGATAAAGATTAATCATAGGGGGTACGATTTCTACGATATAAACGAGAAGAGAGAAGTTGGATATGAATCTGCAGACGTATCAATGCGCATGAACACTCGAATCAGTGAATATGACTTCCTTAATGCATCCACTAGAACAAAGTTTGGCCTATTATACTCGTAGGCTACAAGGTGCGTGAGTTTTACGATCAGAGACGGAGTTGCTCGAGGCGGAAATGGGTCAGAGGCCGACTGCGTTCTGAATTGATTCTTGCGATCCTTCCGCTGCTTTATTGCCTTCGTTCAACTCGGCAGGGAACGTTATATTATTAAAGCGTCAGGCATGTAGTATATATAGAGCGTTCCGTGCAAGGACAATGCTTCTCTTTTCTCGTTGTTTCCTAAGTACGGGATGATTAGTGTACACCTTCTTCTCTCACTATGTGTTTGCGTTAGACGCATTAAATGTTTAATTGTTGCTCGCAGCAGCTGCTAACTCAGCTTAGTTAGCTAGCTTCTAGTCTTAACTTTGTTTTGCGTCATGCAACCCAGAAAACAGCTGGCTTCCGTCAGAAATGGCTTTCATTAGTGTTTACATGTTTTGCGAGAATCTTCAGAATATACTTAGCCGTGTGCGTGTTGCTATATTTTATTTAGCGCAAACTTACAGCACTGCATTCGGGCTTAGATACGAATTTAGTTATTTAAAATATAATATTCGTGTGAAATAATTTTATCCTACCTTTTCGTCGCATTGAACAATTGCATGGCGATATTATTGATATAATAATGATGAAAAATGAATTATAAAGTCGACGTTATACACTAGTGTCTGGAGATTTTCGTTGAGTTAGAGTAGAGTATAGTATATACCACTATTATATGTATATGTATAATTTGTAGAAGAGGGAAAGAGAGCAATTGCTGCTGAAGCATCAAGGCAATTCCCTCGGGATGGGAAGGCGTGAGAGATTTGTGTATTTTGACGAGTTTCGACCGGATGTCTCTACTCCGAAGACTGGCTGGAGGTGTCACAGCAGCTGTCCCTGTTTCGGTTATTGCAGGCCCCAGCTCTCCCGATCCACTCGCTCTCCTCGTCTTATCCACAAAGTGTATAGCTGCACCAACTTTACACCCTCAACACAGCCGCTCTTCCTTTTTCGTGTTCGCGCCAGCACGCGTCATTACAAATGCAAATAACCTCCCTCAAGGGTTTTTTTTCTCGCTTGACCGACGTGCTGCGCAGATGGCAAAGCTCTTCGACTTTTTTCAAGTACGTTGCACTTGCTAGCAAACGTTCGGCCTGATCGTAGCTGAAGTTTTAATGATCTTATTACAATGTCGTTAAACTGTATCGACGCTTCTACTATATATATATATATATAGACAGTTAGCTCGAATAATTTGAGCATAAAAAATTGCTGGAGGGAAATGGATTTTTGCTATAATTGAGTGAGGAATTTGAAGATTCTGGGCGAATATTGGATAAAACCACGGCTTTGCGAAGAAGGAAGCAACGAACTAAAGCGGTGAGATAGGCGCTTGCGTCGTCGAATGGTTGCCGAGTCGGCGGGGCTCTACTTCAGCTTTTGGCATGGCACCGCGACGCCAGACGTCGTCAGCAGACTCGTCAGTAGCGCGGCGTGCGCCGTCAGACTCGCACGTTACTCCGAAATTGTGAGACCGCGCGTTTCTACGCTTTACGCGCGGTGAATTTCAATTCTCGCGATAAACAAACCACCCTCCCACCACTCTCATTAACAAGTTTAATCGACGACCAACTTTTACTATGCGAAATCCAACAATTCATATCCTCCAAATATAAATCATTATTCTGTAATATTTTTTTTATTAACACCGAATTCATAAAGTGTGAATTTCTAGCTCGTTGAATGCTTTGTTTTTTACTTAATGCATAGGCAAGTGCAGTTGTTAAATTAATCGTGAATACCCACACGAAGATACTCTGAAAATACGTAAGACGTTATTACCGAAGGCGAGTTTTCAGTATCTTTGAAATTCGCTGCAACGATGTGTTTACTAGGTGCATGCAGTCATTTAAACGCATATGGTAGTAGTAGCATTACTTGTTTTATTAATAATAAATGTGAACAAGATTGTCTTCCACGAGGCCTCTTAGTTTAATGTTTCGAAGAGTGACAGAATAGAGTCGTTGAGAGTTTTATGAATAACGTTTTGAGATATTTTAATATTTGTTTCTGTGAATTTCGATTTTTACAATGAAAATTGTTTAGTTGCTTAGTGTTAAAACTACTTTGTTATTCCAAACAACTTCAGATGGGTTATACTCAAGTTGATTGCATCAATAATTAGCTTTTTGAATATTCGGTATTCATAGTCTAATAGATTTTGGAATGCATCGATTTGCAATTAGCATATTGATGATGTTTGCACTTTATCGATACAAAACTCCAAATAAAGACTGAGAATTATTGTGATTAAAACGTTTAAACTGAAGCCGTACAACAATGATTAAATAGGAATGAAAGGTTTCCAAATGTTAATTTTCCGGACAAATGAACGTTTTAAGAGAGACATGTGTTGTGAGAAAATAGTGTTATAGGGAAAATAATTAGGCAGACGAAGGATTTCTAGACTACACGGAAGAGCGCCATTATTCAAAGAAAGATATGGCGACTGGGCAGGAAGGCAAAGAATCACCAAGGTATTTTCATTTCAATCAATTTAATGCTCCTTCGATAAATATAAAGGCCAGCTGCACTTTAAATTTTTATTACAGCATCAACAAACATTTACCTATTATTGTGGCTCCATAATTTCTCTACATTCGCGTTCGTTAAAATTCAATATCTTATAATCGAATCATTTATAATAAAACGTCCCATTGTAAACTGTGAATAAACTGGACGCCCCTAAATTTACATTTAAATAAGTAAATACTATGTGTTAAATATTATCTTAAGATTAGAACGAATGACACGTAATAAATAAAGCAGTGCACCTGATGATGATGACGTATCCTGAATGACCAATTTAATTGCCACGACACAACTGTACGGTGGTAATGCAAATTTCCCACGAGTTCACATGGGGTGCGAGGTTAACCCAGCCACTGACTGTGGAATCATTTATTTCGTTCTATTGAGCTTGAAGACAAAATCATTATCACGCCACTTGTGATTAATTGGCGAATAATATTAATTCTAGTTTATTCTTACCTACTTTACCCACCGTTATTATGTTATTTTTCTTATTAATTTGAATCAACCCTTCTAGGACTTATTTATCAATGTGTAAAATTTCGTATTATCCGATCAGCCGCGCCATTTGATAGGAATCGATTGTTTCTCGAAACAAGTATCAGAAAGAAAGAAATCGTAATTGATCACGCGACGTAATTCTCGCATATGGATATCGATAGATTATAGAAATTGGTGATCAAGGTAAAAAAGTATTTCGACGAGGATATTTCAAGTAGGATGGGAATTAATCGACTGGAAATCGACCATGCACTCGACCAGTTTTTACGGATGGTCTCACTTAATTCCCTTCTCTATGTGCTGCTGCCAATAGCAATAATATCATGGTGAAAAGTTTAACTAATAGAACGCCTGTCTGATAAATTAGGGCATTACGAAATATCAGGGCTGCAAGTTAACGGAAAATTTTTCTGTCCAAGAGAAATAGAATATTATAAGACTAATACTTGTATGTGCCAGAAATATAGTATCTACTTATAATACGATCATCCATCGATGGCGAGTAAGTCCGGTGTTAATTGGAGCATGGTTGGTCATGTCAAAGCTAAAATTGGAACTTACATTGACGACTGTATAATGCATTTGTGTGTTCGTCGAGGGCAGATATATGGTATACAGGTGAGCTTTTCGTAGGAGCTTGCGGCGAAATCGCAAATAACTATTGTCGTTCAATTACGGTTCAACCACCTGAATGTTTTCACCGGTATTTGCGACTATGCATATTCCTATATCGTTCATCGTTTCCAGTAACAAGTCCATACAATTTGTATATTTTTAATTAGCTATTGTGCGTCGCTCACATTTCGTTTCTGCCATTTGTGGCACGTTTCGCGAATTCCTACGTGCGTTGCGATTATTATACTATATGTACAGATATAGCCATTGCCTGCCGAATCCCCTGTATACGGAATGCGAATTCAAATTTGACGCATTGATAAAATTCACGACGGCCTACTCGGTCAGGCTGATTCCATTATTCAGTTACAATAACAACGTAAAGATAATTCACCATTGTTCTTCTCTCGTTGCAATATCAATCATCAATTCTACTATTTCACTTTTTATTTACATTTTCAGTCACTTTTTTCTTTTCTTGTTCTATTATGTATTATACATATTTATCACGTTATTTAAAATCTGGCAAATAATATGCCGCATATCGTAAATGTTTATTCAATATAACGTAATATCGAAATTAATTTGAGTGGTTAACAAGGCCTGTAGAAAAAGCGCTGAAATTAAGCGGGGTGGGAGTGAATATGATAAAAGCCTTATTAATGCAGGAGCTTTGCAGTGGTTGGTTAAATTTTGAAAGCACCTTAAGATTCGCTGAGCGGCAACAAGTAAAATAAAGAGTCTGACATAGGAGGGAATATAGTGGAGGAGAATACATTAATCAGTTTCGCCTTCGAGATCACAGTAATTTTTCTATGAAGATGACGCGTCGCGCACGAGAGCAAAGAAAAAAAGATGAATAGGGTGGATGGAGAAAGAGCTAGAAGACCTTTGACCTCTGACGTCTTCACTTATCATGTCCTCGTTTTCTAGCGAAGGAAGCTTCAATATTCCGGAAATTGTATGAACCGCGGCACGCGATTATTTCTTCTGCTTCGTTCCTTTTTCGTCCGGTTATTACGAAACTCGCTTTCAGCGGAGGCGAGTCCTGCAGGCTACGCCTGTACGCACCGGGAAAAATGTCGGGTGTGTGCCCGCAGGGCTTTGTCATTTTCGTCGTGCGCTGCCAGCTTTTTCACCCCCTTCCTCATCCCTCTCACCAATCACCCAGCATCGGAACACAACCACACACCCAGCCTATATCTTCACGTTCTTCTTTACCGAAAAGCTCCATATTGGTAACGAAAATAGTAGCACTGATACTACTACCTATACACCTACCTGCTACTCTATCCGCTTGATCCCCCCACCCCATCCTAGCTTCTCTTCTCTTTCCAACATTTCACAGCCTTCCATCACATGGATTCTTTTCGCTTATTGCCTGCTTCCTCATCCTCCTTCTCATCTTTCGACTCGAAATCGCTTTGCCAGACCTACCACATCCGCGTCTTCATGTGTGTACGTCTTATATGTATTTAAGATTTTTTTTCGATCGTTCTTTCATGCGGTGTGTGGTGAACGCGCGACCTTTTCTCTCTCGCTCTCTCCTTAAGCTCTCGTCATTCCTGTATCCTTTACGTCTACAACCACCAATCAAAGCTTTTCTTTTGCGCCAGACCACACCAAACTTTACCCAATTGGCCTCTGCCCGCCCTTCCTTCTTATTCTTTTTTCTTTTCAATACCCCTCATTTTTTCTAACAAATTTTTTCAATAAACTCCCAACTTTCGTAATTACTTTCTCTCCGCGGACAGTACGATGCAACGAGATTGCAATACTTATACTATTCCTTAAACACGAATGATTTGGCTTTTTGTTGAAAGAGGGGAAGTTAAATGGCAAATATCCGTGTGATCTTTATATTAAAAAGTATAATTTTATATGAAGTTATAGGGATTGTTTAGACCTCTCAGACTGCGCCGAAGTAGTTTTCTGCCTTCCTACTATGTTTGTTTATCTTCACTTTTCCAACAGTCCGAATATGCTTTTTTCCCTCGAGCAGCTATTGTTTGCACTGTCATTCATGCTTCCTCCTCGCTTTCACTTCCGCAATATATATATACTATTTATTCCACACAATCGTATATGCGCCTCTTTTAGGAAAGGAGATGGAAACATAATAAATATACAATATTCCCGTTCTATATAAGTATGATTCTCTCTGTAATCCTTTATCCTGTCAGAATCCAACTAAAATATTTTATTTTGTTGAAAACTGATAATCTTCATATGTAAGAGTTCTCTTACATTTATTGTGATTGTTATTAACTTGAAAATCGGTCAAATTCAATAAGAGGCGAATTTCAAAGAGAATCACGTACGACACTCGTTTTTCTGTATAGGACTTTAGGCGTAGCATAATCCAAGAGAGTAATGAACGATTCTTCGTGTACTAGAAAGGAAAATGTGACGTCGGCACCCAACCGAAAAGACGAAGAAAAGCTCGTCTAAGGTAGTATACTGGGAAAATTGCACCGCAAAGCTGCTCACTTTTCTAGCCAACAGAGACAGACGGCCGTAATTTGTTTTTAGTTTTCTTCACTCGCTTTCATCTTGCTGTGCATGCATGAGTGCGCTATCAAGATTTTTTAATATTGTACGGAGCAACGATAATCTCTGAACAGCTTTTCTGTATCCCGAAAGATTCCTACACCAATGGAATACATTCGCTTTACCGATTTCTTAACTATAAAATGTTACAGACATGAATTATTTTAATTACCGCGATAATTTTTATAACCGCAATCTTTCTCAAAATTACGTGGCTAAGAGGTGTTGGATTAATGGCTTTTAACCACGAATATTAGCGAAATCTTGATGTTATAATTGCTTTAGCTGTTACGCAATTCGCGTAATCAGGCAAGTTTGATAAAGTAGCAGGTCACCAACAAACTGTGCAGCTTCCATTATACATCTCTTTGAGCATTATGATGAAACTCGCAATGCCCGATACGACCGCCTGTAAAGAGTAACTAGTCAGAGGTGAATCTACGAACAAACTTGCGAATAATGATGGTAAATTGGAAAAGTTTCTTGGATGCTAGTGCACAGCAAAGTTTTTTTTATCGCTGCTTACCTTCCTTATCGAATTGCTGTTTGCTTGATTGGCCTAAGATTAATCTCATATAATGTGTAATACGTTAATAGTACATTAATTTTTATAAAACAAATTTTAATTAAATATTTATAGAAGTTAAATCTGGTCATATAGACATATACGTTTGTATAGGGTGATGGATCTAAAGTCCTACGAGGACGATCTAACGTCTTGGTAATTAGGTATTTTCGAGAAAAGGTCCGTACGAGAGAGAGAGAGGGAAATAAACTTGCAAAAAGTACTTTTAAAAATCTATCAATTGGTGTTTTTAGTTTAACCTTGGATGGAATATTGAAAGAGGCATGGAACTCATGGAAGTCTCCTTGAATTTTTAAATACAACCCCTTATATACTCTTTGTCACATAATCTTATGGCTTATCTTAAGAGTTTTTCCAAAATGCTTTTAAATTTTTCATGACATTCAGTCGTTTAGGTAGTTTCCAAATATTTCGATTGGAAATTAAAAGTAGATGATCGACTATGCGTATATATGTATGCGTAGTGACCGCACAGATACTACTTCAACCAAACTCAGACCTGTATTTAATTGCAAATCGAAATATTTATCAAACGACTGGATGAAATGGTAAATTTTAAAATGTTTTGCATAGCTCTTGATGTAAACTATAAGGACATGTATAATAAAATATTAGAAGATTGTATTTAAGCAATAGTGCGATCTTTGCATGATCTTCAATGTTTCGCCCAAGACAATACTAAAGGAACTATCTAATAGAATTTAAAAGTATATGTTTTAGAAATCCTTTCCGGTTTTCTTTTTTTTAAATGCTCAGTTTTCGAGATATTCAACCATTCTGAGGATTTTGTCAAAGTCTGTGTAAAATGTAGAACACTGGTAAGTATTTTATTTGTTTTTAAATAATGAATGTCATGTGAACATTTTTCCTAGTCTGCTCTAAATTCATTACAGAAGTATGAAACTAAACGAATGTGGCTTGGTTATTGGTTTCTAAGGTTATATTCTTTGAGAAAGGTTTTTGGAGTAATAGCAAGCTGTCGGTACTTCCGTCCGATACACTTCTTGCTTCTTTTTACACTCCGGTTTCTCCGGAGTCTAGAACTTTGGGACACGAGCTTATCTCCAAGAGACATTTTTAAGCTGTTCGTGTCACACTACCTATCCCATAATCGAAACGAAACTTTCAAGTGAAAATGCCAAGAGACGCGTGTGTGGGCGAGAGTGCTTTAAAAGAAGATTGGAGCAACGTTAATTACAGCCTCTATATTTGTCGAACATGAAATTTCTATAGCATACTAGCAATATTCTCAAGAATGATGACAAAAATGGAATATGACGATATGAGTTTGAGAACCAAGGAACAAGAAAGGTATGAATTTAAGGGGAAAAAAGCAGTGGAATTAAACTTATTGGACCTTGGTCGAAATAAGCTTTTACGAGCCTGTCGAACCATTTGGGTCTGCAGGCCAAAGATTACAGACTTATATATATATATATATATGTATGTGGTATATTTATCGGCTTTATTATCCTCTCTCTCTCCCTTTCCAAAACTAACCTCAAAGACGTTAGATCCTTCCACGGTATTACCTCTCATCTTCCTTGGACCATGCAGCAACTGGGCTGCTGCTTTTGTATTCGCGCGTCGTTTTCGCCAACTCTTACCATTTGTCAATCCCTCTTTATCGCTAACGGTGCCAGCCTGGATCAACGTTACTTCGCCACGTAAATTAACATCGCGTGATTTCTGACTTGCAGAATTTCTATCTCCTTTCCTTCGCTCCACATGTGAATATTTAGACACTTTCCAACGCGATTCAAAGATAGAGTAATATTGCAGGTAATACGGAGTTCATATTTATATATATAACGCTTATATAGCTACGGCAAGAGCTGCGAGTAATATTTCGTTTCGGACTGGCGCTTAGCGTATATATAGAAAACCGATATCGCGCAGAAACATGTCTATAGCGTATATATCTAGAGAGCAGTACCGAAATTGATGCAAAATTCAAATTATAAAGAGTGACGGATCTAATGTCTATCGAGCGAAGCTTTTCGAGCTGCTTAGCTCAGCTACATTAAATAAATCAAAAGTCAACTTTACAATATCCTTCGTAGTTATACACCTAAAACTCTCGTGATATTCTTTAAATATGTACATGCAGTTCCCCTAGGAGATTAATGCAATTATATTAAATGTTCGAAAGGAATATTAGCGCGAGAAGATGGATTCGAAGAGTAATAGTAGGGAGGATGGAGTAATAAGGCAGCGGGATGTTGAGTTTGCGATCTGCCATCTCTAAAAAGGAAAAGAAGGGTGGAAAGAATTTTCTCCTGGATTATTTGATGAAAGGCTCTTGTTATGATACCTGCAAATCCTTCTAGGAGGAAAAGTATATTTACAGGTTTGATTCGATCTTGAAAGAAGGCGGCTGAAACCTGTGAGATTTCTTTGACTTGTTAAACTTTTGATTATAGTGCAAATAACACTCTGCAAAACTTTGCTAATTATATAGTAAGCTGATTGCTTTATTTACCTTTGAACGAGCGAAGCGAACAATCGCTATTACCTGCAAAGATGTAATATAGCATAAAAATTCATCTATCAGCTCGCAGGAAGCAAATGAAAAATGTCGTCCGTAAGCGTTTTTGTCCCAGCTGGTGTCGCATTAACGCAGTCGTAGATTGACAAGAGTTCCATCCCTACGAAGCAGGTTTAGCTTGGCTTTCCTCGGTTACGTTTGGGGAATAGCAATATATGTATAAGTTATACTAACCGCGAAAGAAAGCTAGCTCTGCTGGAGGAGAGAGAAACGCGGGGTGGAATGAGGGAGGGAGGAGGGGGGGGGAGGCAGGGAGTAGAAGTAGAGGTAAAGAAAAGAGCCGTGGAAGTTTCCTAATTATGCGAGTGCGTGCAGGGTTCGACGATGGGATAAGCCCTCTCCGATCCGAGGAGGACAGGGGACAGGCGTTGCGACGCGACCCGACGCGACCCGACGCTACGCGACGACGTCTCTCTTCTCTTGGCCTCTTTCGTTTCACATCGGCGAGACTCTGTTTTACGTGACGTGCACGCCGAACGTCCAACATCCGCCGTTCGATATGTACCCTTGGATTCAACGCGCAAAGTCTTTCAGGACTTGGACCTTCCCTGGTTCCCTGCTTACTCGACGGCTTCTCATTTTACTCTCGATACCTCTCCAATATGGAAATAAAATCAATATATCAGCCTGTTGTCTCCTCTCGCTCGCGCCTCGCAGCCTGCAATCGCCCTGCATGCATTTTAATCGAAGCTATTTATATCCCGTAAGTCACATGGCGATGCGATGCACATACAGTCTTCTATATTATATCTTTTATTCCTTCAAATTTTCCCGTTTCATTCGGCGGCCAGGTTCTTCAGCGATATGGAAAAGAAAATCAATACCTACGATTGTTTCGCGGTTTGCGCTGCCTGGGAAATTGGGTCGTATTTTATTTAGCCCCAACCTATCAAGATGCGCCCTTTTCCAAACTTGATACACCCACGTCCACCCTCGCATACCCGTTCTTGATTTATTGATCCTAGCGCGACGATCGTTTCTATACCCGATACTTTTGTGTGCCCCTTTGTTTTCCGTAGCTCCCGCCCCCGCCTCAACCACGTTTATCTTATTCTTATTTTCCTTATTCTTTCTACCCAACTTTTACCCATCTGCGTGTAATGCTGACACGACGTGTGTGCTAAATTCTGATTCAGGGAAATCGGATTTCTCGCGGTTACGAAGGGACGAATATTTTGCTCGCTGGATGACACAAGATTTGTGTCTTCCGAATTGAGAGTGTACGGAAGAGCAGCTTTCTCGCAGAATGATAAATATTTAGAATCGACAAGATTATATATGAATGCCTTCCTCTTTCACTCTACATAAATGAGAATACTACGTGCAGAGATTTTATCTTTTAATGTACGCGAATTCACATGTATATTAATCGGAAAAAATAATTAATTTATCAGTACCACGTATTATGCAGCTTAGCCACAAAAAACCATTGCATAACAATTACATCGATATCTTTAAACCAGCTTTCTCTTGTTTTATAACTGATTCCCTTGCTTTTTCTTCAATGATATATTTAAAAGGAAAGGTGGTGGATGAGATTTTGGATAAATGGAAGAGGGTGTGGCAGAAAAAAGAATAAGACGAAGAGTGGACGTGTACTCATAGTCAGTCACGGTTATACCTATTACGTTCCGTCAAATCCAGCACATCCATCATAAAAGTCAGCGTCTTCAAGATCTTTTACGCTGCGAATTGTACGTCCTTGTGTTGGTCACGCATCAACGCAAAGCCAAACACGCACAGCTTCTTAGATATCCCCCAGCAGGATAACCCTGGGGAAGACCTGGCGTCAGACATTCTTATGAAGTATGACGTGATCCCCATGCTACGCGTGGTGATGTGGCAGTTTGAAACCCTTAGGAATATGCAAGAAACGCGCCATTTTACAAGCGATTTCGTTGCAATAAATAACATATCGTATATATCGCGATCCGCAACTTTTCCCCTTCTATTAAAACAAATTCTCTCGTATAGCTGTATATATCTCAGGTATCGTGATAGAAGTGTCAATGTGCTGAGAGACATCAAGAAGCTATTATCTACCTATACAAATATAGTGGCAACGTGCTGTTAAGGTGCCAGAGGATCTTACGATAACGGGAGAAGTTAATTAAGGATGTCGGACAGCGTAACACACCGTGTTCAGCCCGTAATTAGCAAGTGGGTAGTTCTTTCGGCGTCCATTAACAAAGATGAAACGAGCGTACGACGATCGAAACGCTCGACTATTTCCATCCCCTTTGAAAGATGAATTACAAGCTGCATTAAGACACGATACCGCCCAGCCATCTTAATTTCAAGTCTGCGAGAGATATTTACTCGCCAGTTCTGTCCCAGCTGCAGTAAATTTACGTTTTCTATAGTCATCAGCTATACAGAACGTCGCATACCTGAATTATCGGAAAGTTATTACCATCGCACGTAGCGTGCGCTAATTGACTCTTCATATTCATCTATATATGTGCCAGAATTATACACATATATTGAAAAATGAAAAACCAGACTAAAATATCGCTCTACATTTTTTCTATCCTCATTTTTCCTAAGAGCACTTCGTCATCAAGTCACGCCTTAATTTCCTCTCAATTTCTTCATTCGATTATACGCAGTTACCATAGATCCGCGTGTTAAATCAATTCGTATATGTACACAGGCATCTCCGCTACTATTTATAATCAATGGTTGGATATAATGAATAATACACGCTGTTTTTTATAAGAAACACGATGTAATAAATAATGCAATTAGCTATAAAAGGTAATAAATTAGCGAGTGCACGAAGAGTAGAGCAATTTATGGGCGCGTGCGATAGGTTAATACGACTGAAAAGAAGAAAAAAAGCGGTTCTTTAATTTGTATGGGAGCAATGTGCAAAGAGAACCCTGCACGAACTATTCGTAATCAATGATCCGTGTTAAGTGAAACGAGCAGACTTGCGGGAACATTCGTGGTCCTTGAAAAAAAAGACACGTGTCAGCTTATTCGTGAAAAGTCTGGTGCCTCCATTAGCAAGCAGCGCGGCGCCTTAAAAAGTTGGAATGGAAAATAAACTTAAGGACCGACCGACGCGACCCAACGGGAGCATACTTCACCCTTTCTCGCTCTACGAGATCGTAGTATGTGAAACCACGCCTTCTGCTGCTTATACTGCGGCTCTTATTTGTCTTTAGCATGGACGATCTTAGCGATCCGCTGTTTCTCTAGACCGTAGAAAAAATAAAGTATCGCACCGCAATCACTCGCGTCGAACAGGAAGTATCAGTAGCTTTTTCCCTCGTGTGGGAATCTTGCTCCTTTATAATATCATCTGCTTATTTGTGTTGGAAACCGTTTATTGTTCCCCTTAAATAGTTATTATTATTGTGGCGCGAAATTTATGGTACTTTTTTCATCAAACAAAGCTGTATATATCTCCATACACATTTTTTTCTATTAATTTATTAAGTTTTAAATATACCATAGCATTAGCGGTCTTTGTCATGATAAAAGTACTAGCTTTACAGCTTAGATAATTAATGCGCAATATTATACAAGTGTGTATATTCTAACAAGGTATTTAAATATCATCGTTAAATTCATTCAATTTATTTTCAAAGCTTTGTACTTAGTTGTAATAAAATTATTAATTCGAGAAACTTAATTAACGTAGTGCAAATACTAACACAACAGTCGAATTGCTCTCTTCATACAACTTATCAAGTATATAGAGTATTGTAGACAGGCTATAAAGAACCGTATTGACGGAATTTGATGAAAGTTAAATGATTATAAAAAGAGAAGGGGGTGGTATTAATTGATTTCGGCTTGGAAGATCTTTTACGGGAGTATACTAATCATCGGCCGAAATTCTGATGTAATTGCAAATGGGAAGTTACGTGATCCTCTTTGCTAGTAGGCGTTTAGACGTAGCGTAGTTTTCTCTTATGTGCGATTACTGGAAGCAGCAAGACGAGCCTTTGTTGTTGCTCGTAGCGAGCCGAAGGGGCCAAGTGGCCTATGGGGTGAGACTTCCGCGAAGCTTATGGAAACTTGAGGAAATACTTGCCAGTTACCCAGGACTTCCTAGCATGAAGGGAATAACCGCAGAATGAGCAAAGAGCGTACAAGACGATTAACCAAGAGCAGATAGAACATATTGTGCTAACATTAGTAGAAATAACCGGAATGAAACAGCACAAGTGCAATAATACTGAAGGAAAATATTCAATCGATATAAATTTAATAGTATACGTGTTGCTTGTACTTTCCAATAAGTTAATTCCGATATCAGTTAATATTATCACTGTACGCTGCTATTAGTTCTTGTATCCGCGCGCGCGATAGAGGCCTTCCTGTTTAATATCCTATATCCAATGTCCAATAGTAGGTACATTTAACAAGTTTAGATATACGAAGTTAGCAAGACGTAAAAAGTATTTCGCGTAATTGCCTGAGTGGTAAAGTTAATATCGAGGAAAATGATAAAGTGACGTAAAGGATGAAAATTGAGTTAAAATTTTGCCGAGTCATGTTTCCGTAGACTCATTCTCCATCTATGTATATCTATATTCTTGAAAAGTTTTATTTCTTTTTTATATCCCTCGTAAAATTGAAGAAAATAGAAAATAAAGGGAGCGAAGGTGGAATAAGAATGGTCTAAAAACAAGAATAAGAGGGACAGGGTAATGTGCGGAATAAAAATAAGAGGTACGTGCATTTTCTGAAGCTAAAAGAGTTTAGAAATTCAAACTTGATAAGGAACATAGAAATTCGGGTAGAAGCCTACAAAAAAAAGATCAGTTTTCTACTGTATGTTACGAAAAGGGAATTCTTGAGCAAGTAGAGCTTTTCCGTTTTAGCTGGTAAATGAATAGCTGATAATTTAAATTCTTTGGAGAGATTGCCACTGTAATCGTTTGAGCAATCTTTTGCCTCCAAATTTTCTCTATTATAGTCATAAAGGCTGAAGAGAGCCTAGGCAAGAACTTCATTGCGGCATGTTGGACTTGGAATTAATTCAAGTATAACAAAAGAAAGTTAGCCTATGTATTTGGTTCATGTGTAAAATTCAGACAATGCAGGCCACGCACAATGAAAGGATATTGTGATGTACAAAGCTGAGATGTCTTACCTTTCACTTTATATAGCAAATAACTCCTTAATTACATATTAGAAATTCATCGTATGGAAGTCTTTAATCAACTAAAGTACAGAATTTCGTAATACTCCATTTTTAACCAATTATGTTTTTAGAATGATACAAAATATTTGGTGCCCATATAACGTGCATATATCAACAGATCCTTGTCACAAAGGAACCTCCTAATTATGTCCATAAAAACGCAAATAGGTTAAGGAAGACAATATCAACAGAGCGTAGTGCGCTTGCGTTGAACTAGTAAGGTTATCAAAAAAATGGTGGTTGTGTACTTCAGTTGTAAAATTTGCTGCACGCGACTGTAACTTTCCAATGTAAAGTACCTAGTAATGTGAAATTGTCGGATGATTTTCATGCTAGAGGTGGAGACTCTGTTATAGATGAAAGCGCGCTGATAGAAGGTATAATCAATCGTACTGTCAGCCGGTAGTAAACTGAAAACTTAGTGTTAACCTAACCCAGAGCTGCAAACTTCTTTAGCACTATGTATAGTAGAGTACGTCAATGCCGGAGGGTAGAAAATCGTGTAAAGCTTTTGAAGTTGCATAGTTCCCAGTGTCAGGCGCGCAGACATTACGTGCACAAGGAGCAAAACGATGTTTCTAACCACGTGAAACCTTGTTTAAATAGGGAGAGACTTCAAGCAGCCAGCAAATGCGCAAAATATTTACAAATAAAATATATGACACATTATTAAGAGAATTCTTTTGTCTTATTTGAAGTATAGATAAAATAACTTATATGCTGTACACTATTTTATAAGGAATGTTTATTCCTTTTGAGATTCTAAGTAAAAATGTACACTCCTATATTTCTGCATAAATACTTATTTGAAAAATATATACGTAACGAAATAATGATGTATAATTAAGTATGCAATAGTCAAATTGATTAAAGGGTTTGTGGTCTTTTATCGCGCATTTGTTAACGCAGCTCGTGGATTAAGGACCATTGACAATGACGAGCATTGTCAAGACGATATTAAAGTACGCGACGCACGTAATCTAAGTCACATTTGCAAGAGAGTCTATCAGATTGGAATTCATGAATATGGGGATTATACATATATACTGTATTATATCCGGGGCTCTCGGCTGCCCCCTGTATATAATATCATGCTCTTACTTGAAGCAGCAAGAGAGTTTTATCGAGACAGTTACCACACTATCTTAAATTAGTTTCACTAACACGCGACCATTTGCATTGAACAATATATAATCATGAGTAAGAGTAGCATATATTTTAACTTCCTTCACAGTATCCAGCTAAAGATACATGTAAGATGCAATTAGAAAAATTACAGGCTTTTGCATCGGAGATACCCAGCGCTATACTGCACTATTCAAGGGATATGCTATATGTATACTTATAAAAATAGTCAACTTTTATAATAAACTATAACGAAATTTAAGATTTTGCTAGTGGAGAAAAAATAAAAAATTAAGTTGACGATTATTCTTATCTAAGAGTGTGTTGTATGAGTTAGAGATACGAAAAACTATTAACGTTTTTCGTCACAAGGATCTTTTCTCTTAAAAGAAATTGCTAGGAGGAGCACTTATGCTTGGTGAACAACGCTTCTTGTATTTTTCGTTTAACGTTAGAGTTGTGGAGAGTCTTTCAATTATCCTCTTAATGCCTGGTGCTAATAAAATTCACCATTAGACGAAAAGACTAGACGCGAAAGAAATAAAACTAACGTCACGCGAAACTATCAAGACAAAATTGGTTTCAAAGTACTTTCAAAAGAAGTGAGTCAATATTATTTAAGAAACATAAAGAGCGCAAGATTTAATTACTCAAGGTGTATGATGAAATTTGTAGAATCTAATATTATTAAGTTTAAAGCGATCATTGTTTGGGGAAATCTTTATTTAATTAGACTTTAGCCAGTAATTCTAAGATAAAAGTATATTTCCTGCTGGACAGTAAGAAAAAATAGTCAAAAGATTACTTCATAAATTACTTGCAACAGCCAATGGCAGAAATACGATTAGTTCAAAATAACATTTGAAGCTTCATACTTTCTACTGGTTCTGGGAGACCTAGTGAGAATAAGTACCTGTCGAGGTTCATCTAGCTTCTGCTAGTCAGAAACTGTCTGTGGTTGGCCGCAACGATGCTTGCACTACAGTGTATCATACATACATATGTTGCAGACATGCTCAGTGTAACCACTTGCCCAAGTATACTATGTATTCCGACGTCGTTGCATGCCGGTTTTTCTGTATATAAAGAATCTCCTTATTTGTGGATCGTTCGTAGTTAATTTTATATCACAACAAATCTTTTATTTTTTTTTTAAGATAAACAATGTTCTAAATTTTCTGATACGATTAATTATAATCTCTATTTTGAGTTATAATTGTATTACTTAATTATATTATTTCTCACAGAGATAATTGATTAATTACTAAACCTAGAAACATATTCATGTGTTTCATTATGCTTCAATCCAGTTTGCATGTACGTACTATCGGGAAAATGGAAGTAGCGCGTGGATCCCTTTAGAGACGGAAGACCAACTCCTTAATTAGAATTTGCATAAACATGGTTTTGTAATATGGAACTTCCTGAATATATATGTATATGAAGTTTGATGATTTTCGTTACACACATCTGTAGGAGAATGGGGGGAGTCAGGGTGCGAGCGGTCTAAAGATTTAGGCCGTCTCACTCGCTCGCTCCGTGTATCTCTCGCTCCAAACTATATTGTGGTCGGCCGTTGCAATCTACAGTGGACTACTTTTGGAACAGTTCTCGCACAACGTCCTATGCAAGGAGTTTGATAAACATAGACTAAAATAAAAAGTCGAATTCTAATACCTTACATATAAATAAACAAAAAATTAAGTTCGTCAGTATTATACTAATAATAGTGTATTAAATTTCACCAAGAGCACGCTATTATTGTAGTATATTCTATTATGTTACTGATCATTCGTAATGTATTATAAACGCAGGCTTAGAGAATGTAATACTTAATTTTACGAAAGTCTGGCTGGTGGTGAGAAATAGTAGATGGCTGACTACAGATAGGTCTACGCTACTGCTGTGTGTGTGTGTGTTTATAAAGGAGACAGGGTCAAGTAGACGGTGTCCCTGAGGAGTCAGACGCTCTCCACCGACTCCTTAGTCAAGGTCTTATGGGAGACGAACGGCGTCTCGGCAGGTAATTGTGTATAAAAGGTTGGTACCTTTACGTGGTTCTTCTCCGAGCCAAACAAAACGTTTAGGAAAAACAAAGAAAGGTACATGACCAAAAATGTCAAGTAGACATGTGTACTTTGCTGTCAGTCAGTAAATTTCGACAGCGAAATAATACTGCAATATTGCAGTATGTTATTGTATATATTGAAAAGAAAAACTGATGAATATCACAAAGCCATCTAATTCCATTTTTCATACACGCAAGAAATAGCAAGGGTTTCCAGCCATGTAGCAAACTCATAGTCTCTGTGGTTTATATTTTACGATGAACATTATTCTTGTTCTCGTTGATAATGGCGCCGGTATATGAAAAACGATAAAGCATCTTGCCTGCGAGAGGAAGAGAGAAAGAGAGAGGGAGAAGAGGATATAAGCTATCAGGAAAGCGGGTGAGATAAAAAAATGGCAAGGCCGTGTCTTGAAGTTTTATCGCGTTTCTACGAAAGAGATTATGTCGATGGCCAGCTAGAATAAAAGTGGCGACACCGCCAGCTGTAGTGCTTTATCATGAGGACTTTATCAAGCTAAAATAGTGGTGAATGAGACTCACTGGTCATGTTAACTCCTCTTCAGTCACGCGTTTCCAATCCATTATATATACAATCCATAAAACCACATAAACTCAATGTAACGATTCAACTAACATAAATCGAAACAGGCAAATTATATCAAGATAAAATCTCACTTTTTAGCATGGCAAGAGCTACATTAATTAAAAAGAAAAATATATAATAGAAATATGTCGCGGAGAAAAAGTATTCTACTTTCTAAGTTTTTTCCAGGAGTAAAATGGGAGGTTGATTAAGGTTTTTATAGCTTATAGACTTATGAATTTTATTATTTAAGTCAAATTTAAAGAAGAGTGAGTATGCTTTTGCTTCCGTAATGAGTCCTTCTACGGTGGTTCTCGACGGGTAAGGACAAGCCAAGTCGTAAACCCAATATGACAATCGGTCGGATGTCCTTACTAGAAAGGCCACATGCTACATTTCGTAACGTTTCGAGAGCAGCAAGTAACTTTTATGTGGACTGAAGTTTCTCCATTTCTTTTACGAATACATCCGTCCTGAAAACGTATTTACGCTGGGATAGAATTCTACCAACCTCCGCAAGGAGCATCACGCGAAACGTTTGTAAACGCGTTACTATTCCGCCTGCAGGAAGGAAATTTAATCAAGAAAGTAGATATAGATACTTTTTTCTATATATACGCGGCTTTTCCAAGAGCCCCCCGTCATTTTTTTTCTAAACGTAAAACGGAAAGGAGAAAAGAAAAGCACCGAAAGCACAACTCTCAACATTTTTTTAATATTTGCTAGATTACCGGAGACGAAAATCTAACAAACATTGCATAATACAATTATTTTGTAAAACTCTTGTTGTAAGAGCTAAGTGCAACGTTTAATGATTTTAAAAAGCACGCTTAATCTTCCTCAAGGTTTTTCCCTGTCGGATCTCAATTCAAGTGTTAACGCTTTACCCTTAAATCTTATCGCCTTATCAGATGAAACAGGACTTTATCTTTAGTAGTATCTTCCCTTGGCGTTAAACGTAAAGTACTCGCGATATTTCCGGGTAAAACGGTTGATGCGCGAACAGCAGCGTTACAAGCGTACACGTGGGGTGTTACACAGAAACCAAATTACCAGTGTGAGAAAATTGTGCAGTGCAGTATCGACGTAGTTCGATGTTGCGTTCGACCGTGCACAGTCTCCAGGGATATTTTTCTAGGGGGTTGGCATTGCTGGGAGGTGGAGGGAGGGATGGTGGGGGTATAGGGCTTCCGATAACGCGAAATTTTATGGCAAACGCGTATAAAGAGCAGCCCCCAAGGTACTGGGAAGCTCTGTCTGACATTTTTAAGAAATTCCGAGACGCCTTGCGACCCCCAGAAGTGCACGGAGGCTGACATTATGCTAACCAACCTCTACCCGACCCTCGCCTCGATATTTCCAGGCCTCTTCGTCCCGTCCCGTCCCGTCTCTTTTTCTGATCTATGAGCCACCAAAACTTTGCTCGTCTTCACTCGTTAGCGCCTACGCCAAGACTGCCTGAACCTGTCAAATTCCTACTCGATTGTCCCTGCTGAGAGACCGCAGCCTTAAGACTCACCATAACTTTATAAATTTTTATTGATTTTTATCTACAACAAATTGTAAAAATTCAATAAAAGAAGTAAATATTTAAAGAGTTTGTAAATGTAAAAGCTGTCCAATATGGAATATAGGTTTGGATTTTTTTTAAATTTACTTCATATTAATAATGCTTGTATAAGGACGAGCTTATTCCATAACGCTTTTTCCCGGCTTTCATGTCTCTGTCGCGTATATGAAATATTTCAGCGTTATTCCATCTGTAGAAACCCAATACGCAGTAGTACGTCATCGAGACAGGCAAATCGGAAAGTGATAGCGGCTTTTGTCGATGTCGGTGTGTCGAAAATTTATTTGTCAAGCTTCGCCGGTGTGGTTGCACCAGAAAGTGATATGAAAAAATTTTCATAGACAACAGCCTGTCGATATTGCGTCAAGTATGTCCACTCGGATACGCAAATTGATCTTTACCAGTCAATTGGTAGTAACTACCCTACTTGAAAATATGTTGCAAATACAAATGACTCGTTTCTTCTCTTTAAACTCATCAAAATTCAATCCTGACACACGAGCAGATAGATTGTGTAATGCTGCACTCCTAACAGCTATGAAAATATTTATAAAAAATTCTACCTGTGTTAATTTACGTATCGTTACTGAATCGTCAAATGTCAAAGAGCTCCGGAGCCTTTTTGATTCAGGTAAAAAGTTTTAAAATGACATTTTTGCAGAGTCATATACATTTAAATTTTCATTTATTTGCTATAAAAAAAATTATACGCGTATGTTTAAGATTTCGTTGAGAAGCAAATCAAGCTGCAATTCTTTCTATTTAGTTAAATAATTCCGAGGCCCTAAAACACCAAAAGAACAATTCTTTTATTGCTCTTAGCTCCATTATTTGACGTGCGCAAACAACTCTATACAAATTTGAATTCACGAGTGAGTTGTTATACGCACGCACGACGATGTTGTTTAATTTCTGAGATGATGAAGTTATATTCGCATCTTTGCCAGTAGAGGAAGAGACTTTATATAGAAAAAATGTTGGTACCTACCGCATACATCGTAGCGTTTAGGGCCTTGAGAGTTGATTTGAAAAAAATAGGAATAACAGCTAAGAGGAAGAAAAAGAAAATTAGCAGTGATACGTGAAATGACTCGCGAGGGGTAAAGGCAGTAGAGCAAAGGTGTGGTAGACTCGGTTTAAAAAAGACAATCTGGCCCGCGTGAAATACGGTTACGCGCGTGCACCTTTGTACAGGGTAGGTTATTGCAAGCTCAGGCATCGGATGATGGGCAATCGGTTCATTTCACGGCGCGTTACACGCGTAATTTCGAATATTGGCTTGATTTATCGGCGTATTAGCGCGAGAGGTAAAGTTCGCTGTTGCCGGACGACCCGCCGTCTGAGCCAGCGCGCCCGGCCATAAATATTCAAGCGAGCCGGCGAAAGCGAGAACGCCCGAGAAAAGCCAGTGGAAGACGCCAGTCTTTTGCGAGACTTCAAGATCTGGCCTAGGAATCAGATTTACGAATTTGCCAAACTTGGCTTGCAGCAGGAATCAACTTGATAAAACTGTTTCCATCATTACTGAATCGCTAAAAGGCCCATATATTTTCATTCTCTTCGCCACTTTATACCCTCATTACATCATTCAGAAAGGCGTTTAGTTTATCATCCAGCTCCAAAATATGTCTCGTTCATCCTAATAATATGTATTTGTGAGTTCATACTTTGAATGAGGAATGTGCAAACTTCATACCTACCTCTGTGCGTAGTATGAATGATGAGAGGAAACAGCAAATGAATAAATCATTAGACCTACCAGTTTACTCTCCACAGCTTCTCCAACCCTGATACTCTATATAATCGCTTTAACCCTTTGAAAAGTATATTATTCTGTGAAACCAATAACAAACATCATTGTAAACATGCATGTATGGTCACATAAGTTTTTGGGCTGGCTCATTACGAATTTGGCCACCTAATTTGAAAATCGAAAATGGCAGATCTAGCATGATTGATAGTTTCCTTAAAGAATTAATACTTTTTTTTAATTATCTCACAAAAATTACACATGAAATGGTGAAAATGGTTAAAAAATTCTTCCTTTTTAACATATTATATATGTGTAAGTATCAGAAATATAAAAAAGTTGATCGTGCAATTTACATAGGTATAATAATTTTTCCATGATGACGAAAATACTAAATATAAATATAGGTATATCATACTATACGATGTGCATCTTCCCTCAAAGGATTAATGCCGCTATATATAGTTATAATGGATGCATTTTAATGTAGTAAAAGGAATACGAGAGAACAAACGAACGAACCCTGCTCGATTTCTTTTAGAACACTCTTATCGGTTAGTGGATATCACTGTGATGTCAGTACAAGTGTTGCAAATACGGCGCATCAGGGACAAACAAAACCGTTCAATTGTTAAAGTAGAAAATAAGTGGCTGCATTGAGTGGAAACGTGTTCCATGCTGTTTCATGTTGCATTACGTTTCAATTGATAAGAAGAGCATGAATGTGCTGCTGGAGACTGCCTATGGTACTAAAAGTATGAAGGGGAGTTTCAACCCTACGATGCGCATTGCAAACTTTTCTGGTTGATGTATGTAGGGTTGTGTATATTGTCGTCGTCCATCAGTTAAAATCGTGCCACCCTTTTTCCAAAGTCAGAAGATCTAGTAAAGGGCTATCTACTGCGCTGGATGACAGAAAAACTCTTGATACGTATGCATCGTGATAGTAAGAAAATCATATTCCTCTTCTGTCATATTATTTTCTCTTAAATAAAACATTTGCTTAATTCTATACTTATACGTATCGTGAACATATTAATTCCATCAGGCTGTTTTTCGCTGTAAGTAAGGAACGATGATAAATGTGGATAGGTAGACCACATAGATACACACACACACATATATATGTAAAATGCAATGAAAAACTGGTGTATATTTATCGACAGTGGAAACGGGGTGGAAGAAGAGAGAATGGAATGAGAATTTCGTCGTGCAAAAGCACCATGCACCAGTCATGAATGTGGGAGTAAAAGTAAAGGGTGGAACATAAAGCAGTAGCCCGTATATAAAATACGGTTATGTTCGCAGTCTTTGTTCAGGTGTGCTCCTCGCTTCCGGTCTCGTATACGATTTACAATTGTTTGGCAAGTCATTTCCCTATTAGATGATGCACCGGTAATAAATCGGAATATAGTAAAAGTGCTCCCGAAAAATATTTGCTTTCGAACTTTGATTAAAAGCCAGTCAAATTTTTATCCTCGGATTAGTGTACATGAATCACGCGAAAAGTTTTTAAATAAAACAGGAATACTGTACTATATATGTATATAGATAGAACTCGCCTAGAATTGGTTATTTTGTATTGAAACTGTTTTAGCTTGTTTTTCATTTGAACATTAAATTAAATATTTTGAAATGGCCCTTATTGAGACGTATGTACCTGCAGTTACTTTATTTCGTCGCAAATCCTACGCGCGCGTTCTTATTATTTATAATTGAACAGTGACTATATCGACAGATTTTACGAAAGCTTTCGAAATGCAGTGGCGCAGCTCTTTATTTTTCGTAAACGACTCGCGTATTACGAGATTTGACAGCGAAATGGGGAAACGGGCAATCGGACGGAGGAAAAGTGGGCATGCTAGCACGCGAATACGTGATAGAAATACTTGCCGCAACCGTTTATCTCTAACAGAAATGTAACATTATATTTCTTGTTCGCAAAAAAGAGCCCTGGCAAGTCAGGTAAACTTGGCAAAACCACTTGGCTCGCCGAACCATTTTTATACAGCTAAATTTTTGTATCTCTTTTTAGCAAGTGTAGTACGTATAAATTGTAGATGTTGCGAAAATAGTGCAAGCGAATTAGAAGATCAGTCGAAGAACGCGTTATACCATGTAAGATGTGGACTGGGGATTGAAGATGATAGAAAAGAAACTTTTAGATTTTGTAGCATTGATTTAATGGGAGTCTGAGCGAGGAGGGAAAATTATGAGATGCTATATATCGCGTAAACGCTGACTATATAGCAACTGGGGCGTTTACGGAGGTTTGTTATATACGGGGTAGGACGGGCGGCGGAAGCAATTCAATCAGCTGAGCAGCTAGCAGACAACCAGCTGAGACACTTCAACTTCCTTCCTTCTCTTTTTTCTCATGTAGTGCGTTTTCCATCACTTTTTTGATTTACCGTGTAAAAGTCATCTACGTCAATGCGCCCATATATCTATATACACGTTATAGATTTATTCCCAGTACAAGAGTATGTATGTATCTGCTCCCTACATATATGCAGGTACAAAAATATATGGGATAATCTATATGAATCTGTGGTTTTGTTTGGCAGTTAAAACAATAAATTTGATTCCGTTCTCTTGTGTATTTAAGATCCTTCAAACTCTATCCAAATTTCTTCATATTTTCCGAAACAATGCTTCGACGCTTGTGATAAATCCGCAGAAATCCCTTGAAAATCGGAATCCTAATGAAGGATTAGGGAACGTTTATCCACGAATTGTCAGCAGTCTGGGTGAGCCAGGAAAAGCGAAAAACTAACTATAGTATATCCTGTGAGAAAGCTCGTGTACCAGAGATATAAGGGATTAAAGTGAGAGAAACTGTGATTATTTTATGTGGAGGTTTGAATAGTCGAGTAGAAAAAACATAGGTGCAGCCAACATTTTGCTAGGGGAAATTTCTCACTATACGTGAGTGGAATTCTGTGGATCAATTAAATCAATTCGATCGAGAACGAAGTGATTTCTCTAGTTTAACGAAAATCGTTCGATCCTCGTAAAATACTCGCCACGTACGCCATTATTATATTATTTGAAATATTATAGAACTTCATCTATGTTTCCTCCAACTATAAAATCAAATTACATTATTTGTCCTGTAAGATAATTATCAGTAATTCTTTAGATCTTCGTGAAAAACTTAATATAAAGATCAATTGTGCTCGTTGGTCTAATCAATAGTGTATTTTAGAACAACAAGATTTTTCTACATCTTATAGGAGTCGTATAGGTGATTGATGTAAGAAAGTATTAGTTCGATTCGTATATGATTTAAATTTTATGCAAATCGATTATGGGAATTCAATGAAGAACGGCGGCGAGGCGCGGCGCGGTTGAAGGATTTGTCGTTTCGACGAAGAGCGAACGTCGCCGGTTTATCCGTTAGTTTATCGACGCCCTCTCGGATGTTCTCCATCCGTTCAACGAGGTTTCTTTTTCTCAGTGTTTTCTTTTGGATTCTGGGCAATCGGATGGAACAGCGTAGACAGTGGAGAAGGAAAAAAGGCGCGCGTAAACGGGATTGGTAAGTTCACCAAACCATCCAGTGCACATTTGCTACTTTTATGAATACGAGCAAGCGATTGGATCACACCGGGATAAATGGGCAAAAACACAATTTATGTGAGTTCACTTTTCTCCTATAGTTTACTTACTATATTGCTTACGCTCTCTACTAGAACATTATTATTTTATGTACATTAAAACTCTCCTCAACTCCTCGAAGGGTTTCTCGTTAATTTATAAACGCGCGCGAGGAGTACTCCAAGATTTTATATATTATATATTTTCTTATTGCCTCTTTCTCTTCAAGCTGAAACAACCCTGTGACAATCCTTTCTCCTTAATTAGTTGATCGTAAGAAACAAAAGTTTCATGTCCCCTTCTGTCTCCCCCATGAACATCGAGTCAGTATATTTCTCGCAAATTTGAGCATCAAGTGCGAAGATATGCGAGCTTGCTAACAGCAACGGACGTTTAAAGCGCTTCGCGCCATAATTTCCTTGATTAAGCCGAGATACGTGGCTAGTTGCCAAGAGGGAAACGTAAGCTGAGTGTCCGCTGACTCGTAAATAACATCGCGAATTAAGCGTGTAATTTCCACGGGAATTACGACAGAACGTAAACTTCTCATTTTTATGTTTTCTATATATTCTTGATAAAATTCACAAAATGTACCTGTACAATACGCTTTGCATACATCGTAAGCAGAGGAAGAAAATTTCTACTGAGCTAGTACCATTTATCTTCTTAAATATCAGACGCAAATGTAAATTTTATACAAATACAAATTTTAAAATTTTGTACATCCACAATTTGTCAAATATAAAAGAAACTGGCAATTGTAAGTAATTTGATATACGAAGAGGTCCTGTTTACTTTTTTACAATACCACTATTACAATAAATCAAGGGATAAAATGAAGCAGACAGTTTTTTGTTCAAGAATTTTAAACTATTAAAAAATAAATCAGACCATGTAAAATACATTTTGACAATCGCTGGATTGTCTTTCAAATATTAAAATAACACGATAATAATTAAATTTTTGTCAGAGAAGATTCGATTAACCTTTTTTGTTCATAATTCACAAATTCTTGTTTCGCCAGGTTTCTTGGTTCGAGTGTCTAGCCGTCTTGAAGTAACAAAAGTTTCATAGTTATCAAGTTAAATATTTGACGTGAAAATTAGGCAAAGTTTCCGTATTTTTGGTGCTGTAGTCGAGACAGGTGTGGTCGCTGAAAGGGTTTCGTCGATTATCCACTTGAATATTCTAAAGATTTTTCCGCCGAGCAGGAGACTAGACCAAGAATTTATCGAAAATTGCACTGACGGTACAATATTTTAAGTGCATTTCGCACTGGGCCGTCCTATCCTCAGCAACACTCAGAGTCCCATGGGATCCACTGATCTTTCATTCCCATTATTTCCCACAGCAAAACGTGCGCATCTTCTTGCCTTTAAAAAGGGGTTTTTCTTCGTGGCCCATAGTTCTCTGTCAAATTACAAAATTTCTTGCGAGCGACCTAGCTTCATACATCTACCATCAAATTCTCCATCTTTTGAATCTTTGAGTATAAATTGTATAGCAAAGCTGGATTGGAAAACCATTTGTTTTAATGCTCATGTTTTCAGGTTTAACCAGCATTTTAAGTTAGCCATGCGAGTAATGGCTGTACTCGAAAATCGAGAAAAAAAAACCTTTGAAAAAGCGATTCGAATTACCGTTAGATACAGGAGAGATAGGCTTTTTGAAGGGGACGCAAACATGCGTGATCATGCTAACGTTTTTCGGGACGGTATTAAAATAGCGGAAACGACGCATGTAAAACTGCGCACTTCTATAGTCTCGCTCCGTAAACCGGATACCGCGTGGACTCGTGGCTATGCTTGAAAAAACAAGCAGAAAAAAGAGGATCAGAAGCAAAAAGAGAAGTGCAAATAATTAAACGAGGCATAAAAGTCAAGACTGTTAGGATAGCGAGGGGAGGAATGGTATTGGTAGCGGAAACGCGGTTCGGGGTGCGAGGAGTGCAGCTTGGGAGCCAGGCTGGACCGGTATAAAACCGAGAGCGCGTGACAATTTTCCGGCTGCTGCTCGTTAAAATGGGGAATCGAGAGGGTAACTCGCGGAACTCTCCTGCGACTCGTTTTTTTATTTGACCCTACCGGCCTATCGGCACAATTTAGAGGCGAGAACGCTGGCGCTGCGCGTAAACAAGCCTTTAAACGCTTTATAAAACTGTCATCCTGGCCGATATCGATACAAACGTGTCGATATTTTTCCGTTACTATGCCCAATCCGAATCGCAACTGCTCCTGCTGATTTTAATGGAAACAATGCAAACTTATTTTTTCACCCAAGACGAGAGCTCTACGTCAGCCTTCTTCTCGCTGACTTCTTTTTCCGTGAAATTCAATCGCATGCAACGCGGTGACGAGAAAGTATTTTGAAATACGACTAAGGCGTAAACTTGTAGTGAGAGCAAATCATATTCCAGAGATGTTCCATTTTACTTGATTAATTTTTTACAACAGAGATCGTACTGCATTTTTCCCTTCGTCATGCAGCCTATATGCTCAAGCTCTTTGAGGATTTTTTTCAATCAATTAAAACTATACCCTGACCAATTTGCTATGACTGTTTGCGGTGAACTGTTTTGTATTCTAAGATGTCTGGTAATTTTGAAACGAAAGTGAGAATATGTCGGAGAAAGTGGAAGGACGAAAAGAGAGTTTGTCAGTGGGAGAGAGAGAGAGAGAGAGAGAAAGGGGGTGTAGGTATTTCCAATTTCACAGAGCGTGGGCTAACGAGACCCAAGGGCTGCCGGAGAGTTGGGACAAGCATCCTCCGTAGAATCCGTTACGTGCAGCAGGGCAACGCAACGGTAGCCGTTGAATCCTGGACTACGAGCAGAACCAACCCCTTTAAGCTTACTATACCCTGCTCCATATGGTTCCGGCACATTACCTCCGCTTATTACTGAGCTACAACGCGGACTATGTCACCCAGTCACCCCCGAGACACATACTTTTCCTTATTTTACCATTCACTACGGGAACTTGCGGCAACTTTTATAGATAACCTCTAATTCTTAGGGTATTAAAGCCCCATTATGCGGAGAGGGGCTTCTTCTAATTACCCAATGCTTGATCCTATTCCTGCGGTACTTCCTGCGGCTCTCATCTGCGCTTAAACAAGAAATTATCAAAGAACAAAAAATGTAATATCGCTCTTCTATCATAGATATTTATAAATTTAACGTATAGTTTTATATAAATATTTCTTAATCAATAAGATATGACTAAAAATGTATAATTATGATTTTCTTGTGCAGCTCGCACTATAAATTTGTTCTAATGACCATTATTGTATTTCTTCAAATTACTTGTATTTTAATGTACGATGATTTGTTGCATTACAGGGCCGCTCAAAAGTTGAACCTTTCATCGAGTCCCCATCGAAGACGACGCTCCGGGGATGAGAATATCAGCTCGGACGAGCAGTCAATTTATCCTAATGGATATGCGGCTTTACTACTTAAGACATCACCCCCCACGCCGCAGGCGCTTCTTAGGAAAATTGGCCTTAAAGAGTTCAGTGGTGTCGGAAAGGCAAGTACATAAACGATGCACCATTTCTCTATTTTGATACGATTTAACATATGAAAATGCCGTAAACTGTTGGATTTAAATGAAGCTCCAGTAATACACTAGTCGTAGCAACTGGATGAAACATTCAATATTGAGTCTGCCACACGTCGGATTTACACACGATTAAAAAAGGAAAATAGGCTTATATTTAGGAGTAGCGCATTAATCTATTAGATCTGCGGATTTACGAGTTGCAGAATATAGTTTTAGCCTTGGCGTGTTTTACTCGATATACTCGGTTGAGCGTATGTGCATGGACCTCTACGTAGCTTAATCGGGACAGGACACTAATCCTGCGAAGTACAGCCGGGAGCTGATCCGGAAGCACCGTCGACTTTAGCTCGCTTAGTTTGTCCGGCGCTTACGGTAAATCCACAGCCATTCGTTTCTACAACGATGAACCGCGCAACTAGAAGCTGATCCGTTTTCTATCAGGCTATATAGCCGTGTGTGTGTCTATAATATATCCTGCTATGCAGGCGTTTACTATGTGACTGGATTGTCTGCTTACACTGTTCTTGTAATCCCCTGTACTACAATTTGAAATACACCACCTATATATATATATATATATATCATTTTTACAACTCTTTTAGTATAATAGCATCCCAGCATTAATTCCATAATAAAATGTATTATTAAACGAATAACCCAATAATGTGCAATAAAGAATCATCACAAGCGTTACCTAATTTTATATATATAAATTTACTTATCAAGTAAGTCGATAATAAAACCATCCGATGGAAAGTTTTGAAGAATTCAAGTTGTAAAGTAGAGTAGCTTTGCATAACACTTGGCTAAAAATTTGTTATCAAAGGAAAGAGTAGAGCGTACTAGGTGAGCAGAGCTATCTGTCTTGTGTTAGCGATAGCGTTTGCTTTGCTCTTACGCACACTTGCGAGTATATTTCGTCCATTTACACCGATGCACTGCACGCGAAAGGTGTATATACCCGTGCATCTTCGTGATCGCGCGCGCAATTTGAAATGCAGATGAGCGTCTAGTATGTCTGTGAGCCATGTGGCTGCTTTGCCTCTCCCATACCTTCTCTATTCTGTACTATACCTAGTCCTTCGTCTTACCCCTTCTATGCCTCTACAATTCTCCTAACGCGTCCTCACCTCCGCGTACACCTTAATGTATTGGTGTATCCTCTTAGATTCCAAAACCACACAGTGAAACTGAGAGTCGAGTATCTAGTTTCGGACATCGAACAACGTGTACACTACCTCGAACTGGAGCATGCTATAGCTGATAACAATTATCATTAAGCTTAACTGTCTCCTCTCAATATGATGGCTTTATCAATTAATAAGTACTAATTGTGCATATCCATCTTGAATATCAACGCAATAACCTCATCATTAATTTCATTCAAGCAAGTAGATAAATTATATCAATCAAATTGGATGTATTATGTTGAACGAGGGTTTCAACATACCTACTACCAACATATCATTAAAATTATTTCTCGAAAGATCCTGATGCAGAATGAAAAGCGGGGATAAATATTTTTAAAAAGTTTAAATTATTCTTACGTTTGTAAATGCTAAGAGTAGCTCCGTAACATTCTGGTAGATTTTCAATAACGAATATCTCATTTATTTTACCTTAATTATAGATATTTTACTAAAGAAAACATTAATTATCAAGCGTTTGAGCTTAAGAATTTTTCGCAAAGTAAGAAATCAGTCAAAAATACGTCATTGAATAAGCTTTGTAAAGCCGAAACGGTATAGTGTTCTATTTCTTTCTTCAGTATATAACTTCTTAAACAATCACAGTGAACTTTACATTGAGTTGGTTTTTCCTTTCAATTTTCTACCCCAAGTTGGGTAGAGTGATTTGAAAAAAAAGTCCTCAAGATTGAAATTAATTTCAAACGGCAAAGTTCATCGATCGAAGGAATAGTATAGGCTCGTTTCACATGGACGCGTATAGTATATAACAATCGAGTGTATGCTACATGCGCATTATTCCTGCTCGTCACGCACACACACATTAGTGCTAAATAAATAAAATTTTAAGTATTTATTGTCGTATGGGAATATCTTCGTATCTTAGCCTTATACACAAAATCATATGAATTTAGATTGATTTCCACAACACATAAATTTCGTCTATGCTTTTTACTAGATTCGTTAATGGTTTTATTAAATATTATTAGCTATTATAAATCTTTTTTTTTTCTTTACATTTATTAATAAAAATTGACGGAAAGGTAAACGGAACCAGTATAGAATATATATAATGTAGGAATTAATCTTTACTGTGTGTAGTACTCTGCAAAATTGATTACCTTCATACCCTGTTTTCTCTACGAAATCTCTATACTATGCTATATAAGCAAAAGGACGATTCAATTTTGCAGATTGTACCAAGACGCGTTGACATCAGCTCCACGCATTGAAAATCAAGTGAAATATTAGATAGGTTTTAATGGCCCTTAGGGTTACATATTATACACGAAGTATATGGGCTACGTGCACGCTGAGCAGTGATGTGAACTCGTGGGTATGTAGGGGTAGGCTCCTCAGTATGCCTCCTCGAGCGCAGTAATTCGTAACATATTTGCGCACAAAAAGAGTTATCGTCCGTGTGAGCCAACCCCACCGATTCAAGCACGCTATTAGAATAACAACTAAAGAACTTTGGCTAAGTTCGGTAGGTTTCGGTGCATATATTGAGTGCAAGAGAAAACTGTATAGTATTTTCGGACCTCTCTGCGTCTTTTGCAAATCTTCGTTTCTTAAATAAAAACCATTTCATGGTAAAATGTTTAATTTAATGCAGTGTAGGAGCAAGTGCTAATAGGTTATCATCAATTACCTACTTATGAAGCTATTAAGAAACTATTATTTAATTATTTCCATTATAAAATTGAAATATTTCAATTTTTTATCGTGAATATTTGACAAAAATCTCGTAAGAATTAAATTTGTACTAGGTATATTTGAACTAGAAATATATAAACCTATATCTATAGTTATTTTAAGAAAATTATGATTTTCGATTTTTCGCAAATTTGGTTTAATAATATTTTGTAAAGCTGTATATTATTGAAAGATACATTCAATTTTTACGAAAATTTACAGATGGAAATTAAATTTTTTTTGTATAAAATATATATGTATTGCCCATTCAGCAAAACGCTTTCCTTAGATTAGGTTTCGAAGAAATTTAATTTTACGAAATCTTAATTTTAACAATTTTTAATATTTTAAATAAATATTTGCTTACAAGATCATTAATTATCCAGAATACGCATAAACAGAAATCGAAAGGACAATAGTCACTATTTTTCTCTAGCGACCCAAGTGAAGAAAAATGCCTTTTATTGAGAATCAGTCGAATCAGAGAATTGCGAAAGATAGAAAGGGAGGTCCGAAAATACTGTACGACTCTCGCTTGCACTCGAAATGCACCGAAGCCCACCGAAGTCGACCGATCTTTTTTATACGCGATTGTAATAATGTGTGTAAAATGGGGGTGGCTTTCACACAGCAATGCATATGTCTCTGCTAATTCCCTTGGGGAGATATGGTGGGGAGTCCAAATACCTGTGAGTTTACATTACTGACGCTGAGGCGTATAAAAAATGATGTGCACTGACCATCAGCGTTCAGGTGAAAAATGGAGTATGAACTATTGCAAAAGATAAGCACATCTAGCATATGCATGAGCATCATACGCGTTCACGTGAAACGGTCTTTATCATGAATATTCGTTCCAAGAGAAGAAATTATTTTTCAAATACGCAAATAGAAATTGATCGAAAGGAACGTCGGATCCTAATTCTTATGTTTCAAATTAAATGAAGTTCTTTGTTATTTAGGTCGTTACGCGTTCGTCTGCTTATGTATTTTTACTGGATCTACGCTTGTTGGTGCTCGAGGGTGTTTGGTTACGGGCACTTACATGCTCTATACATATCTCTTTCTCTTACTCCGTTTTTAGTATCTTGACCGCTACCTTGACCTTTGTCGAACGTGAGAAAAGGCTCGCGATGTATTTTATTAGCGTTGCAGTAGCCCTGGTCACTTATTGTTGGTAATTTTCTAATTTTAGTTTTTTGATTTCGCCATCCTGAGGGATCTTCAGTGCTATATATATCCTCTCTCAGGGGCTCGGAGCTTTCACTCACCTTTATGGGATGGGTAACTTCCGAAACTTCCCTTTAGCAGGATTTGAACGTTCGCTCGTTGAGAACTCGAGAGCTTATTTCTGATTTAGCTCATTGGACCTTTCTTTTAGTTTACTACTCATTTGGACTTTTTCTCTTTTTTCGCGGAATAGCTTTCCTGTGTTTTTTATCTTGGCTTTTTAAGAAAACGTTTGAAAATTTAGTAAAACTAATTATTTCTCTGTACACTTATCTATTTACATTTTATACTTTCCTTCCTTTCTAACTTTTCAGCAGTTTGCATATCGCAGTGGACCAGTTTTAGAGCAGTTCATAAATAAGGTGTATTATTGGGGATTATTAAAATGATATTTGTTATTTCGAGCGCGCTAGCAAAAGTGTTTTTTTGACAAATGAAACAATTGCGCTTTCACGTAAGTTGATGCAAGGAAGGACAGTTTCTATGGTAGTTTAATCGCGCGGGCACTGTGCAGTTTATAAAGAGAAAAGGGGATAGAGAGAGAATCGGCTGGTTAGAGGCTTCATGAAGAGGGTAATTAAAGAGCCGTGGCGCATCGAATACCGGCCAAACGTGACTTTGCTTTGGCTTTGTGCTAGCTAAGCGAGAGTCGAGACTCGCCTCTACTGATGACTGCACGTGTTTTGCCTTTGCTTCTCCTATTGCGTTCCAGTAGCCACTGCTTTTAGCCCTTGTTCCCACCCAATTTCTCTTTGCATCATTAATTTTTTCGCTTCGTTCACAAAGCCTCAAAGCTATCTCTCCACCGAGATTAGACTTTCTAGCATGACAACTACACGCCCCAGCCGACCTACTTTTTTTTTCCCATTGTCGACTATTTGTAATATATATATATACAGTTTGCAACTTTTCTACCCCTTATTTCAAAAGAAAGTACAATGCCATTTAAAACTGCCAATTTTCCGACAAAAACATCCAAAAAAACCTTCGTTATACGTGTACTTTAGACAATTTTATCTGGTCGCCTTTAACCCTTCTCCAGTCAAGTAGAGTCTAACGAGCACCCATTCTCCATTAATGGTAAAAATATATGTCAATAAATACATAATGAAAATCATAGTACGTTATTAAGTTTCTCTATTTAACTGTTTTAAATATAAATTTATATTTTTAATCATTTGTAACCATTTTTTAAAAATGTAGACAACTTTATCTTAAAATATGTCATCAAAGGCCAGCTCAATCTATAGACTAAGATGGCCTTTAACGATATAAATTTGATCCATCCGGAGAAGGGTTAAGAAGATTTTTTATAGCGACAAATTCGAAGTAGTTGTTCGAAGTAATACTACATAGTATATATAGATATACGTATGTACTAGTATAAGGTTCGACCCATGCACCCAATCTATGATAACCTAAGCGATCCGATATCTCTGAAGCTGGCCTTACCGATCAACGAGGAAGCAGATTCGTCTACGTGGAAGATGGCCGCAAAGCCAATATCCTGTGTGCGGGAGAGAGAAAGACGCGCGGACACGCGCGGAGTAGCGTGATTTTTATGGGTTCGTACGGGCGTGTGTATTGGCTATTTTCCTTTTTGATGGTTGGGGAGGAAGAGTAAAGGAGGAAAGAGGGTGAAAGGGGGTGAAGGGAACTGCGAAGACGAATGTGGATGGGCGGGGGAGGAAGATGGGCCGACCGATCGGTTGGGCTTGGAAAGGCAGCACGGTGAAATGAACCGTGACCACCGATGGTGTTTCCGTCCGACCAACTTGCCAGCTCCTTGCTCTTACCATTCGACGTAAGGATCGATTGTACGGGTGTGTATGTGTGAAGGTCCCTCGACCGTTACAACTTCGATGTACGGAGGCCTCGCCTCCGGGAGAAACAACCAAAATGCTTGAAACGAGCTTTTAAAGTAGCTCGAAGCTTCCTTAACTCGAAAGCAATGAACTTTCCAAGCTTCTCGTGTTCAAATAATATATATGTATATATATGGTAGTATATCTGGTAATTTCTACTCCTTCGAGTGTAGCAGATTCAACCCTGATAGAAATCCTAATTGATGCTTAATAAAATCGAATGATCTATTCGTTTGGTGGAAAATATTATTAAAAATTATAGATGTTATTATAGGGTTATACCATGAATTTGCTCACTGTATATTTAATAGTAGTACTTTTTCATAGAGTGTGGTCGACTAAATTGGTACCAATCAAACCTAGTAATTCGTTTTGTACAGTAAATGATTTTTACGAAAATTAAATTTTCGCGTCCGGAAGAGAGGCTATAGGCAAGTGAGAGGCATCCTTTGCGAAACGTCAACCAACCCAATCGACCAACTTAAGGGGAGATAGATTTATGGGGAAGCGAGGAGAATACGAGGTAGAAAAAGTTTGTGCTAGGAAATCATTTCGTTAATTCGAAAGAATTGATGTGACGCCAGCTATATTAGGACATTGTCTTCGCCGAGAGAACTGGTAGGAAAACTTTCTAGACACATTTTCCATCTTATAAATCTTCTTTGAGCTCGTGTCTAATTATAATAGAAAGGACAGTAAGGAAGGATTTATATTAGGCTTATGAAGTTCAAAGAGGGAGTCAGAATTCTGAGAGATCCTGATTTAATTTTGGATGTCGCACGGTATATACTTCGGTAGACGCACAATTTAGTAGCGGAAACTGCTGACCCTTGGCATGCCGTGGTCAGAGGTCTGAGGTTACGTGTTTGTTGGGTTTATTGAAATGTTCTGCCTTACGCGAACCGCCCGCGTCCGTCAATCCTTAGAAGCCCGAAGGACTTCGTATCCCTAAACCGTTGCTTTGCTACCTCTCCTAGCCTTGGAATACCTAATGAGGATTACCACTTTCTCCCACGACAAAGCCTCGCTTCTATACGCCATTTCTGCATGCCCTCTGCGTATGATATATTACCATTGATTTTAAGCTTAAGTATATATTACGTACAGAAATATATAAGCTGTTTCATTTCTCCAGATTTGACATTATAATATGTCTTTAATTGATTCGGAAGATTATATTTGCAACTGTTTAAAAAATGTAGTAACTCGCAACCGCTCTTTTTAAATATCTTTAGTATAGTTAATAAGATATATGACGACAAGAAGAAGATGTTCTGGTTATTTTAATAATGGATTAATTCGAGATCCGTGCTGATAGTATGAGAAACTCGTGTATGGTGGTGTTTGTGCTGCTCCATGGGGTTCGTGGAGACTACGCGAGCCAAGCGGTACCCACAGGATAATTGGAGGTTGCTGCGGTTTTCAGTGTCCTCTGCTTCCTATCCTCTACGGTCTTCGAGGTTCTGCAAATAGGGCGGAATAAGTATTGCTCGCAATATCCGGATTTCCGGTTTACTCTACCTCATAATAATTAAACTCCCAGAGATTAGATGATTCTCCCTGAAACTACCGAAATCCTTAATCGACTGGTTTATGACTATGAAAAGAGAGGTCAAGGAGATATAGTTCTCAAGCTGGAACGTAGCCAATGGTTTTTAGATAGTGTAATATTTATACAAAACTTAAACACTTTTTATTCGTGTGTATTTCTTTTGGTCTATGTGAAATAGTGCTTTTTTCGTATCTTATAGCTTTTATTCCAACGTATCTCAATCTACATTTCTCTAAACATTTCAATTCATTTCACTATTATTGTAAAGCGATCGTGCTAGCAATGTAAATAGAATTCTATTCCCATAGCATGATGTACTCTATATACGCCAGGAGAAGCGTTTAATTACCAGAACGAGCTTTGATCAAATTTCAATAGGAATTAAATTAAATCGATAGGAGAATAGAAACTGAAGGCAAGGGAGGGTGAAAAGATGAGCTTCTTTTGTTTCCGAGCAATCAAATGGTCATTGTCAAATTTTGTAAGATCTCGATCAATTTTTCGACATTGATGACATTTCTATCGAAAAATATTGATAAAATATCCATTTTGATTCGAAAAGTACTTGAAATAGTTTCTTTGCATTACAATTTAAAATTCAAATGAGCTTGCCTGTTGCAACTGCGCGGTTCATTAAAACTCTTTATTACTGCCATGTGATCCTGCGAATTATAAAACCCGTTGGGAAAAACATTTTTTTCCAGCAGAATTCTTTTTTCATCCAATGACACATTTAAGGATTGCTCATTCTCCCATGGGTAGAACATCGTGCAAAATAAACTAATTAGTAATCATCTCACTTTTTAAAAGTTGTTTACTTCTAATTTCTCATATCTCTTAAAACTCCCATAACAATTTTTTATGGACTCAAACAATGTGTGTGAATTTTCTATTTGCAACACAATTACCTTTAACGGATCTATCAGTTTTATATGGTCTAACTTTAGTTTTAGTTTAATAACGCTCACAAAGTATTTAAAATTTCTATGGTAAAGGAACATAATTAACGATGAGATACATTACTGACGCGTAGCCCTAAATCATTGGAACCGCACATACTGTCATATTACACGGGGCAATGATGACAAAATTGCTAATGGCTTATTTTCATATGGGGGGAATCAGAGGAATTTTACGCGTGAATTACGAGAAAATTAAGCGGCGAACGAGAAAGGATAAGGCTGGTAGGGAGATAACGAGAGGTGGGTGTAAGAGTCGGGTTATTTAGCGAAACTTAGCCAGACGCACATGAATCAGCCAGTTAAAACTAACCTCATAAATAGTAGCTGGCTGCAAACGTGCACGCGTGGTTGTCAACAGGGGAACACCGCATCTTCCAGCTAGCCTTTTTCGCTAAAATTTCCTAATAAATTCATAAACCACCTAATGTCCTTAGTTTTATCCACTATATGCGAAAGTCTACCACAAAATTACCGGACTCGCTCATTTTCTATTTGCTTTTCCTTTCAATAAAAGATATATACCTTTTCGGTCTTTTTAGCTGTTTTTTACATTTACATTTGGAAGATACAAGCACATTCAGCATTTTCAATATTTTTAATATTTAATTCGACATTTGATCGATCAATTTAAAATTATATACAATCGATATTTGTTATAATTTTGTGTGAAATTAAGCGAGCTTATAATTTGGTTCTCTTGTTAGCGAATATTATATGTTAGGATTGGCGGGGTAAATCGGTCTGGCCACTTTCTGCTTGCTCAGTTAATGAGTATTTCGGTGTAAACGGGGCTTCATCTGTATGATTGTCAAGTGGAAGCCGCGCACCCCTGGTACACAGAAAACCACCGTTGAGTTTTAGCCAACACGCTAGTCGTAACCAGCACCGCTTTTATGTTTGATTAGCGTTTAATTCTGGAGCTGGAAAGAAAAAAAAATCCAGAAGATCCATCAGAATTTTTGCATTCACTCAATACAAAGTTTTTCAATAGAAAAAAATAACGAGTTAAAAAAAATTGCTATCGCTAATTGCCTGTCGATTAAATCAATTATATAGGTTAGCAACGCTCCGGTAGTAGGATTTTCTTTTGCTTGGAGAAGGCAGCTCTTAATCCTCGAAATCTGTATAACGAGAATCGGATCAGAGGAAGCGATAATGCTGGGACGATCTTCTTAAGTGGAAGAGCCGGAAATCTCCCTGAGACTCCAGCAAGTAGTACAGGGGAGTTTTGTCATTTTGGACGATAAAAGGGGAGTGGGTGGGGCAAACCAATGCTGGTTTAATAAATGTCCCTTAGGCGCGGTCGGTAAGGGTACAAATCGCTGGAAACCGCAGACACAATGCTTAGTAATGGCAAGCGGCGTATCCCATTATTGGCTTCGCCATGAGTTCAGGCGATATCTCGAGCCTCTGGTAATTCGTTATGTTCCTTGGGCAGCGATTTGATTTTGGCACGAATCGCCGGACAAACGAGCTTAATTAATCCCGTCCCAACAGCTGCTCTCGCTCTTTCGCGACTGTTTCCGCGCCAGCTGACGCACCGGCCAGTGAAAATATCAGCGTGCGAGCCGACCGTCCGCTGCAGAAAGTCTTGTTCCACTTGCCGTCCTCACACACGAAACAACTGAATCAAGCCTGTAACGCCTCATCGGGGACACTGCGTTTCCTGTTTTTAACATAAAATCGCTCTACCATCACCTTCTCTATTCCTCTTCCCACAGCTATCATTAATCCTGACAAATGCACTTAACACCTATCGTCGAAATATTTCAACCGCGCGTAACAGTTTATACCAGCTCTACTTCTCTCTCGAATGGTTAAATTAATTCACCACAAAACTATTCTACTATGGCTGTCGACGAGAATCTCTCAACATTCTTTATGAGAAATGGTCAGAGAGAGAATATGGAAAGAGGGAATTTTTTAGAATGCTAACTAATATAGTTTTAACGGTGCTATCTCCCAGAAACCAATACGTTTGCGAAATTTAGCTCGAGAATTTCGAGGATAATTTTAACTTTGCCATATATGCTCTAGGGAGTGAACTTGCAACGGTCGACGGAGAACTATAAAAAATTTGTTCGCGTGTCCTTATAGATAATCGATACTTGCGCAGCCAATGTAGCAGCCATCTACCTGCTACCACGCACCTGAATAAACAATCTTATGCTGCAGGAGGAACACTGTAGATGCGCAAGCGTTCTCTCTCTCTCCCTCTCTACTCTCATGCTCTTTCAGGATACCGCCCCCAAATCCTCAGGGATGGCTTTCCACTATTCCCTTTGAATTTGCCGCTTTACGACATCGCACACTTGCTTACCTCGAGATGTTCGCTATTTTATTACACCTCCCGTTATAATTCGCAGGAGAGGAGGTGTTACCAGACTCTCTCGATATGAAACTTGAAACTAACGGAATTAATATACGTATATCGATCTGGTATCCTGCGGGTGTCTTTACAGTGAATAACATAACTGAAATTCATACGGTTTCCCCATAGCAATATTTTATTATACAAATATACAGCTTTATTCTTCCGAAACTCTTAGCGTTAAATTAACTCCTATATAAGTGTTAGTATTTGAAATCTTCCAAACCAATCTAGTACAGTATGATACGTAATTAAAAATTAATAAATACGACTTTTTCAGACGGCGTTGATCAAGTATCTTGATAGTACCGCGTTCATCAGGTTTAATCTGGTCGTAACGCACGGTCAAATACGGTTTCGCGTATCGTTCTGTTTCGAGAAGGGTTACGCGGAGAAAGAGTGAGGGGGGGGGGGGGGGGGGGGGAGGGAGTACAGTTGGCGGAGGGGTTAGAGAAAATTGCGTTGCGAACGTGGAACACGAGTCGTTAGCGGCTAATCCGCTATAGGGGACGATGCGACAGTGTAGGAAGGCCACCCTTCGCACGTTCGGGCTCAAGAGTTGCGCGAAAACAACTGACCAGTTATTCGGAAAAAGCAGCATGCAGGTAGTACGCTCGAGGTAGGTTGATAGGGAGGGAAGCTAGCTTTTCGTTGATTCCAGCGGCACACGTGATAAAAATGACAATGATGAGTTAATGCATTAACTATGTACGCCTAAACCCTGACTCTCCCCGGCCATTGTGTCTCTATATCTGGACGTTTCTCAGTATATCTATGTGTAGCTCCAAACATGTAGCTGCAGAATTCGCTGCTCTTCTCGCGTACGTTTTTTCTCTTCTCTCGCTAACTGAGATTAATACTATATCATATTAAGCCGCATGCGCCAATTTAACAAAAGAATTTTTTTTTAACCTTCCATTCCAATAAATATCGTGCAAGGAAATACCATGCGTGCTTTTGTCATTGTTTTGACAATGTTATTATTATCTAGAAATATTTAGTTTTATTGGATGAAAAAAATTGGAAAGTATTGCGAGAGATTGATGATATATCGTGCATGTAAATGAAATTCAGGTTAGTGAAATATATGATTGCGACTATTATCACGCAGTCTTTTCTATTATAGCGTCTAGTTTTCTGATTGTCCGTTCCCTCGGGGTTTGATCCAGGCATCGCAGGGGATATCAAGCCTATAGTCGATGGGTACTGTATTCTCGGTATTTAGCGTTGGCCCAACCAATTTACTCGGAGCCAGCAATAAACCCAAAGCTAAACGGGATTAATGCTTCACAGTTGCCCGTAGCATACGTCGGACAGAGAAGATTTCCCGGTCAGTTCCTTACTCAGTTTCTTCCTGTCTGCTTCCTCGGATCGTAGCCCCTATAGTCCCGCGTTAGCTCTGGGCTCCTACGTGCCCGGAATGCGCAGTCAGATTTCTAGATTTAACGCAACGCTGACCTTCGCCCTGCTGTCTCTCGTACTCAACTTTTGACACTGCTGACTTTCTCTCTTACATTCGCACTAGAGAGAAGCTCCATTTTTATGCCAAACAATCCGCTTTATTTTTCTTGACAAAATCTCTAGGTTCAGCTCTTATTCTTTCGCTGCCAAAACTATAAGTCTACCGTTATTTTCAGGAACAATTTCTGCGCTTCGTCGCTGAAATTCATGAGTCAATTAAAAATACGTTAACGAAAACTATGAAGGCTATTGTCAAATAAAGCTATAAAAGTTATTGCTAGCAAAATTAATGGGTTGGCTAATGAAGGTATCGTGTCTCACGATATTTAAATTTTATTCACATATCACGATCCATCGCTAGAACTGGAATAATATAATTTTATTTTCTACAGAGTCTCTTTCCTTCTCCCTTGTACGTACTACTCGTTGTCAGTCTATTGGTGCACCTCCCCCTACCCCCACTCTTAGTCATTTTGCTTGTTTATTGCCACTTGGGACTGCAATGACATAAATTATTATGCACTCGAGATTGCAAAGCCAGAGACCGCGCGGTGAAACGGATGGACAAAGAAGAGTGTTTTATAAGAGTGCGTCTGATGAGATGAGTATCGTCTGCCGTTAAGCGGCTCAGTTTGCCTCAAACTTCCCTTAAATACCATCCTGCCGGCGACAGTCGCCCTTTTCGAAAGATGGAGTTTTTATGAAGTCTTCATGAATATTCCCTTTGTGACCATCGACTTAACGCAGTGCTCACGTTGAAAATGTGGCCGATACAAAAAACGACCTAACGAAGACTTTAATGTTGCGTAAAAGTTAGCCTTAAGCCCATTTTCTACAATAAGAAAATTTAATAGTAATCCTGCCTTTGGAAGATCTATAGTGACATTGTTATGGCTGCAGTATTATTATTTATAGCTTTTGAAAAGACACTTAATCAATGAAGTATAGCATGATTAAAAATGAGAAACCTATATAATGCTTATTAATAAATGAGTGACATTTATGATGCGAATATTAAAAGTGCTTAAGTAAATCAGATGGACTATATATTTGCTGGTGTAGGTATATGTTGGAGAAAAGTACGCGGATAGAGGAAGGGTCAATTCTCAGGCCGGAACGAAGGAGAGTTTGAATCAAATTTTATCGCAAGCTCGTTCCGTTAACGCCGTAGGCCTTAGTCTGTTTTACATTTAAAACGCATTACCGTGGCAGCCGGTTCGAGTCCCGCGTTGCGATAAAACGAAATTAATGGTGGTACCCTCCGATTGGAGATACTATACTATATCGACAGTAGTAGCAGAGAGATGGAAAAAGAAAGTGGTACAAGCACATATACACGATCACGCTTATCCCTGAACGTACCCGAAACATGGGGAGTTTCTGAAACCCAAGAAGAAAAACTGGATATTTTAATCCCATCCTTAATCCGAGCGTTTATCGCGGCAGTAGAGGAGGTAAATGATATTGTAACCAGATTGGAAATCTGACGACACCACCAGTCTGTTTTATGAAGATTTTTATAGAGCTCTTAAAGCTCAAGTGCCTCAGTTTTTATTGCAAGTTTAATGTAGGATGCTTCAGAATTACTAAGATTGATAAGCGGAAGAAAGTGAAGAAATTTGAATAGCATATTAAACAACAAATGACATACGATTCGTAAGAATAAGCCAAGAGTCTGGATTCCGATTAGTGGATTTATTAGTAAATTACACTAATAGGAATATTAAACGATTTTATCACGGTCAAAGTAGTTTATGCTTTTGTCTTCTATTGATGTAGAGTACTATATAGTAATAAGGGTAAAATGAAAATGGAATTGTGTAGAAGAAGGGATTGCATGTAGCGGGGCAGCATCGTTGGATCGCTTTTCAGCGGTAGGTAAAAGGGCGTTAAGAGTTAGCCGGAGGAGAGGAACATTGTCGTGGTGCGTCTCGTTTTCCGAGGGTCCGGAAAAACGTTGAAAACTTAGGAAACAGCCATTTCCCTACATTAGCTGGGACGCTTTTTGCCCCCAAGGGTTATGGCCGTCGAGATGGCTCGCGAGGGGGGGGGGGGGGTGGAAAATATGAGGAGACCTTCCTGGTAATAGATGAGCACTATTAATTAGGTAGATTAAACTTTAAGTGCCCATCGTTAGCCGGAGGTGGAGGAGCTTCGTTATCCTTGGAAAGTAGAAAAAAAACGAGATACAAGCGCTAGAGACCATTTCAATGTGGTATGTATACGGAGCGGAAAGAAAAGAACAATAAAACCCACTATTCGCTTAAGTCCGCTTTCGCGCTATTACTAATAAGTCGCAGAGCTCCAACATTTTCTTGTAATATTGAAGATTGCCAACAATGTACAGGTAGAAATGATATTCAATTTCTGAATTATATCAAACATGATTTTTTTTATTTCAAAGAATTTTCCCTAACGTTTTCATTCATACAGAAAATTGTTTCTTTCGGTGATTTGGGATTAGACATAAAGATAATCGAATTGGGAGGAACCATAAACTTCATTTAATATGGCCTATCTGAGCAGCGGCGTATATAGTCTTTTTGCCAAACCCTTCTTCGTTGATACCTACTTTGGTCTTGCCGCACTTTTTTTGTCGTTACTCCCGTGGGACTTCCGGTAACCGAGCCGACCGTTCTTAATGAACTCCCTTAAGACCGACCCTTCTTGTTCCGCTCTGGACAGTGACAGAAGTAACAGCTTTAACAGAAATTACGTCTGATCTTGATATTTTCATTGGGAAAGATGAATATGAAGGATAATTTTTTTCTTTCTCTTTTTTTTTATACAATTATAGCTATTGGGGGGAAAATTTTTCCACCAATTTCTTTTTTTCCCACCAGCTTCGTTTCTTTTACACTGTAGTCTCTTTTTAAATAATATAAATTGACGTACGCGCCAGAAACAATAAGTCTTTAATGATTGAAAAATAATTTCAGTTTGAAATTGTACATATTAATTAAATATCACACGTTCGTGCCATGATCTAGAATTTCTCAGGTAAGAGAAGTGAGGGAGGGTGGGAGGGAGTGTGGGGATGAAATGGGATGAGCGAGCTGCCTTCCTCTCAAACTCAATAATCGATAATAGAACCGTACTCGCAGGACTGTGAGCTAAACCACCCACAACTCAGCTGCCCCCGCATCCTCGCATACAAGGCCGTGCCCCTTTCAGAACTTTAATAAAATATCTGAAATACCAATATTGTTTCACGCCCATCACCTACCTTTCCCATTTCCACAAAAAAATCACTATAAATCCTAACACAATCTTGATCCTTTCTACTTTCATCTATGAAATATCCTATTTTTCATATCAATCAAAGTTGTTTAATAAATCTTAGCAATAATCAATTATAGCTCTATACTGTAACCTAAAATTAAACGATAATTAAAGTATGATTGTTTGTAGTATAATTATAATGCTTGCTGGGAATGATTTCAAATTTTGGTACAGTAAAACTCTCTCTATAAATCTGACTAGTTTGTTTGGTGTAAAAGTTTTTATGGTCACTTATCAATTTGTGCAGTAATGGAGCATAGCCAAGTTTCCCTATCTGGATACATTTAGAAAAGTTTTCGACGATGTTAAAATTGTAAACAAAGCTAACGTTTAGACTTAATACGTTTGCACACAATATAGGTTTCATTGGTATTTGAAACAAATTTTTGTCGCTCAAACAGATGACTGAAAAAAGTATAATTTTTTAACTTGTTTTTTTTTAGCTGTTTCCCCGTGCTGAAAGCGTATATTATTACAACAGTAAAAACCATTAAACTAAATGTGATTGTATAAAGATAATAAAGTTATAAGGAGTAAAAATACTTATCATGCAATAGTAAAGACTCAATGTCATGCTCTTCTCGTCATATGGTAGACTTCAAGAATTCAGGAATATCTGGATAACTAGATAAAACGAAGAATTATTTGTTTAACCGAGAGGATATTGAGAATTAATATAAGCTCATCAGCATGATTAGCCTCACTTCCAGTACTTTTGTACAAATGTCAGATAACAGGAAGCGAATATCATTTAGCTCTGGACGTGTCTCCACGGGGCGGCTTATAATTAATGGAATTTCAGGTCGTGACACACGTCGGGCACGACATCTGCATTCTTTCCTCCAGGCACGCGATGACCGCTCGTTCCATCGTGGTTTGATTACAATGTTCCTTTTGTTTTACAGCGATGAAAAATTTGCGATTAAACGTGCCGCGTAAAAAAGTAAAAAGAAAACAGCGTTATGCAAAACCACAGAAATATTTGCCCAAGTATTCGTCGTCCCTCGTTTAATTGCTTCAAGAGAGCGGGCCTCAAAATCATTTTGATAATTAAGCTACGCCGAGAGAATAATTAAAAGGCAATATTGTTCGTGACTAGAGAAATATTTTTACTTTATTGAATATCGACGTGTGCCTTACCGAGTAAGGAAAGCAAGGCCATGCACGTAGGCGCGTGTACGTAGCTTCATTGATGAAACTTAGGATATTTGAGGGGTGACGTTTAGAGGAGTCGAATTCTTAATTGTACTGAGATGACGCTTACGTACGATATCAACATGTTAAGTAATAGATAGAAAGTTCCGACTTATTTTTATACGTATCTCCATCTCCTTTATATATAGTATACCTATTATATACAGATACGCTTGTGATATTTAAAATTGCTCCTTTGGCATTTGAAAATTAGTTGCGACCTTCGGAAATTAAATGGTTCAGTTTGGAATGTAGTGGTTTTATAAAGTTTCAAAAAACTGCAGTATATCGTTTTCTTTTTTCGTGATCTTGCATCGCCCGAAGTTTAACGACTAATGTACGCGAGATTCTTCGCCAGTGGCACGCAAGCTCACTTCGCTTTTTACGTGACACACTGATGTCCAGAAAAGCTTCAAGAAACTATAAGCAAAGATTCCTCCTCGTGATAGATTACATACGATCCTCGCTTTTAATTCCTACTCCATGTATCGCCATTAACCCGTAACATTTGATGAAAATAAGGAATATATTAGTTGAATGCTTAACGCAGCTTCAACTCGTTTTGCTGGTTTAACAGCATATTTCTATGATTGTAAGAAACTTTTTATGATTCGATAAAAAAGAGAAGAGCCAGTCCACGTGCCAATTTCGAGCTTGAAGCTGTTATTCAGTTGAATTCAATAGGTACCATTTGCGAAACAAGAAATGGCTTATAAACCGCGCGAACGGCTAAAATAGCTTGGAGACATCGCCTCGCGGTTAATGCTGGAGCAAAAAGGACGAGGAAAGGATAAGCAAAAACAGAAACTAACACGAACTCTCCTTCCCTACCAAGCGGAAACAGTCCAGCACGAAACAATGCAAGCTTCGCCCTGGCGGTTCGCCTTTTTGCCATTCTCTGCTTTCTTTTCGGCTTTGTAAGCCGCTGTGCTGTGCTATACTTTTGTTTGCGGTGTTACGTTCACTCGTCATCCTTGATTACACTCTTTAAATGTTCCGGCGTATCACCTTCTTTCTTTCATCCGAAAACATGACAATCGGATCCCAGCTGCTGTCAACCTTACAACAGATTCCTCGTAAATCATAAAAAAAAGCCAGTTTTGTCCACCCTCGAGAAAAGCACACACACTTTTATAGTTTTGCTTTACTTCGAAACCCTACCACACTCGCATCTTATTGTAAGCTTATTCCAGTTGCCTCTGCAATCAATAATCGCCGGTTCGATCAATTGGGATTTTCATGATAAGGAGAATAAGATTACAATAAGGGATTCGGCATTATGGAGCTACCACACACAGTTATCTAAATCAGTATATAAGCAAAGGAAAGAAAAGGGAGGAAATGATGTAAGGTATTTTCCAAGGGAGTGAGAGCATTGCCAAAATCCTCCATCGTACTTTTATTTTTAATGGCATCGATGGATGGAGAAAGATAGGCTGCCGGGCAAATAAAACTGGAGGTGGAAGAAATCCAGCCCTATAAGCCAGCCATCCCCTTTTAAATTCTCAAGGTGCTACCGTACGCTGGGGTTGAGTGTTGGCACCTGAAGCGTAAGAAACGTAAATCCAACCGTTCCCTTCCCCCTCAGCAGCCTCTTTTCCTCTTTTTCCATATATGTGTATGTACACTCGAAGCTCCTCTATATATATATACACACATAGAGAGCACAGAGGTGAGCGAGAGACAGGTGGAGGAAAATGCGCGAACATATAGAGGAGAGAGTGAGAGAAAGTGGTAGTATAGAAGGGAGATTCCACTCTACGTTTTATATTGCATCTCGCTCTTCCTATCTCTCAACCTTACTGGTAGATTTTCTTTCCCTCCACCCATACTTTCTCTCTCGCTAGTGGAAAAGGCCTAAACTTATCTGACTTGCTAATGCAGCAACGATACCCACCCTCGGATTGTGGCAAGGCGAGACGACTCTGATTGTTCCAACTACGCCATTTCGTCCAACGTTTTTTCTTTATTCGTTATATGTATTTTCTCGTGATTCTCGTTCTTACAGCTTTACACCTCCATTTGGATGAATAGCGAGGAATTCAGCTCTATCCTTCTTAAACTATATGCAATTAATCTTTAAGATATCCAATGGCATTCTATTGTTAGTCTGCTAACTTTTCGTTTCCATTCGATTGAAACCATACAGAAAACTGTACGAGATAGGATACTTTTGTTGTCAACTAAACAGAAAGATTTTTCCCATTGCGTGTGATTACAAGAGATCCAAATTTTCCGTGACTAGCGTCTCAAAGCAGAAAAGCCATTATAAAGCCGCTCAAGAGTCACGAAGATGTTTTCATTTTCTCTTAATCTCGAGGCAGAAAAAAGCCTTCCCACTCCAAGAGGGTTTACGAAGAAATTCGTCCAGGAATGGCGTCTTGGAGAGTTGCCGATATTATTTTCCATTCCCATGCATCCCACGGGTATAGAGACGTGCAGTGTACCCGTATCCGATGTATTATTAATCCCCGTCTAACAATGATCACGAGTTCTGGTAAGCATCGAGAATTTGCAAATTGATCACCCGTATATCCCTTGTGGGATTCACCTCCATTATTATCATTGTCATGCTGCTATATCTACAAACGATCGAGCATACCAACGCTATAATTTAGGTTTTCTATGTCTTCACTGGTGACAAATAAATGCTAAAATAGAAACTGTAAACTACACCGAAAAGTAGAATGTTTTATATATATATATATATATATATATATATATTATAAGTGTAAATCATAAAAAATAATTTTATATAGATCCTTAGTCTCCAGGCTCCTATATTTAATTCAACCTTAGTCTCTCACGAGACAGTCCTTCAATAATAAACCCAATATTGTTTGAAAAAAAGAAACGTGTTGATTAATTTTTTGTCTTGCTCATATAAGCTTGCTCTCCACGTAGCAGCACCGTTCTATTCTGGTAATTTTAAAGTACCCTTTAGCATAATATACCCATTAATATTCAGTCTATGAAAGTACTCTTGTGACTTCAAATTTAATTTCGCTCAAATCTCAAGAAAACCTTGGTAAAATTAATAAGCGGAATATCCTGCTGAATGAAATTACATCATCATTCACGTTGATTTTTCGTTTTAAGCGGTAGCATAAATGTTTGTGCGATGTTTAAGAAAATAGCAAATGAATAATTACACGTATTTAATCAGTTATTATCAGGATCAATTTGGAAAGTATACCTCTCTCACCTTCCCTCGGCGAGGGAGAGTAGGGGCGCGCTATTGGAGGTAACCTTTGGCCCAAGGGTCTAAAAGCTAAACACATAATTATGAAGGGATGACAAAGCTTGAGCGCGACCCTCCAAGAATTTGCTGAGTGTAATTCAAATCAAGCACCGCAGCGCGGGCGGCACTTTCTTCGCTCCTGTGTACCTTTTCAAGTGGAAATATAGGAAGTGTATACCTATACTAACCCAGAGAAGCCATGCGTGGCTATTATTTTTCACTGCGAGTCTTTCGAATAGTTTTGTAATTGCAAATTCCCCAAAATCATGAAAAAGTCGGATCCTTAGAATTCGTTTGACTAGCTTTAAATGAGAAATGCTGGGAATCTCTTATTAAAAGCTGGAAAAAGGTAAGTCGAGAAAATTGGCAAGCGGAAAAAGCTGCAGCAAGCCTCTAGCCTACTGTTCAATTCCATCAACCATTTCTCATCCTCTCTTTCAGTCTCATTCTCCTGAGAATAAGCATGTCCTTCAAACGTCTCGTTACCAGACTCCTGTACCTTCCTTCCGTACTCTGTTCCACTCGCTTACTGAAAATGAGTGAAATCATCTGACATATCTATGATGGTTGACGTGAATAAATAAATTGCACCCTCAAGAAGCAGAAACTTTCCACTGTAGTTACGTATATATTCACATTAACATTATCTTTTATTAATTAATAAGCTTTCCTTATTATACCTTTGCGGGAATATAGATTGCAGTCGTTTTTAACTGTGTGCACGTCATTACATACTCTCTCATGACAAAAGAATAAAAAGATAATTAAATTATCACAACGAACTTTGAATGGAACTTAAATGGTAAAATTTAAGTGTATTTATAAATATCCATCTATCATATGTTTAATATATAATATAGGGGAGACCGGGGTAAAACGGTACCCTTAAGGATAAAGGCTTATATTTAGGTTATTATTAAAAAAAAAATTGAAAATAAAACGACTTTGATTTAATATAAACCTTCTTTAAAGCGGTGACACAAAATTAAATAATTATTTTTATTTTTGATCAGTCAAATCTTAATTTAAAAAAAATATAACAATTGACGGTTTTACCCCGACCCATGGGTAAAATAGGGTACTCCACGGATTCAAATTGGATACAAAAAATTGATACAAACTTAGCATATGTATTACATGAGAAATTATGTAAATCTTCAATTTTCTAGTCAGTTCATCCTTCATGAGCCCATTTTAAATTTTTTATGCATTATACTCATCCTTCTTGTAATTTTGTTAATACGCATATTTCTTTACAATAAATACATTTATTAGGGGAAACCCAGGTAAAATAGGGTACCAGGGTAAAACAAGAACCCATTAATATAACAAAAATTATATTCCTGATTCAATCATTAATGAAGGTATGAGGTCCGATTTTACCCCGTACGGTTTTGCCCCTTAACCATACAAGTTGTATTTAAATATTATACAGACATATATCGTATGTAAATTAAAAATACGACTAACGAAATTATAGTTAAAAATATTACAAATTAAGTGACTTGAGTGAAAATTTACTCTATTAGTCCAGATTTTGTACTGAACACTTCGAAATTATCGGAAACTTTTAAGAATTATGTGCAAAAATGAAAAATAAAGCGTTTGGAAAGTAATCAAGCGCCAATGTTTACAACTTTTTGTTGACAAATATCTTCAAGTGGCACCATTACATACCTTCATTAATGACTGAATCAGAAATGTAGTTTATGTTATATTAATGGGTCCTTGTTTTACCCCGGTCTCCCCTATAATAGAGAAGCTTTCAATATCAGTCAGCTGGTGCGGCTCCTCTATATATAGCTTTCTTCTTCGTTTAGTACTGGGTAAGTTTGCGATTGTTCCTCGTTCTAATGCATTTTATAACAGGCCTCAAAAAATGATGTTCTCGCTCGGTACATTTCATCTATGCATGAATATCCGAGAGTAAATGGCGAGTGGTTCTCTTTCCACTTCATTCTCTTTTCCTTCATCCCTTTCCCGCCCCACGCCCTTTCTCCTCGGGGGAACTGCTGGAATTCAAAGCACAATTACGCGGCGGCTATTAAAAATTCACTGTCCCGAGTCTCATAATACGCCGGCCAGCCTGCTACTTTACGCAGACGAGCAGAGTTTTTACCGAAATTCGTATATGCCTACACGTTCTATACGTCTCTACGCATGCACATTACCAGCTGCACAGCTGCCTGGATTACCACCCTTGCGGATCTACCCTTTGATGAGATTCCTGATTTTACAACCGTGCCAATAATAGCCTTTTCTGCCAATTTTTCCCTAATAAGAGTGCATTCTTTTCCATAGGTCAGTATGCAGTTGCAGGTCGTGGAAAGATTCATGTGAAAGATCTTTGATGTATATAGTGATTTGGTATAACTATACGATTTGAATACCCATGGTTATCCGAAAGTAATAAAGGATCTAGAAATAATCGGTCCAATTGAACATTCCTTCGGTACGTTTACTAAATTCAAATGAGAATCGTTGCATGGTGAAATTTGTAAAGCATCAAATTTTTGTTTTGGATAAATTTGTTCTAAAAAGCCATTAGGGTTTGAGCTAAGCAGAAATATCAAATTTTTCGACAGTACTTAAATAATAGAAGACAAAAGTAAACTCAAAGCGTTTAGGGTATGATATATAGAAATTTCAGTAAGTTAATATATGTATACGACTGACGAAATGGTTAACGCGGTTAAATTTTTCTTTAACTTGTAACGAGTCTTTTTTCACAGCTCATTTCGTGCGCGCACGGTGAGCGTAACTCGAATTGCAAATTAAATTCTCTCTTTTCCCGCTGCCATTTTACCGAGTATCACACTTTTCGTTTACTTCCTCATCCGCTCTGCTTGTTTTCTCTCTCCCGAAGTGAATTTGATTCGAACCGTCTGCGCACACTATTTATGTCTACGCTGTCTTTCATAAAGCTTGCAATTTTTTCCTATCGAACTCGGGTGCAATTCTTTCCCATCCTCGCTTACTCGCAATTTCCTCATTTACCTCTTTTCCATTTCCCGCTTTGCTTTTAATCGACTAAATTCTAACGAAGCGCGGCGAAGTTCAAAACCATTAAAGGAACAGATTTGATCTCTCGGCTATATATATCTTAATCGATCTTGGCAAATTTGATGTAAAAGAGCAGGTAGCTGATCGAATAAAAATAAAAATGACAAAATATTGGATTTGGTGAGTATAAATGTTGCTCTATTGAATTCGTGTGGCTTACTGAGGTGTAATAAAGGAGAGGATGGAAAAAATGTAATTTAGATGGAAGAGGGAATATGAAGGGGTGCATTTTGGTGGGGGATGTGAAGAGAGGTGGGAGTAGTTGGGTTTGGGTACTGGAAGTACATAGAACTGCTCTTTGAAAAGAGATTTAATTACTCGACTCCGAAGCTTCCGGTCTAATGCACAGAGAGTCGTATACTGGCCCGTTTTCGCTTTTACACATGCCTCTAAACGGCGAAACACATATATTTGAACATTTACGTTCCAAACTGCTAAACGGTAAGCAAAGTACTATTACCATCAAACCACACTCCTACGATCCTAGAACTGATTGTTATTTTCACTACAATCCCAATTCAATTGTTCCAACCTACCAACTCTATTAAACGGGGATACGAGTAATATTAGTCTATTCTATAGCTTTTAAAAACATGTATTTTTCCAAATTATATCTCTCACGTACGGAATTCTCGTCCCTATTAAATTGAATTTTTTCAATCCTCAAATATCTATTTTTGTATAAATTCGATAGACTCGTTTGCTTGCTGAGCATACTATTCAAATCTAAGATGTTTCAAACCGGATATTCTCAATCCAGCTTCATTTAGTTTACTCTTCTTGCGTATTAATCAGCTCGGAATTCTCTCCGAATATTTAACAGAAGTAAATATTGAAAAATGTTCTGCCTTACATTTCAATTAAATGAACTAAGCTTCGTCAAGTTACCAGCTCCTACAAGTAAATGTTTAAACTTATTCAATTATTATTCTTAAATCGTTGTTATTATTGCACGTTTCTGGTAATACCTGGGCAATAAAAAAAAAGATATTTTAGGACAACAAGACCGAGAAGAATAGTGAATCTGTGTTGTCAGGGCAGCAGGTTGAATCTCGTTAGAGGGTGACACACCTTTAAGCATCCCTATGACCCTCCCCAGGTTTAAGGGCACCTCGGAGACACCCACTAGTGGCGTAGTCATACGTTTCAACACACACATATTCACTCAGATTCCTAACGGCAGGCACACCGTGTGCTTGAACATACACGTTTCTGACGGAATCCACAGTTATTCCTTCAGGAATGCGTAGGCTTCTGAGACTCGGGACTGGAAGGGCCATAATTCGACGCTCAAGTATGACAAAACGTATTGTGTAAGGGCGGAACACTGAGCAAATAGCCATAAAGGACTTAGCCGAGTGTTGGTAAGACACCGCTGGTAGATTGGGTGGACATGAAGGGAAGAGAGGGGGGAGGGGGGGGGGGGGGCAGAGAAGGAAGGAGAGAGGGCCCGTAGGTTCTACTAGTGCACCCTCAGGTACTGTTCCGGGGGGTGTGGTGTAGCAACCCTTTCGGAGTAATAATCGGGAACGATACCCCAGAGAGACGTCTGGTTGTCCGACGACCTGTATTAGGACGAATGGTAATAATGGAACGCTGCATACTAACGATATTTACAGCCTAACGCACGATCAACCGATTGCCAATCTTTGCTTCTGATTCTTAAAACTAAAGCCCATTGGCAAAGTGCCAGGATTTCGATTAGCTAAATTTTCATTGATTCGTAATCAATTCTCCTGTAGTTGTATATATCGTTTATTGTTTAATGATTACTACTTTTTTATTCAAGGGAGCTTCCCGTACCTGAAGATTGCTTTTACGATACACAAGAGAATCAAACGAGCCCTTGGTGGCTCCGCTGGAAATTTAGACTAGTGTAAGAGTGCGGGAAGTCCGTAGAGCCATCGTTATTTATTCGTCGTTTAATAAGCAATCTAAATTCCGTCCATCCTTACCAGGCTACCGCTATGAAACGGCAACCAGCAGTGTTCGCGCCACTTACAGAGTCAAATCTCTCGAAATTGATGCTTCGGCCATTTCTGAAGTGGGAAATGAGAACCCAGCTATACCACGCCATCTGCTTTCTTTTATTTCGTAAATTGGATAATTTCAATTGGACTCGAATCAGGAAAACTCGCGAAACTGGAGGAATCTGCGTGAAACTCAATTGGCTATCCTTTGATTACCTATAAAATTTCAATAAAAACTTTATCTCCCAGCTTTTATACCTTATGCTTAAAAATTCTATTTACGATATACAAAATAAATGCATTTCAGTGATTACACAAATATAATACCCTAGACAACAGGATTGTGTATACGTTGTTAGTGCAATTATGAGATGAATCACCGTTATAGAACACCTTTATTATTCAAGTAAATTTGACAAATGTAATAAATCGCTTAACTGTAGACGGTTCTGTAGTTTTGGAGCATTTTACGTTGTTAACGCATATGCAGCAGCAAACTACACATTTAATTTGAAAAGCCAGACGAGTCAAGCTATTGTACTGTAAGCTGGTACAAAAGGGGCCAAAAACCAGCTTTGCTATTTCACGATCGCAGCAACACTGTTCTGTAACGCTGCCACTGTTCAGCCAGCCAACATCATCCTATGTACCGTTTCTCGCTAATCTCCAAGAGTAGTCGAAAGCGGCGGAAAATCGCTGGGAAGAGGATTCAACACCATCACGTTGTACCTTTAATTACAAGTTTGTTCTTGCAAAGCACTGAGAGTACCGTGGCCTGACATCCTCTATAGTATTCATCACTGTCACATTCTTCGATTTTAGTCTAGATAATTTCATTACCGTCAATTAGTGTACAAAATTAACATACTTTTCAATACCTCATATAATTACTCTTCATTCGAATAATATCAGGAAAAGTGAACATTCCAGAAATATTTATAAGGCTCATTTTGATTCTCTTTACCATTTAATAATAATTAATACTGATCCTGGTCGAAAATATAGTTTCATTGCAACAATTAGTTGTATATAGTCATCGCAGCACGATTATATTAATATCATAATTATTGACTGATTCCTGGCAGAGAGAGAGAGAGAGAGAGGAAATCTAAATGAAAATTGATGATGTGCAGAGGTTGAAAATTGGGTCTATAAAATTTGTTGGTGAGAAAATAGATTCTCTTTGGCTTAATTTCAGCGAATTAATTCGTCGGTAGGAAGGAAGTTTCGGTTTGCTCCGCGATGAAACCTCCGGCAGTTAGGATAATGCAATGCCGGAAGCGGAAGGGACGACTACTACGAAGAGGACGAGGAGGACGATGACGACGACGACGACGACGACGATGACGGCGGCCAGCGGCAGGATGCCGTTGCTCTGCTCCGAGGCTTTTGTACGAAATAATTGAGACATGAAATACTTGGGCGATGGTGCCTGGGTTTTAACGTAAGCATTCTATTGTCTCGTGGCGTCCCTAGGAAAAGACGGGAGGGACTAGCAGCAGCTCAATGAAAGCGCAAACGGCAGCCCGTTGCTGATGAGTACCACGTCGTGCTTGCAGCTTACGTGCTTCACGGGATTAAATTTATTCTCTGTTCTCTTTCTTATATTCGTCATATCTTCCCGTGTCTGGAGTCTGGTCCTTCATTATCAAACTCATTCATTATCAACATCTCTGCGACATTATAAAATTTCGTTAAATTATTTCATCCTTGAGCATTAGATTAATTTCTTCCCTATCTTTAATCGAAATTGGATTATGCCCAGGATGAACCCTATATATCTATTTGCTAGATATGTTCTATAACGCTTTCCCACATCTTCCATGTCATTTAGTCCATCCAGGTGGAAGTAATTTCAATTATATCCAAAATTCTACATCATTCCAAATTAATTTGCATAAAGTTTGCACGTTTGGATGCAATAAGATTCAGTTTTCGTGCGGTAAGTTGTTGAATATACATGTGAGCGCATTTGATGAATATGAATAGATCATTTACGTAGGATAACAGTGTAAAATTTTTAATTTAGAAGTCAAAATTTATCAGAACATTTTGAATGAAAGATACATATGGAAACGAGGAAGTTTGGAGCTCGATCCGGATAACACTGGCGAGTAGGAACTTGACACAAATACGGAAAAACTATATAGTGAGTACTAACTCGACACAGTGCAGATTATGTCATTAAATTTAATTGCAAACGGAGTGAGCTCGCTCTCAATCTCTCCCTCTCTCTTTAATTGTGAATGGAGAACTGGTGTGATCGTCAAGATATGAATAAAAAACTTGAAAGTGTAAATGAAAATATACATATTTTATTGTTGAAACTCGCAAAAAGTAACATATATATTTTTAAAAATATAACATTTAAGCAGGTATATGCGTTATATTATTTCTGACCCGTAGCGTTTCTCAACAACTTATTTACTAATGCTAGCCTATAAGGAAAGGACAGATTTTTGCCAGTTTTATCATACGTGTAAACGGACTGATAGGGATTGTGTGTGCTTCCGTGCTATAGGTGCATTTCACGAGCAGCACCGGCAATTCCCGCACAAATGCGTGGCAACCGACTATAAACGCTCGACGCTCCATGGAAATTTGACACGCGGCAAGACGAGCCCGATACTTGACACTCGCACTGGAATATCGTACGAATCATACATAGTATTTCATTTTCAACAGTTGTCTAGTCATAGAAATTGCACGTAAATAAACTTGAGAAAAAATCTGAGTGTGAAAGAAATAAGTATAAATTGTAGATACATCTATAATGTTGAACGAATTGCACGCGAGTAACGGTAATTTCCTCAAAATAGTTTTCCTCCGTGATTCCAAATTATGGTATGGGATTGGATTTGTAAGACTGCAGGATTATTATAACCCATTTCGTTTTGGATCTCATTGATTTCTTTTCACCCGATGCTCATTACTTTTCGCTCTTCTTCCTTTAACTCTTCGTTTTCTACTTTATCGTATAATAACTTTAGACACAATACGCTCTTCTCGCTGCTGGTAATTGTTTTCGCGCACGCCGAGCCGCAGCGCGCTTATGAAATTAATGCGTTGCAGCCTTGCAGCCATATTCCGTGTGGCAAGTGGAATGGGCAACTCTGTGGAAGTCGTTGGGGTTGGAAAGGATGGTGGAAGACAACGAAGGTATTTTAGACTGACTGTACGTGGCTCGGATATAGCTTGCCAAGGTACGCACATGCGTTCCGTTCAGCCGGAATTACGCAAATAATTTGCATTTATGAAAAATGAAGAACAAATTGTTTCACAAGTCAATACGTTCATGCGAAGTGCGTTCAAAGAGATAACCATAAAAAGAAGTACCAACAAATACATGAGGCAATGTGGAAAAAATCACTGAAACCTGCTGCGGGGCCACGTGATTTCCAGTGCGAATTGTAAATGAAACGACCCAATCACGGTGCTTCCGAAATATATATAGGTATACACTTTTAGTCCAATTTATTTATTTGCCCTACACATTGCCGCACTTTATCATGGCGAGACTTCCTTTTCGAACGACTCGGCCATCAATAGCTCCAACCAAGTGTCGTAAAAATAAATAAACACTCAATGTATATAGCTAATGTTTCTATTTGCACGATTGAGCCCGGATGCAACAGAGACACTTGCAGCACTTCGTAGAGCTGATCCGATCGAAGCTCTTAAGATAAAAATAAATATATTATCGTTGCGAAATCCTTGTAGAATTGCGCTGTTAAACGGAAGAAATTCGTGGCTCATTAATATTGCATTGTAGCAAACTTTAAAGATCGAATAGCGAAGATTTAGCAAAGAGCGAGATGGTGGAAAGTACAGTTGGTTGTGTGTCGCGTGCAACTGGGACCTTAACAGTAGAAAATACAAACGCCTAGCTTGCTAGGGTCTAAGGAGACTGGGGTGAAGGGGGAGGGGGCTTTAGTACGATTTACCGGGCCGCTTTGTGCCGAGCCTCATCCAGTCTAAACGACGTTGAAACGCTCAGTAGTTTTGTTAAACTTCTCCCTCTTCTCTTTTCTTTTACCTTTATTTTCAACGTTCTCTCTCACCTACACACACACAAACACACTTTGCTCCTCTTAAACAATCTAAAACCTCTTCTACTTTACATTAAAACAGAGATTGAAATTCTCAAAGGAACCTTTGGTGATTAACAGCTTGTTGATTAACAGTTTGCTTCGATTTTGCTTCAATAGATTATTATGATTATTACCAAACCAATGAACAGCATTTAGTGAGAAATTGGAACATTTATTGTCATTAAGTAAAACTTGTTTAATTTATTTTAAAAATTGTCGAAAGAGTTTATATTTAGACATTTTTGTTGATTGTACAAGAGATCTCTAAGCAGTCTATATATATACTACGTAAAACCGGTATGGTCCTTATGGCTGGTGGGCAGGTGCATAAAGCAGTTCATATTTACGCATATGGCGAGGTCGCGTGTTTCCTGGTATAATACCAGGTCTGGCACGCTCACAATCAGCCCCTTCCACCCCCGTGATTCTCAACCATTCTACCTTTCTTATCCTTGTTGGAATACCGAGTTCTCTATAAGAGACGAGAATATAAAGCCGTACGTATATACTGCATGTATATCATTGATAAACGTCCATATCGGTGCCTCTTACCGCTATCTTCAACTTCCCTTCGCCCTCTGGCTGAATTTCCAGTCTGGAATCTATAAATCGTAACCGGCCACCTCCTAATGTACATTGTTTCTTGCTTGGGAAGCAACACTTTAGCCATTATCGTAGGAACTGTAAATACCTAATCTATCCTCAACAATAGAACTTAATTTATATTCGATTAATTCTATTTATACGTCCCAAATCATAAACTAATAGCTTTTTTTTCGCTTTTTCAGGTACGTACTGCTAGAGAACTTTTTTGGATTCTGCCGATAGGCTTGTGTAAGCAATTTTTATTATTTACCTAATATGGTTTGATTGAGTATTCGTTATACCGAGCAACGAATTGTGAGACGGTATACGTAATATAAGTGCAGATGCTTTGAGGGAGGAAGACTTGTTTCCGGTATTATTTTATTACAATCTTACACATCTTGAAGAGACCTGGTCTCCGTTACGTTATTGGTGCACTACACTGACCACACACTCCATCGTAAGATTATTAAGAAGAAAATGATTTTCCACGCGCGTTCCTATAATGGAAGAATCGATAATATCCTGAAATGGCTTGTAGCAGCGGTCGTAGAACGGTGCGAGGTTCGTATATTATCGGGCCGATGTCCAAATGGATGTACTTGAGCTTCCTTTAATGGCTTATTAATGCTGGCTGCACGCGTCTGTAAAGTGCTCGTAAAAAAGACCGGGGGTCAGATGTGTGAGCAAAGGATGAGAGAAATGAGGCAGGGAATGAAAGAAACGAGAAAATGACGCGTGAAAGTGAAGGGTGGGAGGAGAGGGAAGAAGGAAAAGGTCTGAAGGATCCCTGACGATCTGCACGTGTTGCTGCCTCGGAAGTAGCAAGTGCATTTACTGGCAGAATTTAAGATCCCCACCTTTCACCACTTAGCCTTTCTAGTATATTTCACCTTTGGGACTTGGTTCGACGTGATCTTCTTCTTATTCTTGGCTCAACGAACGATCGTTTATACCGTGTGGCATAACTTTTCACCTGTCTGATCGAATAACCGGGGAGTCAAAACTCTGAAATTATCACAACACTTAAATTTTCTACCGAGCAAAATGATTATTTTATATTTATTCCTGATCGCACGGTTTACAAATCAATTTAAGTAAAAGTTTTACAGCTACGAATGGGGTAAGAAGTTGGAAGTAGGGGGTCATTTGCCGTGAGCTCGACACTGTAAAGAAGGAAGTGAAGGAGCTAGGGAAAGATGGGAAAAGAGTCGCGGTGCCACAAGGTTTAAAGCTTCGAGGGTTCGAGTGGAGGAGTCACGTATAACTCTCAGGCTTTGAACGTCCGCCATCCCTGAAAATTTCCACGTCGAATTTCGTGGGATTCTTTGGCGAGGTTCCAAAGGGACCTTGAAGACGGCCGCGCACGCATCCAGCCACACCTGCCACCCCTTTACCACCCTCTACCACCCCTCTGCCACGAAAAGAACGTCGGGAGCGAGAGTGGGAGGGAGCGCGCGACTACCTGGCAGTTGTAATATTTTCGCCGATTAAGCGTTAGACTGGAATGGGGAAATTGAATCGCGCCACTCGACCGCCAGTTGTCGTTGGCATCCAGCCAGAGAATATAACCCCACATAGACAGGCTTTCTGCGCTTGCTTTCGCCGTTTATTCGCCAGAGTTTTTCGGCTGGAGCGCCAACCGATAAATATCCAAACACTTAGCAAGTGTTTTCAGACCTATACTACATTAGGAACTAACGGCGAGAATCACTCGCAATATTTTATGCTTCGTCGACATTAGTTATGCTTTTTCCTCTCGCCAGTTTCATTGGAAAGATTTTATATTCATTCCTGGCTCTTGTTCACTCGATTGCAGATTTTCTGAAAAATAGCTTGTCACTTAATTGAGGGTATTATTGTGCTTTAATTCGTTCAATTATTCAAACCTGTCCGTCAGCTGAAAGCTTTTTTTTCAAACCGGAAATAATATCAAGATAATTAAAAGAGACGGTAAGAGTTATTGTGCTGTTCGTTAGGAAATTTCTTGTTAATAATTGTCCTGCATGAATAGGAAAATATTGAATATTTTCAAAGTGCCTAGGAGACTGCTTTAACGAAGCCTCGATTTATCGAACGAGCAACTTCTTTGAAGCATCGTCATCTTGTACGGTATTATGCGGTTTTGGCGTTTGAAGTGTTAATCAAGCAACCAATACATTTCAGCCTGTGAAAACAAAGTCTAAATAACTCGAGATGTAAATACTGTTTCGAATAGGAAATACGTTTCCTCGCTCTTTCTCTATCAGGTCCTTCCGTTCCCCCTTTTGCACAAAAGTGTCTCCCTACTGGTCTCTGCTAGGCCCTCCTTCCGAAGCTCCGATGAAGCAGACAAGGGGGGATGCTGCCACTTGACGAATCTTCACTGCTCTCCCACTTAAAGAACTTTACAAAACTAGACGCCTCCCTAAAAGTATCCACTCAAAAGTTTTTCGTCTCCTAATCAGAGTGAATCCTTTTCTACAATATTAATCGCTTCATGGCCGCTGTGAAAACCTATATATACTATATAAATTAGATATTATTATATACATTTTATTTTGAAGCTCTTATACCGTATGTGATATACATAAAATAGCTTAAATTTCAAGCTTGTTGGCTCACTACACAGTATAATAATATTTAGTTGTAAAATCTAGCATATTACGTAGAATAAAATGTGTACGCATCGGATTTGGCGCGTGTAAGTTTGCGACGACAGACTTTAACGAATCAATCTGCGGGAGTGTTAATTAGTGATCTGAGACGGTCTAAAGCCATGAATGATTTAGTGGGCAGACATTGCTAGCAAAGAGGTTTCCCGTGTTCGAGTGTCGCTTAATGCATATTGTAGAGAGACGAGCGTCATTCAAATGCCTTAAATTCTAGTATATATACCGGGGTCAACCTCCTCTCATTTGACATTATAATACGAAATTGGCTATGCAAACTTTGTCACTTGGAGTGATTTTTTTCTAGCAGAGAGGCTCGCCTCATTTCCATGAGATAAGATTACAATTGCGGTAGAAGTCTTTGGGCTGCTGGGATATATTTGAAGCTAGGGGCAGTTTGTTAAAGTAAGCACCTAACTCCGCGGTACAGAGTGGTGTTCGGGAAATGGATTCACTTTTGACAGACACGCCTACTCGTCCCTAAAACTCGAGTCTTCCGTTCGACTCTTCCTTCGTTTCATTTTGTTTGGTAGTGCGAGCTCGCTAGCCCGACCAGTAGTACCGTCAACCAATGGCATTATGCAAATGAGAGGGCACCACGCCAGTACGGGAACGTCGGCAACTACTCCATTCAAGTTTCTCTCTCTCTCTCTCTCTCTCTCTCTCGAGCTTTATCCAACTATACCTATGTTCCCCTCCACTATCACACTCTCAAGAGTCCTACCGAGCAGCAATAAGTCCTACTGGCTGCAGCAAAAAGGAAAGCCGCGCCTCGAAAGCTTTGTTCCCCTAAAACATTCGTCACGATTTCTCAAGCCTTTCTTTTTAAACGTGTCTCCTCGCTGAGGGCGTCCGATCGCTCTAACGCTTAAACCATTTCACGTATAAATCAGCTTCTCCAAGAAAACCAGCTCTTTCCAACCGACAAATCAATCCGCTTTTAAACGCTCGCTGTGTCAATCCTGGTGACACATTCGCTCCTCCTCAATGGAAACTTTTATAAGAGTCTAATGGTGAAAGTTCGCATTTATAATGGGATCGAATAGAAAGGTTTATGTCCTCCTTGCTTTTAATGAATAATATATTATTAGATTCGCCTGGTACGCGAACTTGCAAGTTTATACCACGTTGGCGGTTAATTGCGTCCAGCGAGCAATCGGAGGAAAGTTTGTGAGAAAATAGCGATGAAAGGACGAGAGAGAGAGAGAGGGAGAGAGAGAAAGGGTCGTGGAGCGCGACGAAGGGCAAAAGTTGGGAACGCAACAGGACTGGCGGAATAAGTGATCGATTCGCTGATAATTGCGTTAGTGCGGATGGAAGGTATATATAGCGACGCGGCGTGGGCGCCAATCAGCCACGAATAACGTAATTACGAGCCTGCATTACTGCACGCACGTGAAATCAGTCGATTCTCACCTCTTTGCCTAGTCGTCACGCCTATATGTATATATACGCGTCGTTACCCAGTCAGAAATCCAATCCGACCCGAAACATTCACCCCTCTCTCATGCTAAATAGCACTAGCACCAGCTGTTTCCTCTTTACCAACAACTTCCTTCCACTTCTCGACCTCAATCTTAATCTATAAACACCATCTTTTCGATAAACCTGCTTCTCCTGTATTAGTCATGAAGAATAATTATTTAATCGCTAGGATTTTCTCAAAGTTTTTCCGACACGTACTATATATATATATATATATAGCAAACCCACCCGTATTGTCAGTGATATTTATACTAGATCTTGTCCAAGTTTGAGTCGACTGTGAGTACAAGTATTTCATTCAGTACCCGCAGATTACAGCTCCGGTAATTTCGAAACGAGCCATAGCAGTTTCAAGACAATGCCTCCAGCTGCTGAAGACGAGCAAAAGTTTCAAGGTTGCGAGCGAGTCTAAAGTTAGCGAAAGGGTGAAAGTTATAATTGGAAGTTTTAGAATTCAAGAAACAACGCAGATTGTATATCCTAAACATCGCAGCTTAAAATCTACGGAGAAGGTTATTTAGTTGGGGTCCGAAAAACTGATCATACTTTCATCGAAAAAGTTTATCACAGAGGCATTCTTTCGCCAAGTTATTACATCGAGGCATGCCATAGAATAACGAGCTCCGATATTCCGTTTCGGATCCTTTAACGAAACTTCCGAGCCTTGTTAAATCAAGTATGCAGCTACAGCAGTATGGTGTAACAAAGCAATCCAATTTACATGGTCGATCAGTGCTTTCTGACGTATATATATATATTCTATGGTTAGAAAATGAAGATTCTATGTTAAAAGACTTTCCTGATGCGTAAGGAAATACATGTACGGTATTGTCATAGAAAATGGCTGGAAGATCGTATAAAGTTTGACAGATAGAAACAATCAGAGCCAGATATAATGTTATTATATCCATAAATCTCAGGCTAATGAGTATGGGGCAATTTTTATAGATTTTCTTGACGTGAAACGGAGATCAGTGCTTATAGCACGAGGTTAAAAGAAGCTGGCTAAGTTAGTATATAGGGAGAGGAGGGTATTCGATAACAGTGTACTGTAAGGCGAAGCCTAGCTCTCGAGGATAATAAAGATTTATCGGGTGCCTTTGTGCCGTCTGCGCTCGCTTCTAAGTGGAATGATCGACAGGACAGTAGAGGAGCTGAATATGGACAAGGGGAAGAGAGGAATCGCGGGCCTTCTCGCATACATTAGTTCGCTTTCAGAGCGATTGAACTATTTGAATTAACGGCGACCAAAAAGGAGGTGGTTTTTATCGTGGCTAATTCGGCAAACTCCGTTACGAGTCGGCACGCTCGCCGAGGCCATAAACCAGATATTTCGAACAAATCAATCTGAGTGCTTTCTGCCTCCCTCGCAGTAGCAACAGCAAGACGTTCTTTGTACTCAACTCGCGTAAAACTTTGCCATTAAAGCTATTTTAAACTATCAGCTTTACAGTCGCACTAAAGTTTTTCCCAATTTCCGAATAGATCGAGTCTATACGTACCGTCAAAACTTCCTTTCATTCGCGCAGATATTAACGTTTTTACAACGATGCCTGTAATTTAATAGCTCGCTTCACGCATATATACGCGTGAACGATCGCGAATGTGAAAAGCTTGCGCGCGTGCATTTATTGGGGAAAGAGCAGCAGCTATATAGAGGTGAGCGGGGAAAGAGGTAAAAAAGCTGTTTCGTAGGATAAAAATAAGGAGAGGGTGAATTTTCGTGATGTCTGCATGAAGGTAGGATACGCCGTGCCGCCTGCGGTCTAAACGGCTGTTCGTTCAATGTGGCTCCACCGGACGAGAGCCGATAAACCGACTTGTCGAGGCTCCGCGCCTCCGCTGTTGCTCGTAAAACCGCCTTCTCTCGCCACCTCGCTACATAACCCTTCCGCTTCGGTCCATCCTCTTCATCCACGTATATGCAGTACGCGGTCCTCCCAAGGTCATCACGTCCACCAGTTCCGTCCATCTTCTATTCTCGATTACTACTCTATACTCTGTCCTACAATGTAACTTCTGCAGATATCCTCAATGTCCACCTTCCGCCTTATATATATATATATATATACACTATACTATACTATATATGCATGATGTACGCCGCATTCTACCTGCACCTTATCTTTCGCTCGTAAAACCTATGTAATACTGTGTCCGTCATACCAAAACCAATTACTCTTATCTCATATTTATCTTCCCTTCGCTATACATTCTCTCTCTGCTAAATTGTCTTCCGCGTTTAGCTTACGCATAACGTGCGTTGTTTTATCAATTTAAATTTAAAAGATTGCGGGGATTCTATATACACTTTGGAGGATTCGAAACAGTGTGAAATCGCCGATCATTTTGATTCAGCCTTTAAAGTCGCGCATGCGGAATAAAAGAATAAGAAACTTTCTGATTGCCATCAACGATCGCTTCTGCGGAAGCCTCTTTGGATTTGCGCAATCGTACAGGTTTTAAAGTTACAGGAGCTTGAATTTTATACCGTGAAATCTTGGGATTTTCCGTAGGTCGCCAAGCCAAGCTTTTGCATGCAGACTTTCGCCTCTCGCAAACTTTCGTTGTCCGGCGCGATCACTAAACTGTCAGGTGCAGTCTTCGCCAAATTTCCCCAAGCCTCTCCTTTCTTCCAATCGTTTCTTTCACAAACTGAAAATCATCCAAAGATTAAAGAATCGACAAACTTGGACCTGTCTTAGATGAAAGCTCGAAATGTTCCTTTTGAGAAATTCGTTTCTCCGGTCGATCGAATGAAGCAGAAATGACATTTGGTCACAGATTGAATTTCTAGCTTTGACCGAATGTGCAAAAACAATTGAAAAATTTATATGAACACAAAATAGTACAGATTTGTTTCAAAAGATCTGTATTTTTGTGCAAGACTGTATATAAGTTCAAAAGGAATGGAAAGTGTTGCAGTACATATCTATATATCATTTGGCTTAGGCGTGCATGCTCTCTTTAGTCGGAGTCTCCTCAGGTTTGTCGAAGAAAATGGAGGCATAGCTAAAAGAATATCGCAAAGTAGAGCCCCTAAGGCTGCTTGTATAAAGTATCGTGGAGGCCATATAGTTGAAATAGCGGGGTGTTATTAAGCATTTCATACAGCAGTACATCATCCCTCGACACTTATTGACTCTTAGCTTCGAATTGAAAGTAGGTCCGCGCTTGTCCTATTTATTATCGAGTTTCGAAGGCCAGAGGTGCGGGAAGCTGCGTCAGCCCTCGCGAAAGGGGATGAAAAATTGTTGGAATTTTGGGTAAAGTTCGTTTTTCCCCCGAGCAACGCTTAATAAAAGGGTCTCGAATGGTCCCACTTGCGCCAGCTCGTCTCTTTCCATTCGCTGACAAATTTTCGCCCGACAGCCTCCATGCCGAGCCTCGTATACGTAAATTATGTTATGGCCTGCCGCATTTTTTCGCCAAACTGTAAATTCTACATCAATTATCCCGAAGAATGCTCTGTATAGCATATACTTGTGCGACCTGTACATACTTTAAGAATGTAAGTATGGCGGAACGTAATTATGTACCGAGAAAGGATCAGACGAAGCTCGCTATTATTTTTAATAGGATCGATAATATCAATGATATTATTTACATTATTATACCGCTTCTTTTTGTCCCGTCGAGTTAAAAAGATCTTAATTAGCTGTGCTCGCTAAGGAATACTTATCGATCACTTATTTCGTATAATTCAGCTGGAAGACAAGTGGGCGGAAATCATGCGATACCAGAGGCCATCTCATAACAAATCCAGTTATTTCGCTAGCGCCAAAACCGTTGCATAATAATTAATATTAAAATTATACAGTGAGTAAAGCGGGAGCTTTAATATAAATTCATACCCACCGACACGATGAATTATTCAGAATACAATTTGAAAAAACGAACGGCAAACTGGCATGGCATACGTATACGCAAAACAGCATTCGGTAGTCTCTAGTTCGGATTGCGAGAAAAATAATAAGCAACTAAACGGATAACTCGTTTTTTTAGATGCATTTCTCCTCTACCAACGGCGCGCAATATTCCTTTGATTAATGCTGATAAAATTCATTATTAATCAAAATTATCCGTGCACTTTATTTCATGCTACAGCAATATTCCAGCTAATGCTATTATAACTTGCACGAATAATCTTATTTGAAAAAGACAATGGATTCGTTAGAGTAGCTAGTATAACGAATGTAGATTATATTTAACCTGTTGAAATGTAGAAGGCGTTGAGTCGCCGAAAGGACGTACAACTGCTTTAGCCGTGCCCTAGCTGCAGAGCTTTTTCTCCCCTTTAGCCTGTAATTCACAACTATCGGTCGTTGATTCTTACTCATCGTAATTCGGCAGCCCTCGCGCAGCTGTTGCTGCCAACCGAGTAGGGAAAGACGAAGAAGAGTGGTTTAACAACTCCGATGATAAATCCCACCTGCTGGCAGCCCGTTCTCAAGACGAATCACGTCCAAAGTGTTGAAACGCGAAACTACTAACCATTTCCGGCCTTTACCTCGCACAGCATCAACATTATTCCATATAGACCTGTAAAAACTGGACTCTGTTTGGCGAACAGCCATGTTTTTCCAAAAGTTTATACTGCACTATTCGTACTAACACTTTCCCATTAAAGTAGCCTAAGGATTTTATTCTATATACAAAAAAACCAAATACAAATTTCGTACAAGCACAATATTTAGCAATAATGCACTATATAAGACACTTTTAAGATTTTGTGCACCGCGACAGGAATGAAGACAGCATTTTATATGGATCAAGAGTATTAACGTTGATGTCCGGAGCTTTGGCAGTTTAACGAGACAGTTTGCCAAGAGCTGATCTACGTTTAGATATTTTTCTCATCAGCATTCGCCCGACTGCGTAAGCGTAAGTAAGACTTAGGTTTAGCTGGAAAGAGCTGCGGAAGCGGGAAATCAGGGGGGAATGAGAGAGAGAGAGAGAGATCTATAGTGCAGAGTGCAGAGGTTAGAGCAGGTAGGAACGCGTGTAGGATGGACATGACAGCGAAGGGGAGCATATTTTTCTTGAAATTTGTCGCGGCTATCTGCCCTCAGGGATCTACCCTCGCGTATAATTCCTTACCGGAGAAGCTGCAAATCTTCAGACCTCTATCTCCCGCGCGCGCACCGAGTACTCCCTTTCCTCCAACTTGCGTCAAAGGCGATATAAACGTTTAAGCCGCTCCAACTCCAAGAAGCTACGCGCGAGTTTCCCTAATATCTCTCCTAACCTGCACATCCAGCCTCGGATACTTTTCATGCTAACTTTGCCACACAGTCTTGCTCAACGTACCATCGCGCACCGCCTCTGGTAAATCAGCTACGAGACGCTCTATCCGAGCCAGGAATCCGCTAATATTTTCCACCAACTCGCCAAGGAGAAAATAACATTTTTTTAGGCCCCAAGGCGCGCGATATCGTCTATAGTAATACCTCATTGTAGAACGTAATGTGTCAGCATCAGTTATATTCCCAAAGGAAAAACAATTGACTTTGAATATTGTTAAATGCAGGTCGGGTATACAATGCTCTCGTTTCACGGGTAACCAAACGTTTTTAGCGTATCGTAAGAAGAAAAACAAAAACGCTGTTTTATCGTACGTTGTCAGCCAATTTGCCAGATAGCATGCACAATTGGTATTAAAATAGACGACGGCAGCTGGACGATATTTCAATGGAAGCACAGCTTTATCTTGGATTTAACTATAGCGACGCACGTAATCCGGTCGGTGCGCGCGGTGTTGGATACGAGGAAGCGAGACATTAAATTTGCCTTGGCGCAAAGTCAGAAGGAGAATCGCGGGTATTAACGGGGCTGGTGTAAGCGGGGTCGCATAGGTGAAATCAGGAAAATCTCGTGTGGCTGCGCGATCCGAAGAGGGTGTGCGTCCCTTACAGCCGGCATCCGAGGACCACGTGCTAGCTTTTGCATTATAAGGGCTGAAGACGTCGCGCGTCTTCAACCCGGCTCGATTTAGGGCTGGATTTCGTGCGGGAAGCAGCACAGTGTCGCTTGTCACGAGGCATTCTCAATCCCCTTACACCCTATCGTGCGTGCTAACTCCATATGGCGGTCGACGTTACTTCAGAGATTGATACTACTCTAGATTCCCATGCCTGCTGTAAATTAACGCCCTTGCTTCCTCTCTATATAATATTAATATATACACTTTATACGCAAAGTGTCAAAAGTATCGTACTTGCTTAAAGAAATCATTAATGTTATCGCTTTTTAATGATTTTTCCTTGACAAATTTAATTCTATGACCTTTCGTTTGCGCTATAAGAGAATGATTAAGGGCTATATATACTCTTGAATTACCATAACTCGGGGTATACTAGTGCACTGTTAGTTAGCAGCGAGATAAGTTGAGTCTGAGACACGGTATAGTATAAATAACCGTCTCTGTGTCGTTCATGCACTCCTCGTGGGAATTTAAATATTTAGTGTGACCCCATGTAAATAATCGATAGGTCCTGGCACCTAGCCATTTGTATTTTCTCGCTCTGTGCTAACTGCGTGTACTTGAAAGATTCACACCACCCAACGAGTTTTCCAGACTACCCAACCTTCCTGAAAAAGGAAGAGTACCCCAGGCTAGACAATAATGCTAAAGGAGTTGGAAAATTGTCTGGCTTCCAGCTAATTTTAATAGATAATTTTTCATCTGAAACATTTTCTTCGCAATATCGAGACATTGATGCAGGGCATATACTTGATGAGGATTTAACTCAAATCCGAAATTAATATTTTGGAAAAGTCTTGTCAACTTGTAAGGGACTCTCGATTAGAATTTATGCAATTGACATATATAATAATTTAGCAATATAAGTTTTAACTCTTATTTAGCCATTCAATGTTTTTAGAAGGTTATAACTCGTGAGAAGTTTGTCGCAAAAGTTTGGCTAAATCCGTCATATGGGACATTGCATTCTGGAGAAAAGTCAGCGTAGTACCAGCATGTGTGAAAGTTCGTACCTTGGAGACAAGTTGCAAAATATTTCAGGTCTAGAAACTTTCAATTCCTACTCGCATCTCAGTAGTCCTGTTGATTTAATAACTCCCACCTTTGTTCCTAAGTATTATTAATACCGCTCTATATTTTCTCATTGTGCCCGCGAAAGGGTTAAAATGTAAAGGGGACTCTCCATTAATAGTAACGACGGTCGTACAACTTACTTCCCAGTTTCTGTTCCGTAATTGTGTCCTCTCGTTTTCTAGACACCAGGAATAATTTCTACCCGCCTTTCGACTAATCGAAATATTTGTCTCTCTTGACAGCTCTTATTAACGCACCAGAACTTTCATCTAAGGCTCACTTGAAGAGCGTGACTGCTTGTCCAACAAAATCTGTCTTTCTATTAAGCGAGTGATGGATATAATAGACTCTCTGAAGTACTGATTATGTTCACACCACTGTCAGTATTTATTTAAATCTTATAAACTTCACATAAAATAAGTCAATAAAATTTCATTCTCTGCTTTGACATTATTATTGGATATATAAGGGATACTTAGTTTGAATTGCCCATTATTTAAAGGATAATATTAGCTCTCTTGTAATTCTAACAGCATTGTGGGAGGTCCAATAAAATCTCTAACCCCTAAAAACTGTGGATTTTTTTAACTGAAAATCGATGAACTTATTGCAGGCTTTCTGTGTAACGGTATATCATGTATAGTGTAAGGGGATCTATACTATAATTTGTTTCTGAGTTCGAGCTGTCAAGCAGACTAGCGATATTATTATATTGAATGCCATATGTGCTGATAGTTAACTGAGAAATAAAACAGAGCTTTGGTGGAAGAACCGAGGTAATTTTATTAACTTTAGAATACTTGTTAGAAAAAATAGTAAAGTTCGGAAACTTTTTAAATGGAAATGCAGAAAATCTGTGGATGATTGGGGGCATAAAAGATAATATAAATAGAAGGGAGAGTTTGGTTGTAACATTATCGCTGGTACCCCAAAACCAATTGAATTTATCGAGAGAAAAATCCGATAATTCAGGTATTCCGAGTAATAAATTTCAGTGGTATGGATTGCAGTTTTGGAAATCAATTTTTCGAAGCAACTTTTCCATGGGTTTCGAATAATTTAGGAAAAACCGTCGGGACGTGAAAATTTCACGCCATGACCGTCGATTTGAGACCGGGTTGAATGATATTGACGCACACTACATACATAAAAGCTTCGATCCGGCACGAGAGTGGGAATCGGCAAAAAAACGAGGCGCGTACGCACGGGGACATTCGAAATAGGTGATGTATATATATACATAGGTATAGGCAGTACGCTTCTTTCAGCGGGAGCGCGGCATACCATATTTATTTAGGAAAAAGCAAATCAGTGTGACGTCAGAGCGGTCGTCGGAACGTGTAATGCCCGGCGCTCGCTAGGATTACACGAATGAAGCGTATGGACCGAGAGCAATCGGAATAAATCGTTTCGCCGTGAAAAATGATCCGTATCGCTCTTGCCGCGTTGGAATACGAAAAAGAGAATAAAATGACGCTGGTCCTACGATTGAATCGTCGTCGTACCTCCGCTATAGTTGGATTGTGTGACCCGAAATGGTCCGTCGCTCGCCCCCTCCGTATATTCCTTGGAAATTTCAGTATCGGAACGCACAGCTTTTTCTATCGGATTAAACTTCATGAATAAAAAGGTAATTTCTCAGATTACCTTTTGGAAGATGTTCGATAAGGCAAACCGAAGGAAAAACGTTGCATCTCTTGGGACGAGCCAGTACCGTCGTTTCGCTTTCGGCTATTTTTTACGATTTTCTTCCGGATCCCCCCCAACGCTTCTCCGACAGTTTTCCTTCCTTCCTGGATATAGACTGGCGCGTGCTGGGGCTGCACTGCAGGAGTATCGAGCGGACGACAAGCTGTCTCGGTACTGTTGCACGAGTAAACACCTCACGTTAATGAAAACAAAACAGACTCGCGCAGCGACAGCCCCCCCCCCCTCACCCTACTCAAAATCAAAGCAGCTTCCACGTCTCCCGCAAATGCATCATTCGTCCTTTCTTCCTTGTCATTAATTATCTTGAACGATTTACGGTGTCGCGTGTTACAGAAATTATCTTCCGACAACAAACAAGTATCGCGCAAGTAATCGTTCCCGCGACACCGCATTAGCTTATACCCAAGTCCATCAAATTCTTCTTCATACGCATGCTACAAACTAAAATATAATTAAAGACGTTTAAAGAGAAAAATTGGTCAGGAAGCGAGTATTGACGAATATTACTTATTTATCTAATGGAATACTAATCAATGTTATAAGAATTTAATTATTATTGGAACTGGAGAAATACGTGGTAGTGTATACCCGATGATAAACTACAATTTATCTTTGTAATTTTAACAAAATTATTATTTATTGTTTCAATTATATAGTATAGGGAAGCAATGAAGCCTTTCGCTTCTGGTTTACTCGCGTGTGCGACTCTCGTAAAGCACGAACACGTGAGTTTGCAATGCTCTTAAGAAGTGCTCGAGGGAGTGCTTAAAACAAATTCTGTGATGGGTGTCTGGCTAGCGCCTCACTCTCGAGCCTAGCCGGAAACCCTTTTCCTGGCGAACGTCGTCTCGAATTTTACAGGACGATGAACACTATGTGCAAACTCTCCAGTCAAGGATCAATGTTTTCCTATAAAAAAAGATGTCCAAAGTTCGTGTATGCGATACATACATACGCACCATCCTATTCTTTTCGCGTAGACTAATATTTATCAGTGCACGATTGGTCGCACATTAATATCACAAGACTATCTCCTATCTCGCGAACATAGTCTCCACGAGAATTATATGCTTTGCTGAAACAATAGTATACTGTACAGGTATATATAAAGTTATTGAAAATTAATAGTTTTGTAGCTCGACATCTATAGAGACTATCAATATAATGCATATTTTAATTAAGCAAATCAAGTTTTTATAATATAAGAACGAATATTAAATTATTAAACCTCTAATCTTTGAATTAAAATGATTAAAATTGCATGAAAATAGTCCGTATCGGAAAATTTAAAATTTGAAGAGATTAATTAGTGAATGATAACAAACCATTCTATTTATGGCATTGCTCTGAATTAACGATCCACGAAATAAATACTTTATTAGATTACGAAACGAATGAATATATGTATTTGCTCTATAATACTTAATTGAGCGAGTATTTGTGAAATGCGATCAATATTTCAATGCACATTACTTAATTGAAACGGTAATCTCTATTTAATTTAAAATTCTTTATAGTATTATCCATCAGCCATGATCGACTCACCAATTTTTCCTTTTTTACATGAAATGTAAATGGATCAATCAATGCTAAGTAACTAAACAGAAATCATACAATATATCTTTACATACTATGATTGAACTCATCGTAACTTGTTTTTGTTTGCAAGAAAATAAAGGTAGTAAAAGCAAATATGAAAACGAACGCGATTTCCACGTAGTCCATGGTTAGAGAGTTTTAGTCGAGAGGGGTAAATTTTCTAAATCAGATCATACTTGCAATATCCATGCACTGGCAAACACAATACTAAAATTGGTCCGAATGATAGGTATGTATTATATATTTTTATCTTTTTCAGGGTTCTTAAAACTGATTATTGCGATTATATGAGGATCGATTAACCCCTCTGCCAGCCGATTGTCCAAATTCATCCTGAACGCAGTTTCACCGGGAAACGATTTAAATTGTATTGTTATCGGACGCGTCACAATCTGGGGCTCGCTGAATAGTGTGGCACGAGCTACCTTATGAATTATGAATTCGTGCATTGGCAAAGCCATTTTCGCGGCTATGTTCAAAAGGTTAAAATTGATGCCAGTGCATGAGGGGGTACAGTTCGATTTGCTAATTTGAATATGAATACTCGCTCTAATGTATTTTCCCTAAGTTAAACTTGTAAAAAAAGCTTTATCGATACATCATTCTTCCATTTTCCATTTTGCTAATATCTACGAATTGGCGGACGAAGCTTCGTGTACACTTTGAGCTTAATATACTTTATTATTGAATGCATAACGAGGGAGGAAAATACGAGGTGGAAAATTTTTATTGGAAAACTATTTAATATTTCATTATATGTTTCGTTAGCTGTAGAGTGTTTAATATTGAAGTTAATTATGATAGTGTAATAATAACCGACTAAGCTAGTTGAAATTTTCTGCTTTATAGCTCTATATAAATATAGCAGGAGAAAATCGTTCTCGATGGGTTTGTTTTACAGACGATTAAATAATTCTCCAGAGATGTTATATTGGATGAAAAGACGAAAGTCAGCAGTAAGGTAGCTGAGTACCTGTTGCAGGTGAGGGGTTCTAAGAAAAAGTTTCGAAACCGATAGGCTAGTCATGATTATAGTAGCTTCTTCTTTGAGCGAAGAATTTGTTTATGCTGTCGATGCCGGTGGGAAAGGGGAAATTGAATAAAGTTTTTAAGAGGGGAGAATATAGCGGGAATATATCGAGCGGAATGATATATTTGGCAAGTTTGCGTATTGCCCCGTGCATATTATATGCACGAAAGGAAACGCTGTCTCGCCCGTCTGACCATACTCGCGTCTCTATCACTTACGCTCCATCGGCTGGTCGTCCAACTATAGTCTGTGATATTGTAACATCCTGCCGAAGCCTATCTAAAATTTATCACTGCTTTTTATATACACAGTCATCGACATGCTTATCAACCATTTACATTGTTGGTTTATAGAAATAAATTTTGGAAAATAAAATTGCAAAAACATTATTATATACTATCGTACAAAGAATAATCTTGCTGGAAGAGCTGAACGAAAAGCGACAGATGCAAACAAGTGCAGCCGTAATATGATTAATGCTAATTTAATTGATGCAGTATAAAATGTGGCCGAGAATTGATAAGGGAAAGAACGCGAATGAAGAGGCTTGTTAGGTAAAAGCGCTTTCCTGCTAGCAGGATGGGGCGATCCCTTTTCCTTTTTATCAAAAAGTATTAGCTAACCCGGATTCTACTAATATTGCGTCATTTCTTCCTTTACGACTACCCGGCATGCATTAGGTCCCTCCATACGAGGACCGAAAATTACGCGGCGTGTGGAAACCACTGGCTTTATCTGAAAGTTTCCGCATATCGGCTGTAAACCAGGGACTGCACCCAGGGATTTTGTGTCGCAGAAATGCGTACGATTAAACGTCGAGGACAGTAATTGTACGCAAGTTTTAATGGGCCTGGAACATGCCTATCGTATATGCTCATTACATATTTATCGTTTCCTAATACAAAAATAGCTCATTCTTCGCTAAACATTTAACCGTTAGCTCCCTTCTCATTAAACTTACTATGTCATAGTTCACTTTCAGCCTCTCCCACATATATAAGTAATGACTTATTTTATACCGCTGTTAAAGGAAGAAATTAGTTTCAGGTTCTGCAATTATATTCTATTTTCATTTAGAGCCCCACATACTAGATCTGGAAAGGGGCAAAATCACTAGCAGGGATAATAATTGTAAGCTTCGAGCCTGAATGACTCTTGGACACGCATGCCAAGCCTCGATCGAGCTTTATCTCCTGGCAAAAGCAATGGCATTTTTCTCGTTAAAAAGTTGACGGAGCTTAACGTGATTAGTACACGATTTTATCTACTAGCCGCTGCTACTAATTAAAATCACTTTAACGGATAAATGAAAAAAATATTACAGGCATTAAGATTAATTGAAAAGATAACGATCGTTTTTAACGACACGCCGCGATATTTATAATAGCTTGAGAAAGCTGATGTGATTTCTAAAGACAGGTATAAAATATTGTTGGTAGAAGGTACAGGTATAGATATATACATACTCTCTTTTTATCGTTCTGCGAAGAAGGAGGTGCGCGGTACATAGTGCTAGGTCGTTTTGTTCTGAAGAAAGTTTAAATGGGCGCAAAAGCGTTGGGACAGATCGTACAATGCGATTTCTTTTCGTGAGAAAACTTTGAAGTATTATTCCAGTAAGGGGAGCTGATAGAGTAATTCAATAGGCAGCTTCATCGTAAAAGATTAATCTTGATTCAAGGAAGGAGATTCGGGATGCTTCCTTTTAAAAAGCGGAGTGAGTTAGCGCGAAGAGATAGAGGAGGAAAACGTGGCGCAAGAAAGCTAGGTTTTTGCGAGCGCGTGCTTGCCCTCGAAGAGGGAATGGGAGGGGGATGGGGTGGAGAGCTAGGAATCATCCGAGATCGGCCAGCCGGACCCGTCAAAGGTCGTTGGTTGCTGCAAGAAAAGAAAGAATTACTTTAGCCTTCGTTCCACCCTACGCTTAGCATATTCATGCCCTGGCTATCCAGAGTTTTCCGGTGTCTGACCACCATCGGCGTGGGCGGTCCTCTACATATTCATAAACGAACCGTGATGCGCACTGAATGCTTCTACGTCTGCATGCACCTCCTATCTCTCGCCACCAAATATGTGTACAATAATATACACATCCGTACTTCGTTCTCTCCTTCCTTCATCATCCCATACGCGTGACATAAGGTAAAAAACAATGCGTTCTGAAAATACCAATTCGCAGTAATCCCCACGTCGCATCCGTATCACCAGAACCTCGTGTGAAAACTCGTATACTTAGTTTTAAAGATAATTGCACTGATAAAAGGAAGTAATTCTAAAAAACTTAACGAAATGCTAAAAGAACTGTCTAAATATGTATTTGATTAATTGATACACTGGTCGAACTGTACAGGTAACCACACAAGGACAATAAAGTATTTTATGTAATCTAATTTCACGGTGAATTCTCTTCCTCGAATTTCTTACCAAGACCTCGGAATTGAATTTTCTCTGGAATAAATTTTCTACTAGTGCATATAGATGTTGATAAATATTTTTTCTCCCGCATCTGTTTGCTGGTTTTCAAAGGTCTACGCGTAACTTTGCATGTGAGAGAAGGAGTTTTCGCTCGGTAATCCCTGGTAATTTCGAGGCTTGGAAGACTAGTAGTAGGTAGGCAGACGAAGAGATCGACGTTGGTGGTGCACGATGGGCACAGTTCCCTATGACGGAGCAGTAAACGTTGGCACTAGCATAGCTTTGAGAATGTAAATTGCTCGCGTCTGGCTATAGCCACGGAGCAATAAATCTCGACGGCGAAGACTCGACGATTGCCGTCTCTCAAGAGGGGGGATCAGAGCATTCGAAGGGCTGTCAAATTCTCAACTTTAGCCATCAACTTTTACTTTCGATATAAACCAACCTTACGAAATTAACGCATCAACAGTCAAGAAGTATTTAAAAAACAATCAACTTTAATCTTCTTGTAATTATCGGCAGATAATATTTAAAGAAACGTCAAACGAGTGAAGGAAGTTTTATTATATAAGCCAGACAAAAGAATCCCTATCGATTTTTGCTGGGAAAATAATAATACTTTCTCTCAGCTGGCTGATAAAACTAATGAACCTGTAGCTAACGAAAAGGACAACAATAATGTTAAGTAAAATTATTAGGATTCTTGTGCATGTAAAAATGTTATCAATGTACCATAAAACCGTCTGATGATAGTGAATTTTATTATTAGTGTTTTCGCAGAGCGCGCCTATTCCTGTCGTGTTCTTCGCCGCATATCGCCCTAGGCACTCCTGAGAAAATGAAACTGTTTAATAAGGAAATTCTAATATCAATTTAAATATTCCGCAACGTCGCTCTTAAAATTTTAATACTTTTCGGAAAACGAGGTTATCCGAAGGAAATTAAGAACTATATTTAAACGTGAAAATGCTCAAACTCCTGATTACTAAAGTAAGCAAATTAAAAGGTAAATAAGGGTGATCAATTTTCTAAAATTTTTATAGGACAAGATTAATTCCGCCGATATATACAATTCTCTTTATCATTTCACAAAACAGTTGGAGAATTAGGAACAATGATCCTTGAAAAGTTTGATCTATAAAAGCTCTTGTACAAACTTTTCTTCCCGAAATAAGCAGAAGGGTCTTGAAAAGACCATTCACTGCATCCTGTAGTTTTGCATTTGAGTTTGCGTAAAAAGAATTTGCTCGCTTTTTTATTGATCATAATCTATTTTTGTAAGATTTAAATCTCTAATCAGTCTAGGTTCAGTAGACATGCAGAGGTGAAAAAACGATATTAAAGATGAGAAAGTTTAGATATGCAAGATCCTTGAATGCATATTATAAATTACCTGTGTGTTAGATGTATAACAGATCACGATCCATCGACATTTGCAAGATTTTATTAATAGAAATCAGTGGTCAAACTACGGGTCTCCGTAGCGCATAAATCCAGGAAATGTTTCAAGTTTTTCCTTTTTAACGCAAGAAGACAGGAGAAGCTAGAGTGCTGTGGGTTTTGCAGCAAGTAAGCTCGGAAATTGATGACTCTCATACTTTATAGCACGTCACGACCGCTGTTCTTCGCCCCGGAATCGCATAATTCAACAACTTGGAGATTCGAGGCCTAAACGCGACATTATTTTTCACAAGATGGAACAAAATTATCGTTGGAAAAAAACTTAAAGTGAATTAATCCGCTGCGATACCTCATGTACTATAGCGCAAAGATTCATCAACGATAAATTTGATTGCAGATGCTTCGGTATATCGTTACTAAATCTCATTATCTGATGTTAATAAGAGAACGAAAGGACGACGTATCAAGGTCGCGCGTAATAATGAGGCGAAGAGACGATTGAATGCGAGATTGTGTGAGAACCGAGAGATGCAACAACCCAGCGTCTCGGCTATATTATACATACATATAGTGGATACCGCTTTTGCAACATTTCACAAGGGATGTGTATATAGTGTAGAAGCATAGGCAAGAGTGGAACTCGACGTAAAATAGCGTGTGGCACGCTCCAACCGCTATCGCTGGCTTGACTGACAAGCCTAGCCAAGCTCCTTTGCCAATATGCAGCCCCTACTGTAGACCCCTTTCATTCCTGCGTCCCCTTGTTCGCAAGTAGACCTTCAAGTATCCCGGCGCGTTGAGTTGCGCGAACCGCTCTACTTTCGCTCTAAATCGTGAAATTCCACGCGACTTCAAGATAAGCAACATAGCTGAATACCAACTCATGCTTGGACTCTTAAGAGACTGTACCTCGCTCCTTTTATCTCGGATCGTGTATGAATGAAAAATCTCCGCTGTGTGAGAAATATATATCGGTAAATTTGAAATGGCTTATCTTACAGTGGACAGACTTCTGTGTATATAATTACACTTATTCCATGTATATATTATACAATATCTATATATTTATATATGTTTATACATCAGGTGGAATATTAAGAAATTGTATATATAAATAGTGACTGATTAGAATAAAGGAAGCGAGACGAGAGCGATTATTTCCTGCAATCTGATTTAGAGAAAGGAAGGGCACCCCAAGAGCGAGGAGCCACCCCTGACCCATTTCGCGGTGCAAATTCCGTTGGAATCGCCCGGGGCGTCCCGCCAACATAAATTTTCAAACGGCTGAGTCTTCCCCAAGTTCTTGCAACGCTCCCTACCTAGCCGCAGGCCGGATATTTAGATACACGTCGCGATATCGAGCGACGATAAGTACGTGAGACTCCCACCCCCCCAAACACTTACGGCACGTACACAACAGCCATTTGTATGCGCGCGTTCTAGTTACTCGCGTACACCAGGGAACCGATATATTGTAAAGCACTCGGTGCATCGAACGAGGAAACGAGCGCCAATGGCACACTGATTTATACGGCTGTCATTGAAATACCATTAGCGGCAAACTCTCTATACGCTTATCAACCTTATATATAGTATACACCTATTACATGCATCTACCAAGATTTCCACTACTAACGCGACATTAGTTTCCTTTGTGCGCGATAACACCAACCGAACATTCGCTTGCCCGTCTTTTCAACTATTCAACCTGTTTTTCCAATGAATTGTAGCTTTAATTTAAAGAAAAAAAAAACTCGAGCCCTGTGCTTATCGCTACTATAATATATATAAGTATATGTGCAGGTTTAATTTATGCTCGGCGGTAAGCGATGGCTTCGTAGGGGTTGAACGAGGGGAAGGGGTAGGGAACCGTGCAGTCGATCGTTTCCGACATAGCCCGGAGGCTAACAGTGACGCGGTTACTACCGCTTTAACGAAGGGGCTGGACCGTGTGAGCAACCCAAGTAAACCCCCGAACGATGATAATTTAGACTATCTGCAATCGTGGGATAGACCTCCGCGCGCAACATCGCCTCACCATATCGCGCTTTGACGACATTCGATCTCGAGACCCTACGCCCTTCGGCCATTATTTCATAACCACGAATCAACGCTGCATCGCGTCCAATGGTATCCTTCTTAAACCTCCAAAAACTTTATTAGTCTGCTCCATTTACTTGCATTTCCCTTCAATCACTTATCAAAACGTATATACGTTAGACTCGCAATTAAATTCTCCTGTATAAGAGACATTTGGAGGAAAGCTGGAGTATTACGCGCGCGAGCTGCGTTTTCATATTAGAAAATATTCAAAGTTTACATCGAAAATTTCCTTGGTAAATCGCGTTTAATGCGAGAAATGAAGATATTGCAAGATGAGCTCTAACTAGCGCAATTTCAATTTACGAACCTTTATATTAAGAGACCATAAATTTTCGCACCCGGCTCAACTGAAACATTACGCGGAACGGATTAGCTTGACTTTTACACCGAACGTAAAATCGTTACATCTAAAGACGGGCCTGGCGAAATCGCTCCAGCGATAATACTAAAATGTATTTTATTCATAGACAGCGCAGTATAAGCGGCGTAGGGCTCGAAAGCCTGGTGATATAAATTTGCGAATTATCAAAAAGCATCTGGGATCATTGATTACAGGAGCAGGATAGAGGGACGTGACATGCATAACATATATAATCAAGCTTTATTTTAGATTGATAATTTTTTGTACGAGGTGGGGCAAGAAATTTATATTGAATTTGGCGAAGGATACTCGCCGGCCATTTATTTGCGTCGCGACGTTTCAGATCGTAAATTGGCGAATAATGGCCGCGTGGATCTACGACGTCATAAAACATTTATGCACTTTAAACGTCCATTCGAAAGCTCGCGAAGCACCGACCAGCCTGCTCTGATATTGCTTGGACGTTGAAGAATTAACGTTGTGTTTCCGACTTTGCCGCCATGTTTGATGGTACCGATATGTTCGCAGTAAACGCAAGAGTTGGCATATCCCATTCACACCTAAAGCATGCAACACCCGCAAATAATCTTCGGCCATACCTGCGAGGGCAAAAAGCAAAAAACTCCATCTATAAAACAGACTCAGCTGTAATACTGAATTTATGGCCTAATAAAGTCTGCGAATTACATAATATAAGGGATGTAATATAAGTGTAAGGATACCAGTGTTTTATTCGCCGTGCATAATTGAATGAAATTGCCAAGTTTTAGGTGTTAATACTTGTATAGTCTCTATATGTCATTAATCATATTCAAAATATTGACTACCTTGAGAGTAAACTGGTTTTTACCCCGAGCTACCTCAGTAGGTCAACGAGAGTTAATTATTTCAAGAGCCATCGTTTAAACTTCCCTTCACGGTCGACCTATAGAACACATAAATTCCAGAATGTCGGCGGTAAACCTCCGTTCAATTTCGAAAGCTGCACGTACTTGACCGAACTTCAATGGTTTATACGGGTTTAACCTGTCAAAATCGAGATTTGAACTTTCAGCTTCGGAATTGAAGTTTCAGTCCGTTGATTGCTCTGTAGCAAAACTATTTCACCTCGATATTTTCCTTTTTCCAAGAATTCTATCGGTAATGTGCGCAAGAAAAAGAAAAGAAAGCGGTATATTGGCAGTGGAGGGTGTAATACGATATATGTAAGAGTAGTGTTGACCAAAATTTCGAGAACAGTCCGTACACGAGAAAAACCAGCACACGCATCAATATGTAACCTGCAGCCCAATGAGAAGAAGATAAGATAGAAGATGAGAGTAAAGCAAAGTTGAAAAAGACGGAGGAGAAACGAAGGTAAAGAAAAGGAATGAGGAATTCTCCCCATATAGCTCCCTTTCTAGCCTTGCGTCGACGAAGCCGAGCCACGAACACGATGCTGTATGCAAAAAGATAGAACGTGCACCGCAATCTGAACGAGATCTCCAAACCCAATTTCCTGGACAGACAGACGGACTGACTACTATAGAGAAGTACATGCGTACACACGAGCTACTGCAAACAAAATTGATCACGGACAGAAACTTGGACGTTATTTTATTAATTTCAAACGGAGTCTTGCTGCAGCAAAATTCAATTATTATACGCCACCGTTTATTACACACGCACTATATATGCGGCCAGAAGCATAAAGACACCAAGAAATAATTCTCTCTTCTATATACGTACGCGGAAGAAATGATTATTAAGACTTCAGAAATATTTACGTCAATTTATCAAGTACATGCATGTTGAACCTTATTGATAATTTATTTCAATTTCGTTGTCTGTGTGAAAACTCGTACACGTACGAATTTCTATAATCGATAGGGGGCAGAGATAAAGAATAATTCAACGTATCGGGAATATGTCGAACGCAAAACCACCAGCAAACAGTTTTTATCTTTGCTGAAACATACTGCTATTTACATTGTCTCTAGCCATTTTATTCTGTGAATGAATTATAGCTGGGGCATAGTATACTGTATATGACGTGAAATAACGACTCACCAGTAATTAAATCAATTCTAACGCATTGCATGTTTTTAATCAATTCAATAATTTCACAAAATTGTGAAAACCTCTTACTTGCTTTAATTTATTGTCCAGTCGAGTACCGTTACTTTGTTAAAAGCTTGATAAAGAAAAGCTTAATTTAGTTTGAGAAATCGGTCTGTAAGCGACTATTCGGCCGTACGGTTAACGCGAACAGTAGCAATTTTAGAGCCCAGCGTCCATTTGCTGACAGAAACTGTCTATCAGATAATTTTGATGAGACCATTGTTCGCTACAAGAGAAGAGAACCTGTAATCTCTGCAAAATTACTACTAACTCAAATTATTTTTTCTACGCTATCTCTATCAAAATTAATCAATGGTGAATGTTTCATTCTAAATTGAAGTATCAGAAATTGCATATTCATGATATATAACAGTAATCTTGAATTAAGGTTCAACAAAGTTTTAGATAAAGGATCTCTTCAATCGCGAGATAAAGATCAATGACTGAAAAGTTTTTTTTTTTTTTTGCTAGGTAAAAGTGATGCTGAGGGTGTCTCCTGGGGATGGCGGAAGTTTCTTTTATGCAGACAAGCGGAAGAAACAGGTCAACCTTGTGGATCCGGCTTCAGCGCAATCCTCCACAGCGGAGGATCGTCGACCGGCTGTGACAGCTCCCAAGATGTTTGGCTTCGATGCCATTTTCACCGAGGAAGACTCACAGGTAAATTCAAATAGATTTTACTTATTTGTCTTGGAATTCGATTGAATCAAGTTAAATCAAATCTCCCCCCACGTGTATACTGCACTTTGTCAAACTTCAATACCTACTGAAATTTTTCTATAAAGCAGATGGATCAACTATTAGGAAATCTAAAGAGAATAATTGAGTTTATTCTGCAAAGATTGGATTACCCTTTGTACCTTATCTGTCTTAAAAGCTTTAGATATATATATATATATATATTGCTCTTTGATGAATCCAGTCGATTGTTCTTATTGTTTGTGAACAGCGATCTGTGACCGGTGCTGAGCGAAAATACTGAGAGAGACTGCATAAAATATTTATGAAGAGAGAAAGAGATTCGTGGAATAACATTATTGTTTTAATTAAAACTCCAGATCTTTTATATGAGCGTGAATCGCTTTGACATTTCAAATAGGTATATATTCCTCTAACAATTTCCACTTTTTCCATTCTCACGCGTTTATTTTCTCCACGAAGTAATAGAGAGCCAGCCAAGGTAGACGAGAAGTTGGTAAGAGGAGGCAGGCATGGCATGGACCAAAATGGGAGGATTATGCGAAAAGGAGGAAAGGAAGACGAGAGAAATGGTACACGTAATACGTGCCTCGTCGACGACTTACGTTTATACCAGAAACATAGAAAATGTCCCTGCCGGCTGTATAACTAAACTAATTTCCCGACCTTTAAGTTCTACCTTCCAACGTTGAATCTTTCCAAGCAAAATCTTCCGCGTTCAGGACCTCTCACCTCGCTATGCAACATACCTCGTGGATGTCTATTTACAGCAAAAGTAATTATGTCAAGGTCTGAAAAGCCTCTTTTTCCCAACAAGTAATGAAATATATACAATATATAATATATATATATATATACTATATAGTATACATATAAGGTCCATAACCTCTGGCAAGTTCCACGATTTGTGTCCCTACCGACAATAATGATAATTATACAGTTTCGTAGTATCCTTTTTAATAATAAGCCTATATTATTTGGAGATTTTAAATTTTAACTTTGCTCATAGTATATATAATTATACGCAGAATTGCGAGATGGTTTCTTGCATCGTTCATTTTGCACCTTCGGGAAAAGATAAAAGGAGAATTCTCTGAGGAGCGACCGGTCGGCCCTACTATCAATTCTATCCATCTTTCGCACTCTCTCACTCCAACCTTACTGTTCTTTCGTCCCTCTCTGACTCTCCTTCCTTCTGTTTAGACAGGCCATAGAAACCAATCGATTGGTTTCATCAAATGTCTGTCGCTGAACTGCGATTGTCATCAGAAGGCACAATGGCTTAGCCTCTCCCTTTCCTCTTCTTCCTTTTTCAGTTACAATTCTGTCAAATAGAGCTCCGCAGGATCGGCTGGACCAGCGAACCAGCGGACTTTAGGGCTTGATAGAAAGCTGCTATCCTGGGCAATTCTCTCTCTCTCTCTATATACATATATATCTACTATATACATTCGATTCCTTTTCTATCTTCCTCTATGCGAGTCCCTCGATTCCCCTGGCTCTCCGACCAATCCGTCAAAAGCAGACTGCTTTGAATATTTTAAAAGATACCGTTGCCCGATCAAGCCCGAAGAGAACCTGCGATCCTTCACGTTTTAAACAGTTCAAGTAGTATATATCCTTTCTTTCTAATAGCTTTTATATTTATCCTATCCTCTGAACAGTCTCGACAGATGATACTATATAACATACTGCAAGTTTTAACAAGATTGCGCTTCCAATGGGGTATTTGGCGAACGAGCGTCTGTTTCTTAAATTTAACTATATTCCTGATATTGTATCAAGCTTATTTTTAGTGCTTGCTTAGAACACCTTACAATGAAATACAGAATGTATATTATACAGATTGAGCTTAAAGTCTGTTACCACTCTCTATGTATTTTGAAATTGGTTCAAAATTCTAAAAAATAGCAAAACATGTGTTTGATTATTTGGAAGGGATATATATTGTTGTAAGAGGGTCAATGGTGGTCTTCTTAGAGAGTTTTCAAGGAGAGCAATCCCTCTTAATAATTTTAAATAGAGCTTAGTCCATTTTTACTGCAAATTCTAGTAGATTATCTCTATACCTTTTCAAAATACCATAAGAATTTATAATTTCATCGAGTCATTCATTTTATATTTCGATTTGAAATTATAATTAGCTTAGCTCTTTTATATATGTATGTATGCATAGTGTGATCACTCACACTACTTCAGCCAAACTTACGCAAATACGCAATTTTAAATCGAAATATCTACCGAGTTACTGAATAAAAAGATACGTTAAAATAGTACTTTGAAAATCACTCGACATGAGCTTTAAGAATATGCAATTAAATAGGAAGTTTATTTAACGTTATTAAAAAGAGTCGTCCCCTTGAAAACTCTTTGAGTAGGACCACCACCAATCACGTTAAAAAATGAACCTTTTCAAATAATCAGACACTACATGTTTGGCGATTTTTAGAATTTTTGAAGTGATGACAAAATATAGGTGATGATAATGGAGTTTATGCTTATATTGTACAATATATTGCATAAATATATAACTCTATGCTAAACTTATTTTACCATAATTGGAGTCATAATGGATTGCTCAAGGTAGCAGTTGCAAGATATCAGACAAATCGATTTCGCGGATGTGAAAAAAAAACTGTGTGAAGAAAATACAGGTTTTTATAACTTTTGTGAAAACACTAGTCGTGCGCGCGCGATTCCAATTTGTTCTTGAAGCTTTTCTAGCGCAGTTCACCTCTTGTGCAGACAGTGCAGCTTACACTGCACCAGGCAGTTTGCCAAATACAATACACTCGGGCGGAAAGAACTTGTAGGATACTTTGAAACGCGTATACTTCGAATCGAATTACTCTTTGCACCGTCCGCCGCACGTTACAGGCGTTTCACTCCTTCCAAGCCTCCCACACTCCCATCTGCAATCCATAGTCCCCAAGATGTCCGGAACAGCCGTAACTCCGAAGTCCATTACTTCGTCGCTGAAGAATGATTCTTCCAAGGAACGCATTAGGGTAACCTTTCAGGAATTTGAATAAAGCTCTTCTACGTGTCCTGCAAACCTACCACATACCATCTACCGACCTTTCAAATCCTTCGTTCACCAAGCGTATATATATATATATATACATATATAGACACTACTTGTTTGAACATCATTGCCAAAGTCATCAATCTTTCGACCTTTGGTAAATCATTTGATTAAAAGCTTGTAGAAAATGCTCGCTTGCAGGAATCTTTAAAAGTTGCTGGCTCATCGGTCAAATGCATATCTCTAACTAAGAGTAACATCTTTTTTTTTTCGCAATAGCAGTGGAGGCGAGTGAAAATCAGATCCCAAGAATCAATTGAACATAGATCTCAATTAGTGTGATATCGAGCGTCCACGTGCCTCTCGACAATTTCATCCCCGCAAGCCAACCGATGCGAAGCGATGGAACAATGCCCTCTGCACTGTATGGCTAATTCACAGAACCTTTACTATTGACATATACGACTAATGGTCACATAGTAAATTGCGCGCACGTGTTTATTCCAGATATGTACAGATCTACACATTATTACCACTCTCTCTCTTGCTTATAACTGCATAATAGCAATCCGTTTACGTCCTTGCACAGAGGGGGGTTATACATCCGTCTGTTGTCTCACAAGTATATGCATACATTCGCCTGCCAGCCATTTTTTGGCAAATATTAATTAATAGAACGATCGATCCCGGGAGACCGATAAACCAGATGCAGTATCTTAATCGAAATGAACAGACCTATTTAATCTCTCATTAGTCCGCTATTATTTAGTTAAACAAAAGTAGATGAATGGCTGGACGAAATTTCCAGACGCAAATTATTTTTGTGGGAGAGAGTAAACGTGAGGAATTATGAAAGCCCTGCAGTCAGAATGGTGAATTTTCAGGAGAAATTACTGAAAATGATGAAAATGAACTCAGTGGTATCTGTAAACTGATCGCACGATACTCTCTTGGTTTCCGGGACAGATCGGGTTTGCGGTCCTTCATCGGATCGGCTTTATCCTCTTGGATAACGCATTTCCATATTACAGTAAAATTGATCGACGTCACTATAGTGAACCAGAAAGCACTGATCAAGTTTGATAGCTGCCTGCCTGCCTGCGAGCCAGTGAGCCAGCCAGCCAGCCAGCTATAGCCATCCAGTCTCCATGGCCGTGCCGTGGTTGCATTTGCTTTGGCACCGCGTAACGTTTCTCGGACAGGAATATCACTGCTTCTAGGATTCAATTCGCGATACTCAATGATAACGCTATAATAGCTTTATCATTATATATCATTTTTCATCCCACTCCGATTCTCATTCAAAGTTCTATAGATACATAGATAAACGTGATTTTAGAAAATTTCCATTTCCAGTAATATATCGTAGTATACTTTACATTTGATTATATTTGACATGTGAGAGAAATTCTTTGGAAAAAAGAGACTATAGTTTTTTACGTTATAAAACACTCGTATTATATGCGTATGCCGATGCGAGCTTCGATAGACGGGAACGCGCGGTTTATGGAATGTAGTCGTGCAGGTGGGCGTTGACAATGCTAGCATTAATTTCGCATTAAGAACCAGCTTACTTGGTAACGATCGCGAAGATTACTGTGCTATGCTATTACAACAAATCTGTTCGTGCAGTAGCAGCTTCCTATACACTAGGTACATACGTCTGTACATTCGGGTTAACGCGTGCAAAAAATATATAAATCCGTTAACGAAGAGTTATTTAACAATGAAGAACGAACGAATGAAATATAGGAAAAAAAAAGTTTAGCGGTGATTTAGATTTTGCATCGTTCAGGCCGACTGTCGGATTTCGCAAATGCGTTTTTGATCCCTCGTTCAATCCGTGAGAAGGGGGGTTGGTTTGAAGTAGCGTAAAGGCCGAGGGGAAGGGAGGTGGAAGGGGAACGAAACGAGGGCGCTTACGTTTGTTCCCCTGGCGCCAATGACGCCCCAATCTCCCCGTGTAAATCGCGACATATTTCACGACACTGCGAGGTGAACACCACCAATACCGCGATATACATGGCCTAACCTCCCCGTTCCGTTGCTATACTTGCAACAATACTGACCGAAAACGACTAAAACATAAAACCTGTTTTCCACTCGTTACGAGAATAAAGATAGTTTTCACAACAAAGCTTTGGAGCATAAAAAAATATTTGGTTTATGCATGCTCGCCCGATGATCTTTGTTGAATGGAAAAAATCTTGCGGCCGTAGGTATCTCCAAGCACGCCCGCAGGACTGTTTGCTTTTTATGCCATATTCCAGCGAGCAACGTGATGTTATACCACCGTCGCATCGTCGTGCCGCGCCTGGCCGCGCCGTCTTCTTTTCATCTGCATACAAATGTATCCTAGTCTTGGTTTCTCGCGAAAGCGTGATATCCTTCCGACACTTCTCAAGCAGCAGCACACTTATTGCACGCTCGATACAAAGGTTGCATAAAATTATCGTAAGCGTGCCGTGCTCCACACGAACATTGGGATTTTCCCAGCACATCCAAGTACGTCCTAAAATGTGTTATACCACACTGAGAAATGTCTACCGTGTCGAATAATGTGGAATAATATTTTCATAAAAAAATAGACGAAAAAAAAGCGCAGATTTAGCCTTCACGGTCCTTAAAGCAGTTTATGCATTATACTTTTGTCTTTAATCTATCCTGCCAGGAATTTCTTATTCAACTTTGGTAATTTTCGTAATGGAATTAATGGACAGTGAAAATCTCCCCCTTCGGAGGGGGTAGATCGTTTACAGAGTACCCGGGAAAAAGTACCTATACAGATCTTTTTCTTTGACGAGGAAAATGTTTTACGGCAAATGGCGTGAAGCTCTCTCTCTCGCTGCCTGTAGGATTGTCGCTGGAGTATCTGCAAAACTTGCGAATTAAGAGATTCCTCGGTCACGAGAAGGGGGCATTCGATTATTTCCAACCATTAAAAGGGTCTCCCTGTTTCATCGTACAATTCACCCTCGCTTAGAGCCAATTGTAGAGGAACCGGTGAGTGTTTCTCCAGACGGCTGCAGCAGCTTCTTTCCGAAGTTTCTACACGAATTTTACATTTCGCGGCTTGCCGTGCCTTGGATAGGGAGAATCCAATGAAACGGAGACACCCTGATGAAGCTTAAAGTGAAACTAAATAAGAGGGAGAGAAAGATACTTGAAACTTTGGCAGAAGAACGAGAAAGCGTTAAAAAAAATAGTGAGAGAGGCGCTTAAGGAATAACTTACGGCTTTCGGCTGGTCTTATATATATATACGAACCTTAAAACCATTAATAATGTTAAACTCTGGAAATTGTTTTTTGTTTGTTTGTCTGTTTTCTTTATTTTTTTTTACCGAGAGAGGAAAAAGAATATACCCAAGGGTCGGTGAGTATGAAAAATGTTTTTTGTGGTTTGGAATTTCTATTCCTGTTAAGCATTAGTCATTTTCCTACTGAATTGGGGCGAACTGTGAGAAGCACTGCTATTCCTACGGCAGATCTTCCCTTCAGACATTGGTATTCCTGTCGAGTATGCCAATATTGCGTTACAAGAACATGGCTTGCAAGCTGAAACCAAATGACAACGTTAGCAGCATCGCTTGTAAGTCACACCATGCGGCGAGTTTCTCTTCCCTTTTAATTTACGCCCACCGAAATTAATGCCTGTCTTTGTATTAATTGAGAGAAGTGGAGAGAGAGGCATTCGATACACCCTACAGTACGCTTCTCTCTCTCTGCCTAAGTTTCAATTTCAATCACACTTTATCAATCGCTCGCTACGTATTTCCCCTTGTGACATATTTTTGATTTGTTTGACGCAAAGAATCATCATGATAGGATATCCAATGAAATTATGAGAAGAGATTTAGAGAAGGGCGAGGGGATTTGAGAAGAAAGGTAAATGATAAAACTAGTGAAAGTTAGTAAAGCCAGCAGTATGCAGCATCGGCGCAGACGTACAAAGTGCTTTTTATGCTAAGAGGTAGAAAAAGAGAAGAAAGAAAATGGAAGAGAGAGAGAAGAATCTCGTTTCAGCTTCAGCCTGAGCTCAACCTGTCAGTTTCTCCACTTGGCGAGCAAGAGAGAAATCAAGTGTTTGAGATTATGACGCATCCTTCGGTCACGTATTTCATTAACCGTCTTGCTTCGACCCGGAGCTGAATTTCAGTGAAGAGTGGCAAATCTCTCGAGGGTTTAACTACCTGCGCAATGTGTTTGCTTTGCATTACATCCCTCAGGATGATCCTGTTATAATTATGAATGTCGTTGTTGCCATTTCCCTTAACGCTATTCTTTCATCCTTCACCGACTGCAACTCGAGAATTTCGTGAATTTACACTTTCAGCTCTGAATGGAATTTTAAATCTCACCTTCAAATATTCTCTTACTTAGAGACTCGCTTATCTCTTGCTCAATGAACCTCCGCCAAATGAAATTCCTACCATCGATATAAATCTTCGTATCCATATTTTCAGGATTGTTCAAGCAGTTTCGTTCGACAAAAATGGTCGAGTCGACTAATTCAATCTGGCCTAGCAGTATATTTTCCCGATCCTGCGCTATAAGGACCTTTGTTGGTTGGAGGGTAAAGTACTGTGTGTATAGTCAACGTTATTATTGATTCTTCGAATGAGCGACGGATTGAAGTGTGCGGGGCATTGAGGTCGCTTTTTCATTTCCGTTTATCGATATAAAAAGAAAAGTCTTTGACCTGCAATCGCCGATCACTTTATTCCGCCGATCGGCAGTCACTCGACAATCGACAATCGAGCAATCGTAAAACGCTGTCTTCTCTATACATATACATATATATATATATATACCTTTCTCTCCAAGCGCATCCTAAAAAATCCGTAGCTTTCATCTTATCTTTAAAAAATCCTCACTTTCGACATTTTAATTTTGCTCGCCAAGTTTTCTCTATCATTTTTCCGATATTTCCATGCGTCGGCCAATGACTGATGGAAGATCAGATATAGATAAAGAAAAAGGACGATTGGAGGACAGTCGATTATACTAGTATCGATTGGCTCGGCGAAGCAGGAAATTCCAAGCAGCTTCCGCAGGAAATTCGCCAAACCCGAAACGGGCTATCCCCGTTTCCCATCCCCATGCACCCAGGATATTGGCGTCGACAAGGCCAAAATATCGTGTCCCTATCGCTCTCTCTGTATCTAACGCATGTAATAAGCCACGATTGGGCCTCCAGAAGATAAAAGTTGCAGTCGCGAGCTGGATCCTCTAGCACAAGGGAAAGACCTTATCTGACTATGAATATATTAGAAGCTAACAAAGTCTCCCGACCTCGCCTTTTAAACAACCCGGTTACACGCGTTTATTAGTTTATTAAACCTTCCTACAACCTTCTTTATCACTTTGCAACTTTGCTCCTAACCCGGAGAGTTTGAATGTCGTCCGTGATACAATTATACTCTCATTTTCCTTGTATTCTGTAGATAATTATAAATAATAGCGTATCAGAGTTGTTTGCTAGAAAGATTGAACCTTTTGCGCGAGCGAGAAAGTTAATTGACCTATAACTAATAATAATGCACAGATCTGAAATCTTTAATTATTTGTTTTTGTTATTCTTTCAGACGGAAATCTGCTCGAGTGCCCTAACAGATGTCATCCACGCAGTCATCAACGGCACGGATGGCTGTTTGTTTTGCTTCGGCCATGCTGGACTTGGTACGTTATTTTTAATTAAGAGACATACGTCGACGAGATTCTCTGATGTTAGGCAAACAATTTTTTCTCCGAAGATCTGCCAACGAAATTGTGCTAATTATACTCTAGCCCCTAGTCTAATAATATACATTGTTGCATCTTTCGCGAACCCTCATTGCATAAATGTTTTCTTTCGCTTAATGAGATAAAATACAATTAGCCAAGTATCTACTGAGGTTCTGCAATAGCAAAACAACCAAATATAACTTTTCAATTTTCTCGAAACATGATAATAAGCTTTAAATATAGTATATTAGTAATGCAATAAGTTTGAAGAATCTTTAGAATCAAGTATAACGAAACCTATATAATAGAGTCGCTTTCAGATGAATTTAGTTATTTCTAGACCAATTTTATATTTCTTTCCAAATACCATAGAAAACGCGACGACTTGAATTGATAAAACGTAAACCTTTAAATTTTAATAAAAAATTACCAGTATTAACTATAGGATCTTAAAAAGTTTTTTTGAAACTTTTCAAAGTTAAGCCTTTTCTTAGAAAGTTCATCATTCTGCCCTCGAATGTTTCCATGAAATTTTTAATACTCTTAATAAAAGCCTTTCTTTAGAAAGAAATGACAGAACTTGAAGATAGAGTGGTGGAGATTTATTTGACAAATAAGTTTTTAGATTCACGTGTAAAATATATAGAATGACCTTATTAGCGCGAATTTAAACTTTTATTCAATTTCAAATAAAAAGATTTTGAAAAAGTAAATACTGAATATTTATCTAATTTACACATATCTGCTAGCTTTTACAAATAAATTATTATAAATACATAATCTACCATATTGCAAATTGTGCACAGAGGGCAATTAACGGATTCTGCATTTTTGTGCTCTAATATAGCATACGTATATATGCAACAAGCAAAGTTTTTTTATATACAAGCGTTTATCAATAAAATTCTCTCTTCCAATTTACAGTTAAACTCGAGATCTCATTTCTTACTAATAATACGACCTGCTGACACTGACTGAGCTCTGCCTCTCACTCTTACTCTCTGTCTACCTAGAGTTTACGTATCGATTGGTTAACTACAATTTGTGAGCGAATATTAGTGAATTTCTCAATACTTTTTATATCCCGTATTGAATTTTATCTCATGCGAATAAATATTATTGCGTGCTAATTGGACCATTTATCGAAAATATCATACTTATAAGATTCAAAGTTTTTTTCATTGTTGCTTGCTTGAAATGACGTTGCTCTTTTTCAAGTGTGTAAGTCAGGCTAGGCAGGGCTTGAAGAATGAAGTCGGAGAGATGGAAAGTTGTTTTACATTTTAAGTAGTGATATCAAGTTTATATGCAAATGTATGATTATACGGTGAGGGGAAGGGTACGTGTACACAATGATATCGCCTTAGGAAAGGGAAGAAAAAGTTGCGAAATATCATGGAGGGAAGAACTGAATGGTTGAAGGAAAACTCAAGTACGGGGAATCGAAATAATATACATATGTATGCTACTGGGACAAGATCAGTGATTCTTTTCATCTATTTCCCTTCAATATTCAAAGTCTAAAATAATTCGCCAAAAAATTGGATTCTTCAAAGACACATAGTGATCGCTATACCAACATTAGTATAGAAATTAATATGACAGATATGATTTATTTCAATCAGAAAGAAATGAAACTTCTTCGAGAAATTTTTACAGTTTACGTATATACATTTTAGAAGAATTTCTTGCTTGTTTATGGAAATAACTGATGTCTCAGTTATAGAATGCGTTTTTCTTAAGAAACTTTCCTACGAATATTCCGCAAATTTCTCAAAAGAACCTCAGCAAACGTTGTCTGAGAATGTTTCACCCTCATCCCTGATACTCTCACCATTTGCGGAACAGCGTGATCTGCTAGCGCATAGCGAGGATTCTTCGACAAATTCTACAAGGTTTCTACACGAATTCGCAACAAGAAGAGTACGGTTTAAAACTGTATATAAAGTTTACTAAAAAACAACTGCTACGGAAATCGTACTTTTATCATCTATATAATATAATCTCCCTAAACTTTTGCAAAAACATTCATTAGAAAAATATTCATATGCAGGTATGCGAGAGTAACCGCTCTCCATTTTTACGTATTTTATACAAATATGCGGAAACTATTTATTATTTTCTGAAAGGATAACCTGATATTAAACAAATAGCGGCTGTAAAATTCGCTGCATTGATTTTCTCGCTATTTAAATATGATTTTTCCCATGCAACATAAATAACACCATTCGCCAATCTAAGTTAAGACAATTAAATAACATTTAAGATTCAACTGCTGCCACGGTTACAGTTTTCCATTAATCCCATTGCCAGAGCCCTGACTCGGAAAACTCTTTTCAAGAACTTGTTTCACGATCTCTATCCTTCTCTTACTGTTTACCTTGCTGTTTACGATTTTAATAAGAACCCTTTCATTTAGCTATCAATAATGTGCCGCTGACGCTAAACTCACTTTCCTTTCCTTTCTTTTTACGTAAAAATTTAATCTTTCCAAATGGAGTGAACGACTCCTTATTCTAGCGTGGAAATATTAATATTCAATGCGCAAAATCTCAAGAAAAGTTTCGTGACTGGAATTGGGCAAAAGTTCGTAAACTAAATTGGGGCGGACTGATTATGCATATCAATTTTAAGGATTAAAACATTTATTTCGCAGTATATCTACTCCAGTATTTTCTTGTTATTGGTAGCTTTCTTTAACATTGATATGAAGTATAACTTAGCAAAGATTATACCTGGCGCAAGCTTGTACGAGCTTGCATTATGAACAAAAGAGCCAATTGGATGATTCATTGGCCATTGGAACTTTATCGAAGGTGCACACAAGCCCGTTACAAAACCACATTATGTCCGGCCGCTAAACAGTAAACAAATTAATCGCTATGCTTGCGTCGACCAGAAATCAAATATCGTAATTATTGCTCTGATACTGAGTTGTTAAAGTCCCTTCATGCACGTTAATTTGATTTTCAAAAGCATTCAGTCTATTTACCACAATATCGGAGAAAATGACAATTATTCTAATCAGCATCATTCGTTAGCAACAGTGCATTAAATCTAAGCATAAATAAGAGTGTTCTCCATACCTCGAAGGGTTCTATTAGATTTATCTATATACGATGGAATTATCGGACATTTCAGGAAAGTCTCACACGATGCTCGGTACACCTGAGGCCGCCCACACCTTGGGTGCCATTCCATGTGCAATTTCGTGGCTTTTTCGAGGTATATCCGAGCAGAGGCAGCGAACCGGGGCTAGATTCAGCGTGAGGGTCAGCTGTGTTGAATTGACCACCGGCCAGCAACAGCTGAGGGATCTCCTCGCAGCCCACGCCAACGGTAAGTATATCTACATATTGAAAACTTCAACCTAGAAATCCCATGCGTACTCAATCCAAATATAGGAACAACAATTTTCGTCTCTAAATTGTATCAACGTTCAACACTGTACCATGATACTTTATATATAGCTTTCAGTCTCATATTCAAATTTATAATTTTAACTCAAATACAAATACTATAGCTTTGATATCGAATTAATAGTCTCTATCTTACCTATTTTCTAACCATATAATATAATTATTAATCCTGTGGTTTTACTACATTAGATGTAACTTAATACTAATTGCAAACTTTCAAGATAGGTTTTTCTTTTTTTTTCTTTTTGCTAAAGCTTGTGAGAGCCTTATTACCAGACAGATGACTTTTATAGCTAGGGAACGAGTGATTATAATGAAAGAACATTGGAGACAGAAGATGAAACGCGTAGACCATTGCTTTCGGATATTACGGATACTGTCACGTCTCATTTACTTTATACTCGAATTTCACTTGTCTCTCATTTCGGAGAAACGTATGGAAGGTACCCTCGGGTGCTTTCGCTCACAATCGACGAAACAAGGATAGGGTAAAGTGAGAGAGGGAATGAGAGAGAGAAAGAGAGAAAGAAATAATAGTAAAGTAGCAAAGGACACAAGAAGAATAGGATGCAGTAATAGTAAAAGGCCCAAACTGCGTATTGTATATGTCCAGTAATAGAATGGAAAGAAGGATGAAAGTTTCTCTGGTCATCCGTAGAAAATCTTCTAGGCGGGGACAAATTCCTGTTTCGGGATTTCACAGTAATATGCAAAAAAAGTCTTAGATATTGGCCGCAATTTGGCTTGAAATTCACGGACCAACGAGTGGACGAGGCGATGCGTAAAATTGAAGACCAGGAATATTTTCTCCATTTGCCCCCTTTGCTTTCTTCGACTCTCAGATAACCTAATACTTTTCTTCTTTTCTTTCGACGATCGTATCTTCGTCTTGGACAACCCCGTTTAACTTTCGAAACTATGAAAAATTCTCAATCACTATTAGATGATGTCCAATTTTTAAAATATTGATTGAACAAGGAAAAATTGTTTTCAAATAGAGGTTTTCTTTTCATTAATTTTGGGGTCCCTCGAAAAGAGTCCAAGATTATCCAAACTCAAAGACTTAGTATTCGCGGCTAATAATGCCGAGTTAATAAAAATATAAAGCTAAAACAACACCAAAGTTTCGATTACTATAAGCAGGCCGTGCAAAGCAAATCCCTACAGGACACTTCCCGTTCTCGTGGAACTTGCACTAATTAAGAAGCGATGCAATTAATTTTCCACCTTATTAAATAATTAACTCGTATTCCAAGGGTTCCCTTCATTCTGAGAACCTTACCTTACCACTCCCCCACTTCTTCACTATTAAACCTTCTCCTTCATCCTTTTTCTTCCTGATTTCCATCCCTGCAATTTCATTTGTCCTTCCCCCCCATCTCAAAAGCCAAGACTTAGACTAGATTACCAAAGTTTACTTTGGCGATTATTCTATTTCATTCGCTAATTTCAAAAGATTACCGAGTCTCCAATATAAAACTTTGTTTCTTCGAATATAACTTTTACATCATAATTGCAAGTTCTACATGACTATATACAGCCCATATACGCGAATAATGAAATTGTAATGGTTTACACTAAATGTAGTTATTATCAGTGTTATAATCGTTATAATTCATAATGACCTTGAAAAGTGAAATAATCAATCGTTTTAATCACCGACTACTAATCATAAGATTCACTATGATTAAATAAACTCAATTCCCTATGAGAATTACTTCGATAACATTCGCCGAAACTAGTTACACGTTATCTTGAAGCTTTCATTATGCTATCCTGTAGAACGTTATTTTCCCAGCCATTGCAACCACAGGTATGTCATTACAGTAAGATCAACGCAACGTATACTATATGTAGGTATATGTCAGTCAAGATACGCTGTTCAAGTTTAAGGGGGATGCCATTGGAGACTATGCTCATTTAGTCTAGCTGTTTCCCTCTTTTGCCCTTAAAACCGAGAGGCGAGGAAAAAGTGTCCAATGACGGTCCATTGCCCCGAACTGGTAGCGCAAAAGCCACCCTGTATAGAAAGATGGTTTTCTTTAATTGCCGTTACAAAGTAGATCCGCGGCCTACCCCTCGTAAAAGTTACGACTGAACATTCTCTCTTCATGCCTGAAGGGAGACACTCGGTGTTACGAGGACAGGAGGATAATATCGCTTAGAATGAAATTCAGAAGTTTTCTTCGTCACTTGCTGAAAATCCTTTTCTTTAGTAGAAGATATCAATTTTATTTAAATAATTTTCAGTTTTAGAGTACAGGTTTAGCATTTAATGAGAGCTGCAAAAAAGAAACTTTAAAACTTTATAATTTGCGAAATTTCTTTTAAAGACCATGAGAAATTTTAATAGTTTTTTTTAGTAATAGAAGATACTTATGGACTTTGAGCGTATAATACCGTACATCTCGAGGATTTACAATGTACATATAGCCCGAAATGCAGCGCCTTCCTATCTTAGCACTTCGTTATACAGATCTTGCGATGCTTTTGGAGGTCGCAGTACTTATTTCTCAAAACATACGAGAGAATAAAATATTTCAACTGCATCTTTTACCGCTGCCAGCCCACCTAGACTGTTATTACTTTGATGCAACATTACGTGATTATTAATCAGATCCTGCCCCCTCCCTTTCCGTCTCTCTCCTTCTCGTCTTCCGGCGTTCAAGAAAGCTCCATCGAATTTTGTTTTTTTCCATAAAAGTCGCAAAAGCGATATATAAACCCCAGCGATATTATTGAGTATTCATGAGATACTGTATTATAAAAGCCTTAAATACAAAATGACGTAAAGCTAGCCTGGCGGTAAATTCGAAAACTGTAGCCTATAAAACTGTTGAAACATAACTATAGGTTTAAAAGTGCTTTCGGACGGTCGCAGGCTGAGCTTAGAGGGTGAAACGAGCCAGATTTTTTTTATTGCCGATTGCCACGAGGGTACGGCAATGTTTGAGCTTCAGTGGCTATATTCGTATAAGGCGTCGAAAGGCGTTTTATCGAAGTTAGTGGACGCACCCTACCTTTTCCTGCAGCTAGTGCACCGGCCAGATCCAGACCAGGCCAACAGACGTGCAGTTGCTTTAAGCAGAAGTCGCATCCATTATGCGTTTATGTTCCCCACTCCAGTCACTCGTGCTATTCCGACTAAATTCCTTTTTTATTTCTTCAAGTCCTCGTAGTCGCAGTCGTCTTCAAGGCACAGATGCTGGCGATATTACTTCCTCTGGTCCCTTTTATGGATATTGCTACAGGGCTTCTCTTCCTACACTATATTTCTAGTATACTATATATACATATGTATATGCGTAAATTTATATATATACATATACTATATATTTATATCACGATGTGTGTACTGTATAAGAACGTGAAACAGACCATTGACGCCAAAGTTACTCGCGAGCTTATCCGCATAACTCTACCTTGGGACGCATTCTTATACTATTTCCTACTTTACCTCGTGCGCGTACCAAAACCTTATTCATCGCCTTGCTCCAACAGGAAAATCTTGCTTTATCATAATATATGAATGCCATCAGGTATTAAATAGAAACGGAATGTTTGACCATCTTCGCATCCTCTCTTTCATGTTATAAAAATCATTGTAAATTTTGGAAAAAAAAAAACAGATAAAATCACTTTACGAGCTCACATTTAGCTCTCACCCTCCCCCCTTTATTACTTAATGCCAGTTTTATGAGCGAAACAATATATTAATGTGCGAAAGTGATGGACGTAATGGTTGTTTTACGAGTCGATCACCTGACGCACAAATACAAAGTACGCTGCAGTCATGCAGGAATCGTGGCTACGCTTTTACGCTGATCACTATTTACAACTACACTGAGCATTACCTTGATTATACTGGCGCCTGTTCGTTGTTTCAGACACACGTGTGCTCTTCTATCAACGCGCATTTCTAGACTACAGGCGTGTATAGAGAATAGACAAAAAGCATTGGTAGATATCGCTCGTTGTACTTTGACATTTTATTGCTTCCATAATTCAAGGGGAAGATCCTAAAGCTAAACTGACCGATTTACGAGCCCGGCTTACCCAGGCTTACCCCCTAGTCACGCCTTATTCCTATATCGTAGAATATTACCTTGAAATTGAAACGATGAAATTCGTAGGATTAAATTAAATATGTAGTACGTAATACACACCTACACATGAACGCGTAGCTACAGAATAATCGAAACCTGAATTTTTTGCTTAAAGACTCCGAGCAATCCCCTGCTGTATACTTGAGGGACGATCCCTTGTTCGGTACGCTACAACTTCAGCAACACAGCGAACTTCGAGCACCCACCGCAGTACGTGCAGCTTTTTATTTGGACGCTGCGGTTGCCGGCCGACAACGAGAAGATGGCGATGCCCATTTGCTCTATACCCTCCATGTTTATCAATACAGCGTGGCTGGGAAAGGAGGAGGTAGGTTAAATGAATTACGTAAATTTATAATTGCAAAAAAATTTATCTTAAAATAAAAATTGATCTGTTTGTGGTACACAGTTGCCGGGGGAAGAAGCAGATTACACCTGATGGATCTTGGGAATTCGGAACGGGGCAAGTCATCGGGTGGAATTCCACTATCCGGCTTAGGAAACATCTTGTTGGCAATTTTTAACGGCCATAAACATCTTCCCTACAAAGAGCACAAATTGACCCAGTTACTAAAGGAATGTTTGGGCTCGTTGACGTGTCACGCAGCTATGATAGCTCACGTTTCGCCAAGCGCCACGCAATATTCCGAGACGTTGACGACCGTTCAGCTGGCATCGAGGATACATCGCATGAGGAGAAGAAAGTTCAAGTTTGTCAGTACTGGTATACAGGGTGCTGGTAGCAGCGGGAGCTCCGGCGAGGAGGCTGCCAGGCAGAGCAACGAGTGCGATCCAAGCTCCAGTGACTTGTCTGCGGATACTGTGATCTACGTGGGACCAAGCGTGGACGACGCCACTGATGGCGAACATCCACCGGTTTACATACCTAGTCTAAATTCCGGTGACAATAGATGCGCCATGAATCGAGTTCTCCGAGGATCCGTGGCTGAGAGACCGAGCAAAATAGCCGAGGAACGTAGTCCTGCTCACAAATCGACGAAAGCTGTGAAGAGTCTGATTCAGACAGCCTCGAAACAAACCTCACCTGCCCACAACATATCTCCGAAGGCCAGCCCAGCGAGGAAGGCATCCATGGCCAAGGTCTCCACTTCGAAAATCACCGATTCGCCTGGTAGCAAAATCCCAGTAGTGGCTGCTGCTCCTAGTGGTGGCTCGGATGAGCAATGGATCGATGGCCCTAGAATTTCAAAGTCCAAGGTTGCTGAAGCAAGACACTTGTTGAAAGATTCTCATCATAAGAAGGAGACCTGGGTCGATGGACCCATGCAACATACGGCAGGATCCGGCCTCCAGTTGCATTCTCAGCATTCCGCGGCAGCGGGATACGGATTCATGGATAGTCATAAGAAGAGTATGATCAGGAAGTGGGTGGAGAATCAATCGTCGCAGATTCAAAGGACGAAACACGTAGCACCTAGGATAGACTCGTCAAAGTCTCAGCATAAAGAATCGACGACTGGCTTCAAGTCGGGCCTAGGAGTCGACGACGACAACACCTCCATGTCCACCGTCGAAAGCGACAGTTTAAAAGCGAACGAGATCGAGGACATTACCGAGAAACTCGGGGCCAAGCTCAATCTTCTCAATGGCAAGTCTAATACCGATTCCGGCTTGGATTTAACGGCTAGTCCGGTTATGGACGACAGTACCGACAAAGCTAAACTGGATTTGCCGGATGACGAGGACGACGACGAGGAAATTATTGTTCCACCACCGCTCCCACTAATCGAACCACTTAGCAATGGAGTCAGTAGAGAAGTTTCCATGGAGAGTCTTAATTTGTCTCACAAAGATATTGTATTGCCTTCGAGACACTCTTTGTCTTCGGATGACGAGATTCTGGAAGTTGTCGAGGTTGAAGACTTAGAACCAGTACCGATGCAAGACTCTTGTCTTCAAGTCACCGAAGAAGATATAGCTCTGTGCATGGGAGAAAATCCCTTACCAGAGAGTGATCAGGAGGAGCACCCTTTGAGAATTCTCAGTCAAGAGAATCTCACTGTTGTCTCAACGTTTACAGGTAATTCAAATTCATCGTTACGATTATTTCTTAAAAATGAATTTAAATCTATAGAAAATAATGTATGAATTTTCAGATTCCATGTCGGTAATGTCTGACACGGAGAGGTACAGGCCCCACTACCACCCAGTTGGCGCGGGTGTATTACCAAGGCCATACTTTGACCACGAGGACTTCTTGGAACAGGAAACAAGACACAAGTTCGATCAGTTGGCCCGCCTTCACGAGCTCTACCAAAGTAAACTTGCTCTCGCCAACGTCTCTAATTCCGCGACATACCAGAGAGAGAACTCTTCCTCCATCAATGTGCGGGACGCTCCATGTAAGTTTTGCCATGCTTCGTCGATTCAAGGGGGAAAGCTCGACGGACCGGATGAAAGATAGGGAAAGGGGGAGGACTGAAAGGAACCACAAATGAAATCTTCTTCCGTTCTTGACATTAAACCTCCTATAGACAGACATATTGTTCTTCTCTATAGTCTATGTATCACTGTGTTACCTTCTACTGTATATATGACTGATGTATGTCCGCTCCTATCTGATATATACAGAATGGAGGATGTCTAATAAACGATTTTTCTTTCCCAATTACCGAATAACTACTAGAGAAATACGAAAATTATCTTGATCGCGGATGCATCGAGAGACGAATGTGTTAGCGAGCCAATAATTTCCCGAAATAGCCGACTGAATGTTGCTTCGGTCGCTTCGGAACAAGACAATTAAGTTTATCGCTTTAAGGATAGTTCTCGTATTTCACTGTTAACGCGCTCTACAGCATAATATAAATTAACGCAGGACAAATTGCAGCCAGCACCGCCTTTCGTCCGCCATCGCGTTGTCAGTCCTTGTCACTATCGGATGTTCTATTCAACGACAATGCGAGCAATCACGGTAGCATCTACAGCGAGCCAGCTTATATCGCAGGCAAAACAACGGATCAGGAGAAGATCTGCGACAATTGTCGTCAAAGTATGTCTCGGCCAGCTACGGCATCCTATTGGTATCCCAGCAGCGTGGCGCATCTTGCCAGCCCAAGGAGATACTGCGGAAAACTGGGCGAGTGCAATATTTCTAGTTTGAGACACCCGGACGGTGCGTCCAATCCGAACCTGAAAGAGGAGGTCGAGAGGGTTCCCGGAAACGGAGCTTCTGGCTCTGATCCCGAGGAAGAATACATCGAAGCGAAAAAGCTCTTTACCGCCGCTGAACGACCGGAGAGAACAGTCACCGGAAAATCTAATATCGAAGACGACAGCAGGTTACAAGGTTGGTCTTAAGAAGAAACGAAACAATCTCTTATTATCAGTTGCTATAGAGTGTATACATAGTATGATAATACGCTGATAATGTCACGCGTTGTTTTCACAGTCGCAGTAACTATTCCATCAGTCTCTGTCCCATCGCCAGCATCGTCTTCGACTCGATTGCAGCGCAAGGTTCTTAGTCTCGGATCATCCTTGGCTCTGAATAAAGAAGGATACGATTCTGGCGCTGACTCCACTCCACGTGCAACCAAACTATCTCCAGCAACGCTATCGAGACATCGTGCCGAAAGTTCTGGTTACGACAGTGTTGTCAGAGACAGCGAGACTAGCAGTATTGCCAGCGAATCCTCGAGACAAACCAGTGCCCTTCAAGAACACCAAGGTAACTTTTCACCGATAAACATTTAATACTCGATTTCCTCAGCCCTCCATTCTCTACCCCAAATCAAATTACTTGCACTTTAATCCTTTAAGTATATCTCGCACGATTGAAATTGCATGCAGGTTTCCGGAGATTCTAATGTTACATATCGATTTTACACACACACACACACACATATATATATATATATATATGCAAAACCTACATTGAAGCATGTTTAGGGAAGATGATGACTAAAAAAAAGCAATTAGCGTCGAGTGCAAGTTTCTAAACTGGTCCCATCCTACGATGATTCTCCTCAGGTGGCGCACTGGGGGTTTTAACCTCGACGTTGTGCGGCTGTTTCAGCGGAGGGACAGCGGGTGGCAGGGTACGGGCTCCGGTATCGGGAGCTGGGACGAATCCGGCTGCACTCGCGGGTGGCGCCCGCATCTTCGGAGATTCTCGCCTATACAAACGAGGACGTGGCCATCCTGGAGAAGCGCGCGCGATTGCGCTCGGAGCCACGTGGCACGATGTTCAGGATACACAACCTACGACGACGCCGGCGCCTTCTTAGAATCGAGCTGCGGGAGGCCAAGCAGCGCTTGATGGTCCCTGACGGCCGTTGGAGCTACGAACGTGAGTCTGCTCGATCATCTTAGCATATAGGAGCTAGCGCCATTGCACCACGATCATCGCATCTTTCATGATAATAACAGCGTTGATTTCTATACAGTGCACGTGGAAGATTGTATGGACTGGCAGGACCCGTCGTTCCTGGAGGCCCTCCAGGCTGAAACTTGCATATTGCAGAAGAGGGTAGAAGCATGCAAGAGTCACGTTCTGCTGGTGACGTGCTTTGATTCTTACCCTCGTTCCAGCGCCAGGATCGCCTATAATAATCCGTCTGAATCAGCGTGTTACACGGCGTGTTGATCGATGGTTGCCCGCGCTTCGAATGCTACGAATTTATCTGGGAAAAACGAGACGGGCGAGCTCGGCGAGTGAATCACGTCGGTGATCGCTCGACTCCGTCCAATAGTTGTTAATTCTCACCAGTGTAGTAAATTTCATCCATCGTACATACACGTATTATACTCTAAGGTCCGTCGATAGAAATTCCCTAACGTTGATGTGTCCACCGAGTAACTATACCTTTTTTATCTCCGTCACGACTTTTATATATATATATATATATAGTTGTTCAAGAAACGTTGCTAACTCAACCGCCAGCAGTTGTTTCAATATTTCCGTAATATTGATGATCTCGTAGCGAACTGTATTTTGTATATTTGCGGTAATCCCTGTTTCTGTTTTACGATGGACATATTGAATACTTGTTGAAAGTATCGTACCACAAAGGAAAGATCTACTTGGCTCCAAATCTTGAACACCTGAATATTTCTTTGTTACTAAGGTGTTGTAAAACTTAGCGAGGGCTGTAGATCTCTGAATTGGCTATTAGCGGATCTTTTTGTGTATTCAGACATCATTGCTGCCGCTTAGGTTTTGCTGACAAAACTGGCGTGGCGTCATTAATGTAGAAGAATATAGAAGACAAATCTTAAATGTGAGCATACACTTTATGTATCACACCGAAAATTGTATAAGGTAACGCGTAAAGAATAATGGAACTTTTGTATGCATAAAATGGAGCTTATTATCTCCTGCGAAACACAATCTGATTGTTCTTCGTTACTTACGATCACTGCCATAATTACGACTGATGAGTCGACCAATGACTGCCGATAACAAGACTGTCGGGTTTTTTAGCCATAACTAATATTCCGAAGTCTGTGACAAGGACTAAAACAAGTCACAATATTTATAATAATTACGCGGTGAGTGAAATTTGTATTTGCTATATGAACGAATCAGCCGCACCTTATTATAGCACTTGAAGCATTGTTAACACAGAAGAACACCCGTTTGTTAAGCGCGATCAATGTTTTAGGGTGATGATCACTTGAAGGATTAAATGTTTATCATAAATCTTAATTTATAGAAAATTTCTTGATATTCTAGAATTTTCTTGCATAATTTAAATTATTTTAACGAGATATTTATTTATTGAGGAGAACGTTAATTACAATTTTGAAGGATTATTTTATTTATTAACGTCCATGGCTATGTGATAACGCACGACAGTCGTAAATATATTATAATCACTGGCATTGTTCGACAGCTTATATCGAAAATGCAGAGCGTACTACCTAGAGTAACGACTTGCGTGACATTTTAAAACGTTGAACATGAACGAGTTTATATTATTTGTAAGACGAATGAGGAATTGCTGTCAGTGAGTAATGCCAAGAATAAGAGCTTTTTATACGATTAACAATTTAAACGAATTAAAAGACAGACATTAAGAAACATATATTAGTGCACCCACGTTTATTGAAGATATCGTAGCTTTAATCGTTATCAGCAGTTACCGCACACTTTATAAAAATCTTATAGAATTCACTCGGGAAGGTGAATATCATGAAAAATTGAATCTTTTTAAAAGTTCCCAAAATTATCAATTATGATTATCCTCTCGCGTATACTCGCATCGAGTCCTTTCCCCTTCGTTAAAAACTTCAAATTTCATTATTTTCCAAATTTACGGCGTTACTCAACGCAATGTAAGTTTTATGAGAAGAGGGAAAGGCTTAGAGAAAAATTCATGGAGTGTTTATAGGAGCATATAAAATACTACAAATAAGTGCAGCTGGAGAAAAGTAGGGAAAATTGTAGAGGGAACAAAAATAGAGAGCGTGAAAATAAATCTAGAGAAAAAAAGACTTGGGATAAAAATAGATTATTCGAGAGTTTCCCCGATGCGAGCGTGAGCGAGAGTAAAATCGACGCGAAGTACCCATCTTTCTCGTCCTGACTGTTGTACCTTAAAAACCTCTGTCTGTATATACCATCCATATTTATAAATTTTCCAAACTCGTTGAATACGTACTTACCAACACATTTCAGAATCACTTTAAGAATTTTTTCAATTTAATAATTGTTTAAAAATCGCAATTCTTGCGTTGGAGGTTGTTTCAAAAATGCCTGATCGAATTAGCCTTTTCTCAAGTAAATTGTGCAATAGAATATCTTCTTCAATACTGTCAGAACATATCAGTACGTTCGTACTAAATATTTAAAGGCTCTACTGTACGCAATAAGTCACTTTTAATCGATAATGTCCTGAGTATGGGACAACGCTGAGTGCGATTGAATATTAAATGAACTGTCTTTTGTACTTCTGGGTAAACTTTCTCGATGGTACCTGTGATTTTAATGAGCCCCCGATGATACTCTATTATCCAAAAATATAAGCTGTTGTTGCAATTCGTCATTTAAACATGGTCAAATTAAGTTTTGACGCCAAAGTCCAAAATAATACTTATAATAATGATACCGCGAGATTAGCTTAAATATCAATGGTGAGATGAATGTTTGGATAATTGAAGCTCTCCGTAGGTTTGCAACGAGAACTTTCTGCTAGTAAAATTGGGCATATTTCGAGACCTCGCAAATATTTTATGCCGAACAGTTTGCTTCCAAAGGTGAAGCCTCCAAATGTGAACTTCCAGGAGGCGGCCCAAAAACCTCAGAATCCTCGAAGGTGCACCGCCAGTTGTGATGGACGATGTTTACGTCCAATTCCTGTTTATGTAATAAATGTATATGTTTCATTTTGCACCGTCGTCGATGCGAATGTCTCAATTAGAAATATTGCCAAGAGCGTATCAGTCCGTCTACCGTGAATACGAATATAATTATTATAACAGGATTACGGTAACAGTAATTTTATTATTACGGTAATATTGTATGTACTTCTACATCCCACTGAATACAAAAACACGCGTCTTTGTATAATAGTACTTGTATGATATTTATATTTTATATGTACAAATTAGCCATGTAATTTCTTGTAATAAAGATCAATTTACAATGTGCGTCAATTTTTTATTTTATCATGCAGCCTCTGCATTAAATTTCTACATCAATTAATTTTCCACAACAAACGCACATCAACATTTATCCATGTAATACTGGAACTATATAATAATGAGAACGGAAGTACTTCCAACGTTGTCGATTCGATAGAGGTTTTCAGTAAAGAAGAAGGAATCCAATAAAATTTTTAAGGCACCAAATTCAAGTGCCCGCATGCATGTCTAATAAAATGTGGAGCGCGTTGGTTGGCGTGCACTCTAGGAGACATTAATGAATAATATCGAGGAGCGCAAGTTGTGTGGCTATGTGAAACTGCAGGCGCCTCCGTATTGTGGTGAGTGTTGTTGCAGCACGTAGGATAGATGCGATTAGACTAGAGTAGGAGCGAGTGTCTGGAGCGGAGCGTGTATCCACGAAACAGAGAGGGAGAGAGAGAGAGAGAGAGCTTGGGAATCTTGTATTTTGAGCGAGGGGTCTTTGCAGGGGTTAGAGGGAACGCGAACACAGCGAACGAATCCGAGTTGGCGTACGAAGACGACGAGGAGAAAGAAGAAGAAGAAAGAGGAAGAGAAGTAGGAGGAAAGAGCAAAATAATGTAGAGTAGAGGGCGAAGAAGCGAGCGGGAGAAAGATCGGGAGGAGAAGTTGTGAAGCGGCCCGATCGGTTGGTCCGTACTCTTGGTAGTTAGTAGCGTTAAGCCAGTCCGATAGAATGGCTCGAGCCGTACACTCGGGCCTCCTCGGCCTGGCCCTCGTGGCCCTATTAATGCCCTTTGTCGCCGCGATATCTAAGAACGACCTTTATCCCTATACCGGATCCAACGCCAATATTCTTCAGCCAGATGCTAATGGTATCCTCATTTCTAGTGAAACTACGCTAAAAACTCCCATCGCCTTCTATGACAACATTTACAATAAAATATTTGTAAGTATTTCAATTTCATCTGTTCATCAATCTAGAATAACTCTGTGTATAATATATTATTATTTATCAATTATAATATACAAGGAGCAAAAAGCTAATTCAAACAATTCTTAATCCATTTTGTTGTAATCTATGATTATCTTAAATATTATTGTATTTTGCTGGTTCAAATGGTAAACAATGCATTAAAATAGCTTTTTGCTCAGCTAGCAGTCTTATTTAGCGAGAAATTTCCTCCCTGACTGTTTATTCAGTTGAAGATCTTCATCGTGTCTACTGATATTTCTGACATACCCCAACATCTTACGCTAAACTGATAATGTAAGAAATATAGTTTGAAATGTAGCCAGTTTACAGAGCTGTCTAATTGTGTGTACTGATGAGTAAGAAGAAATTTTCAACATATTTCAAACGTTTCATTCTCACTCGAATTGATAAAAATATTTGTCCCAAAGATATATGAATGTAAGAACTAATAACTTTTTTATTAAAAAGAGACGCAAAAGGAAGGATTGGTGTTCTTGGAAAACGAGTAATGGTGCAATATATTTCTGAGAGAAGTCCAAATTATGGTTGCAGTCAAGACTATTTCGTTCATTGCTACTAATTCTATGTATATCCGCCGACGTGTAATGTAGGAAAGCCGCGCTAGAGCGTTCAGTCATCCCCTTAATTTACTTCGTGGCCTAATCTATCCTCATCTTGTGGCATGACACGAATTCATTCAACTCAATGATGGTAAAGTAGTTTTAGGCTTCGCAGTCGTCTAATTGCATTGGCTCGTCATTATTCTATGATTCGACCCCGCGAAATCAGTAGTAACATCTCGTTTCTTATTCTGACATATCGGAAGAAGATAATGACAAAACAAACTTTGCTGGATGGAGTCATCTGTGAATACCAAATATACTGGGCTCCAGATAACGTAAATTAGGACAATGAATATCCGGATAATCAATAATTCGCTAATTGCAAATTTATGGCCTTTTTACGATAATTTTGATAAAGTGTTTCATCCCTTTAATCATTGCGTCAATTTTTAATTAAATATAGTTCCGTTAATATATATGTAACAATGTATAACAATTAGGATGGTCGTAAAAAATTAAATTTTAGTTGTTACCTTTTTAAACATTAATATTTGGTGAAAAAATAAAGGTATTGCAATCTGATGTTGAACAGATAAAGTAGCGTGTGAATGCCTCGTTACGTTTAAAGTAAATTTATGTAGAATCTGGATATTTTTTTAAGACAGTTCGTTAAATTTGCAACTTATAAATAAAAAATTCATTGAAGCCCTGTTATATTATTTAAATTTATATTCAAAAACGCTTATTTAATGAAGTGCTTCTACAAAGAATAAAAACAATTAAGAAAAGTAAAATATCGAAGGAAATTTCTTTATAGCACTTTCTAAAAATTACTTAATATTTAAAAAATGTATAAATCTAGAATATTTTTACAGTAAAAATTTGGAATTACCTAAATTATCATTTATTACAAATATAGAAAAAAGTGATTATATTTATTTGGGACAAAAATAACGAAGCAGTGTTTCGTCTTATCATAAAATTAAGATTGAAAGGTCATTTAGAACCAAACTGCACGCTAATATAAGCAATGAAATTCGTGAGAAAAGATCGAAGCATTTGAAATACTTGCGTCGTCATTGGTAAACAGGCATGAATACAGTAGTAACTAAAGGTAATCTCGTTTTAGAAGCTTATTGTCTTTCAAGCTCTAGTAAAACCTGTATGAATGAACGAGCACGTGTATTACGTTGTAAGCATATTAGGGACTCTTCTTCTAACACTTTAAATTAGTACTGCAGCTACATCCAAGATGAATCCTTTCAAGCGTAAACACAAAATTATCCATATAGAATTCATAAATGTTTACATACATAACCACTTATTATATGTATATTTGATGAATTCTAGAATATCCAGTATTTTTAATAGATCATTGAAAGAAAAATGTGGATTTATTCAAGATGTTCCGAAACGTGATAAGAGATTGTCTCTCATCATTTTGTTTGTACCTAGACCATCCATCCACATTGCGGACGTTATTCATGCAATTGCATAGGATGGCGATAAATCGCGGAGGCTCACATGCTTATTGCAATTAGAGTCCATCGACAACGGTTCGTTGGCTGAGATAGTCAATAAGATAATCTTCTATTAATACCATTGAGCCATTATTAATGAGGTGGCAGCATGCACGAGTGCACAGATGACTTTAGGAGTATTAGGCGAATGTGCAATGGGAGTTGATCGAATCGTAAATCAATCGAGTATTATCAAAGCAAATACTGAACGCTAAACAAAAAGGAATGAAATAATATCGAACAATAAATGGGGATAAACTGGACAAAGGTGTCCAAGAATCATGATTCAATTTGGCTCGTTGTGCAATTTTCACTTTGCATCATAGAGGAACGTTGCTCATTCAATTATAATACAATGATCGATTCTACGGTGTAAACACACCACTCGCTGCTTCTAATTCTCATGTTTATTAGCGGCAGGCTAAATAATCTTTCGAGATAAGAGCAATAAGATGCATTAAGAATTGACTAAACCGTGGCTATTAATTCTTTGCATTTTTCATTAGACTGCGAATTCTGTGAAATTCATATATAATCGAGCTGAGAAAGTATTTGAACAGTAATCAGAAATGAAGCTTTTTTCAACGATGAGACGAAGCGAATAAGGTAATTTTTGTCTATTTATCTGTGAATAAATTTTGAACAATTAAATTGTGACAGAATTACATATATTAAATGACGAATGGTCGCGTTTAGTCGGACGTCCGATACGCTCAATTCGGAGTTCCTGCGTGGATGTGCGTAGGTAAGTGCAATGACTAATCTCGCTTATCAAAAGAGTCGTTAATTGAAGAAACCGCAGCCGGTGATCTCTGTAACGCTGAGCACCGACGATTAGCCTTGGCACTTTCCCACATTAGTCTGCCGTCGGTGTTAATGGGAGCTGTTGCGAAATTCAAACCGTCACGCCTTTAGATTCTCGTTTAAAGGGAAAACATTGCGCGTGTATCCAAAGAGCCAAAAAGCCTGGAAAAAAAAGTTTGCAAAGCTTGGCGTTACAAGTATAATGCTTTGCTAAGAGGACGATTGAACGAAGTTGAAAGACTTGAGCACGAGGCGAGTGAAATGCGGTATAAATGGATGAAGATGACAATGGGATGCACGATATTTACTAGGGCAGCGAGAGTATTCAATGAAGTTGTTTTGTAGCCTCTACTATCTAATGTCGGGCACGTGTCAAGCTTCATAAATCTCACGAGTCTTGGATGAATTATGACGGATTGATTGACACAGATGCACATGTTTAATGTAAGACTCGTGAAGAATGATGGAGGCACGACGACGAACCAGTTAGGACACTGCCTACACGACAATCATCTCCATTCCGTCGCACTTATCAGCGACGATTCGCAGTCATCTAAATGATTGTAGCCGATTATAGCCGATTGCGTTAGCGCGTGCTGCGAGCTTCTTACTACCCTTGCCGGTGTTACTTCTACGGCCGATTTTGTCATCTTTTTCAATCTGTCATACCGCCATTCCAACGATTGCACAAACTTCATTCTTTACCCGGATATCGTACGAAGGTGGTCGCTATATTCTTAAGTTTTTAGGGGTTAGTACGTTCAACTATATTTAGATCGACCTAATATTTCGTCAAATTGATTCGCATAATCGAACCTGATATTTCTTTATAAAAAGTCATAAACTATTATAAAATATTCCTGAACTCTTTTCCTCGATTTGTATAGTTTTTACAGCTTGACTATTGTATATATCAAAGAAGTATTCTCCCTAAAATTTGCATTTACTTTTATATCAATTCAAATTGCATCATACCCCATGATGCGAAGAGCTGGGTCATTGCTGAATAGATGAATATCGCGTGTTATCGAGAAACTCTCTTCTTATCTCTATTTACCGTATTTTTTCTATTTATCTTCAATTAACAGCTACACTTACTTTTCTGTGGTTTGAGATATACTTGCTTTCACAAATGTCACAAATAATCAAATCGAACCAATTGCATCAAATAATGACAACTAATGGTTTATTTCGGTTTGATTTTTTAAAATTAAAGTTGATCTTTCAACTGGACATATAAATTAAAAGTAGGTTCAGTTTAATTTTTGAGCACATGTGGTTTTCAATTCATCTTTGAGCATAAAAGAAAAGGGATGATACGTATAGATGAGAGTTAATGTCAGGAAACGATTTTTCATGGAAAGGTGAGAAATCAACATACTATTAATTTCTGGCTCTGCTGTCTATTTTCACTGCTTTCCTCCCCATTCATGGTATTAGTGTCACGTGTATGCGTGTGTGTCATCGGTTTGGCTTCGACCTATGACTCCTGGTGATAGCCCCAGAGAAGATAGCAGTCTAACGTCTCATGACCACTATGATGAGCAAATTCTCGCACGGACATGAATCGTTCCTACCGTTGTCAGGATCTACCTGAAATCAATCGGATAATAGTTTTACTGAAAATTCAGTAACAATATCCGCTATATATAGTAACATCCCAACTGATTTAAAAAATATTCTCATAATTATGTGCCTTTTTTAACTTGGAATTTTTCCATTTTTTTTTATTTATACGGAACTATATACCATATTTGATAGCTATCTTGGTGTTTTTACGAGTAATTGAGACGATAAGAAATAGCCTAATCCGAGAATAAAGAAATGCGACTATTTTGTGGAAGATTACTGTTCGGTAGTCTTAATACGTGTCAACTCGCGTGACCGGGTCGTCCATTAACGATGCGAGACTTGATAAAAAAAAGGACCAGTAAATTCGATGCGGCGCCTCATAGCATTAACCTCACGTGAATGACAATGTGGGTCAATATTTCAGCATTTAGATAAAGAATCATTCTGATTCGAGGTTTGTGTGCTGTATAACACGCAGAAATTTGATCAGACATGGCAAAGAAGAACGTGGGAATATATATTCGCTGTTTAAAAAACAAAACCTCAGATTTTAGTGATAACAATTACTATTGCATAATATCCGATATTTTATCTGTAATTGCGTAATTCTCTCTCACCAGAAGCAAATGTTCCTGTATATATCGGAGCTATTCCAAATGAACTTTCGTGTACGAATAATAATAAGCGGTCTATAGACAGTAATGTAGTTACGTATAAAAAGAGAACCGTTAATAATAATAAGAGGAGTAAAATATAAAATTCATATCTTATCACGTTATAGGTAATATATAATTATAAAATAATTCTGAATAGAATTTAAATCTTATTATGGAGAATTTCATATTTTTCTTATTTATTATGATAGGAAGTTGCGTCACTGTCGGATATGGGGAAAAGCGTGATTATATTAAATTAACCGCACAATAGCAGAAGTGAAGTTGTGATGACTAGACGACTCTAAAATTATGTCTAGCCCTTATATAGTGAATAAGAGCAAAAATTTCAACTTTTGCCGTACATTAATCATTTCGTTTATACGCCCATAAATTAATAAGCTTCGAGTTATTATTGTATCACGTTACATCATGTGACCGAACTTCACTTGCGTCATTAATCATTTCAATCACCCAACTCACTTGTCAAGCTATTAACGAAATTTCTTCCAAGTAACACTCATATATTTATAAATTGGTTGTCACGTGTTTTTCAATAATTCTAGGTAAACGGAAATGGCGTGATTACGTTTATTAGAGCGATGCAGAGGTTTTTCAACATTGCCTTTCCTTTGGACGATCCCGTCATTGCACCCCTTTATACGCACGTTGACACGAGAGCATCGGGCAAAGTATTTTATGGCGAAACGAATTCACAAGATGTTCTTGATAGAGCAAGTGGGATAATCAGAAGCTCTTTTAAGAACGCTTTAAATTTCGTCCCCACTCACGTTTTTCTGGCTACTTGGATCGACGTTGGTTATTATAACGAGAAAAGTGACAAGGTAATTGCATTTAAACTAGTATGTTGGATTAGTACTACCCTATAGTCAAAGTACAAAATTATTTCTAAATTAAGGTAAATACCTATCAAGTGGCTATTTCATCAAACGGAACGCATTCCTATGCCGAACTTCTGTATCCGGAGAACGGGATACAATGGATACAGGGAGAATCACATCCCAGTGGTTTGCCAGACGCAAAAGCTCAAGCCGGATTTATGAGCGATGGCAGAATGTATACGTTGAAAGGATCCGGAACAGATCAGATTCAGAATATTGACAAGTAAAAAGCACGATTTTTATATACCTATCGTCGATTCGTAATACATTTGTATACTGGATGTTACGAAAAAAAGAAAGAAAACAAAAAAAATTGCTCCTTGTAGATGGTCGAACGTGAATAGACCAGGCCAGTGGGTTTTCCAGATCGGCCCTATTCCCGATGGAGACGACATTGAAGCACCTGATAACATTGACGGTAATGTTTGTACAGGCTTCTAATAATAATAATTTAAGAATTATTAGCTTATTTTATTTTGCTTTTAAGATACCAGCACGAGAAATGAAGTGTCAAGTTGTAGGACCGGAAGCACCAGCTGTCATAGCAAAGCTACTTGCGTGGATTACGAAGTTGGATTTTGCTGCAGCTGCAAAGAAGGATACTTCGGAAATGGAAAGTCCTGTCAACCAAATGGTAAGGTTATTAAGGAAGTTTACACTACTACCAGCTCAAATTATATCATCTCCCTTAAATATACTTGCTAAGAGGCATTGTAAGTATATTGACCCTTCAATATTTGACTTACTTAGCAAAATTAGAAAATTACGTTTCTTCGAAGAGATACGAAAAGGGATTTAGCAACTGAGAGGTTGCTTTTAACAGACACCCTTAAACTTTCTTGACATTAACCACGTCGTTTACATTGGACAACAGGACATTGAGCCGCCTGCACTTCTCCTCTCTCTGATCTATATTTACTTTATAACTGCAGGAGCCCCTACTCTGCCAACTCCATGAAATGCAGCATCATTCGCAAAGCTAAAATGAAATTCATCAATTGAAATGCATGAATTCCCTGTAAATAAGGTCTTCTTCTCTATATTTGATAGCACCACCATTGTATATTGGTATATATATGTATTTCTATTGAAATGTGTATATAGCTACATGGCAAATTGGATAATGGAGTTCGAAATTGTCCCTATGAAGGCATAATGATCAACTCTGTAGCGCCAATTTCCGTAACTTGGACGTTTCAGATGTCCCACTTCGGGTAATTGGTCGGATCTACGGAACGATCAATGGAATCGAATTTCAATCGAGGGATTTGCAGTGTTACGTGCAGACAAAGGACGGCAGAACCTATACTGCAGTATCAAGAATACCGGAACAGATCGGTCCTCATTTCCAGCTTCTAAATAATCTTGGCGGAGTAATAGGTTGGCTATTTGCTAAACCAGTTAGCGAAACGAAGAATGGTTATCAATTGACAGGTATTATCAGTCATTATTATTGCTTTTAATTTTGTACTGGATTTTTAATCAACGTATTTCGCCAATCCAGGTGGACTTTTCAATCACACTTCGGAGTTGACTTTTACCGGTACCGGAAGTAAAGTGGTGATCCGCAGTAAATACCTCGGATTAGACGTCTTTGGTCAATTGAGAATGGAGGCAGAGATCGTCGGTTCGTTACCCCGAATGGAAAAAGATACAAGGGTTGAATTTAGCGATCACGACGAGCTTTATACCCGCGGCGAAGCGGGAGTTATTCGTTCCCATACTGAGAAGACCTGCAAGTTAATCGAAGGTTCCGAACAGCGCGAATATCCATTCATCCATGATCAAACTATCACCTTCAATGAATGTCACCACGCAGCTACAAGTTCGAAAGAAGCCACTACCAGACTCAAGTTCTTTAGAGGAGTAACCACATATGAATCTACAGAAGGCATTATACGTTTTGCTGTTAATACAAAAATTGCTCCACTCGAAGAAGAGGATCCTTGCATTCAAGGACGCGAAACCTGCGGACCTCACAGCTCTTGCGTGGTAGATGGGGATGAATTTAAATGTGTTTGCAATCCAGGGTAAATCAGAAAATATTTAATTATATCTTTATACATATATTTTAAGTTTTATATAGTGTCTGCAATTACTTCGGTAATTTCATCATTCTTTTCTGTATTTTAAGATATCAGTACTTGTACGAGGAAGATGGAAGTGCCATTTGTGTGGACGTAAATGAATGTACAGCTGGCAATCATGCATGTTCGCCGAATGCACAATGCATTAATCAGGAGGGTAGCCACACGTGCCATTGCAGATCTGGATTTATTGGTGATGGACGCATTTGCGAGAGTTTGTGTCTTTTTCTCAATTATTTCATACTTCAAACTCAATATAATTTTACAAAATATAATTATTGTTAACTTCTCTTCACGTACCATCAGAGGTGGGATCTTGTCAAGATACTCGTTGCGATAACTACGAACAGTGCGTAATGGTGGACGGAGCTCCAACTTGCATGTGTATTTCTGGATTCGAGGAAACCGACCAAGGCTGTTACCCTGTACAAAATGGTAAGTCGTCAGAAGCGCAATCTAATTTACCCGGCGTCCCCTCGGCCGGCAGTACACCTTCTATTACTACAAACTTACCATCGATTTTCTACAGAATCCTGTGACGTTGAGAACAACTGCTCCCCTAATGGAATGTGCAGCTTTGACGGCAACAGGCAAAAATACGTTTGCTCTTGCTTACCAGGCTTCGTCGGTAACTTATCCATCTTCCGTATATTTCCAATTATTATCCCTCTTTCTCTTTTGTTTTCTCACTCACTCTTTTCGCAAAAAGACATCACGTACACCGTGCATGAATCGACATAATAGTTAACATTGTAAATAACGCTCATAAAGTATTTTATGGATTTTACAGGCGATGGTTTTACCTGCTATCCCGATACGGAAGCTAATGCAACGCATGTACCACCACAGCCTACATGTATAATAGGAATGTGTTATTGCCCAGATGGTTGGAACTATGCGAATAATACCTGTGTGAGACAAGGACCAGACAGTGCTGTCTCTACCGATAATCGAAATTGTAAGTTCATGCAATCATTTTAAGAGTCTTGTTTTTTTTTAATTTAATAAACGATCATCCGCGAAGCCAATTCAGCAACGAGTAAGGGACGATTTTAATCCTTGGAACATGTGCTTTCTAAAGAGCAACAGACTTTTGCTAACACACTTAACTCGCATGAAAAAAGCGCCTGAATACTGAATGAAATAAAACTCAAAGAATATTTGCGGTCTGCAAGCAGTAGATATGATTGCTATAGAATAAAGCTGACTATAGTAGTTCTACATTGCCAAATGTCAATCTAACAGATTATCAATTACAGTGGAGATTGGTGGATAAACGGTAGAGATTCTAATAAATGTTGAAAAATCAAAGTTAAAAGATTCATGCGAGAATCGTTTATAAATAGAGTTGGGAATTTTGATAGGACTGGAGGCTTTATGATGGTTCGAATTACATGTAGTGGCGTATTTCAGAGATGGAAGTTGTTATGGATGACGCTTTACGGTGGTTTTTATTTCTTACATCTTGATTGTCGACATCTTAGATGAAGTGCGTACTAAAGGGATAGAAGTCATAGCTCGATGATAAGTTAGAAGCTATTCCGAGTGAATGACTTATTGAAAAAAATTCACGATGCGACGCCGTACTGCTAGTAGTATATGGCAGTTGATAGTAAAAAAATACTACTAACATTCCACGGGGCATCGTGGCATCGTGCGTTTTAGTATTGGCGCGACCACTCCCAGAATGCTTGGACGACTACTGCATATGTCCTTGGGGATTTGATTACGACCTACCGGAGGAGATTTGCATTCCTAGGCCTGGACTCAACTTGGACACGATGGGTCCATCAGGAATTCATTGTACGGACCTTTTCTCGCTTGGCTTAAGTCCTTTTATTACATTTAAATCCAATAGTTCCAATAAGAATAATCAATAATCGAAAATACGTAAATCTCTTAAAGTTGTCTCCATGAAACGACACGAATTTCGAGGCAAGATGGCTCCTATATCGAGATCCTTCTACTAGTCCATAATTACATGTGCAAGAAATGTTCAAAATGATCCGTCTTGACTTGAATTTTTACAAATCATATCTTTTTCAAATTACTATTTTTCTTTCAATAACGATACGCGTATATACATACAGTACAGAAGCTATACATAATATAATGCGACTGCTCTGCTTGTGCTTTCAATAATGCTTTGCATGACCAATTTCAATGAAAAGTTAATTCTGTCTGTATTATAATTGCATTTTATGTCAAAATAAGGTGAAAGGTCAAGAAATAGATTACATTGATGCAAGTTATTTTCATAAAAGAAGCGGCTCTCGTAATTAATGAAAAGGAAACATAAGATTAAGTGGATCGCTTGACTAATTTCCCTGATCGTTAAAAATAATTGAAAATTGCATACGCTTTTCTATAGCATCGTGCAATGTTGTAAACACGTGCCACCCTGAAGCTCAATGCGTTTACGTGCAAGAAGAGGAAACGACGTACTACGCTTGTCGCTGCAACGTAGGATACATAGGTGACGGTTTTGATTGCGTGAAAACAGGTAAATTAATTGCATTTGGCATGAATCATATAAAACAGTATCTCCCTATATTTACCTACTCCCTTCGAGAGATCCTCGGTCTTTCAAGAGCAAATTGAGGTATGTCGTAAATTAAACTATGCATCATGCTCATTTCTCATAGAAATTTCCTGCGAGGAAGTCGACATTTGCGACCCCAACGCCTCTTGTCGTCACGAAGAAACCACCGCCAAATGTATTTGCAATCCTGGATTCGAGGGAGATGGAACCATTTGTTCTCCAATCGGTGCTGTTATCATCTCTTAATTTTTTTTCTGTTTTTTTAATTAATATCGAAGCACATTTCCATAAATCATGATATATTTTGATAAAGCATATTGTTTCATTCAATGATTATTATAAAATATATTTACATGGAGATTATTAGTTGAGGAAGAACGTAATTGGAATGTTCTTTGGTTATCTGCAGACGAATGCTCGGATAATTCATCGTGCAAGGACAACGAGAGTTGCACTTACAACGTTTGGAAGTCTCGTTATGAATGCAATTGCAACTCAGGATTCAGTATGGTAGATGGACATTGTATCAAATCGGACTGTACCATGAATCCTTCGCAATGCCACATGAACGCTCAATGCGTGTTTCATGATGGCGAATACAAGTGTATCTGTATTAGCAAGTATCACGGAGATGGAATCAGTCAGTGCATCGAAGATCACATTGGCTGCAACGTATTATACAACTGTGGCAGAAATGCTGTCTGTGGCTACAACCAAACCTCGGAAAATTACGCTTGCATATGCAAACCGGTACGTAAATTAAATTTTGTTTCAATTACCTTCCATGGCATCACTAGCTCAATTAAACGCAGGCAAAACATCGAAAATTGATTAAATTTGGATAACTATCAACTATTAAAGCTGATACTTCAGAATTCAAAGTTTCTTCAGCTTCCCCATCAATTCTTAGGATTGATTCGGTTAATACTGAAGAGCGAAACTTGTAAATAATTTCTAAGCCATGAGCAAGAAGCTCCTGGGTACTAGTGGACCATAGCTCTTAACGAGCTAAACTTGATTTTAGGGCTATTATGGAGATGGCTTTACGTGCCGGCCACAATCATCTTGTAGAAAGGATCCAAGTATATGTTCAAGGGATGCTACTTGCGTTTCGGCAGGGGCTAACCAATTCGCCTGCGTTTGCAATGAAGATTTTACGGGAGATGGCACAACATGCAGATCTAAGCCAAAGCACGACTCTAATTTCTTGCTGGTTAACCAGGGAATGGCCACTTTGAGAATTCCGTTTACACCTACTTACGACATGCCGGGCACTCCAATTTACATAGCCTATACTCAAATGGCCATTGCCTTAGATATTGACTGCCAAACTGGCAAAGCTTATTCTGGAGATATAAATGGTATCAATTTACGATTTAATCGAATCTTCTAGTAATACCTACGCTAAGTAACACTTTGAGTACGATTTAAGACAGTTAATGTATGCATCATCGATAAACACGTGCATAGATTTGGTGGAGCGATTGAATTAGAAAACGGTTCGGGCAAACTTGATACACACACGGCATTTACATTTATATTGCTTCCTTAAATAATGTTACAACTGCAGGTAACAGGATAGTGGAATTGTCATACAACGGATCGATATCTAGGACATTCATTTCTGGTGTGACCAGTCCCGAAGGAATTTCAGTTGACTGGGTATCGAGAAATATTTTCTGGATCGACGTTGGCAAGAGCACATTAGAGGTAGCTAATCTTGACACCAAGAAACGTAAAGTTTTGGTTTCCGAGGGTCTAATTAATCCCAGGGGAATTGCAGTTCATCCTTACAGAGGGTAATTTCGAACTCACGTCCTTTCTAATTCTACCAATGAGCTATTTTATTTATTACATTTTAAATTTCAGCAAAGTATTCTGGTCGGATTGGAATCGTTCGGCGCCAAAATTGGAATGGATTAACGAGGATGGTACAGGGCGCGGAATCTTCTTACAGGGTAATCACGTGAAGCTTCCGAATTCTTTAACCATCGATTGGTCCACTGATGAATTATGCTGGGCTGACGCAGGAACATCAACAATCAGTAAGTTTTATATGCTATACATGTGATTAACTTATTATTATTCGAACGAATCGAACCTTTCGATAAAAAACGATGCTCAAGCCTTTTCCTTTTTACAGATTGTATTCATATAGACAGCAGAGAGCTGCGTGTGGTGGTCAGAGAATTATCATATCCATTTGGACTAGCGGTTTCTCAAAATTATTATTATTGGACTGACTGGAAAACGTGAGTCTAATAATTCTTATATACTTACTGAGCGATTGCACATTTTCCTCACTCAATTGCCATATTCATTTCAGGCACAAGATTGAAGTTGCACTGAGAGGTTCGGGAGAAAGAAAAGAGCCTATATCGATTCCACCTGGTGGAAGCGGAAAATTGTATGGAATCGTTGTTGTACCGGAAGCATGTCCCAGAGGTATTTCCGTTATATATTTAATACATATTGGAAAAACTTCATTTATCACATTTTACACTTCGCAGTTTTTTTTTTTTTTTAATAATTTCACTATGTAATAAATTGATTTCTTTGTTCTCTAGTAACCAACGTCTGCCAATACGAAAACGGAAGGTGCAACCAAGATCAATTATGCCTGCCAGATGGGCAAGGTGGCAGGACCTGTTTATGTGCGGATAACGCTTCAGGACCATGTATTGATACGCGTTATCCTTAATTCAGATTTTTTTAAAAAATACGACAAATCCTGCCAGTCAGTCGTCTTACAGAGAAAATTAATATCATGCAAACGCTCCCATTAAACTAATGTCATAAATATCAACTAGATCAAGTGTAAATTATAACATTATTTTAATCATTGTTAGCTACCATTGACATTCTAAAGTAACACTTTTTTATCTATTAAACTATGCATAGTATACAACTAGCTGTATGTGCCTCGTCACTTCGCGTTATTTAATAAAATTTTAAGAAGACCCCAAGAATTTTCATTTTTCAATTATTTACAATATTACAAAAATCTAAAATGCTCTTTTATGACTTTCAATTCCTTACTAAAAAAAGCTATTACGTGTAATTGGAAATAAAGTCTCTTTATTCAAAGTACTACTTTTCTCCTTTAAAGGTTCTAGTAATTTTCCAGGCTCGAGCTATAAAAATGTAAACACATTTATTTAGGAGAGTCTAGAAAAAAGTCACGACTTTATAGTACGTGACTAGTAATATTATAATCGACTTCTTTGAACATAAACAAATTGTAAAACTGAATTTCAAGATGATAAAACTACGGCGCGTTTAAGGTATAAAAAAAATCGAGATGTTTGCACATAGTGGAAAATGTTGAAGCGATGAATCTGTCTCTGGCTGAAATTTAATAAATCAGATTTGTGTGTAATTACCATAAGATTGATGTTTCGTAATTTAAAGAATTCGCTACCTGTCATTATTATTAAATTACCCATTCTTCTCTCAATCGCGTTTGGGAGTACATGATTTCGGATAGATCATAAACTCCGTTATTCAGACAGGATAATCGATATCTTTAATCAGATTTGGTCTAGTTACGGATTACAAATTGTACGATTAATTGAGAAAATTAGAACTGACTGCTTGCTTAAATAATGAAAAGGCTAATAATGAAAATCAGCACGATTCCACTACCAATGATCAGATCATATATCTACGGTAATTTATAACCATTCGCAAGAATCCCTAAATTAATTATTTATTTATATTAAACACAATAGACAATAACATAAGGCATTTTGATAGAACAGATGTTTCATAGTTTTTCTTTTGAATTGACCAATAATAACTTTTCAAGAGTATCGCACTTTGAAGCTAAAAGATACATTATTGTACCTGAAACATTTGAGAGACACTGAAATTTCAAGCTTTCAAGAGTATGCTTTCAAGTAAGCTCTCTTGGCCAAATGCTTCTGCGGTTTGTCACGACACATTCCACACAATGTCCTTACCCACTCTACTGCTGGAAAGTAATTCCTTGCATTTCACTTAACATCCTTCGATTTACTATCACAAAACTTTAATCTTTCTATAACCTCTTCATTAGAATGCGCTCCATTTATTTTACATATTAAACTATCGAGTTATTGAATTAAATCATCATTGGGTAAGAGCAAAACTTTATTGGTACTATTAGAAACAGCCTACTTGAACGCTAACAATAAATTGTTACTTGAAAGAAAATCTTTCATTAATTTTGCCGGTGTAAGGATAGAGTATTAACTCTACTTAAATTAAGTAAATTTTAATAAAATTGATAGGAGTACGAATTTTCGATAAAATCCAATTATATATGTAATGCGATGAGGTTTGAGTCTCTTTCGAAAGATACGACTAGTAGGAATTTCAATGACAGATATAAAAAGAATATTACCAACTACACTAAACTTATTGAACATAATATAGCACTAGTTAGTTTAACGTGCATTTTGCTATACATTCTTAAGCTTATTATTATGATGCTTTTCATTTTTACTACGTCAATTAATTTTAGACAAATAAGCCACATAAAGAAATTCAAGCACACTCTCCTTTAAAATTTCAAAGATATTATATAGTCTTTTTCGAGAGGCTGGAAGTTAGAAAGCTTTGTAAGATAAGTTCAAGTAATAAGATAAGTTTTACACTCAATCAACATAACGTTTATGATTGTTGAGCTGCAAGAGCTTAGCTAGCTGATGAAGTAAGTAAACAGAATAATGAAAAAACTTGATTAAACTCGCTTTATTATTCATAGATATTTATCAAATTTTAAACTTTTTTCATTGAAGGTTTTTCTTGAAAAATTGACTTTTAAAAAAAGGTAACGTATTTTAATATCATTCGTCTCGATTATCTTATATAAAACAGTAGAAAGGAGAAATGTGGAGCACAAAAGTTATATGAATTCAAAGCGAGAACATAAGGCGATACCATTAGTTTAACCGTGAAGAGTCATTCGAAGTTTAAATGAATATAATCTTGAGCTTTTTAAATGAAATTTCCATTTCCTATTGTATATCTTTGGAGCTTATTTCAAGCGCTTTCTAAAAAAAGAAAAAGAATTTATAATTGCACAGCCATTCATTATTAGATATATTGATTTTAAATTATAAGTATATATATTTGGAGGATTAAGCGTAGCAGTATACACACTATATTTAAGAAAAACCCGTGTCTATATATGCTTCTTTAATTCAAAATATCTAGTGCAGGACTGGATGTGTGTATGTGTGAAAAAATAAATTCATATAGTATTTAGGAAAACTCTTTAGATAAGTTACAAGAATATACAATGAAAAGTAGGTGGCTCCATTTAAAAAATTAATATTAATTTTCACATGACCCTGACATAACCTTTCCAATTCACTACCAATAGCATCATCTTATGTTCCCCTCGAGAGATCAAATAACTTTTATTTTACACTTTATCTTAATCTTGTTTATCCTATATATATATATATAAGATAATCGAGATTATATATTAAAATGGATCACTTTGTGGTGCAGCAGTAGAGACACTATTTATGCACAGACCTACATTAGCCTAAATGGTGAAATCTACACGAAGGCACCTTCATTTGTATTCAATGAATCTAAACGTAAACTGCTCCTGTGTTTGTACTATAACTCGTAGTATATTCATATACGAAATACCTGTTATCAATATGGAGTAGCAATGATATTTGGTGTATTGTAGTAATCGTATGCGTATCAGAAATTTCATCATAAACCGATCTATGTACTCTATTTAAGGATGGGGGAAAGAGTGCACAATGGAAATATTTGCAATAAAAAATGTAAAAATCATTATATAGCTTCAAAAAAAAGAAAATCTTTCATTCCAATCAAATTTTTAAAGGAATTAAGTTTTAAAAAACGATCCAAAGCCGCACGCGCGTAGGGACTAACAGATTTTCTAGCATATCCAAAAAATGCTTTGAAGCGTGGATATTTTAAAAAGCAGAGATGAATGAAATTCATCACAAGTAATACTATAGTATTTAATAATTCTATTTGTCAGATTAAGTGAATTTACGAAAAAGGATAGTTAAATCCATCGCTCAAGGACAGCTACGCCTGCTCCATTCAACGAAGAAGCCTATAGTCGAGTGAGAGAGAGAGGGAAAAAATGGGGTGAAAATTCTCCCGTATATTGAAACGAGAAGGCACGATGTAATACGCGCACCGCCCGAAAGCTGTCACGACGAAGGGGTGGGTGTGTGTGCGTGCGAGCAAGAGGAAGAGAGGGGGGGAGGGTAGGACCGAAGAGGAAGTAGAACGGGGCGCATCTCGCGCACAGTGAGGGAATTTCAAGGCAGTTCAGTCTTCAGTCGGCGGTTGGACACCGCGTGCAACGTTTAAAGTGTTTCCAGTTGTGCGTTTTTCTACCCTGTGATATAGTCAGTCGCATGTTACGTTCTATTGGACCTATCACAATCGATTTTAGTTTCTCCGAAAGGCTATTTCCCCTTTGTTAGTGCGTACATAGTTTTTGTTATTGCCAATCAAGGTGATTTGATGCTTTATCGAGATTCCTTTGTTTTCGTTTTGTTCATGGAAAAGTGTGACAAATGGAAAGTTAGCGAGAGAGAACCGTGAATAGAGCTATTGAATTTTTCGAGGCTGCTCAGTTTAAGAAATAACTACCAGTCTCGAAAGAAGCATTTTAAGAAACGTTTGATGAAGCCATTGAACAACTGTTAAATTCTATTCATTGAGTATTTAATATAGGTACAGATAAAAGAATCCAGTTTGTACGCGAAATGTAATAAGTTTTTTTATAATAGACAATCGACGAAAAGATTTGTTCGAATAGTTGATTGGAGTTGAATGAGATGGAAATGAAACAGATTAAACATATGGGATATGCACGTAGCGTTTCCATTTGATTTTCTTTAAATATGAGAATTGAACGTGGCAAATCAAGCAAACTTATTGGACAAAGATAGTGTACTACGAAAGTGTTGGATGCTGTAAATCTTAGAGTTATCGAGTCAATGTTCTGAAAATTTAACCTTCGCTGTAGAATCTGATATTGGTAAGAGTGAAAAGTTGGCCCGCGAGTAGCAGCAGCCACGAGCGATCCACATCGATGCATGCCGGCGACGAAAATATCCTCGAAAAATCTCGGCAAACGGCCAAGTGGCCTCGAGGAGTCGACGAGGTAAAAGCCGTCACTTTGATAAGATAATTTAAAAGGCTACTTACTAGACCACGCCACTAACTGGACCGACAAACAAACTCCAAAAATCAGATCCGGTGTACCTACCGAACAGTTACAGACATGAAAAATGCACGAAATCAACAACAAAAAGAACAATCCTATATAGTATAACATTGAAATGTATATATCCAGTACAATGAAAAAGATTGTAAAGGCAAAACTCTAGGATCTCGTATGTTCACTTGTTCAGCAACAATGTATATCTGTTATGGAAAATCCATTTGCATAGTGAATGTGGCGGTGCAATTTTACCAATCAAACCTGCTCCTACAAATTTTATATTTCCAAACGCTGATGGCAAATTATAGATTATACGACGAAAATCAAAATTCTCTAACAGTATTTTAAAAAAAATTCAAGTAAATTATTATACAAAACGTAAATTATTTAGTGTGTGAAATTTCCAGCCAAATGCATTTTAATCAAAAGAAAAAAACACAATGCCTCTGCTACAACGTTCGTGGCAAAATCGTATAACTATATATTTTAATAAATGTGGATAATTGTGGATAATTACGGATATATTTAAAAATTTCTTACACGAGCTTAAAGAAAAAGAAGGGCAGGACTGTTAATCGCTGTCCGCGCCTTATCGAATTTTAAATTTCCTGCGGGAATTCCTCGGATGGTTTAATCCCGATTCGACATGAATGACGGGAGTAAGCTCTTTAACACAAGAGGTGGTCCTCGATACTTAACCTGCCGTTTTATTTTTGCAAGATCGAAGCTTTAATAGTAAAAAAAAAAATTCAATATTCTATACCTTGCTGAGAGACAATTTTTACAAAAATTAACTAGAACCATCGAAATCGGTCAGTACAAAGAATTTCAAAAGGTTTTATATATGGCAATATAAACGTTCCAAACACAATTGTAATACTAAAGTGGATTAGGCTTTACATTTATTCGAACAAAATGTGCTACATGTTGAATTGCTTTGAAAAAGGTGGAATTAATATGTACAAAAAACCATTGTAATGAATTCAGGCAGTGAATACGGTAGTTGGCGCAAAGTGCTCGGAATCGGAAGCGAACATGATATAGAATTTAGTATTATTCTTGGTGGTGGAAAAAAGACTTTTTTACGTGTCGACGAGTGTAAAAGATAAATACTATCTCTATAAGTATCTGAGTCTGGTACCTCATGCATATTCGATCGGTCGTTGAGTGGTAGAAAAAGTGATCAAAGAAAGATTTCATCGCGGGCTTAACTCGATCCCTTTTCCCCTGCTAGGATTTTTACCTCATTTGTACCGTATGTGACTTGAACTAAATGATCGTTTTTGTTGTTTCTACTGGGAGAAATGGCCCGGATGAAAACAAAAGTCACGTCCTGTTAACGGTGACCACGCGGGTTAATTCGAGCCCAACCAGAAAGGTACATACAAGCAAAAAAGAAAACCAGAGAGTTCTTGAGATCTTGGTCTACCGGAGGGAAATACCTGAAGTGCGTGATTATGCTCAATTCTTCCACGGATAAACATTGTACTCAATGTAATAAGAATTCTTCACTTTCCATTTATAAATTTATTCTTTATTTATATATACATATATATACTTTGGTCGAAGCTCCTTATTGTAGAATACTGCATATCCAGCATAATCGTAACTTTGCTGCAGCTCTGACCAATGGATGTCTAAATTTTGTTGATTTATTGCGTTTAAAGGGAGAAAAAATAATATGTGTCGCAAAAAGTTGACAATGGTATCTAAGCTCAAAGACGGAGTAGCTAAATGGAGATACCGAAAGTAGGAAAACACGGGAAATTGCGAAAACGCGGCAACATACAACGGGATAATCGTTCCAAGAATGCTTTATCGATTTTTAATTTTTGTCCATGTATGTACACTGTGCCTTCCTTTTACGCCCCAAATGGTAACCGTTACTCTTCGTGTAAGCTTCTTGAAAACCGCTTATGGCGGTCTGTCTGCAATTTTCCGCTTTTCCTGTTTTTGATTCCCAATTTCCACCTGCGAATCCCTCTGAGACGCTTCTCACCAAATGTAAACTCGGTAACATGTGACAAATCTTTCCTCTCTCTCTCTCGATAAATATTTTCCTTACTTCGTATATATAAAGAGATCTAGACAAAATGTATACGTAAGAATTCAAGTTTAACCGGAAATAAAACGAAAACCCTTTGTCAGTGAATGATAAAATCCTGCAATTTTCTCTTTTATCAATGTTCATTCACCGCACTCCAATATTTGGTTTTGATTAAATAACATTTTATTTTATCCCACGAGCATGGTTCGTTTTTTTGTATTATTCTATGTAGGAATTAATTTCCAGGAAATGTGCGTGTATGCGTTGAAATGCAAATGCGTGCAGTAGTTCTCGACACGGTTAATCTCTTGCTAACTTTTTTCCATACGTTTCTACTGTAATGACGTTATATCCTACAATTCTGAAATATTTATGTACGCAGATACGTGAGTCGGCGTTGGTTTATCGTAAAACTACCAGGTCGGTTCGATGATACCGAATGTATTCGATTGGTACAGTTGGTTGAGTAGCGGGCATGAGATGCCGCAGGAAATGCACCGATAAAAAGTGAGCAGCGCAAACCGATTGTTGAATCTCGCCAATCACTAACTGCGCGCTTGAAAAAAAACTGTCACGGTTCTTTTGCTTCGTATAGTAAAAGAAGATTGGAAGTGTTTTTTCTTTCTACCCCGTCTGTAATATTGTAAAAAAAATAGCTTTTACAATATCAATTTTGATATAATTAAAATGAAACGCAGGAAGTGATTAAATTAGCAGAAAATATTATTTTCTCAATAGCTAATCAATAGAGTGCCAATTCAGAATTTATACAAAAAATAAATTCATTGTTTTATCTTGTGTCTATAAAGCTTCGCGCCCAATAAATTAAGTTACTTCTATTGAATACCGAAGGAAGTCATTAATGAAGAATATTAGTAAAATGTGAGAGAAAATAGTTTACAAGTGTTCGTTGTTAAATGTATAATTAAATATTTTGACAATGGGAAGAGGATAATATTCGAGTGATTACGAAGATAGAATAGTGTGAGCAAAAGTAAATGTGAGAGGCAAAAGAAAATAGATGTGTTTGAGGAGAGCTGACGGGACAGCAAAGTGCAGATCGGTCTGGATCGTGTCAAGCATTAAATGAATGTTGTTGTGCAGGGTGATCGCGAGAAGGCACAGCAGGATCGCCCGATTTCAGTTCATAAATGTGCCAGAAGAGGAGCGCAGAATGGTGGCTCGCCTCACGGAACAAGTTTTACTGCTGCTCATACTCAGTAAGCAAAGCTTTCAATACTTTTAACTCGTATAATTTACATGTATCGATCATACCAATAGCGTTACTTTAACTTTCCACTTATCGTAAAACATAAAAATAAACATCGGAGAACACCAATCACAAAAAGATTAGCGCATCGATTAAATCCCCACTGTGCTTTAATATTTACCCTTTGTTTTAATTATTGCGAAGGAGTAATATAACATCAGAGAGTTATTTTAAATGTGAAAAGAAATATTAGTTAATATCAGTCAAACAAATTTATAAATTAATCGAATCAAATAGTTATTTGGTACTAAGTAAATATCTGATTGTTACTTGTGCAAATGTCGATTTATAAATGATAATTTACCTGAATTATGAACAATTTTAATATTCAATTTAGAGGCTCGTTATCGATCCATGAAGATAATGAGAGTAAATTCTATAGTTCGTATATACATGAGAAAATTATTTTTTTTTAATAATATCTTATTTATTAATTCTTTTTACACAGACTTTCAATATATTTATGAAGTAAAATCGATTATTGTTGTTCTGTAAATTTATTGTTATTGCTGGTAAATCTTTCTTTTTTAGATACAGTTATTATTTGGCGATTAAACTGGTTAAAAGAATTTCCATATTATTTATTAATAAGGTTATATTTTACCTGACGTAGACGTAAGCGTACGTTAATGGCGATAACAAATAATGTTAGAAGCGAGGATGATGAGAATGGAGCTGCTTCCACTGAAACACAGAATTTGTCCGTAACCGTATTCGGTGAGTGGAACAAGTCACTCTATATTTAGACGGCCTGGTTATTGAGATCGGGCAACCGATGTCAGTAGTTCATTTAGTCCAACTCTCCCTCCTCGTGTGTTCTCCCTTTTCCCATTTCTTCCATACCGACTATTATATACCTATGGCCTTACGCAAATTTCCACTTTTCCCTTTCAGCGACATCGCGCTTACTACCTGTTACGCGACAAGTTCAACCGCGCCAAACTTTTAATCGTCCCTTGACGTGATGAAGCATCCTCCTAGTTTAAAACTTCTCCATTTTACACTATCCTATAATAAATGCGGAAGGATATACTACTCAACTGCTAAAAGGCTAAAACGTAACTAAAGCACGATTGCTCTTAAGAATACACCTCATGAATATTGAATCCTAATGTTTCGTAATAGAAATTAGTCTCAGCCAAACCCTCGACTATATTTCCTAATTAAATTTCTATAATAATTGCCAGACATATCATTTTGAGTAAATGCTATTTAATTTACATGATATAACATGACAATGGATATGACATTAATATAACAACCTAGATAATAATGTCATGTATTTTGAGTGATCACTCTTTGTTATAATATCGTTTTCTTAAAATCGGCCTTGAGCGAGTGTGGTCCAATTTGCGTTTATTTCTTGTACAACATTTAACTCGGTGGCTTACCACAGCTATTGATTTTACTTCCAAAGTTTCAAAAGTGAAACTTTCGACAGTGAAACGTTATCCATTGGAGCAAACTGTCTCGTAATTTGTGGTGAGGAAATCGATATGTGCCGAACTGCAAAGGATGAAGTAGGGTATGTTTAGAGACGAGAAAGAAGTAAGGGTAAGGTTTACTTTATCGTAGTTTCTAACGGAATATTTTTAAATGAAACACTATTAATGAAATTTCGTTCTCAATTTGTGGCACCCCAATACAATTTCGCCAATCAGTCCAATGATAAACTATCTGTACCATGGAACCTAATAATATATTCATCACAGCTCCTAGAACATACTCACAAATAATTTATTAATTGCAAAAATGAACAATTTTAATACTGTTTTTTCTTTACACTGGTTCGTTGTATTTTTAGTGGATTTTGGCAGTCGGGAAAGCTTATGTCCACAATTCCAACGCATTTTTGTTTACACTACTGAAGCAATTAATCACAATTCCAATATTTGACAAATTATTAGCAACAAAGTAACCCAAGCATATTTAAAAAATTGCAAAAGGCAAAAATCGAAGCTTTCCCAAATCAATTAAAAACAAACGTTCAATGAAAATAAACATTTAATTCCAATATTTTTTCAAACTAATTGCAGGTAGTTATTTTTACAAATTTGATAAAAAGATGTAATTCCAATGGAACCAGCATAAACTATTAATTTTTAAAGTAGTATGAATATGTTAATTATTGTGATCACACATTTAAAATGCTTCATGAAATATGATTTATGCTGGTATACTTTTGGAAATGTGTACCCATGTGTTTGTATCTATATAGCAAATGCATTGGAATTACATTTCGAAATTTTAAAGTAGTTTCATACGGTATTTTTTAGTTAAAATAAAAATTGGATTCTAATAGTTTCCCTCTTTTCAAGAATATTAATAATTTATAGCCATACACACGCTTGGTATCTAGGGAGCTATAGCTTTCTTATCACAGTATCAATTGCAGAATCCCACAATTTTTGAAGAAGTCTGAGCGCGTACGGATTTCATTCGTCAGCAGCGTAGCTTCTTTTTGCAGCATGAGTGTAACTTTGTGTGGAATGAGTCAGAACTTTTGCCTCGCTCAAAGTTTACCTTGATTCGCGGTTAAGTCGTCCGCAAGTACTAGCTCTCGTTTTCGGGTATGCTACAAACTTTCGCTCTGACGGATACCAGGGGCCATGTTCAGAAATTTAATCTTAGGTATTCCTTCCTTTTTCAAATATTAATTTCACAATACAGTCTTTTTAATTAGTTGAAATGATTAAATTTTACGCAGTTATGTTAGGCAAATCTTATAAAAGTTTCGCTTCGATCAGTATTTATTCTCTTTCTTTGCGAGGCAGAAGAAAATCTTAAATCATTATAGAGTTTCCGCTTTTGAATTAAATCTTACTAGTTTGAAATACATAAATCTGGTAATTCTACTTACTTTGTTTACAAGTAAACTTTCCACGGTGACATTTCTTAAAGATTTCATTAAGATTGATTTACGTAACAAATTTCAAGCATGTTGTAGACTTTTTTAATAAAAACATACTGGTGATATTTTTTTCGAGTAGAGATATAAGCTATTTTAAGTTATTGATATTACTAAGAAAAAAAGTCAGATATACTTTCACTTTAGGTGGAGAGTATATGGAGAATATATCAAGGCTAGGAAGGAATCAAATTACCGTGAGATGAGTCGTGAAAGTTCATCATATTCTCGTTAAGCTCGGTAAGCTTCTAAAGTACTAGTGGTTCCTCGTGTCTTATAGCTCTAATCCCCTGGCAACGGTATAGCTACGTGATCTACGATAGCTACAACAGCTGCGAGTGATAAGAACTAGGTACTCTATTAATTTTTATGAAACTAACGAAGCATAATTAATATGCTATATACGTTAATAATAACTGTAACAGCAATAAATATTGAAACATTTTGGAAACAAAATTGAAAGATCTTACACTTCCAATTTGCAAATTTACTTCATCAAGCCCTGAAATTTAATGATTATCTAAATTAAAATTAAATGTGAACTAATTTAAATGAAATGTCAATTAAGTGTAGGTGTAAAAATCAGAATTATAAGACGTGCAGATCGAAATTAGATGAGATTTACTTAGGATCCTTGTAAATGTTGTTCAAAGCTGTAACTGTAGTAGTAATGCCACTTGGTTTAAAGAAGCGAAAATATTTTCAAAGATTACAGGTTGTTTGTAGGAGTTATTCAGGGCGGGGGTGAATTGAATCCAGCAGCGTTGTCGGTAGCAGATAAAATACTCATAATTAATAGGCGAGCCAACGCGTTTGCTATAGTTTTTTGCTCGCAGTTGACCCATCGTCTCTGTGAATTATTCAGCCGTTTTCTCGCGACAATTCTGCAGGTCAGTGATCAGTAAAACACTATCTTGCCAATAAAATTAAAATTTTACTAAACAGTTGTCGACGAAAGAAAAACCATTTGTCATTTATAAATAAAATTAAAGCATTTTTTCATTTAACTTTAAGCGATTAAATTTTTAATAGAATATAAATAAATATTTGATTTATTATATTCCAGATTTATAGGAGACTGTTCAGGTATCCAAATGAAATGTTAGAAGGTAGAATATGTCGATGATGTTTTTCCCAATTATATAACTTTAAATTAAATGAATATTTAGATTATATCTGTAATGCAAAATCTCTGACAGCTATATTACAGAGTTATAATATCTACTAGATTTAAAAGCAAGGTCGAAATGTTTTTTTTTTTTAGAAACCTGCAGGTTATACACTGATCATGGCATTGTTTATTTATTAGAGGGATTGGAGCTTTGCGCACATTATTGGGAATGACTGCAAGCCTCGCCCTCTTTCCCCTACTTTATATATCATAGAGGCGTGAAGAGAGCCGACAAATACTGAAAGAAGAAAGGAATAGGAAGAGAAAGGGCAGGAAAAAGTGTCGTATGGAGCCGAAAAGTATGTGGAGATCGTTTTAACTGCATCATAAACGGGCCTCGAGGAAATTTAAACGGTCCGGATGCGAAGCAATTTCGAAGAAATATGAAACCTGGCGTGCTGAGAATCTTCAGCACAGATCTACAGACTACGATGGTATTTTGCTGTTGAAAGTCTATAACAAAGGGATTTTGCGCGCAAATTTTTCCGGAAAAATCGCTATTCCTCTCTGTCTGCAAACGCTCTGCCGCGTACATATTTTCTATTGCAGCTTACACACCTGGCGTAAACAGCTTAAAACTATAGATACAGTACACAACAACAGAGAGACGAGCAAGAGGAAAAACTATCCTCCACCGAGGGAGAGAGACTAGAGTTGTCCGCCCACAAGTATCAGCTTACCATCAAGCTAAGGAATTTGTTTTAGCAATGGTAAAGATTAGTTTTCTTTAAATAGACTGTAGTAAAAACTTATTAGTCCGATAACGTTTGAAGTTTATAGAAATTTAAACGTTTATTCGATCGGCTCGACGCGATGGTTGTTTGTTTGTCGAATAGAGCTAAAATTATACGACGTAGCTTTATAAATGAAGCTATTCCAGAAAATCTGTGCATTATGCTTATCGCTTATCAGCGATTAATCACACGCTGACAACGCTATTTGCGCTCTGCGTTTTTCGTGTATCCCTAACGTGTTTATCTCTTGAAGTGCCTGTCATTATAGCGATAAATCTGTTTTCTACTTGCTATTTAGCAAATCTTTTAAATGCAAACACTACTTGTCTAATTACTATGGTTCATTAATGTTAAAATTTGGATTGAAATTTAAGGTAAAAAAGCGTAGGTTTTATTATGATAAAAATCACTAAATTGAAACTTGAGAGCTTAAAGAAATATTGTTTGGTATATTATCTCATCATTTATTTTTGTCTCTCTCTCTCTCTCTGATGATGAATATGCCAGAATTAATAGATTATTGGAAGGACTGTCGAATCTCGCGACTAGCCAATTGTAAATGATTTTTTGGTTTTTGGTCTAGTCAATCCTTCTGAAAATATCTGGATGAAACCTGGAAAAAGACAGAGGCTGGAATAAAAGAGAGAAAATGTCGACCGCAAAGTCAATTCTGATTTCACTACAGAGCCGCTTCCGTTCGTAATTTCCGGTCACGTTGGTCGGACCGAAAATGCTCGCGAGAACTTTTGCTCTCGTTTTATTGTTGACCAGAGTAGCGTAACGTAACATTTTCCCCTCTGCAATCCTGAACTCACAAAAGTATTTTCAGTTTTCACTTTACTTCCCTGTTTATAGCACTGTTCGACTGATTAAACTCTACCCACTGGTAATGAGTACCTACTTATATTTAATTACCAGCCTTTACCATGCACTAATAATATATAGTATATCTCGAAGTACATGTGTAAAATATTAGAAGAAAATATTTACTTTTGTAAAAAGAGAAATTTTATTGGCTAAAAAGAAACACAATATCTATAGCATAAATGAGAAATTACGGAAACATGGAGCATGATGGATGTATACGAAATGTCATTTGGAAAGATTGAGACTATCAACTACATAATCGGTCGCCATTAGGTGAATAAACAAAGTGAAATTCACATCATGCGGTATGCTTTGAGAATCTTTGCTGCTATCGTTGCAGTAATGTTTGCAATGTTAATTTTGATTTAATCGAGCGGCTTTGAATTCCGCCATTGTTGACACCTTTAAGATATAATCTGGCACAGTGAAACAAAAGCTTCACCTAATGCAACTTATCCCTTCCCATTGAATGACCATTGTTCTTTCAAATTGCCTTTATAAAGTACAGCAGAAGCTTTTGTAGCACAAGATGTGTGTGTGTGTGTGTGTCTTTTTTATTAGCTTATCTAACTTAACTGGTCATACCACATGCGATTTCAGAGAAATATATCTATACAAATTACGGCGGTTTTGCTGCACATATAAAACAACGCAAATTGCTATCTTCAGTTTCAATATTGCATTGTCTTGTAATAATATAATCAAATTAAAGATCCACGGTATTCTTGAAAAATACTTCAAGAACCAGTAATAATAAGTATGAATGCTTGGAGCTGCTAAGATACGATTAAATTATGCAATATCCGAACTTTAAAATTACTTTCATTTCAATTTCTCCGGTGTCTAGCAGAGAAAAGTGAATTGAGAACTAGCAACTTCTTTGATTTCATGTTATGGCTCATCTATAGAGATATCCAGAGACAAACTCTGGCCAAGCTTATTTGATAATATTAGTTTAAAGTGAAAGATTTTAAAATGCGTCCTTCAAGTTTGTCTTTATTCGATCCCTTGCATGCTTTTATTCCTGTTTATTACAGGCTTTTGGAGACTGTACGTAACGTAAAGCAGCTGCCAAGAATTGAATAATACTGCTACTTGAGTATAACCGCTTAACGCACGTTCCAATTTGCACATGCGTACTTATACATTCATATGCAAGCATGTTTGTGATCGTGGCTATGCGTGTGCGTGGAGATAGTATGCATTACTACAATGAGGTGAGGTATTCATGACGTACGTGTACAAGTCAACATGCTCCCTGCGTTTACTCCACTTATTACGGCGTTGATGAAACTCTCCTTGGCTAAGTGGCATCCTCACTGCATTAAACGCGCATGCAAAATAATAGTATAAAGCATGCATGGCAAGTATAACGAACCGATTACCATAGATATGCCAAAGACTTCTAAAAAGTTGTATATACTTTTAAATTCTCTCTACAATAAAATCTAATTTTCATACATCTTTATTAATGCTGCAATAAATTTGCTTAGACTTTAAATTAAAATAAAAGGATCGGTAACTTACCTGTATATAGTATTATTAACTTGACTGTCTTAAGAATGTAAGGTTTTTAATATCAGCCTTCGTATCTCTCTTTTACTCATTTCTCTTCTCGGCCAATCTTGCACGAGTGTTGCCCACCACGATTGCAATTTGCGAATTAAGCAATCACGTAATTAACTGATATTGCAAACGTAGATAAATTAATTTATATAATAAACAGGATGAAATTTAATTTCATTTTATTTCATTCCAATTTAATTGCTATTGAAAGGATAGCTATAATGTCATTACATAAATAAACAACACGTTTTATATTAAATATGGTTTTGTTTATAAGTGCATGAATAATCCAAAAAATCCTCCTAATAACATCGAGAATCTTCCTAGTATTCAATGGAAATATAGTTCTAGGATTATTGGCTATGAGCCATTTGAATCCGCGCAATGTATGGTACAATTCACAATAATATTATAAAAACTATTAAATCTTCGAATTTCAATGCTGGCTCACTTGAGTGTGTAGGGGAAGGGGCAGGAGACACCCTGTATAACAGTTTTTACTATTAGAAGATTCTCATTAATTAATATGAATGATAATTTTATGTTTTCAAGAGAAATACTGTGTTTGTATTTTATTCCAATTAAATAGTGTTGTAAGGTTATTATCACATTTTGAGAATAGCAGATAAACATCGTATTTTCTTATCTGAAGTTATATCGAAATGCATCTTCAAAGCGACCTCAATTTTCATCCAATATTTGGCAAGGGGCTTCGTCCTATTTACTTCTGTTGATGATAAATTATTATTAAATCTATATATGTGACTACTGATATCGAATAATTTATCTATACTTTTTTTATCTGACTGGAGAACCATATGATTTAAAAATTTTAAACCGTTAATCATTTTAGAATTTAGGTGAACACTAAAAGCTATTAATTATACTCGCTATATCTAAAAATGAGGCGAATCTAAAATCTGTGACCATCTTTTTATTGCTGAACTGGCGTAAATGAGTACGGTCCATTTAACTGTCCATAAAATTGGAAGTCTATTCAAGACATATGTGAAAACGTGCAAAGCTACTTTAACGACCTTGAAGCTTCCACCGTAATAAAGCTTTCGCAATTTTCTTCTGACTATTGGTTTGGCCAGCACTCACTCATTCCTATATTTAAAGCTGCAGTATTACAAAAATTTAACTTTTGTCATTAGTGTAAGCATATGTAAATTTATTGCAATTTTGACACATATCATTATGCATACCTTTCATTTAATTTTTGGTTTTATACTTGCATGTCTATGTTGGATTGGTAAAATCGTATGTGTAGCACTGATATCAATAACGCATAAAGCAAGAATACCTATGGTACTCCCGCTTAAATATGAATATTTCCACCTTTATTAAAAATTTTTTTTTATAAAATATGCATATCTTTCATAATGTGATTTTGCCGGTGATGCCCTTTCAGACTTAGTGGCAAACTTTCATTACTACGAAAATTTATTTTAAATCTGCTTTCATCATCTCTTATTACTTTTCTAATCTAAACTTTTTTTATTATATATTCTTACGTGTACTATACTATATCCTTTGAACTTTAGCATACGCTTGCATTCTTTATCAACTATACACCTAAATTACTAAACATATACTTTCCAGCGTATCAATTTCATCTCTCACTCTCTACTTTTCTTACCAACTTTTTTGATCCTATTTGAATTCATTTTTTAAACTTCCTCGTATTCTTCCAAGGGCCATGGTGTTTCTGTTTACTTACTATTATTTAACTTTATAATATTGAATCAATAAATCTGTTATTATGCTTTTCATTTCCTTATTTTTTACTTTAACTTCTTGTATAAGATTACAAATAATAATGGTTGTTTCTTTATTATTTCCTATGCAGTTTTTAATTTATAGATAGTTTTCACAACTTTTATATTCTAATTTCAGTATGACTTCAAATATAATGATATCAATTACACTTCAATTCAACTAGCTTTTGTAAACATTCACAAGGCTCAAAGCAATTCTGACTTTCATTTGGCTAATTACGGGCTTCTATAAACATTCATTAAAGTGCTGAATGGCGGAAGTTACGCCGTAAAGGGCAAGACACGTCGTGCGAATGTTTCGTAGGTAAGGACGTCGTTAGTGAACAAAGCTTGCGTAATACATATAATCTGCGGCTCATCCAATCAACCACTGTCGCTAAACTGGCCTGAAACATTTTATAAAATTCTACCTTCCTCTATTTTAAATAAGAGCTTTCAAAATGTTAATAGAAGCATTGATTTTCTGCATTGAAATGGGGTTCGCTTAATTTCATCTATCAATAAAATTACAGTATTATGAGAAAAATAAAGAAAATATAATGTTACTTCTAATACACTCTATATAAACAAAAAGTGTTATAAGGCAATTATATTGTGAGCTGCATCAGTAAAATGGTCGAGTATTATACGTAAAACATTTATTTTAGTAAATTAAAAAGTTTTATTATACAGGAAATCTTTAATAATTTGATTATCTAATTCCAGAGGAATATTCGTATTTGCTAATTGAGCAATAAATTGTTTATTAGATCATAGGACATTGATTTTCTGAGTTGAAATATTTCATCACACTTGTCGTTTGACTTTCATTCAAACTCAATTGCATGTTCTCATTTCAAAGATTAATTCTCTTGGCACTGGGCCCTTATGCCACTGACCCTTATTGTACATCCTATCGCTCAACTTTCCTGAATTGCTGAAGCCCACTAACCATGCAGATAACAAAGCTATTAACACTTTTTCACCAGTCTTTGTTAAGGCTTTAATAAGTTTAGGAGGAACAAATTTTGCTTCTGTAAATAAAACGAATTTGAATTATCATTTAAGCAGAACATCAATTATTGGCACATAAACTAATAATATAAAATATTTAAATTAATATGCATGTTTAATCAAATTTTTTCTAGATTTGAGGAATTACTCCGCACGGATGAATTCCTTGGTTATTTAGAAATAAAAAAACTATAACTTAAGGGAAAAAGCCCGAAGGCATAAAAAACCCCTTTTATTGTCTAAAATAGTTAAACACAATTACACAATTCATATAATGCCTTTTGCTCGATACAATTTAACTTTACCTTTAGGTCGATACATTTTAGATAGCCGGGCTTATCTATCTCCTCGTTTGCAGTTTTAAGCCGGGCCTAACATTATTCTTAGTAGCATAGCTACTATTTCATTTAGGGCCAGGCCCTTGATTTCGATAAGCAGCCGGGATGCGTTATAACTTCATCTCCACTTCGTTTTAATCCTTTGGCTCGGGCCTTACAATCATCACTCCGTATTAAATATTACATCTAGGCTCGGGCCTTCACAATTTTCTCTCCGACACGTCTAGGTTGTAGGAAGGTTACTATGAGACTGAAGATGTTCAATCTAAAAATTGACTACATCTATTTTAAACAAAACACAAACTATATTGATTTTTCTAGAAGTTGCTGAGCGTAAAATTTGTTGTACAACTTCAGATCCCTTTTCGATTTGTTGCCATGCAAAGATCGAACAATACATACATAGTAATTTGGACATATTTACTGATATAATTAATATTCATGCATTACAATAATATATTTGCTATTAAAATCGAAACAGTAGTAAATTTGCAGAATTAAGTAAACGAATATTTGATAAAAGTGAAAACTTTCTTACATTTTTAATCAGTACGGTAATTTACTTAATGCACATACAGTTGTTATGAAATACTAATATGTGAATATACTGTTAGGTTGAAGTGGTTTTATATAGGAGTGGTAGATAACAATATAAAGTTTCATTTATTAAAGTATTCATTTAGTTAAATAAACTTGGAGAATGGATGCAATTAAATAATGGTGAGTTTTAATAAAATTTAGATAATTTATGAAAAAGTAGCGTTTACGTACAGCATATTACATAGAGCTAATGATAGTTTACACAATGGAAGTGAATGAGAGTACGCAACTAATTAAATTGCGTTAATTAATTATCATTCACCTTCTCAATGTAGCTGCACATAATTCTTTGCCTATATATATATATATATATATATATATATATATATATATATAAAGGTTGTACAATATTTTTCCAACCTTTTGACTGATGAATCCCTTTTTTTAATCGCTTTCGCGTGTATATTGAAAGGACGGGCGGTCAAAGACAAATAACGAATTCGAAGGAAAAATTGCAGACTATACAGCTTTACAGTACCTCGTGATATTTTGCATTTCGTTACAACAGAAAAACTTGTTTCCGTTAGACTTTAAACATTAACAAACTTTATATGAATGGAATAAAATATTGAATGAGTGCGCATAAAGTACGTACTGTTATCGTTTGTGCACTATTACACCAGTGTACTCTACATAAAATAGTATTATTTTCAAGCTGGTAATTTCAGATACGTTGAGATGATTCCAAGAAAAAAATCAATGCATTTATTAAAGGTTTCTTATCAGACAGGAACTGGTTGAATAACTCGACAACCTCGTTTGATTGCCAACTGTTTCTAAAACGATGCTTCAAAGATAATATAAGGTATACAAAAGATTCTCTCATCTTGGAAGGTACGGGGTGCAGTTCTATTAGTATTTTGCTTTGATAGGAGTTTTCGGGCAAGAGCAAATATATTGGTTTAAAAATGCTTGGTATGTTGGGAATAATTGAGCATGCAACGGTTTTCTTGTATTATTTAAGAACTTTGACTAAGCCGGGCTACATAGTTTCGACCTCGGCTTAGAAGTCTTAAAATTAGGTTTCCTGGAAACCTGGGAATTTCAAAGGAAAGAGAAATGCGAAACATTACGACGCAAAATCAAATAAAAAGGGAAATGCGCGAATGAACGTTTTGGGTGGGATGGGGCTGGTAAAAAAAACTCGACTCTTGACTTAGCTGGATACTCGGTGATGTTTTCTGAACAATCCCGTAGGGAGAACTAAGAGGATCCGTATTTGCTCCCGGGAAAACTATGAAGCGTCGAGAAAGCCTTAGGAAAACTCACAGATGTCTTTCCGTAAGCGTATTGTAAAAATTGTAGTGGTCTCTTCGGCTCTGGAGCGAACCGCAGCTGCACGAAAAACAATCATCATTGATATATCAACATTAATAATATATTGCCGACTTAATGTTTCCTCTCACTAACCCTTGAAACGTAACAATTCTTTCTCCGAAACGCTATGATTCATTTATAATCAACAACGTCAGAGTAATTTAGAGACATATAATAATGTCAAATTTATGCACAATTTACGAGAGAATACTCGCTTTTCTGAATTTTCCATAGCTTGAATCCATTCATGATTCATGAACATTACTAATGGAAGTAACAGAAATACAATAGACTTTATGACATTTGTGACAGGAGCTAAAATACCGTAAATCTGTGCGAATCTGTCAAATATTAACATTAATTAACGAATAAAAATAATCGTTTTTACAGGTAAGTTAATGTGATCTAAAGAATGGAACGGGTCCAAGATTAATTATGGCCCCACACCCTGATAAACTTGAAAGAAGGAAAGAATTTTAAGAAGAATGAAACATTTTAATACAGAAATTTTATACCAATATCAAGAAATTTTTTAATATGAGGCTTCCAAATAGTCACATAGTCTTTACAGACCCTATTGCATTATATGTATACATATATATCTAAGCATTACCATGATTGTCCATTAATTAATAGAGACTCTTAAGTTAAAAACTTTTTCTTCTAATTAACTGATTAATTATATGTATATCACTCGAAATATTAGCTTCATAAGAAACCTATGTGACACTGATAAGTTAAAAGAAACGAAGTTCATATTTTTTTGACATGCGTATTACTTCCGTGATACATTAAAAATATACACGTAGTATGATTAGTTATAGTTTGTTTTTATGGTGGAAAGTAAAAATGACTAGGATTGCTTTTCCATGGATATATATATTTCTCAAGCGCAGTTAACCGATTAATTCTCGTCAAGGGAGGATTTGAGTAAATAATAAATCGCTCAAAATATCTATGAACTTTACCATATACAGCTACTGCTGATCCAGGGGGACTTGTTTCGTATTTCAGTCCCTGGTCTTGATAAAACATCCACGCGAGGTAGAAAATTTTCATAGGTAAAACAAAATTAATATCACTATAGCTCTTTATTATTTGAAACTTCGTGCATATATCTACTTCTAACGTAAGCGATTGTATATATACGTGATGAATACACCGTTTGTCTCTATTAAAGAATAAATATTATAAATGAAAATAATATTAAAACAAACAGAATATTTTCATTTGTCTAATGACATATTTGCGCATAATTGCCTTGCTCAAATTTTGATTGTAATAACAGTGTTTTGTTTGTACGAGTAAACGAGAACGTATGTTATTGGTTTACTTATTTTCAATTATATCTCGTGACTGCTAGCATTGAAAAAGGACAATGTTTGCTTTAAATAAATAATCCAAAAGTGTGTGTGAGATTGGATATTTTCAAGCGTATTTATTTACTGCAAAAATTATGCTACGTACTTTAAAGTATACGATCAGATGGAACAAAGAGTTATAAGAATTTGATGTATTTATGCTAGGACCATATAAGTCGAGTCTAATACTATTCAATTTAAGATATACTGATTATGGTGTGATCCAGTTTATTAATGGATATCAATGAGACTAATAAATATTAAATCACAGTTTACATTTTCGAAGATACATATTAACGAAAAATTAGATAATAAAATTAAAATTATTGCACGATTGAATGTCTTACACCAGTATAATATAATTGTAGGAATTTATATTGCAAATGGTATCAATCAATCGTCCCGTATGTGTGTAGTTTAATCAAACTGATTTAGATTGCATACGGCAAACAGCACTATTGTCACTTGCTTGAGGACAATGTACCCGGATATCACATCGAGTGTAATACCTTCAAAACTTTAACTAGGTTTAAAAGGAGAATTTCATCAAAAGCAAGAGAGATGGGGGAAGGGGGTGGCTCCTACAGAGTAAGATGGACTATAACTTTTATCTAATTTTAAATAAAATCTGTTATGAAAACTAAGACCGGTAGAGGATATTGAAAGAATAATAATTATTTGAACGTTTTCAGATGGAAAACATTGCGAATGGTAAAAGGTTCGAAGTGGTTATATTAAAAAAATTAAGTTTCAATGGTGCGTTACAGATTGAGTACTCGTCGACTGAAAATTCATAACGATTTTTTGACGAATACAATTCGTTTTGCTCGAAGTCAATGGCTCATCGACATTTTTACGTATATTAAATTTACTGCTGTCATAAAATTGAGCATGCTGCGGATCTTTCAACGCGGTAACTCCACCCTGATGTATCGATCCCTGTTATCCATTACTTCGCAGACTTTCTAGAACAGTATTAACTTATGAATGAATGATTGAAATACTACATATCCACTGGACCAAGAAAAGTGTATCATTATTAAACTACTTTTGTTCACCAAAAATGAGAATAGTATTTAAAAGTATAAATTTTAAACGACTATATATACCTATAGTATGACTTACTAAATACAAGATAAGCTATAAGTTTAATGTTAATAAAGGCAGAATTTAAAGAAGTTAAAAACTGGATGAAGCTGTATTTTTAATGAATTAAAGTTTAATACTTAAGGTCATCATGCACATAAAACTTCAATAGAGATACAATATTCAGTGTATTAACGTTATTAATAGTTGAATGAATACAAAAGTCTATAAGATTCACAAATTATGTATGGATTATTTGGTGAAAACAAGCAATATCTCTGAAAAAAACGTGCATTATTTGTGCAGTAAGCTCTCTCGTTTCTTTACAAGTGTTGCGTATAGCACAAAGGATGTTGAACAGTTGAAAAAGATACACAGCGGAGGATGGTGAGCACGAGTAGCGCTCAGAAAATATGGTAGTCAAGAATGCGCCATAAAACTGGGGGGTATCCGTACAAGTTTTCTACCTCACGTTTCCTGTGAATGGGATTACACTTTTAAAACAGTATTCGAAAAAAGACTAAGTATTTGAAATTTTTAATACTTCAAGGCCTAGGTGATTTTCTTTCAATGGGTGTAGAATCGATAAATCATAGATTAAACAGATTACTGGTGATTCTTTTATTTTAGAACTGGCAGTAGAATTTAAAGAAACAAAGAAGATAATTAGATTAATTCTAGAACACGGAATAAAATAATACAACAATAATGTACATACTTACATTTGGAATATTACATGAAATAATTAATATTTGACGTTTGTAATTCTAAATTATTATTATGATACATACATAATTTAACGATACATACGAATTTATAGAAAGAAATATTATATTGTTTTGTTTAAAATAACATTCACAAAATAATTGATAATATCTAAATAATTACATAAAAAGAAGAGTTTGTCAGACATTTTATCGAAATAAAATGTAAATGAAAAAGAGAGATTCATGTAATTTTCTTGCATCACGTTTTGCGCAAACGGGATTACTCGTGAGTAGTAGCAAACATAGCTAAGGTAGCGAATATTCAACGCGGAGAGATTCACGAAAGGGTCTAAGTTTGCATATGTGACACATTGCGTTTTAAAAAATAAATGAGAGGAGATCATAGTATAAACATAAAGCGAGAGAAGTCCTAATCTTAGGTGGAAGTCGATTTAAGTAATCTAATAATGTGCGAAAATTGTAGTGTGTAAAATGTAAATATACCATACAGTATTGATTAAATTAATTATATATAAAGAATCTATATGAGGATCATGAAGGGAATAAGAATATAGGAAGATCTGTGCAGACTGTATAGTCTGAAGTAGAGGAAAGAAATAGAATCGCCCACTGTGCATACATACTATTAGAATTTAATAATACGAGGTGGCTGGTGACAGAGATTTTTCAAATTCCAACGACGTCTTGTACGAGTCGGATTACACTTGGCGAATGGCAAGGAATATAAGGACTGAAGGGATGGTAGAAACTGTGGTAAATTCATACAAGGTAAAAAGATCGTAAATCGTTGGAACTTGTGGTGAATGGAGTTCGCGAGCCGTATGAATGACCCCTAATCCCCTAGGAGTCGATAGACAGCACGGAGAACTGATTTAACTCTTTGAAACGTCGCCGTATCTCGCCTCCCAAGTTGTTCCAGCCACCAGGAACAATGCTATACTCTTCCGCTTCTATTCTCGCGCGAGTCTAAGTAAGAACTCTAATTCTCTGCGGTGGTCCCCTCCTATTACCGGCTTAAAAACGCTTCTTTCATCTTCAGAGAGATTTTAAGGAGAATTCTGAACGCACGGCCTTTATTTCGAATTTGTCGACGTCTATACTTACACGTCATACAGCTAATAAGATATTTTTCCTTTTGATATTGCATCAGACAGGAGCTTCTCTATATAATGGCGTTTCGGTGGAATATCATTCGACTAATTTTGCATCAAGTAACCTTTAGCAAGAATTTCAACGTTTACATCGCCGACGAAATATTCCAACCATGTGCGACCTGGCACGATAACGATATAGGCGAATATATGCTATAGGTTTGCGAAAGAAGGACGAGTGTTGGAAGGATCAATTTTGCTGGTATTAGCTGGTGGTTGCAGGGTTACTTGAATGAACTGGGATTTCGTATATATGTATCTATGACCGCAATGCCGGGGAACAAAGGCAGTAAAGCGCAGTAAGATCCTCAAGCGCGTTCGTCGGGTATTAACGGGTAAGGGGGTGATATGCGGCAGACCCTTTAAGGAATCGGGGGTTTTCGGTGACGCTCTAATTACCTTCTTGATTATCCCTTGGCTTACTACGTGCCTCTACTCTTCATCACCTTCCACCATAAGCATGAAAGGAATTTAATGTGGCATCAATTTAGTCGCACCGCGCCAGGCTAGCTTTTTTTATAAAATAACTTGCAATTAAATTGTATATTATCATCTGCAGTGAAATTAAAGAACGGTATTAGTTGTAGCTTGTTGCAAAAATCTTCAATAGCTCGGTAGTATAGAAATTATAAACTGTCATAATAATATGAGTAAGCTGATGCTCGAAGCATTAATGTGGAGAGAGAGTAAAAGGAAAAATCGTTTATGTGTGTGTGTGTGTGTGTGTGTGTGTGTGTGTGTGTGATTAGGATATTATTTATTTGATGTAAAGTATGTAAGCAATCATGATATGGCATGTTAAAATAGTGTTCGTCAATCTTCGTGTGTTTACACAGTATGTAAATGCTCGCTCACAATAGAATTTATGGATATTCCTCGTGATTAGTGGTGGTTATTATTATTGATTGGCTACTCTACGAGCCTCAATTCCATACGGTTTCATTGAAGTGTCGCGCCGTTCCGGATCGTGGATATTTCTATCGGTGTACATATATAAATACATACGGTTCGTCTCCTTGAATACCATTTTAACCACACGACACATGGGACTGTCATGCTTTGATGCTTCATACCAATCCCTTTACACTATTGGGTAGATCAATGCGCAGCCTGCATTTCCAATGTCAAATTGTATACCATCTGAATAAGCGCCGTTATTATAACAGTATTTAGAAGAGAACGAAGGACATTTGATCAAAGCTTCTAACAAAGTTATAAAATCGATCAAGAATATGTAGAAGTACGTTTAAGAAAATTAATTTAAACAAAGTTTTTATTGTAGACTCATATATTAATTTATAGGGAAATTGAGACTAAAAAGTAACAATAGTTAGATAAATAAGCATGTGCAAAATTTTCGAAGACTGAATTAATCATGTAAAAAACACTATGTTCTGCTTACATTGTATTATTTTATTTCTGACATCTTACTGCATGTCCAAAAACTCTCATATGTCAAAATTTATTTAAAAATATGTCATTTTCAACAAAAAAAAATTTCCTATACTGCTACAATTAAGTAATGCATTCAAATACTATTTCAGACTACATGCTTCAATGTTGGTAATATTAAGTAGTAATTCAGATTTGATAATGGCACATTTATTACTGCGGAAGAGCAAACTGATTATGAAGAAAATTCAAGTTGTGGTCAAAATAAAGTTGTCGAAATTGTATTTCGCGGGGCGGCGCAGGCGTTGCGCTGTTGGCTAATTAGCATTGCGTACCAAGCCGAGCTGAGCGTTGCCATTATTCTACGAAACTTGTGACACAACTTTGCTCATCCCGACAAAACACGACGCGTACTTTGTGCACTTGGACGAAATTACGCTTCTGATAACGCAAGTCTGCATTACAAACACCCTTGGAACCTCGCTAGAGAAATCCTTTCATTGTCACGAACTTATAACTTTCCGGAATACCTAAGAAACTGTTATTAGTAAATAATGAAACGAATACGAAGCTGCCGTAGAAATTATTCATATTTCTGTTCGACAAAATTGATTACTATAGTATTTATGTTCTTGTGGGTATGAAACAACAGTAATTTTCTTATCTCATAAATTTTAACAAAATTTCTCTTTTATTTTGAAAATAGAAACTCTTAATAATTAATAACATTTCTTTTATTATAAAATTATTAATTTATTACCCCATTCTACCATTTTAGTCAATAAAATCTGTGTTGCAATCAGATTCTTCTTTACGTAATACGATATATAATTATGCTTTTGGCGCTGGTATGTATTGTTATATTTTTCAATTAAAATAACCCAGTAAATTACAAATAAAGTTGTAGTGAATCGGTAAGTTAAAATAAACATTGATAAATTACCTTGTTAAAGGATACAATGTGGTCTTGTAATTAGTGGGTATTTGTTTCTCGATTCAGAAGTGAAAACATGATAATTACAATTCTTATTGATATAACCTTTACCAATCGATAGAGAGAAAAAGAAGCATTTTAAACAGCGCAAAAGTGTGTTATTATAATTTAAAATTAGTTTAAAAATAGAGCTTTCAAACAGAACCACCATGGCTGATATGTAGGAGTCCAAAGAGGAACAGATACTCTTTTTATTGGACATTTTTCTGCCATTCGCAGAAATGGCAATATGCGTAGAGCGAACGAGACCAATTAAAAAATGATTGCTTAAAATTAATCCAACGTCCCAATTTTAACCCGGCTCCTTTATGACATATCTACGTTATACATATAAGCGCATATACAAGACACATATGTTGGTAAATTAAAACTGCAATTTATTTTTAAACCTATTAAAATTTACTAATCCGCATTAATATTCCAGAAAATAAGAAAACAATTTTCCGGCTATTAATCAACACAATTTCTATAATATAATTGCAATGATATAAACCTTAACCTTTTGTATCAAATGTATAATGTTGTTTACATTTTAAATAATTTCATTGACTGCTATAATAACCATGATTGTAGTGTAGAAGCTATGGTTCACGTAGTTATAAAATTTCTTGTAAATTAAAAATTGCTAAAAATAATCCATGGATTAAACTGATTTTCTCTTTTTACATACTTTCCTAATATCTACTTTTTATCTTAATATATATATAAGCTGTATTAATTTAGAACAAGTGCACCTCGTCCTTATCTCTTAACATACGATTAACACAAAATTAATATGAATATCATCTGTAGCTGTTTGCTGTAAATATGCCAAGTTATAATAAGGTGAAGAAAGATGTGATCGTTGATCTGAATCCAAGAATTCCAGTGTCGGATATGTAGCATATATATGCATCATGGCGATAAGAGGTTATCGTAGGGCTACAAAATGTCCGAAACGAAACCTTTCGGGAACAACGCTGAGCATTTTGGCGCGAATAATGCTCGTATAATTCATTGCAGACCTGCAGATGCAGACATTGCCTACGAAAATACGCAAGATATCCGCGCAATTGCTCTGGGTGAACAAGAAAAGCAGCCCTTCGCCAGGGTCACGTTTTCAATAGATACTTATCTAAATCCCAGTTGTAAAATCCACATGGTCCTTTGTCATTTGTGATACATATATTTTGCATTTTCAATGATATCCCTAGTAAAGTAGTTGATTTTTCATCCATTTCATGCAACTAACTTTTTCTCTCATGAGAGTGCCTATACTACATCTCACCGGAAGTAGCAATAAGCGACATAATAGCAACTAACTCACTAGGGACGAATTTGCTACTTTTAATACCCAATATTTCAGAGAAAAACCAACTAACGAAGCTGTAATGCAGCTTTCCTCTACGTTCACAAGAAATATATTAATGAGAATCATCAGTCCCTGAAGCTGCTTTAAAAACCTTCATAGATAAATATATATATGTATATAAATAAATTTACCCTTTAGTCAATTCAATTTATTAATGTTATCATTAATGATTGAATTGCTCTTATTAAAATAAGCTTATAGAAAGGTTAAAGACTAAATGAAATAAATTTCTTTTTTTACTTATGAAAGTGTATTTAGGGGGGTATTTAATCATACGTGCATATTGTAACTCACTGGAGTAACTGACTTTTCCATTTAGAAACTTGTGGTCCTTAATAAGACGGCTTGTCTGAAAATGAAGCAGGACTTAAGGGTGAACAGTTGAACTACCAAGCATCTAGGTATCCCGAATGCAAGCCGTTCTTGAGGCATAATGTCGCTAATAATGATTAAAGTTTCTCGTTTTCATCTGTTCGTTCTTGATATATTATAAGCTATAAACGAAAAAGAACTACAGGTAACAGCAGTAATTGACTTTTGTCTCTCATATAGCTTTTTGATTACATTCATTTTTTGAATGCCGATCCATTATTGATAAGCTTCTATTTAAACTTTTAACTGCTTATCTATTCACAAAGTTCCTTTTAGAAGCAGTAAATTATTTAAAGAGTTTCAGATTCTCTTTAAGTTTATGCAAAGCCTTATACTCTATCCATCAACAACCACTAATTAATTTACCCCACTTGTACACATCATAAGTTTCTTTTCCTTTAGATTTTTTGAAAGTTTGTTTAAAAAGCTATTCCTAAACTAACAAATACACATATCCGTTGTTTCTGTCACAAGAGAAACAAATTTACCACAATTTTCGATTCTATTGACAAATATGGTAAATAACCTGTAAATTTACTCAAATTTTTACAAAACATTTGACCTTCGTGATTTATAACCGTTATAACAATGGGCTAATTATGCTGGCCTTTAGTAAGCCCATTCAAATATATTACAGAATAGATATATGGTAGCTTGTAAAAACACTAAAGTGCTCACGTGCTAGCAACTACCCAGGCAAATTCTTTTCTCGAAAGGAGTTTAATCGTCTAACGCATTCGGTTTTATCAAATATTAACTGACTGCGTTAAAAATTAAAAGTTTACATATAAAAGGTTAGTGAGCGTAAAGTTTAAGAGGAGCTTCGGTATAATGTTACTAGAAGACATTCGTTTACATGCCACAGAGTTCTCACACTAGAGAATGATATTTTAGAAGAAGCTTTTAAGCGGAGGCATCATTCAAGGTTGTAGAACCGAATGTGCACCCAACTAAATCCTACTTCCAGTAGGTTTCTGAAAATTAATGTTACTCTGTCGCTTCGATAGAAGTAACTCTCGTTACACCAGCCTATAATTAAGCCACAGCCGAGGATCGTTTATTATGAAAATGCCTATTATGATTATTATAACTCACTGCAATCGAAAATTGGTTTCATTCATTTTGATGACTTAACATTTTCCTCATGTAATTTTATTCAATTATTTTCCGGCCTAATTCTATAACAGTGAATCATAAAAATTGGAATGACTTATCTCCCCAAAGTATTATAGCAAAACGTGTAAACCTACGTGTATAGCTTTTGACCAATTTTATTATGGATTTTACCGTTTACCGGTCACTATAGAAATCCTTTTTTACTTCATTTACGAGAAAACTTTATTGAGACACGCATATATAGACTCGGAAATAATGCCTGATTTCATTATTCCACGGTTCCTCCTCGTATAACCCCTAAGAGACTCATCTCCCATAAAATCTTTCAGTCAGAATCCAGATATCTACTTTTATCGCTCTTCTATTATTTATCATATTTTATTTTATTATCCTTAAAAAAAAATTCATGTGTACATCTATATATCCATCCTGCTTGTGGTGTGCATAATTTAACAGGTATTGCAAGCATTTTCCACTAATCTCATCATCCTCCGAACCGCAAAAAGATTGACGTTTACCTCTGCAATGAATAAAATATTTAGGTATGCATCGATTATGGGTAAGACCAGCAGGACGAGCAATGATATCACCTATTGATATATATGTAGTATTTGTGTTTTGATGGATGTATTAGTTTTGCATTAACCCATCAGACATAAGCAGAAAATACGTTTAGCGTTAAATAATCGAGGTCTGTCGAAAATACGATTATAATGGCTTCGATACATTACCATAATTGAAATGAGCAAATAGTGTACCAGAGGAATCGATTTAAATTGCGACCGGCTGCGTCGGGTAGGCAACTCCCGATTAATACCGTAATCCCATTTTAAACCGCTACTGATTTCCTCTTGCCCTTGTTCCAATTTCAATGTATATCTGTACTCAACACCTACGCGTTAATTCATGGTTGGCAATTTATTTCTGAATTTCCTTAATCTATTATTATATTTTCAACATTCAATGCTATACCAATGGTCTATCTATGTAAATAGATATAGGTGGATAAAACAGTGCGTATATATATATATATATATATCCATTCGATTATCGATAAGACTTAAATAATATTTCATTGAATTCATTCTTCATAACGATGATTATTAAGTTGTTTTCACTTTAGAACAGCTTCTCTTAGCCGGAAATTGCAGCTTTTCATAGGATAATCATGCTTTGTGTTAATATGACATTTTTTACCTTATTCGTGGGTAGTTAATTAGAGAGAGAGAGAGAAAGAAAATGGCTAGAAGTTGTATTTTGTGACGTACGCATTTCTCTCCCATTTAAAGAGTATGTTTATGCAGTGAGCAAGCGGCATAACATTGCATCTGGCAACAGTGGGCCGGAGTGAGCCCATCCCTTTGAGGCTACCAATTTAAGTTTAAAGTGTTTCTCGACGAAAGAGCTGAGAGTGTACTTACATCTTGGTAGCTCACTGCACGCCCTCTACCTTCACCGATGGTGCGAGGATTTCATTGCTTTAACACTGCCTCGCGAAAACTTCCTATCCGTGCTTGTAACTTGTAACTTACTTCCCCTAATGCACGAGCAATTTTACGGTTTTATCCTACGCCAATCAGAAACATAGACGTCCAACGAGCCTACCATCGTTAGACAAGCAATATTAGCGAAAATATCCAATTTTGAGTCAAGAGTCTTAGTGAACAACTTAATTCGATCTTTAGTAGAATAAATCGCTTTAAAAGCTTAATGATAAATTTGTGGATTTACGAGATTTGAACACATGCAGAAATTACGAAAGATCTTAATTCTTACGAGATACGTATGAAAAAACCATATATATATATGAGTGTCTGTGTGTGTGTGTTCAGTATTGCACTTTACTATTAAGGTTAGCAGAAGGTCTATCCAGACCTGTAAAACCAGTCAACCCTTTGGGATAAGTCAATTACATTTATGTCTATATAGTGATCATATATAGTTTATTTAGAGAGATGCTACGAGAATAACAAAGTTTACTGTTTGGGTATTCAAGCTCTTGTAGCTTGCTCTTTCGTAGATGAATTCATTAGCTCTAGCTTAGATGTAGCTGAGATAGGTACAATCTACGACAAACGACAAATAGATCGTAGTTAGTTTTAAGCTCCTATTGCTCATTCGCTTTAGGGAGAGGCAGCCCTCTGTTTCCCTTCCTCTTTCCTGTTTCTGTCAAACATTATCAGAATTACTGTAAACTAAAATTATTTGATATTCGTAACTGTATCGAGTAAACTGTTAAAAGGAAAAAAACTATTAAAGTATAATTATACAGTAACAGGATGAAAGTATTGGTTTTATCATCAGTAATAACGAAATTTGAACAAAAAGCTTAATTAGAGCTTTTAGGTTAAGTTAAAGCCGATTAAAAAATCTGCAGATTATGATTTAGAATATAAGATACGCGCTAAAGTTGATTGGATTTGAATCTTCTTATATAGGAGCTAGGGATTGAATGATTAGAGTCGATATGGCAGAAGATAGATTGCTGACCCATTTATTTTGCTTTCATCGTTGCATTATCAGCATTCGGCAGACTCCCTTCAGGAGCTGTAGATAAAATTTCACAGGTCCCGTGTCGTCGTCGTCGTCGTCGTCGCTGGGACGCCACGCCGACGCGTTGCAAATTCCGAGCTAACTTCACAAATTTCGCAGGATTTCGATTATAAATCGTCCATAGGGAGCTGGGCCGCGCCGCCCGGGCTAGTCAGCTCAAAAGATAGATGGCGTGGGCCAGGAAAGCTGCTTCTGCTTCTGCTTCTAGCTCTGGTTCTGGTTCTGGTGGTGGACGGGGCGCCGACGTGATTCTACCGGAAAATAACTATTGTTACGATGCTCTCTCGTTGCGCACAGGATACTGCATATATACTGGCTACTAGCCCAGTTAAATTTGCTTTCTTTTCTAACTGAGAAAACTATTGCCACCTTCAGCATTTTCATCCATTTACCTACGCTTTGAAGCTGAAACAACCCATTGCCCATAATTTCATTTATTATTCGACCCTTATTAAAACAGGCCGTATATAGGTCGATCTGTACGTTTATTCACAAATTACTCTGCTATACAACTTTGTATAATAATGATAATAAATGACCAGTACAAAAAAACGTTAATATCTCAAAAGCTTTTAATAAAGTAGATGAACAACATACTGAATTATTTTTTACGAGTTTTATTTAGAGAGTGCATACCATTTCAACTTCTTCAAATGAAAAGTCAAATTATTAAAAGCTGTGGAAAGGCCTGTCTAACTATTTAATACGATGTTGGACGAGGCGCCGATTAATATTCGAGAAACGAACGATAAATCTCGGAGAGGAGCGAATAAATTGAATACGTATAAATATATATATATATATATATATATCGTTCTACTTGTTAACTTTGACGAATTTTAAATATATATATATATGTATATATATGTGTGTGTGTGTGTGTGTATATACCATTGAAGGATGAAATTTAACATTATTAAAGTGAGGAAGCCGGAAGTTACAGTGTTGGATTTCAAGGCAAATAATATAAATTTAAATCTGATCCATGGAAAAGTTCAGATCAGCCTTAAGTGTGTACTATCATTATTATTTTCTTAGACATTTTCTTATGAAGCTAGTGGCCTGAAACATACGTATAGTATCTTAAAAAGAAGCGCTAATAAAAAAGGCAGGACCGACGGGAGGCAAGAATATCTTTGGAAACGAAAAAAAGATGCCAATAATTCCTTGTCCAACTCAGCTAGCCGTGAAGAAGCGCTCTTTTTTTAAAATGTCCATAAATCACGCCCCGCGCATTGGTAAAAAAAGTAGCAGTGAGAAATTACTGCGGACCCATGAATTCCCTCTCTACTGTGAATTCACTTTCTGGGAATCTCATTATAGAACCACCTAACCGTCCCCATTTTCATAAATATGACATTAAACAAGGAAGCTCTTATCTGCAATTATCATATTAGCTTTATGATCGGCAGCTGACATAAAACGGATATTTAATTTTCAATTCACGTTAATTTATAGTGTATAACTCGTAATTCAAAAATTAGTTTATTCGTAACACGAAAAAGCAATATCCCTTTTTGTTATATCCCGTTGAAAATTGGTATGGTATAAAGAAAGTTTATCCATAGCGGAGGATTAAAATGGAAAATTCAGCGTCAAATCTTCATTCATCATGCAGGAGATGCAAGTAGCGGAAAACCGAAATATCATCGTAAAGTTTGCTTGGTGTATGCAAACTTATAATACGCGGGCAAAATCTCGTGGGAATAAACCTTTGGGGAGAATGCATTCACTAGCAGCTAGCATAATGATATTTTTTGTTTGAGGTATATGCGGGTTTATGAGATCTAAAATCAATGCGAGAACAAATGTAATTTATACAATGTAATGTTTAATTCGAAGAAATCATATCCAAGAGAGCCACGTATTAATTTGGTTTGCACCTCAGGCATCAGGGATTTAACTCTACAAATGGAAAATTCGCCGCCCAGGGACAGTTTCTCGAACGAAGACTTGTGGCCTGCAAAACAACCGCTACGTGATCGACATACGGTATCGTGCTCCTAGTAATCAAGAATTTTCACGAGAATCACTGAGGAATCCAGAATTCCTTTAGTCAATCCTACAATATATGTAAAAGAATGTTGATAAAATAACGCGATAGAGAAAATTGATAAATGAAAATAAAATACATCAGGCTTTAGCCCAGCAATAGATAAAAAGCTAAGAGTAAGAACGAAGGGAAATAGAACGAGCAGCAGACATATCGAATCGCTTTATTGTCTCGCTATCTTCGAAGCATACCATTTCGTCCAGAGAACCAGTCTTCTCTCTCTATTGCTGCTTACATTCAAATGAATCACTCCTAATAAAATGTCCCTTTTTCTATCCTCATTGATCTCGATACGGTGGTAAAGCAGATTCATAAGTTGTAAAACACATAGAGTTTTAAATGTTTATTCAGAACCTTGCGTTTTAAGCAACCTCTTGTACAGCTGCCTGCGTTTATCTCCTGTTGCAATTTGCATATCAATTAGCACCGAGAATTTACAAATTCGTAAACATATAGACCAATTAAAAGTTTTAGTCATGTCTTTCCACTCAATCTTAGAACCGCGAAATCGTTATATTTAAATAAAATTGAATAGCTATTTAATTGGTAATCGCGAGGCATTGCGTACACGTAGAGCAATCATTGAAGGTACAAAAGAAAGAATAAATAAAAACGGGAAGATTACGAAAGCATGGAAAGAGAATAAAAATAAAAGTCAAATAAGGTGATAGGAAGGCGAGAGCGTGGATTTTATAGCGCGAAAATGAAGCTGGTTGTAAAAACGAAATGAAGTAAACAAAGCTGGTGGTAGAGCAGAGAGATGGCACTGCTCCGACAATGAAAAGGGTTGGGGGGAGGGGACGAGGGATTCGAGTGAGAATTGGAGAACAAGGAGCGTCTAGCTTTCGCAAGGATCTGATTTATTTGCAAAGTGCGAATAGGGATCTCCGCTAGCCCTGAAACGTTCCAACCTGCGGAAGCTCTCAAGGCTTCCGAACCAGTTTACGCCTTAGGATTTCAGGCTAAGTCTTGCTTCCGGAGCCAGAAGCAAATGGACCGAACCATTCACACAAACGTGTCAGTACAGACTTTTTCGTTAGGCCTGACTCCAATATTGGAATTCTTCCAAATAGCCCTTACACGAGGAGGATCCTTATGCTACACACTCTTCTAGTCCCTTTTTGGACTATGTCGGGTAATAAATGAACCACCGTGTTTCAAGGCGTTTTCATTTCCCACTACTAGATTCTCTTTCTACTGACAAATTTACTTTTACCTCTCTTACTTTCACCTTTCTCTCATCCAAGAGTTTAACGCAAGAGTAAAATTCATTCTTGTAAATTGCATTACACAGAGTGGATATAAGTACGTCCTCTAATTTACAAATTTTCAGCAAGACTGTTTAATTATTCATTTATATTATAATATGTATAGGTCTATTTTTAAAGTTTTCTTCTATATAGTCAAACGATCGTATCGCACGACATAATGAATACCGGATATTGTAATGTTGCAATGATGGAAAGGGATTATAAAGTTAACGAAGCGTTAAGCGGTATGTCGATTCAATCTATTTATATGGAAATTTTTTGCGGATTTAGGCCAGCCTGTGAATGACGTGTTCAGCATTGGAGGCGCGCTGTCAGAAAATCTATTGTTATAAAAGGATACCGCCATTGAAGAGCAATGCAGTTTGAAGAAACACAACTAACTATGAATATCCTAATGAAATTCGTATTTTATCGTGAAAGTAAAATTGGATAAGGCCACGACCGAATATTAATTAAATTACTCTGATTCATATTTTCAATAGCCATGCATAATATCCAGATCCTGATTTGGTTGGAATGTTTTAGCACGTAACTTTTATTCTAAGAAACAGTTACTAAACTTTTGTAATCCAATTTAAAAATGCGCGTGACCATAATGGAACGCCAGGAATTAAAGATTAATTAGTACTAGATTGCATAATTATATGGAATAACAGTAGGGTGAAGTGCATGTAAATGTTTGTTTTATTTGCAGTTACTGAAGCGACTGTGGAAGATCGGTGGAATGGAATGGTGGATAACCGAAGGACGAACCGATCTTTGGATTCGGTACAAAGCTTTGACAGTCCTGAGGATATCGATGCAAGCAGAATGTCCAGCGAGCCAGTCAAAACGAAATCAACGACAACGGACAGGTCTTCTCTTGGAACACGATTGGTTCTGGGATATACCGAGTCTGCCAAGAACGAGAAGGATGTGGCTATTTCACGATCGTCCCCTGAAATTCCTATCACGACGGAGACACCCGAGAACGAGGAAGCGAGAACCTTACGACACTCGACAATTTCGGTGCAGAAAGACTCCCGGGATAGACTTTCCTCCTCCGTTACCGCCACCCCGTCTCCACAGACCCGTATCAACCCTACCGAACATCCCCTCGTCGATTTGTCCGAGCAATTTTTTTCCTCCTCGCCACTTCCAAAGCTCGCCACAGAAAATTCAACACTGTCCAATACGAATTACAAAGTAAGTCTAAATTTTCAAAACTCTTCAATTAGATTTATATCATACGAAAGAGGAGCTTTAAACGAATAACTTTCATTGAAAAAGAGCTCGAATCTCGCCACATTTATTTGCTCAGAAATATTTAGGGATACCATGGGACTGACGGAATTTAAAGCTTAAATAGCTTTCGCGTAAAACGTTCGTGCCCCGAAGCAACGATTGAAAAGTGATTCGATCCCCGCATATATATAGATAGTTTCGCATATCTCTCTCTCTTTCTGTCCAGAAACTGAGCCCTAAAAGCGAATCTCATATATGCGATAAGAGCTTTTTCAAACCTAACAAAAATAGAATTATTGTAATAACGTACCATCCTCAACCAGATAATTTTCTATAGAAGAAGATACATATAAACATGGTATAAATATATATGAAAATATTCAAACCTGCGCATAAATATAAATTATGACTGTAATCTTTTATACATGCATTTTACAAATTATTTTTAATAGGAAAATGAATTTTTATTTAATCCCGAATGACAGTCGCTGCATATGCAACACTAATTCCTTCATCAAGGTGAATTGAAAATGCGCATTGAAGTAAAGCAATCGCGATGTGACAGAAATTTGCATTTTGCTCGCTATATGTTGGCTGGTTCTTCAAAGCCGTTTAATATAATATTACGCTATCTCTCAGAAGGCTCTGATAAGTATGACTTTAATTTTGCCAAAGTGAGACTTACTGCAGATATTAAGATTGTAAATAAATTCTAAATTACGGAAATACATATCTATATTGTTATCATTCATGATTCATTAGAAATATGAGAAATCTTATATTAGGTATGATGTTGTGTATACTTTAAAGTGGCTTTTAATCTTATAGTAAATATGAAAGAGTGGATATCTGAAGCTTCTTATTACTTCTGTGTAGATGAATTCGAGTTTAGAGATTGGATTATCGTCAATTAAGCTGGGTATACGTAGTCAAAGGACCTTGGCGGAATTGTCGACCAGAATCGAAGAAGCCAAGTCAACTTTGGTCGCTTCATACCCTCATGTTGCCAATGCTCAACGCAGACAAATGAGATCCACGGCAGATCCTTGTGATTCATTTACTATAGGCGATGATAGTAAAATGGAGTTTTACAGCCCTAATTATCCAGATAATTATCCCAATCAAACTGATTGTGTTAAAGTATTGCGCGGTAAGTAAATTTTTCCCTTCTTCAAGCAAACATCCTTCCAGAGCAGAAGACGTAACTTTTTTCTCGATCAAACAGCACACAGAACTAAGAAATTACAAGTTTTTCTTTAAATAGACCGAAAAGCAATCCATTAGTTATCCATTAAATTTGTTTGTTCAACAATATTCAGTTAAGTAATGTAATTTCAGAAATGAATGCAGATAAAACTGGTACAAAATTATAGAATTAAATAAATCATCCCTCTTGAGTTAAAAAATCATGAAAAATGCATGGCAAAGAAGAAACTGAAAATAAAAACATTTTGTGTTTACCTTAAGGCAAAATCAAATTGAGATAATTTTCTGTTTCGAAAGAAGAATAAATAGAACCCGGTGTTAATTGATCACGTATTCCTATCAAGAGTAACGAGGACGTTACGAGCCTGACTAAACTTTGAAAGAATGGTACTGGACAGAGCAAGGTGATTGATACTCCCCGGTGGCTCAATTCGTTCACTGAGGACAATAAGGGAGAAGGTACAGAATTCCCGAAACCATTCGATACCAAATTTACCTTCGAAACAGGAATAGATGAAAAAATGTAGAGTATCGCTTTTTTCTCAGCAATGCTAATTTTAGATTTTACTAAATAAAAGTGCAACGAGAATCGACTGTATATTGAGCAAGAGTTTTATAAAAAAAGGGAAAAGTTTCAACGTAGCAAATGGGTGAAAAAAAAAAGAATCACAGGCTAATTTAACCTACAGTTAAATCTAGTACCTTTAAAGACTGGTGTCCGATTTGGTTGGAGGAATATCGAGAATGGAATTAATCGGAAGAAACTTTTAATGATTCTTGCAAATCCTATTAGCTGGTCAGCTTAGCATCGGATGATCGGGAATCTTGGGAGCGACCGGGATGCACCGTCGTGAAGCACCGGATTAAGAAAACGAGAGCAGCTGGCATCTATTCGAATTTGAGTCAGGGTCGACGATCCCCGTTATTCGGAGCTTCGTAGGTCCAGAAGTTTTCTCTGCCTGCACGAAAATAGAAAAAGCAATGATTACGTAGTTCCGGATCGCAACGACAACCCAACAGACACGTATAACGATAATAATCTAAACATGTCATAGAAATGTCGATATATATATAAATAAAAATAAATACTAGGACTGCTGACAAGAATACTCCGATTAATATACAAAACGTTATATACAAGTAGTGTAAAAATCATAAACTTCGCGAACCATTACTAAGCCTTACAAAATAGTTTTGATAAGGTAACATTATTTCAACTGAAAAGTCATAATTTTTGTTTTTTACATTTTCATCTAACGATGACATCTCTTATTCTTTTGCTTGTGCGATAAACATGAGAGCATCAGAATTAACCAGAGGAGAAATCATTAATAATCTTGTAATAAATTATTCATTCGAAAAAAACATATGATTCTGTAATGTTAAGCGTGATATATATATATACATACTCGAATAAATAACTACACAATATTTATGATTGTCGATAAATCATTCCAGAAAGAACTCAATACTAATACTATTTACTCTCTGTTGATGGGTGAGTTTATTATAAGCCATGCAGGGATTTAGACGTGAAATTCTCTAGTGGATTATTTAAGCTTAGAATATTCATGAAATTATAGAATATGCATAACAATTGTGAGCCGTTTAAATAACATCTGCCGCGGCTAGAAAAATACTTTATGAAGATATTCAGTTTTCTTAACTTCCTTAAATCAAATGTGTTGAGGAAATTATTTTCTTTCGTGAAATGTCAAGGTTTGGATTGCATATGATTTCACCCACGATGACTGTTGGTAGGTTAACTTTATGAAGATTGTTAGCGCTTAGCAGTGTACACTGTCGTCCAGTGAAGGGTGATTAGTGAGTATTAAGCTCGTCGTGTAAATTCCGTCTACTAATTATCTTGCCGTCAACCTGTACAGGTCGGTATTACGTAAGTTATGCATGCTGACCGTTTATAGTTAAGCCTAGTGTCTAGCGGAAATCCGATTTCCACAATACGTGACTTAAACCTAAAAAAGCACCTTATAAATAATGCATCTTAAATTGAAAATTTGGATAGGTTTGGTATTCCAAGCCTGTCTCATAGATTCAAATTGTGCTTAATAATTTGTAAGCTCTGGGTAAAAGTTTACAAAGTAGCACAACAATGTGTGATTTTATTAAGATGATCCTTGAGCTGAAATGTTTCTGATATACATATTAATTTACAAATTTGTAGGTATATGTGTGAGTTTAGTATATTAAATAGAAACAAACACATTATGCTAAGATGATAAATATATTTTCCTTGAAAATATATTTGATGGAATAACACAATAATGCAATGTCAAACAAAGTAACAGCTTTTAGTCTGAAGCAATTGACAGGCAATATCCATGTTGTCAAGGTTTACCATGAATATGCGGCCACCGAATAAACAGAAGAATATGGAAATAATGTGATATTTTCACTATCGGTGTAGCTCTCTGTATCTCTACAACATCGTATACTATATATATATATATGTATATATTTTTTAAATTAGCAATGAGTTTTGTAAAACAAAATTTGTACAAGAGTTAAAAATATTACAGCAACTTTTATTCTAGTTTGGCGAACAATTGATATTAGGCATGCTCCTATTGACCAAACTTATTTCATCGCCATTGGTGTAAGAATAAGGTGATGCTGCTTAGCCGATAAGGGAAAGAAGTGAATTTTGTTCTCGGCGAGCGTCGAGAAGAGTCCTAATTGCGAGAACGAAACTTTTTAATTGCTCATTCGCGAGAGCGATAACGCTGTTATACGATATCATTACGAAATATGGGACACTTTTAACCAGCCAAGCCACTCAGGCGCGTTAATGAGATCACAGTCGGTCGGTAGTCGAATGAAGTAGGCTCCGGATGAAGCGTAGATCGAACTTTTTCCTTTCTTTAAAAATTCATATTATGCCCTAAGCCTTGCTCGCTGGCAATAGCGCGCAAAGTCCGCAAATCGGTGGTTCGTTAAACGGGTGCGCCCCATCGATTTCGTCGTCACCTTATAACGAGACGAAAGCTCTCAAGTTCTTTCGTAATTACTACTGATATCTTCCCTATATCAACGAATCAACGAATTCTTTTCATAGATACTAATTTATTTGACATAGTTTCTCGAGCGACGGAGCGATGGTGCTACGGACGGTGCGAAGTATGAATTGGTCTTGGTGAATATGTATAACGAAGGCGAACTTACATTGGATAGAAGGATGACTAAAATTTAAGAGGCATTTCTCCATGGCCATCAACCCTTCCAACGCAGGACAGAATTAATGGAGTTCTTTAGAAAACAGTCCAACTTACAAGAGACACTTCGTTAAGCTCAATCGAAAAGTTGAACCGTGACGTGAAAGTTAACCTGTTGGCCCTGGGGCAATGCATTCCCAAAGAAGCTCCGATTCGGTTTTCCTCGAGGACTCGAAGCTTCGCTTCAATCCTTCCCTGGCGCATCCTTTTTCACCTCGTCCTTTTCTATCGGTGAGACGCGCGCGACGAAGGAATCCTCGAGAGCAATTCAATGCTCACAGACGTAACCACCTTTTTACTGCACAATCTTTTTCAATTTTCCAAGTGCCAGCAATCAATAATACTCATCCAATCAATTACTGAAAATCAATCATAACACGAACGAACTGGCAAGGCAAACTAAATACTGCTTTCTATACGGAACGTCTCTCGCAGCAGAAACGTCTGAGAAATATTCTATGTGAATTTATTGAAATGAAAAGAAAAGGAGAGAAACGAAGCAGTGTGGGGTCCTAAGAAACGGAAGAGCGGTAATTTTTGTCAAGCTCCAAGTTGAATAACCTGGACGACCAACGACGGTAGTGAAAATGAGGGGGATGTTCCGGATGAATCCTGGTCCGACTGGGCCAAAGTGTAGCAAGACTCTTGAGGCTCGTAAGTCCTTAGACCATCGTCTACGTGAGTACTGAAAGTACTCGCAGCAAGTGGGAAAGTCAAGGGACATCGGAAGTGAAAAAGTTACGCCAAAAAGGTCGAGGGAGCAGCCGAGTTTTCGAAGCCGCAGGCCAAAGGATTATATCGTGCTGGAATTCCAAAGTGAGCCAGCAAATCAAGTTATCAACCACTTTGAAGGTAAGAGACCATCAAAGAACCATTTAATACGCTACTACCACGTATTACGTAAATCAGTGACGCCAGTTAAGTTTGAATCTTTCTCTTATTCCTCTTTCCTCATTCGTTCAATATTCTAAGAAAGGGATCCGATCTGTATCGGTATTTTGTACATCTACGTATATATATATATATATATATAAATATAGTGTTACACAAATTTCCTATTTAAGTTGTTTAGATATCTCCTCAGCTTATCTCATTTACTGAAAATATTATATATTAAAAAAAAATAGTCGTTTTTTCACTTGAATTCATCAGTTTGTTTCTCATTATAACGTATATAGTTTCTGTAAAAACTGGATATACTTTACAACAAATATACAGCTTATATAAATATATATTAAAGACTTTTGGAAATTGTAAACTATCATAAACTGCAGAATTTAAATAAAAGTTTAGAATGTTATTTCAACGAAACGTATAGTCTTCATCGCATGGCAAATAATGGGACGACGCTTAATTAATCAGTATCAAATTCTTTGTACAGCCACGCATAATATAAACCTATATTTTATTCTATATAAATAATATGCAAGAAAGAGTATAGATGCTTATATGGACGCATATTCAGATTCGGATCAAGTTCGATTTGGTATTGCGGGAATTTCGGATATAATAATAACGTTCATATGAGAATACCCAAGCGCCCGATTCAGGTGGGGCAAAAGATCCTGTGGCACAAGCACCGCACTCCCTGAATGTTAAAGAGATGGTCATGTATGCATACTATATTGTCTCCAGCATCCCCCCGCATTCCAACGTTGAAACATCGTCCGAATTACACTGAATTCTCCAGCAATACTAGATCGAAGGCTCGAAACTGCTCACCTCTACCCATCGAAGAGCTACTAAATGGAGAAGCGAAGCATAAAATCTCCGACCATCCATTTTCTTACCAACGATCTTCACCGTCCTCCATACTTTTCATACCAGGCATTAGCCAACGATAGAACGATCTTCGGAAATCCATATTCAGGTTCAAGTGAATCTCACGTGACGAATAAAAAATACGCGATTTTCTCTCAGTCTCCATGCGTCATATCTCTTCTACATTTGTCGATTCTGAATAATCAGACGCTTTGTAAGAACATGAGATAAAATGTCGCGTGTATGGTAAATGATTAAATAACGAAGGGACTGCTGTTATAGATTCCCAAGGAATGGTGTAAAAGCCGATGTCTTCCATAAACATTAAAGCAACGTTAGTTTCGCGCCATAAAGCTTGAATACTTTTGACTATAGCTCCTCTTGGCGCTTTTTTCCCCCAAGGAAAAAACCGCGAACATTACGTCACGCCCGGCATTCGCAGTAAACATCCAACGCTAGCTGATGATATTTTCTTTTCCCCAGAACCATCCAGCGCTTTCTAACTTGGCAATTTCAAACGTCATAAAACGACTACATTGAGGAACACGATAAATCCTAAATGAATCCAACCTGTCACACCCGGAATCAAGTTATGCATACCGGTTCATATATCATATGTATATATATATATACAATATAGATATACAGATAGAGAGTTGCGCATCTTTATTTGTGAACTACGAAAAAAGTCCATGGTGCTTAGATCCTTATTAGCCGAAGCTTATATATAGATTAAATACTGGCCCTGTCCTCCGGAATGACCTTAATTATAGCTGCACTTCTGCGAGGGAATTTCGATGAAAAAATCTACTATTGAAAGATAGATTTTACGTTTCTTATGCAGACACGATTAGTAAGCTATTTGTTCGCTACAATTTGAGCAATTGGACGAGAACGTCGATTGGAGTTTCTCGAGAGCGATTAGATCGTTCAATTTCCGGCAATCGCGTTATATGTCACCAAGGGTAGAAGCTCTATTCTACGGTGTAACTGTCGGGTAAAATTCGGCAGAACTCTCAAGAGATACACCGATCGTTCGCTACAGGAAGTAATATAAATCTAAGGTAGATGAGTCCCGAAGGATAGTGATATATTCCGTTGGCACCAAATTCCACCCATAATTAAACAAATCAATCCCCATTTAACGACGAGTGCTGAAAAGGTTATAACATGTTAATTAATTGGTTTGTGCATGTGTGAGTACAGCTGATCACAGTGTCAAACGGGATACCTCAGAATCAACGAACGACGTTTTTTCGCGTTTTGTTCAACGGCATGCAAAAATGTTAAATTATCAAAGATTTTCGGATGGGGAGGGGGAGGGGGAGGGGCATTCGTCTTACGCTAAACAATAAAACTTGCGGAGAAACTGCAAAAATTCTTTACGGTTGAACAGAGGAATTTACATGCGAAAGCAGACATTGCTCGGGGTGAGAGCCCAAGTGCACTACTTTGCACGATTTCAGATGGCAAGATAAGCGAGGAAGTCGCTTTAGCCTGGTAGTTGTTGAGAAACGAACAAACCCCTTTGCACCACGCTTGCCGCAAACCTGACAAAAGCTAAATCTGAAAATGACATTTCTCCTTTCTTAGAATTGGCTACTTATGTTAGGGAACATCCGCTCTTCAAAATCTGATACGATGCTCGCGAAAATGTCTGTCATGGCCTTTGTCCTTTATTAGTATCTGAACGATCAATATGATAATTGCGGTTTCGTTTATAAAAACAATATTCCTAATTATACACGCATTTCATTCTGTTTAGCGAATGAAAGGGAAATACCTACAAGATACAGCAAAAGTGAAGAGAATTTGTAAGAGGTATACCCATAATTATTTTTCGGTACAAGTGTGCACTAACCTTTGCATGGTAAAGATAATATATACGTGGTTGAAGATATACTGCAGTTGGGTATTGCTTGAGCGTCTAATGCAGGGTTGTCGCCAGTCATACGCGCAATCTAAACTGTAAATTAGAATATTGATTAATCTGATAAAGAAAGCTATTACATATAGACATATGGGAATATAACAATAATATATGTTGGATTCATAATTTAGTCAGGAGAAATTGGTGAACCGCGCGTACAAAGTTTGGTCCAATGTAAACCACAGGAATATCTCAGTTGCGTAGGAATGAAGACGAAGCGAGTCCTAACGATCGGACTGAACTGAATAATTCGTGGATAAGCTCCACACGTGCAGGGAAAGTGAAGTTGCACTCGCATCCCAATGGCCTCATTATAGATTACACCACATACAAGCGAACTTACACACGGCGCCCAGGCGACACAGTGGAGGAGACAAGCCAACCTGGAGTACCTTTATCCTTGAGGTAAACCACTGGTTTTACCTTCGAACGAAGAGACCATCTCGAAACTCCAGAATGCTCTAGTCACTTATTCCGCACCGCGCCGCACCGCACCGCACCGCACTTGCGAAACTTAACCTCCCTCCAATTTCAATGAAGCGAATCCAACTTAATCTTTCCAATTGCCCTAACGGCCTTAAGTATCTATCTAGCAGCCGATTAATTATTTCTTGCTCGAACAGTCGCGCAAAGTTATTTCTACAAATTTAAAATTTTCTCGTAAAAAGATAAGCGTGGCATTAAAGGGAACAAAGTAAAGCTTGAAATTCAATATAAAATAAAAGTTGGGGAAGAAGCAGAAGTGTGGAAAACTACCAAAGTTGCAAAAGTCTGTCCAGTCGCATGGATTCAGCTGAGCAGAGGTAAAGAATTCACAACTGTTGTGCTGAATAATCTGGCTACTCGCCAAAGAGAACGATATTACAATATTTTTCCACTAAGTCGCCTAACGTTCAAACGTATTTCATAACAAAATGTAACTGAACAATATGGACAATGACAGGATATCTATTCTGTCGAAAAATTAATCTCTCTTATATATGGGAGCATTCCTCGCGTTAAAAAATAGTTTTATTTCAAAAAAAAAAAAAAAAAAAAAACACTGGACGTACTACTATTGAACAAGAGGATGGAGAATTTTCGAAAAAAGTTACGTCTTTTACTTTTGAATTAAATCGAGATCGATTGTAAGCTATTAGAGGTAAGGTGAGGTCAGTTTTTAATATTCCAGAAGCATTTTTATTTTCAGCTGACGAAGGAATGTTAGTGAAGCTGGATTTCCGCGATGAGTTCAAGCTGGAGGACAGTCCCGAATGTCGTTTCGACTACCTCGAAGTACGTGACGGACAGTACGGCTATTCCAATAAGCTTGGAGCTTTCTGCGGTACGAATTTCCCTCCTGAGATTACATCGAAAACCAGATATCTCTGGCTACGATTTCACAGTGACGATAACATCGAAGGAAAAGGCTTCAAGGCCGTCTGGAGTATGGTTCCGAGGCCAAATTCTAGTAAGTTCACAAGGAATCGCTTGCTGCATCTAACACCAGCTTGCTCATTTTTCTCTTTTGAAATTTAAGAACAAATGAATATCTAATAGTTATCAAGTCAATCAAGCTCCAAAATTTATCGCAGCAGTACGAGAAATAATACAAAATTGTTCGAATGTAACGAAGCAAACATTCAACGCGATTCCTCAAAGTGTAGACACTATCAAAATTGCAGGCGAAATCTGAAATTTCACTACAGTTAGGGGAGGGGGCAACGAGCAGAATAATTTTAACGATTCATAGAAGGTCTTTGCCAATCTTGGATATTCAGGATATCGTCGGTACTTGCATCGAGAATTACGAGACACTTTGGAATTAGATAGCTCTCGCCCGTACCAGAGGTAAATATAATCCTAGGACCTAAAATTAATTCACATTTGCCGTTCAAATCGTACGTGGCTCTGAATACAGAAAATCCGGTCTATAATAGAACAACAAAAATTCCTCGTTAGGTTTGAGCAAAAATACAAAATTAACTACATGCATTCTCTCTCTCTCCCTCTCCTAATTCATTTGTTAAAATTTTGAAAAATTATATAAATAGACGTCTGATTATTATAAATCGTTATGCAATTTACGGAGAATCGTTTTCGCATTATTTCAATTCATTACATTCCACAGGTCAGAGCTAATACCAAGTGTCACATACGATTACGTAGAAAGTCTGATTGGGGTGTATACATACATAGAGTATATATACATTATCCTACCAATACCTATATCTCAATGAAACATTATTAAATTTATATTGAATTTTCATCAGATCGAAAGGATTGACATAACGGTATTGAATCAGTTCGATGTAATACATTATTGAAATTTAAATGGTTTGGCGGCCAATCTGGGTAATAAGCTTATAATTGAAAACTCGTTCATGGTATATAAGCTGTAGAGTCGGATTATAGTTCTTTCATTCTATCCTGCATTCCATCATATGCTCGCCGAATTTTTTGCTCCAACATTGCCAATATTTCATAGGAAGGACGCGAAAGGGAGAATCGCTCAGACAAATTGGTTTATTATTGCTAAAACGAAATTACTAATGCTATATAGATTCTGTGTTATATCGAAGCATCAACAATCCCGTCGACGTTCTAAGCCATAGCAGTGAAAACGATAAAATTTGAATACACAAAGGAAAAGGCCGCAAATCTTGAAATTGTGTTAACATTGAAAACGGTAGATTTTAAAATCCAATAAGGGACAAACTGATCGAAACCGAATTTCTGTGCGTTAGCGCGATGCATATTGTGCTTAAGGAACGACGAGGAAAATGTACTATTTACAATTGAATTTGATTGTTCAGGACGAGAACATTCTTTTTCCCCGATGCTGTCAAAACCAATAACGCTTGAAAGTAAACGGAAAGTCTGCTTCCTACTCGACTTATAGGACCCCTGCACAAGTGTTTGTAGAATATATAAATATATATATATACACGGAAAGAATTTTGTAGTAAAAATTACCGTGAATTATAGTAATCATGGGACAAATCGCCAATTGTCTGAATATTTATTTTTTATAATTAGATTTTAACATGAAAAAATAACAAAATTATCTAACATATGATGCAAACTCTGATGATAGATTGATAAATAGTAAAAATAATGACGAAATGCCCCTTGAATAATAAAAAAGTACGTGATTATTTGTAGTAAAAAATTCCTTCTGTATATACATAAGCAAATAATTGAATAATTCGTCCATCCATTTACCCACTCCCACCTTCTCAATAATTTATCTTAAAATAACGCCTAAAATAGTTATATACAAATACTTTTCCTTTTAACGTAAATATCATTAAAAATCTAATGGAAAGGAGTTACGTGCAAATTGCGATCATTTCCAGTTTACATAAATCTCTGTATTTAATTAAATATTAGCCAGCTTTAACTAAAACATTAAAATTATAAAGTTTCTGTGGTAATCAATAGCAATTAAAGATTGTATCCAAAATATGTATTAGTATTTGCGCAAATAACGTTGTGGGCAAGCCTATGGGCAACATAGAAATCAGCAATTACACCCTTGAAACGTGAAAAAAATGAAGAATATATAATAGATGTGATTCACAGCATTAGGTGTGCCACCGGAGCCAGAGCCGTGCATTAAAAATGTGACTGGTCCACAAGCGATTATCAACAGCAAAGATTTCGAAGAAAGGAAGAAGCTAGCTGAGCAAGAAGGTCTTCCTTTGGACTGCATGTGGGTCATCAGGGTCGATACGGGTTGGAAAGTAATTATATAATGCCAACGAATAAAATCACATACATTTCTAACCTAATATCATCTGCACATGAAAAGAAAAATTTAACTTTGATTGAATCATTCTCTAAAATTGTCCATTTTTCTCCAATTCTATAGTTTGATTATTATTTTATTTGGGAGAAAAGAAGAATTTTCCATTGCGCGCACACGCACATCATACCTACATACATACACAGATGTAACATTATTTTAATGTCACTTTTACTAGCGTGCGTCCGTTGTAAAAGCCTATCAAATCAATCTACTGTAATTATAGTATACTTGAAAGTTATGCTTCAGCATATTTGCCACTTACTTCTTTTTAGTAGAATGCAATAATGAGTTCTCTTCATGATTGCTTTCGAAATCAAGTAACAAAACTGGAAGAAGCATATTCATTAATTTTTTGAGAATTTAGGAGTATTTAGAAAATTTCTTAATGAAAGAAGATCAATTAGGTAAGTTGTAACCAACGTGTGTATATTTTTAGATCCAGCTAACGTTCTCAGAAAAATTCAACCTGCAGAGACCAAACGAATGTGAGGCCAACTTTGTAGATATTTTCTCGGAACGGACAGACATACCCTCGAGAGAAAAGAATTTTTGTGGCAGTATTGCTGATACCGTCATGAGCAAGTCTAACCTGGCTTACATACGCTTCTATGCTGAGCCGAAGGCACTAAACAGCAGCTTCGAGGCTATCATGACGGCGATACGCGAAAAGGGCAACAACGATAAATGTAAGAAATCCACCCATGCACCTTTTCACCATTGCAATTACAGTATATATGTATGTATAGTACTGTACCATGATGTAAGCTCCTAACCTATTATATATATATGTAATGCCTATAGATATTTTGTTTACAGCAGTAGTCACTGTAATAGACTGAATTTATATTCATTCCTATAATTATTCGTCAATTTTGCAGATTATATTAACGCGTATCAAATAAAAATTAATGTGAGATACTTTGATATGCATATAAAATTATCTTTCTACAGTCCCACTGTCCCCACTCTACACGAGTTAATTAAATTTAATCCCAAGCGATAATCAATGCCATGTCACGCAAGGATATGATCAACTTTCTTTTCTTTCTCTACGATATAAAACGTATCATTGATTGGTTTTTGCAAGAGTTTTAAACTTTTTTATAAAAAAAATAAAGAAATCGGAGCGAGGAAGCGCTAATAAAAAACAGTGATGCGCATGCTATTAAAAAATGAATTTATTTTGTAGTACACTCAATATTCACGTGCCTTGTAAATTGTTGTGGCGCTTCTTGATTATCGCATTCTTGCTGCGCGCAAAAGAAAACTACTCGACTATAATAGAAAATTAGAAATTAACGCGAGCTGCCGGTATTTCTCCTCCGACTACCCCCAACCAAGCATAGTAATTTCATGGGGAAAAATTAGGATTCGCGAACAGTTGCAGAATATTTTTGGTTTGTGACTCTGTAGCGTTATTTCTGCATTCTAACAGTCGCCAGTTACTTTGTAGAGCTGTTCTGGCAAAAGCTTTTTAAACCTCCCCGAACATTTTTCTTGCAGTTTTTCATGTGCCCTCTCTCACAGATTGGGAGCATAAAATTCAAAAGAAAACATCGCTGTACAAATCCCACATACTAATAAATTTAATTGCAGAGTCCTGTACTTCACCCTGACTCTTGTACAAGTTTTTTTAAATTTCCTTGATATTATTTAGCTACTGAAATATGAATTATAATAATGTTATCTATAAGATAACGCAACACAAGCAAACTTTTTAACAATTTTCCTACCCGCGTTACAATAAGAGCGTTAGTTTTTCATCAATATTATAACATTTCAAACTCCTTTTAGAAGCCACTACATAATTTATAGATCATTGATGTACTCCAGTTTAAATGCTAAAAAAGTTGTGCAAAGCAATAATGCAGCAAAGGCGTGGCTGGTTGAATAATAGATCACTGAAATCTAAAATTCACATAGTCCGTGGTTTAAGAGGTAATAAAACTTTAATTTACGTGATCCGATCAAATCATCAAAAAATTTATTAAGTAATCATAATATAATTTAATTGTATACATAACTGAAATTATCGAAGTACAGTTTGGCACGTTGTTGCGCGTGAATTATATACATATGTTCAATATGTCTTATACTGCACTAGAGAAATATCATAATATATATTATATAGCTTTTGATCTACGTTTCAGCAAATCGTATAAAAAATAGCCAGGCTAAATTATTCAACGTTTGTGCGAACATTATGTTACATCCATTTATGAAAGCTTACGTTAGCTCCTGAGGGATGAAAGCGAACAGATGCTTCATAATCAATAACCAATAATTACCACGGGCCTCGCCTATTCTCACAGAAATGATTGCGTTGCGCTATCGTTAATTAATGATAAACATCCTCTGAACGCTATCGAGGTAAACCAGAGCTTATGGTAATCCTAACTATATGTATACACATACAGTTATGGGAAAAATTTGAAGCTACCACGGCTTCTGACTTACGAATCTAATCATTCATTGATATAAGATATATCTACGCCCAAACGTTCTTTTAATAATGTTGCAACGTAATTTTAGATTCGAGATATAACTTAACTAACCTAAATCCCCAACCAATTAAACTTATTGTTATAAATTCTTCATCAAAAACTTCCAAATCGATTCGAGCTCCGAATTGACCCTGAGAGAAGAATAAAATCCATACCTGCTGATATGTAATTTAAACTGAATACTATATATCAGGTTCATATAGATAAAACTCTCTCCCTCTCTCTTTATTAAAGAGTAAACATACAGGGAAGGTTAATAAAAGATATTTACCATTTGTAATACCAAATAACCTTCCATCAAAATGAACTTACTAAATATAAAGTTGAGATTTCATCTTTTCTGTTTTAGACTGTCGAGAGGGCGAGTATGATTGCGATGATGCAACATGCATATCGGAATTATTGAAGTGCAATGGCAAGGTCAATTGTCGTTTTAAGTGGGATGAGGATGAAACGTTATGTGGGGTGAGTAGAAGATTTATTGAATCTACGACTGATGGATGACGCGTGAGCTAGTAAAGCATCTCAAATTTCCTGAAGAAATTCATTTTTAATATTCGGCATTTACCTCTCTTCCAGTCCTGATAAAATTTTACCAAAAAGCAAAAGATTTCCTTAAAAAACTGCAGACATTCTTCTCTTTATTATATAAATATGTACATATTATTTGTATAACAATAATTTTTTCCATCATTACAATTAGTCCCTACTTTTACTATCCATCCTAATGCTTTGCGTTACTAAGGGATATATACGAATGATTTATAAAAGGAACTTCTGCGTAGGGTTTCCGTCTTTTCAAGAGATTCACTGTAATCATAATTATTCGTTTAATATCAGAAAATATAAGTCAGTTGATCTGGAGTTGAGAGATTTGGAAATATTTATGCTACTCTGAATTGCAACATCATTAATAGGATATTAAAAATTAATAAAATGCCTTTCAGATATTCTGCATTGATTTAAAATGAATCGTGTACAATAAACCACGCATACATAATTCACTGCATTACTTCAGTTTGTGCAATTCCATCAAACAATTAATAAATCATTTTTAACATATTAAATTTATCGTAAATCTGTCCATTTTTTTCTTTTATACAATTTTAATCAGGCTTAAAAAGTGTAAACACGACTAGAATATTAAGCAAATAATCATCTTAATTGCGTAAAATCTCACAGCTCCCTTTTATTGAATAAAAATGTTGGAAGGTGAACTTTTTGTGATATATTTGATAAGCTAACACAGGCTACACAGGATACATTACTGATACCTTACAATTTTCGTGTTTTCTACTGTGTATCCTAGCGTTATACTCAGTACAAATCAATGATGCTACTTTATGATTACCGCGCATTCGACCATCATACAAAAGGCTTTCAATCCTAACTTTGAACAATCTCTGACTCTTTGCTGTTTACTGAGCCTTTATGTTTATATGATCAAACCATTCCTTCTCGGCACTACAACCTTTACTCAATCGTAGTCTTTTCTAACGTTTCTTCCATTTTTCTGCATCATCGCAGATAGCTTAAAGGATCGGCCCAGCAACTCCCCCTCAATAACAGTAAACGGAACTAAAGCAAATCGAACAACTGTACAAAAATTATTTCTTTTGTATTGTGAGCAATAAATTCTCTATTATTTTTCAATCACCTGTAATTTTAATTTGAAAAATAGGGTTGTATTATACTAAAACTTAGGATCGGATAAAATATGTACAGGTGTGCACTTATAGCCCATTAGGCCAATTAAAAAAATTCAATATGGCGTACCCGATATTGCGATGATTTTGTAAGGAAGTGGTAATGTTTCGCTTTTTTCCGATATTTTCAATTATTCCAGGGTAGATACTGGCAAATATTATTTAAAAATTGGTATTCTTGTTGTTGAAAAGTGTTACTTTCAATTGGAATGCGTGGAGCTAAATCAAATTTATTTTCTTTTTGTTAATTTTAACTATTCTTTTTGCGGTTCTTTTATATTTTATTATAGAAAATGATTCTTGTTCAAATTTTACATATTTTTGGATATATTAATTACTAATCTGAACTTTAAAAGGTAAAATTAAAAGTGATGGATCCAATATGCTGAAACGTGATTTAAAATACACAAAAATGACAGATTCTGAAAGAGCTCACTCCAAAACCATAAGAACATATGAAACAAAAAGATTCGTCTTTGTTTTCTATCGATGGTTAAAAATATAAATGAATTATATATCTTAAAATTAAAACTGGTCTCTTTGAAATCTCATTCCATTTGCAATTAATTGTCACTTTTAATGCTATTTTGGATTCATTAAAGTGTGTTTCAGTGAAGAGAGAATGATATAATCTGAAGTTGGGTATAATAATTATTTACATATTACAAATATACGTATAGGGCGAGTATTGAAATTGTAGTATTATCTAAAAGAAATTAGGTACTTGATTGTATTGTTTGTCAATAGTCAGGAAAGGCGTTGGGGAGGTATTAAGATAGATATAGATATATTAGATATGTATATTGAGGAAACGATAAAAGGAGTTATTCGTGGAATAAGGAACTCGAAAGAGGCATCTATTGTCCCACGAGAATAGAAAATCATTTGGAGTTAATAGCAATCTCGTTCCATTGCTCGGCGCTAATTAATTTATTCTAGAGAAGTTTTGCCCCTGGTGTGCTCACTCAGTCCAGCGCGGAACGTCTAGCATGATTCCCGTTCCGTGCGGACCTGTACGTGACCGTCAATTATGCCGAGGCGTTTCCGTTTTTGGGAATCGCATCGTAATATGCGTTTTTGGCAGACTACCAGAGCAAAGCATCTAACGACACCGTGGCAACGACGGGATATTAATCTGGCAGAGGTATAATACACTCCGTATTATTGCGCTCGATGGTCCAGTTTATTTTATCACCTTTGATCGCCTCCATTTCGTTTCCGACCTAACACTCTTTTCGCCTGCAGCCCATTCGAATTTCTATGCTTAATTGTATTTGCATTAACCACTCTTTTAACAGCCGGCATCGACCTATCGACCGAGAGTTTTTGCCGCAGTGACCACACTCTTCTCCCTCGTTCTATATTTTTCCCCCTTCGATATTTCACACTTTCCCATCTCGTCGCGCTCGGCGCTGACCCACTCTACTATTAAGTTTCCATATTATTGCTGCACAGGGAGTTGAGCGTAATTGCCCTGTTTAAAAAAAATGCAAAAGTATGGTAATCATGGAAAATATGGAACAAATATGTGAGTAGCTTTAAATTAAACTTCTAACGAAGTTTGCACTGCACAAGAAAATATTGACATAGCGTGCTTCCTCAATCTAATAAATGTTCGATATCGATAAAGAAAGATCTTGTCCCTTTCATGTTTATACCTGTGTCATTTTGAACACGCCTAAGATATACATGAGGAAGACAATGCTGAAAGCAAGAAGTTTATTGATCCAAACCGAAGACAGCTAGGAGATGGGTTGGTTACTTTTACGATTATACTATAGTATATGTCTTTGAGACAATCACAAAAAAGCATACATGATTTCCGTTTGATCTCTGTTTGTACCCACTAGTAATGCCTTTCCATGGTTCAAATGACAATTTCATTGGTAGCACTGAAGGATCCTGCAGGATGAGAACGCATTTAATTTGGTTTAGTATTATTCTAGATTTTTTCTTTCAAGACTTCGCTCCACAATGGTTATTTGTGTATTGTAAAAGAATCTTTATTACCATGAGAAAAGCGGGATCTCCTTTTTTCACGCAAGGGTCGGATTTTCGCTTACGTTGTCCAGAGGGAGGAAATGCGGTGATTTGGTCCTTTGCTGTAGATACACCCTTTTACTGGGACTATATATCTCGCGTTACAACCACACTCTATGACATTCTGAAACTTTTCCCGTCTCCTTCTCATATAAAGTAATGCTCCAGCATGAGGTAAAACTACGCGAAGAAAAAATGAACCCAGCCTTACTGTTGATAACAGAAAGATCACTCTCGATTTTCTCCAAGTACTTTCGGCCGAGCTACTTTGAGATTACGACAGGATTAAAGGTACTTCTGGATCGTAGGAATATCCTAATTCCATGAATCCGTTTTGCGATTGCGATAAAACTTTGAAAATATTCCTATAGCAAGAGCCATCAACAATAATCGGCTTCATGTGCTTTCCACTATGTTTCAAAGCTTCTATTGAATATTTTATTTTTACTGGAATCTCGTCGTTTACAAATGGTTTTTTTTCCTCTTGCGAGTGGACTGACCAATCGTTACAATAATAGCTTGAGCGAGTTTCAGGAGCAGGAAGCAAATTGGTCGTACAGCAAAGACGTGAGAAAACCTCTAGACTCACCCACATGGCCAAGCTCAATTTTAGTTTACGTACTATAGTCGGTTTTTTTGCCGCTCTGCACACGAGTAAATTGTAATGAAAAATATACACCGAGCCCTCCTGGGTCCGCAAAAACCATCAAGAAAAATAATACAAATGATTTTACAACCTAAATGAGAAACTGGATATTTTATTTTTTCGTTGAAAGTTCGCAGCTTCAACTAAATTTAAACTTTAGTATGTGTGACGTCATCAGCTCGTACAAATAATAGACAAGCACGAACTAGTCAAACTACAAGTTGTCTTTCAATAATATCGAATTGCTCTTTATATTTTTAACCCTTCTCCCTTTAATCAAAAGATGACTATTTCTTAATTTCAATGTTAAAACCAATACCTGCAAAAAATTGTCTGCAAATCTTTGTTCTTAAAATTGTATTAACATTTTTTTACTTGCTCTTTAATCGTTTAGACGATTGGATGAACTTGGAACCGATCCTAATTTTTAAAAGGTACACAGTTTTTAGCATCTTTTGTATCAAGTAGAATCTTTTAGGCTATTCCTCATGTAGTATGGACCAGCAGTACGATTTTATGGTCTCACCTTTGGTCAAGTTGGACTATTTTAGATAAGAATACACGTAAAATTGTAAGTGAATGTGCAATAATAAACCTGTCAGACGTTTCTCCCTTTTCTTTAAGTTCTTTCTTTTTCCTTAAGACTATGGATGAACCTTAACTCATCAATTACACTTTTCATAGAATATCCCAGTGAAAACTTTACTCTTATTGTGTCGTATATATAATATATATCAAATCATACTTGTCCATTTTACAGTTAAGTATCTTGAGCCGAAAAATACTAATCGTTTCAATATATAACGTTAAATTTGAGCATGATGGATATCTGATTGATTTATTACGTATACATTTAATGCGCGATATTAGGCATTAAATTTAATAATCGTTGAGATCTGAAAATTAATCTTCAACAAGAAATAGGAGCTTGAGCTTAATTAAAGACCGACTATATTTTCATATTAAAATATGAGAAGAAATAAGTATAGAAAATGACAAAAATCAAATGATGCAGATTATAAGAAAATAGTTTTAATATTACAAAGGGCTTCGCTGAGAGTAGACATAAAATCCAACGACCTTTTACATACTAGTATTAATTATGCTCTACAATAATGCAATTAATTATATTAATGTGATTGATATAATTATAATTTTTACTACACGAGAGAAAGTATTAGCTGATTGTACAGGAAATAATTTAGCCGTTGGAGAAGATTAATAGCAGAGGGCTGGAGGTCAAATCAACGGAGAGAATCGGGTATTCAGTATTGCACTGGTACACGCGAAGCTTCTTACACGAAATAGATCTTTGCGAATTCTCGGGCTTTGGCTCGTGGGAAGGATGACATGGCATCGCATGAATTTCGAGACTTCAGAGAGGTATTTAATCAAAACCGGTGCTGTCTAAAGTAAATCCACGAAGCGAGACACCAGGGGTGAGAACAGAAGGAAATTTGGCAATTAGAGAATTTGCCATTTCTGATGACTTCCTCGACGCGTGTACCGATGTGCGAACATCAGCGCTGTAGAGATACACATAGCAATATATAGATACCAATAGTTAACATTTATTAAATCTGAGCAAGAACATCCATGAGCTTTACAGAAGTTTTATCATTATTGAAAAGCAGTCTTAATTTTATACTGATTCTCGTGTGTTACAGGCCAAAAAGAAGCGACTTATGGATTCCCAGCACATCGTAATCATCCTGGTTGTATTCTCTCTGATCATGTGTGGAATGAGCTTCGCCTTCGTCTTTAACTGTGTACGAAAATTAATCAGGGACCACCAAATTATTCAGGTACGTAAACACGTCATAGCAATCTTGCATGACATTATAAAAATTTCTTCTGCCTGTCACTGCATTCATTGCTGCGAGGGTGAATGCTGGAGGATCTACAGGTGTGTGTAGATACATAAAGTTGAACGTTGCAGGAACACATAAGGCAATCTCGAGAAAACAGGTTGGACGAGCTGGGCCGAAAATCAACGCCACGTCCGATGTCAATGTCGAGAACGGACATTAGAGAGCGCGACAGCGAGTCGCCGAGCCTCGAAGTGATTCCGAGTAAAGAGCTTTTGCCCCCCACAACATTGATAGCGCAAGAATACACAAAGGAGCTTGTTCTAGAGATGAGTTTCAACGCGAAGGACATTCACGACATCCATCAAAGTAACAACGTGAGTAACGCGACCCAAGAAAGATTGCAAGAAAGTAGCAGCAGCGAGGAGCCAGAAATGCGTGATAGCTCCTGTCAAACTCGCGAAAGTTTATTCGAGACACGATTACCCTCTGACACAATGGCAGCAGCAACACCGCCGACGCCACCGCCGTCCTTCACAACGTTCGGCTTTAAGCATCCTGCCGCCGTTGAAAATGGGACCAATCAGCATGCGCATCATCGTGCGCATCATCATTTGCCAAGCCCTCGTAAATCTCTGAGCTCTCAAAAGACTTGGAGCTCCCATACTCACCATCCAGGATCTCAAATGTCATCCCGTTGCTCCAGCTGCAGTCCAGCCTCGCACGGATTGGACACCATGGGAATATGCCCGAAACATAATCCAATCCCTGCCCCTCCAGGCTGGTCCTCGCGCGAGAATAGTTATTCAATACACGAGGTGGCTCAGTATCCGGAACAATTATTGGATTATCCGACTTATCAAAGGTTCCAGAGTCCTAAGCCCAGTCAAGAGTCGGATGTCCATCAGCAGTCTCCAAAACTTCAGAGGCAGAGGATGGCTGGTTCCGGCGAGAGATACGGCAGTTCCCTTTATGGATCGAGATCGAGCAATACGGCCTCTAGCTCTCCTCATTCTAACACGGCGAAAGCTCAAGTCCCCTGCACGATGGATCCCAGGTACCGAGCGGAGGCTGTCATAGAAGTCGATCAGCAAAGAAGACCCTTTAGCATAGAGAGCACCAAGAGTGCCCCGGACGTAATCGCGACTCACTGACGACGGGTTGCTGGGGATTGGGAGCCCTACCGTAGACGCCATCCCCGTCAAAACGCCGCCTCCGACACAGTCGCTGCCTCCGCCGCCATCGACGACGACGAAGATACCACTGCATCGAGCCTGAAGCAGCAACCGAAGGCTAGTGTAGCCACGCAAAGTTCGCTGGACGATGATGCCGCTTCGACTACCTCCTGATCCAAGTTTCTAATTGAGCTCGATCGTTCATCCGCTGCTACGCAGTGTCAAGCGATCAAGTTCAAGGATCCCCCCTCTCGACTCCTTCAAGATTCAGTCAGTCGTAAATCAATTGGTTCCGACAAAGAGCAAATCGATGTCGCGGCAGCACCGAGATTACCAAAGTCCACCCCCGTATTGAAACTGGGCGACCTACCGATACTGAAGCCTCCGGAAGGATTCAGGATTCCGGTATTTAAATGCAAGAGGCCTACGCTCGCTTGGCAACACTGCGGATGTCCCACACATTCGCATCTACCCCCAAGGAGACAGCCACAACAGACCACCTGGTGTGCCTTGAAGCGTTCCAACCAGGACGCTCATCTCTACAGGACCTGGCCCAATCGGGCATCGAACAAAATCCGATGTTCCTACAGAAATAAACTTTTCATGCGAAAGTCCCTCGACGGAGTGAGATTTCTTTCTTTAGGGACATCCGTTGACGCGCCAGCGTACGTGCCCAACGCGTCCAACTGCCCGAACGAGGAAATAGGAGCATCTATACCTTTTTAGGCTCTCATTCAGGGATTCCTCCATATTTCCTATATTACAATTTTCGATAAGTCTCCTACGAATGGACCAAGGTGCCGGAGCTTTTGCTAGTATGAAAAATCTTACAACATCTGCAAACGACCATGCTCTCCTGCCGCCTATTATCGTATGGCCGCCCCCTTCTCTTTCTTTCTTTCTTTCTTTCGTTTCTCCTTCCTTCCTTCCTGCCCTTATTTTCATATCACTACGATTCGACATTTCGCGTGTTTGCATCAAGTGTCCTTTTCCAATGTTCAAGAGCAACTTGATATTGTTCTGGTAAAAGTTCGTGCTCTTGTTATAATTTCACCCCAAAAGTGTCGAAAAAGTAGAAGAGATCGAGGCTAAGTCAACACATTATCATTCACAATTTTCTACAATATAATAGAAACATCCATCCATACTAAGCATAACGACATCGTTTCAACTCTAGTCAAATTCCGTTAGTAATTGTATACTAATCAAAAAATGTCAACAGTATTATTGACAAGGTCATAAGATTTTTATGTCCGAGTGTGTACTGACTTGTGTCTCCAAGGCGGACTTAGCCCCGATCTCGCTTGTAGTCTGAATTTTTTACAAGTTATTCGCAGGCCCTCAATTGTTACGATAGAGGATTTTTTGTCACGTGCGTTTAAACTTTTGACAATCGATGCGTCTTAAATCGTTGTATCGACTGAGTTGTTTCAGACGAGAAGTAGAATATTCTGTAGAATACCACTGCCTTCGAGATATCGAAACCTGTATTCTTTGGAAAAAATCGTTTATCCATTAGTTTTAAATCAACATATCGAGGACAATGTGACTCACCCCATTTATAGACGATCGTTGGTCAAGTTGCTCCCCTAGATTAGCACAACATAGCTTTTATTTTATCAAAAGCCTCAAGACTATACGGTCAACTTGAAAAAGCTTCGATGTATCTGATTAATGAAAATTATTGTGGTATATCAGGCAAAAAGTGTAAATGTATACATAACAAAAATATAATATACAAGCCCAACTATTTTTTCACCACGGCTAGTGTACACACACACATACACACACGCTCACACGGCGGCGATATTCAAAATGCATTTATGTAGTTAATAATGGAAGTATATAAAGCAAATTTTTATTAAATATTCATTGATATTTTTGTTGCACAATTTTTTATCTCGTCAATACATAACTATTGTATCAATGATGAGAGAAACTATGCTTACCTACTTTATTGATCTACTCTTTAAACTTTTTTCTTCCCACTAAAGCGGTATATTCTTTACAAAAAGAACTCTTTGTAACTGTTATGTTATAAAAAATTTAGGGAATAACCATTCTCTACTAAGATCAGCAGTTTAAAGAAACCAAATGCAATAGACCGTACAGCGATATGATAACTGTAGGTTTATTAATTATTCGTTTAGAGGGGCTACTGAAATTTGTTTCATTAGTATATATAGACAGTATGCATTGGCGAAGGTCTGAGTCGCATGTGATGAAGTTACTGCATATTTATCATCAGATGAATAATTAGTCAATTAAATAATGAACGATTAAGTATATGGCCTGTGCGTGTTATTCACAATATAGCTAAATGATTAAATTAAATGTGTTGCTATACACGTCACAATATGTGTATATATTAATTAGTGTTAAAAACTCGCTTCTCTATACAGGTAGCGTGTTAATATTTGTTATGTAGAGCCGAATGTACAGTGTGTACACATTTGTAAATAAATAATAATTATAATATATTCAGGGCATGTAAAATAAATATAATACTTTTAACAGCAAAACTTTTAGTTTTATTCATTAGGAGCTTCATAAAAGTGAAACTATTGATACAGTTAAATCTACCCTTATCCACATTCTATTGGCGTTATAGTGTAAGATCTATCATCAAGTGCCAGAGTAAGGATATTTTAATTCCTTTGTACTTTTTCGCAAAACATAAGATTTTGCCAAAGTTATTTAGCTGAGTGAGTCTGATTTTATCAAAATTATGAAGTAACCGTTGATACAATAATAGCATGTAGTTATAATACAGACGGATTTAATCAGTCAACAACCAATTAAAACAGCTTATATATTATAATGATTAATGACAGGGCACAATTAACTATATTTCAGGTAATTCGATATGGTGAATAAAATATTACGCGCATCGTTAGCCAACGTGTAACAGTTATAAGAAAAGTTGGGGTATAAACTGTTGGCCAGTGACAGTTTAACCAGCCCTGCAGTGCAGAAGCTGCAATAATTATGCCGTCAGCGCTTCTTGTGAAGTAACGCAATATTCCCTCCAGGGCTAATGCGCTTTCCGGCAAGAAAATATTTCCCCATTTACCTCCATAATAAGAATATAAAATTATTACTTTTATTAAAGCTACACACCGAGCTAATTAAAAATCATATAACAATCCAACGAAATTCTGCTAATGTAATTTATTTCTACAACCTATCAACAGCTTCATTTCTCTATACACCCTCCATCTGAATCTCCCCAAACATTATATTCGTTCACTTTGCTACTCCAATAAGGGCTCTTGCCATTAACTGAGTCTTTTGGCGAATAACTTACCATTTTTATTAGTAAAATGTAGGTATACCTATATAATATATATTTGTAATTCAGAAAAATTTTCTCTGTCGGATAATCTCCTAACTGCCGTGAGCTTTAAAATTCTAAAGTAAGGTTTTCCGTTTTAAACTGATTATAAATTACGTGGAAGAGATAAAGAGCAAACGTGATAGTAAGGCTGTACGTTCACGCACATACAACCCCACATTGGCTTTTCAAAACGATTATTTTGCAAAGTCCGTGTGGCTCATCTATCTTCGTTACTTGCGTTTGCCTGCAGGTTCCTCTTACCCTGAAAAATCTTGGAGCAGTTACATGCCACCAACAGCCCAAGGTCAATTTTAACAATCCGCTTTTCTCACCATATTCAAGGAGACTCAGAGAAGATTTTCTTATCAAAAGTACTATATTAGATGACGCAGAAATAATTGCTTGAACTAAATTTTTTGGAAATAGGGATTTGGTTGAGCTGATCTGAGTATCAGATGTGGGGAGTAACAGGATTTAGTAGGATTCTTTTCTCTTCTTTTAACAGGTACAAACGAGAGTCAGCCAAAAGTGGCAGTAAAAAGTGGAAAAGTAAAAAGCGCGGAATTGGCTGAGGTTTACGTGAGAAGTCTAAAGTAAAAAGTGAATTAAAGCATTGGAAGTAGGGACGTAAATTTCAATGTTAAGCATTGCATCTCTGAAAATCTTTAAACCAAAAATCTACAATTATTACTCTTCTCATCTCTCACCGACTAATTTTAAAGTGAAGTGGTTTTAACTGTCTGAAAATTATTTTATACGTTTTAAATTTTTCTCGAAAAGCTTCTGTTTGATAAATGAGAATATGCAGAGGAACATGAGCTTCTCGTTATTTTATATAATAGTAGCATGATATATATGTTAAAACATTTAAAAATAATTTAGATCCTTAACAATTTAACAAATTATTATCAATTGAGGAAAATTTGCGAAAAATACGAAATATGTATAAAAAAAAGTATATCTAGTAAATCTTCTGTTATTTTTAGAAGTAGCCATAAATGAAAAATGCGCAATGTTCCAATTAATTAAATCCCGCCTCGGTCTAATTAATGGAGCCGTGTCCATCGGCGTCGCCGCGAGCCCAGATCTGTCGCTAGTTTAAGCGACACGACGAATTTTCTACGACTAATTGCGAAAGCTAGTGCCTCCAATAGACCTAGCAAATTCAATACCAGTGCCAAAAGACAATACAAAATTTGCATACCCGACGTCTGTTAATTAATTAATCATGTAAAAATAAACTAAATTAAGCTGAAGATGCTCGCATACCACGAAATTATTTCTCATCGATCGAAGATGTTCTAAGAACGGCCTCGATATCAGTGCTTGGATAAAGTAATAAAATATTCCATTACAAACATTGGCCAATGCAAGAATATATGTAGTATAGCCAAGTTAGCGATAAGAGCCAAATACGAACATTGGTGTATCACAATATGTCCACTTCCGTATCAAGCAAGTTTCGTATAGTATAACATTTTTTCATATTCTTATATATAAATGAGTATTATATATTTAAGATGCACAAAGTTATTGCTCCATTTTATACGATTAAATATATAAGTGATACGCATGTTTATATTTTTACACAGAATTAAATTTTATCCTGAACATCTCATAAAAGTTCAGTATAAAATCGTAGAAATTATATAGTCAAAGTATTAAAACAAATTGTATGATTTCCAACAATAAGAAAAATTGAGATTTTTCGCATGAAATTGGTTTATTTGAAAAAGGCAGCATTTGCTTTTTAATGGACACGGGCAAATCCTAGTATAGTTTATCCATTATGGTCCACGGAGGGCAATCTGGATTATAAAAATTGGCGAAATATCGGATGAAGCTATATCCGTCTTGATCCATGATTTTTCATTTCGCTATACTTCCTGATTCTCGTAATCGCCTTAGAGCTTTACCATTAAGAGATTTGGCCTGTTATAACGGAAATATGTCCTCTGTATACCTATACACAAGCTTGTTAAACCTTTTTCCTCCATATATTTTGAGAAATTTCAAGTGTTCTGTCCGGAAGAAGCCAGCTAACCTCCAAATACAAAGCTTCTCATTGAAATTTCCTTCCAAGCCAATTGACACACACACACAGAGCATCTAACAATTTTCCATTCGCCCTTCTCGTCGAGCCACTTGAATGCGAGGTGCGCGTAAAGGGAATCTCTCACGCTTCGTTCGAACCACGCTAGCTGGCTTAGGCCATATTTCTGTTAGTTTTTTGCCATTGACTCGATTCGCACATCGCTGAACGACAGAACCCATTGATTCCAAAAGAATGACCCCGTCTCACTTATAAATCCGCAATAGTGCAAAGCCTGCAAGAAATAAGCTCTTAATCTCGGATCCACTGCTCATAGAAAATCATATGAATGCGCAGCAGTCGTTTCCGTGTGACTTGTATTTTCCATCCAAAAATCTATAAAAAAAAAGACTATCTCCCTTTATACCACGTTACTCGACTTCTCTCGTCAAACCAAATTTATAATGCAACATCTATTTTCTACCGAAAATATATATTAATTAATTTGCGTCCACTGTTTTTCCAGGACTAAATAATTTCTATTGCCATCCAATTGCAGCTGAAAATTTTGAAATATACATTATCAATATAATTTCTCTAAAAAAAAGACTGTAAATCGATAGTAGAAAAGTTGTCAAATTACCTATCGTGGAAACATCTAGAAATCTACTATGACGCCCTAGTCGTATATTTATCGAGCTACCAACCCCGCCGGCTACAGCATCGAAGCTGAGAGTTTTACGCTCATTGGAACATCGAGTCTTTATGACTGCGCGCCGTAAAGTAAGTATTTCCTGACTTTCCCTAAGAAGGAAAGATTCACAGTTGGCTTGCGGCTCCTTGCAAGTAAGCCCCTTTATACGCGTGCTATACGCACGGATCTGTGCAAACCAAAAATTTCTATTCTCTACATATGAACGTTTCATCCTATTCACTTCATTCTGACTCTTTCCGATCGAAAGTTTCGCAAGTTTTTGTAAGCCTATAGTGGCATAATTAAGTTATTTGAACAATGCGTTTTGTTCCATTCGAAGGATACCCATAGATATGTTGCTACAATGCAGCAATTTGATAGGAAACTTCCATTTGATAGAACCCTTTGCAACGTCTGCACTATATATAAAATACAAAAGCATCTCCAGCGATTTTTGGCCGATTACGATGACGAAGAAGCGGAATGCCGTACAGAGTTTACAAAACGTGAATTCAGGTAGGATGATGACACTTGTGATATATATGTATAAATCTTTTATGGGTGCATTTTATGCGCTCGCCATGCTCAGCTCGACCGAAATTACATAACCCAGCGTCGAAATCAAACTTTTACAATGTTCCTGCTTAAAGGCAAAGCGAGTAGTCAGGAAGAATTCGTTACGCTCGTAAATCCCACGTGAATTTTTCTCTGGCTCATTCGCTTATATCGGATCCTCAAATGTAGAATTTTTTAATGAGGATTTCCCTCTTGAAATAAAGAATATAGATAGCAAGGATCGGTCGTTATGTTCGAAAACTGCTTCGACTACTATCATTGGAAATAAACATGGAACGAAAAGTATAATAAAGGGATTTACGTTTACTTTAAGTCCTTTTCTATTTTTGTATTTATTCGATAAATGTATAACGATGCTGTGCATTGAGGAAAGCTGGTGGAATAAAACGTTGCTGAAGGATAAAACAGAGAAAAATTGAACTGTCACATGTTTGAAAATATAATTGTATTTTCAGACGATTCAAACTCGAGAATTTCATAAATAACTACACTGCACTCTATGGTTTCCCATCTCTCCTAAGAATGTATTTTGCTTGATCGTTTCGAAAGAATCGTTAGAGAAAATTTACGCTCATTGGAGGATTACAATTTCATGGCGCCACGCTACCATTGACCGGACTGATATATCGCTAGTAAAAAAATAACTCTTTAAAATATCCTTAACTTGGTCATTTATATGTAGCATGGCTATTGATAGATCACAATAAATTTAGCATGCACCTTTACACTTATCTCGCTTTAACATCACTATCGCATTATAAAATCGTATCAGTAATGAATACCAGTCATTGTTCATAAACGGTAAATAACAATTAAATGAAACCATTCATCTTAAATGTTGCCTCGTTGCTCCATTTTACTTTGCAGCCGTAATTAGTAAAATGATTTATAGCGAATCAGAGAGCTTACACAGTCACTATTTGTTTATAATGCATAGAGATTCTCTAGCTGCTTTAATGTATATGACCGTAGATTAACGACGTAATTCATCAGATAACTAATCTTAATTTTCACACTGCAGTAGCACATAGTTGAAATAAAACAAAGTAAAAGTTCGCTATGTGTACGAGCACCTTAATGGCACTATCGATTAAGGATTTAAAGCTAATACTTTGAGCAGTGTAGCTTTCCTCACCTTTCCTTCCCTTTATCCCGTGTTCTCTTTCTTATATATACATATAGTTATAAAACGATATTTCTTCTACAATGAAAACTTTCGATAAAACAATTGATATTAAAAAGAATAACGCAGTTTTCACCATTGCAGCATTTTGATTTTAAACTTAGCCATTGTTATCATTTTAATTTCTCACAAAGAATTATATCTAAAGAGTACGTATTATATACCTGATTGATCATTCAATTGAAATTCAAGTTTTCAACCAGAAACACATAAGCTATGAAAGACACCATATTTTCATATAGAAAAGATAAATTATAACTTGCACGAGTATAAGTTGAAAATGGTACTGCTAGCGATGCCACTTGGCACGTGGCGTCTTGTCTCGCACATCAGCTGCTTACTTCCAAATGGCCCGCAAATTTCGGCGAAAATCCAACAATTTGATGACGGCGTTAAGAATTTAGTGTAGTATTTGTAGAGCGAAGCTCAATGTCCGCGTGGTAAAATATACGATAAATCATCGAGATTCGGTGGTTAGTGGGGGACGGATGCAAATGCTTCGTAGCCGCGTGCAAAGCTGGATGTAAAACATTAACCGCAGGCATGAATGATTTTACGGGATAGCGCGCGTGAATCTACTACCTATGTATATATACATATATGTATAGTATAAATGTCGAGGTCGAAGTACGATGCAGCGCGTTCTCCATTTCCGACGTGATTTCCTCCGTAGCCGAGTGTCAGCCTCGGTACCGTCAGCACCGAGGTTCCTCTGCTCTGTAGTCTCTGCGTTATTAGCGAAATGCCGCGCCGGATGAAAACACTAAATCAGTTAGCATTTCCAGCGCGAAACTTCATTGTAAAAATCTGTAGCTCGCCGTTTTATCTCCTTCCGTCACACTTACACCCTTCCACAGAGAGCATTTATTATCAAGCTCATTCGCTCCACTTTTCTCCACCCACCCCCGGACCTATATCCTTCATAAACATTTTTTACTGCAAAATATCTAAGCAACTAATTAAAACTCGGCGTTCTTTATTACGTACACGTAGTACATGATTGAATCAGGCTATTTGTATGCTAGGGAAAGTAGATTCTGCTCGTGGAATTTGCTTGAAATTATGATAGATGTTCGACGGTATGGCTCGCTCAAGTTTTAACTTTTCAAAGTACATCCATAATGCACATGCAGGAATCGTAATTCGTGATCCGTGTCACGCTCCAACATGACGATTCAAATTTCGAGGAATCTTAGCTCGGCGCCACGTGATTATGCAGCAGTGTTGTCCCCATTGTCTAATTTACTTAGTTACCAGAAACTCAATTGCAGCCCACCGTGGACCGACCGACTAAACAACACTCTAGATATCTTTGAATTAATCACGACGCTGCAATCGCATTTCGGTGTCTTTCAACGCGGCTATAACACAGAGTAGATAAATTTAGTCAGGATTTTGCCAAACTCAAAGCTGCAATAATGATCCTCGGCAGGACATTAGGGGACAAAAAGTAGAATCAAAATCACTGTACAGCTCTACGTTAAGACCAATTAAATTCTCCGGTTTCTCATCAGCCAAGGATTACAGTTCCATCGCTTTTAATACTTCTTGTAAAAGCTTTAACTATAAATATACATCATGGGCTTATATTCACAATCAGATCTATTAAATCATGCGCCAAAAGCCACCAATTTATTCTTATACTCTTTCGCTATTTCATTTATTTTCATGCCAGTCCTAATCGATATGAGCAAAAGACTGATTAAATATTTTTTGTGCTTGCGTCGTACTGTTCGAATGCAACTTTAACCAGCAGCAAATGGTCTCCGGAAGGTTATACTACGTAGCGCGCGGAAGATAAGGATAATGGAAAAGGAATTGGCCCTATTTTGTAAATAGTTCATTTATATGTATACTACTATATACTGCACGAGCAGGGACCAATACCATCGGGGTCAATTCCGTTAGCGCACTTCGCAATAGGTTGACGCGATGCAAAAGGAAAGGCGAGCGAAGGAGGGGAGCTGAGAGAAACGATTAAAGTGCAGAATAAGACAAGACGGAGAACTCTCGAAGTATAAGCCAATGACTTTAAGCCGAGCGAACAAATTGGATGCTTTTTAGCCTCATTTTTCTTTCGACTGAAATAATCAAATTTTCATTAGTCAATCAGCAAGCCTTTTACTTCCAAAGCTTGAAAATGTCTTGGGCAAGCAGCTTACATCGGAAGAAAGCTGCTTCGTCCCCAGTTACTCTATCGATTCATAACAAACATTCTTTCGAGATTTCCCGCAAATTAGGACGAACGGCTGCTATAGTCTTCTTAAGCCGGATATCTAGCGTGAGAGATAAATTGGTCGGTAGGGGTAAAATACTTGGACCAATTGGCCCTGGCATTCGTGAAATCATTGCACTTCTATTTTTAAATTAGAGATACCGCGGTGCAAGAACGTTATTATCAAACAGACAAATTTATTATAGAAGATGCTACATGTATAATTGAAGTATTAATGCTGTTATATTTGGATGTAGCTGTTTTATATTTACATTTTATTAAAAACGACAGCCTTGGTTGCTGAAGCATAAATCAAAATTCGCCAATATTACGAATCCCAGTAGCGGCCAATGCAAATGTTGCAGGATGAAGCTATGGATACAGGTCGGGAAAGCCTCGCCTCAGCCACGACTGCTGTTCTTCTTTGGCAGTACTATCTGGGTTAGGTCGTCGTAAAGTCCAAGTTCTATTTCTCCACCTTCCTATGGCCTGCTTTTCGAAGACGCACTATTTTTTTCTCCTTTGGTACTTGCAGCCAGCCGGTGGAAATGTCGTTTAGGAAAAAAACAAAATACCCAATAAACAAGAAATTACCTAAAAATATAAACCTTGTAAAGTACTATATGGTCGTCAATAAAATATTATGATAAAAGATAACAAATAAAACCATCAAAGTTTTACTTGTATTTCATAAAACTTAATAGCAAAACGTAAACGGTAAAAGTAATAATCATTGGAGTTCAGAGCCCTTGTTGAAATCCAGGTGGAAGTAATGGCGAGAGAGAATCGATATTAATGGCTGGCATTTTTCGATGGAATTATTTTTCCTTTACCCCTTGTGGAAAAATCTAGTACTTATTATAAAAGAGCTTTGTAATGTTCGCGAATAGAATTGTGATTTTGCAAAAGCAACAGCTTGATCGAAATGTGCCATGAATAGAAATGCGATGCAAGCAGTTTCAAACGTGATAAACGTGAATTGTGAACTAAGCGCCGTTTGGTTACTCTGTTGTGTGATGATCCTCTGAAACTACAAAAACCAATCGATCTTTAATCGTAAGAAATATTTATCCTGTAATTAATAAATTTTTCACATAAATTAAACGTTCTAATAATTATTACCTATATTTGTTAATATCATTTTATGGATCGTACTTGAAAGGTAAAATGTGTATGCATTGCTCCACTTTAGTATAATTGAATAAACCCCGACTTGCATTTATTTCCGGATAATTCCAGAATACGAGGAGTTCGCACTGCGCGAATAAGTCAAGTCAATGATTGGCTCTAGGAAATTGGAAGGAAACGATATTCTTTTTGCACTATTAGATATATATTCAAACCTTAAAAAAAGATATGAGGTTACAGTTTTTGTATAAAATTAAAGTCAACCGGCTCTTTAATTTATTTTGTAAACTGCATGTAATTAAACAGTAAAAACAGTTTTATTCTAATAATAATGCTATATTTATGATTTACTGCTAATGATTATTACTGATTATTGCCAGTAGTTAATACTGTTAGTGAATATTAAGATGAATGATTGACTAAAATTATGGGCTTGCTATTTCATACTAATATTTGCTTGGTGAAATTGCATTCCGATTAAACGGACATTTATTACGGATACGGCGAGGCTATTAAAGGTCTTCTTGGAAACCTAATTTAGACTTATGCAATACCATTTAATCACCAATCCGTACTGAACAAACTAGTGATCTTTTTAAATTGAAGAAAAAAAAATTCAATGTATAACAATAAAACTAATTTTTTTAATCGAAGATTGAAATAAAGTGAACAATCCAAAGAGTTTTATTGCTTATATATATGCCGCATTATAAAGTTGCATAAAAACTCTACATTTCTATTGAAACCATAAATCAACGTTTTAATCACTCCAAAAGTTTCAAATCGTACTTTTAACCGAGCTCTAATATTGACGTTTACTTACTGTACTGTTAACCGTAGTCAGAGAAGCACGAAAGCTATATATTTAGCATTATTATACGATGAGAATTGTAACAGTTTCCTCTTCACCAAGTTGCACAATGCACAAATCATATCTGATCAGTGGTACATATCAATATTTTATCGGTCTTCTAATTCATTGACGGAATAACATTTAATCATATAAAAGTTTCGAATAAAACTTTTCTTCTAGTCTTTAATATTGACATTTACTTTTAGTGCTAACTGCAGTCAGTGAAGCACGAAGTTAATTCAGCAATATTGTACCAGAATTGCAACAGTTTCCTCTTCGCTAACTTTCAATAAGTACACCTATAGCATACTACTAGAAGCTGTAATCATGCATCAGATAGTAGAAATCATATTTGATCAGTAGTACGTATCAATGTTTTATCAGTCCTCTCATGCTTTTAACAAAATCACTTAAATATTACACACGTGCTTTTCTCTCGTATATTTAATAATAGGTAATCAAAAGTTACAACTATATATTCTACAAAGTGAATAAATATTGTTCGTTGTTCTTCCCGTTTAACAATCGCATGCGTTTCGTTTATTTATGAATCAGTTTGGCCAACAAAAAGGAGCTAAATAACTAAATCAGGAAATTTCGACGCACGTCAGCTTTTCAAAGTGCAAAGCTTTATGGTCAGGGTGCAGTTAAATGGAAATCAGAACATCTATTGTTTCCGAGGCAGACGGACAATTAATCATACTTTTGTGTGCGCAGTCCACTCAAGGCTAATTTTGCTCCAGGCCCGTATCTTGATTACTCACTAACGATGTTAAACTCGAACGATTATTTGAGCCATTAATCACTTAACAATGCATGTGCAGCCCATTTATTCACTATAGGCTTGATCTTGCTTAAAACAAAGTGCCTTATAATTCCACTGGTAACATGTCGTTCTACTTTATTTCGTGTTGGACACTCCTAGACTTGATTATACTTTTAGACAATCTTATGCCTAATTATTCGAATCCAATACGCGCATTGAATCTATATATATTTTTCAATCATTTTCAATTACATCAATAGTAATTAAGATAAAAAAGTGTAGAAATTATACTTATAAAATCTAAGAAATTACTGTCAAGATCGTGGTAAATGCGCGGATTCGCTTAATGAGTACACCCGCGAGTATGTATACATGTATTTTAAAGTTATTGCTGACGCAAAGAATTAGACATTGCAACATGAAATTCGCGCGTGACATCTTAGAGAACAGCAAGGATCGTTATTAAATCTAAAACGATGCATAATTTCTGAGAAAGATATATATTATGCTAATTAGTAGCAGCATTCTTCAGAAAGTGAACATTTGCATAGAGAGATGTCGTATAATACATTGTATCCATAGTTACTTAATTCCTAAACATTCGTTTAGGAGGTATTTTTGTTTAAATTTCAGCACAATCACCAGGCACTTATGTGACAGACACTTTTCGCAGCATTATTTCTATAGGTTTTCTCATTTTTACCGAAGCCGTTGGCCTGCAGCATTTTTCGCTAGCGTAATTATCGTATGAATTAGTCATCCAAACCCCCTTCCAATCCAGATCTGTATCGTTCGCCAGCCAAACGAGCGTCTGCCCATGACACTTGACGGGGCAAAGAGGAAAAAGAATGGTATACAACCGAATGCCATCTGCTTCTGCAGAGTGGGATAAAGAATAAAACATATATAACCGAATGCTCGAGTTTTATATATATAATAAATAAGCTGTTTTTATAAGAGCTAACGAGAAATTCTTTTAGCAAAAACTTGAAAAACAGTTAATTAATGCTTATTAGCCGCACTCCAAAAGGATATCGCAGCTCCTAATGTAATTTCATTGTGTATTTCCTTATATACCAACTAAATTATTGATAACAATCGCATCTACCAAAGTTTTGTATCAATGAATAATTTCCAGAATTCCCGGCACGAAATGATCAAATCAAGGAAAGACTATTTCTCATCGACGCAACACAATTAAAATTTAATGCAACCAGTTTCTAAATGATTCGTATAATATTATTCAACGTTGACTTTATTTACCGTTTTTATATGATTCATTTGAAAGCTCGAGAGAAGACAGTGATCTGTGTTGAGAAGCGCTAAAAAGTTTTGCGATCCCACCGGGCGGAGGCGGCGATTTAATCAAACGACTGGAAAAAATGTTACCTCGTTAAGGTAATTAACAGAGCGGTCATGAAGATGGTAAAAGGCGGTGGCTCGGGAACATTAACGAAATAGCCTTTTGTGGCTAACGCAATTTCCTCGCTCGCAAGTTCACCTACTTGCGCGATACTTGCTTAAATCGAAAGCAGTGCGTTGGTCTTCAGGATAGCCAGATATTAGCATACTATTAGATACTGGCAGTTTAATTGAATCCTTAGTGAAGAATAAAAGTATAAGTGTACCTATATATATATATATACCAAGAAACGTAGTTACGTAGTTACGAAGCGAGAAGTTTCCTTCATCTCCGTTGTTTATCAAAGCAATTTCTTTGTACTTTTTATCCAGTCCAATTATTTATGAGCAACAAAGCGCAAAGAATTTAGAATAAAGCTATCAGTTTGAATTCATCTCTCGTCGTATTTTAAGAATAAGAGTGAGATTACCTGAAAGGTACAGTTTAAACAAATAGTAAGACAGTCGAATTGAAAGTGGAGATAGAGGATATAAATTACGCTTATAATTTACTCGTACAGGATATATATGTATACAGCATATTAAAAAGAAAGTTTGATGTTCCGCTTTTTGAGAGTTATTGCAGGGGATAGGGGGAAGATATTAGCATAGAGGTTTATAAATGAGCGCCTAGATAGCGAGGAAAAAGAGCATCGTAGGTGGTGAGGGAAGCCAATGGATGGAGAAGATGAGTCTGGTCTGTCTGGCTCGTCCATCCTTATTGTTTTAGTCTCTTGGGGTCTGCCATTCCAGAATCGCTACCCCTGGCACCTATCTTATCCCGCAGGACTTGATCGAGACCTGCTGACATCAAGTGGATACGAAACCCTCACGTAGCTTTATACGGCCATTGGTTATTTCACACGTTTCTTTTCCGCATCCTATATATGAAAATCTTTAATTCAAAAATATCCACCAGTAAATATTGTACTGTAAAAAATCCTTCATCGCGTATTACAATTTTTGTAAAATATATACTACACACAGCGAATAATTATACTTATATTATCATCTGGGGGGTAGCTCTCTTGCATGAATCAAATTTAATGTAAAAAAATATGGGGTTACATGAGAGATTTATTAAAAATTTCAACCAAACGTGGTAAAGCGACGGCAGATACAACCGTTTGTATTTTTGACCAGAATAATTATCGAGCAAAAGGTAAAATGTGGTGGAAATTAAAAACAATTATTAAATTTCGTTTCAAGCTTGTTTAATGAGTAGATGCTATACATATATACATATGTTCGTATACAATATAGACGGTTTGGAAATTCATGCGAACCGTTGAATTAGAAATTCGATCAGCCAGAATTAATCAGTTATTGGTGCATGGGAATTCACGCACGAAGAATATTTGATTAATGCGAAACGAAGAAAAGGTTGTGAGTGAATATGATGAAGGTGCATGGTGTATCGGAGTACCGCGTAAACATATATGTGGACAGCAGAGCGCTATCATTCTCTTGAACCTTTAGAAAAGTCTAGTTGGGGATTGGTGAAATCCAGGCAGAGAGAATTGAGCGCTCCCTAGGGTACAAAGATTACGTTTATTTCTTTTTCGTTTTGCCCCCTCAGTCACTCATGGATTCACGCTACGCAGCTCATCCTTTTGGATTTTCGAAGCTTTTTCTTTTATGCTGCTTCCATTATTTTATTTTATGCTGGCCTATACCATCGAAAACTGCGATAAAGGACTGCGGTTCTATCGACATGCAAATGTTTTAGAGACACCACCATACACGCCATGCCATTTTAGTGGACAGTGGGGCTTATCTTTTATCTTCCAACAATCATAGGATTTAAAAGCATATCAGACAAATATGTAGAAAAGTCATTAGTGAAGATTGTATTCAATTAAGAATTGCGTACAGCCCACAATTCATCAGTATATATATACACGTATATATAGGTAGACACACAAGTTTCAGAAGTTATATTTACGTGCGAATAACACTTTGCCTTACATACAGCAACTCGAAAATCAGGAATAATTAATTTTATCGCAAGCATTAACGAAAGTAGCTAATGACTTCACGCTCGTAATAACTTTCAATACGCACCGGATGGCAATTTCAGTCGAAATTTTACTCCCGACTTTCAAACAAATTTCGGTCTTTAAATGTTAGTAAAACACTGTAGTAAAGTAAAATTTGAAAGCTTTTAAGATAGAAATGCAATTTTTCTCTTCAAAAGCAGGAAATAATGGATTCTTTTATGAAAAGGGAAGATAGTAAATTTTACTTTATCATCATGAGTATAAGAATTAGGTTAACCATTGCCGCTGATAGATTAATTGGAGGATGTTTCTTGAACTTTTATTGTGGACGTAGGAATATTAGTTGAGTATCGTGAAAGGGGATCTAACCTATAATTATTTGTGATAAATCAACGGGGTTTTTCGTCGTAGTTTAAGCAAATGACAGGGTGGACACGGCCCTCCAGAACAATAGGACACCCATGGGAATTCAATTATACTATAATAAAAAGCTTAGCACTTTGCAGTTTTGCACCCTCTGCAAATCGTTAATCACACCGTTGAGGACAATAATAAAATTTCTAAAGCTCCGTGAGCTCGTAAAAATGGTATTGATTAATTTACGCCCGCGCATTTATGATAAACAATAGTATAAACTGTTTACCGATTTTCCTCGTAATTACATTCAAACGTTATATTCTAAAACTACACAAAATATCTCAACTGTGGTAGTAAAATAAAGTATTGCGTAAAAATATTGATCGATTCATAATAATTGGTGAAAATATGTGAAGTGTTAATAGGAATATGGTGTACTGTATAATATACCTTAAGAAATACATACGGTGGAAGCAAATAACAATAAAGTAGATTTCGGTTTATGTGACGACGTTTTTATTGCGTCTGGAGGAGATAGGAGGTTTGATAATTTACTCGAACTAGAATTTTACGTTATTACCAGCTACAGGGAGCGCATGTACGCTTAGCCAGCAATATGCGCTGGCTATCGAAGCACCAGGAAACTTCGTTGACCGTAAACTAGGGTGGATGTTTTAAGCGCATTAATAAATTAACCGGGGAATTCGAAAAACTATGCAGCCACCTCTTTTGGAATATCCTAACTCAATAACCTGATAAAAAACTTTCAATTGAATTGGACAGTTCGCTTGAAAGTTCATTTTTGTAAATTTACGCGTCGACCAATTTAAAAGGGAAAATTGCTGAAACTTTTCAATCAATCCGACATTTTAGTGGGGAGGAAAGCTGAACATCAACTGTATAACATTTTAGTAAGATTTCATGCAAATTTCGAGGTAACGTTAATATATAAACACATGGTACATCGTCATAGGTGAATATAGTATAACCGAAGTAAGTAATAATTACGGCCAAAATCTGAATGAATGCAGAATCAAAGCTTTAGGAGTTACGCAAATATAGCCTAGTATTCACTGGAAGCTGGCTACACTCGCTCTTATCAAAAACCAAATGGCGGATGGAGGGTAGTATGTAAAGTGTGAATAGATAAGGAGAAAGAGAGTAGGGAGCTGATGGTAGGAACGCCACCACCGAGATATACTCACCGACAAACTATATTGGCTACTTTTCAGTAGAAGCTTTAACCTAAAACTAGCCGAATCAACGCTACAATCAATGAGATAAGCATTCTTCGGCAGATTATTATTATTATTAGCAAGACAAAATTATATTATATTTTTATCGTGCTTCCTAATGAAAAAATTTTGTATCACAAATATTTAAGGTTTACAATATTGATTCTATCATGAATATCGAGATTTTCTTCTATATGTATACGTATATACGAGTATCTTTTCTTCAAGCAGAGAATATGTTCGTGCACCTATTTGAATTCGAAATGTAACATCCTCCCATTGAAAGAATTTTCGTTATTCTCCTGCTTTTTATTGCTTTGCATTCCACTTATCGATTACCAACTTTATGATTCGAACTGAAAAATGTAATGGAGTTACTTTTTTAGTTATCTCCAATATGTTTTCTTTAAAGCTTATAAGCCTGAAAGTGTAAGAAATACACCGACTGTGTTGCTTTAATCGATTTAAAATTAAAGTTCTTCTTTATCAGCTTTAATATTTCTTTTCCCTTGCTGTTGCAGATACTATATTAAGAAAGGAGAATATGCTCTATCCGTTTCATGAATTTTTAAGAAAAAATCTATATGATATTTGAATCTTAAAAAAGTTTATAGTACATTATGACCATGCGTATAATCGACGTGCGTCTCTTTCGCATCTTTTACAATGGAATTCCAAACATGAGCCACAATTGAAAGGCCGACAGAACAGGGGCATCATCTTATTGCATGCTTTGTGAAGATCGATCATAAATTCTTAGGCTTCTACTAGCAGACTAATACGATTTCGCGTTCTCTTCATCCAGCGCTATCTCCTTATCGTATCCATACACATATATATATATATATATATATAATAAGTATAGTATATGAGAATAAATGCTTCGTCCTTTTTTCGTATCCAACTAGCTCACATCGATAGCTTTGACTTATAAGTATGGAGCAATGCAAATAAACAAAAATTTCTGTTTTTTGCTTCTTCTCAAGTTCACTGTCGGTGAGACGGGGAATTTACATTGAAAATGGCACAGCGGAAGGAATCGAGCACTGATAAAGAATTAATGAAAATATAAAAGTCAATGGACAATTTAATCAAGACAAATTCTACAAAAGTCAGCAGGTTACTCGACTCATCGATAATTGATTAATTATTGCAGAACACAGGTTTTTTTGGTTTGTCATTCCTGAACCTCACAGTCCAATGGATGCCTTCACCAGTCATCAATTGTAAGCTGGTTACAGATTTATAAAATTATTAAAATATATATTTATGATTTATCGCGTGTTCACGAAGAATATTCGAATCATCCATGAGAATTAATCATTTAATCCAAATATTTTCCAATAAACAGCTTTTACTCTGTGCAAATTCTTTTTCCGTATACATATATATATATAAGCAAAAATAATATTCTGTATGCTTGGCATTATATTAAATGGAATATCGCAATTGTAAGAAAATTCTGCAAATCATTGACACTCGACGATAAATAAGCAAGGGAAATACTTTTTAATGTTGCTTTTTATGAAAGAAAAAGCTTCCGCATGACACGTCCATTATATGATTTACAACTTGATTCCATGGAGACTGGACACGGATTATCTTCGTAAAATTTACACCCAGCCTCAGATAAGATCATATTTTATACGAATGCATATAACGTAAGGAAAGGTTAGGTTTTTCTACGGCATGGTCACTGCTAGCAAGGTTGAGCTGTACTCTTCGCCGGAAAAATAAATATGATCGGTCATATATATTTCTCTTTAATAAAACCAGAAGGTAGCTAATATTTTTGGTGCATTAATGTTTATCCTATGTCAAGATAACTGAAAGTATATATTTATAGCATGGGAACAGATGGGTAGTAGTCATTAATTATTTGATATAATTAATAAGTTGAATATATTGCAAATTTTAGTGAAAATATGGTTACATGAGATATTTTCTAGGTTAGATTTATGATTTGACTCTATACAGCTTGATGGTGAATTACGCCTGGTAAGTTTATTTCGTACCGCATGATAGGATAGGATAATATTTTATACGGATATGTATTGGTTTTACGTTAAATCTTCTAGAACATTACGTAAAAGTCTCTGCCAGTATTATAGTCCATCGCAAAGATATTATTCTAAGTAATATAAACTACGATAAATACCAATTATATAGATATGATAATATTTCGTGCGTCCATTTAAAATATCCTATTGCTCCATTATTCCCTTAACTTGTCAACGTGAGCAATATCGGTGATTATTGATAAATAACGTGAAAAAAATTATCGTTTATCAAAACTTTACGATTTGCACTTTGATAAATGTTCGATTGGCATTTGAGTTTCATTCAGATCTTAAAATCCGACGTGAATCTAGTTTACGAGTGTTTCGACTTTAGAGATGTTTTAACGCGATTACAAGTGTAATGTGAGACTGATAGAACGTAAGCGTTCTATTCGAGGGATCGTAAAGAAGGTTTTATTCTAGACAGCTGCGATCAAAGTTTCAACAAGGACAGCTTACTTTTCCTATTTTAAGAAAAGAGAAACAGGCTTCACAAGCCCTAACGCAGTTTTGCTTACGCTGGAATTGAAAAAAAAGAAGAAATAGTAGTTGCCGTTGTGTCGTATACAAGCGATGCAAATGAAAAATCCAGTGCCAGAGACGAGCTTGTGATATATGGGAAGCTTTTGTGGGTGAACTCGAAGCATGTTGTATCTATCTTACGCAAACCTCCTGCCTTCTAGGCTTTACCCAAGAACCAGAATTTATTCCACAGTCGCGCTGCAGCAACACGACCTGGCTCAATAATTAATTTTGCAATCAATAAGCCCCTGATACGCCTGTTGATTACTATCATGTTTCTTGTACACTTGATATACTGCATCTCCAAGAAGAATAACTTATTGAAATTAAAATTTCCTTTCGATGAATTTTTCTGTTCCCATTATATACGCGCAAATTACTTAGCACATTGCAAAAAATGAAGCTACTGAATTTATTATATGATTATAATCATTATATATTATAATATTTAAGGTTTGTCTGAACGTAAGGTGCTCCAGAAAGTTATTCCACTGTTTATATGCATACCTTCGTAGGATTTCAACGATACAAAGTCCGTGATTGTCAAACGGACGATAAACGTGGATCGAAGACTGCTATACGTGTATTTCGACGTATTGGTAGTGAACGAATTGCACTGTATTTTATATACAGTGATTTCACCATTCCAATCTGCGAGAGAAAGAGCTTGCGAAAACGCTGGTTAAGCTAGTGGTACAGGTCAACCTTTCGCTATCCATCTATCCAACGGCAGGGACAATCGACAAGTAAACTAGGAAAATCCCTTTTGGTACTTTCGACTAGAGACACATTCATCCAAGACCCTTCGATTTTCGAAAACTCTCGCTAAGACAATAACGAAATCTATTACTTTTTAAATTATACCGACAAATCCATAAGAATAGTATTAATTTAATCGTATTGCTCACGCAATACCCAAGGAGAGATTAATATTAAATTGTGTGGATAATTATTTCCTCGAATTGTATAGTATTATTAAATAAATATTGATTTTATTCCTGCATTCAAGTGTATAAACATATATAATAAATTTCAAAATCTCTATATAAAGTGGAGAATATTTAAAAATAAATAATAAACTCGCAGGTATTAAACAATATAATATTCTTATTTATATAAGAGAGAATACATTTTTAAATGTTTGATCAAATCGAATAAATCATGAATATTTGTATTTTGTGGGCATGGGATAATGAACGGCTCGGTAGTTTAGCAGACACTTCGCATTACGGAATTGCATATGGGACCTGATGAGATTAAAGTCGGTACATTACCTCTTAAAATGATATAGTACCTCACATGGAGAGAGTGTCTCTCACCTATAATCTTGCAATAACTGCCTTCGGCTTAGTGAAATGGAAGCCACAACAATGCTTTACACACAAAATTATTTTATAAATTAGAAATGAAGCTTTTAGTTCCCCTATGAAAACTTTATAAATAGTAAAATAAAAATATTCAACCAGTATTTGATTTTTGCTGGAGAGGATACATATGCTTGAAAGATGCAAATACGAGCCGACCATGCTTGGTGAAGACGGAGGAAGGGATCCCAAAGTAAGATGTATTTTTCTTGTAGGTCCTCTAAACACAAAAATATATGACAGCATAGAAGTAAGCTCCAAAAAAAACTAAGGAAAAGAAAAATGTAGTTTCTCATATTAATAGTTGGATATATTCAGTTCTATTTTGCGTAATTTTATTAAAGTAGCCTCTGCCTGAATTTTTTGTTATAATTCAAGAATTTCCCGATGCCTCTCATCCTTATACATATTAGAAGCCTATACAGTCGTCTTACCAACCACTTTCTTCTTACGCAGTAGCTTTCTCTAATGCTTTCGCTACCACTTCACCTCCAATATATCCCTTCAACCTCCTTACCCTTACACTCCTCGGATGGCCACTTCCAGAAAATGGCTTTTACGTTTTCAGCGTTGTGCTCAACTACAAGCATCGCTGGTGCCATGTTCTGAAAAATCACAGCCGCTTTAGCACCGTCGCGTCGGCAAGATGAGTTCATACCCGTCTGCACTTTACCAGCACCCGACTTCCTACACAGCTGACTTTTCGCGAGATCCCTACCTATAACGACCATTCGACATTTACGATTTAATAGCTCTCAAATCCACTCGTTACGAGAAATTTTTTTCACGCCTCGCCTTACGATAACAACTATTATGTAATTAGAAACCTACGATTCTCACTCATTCCATAATTTCTCGTTTCTTTCACTTATTCATAATTCCTCAGAAACACTAAATTTTATCATTAAACGCATGAAAAAATATGATTTTAAATCGTATTTGCGATCAGTCGAACTCTATATAAATTCAAACTGCAATGTTTGATATTCAAGGATGTGACTCTCCCTTCTTGGCTAAACGTACGTTGCATACTTCGAGACACGATGCAAGCATGAGCAAAGCAATGCAAATACTCACATTTTAGTTTATGCAAATGAAAAAGACTGTGCAGTGAATATTTTATCGAGTGGCACATGTGGGTCGGTGTACACGACGTCCAATAAGATGAAATCGAGACGATACAAAGAAAGATGAAACGCTAAACTTTGTGCTTTCAGACCAGTGAATTTGACTTATCCTACAGGGTTTCAAAAATAATTTCAATTTAAAAAGGAATAATATTAAATTCAAAGTATCGTAAAATTAGTATTTTTGGCGTATATTAACGAATAATTAAGAAACGAGTATTTTAAAAGTGTCAAATTGAAAACTGTAGATAGAGAAGGGGAATTTATAAAACAAAGTTTTACAATACTTTCAGCTGAAGCCTTTACAAGAAAAGAATATACGAAGAATGAATAAGTTTTTAATTACAGACATTTTATTGATCGATAGAGTTTTATCCCTGTTTTAATGGCTAGGCATCGTACGTTAGGATAAACCGTTGACTAATAGAATGCATCGCGCGCGAATGAACAAATCTTTACTGCTAAATTATTTTTATATGTTAAGAGTTGAACATACAAATTTTATGATAATTTTTTTCTTTAAATTCCCCCCTCTAACTAAATTTATTCAGTATAGACCATTAGACAGGACGCCCCGCATGTATAGCTAAATATACGTTTTGGTTAGTTGATATGACAGTACTTACTCCCATGTAAATAAACATGACTACGCGGTAGAAATTACCTTGAAGTCTCCGAAATGAAGCATGCCACTGGGACCTAAGAGTCGATACACAGGATCCATTTAATGGACAGCGCAGCTGCAAGCAGCATTGTACCGCCAACCAGATTTAGTACTTAACCGTTCGACAATAGGTACGTGTCTGTAGCTAATAGTAATTTTATATTACATTGGTTAGTCTAGCAAGGAACCATTTAAACCGGTTCACTTGGCAGGTTCAATATCAACAAACTCCAGCGATGCGATGAAATTAATCAACGATTTAGTATAATTTGCATACAGAGGTTGAAGGCGTGAATTGTGTGGATGAAATTGCTGAAATTTATGTGCAAGTTATATATATATAATAACTCGGTTATATACGTATCTTTCAAATGTAAGGGAAAAAGTTGTGTAAATTGACGCATAATGGTGCAGGAAAACTAACACAATCGGCAAAGTGGAAATGTTCAAATTTAACCTGGCAGCTGGTTAATTGCTTCGTTGGAGAAAACGCATTTCTCGGGGACACCGAATTTGCAAATATTCATGATTTAACCGACACTATACATGCAGATCCTAGTAACCAAGTTGGACGGAACAGAAAGACCTGCTTGTCAGTCATACTGTAGAGCTACATCTAAGTTGCCACAATGAGGCAATTTGAAACGCTACCACGAATCTTATTTTCAGAAATGAATACCAGTAATTATTTCAACGAAACAATCATTAAAACAAATCATGTTGAACGATCGTACTTCAAATACTTCAGAAGTATTTCAAAATTTATTCCAGAATTGATCAAATACGCATGAAGCTAAAATGGCTTGTTTATCAGCTTGTTATGATATATACCGGTCCGTATAAATGCAAATATACGCAGTCTGACCGCGAAAATTAAATTTTTAGGGAAGATCTCTGTAAAAATGATCAGCAAATTTTCTTGAATAAACATAATGAAACATACACACGAGTCTTTGCAAGAGCTGTGTAACTGTTGACATAGTTACTGCGCACAACAGTAAATCTATTTAAACGTTTGAGGAGCTCCAATCTGAATACATACATTTCGAATTACACAATTTTTAAATATACTGAAATTTCTGTAAATACGTTGCCATCGATCATCAGATCAATTCTCTAGTAATTAAAAATGTAAAATACCAGATGTGTCTTTAAGACAAAATAAAATAAGATTGTACCTACCTCTCTGGCGACTTTATAAATAACTGCAAATTAATATTACAAACGAAATTTGATATTGCTTTAGCTTAAATGCAACAAAACATAAACGTCTTTTATAGTTGTTAATAATTAATTAATCTAATGTATAAATTTTTCATAAGTGAATCAAGCAATATACTTATAGTACGAGGAGGTGTGTCTCAGGAGAATAATATCATTAGAGAGCTACTGTTGCACGTATAACGCTCATTGAACAAGTGGCGACATTGGTCGCCTGAAATTAATTTGTTTTTACCAGCCCACGCCCAGTTTCAGCTTGTTATCCAAATGCTTTCACAATGGGATTAATGAAATTGCACTGCGTGCGAATCAATCCTATATTTTCATATTACTTTACTAATTGAAACTACCAAAATAAAAATATTATCAATAAGTAATTATTTTGTTAATATGCACACAGTGTAAATGAAAATATCGATTATCTATGTACATGGGTACTTAAGCAAATTATATCTGTTAAATTTATACATAGAACCTGTTGTAAGCCGCGTTTTCGACTTTCGATAATGGTGATTGTTTTTGGAAATGACTCAGCGCAAAATTTTTTAAATATATTTGCAGCGCAGTTCGTCAATTTAAACAATACGATGTTTTTTAATATTTTAATAATTAATTTACATTACATGAGAATTTATCCGTACAGCTATTTTTCATTTTAAGGATGTAATACGTATTACAGTAACAGTATAATATAAGGTAAATAATAATCGTAGTATAATTTATAATCAATAATTATTTACTGTGAAAGGTATATCAATCAGAGTCATCGTGCTTTATGTTTACAAAAACAATTCAATCAAATTAATTGCTACAATTGAACAAATATTAGATCTGTATAAAGGTGATCTTTATGATAAATAATTTTATCATGTCCTCAACTCTCTACATATTATGGTAAAGTTGGAAATCTTAACGTAGTAATGGCTGTCCTTACTGTAACTTTGATAAGTTTAAACTTTCAATAGAAATGAGGTAAGGGAACTGTAACTCGTTCTACTATCGTACAACAAGTCAAAGCCAAAGTTAGACACCCAGTAACATAGTTGTGGGGAATAGCCAAATGTGGTCTCTTCTCTCTTTCTCTCTCTCTCTCTCTCTCTCTCTCTCTCTCTCTCTCTCTCTCATGAACTATATCATCTTTAGTACGTAGTTTTTAACTACATAAAGCAAACTGCATAAGTGTACAATGGCTTGCAAATGATTACAAGTAATTAGCAACTAGTAATTTTGATTAGTTTTTTAAAAAATACAATTTCAAATCCAAATATTTCACAAGTACTTTGATTATATGACAAATATACAAAGCAGTGCTTTCGAAAGCTCTTGAAATCTGCTACAACTGCTACAAGAATATATAATGATGTACTATAAGGTGTTCTTTAAAATTTTACTGAAGTATTATCCAATTGAACCATCTGACAGGTACTGAACAGTAATTACTAAATATTTAATTCGTTTCAAGACTTCCAGAAGGCTAAACTTACAAAGGATCCACCTCAATAATAATACTAGTGACACACAGAAGTAAATAAAGGCTGGATATATTTTATATTAAGTCGACGATAAAGCAATAAAACTATCATACAATAAAGTGAATATAATAGAACGGAGAAAGAAATTGAATTATAAAGCCCATTTGTTCGGTAGAATTGAATGCTATGCAAAATGCTGGGGCATTCATTGGTGCGTGGGAAGGAAAAAAAGGATCGTAGCTTTATGGATGCTATAATAGCTAATTAGATGATTCTGCGCGAATACCTACCTCATTTGGTGCACAAATAATGACAGAAAGCTCCACCTGCACTGCAATTAAGAAGAGAAAAGGGATGAGGTGGATTAAAGGTGACGATGGGAAAGAGTGAATAAGTGTAGCCAGCCAGCCAGTGTAGGTGATCGAAATTGCTGTTGACGCCTGACTGGCCGTCTGGCTTGCGGAGTACGAGAAATCGTTCTCTTGCTTCCCATCTGCTCCACGCGGCTAAATTCACCAGTACCGTTGAAAGCTTTTTCAAACTTTGCTGCATTCTATCTCCCTTGCGACTCTGCATAAAGAAGCACCTGCAACTTTCACCACATCAACCACTCGGATCTGTGCGACCGATAATTAAAGCCGCGTTGTCCCGCAGCGTTCCACAACTTAAGATTTCGAATATCTCTACTTTTAATTAATTATCCGAGAAATAAAACCAGCATTTATATATATATATATATGTCCTTATTGTACAAGAATGGTATTGCAGCATCACTTTGTATCGACAAAACACCATGCTAATGGTTAAGTGTCTTCACACTGAATTTAATCTTTCCCTAAATTAAAAGCACATCAGTTCTTTTCAAATCAATCCAATTAGAAATTTAGGATTTTATAGGGAAAAATGACTCATGGAATACATTATATTTTAAAAACTATAATTTTATTTCATTTTACTTCCAAGAATGGCCAGTCTAGCGAGCTGTAATTAGGACATCCAAAATTATAAATTTCTTGATATTCAGCTCTAACTTCTTCGAGGTACGGTGTCAAGTATCTGTAAGCAACATCCTGTTCGTACGTTATCCATTCTTCTTCAGGCAGCATTATTTTATTATAGTTCAACTGCATCGCTCTAATCATTCTAAGCCACAATTTTATTCTAGTATGTCAATTAAAATTAGCGCTTTCCTACATCAATTAATCTAATTGACTAACCTGTAATTTCTTTTATCCAAATCATCTATCGGTAATCGACGCAATGCCTCTTTAATAAAAATAAAATCATGACTGATGACGTCATCCGTGTAAAGACCGTATCTATTATACCCAGAATAATTGAATGCCATCCTAGCCATAGATGAGAAATCCCGTCTGTTCTCTATGTTTCTATTTGTCACTTCATTCGGTCTCATTAATGGCTTTTGCCAAATGTTTTGATCTAGTTTTAGCTTTGTTATCGTCTGACTTATTTTTCTGATCGAAGCCATTTCTAACTCTTTTTCTCGTAAAGCCAACGGTTTTAGTCTTTTGTTTTTCTATTTATTTTAGCTAATTTAGCATGCAATAACTTCTGTTTGTTCTAATTTATACATGCGGAGGTTAAAACTGCAAAAAATATAATCAATTTTTGGTGAGAATAAATAAGGGGAAATACGGATTAGTCTAAATGTTTAATGCGAACCAGTGTTTACAAATTACGAGCAGATGAAATTGATTCTCGGACAGGGAGCTTAAAGCTTATCCAAATTAGTAAAATAAGATTTACCTATAACCTACCTGGCTTTGGCTTTAGCTTTGGCTTTCAGCTACACATTTCACCCATGAATTCTCATTCTCACGATACCCATAATATCGATGTAATCGATCTGAACAATACAATTACAAATCACAACAATGATATGATACTTCAATCCTCAAGTGACCAATATCACGCTCCTTCAAATTAGCGAAATAAAATTAACCTATATATTATCTTTATTAACAGGTATAAGAACAAATTTATCAAAGGATTTTCGTAATTATTATACATTGTTTATCGGAACGAAAAAGCAATTTTCAATCAGAAGCTAAATATTATTCGTAGACTCGCGTAAAGCGATGAAACTCTAAAGTATATGGATACAAACACGTATATATCTCTATAAAATCAAAAGATTTATTAATTTTGTTCATTATTCCTTTTTAAAATATCTTAGCATTTGCAGTCAATGAGGTGTTACGCAAAATTGGCATATATTTAACAGTTACGAAGATAAACATAAACGTTTAGTTACATGCGTGCATTGAGGCGTTTTAAGTGGCAGGCCCTATTGTATAACAAGCGTAACATAAGCTGTACAATATGCTTTATATGATCATAGTGCACAACTCGAAGAATTTCATATTCTACACTCCTCTTATTATAATGTTAATTAGGCTACTGGTCGACTAACGAAGTAAAAAATTTTTAGAAACTTTTGTGCGATACAGCTATTGACAGACGAGCGGAGACTATTTCTCAGTCAAATTTCCATTTAACTGTGAATGACAAGCACCGCTGTAAAACTAACCAGCCGCACCTTCAGAATTTATGGCACATGCCTGCTCCAATTACACTAGTGGCGTGTGTTTCTGTCGTAGGTATAACTGAAAAACTAATTGGAATGAAATACGATTAGGAAATGAAATTATTCGGAATTTTGTATCGAGTTCTTGCAATTCTGGTAATTAAAAACTTATAACATGGTTATTCTGTGAATTTTCTTTTCGCATCTTAATCTCGTCTCTAACTTTTGAACTACTTTCAATGGGATTTAATTAATTATCAGTGCGAAAACACGTTTATTTAAATATTTTCATTAGGAACAGATCAGGTATTTAAAAATACATGAAATTTTAGAAGAAATAAAACTAAAGTCAGGGGAATTATAAATTAACTTCTTTATTGTTCAGCATCGCTTTCGTAAGCATAGATATTTAGGGCATTAGAAAGAACAATTTACGTGGTTGACATGCTGCATAAATACATTTAAAATTAAATTACGCAAATATTCGTAGATTTCGCTGTAATAAATATGTTTAGTAGACTGATTGTTCTAAAATGGTTTGGTAAGTCTACTATACTTATCTAATATCTTTTGATATGGACGGAAATAGGAAACATGAAAGCCTACAGTTTTCTATAGAAGCTTTCAAAAACCATTAAGCCTAAATCCTTTGCGAGATAAAATATCTTTAAGTTGATTCAAGTCCGAAGTACTGTATTCATCATTACCAATTTTGATGTTGAATTTACGAGTAGTCTGGCCATTCCTGACAGGTCCAGTCCTACCGAATTTAAAGTCGTCCAGATCATTGTTATCGTCTCCGAATCCTCCTACTCTACGAGTGATGCTGGTCTGAATTCTTTTAGGCTCTTTCTCGACCTTGATGCGACGTACACCTTCGAAAGTTGGGTTCTCCTCATTGTCCTTCTCCTCGTTTTCATCATAGTCTGCTTCACTCACGTAATCACCTGGATTGGCATTATTTCTTGGAGTTTGGCGGGGCTTTTCAACGATTTTGTATTTACGTACTCCTTCGAAAGTAGGATTATCTTCGGCATCCTTCTCTTCATTTTCGTCAAAATCAGCCTCGCTAACATACTCCACATTTCCAGGGGTTCTCACTCGACGTACACGATCAAAGCCTAACTGATCCTGTTGATATTGGATTCTGTCAGCAAAATAATCGGCTTGCCTTCTGTAACGATTATCGTAATATTCAGGGGTACGCCTGGGGTAAAAATCATGTCTGTCGCTTTCGTCATACGGGCCGTATTTGCGCCCACGTTGGCCATGTCTGTTTTCGTTATAAAAATCATCGTCGTTATCTGCATAGTGCCGTCCACGGATATCAATTTGTGGATCTCTTGGGTAAGCGTTAAAACGATCATTATATTGATCATTCGATTGATCGGGATATACGAAAGGACCACTAGCATCGCGGTAATTGTCACTGACTTGAGGCTTATGAGGGTTGGAGGAACCACGGTTTGGTCCATATCCTGGCCTAGTCTTGGGTTTGTTTGCCTTCTTCTTGCTACCGAAAAATCCGCCGAAAAAGTCGCCAATACCCTTGACAGTGCCTGTAATTGTGTCCGTAGCTTTATGAGCAGAGTCCGAAAGTCCTTTTCCAATGCCATTGGCTGTATCCTGGACACCCCTGTGGAATCCATGAATATTGTCGAAAATGTTGTGGCCAATGTTCTTGCCAGTGTTGTGAATACCGTGAGCAATATCACGAGCTCTGTCCTGAGCGAAATCAACAGCACCGTGTGCAGCACCATGACCAATCTCAACGGTACCTCTGACAGCTTCTTCAATGGTTTTGGCAGCGTCTTTAGCAGCATTCTGGGCTCCCATAGTTGCATCGTGAATAGCCTTGCCAACGTTGTGCGCTGTTCCAATAGCGGCCTCTGCAGCCCCAGTTGCAACGTGAGTTGCGACTTCTCCAGCTTTGTGCGCAGCATCTATGGCGGCCTCGCTAATTTCTTTGGTCTTGTCAGCTGCGATGCCAACTCCATGCTGAATACTGTCAACAGCAGTGTCGGCAGTATCGTGAACAGAATCGACAACGGATTTTGCTGCTCCTTGAATTCCGTCGATAACATTGTGAATGGTTTCGCCAACCTTGTCACCATGGTCGTCGTTATCGTTAATGTCTTCTTCGTCGATCTCTTCAATCTCTTCAACCTCAGGAACATGGCCGTGAGCTCTGTCATTAGCATCATCTATGGAGTGCAAAATTTCATCGATAGATTCGTCAATACGATCTCCATGATGGGAAGGACGTTTCTCTGGATTGTTAACCGCGTTATTTATGGCATTCGTAACTTCGTCAAACTGATCCTTGGCTTCATTGAATTTCTCTTTCGCGGCATTACCGATATCGTTGATACCCTGACCGATCTTTGAAGCTTCTTTGTTCAATTTGTCTTTTGCCGAATTAACAGTGTCATGTACTTTATTCTTTGCTTCGTTGAATTTATCTTTGGCGACATTACCGATCTTGTTGATATCCTTTTCGATCTTCGAACCTTCTGTGTTCAATTTATCTTTTACCGAGTTGACAGCGTCATGTACTTTATCCTTTGCTTCATTGAATTTATCTTTCGCGGCATTACCGATTTTGTTGATGCCCTCTTCGATCTTATTCGAACCTCCCTCGTTGAATTTGTCTTTTACCGAGTTAACAGCGTCGTGGACCTTCCCCTTTGTTTCATCGAATTTATCTTTCGCTGCGTTACTAATCTCATTGATGCCCTCTTCGATCTTCGAGCCTTTTTCCTTAACTATGTCCTTGGCCGAGTTAACAGCATCATGGACGTTCTCCTTTGCTTCATCGAATTTATCTTTCGCCGCCTTACCGATGTCATTGATGCCCTTTTCGATCTTTGAGCCTTCGTGTTTCAACTTGTCCTTCGCTGAATCCACCACCTCATGTACCTTGTCTCGTGCTTCATTAGCTTTATCGTGTACTTTCTCTTTCGCAGCATTGACTGCATCGCTTACCTTGTTTGTAGCTTCGTCAATTTTATCTTTAACATTACCTGCAATGTCGTCTACTTTGCCTTTTACTTCATTAAATTTATTCTTAGCACCATTAGATAAGTCTTCAAAAGACGGAAGGTCAGAGGCATGTTCATTGATTAGATTTTTGGCATCGTTGCACTTTCCCTTAGCAGCGTTAGCAACGTCATCCAACGATGGAAGTTTAGAGGCATGTTCACTGATTTTATCCTTGGCATCGTTGTACTTGTCTTTGACAGCATCAGCTACGTCATCGAGCGATGGAAGATCAGAAGCATGTTCATTGATTTTATCCTTGACATCGTTGTACTTGTCCTTGGCAGCGTTAGCAACATCATCCAACGATGGAATTTTAGAGGCATGTTCGCTGATTTTATCCTTGGCATCATTGTACTTGTCTTTGACAGCATCCGCTACATCATCGAATGATGGAAGATCAGAAGCATGCTCGTTGATTTTATCCTTGACATGGTTGTACTTGTCCTTGGCAGCGTCAGCAACATCATCCAACGATGGAATTTTAGAGGCATGTTCGCTGATTTTATCCTTGGCATCATTGTACTTGTCTTTGACAGCATCCGCTACATCATCGAATGATGGAAGATCAGAAGCATGCTCGTTGATTTTATCCTTGACATCGTTGTACTTGTCTTTGGCAGCGTCAGCAACATCATCCAATGATGGAAGTTTAGAGGCATGTTCACTGATTTTATCCTTGGCATCATTGTACTTGTCTTTGACAGCATCAGCTACATCATCGAGCGATGGAAGATCAGAAGCATGTTCCTGAATTTTATCCTTGACATCGTTGTACTTGTCTTTGGCAGCGTCAGCAACATCATCCAACGATGGAAGTTTAGAGGCATGTTCACTGATTTTATCCTTGACATCGGATAATTTGCCCTTAATGTCATTCAATTTGTCTTTCGCGGCATTGCTTCCATCTTTGACATAATTACTGCCCCAGTTTTCAATCTCCTCTTCTGATGGAAACCTATATCCGAAGCCATCCTGGCCCTGGAAGAATTGGTAGATAAAAGTTTCTTTTCTCCTTTTATATTTCTTTTTGTGAGGTGTTGTTTGTAGTAACGTCGTCAGGTTCAAGGCGTTTTAGAACTAATGCTTATTTCTTAAAGGAAATATAAATAAATTAACAAAGTAGATTTTTGTAATGTCACAAGTCTTTATTAATGTCCAAATGTGCAATATAAAGTCAGTATTTTAAGTTAATTTTTTTCCCAAGCTCATCTTTCTTTAAAGATCGTCGATGGAATATTACGAGTGTTATTCTTACCCATTATACTGCAAGTGATTCTAAATCCAAAAAATATTTTAACGTTATTTCGCATTGCAGTAGCATAATTTAAAGTTTTATAAAAGTCACTAAAAAATTATTCAAATAAATTGAGTATCCAAGTCCCTCATCACTATACAGTAATTGTCGTTCAATACTATATCCAAAGTTCGTTATTCCAGTCAGTACGTTTGTTAATTAGCCTTTTCGTTCTGTCTTGTTTTTAAATATAGTATCCGCAGTTTTCTAAGTCGGTCCATAGCTCCTTTTGAAGCCATTTGATATTTTCGTTCCTCGGGTGAATTAAGAACAGTACCGTAAATTTTGTCGGATCTTGAGCGGTATTCTCCCTTTGTTCTCAATATACCATATTCGCCTACATATGTCGATTTTGGTTTACGTACATTTACCTGGTTAATTTTATTCACCTGATCATCACTGGATACTTCGGCAATTGCCAAACCCAGCACACTCAAAAGTACAATTGTCACGAATAACCGCATATTCTTAAACTTCATTCTCCCGGCAGTTCTTTCGAACTTCTGATGCTTGGTCGCGAAAATCTTTAATATATAAGCGTAGCTCTATCACACGATGGAACGACAAGTGTTATTCAAATACTCTATTGTTTATAGGATTGGATGATATAAGAACAGTCAATTGGTATTTGCCCAAATAGAAATATGTCAAATTATTTTTCCAGTAATTTAAATTGATTCAGCGTAATGAACTCGTAAACATTAAATAGCAGTTGGTCAAACATATCTGCGTAATTTCCGTTATGCTTGAAAGTTTGCTACAATTTATTAATACTCAGTCCATGTGCAGGTGTCCTTCATTAATGGAAAAACACATGGCAGACCTACGATGCAGACTGTTTAAAAATTAACAAAAGTTGCCACTATTTAAATAGTGCGCATTTTCTGTAGAATAAGCCACTTTTTTAGCCATATAAGATACTGCTATCGTAAATTACTTCAATTAATTTGCCTGATGTCAAGTGCCCCATACGTAACGTAAGTCAAAAAAAATATACGTTTCTAATTCAAATACACGTGCTTCTGATAAGCATTCGTTTATTGATTGATAATATCTATAGCATAAAAACTTACAGAAATGAGTATTTTTTGAACGTCTTGAATATTTTTACACTTTAAAGCATTTACTATGTACCTATATATTCTATAGTTTCTTGGTATATTCGAATCAATTAAAAATAAATGTTTGTTAATTTCTTTGCAGATTATCTTTATTATAATAATTACATATCAAACTGATTCCTGAGCTTTTCTGTATTCGTATACACTTCCCTTTTCTAGAAAGGCACGTGAAATTTTGTTGGAAGTTAAAGCTTTTGATCCTGGTAATCCATAACCACCACCTCCTGGAGTTTCTAAAATAAACATATCCTGCGAAACATATTACTGAATTAGTTTTAATTAGAAAGACAAAAAAATACTCTTTTATCAAAGATTTAAAAAAATATAATTGATTGTTAAATTTATAATTATCCTCTCTCTTTATCTTAAATTGGTTAAATAAAAAGTATTATTTTGCAAAACAAAATATACAAATTATTATATGCTATACGTGAATTACCTCCCCGCTGCCTCTCGTCAAAATTTATACTTCAATAAGACCAATTCAATTCATTTCCAAAATAAATTAGTGATCGTAGAAATGGGTTGTATTCAGGATGATTAAATGAAATTAATTCCTTGTGACTTTCTCTAAATCTACTACTACTGTTCTAACATTAAACGACACATATAATAATGTTTTTATTTAGTAAGTACATAAGATAAAGTGGCCCAAGTTCTGGTTTCGGAGCAAAGGGGGTATGGAACTCTCTATCTAGTTACTTTTTTCCTTCTCTCTTTAACTCGTTTAACATCGATACGAACAAAGGTGTGGTAAAGGACTTGTAAAAAAAATTATTCTTTTACTTTTATTCTCCACAAATGGGCACCTCTAAAGTCTAATGTAAAAGATAATAAGCTCGTAGAATATAAAAATGTATTGGCATTATGCATATAACAATTCAGTACACGTATAATAACTGTAATACTATATTTTAACATTTGCTTAAATGAAAAAATTGAAAGAGATGAAAAAGGGTTTGGCGATTGGAAGAGGATGAAAACTCTAAAGCTCATAAATACGATAGAATGCTGCACTTGTATGTATAATTGTCGTTGCTTGACGGTCCTTTTTAGTGAAAATACTTCAAATGCAGAATGTTACGCTCCAAGAAATCTAAAAAGCAAGTTAAAAGAACGGAACCCTGACCATAGAAGAAAGAATAAAACGATTAAATACGCAAAATCAATTAAACTGCAAAGTAGAAACTGCAAATTAGTGGAATGATTGGAGTTTTTGAATGATATAAATAATAGTAGAAGCAGATGTCATATCCAGCAGTTCTTTTCTGTCATAATGTAGTTCACTTGTTTGAAAATGATGATATTAACTATCTTTGTCATTGAATTATACTTTCTGAGCTCCTCTGAATTCATTGCTATACAAAGACTACATTCATAGAAATATAAGATTTAAATGATTATCATATTTATCAAACAATGTATGTTTAGTATATTTAACGATGAATAATTAAAAAGGTTATTCAAGTTTAAAAAATACATCATGATAGTTACCCCGGGATTGACCGGTACGGCTGCTTTTGGTCCCAAATTTATCAGCCGCCCATCGGCTCTTCTTAAAATATTTCTTCCTCGTGATCCGACCAATCCCCCTTTCATTCCTGGGGGACTGTGAACTCTTCTTTCAGTTAAAACCGAAAGTGTCAAACCAGCTCTGAACGTTAGAAATATCTCGGATAATTTACATAAATTTGTAAAAGAGAATTACAATGATTTCCTTGTTTTCTTCCCAAGCTTACCTAAACATCAATTCACGTATCACACCATTTCCACCTCGCTGAGCACCATCACCTCCACTATTAGGACGGAGCGAGAATTTATTTACAATTATAGGATATCTCAATTCAACAATTTCAGGGTCTGTTATTCTCGTATTAGTCATGTGCGTGTGTACGCCATCCCTACCATTCCAAGTGGGTCCCTGAAGGAAATAAAAACTTTAACCTTCGCACTTAAAGAGCTCTGTGGATTAGTGCAGCTTTAATTATAACTTATTATGAACTTATTCCAAAAAACATTTTAATATATTTATAGACGTTAACCTGATTAAAGGCTATTTTGAAGTAATGATTTTATACGAAATATAACAAATTTAATAGTGTTAATCTAATTATTATATAGGTAAAGAGAATAAATGTAAAGTCTTAATTAATAAGGATAGCTTACAGCGCCACTACCCCCGGCAACGGTCTCGTAATAGCCCCATTCATTGGTACCCAGAGTAATATTATTCATACAGCCTTGAGATGATGCACAAACACCGAAAGCTTGCAGAATAACATCAACGACGCGCTGTGACGTTAAGACATTTCCACCAACTACAGCAGCTTCCTCAGAAGGGAATAATAAAGATCCTTTAGGAATGATAACTTTAACCGGTTTCAAGCAGCCCTATAAATATGTAAAGCCTTCTTAAAAGTCCTGCCATACTTTTAATTAATTTTAATTACCTGATTCAGTGGGACGTCTCGACCAACAATGCATCTTAAACAGTAAATCAGTGCTGATAAGGTAACTGCACGAGGTGCATTGCAATTTCCCCAAACTTCGCAGCCAGTACCCCTGCGATATATATTAATCTTATATTATATTAAAATATCTAAGAAGCAGTGCCACCTTTAACTTCGGCAAGCGTTAAGCGCTCTCTTATAGAAAGAAAGAAACTTACGTAAAATCGCAAATAGCCTCTCCTTTCTCGATGTCGATATCCAAGAGCAATTTAATAGGACTTCCGTCGTCCATATAGTCTATCGAACTAATTTTGTTACTACCCGTTTGCTCCACGGCCTTTTGTCCTACAGATTTCAGCATTTCTCTAACTGCAAGCTCTGCATTATTTTGAATATGGGCCATGTACGCTTGAACCACGTGCAATCCATATACGTCGATTAATTCGTTCACCAATTGCGACCCCTACAATGCGATTCCATTACAATGGGAATTTTTAATTAAAAATGTGCAGAAATAAATATTTATTTACTTTGCGATTTGCTGCAATTTGAGCTTTCAAATCGCTTAAATTGTCAGAGAGATTTCGAGTCCCCGAGCAGCCTGGCAATTTTCCAGGTGCCATTAGTTCTTCCGTCAGCTCTTTCTCTCGAAATACACCCTTGTGCACCAATAGAAAACTTTTGAATGTAGCTCCCTCCTACGCAAAAATGGATATTATTTTTTAATTCAATATATGTGCTTGAATTTCGGTAAACAAAATTCTTGTGGTAAACAGTGTGAAGAGAAACCTGCAATAATGTTGTCGAATGCGGAGGCATAGATCCTGGTGTAATTCCTCCAATATCAGCATGATGACCTCTACTAGCCACAAAGAATACAGGCTTTGGAATGTCTCTGTTAAAACAATATTGGTCTAAATTTCATTTATCCGACTATTACATAACATATTGAATGCTCTGTAATCGTACTGGTGAAATACAGGTGTGATTACAGTCAAGTCTGGTAAGTGAGACCCGCCAGCTGCTGGATGATTAGCGAGAATCACGTCACCCGGATTAAATTTACCCTTGAACGCTTTCATTTGATACTGAACTGTTTCCTGCATTGCTCCTAAATGTACTGGAATGTGAGGAGCGTTTGACACTAGTCCTCCATCAGGCCCGAAAACGGCGCAAGAAAAATCTAAACGTTCCTTTATATTTGTTGATATCGATGTCCTTTGCAAAATTCTACAAGTATATGTAAATTAAAGAGATGAGTGTCTTACAATGATAGAATTATGCCTTTACATGCAAATACACTGTAGATATATCTAGCATTAGAGAAAATCAATGTTACAACCTGCCCATTTGTTCAGCGATGCTCATAAATCGATGTGAAAAAATACTAAGCTGAATTGTATCTAATTCAGCTGTAATATTCGTCCTAATCCCTTGACCAATCGTGATCTTTATGTCGCCCCTGGCTGTGATATTTGCCGTACAATCTGGTTCAATGAGAACTGTACTTAGACTATCCATAACAATAGCTGGTCCAGAAATAATGTGACCAGGCAATAACGAGTGGGATTGATATACATTTGTGTCTTGATATCCTCCCTCAAAGTATACCTTTGTTACCTAGACAAATAATAATTTGTTACGATCTTTAAAAATTTAATAATCATCTGCCTATTTAAATCATGCAATAGATTACTTTTTCCACTTTTGGAGGCTCGGTAGATGATGGTAGAATTGGATCTTCCAAGATTCTTGATTTTCCTACACCACGAACTCTGACATCATCCACGAAAATTTTTCGATCTGCCATTGTAAAACCAAATTCTGTTTCATACCTATAAAATACACGATTGATCATAATATGAAGTTTAGCGAAAAGATTAATATGTAATATGTAAAGTTTTATTCACCTTTCGCAAAACGTTGCAAGAAAATCACCATGTCTGGGACATTCGGACGAATTAAGAGGTTTTTTTGCAGTGCACATCAAGGCACAGTCAGTTCCCTGATATCTCAAATGCAAAAATGCTTCAGTGTGTATTCGTGAGCTTTCAAAGCCTTGTTCGGATAATTTAGCTTTTACTTTCGTTTTCAAAGCATCCAGTCGGGCGTCCAACCTCGCAAATGATTCTAAAGTATTTAGTCACAAAATAATATAAAATTTAAAAAAGAGTTAGTTATTATTTTCATAAGAGCATTGAAATATTCCATTCGAATACCGTTTTGATAGATCTCGGCACTAGGCTCCTGTACGTCCTGAACTACATCAGCCAAGGCCATGCCATAGGCCGATAAAATTCCTGCATATTTATGAATAAAAACAGTAGACATTCCTAAAGAACGAGCAATGGCACAAGCGTGTTGGCCTCCGGCACCACCGAAACACGCCAAAACATGTTTGGATGTGTCCTGGCCTTTTCCCTATATTAAGCATTACAGAACAATTGCAATTACGAGAAGACCTCGCTTTAACGCAGAAATATAACGTATGCAAAATTAAACAAAAAAACCTGGGTCAACGCTCTAATTGGACGACACATTGCTTCATTGGCCACTTTAATAAATCCCATGGCAACATCTGCGATTGACATACTTTCTGCAGTAGCTAGACCTTCTTTAATAAGAAACTGATTGATCTAAAATACGTTGCAACGATTGATCAGAAGAAAATAAGAATATATAACTGAAGTTTAACATGCTTTCTCGAGAGTGGCCCTTATACCTCGTTTGTCAGTTCTTGGAAAGCATCCATGGTCCTTTGAGTATCCAGTGGTTCATTTTCGTTTGGCCCAAAGATCTTTGGAAAATAATCTGGCAACAATCGACCTAGGGCTAAATTAGCATCAGTTACTGCTAGGGGACCATTCTTCTTGTAACACGCTGGTCCCGGATGAGCTCCAGCACTTTCCGGTCCAACTTCAAACATTCCCGATCTAAAGAACAGTTTGGAGCCACCTCCAGCTGCTACTGTATTAATGTCCAACTGAAATACCATTCGTTTTAGAAAAAGAAAGTTCAGATAATAGTTATGGACGTAAACATTAAATATTAACGACACCTGGGCAGCCTGAATGGTTATTCCTGCGGTGGTGCTTTCAAATACGTGTTCGTAGCTGCCATTATAGCGACTGACATCCGTAGATGTACCACCCATGTCAAAACCAATTACTGGTGATTCGGTTTCCTTTGCATAGGTTGTCATTGCATAGCCAACGACGCCTCCCGCGGGTCCAGAGAGGATAGCTCGTGATCCGTTAAATCTGTTTAGAGGAAAATGGAAACACATCAAGATAAACTGATTCTCAAAAACCCAGTTTATCCAATAATTTACTTACGAGTTCATCGGCGTTAATCCACCATCGCTTTGCATAAACAAAACATTAACTCCATTTAAATTATTTTTAAAGCCCGATGCGAAGTCCTGTGCGAACATTGGACGAAATCATGATATTCGAACGAGCTCCTCATATACAATTAAATGTTATTTATACTTGCCTTCAAATATTTTTTTATATGTGGTGTTAAATAAGCATCGGCACATGCTGTAAATCCTCTTGGAACAATTCTTGTCATTGGCATAACTTCGTGCGACAGGGAGATTTGTGCGAAACCAACTTTTTTTGCCATTTCACCAATTCTTACCTCATGCTCGGCATATCTACATGAAATTAATAAATGTGTAAGAGCGTTTATACTTTTCAGAGATTTAACAAAATTAAAATAGATGACGTTATATAATAACTCACGTGTAACTGTGAGCCAGAACGACGGCTAAACTTTCGATTCCGGATTTCAGTAATTCCTCGAGATCTTTCAACAATTTCTCCTCGTCTAATTCTTTCATTATCAATAATTCTTCTCCGGTGGATCCTCTTACTCTTCTCCATTCTTCCGTCAATTGACATTTATTAGCTAATGCAGGAACGACTCTGCAAGTAACTTCTACAACTTTCGAGTACAGCAATTCGGGTGCGGCTATCTCCTGTGAGTATACAGATTATTGAGCTTCAAAATGTATTTATTTGCTTTGTAAGCATACCAACCAAATCAAAGATATTAGGTCGCGCTTGATTGCCAATAAATAAGAGATCTTTAAATCCCTCGTTAATAATCAGTGCCAATTTGGCACCTTTTCGTTCTAACAGTGCATTGGTTGCTACTGTTGTACCCATTCGAATCCATCCTATCATAGATGTATCCAGCTCTCCATTCATTTTTATTCCCGTTTCCTGAAATAATAAGAAATATCAGCAATGACATCATAGCTTTGTAGGAATATATTATTATTGCTCGAATCACTTTACTTGTTCGAGAATTCTTCTTATCCCTTCTCGAGGAGCATCGTCGTAATTTGAAGGGTCCACCGAAAGAAGCTTCATTGTGCGAATTTTACCTTTTGGACATTTGGCATAGACGTCGGTAAACGTCCCGCCACGGTCTATGGCGAATTCAAATTTCTCTTCGCACATTACGCAACTAATTGAAGACATATATTTTGAAAATATAATTTCTTGTAAGTAAACCAAAATTTTCTTATAACTTTAATTATTGTATATACATTTTTCCGGAATCTTCGTACACAAATGATTTCTGAATAAGTCTTATCTTTCATAATTCGTTATCTATTAAGACCAAATATTAGATATCAACGTGCCTAGTGAAATAATATTTGCTACGATGTATGTTTATTTACCGTTATACGAAATCGTGAAATAATTATATAATGAATCGAGAATTTTCTGTGCTCAGTATAAAAAATTTAAATCCCGCGCCAAATCTAAAGTTGTTTATCCTTTTCTAGAGCGGAACACGAATAATTTATTACTTGTGTAATATATTGTACACATTATTTGTTAATATAATTATACTATAATTGCTAATATTTAAAAAAGTCAATAAAGTATCATTTGTCCATAAACAAGAAATTATGTATATACTAATCGATAATGATAACCATACGTAATATAAATGCTAGTGAAATAAAAAAAAAGTTAATAAATATAATTTTGATTTGAATTAGTTATTCTAGTAAATGCGTAATTACAGTCTCTTAAAGTAAAGTAGCTAAAGCTGTTTGTGAATCAGTTTTTGCCGTAATTGAACACCTATACATATATAATAAGTTGAAACAACAAGTGTTAAACTAAGGTGGAAACATACATATCACTGGTACGTTCTCTATAGACTCGTCGATCTTGTATGTTATGTAATTCTGACAGCTGCTGTCTCGACGTTCGCTGAGCAACTGTACACCCGAGTCCCCCTCAACGGCCTCAACACTAGTTCGAAGTTCGAGGGGAATTTCAATGCGATGCCATATAGTAGAGAGACACTAGTGAACCAGTTATACCGTGGTTCTCATTTTATCTTTAATTATTTCCACTCGTGGAAAATCACAAACCACAAAACGCTAAATAATACGCGTACATACATATTAATAAATCGTTGTTATTATTAAAATAATAATTAACGTATTGTACTGTAGACTATCAAGTTGTGTGTTCCGACAGCTCGAATAAGAAAATGCAGAATACACAAGAAATGGGAACCGCTGCTCTAGTGAAGCCTGCGCTGAACAGATTATACAATTCAATGCCGGGTAAATACAAACCATCGAAACATTACCGTGTCTCTTGATCAAAGTTAATTTCAAAAGCACACACAGTAACAATATTCATGGTAATTAGGGATACTAAAAGAATCATTTTATCCCACTATTATGACAAAATTCTCTCCGAAATATATAAAAAAAATAAAATCAATATTAAACACCTTATAATAAATTAATTTCTTTTTTATTATATTATTATCATATTAATTTCTTGTACATTTAATATTCATTCTGCTTGTTACCATTTTAATGTTTTACTGCTATTACCATTTGCAAGCTTATAAAAATTCACAATATTAGACATAATCAATCGATTGTTTTTTACATAAAACTTTATTGTTTATCACGGTTCTTTCTTGTTAAATTTATGAGAAAAAACTATTCAAACTCTCGTAGCGCTTGAACATAACCGCAATAAATGCAATATTCCGACTGAGTATTTTTTTTTAAATCAATATACTTTGAGATATACAAACTTAACGTGCTATGTCTTTGGTTAATTTTGAAAAGAAATCATAAAGACAACATTACTTTTTTGACATAAAGAAGTTTTAAATAAAAATAACAAAAACCATGGCATAGAAAATATTGATAAATTTGATTCGCACATTCAACACTTAATATAAACTTACATCTTTAAAAATGTATCTACAACATTGATATTACATCTACTATATAAAGATATACTAAATTACGACGATTAACATACGGCTCTTTTCACTGGACATTAGTTCTTTATAATATCAACATAGAAAAGTCTTAACTTTATGACATTATATTCTAACCTTTTCTTGCAATATGTTTTGGAATAGCTCATCTGTAAGTTTAATATATTCTCCAGACTTATTATCGAGGAAATAAATTGGATCTTTTACCTACGGATAATAAAAAAATAATTACGATGTAAATAAATATATATATAAAACAATTAGGCTTGTAACAAACAATATTATAAATCGTAAAATTACCGTTCTAATGTCAAAACCTTCCTTTTGCAGATCAGTCTTTTTTAATTTGTAGGTACCTAAGACAATTAATGATAAATTTCAAATTTGTACTATAATATGAGAAGTTAATAAAAATATTTGGCAAATTATTCAGGGTGTTATACGAACCAGTCACAGGTAACGACGATAAAACGCGAACAAACAGTGGCCTGGCGTAAGTTGGAAGAGATTTTTTTATACCAGCTTCTAACTGTTTTAAATTTAATGTGTTATCAGGATCATAAATGGATACCATTCCGGCTCTTCCTTCACTTCCAGGAATCTAACCAAGCAGTTAACAATTTTTTTTTTTTATTATAGCACATAAACATTTTACGATTACCAACCTATTTCTTAGAGATATGTATGATTTTTTACTGTTTACCTCAACACCATATACAACAGCGTCTTTTAGATTTATCGCATTACTAACGACCGCCTCTACTTCAGAAGTAGCTACATTTTCTCCTCGCCACCTAAAAGTATCACCGGTCCTATCCTTGAAATAAAAGTATCCTAATTTATCCATTACCAAAATATCACCTGCCAAAAAATATAATTAGTTTAGACGCGATTAGCATTCTAAAATGAGTATAAAGAAATTTAATTTTAATTTTAAACGTTTCATCGCTTTAACCAACCTGAATTGAAGACACGATCACCTTTCTTAAAGACATCGTAAATAATTTTTGCTTCGGAAGACTTTTTATCAGCATAACCACAAAAATCGTTCACCGTCTTTTTTGGATTGATCTTCCCTACGAATACTCCTGGCTCATCTTAAAGGAAAATCATTACACAGATTATTAGAAAAGTATCGATTAATTAAGAAAAGATCAAAGAACAGTAATATAACCGCACTTGGTTCACAGGGAATGCAAAGACCATCCGCGCCTCTCAGTGGTTTTCCGGTTTCCTTGTCAACTTTTATTAATGCAACTGGATAGAAATTACGAGCGTATCTAGGCATGAAGCCCACAGCTCCAATGCGATTATCAATATTTACTATAAAAGAATATTTACAATTTTAAATATAACTGTTTACTTATTTAGATCATACTAAATGCAATTGAATATAAATTTGGTAAAATAATATTTAAATTACTTAAATTGGAGTTTCCCTCGGTGGCACCATAAAATTCACCAATTTTTCCAATTTTGAATCTTTCGGTAAAGGACCTCCAAATTTGTGGTCGTAGTCCATTACCGAACATAAGGCGGACTTTATGGGATGTATCGTATGAGCTTGGAGGTACTGCCAGGAGATAACGACAAATTTCACCAATATACTGTGCTGCCTGAAATTCAAATCGGTATGTTCCATTATCGCCAATTAACATCTTCAATTTTCTTAAAGAGATTGTATTTATCTCCACCGTTTATCGCACATAAATCCATTTTTGAACACAGTACAGATAATAAGAATATAGTATCAAATGTATTTTTTCACACGGTTCTTTGGAAATATTATAATTTATCATTTGTAAAAATTCATGATAGATCGAAGTAGCAAGAATAAAATGTAGAAGAAATAGAAGCTTACGGTGCATTGATAGTGCACGCAGTCTGGCCAGAACTTTGATGCGCTAAAACGTCTTCGCAGTACAACTGTAATCCCTTTCAAAAGTGCTTGACCTGCGCCAATCGCGCCACCAGCACTATGATAAAGTGGCAAAGAATCGTAAAGTCTATCCGTTTTTTTCAGGCCAAGCATGGTATAAACTCCAAGCACCAGCAACATGTATCTAAAATGAGAATGACAGCTACATATCATATCAGAACTTCTCTGAACAATGAAACAGGAGAAAACGTATAAAACAGGTAGAAAAGTGAATCATATGTAAGAATTAATCATGTATACGTGACGCTATTTACAAAGTTACCGTAAATTATTAATAACTGCTGCTTTTGGAAGTCCGGTTGTGCCCGACGTGTAAATATAGATTAGTTTATCGCGTGGATTTCCCAGAGACATATCTACCAGTAATGGCTCAGGTCCAACGGACATCATTTCTTTATTAAGATCAACAGTACCTTCCAGTAAAGGTGCATCGTCTACCTCGGACCATTGATAAAGCTCTACGTCAGAGATTTTCTCTTTTACGTCACGTACAGCTGTAAAAGGATAATTATATTAATATTATCGTCGAGTACAGAAGATTATTGTGAAATTCATTATTGCATATGGGGCTTACCATCTTTCAGCTCTGAGTGAAATATTAAAGCTTTGCAATTAGCAGTGCGAATACTGTGAATAAGGCTTTCATGGCGAAGATTCGTATTGACTAGCGCAGCAACAAAACCGGCTTTGCTGAGCCCTAACCAAGTACCAACATATTCGGGACGACTTTCCATAAACAGCGCAACGGTATCACCTCGTGAATACGGTCGTGTGCGGAAATAACGTCCAACTCGGTTGCTAAACTCCTCCAACTAAAATGCATCATAATTATTATAAACGTTAGCTACATTTATTCATTTTACGAGATTCATTTTCCATGTTAACAATATGTAACTATTGGTACAGTGTAGCACTATTGTCCCAGGAGGGCAGTTTCCGGAATATTACAGTAAGTCGAGCACCCATTGAAATAAACAGAATTGGTATAACTCCCTTGAATCGTTTAGCAGAATATTCGCGTATTTTCATTATGCGTTAAGACTAATCGATATAAATATATAACTAGAGCATTTATTCACCTGTTGATACGAATACTCTTTATCTTCGAATATATATGCTATTTCTTTCGGATGTTTCGCAGCATGATTCGAAAATATTTTTGCTACGGTCATTTCTCGCTTCTCCCACCACCATAGTATTAAATTGACCTTCAGAAATCTGTAAGTTCCACTGAGGGCAAAAAATGTATTATTAAATTAATTTGACATTATAAGTAAAAATTATTCTCCGCGTTACAAGCGCTTGTCACTCTAAAAGACGATTCAACCGCATCAAATGATTTGAACGAATGAAAATAAAATAAAAATCTTTGCGCCATTTGTGTGTCAAATCAAAAGATAGGAAACTTTTTAACAACTCCTCGGCCGATTCAGGAGTGCCTAATGACTACCATTCATTTCAATCGATCCTTATCGTGACAGCAACTTGTTGATATTCGTGGAAGATTCTGGTCGGTGAAGAATTCTCGTTTAAAACCATCTAATGCTTAAAAACTGCTACGTAAGCGTATAAGTTATGATATATCAATCGATGTAGTTAAAATTGCTCGACTCAATTGCAACAAGTGTGCAATTGATGTTTACCAAAACACGCGCATAAGCTTTAAATAACGTCTCGTGTCATTGAGTAAATATAATAGTTATGTGCACACGTTAAATTCATTTATTCAAATTGAATCATTAAAAAAGATTAATTCTAAAAGTCTTGATTTACTTTTCAACAAGGCCTAAACGCGATTCTTGACATTTCTTTATTAAATTTTTTCAGTAATAATGAAACCATTAGGGTTGTATTAATGTGCACTCGAGCCATTTATTTATTCGATATAGAATTGTGTGTACGTGTTAAAAGTCTGTTGAATGCAACGAGAATACACTTAAAAGAATAATAACCATACGATAATGCGCTATAATGTAAAACGTTAATAGTTTCGATATTAATGCCAGAACCTGCTTTTCATGATAATTCGACAGTTTGTCAGAAATTCAAAAAATCTTTATATCACGTTAAGGTAATAACAATTTACATTTCTATATAATTTTTTCCAAAAAATGAACATTGAAAGAATATTTAAATAGTTAATGCTTTGGAGCGATTTGTAAAAAATCGTGAAATTATAATGACGTCGATGTAAGCCAGCGTCGATGTTATACAATATTATACATGTTACACTACGTAAGCGCAAAAAAATAATATCTTAAGTTGTTGTTTCTAATACAAACATTTAATTTGGCGACATTCGTGCTAAATGAATATTTAAACTTTAACTAATAAAAATATCTATTTGGCTCACTCATGATTGAAAAAATCACTGTTACACCATTAATAAATCAATAAGTAATTACACTAAGCGTTGATAAAAATTTAATTATCAATAGAAAAATAGCAGATAATTAGTCTTCAAACAGTTTTACGATTATTTGAAATTGAATTATTCTCCAATTAATTGCATTATGTAAAACAAACATATTTGTTTAATGGAATGACAAGCAAAGATATCCTATGTGATAATTATGTTCTTTATAAATCGTCTTATATCATTTAACTGCATAAAACCAGTGAGACGCGGAACTTCGTACTGTAACAACCAGTTATATCTTAAAACTGTTATTACATTGTCAAAATCATGCTCAAAATGTTTGAGATATTTTCCGATGGATGCTGATTTGTGGAAATATTAAAATTATGTCCAAAAGAGTCTAGACAAATTAAGAGGTTCATTTTGAGATAGACTTACAGTAGATCCCTAGGCAGTGTTCTATAAAGAATATAGATCAAATTGCGGAATTCCTTCCTGAGGAAGAGCGAGCCGATGATTAATGCTACCAATGCCAGGAGTATTTTTTGAAGGTCCATTCTCGATGCTAAGTATTCGGCTGTTGAAACGCAAAAGAAGAAACGTCAATTAAAAAATCGTCTGTTATCTCTTCAAAACAAAAAAATTTAAATGGGTCAATGTACGAAGTATAACTATGCAGCCAATCTCAATAAAAATAATAAGTGCAATCTTAGATCATACGATTATTATTAACGGTAGACGCAAAAAATTAATGGCTGATCCATTCACTATCGGAAGCGCAGCTACGGTACACATTACACACACACACACACATGCACGCATACATGGTTACGCTAGCAGTTTACTACAGTAATCTACCGTAATGATTTGTTAACGCTAAAATTGTTCTAGCACCACGACCGACACACGTATCATTTCTTACTTGGAGGCTGCATGATAATAAGATTCTACATATGTATACCTTAAGCGAAAAGAATTAATTGCAAACTTGTAAAAGCATTAAAATCTTATATTGACACAATGCACGTGCCACTTTATCATTTGGGATCTCTTCCTTGACTGATCTACGAAAGAATTCTCATGGAACCGTCGACGACTCGTGGGAAAAACGATGTGGAGAGATTATGCCGGTATTTTCAGTTTATTAATTAAGAAATGTGATTTGTGAGTTATCGCTGTGTTGGTGCAGGAGAGAAAGGGAATAGAAGCAGGGAGTATAAAGAAAAGTAGGGAGAGAGAGAAACGTAATAAGCGGGCGTGTGAACGCGTGATTCGATTCGTACGATCCGTGCGATGAGAACAGGATGGCATCAATCACTATGAGGATGCTAAAGATGACTTGGCGTAAAGAGTATAATACCAGATTCTGCCGCTGTCGAAGAGATCTTGGGTGAAGAAAGTTTTTCACAGAGCTATTTTGAGTAAGACGTAGTAATCAAGATCGCTGAAGAGAAGAGTAGAATACAATAATGGAGCGCGCTGAGGTTGAGGATACTTTCTGCCATTGGCGCACTCGCTGCAATGACCGAGAGACGACTGAAAGCCGGACGTTATCTCGCTATGTATACGTATACGAAGTACGAAGGCCTACGTACAATAAATTCTCGTCGCTGAAAGCCACTGGCGTAGTCACCAAGAACGCGGCTTGCTGGGATCAAATTCTATTCCTTGAGAAAGTGTTCAATTCTTTGTTGATACGCTCACAAAGAAATACATTCTGCAATATTCTTACAACTTTTTAGCTACAGTTTAACTCTTTTTTCTCCCTATATCGTTTCTTTTTATGGATTTATTGTATATTTGGAATATATATACTCTTGCTAAAAATATTATAAACCAAAATCACTAATATAGAATAAAGTTTCTATTAACATTCATCAATAACATAACTTACAAATTATATTTAATAATTTGATTAGATATATTAGTGTTACCTCAATCTAGAAAACTATTAATATTTAAAATTTAATTCAGAAACAATTATCTCATTGCTGATGCATATTTACCCTTCTTTCTCATTAAGAAACTTCAATGATTTCAAAAAATTTATAAATATTCTTATTTTTAACTTGAAATAATAATACTCATTCACTTTCAATCTATTAGCCCCCCACTATGATTTTTTATAAGATTATATATTTTAATTAGATGTTATATATAGCTAAACAATTAACAATATGTACATATACCAACATAGGAATGATCGTAAATTTTGAATTATTCCAAGAGCCCTTAGTTATGCAGAGTACATTTGTTTTTCTTTCTTCTTAATATTTTTCTAATGAAATCCTCAAATATTATCAAAAATAAGAAACAATCATGCCTGTACGAATACTTGATTCCTTTAATTCAAGTTTCATGACATATTTTATTAAATACATGTTTTTTATAATAAGACAGTTCTGCTATGCTTTCCTTAATATCTGGCAAAGCTCTGTGTTGTAAAGTTTTTTTAGGCATTTTTGCGAAAACTTCTGGATGCCACCGCCTGTATAATAAATGTTTATTAAAATCATAAATATATATATATATATATATAATAGTAAAAATGAAAAGTAGAAAAAGAATTTGTTATACTTAATAAGCTCCTTAACACTGGATACGTCAATAATTCTATAATGTAAATAATCATTAACCCGTGGCATATTCTTACTAAGAAAATATCTATCCATATATACTGTATTTCCTGCTAATGGACATTGTTGACTTTTTACATATGTTTGTAAAAAATTTAATAAAGAATTTTCAGCTTCTTTTAAAGAAATTATACTTTTCTCACAATCAAAAATCAGTCCTGACTAATAGAGAAAGCATAGAATTAGACATTATAAAAATAGAATATTTTTCTAAAGTTCGTTAACATGCTGACTGCCAAATGCAAGGTAAATCACAGACTATGTTATTGCCTAGGGCTTCAAATACAGTAAGTTATTTTCAACTTGGTTCAAGAATAAGAATTAAGAACCAAGGTTGTGATACACAAACCGACTTCTGTTTAATTGAATAGAAAATATAATCATGCAAACTTTATTCAGAACCAAGAAGGAAACAAATATTGTTATTACTTATGACCTTGAGAAGTACTATGGCAGTCAGCGTATTAAAGGGATGAGAAACAAACCTTTGTGTGATTAAGTTTGCACCATTCATTTAATTGATCATACATTCCATTTGATTGAGAGATTACTATATTTAAACCATCAGTAATAGGATTCAAATCTTCATCAGTAATTACACAAGCCACTTCCATTATTTTATCCTTTTCCAAATCCAATCCTGTCATCTGATAATAAAGTTATATTATAAATATAGCGATATTATAGTAAACTCTATTATTATTTATCAATTCTTACCTCCATATCCATCCATACAATATTTTTTGAACTATCCATTGTGTCTATATGATTGTTACGATGTCCTGAAATCAAAATTTAATATTAAATACTTCTATATCATACATTTTCTATTTATATCCTCATGTTTTTATTCAATAATTTAAATTAATCTATAAATAAAAAAAGTAAATTAATGTTTTACCGAATTTGTCAAAATAACGAACTATTTTTTCACTATTATTAATGCAAAAACGTCTTACTAATAAACTAATGCTGGTATTAAACATACTTAATTGTAATTTAAAAACTTTTTTCTCCTTTACACCATTACACACGTAGATAGATATAAAATAAAAAGGGTCTGTATGTTTAACCTTTAAGCTGCTGGCAAAGTAATTATAGTGTTTTTGCAATACTCTCGATAATGTATTAACTACGTATGTTATTTATATTGACAAATCTTTGAGAAAAAAAAACATATATTTTATGAAAAAATGCGGGCAGTCAAAATATTAAATCACACTTCATACACCGCGGCACCGCGTAGAAGAGTTTATTCTAGCAGTAACCTAGCTACTCTATTGTTCTGAACTATTCTGATCTGAACATTCTGAACTGATCTGTGACCTGTGTGTTATTGTTCTATAGCAGAAGCTTGCAGACGCTAGACAGTAGACAGACCATAGTGCCCATAGTGGACCATAGACAGTAGCAGTAAGCATGAGTAGCAGACATGAAACGGGACGAACTGGGACGAACGGGAACGTCGGGAATCGGGAGATTGCTCATGCGGGCCAATGCGACGTCGACATGCCCCTATAGCTCTCGCCTCTCCCTAGAGTTCCTAGGCCCATTCAGGTGTTTCCAAATTCCGCTCCACCACGTTTCTCAGTTCCTCTTTCCATTAACATAACAGTTTCGGGTTCCGGTGGTTCCGGCAGTTTCTGTGACTCTGCATCTGCTTTTACTCTTGCCTGTAACTTGTGTTCCTGCTAAACAAATCGTGCACGTTGCACGTGCGGTAACGTTAATTTTATAAACATGATTGTATAGTGCGCCTTAGTAGTGTTCAGTGGAGTCGATAATACTTCAGCGTTCTAAAGTGATTTGTTCCTATTCTGTTCTAACTCTACGTAAATCGAAATGAGTACTATCTTAGAAAAAATAGCTTCTATTGAAGCTGAGGTAACCTATAAATTAGGAATTATTTATAATCCTTTTGTTTTATTTTTAAATATTAACATGAATACTTGGTAATTAATAGATGGCACGTACTCAGAAAAATAAAGCTACTTCAGGGCATCTTGGTTTATTAAAAGCTAAGTTAGCTAAACTGAGAAGAGAGCTCATAACTCCAAAAGGTGGTGGTGGAGGTGGAGAGCAAGGATTTGAAGTAGCTAAAACTGGTGATGCTAGAATTGGATTCGTTGGTACATTCATTATTATTTTATACTAATATACATGATTTGAACCTTGCCCAACTTCCTTAATTTTCTTTTTTAATGTTTCTTCAGGTTTCCCTTCTGTTGGCAAATCAACATTGTTAAGTACATTAGCCGGTGTTTATTCAGAGGTAGCAGCATATGAATTTACAACACTCACCACTGTGCCTGGTTGCATTAAATATAAAGGAGCAAAAATTCAATTGCTTGATTTGCCTGGTATTATAGAAGGTGCCAAGGATGGCAAAGGAAGGGGAAGACAAGTAATAGCAGTTGCAAGAACTTGTAGTTTAATTTTTATTGTTCTGGATGTTCTTAAGCCTTTGGGACATAAAAGATTGATAGAACATGAGTTGGAAGGATTTGGACTAAGGTTGAACAAGCAACCACCCAATATTACTTTCCGGAAAAAGGACAAAGGAGGTATCAATTTGCAAACCATGGTAATTAACAATTATATATTAAATTCTAAGTACGAGAGCTACATATGATTTAAATGAACTTGAAAATTTTTTTTATTTTCTTATGCTAAAGAACAATTGTTTTATCTGTATTAAGTTTGTAAAATGTTTCACATGTAGCTTTCTAAGTTAAAAGAACAAGCTTGATGTGCTTACTGTCTATACCAGACAGGAATTTGACTGAGAGACTAAGGCAGTTGCATTCTTTGCCAGTGTGCACAGTCAGAGCTTGATTTGGATACAGTGAAATCGATACTGTCAGAGTACAGGATCCACAATGCAGACATCACTCTCCGCTATGATGCTACATCGGATGATCTTATTGATGTAATTGAAGGAAATCGTGTTTATATACCTTGTATTTATCTTCTAAATAAAATAGGTAAATAAGAAAAAATATTTGTAAATAAAATAATACATTTTATATAACTTCACTTTTTCATCAGATCAAATTAGTATTGAGGAGCTGGATGTTATATATAAAATACCTCACTGTGTGCCCATATCTGCCCATCATAAATGGAATTTTGACGATCTACTGGAAAAAATGTGGCAGTATCTACAGCTTGTTCGAATGTGAGTATTTTAATTATTTTTGTGGTGATTGATCTCCATATTTAAAACACTTTGATTACAGCTACACAAAACCTAAAGGACAATTACCTGACTATAATTCTCCAGTTGTGTTAAATACGGAACGACGAACTGTAGAAGACTTTTGTAATAAATTGCATAGATCTATAGCCAAGGAGTTTAAATAGTGTGTACTTTTGCATATATTATATGATTATAAAAAAAGATTAAATTAATATTTTCTGACTTATGTGAATATTACGTTGCAGCGCTCTGGTTTGGGGCTCGTCGGTAAAACATCAACCGCAAAAAGTTGGCAAGGATCATGTCCTATGCGATGAAGACGTTGTACAAATTGTTAAAAAGGTTTGATTAAATTTTGCGACCGAATCTTGCAAATTGATGTAGCAGAAATGCTTCAACTGAATCAATATCAATACTCTAAATCTTGCTAAAATTGTGTATGATAAAAATTGTCATTTTTACCGGTTTTTAAATTTTAATTGCATTTACCTAAATAAGCTGAGATTCATGATCTTGTAATCTTTTTGTAATTATTTTTGTTTTAAAGAAATATTAATACAATATTGAGGTTATTGTAACTAATCTAAGCTAAAAAGAATATAATTTTTGACATGAGCTTATTGTCATTCGTTTATATATTATTATATTGTTAAATATTAGTATTAGAAGGATCTTAGGATATATTCTTTCCTTTGTTGATCCAATAATTGTTCCAAGTGTTGACACTTGGATTTCAAGTCTACTATTTCCTTATTGAGATTTCGTATTGTCAACATTTTCTGAGATACTACCAGTTTAACTCTGAAAATGAACACATGTTTATAGGGAAGATCTAATTTATTTTCTGCAAAATCTGTCTCACCTGTTATGTATCTGTGTTAATAATATCTCCTTATTAGAATGATGATCGTTAATTTCCTGATATAATACTGTAATTTTCTTTTCCAATTCCTTTTTCTCACTCTCTATTTCCATACGTGCTATTTTTCTAGCATTATCTCTATCAGCCTTTGCACTTTCTATCAGCTAAGAAATAAAGACGCGAGGTAAAGGATCATTAAAGATTGTATTAAAAAAGATGAAGGAGCAACGGGAAGACTTACATCGTTGGAATTGACCAGATTAATCGTGCACTGCCTCAACTTATTTTCTGTCTCACGAAGCTCATTCTCAATTCTGGTCAATTGTTCGCATTTCAGTTCCAATTTGGTACGTAACGTTTCTTCGTTATCCTTGGCAGATTGGAGCTCCGCGTCGTATCGTTCCTTGGTACATCTTGAAAAAAGCTAACGCGTTATAATCCGAAATTCGCAAAAGCTCCTTCTCCCAAGCTTACCTGAGTTTATTGTCAAAACCTTTCTGCAGGATGGCTCTCGTGTCACGAGCTTCCTTCTCGAGGCGTGCGATGGCCAGCTCGATTTCTTGATCGCGCTTTTTTTTGCAATCCTGAAGAATCACGCGTTCCGCATTTTCCAAATTCTCGGATTGCTGCCTCTTATACTTCTCGAACCAGTTTTTCCACTCGCTCTTCAGAGACTCACGGATCGTTTTTATCTCGAGCTGTTGTCTCTCTTTCAAGACCTCCACCTCTCTCTACCCAATTGAAATTATTCAGACTTATTTTATCCAAGCCTTGCTCGAAATATTATATTCAATAACAACAAATTATCGTTAATGGTAAACGAATTGGGTCTGGGGACTGGAACGGGTAAAACGAGGGGCTATAATGAAGGTTTATTGAAAAAAAGGTTCTCTCTCTGTACCTGATATTGTTTGCGAGCTTGTTCAATACTCTGATCCTTCTCAGCGTCGCGTTTAATCAGTTCCTGTTGAAAAGCTGATTTTTCACGATCCAAATCCTCTATAAATTTTCTCTGCAACAAATGCATCTTGGCTTCCTGTTCGTCCAGCTTCTCTTTGTACCTGAACCATAAAATCTCCTTCTCGTTGGCCAATATCTTTTCATGACTAGCCGTTAGTTCTATCCTGAGTTGCTCCAAGTTTTGATTCATACGGCGAATCGCCCGTAATTCCGTCTCCTGCAATTCCTTCATGTGTGCAGTCCTGATTTGCTGCAGCTCCTCCTGGTGCTGTTCTACCATGTTTCTCAATTCCGGCTCCAATCCTTTCACAGTCATTGCCTAACAGACTCTAAACGATTAATTCTCTTTTCGAATATGATTACAGTAGGAAGAAACTGAACGTGTATGGTATATGTATGTAACAATGGCAAAAGTCGAAAGATTCGGATGAAACGCTGCAGGAGAGAATGGAGGAGAAGGAAATAGAGGACTGGTGGAGTTTTAAAAGGGTGGAAGATTGAGAGATACAGAGAGAAATGAAATGATATTACGGTAGGAAGAAGCTGGTCGTGCTCGAGTAGAATTAATTAAGCGTCATTCGCCCGAAGCACACACCGACCTTTATTTTCGTGGTTTTAGTCTCGAGCCAGCGTTCTCTGCGAATTTTCTCAGCTGCTGCGCAATGCTCCTTCGTCTTTCGCAATTCCACTGAGTGCCTGTCGGCCAAAACCTTCAGGTCTCGCTGCGCTTTAGCCTCCATTTCTTTCATTCTCCGTGCCAAAGCGTCGCATTTATCGTTTAACTCGCTCTTCTCCCTCAAAACCTGTTCCACGAATTTTTGATGCCTCTTTACAATCACGCAATATTTCTTCTCTTGACTATCCAGCCTGCCCTCATACCGTTTCTTCTGCGAATCTAATTTCTCGCACGAGATCTTACGCTCCTCTCTGAGCTGCTCCTTCAGCATCGCAAGAGACGCCGATATTTCCTCGATTTGCAAACGCGCCGCTGCTAAATCAGCCTTTGTCCCATCCGTCATCTCCACGTTTCTAAAATTTTACCCGATTATTCCTCTCTAAAGTCACGCTTCTCTGCACCCCACCCCACCCCCCCCCCCCTACTTTTCATACTTACCCATCGTAGTCGAGACAAGGATAACTATCGGAAAAAATCTCACAAATTTCTTTCACGGGATCCAGAGCTGACTTGTTCAATATCAGCCCATTGTTACAATTTGCTGCTGAATCAATTGCTATATTTTAACGATAGTGAGTTTTCGAGATAAATAACGATCAAAGAAAGATTGACGAAATTACCATCCTCCAGTGATCCTAGGAACGTCATCATCTCGTTGTAAATGGATTCGCTTGTACTTTCCTTCATCTCCTTTTCTGGTATCAACTGAAAAATGGACGATCCCGTGTGTGTATACATAGACATTTCTCATTTTTGATTATAATTATAGGATAAAAGCGTGTGTCTTATGCGACCGAAAGTTATGAGAGGATCTCAAAATTGAAAGACGCGGTCATCATAGTCTTCTCACTTGGTATATGTACTTCTTGTCCAGAGCGGCTGTTTCATCATCCAACTTGGCGCCAATATTCCGATTATCCGACTCGTTAAGCTTAACTAATTCGTCTTGAGTATTTTGCTCGAGGTCGTTTATCATGGTACATAGCTGCTGGAAAACCGAGTGGTCCGATTCTATTATGTTCTGGTTGCAGTCGTTGCCCTTTAGCACTTCAACTTCATTTCTCAACTCCTTCATACACTTGTCAGTTCGCGAAACGCTTAAATCATTGGCCTCATTCTCCTCCTGCTCCTCCTCTTTCTCCTTAGTCTCCACTAACCTCGGTATCGCCGAGATTCTCATTGCCCCAGATACATTCCCCGAATCAGACTCGAACCTCGTCCTCACCCTCGAATCCTCTACCGATTTACATTTTCCAAGGAACTCTCCATTGCAAGCCGCAGATTTTGACAAATTCGATCTTTTACCTCGATAGATCGGAGGCTTCGTCTCGAGCTTGGGATGAATGATACTGATCATTCCTGATGATCTCTTGAAAAATTGGGAGTTGTTCTAGTTCTCAGGGAGGAGCAGTAAACAGCGTGCGTAAATTGGCGGAGGAGGAAAGGAGAGACTTTAACTGCGTGAAAACTTGTAGCTTGTAGCAGCAGCCATGTACATGGTTGCCAAGGTAGCGAGCGATAACAACACTGATATTCGTTCCACGTAACCGGTAACCCCATAACGCCCTGTCTGACCGAGTCTCGCTCGTTCTTGCTCTGTCTCGCACCAGCCCCAACAGGAGCAGGCACTAACCCCTTTTATGCCAGGAACACGTGACGCGGTGGGTATACATATTGGAACGATAATTCCTGGCTTAGAGAAGCTTAGACGAGATCCTTGCTCCGACAAGAGCTCCAATTCTTGTCTTCTATTCCTTTTTTCTTAACGAATGAAAAAAAGATTGCAATTGTAAGAGAGTTTGTTACAATTAACGAAGTTTTTTCCTGTTATGTTAGATAGTAGTTTATATATTCAACAAGAAGGGAGCTTGTTTGTGGTTTACCCATTCGCTATTTCCACTCTCGATTCTCGTTTTCGTTCGCTAATTCTCGTTATAATATGTAAAATACTGTAACGAGTATAGTATGTATATATGCGTGTACCCTTGGAGAGAGCGAAAGGACGCATGGGACAAACACACGCATACACGTATAATGGTATACACAATGTACCTTGATACAACGTCGCGAAAAGCCTTTGACTCCGAACCGAAGTTTGGTATTGTCAAACTCTGAGAATTTTCAAAGGATCAGAAAGGATGCCTTGAATATTCCGAGCGCTAGAAATTACTTTCAGAACGATGAGAAGTATCCTGCGGAAAATGAACCTCGTTTGAAGAATAGACAGTACTTATGCCAATTTGTCTCCTCGAATTATAAAACCCTGGCATGCCACAATAATTATAAAGTTGGAAATTGTAACAGTAATATTAATAATAACAGCTTTGTTTTGTCACTGCGTGACATTTTTGGTTCTATCTCATCGGTATGTCATGCTTCCATTTTATTTTACAGCTTTTTTTTTCTTTCCTTTGTTGGATTTCATTACGAGGAATTGTCAAAATAAATACACACAGGCATTGAGTAAATCCTTTTACTAATGTTTATTAATAAACATTTCATATAGATTATTTTAATTCATTATAATTTAATACCTGTTGTTGTTGTTTTGCGATCAATAGTTTATCGATTATTTACACTATTCAGTATAAAATGCGAGTTCGAGATTAAATCATCGTTTCACACCACTATGTGCTTTTTAATTTGTGTGTTATTTAATGTTTTTTTAGGAACGAGGAGAGGGGAAGGGACTTTTGGTTATAACTTTTTATCTCGTTTGGGATAGGGCTTGAGAAAAATGGTGGGTGGGTGGATGGGCAGGGAGGTAGCGGAAGGAGGGGGAGAAAAGGATACTTTTGGTAACCATATCATGTTTTTTTTGTTCTTGCTGTCATGTTCCTTAATTTATCGGAGACACTATCTGTCATCGATTAATACAGGATTCTTATCAATGCTTGTACTCGGGGAAATTCGAAGGGGGCAGTAGGGCAGTATTCTCGTTATCACTAGTGTTGTTGGTATTTAATTCTTTAGGGGAGCCATTATTTATGTTACAATCTAGACTAATAAAGTTATCGTCTAGCGGGCATTTTATATTAGGCAAGTGATTAACATCGATTCCACGTATTTCGGGGGACATTTGTTGGTGGGATTGAGCATTTGGGGCGCCCTCCTCGCTTGGAGGGCAACCGTTTACGGTTGTCTTTGTAATTATTCCTTTTGGTTTTGCCGTTGTTACGTGAGGCGGGGGTGGATAATAGCCACGGTGCTTTGGCAGTTGTTCCACCGGCAGTTGCTGTTGCTGTTGCGGCGCTCCTCCCGCAACTCCTACGATACTTCCAGCTCCACTTCCGCACACGCTGGAGACGCTACCTCCTCTGCTTCCGGCTCCCTGGCAGAGTGGTGGGGGCTGCTGCGGGGGTCGGTGCTGCAAACCCTCCTCACTCGTCCACAGGGCTAATTGTTGTTGAGCTTGAATAAATGCATCACTAGAAAATAACAACATTACACGAGCCCATTGCATCTACATAAACGTATGTACACTAACGCTTAACTCTCACTCTCATTCGCACTCTCATTCTCTCTCTCTCTCTCTCTCTCTCTCTCTCTCTCTCTCTCTCTCATTTCAATATCTTTTTATATTACTTTTAGCATTACTACACTACTGTCAGCAAACCGATCAAGTCAGTAATCAACCTATCGTTTATATGTATACGCTATATATATCTCATCACTACCAAGTTAAAAACATTAAATTCTTGAAACTCGTTTACTAGCAAATAACTTGTGCATTTTTCTCTACATTTCACAATTAACTTTTCAATTTTCCTCAGATAATTATCCTTTTCTCGTAGTTCGGTTTTGCTTGGGTGTTGGCGTACCCCGGTGACATCGATCGATCGATTAAAATTTCATCAGTTCCCGACGCTAAATAGTTGCAAATTCCCATTGTTTGCACTTTCATACAAACAATTCTTTAATATGTAAACGCAAAGAATTATGACGTTTCCTTGGAAAATAACAAATCGCCAGTAATTAAATTTCAGAGATTAATTATAGGAAAGTCGATTAAAAACTTTATCTGGACCATTGAAATGCTTGCAATGATCAATAAAGCGCGGGTGAAAGACAATGTTTACCGGAGGAGAAGTAGCACTTTTTCATTAAAAACCGCAGCTATCAGCTATACCTTTTTCGTCGCTGTATCACCAACACACACGCGCAACCTGTCACGTGCATTCGCCAAGCGCATATATGTTAAATTCTCCGACCCCTTTCTCACTCGTATCAAACTCGAGTCGAACAAGAAATTTTCAGATAAGGATCAGTGCGAGAACTGACTGGTTATCGAGACAGTTTTTTCCCTTCTATTTTCATCTTGATGAGAAGGTATAGAAAATCTATGTGACGCCATTCGTTCATCAAAGGGGATCAACCAAATGAATTTCCCACAATCGATCAAATTGATCGATTGCGGTTTTTCAAGGATGATAATCGATTAGTTGCATGGATTAGTTGAATTGTAAGGACATGCACTAGGTATTTTGCAAGTAATGTTTTCGCTACGCATTCACAGCCAGTTATGCCGAAGCACTTGAAACAGTAGACAGATATGTATAGCATGCTAAAACGTTGCATTTTTATATTTGGACACACAAATAGCAGGAAGATTTTTTCTTTTCTTTTGTCAAGCGAGACGGGGATGCAAGCGAGCGATAAATTTCGAGAAGCTACTGTATATATGTATGTATATATATAGTAAATGAAAGGAAGGAAGATAAGAGAATTCCTATATTAGCTAATTCTACTAGCTGAAGAATAGAGAATATGCTGAGTCTATTTATACACTCTTTTTTCGATCAATTTCATTACAAAGAGGATCCGATCGATCGATTCTCTTTGAACACGCACGAGATTCATTTACTCTAGGAATCTGCCACACACCCAATCCTTATCTGAATAAACGATCTGTGATTTTAGGCACAGCTATCACGACCCCCGCGCGACCTAAGGCTTTTCCTCATTGGACAGAGGGGAAATCAAGTGTTTGCGTTACCCAAGAATAATCACTGATAAACAATCCTACCTCAGGAGCAATTATCTCGATTAAATTCACACATACACACAGAGAGACAAATGTAATTTTATTGTTTTATTGTTCCACTACGATACTTTGAATCGACCGAGATTGTTTATCCGGAGATGTTGCAGAGAAATGGGCAGAAGAATGGAAATGGGCTATAGGTAAATTACTATATATAATATAATAATAATAGAGTATTTGAATTGGTCGACGGTGCAATTGGAATGAATGAATTGGGTGTTTGAGGGGGGGGGGGGGGGTGCTATTAGAAAAGCTGAATTTGGTGTTTGTTACTGAAAGATTGGGGGATACCTTTCGCTATCGGGGGTCTCGCCCCTAGTATTTAAGCCCCTGTCAGGATCGGCAGTTTCATAGATACTCTCCTCCTCGTGCATTTGATGCGAGTGTTGATGAGTGTGCTGGTGAGAGCCGTAAGGACAGCGTGAAGTGGGATGGCGATATTCGCCGTAGATGAAGGTCGAGTCGTCGTCGCGGCCGCGGCTGCACCTTCTGCTTCTACGCAAAAATCCACCAATCCAACCTTTTTCCAACCATTTCTTCCCATTCTTTCCCCACCTCCTACAGTTTTACTTTCTTTTACGTATAAACAGACTCTGCATTTTTTTATTTGCCTTGCACACGAGCAAAAGTGCCGAAGATACTGCAACACGTACTCTCTATAGCCAATCGCGCCAGTCTTATCAATGCGTAGTACCCAATACTATTGCACGATACCATGATTACGATGATACTGATTATAATTATAAACATTTTTTCTATCGTTGCAGAGCGCTCCAAACTTTGCACGGTGCTTCAATGGAGCAAAGTATAAACGGCAAATGCGTTGGTCAATTATTGCTGTCCTTTTGCGCGTCCATTACCACCGTTTTCAAAATTACTCCAAAGCAGTTTGATGGCAAACAAGAAAAAAATTATGGAGCGCTCTGCACGAATAATAATAATGCTGATTTACATAATTTCAATGATGATGATGATGATGATGGTGATGATGATAATGATTACGGTTATGATTATGATCGTAAAATTGAGTAAGACTTGTAAGCGTATAATAAAGTGCCAAATCGAAAAGAGAATTCTGTACATTATACATACAATATAGTATAGTATACAGAATATTTAGTAGATAAAAGTAGAGCGAGATAGCCTGAAACGAGCAATAGCGTATTTAAGTAATTGTGGAAAAAGAAAAGAAGAAAGAAAAGGGGAAAAAATAGCTGAGCTTAGCTTGTAGAAGAGATGAGAAGTAAAAATTCTGCACAATTCGATAATGCTGATTGGAGATAAAGAAAATCAGCAGTAATGGTCGAACTACTCGCTATTTTGATAAAAGAAAATTTGAGCTTGAAAATGATAATATCTTAGGTATATAAAAATACCAAGAAATAATATCTCGAAGCCGAGCAAGGCGTTCTCCAATTGAGAATTAAGGGTTGGTGGAAAGTGTGTGGAGGGCGTGGAAATGGAAAGCGGAAGGGTGACGTCGTTGTAAATCCTATATCGAGTGAAGCGAGAGATATGGGAAGGTTGAAGAATGAAGTTATAATTGGAGCACTTTATGGATGGCTGCTGCGCATGACGTAAGAGGCTCCAATTGTTAGCTGGGAATAATTGGAAAATGAAAGGTGAAGGGAGTGAAATAAATGCTGTGAGTATCGCGCGAGGCTTACCCCTGAGGGGATTCGCTGCAGATGGAGGATGCCGGTGGTAAGCGGATCCTATAGTGACGATCTGCCTCGTTTTCGGAGATCCTGATGTCCTCCGAGGCACTCGGGCTCATGAACTGGCGCGCTCCGCAGTGGTCGATCTGCCTTATCAAATCCTCCAAGGTCCGTATACGAATGGTGCCACAAGGCCTTATCACTTCCGAATCGTCGTCGTACTCCTGGTTGTCCATGTTGTCCTGACCTGATAACCCGATATACTCCTCTCTTAATCAACTCGTCCCAAACCAACTTTATCCATTAAAGCATATATATATATACATATGTGCATCCAACACCGACCAATCTTATTCATTATATATAACAATTGATATATGCTATATATATATATATAGGTCTCTGTTTGCTAATTATATTCCCGATTCGCGACTCGATGATAGATCAATATATAGGAAAAATCATAATGACGAACCTTCGGCATCCTTTCTGTAAGCGTCTGGGTAGCCACAATCGGCTAGTGACTTTCTGAGAATTTCGTCATCCGGTAGATTTCCGCTTCCGGATGGAGTCCCGGAGTGCTCTCGGCAAGCCTCGGCATCCCTGAAGAACCCGATGATCTCCTCGTGGTAGCCGTTCAATCTGTTGAGCGTCCGTTCGACCTCCGCTATGCCACCACCGCCGCCCACACCTGTTCGAAACATTCGTTCAAGGTCAAACTGTGTATATCGAAGGGACTTAGCTCTCCCTCCGTCCGTGCCCTCCGTGGCCATGGGTCCATGAAGGGTCCGTCTCTCAGGGGCACGGATCTCTTTCATCGATTTCGACTTGTCTCCCTCGCCCCTCGACCCACCCCCGCGGCTCCCACTCCCAAGGACGCTCCCCCAAATTTTAAATCTCGAACGAACCTCGGCATCGTGCTATATCTATGTAGTATACTGGCAGAAATCCCTCCTCGAGAGCGACCACTGCCACTAGACTTATAGCTGAGCTTCTTCGCCAGCTTTTACAAAGAGCTATATATATATATGTAGGTATACTACCTATACTACACTATATATACACGACCTGCGATCGGATTCTACTAGAGTTGTAACGAAAGTGGCCAAATCTCTTGGGCGACATGATTCGTTTTGTTTCTTTTTTGCGTTCCAGTCTCGGAAAACGAATTTGCCCGTTAAAAGAAAAAAAAAGATGAGAATTTGATCATCATGAAAATTGGAATTCCATCCCCTCTCGCCTCCTTCTGCTTCGGCGATGATGAAACGAGAGATGAAGGAATCCAGGGGAAAAAGAAAACCGAGAGATTTTCTAGCAGAATCGGAGTCCGCGCGCCCAAGGCTACACCCTTCATGGTGAACGTGAAAAAAAATGGCAGAAAGATGAGCTTCTCGTCTTTCTTTTCTTTTTTCTCGTTTCTTTTTTTCTCTTTTCTTTTTCTTTAAGTTCAGCATGCCCACTTTGTCGTTACAACTATCAGGCATTACAATACCGTAACCACCGGGTTTCTTTAAAATTCCCTTCTCAGGCAACTTTGCGAGACTGTTTGGTGGGAGATCAATGAAAGAGATATCCTCCTCTGCTCCCGTACCTCCTTCCTCCTGCTCCATTCCGGGCCTCTTCGCCTGCTGTTTGGGCTCCCTGAAATCACGTCGATTACAGAAAATAATTAGCGACTGAATCACTCGGCAAGACCACGTGACTTTTCTCAGCCCATGCCAAAATCAATGAGAGAATTTAACCCCATTTATTAGCCCTTTGTATTATACTCGGTGCACCAAATAACTCTCCTCTCTACAACATTATCATTTTCATCCATTTGGTAATAAGCTTTTTCTTACTTCTGATTCGCGCTGTCACCGAATATAATTCTGCGTGCATCGTGACTTACCATCGTTCGATCAGGATTTTCCAACTGAAAACTTTCATTTCGTCTAAAATTTACGTGCTACACAATACACACATAGATATAATACTTGTTCGATCATATCTCAGCCTGGAAATTGTTGCAAGAAGGAGTGGTAGAATGGTGAAGCTTGTAGCGTGCGAGAACACAAAATATATAGATATATATATAGATATATTTATATACTACATACGTTTATGTACACACATACAGGATGCATCACTTGAAATACCCCGGAGAATATATAGCTGGAGAAAAAACCTATATATCTTCGTAACTATAAAAGACAATAAATTTTTAAATAAGAGCTTTTCGAAGCCCTTATTTCAACCATTTGCATTCGGAGAGATCTTATGCAAATTTTCAATGTCTTTAATGGTTATGAAGATAAATATATAAGCACTTTTTCTTACACACATATATATATATATATATATACACATTGCTTATCAGGCGCTCCAAGTGGCGGATCCTATATATATGTGCAGCATGCTTCATGCAATAACGGGACCAAAGAGCCGAAACTCCCCCTATATACGAAATTAGCTATTTCCAACTAAAAATTATTCGACGATTCTTCGCTCAATGGATTTTTCTCTTTATCGCTCCTCGCTCGAATTTTCATGGGATTATATCGACCTTCGTCATCGCGCGCCTATATATCTCTCTCTATATAGATATATATTTATATATATGTGTGTGTACGCATACACTGTAGCTCGAGAGAATCTCACAGTAGCAATTGGCAGTGTCAATCCCGATGACACTTGTCCATCGGAATATGATCGCAGTTAATCCGTACTGATTCGATTAAATGCTCGACGCCACGACTGACCAATCGAGCAAAGTTTTCGCGTTCTACTCTAGCGCGAGCTGCGGACAAACAGAACAGCGATGTGTAGAGTGGTATTGGTGAGATGTAGAGATAACCAGAGAGGAAGGGGTGGATCATGAGCGGGAGTCGGTGTAAAGAGAGACAGAGAGACAGAGAGTGTGAGAGAAAGAGAGAGAGAGAGAGAGAGAGAGAGAGAGAGAGAAAATCAAACTACTCTCCAAATCCCAACTCTAAACATGCACTTCAATTACTGTGATATGATTTACATGGTACATCGCTTGGATTGGTCTGACCGCAAAGGCCGTCTCGTATGGAAAACACGAAAATCCCCTAGTTCCTGTATAAATCTACAAATCAAAAATCATCGCGTATCCCCGGACGCCTGGGAATTACCGGAAATTCCGCCTCGGATTATTGGCTTGTACTGTTCGATACTCTTTCTCACTCTCCCTCTCCCTATCACTTTTTTTTTTGTACATTTTTCCATCCCTGTTGAAAAACTCTCCTTCCTTTTGGAACGATAATTTTTGGAAGAATAAAAGATCAAGGTGGTTGCGGGAATAAAGTGGGTGAAAGAAAAAGATATTGAATCCTACCGAGGTAATCCGAAATTGCGCAATATGATAATTGAAAATGATTGGACGAAATGTGATTCGGAGCCAAATGCATCGAGCCGTTATGTAAATTTCAGGATAACCGGAATATTTACCAATCAGTTGATGCGAATAAAAATGTGATAAGAATAAAGTGGTTGTGCGTCATTGAATATTAAATATCCGAGGGAAAACTCAGTATCTCGCTGCTTCTAAGAGTATAGAATTGTAAAAAGAGAATATAGTGCTGGAAGATATACGAAAAAAGAAGGAGGCGAAAGAGAGATAGAAAGAGAAAGAAAGAAAGAGAGAGAGAGAGAGAGGGAAGAGGAGAGAAGCAAGACTTTTTCAATTTTACAACCCTCTCTTTCCCTTTTTTATGTCCCACGTGCAGATAAATTATAAATAATGAAAAAGATGGTGCTTCGTGAGTCACTGCAGATATATGAGCGCTACGAAGCAGATCAAAATCAAGAATATTAATCAAAATTTTTCGCTCTTTCACGCATTCTCAATATGTATATAGATTATTTTATCAATATTAATGTTTGCAAAAAAGCAAGCTTCTTTTGACAATCGTAAGATGAATGTTTGGAAAACGTATAAAGTTAATCGCTGCTTCTCATTTTGATTAGACTGCTTCGTTATTTTCCGGTAAGAATAAAGTCTGAATTGCGAATATGTCAGGTGGACGTATTCAAACTGAATGCTTATAAGGGGTTTTACATTAAGTTTCCACATAACAGCGGAAATACACGCGACTTACTTGAGTCTTGGCCCGTCTGCCGATGGGACGTTATTCGGGGATCGAAACAGCACGCGTTGATTCTCCTCGCGGCTAGAAATAGTTCCAATGTATAGCCTTGTCGATCGCGATTAATCAGATTGTTTCTCCCCCAACCCAATAAACCTCTCCAGAGAAAAGAAGAATTTCAAACTCGCGTCTCACTCTTTTCAAGTCCAAAAAGATCTTTTTGCAAAAATAACGTCTCTTCTTCTATGATTGAAAATTGAATGAATTTTGTTCGCACGATTGAGATAACACGGACCGAAAATTGGAGAAATTTTTCCATATCGTCATGATGCTATATGTATATATGTGAAAGGAGAAAATAGAGTGAGAGAGGAGGCAAAAGAGTGTAAGGGAGGATATAGGTGAAAATGGACAATTCGCGACAATTTTCCGTGAAGCTCGTCTCGTAGCGTGAATTTTTCCGTAATATAGCCACAAAAGACGTGAATGTTTCACGGGTAGAACGAAAATTAAAGCAGAATGATCAGAGAGTAAGAGTTTCCATGTCATGTGATACATAAAAAACTGGCGTGTTAGATGATATTTTGATGAATAGTGTTCCCGTGACCAAGCGCGATGTATGACATATATAGTATATACTACATATAGAAGCGTAGCAACGTCATAAAATAATAAGAGAGCAAAGAAGAGGAAAAAGTACACTTTTACGTAGTGTGTGTGTGTATCTGTATATGACGTATAGTGTCTGGTTTTATAGCCAAAATTCTATCGCGTTTTTATATGGAATGAACTATGTTCGTTGAATTAAGTGTTTGATAGGTCGAATGAGGCTGGTCGGGAGAGAGAAACAGTATATGAAACGGGCTTATGGGAGTGGTATCGGAGAAGAGAATGAGAGAATGAGAAAGAGAGAGAGAGAGAGAGAGAGAGAGAAAGCTAGTCCAACCTGTAAGTGGGCATGGTGCTGAAGGTCAGCATCCTCGTGACATTGTCGAGGGCAGCAGTTTCCGGATGATGGTTACTCGGCACGTTGCTGTAGCTCTTCTGCGGCGGCTTCTTCGAGTAAGGCTGCTCGTATTTTTGGACGGTGCTCTTCCTTCTGCGGGAAATTCAACGATTATCGTGGGCACAGAGCCCCGGACTACATACAGGACCAACATTCAAACTTCACAGGAAGCGCATGCTATCTAATCTCATACTACTCGATGCCATTTCAATCCTCCTTTTCTTCACCTCATCCATCTGACCTTCCTTTCCTTTCTCCTTCAAGGCCATCCTACCTTCCACGCTTTCCTCAAACGTCCAATATCGCTCAGATCTTTTCCTCCATTCTTCGAACTTCGTTAAAAACGGCCGACTTTACAAACAAATATATATCCAGTACTCTGATCTTCTTTGCCTTTCTTTCTTTCATTGTTCACTCTTTTGTTCATCTATCAGGAAAAAGAAACGAGACAGGAATTTACCTTTCGGAGCTTCGAGAGTTTGAGTCTATTTTTTAATCTCGCCTTCTTCTTTTGACACACCGCGCCGACGTATAATAAAATCTATGCTTTTTCATAATAAGAGCGAAACTTGCATAGTGAATAAGATCTCTCATCTATAAAACGTACTGCAGATTTTTCATAAACGTTGCGACCAGTCGCGTCGACTCTCAACGAACAATAAATAAAATGGATAGAAAAAAGTTTGTAGAATTACCACTGTACGCGATTAAACCTGGAAACTAAACGTATTTTCCAGAGAGTCCAACGAGCTTTGGTGGAAAACGTCGAAACAAATTTTTAATTGCAGGAGTTAGAGGTGGCTGGACTGAAAGTCCAGAGAGTGATAGAGAGAGAGAGAGCGGGGAGGGGGGACGAGAGAGTCAGTGCTTGAGCGCAAATTTATTCCATTGAAGTACGACCGAGACTGCTTTGTTTATAATTAATTATCATTTTGCCTGACGCACTAACAAATAAGGGGAGAGCTTGAATTTTTCACTCGCCTTGTTCAAGGCTTTAAATTAATTTTATCTCCCCGTTCATATGAATTAAATTCCACAAAGCTCAATTTGTTTCAACTCCAATTTGATTGGTTGCTCTTTCTCCTTTCAAGTACGCGCCCCACTCTTTTTTATTCAACTTTCGTGATGGATTCATGGATCGCCGAACAGGAATTTACTCGACAGAACGGATTTAATAAAAAAAACAACAACAAAAAAACAGCAGCAAGAAGAAAGAAATTTGTCAAATTTTAGCTGATCGACTTGCGGTGATTTGTCAAATTTTTATCTGCCTCTTTTTTCACTCCTTTTTAGCCCTTCATCTTCTGCTTCTTTCTTCGTTTTTTCCCCTTCTTCCGACTCTTCTTCTTCTTGTTCTTCTTCTTCCTCTTCCTCTTCTACGTTTCATTTTCATTTGATTTTTGTTACACCATCCTTCTCACAGCACCACCGACACGGCTTCATTTTGCATCTCATGTGCATTGCAAATGTAACGCGCGTCAGTTTGTGTCACTCGCCCAATGGCAACACTGTATAATCTTGCTTAATCCGCCGATACCAAATTGTCCCAGTTATTTACGAGCATTTTTACAAACGCCAAGCGTCGCGCCATTCGTTTGTCATTTTTCATCCGAAATCAATAGAAGCAACAAATAAACGTGACAGAGAGAAGCAAACTCGTTGTTGCTATTAAAATAATATAACACGCGAATAAAGTCGAGTGTATATATATATATATATATATATATATATGCCTCTTTGCACCGTTCATCACTGGGACTATTGGTAATCGGTGAGTAGTAGTATTAGTAATAATGATCAACACTGACAAATGTATAAATTATGATCTAGCAAGCTAATCCATGCAAGATGGAAGAAAAATAGTGATCCAGTGAAAATGGTACAACTGGCCTTAGAAAACCCCGTGCATCTGAGTTCCCCCTTCATTGCCAAGTACCATCAATCGTAAAACAAAAATGATGACAATGTGAAAAGACAAAGTGAAACAATATACATACATTGAAAGGTAGAGAGAGAGAGAGAGAGAGAGAGCTTGAGAAAAGCTGAAGCTTGCAGGAGGATGCCTCGGGAGTATTAGGTATATATGTAAATTAAGCTATATATATATGTATGTAAACTTAATAATAATCCAATAATTTTCTTGGAAATGATTAAACGCACCCTCAAAGATCCGAAGGAGAGAAACTTAATCGGTGCGGTTCTAATCCGCTGGAATCTATTTTGTCCCAAGCTTGATAAGAGTATCCTTGAGAAACCCTGAACTCACCCAGGACAATTAAGAAGGAAAATTATCGGGTCACCCTCCTGCATCCTGCTAACCTTTAACCGATATCATAATTAATCAAGCCGACATTATAATAATTGATTGCTTCCCATCAAGTTTTGCCGCGCGCAATAACGAGTTGGCCAATTTCTTTCGTTAAGCTCGACCCAAAGAGAAACCTGATATCGGTTAAAGAGTCTTCGAGTTTCGATCTGCTTGCAAAGTGCAACAAAAGAAAAAAGCTGCAAATAATGCGAAGCGTTGGCAGGCGCGAGGCTTTCGCAGGAACAAAGAAAAACGGTTGTTGTATTTTCGTACAGAAGCAAACATTCCGAATAATGAAAAGAAATTGTTTTTGTAAATTAAGGTATACCTATACATACATTCTGTCGATATAATTTTCGACGATTGACAAAATTTCGCGCGATTGAGAATAACGAGGCACGATTTTTAGTCCCGTGCGATAAATCGAGACTAAAAAAAACATAAACAAAAAAAGATAGAAAGTCAGTTTTGCGATTGAGTTTATCGCGCTGCGTGCATTCGTGCTTGGCAAATCTGTTTAAGCAGCATCGTTCGAAAGCCGTTTCGCAGCTATAATCGGCGCAAATGCACACTGGGATGCCGCAGTTTCGTGAGATTTGCAACAGAATGCGGAATACTAAACAGAGAAAAATACAGTTATGATCACCCGACATTACCCGATCACACCGCGCTGTCATATCGTCCAGCTCCAAATCAATAAACACCGATCTCAAAATTCTCTCGCCCGAGAAAATTTTTCAATCGGATTTTTTTCATGGAGGGTTGTGGTGGAAAATCGATAAAATAAGGAACGGCGCAGTATTGGCAGTTGCCGGGCGATCCGAAAAAATTCAAATATATAATAAAAACAATGGTATAAAAATTGTAAATCAATATACATTGAAGCGCAGAGAGCTGGAGTCTACATAATGATATATCGAGAATATGGAAAGATATAGGTTTGCGGTGGTGTTGGCGGTGAGGAAGGCATTGAGAGAAAAGGGCTGTGAGGTGGGGTAGAGAAAGAGAGAGAGAGAGAGAGAGAGAGAGAGAATACAGATAATGTTTAAAATAGATATAATGAAATACGTAAAATATATTTAAAAGGACATAGAAAAAACAATCTACGTGTATGTATCTGCACACTAACCTGAGACAGAGGGAGAAGTTTTTATGTACTACGACTGACCTGTAGCAGAGAGCCACCAGAGCAAATACTACGAAAACACCCCCTACCACCGACATGAGCATACCAACTAAAAATACTGTGTTCGAGCCGTGGTAGTTCTCTGGTTTTTCGATAGTTAGAGAGCGAGTTAGAGCGATAAGTTTCGATTTACGAATCGCCGATTTTCGTTTTGACGAGTATCGTGGCGTTTTATTTTTCGTATCCGAGCGTCCCACAGCATGCAGACAGACAGAGATCGCAGTGACAGACAGAAACAGACAAGAAACAGAGAAGCCAATATCAGCACATATACATATACATATACATATACATATGCGTGTGTAGTTATAAGTTAAATCTATACTTTCGAGCTTATTATAGTTATAAGTGTGTCAAGTTTATGGGGGACCTCGTGTGTATATACGGGGGTCTTAATTTTTCATATGGAGTATATATCACCTACGCTTCGCAATCTACAACTGAATTTTTCAGTTTCATCCCCCAACACTGTATATACTGCATACTATTTTTACTTGTGGCAATAATTCGGCCATACAAGCAGCTGGCACATCGTGTGTTTTCTCGTCGTGTGAGTGAGCTTGTCGCACTCCGAGGGACGAAAATTTCACACTCGAGTCAGTGACGCGACGCGGAGTCTTGGAACGAATAGAATCGGATGAATTTTATTTTTCTGGGATTCAAAGAATTGAATTTCGTGCGAGAGACGTCTTTGCGATATTATTCGCAAATTTTCATCGTCTTTTTTGAAAAGAATTCTTTATTTTCGTTTTTTTTTCCGACACTCGATTGGTTGTAAAGATTACAGGGGGGGGGGGGGGGTGAGAAATGCCGTGAGACTTGCAGAAGGAAAATGTATACCGATCGAATCGAAGAGGTTTTCTTTCGGGAGAGAAGAAGCGTGAGAGAGAATAATATATACATATAGGCGAAGAGACTGCAGAGATGCAGAGCGGGAACGTCCGTAGGCGTGCGACAGCCTTCGGAAGGTTCGTTTGGTCGTGGTGAACTTTTTCAGGCTATACGTGTTGAAGATGTTAACCGTTAGCACGTGTAGCATAGTCATCGGATCATGATTAATTCAACGCACTATGCTACGATCGCTTTGGCGTATCTCTCAGGGGAGTGCTATGTATATATATGTGTATATATACTTGTTTAAGAGAGACATATATATGTATATATAAATATCGGTGCACAGGCCGAGCCGTCGAAAACGGAGCCAGCTCCGACGAATTTGTTTGAAACGCTTAAAAGACGCGCGTACCTTGAAATTTTCTCTCGGTGGCGCTGTAACTCCTCGATTAAACGGTACCCGCGAGACTTTCTCACCAAGCTTTCCCGTTTCGACTGGCACGGCCTGCCTATGCAAGTGTATACGTATATATATGCTTTTTTCTGTACTCTCGACACATACCTACAGCTTATTCAATATATATATATATTATATATATATAATGTACATAAATATATATATACACATACATAGTATAAGTTAACATCGAGTAAATAGGCTAAGATAAGAATCAATAATTATAAGAGCATTGACGGCCGCGTGCGATGCCTCCTCATCATCCAGCTAGGCACGAATTACTTGACGACGACGACAGGCGTTGATCGAACCCACTCAGCTCGGCTCAGTGGGCTCTCACGTGGAAGTAATTTGCTACTGTACCTGTAGCAAACAGCTATTAGTGCAAAACAAACGAAGACGCCCTTCACCCCAGCCACCAGGATTATTACCATGAAGCCCGTGCTAAGATTGTTGTTCGTTCCCTCTGAAACGACCAAGCAACTTTTTTTTTAACAAAACTCCACCAACCCTGGATTCTCGAGCCAGTCGTTAATTTGTTCTTTTTTTTTTATTTCTTTTTCTCTCTGTTTTTTCATTTCTTTTGTTTCTTTTAAACGAGCCAGCTGTCATTCTCACAAATTGCAGTAATATTCAGAAAGAAGCATGGGGTAGCCGGACCGCGGATGCTCCGATTTTTCAGATTAAATACCAGTCGAATCGCTGCTCTCCCAGCTGAGTTAAACGCGGGAGACGCGACGCGGGAGAGACGGGGACGAATATTTTTGTTCGAGTCATACCTCGAAGCGGGGGAGATGGGGAAAAAATGGAAACTACACTGTGTTTCCCCGCGACGCGATACAGCTTCAAACTTCGGGACACTTTACGCCGCGCAAGATTTTCAGTGGAGCGAGAGGTGTAACATACCGAGGAAGCTTTTGTTGAAAACTCACTTGGAATTCCTTTGTATAACGAGAAATGTGAAGTTACATTTTAAAAACCAAAGCTGACCCAGTTACATTTTGTACGCGTTCTTCGTTAAATGCCTTGGTCTAGAGAGAGAGAGAGAGAGAAACTCATACCGATAATTATACCGAATTACTTTCATATTTATTTCTCGGTGCTTTTTTTCCGCCATCCAAAAGATGGAGCATCCACGATCCGAGGGTAAATATTCCCAATCAATATTATGGCTTACAACAAGAGCTGGAAAGAAAAATTTTGTATTAAACGTTCGATCGAGTGGCACTGAATTGCTGGAAGGGTAGCATAGATTGGCGCATGTATAGATCCGATGAGCTAAAAAGATTTTCGCATTTCCCTTTATTGGAGAATATATCCGATTTCTCTCAGATGGAGTAATAAACAGTTAATTGCTGCGAAAAATCATTAAGCGAGTTCTAATGCAAATAATGAAGCCGAGGCTATAGAATAAGGCGGAGAAACACAGGCTTTTCCGGAAGAGAATCTTGAAGATAAGAAAGAAACTCCATCTGAGATTCCCCTAGAAAAAGGGAATCCTTTCGGATTCTCCTGATAAAGGGGTTGGATTTTTCAAGTGACGGGGTGGGGTTTTCAGTATAATAGAGCTATCCACTCACACAGTGCGAGCGTGTGTCGTGTTATTACGTGGCTGTTTCTCGCATTTTATGTGCTCAGCTGATGGTATGACCCCCAATAATCAAGGCTAGGGGCTTAGGGGTTGGGGGGGGAGGGTGAGTGTTATCGCGAATTAAGAGCGAAACCGGGGTGCAGTTATCGGAAACCGAGTTCCCCCTTAAACGCGTTCCATCCGAAGCGTTTCCAGCCCTGTTCCTCTTTTTCCCTCCCTACGACCCTTCACCGTCATACCCCCCTGCCCAAACCTTCCACTTTTTTTTTCTCGATATCCCCCTCGAAGGCTTTGCCAAAGTCGAGGACGCTCTCGAGCTCCATGCAAACTACGGTGCGATAAAACAATCACTTCGCGCACTTCACCACTGAACTAAGAGGGCTTCACTGTCAAAGATGTTGACTCGAAAATTCTACGCGAAAATCTCTGATTTTAAGAGGATTTGCTCCAATCGCAAAGCACGGTATTAATTATCAAAGACAAAGCTAGGAATTGTACCGGATCGGATTAATTGGAAAATAAGAGGGAAAAAAGTGTTTCGCTTTTGTTTCGCAACAAACGAATCAAGCCGGCTATGTACCGTCGACGAAAATTTGCCAAAAGTTCTGCAACGCTTGAAAAATTCATTCTCCTCTGTCCTAATACGCGTAGCAAAGCCGAGTACCTGATAGATAATCTCTCCTCGGTTGTACCGTTGGTTCCGGCGACGGACGAAAGCAGCCAACTCCAGATTGGAGGAGGAATCAATCGAGGGATGTTTTAATTATCTCCGCTCTATTTTTCCACTCAATTAGCACCAGGATCGATAGAAGCTGTAACAATTAATTGGCTAAGCCTGTGGTATAATTTTTTAAACAGATTGTTGCCGACCCCGACTAATTAATCGGCCGTTTGTCGAAATTAAAATGGAATCGGCCACGGCTGGATGCCGCTCATTAAAAGCTTTAATGGATTTCCACAAAACTGTCCTATTGAATTTGATCAAATTGGCCCGGATCGCGATTATCATCGAACGGGGCACCGGAAACGGGACCGGGGGCCGAGGGGCTTGCCACCGCTATTTTCAGAGATTTATCATCGACGCCCGATAGAACCGATGGAAAATTACTGCTCCAGCGGCACGTCCCACCCCGGAGCTGACTCAGACTTGTATCGTACGTAAAATTGAAATCTCATCCCCCTTTGGAGCGCGAATACCCCTATCCTTCCCATCAGAGACCTCCTATGATCCAAAATTATTGCCCCGCGAAATGGTACGAACGCTGGGCTTTTTATTGATCCCAAGCAAATGGCTCCTACTTTATTTTTCCTTCGGACCCTTTCTCCTCCCCACCTTACTTTCTTCGCCATTACGACTCACCCCTTTCTCTTTCTTCAGAAGGATATCATTCCCTTCAATTTTTCCCATCGTAAATTTTCTTCGCCCTCCCCCCCATTTTCATTCACTGCACCCTGATTTGCTGCTGTTCCTTGTACGCACACACACACGCACACACACATATATACGTGAATATTTTCGTTTGTTCTCTGTTTTGTTGCTCGTTTACTATATTTTTCCCTTTCTTTTTTTTACTCTCTTCTTTCCTCTTCGGCAAATGTCCACTTCTCGACGCGGCGTTTCTAATTTTCTATCGATTTCTTTTTTTTTCACCTAAATTGTTGCTTTAAAGAGATTCGCGACCAATTGATTGCTTCACGTGGGTTGGCAAGGGCTGATATTGGTAAATGAATTTTTGGACGTTCTCCAATTTTCTTGCATAGTTTCTCTTCCCTCGACCGAGAAGAAGACATTTGCCAAGGTGCAGAATTCTGTGTTAAAAAATATATATATATCATCGCGACGCTCTCCTGGCTGGCACAGCTGGAAAATGTTTAGTTCTTATTTTCCTAGGCACGTCCACCTAGAAATTTCTAGACATTGTTTATGGTTTCCTCTTATGTCGTATGCTCGTTCAAACGAGAGATCGAAAGCTTTCGATTAAATATATGGAAAAGTGGTAACAACGGACAACCGATGACACATCGAAGATTTATAATTCTTAACGCTTGCTCGAATAATAATTTATAATTATGGCTTCAATTTCTCCAAATTTATCCTCCTCTTTAACTTTTACAATGGTAATTAAGAGGAAGAGTGTAAGAGGAAGGGGGGGGGGGGGGGGTGGGTAGGATGACAATAAATAGACTATCGTTATAAAAAAACGATTCTTGTTCGATTAAAGGAAATTCTGGTAGGCCCGGCCGTATAGCGAAAATTTATGGAAATTTGTTTCAATTCGAAAGTTTTCCATTTCCTGTTTTCGTCGATGGATATTTATCGATAGATTAGTGGTTGGTCCAGGTTTAACTCAGACGTATTACTCACCGTAGGGGGTCTCTTTCTTCTCCAGTTTATTCTCTGAGCTACCTTTACCGGGTGCTGGGGTAGTGGTAGTCGTTGGTGTTAAAGTTGGTATGTCCTGCTCGATAGAACAATCTGGTCCGCTCCAGCCAGGAGAACAATAACACTTGTTCGCGTTTGTGCACACCTGTATCCAAAGAATTACTGTCCCTTAAAATCTCTATGTTATAATTAAAGAGCAAAGCGAATAATTGAGAGAGCCGAGAACTTACGCCATTTCCTGAGCATTCATCGTTTCCGTGGTTACTAGGACATTTATCTTGGTCTATGTGCGGAAAAAGGCTCGTGCAAGTTTGATTAACGCAGATCTGAAACATTGTTTAGTTTTCTTTTGTATGGGTATAGATAGATAGGCTTCGTGCACCATCGTTAAACGAGAATAACGACTAAATTGAAGATAAACAAGCTTCGAGTTTGTTGTTAACCTTATTATATCATAATCTACCCAGCATTTTAGCATAATCGTATTGGTCCTATCATTCGATTAATCGAACCTCGTCATAAGTGACGACGAAAACTTTCAGTTTAGTCGGATTATATATAGCAATATTTGGAAGATCGTCAACGGCCCTTGTTACATATACAAGCTTTCAAATTACCGATTAATTTGGAGTTTTTCTTCAAAACTGTTATCGAGGACAAACTCACCAAATTGTCTCCACAGGATGTACCGTCACGAACCAATCCCATAAGAGGCATCTCTGATCCCTCCACTTTTCCTGTGGTGGCTCTGAAATCATCGATCGTTTTTGTTCATTAAACATATAATAAAGTTCAGCAAGGTTCTATTACTCACTTGCATTCGAATTCCTGTCCCTTGATGGTAATGATGGTCCTGGAATATTGCTCGTCCATGCCATCTATCACTGGTTGCTTGTTGCCAAGCTGACACTGGAGGGATCCACAGCGAACGTTTCTGAAATAACAACAGCTCGGAATTAAAAGAATTTAATGCGTGAAATATCGAATCTTTGAAACACCTCCGTTCATTTTGCATTACGAGATATTTCGCCCGTAGGATATTCGGTCAGAGTCTTACGTAAATATGTAAAGTACATTACGTCCCGCTTAAATCATTTCAACAAGAATTATTACGGAGCTTTCAGCTCGTATATACCATTGTTTTCTGACAAAGAAAAAAAATTATCCGGTCGAGCTAGCTATGAGAAAGTCGTCATAAAAAAAAACGTTGACACGTACTATATTAAACTTATTGGCTCCTCTCTTACATCGACTAGCGAATTCACGCAAGCGTATATATACAAGCACATACATAATACAAGTTAATCTGATTTTCTCGCGCGAGGAGCAGCTATAATTATTTGAAATAGAATTAATCAAGTTAATGGTTATAAAGGTTTATGCGTGGTATAAATTTAGTAAATTTGGCAAATTTGTCGGTTTTTACGATTTTACGAATGGATCGTGGAGTGCTTTTTAAGAGCCATTCCTAAGTTGGGTGCTTCGGCAAGAAATTAGCAGAATTCGGAAAGACTTTAAGCAGAGTATTGAATGGGGAAGAGGAAAACGTTAAAGCACTGCCCGAAGGGACATTTTACCCTCGCGAGCACTAAGCCGAGCTCTATTTGACGCAAGAGCTACAGACAGGGTTCTTGCCTGATCACACTTATCACCGATTTTATGTAACCTTAAAGTTGGCTTTATTATAGGAACTCTGCGGGCAAGTCCCGCTAGAATCTCTCAGGCGAATTAGCTTTACGAACTCGCCCCTGGCTGCGGTCGAGGGTTTATAGGCCGCGAATGGCTCCGACGGATCTATTCGTAACGTTCCGGGGGACAAAGGCTGGAATAAGAATAAGAAGAGGCATAAATAAAGCGAACTTACTCGGGCTCGCATTTGATGTAATGGCCGGAGGCGTCGGTCCCGCAATGACCGCTGATGGATCCTTTCGAGTTGAACTGCTCGAAGCACTGCTTGTCCGCCACGACGCCCCCGTAACCCCAGACTTGCTCGCACTGCAGATTCAAGGCCGGGCAGACCCCGTTGAAACAGTAGCCGGCATTGTTCGAGCAGGGACTCCCGTTCTTCTTGTAAACGTCAACCGGACACTGCCCAGTTTCTCCGGAGCACACTTCCGGCAGGTCGCACTCGTTCGTCGAATCGCGACAAACCACACCCGGTGCCCGCAACTAATTAATCAACAGAGTGTTCGCAACCTTTATGCTCGGTTACTCTATATATAGCCATATTAAACTATCAATTTGTCTCATTGCCACCAGCTAGCAAACGAGCGACGAACGCATCCACCATCGCAAAAATCTTAGGGCGATTCTCATGCTGCTGGATGGTTATTGTTCGTTCGGAAGATATATACGTGCATGGAGGGAGACGAGACAACCATCGAGATCGTCATTTGCCAGTAAACATTTTCCAATAGCTATAGGTCTGAATTCGGGACAGGCAAAAAAGAAAGAATGGAGAAAGAAAAAAGGGAAAGATGAAAGAATGGAAGTTCCTCCCTATGGCGTGATTACCTTGCAATCGCTGCAGCACGGTCCGGAAGCGCATTCAGCTTCCTTGGTGAGCTTGCAGGTGATCGGATCGCAGCAGGGATCGAACTCTTTGCATTCGTCGATTGATCCGCAGTCGCATTCTTCTCCATCGTCGATTACCCTGTTTCCGCATGATCTCCTCACCTCCAGCTGTTCACAGAACGAAACGAAACTTTTGCAATATATATACCCCCTTCATCTCCCTCTGCTTCTTTCACTTTTTCACCACCACCAGCATCCCCCCTCCCCGGGAGACGATCCGCAACCACGGACCGCGCGAACCCCCTCCTCGCAGCTATCTTTTAATAAATTGGACTGTGCACGAGAGAGCGCTGCCGCGCCGCGCCATGGCAAAGGGTGAATGGAATTTTCAGACGCGCATTTGCGTGTCGCACGAAAGAGAATGCAAGCGACGCTCTCGCACACGCGAATAACAACGATTCATAAAAATTTTAGCGTGGATGATCCTCCCATTCAACGAAGAAAGGACGTAATATCCATAAAAATGTTTATTGAGGGAGTTAATCTTATTATTAAAATCCAACCAACAATCAGTTTTATGGAACCAACAAACAAGCATTTATCATTTAATTATTTCGTTTATTAATCGTTGCAACGCAACGTGTGCAATGTATAAATAAGTATTTGTAAATACTTCAATAATATATGTATTATTTTCACTAATGCAGTTATCGAGTTAAAATGAAAATGAAGATACTCGAAAGTATGAACACATATTTATGCAAATTATTGAACAATAAATTGTCTCAATCAATTCTTTAACATTAGTCGATGCAATCCATTTATTTGCGCAATAAATATTACATTATCTGGTTATTAGGTAATTGAGCAAATAATAAAGTAACTATACAAAGAATTCGCATGACGTGGATAAATACATTTCTTGTTGGACGACAAAATGTTTTTTTATAAACGCTGTTAATGAAATATTATGAATGATATTTTTACAGCGAGTGCTCGAAAGAGAGTGTTTAATAAAGTGACTAAAGAGAAAGTTGGAAACAATTGGGAGGGAAATGTCTCTCGGTAATAAAATTAGGCAGAGGTGAAAGGAAAAGAGAGGACGGGCGCCGAGCGGGAAATAGACGGTAGGATAATGAAATTAAGGGAAGCAAAACTGAATGAAGGATCAAGGAATGTTTCTTTTGAGAATTATCGCGAAGAGGATGAGTGGAAGTGAAATGAAAGGTAGGTGTATGTCTATATATATATAGTATATAGCGTATACTAGAAAAGGCTCACCTCATTTGGCTTGTTGAGCAGGCAGATCCCGTGTCCATTTTTTAATCCCCCGATGTAATCTGCCTTGCTGCACTCTGAGAACTTGTAAGGCTGCACGTTCTCCAGGCCCACGATGGATTGCGCCATAATGCAACCGTGCCAATCACGACAGATGCACTCGCTCCCTGGAAAACGCATTATTATGCCATTCGCACTGCTATCTTTTCACCATCCCCACCCGACCAGAGCAAACAAGCCGGTTCGTGCCGTCGAATAAAATGCGCCACTTTACCCAACGCGAATTTACTTTCACTCAGACGAAAGGAGAAAAGTTGCGAAAAATCTTCTAAATCCTTCGCTGGAATCTCTCACCCTGTAACCTTTTCATCAACGCCATTTTTAATATTCTGGTAGAAAAGATTGCAAAATTAGAAACAAATGTAAATTGCAGTCTGCCTTTGGCCAGAGGAAAAATCGATCGACGATGGTTAATAGGACGAGACCCAGAGTCCTTGATATGCGAAATTCGCCTGGCAGGCTGCCCGGGTACGCGCGGCTCTGGCTTTCTTCCTTCTCGTTTTTGACGTCTCTGACGAATGTAAATGAGTGACTTTGACCGGTCATGCGGAAAAGGAGGCTTGCTTCGTTGCCCCGGCGAAATTTCCATGAGCTCCCCCTCACTTCATGGTAATTCCATTGCGACTAAAGATTCGCGACTCCGCAGTGGAATAGCAACGCGAATCACCGTGAAGTATTTATTTAAATGTACCGAGTGGCTCGAGTTCGAAGGTATCGCCGGGTGGGAAATGGTGGAGAGGGGGTGGAGATCCAAGGGAAAATTTCCCATGGAATTTTATGGATCAGTATATAGGAAAGGAAGGAGTTCGAGTGGAATGGATTGAAAAATTGGTCTGACCAGTGACGGCTGATACTCACTGCCATCGTCGTGACTCATGCCAATATTGTGGCCAATCATGTGAGCCATCGTGCCGGCTAATAGATGAGGCTCGTAAGTGTTTAAATCGACGCTAATCCCGACTGCTTTGGGGCTGCACACTGTGTCCGGCACGGAAACCCCCGATTCACCCCCTATGAAAGTCTCACCCCTGAAAACAACACGCTCAGAGTACAATACACTCTATATAGTATATATATATATGTATAGGCTTGTTCATTCCGCAGTTTGCACAGAACCATTTAAAAGGTGCAAAAAGGAAGATAAAAATGATAAGACTCACGTGAGCAATTGGGTTGTATCTGGGGAAACCTTGTACATCCTCCTCAGCGTATAATCGTTGAGATTTAACAGGGCCTGCCCTATGTCCAGACTCTTATCGATTGTCGCCTGGTTACTACCCTGCCAGGCTTCGATGTACACGACGGAGACTCTAGTGTTTAACGTACGGAAATACTGGTGGGAGAAAAGAAGTAAGAAAAAATTCGGATCGATATATTATTAATACCTATATGTATACGGGAAAAGAAAACAAAGAGTGAACTTGAAAAATTTGGCAGAAGAAATATTTGAGGGAAGCGAATTGGTGGAAGGGAGGTTTGATCATTCGGCGGGGTAGGTTAATGAAATTGACCCATATTTATGCGATATAATTGACGATCATAAAACTGGATGTAAAGTCGATGCTCGTAAATCTACTGTATGAAACGTTTAACGGCATCATTGAGTACGACGCTTTTATCGTTAAAAGCTCGGGACATTAAATTATCGATTAAAGCAATAATACCGTTACGATGAAATATATTTACTATTATATACATATATAAACCAAGCCGTCTCCATGGGGTTTGCTGGTGAATCTAAAAGAGGCGCGTGAGACTGTTGGAAAGAAAATCTCTGCAGCTTCAGAGTAGTAAATATCTAATCGTAAATTTTTATAACGAATCAACGGGCTTAGGGGTTCGAGAGTGCAGGCTAAAGTGGAATTGCGATGAGCCAGGAAGGTTCGGGGGAGGGAATGAGGTGGTATTGAAACTTACCAGATCCGCGATATTTGCGACTTGGATGGCATCGTGAATAACCTCCGCTCTGGTGCTACCGTTTCTCTTGTCGAACTGGGAAAAAACAAACTGCTTTAACGGCAGTTCACGGTTTTAGCGCCGTCATAAATCTAAAGCGACCCTTGGCTTTACTGCTGGCAGAAATTAACCGTTCGTGAAGCCCCTCACAACCATGCTTCTCTTTTATCTGACTAGCGAAATTTCTTACTTTAATTTGAACATTGTCAAAAGTGCAGCTTTTCAGACTGAGAGCGAAAAAACTATCCAAAGATATCCAGTAATCTCTTCTTTTATCGGCTACTCGGTATACCCAATCAAGCCCCTTCTCACGCAAGAACATATTTTCCACAGTTTTTACCGAATTCTCTGCGAGAGGATCTAGTCCCGAGGGGGACTGATGCCTCTATGGTACATAAAGGTTGTCCCAGAACAGACAAAGTGCTGATCATTCCTGATTCAATTTTTATAATAAGTTTCCTCAAACTGAATTATTCAGCGAAACAAACAGGATCGACTGAAAAATTGGAGGTAATATTTTCACACACGCACGCACGCACACACAGAGAGTGCATGCACAGGGTGATGAGAATATTTTGCCTAACTCGATTTTCATGTGTCCAACGCATTCGAGTCTGCTCGAATTTGCATGGCCCGGTCAAACTTCCTTCGAAGCCGCTGAAAGGGAACCACCGCTAAACCCCCTTAAACCTCTCCTTCCGTGACTTGTAAATGCGAATGGGCCCCAGTCGTTAATTATTAAAGTTTGCCCTGCTTTACTCGCCGAGTTAAATTGATATGCCGCAAATTCACTTCCTCGTCCAACGCGATCCACGAATTTCCCGTATTTACCCCGCCTTCCAGCTGCTTCCAAAAACGCCCTTAACCACTGGAGAAGCCCTATGTCAACCCTTTGCAACTTGCAGCTTACGCGTAAAGCCAAGAGACGCTCGCTTATGCAGGCTAATTTATGAAATATCAACGCAAATTATTGAATTTTCCACAGAATCTCGACAAGTCTATCCAAAGATTGACAATGGTGTTTGTGGATACAGGGTCATTTTTTCACGAGTATCCTGCACTCTGAATAAATGAAAAGCAGCAATCAATATTAAAATTTCCAAAGATACGTCAATTTTTGCTTCAAAGGGGATATTAACTAACTATATAATAAATATATATTCTGGGTGGAGGAACGCACAAGTTACGAAGGTAACTTAGTTTTTTTTTTTTAATGGCACTCTATAATTTTATTGCATATTTTTGTGGTTTATTTCAAGAGCTTTCAAAGACACTATATTAATTTATCATTTGAACCAACCGTTCATTATAGATATTCCAAATTGAAACGATAAGTAGCTAAGTGACTAAGCACCTGTATGCGTAGCGATCACGTACACTACTTTAGTCAAACCAATACGTATATACAGACTCAAATCGAGATATTTACTGAACCACTGAATTGAATTATTAATTAATCTAGTGTTCTGGAAAACTCCTGAGATAAGCTACAAAAATTCGTAATAAAAATTATAGGGTTTCCCATAAAAAAATGAAGGTGGCCAAAATTTCTACAATTCCCCACCTAGATTATCTTTTTATTAGAATTTAATGGCTCCCTCGAAATAAAAATTGATATCTCTTTGGAAAATTCAATATTTATTACAAACTTCCAATTACTCGGAGTGGATGGTCATAAAAAAATCACCCAATATATATATGTCTCTTATGGATGAAAAACTAGGTGCAATTATTGTTTGGAAGCTTTCTAGCAATCTCTCACCATGGCCTTATCGATAATGATGGCAGTTTCGATGTATTTGGTAGCCTCGCGGACGTCTCGCTTGTATCGATCTGAGCTTGTCTCCGATAGGCCCAGGACATGCTTCTGCCTGCGGTTCTTCGAGCGCCACTCCAGATTCCCCGAGTTGGCGCAGCCTTTGTTAGCTTTTGTTCGGGCCTCAAATATAACGTGAGGATGTTTCTGCTAAAAGAGAGGCGTGCATATAGTTGACATTATCTACCCCGTCCTCGGATGGAGGACCGATAAAGGATCTCCACCCCCCCCCCTCTCCTCCTCCATCCCTATAGGTACACTCTATAGGTACATCCATACTATACGCGTCGTGTGTATAGAGGGAAAATATTGAAAGGGGAGACCTTGAAAGCTCAGTGCAGGACAAACACGAGCTGGCAAAATGTGTCCCTTGCCCAATCGCTCTACCCATCAATACAGATGCACAAACACACGGACCACACGAGCTCTGGAGAGCTTTCGCCCCTTAGAAAAGCTAAGGGGCCATTGCTGAGCTTTCAACCTGAGCTTTGTTCGCGAGAAAGGCTCAGGCAAGTTTCTAATCATCCGATAAATTCGTGGATACCCTATCCGAGAAGTCTTTATCCTTCGGCAGAGGACTATATCGACTACTCGCTGCGGAATAGGACGAAAGCTCAGGATAAAAAGCTCAGCGCGGACCGCCAGTGATATTTTACGCGACGCGGCTGATAAATTTCCCCCGGATGACTTGTAACTCCCGATCGCCAAGAATTTCATTATTGATTTACCAGCGGAGGATTAGGGTGGCTGGCATTCGGTTATTGTTATCCTGCGAGTGGGTACTGCAGCTCGTAAACTGCAATTGAGAGGATCGTTAGCTGGCTGGCACTCTCGAGAGGAGACGGCTAGAAATTGCGATCCCCTTTATCCGCGAAAAAAAAAAAAGAAAGGAAAGGAGGAGAGAACAGAGCGAAAAATAGAATTGTGCGCTGTATGCTCGGTCTGCGCAAGCTTCCGGGAAAAAAGCTCCCAGGTTTTCCCACTATTCGCTTGCACGGCCGGCTTTTCCACCTCCGCTCGCGCTTAATTGTAGCAGCGCTCCTTTCGAAACGCGCTGTTACGCGTCGACAAGTGTTTAATTGGAAAGTTTTACAATTATGCAACTTCAGATGCTATTTTTTTCCTTCCTGTCCTTTGCGCCTCTTCGCGGAGAGCTCTCTGCGAAGACGCTTGGCTCTCTCTCTCTCTCTCTCTCTCTCTCTATTCTCTCCAATTCGACAAGAGACCTCTCCCCCCCCCCCCCCTCCTCGCTATACCTGCATTATTCATCGTCCATCCCTAATTGATCGAAAATCGCAATGAAAGTGCGGACCGTAACGTCGCGTCGCGTCCCTCGAAGCTCGTTGAGGCATCCGTCAAAAGCTCTCCTCATCGCTCGGTTTATCGCAAAATTCCCTTTTACGATCGGGCGTGAAAATTCGCGCGTGAGAAAATTTAAATTTCCAGTTTTCATCGAAATTGGAAAGTTGCGAAACACTGTACGGAAATAAAGACGATTAAAAATAAGTTAAGCTGCGGAGCTTTCGCTATGGTATTTTGCGAGGATATCGCGCGGGATCTATAACGCTTCTCAACGAGCGCTGACTTACGGTTACGGGAATAACCGTGAAATGCGAGTGGAATGTAACCCTTTTTACGAGTCTGCTCCTCGTTTCTGGATTAACTCGATCCGTGCGCACTAACGAAGCTGAATCGCAACGCAGCTGTATTTGAACCGACACACGGTGTGTTATAGAGCTGCGCACATACCCCCCCTCCCAATATCCTGCGTAACTAGTAGTTCTTGTACGTGTGTGCAGCCTTCCTTTCTACACGACCCGTGCACCCTATACTAGCCCCATTGCACATATAGCACTATGTGAACCACCTTTGTATTTTGATCCATTTACCGTCAGTTTCTCACCCCCCTCCCATACTCCCATCCTACAAAGCCCAGATGAAACTCACCACAAAGACCGACACGCCGAAAAGAAATTAACAAAAATATATCCTTTCCTGTTTGTTTACGAGACGTTTGAAAGCGCTTTTGGCAAAAGAAAGAGAAAAAAAATATATAAAAATCCCTAAACAATTCGCTCCAGCGCGTTCTATAGTTTCTCTCTGGACTGGCACGTGTTATTTTTCAGGAGAAAAGGACGGTAACAGGCGGACCGGAGTGTTCGGACTTGTATATATACGTTGCCCTCTGTGTGTGCTTTCTCGCCCGTTGCCAATTGTTTAGCCCGTTCGATATAGGCCGAAATCTGATGCCGTTGAAAAATACTCTTTGCACGGGTATATTCTACGTCACGAGGAGCGGATCGAAACGCGAAGGATCTTGTTTCTGTCATTGGACACGGCCAGAAAAGAAGTTGAAATTTCGAGCGGTTTTCATCGATTTGCAGGAAAAGCGCACTAACTGCAACGTTGCAATCCGCTCTGGGGAAAAATATATGTATATATAACGAGCGCGAGTGCGACGGCGGCGGCGGCGGCGGCGGCGGCGGCGGCGGCGGTGTGCTCTTGCCGGAATTTTCCACGCCGATATGGAAAATCAATTTCGCGCTCGGTCCATTGTTCTTCGCCGCTGCTGAAAATTCCCGCTCTGAAGTGGACGTAGCTAGCAAATTGATTGGGAATGGTCAACCCCCGCATGCACCCTCGCCATTCTACCACGTAGTTTCGTGACGAAATGCACAATCGCAGGTGTGTTATTCCGTGGCTGCATTAAAACAGCAGAAATTTGACGAAAAATGCGTAGAGATATACCTATATAGGCGATCGGTCAGACGTGCGAGAATAGGCAAAAATACCATCGTATACCGGCCAGCGAAATGTTCCCTTTGGCAAGGAAAAGGACCAATTAAATCCCGGCACAAAGAGCTCGCCCGACGTCCGATTATATAAATCCACTAGCAGCCGAGAAGATAATGAAATTTTACTGATCGCCGCCTAACCAAACCTCCATTCGCTTGGCTCTCAATCGTAATCCGCAAATATCTTGAACGAATCGTCCGCTCGAAGGATTATTCTTGTAGGAATTAATTGATAAAAATGCTGTATACACTCTATAATATAATGAAGAGATTGACTGACCGATAAATCGCCGCCGTAGAATGGATGAATGACGAATGTCTCGTTGCCCAAATGAATGACTCCGCTGACGCCGTTGCACGTGTGAAAAGCAGCGGTTGCTCCTGGGTAATCTCGAACGGTGCCATGATAATAACAATGCTCTATATCCTGCGAATACTGAAGAAACAAAATATCCTTGAAAATAATTCAGGAAAGTGGGAGGACTTATTATTGTTACTGCGAGAAAATGGAGCACTCTCTTGTACCTGATTAGAAGTCTCTTCGGCATCGTTGGCTAAAAAGTCTTTTCGCATAAGATTCGGAGCTAAAAGTTGCCTGAAACAGCACAGAGATTTTTAACATTATTTCAAGGGAATTGCATGGATCAAATTGACACACGTAGTGCTATACGTGTTCAATAATAAGACGAAGAAAGTATATATCTCTTACGTATTTAATTCTAAATCTAGGCGAAACTTGTGATTGAAGGCCTTGATCAGGAGGGATGTCCGGTGAAAATGTCTCCCTGTCTATATTGTTTAGAGAAGATTGATTAAAATCATTAAGAATATAAAATCATAAAGTTTTCGCTTAGGAAAAACTGGTATAAAGAGGGAAGAATAAAGGCTTACTCTTATTCTGCCCCTGGAGCTTGGATATCCTCCTTCGCCGTATCCTCTTTGAGGAAACTGAAAGAAAAGCAAATAAAATCCAATGAAATTACTCGACGTAAGTTGGAAGGGAGAAAAAAATGCGTTATATCAAAGAAATCGATGGAACTCTCTCTCTCTCTCTCTCTCTCTCTTTCTTCGGACAACTTTGACAGAATACAATTCAGATATACAACAGTTCGCGATCAGGATATAAAAGCTTTTTAGCCAATATCAATGGGCTTTTTTAGATGAAGCATGATGAATCTTTTTGTTTCTATGTGTCGGGGTCCGCCGCGCGTATAACGTCTCTCGCGCACGTAAAGCGAACTTTAAAATTGGAAGGGGAATGAAATTACGACAAAGCTGATTAGAGATTGTTCCCCGAGCTTTTAATTAATTTCTCTCTAGTTTCTCTATATATATATTTATTTGTCCTTTTCTAATTTCTTTATTCCGCCGAGGAAAGAAAATGAATTCTGCGCGCTTACCTTGGACACTCCTATCTCTCTTGTGGATATCCCCATTTTCTCGTGATGCCGTAACTGTACCGGATAGATGATCTGATAGTAATGGGCGCCGATGTTTTGTACTAGCTCTTGGTTCTGTCGAAACTCGCGCAGTAGTCGTTCGACCTCACCTGAAATCAATTTCCCCGTTCAATCGAACGTCCTAATTTACTCCTCGTATCTCTAATTCCATCTCCGCCACCTCTAATCGACACTCCCATCCTATTCGTTAATTTGTTTATTCGCAAATACAAACCTTGCTTCTCTCCCAATATACATCGCGTTTAAATCGATTTTCCACTCTGTGCGTGAACAAACGTATCTTATTCAATAGGGAGTGAGGGTGAAAGAGAGCACATGCAAACGATTTAATAAATACACTATCAATTACTGAACATATCCCTCGTACCTACGTCGATTCTCCCCACATCGTATCCTCCTTTTACGCGAGGAAATTCAGTATTTATTGTATCGAACCTGCAGATTTCCGTAAAATTTCAGATTAACGCATCTCTCGGATTTTTCGTTGATTACTGACAAAAAATCTGACAAAATTGTCACATTATTATTTGAGAGAATTTTGCAGTGGAGCGAAACTATAGCGAATTGAATGGTACGGCCTATAGTGGAGAGAATATACGTATGTATATAGAGGTATAATATATATATATATATGTGTATAGTTGTAGGGAGCGATATTACAAACTGATTAATTCATCCCTTTCGCGAGGGGGCGGAAATGAGTAGGGGGACGTCGAGTGCAGGACGAGTTATTGTTAATGCACACCGAGAACGTCACAAGTATTCACGGCAAATTGCGATTAATTCAGCTACGGCCTGACAGGTTATTACATTCCAAGTCTCGGCTCCTCTACACACGTTAACTTTCAGCCCCTCCTTTAAGAAACCTCGAGCTTCTTTAAGCCCCTTAATGTTCTCCACTCTATCCTTTCTGCAGAATCCATCCTTTACATTTCGATTGATTTGGCGCATTTTTTATTATGTAGCTTTTAAAAAATAAAGGGAATCTCGAGTCTCGAGTATCGAGTCTCGAGTTTCTCCTCTCTCGCACTCCTTTTCTATTATCCTTAGCTCTCGTCTTGAGAGAAAGTCTTGCGGTGCTAGAATACGGCGTTTCATGTGAATTTCACCCTCGAAATCGGCCAACGCTTCCGGGCAAATCCTAAAAGCTGCGGCTCTTATTAAAAATGCAGCATTTTCCTCGGACAAATCTTTCCCCATCCGTAGAAGCGTAGAGACAAAAAGCCAGCTAGAATGCCGTGACACAGATTCTTCACCTGGATCCTTCAATTTTCAACACACGAAATTTTACTCCTCGTGAATAAAATCGTTTAAGAGCATTCTTCTTCCATTCGTCGTCGTCGTCGTCGTTGTCTGGGAAAAGGAAAACAAAAAAATCCACTTCCACGGCTCTTCTTCAATTTACGAGACACGACATTTTTGCCTCTACTTTACTAAAATCCTCCTCTTCGTTTCCATGGTGTATAGTAGTATGAGAGAAGATAGCTGACAAGTTTTGCAATTTAGGAGTCAATGCGAAGGTTTATTATGCATCAGGGAGTATTAGGCTGATACATAGCAAGGATAAGTAATAGCCAAGCTGGCCAAGTTTATTATAGTATATTATATATGTACACTATAATTTATGCAAAATCCACGCTCTTCGATAATTACTTCCCGCTGCTGGATTATATCCTATCCACTATAGGATACACTCTCCTCTTTATCCTTTGGTGCTAAACTGTTGCTGCCAGCGAATAAGTTCGCTTATCAGTCAAGAGCCTACTTGAAATACTTGAATGCTCCATCTTCTTCTCCTACCCCTACCACTCTCCTTACAACACCATTAACCGCACTAACTACTGCCAGTTTTAGCTTTGTCCGAAACCACTCGCTTCTCATTTCCAATAATTACTCTCGCGAAAAATCAATCCCGAAAAAAAGTTGACATATTTAGTAGATATTATATCCATGTAGGTACCATCCGATAATTCACTTGAGAAATCCCACGAATTCCGGGAAGAATTTCGGCTGGTTTGTACCTCGAGAAAAAATTTCTCGAGAAAAAAATATAGCTAGTCTAATATGGTCCGGAGTGTGATATCTTGGAAGAATTTATTCCGCGCTTTGAAATTACATAATCAGAGAACGCGGGACCGGTGAATTTGTTCAGCGATTTTGTACCCAAACGCTAGCCAGCCCGCTCACGCTGTCTCCTCGTCTAAAATTTAATCCAATTTAAGTTTCGCGTTTCCCCCGGCCAATCACCGGCTGTTGACTTAACAATAAGCGAGGTCCGAAGGCTCTTAGCCTTAAATCAAGTTTCCCCGCGAACCACCGCATTGCAGAGGGCTCTCTCTCTCTCTCTCACTCTTCACCCCCCCCCCCCCCATCCCGCTCATTCACCTATCTCTTTCCATCTCTTACCATCCCCTGCCTGCCTGCCTCTACATCTTCCCCGATACTCGCGGATTTATAATATAAATACGACGCCCACTACCCTCTCAAATAAGCCACGCCCGCACTTTTTCCATCCATAGCCTCGCCAACCCTGCAACATCCCTCCTCCAGCAACTCTAATACAACTTTAAATTGCACTTGTTGTTTTAGACCTCGAGACAGAAAGATTTCCTTGGCCAAACATACGTCGGGAAAGAATGTATATTATATAAGTATATATATATATATAGACATAAGAAAATATTGATGCGAAAGCCGATCAATCGAATTTTCACGAAGATTTGGAATTTCAGATTAAATTAAAGAGAGAAAGCGACGCTCTCGATCGGATAGACATTTTCAGCAGCTTTTGTTTCTACGTTATTTTTTTTTTTTTTGTATAAAAAGTATCGCGCGAGGTCAAAGGGGGTGAAGTTTGAGCGTAAAGCGCCTTGGCTTATTGCACGTGTGCATGATCTGTGGTCGAGCAATCATCGGTGCGTAAAGAAAGCAATCCCTCTGGATCGATCATGTAGTGTCAGTAAATATAATGAAGCAGCAAGTGGAAGGGTCGCTCGGTGCAACGTTATTACGTAAAAATTCGATTTTTACATCATTGCTATTATTACGGGCTATTTATTTTCCATCCATCTTGTTGCGTAAGCATGAAATGGCTAACGAGATAATGATGTGCAAAAAATCCAACCGCAACAGCGAAAACTGAAATAGAATATTTTCTCTTGCGACGCAAGCGGCGCTGCTGAACAAAAAAAAATGATCCCCATTTTAGCCTCGTTCGCTTCCCTAACCCCGATCCGAAGTTTCCACTGGTAAAACTGTGATACAAGTTTAGATTGTAGGTGGTCGCCACGATAAAGAATTTAAATCCGAGTTGAAGTTTTTAAGGTGCTTTTAACGATAAGTTGCACTGGGCTGGATAGAAAGAAAAGTTTTCATATTTAAGGCTATATGAATCCTGCACGGGAGATAGCAAAGTCTTCCTATCACCGGATATTTCTAATTCACGAAATTCCTGATTAAATCCCATTACTCACCAGCGGGAGTCTCTTCGTTCCAAAAGGAATCATCTAAGGTGTAATCGGCTTCTGGAACAGAAAAACAAGGATTAAGAATGCAATTTATACAGATTTCAGCGATTTTCCAGCAAATAAATAATTAAGTTATATAAGTCCGTAAGTATTTTTTCACCCTCTCTCTCTCTCTCTCTCTCTCTCTCACTCGTGCTGGTCGTGAGGGATTTTTTTCATCTCTATATCGGCCAGGCGCGGCGGCGTTGGCTCTCGGAAAATTCATAAAATAGGCGCGTGCGGATAGAAAGCCTTCGCGCACCCAGCTTTTTCCACTGGCCCACTTTCCTACGAAAAATAACCCCCGGCGAAACTCTCGAATGGCCTATAGTTTATCCAGAAATTTGCATGCGTCTATATATATATGTATGTGTACGAGATGGACTTTGACCATAATTAATAAAAGTGTATAGCGGAAGTAGAAAAGGAAGAAGAAGGAGGCTGCTGCTTTCAAAACTTTTCGTTTATTCGACATAATAATTTTTCTTCTTCGCCAACTTCGCGACTTAATTTCTCTCAATACACTATATGAAAGAAGTTGAGAAACCTTGAAATCTTAGCGTGAGAGCAGCAACTCACGAAAAACCGACCAGACCTCTTCCAGTAATCCTTCCACAACGCTCGACCAAACTTTTGTTTAAAACTTTTAATAATCCTCTAAAGATACTCGTGAGCAGAGTGGCTGATTTTTATAAAATTATAGCTTTTATTATCCGGAAGAGTGCATCGAGAGTAAAATATATACACTTTCAAGGTAAAGATTCAATAAGGGCAATCTCTATACTATATATACATGCTGTAATGTATGTATATATATATATATATATATATATATATTGAGAATCTTTCGAGATATTCTATTGTTTGGTATAACTGGACATTTCCCCCGTCTGTAAAGGTTGCGTGTATCGTTTCCGCAAGCGATAGAATATCCTTGATATCCGATATGAGAAATCTGAAATCCGATATGCTTAGGGAATGATCCATTATTTATGTAATGCATTTTTCACAGATTTAGCCGAGCTTTTCCCTTTGACCGCCGTCTCTATCAAAACTTAATTCCTCGTCCAGGAAATAGTTTTTTTATTCGATAATTTTGCACCACGAGGGAATCAATTTAGTCAATGCATGTATATGGCTGAGAAGATGCAGGGCTGCCAAGTATCTTTAAACGCAAGAATTCAACGAGCAAGAAAATCAAGAGAAAACGAGGTTTTTTAATGGGTAACAATGTTAGTGAGAGAAGATGAATGATTTAGTAGCGTTGAGAGGGGAAATAAAATGTCATAAGAGGAGTACAGCACGTTGGGAAAAAGTGTTTAGTGGTTTGTAGAGGTGGTTTGTTATACAGCAGAGCCGACACACGTTGCGTACAATTTACAGCGAACCTCATTAATCGTCCCGTCCGATCATATACGCTATAACCGCCTCGCCCTTTTCAATTTGTATCAAACGGACAAGTTACGCGCTAATTAACGGAACGATCCGCCATTCAGCCAGGCCAGCCTTTATATAAACTTGATGTTTTTCTCCCTCCCTTAATAATTAGGAGAAAAAGACACCATTGTGCATGTACAGTATATCGCTCACTCACCGAAATAACGACAAAACAGAGATTTCAGGGTATATATATTTGGATATATGCATTTATGATCGTATGAAAAAATTATTAATTCCACAAAACTGATATTGTGCAGTTTATTGTAAAAGTTTTTTGTAACAGTATTGTATATCGTGATGGTGTGCAAATGAGGCTTGATTTGAACAAATGATTAATATATTTTTCAATCACACCAGCATGTTTATACCAAAGAGTGTTACAATAAACCATCAAGCGGAAATTAGGAGAGTTATCCTGGGGCCAATTTTATTTAATGGTTGGAACATATGAAATAAGTTTATGGTTGCAGAGGTTTAATTCAAATTTATATATATTTTTCAGTTGCTTCGCTGTTGCACTCGGCGAGCAATATAACATAGTGTAGCTAGGCACTGCAGTTGCGGGTGACAATTTTTCCATGCAAATTTCGTGTAACCGGAAAAAACTGTTCTTTCACTTAATAAATCACTACCGACGTGGAATTGAATAACGCCAACTTTGTCGGCAAGATTTTTTAACGGCTTAGACAAGTTTTGATAATAACGATCTTAGTAGTTATCGAAGTTTTAGCCAAAGTACTACCTTTTCTGAAGTAAGAAGTTTTCCGTAACAAAGCTCGTTCCTCACTCAGTCTACCTGACTAAGCGAGTGATAGGAATTTTAAATAGATATAACTTAAAATTGGATTTAGACTTTGACCCTGCCCAGTCCTGCCATGAAATTATTTTGCTTGTTATTTTGAAATTCATTGAAATCCCTTTGAACCACCGTTGCCCTGCTCTCTCCTGCCCCTTTTGTCCAACTTGGTATATATAATATAAGTCAAGTGGTAGCTTTGACGAAAATCACGAGAGCAATACCTATTTTTGGCCGAGAGTTTTTGCCTTTTGAACTTTTCCATCGAATCCTTCTCGTTCTCTTTCTCTTTATCTGCTCCCCTTGCCTCTTTATTAGTACTCGGCCCATGAAAACTTGGCTTATCTACGCAAGGTAGCTCGGAGTCCGACAGGATCCAAAGTTGAGCAAAATTTGAAGCCCCAAAGCTTCTCTCGTACACGAGTTTCGATTCTGGCTCCGAACAGAAAAGATCGTATCCCGACAATTTTCGATAATCCGGGAAAGAAGTTGTTCGGGGCAAAAGGAGAATCTTGGCTGGAAAACACAGAGCTCTCTCCTCGACAAGCCCCCAAATAGCACGCGAACTTCGATCTAATTCATTTTTCAAATCTCTCCGCTCGAGGAAGAACAGCGGGGAGAGAATCGAGTCGAGTGATATTGTATGTCGGAAGGGTAAATTTCTGCCTTATAAATTGATGTCAATTATACAAAAGTATATATAGTTGGAGAAATAACAGGGGAGTAAATTTTATTTGTCCAAGAGAGGGAGAGAGGAAATAATATCATCCAGCGAGTTCCCATCTGGTGGGAGATTTTTCTTGCTCGCGCAAGTTCGATAAACACTCGTAAACACAAACAGCACGGCCTTGTACTCGTATTCGAAAATTAACCGATACCGGAAATATCGCGATCCGGCAGGTCTAATTTAGCAATGAAAAGTCAATAGAGGAATTTATCCACGAGCGATACGCGCTACCGCTTGCTACGGTACGACTCACTTCGCTCCACTTCTATTTACAGGGAGCTCTGTCGTGTCTGTGCAGTCTGTGCGGAGCAGCAAGGCAACCTTCGTCGCGTTCGCCTCGCTTACCATTTTCTATCGTTCGATCCTTCATCGTTCACTCTATATATGTATAATATATATATATATATATATATATGCTATATATTATATCTACGCCGATTCCGAAGAATTAAGCACCGCCGCCAACTAACTGGACGATGTTAGCCCTGTTAAAATATCATTCGCTATATCGAGAAATTATGTATCGAGTTTGCCAACTTTCTCGCTGATCTCCCATGTCTGATTTATCACTGACTTTTCCACTATAAAATTCGAGAAACTTTGCCACGCGAATGAAAAAGTCGCGTTTAAACATCGATGCATATTAAGCGCGCACCGTGACTGCGTTACATAAATAACATAATCGTATTTCATATAATAAAACCTACCGGTGTCTCTCTTTTTCCCCCCGTTCGATAAACGCGATTGGCTAATCTGCATATTCATGCGAAATTTCATGTTTATGCAAAATTTCGTGTAGCCCATCAAACTTCGCATGGCGTTTAAAAATTGTATTAATCACCTCTGGAGAACCGTATTTTTGCCCCTACCTCCTCCTGTCCTTCCAGAAGTAAATAAATAACGCTAAGGTGCCTGTCCCTTTAAGCTCGCCGAACTATCTTTAGAGGGACAACGATAAGGAGTGGAGTAATGATTTCAAGACGCGAGATGGATAGAAATTGATATATATATATATAATAGTAATTTGATATTTTACGACGATTGTTAATCAAGAGGAACACGAATAGAATAGCAGCCCGGGAGTAATGATACTTAACCGGCAGGTATAGCTATATATATATATAGGTATATATATACAGAGTCATAAACATTCGATTAATAATTGAAGATTGCAATAGGGGAGAGACGACTAGTCTAAATCGATTGCTGGTGATGATGCACGAGCCGTTTAAGCTCTGAAAGGGGAGGAAAGAAAGAAACGGGGCGACCGAGAAATTATTTGAATGAACCCTACGGAATATCCAGCGGAGCTAATTTACTCTGATCGTAATCAACGAAAGCTCGGATCGTCTCATTCAAGAAATGTCCTATTTTAAATTGCAAACAACACGAATTATTCCGAGATGTCCGTCGTAAAAAGATCCTTCGAAACAGCCAAAAGGCTAAGGGGTTGCCTTATTCTCGTTATCCCCGCTGATAATGCCGTCCCGCAATAATTTAAATTAAAATGCGTTCGTTCTAAATGCGAGGCGGCGTTCTTATCTCGCGAGATAAATTTCTCTCACCCTTGAGTCTATTTGGCCTGGCACAAGTCTCTTAACTGGAGCCAGCTTCGCATCTTTTGATAAACGATAACTTCATTTATCGTTGATAGTTGGGTGATTTTTTAGTAATCAATTTTGGCGCTGCTACTTGGAGTTCTTAAGTTGCTTTAGGTAGGTAAAGTCGAGGGGGAATTGCTAGTGGAGGGAGTGTCGAGAAGGGTTGGCAAACTCCGTGGTTGAACTTGGCCAGACACTTTTCTTTCGAGTCCATTTGACGCAAAACTTTTTCCGGGGTCACACTTTGTTTTCCAGTGAATTTAAGAGGTTTGCGCAGTGTACGCTTTCGCCGGGACGTCACTTAAACTCCTCAGGAAATTCGAGTATCGAGTGGAATCCGAGAGCAAGCGCTCTTTCCACGCGCCACTCGCCGAAATGACGTAGCTACATCCATTCGATACATACATCACGATATTATAGCTCCGTTCGACTATAATTCTTTGGCGAAAATTGTCAGAAACTTCGATATACGATGGATTGTCAGATTCTCGCTACATTTATATATATATATATATATATATATATATATATATATATATACGTTCGTGTAATTTGCAGAGAGCAAGTATTGACTCGACTCGAGTTCCTACAGTAAATAACCCAGTGGTGTCAAATGTTCTGCAGAAAAACATGCGGTTATTGCACCCATTGCTTTTATATTAGCCGAATTAAAAAAAATTCCTGGCTTATATTGGCCCTTTTAAAATTCGAAAGCAATTGTATAACTGACTGCTCGGGAGCATTTCGCGGTAATCCAAGAAACATTGAAAGCACAGCTGCATCGAGCAACTTATTTAACCCGTAACTGTAATTTTACGCTTATCCAGGGGCAGACAAATTTTGTGGAGCTTGAAACGAAAAACAGTGAAGATTTAATGGGAAAAAAACTGCCAATAGTTAGAGATACGCCGAAACATCCTAGGGGGTTAAAATGACCTGCAGATAAAAATTTAGCACGCGCGTCGTGCCAAATTCAAATTTCTTTTTATTGTTATTATTCCTTTTTTATACACAGAAGGAGGAAGGTATGTCTGATCCTCGACGCTGACATCCGCACAAGTGGGCACCTTAAATATTCAGAGGATGTTCAACGTTTACGTAAGTACATCATAAAAACTCTATGGCACCTATAAATGTAGCTAGCGTAATACGTATATGACGCTCTGCTGGGAAACATGTTGATCGCGATACTTGAATTGCATAATTCTTTAGGACAAAATTCAAACGGGAATGAGAATGTAATGTCGCAAATTGCAAAAGACGAGGAAAAGATTCGAGCCCTCTTTTCGTATATATATATAAGAAGGACGCGAGCTTGAAGAACTGCATGCCTCCGTCGAATTGACGAAAACTCGGCGAGTAATTGAAATTTATTTAAATTAAGTGGCCAAATATCGTACATGGTCCATTTACCTAAAGAGAAAAGGGTTTTTGAAAAACGATCATGCGAGCTCCTAAGTACACAAAGCTCTCTGGAACGAGGAAAATAAGGGAGGAAAATGTGGTAGTTTACCGCGCACGTATGCTGTCGCTCGTGGATATTTTCAAACGCTGAATTACCGTAAATACGTCGTAAAAATAGTCGTGCGGCAAATCATCGAGGAAAATTGTGGCTTTCGCAACGCTACGGCTTTGAGTCGAGGAGCCTAAAAATTGTCTAGGAATTTTCTGACGAAATTTTTTTTTCTCTCCATTCGTTCAATATTCCGAGTGAACGACAACTGAAAATATCCTCCAGTGCTTTCACAATCAGCTATTATTATAGCTATACTATTGGAACTTTGCGAATAGCGAATATGTAGCGAATGGACGTCGTTGAACTTTTAAGGGAACTTCCGGCGTGTCCTTCGTACGCGTACCTGCTCAAATGGAAATTCCTCTTAAAATTCAGCAGCGGTAGTAGCAGCACACTTGAAACAGTTGTTCGCTTTATCGAGTGCTGCCTGATGATTATATAAAATTAACGTCAACCGAAGCAAAAATCTGACGGATGGTTGCTGGGTGAACGTCCGAGGTCGGCATGAATATTTGATTTATGTAAGCCAGCCGAAGGGAAGCAGAAATTTACATTCGCCTATGCGATAAGATAGCGTTAATCCGACACTCGAGAGGAAACTGAGAGAATTTTCTTGCTAAGAAATTCTGCTCGGATGCTTTATTCTGGGCCAGCTGCCGCGGCCACGGGAGTCTTCTGTCGATATTTCTCTGTTTCGAAAGTCCTTTATAAGTCGACAATGCTATCGAATTTTTTTCAGACCATGGCATATTGGAACGATTTCAATAGTATTATACCAAGTGTCCGGCAGAATGAGGTACTTTGTGAAACTCACTTTGGAAAATAACGATCCTCCTCGAAGCATCTTGAACCGTTGTTGCTTCGAATTGTAATTATTAATGGGCTAAATCAAAGTGCTTGTGTTATCAGTAACAGTTTCAGCTCAAACGGCAATAAAGCGTCCATCGAATACAATCGAGGTCTGATTTATCATTGAGCTATTCTACCGCGGTTGGCGTATATCTATAAGACAGAGATAGAGAGAGAGAGAGAGAGAGAGAGAGAGAAAGGGTAGGGGGTGGGGTGTATAGAAATACAGGAGGTATATATACGAAGGGTCGATTATCCTTGTACGAAGGTCCTTCTTCCGGGAGGTCCTCGTGCAGGGCTGACAACGTGGCGGTCGGTAACTCGTAGAAAGCAGCGCGATGCGGCGCACGCGGCCAACAAGATAATGAGACACGAGAGGATGGACGCGGATAAATAGATGGAGGAGAGAGTAGGGGTCGCTCTCTCGGTGGCTGCCAAAGCTCGGTAGGAAGGGATGACTGTGGATGGAGGGGAACGCGGAACCCGGACCGTTCGGGTACCATTGCATATCCTGCACATCTCGCAGGTGCAGGGCGTGGTGCCTTGTCGGCAATATCGATTACAAACCCGGGCGGTTGCGCATTCACGTCGACACGTGGACGTGGACCGGCAGAGCCAGACTAAATTTGTGTTGCCCTATATTTTAGCTTCCCGCACTCAACTGCCTCTCAAAGATTGATTGCCGCTCCGCTCCGCTCTATCCCTCCCTCCCTCCCTCCTTGACTTTTCTCCCCTCACACCCCCACCAGCCCCCTGTCCCTTCACTTTTTCACTCTCCAAAACCCTCACCAGCAAATCCACCCCTACTTCCAACATTTGGCCACTCTATATATATATATACATATACGTATAATAGTCGGACCAACGTCTTGTACTACTACAAATCCGCAGTACAGGCAGAGAGAAAGAGAGAGAGAGAGAGAGTAGACTCACCCCTTCTCTCTCTCTCTCTCTCTCTCTCTGCTTTCTCACAAGCTGGCCGGCAACCCCGAAAATCCCAAAACGTTCCACCACGTGCAGATACTCGAGCCTATCCGGCTGGGGAATTCCCCGGCAAGCCGAACTGCATGGAACTCCCGCGCGCCGAGTCAACGAACTTTTCACCGAAGAGACACTATCGATTCTTCCCCGACGCTCTTTAGCCCGACGGATCATCCCAGCAGACTCCCACTCTTCCCTTCAGCCATAGAACAATACGTGGAATTATTCAGTTTTGTCATTGGCAAATCTTGCCCTCTCCTCCCCCCCCCCCTCTCTCTCTCTCTCCCTGCACCCCTCGACAATGACGAGACGATACAAGCACATGTACATACCACACGTATATATAAGCATAAGAATTCGACGTTTCTTCCCTTGGTTAATTCGTTTCGGGTCGCTTCGCTTCGACTCGGGCTCGATGCATGGGGGATTAGCGCTAAACGCTCGCGCGCGGACCATTTGAATTGCAAAAATGTACAGGACCGCGAGATAGCACGGCCACGTTGTGGTCGAAGCGCTGCTGTTTTGCTTTTGTCTCTGGCGCGAACACTATATACGCTCTATATACATATATAGTCACGCGGGTCAAAGTTCTTGTTGTTCTGGTACTTATGGCTAACCCGTTTCGAAGGATTACACTCTGTTGTCTGACCAATAAGCATCTTTTCCTCTGAGTGCGCAATAAAACCCATTAATACCCCTTCCCGAGGGATTATAGCGAATTTGGCATTCCAGAATTACACTGTAATCCCTATTAAGCATGAAAGCAATGAAAATCAGTCTGGAGGAATTAAAAAATTCCTTCCTTTTGCACGACTTTTGTATCATTCTTTCTCCAGCGGTAAGAGGAGATTTGCATGTTTTGCAAAATTCGATAAATGAATTCGCTCACTTACATCGCTGAATCGAGTATTAAAATCGGACGCAATCGACTATCATTTATTTCTTTCACTACTGCTCGTTTGATGAAAATCAAACGCTTCGCGATCTTCTAATTCGAGCTGTTTCAAAGGCACTGCGCCGTTTAGCTGGCGAAAAATGCAAGAGACCGATTCGTTTATACATCTAAGCTATTTTACGTGGCTGCAGTATAACCTCGATCAATGGCAAAGCCACGAAAACCGTGCACAGTTAAATTTATAAATCTTAACACGTAACAAGAAAATGCGATACACACGCGTTAAACGCGAGCAATTCCGATGGATCGATTAATTGATTTTCTGTCTGATTTATGATTGACCCGTTTCAACATTCAATTTTAATTCGAGGAATTTCTCTCCAGCTTTATTCAGGAATCGCATGAATTTACGGCTGAATGTTGTCGAGGAGATCCCAGCGTTTGCAAGCTCGAGTTTATCGATCGATTTTAGCTACACCGGCCCCCTTCTTCGGGCATACAGTGGTTCAAGGGATAGTGTGCTATAGCTATAGTGTACTATAGAGGGTAGAGGGGAGGACACATCGCAGTCTTTGCTAGGTACCTACCAGTCGATGGTTGCGGTCACCCCGTGCAACGCCATGACCGCGATCACGCCGAGAATCACCCCCTCCCCACCCTCCAGCCCAGTCAACATCAATTCCCACCCCAACCCTTCATCGCAAACCCCACTTGCGTCATTCACGTTTCTATCATTTCTTTTTTTCACGCTTTCTTCCCATTCATATTCCCAACCTGCGTCCAACCCCTGGAAATTCCTATTTCCATCCAATTGCCACGTAAGATAAGATTAATTCTGTGGATTTTTCTTCTCTCCCCTCTCCCTCCTACTTGTCCCTTATTTCATTTTTCTCATGTTTTTCATCTTTTCGATTCCCCCCTCTCTACCTCGCGCGTTACAATTATATTCCACAGCATCCCCCTTTTCTCATCAACGACTCCCTGCCCTTACGTACAGTAGATAACATTGACTTTTTGAAAAAAAAAAATTAAACATTTCGTCATGATTCCCTAGAATGGAAAATTTCCTATTTACGGAATTCCTTCAAGGCTTGGTGCCCTCACAGTCCACACTACTGCGACTGTATAATAAAACAAAGTTTCGGAGAGTGACAACTGCTAAGAAAATATGAATAATTTCCCTGCTTATTTCTTTTCCACCAAATTTAATTCTCAGCTTTGCGCGGACTGCATGAATGCGTTTAGTGGTTTTCAAGGGGAAAAGCCGCACGCACCAATTCCTACGTGAAAACAAGCTTCAGTTACGATATATTTCGTCTGCTGGCTCAGCCATTACTGAGTTTACGGTACGAAAGTGCATAAAAAAAAGACGAACGAAGGGGATTAATTATGAGGAATCGTGAATCCAGCCCCTCGCTCCACATACCAACCCTCCTATAATGACCAGGTAAGCGAGATTTTGATACCACTTACTCTCATGGCGAGCTGCGAGTAAAATGGACACGTCTAATTGGAAGCAAATGCAAAGTTGAAAAATTAACGACTCGCGGATTAATAGTAAAAAGTGCGTGCGTATGTTGATAAATTTAAAAAAAATATACGAATAAAAGAATTCCAACTCAACTGACAGTGAAAAGGGTATTTGCTAAGGTGAAAAGGGCATGGGAATTATGAAATGAACGGTAGGAATAATGTAAAGTGATTTTCATTTGAGCCGAGACTCATCGAATGCAGCTGCAGTAAATACCATGAAAGCATCCAGATATTATCATATCATTGGTAATAGCGATTCGCTGCAGCACAGCCGATGTTAATTTATTGGGAATGAAATGTTCCCCGATTGACATATAATATGGTGTAACAGTATAAATCAAAAGCATATTTCCAGACTGCTTTGATGCACAAAATTAATTTTTCGACGATTGATCATTCTTCCACTCACCACCCTATACCCACCCTCCTGGACAATAAGAATAAATTACGTGCTTCGGCCCACAATATAGACTGGTCGAAATAAAAACAATTGGAATTGGTAAAACTTTACATTGTTTTTTTTGCCTGAATTTCTTGTATGGTTTTGTAGTGTAATAAAATATTTTTACAAGAGAAAATTTAGGGAAGCAGGACTTTGGATCGTTTTTGTTTATGATACGAAGATTTAAATATTCCACGCATATGAGTCGGTTAAAATAAAAGGGAAAAGCAGACGAAGGAAGAGTTCGTTAGCATTCATCAAAGAAACCTCGTATCAATCGAATATCAAACATCTGACGCTCGTTAAATCTCCGTAATTAAATCTGAGATTTTACATGAAAATAATGGCACAAAGCTTTTATCACAAGACTTGATATTTTTACGGTATACGTACTCTTCTATACTTTTCCCGCAATGGATTATTGTTAAAATCCTTCATCGAGCAACCGGAAAAAAATTACTGACACAATCGTTAGGTTTTCTCATTATTACTGAAGCTATCGAAGTATCAAACCAGCCAAATTGACTGGTTTCTTGCTTTTCAATCGCTAATCATTCGAAATATATTTTTGCGACAATTAATATTTTTACTAAAAATTAATGCTAATGAAAAAAATCTTAGGAGTTTGTAATTGTCATTTGCATCCCTTTCGCTAAAAGCTTACTTTTTTGTTTTCAGCCGTGATGACCACTGATTGGGGTGATTTTTTATTATGGCGGATATTGATGGGTAAACATGTTGTACTGTGTACGAAACACTTTGCAACGATAATTCTGATTTACCCCTAATGACCATAGCACAATACTAGATTATAAACTTTGTCCCCCTTTCAGCATTTTGCGCAAACAGTTATTGCTCTGACCGGGGAGTATATTAAGCTTTCATGTACATTAAATGTCATTTTTTGCTCGAACAAAGGAAAAGTGTATTATCAAAGAGTAAATGCGCAAAAGGCAGGAAGAATTTATTCGAAGCACATTAAGCTTAAACAGTGTGTCTCTTTTTAGATTGAAATCGACCCCCCCCCCCCCTTCCTCCCTCAACTGCTCAGTCAACAAATGATACATTTTCCAAGCTCGCGGGCCCGCGCGCGTATATATATATATATATGTATTCTATTGTATTTCCCCCATCAAAGTTAATAACACTCACTTATTATACATATGTACATATAGAACGATTGGCTCCTCGTACTCCTGGATAATACCTCATTGCCAGCTTGCCAATTATTTCCTTCCCTTTTTTTATAACGCGAAACAATGGAAAAAATTTTATCATGCTTTAATTACAGGAATCCTACAAATGCTATCCGACGAGAGCCAGCTTGGTAATCCAACGTTAAACATGTGAATGGCTCAAGCTGTGTCCACACACTGGGTAAGGATTCGTTACTTTCAACAAAGAAATGACATATCAATCGGGCTTCACCCCCATATCGAAAGACCAAAAGGCCCGTTTGTTTAATCCATTACTATAGGCTGGGAGAATTAAGCGTGAAATGGAAACGAGCTTCTATACTGTCAAAATAACAATAGACCTCGCAATAAATGATGGACCTCTTTTTATTTACTCATCACTTTTATAAACTTCTATAGAAAAATTTTTGCCCTTTTTGTTATTAAACATTTGCGTAAAATTTTTAACTATTGTCCTCGTTTTGCCTTTCTTCTGTCCCATCATTCAATTTTCTTTTCATTGAATATAATTATATTATATCGATATTAGGTATATTGTTTCTATAGTTGGTTATTTTATATTAAAATTTCGTTGATTATTCTTGTCGGATGAAGAAACTTTATTCATTGACAGGGAATTTTTTATTGTATAATTTGAAGGGCCGTTCAGTCGTCGATGTTGGAAAGGGTATAGATAGGAGGAAAGGTTATTCGGAGAAAATGATAAATGCGTTCGTTTGAAGCAGGAGAATAATTGGAGCAGCGGAACAAACGCGTACCTATCGAGTCGAGCGACAGTGACGAATACCTTGCTTCCTCTCAAAGTCGTTTGATGCCTTTTGCTTCCCGTTTGAGCCAACCAATTTGAGCAACAAATCAGTGAACGCGCGAATGAAATTTCGCAAAGTGAAGTTAATTAGTTTTTACCCCCGCGGCAATTATTCCACTAACGATCCAAGTAATAATAAAGTCCGATATCGGGCGCGGCAAATATTTTGACCCGTTCTTCCCTGAAAATTAAATGTGTGCGATTGAGAGGGAAGAATGGGAACGAGATAGAGAGAGGTATTCTGGGATAAGTAATTGAAAAAAGTAATCAATGGAATATGCAAAAAATACTTTAAGTCTGTTTCTCAATGAGGAGTGGCTCATGCGTGCGAGTACAGTTAATATATGTATTTGTATACACGTATATATTGAAACGCGATATTTTTTCTCGAGCTTTGATGATTGTTTCCCTCGCGGTAGAAAAGTCCAGTCTCCCTCAGATCCAGCTTTGATAGCAGCGCTGGATCCACTGATTTATTTGTATTGACAAAATTCGCTTATTTAATTCAACTCCTGCTTTCACACTGATCCCGTAAATTCCAATTTACTTTGCAGTAGTAACAAATCGGATTTGTCAGACGCAAACTTTCGTCCGCAAGCCATTAATCGAGTGATTTGTACTAGCATCAAAATATACAGCATAAATTGTGGCACTGGCGCTCCTTCTCCCTCGCAAAACCCTACCCCCTGCCCCCCTCTCGAGATAATTGGTGGATTCGTCGCGCAAATGCGTTTGGTAATCGCACAGATGGCAATCTCGCTCGGCGGCCAAGCAGGAGTCGCACGAAAATCATACAACTCGTTTGATATATGCTCGATGAAACTTCAAAACTGCTTTGTTTTCATAAAATGTCAAAGAAAAAACATTCTCTGTACATCAATGAACATCCATCGTCTGCTGTATTCCCAGCTTTTTCTTGAGCGTTATACTATATATAACTTTATTTCACTAATTTGTAGAAACGTGTGTGTAAACTATTATTGCCACATAGACAATTAATCGGCTCTACGTGATATTTATCTCTATGATTTTCGCTGCTATATTGAATGGTTTATTTCAGTTAGGTTACTAACGAGCATCGATAATCTTTTGACATAAATTGAAAGCGTGAATGGAAATACATTGCTGCATGCATAAAACATCAAATCTGTAAGCAAAGTGAAAAAATTGTATTTGATAATGAAGACGAGCGACCCTGGGTATACAGGAGGAATTTCGGTTTGGTGGAAGGAGGATGTATAGGGAGGGGAGGGGGAGAGGCTAATGCGAGCGGATTGGGAGCTACTGCGGGATTGTTAAGGGATCGTCGGGGCGGATAAGGTAAGCGAACACTTATAGATATACATATACATTGGTAATCCTAAACCGGCGGCACCGCCGAGCTTCTCCTGGATTCAAAGAGTTTTCTATCTCTTGGCCTTAATGGAGCTCGCCGAGATAAATTGCCGCGGAGAACCTTTTCTCCCGCGAAAACTATTTATCCCCCTTACGGGCCGCAAACGTTTTCTAATGGCGGTCCAGCCAGGTTATTTACTTCGCCCAACGTTTTAAGCCTCGACCCGATACTATCTCTGGCCCTTTCCGAGAGAAACCAAAATGCACCACTTTGCTCTCTCCACCTATTCTTAATGGGAGCCCGCATCTGATTTATATGTACTCCCCAGCTTCGAACAGGTAAACTTTTCCTCGTTCTTCAGTCATTTCGGAGAACAGTGCAGCGAAGGAATTTCGCCCAAGACACACTGGGTGATTCAATGAAGGCATATCAGTGTCTCTGTCTCGATGATATCTTTTACGAACTGCTGGACGATGAAACGGCGAAATTCGTTATACACGGGGGTAGCCAGCACCGCACGGTTATGAGCCACTAATTCTGTCAGCTTTTTTCTTCCCCCTCTCGCTACAGATACCCCTGCTCGTTCAACGAAGCACACTGTTTCATCCCCCTCCCAGCCAATTCCGCTGATAAAATCGTGCCAGGCAATGATGCCTAGCGTTATACGATTACTTTTACTAGTGCGGACCTCAATTTGCCTTGGCCAACTTCCCACGTGAAAAAGTGGCGTTAGCTAAAAGGAAAGAAGAGGAAACAGCAGTTTCCATAAATTGCAGCCAATGCACTCGAGCAAAGTGACAAAAAGCTGGTGGAATCGAATTAAGAGTGTGAACGAAATTTTATTCCCTTACAGAATTCCAATTTGAGGGATAAATTGATAAACCATGCATACAATGGCGAGGATGGATGAAAGAAAAGTTGTTTCATGGAATCAGAAATTTCGTTCTGCTTTTATTTCCTTATTCCGTTTGCCATACTATATTTTCTTCCCCCGAGATAGGGCAGAGGGGGTGGTTGAGTTTTCGCGCCAGCGAATCTCGCTTTGTGAGATAAGAAATTTACGCACCGGCACACACTAATGTGCAGATATCACGTTGTACAGGGGAGAAAGCTCATTCCGGCTATATAGCGAGCTAGTAATAAAGACCTACGTATACGGGCTTGTTTATTTCTGCAAAAAAGAAATCAGTGATATTATTTAGTCGTTTATTGACGCGCTGCTATATTCTTCCCTTACAAATCTCATCCCCCTTTGATCGAGTACCACTGGCCGCCTCCTTACACGTAAATCGATATGCTTTGTTCCCCAGCAGCCACTCATTGTGCCCTGGCTTACATTTTCTTGTCTGAAATTAGGAAAGAGGCGCTTCGCCTGTTTTTCTTTTATCTCGATCCTTCGACCTCCCCTATTCGTTGGCTAGAAAAAGGAAAGCTCACCATAAACATTGATTAGGAAAATTTGATTAACGAATCACGGAATTGGTTCGTGCCTCGCAGGAATCAGAAACGTTCCGATTTTATAGCTGCACGAAGCGGCCGATAGGATCCTTCCCTATATACGCTACTTCCAGTTTATTACGAAAGCCGCTAGTGGAATTTCAAGAATTCTTCCGGTAGTCAATGCTCTTTATGTGCCCACCTGGGAAAAAGCTTTTGTAACGCTCGGTTTTTTCACCACCATCTTTTTTCTAAATTAAAGGATAGTATCGACCCCCGTGACATTTTCGCAAAGCCCCTCTGCCCTATTTTGTTTCACTGCGTCCGTTCATCAACGCGTACGCGTCCAACTGCAGAAAATTTTTGTCTCGATGTGCGAGTATTATACACGCAGCACAGCCAACCGACCAGGCATTCGACAGTCAATGCATTCAAAAGCCTCGTTCAACTTTTGTACCGACGAAAACAAATTGCGGACGAATCAGAGTGGCATAATTTATTTCCACGTCGCGTCGATTCTCCATACCGTCAGCCGTAAGCAAAGCTTTTTCACCCGCGATATTTTCAGATTAAAAATAGGGAGCTAGTGTAGATGGAGGGTGTGATAGAGGGAAAGGAAGAATATGTCGAGCGATGGATTCGAGATAGACGCCTCTCGCATGTATTGGCCAGACTGAATTTTAATTGCGTAAAGAGGCAAAATGAATTCCTCATTCGAGCCTCACGAATTTCCTAGCGAGATATAAACGAGGAGATGAATTATTAATTCCCTAGAGAGATACCTAGCTGGATTCTTCCCACCCTAATTAGATTCTAATGGTCCAACGGAATAGAGGAATAATACATTAGTGGAGAAGCAGCGTGACTTGCCTAAAGTTCTGGAAACAATTAGAAAAACTGTCACGTAAGTCACCCTCTTGCTCCTTTCATTGTATTTGTTAGCTGGCACGCACTAGGATACGAGTGAAAATCCTACACGTGAGCGGAGTAAAACGTGGCTGTTGTTTAATCAAAAAGAAAGGCAAAAGTTTATAGAGTATATATAGTATTACTGTAGTTGGCCTGGGTGGGGAAGAGGGGAAGTGAAAAAAGAAAGAAGGAAATTCTCGATTCTATACCGAGGAACAGAAGACCTATCAATGTACCATTATATTTGTTATTATACGTACAACCTTCTTTATTAACTTCTCAGTAATTAAAATGCGAATGGGGAAAGCTAGAATACGAAATCTACGTAAACAGTCTACGATACGTTTTCCCTTCGTATTTCCACCCCTTTTCCTCCATACAATTAACTTCTGACCGAATCATTATTGTGCATGTGTCGTAACTCTCGTCTCGATTTATATCCTTCTTGAATAAGCTTAAGAGGGAGCGAAGACTTTCCAGCGTGCGATTTAATTATTACAGAAGTTATTTAAAAAGTTTAGGAATACCTTCGGTAAATCATTTGAATTGCTTCGGTAGAGATTCTGTATTTAAGGTTTTTCTGCATCGGACAAGTTAAAGATTTTCAATTGGATTACCAGCTGGTTGGAAAAACTTTCGTCTCCCAAATCTGAGACTAGGCGCGCTTTCTTAGATTTGTTACGCCAACAAGTTGTTGGACAAGCAATCTGAAATCAAATAAATATGCAATCAGAGCGACGAAAGCGCAGCACCCCAGTACCCGGCTCGTCAACAGCCCCACCCTGAGTCCCCCTTTTAAGTCCACTGTTTATTTTTCGCATTTACGGAATATCTGAAAATTCACTGTCAACCGAAACATAAAAGCGTGTTTGCGCGAAATAAGTCGCTGAAAAAGCTGGAAAAATACTTGATATTCGCTGTTTCAAGCATTCTCAAATATTTCTCCCAGGAGAAGCTTCCCTCGTCACCGCGCGTTTACCACCATTCACCGGCCGTTTTCTCGCTGCGGAAGATCCTGGTCTTTGCAAGCACTGGCATAATAATTCATATCATACTTAATTTCACTGGAATATGTAGCGAATATATTTGCAATATCGTCCGTTGATCGATAGGCTAATCCAAGCAATGAAACGAATTAAAATTGCATGGATTTGTTGATTAACAAAAATAATTGAATCATTGCTCTGTAATAGAAGCGTAGCCATAGCTACTACATACCACAATTATGGATACAATATTTGTTCTAGAAGAACTGTTGAAAACTATGCACTATATTGAATTTGCTTCACCTTTATTAAATTCTCGTAGCTGCCTTTCATTGCGAATCACTCAAAATTATACGGGCGGAATCGTGTACAACGTCATATTATAAATAACTCTTCAAATGAACATTTTATACAAGAAACTGTTTCAGAGAAAGTTACTCGAATAAGAGATGGTGCTCATATAGGTCAAACAATGGTCAACATATTTTTTTTCTGCATTGAACGCTCCAAATCTTCCGATATATTATTATATACTCTGTCCATTTCAAGAGCTTTCAAAACATTATATTCAACCCAGACGCAGGCATTTAAGGGATGCTCAAAGTTGTTGATGTTCATGCACTCAGCTTACCTATACAATTTCAAATCCAAATATCTTTTAATAGCGAAGAATCATTGCTACACAGAATCGTGGGACCTATACTATTGCGAAAATGATGTTATTTCGTTACTGCGTGTTGTCTGTGAAACAGTTTTTCATTAAATTCATATTCGAATAGTTATTTACAATTTAGATTGTACATGATTCACCCTATATATGTATATTAAATCCAGAAATTTAATTTCGCTTCAACCAAAATAATTTGAAATTATAAAGTTCGGTAAATTGAGTTAACTCACCAATTAGTCTCTTTTGATAAAGTCGACTGAAACAATGGGTGGTATGCGCATAGACAGCAATAAATGCATGCTGAAGCTTCGCAAAAAATTATTACTCCCTAGCACACTTATAATTATAATAATACACTGTATATAGTATGTATAATAAGGTACTTTGTAACAGCAAATATGCTACGGAGTAAATAATTTTGTACGATGCAATTAGCATTTGCTACTTTCTATGCACACCACCCACAGGGTAATTCTATCGGTTATCCTGTTTTCTACGTGTAAGATTTTTATCGAGTAGAATGGAGGCTTGACGATCTTCAATTTTTCTGTATAGGAATAGAATGTATAATTGACATGCAGGACGGCCGGATGAAATTGGTAACAGGTTTCACCGGTCAATTGCACGTTGACGTTAATGAAAGGCCGATAATTAATTGAGTTAATATACGTGTCCTAATTCGATTTAATTGCGAGCGCGAGCTAAATTGCATCTTCCTGGTATATCGGTGATTTTCAATGACGTAACCTTCCTCCTTGTCTTCCTAGGTCGACAAAAATCTCTCATACCTATAATATAAATAAACTGATAAAGTATTGCCGATAAACTGGTGGTTATCGATAAAAAAATACGCTTGTATCGAGTATTTGGTGTCTGAAAACGTAGAATATAGATGCGAATTGAACCTTTAATAAAATTCGTATGGAAACGTTCGTGCAGTCATTAAAAATGATCATTGGAGACGTTGCTTGAGCATCGAGAAATCAGACATGTCCTCGACATTCGCAAATATTCATTCTACAAGCATTTTGGGGAAGGGGATGATAAAAGATTCATAACGAACAACAGGTTGGCATTCTAGAATTCAGCTGGATGTAATAATGCTAAAGACGCTGAAGGCTGAAAGGGCCGAGGTAGATGGTGCCGAGAGAAGGGATCGAGGTGCCTTCGAATAATCCTCAGGGGAGACAATGATTAATAATGCTCGAGTGGCTCACTTTATCCCCTTGTGGCATGCGTTCCACGCGCGGAACGCGGAATTCGTGCAGCTGCAGCACCCTGATTAGCCATTGGCCAGGATCACGAGTTCCCCTAAATGTTCTTCAGCAAGCAAATCCCTCACTAATACCATTGTAGGCGCATGAGACACCGCACGGACATCAATTTCGTATTATAAAAAATTGACACTTAACAATATGACTTATATATACAAATTTATTACTTATGGTTGACTTATTTAACATATCCGATGGCATTATTGGTATACTGGAGCCCATCCACTCGTTCCTTTATTTCCTCGACGACCTTGTCTAATCGGTTGATCTTATCGTTGACTCGTTTCACTACGGCGTATCGATGTTTGTATCCCATCAGCCTCGGTTCACCAGGTCAACCGGACGAAGAAGGTTTGCGCGCATTCGTTTCAGATTTCAAACGCTTTGCCATTTCGAACATCGGTAAAGCGTAGGAATTCTAAAACAAATACCACGCTCGATTTCTGGAGTCCCTTGAAATCCGAGGAAGCCTCTCCTGGCAAGATAGCTCCTCCGGGGTAAATATTTTCCTTGGTGGAAAAATGGGCAATAGCCGAAATGCCTCCCGAAACGCCTATTGTCAGATAAATTAAATATACGTTTACGCTGTTCCATCGTCTACGATTTCTCAGGACATCGATGAAGCGTGGAAATTCCAACACAAACACGACGTCCGAATCCTGGAGTTCCCTGTGAAGATCCGAGAGAGAGAGAGGACTCTTTTCCCAGGATAGCTCCTTCGGGTAAATATTTTCCCTCGGTGAGAAATAGCAATGGGTCCTCTCTACGATACTTTGCCTCGAATGAGTTAAATGTAGCTCCCTCCCCTCCTCTGTACTCCCACCCCCTCCCTTTGGCACCTCACTTTTCCCTACCTCGACGTAGAATTTTTTATGGCAGACCATTCATGGACGATCGATCAATTTTTCCCTCGCATACCCCATTGGCGAATAGAAGTTCGCCACGCGTAAGATGAAAATTTATAGCGAGCGCGCGCGCATAAATTGCGAAAGAGTGGGATCTGCGTAATTCCGATATTGATTATGGCGTTGGCATTAACCGCGCCAGCCAGTCAGCAAATGCACAAACCAAATAAGGAAATATAGTTGGAGTCCTTTCAAGAATTTCTCATTAAAGAAATATCATCCGCTTCCTGATTAACTGAAACGAATCAAACGGTCGACTCGAGTACCCTATGTATATATATATACACTAGGAAAAACAAGAGTCCAAGTTAAATTAAAAGTAATGCCAGTCGTTTCGTGTTCCTTATCAGTCCCACTGATTCTTTGTCTTTTTATGCATCTTTACTACAGTCAAGCGTCGCTTTTATGTTTTCAACTCGTTATACTTTATAGTTCTTGAGGTGAAAAAAACATTTTTTTACAGCGTGTAATTATCTGAAATATGTTGAAGCTATTATTAACATGCCACATTTTGCTGCGAAGCATCATCAGATCGATAAGCTTCCTCTTTGAAATGCTTACCAGGAATAAATTTCGCCAGACTTGCGGTCCAAATTATGAGATATCGATCGAGGGTCGCCCCTGAATTCGCGTACGTCCTATAATTTCTTCCTATTTTTCTCAAGAATTGGGTCGTGGCATTGGTTAATTTGGTCGTACACGGGCGAGTTCTTGCGGAAAATACGATGATGTCTGTATTGGTTTCGGATGTAGCTGGACCGTAAGGATACGAAATACTTTACCATCGAACTGGAAAAATTTCCGGACGATTCTTCTGCCATTTTTCACAAAAGAATTAAAAATGAACGTACACACACATATGTATAAAAGACGCTGACTATACATGCATAGAAGGATAGGTGAAAAATGTTCGGTTAAGCTGTAGCTTAACTCCTGAAAGTACGTATGATAATGCTTGATAAACTGGCTCTGGGCTTATGTTCAGTCCAATTCATGCGGCTGCATTACGCCAGTATTAAAGTGAGCTCATGGTACATTCAATCGCTCAGGTGAATGCTGGTACATACGCAGGTGAAACTCGAAAAGCTCCTGAATCACCGGAAGAATAAAAGTTTCACGACTATACCAGAGTTGATCTATTTGTTATTCGAGCATGGCTTTTTACGTGCCTTTTTCAGTGAGGTGAGCATAAGCCAGCGAAAATACTATATGTATATATTAGGTATATAATAGGATTTTTCTGAAGAATTTTGGAATATTTCGTGTAGATTTGTCGTTTTGGTACACGAGTAATCTCCTGAAAAGAGTATATTTTGTCACGTTCCATAAGCAGTAAACCGGATGTTTCTCGCATATATATATATATATATATATATATATATACGGTACACATTCTGTGTATAGCTACAAATAAACAGAGCGTGGTGCAAGATATCAATATGATGGGTGGGAAAGCGTAAACAACGCACGGTGGTAATAGTTGTGGACTGTTGCTTCGATTGGGTGCTCAAAGACGATGAGTTAGCCTCGGGAGCCTGGCTTTCAAGATGGACGACAATCGGAGGGTGGTCGGTGAGATTCTCGCCTGGAAAACCCTCCCTCCCCACCCAATCTTTTCGAACCGTGGCGTCGAAACGGTCTGGAATATAATTTTTCAGGCGTCAGGAACGATTTAAGGGGGCTGCTCGGGAAAAATGAGCTGCCACCGTTCAGCAATTTACCCCTACTGCTTATATGTGTGTTTACACCCCGAGTTCGGGCTATGGAAAATTTGTGTGAGGGTAACCCGACTTCTCTTTCACTCTCTCTCTCTCTCTCTCTCTCTCTCTCTCTCTCTCCCTCTCCCTCTCTATCCTGAATAGAGCGTGATTACGAAACTCGTTTATTGGATAATAACTACCAACGGATGTGAGTCCGCAAATTGTGGATCGTTATCCCTCGTTGATACACAATAATAATTTCAAGCCAGCCATTCTTTGTCCTGATTACAAGATTTTTCCAAGAGATCCATTTTAATCTTATTCTCATTGCGTGGAAATTAATTTACAATTAGTCCAAGTGAAATATTCGCCGGCATTTTTATCGCGTCTGAAAAATTGTCCCGCCGCTCCTGGCGGCGCGTTTAATCTTGGAGCTCGTAGGGGGTTTCCGTTTTCCTTGTAATATCTCGCGAGTGCACTGCGGGGCTTGGTTTTCTTGAATCTTCCTGTCCTACATAGTATATGTATATAGTATATATAAAAGAGCGTCGGGACGCGCGTCGCGACGAAAACGGAAAATGATATTTAATCCTTTAAGAGTCCGGCACTTCCAATAAAAGTTTCGCCAACTCCGCGTAACTCGAAATCCCCGCCGGTTGATTGGATAACGCCCAAGTTGAGGCTGAACTTTTAACATCGCCGCCCCCGGAATTGGCCCTAAGTGATTAACTCTTGTTTCACATGCCGGGATTTACCGAGAAATTCTTGACGATCCGCTCCTCGATCCATTTTCTTTCTCTTTCTACTCAACTATTTCAGATAGCTATATACTATCATAATTTTCGCACAATCGTGCAATTTCAAGGATAAAAATCATACCCGATTTATCCGGAAATACTCGCCATTTTTCCACGCTGACGAAACAAACTTTTCGTGCTACTTCGTCGACGCAATTTTTCCCTTATTCATTCAAAAGCTCCTCGCGCAATACGAATTTTACTTCTCGCAACGACGACGGCTATAAAAAATATCATGTTTTTTCAGATAAAGCGCGACTATCCTCGCTTAATTAATAAAACTTTTTAATTATGCTAAAATAGTTGGAACGATCGCAAATGTTGTTTCCTTACTTTTGGCATGATTGTTTTAAGCCGGGCGTTAGGCGAGCGTGACGTTTTCCATAAATAACATTTCAAACTGAAAACGAGCGCGTCCAAGCTTACCACGTTACGGCGCGACTACGAATTTGTTGGAAAATTGAAATTCGAAGTAAAGCAGACTGGATGTCGCGTTCGAGTCGGTGATTGTAAAGAGTGAAACGAAAATGTTTTAAATCAACGCCAGTGAATTCAACAACAATTCGATTGTCAATTGACGACTACTCCAAAGCTGTATTTTTCACTATCGGCAGATTCGAAATGTCGGATATAATTAACGAAAGATTCTTTTCGACTCGTACCTTCCGAATCCCCAAGTAGAATTCTCGTTACGGCGAGGCCCGATAAAGCCTGATAATTAGCCGCTATAGAGAGAACTCACGAGGATGGATAATGAAAGATGCCGTGCTGCCGGTAGAAATGCTCTGGGAGACAGACGAATTGATTAGGAGCCCTACAAAATCCCCCGCGAGCTACCGTAACTCGATAATTTCGAGCTTGTGGAAGGCACAAGAATATTATAGGAGCTTCTCCAACAACACAGAGTTTACCAAGAAAATCTAGTGATTTCCTCCTACCAAGTATAACAATCGATATTACCATGGAAGGCTTGCGCCTTTCTTTATGTGACAGGAAAACATTTTAATTATCCTTTGAATTAAATTAAAGAAAATATCAAGCCCTATATATGTATATAGGAACGATGCACACCAACACACATTGACAGTAATTTAATGTGAATACATCAAGCAGTAGTGCACATGCATAATAACAGCAGCGTTGTCCATCCTTAATTTCTCTCATTTTTAGACTCCACTTTACCTATTGTACGTATTTACAGTTACACATTCTCCTTTTTTAATGTCGTTACGTTTGTGTGTAAGTTTCCCATATATGCTTAGTTTATCAAACTAACAGAGACTAATAGAGACAAAAGGAGAGGAAGAAAATAATTTATCATAAATTTTCCTCCCTCGCTCTCTCGGTGTATACTAAATGCATTGTAGTATAGCGTTTCACGTTTATTAGCACAAAGCTGCCCCTCATCCCTCACTTAGCAAAACATACACACACATGCACACACGCGCACAGATTCACGCACTGGAACGTCTAGATGCAGAATAGCTTTGACGCAACGTTTGTGTTTGACACAATTATTTGATGTATATCCGGTGCGTGAGTGCGTGCGTGAAAATTGATGATTCTCGTTGGAGCTTACGCACACACATGTCACACTCGCGGGGAGTTGAAAATTCGTCGGGGATAGAGTTTAATTTTCAGGGATAGGCACTGGCGCCCAGTTTCCTCCTCCTATAACGCCCCATCCCCGACCTCTTCCTGAAACACGACACGCTATCCAAAATTAAACAAGCATTCCCGTATGTGGCTTTTGTTATGTTTACAAGCCTCGTGAAAGTATTTTACAGACAAAATCCACTGAGATTTTCCAGTCTCTGTCACGGGGACACTGGTCGTCAGCTGTTCAGCCTCCTTTTTGTCTGGGACCCTGATGTGTAGAGGAACATTATTATTATTATTATCGCAAGCACTGTACTCTCGCCGTACCCAGCCAACTCTCATCTTTCGTGAGAAATCAGTCTCGCCAGTGGTTCGATCGTTAAGAGTGCTTTCGGTAGGAATTTACCGTGCAGCTATTCATAATTCTAGAACGGTGGTCGCACGTGCGTGTAAATCAAAGTCATCGATGGGCGTGTGGTGTAACGTTATTTTACGATTTGCCGCTGATCGTAAAACAGCAGCGTGGAACGCAAAGATCAATAGCACGTATAGTATGCTGATGAACACAAGGACACGAGTGGTGTAATTGTGTTAGTGATGCAGCTAGGGATACTACACGCACACGGGAAGCTTTACTCACCCCCATTGATTACGCGGACCCAACTCACTATCCGTATCAATCGAACCGGGAAAGCTGAAAAATTGTCCATGCTAGAAAATCCAGTAGTACGAGCCAATGATATTCGCGCGACGAGCTTTTGTTTGTAAATTATTTCAGCGTTTTATTCGCACCCCCCCCCCCCCCCCTCCCCCCTCCCGCTCTTCGCGCTCTGATCCAATACATCTCGTCGAATTCAGCAAATAAATTCAGTAGTACGAGTCAATGATATTTTCGACTCGAGCGAATTTCCCATCAAACAGTCGAGAGAATTAAGGGACGGGAATAACTTGTTCCACATTTCCAAACTGATTTCGAAGAAGGATGAAATTCGTAATATCAATTGGAAATAATCGTCGTCTCTTTCCAGCGAGTATTTCATGGCCTTGTATCTCGTAGGGCAATCTTAAATTCATATTTGAGACGTATATAAGCATTGTCGATGCTACCATTTGGGAGCCAAGACGACGCGACGGGGCTATAACCATCCTGGGAAGAATTTAGGTCCGTATAGAGTTAAACGTGCGAGAGATTCAACTGGTGTTATTTTAGATCAAATATCGAGCTTTTTCGGCCCCCGGGCGATCTTCGAGAGCTGCGTCGTCTTCGTCGTCGTCGACGCCACTGCCACCACCGCCGCCACCTTTGACATATTTGATATTTTCCGCGATAAGAGAAAATCGATAGTTTCATATCCTAAAGAGTGTCCTGAGAGATACCTCAAACTCCATCACATCCCAATATGTCCTGCCTACAAATAAATAGTACAGCACCGATAGGCCAGCAATTTTTCCAAATCAATCAACCAGCGATCCTTTTAAACGCTAACCAAAAAAAAGGCTTTTTTTAAATCTCCCGCTATGAAATCTCCCCCTTGCAATTGTTACCTTTTCAGTTACGGTAACGAAGAGAATTTGGCGCTTCCGCGCAAAACCCCGATTAACCGTTATTCATGCACTGCTGCACACCTATACGCATACATATGTATAACATGAAACACGATTGGGGAAGAGAGTGATAATGTAATGCGACGTTTATACCGCGAATCCCGAGTAGGGATGATTCTTTTCCATCCATCTGAACTAGCCGCGGGCCAATTCGATATTGCGTTTCAGTAGCGTATACATAAGCACGAGAGCGCACACACGCGCACACATTTACTCAAAGAGAAACGTATTCGAGCGAGTGCGCTACCCGACGTATGATGGATGCCGGACTAAATGTACGAGTGTTTTGTTTACCGTAGACTCGCCACGATCGCTTTAAGTACAGAGCATCCACCCCCAGCCTCGGCTCAAATATTTAACGCTCTACCCTCCCTGTCGGTGGGGACAATATGCTTTTCAGTTACATCTTCCCCTATCCAGCACCAAACATCACGGATGATGAAATTTCATCGCGAGCTTTCAATTCTCAGCTTTTTTCACTATTGGACTTTCGCCAGTCTTTTTTCAGCATCAGCTCGATTTATTTATTTTCCTCGGTTAAAATGCTTTGACAGTATTTTGTCGCTTTGCGCGACTCCCCCTCCCTCCACCACCCCCCTCTCTTCCCACCATCCTCTCGTAATTACCGCTGGATTTACTCTTTTCATTATTCATGGAACAGGACACGATTAACTATCGCGCCATATACACCGAGGCGAATCCTGGAATAGAGTAGAGCATTTAGTAGGAAACAAAAAATAGAAAATAAATAATCGACTTTGAGGTTTAATTTGCTGCACCTTCCGTGGTCTCCGGGCAAATCTTTCTTCCGGAAATGAAAAATATATCGAAGGCGCAAGGCTAGTGTATATATGTGACGCTGCATGCGCGCCAGTGTGTCGATGAAGATACGTGCAAAGGGTAGTTCACGTACACACACATGAATGAGCACCGGCACAGGCACAGGGAGCAGCATTAAATCATCTACGAGCGAGCACAGTGGCGTTCCGTAATTCGAATCGATTTGCAGTGGACGCCGGCCTCGTAACGTTGTTTGCACGATTACACTGACAATCCGGCATGCCCTCGGGCGATAGGACGTCGAGATATGACGTCACACTCCAAAGCAACCTCTGAAAATCCTTCGCTTCCCATTGGAATCTTCGATCGCTTCCCTCCGTTCTTTCGAGCCCTCACCCCCTATTCTTTCGGGCTTTTCGACAATTCCAAGTAGCATAGCTTTAAAATTACACAAAATTTTCTGTGTCGCGTTGTCGTGCCTGATGTGTGTGTGTGTGTGTGTAACCCTTCTCGGGCGCGTTGGCGACCATCAAAAGGGGGTGGGGAGGAGGAGGGTCAGGAGGAAGAAAAAGGGTGAAGAAAAAACGGTGAGGGACCGGCAACACACCAAGTGCGCACTTACTTCTCTAATTCTGAGTTGCAATAATTACGATCCGGGCTCGGCAAAGGGCGTTCGCTGCGTTGCCAAGCAACCAGCGCCGGCATCGTCCGCCTATGACATCCGGCGCGTCAAATTTTTGCCTTCCTCCTCCTCCTCCTGCGCCCCATAGTCCCCTCAAGCCCGTCACCTACCAACCCCTCGTAACCGAGTGTCACCTCATCCTTCCCCTGAATTTTCTTCCTCCACCCGACGCGGCGTCGAACGAAACTGACGCGCCGCCCGCGACTGCGCGATTCGCGCTAATTGCTCCTTTTAATTCCATGCTGATTTCATGCCTCGCAAACTGACGCTTCAACTGCTATATAATACTCATTCTTGCGAAAAATCCAACTGCTCTCGGTAATTGGACTCCTCTCTATTACAGAATAATAATAATAATGTCAACGTAATTTGTGAAATTTAACATTTAAAGATGAGATTTTCGAGATTTCGCGTTTCTCTCAAAAATATGCCTTTATAAAAACGGATCGATAATTGAGTCAGAAGTATCGAGAATCTCGTATACTTGAGCCATGCAAATATAGTTATCCTGTATTAACAATAGAGCTCGACAAAGGAGCAACAGAGTGCATTTTGCTTGACCCTAGGCAGAAATGTTATCGATAAATCACGAACAAACACGAGGAGTACCAATGAAACACGAAAGTCCGTATCGCGAGTTACTTCATGCCGTCAATCATACACGAGACATATATATACATACGTACTATACGAAATATTATATACTTCCTAAAATTGCACCGTCGTAGAAGCCAATCGAGTATACGAATAAAATAAAGTGAGGTCACACAGAAGAAAGAAAAGAGAAAACGTAGGAATCCATGGAGCAGCGAAACGAGAGAATTATGGAGGAGATAATGAAGGTAATGAGGGCGTCGAAAATGAGGATAATAAAAAGTGGTAACACGATGTAACGCCATTATTAAGCCGCGTTGAACGAGTTGACAATATTTGGTCAAAGAGTAGTAAGGAGGGATGGGAGCTTTTTATCCACGATGGGACCACTTATATCAGGTTACTTATTGATGGCCAAAGGAAATAAGTTTCAAATGACGAGATGAGCTAAGGGGGGAGAAAGACTCGGGGATGAAAGAACATTCCAAGTCCTTTCGAGTCTTCGGCGAGCCTACCTCGGTAATGAGGAACGATTTTCCTCGAAGGAAAAGGGCGAGAAAGTTTAAAATTAAAACTGTCTTCGAGTTTTATTGGCTGCATCGACATTTTGACTTTGGACCGTTTGCCTCGGTTAGCGCGTGCGCCTATGTCCTGCTCTACTATATATATATTCTTCGCAATTCTTCCGCTATTGTTTCGCCTGCGCTCCTCGGGTCGCACGGGCTGCTTCGGCTTTAACGAGCTCGAATTCCGCCCCGAGAGAGAGAGAGAGAGAGAGAGAGAGAGAGAGTTTTCCGTCTGCCTCTATATTAACTTATCGATTAGTCCTGCCTGACCTAGCACAATGTAAATAGTGCAATAGTACCCGCTGCGTCGAGTCGAGTCGCGTCGCGGCGCGGCGCGCCGTTGTGTTCGCACTTGGTCATTGTTAGAACCGAGTAACGAGGCTACCTTATTTTTTATTAAACAGATTTAATGCCTTCTCCCTCTGTTTCTGGATAACAACTTATTGCAGGTAGTTTATCGCGCAGCTTTCCCACCCATCTCTGTATCGTTTGGTTTTAAGGCAAATTTGCTCGCGTATATTATTTATATATAAAAACAAACGAATATTTTCCTCGCTGCACATGCCGTTTATTCGATTACAAAAGAATTTAATAACAATGTAGAACCTTCTTTCCCTCTAATTACATGCTGAACTTATTGCGCTATACTTCATTAAGGTACAAATTGATCAAATTACGCTCTGCTAGAGTTACGACGCGATATGAAATATTTCTCCACGGTCCTTCTTAATCACGATGCAGCATTTTAATTCTATATTAATTCTATTAATTGCGCTGCATTCTTCAGAAGATTCGATGCATTTGAAATAATTATGTGGCCTAGGTGGACGCGCATGGTAATTGGAGCGTACGCTGAAATCGGGTGAAGTAGGCAGCGAGCGGAAGTTCATGTAGGGGCTAAAGGAGAGGGTTTATACCTGGGGTGAAGCCAATAAATTAGAACTGGCGCGTTGCCATTTCAATCTCGCGGATTCCCCGGGACAAGAAAGCTGAAAACTCCTCGGCGGGCCATCATTTTGTCAGTCGGGACGGCCAGGCAGTTTGATTAATTGCGGCCAACGCGAGAATTGATAGATTTCGCTGGAGAGAACCGAAATCCGAGATCCGCTCTCTTTCTCTCTCTCTCTCTCTCTCTCTCTCTCTCGACTTACCAACTCGACATCTAAATTTTCCCCGACGAATTTGAAAATGTAGAGTGCCGCGTGTCGTACTTGGCTCATTATTAAGATCGACCCGAGAGCGTGTTAAGGGTAGATAAGAATTATTCAAAAATTGGCCCTATCGTGTTTGAAAGGGACGATGCAGAAAGGTTCATTACAGTGGAAGAAAAAGAGGGTTTTCCATGGGGTGTATCCGAGCGATTCATCACCTTGCTGCATCAATCAAGTTGTAATTCAATCTCCAGCTGTAAATAGATTTATTGCATCGTCCAACTAACCGGCATTTATAAAGCGTCGACTAATGAATTAGAGCGTCAAGCGGAATGAACGGTGATCGTTGAAAATCAAATGGAAAAAGAAGCTCTGAATCCACGAATCGTAAATCGTAAAAATTGGCCGATGGAAATGTTTTTTGAAATTTTACTAGTGGCGCGTCGCAGCAAGAACTTTTTGATTATATTAATTAATGAGCATTTGGTTAGAGTTTTTCAATCGCTGGCAAATGAGATATGCCGATGGTGAGGCTGAAAGATATATAGCACTGCGAGGAATTAACAAGATATTTCTTCCATGGGTGAATAAAGGGGAAATAAGAAAAAAGAGGGAGCTGGAAGAAATGAAATAAAGAGAAGAGGAGGAAAAAATTATTGCAGGCGCAGTCATGGGTGAGAGGATGTTGAGGCGGGGGGTGGGGGTGGGGGTTGTATGTGGGACACGAATGCTAACGAGCTGACGCGGTGCAGCTGCGTACAATGCAGAACGCGACAGAATATGAAACACGGCCGTCATTAAAAGCGTATAATTCTGCTAGGTGTTGCGCGTAATATTTTTCCAAGATTAATTATCGAGACAACAGCGTGCTGGGCTGGCCTATCAGTTACTTATTATTACAACGTAAATCTGTAGGTTTCATTGAAGCCGCGATATTTATCGGGCCCTAATAGACCGATTTAGCTCTTATTTCCGTCCGACTTGTCGTTGGGATATTCACTTAACCGCTGCGTTGACAGCGACTTTTTCTCCCCGGGACTTTAATAAAGCCCTTGGCTGAATATTTCGAGGACGATCGAGGTGCGGAGAATTGCAAACTAAGGGCCACCAGCCCGGCTTGGCCAATTAGTTGTCGGTGCTTGTCTTCGCAGTGGTAATCCTGGGGCGTGGAAATTGCTTCCTGCCAGGCACTTATCGCGAGAGCCAGCAGCAGCAGCAGCAGCAGCAACTCGTGCAAGATACTAATCGCCGAAATCAGCAACAGGCAATTGTGCCCAGAGCAGCCTGCTGCGATGAACAATAATTAACTGCAACGCCCGCGCGGATGGACAGATCGGCTAAACGGCCCAGCAAGAAGATACAATCGTTTGCTAGAGACTATACATGGTCTTGATGGGGGGTTCGAGCCTCGCTGTATATCCACTCTTCCTCAAATCCAGCCCAATTCCAGTCTTCTCAGATCCTCTGCCACAATCGTCAATAATTACCAATTGTTCTAGAAGTCTATTGATAATACTGCTGTATTATATATATATATATGCATAACCAATGAAATCGTCATTGCGCAGCCAGCGCAGATAGCAGAGAACGCAGCTTTTATAATGCCACGGCACGCGAACTCACGTTATTTTCTACGAGGTGTCGACGCGAGGCCATTATGAATAATGCAGAAATCCCGAACGCCACCCTCCTACCCATTCTACATCCGACCCCATCGTTTTTATTTACTGCAATCTGCTTATTTCTACTCCCTTGCTCGATGTCCACCCCATTCCAAACTCCCTTTTACGATACGCCTATCTGATTTTCAGTTTTCACGCTAAATCGTTGCCTTCCCCCTTTACGACCCACTCTGCCTTTTCGCCAAATATCAAATCTCTAAGAATTTACCAATTTTCCATCCCCTGTACTATACTATGCCTCATACGGCACGCCCTTATTTATATATATATATATATATATACGTTCTCGGCTTTATATTACCGCGCGCAATAATGCAATGAAATTATTTCCTAAAGAGATAAGACTGTGCTATAAATCAATTATAATATCAAAACAAGTATAAACATAAGTAGTGTGCGACTACTATCGTTAAATTGATCTGTCACTAATTCTATCCGGTGGCGTTTAGCCTTACGTGCCGCTTCTGTATTTTCATGCAGCCTGATCGGTATCTGAGCAGGCACGAAAGCGCTTTCAGCCGTTGCGCACCTCGCTTTCAGCCTGGAAACTCGATTTCCGTTTTACCTGCTTCTTCATTATTACGCTCTCTTAATTCTTCCCACTTCTATTCCCATCCAAGACGCGCGCGCGTTAATTCCCAAACAAGATAGGTCGTCGCGTCATTACCTTTCAGAAGTCGCACTTACACAGCACAAGTAGAATGTTGGATTCAGAGGCAGTCCCATGCCAGAGGCAAATACGTTACCTCACATTCATATATATACTATATATATATATATATATATATATATATATTTGTTAGAATGGAGGTTAAAAATAGTATTTTTTTTTCATTTTCACCGTACCACCCCCTAGAGTATACTTTAAAAAAATAAAAAAATATATCCCCTAAGTTTAGGTTCTGATAAAAATGTCTAAAGAGCGACCCACATACCACTCACTTTTCCATTTAAAAGGTCTTCGGATAATCTACACAAATATGCATAATAAATAGGGGTTTTCTTTTTAAAAAAATAGACATTGTCACCTTCGTATAAATCACCTTTCAGAATCAGACAAATGGTAGAACCTTCTAGTCTCGTTTTAAATCCCAATAACTTTTATATGAGCCATTTTCTTGTGAAACTTCAATTCTTGCAAATATTTAGTTAAATTTCTTTCGTGAAAATTGTTCCACCATCGGTATTTTCAAAATTTTTTAAATAATTTAAAAATGAAAGCATAAATTTATATAAAAGACTTAAAAATAAGGGGAAGTCATTTGTAAGAAAGAGAAATGAAAGAAACGTTCTAAATGAACAATGCAAAGAGAGAAAACATCATACGAGCAATATATTAAAGAGCGAAGCTCTAAAATAGCTTTCAAAAATCTAAGGTTTCAAATAAGCCTAAATATGTCACACTGAGGATGCTCATCCCTACAGCAATGTAAGCAACAAAATTGGCAAAATAAAAAAACCGAACTTAAAACATCGCAACGAATATCGCAAATCTGCGTTATTACGGCGCGAGTACGGCGAGTAGGCTAGCAGCGAGCACGCTACGGCATATTTTGTTATAACTTAAAAAATATTAACAATATGAAAAAGAGTTATTAGACTTTTTCTATAATTAGTGTTGTATGTATAAAAATAGCCATTATATGCAGTTTATTAATATTATTAATAATTACCGAAGTGCATAAGAATATATGGAAACGCGCGCTTTATCTAAACATATGATTATATAACAACTATACGAAAATGTTGATAAGCTTAAAAAATATTATAAGGATTTTCTAATGAGAAGCGTCCTTCTACCTAGAGCTTTTGGTTTGGTTACTGTTAATCGAACTTTCTGTATTTGATACAGTTAATAATTACTGACTTATAAATGTTAAAATTTTATTTATTGATAAATATCAAATATTCACGATTTGATCAATTTTCACGGATAAAATTGAAATAATTAAGGCTTGAAGTATTTGTTGAAGAGAAAATTTTATGCAAAAAATTATTCATTGAAAATTTGTTTGTCCTAAATGGTGCTACAAATTTTTTACCAATTGGTTTAACATTGAAAGATGATACAAAGGTCATATGAAAGTCACAATATTTTAAAGTGAAAATCTCTATTTATTAATGCATATCCTTGTAGCTTATCATACAACCTGTCAAGAACCTTGTTTCTCCTTTTTTATTTAATCCAATCGTTTACGAGATATTTGAAGCAGAATATATAAGAAATTTTAGGCATAACTTCAATAGGCATCAAACTTTCTGCATTCACTCGAAAATTGACTTCAAATTTCTACAAATATTACCATTCATACTTAAGAGATTTGAACGGCTTTTAGATTTGTAAGATGGAACATACTCCAAAAAAACATAAGTTTCAATGTTTACAGAACCTTTAATATTTAAATTTGTAAAAGTAAGCCTGCTTACAATAAGTTACTTTAGAAATTTTTTCAGAGATTAAGCTTTGGATATGTTCTTTCTAATCTATTTCAGGTATGACACGGTCGACATGAAAAAACAGCATTTTTAACGTTCACCCTAGTATACATGGAAAAAAGAAAATTCTAGAATTGCCTCGATGGGGCATAGCACCAAGCCACCTCGATCGCGAAATAACGATTTCTCAATTTTACAACGCGGAATCGATGAAATACTAAACATTATAGCGTGAAAGCCGTAAATTTACTGATATTTACCGACTCTACACGTGTATAATATTAAAAAATGATCTTTAAAACAGGCAATAATTGTCATGTCGCGTTTGGGGGGATTTGGTACAATGCGATTCAGTCAATTTTTGCTTTTGTCGCTTTCTTCGTATACAGTGAATTTTACCATCATACATTGTAATAATTAACATTTCAGAATCGAGAGGATTCGATGCTACACAAAAATGGAAAGATTATTTTTATAATAGAACTAAAATCTTGATAATTGCATGGAAAATTCTGATATTTTATGCGGGAAAAATTCTAATTTTTGCCTCAACGAATAAAAGCACTTTTTCCGTGCATATAATATAATCTTCATTATGACTGAATAAAGATCAATCTCCATCGAGATAAATCAATTTGCTTTGATTTTGAGCTAAAGCTTGGCTTAAATATTGATTTAGCTTTATCGGGGCGAGTGGAGATATCCATGAATTTGGAAAGACCGGGCATCGGGCCGTACGAGAGTTAGGAAGGGATAATAATCGTGAGAGAACGAGTGTAATAGCTCATGAAAGGCCTTTCGAGCTGACATTCGCTCGAAATGGCTATGGACGAGCGATTTGCTTAAGCAATTCGCGTATCTCGCTTAGGAGCAAACATGCGCGCAGCTTGCATGGACAATAAATCCAGTGCTCGCGCGCGTCGGGTTATCAGGGCTCCTCTGCAGCATTTAAACGGTATCGAGCCGGTTTTACACATGCTATTCAGCGAGCAAACGAGGATCGTGCACTTTACAAAGTTCCGAGAAGATCTGCCTAAGCTCCCGTCAAAGCCGGCTATACAATTCTCAGAGGCAAGGAAGGAAAATTTCCAATTTGCAATCTCGCCGAGAGGCCCCGCCCCCGTCGATTCATTCCAAGAAAAATTATCACGCTAATCCGACAAACTCTCGTTGAATTCCCATCGTCGCTCGCGCCCGCGCCCTTCCTATAAACATCGAAAGCTGCTACGTGCAATTTCATTAATTAAATCGAATAATTGCTTTGCTATTGATTTAACCAAACAACATGAACTTCGGTGAGTGTGTACGCGCATCTCTCTCTCTCTCTCTCTCTCCGTATTATAGGTATAGGTAATATGAAAATGAGGATGTCGAGCGAAGCTACTTTTTTCAGTCCTTTTTTTTTTTTTTTTTTTTTTGACTAAATTAACGAGAACGGGAATTGTCGAGGGATTTAATTTATCCGGCCGGCTGACGTATCGGGGGCGATTCGTCGAATGATTACGCGTGGGAACAGTTGGGTAAAAATGATGCGGAAAGATTGATGTGCTGGACGGTGGAAAGAATTAATTAGGGGGAATAGGTTTGAGACAATTTAATTAGATGCTAGCTGGGTGGGTGTGATAATAAGATGGTGGAAGGCTAGCGATAAGCCGAGTCCACCTAGGCGTGACACTCTGAACTTGGCTCGAAGCGTCTCGTTGTCTGCTCGTTAATCGTGTCTGTCGCGCGGCATGGCGCGTAGTATTGCTGCGGAGTATATAGCTTAGCATGGCGTGGCGTGGCGTGGCGTGGTGTAGTGTGGCGTGGCACAGTCTCTGTTCCGGTTGGCACACGATTGTTCAGTGTTGCGAGTTTCGAGCATCGATTAGTATCGTGCGCCTGCACAAAGTCGCTTTCAATCTTTCTCCCCGATGAGTTTGCAGCTTCTAAGCTTTAAGCGACCCACACTCTCACCCCCCTCTTACACACACACACACACACACCCAGAAGCACCCCTCCTTTCGAGCTGGATTTCCGTCTTCCCTTCTCCACTCTCCTTATTCCTACGCAGAGCAGAAAACTCATTTATAAATACGCGAAAGAGAAGATTATTGATTTTTGTCCCACTTTACCAGGCATCCATTTGGTAACTCAATTTTTATTCCTATCGCAAGATTTATTTGCGGGACTTATCTCCTATTTCCCCCCCCCCCCCCAAACATACAAAGTACATCCATGTGTGTGTGTGTGTGTGTGTGTGTGTAGGAGCCAGTCACCCAGGCCGCTTATCTTTAATGTATTTGACAAGACGAGAAAAAATGTTGAAAATAATTGATATACCCTGTGGAAAATTGGCATTTCTTAAAAGTGGTACGCGCGTCAACAGAGAGAGAGAGAGAGAGAGAGGGAGGGAGGGAGAAATTCGTCGCCAGGACGAAGGGTGATATAAGATTTGAGGGGTGAAAGCTTAGCTATATACGCGCGTGAGCTAGGCTAGGAATGGGATAAATGAATTGTCAGAGTGGAGTAATGGGGAGTTGCTGCTGCAGTGGAATTTCGCATATTGCCTTATGCTTGCATTTCGAGAGGGTTATATATATAACGCATAAGAAAGTGAGACTCAGGTGGGCGAAAATTCTGGCAGAAGGCAACCGGCAATTGCCGTAAAGCGTTGCGTGAGTACAATTCTGATGAGGAAGGGGCTGCAGTCATTCGAAAAGCTTTGGCTCGACGGAATTCTTGCGGAGGTGGGGTTGAAATCGGTGCTCGCGTGTCGTCTGCGATACATTTTGTGCGTGAAATGCACAGTGGAACGTCAGGATTTAATGGAAAGCCCAAGAAACGTTGGAATGCGTTTCCCGGAATGACATCTGACAGCCTTCAGATTCATGTAAGAAATTTATCATGCCACTTGACTAAAATTCTACAAGAAGCCTTTTACATGATTTCTCTACAAATTTTCCCTACAATTCGATGAATTAAAGATAGAGGCCAAGCTCCTTGTACGACTATAGCACCTCGGTTGAGTAATTAATTAGAGAGAGGGAGAGAGAGATACTGGTACATGCTGCAGTATATCCAAGAGTGGCATCTGACACCTTTCAGATTCATACAAGAAGACTCCCCTAAGTTTTTTTTATAAGCGAGTTTATTAAACTTCCTTAAAATAGAGCAAAGTAAGAAAGTGATCTAAATAGGGGTCCAAGATTTTCCCTTGAAAAGAAAAACTTTATGATCTTTCTAAGAAATGAATGACATCACTGGACTGAAATTACCTGAAAACCTGAAATTTAGTTGCAGACAGAGTCGTAATCCTTTGGTTGCTTTCTTCGTCCCTTTCTTTCCTTCGCCAAGAGATTTAAGAAAGCAGAGAGTGAGAGAGAAATAATGAGTTTTTGTGCAAAGTTCGTGAAATAATTCAGCGCGGTGTTCAAACGTATAATCGGATGAGAATCAGATGGATAGGTTTGTAAATGACGATTAAACTTGACTTTCGAAAAGAAAAGAAAAAATATTAATAAACCAAGTAAGAAATAAGCGGTAATTGGAAAAAGTGTTGCGAGAGGTGAGCCGTCAGAATCCCTGACACGTGGCAGCTCGGATGATACCGGGAAGATGCAGGATGGAATTTATCAGGGATAATTTTGGCGGTGATAAAAAATCCAAGGAGATTCTGGCGGGATCGTTTGATATACGACACGATAGGTAGGTAGGATTCTCGCAGGGAATAGTCAGATTTCCAAAGGATGATCAGGACTAGATTCTTGACAATCTTGGACATTTATCATAAAGGACGAATTTCTTCGTGACGACGTGGCAGGATGATGGTTGATTGGTGGGAGGGTGGGAGGTATCTGGAAGACAGAAAAGGGCCAGAATAGGCACGTAGGATGCACGGAATTACAGGATCGCGTGCTGGCAGGAACATAAATCAGACAAGCGATGTTCCAGCAGAATTATCGCTCCCAGGACTCTCGCAGAATCCTCGTTGTTCTCCACCTCGACGACCGTCCCGTGCCAGAAATTCGCCAGAAATGTTGTTCCGGTAATCAACTTATTTAACTGTAGCGTATACTCTCGGCGTAAGAAACTTTTTAACCGGATCTCCGTACATTTATTTATAATTCGGTGAAGCCACTATATAATTAACGGAATTATTGATTACTCGATTTTCGCACACAACGGGTGATGTCCAGTGTGCAGATAATTTCGTTCGATTCTACTGCAGTGTTACGTAGGCGAATAGGACGTTTGATTTTAAAAGTAAAAGCTCCTTTAAATATTAAGGGCGAGGCACGTGAGTCCTCGAACGGAAATCGCAAGAACGTGATCGCCGTTTTAATGTCGAGGTAGCCTCGTAAATCTGTCCAGATTCGACGGCAGAACTCCGCGTGCTGTTCCTTGGGAACAGCATGTGGCTATCCTCTCCTCGGATCACTATAGCTTTAGGAAGCAGCCTGGATTATGGACTGGAAAGATCGTTTTATTCCGATGGGACGAAACTGGATCGATGGTGTTTCGTTACCGATCAATCAGCCTGCAATGTCCTTTTAAGGCTCCCGTGTCCCTCTACTGCTTCTATCAATCACTATTTATTTATTCCCCTCTTCTTTTTTTCTTTCACATTACTTTACCAAATCAAAAAGTTAAATTGCTAATTAATTGTTTGTTCTCGCAATTCTTAGTCCCTCGGAAAGAAAACGTGAATAAGCACCAAGAGCTCTTTCTCTTGCAATATTATATAAGAATGTAATAGGTTTAACAGTAATTTCTCTTTGGTATATTCATGCTTTAAAATTCTATTTCGTGCTCTGGTCGGTATAACTGACTACATTGGCTGCTTCACACTAACAAAAAGAGCAAATAAAAGAAGCTATTGTTTTTATACACCCGCTGCATTTGTGTGTGTGTGTATGTGTTTGGATGTGTTTGTGTTTGTGAAATAGAAGAGCAAAAGCAAACGACGAAGCATGAGAAAAAGAATTCTGGGCTAGGAAAGACGTAGCAGGAAACTCTAGTTGGACAACTCGTAACGAAATTTAACAACGAACCACCCTGGCCGTATCTCGCCATGCCAAAGAACACTGCTAACTGGCAGGAATTTTGTTTAGCAAACATCGGACACTCCCTAAGAATTTCCAGAGAAACTTAAAACTGCAAAGATGGTGGAAGCAAGGAATTTTTTAAATTTTCAAAGAAAATAGGTTCCGCCCTTTATTAATATTATCATCGTAGCTGATAAGTTTCTTCTCTACATTTTCCCTATCAAAAAATAATATACTAAATATTACACGTTGCTTTCTTTGTCGTTTTCGACAATTCTAAAATACGTCTGACTCTCTATTGATATTATCACTCGAGTTAATAAAACACTCCTTACTTTCATCGTTGCCCAATTAGTTTTGTTTCTCCATAGGAAGCATCAAACATTCTCTCGAGAGACCTGACGAAACTTGACGCACAAAAGACAATCAAGTGAAATTTCTAAATTCCAAATGACAGAGTAGCTGCTATAAATTCGAGACGAGATTCGTTGATAAACTTGTGCCAACTTTGTAGCTGAAGCTAATTTGATAGATGGTAGTCATTAATAAGGCAACAAGACAAAATGTTTCCTAAATATACAACAATTGTTGAAACTTAATTCATCAAATCGAGGCGGAAAGAGAGAAAGTTTGCCTAAGAATAATGGTGATGAGTAAACTGATTTGGTATTGACAATAGGAAAAGAAAAAAATTATTCGACATAAAATTAGTCTATCATATTTTCCATCAATCAAAGAATTAACGCATCCTCGGAGCATCGCAACTGGATACGTTTTTCCGTTTTAATTCATATGATTATGATTTATAATGAATGCATGATATCTCCGAATTCATAATGTACTATAATAATGGTGCATTATGATTAATGAATTGTCGATATTAAATTCTACACCGTGTATGTGTGTGCGAGTGTTTACATTAATCAACCGTGACAGCGACAAAGTTGATGAGCTTCATTGGAAGGATTTTTTGGAGTTGACTTTTTTTGATGAAATAAGAAGCGGAGGATAAAACGAGCTTTGGGGTAAGAGCATTGAAGGAAGCAAAAACAGCTTAGATATCGTTATGGGGGCGTTTTCGTTATCTATGGGGATGGAAGGAGGGTAGTTCGACGGTGGCCATTAGTAAGCCGCTCGTAAAGCAAAACGGGCGATAAAAGCGAATCGTCACTAGAGGGTCAGGAATTCCTAAGGAAAAATGCACAAAGTTGCAGTGGAAGGAGTGGGAGAAGGTTGAACGAACTGACGGAATGCAAGTGGGACAGAGCGAGGGAGATTTATGGGCGACCATGAGAGAAAACGCGAAATTTCTCATTTCGCGATCCACCGGGGCAACGCGCCGCGCCGGTGAGAAACGCGCAAGTGCCGGTCCGTGCGAGTGCTTATGTAACCGACAACTGCAAATCCAAATATAAGATCGGGAGCAAAAAAAACACACAAAACTCTATCGAATCCCCTTGAGTCGAAAAAGCATCTCGAACAGTCACACGTGAGAGATGAACGATTGAAAATATATATGCATCAGTGTCCACGCACGAAGCTCCAAAAAAATTGCTTCGATCCTTCCTCTCCTTTCGCAGCCTGCGAGAGATAAAAGCAAGTGTGAAAAGATGGGTTATGTTTAACAAATTATAGGGATGAAACAAATGGGCTCTGGGAGATAGTTCATTTATATCGCAAAAATCACTGAATTCAAAGGGCCGAATAAGGCGTGCAAACTTTAATAAGCAGTTGTGCTGACGGAAGAGAAGGATATTCGCGAGTGAGAGAGAAGGAGAGAGAGGTGTCCTTACGAGAGAATCACACTTTTTCGTGAAATCCAATTAAAAGGATCCACCAATTGCTCTCATTGAACTTGGCGATTCTTGAAGTCGGACCTAATTAAAAGTCCTCACGAATTTCCCACTCTGGGCTTGCTGGAGCAAATGTGCTCTCGGCACTGAAACTAATTAGGGCGCCTTAAAGGGACCAAATGAGTACCGCCAATTGATTATCAAATTCACGCTTTGAGCATTATTAAGAAACTTGCTCCACTTTTCACTCGACCGTTCTTTCGAGAAATATTCAACCAGCCACTTGGAGATCAAGTCAATTCTCGTCACACAAAAATCTCATTCCCTGTGAGAACCAATCGGAATTCCTAGATGGGAAAAATGTCATTAAACGCCTTAGCAGATTACTTTAACGATAGCAGAAGAGAAAATGAGAAAAAAATCGTGTTATAGATTGGAGGAAAGTAGAAAACGATGGATTTGGTCGAACGCGTATAGACTAGAGTATGGATGAGAGGGAGAGAGGAAAAAGCAGGATTTTTGTTCACAGAGAAACAGACAAGTAGAGAGATAAACAGGCAGACAGGCAGGCAGGCAGGCAGACGCATATTCGGACAAGCAAGATTGGCAGGCGTTACCTCGCTTGGACGTGCTGTCGGCGCTGCTAATAAATCCAGGTACGGCAATCACGAGAACAAAGAGTCCACAGTGTACCCAAAACATGTTTACGTCTTAACAACATTGTTTAATTCCATATTACATGACGCTCGTGAAGCACTACGATGGCGGTGGTGCTCATGTCCCGCATAATCAGCGATACTACCTGGCCGCCGGTCGGATCATGAGTACACGGAGAGAGCGTATCGCGAGTGTAGAAGGGGGCGAGTCAGATACAGGACGGAAAGAGAGAGAGAGAGAGAGAGAGAGAATGAGTGAGAAAGAGGGGGATGGAGGGAGGATGGCGAACGAGGAGGGCGTCGGGGGAGAGGATAGAGAGACAGAGAGGCTGCTGTAGCAGCACAGGGCTTGAAGACGACCAAGAGTGCAACAGACACCTCGGGATTTATCGTAGAGACCAGGGAGAGAGCTTTGAACGAGAGAGGGATGGAAATACCGTGTCTGTGTATGTGTCTCTGTGTGTATGTGGATGTGTGTGCGTGTTTGTGTGTGTATGTGTACGTGTATAGCTTTTACGAGAGCAGAGCGGAATGGATATACGTGTGTATACGTAAAGAGGAAAAGAGAGATAGATATAGATAGATGCAGGTGGCGCCAGGATCGGCAGATCGGGTAAAGAGCTCAGGCTGCACCGGGCATCCTACGGGACTTCCGGTTTCGGAGGATCTGCCCAGGTCGGGCTGAGACTGGCAGCGTCGTGCTGAATCACGCTACCATCTTCCACGAGAAGGGAGTCTCGGGTGAAAATATTCCAACCCCCCACCCTCTGTGCCCGGCTGGTGCGCACCGCCTAGGACCCCTCACCCCGCGAGCCCCTGAAGCGCCACTACTACCCTCACCCTGGGACCACCTCTTATCGATTCCTGCGCCATTTCCCGTCATTCCTGTCAAATCAATAACACGCCCGGCTCCTTCGTCGCCGAAGAGTCCTGCCACCGCCAGAGGCGCTGCTTTCGCCCCACCCCTCTTTTCTCTTTCTCCTCCACAACAACCTACGAATCACCTACAGGGACGGACGCTGCGCGCTGTACCGACCAGCGGAGTTTGCTCCGTTTCCATTTACTCCTTCAAACGGATTACAAAAAACACCGCAACGATCAAAGACCATTTTTTTTCCTATAGAATCTACGGTATATAAAAGTTTATCATATATATATATATATATATATATATAAATGAATAGAGCATACTTCGAGAAGACGCCTGTCCGTGCACATATATAAGAGCGTATGTATAGGAGAGAGACGTAGTTGCCAACAACAGGTCCTAGCTCCTCCGATTACCCCCAGTGGAATGTGCAGAGGGAGAGGGGGGGGGGAGGGCGCTAACGCTATATAGGAGCCTTCAAAAATAACCCTCTTCCACTCGGCGAAAGCCTTTGAGGGAATCTCTGCAGGGAGATTTTGAAAGATGGGCAGAGGAACAGAGGCGAAACTGTCGTCTCCAGAAGAGGTGGCGTGTATACACGCCTGCAGTACGCCAGGCTCCGGAGCAGCACCCTCTGCAGGGAAAATGAAAAGAGCCGGAGACTGCGCCAGGAACGGTACACTCGTAGAGATTTCCCTAGCCGCTTCTTCGATCGCTAGGCATTTATGAATGGGCCGCCGCGCGATAAGAATCGCTCTCTGCCTTCGCCCCCTTTTCTTCCGTACAAGCCCTATTCATGGATCGCGCGTTATTTAGGCTGCGACTCGGCCAGCTTTGATCTTCCCCCCCCCCCCCTCTGCTCCCCGCTCTCCTTGGCATTCCTACCTTTTTCATCCCTTCAATCTACCCATTGAGCAGCCGGATCCTCTAATGGGACACTTGTACCGGGAATAATCGAGAATTTCACTGAATGTCCCGGGAAACCACACGCAATATCCGCTCTCTCTCTCTCTCTCTCTTTCACACACACGCACACACACACGTACACACGAATGGTTTTTGCCATCCTCCTCTGGTGGAATAACGCAAGGGGCGATTAGCAAATGCTGGGGTAAACCGAGGGGAGATATTATGGACTGAGAAATGGTATTTTATTAATATGGATTATTAGCAAAGTCCGAGTGGCTCTATTATCATCGACTTTTCTACTTAGCGTATCGCGCTTTGTGCAGTTAAGCGAACCTCTTCGACCGTTTTATTCTTTGGGATTGATGATTGAGCGAGAAATAAAAAAAGAAAGAAGGAGAGAGGTGATGAAGTAATATATAGGAACACGAAGCAATCGTAATATCGTTATTTTTCACGTGAGCTTGCGATGCGCAAAACTCGGTCGCCGCACCGCTTCTCCGATTGTTTGCCGCCTCGCTCGGCAAAAAGTTAATCGCCGAAAGTTACTGGTGAATCGAGCGTAACTCGAGAACAAATAAAGCAAATCCCCCGGAAGAGATGATGAAGTACCTACTGCACCTTTCGAAGCTGCGAATTTGAAAAATCATACGCGCAGCTTTGACCCAATCGAATTGACGCTTCGCTCGAGAAACCCTATAACGTCCATAAAAATAATCTCAGTTTGTGACAAAGGTAATAAATAATATCTTGTTTCTAATCGATCGACTAAATCATATTCATCACGAATCTAATTATTTATCAGCACCGATGATCCCTAGTAATTATTCCATACGTGGCTCGAGCTCCGTTCGGGGACCACTCTCAGGATATATCCAAGATAGCTCCCGTAATCTCCAGGGATTATAACTTTTTTTTACGACACACACGAGTACAATTCGCTCTCAAACGTTAATAGGATTCCTTTATTACGACATTAACATTTCTTATTAAAAACTCTAGTCGCTTATCAGTTGCCATACCATACGTATACTATACTATGGTCCAAAGAAATTAATACATGCTGTACGGCATTAGAAAATTTATCTACATTAGTATTCCATTTGAGGGAATTAACCGAGAATGAAGCATTAATTTGCTTAAAGATTAGCCACTTTGAAGTTACCTTAAAAAAGAAATCTCTCTCCTTATTCTATGTTTGCCATTATTGTTCGCTCACAGCAATTATTAAACCGTAACTAAACGATTTGTAGCAATTATACGTAACGCGAGTAAAGATCGAGTTGGGGGAAAGGGCGCAAAGGATCGTAAGGGATATCGAAAAGGACCGTGAAAAGCTGGAGGCTCGGGGAAAACTCAAGAAGATATCTGATAATCCTCCGTCACTCATTTCCACCGAGAGTCCCCAAAGACTCGCTATACTGGCTATATATATACGCTCCTCTTCTTACCGCTTATCTTCGTAAATCGTGCACGTACGCCAGTTTCTAGTAAATTGATTGCAACTAGATTTTCTAATGAGAATGCTCAATTTTCCATGCGATAACCAATCGTTTTGGCTTTGATCCGCGAATTGCGTAACTCGCGTGAATATCGATTTTCATTTAATAGAAATAAACACTTCTCGTGGAAAATTCCCCCGAAGCGATTTTTCCGTTTTTTAACGAGTTCTCTACGGCATCGACACGGGGCGTTTTGAGTGGTTGAAATGCCTCGCTTGAAATATTCGCGATATAATTACCCCTAATCGATGCCAATTCCAAGTTTCTCAAATTCTTATCACGCAAGCAGGAAACGGTATAACGTGGCCCGGGATAAAGCACTTGGCTAATTTTCCTTGGGAACTCTTTCAAAATTTCAGTGGGACTGCCAAGTTCAGGCCTCCTGCAGTTCGCTTCAATTGGTCCTCTTCGAATAGACTGCGGCTCGGCTCGGCTCGACTTGGCTCAACACACACACACACACACACATATATATATATATATATTAGCCAATTAAACATTGCTTTCAAGAAAGCTATTCATTTGTTATCAAAATTATTTCATCGTTAACAATTATTGCTTTTGTTGCAATAAATCTAGTATTTTGTAAAATATTTATAATGATAATATATACATATATATTGTATATATTATACAGGTCGATCAATGGAAAAAGCATTCTGATGGATAATTACATTTGTACCACGTGCAATCTCTCTCCAACGATTTTACAACTTGTTGTTGTATGGTAGAGCGAGAATCGACTTCATTATCCTTGGGAATTCATTAGTCGATTTGCACTAATGGCTTATCTCGGAGCTCTATGATTTTATCGGAAAATAGTCCAACAGCTTTACGAGTTCGCTGAATTGCGATAGTACATCCCGATCATAGTTATAGCTGCTGCTCGATATTCGGACGGGGGTCTATATTCTCCGGTATCCTTCCAACGGAAGTATCAAATTATGCAGTGAATTTGAATTTGCGCTTCACCGTCCACATTAAATAACGTGATCAATAATTGCAATTCTTTTGAAGAAAGAAAGAAAAACGAACAAAGACGAAAGGAAAGAAGGAAGGATCCTGAAGAGCAGTTCCGTTCCATAAACAAATTTGGTTGGAGGAAAAATGTAAGATGAAGAGAGCACTTGCGTTGGTATACAGGATGCGTTGGATAATGCTTCCTCGTCCGTAGGAAAGAATCGAAGAGGAGCGCTCGGAGCGCGCAGCGATGATGGAGGTTGCAAGGGATGAGCGCGAGTGGGAAAAAATAATGTTGGGTCCATCGTGATGCAGTGAGTGCATGAAGCCGTTTAGTAAACTCTCAGTGCTGTGTGTGGACGAGAACTGTGCCAATTAGTGGCAGGCTAGGGAGTAGGGGGGAGAAGGAAGGTCACGAGTTGGCTGTGCACGAGTTGTTTTTGCCACTTTGCGAAGTGGAAAAAGCCGGAGCGTGTCTGGCCGAGAACGGGCTTCGACTACTGACGGACGTGCGGCTTCTCGGGACAAGAAAGCATTTTACCATCGGCCAAGTAAAACAGAAGGGATAAATATATCGTATCTATCTGACGACTATAAGCGCGAGCTCTACCTAAGTTGTTTCTGCTCGGAGGAAAGCTTCTCTCCTATATATATATATATAGTACTCCAAATCCCTCGAATAACCCGGTGAAAAACTTTAACAATGTTTCCTTGGCTTTGCTCGCGGTATATCGTATTTCCCGTGCTGCTCGATGACAAAACAGCATCATCCAATTAAAAGTGATAGCGAGCCAGCTCCTGAGAGTTATGCAAAACGCTCTGCTTTTGTTTCTCCTCTTTCTCCGCCGATGCTTCGTCCGTAGGTAGTCACCTGCAATCAAGTATCCCATCGATACGAGAAATTAAGATGAGCGGATTGATTTGCCTCGATAAAATCCAGCTGGATGAATCGAACGAACAAGCAAGTAATTGAAATCAATCCTATATAGGAGCTACTCGATATCATTCCTCTGGCAGTCCTATAAGTGTCCGTTGTGAAGATGATACCCGAGTGCTTTCACTCGGAGCTTTCCGCGCGAATTCCTTTGATTATGTTGAACCAACGATAATAGGATTAAAGAATTCTTTGTCGCGCTTGTTTTATGCAGTATAACAATTAGCGTATCATCAGTCGGCAGTCAGCAGCGGATGTATAACAAATGCGTTATTTCAGAAAGAAACTAAATACATGTACAACGCACACAAAAGCCTTATCTCTATTAACGGGTCGAATAAAAGTTAGGGGGTGTATTTTTTGAAAAAATATTTATATTATAGAGAAGCGAGTCAAACGAGTGGATTTAATGAAAGCTCTGAAAAAGATGAAATGAAAAGATTCGTTAAAAGGTAAATGAATAAGTTGAGAGCGAGTTTACTGATGAAATGCATTTGGGCGCAGCAGGGTAGCCATGATGTTTTGCGGAATGACGTCATCGAGATCCTGACCGGGGTTGGGAGGGGTTGAGAAGGGGTAGGTAGGGTGGGATGAGAGGAAGTGGGAGGGGCTTCGAGAGGAATCGAATCGGTGCAAGTATTTTCAAGTATCGCGGGATGACACACTTTATCCGGTGTGCACGCGAGTGTCAACCTCCTTTCGATGAAAAGGAAGATTTTATCTGACGGCCGCGCGCAATAATCGACTTCGGAGCGTATCCGTCGGTGACGTCAGAGGCGAGGAATTTGCGTCCGGACCGACGATGCCCCTCCGTATTTTCCGCCACTTTCGAATCTCTCGAGAATCGCCATTTTCGTCTCTGATCAGTAATATATGTATATATATAGAGGGAGAGAGAGAGGGAATACCTACGCGGTACACAATATTGTACGTGTTGAAAGGTTTCGGACCGGGGTACACGTACATCTTATACAATATACATATATATATATATATATATACAGAGTCCGCTAGATATATAACGACTCAGACTATGAACATAAAATTCTCTTTAACTCTCCATAACCATAAGAGGTTTAAATTTTTTTCGGCAGGACCTTTTCCAAGCGATTTTCCATTTGCATCTGTGCCGAAGGGTCTTGTGTACAAAAAATTCATATCTCTTTTATATATTAATTACAAAGATATAAATAAGAGAATTCTATACGTGCTTGTGCTCTGGGTCGATTTATCCGCGGACAGACCCTGCGTACAGTATATATGTACATATATAGGGGGCCGCGTCATTAATCTGATCGGTTTGATTTGTTCGATCGATTAATTTTATCGATCGCATTGAGGTTTGCAGTGAGCAGAGATGGATTAATTCCTGGAGAGTCGAAATCAGAATCGAAACCGGTCTCTCAGCATGTTTCTATGCTGCTGCATGATTTTGGTACAGGGCTTGATTTCCTCGTTGGGTGCCGCCGCGGTGCATTGGTGAGGATGGAGGGTTGAGGGGATTGCTATAGCAATCGGTCACGTTCACCACGTGCACTCGCTCGGATAAACAATCTGGAGAAACGCTTCCCCATATTTCAAATTTCCAGCCGAGATACTCCATTATCCGTTGCTTTCTGTATCGATGCCCTATCGCAATAACTTGGCGCAATTTATGAATGAATATATAGTATACCTGTGTATATGTGTGTGTGTGTGTGTGTGTGTTACCTATACGTATACAGTATACATGTGCTGTGCTGTAATGGTGCAGTAAGAGAGAGAGAGAGAGAGAGAGAGAGAGATGGTCCACGTATTTATTTCGCCAATTCCGTAATGGAATAGAGAGTGAAAAAAGAGCGCGTGGAGAGATGGTTCTATATATTTATTATTCCCTGATGCATCGTACGCTAATGGAATAACAATGATTATTACAATATTCCTCTTATTCTTCTTGGCCTCGCTGGCTGATGGATCTTATGAATAACGTGCTACCTATATGTATATTCGATGGGTCTGGCCAAGGAAGCGTGTGTATATTAAAAAATGCAAATCAAGGATTTTCCAAGTCCTTTCGTAACGATAGCTCGTCTCGGGGCTTACGAGTCCTGCGAGGCTACGCTTCAATATGCTGCTCGTAAAGATGCCGGGATGATGTCGTATTTTTCTTAGCTACACGGATTATTCTTACTAGCGCAAGCATAAACGGCGAGCTTGGATTTCGATTGAAGAAACGGGGGAAGACTGATATCTTTTATACGAGGATACGTATACTATCTGACAAGTACTAACTATTACCAAAGCTTATCGATATCGACAAACGTCAGGTAAAAAGGATATCGCCGTATTAAAAAATTTCATCTCTTCCCTGGAAGATTACAGCTTTCGTAACGTTTCCCTCATTGCGCTCCAACCAAACCGTTTTATTTCAATTTATATACCTCGAGAAATTGGTCAAAAACAGAACTTACCTTCAAAAATCTCGACGATCCAGGCTTTATGCTCTTCCTTTTCACGATCGATCGCAGGGTGTCCTTTCAGTAAAATAATAGTACAGTGGATAGGGGTTTTTTACAGGAATATTTCGTACCAGGATCAAATAAAGATAAGGAGAGTGTTGGAAGAATACTGTCTTGTATATAGCATCGTAATTAAGAGAGCAAAAGAAAGAGAAAAAGAAGAACCTTTAAAGAGAAAGGAGGCGCGACGACCGAGAGTCAGCAGAACGTACGTGTCCGCAAAGCATCAAGAAGCTCATACCCCGGTGTCCCCTTTTCAATCCACTGATTTATTTATTTATTTATTTATTTACGTATATTAGGTACATTTGGCTGCATATTAATCCGCAATCAAGAGAAACAAAACTACTTTGCCCTCAAAAATCCTGCGAGTAATGCCACGTCCGCCACTTTTTTCTAAAACTCATCCACCCACCCACCTCCTTGTGTCGTGCTTCTTAACCCTATCCCCATTGATCCTTGTGCAAGAATCCCCCGCCCCTCCCCCCTTCCCCTCCCGCACTAGTACTCATTGTAAAAAATCCACATGACCAGCATCAATCAATTAAATAATTAACGATTATCTATAAGCTCGACAGCGCGGAACATTCTCACAACAGACTTCAGAACTCAAGTTTTGCTTATTCCTGTTTCTTGACCTTCTTCCTGATACCACACAATTTTATTGGTCGCTAAAATCTTTCGCATCGAACTCGACTTTTCTCCCATTTTCTGCTTTATTATTCTTCATTATTATTCGTCCTAAGTGCATACGTATATATAGATAAATATATAGATACACACAGTATAGATAGATATATATATGTATGCACCAGAGTAATATTTACATTCTCCTTTTTTTAAACTTTCTCGCACTCAAAACATAGGTATCGTGCATGTATGTGTGTGTATACATATTTCATTTATTATATTATACCTTTATCTCATTCATTTGTTAATTTCGCTTTTATTTATATATTTATATTTATATTGTTATATATTTACTATACCCGGTAACGTCATAAAACGTTTTTTTTTGTATTTTTTTTTCTTGTTTGTTTTTTAAAAAGTCAGTACATTATTTCGTAATGCTTAAAAAACCTTATTTCTGCGCTACTCATTTATGTTTCATTTCTGACAGTGCACAGTAGGATTGCGATATTCGTGTGATTATTCGTTTATTATTTTAATATTATTATTATTTCATTATTATTATGCTGTATAATAGTATATACAATTATATCATCGTATACGCTTTTTCACAGTAGCTACTGAACGTAGCCAATTTTTTGTTCATAAATAACATATTTTTAACAGAACATTGTTCACTATCTAATTATTTCTATAGACAATCATTTTATTTTTTTAATTACATTATCAATCAACATAAAAAAATGAGAGGTGATCGCAATAAACATGGAAATAAGAGATATACAAATTTTTGTTAAACTTTATCTGTGCTACGTTAAGTAATTTCTGAGAAAAAGCAATGTCCCATTTTCAGCCGTCAATCATGCATGTATACTTTCACATATCTGAATAACAATGTTATGCTTCTTTCTCTCTCTCTCTCTCTCTCTCTAGGTATGTGTATATGTTTTACATCATACTTATGTATTATTTAGTAGAGCGTCTTGACACCTCTCAGCGAGTGATGTCAGTAAATTACCATTTTCAAAATTGCTCTTTGTTTTAGTTAAATAATTTTTCTCAATCTTATTCTTCCTCTTGCTCTGTTTATAACAGATGTCAATCCTCTCTCAAATTACAGATCTTACAAGGATTGAAAGAAATAAGAAAACAGGCGTTGGATGTTTTATCATCCAATGAAAAAGGCATAATAAATAAGCAACCAATTTCGCAATTAAAGCCAGTGAACTATCGGGTTAAGAAATAACGATTGATTATATAGCAATGATGATTAGTGTGAAACTTTATAGTACATTATATTGGCACGATATCTCAAACTTATACTTTCTTGAAAAGAACGCTGAAAGCTACGTGATACATAACATGTTATGTATATGTATTTATATAATTATATGTGTATGTATGTGTACGTGTGAGGGGTGTGTGTAATACAATAACAATATCATAATGAAGAGAAAAGAGGAAGGTTAGAAGGAAGAAAAAAAAAACTGAGAGTCGACCAGCTTAATTTAACAACAATAACAACAACAATAAAGTTTTCGATCTTTCTAGGAACAGAAGTCGATTTATACTAGTCGTGAAAGAACCTTTTGAACTTTGTCTTTTCTTCTTTTATACAGTATTCTAAAATTCAAATGCTAAAACTGAGAATAGCCTTGAAGATTCGTAAGATTAAACTTATCCATTAATTAAAGGATTGTTTGCGTTTAATTTACACAGTGCGCATCGATATTCTCATGCAATTATCATTGGCAGATATTTTCGCGTTAACATTAATCAGTCTAGAGTATTTTTCACCTCGAGGTCGACGACGAGTACCAGTGAAAACGCGACTAGCACAGCAAATACTTTTTATCATTAATAATATCAGTTGAGATGACGAAAAGAAGCGAAGGGAAAATCAATTGCTCTCCAAAGAATTCGTGTGATTTATTTTTATGATATTAAAGATATTTCCCAAAAGAGAAAAGCAAATATATACTGAATCGTAGATCCAGCAGATTTTGGCCTGACAAATGATGGTTAAAAATAGTCGAGAAAATAAAAATTGAAGAGTCTGTGATAGAAAATTCTCGAATGAAGTGGGAGGCTGAAGGGAAAAATTGATAAAGAGATAGTATGCGCGATCCAAGTCTGTTCTTTCAGGAGGAAATCATTGAATCGACAATGACAAGCGAGTCCAGCCTGAAGAGAGAGGAATGAATAGATAAAAGAGTTTACATGAAATGTATGCATAGTTCGTTGGCACAGAGTAACATTGGCTGGTAGAGGACGAATCAAACTAGACTATCGAAAGGCAAGGGGTTTGTGGAAGCTGCTGATTGGCCGATCCGGTATTTGCTGCGCTTTTCGCATTTCGCCCCTACACCTCTCTAGGGAGCGATGAGCTCCTGATTTGCCTTTCGCGTCCCTCTATCGTTCCCCTATCCCCACTAATTATTCCTCTCAGCCCCCGTATGTACGGTCGCGCGTAACAATTGAGCCGCGTCTCTCGCACACGCCCGAGATGAATTTTGCCGGACGCAGATTTTTCACGACCGCCTCGCAACACTCGAATAAACCTGTCGGCATAATCGTATATAACCATCGTCCATCAATGATTCCGATCAATCGCGAGAAACATAATCGATAAAAAAATATCATCACCTACTCGCGTAGAAAAATCTGCGCCTGTCAATCGCGGACATGGAAACGCGATGGGGACTCGTCGTAGGAGGAAGATGGGGAGCCACCAATCACCTTGGGGCTCCTAAAAATTCATCGACGAGTCCCCGAGAATATATACTATAATGCTATATATATATGTGTGTGTGTATATATATATAATATGTATACCGTACACGCACACGTACGAAAAAGCACCCATGTACGTGTGCCCGTACGCGTAATTACAAAGTTGGCAGCGCGACACGCTTCTTCTCTGTTTCTCATCTTCTTCTTCTTTTTCTATACTTCTTCGTCTTATTCCCTTGTATACTCGAGTCAGGCTGTTTCCCTCAAATTGCCGAAAAACTTTGTCGTCGCGTAATCTTCATCGACTTACAATAGAAATATATTAAAATTGCAAAGTTTTCGGAACTCGCCGATTTTCCCCTTACAATATCACTTATTTAGCTTACATCTCCGCTAACGTAAATTCTCAATGATGAACTATGTATATCGTACATTATATATCTTTACGTGTTATCCCGTCAATTTTTTCCAATTACGTGTACATGTGTGTATGTATTGTGCGTGCGTGTGTGTGTGTGTGTCATTTGAAAAGGTGAAATAGTGGGTACAGCTCAGACAGTATAATTCGGAGGTGAAAATCCGAAATTTGCGTCGGCGATTAACAATTAAATTTCACCCTTCTTTGTTTACGGTATTCCTTCTCTATTTATAGTGTTATAATAAAATCCTGTTAATTCTTCTGGCGAAGTTGATCGCTGTCCTCAAGGAACTCGAGTATCCCCGAGTCGAGCGGATCAAACGTTCTTGAGAACCGATGAGGCGAGCGATAAAAGCCTCGCACGTGTATTCGTGATGCGCGAGGACGTCCCGAAGGTATTATGCAAAAGGAGTGAGGGAGAGGGGATCAGGTAGGAGAAATGCGAGCCGCGCGCGAAAGCCCGAAAAAGAAAGAAGAGTCGAAAGTCCCGAAAGTCCCAGAGGGATGTGAAATCGTGTCGGAGGAATGTTAAAAAGGGAGAACGGCGAAGTTGAGGTTTTTGACCTTCCAACCCCTTAACAACCCCCTCTACGCCGGGGGTATAACGAGCCGAAAGACCGTACCCTTGTAATTTCTATTATTCGCAATTGTCCCCGTTGCTCTCTCTCTCTCTCCCCCTCCCTCTCCCTCTCCCTCTCCCTCTCCCTCTCCTTCTGCTCCTCCAGTTTTTAATAGGGCAGTGTTGTGGACGGTTACGGAACTTTCGTCCGTAATCCCAAAAATCTTTCCTACAAGTATACATACTATTTAATAAGTACATGTGTCAACAACCGTCTTTAGAGCTAAGCTTACAGTTCTCTCTCTCTCTCTCTCTCTCTCTCTCTCTCTCTCTCGATCCATCGAGGTGAAAGTACCAGAAGAGTACCCCGAACCTCGCAACCTCTTTCTCAAGAGTCCTTCCGTCCCACCCGAATTGGTACATACTATTTTATAATAATAACCATTAATAGATGTATAATCTATCTATCTATCTATCTATCTATCTAGTAAAACAGCGCGCGTCATATTAAAGTCTATCTTCCTCCTCCTCCTCGTTATCCTCGTTATTCTCCTCGGACTCCTCTTTGTAGCCAGGATGCTCGGAGATGGCGTAGTAATTCCCATTGTAGATGACGCCCAACTCCCTGAGAACGTTGCCACGGATGATGGCCTTGATCGTCCAATTGTAGCATTCCTCGCTCTCGCTCTCCCGATCGAGCCTCTCCACGTCGAGGATCTTGGAGTTTAGCCTCTCGAGGATAATGCCGATGTCCTTGATGCTGAGATGATGCTTCTGCTCGACGGTCAGCTGGTCGATCAGCAGCAGGAACTTCTCCGAGGTGACGATCTCGTCCTCCATAATCGTGTTCTCCGTCTCGCTCTCGGAACTGTCGTGCTCCTGATGATGATTGTGATGATGATGATGATGAAGGTGGAAGCTGCTGCCGGCACCGTTGCTCCCAGGCCGCGAGGTACCACCCTCCTCGTCCGCGGTGTCACGAAATCTCACGTGACCCTTTATCATTGACCTTCTGGTACCGTCCGAGAGACTAGACGGTGGCTGAGGGCTCGGCGTTGGGGTCTGAGTTTGTTGCTGCTGCTGCTGCTGCTGTTGCTGCTGATGATGATGATGATGTTGCTGCTGCTGCTGCTGCTGCTGCTGATACTGATGCTGAGCGTCCTGAATCGGTGAGGTCGCCACTGATTTGTGCACAGCGATCCTTCTACCTTCCTCGTGTAACGCGCAACAGTGGAAATCGCACTCTCCGGGACCGACGCCGTCTCCACCGTTCACAGGACTCCCGTTTCTCGCCTGTGGCTGATGAATGTGATTCGAGCACTCGGCCGTGTGAATGTGTATGGTCGTGCTGTCGAAGGAATTCGTCCCTTGTTTCACCAACCTCGGTGGCATGTGAGATTGCGCCTGTTGCTGCTGCTGCTGCTGCTGCTATTACAAAAGTTCAAGGTCACTCGTTGCGTTTACCATTAGGATCCACTTGTTTCAGTGGAGATCGATATAAAGTAGCATGCAGGATTGATATTAAAGGATTAAAATTTACGTGATTCCTTTTTACCATGTCATCATGATTTATCACAGTGATTTGCGGACTGGTGAAGCGTCCGGCGCCCAATTCACCAGGTAGATGGGGCTTGCCGTAGTTGAGCTTGTCGAGGCTGGTCTGGATAACCAGGGATGGCCTTTGGGAGCTGCTCAGATCGGCTTTTTTGGTGGGCGAGTACTTGGAGCTTTGGGCGTCCTGCGCCTTTGGCTGCTGCACCTGCGACGACGACGAGCGTTGGTCCCAGTGCAAGACCACCGTGACCCGACCCTTATTGTCCATGATTTTCCACGATGGCGTCTCATCGTGCAGCTCCAGCGCATGGATCGTCTCGCAGACTATTTTCGGGATCGCCGATATCGCTGAAAGCAACCAATCCAGTCATCTTATAGTTCCCTCTTGTACCCCCTTTGACGCCATTCTTTTATTTTAATCTCTCCACCGCCCCCCCCCCTAGCCCTTACCCCCTCTATACTCTCTTCTCGTGTCTCCTATTTGTGAAATTGTCCGGAAATTGAATTTTCGCACGAGCTCCCGGTTTGAGAAATTGCGGAAATCAGTCAAGGGAGAGAAGGAGAAGTAAAAGTAATAGAAAACGAAGAAATGATATACCTGCGCGTATGATGTCAACGCCAGTCGGGCACCACCGTTCACCATGCCGTAATAGAAGCAATATCGTGTTATTGGCTAGGGTCTTCAAGTATTCCCCGTCTTCCACCTGCGTTCCGTCCGATTCCAGTACTAAAGATACATTTTCGTTTTGTGGCACTCCCAGCTTCTCCTTACCTAAAAACAGTCGACGATAAATCTTAATACACAACTCTTTCGTTACAACCCCAAACTCTACCGCACCATTACTTTCTTACCCCTGTGTATTAACTCTTCAAAATTGCTAACGACCAATCCTTTCCTCACGTTACGCCAGCTGTCCCATATCTTAAAAGGTCTCTTGCTCCGTAACTCCTGAACAAAAATTCACAATTTTACGAAACTAGCAATTTATTTCTTTATCTATTGTACGATAATTGGATTATTCTTACTGACCAGCATGTTAACACATTAATCTCGACATTTCCACCCCCTCCCCTATCTCTCGCGTTTAAATCGAATTTAAGGGTCTTTATTTAAATTCCGAAAGACGAGGATTAATTGGAAAAAGTGCATTGCCTCGATTTTACTCAAGTTTAATTGTCTATAGTAGCAATTGGATTGCGTCAATGCGTTTATAGACGAATACACTAGCCTAGCAAGAAGTATACTGCAGCAGCTTCGCAAGGTAGGTGCGCAACTACAATAGAGAGATAACGGAGTAACTTTAAACACGGATATTTCTTTGACGAATGCACGAGTCCACTAAAGTTTTCATCCTACAATTTGCTAAAGTCGTATTTCAAAAGTAATTTTTAACCCCTCGTAAATAATACGAAAATAATTATTGAGAGAATTATCAAGAGTCATTTGAAACCGTCTAAAAAATCACAAACAAAAAGAAGGAGAAAAAGTTTAATTTTCAAGCGCTCCAGATCTAAGCTGGATGACCGTTTCACGAGATTCTTAAATAGTAGATTTTTACATGAATAATTGCTAGATTATGAATTTCCAGGTGGAAATTTGACTTCCGCGGGTGGGGAAAGGGATGTAAAAAAGGCCGTCAGGGATATTAATTGCGAGATAAATTGAAGGTGAGGCTGGTACGTGTGCTCGTGTGTTTATAGGTGGAGAGAGGTGGGGTGGATGAAACTGGGCATGGAAAATGCTTATCGCCTACATGTTAAATGGGGTGTCCATACCGGGTCAGCAGGAAAGTAATTTAGCCCCGCATCCTTTCCACGCTCTACCTAACTAAGTAGAACGGCTGATGAAGAAAGTCCGTCATACACCGTAAGTGGAACTTGATTATCGGATGAATTTATTACACCGGATCTGGGATTCACTCACTGTACTTGATCTCTATAGCTCGTTATCGGATTTTTCAAGGTACGCTTATTTTTGCCACTCTGATCGTTTGTTAAACGATGTTCGATTACATGGGATGCTGCGCCGAAAGAGGCTCTACCTTTAAATGACCGACATTAGTTTCTTTCAATTTTCCTCCGTGTCAACCACGAGTCACACATTCCGAATCACCTGGAAATTCTCATTAGATTCCAGTCAGTTTAATCATTCGCGAAAACTTACAAATTCCCATCTTTTCTCATTTTCTCCATTTTCGACCAACTTTCCATCCCCATTCGTTTTCATGGACTCGCACGGAGCAATTTATCCAGCAGTCATTAGAATCCAATTGCCCACCCAGGAATCGCGTACGTCGATCAGCTGATTAAGTTAAAATTCCATTTTCTATAAGAGTTTCCAATTTAATTTCACGGATTTTCAGGAAAAAGAGACACTGGTCGTTATAAGGCGAGTGCGATAAAATTGCAACCGATTGAAATCGAAGCTAGATTCTTCGTAAAGGCGCGGGAATAGATTAGAGGGTTACCCTATATATGTGTGTGTATGTGTGTGTATATATGTACTATATAAGTGTATATATACAGATACTATATAACCACAGAGCAGCACATTGGTCTTATTTGCAATTTTCCCTTTTTCCAATAAGCAAATTTTTCGACGTTACTTGTTCCCGAGGATAAAAACGAGACGAGCGCTAAATCCAAGGAGAAAAGCGAAGAATCGACAGCGAGTATCTGACGAAAGATTTGCGAAAATCCACAAAATTAGGACATACAGGGCCAAATAGGGATATCCCAAGTCCACTAAAAGCTCGAGCAAGCTATATAGCGATAAGTAAATTGCAAGAAAGAATAATAAGTGGAGATAGTGATAATTGGAGGTAGAGGAGAGATGTGGGCTAATGGATGGAAAATCAGCTTGGCCGCGCTTACTTCGTTGACATCGTTAAGGTCGAGAAGGATCATGTTTTAACGGTGGCGTGGGAGGTTTCGAGCGACAGTAGGGCACGATATTTCGTCGCCTGGGCAATCACTGAACATCACTGATCGATGATGATTCATGGGCATGAATTTCACTGGCACTTGACATCCTAAAGTGGCCTTTAATAGGTCAGGACTGGCAAAAAGTCGGTCTGGCCTGCTCTGCTCTCTTCTCTTCTGCTCTGGATTGGCCTAGCCTGGATTGGCCTGCTTTCCAGCTGAAGCCTCCACGACTCTCTTTAAGGTTTTCCCTGCACTCGCGCTCTCTCTCCCTCTCTCTCTCTCTCTCTCTCTCTCTCTCCCCCTCTCTCTCTCTCCCTCCCCCTCTCTCTCTCTCTCCCTCGCCCTTTTTCTCTCACTCCCTCTCTCGGTCAAGTTAACTCACACGAGGCATAAGTGCCATTAGAATAATACGAGACCAACGAGAGAATATTATGTTTGGGTTGTCCCTAGTTTTTAACAGGGTGGCGCTAAGCGTGAAGGGCGCAGGCGCAGGCGCAACTTATGGTCGAAAACACTGACCTGATTCAATCGTTCTCGAGTAACGAATAAAAATTACTCGAAAGAGCGCGAGGAAATGGAGGAAGTAGAAAAGCAGGCTGGAACAATGGCAATTGATCGGCGAAGATGAGGAAGAGTCGAAGACTCTGAGAAGAGCGTCGTCATTTTGGAAAGTTGAGACGACGCGAGATCTTTGTCAGACAAATAGCACTGATAACGTGCATGCATATATCTTCGAGCGGGAGTAATAAATAAAATTGTCGAGTGCATTGGCCCGAGAGCGATGGGATGAATGATGATAGAGAGACGCGAGGAGAGGAGGTGGTAGAAATAAATTAAAGGGGAGGGATGGGTCTCGATCGGAGGGTGAGACGAATCGAACGGTTGTTTTATGCAGCAGCTTGCTTCAACGTTCTAGGTATTTTTTGTCAGCAGTCCGAGGTGTTCCAAGGGTGGAAACGGTTTTCCGTGTTGGCCTGACTGTGTGCAGCTTCGACGGATCATCCCTTCCGATGGTGGGAGGATCGTGTCACGAGGTCACGTCGCGAGGGAACTGGGTCACGCGAACTGTTTGTAACTGGGAAGGGTCCGCCGGGTAGTCTCTATAGTATACTTGGCACTATACTTGCACGAGAACATTTCCCCCCGGAAGCGCGAAATGCCCTCGCCGACCCATAAATAAATCAGCCGAATAATCCAAACTGCGACTCTACCGAGCAAACGGGCTGAAGAAGCAAAGAAATTTTTGTATATGAGAAGAAAGGGAGCAGGGATGGTGGATGGTTGAGGGTCGAGGGTTGAGGGGGTGGGGGTGTAGGGTATATAGAAAAGGGGTTCGTGTCAATGAATGGCTTTGGTGGCCTACCTCTCTTGCCATTACGTCATATCCCTGCAGGTAAGGGACCGTCCCAGCAATCACTTATTCCGAAGGAGCAACTGCACGTCGCATTATCGCGTGCTGCCGTCCACCCACCCACGATGATCCTCCCTCTCTGGCACTCCACGGACACGGGACTGCTCGATGGGATTTGGCACAGGTTTGCCCGATTCAACATTCACCTCTTCCACCTTCTCTCCCTTTTGCTTTCCCCTTCGTCCTCCTCCTCGTTCCTCTTTTCCCGCCGCCCAATATTAACGTGCCGGCCATACGCGAAGCCACCGGGAGCACCTCATTCTAACGGCTCACCACCCGTACAACAACCGCCGATCTTAAGATTTCGCCAGACCATACAGCAGCAAATTGTTACAGTGGCTTCCTCCCGGCGATTACTGCGGCGACTCCTAGTTTTAGATCGATTCTCTCGTCGTGTACGTACGAATACCCTCACCCTCCTTCGTACACCCCCTCATCCACTTCTACCCCCAATGTACCGCTGCTGATGTGCTGCTGCTACTGCTGCTGCTGCAACCTCGCCCCACTCACGCGCACCCACCCTAGCGTAATCTCTCGTCGACGCTACGGAATTCACGCGACCGACGAAACTCCTTATTCGGTAACCCCCTCGCTCTTATCCGACGATGGCCGGATTTTATCGGTCCTGCAGATCTCCCAAGATGCCGGCCTATGGTCTCTTGCTCAGAGGTCATATCACTTTTCAAAATATTTCTGTATTTTTGTACTGTTTTCTTTCGTTTGTGCAAGAGAGGCGTGAAGGGAGAATAGATTACACATATTAGGATTAAATTTTGTGTCTTTTATTTAAGCATATATGCAGACAATTGCATATTCGCGTACAATTCAATGCTCGTCTTTTTATTTCTAGTGCAGTTTACAAAGTATCCATTATTCTTTTTCATAGATTTCCATCGACCTGTGTACATCTTACTCCTGATCACGTGTGCGTTCGACCTCATCAAATTTCCTTTTCTTTCTCAACTTTATCACAGTATAACAATATATTATAGTAGATACGATATATTATAGTCTAACAAAAGGGGAAAGAAACGTTCATGCTGAGAGACAGTCTTACAAGAATAATTTGACTATAATAGTGAAAACTTTTCAAACGACAGCGCTCGCTCGACTGGGTAACCCATAACGAAGCATTGGGGATCGAACAAAAATTTTTTCAATACAAAAATTACGCACGTTTAATGTAAATTGCTGAGCGCCCGGGCATTTGATCAATTAACTGGACGTATACATATCAAACGTTTCTACTCTCGCTAGGCCAGGAAGTCTGTGTTATGAGACGTTCAATTAACAACAAGCGCATGATCGTTAGATGTAAATAAAGTTGATGCAAAGCTACTCTTAAGCACAGTGATAATTATGTAACTCCTCTCGACCAGGTAAGGCATGGTTAAGGCAAGTTGCTCATCATATTCCAATTAAAATCAATATTAGCTACTTATATCTTAAAAATAATGTCTTTTTAAATAATTTGGTAAAATTAGTCTTCTTTTAGCTAATCTTTCCCTTAACTAAAAATTACAACAGTTTTTACGGTCAACTTTTACAATGCAGAATATCTTAATTTATTCTATAAAGTATTTATTTTTCTTCTAAATAAATATATACCTTATCAGACACAAATGGCTGAGTAGAGCAAGTGGAACAGTTACATTATCTAATCTCAGCAATTGGCCTTTCTCATTTTAAGTTTCAATATCTCTTTAAAAGTTAGAGACTTTTTCTTGATTCATCTAACCTACAGTTGCTTATTCTTTAATATATAACCTTGAAAAAACACATTTAATGCAATTTTATAAGCATTCTTATACCATTTTGGTATTCCGCTATTTGCTAGATTTTTGGATTTCATGTAATGTACGATATAATACTGTATAATAATAATTTGTATATTAGGATTTATAAATACTTGTCTATATTGCATTGTCAACGACTGACTAGACGCATTTTTATAATTATTAAAATATTTTGAAACAAAAGCCTTACATTTGTCACATATGATATTAACAATTTAGCAGCACTCCCTGAACTTTTTCGCGGAATTGACTATCTTTATTATTACTAAACATCCAAGCATCTAAACAAGTACCAGACTTTTATGAATCATCCAAATTTTTTGTTATTGTGTGGATGGTCCCACTAAACCAAGCTAGAATTAAACAAACAACAGAGTATATTTTAAAAGTATCGAAGTTCAGTTTGGCCCTAAGTTTCAATTGCAAAGTCCATCTATTCTCAAACTCTATTAGAAACATAAATAAAAAATGTATACATTTACAGACAAGAAACCTTAAGCACTAAGGAATTTTCTACATTTATAGTCTTAGCAATTCAACAATATTTTTCTTCTTCCTACTATCTAGACCTATACATACATAAATCAATACGTACTTTGTCTAGTGGAAAATTGTTAAATCACACCACAGCTAAATTTCATTGGAATTGATCTCCATAAAGACTTAGAAAAATAAATAAAAAAGAAACATTTATGCGAAAGGAGATAAACATTAAAACCACTCACCTCTTAAAATAAAAATCAATGAAAAAACAATAAACTGCAGGTAACGTAAGTTCCTCCCTTTTAAAAACAGACTACGTTTTTAAAACAAAATAATAATCGTGTATTACTAACAGTAGGTATGTATGAAATAAAAAAGAAGGTAAATTACTGTAAGGAGCAAACTTTAGACGTCCCCAGAGAGTCATCCATAGCCGCAGCTCGTCTTCTAATTCCTTCCAAATAAATCTCTCGATTAAACAGACCAGCTGCAAGAGGCATTCTACGAAAAATTATGAACCGTTTATACTATAGTAATATTTTACACGATTTACACTGTAAAAATTACAGCAGACAAAGTGGTTTAGATTTTATGGAAATTACTCACGTATCAATTCCAGGTCTCACGGTAGTTTTGAATACACCCCAGACAGGTTTGTGATCAGAGGTGCAAATACTAGGCACAGAGTCGTAAACCAGACACTCAATAGCTCCATCTTTATGAAGATTTGTACTTTCGTGACTTAGTCGTCTAATGTAACCCTTCGTATGACCTTTGCCCTTGAATAAGATTCTATCCGTATAAGCGGGTGTTCGCTGTTTACTACTGGAGTCGAAAGTTTGTGTGCCTGGATCGTATTTATAAGTTGGTGGAAACAAAATAGGTGCTTCCTCGAAACCACGTAGCACTGAGCCTTCGTTCAATATTGTTCTCAGTTGGTCCTTTTGTAGATTAATTGGATTTTCCTGCGGGAAGCTAGTATCTGTGACCCATTGTATTACTTCCTGTCGTGGTTGTGCCAATCGGAAGTTTAAATCACCGCACCAAAAGACGCAATCGAAATTTTGGGTCACGTCTGAGATTTGATATAGAAATTTTCGATTAAGAGCAATGATAATTGGGGAAAAATCTTTATGTGACTTTTATTATTCTTTTACCTTTATTCTTATGTTTAGTGGGTAAGTCTTTGGGAAGATCCAGATTTCTAACGATTCTTTTAATGTCATTGACCCTCTCTTTTACTTTATCCTGGTGAGCGGTCAAATGTGCGGTGACAAATAGAAAGCTGGTACCAAAGAGCATTAGTGCCAAGGCTACGGCGCCTTTTGTCCGGAAGGCCGTACCAGTTCTCGTGGAGAAGCTGTCTTCCTCTGGTATAGAGACAAACCAAATTAAGTCCCTTCTGATGAACAATGCCAAATGCAGTGTACCAAGGTTAGCACTGCTCAATAAAACATGCGAAGGTCCCAAAGTTTCCTGAAGAGCTGCCTCCCATTCGTTACGCTCCGAGCAAGATTCCTGGGTACCGATTGCTAGCATGTCGGGAATCATTTCAACATCGGACGGCAGCATGAAATCATTCAATTCTTTCGGTGGTGTTTGCCCATTCATATTCCAAGTACCAATGAATATCTTCAGTTCTCGATTCGGCAACACCTTTTCGAGCTCCAATGAGCCCAGTAAGGAATTCGCTGCTATTCTTCCATGTAGAAAATTTCTATGAAACATGGAAATATTAACACCCACTTATACAGCTTTGAATGCCTATAATTTTACTATTTCTCTTACCTTTCCCGAGCTTTTTGAGTTGGTATTAAATTTACTATATGCGCAGCGATTAAGGACTGTTTAGCTAAACTGTCCGTGGAAGATCCAGCTCCATGTGGATGATCTTTTCTTTTGGATATAGCATCATACGACGTTGATCTGGACTTTAAATGAATCGGTACACTTTTTGCGGACTCTGGACTGGAGTGCCTAATGGAATTTGTCGGAGATTTTATTGCCAAATTATCCACAGACCTTCTGCGCAATAATTTTCGTCTGAGATGTGAAGAGATACTCGGAGATATTGATTCTGAAGAATTATCACCTGAAAAACAGCAACGATTATATCGTTATCTAATGATAACGTTATCTTTTTTGTAAAAGACGAAAGGTATTGATCACCTAAGGGCATGGCAATACGTTTATAATTATACTTATGTCTAGAAATTCTACTTATAATCTGATAAATAAGATTCTTTTATGAAACCAAATTGCTTCAATTACTACCTATTGAGACTCTAGCTGATTCAAATTAAATTACATTTTTGCTAAATTGGATTTTCTCCACTACCATCTTGAGACCATGGCAAACTTAATACCTTATCTTTACACTAAGAAAAGCAAAGATAATTTATATAGTTACCTCTCGTGCTCCTATCAGGATAACAAGAAACAATAGAACTTTTGTGTATACAATAAAAGAAAATAATTCATAATTAACCAAGATACATGTGCCTATTGCTTACTGATATCTTACTGAGAGTAAAAAAGCAGTAAAATGCGCAGCATATACATCTTTATAAAAATTATATGGCATAATATGTAATAATCTTAAATTATTTCAGCTTATTCAGCACATTTCATTCAAGCTAACATTACATCCATTCTAGTACATTAAAGTATGCTTTTTCAATGAAAAAAATTATTTAATTAAAATAATTACGTAATGCTAAAATCTGTTCAGTAATTATGACAAAACATTGAGAAGCATTATACAAAATTAAAATAGAAATTGGAAGAAGCATTGGAATAAAATTTTTCACAACATAGAAACTGCATTTATTTTGCATTGTACCTTCTTTCTCATGTTTGTCAGAGTCATTAACAGTGTGGTAAGTAACCATACTGTATACATCAGAAGGATCGTAGAATTGCCTTTCCATTTCCAGGAAGAAATAAGTGATATACTTTCCCTTTGTAAAGTAATCATCCTTTAATGTTCTTTCTGAATCAATAAGCCGTTCATTCTCATCTTCAGAAGTGTCTTGGAATGATTCCTCTGTGGACTCTGCAGAGAAGTCACTATCTTCACTACTCTCCTCTGATACATTTTTAGATTCTTTAGTTATGAACTTTTTATTTATCTTCGTCAATCTAACACTATCTGATTGAAACTCTTGAAGCACTTGCTCAGGTAAATCAATGGATTTCACCAGAAAACTAATATCTTTCTGATATTCTGTAAAAGCTACTATACTACCAGATTCATTTAAAAAAGTGGTTTTTAACTCTAAATGCCTATCTCCGGATTGGTAAGTACTGTTCCTACCAGGAGAGGTAACATCTGCCTTTGCTATATTTTCACTCAAAGAAACTACAATATTTTTATTGTCATTAACGCTAATAAATTGTTCCTCTTTCTCCGGTTTGGAAACTTCGAATACTGTTTTAACTGTCTCCGAGCTTTCACCACCACTGTCTACGGACTGATTTTTCTTCTTGGAATCCTTAACTTTAAATAATCCTCCTATTGATCTAATGAATGAATTTTTTCTTGATTTGCAACTTGAATCAGACATTATCGAATATTAGCAGTGCAATTAATTTTAGAGTCACACTAAGATGTTCCCTCATAGGATGGTAAATCTTAACTGAACAGAAATCTATCAGATTTATACTGAATTAGATAAGTCACTACTACACCAAACCTCATGGATGGACTGTATTTGTTGTCAAAATGTGAGTGGGTGTGGGCTATAATGACTAAACATATGGTGGGGATTTACAAGGTTATGTCTGCAAACAGGCATTCTAGGCATTTCTTACTCAACACATATTATAAGAGGTGCAGTAAGATTTGATGCATTCTCAATTAATTCCAGTACATCGTCAGTATTACAGCATGAAATTTCATAATCACCAATATAATTTTCATTTTTTGGATTCCATAAAATTATCCAAATGATAATTGTATATTTTTATAAAATTTAATATCTATTAATTAAATAATAAAAAAAAAGTCTTGCATATTCTCCTTTTCTTACTTTATAAATATTTACTTTATCTTCACTTATGAGTAAATAGAAATAATTGTAATACCCTTACCTTCGGGATATGGAGTTTTTTGCTCCTTTCCTATTAATATACTTGTGGTTTTTTTCATGTTTTCTTGATGTTTTACAACACTGATTGATTCATTATCCAAAATTAAATTGGTTGAACAATTTCCATTTGGGAAAGCTAATTCCGATTTTACAGATGCATGACTTATGGATACTGGAGATATTCTGCTAACTGTTAGACTTTGTGGCGGAGTTCTACTTCTTTCAGTCATGGCACAGCATAAAGATAACTTTGTACTAGTATGAGAGCCACGTTGAGAATTTTCCATGCGAGAAGTCTTGTTTGAATTTCCATCCTTGTAAGAGGTTTCTAGACATCCAACTCTAGTCTTTTTATTCATGAGAATATGACATAGAGATTTTTTCTTCTGCTTTGATTTAGGCGAAATGTTTGTCTTGTTTGTTATGCCAGTTAAATCATTCTGTTCACTTTTCTCCATACTATTTATTTCCATGTATTTGTGTTATTATATAGTTGTTCATAATAACAATAAAAATTTTTACATAATTCTTTATTTCAAATTCTAAATAATATTTTTCTTCAAAACTATAAATTAATTATTATTTTTTGGTAGTTAAGTATGCATTTTTAAATAAAATTATAAGTCTAAAACAGTTTAATACTTGTTTGTAATAATACTTTATAGTTTTATTTAAACATATTGAAGTTGTATATAGTTTATTTTAGTGCATAAAATACCTTAGTTTCACACAAGAATGACACTTAGATACTCTTGACTAGAATCATAAAATTGAACTTTTGAGTTTAGGCACTCAGACTAGTGGTTCTCAGGTCCACAACATAATACTAATTCTAATACATCTCCATTTATTTAAGAATCAAAAAATGACAGACTTTTGCATTTTGTAGTATATTATACGATTACATATTCGGGTAAAAGATGGTAGTGTGTCTCGGACTTTATAAAACTACTTGCCGTCGAGATACTACCGTGTCTCTTGTCGTCAAAATTTGACTAGATAATTACCTTCTATGCACCTTTGGTTATTATTAAATAATCGTCAACTATGGTTTTAACTTTGGTAATGCAGACACGTCATTCTCAAAAGAAAATTCATAACAGCTTCAAGTAAATTTAATCTTTCTACTTTAACTCTAACCTCCGCTTCCATCTCTAACTGCTCGTTATAACGCATTTCTTCATGGAATTACTGAATATTCGCCGTACTGAATTTCTTTTCATTATAATTAATTTACTGATAAACTACCCGCATCGTTGAGCTTATATGTGTACCACCATTGACACTTCTACACTGCGGTTCACCCTTGGCTTCGCACAAAACTGATACTGCGCAGCTGTCAAACTAGCAGACGACAATGTTAACAGTTAACTTTCAATCGACTCGAAAAATTTATAGATAAATCCAGATTCGAAGAACTAAATGAAATAAATAGAGGAAAATTGACGTCCTTGATATTTTCATATTGACTTATCTCTTAAGGTAAAAAGGAGAAAAAAATTTTCTTGTAGAAATAAAGCGGCTAGCAGACGACGTGTGCCATATTGTTTCTCTTCTGAGTGTGCAGTGAGACGAAACACGGAATAATATTGCACAATTATATTGACAAGTCACTATCGTATATATTTGTAATGCATTTCAGTCGCAAGTCAAGCACATATTTCGTTTTACAGACGTGTTTCAAAATCCGATTGATATAATTTATATGTAAGAACTAAGGAAAGCGGTAAAAGTTTAACTTTGGAAAAGCTTAGAACTTAAAAATTAAAATATATATATATATATAATTTGTGATGTCTTGTTTATTTCAGACTATCAAAATATCTAAGAGAATCTATAAGGATATTATTCAGTAAGCAAAATCCCTGCAATTTTATATTGCTTTTATGGTTTTTGAATTAATACATTTTATATAGATATATATATAATACATAAATAATTCAAATAGAATGCATCCTATACTTTCTAATGACCAAATTCCTCAAGGTATACAGGCAGAATTTTCGTAAACAAAATCTTTTACGAGATTTTTAATTATTTTTCTAAAAATAATGCTATTAGTGAGAACATTTTTTGGTACTGTTTAAAGGCGATAAAATTAAAATTCCAATTACCACAATGTAATTTATGCAATATGAATTAATAAAAAATATATAATTATATGTGCACATTTTTGACACGTATGCAAACATTAAAATTGCAAAAGAAAATTCAAATTAAAAAATTGTGAAAAAATCTGCAAACAAAAAATATCGAATAATAAATTGAAAATAAAAGTTCTATCAAATATAATGTGAAAACATATATCTGAAGCATGTATTCTCTAAAGCAGTAATAAATCTTTTCATTAGATATAGAGAAAAGTTCCAAATACAAAATTGAATAGATGTACAAAGAACCATAAGAATATTAATTGAATTTACAAGCTTTTTTCACGGGAGTAAATAAAACGCGAAATTTTGCATGCAGTTTAATTCGGAAAACGATATAAATATACATATGTATATATATATTTACACTACAGTACGGTGCTAAAAAGGGTTGCAGGGTGTCAATAGTAAAAAAGAAAGATTAAACAATTTAGATAAAAATGATAAAAACTGGAATATTTGTGCGACAAAAAATCAATTGAAAAGGAGAACAAAAAGACAGGAATTGGGAACGCGTGCAGGCGAATCATAAGGAAAAGCTATAGATCGAATAATGCAGAGACCGGAAGTGCTTGAGAAGGATTGGAAAATTTGTGTAAAGACGGTGAAAGAGATATGAGAATAACCAGTATAGAATATTGAAATCGTGGTAAATGGGAGGATACTTAAGGTGCAGTATGTATGTTACATATGATTGGGAGAGTCGGAGGAAAAGGGCGTAAGAGAATGAGGGAGAAAGAGCGAAAGAGGGAGAGAGAAGAGAGGATTAAAAGTTGAGTTGCGTCGCCACCGGAAGGTGGCGGCGTTGTAGCTGCTCGGCCACCATTGTTGAAATTCAGCTTAGCTTGATGCTCGGACGATTTTCCAGTGAAAAATCGCGAATTGGCCAGGCCCTGGCAGGGGCTAAACGCGGAAGGTGCGTATTGCTAGGTGTGCCCGATCATCCAGGAAGCTCCTGAACCGGCCAGTGGCATCTAAGAGGCCCACCGGAATTCCCCAGTGAAATCGAGTGAGCACATCGATTTACCAAAGAAAGGCACCCATATCCGTGTGCTAGGGTGTTGGTGTTGTGCCCGAATTGTGCACGATGCGTGCATGCGTGCCGGTAACGCGTCCAGCTTAATCGCTATCGTCGATTTTACCCAAGTCCCATTCAATTTCAACCCTAAAGTCACCCTGCAACAATCTACCAAAAATTAGCTCAACTTGTTCCAATTTTTAACCAGGAGCTACGTTTCTCTAAACCAGCTATATGGTATTCTCCCATTTCAAAACCAATGAAACTCTTTCAAATTTCCCTTTAATTTTATTCTACGACCTTAACAAAGCATCCTTCCGACCTGTTACACTCTTACCTCAGCTATACTTTCTTTCGGAAAATGCCAAAGCTCGCTAATTTTATTTCGAGCAGCTTGATAGTTTTCGGACACCTGGAAATCTCATGGGAAAAGTCCTTTGTTGGCTTTTGTCTCTACATTGTTTTATGGCTCTAACTGCTTTTGCATTGAATTTCCAATGGTGAAAATATCAGAAAAGTAGTATTTCCAACCGGATGTGCAGAAGTTTCTTACATTTTTCTTCGACTTTCTTACTGAACATTTACTACCAGATTTTCCTCGTGCTTTTTCCTAGCAGGCCTAAACTTCTAATAATTAAACATCTTTCATTCCTTTTTTTAATATTTCCAACAAATTTCCTGATTTTCATTTGCGGATCTGGGTTTTCGTAAGTTTTTGCAGCTAGCAGTAATGTGCCGATTTTCTGCGTGCGCAAATTGTGCACGGCTTTGGAATGCGTTGGAATGTATTTTGCACGTGAATTAAGGTTTTAACTAGTTGTTCAAAAATACAAATGCCGAAGATTAAAAGTTAAATTTAAACGAAAATTTAATCTAGTTGATCTCGTTGGCGAAGTGTGTTTTCGGATTTCCTCAGTATCAGTCTCCAAATTTATTTTTCACATATTTTCTACTTTTCATCCTTTTAACTTGTTTACCAAAACTTTTCCGGAAATTTTCACAATTATACATCCTAATTTCGCAATATGTGTGATTTCAGTTACTGAAGCAGTTTACCCAAAACAAAAGCTGTGTGAAAATATTGGTCACGTATTGAACATCTGCCAACAGTTTGAGAATCTTAGAAAAGAAGACTGCTCATCGTAAATTCAATATGGAGTGACCCTTATTTATTATCCCAGCAATGGTAAAAGGCCTATTCGTAAATTAATCAATGATTTTCTACTTTTATTTTATTTTAAAGAATACGATTTTCTTCTTACAGGGTAACCGGATTGTAAAAATGCCCTATAATGGGCACAGTAAATCTATTATTTTTAATAGAATTACTCTAGAGAATTGATAATATGTGATGGTGTATACTGTGAAAAAAATACATCGCAAAGGAAAATATACTGTGCAAACAATATATTTCACATGAATTATCAAATTTTGTGAAATTTTAAAAAGCAAGGAAGCAAATTTATAAGGAATATAATTTCTTTAAAGAATAATCATTGATAAAGAAATTAGGTAGAACATTATTTTAGGATAAGTGATCATGATATTAAATTACTATTGATAAAGTGGTTGATTTATAATCATCCATATATAAAAATACAAAAGATACAAGTCTAAACTTTGCAAAAAAGTTTTACCCAAAATAACTCAACCATAAGTATCAACCTAACAGTCGTTAGTTTGCTGGACCCAACAATTATATGAAAAGTTGCTATATTGAAAAACTTATCTATGATGAAAAATGTTACTCTGTGGCATATAGATAAGAATTAGATGAGAGCTATTAGCAAGCAGAGATCCTTTAACATAAACAAATCATTCCTTTATTGTAGGAGGTTTTTATCATAAAAAGAACAAGAAAGTAGATTATGTTTTGTTAAACCTTGCAGAGCTTATTGGAAAAGCGAATGAATTACTAAAATATGTTATTTGTATAAAAATGACTTGACGTCTTGATATATAGAATACTATATGATCAGCTTTGAATGCAACAGATAAGGATATTGTACAGGAAGAGGATTCATTTCAATTTTGATTATAAACAAATTGATAAATATCAATATGTCTGGGCAATACCCTGGTCATAGCCGGCCACCAGTTGGCACGCCACCTCCACAGACTGTATGGAACCACTTAACAATGACACAGGGTCAAGGTAAATTTCTTTTCTCGTATCTTATTCTTGCCCCCTTATATATTTACTTTGTAATGAAATTAATAATTCTAAATAGTTTCAGGTATGAACATTCATCCGACAGCTCTGTCAGGTGCAGCTCTTAATCCTGCAGGATTCTATGCTCATCCTTCGATGGCAAGAGCGTCACACTTAACATCACAGCTAACTCCTCAGCTTGCTCACACACAGGCACCACCAACATGGCACACACCTACGGTACCCTCGAAAACTCCAACCAACGCTTCGGGAAATCCTCTGTTCAGTCTGCAAATGCTTGTGGATAACCGACAGAATCAAAATCAGTATAGAAGCTCGCCTGGTTCTCAAAATACATTAGATCTATCAGCGACATCAGAGATCATTCCGGAAAATTATTCCAGGCTCCCTCAAGACATACCGATTAGCTTGACAGCGAGAAACGTGGACAAGGGTAACCGAAATGGTAGCATCATCTCGCCACCAATCCCTCTGAACGGAGAGACATCCTCGGATAGCGGAATCAGCTCGTCAGTGCCGACACCGAATTCCGTAAGTGAGCCGGTATCGCTGTCAACAAAAGAGATTTCTACTCCGAAGATCAGTGTAAAGAACTTTGAGAGTAATTTAAAAGGTGTAGCTAATATACACGACAAAATCAAGGAGCTGACTAGTGATAGTTTTACACAGAAGGTTATCAATCTGCCTCCTAGTGTGACGATCGAGAGGGTAATAGATAAAAAGGAACCAGAAAAAAATAAAGATACACTAAGCGTGATAGCACAAGTGCCAAGGAATATTTTACCTGTAATTGTGAACTTAACATCGAAGGACAAGGACGTTGCGGATAGCCCGATCAGGGAATCTTCGTCTGAGAGGGACAGAAAGTTGGACGAAACAAGTGTGAGATCTCCCAAGAGTTTACCAAAGAGAGGGAAGAAAGGTGTGGACTCATTGTTGGAGAAGCTCGAGGGTGGAACTAAGAAGCTCGGAACAGAGAGCATAGGCTCGGTAATTGTGATGCCTGTTGAAGATAAAGACTCTTCTTCCAGTATTAAGAGTGTATCACCTGAGAGGCAAAAGTCCAAGTCACCCAACAGAGAAGAGGAGGTCGTTTCACCAGCCTTCAGCAATGACGATTCTAATGACAACACGAAGCAGAGGAGGAAAAGAAAATTGGAAAAACCGGTTAGGTTGAGTAAGGATTCGAAAACGGAAGTAGAAGATATGGAGCTTGAACCTACGGAACCTACAGAGGTGAGGATTTTAGAAGTTGTCCAGGAGAAACTGGCGATTGACTCTGAGAAGCTCCCGGTTGATGTAAAAGTGGAAAAACCCGTGGAGAAGCCAGAGAAAGTCGTGGAAGAGGAAGTGACGGAGAAGAAAAACGAGGAAAATCAACCTATAAGAAGGCGAAGGAGTAGCGATGGCCCTGCACAACCAAATCCTAGCACTACACCTACCAATCAGAGGGCAAGAAGAAAATCCAGTGATGATGCCATCGAGGTATCCAAGACCAGTAGCCCCAAAGGCATAAACAACACAAACCCGTTCAACGAGGTGGAGTCAGAATTGGAGAAAATGTTCGCTGGTATTGTCGAAACTGACGCCGAGGTAAAGAAAGAAGTAACCAAAACTGAAATTTCTGGCGACATCAAAATATCTCCTAAGGTCGAAGAATCTGATGAAAAACTGAAGGACACCAGCTCTAATCTTACTACAGTTTCGAAGGTGGAGACTGTAAAAGGGAAAAAGGGTAAAAAGGGAAGGATGGCTAGTGGAAAACGAAAAATCTCAAGATCAAATGAGAATATTTTTGACACATCGCCAAAGAAGGACACGAAAAAGAGGAAAGCGTCTAAGGGTTCTAAGAAGCAGGATGTAAAAAAACTGAAGAAGAACACAAAGATCGACGGCTTGAGAGAAATGACGTACGATTCTGGGTCGAACGCGAGTTCCATTAGGTCTCGAGGACCAGTTGTCCATGTGGAGGGTCCCAGAGATTCACCGTTAAGTATTCAGGTCGTCAACGCACCTAGAGAAGAGGAGGAAGAAAAAAGCAAAGAGAAGAGGAAAAGTATTGGAAATGGAAATGCTGGTCGGAGTAAAAGACTTAGCCATCAAAATGATTTAGATTACAGAGGTATAAGTAATTCTTTGATTCAACGTCATCATTGAAACAAAAACCAACTTAAACTCTAGAATTCAATTTTCTAAATATTTATTTACTTACAGGTAAGGTCAGTAAAGCAGGTCTATTTAGCTCCACATTATCGTCGCGTTACGATGCTCACACGACTGACTCCACGTGGGTTTGTGTATTCTGCAAGCAAGGCCCGCATTCGGTTATACCAGGCGATCCCTTTAGGCCACATCCTAATCTGGCCGGTCCTCACATAGCGCCTGGAACATACACGGTACTTTTATTTTTGATAGGGTGTACTATAAATTTTGAGTAATATGCACAGGATTTACGTTTGAATATATATTTTCAGGTTCCAGCAGGAGTATTAAGTGACTTATTTGGACCTTACTTAATAGGCAAGGAACGCCTAGAGGATGGTATTCTCTCCGCTGATGAACAAGAAATTAACACAGAGCAAAAAAAAGGTGGGAAAAATAAAAGAAGTTTAAGGTATGCCGGTTTAGCGGATCAGTTCTCTGCGAAAATGGGAAAGAAGAAGAAGAATGCGGCAGAGAGTAATATTAATACTATGTTCACTGGAATGACCGTGATTCCTGGCGAGGAACAGCGTTGGGAAGTTTGGTTGCATGAGCAATGTGCGGTTTGGGCTGCTGGAGTCTACATGGCTGGTTAGTATTGGCTTTATTAATACTTAGAATCGCTACTATTTTTTTCATTAAAATAAGGTTTAAAATTCATCAGTATTTATTATATAAATATAATGCTCTTATTGCGTTAATTCATCAAAGCTTTATATTATCCAATAATGAACCAAGCGACGATGTATGTAGTCTAAGGATTCAAGTAGAAACTCTATTTGTAAAATTGTTTACTAAATCTTCTTTTGAGTTTCATCGATATTTTGTGTCCCTTTAGGTGGAAGAGTGACAGGTTTACAAGAAGCCGTTTGGGATGCAGCGAAATCCATTTGTGGTTCATGTGGCTTAACAGGGGCGAACATAGGCTGTGTAAAACGGGGATGTAAAGCAGTCACGCATTATCCTTGCGCTTTAACGAAAGGCTGGTTGCTAGACGCAAACCAATACATACCTAAGTGCAGCGTTCATCGGATTACGTGAAATTTTGCTGAAGGGTATTACAGCGATAACATTGAAGTCCGGCTTTAACTAGGTGCACCAAGTGATGGGCAATAATTCTAGAAGAATAAGTCAAATTACGACTGACGAATTAAGCCTTACTAGTCAGTAAGGTACTGAAGGGAGGCAAAGTGTAAAGGTTTTTCAAACATTTTTTATTATAAACCGATCAGTTCCTAAAAGATTTCAAAAACAACACGTTTAAATAATTTATTCAAACTGTGTGTTTTAAAACTTTTTCTATTTCTTTTTTCACATTTAATGAAAATATTTGATCATGCATTTTTAAAGAGTGATTGGACGTTGGACGTTACGCTTTGCACAATGAATGTATAAGTATGTATCAAGTATAAGGAAATGAGGTCACAATGGTGAACATGCAGAGAAGAACCCAATATGCTCGTGAGAAAGAAAAATGCTCTCCGATGTACAGGATGTTTGGTTTTAAAGGATAGATAGTTGCTACAATCTTTGCAAGTTGTGACAAATGGGTAAAAAGACAATTGTCTCGTTCATTGAATTTCGTTGGTTTTCTTGGCCTGTGGCCTTGAACTGTGGCCTTTTCGACTTAATATAAAAAACATGGTCTTTAATTTAAACAAAAACTATAGAATAGATAGATCGTCGATAGGGGAAACGATATTAACAAAAAATTTCTTTTTAAATCTCGTGACAAATCGCGAGGATATTTTTCTTGGGAAACATCATGTACGCAGGATTAATGGAGCATATTGTACGAAATTTTGTTGGAATAATGAAAAACTGAATGTTTATACTATAATAACGTGAGTCGAAAGTTGTATAAAACTTGATGAACATGACATTCTGGTTTCAATTAAACATATTTTCAAGCTGCCCGGATCCTCTCCAGCAGATGTATAAAAAGAGTCTTGTATATAAAAGAAAAAACAACCCGTAAATAAAATGAAATATTGAATCGAGCTAGAACTATAATATTTGTAATTGATCGTCGACCGAACGCTTTTCTGTCGTTCGAAAAATTAATTATGTCATTTTACTCATGTGCTGGTTAGCTTTTTTTCAAACGCTTAGTCAAAACAACAGAAGCACTTTTAACGACCAATTTTTATAATTCAACTTATTAATGAAATTTAATTAAATTTAATCATTCATGAAACGATTGAGAAATTTGTATATTCAATTTACTCGATTGCAAAGTTTTATTCGATTTGCCAAAATATTCATGAATTTTTATTAAGTTTATATTAAATTGTCATTATATGTATTCTGGTTTGTTTCTTTTTTTTCATTAAGCTTTATTTGTAGCTAAAAGGTTGTTTTTTATTTAATCAGTTCGCTTAACCTGAGGAGAGAAGGAGATAAAAGAACACAAATTTTCGTTGTGCCTCTAATTTCTCCGTTTGATATTGTACCACTGTTGATTTATAATTATGAATTATTTAATTAATTCATCGGTTAATTATTTTGAATTTTTTTATAAGTCGTCTGTAATTTAGTTATTATTAGTTTTTTGTCATAGAATCAGCATAATTTAAAGCCGATTTTTATTATATTTTTCATATCATTGTCATTGCTAAGTATTATTATTGTCATTATCATCACTATTATGTTGTACGAGGCATCTATTTGCTGTGACATACTTCTGACACCGACGGAAAAAAGAAATTGTATAGAAATATCATACAGAATATAATGTAAATATTGCTAATTTTCGTGGGTGGCATATATGTGTATGGTTTAATATAAATCTCCATGCACGTGTATCAATAAATAGATACATATAGTCGCTATTTCTTCTTTGACAGCACACAATGTACGGTAATTAATCATTTTTTAAAGATTAGCGAGAGAGAAAGAGAGAGAGAGAGAGATCTAGAAAAGTACTCTATTATTATTATTATTGTCAAGAAATCCTTTGTACATATAGAAATGTGTAAAAAAATGATTTCGTACGGACATTCTATTTAGAGTGCATAATCATTCATTGATTTTTGTTCATTAACGTGGAAAGATAGTTGATTTTTTTTTTTTTTTTTATAAAAAAACATCTCAAGTGCTGCGATACGAAATGAACAAATACAGCCAAAAATACTGTCTAGATATATGATAAGTAAATCATTGAATTGTAAACGAAACGCTTATACTCTACAATTGTATATGGAGAGGAAACAGAATTCTATCATAGAAGAAATAAATTTAATGTTAATACTTGTGATACGAAACAAACAACAAAAATAAATCTTGGTGTAGAATGGTGTATTAAATGATTCCTGTACATTGTTCTATTGATGAACGTTGCGTACACAGAGTAAAGTTAATTGGTAGTAATAAATACTTCAAATGAATTAATTACTATTATTAAAATACTTGTAATCAACACTTAATAGAAATTAATTATTATTGGTATGACTTTATCAATGATAATAATTCATTAACTAGACTGTCGCGCGCGATTAGTTTCGTAATATTTATTATTATTACATATGTATAATACATTACCATTCTGTGTACACACTGTTTATGAAATTCTATAGGAACATCTTTATAACTTATGTCTTGTACAAAAACAGGAACACAATGTAAATCACCGAGATAGTGTATGGGATACCAAAATATTATATGCAAAATAACAAAAAATCACCTGATTATATCAACAAAGCCTATGTAATTTGTATAAAGTATAAATCTGTAAAATAAAATTATCACATCATGACTTTTTGAGAAGATTAAAGCCGGAAAGATTTTAGCAGCGGTACAGAACGACAAAGTTCGGTAAAATTAATTTCATAAATGTGCAAAGTTGAAAGTAGGTTTTTTTATTTCCTGTCTTTTTTTAGATCATAAATATAACATATTTTATAAAGAATCCTTCTCTTTCTTCAATTAATACCGTCTCTTTGCAGAGTACTCACAAACTTTTTCGTGACCTGGTTTATTATAATCATTAAGGGATTTATTTAACCAATGGAGCCGGCAGTTTGTATTTCAAAATACAACAATATGATTAAGTATACATCTTCATGTAATATAAATATTATGAATAATAAAAATACGATATCATTCACAAATGGTTGTTTAGTTAAGCCTTTAAGAAATTTAAGGGTCAAATTAATGAATTACCTTTAGAAAGACAAATTATGCATTCATAAACTCATAATTTATTAATGATAGACAGTATTGATATAATAAATTAAACAAATCATTGTATACTTTCACACAATTATTTTATGTCAAATCAATGATTTTGTCATTCGATTTAAAACCTGTTTTTAATTTATTTTTATGTTCCACGATAGCTCCTTTTTTCTTCTGTGAATGATTTGTAGACAAATTTGTATCATCAGGCTTTTGCATGACTCTGGTTAATCTGGGCCTCTTTGACCTGCTATGTTCTGCAGAATTGGATCTTATAATTTCCTGATCTTTTACAATTAAACTTTCATTTCTAAACGAATCTTCAGGTAGCTCTTGAATGTTATGTGTATTCGATATTGACGAATGCATACTTAAATTACTGTTATTCATTTTCTCTTGTAGAATTTGAAACTGTCTTTGTAATTCTTTAATCTTTCTTACCAACATTTTTTTTCTTACTCTACTGTCACTATTTCCACTTTCAGATTGATTAGCATGTTGTGCCAAAGAGTGAATTATTGAACAATTACTATGTTCCTCCTTTAATCGTCTCAAGGATATTCGTAGTTGTTTCATTTTATCAAGATTAGAAATCAGTTCTCTGAAAAAAATAATTAGAAATTAATTCCATCTTACTAAAAGTAAAACTATATGCTTCAATTGCTATGTAAATACTTTTTCATCACAGATATGAACTGGATTAGCTTTTTCGGGTCTCTTGTTCCTTGAATCAATTCTTCCACATTTAGAGGCGACTGTAGAAGTATCTGAATGCTGAAATTGATAGAGATAGTAAAGAAAAAATTCACATACTAATGATTGATATGTTATCACATACCTATTTAAATTCTTCAGTTTTTCCTTTAAATGTTCAACTTGTTTCTTTGTATTTTCCAAGTCATCGTATTTTTTCTTATAAAATTTTATTTGCTCTTTTAATGCATGTGTTACTTCACTCATTTGTCTCGATTCACTCTCCAACTTCTGAACTTCTTTTCTCAATAAATTGCATTGCTTTAGCAATGTAGCAGATTTGTTTGCATAAAATTGCAAATCCTTTTTCTTCAGCAACAACTGAAATTTCAGACTATCCTCGAGAGAAGATGGATTTCCATTAGATTGTTGGGCATTGGCAAAGGTAAAGTATAATTTATGAATATCAGTAGTTTTGATAACAGATTCACGGCATTGTGGACAAGTCTTTGACCTAAAGAAAGCAAAATAAGCAGCTAGTTAGTGTCACTGTAGCATACATATTAAGAAGGATTATTTTTATAATAAATGAAAAACTTACCTATCAAGCCATTGCTTCAAACACAAATGATGGAAAACATGACCACATTTTGTGTTGTAAACATCGTGGAATTGCAATATTTGATCACTGCATATTACACAGGACACATTCATTATGATTAAAAATTGTTAGAAGAAGAGACAGATGATGAAACATATATGAAAAAAGAAATTTTTTATCATACTTCCATTCATGTCTCCATAATATTTAAAACTTTATACAATATTTCACAAAACAAGAAATTTTTCTTTTTGTCGGCAATGCATGTAAGAGAAGTTGAAAAAGCTGCTATTTCGATCAACATCAGTGTCGTTGGAGTGAGTGAGTGAGTATACACAGAGCATACACAGAGTACACAATACACTATACAGTTCTGTTTGTTTTGCTGATACAGACTACAGACATCAATGCTTTCTCTGGATCTCTGGTTTCTGATAGTTTCGACTAATTTTACTCTGACTGTAACTTCCTCAGAAGTAGCTCAGCTGTTGTGATTGCCTGTGAGCTGACATTGGTCATTTAAACCGATTCAAATAACGTTGTCAACACAGGTATAATTTAAAAAATTTGAATTTTCCCGGCTACCCTTTATTTCCTACTTTTAAAATTCCCTAAATGCCTACGAACAATTATAACTTCAATTAAATAAACTTTTTGTCTCTTTTTATCCCTCTACAGTTTATTACCATGCTTTTTATGCTAGTGAAATATCTAGAACAAAAAGAAAAAAAAAATTGAAAAATAAGCCGATCGAAACTCATACATAAAAATGTATATATTATGGTTTTACTGAAAGTTTTGAAAAATTTGCAATAATATCACTTTCTGGATAAAAAATGTTGGAAAAGAGCACACTATAATTTGGAATGCTGCGGCCTTCATAAATACAGCTGGAAAGGAAATACAGCTAGCACACAGCGTCATACAGCTGCAACAATTGTATAATAAAGAGAGAGAGAGGGAAAGGTAGTGGAATTATAGGGAATTTCTCGTGGGTTTTAATTGTTGTGGTAAGCGAAAGGTGGAATACAATCGATATAGGTTCGGTAGGCGGCAGCTCAGAAGCTTCGGGAAGGAGATAGGTACCAGTGGTACCTTCTCGAACAAAAGAGTCTTTCATAAAAACACTAGCCGGTAAGAGAAATTCTCCGGTATACATCATCTACACGTGAGAACATCACGGAACAGTCAACTAATAATAAGCTGATTTACAAGATTAGCAACAAAAAGCTCGTTAACTATCAAATATCACGAGCTCTTCAGTATCAGCTGTGCACTAAGTGACAACAGCGAAACGTCTTCAAGGTAGGTGCAAATAACATTACACCCATCAGTTTGAGAGATGCTGATTTTTTTGCTTAAACCCAGCTGCTCGATCGCTCTACACATATGTTGTTCTTTAATAAAAGCAGACAGTAAGAAACATTAAATGGAGCTAACATTAAGAAATTTAGAATTACGAGATAACCCTTTAAAATCTAACAATTTATATAAAACACTTAATAATTGATGTTATTACCTAAAACAATTTTCTTTGGCTATATTGATGTAATTATTTGAATTTTAATGATTTTGTTGCGAAAGTTTTTTCTATAGATTGTTTGAATTGTTAAAAGTTTGTAGCTTAATATGGATGTGTTTGGGGAAAAAATTCCATTGACTCAATCGAAGAATTACGACAAATTACTTACCCGTTAAACGTATGGCGATGGAACGTATAATAAGGTGGTATATATATCTCTCTTGTCGAGTTCTGTTTATCGAAGAGTACGAATAATTGTTCCCTTTTACTCATTCTTGCCTCGTCGAAATGTCTAAGTAATTAAAGCAGTTACATAATCCGTTGAATACGTGGATTTTTCTGTTGAAATAAAAATAACCGTTGAAAACGCATTCCGCAGAAACGGAGAAAAAATTTAGCCTATATTGAGAGCATCGGAAGTATTTATTGGTATTATTAAAAATTTCTGATACTTGCTTGTTGCACTGGCTAAATTAATAACGTAAAGAGGCATACAGATTACTGTTACAAAGAGAGATTATCAAGTAACAAGTTTTTGATTGAGTCGAATTGTGTGATCGTCTTTTTTAATAATATAAAAAATTAAACTTGTCTACGCCGGTTTCGCGGTTCTTTTCGTTACGTACTACGCACGCCAGGGGGACGAGTTTTGACGGATAACAACGAGTCTCGGCGGAAACAAACGATCTTTACCGACAGTTGAATCAGCGGGGAGAAACGCGGCTAATTAAAATGTGTATAATAAGAATTATCGGTCTATGAACCTTCTCGGCAATCACGAGTTTTTTCAAGAAAGACACGACATGAACGATGCCACACATTCATACGCACGCTGTTTGTATAAAAAATAAAAACTCGTCCAAATAAAAGGTTTCCCAGCTGTTTCCCGCCAACTAACTTGTCTTGAATACCCAATAAGAGATTCCGAAAAATGATTCACTGGCAAGCCCCTTTAGAGAATGCGCGAGAGGGGCTTCTAATAATAAATCTTGCACGTAAAATGGCACTTGCTATTTATAAGCTTTCCGACCGAATTTCACGATAAATTACGCATTCGTAGCTCGAGCACATTTTTTAACTTGGTATATGCGTTACGTCGGATGGTGTTATATAGTTTTTTCTGAATTATTATGAAGAGAAGAAGAGAGAGCGAAAGGAGAACGACGCATCGAGAGATACTATTTTTAATCTGTCTAATTAGCGATTGGAGAAAAGCTGCGACAAGGAGAGATTATTAACGATAAAAGTGAATCGGGAAGATTAGATATAGGAGAATCGAGGAAAAATATCGGATGACGTTTGAGATTAGGGGAAATGAGATAAGAGGAAAGATGGTCGTGTCGATTAATGAAAGTGGGCGAATTCCGGTTTGATCTACTCGGAAGTAGAAAGTTTAAGGTAATAGTCTTTGGCTTGTATTGGCAAACCGAAGCAAGCTGTTGTCTCTGATCTCGGCTCGAGCGCGTTTATGGAAATATTTTCCTTACGTTCTTCGCGTGCTCTTACATATGCTGCGTGTACGATGCATGTCAATTTTCTCTGTAATACCACACGTCGCTTTTCATTAAGCACAGAGTCAACACGTGATAACGACGTGACGAAAAATTGTTTAAATACCGTAAACCCTTGATGTATACATATATATTTACACAATATATGCATACCAACACTTCCCGACACGACGATATTATTTTAATCGTTTACTTTCCGATTAGCCAAGCCAGACAGCTGGTCTTCACCGTGGGATTGCTGTTTCGTGTGGAGGAGTATTATAAAAGTGAAAGAAACAAATAAATAGAAGGTGAGTATTTATCGAAAAGTGGAAAAGTCCGTAAGGGAAGGTTCAATGAGAGTAGTAGTTATACAGCATTGAGTATACTACTATATTATGCACCTAATAGCACATTTGACATGGAATATCGGTATGTAATTTTGGACATTGGCGCATCGCATCGAGTTGACTGACTAATCAGTGTTAGTAGAGCAGTTGGGTTGCAGAGAAAGTGCGGTAAGGAGAGTATATCGAGGAAAAGAGTGAGTTGGAGAGAGAGAGAGAGAGAGAGAGAGAGAGAGAGAGAGAGAGAGAAGCGGTGATATGCGTGTACGTCTATACAATGGGCTATGATGAGCCGCTTCGAGTGTCTGTGAGACCGAGACGAGGGGATGGACGGTCATGGACGTCTATATAGGTATAGACATCGGTGGTGGCGTCGGAGGCAGAGGTGAAGGGGTGGCGAAGGCGGTGGAGGCGGAGGCACAACGCGGGTCGCTTTGGCAATAACACAGTTGAGTATCTCCTGTCGTATCTTGGGTGGCGGGGGTGGCGGGGCCTACGGTCATGGGGTGGCTTGAGGTCGCGGCCCCGTCATTGATACCGCGACGAGCGTACTTTGGACCATTTCGCGGCGACGTAAACTCGAATAAACCTCGGGCACCGAGCGTCGAGTACTTCAGTGCTACTCCGGCCACGTAAGGCGGCACACACAGGCACCTAAGGAAGTTTGCAAGTCCCGGCAGGAAGTTCGCAAGATGGGCCTCTAGTGACCTTGAACAACACCAGGGACTCTGATCGATCCGGCAATATTGTCAAGAACGTTGACCTTGACCCTTTCTTCGACGCACCTCGACAATCTCTCTCTCTCTCTCTCTCTCTCTCTCTCTCTCTCTCTCTCTCTCTCTCTCTCTCTCTCTCTCTCTCACACTCACACTCATTCTCTCTCTCTCTGTCTCTCTCGATCTGTCTAGTTGTTTCTTCTTCCCACGAAGGAAGGAAAATAGTCTTTTCTCATAACTTTCTCTGACAGTGCGACCAAAATAATGTCCACAGAACCGGGCAGCTTCTCCTCCAACGGGAGCATGATCGTCGTGAGCAACAGGTTGCCATTCGTCCTCAAGAGGAACGAGGCCACTGGCCAGTTGGAGAGAAAAGCCAGGTTAGTTCTTCCTCGCTCGTCTCTCGTGATCCTAGTGTCCCTAGCCTCTTTCCCTAGTGTTTCCTCTCTCTCTCTCTCTTCTGCCACCACACACGGACAAACAGACAGACAGCCACAACGCAAATCTTCCTTTTCCACTATATACATAACATTTGCCATTGCTATTTTTCTCCCAAGAGCGACGCTCGCGCTTGCGCTTCGTCGCTCATTTTCCCACTCTGATGCGCTTTTGCTTCAGCCTCCCCCTCCCCTCTCCTACCTCCACAATTATAACACCAATCTCACTATCACTGCGCCAAGTAATCTATGCTTTTTCATAATATTTCGTTCATCCCTAATCATTGCAAAAAATAACAAAAAAAAAAGAAATAAGAGAATCTAGGTCAAACTGCTCCGTGCACTTGGCTTAATACACACGCGAATCATATATGGCCCTCAATCCGCAAAGTTTATCTGGAAAATTTAACGCACGAGGATTAAGTAAACACATATTGCACGGAGATAAATATTCACCAACATTAACGAAAAAAGTCTATAAATTAGTTCGAGCTAAGAATTATTCGGCACCGAGTAAACATATGACCAATGGCAAATAACAAACGCTGCTTAAATGTTGAAGAAACAATCTTTATTCGATTGAATTAAGAACAACGTTGAAGAGTGTAAAAAGTTAATTATCGTTTAGGCGAGATAAACAAGGAGTAAATTTCGTGTTTCTGTTATTACAGGAAAATTGTTATTGATAAATTAATAAATTCTTTCCGTATAATAGGAGCGATAAAACGCAGGTGTAAATATTTTTGACAAGATCTAATAATACTCCCTCCACTTGACTCATCGGACAGACAGACGGGCGCTAGCATGTTTGGATGGCGCGGCGGCATATTATAGTGTTGTGTACGATGTTATTAATATCGCGCTGATCCGCGATGCAGATAGCCGCGAGTAATCGAAAGTATTTGCGGCTAATATTGGATTTATGTAGTTGTCGATGATTTGCATAAGAAGCAAGAGGATCGAACGAGTACGATTGAAAAGAATGAGAGTGTCGAAGAGGAGAGTCGTTTACTGTTTATTAGGTCTCCAATAACGCGGCAGTTATCGAGTTATCGTTGTCGAAATATCAATGGCTTTTCCTTCTCTCTTGGTCGATCGACTCGAGAGCAAGCAGGCACTATCGCTGAAATGACGAGGCACCACCACTGAACTTTTACATTTATTCAGCCTATCGTTTTTCGTTGGCGCGTTACTATCGTTGTTGTTAATGAGTATATAGTATGTATACATATATATATATATATATATATATAGGCGATAGGCAGTCGGTTCAATGCGGAAACAACTAGAATTTTTTGTCTTGAGAAATCGCGACAAGCCCCCCGCGCTCCCTCTTTTATACATATATATGTATATTTATTCTCCGGTCCGCTTAATAATACAGATTGTTGTTGACGATACTGTTGTTTTTCAGTGCCGGAGGGCTGGTTACGGCGGTCGCTCCAGTGGTCATCAGCGGAAATGGCGTCTGGGTTGGATGGCCGGGTATGCACATGGAAAATCCAAACGAGCCAATCCCAGAGTCCGATCCGAATGACCGAACACCCACCGCTGGTCTCCTCTCGAGGAAGGTAAGCGCAGGCCACGCGCTCTCTTCAGCTATTTCATTTACGTATCTATATACAGTTAAGCACCTATTAGCGTTCTCTCTTCTCCGCCAGGATGATCCACGGCACCGATGCAAAGTGGATTATACGATAATGCTAAATCGCTAATCAGATGTCTTGTATTTTCTGGCCCCGATCTATTTGTCTGCCCTTCGACAAAGTGCAAATGTCGTTGCTGGTATCTTGTTGTCTGAGCAAACGCCTCGATTACCAATCGATCACGAGGACATCTCATGGCGTCACTCACGTGTTTCCCCGCGGCAATTTCCTCATACCCGGAAGAGAAATAACTCATGGAGGAATGAAAGAAAGAAGGAGAGAGAGAGAGAGAGAGAGAGAGAGAATAAAATATACACGTGTTCTAGCAACGGTGACACACGCAGTGTGCGCGACCATCGAATTTCCGAGAAAAGCCTAAAACGGACGGGGAAAAAAATTTTCATCGAAACATGACCCGGCGATAAGAGGCGAAGGAGCGAGGGCTGACCGCCTTTTCGATCTTAATTATTATTATTGTTATTGTCGATGGCTGTAACTAGCGTTAGACACAACTCGATTCACCTTTGATCTTGAAAGAAGCGAGGAGCAAACTGGGTCAATTGAGTGGATCATGGTCCTTGCTCGATCCGATCCGCGGGCCGTCTTCGATCGAATCAACATCGACCAATTTTTCAGTGGATCGACGCTCCAAGCTCCAGCTAATAACTCGATGCTCTGATAGGTCGTTATGTAGGATCAATTTGCCGCGTGCCATCGGTACGCTGTATCGTGCAGCTCGCTCCTCGATTTCATTTCATTGTTTTCACGCGCGCTCTCTCCCTCTCTCTCTCTCTCTCTGTTTGTACATATTAAACATATATATATATATACTCATCCGAAGTCATCCCATTAGCGGATGGATCTGAGGCAACGAGCCAGATCTGGTGTCACGATAATCATGTCGCAGGGTTACCAGGGTTATCCCTTTTAATGACGCTCGTCCATCTCGTGCTCTTATCACCGGACAAACTTTTACTAGTAATACTAGCTTTTTGTACGAGAGAAAATAGAAAAAAAAATACTCGTTATCTAGGGATCAGAAATCTTGCATTTCTATATACGCCTACGCACAGTCTTGTCACGTGTCCGAGACTCGAGAATTTTCATTCGAGCGATAAGAACGTTTCGCATGTTTCGCATTGATATATAGGATCTGTTGTTTCTCAGATAACGCTCGTTCGATTAAATCACAAATGTAGATCTCTCTCTTTCTCTCTCTTTCTCTCTCTGTCTCTCTCTCTCTCTCTCTCTTGGATCGGCACAACAGTAGCGTATAACCTTTCAATATTGAAGCAACCTCTTGGCCAATTAATTTCTTATTGATTTACCCAATCAGTGAGACGCGCGGAGGCACTGATTCGAATTATTAAATTCGATAAATTGCCAGCTCGACTAAATAGCGCAGAGTCGCAGCAACAGTAACAGCCTGCATTCAATTTAACTACGTTAATAACAAGCATTCGTACAATCTGATCATATCAATAATAGCTGTACAATTAATGAAAATCAAATGCAAATCAAATATTCCTGGAAGAACAATAAGTTTTGTTGTCCTCTCTCCAATTCCAATTAATCTGAAAAAAGCATTTAATTGAGAAATTAATTAAGGAGTGCGGATTGCTGCAGTTTATTTTCCAAATAAAAACACGAGGGGGAGGGAGAGAAATAAGGGGCAGAATGCGCACGATAACAGGCAATTAAAGTGTTTTTGTCGGCTCCTTTTTTTCTTCTACTTTTCTACTGCTCGAAATGTTTACCAGCAGGAGGAACGCTGGTGGGAGGGGGGGGAGGGGTTTAATCTTTCTCAAATGCCTGACCCTTGCACTCGTTGCACATTGCAAACTGGGAAAAAGAGTTCGGGAGCCAATGGACGACAAGGGAACTTGTACCAACACCATTCGCCATCCAATTGATCTTTTTTACACCCTCCCTACTGAATATCTTCAACCAGTGCACACTCTGCACTCAAAATCGATAAATTCACCACATGACGAGGATCCTCTTTCAGGTGGTAGCAGTTCACGTGGAACCAAACATCTTTGACTCCTATTACAATGGCTGCTGCAATGGTACCTTCTGGCCACTCTTCCACTCAATGCCAGATAGAGCGACCTTCATCGCTGAACACTGGAGAGCATATTCCGCCGTGAACGAGGAATTTGCTGCTAAAACCGTAAGTTCCTTCCACCAACTCGATAACACTATTCATTGCAATACGTTAAATAGATATTCTTGAAGAACGATCGTTTGTACATGGGCCACAGGTGAACGCATTGGAGCTCATACACAAGGAACAGGAGAATCAAAACAATGGCACGCCATTGGTCTGGGTACACGACTACCATCTGATGCTGGCTGCCAATTGGATCAGACAAGCCGCGGAGGAAAAGAATCTCAAGCTAAAATTGGGCTTCTTCCTTCATATTCCTTTCCCACCATGGGACATCTTCAGGCTATTCCCCTGGGCTGACGAGATCCTGCAGGGAATGCTTGGTAATTTGTCTGGCGACGATACTACGATATCTCGATCATCGGTACAGAATTATCACTTTATTTCTCGACAGGCTGTGATATGGTTGGCTTCCACATACAAGACTACTGTCTCAACTTTGTCGACTGCTGCCAGAGAAGCCTCGGCTGCAGAGTAGACAGGAAGAATCTGTTGGTCGAGCACGGTGGTAGGACCGTTCGAGTTCGTCCTCTTCCCATTGGAATACCCTTCGACAGGTTCGTCTCCCTAGCCGAGACAGCCACCAAGGTCATGCTGACCAACCAGAAGATAGTGCTGGGGGTCGATCGTCTCGATTACACGAAGGGTCTCGTGCACAGACTGAAGGCATTCGAGATGCTGCTGGAGAAACACCCGGAGCACCGGGAGCAAGTGACCATGCTGCAGATCGCGGTTCCATCGAGAACGGACGTCCGAGAGTATCAGGATCTGAAGCTGGAAATGGATCAACTGATCGGATGCATCAATGGACGCTTCACCACGCCCAACTGGTCCCCCATTCGCTATATTTACGGCTGTGTCAGCCAGGACGAGCTGGCTGCCTTCTACAGGGATGCAGCAGTAGCCTTGGTAACACCTCTGAGGGATGGCATGAACCTAGTGGCCAAGGAATTCGTCGCTTGCCAAATCAACACTCCTCCTGGTGTACTGATCGTCTCGCCGTTCGCCGGTGCCGGTGAAATGATGCACGAGGCCCTCATCTGCAATCCTTATGAGATTGACGAGGCTGCCGAGGTCATTCACAGGTTGGTCCTAGTCTCTCGTTAGGGAAAGATCACTGTGTCTCTGATGGGTTTTCCTCGATCTCTGACTCTCTTCTGGTCGTAGAGCACTGACAATGCCAGAGGACGAGCGTACTCTGAGAATGAATCATCTGCGTCGACGAGAGAGAATGTACGACGTGAATTATTGGATGAAGTCCTTCTTGCAAGTGATGGGCTCGTTGGAGGAGCACGACTCGGTTGGAGCCACCACTATGCAACCGGTCACCATAGACGACTTTGACGATTATTTGAGCAAGTAGGTACCATTGGAGCGCGTGAACGTGCATGACTGGGCCCGACCAGAGCATGCGCTTTACGGGATATATACACACATCATAATATATACGTGTATTTCTATATGTATATATATATATTGTCCATTGTCTCGATCGGAAGATCGAGTGGATCGTCTCGCCGAGTTACCGCATTCACACAAATCATCGCGATCGAACGATCGTGACTCTGTCTCGAGCTGGCATACACTATATAACACCTCATGACGAATATTGTAAATTTATAACACTGGGTCAATGATACGTTGTGAACGTCCTCTCATACATGTTCTTCATGTCGCAATGCTTATTGTTAAGTCTGCCACGAATCTCTTTCGAGATTGGTCATTCGTGGGGGATTCGTCAAGAGTACAGCATGAGTTTGGGTACGTCGCAGCGTGGAAGCAAGTTTCGTATTTCGATTGCTTAAATCCTTGGGTACTCTCCTCTACTGTGAAAACTACCATTTTCTGAAGGTGCACAGGAATTCGGCGAGGCAGCATTGACGATTGTCGATATTGCTCTGGGTCCGGATATAAGCGAGAGGAGAGACTCTTTAACGGAGAATGGGCTGTGCGAGAGCTTGCGATATCGATGGGTCTCAATGATGCATCGCAAAGTTTTCTCACTTTTTCAAAAAGGTTCGATTGGTGCTTTACTGGGAGCGGCGGGCCCGCGCGTGCGAATGCGACCTGACTCATGATGAAAGCCGGGTAACCTTCCAGTGATAACACATGTCCCCTAGGTACATTGGCGATAATCATAAGCTGGCGCTTCTCTTGGACTACGATGGTACCTTGGCCCCCATAGCAACGCATCCGGATTTGGCCATCCTTCCACTGGAGACGAAAAATGTTCTGCAGAGGCTCTCCAACATGTCCGATGTGTACATTGCCATCATCTCCGGCCGAAACGTTAATAATGTCAAATCTATGGTTGGCATAGAGGGTATCACTTATGCTGGCAATCATGGATTGGAGATTCTTCATCCTGACGGCAGTAAATTTGTTCATCCAATGCCTGCCGAATTGGAGGGGAAAGTTGCCAATCTTATGCAAAATCTTCAGGACCAAGTAATTTTAACAAATAATAATAATACTCCGGTTATAATTATGTAATATGGTCTATAACTATGTAATTGTTTACGATTCAACAATTTTTTTACTCCATTTCCGTAGCTCTGCCGTGACGGTGCTTGGGTGGAGAACAAAGGTGCATTGCTGACATTCCATTATCGGGAGACACCGACAGAGGGAAGAACGGCAATGATAGAACAAGTAAAGAAACTGATCGAGAGCGCTGGATTTAAAGCTTGCTCTGCTCATTGTGCCATCGAAGCCAAGCCCCCTGTCGAGTGGAACAAAGGACGCGCGTCAATCTATATTCTTAGAACTGCTTTTGGATTGGATTGGAGCGAAAGAATCAGAATTATCTATGCTGGTGACGATGTTACTGACGAGGACGCCATGAAGGTATGTGAAGGATCGATCGAAAACAAATGTGATATTAAACAATTTATCTTGTTGCCTTGCTGAAATTCCTCTGATTATTGAGAGTAGAAAGCATGTGGATATACATATATATGCAGAATAGCGCGAGCATACAAAAATTTATATTTTTTATAACAGGCATTGAAGGGTATGGCTGCTACTTTCCGCGTTGCTTCCTCGCACATCATTCGAACTTCGGCAGAGCGCCGTTTACCGAGCACAGATTCGGTTCTGACGATGTTGAAGTGGGTGGAGAGACACCTGAGTAGGCGTAAACCCAGAAACAGCACAGAATTTCCATCGCGATATAGACGCAGCAGCGCCGGTGTTACCATGGAGATGTCATTTGCGCAAGTGGCTAAAACACCCTTGGAATCTTAGATGCTACGGCAAAAGTCCTCGCAACAGAGATTCGTCGATTATTCCCGCAGAACACTCATAGAATATTCCCTAAAAAATTCAATGGAGATCACCTCTACGAATATTCTATAATAATCAATTTGTACTAGAAATTCTAGAGATAGGTAGGCTGCCTATAGAAAGTCAACTGTGTCCTCGACATCTAATGTATGTCAAAAATTTATGCTATATTAGAGCTAAGCTAAGAAAAGAGAAGAAAGAGAACAGTTTCGAATTCTAAATATATTTGATCCTACGAATGTTAACCGAAAGATTTTAGATATACAGAGAGCAAAGGATCGAATTATATCGCTCATAATTATGTTTTAAATGGTTTATCGGATAAAGCTGCATGAGAGAGAGAGAGAGAGAGAGAGAGGAGGGGGGGGGGGGAGGGAGAGAGAAGCGGAGTTTTAAAGCATCACGAATTTTTATCTTTGCTATATTGTATTGTTCAATGTGCGAGATCGTCAATTATTACCACAGTTTTAGAGAGAAAAGTTCATCGATCGTCATGTGCCAATTCGAGACCACTATTATCAAGCAGACCATGTGACTCGTCATTGGAAATTTGTAAAACTGAAACTAGTAAGAAATTACGATACGTTTGGAAGATCGGTGTGCTTGACTGTTGTACTTTTAACGTTTAATATTTCCATTTTATTTTTATATATTTATATCATAGATATATCTCCACATATGTCGGCCGCTGGAGACTTTAAGTTAAGTTTATGATACAACATTTTACACATTTTTTCTAAATGGACTAATGAGAGTAGCTCTCAATTGACAGCGCGCCGAATCAAATGTACTCTGACATGTGTTTTCTCGCACAAACCTTTTGATAATTATTCTTGATATATCGGGATGTTTTGCTAGGAAAAAGTATGAATGGATTTCAACAAAACGTAAAATATAATGGTATTACCTTTTCAAGCTTCGTTTAGCTAATCAATTAATTGAATCTCATCTAACGGAATGAAATGTGCGAATAAGAGTAATATTTTTGTATAAACCATTTAATCGATCAAACAGTGGAGTAGAATTTTTTAAAAAGAATAATTTCATCGAAAAAAGCTCCAATTTTTATTATATGTTGTTCAGCTACTTATTAACGCAGCACTTGTATCGAAAGATACGATCATTTTTCTGAATTAGGTACTTCTCAATTCTCTTTCTTAAATTTCTTTAAGTTTACGTAATTTAATCGTTAAGGACTTTAGTCGTTAGGTTACAGAGGAATTAGTATTCGGAATGCTCAGTATGTAAGAAGCTCTCCTCCAACTCAGTAATCTCATTATTTTCATCCTGGTATTTATTAGTTGATTATCATCATCGCTAGTCAAAATAATTAATGATCGATTAAGAAGAAACACCAAATAGAAAAGAAGTGGCAGAGGAAAGACGATGTGAAAAAGAAGAATCCTTGGGGGTCATATCACTCATATTCTAATGAAAGTAATAAAAAACACAATACAAATATATGTGTATATATGATATACGTATGAAAGCGCTGGAAATACGATCATGCGTACATGCATATATACACGTAAAAGAAATCCTAATGCTACATCTTAGACATTCGCTGAGATCTATCGCCGAGTATCTCAGTCAGATATTTATGAAGGTAAAACCATTGTTTTGGGTGAGGAAGGAAATAAATCAGTCAAGATCAACAAAATTGTTATGCCTTAGCACTTGGCTATTATCCCCTTTCCTCAATGACCGTGTTATGGCTAGCGCAAAACAAGTACATTCAGAAAAAAAACTCAAAAAAATAGTTTTTACCTCGATATATATAAATATATATATTGTACATGAAGTCTCTATACGTAATACACACAAAATACACATACACACCATACATATACACACTTTCACAAAGACCGATGCTTTCAGAGAAAGAACATGAAAACATCTATTTGACCAATATGATATCTGATGGCTGTAAGTAAAAGTGTAAAATCCAAAGAAAAAACTTTTCAAAGCATTACTAATTTACTCCTTTTCTCTTTTTGTTGATCAAACCTTTCAAATAATAATAAGAATGAACGATGCAAGTCTTGCTGTACCATATACAGCAGGAAAAAATCCCGAAAGCCGAATTCCCGGAGCACTCGAATCTTTGGAATAGAAATGGTAAGAGGGTGGGAAAAGAGCAGGGTTTTTGGGGGTGATTTCTGGAAAACATCCAAATATTTTCATTGAGCGTTTGGTAAAGAAGGGGCATTGAGAAATGTTGAAAGTGCAACTCGTGCACGGAGAATGTCTATAAAGGCGCGGATTACGCGGTGTCCATTTCAGGGTAAATTTCAAGGTGAGTTTGAGGTACCATTGAGGCAGAATTGAGGTAGCATTGCTGGTGTTTACGGTGCGGGGTGCATTTACGCTGTTTTGCCGATTCAATTGTGTGGACGAAGAAAGGCGGCGTCTAACAAGGCTTTAATAAAAGGCAAACAGCATTAGAGGCCATCCTACTCTTTGTGCTCCCTCCCTGTAAATCCACGACCCCCTCCAGATGAGCAAAACACGCCTGTCCCCCTCTTCTTCTCGACCTTTTCCAAAACTCCTCGGAAACTTTTCTTTCTTTTGAGTGAGAGAGAGAGAGAGAGAAACACCCAAAAATAACTATATATATATATACACATATACATTTATAATCCTGAAGATTGACGAATCGATAAATAATGAATTTTTAGTATCCGACCTTTCCACTGATTTGACTATTTATATATCATATCGATTTGATGAATTTAACATGATTGCAAAGTCTCAAACTCGGTTTTGTATATTTTCTCGGAGTCGTGTAAGAGTAAGAATTGCGGGATTACTGGTATCCGGCCACGGAAACTCGGCCACAAAAGCTAGAAAGAGGCTCGGAGAAGGATCGCAGCTGTCACGCACGGGTGGCTCTAGCAGAAAGTGATTTCACTTCATTCTTTCTTTCTTTCTGCCTCCGCACCTGAATGGCCCGTTTTTCCTTGTGCGCGCGAGCGACGCGTTCCTCCCCGGGATTACCGAAAATGTCAAGTAAAGCTGCTGAAAAGAGCAGCACTGCTGGTACCGACCAACAACGGCTCTCCACATATATATATATATATACGTGTTGATACCTTGTTATATATAGATATACATATTATTATTACTCTATAATTGGCTTTCAGTCGACTTCTTTCATTTTCATTATTGTTTTTCTGAAAATTCTCAAGGTCTGCACAGTCCTACGCGGTAATACGAAACTCGAGGACGTTAGACCGAGTGTTAAAAAAAAAGATGCTGGGAAGAGGTTGGCTGGCAGATTATTCTATTACAGGCAGCGTAAACAGAACGGGGAGAACGATGTTGTTTGGTCAGAAAATACGTTATTGTTTCAGGACGATAAAAAATTCACCGTTGGTACTCAATTACATCGGGCTTGCAGATGAATCGGTGGCCCCTGGCGTATCTTCACTGCCATGTCAACTTACTTATTCGCGGTTGAGAAAAGTTTTCCCTACGCTGGTACACCCTATATATATATATATATATATATATATATATATATATGTATAGATATGTAGAATTACAATTGAGAGAAAAAGTTGAGTCTTTGCTAAACGAGATACGCGCGGGAAGAAATTGAAAGGCTTGGTATTGTTCGTCGTGATTGTCTCGTACAGGAGCGCGCGTGTACTCCAATTATTCCGCGTAATTAATTGAATAAATAACACAGCGTTTGTAATAGCGTTATTACCTCCTGAATAATTTAATGCAACTAATAAATAATAATGCGAGGGCAGGAGTTGTTGCATGGATGAACGTTCCAATGTAACTGCGAGTATAATTGAGCGACTGACGGGGGGGGGGGAATATATATATATATAAGAGTAGAAGAGAGAGAGAGAGAGCGATTGAAGGATTTTTATGAAGAATTTGTGGGTAAGCGATAGGTGGCCAATAGAGCATCGCAACGAGAGTAGGAGGGGTGAAAGAGGGGGAGGAGGAGATTGGGGTTGAGGGGTAAAGAGCAAGAGGAAGGTCTCGAGCAGGGGGATGTTGTCTAATCCCGCTGGAGATTTGTTGATTCTATGGCTCGCGCTTGGCAAAGCGCGATGAGGTTTCCGTGTAGCAACCGGATTACCCCTATATGTACATATATATATATATATATGAAACCCCAGGAAAACTTGCTGTTTAGACGCCACGTGGCAGTCGACGAGGGAAACGGCGGATCGCTGCCGCGATGCAGTGGTTGTTCATATAAAATTGATGAAATTGAAGGTTTGCTATATACATATATATATATATATATATATATAAAGGTAGAGTGAATTTGACGAAGCACGACAGGTGCGTTGACGCGCAGATATCGCGCAATTTATTGGCTAGCTCGGCCGGCTCTCCGGGCTCCGCCGAGCTCCGAGTTAATTACTTTAATTATTACACCGTTGTCAAAGGCTGATCGGAATACAAAGGAAGTTTATTCGACGCGAAACAGCGTTCGCATCGCCCCGAGTCACCAATCGCCAATTAATTTTCCATAATTGGACACGGACCTACTGGCGCGCCTTGGACCAACGCGTTTTCCCGCATGTATTCTATATATATATATATATATACATCATATACATGCACGCGTGGAATGGATAGATATATCGTCCATGTCCCATGCATGTTCTATATATTATACGCGTATGTGAATAGAATGCAGAGGAGTCCTTTCGCGAGGGCTTCTTCAAACTGCGCCGATCGTAAAACCAATAGAGTTTTCACTGGGCTGGAAGTGGTTTGCGAAATGCATCGCTACCCGCCGCCGGCATCGGCCGTATTTCCAGCGACTCGAACCAATTAGCGCTTTTCACCTATTTCTTTTTAGCCCCGCTGCTCCAACGAAAAAACGACAAAAACAAGGAAAAACGAAAACCCGATCCTTCCGCGAATGACATTTTTCAACCGTGCCCCACGTTTGATTGGGAAGAGAGAGGGAGAGAAAAAAAGAATATATATCGCAGCGTCGTCTGCGGCGGTGGCCGGGTCGTCCTGGATGGCCAGGATATGGCCAGGGTGACAGTCGGATGGGACAAATAAACAAAATGAAAAAGTAACTCGACAACGTCCTCATTATATGTATATATCGATGCGATTCGCGTTTTCCATTGAAACGTTAAAGAGGGAATTAAGAGAAAATTTGCTGCTGTATATAAGAAATATTATTCTATATATATATATATATGTATATTATATAGTCCTCCTCTCGAGTTCCTTTGCCAGTAGACAAATATTGACACGCACAATGAAACCGAGCATAATCCTCCTGCTGCGGAAAAGATTTGATTCTTTCTTCCAAGAATCGGCGTCTTTGAAAGAATCTTTGGAATAATTTTTCTCTATGGCTGCCGAAGATGCTTAATCGGTAATCTACGCATCCCTCGGGAAGATCTGAGGAAATTCAATTTTCACGGAGCTTCCGTTTGAGAGGCGAGAAATTTGATGGAGGAAAACTGCAGGAAGGGAGCTGGGATCAATTTCGAATGGCTTCTGCTGGTTTGGTCCGAGTGTTGTTGTTGTTTCCTCGTTGCACCAGCCAAGAAGGCGTTCAGTCAAGTGTAACCCTGTCGATCCAGGTATCCCCGCAAGCCCACTGACGAGTGATGCTGGATGCATCCACTTAGCACGCCGCTTAGACGTGAAAACATCTGTATTGTCGGCGTATTAGCACCGTCCATTTTCAATCCTCCGGAAAACTCACCCCCCGTCTTAAAACTTACTTAAGCTACACTGCAGCGCTGCAGCTTTCTCGAGGCGAGATAACGAGCCATCGTGTCGTACCGCGTTGGTCCGGCTGCCAATTTACCTGCAGGAGTATTTGCGACAGAGCGAAATTAATTTTCCTTGACTCGTTAGCTCGACAAAAAGGATCGGCCAAGCGGGGTGCCGCGTTGCACCGTCACTGCCGTCCTTGGTCTCCTCCAGCCAGAAGCCAATGGAAATTGATCCTGCGAATTATCCATTCGACTCTTTGCCTCCTCGTGATCCTTCCGGCTCCTCCGACGGTTTTTCTCGCAAGACTCTTCGCTCACAACGGGAATTCGCTGAAAAACCGAGCGAGAACGAGTCTTAAAAATCTTTCCACCACAAAAACAGGATTATCCTGCGTCGCAGGATCTTCCATGCGTATACTGCGTATTATGTATATATATGTTTATATATATATATATATATCGCGACTTTTCTTCCGTAGAGCGCGACTCTCATGAAAAATCAAAGGGATTAATCGCGCGCGAAGCCTATATTGCAATACGCGCCATATTGCAAAATATTCCCAGTTTATTTTTAACGCGAAACAAAGATTGGAGATGATCTTCCCGCGCCACACAGGATATTCCCATTGCCCGCGGCTCCGGATTCTGGAATCGGCAAATGGCGTCGCGTCGCTAACGCAAAACCCTTCAGAGTCCTCTCTAGCCAATTTCTCCGCAACTTCTTAGCTGATCGCCAGGATTTCACTTTTCAGTCCTGCGTGGATGAGAGAGAGAGAGAGAGAGAGAGAGAGAGAAAATTAATTGGAATAAAAGAGAAACTCCGTCTCTCTCGTAATATTATAATTGAATCTGGAAAAATTATTCTACTCGATGTATCCTAGCGGGACTATTACAAGGTTAACTTGCGTAATTAAAATTTGCCTGGAAATTCCTGCCATGCCAGTGTGCGTGAGTGTGTCTGTGTGTGTGCATGGATAAAATGGTGATTTTCTGAAATACAGGCGTTGTGTACAGTATATATATATAGGTATAGATATACAGGATGCTGGTCCTGACAGAGAGTGGCTTAAAGATCGGTTGGTGCCTAGTAAATTCGGGCTTCGGGGTACGATTAACGTACGGATTAGGATTAGCCGAGTCCGTGCGCAGATTTTCGGCTCCGTACAAGGGAAGGGGGCGGGTGTAGTTTCGCGAGGGGGTACATATACGTGCCTCAGCCCCCTATTTATCCGAACAAAGAGCCTTTCACGCTCGATTCTCCTCGTATCGCGTCCTGATCCTCCCCTCCCCACAACTGCCCAGCAAGGACCTTCCACGACAGTCAATGCGCATTACAACGGTTTTACGTTATTAATACGGACGCATTTGCCAGGATTTGAATAATTGAAGAGATCCTGCAGGAAGTATATATCGCGCTACCACGAGAACCGCGCCATGTTTCTCTTGCGCCCTACACTGCGCTGCGCTATTAATCCTCGTGTAGATACGTGTGCCGAAGTTACGACACGATGTGGCATGACAAATTTACAAATTGAATTTGTTTAATGGCATCCTTTCTTTATTATTATTATATCACGAATTAAAATCGTTCGCGCGGTATTATTATAACACACGTGACTTTATTAATTAAGAGTAATCCTGTTGATAATGATATTTCATCAGCGACGCGTACGTATTTCTTCGTCGATTTCATTAATTATTGCAAAATCCTTGAATTTCAGTCTAATAATGATTGGAGCGAAACTTTGCGCCATTCGTCAGGATTAAAAATCTCTCGATGAACGGTTGTTGAAAATATGAATTATTCGCAATTGCGATGGGAGGATGCGGAAGTTTAGTTTTCGCTGTAATAAAGGAAAGCTCGCTTTTTCGCTCAGTGTCGCGTCGTGATGCTTTGGAGGACGAGAAAAAAACGCTAATAATGTGCTCGCCTTAATATCTAACTGCAAAGCTGCATAATGCGCAAGGCGCGTCGTGATTATCCTCGCTAAATATGTGTCCCTCTCCTCCCCCTCCTGCGGGAAGCGGATGATTCCCACCGGAATGGGGGATTCGACGTGAAATCCCAGAGAGAGAGAGGGAGGGGGAGGGGGGGGGGGATTGGAGAACCAGCGTACCATACTGGAGGGGATTCCAAAGGTTCCTGATGGGGGAAGAGGCAATGAATGGTGGGGCTTTCGTACAAAGATTGATTCATCCATCACCCTCGGGCCACCAATAATTGTAATATTCGACATTAAATATCCAAGCATTTCCCAGAAATATCTGCAACCAATGAGAAAAAGCAAAGCCTGTACTCTATCCCTACGAAGAACTTGGAAAATCCCTTGGAGAAACAACAGCGTATATAGTAGACGTTTCTCACTTCGAGAGAAGATACGAGATGAATAGTAAGAAGACGAAGAGATCCCTATGAATAAAATCAGAACGATTTTATCCATCGCGTCCTCCCATCCCATCTCATCCCCGCGCGTAGTATACTATATATGGATCGATGCAAAATTTATGGTGGGACTGTATATAGTATGCGCTATAGGATGAAGAGTGGGAGGGGCGGAGACATAGGAAAATGGGCTTATCTGTCACATCTTCGTTTCCAAGCCCCGGAGCGGTATTTTGCTAACCAAGGAAAGTGGGAAAGTGGGTTAGGGGAGGGGGTTATAGGGATACAGGGCTGGGTTTATCTGTCACCTCTTGCTGGCTTATCCGAGCCGGCAAGTGGTCCCGTCTGAGGGGCGGAGCTTCCCCTTCTGGCCACACCCACTACAGAGCGAATCTCTCCACGGTGCCAGGCTCCCCAAGCGGGGGGTGATCGCGCTTCGAGGTCACTCGACCCTGGACCAGTGCGCCAGAACTTCTTTTATGAAGGATGTCGCGCCACGAGGGTCACCACCAACGGATCCCCGAGTGTTCATACATGTGACGCGAGAACCACGTCTCGGCCGCCCTTGTCTCTCGCACTCCCGCGGACGCAGTCCTCCTGTAATCGGAGGGACCAACATTTTCCTCGATGCTCATCACCCGCCGTATGCGATAGTGAAGTGACAGTCTCGTAAAGTGCGAATAGAGGTACATAGACCCAATAATTGACAAGGGCCACATTGCGGCCAACCCCCAGTGAGGTACGAATCTTCGGATAGAAGGGAATTGAGAGGAAAAAGTGTGCGCGCGCGAGGAAGAAAAGGGAGGAAGAGGAGCAGCAGTAGTAGAAGAACAGGAAGAAGAAGAAGGAGAGGAGGAGGAGGAGGAGGAGGAGGAGGAAGGCAGCATAGATCATCGGAGGAACATGGTAGAGAGCTCGTACGCGGGTGACTCGCCGCGTTCGCGTTCCCCGATGACGGAGCCGTCGAGCCCGGTACATCAGGATGGTCCCGGCATTTCCGGTTACAGCCACCACAGGTACTTGTACAGCTACTCGCCGGAGAGCTTGCAACAGAAGCTGAAATCCGACGGGCAGGATCTTCCCAGTCCCGAGGAGCAGAGATTATTCCGGAGCCGTGCCGAGGTTTCTCGCGCTGCTTCCTCCTCGACGATGTCCTCCCCCACTTCCATCTTCACGATCGACAGCATCCTCGCCCCGAGACCCATGGGAAACATCGCGCCCACCACTACCGGCCTCGCTGCCATCGTACAGCCGCCGGAGAACCTTGGTTCTCCACCGAGAACCACCGCCATTCATCCTCTTCAGCAACAACTTCATCATCTCGCTTTCACCTCGGCCGATTTCCTCGGTAAGAAAATTTCCTACCCCTACACTCTACAGCCTTTTATTATATTTATCAAACACATTCATACATATATATAATATTATTTGCGCAAACTTACATGCATATACAAAACACGTGTATATGTATATGAGAGAGAAGAGCGCTGTACATGTGCAGCTGAGTATTGTAGCGGCCGGGAGTCTCTGCGGGGTTGCGGCCTGAAAAATCCGCGATCCGACTTTATCACGCCCGAATGATCCAGCCGTGGAGACGTAAAAGTCTACTGGCGCGTTTTTCGCGCGAATCTCCGCGCGTCCTAAGCAGCTTTCCTTCTCCAGGCATCCTGGCGAAATGTCCCGCGGGACGCTTTATCAGCGCAAATGGAGAGAGGAAAAAATTTCCCTCGTAGAATTCCCTTCTGGTGGTCCTAAAGCCGGCCCCCGTGAAATCCCTGCAGAACGTGTCGGCGGCGTCTCCGCTAAGCCTCCCGGCCAGATTTAACCTCGCTTTCTATCAACCTCCGCGCTGCCGAATTTTTCTCGAGGGGCACCAGCAAAGGTTATACCGACGAGTTCTCGTGCAACGGAGAATGACAAATTAATTTTCAGCCGCTGCTTATCCAGGATTGTACTCCGGAGGATACGTCGCGGCTATGGCGGCGGCTGGAGTGTCCTTGCACGGTCAGCCAGCCTTCTATCACTCGAGCGCGGGCCATCCTTACCAGATGAATCCAAACGCACCGGGAGTCGGCCCGATGGCCAAGCGGAAGCGACGCCATCGCACCATCTTCACCGAGGAACAGCTCGAGCAACTCGAGGCAACCTTCGACAAAACCCACTACCCCGACGTCCTCCTCAGGGAGCAGCTGGCTCTTCAGGTCGATCTCAAGGAGGAAAGAATCGAGGTAAATCCCAAAAGCTTTCGAATCGATATAACCATGCATATATATATATATATATATTCATTTTGACCTCTCGCAAATCAATTTTAATAGCCTCGCGCGTTAAAGCATTATGACCTGGCCAAGCCGCATTAGAAGGATAAACAGTCACGGCAAATTGTGCGAGATGCGCCTAGCCTCCTGATGTTTACACTGCGCCACCGCTCTGCAACCCGATAGCCTTTCTTTGCCAGAAAGTAATTAGATGCCTTTGACAAATTGCTCTTTCAATATATGCCCCGATACTCTACTCTGTCAATAACGACCATCCCCGTGTTCTCTGTTTAATCTACTAATTTATCCCGCGTTTCCTAACGATACATATATATATATATATATATATATATATTTATGAACACTCTACATACACCATTAAACGCTAAACGGAACTCTGGGATCTGCCTGGGACGTTTCTGGAAGTGGCCGTCGCGCATTTCATTTTCTCCAAGGGCGACTCGGCTTGGAATTAAATTTTCTTCCTTCTCCCCCACCAAGAAACCCACCTTTTTCGACAAAGTGGAATTTCGCCTCTCTTTCATCACCGGAAATCTGTATATACGACAGTGTGCATAAGCTTCGGAAGAGAGCTCGGTGAGACCAAGAGAGATTTCTTCCTGAATGACTGGAGTTTGATTCACGTGAAAATTCCAAAGATAAGAGCGATGATTGCGGGAAACGATTAACAGCTCGTCGGTGCGGCCCACCCACGTGGTCGGCGTGGATTAAAGGAAATCCCGGAGGTCCTTCGACACTGAAACAACATATACCTGCGCCAGTCGGCTCCGCTCCGGGATACCATATAGTATATATACTACTGTACATCCTCTGTTTCCTACATTATACATACATATATATACAGAAGAGGTACAGAGTATAAGCTGCAGAGAAGGAGCAAAAATCGTATCGATTGTCCGTCTCGGCGAGAATCGATTCGGACAGGCGTAAAGAACGGATGCTGATTTCCGTTTGATGTTCCACCCTCATCGCCTCGTCTCGTTAGACCTTAGACACCCCTTTTATACCGAAAACCACTCGCGCGTCGAACTACCGCGCAATAAATTTCAAACTTTCAATCTCCCTCAACCGGACAATAATTAATTGCGTGCCATGCACGAAAAAATCTCAATTTCTTGTCCTCTTTTTCGTTCTGTTTCAATCCATGGTAGGGTATACAGAGAAGCGCATTCTTTCAGCGCTGCTACAAAGATCCACTGTCGTTTATAGCGTGGTTCGGTGGAGCGTAGCGGCCAATGCAAATATATACCCTGCCCCGGTACCGACCGGCTGTTTCTCCTGATTAAACAACCGCTACTCCAGGTGTTGGCCCGAGATTCGTGCAATCACAGAGAGTTATTCGATGATTTCAGGTGTGGTTCAAGAATCGCAGAGCAAAATGGCGCAAACAGAAGCGAGAGGAGCAAGAGCGTTTGAGAAAGTTGCAGCTGGAGCAGCGACAACGACCGGAGGACGGTCCAGCCTCGGCTGTGAGGGTTGGCACCGGCCACTTGACCTTGAACAGGGCCCAGCAACAGCAACCGCAGCAGCAGCAGCAACAACAGCACCAACACCAGCACCATCATCAGCAACACGATCACGACACCGACAGCTCGGACCTCGAAGTGGCGTAGATGAGTTTGTTGGTTCTAGCTGTGCTTCCTTTCACATCGAGCAAACTCCTGTAAATAATATCTCAGCCTGTAAATATCCCTGTAAATATCGAGATAATCAATGTGTATAAAGGAAATAAATTATTGCGTATAAAGATAGGAGTAATTTTGTTGGTGAGCCGAAAAGAATTTGCGAGAATGAGAGGTTTGCGCGCGCGTGCTCGCGAGACACCGCAGGGACTGTATATTATATATATATAGTTGGACGGGCCAAGCGAGCGGCGAAAGTTGCAGCCAAGTTTTCCGGAATGTACACACAAAGCCAGAGGACCTTCGGGCCAACTAGCTAAGACGTTCCTCCTTGAAACTTTAATAGACTCACGGCACTGCTCAGAGCCAAATACGATCAAGCTAAGTGTGTACTTTCCTGCACCGAGGAGGAATCCTGTCAACCCTCTGGGGCAAAGAAAAAACCAACGATTTCCAGTGGTTAAATTTTTAATGGGGATAAATGATTGGATAGGCGTCTTCGCGACTGATTGGAGGAGGGAGCGGTGCTTGGAAGAGAAGAGGGAGAAGAGGAGAGAGAGAGAAAGAGAGAGAGAGAAAAGTGCAGAAACAGGCTTCGCGGAATATTGATTCCTGAAAGGTTTCGATGGAAGCCGCGTCGAAGCCTCCCCCGCGCAGTATTCTCCACTAGACACGGCGATAAAGCATGCAAAATTCAATTGTAACTCAATCGCTGTCCTTGCAGACCGTTCTATCCAGACTTTTCCTCAGGTTCTCCTGCCTTCTGTTCTTCCAGTTCCTCAAGTGTTTCTTCTTCTGTTCGTCGAAAGGACAAAGCTCGGCGGGCTTCTTCCTGCTACCCTGCCGGTCGTTCCTTCTCCTTCCCGGAAATTCCATCTTCTTGCCAAGATCGATGACCTTGAGGATCTCGATAGGATTGAGGGCAAAGCTCGTGCACTCGGGCGAGGCGACCGTCAGAACCAGGATGATGATGAATCTGTTGAAGGACGTGGCCCTGAGCAAGTAGGCAGCACCACCCCCGTGCGGGAACAAGGGTGGTCCGAAAGAATTTACGTCGCACATATAGTAGGCGCCGCAGAACTTGAAGATACCGAGGCAGGAGGCCTCGCACGTCAGGATCGCAAATTTGTACTTGAGGAACATTTGCTGAACGCTTCTCCAGAGGTTCTTCGTCGACGCCGCGTAGAGCCTTCCGCAGATGGGCGGAAGTACCCTGGCCTCGAACATCGTCTCACCGATGCTGAAGTGATTCATCAGGTACTTGTTCCAGGACTTTACGTGACTGTACTCCGGCAAGGTGGCCTTGTACTTGGCTTCGAGCTTACTGTGGCTGTAGTACCTGTCGCCGCACATGACTATCACGTCGAGGATCTTGGAGCTCCAGTATTCCGGCGCCATGATCCTCGTCATCCCCGCGCAGACGACATAGCAAGCGTAGGTCTGCATGGCACGGTTCTCGCGATCGAACATCATGTCGGTTATGTGAAGTTCGCCCCACAATGAGAACAGTTTGTTGGACTCTTCGACGGTGAACTGGTGCCAACGCATCTTCGGCGTGTTATCCTTCTTGGTCTTCTGAGGCTTCTTGTCGGACCTCGACCAGGTGACCGAGTGGAGTTTCAGCCAGGTCGGTTTCTCTATGTCGACCGGTTCGTCTCCCTCGTCCATCTCCACCGTGCAGGGATCCCGGCTGTCCAGTGGATCGAACGGACACTCCTCGATGGTCTTCCTCTTGACCAGCTCCTTCGGCTTCATCGGTCCTCTCTTCTCCAGCAACTTGAGGTTGTGAAGCTTGCAGCAGTTGTAAATCACATTGAAGATTTGTATGTCGAACAATCGAGGTCTTTCCACAGTATCTTCGATGCGTTCTCCAACTACTTCGAACTGTTGCTCGCCGGAATCTTCGAGATAGTCCTTGGGAAGCTCCAGCTTGCCAGGGTATCCTTCCCCGTAGCGTTCCTCTCCGGTCAGCTCGTTCACGTCGGTGGTGGGAGTCAACCCTTCCGCAGCATTGAGTTTGGTATCGTCGATGGTCACCACTACCTCTGGAAGGATTTCTTCGGGCATTGGCAGTTGGTAGGCATAGGCTCTTATCAGAAGAATCATAAGGTGCCTCTTGAGTGCCTGTTTCGAGCAGAGCTTCATTATACAGGCGTAACCGTTGTCGTCCCAGAAGCCAAACTCGTCGCATCTGTAAGGGTTGTAGAGGTACCAGAACTGACCGTCTCTCCAAAAGGCCAGGCTGAACCTCGTAGTCTTGAAGATGCAATTTCTGAAGCGAGCGGGCAATTCGTCGAACCATCCCTCGATCTCTTCGGTCTCTTCGTGAATGAGAATCTCGTGCTCGTCGGTCCTGTTTTGATAACCCAATAGCCTTTTGGTCTTCATCAATTCCGGACGCTCCGAGACATACTTCTTCCTAATGTACGGCTCTTCGTAATCGAAACTCGCATTTTCAAAGAACGGAATGTCTTTGAGCTCTTGGGCCAGTTCCACGTCCACGTCGTACTTGTAATTATAGACCACCAAGTCGTTCAACTTCTGTCGCTCGTGGTTTTTCGTCTTCACGTTTATCATACCAACGTGAGTGAAGAGCATCCAGGCGTGGTCGTATATATAGTCAATGTTCGCTGCCCAGGCGTACTTGTACCTGATTTGGGTTTTAGCCAGCAGAGCGACCAGAGCTTGGTAGAAGCAGAACTTCCAAGTGTTCCGTCTCTCGCGGAAACAGCAGAGGTCATGAAGTCGCATGCCTTTCGAGCCCCTGATGAGCACCGCCGAGTGGACTCTTAAATTTCTCATCGAGAGCATCGCGAAACTCACGTAATCACCGTCGACCAATCCCTGCTGATCGCCGACCGCTCGGTCGATCAGTATCACCTCGGGATTCGGACAAATCGGAGGTATCCTCGCGTGACCGAGTTCCTTGGCAATGGCAAATTCGAGCTTCTCTTCCTCGAGCTCCGGATCCCCGCTGGATTCTTCGCTGTCGCAGGGGAAGAGGTCCCGTCGCTTCCTCTTCTTGGCCTTTTCGCGGGCCCTCACCTCCGCTCGCAAATCTCGAGTGGTGCACGGCCACCTCTTCGGCCACTCTTCAGCTTCCTCTTCCGTGTCCGTTTCCGTTTCCGAATCTCCATCCTTGCGGCGACTGGACATGTCCACCTAAAATATTATAAGAGAAGAAGCCTATCCTTACGTAAGAAGAACAATGCACCATGCGCGTTCTTCTTCTTGTCGGTCGTTGCGAACAAACCCGAGGATCACGGCGCATTCTCCTCCATATTCGAATCTTCTTTTCCGGTTGAAGATTGTCGGGTAGCTCGTTTCTCGGCTCCAACTGGAATCCCGACATTGGGAAGCAAGCGTAAGGTGGACCACCGACCTCCTCCTTCGAAGCGTAATGCGTCAAATCAGCGGCCTTCCTTTCCTTAAACCTGTCCTTAGCATCCAGTTCCTCGTTCTTCTCGGCATACCTTTAATTTGATTTATCGAATTTTTAATAGTTACTGCTTCGCTATATATAGCACAGTACTTTGTTCTCTTTTCAATTTATTACAAATAAAATACGTCTTACAGTCTCATGTAAGTTCGCCAAAGATTCTCGTCGCACTTCCATTCTTCCCTCAAGCACTTTTTCATCTGGAATTTGCCCACTTTCGGAGCGTCGGTTCCACCTTTTAACCTCTCGGTAGTCTCACCATCGGGACTCTCCGAATCCTCGTGCTCGGTTGTCACGAAACTCTCACTATCCTCCCCGACATCCTCCTCCTCTTCTTCCTCTTCTTCAGCTTCCTCATCGGAAGAACTTTCGCTTTCCGTTATTTCGGACATCTCTTCGCACTAGAATTTATCTAATTTTCCTGGAATCAAGCGAGTTAGTGCGAGTTGAGCGACGAGATCGAAAGGAGACCAAAAGAGAAGGTTGTCGAAAAGGAGATAACCTAAACACTGTGAAATTAGTCGATCGAGATATCGCAACGCATTATTTATCCGGTCGCGATTTTCACCCCTGGGATTTGTAGCACGAAGACGCGCACGTGCGGGGCTCCTAAATCCAATAATGATTTCAATGCGAGCCGTACGATATGGTTTCGAGCTATTTCTAGCGAATAACCGCTGTAATTTTATAAACAGTTTGAAAATCTTGCGTCACGGTTGGGCTTCGGGCGACGAGATTGCCTCTGGCCGAGTGCGGCTTCGTTCTCGCGGCTACGAAAATATAATTAGAAAATCATGAAACGAAACGCTAATTCCAGAACGAAAGGGCGACCCCACGAACCCTTCTCATAACTCGAAAGTTTTGCTTATAATTGAATCGATTCTCTTTTGCACATCAAGCTGAAAATCGCTCACGTCGAACTGGCAGACTTTTGCCCTTCTCTTCGTCAAATCACCAAATTGACCTCACATAATTTTTTTCCATGTTTTCTACATTTTATTATGTGCCATGCAGGTCACGTCCATATTCGCTCGAGGGATGAGAATTCGTTAACGCGCAATTAGTAAAAAATTACAGAGAATAATTTACGGCGAGTAATTGGAGGTCCAATTGAGTTTTTCAAATTGGCCATCGATGAGCCGGGGGCAGATTTTCTATTATTTTTTCATTCGTTCATTTAAATCTGCCGACTACTCCCTTAAATATCGTAGTTATGAAAGCCGATCGATGCAAAAATTTGGTGAAACTGTTGAAAACTTGTATATATATATATATATATATATATATAGTTTCTGCATAGATTTTCTTGAGTCGAAAGGGTCTGAGCAGGAGAGAGAGAGAGAGAGAGAGAGAGGCTGGTTGTCGGCGGTGTAGAGTTTTCGGGTGGGTTGGAGCGCGCACACACGAGGGATTTCTGAAGGGTCGAAGGGAGCTGGCTAGAATCAACAGTGCATTATACGCAATAACGCAGAAAACGCCCGTTATCCTTCCTGATCAGTTACGACAATGCACGATCCAATTAACCCAATGTCGATTCTCTTTCTCCCTCTCTCCCTCTCTCTCCATATACGTATAATTTCACCGAGCAGTCCTTCTCTTTTGTTGATTTTAACGAATCAAATAATAAAGCGGAAAATTCAGGAATTACGGCTATTATCATCTATACGATATACAAGTTTTGAATGTTCTCTTGATTTTTTCATGCTACCTCCCTCCGTGCATTTACGAATGTGCTGTTGGATTAGCAACGATTAAAAATCCGGTCAGAAATGAGGCAAAAGTTTGCCGAGCGATCTGTTTTCCTCTGAATAGCTAAAAAGATTGAAAACATTATTTCTCGCTGGGGATTTTCGAACGGTTGGGAATTTTCTCGACGTGGAAAACGATTAAGCTGTTATAATGTTTTAAGTGATTGAGATGCATTACAAATATTTTCGCATAAACCAAATTTAAAAGCCGCAAAATACGATCGGTTCTCGTATTTCGATTGGACTGCAAATAAAGCTGCGATATGATGAAAATTATTATATAATGTTGCCCGAACGAAAGGAGTTTCCAATGTTACAACAATTGAAAGCGATCGAGTAGAATTCATTTCAATCGGTGCGCGGGCTGCTGTACTGGTGCCAGTTTCGTTTCGCTGCACGGGGGTGGGAAAGAGTTGGACCCTGGAACGCCCGGGGAAGCAACGACAAGGGGTGTAAAATTAAATTTTCCAGACGCGACAAAACTAAACGGACGTGTGGTATATGTGCTATGCGATATTTCATCATTTACACCATATAGGCAATTACTTCAATCCCTGCACGGACCACACCGCACTGATTTCACATACACGCACGCACGCACACACACGTAAAGAGAGAGAAATTATCAAGATTTTTGCCAAGACAAGTTTCTCGTTACCTCTTCTCCTCGTACGCATCGTAGACATTGGAAATCCACGAAACTCGATCGATATGCATTTTCCAATGGCTGAATTTCATTAAAGTTTCGTGGAGTTTGTACGATTTTCTCGTTGACGGAGTTGGCGGGGATCAGCAGGCCGATTCAAAAAGTTCGAGTTCCCTGGAACTTATGGTGCGGCGCGGTGGCGGTGGTAACCGCCTGACAATATTCCCACGGGATATTCTAGCAACGGGACTCGTGGAGAAAGCTTCCCCTGCCAAATTTCACCGTACGGTTGCTATTTAAAGCTTATTCCTGCGCGGCTTTTCCATGCGATCCATACGGGCCATCATGATTGCTGGAGATTTGTACGATTTGTTTATGTTAAAAGGAAAAAGAGGGAAATGGCAATAAATAAAATGAGAGGATGCGGGAGATATTAATCCGCGGGGCTATGAAAGAAAATAGAGCGATGCAATAAGCACAAGTCGAGCTGTAACGTACATATATATACATGTATGTAGTATGTGTGTATATGTATACAACGTGGCGTGGCGTGGCGTGGCGTGGCGTGGCGTGGCCTGCATTTGTCCCATTGCCGCAGACTGTGTAAACACGTGCTCTCTCCGCAGGATAACCTCCTGCGGATCGAGTCGCGTAAAGGGGAGGGTATAGGAGGTTGATTTTCGTTCGGGGCCAGCGTAGAAATCGTGCAGGTTTCTATCCCCGCGGGCTATATTCCCGGAATCAGCTGCCAGATTATTCTATTACCGCGTATCAACATCGGGTTTGTTTGCTCTGAAAACACGAGCCCGCCACATTGTTTCAGGCAGATAAAGAATTTAACGTCGGGTAATTAAAAGGGCCCGACCCCCGAGCCATCGGCCACGACCCGATTCACCGCATGTTATCGTCTCTCTTATTCAAAGAGAGCCAACCTGCTGCACCCAGCAAATCCTTCGGCACACGTTCTCGCGAACCTTTCGATATTCTTCTCTCTCTCTCTCTCCCTACACCTTCGCTACTCGAGGCTCGAGCTCCTTTCTCGCTTGCCTATATAGCTGCTGTGCTGAACCGAAGGATATTTTCTTCGCGAGAGAGATCTATATAGAGGGCAAGGGAGATAGGGGGGGGGGGGGGGGTAGGGAGGAGAGGAGGAGAAAGAACGCAGGATATATTGAAACAGTCGAGGCTGTGGAATGTCGCGTTTCAATCATTCCGCTGCCGCGCTATTGCGAGAGGCAGAAATCGACGGTATTCTCGTCCACCCCCGCAGCCACCCCCACAGAGTTCTACTGCAAACCCTGCACGCGCGCGTTTCTATGCTTCAATATATCTGCAGAAAATAATACGTTTGGTGGAAAGCGAGGATCGATGCTATAGTCTTGTTTTCATATATATATGTATATATAAATAGTATACAGGAGAAATTTGTGCAGAGCGATAAAAGTCAGGAATCGCGGCGCTTGACAGGAGTCAAAGGCATTCGGAGCCAATGAGTGCTTTATTGAGTTGGCGAGGAAGAGGCGGTTAATAGCCGGAGGACAATGGACACGGTGCTTGTCGAGGGGTGGTAGGGGGGTTTTCGGCAGGCGTCACTGTGTGAGACCCTCGCCGAGATAATTGAGCCGTCAGCTGCACGAGCCTCGAGCGCCATGATAGGGCCGCCTGCACCCACTCAACCCACCCACCCTCCGCTGCCAACAGGCCTTCGGCACTTTTAGGCCTAACGCCCTGTATATCGCGTTACACCGGAACCTGCCGAATAATAATGCCTCCTGTGCCTTGCCTTCTCGGATATATATATATATATATAGTCATACCATAATCATTGGAACAAATTTCACTTCTCAACGAAAAGAAGAAGAAGAAGAGGAGGAAGCGCGCGATGCATCGATCCAAGGACGCGTATGTAAACAAGCCAGCCGAGTTTACGGCCGGCAAAGTCTATAACGATCTCTTGAGAAAGTGAGAAAAAATATTCCAAGCCCTTGGTCCTAATCTCCCTTTCTTTATTGCGGCCCTAAAGGTGTATTATTGCGTGTAGGCCCCGCTAAACGTTAAGCCAAACAATAAGCCATGTTATGGTAAAGGGTCCAGCCAGCGTTTTCATCCCCCTCGAGAAAGTACCTGGATTCGTGCTAATATTAACGGGCGGCGGCCGATTAAATCGGCTGGGTCCCAAAAGGGAAGAGAAATTACATCCGGAAAACAGGAATTTCGCGGCAGCCGATTATCCGTCCCTAGACACGTCGCGTACACGAGTACATGGTCCAGCCCTATCCGAGGAAACGACCCACACCCCCTGCGGCCCAAGGCTAACTCTGTACCTCTCGGCGGCGGAGCCACACACGCACATATACACAATACAGAGTGCAGAGCAGCTCGGTATATATATACATATATATATATATATATATATATATACAGAGAAGGAGAGGGAGAGAGTAATACGCGACCGGTTCAGGTGAGTCTCTCTAAAAGTGCGTGGTACGCGACGTGGCGTGGTAACTGATGGTTAGGTGGAGGGTGGGGGTAGGGAAGCGCAGGGACCACCCCACCCTGGACAACTCGGTGATCGAAAGAGACCACGCCTACCACCCCTACAACCGACCAATCAACCATCAGACTCTCGATGGGGATGCAACCAGACCGGAAGCTGTCATCCTGCTCGAGTCCACAGCTACAAATCGACAATTTAACGCTTTTAAGCGTCTCCCAAAGGAAACTACCCCATACCTTATCCCCCAAGCAGCTACATCTCGCCTATACGTTGTTTGCTAATCCTCTATACAATCTCAGTCCTATATATATAATTATAACCCGATGCTGATTGGATGCGCAGTCACACAAATGAACGATACAGAGGATATTTGCGTGCTGTCATGTGCTAGTATACATCTATATACATATACATACGCAGTACACCTACTACCTGTCAGGGCGAAGATGTAATCGCAAGAATCAAAGAGAAAATCATCGAGGCGTCTGAGAGAAAAGGGACGAGGGTGTTACTAAGCATCAGGAAGCCATTTCGGGTTTCTCGTTTGATTAACGCACCACATTCTCATCCTGCACGATATTATTCACCGAGCCTCAAAGTGGAATGCCAATAATAATGCCATTGTAAACGAACCGTAGAGTATTGTGTCTTCTGACAGATAGTCGAATTTATCCTTGTAGTACGACATTCACCCCCACCAATACGTACCACCCTCCGCCTTTCCTCCTATAGCGTCATTATTTCAGTTGGAAGACAAGTACAACTGCAAACGTACCTATATATATTTGGCTGCTCGGTACTTTAGCTTTGATTACGTTTTATGATATGGCCGAGAGCTGCATGCCTAGCAGCCCCCGGGCATACTTCCTTCGCGAGCCAAGCAACTGAATTAAATTGACGCGGTGCGCTGCTAGAAGGGAATAACGAATAACCTCTGCACTCATAAATGGAATTGCATAAACTAATTTAGCGATAAAATCCTCGTTAAGGGATATAGCCGCTGCCCTCGAGGGCTGCTCTAGCTTGCAGCCTCTCACTGTGAAAATATTTTCGCCAATGATCTGGAAATAAAAATAAAGGGGTTTTCATAATTGCAAAGCTGTTTTCTCTCATAGCACGGTGTCACCAGAGGCACACACCGATTATACGTATTTCAAATGGGATAGACAGAGAGAGGTTATCCTTCACATTCGGATATATCGTATTCTCTGTTATTCTATCCTGCGACTACCCCCCCTCCCTTCCCCACCCCTTCCTCTCCCCCTCTCCCAACCCCAACTCCGAAAACCCATCTGCATCCGGCGCTGCTCAGTTCTCACAGCAAAATTTTACGTCAACTCCATTGACGAGAGTGTTGACTGACAATCGAATGATAATAACTGCGCAAACGCGATTCCTCTCCCGAGATTAATAGATCAGGACTATGATTTTCGCATCGACTGTTCCTTATATATATATATATATATACCGTATATGTAGCATATACGTATAAGATTGCGTAGTTTATGCGGGAGAATCTGATTTGCAGCAGGCCACAGACCGCAATGAACGAGCGTGTGTTCCCGTAGAGAGCTGCCACTGACAGTACAATTAACTGGTGCAAGCGGCGCGGCGGTGAGAGCGACGATCCCTTCGCGCGCTTCGTTATCGCGATCCTGGAGTCAACAGATTCAAGCCCCACTCTCGACACCCGCGTTGCTCACTTAATAATTCAAATTAAGCAGAGTAATCACCGAAACTGGCCTTTTAATTAAATTAAAGAGAGACCAAGTGCGACAGATGTCTGTGAAAAGTAAATCCGTCGCGACGGTGTAGGAGCGCCAGGTGTATAAGAGAACGAAGCGCTTGGAAATCTGTCGAGGGGTAGCTCGGGGGTGGTACGAGTGCTCGATAGAGTGTCGCATCATGAAAGCACCATTAACTCTAGATTACAGCGCTGTGGTATTTACAGAGCCCAAGGGCGTAACGTAATACACCCCCACCCCCTTTGGCATCCTTTCTATTATTCCGCTCTCCTTGACAACCCCGATATATATATATATATATATATATAGCAGTAGTAGTATACGCGAGACCATCTTATACTTTCGTCCCTTGACAACTTTTGCAAGCACCACAGTCTCTCGATCGAGTTTTCTCATCTTTTTTCTCCCTCGCCCTTCTTACAAACCTCCTATGAGCCTCTTCGTGTCTCTCTCTCCCCCTGGCCAACCCTCCTTCCTCTCCCCTGCACAAGCCCCAACCTCGAGAATATATTTACCCTCCAGCCCACGAGATGTATCACTTTGCTTCATTTAATATCGTGGGACGCCATTGTTCTCGCTAACAGCGGATCACGGCTAAAATAATACCAGCTAATGGCTCCTGGCTTTAAGCTGACAAACAGCACCACGAGTGTAATAATATAATTCTACTCCCCGAATGTCCCTAATACCACGCGATGCTCCTTTTTTCTTCTCCCTAAAGAAAATTCACCCCATCCTCCCCCTCATGCTCCTTACGAGCCAATCTAGCTGCACACCAATCGCGTCTCCTTCTCTCTATTTTCTATATTACTATATATATATATATATATATATATATACTATAATATACATTTAAATTTCTTCTTGGCTAAATATTACTTTTCAACGAAGCAGCGGCTATTCCTGTCCTCTCGCACGGCTGTAAGGTAGTAGTGTACTATAATAAAGCGTGATGCCTGTATTTGTCGCGGAAATAATTAATTAACGGTAGCCGGAGCGCTGAACCAACCACTTCCGGCTAGCCCTTTTGCCCTGCAACCCTTATATTACCGTGTCGCAGCTCAGTTAACGCGAGCGGGATAATGAAAAGCTCGGGCAAATATAGAATTTCTCGTAAAAACTACAAATTACTGCGGCCACTGAAATTATTCGAGGCAACCGCCAAAGTAAGAATGGGTACCTCCAAGTTAATTTTTCAACTGGCGTTCTACTCTTCCTTTTTTCTCGCCTTCGTTTCAAGCTTTCCTCCACGGTTTCTACGCAGCAGGAGCTCGCAGGAGAATCGCAAATTCGACAAATGTTCATTAATTCTAATAGGTGCATACAGCTAGTATACGTATGCGAAGGAAGAAAAGGATCAAGAGAAACGACTCTCTCTTGCGTCGAGAGCGGTTCCTGTTTTGGTATTGGAACGCAGCTGAAGTCTGCGTGCTTTGTTGTTAGCCGTCGCCGCGATGCACCAACAGCAAGAATCGATCGATTGATCCAACAACGAGGGATTAACAGTTGGAATTGTAAGGTCGTTACATCCTCAGTGAAACGTGCATAAGTCGGCTTGTGAGAAGTTTTCTCTCTCTCTCTCTCTCTTCATTGTCCAGTCGACCGAGTGATCGCTCCTTCTACGCGAGGATCAATGGCTTTCTGGATTTTCATCCTAAATTTTCATCCTCACCCCCGGCTAGGCCTGAAAAACCACTTTCCGGAAGTTTGACGATCAATCCCCAACGACTAATGTTTGTCAAAGCTTCGGGCGAGGTTCCTTCCACTATACTCCTATATACTATATTATCCCCGATCCATACCTACAACTATACAAATTCATATATTTCATTCGAAATTTGAAAAACTGAGCTATTTTTGGTAAAAAAAAAAAAATTGTGTAGTACTCTCTGCCACGATGAGTTTTCTCGGGTCATCTTCTTTGTCGAGGGACAAAGAGTTTCGGACATTAATCCAGGGACTGTTGGAAAAATGTAAAAGCCTGTTTGAACAATGGCAGGGCGTCAGCCTCGTTTCTCAAGTTTCAAAACTTAACTCCAGTCTAGCTGGCCCTAACGCCTAAAACAATATTGGGGGTAGGGATGGATTGGGGGTTGCTGGGGGTTCGCTGGGGGTTAGCCAGGATCGGTGCACATTAGATATTTATTTAAGGTCGTCCGACACGGTTGCTTTACTCTCATTCGCGCTGGAATTGGTAAATACATCCGTGTATGTAGCTCCCTGTCAGTGTAGTCGTCAAGTTGTTGGCACTAAGTACTCCCAAAACCCGAAATGTTGACCCAGTTAATAGCTTCGTGTTTGATTTGACTACTGCTGCTGCTGCTGCTACTGCTACTGCTCGTCCTGCCACTTCTCATTCCTCATTCCTATTTCCCCCATGCTTTTCATTGTTCCGTCAGCCTCGTACATCGCACCACTCCACACGTACCCCTTCTACATCCGCCTTCCAATCAACCTTTAATAATTAATCGATTCAAGGCGAAAATCATTTGTCTAATTATCGCTATTATATATATGATTTTTTATTTTTTTTTTTTTTTTCGTAAACTGACTACAAAGGAGCTCCACTGCCTCTTTATTTTCCGATTGGTTGATTCGCTTTAAATATCTATTTTCCAGCTTGCCGAATATCGGAGAGAGAAAAACTTTTGGTGGCAGTATCGAGTTACGCAAGCAGCGCTTAATTATCGAATAATAAACTAGATTCGATAATAACGGAGCGAAAGCTTTCTGATAAAATCTTCATTGAATAATCTTTTGTCCATTTAGTATTCCAATGTCTTGATTCAATCAATATATTAACTCGACGACAATCGTTTTTCCATATAAAATTCCATGCTTTTTAGCAACATAAATAAACGATAAAGAAGCCGACGGAATTTTTTTCTTCGTCTCCAGCGGGCAATTGCTATTCAGATATTCCAAGCTGCGGGGCTTTAATAAAAATATTTGCTAAGGAAACAAGCGAGGATACTTTGGCTGGAAGATGGGTTATTCTTATATCCCGACTTCAATCTTTTCTCGTTGATTTCCATAAATGCAGTAATTCCGAATAAGATGTCTCTAAAAGATACGCAAATTCCCTTTCGTACAAACTTCTTATTCTCTTCCTCTCTCTTTTTTTATCAGTTCATTTATTATAGACTTAATATACAATAATTGTTACTGCCATATTTACTGGCAAATATAAAATTATAAAAATAACATCGCTTAAGCTAGGAGACACTAACTGGACACTAAATTATTTATGATATTTAGGCTGGGTACCTGTATAAACACAGGTTTTATCTTTACACTTTGAAATCTTATTCAATCGCTTTCGGAATCGATGTCTCAATGCACTCTTCATAATCTTGCCGATATTCTTCAACTGATAATTATCGGTGGCCAGATCGTAGGCTTCTATGAATTGCTGTGAACAAATTTTACCGGCCGTTACAGTATTATTTATATATGAAATATTGTTTGCGAGCTTTTCTTTCAAAATCGATTAAACAAATCAGTTACCTCATCGTCCTCGAACGTGCAAAATATATTATTGAAATTTGGGGACATTCTACGTATACAGCTGTAAGTATTATTCAAAGCATCCAAGCATTTGCAGGCTAGGTTCTTGTTGCAAAGCTGAAACAGAATTTCTTTGTCATTTTTCACATAATCTCGCATTTTTCAATCAGCTTACACTGAGGTTTGGATCAGAATCGCTGGGGCATCCAGACGCCGGCTTTACTTTGGACTTTTCTCCCTTGTACTCTATCAGTACAGTTCTATCAATTGCTAGATTATCGCTCAACAAAGAAGTACCATCCGAAGGACGATTGATGCCTGCTATTTCCAAAATTGTAGCAAAAAGATCTACGCTGCTAACTGGACTTGTGACTTCTGATTGCAAAATATTTGGGCCGCGAATTAATAGTGGCACTCTAATATCCGTTTCGTACGGCATTCGCTTATCTATCGGTAAACTGAATTGTCCTGAAAATAGTGTTCTTATTTAAACAAAAAGTATTACTTGGATTTTGTATTTTTTTCTCTGCTGTAATTAAGCAATTACCAATATGATATCCATTGTCTGATGTAAATATAATGTAAGTGCTACTTAGGAGATTCTTCTCTTTTAATCTTGCATACACAGCTTCTACAAGTTCATCTAAAGCTAAAAGAGTCTCCCATCTTTTTCTATAAGTTTTGTCTAACTCTGGAAGAACATTATCTGGTAGGGGTCCCGGGCCTCTTCTTACAAGCCAGTGTTTATTCTGTAAAACATTAATTTAGACTAAAATGTTGTAACAGCTTTAATTTTTATATATAGTAAGTAAAAACTTACTGTTTGTACTGGTGTATTGAAGTTAGGAGTTCTTTTAGCTCGTATGGCTTTATATTTATCATTATGTCTTAGAGCAGGTGTAAAAGGTTCATGTGGGGCTGGTGGTGCCAAAACCATTAAAAAGCTATCACTTACAGAGTTCCACTTTCTTATGTAATCTGTTGCTAAATTTTTCTAATACAAATTTAGGGAATTGCTTAAGTACAGGTATTTTATCTCTACCTTCTTACCATAAATTGGTGCAATACTTACAATTACATCTGTAAGATATTCCTCTGGCTTTTGATTATACTTCTTTTCATTACCATTTATCGATAAAATATAATTATAGTACTTTGAATTGCCTTTTAGTCCATACCAATCGTCCCATCCAAGTGGTTTTCTTAGCCCTCCTGCTTTTGGATCTCCATACTATATAATTAATATCTTCATTAACATCTTTTAAGTTACAAAAAATATATATTTACTATACCTGATTCAAATATTTTCCTGCATAAAATGTTTTATAGTTCATATCTTGTTTCAAATAGCTGGCAAAAGTTTGATTCTCGAAAGTATTTTGCCATTGAATGCTATTGCAATTACCTTCCAACGAATTATTTACCACTAAATGGTTATGCTGGTACCTTCCAGTTAAAATGGAAGCTCTGTTGGGACAACAAACTGGAACTGCTGCAAACTAATACAAAATTTTAAAAAATCTTTTAATAAAAGTGATTTTTTAATAAATATACATACACAATTGGTAAACGTTTTTCCATTTTGACCAATCAATGTTGCAGTTTTATTCAAAGGAGTCTGCAAAATTGCTAATATAAAATTACAAAGAAGAGGGAGAGAAAAACTTAAAATTAATTTAAATTATATTTACCATTCCATCCAGAACAATATCTAAATCATCAGCAATTATCAAAATTATATTTCTTGATCCCATTGAATGGGATATGATAACGAATAGAGTAATTATTACTTCGTAAAGAAGCATTATGAAATAAAATTGAATGAAGAGCTGCAGTAGTGGAGTTGATGTCAATAAATCGACTGAACGAGCTTGACTGATATCTAATAATATCTATTTGTAAATTATTCTTGAAGATATTCTCACTCTGTTCTCATCGGTAGTTTATCATTATGTTAAATATAAATTTTTCTATAATCATACTTGAGAGAGATTGCAGACAAAAAAAAAGCTGTGTGTGTTCGCTAGATAATTTTTTTATTTAAAAAAGATTACAGTAGACGTAGTCACGTAAAGGTCTTGATCTTCTTATAACCGTAGGTCTTTTTTACTCTCTATTGGTAACTGGTAAACTTACACCATTTACAAATAGTTACAGTGGTTTCCGTTGTCAGCTCTTTTCTAACCTCCAAATTGCATTTATTTGTCGCTCACATGTGTCGGTTGTGTGGTCAACGTAGTCTATATTTATGCTGAATATTTATTATTTAATTAATAATCATGATTGTTCTAACAAACAAAGGCAATCCCAATGCCTTAAAATTAATAATCGCTGCAAAAGTTGCATCAAAATCTTTGCCTGTTAAATTTGTCGAGACAAATGGTAAGAGGCTTCTAACCTATTTATTTACAAGCAAATATTTTAATATTTATTATATGACCATTTGATAATTTTTCACCATTCTCCATTAATAAAGTTATGGTTACCCCTATTATTTTTCCAGAAAGTTTCCTACACCGTTTGCCTGTTCTTAAGTTAGACTCTGGATCAGAGATTTTTAGTGTCAGTGCAGCATCTCTATTTATTTCTGAAGCCTCTGAAGAATATATTATTCTAAATAATAAATGGCTAGAGCTGGATGTTTCTCTATTGCAGGTATAATGAATGATTCCAAATCTTATTTGATTCTTTGATTTTAATTAATATTCTTACTCTCCTTAGCCTGCAATTTTGTCTTTTGGAGCATCGGGCACAGAAACTAATGAACCAAGTTTAATTGCTTGTTTGAAAGAAATAAATAAAGTTTTGAAGAATCAACAGTACTTAAGTCAGGTAAATTATTTAACCAAATTAATATTTAAATTTATATATAAGCTTTTCAATTTATATACTGGTTTAATTATTCTAGGACAATACTGAGTTATCTGTAGCAGATATTTCAATTTGGGTCACTTTATGGTCTACTGTAGCAAACACAGGTGTTGTTAAAAATTTCGAAATGTCTGTTGAATATCCTATAGTTTGGAATTGGCTATTAAAGATTGAGAAACTACCTTTTGTGCAGGTATAAAAATATATTGTTATGCTATAACTTAGTATAATTAATTAATAAAAATGGTAAAATTTTTATGTTAGTTACTTGTTAAGGTATTAAACCTGGTTTGGAGTAGGCAAAATTACCTAATTTTAAACATTCTTCTTAACTGCTGCAAGCCATGACAAGTAAAAGTTGTTCTGCAGCAGAAACTATGTCTATTTCAATTTAAATATTTTTCTTTATTAAAAAATTCACACATAAGTACTTAAAAATATGCATTATCTGATAGTGTATTTAATTAGAAGATAAATGTTTTTTAAGGAATCATTTCTAGTTTGAATCAGCAAAACATTTCATTTAAACAAAAATTGCTACATTAACAGATATTCGTTATATAATTCAATATACTTTCCAATAATGCTTACTTTTAAGCAATTATACACTTTTTGATTAAAAAAACAATTAAAGTTAAAGTAGATACAATTCTTGATACAGAATATCTTTTATTTATCATGACTTATGGTGGCTAAGATATGTTCTCTGAACCACTTATCTGAAATTGAAACACTGTTGTTTAATTTTAATTAAATTCAAAATTGAATTTTATTTAATTTAAGAAACATTGATTAAATACCATTGCATATAAAATTTTCTAATAAATTATAATTTATCTATGATTTATACATAGGAAGCACTTGAGGAATATAAGTTTGAGAAAGGTGTAAAAGCTATAAGCAGTATTCAGGAAGTTTCTTGGTTTCCGATTAATTCAATAACAAATATGAAAAGTAAACCTCTTAGCGATATTAGTCAAACTAAAGAAAAAGAGAATGAAGCTGTTACTGGCGAGGAGATGAAGAAAATTGGAGATTATTGGTTTGCAGAATCATATCCAGATGTGAAGAAACCAACGTACCCAGTTTTACCTAAAAAAGGAGAAAAAAATGTTTTAATAACGTCAGCACTGCCCTATGTGAATAATGTACCACATTTAGGAAACATTATAGGTTGTGTATTATCAGCCGATATTTTCGCTAGATATTGTAGGCAAAGGAATTACAATACCTTGTATATATGTGGGACGGATGAGTATGGTACTGCTACTGAAGCCAAGGCATTAGAGGAGAAAATGACACCTCAGCAAATATGTGATAAATTCTTCAGTATACACAATGATATTTACCGCTGGTTTAGCATTGGCTTTGATTACTTTGGACGCACTACCATACCTGAGCAAACAGAAATTGTTCAATCTTTCTTCCTTAGAATAAAGTCTCAAGGATACGTCCAAAGCGATAGCGTAGATCAATTGCTTTGTGAAAAATGCGATAGATTTTTGGCAGATAGGTTTGTAGAAGGAATGTGTCCTAGGTGTAAATATGAAGATGCACGTGGTGATCAATGCGATGGTTGTGGCCATCTTGTAAATGCAACCGATTTGGTTAATCCAAGATGCAAGGTTTGCCACACAAGGCCAATTATAAAGAAATCCCAACAGTTCTTTTTGGATTTGCCAAAAGTAGAGGAAAAATTAAAGAAATTTGTTTCGACTTCTGCACAAGGCTGGTCGTCAGTAGCGAGAGCAGTAACGAAGCCTTGGCTTCGTGATGGGTTAAAAGCACGATGTATTACAAGAGACCTAAAATGGGGTATCCCAGTACCCGTTGAAGGCTTTGAAAAAAAAGTTTTCTATGTCTGGTTTGATGCACCTCTTGGTTATATAAGTATTACAAAGAAATATACCAAGGACTATCGGCAATGGTGGCAGCCTCAAGATAAAGACATCTCGCTGTACCAGTTTATGGCCAAGGACAATGTTCCTTTCCATGCAATAATGTTTCCTGCCTGTTTACTCGCTGCTGATCAAAATTATACTTTAATCAAGCATTTAATGGCTACCGGTAAATATTGCTATATAAAATATATTTTTATTCTTCGTTACTAATCATTTTCTCATTAATAATTAATCTATTCATTTTATCGACAGAGTATTTAAATTATGAGGACACAAAATTTTCCAAATCAAGAGGAATCGGTGTTTTTGGTACAGATGCCAAAGAAACCGGGATTTCTAGCGACGTGTGGCGGTTCTATTTGGCATACATCAGGCCAGAGACCCAAGATTCTAATTTCAATTGGGTAGATTTAGCGACGAAGAATAACAGTGAACTTCTAAATAATTTCGGAAATTTTGTGAATAGGTCAGTAGGTAAAAGAAGTCGATTATAACATTTGGCAGAATTTTTATTCAAAAGTTCATTTCTGTTGAAGGGCTTTAGTCTTCGCCGAGAGGTATTTTGATTCAAAGGTTCCCGTTATGGAACTTCAGGAAGACGATCTTGCACTTCTTGCATTGTGCCAGCGTGAATTGACTTCGTACATAAGTTCTTTGGAGCAAGCAAAACTCCGAGATGGATTGAGACACGTGCTAGCAATTTCGAAACATGGCAACCAATATATGCAATTTCAGCAACCATGGGTTAAAGTCAAGGGCAATGAAAGTGACAAGTACGTTGTACCAAATATATTATCATTGTCCATGTTTTTTACTTAATTTTCTTAATTAAATTTGCCTCATTGTTTACGTCGAGCTTTCGATGGCAATTTACGTGAACATTTTATCATGGTCGCTACTGTCATTAAAATCAAATTATTTAGCCTTAAAGAGACTAGAGAATCTTTATTTCCTAGGTTCTTCTTATTTGATGTGGATTGCCGTCTCACTTAATTTTGACCTATAAGATAAGTTGCACTATGACTTATATGACTTCTACTCGCAAAATTTGCACTAATCAGCTTTTCCAATTTTAGTCGTATTGTATTAAAGATTTATTTCATACTTAAATCAAAAAATATTTGTCTCTTTAGAGTTATTTTATGAAAATGCTAGCTTATCAGATCTGATAATAACGTTCTATTGTTAATAGAATGAGAGCTGGAACAATCATTGGAGTATGCTGTAATTTGGCGTGTCTCCTATCAGCACTTTTGGGACCATTCATGCCAAATGTATCAAGAGAATTGAGAGACCAACTGGGAATGGACAACAGGAATTATGGCTTTATACCAGATTCTATCATTAACATATTGAAAGCTGGTCATAAAATTGGAAAGCCATCTCCATTGTTCACGAAAATCGAGGATGCTCAAGTTGAGATGTTAAGAAAAAAATATGCTGGCAAACAAGAGAATAATGTTAGTTCGGATAAGGTCGCTGCTCTGGATCAATCAATAGAAAAACAGGTAAGTCAATTCGACACATTGGATGTCATGGCTTTCTGATTCGAGTGATCTTGTAGTCAAAATTTGGTTTATAAAACCTAAATTTTTCAGGCTGCTTTAGTTCGAGAGCTGAAAGCTAAAGAGGATAAGAGTGTGTGGAAACCTCAAGTAGATATTCTTTTGGAATTGAAGCTGAAGCGCAATAATATGATCGACCCAACTGTGCAGGAAGCACCAGTTAAAAATAAAAAGGCACAATCAAATTCGGAGAAACACGTTCCAGTTTCTCAGCAAAATGGAGGAGCTTCAACGGATGTTGCCTCGCTTGAAGCAGCCATTGCCAAACAGGTATAATAAATTTTTGAAAAGAATTTCATATTATTGATTAAGAGAAACGGGGTTAAATCAATATGTCCTTATTTATCAACAGGGAGCTCTTGTACGAGAGTTGAAAGCAAAAGCAGAAAAAAGTGTCTGGCAGCCGGAAGTGGAAACGCTTCTAAATCTAAAGAAAGAATTAGCTCAACTCACAGGAAATTCATTGCCAGTGAGTAATGACAAAAAATCGAAAAAAAAGAAATAGAACATCTACATATTTCAAATTTAACTAAAGGTCACACGTTGTAAAGAAAATCAGTTCTTCAATTTCCATATAAATAGTATTAGACCATTTTTTAAAGACATGATTTTTAAATGGTGTGAAATATTGTATAATTGTAATTTATTAAGAATCATGTCAAATGCTTTATTTATGTTTGCAATACTGAGTATATACAAGGGATTGGTAAATTATAATAATTAAGTTTTGTAGTTTATTTATTGAGCTCTAAGAATAATTTGCTACATCGAGAAAATTAATAATTATAAAGTACTGTAATTCTTGTCTTTATACTTTACGCTCTAGCCGAAAAGAAATTTGTTCTGTGACGAAAATAAATAAGGAAATAAATATGCCGAGTAGAAAAAGCATAAGAATCGGCGCTGCTTCTTGAATTGATAAGGGATATGCGAACAAAGTTTTGTAGCAATGTGGACTTCTGGCAGTCCAATATTTTAATAATCGACGATGAAGGCCCGTTTCAAGTGTTTTGGTAAAACTGACTCGTAATATTTCTATAAAATGACCGTTCTTTTTACTCCAAATCGGCACCATTGTATTTAAAACATGGACTTTTGTAAGTTCACAAATTTCTTGGTTTGTAAATGTTTTTTCTATGTAAGGGTAAGCTGTGTCAGTAGATGAGTGATAAGCTAATTTATCGCGTGCCAACTTTCGCAAACCAACCTCCACTGAGAAATAAAGATCTTCCAATGGTATCTTGTGAATTTTATTAAAATAAAAATAATTCACATCGTACTGTGGTTGCTTTATTAGCCATTCAATGTATTTCGTTGGTTCCATTGCTATATGCAGGTTGCTGTTTGCCAAACTCACCAATGAATCGTTCATTTTTTTCTCAAAAGGATCCAAACGTTCTGCTACTATAAGTGCTGAATAAAAATTGTATAATAGAAGAGCGAGGATCATAATGTGCAGATAAGCTACGCGTCCTGATGATTTATTTGGCAAAAATTCTGCACCTACAAGAAGCTTATTATTTTCTTTACAACAAATTTTCCTTGTTTCTTACCTTGCTGACACAAAGCTCCTATTATGAGAAGAATAGAGAGACCTACTCTATCCCTCAAGTGGAAAATTCCTTCGACCTTTAATGCGGCTAGTAGTAATATATTTGCAAATATCAGCAGCATTAGTAAGACGAACCAAGATTTTGCTGATAATGGTTGCAAAAAATGCAATAATTTTATTCGCGAAGATGATGTAGTTCGAAATATGTAGCAGGTACTAAAAGTATTTTATACATTTTAATATGACAGCTATAAAGTATGCTACCTCAATAATAAAACTATCAGGACATAGTATTTTTTTTTTCGAATTATCGACTATCAGAAAAGTGCTGTTGTAGAGGAATAAACTTTCTTTGACCAAATGTCAATTAAACAGATAAATAGCACTTGGTCATTACATTTATTTTCTTTTAAATAAAATTATAAATTTTTTGTCGTGATAGTTCTAATATTAATTATTTTTCATAATTTTATCTTTTAGTACCGAACAGGCCAGATTGGAATGACAATATCTGCATAATTTAAGGCTTCTGTAGTAATTATAGCTGGATGGAAAAACAAATCTATATTTGCTTTGAAAGGTTCACGTGGAAGCTTCAGTTGACCATAATTGCTTGCTTTCGCTTCCACAAGTTCAATGCTGATAAGATTACAGAAAAAATTAACAAAATCATCCCCTCTAGTACGCTTTGTAGTGTCATAACTTACGTGAAATTAACATATTCCGCAATGTGCACGAAAACAGCATACATGAATTTTGCTGCGTTATCAATAGTGTTACTCCCAGAATTAACTAATAAATAACTTTCCAACGATTCAGATTCGTCATTTCTCTGATGTTACACACATGTTTCCTTTTTATCATTTAAATTCAGGATGATTTTTTTTAAATTTAATTATACTTACTGAAACTCCAATCTTAATCTTTATTCCATTTAAATTCCTTCTTCTAGAAAACTTATTAGTTTGGTTTAAGAAAATTTGTAAGCCATCACTGGTGCTCCACGTTCCTGCAAATGTAATATTTAATGCGCCACCGCATAGTTTGCAAGGATTGTAAATATCATATATTTTGTAATGGTCATCGTTAAGCTCATTTATAGCAATCATCAGGTCAGTATCCAAATTAAATGTATTATCATACAAATATTTTACGGAATTTTCCAAATCTGTATCCATTATCAGCCATTTATGCATCTTGCCGTATAAATATTTTTCTGCAGCCTATGGAATAGAAAATGATTAAATTCAACGAAAGTATAAGTACCACACATACATGAAAGTTCTTACTTTGGAGAATATTGTGTAACTACTATTATTATTATCGCATCTCAAATCAACTATTACACCCAGTTGACTGTAATTAGTGAATAAGAATTTGTCGAAGTTTAAGAGTGGCGCTGAGCTCTCTAAATTCGATAATGCCAAATATTTTAAAGTTTGACTAAACTCTCTGAAGAATTTAATATCACTGTTAATATCTCCGCAAGAGATTCCTACAACACTCGGCACATTTTTATGTGAAAAGTATTCACGAATAAAACGAAATTCATTGGCTAAAGTGGAGGTAAACCATAGAAGTTGTAAGAGAAAAATCAAATATTTAAGTTTCATAATTTTCGTTAAGCTCAAATACTATCGTAGCAGGTCGACCTAATAAGTCTGTAGCAGCTTCAATTTTATCAAGTATGAAGTAAAGAATATAGTATCTTCATGCATTATGAGCAAAGGAGAAGCGAGATCGATCGAGAGAAAATAATTCATGGCATAAATAATACAAGTATCAGATCTTTATATTTCATAGTGCTATAAATGGAAGGAATAGCATAAATTGAACAGTTTCGCTTTTCTCTACATAATTTGTAGTCTCTTGATGCAACGCAAGAAGGTACAATTATAGAATTTTAATCGACTATGTATAAAATTTAAAATAACCTATGTCTTAACCAGAATTGTTTTTTTAAACAGCTCTCTAGAAATTTTTATGGTTCCAAAGTATTAGCTCCCTATTTTCTAAATAATTTGTGTTCTCTCAATTGATTTTTCTTTTTATAATATAATGTCATATTTCGATATTTTACAAACAGTTAACATTACTTTTTGATTGACTATTAATTTTAATATTGAAATGTTTAATTTTATTAATTTTTTTGTGGACTTTTACACCTATTAACAAAATTAAAGTTTATTGAATCGTTGTTAAATATCTTCCAATTCACAGTGTTCTTTCGTAAGCGACAGCTTAGCATACAGCTAGTACAAGACTCTTATTATTATTATAATTGTAAGTACTTTCGTGATATATATTCTATATATTTCAATAGCAATATTTCATGTTTTTTTCTATTTATAGATAGCCCATATATACGAATAAACTAAAAATTAGTCTAATTAAATGTTTATTCTTCTATGTAAGCATAAATGAATTGATAGGTCATAATCAAATTCGGCAATTACTGAAATAATTAAAAATCTGTACAAAGAAGCTAAAGAATTAAAATTTTTATTATTTCATTTAATGTAAAATTACACATATGTTACACCATTCATTACAATGCTATTTGTAATAATTAAATGTTAATTAATAAAAATACTTGTACTAATATTAAATATAAATTTTATAATGAGAAAACATTCTTTAAGTCTAGTAAAATTATTTGCCTAATTTGTATTTTTAATCATAAAATGTAATATTACATATTGCTATTATAATTTATACATTAAAATTTATGTATTAGGATTTTAATTTTTTATTAGTACGTTTGTCTACGTACTTTTATACAAACAATATTAATTTTACTTTTAGAATGAAAATTTACACCTGATTTTGGATAATACCTAACGTAAATGTGATTTTCATTTCTATGTAAATTTATATTATCCAATTGTGCCCACTTTTCGGCCATCGCTCAATTGTGTAAATTTACACCTTTTTTACAGTGATATACTACCATATTCATCTAAATTAATCGGTAAATACGGACAATGAAGATGTTGCATAAATAATTAAGGTATAATAGATGACTAGTGTTGATTATTTTATTATAGGATTCCGGAATGCTGGTAGTCGTCGTTGCTTCAGCTCATGGCAAAAGGTGGTGCATCATTGGTGGACAAATAAAATTTGCCTCTCAACCTGAGACACAAAGAAAAATTAGGAATTCAGCTTGTACGTTAAACGTAGAGATGTGTGCGTAACGAAGAATAGTTATATTTATTACATAAAAGAAAGGTATCTTACGAAGTGGATGCATATTCGCCCATGAGTACAACAGGATTAAAATCGCAATGTCCTTCCTTATATTTCTCCCAAGTCTCACAATTTCTGGCTTTGAACCCTGCTGTACTCCCTATACTCTCGGACATAAACTGATGTGCCCTTGAATGACTGCAATACGCTTTAAGTAATCGGTAAAAAATTATATATTATATTAGTCTTATGTTGTTCCATGTTAGTGTTACACAACAGAGAAATTATACGTATATATAAGAAATGCATATACTCGTAGTAGGGAAGAAGGAACATCCTGGTTGTGGGAATTTGCCATTATTAGGATAAAAATCGGCATGGCCCAATGGAGCTAGGAATCCAAACGCAGAACCACTAGTGTGAATCACATCGACGAATTGTGCATCGCTTGGGTCCAGTCTAAAGTCTGGATCCACTATTCCTGATATCGTCTCGAATAACGGGCTCGCAGGATCCAATCCTGAAATGGAGAATTTTACCATTGATCTCTATAGAGCGTAGATATTGTCGAAATAAAAGAAAGTTTTATGTAGAGTCACCTGTTATTCTGCCAATTCGTCCATCTAGGTAAGCCCCGGCAAATCCAGCCACGTGAGAGCCCAGGCTGTGCCCACTGATATGAACATCCTTGTACTCCAAATTGGACTCTCGATTCAGGAACTGCAAAAAGTCGCCGAGAAACTCACCGACCCATCGGGTATTATTGGCGGCAACTGGGTAAACGTCGGCTGCAAGAACACCCCAACCCACGACGATCACATTCACATCCTCGTGGATCAAATAAGCTGCCCAATTGAGAGAAATCAATGAAATCAAAAATGTACACACGCCCAATCAATATAAGCGAGTGAGATTAATCGCGATGAATCGCGTGGCAATTGTAAACAATGAAATAGAAGCAGCCAGCCCACATGGCGTACGTCATCCGCGGAAAGGGGAAAAATTAGTTTTTATTTTTTGTGTCCCACACATTTGCGAAGAACTCGCTGTCTACTCGCCAAGGCAAAAATTTGTAAAACGATCAATTAGCTAGTTATCACATTGACCTTTTGACCTGGCAGCGTCGATTCCGTGTTTACCAAAACGACTTGACCCTGATGCTCATTCAATTTCTCTCGCGGTTGAATGTATACCGACGTTTCACATTTCCCTCTCAGCGATGTTCCATTTTCATCAAATATGTCTCTTTCTGAAAATTCTTATAATCGAATAATGATTTACCGTCTATCAAGCCTCGTACCCAAGCTTCGTTGCCAGTGTCGCTATATCCATGGACGATAAACTTGGTCGGTCGACTCTCGTTGAAATGAGAGGCATACAGAACTTCGGTATTATTTAGAAACAGCTGCTCCTCGCCGAATGGATTTTCCCTGTAAATCGACAGAATCGAATGTTCGTCAGAAGATTCGTGGAATTCAGTTTCCCATCGTTTCCTCATTCTACATGTAACTTATTAATTGTGCCTGAGAATTTCGGCTTGTCGAAAAGGACGATGGCCGTGCAAAGACTCGAGCGAGAGTGCAGAGTGTTGCTCGCTACGGATGGTTTACGGCGCAGCGTCAAGAATTAATCGTTCGCATTGACCGTTAAAACGAGAGATGAAAAAGAGGAAAGAAGAGAAGTGTACGTGACGATATTAACGCGTGAACGATAGTAAATCGAGCGTCAGCGCTGAGAATAGAATAAACGCTGTTGCTCTTCAATCGCGCGTGTCGATGCAAAAACCAATACACCCAACGAACAGAGAAATCTCTTACTCAATTAAGCAGCTCCTACAAAGAAAAATGACCGTAGCTCGACATTGTTTTCCCGTTTTTCTCCCGTTAAAAATTTCATCTCACCTGACAACTTTCATAGATCAGTCGCATTGTGGGTATCATCGACCGAGATAAAAATTCATTTTACGGATAAATTAATTTTGGAACTTCAGCGCAGAGTTATTTTCTATAGTCTTATATATGATCACCGGAGAGTAGTGGTTCGAACAAATTCAACTAATTCTTCGTTATCGCCCTACCACGCGAAGATAATGCGACAAATAACAAGTTCAGAACGGGACCCTGAAGGTTTCCTCTTTATCTCGGCGCGTTCACTTTGTAAATCTTGAATTTTTCAATCAATGCTTCCTACTCATTTTCTTCTTCTCAGATGACGAATACGAGAATAATACAAGACGAAGTATTATAGAAATCAGATGAAAATGGAATGAACGATTCATAAGTGTACATTGCAATTTCCTGAATCCTAACAGTCATTTACCTTGTGTATAGATTGAATGTCGCCGGCTCTTGGGCAACTTTGTACACGACTTTCATCGCGGTATCCACCACATCGTTCAACAGAGTGTTCTGAGGATACGAATAAGCTACAAAAAATAGAAAGAAATTTTGCTAAAGGCCAGGAAAATAAGGCAAATTGAAAAAGAAATTAATCAAGTTTACCTGATGCGAGGAGGATGAACAGATGAGAGCAAAACAGAACGAGTGTCATCCTCTCTTCGAATAACTCTCACAATTTTTCTCTCTCGTTTCATTAATCCGTTGCACTTACGTTTTCACTAGCACTGCAGCCAGTTTAGTGCTGCGGCGCCATTCATCCTACACAATTTCTCGTCTTCGATATTCGCTAACGTCGTCGAGGGCCTCAATCATTAACTTAATTAATTACGACAGCGTTCGTGCGACGTAGTCAACTACTTTGCGATTACTCATCCCCACCATTTAATGAGATCTCTCTTCATATATGTAACATCGTTTCACCTCCCTCCCCCTCTTTGTACTTCCAATCTTCGATAAGAAAAACGATAACTATCATAAAAGGATATATTACTTGTCTTCACAAGAAATTACAAAAAACATCTAAAACAATTATAATTTTTATTGTACTAGAAATATGCCTACAAATATATATTTAAAGTTTATATTTTTCAAATATAAGTTAATGATAACTGATCTATATTCAATTGGAAGAAAGGGTCTAATAATGAAATAAGAAAACTAAATTATCGCAAAGATCCCATTTTATTGAAAACGGTATTTTCAGCAACATAAATTTACTGAGCAGCAGTTGGTGGAGCAGCCGTAGCAGAGAGAGTCTGCGCTTGTTCTTCGCGAATCCTGTCTTTTTTGAGCTGACCCATAAACTGTGCCTTGTCAGCGGCTGTCTGGAAGCGACCATGTCCAAACTTGGAGCTGGTATCGATAAACTTAAGGTTGATCTTCTCCAGAGCAGATCTCTTCGTATGTACCAAGAGTGACTGAAACAATTCTTTTGTTAGTTGAATTGTAAATTTCAATTAAAACTAAACAAATAAAATTTTTAAATCTCAGTCCTATCATTCACGATCACAGAAATATCATTGAAACATTTAGGCTCTTACTGACTCATCATATTAATTACTTCAAGTTCTCAACAAAAGAACACCAACAATTTTTATATCTTTGCCCTAATTACCTTTCGAAGTGTGATCACACGCTTTTTCGGTCCCATGCAGCATCCCTTAATCATAATGAAGTCATTGTTGACTTCCCCATAATGTGGAAAACCACCCATTGGGGTGATGCTCTTCTCAGTTAAATCGTAATCAGTGGAGGCATTGTTTTTAATGATCTACAAAGAAAAAATTAAGTTAAGTCATATATATCACCAAGGAAAATAGATGGATAGAAACTGTTGCATATTGGGAAACCCAAAGATAATGAAAATCTGGATCAATGGGTACTATGAAATAGCATTTTATATTGCCTTCATATGAAAGAACATTATAAATAAAACATAATGCTATAGGGATGAAGGCTCAATGCATTGTTATAAAATAAAAATTTACCTTGCCATCCTTAGTATGGATCCCTTGACCAATACGGTAGATTTTTTTGTTCATCTCTGTACGATGATGATACCCTTTTTGACCGGCACGAGCTACGGTAAATGAGACTCTGCTTGGATGCCATGCTCCAATACAAGCGACCTTCCTCAGACCCTTGTGCGTCTTTCTCGGCAATTTCTTTGTATGCCAACGAGAAGTAACGCCTTAAAGTTAAAGAATAAACAGATATACAAATAAGCTCAAAATATATTTTTTGTGTGTAATAGCATTCCATTAACAGCTTCAGTAGGAAGGCAGCATTGTATATCGTCAAAAATATCAGATAATTGCACGTCAATGCTTGATCATCATATTACCCAAACTAGCAAGACAAAATTATCACACAAACACCATCGACTGTTTTTAAAAAAATATCGTTTCTTTATACCTTTGTATCCTTTTCCTTTAGTGACTCCGATTACATCAATCATCTCATCAGGACCAAAGACATTGCTAACTGGTATTGGTTTTTCGAGATGTTCACGTACCCATTGTACTTTTTGTTCAATAGTTCCTCCATTTAGTTGAATTTCCATAATGTGAGCTTTCTTCTGACGTTGCCTCAACAGCTTCATCTGATCATAAAATTAGCAATCAGTAACTAATGCACATATATTAATTATAAATCAAAAATTTTAAAACAAATAACAATTACTTGAGTATGAGCAATAACTCTGACGACTTTGCAGTACTTGATGATTTTCTTGAAATCTTTTTCAATAGATTTCTTACCAAGGTCATCATGCCACTTCTTGGAAGCTTTAGCGAACGCCTTCTTCTTACTCTTATACCTGCGCAAAATTCTTTTCTGTGTCTATACGTTCTTCAATAATCCTGCAATATATGCCGGTCTCATCGTAATGAGCGGAAACCGAACATATTTCTGGACCAGCAATTTAACACATTTGGCCATTTCCAGGTAAACTCTCGTCTATCGAGCGGAGAGCTGATTTTCAGTGTTTAGTAAATTTATTCAACATTCTACATTTTATACATTATTCTTTCTAATCTACTTCAAAGATGTTTGTAATTCTGATGATTCTTACCAGTTCTTGTAAAATCTCCGACGACAGTCCTCTGACAAGTGCTCTGCCCAAACTGTTGTCAGAGCACGTAGGCCATGTGGAGTTTCGATATAGCCAACAACTCCAACAACAATCATTGGTGGAGTTTCCAAAATGGTAACCGCTTCCACCATCTCTTTCTTGTTTACCTCTATAAGTAAGAATGTTAATTAATTTCTGAAGGAATCTTGTGTATAGCTTAAATATTTCCAATAACAGTAAGTGGCAAAAATAAATATTTATTGTTGGACTGTACCAGGCATGGTTTGTCTCAGTGGTCACAGCCCAATGGGCTACAAAGAGTTTATGGAATATACCTGCTTTCCCATTTCATAGAAACTACGATAGGAAATGTTTTACGACACTGTGGTGAAGAACATACTGCACAAAATCAAACAGCTCCATAACCACAATACAATACTCAACCAATGCATTGCTGCATCTATCAAGCACTGTTAATGTCGAATTTTGAATATCCAAGATTTAACGAGTATACAGAACATTCTAAATTTTGGTAATCTTAAAAATCTAAATTAAGGAAAGAATTTTAATAAAGATAATTCTTATAAAACTTTTAGATATCAGCCTTAGTTTTCTAGTAAATAGTAAATAAAATTTCCTGATTGAGTAATCTAACAATAGACCAAGGTCCATAAGATTATTTGTTAGTTTGCAAAATTATATCACAATTGGTAAATACCTTGATTCTATATGCTAGGTTCATAAGTTAAAATACCTTAAAACATAAATACAAGAACAAATCGTATCTCTGCAAGTATCAGATATATCTTAAGTTTTTATAAAATTCTTCCTTAACTTCTTATCAGTTTCTTTCAGAAAGAACTTATACAAGCTTTTAATGTTTCTAAGAGTTACATATAGACACGCATCTTCTTGTATTTATGTCCTGAAATGCTTTATAACTGATAGACTCTGTATAACAGCAGAGCATCAAAAAGCCAAATGATAATTCTCTTCTAAAGATACAATATGTAGTACTATAAAATATAAAAAATTAGAACATGCTTAATTAGGTTAATAAGAAAAAGTTAGATCTACATAATTTCTTCCCTTTAGGATTATAAGTTCTATAAATAAACTACACAAATCTTTAACGAACAAAATTAATCCTAACACAACATAGTCACAACTATATTTGGATTTAATTTATTACCTTAATTAAAAAATAAATACTACTAAAATTAGTCATATTTATATCATATTAGGAGTCAGTTTCATCATAAAAACCTATAGAATTCATTTATAATAAATCCGTGTATTAATGAGTCTACTAGTTAGCCAACAGATAACTTTAGCATTCTTGGCCAATGTAAGCCTATTCATTAAAAAATTTTCAATTACTAAGACTTTACCATTATTTTCTGAGTTTCTTCCTTAATTAGACTGTTTAGATAGGCCACCAATTTTGTGGCACAATGTTTTGTTCAAGAACATACAGAGAAATATTAAAAATAAGTGTAATTATGCAAAGATGCTTACTTGATCCAGGACGGTCAGGCTCACGGACCACATGGGTCATACCAGCTTTGTACCCGATAAAAGCAGTCAAATGAACAGGCTTGTTAGGGTCATCCTTTGGAAAAGCCTTTACCTTACCCCTATGTCTTTGAGACCTCTTCTTTGGGTAAAAGCCCATGGACCCATGACGGGGAGCACTGAATTTCCGGTGAGACTGTTAAAAAAATACTCTTTAGTCATAAAAAAATAATTATAAATATTAAAAATTTTATTTTAACAAATATCATCAGACCGCCCTAGAATTTTTTCCTCAAGACTTTTAGGGAAAATAACCATAAACAGTAGCGTAATATCATCATTGCAACGTGTCTCAAAGTGAAACAAGCATATGCTTAAAACTTAACAATGAAAATAATAGTTAAATGTGCAATAAAAGATAAAAAATATTAAAACATTTATACCAAAGAGTATTTAACAGTTATTTCAGTATTGTTATTTGCGAAGATTGTTTAAGGATTACTTAAATATAAATGGATCAAACAAACGTCTTACCATTCTGCCACTAATGGAGAAAATGGAAGAATCTCTGGTGCGGAAACGATTTTTATACATGACCATTCAGTGCTATCAACTGCCATCTGCCATCATTTTAAATAGAAATACCCTAGTATAATATCTCGTCCTAGTTAGAAAATTTCAAATTACAAAATATAGCCATTATTTTTAGTATAACTTCTTATTTTACTCAAAGCTGTATTCTTTAACAATTAAATAACTTTTAACATGAATTATACATAAAATTATGCATGTTTTTTTAGATAATGACCTGATAGACCTAGCCACCTAGCCTAACCTCTATTTTTAAAGGTAAGTTAAGTTGAGCAAAATGGCTGAATGAACTTTTGATCATGTTTATTGTAACGTTAAATTTTTCTGTCAAAGTGTTGTTATAAAAGTTAGAATTTATTAAGGCAAATAGTTACAGTCAAGTCAAGTTCTAAAAAGATGCCAGAAAATATACTTGATCATTTCTTTAATGGTCTTTACAACGTCCTAGACGGTCCAGTGACTTTCGTACGAGGTATTACCTAATCGTATTTAAATTGAACTAATTATCTCTTGTTTTACATTGAAATAATTATAGCTTCTCCTTAGTGAGAAGACAACCCTCTTTCCGATTTATAAAATTTATGTTATTTTTTATTTTGCAGAGAAGATAGTAAAACCAAATCAAAAAAATCATCCATGGTTCCATAGGCAATATCGTCGTGTACCACTTATAAATGATTGTACTTACGATGAATATCTTTGTAGATATGAAGCTAACAAACAAATGCTACGTGACCAGTAATGCAATAATCATTTTAATAGCTTTATTACTTCATTTTTATTTACTATATATATAATACTACATTTTTGGCTTACAGTGCTGTTGATTCCAACATCGTAAAAATATTAAGGAATCGTTATGAATTATGCATAATTCACAAAGGAGTAGAATCATCCGATAGAGATGAATGTATTGTCTTGAAATCCATTTATGATCAGGCTGTGAATAACTTTTATATCAAATGTGAGTATTATACTTGGTAGAGTTACTTGTTTTTGTGTCTCTTGTAAAGCTAATAATTTGCAATGTGTAATTGGCATTACAAATTTCAGATGGTGAATTAGCAATTTTAACTGCAGAAAGAGTACTTGCTAAACAGCAAAACCGATTGGCATGGGAAAGAAGACACGGCAAGGTCGGTAGTCCCAATGATCCTAAGAAGATTGTCACTGAAGATGTAATGAGGGAGTACAATCGTATTAATTTTGAGAGGTTTTAAACAGTTTGATAATGAAGCAATTATAATAGCAAATGTATGTACATAATAAGTCTAGTAGAATAAAATATTAAATTAAAAGCTTATATTTATTTATTTTATTACAATTATTAATATCAATTATTCTGCCAATTCTATTTTTTGTTTCTTTATTTTCATTTTTATTGTGCAATAAATACAAAATCTCTAAAGCTATGCGTACACCCAATTTAAGACACTTGCTTTCAAGTTTTTTAAATAATGATTCATATTTTACAAATTGTTTTTAATTGTTATGAATTAAAATCATGTGCAATTGATATTCTGCTTTCTGTGTACAATGTTTTATTAATCGCTTCATCTTTAATTTGTATGCCACTATGTGTCAGCATTTTTTTTAATATTATTACAGAATATACACAGTTCATTTCATGTTGTATATATACAGAATATATTGCAAACTAATAAAAAATATAAATCATTATATATTATTTTCTAGTAAATCTAAAATCAAAATAAATATTAAACATATAACAAAATTTATGCTACTAATAAATTAACAAGTAATGTTTATATTCGCAGAGAGATAGATAGTCAATTCTACGTTTGTCCATAAACTATTTCATTCCTTTCTTTAATCAATAATCATATTGTCGATAATACGCAACGACTTGATTTCTGTAATGTACCAAACGTAAAAGTTTTTAAAATGATCGCCTGATTGATTTAGCTCGCGAATAATATGTACAATATTTTTTTCTCTCTGTTCTGCTACTTCACATTTGCAGAACTCATTGTATTTGCTATTAATAAAATATACGTAATTATTCTAGTAAAATACGAGATCATTATCGTTACCGCGTGTATTTTGTACTTAATGCAACAGCAGATTACTTAAAAAAACATTCCTCTATATATTCCAATTAGAAACACTGAAACAGTGTTCATCGGAAGAAGAAAATTTTTAACTAAACATGATTCTAGATAATTCACATATTTATACACATATTCTTTGTCTTTTCTTCAATAAAATCGAGCGATACATGTTACTATAATATCAACTCCCGAGCAAAAATCTTCAATGATTCTTTATAAAAATCTTTCAACTTGTTCCTCCGAGATTATTCCATCAACATTATTAATGTTTTCTTTTTTTAAAAACCAGTACAATACGTATAATATTCCTACTTGTAATATCAAAATTGTACTTCCAGTTTCTGATGTGATTGTTACAAGAAGTATAAGTAGAATTAAGTAGAAAGGTTTTTCTTAAAACCTGTACTGATGAGTTTGTGCAAAAGGAAAGATAAAAAATGGCATAGCTAAAGACACAGATAAAGAATAAAGAACCTTATCTTTACAGACTGATGTACATGTTATGTACATGATTTCTTACTTCTACATCACAGAAAATTATTTTGCCTGCTTTGTATAACGCCATCAGTACTTGTCACTCTGTATAAACTCTACTTACATATTTTCGTATTATTTATTAGAGCCAGCCACGAATATATTTTCATTATTGAGTTTTCCAATTTTATTTTCGCGAATTAAACCTAAATCGAATTAAAATGTATTATGAACTCTGGAGAATAATAATAATAAAATAACAATAAGAAAAATAAAGATAATACACGCTAATGGTGCTTTATCTTATTATCCTATCAAAATTAACAGCAAAAACTTATACGATTCTTTTAAACATAATAGAAGGAAATCTTAAAAGATCAATTTGTATGTTCGCTCAATTTAAAGCTTACGCTAATCCAATGAAAATTCATTATACAATTCCTTCTCCTTTACAATTATTCACTGTATATACACAGACGCAAGGTCTACAAGACGGAAGGATCATCATTTCCTTTTTGAAATGAGATAAAAGCAAGTAATCTTTAATAATATTTGAGAATCTACAAATTCATGATTTGATAGGCTGATCGAATTGGGCAGCTAAGCGTTTCCCTGTAAAAACTAAACACAAACGATACACCCGTTAATGAAATTGGGTTGCCCAATAATGATAATAAGTATACTTACGTTGCTTACTGGCATTTTCTAGTTCATTTTCAGTACTGTAATCATCAGGATGGTTTAGACTCATGTTCTCAATGGAGCTTTCTGTGTTATCATCATTATCAGTCAGGCTATGAGCGAGCTTTGCGCTCTTCTTTTTAGGAGTCAAAGACATAGAAGGGAGAGGCAATTCGGAAGGATGAGGCGCTATAACCATGGAGCGTTTGCCAGGGTAATAGGGTGATGTACGTGGATTTAAGGGATTTGCCGCAGCCGGTAGCAAATTCTTTGTTGGTGACAATAGATTGGATGTTCCGTTATCCGATATTATTTGATTCCAAGAAGAAGGTAAAGTTAGAGGTGGTACCTAAAATCAATTCCCATTCATTTTTGCTTTAATTGTACAACAATCACAAGCGACCTTACTATATATATGCGAGATATATAATTTATATACTTACATCTACATTAGTAGGATGATCTTCCTCGGAATATGTAAACGTAATTGGTGCAGTCCAAAGTGAGCATTTCCATTGATTTTGATCGAGGCTTTCTGGTGGAGAATCTGGTTTTGGTGGAGGTGGTGGAAAACAGTGCATTATAGGCGTTCTAATTAAACTTTTGAGTAAAATCTCACTGCCAGTTTCAAGCATAGGCCAATTTTGTTGATCATTAGAGTTCTTTAATGTCTTCCAGTGATCATTAGTGTCGTGAGGCCACAAATTATTCTGCTGGTTCCACGAATTATCATTAACCTGTGTTAGCCATTTTCCATGTTCTTGTAACATGGTAGAGCTAGATGCTGCGATACGAGTAGACGAATCACTTTCGCAGGATTCGTTACTAGAATCTGTGTCATGATAAGAAGAACCAGAAGTATACATTGTTGGTAACGACATTCCAACATTGGCGAATAACTTTTTATTTAAATAAATAAATTTCTTCTTGTGTCGTGCCTCTTTAATTATGACTGTACAAGGCAATGCTTGTAACAGTGCTAATATTGAAGAGAATCCACATTGAGAAGGTCTGCACGGTTGACCTATCACTGACAAATAAGCAGTAGAGAAGTTGGTAAGATTTAATTTGCCGCTAAAATTCACCATTACACGATACAAATTGCAAGCGAAACACTCCAATGGACTAAGCTCTATGAACTGCTCGTTATTTATTGTGATAAACTGTGAAAAAAATGTATTTAAATAATTTTATTTTCATGTATGTACCTTGATTTTCTTCAATTTTGCTCTCGATGTTATGAACAAATAGACCCTATTGGCTAAAACACCTTAGTTATTAATTTTTTGAAAGCAAAATCGATGAAATGAAAGTTAAGGTACAAATATCACATTAATTAATATAATAATCACCTGAACTACATGAGAAAAATCTTTTTTGAGCTCCTCTAGGTTACATGGTTTTGAGTAATACTGAGAGAATAATTGTAGAAATTGGGTAACAGGCATTCTGTACTGGGGCTGATCAATGAATATTCGGCGACAAAGCAACATGATGTGCTGCTGATATGCTTTATCTGCAGCAATAATTACATGGCCCATTGAAGTTTCTGTCACCTTAACATAATTACCGAGCTTGAACATAAGCTCCAATAAAGTATCACACCCAAATGATTCTGGACGTAGCGCATAACCATATTGCCAGGAAAAATTTTGTGAAATGTTTGCTACTTTAAGGGAACCATTCCCTCGAGTCACTAGTTTCGATACTTGTTCGCCCAAAACTTTAAGGCCCTCTTTTTCGGTTAGACTAATTTGTCTTTCCCCATCTTCCGCGTCTTCAATTTGAACTACATCGGGAATAGCTTCGAATAACTCTATCAACTTGGTAAAACCATAGTCGGAAACTCGACATTGCTGTCCAAAATGATGATGATAGGATGGCACAAATCTGTTAAACAGCATTTTACACTGAGGAGCGTGCTTTAACAATTCTACAACCTGTATAAAAACGTTTTCGGTCAATTTATTGACTTTCAACAGCATTCGAAGAAATAAAGATTTAATAAAAACATACCTCTATCGCGAACTGCTTCGTACGTTCCACTTCCTCCGGAGTTTGCTCCCTTTTTGGAATAGCAATCATTTTATCTCCATTAGGCATATCTGTTACTACGACAGTATTTTCGGACACTTCGTTGAGAATATCATCTATCTCACAAACCCCATAATCTACTACATCCCATGGTTTAGCTGCAATGTAAAACAACCAAATGATTTTAAAACAAGACCTTAGGCTCCTATTTCGTCATATTATTAAAATTCCTTACATATTACTCTAGCATAAAAGCTTGGAAATTCCGAGAGAGCGACCTTTTTACTTGCCTTCGATTTTAACACTCGTAAAAGGTCGGAAGTAAAGCGACGTACTTGTGCTCGGTGAGAGAGTGTAACAACACGCTTATTGCCTTCTCCCATTACCTAAAGTCTCAGTGAATTATTCAATTACCGTCCTGAGTAAATTTAGAATTATTTAACCTTTTCTAAGAAAAATAAAAATTTATTGGTACCTGCACGGTGTGCGTGAGAGCTTCCAGTAAGTCAATTAATTTAGTGAATCCGTAATCAGCCACTCTACATTGCCTTCCAAAATGATGATGATAAGCTGGAATGAATCTATTAAAAGGTAACTGTGTGTGTGGTGCAGTTTTCAACAAATCAACCAGTTCTCGACTAAATAATGCTAGTTGGTTTGCAAGTGGTGGACTAACACATTTATTATCTAGAAAAAAGCAAACGAACCGACCAAATTTATTTGAATAATAGACTGCGTTATGGAATATTTTTGTTATTCCGTAAAAATATTTACCTTCATGACTATCATCAGAATTTTTCTTATCTGACCAATAAATGTGCTTAACACTGCCGCTTCCTTGCCTTAACTCAATCGAGGGCATACAAGAAACTAGGTGCTCCAAAGGAACACCTTCTTCGATTACTGGTAATTTTTCATTAAATTCAGCTTCATAACAATGAGGTAAACTAAAGTGTAAACAAATACAAATAAAATAAACAAAACAATAAAAAATATTTAGATAGATTTTTAAGATAAATAAAAACCTTGGTAATGGTAGACTTCCATAATGAGTTGATAATAATTGATGAATTCGCGGAGTAAGTATTTTTAAAGAAATTCTCACATTTGGTAATGATGCCATTTCTTGCTCAGCCCAACCTTTGTCAGACCATGGTTTTGGTGTGTGAACTGTACAGTAAGGTAATTCGATATGCCCTTCCTAAAACAAATATATATGAACGATATTACTCAAATTGTTTTATTATGACTGATAATGTGTATTTAAATTTTATATTTCAGTAAATATCGCTTTGGTTATATGATCATAACAATTTCCTAGAAAAAGGAACTTTAAATGCTCTACTTGATCCAGGGATGTTCAGACTCGGCCATCAATTGTCATCACAAATTATCGTTGTAATTAATCAATAAGATAGATTTTAAATGTAATTGTTATACGTACTTGGGCCGGATTATTAAAGCACGGTGAAGGAGTATTTCGGTGATCGGGATTCAAGGACACCATTCTACCGTTAGGATCCTCGGTGATCGAACAAACATCCTTCATCTTGTACAATTCTGAGACGCTAATTGAAATCATAAAACGACTTTCGTACATTTCACGAAACTTGAAGAGAGGCAGTTTGTGTCCTGGCACTTCCTGCAATAGCATCACTATTTGTGCTCGGATCAATTGAGGGTTTGGTCCACCGGTATGGGCATACGATATTAAAATTCGTCTGTAGCCAATTTTACTACGGTGCAATTGGGAGATGGCGTACTGTGCGTCGGGTAGAGAAGGAACTTTTACACTAGCTGCTACATTTCCATCCGATTGAATGAAAACAGAGACATGTAGAACCTGCAAATTTCACAAAATCAAATCGTATCAGTAAAATGTTACTTGATCAACTGAGTAAATAGCGTTATACTTACAGTTACATGTTCCATAAAAACTGAAGACAAAATGCGTTTCATTTCCTTGGGCTCGATATTTTGATCTAGATTTGTTACTTGTAATTCAATTGGTGAATACGTACTATTAGATGAATTGCTCAAAACTCGGCTATTAATTGGATTAAAGAATTTCTGCAATAACATATTTGTAATAAATAAGTATATCAATAAAATAAAAAAAGCTTATATCTATTACTTACTTCTATTTCTTCGTTCTCGGCATCACTAGGATTAAATGAAGTTATATGGCTATTCTGGCTCATTGTTTGTGCAGAATTATTTCCATAAGGTGAAACTGTTCTATTGTTATGAGGGGCTATTGATTGCTTCTAGAAAAATAAATGGCATTTATAAATTAAGAGTAAAGATGCAAGATCTCAAAACAATTAAAATATATATAGAGGCTATGTTTACCTGTCCATTCCATTGATCTCGGTCTCGTGCTCCATATAGTGGTGATGGGCTTCGACGTTTAAATAAGTTTTGTTGTACAAAAGCTATAGAATAAGCAAACTTTCTTTAAGTATTTTTTATAGATAATGAACAAATTCTTTATTTTTTACATAAGACAATATTTTTTTTACCATTTCCATTGCAATTTGATGGGGCGGCTAATGAGCTGTAACACTGTCTCGAATTAGGACGCTCGGATGAATGAGTAAAGGAACTGTGTACTATTCTAACTTTTTTAAAATCTTCAGGAGTTCGAGAACGTGCTCCATAACTGATATTATCACGAGCTTGTGAGGACTGCAAACGCTTACCCGAAACTTTATTTTTTTCAGACTGAAAAAAATAGTTGATTTAATTATTCTAACCGTGAAAAGCTTTCCATTTAACAGTGAAATGAAGATATCATACTTTATATTGTTCTTCCCACATACAGCCTAGTTGCTGAGATTGCCAAACAGCCGGTGATTGAGCTCTAGCTTCGTTGTAACTTCTACTAAATGATGAATCATTGCTATTTACGTATGATCTACCGCAAAAAATGGGGGGAGGCTGTATCATTCTGAAACGTTAAAGAAAATTACTAAATAAAGACATGATAGCAAAAATCGAAAGTAATAAATTACTAAATTTTGTATCAGATAAGATCAAAGCTTTAAAATTTCACTGCTCGAATCTGCAGGGACAATAATTTATCAACCTTTGACTCAAGAGCTCTATCTCGGATTTTCATCATTTTTATAAAACTCATTGTTTTCCGTTAAACAAAATTAAAAAAGTCACCCTGAAGGATTAACTGCCGTGCATCTCACACCATTCCATGAGGAATAATTTCCAACAACAGGGGATGATGATTGATAGTATGGTACTTGAAGGGTTCTTGCACCCGCGATAGAGGCACTTGCTCCATACATTTGTCTAGAAGAACTAGCCAGAATCTCAGATTCACTAGATGCACGATTACGAATGCCTGAACAATCAAAACGTTTAAATGATTTAAATTTGAATAATGTAAGGTAGATAATGAAAAAAAATGACCTCAACGGATAGACCAATTAAACTCGTAAATAAGATGCTTAAATATATACCTTGAGACTTATTGCAAGAATTGACTTTATCTTTTCTTGATCTTACAGTAATCTTTGAACCAAGAACATCTGCACCTTCCATACGTTTCTGAGCCCTTTATAAAAAAAATCGTCGTGTTATTAAGCAACAGCAGTGTCATGAGTACAATGGACTTAGAAACTTTAAAATGACCTTGCAAGCACATAATATAGTCACATGTATATATATCTCTATTTACTTAAAATTTGTAATCAATAATTAAATAAGGTTTGATAATGATAAAATAAAAAAAGAATTTTAAGTAAAAATTGTGATTATTTTAGACTTACCCAACATTAAAACGCGATTAGAAGATAAATAAAATGTATTACAAATAAAATGTATTACAAATAAATAAAACAATAAATAACAATCGAATTCTTTACAAAATAATATTGATTAAAGCATGCAGTTATATAAATAATCACGTGTAAAACCTTATTGAAATCTACGAAAATTTCTGTACAAGGATTGATTTGTAGCAGCAAGTTCGTTACACCGCACGCGACTGTTTAAAACACAATGTTCTTGTGCCATTAGCGGCCAATAGATGTGAGAATAACAGAGAGTAACAACAATAAACCCCAAATCCAATAAGAAACTAGTGACCAAGCAAACTGTCAACTGTGCGCGATATTTAAATTCTTGCCAATAACTCCGATTCTATTTTCATTCAAGTTTTGAAAATTCTTTATTAAATTTACTTTGAACAAGAAATCAATTACCTATAGAATTAGAATAATTAGTTTAAAAGCTATCATTTCTTTTTATACTATATACCTGTCTGCTGAAATCTCAGTTGTAAATCGTATAATGGCAGTGCTTGATTGAATTTCCAAAACTCTACCTCCACAATTCTCAGACAGTTGTTTAAGACGTCTTTTAATAATAACAACATCCTTGTCTTCAGGAAGATTACAAACTAAAAGGTCACAGGATTCCGAAACCTGAAAGGATCATTACAGGTTTAGACAATTAACACAAAAATTACTACATTGATACAAAACAACAAATGGAATAAGGAAAACACATGAAACAAGAGAAAAATATCAGCATATCTTTGGAAATGAGAAAAACTTATTAAAATTATTTGATATATTTATTGCAGCAATTATACATAGCAATTCATCCATTATGAATGCTGGTACAAAAATTTTTATGAAGTTATTTTTATTATTTTTAGAATTGTGCATTTTACTGACCTTTGATGGAGTTCTTGATGGCAATGGCTTTGCAAGTGACATAAAATCGTAATGCTCATTGGCACATAGTATTAATGCTTTGGAAGTATTACTTTTGTGTAATAAAATAATATGAATTTTTTTTCTATGCCTTAAATCACTAAGATCAGCAGCAAAATTTATATCTCCAGATATTAGGATTATAGCAGCTGGGCTGCCATGGATATCAGCAAACCTTCTGATAGACTGCTTAAGTTTTTCATCTGCTGCATTCTTACAAGTTGCAGCAACATGTATTAAATTTACCTGTGAAATATGTATAACATTATTTCTGTTCTGTATATATACATAGAGTTAAACTATATTTATTATTCAATTAACAAACCTGAGCATCATTTAATTCTTGCATTATTTGATTACTTTCTTTTTGAACATCGCATACTACCATAAACTCTGCTTCTTTATAGCCAGTAAAAAATTTTTCTCTGATGGCCTGTGTAACTGCAATAGCAGATCGCCCTTTGGGTACCTAATTACAATAATAAGAAAAATATTAACCTAAAAAACAAATATTATGTAAAGATAGCAGCAAACTCTCTTAAATATTTTAATCATGCTTTCATTTTCTTATCTAATTAGGTGAATTTTCTTCTAGCACTATCAATAAATAAGTTCTAGAAAAGGAAAATTCTATCAGACTAAGGACTGAAAATTCAGTTTTTTGAAAATATAATACCACTGACTAAGCTTCATGTTAACCTGACAGTTTTCAATGTCCCAAAATACACCAATCGGAGGAAGAGTATCCACGTTGATAGATTTGTATTTTGGTACAGCTGGAGAGCTTATAGGACTATCATGAACAATGCAAGATAATGTACAGTTGTTACTTAATGATGGTGCTATATTTATATCCTCTTTGCTCTTATCCAAATTTATGTCACTAGGTGACTTAGTTCTATCAACATTGTCTCCTTTAAATTTGGATGTGTCCGGAGTGGATAATAATTGTATTAATCTATCATTAAGACCCTCTATTTCATCCTCTACATCCTTGCAGAGATGTTGATAATCCATAGAACCTGTTGTCACCATTTTGTCCTGAAATAGCCTAAAATATAAAAAGAATATATGACAGTACTTTTAACAACCAAATTATTTCTACTATTATCATTGTTTTGCAACACTAAAAAATTAGTTGCTAAATTCTTTGCACGGATATTAAGTTATTAAAAGCTCTTCACTTATTTAATTAAAAAAGATAACAACTTTACACAGAAAACTACATTAATTTAAATATTTAATAAGTTATATATATTTACCCAACAAGTCAGTCCATTATTTATTAGTAATTGTTGATAAATACTTGCGGAATTTTCAGCATAGCTACTAAGTAACATAGGACTAGGCGTGATGACGCTTGCACGTATTTTGATAAAATTTTAATTTGGTAGTAAAACTAAAAGTAAGTTAAGATTATATAGAGTCATTGATAAAATTCTTACGAAAAGTAAAACTGTAGTATTCGTGATCATGTATATACTTGCTGTTTTTCTTCTTTCATGTTCTTGCGCAGTACGAAAATCAATGGATAAAAAGTTAGTTTCAGTCGTTTTCAGATACTTCCATGAAATGCAACTCAATAATCGAACAGCGAGTTTGGTTGGTAGGGAACTGCAGGGGAAGGTGATGGGTAGTGGTATTGGTGGTAGTATGTATGTATGTACACAGTGGGGAACGAAATTGTGTGTGGTTCGGCTAGCTTCACTCTGTACTTTACAATGGAAAATGCCAACTGTCAGATCGGTTCTTTTTCACTGAGCACTGCGAAAAGCATTCAAAATGATTGGTTGAACAGTCAATGACATTTCAATTTAGCCAATCATATTAAAAATATTTTTCGCAGATTGAAAAAGCAGTTATGATGATTCTAGGTCTGTTCTTTTTCGCTGTTTGCTGCACTAGTGCAATAAGTTAGAGTGGAGAAAACATATATATTTTTGTCTTATTTCAACTAATTGCATTAGTTCGATAGTGCAGCGAAAAGGAACAAACGGTCTGGATGCTTTTCAATAGCCTACAAAACAAACCGACACAAAGTGGTATGTATAACATATGTAACTGACATTCATCGAATCTACTCGTGAAGAATGGCCTTACTAGATTTGTAACTAGCTGGACAGTTCAGGTCTCTAGTTCTCACCAAAGCGTGAAACGTCACGGTGACGTCAGATGACGTCACGGTGACGTATAGGAGTCGTGGTGGGGAGAATAAGGAGAATCTGGTAAATTGCATATACTCGAGTGTAACGGTTGATCGTCTTAATTTTGTCAAAAGTATATCATCTCAGGATAAAATGGTATATAGTAAGAATTTTCTTCTTTCTCTGTCTAATAGCATAAGAGTGAGAGAGAAAGACATATGATACCCCAATGAAGCTGTCCAGCTAGTTACAAATCTAGTAGGCCATTCTTCACGAGCAGATTCGATGAATGTCTTATGTCAGTGTACATTAATTGCTTAAGTTTTTTTGTGTGCCATAGCCCTAACCTAACTTTTCAGAGTCAGCCTTAAGCTGACTCCACAATGTCGACTTTAAGCTGACCTTGCCAAGACGACTTTCCATCGACTCTAAAATGTCGACTTTCAGCTGACATTCCCAAGTTGGCTTTAAGCTGACTCTCAAAAGTCGGCATATAGTTGACAGTTATTTTGGGACATTTGCCTACTTAAAGTCATCCTAAGGTTAACAAAAAGTAAAAAAAAAGTTAACTTTGAGTCGACGCAGACTCAAAGGATGCCACCTTTAAGTCGACTTTAAGTTGGCTCTGTGCTGTTATAAGGGTTGCATATCACACAAACTATACATTTGTGTCGATTTTTAGCCTAAATGGAAAGCGCCCTTTGTAATTAAGCAGCAATTGCAGCAAATGACTATAGGTCTGTTCTTCTTCGCTGCATTACTGCACTAGTGCAATGAGTTGGAGTGAGAAAACAATTAATTGCGCACCAGTTCGATAGTGCAACGAAAAAGAACAGACCTTATTATATTCGGCTAAACTTACACTTTTTTGTTTTTCAATCTTTTCGAAAATAATTAATTGAAAAAAGGTTTTTTTGATGTAAAACAAACATCTACGAACGCCTAATAAACGTTTACTATCAATATTATTTTATAATCGTAAAATAAAGTATAATCTACACACGTGCTTTTGGAAAAAATGATAAACATTTTATTTTTATTTTTCTTCAAAACTATTAAGTAATAAACGTTTTTTCTTTAATATTTGGAAACTACAAACGACTTTTAATCGATATGGCACCGCATTTTAAGAAAAACAATCAATGTCCGGCCAGCTTAACGCTGTCTGATTTTTATATTTTTACATTATTTCTAAAATATTATTAACCAAAAAACGTTTTTATTGATGTACAAACGTCTGTAAATGCATGATAAACGATTTCTACAGTTTTTTTTTCATAATTCGATGTGTATACCCGACCAACTTATTGAAGTCAAGGATCACATGACTTAAATTTTCTCTTCCTACTGATCGTTAAGACTGTTTGCTTCTTTCTGAATTCATCATTAGTAATAAGCTGAGTCGGCTAGACGATCTGGTTTCACTGGTAATCACTGGCCGGCCAGGCCTGAGCCTATTACAAGCGCGAAACGCCCGAAGAATCAATTTTTTCCAAAGTCAAAGTGGAGTTGCTTGAAATGCAATCAAATCAGTTTCCCGTAGTATAACTTTAACCGTTTTTTTATAAGCAATAATTATATAGAACTTAAGGAGCTTCCAGATTTGTTGACAATAGACATACAGCCCGACAAACGTGAGGCTGAAAGACCGGTCATTATTAATTTTTTTTAATAAAAAGAGTATTTTTTAAAAGATGTATATGTTATTTATTGTTTGCATTAATTATTCTTAGGTATATAAATTACATTGGGCACGACATCGAGATACTTTGCTACTTTACTATAAAGTATATATGATAAAAACTTATTCTATAGTAGTATACTGAAGTTTTTGTTGCAAAAACTAGCATTTTTCCGCATTCATATTTATTTTTAATAGCTAAAAACCTGATATATATTGAATGAGTAGGTTTGGAGGTTCCACTTGGCGTTCACAACTTTACAAAAATATGTATAGCTGGTGTGACACATATTATATATTGTGAGCGCTGCAAACACTAAACGGAACTTAATATTAATAGGATGAAAATGAAGTATTACTGGAATTTTTAGTACTTGAGCATCACTGATGTTTTAAGAAAAGTAATAAGCTCACCAACGATAGTATTTTTTGTGCGTCATTCTCTTTAACATTTATTTGAATAAATGTGTTTTTTTTACTTTTTTCAAATACTAATTATCACGCTCTCATATACTGTGCATGTTGCAGACCTAATTCAATAACTAGCTGTACTCATTTTTACAAACTACGTAATAATTTACTTAAAATTAAATCATAGAAAACATTTATGTATAAATATTAATTCTTCTTATACTGCATATTGCATAATAATTTATCATGCTACTCATAACAGAGTTTCAGGGGTAACAGCATGAAAATGATTTCCTAACAATCCAGATTGAAAGTAGCATTCCTGTTACATTAGAGTTTGATGAGCGACAGTAAAATTTGTTAAATTTTTTAGCCAAATAAACTTTCGGTATGAACTCTTGTTTTCCCTGTTTCATTGTTTGGCTGAAATGTTATACTGAGTTTTTCTTTAAAAGGAAAACTATTAACGTATACAATACATATAACTTTCAGCACGATTAGCAATATCTTATAGTTTAGAATATTAGCATACTCTGATACTCTTAAAATATTTAAACTTTAAAATATGTTGGAAATTAGCGTTATAAGAAATTATGGCAATTTCATTTATACTTGAATATATACAATTATCATATTTATCATTTTTTATCTGAATTAATGTTCATATTCGATTTTGAAATATTATTTGTAAATTATTGTAAAAAGTAACATGCTTATTGAGAAAAGAACTAATCATCAATAGATGTCTGTAATTGTGCAATCTTGGTAATTCTCTCATGTAAAGCTATATATAAAGTATTTAAAACATAATATAAAATTAAATTTATCAAACGTTATAAAAGTATTGCATCATTATTAAATTGATATTAATCTCATCAATTTGCTTACAAAGTTCTTCACATTTGTTCAGTCATATATATAAAAAATTTAAAAGAATAAAATATATAAATAACAATAATTGCTGCATAAGCTAAAGTATTGTGATATAATAGACTGTTATATAACGCAATATATAAAATAAAGAAATGTTCCAAAACTTTCTCTCATAGGGTACAATATACGAGGTTGTATGCTACAAATAGCAGTTCTGCTCCTTTTTTCTATCCTTTCAATTCCTTTTTTTTGCAAAATGTAAACAAAAAGAAAAAACCTAATTATAGAAACATAATGTTATATGAGAGTCTATTAGATTCACTACTTTACAATTAATGAAAAGTCTGACATGATTTTACTATATAATGCTTATTTGTCAATTTCTATTTTATGGCTTTAGTAGATAAAGTATTTATACATAAATCTTTAGAGTGTAAACTTTTTCCTGCTTTAAACTACAAGTTTCAAAATTAAGAGCCTTAATGTGCAATGATATCTTTAAAAATAATGATTCTAACAGAAATGCCTATAATATTGGCAGCGTATTAACATTGCACGTAATTTTTGTCAAAATCAGATTTCTGATCATTCAATAGAGGCTTATCATTATAAGTGGCAGTATCCATTTAGTATATATAAAAAGAAACTGTAGCGTGATGAAGCGTTTCTGAAGCTTCACAATTCATAAAAACCATAGTAAAGCCTTCTCATTAATAATTTCATGTAAAATCATTCCATAAGCTCTGGCATAATTATATTAAAAATTACTTTTACGCGCAAAAAACTCGTAATATAAAAACCGCGCAAACCTTATTTTGTATAGGTATGTATAATGAATGCATTAATTTGTTTATATCAATGCTAATCTCATAGTAATGTAATAATTTGCAAAGTCAAAATGAGTTTTTATTTGAATACTGTAATGCTTACCCGCTGAAATAAAAAAATTGAACCTATATACATGTTTCTAATACTATGCGGGTTTGTGATGCATCTCAGCAGGCCTCCACGAAACTCGCAGGAAATAGACCAGTGCGTCCAGTACGTAATTGCGTCCCTTTATACCAGCCATCTTCTCTCTTCTTATGTACAAATATTATATCGCCTACTACAAGCTCAAGCTCATATTGGCTTTGTGCAGGATAAGGATAAACGCAGCGAAATTTGTCTGCCCGTTCCCTAAATAACATTTTCTCATTAGTAGAAGTTATATATATTGCACATTATTACACTTTAAACTATCAAGATTTTTGTGAAAAAGAAACAAATTATCGACAATTAGTTTCAATACATAAAAGCTATTTTATACCGTTCACGAGAAGCAGACTGTAGTTGTTTTGTTTGCTTCTTAATTCCGGCATCCAAAGAGTTGCTTTTACGGTGATGATTCGGCGCATTACTACATAGCGTTCCTCCATTATCCCCTCCCGACCTATTGTCAGGACGATAGACAGTTAATGATTGAAATTAATATTTAAATGATAAATAAAATTGTATATGATTTTTTGCATTATCTCTATTCGTGAATAATAATTATTAATAATTAAGCAATAAACACATAAGCTTGTTATTACAATAATATTTGTAATATCTTTAAAATGTACTTACCCAGAGTTAATAATTAAAATATTAATATTGCGATAAAGCTTGCTCATTAGTAATGAACTTAATGATTTATAAACAAAAGTAAGAAAGTATTAAAAAAAAAAAAAGATTAAAAAGTGCAATGACACAGTAGCAATAGAGGGCTAAGAATTGAAAGTAGTAAAAGTTAAAAATGAGAACATTAAAACACATTGGTTATTGCAGCCTATCTAAGGATATAAATATACAGGAGCAAGAGACTAACCTCTGCGTAAATGAAACTGGTAAGGAGGGTCTCTCCTTATGTTTTAATCTCTGTGAAGATGTGACATGCCCCTGTACAGAGCTAAATCGTTGTTGATTGTTGTTTGAAAGGTGTAATTCTTGGGTTGGTGTAACCTGTAGCAATTGACTTGGACAAGATCCTGATCTGGTATTAAACCCACCCACACATTAATATGATTACTCAACTAACATGGCTGAGCCATATGCTAGTACGTTGAATTAAATGAATTTATATTCATATTTGAATTACTAATAATCATTACTAATTGTTTCCATTACAATTGCGGGACGAAATTTTATTCAATATTATTTTCGTTACCTAGCTTTTGTAGGACATTAATAAACTTCTAAAATAGCGCATACACTCGTGCACTTACGCATACACATATCTTGCATATTGCACTGTAATGAAAACAAGTTGATGCATATTGCATGCACATAACAATGGTAATGAGCAATAATGAAATATATCGGAGCATGCTAATGACGTATCGCAATTTCAAGTGAAAAGAAATTAAAAAAAAACCAAACAAAAACAACGCAAAATAAGAAAAATTTAATGCATATTTAGCATAATATGAATATATTAGAGTTATTTCTTCTTTTTCTTACCGAACGTGCATTGGATTAATAGAGCTGCCATCGTCAAAGACAGGATTATCCATTGAATATGTAGTTGGTGGAGGCGATTTTGATTTCTTGATATTAGTGAGACGTCGCATAAGAGAAACACATTTGTCTTTCTTCTCTTTGGGTTGCTATATGATCATATAAATTTGATTTAATTTATTAACGATACGATTGTGGAATGCGTGATATAACCATGGTGACCTCACCCTTTCCGTGTTTTTTGGAACAGCAGATGCGCTTGAAGAAAGCACAATGCCAACATTATGCTGAGTATTATTAGGACTTCTGTTTATATCAGGCATGGTCAAACTCGCAGCTATAGCAGAATTAACAATGGTACTGGTGCTGGTGACAGTACTACTTGTAGAAGTAGTTGCTGTCACTGTCGAGGATAGCATTACCTGATGCTTTCCTGGTGACACTATAAGAATATTTGTATTAGCAATACTCCTTAAAATTATATCATTTATATTAAATAAATATACTATACAAAGTCTAGAATTGCTTTGCATGAGAATTACTCTTACGTGTATTTGTTGTCATTACTGCGCTATGACTTCGGCCAAGCGGATTGACTGTTGCATTCTGTTCTTGATGCCGCGGCGGGCTTTTCTCTTTATTCTGACCTTGACTTTGACCATGCCAAGACGATGAGACTGTGCGTAATGGGCTGATAGAACGGGGAGGTAATTCCGGCGGTGGTAGTGTTCTCTGATTAAAGAATTGCGATGATGCGCTTTTATTTTTTGTATATGACACAGGCAATCGTGAATCATTCGGGCCAACGGATAAGGGTGTATTATGAAGTTGAGATGAGTTAAGAGAGCCTCGGCAGAGACTACGCTGACATCTAGAATAAAAAAAATAATTATAATGTTCTATAATGCTATAATAATTTATTAATCCTATCAGAACCTTACTTGGCAAGTGCAACATAATTTCCAGGAAAAACTCCACATTTCTGTGTGCGATTAGAGGTCCCTTTAAACCAACCATCTTGACAGCGTTCAGTTACCATATAAATCCCACCTTTTCTTAATTCTAGTTCATCTGCCTTCTGTGGTTTGTATGGATATAAAGCAATATAAGCAGCAGGTAGATCTGTCGGTACGGCCTGAGATTGTTGTGTAAGAACTAATTCGCTACTACCACTTCTTCTATGCCGAAGATTTTGATCCGTACTGCTACTGCTTGTCTATAATTAGTAGGAAAGAGGTGAAGAAATGGTTGTAACATTTTAGGCAAATTATTTAGACAATTTTTACCAATGAAGGAATAAATTCCGTATTACTGCTGGTATTCAGGGATGTGTCAACTGCAGGACTGAGTATTTCTGCACTATGACGGTGATGAGAATGGGTATGTTGCCCAATATTCATAGCTGTAAAACTATGACGCTTAGCATTGTGTCTGTTACTAATTGCTGGTGGAGAAATGGCTGGGCTACTAGGACTACTAGGGGCTGTACTAGAGCTACTAGAAGTGCTTGAGCTATTTGGTGTTGTAGTCGTTGAACTGCCACCAGATGAAACAGTGGAACTGGAGTCCGAAACAGGAAGATTAGTTCCCTAAAAGAAATGTCATTTATCTTATTAGCTGATGCTTTTAATACTTTCTAGTATTTCCAATAAATGCACTATTGTGTGGAACCTGTACTATTTGTGACCTAGGCTGACCACTTATTTGTACATTTCGCGAGTGATCAGTAGGAATCAATGGAGTAGTTTCTTCATTAGTAGGAGTTGGAGGTGCTACTCTTGATGGTCCTGGCTGGGCACTATAAAGAACAAAGTTAGTTTTTATTTAAGGAATTTAAAATTTTTAACCTTTAAATATTCAGAAAAAAACACAAAAATTACTTTGTGGACAGTTTCATAAGTGCTCTTGCAACACTATTTAGCTCCACAAATGCTAGGGGAAAAATACCAATTCTATCTAACAGCTTGCCCTCTGCCCAATTTTCATCAACTCTTCTTATAACACTTATTATCTCACCCTAAAAATATAATATTAGCAGTTATCAAGTTTTACTAGATCAATCTATACTGGAAGTACATAATAGCCTCTCAAAACTACCTTATTAAAAGTTAAACAACCATCTTCATCATCATTAGTCATCCTAAAGTCATACAAAGCTTTACACTGCGGCACGTGTGGAGGCAAAGGAGTCATTACCTATAAATTCTCTTATTTACAAACTTGGCTGTTACAAAGTAAATTTAAGTAAGTATAATCATGTAAGACACATACCTGAACATAAGATAATGGAAATACTCCGTGATTAGAGCCGCATTCGCCAAAATACCAATTATTATCAATTTTTTTACGTAGAACTACAATGTCTCCTTTCTTAAAATTTAAATCTCTAAAATAATAAGAAAATTAAAGGATATTAATTATGCCAACATTACAGATAGAAATTAATAATATTATAGTGAATGATACCCAGCAACTTTGGAGGCATAATCATATATGGCTCTGCCATATGCTTGATTATGAAGATGAACTTGTTTTGCTGCAGCATTAGTCTGTCTGGCAGGTTCAATAGTATGAGAAACTGATGTATGATTTGCTATGACATTTGGAGATGGTGAAACTTGATGTCCACCGAGCAGCCTTTGAGGTGCAGTATTATTACGAGAAGGTTTGACACTTTTTGGGGTTGCATTGCGCATTCCTTCCAAGATTCGCATTAATAAAACATTTGGGGGTAAATCATCGACTTTAGCCTCAACAAGGACTCTACACTCTGGACAACGTAATTCGCGATGAGTGCTTACAATTTCCTCCAAACATTTTTTACAAAAAGTATGCTGACATGGCAGAACTTTACTCGATGTGTCTAGACGTTCAAGACACACCGAGCATTCTAATAAATCATTTAGCATACATTCATCCATTCTGAAGAGAAACTATTGATGAATTCAAAGAGCGTTTATTTACAGCATGAAATCGTTACGTTCTTTCTGGTCAGTTAATAGATTCACAGCTTAAAATCGTTCAATTGTTATTTCCATGAAGGTTATTCCATTGAAACTTATTTTTTCGAAATACAATAATACACTCAGCTTGTATTACTTCACATTACTTTTCAGCTTTAGCCTCAGTGTTGTGTCACAGTGTAATACATATGGCATCAGCATCAGTCAGCAAATACGGGTTAGGTGCATAGCACTCAGCAAAGCACCACGAGACGATACAACACAGCAAAGCACAGCATAGTACAGTAAAAAATAACACAACACATTACACTCATTACAGCATTTCAACAATACTGCTATTGCGGCCAGATTAAATTGACGGTCCTAATTTCTGGTTCCCGTCTGAGCTTACGTTCTTCTCATAATCTTTATTATAAAATCTCATGTTAATACTACTATTAGCACCACGAACGAGAGAAAAGTATACTTGGCATTCGTTTCATAGCGCGCCCACGTTTCATTTTCCCATTTTTCATTTTGCAGATTCCAAAAATCTACATATACAATGTATATAAATTAGAAGATTCTTCACAAATAATTTATTACTTCCCTCTCTTCTTTTTCCGTTTTGCATTCAAGCAAAAACTAGTAGAGACTGAAATCAATGATTCTTACTATAATTAGGAATTGATCTGAAGTTCTCCTTGACTTAAATTAGGGTTGGGATATTGAAAGGGTTGGAATCTGGACTGGGACCTTGGAAAAAGAATTAGCAAAGATGGATTGGACTGATTGGACCCGATTTGCTTGCATTACAAATTACATACACTTTTGTGCACTTTTGTAGGCTGCACTAATACCTTTACAATTGCGGCTGAGTGTGGCCCTTGACGCTGGTGGTGTTGTATATACAATCACACAATTTACTACGCCAGTTATGTATGATGTCGTTAAATGTACATTTCTCTCTCTCTCTCTTCTTATACCACCAACCACTTGTCTCTTAGTTTTAATTTAATCTATCCTCCTAATCCTTCTTATTTGTTGTTGACCTCTCGGACTAGACTTACTGGAGGCACCCCACCATATTAATCGTCGAAAAAAACTAATAATAATAATATGCGCGTGTGTGCTATACATCTATGCATCCTGCATCTGTATATCTTCTTTCGATTAATCGTAACTCGTAAGTCGTACCTTAGAACCTAATCGATTATTCTTATTGTTCTAAAATTGTCCGCAACCGCATGAATTTTATATCAGCTAAGTTTGAAGTAATAACCCGTAACTCTATAGTTATAACTATAGAGTTATTAGTTTTCATATCTCGTGCCTGTACCGGCTGTACCGACACCGAAAATTTTCGTTGAAGTTACAGAATACGGAGTTTGGCTGGCAGTAATGAGAGCGCAATGGCTGGCTACAGCAATATTCTTATAACTTAACCCAACACATAGCACCAATTTGTTTAAACACAGTTTCTTTCTCTCTTTTTTCAATATTTCTTCGTTTATGATTAAATGAGTGAATTATTTAGCCAGTAACCTAGTGAACGAAAAGTGGGATCAAGGAAGTTTTCTCATCTCACCCAATCACCTAGCTTACCGTCTGACGTCTGTGAGTGACTTCACTTCACACGGACAATTGCAAGCTGTGTAAAAAAATCCCTGATTTCGATTTTCGTTCTACGCTACATTGATATTCACTATGTACATATAATGCATGTATGTATATACATATATACACTGACACTTCCACACTGTGTACGTTTTAAGTGTTTTAACAATATTTACATCACTGTGTCATCGACTGTCAAGTGTCAATCAGTTGATGTCAGAAAACTTTTGTGGCAAAAGCACAGTCATGTTCCAATGTAAATGTGCGTTTATTGTGCATTATGTACATGTACATACCCCTATAATTGTCTTTTTATGTCCAAAAATAGTTCAATTTTGTCACCATTTTTTGTAGTGATCTCTGTCACACTTCTGGTGCAAAGGATTGAATAGCAAATTTTTCACATAAAAATTTCACATCCAACTAACTAATGATTAATCAATCGTAGACCTTTTAAATAATTTCATTAACATATGTGATTGACCTATTTAAGTGAGAATATCCATATGAAGTTTTATAATCGATCCCTAGGAATGTAAAGGATTACATCAATTATTGTAATTAAACAAACAGCTTATTTTATTGTATACACTTTATAGAGTCATAATAGCTCGTTTTAGAGCTCTTTCTTTATTCTTTCGTACTTGGTTTTTATATTTCTTATTTTTAGTTGCATCTGTGAAAAGCTTAATTCCTTCTTCCTCTTCCACTTGTCTTCGCAGAAACATCATACCATGCAAGTTAAATCCAATAGTATTCTACACATAAAATAAAGTATGTCAGCTATTATAAATAAAAGAATCAAAAAATACAAGTCTAAGATTGATTACCCTTAAAGTAGCTATTTTCTCAAGAGCAAGCTTCTTAATACTTTCTACCACTGCTTGAAGATTTTGACTGGCTATTATAGGTCTATGATGAGCTTCTATCAAAGAGAGAGCTAATTTTGCTGTTAATTCTACCTGATAATTTTGTTCTAACAATTGAGGTATTATTTCCAAAATATTGCATGCAGATGAAAATGGTAATAACATTAATGTTTCCTTTAATTCACTGAAAAAATAAGCCAATTAATTAGAGAATTAAGGCAAACAATTAAATAAAAAATATACCTTGCTCTAATTCGTTTTACAGTTTCCAAAAAAAAGTCTTGAGTGGTTGTGCAATTAAATGCTTGCATAAGGGCTGGAACAGGTGGCATTGGGTGTGGTGGTGTCACTTTAGAACATTGGTCATTGTACACTTTTGAAATTTCCAGGCATTCCAATATTAATTCAGCCTACAAAAGAATACCATGAACCATCTCATTAAGGATGTAGTGGGATTTAAATAACTTACACCTTTTTCACTGTTGACCGTCTTTTTAGATGGCAAAGCTTGCAATCTTTGTCCTGGAACAACAGTCACTTCTCCTGTAACTAGTTGACTGTCTTGTTTTTCTCTTTCCTCTTCTTCCTCATCTTGAAGTACGAGAGGCTCGGATGTTTTTTCATACAATCTGACAGTTCTATCAGATCCACAGGAAACTACATAAATGCCATTCTTGGATACTGTACAGCCCCATGCTTCTCCAGAATGCCCCTAATATGAATAAATAAATTACAGACTTATTATAAAACTCATAAGAAATTGCAAGTCCTTTATATATGCTTACATTTAATGTTATAATTTTTTGAAATATATCAGCATCCCATTGCTTCACTTTGCCATCTTTGCCGCAAGTAAAAAGATAATGTGTATTAGGCACAAATGCAATGCCAGTCACAGTATCGTCGTGCGCAAATAATGATCGGTGACAATCACCAAAGTCCATGCCCCAAATTTTAATGTTTCGATCAGCAGAGCCAGTTGCTATTAATGTTGAATCACTTGATATGTCCATACAAAGAACTGGTAACTTATGTCCATATAAAGATATAAAAAACTAAAAAGATCATTCAATATGAGAAATGAGCAATTTCATTAAAGTATACAACAAATAGCCACATGTATTTTGCGACAAACTTACTTTTAATGTATCCAAAAAAAATATTTTCACTGTAGAGTCTAACAAAGCAACAGCTACAAATCTATTATTTGGACTAATTCTTACACACAGTACACTTTCTTCCAATTTTAATGTTCTCGTATGCAGAACCGATAAAACTTTCGCTTTATATTCACTTTCTGGATCTTCTACTAGCTCAAAATTCCAAAATTTCACTGTTTGATCTCCTCCACCACTAGCAACGCCTTTCTAAAAAATAATTAAGTGAACCTTTAAAAATATAGTTTTTTCTGAAGAGACAAATTTTTGTAATTACCATATCGGGAAATAAAGTAACACTCCATAATTCTTTAGAGTGAGCTGGAATTTCTTCTAAAATATCTCCTGATCCAATGTCAATAATGATCATTTTTCCATCTTTTAAACCGACGATTAAATGCCTATCTCCCGGTACAAATGTTGCGCTTAATGCATAGCCTGTTTCAATGGTCCTTAAACACGACAGAGATGGTCTATTCCATAACTTCACTGACTCACCACTAGCTGTTGCAAATGCTAAATTGTCAGAGCTGAAACATACAGCCCTTACATCCGTACGGTGACCTTGAGCCGCGATAGAACGTAAGCATTTAGCCTCAGCTCCTGTCTCTTCTGTGAATAATGAGTATAACTCTAGACTGTTATTATTAACCCCAACACAAACCTAAAAATGAAATTTTTTTCAATATTGGATAAACAACAGTGATAATGTTTTTGCTGACCCTTAGCTCTCCATTTCTTCCCATGACCAAATCTAATCCTTTAATTTTGTTGGATGCTTTAAATGACGATAAACGTCTTATTTCATCTCTCAAAATTGATTCTGATGTCTCTTTTTGTTCTAGTATTACATTATCTCTGAAAGAAAAATTAATTTTTAATATATTTAAATAAAGATTAGATAAGTTAACTAAATTAAATTTAGTTACTTTAAAGCTTTTTTTCTTTCTTTCTTCAGCCTTTTTGCTGTTTTCTCCTTTACTTTTTCTTCATCTAACAGAGCAAATAGTTCTACTGTATTATCCAATCCATGACAACTAATAATTTTTTGCATAGCGTCAACTTGTAAAGATACTACTCTCCCACGACCTGCTCTGACTATGCTGCCTATATTAATACATCTTAATGGAAAATTCTATCAAAATATAAAAAAATTCTTAATTCATTTTTCCTTTTTCTGGTAAATTCTACAATGTGAAATTATCGGTTTACCATATTGTTTGGTTGATCATCATCATTAATAGTCAACTTATCCAAATCAGTTTCGATTTTAGTGGTTTCCAGATCAGCAAAATATATTTTCCAAACACGTATTTCATTATCATTGCATCCAGTAATCAAATATTCATCATTCTTTACCAATGCTAAACTCCAAACCTAACACAAATCCATATTTTAAGTCTTAACATTATTTCATTAGTTTTTGAGAATATTTTATATATATATATATACATACGTTTCACATGTAAAGAATAAATTGTAATTTAATTTACAAAATTTAATTAGAGATTTAAATCCAAAAAGTTGAACAAACAATAAGAACTGAATAAAACAGAGCATACAGAGAAATGATAACATTGTTGTTTTCTTTTTTCATAACATTAACAATATGCAAATAATATTTATAAGCTTCTAAGCATTTCACAATTTCCATATATAAAATTAAATTCATCTTGTGCTTTACAACATTCAAAATTTACAATTTTATTATATGACTTGCCTATTTTTTCATTTAATGAGATTGTGACAATATTTACCTCAGATCTGTGACCAACAAGTGTTCTAAAATTGTGTTCAGTATGTATGTCCCAGAATTTAACAAATGAGTCTTTACTGGAACTAATAACTATATTATGTTCTTGCATAAATACTAATTTAGTTATCACACCCTTATGTCCAGTCAATCTACAGATTCCTGTTTCAGCAACAATATCCCAAATAACAATATCAGTATCCTGGATTGTAAAAAAATATAATAATGTCATTACATTATACTTAAAATTATATATCCTGCATTAAAGTTATTTTGTATACTTTTGATCCAGAAGCCAATCGATGTCCAAGGCAATCATAAGTTAATGCTGTAATTTCATTCCGATGTCCTACAAAAATACTAATGTTTTCTCCTGATCGAAGATCAAATGTTTTAATTGTTCCATCAGCATAACCAACAGCAATGTGTCGTTTATTTGGTGAAGCAGCTAAATGAGTCACATCTGTCTTTTCACCTGACAACACCTGAGCCTAAAGTTTATTAAATATTTCTGAATAATTAGTTGTAAATTTATTTGTAGTATATCAATTGATTTATTTTTCTATTACCTTCTCTCCTAGCCTAATATCCCAGATATATACGTGTTCACAAGCACCAACAGCTACAAATCTCCCTTCTTGAGCTTCTAAAGTTACAAAAATTATATTGCATTTAGCACTTACAATTAAATTTGTACTACCGGATGGTACATATCGTAAATATTGCTTTGTTAAAACCATCTTATTTGTATCAACGCATCAAAACACGTGCCCACGTGCCACACTGTGCTTGACGGAATACAATACAGTATTAGCACTATTAGCACACATGAATTACGAATAGTACTAGTATACACCTCAGCCTCTAGGTGGCTACCACCAACGGCACCACACCATCCAATCACCATTATTACATTATAATAGAACCTTTTAACACCAGGAGGAGGCAGGGGGCAGGAGGCAAGAACGAGCTTCAATTTCAAATTGGAATATGATATGATTTACCAGAAAAAAGAAGGCAAATTAATATGTGCGAAAATGTATAAAAAAAATAAGACAATGATCTCTATAACAAACAAATATTTTATTTAGAAAAAAGAAGTTATAAAAAATTGCTGCAATATATTTAATAAATGCACATTATGTATATAGTTAATCTGGTTCATAATATATGTAATTATGAATAATATTAAAGATAAATAAATCCGACATGTCATTTATATACAATGTAGCTTCCATACAGAAACAAATTTTACTAAACGTATAAGTAAATTATTTTTGGGAAATCCCAACACTTGTAACATATGGCTGTAAAAATAATCATAGTATTACAGGAATAAAAAGGATTATAACACGATATATAAAACAAATATTTAAATGAAATTTTTTTACTATTTGTTTTCTTTACATTAAGCCATTATTTCTCCTATAATATTACCTCACCAGCATGTGTATTGTACAAGATTAATTTTGAGACTTGCTTTCATAATATATAAATTATCTAACGATAAATTAAAAAATTTATTCATTGTTTTGTTGTTGAAGCTCAGTTGATCTTTCTCCAACGTGAACTGGTTGAGCAAGTGAATTTTGAAACCACATCATCCAATTGCTTAAGTAATGACCACCCAATTGATTATCAGGAATGTCCTTCATCTGCGCATTGTTTAATTCTTCAAAATTTCGAACAGTCTGAAGTTCAGTGATATTATTGTTCACTGAATGCACTCCATTCATTCTAACTTCCCGTTTTCTAAGAGCATCTTTTACTAACCTTTGTCTACGCTCCTCTTCGGTTTCAATGGCTGATCTAGTGAACCTCATTTCTCTGGCTCTTAATGCATCTCTTTGTAATCTCTCCTTTCTCTCTTCCTCTGTTTCTTTAGCGTATTGATTAAGTCTAGCTTCTCTTCTTTTTGCTGACTCTTTATTTAATCTTTCTCTTCTTTGTTCAGAAGTCTCATTAGCATACATAGACAACCTTTTCATTCTTCTTCTTTCAGCTTCCCTATCTAGCCTTTTTCTTCTGTCCTCTGGTGTCTCATTGTACATTCTATATTCCCTTTTTCTGGCAGCTTCAGCATCTAATCTTTTTCTTCTTTGCTCAGGTGTTTCGTAGTACATTCTCATTTCTCTCCTTTTTGCAGCTACCTTTGCTAGTCTTTGAAGTCTCTGCTCTTCTGTTTCTTGTTCATAGAGTTTTCTTCTTTTTTCTCTCATAAACTCAGCCTTTTTCCTCAATTTTTCCTTATAATCTTGCACGGGCAGAGATTTTAATCGTACTTTCTTTCTTGGTCTCTCTGGCCTTATTGCTTCTGCTTTACCAAATTTTTGATCTTCACTTAGTTGGCCCCTACATTTTACTATAGGTGTAATTGTAGCTTCAATATCAACAGGTATTTGTACTATTTGCTTATCTTTGGATGTTTTTATAATTTGCCCCTCTTCATTATTTATATTGTAAAACCATTCAGTAGTGTAAAATCTTTCAGTGCTCACTGCTGTTTCCTTTTTAATATTTAAGTTTAAATTCTCTAAAAACTCGTTTGGTAAAGCAACTGAAGATATACTATATGAAGATGTTTGAGTTGGCTCATCATTGTGCGTTGTAAAAATCTCAGAGCTCTGATCAGCTTGGCTTTCTATTGTTTCATTTATCGATTCAGAATCTAATGTACTAAGATAAATGGAATCACTTAAAGCAGTGCTAATAGTGCAATTATTGCTTTCTTGTACTGTACCATCTATAGCACTAATATCATTTCTATTATTATCAGAGCTTTCATCACCCAAGTTAAATTCTTCTGACTCAGTATTTATGCCATAGCTTTTACTTTCTTTAATTTCAATGGCACAAAAATGTTGAGCATCCGTGGTTATATCCACATCTCTAATTTCATCATTCTCTTCCTTAATGTGCAACGAGATGAAATTTGAAGAATGATTATTTATTTTCACAGTGGTTTCAGAAATTTCCATGTCCTTCCCAAAACCTAAAATCTTGCAGCTAGCACTGTAAGAAAATTAAGATTCATTTAGAAAGAATGGAAACAATTATTCATATTTATACAAAATTATTATATCTTTGGAATGATCTCTTCCTAGAAATTAATTTGACTGAAAAAATTTGTAATGAAAATAACTTGACACATAGTAAAAATAACTGAACGAGTAGCACCATTGATATCTACGAGTGCTTCCTAATGTAGAGGAATCTATTATTGACACGAGTCTACATTGTCAAATGAAGAATGATTCCCACCTGCTTATCGTCTGCTGGTGACAGCTGATTTTAAAATGGTATCATGATTGTTTTGTAAAGGTTTATTATTACTATCTCAAATATAAGGGCTCGGTTCTTCAGTATCTATCATTGCATCAATGTTACATGGTAACGGTGAAAAACTGTCATTAACTTAACATTACTGGCCACCAGAATTAACTTTTATATTACAATATATTCGTCGGAACATCGGGCAAAACCCGTCCATTGTTCGTCATTTCTCTTAAAATGGTGACGCTATCAGTCGCTCAAGAAAAGTAGCTAACAACATGTTTGCGCATGCGCGTACAAGATGCGTTTGCGCGCTTTTATCAAAATATTTAATTTTACTCAAATTTTTTAAATATCAAGAAACAGAACATTTTTCTCTATTTTCTATAGTTTTCTTGGTTCTAAAATAGGTGCAATTACGCAGAAAAACTTTTCCAGATTTCTCTGAATTATGGTTTTTATTAGAATTTATAAATTCTTAACACTAGATTGCCAGAAGAAGTTATTTTTAATTTCAGTCAGAAAAAAAGTATGTTTATAATAGTAGAATTTCTTAGGATTTTAAGACTTTTTATATATGATCATGTATAAAAAGTCTTAAAATTCTATTATTAAAAACATACTTTTTTTTCTGACTGAAATTAAAAATTATTTCTTCGGGCAATCTAGTGTTAATACGTATAACGTGGTATAAAGTACAATAATGCAAGTAGTATAAAATTGTCGCATTAGGAGGTATCTTCTTTTGTGTTACAAAAGCCCATTTCTTCAGGCCTAATAAGGAGAAAGAGATAAGCCGAGATAGCAAAACATACAGCAGATTAGAAACTGCAAAGTACAAGAACACTGTCCATGAAGAGCGCAATCATTGTAGCGCACGGAAGTGGCAGGTATAACGATACATTTGAAAACTTAACTTAATATTTAGTTTGCATGCATGTCGAGGAAAATAAACAATGTTAACTTTGTTATCTAAACCGGACAATGCTTGCATAAAATCAGAACGCTCTTTACGCGTGTTTATTGACAAAGTTTTTTTCGCGTGCGCGCCGTAAATAAGATTGATGGTATCGATGGGTGAATATGTGCGATGATTTCTAAAACTCAATTTTTATATTATCTCTTGCAACAAGTAAACTGGTATAAGCTGATGAACGTGTGTGTAAACGAGACGGGGATACGGTACGTGATGCTGAGGAAGAGGGATGAGAGGGTATGAAGAAAAAACTGTGGATAGAGGAGCGAAGTGGGGAAAAGAATTGTGGAAGAAGAAGAAAAAGAAGAGGGGGAGGAGTGTCGTTTTTGTGTCATAGATGCACACACGCTGTTGGATTACGTGCTCTGATAATTAAGCCATTTCCATTTAGAGTTGACGTTCTCTGACAAGTAGCTCATCGGTCTTTCGGGGGAGGGAGCGTTTTCGGTGATCGGATAAAAACTTAATTGTTATGTATCGTATGATAATTAATGGTACACGATCGAGGGAAGGAGAACGTTCACAATTGCATATAAGAAACTATACACAGAGTTATACGAAACTGCATCCAGCGCTGATTTATCGGTTTCGTCTGATAGCAACAGATTACTCGAATCATTTTAATCTTGTCATCCATGCAGTTACATAGCTATTGTCTACGTGTATAGCGGAGTGAGAAGAGCATCTTACTGCTTCGAATTCTGATGTATATATGTATATATATAAAATATTATAACATACATTATTCCACAGTATATATATTTTCTGTCTGGTTTCAATGAGATCTTTTTGGATCTCGAGGGGAAGAATTGGTATAATATTTAGCGAGAGATAGATTGGGGGGCGAGGAACTCGCAGCAGTTTATTATAGTTGGGTCGAGCACCGGTTATTCGTGATATAGTAAATAATATATATATATATATATATATATATATATAAGAGAGTGCAGAGTGGTGAGGGTAGCGCCAAATTCGAATGCAGAACGAACCGGTGAGGAATGTTGGCAGGTTCTTCTACCGGCTTGACAAAATCATTAGGAGACTAAATCCAATAAAGGGGACCTCGTCGGCAGACCTGCCAGAAGAAAACATTCTCCGTGAAGCGATCGGCTGCATCGTAATCGGCATCAATGATAGCTTGAACCGCTCGCGACCGTGGAATTACACGAGTCACAGACACAAACACGAATGTGCATCATATATATATATATACACGCACCTATTACATTTCTTTTTCTCCAGGCGCATGCGAAGCCTTTTTGCATAGGTGCGTGCGTCCTATATATTAAATTAGTTAAGTAAATCGTTTAAATAATTTGGTGCTACGCTGGTGACACCAGCATGCACCGAACCGGTTATTTCCTCCGAAAAACAATCCCCGGGCAATCGAGAAAATTAGCCCCGATGACTGTCCAATAGGTGTCTCATCATTTCCAATGAGTAACAAACCGATCTCTTTTAACAGTTTTGGGCTTTTACTTTTGCCACTTTTCAGTTTTGCCTTTTAACACAGCTGTATATATAGGTACAGTAGCAGCAGCAGCGCGATTCTTCCCCGACTTCCGGTCTCGTTCGTTACGACGTGACTTTGAGATTTATTGAAATTCCCTTTATCAGGCAAATTGCTTTGGCTGTAAAGCACGTAACGGCTAGTAACGATCGATCTAGAGGGTCCCTTCCGAGAAAGGAGGACCGTCTCGGCTCTTGACGATTCGCTTGATTACCGTGACACACGGAATTACGCCAGTTTATAGCCAGAAATTCAGATCCGAGTTACGCACAGTTGGCGCCTTCCCCCAGATCATATTTTCTTCTCGCGCTTTTACGATTGAAATTTCCGAGACTCTCAGGAATGAAAGATATGTCAGTTTCTCTCTCTCTCTCTCTCTCTTCTTCCCTCTTCTTAATCGACGATTACTTTTCATACTTTCGTCCATTCAACCCTCTCACCTTGCAGATTTCTCCGTGAAACTCGACTTATATACCCTTGACGCAGCGTAGGCACATATATATATATATATATATATATATATATATATATGTATATAGGATAAATGTTGTGAATCGAGAGAGATTCGTGAGAGGAAATGGTTGTCGCGGTAGAGGAGGTCTTGAACGAGAAGACGGAGAAGAAGAAGAAGAATGAAGTTTTCTGAAGAGGGGTCCGCCAGGGATAATGGATATCTTTATTATCGGTCCTGCTGGATCGAGTTCATGCGAGTCTTCGAGTCGCGAACGCCGTTCCGGAGTCACGGCAGAGCAGGACGAGCAAGAGTTTCAGCCCAATTGGTCTGTCCCGCGCATAAATATTGATGAAAACGATAGGTTTATACACGAACGACAAGTCCTTGGTGGTTAAAAAGCCAGGAGATTTATCGGAACGCGGCTCCGCGTGGACAGCCATTTCTCCGCCGATCATACATCAAGCTGATCCTCCCTCCGACGATCCGATTCCAACCGATTCCATGCACCAGTTAGCCGCGATTCCTTTCCTAACAATATAACCGGCCGGCGCAGTCCTGCCCAACGCACCAAACGTCACTGTTTACAATCTATTCGCCACGATCCAATCCATCCTCGCGTTCAATATACTTCATGTTTCTGCGGCAGTCCGCGGGACACACTCGCCATAAAATCATCAAATATTTCAACCTCCGAATTTCTTCCATCATATTCTCGTGTTTCCTGCTAAATTCAAATATCGACTTTCTTGTCTCATACCGATCCCTTGTCCCTCTGACAGATTCCCAAGGATTCACCGTCTTTCCCCTGCACTTTTTCTTACAGAATTATTCACCTGGTGCAATATATTTATATACGCTGCTTCTTTCACGTTCCTTGGCCGAAATTCCATAAATTGTATACGCGTGCACGGGTGTTGGCAAATGTGCGCTGTATATATATATATATATATATACCGTCGTAAAAAATCCTGCATCCGTACACGAGTTTTAATCAAATTATTTTTCGATAAATCCAATAAAAACTCACGTCGAACATGAATCATTACGACTCGTGCGTGGCACTCCCGGCTTATGAGATTTCGCATAATTGACGACCGAGTGTGTTTTGCCCAGTGAGAGGAGATACGCCGGGGGAATAATTAACTGAAATATAATATCGTCGAGGAATTAACGAGTTTGTTAGCGTGTTCTTCGTAGCGGTGGATATATCCGGTAGAATTCAGGAAAAACTCTAGAGAATTATTTATAGAACCTATATATACCATTAAACTCTTATATGAATCTGAAATTATGCGAAAATCAGGTGGAGGCAATTTTTTCTCGGCCACTCATTGGGAGGAGTTTCTTATTCTTAATTACTTTCTACTTATCTTCGTACAACAGTCTTGGCTAGCGTTGGTCACGCATGAAATCGACGAAGCGCATACGCGTCTGTTTGTTACAATTATAAAATTGTGGATTTTGTGGTCCAAGGATGAAAGTCTTTCGTTTCTTCTGTAGGTGTCTCGTACACATATATATGACTGTTTGATAATTGTGCAGAACGATTCGCTTTATTTGGTTAGGACGCACGTCCGTTGTAATTGTAGTTTAGAGGAGTGGCGAGGATGAGGAAGGGGGGGGGGAAGGGTAAGAGCCGTCTGCTACAGTCATTAAAGTTGGTGATTTCGGGGCTCTATACATTGTTGGCGAAATCTCCTCAGGTGTTGCGGACTAGAAAAAGGGTTTCACGTTTTTCAGTGCAGGTGTTCCGTTCGTCAGTGTTCGTGACGATAGGCTCATCTGAATTTCAAACTACAGCGACCTACTAGCTGTCGATTCAGCTGTGATTAGAGGTAGCTGGTACTGGCGTGTTGCGGCTCGAGCGACCAAATCGAGGAGTCGAGCGGCGAGGCCCAGCCAGACGTCCCAGCCAGACACGAGGGTCATTGTCGTTCTCTCCTCCCCCTCCCCTCCCCTCCCCCTCCCCTTTTCCCATCCCTATTTCAATAAACGAGCGAGACTCTCGAAGCTATCACGTGCTAGCTCGCGATTATTTCCTGTCAATCCCGCGACACTTTCCATCAACCTGCGACCATCACCTCGCAACGCTAATTTCTCCTCCTTCGTTAAAATTCGATGCCTCGCGTCTCGAGATGTCTCACTTTTTCCAAATTCCCACGACTGTCCTCGCTCTTGCAGCATGATTTGGCCAGTGCACTCTCTCGTTTTCTCACATTTTATATTATATTCGTGACACTGGAATTGCCAGGAGGATATACATATTTGCATCGGTCTAACCGCGTGATTGGATGTTAATTTTCTTTTACCACATTTTTGCAATCTTTATCCCTCGGCACGCATGCATACTACATTGGCGCGTCTCTCGTCGGGCGAAACATCTTTTTTTCGGTTGCCAGCACTGTCATAAGTCGTAATTAATGACACTTTGTTTAGAGAAACCGTATTAATCGCAGTGTCTCGTGGGAATTGGTTTTTCAAAATTTCGAGAATAGCCCATCATCAATAACCCTCGATTAATTGCCGAAGCGTACGAAATATCGTTGCTCGTTGTATATATAGGAGTGAATCGCTCGAGAAGGATATCGTATAAGTTTGAAAATTTATGAAGACAGTGGAGGATCGTTTTTCGCGATACTTTCCAGGGGGTTCGCGATATGGATAATATAAGGGGCTGCCGAGAGAAAAAGCTGTCATTTGCATTACTAATACAGCTATAAATACAATACATATAGTTATATACTGTATATAGAGAAGGGAGTAACGGTCTCGCGGTTGAATCCGATGATGAGCGGAGCTGGTATAGAAAATAAACTCGTGGAGCCTCGCGATGTGACAGGTATCCAGCTACACTGCTTTTTCAAGCTTGCTGACTAACCTCGACGCACTGTGGCAGTATTTACCTTCTCTCCTCTTCCTCTAGTCTCCCCCTTTCCATTACCCAGTTCCCTCTTCCATTTCCCATGGAAGCCAAAGATCACTTTCCACGAACATTTGTCATTTGCAATTTAACCGTGGCAAAGTGACAGATGCATATGATTTCCATTTTTCTCCTCCTTTTATAGTTCACCAATCTCTATTATACCGCAGTGGCTTCTTTTAAAGAGTCTTGCAGAAAAACGCAACTCTTTCTATTTTCTCCGTCGTAAAACTATCCAATATAACGAATCGCGTGATAAAAATCATCAATCGCGAGTAAATAGATTTTAATGGAGATTTTTGTTGATTTATTTCGTAGCTGGGGATTTTTCATGACAAATTGGCTTTATTCTTGAGCAGGAAGGACCGCTGGAGGAAGTGATACCGGGTACTTGTTAAACGCGCGTACTTACGTCGCGTCTTATGCTTTATGGTTCCACGCGACACATATTTCATTCCTCGCTCCCTACTAATGGCTGCGCGCAGCTATATCTAGTAGAATTTCCCTTTATACACGTACCAACACATTTATTATACCTGGTATTCTTCTTCTTTCGGCGAGGCTTGCACACACGCACGCACATACTCGCGTAGACTATCGTATACACATATATACGTTCGTGGAGAATTTTTCAAGTCTCGGCTCAAGTAATCTCTCTCTCTCTCTCTCTCTCTCTCTCTATATATATATATATATATATATATAGTGATACACACGAGTAATACGAGCTTGGCTTTTCTTTTGGCAGGAAATTGGTTTTAGGATGTGTATAATTGGCCGGTTGGATATTGAAATTAGGAAGAGCGTGAAATCACGCAAAGCTAATGCTTGGGGGGTAGTATAAGTGGGGTGTCGAGGTGGTGAGAGAAGCGAGGCATGAAGCAGACGGAACGGATTTAAGTGGCACGGCACGCACGGACCATTCGACTGTGCAGCGGCTATCTGTCGCATAGAAAAAAGGAATATATCGATTAACAATGGAGAGCAGGAGCCTCGGAAATAACAATAATGGCAGAGCTTATGGCGAAAGAACCGCAGCGGATGCAATGAAAAGGACTCACACCAGACTACTGTCTGCCACCCTGCATCGGAAACAGAATAGTCAAGTCTTAGATCAGAATGGCCAAAATATTAGAGAGCCAAGCGGCCCTATCCTCCTATGATCCTCCAGACACCGCAGACCAAATTTAATAATCCATATATATTGCCATCTCGACCACAAAACCCTACACTATTCTCAAAGGTGTTAATCAATACACAACCTGAAAAGGCCAGAAATTGCTTTTCATCGTAGAATATTTATTAGACCACATATGGGTCGATCTCTCCTGCAGTCTTTCATCTTTCTCCATTTTTCAATATTTAAACAGCCCGATTATTCGCCCATTTCACTGCAATTAGATGTATACCGAAACGCATCGTGGATGCATCACTGTTCGTTCTTCGTTCTGAGGGAGATGAGTGAGGTAAAATGATCCTTTTGCTACATAGGTATTAGAGATTTTAACACGACAAAAATAAATACCGCTGCTTGTACTTGTTCGTGCTTTTTATGATTGCCAGATATACCTATATAGTGTTATAATATTTATAAGTTGTAATTTTACCCCCACCCTCCTACATTTATACGACCACGAGATTTTATTCGTTCAATGAATTTTTTTATAGCCTTCCGGTGAGAGAAAGAAAATTAATTCATTTTAGACAGGAATTTGCTGGGATTGGATGAACTTATTCGTTAGTGCACGAGATTATGACGCGTTTGCTCGCGAAAAAATCCGGGATTAACGATGCTCGCTTTTTATTCTCAAGTTTCACGTTAACCTTATTATTCCGAGGATGAGTCACGTGGTTTCTCTGAAGAATCGAAGCTCGCTGTAACAGAACTAAAGTGGGATTTTCTCATGGATTATACTGATAGCACTGTATTATTTGTTTAAAGAAATTGGTAGCACTTGAAATTAGCGGCTGGATGAAGGGTGGGGGGAGGGGGTGAAATTGAGAAGTTTCGCGAGAGGGAACTCGGTAATAATTAATGTTGACTGGAATATTAAGGTGATAACAGTACTTTGGTTGGACAATGATTCATGTTTCTAGCATTGCATCCCCGCCTCTCAACGCGCCGTTTGAATTATACGTCGTTTGAGAAGCGACGCGAGAGGAAAAAGGCCAAGAGCGGAGCTGTAATTATTATTAACGACGATCATTAAGCGATTGATAAAAACAGACGGGTGCGGGCAAATACGCGTGCATCCGATGGAGTTACACATACCAGCTCGACAAATTTGTTCATTGACGCTAAATGGAAATGTTTGCTGGAGAAAAAAAATAAAGAAAAGAGGAATATGGAGGGAGTGGGGGGGGGGGGGATCCTATCGAAATTTTAAATAAAAGCTATTTTATCCTTTAAAATGACTCTATTCCCACCAATGAGTCCTCGTAAATAAGTTGCATAAATATATATTCATTATTCTGACATTGCTATAACAGCTCGTTCGCGAGACTCGCCTTTTTCAATTCCTAAACGGAATTCACGTCCGGTTTTTCTCGTCATTATTATTATTCACAGTCATACACGTATATATGCAAAAGCGATTAAGGATACGTCTCGTGGGATGATTTGCGACTGGAGGAATCGTAAGAAGAGCTAGCTTAATTAACGGATTAATTACTGCAATGAGAAGCTTATTTATTTCCCATGCGAGACTCTCCCTCGCGATTGCGGATTTTCCCTGAAAAATATAGTATAGGTACACGCTCGCTATTAGCGAGCAATTTTTGAAAATTGTTGAATTTCCCTGGTATAAATAAGTCAGTTACGAGGGAAAAGGTTGCATGGTCTTTCCGTTTGGTCGTCGAACGACGAGGGTGCATAGATCACGATTGGAGCGCGGAGGTGGAGCGAGTAATAGTAAATAATAGCGTGGCAGAGAGGGAGCATTGTTCGGATGAGTTATGGGAGGTGGTCGGAGATCTCGCGGAAAAGACCAGTTCGCGGCATTTCCACCATTGCGTTCCAGCTTTAGCCAGGGATGACCCTCGTAAAACTTCCGGCTCTTATATTTGCTTGCCAATCTTCATCGCTCTATACCGTTCTACTTTCTCCGACGCTGCGGATCCTCCGCGAATTCCTTCCAATTTACTTCCGTTTCTCAAAAACAACTGTATACGTTTATATATGTAGGAAAAACCCTGGCGATTGTGCTCGCGTACGAGGAACCGAGCGCGGAAGGTCTGCGGAAATAAGGGAGAGGCGTGTTTCCGGCATAAACAAACTTGACCTGGCAACAAATCAAGCAGACACCTCGCGAGGCTTTCACGGTAATCAGCTAATTCGCGATAACAACTTAATTCGGAGCTCGATGCTTTCGATCAAACAAAGTGTAAGCACTTAATTCGCCTAATAAGAGGCTTCTAAAGGTGAGAAGGCGTTTCTTGCTTACCTACCATTACCCCGTATAATGATTCTTCGGCAGCACATGTGCTCCACCGAAAATCACCCCCACCCCGAATCCAATCACGAGCCTTTTCTTACAATACACTTTAAACATTAAGTAATCGACAAATTTGAGCTTTGATGCTGCTCGCTCCGCCCATCGCAATGGCCAAAATTCATCCCACCTTTGTTTTTACCTCAATCATCCTCGAAGCAAATATCCTTTTTTATTATTAAGTATAATCCGATTATCCACAATTTGCACTGGGCATTGCGATAATTTCTTTATCAGCATCCATTATGCCACGACCCAACACCTTCCACGAATTACTTTCTATAAGCATTCATTATTCAACCGCAAGGACTCTTTATGGGACGATAGCCAATAAAATCCCATTATATCGTAGCAGGATTTTTTTTATCAAAGCTGGTCTCATTTTCTGGGAGTAAGCCAGTAATTCTGACATGCACCGATTTCAGGAATTCCCATCAAACTTGGAATAATTGTCCTCGTGGGATTTTTAAATATTTTAAAATTACTCTCGAAAGTTTCTAGTCTTCTGATAAATAGTCGATTATATTTCTAGAAGAATTCTGTGTCCTCGTTATACTGAACTTTGACCCGTAAGGTAAGATTTGTACATATTTCGTCGTTACCAGCGTTGTTGGCGCTGATAATCGTAATTGTGCCGAAGCGTTATGACTTTTTGAGAATGGCAGACCGTAAACATAGCAACCACGCCTTTCCTGCTAGACGTGGAAGGCACCGCGGAGGTTAAAAGCTTCTAGAACAGGAGATTACCACTTTCTACGCTCTCCTCTTGCCATCTTCTCGTAGATTCTCGCCCCGAGATAACCCATTTGCCACTGAAACTGCTCTTCGCTTTACGAGCACGAATTCTTTCGTCGAACGGCTTACCGGATTTCCTCATAATATCAGACAAAAAAACACAAATCTCACCGCTACGCTATCACTTAACAGCTTTTAAGCATTACCTTAATTAATTTATCTTCTATTTCTCAAAGCTCCTCCTCTCTATCTCTTTATATATATACCTAACATTATAATCCTGATAGTAATCGCAATACACACACACACACACCAGCATATCATTTGAATCAAATCAATACTGATCTAAAACACTGCAAGATTAGTGAATAAACCATTGAGCTTGTTCCTCCATGATAATATTCTTCCTAGAAAAGGAAAGTAGAAAGGAACACTCGAAAGAATTCCTATATCGACATCAGAGAGGAAATGATATTTCAAGTGGAATGATTGGTAGTTGATAACTTACGCGTTGCCAGCTAGGCCATATAATGCACTCGTGCGGTGCGATTGTCTGCAATGAAGAGACAACAATGTGCCTCCCAAACACTTTGGATTTCAGCAGAAACAAGTTCTGAATTTCACTTACTTCTAGTGCAATTTCACCAAATATATATAATATTATCCGCAGAGTAAAATTTTGAACAATTTTAATGATCGGACTGTATATACGGACGAGGCAAAGGCCAATTGGGAGTTTGGAAAGAGTGATCCACGCCACTTTATTGTGTATACAATGTGTTAGAGTTCTTGAGGGATGGCTGAAATTGGTCGACAAGGACAAGTAGTCGTGTCAGTTGGTCAAATGTCGATTGATCGGAGTGCTCTTGGTCGATTGTCTCACGTGGAAAGGTTCGTTAGTCTCGTTCGAGCTGGAATTCCTGCGGTGACCAGCACGAATTTCCAGGTTCTCCCTCGAGGCGAGGTAGTGGGGTGGCAAAGGGGTACCAGGCAATTACATCGGAGAACAATTACAGGTTGGCACGTCCACTCGGTGCCATCGCGGCTTTTTCTGCCTCTTGGATTCTTTGGCCAGGAACGCCGAGGAAACCTTCTTTCCTGGGACGTTCGGTAGAATGAAGAAGGATGCGAGGATGAGAGCTCCCCCCTCCCCCTCCCCCTCCCACCACTCCTCTCCCACTCGCCTCTCTCACTCTTTACATCACGGCGTCAATGAATAATTTCATGATTTATACAATTATTATATTCACACTCTTATAAATATATATATATATATATATATATATATATAAAATCCACACTCTTTCTCGTTGTACGACAAAATGAATTATTCTCGTTCCTATAAAATCAATTCCCGGAGAGATTGATAAAAGTGATGACCAATTTGGCCGAGTGATTATAAATGTTAATTGACGGGATGAGAAAAAGTGGTAGAATTATCACGGGGAAAGGTAGTTAATAATATTTGGACAGTGCGTGAAAAAGGTGATGGTCGTTCGACCGGATGAATAGGGTTAACGATCGTCGCGGTCAAATCTCAATTAATTATCGCAGCAGGCTGGGCAACTTTTCAATTTCTCGCCAGTGGACTCCGGCTGGTAGAGCGATTTGCTGGCAAAAAACGTCGGTCTCGGAGGCGTCGACCGGATGAATCGAGTGACGATTGCACCATCGATCTTTAGCGACCGTTTCTCTATAATCCGAAGAAATGACAATTTCTTTAAAAAAAAAAACTCCCACCGCATTGAAATAAACGATCGTTAATTGACACCACGGATTATCGAAGACCAAACAAAGAAATACCGAGTTCCATTGTTTCTTTCTGTTTTTCAATTCCACCGTTTCCATCGATTTTCCAGAGCCAGGTAACGCAACACTTTGAATCTTCAGCGATCGATTAAAAAAATTCGTATATAGTTTCTTATCTAAAAAAACCGCCATTGAAGTATGGATGACCATTAAATGACAGTCTTTTATTCATCGAAGAATAATAAAGAAGGAAGTATGGAGAGTATTCCAAAGTGAAAAGGAGACAACGACTGTCTCGAAGGGAAAATTGATTAAGGGTAAAAGCGGAAATGTAGTGGCTCGAGTTATATTTAGCGTGTCTTTGGATTAATGGTTGCTCTATGATAAAAAGGTAAAGAGTTTTGCAGGCAATGCAAAGGAAGGCACCGGGAGGCCGGAATGACAAACTATTAAGAGTTGTTGTTTGCATTACGGGTCTTCCAAGGAATACTAAACGCGAACACATGTGAACAGAGGCGCACGGAAACACGGGGTACATATATATATGTATATAAAGAGAGAGAGAGAGAGAGAGAGAGAGGTCGGTGTTTCGAGTTGGCGCGCGCGAGCGAAGCTATTATGCCTGCCTCACTTTGTGCAATGACAGGCACTATCCGCAATTACTACCGCTTTCCATTATTACCGCAACTTTTTTCCAGCCTCGCTAGCCGGTAGCGATTAATTATTCGCGTACACGTGCGGACGATGGAAAATCGCATTATGCGACTATCAGCTACGTCAATTAAATAAATTCCCTCGGCTAGCTCTGGGGCATTAGCGTCCGAGGTGCTAAATCAAGCTTCAATCTCATCTGAACTTCAGTTTTTTCCTTCCTCGGTACGCGCGGCCAACCCGTTATTATGATTATGATTTTATTTGTTATCATTGTCGGTAGCGTACGGGGAAAAACTTTTCATCGTTGGGGCGTGACTCTGCTTAGCGAGAAGCAATTGACGAGTGTATTATGTATATATATATATATTATGTGTGTATAATATACAGAAAGGTCGGTGTGCGATGAGAGATCCTAGCCGAGAAATTATCCACGATGAGTCTATTATTATCTTCTAGGTGTTTACTGGTCCTTGCCAGTATATGTACACCTCTCTTTCTCTCTCTATCGTGTATATGATTTTATAACACGAGCAAGCATTATTGATTCTTACCAGGGATTGATAAGGGGACTGAGATAGCAGGAGGCGAGAGAGGGAGAAAATGATAGAGATAGATGGATGGATAATTTATTGTTAGAGTGAGAGAGAGAGAGAGAGAGAGAGAGAGAGAGAGAGAGAGAGAATCGGATGGCGTTCGGTTTTTCAGGCACGCAGAGCTAAAGGGGAAGAAGAGTAGAAGGAGGGGACTGATTGCGCGGGATTCCCGCTTTGAAGTGGCACCGCCGATGTTCCTAACCATCTCGACTCGTTACCAGTCTCGAGGATCCAGGGGACTCCCGTCTCCTGCAGGCCAGGAGGTTCAACCTACCTCCTTTTCTTCGAGTAACCGAACGTCACAGCAATCGCCCAGAAAACCATCAAGGTCGAGCATCGATCACTCTCCTTTTCCGTTTCACCATTTCATTCATCGCGTTAAACCATCGATTATTCCCTAATAAAATAACTTGTATCAACCGCTGGTGTGCGTAATGAGAGAATCTCGTGCATCCTGGAGAAAAAGTATATCGAATTAGCGGTTTATTAATGCGACGATGGAGGCTTTTTGCCAGGGGGTTTGTTTATATAGAAGTAAGTTAATTCAATAAAAGTTCTTCTCGCAGTTGGTTCGTACAGTGGCATGGGAGTTCGTAGAAATGGAGCTACGTGAAAACGTGATAATGCTTAGCAGCTGGTTAAACGGGATCGGTTTCGGTAGCATCCGCGAGGACCCTAAAATTAATTGCTCCTTACTCGGGATCGCCGTAAGAAGTTCTTCTCGAATTCGAACCGCCTATATATATACCTGCTGCAACTCACGCCATACTGGGAGACGCGCTCCTGCACCTACCTTTTTGCCATCATCGACGACTGGTGAGAAATTCAATGCTGCCAAGCTCCTTCATTTCCTAATTAAGATTTTCGATCTATCGTCTTCGCTCTTTTTTCTAAGACTAGATTCGATAAATAAATGAATGTGAGATTGCATTGAAAAACTTTGGTATTTTGTTGGAATATTGTAAATAGAAAAATATAGTTATCTGTGGAGAATTGGAGAAATGAGAGAGGTTTTGCTCGAATGAAAAAAAAATATAGTGGAAAGGATAATGTTTGTGCGAATTGCTATTAGAGTCGTGTATTACGCGTACCGCGAGTTATGCTAACGGAGCTAAAGGATATATTAATGGTTAATGTATAGTGCAGAGGAGCATCGATGCTGAATTCGGAGTACGATGTGAAATAATAAGAGCAAAAGGAGCTTTTCCCAGGTGGGAAACTGAAACAAACGACCCTATTAAAAATATTAAACGAATAAGCCATCTGGGCTTTACTAATTTTTGCAATGATACAGAAATAAGGGTATGTTTGAAATTTCACACATGAATATTCATTGATTCCGAGACTATATGTATAAATTTTTAATTTTGTTTGTGTATAAGGAATTCCTATAGGTACGTCTGGTGGAACACATTTTAATTGTTAATTTTAATGGGCCTTCGTTTGATTAATAGATTTAAATTTTATGGCGGAATCTGAGCAAGATACCGCAGAGATAGTATTTCCTGACTGTAGAAAGATCAGGACCCGAATCTCGCTTCAAGGTCACATTGAGTTATGACGCTAAACCTGAAAGATTTTGATTTACAAATCAGCATTTAACTGGGATCATTGGCCTAAATTTATCTGTAAAACAAAAGAAAATGTAGAAAAAAAGAAAAGAATAATTCACATATCTCATCAGCAGTTTGAAAAGTGAAATGGCAAATTGCTTGATGAATGAACTATTCGTCTTAACGAGAAACGTGCATAAATAACGACTAATCGCGCAAATTTTCTAGAATCCTAATTATACGCGCGTCACTGTTTACGAGACAAATTTGGGAATCAATCAGGATTAGCACTGGGACGTAAAGAAAAATTTATCGATATTTTGGAAGCAACGTGGTAATTTGCAACGCTGGGAAATTGACACGAAAATACATGCTTGGACATGGGTGAATGATAAAATGAAAAGTTTGGTAATAGTGCATGGTAGTAAAAATTTGTTGAGTTTTGGTCTCTTAAGATTTTATATCGTGGGAGTTGTGTGGTTGCAGCAGTGGACTGTGTTTGGCTAACGGTGTGAGTTTTTCGATGATTTGTTGTTTGCTCGTGGATAAATGGCGACGCTGCGGCGAGATGACGATAACGATGATGACGGGTTTGGGGTGTCGAGGCAAGGGATATGGGGAGAGGAGGGGGAGGGGGAGGGGGATTGATATTAACCGCGCGCGAATAGCTCCGGTCCTTTTACCTCGTTACGAGGAAATAAATCGGCGAGGTCGTCGTCGAGGTCGACTTGTTGTGCGCCCGCCGATAGCAGGTCAGCCAACGCTGATTCGCCATTACCCATCAGGGATACGAACAGTACGTCGACTTCTGGGTGGTAATTAGCTCCAATCCCAGTTATGGCGTCGTATATCTCGCGCTAATTTTTCCCTGGCTCTAAACCTCGACAGGCGGTCCCTCTGTTCGCCATTTTTACCTCGCTCAAAACTCTTTGTCAACTAAATATTCCTACAGCGAGTCTGCCTTATACTTTCGATCCTCCAATTCGCAACATCTTTAATTATCACATCTCCGTCATACTAAAATACTTTCGTACTTTCAACGCGTTTTGTATACACTATACATTTTTGCTCGATAATCATCGATCGTGGATATTATTTGTCCACTCGATTTGAAACTGTCTCGAGACTTTCCTCGTGAGAGGGGTCAATGACCGGTATCGCAGATGGCTGCAGTGTTTTTTTAAGAGCTTTTTTCGGGACAGTTGTCTAGGTCAAAAGCAGTGTGTTATATAGGTAGAGATCCGGTGTTTTTCCTGTATGGCGTGTGAAGGTCGGTGCGTCTCAATAAGCTGATCCGATCGATGAGAAAAAATTTGTAGTCGAAGAAAAATTGGTGGGAACGTTGGTCCATAATGGCTGATGTGGGAGGATGAATTAAGATTTATCGGAGTAGACTGGAGGGAGAGGAGTGTGTGTAGGTTTGGGGAAGGGTAAGCAAAAAAATAAGAGCCTGGAATGGCAGGTGTTTAGTTATTATTATAGTTATACTTGATCGTTTAATTCATATATGAACTCAAGGAAATGACGTTTAACCCTTTTAAAATGGATCGTCACTTCGATTGAGACGTTTCGAAAAGGTGTGGAAGTACCGGAAGAACCATTTTCTAAAACGAGTCAGCCCTTTCACTTATTATATCTCACTATATACTTTTACCAATCGATTCTGTATCAATGATTCGATTACGTGTCCACTTTGCACACTCTTGGATTATTTAACAAATCCAATTAAAGAAACTTCCGATCAAGGGTCTATAATGACAAGTTTGTGTCTATAGAGTCTCATCGTTTGTCGATAGGAATCGAAGAAACTCCATATTTTTTGTTTTTTTTAACTCCATTCAAGGAGAGAACGAAAGTCATTAATGTATTCGTCGTATAGCGATGCAGTGATTTAACGCGACGTGAAGTTTACTCGTTGAAAGGATCAACTTCCGGGCGTTGCTTGATAGCCGAAGACAGATCTGGGAGCCCCTAGTCATTTCCGAAGAAATCACGCACTGTCACGTCGTCAGATTGGCGATCGCGATCGGCATGACTCGCTACAAATCTTCAATTTCACATCTTCTTTTCGTTCTGCCGCAGCATCCTAAAACCAGAGCAGTGTCATTTCGAATTAAATAAACTATATGCTCGTAGCCACGACGAATTTCCAAAAGATGAAAAGGAAACTAAAGTCTTTTCAAGAACTCGAGTCAGACGTGAATAAAGAATCGTTACAATATTCAAGAAACTACAGCTCATTTTCTTCTTTTTTTGAATCTATTGAGAGTCGAGCTCAGTAGCGAGATGAGAAACAGGACCACCCGAACAGCTCGGAAAATTATTGCGGTATAATAGTTGAAACAGTGTGCTCTCGCAATTGTGTAAAATTTTTCACGAAAACTACAATTTTCCAGTAGGCTCTTTTACGAGACTACGTATATTAGCGAGGCATATCTTATCGACGATTTATACTCTCGAAATAGCATAGAATTATCGGAGAATTCGCTCGATCATGCAGCAGAGAGTATTTTCCAGTGAGAAAAAGAGGAAACTTCAAATGGCTTGGGAGTAAGAAGAAAATATATAGCGAGGAATAATTTGGACCATCGGCAAAATCGACGAAGGGGTGACACGAGGGAATGAAGAGATTATGTAGTGACTATAATTGAGTGACGTCACACACGGATGTATGTATATACGATGCTTGTGTCGAATAATAAAACGTACCGAGCGTGTGGTTTGATTCGTCGCGTTGTGAGATAATATGATGCGATTATTAGTCCAATGGCTTTCACGCTTTTTCTTTTCTTCCCCAAAGAGCAGTTTGCTATAATAGGTGGTTCACTGAATTTTCTACCCACGATGACCAGTAGCTTCCACTGAAACCATCTTCAACAATGGCTGCATTATCTCAACCCTCCTCAATAGCCATTTTCGCAGTTACGTATATACAAATAATTAGATTAGCTCACTTTCCAGGGTGGTCCTTTTCAAGTCTACGTATTAATTCTATTTTTTTGGATAATATATTAATAATATTTTCAAAATTTGCCAGTCGAATAAATTGTTGTCAAATATTTCTGGAATATATTGCGATTTCTAGAAGGACTCTGGTGTTTTTTGATTTTATATTTTATTTGGTTGCTATATTCCTCTCTCTCTCTCTCTCTCTCTCTCACACACACACACACACATACGGATAGGATCTATCCATTTCTTTCGCGAGGAAGATGAGCAGAGTTAGTTGAAGTGCAGACGAAGTACCGTTCGCCGGTTTATTGACAGATCGTTGTTGGTGCCGTTGTCAATGCGTCTTCATAAATCACCCATCAAGGACAAGAAATATCTCCCTCCACCCTCCTCTCTTGCTATCCCACAACAAAACGCCAATGGACAGTTAGCCAAACGGTCGACTGGAGAAAAATTTAATAAGTTATAAATTAAAATTTCCTACCCAGCATTTCCTTATGGGCTATCGATCCAAACGAAGATGACAGGATCAGGATATGAATTGGCCTGGCTAGCAATCTAAGCAATCCTTCATTTCTTAATTACAATTCTCGATAATAGAATTCGCTATTCGACCGATTGAAAACCTTACAATAATGATAAATTTGCACTAGATTTATTTATCGTTTTACTTTTGGTAGGATTTTAGAAATTGAAATAAATGGTTAAAATTATAGGAAGAGCGTTATTATTGTTGCACGGTATATTAAAAAACAGGAAGCATGCACGTGCGTGGATCGAGTTTTAAGAGTGGTATATAGCACGTGTGGGAAGCTGTTGGAAAAAATCGAAGACTTTGATGAAAAGATGAAGGAAGGTGGTCGGATACCTGGTAGAGGAGGAAATAATTCTTTAACGATTTTCGAATCTCATGGGTGCATTGTTACTTAATTCGCCGGCTCGCCTTGGCCACAATGGGTGGTCCGCTTGAATTTTCCTACTTTTTCATACCGAAAACGCACCCCGTTGAGAGCACCGCGTTGCAAATTACCAAAAAAAAGTGGATCACGCTGACCCACGAGTCATTCTTCCTCAGTAAACCACCTAGATTTCGTATATATATATATATATATATATACTTGCGTCATCAGAGGATAATAATACTGGTCACTCTTAATCCTATCCTAACTTAATTCTTTCACTCTATTAATCTTACCAAAAGATTCATTTTCAAGGAAAAGCAACAATACATTCTGGAATTATTTTGTAGCATTCATATTTGGATAATTTAAAAATCTCTATTCAGCTACTGCAATTTCATCTAATCAAATTATTACTTTTCTTATTTAATCTCGAATTCCTTCAGACTGTTCACAAAAAAGAAACTATACATTGTTGAGTTTCTCGCGTATATATAAATGAATCTAAAAATCGAATAGAGTCGTGAGACTAATCTCGATTAAAGTCTATTATCGCTGATTTAGTTGAAGCGAGTAATAGCAAAGCTGTAAAGTGGTGGGGGCGTTTCCTGCGCGACTCAACAGAGCATTGAAATCTCCGATAAATTTCCCTCGCTTAAGTCCACGCCCACGCACGCGCTTAAATTACGATCCCAGCTAAACAACTCGAGTCTCAAAGTTTACAAAAGTCGGATTAATGTAATCGTACAGTATGGGAATGAATTCTTCCAATCCGAAAAACTTGCAGACTTTTTTCCTCGACGACCACCTCGAACATGGTCTACTTTGCCCGTGAATTAAATTTGCTGGTTGTATTGGAATCCAATACTATAGTGCAAACAACGTTCTAGAGATTTGCACGAGTGCTGCAGTTTGTCTAAATGATTTTTCTATCCAGCAGATTTACATTGAATGGAAGATAAAATTAGGAGAAGGGACTAGATTCGATTTATTATATATAGTTTTAATACTCTTCATTCTAATTTTTGCATCTTGATTATCGAGTATGTGGAGTGGTTTCGCGTCAGTTTAAAATTATACGTAAAATGAGGAAAGAGAATTTCAAGAATATTTTACTTATCAGGAATGAATCATTTTAAGGAGTCCTGAGGCCATTAAGGATAATTCTGATTTTTCACCATCCTGGAGACGTTTGGATGGGCTCGGGACGTGCATGAAATTCAATGGACTCGAGAAATGACGGTAAGTAGCTATGGTTGGTGACTAATTAGCGCAATAATTTACTGATTGAGAAGAGAGACTGCTAGGGCGTCCCATTAAAGGCAAATCGGGCGTGGTTTTCAATCGGTGGCGCCGATATCGTTAAGGCGAACCGTAAATATCTCACGCAGGCTGCATTTACTTGATCTTATTTGAGCTTGCCGTCGCACTTAAGGATAATTTGGCGGCTCCTTCAATGAATTACGTCCATAGCGATAATTGTGGGAAATCGAATGAGATTCGTTTGTTTTGGACAGACTTCTTGCAGTATATAGAGGTTGCTATATATATAACAAACACGTATAAAATATGTAACCTCATTCTATTATATCAATTCGTCTTTGCTCTCCTATTAATTCCTACAAAGGAATCTTTAGCTGTACCACTGATCTCTGAAATAAACTTTAGATCGGTTTTCGACCGTATGGTACGATTGGATTGGACGATGATAGCTCAAGGATTGAGATGCTGCGCGAGAAAAGTCGAAGTCAGGATCGATTATTCCGTTCTTTCACGATGTATTTTAAAAGGATTCCATGGCCAGAATGATATGCCATTGTCTATGCCTCTTTTAAGGGGCGACTAAACTGTCCTAAGAACCGTGTAACGCGTTTCCAGCTGGTTTTACCACCCAGAGTGCACGGAACATTGCCAAGTGATCCGATAAAAGCGCGATTTCCACCTTCAAAGGAGCCTCCTTCGCGTTTTCACGCACGCTGCCACGCAACTGCAATACAAGGAAAATCCCATTCTTCTCACTCTCTCTCTTTTGTATGGCCAAAATTGAGCTGCGTTCGATTTTTTATGTCATAATCAGGCGAAACCCTTGCCATGATCCATGGTCCTGTAGAGTGACTTGACAATTTTTCGGAATTTTTTTATATTCTGCCTTGAGAAAAAATAATTGTTTTTCATTTTTTACAATTCTCATATGCTCTATTTGTAGTTTCAATTATTAATAATGATTAAATTATTAAATTAATAAGTGGATTAATATTATTCTCAAATCTTAATACTATAATGTAAAATTAACTGGATGCTTTTCGTTTTGCTAAAAACATTATTGGATCTGTTTCCCATGAGAAGATTAAAATTGAAAACCTCATGGGATCCTCGATCTATACGACTCCATATAATCGGGAACAATAATGGATAGGATGAATGTACATCTTAAGCATTTTATCCCACAGGAGATGGGTCACGTTTCCCTCGCTATTTATTCTCATCGAACTTTACCTCTCTCGATTCCTCAAAACTACAATTTATAACGCAAATCTGTCGGTATAAAGACCAGTGAATTTTTCCACAAAACTCTTACGCAATTTGAAACTAAAGGGGAATGTGAAACAAATTGAGGAAAAAAATTGCAAATCCTCGTCGTCGTTCCGAAGAAAGCCGACTATAAAAGTGTAAATATTGAAACGGATTCAGAATAAGAAAAAGGAAGAGAATAATTGGCCCATTTCGCGATAATCCTAAGTAGCGATCGTACAAGGTATACAAAGGGACAAAGGGAGAACGATTTGAAGAAAGCGAATTTCGAAGGATACCGTAGAAAGTAAAATGATGCGTGAGGATGGGAAGCTAAAATGATACTATAAGTCGAGGGAAGGATTGAAAAAATGAAGAATACAATAAAAGAGGATGGTAGATATATATACGATTTACGCAAAATCTCTGCCAAGCAAGTAACTGCGTGGTACATACATATATATAGGAAAAAGGTAAGAAGATAAAGATAGGTAGCGAAGGTACATGGCAGATCCCAGGGGGAGAGTCGTGAGAGAGAAAGAGAGAAAAGTATATACGAAATAAAAGTCGAGTGGAGTTTGGAAATCTGGTATAGCAATTGTGAGTTTTGGGGCGATATTGGTCGAGTCCGAAGGTGCCCTGGGGGACGATTCGTACTTGCTCTGGGTGAGGTGGACCATTTGGGCAATTGTCAAGGGGATAAGGGGGGAGGGGGGAGGAACTGCAATCGGTGTTCGATTGGCGAGTCCAGTGCCACGCACACGCTGGCCTGTAATCAGGTGTATAGCCCGAGCAATGCTACGGCAAAACGGATGGCTCCGTGGATCCTCTTTTATTCTCCGCGTGTCTGGACCCCTTTAAAGTACTGCCTGCCCGTATTTTAACGTGAAGGACGCGGCACGCGGAAGACGCCCGGATCCTATCGCAATGCTCGCTTTTTGCGGAAGTCAAAATCCATCGAGACACTCACGCTCGCTTCACGCTACCAACGATTCGGGAGGGTGCCGCCACTCGCACGCATCTCTCTTTCTCACCCCCTCCTGAGAGAACTCTCGTGTATACGAGAACCAGCCGAGAGTCGCGCAACGGCGCAGAATCCTCCACACTTCCGTTTTACGTCGATTCTTTTCGAATGTTCAATTTACCTGCTCGCAATTGCAAGCAAATTTACGAACACGACGGTTGTAACCTCCCATCGATCGTGTTCGAGATAAAAAGTCAAACTCTCTTGGTACCTCGAATCTATTCGAGTGTCCTGCTTGAAAGCGAAAAATGTCTGCTTCTCCGTCAATGGCATTGGAGGTATAAGTATATGTATATATAAGTTGATGCGTTTTCATGGACGAGTGTACGTAGCATTGTGTTCGTGTACGTGATCTTCGAAAGTGCGAAGAGATATAGGATAAGAGGCACGTTCGCTCATTATAATTTCACGTATGCGCAATAAGGGGAATATTGCGTGCCACGTGGTCGGTGCACTTGGGAGGGATTAGCGGAAGGATGGAAGGAAAATACGAAGGAAACAATTATTAACAATGATTATTCCGAATACCTCGCTTACGTAACTATAGCAGTCCGTTCTCCATAACTGTGCCCGTAATTAGTGTCAAAGATTTCGAGGCCTCAAATGGTCCAATTAAATTCTCCCCTCATTTATTTACCCATTTGCTGTTGATTCAAACGTCAAGATGCATGAGGCCATAATTGATAACTCGCAATATATATGTCCAACAAATATAACCTGAGCTTTGATTAGCGTATAAAATATAAGTTGCCGTATAGGAATGTCAATTTTATCGCAGTTTATTCATTAAATTCAATGAAATCCAGAGTTTCAGGAATTGGAGAGTCATAGGTTCGTGGATTTTTGGTTGAAAAGTGAAAACGAGAAAGAATGCGAGGCTGTTGGTAAAAGAGGGAGATTTGGCGAAGAATACTTGCGGTTTTCTTTTTGCGGCTAGTTGGAGTTTTTCTCTTATTTCATAAGTACAGCGCTGCATAGACGATTCGCGGTCAAGTTCCGGTGCGTTGAAACGACGCGAGTCCGGATCTTGGAGACTTGTAATTTAGTTATATATCCACCGGGAGTTCGTTTCTGGCTTTATTGTGCAACCGAGCTCAGGTGGATCCATGAATGAGCATGAAGGAAGAGAGAACACACGCATATCCTCTTGTGCAATATCCTTCCTGCATTTCCAAGCCACAATGCGGATTACGGGAGGAAATGCTGTCTAAAAAGACCGCTCTCCTCGAATGCCAAGGAAAAAGCGACAAGTTCTTGCTTGCAGTTTCTCCGCTATTGTAGCAGCACTGCAGCAGAGCAGTAGGAAAAAATATTCCTTTCAATAACTCGAGTCGTTCTCATCCCCTTCGTATATTATTCCATTTCGACTTATTCTCCATCCAATCAATATTCCCATTAATTTTCCAGAATAACGCAAATAAAACGAAACTTTTAATTTCTACCATCGGCTCATCCTTCGACCGAAACGCGATTCTTTCGATCATTGTAATTATAGTGATGTTTCGAGACATCTAATTGCTGGAGGGCTTTGGTGCTCGATGGTACTTATTTAGATCGAGTTAATGAACAAAATGGCGGTGGGCTTTCCAACTTCCCGAAAGTGGCTCATTAAATTTCCGTGGATTCGGCAAATCCGGCAACTGGCGAACGGAATTACCGTGTGTGTGTGTATATATATATATATATATATATTTATAAGTACGATATGCAGTGAAATGGGGAATGGTGATGTGGTATGGAAGGAAGTCTCCGAGAATGAAGGAGGAGAGCGTGGGGAGGGGGGGGGGGGGAGGGCATTGCAGGAGACCAGGGAGCAATTCTGGCTTCTCGGGAAATTATGAAACATTTTTCTCACGCGAAATAAATGATTGGTGCGCGCGGAACGGTTCAGTGGCTGGCATTGTCGGAGATAAGGGCAGCCCGCCATTGGCCGATTGGCCATCGGGGTCCGTTTTACCTCTTCGTCCCGACGAGTGTGTAGCTCGACATTTGCGAGAACCGCGCCTCCGGACCGGAATATTAATAAGCCTGCCTGCAGCCGGAACCATTTCATTTCACGATCCACGATGATCCACGGCACGCAGAGTGCCTTACCCGACTAATTTTGCCAACATTCGCTTTAATTCTCACTCCCTTCGATCTCGCCAATCGACTCGTTAATTGTTTCCCTGAAATCTTCCAGGGCTCTCGAGCAAACACTCGAAGAACGCGTCGTGAGCCACGAATGGGATTCAAGGACAATTATAAAGGGATCGTCGATCGAGTCGATCGTGGAATAACGCGAAAGCTTCCAACACTTATAATTGGACTTTGAGCGCGTGAAAGGGAGAAAAGGATTCGAGGATCTATATAGTCCGGAGTTTCTGGATCATCGCTGAAGTGATCGGTGATTAATAGCGGACGGGACAATTGCGAGTGTAAAACTTGATGACACCTTTGCCTGTATGAGTTATCTTTGAAATTTGTCAGCTCCTGCGCAGCTGTGTCAATTCTTTTCCAGGCTCCAAGTTATTTCGAATGACAGTAATCATATATATATATATATATATGCTCTCCCTGGTGGGACGAAGCGCGTTGATGAAATTCTTGGGGATGGAGGGTGACAATGCGGGATTGCGAATAAGGAGAGCAAGCCTGGAAGCCACGGTGTCTGGTCCGAGGTCAGTCGTTAACGCGTCACGAAAAGATGGACGACGGCCGTTGCGAGTGTTGCGAGTGTCCGCGGGCGCACAATGGCATATTAATGGCTGTCGGTAGCGGTGATAAATTCCTAGGTTCGACTCGCTCGTACAACCAGCTCCCTCTAGTCTTTTTTTTTATTCCTCTATCGCTCCTCTAGGTCTCTCTCACTCTCGCACACACACTCACATATACGAGGCTGAAGAAACGAGGAATAGCGACAATGAGCAATAAATAATTCCACTGGACTATACGCATGAACGAATCAGCAAGGTCACCGCATGCTGATGAACTCTGATAATCGACAGCTGGACGAGCCAAAATTTGCCACGAGTTCCTGTTAATTCACTCTGTCGTTACTATAATTATTTAGATGTTTCTATATGGGAGAAATTTCGGGAGGTGAAAGTTAATTTGACAGTTTTTTTTTATTTCCATATATGTGCAGGGTGTTTGATGAAATCTCGCGGAACTTGATAGTAGGTCCACTAGGAGAGTTCAAAGCCCGGTGCATGGCATGCACAATGCACGGAGAAACAATGTTTAAAAGGGGGCTAGCGGCACTGAGAAACCCGACAATTACTAATTCGATGCCCCAACGCGAGAAATGGCTATAAATCTCATATTATATTCGTCGCTATTGCTCCGTAGAATTCTGCGATGGTATTGGTGTGCACGTTCGCACGATGGACTCTTGCAATTGCATGCTTACCAACACTCTCGAAACTTGAATGATCTATTCATTTGCAGATACTTATGTGCGTGTATATACTCTAATCCACTTATATTCACGCTCATAAGAGCCAAAGACGAGATGCATGAGCGCTTTCATCCTGGAATTTCTCATGGTTAGAGACGCTGGCTATATACGACTTGATCGAAAAAAGGCCAAATTATTTTGTCATTTCCAGTCTCGCCGAGGAATGAAATATCCTCGATGCATCGTAAGATTCAGCAAGACTCGAGTTTACACATTTTTAACCTTCATAGATTTGTGCTTTAGAAAATAATTGAGATTGCTAGTGTAGTGTAGCATATTGTGTTCCTTGTGATATTATTTAGAGCAAGCGAGACGATGGAGATTTAAAGCGAGGTATCAGGAGTATGGGAGAGATGTGTTTGTACGGGCTGATGGGAACAGGAAGAAAATATTTTTCTATAAATTGAAGATCGTGAAGAGTCATGTCGAAGAGAAACTGACCTTTCCCATGCGCAGAAAAAGGTCCGTGGCCAGTTGTCGCTTGGCTGCACGAGGATGCTCGATGACGTCCACATCTCAATGACACTGTGGCATTATCTCCCGACTCGCGTGAAGGGATATCAAAGATCTTTGCCACAGGATAACTGGAAGAGGCAATTAGCCACAACCCTGTCCTCCAGCCCCTTTCTACACGCTCGTTTAAAATCTTTGACACTCGGTCATTATCCTGGTATTTCGTGAAAGAATAATTTGGTCTGGGGAGGACGTGCTTTCATTTTTTTTACAGCTTTCTTTGCGTATCATGATTTTTCCTCAAATTTCACAACTGCCTTGCTTTATTCCTTCCAAATTTTGATTTGTAATTAGTGCAATTATAGCTGGGGTTTCTCTCTCAATTGATTATCCATTATCGCTGAGCTACGTTCTAGGAACTATATTTTACCGTAAGGAGGGATTGTTGGAAATTTGTCTCTATTCGAAATTCTAGCGAGTTTCAGGAGAACGTAGACGTTTAGCCGCAGGATTTGCAAGGCGCCAGCGCATTCTTCTTAAAATAGGTGCATCGAGGGAAAAGAGAGAGGGATTGCCGAGAGGTACAGTGAATTAAATTTGGGTATACTAGAAGCTGCAATGGATTGTCAAAAAGAAAAGTGTTGTTTATATATATTTATAAAGGACGAAGGAGTTTTAAGAATAGGGTAATTTAGGAAAGAATTTCTCAGCCACGCCGATTGACAAAGTGCCTACGGTGGACAATTCAAAGCGGAGGAGTTTGAGATTCCTTATATACAGAGCGGTCAAGAACCCGTAAAAGTCGTTTGGTTATGGTAGAAAGGGGAAGGGTTGGTCTGCTTTTCTAATAAACGGCCCAGAGCTATCACGAAGAGCTCTCGAAAAAGTCGAGGACTCCGGGCGAGGACCTTCCGTTCCGGTTCCTCGAAAATTCCAGAGTGTCGTTGTACCGCGTTACAATTGACGGTGCCAAAGCCCCCTCGATCCCCAAATCACTTAATAGCAAGTGTCGAAGGTCGCTGGAGATTGGTTACACCCCTCGGCTACGTCTACTCCGTACCCAAAAAATCCCAAAAATTCCAACCGCAGAAATTCTATATATATTGAAAGTCATTTTGTTATTCAATAATAGTCTACTACTCCGTGCCTTCCTATATTAATTAATTTATTTTATAATGAAATAAAATCAATTAAGAAAAATCGACTATGTATTTGGTATAATGTAATGTATGAAAAAAGGGGTGGGTATATAAATGTTAAGTTTTCTTTATTAAATTTGTGAATTTGTGGTATTAATAAGGTGTTGGTGGAGACTGTTGAGGGAATCGGAGTGGGGGTAATATGTTAAAGATCGTCGCGATGATCTGTTATTTTCCTGGAGTTTTGGCCAAACAATATGGCCGTTCGTTATTCGGGCCCGCGGCTTGTGCGTGAGGCACGAGACAATACTAATTCGAGGCCCTCCGGCCTGGCACGCTGCTTTCTTTTTCTTCTCTACTCGCGCTTCTATAATACTCATTCTTCGGTCCTTTTCACATCTCCTGTATATCTCCTTTATCCCTTTTTATCTCTCCTATAGTCTTTCTACGCCCTTTAACCCTCCCCCTCATCCTACTTCAGTCATTTCGCCAATTTTCCCAAAACGCCGTGTAAAAGTGCACGCCTCACCCGAGTTCGGAGCTCTTCTTCCATTTCTATTCCACATAAACGAATTTCACTTTTAGAACTCTTTGCTCTCCTATAATTACACTTATTATATATATTCAAACCATAAGTTGGGAAAGCCTTACTTTGCAAATCGATTTATTTACACAAATTAACCTTGAAACTATAGTATTGTTGGAGAAGTTGGAAGAACGATGAGAAGGGTGTGAGTCAAGGTTATTTCTCCTATAGTCCTTCTACTACTTAATGTATCCCTCCCTCTCCTCCTACTTCAGTCATTTCGCTAATTTTCCCAAAACGCCGTGTAAAACTGCACGCCTCACGCAATCCAGTTCTTCGTCTCCTATACTTTCATAGTTTCCATACCAAAACAAATCTCGCTTTCAGAACTCTTTGCACCTATATAATTATCCCTACAACCGTGGGCTAGGAAAATCTTCCTTTGCGAATCAATTTATTTAGACAATTTAACCTTGAAAGTTGTATTGTTGAGCTGGCTATATGGAGAGAATCACTTTGAGGTAGAAGGAGGGTGTGGGTCGAGGAAGGAGCGTGGCAAGATGGTAACTGAGAGTTAAGGTAGGTCGGGGCGTAACCCAGGATCGAACGAGTCAATAACTCGTGCCTCCTCCACCTACAATGAGAAATCTTCGAGTCTCACAATGAATGTGGGTGCACCCTGATATATCGTCGCACGACTGCTTCGTGGGCGAAAGCAGCATCGAACGCTCGCACTATGATACGTCTTCATGAAATCGAGACCTCTCGGGCATCCCTCCCTCGTAGCTTCGCACAACGCGTTAAACAATTCTCTCATCATTGCAACCTAATCATGAAAAAGCCAGATTCAATTAAGAGCAGCGGAATATTCGTGGTCCTCTAGTTATATATGATCGATATTTTACTTCTCTCACTGCACTAAAATTGTATTCCCTATGATTTTTGCTACTATACACGACAGTTTGACTATGAGGTGTTTGAAAATTCATATCCTGATGGGTTTGTTTTTATTTGGCTGGCTTTTATGCCTTAGGTCGCCGCCGTCTGAAGCTATTTGCACGCGACGTTCCCTAAAGTCGAAGGAGCAATTACTACACCGCTGCACCCAATACAGGACGCATTGCCCCCCGGGCCCAGGTTAAAGTCCCTTCGATCCCTATACCCAGAACTCTTTCTCCTCAAAAGAGAGACTTCACTCGGCGGAACGAGGATTCGCGCTGCACCGACCTATAACCCTGTTATTTCTCATCGGTGCAAATTTTCAAATGACCGTTACCAATATTTACAATAGAAATCATCATTGTCTTTATATTATAACATTAGGATATTTTAATTTATTTATTTAAAAACTTATTACGTCATTTTAATTAACTTATATGTTTCAGATTTATAGAAATTTTTGTTTTACATGTGGATTATATGTTTGTTCGAAGTTAGTTTGGTGGGATTCAATTATTCTTCAGGGTAGGATTGTTTATCGGGTGGAAAGAAACGTGTATTGACGACTGAAAGATTGAAAAAGTGATACCGAAACGCGACTAATCGTTGCTTCTGACCTGCGGCATCCTTGCCGACGCTTGTTAGAAGAACGTAACAATTAAGTAATTTTCATGGAATCATTGCTATTTTGCTTTATCTAACTACCCTGAAGACATAGAAATCCTCGAAACGTTTAATTTCAATGTATAATTTCACAATAACTCTACGTATAATCACTAACATTTGCTTCTTCAATGCATTCACCTAAAATCTTTCAATTTGAAAATTCATGTCATTATGTCATTTCCACTAGAAAATGTATATTATTAGAAATAATTAAATTAATATCGCACGCGGGCCGATGACTCCTCCGCATGTATATAATATTATTCGTTTCATAATTATTCAATTCGGAAACAACATGTTACGACGGTCCATTTCTCGCGGTACTCGCGCCATCTCCTGCTCCAATTCATCGACGGAAGTGCGCCCACGGAGCTCTCGCTAATTTCGCTAACGAACCTGGCCATATTTATATCCTGACCAGTATCATCACCTACGAAAATCAGCCTTACCGACTTTTTTCTCTTCGATCAATTAACCACACAAGTGCTGAAATTGTCAAACTGTTAGTTTCACTCTTGAACAAAATACAGAATTATAATTATAGATTTAGAAAAATATTACTGAAAATAATAATTAAAAGCATTTATTAAAAACTTTAGTCAAATTTTCAATTCAAAGCTCTGATTGGATAATCATAATTAAGTATAGTAATAATTACTACATCACTTTCTTTTACCGTACATGTCCGACAGAAACTGATTATCACTGAATGATAAATAAATATTTGTTCCACTCAAGGAAAAAGTGTATGCGCTGGCTTCTGTTTTTCGACAAAATTATCAAATGAAAAATTTGATAATCGGAATCTGAGTTATCGATCGGATAAAATAAAACCAAAGGAGACGAGGAATTTGCTTAGAGGTGCTGGCGGGCCGGAAAAAGAAAGAGGAAAGAATACGAAAATCAGCAGGCAGTTAATTGGCAGCTATTTAATATTGCAAAAAGGGCAATAATTCAAAGGTAGACCATGCAATTAAGCAAGATAAGTCACAGAGAAAGATCAGTGAGTACAGTAGGCGAGAATGCACTCTGTCCTCTTTCTAGTATAGGTATAGGGACCGATAATAATTTGCATTCCCGGAGGCGGCAAGGTGCAACAAAGCGGAGCGCAAAACGCAGTGGCGTAGAAATAAATGAAATCGATTATATTAATCGAATGATTCTAATAGATGAGTTACCGATCGTTAGTTAAATTAAACATGAATTTATTGCGCAGTGGACTCGGTCGTGTTGGTCCTTTTTCATTTTGGTATGCGTTTGATTGAATGGAGTTTGCTGGTAGGACAGCAGTGTTCGCCGATAATTCTAAGGGAATCGGCTGGTCGATCTGCCACCGCCACCTAGCTCAACGAGCAGCTAAATGGCTGGATCGTTTATTCTCCTGCAGCCCTTTCAAACGCATTCGTTGGAAAGCTCAACTAGGCGTGTCTTTGGACGCCGAGCTTCGGGCTAAATTAGTACATAGAATCCGATTGTCGATCGGTCGCGGAAAGACCGGGCAGCAACACTATAGATAAGGCAGGTGTGGCTCTCGCTGCCGATACTCCGGGCACAACTTGCACAGTTCCAACAAACTACTGCAAACCAGCTTCGCACATTCGTTTCTTTTCCCCTTAATTATTGCGAGGCACGAGGAGAAATCGATAAGCCTCGAGATTTTAAGTATCGGTAACGATCGCCATGTTTTTCGATTGTCTATCCCCCCTCCTTTATCATATTAATATATTCCAATATAAGAATTAATCGATTCAATTTTTCCTCACCGATTCGATCGTTCGCGATTAATTTAACATTTTATTCGCTCTACCTTCGAGAGAATAAGAAACGATCGTTGATCGGTTGCGGATATTATTATTGGACGTTGTAGATTTTGGGGCGTGGTGGGATGCATCGGTGAGTTTTTGCGTCCAAGAGTGGAAAAGGCGCGTGGACATTCGGTCGATCGGCTATTTAATTATCCGCGGGATCGCGCGTCTAGAAGAGCGTGATAAAGATCGACGGTTAACCTGTCGAGGATCTGTTATTACGATCGTGAATGGCGTGCAACTATTTATAGGAGCCGGCTGACCGTTTACAAGAACAAGCGGACTATTAGACACTCCCTGCTAAGACCAGCTTCGTTTCAACGCTGAAAATCGACGATAAAAGTGGACGAACACCTCGAATTTCACGCGAGGTATTAACGGAACGCGAATTTACTATCGTGGATGAATTAGCCTTATCACATTCCGTCACTAAATTCGCTCCAATAAATTTATTAATCCCCGGAGAACTTCATTTAAACAGGACTCATCTTCGTAATCTGAAATGCTGTTGGATTATATTCATAAAATTGCTGCTACTCATTCGTTTGATTGAAAAAAATTTCTAAACAATTTTATGACTTTACACACGTTTCCCGGCAAAATGTGAATTTACCGTGTTGATATTCCATATAATTATATGTGTGTAATATACTTGGGTTGTTTTTTTGCGCAATTGATGAGAAACGAATTTCCGAACGCATTTTACATTTATATAGTATCGTTCGACGAGGTAGGACGTAATGGATTTTTTGACGTCTGGAAGGAGGGAAGTTGTGATCGATGAGAATATATAGTGGGCCGAGTAGTAGCCAAATTACCTTTAAGTACGATTAACGAGAGTTTTTTTCGTGCCGTCCGATGATTGGCAGAGTCTCCAAACGGATTTTCACCGCGCGACCAGGTGAATAAACTGTTAGTTTATGCAAGACGTAACGATACCTCTTAAACTTCTACTTAAACTTGCTCAATTTATAAGCGTCGTAAAAGTTTTAACTATGATATCGGTACTTTTAAGGCTCCCCCCAACCGGGCAGCTGTCGAGTACACCAATAAGTTATCGCTATTCCACCCAATGCGCGCGGCTCAATCCTCAAATCTCCATTTAACGAAACGATTTTCCCTCAAAAGCTCGCTCTAATTCCCTTATTAAAACCTACTGATCGAGCTAACGCGTACCGATAATTGCACCAATCACAGATTTTCCCCCGAGAAATATTCAGTTAGGCAAAAGTGACGTCGGTTCGCATGCTGAAATACCAATGACTAATTATAAGCAGGAACGACTGGCTCGATATTCAAGAATTTTATTAGATCAACCAGTCATTATTTCACCACAAGCAGATGTTACGTCTTCGTCTGCTTTGGTATATATACCTATATTAATAAAATCCTGGACAAACATTGCTCGCGCACACCGGTATAAATAAGTTCTATAGAGTCAAGGGGAGAAAGGAACGCTTCGTTTCGGAGCACGATTTTCGGCGTGCAAAAAAATGACTGGTGTTGGTTCGATGAATGGTATTACCTAAGGCTAAAACGACTCGACCAGGATAATTGCGATACCGCGAGATGCTTTCAGCACACAGCACGATCAGATGGAGGGGGTTATGTAATTATTTTATAGTAAGTATAGCACGTGCTGTGCCATATTGTACGATTCACGGTGGATATAAACTAAGTTTTTCGGTGTCTCTTGTAAAAAATTACCGGTGATATTCGTTGACGGAGGTGCAAGATAACTGATATAATTAAGTTATAGTAAATTAACGATTAAAATCTGTGGAAATACGAGTATCACAAAATTTGCATTCTTATTATCTGTCTACGAGAAGGGAACGATGAAATAAATGGGATTAAAAACATTTGTTGTGGTATCGTGACAAAATATTTAAAACCCGAAAGGTAATCAGCGTGATGAGAAGGATGATTCGCTGACTCGTTTTGGTCATATCGAAGCTCTCGTCGAATCAACAGAGGTCTTCAATAATTTTCACATTCTGTTCTTAATGTAACACTATACTAATTGTGTGTGCAGCCACTCGGGTTCGTCGAATCATCTTTATTTGGCCGATGGAACGCGAGGGAACAAGTTTTCAGGCGCGAAGACAAATCGCGAGTTGGGAGTTGGAAAAAATTCTTGTTGCAGGTGCTCGCGACAGTAATTACCGTCGATTAATTAATACATTTCAAGGACGTACGTGATGGTTGTATATATAAAAGCGATCCGTTAGAAATTTTCTCCATTCGACTAAAGCAATATCTAATACCGAGTATGAGATTAATTTGTGTCAGCACGAAAGATGGATAGGGAGGAGAGAGACTCTTGGAAAATTTTTCATTGATAAATGACACCTCTAATTAAAGAATCTTTAATTGATTAGAGAACTTTTCAATCATCGCCTCTCGCAAATAAATTTGACATGATCTTTCCAATTAATAATATCACAGGCATTCCGTACGGAAGCTTTTTCCTCGGTGTGGTTCGACCCTCGAAAGTCGCTTCCGCGTTGGCAATAATAAGAGAGGTGTTTCTGCGCTTGAGCTTGAATTAATGACGTAGCCGTATATTATTGTCCCCTGCACGCTGCTTTATTCTCCTCAAGAGTCTTCCTCGCTCGGCGAAGCACCTTCCTCGTGCGTCTCGCGTTAAACTTCCTCTTCGTTCATTTCACCTCGCTATTCAGACTCTGCGCTCGAGTGACAAAGACCGTACGCTATATACACATACATTATATATAGCACATAGAATTACAAAAACTCTCTGATCTTGTTTATAATTTAGAATATCGAATGATTCGAGATTACATTTCGTATCCTCGCTACTTGTTTTCCACCGTCGTTGATTCTTCGTTTCTGAGGGGGAAAGGGGGGGCTGGTGGGCTTCTTATGCTCTCGGGGCGAGTTGTCCGGCGCGCATTACGACAACGGTTATGCGGTGACAGCGCACAACGCACGCGCGGTCAATGAATCGGACGTGGATGACGCGCGAGAGATGCGCGCTGAACGCCACTCCATCAAATTAGCGCCGTCTCTGTGCCATTTCGCGAGGCCGAGCAACGAATCGCACCGGTAAATCGACGAGTCCCATTGGAATGCGTCCTCGCGCGCAACCTTTTCTTCTCCCCACTTTTCCACCCACTTTTTCAGCCTCTCGAAAGAAACAGAATCCAAACTCGCTCGAGCCCGTAACGCTAAATTTGCTCAAACCATATAGGATGCACGTACACTTATCAATTCTTCGAGGTCATGGACGTAAAAATTCACATTTATCTCCGCGCAACTATGAACGATGTCTATTTTTTGCACGACACCTTCTCGAGCCCCCCTTCTATTTGGGTATGTTCTAAAGAGTACTCGTGCGAAAAATCCATATCTCTCGGAGTTAGCGAGATAAATGAATTCCTACGTCCACACTCCGGAGCGAATTAAAGCGTACACTCTTCAGGTCGTATAATATATTTCATAGGAGATTCGTTAATTTGCTTAACATACAATTCGTTGATTTACCTAATTAAGCGAGTAGATCAAGGCTTGGTCCAGTCAATTCTCTCGCTCTCGGGATTTACGACGGGAAGACAAGAACGAGTTAGGAGAGATAATCTCGTTAGTCGGCCGGCTAATTTGCGTAAATTAATCCGAGTATCCAATTAGGAGGGTCGGAGAGTGAGGAAAAATTGGAGGTTTGTCGTTGGTTTTAATTATCCAGACTGGAGGATGCGCGAGAGGATCTTACGAGAGTCAATAACGGAGTGGTCGCGCGCGTTGAGCTAACCGTGACGGATTTTCATAAAACGGGCATTAACGGGACGACATTTCGCATGGTCCACTGCATGGATGGGTGATTTCTGCGGATTATGTCGTCGCACGGAGCCTGCAACCAGTAGAAATCTCCGGATCTGCCTCTGGCTACCTGCCCTGCTCTTCCGTATCGACCGAGTCGTTATATACATGATGTACATGTATTCGCGTGCTACCACACGCATCTTAAACGTACGAGTGTCTCTCAAAACTTCACTGCTACGTGCCTGTGCAAGTTTAATCTGAAGTTAGGATGAGATTTATTTCGGCCAACACTCGATGATAAAGTGCATATAGATAATTGAAATAATTATTATTATATAATAATAGTATAAATGTGCATTAAAGAAGAAAAAACACGTGTGAAGAGTATAATGATTAATTATTCGTTCCGCTTGGCACGTGTTTGGTTTCTGCTGAAGAAAAGGACGTTGGGGTAGCTTTTTGCTCCTCGGCTGAACGGATGAGAAATTTGGATGGTCCCAGCGTGTGGCGCCCGGTTCTCGAGGATTCTGGAACAATGCGACTCTCTTTCCGAGCCATCCTTCCGATGTCTTTATTATATAAATATATGGCATATAGAAGAACCGATTGAGAATAGAAACAATAGAAATTCGGATGGAAAGTTTGAATTTTGGTTTTCTCGCGAGAGGAATAATTGGAATGGAGTGGTTGGGGTCGCTGAAAGAGCATCGCGAATGTTGGTGGATTTGATAGAATGTCGGATAGCGGCACGCACAAAGCGACCTTCGTCTGGTCGAGTGAACCTGCTACCAGGCAGACAAATTGATACCAGGCAACGCACTCACTCTCCCTATGTTTTCCGCCTATGGGCGACGGAACACCTTACGTGCCTCCAAGATACCTGGCCACTATCTCGCATAACTCCCGCGACTCGATATGCATGACCCCCTCTCGACCCCCACCATATCACCTTCCCCCATACAACCTTCGCGGTACCATAAACTACCCAAGAACTTGCTCGACTCCTCGCCAAGGTCTCGCTAGATTTGATCGGTTCATTAGATTATTGTGTGTATATATATATATATATATATATATATACGTACGGTGTACGTCCTCACCCTCTTAAACTTTCCTCTCGTAAAAGTTCATCAAACCTCCATCCAGCAATCTTACGTATTTTTCCAAAGGAAAAAAGAAGCATCGTAAAATAAAGAATACAAGGTACGAGATTAATGAAAGGGTGATGCTGAATGATTTTGCATGGCGAGTCGAGACTTTGGCAAGTATAGAAATGCTTGAATCAACGGCAATTACAGGTGGCTAGGGGCTTCCTAGAAATGGTAGGTGGCCCCGAGGAATAGTTTAAGTCCGCAGCAGCTCGGATGCATCTTATTTGTAACGCATCTTTTTTCGGCGACTCCCCTAGGAAGACCTTGCATCCCAAATAGAAATTACAGCGGGCACGATCCTACGATTCTGATAATTTTCGTGGCTCCGTATTATACTTACTAGTGCTCTTTCTCGAATATTCAACTCTGAGACGCTCCTCGAAATCTGCATAATTCCTGGCGTCGGTCTTCCAACGAGAGCGGCAAAACGTCACGAGCAAAACAACCATCGCAAAGGGGAGAAAATAGTATTTGAAAAATCTTCCGTTATACAGAGTATAGTGGTCCACTGAAAAATAAACGTTTGGGCTAGGTTCATAGAAATCAGTGCTCGTACGCAAAATTACCAAACAGTTGATTTTTTTATTAACATTGCACTTGCTTAAATACATTTGGTCTCGATCGAGGAACATTATTTGTGGGAATTCCATTCGTTTGTTCGTCCATTTAAATGATTCATGTGCCGATCGCCGAAGGCCTTAAAGCTAGAGGGATTCGCGCGCGCGATTTCGGAAGAGACTCGTCAGAAATTTTGAGGAAACGGTGAAAGATGCTTCGTTAGGTAATGAGAGTCTTTTCTGAAATCGAGCGGCTAGTACGAATATATTTGACGAAAAGCTTAGAGCTCACGTACTATTTACAAAAAGGTACTCAAAGGTGGTTCCGCGCGCGTTCCCAGGATCGCAGTCTTCTAATAATACTTGGATGTTTCAATCACATTCGTCAGTTGGATTAATTCAGTTGAATTGCCTGGAACACGCGACGAAACCGTTCACGATTCGCTTAGGTACTGTAGTCGACACGATGCTTCAGACTCGCCATGATCACTCTGGATGCGTTCACGCTTTTTCAACACAATGAGATATTTAGCGATAAAATTACAGTTTCATATATATATACAAGAGGTCCTATTGAGAAAGTTGGAAAGGATCTGTAAAAATGATGAAAAATTGCATAACGAAGAGATTGAGAAGAGGTGAAAGGGGGAAAATGAAGGAAAGATCATGAAACTCTCTTGCAGGGGTTGGAATAGGAACTCGAAGAAGGAAAATGTCACGAATGAAGACGTTATGCTTATAGACACGACTTATCAGTGTTTGCTTGTATCGTTTTGCTCTACACCACTATATATAAGCACGAGTAGTACCACTCGCCATCAAAAATAAAGAAATGAATTTCTCTGAAAAACTGGCCAATGACGAGGAATGTTTTGAAGAAAGTTACGAGTAAAAAATGTCTACATAAATAGATAAAAATATTGTTTATTGGAGAAACACTTGTATTGGTGTATACGCGTGTGGTGATAGAGTTTAGACGGTGTGTGGCCACCTAACTCGTCGCTTGAGTAGTTTAAGAGGAGGATGATCGGTGCGGATTACAGTGGAAGGGACGATTAGCGATATTAGCGGTAGAAATCGGCTTGGTGGCTTTTGTGTTTTGGTGTCCCGGCGGGATAGCATCGTAAGAGCTTTCTCATTGGAGGATTCTCGCTGGAAGAAGCGAGGCACCATCTATCATTCTGTCAGCTAGGAGATTTCAATTTGCTCTCTTTTTGCACCATTACCGGGCCCAGCAGTCCGCGCAAAATTGTATTTAATTGTGATTGACTGCTAAGTGGAGGTGGCCGGCCGCCGTCATTTGTCCCGCCGCGCGTGATTTTTGCATACAACTAATTGCGAGCACTGTCGGCGAATCCCGGCCGAATAAGGACTCCCGAGCCACCGCATTGTCCATCCACGATTTTTCTCCGCGCACACACACACACGCACGCACACGCACACAAGCATATTCCCTTTCACCCTCCTGGCAGCTCCTCTCTGTCTCTCACGGCCAACCACATTCTTCCCTCAAATTTTCCACCTAATTCAATCGACGCGGGTACCTACATGACACATTGTGTAATTCTCTGCTGTGTGTGGTATAATATACATACACATAGACTCGACTATATATATATATATAGCGAAGCAGTGCTCGGCCTGGAAATCTTTTAGCACCGTATCGATACCAACACGCGATGTTGCCAGCAAAATCGTGTTGTTTGTTTACTTACAAAATTACCTACAGCCTCGTAATAACTTATACACCCCTAATCGTCAGTTATTTACAGCAAGTTCCTTGAAACTTGTAAAAAGGAAAGAAAAACTGGCCTATGTGCGGTCGAGAGATTTTTCTCAAGAACAATCGGATCGCACGCGCGCGTTAGGGGACGCGTTTCTCCTCGATTATGCGATGCACGGATTTTTTACTCGCGACCAATTTTCTCTGGCAGCGTCGAGGTATATATGTATATATAGGTGTATACCTATATTTTCTAGCTGCGCTACATGACACGAGATAGATGCTGATTTTTCGAGTGGCGCGCGCGTTCTCGATCGCAGTTTCGAATTCCTGATAGCCGCGCGGCATCTTCGAGGCTCCTCGCATAGTTCACGAGTCGCGTTTCATCCGCTGCTCCAGATCCTATCGCGTGTGGCGCAGCCTCGAAAAAGATATCTTGGAATCCTGCAGCAATGTCGGCACGGTGAAAAATATTAGCAATGAAATATCATGTTGCGCCGCCAACTCGCAATTAACGCTGATTAAATTCTTCCAATAAAACCACCAGAGACTCGCAACGCGACCCTGAATCTTATTAATTAGCCGATTCGCCGATCAAACGAAAAATCCCGGAATAAATTCAGAATCCGGTAAGATCCAGCCCTCTTTACAATTCCATTTCTATCATTTTTCTCTTTCTTTCTCTCTTTCTTATTTTATTTATTGTTTAGTTTTAATTATATACTGTTTAATTATCGCTGCGTTGGAATAAACGTACCCGTCGTTACGGTCCGTTGAAGGAAAGATGGAATCGAGACTCGATTATTGCTGGATGTGTTTTTTTACCGTTAAGTCGATAGCAGTATCGAAGCTCGTTCAGCGAGCGGTTAACGAAGACCGGATATTGGATAGGTTATTCATCTTCGGCAATTCGTCATTTTACCTATGCGCGAGGTGTCCCGTGGCGATTTCTGCTGCCACGCACGACGATCTCTCAATCCGTCGCGTCGCTTCTTGATAAATCCACGTCGTTTTCTCCATCGGCCGAGAAAATTGGACACTCCGAGCGCAGCTTCCTCGGACGCTTTTCAAGTAGAAAGTTCATCCAAGCGGTTGACATCCTCGTTGATCTTGACGTACGAAGAAAGACCATCGTCAGCCTCGGAGATCTCGGCGAAGCAGGATCTGGGTCATCAGGATCGAGGTCAATGACTCCTGATGTGAGCGAGCATCAGGACATCCTGGATCCCCGGAAACTTCCAGCGGACCTTTCGGTCCGGAGCAAAATTCCTGCTGCTGGAATGGTCCATCGGCAGAAGGGAATAATGGCTGTGCAGATATCGCGCGCACGCTTTCATTCCCTCTGCAGAAGTTCGTAGAGGGCCGATATGTAGGTCTGAGCCATTTGCAGCGTCTCGAACTTGCTGAGCTTCCTGTCATTACCCAAACTCGGCACGACATCCCTGAGCCTGTCAAAAGCGTCGTTCAGACTGTTCATCCTCCTCCTCTCCCTGGCATTGGCGGCCAGTCTCCTCTTCCGGAGAACCTCCACGCCCGGGGCTCCACTTTTAATCTTATGCAGGCCATCCTTGCCTTTATGATGACCACCACCGTATTCGACGGTGGAAGCGTCCAATTGACTATCCTCTGCCCTCTGGTACCTGGCCTGATCACACTTGGCTAAATCACCGCTACAAGTCTCGTTCCTCTGGACGCTGTAGGTCGCACCCAGATACAAAACGTCCCTCTGAGGATAAGGATTCGCTTCCGTTCTCAGGAAGTATCCGTTGCCCTTGGACGCTCCGTAAGACTTGGCGTTGAACGACTCTTGGCTCTGATGGGGATACTCGCACCTATTCCCAAGGACACTAGCTGTATGCTGCGCCGACGTCATCTTCTGGTAGTCTTGCTTCAGGAGGGATGACTCGTTGAAGGTCGACCTGTCAGCGTTGTAGTTGGCGGTGGTCTCGTAGCACTGGTCGTTCATCCTCAGGAGCTTCGCGTGGTCCTTCATGCTCCTCGGTCCAGGATTGCTGCCATAGTCCGTTTGGTTGGACTCCTGGTGATAAGCCTCGTAGAACTCGGAGAAGCTGAATCCTGGCGGCGCTGTCACGTGGAAACTCGCGTTCGTCGCGCCGATCTCCTGGTACTCCTGATGGTTTTGGCTATCTACCGAACTGACACTACCACAACTGCTGCCCCTTGACCTCGGGGGCTGTGGATACTGTTCCTGGTGGGGCCAGCAGCGGTTGGACTCTGGACTACTGGCCGATCCGTAACCCTCCGAGTCGAGCAGATCGTACTGCTGAAAACTGCCGTATGTTGTCATCCTCTCAGAATCACTGCTCGCGTCCCTTTTGATAATCAACCTTCGAACCTCCTCAACTCAGTCTCATAATACACGGGCGGCTGCTCCTCAGCATCGAGGGGTTCTCCAGGTTCGAACGACCCCGTGTAAACACGGAATCGGTAATCGGTTCTTCTCGATCGATCGATCGGTTCGGCTTGTGGACCTTGACTAGTCTGACCTTTGACCGTTTCGATTATCAGCGACCGATCTCTGGTTAGGTCTTCCTTCCAGTGTATTTACCGATGGTGTAATATCGTGGTGGATGATTCGTGGGTTCGATTGGGTTCGAGTTGTTCCCCGGTATGTGCTTCGCGCACGGAAGCGTTGCGTAAACTGACTTTACCTGCGAGGATCTCGTGCGTCTCGTGGTCTGGACCACGCTGCCCGGTTTTCTTGGGAGGTAGTGGTGGGGCAAGGGCCCCGGGGCCCCACGTGGAAGGGGCTCCTGGAGGAATGGAAGGGGTCCACGGGGAAGTGGGCATCTCTTTGTAGAAGCCGCGCGACCGGACACGCCTCTTGTCTTCCTTTCCTTTGCTGGGGGCTCTTCCAGTCAAAAGTCGATCGGATAAAAGACTGTGATCAGGTAGCGCGACTCCTGCACGGGTCACCCCCTCCTATACGTGCACGCATTGCGAACGCGCGCGCACGCACACACTCGTACTTTCTCCTTCTTTCTTTCTCCCCCTGCAGCTCAAAGTCAAGCTGGCCCGGCGCCAGACCTCGTACACTCTCATAATTAATGGCGTGCCGAATCGACCAATAAATTCCTCCACTTCCTCTTCTTACTACGCCAATTACCTCCTCTGCCATATAGAGCAAATACTATTCCAACCACGACTACCGACTTGTCCAATATTTGCTTTAGAATTTTTTCTTCAGACGACAAATTTCACTAGTTGTATTTTTTTTTGCAAATCTAACCTCCAGTGCCATGCTCGATTCTGTAGATTATATATATAGGTAATTCTTGGTGATACACTTGTATTTAAATGGAGTGGCAACAAAGAATATTATAAAAGTTTTGGACTAGTCATTTTTCATCGAGTCCCTAATAGTCTCGATACTTTACGAGATTTTAAATTCACCTGGGCAGGAAAGTGTGGACAAATTTGACTGGTTTACGAGGACCGTGTAGTGGTTCACCAGTCAGTCTTCCTTTTGTAACTTCAAGTGGACAGTCCATTGAGGGTCTATTCTCGGAAAATACCACCACCGGTTACATAAGGAAAAATCTAGTTTTAAAAATGTTCGATGCTAAAGATTCCACCGAGAGGATAATTTGTGAATGAAAAAAGAATCTTGGAAGAATTCCATTTGAGAGGAATTGACGCGTGCAGAAACTGTATATAGAAAAGGGAAAATTTGCGAGTAACAAACAATTGCCGCGCATTTTAGCTGCAGGTTGTCGCGTGGAAAAATATGCGATGTTGACGAATCCTGTTGGAACTGACTATTTTCGTCGTGGGCAAATATCAACGGTGGGCGCGTGTTTGGACATCCTCTTATCGATAGAGTACTGCTAGCGAGGTTATAAACACTCAAAGAGTAACGCCGCGTTACGTCACATCTGTAAATCGTAGGCATTGAATTTTTGAAAAATCGCATATCGACCTTAAACAGGATCAATCTTTCAGCTTCCGTTTGAGAACGTATAACTAATAATAATAATAAGGTTCTCAGTGTATATTTAATTATAGAAATTGATTAGTTATTAAATTAATTATGGGAAAGCTATTACTGGGCTTGCCAAGGTCGAAGCTTTGTTTTCCCAAGATTATCGCTTCGGTGATTAAAGCGTGGCGAATTCGTCGTTCGTGGTTTGCGGAGATGTTAACCCGTCTGCTGTGTACGCACTGGCGAGGAAAATTTTTCGGGTCTGGAGAAATGGTGGCGGGACGGGACCGTCCTGGGCGTGTTTCTCATTTGTTTTCCCGACGCTCTTTCGGCAAGCAGAACCGAACAGTTCTGCGATGCCGCTTTGCTATGCCCCTGGAAACCTCATTATCCCACGCTAATACGCAACAAATGAGTCGAGACTGAAAAAGAGCGCGCGACCCAAGTCAACTGTTGCTTCAAACGCCCCTAAGTCTCCCCTGATTTATGACGTATATATTCTCGTACTTATCTACGAATCTCAAAAATAAATGGCAAGATTCTTCCTTTTACTCTTGAACTTCTACAAACTGCATCGTGATCTTTCACAAATGCGATATCTAATTGATTTAGAGACTTTTCGGATCACACCCTTCTTTAAGGACGATAAACCGATCATTTCAATCGTAATATTATACTAAATTTCAAAAATATATAGATTTGACCATGCAGTGAAGCGTTCTTTCATCACAAACAATAAAGTTTCAAATCAAATCAGTAGCTGCGTTCTCGATCAACATAATGGGAGAGAGAAATCCTGTGCTAGGGAGGAACTATGATCAATGTCTACTGATGAAGAGCATAAATTGATTATTACCTTTGCCTCGTCTCTCGTATAGTTATAGTTCGGACAATCATCAATGATTTACAACATAATGGCTCGTTTGACTGATGCATACCTGCATTACCTGCTAGCCTGCCATGTCCACCTGATATCTTGCAGCCTCCCCCTCCCCCTTCCTCCGACACGTGTACCTCACACAGCAAGCATTCCATTAATCGATGCGTGATAACCAGTCATCCCAACACCCTGACAAAATATCTCCACTTTTAATCACTACTTTTTTCCCATCTAATCACTTCGCTTTTCAAGCTTTTTTTCCAATGCTCAGATTAATCGCGGCATATACCGTACGAGCTATATCGAGTCTCTAAGTATCATCCTCCATTCGCCAATTATTATTCCTCGATAATTATCCTATCGATTATTATTATAGCAGCAATTATTAGATAACTTTTTCGAGCTCTGATCAATCTCATCTCTCGCGTCACACGCAGCTAATGAATAAAGCTGCTGTTTTGCACGTTTTTCGTTTGCTTGACTTTATAATCAATAGCTCTCTCAGAATCAAATCACCCCGCTCTCTCACTACTTGGAAGTAAGTAAGCAATTTTGACATTTTTTTCTTCCTTCTGCATTGCTGATTTTCCAGTTTTTGCAGCACACTCGCACAATCGGGGATACCACTTCGGAGGATCGGGCTCAATTTATATTCAATCTAACCTGAAATTACGATTAGTTTATCAACAATGCTTCTCCATAAGGTAATTGGTCAATTGCTAGTCAGTTCCTTGCAAGATTCGCCGTTTTATTTCAAGAAATTCAAGTTTTTCAACGTATCGCTCCATTATCGAGCGAAACATTTTATTACACCTTCCTCGGCTGGATCTTTTTCCCCACTTACCTTTGTAGCTGGTTAGATTACCTTAGTTTCGCGGCGCAATAGAGTCGGGCGATCGGCAATTTTGATTGATCGTACGGTGACGTTGTACCTCGGACCAGCTTCCGTTGTCCCGACTACGTGTGATGAGAATGATTATTTTCAATATAATCGATTGCCGTCTTCACCACTGATGGACAGATAATGGGATAGACTTTTAATGGAGAAATTTCCATCGTCATTTTTTCTCCCCAATCATTTTTTCAAACATTTCGTATATATAACCCACGCTAATATATTGCTTCCCTCAATTTCTCAAATATTTATTTATCACTCATGTATAGTTGTCTCGCTTTCCATCTATCACGATCCTTTTCCTACAACACATTAAGCAGGTATTCCAACGAAAAATAATTCACGATTGCATCCTTCAATTTTGTGCATACAAGGAGCACCGATGCTTCTCGTGAAAATACACTCCAGCGAACAGTCGAGAGACGAGGTAGTTGGAAAACGGAGGAGATAATGCTCGTTTATCCAAGTGAAATCGATACGAGACGCATAAAAGTGAAAGCTTTGAATTTAGCTGTGCATCCTCGAGAAAGCAGCAAATATCGATTATCAGATTTTTTCCACTATAGACTGCTCATTCTCAACAATTCCGTGCAATTGAAGCAAGAAAGTGCATTCTTCCGTGACTTGGCTTGGTATTATTTCTCTGTAAAGGTGTCAAGAGATGCAAAAGAGTGGAATGAAAAATTGGTGGATGAGCTAGTGACGAGGGAGAAGTGTGCATTGGGGAGGGAGAGTATTGGGCAGATGCAGACACACGAACGCCCATTTTCTTGAGTTTTCTGCGATTAACGAGGGCTTGGTAAATGGACCGGTCGTTGCCATTTTGCGGGGGATACTTTGGCGGTTCGTGGGCTACGGGAACCCGCTGAACCTGTAATTAGAACACCTTCGGTGTGATTCTAATTAAGGGCTGGCCATCCCATAAATCTCCAACATTTATGGGGTCGCGTTTGGTGAACCCCGTGGTGCCCCGATCCTTCTCTGCGGATCGTTTAGAAAATCAAACCTTCGGCAAATGTAAACGCGTTCTCAACCCGGAGATTCCATCCCGATCGTACATCATACACCTAACTGCTCTCGAGCTAGAGCAAACCTTCGCTCTCTTCAAATAAGCATTTGCACCCACCCACTTCAATATCCTTCCAAGTGTTATCCATCGCGATGATTGTCGATCCTCCGCAATTTTTCCTATATCGACATAGTCATAATCATCAAAAGCTTCTGTATCCAAAGTCACGCGAAAAGAAGCTACAATTTTATCCAATATTAAAAAATTGCACTTAATTTCATTGATAAATGCTAAAATCGCAAAAATATCAGACAAATTTATGACGCGTGATAAACGTATCTCTTTTATTTCTCGGATTATAAAATGCTCAACTCCTCGTTAGAATTATTTGAACATTTTTTGTTAATCGTGAGTTTTGGAGGAGTCGAAATGGATCGTTGGTGGTCTCGGATATTAGCTGGCGATTTCATCGCCTGTGAGAGTATCTCGTGGGGATCTATCGTGGATCCGGGCAGCATCAGTATGCACGTCTTCGCGATTCTCCCAATCTACGCAGATCTAACTGTGCTGAAGGATAGCCGCAGCCAACGATTCGCTGACTCCTGCAAGCTTCGTCATCCTTACAGCACCATTCCTCTCTCGCACTCTTAAAACTTCTCCCAGCGCACGTATATACCTTCTCGCATCTCCATGCATCTCCTTATCTGCATTTCGCCAAGGAAACACGTTCGTCCCATAAATCAGTCAATTATAATGGCGAATTAATTAATTAATTTATTCGGACGATCAATCTTAAAAGCCAGGACATTTTAAATCTGTCAGTTTTGCTTCGTCCAGCGAAAATCATAATTTAATGGCACTAATTTGAGCGATCAATCCGATCGAAGGACGAGAAGTTCCTCGCGGGAAGTGGAGGTTAGGGTCAGTGGCAGTAATGCTCGAGAAAAGAAAATTCCGCCCGCTTAATCGATCGTATATTATCGACTAAGATGGAGAGAACGATCGAGCCACCGATAGTTTGACATAAATCATAATTATCTCACGCGACACGTTCATCAGCTCTCGCAGGACGCATCTCGGCTTACGCTCCTCTACTGCACAAGAAGCTTCTCTTTTATATTTATACCAAGCTCGATCCTACCTCGAAGCTCGCCCGATTAAAAAATTGTTTCAGATTGTGGTCGTTGGTTACAATACTGTGCGCTTATTAGAGTTTCTTCGCTCGAAACTCGAATGACTTACGATCGGAGCTCATCTGCCTCGAGCTGGAATATTTTGACACTTGGAAGCTCGCGTTACGCGCAACGGGATTTTTTGACCTCAACCCCGGATAGTTCTGACAGTCTTTACGTTGGTGGGTGATATACCGGGCAGGTCACGTAGCCCCGACACCCCAACACCTAATCCCAACCAACAGAATCCTCCATTCTCCCATTGCTCAGAATATATATATATATATATATACCTAGAGCCTTTACGCGTGCTATATTATAAATTTTCAAGCTGTTAACGTTCGTACCACTTCTCGAATTACTTCCTTTTACAACCATCCGTATTCTCGTGCTATCAGGAGAGATCATTGCACCTTTCATAATTTCACCATTTCCCGCGAAAAACGCAGCCAGTATTCCGTCTATAAATAATAATGTACCATCGTGAAATAGAAAACAGTACAATGGACGATAGTTATAGGAACGATTTTCAGTGTTCAATGGTGAATAAAACTTTGAACCGTCATCGAACTAATCAGGAATTTATTGAAACGAGCGATGAAGAACGTTTCTTAAGAGTAATTCGAGTATAATTCATCGGCCAAGGCAGCAATGGTTGGTATTACGCGTTTAGTTTGGTTGTTCTTGGTTGTTGTGCAACTGATGCCAGCGGATATGTGAGAGCTTGCATGGTGTCCACGTCGTCGTTTATAGGGACGTTAACAGCTCTCTGACAGTCTGTTAACGGGCCAATAAAATGTCGGGATTCTAGGAGCTCTCATGCGTAAGTCTCGATCTGGCCATGGAAAAAATTCTTGGCGAGGTCCTTTAGAGACTCTGCCTCCTTTTACGAGGGTACTCCGGATTGTGCGAAGTTGAAAAAATAGCAAAGATTGTATATGTTGGATATGAGATAGAAGACGGAGGGGGGGGGGGGGGAGGATGGGGATTCGAACGTAGAATATAATAGTATTATACAGCATATATATATACGATGACTCGTCGTTTTTCTTTCTTTTCTGCCCTCCCCATTTCCTGCACTCTTTGTCTCTTAGTTCCGGCAACTAAACCTGAATTTCCAGACGAACCTAATGGACGAAGATTTCGTATTAATCATGATTACCCAGATGTATACCGCGCTGTGGAATCATAACTATAATCGCAGCTCATGTACGGTAATCACAGTTAAAACTAGAAATGAGAGAAATCAGGCTACTAAGAACGACTCTCGATAAAATCAGAAAGCTAAAAGTTTCGAGCGAAAGAAATTATTGCTATTAATTTGTTCTTTTTTCGCTCCAATATATTTTCTTCTCTATGCTGTATGAACAAATCGACGCACAAAGACGTGTTATGTTCGTCTTTGCAAAACGTGTTTTCGGTGAAGACTCGTATTTCGAGGCTTTTCTCGAAATATCTTGCAGCACAGTTATTTTAGAAGAAATTTTAGAGAGAGTACAGTGAGTTCGATAAGTTTTAATGAGCGATCTGATTAAAAATGGATAAAGGAAAGCTGAAAAGGATATGACGGCATTAATCGGAAAATCATAGGATCAACAGCATTATCCTGGATGCAGATAACGGCCAACCAGATGTTACCAACAACAACGCCACCTAGGAAGTAGCTTCGCTCTGACACCTGCCTCGTCATTCTCAGCTCCACTCTACGCAGTCTACACTACGGACTTTTCTCCCTGTGTGTATTGCCGTTTGCCATTGTAAGCGTGCGTGTGTGAGCCTGCTAGGAGAAAAGAAGGAGAAAAACCGAGGACGGTTCTAATTTATGCCTCATTTGCAGCGTTTCTTCTTCGCGTGCCAGTTATCGATCACCATAAACCACCAAGTACTATTTAACCATCATTCTCTGCCATTTTTACAAGCCAATTTTCTTCCCATCCCATTATCTCTAATAAATGAATCATTCCTTGTTTTTTTTTTATTATATAAAAATAATCTAAACTTCTCCTGTCGACAAAGATTGCAAATTATAATTATAGCTGATTTTAAATGTACATTCCTTAATTGGAGAAATATTCGTTGGTTGGTTTTCGCTCTATTTTCGAGTCTCAGGTGTTACTCGAAAATGTGCAGAGCCTTGGAACAGATCAGTATGGTCGATTGTACCCTTTATCCCCGTAGAATAAGAATTAGCCATACTTATTACTTATTCACGTTCTATTAAGAAGCCAGACACACTTTTATCACCATCATTAGAGCCCTTCCATTCTTATATCTACATTTGGATCGATCCAGTATTTTTTATTTATATCACCATAAATACGAAAACAGCAAATTTTTAGTACTCGGGGATAAGGGGCTCGCGAGTGTTTTAGCAAATTAATGTCGTCATGGGGCATAATTGTTAGCATTTGTAAAATTGATAGTTTTATCAATCGATGCATGGAAAATTGAATATCGATGGGTTATGGGTTCTTCCCCTGCTAAAGCAATTTATGAATCATTAGACATGGCTGGCTGAAGTTTGGTAAGCTATCCACCCCTGCAGCGTAATATGCCTCTAGCTACCCCAGTTGCATTATAAACATCATAAACGTCATTGAAGCTCACCATAACTGTGCGTTTCCTGCAACGATCCATTTTCTTCTCTCTCTTTTCGGTAAACGTGACTAATTTTTACACGCGCCGACAAGCTTCGCCGCCATTTGTTCTGCCCAATCGAAGTATCGATACGCTTTACCTTTTTCTTCTTCGTATTTTTTCCAATTTTCTCCAAGCTCTCGTAACCACGTTCCCCTCATAATTCTCTTCTTGGTAAATTAGAAAAATCAATTTTGAACTCCATTCGAGGGCTCCATATACGTATACCGCTATGTCCTCTTTATCCAATTGTTCGTGATACCCGTTTCCTCATTGCTACCGGTCGCTTATAAGCGATTTTTCGGTTTTATTGGTGAAGCGTGCGCGTGGATAAATGAAAAGGTAACTTTTGATTCATTAGATGCATTTGCGATGTCGTGCGTAACGATCCGTGCAGTAGCGACAGTGCTACGTTCGTATAAATTCCAACGAACCTCATACATTTCGACCGTTACCGTGCCAAGTAAACCGTAGTGGTGCTATAGCGAGAACGCAAAAGGTTATCTTAAAAATCTCCCGCTAAAAAGGTGCGCCCCGACTCTTCAGCCGTGACGAACTTACAGAAATTTCGAGTCTGCTACTTTGCTCGATATATAAACTGCGGCTTTATTGCGAGTGGCCCGAATCATTGCGTTAAATTCTACGAGAATTAATCATTGCCAATTGTCATTTCGATAGGATAAATAAGGAGCTTTGGGAGACTCTTTAGCAGAGACGTAGAATTCAGTCGTGATTACTTCATTATTTGGATGGAACATGCGTATAAACATGGAATAAGTGGCAGAGCACCGTTACACTGAGACAGTGCTTGAACGGTCGAGTGCTTGTAGTGTGCTCTCAGTAGTGATTTTCCTCGAGTACCAGAGTGCCATTCAAGAGTGTCTCTTCTTTTGTCACTGGATTGTCTTGTACGATCGGCCAACGTACACTGCCGATCAAAAGTCCCCTGTACCTTTCAGGATTTTACACAAAACCTTCGAGTTCTTAGGTTTGCCTTTACCATATTGCATTTCGTTTTTCTTTCAATTTACTTGAGCTCGAAGAACGTCAGTCGCTCGAAGAAATAATTTAGACCAAGATAAAGACGAATTTTTTCATAGGAAATTTCTACGTTTGGCAAAACTTTTGATGGAAATTGTAGTTGAGGTCGAGGGCGATCAGTTTCGTCATTGAGAAGAGTATACTATATATAGCATATATATTAGCCTCGAGAAGAGGTTACGTATTTGATGCATAAATCTTACTATTGTATAATAATTATTCTGCGTGAGTACTTCTTGAGTAAAGTTTCCTTAGGAATAATGGTACCTGATATAGCTAATAGTAGACCGATTTCTGCTTTTATTTTTGGAAAGGAGTTAAAACTCTTTGAATTTTATAGAACGCTTTTATTTGATGCAAATATACAATTCAGTTGAATTTTGAAAGAAATGAAAAAGAAGGTTCAGTTTTTCATAGAAAATTTAAGGAGGACTTTGTGGGTTTTGAGGTAGTAATTTGGATAATAATAAAGAAGGTAAACAATGGAAGAGTTCGAAGCAGAAGCTTGACGAAGCTCCAAAGAAAGTAGGAGTTATCTGGCGTTGCGTTGGTCGGTCGCGTGCCGTTTTGCTTCGATGCACCCAACGATTTCTCGCACATGACACACGTATACGTACCGGAATACGGTATTACGATATTATGCGTAGAATTAAGTGCGACATGCCACCAGTAACGATGAGCCACGCGACTGGCACGTGGACTTTACAATTTCTTCCCCCTTTTGCAATTTACCAACTTTTCCAGTTTTCCAGCATTTTTAACCCTTTGCACTTGTTATATAGGTATATCATCTCTTTTCTTCCACACAGTCATTTTTCTCTCACGTCGACCCGACCCTTTTTCGCATACTAATAAGAGAAATAACCTTGCACGTACAATATAACGCATTACAGTATTATTTTTACAAAATTTGATCGATGAAATTCTGCAGATCTGTTCAAGTAGGATAGTTGACTCAGTTTGATGGGAAAGCACGATTATCAAGAGATAAGACACGATAATAAGACGCAGCGTTATTAAGATCGAGAAGATTTGTATAAGAACCGGGCAAGTTTCTCTCGGGAAAGTTTCCATTATGGCTGGAAAAAGTTTTGACGGGGGAAAATAAAATCTTGAGTCTCGATGCTCAGGTGGAATGATTAATGTCGATCAAGCAGCATCAGCGAGTAAACGGTGCTGGAAGAGTTAATATGTAAATTACGAAGTACTATATACATAACAATAGGTTGACTGGGGTTGGGAAACTGGAGAAGATGCTTGTGGTAATCGGACGCTCATCATCATCTTGTCTTCTTACCGTTACCTACAAAATTCTCTTCCAATATAATACGAACCCTGTGTAAAATCGAAGAAATTTATTTACAATCTCGATTATAGTATGGAAGAGAGACTCTCGAAAGGAAAGGCTGGCGAAATTGTTCCATTGAAGGTATAGAGAGAGAGAGAGAGAGAGAGAGTCCCAGATCTTATCCGATCCAGCGAGTTTTTTGTGAATGAACTTTTCTCTCCGGAAGGCGATTTTTGGGACTAGTGGTCAGTTTTTTTCAAGGTGAGAACAACGATCGCCGGGAAAAAATCGGTAGCAGAGCGGCGATTGTTACACGGTAGTTCACTTAAAGATGAACGAGGAAGGAGAACTTTTACGATCCGGTCGCAGTAAATTAGCATCGGAGAAAGAAGAAAGGACTGCGAAGGCGCGCGCGCGCGCTCGGGAAAAAGTCGGGAAATCGGGTGGTAAATCGTCCACTAATGGACGTTTCCTGTCGAACTTTGTGAAATCGGCCGCGAATATTATCCAGCATCGTTGACGATTGCGGGACTTTGGCTGACTTCAGGTAGTACTTCTCGCTTTACGGTACCGACTCGAGTGGCTGGCTTTTGCCAACACGCTTCCTTCCTACAAAGTAGAAGATAACTCCTAATCCTCTTTGACTCGTTCCGTCTTTTCATTTCGTACAAACTACTTCGCGTTCAATTGCTAATCTCGACGATTGTGGATAAAAATGACAGCTAGACCAACCGTAAAAGTATCAACTGGTCCGAACTGCTTGTATTTGTGTGTGTGTGTGTGTGTGTGTACACAGGTCTACCGTCCATAAGGAGTTCTTTAAAGTATAGCTGGATGAATCGGTCGGTTGGATCGATTTGATGAATAATCGATGCGAGAGTTTTATCCGATTTCCAATGGACCGAAGAGAGACGGATTTCCATAGGATGGACCTTTGAACGTAATTAAACGAAGAAAACGGGATGCGTAGCTTTTGAACGCGTTCATAAATTTCAATGAAAATGCAACGTACGTTAATTAGATAATCGGATGATATATCGCTTGGTTAAAAGAGGAATGGAAGTGAAACGTGGTTACTGCTGGACTTACGGTATTTATCCAAGTATTAGTCGGCAGAATGATCTTTCTTCTTCCTCTTATTCTTCTGATTCCACTCGAGAGGAAGAGCCAGTGACTCCTCGAATGTCCGCTCATCCGTGAAGTCGCAGCGAACATCGATCACGAGGCTATAGCTATTTGCATTGGACGCCTAATGACCTTGTAGGAATGAAAAAACTGGAAATAATGTTTTTATTTTTGTTAATATACTTTCATGCTGTAGCAGATTGAAACGACTGACAACGTAATTATTTCTGGCCATAATAGGCTCATTTGGAAATCACGAGCAACGAAAAACTGACTGTTAGTTTCTCTCTCCATCATTTTATGACACACGATACACTCGATTGTGAGGAAAGAGAGAGAGAGAGAGAGATTTTTTGTCAAGCAGCTATATACAGTTGTTTGTTTCGATATCAAATGATTAGTCTATTTGAGAGTCGAGTGGATCATAAGATGAGCTTGAGGAAAAAATCCGTCCCTAATTCTGTTTTTTCGTTTTGTTTTTTCTAGGGAGGGATTGGGTCGATCATAAATTAGGCGTGGACGATGACGTGTCGGGGATGTTTGGAGCGAATCGCCACATGGCACGAGCCGGCATGGTACAATGAAAGTTAAGGGATATGGGGGGGATTCCCCTATAGAAGGTACCCCATCAAAGGTATAGGACGAAGGTAGCATCAAAAAGGTAACATCGAGAAGTCAGTGTCATCTGTTGCATCGGTTACGTCCTGTTCACTGGAACGTGCCCGAGTCGGTGGTCACCGGGCATAAAAGAGGGTGCCGGGGGTTAACTACCCCCTAATTACGGACCCACTCCAACTGGGTACATTCACCGACAGGTTTGACCGGGCCACGAGCCAAAAACCGATAACCTCACCACTCTATAACTTTTCCCCTGTAGACTCATTATCGTTAATCAGCCTCAGCTTTATCGCTTTTCTTTAATTGCGGGCTCCGTCTGGAGAAAAATCCATTTTACGTGCTTTTCACAAATTTTTCGCAGCACACCGTATTCTTCCTCTTGCAGCGAAGAATCGGCTCGCGCGACAGTCTTTTGATCGTCGAGACTGTAGAGAGCGAAATGATCGTTATTACATCAGTGGCACATGTTGCTCGTCAAGTTTTCCGATAAAGGCAGTATCGCGATTATCATATCACGCGTGTAGTATAATGTGTCCCTTTATCATTATCATATGTTTGAGCCTAAAATTTTGGTGCAGTCGATTCTGTCGGAGGACTCGTAATTCTCCGACAGTTGGTGCGCGAAATAAACGAACAAGCTAAAAAGTCCAAAGAGTCTCGAGAGTACAGCGAAAGCACTTCAATTTCTTACTCGCGAAACCGATCATTCCCAACGTCTTTGGTCATCTGTTCTCTTCAGGGCTGAACCTCCAAATCCATGCACATAGCCCTAAAGATTTCTCATCGCTATTCTCTACAAATTTTTCGATATTTTTAATCGATTAAGTGATTGATGCAATATCCATTTCTATATATAATACGTTAATAATGCGAACATATTTAAAAAAAAATCCACCCGAATAATTAACTAATTTTATGATTTATGGCATCAATGTTTGACAAGTTTAAAGTGGGATTTCATATACATATTTTAGTTTCAAGTTTTTGATAGGTATAGATGGATTTTTGTACAAAGAGTCATGAATTTTTGAAATTTTATACGTCCCTGGGTGTCAGGTTTCGGATGAGAGGCGCGTGCCGCGTGATCTTCGCAATCATATTAGCGACACCCATGAATGCCACGCTCTTTTTTTCCTCCAGGCACACTCTGAAATCTAACGAATTCAGCGACGACGCGCGACGCCGCAACAACCTCTCGCGATTGCACAGCGCTGACCGATAATTTTCCCAGCGAACAGTATATATAACATATGGTCCGCGTGCGAATCCATAATCATCTCCAGCCCCACAAAAATCCACCGCTTTTTGCCTCTCCGCACGTTCATTTCCAGCACGGAACTTTGCCGACTACCGGAAGGACCCGACGGGTTAACAAATAATGCCCCCTCCACCCCCATATTTTTTGGTGAAAAACGGGACAATACAATCGATTTTTCAGCAACATTTATATAATTTTTATATTTTAATTAATAAACGTTATACAAAACTGAGAGCTGTATGTACTAGATTGATAGTGCAATTACGTCTTCAATGTACAATACAAATTATATGTTTTAATTGTATGAGAGATGCTTAAATTTGGTTCTTGTGAACAAATTCCGGCACTGACTTTTTTGATATCATAACTGCACGTATGTTCGAAAGAAAAATCGGCTCTGTATAGTAGACGCATTTTGTATAACGCATAATTATTGATTTTATATTATATAAGAAGTCATTTTCGACGGCAATAAATTATTCCATTATTTCATTGGTTATTTAAATCGTTTACGGATTTAATGTTTCAAAAATATAGACTGGGTATAAAAACTATGAGAAGTGCCTGTGGAATGTGAAGTGTAGAATATCGTAATGTTACCCGTAATATAGGTTGCATTTGAAATGTAAATATTATGATGGTAGGGTCACTAATATATATATGTATATTTCGCGCGCGAAGCGTGTAGTACCGCTTCCACCGCTAGATGTTCGCTGGGCGCTGCTTGCTTCTCGCTAGTTACTCGACTAGTAGTTGATTGATATATAAAGAAGATCGAACACAATCACATTGGCTGGTCCGAAACGTCGATGATCATCCAACTGGCAGCAGCAATTATTCTCTTCTAGTATTGTCGCTCGTACCACTAGAACTGCAGGAAGGACGAGTAAGTGGAGCTTTCTTCAATGGGCAGGCGGTTAGGCGTGTACTTGGTTCTCGTATCTCCACGCTTACCACTCTTTATATAGTACTCTCGCATTGCTAAACGCAGAGGTGATTGGTGATAAATCCAGGCTCTATAGTTAGGTTTGTCCAAGGCTTACATTCGCCTAAGAGCATGAGAGAGGCGCAAGAGAGGCATTTTAGCCTAAAAAAAGGCATATTGCCTATAAAAGGCTTGATTTTAAACAGGCGCTGTTGCCTTCAAAGTGGTGTACACCTAAAGCCATTAAGTCCATACCGAATCCCGTACCGATTCCCGATATCGTGAATTCCCCCAATTCCGCCCCTGTCGAGTCCCTGCCGCTATCCCAATTTAGAGCCCCCCCGGTTGCCCCACCCGCCCCGCTTTGCCCTTTCCGAATCCCGCGCGCGCGCACGCACGTATCGCCCCTTACCGTAGCCCCTTACACCGTGTATCGTTGTGAAGATATGCATGCCTAATAGCTGAATAGAGAGATAAGTAGCCTCAAACTTATAAGTGGCCAATCACCGTTAACATCAGCGTAAGAAGAAAGCCTCCAAAGAGTAATGTTGCTGCGAGGAGGATGTATCGACGTGACATTGACCAGCCACCCTAAATTTTTCTTCATCTTTTTTACCTTTTTACCTAACTTTTTAGCTTGAATAAGAATAAAGTTAACAGCTATTCTGCGTGTCATCGTAGAGGGAATCATGATGGTAGCAAGGCAAACTCTCTTTGTGAAAACGATTCATGGTGTTTTCTTAAAATGACCAAATCACGGCTCTCTCTCGTCGGGGTTTTTCAAACGATAATCCAATAATCGCGTTCCTGGTCTAATTTCGACCAAAACGAATGAGGAAGTTCACGAGACGAATTTCGCCGATTTCTTAGTTTGACATGGGAAAATTTCAAGCTTGTATAACTAGTCTTCCGGGTTTCGGGTGAGAACGAAGCTTAATTTAGGAAAAATTGAAAGGGTTGGGAAGGTCGTGATCACCCTTTTAGATATGGAGTCAGGTGGCTATGGGGAAACATAATTTAGTGAGAGTTTTCTTGCCGTCACAAATTTTTATACCATAAGGGTAGCGGTGATGTCGCCAAACGTAATTCGCTATACCTATAGTTTGGAACTAATCATTGTACACTGGAAATAGTTTCGTTGACTTTCAACAGAACCTTTTCCTGATTGTCTGTATACCCTATTTTCATTAAAAAGTTACGTATTATTCAAAATCAATGTAATTTTTTAAAGAAATAAAATTTTATTTATTAGGTGTATGAAAAAGTATATGATTGAATGGTCCGCGCGGATTTAATTTATATCAAATTATAACTCAAGTTGTCTATATTTTAAAACGTAAGTCTAAAATATACTATTATTAGTTAACCTGAAAATACATAGAAAATGTACATATCATTGATTTAAATGAATATTGAATTATATTATATTATAAGAGAGTAATAATTGGCTCGTGCCGGTCAGTCATTATCAAGGTAATTAGTCACAGACTCCTCCTACTTGCTTGATGAAGCTGATCATCCAATCGGTTGATCATCAATAGCAGCTGCGTTGTGAGCCCCTGTATAATGGTTTTATAATATTACTTAATTACAATCCCTTCACTGACCTATCGATGGCTCGTTAAACAATCCGATTAATCGGTCCAACGTCTATTTCAATCAACACCGGAACAAAGCTTGGTCACTTTCAATAAGATTCATTTGGAAAATATAATCTATTCTTGATTTGGCAGATCTATTACCTGAAATGTAATGAAAAATAGGAGAGAGGTCAGAGGGAGAGAGAGAGAATTTTGTAGAAAAATGTCAGATTTTTTTGGTAGGTGGAGCGAAAATATTCGGGTGGATCGAAGGAAATAGCACCGAAAATCGATTTTCGGCACGATCCTTTGGAAGCTTGACCATCTTTAGTCACGCCCACGAAAAACCTTAGTGATTGTGTTGGGCGAAAAACTAACGCTCGAGGTGCGCGAGGCATCATCCAGCACGACGTTCCGGGTTCCTCAGGAATTTAACGGGAATTCCCTTTTATTCTTCTATATTGACACGCATCAATTCCCCTTTGTCTTGTTCTCTCCCTCTACCTCTTTTTCTCTCGGCTAATTCAATTACACGGCCTATCGGTATAACCCGCTGACACAGTGCACAATGCCTCTTTATTGAAACCGCTTTGTCCCTCTCGATCCTTCCTGATCGATACTTCAAGATCCTAGCATTGACAACATAGTTTTTTTTTCAAGATCTTCCTTAACGTACCTACGAACAAATGAGAAAACATTAATCACATTTATTCTTGTACCATGAAGTACAAAATTAATATTCATCATTGGAATTAATTTTTTCTAATACCACGGATAATTTAATTTTATTTAAGATCTGAAAATTTGGATAAGAAGATTGTTGCTAATATTATGTAGCACATCTGGGTCTATAGGAGATGATAGGGTGCGTCTGGACTCAAAATGATGCGAAATCGTTAACGAGATCCATTGTGAGGCACGCGCCGCTGTCCGCCCACGTCCTGAATAGGATGACGGATTTTTTTTCCATGATCTACCAAATGGAAAAAGGGTTACTGGTCACTTCTCTGTTTTTCCGACTGTTTAGAAAAATTTCATGCAGCTGTCATCGGACAAAGTCGAACGGCCCCTTACAAATGACGCCTTCGTTATTTTGCACAAGCCTTTATAAATTGAATTTGCCAAAAACCAACCGAAATTTTGATGCTGAAAAGTGGAAGGTGGGATATTTTCGTAACCATATGGCACAAGAGATGTCATAACGGAAGTCACATTTTTTACTTCTTCGTGCAATAGCTTTTGTCCCTTGTACGAAGGTAGCACGCAAGGATCAACAAAGAAAAACAATGCTACAAAGGACAACCTGCAATTAATAACTACCGTACGGTTAAGTGGAAAAAAGTATCAAATAACTTTCGAGCGGAAGCAAGTTTCCGCTTTTCTCAAGACATCAATTTCTTATCCCACCTTTACTTTGATGCGTCCTGAAAAAACAATTAATCCTACGTATGTAATACTCAACCAACCCGATTTGCATATAAAACGGGACACAATTTCATCTGTAAAACCTAAAGTACTGTGGAACATATAAAATTAATAAATTTTTAGAAAATAAAAAATCGAGTATTTTTTATGGCATATTTATATTTCCTAAGACCTGAAATGTGATTATTTCGGGGTTTATTTAAATGACGTAACAGAGTTGAGCAGTTTTCAATATGGTGTTAACTGAGAAACTGTCTAGCTCAGTTTTGAACAGCGATATGCTTTGTTGAACAGGTAATTTGGATTGAAATATTAATATTAGAGTATCATATTGCAGGTCGGAGCCAAGTATTCTTCCGGATGGTCGTGTTGCGTGACGGACGATTTTCCGGTTCATACGCACGCGCGTGCCCGGCACACGCACTTGTTTCCTCTCCCCTCCATCAGAGTCGCCGGTTCCTTTTCCCCGAGCCATCCCTACTCCCTACCCTTTGTTCGCAACTTTCAACTTTCAAGTCCCAACTCCCAAGTCCCAACTCCCAGTATATAGGCACTGTTGGCGGCAGTCCCATCGACCGAGAGGCCCGAGAGACCCAAGAGGAGGGGTGCAGTGGCACTCCCTCCACAATTCGGCTACTCCACTTCTCTGATATCCGCAAACCAACACAGGCTGTGGGAACTCTTTACATCCGCTCTGCGTTTATCCTCGAGACAAAATAAAAACTAGCCTTTTCATTCCGACATTTTCAAAAGGAGCGCAATCAAAATTTACCACACACATTCAAACCTCTCTCTCTCTCCCTCTTATTCTTATTATTCTCATCCAATTTTCGATTTTTCATCCATGCATCAATAAATTAAGTTAAAAGTTAGTCCTGCACTTTTTGCGAATTTTTATCAAAACCATTTTCAGGGATGCAAAACATTTTATTAATCATACACAACACATCACGTCGATCACTGGATTCTCGACAATATTTCTACACAATCTTTTGGGCAGAACTCTATATAATATAACTTATATAACAAATACGTGTCGAATAATTTTATGTACAATAAGTCTTAACAATGATTCATATCCATTTCTTCTTATCTTATATTATTACTCGCTTCACGGTTTCGTATACTTTCAGGCTTATTGGTTACGCTTAGAAACGCTATTATATCGTATTAATTATGAGAGAAAATGAGAATATAATAAACAATTCATTTAAGATTATAAAAAATATAGTGAGTAAAAATAATAATTGAGGAGAACTGTTGACTAGGCACGAAACTGAAGCTGAAAATAATATTTTCCGGACGGAACTTCTTGGGCATTACATCTATAATACATAGAAAAAAAGAAGGCACGTGAATTCACACTTGCAGTTATCGCAAATTTTAATCCTACGTATACATATGTATAATTGGAACCTATTGTGGCTAAGCGGCGTTGATTATTCGCCTTTTGCCTCTAGTCTTTGGATCGTTAGCCATTTGATTTGTAAAATCCATTAAACAATTCAAAACTGAAATGTAGATCCATGTTAATTAAAATTATCCCTAAGACTGATCTAATTATCGTGGCAGTGCGTATTTCCATTCTTATTAAGCGCTGACTTACCTTGAAAATAACTAATATGTACAAACTTAGCCGCATAATTATTGTACGCCGTTATCGATTTTACAAATTTTTCAAGACTTAAAACTATCTTATTATCGAACAAGTTGAACGCTCCATTCTATAACGCTTTTGATAAAGGTATACCTCCCGTGCTACAACAAATTTTTTTTACATTTTTTTATTCATTGAAAGATTATCACTTTTAAACTAAACGATCAATAATTTATATGATTTTTTTTCTATAAATTGGTACTATTTTTTGTAACAACATTAAAAAGTCTGTAATTTAATTGTCCAACTTTCTTGCTAAGTTAGATAGGGAATAAGTTAAAAATTTCAAAGCGCAATAAATAATACTTTTTTTTAAAGATATTCAAGATTTAGCACGGGAATTGTCTTAATTCGACATTGGATAGAATTTACCTTTTTCCATCATGTCTCTCGAGTAGATCGCATAAAGCGGCGATGTAGGTTTGTGCCATTTGGAGAGTTTCGAATTTGCTGAGTTTATGATCAGCACCAAGACTTGGTACAACTTCGCGTAGCTTGTCAAAAGCGTCGTTTAGTCCGTTCATTCTTCGCCTCTCACGAGCGTTCGCCGCTAGCCTTCGACGTTTTAGAACACTCGGTGAAGGAGGAACGTCACGTGATCTTCTTCGACCCCTCCGAGGACTATTGGTAGGAGACGAATGAACTACCTGAAAAAGAAAATTAAACTCTTTACAAAAATACTAATCAAAGCAAAAGAGAAGCGATTAAAATTCTCAAATTGTACTTCGATCGATGAAACTTGCTCCCAGGAACTTCTTCGGCACTCCATCGTCGAATCCTGAAGGCCTCTTCCATTTTCCATGGGATGATATGTGACCTCCTGCGGTGGTGTTTCGTAACAGTAAGAAGCTGGCATGTACTCCACTGAATTCTCTTCGTACAAGGTCGAATGCGGCGAAGTCGTGTGGTCCATCGTCTGATGGTGATTATACCTTCAACAGATATCAAGAGAAAATGTCAGAAAAATTCACCAAAATCTTCCACTTGAAAGAGGCAAGCATTTGCACATTTCAACGCTACATAAAGCCACATTGAACGATCAAGCTTTTCACATAGATCATAAATCTGAAGAAATATATGTATTTATACCGTACCTAAAGAATCCAGCGAGATATGCCTAAAGAATAATTTAAAGCAAATACTAAAAACCTTGTGAAAAATTCTTTATTTTTTAATATTATTTTATTTGTACAATAATTTTCATAAAACTGCAATTATTTGGTTATAGAGTTTTACAGGTATAAATATTCAATACATATTTGTAAATGATGAAAAGGTATTGGGGTACGTTTATTTACCTCTGGGGCGTTACAGGTGTTAGTACACCATAAGAATTTCTCTCATAGCCATCGATCGTGCGTGAATAATCTGGTGCGGTGTCCTTGTAATCCAACATCTCGATATCCCTCCTCGGAGTGACCTCGCCTTCTCGAGGATAGTTATCCTGGTAGTTCAACCTGACCGGGTCATAATTAGGCGAATTGTACGGGGACGGGTACAGTGGATCGAAGGATCTTGTTGGTGTTGTGTATGCCGTCGTTAAAATCTCCGATGAAGGATTCTGGTAACTGCTGTGGTGATTCGATAATAGAGCCATCCTATCCCGATGTCTCTTTAATCCCAAAATCCTAGAAATTGGTCCTCTTCCAGGCTCCACATCAATATTATCGATCTATTCTCCAAAATTTATCCAAAATCACACCGTTCGCAATAATCCTCTTCGAACACCACGAGTGGATAACACTGGAAAATTCTGTTCTATCTCAACGTCCTTTTCTTCTTTTCATCTTTATAAACACACTTAATTCAACTTTCAGCATCCAACGCGACCGAGCAACGTATGCTTAAATTTTCCAACGTTCATAATTGAGTTTATGAGAGCAAATGTAGAGTTACGTCTGTGATAAAAATGTATGATACGAGAGAGCAGGGAAGTTTGATGGAAGGCGTCCTCGCGGTGTAGAGGCTCGAGTTTGAGTGTGGCGCGTGCCTCGCGTCCTTTGCCACATCAACATATGGTCCCACCTCGCTTCTAGCTCATCCCTATGGTTGATACGTGCACCTGGTAGCCCATTCTGCTATACCTCCTCTCCTCCTCTCAGCCTACCCTCTTCGCTCAACTCCTCCTGCACCCTAACTGACCCATCACCATCACCACCAATATATACCACTTCTGCTGGCCAGTTCTCGCGTACCTGTACACAAGTCGAGAGTCGAGGCTCGAGTCACGAGTGCCTCCTCGACAGACTTTAAAGGGCCCGGGCAAAAAATATCGGGACTCGTGGATCACCAGCTGATTCAAGCAGGAAATAACCGAAGGAAGTGACGATGATAAAGCGCTCGTTCGAGTTGACCTAACTTTTATTTGTTACCGGATCAAATCCTTCCTGCTATGCTTTAGTAAATCGCACTCGACTCCTTCTTCCCCGCTGTAAAAGCATTATAGGTCCAATGAAACATCGCGTCCATTCCTAAAGCTCTTTCTCAGAGAGAGGAGACAATTCTTTCTTAATATGAACCACCCCTTCCGTTTCGACGGACTTCCGACTTTTGCCGGTTTGCGGTACGACAGATGCGCTACTTCAATGCATCAGCCTTTAAATACAATAATAATAATAAAAAGAATAATGCACGATGCTTCCGTTTGCAAGAAAATGTTCAATTCTTTGTTTTAAAGTCTGTCGTTTTGGAAAGAGTTCTTTTTTCGTAAAGTGGATTATTAGGAAAAGGCGTAATTATACTGGTGAAAGAGAGCTGTAATTTCCAGGATATTTGAGGGTTTTAAGGAAAATTGTTGTCACCGGTCAACGATAGGGATCTGTATCGGTGGAGTATGGACGCAGAAATTGAATGATCCTTAAAAATCAACCGGTGGCCAAAGCTCTCTTCACGATTGTGGCGCGTCGTACTGTACATTATACGAGGAAGCGATGAATGACCAGCAGAGGGGAATAACGGGGAGAGAGGGTAATATATATCTATAAGATCAATCAGGCGGCGATCCTTTTAAAAAATGACAGATCTACAGATAATCCGAAAACGAACTCGGTGTGTGTGCACGTTAGTCCAAGGATGGCAGTGAAGGTAAAGTACACCACGCGAGATAAATGAAATACAAAAGAAGATACAGAATTTTTAAAGCAAATCTAAACTAATTACTGTAGGACTGAGGTAGAAAAAATGAAACGAAAATTGTAGATTGAAGAGTGGAACCAATAAAATAATTGTGAAAGATGATTGGTGAAATAATAAAGAGAACGAAGGGATAGGGAGATAAAAAGAGAAAAGAAAGATAGGAAAGAGGAGGCACACGCGCGGCAGGATACAACGGTCGCGTGCTAATACAAGGCATTTCCCTTCGGACAATTAGTGATATCCATCTACTATCTACCTTCTTCACCCTTCCAACGAAACTGACCGTGTCTCGTGTATATATACCTGTGTATATGCAAGTGAACGCATAACGAGAAAGGACTCGGTTGAGAATGGGAGGGGGAGACTAAAGGTGCTGCTCGCCGAAGCGTGGGAGATTTCAGGATAAAGATGCTTATAAAAAAGGGCGCGGAGTATCCAGACGGAAAGAAATGCTGCCCGTTAATAAATAAACACTAGAACTAATTTACAAGTAAATTGCTTTCTACTTACCTTCTCGCGTACCTCTTTAAATTATACTCGCTTCTTTTTTGCAATCTTTTTCCTTCTCAACCGACAACTTGCCTATTTTATAAAACGTATACAAAAAATATTTTAATTAATTTGTGCGACTGTTCTGATTTGTATTACGAGCTTTGAATGGGAAATTCATTATGGCGATTTTTGGGGAATCCGTGGTTAATTCTTCGATATGGTAGAGGGTGGAGGGGGAGAACCTGACGAGTGTGTGATAGATAGGTTCCCTTTTCCAGGTTCGGCAATCTGCCGGGGATCCTGGAAAACAAATTACTGCCGAGGACCATATGGTTCTAAATGGGCACGTGACAGGATTCGAGAGATGACTTTCCCGGTATCTATTTTTATTAATACAAAGCGCCCACGATGTTATTAAGATTAGTCAAACTCTCATAAATGTCACTTTATTCCAATATAAATTTCATACCGTAGATAGTATGGTTACATTAGTTTATTATGCCTCTTTACTCGGTTTAATATCTTAAATTTATTAGCTGTTTTTTAATTGTTGCCCTTTAGATGGCTTCAATATTCACGGAGCATAGTACTGTGAAATAGGAAAACGACATACGAACGACCTTGAAGAAATATATAGATAGAACAAAATTAATGTTCGGCCTAAGTTATACTAGTCAAAGAATTCGTTGGTTCACACTTACCGCAGTGAAATTTTGTAAATTCATAACAAAGAATTTACCAGCTGTTAGTTTTAGTGGGGTGAGACATCTCATCATGATTATTTGCAAGGTTCGTCGTGAATTTACAGACGTTAAATACCATTTCCCACTAGTACTAAAATTAACCAACTTAAAACCAGCTTTACAAAGATTTAACTGGCCATTAGACTTTAGCCACATGAAATAAATTTAGATAATGCTTATACGTATACTTACGTGTAATCTAAAATTCTCATACTGTGGTCTGAAATCTGTTGGGCTGGCCAGCATTCACAGAACAAATGAAACAATTGTGCGACCGTGAATGAGGCAAATCTTAAAGATTCGTCAAGGTTTTCTAATTTCATAGCTGCCTGTAAATCTTATTAATTAAATAACTCATCCCGTAAAAAATACTTAAAATTTATATTATTCGATCGGTTTTTTTGTCACCAAGACATTTACTAACCTGAAATGCTGTGAAACTTATGCAGATCATATTTAACCCCAATTGTAAGAGAAACGAAACTGCATTGGCGTCATCCAGCAAAGTCACATAACTTTGAAAATTTATAGATTAATCAAATAAATATTTTAAAAGTTTTATTAAATAAACTTACGCTATTATCCTTTTATGCATAATGACACAATTTTTTATGTTACTTAAACTTTTATCATCGATTTTATTTGGATAGAAATTTATATTCAAATTTTCATCCTCCACGTATCCCTCGAGCCTGTACCTGAAATTTTCACGGAGACCAAGTATCTTCATGTAATGTGTTTTTCGGTGTATTGTTTTAATAAAATATTGTTTTTACCCTAAAATAGCAATGACACCACAGATGTGTTGAGCATAAACAACGTACATTGAGTCAATGGCAACGACTATGGTGATAAAACCGAGAGTGCCAAAATAAGAATGTATCAAAACTGGATAATAATAGTTTTCAATATCAACAAAATATTCGACTCGAAATATTAAAAGTTTTAACTGTGTCCCATTGTTCAAGTCTAATAAATCCGAAACCGCCCCTACTGCTGGCACAGCCATAAATGGTACCATCGATCCATATACACAAACTATAAAATTAATGTTTTTCATCAATATTCTTACAGTCATTAAAAAAATATAATGTGATATTAGAATTGGCTTTTTTGCTACATCAAAACTTTGCGTCTTCAACCTGATATATTTACATTATCATTCTATTGTGGGGGATCGATATTTGCACTGATAAAACTTTTGAATAAAGTTTAAACTTCTTTTAGTAATTAAAATTGTCAAATGTAGCAGTATAATGATGATTCTAATCAGTACAATGATAGCATTGAGAGTAAAAAGTTAAAATAGGAGTATTTTTGCTGCAATTACCTGTCGTAGGTAAATACAATTTTTAAACGGATCCTTTATCTTGATAATAGAACTTCATTTACCTAGCTTCGTAAAGATTTATTTACTGTATGTGAAACGCTACAGATTTTTGGAGAATATTTAACTAGATTTTGAACTTAAAAATATTTTGATTTTACCTGCATAGCCAATGGTGAGTTTCCTTCCTACTCTGTAATATCGGCTGAGAATTTCAATTTCTTCCTTGCACTTGACATGAATCCTCCAGTCTTCTTCCATTATTAGAAGAAGCTCCTTCATCTAAATATTACGAGAATGTTTAAAAGAAACTCGTATTGCTTTTTTTAACGCAAAGAAGGAAACTTACCTTATTCGCGTTGATCATAAAATTGCTTAATTTCACTAAACACATCCAGCTAATCATAAAAGGAGCAAACATTTCTAAGACTGCATCTATATCCGAACCCACAGTCCAAGCTGAATACATCCCTCCCCCCTGAACATTTACAAACCTATATTGATACCTTTCGATCGAATCATATGATTGAAGTCCTTTTCTTAATTGGTCACACGTTATACCTGCATTACTACTTGTATAAACCAAATCGGCGTCATAAAGCTTAGGGCTAGAAATTTTTCCCACAAATTCATATGGGGCCAAACTCCAATGATCCACATAAATTTCTTATTAATTCGTAAAATTTTTTGCTGATAATTCTCCATCTGAACTTTTTGCTTCATCTTGGCTCACCTCTTTCAAAACTTGTATGAAAACTAAGACGAGCGTGCAGCGTTCAATAGACCGATCATAAATTTCCACTACCACTTCCGGGGTTCATCGAATTATAATTGGAAAACATTTGCATGGCTGATCATAGACGGACCTTAATTGTTCGTCATCAAGATCATTACAAGACCGATCGTCATTTATTTTTGTATCTGGAATGGGCCAATTTCGTAATTGAACTAATTCCATCCATTGTGGAACGCGGAATTATTTACCAGAAGTTCCCTGCATTTTGCTTTCTCTGATGGCACTTTTGCCAACCTTATCATTAAAGCTCCTCAACTTCCATTAGATTCTATCACGGAAACATTCGATATTCGCGCATGCTTCAAGAAGAAAGGGTTCTAAACTATTCTTGTACCAGATGAACGGGGACTATCTACTTGGTCGCTACGAGAGAGAGAGAGAGAGAGAGAGAGAGAGAGAGAGAGAGAGAGAGAGAGAGGTACTGTACATTTTTACATATTGCTTGTTTAACATTAACAAATAACATAAGAATATTTTTAGAAGCAAATCTTCGAGCACCAACAGAGGTAACCTTCTTTTTAACGTAAAATACTTTGCTTTAAAAGAATTGTGTTAATAAGTTTAACGTACAAAAATATCTTTTTATATAAAAGGTATGTAATTTAAGTGGGCAATTATAAACATGAAAATTTTCATGAAAGGAACTATGGAAAGGCATTTAACATTATATGTAGATTGTAAAAGGGGAAAAGCAGATTCTCACAGAGAGATATGCAGCATTTATTTATATATGAAGTGAAATATTTCACAAGTGTAAGTTAGTTTAATTTACAATAATGAAATATAAAATTTTCAATTACTCAAAGCATCTCGACTATTGAAGTGATTTCAATACGGTAAAATAGGATATGGTTTTCCTCAATACCTTTAATAAAATAAAATATCATTGAATCTCAGTTTAAGAGGAAAACATTAATACTTACCACAGTAAATCCTTTCAAAGACACTGTGAAAACTTTTCCAGCTGTCAATCTACAAGGAATCGAGCCTCTGATTAGCATAATTTTTAAAAGTTTTTTTGATCTCTCTGACATTTTATACCAATTTCCTTTGCATCTAAAATGTGTTTAAATATTTTTCTTAATGTTCTGCCCGTATTTTTGTGCAATTTTACTTACTAAACAAAAATGAACTCACTTACATGCTTTTATTCACTTGAGCACTAGAATTGAGTATTGCTTGTGCTTGCCAGCAAATCCACAAAAGATGAAGCAATTCTGCAAATGCAAGTGACATAAACTGTACAGCACCTGATGTAATGGTAGAATGCATCAATGCCTTAAAAGAAACAATTGAATGAAAATATCTGTCAACCTTAAAGAGATGACTGTAGGAAAATTATCTTAACTTGCAATCCTGTAATACTTATCATCATAATATGTAATCCTATTTCGAAAAAGAGGGAGACTGTGAATACTGACTCCAAAATGTTTACGAATCTATAAAACATTATATATTTATTTCTTATATAAGATAATCAAGGTAACTGCCATTAGTAATCAGAGCATGAAGAAAGACAAAAAACTTACTGCAATATATCTCGGTGTATAATAATGCAACGCATTACTGCGAAATAATTTAAATCCTTTTCTTTTTTAGGGTGTAAGTCGTAATCAAGTGTTTCTTTCGTAGCTATTTGCTCTAATAAAATTCTAAATAATATTTTCTATAATTACTTGGAACAACAGAGCATAAATGAGTTTTTTTTAATCGTTTAAACATTAAATAATTTACCCTAATACGGCAAACATGGAGCAGGCATGCTGTATCAAAATGATGAAAAATGTATCAAGGGCAGCAAAGGCGAGTGCAAAAAGCATGCCAGACACAGTAATATGAATTAATGCAAAAATAAAAATTTCCTCTACTTCCCTTCCGTAGTAAACATATGCCGGAAGTTTTGGTTCTGGCAAGGAAACGTTGGGAGAAACAAAATTCTGACATAATAGGATTACATATGGAGGCAGTAGGTAGAGAGAAACCGATATCCATACATAAACTAAAAAGTAAAACAAGAAACTTTACGAATGATCGAATTATTTAACGATAATACCTAAGGAAATCTTTGCAGTACCTACAAAATTATATTAAAAAGAAGAAAAAATAGTTTTTAGTTTACCAACATAGATCATCGTCAATTTCTCTCCAAATCCAGCATATTGTTCGATGACTTCAATTTCCTTCTCAGAGCTAAAGTTCTTCCAATTTTTCTTTATTCTCTCCAACAATATTTTCACCTGCAATTAGCGAGTTATATTATAAGCTAATTCAGTCTAATTACACCGAGATTACGCTATATAGTATCACGAACTTTCCGTTGATTAAAGGTAAAACCGCAAATTTTTGTTACAACGATAAATGATGCAAACAATGTAGGTAAGATCTCGGCCGCACTATTAATATCCACTCGGTAATGATGAACTGCCCAAAGCTTAAAATGAAATTTTGTTTCTTGCCATTCTGAAGTAGTACGTACGTACGTTTAAGTACACGCGTACATACTTTTGTATGTAGATTTAGTACTGTAACATTGCTAAATTAAGTGAGAATGGTTTGAATTATTTAATATACCTGTACAGTGGTTAGACTAAGTACAAAAAAAAACGAAGTAATGTAATAGGGAATTTTTGTCAACAGTGGTTGGTAGGGCCATAAGCCTATGAACCACGTTAATTTTTTGCACATTTTATAATAACGCTCATCAAAGAGACTATCGTCATTTGTCTGAGACATGACTTTCACCTGGCTTAACTGAATTGCTTCTTCCATTTTTCTCACCATTGTCATGATAAGTAATTCCTTTTGGAATTGTTGATAAGTTAATAGTTCACGAAGTGCATATGAAACCGCTATAGCATTGTTCTCCGTCCCTTTGATGAATCGTATTCGCTAAATGAATTTCTTAATAGTTCCCAAGGTCGTACTGTATCATTCTATTCTTTAAAGGAAAAACTTAATCTAAAGCGATATGCTGGCCAATAACATTTCCTTTGAAGTATAAATTGCAATTAAATATTCTTTTTTGATGTTTATAATTGTGGTCTGCAATTTAGACCTTGCCATCTGTTCAAAGCATCAGTTTGTCATGAATTGTTCAGAAAGAAGGTTGTATTTCGATCAGTTAACGCGTGGTAACATGGCAACTTGATGAACTGGTGAATATTGTGAAAAATTTATAGACTAAGTAATTGTTTTCGTAATGTGAACAAGCTTTGCATGAAGAGTTAAATTATTAATATTTAACACTTTTTCATTTCCACGTGTGTCTTATATTAATACAAGTCTCTTATCATCATGTAGTACGAAATAATCATCTTGACTATCTATAATAAAGAAAAAATGTTATTATAATTATTCGAGAAGATTGAGCGTGATAAAATCTTGAGAGCTATTTCTTACCACACCAAAGTCTTTCAATGTTAATGTATAGAAGTAATAGAGCCCTAAGGGTTTCTGCTGCTGACATCTTAAAAAAATGATAATCAGTAACTTTTGGATCCACGCAGGTTGATTGTACCATTTACTGTTGTATCTGTAAATTTTTTTGTCTTTGTAGAATTATATTTTCTGGTTAAATGACTTTATCAAAATAATATATGTGATTTACGCCTTTTCTATTATCATCATATTTGCATTGATCAGCCTTTGACCTGCGAGGGATGGGAAAAAGAGGACACTTAAAGTCGCCAGAACAAAGCTAGTTGCTCGAAAATTTTTCGGCTAAGAAAAAACACACTTCTTCATTATAATGTTACTTTATAATTTTATATTGAATTATAATGAACTAACACTTAAGATTACTGTAGCAGCTAACAGTATGCTACCCATTGCCACGAGAAGACAAACCAATTGAAAAATGTGAGCGATGGCACTAAGGAACCTTTTCCCAAAAAGACGGATTAATACTATATCTACTGTTTTTCACTATACAATATGGTCCTTCGTCCTTATCACTAACGAATACTGACCGAATTGTATTTAGATGACGGCGTATGCAAAGAACTACTGTATCATAAGCTGTATAAGTTGTAGGAATGCAATTTTTACATTTTTTCTTATTGCAAAAAGCGTGCTCCAGGCGGTACCTGAAGAAAATTTTATTTTATACTATATTTATAAGCGTAACGTTACGCTGAAGGAATAACATTTAATAATATCACTGAATAGTATTGACTGTTATTCTGCTTAAGTTCATTATTAATGAATTGGTTAAATGTTTAAATTAATTTTTTTACCCGATTACAGCATACATGCCGCAGACATGTTGTAGAAAGACGATAAAAATTGTCGCATTAGACACTAGGAGCATAAAAGTAACCAGTATCGATACAATGATGTAAGCCATAACTAGATAATAATGATTGCTGACGTCAAACAAAAACTTCGCTGGAAATAAATTTTTTTTTTCAAGAGACTGATTCATTGGTACAATTATATCAAGAATAATCGATTTTGTGTTGATTATTAAATAGATTGGTATGACGACACAAATATATACTGAAATTAGAAAATAATTATTTTTATATCTTGATAAAAACAGTATCAACATTTTTTCTCTTTACAGGTAAAATAAAATGTAATGTTCATGCCCAATTTAGCGTGCTTATGCTTAATTTTTCTCTCCTCGTCAACGTGAGACGATTCCCAATCTTTTTTTAGTCGTTCCATTAGTTCCAGAAACTATGTACAGTTTTTTATGTCACATAAATCTTAATTATAACTTGTAATAAATTTACTGTAATAACTCTTTAAAAGTTTACATACATACTTGGACTTTCCGAACAAGATTGGAACGCAACACGAGCTGTTTAATATAATTATAACCTCTGGTAGCATCTGTAACATCTCAAATTTTGATTTGGTATCGAGGGTAAATGCCATAATCTGAAATATTTTAAGCAATATTACAAGTCCTTTGAATTTCCTATTTGTTTTATTTAATATGAGAACTTACTGCGTGTAATAGATCGGACCACAAAATAAAGATGCAAAAAACTTGTAATATTCTACTGTGAGCTTTATTTTGATATGGCCATTGTCCCACTGTCGTCATGAGAATTCTGTTCAGTTTATAATATTTATCGTCAGCGAAGTTCATTATTCGAATTTTGAATAGAAACTAAAGCTATCGTTTTCTTTTTCGATTCGTACTGTACGCGTTTACTTCATTAAATATTACCTCTTATGTATAGAGTTCTCTTAGGAAAATTCTTACGCAGAAACCTGCTTCCCAGCAAATCATGAATTATTGACTAACGTTTAAAGAGAAAGAAAAAACATTTGTAATTATATCAAGGAACGAATAAGATCTCCCTACATTGTACATATATTACCATATGTTGCGAAGTACTGCCTTTCTCTTCTCTAAGGGACTTATAATTGATTGACAGAATAAACGAAGGTAAGAGACGAAATAGAAATGAGATTCACTATTTTAGTCTACCGTGTACATTGTAAACGGATATAATCGTTTAAGGTGATAGCATCGAAAACTTTTATAGCTTTAGGGGTATCAATATTGGTTTATAATATTGAAAAGTAAAATATATTTTTTGTTCCGAATTAAACTAATGAGTATATTTGACATATTTACATTTAGTAAGATCGAATTAGTGCTAGAGAGATTTTTTAACATTATAAAATTTATGAAGAGCATCCAGAGTTTTTTATTTCCTGTCAAGAGGCACTGTTGGATTTTATTATACATAAATATCGAAGGCAGCTTTTGTAAATATGTATAACTATTTATTTGTTAATTGTTTTGGAAGAATGTAAAGAGATATATTAAACTACATAAATTTGTATCTAAATTTTTAAATATTATTTGATACAGTACATGTATATAAAATATTGTATTTATCTTAGTTAAATGAATTAACACCTCATGTGGTTTTTACCAAACACTATTTAAAGAACTATGGAGCTACCAAATATGCGTGGCGTAGTGGTAATGTAAATATATGTATCAATATTTTGTATAACTACAGTTTTTTTTATAAAAAGTAGTTAGAATTATATTATTAACTCTTTGCACTCGAGATAACTATGTACTCCTTGATAAGTGGTAAATGAGAGTCACCTCATGAGTAAAAAGGGGTAATCTATAATTTGCGGTTTTTCCCATCTAAATTTATTAGTTTATTTCTTTGGACATACTGAAAAATACACTATAAGTTATATGAATTTGTGCTTTGTTACCTCAGATAAATTGTCAAGATAGTACCAAAAATTTGCTTTCCTCATTTTCTTCGTTGTTCGTTATAATTATTAAATGTAATGAACGGAAGTCATGTGTGTTCTTAAATAAAATAATAAATAATCATTAAACTGTGGAATAAAAGTTATACTCTTGTAAACAAATCATTTCTGTAAGTAGTACTAATTAAACATTTGTATTATTAAATACAATAAAAACAAATAATACAGTTAAAACGAAGATTACAATACAAAACCTTAAATTTATTTTTAAAAATTTATGCTTTATCAATGCCATTTTATATTTGATCGAAATTCTGTCAGCTAACTTTTCATTGAATATGTAATATAGTATAAGGGGCATAAAAAAATTCTCTCGTATACTATTTAACGTAAAGTTCCATAAATTTCTAGTATCTCCTAAGAAATATTATTTAAATAATGCTATGTAGCACACAGTATATAATAATAAGTTAATTCTTGTCCATTAAAATAATGTAAATTATGAAAAAGAATTTAAAAATCGTAAAAAAAACAATAAGTGGAAACTTAATTAAATTACATTGCTTTCATGTGTATTTCGTTAAATTCTTCCTTGTTTTATGTTGGATCGATCATTTCGTCCTAACAAAGATGGGAATAAATATCGACCAGCTCGAATGTACCGATGTATGTCTTTAGCTGCAAAATGAAATTTAAATATTAAAGAGCAATCCAAGAAATGATTAGAACGTTTTGAAACTTTAGACGAAAATAATACTAATTATAGTTTATTTATTACTCTGAAGTTTATGGTTGAAAAAATTTATGAATAATACGGAAATTTTCCTCTCTGTAAGAAAATATTTATTTGAAAAAAAAACACGTATGGAAATCCTGGATTAATGATCATATGGGTGGAGATTAAAAATATTGTAGACAAAAATTTAACAATGGGTTGAATTTCTATCAGAATAAACATTTAGGGTTTTCTTTTCTTACTAAGTATTGTATTTCTACTTTTAAATGTACTGTTTTACTTTGTTCTTTAAAAAAATGCTATTTTAAAAGCTTAAACAGATAACTATAATTTTGAATACAGATATATTAATAAGAGGTATGTATGTAAAATTTAGTGACAGCGTCTGTTGGATTTTTACGCGTGTGTAGCGTATACGCGTTTATAAACACGAAAATACACACACATTACCTTGATCGAAAGTCAAATTAATAAGATGATTTGTATACTTGCCTACATAAATAATATTTGTATCTTTTAAATATTATTGAAAATGAATTTACAAACACTTAACCTCCATTGGGTAAAAAAAAACAAGAAGGAAGGTTTAATTATTCACAATAATTTGCTCTTAAGTGTTTAAAAAACGTATAATAATTTCTTGTTCAATAAGTTATAATTATATTTCATTACCTAGCTGTAGTTTCTTGGTGGGTAAAATAATAAATATATAGTAATCTGAGAGATTTTTGTAATCATAGTATTTTTTATCTCTTTTGTGCAATATTTACGCTACAAACACTTTTTCGAGAAAAAGGAAGAATATCATTTTAGTAATATGACCGTAGAAGGTGAACAAATAAATGAATAGTCCATTTACCAATTGTTGATAATAAATAAAAATTATGATTATATCGTATATTGATAACATATTCTATTGTAAATAGTTAATAAGAGGACACTTGACAGAAAAATCTAAAATGAAACAAAATTATTTGTAGAATCATACAAATTTCCTATATACACTGTAATAGCGACTGAGATTGTTAATATTATCGCAGCTCTAGCAAAGTTATCCTGATACGATTTCGATTTTTTTGGAGAGGTGATATTTCTACATTAATATGGATATATACTTTTAACACATTTAATATTTTATTAGCATGTTATTTAGTTTTCTATTAATTATTTGATAAGAATTAATTGGAATTTTCCCGTAACAATAAATCCTCACTATTGAAAGGATTTTAATACAGTAAAATACGATATGGTTGTCTTCAGAACCTGCAATACAATAATATTAAAATCTGGTTAATTCGGAAGAAAGAGCAATACTTACAACAGAGAATCCCTCTAAAGATACCCTAAAAATTTTACCAGCTGTTAATTCACAAGATTTTGAACTTCTCATTAACATCAATTTTAACAGCTGTTTAGACCTCTCTGACATTTTATACCAATTCCCCTTGCATCTAAAAAATATTCGAAAAAATTTGTTTCTAGTTTCGTACTAATATTTTTTACTATTGATGCTGTAATAAAATTACTTACATGCTTTTATTAACAAGTGCACTAGAATTTAGTATTGCTTGTGCTTGCCAACAAATCCACAAAAGATGAAGCATTTGTGCAATTGCGAGTAAAATATAACGTACAGCATCTGAGAAAATAGTTGAGTGCATCAGGACCTTAAAATTGAGAAATTAAATGAAAATGAATTACTCGCAAATAAAGAAATCAAGTTAAAAAATTTGTAAAACCTGCACTCCTGTAACGCTTATCATAGCGATGTGTAATCCTATTTCAAAAAATAGAGTTACTGTGAATATTGACTCCATATCATTTGAGAAGCTGTTGACAAAAAATCGTTATTTCCTGAATGAAATAACATAAATATAATTACACTCTTTAGTTACAACGTGATTGAAAAACTTACAGCAATATATCCTTGTGTATAACAATACAGCGCATTACTGTTAAATAATCAGGATCATTATTCTTTTGGGGATGCAAACCATAATTAAGTTTTGTTTCCACCGCTATTTGCTCTATCAACATACTAAACAATTTTTTTATTGTATAACTTCAAACGACAAAATATTAACGATTGATTTTGTTAAATAGTCGATACCAAAAACTTACCATAATATGTCAAAAATAGAGCAAACGTGTTGCACCAAAATGATAAAAAATGAATCAAGAGCAGAAAACGTGAGGGCAAAAAGTAGACACGCGGTGCTGGTATGAATCAGCGCAAAAGTAAAAATTTCGTCCGTGTCCCGTCCGTAATATACATTTGCCGGTAGCGTCGCTTTGGGCCAAGAACTGTTCGCGGGAACGAATTTCTCAGACACCAAGATTACAAATGGAGGTATTAAGTATAAGATACATGCTGCACACATATAAACTATAAAAGAATATATTATAAACTGCAATATCTATATATTATTTTCATTCCCCTATTTAATTTTTAAAAAGCATTTTTATTTTAATATGTAAACTCACTAGAGTAGAGAGAAGCCAAATAGTTTCCGAAGCTCGCATATTTTTTAAGGACCTCTGTTTCCTTCTTGGAATTAAAGTTTTTCCAATTTTCCTGCACTTTATCCAACAACACTTTGACCTGCGATTTTAAAGCTAGATCATCGAACTAATAGTCCTAAAATAGATAATACTGAAAGTAACATATTATAACACACTTTCCGATGGTTAAAGGTGAAGCCGTAGATTTTCGTTAGAACAATAAAGGATGCAAATAACACAGGAAAGACGTCAGCCATATTATTAATATCCATTCCACTATGAAAACATTCCCAAATCTTCAAATGAAAATCTATTAAATCTTTTATAGTATTATTACTGTAAAATTTTGAAATATTTTAGAATAATATAAGTAGAGTACCTGTACTATGATCAAACTAACTGTCATGAAAAATACCAAAATGTAATAAGGGATTTTTGATGAAAGTGCTTGATAGGGCCACAGACCTATAAGCCACATTAATTTTTTGCAGATTTTATAATAATGCTCATCAAAGAGATTGTCTTCTTTTTTGTCAGACATAGCTGCATGTTACCCCACTAGAGTGCACTAGAGTGAATGTTCTCTTTCATTTTTGTTAAAGCTATATTAAATCTTTTGTGACCAGCTATTCCCTTTAGAATAGTTAATTTTCTGTATAGGTATCATGCTAAATCGTAATGTTAATATTTCTCTCTCTCTGAGTCATGGTTCATGCATGACTTTTTTATTCCTCTTCTTTTTCCTAATAACAGGGTAAAATTTTAGGTTCATTACAACTGCCTCGTTAGTACGTCGCTAAACTAGATATTGAAATGTCCAAGTACTTTTCCTTTGAAGTTTTTTTCAAAGCTCTCAACAGAAGTGGGTGCACGCAGGTATATAAAGACTTTGCTGTATCTATTCAACTCGTCAGTCTGTCTTCAACTGTGCAGAAAGAAGGACTTGCCTTCTCATAAGTTCGATGTTGTAGATATTTTACCAGCTAATTTATCATAAGATTAAGCTTGGATTTATAAAAAATAATTGTTAATTTGAATAAGTGACTAATTGGAAATAGAAATATTATTCACACATGGTCGACCTGTACATAGAAATTTTATTAGTGAATGAACAAAATTAAAACATAAAAAACCCAGACATATTTCTTCGTAAGTCTTTAAAAATACATATATTTTTTTAATTTTTGATGATTTATCTGTAGTTAAATACAATAAGATATGATTCGAATAAAGCTTCTTAACTGACCGGTAAATCAGCGTTCATATTTATCAATTTTATAAAATTATAATGCTTTCAGGAATTAAGCGTAAACATATTCCTTTCTATATTTTAAACTCATCAATATGGTTTATAGAAAATCAATATATATATACGTGATATTTTATATTTAAAGTTTGATTCCTTATAGCAAAGATTTTAAGCAGTTTAGATCTAATTTGTAAATTTAACGAAATCCCTTTGAAGAATGTCAATATTCTCGTAAAAATTAATGGACTTAGTTTATGAGTTTAATGTTTCCAGCTAACTTACTGGTCTTATGGGAGAGAAAGATTATTATGTATATTGTATGTTGTGCGTTAGAATGTTAAAGTAAATTTTAATGCATATTCTTTTATTTTTTTATCAATTAAGCAATTATATTGGTGGTTGAATAGTCTCTCAATACATTTTTATTGAAATGATTCCAATACGGTAAAGTATGATATGGTTGTTTTCAGGATCTTAAATAGAAAAGCTAATAGAATATTATTTAAGAAAGAGGAAAAATTGATAAAATTATGTTTTATTTACAGTTGCGAATCCTTGCATAGAAACCGTAAAAATTTTACCAGCTGTTAATCTACAAGGGATTGAACTTCTCATTAGCATCAATTGTAAAAGTTGTTTAGATCTTTTAGACATTTTATACCAGTTTCCCCTGCATCTAAAATTAATTAAATTTTTTCTGTCATGCCCCACTTATTTTCTCGAAATTTTAGTTATCACGCAAAGTGTCGCAAAGCGGCATTTCACTTACATGCTTTTATTCACTTGAGCACTGGTATTCAACAAAGATTGTGCTTGCCAGCATATCCACAAAAGATGAAGCGTTTGTGCAATTATCATCGAAATATATTGTACAGCATCTAAGAAAGCTGTTGTGTGCATCAACACCTTAAATATAAAAAATAACTTTTTTTGGATACATATAAATAAGTTAAATACACCAGTATTTTTGATCTCAACTTGCACTCCTGCCACACTTATCATAATGATGTGTAATCCTATTTCAAAAAAGAGAGAAACTGAAAATATCGACTCCATAATATTCGAGAATCTGTAAAAGATTTTAATACAAGACTTTCGGCGAGATAACAATAGTAATGATTTTTTATCATCAGTGTATGATATATATATAAACTTACTGTAATATATTCTTGTGTATAACAATACATCGTAATATTGTCATATAATTTGAATCTTTATCCCGTTTTGGATACAGATCGTAGTCAAGCGTTTCTGACAACGCAATTTTCTCCAACCTCATACTGCACAATATATTTTCTCTGATTAAAACAATAATTGAAAATTTATTAATTATTTGTTAATTTACCCTAATACGACGAATATCGAACAAACATGTTGTATTAAAATGATGAAAAATGAATCTAGGGCGGAAAACGTGAGTCCAAAAAGTAAGCACGATACGCTTGAATGAATGAATGCAAATAGGAAAATTTCTCCTGTATCCTTTCCGTAGTAAACATGTGCCGGAAGAATTGGTTCAGGCCAAGAACTATTCTCGGAAACTAAATACTGAGCCACCAGAATTGTGAATGGTGGCATTAGGTACAGGAAGCATGATGTACACATATAAACTAAAAAAAACCTTTTACCGGATAAAATTGTAACTTAATACATTTTGCAATATTAATAATGAACCAAGAAATTTGGTATAACAATAAAATATTAATTTATAGAATTGGAAATAGAAGCTTACCGGTATAGAAAAACGCCAATTTTCTTCCAAATTCTGCATACTGCTTTACAATCTCAATTTCTTGTTGAGAATTGAAGATTTTCCAATTGTCCTTTATTTTTTCTAATAATATTTTCACCTGTAGTTTCAAAACTAGGTCGTCAAGACAATCAATAATACTGAAACTAACCTATTATCACACACCTTCCAATGATTAATGGTGAAACCGCAAATTTTTGTCATAATTATAAACGACGCGAATAATATAGGAAAAATCTCGACCATATTGTTCATATCCAATCCACTGTGGTAAATTTCCCAAATCTTTAAATGATATTTTATTAGATTACCTTCGAGTATAATTAATTAATGCACTAGTAGCCAGTACAGTAAAATCATCCATTATATATAAGTGAATATGATTAAGATAGAAATACCTGTGCTATAATCAAACCGAGAACAATGGAAAATACAGCAGGGTAATACGGGATTCTTGATAAGAGTGGTTGGTAGGGCCATAAACCAATGAGCCACGTTAAGTTTTTCAAGATCTTATAATAATGTTCATCAAAGATGTTGTTTTCATTTTTCTCAGACATGGCTGTTATTCGACTCACGTAAATTTTCTCTTTCAGTTACTTCAGTGCTAATGGCTCTTATGACTAGCAATTCCTTTTAGAATACTCAATTCCTCGTATGTACTAGTATCCCACACAGAATCATATATAGTATAAGCTAAATATATAGAAAGTATGACTCTGCTTCTATTGCTTTTCCCAAATCATTTTCAATGAATGAATTTCTCAATAGATCTAGATGTCGTGTCGCTTGATAAAAAATCTATCCTTTCTTATAATAACAGGGTATAATCTGCGGTTGATAGTGACAGCCTGGTTAGTACCACACTTACATAGAAATCAATTTACAGCAAAAAGCTAGCTAGGAACGTTTCCTTTGAAGTTTTCATCAGAAAAGAGTATTCTATTATGAAATTGTGAATGGGATGGTGGGGGAGAGGGAGTGGGGAGAAATTTAGACACTTGACATTTATTCGAAGCGTTAGTCTCTCTTGAACTGTTCGTGATAAAGGTTGTACCCTGCAAAAACGTTAACATGATAAAAAGTTATTCGAAAAATTGAAAAATTCAGAGTGAAATTTACTTAATGATAAGATTGATCAAACACTTTATAAGATACAATTCGTAAGGGGTTATTTTAATAGATTATTGTAATTTCTATGAATGTTGTTTTGTTGATTGGTTTCTGAAGAAATCCTTTGTAAAAAAATTTTAAATGTTTTATGGTGTGACTGAAATTTAATAAAGCACAATAGAGTAAGAAAGTAAATTTATTAACAAATAAATAAAGATCTGTAATAACAGATTGGCTTCTAAGTTTTTTTTGTTTAAACTACATTAACAAATTCAACAATGTTCTTCAATTAAAATTGTGTTCATACTGTACAATACAAAGCTGTTATTTAAAGTTTTTTAGAAAGTTATCTACAGCTCATAATGTTCACATTTACGAATCATTAACTAATATTAGTAAAATACACACATTAACTATTAATATATTTAAATTCTATTTTAGTTATACTTGTGTGTGTGTGTGTGTGTGTGTGCCATCAATTTTGTCTATTTGTTCTTCTTTATTAAACAATCTCTATTATCAATTATAACTGTCATCTGTAAATATATGAGTTTGCAAATGCTATATTGATGGAAGTTTTTGTCGTTATGTTAACAAGCTTCTTTTTAATTAGAAGATACGTCATTTTGTGGTAAGTTTTACATTCCATTACTACGATCATCAATTGAAGAAATTATTTTAATTGTCTAAATAATGTACAATAGGATACGATTGTCTGTGTCGTCTGTAAATATTTGGATTATCTTAAATTATAAATGGATTCTTAATATTAATTAATACTAAAATCATTATTTTTACCCAACGTATTGTTTCCACAGACAAAGTCAATAAATTGAATGGGCGAATAACGCATGGTTTATAATTCCTTCTAAGTATCAACAATAATAGCTTTTGCGTACGTATTTTTTGGTTATACCAAGTACTACTGTACCTAAGACATTAAGGAATTCCTAAGAGATTAATATTATTTTGTACAAATAAATGGAAATAGAGTGAAATATATTATCTTATTGTTTTGTTTAATCTATCTTACGCTGCGATTGAAAGCTTTTCACTCGTGTCAATTAATTTCTGAGCCATGTAAGCCGCTGTCCAAAAATATACGAGCTCAGCAACAAAAAATGCTGTATATCGAATCCTTAAGCGCTGAAAGCAGATTTAATTCATTAGGCGGAAGAAGAACACGATGGAACGACATGCACACCTCAAATTCCAATAGTTGTACAATTGTGGTACTGATAATATAACTGCTTCCAATTAGTTGTGTGAGCACCACGGGAGCGTAGAAAGACTGGATCAAATCGACAAACCTTTTTTAAGGAAAATTCTTTTACTGCATAATCTAACCAAAAGTATAAACTCTCGTAATTTTCTATTGTTTACTAACTCCAAAATCTCCTTATGTTTTTTAACACATATAATTACGCTATTGTAGATATTATCATTGCATTCCGAATTTTCATTAAAATTAGACTCATCCTTTTGGTTTGGCTTACAATGCTCAAAAACATTTCTTAATCGATATCTGTTAGATTAGTGAACGCAATAAGTATAAAGTTTTAAGTAGATTAATTAATTGCAAGACGTTTTCAGCATACCCAAGCATCATGAAGAGCCCTGAAGCGTGAAGCAACAAAATGAAAAATGTACAAGCAGTAGCAAGCACAGCAGTGAGTCCGATCAAAATTATTCCGTGCACGTGAACATAAATGTAAATCTTATATTTTTCTTGATCTATTAGATGATCAGTAAAAAATGGATATTCGAAGGGTCTGGATTCGTTCAATGGAAAAAATAAGTCCATCAATTGTTCTTTGTGGCAAAAGGGAATTAAAACGACTATTGCGCCATACACGTAAACTAAAGAGTTTAAAAAACAAAAGTGAAAATTTCATTACTATATTATCAGCATGATGAATTATATCAAAACATAATTAAGCCACTTCTTACTAATAGAAAGTAATGTGATATATTTTCCTTGTTTACTGAAATCTCGTAAAATGTTCAACTCTCCTTCGGACATATCGGCGTTCCATGTGTTTATAATAATATCCCAAAAATGCTTGAACTTAAAATATTCTATTTATTTATTAGAAACTCTTATCAAAGAATGGTGGGACCACTGGATACTCACCGCATGAGCGTTCTTGTAAATAAAAATCAGATTTATTACACCTAATAAAGCGCACGTTAAGAGAGGAGAAACATTCAATAAAATATCGGCCTCAAATTTTGATGTAACTAATTTGGCTGACTGAAAACCAAGCAAAACTGATAGTAACCTTTCATTATTACGAATAGTTAAGCAAATGAAGACGAGATAATACTGTTTTATAAATACCATAACGAAAATACCCGATAAGGCTGCCAACATAACGAAGGACTTCATTAATATGGCACTCCAAATATTTTGATAAGGCCATAGTCCAACTAATTCTAATAGACATTTAATATACTTGTAATAATGCAACTCGATATAATTCATTTTGCTTGGAAGTCCAAAGCGAACTGAGGTGAGGAGCGAGATAACTTTTAAGACTTTTTTCTAAACGATTTAATTATTGAGCTCTGTCTTAAAAAATGCAATATTCTTTTCATTTTACCAGTTTACGTTTTCTCTTATGGAAATATAAAGAAAAAAGTTATTCTTCGAGTATAAGCCATAGTGATTGGCAAGCTTAATGCTGAATTAGAAAGGGGAAACATATACATAAATTATAAACTTGACTCTTATAACGTTTACTCTCTAACACTCTAACCCTTTTTTCAGAGTATACACAGTTGCTATGAAAATAATCACTTATTAATACTAGCAGTGGTTAAACAGTGATATAAAACATTTTTCCAACGAAAGAATATATGTATAATCATCTATGGCATATTTTAGTGATCATTTAGTTCCTATGAGACACAGTTTTTTAACATTTGTATAATCACTGCACCACTGTGATGCTTTAACTAGTAAATGCTTCTAAAAAGTTTGATGTATTTTCGATTATAAATGCAGCTACATTTGATTATTGCTGTAATTGTCTAAAGAGGGTGCAGTAGGAAACGATGGTTTGAGTGACCTGTAAAAAAATCAGTCGAAACAGGATATAAGCCAAAAATGTTTAACGATGCAATAATATTTAGAGTTATCTGCATCACCCAACGTGTAGTTTCCATTGACAGAACAATTATGTTGTACGTATGAATAACACAGGGTTTATGACTTCTTCTAAGTATTAACAATAACAATTTTTGAACGCGAACTGGCTGATTATACCATGTTCCACAATATCTGAAAATATTTTATTAAACGTTCTGAAAAATTGGAGAGGTTTTCACCAGCAGGTTCTAATATGAAAACTCACACGTTAGTAGAAATACCTTCGCTGGAATCCATTATTTGTTGGCTCACGTGAGCAGCTGTTAAGAAATAGAAAAGTTGGGCTATGCAAAATATTGCACATCGCAGTCTCAAATGCTGAAAAAGGTAATTTTTGTTTAATTAGCTTTATTTTAACACTAATCCACTAATCGTAATTTTACCTCGAACTGTATAATTTGCACTAACGTTGTGCTTATGATAAAAGTACTGCCAAGTAATTGTAGGAAAATTATTGGTTCGCAAAACGACTGTGCAAAATCGGCGAATCTTCGTTAATAAAAATACGATTTACTATTAATACATCTGCATTGCAATATGAAATTAATAGTAAATACTGAGTATTTTGATTATTTGACTAACTTTATTACTTCTATGTGCCTTTCAATACAAGATTGAATATTTTTAAAAGCTTCATTCGAATTATCAAGTTGCTTCTTATCTTCGTGATCGAATACCATTTTTAATCGTTCCCTGTTGAAGTAAAACAATGACATAAGTGAATCAGTTTAATTATTATCTTAGAGTCATTCGGGTAACTGTGCATATCGTCTATATCTCTAAAAAGAGAAGAGAGGATATTATATTATTCTGATCGAACAAAATATCGTTATTGTGCCATATATAATACAGTTTGCGTATGCGTCATGGCATCTCGCACTGCGTTAAACTCAGCTTCCCCATCTGAAAAGGACCAGTAATATCTTATGTTTTTCTTTAATAGAATAGAGTTAAATATCAATACATATTATTAAAATATATGTTTCCTATTGTCGTCTTGACCGATATTTTTGTTCAAATCGATAACTATGGGAATAAATGTGCTCGCGTATCTTACCCCGACATAATATCATTTTTACGTATGCGCCAAATTACGTCCTGTATGTACAAAATGAAGCATTGAATCTGTTATCTATCTCTTGTTGCTTAATAAGTATAACTGCTGGTATTTATAATTTGTACGTAAAGCACAGAAATGTCTATCCTCATCCTTTTTATCGAATAGAAAATTTCTGTTGTGCTAAATGTTAATAAAATAAGAAAATATAATGTAAAAATATTGTATTTTTTTATACATCATTGTACGAAAATATCTGTTATTTTAATTATAGTATACGCATATACTTACCCCTCATGGGTGCGCACAGTTACCCGCAATAGAAAGCAAGTAGGCGCAATCTGCAAATCTCTTTACGTTAAACTTTTGAAATATTTGTATGAAATGTGTATATTATTTTTTATAGAAAAATTGTGATCTTTAATCAAAATTAAATTTTGATATTATCGTTTCTTAATTGTTATTCATAATGATTGTTTGGCAGGTTCAGAAATGAAGACTGCGCACATTTGATCCGAATAACTCTATGGTAGTTATTGCTAGCATAAGTTTAAACTCACCCTAGCATCGCGAACAATCCTGCAGTATGAAGCGATAGGACCAGAAAAGTGCTAATATATGCCAAGCATGCAGTTAATCCAACTGCGATAATTCCATGTATATGAATATAAATATAAACAATGTATTTATCATGATCAACAAGATGATCCATGTAAAATGGAAATTCGTGAGGTCTAGATTCGTTCAATGGAAAAAACAAGTCCATCAATTTTTCTTTGTGGCAAAAGGGAACGAGGATTATAAGTGCACCATATCCATACCCTAAAATTCACCACAATAACTGAAAAGCTTAAGAGTAATTTGATTAGATGAAAATTGACACGCTTTTTACAGATATAAATTAACGTGTACAGCCTGCCCTCTCTGCTAAATTCATGCAAAATATCTAACTCTTGCTTGGTCATATCGTGCTTCCAGGTTTGGAGAATGTACTTCCAAAAGCGTGTAAACTAAAATTATTTATTTTTTCGTGTAACTTAATCTCTTGTTTTGTCAACGAAAAACAGGTATTAAACTGATACTTACTTTGTGGGAATTCTTATAAAAAAAGAAAAGATTTAGAATGCCCAATACATTACACGTTAGAAACGGAGCAATGCCCAACGCGATATTCATGTCAAAATGTGAGGTGAACAATTTTGCCGTCTAAAAATTAGACAGCCGACATAAGCATATATTTAAGAATATTAAGAAAATCTTACGTTCAACATAATAATTGAAAATTATATTTCAACGATTGCAGGTTAAGGTACCATGACGAAAAGACTGGAAAAGGCAGAAAACAGAACGAAGGATCTCATAATTACAACTGTCCAAAACTTTTGAAACGGCCAATGGCCAATTAAGATTAATAAATACTTGTTGTACTTGTAATAATATAATTGATTGGAGTCCATCCTTACTTGAGGGCTCGATGCAAACTGACTGAGAGGTTCCTGGAAACTTTAAGCCACGTTCTTCCTTATGTATTTTTTAGTCTTAGTGCTGTATGGAATTGTGTGCAGAAAGAAATTAAGAGAGGAGATACCGCGAACGCGGAGGAAGAAATAATTTTATTCCCAAGGTATAAGCTGGAATGATTGATAGGCTAATATCGAATAGTGGCAGTGAAATAAGTTATACATGAGGAACAACGGGCATATGGTAAGTAGTGGATATAATATTTTTACCTTGTCTTTAATTATTGATTATTTCACTGAAAAATTTAGCGCAACCGTCATAAAATATACTGTGAGATAAAATACTAAATGAATATATCTTGTACCTTTTAGAACTTTAATTCTTGCAATACAACGTTTCATTATTCTTGAAAAATGAGCCTCGTATATTGGATCTATTGGAAATGAATTTTTATACTTTATTCAAACAAAAGAAGTTATTTAAGTACTAAATAAATTTGGCTTTTCGTTCTTTGGCAAGACCTTATGTGATGCTGATAAAAGATGTATTTTTACAAATTAAATTAAATTAAGTATCTTTTATTTTCAGTTTTAGTACATAAGCGTAAATATTATAATAAGTATTTTTTACAATTATAAAAATAATATACGAAGCAAAGGTTATCATTACAAAAAGTATTATTAATCAGAATGTATAACTTACCTATTCATAATGAAATTTGGTATATATAAGTATATATGAATATAATAGCCTTCTTACCCTGTAAAAACATATTGAATATGAAATTTCATTTGTTAATATTTATAGTTTCATTCCAGTACGTGCAAAAAAATACTAACTTTCTGATATTTGTGAGAAACTCGAAAAATCAGAGCTCAATCGCTGCATGTAGAAAGGCGCAAGATGTTTTTGATAATAAAAGACAATTTATTATGCTCCGTAAACATTTGCTCATTAATCGGTATTGTATGCGCCACATGGCATCGATGTCCTACTCGGAAAATCTAAATATATTTTTATTATTAGAAAGTTTTAGATTGGTAATTAAAATTATACGATAATGTAAAAGGTATTCTTTCATAAATTCTTTAAACAGTACAATCACTTTCTAGCATACTACGTGTAATAATTTGATATGAGGAAAAATACTTTTTATTTGAATTAAATAAAGCATTAATATTGATAAATATTCTTATGAATATATTATTGCTTACACTTCTCTAGGAGGTTTTACACAATAATAATGTAGTTACTTTTATATCGTTGTAAACCTTTCTTATAAAATATGTGAGTAGAGATAGCATGTTACTCTAAAAGTAATATATACTATATAAGTAACCATTAGTGACTGAAACAATACGGACTCCCTTTTCCATCTGGCGATTTGCCCGAGTTGTCGCCTCATGTATTTTTCTAACTACATTTTGCCTATTAAGAATTCACATGCTCGAATACATACATAATTAGTTTTACATGGTAGGAGGGTTAGAAAAGTTGGCGCGACCATGCGCAATATGGATGATAAAAAATCTAGAATTCTTAGTCTTCTCTGAGCCACGAAAGACAATGGACTTTGAGCAAAAGCATTTTTACTCGTTCAACGAGTTTCTATTAAAAATAGTTGGACAATGGCCGTACGATAGTAAATATAAAAACTATACCTGTAGAACTGTTATCATTGTCCTGCTAGGCATAGCCATTTTTGGCCAGGTTGTCCTTAGCTTCACAATCGATTACACGAGCATTTCTTTTAATTTAATTATAAGTAATTTTAGGTTTCGAAAATCATTTTGATAAAGGGGGAGGATGTTACTCTTACTATCGATATTATTCCCACGTTAACAATTTTATCAGCCACTCTTGTATGTATGATTTCGCACTATAGTCACGTGAGCAAAGTAAGCGCTTCCGAAAAAATAAGATTTAACGGATTTATTAAATGTTAAAATATTGATTAAACTGTAATAGTTTCTTTTGCATAGTTCAACAGAATTTTCGAGGAATTAAGAAACGAGTGGAAAGATAATTTTACTCCACCTGAATTAGCGGTTAAAGAGGAATATGCCAAAAATGGAAGAGCGTTAACTGTTATTTTTGCAGGTAAGTAAATTCATAACAAGAATTTACAATTTTAATCAACAATTTTTCTTTTAGTTTATGTTCTCGGGTTTTACGTTCCTGCAGAAACTGGTGTAGCGATAAGGAGCATATTTGTCATTTATAACGATACCCGAAAGCGACACCAACCATATGCGTGTGAACTCTTTATTATTGACGAACAGAAATATTTTTATTTAATTTTATTTCTCATATATTGCGTAATTCTCGTTGTAGCTTTTGTAATATTAGCCAATGAGAGCATGTACGCAGTTTATATTTATCACATTTGTGGAATGTTGGACGTTGTTGGGTAATATCTCCAATTTCCATTAATGTATTAATTAAGCGTCTTTTTAAATTCTCATAAAGAGATATTTATTATATCATGTGTTATACATACTATAATTTTTTATAAATAAAACTGGTAAGAATTTCACAGGTATCGTTTAGAGCAATTAGGAAATATGAAATTTGAAGTAACGCCCGGAGTTCCTAGTTTAGATGTTCTCGATTATAAAAAAATCACTCAAAGTGTCAAGACTCACCAAAAAGCTATTTCGTTAGTATAATATGGTGACGCTATGTTATCACAATTTATTAAATATTATCACTGGTAGTATACTAAAAATGCCTATTCGCTGACACAACTCTCTTCTAAAAAGAAACGTGTTTTTAAGGATCGTAGGAATTATGGAATCGTATTATGGATTTAGTTTCCTTATTGAATCGGCGGCTTTCGTAATTTTGGCTGCGTTTACGTTAGTGCAAGCCTCTGACTTTCAGGTAAAAGTTTTATGAAGAATAATTACACAAATTCTAGCTAAAAAATTACAATAAAAATTGTTGATTTAGTCACTACATATCAGACCAACAGCGTTCGCAATTGCCCAAATCCTTTATCTTGGTGTGGTCAATTTTACCGGACAGAAATTAATAAATTCTAGTACAAGAATTGCTGAACAAGCGTAAGTATATAGAAATAATTTAGAAACATAATATTATTCGCTTTAAACAATAGTAAATATCTATTGAAAATAGATATTCTGGAAGATGGTACAGATGCCCTGTATGGATGCAAAAACTGATGATACCAATAATAATACGTAGCCAAACACCTTTGGTACTTACAGCATCCAAATTCTTCATTTTGTCCTTTGAAAATTTTCGAGTGGTAATTTACACACGAAGCGTATTATAAATTGTATTCATTAAAATATGATAATGTAATAACTATTATACTATATTTTTTATATCATGATTTTTTAAGATACTTCGAGCAGTAATATCATACGGTATGGTCATTCGGGGTCTGCACTAAATACTGTTAAAAAATATCTCAGACTGATTGAATTAGTTATGATTTGTAGAGATTGAGTAATTAATATAATTAATTGGAATAAATTTTTTACATTTTAAGCACAAATGCCACAATTAACTATTAGAAAAATAAAGTCTTCATTTTAATATCGAGATTATTCTACATAATATGTTGAGAAAAGGTATTTTATTATTTTTAAAATAACATTAGGCTTAAAGTATAAAAACATATGATGCTTAATTTTTGTTTGTACACAAGTTCTCTCTACGATTTAATTTTCCCTTTAAAGATTTAAGGGTATTTCCCTTTATTCTTATTTATTTACTTCGTACACAAGCGTAACAAATCAGGTGCAAGGGTGCAGCACTTGCAAACCACCGTCCACCGAGCAAGTTATGGTACTACGACCAGTTACCATCGCAGTATATACCGCTGCAAACCTCTTCTGAACAGACTAACCAACCTTCTGCAAAATTTCGATCACACCCATTCTTTTAAAACTACATCACAACTACAAGTATACTAATATACTAAATATATAGGTTGAACAAGTGATCGATAAGGGGAGTGTGTTTGTCAATCTTTACTTTTAATTATACCTAATTGTATACAAATCTCTTCTAGTGCCAATTTAGTGAAAACAAGAAACCAATTAAAGAGTTGAGAAATGGCAACAGTAGGAGAACCTCTTACTTTAGCTAAAGGTGAGAGAATATTATTTATGAAATAGATAAAAAATGGATGCAATATAACCATTCTGCATTATATTATAGATGTCAAAAGATCTATCGAATTATTAGACAAATTACAAAAAGGTAAGTTATTACCACTGTGATTTAATTTATGTCATTAAAACTTTTAAGGTTAATTGAGGCTTATCTTTAGGTGGTGAGGTTCCCACAACAAAGCTTTCAGCACTGCAAAAAGTTCTCCAAAGTGATTTTTTGAATGCTGTTCGAGAAGTTTATGAGCATGTTTATGAAACTGTAGATATTCAGGTAACTACATCAATCTAATTTTTTTTGTAAATGTACTTGTAATATATAATTTGCATGTTCTTTCTAAGGGCTCCCAGGATGTTCGTGCTTCAGCCACTGCCAAAGCTACAGTAGCTGCCTTTGCTGCTAGCGAAGGCCATGCTCATCCTCGCATAGTTGAATTGCCCAAAACTGAAGAAGGATTAGGGTTTAATGTAATGGGAGGGAAAGAACAGAATTCACCTATCTACATATCTAGAATTATTCCTGGTGGTGTTGCTGATAGACATGGAGGTTTGAAACGAGGAGATCAACTTCTTTCAGTAAATGGAGTGGTTAGTATTGCTTTGTTGTGATAGCTATTTTCTATTGCACCGAATGCATCTGTTATAATTATATCAATAAATAATAAAATTTGCATCATTTTCTTTATTTTATACAATATTAGTAAGATTGAATATATTAAAAGTGCTTGAATGTTTCTAACACTATATGCATCTTTTAGTGCGTTGAAGGAGAAAATCATGAAAAAGCTGTCGAGCTGTTGAAACAGGCACAAAACTCTGTTAAGTTAGTAGTTCGCTATACACCACGTGTTTTGGAAGAAATGGAATTAAGATTCGATAAGCAGAAAGCTGCAAGAAGGCGCCAACAAATGCAATAAATAATCTGATATACAATCAAGTTATCAAACTCAATTTAATACCACAATAATTAGAAACATAATACCCATTTAGTCTTATTCATACGAGAGATTCTTCTCTTCTTATTTCAGATTAGGCTGAATGAAATATTTGTTGTAAGAAAACATAGTACGCTACCTGCAAGAAGTATTGGACCACATCAGTAAATCTTGCTTAAAGATCCCCACGATTCGTTCAGTACTTCCTACCGGTAGTTTACGTACAGTAAGTCTACATTCATATTGTAAATGGGATAAATTACAATTACCAATCACAGAAAAATCAAATTTTACTACTACTTTATTTAATAATGCTTCCTTATTAACTTTATATCGGGCTTTCCAAGAATATAAACCTAATCATTTTGTATTATTTACTTTTATTAAATTAATTTTCTTAGTTATTCAATCTGTTAAATGTTTGTATTGTTAAAAATAAAACCTCAGTGATATTTTCTAACAAAATTATATTTATTAAGGATTTTTACTTATTTAAATGAATTGGACATTTTATATTCATTTCTCCAAAGTCGCACTTCATCTTTAACACTAACTCATAAATATCATTTGAATAGCTTAATATAAGGCTTGAAGATTTCTTATCATTGCACTTGATAAATTCATCGAATTGTTTGGTTTCTAATTGTTTCTCTTGATGAAAAAGTTCTATGATTAAATTATCAATTATTTGCGAAGGTTTATTCTGTTCTTCATATGGACAACCTGAAATTTTTCCTTTTTTTAGTTTTTGTCCGAATTTTTTCCCTTACATTATTCCCTTGATAATATTAATATTATTATACCTCGATTTATGGGTGCATCTTTGGCTCGAAGACTATCTTCGTATTCTCGAATCTCCCTTTCACATTTTTCCAAATATGTTCCACGAAAAATGAAGACTCTAGGTTTTTTTTCTTTTTTGCGTTGTACTTTGTAATATCGATATTTCAAACATTTTATCATTTTCTCTATATGGGTGCATTGTACTTTATCTATTCTCGTAAAAACTCCTGGCTGACTTACAGTACCAAGCAAGTGATGAATCTTATTATAAAAAATAAAATAGTTTTTAGATTATTGTTAATAGAATATTCGTTGAAATATTTAGAATATTTTACTTTAAAGAGAATAAATAAAATCTTAAGCATAGACTCTTGTTCCAGCATTTGTATGGTGTTTTCGATCTCTATTCTTCTGAATCTAATGATAAATAAAGATCACAATGATATCAAATAATTGTAAAAGCAAATAAATGAAAGCATTGAAATAAAATTAATGTACTCTTTCATGTTTTGCAGCATATCTTCATTTTTAGTAGTGACGTCTTTCAACCACTTCTTAATTTTTATGAAATCTTTTTTCGTTTTTCGACTATAGTATCCCCGCCAAACTGCTTGAATTTTTGTTGCCATTACATTGTAATGTTCATTCCACATGTCGTAAGCTCGTTTTATTATAAATTCATTGCAAAATAATCTGCCCACATAACCCCGCCAAGATGCTTGAATAATAGTTGCCTTTGCGTGCAACATTTTTATATGTTTTCGAGTAATAAATCCACGAAACAGCGACTAGATATTAAGATGTAATATTAAGTAAAAAAAAAAGTAATAAACTAAATAAAACGAACTACTAACCTGTATTTTTCGTGCAGCAATAAATTTTTCAAGCCTATGACTTTCAGCAAGTTTTTCAAGTTCAATAACATCTTTCCTAAATTTTTTAAAATTGTCCATAAACTTTAAAGTGGATGACATTATTACTAATTAATATTATTAATGATACTAATCACGATGTAAAATATCTTTCTTCAATAAGACCACTTAATTTAATAAATATGACATTACAAATAAACAAGAGAAAGGGAGGTGGAAGGGGTGAAGTCGTAGTGAAGATTATATGTACTACATAACAGAAGTAAATTATTAAAAGCATCGAGACTAAAAATAAATTAATTACTAGAGAACTGTCTAACGAAACTTATCAAATTAAAGTATTGTCTATAAAATATCTAAGTATAGGAAAACGATAAAAGCCGATGTAGTAACGATCATTAAAATTGTTACACTGCAGAGCATAAATTTATTCCTTTTTTTCTGGATCATCGATCTTGAGAGTACGTGAAAATCTTTTCTCGACTGCAAGAAAGGAAAATTTCAGAGCAAATAAAACCAGTTACGCCAACTATGAACAACAATCTCGAATTTACCGTAATCTGTAAACTCTGAGTTTTACGGACAAGCTCGTCTAACCTTTGACCTCTGTCGATTAGTTTTTGGACGCCATCCATTAATGATCGTCGTATTTCAGCGAGTTCAGCCTCCAAATGCTCAATTTTTTCACTTAAATCACCGCCCTGTGCATTATACTCCTCCTAAAATTGTTAAAACTTAATTGATAAAATTAACGCCAGAATGTTGAAGAGATAATAATCGTATACGTACTACTATGATCTTCAATGGCTTTGACAGATCGATCGGTGCAAGGCATGGCAGGTTTACCGAAAAATCAGCAAAAATCGGCAATTCTCGATAAACGTTTCGTACTTTTTCTAAAAGGTTTTGCGCGATTGTCATCATAGTTGTTGCGGAAAGCGAGGAGTTTGCAATGGACGTTAAACAAACGTAATGCAGTTCGCCAATCGAAATGTGTACGGTGTAGCTAAAAAGGCACTTTTTCAATAATCACTTATTTTACGATGGACCCTTTTCAATCTTCGACTCAATCAAACATAGTCTTCCTTTAATCTCCAAAATTTAATCAAGTCATTTTCGCATTATGCTCATGCGTTTAAGGGGACATGGGTATTCGAGGAATTAATACTTACTTGTCATGAACGATAGAAATTTTATCGTTCTCCAGTACCTTTGTGGAGTCCACGATGGAAAGGACAATAGCTCTGAGAACAGGATCGAAGTTTTCTGGGTAATCGGCGATGATTTTGCATCCTTTTCTCGACCAGAAAGCAACCAAAGCATATTGAATGCAGTTGTTCATTACTGGCGTATTCCAATGTAGGGGCTGTAATGATGGGTGAAAATCGTAGGTTCGAATCTCGCGAAATTCACAACTCGAGTGACAGATGCCATGCAAAATATCCGTGAGAGGGCCAATGCAACAACGTGTCTGGTGCCGGTTGTTTACTCGCCTCTCTGATATCGCTTCTCGCTAGTAAGAAGCCTCTGATAAACCTGATATGCACCACTTTCAATAAATGTCCACAAAAATATCTAAAACTGAATAAAGAATCAATCACTCTTTTTGATTATATATAAACAGTTATTTTATGCAATTATCGATAAAATTATGTAATTGCGGATATATTACTCCTCTCCCATTATTAACAATGACTAAAACATTATAATACTATAATCATAATCGGATACTACACACTAATTAATGAAATAATAATTCATACAAAGCTGTTATAAATATTAAAAAAATTGAAATAACTTTCATATCTTATTTTTAGTAAAGATGTATACTGAAAATAGTTTTTTTAAGTATCTGACAATTAAAAATAATTTACGATTAGATAACATTCACTAAAATGAATGAATCATGCAGAATTTATAAGCTCCGAATAAAAGACTGATTATATTCTCGGCACAGTGCTATAATTCATTATTATATATATGTTGAATGAAGACTCAGTGCCCTCGATCGTCGAAAATCTACAAAAAGATTTGTCTCAACAGTGTATTAATTATTTATGTTTATTCTCGTTGAAATCTAATAATTCATGTAAACTTTGCTTAATTAATAGATTTTAAAGGAATTATTGTTAAATGAACTTAATAACGAACGTATATTAATCAAACATTCTGTGATAAGTTAAAAGTTTCTGCGATATATCAAAGCAATTCTTTTTAATTGTGCTTAGTGGATTTTACATGGAATAATTTGTAATAAACTTTCCACTAATTGTTTGAATAAATTTAAATTTGTCGTTCGTCTATCGATCGTGTCATAGAATCAGGATTTATTGTGACGGCGCCAATCGTATGTGTGTGTGCGTGGCGGTCGGCTGAGCACCAATGTATATAAGAGTGTGTCGCGTTTTCTTGCGAGAGTGAATTAGTGTTTGGAAAGTATGGGGAGAGGCCACAGAGAGAAAGAGAGATGATTCAGTGAACGAAAGAGATAAAAATTTAGTCTTTGGAAGGGGGACGAATGGAACCGGCTCTTATGCAAGCCTTCCAGCAACTCAGTCAGTAGTCTTTTGTAGCTATCTCAGTACTGTCACAGTTTATAAATTCAACTTTTACAGTAAAACTCAGTGACTCTTCGACTAAAACAAATCGTATCCAATCGTATAAAAATGTCGTCTTACAAACTGACCTATTTTAATGTTATGGGTTTGGGAGAACCCATAAGGTTTCTTTTGAGTTACTCCGGTAAAGCATTCCAAGATATTCGCCTCGATCATGGAGATGCCGAGTGGAAACAGCTAAAGCCAAGTAAGTTCGGAGAATCCAAGTCAATTGTTATTTACTACAGGGGTTGTTAAATTTTTTTGTTGAAATTAATTAATGTTTCTAGACACTCCGTTTGGCCAGCTACCAATTCTAGAGATAGACGGAAAAGTCTACTCCCAAACACTTCCAATTTGTCGTTTTCTTGCTAAACAATGTGATCTAGTGGGAAAAACAAATTTGGATAACTTGCAAATTGATGCTATTGCACATGGACTACACGACTTGAGGAAACGTAAGGTTTTAACCAATTAATTGTTCAAAGATTAGTATGTAGAATCGCTTTGGGAATTATGGTTTGTTTTTGTAGAGGTGGCACTGTTCTACAGAGAGACAGATGAGAAAATTAAGGCAGCGAGGAAGGTAGAAGCATTGAATACTACGGTTCCATTTTATTTGAAAAAACTCGAAGAATTGGCTAAAAACAACGGAGGATACTTTCACGGTGGTCAGGTAATTAAGAAAATCTATGTGTAACAATTTTTCGTTGAAAACTCACATTTTTCTACATATTTCAGCTAAGCTATGCAGATTTGTTCTTCGTCGCGATATCCGATTCGTTGACAAACGCTTGTGAGTTTGACATTGTCAAGGATAACCCAAATCTACGAAAACTGAAAGAAAATGTCCTGGCGATTCCATCCATTAAAGCTTGGATTGAAAAACGGCCGAAACTTAATTTTTAGGAAACGCTATTATCAACATCCATTTTTCATCTATTTTATATAAATGTAAACTTTATTTGTGTACAAAGTACACGCGAAAATTGCTTAAGATTGAAGTGAAATAATAATTATAAGAGAGGGAGGGGGGGGGGGGGGGGATTCTTTAATAAAGCAGTAGCCGGAAAAGTTTGAAATAGAAAATAGATCCTTTTATAATAATTGATTGTCACATACTAATGCAGTGTATATAAAATGTATTAAACTCGATAGTAGCAGAAAGCGTGCCTCCAGTTTTACAAAAATATCACGGATTTCTCTGAAAACAATCATGATTGTAGCATTAAAAATATTTAATTCATAAATGATAAGTTCATAAATATAATATATCTGCGATAGCACAAATATCTCTGAGACATCCTTAGAACGCTCCGAGGATATCCACACGTCCAGTAGACCCGCTGAGTATGTCCCCTGAACTCCTGAACATGGTGTGTTACCAGGGTACATACGTACTGGAATAGAAAGGTATTAGAATAAAAAGAAAGGAGTAGTTTTGCCAAATAAAATGAAAAATGTGTATGATTAGAAGCTGTAAAATATCAGGAGAAAGGGGGTTAGGTATTTGGTCGTAAAAGAAGTAATCACAATGGGTGAATGGATCGATTTTGGCGGTTTTTTAAAGAGAAAGAACGGGCGGTGCGCGGGTAAGTGCAAGCTTAACGAGGTGGCTCCTCCAAGCGAGCGTTAAGAGGAACCTGGTGCTTGGTGGAGGGAACGCCAGCTGGTGGTGGGAGGAAGAAATAGGATTGTCGAATGATTGGTGCGCACGGAGTGATGCGCGACCGTCAACGTAGCCGCGGAGGAGCCGTCAGTGTGCGCGCCGCGGATCGCCAGCCAGGGAGACAGACATCTTGTAGTAGAATTTAGCGGCGTGGTGTTTTTTTTAGACCGTGGGTGTCGGTGTCACTTCAAGTTTCCGGTGTATCCTGCCATAAGTGATTTTTGGACCCATCGATAAGCTCTTGTTGGACGCCGTCGCTGACGTTCACGTCGTTCTCAGGCGCCTCCACCGCTCTCTTTCTCTCTTTCTCACTCGCACACCTAGATACATATATCCAGTCCAGCGCCTTGTGTATCGAGCAGTGTATTGGTGCGCGGTGTTACGCCTGCTGCTGCTACTGCTGAGTGCTGCTGCTGCTGGCCTTAAGCTCTCGCGTGGTCCAGTTGTGCCGAGGACTGAAAATCAGCCGCTGCCGCTGTCGCGGGTCACTCGGAGCATAAGCCTCCCCACCCCCTGAATTTAGCCTTGCCTGCGGTAAAAGACAGAGAAGGCTCGCAGCTCGAAAGCTCTCCGATCTTCGAAAGCTCGCCTCTTTCGCCTCCGTCCTCGAAAAAATAGCAGCGGAACAACACGTTGATTCTCCAATGTGCCGTGTGCGATAACTTCCGCCTCTGACCCTCCCCACTCTTCCCCAACCCTGTCCGTGCTCTAGTGTGTTTTGTGCGAGTGTGTTCTACCTAGTATTCTACTTGACCACATTACCATCATCATCATCGTCGTCGTCGTCGTTGTCATTACCATCATCATCACCATCGTAGTAATCATCGACCTCACTGTCATCTTGGCTCGCATCTTGGGATCTTCGTGTGTGCCTTGTAGAAGAACGCCCCTCCCTGGCGGAGGGACTTTCCCGAAGGAAAAACATATATAGTGACAGAGTGCGAGAAAAGAGTTGGCGGAAGGCGAAATTTTCTTGGCCGGTATTGTGCCGGACAGAGGAGAAAAGGAGAGAGGGAGAGAGAGAGAGAGAGAAAGAGAGAGAGGAGCAACGACGGGACGGATAGAGAAGACGCAGAAGAAGCCGGCGCCCACTCGTTATCCATCCTGATACAGCATGACCTCGAACAACAAGCAAGTCCCCGACAAGAAGCTCTCCACAACGGAACGAGTGATGAAAGGTAAGGCAGCTCTAAGCCTTCCAGAACTCGTCGAGCATCTTCAGAGTCTTACCACACACTGGGATCTATCTATGTGGAAAACGCGCGTGTTTCCCTATAAATGTGTGTAAGTGTGTGACATGTGTAAACGTAAGTTGCTGGTATGTGTGTGTGGGTCTGGAATTGGAGGATATCCGGGTTGTGCTTTAGTCTGTATAGCCAGCAAACCGGAGTTTCTAGGTGATGCTTTTTCATGCTCTCTCTCTCTCTCTCTCTCTCTCCCCCCCCCCCTCTCCTAAGATCTTTTTCCCCTGTTCGGTCGGTACGTCAGTGCCCTGCGAAGCTTTTTAAGCATCGACCTCGTCGCGCCGCATTTGGGATGGCCCCCCTGCGGCCTCCTCGCAAGAGTCGTTCTCAGGGTTAGCTCCGAGCCGAACCAAGTGCACGAGATGCTTCCCGTCGACTGAGTCGGAGAACGACCATGCTGCTTGGCTGTCTCGAATGCGCGTGTTAAAACGGCAAATGTACAGCCAGTGGGATTGATTTTCTCCCTGGGTTCACGGCGCCATTGTTATCGATCTTTCAAGCTGCTACACTGACCCCCGGAGTTTTCCTACGAGCCTAACCAGTGCAGCCTTATAATTACTCCACGCTAAATCCCATCATTTCCCTCCCAGCTAGGTTAGTCAACTTATTGATTCGAGCAGTGGAAACAGCTCGTGCGGCCGCCCTAGTCCGCCCTCCGAGGTCACTTTCAATGCTAGCGAGGAAACACGACACGAGTTTCCTCCAGGCATTCCGAACTCTCGGATTTTCTTTTCCGAAAAAGTTCGCTCTGCCGCATTGAACGTACATTTCGACCTGGCTGTACTCGAGGTCGAAACACAGTCGCGCGCACCGGGGACTGTGTATTCGGGCCTGCTGCTTTGCGAGTCGTTTGCACGAGGTCGAAGAACGCAATTGTCTCGAGGACGCATATCACGTCCACTCGGTTTCTTAGGGATGAGCATTTGTCTAGACGCCCCACTCTAATGCTTCGTATGACACACTATTTACTCGACGACGTTCGCATCTGTCATGCCAGCATACGGCTCATCCCTTCTTAAACACATTCTTCGCCTTTTCAACAATCTTAATATTTCCAACAGTGTTTCCTGCCTACGTAAAATGCTTATCCGTCGATTTCTATGCATATTGCACCGGCGAGGCTTTGATAAGGAACATGCAATATAGTATAGAGCCTTGCTATTTATCTTCATTACACGCCTTCTCCGTCAAGGTCTGCAAACTATTTCTATCATAAAAAGGGAGCTCCCCTTTGCTTGCGACACCTTGCGGTCCTTCCTTCTTTATATCTCTATCAACGGATCCTCCGTGTAGTACATTTTATACAACATATTCATCAGTAGGACGATGAGTGAAATATCGTTTTGATTCTCGTGAAAATATTGTTCATCGGTTGCACCACACACGAGTCACTTGACTCTCGATCCACCATTAAAGTTTTCATATAGTTTATAAAGTTGACTGCTGCGAGTGAGCAAGACTTTCCGTAGTCCTACTATTTTTGTTCTCCGCTCGAATGCGTCGAGGCAAATGTGGGAAACGACGGCAACACACACACATACACACACGTCACGTATTCGTGTATTCCTGTTGTTTCGATTTTACGAAGATTAAGGTTGTACTGGTATCCGCGTACTGTGCAGTTTTGCGACGACTGTCATCGTTGCTCTAATTACATTCAAACGATCAGTGGTGCACACGTGGCAACACAATGCCTCGCTTCAACTGTATCATCCAAGAGACCACCAAATGCCGCACGCTAAACTGCAAAAGACATAACTTATCATCTCTGCATAACGCTTTGTTTTGGAGGCTTTGGACTTTATCCAAAAATGCTTTAATCTCTGGTGGCAATCTGGCACCATTACTCCCAAATATTGTTTATCTAAGGATTCATATTATTATCTATCTCATTGTGTACGCTAATAATAACACTGTGAACTAGATTTTCTATACTATATAGTATATATATACGCAATATATAGTTCAGTACTGTTTATCTTGTATCAATTTTGAGAAACTACAAGTGTTAAACGATTTACCGTTGTATCACCATTATTTGCTGATGAATTAAGCGAGATTACGCAATCTCCATAGTAAGAATCTCTCGGCGCCTAGTTTGGCTTCTTCGGTTAATGAATTTTGCAAAAGGGGTTATTGGAGCTTGTGCGTGTACACTGTGCAGTAGTGACCCCCACATCCCAGGCGTATTCTTCATCCTAATAATTGCACACAGGGTGCTTATTCCTAAATATATATGCCATAATTCTGATTACAATCGATATTTGGTAAATGACGTTTAACCGTTCGCTCGCACACGATCGGAACTTTCGATAATTTCCCGCAGGCAGATAATTACTGCTTCTCTTATGATATTTTAATGCAATTATTTGTTTTCGATCAAGGAATTACAAAACTTGATGAGAAATAACGTGAGAAGGAGTTTTTGGGTAATCGTTTAATTTCCAGTTTGGCTTTTCCTTCGAATACCTTTTAAACGGATGTTTCTATTGCGTTGTAGATACTTTATGCTCTTTTGGTGGCACAAGGTCATCTGGAGGTTAAGCTATACATTGACTTCTATCTCTTAACCACTCGGCGAGGCGTGTGTTTTCAGGCAGTATGGAAATTAATACATCGCGACGCTTGGTGCATCTGTTAAAATGGTTTCTATTTACTCAAAACGTTTCCACACTGTATGTTTTTCAGGTCGATACAAGCTGTACGTGAGACAAGTTCGTCCAAAGGCGCCATTTGCACATTTAACGGCCACTTAATATTACAACGATAGCTTAGCTGGGAGGCTTTATTAACTGCCTCAGCAAAAGAGTGATTTTTGCCCAATCGGAGAATTTCTTTTCTCATTTATTTTAAATCATAGCTGTATTACTGTGTATAGCTCTGCACTGCGAGGCTCTCGCGCAACGCTTTTGAGGAGATTTTTGCTGATCCGTCGAGTTTCTTGTTTTACGAAGAATTTCGAATTTAAATTGCACACTCGTTCTCAACATTATCTCATGCATCGAAATAGGTGAAAGTACAACATTATAATTAGTACGAATACAGGGGGAAAAATATGGACGATTAATGGTCAGTGATAAAAAAATATTCTTTCACGTATATCGTCAAATTATTTTCCACGTCTCGCGTAATTTTCCTGCTAGTATTTGTGTATCTAAAATCAGAAGATAAGGATAACGATCTTTACTAGTCAAATCAAAGATCAGAAGGTAACGCCAGCCAATGAACTTTGACCCACTTTTCAAACGATGATGAATCTGCTTTCTTAAATAAATCTATTCGACTGCTCGAGCAGAGTTTTTCCCCGTTTCAAAGGCCTCTGTCATTCGCTCTATTCCAAAAATACAGTGTCCTGCTACACAACACACAGCAGCCTCGTCGCAGATACATATTTTTATTCAAATGTTTTCGTGATACGAATGTTTACGTCACAAACTTTACAACTTTGTGCTCACTATAAAACATTAATTGCGAATAAGCGTTACGAATTTCTGTTGAAACGCCATTTTTATGCAAAAAGCTGTAAAAGCCGGCGCTAAATCAAATATCTCGCTTGGTAGTTATAATCGACCATTAATCTGGCGTGCAGGTTATATTACACGATCCTAAAAAGATCACTTTGATGGATTTAATGGCAATAACGTGATTCATGTCTTATTTTAAGTTTAATACCATGCGTTTATTATTATCACTATCGTTTCAGCTGTTATCCACGTATTCAATGGTACCGTGCAACATAAGAATATTTTCAATGACAAGAGAGCTTCTTGGGAGATGGTTTACTGCAATGTAATCAAGAGGCACTGTCTCTTGTGCAGAGCAGCAAGTTTCAACGCCGCAAGCTCAAAACCAATTTCAAATCTAATTATCTCAACGAATTGTCTTGATGAAACGTTAGCGACAATTTGCTAAGATTTAAATAAAGATCATTAAAATTGTAATAAGTATAATTTTGTTTTGTTTTTTCTTTCTCATAAATTTTCTCGGTATAACAAGCTGCTCTCCACTGTTGCGCCAAACGAGGCTCTCGCTTTTTCCAACAATCTTTGTACTATTGATCTTTTTTCTCATGAGATTTTTGTCCTTATAAATGATGCAATGTACAAGTGTTTGGACTGACGACCTAGTTTATCTGGGAAGGTCATGACCTTTTCAGCGACGATCGCCAAACTCGATGTTATTTTTTCCTTGAGCAAATACAACTGGTTACTTGAACGAATTTCATTATTTTCGTCCGGTGCTCCAGAGTGAACAAGATCAATTCTGATGACCGACCGGTAGCAACGGATTACATGGCGCATTAGGATTCATCGTGCATTGCTTTTCAATGACGAAAAACAAAAGAGTTATCGACCACATGCCTAATCGAACTGTCATAAAGTCATGGCTCCAACATATTAATTTGCTCTTGGTAAAGTGAAGAGGATTTCCACTGATTAGTCCATTTCGGATCATCTCCCAGCTTTAACGAAAAAATATCTCCATTTACGAATCCATTCACAATGCACCCTCCCTTTACTTGCTTCTATCATTTTAACCTATTGTTACTTTCAATTATTATCATTATATATTCATGTATGCTAGAATAAACGACAGTTTTATAACGTAATTTTATCAGCATCTCTCCTCAAATTTATCGTGAAATATTGCGTAACTATATAACAGAAATAACCATATTTTATCATAGATCGTTGTGTACATTATTTTTTATCGTACGTAAGATTGAGACTGTTGAGTTAACCATAGAGCGTAAGCGGATTATTGTCAGTAGTGTATGCATGGGACACACGAAGTTAGCACCGGGAGAAAAGGAACACCGAGAAACGAATGATTCGGAGCCGGTGTGGAGAAGCGGACGCAGAAACACCCTTGCCAACTATTTTACGAGAAGATTGCGAATAATCCGTGAAGTAATAGCTGGTCGAAACTGTCGAGCGTAGATTATTTTTGAAGCTGACGACACGCTACCCGTTGATAGTACCGTCAATTATACGTAGCACGGCCACTTTCCCGGGAGGAGGACAATTACCGAATTTAAAAAGCATCGAGTTACTCGACTCTCTCTCTCTCTCGCGTTACCCAACTAATATTTTTCCAGCCTAATTGCTGCTCTCTCTCTGGAAGCATCGAGACCATCATGACGACGACGACGACGTTGTTGCTGCTGCTGCTGCTCTTGTTGTTGTTGTTGTTATATTATTGGTGCTGATGCTGCTGTTATACTCATGATGATGCTGATGATACTACAACATGCTCGCTCTACTTCCACTGCGATAAAATTGCAATATGGAATAAAACGCACATTTTATTATAATCCTCTACAAAGCTCGTTTAAATCCATTATGAAAATCCAGTAAATCCTTTGATTCCATGATTCGTTCGGTTATCTGCGTTTATCGTGCATTAATATTAAACCTACGAAATCTTTCGGATGGAATAAAATTTAACGAATTTACCAGAAATTGTCGCTGCCTTCTTTCCTGACGATGAATACTGCAGTTGGATTTACAGTATACCTGATGAATTATAATTTGCAAAAAGAAAATGTCAAATTTATTTTAAAATGACTCGACTGTTCCCATTGTATATACGCTAATATAAATTTGTATATCTTTTCGTTTGATCTTTATGACTATATATAGCAAAAACGTCCAGGCACTAATACTTTGAATAAATTAAAGGCAAATTGCGTTACCGTCCGAGCCAAGAAGAACGCAGAATGCCGTAATTTTTCATTTGCGATTTGTTTTCCAACTTGCCAGGCGAGTTGAAAGCCATGCCGATTGTTATTCGTAAGGAATAAAGAGCCTCGCCTTATACTCTCTCTCTCTCTCTCTCTCTCATAACTCTTTATGAAATGAAAAATAACACGTCACTTGACGATATTCCTGGTCCGATGCATTCTGATTACATTAAATATGCAGAGTGTACCTGCACTTCAGTCTATGAAGTGTCATTCTGTGCACCACACACCTGAAGTACTTCTAAACATGTATTCAACATGACTATACGTGCTAACGAGCTTATCTGCGATTCATTCAATTATTTTATAGTTATCGTTGAGAATCCATTTAACGATTTGTATGGTGCTAGGCTACCTCAGCGATCAGCAGCGCGCTACTCACTGAAAAATTGATGAGCCACAGTCGATAAAAACTCAGTCGGGCAGGCCTTGTCTGTACTTTCCAATTCAAGTATTTTTTCTATTAGGAAGCTGTCGATGGCCATCCGATAAAGCTAAGAAAAACATATACTTTATATATTTATATATACGTATATAATATCGTATATATATATATATATACACAGGATTGTATCGCGGCGTCGAAGCAGCAGCTGACCCCGGCGAAACGCGATTAGCACTCGAAAGCTGCGTCAGTGCGGCGCATGTGCCGCCGCGCCGACATAAAACTGACCACTGATGGAACACACCCTGCATTCGGATTGGCCAAGGTTGAGTAGTTTCCCTTCGTCGAGAGAGCAGCTCACTATTTTCGTATGGACATAGGGGCAATTACGAAAATTCTTCGCTTTATTATCGCCAATCACGTTCCCAGGACCGTTCCTCTTCATTAGCACTCGCTATTTGCCACGCAAATAACCGGTTGTGCGAGTCAACAGATATCGAATCACGCGATTTCCCATCGCTTAAGAAAAACACAGGGTGAGAGAGAGGGAGAGAGAGAAATGGGTCGATGCTAAAAAAAGGAACACACCGTACGTCGTCCAAGCAAAGCAATTCTTGAACCAATGAACCAATTCATAAATCGATATACGATAAACGTATAAATAAACTATTAGACGTTTTTTTCATCAGCCAGAGTAAATTGTAATGGACGGTGCTCGACTAATAGGCGGTAAAGCACGGATCAATGATGATTTATTAAACACAACATTATATCTGGCTCTATCGAATGATAGGCGTTCTGCCTTTTTCAATCATTCAGTTCGTCATTGGATGCAACGGGCCTAAACAGATATTCGCTCGTCAATCATGCACGGCGGCTCACCGATTGTTGCTATCATTATTTAATACGTCTCCTAGTTGGACCAAAGCAAGCAAAAGAAATTGGAACGAACCTACTGGTTTTTTATAGAATTGCAGCCAAGTCGATAGGATACATCCTTGCCGATCTCAGCACAATACCTTAGCCGCGTTCCATCGAACAAAGGACGCGATGGCTCATTGTATCTTGATCGCTGCAACGTCTTCCGATCAATGGATCATGCTAGCTGTGCCTACTGATTTGAAAATTATCGGAATCCTTCGAACCGAGTATCTAGCATGTTTGCACACTGTGTACTATATATAGTCTATTTAATTACTATAATTTCTCTTGGAATATTATACGAGTGCAATTGAATCGATGACTGTGTATAGAAAAAAATAAATGTATAAAGTGGGAGTGTACACACGCTTTGTGTGCTAAGATCAGACTGCGCTCGTTGTCAGGGCCACCTTGGGCGGCTCGCTCGCTCGCCCGCTCGAGCCTTCGTGACTCGACGTCGGACTCGGACGTATGTACTATGGTGTGGTAGTAGTCGTAGTAGACGTATAGTGGCTATAGTAGCTGGGACTACTCGTGGCTCATGGCTGGGTGGAGTGTAATAATAGACGCAAACTCATTTGGCCGAGCGGCCAACTACATTTGGCTCGACCGTCGTCCACTGTTCGTGTTCCACAGGTCGCACAGTCAGGGTGTCGGGTAATTTTTGTTGACTTTGCTAAACAGACGAATAAAATAAACAAGGCGAATCCATCGCATCGGTTCCTTGCGAAAATCCTGCGATGCGTAATAGTCTCTGTGTTATACGGACCGATACACATTCCCCCCCCCCCCCCCCCCCTCTTTCTCTTATAGTTTTGTTAAGTCGTAGTATAATACTCGAGGCACAAGAATAAATAATACCACGAACAATAACCCTCGAGAAATGTGCAATTGTTAAATACAGAAATTCTTTAAGAGAGTTTGCTCATATCCTTATATGCATGTGCTTACCGGTTATACATATATGTATAAGATCTTTTGGCTACCATCTCGATCTTGCCTGCACTCATAATTTTTTGGCTTATTAACGAACCTCGCGACCGGTATGCCTTGTTTCTCGTCAAACGGGTCTTCTCGTCCGATGATGCAAATCGGGGGCTGTGTTGAAACTACCACGTGACCAGCTTCTACAAATACGACATTCATGAGCCTGCCAAGGTCATTTCCGGTTGGATTAAACCTACTACGGCATCGGCTTAACGGCCAATGCTTATTATCATCGAGAGACGCGAAGGATAATCAATTGGATTTGTTCGATATATACACTCTTTGGTTTATCGACCTTTCCACAATTTTCCTCTGCTATTCGATATCCTCGCTAAACGTGGAGGAAGATTGAATGTTTCAAGGCTGCACGAGTATCATGGACGATCTATTCTCGACAATAATTTTACACGCGATTCTTCACTCGCATTACGACTGCTTTCGGTTGGTGCAATATATTAATATTAGCAACCGATGCGAAAAAATTGTGTACACTTATATAGGACTGTTGGTTGCTACTCGCGGAAGTCGTAGAAAGTTGCGGAAAGGTGAACACTTGTAACGCAATCCGTGAGGTCACTCCGAGTCACTGGATCACCTACTTCTGTCTTTTCAAATAAGATAACACTCGCATTGTTCCTGATGCGAATATCATTTCCCACCTCTTCGCGCTATTCGAATAAACCGACTGGCATTCGTGAATATACGTCATTAAAACTGGTTTTGCCAAAGAAAAATTCCTCGCTTTGAAGCGAATCGTTTTTTCCTTTTTTTGATAAAGTTTGATTGGATTCGTTGTTTCCAAAGTTGCTCGTCTTCCGAACTACTGTTTCAGGTTGCTTCCAAAGAAATTCTAAAGTTGAAGGCTGCAGTTATTGATGAGGAAGTGGCTTGGGAACTGCTGTTTCGGAGGAATATGCGTAAAATTAAAAGCGTGAAATTAGTTCAACCTTGCAACGGTGTCAGCAAGCTCCTCGGGCAAGGATCGATACGACCTCTACAGTATCTGTACAACGTATATGCAAGTGGAGGTGGTAGTTCGTTTGCCCTGCCAAAGTTGCTCGATACTTAAAATTACTTATGTTACCGAGAGCGACCAATCAGTTAACTCTATTAGCAGCTCTACCGAACGCTGTGACACGACTAACAACATTTCAAAATGTGTGGACATACCTCGAGCAAAAGAACAACAAAAACCGAGCGCGAAACTTTGGAGAGAATCGAAGCTGGAAAAAGAAATATTTACGTTACTGAGTTTGTTCGCCTAATCAGACATCTTTTCTACTCTCTTGCACAGTATGCACAGTCTTAGTCGGTCTTAGTTGATACACCAGTTTACACAATGATAGTATTCTCCGTCGGTCGATTATTTAACTTTTGACTGTAAAGATTATAAAGCTTCGAGGGGATTTTTCACGAGTTAAAAATGAATCCTCGTTACGGTCGTTAGTGGAATGTAACATGATCGATCGTGACAGATTTGGCAATCGAAATAAGCGGCAAGTATATTGAACTTGACTAAGGTATATTTTTAGCCGAGTCTGTATAGGGGGGCTATGGACCGTAAATGGTGATGTAGTAATAGTCACACGCACACGCACATATATATATATATATATAATAGTATATGACGCTGTAAGAAATGTCTGCGACTGAGAAATGGAATAATCTGCGCTGCGGACGTACGATAATTCGAATGGTGCGGCGGCAGAAGGAGCGGTGACCTCGGACGATCCTCGCGAGGAAGGTCACGCCTTCGCTTAGCATGCCATCGGCAGTGGCAAATGGAACCAGGCCGCCGAGGAAGGGCGCACGAATTCGCTATACATATTCTAACGCTTTTCAAATCAGCTGCATTTATCTGATCGGGAGCAGTAATTCCTATAGCATTTTCCCTGTCCGCTTTTCTCCAAGTAGCAAACTACTACGGTGATAATCCGACCGAGCCTTATCCCGTCATAGCGGATCCTTCCAGCACCTCGGCAGCATTTTCAACGATCCAATGTCCATCCCGAAACTTCGGGCCTGCGAACCTTAACGCTATGTGTACGCTAAATCCAAGAAGAATTGCCAAATGACTTGACGCTATTTCCGGATAATCCTATTTAGCATTTGTACCTTCTGTTTTAAATCCGAATGACAAATGAGAGTTTTAGGATCTAGTACAGTGTTCTTTATAAATATATAACTAAAAATACATACTAAACTCGTTTAACGCAGAGCGTTCCACTGGATAGAAAGATATTCCGCGGTGTGTTTAAGTTTTCCTCAACAGGTGAAATATTGTCGTAAGATGGTGTGCGAGCCCGTTCGTGTGACTGGGGTGGCAATGCAAGCTTTTTTGGCCGATTTTTTTCACGGGTTTATCTATATATATATACATAAGGAATGGAAACGGTAGCCGAGGCTATGCCCTCTGGATAAATAGTTACAGATCATTCCTATTTTTGTGGAGGTTGGTGGCTGAAATAGAACAAACGGGATAGGGGAGAATAAAAGCGGGATGAATAGGGATAAGTGAGGGAGGGGGTTAGGTTAGAAAAGCTGACGAGGGAAAGAGAGAGAGAGAGAGAGTACGAGGCGGGGCCCCTGTGGACAGATCAATACCTATGGCCAGCTCCGTAGTAACTGTGGCAGTGGCGCATACATTATCCTATTCATACAACCATAAACGTCCTATACACTGTTTTCCTTTCACCGTCCATACCTTTATTTACACCAATCCTCAATGAAGAGGCTAACCACTTTCCCCTAAAAACTTTTTCTAAAAATTATGTCTCCTTATACAGCAGTTTCTCCAGACGCTAATAAACAAGTCCGAAGGCTGTATACACAACGAAATATGATATATAAGCGGAACCAAGAATTACAATACAACACTGAGCCATTTAATAGCAATGGTTTTATGCTTTTATAAAAACAAGACATTGTGTTTTCTTTCTTTTGCAAAGGAAAACATTAATTTGTACAAGTGTTACTCGAGAAAAAAAAGATACGAAAATAGAGTCGAGTATAAATCGCTTTAGGTAATTACCATAAGTGGCGTCTCTTGTATAATTATTATTATTATTAATGGAACACTCGGTAGTATTTTATAATTTATCATAATGCACCTATTGTATACATAGCTGAATGTTTTGAAGAACCGAGGAAAATGGACGATACGGACAATTATTTGCTGAGCGAGAGGTATTGGAGAGAGAGAGAGAGAGAGAGGAGAGGGTTTAGATCTGCGTAGCTTATTCCAGAGTTACGAAACTCGCAGCAGGTTCTTTTTTGCAGAGCTTGCTCTAATCGAGAGACGAAAAATATATATTTCCTATCCGAAATAGATCTTCTTTGTACGATATACAAAGGGAAGGAAGGTTGTCCAAAGTAATAGGGCCTCTTAAGGGAGTCCTCGTGATTCTCGACACTATTATGGCTCTTATCGCCATCATCATCATCACCATCGTCATCTTTATCACTGGTCATTATCTTCGGCGCGAGGACTGGATATGGTAAACGAGTCCCGTAAGGTTTGTCAGGGGTCGAATAAAAAATTTATAATGTCGTCTTTCCGGTCGAATTTCCCGTGGAGCTTAACTAAGCGGAAAAGGTCAGTCCGCTCGTTTGTGGTAAACGACCACGAGCTTCTTCTCAGTTTCACTTATCCCCCTTCCCCTTACCGTTCAGCACACTTCACCCCTCTGAATCTTATCATGCGTTAGAAAACACCACGGGACACCCCGTGAACCATCATCCACCAAGGGAAGTCCATACAAATATACTCTCAACGAATGCTCGTCTCAACTTCCGGAGAAACACAATTATCGGTCAAGAGCACCGTGTTCAGCCTGGAGCAAACTTTTTATACCGTTTAACCAGGCGCGCGCTTGTAAACATTCCTCTATTCCATCTGCGTTTACCTACACGTCTTTACCAAGAGATTCCCAATCTAATTATTCTCCTTTATTTCACGCGCGGTTACATCGCAAGACCTTTTTTACATGATGCAATAAACCCTGATTTGACAAATCTTCTGTGTTAACACGCGAACAACGTTAAAAATTCGTTTTTATCGCAAGCACAGACTTTGCATCTTGGTTACATGTCACTGCCCCCACGTGATGGTTACGAGTGGCCTCCTCGACTACGACCCTCTCTAGAAACCACTCGGTCGGACGCCTCTACACCAACCAACGGCGTCCACTTTTACGCTGAGCTATCGGAATCTTCTGCATTTCTTTCTCATGCGAGCGTAAATTTCACGAATCGCGCGATAAAACTTCCAGCTGCTTCCAAACTCGCATTGACCTTTATCATCACTTTTCACGTAACAACCCTTCTTTCCCAAACATGAATTTTTTGCTCCTCCTTCGCCCGTGAGCTTTTTCCTCGGAAGTGCACAAGTTTCGTGAAAGGAATTTTTTCCTTTTTTTATTGTAATTCCAAACGCGAAAAAGTTTCGGAGTTTTTTCTTGTTATAATGATTTGCGAGTAATTGGGTTTGTTTGGTTCCAGATGAGCTATTTAAGGTTGATTGGCAGTCTGTTGGACCACGTGACGATATTCACTGTTCGACAGTCACGCGAAAGTGTCTGCAGCCGACCCGACCTACGCGGCATCCGGAAGTAGCCAAGCCCTGTATATAGTCGTTTCAATTAGAAGCACTAGTCATATAACAGATATAGTATAGCTTGGTCGTTTTTTAACGTGAAACTAGCGCGACCGATGACACTAGGTTTTATCGACTCTCTTCTTTGAAATATTTGGTACCGCTATAAATGAAAATTTAAATATTTTCCTCGAAGGGCTTTCAGCAGCGGGACGCGAAAAATACCGTTTCTGTCAAGGCCGTGCTCTCGTTTTTAGTCGGTTAATTCGCCAGAGATAAAAGGGGAACAACTCGTGTCTGTTCCCAGGCGTCGTTAGTGTAACACGTGCTTCCTCAGGCACGAACCCTCGATTTTCCAGGACACTGATTCGTCTAGACGGACGGAATGACAAAAATAATTGAAACCGACCGATCTGCTCGATCATCGATCATTTCTGCAGATTTCGCTGCTCGGTATTCTTTAAAGCAAAATCTATTATGAAAGAAAATTCACGTAAATGTATATTTTTACCGGACGATTTGATCTTGAAGAGACAGACTGACTGAAATGAATGTCTGATGGGATTCCATGCTGATTTAGCGGTTTTGTCGCTCGATGAGCTCTTGTTCGGGCACGCCACGTATGCTTTCCGCGGGACCATTGAAATTTTTTGTCGCTGACACTTTTTACTAGGTTGACAAACACTTTTCTTTGCGCAATAAGCGAAACGATTATTTTACTGGGGATATGCATTGATAGTTGTTATACGGAAAAAATTTATTATCGCAAATATAGTTATTCAGGTTGATTTTAATAAAAGAAATGTTAATATAAAATAGGAAATCTTTCGGAGGTTAGTAGAATTTCGATTCGAACCTATAATGTTTCAGTGGGTCATCAAACGAATTTCCTCGCTCAGCGAGATATATCAAATCGAATTACCTGGAACTTTGGCCTCTTGACCTTTCAACTTTGCAGTCCTTAGACTTTAGTATGCTCTTCTATCAAAAAAGTCTTAGCCAAGATTTTCTCTCTAACAATGGACGAAAGAGAAAACTTTTTCTTTTACTGTAAGTAAATAATTACTATCAAGAGACTCGGTAGTGCCTCGACGGCAAGTACATATATATATATATATATATGTATATATATATATAGTCGAGCGCTATCGTGTAACTTATACAGCAAGTTTAGCAGTCTCAATTTTTAAATCGACATATCTTTGTGAATTATGCATTGTCATGAGTTAACCATAGCATATCTCTTAAGAAAGTTTTCAAAGAGCTTTCGAATGAAACCTCGAACATTAAAAACGTCTCACGCAATCCAGAGATCTCATACTCTGTTGTCTACATACCGAAATATTACGATTCTTCTTCTTCTCCTTCAATCCTCGGCGGATGTCTTCGCTCTGAAGTTAGTCGCTTTGACGTAATTTTTCTACTGCTGCGCTGCCAACCCATTTTTGACTTTGATAGTTTTGCTCGTTTTGCTCACTGTTATTGATAATGAGGTTATATGTATTTAGTATTGCCTCGAATTATAATAATGAAGTATGAATGATAATTATGTTAAGTAAACTTTTATGACACCATATCTATATAATTTCTTGTGCGTTATGTTAAAAACGACTTTAGTAAAATAATATTTTTATTATTAAAGGTAATAACTTACAATTACAATGATCTATTGCGTTGATAAAATACAAATAAGTCTCAGAAAAAACAAGCTTCGCTTGTAAAAAAAGGCGGCAAGTAAATAAATCGTCTAGCATAATAAATATAATAAAATAAAATATTTCAATTAAAAAAATTAGTGAAATCCAAATGTTCGGCAAATATATATGTTTGCCTTGGCAAAAGTTAAAATTTCGAGAAAAAAAATAGTAACATGAAAGTTACTTGTGCCGGGGGGCCGTTGTACGCAATAGTTTTAAATAGCTATATTTTGAACTTTATACAAAACAAACACAAAACGCGCACTACGCACTAACGATAATCACGATTTTTTTAATTATTACAATGTATTTTGAAAGATTGTTTAATTAAAAATTGAAAATAGTTCGAATTCACAGGACAAGTGCACACCGCATGGATCAGGCACTGACAACATTTTTAATGATTTTTGAAGTAATTACGGCGTATTTTGAGAAATTATTTCATTAAAACTGAGGAAAAACACAAACACCCAGCATACATACACCACATGCATTACGCACTGATAATATTCACGACTTTTTTAATTACTTTATTGAATTTTAAAAGATTTTTCAATTAAAAATTGATAAAAGTTAGAAGACACATCACACACTGCACACGGGCTAGGCACTAACATTTTTCACGAGATTTTAACTTATTTCACTGTATTTTGGAAAATTAATTGATTTAAAGATGAGAAGAGCACGAATTTCGGCGAAATTATTGATGAAAAGCAACGAAAGTGCACTGGCGCGCGCGAAAAGCGAAAAAGGTCCGGTCGCCCACGGTCGCGGTTGGAAAATTCGAAAAAACTGTCGCAACATCGGATTCGAAAAATGTAAATAAAAGATGGCGGAGGGTGATATCAGTTTTCGGATTTGTGCGAGCAGGTTCTCTTCCCTCCCGATATCCCTCCGCCATCTTTTATTTACATTTTTCGAATCCGACGTTGCGACAGTTTTTTCGAATTTTCCAACCGCGACCGTGGGCGACCGGACTTTTTTCACTTTTCATCAATAATTTCGCCGAAATTCGTGCTCTTCTCATCTTTAAATCAATTAATCTTTCAAAATACATGTGAAATAAATTGAAAACATCAGTGTCTAGTGCGCGTGCTGTGCCTGTGCTGTCAATTCGTGCTTTTCTCAACTTTAAATCAATTAATTTCTCAAAATAGAGTGAAATAAGTTAATAATTCATGAAAAATGTCAGTGCCTGGTGCGTGCGGTGTGCATTTGTCCTGTGAATTCGAACTTTTCTCAATCTTTAATTAAATAATCTCTCAAAATACAATGTAATAATTAAAAAATCGTGATTATCGTTAGTGCGTAGTGCGTGTTTTGTGTTAGTTTTGTATAAAGTTCAAAATATAGCTATTTAAAACTACTGTGTGCAACGGGCTCCCGGCACAAGTAACTTTTATGCTACTATTTTTTTTTTTTTTTCGAAATTTTAACTTTTGCCAAGGTAAACATATATATTTGCCGAACATTTGGATTTCACTAATTTTTTTAATTGAAGTATTTTATTTTATTATATTTATTATGCTAGACGATTTATTTACTTGCCGCCTTTTTTACAAGCGAAGCTTGTTTTTTATGAGATTATTTACTACAGCGTATTACAATTACAACTAATTGCTACAAAAGAAAATTAGATACAGAAATAATATATATATATATATATATAAGCAAGCAATCGAAAAAGTTTGTTCTGAAATTAAGGTTAGGACAGGATCATATATAGAGGAAAAACTACAAGAGCTTACTATATAATTTTAACGGGATGGTTATTTCATGAAAACTTTCCAAGGAAGACAAAATTTTTGAGATGTTGAAAAATGATGCGAGGGATCAGTTGAGCTTCGAGTTAAACTTGAGAATGTCTCAGTGGACCATCCAACGGATTCCAGTGAATGGAGCGGTGCGAAATCGGATTATAGGAGCTTTGGTTTCCTCCTCTTGCTTTGCCAGTTTTCAGTATCACTCTCCCCTCTCCTGCACCCTGACCCGCTTCTCCTCAGCTAGAATTCATCAGAGCGCCCGCGTCTATACCGTTATTCTATTCAGAATCAATTGCTCATTCCTCGCTGTATCACTGCGCCATACAATTCAATGAATAATGAATCCTGCTGAGAAAAACTATGTCGGATCTCGCTTTATCCATTGCAATTCGTATTCCGAAAATCCCTACAAACGGCCAAACAGTAATTTCGACAATTCTCCTCAGCATCAGTTTCATCTTATTTTCTTCAAGATTTTTTTAACTCGAGATACTTTCTGAGCTAATTAGGAAGTTGTTGACAATTGGACGTTGGAGCTAAAGTCGAGGGAGGATGAAACCTAAATATATACCACATATATGCATGGTTGATACAGAGAGAAAGAGAGAGAGAGAGAGACAGCGCGTTTGATTCGTCGAAGACTCAGTCTCCCCATCGAGCATCTCGACTCGACTAAGCTGTGAATCCAGACAGAGAGTTCAGAGTGTTGCAGGACTCGACGAGACACCCCGACATCCCCCACCAATCCAATCGTATCGTTACTCTGTCTGTAGAAATCACATCCTCGTTCTCGACACGCGTACGCACAAACGTAATCGCTTCCATTTTACGAGCATATACCTACCTGCCTGCCTCGGAGAAAAAAATTATTTAATTCAAATAAATCTTAGTTTAATTATTCAAAAATAAATAATTTTAATCAATATTATTCGAATAAAGTGAAATTCTATTTAAATGAAGCAAATTTCACTGGATTGAAATGATATTTATTAAAATTAAGTAAATTATTTATTCGTGAACATTCGCAAACCAAAATTTATTTGATTTAAATAATTTTGCTTTTCCTCCGTGTGTGAAACATTTCCAGGAGCACCGAAAGAGAGGCGAAACGTTTTGCTCGATCGTGAAACAGTAAGTGCGTGCGTGCATGTGCGTGAGAGAGTCAACTCACACGGATTAGGATGAATGTTAGTCTATTGGTATAGATATATCCCGAAGAATATGGTGGGGTGTCTCGCGTCGTGCTCACTGGCGCTCTGCGAGAATCCATGGTTCTTCGTTGTGTGACGCTGCTACTGCCTTGCCTGTGCTGCTGCTGCTACCTTCCGTCCACCCCACCAATCGATATTTTCGCGCCAGCGTACTAAACTCATCGCGCTCTGTACTTTCTTCTCCGTTCTTTCCCTCCTATAAAGTATCGCAACTCGCCAACGCTTTATACGCAAGTTATTCGCAACCTCCCCCCTCTATCCCTTCCTTATAAACAGCGCAGATGAAACTTTGAAAAAAAAAAAAAAGAAACAAATTTTCCTAGACGAGAAAATTTCGATGAATCTCCAGAGGGAGATGAGAAATAGAGAACGGGAGATTAGATTCCGAATCAATCTCGCGACCTTGAATTCATGAAAAGTAATGCGATTATTTCTGGTCTACTTCTAGTGAAAATATCGATTGAAACTTGTTAACGTTGGATATATACTTGTTGAAATATTAGCTTTAAAAAAGAAAGTTTTTCAATGTTTTCTTACAATTTCCATTTTTTGATGAAATTTCTCGTTACGGGAAATCTATATCCCAAGCCGTTCAGCAATCTGCACAAGAGGTATAACATCGGTATAAACTGCGGGCGATCTATTTTTATCGGTGTTTTGTTCGTGAAAATGTGCAAGAGAGTAGTTATCACCGTTGAAGAGTATACCGAGCCTTTTTCGATGAAAATTTTCGCTCTTTCTTATACACAATGTTTATACGTGCAGGCTGTTGCGAAGTATCGGAAATGTCGGATCGAGCATGAAACAATTTTTCTATATAGGTTTTCGACGATCTTTTCGTTTGGAAAACTTAAGAGCGTCCCGAGACACTTTTGCGCTCGAGCATCAGGCCTCGCTCGTTGAATTAATTAAGCGAAGCTCTCCCTCGGAAAGCAAGATTTCCATCGCTCAGAATGTCTAATGACATCAGCGAGGGCCAAGAAGGCAAAGTTTTTCCACCAAGCCAAACGTTTTTCAGCCACGGCCTTCACCCCCGACGTGTGGCGGTACGGTCAGCAGCTGCTACAGCTTCCATTAGCGATTTTTGCACACGTAAATAAATTCATTTTCAAGCATACACTCGAAGCATTACGCGATAATCAAATTTCATCGCGTGGCTCGATCCAGAAAAATCAGATCAATCTAAACGATGGATTTTCGCCAAGTTGTTTATTGATTTAGCGCCGAGCTCCGAGTCTCCAAGAGTCGATCAATCTTCAAAGAAAATTGCTTTTCATCCCGATCAATTTTTATAACCAATGATACTAGACCTGACATTTTGAGAAAGAGAATCTACGAGTATATAGGAAAGATTACGAGGAGAATTTACACGCGACGACATTCTTCTCGAATCGTTATAGTGGAATTCCGGAAAGTTTTCTCATATACATTGATACATATATGCTATATTTTGAAAAGTCTTTGGTTCGATAATTCAAAGTCGTGCCTGGACTCGGAGAACGTCACGGTACTATCTCCCTCAGTCAATTAAAACAACTACGTATTCTCAGCGATATCTAAATAAGCGCTTCTGACGTATTTTTAATTTCGTGCCAAAATGCAAATTGACTACAATCTCTCTAATAAATATTTTTCTTTTTACTTTTAGGTAAGCGCAAGGTCCAGTGATGAATCTCGACCGAAGAACGTTTATCCTTAAACCAGACTCTGCAACTGGTTGAGTATAATAATTACTTATACGCATATATAGACGTATAATTTTTATCATGCGTAATTAAACGATTTGTTGTCATAATGTTATGGGAGTTTTTTCAATATTGCCTCTTTGTACTATATTTATGCTGGAATTTTCTTGCGCAGGTTCATAACAATATAATGATCGAAGCAGTCAACCCTGTATAAAAAAAAAACAGATCATTTTCCGGAGAATGGAAAACCAGACTAATGACGTTTTCTAGTACAACCTTATAACGATTTGAACTGATTACTTCATTAATGCGTTCCAGTCGTAAACATATTCACTGAATATGTAAGCAAACTGCTTTCATTTCACACACAGATGGTATATTATCTCGATATACGCCCATTAAAAAAGCACGATACCTGCTATATTTGCAATAGGCAGCTTAATTATACCGAGTTCATAAAAATGGATTGGGAATGATATTATTAAATTCATGCTTTAATTAGATTCTTTATTCTTATCGACATTGGATTTTAATTCATTATACGTTATATTTATTACGCGCAATGCGCCTGTAAATCCGATATTAAATTGATTTCCCATCATTGACATTTCGATTGTAATCAGAATTCTGACGAGGCCCTGAATTATTTTTTACGTCTTTCAAATTTCTACAGCATAAAAGTTACAAATTAAAAAGAAATTCTCATCGCTCTGCGCTACTGAGTGGACCAATAAAAAATTGATCATCATATTTCAATAACAATTAAGCCAGTAAGTATACTATTTTCTTAATTAAATCAATTAATTAATTGCGCACTCTCTTTTCTTAACAATACCAATTTCTGCGGTTGAAGTGTGCTTTAAAGCAAAGATAGCGGGGACCGATCCTGGTTTGCAATGGTTGGGTCGTGGGGTTATCAGTTACAAATCGGTGCAGTGCCCTTTTACTCGATAAGGGACGGAAGGGGAGTGGAAGTATCAAAGGGAAGCACAGCAATCCCAAACAAGCCTCTCTTCCGTCAAGCGTCTAAATTTAGAACGGCTACTTATGAATGGATCAGCATGTGCCATTACATATCCATGCAACTATAGACTACAAAGCAATCAACGTTGTATGATACAAATACTACGCGCAGCATGTGACGCGGATCACAAAACTTTCTAGCAAAATTGACAAATTTTGCTGTAATGCTGCTTCCCCATGATTTTCAGGGGTTGTCCATTAGTTTCTTAATCGCTGCTGAAACTGACGTAGCGTGCCAGAGAGGAGAAAGCCACGTTTAACGATTTATCTGCTCGTGGAATCTCGCTCCAGCTCTCGGAAGACGGAAGGGATCCATCTGTCATTTCCACATCTAGTTTAGAATAGTTCGCCTCGGTGCAACCTTCACCGTATTAGAAAATCATTATTTTATTCTAATGTAATTAAATTAACGCACTTTTCACGATTATCTCAACTTGAACTCTTCTCAATTCTTTCTATACATATAATGCTACAAATTAATGCAGTTTTGCGATACACGCCAAATAATTTTTATAATCTCCCAGGAGACTCTTCGATCGTTTATATACTTTTATCATAATACACTTCAATCATCGTGTTTGACAATGTAAGCTTTTTCTTAACGAGGCACACACAATTTCATACAAATATTCTACAATGATCAAAGTCTCAGCTTTGTAATTGAAAGGTTTATGTTAAAGTTAGAGATTAGTCGTAAGAACAATAGAGATTTTACGATTTTTTTGTTCGCGTGTTTCCAAATGAGAACTGTGCAGTATCTCAGTTACGCGATCATGAATTACGAGTAATCTCTATTTTGGCCAATTAAAAGTGACTAAAATCACAGGAGCCAGCGTAACTAGCTTACGTGCCACCGGAAATACTGCAGCAGGCACAATGAAGCTATTAGAGAAGATACCCTCATGCATAGTGCGTGAATTATACCCACGTTTGTACGTGTAACAAAACACACGCGTACACCCGTATAATGTTTATCGACCGCTATAAATACTTACCCTTCCCCTTTCAAAATCACTTATTGCTACTTTTCAAGCCACCTTAATTTCCACTACTTTCAATTAGGCAGCACAAAGATAAAACCTCATTTTTCAGTACAAATTTATCTTTAAATTTTGTATAGTGTATTTCTTGGTGGAAATGAAATAACGGAATTTCAAAAAATTTAATTGTTATACAAAAATCATCAATTCTGCACTAATTTAACGAATAGTCTTAGGCGAATCGGCTTTCAGGTTTGCTTACAACGAAATCAAGGATATATGGGTGAGCTTGTCAGCAGTAAGCTCGCACTGTTACCAACTTTAGTTGGCTCCTTTGAGAACGTCTTTCCGTAAAGCTTGGCTATATACGAGATTGATTATAACCCGAGATTAAGCCTCTTGTTTACATCCACAATCATGCATCATAGTGCAACAACGACCACAATCCTAGAACATAATGAAATATTACAATGCAATTTAATCAACGCACATCTCGACTATCCTTTTTATTCATTTTTCAAGTTTCAAAAAATGCAATTACTTTGTCAAAAGATTTTTATAATGAACCTTTTATCATAGTTATTACAGCACCTATACCAAGGACTGTTTCATGTAGTTGTAGGAAAAACGTTTACAGTTCACAAAAATCAAGGGTATCCTCTGCAGGCTTCAGTCGCTGAAGATTTGTGCTTTTAGTCCAGTTTTTTCGCCACGATCATCTCTTCATTTCGTCAGCTTCGACTGACATGGTCCATTTAAAAGTTTACATTACTTTTTTATATTACTCGATATTCTTAGATGGACATGAAAGTGAGAAAAAACTTTTCCATTCCTCCTACCACGTTTCTTCGCGTTGCGATACTCCTGATGAATTTTCTTCGTGCGGCAAAACTCGCCGCACCTTTACTTCAAGCCATTTACGCAACACAACAGACTTCCTTAAATTGGATTACGAATTTTATTTTATCTGTCGCATTTCTCAAGCTTCCTGCTACAGATATGAAATCGAGCCTCTCTGCATCAATCTCTGTTTGGTTAAAAAGAAAATAAGTCACGTGTGTCTTCTTCGACTTTTATAAATAAATTAATTGAAGCCATTCGTGTGTCGCGAGAGCAAAATCAAATATATTTCAACATATACATTTAAGTTTAATTGGAGCAAATTTAATTAACACACTATGATGTAGTATTATTAGAAACGTTACGATAATATTATTATCAGATTAGCATCTGTAATTCACGAAACTAGAAATTGGATAATAAAGTTTAGAGATGTCCAGACGAGATAAGGGGTAGGAATCCATGAACGTCTCCGTATAGAAGATTCGAGTAATAAACATGGGACAAGAAGCCACACGATATGGAAAACAGTGTAGCAACTAGAAGGTTGCGTAGATAGAGCAGCTTGGTGGTTAGAGTTGCACGTGGTGGCGAACACGAGAGTAGTTGCGAAACGCTAAAATCAATACGGAGTATTCTCTTTCATTCATGATTTGTACGTGATGTAACATATACGATTCATTCACGGTAGTTGAGCTATGTATTGGTCACGTGAGTAATATCCACAATCGATTCGCTGACGTGAGGAAGACAGCCTAACCTGATATTCTTTGCAGCAATTGCAAGAAGCAACAATATCTTTCTACATTTGTATTCGATGGCATTAAACGTTTATCGGTGAGAGCGCAGCTGCAATGGCCAAGCCCATCCACGTAAAGTGCATCGGATAACTGATATTTCCAAGCTGATACAACGTTTGCATCAATTCAAAAGTAAACAATAATTTGCAGTCTATATACAAGGTAGGAGAACTTTGGAAGAAGAAGACGAGAAAGAAGAGAATATAGTTGACACCGTCAGACTTTCGTGTATATTATTATGCGAGGAAAAAAAATTTATATGAACATTGTATTATCTTTGGAGAGTCACGTACAGGGCATTTGCATAGGCAAACGAGTGAAGTATAGATAATTTACTTAATCGCCCAGTTAAATAGAATGTTTCCAGTCTAAACACGTAGCAGAGAGTAAGGTTAGAGGAAACACGTGTTCTCGATGCGTACAGATAATTACATGTCAACAGTGCTCCTTCAGGGACATGTATCAGCTCCTAATCTACATTCTGCGGCTATTCACTATTTTCGACAAAGCCCTCTTTTCCCATTGACTTAATTCCTGTCCGCGTCCATTCGATCTCGAGTAATTTTATAGGAAACGCATGCCATTGCCAAAGGACCGAATCTCCCTAATCGCGCAACTCTCACCCTCGTCTCTCTGGATCCATCTAATTTTCTGAAACCTATACTCTCTCTCTCTCTCTCTCTCTCTCTCTCTCTCTCTCTCTCTCTCTTGTGACAATTTCCTCACAAAAGAACTCGACTTTGCGTAGGAATTTCAGAGGGAGTTAGTATACACTCTTATACGCGACTTTAATTTCAATTTATAGTGATTTCATTTTAGTGCAGTCAGCTGTTGATTGGATAAAGCAGTAAAAAGCGAAAGAGACGTGTCGATGGGAATAAGAAGGATGGAAAAAGGGGTAGGGGGAGGGGGAGGGAGATATGGGTCAGGGAGAATGGACCGGACGAAATATTGATCCGAGTGCTTCGCGATAGCTACCTATGCTGCACTATGCTATTGCTCTTTCTGTCTGTCTGTCTCTCCGACTCTCTTTTCAGCTTCTCCCCTCGCCACCACTTTCCTCCTTTCCTCTCTTTGCACTGCGGTTGGCAGATACTACGTGCCGGTAGAAAGCCTACCTGCGGGCACAATATAGCTTTTTCTCAGTTTCAACTGTCGTAGTTTACACAGAACATTGTTCCAAGACTCAAAACTCCAACTACACCAATATACTGCTTTCAGCTTCCACATTGAAATCGGTCGAATCGTGTCGTGCATCGCGAGATAGCAAAACTTTTCCAAAATATTGCGCTCCGGCGCGTTTAATATTTCTGTCTTCCCGATGTGGAGAAATATATCAATCTTAATATATGTTCTCGCGTCTATATAACCACATGCACATGTCGAATAATTGTTTAATCGGTATAATATATATATATATATATATATATAGAGACGGGAAGAGAGAGTATAGAGTGGACGAAACTCCAAGCGTATGGCTGGAATTTTCTAGAGCACTACTATTGGCAGGAATTCTTCTTTGAATCTGATAATTGCAGCTTGGTAGTGGTGAGGAATAGAGCGAATGAAATTTGACATTGGCGTTAATAACACATTTGGCGGTTGAGTTTCTTGAATATTCCATCAGTCTTTTGCTTATTCAAGCGTCGTCACGCATCTCTCGACTGATTCGCGCGAGACTGGAGCTTACCTACCCCCCATGGTAGAGTCTATCTAGCTTCAGCATCCCTCTCCACACTCCACAACTACGAATTGGCTGTCGCTCCTATTGTCAATTACGCCGTTGTCGCGAAAACCAAGGAAATCAATAGGCAATGACACCCAACGCGACTAACCATTAGTCGACAATGACATAGCGATCCAACGATAGCATCGCCGGGACCGCTGCTGCTCATCACTCCAGATAATATTATTTCGCAAACACGCCTTGCCCATTCTCCCCTCGCTAGCCTTATAACCATTGATTTGACAACCTCGTAATTACCCTATAAGCACCTATATGTTATTTTTAAGGGATAAACCTTCAGCCTCTCCTATATATAGCATAATAACTCACCCGGACTCTGCTTTGCAATAATAAATCTTTTCCAATCTCAAATAAGTTATATAGATATGAACTTTAATCGCACACGTTCCTTTCTCCAATAGGATTTTCCTCACATTCAGCCATATCTTTATATTTGACGTTTATTATACGAAATCCCTGCAAAATCCTTCTATAGTCGAGCAATTTCTTTGGAATTCTCATTAAGTACATCGACGAGTTATTCTACTTGGCGAAATCTCCCTTCAATCTTTCGGTATATTCTGTATAAATAGTTTATTTCGTAATTTGAATTTTGCAGCTAATCCCAAACTTTCATTATAGCCAATACTCCTGCTTCTCCAATTTCCGAAACCCTATCCAATTTGCCATACGCAAATTTCAAAGCAGCACCAAGTCGTCATTAACGGAAATGCTTTATTAACTGAAAAGTTTGTAGAAATAGGAAAATTTTAGATTTCCATTTATATGAGATGATGGTTTATTTATCGTCGATATAAATTTACCGGTTTCTTATTTAATTGGAGCTATAATGATTTACAGACGATTTGTTGTTTACGAGTGTGGAATTTCTTAGCGGAAATACGAGAGATGGAAGAAAGCAGTGGGAAACGTGAAATTTCACAGGACTATCGACAATTACCTGACACCTACTGAGTCGTCTGTCAAACAAGTGACAATCCACTCTCGGTCCACTTGCCTTTTCCACCACGCCCCACATTGCCGCCACGTACATCTGTACTGACAAAGCAATTCAGACTGGCATATTGCCATTTCAAGGTACTGCGCGATTTGAGCTACACTGCTGCAGTTACAACTCACTTATTAAAAACGATGTGTAATATATGATTAAAATGAAAGTAATTCTAAGCATTTATTTTAAGCTAAATGAAATTTTCTAATTATTATATGATAAATCCTCGTCAAATTGCATAGATTCCCCATTTTTGTCTGCTTTGATTTTCTTCTAAATTTAATTAATATTGCAGAGGATATAAACTCATACTCTTGGTAGTTTATATGCTACCGAAATTACCTTGGTACCTTTCGAGTTAGGCGGGTTATTTTGCTTCAAAATGGCGGACCATTACTGTGTAGTAACTTTATGTAGTAACTTTACGACTATTCAAATTTCAAAGCCACCTACCTATCTACGTCCTACACCTGTCGTTTAGAAATTTGGAATAAATCAGAGAGAAACGAGGTTCAGTTTGGTCGTTGAGTCAGGTATGGAGTGGACGGTTGCTCCTGTGTCTTTCAGTCCCTACATTTCCACATTCTTATTCATGTAAGTAAAAGATTGTTTAACTCACATTTTGCCCCTTTTTTCAGTGGAAATTTCATATTTTCCAAATTTTCACTACGGTCCAAGTACTTAACGACACCCTTTTTTAAAATAATCTGTTAGCTTTTTATATTTAACTTATCCAGTTACGAATAGATTCTATTCTTTCCTTATTTCTTATTGTTCAATTCTCAATTCCATTTTGAAAAATCACTCGATGCGTAACTTTCGCTATGATAAAGTTCGATCGATCATAAATACTTTTACCTTGGTTGATTATTATTATACATGTTCGAACACAGTTATCACAGTCTAATAAAATTACTCCATCAACTCTCTCTCTCTCTTTCTTTCTCTCTTTCTTTCTCTCTCTCTCTCTCTCTCTCTCTCTCTCTCTCTCTCTCTCTCTCTCTCTTAGGGTTCTCGCAGAAAATTTGACTTCGATAATATCGTTTATTTATTCCGTATTATAGTTTTGAAATAACTGTGTTGGTTATAAATCAAGCTGCTTTATAAAATAGTTTCGCGAGCTTATTTTAGCATCCTCTACTACGCAATAATTTTGTAATTCGCTTTTCAATTCACTTTTTCAGCTCAAGAATGTGAGGAGCAAGTTAAATATAGTCTCCAACATGTAACTTACAATTTAGTGCCAAGCCAATCTTAAATTACCTCGTGTACCTTCCACCAAAAAGAGAGCAAAATTGTAACAAATGTTTCGATCGTAACCCAATGGCCTTCCATAATTTGGCATCGTACCAAGTTTTCCTGAAATCACGATATTCCTCGTGATTCTGCTGCTAACGCTGTACCATCGAATTGCGTTGGTAAGGATTTTCTTTTGTTTTTCATTATTCGAAATAATTGCTTGACTGTATATAGTGGCTACGGGAATCGTCAGTACTACACAATGGTTCAGCTTGTTTACTTTTTTTTTTGCACTATTATCATGAGAACTTGAGAAAGAGCCACCGTTCGTTACGCCAAGCAAACGATTAAGTGAAAGGTTACGAGTAACCATATTTTAACTTGAATAAACATTTCCTCATTCAGATCATCCAACGGCTACGAAAAGATAGGCTTGTAATGAAAAAGTTCAGCGATTAATCATCAAAGAAGCACACTGGGGGGTGGATGCAGCTTTGATGGTGTTTCTGAACTAAGTAAACCCCGCAAGACCTACATTCAACTTTTGTAGCACCGAGTGACCAGGTGGACGGATACAAGCCAAATAACGAAGGTTGCTGAAAATTGACCGAACAATCAATTTTTAGTTGTGGAGAATCGAATCAATTACGAAGAAATAACGAATACTTTGGTGGATCATTTTAATCTGTCTTACCAATCGACTTTTATTAACTGAAAATTTATTTTCATTATATTTCTTCCCTTTTCTGAATCGAAAATGATGAAATATTCTTGCTACAATTTTATCATCTTTTTTATCGTTGTCATCTAATTTTCCATCGACCATTCAAATTCTAGACAGTTTTCCTTCATTATACCGAAGCATTTTTGTATTATCGTATTTATTCAATAAGTAGATTCTCTAGAAAAATAGTTTATTCATTTGGATTTATTCTTGAATCTATTCGTAAATATTTCGTAACGATGAAGGCACTCGTACTGGCAATTAGTAAAGGACGGAGGAGGGGAATAATTAATTGCCGACTTGTCAACTCAAGAGAATCTTCATATACGTCATTTTCACGAGTACACTCAAGATTGAATTCGATATATTTACAACAATTTGCAATTCTTTTGGGAATAGCTTTGGATTTTTTATTTGAAATTCTAACCGCTGACTGGAATTTCCTATTAGTTCGAAGCTATCATCAACTCTTCCTTTGCTAAATGGTATGAGTTTCTGATTTTATAAAATGTCAATATTAGATATACCACAATCGATGTTCTATTTACGCTAGCTAATAAACATCGGTATATCTACATATTTACATATTTATTTCATAACTGAAATTTTGATGGATAATTGTTAGAGTTTGAATAGTCTTCTAAATTCAATGGAAAAATAAATAAAAATGAGTAATTATTTTTTTAAGCATTAATAATTAACTATTAAAATGTTTTATATAGTTAACTTAATTTTTATACATTATTAAGTAACTTTCAATTCTTTTAAGCAATTGACTTATTACAAAAAATATACACATAATAAGACTAAAATTATAATAATTTTAAGACTTTTATTAATACTTAAAAAAAAATTACGTAATCATTTTTTTATTTAATCAATCTGACATAAAATTTTCAACGTTAGCATTTCCGAGGTAACGTAATTTGTTTGGCAGTAAAAAAAGTGAGACAATGTATATTTCAAACAGACTAAAATATAAGTAACAACTTTTGTTTTAATCAATACCGTGCGTTAGATGTAAATTAATTAATATGTTTAATGTATGCAATTTTTTTAAGAACGTACATAGCTTAGATAATCATAGGAAAAATTCGAGGTGGGAGATCACCGTTAGACGAATCTGTGGCTTTCAAATGGGTTTGAATGTTATGAGCACATGAATTAACATTGTTGAGAGAATGTTTTTGGTTGAGTTAATACAGTATCTGAAGAGAATTATGAGCAATACCGCTATATTATAGAAATTCAATTATTAAAACATGCTATCGATACGTATGCTTATTAATATTTATATTACATTATAAATAAATTATGCGCATAATGATATAAGACCGAAAATACGAAAAATCCATGGATTATTGAAAATAAAATTAGCGATGATTTATAAGATGCTGTAAATTAAATAAGTTAAAAAATATATGAATTTCAAATATTCCGTTGTTTATCTTTATTCACCAAAAATAAACTTGAGAATTTCGTGATATTTCAATCATTCAATATTATAAGTCCTATGTCAGTTTCCAATTGGAGTTCTTAATTTATGCGATCCCTAAAAGTTATACATATACGTATTTGTATACGTCTTATGTCTTTTCTTTCCAAAATAATTAACTGTTTTGATTTACATGAAAGCGATTATACTGTATTGATTGTGTAAACCTGAATATGTCTTAACGAGTTAAACCTTATTGAAAGATTATTGTCTATGGTATAATAATCAGACTGTAATCCCTCAGTAACACAGATTAGGAGTTAAATAATGGCATTACATAAGACGTGCAAGAAATTAAAATAATATTATAAATCATTGTTAAAACTATATTAACAAAAAATATAGTAGAATTTTTGTTACAAAAATAATATGATTTTATGTTTGAAACAAGATTTTATACTGCAACAACCAGTCATAGTAGGCTGACGACTGGTTCTACCAACACTAATCAACTAAAGTTGGGGTCATTTGACTTTTTATGTAGGATCCGACAGTGTGATGAATTTTAAACAATATATTTTTCGTTTATTTTATAATTGCATAATTTTCTATACAAATTTAATTCATTCTTATCATTGTATTTTCTCCTCATGCGGGGTCTGCCGCTTAAAATAATCCAAACCGTGGAAATAAAATTCTGCTTATCATCGTTACTATGAGAGATATCATTTTTTTATGGGAGACCTTTTTGTGGGCGTTTTTCGATTTTCACTTGTTACAATTATCAAAGGTAGCAGAAATTTACGCGTCCATGATCTGGGTCATTTTAAGTGTTACACCCTGTATTTTAATATAAAGTATAATACGAAAATGCCTCCACCGCTCATATTTATTTCAAAATTCAATTATTATCCGCGCGTCACAATAGGCCAATAGCATGACTCTTCCAAACTACAACAACATTACCAGTCTAGATGAGTTTCATTATACATGCTCATCATATTTGTTTTCAGCGATTGGTATTCCCCCCCCCCCCCTACTTAAGAACTGGTTACCTAATTATAGTAGGTCGAACCGGGGCCCTAGGTGAGAACATAAGCTATATACAGATATTGTCAAATTACTGAAATTGAACTACTCGACGTATTTCATGCTTAAATTCAAATAAACTGTTCGTTATAAGGAGTTCAACATAATAAATTAAAACCTCCACTATATTTATTTAATCGTTTTCTTACATTATGTGGGAGCAAAAGATTTATGCAAATATTATTAAATCGTTTGAATGAAACAAGAGAACTTTTGGAAAATTCACTTGGATATTAAACGGTCAGAAATAAGGTCACGAAAACAGGTTAGTAAATAATGACATTTCACTGAACAGTATATCAAGCAGTGTTGATTTTTAAAACATGAAATTTTAAATAAACCTACTCTATATATTATAGAGCTATTCTTTGTCGAATCACACAGATTTCGCAGTTTTTATCTTACGAGAGTGTTGGATTTTTAATGTATCGTAGAGGACGTAGTTCCAAGTAATCGGGTCTGTCAAAAGTTTTAAAGTTGTTAAACAGATCTACTATACTAAAATAAAATACATGAATATTTCTAGAAATAAATGTTAAAAAATATTGTGTATGTGTGTACGTGTTTTTGGTTCTTTTAAATTTTTATCAAATAGCAATATTGGTTTAATATTAAGTGAAGTGTTGAAGGACATGCGAAGGTAATATTGAATCGTTTAAACGCGAGGATCCATATTTTGTTAATTAATTCTGGTAGCTTATCTCAAAAGCTTTTAAAAATATTATATTAATATAACTTTTAATTTGCGGGCGTTTACGCGATATTTGGATTTCCAATTAGAGATGGGTGAACGAGTAAAGATGTATGCGTGCATAACGGTTGCTGCGCACACCGCTTTAATCAAATCCACACATGTACAGTTACAAATCAAAATTCCTCGCCTTAAATGCCTGATTGAAATGTTGGTACAGTGCTTTGGGTAGTTTGTGAGGTCAACTAATAGAACGTGTTATCAAAAATGGATTACCGCTTTAAGAAAATTCAATACAACCATCAAATGCTTTTGGAAATTCAACCCAAGATGTTGAGTCAACATTAACATCAAATAGATTTCGAAATTTTGTATAAAATAAGGAGTATTTAGGTGTTCTGTTATAGTTACAATATATCCTGTAGATACTAGAAATTGCTGTATATCAGCACAATTATAGGATTATTTTGAACTTAAAATATACTCATGTGATTGGAATTGTGTTCTCTGCGATATATTAAAATTGAAACCAGTAGCAGAAAGAATTGGCTCGATTTGCTGTTAAAAAGTACCATTTTTCTTGTTAAAAGTTAATTTATGGATGCAGTCGATCTTCACTTTGGTGATTTTTGAACTTTTAAGCAAATAGGCAATATATTCTAGAGCTACTCAAGTATCGTTTCGACTAAGAAAAATCCATGCATCAACAAAATAGCACCGAAAGCTCCAACGTCAACCATCAGGAGTATAGTAACCTCGATGATTGTACAAAACAATCAGTTTTTGGCGAAGAAATCTCGTTTGATACATCAACATTGAGGAATCGGAATGGCAACACCAATGAAAATCGCCAAGATACCACCGAAAGTCCTAGTATCAACTTTGAAACGAAAAATAGTCTCGATGATGACGTAAAGTCTACTATGCATGATAAACATTTTGTCAATCCTTCCATAAAGGAGAAGCAGAATGTCGAGAGCGAGAAAAATGAAGAAGATGTCGCCAAATGTTCCAATTTGGACTTTGAGGGAAACGATAACCTCGATGATTGCACAAAACAATCAGTTTTTGGCGAAGAAATCTTTTTTGATCCATCAACAATGGGGAACCAGAATTGCGACATCAATGAAAATCGCCAAGGTACAACCGAAAGTCCTAGTATCCACCTTGAAACGAAAAATAATCTCGATGATGACGCAAAGTCTACTTTGCATGAAAAACATTTTGTCGATCTATCCATAAAGGAGAAGCAGGATGTTGAGAGCGAGAAAAATCAACAAGATGCCGCCAAAAGTTGCAGTTCTGACTTTGAGGCAAACAGTAACCTTTATGATCCAATCAAAACTTTTTTGAAGAAACAATATTTTGTTGATCCCGTAATAACGGAAAAGGGAAATTTCGAGGCTGATGAAAATTCCAATGCTAAAGACGAAGCGCTTGCCAATGACAGTTTGAACCGATTCAGATCGGTCTTGGAATCAGAACTCACGAAGGAAAAGAATGCTATCAGCCGTAGTCCTGATTTGCAAGATTTCGTGAGAAGTTTAGACAGATTGGAACCGATTACGCCTATGGAATTTGTGGATACTTGGCTTTTGACACAAGAAACTGATTCCATCGATGAAATAGAATCGTCGATTAAACAAAGTAGCAACAATGTGCAGTGTACAATGGCAGAACTAGACAAGAAAATAAATTTGAGAAAATTATCCAATTCATCTATCCAACCAAATGGTGACAATGATGAAGTTAGTCCCACACCCATCAGGCATTCTAAATCGACCGGTACGATTGAAACGATAGGATAATAACTTGTTAATTTTATAGAATTGAAAATCTCCAAATTTGTCATTCTTAATTCAAGGGAGCATAGTATCCAACACAGTGGCGAAATTTATTACATTGCTTGAAAAAAGGCAGAAAAATGATCGGGTACAAGAAAAATGTCCAATGGAAACCAGCAGCTGTACATCAACAAGTACTACAAATTCAGCCTCGGATATGTCCTCAAACTCGCAAGGTTCGCTCTCGAAAACGCCTACAGACAGTGGTAAATTATAAATTAATAAATGTCATTATCATAGTGTACACGATCCCATATATGCAGAAACTAAATAAAGAACCATAAATAATTGCATTTTTAGCTTCTTCGTATAATTTTTCATATCCTTCAAGGCTGCCAAAATTCTTACTGGATCAGAGGGTAGAAAGCGTTAAACAAAATTCATTGTTTCAGAGAAGATCCTGTCCAGGTAAATCCTAATTGTACGCCAGTAATTATATATACCTTTGAAAACTAAGATCATTACGAAGAGTTTCACCGGCAAATTAAATTCTCGACTTGTGTATTTCTTCGCCAGTGCCAATTGGCATTCGCGTTAGTTTGCAGAAGAAAAATTCTGCGTGCCGAAAGATAACCCAGTTTGCGTTGGTATTATCAAGATAAGACCCAGCTAATGAGAGATTAATATTTTCTTAACAGATGTATGCATAATATTAATTGAGTCGACATGCGGTAATCTGCATATTGCAGAGATACCACTGTATCAATAATTGTTTTGTACGAATCGCTTTCGCGATCGAGAAGTGATTCAGCGAAGCCTCGCAAGAATCCTGAGAGAAATCGTGACATGTTTTCTTGACGAATTACTTGAATAATAATAGCAGTAATAATAATAATAATAATTGTTAAACTCTTTGACAGGTGTCCCCTTCCCACCGTCGCACAAACTGACAGTGTCAGAGGTCTTCGACACACATACGGGTCGACCGCGGCCGGATATCCTGAAGGAGCACTTTAAACTCGAAGGAAGGATCGACGAGGCTGCGGCCCTTCGTATTCTCAATGATGGAGCTGCACTCCTACGTTCCGAGAATACCATGATCGACATTGAAGCCCCGGTCACAAGTGAGTAACGTGAAATCCTACAATTTTATCGTCTTCCTTTGTACCTTTCGAGAATCGAATCGAATCGACCTGATGACGAAAAAGGTAAAAGACGCTTTACCTCGCGTGGAAAGCCATGCAAACTAATAATGATTTATAACGATCTGCGAGTGTCGGACTTTGGCATCCGCAGCGAGTGTCCATATACTATCGGAGCGCGTTGAAAGCGATGCAGCCACTCCAGCCATTCGTGTTCGGCATAGTTGTTGTTGAGAAAGTTTTCGAGCTTGTCCGAGCGGTTGAAATGTTAGCACATATCCACCACGTGAGCAATCTTGTCCTGTCGTGAAGTTTGCCGGTAGCGATTAGACGTTGGCAAACCTGGCAAAGCACGAGGAAACTGGATCCACTCGACTGAGAATTTAGACACTCACGCTACTTTCCGCCTCGCTCTAGCTAGACAGGCTAGTTAACTTCAACTGCGCCCTCCCGGTTTATCTCACCAAGCGTACTAATAATTCAACTTCCAAGAATCTACCGCGGAAATCCATTAATCACGCGAATGATAGCGCTCAACCGACTCACTCTAAACAAATTAAGACACGCTTGTTTACCAAAAATCATCATAAATTTATCAAGCGAATATTTGCTCCAAGGGACAGAGTCGCGAGACTGAACATTACTCTAAAGCGAGAAGGGAATCTCTTCATCTTCTCCAATGATTTTCGTGTTGCGTAAGAGTTAGGCGATTTTGTGGAAATCGTGGGAAATTCTCCCTGCGTCTTGATCTTGCAGTAGTACACTTCTGTTATTAGCGTCGGGTCTTTATGCCTGTTTATATATAGACATATAGAGTGGATTCGGTCAGTGAGAGAAAAGTGCAAGTATACATATACATGATGCTTGCGTAAAAGAACGTGTCGAGAAGCAAGAAAAACCGACAAGCAAGTGTATAGCAATGTATAGTACTCGCCTCGTCACCACTCCCAATTCGCTTTTACGCTCTGACAATTCTATAATGGAGTTTTCCTTCCTTCTCTACAATTTTCTTTATTTATATCCCTACTTTCCTCATCCACCTGCAGTTTTTCTAATGTTTTCCCTCAAACTGATAGAACTGTAACTATATAGTACTCTACTACTTCCGTTTTCAAATATTTTCTCATAATATTTCTTCTAGCTTTTCCCTTGACATTTATCCTAACAATTTTTAACTAGATTCAGCCATATCTGGAGCAGCCCACTGCACAGTGCATGTAACCTGTAAAGTTTGCAAAACGGCAATTTACTGCTTTCCATGCGGTTATCCTACGATTTCGTTGATCCAGCTAGAATTCATCTTAACGAGATTATTCGTTAGCTCCAAAATCTTGTTCAAAATTAATTGCAGTTTGCTCACTGCTCTTCTCCTGCAGCGATTTTTGCCCAAAAAGCACTCTGCGAACTTTTGAGGGTTGCGAATTTCTTAATGTAACGCGTTTACTCTTTAAATACAGCTTTAACCGTTGAATTGTTAATCGTTCGATTATCGAATGCCTATAATTTGATCCAGGACTCTTCTTTGATAATAATAATGCCAAGATAATTGGGAGAGTCAAGGTACTTTCCATCGAGGGGTTTCGTGTTTCTGGCTTAGTGGCCTGGTCTCATTGCGACTGTGAATTAGCAGATAATGTTAGCATACCTCGGACATACAATGGCGCCATTGATCAGAGATTCCATATTTCGAGGGTAATGGAATGTGTGGCTTCCATCTGCTCTATGGATGCTCTTATGAAGCGTACAGGCTGTACATCTCCATTTTGTCAGACTCGTCTCTCTCCACCCCGGCCTTAAATAATCTTAAATCCTCCGACATTTGTTGCATTTGACGAGGTAAGTGCAGTGACATCCAATAAAATCACAGTAGAACTTGTAAATGATGATTGACATATATGGGAGGTTTGATCGTTTCATCGATCAAATTTAATTGGATAATTGACACGTTTCATGAGATATTTTTATAGCTCTGCTATTAAAGTGAATTGGAAATTCGAGGGACGCCGATGAACCTCGACTATAGATGTAAGCTTTCGAGACGATCAAACTTTCGGCTGAAAACACTTGACTCTGGAGCTACGACGTTACCTAAGCATTGCGCAAGATCCTTTGCTGGTTGGTGCAAGGATTCCTGCTTTGCATCTATCCAGGACGATTCAAGCGGGTGCTCCTCCATACTCTTCGAGGACTGTTATTTCAAGAGTATTGCAGTCTTCCATAACGACATCAACGTCTTTCTTTAGAAATAGCAAAGTGGCCGGAAGTGTATACTCTGGCGTTTCACCAACTTTTTAAGGAAGAACGAGACTGACAGTTTTTCGAGGAAGAGTTTATACCGATTCCCATCCGCTCTGTTATCTCAAGCTATTTGGCCACTTTGGAGAGAAGCATAAGCAACTGTTTCTAAAACTGCGTCTTATATTAATTCCTTCCTTCGTCTCATCGATTTACGCAAGCACAGAGACGTTTTAATTATTCAAACCTGGCACACGATATTCCATCGAAAATTCTAATTCTCGCTTGTCCCACAATCCAACCCTCGTCACTTTCACGTTCGTCAATTTAGTTTGTCCATCGGAACGTTCCGGGATTACACCTTATCATGGAAACTGGAATATATGTGGGACCTCGAATAATAATAATAGGAAATTGAGCCAGGGGCGGGTAAATAAGAGTTTCGCTCGTATAAATGCGCAAGTGGGAAGGTGGAATTCCAGTGGAAAGGCCAGGAAGGCTTCATCCCGTTTTTATCGGTACCTTCGTGAAACGCTCGCGTCAATTGCACGGTTGGGTAGATACAATGGATAGGATACCTAGCGAGGAAGAGAAGGGCGCGAGGCTGGTGATACCACGCGCGCTTGCCCTGCCTCGTTTATCCCGTGGGACGCGAATAACGTTTCAAGGAGAATCCTGATATCGCTGCTAGAGAGAAAGGGCAGATGGGAAGGGGGGTGAGAAAAAATGGAGCTACAGAGAGAGAGAGAGAGAGAGATAAACGATCCAACACACAACGAACCCTCTGTGTGTGCACCATTTTCCTCCATTCACCCGCGCAATAAACTATATATATTCGCCGGACCATCCGAGTGCAAACCCATTTGTCCTCTCGCTACATAAACCATCCAACACTGCCCATTCCTCAAAATGAAATTCCTCTTTTCCCGCGCCCCTCCCCCTCGCGCTATCTCTCTCGGTTCTATACCTTATCCTCTCCATCCTTCTCTCTCTCTCTCTCTCTCTCTCTCGCTCAAGGCAAGCCGTCAATGCCTCTGGGAATCGGATCAATAAAATTTCAAATCAACGATAAATTGTGAAACGTGTCTTGACTCTTTTTTCTACATTGAATTTCTGCAATAAGAATGGGTAATGTCGCTTCCGATAGAGCATATAGAAAGGATGTCGAATGTGGAGGAGGCAGTGCAGAGAGGACGAGATCTCTGAAATGGCTAGCTAATTGGGGATCTCTGAGTGCTTGGTGTATATAGGTGAGCCGATTATGGACTGTAAGAAGATTTCCCCGTTGCCATCGATGTCTCCAAACCGTAACGAGCTGCGTGTGCCACTTGAAAGGACACTCACGTCCACGGACGCTGAAGATTTTAATAGCCGTAGACTCCAAGCGAAACAACGACTTCCTCGAGTTCCTCGACTGGCCAACCCTCTTCCCCCCACCTCCTCATGGTATCCATTATCCTATCTTATTCCGGTCAACGCCCACTCGTTAACAGTTCCCCCCCCCCCCTTCCCCTCCCTCCTCCTCCTCCTCCTCCTCCTCCTTCTCCTCTTCCACACCTCTTTCTTCTTCAACCCCTGATACACCTCACCATCGCAAACGATAGCTCTCTCCTCCAACGGAACCATCCCGAAGGACCTCTCTGGATCTCCTCCTCAAAACCACCCTGCAAATCAACAAGTTTTCTCATTTCTCCTTTTCTTCCGAACAAACCTACATGAGCCTTGTTACATATTCAATATAGTATATTTCTCGTGGAAACACGATCTTTATGGAAATTGAAAATTTATCGAGGAATAAAAAGGTTTTTGGCTATTGGATCAGGGAGCTTTTTTTCTGGGGAATTGAATATTTTTAAAGGGAATATGACGTTTATGGGAATCAGGGGAATCCGAAGGTTTCTTTTTAATGCTGATTATGAGAATAATTTGGTTTTCCAATCGCGTGGTATCGGGTAATGTGGATTTGGTATAAGGACGGCAGTGGTAGGTAGTTGGTATGCAAGCACCGAACGCTCGGCTTGAATAAGACGATTGGAGTTTGCGATCGAGCTGGCGATTTAATTTGATTCAAATCGCTTAAGTTAAATGAGGACTTTCTTTGAGGAGGATTGCGTGTCCCATTCTCAACTTTGCAGACACACAGAAAAGAGAAATCCTAATGACTTCTCATTTTTCCTTTATTCTATTTTTTACTTTGTATCCTTACTTCGTGCTCGACTTTTAACCATTCTTTCCTCTTTCATGACTTTATCGTTCGGCTTTCTTATGTATTTTCAATTCCCATAGAGTTTACTCTTTTCCGCTCTTTCGTTTTTGAAAGTCAATTCTGCGAGTCGGCAAAGACGCTGCTTGACAGGATGATCGACTTATCACCATAGTTGTTTGTGTGCGTATATGTGCGTGTAGCTGAGTAACGAGGGATGACGGATAAAGATGCATGCGCACTCTGTAGAATGAAAGATGTCCTTCCAACCTTTGCTTTAATCAAAAGACCTTCTTCGTGAAAGTCGATTCTAAGATAGAAATTCTTGCCCCAGAAAAAATTTAATCGACCTCGACAATGATTTACCGAAAATTATTGATAAGGTAAACATTGTTTTTCTAATTAGAAGAAATATTATCGGTCCATCTTTTGCGCTTATTTTTCACAATAAATCCTGAAAGTTTGTTGAGATCACGTGAATTAATAATGCAATGATTCTGCTGTTAAAAATTGAATGTGTGGATAAAGGACTAAAGTAAAGTCGAGTATCTGTTTTAAAAAATTCATTTCTAGAAATACCTTAGATGTAGCACAGTTTGATTTAGCGTCGGGGGAAGATAGAAGGGTTTGTGGAGAACGATTGAGAATTGGGTCACTTCGGTCTGTAGGGTGTTGCAAGAGAGAGAGAGAGAGAGAGAGGGCTAGGAGGTAAATTCCCATAAGTTCAGCAGGATCAACGAGACCCGGATAAGTGCAAGCTACAAAATAACGTCATATCTCAGCTTAGCAGAGTATCCACCAATTTTCAGCACTTGATTAACCCGGTTAAATCATATACCAAGTTACCAAATATGATCGAGTCAAAATTGTAAAAGGAAAGATCAGCAGTCGAGGCAAGGGATGATATCTTTAAAAATATAATAAAACTAGAAACTCGTATGATATGTGGAGCAAGAACATTTATTTAAAAATCCTTCGATATATCCTACAAATAAATGTACTATATATATAAAATTAAATTAAATACTAGATTGAAATTGTCACTAAAATTTCGTACAGCAAAATCATTTGCAATATACAAATCGAGTCGAATTAACTTTTCAGTCGTTGCAATGAAATTTTGTCCTTTCGTATTCATATCTCATTATACTTACGTCACGGATTAAATATAGTGCAAGCAAGGGGAATAAAACAAGAGATTTACGATTCTAGCATCGACTATATGTTAGATTATCGTTGGCTTGTTCCACGTGGAGAAAGGTTAGAGAAAAGGATATCAATGATGGGGGAAAAGGGGCGGAAAGAATCAAAGCATGCATGTGACTGGAACGCAAGGTTCCTTGGGCTGGCAAGTTAAATTCAGCGGAGCGAGAAGCTGAAATTATTACATACTAAACGTCCACCACAGAATGTGCTAAACGTTAAGCCCTGTGACCGTCGGCGTCCACCGTTAATATTTAACGGGTTCGCTATAAAAGGCACAGGCACAGTCATCTTTACTGCTAGGAGAATCACGAAAAGCAGCAACATCGTTAGCTCGATATATCTCTTCGCCAATGTAACTTTCTGCTACTTTACTCCATTAATTACACGCACACATTCGATTAATATTTATTCGAATTAATTTTTTCATCATTTCTTAGAGAATCTTGTAGAAAATGCCATCGGTTAAATAGAGACTTCTCTCTCGTAGAAATTTATTTACCCGTGTAAAACTGGACTCTTTTGTATTATCGATCGCGAACAGATTTTATCTATTTTCAAGACCACACCTCGCTCGTGAAACCAAAGAAAATCAATGAACATTCGTATATCCATACTGATAACTACATGCGCGTGTTAAGCTATTTGTAAACATATTAGATGCTCTCGTAGTTTTTATTTTTGTATCGCACTGACCTACCGTAGTTAGCCCACGCAAAATATATAAACCCTGCATGCTAATAGCAAATAATAACTATTTATTGTGTTCGAGTGTGGTTTCTGTTTTTTTACTAAAGCTGAGGCAACTGTATAATAATTTAGATGTTTAGAATAATGCTGCAGTGAACCTTTCGTAAAATCTTGGACTACTCGGAGGGATCCATTGATTTGCAACGTTATTTGAATAAACGGTTAAATTATATATATTTTCCTGAAATTTAGTAAAATCAACAAAGTAGTCTTTTACCGGAGCATCAAATAATTATCGACTTGAATTATACTTGACTCTCAATGTCACTATAAAACTTAGCTTCTTTTGTAAATAAATGTTTCAACCCATTCTTAACTTTTTTATTTACCTTTCGCGCATTCTTCCCTTTACTACTGTATCTCTGAATTAACGTTTCAAGTCAATTAAAAAATTCGTATAGATTAATGCGAGTTCAAAGGCAAGAATAGTTAAGCTATATCGAAGTGGAACGATAGAAATCGAACGTTAGGAAGGAATCGAGAAAAAATCAGATTCGTGAAACGAAAATAGTTTGCTTGGCCGCGAATGTTGGCACGAGAATCACATATTTGCCACTGCTGTCAGTGCAGCGGTATGCTAGCATAAAATTAATACCACCCGCAATTTCCTTGAGATGTTTGCTAATATTTTCTTTGAAACGGAGTATGTCTTGCAGCATGCAACATGCTTTTTGAAGGGAAAAAAAGTAAATAGATATAAAGAGCCTGTATAAAGAGAGATGTGAAATTATAATGATGAACAAAATCAATTTTAAATTTATTTTATATTAAATCCGAGAGGGATTTAAAGTTCATCGTAGAAAAGTTATTTTGATTAATCAATTTTTACGATTATGGGTTTACTATTGGAATTTAAGAAATGTGAAGACGAGATGGTTTTGAAAGCTGGGGGTGGGGTGGGTGGAGGGGGAGATGAAAAGAGTGTGTAGTTGTGAGAGAAGGGGAGGGGGATGAGTCTGCGAATTGGATTGGCATTGAATGAGACTGTACTAAAAGTCGATGGCATATTGCCAATATGGTGACTTCTGAGATAGACTTCTGTACGCTGCAAGCTATCGGGATACCAGTTTCCGGACCAGTCGGGTCAATAGACATGGAAGGAGAAAGGGCAAAGTATATACGAGTTGTTAAGAAGTAAAGAGGGAAAAACAGATCCACCCCGCTCCATTTTTTGTACCGTATAGGTGTCAGGGTGATGAGAAAAAGAGTCCATCAAGATGACAAATTTTTATGACAAGTATCACCTCCAACATCTTCGAGCCCTCTCTGCCTAAATTGTCTGGAAGAAATTTAACACGAAACTTCTTTACTGTTATTCGTCGTACTCCGTGCTTCCTTACGACAGATTCTCTTTCATGCTAACTGTGTCGTCGATTGAATTCGTCAATAATCAAGTTAAAAATTAAACAATTTTATTTTTAATTCCAGCCCTGCTGTGCTTCTCTCGAAAGCTCCTAAAAAATTTTTACTTGCAATCCTACGGACAGTGTAAAGCCTTGGTAGCTTTATTATAGCCCGCAGTTTCGGTCAAAAAGTAATCTTATTCGATAGTTTTTATAAATTGAACGTAGCAGGAAATGGGGTAGCTTTGCGCGAGTGCGTCTTAAAACCTAAAGATGCGGTGTAAGATTCCGGAAGTCCTGAACAAGTTTAGGCCCGAGCTTAGAGTTTCGATTGTGATAATGAAGATTTTGATGAGGCCTAATTATTCGTTGAGATGGATCAGTATTTTTCGTGAGCACACCCGTTAGAATTGTTATCTGGCGAGCTGATATCTGGTGAAACAGGTGGGTATATGTATGTATATACATATAATATACATAGCAAATGCACATGCAGCCTCGCGTGTCGACCCTGGCGAACGTAACGCGGTCTGGCATAAAAAAAGGAGGAAAAAAGTAAATTATCGCTGCAACAAGACGTCCGGGCCCTTGCATTATCAGCAGCCACGAAGGAGCTGTCAGGATCGTTGAAAATATTGCACCGTGCGTGAAAGGATTTGCCAGGGGATAACATCGATCGAACGCGGTCGACTCATTCTTTTTTCTAAAACTAACAACTACCTTTTGCCTCTTCATCTCCTTTTTTTCTTCATTAACAATTGATAAGAAGTCGCATCACGTCAGCTCCCTCACCCACGTGGGATTTATTAATTACAACCCCCGGCAATCTAGCGCTCCGGCTTTTACAGATTTCACTCGTAGCAATTATCAGCCTCTTTTTTCTATAAGAAAACATTTTTCTTCTTCCAACTTAATTGTTTCGTTCGTTGCATATTGTTTAAATAACCATGTTAATCGGAAATATCTATTTTCAAACCGAATTTATACACATTTTTGGGAAGAATTACTGAATGCATGGATAAAATGATTGATTTTTCTTTTTAATATATATATAAATCCCACGAGCATGCGTCTAATTTTTTTTTATCGAAGAGAAAATGCAGAAAATCGCGTAATTTTCCGACGGTCTCTCTTAAGCGAAAAGAGAGCCCGTTTTCAAGCGCAACGCGTTTCAAGCAAAAAATCAAGTAATTTCATCTCGAGGATGCTTTATTAAGTCCCTCTAGGTGGCTCCAAAACGACTTCTGCTTGCTATATATTACAGCAGCGAGTATTTCACTAATTCTTGCATGCTTTTAAAGCTGCCGCATTGACAGGTTCTCCTAACTTTATATGCAGATGTTATTTAAGCGAAACGATAAAAGACCAATCAATGCTTTTGGATAAAGCAAGTAGACAAGTACCCTGCAATTGGAGCTTTAATAAAATTAATAGCTTGCCTCGTTTAGCTCAAAATTTTTTTCAATTATAATTAATAATTAAATAAGGACAGAATTGCTTCTTGGAAAATTGTGAAAAACGGGACAGTTGAAAATTTGGTAGGCTCGTAAAAAATAAGAGGGATCATCTCCTAAACGAAAAAAATCGAGAAAGTCACAGAGAGCGAAACAATAACAAATTGTTACTTTAGGTTGCTCACCCCCCTCCCCCCCCAAGATTCGTACCAAGTTTTATATGATTCTTCACGCAAATTGTCTATATATATACGATCTACGAAGAACAAATAGTAATCAGAGATATAGTCGAGTGTAAGATAAGAGATAAAGTATTTTCTTTTCATCTTCTAGTAATTATAAAAAAAAAATACATTCTATCTTGTATTTTCAAGTGGATAATAATTACTAACAAGATAATTGGGTAAGTGACCGGCAAATATCTCGAGCTGATTAGCTTCACAATTACGCGCATTAATTATTTTAACATAATTTGAATGAAGCAAAAGCATCAGAAACTCACGAATACTTCGTTAATTAATTGACATACTTGCAGAATATTCAATTCCGTTTTCCGTAAACTCATCCGAAACTGTAGAGCAATATCAGGGAACTAGTACTTTGGTGGTAGTTCGATAATTTTCGTTTGGCGCAAACGCACGTGGTCACGGGTACAACACACAAGCACAACATCGCAATTCACATACGTACAAAGGTTAGAGGTTAAAAGGTACCCTTGAGTGCTCCAACTAAGTTTTCATGGAGATGCCAGTGCCTGAATTACCCTTGACACGAGAAAATTCTTTTCTCTTCTTTTTAAGCAGTACTCGCATCTCCCCCTCCTTATCACGTATTTGCATAATATATCATGTAATTTCAATATCATCCAATTAACGGACCATGCAAATTAGTCCAATTCAGGAAATTCACTCGTGTCCTTAAAAAAAATACATTGAACTCACTGAAACTTCTGACGCGTATGAAGATTGATTACATTAAATTGACTGGTAATATTTTGCAGTTACAATTAGTCGAAGCTTATTCGCAAAACTCATTAATGATAATTTATGTAATGAGCTATCAAGCTCCAGAGCTCTCCATATGAAAACTTTAACGAATTTTTCTGACATCGATTTGTTAGTTTTTTTCACCAAACTGTAGTTTTCCCCGATATTTAATTAATTTACTCTTCAGAAGGTAAATGGGAGGTTGGAGGAAAAATAGCCGGAGGCAAGCAGCCTTGCTCAAATATCCTGCGATCCGATATTGAGTTGACAAATGTTTTCTAATATATCAGCATGCGGCTTTTTCCCCATTATCATACGATTCTATCTTGCACGCGTGCAAGATTGCAGCCCAATTTATTTTAAACCTCCTCCTATGTTCGCCGACTCCCTTGAAAAGTATTAAGATCGGTATACAAACTCATCTATCTTGATCTCCCTATCTCAACAATTTCTTTTATATGTTCCAATCGCAATTTCTCTGTAAGAACGTATCGAGAGGGATACCTTCTCTTCACGATTCGTCCTTACGACCGCAAAAAGGAAGTCGAAATTCGAAGATACATATTCCTACTACAAACCTCCTCTTATTCTATAAACAATTCTAAATCTGCTCTGATAATTATTAAATATTTTACCGTTACAATAAAACTGCGTGGAACGAAAGTCCATATACGTTTTCTTTTTTCTCGTTTCTGAAAGGTAAGGCATGACTTTCGTTTTAAAATTTCCAGGCGTATGCCTTTTTATAAAATTTATTTAAAGAAAATGAAGAGGAAGATAAAGACAGGGATATGAGAGAGTCGTGTACAGGAAATAAAATACGCGAAGAGTGCGTAGATACGCGTTTTCATCGCTTCTGAATTCGTAATGGAGTTTCGCGATCGACGACCCGGGCCCTCTTGCAGCACGTATTACGTGTTTTCGATCGTTTTATTTATATCGCAGACAATCGTGCCCTCTCTTTCATACGCCATCAGCAATGGCCACGCGCACCTATCTTTAGCCCACGCATTTACGATTTCGCTGAACTTGAGTTACTTATTGACGAACCTCTCTCGCACCAATAAAATCTATTCCCACCCCACTTTCTCCCCCCCCCCCCCCCTCTTCCTCCATCTCTTCAATTTCTCTTCTCAACCTTCTTTTCCTCGCTTTATCTCATTATTCGCACAACCAACCGAAAAGCCTTTACACAACGCGAATAACCCATTTTAGACATTTCATAAATAACCACCTATGCTATTTGAGCTATTATAAAGTGCTTCTTAAAAATAACGCGGATCGTGATACTTTCTTAAATATAATATATCTAGTTGACATATAGGAGAGTTTTTACTCGTCTGTAATATTCTTTACACGTATATCGCGTAGCTTCCGTTAACGTTCTTATATTTGGAAGCGACAGACAGGCTTTCGCCTTTTTGCCGCTGCTTCTTGAAATTTTCGCCTGAAAGCTGATCCCGAGTACTAGCACAGAGACCTGAAACGCGATAAATTGGAGGGGTGAATGCCCAAAGGGTAGGTGACTCGTATGTACCAAAACCGTTGGAAAAGTGTACGTCGATCTTCAATAAAGTCTCTCTCTCTCTCTCTCTCTCTCTCTCTCTCTCTCTCTAGGCGATTTATTATTCTGAACATCGCACTGTTGTATCTAAGAAAAACTCAATTTATGCAAAATAGCGATACTTGTTTAGACTCGATGAATGATTGATTTTCTCGAATAATTTGTTGATATATATCGATTAAAGCTGAAAAGCAAAACTGAAAATGGCAAATAGATGTTTTTCTTGAACAGAGTTTTACACTCGTGTTACGTGTATCTGGATAGTTTACAATCTTTTCACGCTAATTCTGGTAAATTTCACGCGTGCACTCGCGCATAACCACACGGCTACCGCAAACTTTTACGAGCTGCAAAGTTTAACTCTCGAACCCATTGGCAATTCATTGTACAATTTATTGCTCGATATTTTCTGTACATTTAACAATGAGTTAATTATTGTCAAATGATTTGTGGTTTCCTGGCCGAAACAAATGTTTTGTTCGAAAGCAGATTTGCAGCTTCCTATATATATATATGTGATAAGGTTAATCATTTGAATTATAGCAAAAAATCCTACTGTACAAATTTAAATTAATTATGAATTAAGAATGATTGTAAACTATGATTTCCGATTTAAGGTACTTTGATATATCAAGAGACACGGTAGTGTGTCGACGGCATTATATATATATGTAGAGTAAAGAAACGATAAAAACAATTAAATGCATCACTGTTTTTAACAATGTTCGTTTCTGAAATAGTCAATCGGTTGAGCAAGCATTTTCATTGTATTGATGGTGGAAAATATTCCTCTGCAGGTTTGACAGGTGTGCACATTTGATCGGAACAACGAAACACGAACGTATATGCACGAACACGTGCACACTATTCGCATTATTCCGTATAGAAAATAACCCTATACCCGAATACATCACTCAAACGTATTTCGAGAGACGTTATAAGGAAATCCCAAAACTCCTCCTATAAATGTAGCAAACGATCTATCTGATATCCACTTCCCACCAAAACTAATTCTGCCGAAGAGTCGGTAAATCACAGTTTTTCTAATATAAAAAAAAAGTTCTTCCTACACAATAGAAACGCGCGCGCGAAACTCGAGTCGAATTTCAATAGATTTGTATTATACTAATAATTTATCGACTGATCTGTCTAAACAAAATAAAGTTTTAGCAAGAATTATACATACCATTATTGATCGACATATAGGCAAATATTATATTGTTAGATAAATGCATATCGAAGTACGATGAATAATTGAAAATGGTCCAGACTGTTCTGTATTATACAAAAACTTTTGCATGATAATCCAATGACTCATAATTAAACACCGAATCTAGGGATTTACATGTCAATCCAGCTGGAATTACGTAGGATTCGATCATTATACGCGTGAACATGATGGAATCCTACTATTTTCACTAATTTATCCTTTAATTAATTTCTTTGATGTATCTATACTTCAATTTGGCTAATTTAGGCATACATTCTTTTATTTGACTCTGCAAAGATGTACATACAGTTTCATTATTATTGTAGAAATTACGTCTAATATTTTTGGTATAAAGGAAACTTTTGCTATACTTCAAGAGACTATTATATTCTCACCATGGATAATGTGCCGAAGAATGTAACTGCATGTTATACTTCGAGTGTATATAAACCCCCCCCCCCCCCCGTATATTGAGAACTTTTTTTTTCGAGCCCAAAGAGCTCGATTTTCTTATACTTTAACATATTCAATGATTAATAATCAACGTTGTAGTAACGAGTAACTGTTTCTCGCATAGCCTATTTTCTTATCGCGCACACGCTTGCGCACCTGTGTTTAGACATACCGCAGTGTATCGTTGTTCAATCGATTTACACACAGTTTAAAAATTCAATAATCTTGAAATTTTACTATCTGTTTACAGTGACTTTACTTTGTTACAATAAAGATTTGTTCAGCGATTTTTTTAACGGGTTTGTCAAGGTTCCTGATTGAATTTTCTCAAAATACACCATGTTGAAAGCTTTTTCAGTTTAGCTAGCAACAAGGAAAGACGCTAAAGTAAATTCTGGGATAACGAGGATCCATGATATTTGCTTTTCGTTCACTCGGAAGATCACAGTTCTCTGGCTTCCAAGAAAGCTAAACGAAGTGAATGAATATTTCGTAAAACTTTGCTTCCGAAACGTAGATTTTTAACTACATTGACATCCTCTTCAAAATTCGCATAATACTTTATTTATTAAAACATTCATTGCAAATAATAGAAAATATTTGGGACCATGTATTGCAAAATATGTTCCTCTTTATAGAAACGGTTGAAGCATAATGTCGAATATATAGAGTACGCAAAAAAGGGATACTCATTGTGGACTAATGAAAATGGGTAGAGGTATACGTCGACCTAAAATGAAATTGCCTTTTACAATTTTTCACAGACTCAATTATCTGGCTCAAATTAAAAGCAAAAGTGCAATAAACGGTATAATAATAAATGTTGGAAAGGCTTCGTTTCGGAAAGACCTACTAAATTTTTCTTTGAAAAAAATATTATTCGATCAATTTTTCAATTATCGCACGAATACCAATAACTTATTTTCGATAAATTGTAAATTGTTAAAAAAAACAGTGGAGAATTGATTGATATCCTATAAAAGGTGGTGATCGATGAAAAATAAGTGGTGTGTTCTCAATTGTAACTTAAAATGTTTTCCGACTACGCTATTTCACCACAAAGGTTTTCAGAACTCAAAGACTTCCTCCCGTGTACACACATCTGGCTACTTTATACACATATGTAGTTTACATCGGAAACTTTTACATCGACTGTACCCTCCCTACATCTACTATACATACATCTCTCTTGATCTTCCTTTCCTCGTATATTGCAGAAAAATAGAGCGGCTTGACTAAAATATTTAATCATAGGAATTTCTTTGTAAAATACGGAAGAACATCTGGATCGATGCCATTGCTAACAAACTTGCTTTGTTTTTGTAATCAACGGCTATTAATTAAAAAATAACGAACAAAAACTTTGCTGAATCTTTTTAAGAATAATCGATTGTTTTGAAGAATCATAATTTTTTATTGGTATATTGCAGCAAACAACACATATTAGTCAAGATAATTGAATTAGTTTTGCGGATTGGAATAATGGCGTTAATTGGCAGAAACTTCTCCTCCTTCAGCATGGAAACTGGTTTAGTAGTAATAAAAATGTGACGAAAAAATAATAGGATCGTCGTGCTTCATCTCGGTGCCTGTAGAAAGAGAAAGAGAGAGAGGGCGCGAGCACAATGTTGGTTTTCCTAGAAAATCTGTTCCTTTTTCCTGCACGAGTGACTTATCGCAAAATCCTTTGAAATTTAGGGGCTCGCCAAAGCGGAGCTGGAGCGACTTTCATTTCCTGCGACTCCCGAGAACTTCCTTTTTCGACGAAAGAATCTTGGAGAACCGGCAACAATTGGTTCTCGTCCCTTCCGTCCTTATACTCAATACGAACGTTTAACCCTGTAAAAGTGAAAAAGAAGATAAAGATTCCCGTAAGAATACTGCAAAAAAAACCCTATCGCTTACGAGGACCCGAACTACGAGCCATTTCATTGAAACGTCGAGAGAAAAGTTGTTTAATTCGGATGCGAGCAAGCTGAATACCCACTGAAGAATTCTCAAAGAAGAATCCTGTAGCTCTCCTCCTTCACGGATCAGTCGTTTACCAGTTAAAATCGGTTACTAATACTCGCTGAATTGCATTATTTCCACTGAAAGAGTCTTTGGCTCTTCTGCTTCATAGAAATCTTTTTTATACGATTTTAATCGACGACGGATGAAAATAATTTTATCTTTCAAACCCTTTTATTACAAAACTACACTTTCAACTGTCTTACGATACCTACCTTTTATAAATGTTTAGCAAAAGTTTATTCAGAATTTTAAATCATTATAGTTTTGTGAGTAGAACTTTTACTCTTTGCTATTTTTTATATGATATTATATAAAAGTTATAACTATAGATCAAATAAGAAATTTCTTTTCAGCTGATAAATAAACGGTCTCTGCAAGAATTAATACCGATCTCATTTTGCTCCTGTACTCGTATACCCCATGCATAGAATCAAGTTTCTCCTATAGTTTTCGAATCTTAAATTGCGCTAAGATTTATTCGTGAGAATTTTCACTGATCCAATCGTATCCTCCGGTCTGGAGTTTTATAACTCGAGAGAGTCGAGGATATCTGTAGCGAGTGTTGTAAAGTGTCGTTTGCGTTCTTCATGTGTTTTGCTAATGAAGATTTAGATTTTTGCTCGATCGTAGCAACTCGGGTGAGAAATGGGCGAGCTACTTCAGCACGCCCAGACTTATTGCCTTATAAAGTTACGAAGCATCGTTACATTGGTACGTGACGAGAATATTTTAATATTCGCACGATTTAGAACTGCTGTAGCTTAAAAGCTTCAACGTCAATGGCCTCGTCGCTATAAATTTCAATTGTTCGCTCATTATATAAGCTGGGCCGAGGAAAATATTCAATCCTCCAGTGAACCTATTTTACCCCTCTCACCACCTTCTCTCTAGTTCAGTCATTCAACTCCCTTGTAATCAACATTGTGCAGACGTAATATCGTTTCAATAATCTCTGCTTTCATTTCTTACTTTTGTCTACCTCGACTAATGTATAGAGTAATGCAATATGAAGACAATGGATCTATTAGCTAACAAGAAGTAGCTTTGCTGGTTCAGTTTAGCAAATGAATAAGATGTTAACTCTGATAATTATGAAACCATGATGTACTTCGATAACATTTAGATTAATGAAGGACCCTGTAAAATCTGTGTACAGTGGAAATTCCCTCGGAACTCTGTGTGGAACGTCAAACTGAGTCTTTTCATGATGTTTTTCCAAAGAGAAAAATAGCTCTCTCGGTTTAATGAGTCCATCGAATAAATAAAAAACAAAAATAATAATGAAAAGTTTAACAGGATAATACAAATGGACTGTTAAGCTTCCTTGTTTAGTTGTATGCACATGAAAAAACAAAATAAACGCAACAAGACAATGCAGTGCATAGAAAGCGTTCATTGGTGGCTTAAAAAAGAATAAAACGTGTAAATGTACGTGTAAGTGGATAATATTAACTGCATTTCTTCTTATATACACATTTCCACATGCATATATAGTATGGAAGTCTGAACAATAAACCGATATTATGTAAAAACTATTTTATACTGTTCGAAAGAGGAAAAACTCTTTCACAATTACTATAAAGTGATTGCATTAAGTACCAAGGTTGACGCTCTTGTATAAATTTTTATATTATTTTAATAATAAGAGACGCTTTAATCCTTAATAGCTAAAAGAAGAATTGTCCTCGATAAGATTCATCGTTTTGAGTTTGAGTCGTGAATATAGGAGTAACAACATGAAACGTTAAACGTTCAAATAGAATCAGGTAGCGAGGTAAATCTGCCTCGCTTGTTGTAATTAGGGAATTAAGAGGATTATGCGAAGTCGATTGCAGCAGTATTGGCAGGATTTTGCATCGTCTGTTTCCAGTAGGAAAAAAAAAGTGTCCAGCCCAAACTAGCCGTACAAAGACTTAAAGTGTTAAGCCACCGAGTTTCCACTTGCATCTCATCCCCGCGTCAAGATAAACTTACTATTACAACCCTAAGTTATATAAATTAAATTAGCTTGGCCGAACCACTATGAAATCCAGTTTACTGCGAGCAGTGATCGATCATTTTCTTTTCTTATCTACTCCCTACTATTTTTCGTTCACTCAACGTACGTGCAACTTTATTAAAAAAGTAATTTGTTTATCGCCAACATCAACACTAAAATCGAATAAAACTTTTAACGCTTTATTGCTATCAGCCTCGATTTACAGCTGATAAGACAGAATTATTTGTTATCTCTAGTGCAAAAATTGAATTAACGCAGATTAAGAATGGTAGAAGGCAACTTTTCAGGTTGACTTTTGATGGTGAAGCTGTAATATTTATAGACTAAATAAAACAAGTGAAATTGATAATAAAATCTTTCATTCTGTGCTGGTTGGTAAAAAAGGATTGGATATAGAGATTCGTTAAGTGCATTTTTTTTATATATCCCTTTGCAGCCGCTATTCTTACACCGCAGTTTCTCTTAGGCTGCACTGACTAAAAACAAGGTTACTTGGTTGAAAAAGCTCGGTTTAATAATGTACACTGTACTAGTAGCGTGCACTCTATACTCCATTCGCTTACTAGGTTACTTTTGCTGTACCGCCACCTGCTTCTTTCTGCCTCGACAAAATTGACACTTCTTACAAAAATCTTCCAAATAATTCATTTATCATTCGAACCTGCAAATAAATGTTCAGCATTAACGAAAGTGATGATATTTTCCATGAAAATTCGTATATATAAATAAAATTTTATTTGTTATCTTATTTGTAAGATATACAGTCTCAGAGGCAACTCGTATCAAATCAAGTGGGTTAAGCATAAACTCTATGCAACTTTTCACGAGGAATTAGTTTGGAATTCAGTGTTGTGGACTGCGCTGGTAGGACTTCGCTAGTTTCGCAGGCATAATTGATGAAGTCGCACAGAGACCGGAACAACAGTTGAAGCTCGAGAGACCCCATGCTTCCGGCTCGGCTTGAAATATTCACTCCCAGTCCAAACCCGACCCCGGAGAGCAGTCGGTATTACTTACCCCGGTAATATCTACCGGAAAGCACTTTTTACTGCAACCCCTTTCCTTCACTTCCCATATCTCTCACTCACCTTAAAAACGTTCTGACTTTTCTGTGCGTGTGGCAAATGAACATTCGAGTAAGTCATCCAGATTTAAATTTATGGCACTTGGAATACATTTGGTTGCTGAATTGCTAAGAGACTCAAAGAAGAAAGCAATAAAGACGACATGGATATTGAAGAGAGTAGTACACGCAAAAGACACTCTCATGCGCACACACATAGCATACAATATACCAGGCAACATTACGAAGCCATTTCTTACATATAAACATATACCAATGACCATCGACTTACCTTTTCAAAGATTGCATCAATGATGCATTATTATTTTTACTGGAGCAGCACAACAGAAGCATTTTCCAATAGTTTGATAATAAAACATTCTACGCGAGCAAACCAGCAAAAATATATACCCAAGTGGTTAACAGAAATATCGTTTATTTTTAAAGAATGATAAACTTTGCAGTTTGTTTGACAGAAGAATAAGCTTTTCTGCGTCGAACTTTTTTTAAGCAACTTTATATAGTGTTCGCATAATGTAAAAGAGAAGCGGAAATGATAAGGCTCAAGGCATTCGTGATTGCGAGAGACTTTATCAGAGTAAAAAAAAGGAAATAATTTATATTATATTTAAATTGTTCAATTTGCCATGTGAGACTTTTTCAGATGATTTACAAGACCCCCCGGGTTTTTACCCTATACATGTACGAAAGAACAGGAAAGGATTTTCTGATCCGGATAGATCATCCCCCACTCTCCGTCCATTCTATACTCGACCGATTAGCTTTGTAATATCTGCAAATCTTTTTTTAAACGTTTCGAACCTTCCGGCTTTCATTCCAATGGTAATTTTCTTTCAGATAAAAGCGAGAATAACGATTAATAAACTGTACGACTTTTTTGTAAAGTTACCCTCTATTACTTATTTGTCATATATCTATATCAGCAGTGCAAATTAAAATCACAGCTTCTCTACAGTCAAGAGTATAATTTGACACGCTATAGCGCGATATTGTATAAGACAAATCAATGCAGCTTTTTTTATTCATCAGACATTTTGATATAGTCGATCAAATTTTTCTCTTTCTTTACGTCGAGATTTCGTTAAATCTATATATTTATTATTAGCAGACATTCGCTTGCTTAACAATAAAAGTCCCAGTGAATCAGTGATTTCATTGAATGGGGTTTGAGCACAATAAGAGTTCCACACTGAATTTGCATATATGGAATTTCACATATCCGAGCAGCTAGCACACTCTCTCTAGCACAGCGTGTTTAATCGGGTGTGATTAATGCCATTTGTATAGCTTATGAGGTTGTCTTGCATGTATATGTGTGTCGATGTGACTGAAGGTTGGTTCTTATTGGCTGGAGTGATGAGAAACTTGTTTGCGAATGTTTCGAAGCGGAACTGCCAAGTCGTGTTTCGCGCCAGGAAAACTTAAAGTTTTCAAACTAGGATCTAGGAGGAGAGGGGGGATTAGACGAAACTCCGAACGATACATGAAACGCTGGCGCTAACTTTGTACACTGCAAGGCGACCACGAATTATTATACAGATTAAATTCAAATGATTTTATTCATACGAGAAAAGGATACTTGTCTCGAAAAATCCAACGACTTTTTTATCTTCATAGATTTTACAAGTTGGAATTTTATTGAAAGACCTTCCTTGCTAAATTTCGAGTACACGAAACGTCGTTAGTGATAAATATGCAAGCTTCGCCGAGCCTTTGAAAAAAATTTACATCAACTTTTCAAATAATTATGTATTTATACGAGTCGACACGTGTCCCGTAAATTTCCACTTGGCAGTAGAACTCCGCTTGTTATCGTCAGCGCAGTTTAGTTTTTTAAATTTTCTCTCTTGTTCCTTCGACCGTTTATCAGTAAGGTTAATTCTTTGATCTGTATATTGAATTTATTCAGGAAAATTCTCGATTTTCAAGTAACGTGTTTGCGCGAGGAAGATAGGAGAGAGAAAAGGGAGAGTCGGTGGATGGAGGCAAAGTGGAAGAGGGAGAAGATTGCAGTGGTAAGTGGGCGCCTAGAGGACGTCGCGGCGTCCAATTAACAGGACGTTGGCGCCCGATATATCACAAGCGGTCTCCCTCTCATCGAGCGTCCTTCTTTATCCTTTTTATGCTCGATCATATTTGGCCGGGATTCTCCCCATTCCTCATCAGCCCCCCCAATCTTATTTCTATTTAATTATCTCCAGCAGTATCAATTTATTATCGAATAATTGCTGTTCGCCTGTCACGTTTATTTCCTCCTTGACTGGCCAATTATTATCGATCATCTCGCGTCGCTTATAAGGAGGAGGTCTCACGCTCATTATTATCGCTCAACGCTCATCTTTGAAAAGTAAGATTCCCTCCCTCGACTGTGCCTGCCACCACAACGCGCGATCCCTGCTCCTTTAAATAGCAAATGCGTTTTGCCCACTTAATTCACTTGCTCGGAATTTAGTTCGTCATGTTTCATGGTTCTTGAATTTCAACGAATCTCCGAGCAATTAATAGTTAATGCGACTAATCCGGTTCGTTTGCTACTTGAATAAGGGATTAATAGTTTAATCTGCGTTGTACTTTAGCGGGGTCGAGATAAATGCATCTGATAAAACTCAATGTGCGTTTTATTTGCTTTCAGTATGCGGCGATATTCACGGACAATTCTACGATTTGATGAAATTGTTCGAGGTTGGTGGACCACCTTCCTCGACGAAATACCTCTTCCTCGGGGACTATGTGGACAGGGGTTACTTCAGCATTGAGGTAAGTTGGTGTCCATTAACTCCCTCCCATTATCTCATAATAATTATTACTCTACGTCAATGAAAGCTCCACGTACATACAATAACCATATAAACGTAATTTCATCTGTAATATACAATGTAAAAGTGCAATATGTAAGATAATTACTCTGCTTCTCCGAAAATATATTTTAACCATTTTTCCTACGCAAAATTACGTTGATAGAAGTTTATGCTTCAGCAGTGTTTCGCTCTTGAATTCAATTGGAACGTTTCAACGATCATTGTGCACAATTTGATCCACTACATACAAATTGCACTTGAATGTCGATAATTCGGTAAAAGAATCCTCTTTAAACTATAATTAACATTATCGATATTGACACGAGTAAGCTCCATATTCCACTGTTGAAATCTAAGCCGCGACCTATTTACACAGTATAGAGATGCGTTTATTAATTTTCGCATTAAACTACTGAAACTTTCTAAAGTTCGCGTTACATGTATTACGTATTGCAAGCACGCAATTAATTCAGCAATTAATAGGGGTAAGCTTTAAGCATTAATTTCAATGTGTCAATTCAACGTTACCGCATTTAAATAGGTTGAGGGAGGGAAAGTGCAGGCTATTTAAAATTTAAGGAGAGAATCGTACTTACCGTTCAACAATGACCGTATAGTTTTCACTGGCATTCTCTGTTCCGTTTGACGCACTTACTCCCCCCCCCCCCCCTCCCTCTATCCCTTCCTAGATCCACGTTTCACATTTAACTCGTACAAACCCGTGCTTGCTTATCGCAACTTCCTTGGAAATTATTCCGTTATCTATTCCAATTGTCCTACAACCTCGTTTGCACCTCCTCTCACTCACTCTCTTTCACTCTATCTCTTTTCCTCGCTTTTTCATAGAAATATTCAACAACGTGCAAACTGATTTTCATATTCTTCCATTTGCACACTTACGCTGGTCGAACCAGCGTGGTGCAACATGCCTCGCTGTTTCTATGGTCGAGCAAGCCACATTATTGTTAAAAAAAAAAAAGAAATTATTCTCTTTACTCCCCCATCAAACAGAAGTTTGTTTTACAAAGGAAACAAAAAAACGCTAGCGTAGGGAAGAAAGGTTGAATGAAACAATAGCTTTTTCGGAACCTTTATAACGGTTCATTCAGTTAAAGCCGCTCTGCTTCGCTCGATTTTTCTGCCTTTCCTATTAGCTTTTAAAGTTGATATTTTGACCCGTATGTTTAGCAGAGTAGCAAGTTTCAACACGCGAGCATACAAATAGGGTATCTAATTATCGCCTTTGCTAATTAGTTAGTCTTGATAGTAAATATTCTCGGTTAAATTTTACTTAACAGGTAAAATATTGAAAATAAATAATTTACCTATGAATTGTTTAATGCTTGAAATAAGCTAATATCTGCTTTAAAATTTAGCTATAATTTCATCTCGCAACCATTTGTTACACCGATAACTTTGAACGAGTATATTTTTGTTGTTAGTATATAATTATTTTAAAAAATGTACAATAGAAAATGGAGGTATAGATTTTGTAAAGTCGTAGGCTCTCGTACGAACTTGGAACATTTTGTGGTTTTATTTGACGTCCAAGCGCCAAGTTGTATTGGCTTGTGAAATCGTCCATGAGATAAGAGTTAATGCAACGAGAGATTTATATCAGCTCTCGATGTGTGTATACAAATAGACTTTTGTTTGTCACGATAAATCTCACGGGGCCTCCGATCAACAAATATTCTTATAATTGTGTAATCCTCTCTTTACATAAGCTAATTGTATAAATGTCTGAAACACAGAAATGCCAATATACAAAATTACTATTACTTTAACACAGTTTAATTTTAAATATTTTCTTCTGGTCCACTGAAAATATCAATCTCGAGCAATGCTCATTCCAAGAAGAAATACATTTGATCGTGAAAATCAATTTGAAGCCCATGCACGACTCGTTTTCTCAATAATTTATGCTCGTTGCGATAAATTGCAACAAACGACGTTCATAAACATTAGTTGGCTGCCAGGAACATAGCTACGCTCCTTTCGTCCACGAAATATTGTTGAATGACCACATGGTATTCTTCGAGCAAGATATTAAATTGACTTTCTGTCCACAGAAGTGTTGACAAAACGAAGTTGGCTAGCTTGATAAAAAATAGCAAATTATCGATTATAAAATTCCACTTGAATAAAAGAGAAAATTTATCCTGTTTTTGTTATTAAACACTTTTATACAAACTTTTCCCTCTGCGGAAAGCAAAGTAATACAAATTTGTCGTGAGTCTTAGAAATTAGGGTGGTGATTAGAGTACGCCGAGCGAACAACTTTGAGATCGTCTTGAAACACGAAGTTGAAATTTTCTGCTTTTCTTATTCTTTGAAAATCTTCGGAATCTACCCAGCTCAACTTATAATGCCATTTATGAGTGAGATGCCCATCCATTTACAATGCTGTACTGGTCTTTGTTGGGCTGAAGCAAGAAAAGCACTTCTCGTTTATAAAGAACATTCCGTGCTTTCTTCGAGCAAGCAACGGCCTGAATATCTAGCTCCTATCCATAAGAAAAAACTTGTGGAACTAAAATCATTCTATTGAAATTCATGAAACTTCTTTTAACTTTAAATTTGAGTATTTTTAATGTCGTTGTCAACCGGCACCTCCTGGGAAAGGTATACGAAGCTGGAAGGCCATTTTTCAAACTTTTATTTTCACGTGTAAGTCAATAGAACTTTATTTAATTTTCATCAGGAGCTCCAAAATTATTTAAAATATAGTTGGGTTAAAGTAAAATATACAGGTTTCTGACGAATAAGCTTCCAGATTTACACATTGCCTAATCCCCTATTTGCACGATTCACAGTTTTTAAATTTTTTTATTAAATAAAATGTGATATTTGCGTGCACTGTATGACAGGAAAGATTGGTAAATCCCTGAAGGGTCGAATGTTTTTCTGTTTCGAGATTTTCGTATTTTAACATCCCTCTTGTTTTTCTCAGAGAAATAAATGGATAGTCACTCCGGTCACAAATGGCATTGCAAATCGGACAAGACCAAGCCATTTTCTGAAAACCCTCTTTGAATCCCTTTATTTTTAAGCCTCCACTGCATTATGAACATTTTTTACTTTTTGTGCCACAGTTCGTAGTGAATTAACCAAATTTTTTTAGTATAGCAAAAACTGTAAATCCCACACATATTGTTTGTTTTTTTTTTCTTAAATTTGCTTTACAATAAGCTATTAAATCACTGAATAGAAAGTTAAAGCTGTCCCTTCGGTGTTGAATACGTAACTACACATTGTGTCTTGTACTCAGGCAGTATATCCTTGACAGAGACAAACGTTTTAAAGCATTTGCAAGGAACTGCAGAAAAACCTGGATTACTGTAAGCCTGAGCAAATGTCATTTTGCATCATTGGTCTTACCTAAAATTAGCAAAAACCATATCATATTTACAAATAAGATATACAACTTCCACCTAGAAAATCCAGCGTGAAATCTCCCTCACTATTTCTGCATTTAAATTAAAACGTTCTAAGAAAATCGTATATAAGTTTGATAGGTGCAAAAATCGGATTGGTCGAGTTTCAGGTTTTCTCGTGGTAAAGTCGAGGTTTCTGGCACAGAACGACTGGACATCAGCCACGATTGTGCGAGGGACGTATAACAAGTATCATGATACTCAATTTCTTGCCAAAAGCAAAAATGTTATCGAAATCAAATGTAACATAAGCTTAAAGTTTAATCTCGTAAAGGTGATATCAGGGGAGGGAAAATGAGAGGAAAGCAGAAGAGTGAAAAAAAAGAAGAGTCCATAGGACCGAAAGCAAAACCTGCGTCTAATACAATTCCAATAACTACTTATATTGGAAAAGTCTTCTCTCGTATACGTATACATATATATATATGTATACGCGTAGGACACACATGCTGCACTGTAACGACAACAGCCAATGAATAAAAGATGTGGTCTCGTTCCGTTAGCTATCGATTTGGCCTACTGTTACTTTTGACGATTGTGTTTACTTCCTGACTTCTCCCATTTAATATCCACTGAGCTTTTTCTCAACGAATTTTATTTATTTTCACACCGTGCACTCCACACTAATACTCCTCTATTTCCAACTGGTAATCTTTGCAGTTCGTTCAAGTGGAAAAAACAACGCGAGTTTGCTTCTCTTTCCATCGTTGGACAATCATTTAAATAAATAGAGATTTGATCGAATGAGACACTACTAATGGATAAAAAAATAAGAGAAAGAGAAGCCAGGCCGAGAATAGGAAGCACTGTTTAGCAGAGCCACGGATAAGCATTTGATTGAACACGTAGTACTACAAAAGCTGACTAGTAAATGTGTTACGGTTTTGATTAATCACGTTATTCAGTGTGTTGATTGTGCGGTATAGGAGAGTTATCTGCACAAATTTCTCTTTCCACGTGCCATTTGTTTCCAGCGAGCCGTTGCATCCTACATATGTAAACATACCTTCATACATCAGTAGACATGCGTGTGCAAATAAGTTTCCCTTTCCTTTTTGGTATTCGAGCCATTTTGCAAATATTATAATGAGCATATGTTATGGTTCAGTGATTTATCACATTGTTCGATATATCTAAACTTGTTTTCATCTTCTTGGAACTGGCAATTTTCCTTTTTATTCGAAATGTTTCTATGCTACTGCAAAAGGTTACAAGAGTTAAGAAATACGGTAACAAGACTGATGTATATATAAAGTGCACACTGCAAACAACGCAGATCTGCAGAATTGTTATATTGTAGCGCTGATCGTAAACAAACGTATTTTAACCTAATCGTCTTTGCTATACTGTGCCAAATGTAATGGCGAACGCCTTTCTTTCGTAGTTATTGTTGTATCTGGAAGAACAAAGCGCGTTTCGTCAAAGTCCATCGCGAATCGTTGCCAAAATCCCTAATTCATTGGACGATTCGCGCTGAACCAATCGACTATTCGTTATTTTCACTCGCACGTCCGCTTTAATTTATTGCTATTCCCCTACGAAAGTCTCTCACTGCAAACAGCTATATGATTACGCATTTAATTACCACCACGAGTCTAATTACGTGCTAAAATGAAAATCCGACGTATTTTATTCAGCTTTGCATTTGCCGCAGTCTTTAATGAAAATTGTTACGATTACTCATCGAATAAAGGATTTTATTTTTGAATTGTGAGTTAGAGGCATATACATATATATATATATATATTGGCAATGAGAGAAATGATATCTTAGAAATGCAAAATTTTAATACAGCAAATAGCTAATCATTGTCCTAGCTAAATAAGAGAGAAATGATTTAGTGAAATTAACAAATTAAAAAAACCATTTTCTTTCTGTTTCAGTGCGTATTGTACCTGTGGGCATTGAAATTGTGCCATCCCACCACCCTCTCCCTCCTCAGAGGGAACCACGAATGTCGCCATCTCACGGAATATTTCACATTTAAGCAAGAATGTAAGTAGAAAAGATTTTAATTAACAATTCTAGCATTTAAATTCAGAGTAAAAGAATTTTCATGTTCAAAATCTCTGATGATGAGTTTTTATGGAATAAAATCATCGCTATCGATATTTTCTTCCGAAAATTTCAATATTTCAGGTCTACACTCTTATAAATTAACGTTGCTAATATTTCGATAAAATTAAAGGTCTCTCTCTCTCTCTCTCTCTCTCTCTCTCTCTCTTTCTCTCTCTACGTAGCTCATTAATTTCCTATTCTCCTTTTCTACTACATCCATTTTCTCATTTGTAAATCCTTCTGAGTGAAAAAAGCTTGAAAGCATATAGAATAAATATTTGCTAGATAGATCGGATTTATCTAGAAATGACATGTGTGCTAAGAGAGATAACAATTGACAATAAACTAAAATTTTACGTGTCAAAAATATCTGTCAAACTATCACACTCTGTTATTCAAAACCGTCCTTCCATTTTAACAATGTCTCTGTTCGTGGCTGCTCTCATTTCTATCATTTTCATGCTAATTAGCTATTTTTAATCGAATTTGCAAATATCGTAGTAAAGTCTACTAATTAATCCAATTATTCATCCGAAATTTATCAGCACACATCTGTAAAGGAAAATTAGTGCAGTACATTAAAAGCGAATTGAAAATATTCAGAGTAAGAATGGTATTGGAGCAAGTGGAGAAGCAGGCTAGAGGTATAGTAGAGAGCTTTGATCCAATTGAGATTCGTCATTTTTACTGAGGCTTTCGCTGTGCTCACCTCGAGCACTTTTGCCAACTGCCAGAAATGCTCGGGGAAAAACTCCGAGCCAGCTTTCAACCCTTCTCCACGCGTGCTTAACCGCGATAACCCTGCCCCCCTCCCCTCACCTTTTACTTACTCTCTCTCTCTCTCATTTTTTCTAAACAATTTCAATGCCTGGTTCAATTTTTCTTCTATATCACCACAGAGATTATTTCTATATTTCTTATTCGTTTTTATTGCTAAAATAATAAAAAAAATTCAATCTCAACACCGTTGTTTATTTCGTACAAACATATTGGCTCCTCTTGATGCACTTAAAGGTTGATATTTTCTAAAAAATATTCTTCACAAATCTAGATTAATATTTGTTAATTTATATAAAGAACAATAATTCCAATACTACGTAGTTTTGAAAAACTATTGACTACATCTACGATAGTTTGAAGGTATAGCTGTAACTAAAGTGTAACGTGATTGTGCAAAGATGCAATAATAGCTGACAACTGTATGGCCCGTACATCGCGCACAACCAATAATCACCTCGGTGTTATCGATCTTGTACACTCTACCCAGTACCCACCAAGAAGAGCCAGAGGGAATGAAACGATACACGCAACACAAGCAATCTGTCGTAATCCCAAGCCCCACCCCTCTCACCCTCTCCCATCGTTATTATTCGTATAATATAAAAAAAGGACTAATAAATAACATAAAAAGCAATCGTCCCTCAAAGAGGTTTTTTTTTGCAAAGTTTCAGCTACTTTGTGCAAACTCAGTGACACAGTTTTCCCATGAAACTCTATTGAGCTTTATAAATAATTAGTCGATGTGTATGAGTAGAGAGAGGAAAATAGGATACTGTAGAAGGACTTAAATAATATCAGAATTTGCTCAAAACGTCCAATTAGCTTCCTCTCTGGTACTACAATCATTGTAAATTTCCTTTTCTTGTCAGATTAATGCAATTTTTACGTATCCCTACACAGTGCAGGATTTATACAAAATACATCCTCTTTCTCTCGTCAGTCCTTTTTTACTTCTAACTGCACAGTCGAGATAATACTCTTAATTATAATTATATCACCATTTGGTCCAACAGCACTGGGTTCCTATATACCTAAACAAATAATCATCAGAAACCTCAAGGTGGAAAATTATTTCTCTAGCCGAAGTTTAACATTACACACACATGAGGAAGTTTGTTGTATAGCTCCGTCTGTGTTTCCCAGCTATAAACTATACATTATCTTCACATATGCATAATAATAAAAGAGAACTGTGAAAATCTCTTATTTCAGTTATAAACAATAATGCGCAGCTGTGCTACTTGGAGATCGATACATATTACGAATATCAATATTTAGAAAATCCAGACAATGATTATTATTTGGTCATTATCCGATCGATAGAGGCCTTAGTCGAAGAGACATACTTTTCCCTTTTTACATATTGGTTTGGGCAAATTGTACCGGGGACCTTGAAAACGATTGAGATTTTATCGCTTGGCAACGCGACCTTGTCCTTCGTCCCTATAGCGCCCTTTATGTATATATAAATCAGCCGATCGTAAAACTAGCAGAAGGGAAATACAGATCCAGGATGAGGACTAGAGGGGAAAAAGTTATTCGCGCTAATCAAGAATAGTTTGGTAGATCGTAAAAACTGTTGGGAACTATCAGGCCCCTCTCCTAATCAATAACTAAAAGTTGTTCCACTTTTATGCTGCTTGAATGTTAAAGCGAAACCACGCGATATATATCAGCTTACGAAACACGCGCTGTATGTACGAACTCTCTCGTGCCAGCTTGGAAATCACCTGATTCAAAAATTTATTTCCCTTTCTCGCTCTCTTTTTTCCCTTATCTTCCTTTCGCGACCGACCACCATTGCTTTTCACATTTCTCTTCACTTCTTCCATATTCGACGATTCGTCCCCTGACACCTCGATTCTTCCTTATTCTCCAATCTAATTTAACTTTGCTTTTGATTACCTCGGATCTTATTAGTTTTTTATGTCTAACAAGGCTTATTTTTCTCATCGCTCTTTCCATGCAGATATAACATCTCAAACAAATTTGATAAAACTATCATAATTTGTGTGCTAGATAAGAATACAAATTTCAAAGTTATAGCTCTTTTGGTCTTGAGATGTCAGTAAACAATATATGCAGCTATAAACCAGAATGCTTTTTTTATTACTAAATTTTCATGACATTCTTTCAGTAATATTTTATCGCTACTATATATATACATATATATTAACAGCGATGAGACGTTTGCCCGATATTTCATTAAAAATTCCAGTGACATCAAAGGAGAAAAATCGAGTTTTAATTACGTTCCTAAACCGATCTTAAATATAGCAATAATAATCAAGCTTGTCCTGGGTGAAGTTCAAGATACTCTCTCAAAGATTCAACATACTTTTTTATCAATCTCAATCAATTTCTTATTCTTTTATTATTCTTCTGTATAATATAAAGCTAGTTTACAAAAGCTTAAGCTACTCGATGTTTTAAAAACAGTCAACGGTTATTGAAAAGATATTTAAAAGTTTTTGAGATTCTGCTAAAGATATTTCGATCAATCTACTTGGAGCTTCAAATAAAAAAAAATTTGTCTTAACCTTTATTTAAAAACTTCTCTTAATAAACTCATTGAAACAGTCTAAGCTCCTTACGTCAAAACAAACTTCAGTAAATTTTTTTTTTACATCCCTTAATTGTCCACATATTTATATAGTCTTCGAGTTGACAAAATCATAATCAAACGAAGCATATACAATTTTCAAATTTTTTACGAAGAATTATTTTGTTATTATTGAAATTCTGTTGAATTATAAAATTCTTTTTACTTGCAAAAATTCGAGGGAGAATAACTGAAAGTTGCATGGTTGAAGCTTTTATTGGCAAGGCGCGTCAAGATTAGTTAACCTCGGCTCTCGGGGAAAACTGTAGTAACCGTTTGAAGGTGGTTTAAATAGTGGGGTTAATTAAAGGGGAGCATTGTAGGTTGATGTGAAGGGACGAGAGGTCGAAGAGCATGACGTGTTTGTGGTGGTGGTAAGATATTGCGGACTGCTGGTTTACGTAGCACGTTCATTTGAGAGAATTCGAGGAGACGTTCTCGAGTGGCAGCGCAGCGCCAGTTGCCAATCTGTCGGCGAGCCCTCCAAGATAAATCTTCATCTCATCCCGCTGCTATCGTCCTTTTATTGCTAATCTCCACCTAAAACATTTCCGACCCTCCCTACTACGTTATATCCAGCAAAATTCAAACCAAATCACCATAAAAGTATACCCTATAATTTTCCCCTAAACAAACAAACGAAAATTCACGGCCCACTGAAGCAGCAAAATAATTAAAATTAATCAGTCTTTATTATACATCGTAATAGCACATGTACTATCCGCACAAAAACCTCAAAGATTTTTCCATAATGCGCATCCATTATATTTTTAACATGGCAGCTTTTTCCAAGCTCGACTTTGCAATCGCGTAAAATCATTATTTTACAGGAGAAAATAGCTCTCCTGTTCACCATTCTTTTTATGGTCCGCGTTTGCAACTTTACACCTGATAACCGTTAGTGCTGCTTGCCCACCTGTCAGCCTCCCTCGCCTCTCTTTCTTCCAAGATATTTTTTTTTAAATTCTACCTTTTTCAAGAGAATTCTTGCTGAAATTCTTCAGTCCGACCCCTTTTTTCCAGGCCGATTGCTCGACCTTTCCCGGTTATCCGATCAGCTCATGTTTCTTTGGTTACCCTCGCGATAAAGGCTAGCTGCTAACGTGTATTACTACGTAGATCATCTTCGCGAAGAAAATCGAAATTGCCTTAATTTCCAAAGAAGAAATTCTCCAGCAATTCCACGGAGAGAAAATATTTTGTCAGCTATTTCGATCCCCCTCTCGGAAAAACTAAATAAAAATTTATATATAATTGTAAGTGTGTGAACAAGCCCAATCTGTGTGTTTCAGGTAAAATAAAATACTCGGAGAGGGTGTACGATGCGTGTATGGACGCCTTCGATTGTTTGCCACTGGCGGCCCTGATAAACAACCAGTTCCTCTGCGTTCATGGCGGCCTCTCGCCGGAAATTCACAATTTAGAAGATATTCGCAAAGTAAGTACACACGACGATTCTTCTTCTCCCACATACCCAACATATTATTCTCCATTTCTCATCCTTCTGCACACAGCACCCCATTAGTAGTGGAAACACGATGCAAAGCTATATTATACATACGAGATTTGTTTCTTTATTTGCCGGGAAAGGAAAGGAGCGTAATGTACAATATAGAAAAATAATAGTGGTAAACTGTCGACGCGAATGACCATAATATACTTATATGTAGGATGAATGGAAATAGGAGAAAGGATAAACGGTTTAATCCTGAGAAAAATAGTTGTGGCATTGTTTGAGAAAAATGGAAAAACGATAGGAGGGTTGCGAGGAGGGGGAGGGGGGGGGGGAAGCGTGTGCCAAAAGAAAATATGATTGATCGAAAAGTGTAGTGATAGTTGCACCGGTGGAGTGTGTCAATGGACTCTAGTGGTAGAGCGCCGGAAGCGAACCAGGGAGCTCGACGTGCTGCCACCTGCTCTATCGATCGTCTTGTCCCACCTATATGCTGCGTGCCACAGTGCCGCTCGTTTCTACCCAACCGTACCCTCCCATCCCCCAGTTTTCATCTCCCCTACGCCTACACCCCACCTTAAATTTCTCCACTGCGTACATACGACGCACGTAAATCCGTGGCCAATCTCCTCCGCCACACTCTGGAGGATACCAGAACACCTTCCATAATTATCTTCGGCGTAACACAATCGTCGTGGCAAACTATGATACCTGAGCGAAAACCTCGCAAGATTACCAATTACCGATATTAGCTCGAATTAGAATATATTCTATTTTTGAAGCAGTTTACATTTATGATGCTCGTTGGTTTTTCGTTTTAATCCATATCGATTTATTATACATACGCTTGCTCGGCTCGAGTCGAATTAACCAAGTACACTCTCCGTGTAACGATGGACGCGATACAAAAGCGATTGACGGTGTACTCTGCGTTTCTGGGATTTATATATATATATATATATATATATGGTATAATTGTATGGAACGTATATATGTAGTGCGATCGTTTCAGCTCCAATCGACTTTGTATATGCGGTAAATGATATAGCGTGAATACGTCGTGTGCTTTCTATTCAGCCAATGCACGCCAGTATGGCTTATAAACTTGCTAGGGGTAAAATAGATTTGCATAATAAATTCCGTGACATGCATTATAAAGCATCGGGCAATATGTGTAATGTCGGTAAAAATTTGAGACTAACAATAACGTATCTCTTGTCCGATGAATAATGTATGGATTACAAGGCCTATGGGGTGTTTTATTGTTGAGAGTACAATTTCTTTGTGTGCTTTTGTACACACAATTTTCTAGAAATACAAATAATTTTTATAAGCGCGATCGAAGAATGCAATTCAGAGTTTCGAAAGCTTTTGCACGTTGCTCGATTTAGTACAATCGTTATAAGCAAATCAATTATTCTTTTCTGGGGTTGAATAACTAGCTGATTATTTTGCATACTACAAATATAGTAGAAGGACAGATAGTTTTCGAACAATTCCCGGAGGTATCAAACTTTCTTCGCAAACTTTCTAAATGACTAACGTAATTTTCCAACTCTCCTTACGAATGTTGAAAAGTACCAATTAAAAAGTGAATGATTGGCGTGGAAAAAGCAAAAATGATCGCGTTATACGCTTTTCGGATATTTCCCTCGAAGATTTGAAGACGGTCTAGAATTTCAGCTTTCGTTATGTTTTCGCAGCGAAATCCGTGCATTCCTTGTTGTAGGAAGCGCTACGTTCGATTCGCCTCTCGATAACTACGGTATTCTCATATCGAGAGCAAACCTTCAATTTCCGGCCACTGCTATTTTGTCAAGAATTCACCAACTCGCGAAATTTTTCTCCCACGATTCTCGTAAAGCCGTCGTCCTCTTGACACTAACATCGAGATGAAATTCCGTTCCGAATAAAAATTTCTTCGGCAGAAATATACCGGCAGTTTGCCAGTACAAAAAAAATAAAAAGAACAAGAAAAATACTTGCAGCGACTTATCTCCTAACTAGATGTAAAATTTTAGTGTAGGTACGCTAGAAAACTAAAATTTTAACGAATAACAGTTTTATTACTATATATAAACGAGGCCACGTGTATTCGCTAATTAAATGTCAAGTTCTATTAAGCAATTTCTCCTATTTTACAATATTTTACCTATTTTAAACATTTTTATATTACGAAAGTCAATAAAAACTGTTCAGAGTGTTTGCTGTGGGTAGTAACAATGTAGCAGAAAAAAGGCTGGCCAAAAAATTGGCTCGAAAGTTTAATAAGCAATTTTTTTTTAGGGTATTATATACAGTGCAGTATACTATTGATACACACAATTATGCATTAAAGCAATAATAAGGCTTGGTAAACAGAGATTTTACTTTCAGTGAATTGGATGGAAATGCGATGCGATAATAATAATATAATGCTAAGGCGGTAGAGTGAAATCTCTCAAAACCATGATGAAATTACAGCTAGTATATATCTGCAGCCAATGAAATATAATGCTTTCTGAACATTTTGTAAGGTTTTGCGGTAATACGTTTCTCGATGTGGCTTCTAAAATTATATATAACTTATCAATTTGTTCACTCAGTGTTTTTCCCACCCCGATACTGCTTTTCTTGCGAATTACCAAGTTTTTCATCAACATGGAATTAAATTAATGTTTTTTCCTACTACCGACGAGTAAGAGTTCTAGATTATCTTTGAGATTGGTAATGTCGGTACATAATGGAGGGTAATCATGGGGAAATTATCCTTGGTTTTGTAAATTAGCACTTCCGGATGTGGAGCGGGAGCGTGGCATTGAAAATCGACGCGCTTTATCCGATCGAACCTGGCGATTTGTGCGCATCGCTGTCGGCGTCGCGGCGCTTTAAATAGCCTCCAATTCACGCTATCGCGCACGTATTATATCCTAATCAGACCGCAAACAAACATGCACCGTACAACAATTATAACCCGACGTGTATATTTTCTTTAATCAACTTTTAATAAACCGCTATTTTCTTATTTAAACATTGTCAATATTTCGGATGAAAATATTGTATGAAAAGACAGAAAGAATAATTCAATTTTTATAATTAAACATAGAACTGGAACAGTTTAAAAAAGAAACATTGATTAATTTTATAAACTTTTATTTCTTTCCTCGAGATTCAAGCTCTACTTATTTTCTCTATGATGCACCAATTTTCTAGAATAAAGGTCTATCGATCGCCTCTTTAGTTGTTTACTTCCATTGACTGAGAAAATGAAAAAGAATATTTGTTTTTTATTTTTTCAACAAAACCTCAACTACTTTCAAAATAATGTACACATGGGTTTTTTCGTCATTTTTGTGTATTGAATGGGAGAATGGAGAAAACCAAGAAGCGCGGCTGTAAAAAAAAGTTGACGAGTACTAAAGTTGAGTTGAAACAATTATTATAATTGAAACAAGAACAATGGAAAAGTTGTTCTTACATTCACTGGATAAAGAAAGTACTCTGAGAGTTTAAATGAAATTAATGATCTGTAAAAATCGACCAATCAACTTCAAGTATTAAAATCATTTATGATATTAACTCGAATTGGTAGAACCGTGGTGAAATTGGTTAACCTTGGAATAAAGCCGAGAACAATTTTAAAGGCGAAAATTTGTTCCGGATAAGGAGAAGGGAAAATACGGGAATAGGCCAGAAGAAAAGTTGAACTTGTTTAATCTCTTCGACATGCCAGGCAAGTTAAACGTAACGAGAATTCATTCGCGCTGCCCGTTTCTAGCGTGCTCCGTTTTCTTCTCTCTTCAGATACTCCAACTGCCTCTTCAAGGGGATGGAATAAAGTTTTTCAAGTCACTTACTCTTTCCTTATAATTATATATATATATATATATATATATATATAGACATTCGTCGACTATCATATAGTGAACAAATTAAGCTCTTTTCAGAATCAAACCAAAAGAATGATAAATCATCAAGCAAAAGTATACGATACGTTATAGGCTAATTATTAAAACGATTATACTATAATTATATACGTATAAATAATTCTGATAAATTTGGAAACTCTTAGAGGTTTGCTATCTGGTTTTGACGGAGATGATATAAGGTGTGGATATTTGGCTACGGAAGCGTGTCAGTGGGTCAGTTTAACATGAGTTGGGTTGGGGGTCCCATTGGCTTCCTGACCCACCCTGACTACCCGCATTTGGTATTCATATCGCTTAACCACGCTTGCAAAACCCACCCTTACAGACAAGTGCATGGAATAATACACTGGGCAAGAAAAGAAGTGTCTATGGCGTTCATAAATATGAAGCAAGCTTCTCCTTCTTACCCCACCCCCCCCCCCCCCCCTCCTGTCCTTCTCTCACTTTACTCTTCTGCTTCTTTCCCCTTCTTCTTTCATTCTTACGTAAACGCGAATACTGTATTATACGAATGAGCGGTAAAATCACAGATGAGTGTGTGGGAGAAGGCAACTTGGAAGAATGAAAAATGCAAATAATTAATGAAAATCACATAAAAATCTATCACCTCTGATTCTTTCAAATATCTTATGACTCGGCGTCCCTAGCTAAGCTTCAGCTTCATTATTCAAGAATTTAGATTATTGAATTAATACATGAATAAAGCCTTGCTATTTTAGGAAGGAGATCGAATGCATTATTAATGTTCAGAATTTCATGTACTTCAAGAAGTGACGCTTTAAACAAATTGAATCCCTGGTTTATTAAAATCGATAAACAAACACATTTTTCAAGTAGCAAAATGAAATGTTTTTACAATCGACTGAAATATTCATTAGAATTGTAATCATTAATTAAAAATCACTCGCTCCAACTGGCAGTTTTATTGTTTAATTAATTACCCTTAATTCCTTCATTTTGTAAAAGTACACGAAAAAGCACGTTATGTATATATATTTCACAGTCGGTTAGTAATCAGCATTTTTTTTACATTTATGCAATGTACATAACTCTTTTCCTCCTTTCTACATATGGCTTTAAATAATTACTGAGAAATGGACACAGAATACCATGATAATTTTATGTAGTCTCAATTCGCCCATAGTCAAAAACTTTCTCGTATACTTGTCGCTTTCAACGTATCTCCAAATACGTTCTATAAATTATTCTTGCTATCAATAATTACTATTATTATTTATAGTTATCACTACAACACGTCTGAAATCCATGATCTCTGGATAAATAAATTCACTGATTTCAGGATAGCCCCACAGGGATCCATTTAATCGCTAATTTTAGATAAAACGTACTTTATAGTCACTGGAAATGAATTTATGTATGTGTGCGAAATGGTGTAATTTACTTAACCGTGTACTGGCTTATTTGAAAAATTCTATCTCCCGGTTGGGATGGTGTATACTATCTGAATCTCGGAATGGTAAAAAGTGAAATGGTGGACGACAGAAATGAACAACATTAGAAAATTCATTGGAGAGGACAAGCAATGTCTCTCTTGATTTTCCTTTCTCCCTAGCTATCACTGTTTTTCTGTCTCATTATTTTCCTTCTCTACCATCTTTCCTTGCCTTCCCCTCACTGGCAAAAGGCAAAATGCAATTTAGCATGAAGCTACTCCTCATTTCCCTAATGCAGTCTTTGCCTTTATCACCATGCTTTTTACTATACATTATTTATCGTGAAAATGTTAAACCTTTTCACTCTAGTTTTCCTTTAAAAATTACTTAAAACATCCAACAATCTATTACCATTAATAGAGCTCGTCTTTTCTCATTTTTATCAAAAGTTCTATAATGCGAATCCCCTGAATCTTTTTTTCCTTGTTAGTATAATTTTATATCTATAACAAAAATTACGTTTAATTAAACAATTTGAGAAATTATGAGAGTGAAGTTGGGGGATAGGGAGCTTGGCTCAACGTAACTGACTAAGTTTCTTATAAAACGAGTGAAATATGACTTTATACTTGTGAGCATCACTTTAGAATCTTGAGACCGATCTTCTTTCCACTCTTGGAAAGTAAATACTGCTGCAAGCAGTTGCTGAAAGCTCTCCCTCTCTCTTTCTCTCTCTTTCTCTCTCTCCCGCTCTTCCTCCTTCTATTAAGAAAAAGACAGGGAGGAGAAGGATTTCCCATAAGTAAAATCGTACGAAATAAGAGAAAAAAAAACAGATTGTTGACTCGCAGTTTGCTCTATTAGTGCAGAGAATAAATTTGGTGCAGCAGACAGCATTCTTTTCTCGAGGTGCGAATCGAGTCTGATGAAATTCGTTTTAATTTAAGGATAAAACGACAAACAACTATACACGAGTCACGGGGCTTTGCAAAACTCATTGAAGAGAATTGCGCGGTATGCCTCGTCCTGAAAGTGAATTCTCAGAGTGTGGAAGAGGAATTCGTGATATAAAGAAAATAGGAGGAAGAAGCAAACATGGTATATAGATAGAAAGGGGGGGGGGGGGGTTAGAAATTAGAAAGTGCACGGGGAGAAGGGGAAAGCAAGATAATTATAGTAGAGATGAGCAGAGCAGATCGCGTTTCACGTTTGTCACCAACTCCGCGCGTGTTTCGCTTAATGCAATGTCTGTCATTAATGGGTGCTAACAAACTCATTAAATCGTAGAGGACGCCGCGAGCAGAAGTAGTCAGGAGTTATATCCAAAGCCTGCAATTATCTCTATCGACCTTCATTGTTAATCATGCTTCTTGCAAAATTATACCAGATTACACATTTACATATCAGTCATTCGTACGTAAAACAAATAAAGTCTGGTGGCACAGAGCTATACTCTTGTGATATTATAATCTAATAAAGCCGAGGGTGAAATAATGAAAAGCTGGAGAGATTTTCCGCAATAGCCATTCTTCCGTGCCTAATTAAGCCACGTACCTTAATTAGTCTCACGATAAGGCTGGACACTTTTCTCCTTTCAGCCCTTCCAGTTCTATATAGCTTCAACTTTATTCGATACTTGCTCCCCCAACCAAATTACTTTTCTACGGCGATTTCTTCAACTCGCGAATAAACTTGCCTAATATCCATTGAAAATATTTATGCGAAACATCCTCGCGATGGAGACGCATCTGCTACCATTCGCCCCGTCTCATTCTCGCAATTAATAGCTCATATATCTTACCCTTCACTTTGAACATCTCTTTATCTCGCCAAGTCTCAAAAGAATATAACTTATTCCTCCCTCTTCTGCTTTCTTCCAACCTAAATCATTTTTGTCACACGATTATTGTTACTCGACGAAAGCTCACTGAATTTATGACACCAAGCAAAAACCTTTTTTCGAAATATCTCACTAAATCAACACTATCGCAGATACAAATAATATAACGAGCTTGTGATGTTATTGAAGGGAGAAAGTATAAGATGAAGAGTTGATTTTCTTTTTCGTCGAAATGGAGAACAAGTGTTAGTTGCAATTTAGGAAAATGGAATTTGAGAATGTTTTCAAGGGAAATCTTGAAGATTTGAAAGATATAATAATTCATGAGTTTATGAATAAAATGAGGATATGTTAGAATTAGCTGAGAAGGTGATGCTCTGTATTAATGGTTAAGCCGAAGAGTGAGCAAAATCGATATCTTTGAATCTTATATATATATATATATATATATGTATAAATAAAAGAGGCAAATTTCACGAGGGAAATTGTATGAAAAATACTTTGATGTTTCGTCGAATAATTTCTCTGATGATTTATATAACATTTGATGTTAGCTTACGTTTACCAGTTTGATCCCACAAATTCGTGTCCAGTCCAGCAGGCAGTTTCACTGTTATTGTGTATGTACCCTATATAGCGTAGTATATAGTCCTCGTGCCTCTGACATGAGTAGAGAAATTCTGTGGGGAAAACCACAAGAGAGATCTCTCCCTTCGAAATCTCCTCCCACTGCTAAATAATTAGCTTTGCCAATTCAATCTGCCACGTGATGACCAAACTCTTCTTACCCCCGCCCTCCAATTTTCATTCTTACCCGTCCTCCTCACCGTCAAAATCATCATCTTTTTATAGACGTGTTTTACACGCAGAATATAATTTATACACAAGCTATCTATAGAAACGAAAATATTGTAATTCTAATATTATAACAAGCCACAGGGATAATCAAATGTTATCAAATAATTGCATTGGATAAACCTTACGTATACGTTTCAACGTACTACATTAATTAAATTACCAATCGCGATATTTGTCAATTTCTATTATCGTATTGCAAATACTAATAGGATATTTGATAGTTATTATTTTAATATCCTATAGACAAAAGTGATAATTGAAATCGGCCAATTAATTATAGTGTTAGCGATTGGACGGTTGATCAGGATGAGAATAAAACAAAGCATATTGTGGGATGAAATCATATCGGTAATTGAGTTAAGTGGAAGGTACATGAGAAAGATTGAAGGTAAATAAACACAGCGTTCTGACGTAGTTTATATATAGGGGGTGTGGGTGGACGAAGTAGTAGGAGGAAGAGGAGGATGAGAAGGAAAGATCGGTATAAAGAGGGAATGAGGTTAATGAAGTCAATCGAAATTATTTATGAGACAGAAATAAACCTATTCCCTTTCGTTGTACATATACCTATAGCTACTTCAATCTGTCAATTTTCTCTAATTCTATCAATATTTACTATTCCTACAGTTGGACAGGTTCAAAGAACCTCCGGCGTTCGGTCCAATGTGCGATCTTCTCTGGTCGGATCCACTGGAAGATTTTGGAAACGAAAAGAACGCCGAACACTTCTCCCACAACAGTGTCAGAGGCTGTTCATACTTTTACAGGTGAGTCCTCTTGTTTGACTTAATAATCTATTTTTGCGTGCAATGCCAGCCAATCGGTAAGTTACGGGCAAGGTGTGTATTTGCTGACTCTCTTATTGATAATAAGCTTGGTAAAATTTGTTAATTAACCGAATAAAAGAAGAGGAAGTTTTCGTTCTCGTTAATTAATTATCAACCGAAAAGTTTATATGCAGGCGTTAACTTCGTGTTGGTTATGTGTTTTCAGTTTTCTCTTAATAGATATTTAATAGAGGTTGAAAATTTACTCGTCAGTGTGCCTGTTATACGCCCTATTATAATCGATAGATCATAATTTAATTGAAGATTCTGCGAACTACCTGCAAATTTAATAATCGGTATGCGTATCGTTAAACGCTATTCTCGCGGGATCGGACGCAAAAAGTCAAACGTAATCACCAAGGAAATTCAATTGAGATAATTGCATGAAAAATAAAATACTCTCCTTGCTTCTAGTTTTCCTCTTTTGCATGTTAAACAAGAGTCTAAATAAATTGGTCGATCAAATTTCTTCCTCGGAGGAAAATTCAGGAAAAGCCAGTTTCAAGATAAATTCGGATTTATTTACTTTAGCGTTAATTGAAATCTTAATAATTTTATTAACTTTAAATTACTTATATATACGCGCGCTCGCGCGCGTGTGTGTTAATAAAAGCATCTGTTTTGGAAATTAGCTCCTCGACTATTGTTGTGAATCTAGCCAAATTTGGATGAAAATGGACCTATATTATAGCTTTTCGAGCTTTGAGTTTCGTCTTATTCCGTGTCGTCTCGCGATTCGGTTATCGCCCGACTTGCTGTTACACGTTATTCCGTCTAGTGGATAATTACTTTGTCGTTTAATCCTCCTGGCGAGACGACACAGCATGAAACGAGCCAACTTTAGTCGGAGTTTCAATTGTAATAACAGCCGAGATTATTTGCTTCTCGTCTTGTGTCCCTACACTATTATTTTCTTCCACGAACGACGAGAAAAAGGCCCTTCACGCTGCTACTCGACACCGCAAACCAAAACTACACCGTCGCAGCACTCGAATTTAATACAGCCTCCAGAGTCGGTTAACTTTATTTATCAGATTTGTTACAGCAATCTTTACCTTGCGATTGATAAATTTGTGATGATGAAATCTCCCTAATTTTCAATATTTAAACTATATAGAGAGAAGAAAATTAAAAGAGTTTAATATTTTTATCATTCGTTTAGACAACCTTCTCAGTGCCATTAATGCGATTCAAAAATGTGCGTATAAATAGAATATTATTCTGAGAGAATTGTTTTGATAATAGAGTAGATTTTTCTTACTATGGGGAGAGGACTGATGGATAAAATCGATAAATCGTCGCGACGCTGTCAATTAGACGCGGATAGACACAACTGACCTGGACAAACAGCGTGAGAACCTCGGCATTTCCAAGCAAGGTCAAGCTGAACCATTAAGCCACCGTTCTCACATTAGAAAGAAGATTAATCACCCAATCAAAGACCAGGCAGATATACAATAACAACCGCTGCGCCACCATCGAATCACGTGTTACTCGGCAGCTTTCGTCAAAATTACCTTCAACCCCCTAAATGCTGGCCAATCTCATCAGGAATTCCTATAACAAAATTTACCGAACCATTTAATTCCCACCTCACAATAAACGAATATAATTTACCATGAATCGTTAAATCATTATTCAAATAAGTCTAAAATAACATAAGATTTTTTGTGAAAATTACAATTTCCAATACTCCAAAATTATTTTCCTCACAAAGGCCATACCAGTGGGATAAACAATTTTGGTAGAGACGTCGATTTTGTTTGTGGATGAACTGGATAGGGGAGGGATAGCTGTAATTAGGTTACAAATAAAGATAACTATTTAATCAAGCAATTGAAGCGAGGACTCTAATTTAATTTACCCAATGTCAGTACTGAATAGTGCAAACGGTCATAGGCACAGAAAATAATAGTCATAAATTAAAGAATTAAATGTTACCTATAATTATATAATCGCTTCGTAACACTTTTGATTTCACGCTTGAAATAACATTTGGCATTTTATAAAGTTTAATTATTTATTGAAATTATCCAAAGTCAAAGTTTCGATAATGCGATAGAGTCAAGCGAAGCAATGGTACTATATCGGTTGATTAAAACTGACTATAATTTATCAATCAACTAATGCAAGCACACAAATAAGAAAAAGTCGAAACAAATAATGAATGATAAATTCTTACAGAGAATAATATTTGATACAGAGATACACGAGTACCGACCTCTCGCAAATACTCGTAATACGAATTTTTCAAAGATTTATTTATAATTGGCACTTTATGAATGTCAGTAATTGCGTGGCGCCTATCTGCTAATTAGAGTTGAGAATTGAATGCAACCATCCATTAATCAAAGTGCAGCAGAACGCTTTGTGCTATTAAGAAGATTAACTTGTACGATCTAATATTACTAATCTGCAATCGGGATTAATTGGCGATTAAACCTTGATTACAATCATAAACATTTATCACGAGTTGCAAGATTTAAATCACGTTTCTCATTTACTTTTATCTTAACATCAATAAAATCGCGAATAGAACGTTTAATTGAATTCTTCCTATCACTCACTGGCGATTGTACTAGTCATACAACAAGATGCATGTGTATATTTAACATTAAAATGAAATTGTAGCAATATTATAACGTGACAAATGAAGTAGCTATTATAGCGCAACTTTCATATCAAGTCCAATTAAAATACTGTCCGGGCAGCTGGTGCAGGTTGGAAAAAGCTGGATATAGCCGTTTACCAGCATCTGGCGATCGTTTTGGCCAGATTAATCCGTCTCTAAACCTCTTAAAAAATCGTTGAACCAAGCGAGAAGGAAAATAAAACGAAGAGGATACCTAAAAGGAAGGAAATAAAAGCCTTGTCCGATCCGTTCGTTAAAAATATTTTATATGGACAAGACAATAAAACGTAGAAAAGTTTCATACGAATTTCCTTCGTTATATTTGCAATGTTCATTTCAATTATTCGAATCCTTCGATCTTTCAACCCCCACTACCTCGTACCAAATAAAATGTGGTTTGTCTCAAATGATCTGTATAACATAAGCAATAATTATGGAAATGCGAAGGAAAAAGATTTTGTGGAATTTCAATTTATTTTTGTACCGCTATGGGGTGGACTTTGAAGCGATCGGCTTGAAATTGCAGAATTCCACGTATTTCCGGTGTGAAAGGAATGGTAGATGGACATCGAGGTTTAATGGGGGCGGAGCTGCCATCTTGGCTGACGTCGAAGAGCGAAGGATCTAAAATAGAAGCACGAGGGGTATAGTACAGGAGGGTTTACGAGCACACGGGGGGGGGGGGGGAGGCGTAATTTCACTGGTGAGCTTTACGAGGCTCGGTGGTTAAGAGGGGGCGATAGAAAAGGGGTAGAAAGTGGTTTAGGCTTTTGCCTCATGACGCTTTGACAATTACAGTATTGCCGCTCATCCCATCCCGATGGCCCAGCAACACACTACACGACGAACCCTTCCACTCTCGCATTCCAATTCCAACCGAGTGTCCTTTCACTCTAGCCCAAATTCATTTCTAAGCCCTCTCCAGCGAAACTCTCGAATCATAAATTCAATGAATCGCCTCTCTCTCTCTCTCTCTCTCTCTCTCGATCTTTAATTAATTTCAAAATGCAAACGCGTTGAAAATTCTACACCGAGGAAATTAATCGAATATAACAAAATAAAGCAACGATGAATTATATTACAGGCTGCGTACAACATTTCTTTATCTACTAAAAAGTGTGTGATTTTTTTGACAGTTACACGGCATGTTGCGACTTCCTGAAGAATAACAATCTCCTGAGCATCATCAGGGCACACGAGGCACAGGATGCCGGATATCGCATGTATCGAAAATCCCAAACGACGGGCTTCCCATCGCTAATTACCATCTTCAGTGCGCCCAACTACCTCGATGTTTATAACAATAAGGTTAGTTACCACTTGACCAAACAAAAAGACACACACACAGAGTCCATTTGAAAAGTATTCGAATAATTAAATCAGTTTAAAAGAATTGTTTTTAATTTGATTAACACGATGTGTCTTATTGTAATCATTCCCTCATTTATACACAAAGAGAAAGATTTGCACATGAGATTGTACGCAATTACAGGCGGCTGTGCTCAAGTACGACAAACACGTGATGAACATCAGGCAGTTCAACTGCTCGGAGCATCCCTACTGGCTACCGAATTTTATGGATGTTTTTACGTGGTCTTTGCCATTCGTTGGTGAAAAAGGTACTTTTCCAGTATTTTCCTCCGCGTGTAGGAACTATTCCCAGGGGTTCCAGCATCTCTCTACTAAGCTAGCTTATACGATCATTGCTTCAATCCTTCTATTTTTTATTAAAGTTACAGAAATGTTGGTGAACGTGTTGAACATCTGCTCGGACGATGAGCTGATGAGCGACGGCGACGACGCCCTGGAAGAAGGTAATGTTCGCTTTCGATCAATTCAATCCATTTATTTAGTAATTCCAACGGTTACTTTCAGCAGCCCCAAAACTTTGCCCGATCCTTCCTCATTTTCAGTCGATATTCCAGCACACCATTTTCGCATCACTCTCATTTATTTCTCGTGTATTATATTTCCGCCGGACAGTTTTCTCTGTCCGATATGAAAAGCAAACTGGTGCAATCCCAATACAATTGACAACAAGTTGAGGAAGGATTGGATAACTGGAGGCGAACGCGACGATTTCAGAAATTCTTCTCGTTCAGGGATGAAAAATGACTGGATATTTTCCGAGTCCTCGCGTTCTTTCCTCGAATGGGAAGATCGATCGTGTGGCGCGTTTGAAGAATCGATTTTAAACCGCGCAGGAAAATACCATAGAGTTGAGACATATATTCTCTGTAATTGCAATTTTTAAACCTGCTTTTTACCGGGAAACTCGTCAAAACGATCGATCGATCCTTGTCTATGGAAAAACAAAGATTCCAATTAAACAAAAGTAGAAGGAGGAAAATTTGCTTTAATCCTCACCCCTGCCCCGATGACCCCAGATTCCCAAAGAAAAACGAAAAATGTTGAAATCTCTTTCTGTTTACATTTTCACTCGCTGCACACGGACAGATGGTAAGATGCGCCGACCAAAATTTTTGATCGCCACTTTATTAAGAGCCTCATTAATTATCATTTTAATTTCATTCAGCTAATTTTCCTTGTTAGCCTCAATCTATACATTCTCTTCCTCGTTATTCTCTGATTCTCATTTTAACACGAAAGGAAAAGTACATGTACGTCTAAAAGCAATTCTACTCACCGCGATTACTAAATAATAGTTTATAAGTACAATCTTTCGAAAATATTTTAGATTTTATTTTAAAGCTAGGATGCACAATGGATCTCAAAACAATTGTCTGGCCGTACATCTATTTTTCTACTTGAATAATAATTCATACATCTATCGTATACAATTAAGAATCCAGATGGATATTTACGTTTTCATTTTGATTAAATTTTTTTCTCTTCTCGTTGAAGAATCTTTTCATCCCTTTACACACGTATACGGCATTTTTATTCATACACGTTCACTCGATAGTTTTTTTTTTTGCATTATTATGCTAATAGCTATAGTGTATTTTCGTACTCCTATCGCGCTCGAAATAGCCAAGTTTATTTTCGTTAATTGATGAAATCGTTAAAATCAAGAAAGCCAGTTGCAACATTGAAACGGACGAATCTTGCAGTATTTTCATACGAAGCACGATAGGTGTACGATTTATGAATGTCAGGTCACTTGTACGGAATCAATCAGTTTTGTTAACCTGGTATCGATAATAATCAATCGCAAAGTCTCGAATACCAAAAGAAGCTGATCGACGTCCAAAAGTGGCCAACTTTTTGATGTTCCTCGAGAGAATATATCTATTACTTTTCATTTCTTTGGATTTATTTCGCCTGACTTGTATACCTCAAATCGATTTTATTTACTTTCGTATATCACGAATATCCCAACTTAAGCCCTTCTCCCCCCTCCCCCATCCTATATTCCAAAACCTCCAAATTGATACTTTTTTACGTTATCTATATATTTGACTTTCTGCATTCGTAAATGTACATCAGTCCGTATCGACTTTTGACCTCCCCCACTCTCCTCTATCTATTTTTATATCCATCAATCTATATTTCTATATACCTCCCTTCTCTTCTTCACTTTCATCATTTCCGTGGATGCTTTCTCCTTGCGAAAAACACAATCGTAACGAACCTGCGAATGGCATTCCGGTAATAACCAAAAATGACGAAACTACGAAATTTACAAAGTTCTTCTCCAATTCGAAGCAGTCGACCAACCACAGAAATTTTTCGCAAGGGTCAGGCGTTCAGTGAACTCTTTCACTCTCGAGCCCCAATCTTATTTGTTTTCCACGCATTCCCGGTGTATATCACGTTTTTCTTCAACGTATAAAGAAATTGCACTTTCCTCACCCCCTACCCCTTAATATTTTCTCTACTACCCTTTTGCTACTGGAGTTCTCCGATTACTCCCGAAAAACAAACACGAAAATAGAAGAAATATCAAATGGACTTCCATTGTCGAATATAAAAATGTATTTAAAAAAAAGAATGAGGATTAATTTGGCGGCTATCATGTTTTTACTGCATACGTATTGGAGACTATTCGACCAATCGGAGGACTCCCGTCTATCAAAGAAGTTGATTTGGATAATTCTTGGACAACTTTCGGGATTTTTGAGCGATATCGCGTCTAGTCGAACAAATGATTAAACGTCTGTAATTAGAGATGCAAAAGTAACGTTGCTCTTATATTGTTTAGAAGCAGAACAAATTTGATAAGATCTCCTAAAAGTAGGAATTTTTTGAGATTGGAAGGGAAGCAAGAAATAATGGAGAAAGTAAATAAGTAGTATTTTAGAAAGAGATTATCCCCTCCCCTCTTACCACCAGACCCAACTGCACTTTTATCGTACACCTTCTCTATTATATTTGTATCAATCACACTGGCCTTGGACTCCTCCTATCTCGGCACGACACTATGCTACTACTACCTCTACTACTTCTACTTCTACTACTACTACTACTACCACTCTACTACTACTACTACTACTACCGCTCAAAACTCCGTTGTTCGGAATATGCAACCCCCGTAAAGTCGCAGCCAAAGTCGTTGTCCAAAAAAAGAATGGTAAGTCCCCGAGAGCCGATGACTTACTTGAGAGACGCCAAATGTTTTTTTTAACGAGCAAAAGTAACCCAAGACTTATACTTAACCCTAGTCAGAGTTCTCTTTTTTGACTTTGATTTCTTCTTACTCTTACTTAGTTTGTTCCTTTTCTTTTCTTTTCGATAATGGCCACGCGGCACGACTCCAACCGCTTCTCGCCACATTTGTCAATTTTTCTCCAAACTCAATAGTATATGTATATACCAACGTTTCATCATATGCTTCTTCTCTCAAACGATTAGACGGTCATAGTACTGTTCAATATCGTGCGAGACAGAAGAGTACACGTGCCATAATTAAACTCAACCGAACTATAATCCTGAATCTCTTCGTTACCTTGGACAATTATTTTAATCGAAGATTCCGTTATTAATTTCCAGTTACCACTCTCTTAAGATGACGATGCTGAGTCTGGCAAGTCGAAAGCTTCGGATTGCCAGCCCTCCCACCACCACCACCACCCCCCCCCCCCCTCCTAATCAATATCACGTATATGTACAATATCACTTTTTCCATGAAAAGAATTATTATTCCATGGTGAAATCTGGAACATTGCTTAATTCCTCGTGAAGTAACAGTTTCATTATACTGCAAGTATCCCGAAAGGGCTTTCAATTCCATTATGAGGAATCTTTTGTTCGTTTCGATTGCTTTCGATCGACTTGCCTGACCTACGCTGAACTCTTAAGAAGCATCGGTTTTCAAAACGCTGCAGCTCTCCGGGATTCCGCGTTTGATCAGCTTTCACGCGCTTGCCTGGAAACTCTCACTGCATTATTTTATTAGTATAATCAACATTCATGCATATACTAAAGAAAAGAAATGGTATGTACGTGGGTTTCGAGTGGAAAGACAATCTCCATATTTGGCAAACTTTTCGTGCTGCGCGCAACATTACTTTTCTCCTCTTTTCTTCTCGCTACTTCATTTATAACTGCCACCTTTCTTACTTTCTCTCGCTGCCTTTATTTATTCTCATTTCTTTCTTATAGTATATAAACCTATCTTCTTAGGACTAAATAATTTCAACAATTAATCGCCAGTCAGAGCTCATTAATCTTTTCTTATAGTTTCTTCGTTTCTTTTATATAATTCTTTCTTCGTTTTCTCTCACTTAGTCACGCCTCTCTCGCCCTTTAACTAGTACTATATCCCGGTCCATTCACGCTCTGCCTTTTCCCACACTTTACACATATTTCCCTCTTCCTTGTTCTCTCTCTCTCTCTCTCTCTCTCTCTCTCTCTCTCTCTCTCTCTCTCTCTCGTTCCCATTCTAACCTTAAAGTTTTCAACGTTTTTTTCGCGAACTAAAAAAGGCTTGCTATATAACCGATTGATGTAACGAAAACAACTGAGTTTTTCACGTGCATTTCTCGTATCTTTTAGAGAAACAAAATGAGTCAAGTATAAGTGGAAAAATTACGGCATTGCTTCTTCGGCACTGTTTGAACGAAACGCGCAAGGGGGTGTAAAAAGAGAACTCGCGGAGAAAATTGAGTTTTGGCTTTGGCAAGGGCTGACAGGAATCGATGGTGAATTTCAAGGGACCAACCTTTCGAATTATCGAACGTACAAAGGGAATTACGTGGAGAGTAGATATATGTATAGAGCTATTGGCGAGGAAGTGACGTGACTTTTGAGACCTGCGCATAAAATTTTCCACGCGGACGAGGTCGCGTGCACCGGCATCGCCTAATAGCTTCGTTTATTGTTTCGAGTAGTCAAGGCCTCGGCAACGATCGTCGCATAATTTTCCACGAGAAATTTCCGGCCTCCTAGATTTACTGCCGGATGTCCGACAAAATTGTCACGCGCTCCCCCCTCATCAGCCCAAATGCAAAAAATTTCGCAAGGACCACAAAAACAACCGACAACGTTCGCCTCAATTTTTCCCAAGCGCCTCTCGAATTTTCCCACCACTCGAGCAGCTACGTCAAAATAAAAAACAACCAATAAACAAATAGTTTTACCTACTAATTTTTGTTATTATTATTTTTAACGCAAAGAGACGCGGAAGGGTATCTTATGATTTTGACAGAAAGTTTATTGGATTAAAATAAATGCAAATAAATGGTCTTGCAAGGTCCACAGAAACGACTGACAGCCTTCGTCTGAATTATTTCCTAGCAACCCTTGAATTTCCTCGCAACTGGAATAGTCACAGGAAAATGAAAACAGCTACTAAACATCGATCTATCTCCTACTTTTTATTATTATTATTTGTGTTACGATCATCGGAGGGAATTTATCAGTTAAACAAATGCAAAAGTCTTGCAGAGCCCACGAAAGATACTGACAGAATTCGCTTGAATTATTTCCAAGAAACCCTTGAATCTTCTTACAACCGGAATAACCAGTGGAAAATGAAAACGCTGCTAAACATCGATTTATCTTTCCACTTTTTATTATTATTAATGTTACGATTATTAGAGGAAATTTATTATATAGTTATACGCTTCCTGATGCATTCGGTCGAGTTCTCGACGAAACGATTTCATTTCCGGTAAAAGCTGATCCCCGGCAATTGGGTGAAATCCGGTTCATCCTTGGGCGTTTGTCGATATTGCAAAATCGTTGCCGAATGTCGATAGGTCCAAACGTTGGGAAAATTGCAGTTGGGCGGATGATGGACTAGACCGAGGTCAGGGCTATCCAACGAGGTCACGTGTATAATATTAGACGACGATAAATAATACAGCATATATACACAAATTTCTACTCGGCGTGATAATTAGAGGATCGATCGATGATCATTAATTTCAGCCTGATTGTCAGCTGTTGTTTTTTCCTTGGGATTTTATTCTCGTCCGGTTTTTATGCGTTTTTAACGCGAACGAAGCATGAAAGTGTAGCCATAGGCTGTTGAATTGGCCGAGGTCAGGGCTGCCTCGTAAGGCTAGCCGACTGCCGAGATGCTCGAGCGAGAAAGGGTTGAGCTTTAAAGGGGTTGTGTGAGCTCATCGATTTTCGTTAGCCTTCCTTGCCTGGTTTTACGAAGACCTCGCGGTGCGTTTGTTCGATCGATCGCGTCTCTCTCTCTCTCTCTCTCTCTCTCTCAGTCTGGCCCGCGCGACCGAAATCTTTTTCAGGATCAGAACCGCCGCTCGCTTTTCTCTATCAATTATACCTAAAAATAAACACTCGTAAAGCAGAGGAACGAGCAAAGAAATAAGCCGCGCGCACGTGAGTAAACAAATTATGGCAAATAAAAAAGGAACGAGTTCCATGCTCATCGTCCTTGGCCTACTCTCGCCATCTTGCAATGTTTACATATGAGAGGATAAACGGACGAATCTAGTGAAAAGAATGAATAATTTCTCACCCTCGAGTCTTGCCTTGGCCCACGTGATCCCTCGCTGTTTACATCTTTCACAGGAAGCTCCATACGGACTCGCGTCCTTCTCGTCTCCTTTTTCTCGTAATCGCCGGTTAATAAACATCTATAAATATATACGCCAACCAGAGAGACAATAATTACATTATTATTGATGGAGTCACGCGAAGACTTTCGGTAGTGGGCGAGAAAAATCCGAGCCATAAATATAATATACTACATATATATAGATGCTATAATTAACGCGATCTCAACTATGGGAGGCCCTCGCGTATCTATATACTTTCTTCGCGTAGCTTTGACGCGATTACGACACAATCGAGTTAGCCGCTATAGTAAGGATTCTAGCACGCCAGTAACTTGAGCGTGTAAACCAACTAACGCCGATACTTTGAGTTGTGTTATATACAATTTAACCCTCCCCCCCCCCCCTCCTCCCTCTTTCTTTCTTTCTCCAATATCGCAAAAAAGCAAACGAGACAGCATCCGCAGTCGAGAACCGGCAAATTTTCTCCGTCGACGAACTAGCAACATTTTTTACCTGCTACGCTTTCCAGTCAAATTCTTCGAACGCTTTATCAAGCTCTCGCGCCATGTTTTATCAAGTTTCTCCCCTTTTTTTATTAGATTCCTTTCACGGTGTTTGCGCCAAATGAGGTATTGACTGGAAGCTTCGTGATAAATTAATTTAACCCGATAGAAATTATTGGAAAGGAAAGCTTGAAGAATGCGGAAAAATTTTTCGCGCATTCTTTCAAATTTTATCTTCGGCCATATCGCGATTGATGTAGGATGGATTAAGTGTAATTTGTTACCGTACTTGCTGGACTGAATTGATTTCTAATGTTGTTTTAATAACTGACGATGGAATTAATTTTCAATGAGTGGATCATATTGAACGCGAATTTCCGACGACAACTTGTGTCGATTTAAACGCATAAAGGGGAGTTTAGAAAAATATATCTGTCGGTATTTTTATATTTAATAGATATATGTGTTTCAAAATTAACCGGATTTGAGTGAAACTTTTACTCTCGCTCCAACCTCATTATTTTATTTCTATCAGTTTATAAATCATCACGCGGAGTAAATATTAAAGCAGATTTTACTACATCACCTTATAGTGGTTCTGTCATATTTTTTTATTCGCAGGAAAAATGGTTGAATTTTTAGAATTAAAATTACTTTGTGGCCGTTAAATTGCACATGAAAATCAATCATTTTTTCTGGAAATGAAAAGACATGACGGTACAACAACCGAGGGCACACAGTAAAATTCACTTTAATATTTTCTCCGCGTAGAAATTCTAAATAAAGTAGGGGGGAGGTGGGAAATTGTTTTGTTGGAAGCCAAGCAAGACTTTAGCTTCTCGGTCGAACGTAAATCTGATGTGTGACTCCTTTCTCTTTCGAGAACTATTCTTTGGTAGCTCTTATTATTTTCTATTTCTAGCTTATATAAACTAGCTCTGTAAATCCCCCCATTACTCAGAGCCTCCATCTCTTATCCGAATATCGAGCAAAAGCTTCAGTCAAGTCGCACGAATTTCTTTTCCCTGATTTGGCGTCCCAGCTAGCTTCTTTCTTTTCACTCTATCTTTTTATCACCCAAGCCACTTGGAGAACAACGTTTTATCAGCGACATTCCGACTCGATCGTTTCCTCTGCTCCCCATTACCCCATTTCCCTTACTCTTTCTCTCTCTCCCAATTTTATTTCTCTCCCTAAACGCAAATTACCACAGACTCTCTCTCTAGTCTAGTCCCAAGGAAAAATTTTGTAAACCAACGAAAAGCATTATCCCTTTGTTAGTAAGGCCTTCCCCAATGCTTATATCAATATTTGTCTGAAATTTTGTATTCCTTCTTCCATTGCCGGCAGAGGCCAGAGTCGAAACCTTGCTCTAGCAATACTACGTTAAACGAATATTTTCCTTCAATTAGTCCAGTCGAATTAGCCTGACGGCTAACTTGATCGAAACTTTGCACGAAATTCAATTGCTTCAATCGAGTCTCCCACTTAATTTCCAGCTTTATTCAAACTTCCCTCGCTTCTCCTCTTTAATTTTTCATTCTAATTATGCAGAGCTATCCGCCCCTTCCTCGTTCGATTTTACCAAAACGCATGGAGAATCCTCAAGGGCTCCGACAAGGATTTTGGACAATGCGATGGGAAAAATTGTGGAGAGTACAATTGAAGCATAACGAGAGCTTAAAATCTCTTGTAACCGCCATACTGGAACTTCTTTCCCCTTCTCTTCCTTTCTTCGCATGAATATTTCAAGCAGATTTCTCTCTATCTTCACGCGTTTGTACCTTTTCCCCTATTTATCTTCTCTATTCTTATTTTTCTTCTTACACTCCCACCCCCCATACTCCTCCTGCTCCTCCACCCCTTTCTCTTTCTCTCTGCATCTGTTTTCCACTCTTGACCCTTTTTTCCTATCCAAAAATTCTCATAGAAAATCGTTCCTCGCTCTCGCTCGCTCGTCCTTCCACCTTTTATTCACTCTCAATAGAAAATCTACACAGCCTATATCTTACCCTTTGCACTGTTCCTTTTGCGCTTCTTAGTGATTGTTTAAATTTTTATTATTATTATGTTTATTATTATATTATTCTTAACCCTTGAATTAATCAATTTAATTAGCAATTTTGATAAAAGTCTTTGTTTCTTCTTCTTCTTCTTACACTAAGTTTTTATTTCTATGGTTGTTCCTTGTATTACCTTGTAGAGAATTACATAAATATCGCCTGTGACGTCAATTAAGCTTCGTGCTATTGTAAATATATGTAGAAAATCTATTCATCGGTCCGTATTATCGTTATGTGAGATAATTTCGATTTTGCGTTATTGCAATTGCAAATCAAGCACAACTCTACATCTGTTATTGTGTTTTTGTATATTAGATTGGTGATGTCACGCAAATTAATTGGCATACCGCACGAGTTCATTAGTTGATAATGCAAAAACATAATTAACAAATGTAAATATAGATTTGGCCGGTGAGAGATTTACCCCGTTCATCTTATAAATCCTATATAAATAACCACAGGTATCCATAGTCACAATTGACGATTAGCGATATTTTATTAATAAATCATTAATCTCAGTCTTTGCAGGATTTTTTTTAGCGGCGTGCCGTGCACAATTTTTCTATAATATAATAATTCGCGCGTCGTGGCAGCTCACCGACGTTTTTCAAATAAGAAAATCAATTATCTCTCCTAATCACTTTAACCATGCACTCGGAAAATGTCAAATTAGTTATTTAAGAACGACGGTGAGGTACTACGGGGCTAATTATTTAATAGAACGCGTCAAGTAGTTTTTTTATGGTTGATTGCTAATTAATATTCCCGTTTGCAGTGTGAATTTAGACAGATTTGCTTGACTTTGTTTTCTTCGTCTTTGGTAAAGAATCGTTCGTAAGCTGAATGAAGCTCTCGCGCTACTTTCAATTTAATTGGCAAGACCATTTGCAAACTACTAGATGCTTTTTAAAAAAGACTAATATATTTTATCTTTGTGCTTTCAGTTTCGATTCACGAGATCGTTAACTGTTCAGTTTCTACCTTTTTTTTCCTTCAGTTTTCCACGCAAAAAATCTCGCTAGCTCGGTGGAATTGCTCAAGCGGAACGATGAAATCCGTCGATTTGTTGAAATCGGTTGTTTTTACCGAGAAACGAAAAAGTACTGATAAGCGTTTCTTCCTTGACGCATTCGCATTAAAACGAATTGGATTCTAGCTGTGTAGAGAGTATACAGGGACAAGAAGGAGTAATGGAACTGGGACCAAATAACTTTTTCCACTGTGTATATACAAAATGGAAAAATGGATTTTTCATTCCATCTCTCCGGTGTCTCTTTATTCACAATATACGCTAAATTACTCTCAGCGTGATTTCATGAAAATTGCTACTTTTGCTAAAGAAGAAAAAAAAACAGATCGTTGGAACGATCGTAAAATATTTGCCGAGCGATTACACACCTGGCGAACGAGAGTTTTTCGGTGATCTTTGCTAGAGAGTAGAATACAGAACGATAGTGAAAATATGGAGAGGGAAAAAAAAGAAATGAAAAAAGAAAAAGATTAATATTTTTGATGCACAACGCTTGATCGAATGTCACTTACGCTGTGCACACGTTTTTTCTTGTCTGTTCTATGTGTTGTTTTCTTTACGCCACACTCGACAACCACCTCCACCTACCACTACGAAAAAAAAACCAACCGACCAAAAACTCTTCGACGACAACAACAACGACCATGAAAAAAATACCATCGCCACCATCATCACCGTTGATATAATCCAAAATTCTTTTCTCGGATTTTCCACGAAAAATAACGAAAACCAAAATACTTGTCTCTCTCTCTCTTTCTCTCTCTCTATCTTGTTTTCGTCCGAATTGGCGCTGCTCTCACATGTTGATGCTTCTGTCCTTTTTACTTACGTCAACGCTATCGTCATCTGTAAATTCCACCATGATCTCTCCGTGGAACAACCCAATGGTCGCTCCCAATTGTATAAACCGACACGCTCCGTTCGATCTGCCATCGCGTACGGTGAGTTTCATTATTTAAAAAACAACAACCATATTGATACTTTTATGGTGAACCAAATTCACAATTGGCCGAAATAAAAAATATTATACGTTATTGAAACAAACAAAATCATGTCTGAATGACGAGCGAGAGCATCGAGACGCGCAGGACCAGCACGACTCCACATTGGCTTCTCAATTAAACTGTATAGCATTTCTGGAGCTCACCAGAATTCTCCAGACTTTACCACGAAAGGCAACTCGATTTTTCCAACAATTCTGTAATATTACAAAATTTGTTCAACGTTACGACAATTCTCGTTTAATTTGGAATTTCAATTAAATTATCGAATTAAATATACACGGGTTATTTGATAAAGTAAAATTCACCATGCAGGTTTTTTAATTTATTACGTTATAAATATTCGAGATAATTAAAAGTACACAGTTTTGGAGTAGACTGATGAACTTTGAAGATTGAGAGCAATCAGGAAGAAGGTCGATTCGTCGTAAGCCAATGAGACCAAGAGCTTTGACCTATACGATATAACTGGACGGTTTGGTTTTGGCAAATAAATTATGTTTGATGGGGTGAAAATGTCGAAGGCCACGCTCAATAATCGAGTTGCCTCGCAGGTTTGCAAGAGAGAAGTCTCGACTCGACAAGAGTGAAGCCTGTGGTCCTCCGCGATTCGATCGCGCACATCGTATTCAAAATGGGAATAAATCCAACATCCAATATTAAGTTCTACGTCTACTACGCTATCCACTCAAGTACATGACGAATTTTAACGATTTCCAATACACCACAGACTCTCATGCGTAATTCTCAGTCGAGAAATGCAATTATCGATTTCAAACTGATTTATATATACGTGTGTACGTATATGCATACATAGAGCATCACGCGAAGGATTTATTCCGATTTTTCTTCGGCACCAGTGCTTTAAAGTTTTAAGAAGCTCGTGCTTGGCTTTGACTCTTTGCAGGAACCCGTTTGCTCTTATAGCAACGATCGGTTTGATCGTTCGAACCACAAAGGTGCTTCTTTTTTTATTCGCTCGGTCGCTCGCTTTTCAGTTAACTCCCCCGACCTTGAAAACCTTTGGTCCGGTTGACGAGCTTTTTAAAACCTGAGAGCACTGGTGATCCGTGGTCATGTGTATAGGACGTCACGAAACTGGTAGATTCTACGCGAGGATGAATCGACAAATTTGAGAAGAATATTTAATAATTGTTTATCGAAGGGTGGATTTACACGGAACTGAATATCACAGACACAGGCTTAGAAGAAAATAAGAAAAAAAACATAAGATGCGATCGATCGCGACCTGTATTCGCAAAGTCTTTTTATGCCTCAAAGTTCCTCTTTTCAAAATGTCAGAGGCCACAAAACTACTCTAGCCTCTCATCCTCTTCTTCCTCCTGCTTTAATTCTCCAGCCATTCGATTCAGTTGCTCGTAAAACGGAACTATCAGATATTTCCAGTTAACTGAAATTATCTGGCGTTACGAGAGAATTGCAGTTGAAGGATTATTGGACTGACGAATCAATGATCGCGAGGACGTTGCGAATCGACAAAAAAATTAACGATCGAAGCGAACGAGTCTTCGGGATATAAATGCTGCTGCAGCAACGAGATTGAGTGTCGTACGACGACTGATATAAATGTAGGATTGTATATATATATATATATATATATATATATGTATATATAGTTTATAAAAGGAAAAGTGTATATAGCTATATACATATATAGGGATCGATCGAATTAACGGAAAGGAGAGAAAAATGAGCAAGGAAGGAAGAGTAATGGTGCGAATAATTTAGTTGGAAATATAGGACTGTGAGTAGGAATAATTTAGGAGGAACGCGTACCTACACATTTTTGGAATGCGTCGAAGTGTACGAAGATAAGGCTTTTTCTCACGCACAATATCTCTCGTGGCTGACGAATAGCCCGATTTGCCATTGTGACGTCACCCTAACGATCTCGATTTCGATGAACCGTAAAGGATAAGCTGCCCCTCGTGAAATTTCCGTTACGAAAACTCGCGACGCTTGAAAAATAATTGATGTACCAATAAATCTGAAAGAGCCTGTGAAATCGATAAAAGGGTTTCAGGTAAAGAAAGAATTTTGTTGCTTGAATGGCGCGTAACTGTCTCAGGAGACGAGCGAATAATTAAATTTCTAACGAAGCTTTTAATTGCTTGAGAGATAATCGATACAAAAGGGTGAAGTTTGAATGGTAAAGCAAAAAGGAAGAAGAAAGGAGAATAAAGAACGCTTACCGCGCTTTTTTCGCATGGGTGCATGCAAATTTTTCTCCATTTTCATTATATGCATATAGAATAGAGTATACAGTTCAAGTATACATACGTGTATGGGTGATTAATGAAATTTTTTAATTTACACTTGTACAAATACTATATCAATACTGTATACGCACAAGCACGTTTAACCAGTTTTCGTCGATTATTATTATTATATTGAAAGCTTGTTCTTCAATTCAGTGCGGAATACAAAGAATATGCTACACTTAGCTGTATTATCTGCTTATATATGCCATATTTTCAATAATAGCTCTCGTGAACGATGATTTATCGTAAATGTAGTATCGCTAAAAGGTACGGCGAAAAATCTCATGCAACTATATATTTATTTAATACTTCTCTGCATATATAATGTCGAAATAATAATTTATTGGACACCGCGAATTTTTCAAAATTAGTCTTTTCCAAAAGAAAAACGATCGAATAATAATATGACCATTCAAGCTTTGACTGTAGCATATATCTCTCATCCAAGACAAATCTTCTCGAGCAATTAGCAGCTGCCAACGGAAATCTTTTTCGTGTAACATCGCAGGAATGCATTTTATGCGCAATTGCGTACCGATATTTAATATTATACAATACTAATACGCACTTTTTGACTGTAGCTTTTATGCTTTGCCATTGAAAGCCCGATAATAAATTAGCAATATTTTCAATAACATGATTTAATCGAAACTATATCAATATTGTATGAAATTAGACATAGGAAATGCCAATCCAACGAAGCTTTCCTTCTTTCGCACAAAAAGCTTATTATAAAAAAATTTCTTCTATAAAAATAATCAAGACAATTATTACGAAATACTTCGTGATATTGGCAATTGACGTAGACATAGAAATAATGAGAAGCCTCGTCGAGATTGTTCGTTAATGAGAATTTTCTGGAAATTTGAAGGTGCAGCAGCCAATCTACGCAAGGAGGTCATCAGGAACAAGATCAGAGCCATCGGGAAGATGGCGCGTGTCTTCTCCGTCCTCAGGTACGAATTTGCAAAAGTACACAAAGATTCGATCCTGACGCTTGTAATAATAATAATACAAAATTGCGAATGGTTGATTTTCAGAGAGGAGAGCGAAAGTGTATTGGAGCTCAAGGGTCTCACACCAACGGGTGCTTTGCCACTCGGTGCACTGTCTGGTGGGAAGACGTCTCTGAAAAATGGTAATAATCTCGAGTCGCATCGATTATACGCGAAAGAAACTATATACCGACAGATGGAATAATATTGTTTACTTATACTCATGCAATAACGTCTTTCCTCAGCATTGCAAGGCTTCTCGCCTAATCACAAGATCACATCATTCGCGGAGGCAAAGGGCTTGGACGCGATAAACGAGAGGATGCCGCCGAGGAGAGACGCTCCTCCGACGCCCGTAAACGAGGAGAAGCCGGCGATAAAAAGTCCGGCTTCTACGGGAGACAAGCGGGATCATTGCACGCCGCACTCGTGAGCCTCACACTCGTCCAATCAAGGTGACCAAATTGCAATCCATTTATTCTCATCTCTGCGAAAAACACCTCGTAAAATACATACTTGTGCAACCTCCACGTAACAGGGTCAATTGCGTGTAATACGACCCAGTGCATACACCTGAGAAAATATCTATGTTAATCTGTGTGCGTGATCGTATTAAATAATTTGAGACATTCAATTCTACGCAATCCGAGTATAAATATATCTAGGGTGAGAGGCTCCGTAAAAATTCCACGCAAACACTCAATATCTCTTGTAGTTACTGAAATATACACGTTTTCTTGCATCCATATACTGTGAAACGTTACAAGTGTCTCTGACTCCATAATAGAATAGAGGGTCCACCGCTTCTAATACCCTCGAAGCATGTATACCTACGTAAGAAAGCGTTTATTTCTATATTTATTAGAGATGTCAAAGTTGAATTTTGCATAAGACATCTCTCTGAATAAAAATAGTAGAATTCATCGAAAAAGGTCCATATAGAATTTTAATATCTATTGTAGTTGTGGAGATATTCATATATATATATATATATATAGGTTTTATCGTATCTTTTGCTCCGGACCATATGAAATGGCTCTCGCTCTAAATATAACAAAAATTTCTGATTAAAAAATTCCTTGCATCGTATAATACGTGTACAACAGTGCTAATCTTGATTTGGTATTTTCAGGTGGCACGAGTGGATTCTAATAAGTTGCCGTACTGTCGCCATCGCCACCGAAATACAACCGTTCGTTCGTCTCTCCCCTCCCTGGCTATTAGTACTAGCGCATCGTTATCGAGCATAAGGAAGTGCCGAGTTTTCGCTGGCATCGACTGGGATCAGAAGATAAAGCACGCGCGTACAGAAACACACTTAAAGAAACGCCGGCTACTTGGCCGACGTAGCGTCCGACTAAAAAATTTCTCTAAGTACCGGTGTGTGTGCATGCATGGCTGCGTGTGTGCTTGCATATGTTTGTGTTGGTGAGTCGGGCAGCGTGAGTGTGAAAGAGAGAAAGGGAGAGTATATGTGTGTGAGTGTGTATTCGTGTGTGCGTGGGAGAGAGAGAGAGAGAGAGAGAGAATAAAAGGAAAAGAGAGATCCTAGCATGAAAAGCCCTGGAAGATTGGATCTGCCCGTCGCAATATTCATCCTACGTGCGTCCCGAATCGTGATATTCTTCTCCCCTTCTGGTCTCCTTTAAGCATTTCGGATAAAAAAGAAAAGTACATATATAAAGAAAAGTTACATGTAATGCAAAAGCACACGATTGTAAAGATTAATAAATTAAAGCTGAGCTAATGTTGAAAGGGTATAACGAGAGAAGAAAAAAACGCATAAAAATATAATAAGAGTTTGTAATGGGTATATGGTGTAAAATGATGAGAGCAATGTAAATGATTGGGAAGAGAGCCAATTACACTCAAAGGGGAGTTTCGATGTCGAAAATAAAGCTTGATAAATTAATTTAAAAGTCGTACACGCATTTGCAACGTGCCCATGTACCTAAGCGGAGGAGAATAATCAAGAGAGAATCAGAGAGAGGGCAAAAACGGTCTCCGCTGAGAAAAGAGCAGCTGGCCTGTCTCGGAATGGCGGAGCTTCCGGTTTTAGGATGCTTAGATTCTTAAGGTGTTCGCCCTGGTTGGTGCAAGGGCATCCCGCTACGTGGTTACTTAAATCTAATGTTATGCTATATCTAGATAAGTTTAAGTCGTGCGTTCGTTCGGTGATATCGAAGACTTTCTTTGACGCCCGCGTGTACAAACGCATAAGGGGGAGGGAGTGAGCGAACGCTGGATCAACGGGGACTCTCGTGTGCTCCCCTCGTATATTAGAAGGATACCTTTGCATTCTTCGGACACACGTGTACACGTGCAAGTCGAGGACAAGGTCATTCGTGTGTCCAACGTAGGAAGAAATTCACAATCCACCTTGCGTGAGATGGGGTGGGTGGTTGCATGAAAGACAAAGTTTGTCGCTTCTCTGATCGAATCGGTGGAAAAATGTCCGTTGAGACCCGTGTTAAAGCAAAGTCCGCGTGCGTCAAACGAACGTATCGATACGCCAGCTAGTCTACAGAAACGCGTGCTAATGAAAACACGTGCTATACGAGAGAGAAGCGTAACTTAGCTATCATCTACTTCCTGATTATTGGTAAGAAAGGATCAAGATTTCTATCGCCAGCGTAACAAGATGTATATTCGACGAATGAATTCATGAATCTCGTCTGAAATATTTGTTACTGATAACTTTAAACTCGCATATCGCCACCGGTAAAAGGGAGAGTATATCGAGTCTCGCGTAATAATCAAATTTTTACAGAAACTGGTAGGCTCGACCACTCGCTAGAATCTCACCTAGCGCGCGCTAGGCTCATTTCCATTTTTAAAAATTCGTCGTCAACGGTGAGTGTCCTGCAGAAATCGTTTACTTTCATAGATCCTTCTATCCGTGCCGCTTCGACGAAAACTGATTAAGGAAGAAGAAGAGGAGAGGAAGAAGAGCAACCGAACGGCCCAAAGTTCCACCGCGGAGGAAAGCGCCTGGCTGAGAGAATGTGTGCGATTAAAGTTATTGGCGAGAGGACGAGAGCGAGTTACTCTGGTGCATGGGACTTTGGGCTGTTCGCTATACACATACTAGTATAGATTATACACATCGTGAGCCGTGACACGTGATTTGCTTTTGTAGTACGCGCCACGCCACGCGTACCCCTTGTCCCAGTCAGCTGTAGTTTCTGGACGATCTGTGGAGATCTGCTTTTCATTTCAATGAGTTCTGCCATTGTGGCTGCGCAGTTACGATAAGAGAAAGAAAGAAAGAAAGCAAAAATGTGCTGCTCCTGGATTGCTCGTCCAAGAGGCTGAAGCTTAAAGGGAAGGAATGAGAAGCGGCAAGGTGGAATTATCAGAAAAAAAAAACAAAAAAAAACACCTGTATAACACGTCTAATAGCGTTGCTCTTCTATGATTTTAATGTGTGTTCTTGCTACTATCTGACATAAGTCTGGGCCCTAGCCATATGCTGCTCATACCTGACACCGGAAGTAACTCCCGGAAGTGCTCGTGATCGACTCTCTCACGGAGAACACCTAAGCCATATCGCGCTGGACCAATTCAGCTTCCTCCACGCACACACACGCATACAGCTTTGAAAATCTATAATCGGAACTGGAGGCTTTCTCAAGCCTCTCCCTTCTAATAATTCTAGTAATAATGTCGTCGTTCTCGCTGTTTTTTCTACCTGTTCTTCTAGAAATCGAGCTCGCCTCGATTAATTGTGAGAAGCTGAAGTGGCAGGGGCGAATGAGGGACGGGCCTTTACAATTTTAATTGGGAATATTCGATGGGAGACACTTCCCGAGGAGTTTGTCGGTGGCAGTGTGAGAATTACGGTCTGAAACATAATAACAATAATGAAAGAATATTATTATAATAAATAAATTAAATAAGATATAAATATATATTATATATATATATATACTTATATCCCCCTTCTCACTACGATAAATATACAGTGAATAATAATTCTATCTCTCTTTGCTACCAAGTTGTACTTATTCTTAATTAATTTACTTGTACAAAAAACAATGTGTTAAATAATAATGAAATGCATAATATAAAATACGACTATAAATAATACATATTATAAATATATAAATATTATAATTGATTATTATCGCTATAATCGATTGACGACTATAGCTGTAATTATTATTACCGAATATCGTCCCTATCGAGAACAAAGTACATAGGGTATGAGTGACTTTTTGATGATGAGATGATGTGCGAGTAAAGTTAATAATAATACGAATTACTACCTTCGATTGTCATGGTCATTGTCGCTTCTCTATAAAAAAAAACGACAAAATTGTGAATCATATACGAATGTTTTATCGGAAATTTTCTCCAGAGGCTTCCTCATTCCACGTTTTTCAAACTTTCTCAACCTTCGCTCGAACGTCATCTTAAGTTTCAATCATTCGCTTAAAACAAATTGTCAATTCCTCTTCGATTGTCAAGAGTAGTATCTGGAGGTAAATTCTTGTCTCGCGCGCATCACGCTTTTCATTCTCGCAGTTAAAATTATCTCTCTCCTCTATTAGGAAAACTTTTTCCAGATAAAAAGACGCTATTGCTATAAAATCATGCAACGCTAGCATTTCTACGCATGTAACGACTTACTTGTATTCATTCGTACGTGTCAAAAGAATGGACAGAGTGTGCATGTGTGCGTGCGTGAGAGAGAGGGAGAGAGAGAGAGAGAGAGAGCCGAAGAAGGGGAACCATTTTTATGAATAGAGCAAGACAAATTTTCACCGAGTCATTTTCAGTTTTTTCTATATTTTTTATAAGTCTTGAAAAAGTAACTCGATATAAGTATTTTATTAGGCTATTAAGAATTAAATTACGGATCCATTTTACAGATGTGGGGGATTGATATAAGATTATTTTCAGTCATTTTTCAGCACGATCCGTTTCCCTTAATTCGACTAAAAAAACACTGTATATATACATATTCGATTCTAACGTATCTCTTGTTGTAGGAGCTTTTAACTATAGGCAATAAATCCACGATCGATCGTTCATTGCTTCAATAGTAGTCTGAAGGATTAGGCTTGGATCTCAACGTTCACCAAAATTCCTTTCATTTCCTCCTCGGTCCACGAAGAATCAAGCAACCCTGAGCCATGAGTTTGGAGCGATTCAAACTCGCGAAAGAATCCCCGATTGTTTTCCCGCAAAATTCGCTTTATTCACATTGAGTCATCTGTGTACCGTCCCGCTCTTTCAAAGAGGAAAAGCACGTCAAGTTTTGCAATAGAGCCAATTTACGAATTTACGAGGCGGATTTCAAGTGGTTCCACGATCACTCGACTTTACGCTCAGCAGCTAATTAATTGTCTTTGAACCAATAACTCCAGATAAGTGAGAAGGTACGCGAAACGTTTGATCATGCATCGTTGAGTTGTATAATGGCTGTATGTAATTTTTGATCATCTTTATCGCGAAAATTGCAGTGTATATGCGATTACTGTATTATAAATAATAATGTCGTAGGAAATATGATTATTGATTAAGCATACAGCTGGGACTGTACCCAGAGCCTTTCTCTTAGACTTACGACGCGCCCGGCGCCACCCCTTGGAAAGTCTCCCCCGGTTCCCCGTGTACATCGTCGCGTCTTGGGCTCCCGAATAGAACACAAGATTTATTTAAACGAAAGCTCCTTGTTTCTACTCGAAGAAATCAATATATTTCTATCATCGTCGATAGCGAGAAATCTCACCACAATTTTTCTTAAAAATCCTTTAATTTATTAGCGCGCTCTAGCCGATACGCGCGCCACTGCGCGGAGATACACGAAGATTCTTCGCATATAGAGTTTTTAGATAAATCTTGTAGTTTCTGTACGGTGGCAACGACGATACGGGTAAATATATTGCATAATCAACAATATATCGCAACGATAGATGGGGAATCGGTCGTCGACGAAAAATCGGACGAGAGGCGCGTCATTCTTTAGAATTGTTGAATGCTATTATTCCGTGATAAACTATAACAGATTTCTGCAAATTAAACTATTCACCTAATTAAGTTCTCTCGAATTTCTCTGGTCGCAAACGAAACCTATAAGAGTCGCACGCGTACCAAACTCTGTATGTTCGTGTGCGCGCGTGTATGTGTGTAATTTTAATAAAGCGTCGATTTTAAAAGTATATATAGTGTACCACTATGACATGATTTTTCTCGATGATTCTCTCATCCAGTCTCTTTCTCTTTCTCTTTCTCTCTCTCCCCCCCCCCCCCTCCATCCCTCCCTCCCTCTCTAATTTCAAACTTTTAAAATTCATTGGATCTGCCAATTGCTCGCTCTACGCAATCTGAATTAATCGAATCGGAGATTTACCTTTTTTTGTACGCATTTAATTCACGCGACACGCGCAACTTGACGGGAAATTCTTCCAGCACGTACCTCCCCTTTCAACTCGGATCGAATGAATAGTGCAGGCAGATGAAGCAGAATTATACCTACAGATCCATATATCGATAGATTTGTATTTTACAAGTGAAGCAATACATATGTAGAGAACTCGGACTTGTGTACGACTGGAAGAAATAAAGTTTTACGACTACTCTGATATTCTATTCTGATTAAATATGACGCGACACGGACACGCAAACATTTTCATCTCGTCTTTATATGTATATATATATAACGTACATTAAATATAAAAAAAGACATAAACAGGTCATAGGTGAATTATACATATACATATAATATAATTATAATATGCATACGATAAATATTTATTGAATGTTCGAGCGGCAGAGCGCGGTTAACTCTTTCCAGACGATATGATATAGACTCTCGATAATGGAAAGTATTGAAAGTAACGGTGTGTGGAAATATGAGCTATATATATCATAACGGGGTACCGATCGAACGAATCGTCGATCGATTTTACGATTGCCGACCGTAAGCTTCGAGATTGATCTTTCGATGCGTCGTATATATAGCTATCCATCTTAATATTATTAATAACGAGATCATTTAGGTATACGTATACATACTCATCGAGGGTAGCGCTTCTTTCAGTTTTCATGGCTGAGCCACGAGTCTCTTGTATTATAGAGGCACTAATCCCCCCCCCCCCTCATCTGCACTTTTTTCACCCCGATACACAGTACCTTCTCCCCCTCTCCCTTCCACCCTATATACATATATATATATATATATATATTTCTCCCTCTCTCTCCCTCTCTCCCTCTCTCTCTCTCTCTCTCTCTCTCTATCTATCTTTTAAAAAGGAATACTAAAAAAGAACAGAAACTTTGCCTTAACTTCGATATTACTATACTAGTTGATAGAATAGATCGTTCGGACAATTTTTGATGTTACTTTTCTATAATAGTCGTGTTTTTAACGTGTTTTTCGCAAAGACTATAAACTTTAACATGAAATATGCCATTGCTCTTTCTCAATTATATCACTATAGGATTAGTCGAGATTCTTTTTGCATCGATCATCCAGGGTTCTCCAATAAGCTCTCCATCGTGTTGTTGTACCGAGACGCAATTCAATATTATGGCCTTCGTGAAAATAACTTACAGCAAGAGAGCCTTATACAGAGAAAAAAAAAAGAGAGAAAAAAAGAGTGTCGCGAACGCGCGTTGGCTTTTGCTTTGCCGTGACTCTGTTGCGATCTGCACTAAAATGCACTGTGTATTATTGTACCTGCTACGAATAATAATTATTATTGTCGCGGACAATCGAATTGTGTCCCGCGACGATGCGCTACTGTTATCTCATATTATTTACGAGCTATCGTTAAATGTCATTTGTTGCAGGCGCTATATAGAGCATATATATATATATATATATATACATACATATAGATTAGCCATGAGTTGTGCGCGTCGTCGCTAAAATTGTACATATCGAATCAAAATGAGTTATAAAAAGCGTATTATATATAGCGACCGGCGCGACGAGAATTGAAACTAGCGCCAGATGAAAGGTATGGGACCCCGTGATGATCATGGATCCTTCGCGAAATCCTCGTGGCTGATTATTATATCGTAGACGCTTTATCCTGAGGCATGGCTCCATCTTACATCAGGCTCCTCCTGCATACAAGGCCATTTGTAACTTATACACATTACATGTGCTATATATACGTTATATGCGAGAGAGAGAGAAAGAGAGAGAGAGATCATGGCCCAGGTGTGCTCTACCATAGATTAATTAATTAATTCTAATAGGACGGTAGTCGTTAAACGATAAGTTGACTTTGTAATATTCATCACACATAGACTAATCCTACTAGTTCATTATACTGTATACTTCTGCGGAGATTCGTATATATATAATTATGGGATTGCGCGATATCAGGCTGCTATATTAATTATATCGTTATTATTGTTATTATTATTATACGATACCTTCCAGATATTCGCTCGCTCTGTATATTGGCCAGCGAATGCGATCGAGATCGTTAAGTCGATGTAATCTCGGACGACGCATCGTGCATTTCTCGTTTTTGCGCGTTCTCGCAACCTAAAATCCATCCAGTGCAGATTGCGCGGAACCCCTCTGGTCTCACCCCCCTCTTTCGAGAGTCGTCGCGACAAGAGCAGTCCCAACGCGCAAAAACGAGAGATCGGGAAGACACGCTGATCGAGACAGTGTTTTCGACATTTTTCAACCGGGAATCGTAAACTCAGACCGCGTTTCTCTTTCCAATTTTACGCGACGGTCACTCGACGATTGTGCATCTTCGATTCTTTATTATCGTACAACTGCACGCGAAATCGCAAACTGCAAACGAGTCGAAACTGCTCGCGGGAAGGGGGAGGGGGAGGGGAGGAATGCTCTAATTCATTATTATACTACATTTCGTTGATTGAACAACACACAAGGGGGAACGATGTGAAATTCTTTTATAACTTTTATAAAAGATATGCCATGATTTTAATACACAGGGTTGATTTTATTATGACGTGCGAGAGAATCGGTGGTCCCAATGGGGGGTACAACATTGTTGGGTAACCGTTTAGGATCCATACGCTGTGTGTAATCCAACTCGATATCTGCGGCATTCGAAAATGGCATTAAACGATAAAATTGTACATACATACGTTTGCTATTATCCATTTACCATTAAAGAACAAATTTACTCCTAAGACCTTCGACCTTTTAACTTTTACTCAACCTGATTGAGGTCCTGCTAGGAAGAAAATAACACGAAGCGATCTGCATTACATAAAATACAATTGTTTAACGCCATTGTGACTCTCTATTCCTTCTTACAAAATAACTACGATTATATTTGTTTATATATACATATACATGAGGAAACTATATATATATATATATATATATATATAATAGAAAGAGAGGTACACTTCGACTCTCTCTTATTATTATTATTATCATTATCATTATCGTTACTATTATTATTATACTCATTGTCTTTACAACAATTATTCGTCATGGTTGAATGATTAATAAAACCAATCGCCATCATTATTATGATTATCATTAATGCGAAGGTACAATGAGTAATTAAATTAGAATAAATGACGCGTCTTAATTATTATACATAATTATAAATACATCATGGATGAGATAAAGTCATAACAATTATTATGGTAACACATAATGATATTATTATTATTATTATTACTATTATAAATAATACCCTATTCCCATTTGTTGTGAATGTTTACGTTGTTTTATGATATTCAAAATATTCTAAAAATAAAGTCTATAATTTCCACGAGCTTTCATCATTGAATTTATTTCGTACCTGCGCATATATACGACTTTACACGCGCAATACTTATATATTCTTGCGCGATTTTCCCGAATACGTACTTGCCTGCTCCAGTGCTCCAACATCAACTTCGCAGTTGAATTATAACTAAGAAGATAGCAGCATGTATAAGTTTACTATTGGATGGAAGGAAAGCTCGTATTGTGGTCTGGAATACATCATTGTTCCAGTTTTATACAATTTTCACATTTCCACGTTCTCATTCATGTAAGTACAAAATAATTTCTGTATCCAGTTTTTTTTTTCTTCTATTTTTAACATAGATTTGACATTTGCCAAGTTTTTTTCGAGTACAATTTTGTAACCGTAATCGATTTTAAAATAAATTATTCTTCTTACCCATCCGGTTAATCTATTTATTAATTCATTTTACATTCTACCCTCTAATTTAGTTATTTCTAAATTATCTCAAACGATTAGTAAATATTTGTTTCTTTATTAAATAATTTATCTATGCTCTTATACAGTTTTCAAGGTCTGTGAAAATTGACCATAAAGTTTTTCTTAATTATATCGTAGAAAACTTTGTAAAATATAGTATATATATTTATAAATAATTTTATGACATTATTTTAACATACTCAACTGCAGTAATTTTATAATTGTCTCTCGATTCCCTTTTTGGCTGAAGAATGTAAGGAGCGAATTGAATATAGCCTTTTCGATGTATAATTTATAATTCAATGCCATCTTAATTAAATTACCTCGTGTACTTTCCATCAGAAGAAAGAGAAATTGTAACTGATGTTTCGAACGTAACTCTTCCATAATTTGGCACCAGACACATTTTCCTGAAATCTCATTATTATTCATCGTTCCATCGAATTGCATTGGTAAGAATTTCCTTTGATTGTTCATTATTTAAATCATCAGTAGACAATACTCCAACGTGTTTACACTTTTTTTGTTATTATTGCGAGAGTCTGCCAAAAGTATCGTTACTATGAGTGGAGCAAACAATTCATTATGAAATCATTAAAGGACATGTAATAACTTAAATAAACATATTTCTTACTCAGATCATCTAAAGGCTATGATAGGCTTGTAATAGAGCAGTTCAGCAACTAATCATCAAAGAAGCACACTGGGGAGTGGATGCAGCTTTGGTGGTGTTTCTGAACAGAAACCATCTTACAAGACCTGTGGTACAAAATGTATAACATTCAACTGACCAATGGAGGAATAGAAGCTGAATAATGGAAGTTACGGACGATTCACCAAACAGTCAATTTATAGAAAATTATCGTCAATCATAAAGAATTAACAATTTTAATGATCTTCGGTTGACGCAATGTACAAAACAGTTTATTCTTGAATCTATTCGCGAAAATATTTGTTACAAATGAGAATACTCGTATTAGCAATTAGCATCGGATGGAGGAAGGAATTGTTAATTGACAGTTTATTAACTCGAAAGAACGAGAGGATTTTCATGTACGAATTTTTCACAAATGTATTCAAGATAAGGTTTCAGAATCATATATATAGTCTGTCCCTAAGAAAATGAGTACGACTCTGAACTTTTTCTTATCGAAGTTAGGTTCAAATGCATTTAGACATTTTCAAATTAGTCCCCTTGAGAGTCTATACATCACGCCCAACGTTTCTGCCACTCTTCGTAACAGAGTTGGAAATCCTCATCGGAGACACTGTTCAGTGCCCTCATCGAAGCGACTTGAACGTTCTCGACGGTTCCAAAATCAGTTCCTTACAGGGCAGTCTTGATACGAGGGAACAAAAAGAAGTCGGACGGGGCCAGATCTGGGTACGACTTCTTTTTGTTTCTATTTGTATCCTCACATCAAGTATAACTTGCAAGGAAACCACTTGGGAACCATCGAAAACGTTTACAAATCGCCCTGACGAGGGAACTGAACGGTGTCTTCGATGATGATTTCCAACTCTGTTATGAAGAGGGCAGAAACGCTGGACGCCAATCTCTCATGGAAAAATATATTTTTCAATATATGATAAAAAAACAATGGAACACATTTTGTTTCTTCAAGATACAATTATAATAATATTTTAAACAAATAAAATACTTTCCTCTGTTTTTTATTATATTTGAAGATATACTTAAATATATCTTTTCCATTACTAATAGTATATCTCTAAATTGTATTTTAATAAATTTATTTCAATGGGACTGTATACACTGTCAAAGGGAATAGTTAAAACATTTTCAAATACGTTTGAACCTAACTTCGATAAAAAAGTATTCCATAATCATTCTCATAACTTTTGGGAACTACCACATCTTTAGACAAATTTATAATTAAGTGAAGAATATAAAACTTTGGATTTTTTTTTGGAGATTTCAAAACCGCTGATTGAAATTTTCAATCAAAATTCGAAGACATTTTCAAATTTTCGTTAACTTAATAAAATGTTGGTTTCTCATTTTACAATTATCAATATTATTATTTTAAATATGCCGTATAACAACTCTCTACTTACATATTTATTTAAAAACTGTAACTTTGAACGATAAATACCAAAAGTTCGACAGGCGGACTGATTCAATGGAGTAACAAATAAAGATTATTACCTCTTTTTGAGTATTAATAATGATCTATTTCATCGTTTTATGTAATTAACGTATGTTTTATAAATTATTCGATAGCATTCAATTATTTTAAACAATTGACTTATTACAAAAAATATACAATAATAAGACCAAAGTTATAATAATTTTAAGCATTTATTGATACTTAAAAGAATGTATATAATTGCTTTGTTTAATCATCTTGGCATGAAAACTCCAACAATAAAATTTTCGAGATAGCTCAATTTATTTGGCAGTAGAAAACGATTGTAATTAGCTTTTGTAACTCAAGAATTAAAAATGGTTGAAAATGTAATTTGTAAATACTAGAAAATAAAAATTAATTAATTGTTGAATGAATATTTGGTAAAATGTAAAATAATAAAATAATCAAATACATGTATTCCAAATAATGAAAGTTGTTTATCTTCATTCACGAAAACAAACATGAAACCGTAATTAACTGTCGATATCCAATATACTTGTATATTATTTAGTTTAGCAGAGGAAAACTAATTTGAATTCATGCGAGGAAAAAATCATTTTGCCAAGTGTAACAATGAATATCGGGAAAGTATGATGCGTACAAATAAAAACATACATTTATACTTTAATTAAATATTATGTAATTTTCTATATGAAATTAATTTACGTCTGTCATTCAGTTCTTTTTTTTCTATTATATAATTCTTCAAATTTGTTTCTTTTCGATTATTTTTACATAAAATAATATCAAGAGAGATATTATTATTATAATCATTTGTATTGATTTAAAAATTTTTAATCTTATACAAGCACACCACAACACTTGATAATTTACATACTTTGCCGTTACTATACACTACACTAATATCACCGGCCGAAATAATTTGTTTGCACTCAGTGATTTGTGCTCCTTCCCACTTAACAGCCAGATAGTTTACTAGAAAAGATCAAACTTACACCCGTAAGTGATAACTAAAGAATTATACAGATATTGTTAAATTTAAGAACAAATAATTCGAATAGTGAATATTACATATATTATTATGTCGTTTGTAAAAATTAATTGAGTTAACTGTTCAAAAAAAGAAATCACTTAGATATTGAACGATCAGGAATAATAAGGTGCAGAAAGTGGATATTGATATTGGTATAAATATACATATAACAGCGTTTCAATTAACGGTATATCAAGATATCTGTGATTTTAAATAAGAAATTTAAAAATTCATCTGCTGTTCAATATAAATCATAATAGGTTCCTTTTACTACATGTCACAAGAGTCTATCGAGTAACCTGATATCTTATAAAGGATATATAGCTCCAAACATGGATCAGACGAGCCTTCCTCGAGAAGCAAAATCTCCACGCATCAGACTATTACCAAGATCACCGTTAATAGAAAAGTCAAGGTACCCAAATATGATGACTTCTACACCATCTCGTTCCAACAATTATTTCTCAGGTCCAGCAGCCATTTATGCTAATTCGTCAAAATCACCATATCAAAGAAAAAATCTCAATAAGTCTTTGGAATGCGTCCAGGTTAAAGAAGCAGAAAAATCCATATTGGAGACCAGTGTACACGAAGTTTCAGAACTTGTCGTGCTTCTTATGAAATCGAATAATAATCAAAAGACCAAGAAATGTAGTTTCAACTTTTGTGGCAAAAGCCAACAGAGCAATCAGCAGCAGGGAGATCTGGCTCAATCCATTGTCGGACAGGACAACGATTTCTCTGTCCAGTGTCAAATCAAGGATACAGTCGACCTTGGCTTTAATGCAGATGTTTGCACTCCCGAGGAATAGGATAAATGATTACATATCAAAGCTACATCTAATCTCTCTTTGACGAAGAAAATCCGATATAATCGAATCATTGAGTCGAGCATCTTGGTATCTGTTACACTTAGCAACATCAACGTACAACGCACAACGACGAAATGAAGGGATATGTGTGTGGAGTTAATTAATTTATTCATTTAATTTACCTATAAAGTAAACGAAAGTGATGATGGTTAATATGTAACTAAATATATCGATGAAGTTGTTTGCCTAATTTAAATGGTATGGATAATTATATTTGTTAAATTTATATAGGATGTAGATTTTCCAAGGATAATTTTAACTAGAAAATAGGATACACCATAATTTCTAATAATTGCAATAGCTTATAACTATATTTTAGACATATATGTCAGAAACTAGTGTTTAAAGTTTATAAATAAAATTATTTTATTATTCTTAACAATTTGTATATCTGTTTAGATAACGAAGTGTTATATAAATTTTTATTTAACGGGTAGAACTATAATTTAAAAGGTTTCGAATTTAAGTCTATCGTTTATTCTAGTTATTATAGAAAAATAATAAGTTGTGGCTTTATACGAGAACGAGTTTATATTGCACATAAATTTACAACCGGATTGATATTTCTGATCATTTTCTCAAAATACGCGCGTCTGCCTGGTCCGTCACCAACTTCAGTTGGGTTTGCAGAATCGTCGAAAGTTCACAACGTTATCTGTCTATCGCAGTCTATTGTGACTGATTTCACATTATTTTTCTGTAAGATCCACACACATTCATATTATTCCATGTTATACATACATAGTATACAGACACTCTAATCTGCCTCTAGTGAGTGCTCTAATGTACACCCCCGCAATACAATAATTATTAGGCCACGTCAAAATTTTAATTGCAATTCCGGCTAATATTTTTTAAAAACTAATGAGTTTCTAATTGAAAATGTGATCAAGATCACGTTAATCATCAAATTCTACGAAATTGACAATTGGTTATCAGTGAAAACTTTATCTTAATTCAATATTAAATAACCTACGTGAGGCACACGTCAGATCGGAGAAAATGTCTTTCGAGGGAAAATATAATGCTAAAAGTCCTGGTAAGCTCTGATTCTAATAACAACTATATATCATGTACAATAAAGTTCATTCTGTACCTTTTCCTACTTTTATAATCCAACAAGATTGCAATCAAAGCTCTCTTTGACATTTTAAATCCTTATAGTAACATTTGGTAACTATATTATTGTTCTTTGACAGATGTTTAATGAATCACATTATGGCAACTCTATCAGCCAAATATACTTCTTATACAAAAAGTACAATTATAACATTATCATTTAAAAACAAATTAAATGATTTATGTAACCTTTAATATATTATTTGGAACATTAATGATTATACATTTCTTAAGTCGAAGAAATAATTTGAATTAAACAGCTGTGTATGATTTAATTTTAAGTATTTTCATATATTGTAGCTGTCAAGCGATTGATGAGGGAAGCACAAGAGCTTCAAGAAGCTACAGAAGAATATTGTGCTTATCCACTAGAAGATAATCTTTTTGAATGGCACTTTACGGTTCAAGGACCACCATCAACAGATTTTGATGGCGGTGTTTATCACGGAAGAATATTGCTACCGCCAGAGTATCCCATGAAACCTCCAAATATTATTCTACTGACAGTAAGTTAAATGCAATGCTTGCTTATATCTTGAATATTTCTGGAATAATTTACTTAAAGTAGTAATGTAAATATTTCCAGCCAAATGGTCGTTTTGAGATTAATAAAAAAATTTGTTTAAACATCTCTGGTCATCACCCTGAAACATGGCAACCTTCTTGGAGTATTCGAACAGCCTTACTAGCTTTAATAGCTTTTATGCCAACACCAGGAAATGGAACAATAGGTTCTTTAGATTATAACACTGATGAAAGGCAAAAATTAGCAAAGAAGTAATAATTATTTTTCTAGTGATATACTTTGCACAATTCTTATGAAGCCGTTAATTAAACTCCACAAATTCTAGATCACAAAATTGGCAATGTGAAACCTGTGGTAAAATAGTAAACTTATTATCAAAAAATACTATCAAAAAGCCCATCACGAAAGAGGAACAAAGTATGCTTGATACTATAGCTTTAAAGGTACAAAATAGAATAATATAATTATTTAGTCAAACCAGCAAAAATCTATTTTTTCATCAGTTATCATTTATATCCCTGTAACATTTCACAGGCTGATGATACATCAACAGATACATCATCAAGTACTAACACCGGAGCAAATTCAGAAAGTGAGCTAAGGCAACGTCATATTGAAACTTTGCACAATGATACTTTTGACCATCAACAATCTGAAGCATTGTTAAATCCGCAATTGGAAATAATGTCATCGTCGAATGATTTATTTTGGAACATACTCATTGTTTTCCTGGTTTCTGCAATCATCCTACTTGTTTTAAGACGATTATTTCTTGTTTAAGTTATCTTACTGTTCAAATAGTAAACATTATAAATACATGTTATTAAAACAAAGTAAATTTTATACACATTTTATGAGTAGCATTTTTAAAATTGTAACAGAAAATCAATTTATACATATATTGAAATAATTTAGTATACAATATATTACTAATATACGGAAATTTAAACGCATTTAAAATTATATTTCTACACATATCAATTTTTTTGTTGATAATTACAATTAAGAAGAATTAAAGCTTTTTTTACTACTTGTCTAATTCATTTGAAATCTCTTTCTTGAGTTGGCGATATTTACTAGTCTCTCCTGTTCATAGCAATCTGATATTAGTAATAAATTATTTAAATATAACAAACTAGTACATGTTATAAAAGCTTTCAATTAGACAAATCAGACGCTATTTGCATTTAATAGTCAATATCTTACATGTAACTAATTGTAATTTTAGATGCAGCTTGAAAAAGATATTTCATATATTTTGGTTGTAAGGAGAAATGTTTGTAAACTATGAATTGCATATTTCTCAACAAGAAATATTTCACAATAAAAGATATGACTTCTTTTGAAGTATAACTTTATTTCACGCTTCTCCAAGAACCATTCATTACTTAATTCTAATAAAGTTTGACTTTATGAACAAAATACAATATTATTCCTAAAATAATTATACTTAAAGAAAGATCATGTAGCATGATTTTTAGTTTTATATGTTCTATTTAATAACAATACATATTCTTTTACTTTGCACTCACCAAAAAATAAGCTAATTATAAACTTGAGTTTCAACACTGCCATGTTTACAATAAAATATATAAAAGCCATCTATAAAAGTGTAATAATATAAATTAATATTGCAGTGCAATAACAATCATCAGTTATTTCATCTATCATTTAAGGCATCCTAATTTTGCTCTATTACATTCATCCTGAGGTTTCTGTCATGTTTTAATATCAATACGTACAAGTATTTCTACTACAAATTGTAATAATGTCTGATGCCCAACATCAATTAGCATTAACTATAGTACTAACGTTTATTTTTGTATTGGATAAAACCGTTTGTTGCACGTCTCTCAACACATATTTTTATTTATATTTATATAATATTAGGATTAACAGTAAAAATATTTACTTTCATAAAATATTCCATTTTTTTACTAGTAATATAGAAATATACGTAAAAGAATTTTTTTAACTCAATGTTCAATGTAAATCCTGAATTATATTATAATTTTATATTGCAGAAAATATACAGTAGTAGCACCTTGCTTTTATTTGTTTTTGTACTGAGCTACAATAATTATATTATCTGAGCTAATTGCATTTATGTATTTATATATATATATATATATATTTAAGATATGCTTAGAATAACACAATCTTATCTGATATCCAAAACTAGATTTAAGTGTGATGCTATTGTGTTAGCTAAAAATTTTTTAATCAATTATTTGCTATGTGTGTACCATTAAAAATTATTTTAAACAATATTGTGCTCCAAAGCAAGTTTATAAATAAAATTTACAAGAAAAAAGTTATTGTCCTATGAAATTTATTTTGGAGATAAACAATGTATTAACTGTTAAATGCATCTCAAATATTGGAAACATTTGTTATTGAATATGTTGTTACTAAAAGCAACTTTCTTTACTACAATATTCTCAAATAAGTGTTCAAAGGAACCCTGTATTCTTAATTTAAGCTTATATTTTAGTTGGATTAACGCCTGTTAAAATACATACTATACATAAAATTGACCCTTAATTTTAATTTTTAAATAATTTGAATAAATAACATTTTCCTTAATTAAATTTATGATTTAAAAAAAACTATCACATTATTATTACTTTTTACCTTTCACATTTTTTTTCTATAAATGGATTTTCTTAAAATAATTTTTTTAGAATTATATTAAATAAGATAAAAATTAGAGCTTCAGTCATAGTTGAGCATTTGCCTCAATCTCAATCATGTAAGAATTCATATTTAATTTAATATTAAGTTTAAATTATTTCTAGTAAACATAAAAGTTTCAAAATGTTAATTTTTTATAGGCAACAATCATTTTTATACCAACTTTCACATGAATGTTAGAAAAATATGAAGGAATACAATTATTTGTATAGTTTATCAGCTATCAGTATTAGTCCATTCACCAGTTTCTTTTAATGCCCTATTAGTCAACATTTCTATTTCATTTAGCAATTGTTCAGTCTCTACATCAACACGCACTATGTCCATTTCTACAGGATCCCATTCTAAGCTATTTGGAGTAGACATTCTGGACCATGGTGAAGCAGCTAAACTTGATGGCTGACTATTATTTACCGTTGTTTGTGTAACTGAATTGATAATACTTTCAGATGCTTCATAATCCATGAATGGGACCGGTATTCCTAAATTTTTTATATTTTTATTTTATTTTTAGTATTAAAATATAAACTTTTTTAGTACTATTTCAATTACCTTCATGTTCCCATTCTAGATCTAGAGATGATCCAGGAGTTGAAGAAATCTGTTGTCTGATAAAACTCCTTGCATCCAAAATTTGAAATGAGTCTAAACCAGAACTAAAATGATATTTAAACATAAGTATTGTGAAAAAGCCTTATATTAAATATGCTCTAACCTTGTTGAATCATTTATTTTAGAATCTAATCTGGAATATTTATTTGACCCTCTCGACCAGACCCTATCTTCTGTTAATTCTAAACTAACAGGAATCCTGTGTTTTCCCTTAAAGTATTAATAAGTTGTTTCAAAATAGAAAGAAGTATATAATTTTTCAGCTTTATATTCTTTTTTTCATAATAAAATACTGACTTTCTTTATTAAAACTTATAACTATAATTACCTTGAGTCGTTTCAAGGAGAGATACTCTAACAGGCTAGCCAGATGGCACAAAATACATCACATCTCATTACATAAAAATTGTATTATTGTATCAAATACTCAAAAAACTCTTACGTTTTTGATTTTTTAAATTGAGTCCTATTGTCGTCTATATGTGAATACTGGAAAAAATACTTATTCATTTTCTTTTATTTCCTTAAATAATATAAAAATAAAATTTGCATAAAAACTTACCTCAGCTTGTTCGTCTTCTTGGCAGGACATGTTGGTATGTCTTTGGTAGAGCCTTTTAAAATTTTAATAAATATATATAGTTCTGTTTAATATCTTTATATAAATTTACTTTTATAGTGCAAGTTATTTTTATTAAATTTATTGCAAATTCAATGAAAGGTGCTATATGTAGGTATATAGGTACAATTAAGAATTTCATTTATGATTCAAAGGAGGTTTACTGGGTCTTTAATAAATGAATGCCATTTAACTCGTTTGGACGTAAGTGGATTTGGTATTCTAACCTGTATGAGATTGAATCCGTAAATTTCATAAAGCAACGGCCGAAGCAGGCCCCCATGACCTGACAATTTACGGTGTCTCGCCGTCATCTAACTGATATGGTTATAAAAAACCCAATTTTTAATTCAACCTAACAAGTGGATGACAGTTGGCGAGAAGCTTGCAAGTGTCAAAACCATCAGGCCTATTTTGCTTTCCAAACATATTAGTAGACTGTCATTTCCGCATATTTGCAATATTCTTTTAACACATGCCAATTTTTACTTTACATCTGTAAAACGAAAAATTTATATCAGGATCCGATGTGAATCTTTCAGAATTCAAAATATAAAGATTGCCTCACCCTTTATTTTGTATACTTTTACACCTATAATTCTTCAGACATCAGTTAACTTGACTGAGTCAGGGGGGTCAGGGGTCAGATGTTAGACTTCAAACCCTTTAAACCTTGTAGAAGTTGCAGACTGAAATGTCTGAAATAAGCAGAATTAAGATTTGAGCAGAGACAGCTGGAAATTGAAAGGGTGAAAATGTGAAATAGTGTGTGTGTGTCATGTGTATGTGTAAAAGGTGAAAATAAATACGTAAAAAGGAGTTTCTCTCGATTAATTTTCGCAGAAGGTAATGGTTAATTATAAAACAATCTCTTCTTAACAACAATGAATAATGGTAATAGAAAATATATTTTTATTTAAAATTGAACCCTTCTACACTTACATCCTATAAATTACAAGAATGTTTTGGTAGCTGTCGGTAAAATTTCTTTATTCGTTGCATTTGGTGAATCATCTGAGCAGAGCACTTTTTCAACGATAATTCCTGGTAGCTGCAATTGCTATGCTATATTATCCTGTACCATAATTATCGAAGAATTTGTTGAACGGTGTCTTTATAGTTGTTTAACTTTTTTATAGGTTCTATCGGTAGCGGAGACCGAAGTCCGGAGTAGGGGTTTATACGCCTGACCCTCAAGAAACCAAAGAAAAAAGAAACTTAACATTAACAGTATATTGTGCTGTAATATTGTTAAAGCTTCCAACATTTTTAACAGTTCTATTTTGACGGTAAGATTAACGATTTAATTCACGTAAGGTTTTAAATAATAGGTATGCTTTCATACATTGTTGTATTTTTAATTAAACTATATTATCTCTAATATTATAATTAATGTAATTGTTAGGTTATTATATACATAGTTCTTGAAAAAGAAAAAAACGTTCATGCATCTTAATCAGAGAAAAAACTCAATCTCTTCAATGGAGGAATACTCTGTCACGTCAGAAGTATCTGTAGTGGATGTCTATGACATTGCTTCAGAAATAGGGAAAGAATGTGAAAAACTCATTGATAATTTTGGAGTAGAATCTGTGACCAATCTCATGCCTAAAGTAATTAATGCCTTAGAGCTGCTTGAAAATCTTGCAACTAGGAACGAAAGAGAAAATACTACAGTGCAAGAATTAAGGTCAAAAATATCTCAATTAGAAAGTGACAAAATAGATAAGGCAGAAGATAGGCAAAGATTTGAAAAGGTATTATTGAAAATTATAATGCCTTACCTGAAGTTCACAGTTGATCTTTATTTCTCAGGAATTGGAACAAATTGAAGAACACTGGAGGCAGGAATCTCGAGAGCTTGTTGGAATGGTGACAAGACTTCAAGATGAGAACAGACGTTTAGCAGAAGCATTGCAGGAATCGCGTAGTGATAGTCAATACAACACTAATAAAAGAAGTAATGCTTATTTTAAAATTAATAAAAGATTTTGTTTCAAAAGCTTATAGAAAATTTTGAAATTATTACTGTTCTAATTGCAGCCTTTACGACTAGTCAAGAAATAGATGTAACAGTTTTGCAACATCTACGATCCATGATTGATAAGCAAAGAGATCAAATTAGAGCAAGAGACAGAGAATTGTCTCAGAAAAACCTGGAGATTGAAAACGTTAATAACACCTTAATGTTACATTATTTTCAATAGAGATTTCAATTAAGAGAGATTTTGCTTTACAGTTTACAACTCAAGTGGAAAAATTAACAGTAGTTGGAAGGGAATTGAAAAGGAAACAACGTCAAGCGCAAATGCAAGCGCGCGGCTTAGTCGAGGAAAGAGCAGATTTTCTTGCTCAGCTGCAAGATCAAAATCGGGAGCTTATTAACTTGCGTGCTCGCCTGGGACTCGCGCGGAAAGAAAATGAAGATTTATCAAAATTACAAGGAGCCCCCGATTTGACGAATAAAGCGATATATGATCTAGATGATCCAGACAGACCAAGATTCACTACAACGGAACTGAAAGAGATTCTTCACGAAAGAAACGAGCTGAAAGCTAGAGTTTCAGATTTGGAAGATGAATTGGAACTATATCGGCCGAAACCAGAAACGTATGTAAACTCAGTTTTTTTTTTGCACTTTCAAAACATATTACTAATATTAAGTTTATTGTAATCTTTCTCAATTTTATGCGCGCAGACCTGAAGATGAAAAAGAGGCACCGGTACAAGGTCCTTTACCTTATGAGCCTGATGATGCTCCATGGAAAAAACAGTCCGAGTCTGGAATTCGTAAATTGTAGGCATTTAACTTATAATAAAATAACTAGTAATCAGTGGCTTATGTTAAATTTTTATTTACAGCTTCCGAAAAATTTTCAACGAATCAAGTAGTGGTTTTCTAGGAGGTAGCAGTCCTCGACGTAGTCTGTCAAGTCTTTCAAAAATGGCATTGTCTGGCAACAGTACCTATGAGTCTGTATAATATTATCAAAATATTTTATGAAACGTGTTGAAACAATTACAAATAACTGATCAATATTTGTCTCAGTAAAGCTTCGTTTACTTTTTAAAGGTATGATTCGTATTAGCTTCATGACTAATATTTAATAATACTAAATAAATCTAGATGCCTCTTATAAACTAAAGATTTACTAACATTTCGACCAAAAAAGTATCATAGCTCGTAAGTCATTAATATATGGGCTAACTCAGTTTGAAAAATAAAATTTTTGATTAATTTAAAAATTTTAATGACAAAAAGTTATAATCAAAACTCGTTATTAATTATCTTTGAATAAAAACATTAAAGATGAATTATTTTAAGTATTGTACAAAAAGTAACGATTAAATAGTAAAAAATTTTAACATATCGTGGTTGCTAAAATGTTTGATTGTTTTGAACTATAATACATCGACAGACAATTGCCGATATTTTAGCATTTTTATTTGTTATTGATTAGACCAAATATAAATTTTGTTCATTATTAAAAATATTTTATACATTGTATGTAAAATTTAGCCAATTGTCATATAAATTATCAACAATTCTGAAATTTACATATGTTGATATTCATAGACAAATGCATTCCTCAATTACTAGTTTTATATATAGATATTTACTATCGAAAAGTAGCAGATAGTAGTTGAACAAGAGCATAAACAAAACTTGGTCAATCATAAAAATAAAAAGTTCGATTTATTGACTCACACAAAACGTCTCATAGAACTCAATGCAAAATAATTATATGTTTACTTCCTTTGAAAAGTAACAATAATATTCACAGTTGATTGCTCAAAGAGTTAAAATCTGTTTTTTTCTTTTTACAAAGAATCATTAATAAAGAAAATGCCGTACATATATCATATGTATATACATACATATATATTAGAAAGTATAAACACGATGAAATAAGTCTATTTACATGGAAATGTGTTTAAAAAAATAAATTATGTTAAACCCGTTGTATTAATATTCTTTTATTTCACGTAGTTCTGATTTAACGTTTTTTTTCATTCTCAAATCACTTGTAGCTGCCCTATTAGATATTAACAATTATATTATGGTGCTTTCTATTGCTAAGTTTCCTGTTAGCTAGTACATAAAGTTATTGTAACTTAATGTACCAGTTTTGCAGTTCAGCACTAAAAAATAAGTGTAAATGAAAAAAAAAGCAAAGTACCTTTGTGATTTGAGAGTTTGGCAGTTATAAACAACCTCAACAATCTGATTATTACACGATAGATTAACCATCCTCTTAAATCGATAGGTTGATAAAGTGTGTAAACAATGATTATTCATGAAGAATTAAAAAATTATTTTTGCTTTCACTATGTTCAATATTAACATTGATTTCTTAATTGATTTTCTCCCTGCAGATCAACTATAATACATTACTCTATTTTGATATTCACAGAATATATTTTCGGCTAAGAATATTAACTATAATTGAATAATTAACTGCTTTATAAGTCAACATTGTTTAAATTAGCGGCAGATCCAGTGGGTAAATCTGGCGGCACAAATTTACCAATTGGCTGGATAGCTTTACGTTGCTCGGCTAATTTTCGCATTTCTTGCCTGAGCTTACCTAGAATCGCATGATTTGGCTGATTCACCGCGGCTTTACCTTGCAGTAATGTAATTTCTTGCTCCAATTGTTTTTTCTCTTTAAAAGATTTGACACTTCGAGAACCATAAAGCCTTAGTAAAGAGCCCCAAGATGTTATATGAGGATGCAGACGTTGTAAAATTGCTTGAGCTGCACGTTGTTTACCATCTTTTTTATTGCGACAAATCTAAAACATTTAATAATCATTGATAAAAGTTACAATCAATTCATCATTAAACATTTATCTCCCGATTAATATATTTACCACTGTAGCTTCGTGTTTTCCAACGCGCATTGTAAACTCATTGCGTTGATGCTTTAAAGTATTAACAGAGTAATTAATGTGCATGTCGCCTAAACCAAAATTTCTTTGTAGACAAGTAATTAGAATAGCATGTGGCGAAGGTTCGGTAGTTTTTGCACAAAATTCAGCAACTCTCGGATCGGTAATTGAGATCTCATCGAAAAATGATATATCAGCATCAGTATTTGCTTTATACGCTTTTATTGTGCGACTAGAATTTCCGCCAGTAGTGTCATTACTATTTTCCCCGGATATTTTATCTCTCATTTGAGGAATTAAAATTTCTAAAGTTTTTCTTGCTGCATTTGCTTTGGCTTGCTTTTTACTACTTCCAAACCCACTACCGTATTCCATATCGTTGATACACACTACGGCTGAATATGGAGTAGCAGCATTCTCTGTAATTTCAACATAGAGAAAATAAAATTCAAATATCTAATCCATCTATTTAAAATTTGTCCAAGCCTTACCTAATTCTTTAAATTTATAGGTCGGCTGCTTCTTTAAGGCATGCTGTACATACTCGTGCAATATACAAACATAGCTTTTACCAGAAGGATTCATTATCCAATGTTTTGGAGGTCTTTGTCCTCCATTATCTTCTCCGGAATTATTACCAGATCCTGTAGTACTTGGCGTCGTAACAGGAAATGTGATTAATTTTGTACCATCGGGTAGAGTAGGCCTTTCCAGTTGTTTTCGGTGTTTCTTATTTTTTGTAAATTTTCTACGGGCTGACCACGATCTAAAATTTATTTTAACATTAATCTTGAGTTAAATAATGTTAAAACTTGCTAAACATATTATGAAATTTGAAACTTACTGAAATCTCATTACTTTTATAGCTTTAAATCTAAAAACAGATTGGCAGTAGCTTCTAAGCTGCTCGCTGTCCAAAGAATGGGCTGCCCTGTTTTCTTGAATTGTTTCAATCTTTGCACTAGGGAGGCTTAAAGTTTCTGCGGCAGGCTCTTTGTTCTTTTCCTCTTCTTTTTCTTTCTCTTCGTCCAGCAATGCTCGCTTGTATTGAAGACAAGGTATGGCACTAACAGGTACTTCATGTTTCCTTACACTTCCTGGCCCAAGAAAATATGGCTTAGCAAGAGTACATACCCTACTTTGTTTATGCAAATATAAAGGCATTCCACTGTTATGAGTTACTTGCACCCATCCTTCAGGCAATACATCAAAGTGATTGTGACCAATTTCTAAAAAAATTTTGACATATTCAAAATTTTTCCAAAAAGATGAAGTGATAGAAATAATAGATAATTACCATCTAACACAAGTTTCTCTTTTTCTTCATAAGGCATAGTATCTTTCTTGTCTTTTTTCCGACTTTTAAACTCTTCGGGCAATCCTACCAAATGATAGAAAGCATATTGCACAATGCAAATCTTCAGAATTAACTTTTAAGTTTCAATCAATATATTTATTTACCTTCTTCAAGCATAGCTTCTATTTCTTCATCTGGAACATCAGAATCTGTACTTTCATCAGTCTCACTATCAATATCAGAACAATTATTATCCTGGTTTGTGTCTAAATCATCCAATACATCAAATTGTCTTAAATCATCAGTTGTTGAAATATTTTCCATTATCATATCTGTTGATTTTTGATTTTGGCTTAAATTACTTAAACTGGTGCTAAATGTTTCTTCAGAAAACTCTTCGATTATAGAATTATTCCAATGCTCATTGATATCACCATTACTATTATTATCTACCTCCATACATTCTCTGTCCATTACAGAGAGCAATTTTATGGAGCATGGTGAATCTTGATAAGGACAAGATAAAAATTTACTTGAGACGTTAGTAGAATCAGCTTTGTCATTTTCTGAACTTGGCGTAGACTCCAATACTTCCGTTACATTCAGTTCCTCTTCAGTTTCCATGATGTATAGATTTATCTGTTAGGCTACTATAAAGTATAAAAGATATCAAAAGAATATAATATTACATAGCATATACTGATTATTGACTTGGCTAATTTATTAACACTTTAGTAGGGATATTTAGATAAGCAAGCTTTGAGTACAATTTAAAGTTAAACAATATTTTATCAGTAAAATAAAATCCATTTGTAAAATATAGTTTAGTCAGTATTAGAAGCGTTGTATGGCCACACCACTTTCACCAATGAGGCCAAAGTCCAATCGATTTGGAACCATTTTCAAACGGTAACGAAAATTGGACATTTGCATTAGTGTTAGCAGTCTGTAGCCTATCACATTCATTGAAAATAAACTGTTGCAATTAATGATCATTAAAATCTACTTGCTTCAGATGTAACTTCATAAGCTCAGCTCATTAATCCCATTACTAGACAAGGACAACATTAACCAATTGTACCCTGTTACTAGATGGAAAAATTTGCTGGCATGTTATGGAATGTTGTATTTCTTTAACTGATGCAGCTAATCTCTGAAGTTTCTTAATAATTAAATCTATATAATGATATAATATAAAGATATAAATTGAGGATGAATAGTAGAATATGCATTTATGTAATCACAAATATGACTAAATATTATCAAAAATTTGTAGTATGTGATATAAGTAATTACAAATTAAGCATTTTAACAAAATTGATTTTATTTATATATATTTTAGACTTTTAAATTGTTATTAAACATGGTACATTTTAAATAAAGAATGCAATAATTGACATGTAATCCATAAGACAGATGATAAATGGAGCTCCAAAAGATAAGTAATGCAATTTTCCCTTCTACAAAGCAGTAAAACTTATTATATGGATGCATTCAATATTCATTATGAATCATATTCAATTTTATTAAATTAAGTATTCAGACACTACTGCATGATAATGTTCGTTTAATCAATTTTAGAAAATTTGAATTAACATAACAAAACAGTTGCGATTCAATTTTCATGGAAAATATGGCAACAATAAAATTTTACCTTTTAATAAGTCACTATAAGCACAACATAGCTTAATTGTTTACTACGTTTTGTATTAATATATAGTAAAATATTGGCTAAAAAAATTGCTACATAATTATTGCAAGTCTGCAAATTGTTAATAATTTACAAGAATAAAGATAATAAAGCACATGCCCCACAAAAATTCACAAACATCTCAATTTAATCAACCCTAAACAGTGCAGCCCTCGCCCTAAGGTTGGTAGTGGGCTGTGGGGCAACGAGGCCAACGAGCGCTCTCTTCTTTCTTGCCGTGCCAATACTGCCAATCCCGAGACCTGAATCCGTTGTAATCCGTTGTACTTACTACTTCCGTAGTAAAACGTTAAGGTGCAGGTAAAGCAGAGTGAAACTATAGAGTTTGACGTCATAAAAGTCGTTTCCAGGCATAAGAATAAAATGTATAGAGAGGTATTCTCTTATCGAAAAAAAGCTCGGACAAATGTTTCTGGTCTTTGCCTCTAAATCCAATGGCTCCAAATGCTAGCAAGTGCTAGTCTCGAATGAACAGTCACGAAACTGGTCGCGACGATCGCCACGGTCGCGTCGCGTCGCCGCCACCAGTCGCCAATCGCTAATAGTCGCTATCACACGCTATCACGTGAGGTCAGAAATCAGGGATGGTGTCCGATGATTTCGACGACTAGCAGGGAGGCGAGTCATATTTGAATTTCTCGTAAAAATCATTGACCTTTCATAGGCGACAGCCCAACAGGATCAAAAAATTATTTCGTAAGTTCTTGAATTAAAGCCATTCCATACATGATTCAACAATATCTTTAGTAGTGTTATCGAGTCAAAGTTCCCAATTACTGTTGCAAGTGACGTTGCCAACCGTATATTTTGTTCCGGCTATTCGACTAATGTGTCAAAGCTTGTATCTCTTGTACTCTCAAGTATTTTAAAGAGAAACCATATTACAGGGATATTGAACGTGATCGATTAAAAAAAGTTGTCTTCGTGTTTCTTGAACTGTTTGACATGGTGAGCATCGAATTATTGATTTTACCACAGAATGGTTGCTTACAGGACGCCATTTATCAGTGAGGAAAAGAATAATCAGAGTCTACCAGTTTTCTTATTAACCCTGTAAATTCCAAGGCCACTGCTTCATTTCACTGACGTTTCTCCCTATTTTACTTATTTTCCTATATCGATCGACGTAAGATTTGCGCGCGCCATTTCAGTATTAATTGTATGTCACGTGGAAAGCGCGCCTAATTACGTAACGTTGCTTGCCAGAGATGGCATCGCGCAATGAGCCACACCCCCTTCCTTCATTGATCTTTTATCAATTGAAATCTTGCCAAATGGAAAAGCTGACCCATACTCATTTAGGTATAATATAATTATTCGTACACCAGTCTCTTACTTTACATTACTTTTACGTTGGAGTAAAGTGATGAGAGATATATCTATAGATATATAGAACAACATTATACTTTTTTTTATTTCACCCTCATCACCGCTTTTATTGTTTATCTCGGCTCCAACACAAAAGCTCCCCTAAATTAATTCCTCGTTCAGGTGTATTTTAAAATGTTACTTTAAATAATTACTATTGTACAGGTCTGCAGGAAACTAAAGACTACAACCAATTGCCAAGATGACCGAGTATTGGTTAATATCAGCACCAGCGGATAAAACTTGTCAACAGACATATGAAACTTTAAACAATTTAACGTCGAAGCAGAACTCTTTATCCGTCAATTACAAATTCCACATACCAGATTTAAAAGTTGGAACCCTTGATCAACTGGTAGGCTTGTCAGACGATCTTGGAAAATTAGATGCATTCGTCGAGCAAGTTACGCGTAAAGTGGCGACCTACTTGGGAGAGGTCTTGGAAGACCAAAGGGATAAGCTTCATGAGAACCTATTGGCCAATAATAGTGAGTATAAGTTAGATTGTTTTTTGTTCCTTTTCGAAGATAGGATTTTTCCTAGATCGGTAGCTACTCGTCGTCATTTTATTGGGATGCAAACTACACAATGATACAAGGGTTTAGAAAAGTTTTGTTTCAGCATCACCAAACCCCGTTAACGGGACTGTCACATTTCTGTGCAGTAAATGAAATTACGAATGTCCCGTAAACGATATCTTGTGATATTGGAGCAAACGTAAAAGAGTGGAATAGTAAAGCTGAAAGGAGACGTTTTGCATTATCATTAGATTCGCGCATTAGGAATGGAATTTTTAAACCCTTGTGAAAATATATCGATTGATCATTTGTGTTCGATGTTCCAATTTAAGGAGGTTCTAGCACTACGTTGATGAGGGTAGGAGGGGGGGGGGGGAACAAGTACAGACAAAGTCTTCGATTGTTTTATTCAGTAATAATAAACGTTTGTTATTTTTTATTGCACATAACGAAATATTATTGGTAACAGTTAAAATTTCAAGGATTGAAAGTGAATAAAGCTATTTTTTTGTGACTCATGAAGATATGGTTACTTTAAAAAAAATTCTTGAAAACTCGTTATCGTTATGATCTAAATAATAAATTAATCAAAATATTCTTCCATTACACCTATGTCTTTTCAGTATTTTAATAATTTTTTTATTCATGAACCAGCAAGTTGAATAATTGAAATTTTGTAAGTTTGCTCTGATTTATATTTATTCACAATATTTTGATTCTTCTGCAAATACCTTAACTATACAGCCAACCGAGTTACAAACCTTCAAAGTTTTTAATTACAATTTGTACAATTTGTTCACGATCCAAAGGATCAAATGAATGGAAACTGCAAATGCGTTTTAATTTCATTTATTCAAAAACTTACGTTTTTTACTTAATTTTAATCGCAAATACTACAATGCTGGAACCTCCTTAAGAATAATATTAGCTCAGGAATGCCTAGACAAATCCAATGCATATAACACGGAACATGCACACTATTTTTTTATATATACTATAAAGCACAAGCGTACTATAAGTACAAATAGTAACCTTCGATAGGCGTTGGTTTGGTTTTTAAAAGCTGCAAAAGATCCTCTTCAAACCAGAAGAGAGTTTTCCTGCAGATTAACGATAGTGAGAAAAAAGCCTATAGAAAACTATAAACGAGACTCTAATATTTCCGAAGGAGAACGTTTCATTCTTAATAATCCTAGAATTATAAAATGCTTGTGTGCAATTTTGTTAATTACAACAGGAATTATAAATTACAACTATGGTGCGTACTATTACCTGATGTAGAGATTCATTCGAATGGTTTCATTTTTCATCCTTCCTTGAGTTAAAACATAAGCGATTTAGCAGCAAGGAGGACAGAAGCAGTTATGGTACATACCATGTTGTAAAGCTTTATCGTGGAATAAGTAACTGCAGAACGCTTATTATATTAACATCTTAATTCGGCAACTTGTTCATTTCAGTTGTTTTATTTGGATTCTTTTACTTTATTTGCTTTGTTTCATTGTTTCTTCACATTTTCTATCCCCTCTTTCGATTCTCAAGCATCCAACTCCTATTATTAACGTGCCTGGTTTGCCTTTGATTTTTTCGACCACATTAACCCTGTTCCCCTTTATCCTAAACGTTTTATTAACAATAATTGCTTTTATACGTGCACCAACAAAAATCTGATTATTCCATATTTTTGTGAATGTTTAAAATTTCAAAGAGGTATCTACGAGGAGCCCAAGAGAGGCCCTACGAATGCACTATTAACGAAAGATAATCATATAAAACTGAGAGAAAAAAAAGATCCGTATCGGAGGACGCAAGGAGTGACTCGGGTTACTGTGGTCATTCGTGCAATTATATAATTTGGCCCATCCTGAAAGATCTCATTTCTTTTGCTTTCCTCCGTTCAATTATTATTCAAAAAAATTACACAGTGAATTATGAATTTACCCAAATGCCTGAGATAACACGTTTTTATCCTCTCTCTCTCTCTGTTCCACCGAGCTTCAATTTCTGTTCAACATTAATTTCTATTCATCTACATTCTTTTCATTATTCGTTGCTTATTAAATATTGGAGTATTTAACGGTTTTAACGATGATGCACAAGCAACAATTGTGGATAATGACGAATGACAATCCAACGATTCGTGTTTCTTGATATATTTCTAATTAATAAAACTATTAATTCTTCAAGATGAATGCTATTCGCTGAAGGATGAAGAGGGAGTAAAGAGAGAGTGGAGAGGGGAAGGGGGGGGGGGGTTAAGGAAGAAAAGCCGATAAAAATAGTGAAAATATACGTTAAGTACTCTAGTTGTCATCTTGAGTTTATTCAGCGTTTCGTTTCGTCAGCATTGTCGTTAGGCGTTTGCGTAGGAAGCAATAATAGTTGATGCGAGTCGTAAGAAAGTGTCGCGAGAGGAGATTGGGACTGGGCTGTAATGGATAGGTCAGACATCGGTGGACGGCGAGGGTTCGAGTCCCGACGGTGGTTCGGACACCCCACCAAACACACCAGTTACTCCGTCGTACAAGAACTCGAGGGAGCACCGTGAGCACCTGCAGAGGAAGTTGGAAAAGAAATCCGATGCAGAGCCAGCCGCTTCTTTAGGTCAGCACCACCACTACAGCCGCCAGAAAAATCATAAATGCCACTTTCATCATTGCCAAAGCCGTCAACATTATTGCCACAATCATCATCAAAAACACAGGCATCAGCGTCATCACTACCATCATTATCATGAAAAAGTTCGAAAGAACTCGCCCGATGGCGCGAAGCAGTCATCCTCTTCTTCCTCATCAGCGCTGTCGTCGACATCCTCGTCTCCATCTCGTTCTCCAACGTTGTCTTTGTTTCCCTCGTCGGCATCGTCTTCTTCTTCTTCCTCCTCCGTTGCCGCCGCTTCTTCTGCCTCGTCCTCGCCATCCAAGCAACTGTTACCGTCATCGTTTCACTCAGCCTCGTTCTCATGCCCATCGTCGTCCACTCAAAAACGACAGAAACAGTGGTCGACCCACGGCGAGCAAACTCGAGATTCCAATGACTCCGCTCATTCCTGCTATCATGTCAATTGGTGTGTGTCGTCGAGTTTGTCAACACCGTTTGGCAGTAGCGCGCCGAGCGACGCTGGCGACGCGTCGCAGAGCGGGCATAACCCAACCGTTTCGTCGAGTAATGGCAGAGAGTGCAGAGAATCGCATATTGGGATTGGACGTTGTCATCGCTTGGTGGCGGCTGTCGCAAGTGCTACTTTAAAGAATAAGCACTCCATCAAGACTTGCCAGAGGAGGGAGTGCAAAGCTGCTTCGAAATGCAGATCGATGGGAGGGGAGAAAAGTTGTTCGTTTAAGGATGAAGAGGGTGTGAGGAGGAAGGAGTGGGATAATCATAATTTCGATGATGGTGATGATGATGATATTACCGATGTCGATGACGATGATCCGGACGAAGAGATTGATCAAGACAATGGCGCATTGCCCAATCCAGGTATCCTTCCCGTGTACCATCGACAAACCTATAACCTCAGTTGTTCACATTCGGTTCAATCGCGTACATGGCAGCTCACGTTTTATCCAATGAAGCATTCTTCCCTTGCACCCTGGACTCGCGTAGTACCGCTCTCTTATATTCTGTTTATCATTGCTTAAAACTCTGTAAAGCTATCTATCTTCCCCTTCTTTCTCTGCTCCACTCAATCCGCTCAATCATCCATACTTCACTCGCCATTCCTCGTTCATTCACTAGTGGTAATCGTTCATCGTTTTTGTGTGTGCGTCCAGACGTACAAGTAATGAAAGCTTTCTACACGACCGTGCGCGTCTCGCTCGGCACACTGAGATTAATGGAAAGGACAAAAGACAAACCCGAGTAGAAAGCTTTTGCTGCTCCTCATTGTTCACACCTACATGTCTACTTTTTATAAACTCGAGTGTGCACGCGTTAATTCAATCTTTGCCGAATGTTGATCAAACACAAGAGCAAAATGAGCAAAAAGGGAGATCGTTCATTATAGCCGCACATTTGATCAGTTATTATTAAATCAATATACAGCTTGAGATAACAGTAATTAATCTTGCAAATTCTGTGCGAGACTCCTTTTACTGTGCCTCTTGAGTGAAAAGTACAGTTTTTTCATGCAGAGCTAATCAGCTAGTTTTGGCTTACCAAGCTTGTTTATGTTTTCTTTCCTATAGGAACATTCCGTTGCAGTTCGACGTGCACAAAATAAACGAATTACAATGGGAAAAGTATATAAATACGAACGAATTAAAAATACCTAGAACTTTTCAGTTAAAGCAATAACAGTGTTTGTTTGTTTTTTACGAATGGTCGACCCTCTTTCTGCGGAAAGAGCTCTCTATTTCTTGCGTCCTCTCTGCTCAGTCAATCTCCAAAGAGATAAGCTTCAAATTTTAAAATTATCTTTTTCACATTTTTTGAATCACTAGAAATTAGCTTACTCTACGAAAAAATTATTTTTATACTGGCTTACTAAGTAATCGAAAATTTTGCATTTTTCAATAATAATAAAAAAGGCCCAATGATGAACACTTATTGGCTTGGAGCACTCGTATATTTGTGTATGCACTATGACATCAGACTACTCGTCACAAAAAGAAACGCGTTATTTCCACATTACAGCCTCGATTCTGCTTCCGATATGACATATATATTGTTTCTTGATTTATCCTAATTTAAATAAAGCAATACCAAAAAGGAAGGTTACGATATAGTATGCTATATATATACATATTTATACATAATATAAGAAACAGTAATTTTATAAATTACGTTACATAGTAAGGCACAATAACAATATTAACAAACAAACGATACGTTCACGAATTTATACAAAACATTGTCACGTGTAAGCATCAGCAGCTAGCATGGTCGATAGAACTTACATGCATCAAAGATATTTGCACGGTACACGTTAAAACCATTGTGTGTATACCAAAACGAAAGAAAACGTTTCCGTCTACATTTAAAAACGTATTATACACCTTTTCTTTATGCACTTCTGCATGTATACATCATTTCAACTTGGCTTCGTTGATGCCTTCAATCATTATAAACAGTAGGTTCCCTCATACTTTGTCTCCTTTAAATATCGTCATCATTCAGCCAATTTCTTGGCGTGTAAAAAATAACTTTTTCCCTAGTCCACAAATTTATCTCGAACTAAGAAATTAGTCCAGTTGCACGCGTGTCAGTTTTTTTGCATAAGCTTTCGATCGTGTAGTCTTTGTTGGCATTGATACCTTCTCTGAACAAACGTAAAAATTCATTTTGCAAACTGTTCGGTAAAAACAAATCGAGACTTCGTGTGTATTCAAAGAGGATAATCCTGAATGTACGTAGAAATAGAATATTGCTTAAGTGTACAATCATGAAGGGTTGGTAAAAGGGTACGGTTCATAGTTGAAAAAGAGCTAGAAAAACAATAGAGAAATAGCATGAAAGAGAAAGGTATTATATGTACTTGTTTTCCTTAATTATTATTATTTAAGTTTATTATGAATAATATATGTTAGCCGCATGCATCTAATTATTTTGAGGCTCTGTTAAAGTTTTTCGTTTAATAGCAAAACTCTTTAATTGTTATTAATATATGAATCTTTGTTAGGTGACTTGCCATCGTACATAACACGATTTCAATGGGACATGGCGAAATATCCAATCAAGCAATCATTGAGAAATATAGCTGATATTATCAGTAAACAAGTTGGCCAGATCGATGCCGATCTCAAGACGAAGTCTACCACCTACAACAACTTGAAAGGCAGTTTGCAGAATTTGGAAAAGAAGCAAACGTGAGTTTTATAAAATTTTTAATAATTAGTAAGTATAAGCTTGCTTTATTTCTCCTTGCAAATAAATATATTTATATTAACATGGGAAATGCTTTGTTCACACAGGGGAAGTCTTCTAACGAGAAATCTGGCAGACTTGGTTAAAAAGGAGCACTTTATTTTGGACAGCGAATACTTGTCCACACTGCTTGTAATTGTTCCGAAGTGAGTAATCATTTCAACATATAATGCCTATCTTCCGCATATCGGTGTTTTATTAAAGCGTCATAGTGACCAGTTTGTAATTTCAGAACAAGCTTCAACGATTGGTTTAGCGTGTACGAGAAGCTGACGGATATGATCGTACCTCGCAGTTCTCAGTTGATTACTCAGGATCCTGAATATGGATTATTTACAGTTACTTTATTCAAAAAGGTTATTGAAGAATTCAAGCTGCACGCGCGTGAAAAGAAGTTTATCGTTCGCGATTTTATCTACAACGAAGAAGAGTTAGCCGCAGGTAAGTAATCTACTCGATGACGAGAGCCGATCTTTTCAACCCCTAGGATAAATGACAAGTGACATTTATTGATTTGCTGTGATTAATAAATTCAGGAAAGAACGAGATCACCAAATTGGTGACCGACAAAAAGAAACAGTTTGGTCCGCTTGTCCGTTGGCTGAAGGTAAACTTTAGCGAATGCTTCTGTGCTTGGATTCATGTTAAAGCACTCCGAATCTTCGTCGAATCAGTCCTCAGGTAAAAATTTCCTCTTATATATATGCATTACTTTTACGTAAAAATATCCGCACAATCTGAGATCATATTCTGCTTCAATTTTGGACTCCAGGTATGGTTTACCAGTTAATTTCCAAGCAATTTTATTGCATCCACATAAAAAGTGTGCAAGACGATTACGTGATGTATTAAATCAACTTTACGCACATCTTGATTCTTCTACGGCACCCGGTGGTCAGTCAGGCAATCAAGATGTAAGTTATGCCTATCTACACCATAGTGATGATTATTGTATCTACTGGTAACTACTGGACGCTCACTACCCTTTTTATCATTTTAACAGAGCGTTGATATTCCTGGACTGGGTTTTGGCCAAAGTGACTACTATCCTTATGTCTACTACAAGATCAACGTAGACATGATCGATAACAAAGTTTAAATCACGACAGATTCGAATTTCTTCCTGCATTCGTCAGCTTCTTTGTCCTTCTAGATAGCAATCCTCTAGCGTCTTGGATGTCTAACAGGCAGGTGCGTAGTAGCCGTTACCCCGTGTTTTGTCTCTGATTTGCCCGATCTGTATATTTCATTAAGAAAACCTTTAACGACCTGTTTCTATTACTTTTAAAAGTCTTATGCCCCCTCCTTCCTCCACCCACCCAAATTGCCCGCACGAATTCTATTTTTCTAGCGAATAACAATGTACACAGAAAAGGGGGAAATTTATGGCGCGTGTGTGTGTGTGTGTGCGTGCGTGCGTGCGTGCGTGCGTGCGTGAGAGTGTGTTTAGTGTCAGACAGTCAGTTTGTGAAAAATTCGTACAAAACGCAAATGTGCATTCGTTCATGTAAACAATCATCGAATGATTGTTGCTTATCCCGTATCGATGGAAATTCCTCGATCACGATGAGAGTATTAACGTTCCTGTACGTTGAATTATTCTATAAATTTGTATCATATGTGATTCGAATATTATGGAACGAGTATTTGAGAAAGGATAGAAGTAAAATTCAGTTTCCATAAATCGGCCGGAAGTACATACGCAAGTGAAAATAAAGAAAGATATTCACGTCAATATACAAGTCTTAAACACTAAGCAAATTAAAGACGCCGAGAAAATATAGTATAATGCTCTGTAAAAATTAGCCTAAACTGTATATTATAATAATAATAAAGGTTGATCTTGATTTATTTCTGCCCTGTTAAGAGAGAACTGTTATGAGAGCAGAAAGAGCTGTGAAAATATTAAAGAAAAAAAAAGAAGAGAATTATGATAATGATAATAATAATTAGTATATACAATATTTAGATGATTCATATGTTATAACACAAATTTTCAATATATTTTTGTCTTTGCTATTATTCGCAGGAAGCAATTTTATGTGTCATGTCTATTTTTTAAAAAAGTATACGTGGCAAAGTTCATTCCAAAATTTTTACAGCGTATAAAATTATATATAAATGTATATTTATTGTTTCCTCGAATTATCTTGTATGTTAAAGATTGTTTTCTATCTTAGAAAAAATATATCACGTTGAGGTAATCGTTAAAAACAAACCTTTCTGTCAATCTTAAAAAAGCCATTGCGTTTAACAAAATCTACCATTCCTTTATTTACGTATCACTCATGAATAAATAAGGTCCAAAGTTAAAGAAGAAATCTGTATTCTATAATTCTAATGATGCAGTATTTACTTACTTTGTGAAATATTACTTTATAAACATTGAAGTTATACGTTATCATAAGGAATAAATAAAAAATGTCATTGTGCTGTTAATTATGTTTTAATCATTGCTGTGTCAGTTTCATTATTTGAGGTATATATTCTATAGTGCATTCTATTTACTGCTAAAATTATGTCAACAGGTATACTCATCCAAAGTCTTGCAAATTTGGATGAATATTTTGAATACTGAAAATTGGTGGGACTTTCTTCATTTTAAGGAATGAGAAACCTTTAGGATCCTTGTGATATGTTACTACTTTTTATCAGAGCCTAAAGGAAAACAAAAATTAGATAATGCAAACATAAAGAATTGATCAAAAAAAGAATGTATAGATTAACAATTTCTTACATGTAAATTATCAATATCTTGGTCCCAATCTTGTTTTCCAATTAACTCTATTGCTTTCACAAATAAATCTGTAACTTTGCTAACATTCTCCTTAAACACCTTAAGAACATCCACAGCATGAACGTTTTCATCATTTTCCCTCCAGCAGTCATAATCCGTAGCCATAGCAACAGCTGTATAAAGAAGACCTGCTTCTTTTGCTAAAATGACCTAGGGTTGAAAATATGTTAATTGACAAAAACAAAGCTTGTAATAAATGGGAAAGTTATGGTACTTTTATGATCCTACCTCTGGGCAGATGGTCATGTTAACTAAATGCCCACCCCACATCCTGAAGGCATTGCTTTCAGCCTTGGAAGAAAATCTTGGTCCCTCAATAGTCACAACTGTACCTCCTTTTCTTATATCTATTCCTAACTCTTTGGCAGCTTGTAATACTATTTCAGAAGTTTGTGGATCAAATACTGGTTCCATGGGTAAATGACAAACACCAGAGTAACTAGATGAAGTGTTGTCGAAGAAAGTTCCTTTCCTAGATATTGTTCTATCCAAGAAGCTGTCAGGTAAAACTAATTGCCCTCTGTTGATAGATTCAATCAATGAGCCACAGGCAGTTGAAGCCAGAATGTGGGTACAACCTGACAGACGTAAAGCTTCTATGTTAGCACGATAATTAATATTGCTAGGACTCAATTTATGGCCATCTCCATGTCTGGATAGCAATACTACATCAACTCCTCCTATACACCCATGGTAGAGATTGCCAGATGGATATCCAAAATCATTTTTAGCATTCTCCAATTTTGTTACATCTTTATGAATGAAAATTTGACTAGGCGAATCGTCAAGACCGGATCCACCAATTATTCCTACCTGATAAAAGAAAGATGGTTACATTGTGATCAAAGAGTATTTAAAATAAAGATACCTTAATTTGATATTTCGGCATAATACAAGATTGATGGAAAGTCTTCTACAGACTGAAAACCTAAAATTTGTGTGAATGCTTGCGTTGAATTGATAGCTGCCAATAATTGCTGATTAGATAAAACGGTGACAGCAAAGATAAGAGGTGAGAAAAGCGCCAACACAGCACAGTAGCGTAGAATGTAGATTGTAGACTACTTATGTCAATTAAATGTACTATATAATATATCAGGTACACTTATCAGCGACCAATCATAAGGAACTGTAGAATGGCGGCTGATTTGAAAAATTAGTGCGCGTATTCGTGCCTCTACAAATCTACTGTATAATTACTTACGTTTGTCATTGCGATAACAAAACAGGAAAACGTGTCTAAGAAAAAAACTGGTAGAAACAACATTTTTTGTACTTGGTTTTTTCTTCTAGCGCTGCCAGTTTCTTTTATCACTCTTTTTTCGTTTCATTGTCAACAACATTTCTTCTCTCTCTCCCTCTATCTTGGTTTTTCCTAAGAATTAGCGAAATCGAAGTAGTCAATGTTACACGTAGTCAATAAAGGATGACGCACATGCTCTCTACACCTCATTAGAGATATATGAATGCTGCTGCGCGATGTGTTTAGGTCCAGGGTCGAGCCACTCGTAAGTTCCATTATTCATCCCGTTTCCGATATAAATGGCTGAGCCGTGCGAAGTGCACGGAGCACAATAAAAGTAGCTTGCAAGCAATAAACATAGAGTAGTTTGATTTTTACAGGGTTCTGGCATTGACGTTGTAGAACCTGTTGAACATCGAAAATGAGGAGGACGATTGTAATTTTACTAATTGGACTAACGGTTGGTGTATTCGCGGAGGACGATAAACCTGAATATTACACTGGAAAGTGGAATGATCTGAACACCCATGATATCATTGACAATTCTCGCCTTTTTAAGAAATACAAGCAATGCATCTTGGCTGATTCCAACGTGGGCTGCCCCCAGGAAGTGATCGAGCTAAAAAGTAAATATACAGAATTCTATAATCATTTTTGTTAATGAAATTATATCTCGATAAATCTAACGAATTATAAATGATTTTCGCAGAGGTTCTTCCCGAAGCATTGGAAACTGTGTGCTCGAAATGCTCAACTGTACAAGTGGAGAAGATACGCGATACATTGAAGTATGTCTGTGAGAAGCGTAAGGCCGACTTTGACGAACTCTTGAAGCACATCGACCCTGAAGGAGCGCATCGTCCGAAATTCGAAGAGAAATTCGGTGCACTTGGATGTTAATTATGTTTTCCCACATTCTCTATTGAAATACAATATACTATATGCATATTATACACTAGTGTTTTGAAGTAGAACAAGTCCAATTTTCAATGAGGATCTCAATGAGCACCATGCAAACTGCGATGCCAATACCAAATAATAGGGAGAAGAGTGCCGGGCTAAATTCTTTCAGTGCCACTGGTACAGGAATGGAGCTGTGACTCTCCGGGCATCGAGGTCTCCTGGCGTGCCAGACATCTCGTAGTCGATTGGTCATTCCGTGCTCCATGATTTGTCGCAATCTGTCGAGGTTACAATAATAGAATCTGCTTATATAGAAGTACAATAATATTTTTAGGCCTGCGCACCCGTAAACAACCATTTTCTTAAAAGGCGAGCGTTTGCTGGTGATCATGCCGATATGACGAGGTGGAAATAGTTGAACTTCAGCCAGATCGCATATCTCATCTTGATCGAACGTATCCTGTACGATAAAGAGTACAGTTTCGTTAAACGAACAAAACGAAATAAGAGTTTATAAAAAAGTATTTACCTCGATTATCTTGTAAGCTGTGGCAATGTCAACATGAAAGGCGAAGCCTCCTAAGCGGGCTTTTTTTAAGCCTTCTGCGGCACTAAAATACTGGCTCACCTTTCGCTTCTTGTTCGGCTTTACCTTTCTTTCATTAAGCTCTATAGCCACCGGATCAGTCGTTTGCTGCTCAACAAATCCTCATTATTGTAATTTTAATAGCTGCATTTGTAAGACGCTTGATTATACGACTATTGTATATACAGACTGTTAGATAATCGCGATTATAATCAATGTCCTCGATGCCAACTTCCAAGCTGCTGTCCAGTATATCTTTAATATTGTTGATAAAGCGCGGAGGTTCCGATAATAAGAAGCCAACAATACTGGCCGAATAAAATTGAAAGAGTAGCAAACCCCAAAGGAACAAAGAAATGTAAACTATTCTTCCAGAATATAGACGTGGTGTATCGCTAAGTCCTTGCTGGCAAATAGATGCCGTTGTAATAAGGGCTGTTTCGGAGGTTGGATTTCCTACGAGACTGCATGTGAGTTTTTCACTCGCTTTATAACGAATCTCTATTTTAACAGTGAGTAAGAGTAGTAGCCAGTATACAATGGCAGCCAAAAGAATCATCCACCACACTTTTTCCTCGAAAGGCTTAAGAAAAACGTTTCTAAGCTCGTTTTTCTTTGGATGGCGAAAAATGAAGCACGGCCTGCAAAAAAATTAATTATTATAAATACTGTCAATTGTATTTGGTATTACATTACATGTGACTAATGTGAAGAATTCTTTTTAAATTCCATTCGGTGATTGTAAAAAGGAGTTCTTTCTAGAGCTAACGCCTTAAACTTTTTGTTCTATTTATCATAAATTAAAGCTTCAAAATTGTTCTACAAGAACTCTTGAGGTAACTGGGATACTATACCTAGCAACATAAGTTTGTACAGTATATTCACAAAAATCCATTCGTTCTTGCTTGAATCGAAATGGTGCAGCGCTTATATCCACGATTCCATTTATCATGTCTCCGAGTATTCCATTGAAAGTACCATTGCCAGTCTTGTAGCCCCATGTTTTGGCTCTCGTCATGTGAATGCTTGTAGAAGCAAAGAAGAGTAAATTTGTTTACTAATTTAAAGCACTGCATAATAAAGCACGATAGATTACGAGAAGCTATTACGTAAAATTGTAGAAATCCTTCAATTGTAGAATCAGAGCATAATGGAAACGTATCAAGCTATCTAAATGAGGTTTGATTGGCGTAGTCAGATAGGTATCGTAGTCCGGCAAAGTAGGATGATTCAACTAATGAATGGAGAATAATTAAAGGCTTCAGATTCTTGGTATTTATATAAACTGTGCTCTACGAAGCAACCCTCGATAGCTTACTACTATTGAAAAATTTAACACAAGTCCGTGCAAATCCTGACGACGTTTGAATTTGTATTGCCTGAGGCCAATCGACAATCCCTCCTCATCATTCCAAGAACCGATAAAAGTGACATTTAGCTTACCACCATTTCGATAACTAGGATTGTAAATATCATAAAGAAGGTAATTGTTATTCCCTTGTAATGCCAGTGTCATCTCGGAGGAGACGGTTAGAGGAAGATTTTCCAGCATTGTTTTTGCCGTCTCTATCTGTCTGCCGCTATGTAAAACCAGCCAGTAGTACGATTCATTGAATGGCAATTGGTCCCTGGCGAGCTGTCCACCAACAGAACATAAGTATCTTTTGTAAATCGACATATCACCAAACAAGTATGATCAAGTGTTTACCGACCTTTCCAAAAAGTTCCACCCTTTCAGGACATTCGAGATCCAATACAACGCCTATCCTATAATAATTTACCGCCATAATTGATTTTAATTCGATATTATCTTGCCGAACGTCGACGTAGGCAGTCATCATTTCCATTCTGGTGTCTCTCTCGAAGAATTTCATTTTCTCAGCACGAGCTTCATCCCAGCAGGCAAAAATAACGACTTGTCTTATACGATTGAATTGAAAGTAATGCCTGACAAAGGTTGATGCGATATTAGCTGCACTAGCCGATAGCGGGATTATCGAAAGGGTCAGGAAGCAGCTAGCGAAATTCATGACTCCTAGTGCAGCGTTATGCCTATAATAGAGCGTGGGTTTCGAAGTGCATTTGGCGACATGAAACGTCTTATTTACAAAGCAATATAATTGTGCATCGATATTTCCGACAAGCTATCATTACGCTATTACTATACAGCCATCTGGTCGATTCTCATAGGAACATTTCTACAAATTGCTATCCATTCCTATGACAATTGAATTAGCGAAGAACATTTCTGCCAGCATTACGCAAAATGAAAAGCTTATTCCCAGCAGTAAAGCAAGCAATGCTGGACTAAACTCATGAATCTGTACAGGTACTGGATTGGAGTTATGGCTTTCCGGGCACTGAGGTTTTCTCTCGTGCCAGACCTTTCTCAAGCGATAAGCTAGTCCGTGCTCCACTATTTTTCTTAACCTGTCAAACGATAACAATAATTAATATAAATAGCAGTAAAAATAAGAATAATACTTACGCGTATGAAAGCATTTTCTTAAACGGTGAATTCTTGGCAGTTACCGTCGAAACATACTTGGATGGAAAAAGTTGTACTTCTTGAAGCTCGCATATTTCATCTTCCGAGAATGAATCCTACAGATCGTATGATTTTTGTATATTATAGCATTATTATTATACTCAACACCCATTGTTTATATAAGTACTAACTCTGATTAATCTGTAAGCGGTTGCTGAGTCAACTTGAAAAGCAACACCCCCACGCTGTACAGCTTTCAAACCTTGCGTCGGTGTCAAATAACTCTTTCGTTTTTTATTTTTTTTTATTTTTTTCTCCATGATCTCGTGCGCTAAAGGATCGCTAGTTGTCTAAAAAATAAAATGAATAGTGTAAATGGACAGCGTTCCAAGCAAAAGATGAAATCTTTCATGACCCGTGGATTGATGCTTATAACCTTGAGAATTATTTTGCTTGTCAGTTTTTCTTAAATAACATTGCAAATTTTTAAAATAAATTTTGACTACTTTTTAATTTAGTGTAGCGATTTTCCCACTAAATTTCTAGGATTTATCATTATGACTTGACTCGTAATACAATCTGAGAATAGTACAGCACGGTAATCAAAAATATTCACGCCAACGCATTAATTCACAGGTCATGAGACTTTACTTTAAAAGAGATTATTTAACGTACAGCAAAATAATCATAATTATAAGCTATATCTTCAACAGTAATATCCAAATTGCTGTCAACCAGAGCTTTCAAACTTGTTATAAAACGCGGTGGCTGTGCCAATAGAGACCCAACTATGCTAGCCGAATAAAATTGATATAGTACAAAGCCCCAAAGGAACAGAGAGAGAAATATTATTCGTCCTGAATAAACGCGAGGACCATCGCTAAGACCTATTATAGTTAACAAGAATTATAATAATTACAGTTACAATTTTTCAAGGCGCTATACCTTGCTGGCACACAGCAGCGGTTGTTATTAACGCTGTTTCCGACTCTGGATTGGTCTCAAGTGTACAAGAAGGTGGCTCATTGATAAGCTTCAAACGTAATTCCAGTCTGACGGTTAACAGCAATAATAACCAGTAGATAATGGCAACTGATAATATCATCCACCATACGTCTTGTGTAAAGGGTTTTAAGAAAACGTTACGAACTTGACTTTGTTTAGGATGGCGAAAGATAATGCAGGATCTATATGGCCGTGAAGAAAAAACTTTCTTAAAACTCTTAAGATTTACAATTTTCTATAGGGTTTACCGGGCGATATATGTAGGCACTGTATACTCCAGTACATCTAATCTCTCCCTCTTGTATTGCATCGGTGCACCGCCTATGTCAACAATACCATTTACTATATCGCCAACAATTCCATTGTAAGTTCCATTTACCAAATAACCCCATGTATTTGTACGTGTCATGTGTATGCTTCGATTCAGAAAATTGTAAAGTTATTTAATATTAATTATACTGCCATATAGATATTTTAATATAAAATTGCGTAGAAAGGTATAAATACGAGAAATTGAAGGTGTCCCTTAAATGAAGTATGATGTTGTAATGAAAGCGTATCATAGTATCCAAATGACGATTGTTCGGAATAGTGAGGTAATTCACTAAATCCGGATCCGTTTGATAGTTGAGCTACAATAGAAAAAATAATAGCGTTACGAGTTTACAAAGACAAAGAAAAGGACAAGAGAAAACTTTATACAAAGATGGAAAAGTTCAGAGTCAATCCATGCATGTCCTGGCGTCGTTTGTATTTATACTGGTGAGTGAGTTGGTCATCGATACCGTTTCTTTTGGTCCAATAACCCATGAAAGTTATATTCAAGGGGCCACCGTGACGATAACTAGGATTGTATACGTCGTAGAGGAAATAATGGTCGTTATTTTTCCACAATGCCAAGGTCATCTCCGTGGCTATTGTCAGTGGTAGATCCTTCAAACGTTCTACCGGTATTTCCGATGATTTGCTCAGGATCAACCAGAAGTAGCTCTCGTTGAAGGCTATCTTTTCCTGCACTATCTACAAAAAACTGCAACTTATCCAACTATTACTATAAGTTCTTTTAGAAAATTTGTGGAGTTTCATTTTATAAGACTAAAACAAAATTTTCTGTGTAAACTTTTTAAGAGTTTTAAGATATTTTCTATTGTGTAATAAGAATTCAAAGAAAGTTATTTATAGCGAAAGAAATAAAATTTCCGAAGAATTCTTTTTGATCACTGAATAGCTACGCTCAACTCCACAGATCAAACGAGCGTTTTACGTTTCACCTGTTCAAAAAGATTATTGGACTCGGAGCAATCGAGATCGAGTACCACGCCTAACCTATACTGATTGATTTGCAAGGCTTTTCTCATTAATTTTCCATCAGCGTCTCTAATGTTTACAAAAGATGTTTTGATGCCAAGTAAAGTGTCCGAACCGAAGAAATCCATATTACCTGAAAACGAGAAAATTCTAATACTAATAATTAAAAATGAAACATAAGAAGAGAATTACCAAAGGAATCCCAGCATCCAAGAATCATAATTTGATGAACATATTTATTGGTGAAATAGTCCCTTGTTAGGCTCAATGATATGCTGTTACTTTGGATGCATTGGCAAACGTCTATTTTATCATGGAGAATTAGAGAGATGAGACAAAAGCCTCTAACATATTTGGCAAGAAAGCTCCTCATAGCTTCGTGCTAGTACTGGCAACAGTGGCAGCTTTCAAGTTTCAATGTATATAGAAACAGTAGGTTGTCGGTTGGCGTCTCACTGTCAGGGTGATATTATTCATAAGAAACGACTGCACGCTGTTGTGATTTGCTTGACTAGATAATAGAGTAGACACTCGCCTCTTTAGCAGTATAAGCACTATATTACATATGTATAACAACACGTGTATCATCTACATATTAAAGTCAAAGCTATAAACTTGGTTTCTTTGCATTATGAACGCCAAGTATCTATCCTCTTCTAGTTCAACCCTCTTCTATTTTCGAACAAAAAAGATAAACAATTGAACGAGGATGAATTATAAGAAAATGACCCATTATTAGAGTATTCGGAGGTGTAACTGTGGCATCCGTCAAAACACATAATTATGGCGCGCTCTCGCAACGACTCGAAATGGTTGCCCATAAGTATACAGCACGGGTATGCAGTATACCAACACCACTCTTCTTAGAAATTAAAACGACAGTAATCCACAAGACACAAATTATGTTGCACATGACATCCCGAGTTCGATCTGCCTGTAAGAAGACGCGTGTTTGCTCGACAATAATTAGTCCTTCGAGCTTATATCACTTGACGAATAGGTTAGCTACTCATTACACGTCGGAAAGAGGATTCAACCTAAGTTTACCGTAGGCATATTAATTGTATAGCTGAATATGACACTAAGATGTATAAATATCGAGCAAAAATCTCAAAGTGGCGTAGTTGGGAAAAAGCGAAACAGGAGGCAGAATTGAAAACAAGAGATATAAGTGTGTGTATGTGTGTGCTGCAGTGCGTGCGAGCGGGATACACTAAACAGGAAAGTAAACATGATCCGCCTTTTAGGTTCAATTTTGTTGTACCTTTTTCTGACTTTCGAGTATGGTCTTGCGGATGAAATGTACTCCGACAAGTATGACCACGTTCGAGTGGAAGATATTCTAACCAACGATAATGTTCGAGAAGAATATTACAATTGCTTTATGGACACTGGACCGTGCGTCACCGAAGACGCTGCATATTTCAAAGGTAATATGACAAAACAATAATTTTATTGCAGCAGCATGATCTGTATTCATATCAGTGTAAATTCGTCCTCAGGAAATTTCGTCGAGGCCATGGCAACGCAGTGCAAAAAGTGTACGCAGAAGCAGCAGGAGAACTTTGAGAAGGTGATTGTTTGGTACACGGAGCATCAGCCGGAAAAGTGGCAAGCCTTGGTGGCTAAAACTTTGGAAGATGCTAAGAAATTAAACATTCAAACTGAAGCATCTACGCGATAACCGTTTTTTCTCGCTCTCTTCCTCCTTACTACTCTGACGATGCAGAATACAGAAATGTCAGGACACACCAACAAAACACACAAAATCGCGCGCGGACACACACACCTACAGGGAAGTAAAAAGAACAAAAATATTGTAGATACTTTGTGAAATGTAATGCTATTACGGCAAGTAGTGCTATACAATTATAAACAATGTTTTCTTGATCGACCATATTGTATCAATACTACAGTTTGTTAAATAAATTAATGTATTATTGATAGAATCATACATATATATACATGCGTTATAATAGCCCCAATTGTTATTGTTTATAAAGGATGATGAGGAAGAAGAATTCTTATTAGAATTGTATAAGGAATATGACGATTCATGGTTTTTATCTCGTCAAGCGTCATGTCAATATGTTGGGTACATATGCGCCAAACGATAATTACAATTGTACACGGATTAATTAATTTACGTAAAGATAGGTAGATCTTAGAATAGGAAGGGGTAGGTTTTGTCCATTATAAATAGTACGAGACAATAAGATGGATATTTCAGTAAATTTGTAACAAGATAAGAGAGAATATGCGGGGTGTTGCGCTAACGATTTTAATGGTGCTTGCTGCGGCAATTTTCTGTGCCTATGCCCAGCAGGAGGAACTCTATTCGGACAAATATGATTACGTAAATGCTGATGAGATATTGGTAAATGATCGCTTAAGGGATCAGTACTATAAATGTTTCTACGGCAGTGGTCCCTGCGTCACCGCAGATGCGAAATTTTTCAAAAGTAAGTAATACTATATATATATATATATAGTATTTTGTAGCGATAAAAATAGAAATTAATAGTACTACAAAAAACGGTATCTTTCAATAGACAATTTTGGAGAAGCCATTGTTACCAAATGCAAGAAATGTACGGAGAAGCAAAAAACCAATTTTGATAAAATGATTAGCTGGTACAATGAAAACGAACCTCAACAATGGGAAGCATTGGTGAAGAAATTCGTTGAAGACGCACAAGCTGGGATTAAACCCGACAAAGAATAAGCTGTTAAAAAATGAACATAAGGGGTACTACCAGTTATTGATAGCTTATAATTTATTCTACAGGGTGGTGCGAAAAGTTAGTGCGCAAAGTGAAATTTTTTCGATGCGCTCAAATTTTTTTTGATCACAGCGTGAACAAAGTTAATAGCTGTGTGAAAAGTATCCTTTGTGCGCATCGAAGATTTACTTTCGTGCAAACTTTGCTCACTACCGAGTAGACCACTCTTTTTTGCACAGCAGTATGCAAAGTTTTTGTGTAAAGTAAAATTTTCAATGCGCAGAAAACTCTTTTCATCGCAGCACGTGCATAGTTAATAACTGTCTGCAAAATTTTCCTTGTGATTAAAAAATGTAATTTCCCACTAGGTTTACTCACTCCTGAGCAGAAAATATCATATGCGACACGTGCGCAAAGCGTTCTTTTTTCTCGCTCGTGGAGAAAGAAAAACTCGCCTATGACTCGTGTGGCTCATTTTCTGCACGTGGAAAATAGAACGCTTTTCGCATTATTAGCATAATTCACTATTGCCTGATTATTAACGCAAACTTGTTTCACACTGGTCAGAGAACATATTAATGGTGATGTATAAATATATAAATATATAAATATAGTGTATATATATAATATCAACAAGTAAAAAATTAAGGACCTCCCCTCATTTCAATGACCCATACATAGATCCGCTATGGCATTCTCATTAACATAAATTAAAATATATATATCTATCATAAAAATACTGGTTCTGAGCGGGATTGAGTTTTAAGAGGGGGAGGTGAATCGGCTTTGGAGAGGGAGGAAGAAGAGAGGATTCGCAAGTTTTTTGACACATCGCGTTACCCGTGTCGTCCCTTTGCAATTACGATTAAACGCTTGATTAATGATCTTTTGTGGACTCGTGTAAAATGACTTAATATAATTAACGCTTGATCGATCCTATCTAGAAATACGAGGATCGTGTGTGTGTGTGTGACTGTAAATGCATATGCGAATGTAAGAAAAAAATACGTACAAATAAGTGGGTAAAAATAAAAACTTGTTCTGTGGTTTTACGAAGGACAGAGGAACCGGAGGCAGAGGACTGAGAGGACTCAGGGCCCCGGGCCCCGGGGGACGGGGCTCGGGGTCGGTCATGACATCAGCGTTCTCGAGAGCAGAAACTTGGCTCAATTACCTCGGTCTTCCCCCTATAAATGCAGTCGGGTCGAGCATCATCGAATATTCAGTCCTAACGAAAGATAGCGTAAGGCTGCCTTGCTAGCGCTTTTCTTAATTTCTTAAACATCTTCGAAAACCACACGAGACACAATGGCCAGACGAGAATTGATCATATTATTCATTGCTTCGGTTATTCTTGTCGCCCTTGCCGAAAAGATTCAATTGTACACAGACAAGTACGATCATATCGATGCAGATGCAATTTTAGAAAACGAGAGGCTTCGTAATCAATATTTAAATTGTTATCTCGGTAGTGGACCGTGTCTTTCTCCGGACGCAAAGTTCCTAAGAGGTAAGATTTTATTTTTAAATTATTTCTTTCTTGTTTTATTCTACGTGTTTCTCTTTTTAATATAATACATTACGCATTATTCAATCAATCTTCGACACGTGGAAAGGTGTTGTTACGCTATAGTGCTCATTTTAAAGAAATTAATACAAAAGTGCTGAACTATGCAGACCTACTTATAGCGTCACATCGCAACAAACGTGCTCGACACAAGCTTCCCTGTGTCACGTTACATTCAACACGCTTATAATTTTTCAGATACCTTTCCCGAAGCTTTGGCAACCAAATGCAAGAGATGTACGCAAAGACAGAGCTTGTTTTTCGAAAAAATAACTCTGTACTTTACGGAGAAGGAACCAGCAACTTGGAACAAAATTGTCATGAAAGCGATTGAGAGGTCTAGAAAGAAAAACTGATTTTTCTATATACTATCATACGCGTGTACATTAATTTTATCAGTGATCAAAAAATTATCTACGTTTTCACATTAAGATTTTACGTGTTAAAAATTGTGAGTTTGAGACTGCATTTCCAATCATGTCTAATTTTTAATACTTTTGACGTTATATATTTTTATAATTTTTCCTTCTTTTATATCCTCTTCCCTACATCCTTCGATGAGAAGCCCTCACACCCTGCGAGTCGCTTACAATATTTTAAAGAGGTTGCGAATAAAAACGACGAAAATAGGAAATTGTATAACGCACAAAATCAACCGCGCGCGCGCGCGCACGCACGCACGCACGCGCACACACACACACACACACACACAATACTAATGAGATAAGCCCTTGTTGAAGTTTGTCTTTCTTCTTTAAGAAGATATTTTTATTTAGTCTAGTAGAAACTCTTCAAAATCTTCAGTGTATACACCATCTGGATCGTACTTCTTCAAGAACAATTGCCATACGTCTGGCTTCTCCTTCATCAAAAACACCAGTACTTTCTTCGTAATAGCTTTTTGCTTCTCGGTACATTTTTCGCATCTAGTTGCCAATGCCTCTGGTGCTATTCCTGTAAAATACAAGAGAAGGGAGAGAAAATAAGAGATTAAAATCATGAATGAAAAACTATATAAAATGTACTACACATACGGGAAGAACGCGTAGAACTTGTTTTTAGAAGGAGACGTGAAATTGATAAATTCAAGGTAATCCAGTGTCAAAGAGATTCCTCGGGCGAACGAATTCGCTCAACACTGAGATTCGAGTGAGAAGAATTTGAAATAAAAATATGAGTGGGGGAAGGGGGAGGGGGGGGGGGAGTAGGAAGAGGAAAAAGACGAGTTTTGAGATCGGTGAAAAGATATTTGAGGATGTGCAGACTATTCGTTTAGTAATGGTAAAATGACTCGGTAGTGCGTTTTATCTGGAACTTACGTCTCAGGCTTCGGCCATCAGCAGTACAGGGACCTTCGTCCAATAAGCAATTAATGTATTGCTTCAACAATCTGTCGCTACTCAGGATGGAGTCCACATCAATTTTGTCGTAAATATCTGAATAATATTCTGTGCTCCAAACTAAACCACAACCAGCGAAAATCAAAATTAATATTCCTCGGAGCTCCATCGTAATAAAAAAAGTCTAACTGATGCATCACACACGGCTCCGCCTCTATTTAAAGTCGACCGCATGGTAAGTAAACATTGATAATAAAGCAATCCTTGATATGATATATTCATATAAAGAGGTTTTATTCACGTATATCAGAAAAATCGTCACGCTCCAGGGAAATATTGATTAAAACATTCCTCGAGAGCGTGCTCTTTTACAATTGCCAAATCGTTTAAACGACGTGCTATATCGTAAAATATTTTATTACCTAAAGTCTTGAACCAAGCATTAATTTCCTGTTTGACTTATGTCCTTACCGGAAGTACATTATTGAACATATATACTTGTAAAATTGTGAATTTTTATTCCACTTTTGAATGACATTGAAAATACGAATATATTTACATTCAAACAAAAGGGACATTTTATGTACATATTAAACATACCTCTTATTTACACCACCCAAATGACAACGAATAATGCATATATCTACTACACATCTACATAATTAATAATATACTATATAAAAACTGGTTAGAGTTCTGAGACACCGATATAACAGATATTAAAGTTGCTTTTCTCGTACTAACATTTCGTCCAAAATAGTAATTCTTCCAACTTCGTATGAATCCATAAATCTTACGTGTACTCCTCTCTCTGTAAAAACGTTTAAAAACATGACTTATTTGTTATATGACGTTTCCCATAAAAAATTGACTTTTTCTTACAAGACATAAAAAAAAACAAGGCTAACATAAACACAATGTTGACAATAACAACATTACAAGAGAGAAAGAGAGAGAGAGAAAGAAAGCTTTTTGCGTTTATTCGATAAGAGTAAAAATCGCTTTTATTTCATATAAAATTACACTACAGTACTAACGTTACATCTAGTCATTGTCGAATATAAAATTAACATTGTGTCAGCTCAAGCGAGTTGCGAAAAAGTCAAATAAAACGAAGATTTAAAATTACGTGGTTGATTCAATGTGCCTAATGAATTTGGTGATTCTAATTTTTAGCTTTCTGTACCTCCAGCAGAGCTTTAATCCCAAAGGTGGCAGCAATTCCCAGGCCAAACATCAATAAATGTGGTAAATATTTTCTGCCGGGTATGTCAGGTCTTTTTGCTAGTAAAAGTCTTAATAAAGTTAATTTCCTGTCCGAATAAGGTGGATAACGGCAACTGTAAAATAATATTATTCAAAGTAAATAATCTGATAAACTTGCTAACATATATATGAAGTTAGATGACGTTTAAATAATATTTCCAACGCAGCAAACGGATATAAGTATAGAGAAATATATTTACGAAGCTAAAGCCTCCGCCATCTTGTTGAAGTTTCGTGAAAGTACACCTTTCTCATGTACAAATGTGTCATAAGAGTACTTTCCGTGATAAGCGCCCATTCCAGAGAACCCGATTCCTCCAAATGGTAAACTATCAACTATGGAAATGACAATTTAAATAAAAATCTTATTTAGTAAAATCAGTTATTAAAAGCTAAAATTATTTCTTTAGTGAAACTACTCTTCTAATTAAAACTAAATCAACTATTTTCAATAATCTATTGGTCACTAAAAAGCAAAGCATTTGAAACTGTGGTGTCAGAAAGCATTAAAAAAAATATATTTCTTATATTATTTCAATTTAAATATATATATATATATATATAATATTGTGCCATTTGGCATGCTAAGTATATAAAGCAAAAGCAATTTACAAATATAAATAAAAATATACCTGCGGCATGCATCATTGTGTCGTTAACAAGCACAGATCCACTAGACGTGTTATGAATGATTAATTCTATATCTCCCTTATTTAAGCTAAAAATGTACAGTGCCAGCGGCTTGTCCCTATATTAAAGATATCAAGTAGTAATAATAATAAAGACAATTTACAAAATTTCCATATGTACATGAAATTGTGAAAGGCTTATTAATTGAACATATGTTTTAATTGTGCTAGCGTATAACTGCAATATTTAACAAGTTTCCTTAAACCTACATAAAACCCATCACCATTATCTGTAATGCAGTGTTCAATCTCCATTTTACAGAAACCCGTAACAAGCCCTTAATTATACCGGTCACCGATTTTTCATTAGACTAATGCTATCTTTACACCTGACAGCCGTATCTAATTGAGTTAACATTTAGTTTCGTGTGTGAAGAGGCGCTCTTTATAACCACGTCCATTATTTAACCCTTTCAGAGCACACTAAACCTAATAGACGCATTTTAATACACTATTTGATACAAAAAAATTTCTAGGGATACTGATTACGATTATGAAGTTGAAATTACTATTTCTATTCTGTTGACTATAAAATTCATTATATCATGCAAATTGATTTTAATTTTATTAAATGAAGCTGCACTTGGGTATATTTGTTTCTTAGTCTGTATATTGAACAACAAAATTTTTAGACGAATAACTTATTTTCTGATTCTCCCTCCACCTTTTTTTCAGAAAAATAGTCATTTGTAGGATTTTATTTGTTTACCACATTTACAGAATTATTTTTTACTGCATGGATACTAATACATTTATCAGTATCCAGTTTGAAGGTTCAAAGTTTAAAAACTTGATTTCAAGTACTATTAAATGTGATGGCAGAAAAAGCAACGTAGTAGATGTAAACGTAAGTCAAGACACGAAAGTGGAAAGGTAAGCGGTGTGAAGCCAATGTGCTTACGCTCCAGTTTAATTTAGCTTGTATTACGTTTGCTTTTACTACGTCACGCTTGGCGATCTCCATCATTCTAACTGAGATATAATAAAAAACATGAAGAAACCCAATGTACCATATACATATATATTTTATACATATTATACACTACTTCTGAAAGGGTTAAGGGAGATTTTCGAAGCCGGTCTTTATCAATATTTGCAGGGAAATATTCGAATAATAGTCGAGCCGTTTTCATACATGGATAACACGACGAATGAGCCAGTGAATACAAATTTCTCTTTGAGACTTTGTAGCCTTCCAATTAATTTAATTTTCATCGCTGCTTACAATGTCTTGTTTTTAAAGAAAAGGATAATGCTTACAAAAAGTTTCAAAGAATTCAAAGACTTGACTATCTCATTCATCCATGGTTTCTAGCCGGACCGTTATTCATGTGTGACCATACTTAAGAATTGAATTAAATAAAAATTTAATACTATTAATACTGACTGGAGAATTTTAATATTTCTCATGCAACGCTCGAAGAGAAGGTAACTACAATAAAGTGTTGTAGCTTCTATTATTACTGAAAGTAATCTTTTCAGATCTGAGTATAAAGGGCAACAAGGTCGCTTCAAGACCGACTCACCGGCATATTGCATTATTGTATCGTTGACACATACTGCTCCACTACGAGTTTGTTTTATTATTAGATCTCGCACTCCATTGTCCTTGGTAAATATATACATCACAAGGGGACTTTCGCTAAGTTTAAAAAGGTCATTATTATACTACACATTATTTTTCTTTTATATAAATACCGCTCTATGTATATTTATTTACATATATACATAAGAGTACCTTTTACCTTTTATATGTCTATTCATCTGTAATGCTAAATGAAAAGAAAAGTATTTATACCGAAACTATAAAAATACTGAGAAAACTGCAACAACATAAATAATTTTCTACGTCAAACATTGACAAATTAAAACATGTGTCAAGCCGAAAATAACAATAAAAAAAACTATGAATAAAAAAACCAATCAATGTAATGAATGAGACAGGGAATAAAATTTAGATGGTAGAATTCAGTAATAGTAACAACTCCCCTTAACAACTACACCTACTATCTAAATATTCAAAATGATTGGTCGATTTGAAAATATGCTGCCTAATCGTTTAATCATATTGAATATTTCAATAACAGTTCCATAACTGCTACTTCTACTGAATACTATCAACAAATGTGAAGAATAATTTTGCTCGTACTTACCGACTATTAATAAATTGAATCGCTTCATAGGCATTGTTAATTGTGACAATAGGTAAAATAGGCCCAAATATTTCGTCTTTCATTATTGGATCCGTAGTTTTAACATCAGTAAAAATAGTTGGTGCAATGTACAGATCCGTGGAATCGTGTTCACCTCCCACAGCTAGTATACCATTTCCAGGGAGATTCTTTAGTACGCGGCTTTGAAAAACAAATTTTTTAATTATTTGGCGGTAGAATTGTCTATTAGATGTAGATAAAATAGTTAGAATGTATACTAACTCAAAATGCTCCCTGCTAATTATACGACAAAAGTCTGGACTCTCTTTTGGGTTTTCAGTATACCAGCTTTTCAAAAGTTTTTTGGCTTCCTCGATAAAGCGTGTTTGAACGTCAATACTGCATAATACAAAGTCTGGTGCAATACAAGTTTGACCAGCATTAATGAATTTTCCCCATAGTATTCTTTTAACAGTAATTTCCATATCGACCGTGTTATCTATGTAGACTGGACTGAAAAAAATATTAGAAAGAAAAGCGCATTAAACTCACAACAGTTTGTTTTCTAAATAATAAGTGAACGCAATTATTTTTATGAGCTTAAAGATTAGAACCTTTTTCCTCCTAGTTCAAGTGTTACTGGTGTCAAATATTTATTAGCAGCGCAACGAACTTTTTTTCCAACATCGGTTGAGCCTGTATAAAAAATATAGTCAAATCTGTTCTCTAAGAGCTTTTTTGTTTGTTCTTTATTTGCAAGGACTACGTGATAGCTTTCCTACAACATAATAAATCAATAAAATTAATGATATCTGTATGAATCAAACTATGCAATGAACCTTATTAATAAAAAGTAATTACATTATCTAGATATCGGGGAATAATCTCAGCCAAAAGATGGCTTGTAGCAATTGATATTTCAGAGGGCTTCAAAATAACACAATTTCCAGCTGCAACTGCACCTATCATTGGCGCTATGTTTAATTGCAATGGATAATTCCATGCACCTATAATAAGAACAACGCCATAGGGCTCTTTATGTATTTCAACAGCATCAAATATGTTTACTAAATCTTTTGGTGGCTAAAACGAGATATTTATGTTTCATTATACATATGATTGAAAAGAGATATTAAGAAAATTAAAATTAATTTTTATTACCTTTTCTACAGCAGCCCACTCTTTAATATGCATCAGCATATGCTTTGCGTCATTTATCGAATAGTCTATTTCTAAAACTGCTGATTCAAATTTACTCTGAAATAAATTGAAATAAAAGATTAATTAAATAGACTAATCATAATTTATACTTTGTGTAAACCAACCTTGCGTAAGTCTGTAGCAAGTGCATTTTGAATCTGCACGTAATTGTCCTCCAACATTTTGATAAGCTGCTTTAATTGCTTTATTCTCCATTGGAGTGGTCTTGTTTTGCCACTGAAATATGTATTCCTTGTCCTTTGCACCAGCTATAATAAATATTATAAAAGAATATTAGGTGGAATATTCAAATGTATACTTTTTTGAATAAAATAAAAAGAAAGAATGAAGTCTTACATCGGCATAATTTGCTGTTGCAATATTTCCATTAGGATTGTCTAAAAAATCAAGTAAATTAAAAAATGTGGACAGATTCGATTCATTTAAAGCAAAAGATTCAAATTAAAGATTTAATCACTGACATAAAATATTAAATTGATAATAATGTGTATTATCATATAAGATATTTGACTTTTAGATTTGTTGGGTGAAAGAGCAAATTACAAGTTATAAATCTAAAAGACTTGAAATATAGTTAATTATATTTTCTTGCTTAAATTCATAAAATATTTCTAAAGAAATTATTTTCTTAAATATCAGTTTGTACATCGTCCGTTTCCGCCTTTCCTATTCCTTCTAGAAAAAATTCAAAATCTGTACGAAATGTTGATTCAATGCGGTAAAGATTTGTTTTGAACTAATTTTCGAATAAGGACGTAAAGGGAGAAATGTAGAGTTCGAATTAATTATACAAACTTGAAAAAATCGTAGGTGTACTGTACTGATACTCTGATGTGCAATTATAAAGTTATTATCAGTAAGAGTTCACAGTTCAAAGAAAAACCGGTTTCTACTACATTTTTATCTCCCTTAAAGCTAACACAATACGATTAGCGAACAAGTTAGTTTGTCTGGAGAAAACAGAAGGAACGGAAAAACACCGAAACTAGGAAAATGTAATAAAGATAACAAGAAGAGCGTTAGGAGAAAACGAAGCGAAAAGTAATAATAAGATGAACTAAAATAATATATAATGAATATTAAATACAAATTAACTACATAATTAATAATTCCTTACCCATTCTTATATTTTTCTAATAAAAATAATTAGAGTCGAATATACAGCTTGTACGGTAGGCTGACAGCTTTCAAATGGCTTGAAGCAAGTATAGTGGCCACTAGCAGGCACAGGAAGTGTACTTAGAAACTTGGAAAGAAGTCTACGGGTGTTCATAGGAGCTCACAAGAGGAAAGTAATGACAGCAAACTGAAGTTTTTGTGTACAGCTATCTTTTATCAACTATCAGATCGGCCTGAGCGTCAAAAGCAGTAAGAACTGGAAGCAGTGGAAGCAAGTGGCAAGTGTGGCAACTGGTGGCAACAAGCCCGACAAAAGGTAAGTAGTAAGTGTCGTCTGTTGTGTGTCCTGCGTGTACTCTGTGGCCGTTGGTACTTTGGTAGCTGACAAGGCAATTGTCTGTGGTTACTTCACTCACACTAGTCACACTTTCATAGCAACAATCGGGAGTCTAGACTTGGTTCAAGTGGTATAACACCACTATCGCGTTTATTTTCGTTTGATTCGAAATCAAACTGTCATGGAGCACTGAAGAGACGGAAAAACATTAGAAAAAATGTAAACTAACGAGATGGCGGCAAACAAATGACGATGAAACGACTGACCTCGGTTGATACACACATTGGCACTAACACAGGTTGACACCGTCGTCTAGGTGTCGGGATCTGGAAGCTGTGCTGTACTGCTGTGTAATGTGTAATGAGATTCGATTATGCGAATCATGCGAATGGCGCAGGAGCTTAGCAGGAATAATGCAGTAGCAAGTAGCACAGTCAGTGCGATCCGTTCAAGTTTTTGTAAGTATACTAATCTCCGTATATCATGTGTGCAAAAAAATAATCTTCACAACAACTAACATATCTGATATTTATAATGTTGATGCATCAGAAAGTCTCTACTGGTTATTATCAATTCCTCTGTACATTGGATAATTGGCTATTGACCAGTTAATCAAGGAAGAAACGAATCAGAAACACTTTCTCTTTCTCCTTCTCTCTCTATCTCGCGTGCAAATTCCACTTGCCAATCTTGCCATTTGCCAGCGCCAATCTTTTTTGCCTACTTGCCAGTACCACCGAGTACCGAGAGATGTCGTTGTATAGCACGACACTTGGCACTACACGTGTTATTATTAGTAACAATAAAAACAAAGAAAAAGACACTATCAAATGCATTCGTATACTGAGCTAAAAATATTTAATGAAAAAACATTGCACGATAAGCATAATAGCTCGACAAGATGAGTAAGGAAGAAAGTTGCAAAAAACTTTGTGAAAGCAAGGCTTATAAGTTGTATCAAATACTGTGTAATAATTTACGTAATGAGAGTCAATTAGGAATTCTCAAGATGGAGAAAGTAAAAGGATATTACGTCACATGATAAAAATAAAACTACCCATTATACACGCTAATTTTGATATATTCTAGATCTTCGTAACATAATCCTACCGAATTCTTTGTTGAGGGGATACCTGATAGGCTCCACTTGAATCACCGTGTTGGTTTGCCACTCGCCGTTAATCATCGTTTAACAATTAAATATATCGTTAACTGAAATAACAAGCCGTGATTTTATTATCATACACGTATGTATTATTCAAAAGAAAATATTGGAGATGCGCCTATGTCAATAATTTCTTGTTTATTGTGTACCGATGCTATCGAAATCATACTTGGCTCACGACTAAACAGGGCGCCTTTTTTTGCCTCGTTCGTATTACAAGCTGGTTAAAGTAGATGTGAAAGTTTTATACGAGAATTGTTCGACTGTTGATAGGCCGTCTTTCCGCAATTTTAACAGCCTTGGTTAAAAACGGCCCCTATTAATGCATTTTTCAAAACACCAATTCAGTAGACTGTAGCGCTAATAAGTAGCTGCTCACACAGCAAGCTTTGAAGGTGAGCTAGGGCAGGTATTAAAATCATACTGATCGTGGTAATACTGTGCGTATATATATATATATATATATATATATATATGCATTTAAAAGGTTTGCAAGAAGTTCGTAGTAATCCCTTAATAGATAGTAGATCTAAATTTGCTCGGCTAACTTACGAGTTTCCGAAGTGGTTGTTTCTACAGTTTCGAATTCGATTCGGCAAATCGTAGGATCATTCGAAGCAACGTGATTGGTCGCTGCATCTTCTATCGTTTCCGGCGATATATCGATTGCTGTGTCTGCCTAAACAGAGAAGATTCGATTTCTTCTTGGACCACAAATGGTATTTAAATTATTTAGATTAACTACGTAAATTTCTTGCCTCTTACCATTTTAATGGATGCAGAGGAAGAATAAAATTCTTATATATGCAGTGCTATTAACCACTATCCTGAACACTTTGCTGGTCGATGACAACTGGATAGAATCTATAGGATAACAGGCAGTATGTAGCTGCGATTAACGCATCGTAGTGGCACGCGTGAAGGTGGGAGTCTAATATAGTACGCTGAAAACAATCTTATAGTTTTCGGGAAAATTTTCAATTGCATTCCATGAACAATCTATAGATGCGTCATTTTTCTTGTAATTTTGAAATTAAATATAGATTTAGGTTATTATGATTCAAATCTACTTTGCTTCGATATTCGTATACGTTGTAGGTATATATTGTGCTTAATTACAAATAATAATGTGCCAAATGCCTTCATAATTTGCTGACGGTAAACCAATTAAAATTAGCACATAAATATTTCGCATTAAATTTAAAACTTACTTTAGAGTGGGCGAAAAGTGAAAAGCGTCAAGTTGCGCCAGGTAAGCCAGTTAACCACGTGTCAGTAAACAATACTGCATCGTCTTACTACTATATATGTATATATATACAAAGAAAAACTTTAATAACTGTAAAACGGCAGTAGTAATCACTCTGAATTTTTCAGTGATCAAGAACACAGAGAAGCCACACGTTTGAAAAGGAACCGAATGCACCAATGGGAGGGAAAAAATTGCCGATTCACGATTGAACTAATTTTACTTACGCAACTCGATGACGCGTATTGCATATCATACATTTTACAGAGTTTGATTTTTAAGGAGGAACGATCGAAAATTTGATTAACCTTTAGTTCTTTACTCTTATAATTTAAGATTAGAGAGTGGATAAATTAATATTATAATTCATATATATATATATATATATATATATATATATATTATATAAAAGGGTAGATATTTAAAGAGCTGAAAAATGAGCAAAGTATATTACATATATTTTGAATAAACAAAATAGTAAACAAGAATATCACCATTAAGGCACTTATTATTTCTTCCAGTGAGATAAGAAAATACTTTGGTACAAAATAAGAAGAGATCTAATACCATTTACCGAATCGTTTTATCGCACGTTTCCATTCGGAATAAACAGGCTCGTAACCCAAACGAACCTCATTGTTTGGTTTGAACGTTTGATCAATCTTGCGGAACTTGATGAGATCCTCTTTGCATTCCCAGACTCCTATAAAACGTTAACGAATAAACAATTGGTCGATTCAGAATAAATTGAATAATTATAATATCTAAAAGATAAATACATATACACACCAGTTTGAAGGCCAGCAATGAAACCAACTCCCGCTATTGACATTTCTGTACTGACAGCACGCTCCACCTCTAACCCCGTAAGATCAGCCAATAGTTGTATAATGAAATCATTCTTAGAAACTCCTCCATCGACCCTAAAGTGCACAAAGATTCGTTAAATAGATTACAAAAAACTATGAACCTTGATACATGTTTATGCCGATTAATTCTTCAACAAAGAATTTTAACACATGATCATACAATATTATTATTTATTATACCTGATCTTATGGTAGCTGAAGGAAGTCTCGCTGCAAATGGATTCGTATAGGAGAATCACTTTGAACACTAAGCTTTCCAGCAAGGATCGGACTATATGCGCATTTTTGGTCGTGGGCTTAACTCCTAGAATCCCAGTAGCCGCGCAGTGGTCGTTGATCGGGGCCTAAAAAAAGATCAGATCGATCAGAAACTCCTAGTCGCCATTTAGTAATTTTAGATTTAGCGCATAATTACTTGCAAGCCACTGAAGGCAGGCACAAAGTATACACCGTCGGAATCATCCACTGAATTGACTAAATCGATCGTTTCAGCTTCATTCTTAATGACACCTATATGCAATAACGAACAATACAGCAGCTCTAATTCTCGGTAAAGTATTCATAGAAGCATTGATACGATCAATTTACCGGCATACTTGGCCCATTCGATAAAAGTTCCAGTATCGTTGGATGATCCTTCCACAACATAAGTCAATTCGTTGTCCATTCGCCATGCTACCAGAGGATAAAGTCCTGTTTGAGTAAAAAATTATTTTCTGTTTTTAGAATAAAAGGGAAAGAAGATTTCTATGTAATATCAGTATACTATTAATATGCATATTTATATTATATACCAGTTACAGACGCGTGTGGCCCGTTTCCTGTATTGACATTGATGAAACTACCGGTGCCCATTGTAACTTTAAGATCCCCAGGTTGAAAGCAGCCCGAGCCATATAATGAGGCTGCTTGGTCCGCCATCTGAATACAGCAATGAGTAAGATTTTGCAGCTCGAGGATTAAATCTTCAAGAAGACAGGCCCACGCAGTAAACGTACCAGGCAAGTTATTGGTATTTCCTCGCCAAGTATGTTCTTGGGTGTTACTCCAAAATCTCTCGCCGTGTCCACTACCTCTGGAAACATACTAGGAGGTAATTTCAGAAGAGTCTGTGCCCAGCTGGCCCACTGCATCTCGAAAGGGTCAAATAATCCAGTTGCAGACGCATTGGAAACGTCTGTTATGTGTTTGCCTAGAAAAAGCGAAAAATGTAGAGAGACGTTACAATTTTACTTGAACTATTAATTACGTATACCTGTTAATTTATACATTATCCAAGAGTCGACCCCGCCGAACACAGCTTCCCCCTTAATTGCAGCTTCTCGTAAACCAGCTACGTTTTGCAGAACCCACACAAGGCGTAATGTTATCTGTGACAAAGCAAATGAGATTACTCTGCAATTTATTCTATTCAACATGAGTAGCAACAGACTTAAACTGTGAAGCTACAAACTTGCGTATTCATAAATTTAAAAACGCTACCGGCCAAGAAGCGTTTATTTCGTAACAGGGTGTACAGAATGTTCGAGCCTATTCTTACTCCTCTCATAGTCAATGAATTATTCCATTCGTTCACCAAGGAATCAGCGCGCAAATCTTTCCAAGTAACAAATCTGGAATGAGGTCAATTTTTTATTAAAAATGCAATATTGTAAATGCATGCGAAGGTAGAAATTGTAAACTATATATACTTATATATATACATGTACATGCTGACCTGTGATAATACTTGCCGGTTGTTAAGCTCCAAGTGGTAAAAGTAGCGCGTTGCGTGGATATCCCCATAGAAACAATTGCTTTTGGATCAACATTGCTTTCTGCAATGATAAATACAATCGATGAACGTTATCATTGAACTACTCATAACACAATTAGATCTGTATTATACTAAATATACCAACCGACGACGGCCCTTCTCATTACATCCTCTATCAACATCCACAGGTGGTCAGGGTCAATCTCGACATACCCAGGTTTTGGGTATAAAAGTTCAACCTACAAAAGTATACATATTCTCGCTAAAATGTTTCGTAGGTGAAAATATAAGTTTTCACCTTCTGTGCGACAGAGCAAATGGTGTTTGCCCCCTGGTCGATAACATGACAACGCACGGTAGTGGTTCCCACATCCAAGGCCAAAACGTATTTCATTATTCTCTTTCTTCCCTTCTCAATTTCCAACAATGAGTACTATTGCACTTGAGAAAGAGAGAGAAAGTGAGGGCGGGAGAGGGAGCGAGAAGTGTGCTTTAATCGTAAAGCTTCGCGTTTGTCTTTCATACCACGTACATGATCCGTTTCATCTGAAGCTTATCTCACAACTAACCGGCAAGAGCCTCGTAGACCTCGCTGTATCTCTCATAATTCACTCAGTTGGCCCCTCCAAACATATAAGAAAAACAACGCATGCTATAATAAAAGAAGTCGGTTTATCACCGTTGGCCAACTCGTCTGTCTGGATATATCATATTGGAAAGTGCGCATGTCTCAGCTATACAGCGTTATCGCTGAATTGTGCGCGCGTCTGCTACGTGGTATTCGTGGTACTTGATAGTTGATACCGACCTGCATCACCAACCACTTGTGGTAAACCTTCAGTTGGTAAGTTTGCTACCAGAGCAGTGAGAGTCCACACACACGCGCACACATACACACGCAAAGGTAGGTACATACAACTTTGCGCGTGTGAAGTATAACATATGGTAATTGGTAGCTAGCACACGCAGGACTGACCGTTGTCAAGTGGAGGGATGCAAGACTCGAGGACAGGGCGCCAGGCCAGTCCAAGTCGAAGGCCAAAACGTTGGACTCTCGCTCAATCTTCTCTTCCTTCCTTCTTTCGGTCCTCTATCAATCCCTTCACTTTCTAGCTGTGCACGGTAAAAGCAAGCGACCCGTTGGTAATACACAAGGAAGAGAGAGAACGACGGAGAGAGCAGTGACTGTCGATATTTAGGAAATCTGTCCAATAAAATCATAAAACTTGCAAATTGACCAAGCGTGTTTTTTCTCTTTTCATTCATCGTGATTTGCTCTGTGAAAGAGAATAAATTTGTCAGCTTTCTGCTTTTCACAGATTTGCTACTTTAAATATTTATCATAATAAATGTATACTATAAATACAGCTATTACCATGTCAACTATTACTATCTTATTTTCTCTTCTCTTTTCCTTTCTATTGGATTATGGTACAAGCAAAAATTCATCGTTTCAGTTAAGACTGCAGCTGTCTCGTTTTATTTAAAAAGAAAATCTTACTTGCAGCAGACTAACCGACATAGCGTGCCAATGTATTATGTATTATGTATAGTATATAGGATAGTGAAGAGGGAACGTGGCCGTGGGCTTTGTCGGCGCCCGCGGCTGAGATCAAACACGCCGACCGTTCGCTCAGTGCCATCATTGAGGGGGAGGGGGGGGGGGGAGTATCCTTCTCCCTTCCGTGCCGTGTATACCACAGGAACACGTTCATACCAATGTGTAATGGTATAGGGTAATAGCAATTACCAAATGGCCAGCGTTGCCTTGTAAGCCGCTGTCGTTGTCCGCTGCTAGTGCTGCCACTGGTATACCAGCCAGCGCCACAACTATTCCTGACTAGTGGATGCCTGCTGCTGCACACGTGACATCAACTGTATGAGAGGGCACAGTACTGTTCACTGTATTCTACTGTACTCCTCCTCTCCTCTCCACCTTCCTCTCTCTCTCTCTCTCTCTCTCTCTAGACTCTGAGACTGTCCGATGTCTGACTGCTTCTCGCCACAGGGCCACACCTCACCAATACATCTTTCTCCTCTTTGATTTTACGACAGGTACTCGAGTAGAAGAGCTGCTCTCCATAAGATAGGTTTTTATTCTTTTTTCATAGTGTAAAAGAGTTTTATCCTCCATCTCGCTAGTTTAATTTTCTCCCAATCTAAAACCATAATCTACTATAAATAATGTAATTTAATAACAAGGTAATAAATAGGTTTATTTTCATTGTTATTAAATGACAAATTGTATTCTGTTCTTTTGAAGGCATGGTATGCGTTCCACCTAGCTCTTACTTTAGCTAGTATTACCAGATTGCCGCTCTCGCCTGCCCGGCCCTTTTCTGACGAGCCTTGCCGGTCGTTCAGGCTTCGTTTTTCTTTCAACCGTTCCCCCTCTGGCTTTTAAAAATGAGACTCGCTGCCGACTTTCCGACAAAGGAAGAAAGAAAAGGAACAACTAGCCATGCAACCACTGGCACGACAAACGTTACCGTGCCGTGCTATAGCTGTGGCGTAGCGTAGGGCACAGAAAGCATAGCATAACACAGCATGGCATGGCGGCAGGCCGACAGGTCGGGTAGAATCTTACCGTAGCAGGGAGTGTTGTGGAAGAGTGAGGTGAGGGACGCCTGCACATCAATGGCGCCGTCACTGAGGGACAATTTTCAATTCTGAATTTTACCTCGATTCCTTGTACAGTGTAGTGTTGGAGGAGAACAATGTACAAATAGATTCTAACATAACCTCTATCGATGTCTATAATGGTTTCAGTAATAAGAATATTATTATTGTAATATCGAAGTTAACCGGTAAAAACACTGTAGAAATTCCAAGAAACTATTAATAAAATACTATAATGATATTTAATTCATACGTATGTACTACGCGCGAGTGTGTGTATCGTGCAACACGCTTATGTTTCTTTTGAAACACCGCTAGCAGATAATAGCGCTCGGGTACAGTCACCTAGAAGATTTTTGATTATTATCTGAATTTTGTCTTATTATGACCATACGATAACAGCATAATTTCAGGAGCGTAAAGCTCCTTACTCTAAAGACTAGTATGCGATTGGGGCGCCAAAATTTGCGCGCCAAAAATGCTATAACCTCTACCCAGCAGCTTGTGATTGTTACAATTATTGCTGCAAGTAAAATGTGCCTGTAAAGAACGTTGGTAGATAAAATATAAGAAGTACGAAGGAGCAGGGTAAACTGAGCAACCTGCAGAGTATGTAACAAGCATGCACAAAATTGTTACCTCCGATATACGAGTATTCTCGGCTCGGTCCGACACTGCTGCTCACAGTACTCGCTCTCTCGCTGCCTGGATTAAAATTATTAGTTTGTGTTGGTGCGGCAGCCATAGGCAGTTCGTATAGCCAGGGGCTGGCGGGGCGTCAGCAGCTTCAGTGTGAGGCAAGCAGCATATAAACATGTATTGCCTGAGCAGAGAGAAAGAAAGAGAAAGAGAGAATGGCATTGGCAAAGGATGCGAAAGAGGAGTGGGAAAGCGGAAGGACCAGGAGTAGGAGACTGTTAGAGGTGGGAGGAAAGGGGGGCAAAGTGAGAATGACGGGACGGGTTGAGGAGGGGGTTGTGGCAGGCAGAGCAGCAGTGAGCAGTTGTCGAGAAGAGCATGGAGAAATATAGCATGGTATGGTGGTATTGGTAATATCTATACATATGCAGTACCATATGGTATATGGTATATTTATAAGGCGAATATTGGGAATAGCGAATTAGACGAAGTTAAAAGATTTTATTCGTTGCAGATATCGTGTATACTACTGTAGTAATAATTAGCCATTCATAATAAACCGTAAAGTGACCATATAGCTTAGTCAGACTGGTTCAGAGTTCTCATGTCAACTCTCAGCACTGCTCAGCTCAATGTTCACTCGTGCTGTTTTTCTTGTGGAAACTCGCGCGCGACTCGGCTAGCCTGGCCGAGCCTCTGAGTCGAGCCCGAGAGGAACCCGAACCCGAAGCCGAACCGACTCCGAAGTCCGACGGAGCCGACTACCGAGGGCGAGGAACGGCGTCACTCCGAACCGAGCTCCGACTCTGTCACTGTGACTGTGTGAGGCTGTGTTGCGTGGATGGTGTAGGGACTGTGCAGTGTGCAGTAACTAGTAGGCAAACACCGAGCAGTCAAAGTTCCATTAGTTGTAGCTGGACTACCAAAGAGATTGCATCGGTGGACGCATCGATGAGTCTCCAGTGATTTATTACATACGCTGTTTGTGTCAGATCGCGTCGGAAATTTCCAGACACACGAGACACAACAACTATTCGAGTTCAAGTTTCTGGCAAACGTCACATTTCATGCTTCGCGTTTGTGTACACACGCGCTCTTGTGCATAGGAACACGTGCCGGAAGTATACATATACAATAATTTCTTTGACTCAGTCATCGATGAAAAATCGTGCAATCTACAGAGGAATAAGGACTATATAAGTCTCAGGAATATAAATATTCTTGTGTGAAAAAGATGATAGATAGTGGATGAAATGTCGATGAGGAGGGAAGCGACGCCGATTGCGTGAAACGAAGGTGGCAGTTGCTCGTTGAAGAAAGATCAACAATAGCAAAGAATACAGCTGGAAAGAAAGTGAAGAAGAATCGTGGACGCATGAGGGCCTCATGGCTACCGGATTGGTGAAGTGGTGGCGAGCAAGGTTTCTCGCAGGCTACAAGCCCTTTTCTGGTAAGAAACGCAGTCTTGTTCCACAGTACGCCTTTTCCAAGAAATCCTTCACTAAAAATATTTTCTGAAAAATTGACAGAGGTCTCAGTAATTTCTTTAAGTTAATTATAACTGAGGAAAGTTGTTAAGACCCATCTATGGTAGAATGGTAGTCTTCGCTTTATTTTCATAACATGCTTGTTGCGGCGGCTCCATGACCGGGTTCAGTTACCTATGCATACCGGAAGTAGTACATTCTACGACAAAAGTTATAGCGACGGTGAATACTTTATCGACGAGAATTTTGTTATATTAAATTATTTGTTAAGAAAAAGAGTTTTCTAGGAATGGATACTTGATGGAGGGGGCAAGAAGATGAAATGAGGGGGAAAAAGCTATGGGACCCGTGTAGAGAGCGGTAACGGGGCAGTAGAAATTCAATATGGTCGGTCGGTCGGCTCGCTTTAGGACGATTCGGCGGTGAGGCATTAGGTAGAGGATTCGGAAAGTAGAGGACGGAGGGGGGGGGGTTGAAAAGGAGAGAACACGAGAGAGGGAAGAAGAAGAAGCGGCGCTTGGTGTAATATAAAAGAAGAGGCGCTCGTTCTCTGTCTTCCTGGAAGGCAACAATAATAGCAGCCGGCAAAGAAGACTGCTTCGCTCTGTCCCCCCCCCTCCCCTCTGTTTCTCTCCCGTGCACGTCGGGGGTCGCCAGCCCAGCCGCATACCGCGCACGCCTCTGCGCTGCTGTTTTCGACCGATGACCTACTACTACTACTATTACTAATACTACCACACGCTATTACTCTCCTCTTTCTTTCTTGGAAATGAAAAGCGCGCCAAACTCGCTGAACATTAATCAAACGATTTGTATTTTTACAGTTGTTGCTGGAAACACGGAAGGCAGTGATTCCGAGGAACTATTGGCAGATGTTACGAGTCCTTGTAACATCTCGTCAACGACTGTACCATTGGACTCTGAGCCAATAATATTACCGACCGAATCGGAAAAGATAAACGCCGAGGATGGATCCACACCGATCCCTACAACTGTCAACGACGAGCAGCCTGCGTCCAGTAGAAGAAATCATCAACTTAGCTTTGAGGTAATTGAAATATAACTGAAGAATTTTTTATTATGATTATTTTTTACACATACAATTTCAATATTGATATTGAAGAGTCGTACTATTTTAGGAATTTGAGTGCGATGTTTCGGTGGCAGAGGGCGACAGGCGACGTCAGGAATTTTCATTTACCTTGTACGATTTTGACGGTCATGGCAAGATAACGAAGGATGATATAGCTGGTCTCGTAACTACCATCTACGACACTCTGGGATCGTCCATTCAGGTCCCACCATGTGGCAGCAAAACAATAAAAGTCAAGCTGACCGTTTCTCCGGACCAGAGAGTCACCACTACAACTACGACTACCACCACGACAACAACAACCACAACTACCACTACCACTACTAATCAATCGGAGCAAGGCAATAATTTTCATCCGAATATCTCATCCAGTTCCTGCCAGGCACCTCCAAGGCTGCCCCCAAACGTTCCTTCTTCTTGCAACTTGAAGCAGCCTGCTGGCGAATCCTGCATTCATAACCCGGATCCCCGGGCTAACAACGCCCGTCGTATTATTCCGAGAAGGAGACGTGCCCCTCGTCATCGTTGTCAGGTTGTAGCAGGATCTCAAGCTTGATTAGCTGTAGTTATTGTAGTAGATCCCTAGTGAGAGGAGAAAGTAAAATATTGTATTTTTTCTTGTAGACGGATAAGGCGCAGGATACACACAGTGACGATGATCCCGACAATATACCAATAACTAGGGCTAACAGGCTTAAACAAGAGGAGTTGCGAAAAAGATTAGGTCCATTGTCCTATTTGCCGTCGGCGTATTCCAACAGCTCCGAGGGCGATGTTAGTGAAGATAGCGATACTACAACGTCACCGGCGTTCACGCCCTTCACGCCCCTCTTAACGCCTGGCCAACGAAAGCGAAGTGGTGCTCTTCAAAGACAACAGCTCTTGGAAATTATTCAGGCTAACATGGAGAAGAATAATCTCAGTTTTCATACAACGAGGTACGGTCAATTGGTTTAGTGTGTATGCTACTTTTTGTGAATTATGTTTTCCTATATATTTACTGTTTCTCTTTCGTAAAATAGAAAACGAAATCAGACCGACCACTCCCGCATTCCAAGCCAGACGACACAAGAACAGAGCTCACCATATTCCAACAATCCAAGGCAGTGCAGGGCGTCTTCCGATAATCGGCCTTCTGCTTATCACAGGCCTAATCGGGAAACGGAAAATCACTCGGTGTTATTTTCCAAGATGCCGGCGAAAACTCGTAATAACCTTAGAAAAAATCGGGCACAGCACAATCTTCAGAGGAGCGCCAATAATCATCAAGCTAATCGAATCTCGCCCGCAAGCATACTAAAGAAGAATATAATTATTCCTTCGCCTTACAGCGAACGACTCTCGCCAAAAGCTAATGATCAAGCGAATAACTATAATAATATTCAGAGAAATGAGAATGAATTCATTCAGTCGCAGCAGCCTACTAAGCAACAGACGCAAGAGCAGCAGCAGCAGCAACAACAAACTGGTAAAGGTGGAAAGAAGCATCAATTGAAGCACGCAACGAGGGAGCAGGATCAGGCTAGAGCAATGGCTCAAGTGGTCCGCTGGTTGGAGCGTGAATTTTCCCAGAACGCAGCCTCTATCAATGGTCGTCGTCACGTGCACGAGCACATCCACCATCATTATCATCATTATCACGCTGAAGCGCTTGTTTGATAAATGAAATTTCTTGTATTTATGCGGCTATGATTCTTACATAATTTTAAAAAGTTGATCAGAATGTTTGCTGTTTGTTGTTTAAACCTAGCGTACACACGATCCAGGGAAGAAAGAAAGACAGGTTGACTATAAGCGCCACGCATACATACTATACATGTAGCACATAAGAAAATAGATATTATAATAATGAGTAAAAGACTGTCTAGCGGCTCGGTGCTACGATACAACTTACATATACACGTTTCCTAAATAATCGTAAATAAAATCTTATTTTTGAAAGTATGAATTTAAAAAAGACGAAGGAACGAGAGTGAATTTTTCTGATAGTGCCTTGCGTCACCTTATAGTACCCGTTTGATCCGTGACCTTGAACTCTTTACCTTGAACAGCTTTCAAGTAGGTATCTTCTACTATTAGAATCATTAACGCTTAAGTGTAAGAGGAAGAGTTACTATAAGATTGCGATAATCCTTGTAAATGAGTTCCGGACCATACGCTAATTTTTCTATGGAATCTTTGTAGCGACTGTAGATATATATACTGTGTAACGTGTTTTGCTATTGATATTTATTAAAGTGCATGATTTTTACTAGACCCTGGTGTTATTACTACTGTTAATAGCAGCAGCACTGAAAAATGTAGCGCGTGAATCATTATTAGGGGTCAGGAAGTCGTGGCCCTTGATGTTAAGGAGGCTCCGCTCATATAATCCATACATTAATCTGACCAAGCGTAGACGTATAGTATATATAATATAAGGTGAGCCGTGAGCCGTGAGCCGTGAGACGAGATGGAGACACTGACCGGACGATATACGTGTGTAGATGCGTACATGCACGGTCCGTTCTATTAGGCTAATCAGCGGTAATATTTCCTTCTTCTGGTGGCAACTGGCAAGTGCGATGGTGGTATACGCTTGCATGATTCATATGGCCCACGCTTTCGTGGGTGGAGTATATAAGTGCACTTACCCCCTATGTAAGATCATCCGTAGTCAAGTGGAAGCTGCTCGACGAACACGTCCAGTGCACCATGAGATATTCTCCTACTACGTTTCATCGTCAAGTTTCTTAAGTTATCCTTCATAATCGCAAAACAAGAAAAAATATGTCAAAGTTCAATTGTAAATGGGTGCTCGTCCTGTCGATGACGTTCTTCGACATAATAGCCAGTGCGCTGTACGATAATTCACCTCACATCATTGTATTCATGGCGGATGATCTGGTAAAGCATGTAAACTCTAGAGAAAATTGTATGCGGAGAATTGGCAACTAATTTGCAATCGTTTTGCAGGGATGGAACGACGTAGGCTTCCACGGATCGAATCAGATTCCAACACCGAACATCGATGCTCTCGGCTACAACGGGATCATTCTCAACAGACACTACGTCCTCTCCTCCAGCACACCCTCGAGATCAGCGTTTTTCACGGGATTATATCCAATCCGAATAGGTGCGTATCTCTCTCTACGAATCTTAACGGAAGAGTCAATTATTAAAAGCGATTAACGTAGGATGCGCCTATGTTAATTTGCATTTCATGATTAAGCTCGTGGGTTTTGGAGTCGTGGGTGGAACTGCTGATGATTGGTGTAATTAGAAACCCGCTTAACGATAGCTTGCCAATGTTGTAGGTATGCAAGGGGAGGATATAAGAGGCGGCGAGCCCAAGGGGCTGCCGCTCAACGTTAAAGTTTTGCCGGAATACTTGCGAGGACTCGGCTACACGACGAAGCTCATCGGTAAATGGCACGTTGGATACCACACGGCCCAGCATACGCCCCTCTACAGGGGATTCGATTCTTTCCTCGGATTCTACAACAGTCACGTGACTTATTACGACTTCAAGTACTCCAGCCAAAACATGAGTGGCTATGACATGCATCGTGGCGACGATCCAGCCTACGGATTGTCCGACGAATACGCCACCGACCTCTTCACCGACGAGGCGGTGCGCATAATCGAGCACCACGAGCTCCCAAGGCCCATGTACATGCAGATCTCGCATCTGGCCGTCCACGCACCCTTGGAGGGCCCTCACGATATTTACAATGACAGGCAGTTCGAGCACATACGCGAGCCTAATCGTCGCAAATATGCCAGTTAGTTATTAGTCGAATAAGCAGGCTAAACGCAGTTTTTAATGCCGAGTTGATTCATCTCTCCGCAATCTTAATTGCTAACACGCTTATTTCGCTTTTTTAGAAATGGTGTCTCGTTTGGACGATTCCGTTGGTCGAGTGGTGCACGCTTTGGGCGACAAGGGCATGCTCAAGGACAGCCTTATACTGTTTCTTACCGATAATGGAGCTGCGAACGTTGGCAGATATCGCAATTACGGATCGAATTATCCTTTGAGAGGTGTGAGTAGCCTGCATTACACAGTAGAGTATATCTTCTTCATATTGTGGCATTTTCTTCGTTACTTACGCAATGAAACCGTAGACGAAATATTCGCTGTACGAGGGTGGTGTGCGAGGCGTTGCAGCCATTTGGTCACCGCGTTTGAAGAAACCTGCCCGAGTCTCTAACCAATTGATACACATTACGGATTGGCTTCCGACGCTTTATTGCGCAGCCGGTGGAGATCTGCAGGATCTAGGTGTCATAGACGGTATGGATCAGTGGGACGTGCTGAGCGAGGATGAAGGTCGTATCAGAGAAAAGCTACTGTTGAATATAGACGAGGTACAGAAGGTCGAAGGTGCCATCTACAGTAGGTTCAAGCTATTGCGAGGTTCGTCTTCCCTCTCCCCCCACTTTATTTTACTTATGATTATTTTGCATAGTTCAAAAACAGTGGTCAATGTTCATGCTTATTTCACAGGTACATCCGACAGTGGACTCTTCGAGGACTACTATGGTGACTCTGGTCGTACACAGATAATCATGAACTACACGGATAACATACTGAAAAGCTCGGTATCGCAAAGTATAACGTTTCATTTGGGTGGCCCGGTTACTCAGCCAAGCACGATGGTACAACTGCGCAAAGAGGCGACCGTTGACTGTGGTCCGAAAAATACCAGCAGCTACTACTTCAAATCCACGTCGATAGCCTGCAATACGACGGAGTGTCTCTTCGATATTGTCAACGATCCTTGCGAAACGACCAATATCGCCGAGCAATATCCACGCGTAAGGACTTCAAAGACGATAGTAATGTTAATTAAGCGAGTAATTAAATACGTGTATCCATACAGGTCACTCGGGAATTGGACGAGTTCTTGGAGAAATATGGAAAGATCCTCACGAGACAGATTCGACCAGCGGTCGACTGGCTGGCCGATCCAAAAAGGAAAAACAATACCTGGGAGCCATGGATGAATTCTGGCCAAATCTGGTACTCTTACTCAAGTGCAACGCTAAACACATCTGCCAGTTTTCTGGCTACTCTCCTCCTTCTCATACTCTACAATTTCTATTAACGCGAGCCTCTATACCATATACACATTATATGTACACAATTTTGTCAATAGAAAATTACTTCCACTTGGAGTCTACGGAGTCTATAATCATTAATTGCGCAATTATGTAAAGACACTGGCAATTAGCGAGATAACATAGATATACATATAGCAGGTGTCCTTGCAGAAATGTGTAGTCAGAATGAAGTTAAAAAAAGCGCTAACATTGTTGGTTTGGAGCATAATATTGCCGACGCATCTCGGCAGGTTAAGAACGCAACCGAACATTATCGTTATAATCGCAGACGATCTTGTGAGTGCATGAGTTTGATAGTCTGATAAGTCTGCGTAGATTGTATAGTATATCAGCGAGACATTAATTATAAATTCAGGGATGGAACGATGTGAGTTTTCACGGCTCCAATCAGATCCTCACTCCGAACATAGATGCTCTGGCCTTTAATGGCATCATTCTTCGGCGTCATTATGTTCAGCCATCTTGTACTCCATCGAGGACCGCTTTCCTCACCGGTCGGTATCCACTGCGAGATGGTATGCAGGGGGATCCACTGATGGTTGGAGATCCACGCGCAATACCACTCACGACGAAGCTTTTGCCTGAATATCTCCAGGATCTGGGCTACAGTAATTACCTGGTGGGAAAATGGCACGTTGGATACAGCAAGGAGAGTTACACTCCAGCTAAAAGGGGATACGACAACTTCTTTGGCTACTACAATGCATACATCAGCTACTTTAATCACTCCGTCGCCATAAGTGTACAGATCGATCAATTTTTTCCTCTTCACTCTCCTCTTCTCTTGTACAATTTCTTTGCTTTGCCAGGGACACACAGGAAATGACCTTCACTACGATAACGCCTTCGAATTAAAGCCAAAATTTAGTATGGAATACATGACCGATCTCATAACGGAGAGAGCCGAGGCGATCATCGCCAGTCACGATCCCTCGAAACCCATGTACCTTCAAATATCTCATATAGCACCACACTCCAGTATGCTGGGTGGCTACTTCGTGCTGGAGGTCAAGGATTCCAGTCGCATGAACGCTACCTTCTCTTATATCCAGGATTATGAAAGAAGGAAGCTTGCAGGTATAGTACTCCTTCGCTGTGCACTACACTGCTAAATTACCAGTGATACGCGACAGGTTTGGTGGAAGGATTGGATGAATCTGTGGGGAGGGTAATGACCTCTCTGGCCAGAGCCAATCTACTCGAAAACAGTATTGTACTGTTTATGGCCGATAATGGTGCTGAACCTGTAGGATATGCTAAAAATAGTGGTTCGAACTATCCACTTCGAGGAGTAAGTCTTCTTTCTTTCTTTCTCCCTATAAATAAATAAATAAATAAATATTTTCCCTACCCCCCCCCTTTTTTCTCACTCTACTTTTTACCCTCCTGCCTCAGATGAAATTATCCCTATTCGACGGAGGCGTCCGTGGAACCGCTTGCGTTTATTCTCCACTCATGAAGAACCCAATGCAAATTAGCAATCGTCTCTTCCACATAAGCGATTGGTTACCGACCTTGTACCACGCAGCCGGTGGCGACACGAAGGATCTCGGGGAAGATATAGACGGTAGGAATCAGTGGCCAGTCCTATCGGACTACTCCGAGAACAGCGAGACTATCCGGCACAGCATCATTCTGAATATCGACGAGCGGAAAAATACGAGCAGTGCGATAAGCGGTCGCTACAAACTGTTACGAAGGGCTGAGCAACGCGGCGATGGATTTTACGGCGAGGCAACTGACAAGAATCGCGAGGATTACCCCCCGTACGATTACTCCAGAGTGTTCGGATCAGCGAGCGCACTCGCGATAGCACAGGTATCCAGCAGCAGCCCAAATAAACTCAATCGAGATCAAATAACTCGCTTGAGAGAGGAGAGTATGGTGGTTTGCCAGAGGCGACCGGACACGTATGCCGATTGCTCCGACTCGTGCCTCTTCGATATTTTTAACGATCCTTGCGAGTATGAAGATTTATCAAGCAATTATCCAGAAGTACGTGTGTATATATATATATATATAGAGAGAGAGAGAGAAAGAGAGTGTATTATTGAAGGTGCAGCAGAGCATGAACGTAAAAACTCTATTATTTTTTAAATCACAACAAACGTCAATTTCTTACTTAGAAGTTTTTGGAAGCTGTGAATAAGGCGGAGCTTTGAAACGTTTCGTGAAACAAATTTTGTTATGTCTGTAAGAGTTTTTAGTCAAAGTTCTGGTACATCTTTAATGGTATATTCCAACTATATTCTATATATGTATGAGACAGGATATAATCGAAAGTGCATCTTCTTGCAGACGGTTGAAAAGCTCGAGAGATTTCTTCAGGATTACGACAGGTTCCTGATAAAACAGGCTCCTCCATTTACCGATCCATTGTCCTTTCCAGAACGCTCGAATGGTACTTGGATGCCTTGGTTACCGCTGTAATCGCGAATGAGGAAAAACAGGCGGAATTTAGATGACAGGCCGGCGCGGCGATAGAAGAGTTTTTGTCAGTGGCAAGCCGCTATTATATCGAAATTATGCAGATTCGCAGTCATCGAGTTAGCGCTTGATATCTATTTAATAACCAGTTTGGTCGAATAAACATTGACGCAAGAAAGAGCATCGCTGGTCTGCCGGAGGGGACGAGAGCTAATTTTTCAAACGCGTTCGCCAAACGGCATTCTAATATTCTTTACAGCTCATTTAACAATCGGACGATTTGCGAGCATCAGCCGGTTCCATACCATTTCCTCCCCCCTCCCCTAAAAACTTTGATCGTCGCGAGGAGAGAAGAAAGGAAATTGCTACTTTTACGAAAATCATTTAAAGAGGATAAAGAGCGGTGGATAAGTATATATACATATAGATATAGATATAGAGCTATAGTGTATAGGGGAGGGAACGAAACGAGTTATAAGAGTAACGAGCGTCTGACAGAGGATTATTTATCGGTAGGAAGGCCAAGTAAGCGAGCGAGCGAGCGAGTCTCGAGAGGTGAGGCATTCGAAGGAAGATATTCCGTGCGCCAGTATTGTGAGCGGAATCGCACTAATTATCGAGCCAATAACTTTGGCCAATCAGTGTTTTTCCTGGGGGGTAAGGCACGAGAAGGAGGCGTGGAATAGCGCCGATCGTAGCTCATTCAGTCAGCCTGCACGGATACATTCATCCTAACAATGCTTTCACTTGCTTCATTTCCTACAATGGATCTCTTTTCATTGTTTTCTTTCGTATCCAGTGTGATGTACGCGTGTATATACACGTATACATATGTATAGAGACATGTGTATATATAGAGAGGGTATATACGTTGCTATACCGATGTGTACCATGAGAAAAAGACAGCAAAATACCACCACCATCGGAGCCAACCCCACCACCGAGCCAGCACCAGCACCACCAACACGCCAACCGCCAAACACCATAATCAAAAAGCCCGGCCCGGCCGGCACACTGCACAGACCCCAAGAACGAAGAGACGGACGGACGAGCGGACGGACGGACGGAACACCTGTAACCACGCGGCGCAGACTCCCCGCGGCAGTTCACCGGGAACCTTGCGCGCACAGATCTTTCAAGACTACGCGGCTAACCACACACCGAATAATACCCCCCAATGTACCAATTACGATTTCACTAATACTGCCTGCGAGAAATGGCTGAAAAAACGTCCGCAAACTTTCGTCGATTCTAATCAACAAACACGCGCGTGAATGTTATAATGTGAATTAAGCAAAGATGCGTATAACGAAGAAAAGTGACCTGAAAGTTTGCCGTATTCTTCTGCTTTTTCTTCTCATCCAGGAGAGCAAATGCATCAAATGGCTGTAAGTATATTATCCTACTGCGGAGATGTATTAATGACTTTCTTTTATTTCGCTCCTTCTCCTCGGCTAGTTAGATATAATTGGAATCAGACCTCTACGTAGGGGGGGGGGGGAAGCAGGGGGTTTAATCGTGGGGAGGGTGCGGATGATGAATGGTGAAATGATGGTGGTTTTGCGTGCGAAAGGCGAGAAACGAGATTGGATTTGGGGTTGCGGATAATACGGATAGCGATTTATATAAAAGCCGGTGTTTCTCACGCGCGGTGGTAGTGGTAGCAGTTGCTATAACTCTATACTAGTAATGTATGCTCTACTATGTGTCCATAGAGATGTATAATTATAAATCTGCAACGGTAACGATGGAGCACTGGCTCGCGCCTTGGATCACCCTTGCATGGACAAGAGAGATTTTTACGGATTTCAGGAATGTTAAATTGCTGGAAAAGAAACGAGTCAAACTTTCCAATAATATAAGGACAACGTTTATATAAAACTCCAAGTCTCTCAAGCATAAAAAGTATTGGTAGCAATTATAATCGTGTGCTAGTAGTATAAACGTTGGCTCGCGCATTGGATAACCGTGCGTTGACGAGAGAAGCATCTATACACATGTGAAGAGTGTTAAATTGTTGGAAAAGAAACGACTAAAATATGGATTTGAGGTTGCTGATAATACGGATAACGTTTATATAAAAGTCCACATGTTTCTCACGCATAAAAAGTATTCGTAGCAATTATAATCGTTTGCTAGTAGTATAAACGCTGGCTCGTGCTTTAGATGACCGTGCGTGTACAAGAGAAGTTTGTACAGATGTAAATAATTTTAATAGCTGTTAAAGAAACGACTAGAATTTTGATTTGGGGTTGCTGATAATACGAATAACGATTTATATAGAAACCGATATTTCTCACGCGTACTAGTAGTGGTAGTAATTATAATCGTAAGCTAGTAGTATAAACACTGACTCTGTTGGATAACCATGATTGGACAAAACAAGCTTCTACATACAGATGTAAAAAATGTTTGATTACTGGAAAAGAAATGACCAGAGTTTTAAATTCGGGACTTCAAATAATTCAAATAGAAAAATCTGTAAAAGTTGTTGTTTCTTACGCGCAGTGCTATTGATAGTGATTATAATTGTGTACTATATATATATATATATATATATATATTATTATAAATGTGCAATAATGACGATAGAGCACTGGGTCGCGCGTTGGATGGTCGTGTATGGACAAGAGAAGCTTGCACAAACGTGAAAAATGTTGGATTGCTGGAAAAGAAACAAGCCAGAGTTTGCCGCGCTGCCCCGGACGTGATGTCCAGCCTCGTATTGGCAGCCAGAGATACCTTCGCGGTTTGCCAACAGACCTTCAGATACCGAAGGTGGAATTGCAGTAGCATCGAGCGAGCGCCCAATTACACACCGGAGCTACTCACAGGTTCGTTCGTTCTTCTCTACTTTACGCTTTCTTTTTGTGTTAGGCTTTCAATGAGCTTCCGCAGAGAGTATGCTACGGTATGTATAATTGAGACCGGAGCAAAGCCGATTATCGAAGCCCAGAATGGAAAGCCTGGGAAAAATTAAAAAGCGGATTTTCTTTGTGGGAAGGCACTCACGTTAATGAGGTAAAAAGGGGAGGAGAGAGAGAGGGGGGGAGAGAGGGGGAGAAGAATAGATACACGGAATAAAAAAAGGAAAGAAATAAAAATTAAAAAAAAAGAAGGAGGAAATATCCTATGAAGTATATATCTATAAAGAGCGTATTATAATTGAAACAGGAACGAGAGAGCAGGCCTTCGTGTATTCAATGTCCGCGGCATCGGCAGTCTGGCGATTGGCCAGAGGCTGTGCCCTGGGGAGTCTGACGGCTTGTTCCTGCGCGAGTCCACCGAGACGAGAGCCTCTCGCAGCACCACCGTCGTCCGCCCTCGTCTCGCCGTCTTCCTTCACCACTGCGTCCTTCCCACTGAACAATCCATCGTCGAGCAGGAGCACTTTCAAGTGGGGCGGCTGCGGCGATGACGTTAAATCCGCATCGAGGATGGCCAAAAGGTTCCTTCAAGGAGCTGCGTCCTCGGCTGCCGCTTCCGGGTCCATGGGAAAATTCATTCATGCCGTCAATATGCACAACAGCCGTGCTGGTCGAAGGGTATGCTCCATCACACAACCCCTTCTATGATGCTTCCTCTCAATGCAATGCAAACAATCCACTTCTCTCTGCCAACTGATTTCTCCACTCTCGCGTAAAAGGCCGTCGAGCAATCATTGAAGCTGGAATGCAAATGCCACGGTGTATCGGGCTCGTGTAGCGTTCGCACGTGCTGGAGAGGTCTGGGAAGTCAGAGTCCGTTGGCGGCGGGCAGCCGTCTGCTGGCTAGATACAGCACAGCAGCAGAGGTCAGGCCTAGATCCGGGGGTAGGCTGCCACCCCTCTATCACCACGATAATCTACTTTATACGACTAGAAGCCCAGATTACTGCTTACCGGATAAAAAACGAGGCAGCTTGGGAACCGTTGGCAGGTATTACGATTACGATTCTTCTTGCATCATTTGGAAAAGTAAAGAGAGAGAGAGAGAGAGAGGGGGGAGGGGGGAGTTGGTTTTAGCCACTCTATCCTATATAATCCCGAGCGAACCAGTACCAACTACCAGGCCAGTCGTAAAAGCGTTCTAGGGGCGCTAATAGCTTCGCGCCGCGATGGTCCATAAGACTGGCACACCTATAGATATATACATTTTACCTCTGGCTATCCGCGCTATAACATACAAATACTATTATACTATAACTACGCAGAAAGAAGAGCGCGTAGCAATAAAACTGGATGATCGGTTTAACGGCGTACTTGAGCCAAACGACCGGACCGGAAGCTTCCTTCTATACAAGAGAACCGTGAGCGATCTTTTCCTTCATTAAATTCAAACAATAAAATGCACCCCTCGATACCCTCTCTCTCTCTCTCTCTTTCTTTCGCGCGCGCACTCTATCCTTCGCTGTGCTATCTCTCGTGTACTTAAAGAAAAAAATAAACACTAATCTCGTAGTTGCTTTATCAAACGTTTCATTCAGGCAGTGCAATGGCAGCAGTTCAGGATACGAAAGCTGCGAGTACCTCTGTTGCGGAAGAGGATACGCTACCAAAACCGAAGAAATCATCGACAAATGTGATTGTAAATACTTTGATTGCTGTTACGTCAAGTGCAAGACTTGTCGGCAACTCGTCAAAACTTACGAGTGCAATTGATCGGATCGACCGGACTTTAATTAAGCTACGATACTAGATACTAGATATAGTATATTTATTACATCATGTTTACTTGTAATCGATAATGCAAATAGAGCAACGATAAATGTCAATGATTAGTCGAGCCTGAAAGAACTAGACGTGATCCATAGTGTAATGTAAATAAAAGCTTACTCTTTACTGTAAGCTTCGTGTTTGTGTGCAAGAGATATAATAAATATTCTGAACTGTAATAAAACTGTATAAACACGAATTAAAATGACAATTTCACTGTCCGACGAGTTTTTATATATTTTCTTCACTTTGTAAACCGAGCTCGTTTATAAAAGTATGCCAATCTATATTAGCAGGGCCATCCTCTTGAATATCGCATATCAGCCACATATCAGTTTGTCGATCGTTGCGAGCCGGTAGTCGAGGCTCGGTAGGATTGATCTTTGTGTTTAAAAATTCTTGGAGATCCTTACAGTCTAACAAGCCCTCTTCATTTTGTAGCAGGCTGAAAGAAATGTTTGTTATGATGAAATTCTAATAATATGTGATAGCTGCGAAAAATTAAACAATAAATTACGCACTGATCGAGCATTGAATTCAAAAGATCAATATTGATGGGTAAACGACAGCCACGTACAATTCTGTATAACGTGTCTCGGGACAAAAAGCCCGTTTTTGCTCGGTCCCAGTGCGCAATATCTTCGCTCAAACGATCCAGACCATTCCAGCCTGATTTCTGAAGTTCTGTGTGCACCAAACTCCTGTAGGATTTGACATATATTAAACAGCTTGCCCTAAACGACTCGGACAACAATAGGCAGAAACAACCATTAATTGATTATCCCTTACCTCACGTAGTCTCTCATGGCCGATACGTTTTCCTTTTCCTCTCTTGAAAAGTGACGAGCGATCGTTATCATTTCGTGTTCAGTAATATCGTCGCCTAAATATTTGGTTAACGCTTCTCTGGAAAATCATCCCTCTTTAAAATTTTCCTTATTATTCCAAGAAGAGATCATACGTGCAGTCATATGAAAATCTTACTTGAGTTTTCGATAATTGATGACAGCATCTTCACCACAATACTCGCGAAGAAACTCTTTACGAACAGGCCTTAAAGCATTTTGCAATTTCTTCAGTATCAATGCTATATCTGCCATGCTAAACTGAAACATTTAACAGTAATGGTATATAATATTTAAGAAAAAAGCGAAAGAAAGAAAAAGAAACCTTTTCGTGGTTAATCTCCATGTATCGAAACGTGTAGACATCAGCTGATAAAAGCTCAAAATGAAAACCAAACAAGTTTACTCGAGCGCCAATATAAAAGTCTTCTGGCTTATAATACTTTGGCTCAGAACTGGAAAACAAGTTTTGTCCTGGAAGAGGGACTTTTCTTTTGGTTTGGAAGTAAGACCTGGAGAAGCCTGTAAATGCGAGCGTTTCTACAGCAAATCGTGGTTGATGGTACGTTCACTTTACCAGAGTTCCTTTTCGCTTGCTCAAAAATTGAAATAGTGTCATCCACTAAGTATATACTGATAATAAAGCGCCGGTCCTCAAATTCAGGAATATCCGAGAGCATTCTAGCTTTGAATCGTAAAACACGGCTGTCCAATCCTTGCCTGCGGAAAATAAAGAATTATCAACCAGATTGAAGTACCGTTTACATTGATATTGATTTTGCTTGCTTGTCCATTTGAAGAGATTTGCTAAAGTTCGAAAGAGGAGCTTTCAGTAAGATTCTGAAACAATTGCCAAGAGAATCTTCGTAAGATCCAAAGCCGTTGTAAGGTGGAATATAACGTTCTTTCACTTCCCCGTGCATATCGTCGTCATTTATTCCCTTTGGTCGTTCCAGTGGTTTAAAGTCTTCTACACCGTATCTCTCCCTTTGTTGAAGCAAGAATATAAAAGGATTAATGGCGCGCGAATAGAATAAAAAGAAAAATCATTTTCAAGCAAGGCCATCTACCATACCTATAGTAATCTTTCGTGGATTCATCCATGTCAACGATAACGATCTCGCGACCGAAAACATTCATATGACTACCAATATTCAATTGCGAATCTTTGTAACAATCACTATCGATATCATTTGAAATCGACAAGTCCAAAGGATCAATGATGAGATAAGAATCCTTGATATTTTCCCCCATAACGTTTAGAACAGTGAGAGGGCTCTTCGAACCGATTGGTTCGAGCTTCTTGTAAACCTAAATGATTGAAAAATAAGATTTTTTAAAATCTGTGTGCATACATATGTGTGTGTGTGTGTGTGTGTAGGAAAATTATATTTAACCTTAGGGACTTTCATTCTCTTCAAAAACATGCCACTCGCATCTTGTCCACTGTTTTTCTCTGAAATTTCCTTAATCTCTACAGTATTATCCGCCAAGAAATAGTGAATCTCTAGATCATGCAGAATTCCATTCGGGCTCTCCCTATCGTCCCAATAGCCATAAAACCGCAGTACCTTTCTGTCGTATTTCAAAAAATTTTCCAGAGTGTCTAAGTTTTTTTTAGGTTTCTTAGCGAACGTTGACTGCAAAATATGCGGAGAGTGTAAGATAAAACAGAATGACATTAAATAGAAGATAACGGAAGAAATATGATGATCGATGCACGTACAATTCGTCCCTTCCTCGTGAAAGTATCCAGGGGTATATCAATATGATCTGGCACAAAAATTCCCATTCTGTTTAAAAATCTTCTTGTGAATTTGTCGCAATTCGTAATTTTGTACAATCTGCCAAATATCTCTATTTCGACTCCTATGTTAAAGTCTATTATTTCGTAATGCCTAAGACAATCATAGGAGTAGGGAGCATGAATTCTTTGACGTTTCACCAACACGCCTGTATGTGTAAAATTAATCGAATAAGAGAAATTCTCAACGATTATAAATTGTCACTAGATTAATCACAAATTTATTCATACCCTGCTCGAGACCACTATTGCTCACAGATGGTTCGACGATTCTAATTGTGCTATCTTCGAGAAAAAAACTGATGATCACCACACGAACATGATAGCCTCTTTCATTATTCTCTTGGAAATAAGCTTTAAACTGTAATTTCTAAAAAAGGAATTTGTATGATGCAATACTTTTTTTCTCTTTGTTATGTTACCATATGGTTACATATTTTTAATGCTTTCTTACCTGACCATTATAAGCTATCCAGGCGGGGATACGATTAGCAGTTCCTTTAGGATTAAACAGCAGTGCACCCTGGTCGCATCGAGATTCAATAGTTTTCTTGTCCGATAAGTAATAAACATCATTGCCAAATTTATCAAAATAATGATTTTTGTGAAAACTTTTCTTGCCGAGCTAAAAATATAACCAAAAATAAATAAAGTTTTGTTTAATAAAGTTTCCAAACAAGCTGAATTATATTTCTATCTACAGTAGTAGAGCCAGGAAATAGAGCCGGAGCAGATACAGTTTGCATCCTTCGTGTATCGTGTAGTAGTAGTAATATACACTGGTATATTTTATTTTATCTCGATGTGATTTTCGTCTTATGGCCACTTACGGGGCTATGGGCTTGCTGTTAGCTGCTACAACATTATTGACATCTTTCACGAGTTATTTACTAGTTTCCTTAGTGATACAATGGAATGGGCGATCAATGGCCTCCCCAATCCTCATGCCTTATACATATAGTATAGGGGATACAGTGACACCTTTATTAAATCTAAACTGTAGATTTTTTATATTAATGTTCATTGAATTTATTTTTACAAAAACTTTAATAAACACTTTGAGATATATTTTAGATCAACTCATTGCCATTATTATATTATGAAATTTCAGATCTTTATTGTATGCGCATTTATGCTTTAAGCTTAGCCGCAAATTTTGCTTTACACCTACAAGCTACAGAATAGCACTTCTTTTGTAACAGTAGCGCGGACGGCGAACGTTAGTATACATTTCTAAAAGATCTGATCAGCTTTTCTACAAATCTTGTTAATTAAGGTAATTTAAGTATATTAGTCTTTAAGCTCCGGATTCAAATCGTGCCAAGCAGTCGCTGCTTTGTTCATATCGATGTCACAGAGTTTAATGTGCACCTGACCGATCATGTTGCTTCCAGTGGACAGCCATGCCTTTTGGGTACACACGGATACCTCCAGGATTCGAGAATACAAATCACCCTGAGAAACGACGTATTCGAATTGCTCATCATACACTGGGTTGCAATTATCCTTCACAACGGCCGTCTTACGTTTGGTCTCCTTATGTTTGTCCGGGAGAAGATAAAATTTAACGTAAGGGTCAGGAAGATTGCGTGGATCGTTTTGCGATACAGGCAGATTTCTGTAACGAGAGGATTATTTTTAACTCGAGAAAACTGACGAAATACAGAAAACTTAATAACTTACGCTATTTTATGCACAAAGATAATCAACTTTTGTCTAGAAATGCTATAGCGCAATGTCAACTGAATTCTACCCAGTTTGCTTTCTCCTGCCGAAGAAGTGACGCTGGGATTTCTCTGTAGAAGATGAGGACTTGCATTCACCGAACTGGAAATTGATGAAGTGAGAAGTGGTTCCTCTTCGACCGTAACCATTTCTATGGGAGCTTGGTCTCGGTCTCGTACGCTTCTTGGTGATGATTCGATGGACTCCTTCGACGACTGTTTTTGAAATGCTACGTGACTCGGAGAGACTATTCAAAATATGATTAAATCTGGTGTTAGTAAATGCCTAGGGCCAAAATCTGTATGAAAATGCACTTACCAGTGGACGAGACTTCCCCGCTAATGTTAGACTCTTGACGTTCAACAATTTTATTAATTCCGTTAGTCAACAGATCGTGATCGTCCTCGTCATCGTCGGCGGTCACTTCGGGCTGCTCGTACTTCAAAATCTAACAATAGTATAATGAATATTAAGTATTACAGGACGAGCAATTGTAATTTATACAGAGATCTCATAGAAAATACTTTGAACGATGCTTACGCTTAGTGACAGAGACATGACAATCCTACTCTCTCTATCAGCTTTTTGAAGATCATAGGGCTGCCTAGCAATCTCCAGATTCTTCTTCTCCATTAACGTGGTAATATTAAAATGCATTTCTCCAACGATCAAGCCAGTCTTTTCGTCTGTAAGCTGTTCACAAGGAAATACATGTACAATGTACTATTTTCCTCTCTGTCTCCTTTTTAACAAGAAGAGGACTCGTTTAATTACTTTTATATGCAACACTCCAGTCTCTGGATTTGAAACCAAGAAAGTGAAGCCTTTTTCCCAAACAGGATCGCAAGATCTAAGAATAGTTGTTGTTCGCTGAGTCTGTCCACTCACGCTTGCCTCCAGGTACACGTCCGGCTGCTTGTTACCTCGCACGCACTGAAATATTAATTAACAGATAAGATTTATAGAATAACAAGTTTGTGTGACTTGTACAATTATTAATACAAAATCTTTAGGTGCTCACTCACCGGTAAATTCTTGGCCGAATCAATATACAAAATTAGCAACGCTGTGCTCATGGATGTTACCCGAAGCTGCTGAGTCTCCATCAATGCCTAAAATTAACATTAATTTCGTGAAATATGTGTCGAGGGTACAAGTTTAAGATGTAATGAAATAACGTTAGACTTACAGCTGGTAAATCAGCAGAATTTTTGGAGAGTTGCAGCCAAGTTAAACGAAGGTGTACCATACCGTGTTTTGCTTGTTCCAAGGATACCCACTGTAAAATGAAACTTTTTCTTTATCAACGTCCTATATTTGATAGCACAATTACAGGCAATACTAACCGTATCAATGGTTCCTTTCCTTTTAACACGATTAACTTCGATAGTTGCCCTTATGTGGAAGATTAAAAAATTATTGTAAATTTTTTTACATCAGGACTACGTATAAAACGGGACAGCGACAGCAACAACAACGATAAGAATAGTAGTAGCAGCAGCGCTGTACACAATAGTAATATTAAAATAAGCAACAGCAGTGAGACACATTATGTTGGCAAATCAATTATTGTCATGTAGCAAATAAGCACTGTACGTAGCAGTAAACTTTACACAAATAAATCCAATACCACCACCACCACACAAAGGTATTTACAATTAGACATGCAGAGATTGTTACGCGATAAATCACGCGTGAATTTACGTTTTTGCTGTACTTTTAAAAAAGATATGCGAAGGTGGGGGGCATTGGAAAGAATGTATCATCTCTATTGCTTTTGCTGCTGAATAATGAGAGATATATACATATTGGTCTTCAACAGTCATAATAGTCTGAGAAAGTTAATTAGGTAACAGTACCTGCCAAGAGGGTCGTCTTGAGCAGCGTTGTCTTTATCAAAAAGCTGGACTATGACATTACTGCTGTTTGCTCCCAAACCTTGACCCATTATAAACTGTCGTACACATATAACACACAATAATTTACATTTCAGCTATTTTCAAAAATCTTTGTAATCTAAATTCAAAAATTCATCGACGATTAGGATGTGACACATTTTTTTATATGTATTATAACATTACTTACTAACATCAAAATTGTATTACCGATTGATCGTTATTTTGGAGCAAACGTATGAGCACTTCTTTCCATACTATTTACAGGTTTATTATGAGTAATAGTATCAGGAATTATATATTATACAAAGCTTTCAGAAGTGACATGCGTATAACTCTTTACATTCCTTATTAGTTTCTTGTATTAATATTTAATCTAGGTGCAATTGTATAAGGTAATAGTATTTTTATTAGCATTTTACACACTACTTACATGCATTCTATACAATCTAGCCAGTTTGCTTATTGCTTTAAGCTAATGAAACAATCCATTCAAAAATCATGTCTATATGTTATTTCTTAAATAAGCAAATAGCCAGCATATTTAAACCCACCATGCACCATGTACTGAAACGAATAAACACTGATTTGTGTTATATAAAGCAAAAACTATCCATGAGTTCTGTCAATTGTTATTTTGATTATTGAGACAAGGGATGATAAAGTGGAGAGTACCAACAAAGACACAAAGGCAAAAAATTGATTATAATTTACTATAAAGCTGAACGTACCTTCCAAGGCTTTCGTCGCCTTTAGTGTCATCGTAGTCCCAGATCAGAACAGTGAGTTGTTGAGCGACAGCCGAAGTAACAGCACACTATTCCCACGACACACACATCACCCGTCACATAACATACGCACGCCATACGCACAAAATGTATGAAAAAAAAAATCATTAAGACTTAATCATGCCGTGATTGTGAACGACTTTCATTTACACAATAAAGATTTACGTAGAAAAAGGAAAATACATAGACAATACATTGTTTAATGGTAGGAACTATACTATAAAGGGATAATCGACACACGCCTTGATTTTTGAAAATACTTTGATGCAGCGAGACTCTGTAGGAGTATCTCGGTAAATTTCCAATTCTTCTAAAAGTTACTCAAAAAGAAATAATAAAAGCATTAGTTGTAGCCGTCTTTAACTAGTGTTTCTTGCGTGTGCTTCATAAGTATGATGCAATTAAACAATTTGCAAAAAGCACGTGCGTTAAATTAAAATATTCGTGTAATATTTTGTGGTGTAATAAACAATACATACCTCGCACCAAAAATCCCACTTTGGATCTATGGTATTGACTATTGTTTTTGTACGAAATTCTTGCGCTCCAACGTTTATAATTGCATAAGGATCGGATTTGCCTTTACCAAGCACGCCAATGTCTTTTTTCATAAGGTGTTTTGCCTCTACCACATGAATTCTCAGGACACCCTTTTGGATTTAAAATATATATTGTTTTAAGTATACTAGAAGTCCAGTAAATAATCAGAAAAAATATTTCTGACAATACCTCGGGCTCTGGAATTTTCAAAACTTCTGCTGGAATATCTTCACTCAAAGGAATAACAATTTTATTGGGAAGCACTGCTTTAGCGGCTATTTGCTCAACGATAATACGCCTCAAAATTTCACTAAAAAAACAAACAATTACAATTACTAATAAATTATGTATTAAAATAAATTGTTAATCAATGATTATTGTAGATGACTAAGGTCTACCTAAATCCTGGTAAGTCCAATACATCAGCAACCCCAACAAGATTATAGTGGATGGATGGGCTATTCAAGAAAAAAATTTGAACACCACCAATCAATGGTATCACTGGTATCAATGGTTTCATGACAATTCTCATTAAACCTCTAATCTGGAAGTCTCTTATTCCTCCTTTAATATTGCCAATGTTGAATGTGATGTCACAGTCGCCCGCATAGCTAAGGATATAAAAGAACTCTTAGAAAGGTAAGATGCAACAATTGTTACTAACATTTACTAACAGTATATCAGCATCCAGAATAATTTCGTCTCTCGATGTATTTTTATCGTATGCTTTTATACCGTATATTTTAGGCGGCTATAAAAAAAAGTAGAAATCAAAAATATTTATTTGAATTAACAATGTTAAACAAAATGGATCAATCTATAATGAAAACTTACAATACGACCCAAGACCAGTCTTCCAAAACGAAAACCAGTTATTTTGTATTGAGTCAAGCTCTCAACGATGCTTGGCTCAATTGTATTTTTGAAGACTTCACGAATAAAATGGTTAATACTGGGCCAAACTTTTTCCAAAATCTGTAAAAGAATATTTAAATAAGAAAAATTCTATTATATATAAATATATAAGTGAATGCATAGGTTAATACACCCAGGACATGTACATATAAATAGTTACTCTGTTTAACCATTCAGCTCTATCAAAATCAGGAAAGTAGACCCATGATGGTAAATCATCTAATCTGCTTGTTATTAAATCTTTTTCTTTTGTTAAGACACTAGCTTGGGCAGTGATTGTCTTTAACATACTATCCTTATGTTTCTCAGAGTTCCATGCAGTAAAAGCAATAGGGGCTAGTAACCAGGCAATGCTCCAATTCATATATCCTATACTCCATATAAAACTTGCTGCTGCAAAGTTCACAATAAATTTTTTGGCCAAAGATGTTATGTTCATGTAAGGCCATGGTACTAATTTGTTTTTATCCTCTTCAGCGTTAATATCCATCTCCTTTCTTATTGTACTGATGAATCCAATAAATATTAAATGCAATCAACTTTTCCTGTAAAAAATATGTATTAGCAAAAGATATTGTGATGATTTTTTTTTTGTGAATATATGACAAAATACATTGAATTTCTTATAGGGATATATAAAAAAATATTAAATAATAGAAATTATATTTTGTGTTGTGTCTGCTTGTAAAGGAAGGTGAATTTGGGTAAATCTTTTAAAATGTATGAATGCAATTTCTTAATAAATAGAATCTGCCGTTTTACACTCGCTTACAAGCTTATAAGGATGAATAACTATCCTGCTTCAATAATAATACATGCGGTCATTTTTATCGATGATCAAAAAAGTAGCAGAAGAAATGCACAGTGGGAGTGGAAGATTGTAAGATGAAATGAGAGAGGTGGCCGAAACAAGATGAAAAGATAAAAAGATTAAAAAAGCACTATAGTGATTCTCAGCACTCAGCTTTGAAATTGGACTTTTTTTTGTCGGCTCGGAAGTCTTAGAACCATCAGGTTGAACCTCATAGTTCAAATTAGTACCCTTTTTGACCTCTTTAACTGCAATTTTTAACTTGTATTCCTTATGCATGCATTGGTAGCATTGGTACATACATATGCGGCATGCGTGCTACACGACACGGTCAGCTGATTGAATGAATTTAGCCAAAAGCTACTGCTCAATGCTCAGATTAATATTAGATATTATCTGGATTATCTAATTCTAATCATCTACCTATAACCACACACACTAGTGTAGCACTACATACTTACGTTTTACCAGGCTTAGGGCCTCCGCACACAGTTTCCGTAGCTACATTACGTTACGTTAAGGTAGGATTAAACTTAATCTTAGCTTAGCGCACACAAAAGTTTGCTAAAGGTAAGTTTTTTGAGGCAGGATGCTTGTAATAAACAGGTCTGAGGTGATATTTTTATATTTATAAAGAATTTTTGCAACTATTATTGTAGTTGCCTTAACGTAACGTAATGTAGCTACGGAAACGGTGTGCGGAGGCCCTTACTTGACACTTAAATATAAACATAAGAGAGGTCTGAGTCTGACGGATCGACTGACTGAATGTAAGTCATAACAGTAAGACGCCATAGCTCCGTAGTTCTGCTTTGTTCTGCGTGCGCGCTTTCTACAGCATACAGATTACAGCTACGAGGCTACGACAGTGGGTGTACGAATGTACGATACACACTTAACACTATATACAAATACAGTCAGATTCTCTGTGGGATCTAGTTAAACCGTAAACGTTCAACCATCGTATTTTATCAAAATTATTAGATCCACCATTAGAACACCTAGAACAGAACAACAAGCCTGTAGGCATAAGCCGCGAGTAATCGACTGCAGATTAGTAGTACTGTTGAAAAAACTAATTTTATTTGTATTCTGCATACATCTATTGTAAGAGCATTTCATCATGGGTCTTATCTGCTCAACAGCACAGGTAATAACCTTGATAAATATCTGTATAAAAAATCTTGATATTATCATTATCTCTCTGAATCAGAATAAATAAATATATATATGTATATTTATATTTATATATATTACAGACTGCTTGCCTCTGTGGAAGTGCAGCTTGCAGTTTCTGTTGTTCGCAATGCCCAACATGTCGGAACAGTACAAGCACACGTATTATGTACGCTCTTCTTTTAATGCTTGGCACCATTGTGGCCTGTATCACTCTAACACCAGGTTTACAAGATGCACTTAAGAAGGTGCCATTTTGTGCGAACAGTACAAATTATGTTCCTTCAAAATTTACGATTGACTGTGAATCTGCAGTTGGATATTTGGCTGTTTATAGAATATGCTTTATAATATCATTATTCTTCTTCCTAATGTCTGTCATCATGATACGTGTAAGAAGTTCTAAAGATCCCCGTGCAGCAATACAGAATGGGTAATAATATTTTCATATAACTATAAGTTTTAAAAGGGATGAAAGGGATCTTTTTATCCTTGATCATATCCAATTATGACTTTTTGCTTTTTAGATTTTGGGCCATCAAGTTTCTATTGGTAATTGGTGGAGTTATTGGTGCATTTTTCATTCAGGAAGGATCATTTGGTCCTACTTGGATGTATTTTGGAATGATAGGAGGATTTTTGTTCATAATTATTCAGTTAATTCTGATTGTTGATTTTGCTTATTCTTGGGCAGATGCATGGGTTGGTAATTATGAAGAGACCCAATCCAAGGGATGGTAAGTAAATTTTGGCAAATGCTTTTTAATATTATTATATCTTTTAAGAATCCTTTATTGTACTAGCCTTCTTCACTTGTGTATTTTTTAATTTTTTTTGTTATAGGTATGTTGCACTTTTAAGTGCCACCTTCTTTAATTATGCACTTTCCTTAACTGGGATTGTTTTACTCTACGTGTATTTCACTCATGTAAGTGTGACATTATTTAGAACTTGATATTGTATATTGAATTGCATAATATTTACAACAATAATATTTCATTATCATTTACAGGCAAATGACTGTGCTATGAACAAATTCTTTATTTCATTTAACCTGATACTCTGCATTATTGTAAGTGCTATCTCAATCCTTCCAAGTATTCAAGAATATCAGCATAGGGCTGGTCTGCTCCAATCATCTGTTGTTACATTGTACGTCGTTTATCTGACCTGGAGTAGTATTTCTAACAGTCCAGGTAAGACAAAATTAAGTTATGCTTATTAAGGCTAATCATTCTTCTTTTAAATTTCTTAATTTTAACCCTGTTCCATTTCAGACCAAAATTGTAATCCCGGATTCTTTGGCATCATATCTGGCAAAGATATTTCTACCCAAAATCGAGTTGCTTTTGATAAAGAAAGCATCATTGGTCTTGTCATATGGTTTAGCTGTGTCTTATACAGCTCTTTACGTACAGCTTCAAAATCTTCAAAGATTACAATGTCTGAAAATGTTTTGGTGCAAGATAACGGAGCCGGTAAGTATTTTTAAGAAATAATTGAAATAATTAAGTTTGTAATAAGAAGAGATAGAAGAGAAGAAAAAAAATAGTTTTATTATAGACAATTGAATTTTCTTAACAGTCAGAGAGAATGGAGGAAACCAATTTCTAATTGGTAATGAAGGTAGGCACACAAAATTCTTATCTCCTCATATATACTAGTATAACATAAATACACCTCACAGGAGAGAGATCATATATAGACAGTAGTTTTCTATACACAATATATAGGGTGTCATTTGAATAATGGCCATCCATGCCAAACAGCTCTTTGCTATTTGGTACCCTAGACTCCATAAGTACTAAATTATAAGCATCTGATTCTCTGCTTACAAAAGATTTGTTGAATCCCAAAATTCGAATTATAATTGTATTTTTTTAAAAATATTGATAATTTTCTGCTTGGCCATTAAATGCATGATGAACCCTTACCAAGAAATGTAGATATTTTATTAAAATTCACACTCGATTATTAGTCTGGTAGGTTATTGTGTGCCTGCCTTTCTTGCATACAAGCATATTATCTTATTTGTGTGCATGTAATGAATGGTACCTATGTGTTACTCTTTTTTCATTAAATTAAATCAGATTATACCTCAGTAGAAGGTCGTAATCATGATGCGGAAAATGGCAATGACGTTAAAGTTTGGGACAATGAAGAGGACAAGGTAGCATACAACTGGAGCTTCTTCCATCTAATGTTTGCACTGGCTACCCTATATGTCATGATGACTCTTACAAATTGGTACCAGTGAGTAAACCACTTTCTTTATTTAGATTCTGTTTCTCGAATTGAAATGACTGAGATTATTTGTTCTAGGCCAAATTCAAATTTAAGTTCATTGAATTCTAATGCAGCGTCGATGTGGGTAAAGATAATATCCTCGTGGATGTGTCTTGGGTTATATGTTTGGTCATTAATAGCCCCAGCAGTGCTAAGAGATCGCGATTTTTCGTAGGAATGTGTTGTGAATCGATCAAGCTTAAATCTTTCTTAATTTTCACTAATTTCTACCTGTGATCAGATGTTCTTATGCAAATTTAAATAGTGTTCTATAAAATTACATAAGATCACGAAAAATGCTGTTGACTGAACGCGGAGCTGTATTGGGAAACTTATGCTAACATTATTTGCCAACTCCCATAAAATATAGTACATGTAGATAAATTTTATTGCCGCTTGACACTATATCTCGTTCTGTCCCTTTTCCTCTAGTGTTATGAATATCTTCTCTTCCACTATTCTATCAATTTCTTTAATGATAATTCTAATAAAACGAGGCATTGAATTTTTAATTGTAACTAAATATATAACAACAATTACAAATGCATACATTACGTTTCACTTTCATTATAATGAAAGGGATTATGGTATTGAGGTACGAATAATCATGTATATATATATATAATACTATACGTAGCTATATGTGATGTACCGCTTTCGCATTGTATAATCGTAAATGATGTAAGAATGTATTTCTAATTATATTATGGTCCTCATTTCCCTAAGATTTATGATCTCTTAATATTACTTGAAAAAATGTATCAAAGGAAATAAAGAAACAGTAAAGATGGTAAAAACGGTCATTTATTTCGTTTTTCCTATCAATATAGACTATTAAAAAAATTGATAAACTAGTATAAGCATTATAAATGGGAATCTTGAGCAAACCAACGGTATAAGCAATGTGTCCGCGTGTGTGAAGGCATACACTGTCCTACATCGATTGAGCTTCCGAAAAATTGATGATCGAGATGTTTCAACCAGTATGTCATATATTTTCTAATCTCGGAAACAAAATTGATGTAAGCCAGTTTACAATTGAATAAATTGGGAAGAGGGTGAAGGGATAGAAAACAAACGAACGAACAAAGCAACAAAGACTATACGGATTTATACAAGTTTGTATTCTTGATACGACGCAACACGACGAAATCAACATCGGAATAATCTAAATTTATTTACAATTGCCTAGCTGAACCTGAACACCTGAGACAAGCTCATCTTGGCTGATTACATATCACAATTAATATGATATCAATTTGGCATAAAATTATTCCTTCTTAATTATTTTCTCAGTCCTCTTATGCGACGCGCGTTTCTTAAGAAGATAATTCTTAATATTTTGAAATGGCGAGTCAAACAGAAGCGTGAGAGTTATTGATGTGATAATTATCCAGCACATCTCATGTAAGTTAAACTGAAAATGATAAAAATTATTAAAAACGTGATATTACAATGTTTATTTTGCGTAACACCCCTTTTTATTTTCAAATTGCGCGGATGCCGAGGCTAATTCTTGTGCAATAGGCGGATGTACAAATCAAATAAAGTCGCGTTAAAAATACTAATAACAAATATTATTTATAACCTGATGATTAACATGATACAAAACATGATAACAATCCGATCGTTTGATCTATTGCTTAGGTAATAACCTCGGACCTGCCGGTGCGGCATAAAAAAACGCTTTTCTGGCGCCAATAAACTTCCGCTTAACAAGGAATCACCTACACTATATACAAACACTTACGTTCATTCTAAAGAATTCATAATGCTCGGCACTCCGCGTCTGGCCGACATTATAAAAGAAGACTGGAAACTGCGTTAGATAAATGGCATAGCTTAATCTGGTAGTGATTAGAAATCCTTTCCACGATGATAATTTACTCAACCAGCCTGCAAGTATGAATAGTCGTTTCATTTCACAATAGAGAGTGAGGATAGGAGGGGGGTGGGCACATTGCATATCGCATATGTATACGTTACCATAGGGTATATATAGGTATACCATTTGTATTTCCCGTATGATGCAAGACTGCAAGCCAGGCGAACAGAGCACACCAGCCTATAGGAGCGAATGCGTTATAAGTAGCAGCGTGCATTGGATCGTAAATGTAATCGATCGATCCCATTTTTGCTGGGCCGAAGAAAGCAGCTAGTGCCATCAAACTGCAAACAACCCAGCCTGTGTACGTTGCCGTCTATGAATAAGAGAGTTTATTCCTAATGAATGTCATCGTGCGTTAAATACTTCATCGTACCTTATTCAATTGAAACCCCTTCGGATTTTTCCTTAAAAAGTATCCTACAAAGATTCCTATAATATAAACCGTGACTCTATGAGAAGGCAAGATGTACGAAAGATTGGCTGTGTCAAAAAGCTGCCTTATCCTGTGAAAGAGAATAGAGAGAATAGAGTATATTATAAAGCATTATTATAAAACTATTATAAGCACTAAATGTCTTACGAGGTACCAAAGAAGACATAATTATTGAGGCGCATTTTGTACGTAACGTAATATCGAAGTATCGTGGAAAGTATGGCAATAGTTCCTAGTATGATGCTTCCAAACTTCGGACTTTTGTAAAGCAGCATTACCATCAGAGGAGAAAAGACAAACAGTTGCGTGTCTATACCCAAGTGATGCGTGTGTGTAAGACACTATTAAAAGTGGACAAAAGCTTATTATCATTAAGTCAAGTGACCAGTATGAATATTTTCTTTCTCTTACCATATTCTCAAAGCCAAAATAGTTATGAATAAAGAGGAAGTTCCTCCACCATGTTTTCTTGCAAATGTGGGCATGATGGGTTACTACCAAATTCCATTGAGGCCCGGATCCAATGAATGGCATGATGTAAGTGCAAAATAGTATCAATGCAGCTAAAGTTGGTACCAATCTGAGAAAGAAAAGTATTAACAAGGAGAGAAAAAAGGAATAATTTTTTAATATTTACCTAAGCAATCTCGATAGGTATTCATTGCGGATGTCCAATTTACCAGTTTTATTTAATCTGCCGATAAAAGAGTAAGCCGTTAACAATCCGGACAGCATGATAAACGGATCCGTGTAAAGGCTAGCTGCTCTGCCTATTACGGTCCACGGTTTTCCGAGATACTGAAACGTTTTAGCATAATTATGGGTAAGAGTTTCAAGGGTGACTACTGTCGGAAGAGAGTTATCGAGGCACGAGCCTACCTCGGTCATACTGGTCCTATTGACGTAGGGATTGAAGAAAAGGGCCATACTCTTATGCGCGACGATTAGCATGAAAGCGTTCAACGCTCGTACACCGTGCAGAGCGGCAATGTCTCCTTCCGGACGCTCCAGTGACATGAGTTTTTGCCAGTTACGCTTCAATGAAAAAGATAGAAGAAGCTCGCTCGCCTCCAACTTATTATGATCGTAATAAGCGGCCACCAATGTCAGTAGGATAACAGACAGGAAGAAGAGGCTAAAATTGAATATCTTGCTTGTAATTGCTCGTCTATTACTCATAGTTGGAGAAAAATTCATACCCCACGACAATGGTCTCGACTGGTATGGCTCCCTTATTTTTAACTTGGCACATTTCTTCGTCTACCCTTACGGAAATTTTGAAACCTGTATTATTAGCATGTTTTGAAAGGATATGACGAAGAGACGCTTCAACATCTTTGTGCGTGCAAGTGGATGGTGTGCAAACAGCCCAGTTAATAGTGCTGAATCTAGGAACTCGGTGCCCCGGCTGAAAAAATGTAAACACCATGTACATTAAAGTCATTGTATATATAGTAGTATAGTAATAAGTAGGTGGCGCGCGCAGAAAATCGGATAATTTCACGTGACCTTTTTCGCGTTTACCTTACACCGCCACGCCGTCGATCCAGGAAGCTTCGTTAAGGTAATGGGTAAGAGGTACACCTTGAGCGAAGATCGTTTGACATTTGCGCGCGAATGAGAATGGTAAGATTCGTCAGAATTGCGAATTCCTACTGTTTTGTTGTACGTTCGGTACACAATATAATCTAATAGGTTATAGCGGTAGTTGTGTTCACAAAGAAAGAATTAAGATGTATGGATTTGTCATTTTTGTAGGTTAGGTATACTCACGTCAGATACGTTGCTACGAAATGCATAGTGGGAATGCAACAACCGATGTAGTTGCTTGAGGTCAGGTCGAGATTCGTCGGCGTCCAATTGTAAATAAACTAAACAATATTGGCCTTGTATTCCTTCACTTCCGTCAACAGCAACGCACTCGTCAAAGTCTCCCAATTGATTGACATTCCCGCTAAGCAAACCCGATGATACTTTAGCTGTAGCATCGTGCACTGTAATCAAAGTTTCTAGCGTCTCGTATCGAGTACATCAAATATATGATCGCGAAGTACTTACTTCTCAATGCCCACATACTAAATTTTTCGAGCTCCCTCATATAAACTTCCGAGTGACGTTTGCATTGTAGATTGACCGGGCCACTGGCTGGATCAAAGGGTGGAACAAGTTTCAATAATTTACTAGCTTCCAAGTCGATCTTTCCATTAAATTCATCTGAAACGTTACATTGAAATGCAGTTGATGTGCAAATTTTGCAGTCAGCTGTTAAACTTGCGCAATTATTATCAATTCCTTCCTCTCCAATTGACTAGCGACAAAGCGAGGTTGCTGGACTTATTTTCTTCTAGTACATATGAAAGTGCGCGAGGGATTGTTTCAGTATGCAGAACTGGTTTGAATTATGCACCGGCAACCAGCCGTGTTGTCATCGCTTCTATTTTCAGCCTTCTTGCCAAAGATTCTTGCAAGAAAGATCGAGCTAACAATCGATTTTACTATAATCAACGTACACGGTGCGGAAATCGGAACGCGAGCGCTATAATCTTAACTTCCCGCGAAAAAGATTCGAATGTCGAAATGGAAACCACTTGAATTGGTTCGTTCAACGGAAGGAGTAAGTTTGTAAAGCACGCGTGTAACGAGCGTTACGACTTGTCTGGAGGGGAGGGGGAGAGTACTTTTTCATTTCAGGCACGAAACTTAAGGAGGTGGCTTTCTTGACTCGATTTCATATTCATACGTAGCTTCATCAAATTCGGCAAACTGCTATAATTGCCTCAACTTCTTCATTTCTTTAAATTTCTCTTTTTTATTCCGAAACGCAAATTTCCTTGAAATTATACCATGTGTGAATGTGATTCGATGACCTTCGTATTAGTTTTGATTTCTACAGAGAGGCAGAGTTAAAAAGCGGTTGGATCGGATAACCTAAAGTAAACTTGTTTGATGTCGCAATATCGCTACCTTACGACTATTTTTATACGCTACACATACTTTCATTTCCAAGTGATTTTCGACAGATCGAAACCATCTAAAACACGCTTCTTCTCGTTTGATGTTGCAATAATCGCAGCAGCGCTAATCATGCTGAAAAATATGTGCTCTACAATAACATTTGGAAAACTGCTGCAACTTTTCAAGGTATTTCCTGAGCGAGCTGTAATCGGTGCAGGGTTTCGACATGCCGGTTAACGCAACCCCATTTTATGCTTGAAATTTCAATAGATATCGTTTGAGCACGGTCAAAGATATGGGTTTGTTTTGTACGGGATGCAGCAGCACAGTAGCAGCAGCAACACGACACGAGCGGAACGACGGTTAAGAGGTTAGAGTGTTTAACTAGCGTATGTGACGAGCAAACAAATAACGACAATAACAACATCAACAAGAACAACAGCAACAGATAGAGGGAAATCGTATAGCGTGCAGTGTCGAAATATCGAAAGTAGTTTTACTTCTAGTTAGGTTCGATCATTGGTTGGTCAATTTACGCGTGGACAGCTCATGCCGATGAAAACCGGTACCTTCCCAATTGGCCAAACGAGACTACGGGCTATCTACTGCTATTAGCACGCTCTTACAAAAAACTAATTCAATGACAAAGAGTGGAGATCATGAGTGTGAAAGGGAAAGGCATTAAAAAGAAGGAAATTTTGTTCGACACGTGGCTAGACTACGTTATTTACAAATTTTCAAGATCCATAAAGAGATACGCATACAAAGTCACGTAGATCTGTTTTATTTGTCATCTTGTCAGCTCTGAACGTGTGTGCATACGCTGGCGCTTTCGTGATGTGAATCTGCCAGGTGCTTCAAGGTGATTTTCTCAAAGAACGTCGTATCGCGTCTTGTTTCGTCTTGTCTCGTCGCGTCGCACCGTGTCCTTAGATTCTTAATAGAAAGACTCACCGTAGAAAGGATTCGAATGGGCTTCGCGCTTATCCAACAACCAGACATTTCTTTCGCCTTCCACACTGTGATTTCTCAAGTTTGCCACTAACTCGACGAACGTGAAATTTTCCGAAGTGGCGCTGCTACTTTTGTTTCTTGCAAGAACTCGAAGAATCTCTTCTTCCTCTAGACTGTTCAATCCGTTTGAACTTAGAACTTCCACGGATCTACCTCCAGCGTCCGACAATGAGATCTTTAGAACGATCGCGATAATGCATAGTAACATCCCCCTTCGAACCATTTTTCTCGGTTCCGGGACGTCAAATTTCCCGATCGATTGAATTGTCTACATTCGCTCGTGAGCGTAACGAAGAAAACTGACTGGCAACGGAAACCAGGAGACCAGCTCAATGTTAACTTAACGAATGATCGGCAATGATTCTGCCAGTGGCAGTCGAGCTACTCTATAGTCACCTGTGCCGGTTAACATGTTGAACCGTGAACGAAGAGGGGTGCCTGCTTGCCGCCGTGGCTACGTCTCGCCGATTGCCCCACTACTTTTTTCTTCATCTACTACCTTTCTTTTTTTAAACCCATTATTGACAACAACATAAAAGCCCACAAAAGGCTTACAAAATCAAGCATATTGCTCTTTTCATATTTATAGCCAGTCAAATTCACAGAAAAATTGACCGAGCTATTTGCTACCTCTTTTTCGATTATCCTTTCATCATTTCAACTGTCATTTCAATATCAAAGAGAGCTAAAAAAACTTATTTTAATTATATCTTTTATTCCTTTTCAAATCTTCTTCTATGAGATATAGAAATTATGAATTCATATCTAGTCTGCACTTACAAAATCTGCCTAAAAACTTAAAAAATATAATTGTTCTGTGGACTTTATCATGTGTAAAACAAAGTGGAGGAGCTAGATTATACATATACTATATACATATATATAATAGTAATTTCATTCCCCACTCCAAGTCTCTTATTTCTATACAGAGAGTAGTTTGCCTCGTTTCTCCATTACTTTTCACGAAGACGATTCTTGCAAAAGACACGTATGATATTCTTAGCTTTATAAGTAATAAATAAAAGGTATAACATCAGGCAATAGTATATAACTGCGCTGCTATCAGAGAGAATTGGTAAAGAATCGTTGAATTCGGTACCGTACCAACATATATCCCACTTATCGGTACTTGCAACACAATTGCTTGATCGATGGCTCGTTGCTTTAGCAGTTTGGAGAAATGAGCGCTCTCTAAGGTGCACTCTCTTAGGAAACGTACAATCTTGCGAAATTTGCATTGATCGAGAACCTATGAAAGTGTTTTCACCACTCTACCACTTTTCTCCATTTCCTTCTTTACTTTTATTGGTACTATGTGTAGCATTGTTTATTGAATTTCAGCTGGATTGATTATCAATTAAGGTAATTTATCGTAATGATGCTGACGCCATAGCCAGTATCAGGTGTATTAGAGGCCACAGACAAGGAGAGACGTGATATGTGCCTGTGGTGATCGGTGATACGGCAGTGTGTGGTTCGGCAAGCTATGCCAGGAAGGCCAGGGAGGGAGCGTGGAACCGTGGAGTGAGATTCGTTGGATTCATCGTCGTCGTCGAGAAAACAACAACGCAAGCCTCAGTCCCCCCTCCCTTCCTCTTCTATAGGGTCTCCCCTACCCATACAACTACCAACCAGCAGTCTGTCAAACTGCTGCTGCAAATTGCAATATCAGCCATTTTTTTGCGCTGTAGCCGTCAACAACGACGTTTCCTCCCATAGTAGTCCTACAAATTTTATATTTTTCTAAGGGTGAAAAGACTGAGAACCACCATTCACTAGTCCGGCTTTCGTCAAGTTTGGTGGTCCTCATTAATCCTCGTTCTGAAGGCAGCACTCATTATGATCATGGGGTTTCTTAAGTCGAGTAACACGGATACATCAACACTACAGAATGATTCCACCTGAAATATAAGATATTTACCAAAACCAACGTTATTTGTTAATACCGATTTCAATTTCAGCACTTATTTTCAACTTTCTATAGTAGCTTCTTTTGACAAAAAACATCGAAATTTTCGAGAAAAAAACATTGTTTAAAAAATAGTGTTTGTATTTACAAAATAAAATGAACCTTTGAAAATCAAGTTTAAAAAAGACACATTCTAGAAATGCAAAATAAGTCAAGAAAAATTGCAAATAAAATATTCAAATAAGAGCAAATTTAACAAATTTGTAATATTTATTAAAGTGCCATAAATCTAACAGAATGAGAAACATCTATTAACTTTCTTTGTTTCTGTATCCCTCGAATGGACTTCACCTTTTGGAGATGATCTTTCAGTAATGATCTATAAGCTTTACTCTATCGAACTAATGGTATTTTCACTAGCGACCTCCTGCTTACAATAAATATAATTACGTTTGATGTTCTGTTTTACCGTTAGTATATGTCTTTCAATCAAAATTACTAAGAAAAATTGTCAATATTTGGCCTTATTTGAAGTTGAATTACAATCTTTTTTCACTATTTGCATTCCCAGTAAGGTTTCTGTTTTGGACGAAAAAACCCGCGTGCGCAATTATTAAATCTTTATATCTTATTTTTTAAATATAATACACTTTTTCCAAACAGTGTTTTTTATAATAGAAAATTAGGTTTTTCTATCTGAAAAGTATGCTGTTTTGGTAATTCAAGAACAATTGAAATCGGTCTTTATATAACGCTGGTTTTTGAAAACTAATAATTGAGATTTCAATCAAACGCAATTAGTGCCTCAAGAAATAATATATTACATTCAAAGATTTTTAAGAAACAGAAATATACTTTAGAGAAAAATAGATAAAGAATGTTTTTTAATATTTAAAATAATCTACCCGACGGTGAGCCTCATTTGACCTCGCCAAGTTTCGTAAAGTCATAAATCATATTTAGCTTTTTTACATTTAATTCTTTGTTTTTCATCGTATATTCTTAAAGATGATATTGAAAATATTTAAACGCCTTACTATCTCATTTTTAGTAAGTAATATTTAAGTTAAAAGACTAGGCATTGGTTTAATTATCTTTAATGGACACTGTGTGGTCGTAACAAACTCGAATCATACCTCTCGATCGTCTTGCAAGTGAGTGTTTTTATGAAAGTGCGTGTATGTACACACGAGCGCGTGGAGTACCCTAACCACCGGTAATACTTTTTTTTCTGTAAGTGCTGACTACGAAATGTCAATCACAGATGAATAAATACAGAAAGTTTACAATGTACGTATGCAATATATTACCACATAGAATGAATTTGGTAAAAAATTTAGTTGTGGATATAATTATATACATATAAAGCGTACATGCATGCGCTTTCGTGCTCCAGAGTGTAAACCTGCAATGCATCCAACAGGCATACACATATAGGCCGCCTTCCAGAATTCTCTGTCAGTACTGCGAATATCATTCTATCTTCTTTTAACGCTTTAATATTGACAAAGATATAAATGATATTCGCAGTACTGGCAGTGAATTCTAGAACACGGCTATAGATGATGTTCACTTCTCAGAGAAGGTCACACACTCTCAGGAATTACTTAATAGCAATATTTTTTCAGTAAAACATTTAAATGCTTACAATGTCATTCTTAAGAATTTGCGGCCAAAAGAAAGGATTTTAATTTAAAAAAGCCAAATCAAATTGATATGACTTTACAAAACTTTTCAAGGTCAAATGAACATTACCACACCACAGGTAGACTTTTTTAAATATTAAAATAACTTTTTTTCTATAAAGTAGATTATTTCCCAGATATTTCAGTGCAATCAGATTTTCCAAAGTATTCTAAGTTTTTACATTTCTGGTATATATGTATCGAAGAAATGTTCACTCTACCCGTTCTACCACATTGACGATGCGGTTCATGAGAAATATTTGAACAAGCCTGAATGATTTCTATCACGAGACATTTTTCGAAGCTCTGATGAGACTAGAATCTTAACTTCGATGGTAATTAATTTTCTAGGGAAAAATTCAATACTCAATAGCCAAAGATGCTTGTACGAGTTTTCCCACATAACATTGTTGATCAAGATTTTCACCTTAGATCGCTTGGACGTGGTCGAAACTAAATTTGACGTTAGAAAAATCTGAAACATCTTTGTTTACAAAGGCAATGAGTATTACTTCATCGTCTTCGAAGGGTTCGTTATTTATATATTGTCAATCGAAATTCGCTATGATTCTAAGCTATTAGATCCACATGGATAGTCAATAGTAAATTTATTAATTTGTAAATTAACGTGTAGCCATTTAGCAGAAATTAAGAATTGTGATTTAAACGTAATATAAAGTGAATTTTTATATACTATGTAATCAAAGAAATGCGTTGGACGATTAAAATATCGATTTATCTCAATTTTATCGGCATATTAGCTTTGTAAAGCATCACTGATAATAATAAAATCAACCTAATATCATGTATATTGATATAAAGAATATTTCTATTTAAAGCGTTTCTTTCTTGTAATAAACTATACACGATTTGTTGAAATAAAGTTGTAAACATAATTTAATGCCATATAACGAGTTATCAGAAAATTAAAATTTTGATTGGTAATAATTATTTTCTTTTAATCTTGGGCACTTTTTCATTACTATTCCTATTTTTAACATTTGCTACTTCGTAGAAGTTGCTTTCAATTTTGTTTCTTCTCATTGATCTTTCAAGGGTAATTTTTTGTTTACTGGTCAATTGCTCCTTTAGTTTATCCTTAGATTTATTTTTCACAGTGAACGTATCAGATGTATTAATTGAGAGTTTCGCTGCTCGAGATCGTTCATAATACTTCAGCTTCACTATCGCTTTTATTGTACCCCTCTTTTACTTCGAAAACATTTTGCAATAGATTATCTTTTTCCCCTAGAATACGTATTTCTGCATCAGAATTGTCATCATCAATGATCTTATCCTTATTTTCTTTGTTCTCATTTCTTTCATTTTCCCCCTTTTTTATTTTATAAAACTGTCTCGAGTTGCCCATCCTCTCTGCTCAATCTCCGTCTCTTCTTTCTCTCCATCTTCCCGATCACACTCTCATCCGAATATGCAGTAGAGATGTCATGGTGGAGTCATAGAAAATATCACTAACATTTATTGATTTTTCGTCGTTATTAAACAACAAACCATTTTTAATTTCTTCCTTCGAATGAAGCAAAGCTATCCTGATTTTTCAGAAATCTTGAGCAACAGTAAAGTTTATTTTCGGGTTCTGATGCTAGAGCCTCTTTAGTTTCCATTTTGTTCTCCGGTATTTTTTCGAATCCAGCCGTAACCAGTACTTTTCTTTACGAAGGCTCCTCGAAGCCTTCCGGAGCAACGTAAAATGGTATTTTTTCTTGCTGTCAGTCATTTAGAACCATTTTTGCTACAGCTGTAACATCCGGCTCCCCTTTCTTTAATAGGCAGTCGCTTCTTCTTGTTAACTTCTCCAAAAAATTAATATGATTGTTCCATTCTTCAATTTTGTTTTACGAATATAATTTGGATTTACTTTCTCTAGAACGACGGAGATGCAATCTTCTAGATTCTGTACAAGCTCCATCTTACTCACACCCTGTAATACTTTCTTTGTGTCAGTTTCTGCTGACAAATACATTATTCCTGGATAATCGATTAAATAAATGCGTCGCATCAGTGTAATATATTGCTATAATTTAGTCTCTCCTGCAATTACTGTTTCTTTATCAGCCTTTATTTATCTTAATGTGATTATAGTGGAGCTGTTTTTCCAGTATTTGGAAATTCTATAAATCCAAAATTGACTTGTTTTTATCCAAATGCAACTTGGCAAATTGTCTCAACAAGATAATCAAAGGTCCTTTGTCAAATAGGTGTGTTAGGGATATATGAAAAGCTATTGTAGAATATTTGTAACTTAAAATTGCCATATATCGCTGCATAACCCATGTTAGTATAAGATTCACTTTATTTAAAATAAATATTAAATGCTTATATATATATATATATATATATATATATGAGGGTTCTCTATTTTTAAATAAATTTCAAATTGAGGTAGTCTGGTTCCTTGCGGATTTCTTGCATCTAAAACTTGTAAAAGTACATCAGAAGAATCTATAATATTATAGGGTTCATTTCAAATTCTTTTATTTGTTCTGATGCCATTACCCAGTCTCTTTAAACATCTTTAATTCCATTATTTTTTATTAAATCTATATCCTTTGTAATATTTTCTTTATCATAAAGGTTTTTTTCCTCAGCATGCTTTTACAATTCTTTGTATGAGGACATAGTTATATTTGGTTTCTTCCTGATATTTCTTTCACCGAATACACTGTTATAGCTCTCTGTGCGTAAAAGATACACCCTACCATTAGCTGCTTTTTGTTCTAATAGCATTACAGATAATTGAGTAGGATTCATTACAACTTTGTAAGGATCTATCATTGTTAATTTTAAGGAATTTTGAAACATTTATAGAGCATTCTGTAAAATAACTCTAGAATGCCTAAACCAACGTCAAGATGGTTCAACTCCTGGACTGGTACCTGATGGATGCCATGCTTGAAATGAAGCAGAGTTGATAATTTTACCAACACAATTTTACTTTGGTTTTTGATTCCTACATATCTGCAATCTATTAATTGTGCATTTTGAATGTACTTTTGTCACACCTTTACACCCCTCAATAGGTCATTCAGCATTCATATATATACCATACCTTGAATGATTAAATCCTTCCTTCCTAGACTTTTTACACGTTGCTCAAGATTTCATCATTTTTGTTATAATCGGAGAGGAGACTTTAAGACAGATGAGAGTATAAGGATGTTTTTCTAACGGTGGAACCAGACTAGCAACTGTGGTCAGCCTCTTTCTCCTACTATTTTGGCTATGCTGTTCTGGCTGGTTGAAATAAACCTTATGTCCTTATGGTCCTTTCAATTAAGTATCAGGCACTTTCGTACCTCCATAGTGGGGGCTATACTAATTTAAGTCAGACTTGGGTTGTTTAATAATTAGTCAAATTAACCCTATAGCCCACGTCAAGCTGGATCTCATGTTGGTTTATTTCCTAGATATGTTAGCAGTAAAGGAAATGTTTACATTGGTTTACATTAGGTCACAGCTAAATCGTTATTGATCTATGTATGTATGTAGTACGCAAATTTTGCAGGTAATCCAACATGAAATCTAGCAATGTCTATAGCATAGCCACTGACTGGCACCGACCGACAAGAAGGTTCTTTTCCAGCTTCCAAATTCTCCATTTTTGCCATTACATACATACATACATATGTATTATGTAGGATTGGCTGCTTGCAAACCTATAACTGCTTTCTCAGCGCTGCGAAAAATACTAATATGATTGGTTGAACAGTCAGTGATATTTTAATTTGACCAATCATATTGATTAATTTTCGCAGCGCTGAGAAAGCGATTATAGGTTTGCATTTTGTAAGCAGCCATTGCTAATTTCTTCGAAAATACACAGAAAAGTTGGCAATCCTACATGGCAAATCGAGCATTTTGAGTGGTGACTGATGAAAGGTGAAAGTGGGTGAAAGAGACCCTAAAGTCGTTGACGGTGAATAACAGAACGTCTAACAGATTGGAAGAGGGTGAGATTGGAGTTGTAGTTTCGAGAAATGGTAGTAGTTCTTACAATAGTTTCTTGCTGAGAGGGGGTTTACGGTCACGTGACCGAGCTGCGTTTTGAGCGCACTAAACAGGTACGAATAAATTCATTGTTTTTTCGTGATTTTTCGCGCGCCACGGCTTAGGAAGCCGCGGTGTTGTGAATTCTGCTTGTTTCTTATCCAGAAAGTACGTCCCAATCACGTGTACATCGTTTGTGATAACCGTGAGTTAAACGTATATACTTCGATACAACCATCCTACACTATCTAGCGATGTTCCGCCGCAACGATGGTTGACAAGCCTTCTTCTCGAATCCAGAAATGGCGTCAGTCGTGCACATGGTCCATCAAAACGACACACGACCTCAACATCGTTTCGTTCGTTTAGAAACTTGGTAAAACTTTCAAGCCCGATCTGTTTCTATCTATGCCCAAACGGATTCGCTCTTTCGCTGTACCAACGGTATTCAAGGCGGGGGTGTCTTTTGTGATTCCCATTCTCTCTCGCTCTCACTCACTCTTCCTCTTCCCCTTTTTCTTTCTCCTCTCTTTACCCAAACCTACCTTTAATCTTAATTCCTTATTGTACATGCCCCAATTATTATTCCTTTCTTATTTATCTCTCTGTATGCCATATTTTCGTTTATATTCAAGATGCTTATCGACACTTTTCACGCGCCCATCAATACCTCCACTGGTTCTTGGTAGAATTTGTGAAAAAGTTTATTGCACAGCACGATATTTTACTCATTGACAATTCTCAGGATCATCTCTTCGTATATTTTATAATCAAAGGCATACAGTTTACACACCATTTGCCCATTTTCTTATCGCTCTGGTCAATAAAATTACCTTTGACTATAACAATTTCTTTCTAATATGAATCATATAACTGATTCCATTGTTACGCCAGCTATCTTATATGGCATTAGGATTGTCTTGTTCTACATTTTAATAATTGTTGATTTGTTATATAATTTTCAAATTGTGTATTGAAAAACCTTCCATCGTAATAATGAGTCTAATTAGAAGTAAATTTTGTTGTGGTCCAGTTAGATTAACTTATTATTTGTAAGATTCAATAAACAAATAAGTAATTATTAAAATGTTAACCCTTTTTTCTTCATAAAATTGTATTATATGACTAAATTTCTTTTGTTACAGACTGTAAATAGCGCTTGTAAATAGTGTGATAGGTGAATAAACTAAGAGTGTCAAGTCTTTGTTGGCAATGAGTTCGAGTAACAAATCATCTGTATCCTCTGGGGGGAGAGGTACCAACAAAAGCAAATCACAGCACGGTAAATTAGATCATCGTCAAGCCAAGTCATCAGAATCATCTAAACATGATAAATCTCAGGTAAATGCTATAATTTAATTGTGCTCATAATTTTGTATATATCTTTAAATAAATATTTTCAATTATAATAAAGAGTAATTGTTTATTTTAACATAAACAATGTGACAAAGTATAAAATTTCATAAAACGTATAGCAAGATCAAGTACCAATAATAAAAATTATATTTTAGATCTTAAAGGTATACTTCTAAATTTTACATTATCTAAATTTTTTACTATAAATCATTGCATTATAGACCAACATTGTTCAGATGCGGCATGCACAAATTATTGACACTCGAGCGGGAGGAGGAGAAGATCCTATTTTGAAAGAGCGTATCAAACAAGTCATGGATATGACTCGTCGGTCAGAAGATGAAGTAATCATGGCATTACATGATAGTGATGGAGATCTAGACCGCGCTGTCAATGATCTCTTAGAAGGTGTGAAAACAGAGTGGGAAGTCATAAAGAAAAAGCTTCGGCAGCCAAGTGGATCTAAACAGAATACTGATTCCACAAGTGGTCAAGATGATAGTACTGATTGGGAAGAAGGACGTAATCAGCGAGGAAATCGTAATGGGCCTCCTCGTATGCGTGGTCGTTCAAACCCGGATAATAGTGGATGTAAGCTTTTTATAAGTTCATTTTAATGGTTGATTTAGTTATCTACTGGAGAGCCATTATAGAAATTTATCTTATATTTACTTAAATATTCAGGGCGTGGTAGGGAAAACAAAGAAAACGAGAGAAATATTCAAGAGGGTAATCGCGACAGTGGTTATGGTGGAAGCAGAAGAGGAAGGGGTGGTCCAGGAAGATCTGGTAGAGGGGGACGAGGAGGAGGAAGAGGATTAGGACCAAGAACTTTTGCAAATCGTAATGATCACTCCTCTACCTCTTCTGGTCACAGTTTCAGTCGACCTATTGATACTTGGGCAGGAAGTGAAGAACAACAACAAAGCATACAGGAACAGAAGATTGGTAAATTTTATTACTTTAATGTATTTATATGTATGTACACTATTTATATGAGTAGTTTTAAATCGTAAGCCAGAGTTATTTGATTTTTCTAAATGTCGTTCTTTGATGAACTTTTCATCTTTGTAAACGACTTTAATTTGAGCTGTATAGCTAGATTTATATATGCCCAGATGCTTGGAATAATTTAGACGCTGCAGAGGATTGGGATAATGAAGAATATACAGGCTCTCTAGCAGACACTAAAGTTTTTACACCAAGTACATCTATAACCGAGCCACACATGACCATTGATGAATCAAAAGCTCCTGATTTGCAGAACTTACAATCAGCTCCTAATGTTATTTTGTCCCCATTACCTCAAGAGGTAAATTAAACACATTTATTACAAAGAAGTTAATATTTGTTAAGTACAACAATTTTAAATCAATAGCAAACCCAACAACAGACCACACTAAGCTTGCCTACAATGCAGATGACCCAACAACCAAATGCTGTTGGTAGTGGCGTTTTAACTGCTGCACAAAGTCAATACTTGACTCAACTTACGCAACAAACAAGTGAAAGCTTAAAAGCAGCGAGTCAAAGTGCATTTTCAACTGCACTAACAAATCAGCAGGTATAAAATTAAGCTGAATTTTCTTAACGCCGATGAGTTTATAATTAGCTTGCTTTAAAATCATAATATAAAACTTTAGACACAAAGGCAATCGAAACAACGACCGAGAGTGCCACCGCCTTCGAAAATCCCGTCAACTGCAGTTGAGATGCCTGGCGACGCTGTGAACAGTAATATAGGATTCCTCGATGTTCAATTCGGTGCACTTGACTTTGGAAGTGACTCTAGTTCTCTCGATGGTTCAGCTACGGAGAAATATAATTCAGCTAGTAATACGTTGCCCGCTGTTGATCTGTCTTCTGCTACTTCTACCAACACTAGCACTACAAACAACTCCTTTGATATCGATACGTCACAAATTTCTACAAACCAGTTTAATAGCAACTCCCAAACGGTAATGTTTTGCTACATATCTGTACTGTAGTATTTTTTAAATTAATGTTTAGATTTTTATATACTGTACTGCATGTCAGCGGACATAACCATTTCCTTTTAAAATTTAACATGGATTCTGCGTTGTAAAAAGCCATTAGTTTCCCACTTAACAATATTAATCATATAAAAATTATCGATAATTGTTAAAGCTACAGTATGACTGCAGTAGTATACTCAAATATTTTTTTCCTCGTTTTCGGTATTACGTCTTTTCGTAAAATATCAACTAAAACCATTCGATGTTTTAGTTGAATTAAAAGTAAAATATTATGACGTTCATGCTCCGTAGTTTTTTGTACGCTCTGCAGAGCTGGTAAAATTAAATGTTTAACTTTTTTAGTTGACGAGCAGTGACGCTTTACCAGTATCGGCAGACCATTCATTGAGTTCACAGAATTTCACTGGTCGCGGATCTAATAGTGGTCAGAATGTAGATATCGCAAAACAGGACTTTACATCTCAAGTTGCATCGGCAAGTGCAGCCACATACGGCGCCCCAACCACGTACCCTTCTCAAAAATCATCGTTCCAATCATCTAATGCAACATCGAGTACCTATAATGCATACTCTACTAACACTCAATCGGGTCAGTCGTCATTTCCTACAGCTTCCGCTGGCAATCCTAACAACTATTGCGCAGCGACGTCACCTTCTTTGTCTACGCAATCCACCTACAACTCTCCGCCATTTAATTCCTCAACTTTTAATCAGCCATCTTCCGGAGTCTCAGCGAACTCCACTTCTGGGTATAATCAGCCAACGACTACGAATCAGGTAAACTTCATAGTCTCCTACACTTGGAAAAATTGATTCATTCCAAAACAAAAATATGCTTTAAACAAGGCTTTTCTTACCAAGCGGCTTACATTCGAACTTTAACATCGAATTTATAGTATTAAAACTAATAAATTTATGATGTTAAACGGTGCGAAATCAGCAACCCTATTACTTCTATATAGAGTGCTAATTCAAATCTAAATTTAAAATTTTTAATTAAATAATTTAAACACCATGAATATATCGTCTACATTTTTAATATGAATATAAATCAAAATATGACTTTAGTTGGATAATTATTTTTAATGTCGGTGCTTAAGTAATATAGAGATAATCATCCGAACGAAGTCTGCATAAGCTTATTTTTATTTTAAGAATTTAGATATAATATATATATATATATATATAATTATTTATAATAATTACTTGATTTAAAATGGAAAATTTGATTTTGATTAGCGATAAGAGTAACAAGTTTCTTCACTTTCTGTCCAATTATTGCCATCGGTTTATATGGTTTATTGCTAGATATTCGGCAGTATTGTTCCAGATTTATGGCATTTGGTAGAGGATGTCTTCCCCGTCATCGAAGTACATATAACTTTATAACCATTTTGTTACGTAGGAAAAATTCGGAGCGGTCTGGTCAGTACTCCGTTTTTTTGCCTCTTGAGATTGTTATTTTACATAGCAGTTAAAATTAATCTGATGTACTCGTCCAAAATACTCGAGGTCTATTTACTTAACTCGTAGAGTATATGTAGAGATTAATTAACTTTTTTAAGAACATTAAAGGTATCGGAATTGGCTTTAGCGTCAGCGAGTATACTGGTTAAGAGTAAGTGAAAGGGCTAAAATATTTATTTTGAAATAAATGAATTTTTCTAAATGTACTGGGTTTATTTAATCGTTCAATTTCGCTAATGCTCGAATTTGACAAAATAGCATTTTATATTAATAATAATATCGGTAATAGGTACTAATATTTAATTACTAATGACAAAGATAAAATCAATCAGATCTTTATTGATGAATATACTAGTAAATAACATTGAAATAATCTTGAGTAATGTTTTCTTTTTGTTTAAGGTGTACCAATATGTACCCGTCACAACGTCTCAATATCAAGCGCAGTCAGTTGCAACAAACACGGTATCAAATAGTAGTCCTGGATTCCAAGCAAGTGCTTATCAAGGTACCTCTTCTTTCCAGTCAACGCCACAGACTTATCAACCACCCGCTACAACATTTGTATCACAAATTACACCAACTTCCGCAACTTATCAAAGCACTGCACAATCGGTGAGAAAATAGTAAATTCTTTTAGCAATATTTAGTAGATTATTTTACTTGAAAAGAATTGAAATTTTAAAAGAAGTGCTTTATAATAGGTTTATGGAAGTGCGTATGGAAGCTATACAAATCCCCCTCAAGCACCCACCCATAATCATAAATTAAACAGTAATGCATCTAAGGATTCACAGTATGATAGTAGTACAACTACAACGAACAGTTCACTTGCAACAACAACAGCTCCTGCGTTGGGACTTTCGTCAGCGACAAGTTCGCAGACAAAAGTAACCAGCTCTAATGGTGGGTGAAAGATGTTGATTTCTATTTGAATATAGTTATGAAGGATAAAAAATGAGTTTGAAATTTTATTAATAGTTAAAAAAGAAATTTAAGCTAATAAATATTTTAGCTGTACCAAAGAGCACGTCAAGTGGTGTAGTAACAGGAAGTAGCGGAAGTACGAACATTACTGGTGGCAATACGGCTGGTGGTAATATAACACCAATGCTGAGCCATCAATATATAATGGGTCAAGGTGTACCATATGCCTTCCAACAACCCCTGTACAGCTACGAGGAGTTGCAGATGATGCAGCAAAGAATACCACATATGGTTAGTTACTCAATATACTTTATATAATCATTTGTTTCATACATTTGGATCAAGTGCTACAATCTATTATAGTATGCTTGAAAGTAATTCTCATTAAGATTCTAAATATTATTATAAAAGATGCAGTAAACCTATAAATTTGTGAAGTTTTAGCTGTGCTTGAAAGAAATAATTTTATTAAGATCAACATAGGTATACCAATTATTCAATATTCATATACAAAAAATCTAGTTTCTTCAAATTAAATGAGAATTGCTTTTATTTAAAATATTGCTCTGTCCACGGATGAAACACACAATGCACAACACTTTGAGATTATGAATAGTTGCACATGCATTTTGGGCAAAGAGATTTTGTGAATGTGTTGAGTCAGCCATTTAAGTATTCTCTTCTAAAATATCATTTCTTAATTTAAAAGCTTATATATTTATATTCTTTCTATGCTTGCTAGTTGTTTGTTCAACTTTTATCATTTCTCTACGGACTTTCTCTTTCGTAATAGTGACATAATTATTCTACATCCAAGTGCGTGCTGCGATATGTATTGAATTCTGTTCGAAATAGTGTAACGTATTTGTTATTTAGAAAGCATGAGTTATGTCGAAGGGATTTACTGGATATATAAATTTATTAAAACCAATTTCAGTACAATTCTAGCAAATGAAAATAGTATAACACATTATGTAACTTAAACAATCGTTAAGAGTATACAAGAAATTAATTTTGAGCCGATAATTTTTTTCGAAACGGCGGACGACGCTATTTTGCTCTAATTTAACTCTTATGTAGTGTATTCGGGTTTAAACAAGAAAAGAGTAAACTTTAGCATTTGAAATCAGTGAAATCGATTTTATGAAATTTCGTGATATAAAACATACTTATGCATAACAATGTTTGCAGCAGTATATAGAATATAAAACATTATAGCCGCTCAACTATTGTTAAACCGAAAATGTTATATATTTTGGATAATTCTCAGACAAAAGTTTCTATGCCACTTTTAAATCAAGTCACTTTATTATAAAGATATCGAAGATCAAATATTGCTTAATTTCATGTTCCTTATTTATAAATAATTTTGATGACCTACTTTTATTAGATGTTCTTTATTTTTAATAAGTTTTTAATTCAAAGGCTAAATTTAAAGATACTAAAGGAACCATTATCTCAGAGAGTCATCTATATTGAAATAACTTCAATAATTGAGCGACCACGATGTGCCAAATGTAACAGGATTATTAAGACTAGAGTAGAACGTATAAATAATATTTTAAACGAAGTACTGGCGTTAAAGCAGAATGCAGGAGAGCTTGGAAATTCGTGCTAGTATGAAAAACTGAAAAGAAAAAAAAAACCAATACACAGCTGTACCGCATGTCGGGGTCCTCGTCTATTGCTCATAGTTAGGAGAGACTTAGCTAGACTTTCCTTGTATCTGGAGTACACAGTGTATGCATGTAGTTTTGTGTTTGGCCTCCCTGACTAACCTGCAGCCAACTACTGGTTACTATGACGCGGCACTTGGCTATCAGACAACGGGTCCCGCAACGAGTCTCGGTGGTGGTCGTGGTGATGCTCTCTCCGGCGTGCAAGGAGTCCAAGGGGTCCAAGGTGTCCAAGGAGCCTATACCAGTATTAGCGATGCAAGGTTCGCTAGGAATGACAGTAATGCATCGCCAGTTCCCTCGACTATGTCTCAGCAGGTGCGTTTTCGGATTTTTATTAGCTAAGATGCAAAATTAAAAGTTATGCAACGAACGTACAAGCATCCGGAAGTTCGAAAAAATCTAATGAAATATACATAAATGTCAATGATATATCATTTCGGTGTAGAAATTTTTCTGATAATGATAAGAAACAATTTATATTTAGACTGCGACACAGCATCAGCAACCAATGTTAAATCCAACACTACCTCCAGGATATGCTTATTTCTATGGTGGTAGCATAATGCCCGGTGGTTTTCAGTACGGAACGCCTGCTATTTACCCCGTAAGATAATTTTTAATAATCATTACAATATTTTTTTCCATTACATCAGCCATAATTTATTGTATTAAAATCTTTTCTATGACATTATAGCAAATAGCGACAGCTGGGAACGCCGGGAGCAATAGTGGCGCATATAGTGCCAAACCAGGAAGTTATGGATCTGGTTATGGTACGGGTGCTACTTACGATACGTTGGCATCCGCTGGACCGACGGCAGAATACAAGGGTGCTGGTAACAGTTACACTGGTACACAAGCAGGCAAGACTGGTAATTCTACTGGTAATACCAATACCGGTGGGTCGTCTACAACTGATATAAGTGCTACTATGTATGCGAAAAGCCACGTAGCATTGAGTAAAGTAAATGTAAGTATAGATTTTTCGCTGCAATAAAAGGTCACTATATACAGTAATATTGCTTTTTTATTTTACAGTCTTATGAAAAACAAACGTTTCACTCAGCGACTCCCCCACCGTTTGGTTTAACCGGCAGTCAAAGTACCGCACTGCCCGGTGGTTATGCAGCACCTCACTTATTCATTTCAACGATGCCTCATCAATTGCACCAGCCGCTTCATCAGGATGGCAGTAGTACTACAGGCCAAAGGTCTAACGCAAGTACGCAAAACAAGGCTCAGGCAAAGCCCGGCTACAGTACTAGCTATTGGACTGGAAACAACTAAGATTCCACCATACTTATGATAAACGAAACACCGTACACCGTTATGTATAAGATTATAGAAAAGGAAAGATACACAGACACGGTTACACATAAGTGCACTTGCCACTGTGAAACAGGCAATGTGCAAGTGGACTCTATCATCGCAAGGGACTTTAAATAATAACATTATGTGTAGAGAGAGGTAGATGGAAAGGGAGAGAGAGAATGAGACGGGACGGGACGGGACGTGAGATTTTCTGCTGTGCTGAACTAAACAATTTGAGGGCATCTCAGATTACGATTGAATAATAAATATTGAATACAAAGTGTCACGTATATAAATATGCTATATTCTTATCCCAATTTTTTCGACTGAAGCGTAAAAGAAAAAGTAAATTAAATGTGGTCTCGTGAGTATAGAAAGTGCGTTAAAATTTAACTATACCTTCCAAGATTATTTAGTTTCTTTGTTTAAACTTTTGATCAGTTTGTATAATATAATTATTGAAATATGCTATTATTATGATCATTTCTTACCAAACGTTTGATAAGATATTTCTTTAGAAAATCAGCATCGATGATGGCAGATCTACGGCGTTAATACTAGCTTCTTATTAGAAAATTTAGTCAATTGTTAAACAAATTGTTTAGTTCCTTCAAAACACAATTCTATTCTACAATTTTCAGTTGGCATCCTAGTGTAAGAGATTTACAGGATAGAGGCATATTTCTAATTTGGAGATAAAAGCCGAATCTCAGCTGTTGCAATGTAAGATTATGAGGGGCAGCAATGCTTTCATAAAATCTATGATTTATATACATGTACATACACATTATTGGGAAGTCTGTAAACGGCCGAACATTTCAAATCGAAGTGTTTTAGGCTGATAACGGGCAAAAAGACGTTAAACGTATTTGAAGACATGAAAATGGAGCATAAGCCCACTGATTTCAGACGATTTACGTATCCATTTTCCCATGTCTTGAATTAGATTTACGTTTATGTCACTTAGTCTGGCATCACCCTTAGGAAAAAATGTATTAATACACATATTTACTACTTTATGAATTAATCGGATAGTTATGCTGATTTAACTGTCGAAGGCGTGTTGAAGGTCATATGATGACCACCTGGAGCTTTGTAAATGGAAATAATTGTTTTTTTTCTTTTTTTTTACGTAGCCTTATAGTTAACCTCAAAAATTTTCCAAAGCACTATATTAATGTTGCATTTAATATTGGCTTTTACGAGCTGTATGGATTTAAAATTGCGCATGGAGAATGAGGAGAAGGGGAGGGGGGTGGAATAGCTCGACCTGAAGTGGTGTGTAGCATCATTACATACACAAATATATTCTTTCACCTATCCATTTTTTAAAAATCCAAATATATTGTAAACGCGTAGATTAAATGGTTTACTTATTTAATGTTTTAGCAAGTTCTCGAGGTCAGTTCAAAAAGTGCGAAATAAATAACACAGACCTCCATTTTAAAAAATTGAGATGACCTTCGTATGTTCTTCAGCACGCTTCCCAGGGTTAAACCAAAAAAGCTAGCTGGTCGATTTTTAAATGTGCTGAAAATACGTATAAATTAGTTATTTCCTAAAATGCTTAGTTTTTAAGATATTCGATCATTTTTAAACTTTTCGGATATTCTATGTATCTGTCTCCATGGATCCTGTATCTTTTAAACTGATGTAGCATTTTCGTGACTGTACTGCAACGACTATAAAGGAGTAGTTGGTTTTACGCGCCAGAGTTTTCTCGATTTATTAACATTTCAATCAATGTGCTAATAATCAATCCTATCTCGATATTAAGAAAACTAAGTTTTTTACATAATACATCTGTGAAATATGCTTAAGCTGGAAGTTTAAAGGATATGTCGATATGTTTCCATTAGTTTGGTAGCATACTTTTTACGCCGTTTGACTAATAAGGGTGCACAAAATATAATAGTTGCTGTTATTTGAATACGTAATTCATATAATTGATTTTTAACGATATTACTCATTATTTGAAAATCTTTTCTTTAATTGTTACACATTAGCTGTTTTGATTTTTCTCGAACTAGTTATCTCGTCGTAGGTCTGTGCTGAATCAAATATAATAAAAGAATGAAGTTTAAGAGAAATAATTTAAAAAGAGAAAAACGACTATTGTTTATTTGAAATTAGTCGTTTAATTAAAATATAATTTTTTTCCTTCGAACGATTTATGAACCTGTAATAATTATCTATTTCGCATAACACTATATCTTTATATGCGTATATTCTTGTTCTCTACAATTTTCTGAAAGCATTAAGACTTATACAACTCGATTTTCGAGTAGTTATACTGATAAAGTATCGGCAATATAGTCTTACTGAACTTTGCAATTAATTTTTGGTAAAAAGTATTCAATAGTGGATCTGAATGATACTTTTTTAAAAATTACACTTCTATTACAATCACTACTACTATGTTATAATAATAATAATTGTTATTATTATTTTGTATATTCACCGTTCCTAATAGAACAACTGAAAAAAATCAAATTTAAGTGTTTAACAGAGTTTACAGATTTTAGGTAAATGAATATAACGCTTTTTATTTTAAAAGAAATTAACATAAAAATTAACGAATTCATTAAACGCATAATGTATATCGTGCATTAAATGGAAGTGAATTTTTTATTTAATCTTTGTTGAGTTCAAGCATTTGTTAGTAATTTATGATATTTTATTAATTATTGTCAAATGTTGGAGACGGCTTTTTTTCTGCAGCATTGTAGATTATCGTTAAAGCGAAGATAAGCTCGTATGTTCTTCTAAATAAAACTATTCATAGAATTATTAAATTTTTCAAAGAAACGAACAAGTATTTTATAGTTACGAGATACAACGCGCGATTAAAATATGGATCTTTTTACTTCACATCATCTTTATATAAAGGATTTAATAATGGTGTATATATTTATCACTTTTTTTGATAACACACGCTTATTTTCACGAGATAGACAATTTAAGATGTGCATGCATTTACAGTCAATATAGGAACGAAGATTTACGTTAATTGTAATCATCATTCTAACAAGTGTAACTGGTATAGATTATACTATGATACAAGAATACATTGATTGTAGTCAAATTGTAATATTTCATGTTTCATCGTGTGTCAAAATCATAATTGATTAAGCTTTATACTGTTACACAATGGACAAATAATGTTTAAAACACGATTTACGTGTGAAAAACGAACATGGAGAAAAGCGGAGGGGGAAGAAAGAAATAATTTCAGGCAAAACAACTACTGCGTATTGTTCAATTAATTTCCAGAGAACAAAAGCAATTGCAAAAATAAAAAATGGTAAAATGAATCTCCACTATGCAAGTTTTCTATAATGTAAAGGATCCATTAAAAAAGTTGCATCTGTAAAATGCTAAAGGAGAAACGTAAACAGTTGTAAGTAATTAGTGATTGCTTATATACAGTGCATAATACGTTTTCACATAAAACCTGATAAGAATTGATTAAAACAGGGTATATCATGGGGGCATATACTATATGAGTATACCATCATTAAAGATCAAACTTGTACTAACGGCATCCTTCTATTTGGAAACAAATCTGCACCCATAAAATCTTACAGGATACACTTTGGCCCTAAAAAATCCTATCTTTATGATTATATTGGATCTTTACACTTCAATTTTAAATAAGCATATGAGCTTGTACTTATGGATGCAATATGATGAGTTAAATTTCGTAAAAAAGAACAATTTGAATATTATTGAGTTATAACTAAAAAGACTATGTTTTTTTTAGATTTGTTTCCTCTTCTGTACTAATTCTTATGTATACAATTAATTGTTTTAGGAGCAGAAGATAAGCAGATTGTGTAGGTAAGAGTGCAGCTGACATAATAAATTACAAAAAAATAAACAAAGGAAACATGAAAATTCAAGTGAACATGTTTGCTCCTATAATATATAATTATTATACAATTACTATATATATATATATATATATAGATATATAAATATATTAATAATTTTTATATTTTTATCAAATATTAATCAACTGATTGATAATGCAAGTAGCATCGTGCCACTATTGCTAATTATATATGTATACATATATAGTGTGTATACTTTAATTCGCCCCAAGTCGTGGACGTAAAAATTTATCTCCGTAACTTTCTAGAAAAAATATTAATTTTTTGCATACGACAGTTTTGATACTCCTTTCTATTTAGATCCAAAAAGGTATTATGCGAGAAAATAGATATCTTTTATAGCTATACAGAGATCAGTGGATTTTTACGTTTACACGCTAGGTGAATTAAAGCATATACCCGTGTTCGCTTAATTATTATCAGCCTGAAATTTTCAAGTCTTTTGGATGATTTAAAAGGAAACTTCTGTACTATTTTTAAATTTAGTACTTAATCGTTAAATATCGGGAGTAACATACATTACCAACTCCATCTCTTCAAATGTCGATTGTTTAATTTCCAGTTGATGTATTTAAGTCGATTTTTTGCATTATTTCTGTAACTGTAATAAAAAGAGCACAGAAAGACAATTGAGAAGACAAATATTAATTGTATAACAGTTACAAATAAATTTAAAAATATGTATTTCTTTATTATCGATAATGCTTTATAATAATCATTTGAATATTATTGTCGCTTATATGATCGCTGATTACGAATCCGATAACAAATTTTCAAAACTGAATACAGCAGACGTAAATTCCAAATTTGTGTGTTATTCGAGGATTTTTATTGGAATGCTGTGTGTGAATACGAATATAGTTAAATTTAAAATAGCATATCCAATGTGGTACACAATTTTTAAAATGAAATTCTAAGTCTGAATAAACTTCAAATCTTTTTTCGGACTTGATTAGTTTTGTCATTTTGAAATTTGCAAACTTAATTTCAGATTTGAATACAGCGACCCCAACTCTCCCGAATAATACATTTTAACTGGTTTGACTCAACAGAAAATGTGCTTCGATGGGTTAGATAAAAAATTATTAAGCATTAAAAATTTGTTAATTCGAGATTTTTTATTACTGGTCGAATTATTATAACGACGTCTGACCAATATATAGGAAGGTGTCATCAGATTTGTTTTACAAATACGAAGTTTTGAGTTAATCACCTTTCAATCGAATGTTAAATTAATATCTCCTTCATTAGCAATTAAATTTCGAAATGGTACAGATGTATTGTTCTTAGAATTACCTACATTTTTTGAGATTTTTGAGCTGACAGTGACTGAGAGCCACGGTGTATATATATATAGTATAATTATATATAAAAGTGTTTATAATAGCTAATATTGTGTATATATATATGGATATAAAAGAATAAATGTATTAAAAGAAAGTATAAACATAAAAGAAGCATACTATATTTATAGGAAATTTATTATCTAACGATTCAATTCACACCAAATTTTTTTAGTACTTATCGCCACTATATAACAGAGTATACTGTTAAAAATATTAAGTTTTTAATATATCAAATAATTAATCTACGAAATATTTGTGAAAACAAACTTTAGTCTAAATTAGAAAAATCTTAGCCAAATGCGGATACAAATTTCAAAAATTAAAGTAGTTAAACAGAATATCCAAAAGTACAAATATACATAAAACTATCGATATTTTGAAAGTGTAAGAAGATTGTATAAAAAATACATTTGAGCTACTTAATTTTAAAAAAAGGACCTCATGATTTTAATAGTATGGTCTTAAAAGTATATCTTAAAGATTGTACAGATTATGATGATGGAGCACCTTATACATCTTCAAATATTTTCTTACTTAAATTCTCGAAAACAAACGTATGTACAAATACTGTTTAAACCAAGCACTTACGAGACATAAATTTGAAATTACATAGGATGTGAAACATTGAATATGCCACAGAGCTCGAATATAAAAATTCATTTATTTCTGTAACTAAAGATATAAATTTATTTCGTCAGCGTCTTTTAATATAAATACAAAGAAGAATCAAAAAAGTCTTATGCATGAAATCAAATGTTTATTAGTTTTAACACGATAAATATATATCTTTAGAATTTTTTATTGGACATTATTGAACTCTCTCTCTCTCTTATTAGTAAAGAAACCCATTTCAAAGAGAGAAAAAAAACAAATCTCTTAAACATCCATGCCTTTATGTGCTCTGGGATAAATTAAATTCCTCAATCTGTTAGGGCACAATTGATAAGTCAAAACGCTAAAAAATTAAGTGCTTTTCTTTTGTACTTGAAGTGAGTCTGAACTCTAGCAAATCATTTCTACATTGTTTAAGTCATAGAGGTAATGGTACTACGAAGTACCTGAAGATACCTGAAGAGAGCATAAGGTTAAGGTCCTACGCTACGGGTGGCTACTGGCTACGGGCCCTACTTTCGCCAAGGGGGGTACTAGGTGAAGGGTGAGGGGAAGGAAGCTGGCCGCGCCATCTTTGTGGCATAGTTGCCTATATATTGATATACAATATGTATGTCATGTTGTGAATTCAAAATATTGTGGACCCAAACAAAATTAATAAATATAGTATTGGATGGAAAGATAGTAAAGATATACAGCACCTTCAGCGTACATATACATATAGCTTTTAATCTATATGTATATTTCTCGTGATGTCATGTTTGTTGCCAGCCTTTTAGCGCAAAAAATACTAGACCGTTCTGCAAATTGTCGCGTAGTACACAGTGGGAAATTGAATCGTGTGTGGTTCGGCTAGTTTCACTCTGTAATTTAACATGGAAAATGATATACAAGCACACACGATTCAATTTCCCACTGTGTATGTATACCACTCGACAGTATTACATATACATATATATGTACATACATATGACAGTGCAGACTGCAGCAGTGAGCACTCTCCGTGAACGCACCCTGGTGAATAGTCTGCTGCTGAGCGCGAGCCGCGAGCATCGTAAGGCACTAAGGCATCGTTGCCAATCGTTGCCGAAGCCGACGTTGCCGTCATTGTTGTGTCTGTGTCTGCATTTATAACGCATATTTCATTTGACGTGTATTTAATAATAGTTACAAAGACTTTATAACATGCCTGCTACAAACGAAGATGATCCCTATGCACATGCAGCCAAAGGTCCTTTGAAATTGAAAGGAGATAAATGCGTAGTGAAAAAGTAAGCTTACTTTAGTTTTTTAGGTTATTTTCTGACTGTTCCTGTTTTATGTATATCACGATTTTTTTTTATTAGGAAGAAGAATAAAGACGGGAAAAGCAATAAATTGGTTGAAGTTACGAAAGTCATTCAGGAGGAAAAACCTAAATCTGTTGAATTAAAGCGCACCAAGGCAGAATTAGCATTCAAGAAAATGCAAGAAAAAATGGTATATTTGTATTATTATACTTTTAACTTTTTGGTGTTTCTAAATTCTAATTACAAATGTTGTTTTAGCAAACTGAGAGAATAAAACAAAAAGCCTCCATGACTCACAAACAAAGAGTAGAAGAATTTAACCGGCATTTAGACAGTTTGACAGAACACTTTGATATACCCAAAGTAAGCTGGACTAAATGAATATATGACTCACAATTTGTTATTAATGATAAACACATTACATATAAATTTATTTACTATAATACAAATAACTATACTCATGTTAATTATTTTATTTATAACTTTACTGTAATGTCATATACATTATCTCATTATAAAATAAAGTATTATAAAAGCTTTAATACAAAGCATTCTTTAAATTTAATAATATGATTTTGTTTTACAAAATATTTCTTACAATCAATAATTATTAATTTGTATTATAAGAACTTGATACTTACAAGGCACATATAGTCAAAGTGTTAATCTCTAAATCTACATAGAAATTTACAGTAATTTTTAATATTTATGTAAATTATGCATATGCAAAATGGACGGAATATTTCAAACTGTATTGAACAGATGACATAATAAAATCTAGTCTAAATTAAAAAATATAAGTTCATGTACGTTAGCAAGATTTGATAATAATTTGCTGATGTCTAAAGCTCCTTTGATTCATTAAATTTAGTGAGGTAAGAGGTAATGATAAAATTATAAAGTTTACTAGAGTATCATTGCTCTCAAGTGGATTAGTAGAATCAAGAAAATTAGAGATGATGAAAGTGATGAGAGACTGCTAGTTCCATAGTGAAAAATTTGGATATAATTTTCTGTTTGAATCCAAGGATTACTGCCATCGTCAAAGTGCATAGGGCAACGATCTCTTTCACGTTCATATTCCTGTTATAGTAAATTTATTTGTTAGCAAAAGAATTTGGATATAAACAAATGATATGAAATTACCTGTAGCTCTAAAGCAACTGCAGCGCCTTCCGTATAATTGCTGCTAGTAACATCTTGTTTTAAATCGCAAAATGGACCAATGGCTTGGGACATCAAAACACGATTTAAATCAGCTCTCTGATATACCCAACATCTGTACTTACTAAATGGGTCTAATTCATCGAACGTAATCAAATATGATTTCAGATTTTCCTTCCAATATCCAATACATTTCATTTTGTAATCTGGTTCACTGTAAATGTCCACAGGCATTCCACGATGATCCACAGACAAGCAATATGTTTCATCGATAGTCAATTCCTTCTGATCAGTTCCGCAAACAGAAAGATCTGAAATATTCTGTTTGCAATAAATATTCGGACGGGGTGACAATGTTACCCCACCGAGAATTCTTGTTTCGAACAAAACATCTCCCTTTTGTTCAAACATATATTTTCCTGCTATAGGACATCTTACTGGTACAGGATGCTTTGCTAAAATAGAGTCCATTTATAATTAATAAAGGAGTATTAAATAATCAACATTAAGCTAATGTCTAATTTCACATTTCAAATGATCGATTTTGTATTATATTAACCTAAGAATAAATCATATTTCCATTCCTGTTTATTAGCAAATTCAACCCAGGAGCAAACTGTATGGAAGTCATCCTTAATAACAGCAAAACCTCTTCTGTATCTAATCACATTGTGATGTTGAGGTACAAAATCAAAGCACACGTAATCCTTTTGACTGAAAGTGAGAATGAATATACAATATTTAAAGAATAATGTGAGGATAAGGTTTTGTTGAAATTTACCATCCATCAACAGTTAATCTGGACATCATTACTCTTGAGTCTCTTTGTTCTTTACAAACATAAATAGTTCTCCTGTAACGACCTTCGTCTGGATACCAGGTCTCTATAATATGAGTTTCATTGATGAAAATATCAGCATCAATATTGGCAGTATTGATCCAATTTCCACTCATATTTTGAGGCAAACGGCATCCGGGCTCTACAACTTCCGCTTTAACTGGAGTCACTCTTAGACGTTCAGGACTCTTTTCAACAGTTTTTAAAGTATTGCATTCTGCAGTTATCGATACTCCTATATATAAGTCGTCATCCCGGTTTTTCAAAAAGCATCTGTACTTTTCATCTTTCCTAGATTCCTTTGTATTGGCTACAGCAAAAAAGTGATTTTTGTCTACGAACCAATCTCCCAGGCAGCTGTATTCAACCACTGTAACAATCATTTTGTAATAATTACTAATTTTTCTCCATCCGAATAGCAATAAAGTTTCTAGTTATATAATTTACTCACAGCCATTAAAAGTTCCTTTCATGCCTGCACACTCTTTGTAGGTTATATTGAATTTTTGATTTGTTATAAAAAATTGTGTTCCTGCTGTTTGACATGACCTAATTTGTGCATCGGGATGATTACATTCTCCTGTAAATCTAAATCGATTCTAAAACAAAGTTAATAGTTACTTTATATCAATCATTCTTTTCTATTAATGAATATCCTTAAGGAAGCTTCTCATTTTACTTGGTAAGCAAACTGCCACACTCCTTCTAAGGAAGATCTACAATTTACAGCGACATAATTTTCTGCAAATAATGTGATTAGTTGCTGATCCGACCTCAAACCACTACAAACATTTTCTACTGTTGGCTGCATTCCAGAGGGTAGATTTACACAGCTACCTACAATTTAAATAAATTGAAATAAATGAAAAGAAATAAAAAGTTATATTAAAACACTTGTAATAGGCAAAAAATCTACTTACTTTCAAGTTTTTCCAGCACATTGACAGTACGAACTAAAAGTTTAACACATGTGTAACAGAACTCTTTTTGAAAAACAAACGTGTAATTCACATGCAGCTCCTCCTTCATATTAACGCAATATCCTCTATTAGTCATAGTTTCTGCATTGATCTCTGTCAATGTGTTTTTGCCATTTTCCCAAGAAAACCATGATCCTCTAATTACCAATGGGATTTGGCATGACTCTTGTGTTGAGAGTATGACTGAGAATTTAAATTTGAATATAATTTTGATTGACAAATCTTAGATGATTGTATTATCATTGTTAATTTAAACTGCTTACTTTGACACATAAAACATAGTGTTAGCATTAAGAGAGAGCCTACACCCTTCATTTTTTAGATTTTAATTTTTCTCTAAAAAGTTTCCTAAAATCCAGTGTTTAATGCTAGATTTGATTTTCGTTTCCACACTCGTCGCCGCTCCCCAACTTTCCTTGCTTTTTTCCTGTCGTCTTCACTAATAGTGGCAACAATATACTTACGGAATAACAGAAATAAAGAAATACAACGCCCTAACAATAGAGTTAACAATCTAGCTAACAATTACGGGGGAAAGGAGATGGGATGGGGATAATGAAGTAATATGAACACGAACGAGAAAGAAAAACTCTTGAATTAGACCGATAACGAGGACAACAAAGGTTCCTACCATACCATCAGCTACCCCATTTCACATAACAACATACAACACACCCACACAGTTTTTACGGTTTTTACCGATATAGGGTTATCGGGGGTAAAAGGGAAATCCATCACTCATTAAAATTATAATACAGAAACGAAATCCATTTCCGAGACTTAAAAAAAAAAAAATTATTCGACCTTTTAGCCATTCGTAGAAATTAGTAGGAGCCGTAGAAATTAATTTGTAAATCCCATCCATGTATTTTATAAAATAATATCAGTGCAAATAGCATCTTTCAGCAAAAGTGATTATAAATAACTGGTTTCTAATGAATGTAAATCTTTAAATAGTATATAGTCTTCTTAAACCCTTCGTTAGAAACAACAAATTAGCATATAATAAAAATTAAGTGTTCGATTCGATAATGTACTTTAATTATCACATCTTTACATTTTTATAAACGCTACTGCGTATATATTTATTATAAATTATAAATGCTAATAATTTTTATAGGCTAAAATAAATAATAATAATGATGTTAACACAATAATATTAAAAAACATTCAAAGATAATAAATATATAATTAGAATTAATTTGTAACGCAATCAGACATAGCAAAATTCGGACGATTTTCTGACACTTAAAAATAATAGATTTGGCTTATTCGAAGCGGCGTCAGATCGCATATAGACAACAGATAGTGGTTTAAATATTCAGTTTTATACAAATAAATAACTATTACATAAATATTCCGATTGTTTATTTTCCTAAAATTTGATCAGCTTAGAAAAACGAGTGCGTCAATCTGCGCTGTAAGATCATAATATTATATTTAGTACGTAGCCGGACAATTTTTTTGGTCTGTTCGAATAAAGTAGGCGCGACTAATATTATTCTTGTCGATCGCTTGATAAGCTTTTTCCAAAACTGAAACCGGTGGCTTTGTCTCCCTCGTTAAGATCCAGGCATTGCGAACACTGCGAAATATCGTTGTATAAAAATAATGAATTGCATAAAGAAAATATTGGACCATAATAGAACGTTACCTGAATACACCGAAATTCGTGCAGCTCCAAACAACGGCGTATGACTTGTAATCCGTATCTAGTATCCAATATGGCGCATCAAGAGGCAAAGGTAGCGATGGGAATGTAACAGACAACTTGGGATCATCCGATCTACCTATTAATCTTGCTACGCCTTCAATACTGGAAGATACTCCTGTTCTGTATATATATAAATAATATTCAGTAATTGCACCCTATAGTAAATTATCATAAAAAGAGCCCTCGATCGTTCAGGCTCCCGCGTCGAATATCTGTAACTTACAAAGAAGATATCTGCTTATTCATGAGCTTAATTGAACCATTTTCGCTCAAGCTGTAATTGGCAGTTACGCATTTCCCACCAAACTCAAAAACGGCAAAATATCTCTCAGCTTCGTACCATTTCCCAAGATACTATAAGTACATACATACAAATCTTATTTTTATCTCTAATAAAACTTTGGAAATAAGTTGAACGAAATATTTTCAAATACTTATATACTATTGAAGAGATATAATTTTTTGCATACCAAGCGTATTACATGACACATGAAACCTCTAACGGTTTCAGTTGGCTATTTCGTATCATCAGTTATCTGATTACTCGATACAGCTTTCTAATAATGATAAGATGCACTAGAACTCTGGTATGCAAATAAATTAATGTACTTCTTATGCTCTGTATAAAGGATATACATATATATATATATATATATATTTACCCTCTCCACTTGGAAATTTGGCATGGTCTCAACGTTCGGACAGGTCCCTAAGAAAGGTACTTGCGCCCTTGCAGTACTCGCGAGTATCAGGATTGGCAAGATCCACAACATTCTGCTGTTGAAAGAAAAGTATAAAAAACGAGTCAAAATAATATGCGTTCTTCGATGCGTCCTTTACTGCCCGAGATCAGAAGATTACTATGCATGCATATACCGAAATAAACAACAGACTCTTTTTGTCAATACTGAGCTCTCTATCCTTCTTGAATGGCTAAACAAGAAAAAACTCGTCATAACAAAAACAAACAACGGCTACTTAAATATGTAAATGAATAGAAAGTAAAAACTGTTTCTAGAATCTGATCGCTGATCCTAAGTAGTCAAGATGTAACTATAGAATTTAATGTTTACATGAGATACTCGAAATGAATAGAAAATATAAACCCGCGCGTGATGTACTGCATGTATAAGAGAAACGGTATATAACTTTGATAGAGAAAAATTTTATACACTGATAGTAGCAAATTGTTGCTCAAGGAAGTAAAACTGGAAACTGCATCACTGCAGCATTGTCACGATCGGACTAATGCGAAAGTGATAAAAAAATCTAACAAACAGGATTTCAACGTAGCTTATTGTTTAGAGAACCGAGAGAGACTTTTGTAGCGCTGTCATTAGCATTTTATATAACTATACATTATATATATATGTTATCCCATGAATCTTTTGAGAAGAGGGGCTGTGCCGAGTGATTAATTTTAATTTATATTCGACGCGGGCTCCGTTAAGATCGATCGAAGATCGTTGGAATTGAAAAGGAGGCGTAAGGAGCTATATCTTATGGGATTACCTGATGACCTTGACCGTTGGTACAGGGAGGACGAGGACACTCGACGAATGTCAATCGGTAGATCAATAAGGATGAAACGAAGGCTCCTTGCGCGATGGACTGTTCGTTGGTGACTGGCCTCTTCGGTCTTCCGAGTCTTCGGACTATCGGCTCACGAAGACGCGTTCGCGGAGGCCTTGTGGACTGTGGTGGAGATGCGCGACCGAAAGAGTTCTGTCAGTCAGTTAGTGGGTCAGTAACGGTACGTCGGAGGTTCAAGAAACCCACGACACTGACTGAAATTCGCCAATCGCGAACCATCGGTCATCTATACACCACGCCATCGTACCCTAACGAATCTATAACCAAATTTTCCATACTACGCGACGTTCTCTTTTCAAGGTCATCCTTTTCATTTTTAACAGTTCTCTGACAACCGTTTACTCGAGTATTCCCTCTGTCCATACCCGCACAGTGTTATTGAAAGGAAAATGCGTAACTGCAGAGTATATGTGTACAAAACATTTCTGTAAAAAATCACCAAATATATATATATATATATATGCTACTATATACGTTCTCACCTCATCGATGTTACTGTATATAGGAATATGCACAGAGCCAATTGTGCGCTTATGTATATATATTTATTCATTTAGTCGACAAAATTATGTACAACACTATAGATATATAGGTTTTGGACAGTTTGGAGATTAGAAACCTGTGTAGCAGACTGATATTCGCCAATCGCGCGAACCATCGGTCATCTACACTGTCAAACATATCCTGAGGAATCATGTGCAATTTTTCATATTTCTGCACGCATCCCTCGTATAAATTAATTGGAATCGTGAAAAGTATATCCAAAGTGAAAGAAGTGTAGGATAAGAGAACAAACCTTATACCAAACTTTCCATAAGACACTCCCTTCTCTCAAAAGTACATCCTTATCATTGTAACATTCTTCCGACAACCGCTCTATATACTCGATCCAGTATTATACGCGTGTAAAATATTCGTGCATTCGACACAATTATACATACTATATATACTATGTTTGCGACTGCTATCGAGAGCTTCCGCAAGCTCTCATTTTCGACAAATGGTACCAATTATTTATGCAAAGTACTTAATTATAGTAATTTTAGTGCATGTCACAAATAGTCATCTTTATTCTGACATTTTTCTTCCATACCTATACAATATGTAATTATTTAGTTTTTATGGATACAGCTTGGCCTATCGGGAAAACCCAGTGGATTCGCTTGCACCGATTTTCTCGTGAAATCAAGGTCATGGCGAATGAATATTTTCACTCGATTGACACTGTGCCATGCATTGTCGCGTGTAAGATATGGCTGAGCGAAGAAGAACGATTGGGGCTCTCCAGTCGAGAATGTTTGCATCGTGAAAAAGATAAATATATATAAGCCTCTGAGATCGAGTAAATTACAGCGGACGGGTCGTTGATCAGTCGTAACGTAAGGAAGGAAGTTGAGATTAATGGAAATAGAGTAAACCTTCAAATACAATAAATATGACTAATAACACGTCAAGTTTGGAGAGAAAAGAAAATTCTAAAAACTTGTATTTCGTAAAACATAGGCCACGGCTCTAATGTATTCCGTTATGCGACCTTCTTAGCTTTGTTTACACTGGAAAGTCGCTGTATTTATTGTATCAGGAGAAACGTAATAACGGTCACGTTATCGAATATCGTGGAACTTTCCGAATATATTCGTGTTTCGTGCTTTTTTATAGTCATGATTTTACCAGTATTTCTCTCTCTCTCTCTCTCTCTCTCTTTCTATATATATATATATATATATATATATATAAGCCTGATTGGAGAGGTTCGGTAACTTTGGTAAAATAACACAGTGGAATTTAACAACGCTTTTATGTAACAATTTATTTTTTTTTTTAACATTTTCTATAATAGAACTTACATTATAATACTTGGATACCTCTACGACAATAAACTAACCGCATGAATTTAAAACGAAGAGTTTAGGCGAGACTGGTTTCAGTAGAAACCGCTACGAGCCTAACCTGTACCTTGACTCAAACCCAATCACATTTAGTAAGTAAATTAATGCCTCTTAAATCTTTTCGAGTTAATATTATAGAGAGACTGAATTTCAGAAAGAGTGAAAGAGTGAAAGAAGAAGAAGAAAGAAAGGAGGAAGGGTTTAAGCAGTTTTCGCTGGAGCTTCTAAAACTTGGGGTGCCTTTTCTTCTGCCTTATTGACTTTATCGGCTGTCTTCAGGATCAATTCTGGAACGGGTGCGGCTGCTGCTGCTGACTTAATCTCTTGCGGGATTTCGGCGACTTTTGCTGGTTCAGGGACGGTTTCGACAGGCACTAATACTGGAGTTTCAGGTACCAGTGTCTCTTTCAAGGGGACTGCGGATTCAGTTTTTCTGGTCTGCACGACTACTTCCGGTGCATCGGGGGTGATGGCCGATCTCTGGTTTCCGCTGGCTTCTTCGGACTGCGACTCTCCTGGTTTTTCCGCGTTCTCTTCCGGTGTAGAGGGGTTGGCTGCCAAGTAGGCACAGTCTTCTTGGTCGGTCTTTACGAAGAACGTCTTGGAGATCTTGTACTTGTCCAAGACTCCGTAAGCCTGAAATTCAACGTTTCGTACGCATGTCAATGTAAATAAATAAATATAGTAAACAATTGTAGCGTCATCATCATTACTTCCAACAACGCGTATAATGTACCTTCTGCAAAACTTCTCCCGGTGGCAAACGCTCTCTGGTCATAACCCAGGCATTCTGAGTGTGAACTGGACCGATTCCTGAACAGCTCCACATAACAGCATAAGTATCGTAATCAGTTTCGAGGACGGAGTATTTGGTCTCCGGTGTTAATGGGATAGTCGTGTATTTAACGTGAAGCTTTCCTTCCTCCGATTTCGATGCAGCTGGTTTAATTTCACCCTCGAGAATTCTCTTGATTCCAGTACTGATGATGATCCAGACAAAATTCTTTAGTCGCGTTTAAGAATATTTCACATTTTTCGGTATAATAAGAAAAACTTACAATCTGTTGGTGACCTCGTTGCTGACGCGAAGTTTACCGTCTTGTCCTTTGGTGTAATTGGCCATGACGCAACGAGACACAACTTCCGATAATTGAAAGTACCTCTCAGCCTCGTACCACACACCCAAAAACTGTGAAGAATAAAGCGTTTAATTCATATGCAGTACTAAATATATTGTATATATATTAACACTCGAGACTATCCAAATGTTAGTCGTTGAATTCTTATCTTCCCTATACCACAAGTTCGGAAGAATTTCATAGAAGAATTAACATTCTTCTTACAGTTAAGTAGAGAAAAAGAATTTCATGTGGAAAATGTACATAATCTCAAAAGCTAAACAGACTTACCCTGTTCATGTCGAAGTTAGCCATAGGTACATATTCTGGACAGAATCCCAGACTGGGAATCTGCGCACTGGCCAGAGCCAGGACCGAGAGGAGTGTAACGATCTTTCCGAACATGCTGATGACGATCTGCCGTGTGGTATGGTCGATCTGTTGGTCTTATATACAATAAGCAGGGAGTGCAGGTGCGTTGACCGGACACTCTTGGTTGCCCCCTCTGAGCCCCACGTGTGTGGATCTTACGGTACTCTTCGTATAGGCCAGGACTCCCTGGTGCCAGAGGACTGGTCATTGGTCAATGGTATTATACAGCCTGCTGGCTACTCTCTTGCCAAGATCCTCGTTCGTCTTGCTCTTCCTATCCAACCGATGTGCTTCCAGGAAAAACAAGAAACTGCTGCTCCATTATGCAATCCCTTGACAACGGTACTTTTAGCTTCGAGTGTATTGGTCTTCCAAACTCGCCCGACTGCTCGTGCAAGGTTCGATGAAACTTTAACGACTGATGCCCATTGCCTCCCCCCCCCCCCCCCCCTCTATGCCGCTAATCACCGCAATATTTCCCACTCTTTCACGGACCAGTTCTAATATATTCCAGCATATAAGTCATCGGCCTATCTCGTCACTCTGTTTCGTATATACACCCTAGTCGTCTTTTAAATTTTTAATCAAATTTAATATATAATATACAATTTGCTTATTTAGAAATTTTGTAGAATTTTACAAAAATCCAAACTTTCCATTGATAATTTCTTGGTTTATTCTGAATAAACGAGAGTAAGACACGAGGATTATGTTTCGATGAAAATGGAGTTTTTTCTTCCAACTGGTTTTAATCATCTTGTCACGTCTATGTGTAGCGTAATTAGTGCATTCTTGAAGAAATAATAATTTTGAGAAGGTGCAGAGTGTAATAAAAATTGAAGAAGAGTCGAAATTAATATCACGTTCTGAAACCAAATTTAATACTCCAACATAAATCGTCCCACCACGTGACTCTGCGTGTATAGGGTACTTACTGCACTCTAGTCGTGTTTCAGAAAAGAAAATTAGAACGTTTCTTCGGACATGGAGAATTTAGTTGTTTTGAAATGTCCTAGAATTTTAGTAAATCGAAAGTTTAAATAAATTATGCAATGCGTTATACGAAAATAGATTTATTTCTTGGAGCTCGTTTTAGTCATTTATATATATAGCATACTTACTATATTCTTGAAGCTATAATTTTGAAAAGGTGCAGAGTGTATTAAAAATTGAAGAGTGGAAATTAATATCGAATTCTGGGATGAAATCTAATATTCTAGCATAATTCGTTCCACCACGTGACTCTGCTTAGGGTACTGCGCTCTAGTCGTGTGTGTTTCAAAAAAGAAAATTAGAAAATATCTTCGGACATGCAGAATTTAGTTGTTTAGAAGTATTCTAGAATTTTAGTAAATCGAAAGTTTGAAATAAATTATGCGTTATACGAAAATAGATTTATTTCTTGGAGCTCGTTTCAGTCATCTCGACGTCTATATAGCAATACGTATGCCATATTCTCGAATGCATAATTTTAAAGGTGCATGAATATTGTAAAAATCTAAGCTACAGGCATGGAATCTAATGGCATTGTAATTATGCAATTGACACTGTGGATGGAATATACGATGATCGAAGGTATATATAAAGTGCCTCGTTGGAACGTAGCCCACCACTAACGGGTCTCGCGTGACTTTTCTTTTTTCCATAAAAACGAGAAGACTCAAAACCGTTAGTCACCGCGAAGAACCCGACGACCTCTTCTGGCAATACTTGATAAAACCGCAAACAATGACCAGTTGGTCGTTCCGTATAGAGCCTGCCGTAGGTACGTACATAAATCGCTTATATTCCACTCGGAGGGAAAACGTATATATACGTAGAAAATAGTATTTGCTAATTACGCCGTACGTCCGACGGTTCGCGGAAGAACAATCTGTGAAACCGGTTGTCAATCGTTCCTAATTGCTCGAATGTGAATCTCTGGTCAATCAAGGATTTATCATATGGTAGGGATGAAAGAGCAGCAAACATTTTACCGTTTCCGCTGCTTTCCAATTATCATTCTGTACACTCTTCTTCGTTTTCTCTCAATTAATTTATTTTCTCGTAAGACTACGAACACTAAAAGAAAGCATAGGGAGCACGCGCCCCGCTCGGAAGATGCTTAAAACCTATATACGAAAATCGCCCAGAGAGATGCTCGAAACTTGTTAAAAACTCGATCCTTAGGGAGGATCGTGCGTCGGAAGCTTGCGTCTTCTCCTCCAATTCGAGAAAACCCGTTGAGAACAAAGTTCGGGAACTTACGAGTATACAATACAATGTTTACAGCTGAATAAAAAGAAAGAGAGATAAAGGATATAAATTTAACAAAAGCATGAAACTAAATTGGGGAACGCTTCGACGTTTACATAGTTTTGGGAAAAAATACATAGGGAATCGTTGTAATCATTAAAAAAAAAAAACTCCACTGTGTATGTCTGTATATTATAATTATATACCGTCTAGCTGCTGGGGTGTTTGGTTTTCAGTGGAAGAAGAACGTCTCGAGTGGACATCTGGGCGTCGACGACGTGTGCTTTACATGCGCACAATACGGTAATGAATTAACGGTAAATAATCGATACGCGTAAACCTAATGCGCTTACGGCTTCAATAGAGATGAGATGGGGGGGGGGGGGGGGGTGAGGAAAGGAGGAGGAAGAAGTTTGAAGGTGGGCCGATGCTTAAATTAAACTGGCGGCTCGCGAGTTCCACCGATAAAGTATCTTCAAGCGAGCGACGATTATCCTGAGAAAAAAAGAAAGCAATAGAGAGAAAGGAATAGAACGAGATAACGCCACAATGATTCTCATCTCAAGGAAATCTCATCTGAAATGGTTCGCTCGAGAGCCACGCTACCGTCTCGCGCCGAGGCTTCGCACGCTAAACAATAATTAAACTTTATTCTTTATTATCATTTAGTATCACATTACGTTCACTGTTTGTGCTGGCCGTGTATTTGCCTGGCTTACGAGAGCGCACACACACACATACACACGCACACAAACCTGCACCCCGATGCAACATCGACCTCCGTTCCTGCTCCCATCGAGTCGACACGCGACGCTGCTCCTCCAGCCGAGTCTCCAGCCTCCAAAAATCTTTTGCTCCCAAGAAACGAGACTTCCGGAGGGAGAGAGTAGACCGTGTATCGACCGCGGAGATCGCCAAGCGCTACCATCTCGAGTTTATCTCGCTCGGACCCATTGTCGTACAGGGCATCCGGTTCAGCCGTGTTAAAACTAATAGATTTGCGTGGAGAACATAATTTACCATTCTTTCTTACAGAGTTTTTAATCAATCTTTCAACTGCAGGACATTTTGCTTAAGCGGAGCGAAATCTTTGTCTCGATTTTTCAACAATAATATATATATATACAGCTAGTTTATTCACAAGCATAAATATATTGTTACATTGGTACAAATTGTTGTTTGGATGAAATTTAAGAAATGCAATTAAAGAATTAAATATGCTTACTTCGATCGGAACCCTCTATTACTCTCAAGATAGGCTAAACGATGCCTGGCTAATAGAACGAGGTTGTTAAGTGGTTTTTTTAACGAGCAACCTCGAAGGAAAGAATTTTTTATTCTTGTGATCAATTTTTAACTAAAAAGGCTATGTAAAAAGTACTATAAGAAATTTATTCTTCAAATGTGACTTGTTCTAAACGAATTTATTGGTTTGGCATGAGAAAACTGGACACCCTGTATATATATACATGTATATATATTTTCTTCGAAACCTCGCTATACTGTCCTCCGAGAATTTTTTAGCTACGCTTGCTCCTCTTTCATTTGTACCAACGGATAAAACAGATCTACCAATAATTCACTATTGTACAAGGTCATCTTCTACATCTTACATATGTGTATATATATATATATATATATATAACATTATTCGTAGTCACTATGCAAAAAGGACGGTTCGTAATGCTTGCTAATCTCTCTCTGTCTCTCTACACATACATATATACATATATATATGTATATTTAGTTGTGTGCATATATACAGCGATTGGGATTTATCGCCTGCCCATCGTTCATTCGTCGATCAACGCCAAGAGATTCTGGAAATGACTTTTCGCTACAGGTAATGTTCGTTTATTGCGAGAGTTTAAAAGATTACTTTCTTTCTATGAAATATTTGCGACGAGGTCGTGCCGCTGATAGCGAATGGATCGATATGTAAACGTTATATTGGTTGATTGCTTTTCCTACTACAACGATCCTATGAAATAATCTTTGGTGTGACTGCCACGGGGATACGAGGCTACTATTGATATAAGTTCCAATACTTGTGCGTAATCGTTTTTGTCAGTATATCGATTACGTTTCGAGAATGTTAAGACTACTTTTACGTATATGGAATGTATGATCCTGGAGTGATGGTGAAGATGTGCTGAGGGGCAGAAGGGTGATAGGAAGAGAGGGTAGAGGGAGGGGGAAGAGAGGATGTGGATTGGATTTTGGAACGATTGGTTCCCGCGGAGAGTGAATTATATCGATTCCGAAGTGACGTCGAGATGGTTGCGTGCATGCATATATATATATATATATATATATATATAACCTTGGAGCAGAAAAGGGAGGTCGAAGCCCTTTGTGTGATCGAGGCACCTCGGACAATGATATACATACATATATATACATTTATATATATATATATATATCTAAGAGAAAATCTGACGTCCCGCGCCAATGGAAAATCTTGAGGAAAGAAAGCTACTACCTCGACTACCATACTTACAGCGATCTGGCTAAATCTAAGCTTTTATTAATTCGAATTATAATTAATTTGCTAGGTGTAATAATAACGTTCTCCTCTCCTAAGCCAGCGTGTATCTATAATCTTAAACGCTTACGTGTCTTAAGTCTATGAACACATGAAATCACTGCCCAATCGACCAATTTGGACCCATGCAACAAGGCACTCGTGTCGTTGAGAAGCTGATCGTTCGTGGATAAAAGAGACGGGGGCGAGATGCGGGAAGACGACAGAGCGGAAGACCAATATATCGCACGCGAAAAATTCATTTTCAAAGGCTGAACGCTATATATATATTGCTAGGCGATGCGCGCGTGCACGCAGTTTTCTACGATCAAATATAACAGCGATCGCGCACTGTCCCTTTATTCTTTGAATAAAATCGAGCGTCGATCAGCCGCGGAAAAATCATAAACTCTGCAACAATATTATTTCTCTCTCTCTCTCTCTCTCTCTCTTTGTTTTCTTCAAAAACGATAATTACAAAAATAAATGTTTCTCCCGTTGATTGGTTAAAAATCGTCATATATCGAGAGTATCGAGGATGATTAAGACTTTTCGAAAAGTGGGGAGAAATTTCAGCTCTTTACGAGGATTTGTTCGAGACGATTGGCGGGCAGGAAAGCTAATCTTATATAGCTACGGCAGAAATCGGTGGAAAATCGATTGGTCCCTTTTTACAAATGTTAAATAAATAATGATAATTCGGCTCGGCGTATGTCTATTGATAATTATTTACAATTGTGAGATTGTGTGCTGAGGTAGACGAGAGACGTTTCATTGGAGATTGGATAATACGCTTGTAACGAGACGAGCGTGGCTTACGTGCAACGTGCCCGCTATATTTTCACACAGCTATCCGGCTCTCTCGTCTATAATGAACGATACTCGCTGCCAGAACCGTTTTAACGCCTCATCCGACATTGTGGATGAACGAAAACACATTGTATCCTCTCATTCGAGATTCACCACAAATCGGTGTTTCCTATATATAATCAATGATTACAAACTAATCTTGATGAGTGTCTCCGTCAGGGACAATTTTCAAGAGACGATATATATATATATATATATATTAATTATATAATTTAAAGGCTATTCCGGTGCTGTGTCATTAATTCTGGAACATGTACAATTTTATCACATGCGTCTCTCTCCAATGTAAATTATATGAATTCTATAGAAGTTTCAAGCCAATCAGCTGTAACGTTCAGTACAATAATTAAAGATCAGAGACGACATGGCCATGTTCGGGCGAAGCAACGACACATTGCAAAGGCCTCTGGTGCATCATTTACACGTATATTATATAAGTATAATGTATTATTAGTTTACTACTGACTTTATCTAAAACTTGAAAAATACACACAGCCTACTGGTAGGCATAAACGAAGATGCACTCTCGGCCAAGTAAGAGCAGAAATCTCGCGATTACCGAACTTATATCACAGACCAGTGGGAACTACACCTCGTCAATCTCGTAGAAATAAATAGAATTAAAACATTTTAAAAACTTTGAAGGATACCCTTCTACAACAAACAATAGCTCTCTCTTTCTCTCCCTATATATATTTCTATATAGTATTTGCACAAGTCGTATCGGACGATTCGTGACTTTGCTAATGTAGGCGCATGATAGAAAGCATCTCTGGTGATATTCTTACATGGTTTGGTCTGGACACGTTCTCTTCGTAACATCCCGAGTGCGTCCCGATGTATCATCATCATCATCGTATATAGGTGGTAGCTGCGAGGATTCTCGAAAGCTAACACCTAATCTGATCCCACATATAGCTGCGGTATATGAGGTATCGCGTACTACATCGCTACCGGAAGGAACGATTGTCTCGTCAACGCGAACGCACGCATACACGCACGCGTTGGAAGAAAGGAATCGTTGGAAGGTTGGTCGCTGGGCTGGGGGATGAGACAGAGATCGGAAATGAGATAAAGGGAGCAGTGGCTGCACTCGAGATGTTTAGCACCGGGTGGCCTTTAACCTTGTCGCTATTCGTGAAGGTTCTTACTGAGAAGCAAATTGTTGTGCGGCCCCGACAAGTGTCTTATTAGCTCCTGCAAGCTGTCGAAGCTGAGCGAGCAGAAGCAACAGGCGAAAGTGTTGTCGGGGGCAGCGATGACGCCTCTGTGAACCGAGCAGAGGTGCTTCAGAAGATGCGCCTTCTGCTTGAACATGGCGACGCACAGTCTACACGCAAAGGGTTTTTCGCCCGTGTGCACTCGCAGGTGAGTCTTCAGGTTCCACGACATTCCAAATTGTTTTCCACAGTAGCTACACCTGTATTCCCGCACGGGGGTCGATTTCGGTGGATCTTCCGAGGGCGGGGGTGGAGGGGCCCTTGCCGGGGGCAGGGTCCAGGAGCCCCAGGGTGGCTCCAAACCCGCCACCGATGCTGGATCAGCGCTGGGTGGCCTGTGCGATGCTCCGGGTGGCGTCACCGATCTATCCTGCTGATAATATCACTTTCTTTCAGAATACCATCCTCTTTTTCTTTTGCACTCGAGCGCAACTATAAACGTTCGAGAGTCGCCTCTCGCGCTACGTTGCTAAATAATTACCAGATACGGTGGCGCCGAGACGCTCAAGGGGTGTGGCGCCTGCAGCCTCCTGGGGGTCTCGAAACCAGGATTGAAAGGTACGAAGGCAGGATTTTGCGCCGGGGCATTGTGAAATCCCGGCCGTCTTTTCCGGTGAGGCGTTACCACGTAAGCTTCCGCAGGAGGCAGGGGTATCTCTTCCGGTTTCCGTTTCCCAGGCTCCAAGCCTAACGCTAAACGAGCCGCTAATTGCCTTCGCCTCTCCTCAGCTTCCTCCATCGATACTCGCCTTTCGAGCAATGGCTTCTCCGATCTATACACCAAAATATATTAATGCTTGGTATATTATAATCACTCCATTAATCTGCAATCTTTTCTTCTCTTTCCCCCTTTATTCTGCGTGCATACATGTACCTATATGCTGTATGTATATATTTATATACCTGTGTACTATATCGTGCGAGCTTTCACTCGTCGTGGAAGCTCCAGAGTTTAGACTGAGATTTACAGGATCCGAACTATCCCTTCTTCTGGGCGGTTCTATACTGCTCTCCCTGTTCTCCATTACAAGGCTCTCGCCTTCCACGCCTTCAACGTCCACTTCCGGTTCCTCTTCACAGCCCTCAGTTTTTATCAATACTGAGCAGCAATCTGCCGGATTATTCGATTGCCTGCAAACAAGAGTTCAATTATGTTAACGCGACGATGGGAAAATTGAACAATATGGTCCGTTGAATATAAAACGCCCCAAAGTATGTTTATACATATGTATTATAACGTTCTTATCTGTAACTATTAATGCGAACAATTGACATAAGACTTATTTGAATAAAGATATAGCTAGTAAAAGACTTTTTAACAAATTCGACAATTGTTATAATTATAACGACACGCGTGTCATAGGCAGAAATTTTAACGAGTAACGGCCTGTATAGAAAATTTGTTTATACGCGGACAATAATAAATATCGCTTTTCACTATATTTTATACTAACTTTAGGGCATGTAAAAAATTATAGTAATTATTACAAGACGAATATGGTACAGTTTACTAAATATTCGTAATTTTTCCTATAATTATTGTGCATGGTACCTACTATATACTGTATATATACAGGTACAAATTTTAACCATGCATATGATTCCTTCTGTGTCCTAAAGCTACTATAAAACATAGTAAATTGCGCTATTTATTTTTCTCGGTGTATAGCAATCTCACCTGCCATCATACTGGGATTCGTAGCTGGAACTTTCTTGACCATCCGAGGGTAAGGGGGTAGGTATTCTATCGGGGTCCGAGTTGCTGCTAGAGGTCTGAGGTTGGTTCGGTTCGAAGAGCTCCGATTTTATTTGAAGGAGTTCAAAGAGTTCTCTCAACGGTGTGAGTTCCGTCGACTGAAAGTGAACATTGTTGAAATTAATATATATATATATAGATAAGATAAGATTAATGTAAGAAACGGTGCAGGTTCTTGGCAGAGGTGATCGATGAGGGGTGGTACTCACGGGTATGAGAGCTTCTCCGTTGTAGAGGAACTCGAGGAGGTGATTAAGCTGGGTCTTCCTGACCCCGGAGAGATGGACCACGTGGTCCAAGGCAGGGTTGCGAAGAAGACTAGCTAAGAGGGGACTAGCTGCCGCCAGAACAACGCGATGAGCCCTGACAATAGAGCCATCGTCGCAAGCTAGGGTCACGTCCACGTGACGGTCGCCGCTGTACCAGGCCCCAACTTCAGCGGCCAAGGTCGCGGGATGCTTCCCATAGTGTAGTGTCAGGAGGCCGTCAGTATACATCGTCTGGAGGGGGAAGAAAAAAAGTGGAACAATTATTATTTCTCGCCTCGCATCTACGTGCATAATCTTAATATCCATCTTTCTGTTTATAGTCGAGTGCTCGTATATACAAGATTATACATAGGCGTCCTTTTTATTTATAGCTACAGAAATTCTGCGAGTCCTCTAATTAAACTCAATTAACCATCACAATTGCTGGTGAAAAATGCACTCGAGTATTCTAATGTCCCTGATACATTATCGAATAGACCTCTGTGTGTACGTTGCATATACGTATATGTATGGGGAAGCGTACAACAGCGAATTTATAGCGTTCACTTCTTGTCAAGCATATCTCGCAGGATAAAGAGAATTAATTGTTAATCGAGCGTTTCGTATCTGTTTCTCAAGGGGAGCCTCGACGGAGAGAAAGTTTCGTTTCGCGTTATATTCTCAAGCAGCAAAAGTATAATTAATATTATGAAACCAATGCCATAAACATCGACGTGTTCCGCAATGTCAAGCGTGTCTCGGATACAATAAGTTTCACACCGAAAACTTACGTGCGTGTGAGAGAGTGAAACTGACATTTTTTCTCTGAAATCATGGTGAACGCAATAGCACTCAAGAACATTAAGTACATTACGCAGAATTCCTTGCTCGTATTACGGCATTAGCCAACAATAGCGACGCTAATGTGTTTTTGCAGTGACATTAACGTTACAAATATTTTCTTCTCGCTATATATATATATATATATATGAATATACATTTAATAATAATAGTTATTAATTATCGAGCGAATGCCAATCGTTCGTTACATACGCGAGCTATATATGCGGTTTATTGGGTAATTCAGCGTTTGAACGTTGAACGCGAGAGGAGAGTGTGATATATAGAGAGTAATAGAACTCATCAGTGTGACCTTGCGCGAGCAGTGAAATTGAGATGGAGAGGAAGGGACCTTGAACGATGAGAGTGTAGTACATTTTGAAAAAGGCGTGAATTCCGGTGTGCATATATATATATAAAGTTTTACGGCTGCGCGAATTCTACTGATATGTATACTTACATGTACAGCGGTACACCGAGCAACGGATCGTTCCTCGAGATATCCATTTTCGGAGAAAACCGTGAAAACAGTTTCTATATTAAGGACGCGCGCCGCTATGACTCGACGATAAACAAGCAGCAGCAAGCTGCTAGTTCGCTGCTGCCGTTGGCTGGCGACGGGCGACGGGCGCCGGCGACGAAGACGACGACGACGGTTCAAGGAAAATCTTGCTGCGTGACTGCGAAACGATTGTTGCAGGCTTATCTCGATTACGACTGTATAACAGACAGCCTTGAAGATACCAACGATGGAATGTTCCCTGACAAACATCTGCAGATTCAACAATTGACTCTATACAGAAGCGAGGGACAGTGACGAACGTGCTCGTGGAAAACTCACTCCTGAAAGTGAAACGAGCCTCTTCGTCCATTTGATCGTTTTAATTCTTGGAATTGTCTGCCAGAGTGCCGGGGATGCTCGTTTCTTACTTTTCACACGTATAATTGAGATAACGTTGAATGGTCCAAATCGAGGAATGCCATTCAGAGTGGACGTGTAAGAATTTATAAGGTTAAGCGTGAACAAGTCGTTGCCAAGAACGATAAAAAGACAGGCGGAAGAAGAATAGTGTTAGTAGGGGTGGGGGGTTGAATCTAGGCAAGTCCTTGAGTAAGAGTTATGGTATGGAGAGTCGATCGTTGGTCGCATACGTAATAATCCGTCATCGATGCATTACTTGGAAAATCTCTGAATAAGGAAACGTTTACCGAGCATTCGTGTTATTGGGTATCGCTACCTGCTACTAGCATGCAGTGTGAAGTTCAGGGTCAATCGTTGCTCGGCCGAGTCGACTGGATTACGTTCACGCTTACGTCCTTCTTTCTTATTCTATTTGGGCCTTGAAGCCTCGCTGGGCGGGCGGGGTCTCCGCCGACTAATCTGGTCTGGTGGGGACTCAAGCCACTCAACGAGGACTGAAGGAGGGACAGGGAGCTTTCCCGTGGCGCCCTCTCGCTCGACTCGCGCTTTCGGCAGGTGTCGCCATCTGCGTTAGAATCTCGGTACAAGGGTCTTTTATATATTCCAGAGATATTCGACTGTCGGTAAAGAAAGTTTGAACCCAGCAGCTATTAGCATTGGTTGGTAAAAGCTTCTGTGGATCGGAAAAAGTGGTGAATGAACCGTGTGTGGCTCTTTCTCGATAGTGGAGAGTAAATGTTTGCAAGAAACAGAAATACTTTTGTGAAATAATATGGCGTAGGAAAATATATGAACAGAGTGCAAAGTTTTATTGGCGCGAACAAGGCAAAACTCGTTATTGTTGTATTATACAGGCGTCTCGGCTTATCATTGTTTACGCGAATAGAGTATTTCGCGACTGAACTTTTGTACCGTCTCGGTAGCAGGGCCACGAACTTAGTAAATTGGCGTTGGTCGAGCAATAAGAAAGCGCTTGCTGCATCAGCGATTGCAAAGTACAAAGTCTTTTGGCGAGAAAGAGAATGTTCTTTTGTAAGTAATTTCGCTTTATCACAAAGACAGTGTAATACCATCGATGCAACGTAATCCAATTTCATTTGAATATCGTATGGTTGGCGAGGCGTCGGCCGTGTTGTCCTGTGTAGTCGAATCTTATCGTTAACCTAGTAAATAGTCGACGCCGGCGCTGGCGCGTCAAATGTAGCCGGCTCGACCCAGAAAGCGGGAAAGTACAGAAGCCAAGCATTTGATAACAATGGGAGAACGTATGCTGGTGCACGGGGTTCGTGGGGTCAAGACCCCGAGATAACGAGAGAAAGTCGGTGAATTTGTGAATTTTGTCGCGTGATTTCGTTCGGTTGGCTTATCGCTCGTAATACGCGAGGCGTCGATTGCGCATGCGCGTGCGTGTGCGCATGCGCAGACCAAAGCTGCCTCTCCTTTCGCGCTTTTTCTGCCCTTCTCTCTCTCTCTCCCTCTCCCTGTCACCGGGCTTCCTTGCACACACTGGCAAAGCAAGTACGATATTGACGGTTTATATACACGTACATACGTGCGCAAGCACTCGCGCACCGCGTACGCTACCATTATAACCTCCTATCCGGATGGCGGACGTTACGATCTACCATTGAATCGAACAATGGCGAAACTGGGTTACACAAATGTCGAGGCTAGAAATTAAAGTGCGAGAGGCTGGATGACGAAGCCCGAGCCTGCGACGAAAAGTTTCATTCGCTTCGAGAGAAACAATCGATCGAGCTCTCGATCGGGAACCATTAAAAAACTGCTGGAAATCGCCATATTAATGGCATACCTGCGAATTTCTTGCGCGCTGCCGCCCTTCTTGAGCAACTTTACTTCTTTTCTTAGAAACGCAATTACACCAAAATTATCGCTACCAATACTTTTACACTAGCAATACCTTCCGCTGCTTTCACCGTCCACTAATTTTTGCATTTACCTTGAAATAACTTGAAATTCTAATTTTTTTTTCAACTCCTCTGTCCCTGATTTTCATGAATAATAATCCACCTAAAAATATACCATATCGAATCAATTTGAATTGATTTGCTCGACTCTTTTTCTTTCACGAAAAAAATGTCAAACATCGATTTCCACCGTTGCACAATGAGAGATTAAGAAACTCTTGTATATAGTTATCGCAGTTCCAACGACACTGCATACTTCGAACGAGTGCTCGCATACGTAGAGTGTCTTTACAAAACGATCGCTTTTCGGTTAAAAGAAGGGACGCCGATGGTTTCGGTACAAGCTCGACTCTTCGTCAAATCGAACGATCGGTGCGTCAGTTTATTAGTTCGTCTCACCATTTTCCCGATCAACACTTTGATACTTGAAAAATTTATATCGCTTCAAGGTTAACGATCTACAAATATATCATGCAAAATTAAGCAAAAATGCAGGGTTGCGTCCGTGCGAGAATGAAAGGAGTGAACTTTTGAATAAAAATGAATGAAAAGAGGATTGTTAGGGGGGAGGGGATGCTTTGGAAAGCGCGAGGCAGTGAAATTAATAGTGACAGGGTTACGGTGCTGATTAAGACAAAAGGGACGGGCAGCCGGGCGAGTGAGCAGAGAGAGAGAGAGAGAGAGAGAGAGAGCGACAACAGACTGACTGACAGACAAACGGGCAGAAGGGAGGCAGCGGGGTGAACGAATTGAGCAACGCGCGTCGAGCGAACTCGTTACCGACGAGCAGAGTATATATATATATGCCAGGTAGCGTAATGGAGTGCGGATGCTTCCGTTCCCTTTTTTGCGGGCCCATTTTGTATTTGGTCGGTCCGAAGGAGAGGAGCGTTTCGCGGTCTCATCGGGCCCGCTCGTGCGTAGGCACACGGCCATCGCGAGTCGCTCGTCTGGAACGAGCTGGAAGTGCTGGAACCTCGTCCACCTCGTCTCTCGCACCGATCCAATCCGACCCAATCCGTGTCTTCTCACCGCAAAATTCGATCAGGCCGGGGCGCTCCCCTCCGAAACCCCAATAAAATCCTTTTCTTGGGAAAACCAACGACCCTCGACCAAACGCTCCATTCTGTAGCTATGCTACATACACATATACATACATACTCTACATGTACAACGATCCCGCCACTTCTCGTCGACTCTCGCACACTCTCCGAGCAAAACGTACCGATTCTCCCAACGAGACTCGCGCGCAGCGGTTTCTTTCGATCGATACGATACACAGCGATTGGTTTATCAGTAAAATTCTCAGTCTCGTTTGAAGTTCCGGCAGAGAGGTTATATATATGACATTGGCGAAACCTCTGACTCACACCTTTCCTCGATTTCGAATTGCCATTTTCCACATGGCCTCTCACGCTCTCCCTGTTGCACATCGCTCCGTCGACTGTGACGTATGTACGTAGTACCTGCTCTCTCTCTCTCTCTCTCTCTCTCTTACCCCTTGCCTCCTCTTGCTCTCTTTTATTTCCCTCGCTATAGACGCCATTAGTAAATCTTCGGAGCCTCGCAATTTTATATTCTTCCGAAATTCCCTTCGTTTACCTATCATCCAATCAACTCTGCACAGGGACTATTCTTGAGAAAAACTCTCTAAAATAAATATCAGCTTCCCTCTATACAAGATCGACGCTCTTATTCCTCGTGAAAATGTTCCAATTGTCTGGTTCAGAGGCACCGAGGAATGAAATTGTGACAGGATATTGGCACATTGGTTGCCCTCTTGATAAATGGCATGATCAATTTTATCGAGATACAGCAGTGATACGTTTTATTAGCGAGACCACGCGTGTACACACAATATTTACTAAACCACGCGTCAGGAAATTTACATACATATATATATAGAGCATAGCGCCTCTATTATTTTTCTTTACTCGATTATCTTTCTCTCTCTATTAATGAGAGCAAAACATTGTTTTCTCTTTCTTTCCCTCGTCGCGATATATTCATCGCGTGGAATATTCGATTCGTGAAATTGATAAAAAGTTTAGCATCGATTAATGAGAAATCTCGTGTGAAAAACGTTTATAAATCGGTCGAAGGAGACGACGAGTGTTCAGAGGTGAAAACTAGCAGAGAGGATGAACGTTGCAGAGCGTAGACCAGGTTGTTTTGAAAGAGTGAGAGAGAGGGGGTGGGGGGGGGGGGGGGGGGGAGGGAGGGGAGACACGCGAGTTCCCTTCCCGATCGACGCGTTCGCCGGATACATTTCGTTCAAGGCCAGAAAGTAAAAAGCCTTTTCAACTGCACTTACGTTACGTATATCGAGCCTAGTCCGACCGTAACTAGTACATACTCGCACGTACGTACACACACACACACACACACACCGATGCAAAGATGACAGGTACACACGCAACGTACGTTGTACATATATATATATATATGTATATGATTTTACGTCCGTGAGACACAAGTCCCCTCCCCCCTTTTTACAACACTCCTCACCACTCTCTCTCTCTCACTCCCTTTTCCCTCGCATTCTCGCCTCTCGCCTCTCGCAGCCTGGAGCGAGTCCGAGAGAGAAGAGGAGCTAGTTACATGATCCATTCATTATATAAGAACAATCGTCTCCTCTAATAGACGCTTCATCATTGTTGATCCGAAGGGCACGCTAACTCGGCGCATGCGTCCTTCGCTCTCCCCCCTCCCCCCTAATTCTCTCGTGGCGCACCAGTACGCGCGCTCACTCTCGACGGATGCGAAAAAAAACTTTGCCAAAAACAAGGAAATTTTCACTCTCGGTCGCAAAAACTACCAACCAAGGCTACCACTCCGCTGGCACATGACTCACGAGTCGCTCGCGGGACTGGAGGGGACAAAAAATTCAGTCGCAGCGTCGCGAGGAAGAGTCGAGGATTGTGCATTTAGCGCGAGGTCCAAAAGTTTCGGCGAAAGGTGAAAGTTTTCTCTCTTCCTCTACGCGTGCGTATTCTTCTTACGGAGTCTTTTGTACATGTGTGTGCGTGTAAGGTAACTCTCCGACACACACACCGTGCGTATATACACATACGATTCGTCGCATTCATCCGGCGTCGTTTCTTCGGCCACTCGAGCTCTTTCTTCTCGAGCTGCGCGCGTCTTGTTGCGTTTGTAGCCTTGTTACACGTATGGTCGTAAATAGCAGCATGTGTAGCGGCCTTTATGCCGTGACACGCGCGTCTTCGCGCTGCGCTCTCTTACGTAACGCGCGCGAGAACGATCGTTTCTCTCTCCGTACCGGAGCGGAGGCGACGTACCGTGTTGTGCGAGCTGCTCCCCCCCCCCCCCCCTCTCCACCTCTTCCAACGATATTAATCCAAAGGGCAAGCTTGTCCTGGCCGAGAGAACACGCGATCGCGACAAGCGATCTACACCGCCAAACATTTAACGCGTCGTGTCGCCTTTCACGCTCTCTCTCACCTTCGAACGCACATATATATTTATTTCCAAACACAATCCCCCCCCCAATAACTCTCTTCCTCTTGCTCAGAATTTCCCTCGGCTACTCCTGACAGCCCGCGACTCGACGCATCTGGATCGTTTTTGGATCGTTTTTAGATCGTTTTATTCGCCCCTTCGTCGATCGTTTCAGTGTATCACACTGGATGCACTTTTAATGAACTTTTAACTCGCGAGAAACAAAGTCTTGCGAATAATGTTGATTGCAGAAATCGATTGCGAATTTAAGATAGAAATTGTTTGTGGTACCTTTGGCTAATTTTTATGTATAAAAATCCTATCGAATATATATATATATATATAATGCTTGTTTCAAGATGACAAAGAACGTGGAAAATTAATTGAGACGCTCAGCTTCCGCGCAGAATGCAACGGTTTTCCGCGCCGCGGCATTCGAACGAAACTAAATTCTTAGGGAATATACTTATATATAGTTATCAACGATCGATATATAACGCGATTAACGTACAGAGTCGCTGTGTTAAAGCACTCGACAATATTTCGATCGATTTCTTCCGTCAAAGTCGTTTACAAGCGACGATCGCGCAGTGTGTGCAACAAAACCTAAAAACAACAATGAGACGGAGCGAATGAAACGAGCGTGAAAGCGTCGTGTCGCGCGCGGAGCTTTTCATTCGTTCAATGTCGAAGTCTACACCGCGCCTTTTATTCGTCGCGCGTCACCAATCACCAGCCGTATCGATATTCTTGCACCGAGCGCGTCCTTTCGTTCCCCCAAAACTACGCAGAATTACCACCCTTTCCGCGTAATTTTTAACAATGTGGCAACTTTATCGATACACGGATTTGCGAACAAAGTTGAAGGAATTTAAGGCGATTCGAAGCTCCGTTACACGAGTGAAGAGTTTCAGAGAGAGAGAGAGAGAGAGAGAGAGAAAGGTTGAGAGAGTAAATAACAAAGAAGAATATAGGAAGGTTGACTCGCGTAGAAGGAAAGAGAAGAGTAGGAAAATTTTCTATCGAGATTTCGATCCGTTCAATGTCAAAGGGTGCTCAACGAGCTCTAAACTTTATTTTACGCTCGCGAGGAGATGTGGCGGTTGTGGAGGGGGAAAGACGACAGGCGATCGTTGGTCGCGACTCGCCAGTGTAGCTGCCCATCGAATCCAATGTCTTCGCATCTCGTAGGTTAGTCATCGCGAGCGATGCATGGAGATTCGATCGCGCGTGCGATCGCTATTGAGCGCTCTTAAACGAATGACCTTTCGCTATATACATATATATGCATGCGTTAGAGCTATAGCTATTGGATATGTATGTACAGTGCGTTCCAACGCGGAGCGGGACTCACGCGCTCCAGAGAGGCACGCGTGCATTTGCGTTACGCAATGCCTTTCTCTCTCTCTCTCTCGCTCTCTCGTCAGACGAACGTATACCCCCCCCCCCACGATCCTCGTCAAACCCAAAAATTCGAAGCTATACCGAGTCACTCGATGACAAAAACACTGGAAAGACAACTGGCCCGACGTGGAAAAACTCTACTTCCTCGTTCCGCAAAGATGCAAACTGCAATGGTCGCTTTTTCGATAATTATTTCCTCGTGACGTCATCGCGTCCTGACAATCAACCGGTTAATGCCACACTTTCGGTATTATAAAAATGGTCCTCGCGAATTTTCAAACGAATGCATTTGTTTCCAATAAAAAACTCATGCATAAAAGGCTGCAAATTTTCCCATGTGAATTTTTAACTGTATACAGTTCATCACTTTTCCTTGTAGATCCGAGAGGCGAGGTGGATTTTGAAAAGACGAGATTTTTTGCTGTAATTCTCGCGTGACGTCACTGGTACCCAAAAATCAACCCGTAGCACGAAAAATTATCGCAACGAGTCGATTTGTTGTTAGAAAGTTTAGAAAAACTAAAATTTTAAACAATTACGTCTGTTCTTAAAGAAACCAAGGATTACAAATTTCTTCGTCAAAATTGCAAATGTCTCTTATCACTCCTCCTCTCAAATCAGAGTAGCAATAAGAATTCAGCAAAAATCAAAATTTATGAATTACCATTCTCTCGTGACGTCATCGGGTGTTAAAAACGAAGCTACATTATCAACATTATTCTATACGTCGACGAAGAAAAGCAGTGGTAACGAATCGATTCGTCGTTGGAGGATGAAAGGGAATTTGCGAAATATTGCTATTAGAGAGCGCGCGAGGGAAGCGTATGGGTAATGATAAGGTGTATGTATCTATTGCTATATATATGTATATACATATAGCGTGCGTTGGACGTTACAAGTTTTCCGCGTGCGATCTTAGGCGTGCCTCGTTCCATCGGTTGACTCGCACATACACACACATATAAAGGAGCTCGCGCGCAGTTATCATACGTGTAGTGGTAAGCAAGAAAAGCCAGGCGTATTTTAATAAATCCAAGTGCACCGCTTTTGGCTCGTTTGGCCTTGCAAGCTCGCATAATAAGTGAGTCAAGCTGAAACGTGGAATGTCGAACGATGAGCAACGTTATTTCGCTAGGAGTTGGGAGAGCTCGGCTCTCTCTCGGCTGCCTCGAACCTCCCGAGCGAACCATATAGCTGACTCTCCCTTCTGAAAATAGTCCTAGGTCGGCGCTACGTTAAATTGATAACTGCACAGCCTCGCGTAACTCTCCGCTAGATGATGCTCTCGTCAACTTGGCCCCAAACCAGCGACTCTCTCGCTTTATACTCGGCTAGAAAAACACTGTGAAATCGTAATAACATTCCCTTTCACGATCCATTGTGCCATTTGATTTATCGCGAGGCAATAACATCCGTGACGCATTCGACATATTAATTTTCCTTACTGCGCTTTACTCACTCGCATTTAACGATCAAACTTTTCTCACTCACACACACACACACACACACCAGTTATTATTTACTCAATGTCTCCCCCCCCCCCCCTCTTCTTCTAGCTTTGCTCATTTGTTTTTCAATTGTTTATATCGGGAGGAAGAAAGTTTTTCAAGTAGGATTTTATGTGTGTGTGTGTGTGTGTGTATTTGGCAGTGGATGGAGAGAAATAGATGTGTCGAAAGTCGAAAGGAAATGCGGAGAGTGATCGGTAAAAGGAATCGCGGTGGCCTTGAGTTATTCTCGATAGAGTCGATCGGAATTAAAGCGACGCGGAGAGACGACGATAAAGATGCTCGAGCGTTAAGAAAGAAATGTCGCGAAAATTCGCAAGGATCGCGCGGTGTGATCCGGACCCTCCTTATACACCGGCGAGGCATCGTTGTTTATTCACGCTCGAGCAACGCTGCCGGGACCAGAACGCCACTTACCAATTACTTCCGATTTGTTACAAGAATTTTCCAATTGTTGCGCAATTCGCTCTATCGTCCGTTATCGCGCACGTTGAAACACGAGTGTCTTTCACTCGGTAAACGCGCTGCGTCAAAGCCGTGTCATTCGTAATTAATATCTTCATTATGTAGCGTCGTGGATGTAACAAGATTTATGGTCCCCTCATTACAGCACGCGATGCAATTCATTATTCATTTGCGATTAACCGCTAGTCGAGTGGTCCGTTTTTTGCTCTACATATTAATAAATTAATCAGAGAGAGAGAGAGAGAGAGAGAGAGAGAGAGAGGCATTTATAACGCAGTTTGTACTTTTGATTGTTAATTATACATATATACGAGAGGTAACTAATAATTCGCCGATTTATTCTCAAGCGGTCGGAGAATGGAAACGGCGTTAGGTAAGATGGTTACAATGGCGATTCGAAAAATTAAAACGATTTATTATCCGTCGAGGATAACCTTGGTCTTGACTTTTTCGCATCTCCCCCCCCCCCCTCTCTTTCTCTCTCTCTCTCTCTCTCTCGAAATTCATACAACTATACGCGGAGGATGTGATATAAGCTATATATAGTTCACTAGAGAAACGTGTACAGAGTGCTATGCGATACTATTATGTTCGTCCACATTGCGACCACTTACGTAATCGGAATGATCTCACGTTGTGGGTGGGGACTTGTCACGAATATCGCTATATATATATACAGACACACACATTGTTCGGTGCAAGCCTCTTCCTCCCCTTTCTCCGTCCCCCCGTATTTTTCTTCCTCGTGTCTCGTGCGAGCAAAAATTTCTATACGTAATCGCGCGAATAACAGCAGAATTATTATCGGTTACCCGTAAGAAACGTGCGCCACATTTCTCTCCAGTGGAAAGTCTTAGTTTCACCCCACGCGAGGTCATACTCTAATGCTATATACTATACTATATATATATATATATATATATATATATTACACGTATTCTAAAAATATTCTTTAACACTCTTGTACCATGAATGAACCAACTAATCTACTATCTTTATATATGATTCGATGCAACCTTCGTTCGAGATAAAACTCAGATAATCCGGGAGCATTTACCGATTAACTTTATTGATAAATACAGACGTTAAAAATCTGCCTCTCGAGTTTGCTAATTACCAAGAAAAGAGGATTTTCAGTATTTTTATTTGTGATTTTATCGCGTATGATTCATGAAAATAAAATCTTTTATTATATATATATATATACGTGTGCACGAAGAAAGGGAGATTCTCGATATTTGGGTCGTTTGTTCCATGATATAATGCTCGTAACAAGCATCAGGGACGATTAGTGTGTCACACAAGTGGCAAACGACCATTGCGCGATCACTTGAGAGTTTAACAATAGCGGGGGGAAGAAATTACGTTTATAAGAGCGTTTGTAAAAGCTATTAACCGTGCAATTCAAATATAACATTCTCCTTCGACCACTATCGTGTGTATACATGTATAACACTCTGTGTAAATAAGTGTAAGTTGGACAAAGTCAAATACAATTTGTATAGTATAATTCTATTCATGATTGGCGTTTTTTTTTTATAATTACTGGTACAAGATTATAAAAATTGTACAGATAGCTCGGTGTAAAAGTCCGTTGACGAATGGCCACGTGGCGCTTATAGCAGTCTAGTGCGCCACTTATATGCATTAAATAATTGACAAAGTTCCATCACACTGAAGGGTATAACAAAACTGTCACCGAAGTGTGCAGTAATATGTATGAATGAACTCGTTGCTAGGATCGATAGGCCAATGAGTATGTCTGCAAATATAAACTAATTATTAAGACGTCTCTCGGCATAAAATTTGCATTAATCCACTATATTTCTATACTCGGACTGATATTGTGCTAGCAATGTATTATTCAGTGTGAAATTATTTAAAACATTTTGTATAAGTATTATATATTCGTCTTCTGGATCGATGGGTCAGTGAAAATAGATTTTAAAATATAAACTAATTGTTAAGACGTCGGCAAAAAATTTGCATAAATTCACTAGATTCTATACTTTAGGCTGTGATATTGTCCGAACAATATTTTGTTCAGTGTGAAATTATTAAAAAAATTACGCATAGATGTTATATACTCGTTTTTACGATCAATAGGGTAATGTGTGTGTGTGTGTGAAATTGTTTAAAAAAACAAACAAATTAATAATAGACGAGTATGTGTAAGAAATTTGTATCGATGCACTATATTTTGCTAGATTTAAAACGGAAATTATACGATACTATTTTGTATACAGCAACGTATCATTTGATGCTCGATTATTTTGAAAAATGTGCGTAGGGATTATAAGACTCGGTATATGTCGGTCAACGCTTCTTTTATAGCTGATCGATAATCGTGTATATATAAATATAGCGAGAAGGAAACGATCAATCGTCGTGTTGCAGGGGAGCCATGCTCGAGGATTTTCAGGGTATCGCGCAACGCGTTCGTTTTCACGTAGCATTTAAAATTAGGACACTTTCACTGTCCTACGAAAAGCCCGAGAGAGAAGCCTGGTTCCTGCAGTGGCGCGGTAGTAGAGTGTTTGAAGGGGGTGGAGAGGGGGAGCATCGTATATACTCTACTACGACTGCGAGGAAACCGGCCATAATTTACTTGGAGGTGTAAACAGACGTCTCTCCGAATCTCTGTATACACTCGATTCCCTGAAAGCGCGCGCTCCACACCGTACGACGACAATAACAACAACAACAACAACAGTTCCCTATAGCCGAGCTCCATCTTGCGCAGCTCTTTTCCAGATGACATAAGCGAGCACGGTGAAACGGAGTTGCAACGAACTTGTCACTCGGACAGTCACCGGGATAAAAACTTTACTTTCAACTGTCACATTCGAGGTCACTAAATGTGCCGATTTCAAGCAACGGCTATGTGGAAAGTCTGCCAATGCGAGAGTTCCTTTTCTACGAATATACCCGAGCAACTATTTTTGGCATCTGAATCAAATTCCGCCGATAATTGGGATTACACGAGACTGTACACTGAAATCAGACGAAATATCTTGGCCAATGTATTCTCTCTCCTGCAAAATTCCGCGGTTCTTTGCTTTCCAAATCTCGTCCTAAATACCGTTTTTCTTCACGTGTGCGTGTGTGTTTTATAATGGATGTACATAACTCATGCGTTTTTAATCGTAACTTAGTTTCAAGTTTATACGGAGAGTTTGAGAAAGAAGGAAAGGATGAAGCGTTAAATTTGTGTTATCGAGAGGAGTTTATTACGGTCCATATATTTGTCAGTTGAGATCGTTTACGTGGGTATATATATATAGTAGTATACAAAGTTAGCAGTGAAGGAAAAGCAATGACAGCAAGAGAGGTAGAGACAAGCAAGTCCTGTAGGGGCCTCGAGAGACTCGAGTCTCTCTCTCTCTCTCTCTCTCTCTCGTACACCGGACTCACTCGCGCGATAGATGAAAGTGAAAGGGAAGGTAGAAAGGGTTGGCGCGCGGAGGTATACTATACTCGTTGTTGCTGCTGTTACTCGCAAGACTCGGGGGCCCAGCGGAGCAAGATTTACAATCGCCACGAGCCAGAACGGGGCAGAAACCGAGGAAAATACCACAGGCACCGAGCGAGGCACTATACGAGAGCGCCCGCTCTCGGCTCAGAGACGTAGACGTAGACTTATAACTTGTCGACACACGGATCGCACTTTGCACAACAACCTGATTACGCTCCGATTACATTAAACATTATATTCTTTCCCATTAAAATTATCCTCCATTACTTCCACTTCCCTTACAATTCTTTCCTCTTTCCTTTTTATAATTTTATTCTCATACTCGTGTAACAGACAAATGTTTTTAGTCATTTTATTTTCAATTTGTTGTGCGATTGAATAAGGTTTAGAGTTTTTTTAGAAGGTTCGTTCGGAGCTGGGATGTAGCTATAACTTGTCGATACTCGAATCACACCAACACTCTTTGCTGGATTTTAAGAACCTGCTTTATACACTCTGATTACACTAAACATTATTTTCTCATTAGAATGTTCATTAATAATTTCCATTGCTTTATAAATTTTTTTTTTAATTTGTAATTTTACTTTCACACTTTTTTAGTAGGGACTTATTTATTATGACTTTAATTTTCGATTTATCACGTGTATTAGAATAGGATAGGTACTTTGAAAATGTTTATTTTCAGTGTACGTAGAGGAATAACGTAAAAATAGCTATCGATACGCGAATCACAAGAACCATACTTTACACAACAACCTGATTACGCTCCGATTACATTAAATATTATCTCCTGTCATTAAAATTATCATTAATGACTTTTAATCTGCCTTGAGAATTCCCTACTCTTTTGCCAAACATTCGCGCGGTATTCTAAAATTTCTAACTTTACTCTCACACTTGCGTAATAGAGAGAAGTATTTTCTTTATAAATTTTGTTTTCAATTTATCGCGTGTTAGAGTAGAGTAGCCAGTAGGCACTTTAAGAGCGTTCATTCAGGCCAAGAACGTAGTTACAACTTATCGATACACCAATCACACCTTGCACAACAACTTGATTACGCTCCGATTACATTAAATATTATTCTCTCATTAGGATTATCATCAGTTGCTTTTAATTCACACTTGAGATTCTTAAACAGTGCTTTCTTTTCGTACGAGACATCTGGCATTATAAAAAAATTCAACTTTCACTTTAAGCACCCTAAAAAAATACATCCATTTTTTAATTCCGCTAATTGATACGAGTTTCAACTGGCTAATTGCACTTTACTTCGTTTATATGTTCTAATTACATTAAACGTAATTTTTCCATTAAAATTATCGTTGTGATAACTCTTAACACGTTTATACGATTCTTAAACAATATTGTTCCCAACTTATTTATAATTACTCTTCTATTACGTTAAGCACTCTTTTGTAAATACAGAGTTCACATTGACGATACTTTTAATTGTCACAACTATTCTTATTGCAAACAATGCTTTCCTAATTTACAAAACACATTTAAAATTATAAAAAATTAGGCCTTGACTGTGCGTGTAAACGATTTCATAAAATACACCTCCATTTTCCAAATCCTATTTTCATTATCCACTCACGAATTCTAAATGTGGAATTATCATCGCCGACTTTAAAATGTTTGCAATCATCTTATCGCATAAAGTGTTTTTCTAATTCACAAAAACAATCACCATTAATACATACGAAGAAGTCTCGACTGGGAAAATCCTGCAACATACGGGTCGATTTTCCAAATGTTATTTTCCATTTTCCAGGCATGGATCGTGTTGTTCCTGGAGGCTAGACTCGTTATTACCACGAATTCTTGAAAAGAAGCGTGGGCGTGCGTTACCCGTGTATTGCTGCCTTTCCTCTCAGTTTTACGATAATTTCCATCCTTGGCTGAAAGGAACGATAGAAACAAAACGGTCAATGGAAATAGTGCGTTGTACACCGTTGGACACTACGGTCGTATGGTGATGGTCTCGCAACACACAAGTTTCTCTTCCTAGCTCGAGTGGGCGAGATGCTTTTCTGGAGGAAGTTTTCTCAATGATCCAACTTTATAGCCGTACGCATGTTAACGAATTACTCTTTGTTCCAACATGCTTCGTTCTTCCGATTTATAGGGGGAAGGGGGACCCCCCCCCCCCCCCCCACTCCTCCCAACGTGCCACTATAAAAATTTGCATTTCGAGATAACAGTGAAATTTCTCAACAATAACCTGCGATATTTCACTTTTCCAAAGGTTCTTCTCTCTTTTGGGTGCAGGAGGATCTTAAAAATACTCGAGAGAGAGAGAGAGAGAGAGAGAGAGAGAGATGCATAGGTTGCGCAATTGTCGAAGAAGAGGGAATTTTCATTGTTTCCTGAATCGACTCTCCAAGCGGTTTCTACTGCTGTCGAATAGTAGCGTTTCGTCGGAAATCAGCAGAAAATTTCATGGAGCGACGCAATCGCCACTGCCTATTCGGCGAGGCACGTTCGCGAAGAGTGAAAGTCCACGGCAGAACGGCGTTCACCGTTCAAATCGCACGATCGATTTTGTCGCGGAGCGAGCCAATTGTGTTCGGGCTCGATTTCGCCTAAACTTTTCTCACTCGGGGACCGTGTTGTGTACCAAAGAAGCTCTCTTTGGACGGAAAATTCCCGAGAGAGAGAGAGAGAGAGAGAGAGAGGCAATCTTTATATTGACCACAGCACTTCCCTCCCCCTCCCTAAATCTTTCTTTAATCGATTAGCCAATTTATTAACGTTACGTTGAAAATGTAACATGACTTTTATCGACTACTATATCTATATAATCTGGAAGATACAACTATACTCTACTCGATACATCCTAAATCATAATAGGTACTTAAAAAAACTCCCTTTGGAAAAACAAATTCTGAGAGAGGCAATCTCTGGAGTAACCAAAGAATACATTTTCCCTTATTTTCTGTTCGAAAGATTAATATTGCATCGAAAATATAATATCACTCGTAAATTTTGTATTACTACATGGTTAATGTGGATGGTATATATATATAGAATGCTCTATTTAAAATACCCTAAACAATACACTTAAATAAAAGATGACCATGTTATAAAGATCCTCGAGAGAGGCAATATTTATTGGCCAAAGGACTTTCCTCCCCCTTCCTGTCTTTTATTCACCAAATTAGCCAATAAGCCATTAACATTGTATCAAAAATATAACATCACTCGTAAATGTTACATTACCACATGAGCAGTTTAGATGGCACAACTATATCGATCGTCTGCCTAAAATATCCTCAAGTATACATACGTAAAAAGAAAATGATTTTGTCAGGAAAATCGTGGAGATTGGCAATGTGCATTGGCCAAAGCAACGCCCCATTTCTTCTCTATTTAGAGGATCAGCCAAAGTCGTCGTGGATCGCGCGTCGATAGCATATAATGTCACTCGAAATTTCTATATTACCACGTCGACAATCTCGACAGATAAGTAATTGCAAGATCCTCCACTTAAAACACCCGAAAATATATAAGAAAAAAAAATAATATTTATCTCCATATCTTCTAGAGATATCAAAATTCAAATTTACATAATTTAATATCTCTCATAGTTAGAGACATGAACGTGTTTCTGCGACTCTATTTTGAGTTTACCGTTTTTTCCTCATTGACAAATGATGTATTACCACGATTGGTTGGCTCGGTATTCTTACAGTAGTATAATTTTCTTTCTTATGCAGGGACTAAACAGTGAAAACACTCCGAAACATGCAGTATATAAATATAAATGTTCTACGTAGAACTTGATACCCAAGACTCAAAACATGACAAAGATCTAACCGCGTACGTTGAAATTGCAGCTGACATGTCAACTATCTTACTCTACGCAAAAGAGTACAGTACACAAGCGTATACTACAGAAAGCAGTACAAAGTATAAAAATCTTGTCTGGGGGAGTTTATTCGTAAAATATGTATGGCGCGAGGAATTTGAAATGGAAATTTGTCGGAGTCGAAGGCCGATATATCCGGGCGATTAGGATGAGAGAGAATGGAAAGGGGTGGGAGAATGAAAGACTCGTTGCGGGTATTCCCACGTGTCGCGAGATAAGGTGCATCGGCAGGTCGAGCGCGAGAGAGATGGTGGTTGAATGTGTGTACAATGTCGAGGGGGGGTAGCCACAAAGAGAGAGAGAGAGAGAGAGAGATTGCGCGTGTCGAGGGGGAAGCCGAGAAATGAAGTAGACAAAAAGCGGTGCGCGCACGATGTGGGAAAAGAGGAAGCTAATCAGAAGCGGAAGTACGCTCTGGCGAAGCCCGAGGCCTTGAGAAGCACAGTCAGCCGGCGGCAGCAGCTTTTAGCTCTCTTAATTGCAACTTCATTTAGCGTACCTCGCGCGGCGCTGAGTATCTAGCCAACCGACCATCCTCGAGCCTCCCGTGCACACACACACACACACACATGGAGCGCCGAACAAGAGGACAGGTGTATCGAGCAAGGAGAAACGAAGCATCAATGAAAATGATCGATTCCACTCTCGCGAGCCTATTTATCCCTACCTTCCATTAATTCCCTTATCTAGCATGCGCCATTTACTCGACGAAATGGAACATCCGGCACGCGTGAATGACTCTTAAAAATATTTGCTCGAAGACAGAGGTGAGCTCTATGTATCTCGCTGCTTTATTATCATTCGAGAAAAATAGCCGGAGATCTAATCTAACGAGATTAGAAAAAGTTTGTACGCCTAACCTCTTAATAGCTCGACCTTGTCTTCGACAACTTGTTCCACTGATACACACACACATATATGTACTTGTGATTGTTTTCTAATAATTTCATTTCAACGAATCGCTCCCGATTGAAAGAATTCGATGGAATTTTTTCGGGCCAAAGATTTCACGTACTCGTGTCTCTCGCTCTCTCGACACAAATAGATATAATTTCGAAATTTTGATGGTTTTTTAATTGTGAAAGCTTTTCGAGCGTATCGTTATCGGTACATAAATATAGTCTGTGGATGGAGGATAATCGTGGAAGTATTATATCGCTTAGGTACTCGTGCCACGTGTTTTCACTGGTATATATATATATATATATATATAGAAAGTGCAGGTTAGATCAGTGGAAAGAGGAATCGTGGAGAAATTAATTTGCTCGAAAATTGCCACAGGTGGATTGATCGTTTCTCGATAAAATAATGCTATAGATATATAGAGTTGCGAATCTGGGTACAACAGAAAAGCGCAAGTGTGTATGTGTGTATTGCGTAACGACCGCGTGTTTCATTCAATGTGATTCACGTTTGATCCAGTCAATCATGTATCGGCCATGGCAAACGCGATCGATATCGCGTTATATATATATATATATATATATATATATATATTCCAGAGCTAGACGTCGCATTTACACGACATTGTCTTCGATAGATAAAATCATCGACCAACAAATACCGAGCACTCATTACCGACTTTCTTGCTAATTAATCGGTCGATTGTCACGATTTGCTTCCGCAACCAAGCGAGCGAATCCTTAATTAATTTATTTGCGGAAAGCGAATCGCATTTACGGTTCGCGTGAAAAAATTATTCTTCAAAGTGATCGTCGCGCACGGTTCTCGCTTCGCTAATATATATATAGATATATACGTCCTAAGCAAACCCCCCGCTAATTAAAACTTTATCCGTAATCAACAAACACTTTTCACCGGTAATAAAACATTTGCTCCGTGTACTATATTATGTATATAGTAAATTATATATATACACACACGTTTATAGTAATTATGATTATAATTTATTTAAAGAGATTTCTGTACACACACGGACGCTTCCTTCCATTCCTGAAATTCGCGAATATTCAGTGGAACGGCGAATTAACGGAGCTTATAGTCCGACAGCTCATAAATTGTGGAAAGTGAACTTTTTGAGGATGTCTCGTTTAATTTTAAGACGCTGATGCAACGGTGCAGCAAAAACCAGCGCTGGGAATCCGAAATTTCTATCAAGACTGGTTCACCTTTTGCAATATATACTTGCAAAAGTGGTTATATTCAAAAAAGAATTTTTTACAAGAGAGAACATTTTCTATACTGTACTCACACTATTAAAGTATATGCAACAAGCTCTATTTTTGTCCCATAAACAGCGACCGAATCTATAATCCAGAAATTTATGATTTTTTCTAGCATATTTTGACATTTCGTACGAGAAAATGCAAGAGGAACAATTTTGGAAACATTATGTGGTGAAATGGTTATATACTTTTGCAGTTATATTCCTCGTGCATATATATATATATATATATATATATATATAAATGGTTGATAATTTGGGTTTTGATCGAAGAAAGGTGAAAGCGTGTAGTGGTGAATGCACGAGTCATCGTATGTGTACACGCGTGGCAACGACAGAAATGCGCGAGAATACGATATATACGGATGCGCCGCACAGGATAGGGGGGGGGGGGGGGGGATAATTGCCGAGTGAATGCGAAATGGCGAACGTAAGACTCCTTTCGATGCGCGACCTTCGCTGGAGATCGCTTTTTCTTTACGATCCGTCATCGTCCAACCATTGATGACTACGCACGCTCGCATCCCGGGAGAACGCATCGACGTTTTTTTCCCATCCTTTTTTATTGAAAAATCCTTACGTAATCTCGCCGCTAGCAGTGATTACTGCACGGCTGAACTTGAAACGAGCTCGCAGCATGAATATCTTCGTTAAGCGATAAGAAAGCGACCGAGTCGATCATTGCGTGGACGTTGGCTGAATTTCGCGTGCTTCGTCTACCTTGTTCGCGAAAAAACAATACGTAAATTTGTCATTTTTCGCCCTTTTTGGATTCTCGAGGCCGATTCTCGACGATTTATCAGAATTCGTTGTTATATATCAGACTGGCTATATATATTGTGAGTGGAATTGTTATTTGTCTTTTATAACGAATAATTTTATTTTATTTGTAACTATATAGTACACTTTATGCTCTACGAATATCGAGTCGTTATTTTTGTACGAAATAAGGAAGTACGATGGATATTACTTCATTTATTCATTCTCTGCCTCACCATAAATCTTCGTATCTACTTTATTTCATTTTCCAACAAGTGGCAACGTTAAATGTGATAGTTAATTTTATTAAGCGAAGGCGACTCTATATTCACGATCGTTTCTCGTCGCTGATACAATATAATACGAGTATAATCCATCCGACTCTGCTCCTCTATATCTACATACCACTTCCTAGTATATATAAAAACAAATATATAAATATATATCGTGCACTTTGTAGTCTTCCATTTAATATCTGGTGAACAGCTCTCGCTAAAATTCACGAGGATGCATGGTCGCTTTGATCGGTCAGTGATAGTCAACGCGATCGAATCGACACGACCATAAAACTGACCTAAGCTCACATTTTCAGTTACACTTAAACGTTCTCGGTATTTTTAATTCCACTCGCGACTTCATAATTCTCGTTGCTCGTTAATTTTCCACGTTAATCCGAGTTGTTTGCCAACGCCTTTCTCCGTTGGTGCAAATATCACTGATATTGCAGTATACTTATCGCGAGTTGGCATACTCTATATATATATATATATATACACTGTTAGAGAGAGATAGCGATCTATCGCGAGCGAGGCGTCCCGAACGATGGAACGGAAAGGTACCTCTGCTTTCTCGATGCGTATACGTACATGTTTCACGTTTTCGCGTAAATTTCGCGCGAGATTGAGAAATATAAGCGAGAGAAAGAGACGTTACCTTACAGTTTCTATCCTTCCGGCTCTGTCCAACGTTGATACGCCGGTATCCCGAGGGAACGACGCAAGGAGAATGCTGTGCTGCTCTTAGGACTCTCTCGAGGAGTCACGAAGCATCTCCGAGGGGCGAGGATCCGAGAAGCCGTAACATCGGCAGCGAGAATGGCTCGATGGCCACGTCACGTACATCGAAACACTGGATCATGGATCGCTGCTGTTGCACTCGTGTCAAATCGACTATACGATTACGCCAATTGGGATGTATCGATCACGCACACACTTCGCGTTTCGCCACTCTTTTATATCTCTGCGTGTGTGTGTGTAAGATTAATATAAACCATCGGCAGACGCAGCTCCCGAAGAAACGTCCTCCGGATGTGCAAGCGCGTATGTACCAGAGGGAGATTGGCCGAAAGTTTTCCTCCCACACAGGCGCGCACGGTGAAAGAAGAAATTGTTGGACTGGGGGGCGTCGAGACGCCGAGACGACGGCAAAGAGAGCTCGGAGAAGTTTTTTCCAGCGGCTGTGTGCTCCGGGGGCCGTCCAGGGTCAACCGGCTGGCCGAAGCCACGGCACTTTTACCCGCTGGATATACTCTCAAGGACTCGGAGGTGGCTCCTATATTCCTTTCTCTTATCCTTTCGAGCTGGAGCGCGCGCGCGCGCCCGCGAGCACACACACACACACACACACACGCCTTTTTTATCCGGCTAACCTTTTTAAGCGAACTTTTAATTCCGCGCGCCGTGCACGCTCTCGTCGTCCTCGTCGTTCACGTCGTCGTACTTCTCCCGATCGACCCTTTCCCCGAGCACACCTTTAACATTCTCTATTCAGCGCAGGGACGAAAGAAAGGACACACACACACACACGCGCGCACACACAGGCAGGCAGAGACAGGCACAACAACACGCTAAAATCCACAACTCGACGCATGCACGACACGTGGGTGTATAAACTTTCGACGAGTGAACGGCCGAGGGATATGCACCACTCGAGTGTCGCAACGCACACTACTCGATGGATCCACGCGTTCTAAGGAGATCACTCTCGCGGGACGACGACGACGACGACGACGACGACGATGGTGATGACGAAGAAGAAGCAGAAGAAGAGAGACGTCGGACTCTCTCCGGTCGCTCTCTCGCCAACGTCTTCCGGTGGCTCGAGAGAGCAGTGTTTCTCCAGTCCTGCGGATACTCGGACGCGCGCCTCCTCTTGGACGCTGCTCGGAGAGCCAACTTCTCCACTGCTCGTTTCTTTCTCTTTTTCCCCTTTCGTTTCTCTACCTTTCTCTCTTTTTTCTCCTTCAGTCTCAGTCGGCCTCTCCTCGTCTATCCAGCGACTCTCCGCTCTCTCCCTCTTACTCCCTCAATCTCAATCTCCGCCTCTGTCTCCTTTCTCTTCTGGTTTTGTAATCCCTTTTACGAAACGATTCGCGCGCGCACAGCTCGCCGGTAAAAGCAAGCACGGGGCTCGCGCCAAAGAGCGCCACGCGGGGCCAAGCAAAAGCAGCGAGAGAATCGCTCTCGAGTCACTCTCCCAGTCCGTCCTCCGATTGGTCCGAGCGTTCGCGCGTTATCCACGCACGCACGCACGTACACACACACACGGGCACTTTGACAGTTAACCGGGACAGCTGCTGCTGCTGCCGCCGCTGAGAAAATGTAACCGCGAGTCGGGCAGCCGCTCTCTCGTTTCCGGAAGCGAGCGAGCGACTCACTGTGCCTGTCTACCGGTTGACCTTGGACGATGCGCGAGTTTCGCAATAGAGAACGAGCCGAGGAGCGAATCCATTTCTCTCCGCGTACCAAGAGAGTCGTCGCGTGGTCGCTTCGTCAGAAGGCGAGTTTCCCGTCACTATCGTCGATCTGCTCGTCCATGCTCGCACCTCGCACCACTCTGCCACCGACTACCGGATAAGGCCCTCGAGTGGGAGTAACCAGCAGCCACGCACCAACACCACGCTTCTCTTACGCAACGGCCCCAAATTTTCACTCGACCTCGCTTATACAACAATTTCCTTCCTTCCTGTCGTCCGTGGTTCCTCGCTAAATATTCCGGCCTCTTCCTAAATACAGCCAGGTTCTCTTGCTTTGCGCGTGCTGCACGCTCTCCGCGAGCCCAACTCGGCGGTTTCAACTTTTACTTTCAGTTCTTACACAACGCGGGTCGCTTTTGCTGGTACGTAAGCGAAAGAATCGGCGAGTGAACGCCAAAAACTTGCTTGCTCTTCGGCTCGAGGCTTTCACTCCTTTGAAATATATATATATATATATATATACCTCCGTCGTTATATCTTTTTATTTTCCACACAGAATCACTGTCGCACAAGCACACATACACGAGAGCACAATTACAGACACGTATACACAGTAGAGGAGCACAGAGCGGACGAGATGGGAAGACAATGAAGAGGAGAGAACAATATATATATATATATATATATGTGGACTAGAGCGAGAATCGTGCAAAATTTCCAGGTGAATCGGATCCTTCCACGTAAATAGGTGGGTCAAGCTCGAGATCACGTGCGTTCTCGAAAGCACGTGCTGCCGATGAGCACGTGCGTTTGTTCGTACTGCTTCCCGCTGACGGGAGCCACTGGCGAAACGTCACACACAGTCGCACCGTCGCTCTCTGCGAGATTCCTCGGTGGGCTCGTCTCTCCTTCTCCCCCCTCCTCCTTCTTCGATCTTGCTGTCCCCCCTTGTCAACGCACAGAGTCTCTCGGTCGAACCGCGGAGAGAAAAACACGATTGTTTTTTGGTAGCGAACGGAGCAACGGTGAGCGCTAGTTGGAAATGCTCGTTCCGTTTTGTTATGAAGCACTTCTCGGAATCCGTCAACAGCAGTCCATGTGTTTTTGCTCGTAGATTACTGTGCTCCGCTGTGCCAGTACTGCGACGACGACGACGACGCGAACGTCGCTGACGCGCTCGCGCGTATACGAGAGAAGAGCGAGAGACGCTGCTCGACCGAGGAGACGCGACGTGAGTTTTCGCGCGCTCTCGCGGAGGACTTGTTCAAGGAGAGAGGGTCTCTTCCGGTCTCCGCGGTGCGTGTCTCACTGTTCCTCGCTCAGTCGTAACTTTTGCGCAAAGCCTTTGCTTCTCTCTTTCTCTTTTCCCTCTCTCTTCTTCTCACTCTCGCTTTCTCACTGGAATCTCTCTCGTTCCTATATTCTCTCTCTCCCTCTCCCTCTCTCCCTCTCTCTCTCTCTCTCTCTGTCTTGCTGGTGGTAGGTAAACGCGGAGTGTCGGAGAGAGGTAGACTGGCCAGTAGGGAGGAGAAGAGGTGGTAGTGGTGGCGCTTCGTAGTGGTGGTGGTGGTATTAGTGGTAGTGGTGGTAGGAGTGATGGTGGTGGCACTACTTCGATACTTCACTCCATTTCTGTGTTGGTAGTAAGAGCAGTGGTGGTGGTGGGAGCGTCACGTCGGCTTTCTAGCGTGCATATTGCGAGTGCTGCTATCACTGGTGATGGTTACGATGCCACTAATGCCGATGATCCAGTGATGCTGATGGTTACGTCGTTGTCCCGATGATGCCACACACCGTTCTCTCTCGTTTTATCTAATCTACCTCCCCTCTTTCTCTCTCTCTCTCTCTCTCTATAGCTTTAAATCTTCGATACTCATCCTACTTTTCCCATCGATTCAGCGCATCAGCCACTGACTTTCCCACCCTCGCTTTTAATCATCTCGAGACTCGTCGTACGAGCTTGCTATTTTTAATGCGAATTTTAATCTCGAGCGCCGAGGACGCCGCTCTTACCGCATTCGAGATTTCGGAAACACGTGTTTGGCTATATTGGGACGATATCGTTGGCAATAATGAGCTGCGATGTTGAGAGATGGGATGAAAATGAAAGGTGAGGAGAGGGAGAAGGGTAAAGGAAAGGAGGAGGGGGGGGGGTGCATGTAGAAGGGGAAAGTGGCCAGGTGGGACACGGGAGCCTCGCGGCCCGATCTGGGAAGGGTTGAGGGTCTCCGAGGTATTTCTCCCCTCTCTTTCTCTCTTGGAACGAACGTAGACGAGGCTCGAGATACGGAGGCAGTTTGTAAAAATATCGAGGAAGAGAGAGAGAGAAAATTAAATGAGAGAAGGCCGTGGCTCATGAGTTGGTTTGCCAGGGACTGTATAACAGCGCGGTATAGTGTGCCGTAGTGGAGTAAACTGTCGAGCGGCACCTCTTACCCCCCTGCCTCCCTCTCCCTCACGCCACCCCCACCACTTTTGCCACCACCGCGCTCTCCTTTTCCCCACTGGTGCTCTCACTATTACATTACAAATAGCTCTTTGCTCGCCTAGGCCTCTCTCGTTTGCTCGCCGAGGTGTGGACGCTGCCAACTCTGTGTGGGTAAACGTCCAACCTTATCGCACCGTCAAGTGTCTCCGAAGCACCGTCCGCGCGTCCGTCCGTCCGTATACGCTCGCATCGCTCGCGCGCTTATACACGAGGCTCGTTCCAATCTTTTATACGCTTGAGAAAAGTACCAACGATAACAGAGAGAATACTTTTTATGCCCCTTTTGTCCTCGCTTTCTCCCTCCCCCCCCCTCGCCCCTCTATCTTCCCCATCAATTTTTCTGCCCCATTTTCTCTCTTTCTCCGCTCGTTGCTATTTCGCTCATCTCCACCAACGAGCGTAATCGCACACGAACGAGCATCGTGCACGGAAATGCACTCCCACTCTCGCAGGATCACTCGTCTCTGTTCAGCGAGCGTCGCGCCAGTGAATAGAGAGTCTCTTTGTCTCGACAATGGTGTAATACACTGGTGCGCGTAATACGTAAGAATGAAGCGAGAGAGCCCCACCCCCTCCCGCTCCACCGTATCCCCACCCCATCGCGAGCTCTATCTTTCCTCGTTCTCGATTATCCGCCCCCCACTCCCCTCGTTTCCGTTCCCCGCGACCAGCCTTTTCCTCCCGTGTTCACGGTTCTCCATCCATATCTCCAGCTCTCTTCTCTCTCTCTCTCTTTGCCCCCATGGAGATCCCCTCCCCCTTGTACCACTCCCTTCCTCTCACTGCCATCAACTTTCTTTCTCTTCGACTCTTGATAAAGATCTTCCCTCTTTCTCCCCCTTCACCGTGGCTCCGTCTCCGTCGTTCTCCAACGCGCATGCGTCCTTTCAATTACTCGCGAGCCACCAGATCGAGCGTCGATCTCCTCCCCCCCCCCTCCCCCGCGCTCCACTCTCTCACTCCAGCCAGAGAGTAGTTCCCTCTCGCCCATTCTTCTAGCGTGCGAGCTCGCGCTGCCCTCCGCCACTTCCTCTCTCTCTCTCTCTCCCTTCGTCTGCTCCTTCCTCCGCACCATTCTTCGTGCTTTCTTTCGAAAACGCAGCGCCCCGCCACCGATCGAGGTAACTCGATCGGTTTATGCAGACGAGGCACGCAAAGACCTTTCGACAAAAAGAAATTAAATCGTTTCTCTCTACAACTATATATATATATATATATATACAGAGTCCTAATGGGACACACTCGGACTCTATATAGATCAATCTTCGAACGCTGCAATGACGCAACGGAGAATATTTTCTCCGGAGCAAAATTGTACCCCCCCCCCCCCCTCCCCTCCTTCCCCGTCCAGTGCTGCCGAAGCGAACTGCAGCGATCGAAAAACGCTGATAAAACGCCCACGTGCGTTCAGGGATATTTCAGCAGAGAGAAGAAAAAGAGGGAGAAAAGTTTTTCTTTTATTCTCACAACGCTGTGCGCGTTTTCGTATACACGCAGGAGTAGCGAGGTGTACTCTCCGTTATTACACCGTTTATGTAACGGCGTTCTCTCATTGTTACCGTCGAAATCTTCCGGCTGTGCAAAAGTTTTAGCAACGCTACGCACAAAAAATGACTCTCGCTTCTCTCGCGTTTGCAGAGTGTGCTCGTATATGTATACGATGCACACACACGCATGCATATATATACTCCAACGCATTTTTCGACGCGGATGACCCATGGCACGGTCCTGGCGAGTCTAGAGAATAATATTGATCGCGCAGTGATCGAGTGCATTCTATATATATATATGTATATATGAAATTCCGTAGAATTTGCAAATGTCACCAGACTCTGCACGAACCAAAGAGTTTCGGCGAACACTCACCGCGCGCGGAGTGTTTACGTAAGTCGCGCGCAGCTGCAACTGCAATATTTACAATCTATTGCGCGCTGCCACGAGCGAGATTAAAGAATTTGTACTTTCGTGCTAGAGTGGGCGTTGCTGGTGGCAGTTTTATTCGAATCTAGAATAGTTGAGAGAACGAACCGAGAAGGCGTCTCTCGTTATATTTTTCCTGGCCACGCGCGGCGTCTTATCCCCATGTGGATGCTTCGTTTCTCCCCTCCCACATGTGTGTGTGTGTGTGCGTTTGCAGCGCGTTATCACTGGATGCTTTCTCGCGCGAGCATTAGTGCAGTGTTTGCACGCTGCATCCGGTGGTAATATCGTCGAATGCCAGGAGTGCGGCTCCCTCCGCTCCGCTCTCCCGGTAGGCTTGTTGCGCCAATTGCGGCTAAACTTAGAGCGCGTTAGACGAATTTCGCTCGAGGGCCACTCTCGGAAAAGGAGGTCGCGAGAAACAGCTGATGCGTTACGCGCTCGCGCGCAGCCATAGCTCGCCGTGATGTCACCTTCCTGTCACCTTTTAATATCTCTCGATCACATGCTCCACTCGCTGTGTGCGTACCGATATAATACACCAACTAGGTCTCTGGTGTGCGTGTCTCTACTGCTACCAGGGGGTTATCCATTTCTCATCTTTTAGGACATTTTTTCATGTACGGGTACACTCACGCACTCTCGCTATGTTATAAATATTTCGGCAATACCAATACAATAGCTTATGCACTATATATAATTTTATAAAAACGAGCAATCGCGGATCAAACACTGATACAGTTTATCCGAAAATTTAAGCTCTCCGATTCTCCCGTGGCCACGAGGTTTTCTCGCGAAGCCCGGAGAAAGTCCTATATTTATTTAGCATAGGAGCGATTTTTGTGCGTAGAAACTAATACACGTGCAGTCGAAACGGACGTTTGCTCGGAAAAATTTCACCGAGTGGTAAATAACGGAGCGGGAAATGTAATTGATTTGTGCAAACTCTGCCCTTGTTTCTCGTCGTTGAAAAATGTCAACTGCTCGATTAATAAACTAATCGACGGTCGATGAGAAATCCGTGACCTTTTGGACAAATATGAGAGCGCTGGAACGAGCCACGGTTTCTCGTGCAAAGTCGCCGCTGCGTGATCGATGGGCTGGCGCGTGAAACAATTGGCGATCGATTCGCCGCGAGGAACTTTATTAAAAATCAATATTGCTCCGGTGCACGCCGCGCGCGCGCTTTGCAGAAACGATCGCTCCTATATCGCTCTCCCGCATCGATCAATTTGCCAAACTTTTTAGCACTCGCTCCTACACTATATATATATATAGTTATGACGGATAATAAGTGTCCATAGAGCGAGCTGTTTAAGCTTTACGAGACAATTATCGAGGCTGTTTTGCCTAGCGTGATTAATCGTTGGTTAAATAAAAATAATCTGATCTCTGTCGACGAGGAGCAGCGAATTATCATGCTCGATAGTATTATTTATTTATGGTGCGGTCTAAATTAAAAGCGCGTTGAGAAGGCCAAAGGCGTTACGTAATGGCTGCAGGGAGCATGCGGCTGTTTATCATTATACACGGGAAAGAGAGGAGAGGCGAAGGAGAAAGAGAGAGGGAGAGAGAAAGAGGATTGCAAGGTCCTCTTCTGCCGAGCGCGCGCCGTGCGCCGCACGCTATATACATCTATACTACGTGTCATTAAACACTTTGTTTTTTCCACTCTTACATCCACTGTTTCTCCTATTATAGCTCTCCGAGTCTATACTGACTATACCTTTCAATTATGCTCCTCGAAACATTCCACTTATCACAAAGCTCCACACGCAAAATCTCTCGCGTATTTCATCATTTGTTTCATTCCTCCAAAATTCAACGAGAAAAATCCCACTTTTCGCGCTCCCGCAAATTTTCCCGCCCTCTCTCGATTCTCCCATATCGTGATTTACCTCGTTTCGAGAGCTGTAAAAATAAATGAAGCGTGTACGGCCGGTGCTTGATAAGGTAAGGGGAGAAGGAGGGGGGGGGGGGGGGGGGGTGGGAGTGGCGGAAATTGGGAGAAAAGGCAATTCATGCGTATATGTATAAGAATGATTGTGCTATATAGATATGCATTGCAGGGGTGGAACGAGAGAAGAAGTTGCCATTGTTTTTATCAGTTTTATTTACATGCTCGTGGAACTGGAAGTTATCAGTGTTTCGATGAGGTAACGAGTTGACAAACCATGCAACGTAGTCTCGTGCGCGCGCCAACATTTTTCTCATTCAAGAGATTGCAGCTGTCCAAATCGCAAACGTCACGACGATACGTGAACTTTCGCTGTACTATCAACGTAAGCTTATCAAGCCAAACATTCTTTCAATTGACTCATAACGCGCTATAATTAGTCAGACTCTTTTTTCGCCTCTCAACAAAATCGCTGCCTCGGCTCTTATGCTGCCTCGGATATCCATCGATATTATAATTATTCTTTTCATTCTACTTTATTATCGCTGGACGTTATTATTATTGTTATTATTTTACTTGCTACCAACTATGCGATGTTTAGTCCAAATCGTGGGTTTTTTTCATGGATGCGATGGTATTGCCATTTCCCACGCACGTGCCGGGAAAGAGACGATGGAGAAATGTAAGAGTGGGCAACGCTTTATTGCGAATCGAGGTGAAACAGAGACAGATCTAGTTTATTTTTTTGTTCACGAATCGCGGGTTTTGTCGTTTTCTACGCAAACGCTAGAAAGGAGACGACATAGAAATGTAACTAAGAATGGGAAAGGTTTTTTGCGAATCGTAGCGTAAAAACATGTTCTTATTATACTAAACGTATCTATAGTATTTACTCCAAATCAAGGGTTTTTTCAGTATAACATCGCAATACTGCTTCTCTATATATGCACACGCGTCTGTATATAAGGAGACGACATAGAAAAATGTAAGAGATGGTAAAGGGTTATCGCGAATCGAAATGAAAAAAGATAGAGATCCTGTTTATCTTTATTTTTCTTTTTTTATTGACAAATTGCAGATTTTGCTGTTTCCTACGCACACGCCAGAAAGGAGACGAGAGAGAGAGAGAGAGTTTAGCCGTATAGGCTAGATCGCGGTCGTCGGTGGATTTTGCGGTGGTAGCTGTCGTTTTATTGCGAATCCGGTTTGCTGTTCTCGGAGGCCTGCTGCCCGACCATAGATACAGCGAGAAGGGGAGAAAATGAAAGGATTCGATCTTTCTCTCTTTCTCTTCTTTCTCAAACTTTTTTTCACGGTCGTTCAGCCGACACTACCTTTTCCCTTTCTTCCAGTTACAGTGTTTTAGCTCTTGGAGATTCCAGCCACATTGCTGCTGCCCCGGCTACCGGTACCACCACCGCTCGCGCGTTACACCGTCCCGAACGAATTGACGAGACTGCTCTCGCAGCGGTTACTTTCAAGGTCGAGCTTCCTCACGCTTTCATAATCAACCTTCGCGTCTCTCTCTCTACAATTCTACTTCCGGTTCCGATCTCTACACGTCTGACGAAAGCCACTCCTAACAATGATTTTTCCACTCACTAAAATTTGTTTCCATTCCGTGGGATTTCTGTATATAAATCTCTGTAATTACTGTAATGAAACTGCTATTATGTAAATTGTCTTTTTGCATATTTTTGGAAAAAAAAACAAGTGGTAGCAGGAGGGTAACGTACGATAGGATCGATATCGCTACAGGTCGTAACTCCTCGTTTCGCGCTACAGGGCGTATAATACTACCTCGAGTGGGGAACGAGCACTTTTTTTTCTTATAGAATTTTCTACGAAGCGAACCGAGAAGGATAGAGCGTGAATCGTGATAAAGCAGCTAGTCCGTGGTCGAATGGCACACAGCGTAAGGATATAGCGTTGGAAAATGGAAAAATGAACGTCTGGCTATTATAGAAATCGCTCGTGGTGTTTATGCGAACGCTCAAGGTCTTAGAAAAAAAGTCACGCTCTCATCGGCTCCTTCGTTAGCGGGGATACGTCATTTTACTGTCTTGTCTTCCTGCTATACAGCTATTGCGAAGTGTCCGCCTGCCTCTTGCCAATGATAATCAGCCGCGAGATTCGATCGAGTTATTCGTTAGAGTGCGCCAGGCTATATACGTATACATGTATATATATATATATATATATATATGTATAGAGACCACTTCTCAAAGAAACGATCGATCTCGCTGCTTACCAAAGAAAGATTTATATACTTCGATATGCTTCGCTAACCCATTGTCGCTTTTTGCCTCACTTTTTTTGCTCCCCGACAAAACTCTGCCATTCGTCAAATGCTTTACGATCCGTTAAACGAATCTTACGTGGGAGAGCTCGAACGTGAAAATAAAGGATAAATAAATATCTCCAATGATCGAGATCTCGAGTAGAGAATTTATTTATATATGTGTGTGTGTATAGCGAGGATTTTAACGAACGAGTAAGGATTTCTTTTGCTCTCAATCTGAAAATATAACTGATCATGTGTATAGTAGGTTAGCGAATTTTTGGTTGAGAAAAAAATTGTTTGCTTTTCGCGAGGAGAAGCGTATATATATAGGTAAGAGTTCTCTCTCTACATACAACATACTATAAAAGTATGACGGAAAGTCTGGATGAATGGATGGTGGCAAAAAGTGGTCTATCGATCTGTACGAGGATCGCTGCGAGACCAACGACGATACCACGGGCGATGGCGATAATTAATCGGAGGCAGCGTGCCTACTGCAAAGACGCAGCTCGACCTTGCAGCAACTTGTTGCGTCCCCCCCCCCCCCTCCCCTCGCCGCCAAACCATTCGAAAGATGCTTGAAAACAGAAGAAATGCGATCTGACACTCGACTCGCACCGTAAAAACCCATGTTGCACGAATCAAACTCTTATAAAATGTCTCGAACGATCCGAAGAAAGTGTCGAACAGTGCATGTGGAATTAAACTCGAGTGTTATAAACATCAAAAGCACGATTTTCGCTGATTAATACATTTTCCACGGTCAGCGATAACTCGTAATAAAATTTGTAGCAATATTACGTAGTAATTTTGATAAAATATCTTCAAGGACCCGAGAAAGCGTCGGGCGGTGTAAAATTAGACATAAAAAAGAAAGAGTTTTTGTTAATTAACGAAGTTTTAATGGTGAACGATAATTTCGAATGAAAATGCACAGGAATATTCCCTACATAGATATATGAATTTTACAAGAGACGTTCGTGCGCAAGTTTTCCGAGAGTGGTTTTACGCCGCGAGCGAATGGTAAGAAGTCGTGTAATAAGCGTTACACTCTCGCTGCGAGAGAGGAAAATGCGATTGTGCTATCATCGCGTGGTGAACGAAGTATAATAGAGTGCAGTAATGGCTCGGGCTGATGTCATACGGTAACCTTCTACTTTGCTCACCGCGCGGCGACTGAGACTGAGAGTCGAGACCGAAGGGGACCAAGGGGAGCGCGCCTCTGGCCTCCGCTATCGATTCTAAGCGGTTCGGCGAAATTGCCAAATGTCAAAATGGGAAAAAGTCTGGCTCTGCCTCTCTCCCGTCTCGCGTCTCCACGAATAATTGTGTTGAGAGGTTGGGAGGGGGGGTTTGACGTAAGAAAAAAAAAACTCTGCTAACGGCATACGTCTCGGGCAATTATTCGATTAATATCCGCGTTGGTGCATATGCTAATAGCCGGACTGCGCAATTACGCGACAATTATCGCGCTCTACCTAAGAACCGTCTGTTTTATGCATAGGCGTAAACCGTCGTCGAGCAAATTTTCGCCTTAATGGCGGCGAATAGGATGTTTTTTCTTGGAAGGCGAGCAGATAATGGGCGGGAACCTCGACTTTCCGAGAAAGAAAACACGCGTATAGCTCCAACTATGAATATACTCAGTCCTGCTCTCTCTCTCTCTCTCTCTCTCTCTCTCTCTTTCTCTTTCTCTCTCTTTCTCTTTATCCGCGCGCGTCTCTGCCCAGCTGGCTCTTTCGCGTAGCGCGCGCGCATGCGCATTCCACGTTCGCTGACAAAACCTCCTGTACACTTGCCACTGAACAGTGAGACTTTCCGGGATTACGGCGAGGGGGGTGGGCGGGAAAAATCCACGAATCTATAAATAGTGTGTCCAAATTCAAATTCCCAATTCCTAAAAAAAATCTGAAAAAATATGCTTTAACTCCTAATACATAACTTTCGACGTGGAATGAAATTAACTCCACTTTTAAATTAAGATGTACTTGTTTTAGTATTTTTTCTAAATTTACACGAACTAAGAAACTTGAAGGGAGGTAAGTTTTTTAATTGTAGCTCGCTATACTATATACATTCTAAAAAATTTCTGCAAAATTACAATACTGCGTTTTAAAGTTGCCCACGATTGTCTTTGTAATTTGTCAATAAAACTTTCTAATTACAGTCATATAGTTTTGCGATTCCAAAAAATACATGGGAGCCATCCACCCATAAGACTCCAACGGCTTCATATACAAATACCTAAGAAACGATAAAAAAAACATTCATCCGAAAAAAAACCAAAGACTCTCCTTCAAAATTACACTATAAGCATTCGCACACGATCCATAAACATCCACCTGAACAATCAATGCAAAATTATACACCAACCAATAAAAAGAATGCATTACACAAACTAACAATCTTCATCTATCATTATCGAGCGGTATCTCATCCTTCGTCGGAGTTCACCTGCAGAGATAAACCTCTAACAGCTTGTATACACATAACAACCAAGCTAATTAAACGCGATCGAAAATTCGACTTACGAAATGATTGGGGAATCGAAGCTCGAACGCCTCCACACAATCGTTCCCCATACGATGTGCTATATATATATATATATACGTTGGATCACGTGGAGATAAATAGCAGCTTGTTTACCGAGAGTGTCGTAACTTGCATACGACACGTGGATAATCCTGTATCGAGCATTGTTTCGATCGGCCGAGGAATCTCTCTTATTATATATATATATATATATGTGTGTGTGTGTGTGTGTGTATGTAGGATTCTCTGGAAGCTTTGCTGCAATGGGGAGAATAGCTATCAGGGCACTCTTCCTATACATATATATATATAGGGAACGAACGACTTTGCAAATTCCAATTAATAGCACGCTCGATTAATCGCGTGGCGCGTTTTATTGCCTTGAATCGGACGTTATTAAATCCCACACAAGAGTATGCGAGGTAGCAGCAGCAGCAAACGGGAAAGCCAAGCGCGGGCAACCTGGATTGGTCAAAGCAGAAGCTTTTTTTTCTCGACGTTCCTGATCTTTCACCTGGTCCCGAACGCGCTAAGCTCGCGAAGGCACTGCAGCCGCATTACGGATCATTATGTAACGTCATAACGTTATGCCAACGTTTTACATTCGATGCCTTGCACCATTGCGGTCTCAAGGTCTCTACATTGTTGTTTATGCACCGAGTTAACGCGTCGGTGCGGTCCAGGGACGTACATGGAGGAAACCGTGCTGGCGATGGCGCCCTCCCCCCCCCCCCCTCCCCTTGACCTTTCCCGGAAAACGAGCAACTATCACAAGAGATTCGTCTCTGAGTAATTCATTATCGAATCGCTCCTCTCTTATGGAATTTTTCTTTCCTTTATCTTTTATTCAATTATTATTCCTATACAAGGAGAAAATATCCGAGTACATTTTACCGCGTCACTTCAATTGTATTGTCATATCTTTTCACTCCCAGGAAAAATGATTGAATTTAGACTTAAAATTACCGTGTGACCATTAAAATGCACCTGAAGGAAACAATCATTTTTTCCTGGGAATTAAAAGAAATGACAGTGTGTTCAGCTATGAGGCCACGCAGTAAAATTTACTTTAATATATTCTTCGTGTACTCGAATCGTTCATTCAGTAATTATTAGACATTTTTCTTTCATAATTTTTAGTTAAAATATGTAAGCTGATTTTCTCTTGTGAGTTTTTAGTTTTTGTTTAATTTTGATACATATGTGGAAAAATTTGATCGATCATTGTTTTATATGTGAAATTAAAGTTGGGGAAACGTTCTATATCGTTATAGTATTTATCTTACTCTCAATTAAACGTTGCACAGAGTGGAGTAATTTTGAGAAGACGATTGATTAACGAGAAAAATTTAAAAACCATGTAGTGTCTTTCAAAAGTTATGTATATATACCTAAGTAGGTTTTATAGCCTATTAACGATAATTTTCGGTTTCCCTCTTTTATTATGAGGAAAGTGTTCGATTTGGAAAGAGTGAGGGATAAAAAAGCACAGGAGTAAACAGGTGTCGTACGTATTCTTGGCACAAGTGTCGATTTTAAGTACAGTGCCAAACCAAAGCATTTCACTTTACGGGTAATGGGCCATTAGCGCAGTAAAGAGTCTCATAATCATATACAATTTGCTCGATATGTTCTCTCGTAATTATGCGGATTATGCGTAGCTACGTAAGAAAATAAGCGCTGCGCACGACGTCGTAAATTACTGCTAGGCTGTCGTGTGCGAAAAAGACAAAAAATAGCCACTTTTTCGAAAGCTTTTCTTCGCCTAATTGCATACATGTATCACAATTCATATAAAAGCTGCAGTGTAATAACTCGTATCTTCCAATGTGCAAAAATAAATACATATGCACTGTACGAGAAGCATGGAAGAGGAAATTTGAAATAACGTCATAGTGTCGTCGCTCTATATTTATTCGACAAGAATTATTTAGCAGAATTTTAAAGAGAAGCTTATTTCTCTTGGGTGCTGGAGTTGGTGCTGGAGCCAGCACACGGACACGAGTAAAGGAACAAGGCGGTATATGTGTGTACCTATATAAAAAAAAAGTTTAGAGAGTTAGGTAACTTAATCCTCTTACGAGGATTTCGAGCTAGAGAATTAACCTTGAAATAAAATCTATTCGTTGGAAAGTTGTTTGGTTTGGTTCGGTAAAGGGTTTCGGACGATTTCTTCGCAATGCTCATCTATGGGTAAACGTGCCAATAAACAGTCGAAAGCGGAAGATAATTCGTGTAGAGCAGGAACTGGCACTTGGCTGCAGGAAGAACCCTTCGGCCACGAAACTGGCGCCATAAATGGCAATTACCTAGACAGGTATAAATAAGGGTCAACTACAGGATTGCCCTGCACTTTGGGATCCCTCGTAAACACACATACACACATATATATATATATACTCTAGAGAGACTCTAGACTCTACTGCTTCTTACCCCTTTCACTGAAAAATTCCTATACCGTTTCTTAGACATTTCTCTACCTGCTCGATCCGCGTCTTTATTTTCACCAAACAAATTTTACGTCGCTCATTTTTTACGATATTCACCCTAATTTATTATTTAGCCCTTATTCTTTGCTAAAATCCTATTGCGCAATCTGACAGAAACAAGTTTTTCCACTAACTCGAGTCAACCGACCGTTCTCCATTGTTCTTTGCCAACAATTTTGAACATTATTATCGCGACAAAACTTTGTACTTTTTTCACGAGTCTTATTAGCATTGGGTTTTTTGGAAGCTCAATGATTCAATTTATATAAAGCGCTTTGAAAGAATTCGATACTCGTTTAAGTATTTTTGTATATATTTTGAAAAAAGAATAAATAAAATATCGCAATGAATTTGCAAATGAATTGAGAACAATATTCGATGCTGATTAGTATTTTTGTATATTCTGAATGAGTGAGAGAAATACAAAAATCCACCGATTACTTAAATTTGCAGCTTTATCGAGGAAAAATCAAAATGCTCTTAAGATATTTGTCTATATTTTCAAAAAAAAAAAAAAAGAAGGGAGAAGAAAAAGAAAAGGAATGTTTTTAGCACATCCCGGACGTCTCCTAGACGCGTGCATGTCGTATAAAAGAAAGGAAAGACGGAAGGAAGGAGGAGAATGGAGGGGGAGGGGGGGGGGGGATTGTGCTGGTTTTTATGAAATCCCCTCATTGACGCTCTCTCGCGGCCTTTGCAGACCCACCGGCCCCGTGCGTGGGAAGGGTTTTATCATGCAAGGGGGCACTGGGAGGAAGCCACGAATAAAGACAGAGAGAAAACTGAGAAATAATGCGAGGAGCCTGGACAAAAAGCGAGAAAGACCCGTGTGCCGAACAATGGACTAGCAAAGGGAAAAGAGGGCATGCACCGAAGAAAGTTTTCTCTAATAACGAACCAACTATATATATATAGGTGCATCTGTAGCGATATATATATATATAAAAGAACATCTCGACGTTCAAACTCGACGAAGGAAATATTTTTCAAAGGTCCCTCGTATCGTTCTCCTCCTCGCTCTTAATATTTCGCTTCTATATAAAAACAATTAACGCATGCACTTAATTTATAAAATTGTCAAGAATTTATTCTTGCAAATTACGATATTTTTAGAGCTTTTGGATGTGTGTGTAGTATATGTGTGTCGAGAGAGCTTTTTAGGATGAATGAAGCGGAAGGGAGGGATGAAGCTATATACAGAGAGGGAAGAGGAGCTATGAGCGGGATGAAGATGGAAAGGGGTCGAATCGGTTGGCGCACGAAGGTGCAGGTTACACGCTTTGATAACGAGTCTTATCGTATGAAAGCACCGTGGCCTACTTATACTCGGTGTACGCACTTGCACACACACACACACATGGACGGCCAAAGTGGACTCTCGGTTTACTTGGCAGCTCGCGGGATCAGGCAGGCGGATGGCGGATGGCGGACCATCGTTGCTGCGTTCCTATACGTCGCTATCGCGTATACAAGCACGCGCAAGAACGTGCGTCTTTGCCTTCACTCCGACATTACGCAATCTAACATTTTTTTCCAATTACTCCCCGGAGATATCGCTCTCGATAACGAGTCTCTGCTTTGTGCTCTCCCCTTTCTTCGCCATTAAACTCACCTTTCAATTTCGTATATGTGTACCGATAGACATGCCTAGATTATATATATGTATAGAGAGTTAGAGAGAGAGTGAAAATATTTGTGCTAATGTGTCCCGATAACCCCCGTGATTGCGAGACTCGCAACGTCCAACTTATTATCTCACCTTTAAATAATTGACTAATATAACGAGCCGGGAATGCCATTCTGTTTCTCTCTTTTTCGCTCAACAGGCTTGCTCTATATTGTGTGTATATAGATACAGGTTCTCTGTGCAATATACTTCGTGGTCGCTTAATTATTGCCAACAGGAAAATTTCAGACAGTGTATAGATAAGTTTCAGAGAAATTGTTTTGTATGGTTATTTTTAAATGTAAATAATTCTTATTTGTGTCAAATATTCTTAGAACAGCTTGATGAATAATAGAAAAAACTTGGAATTAATACATTTTTAATCATCGACGACGAGATAACTGAAATGTTCGATTTTCTTATTATATATTCATCGGTCGCGTTGTGTGCTTTAAAAGATCATTGAATTTAGTTCTTATGGATTATTATGCTGCGTGGAGGTTTTGAAGCAATGAGTTGTAAATTGCATTGTGGCAAACAATTTCAGAGCTAATTGTCTGAATAAATATTTTAAAATTTAAATAATTCTTAGAACAACTTAACGAATAGGAAAAAAGGCTTGAAATTAGCACATTTTTAATTATCGACATCAAGGAAACTAAAATGTTTCAGTTACTCATATATATATATATATATATATCGTTCGCACAGTGTGATTCGAAAAATCATTGAGAATGATTTTTAGGGTTTACGATGGAGCGGGTATAAATTTTGAAGTAGTGCGCTATAAATTGCATTGTTCAGTGGCGTTGGGGGTTTGAGAAGGAGGGAAAGTATGGAGGATCGATTAATTGGTTATTAGAGCAATCGATCCAGACTCGTGCCAGCTGCTCTCACGTGCAGGACGCATAGACGGTGTAGGATAATTGTGACGCACGTGTACGTATATTACGTGCACTGCTTTTATAGCGTACACTCGTGAGCGTTAATCTCTTACGAAATTGGGTCGGCCAGAAATTGAAGCAACCGTTCAGCGAAGCTTTCCTAGCGAGCTACTTTTCAGGTATATATATATATATATATATATATACGCACATCGAGCATCGGTGATAAGGTCTTCTCGAGGGAAGGAGGGGGGGGGGGGGGGAGCTGATGCTTATCACTCTCACGTATCGAGGAGCCACCGTTGAGCAATTTTCCACGCGATGCTTGGATTCAACCAAACCGCTCGATTTCACCGTCAAATAAATCCCGCTTTTTTCGCTATTCGATCTTTGGTCCCATTTGCCAATTAAATTTCTCAAACCTGTGCTATTTATAGCCTAAAAGTTAAGACAGCCCTAACCTAATGCGATTGCAAAAGTCAACAGTGATAACTCAACATTCCTTTCATTCGATTTTACAACTTTTATTAATTTTATTCTTTGCCATCGTTTCTCTATATCGATATATTCATGATTTTCATGTGGAACGTTAAATTTTCACCATAAGCGTGTTTCTATTCTCGTCCTTGTGTAAAATTTGTTTCTCTGCAATTTTCCTCGCTGCAAATGTAAAGTGCATTTTTTTTCTGCTAGGGCAAAAACACGTCGCAAGCCTCGTCGAGGAATAAGGCAAAGTGCACGGTGTCCCCGGTGCAGTGCCCTGCGGTGGTTATTTTGCGCGGGGGGGGGGGGGGGGGTGCACGAGGATAAATCGAGTCTCGCGTGATTTAGACGCGATCTTAATTAAAGTATTGGTTAATTTAAGGCGAAGCTCGCTTTCGGTTTCTTGGACAAGGCTACGGCTCCGTCGCTTTCCACTCGACGAATTTCAAGTATACGGTCGACGCTGTATTTTGTCAACGACTTTATCTTTATTGCACTTTGAAGATCGAAGATGGGACCGGATGCATCGAGAGGGGGACAAAGATTTTTCGTGAAAATTGGACCGGACAAAGCGGAAGCGCTTTTCCACTCTCGTGAAAAGGATCGAGCGTGGAACAAAAAAAGGGTTGCGTTTGGTGAAGCAGCAATCGACATTCAACCTTGAAGGCAATATGTAGGAGAAACGGACACAGATACCGCAGAACCATCTAAGACAGAAACGCCGTAAAATGTAGCCTCGGCCAACTTAGACATGGCCATAAACGACGTTTGTGGCAGTCGACTCGCGAGGAGCGACGCGACGGAAGGAGAGGAGAGAACATCGCCTATCTCTCTCCTTCTCCGTACGAGTGCAAAAAGGGGGGAGAAGAAACGAAACAGTGAAAATCGCCGAAATATTAAAGCATCGATTAAAAATACGAACCTTTGAAACGGATCTATTAGAAAAGAATCATTTTTCAGGAAAATAATAGCAAAGTTACACAAGTGTTAAGGAGAGGAAGAAAAAAATACAGTGAAAACTGTCGATAAATAAAACTTCCACTACAATAAAGGCAAACACAATTATAAAACACGCTTATTTTATATATTTTATTTTAGAAAATAATTATGCAATTATAATTAATGTTTTTCCTCGCGAGAAATATTAACGAGAGCAGAGAGCTAAAACTGTGAAAATCGTGGAAAAAAAGGAGAACCTTTGAGAAGGAAGAAATTAATTTTTTATCGAGAAAATAATCACTCGATTATAATTAATTTATTATTGCGCGATAAATTGGTTGGTGAAAAATAAAAGCAGAGAGAAGCGCGCGCGTTACAACGTTATTCCGGAGCGAGAGATAATTTTAGTGGCGCGCGATAAAATTATCGGTTCGCGCGGGATCGCGGCGAAAAGAAGAGTCGATTGCGATTGTCGAAGAAAGAGGGCCGCGGCTGGAGGAGCGCGCCGCGCGCCTACAATATCGTAGGTCAGTGACGTTCTGCGAAAGCGTCGAGAAGCCGCGGGACGAGTCGTAAAAGCGAGTTTGAAAGGGGATTTTCGGCGAGGATACCGGAAGCAGCAGCAACAGCGGCTCATGCTCGAGGACCGAGAACCGAGAACCCTTTTTTTTCGAGCCCGGCGAAACCACGACTGCGCGCGGTATTACGGACGTTTACGAGGTCCTTTACGAGCGTCTCCCTCGAAATTATTTGCCCCGTTACCGGTCACAATGCCCAGATTATGACAGTTTTTACGCACGCGCAACCCTCTTTCACTCTGGACATCGGTCCATTTTTTTCTTCGCCCGTCTCTTCAAAGTCGTAGACCGTGGTTGTGTGCACGCGCGCACGAGAGAGAGAGAGAGAGAGAGAGAGAGAGAGAGAGAGAGAGAGAGGAGGTTTGAGGAAGTGGCCAGGAGGCCCCGCTGGCATTCGCCTCCAACTTTTTTTTTCCTCCCGTAGGAACCGAGCAATCGTACGCACGCCCAACGTTCTCCTCCATCCGAAACGATCCCCCCCCCCCCCTCCCTCTCCCCTTGCTTTTCGCTTTTTCTTGTATTTTTTCCATCCAGGCCGCAGCCAGTCGAGACGCAAGGACCTGCAGCGCGTTTCTCTTCTCCTTGAGGGGATTAGAAATTGGCCTTCGACTGGCACTCATGGTCGTCCAAGGGTCGCCTTTGCGAAAAAAGACTTGCATGAGGGGGGGAGGTTGTTGCACAGGATCGTTTCGCGAGCTAGAAATCGTGCCAGTGAAATCGGACTTTGACGGATCGAAGCTTTTGCGAACAAGGACTGCGAGAAGTCATGTATGTAATATTGTCGCGGCAGCTTCGACTCTAAATCTCTTTACGAGCGAGGTTCTACTCGTAGAGTTTCCCCTTGTATATATGTACTATATACTGTGCTTCGTGACACTGCATCGTAAAACTCTATTCTTTTTCTCTCATCTTTTCCTTTTCCTCCCTTATGATACCGCATGTTGTACCGACCTTTGAGATATCCGGTTAAGAATTTAGTTGGTTAAACATATATTAATGATTTTTTTCAAGTAGAAATCTGTCGAGTTGATACCGAGGCGGGAGACGAGTCTATTTGCGCGGATTAGGAATTGGTGGGAGAAATGGGAGCAAGGTTCGGAAAATTAGGAAGACACTGCTGAGGTACAAGAAATGGCTCCGAGCCATACCATTTGGCCAACCAACTGATTTTGCAAAATAGACCCGCCGAATTTGTTCCATCTTTTGGATCATTTCCCTATTCAGAGGAATATCGGTCGCTACCTGTACTATATGTATGTATATGTATACCATCCTAGCCAACGGTCTAAGAATAGGAGAGAATCAGAGTTAATTCGCAGAGCTTTAAATATAGAGCCTCGAATTAGCGAGTGTATATAGCAGTCACAATGATATTTTATAAGAGCGTAAAATTAGAAAGTACGCGAGGCGAATTTGGCCTGAATTTAGCGAGTAAAAGTCTGGATAAAATTGAGAATGGAAATTGTCATAAAGAATATTGCGTAGTCGAGGACGTTTACTCGAGCGTGACAAGAGAAGGAGAGAAGGAGAGTACAGCTTGTATACGTTTCCTCGTGAGCACTTCCTACGCGGAAAGAAGGAGAACAGGAAGGCATCTTCTTTCTTGCACCGTGAGGTTTGCACCTTCGCTAAGTAAGTAAAGTGTGAGCGAAGCAAGTAAGAGCACAACGCTGCAGCTTTCCCAATGGTGCTCTCGCTCACTTACATTATAGCTGTCGTCCAAGCATCGGCGCACGACGCAACGAGCGTTTGCTTGCTTTACTTTCAATTTCATTTCGTCGACGCTCTCGAGTCGAGTCGCCCGGTTCGCCGCCGCGCCAGTTTTATTGCGCAATCCCCGAGGAGAGCCGAGCAAAACCGAGCCGGGCCGAGTCGACTCCAGCGTGGCGAAATAATCCCCCCCCCCTCCCTTCTTCACTCCTGCCACTTCTCCAGACACGCTACAGCTACAGACTCACACAGATACGCGTCTACCCATTACCACTATTTTCACCCATATCTTTCCTTTCCCAACACAAAAACCCAGCATCACTCGTCGTCTCTTCCCTCGTTTTACCCCTAATCGACCCACAATCCTATTCACACTCTCTTCTCCTTCACCTGACGTTACACGTACTCGTTAACCTGCTATTCCGTCACTTTTGGAATAACACATTTTTATCAGCCTGCAAATTCGATTAAAAATTAGACGAAACCTCTCAACCATTCCAGACAAATTCGATTTCGAAAGTTGGCTGAGAATAGGTTTCTTAAAATTACGAAAGATTCTGCTGCAAGGAACAGTCAATGTTTTATTCGAGAGGTATATGCTATATACAATTTATATTATACAGCGAGAAAGGAGAGGAGAGAGCATCTCCAGAAACTTGAAGAAACGTTTCCTGGCCTACTTTCGAAAGTATGGTTCGTATGGTTCCCGTGCTGGTTGCTTCTTCGTTACACGCCGTAGTACACGCGACAAATTGTCACGGAAGCGACTGCAGCGCCATCTCAGCATCTGTTGCTCGCATAGGTGACTCCGTTAGGTTATAACACGCTCTTCTACAAAATCGTTCCGTCTGCCTCAATAATAATCGTTCGAGAGACTCGCCCGTAACACGTGCTACTAGAGTACACTGGTGGGGGTAACGTGCTACGTAATAGTGCTGAATAGCGTTAGTGCAAGGAAACGGAATAATGGGTAATTCAATTGAATCTCGCTTAACCTATCAGCGCGCTGTTTCGGGTCAAAGGATGAAGGCATCGCGAGCGAAATTGATTAGAGCTAGCGTGAGATATCGCGATGACGCTCGGAGTGGGCGAGAGAAAAATCAGCGAGAATTTCCTGCTTTCCAAGAGCTCCAGCCTTCGCAGTGCGAGTGACACAATTTTCAGGCTGATCGGGACAGAGAAACAAGGTTAATTCTGTCCGGACGCAACGGCGCGGCGCGGCGTGCCACGGTGGAGAAGTGTCGAGGCTCTCTCGCGCGGTTAAACGCTAACCAGCCAGCAGCAGCTTCTTCTTCGAACGACGCATTTAGAAGCGTTGCTCTCGTTTCAACTCGAGAGATGTTAAGGTCGAACCTCTCTTCTCTCTTTCTCTGTGTGTGTGCCAGAGCTAAATAAATATACTCGTACTATTTAGTCTATTATATCTATCCCTATCCCGTGCTCTACCTATGCAAATTAATTCACGCAGCAACAACAACATTGCACCAACGGTTTGTATACACCTGATTCGCTCGAGAGCTGCAGTGTTCCTTCGTTATGTTCTGTAATCAAAGTGACACCAGCGATTAACCTTTGACCTCTGCTGGAGATATCTTCATACGATTCTAACCTCCAAACGTTAAAAACTAATTCTTTCGATTTATTCCGCAAGTTTTTTCTTGGTCTTGCAAGCGATTGATCGACGCGCCATGAAAGAAGCAGAATTGCGAGTGATGTGTCTCTTGGAGAGAAAACGATTGGGTGTACATACTAGTGGCTTTCTCGCTCAATAGCTAAAAGTGTCTGATTACGTAAACAATAATAACGAATGCAAACCTAATAAAACTCAGGAGAGATAATGTTTATTGCGTCGTGTCTCGTTGATGATCCTTTCGGAAGCATATGGCTTATAAACAGCTATCAATGCCAACCTCATTTCTATGCTATCTAAAAATAGGTGGCAGTCGTCGAGTATTAATTGTATTCGCAAAGAACGTGACTATATTCTCTTTCTCTCTCGCGCTCGGTGATAACTATTGGCGCTGTGCAATTGTCACGTCTCTTCCACTTTCGCGACTGTATCAGCGATAAAGAACTTCGGGGAGTCTCTGAAACATCTCCGCGTGCTATTAGACGAACGCTGGAATTTTTCTCGCTCCGTCCTTCGAGAACTTTTAACGCCTTCGGAAAACACTTGACGATCTTGGGAGGGAAAACTGTAGCGGCAAAAGAACCGAGGCGCACAAAGCGAAGAGCGTGTAATAAAACGGCCCATGCGACATTTTCTAATAAAACGCATGGCCACCAAACGTTTACGATGCCATTTTTGCGGCCATTTTTCTTCCCTACTTTTACTCTCGCAATGTTTTATCCATACAGGAAAACCCTCTTTGCGCAATATTCATTTCGCTAGTTATTGTATAATTAATAAATCAACGTTTTTATGAAAATTATACGATCCTTCTTTATTCGCCACATATAATATTCATATCCCATATCCAGGAGATAAACAATAAAAAATACTTATACCCCGAATTGGGGGATTTTCAGAGGGTCGAACGAGGAGATCGCAACCGGACTATAATTTCTTCCAGCTCGGCCACCATTTCCTATATAGATTTCCTAATGTCGAGTCATTCTTCGCGAACGTTGCCTGGGAAAGTGTAAAATGATTTGGAAAATAGAAAATGAGTCATCGAAGCGGGTTGGGCTGGAAGTGGTAGTGAAGGGCCGAGGAGAAGGGGGAGTGAGAGGGGGTAGTAGTGGTGAATAGTTAAAGCGACGACGAGTGGAATTGCGACACGAGCCTCGTCGCAAGATTCAATAAATTCTAGCCGCGGCGTTGCGAAGCGTGGAAGACGAGGGAAATAAAGAAAGTGGAGCAAAGGGCAGCTAACGGATAATAAATGAAGATTGAGCGAGCGTAGTTTGTTCAATGTTATCTACGGGCCAATCATAGTTGGCTCTGAGGTTTACAAAGAGGCCTGTCATCATTCGCGCGGCGCGGGAAGATATTTTCTTCGGGCGATGCACATTTCCGGGGGCGGTCGAAGGTAGCGGAGAGGGAGGGGAGGGGGGTGGGGGTGATCCTTGCCCCTCAAAAGGGCAGGTCGCCGCGGTCACGACTCGACGACGGGGAAAGGGCCGTACGTTTTCCCTCCGCCTTCTACATCCACCCACGCATGTCACGGTTCCCTTTCGCAATTCTTTCTCTCTCTCTCTCTTTCTCTCTCTCTCTCTCTCCACGTCCCGTAGCGTAGCTTCGCTGTCGCAACTTGTATATATAAACGCGACAACGCTAACCATGCGAGCTAACCTGATTGTGCTACGTAAGCACGTTTTACACACGCCACTACTTCTCTCTCTCTCTAAACTACCCATAACCCCAACTACGAAGTAAAAATACGTAAAATCTGAACTATCGGCCCCTCCGATTTTTCCACACTGTACCTTCCTAAAAATGTCGAAAATAGGACGCTCGCCTTTTGCTTGGTCATTTTTAAGCGGCTACAGTCGATCGACGATGACAAAATGATCCCACCTGTGGAACTATTATTATCCATTAGCTATTATACTTTACAAATTTACGTGCAAAATTTTCCTTAATTCCTTCTCACTGATTTTCTTTGATTTCTGCTTGAGATTCTGTTTTTCCCCCTTTTTTTGTAGCAGCGTGTAATTTACATACTGTATACGAGAGAAGTATCATGAATAAAAGAAATTTATTAGCGTACATGAATCTGAGATTCCGAGTGTGTCTGGTGTACTTTGTGTAGGCGTGGGTAATATTGTTTGATATTGGCAATGTTATTTATGAGGAAAACATAATACAGTGATAGCAGGAAACGGAAGAAGAAAATAAGACACTTTATATAACTAGTTTACATTTATTTATATATTTGACTCGTACAGTTTTATACTTTATTAATTGAACAATCCATCGGTCGTTCCAGGAAGTCTTTGATGACTTTTTAGAATAATTATTATTCTTCAAATGGTTTAATATCGAATCGCCGCAGGAAGCGAAATTCGATGGAAGTTGAGTGATCGATTGTATTTCGTTGATAGTTCCAACTGCTCGTATCGTTATATTTACCAAAGCAATTAATGAAGAGGCTTGATGCGTAAATTTGTATGAAAACCAGAGGAAACCAGTGTTATTTATCGTTGTATACGAGGCAAGTGTCAATATCTGGGTGTATATCGGCGATAAGCGCGACCTTAGGGCCGATTTTCAGAGATACTCGGAGGGGGACTCTCTCGGTCCTTTTCTCGACGCCGTCGACCTATTTTTCGAACAAGTCGAGCACAATTGTCGCGTAGCGAGCGCTCTATAGAAGCGTGCACGCACGCGTATATTTATAGACGAAGATGGAAGGTCGCGAAGAAAGCGCGCGCGACTAGACCAGACCAGCCAGCGATTCGTTTCGACATCGCTTCCGGCGCTGACCCATTTCGTCCTCGACTCTTTTCGACACAGCTATGACCCACTTAGTTGCGTTACTCGCGCTTCGTAACCGATAATACCGAACCAACCACGCACTTTTCTCCCCATCGATATCTCGTCGTCAGCCCCAAAAATCTTCCCACCACATTGCCAAAAACCAACAAATTCTCTCTTCGCCCATTTACACGCTTGCTCTCGTCACCCCTCCCCCCCCCCCCCCTTAAACAATTAAACACTTTTCATCGAGGGTGATCGTCGAATAATAAAACCACTTTGTACTATATGACAAAAAAGTAAGAAATCTTTATTTCCTGCATTATTTGATTTCATTAAAGTTTCCATGGATATATACGATCGCTCGTTAAACTTAATATATAAAAGCTAATTTGATTTGGTATCGTGGAAAATAAACAGAGCTAGAAATTTCTTATCTCTCTCTCTCTCTCACTCTTTCGATGATCTCAAGTAGCCTTTCAAGTTTATTGCGACTAATGAACAAGAACGGAGACTTTTCTTCGCCGGGGAATTTTGTTTTTTTATCAAATTTCTGGGGTATTGTTTGCAAGATTGAGATAAGTCGCGGCGTTTCGAGAAAAGTGATTTAGGACAGGTTTGATTACCGAGGTTTCGTAACAGATAGATCTGTATCGTTGATTTTCCAAGAGGAGAAACCAATAGGAGCGCGCGAAAAGTTTTTCTCCGTTGCAATAATAATGAAGTTGGTCGGAAACGATAATCGAAGAAACTCTTTAGCGAGAATTCCAATAAGTAAATATACCACCTTTCGCTCGCGCCTCGCACGCTCGACGATCCTTCGGTCTTGACGGAAATTTTTCGAAAACGCCATAACCGAAGAAACTCTTTTGCAGAAATTCGAATGAGTAAACATTCCGCGATTGGTTTGCGTGCACGCGCGCGCGCGCGCGCCTGTATACAAACACTTGGAAATGAAAGCATATAATTTTACGGATTTGCGTGCATGCTCACGCACACCAAGCTGAGCTTGGTCAGTCAGTCACGATAACACTTTACCGTGCTGTCAGAGAGAGGGAGAGGGAGAGAGAGAGAGAGGGAAAGTGGTAGGTTGCCTCTCTCTCTCTCCCTGGGCACCACCACCATGAACGCGACTCCGCGACCTATTTCCGTTAGCAACCGTGAGGCACGCACTTGCACGGCCACGCTCACGCATAATGCTGCACGCTCCTCCACGACAAAAGCCGAGACTCCCGTAAAATGTCGAAATTCAAGCAAATAATCCTAGCTCGATTCTCAAACAATTACGATTCTCCACTTTAGCGCGCAATTGCCAGTACTTTATATAAATACAAGCTGCGGTACTCGAAATAATTGAGAGGAAACTATATATGTATATATACGAATTATCAATTTCTTTCCACCTGTGTTTCGTTTGATTCTCGTATCTAAAAACGAAATAATATCCACTCCTCTGCAGGAGACATCGATAGGGGTTGCTGCATGAATTTTAAATGACGCCGCTTCGCTTTGGTCTACCATGATAATGAGCTCTTTTTGCGACTGACTAATGAAACGCGTAAATTATTCACGATAATAACAACATCCGAAAGTTGTTACATAAGTATACATTATGGTATATAGACTTGCTACACGATATGGAAGGAATCGTAAGGTTTTATCATTTTAATGACGATTTTCACCACGTGCAAAATGTTCGGTCTTCCTCATTTATCTTTATCTATATACACTACTTTCTAGTATCTGTTACGTGACCGCTTATACTGTTAAGCTTCTTGTCACATGCTGGATGTGTAACAATGACGTTAGACTAATTTCTTATGCGCACACGTGCTACTCTACTACACCGTTTTTTTTTCTTATCGCTCTGCCACTTTGTTCTTCGAAGAAAACTCGTTTGATTCTCCTAATAAAGCACAAACTATCGCCGGAAAATGTTCCATTGCGAAATCCTATATCATTTATCGGCGCAGTTTCTTCCCTCCCATTTTTCGTTTCTACAAACCGACTCAATGCCGAACAATTTTAATTTACACGTTTACTTAAATTTCCATTTATGTTGCGTTATTATTGACACCAATATTCAGGGACACGGAGAAATGTAAAACTGTAGGAAATATACGATTGGAAACTAACAATGTTGCGATAGCAACGAGTGGCTTTTTTTTTTCAAAAATAAAATAGATGACCGAGATAAAAATTATCGTTCTGTGTGCGCGAAGGACAAAAACATTTTTATCCACGTTCGAGCAGCATAGTAGCAGTTGGACAATTTACAACTGTTGTTATACATGAAAAAAGCGCAAGTGCTCGAGTAATTAATAATACGCGTGAACCGCGGTTTGGAAATAAAATCTAATTAGGTATAGCACTGTCGCGTATATATTGGCGTAAAAGATGTCAGTGCCTCGACGGCAAGTAATTATTTAAAAAGCCGAAACACCAGCGTGTCTCTCGATCCCTCGTTTTGGCAATCTCGTCACGCTATGCTTTCTTTCTCGTTCGAAATACCTAAAAAAACATGTGTAAATAGCATTGCACTATTTACACGCATCCTTACGCGTGGGAATACTTTCGTAACTCTTTTTTAGGACTAAATCCTTCCTTGGGTAGACGGTTTGGGTCGAAAGAGGTGATTTTTGAATGGTGACAAGTGTGCGTGCGACCAAGGCTTCTTTCCACTCCTCGACTCCTCCACAGTGTTCACCCTTTTCTTCGTCGCGTCGACCCGAGAAAAGCGCCCGGTACGGAGGGATGCTTCGAGTGCAGGGGCGCAGCATTGTTGGCCACAGGATTCGTACCACTGACCTTGTTTTCTCCCAAGAAGCCAAGAAAGATTTGCGAATGTCAACCTGAGTCGATCCCGTAACGGATCATACGACTCGAAAGGAAGGAAACGGGGGGTCCAGCATCTCTTCTCAAGGGTAAAAGGTCCGAGAGAGAAATGCAAATCGGCCGTAAATCAGGGTGAGGCGCGTGGCAGTGACGGGAACCGTTTCGAGGGCCGTTATGCACCAAAGCCCCTGCTATGTGACTACGGCTCTACGACTTCTTTCCACGGTAGGGGGTTAATTGTGTTTGGGCCAAACAGGTATCCGGAGCGAATCGAGTTGCAAACCTCCTCGCTCTTGCCAAACAAACCTTCCTTCCTTCCTACTACGAACGCTCGACCGATCCAAAGTCTTAACTGCAAATACACGGAAATCCTGAAACCTCCGTCGCGAGACTTTATCAGAACCGTGCATGCGTGATCTCGGAGAGGAGTAAAGAAAAATGACGATTTTTGGCCTCTCCAATGATGTTTGACTTGTGCACAGCCCGATTTCTCGCGAACAAATATTGAGTTTGGTAAGCATTTTGTTGATTCTGTTTCTGGGTTGGTATAGCTTTGCGAATGTCTGGAGAGCAATTATTGGAACGGTGGGTCTCGGTGAAATATTGAAAGCAGCGTGACGGGTAGAATTGCGTAATGGCAGATCAAAGGGAAAGAAAGGACTGCTGGAGCGAGGAGGAGAGCGAGCGAGCCAGCGCTAGAGAGAGAAAGGTTGCACGACGAATATGGCACTTTTGCCTTTTGTATTTGAATTCGTAGAGAGAGAGAGAGAGAGAGAGAGAGTGGACGGAGAAGGCATGAATGGCCGTGGATCGAGCAGTCGCGGTGGCAACCGAGAAGAGAAGCATCTCATCCGAATAGCCACTTTATACGCAGCAAAGCGGAGAAGAGACTCGCGAAAGTTTATTTATAACGCTCGAGAAGTAGCAACGTAGCGAACGAGCGAGCGAGCAGACTGACTCTGCGAGCGCAAACACTCGCACACACCATCGTATGTACACACGAACGCACGTGGTTGGTCGGGGTCTCTTTCTCTCTCTCGCTCGCTCGGATCTACCTACATTTCCCAGGCAGGCTCTCGACAGCTTTCTTCTGACATAACCGAACGAAGGCGCGGGCTGTCGTTATGCAATTCGAGAAAGTGCCCGCCTTACTTTACGTATAGCCTATAGTAAACTGTGAGATGGTATATACGGGCTGGGGCTACCTTACCCCTTCCTCGAACTCGAACCAACAAGTTCCCAGAGAAAAGGAAAACCTGGAGAAAGACCCGCGAGAGAGTCCGATGAAGTAATAGAAGCACCGTACTATTACGCGCTCGAGAGAGGCCTTTAATGATGTAATTTCTCGCTTTTCGGTTTACCAATAAAACCGGGTCAAAGCTAATTCGGTCCAACGTTAGAAAGTTTCCGACCCTCCCAAAGAAATGGACGAACGTTTCAGACTGAAATTCGCAGGAAATTTTATCTTCGAACGGAAATATTATTTGTACAGGAAAATATAGAAAAAAAAAAAATACTCGAGTCTATTCAATCAAGAACGAGCACACTATATCCTCTTTGTTTACATCTCGCGAGTTTAGGCCCGAGCGACGGCTCTGTATGCAAGCTCGTTGCACAGGCGTCCTTCTCTTGTATTTACTCGAACTCTAGAATTTAACCTCCGGATCGCCGTTGATTTTACACGGAAAATTGGGTCTTTATATTCGTGAAAAATGTTGGTTTGTAGTAACGGGTCGCTCGGTTGATATATAGCGAGTTTTCTAAGATTCGAAAAGAAGCTTTACCGGTACAGTGCAGAGATTCAGAAAGTCTGATATGATAATTGAAGCAAAATTCAAATTCTCCAGTTTGCTACACAAACGTAGTTTCTTTTAGAAATTAAAAGACAGAAATGCTACGCGCTCACCTTTCACGTTTAAAATGGAATCGGGAGGAAAGGTCTTTGTAGGATTTTCTACGTGTACATACTATAGAGATATTTGCCGTGGTATGCCGATCTATACCAACCATACATAAACACGTCAAGTTTTCTATTCGAAATGCAGCTGCGCCCACTACCGTGCAGCTTTTTATCCGCGACCAAAATACCATTCCTGCTCTCTCCATCGAAATACGAAAAGCGTACTGCACGGCCGAAGGAAGATGTATACGTAGAAAAGTACGGCGAATCTATCAGAAAGTCGGACGACTTCCGATGGGTTTTGTTGTTATCGGAGAGCTCGAAGAAATTTCTTTATCGAGTGCAGCGCGTCGTTGCTCCTGGCCAATTGCGTAAGGATCGAAGGTGTGCGTCGCGCGCGATATATATATTAAATGGCGATTCGGAAAGCGAGAGTAGCTCAACGCGAACACATGCACATAATTATACGTACGTATTACGAAGTTACGGTTTTCGCTGGTGCGCGCGCGTATGGACGTAAAAGCGCACAAGGGCCTTCTCTGTGCGAGCACACGTTACAATGTAAGAGTTTGCGAATGGTGAAAGTGAACAGTGCTTTCGCCCGCGGGAGAGTTTGTCGAGTCTCGGTCTCCTTTAAACGCATGTATTACACGCTTACGTCACGAGCGCTCACGAACGAAGCCACGACGACACGTTCATTCAGGCATCTCGAAAGCACCACTAGTAAACACACGGAACGCGTATCCCTCCCCCTCCCCCCCTTACCTTTTTTTCTTCCCGAGTTATATTTACAGAGTTCCGCTTCGGTCCAAGTCTATCATTAGAGAGGATACCTCGAACCGAACCTACCACCAAAGAGACAATTACGATAAATGCGTGATTTAGAGCTGGCTGACAAGCTCGACACGCCAGTGTCAGCGTCTCAGCCTGCAGTTGCTCCACGAGACACCGCGAGATGTCTCGTAATGTGCACAATGAACGATCTCCAGCTCGCTCCGCTGACGAAATGCGCAGCCTCGATCTCGATCTTGCGCTTAGCAAATTAAGCGCTCCGCGACGCGCGCTACCAAAGACGTTTCCCTCGAGAGTTTTACATCCAACGGAAACCTAAAATCCCTGTGACTCGCTGGATTATGGCTGAGCGGTCGCTCGTACCGCTGCCCGGTGCTTTTCATCGATTTTCTCGCTCGCCGTTTCTCGGCAGTCCAGTAGTGGACAGCGGCGTCGCGTTACGCTACACTGCTGTCCTAACCCTTCCAACTAAGCTGGTGGAAGAACACAAGCGTGGATAGCAGAAACGTTTCGCAAAGCCTTCTGCGGTTCTGCCTACAACGCCGCGCGTACACTCTCGTAACGGGCGATCGGCTAAACGTTTACCGGTCTTAGAAAGTGAATGCTACGCTCTTTTTTCCTTTACGGCGATGACAATTTGGAAATCGCATCGACCCGTTGCCATAGACGCTTTCGTTCCACTGGGAGCCCAAGGTCGAGCGTTAGTCGTCTCTCTCCGAGGAATCTCTCTCGATCTCTCGCCTTTCGCGGCGCTCTCGAAAATCATATTCGACGGAATTCGATTGGAATCGTTGAAATTGCTGCCATGCTGCGGCCGTAGTAAAGTCTATTCAAGGCGCGACGAGCAGACGGCACCGCCGTGTTTCGATGGAATCGTCTACCGCTTTGCAAGAGTTTTGCGATATCATATACTGACTGCAGTGGCTTCGGGCTCTGGCTGCTTCACTGCTCACGACCACGACTCACGGGGCTAGCTCGCAGCTGCACGCAATTGCGTACGCGGTTGACACGCTTCGATGTACTTCGCGGTGCGTGCAGGTGCTCGTTCAAGCGGCTTCTACCTCGCAACCGTCGGATATAGCGTGAAACAGTACTCCTGGCCTTGAAAATTTACCATCCAACCTCAATCCAAGCCGGAATTCCTTCCTCCATCAAATGTATTTCGCAATATACGTCTGGTCTAACCTAACCGCAACAATTGAACGGTGAAAGTGACAAAGGGTCCGAGCGTCAAAAATCAAAAGTCCAGAGAGATATCAATATTTTTGTTACATTTATTTAAAAAGATAATACACTTGCAACATCAATAACATTCACCGTTCTTTTATCTTGTAAATATTCGTCCGAGAACTTTTTGCCACTATAATCAGAGATATGCTTTGTGAAATGTACATCTTTTTCTTACACTGGAATGTATTTTTTTTAAAAACCAGTTGACGCAACTTTGCTTCGTTCTACGTAAACCATTGTTGTTGCTGGAGGAACTAGAGCTATTGCGAAACGTTGTACACTTGTCATTGAAATATTTTAATTCGATAATTAGACTTTTTTCGAGTGTTGCCTACGGTGAAAAGTTTGAATATGTTCCTTAGTGATTCGAGTCACGCTACGCTACTGGACGTGCAGGATGGGTTATTGAGAATATATATATATATATATAGAGAGAGAGAGAGACGCATAAGAGTTATATTACATCCAAATGGCGATTTCACGTATATTTTCGCCGCGTGTCACCGCCACGCAGCATTGCTCCAAGTCGGAATATTAGGCAATCTAACGCGTCCAAGGCTAGCCGAGCCTTGAGCCGCCTTTCCAAGTGTTTCACTAAACTGGCCATTCGCTCAATTGCGACTAACCGAGTGACAGTAGACATCGGAATTTCATTTTCCTTAACAATTTGCCTCTGCCATTTCAACGCTCGATCAAAGTCTCCATTACTCTCTATTATGTACTTGGATCGAATCATTCTTTGGACAAAAAAATCTTCGCTCTCTTACCATGGAACGACGAGATCCGAACAGACTCTGATACCGAATTCGGACACGTTTCGATAATCGGACAGTCCGATGGATAAAATGTATAGGAGTACCTCGCGTTACACACTGCAGCGCTATTTGGATACTGCGAATATCTTGCGAATGATCCAAGCCCGATTAACGTGGTTTTTCAACGTCGACACGATGATGGACGTGGAAAAGCATCGATTACTCGGAAAGTCGGGCAAGATCGTTGCTAATTTTTTTGTCCATTGTAAAATGTTTGCTCGTCGCATTACCCCTTGGCGGGTATAGAATCGTTCTTGGTGGTACCAGAGGAACCAGTTTTTCCGAGTCTTCGCTTAAAGACCGGTCGACTCATACGCCAGTTTTAGCGACCTAAGAAGCCCGATTGTTTTACGCCGAGTAACTGGAAAGCACGATAATCGCTACTTCGGACGAGAATGCGACAGGAGCCGAGATCTTTCAGCCTGATATCCGTCAGGAACGCTCAATATTTATGGTTTTCGCGTCAAAGAAATAATTGTATTCTTTTTGGGTCGTACCATAATTGATGGAATCGATCGCCATTCGAGCACAAATTTATCATTTTTATTAAATATAGACATTTGGGTATTCGTACGATTCCTCCAATTCGATCCTGCGACTCTAAAAGTAGTTTAGCTTTGAAATCATCTAGCCCTCTATGCACGTAACGCTGTAGGATAAAACCTTGGATGTCGGGTACAAGTGACCAAGACAGACCCGGAAACTACTGATATTTCATAAGACCTTTCATTAATTTCACCCTCTGTTTGATAATGCCATGGTGCTACTTTTATAGGTATTAGTCAATAAAAGATTGTGAACGTCCATGTTTTTTTTGGTTTAATATACTTTAATAATGGTTATTGATGTAGTATCTGATTGCAAATCTTGAATATGTTTAAAGTTTTTTATAGAAAATTGGCATGTGCAAGGTATAAGTACAGAAATAATTCACTTAATTGACTATTTATTTAAGACTAATTTCGCATATTAAAAGTTAAATCGTTTTATTTTGTGAGTGTATGGTGAGTGTAAATAAGATATTGGACGTGTTGAGAAGGTGAATAAAGCTGGACGGTAAATTTTACAACTAGTTAAAAAATAATATGCTCTTTCGAATGTATAACTTTTCATGGACTTAAGATGATAAGTTGTTGTATAAATATACCACTAAAGCATACAAGTAACAGCGTTATTGTAAAAAATTCAATAGTTAATTGTAAATTAATATAAATATACAGGGTGTCCCACGAACAATGGCCATGCCAATAATACCATCGAATAGGGGACAAAAATCTAAGTAAAAAAGTTGTAAAAAACTTTTTTGCTAGCACCTTTGGTTAAAAAGTTATTTACAATTAAAGATTATCGATGACAGTAGCCTTTCTTAAAGAGGAAGATTGTTTTGGTCGCATTATAAGGCCAGAAAACCTAAGATTCTTTGAATTAAAATACTATAAGAAAAACACAAAGCCAAACATCCACTTGAGCCTATGGTGTGCTTATGTTTTGATTGTTTTTATGGTGCTCGCATTCGAAACTGCCGATCGGTTTTCAACCACTTCAATAAGCTCAAGTGGATGTTTGGCTTTGTGTTTTTCTTAGTATTCTAATTCACAGAATCTTTCTGGCCTTATAATGCGACCAAAACAATCTACCTCTTTAAGAAAGGCTACTTTAATCGATAATCTTTAATTACAAATAACTTTTTAACCAAAGGTGCTAACAAAAATGTTTTTACAACTTTTTTACTTAGATTTTTGTCCCCTATCCGATGGTATTATTGGCATGGTCATGATTCGTGAAACACCCTGTATATAGACTATAAGGTGATTCAAAGAAGTTGAAGAGAGTGCTCCAAATTTCTTGAATGAGTTTATGAAAGGTGCATAGCGTGAAAAACAAGTTAATTTTCAATGTCCGTTAAAATGGTGTACCCGGTTTTAAACCGACCTCCGAGTAAAGACCGGATTATGCAATGCTTTTCCAGTTTGAGATTATTTATATTTGATGTTTTGTAAATAATCAAAAAGAAAAGATTGCTCGAAATAAAAATGATTCGACTTTACATTATCTCAAAGCGTTCATAAATTATAAGCCTTTATCCTCATTAGAGGCCCAATTTTATCCTAATTTCCCCCATAATAGATTTCTCGATTGGAATGTTGGACAATCGACTCGACGATTAAAAGTGTAATTTGTATGTTTATGGCATGGAGTGTATAGGGGTATAAAGCTCGATATCTCTGGAATAGAAAAAAAGGAAAGGACGGTGTACTTGTATCGTTAATCGTCCGTTCTTCCAACGGCTTTTAGCAAAACAATATATGTATAATTAAGTACTTACCGACTTTTCATAATTTTTTATTCGATCCACCGCGATACCGGACTATTTGTTCCGAACTAAACAAACACGTCGGGCACCGAGCGTCCCGTGCACGAATTACGTAAGGCTCGCACTTTCGTTCGGCGCCTCCCGTGCTGTTTTAAACCGTTCAAAGTGGTCGACCTAAACTCGAGCCATGAATAATATTATCCATTTATTCGTCACTTTCCTATTCGTCCAATTCCTCGGCTACTCCTCCCGCGTGCGGCGGTGAGAATTTGCGAAACAAATTCCTCATAAGTCAAATTTTCTATCCGCCAAACTCACTCGTTTCTATCGGGATGAAATATCGCTGGATATACCCTTCTCGAGTCGGTATTACTTAATAATCCATGGCTAATTCGCCAGGAGCGATTGACTCGGAGAGAGTTACGTGGCAAGATAGAATAATATGGCTGCGGAATTTGGAGAAAAGCTATATAATAATTCGTTTGCAAGAGCCTCGTTGCTCCGTTATATATCATGCACTTGCGAAAAGGAGCCTCGGAGCGGGCTAACTGACATTGGCCAGAAAAAAGAAACGTTTGCTCTTTCTTGTAGCTATATATATATATATATATACATATATACAAATATACGTATAGCTCCATCGTGGTCACCACTGATGGGTATTGCCATCATCATCATCGCGTATACGAAGCAGCGACGTTGCGACAGGCATCTATTTTGACAGATGGAAAGTAGCGTCTTGCTCCAACTCGACATATGGCATTAACGTGACTTCCGGTAATAGTTTCCTTCGACCGTTCTTTATTGTATAACTTTTTCAACGAACATCCATGCAACCAAACGCTATCGATCCTTCGGCACTAAGAAAGAAAACTGCCTCTTATATTCTTTATACTTTCGCCAATAAGTTTATTGTCGAATCATCGATATAAATACGAAATTTCCCCAGCAATTGTGATATATATATATATATATATATATATATATATGCAGTGACAAGGAGAATTGCGTCATTCTTATGCTCGGTACAATCGAGAGCATAATTTTTATAATTAGCCTCACCTATAACAAATTGACCCGGACTGTGTAACGATCGCTTGTGAATGGAAAGTTCACGGCGGTTATGTATTAGCTGCTGAACCTTTCGGTGTGTATATATATATATATATATATATAGAGAGAGAGAGAGAGAGAGAGAGACTCCGCAGAGGCACGGGTGGATTAAATTGTAGAATTTGTCAATGAAGCGAATTGGCGGGAACCGGGAATTAAAGTGATTGTTTCGCCAGTGCCTCGAGCAATTATTGCAGGAATAATTGTATAAAAATAGGCAGTACGCGATTGGGGATCCTGCATTCTGTCTCTGATAGGAGAGTGGATCGAGCTGCACGATGAAACGTCGTCGCACGGTACACGGGCTTTACGCTTCGTAACAATGCTCCAACTTTCTCCGTCACTTTCATTTTCGTTGGTCGGTTGGTCGGCTCTTTCGCTTCTCTCTCGGTTGGATTAGGAAATAGCGCGTGCCCCCCTCCCATGCCCCTCGCAACGCTTCTGGCAGCCGGCGGGTTCCCGCGATTTTAGAAAGGGTCTCTCTCCTATACCGCGCCGCGCGCACACACACACGCTACAAATACGCGCTTGGTACCTTTGGAGAACGCTGGAGAACGCGCGTCGAGACCGACCGACTTACCTACAATGTGCTTTGTCCTTACACCTCCAATGCTTTTCTTATTTGCAATCCTGCTCCTTTTGAACAATCAACCTCCCTTCTCTTCCCCTCTTCTTTTATTTATCAATCGATTTTTCTCCTTTATATATATATATATGTATTACTGGCCTCGTTAATCAAAATGCCCTAATTCTTGCGCAGGTAAGACTAAATATGGCAGATTTATGTTGATTCGGTAATTTTGCGCAAGCGATAAAATAGATTAAAAATTCTTTAGGGTTACCTGTGCTGTGTACTTGTATACACAAGTTGAAATTTAAAAGAATATATAAATAGAACGTTTGGGGTTTAAGGACATTTGGAAGTGGAGCGTGTAGAAAGGAAAATGAAACAAAGATTTGAATTTTGTTAACACGTATATTTCACTTTCCGTTGAAAAATAATGCCGTAAATCGTCGTAGGAAATAATAAAATCTGCACAAATCAACTTACTCGGCGCACCACTGTTATTATTCGCTACAGGTATTTACACAGTGCCATGGAATCTCGTATCCACTCGTGGGACTTTGGGGTTTCAAGCCGAAACGGTGGGATTCCAGCACCCAGCTCATGCTTCAGGATTTTTGTGCCGCGAGCGAGGGGGCGCTCGCGACGGGAGAAGGAGACAGAAGTATACATATAATATATCATATTTATATAATATAATAAATATAGAGAGAAGGCGTGGAGACAAGGCGCGAGTCCACGCAAAAATCGACAGCGAAAAAGTAAGTGCAGCACTAGCCTACCCTGTTCCTCCATTAAAAAACATTAAGGAATACGAATATTAGAGATATACATCATACTGTCGACGATTCGATTACAAATAAACGAGCTTTGCAGTTAATATTAGCGATCAATAGTTAGTGTTTAAATAGTAGTATATCGATAGCGGAAATTACGTTCATGAGATAATAGTTTTTTTACGAGTTGAATTTTCTTTTTTGGATTTCATGGTCGTATATCGGGAAGGGTGGGGAAGATAGGGAGGAGGGTTGGGGGGGGGGGGTACAAAATAGCGTATGATCGTAATCAGGAACATGCGACATTTAAACATTTATAATACATTGAAGAAACCGTCGCGTTCGCCAATGTCATAATTCCCAGCATGAATAACGATCATCGATTCTCAAGTTTAAATCATTGGACTGACGATGACGATGCGCGCTGCTGCGATTATGCTCGAGTAAACGATACATGAACCTAAAGTATAGAAAATTACATATGTATAATAGTATTAAAAGGAACTGTGGTGCTTACTTGTACAAGTAGTACGTATTTCATCGAAATCCTTCTTTATAATATTTACACGCTCGCTTCAGCTCCGTCCTTTTGCAATCCGAAGAGAAGACATATATATATATATATATATATAGCCTCCGCGATAGGAGACTCTAGCAAGGTTCCATCCTCGCGATGGAAATAATTGCAAAAATTTTTCACGCTCGCTAGTATCACAAGACACGGATATTGAAAATGACTTTCGCATCGTAGCTGTGACTGTGTTGGTGTACGTATAGCTCGACCGCCCATTTACGCAACAGTGTGTTCCACCGAAGGTCAGATACGACAATAGGATTCTTAAGCGTTCCGAGCTTTGCTTTTGCTCTCTCCGTCGTTCCGGTCACGATTATCCACGGTTTCGTAATCGTGATTGTTAATGAATAATAAATAACGAGCGAGGTCTGGCGCAGTCGTAAATAGGATCCGCTAAAAGAGGACTTTGCTATGTAGTCTGCAATATTCTACGAGGCTCGACGTTAAATTCAATTGGTGTCGAGGAAGAGGCGTCCTCGCGTCCTCGCGTCCTCGCGTCGTTGCAGCACGTTGCTATTGAGAGGCGAGGCAACTTCGCATCGAGGAAAAAAATCAATCTCTCCCTCTTTCTCCCTTTCGATGACTCTTTTCAGCGCGAAGCACACTTTGCACTCTCTTCTAGCTCTCTTACCCTACCGACCGACCACGACCGAACGCCACACGCACACACACACACACACACACACACAGACGGACGTCTTTCACCAGCGGTGTCCTACTCGGGTATTACGTATTCACGGTGTACATTAGCGAAGACTCACTTAGCAATGTGCGCTTTAAATTGTTTAACTACTATGGACGGATGTATCCGTACGAATCCCTCATTGTTGGTTCATTCGCTCGCGATAATAGCTCTGCTGGAGAGTAGCGATCGTGGAGAAGTCGCGCGCGTTCCCCTTTACTCCCCGCGAGAGTGAATGTAAACAAATTTCAAAAGTCCCCCCTCCCCCCTCTCGAAACGCGACGCAGCTCGAGCCGAAATTCTGCGATTCCGCGAATGGCCAGTGGTTCTTATTGATCGAATTGTCGAGAAGAGGACTCGCTTGCTCGCTTTTATACACGTTCATACGTTCCTTGCGAATGGACAAGGAGAGACGCAGGAGGTTCATCGAGATTCTCGCGGATCGTGGGAAAAGGAGTCTCGTGGTTTTATTTTATTTTGCAGTTTTTTTTTCTTTTCAGCGAGAACCAAACGCAGGAGGTTTTGTATCATGGTACACGAGGAGAGCATCGCGGCTTCTTAGATGAAACCACCCAACGCATCGTGAAAGTCTTGAAGATAAGCGAGTAGTTGTGGCATGGTGGGTCGATCCCTGGACAAGCCGAGCCAGCAAACCGCCATGACAGCGAACAACTCATCCGGGCAAGGTCGTGGTTGGGCCAATCGATATCCATCGCGAAGACAGGCCATCATCTCGAACGGGTCCACTTCGACGTAAGGCTGCTGACCGAGCGTCGCGAGTTCCCACAGGAATACACCGAAGGACCACTGCGTAACACGGAAATTCCAAATAACTCCAATGTGATTCACCTGCACCTATGCTGGCCCTCCAACTGATTTTAAACTTCGACAACGACCAACGCTTACCACGTCCGTTGCTGTGCTGTACTGATTATGCTGCAAAGTTTCCAACGCCATCCAACGTATCGGACGATTCTCGTTATCCCCCAAACAATGATAGTCCTGCGGGAAAAGGTCCCTCGCCAGAGCAGCGTCGGCCAATCTCACTCGTAAGCTACTGGGTTCGATCAAGCAATTCCTGGCGGCGATATCCCTGACAAAAAATAAAAACTCCATTATATCGAAGCTACATAAATTAATAACGCATGAGCGTCGATTGCATAATGCGTCATTTTTTCAACCACGGGACTTCCGTATTCTCTCTGTTTTCCAGCATTTCAATGCGAATCGTGAGAGATTTTTGCGCTTGGTCGTGATAATTGCTTCGGACAACTTTTCGACTTGTGGGGGGGGGGGGGGAGGCGTGTATAAGGATTTTCGGCGTGTGTGTACATGTAGAGAGAGAGAGTCACCTGTGCAAGAGACCTCGACCGTGTAGGAAAGCACCAGCTCGAGCGATTTGTGCACCAACTTGCACCAGATCCCTCGTAACTGGATGATAATTGCCGTCGGTAAGGTAGAGTTTCAGATTGAGCTCGTCGAGCGTGCTCGTATACGCCAGAAGTGGACACGAACTATCCAAGCAAGCAGCGGCCAGCGATGCTATGTTCGCGTGCACCAAACCTGCCAATTGCGAGCCTTCCACCACCAAGAGCGATGCTTGATACGCCGAAGCAACTTCTGTTTAGAGAAAGAATTATATTATAAATTTTGAGAGGGAGCCAGAGTTTTGAAACAGTCGATAAAGTGGGTTCCTCCGCCCCCTTTATCTACCGTCGGTAAGTACGATTTCTAGCTTATCGAGCGTAGGTAAAAGGGGGTTGAGAATTTTTCAATTTTCACCGCACAAAATTTTAAAGGAGTGGGGAAGATGACGGAAGGAAGGTTTCTCAAGGTGTTTCGATCGCGTTCGATCGTCGATCGGCAAATCTATGTTAATCGCGCTGTACTATTATTGGACGGTCGCAGGTTTGCAGACCAATGCACTTGACACAGTTTTCCTTACCCGTAACAGTCTTTATAATGACTTCCTGCTCACGTCCAGCTAGATCCAAGGTGCCTTTGTAAACGCGACCGAAAGTGCCCTCCTGAACGAGATTGCGGCAGTAAAGCGCTGACCTCGAGACCGCTAATGCTCTGGCTTTCTCGCAGGGATCAGTATTCTGAGGACAAAAAACATAGCATTTAATTAAGCAGTGCGGAGGAACGATCGTTCGTCAATTAATCGCAGCAAGAAAATTGCCCTTGTTGAAGCTGTGCGCGAGGGAAAGAGAAATCTTCCTCCAATATAACCGTAAACGACGTCTGCTTTCCTCGCTATTATAAAAGAGGAGATCGCTTGGTTTAGGGACGACGCGTGCTTTCACGTTAATATATATGTATATACGTATATACATATATATATATCCAAACTGCTTAACCAATGCCATTAAAAGCCGACAGATCAAAGCGCATAATTCATAAAGGGAACACGGTACGTCGTCGCAGAGGCGGCTTTCATTAAAGAATTATTTGCCACGTTTGGTATCCGGAAGTCCCTCAAGGACGAAATTTCCCTCAGTATCGTAACGTTATACCGTTCATAGGCGCATCCCTCTTTGTTCCAGAAGGGGTTTTCATTGGTCCCCGTCGCAAAGCCAGAGGCTGTTGGCCCCGGGCAGGTGAGTATAGGGAGTAGGAAAAAGAGGGCTAGCTAAGGGGGAGGGGGAGGGGGGGGGGGGACTATTCATTAATTTCAATTTTACGGAGTTTTGCCTCCGGCTCTTCCCTTCCTCTTCCATTCGGATCTCATCGACCTATACACACACACACACACTCGTTCGTGCACCACCGCTCACTCCTATATATACTGTGTAGACGTATACACACGAGCGACATTTGCGATACTCGCCGTAAATGTTGGCCAATGTGTGTGTGTGTGTGTGTGCCATATCCGTGACCGCTTTAATAGAAAAGCGCGCTAGAAAACCGGCTTGAAATACATTAGTACGCGGAAACGCACGGGCCAAATTGCGTATTGGATTCGCGAAAGGGTGGCAATGTCGGGGGCGACCCCTATCCCCCCCCCCTCTAACGACAAACCAGTCTAGAAACACGAGGTAGATTGAACCGTCGCTCAAATAATTTAGGAAACTCGTCCGCAGTATATACCGACCCTGAAAATGCAAATACGACTAATTCCGATGGCTTATCGAGGCCTGTAATTATTGCAAAAGTATATAAGCTGCCACACGCGCTGGCTCTCTCGTTGTTTCCCACCTCGATTGAAAATCGAACGTCAAATCTGTCATAGTTCGTCGCGCTCTGCTCTATTATAACTTATTCATACCGTCCACTCTGCTCGAAAAAATCTTCTTTGACCTATCGAGCCTTTCCAACGCATCTATATCGCTTCGATCGAGACTTCATATTTATTCGATCGCACGCAGTGGAAACGTTTAAAAACTAACGCGCGGTATTTAGGGACGCGAGAGGAACCAAAAAGTGCTGGTAGTATACATATATGTATATATATATATAGAGGCGTATAGGTAAATAATTCGTAAAATCCATTAGGCAAAATCAGCAATGCTGCTCTTTTTTCGCTCGCGCATAAAACGCCGTGAAAACAAGCTTTTTTAACGATCACTGCAATAGTCGGGTTTTGCCAGCTACACGACGATTTTTCGTCTCTCCGCGAACACAAGCAATTCGATTTATTTATCGAGGGGGATTCTCCAAATATAGTCGAGCCCGGGCCTCGCCGAAGGTGCTTTAAAAGCTTCATTTTCAGACCCACGTCACCCACGTGTGTTTGCCTTGCCGAGGGACGGCACACGCGAGTTTTAATTCGGACCAGCCAAATTAATAATACAATTTTCCATTTAACTTGATTAAAACGTACGTCGAAAGCTTAGCGCTGCTGCTTTCGAACCATCGTTCTTCACGCTCCACGGCCATGGGAAACTATTCTCGTCGTTTCGATATATATATATATATACTTCCATTATATACAATATTCAAATTGCTTATTATTATTTAATTTTGGAAAATATATTTTCATCGCGACTAACTTGGAATATATTCCTGAATAAATCCCCGAGGAAACTGATAGTACTGTTCACTGGTTTTCGCCAATAAGGGCCGAAGGAGGAAAATCTTTGTTGTTTCGTAAACGCGGAGGGGTGTTTAATGGGGGTGTAACATCTCAAGCGTATCGTTTTACAGTGTACAGGGCCAAGACGATTTGGAATTACTGGGAATCGGACCAACCGAGAGGGAAAGGGTCTCTCTCGCAGTCGCAGACACACACGCACACATACCGAAGCTGCATATATGGAAGGTTGGGTCAGATCAGTCTGACGGAGGAGGAGAAGTTGGAATTTTCGCGAAGAGAAGACAACTGACGCTTAGCGCACACAGGCCACTATTTCTACGAGTATATATATATATACACGAGGAAATACGTAGTTTCCGCAGGAGGGAGAAAGAGAGAAGGGTGCTTTTCAGACAACGGAGGGTTCCAGGCATACGCGTATAGCCGGTAAATTGATCCAAGATCAAAGCCGAAACAATCACAGGACTCACTTCCAGCTACCAGCCCTCTCCTCCCTGTCCTTTCGTCCTGTTCGCTCAGCCGTTTCTCTCCTCCCACCCCTATATATATATATCCTCTTGCTCCTGCAACAGTCGCCTCTACTCTCAAAGAGAGCTTCAGGAGAAAACCGAGGTAACCGCTTGTGTAACCTTCGACCTATCTCACTCGCTTCTTTTTATTTCTCCACCAAATTAACGCTGAGCACCCGTCAAACCCCGTCGTATCGCGTATTTATTCCGCGTTTCAACCCCCACCCCTGAAGAACCTGGAATTATTCTTAGTGCAAAGTAGAGGGAAAGATTATTTTGAAACTAATAAAGAAAAATTTGGTATTAATTGATATAACTCCTTATCGTTTAAATTTGATACTCTAAAATCTTATCGATTGTATTATATTATATAATACGTCAAATGTGTAGAGAAGTGTGATGAGTAAATTTTTAGAAGGGTCATTCACGAATGGTTTTTATTCAGTTTTTGCTCGACCGGTTCATTAATTTCAGTAGCTTGCAGAAAAAAGGAGTTGCACGAACGCGAAATAAAGCAGCTTTGGGAATGATTGGCGAAGGTGGGGGTGTGGTCAAAGAGATCAACGAACCGAGATAGGACGAAAGTGGGAAAAGGCTACTGCTGGATGGAAGGGAAGAAGATGGTTTGCCCTTTTGGAAGTAGAACGGAAGAGCAGATAGGCTGCGCACTGCTGCAGAAGATAGTCGAGTCCGAAATGTGCTGCAAAGGTCTGTACACGTGTATTGACTGTGCGGCGGAGGAGCTGCTGAATAAAGAACTGCAGGGACCTTCGAAGCAAAGGCGATGAAGAAAAGTGCATGGCCAGAAGAAAGTGGTCGGTAGATAGCAGCAGCTCCTTCGACCACAAAATACGATAAACTTTGGATCTTCCAACTTCTTATTCTTATATATATGTATATATAGGCTTCTACACGTTCCAAGCTTTATTCTCGCGTCTAAGGTGTCTTGCATTTTTTCTCACGATATTTTATATATTTATCGCAGTAAACATTAACTCGATCGTGTAGTTCCTCGTGTGAAATTATTTTTATTTTATTGCACGTATATATTAAATGGAGTTTATATAAATTTGAAAATATATTGCAGGTGAATATAGTTTAACGCGTAGAAATTTCGCGAGGTTTGGAATAAAACGTCGCGCCAGTAAATTTTCATGCCCCCTCGATGAAACCTTCGAGTCGAGCACAGCTGCAAAATTGGCACGCTTTGATCTTCTAACGACGCAATTGACGAGAAGCGACAGTTTGCGAAAATCTCTTCAATCCCCATCGACGATAGGACCTTTTATTCTTAATTTATACGGGGTTGCTTAGTCTGTCTTCTCGTATTTTTACAATTATTTATTTTGCAGTGACGTCAATAGAGCACCGATAATCCCGCCATTTAAATTATGAAGACGCCCTTTAGCCCGCTCGTGCTCTCGGAAGTGAAAAATTCCATTGTGAAAAGCCAACCGAGCTTGAGCTTAAAAGTAAGCGATAAAACGTGGGAGGCGAGCTATGCAAAATTGGATCGACTAGCGACAAACTAACGCATTCGTCAAACTTCGTTTTTCGCGTTATCGTATATAGGTAGAGATACTGGATTATAAAGCCTCTTATATATACTATATACTTCACCTGCAGAAAACCGAATTCTTCATCGTTCAAAAATTCTATTTTAATTCTCTCTCGCTTTATTTGTCAATAAATTTTAACGTTACATTTTTTAACATTATATAACTGTACTTATAAATAGTTGGAAAAAAATATCAACACTGTTGTTATTGAATTTTTGTATTAAAATGAAAAATATGAATTGTTGCTTTTTTCAGATAGGGAGATTCTTGTACTTTGGCGTCTTTGTATTGAGACAGGATGTACATATCATTTTCATTAAAAAGTTGTAATTATTGCAAAAAATTATTTAATATTTCATTGCTTTTCTTATTTTTTAAAAATGTAAAGTATCTTTCTTTATACTAGTGTTCGATTTCACATGAAAAGTATACTTTTATCTATAACTTTATTAAGTTATTAATTTTGTATTAGGAAAGAGAACAGTTATTTAATTCACCATTAGTATTCTTATTACTCTTAATTTAATTGTATTCGTTTTCTTAAAAATTTAAGTGTTTCAATTTTTATGATTATTTTTATTCTAACATGGCAAAAATAGCTTGTACCTCGAGACGTGTCGCAACTGTACCTTATTGGGACAGTCTCGAGGTATAAATATTTAGTTTTTTTTATTGCCTCGCGTTCAAAGAAGTGTACGTAATGTGAGAAAAAATATTTTTTTTTACTGGAGTAGCATACATTTATTTTAAAGTTTAGATGCCCTAAGCGAAAAGGCATAGCTCTGTGCGACCCAAGAAAGCACCAATATTAACACATATCAAAGATGTCACAAAGTGAGAATAATTTCAACGAACTAAATTTTGAATTAGATAATGGGAAAAAACAGATACATCAAAAAATGAAAGAATACCTTAAAAAGAAAGAGAAAAAATGGAAAATCGTAAATGAAAATTATATGAGAGTTGAAATGGTTAAAAAAGTTATTAAAATGCAAACAGAAGACACTTGTTTGAATTGCGGGGAAAGCTATTACTTTACTAAGTACACTACAGATTGGATAAAATGTGTAACTTATGTGACTTTTGGATTTTCGAAACCTGCACACCGTAAGAAAATACATGAAAATCATGTTATAGTTTATAAGTCTTCATTTTTATTATATGAAATATTATGATTAATGTAAATTTTATTTATATATTGAATTTAAATGTATTTTCACATGATTTTTACATGTACAAGCAAATTCTGTATTTTAGGATACTTTTTAATTTTCCATAAATCAAAGGATCATTCCAATATAAAAAAAAAAAAAAAATACAAAATTTATCTAATTTATTTTGAAAAACAAGTAGTCTATGCATAATATAATACGCAAAATGATATATTTTGAAATTATTTTCTGTAGGTTGCAACAACTTTTGGGAAAAAAATGTCTCAAGGTACAAGACTCTCCCCTTATTGAAATAATATTTATTATTATAAATAGAAATAGAGTAAAGGAAGATATAAAAGTTGGTATATATATGTTAGTGAAGCGTAAATGGTTAAAATAAATGGTGGTTTAACGTCATGTGTTGGGATCTCACCTGGGTTAAATGTGTAACGTGACTAGCTGCATAATAGCTCGCTCTGGAACCACAGGGCCTGGCATAAAGTGGCTCGAGGTCGGCTATGGTCGCGTAACTTCCGGAATTGGCGCTTCCTGGCCTCTGGTCTACCCTTACTAAGACGGAACTCCTGGCGAGTCCACCGGTATCAGCCGCTGAATAACTGCAGCAGGGCAAGCTTTTTCTGAAAGTGCAAAGGAAGAACATTGTTCCGAGCAGCTTCCACCCGAGACCACTTATTACCGGAACTGTACGATGCTCAAGCTCGCACGAGAATCAGAGAAGGAGCCCCGGATATCCTGAGAATAATCCAATACCTCAGGGCAATAGCTCGTTATCAGATTTATAGCTGAACTTACTAATATCTTGCTATAAGGATAGCTTTGGGCAATCACCAGACATGATTTATTCCCTCGAGGTATTAAATTATTAGTCCAGGGTACATGTAACTTTTTCCCAAATATCTTCAACGAGCCTATGTATATTTTACATTTATTTGTCCATTATATCTCATTTAAGAATAAATAATATTCTTTAATATATACTGCAGGAAAGAGAGCAAATATTGAAATTAGAGAATAAATGGAGAATGAAATAGGTTTATTATTATATAAATATATACTTGAAGAGAGCAGGGTGAATCTTAGGCTTTTTACGCCATTTTTAGCAATGAATTCGATTCGACGCGAAACTACCGCAGATCTCACCCTCCACCAGCTCCATCGTCCTGGGATTTATATCTTCGGTTGGAAAATTCTCTGGGGCTCTCGTTCATCCCCATCTCGTGTTATCGGCAATACAGTACCCAAAGAAACATATATATACCCGGCGTATCGGTTTAGCTGATATAAAATGGATGGAATTAAGAGACTTTCCTCTATATATAGTTCTGCTCTTATTTCATGACAATAATATATATACATATATACACGCCAAGCAAAATACATTCTCGAGAAAAACGATGCAGTCGGTGTAAACTTTTCGGTGTTTTATGATTTTTTTATCGCGAAGGAAAGAAGGCAAATGTGTACATAGCGGTATATATTGCTCTTTTCTATATACAACGTCTGTAGAAAATCCTTGTAATGTGTGAAATTACCGCTTACCGCCGGAGGGTGCAAAAATTTTCAGAGAGGGTCCATCCCCTTTTTACGAGGAGTATTAGCGTGTATGTAAAGGAGGAAGGAAGGAAGAGGCGTAGGCATATATATAGCGGGAAGGAAAGTGAGAAGAGAATGCGCGAGGCAAAACTGGAACATTATGCAAGGGTCGTGGTCGAAATATAGATATCAAAATATTTCTATGGATTTATTGCCAACTCTGCAAATCCGAAGAGCACTCTGTATACGATTCGCCAGTATATGGATGCAGCTTGAAAAAAGATACGTGCTCTTGTCCATATACATTTGAATACTATACATACATGCTTCTATACCTATATATAGTCCAGCTGCTTTAAACATTATCCACCTCGCTAAAAAGAATGCATACAAAAATCGACTAGTTTCTATATAACTAGGATATATCGGTGAGCTGAGTCAACGGTTCGGATACACGTGCACCCAGGTAAAAACTACGACGTGTAAATTTTTAATAAACTCGCTCTAATAACGTTATAACAGGCGAGTTTATTCTCTCGGGCTGCAAAGTGTGGCTATAAAAAATTAATTAGTTAGAATCTTAAACCGATCGATGTTTCATGGATGTATATAGGCATCATCCCTCGACTAATCTCTCCGCGTTCAGTTAACCGTAACAGTGAGATTATGTTCAGTGAAACGAATGGGCATCAAATGTGAGGCGAATTAGGGACGAGGGAAAATATAAATCGTTATAGTCGGGGGTTGGGGTGTGGGGCTGCGAGGAGCTAAAGAGAGAGAGAGAGAGAGAGAGAGAGAGAGAGGGGTTTAAAAGGGAGATGGAAGGATACTAGAGGTGCTTGTTTTTTTCATGTTTTACGAGGGAGGAAAGATTCAAAAGAGCTAATATATCTCCGGAGACTATTGGCTGGCGTCGAAACCGCTTCAGCATGGAATAAGGCAAACCGACCTTTTTCATATCAACGAGTTCTTTACGTCTCTCTTCTCTCCCCATCAACAATATTTTCGAGCAAAGAAATAAAGACATCGCGGAACCACGGAATACGACTGTACAGTGGAAAAATCCAAGCTCCCAATTAAGCTGGCTTTATATATATATAAGGACTATAGCTCCATTTCCAAACTAGACCCGATAGACGTGAAAAACGGAAAAGAGACTTAAAAATGTTATTACATTTTTAACATCAAAAGATCTCGTCGCTGTTGCATAAAGCATCATACACTGTCATATGGGGCAGTATCTATAGCAGAACTCGCAGAACTCTCTTGAAATTTAATTTCCCTCGTGCTTTGCAGCAATAGAAATGTCAGCGTCTCTTGTGACATGTGTTTATTTTCCATATAAACCGTTTCTTTAATATGCAATCTTGTACAAAGCTCTCATCTATATTCATGGGAAATTTTGCAAACAATTCTTTGTCAAATGAGCGTGCACGTGTGATCGTATAATTAGCCCGTATAGCAACGCGTTAATGGTACACATAAAAAAGGTTATAAAAACAGCTGGTGCTTAATCAATATAGGAGAACAGTTTTTAGGTCTCGTCGTACGCGACGTTGTGCAAATTATTGGGGGGGGGGGGGGGGGGGGAGTAGAGTGATAAGGAAGAATTGGAGGAAAAGTGAGGAAAAAAGGGTGAAAAGTGAAAAAGATGCAGGTGGAGCGAGGGGTGTAGGAGGAGGAGCCTGGGATGTAATAGGGAGAAAAAGATGGAGGGGGGGGGGGGGGGTTTGAATGCTTGGCTGATCTCTTTTGGCAAAGTTGTTGGGATCCCGGAGGAATCGTCGAGATCGCGAGGGACAGAATCGCGCAATAAAATGTCGCGGCTGGCGCGCCAAGCGACCGACGGATCACCAGGCTTATTGAAAGGATATTTCATTCGGACGAGCTCTCTCCTATCCAGCTTATCCGTCGAATTTCCCGCGGGGGTGTAGAAATCTGCCCCAACACGCTGTACCCTATCCCCCCCCCCCCTTCTTTTACTCGCTCGCTATATGGCAATGCGAGTAGATGAGGCTTCACGGGGGGGGGGGGGGGTGGGGTGGTAGCAGGGCTACCCCCTCCTTTACTATACCTTCTGTATCCCCTACATCCTAAGGAAAATTCACACCGGCACTCTCGCACGCTCTCGAAACACGCGCCAACGACTTTTCACCGGAGCGACTCGGCATGAAAATGAGAATGCGTCCTGGCGATACGTAAAAGCCTTGGAAAGGTCGTACGTCTTACCGTAAGGCGCCTTACTACACAAAAGCGAAATTTCCCTCTTGCAAAATCCAACTCCTACCACGAATCGCACACCAATTGTGTTTTAACAATCATTCTCGTCAAATTCTTTCCTTTTACTCTCCTTCCAATAAATATTGAGATTCATTTGTTTTTGCTATACGTTGTATATTTATATATACATAGATGTAATTATACTTACTGGGATTCTTGCACGCGAGCCTTGCTGTTTCGAATGTACAGAGCACTGGCGACGCTACCCACTACGAGTATCAGGGCACAGGCACAGGTTGCTGCAACGTAAAGGGCGCCAGCACCATTGACCAGTGGTCCTGGCTCCAATCTCACCGAGTCGTTCCTCGGTGGGGTTTGAACTCCTGGAAATAAACTTGATTATAATATCGATCTTTTAGCGGATATTATTTCAAATTGTAGCAAACTAAAGGGCCCTGATCCTGTTTGTGTCAGTGGTTCTGGTAACGAGTTTAATGTACAGAGACGTTCCTTCGGAACAAATTGTTCTTGAAGAAACAAATCAATTTTATAATATTGATTTTTTGAAAGAGAAAACCATAAATTCGGTTCACCAGTGGTTCTGGTACCAAAAGCATTTAAAAATGACTCGACGCATTTGGAGTCCTAAAAATCGAGCGATTTATAATATAATTTTTTAATTTGGTTTATTCTATATATATAATATTATATAGTTGTTCATATCTGTAGAATATGCAATATATATATATATATATTCTAGTTGAAACGTATATACGTGAAATAAAGGGTGCGCGAACAATCCATTCGGTTTTGGAGGCGAAGTCGATTTTATCGAAGAGCCGGAGGCAGCAATCGATGGTCGTTTATATGTATCGCGGTACCATCGAATGAGCGAGATCGACGAACCGTGGAAAGTGCTCAAAGAGAGCTCTCTTTGATCGCTGCCCCACGGTACGACCACAAACGTCGACTTTTCCAGCCCCACTCGCCATAGTCGCCATCTCGTTCCCACTACGTACCCTATCCACTAGCTCCATCCAAACCTGCGAGAGATTCCATTTTCATTGAGATGATGCCACGCTTCCATTTTCTCTGGCTCATCGTTATTTACGACCTCAACTACTTCTCAAATGAATTTCCCATGACCTTCCTTCCTTCTTTCCTACTGCTCAGCCACTATCATCATTCCATTTCTTTTCTCTCTCTCTCTCTCTCTCTCTTACTCTCTTCTTACTTTTCCCCTTTCTAAGCCATTTTGCACAAAGTCATGGTGACTGTTATTTCTTTGCTCCTTTCAAGTACCTTTCTATATAGATTAGTCGTTTAAGCATTATTTTTTAAATCCTGAATAAATTTCAACTTGCGTCGTAAAGTCGAATACGTAATAGAATTGTAATGGAATATTTAACTAGAATGTGTATTATTAACGTTTGTTTGCAATAATGTGGTAAAGGCATCTGTCGATATTATTGATATTCTATTAATCCGCTAGTTTTATGAACAATTTGTGATAAACTCAATTGTTTCAATATATATATATTTCGTTTTATATTTCATTCTATATGTTTTCAATATTTCTCTTTATTGACATTAATTATATTATTAAATTTGCAAATAATACTACAGCGTTTATTGCATAATGACTACAACTGACTATTTGCAGCATTGGATAATTATGATGAATTTCTTGCTTTGTTTGATCATTTAATGAGATTTTCACGGTATAGCAGCTGCGCGTTAAAAACGTTTTTCAGCTTTTCTTTCGTTTACCCCCACCCTGGCCTCTTGAATGAATAAAAGAAAAAATCGAATACAACTAAGAGCCTCGCGGAGATTGTAATTAATAAAATAGAAAAGTCGAATGAGCTTTGCATCGAAGCTGAAAACACCATCGAGATAGAGACGCGGTCCAATTTATATACGTTTGAAATGTCTATAGGAGTGTGTTGACCGAAGGGTGAAAGAGGTAAAGAAATAATATAAAGCGTTTGTTTTAAAGCGTATAATAGGACTCGCTATTAAAAAGGTATCTTGCCTCAAGGAAGAATTTAACACACTAAAATAAAAAATCCTAATAAGTGAGGGAGTTTCTAGCATGAATAGCAATGGGAGAATAAATCCCTCAACAATGTTCCGCATAAGGAAAATTGCAATTAGTTACCTCGCAATTCAAACGACGGATTGTCCGTTTTAATTATTTCCAATTTGTCTCCCGCGAGTTTTTCAGGTTTCAAGTTTGATCTCGAGCATTAATGCCTTTCGTTGAAATAATGCAATAAAATCTGTCGAAACAGTTAAAGCGCGAGGGATTGAGAAGGAGGAGGAATATTAATCTTGAAAGTCGGCAGAGAGAGCAGGATGTTTTCCCTAATGGGACCTGCATTTTTCTTCCGATGTTTCATCTTCTTGTTCCATCCTTCATCGTTCATCTGGAAAGTAGAAGAGGGAAGTGGAGGGAGAAAAGGAAGAAGCCTGGTCGCGTACTCCTCGCCAGGATAAATAACGCAGTCGAGGCAGATGAGCTTTACGCGAATACTGGAAAGCTCTGAAAGCAGAAAGTAGTTGAAGGAGGGAGATGGAGAGGGAGAAAAGGAGTTTTCTCGAGTGCGATGAGACGTGCGCAGGAAACGGTTAGTGAAAAAGTTAAATAAATTGTACGGACTTGTGGCCGTTTCGAAGCTACTGTGCGCGGCCGGGCCGGGCTTTCCCCGAGGCACGTCCAATTGTTTATTTGCTGCCTCGCGTTCTACCCTGTTAAGATGTTTCTTTTACACGTCGCGTCACGTCGCGCATTCCATCGCAAAACCAACATTCGATTTGCCGATAAAACTCGTAAAAATCCAGCTTTGTTGTTTACTCTTTGCAATCAGATCGGTATAATATATATAGATTTAAGTGAGTCATACCTCGCTGGGTTTGTTCAAATTTTATTCCTCGCGACTCGTTCCTCATCGATCGCCGTCTCACTCGTTTTTACGCGGAACTCGCACAACTGATTCGCCTCGTCTTAAAAGAGTCAATTTGCTCGAGGTTATATTTCTAAGGGGGAAGGGTGGGGGGAAACGTTTTATCAATTCCGGCTGACGCGGAGATTATCGGAATTGAGATTAGGAGGAGAAAAAAGGGTGATTTGAGGGAGGGAGGGGGGGGGGGGGGGTTGAGAATTCAAGGTAGAATCGCACGGGACCGATTAAACTTTGACTCGAAGCGCAAGAAACTCGGTAAGCTGTGAAGGACTGAGCACGCGAGATCTCTGGGAAGCTGCGCGATGTATCCGAGTTAAATCCCGCCAGGCGAATGGTATCCGGCGCTATCAAACAGACCTTAACCGAGATTTACGATGGTCCAGAATTAAGTCCCGCAGGATTAACGGGCTGGCCCTTCCCATACCAGCTTCTCTAATTCATATACTGCAACCAAAACCCACTTCTTCTTCCAAGATCCTGTCGCTCCCGGTAACGCCAACAGATTGTGCGATATATATTTTATTTGCATGAATATCATGAATCATTACCCTCATTTGGAAATCTTATTGCATTCGTCCTTTTGATATATAGCTAATCGAAATTGTTATAATTGAATTGTTCTCTTTAGAAATATTGATTATATATAATATATTTTGGGCTGTAGGCTTTAATAGACCACAAGTATAAGTCGGTTTCATGAAAATCTAAAAAATTTCTACTAGAAATTTATTTTTGGCCAGCTGACATCTTTAATTGTGATGAAACTGGTGTTAGTACTGTTCAGAAACAGATGAAAGTATTGACGTTAAAAAATAATCGACAATTAACAAGCTGGCATTTGCAAAGAGAGGCAAAAATTTAACGGTTTTATTTTGCACGAGTGCTGCCAGTTAATTGATCGTCCATATTGTATATTTCTTCGGCAGAGCATCTATGAGAGGCTAGTGATCAATGCTCCACCGGAAAGTATAGCTGTGGCACAACCAAACGGATGGTTGAATGCTGATTGTTTTTTTTTAATGGCTTCAACACTTTGTAAGTTATTCTAAATCTTTGAAAGAACACCCAGTGCTGCCATGCATATACTTTTAGATGGATACTGCAGTCACAAAGATCTTGCTGCTATAACTTATGCAAAAGATAACCATGTGCATATGCTAAGCACGCCACCACATACAACTCATAAGTTACAACCCTTGGACAGAGTTTTTATGAAACCTTTTAAAGATGCATATATATTCTGAGGCATGCGGATCATGGATGAGAGCTAATGCCGGATTAAGAATAACGGAGTACGAAATAGCTGAAATGCTAGCACAAGCTTTTACACGTGTCACCGGTTTAGAAATAGCCAAATCTGGATTTCTTTGCACGGGAATTATGCCTTTTAATCCAAATATCTTCAATAACTTAGATTACTTGCCATCCGCCACAACACACGTACGTTCCAGACAAAGATAAAGAGAGTATCGAATCATAATCATCGACAAGTAGCACTATTGTTGATGAAATTCACAAATTATTCCCTATCCCAGATGCTTAAGCAAGAAAAATAACAAGTTGGCGACGAAAAGCTGAGAAAAGTGAAATTTTTACTTATTCTCCTTACAAAAAAGGCTTGAAAATAAAACTGCCACATTGAAAATCCCTAAATGCAAAGCAACAGTTTTTAAAGGAAGAAAGACCAACGATCTTGGAAAAATAAAGAATTCTAAAAAATTATCTGATTTATTAGCAACATCTCAAACTGAAGCTATACCACTTGCTTATTGTGTTTAAAGAATAATGACAAGGGTTGAATTTTATGCCAAATGTGCAATAAGTGGATACGCAAAGCTCGCACTGATGTGGAGCCTCTGGTGAAGATCATTACATTTGTGACTACTATAAATAAAACAACAAAAGATTATTTTATTAAAAAATGTATAATTAATATTAATATTCTTTAATATGTTAAATAAAATAGTTACTTAGTCAAATTTAGTAGTTATTCATTTCACCTGGTAAAATAACCAGCACAACTATTTCAAGACAAAATTGTGTGACTGTCCGAAACTAAGGGATCTTTTTGTGGTCTACTACTACATAATAATAATGTGTATTTTAATTATCCAAATTGTACAATTTTATGCAATTTTAATATTATTTTTATTTTAGTAACATTAGATTATATAATATATTAGTTTCTATTAACTTAAAGTGAGATTTATAGATTACTTATCACACTTAAAAAAAAAAAGTTTGTGTCCGATTCTATATAGGGAACTTTTCCCTATAGCTAAACAAAAACTTAGGTGTTATATTTGAGTAGTTCTCTTTATAATCAATGCAGCTGTTTTTATAGCGATACTTTTACAGAGCTTATAGATTTTGATGTGCTAAGAATTGTACGAGAACTGATATTCTATTCGAACGTTGCACAGCTTTAGTTTCTGGAGAAGAGTTTAATTATTATTGCACGTAAAGATGTATATATATATATTTGCCCCGATATCACGATCATTATACTTTTTTGAAAACTTTACAAAATCTCTTCTTTCCCTGTATATATCTATATACCTAATCAAAATGAAGTTTGATAATTGAATATAATTCTCTGTAGAATTAACAGTTGTTAGTACAATGATATTGTTGTGCGAAATGCGTGCACGTAAATAAGATTTGGATAAATGACGAATTATAGGAGAACAGTAGAGGTCTATTTACACGATGGACGCTCCTTGGATCAGAGAAGGAAATTCGATTATTTTCGAGTGGACTCGGAACGATTTCGCATTGGCGCTCAAGCCTCTCGAGGAGACAAAGCGTCCTTACAGAAGGGATCCGCAGGAGTAAAAAGCAAGTTTGAGAAAGAGGGAAATCTGTTCTTGGCCGGCGGCAAGACGTGGAGATCTCGAGGCTTCCAGTGGGAAATCTAGTCGAATGTGCCCTAGTCGAAAATCCTTGCTTATCCCTCCCCCACTTTCCTGACCAAGACAGTTATATCACGATGGAGTCTCTTGATCTTCCACCTATAGGGTTTTCCCCTAACCTCTTCAAGATTCTCGGCTTCTCGCTTAGCGCGAGGCACCCCCTCCCTCTTCAGCTTCGTACCCTCGATAAAATTCAATTTGCCTGCTGGATTGATTTTCGCTGTAACGTCACATCATCTGGTAACCGTATCCCTCATCTTTCAAACAGAATTCCCTGCTGGAGTCCCGCGGGACCTAACCGTTCGAGGCTGGTCAAGACTAAAACCCAGTGTTTCGTGCCAATCCGAACCTGCAACTTGGTTACACTATCCACTTCCTGTCAACTTCCGATCTAATCAAACCAAACAATGATAATCACCCATTGCATGATATCCCTCTACACTTTTATCCACTATATATATCGTTAATCTTGCCAACTCCGAATCGTGTTTAACAATAAAATTCAAGAACAATGGACAGTGCGAATTTGATGTTGCTTGAAATTCGTGAAAACTGAGGGGATTCGATGCAAAAATCTCTTGCTAGATTTCGAACGATGCGAATTACGAGACCCTGTATACATGGCCCTATAGTGATTCATTACCGCTCTCATAACAGTCTAGTGAGTTTTACCGAATACAAAGTCATCAATTTCTAGATTCCTACGTGTCAACACAGAAATTCTTCTTCGATAAATCAGATAGGGTTTCCTGATGAAGAGGGGGTAGTCAAGCGAGAAGATATAAATTCGATGTAATAAAAATTCCACCATATACATACATACGTTGAATAATAAAAAAAGAATTTACAATATTATTATACTAACAAGAAAAAAAAAGTTATAATTATAAAGAGAACCCATAGAGACGAAAAAGAATAAAAATATTTAATTTAAGAATTTAATTGATTTGCAATATTCGTTAATTAAATAGAAGAAGGACGTCTGTGAATGAAGAAAGGGAATAAACTCTACATATATTTTAATCCTGTGTAATAATTCTCAGGGAAGATAAGAAGAACAGGGAGGATATTGGAATAAAGGTATACTAGGAACGCGGTTATCCATGCATACAAAAGCGAAAGCTGAATATGCAAAGTCATTGATAGCAAGGAGAATTACAGGTATATACGCATACATACATACATACATACATACATACATATATATATATATATATATACTATATATGCAACGGCACGAAATCCTTGTTCGATAAATCACAAATGGCCATTGTCGATGGTCCGTTACACTGCATAGCATAGCGCATAAATCCTACATTCTACAGTTGGCTTGTGAAAGGAACGAGCACTTTCCATGGCTGTGTTTTCGCAGCCACGCGAAAATTGCTTCGCGCCCTAACGAAGGTATCGCGAATTAACGAGGCAAACGTGCTAATTACATACGTTATATTACGTAAACCAAGTAATTATAGATGGGTTGACCAGAGGCTATTTGGTTCACTGGCCACTCCACATATATATATATATATATATGTATATACATAGAGAGAGAGAGAGAGAGAGAGAGGGAGGGAGGGAGAAGGGGAGGAAAATTAACAGGCGAAAAAAAGGTACTAGCCATTACTACCACACATTATAGCACATAAGGCACAATTGCAAATTCTCGAATTAAAATATGCTAATTAAACGAGCGTCCGCATATGCATGGTACTCTTTCGACGGACCGTTTCGATAATCTCCATTGGAACGAGATTTTGGAATAAGGTACCTTTGAGACAGATTTTGTTCCTCTTGAAGACGAGTATGGTGTCATTGTACCTAGTGCCAGGAGGGGCGGTGACGTTTAGTCTGAGAGCCAAAGGAATTTCAGCGCTAACGAGGCCCGAGCATGGCAATCTGATCCTAAAGACCTGCAGGCTAACTGGGACTTCTCCTCTGGCGGATACGTTTACTTTCGGTGGCAATAAAGCCATCATTCCCGAGGATGCTCCACCGGAAACTCCCACTATGTCGTAGTCCAATTCCATCGAGTAAGGAAGCTGCAACAACAAAAAGAAGAAGAGAATTTTATTGCATGAAAATTAAACCACTTGATATACGCATAAGAATAATAATTATAGCCACACACGCAGAAGAGTCCTTTAAACACTTTGGCAAAGCAACACGAAGACTGCAATTCCTCATGGTCCTCGACAGCCTTTTATATTAAAAGCTGGGAGGGAAAAAAGCGTCTTGCTTTTAAAACGAATTAAGCGCGCTTTTCTCGTACCGAGCATTCGTAACTCTTGTCCCATATAACGCAAATGGAAATATAATTGCATTCCTCCAAGGTTCTCCCGTTCGTATTCACTTCTCTCGCTTATATGGAACTACTCTCCGCGGCCACCGAGACCAAACAATGCGATATATACCGAAATTTTATCTACTTATATACGCGATAGCAACGTGTATTTTCCTCGAAGCTTCCGGGAGGACTGCGTGTGATAAAATCCGTGCAGAGGGGCTGCTCCATAGATACGCTTGTCGAAATCAGCGATTCTACCTGGCCGATCGGATAAACCCCTTAAACTTCCTCCACTCGATTCCTCCACTCGACGCAATACTGGAAAGCCTCGCGAAAGGGGTGCGAGAGAGAAGAGAAACAAGCGAATAGTATGTTCAGTCACGCTACAAGTTTTATGAGACAGCATAAATAACCGAGTTAGTGCTTCGTGATGCGGTGTCAACTGAAAGTACCTCCTCCTCCCCCATCCTCTCTCCTATTCCCACACCACCAAACCTTCTATTAATCGTAATCGTCACGTTGCTCCACGAGGACCGTGCAGTCTTGCTATATATCGTGACGTTCGCCTATTCACCTATCGCCACTGCTATATAGAGGAATCGTAACGACACCTGCTTTTTTTTTGCAAAGTTCATTCCTTAACCAGTCGTAAATTACGTTCTATTAACGAAACACGAATCGCTTGCACCGCGAGGCACCCCTTGCAATTGGCACTGATTAGCACATTTATTGCTCTTGTTGTAAAAAAGTATGCATGTATTATTTAGCGATATGCTCTATATACATATATATATATATGTAGAAAACCACATGGGACGATGCAATAACAGGGAGAGAAAATGATTAGAAAAAACTTAGAGTTTTAGTTTATTCGTAAAATTCACGAGATTCTATTATATAATTCGCTACCGAAGGGGATATTTAGTAAAACTCTCGACAGAGCGAATGAAATAATTTCTCGGCTAACCCGAGTGAAACTTGTAAAGTGACAGTTACACCCCATTAAATCGTGTAATAATTTACAAGATCGATACCGTGCAAATTGTAGCCTGGTGCATACCTGTCATGCCAGATTCTTTGAGCAACTTTTCGATGACAGGAAATTAATTTTAGTGCGGCAATTTATGTAGATTTATAGCTAGCACGAGCGAAAATATACAACGCAACTCGAGTCTCGAGACAGAAATAAGGCTACGTGTGCTAGGTATATACACACAGAGCAATAAAGTGAAATAATGATTATAAGAGCGAAGGTAAAAAAGACAATAACAGTGTTACTGTCAGTAGCACGTGTTCGTATCAATAATAGCTGATAGGAATGGCCTCTCGTTTTCTCCAATTCCATTAACGAGGCAGACCAAATTATTCATGAGGAATTTCTTCCGGCAAAGTACACTGTCAATAACGGGACTTGAATTTTTCTGACACTCCTCTTATTCCTCCATTTATCGTAATATCGCTGGAGGGGGTCGTGCTGGATAACGCGGGGACGACGATGATCCAGACTCGTTTTTCTGTCACGACTCGCGAGTTCATTCTGTAATTGACACGAGTGGTTCGATCACTGGCCAAAACTAAGCCAGTCTCCCAACACTTAAATCTATTTGCATAGGTTCCACCTTTCGAGTTGCCTTCAAACTTGATCCAATCATCCAAGTCTTTCAATTAAGCCAAGCCGTAATATGCTAATTTTCTTACTCGCCGCTGCACGCACGCACACACACACACACACCATACGGAACAAGGCAAGGATCAAGCATCCCTGTTGAAAGGTTTCTCGCAAAAGCTTGCCAGGCAGAAAGATTGATAACTTAATTAACGCAGTGTCAATGTTGGAGCAGTAGCTTACATTCGACGATTCATATCGAGCGAGTATCACGCGAAACGTTCGGTTGGCTCTCGTTTGCATGAATAGATCGATAAGAACGCGCCTCTCCCCGAATCATTCCCGAAGCTGCAAGCGTTTGCTTAATATCCACTCTCGGATCCTCGTAATAGTGTAAAAATGTTTGCTCAAGGAACGTCTGCCCTTCTCCCCCCTCCTCCCTTCTTACCTCTTGTCTCTCGCTCCTTCTCTCGAATTCCTACCCCCCCCCCCCTCCCCCCCTATCAAACCCTCCTCCATAAACTCATGTGTGCGCAGAACAAACTTCTATTCGATGAAAATCCATACACACAATCGCACGCCTCCTCACCGATGACTATTATTCGCGGGGCGAGAAAGCTTTTCCTCCCGATAAAACTACGCCAGTGAGCAAATATTTCGCTGCAGGCACAAAAAACCATAGACGAGTCTCGCTCGATATCTTTCTAATCGAGGGACACGAGCTTTTCTTCCACACTGCGCTCTAATAATAATAATAATAATAATACGTAGAAATTACAGGCTCTCTCCCTCTCTCGATCGCTCGGGTTTATATCGATCATTTTCCCGTAACAATGTAACCTATATAATTCATTTATATACATATATGGCTGCACGCGGTTGTTTGTCAGCGAAAAGACGTATATTTGTCGATCCTTCGCGAGAAAGGCGGAAATTACGGGAGAGCTGCAGCCATGGCGAAGCGTTTATTTATATCGAAATTATGCCAAAGTTACGCATAGCCGATGAACCGAGAAGCAATTTGAAAGGGCGGAATGATTTATTTGGAAATTATGCTCGTATACCGCGGCGGTGGGCACTGGGCACTGCACCCATTCCCTTGCATTATTCCACTGGACCACTGGCCGCTTGCTGCCGAGAGAACTCGTCGATTCGCCTGCACGTTCGAGCAGATCCTACAAAGAGCCAAACTGTTTAAAACTCAGCGCTCACTCATGCAAAAATCCCACTGATAACGCTACGGGATCGTTCATGATTGTCCTCTATATATATATATATATATAGCATGCACAGTAATTGATCCGTGGCTGCAGTGGACCAACGGGGAAACTTTTAATTGCTGCTCTGTCCCTTTTTTTGTTTCCTCAACACTATATATTTTGCAAATAAGTTTTGAAAAATTACAAGCACTATATAGTGTGCATTTTTTCTAAATATTATTGTAATTTTGTTTTATATTTTATACAGTGTGTGTATGTAGGGATTAATAAATTAGTATTTTTCGAAAAATCTTTAACCATGGCAAATGGCGTTTGTGGAGTTTAAATGGGTTTCGAGAGGGAATTTAAAAATGAGCTTGAAACGGCACAATTTTCGTCATTGGACTATTGAATAATCCTTTGATGTAGAATGATTTTACAAATACAATAATGGGATTTGTGTGTGCGGAAAATGCCACTATAACTCTTACGCAGCATTAATCGATGTTCACGGTACAACGCTCTCTACTGCCTCTACCCTTCTCTAATTTCAAAAGGGACCTCGCGTAATTGGTAATAATTTTTCAACGAGCTTTTTACTCTCCACACGCGTACACACATGCATAATCACGCGTCTCAATGAATTTATTTTAGCACGCAATTATTAATATTAATGAGCGATCAATATTCATTACTGGCTTTGGATTAACCGCATTAGCCTTCGAATTATGTTCAATTATAATTAATTCGTAACCATTGCTGCCTTTGTTAACATCAACGTTCAAACCTGGCCAATTTCTCGATAATCTTTTCCTAGGCACATACTATAGCAAACTTTATATACATACTCTTGATGATATAAAGGTGCAGAGGGAAGATCAGGTTGAAAAATATTGTCCACTTTAGAGAAATGCAGATGGAGTCGTTTCGCATCCGAGACCTGAATTCTTCTCAATCCACCTTGATGTTGCTGCAGTTCATTAACGCGCTTGACTCGTTTAATCAGAGGCCTTGATAAATTACACTCCCTCTTTTCAGAGTAATGAAAGAATTTTTTCTCGCAAGAGAAAGAAACGCGTGGTCTAGGTAGCAAAAAGCTGGACAAATGTAGCCGACGAAAAGGTGTAAAGCGTCTCTCGGGCTGCACACAGCAGGAAAAAGGTAACTTTCGTAGCAGGGATTCCTTGGATTTTCCTTTTCTTTTTCAACGCACAATAAGGAAATGCCATTGGTTCTCTGCCTTTTCTCTCTCTCTCTCTCTCTCTCTCTCTCTCGTCCAACGGGTACCAGGAGCTGGAGCGAAAGTTACGAGTTTACGCTTTGATTCAACTTCATCCCCTTCTCCAGCTGGTGCCACTACGAAGTCTACGGCAAAATACAACTTTCTTTTCCCGACCGAGCGATGCAACTGTGAAAAAATCGAAGGACGAAAATGAAACTACGAAATTTATTGTATTAGCAAAGCAACAATGTGATTTTTCTTAAATAATATTAGTATATTTTTCCAAATACTTAAAATTTCTACTTTTTTGTCTCCAGTCTCTCTCTCTCTGTGACACACACACACACACAATGGAATTATATATATATTTATAAGTATACTCTGAGAAAGAATCGTACCACAAAAAGTTTTATGCATACTATTTGTTCAACTAGTTTGACGCAATTTCTCGACGGTGCAAAAAGAAATTAAATTGGCGCCTTTGATAGTAATGGTAACGGGTATTGCAAAGCGTGCTCGAAATTCCAGGATATTGCAATCGAACGAGAGGAGAGTTTCATCCGAAACTTTAAGAAACTTTACGCTCCGCGTAAAGGAAGAGTAGCCAGGCAGAAATTTCTCTTTTAGATTAGTGACTCGATTGATCGATCGAACAATTATCCTCTCGTAAATTAATTTAAATTTTTTAAATATTGCATCAAGCTCCTGATTAAAAGATACTTAAAACTATTTTCAACACTTTTTTTCTTTTTTTTTTTCACAGAAAAGTGTAATTCAACGCTGATTCAGCAGGGAGAATTTTGATTATTGTAGCTTTGTCACGGTTCCATAATTACGTTGATCGGTTATTTCATAAAACCGATCAGTATCATATAATGGGATTTGAGGATCAGACGGTGTCTTTTAAGCTCGTTGATTCGCTGAAAATGGAAAGGGCGTGAGTGAGAGGGTTGAAAGAGGGCAGTTCCCATCAATAGGGGTGATAATTAAAAGAAAACGTATACTGTTCATTTCTAGCCAACTTTCCAAGCATTTGACCATTTCACGTTGACGCGATCAACATCAAAGAAAAATGTATAAAATAATTAATTCTAACTGCAGAGAATTTTCAATAACAAAACATTTCGTGAAAATCGTTGCTCGTCAAGTTCGAGAACCGATGATAAGTTTAAACTATTGGAAATTGCTGTACAAGCGTATATTTATTTGAATAGTTTCTGGCCAGTGCTCGTTGAATTCTTTTTTATTATATCTTTGCACTCGTGAGAGGAAAGTTGTAGCGAGTAAACGTGAGAAGTATTGTGAAGTAGTTGACTATTGGGCAAGTATAATAAAGTAGCTATATATAGGGGGATGAGGGAATGGGGGTGAAAATTCCATGAGAAATAAATATAGTTGACGAGAGGAGAGGGAAAGAGGAAGAGTTTTAAAGGGGGATGGGGGTGCATGGGGAGAAAAGGCAATAGATTTGTCAGCATTGCGTGTCGTCGTTAAATTCGTAGTTTCCCGTTAGCATGGTCGTCGCTGACACGACACTATTGGAAACACGCGAACGTAATATTTCAATCAAATATTTAGGAGCCTGGCTGATCTTGGCCAAAACTTCCAGCCAGTCTCTTTAATTCCACTTAAGACGACAACACGCATTAATCACTCACACTGCAGCTCTCAACTTGTCATCTCCACAACCACTTCTTCTTCTTCTGCTTCTTCACCCTCCACTTTCTCCCCCTTCAACCACCCCACAACCCCTGCAGTATACCTCTCTATAAGCAGATTAAGACACCGCGAGCGATTTTCTCTTCCTCTCCCTTCGCCGAAACTTCATCGGTATCTACAGACATTTCATTGTTCATCATTGTGCTCATCAGGCTATGTAATAAAAATCATACGAAAAAAGAACATAATATCGATGAGTTTATTAACATGATTAACCTAAATATTAAAATTCAGTCTGCAATCAATTTTATCGAGCTAAAAAATTATAGCGTTTGTCATACATTTTTTTCATGTAGGCATTAGTCAGGATTAGATTTTTTTTTCAATTTTCATTCTTCTTTGTTTATATTGTGAAAAATCATTCCAAGAGTGATAGGTAATCAATACTAAAACATTTCCAACAAATTATTCCCAAGGAAATTATAAAATAAACTTTCAACGCGATTTTTTGGAAATTACAGATTTTCGACTGGCAGATGATTAATCTCCGAATTTATCGATCTAGTTTCCAAAAAACTTTTCTCAATTTACTTGTTTACATAAGTTGTAGGGCAATTCGCTATACTTAGACCGAAAACTATTTCTAATTATTTCTACTTGGCAAAATTTGTTGAAAAATATAGTGTGTTTCGCATATTTTTTAATTTTTAAGATTTTTGGCTATTTGTGGTGAATTGCCCTAGCATTATATTTCTACTTTGAGACGCAATTAGGTTTTTCAGTTTCAGACCTATCGAAGCTAAGATTATCTGTCCATCATTGAGTAAAATTTTGTATAGACCTTTATTTGCGCTATTCATAAAAAAAGCACCGAAGACAAATTTTGCTTAAAAAAAATTATTTTAACAACTAATATATGTACTAGAAAAGTGAAAAGAAAATTTTAATTATTCAATAAAAGAACTGAGAAGAAAATGATTAAAATTTGATGTTTCTTCGATCTACTCATTTTGACTAATACCTTAATCAATTTACATTATTTAAGCAAGATATCAACACAAGTATTTGTATAAATAATAAAATAATAATAATTATTATTCCTAGTGTATTTATATGCAGTTAACGTGAAAGTACAAATATTTACAAGTTTATCAATGGCACGAATAAAATAATTGTATTAATTAATGTTTATTTATAACTTTTATAAAAATTTTCAACATATTTATGTAAAATAATATTAATATTATCGATAGTATTTGTCCCAGTTTATATATATAAATAATGATATTTTTCCATTTTTCAGATAATACTCTTGGCTCACGAGCATACAATGGAAGCTCACGCTCACGTACGTAGAGAGGCTGGAAGTGCTGGAACGAGTGAATATCGGGCGAATTAAAATTGAATGACTATATATATATATATATATATATATATAGCTGAAGTTGGCTTCCTTGGTGGCCGAGGCGAAGCGGTAAATATTCGAGGAGAGTTGGTTTTTCCGGGAGTCTGGTCACGTCGGGGAAATATGTAGTACAGAAAGTTTACGAGTAGAGTCCGAGGTATAAGCGAAGGGTGGGGGGCGACCAAGGAAAGAGTCGAGCCGAGTCGGTGTCGTTCGTTAATGCAACGCTATCGTCGAGTGCACTTGAGATTCCGGACGCGTGAACGGCGATTTAACGAGCGGTTTTACCCCTTTAATTATTAACCCGACTGTATTGCGCGCGCGAGGCTGCCCGTGAGAAAGCGAGACAAAGAGAGGGGGAGTTAAAGGGTTTGTGGATCGAGGGGGTGGGTGCAGGGACAAGGGTTGTTTGCACCCTTCGCGTTAACGCAATATGCTCGCTCCAGGGCGTAAAGACGTAGAGGCTTCTCTGTGTGTGTATGTATGTGTGTGTGTGCCTGCATCTGCTTCTAGGGCCTTCAGCTTCTGTTCCTGCTTTGGTTGCCTTTGCAGACTGCGTTCGCTCGTCTGCACACACGTTTGCTTGCACCCCTATACCTCTTCCAGCTTCAACCCCCCCCCCCCCCCCCCCACCTCTCTCTCTCTCTCTCTCTCCCTCTTTCTCACTCTGATTACGTTTACTTTGCTCCCATCCATCTCCACCCCTGTCAATTCTCTTTTCGTTAAAGCAATACACTGGCTCTTCAAACATTTTACGAATATATTCTCATTTCCTTCACTCTGTACTATGTATACTGCAGAAAGTGTAAGAAAGACAAAATTTTATTGCAACGAAATGGCAGTGGATCGATTGTCATCTCTCGTTTCATCAAGGTCACGCGTGGCATTCAGTTTCACCCCTATATTTGTCCTTATCTCGTCGAGAGAGCGATCTTATCACAAGGTATATATATATATATGTATGTAATGTATATAGTACTAGGTGTATCGCGTCATCGCACGAGTGCACGTGCACTCGAATGGCAGTCAAGAGTCCAAGAACGATTTCGGTTGTGCTTTGCGCGAGGCAAGAAGCGGGGTGTATGGTATGTGCATACACGCGTTCGATGGGTAAACACAGGCGGGAAAACTGTCGAGTCGAGTCGAGAGAGAAGGCGCGCAGCGTACGAATATATAGGATATAACACGAAGGATCCAATTCGCGATAGCAATAAAGTGTCAGAGTTGCCAGTCGTACCGTTCTGATTTCGCGTGTCTGCTTGCCGGAAGCTTCCCCCTCCCCTCCCAGTCAGACATTGTCCTAACTCCTGGGTGGAGACTGTGGAGAGACGGGGGAGCCCCGGCAAGTCCTCGGAAAACTGTCAGGAAAGTACCCCCCCCCCCCCCCCCCCCTCACCCCTCCTCTTCCCTAGCTCCTGCCTACTGCTGGAAAATGATAACAAGACTGATATATATAGTCTCTCTCTCTCTCTATACCTATATATATAATGGAGAAAGAATACACTTCCCTCGATGACAATGCGACTCGCCAACGAACCAAGCAGCTTCTAGCTCGATTCCACGTCAACTATTGTTCCTCAAGCTCGTTTATGTTCATAACTTACAATAGCCAACCACCTCAGCATCTAGCTATAATTCTCCACGGCCAACTTAAGTGAATTTTCTTGCAGCCTCCTCATTCTCATCCCTACGCGCTTATGTGCTTCGTCCCGTAAAGTTTTCTAGAGGCGCGCGCGTGATGCATGCAAAAGCCGATTCGACTCGACGCCAATTTATCTCTCGGCTTGTATTAAGAAAAGAATGCAGAGTGTACATGCGTCTTATGGCTTGGGGAATGGAGTGCAAAGTTTCGTAAGCGCGTATAAGGTCTTTGCCATTAAGCGAAGATAATTTTGGCAATTTATAGGATTTATGGGGCCTGTATAACGTATCGGAGGTGGCTTTTCTTTTCTGTTTTAGAGGTAATGGGGGGAGGTGGGTAAAACGGTGTAGTAATTTTGTTGGCAATGGAATGACGGAGCATTAACGCGTAGCGCCGCGCCGTGCCGGGGAAGAGTTCAGCAAAGAAACAATCTTTCTTCGCGGAGAATAGTCAGCACAGCCGGCTTGGTTAGCTCTGTCCACAATCCTGTGAAAAATCGTTAGGGGTGCTTGCTGCTTGCCGCTTGCCTCCACGGAAATACAGTTTCTTCCATTTCTTTTTTCCTCGACTACCACCCCCCCCCCCGCCTCTCCCCCCTCCTGCCAACTGGTTCTTTCGCTTCTCGTCAATTCGTTCATCTCTGCACGGCCCATTGTGTGTTGTACATGTGCGTAATACATGTGTGATTTTCTATGTGTCGTGCCACAATCGCCCCACACCGCAGAAAAGAGAAAAAGGCGCGACGATTTCAAACTGACAGGGTAATGGAAATTCAAACTGCAAAAGGGAAATTAATTTCTTTTTCAGACAAACTTTTCACGAAATGTCGAGCTGTCCTACACTCGAGAAATCCCTTTGAATTTCCTTAAAAGTATTCCTATATAAATATAAAATATGTGAATTTCCTGCTTTTATTACTTCTATTTCGATTGTCTCATGGTGAAAGAAACCGATTGTCTATAGTAGAACACGATGCAGTAAGAAAGGAATAGTGAATGTCCAAGGTTTCCGGTTAATTCATGACCAATTTATAAATTTAATACTCAAATCGGATTATTTTAAGAATAAAATTCATATGCACGTTTTTATATATATGTATAGTTTAAATCGCCAGTTAAATAATCATTCAAGATTAAAAATTTCGTGCTTTATTAAACTTTCTATATTAGCCCTTGGGTTAATCAAATGATGACCAATAGGAGAAAGTCATTAAATGCAATTTTATCGATACAAGGTCTCGAATCTTTTTAATTAGTAGCTAAATCTTCAGATACGAGTTAACTGGACACTTTTTATATAATCGAGAATACACTCATTGAAAAAAGGACGTAATTCATCGACTCAATTATTATTTTTATTAAAATTCGACTTATACACAAAAAGCCTTATGGAGCGAAAGAATAAGCGTTTATCACTTAATTATTTCCTTTAATAATCAATCTAACGCAATTGATATATTATATAAATAAACATGTACAAATACTGCATAATATTTATTATTATACTAAAGTATTTTCTGAGTCAAAATGAAAATCATGACTTCCATATAAGTTTATTATAATTAATAAATATAAACTGATTTTATTAATCACCATTTGTGTATTCAATTAATTTTTCTAATAAAAATTTGAACATACTTATTATAAATTATTAAATAACTAATCTTCTCGAGCAGTACTTTAATATTAATTAATAGAATTTGTTTATTTATAGAGTAACTATCGTATCTAAAAGCATTAATTCAGTAAATGATCAAATAACCACAAATCGTACACAGTATTAATAAACATATGTATCACGTTACACAATATAATTTTCTTCATAAACACTATTGATCGATGTTACGAACAATATTTGCTCAAGTTTACCTATGCACAATGCAATTTTGTTTAAAATATTACCTAATGGAAAGCTGGCGATTATTTTACTCAACGCCTATGGGAAACGGAGCTCCCAAGGGGTGTAAGAACATAACGCGAATTTCTAATTTTAATTTTCACCTCGAGGCTTCGGACAAATAGGGGAAGGAAGTTGAATGTGGTTTTTGTTGGAATTACAATGACCGTGCGGAAAAGCATCGTTTATGGTTGCGCAGGGTGAAGCTGCGTCGCTGTTGTCGGAGGCAAATCGTGCGAGACTAATTTTATTACGAGGAAGTCCAGTTAATTGGCGTTAGGAGCGTATAAATTGCGGTTGAACTTGGCGACACGGTGAGCGAGCCAAGGGCCGTTTCGTCCTTAATGCGAAAACATTGCATCTCTCGGGTCTTGCGTGGGGGCAAGAGAGTGGGAGAGGGTGGTATAATAGGTGCTTTGCGCAGGGTATTAGGAAACAGCGACGCACCAGCTCTATATATATATATATATAGGCAATGGTCAGAAGGAAGACGGAGAGAAGTCACGTAAAGGATTGTTTGGAATTCCCACAGGAATCTCATGTACACCCTCTATAGCTTACTTACTTACTCGCTCCGATATTGGACGCGGTAATCTTTTAATCCTGCCTTTGACTCGTTACGATCTCGCGTATACGAAAAAAGCCACCAAGAAGGATTAGCAAGAAGAAACAAGACGATTGCTCAAACCTCGACACGCGATGTCCTATAGCTCTCATATATACACTTAACTTTATATATATATGCAATGGAACGTCAACAAAAATTCAGCTTAAAACCTACAGCTATCGTTCCCCTAAATAAGACTAGCAAACTTGTTTGATCTCGAGCCAAGAATTAGTTTGTGGCGAAGATGCAAGTTTCTTAATCCAGTCCGAAAATTGGTCGCGCGCGTCCAGCTGCACCAAGAAATGAATTTAAACCTTACCACGAGGCTCGTGTCTTTTCAATTGGAACTTTCGAGGATCGAAGAAAATCTTTCCTGCGATAATGTAATAATAATGATAACGATAATAATCATTATTGTACTATATACATACATATATAAACAGAAAGAGAGGGAAGTTGTTGGAAGGAGGAAAAGTTTGAGGAAAAGTGTGCAGTGAAATTAAAGAGTAGGATCAATTAAGTCGAACTGACCACGCAGAGTGTTTTTAGCTGAGTTGGCTCGTGAATACAAAGTAGATAGAGAGGGTTTGCTCTGGAGTGGAGAAGGTTCATCGAGTGGTACGTTTCGGTACAGCCGTTTATCGTCACTCACATTCGTGAAGAGAGAGTGAGAGAGAGGAAGTTAGGGGGAGGGGGGTTGGAATGACTGAAGTCTCGACGAGAGATGAAGAGGGGGGGGGGGGGGTGGGAGGATACGCAGGGCAATTTTCGCATAATTCGATGGGGCGTGATCGTCATAGCAACCCCCGGTACCCCGTGCGCCCTCCTTGGGAGCTGCAGTCTGTTCAAACAAGCCTGAAACTCCGTAGCGGTACCGTATCCGCTTCCCCCACCCTAATTCACTGTTTCTCTCATCGTTCCATCCCTCATTTTCCCCATTCGCCTATATCAGTCTTACTCTTTTACCCTCTCATCTTCTTGCTCCTTGCGTTGCTGTCTCTCCTCGCCTTCGTTTCATCCTCGGCATTATCTAGCCAATTGCTCTATAGTATATACACATATATATATCACGCCCTCTCGTTCTTGGCCCATACCCCCCTCATCCACCATACATCGTCAAAATAGGCATCTCTCTCTCTCTCTCTCTCTCTCTCTCTCTCCATTCGATCGGCCGTACGTACTCGCAGCTCCAAAGCTGTACACGCGTTGAAACTGTCGGAGCTGTAATAACTACTCGGGATTTCCTAGCACGGCTATGACGGTTCAATCGTTTCATTGTAATTACTTGCTCGTTAGCCGCCCTAGGCAAGCCGTGTTTCGGATGGTTTGCGACAACAGCGAAACAACGTGTTCGCTGCGCTGTAAACAGCAGCAGCCGAATCTGACGCGCCGTCTAGTTTACGACATTCAGAAACCTCGGGTGTGGTCTCAAAGCAAGCGCTATAATGCAACTGTGTATCGCACGTGTATGTATATCGCATTTATCCGAACCTCCGCACGACTAATGTATGTGTATGTATATGCTGTTATACGTCGTTCAATATATTCGAAAGAATTCACCATTCACGTACCAAGCGCATCGTATCTTGTTAATATATATATATATGTGTGTGTGTTTGTATTTGTGTATATATATATATATATATATAGATCCTTCCGCATCCCCTCCCCTCGCTAGTTCCTTTCTGGAGCAGCTCCACAATACCGGACAATAATTGAATCTAAAGATAAAAGCAAACGAAATTTGTTCAATTATAAAGTTTTATACGGTAGAACAAAAAGTTTCTCGTTTCGCTGGGGTTTCGTTGTTCGCGAGCGCGAGACTTTTGATTAAAATCAAAAATACGACTTGAGGTAGGGTTATCATAATTATAATATTAATTAAGGCTTGATAAATAAGAGCGAGTATAGCGTGCGTGTGTGTGTATTTCGTTCGGAGAAATAACTGCTAGCCGAGAAATGTGAATTATTAATAATTTGACGCCGAGGTAGAGCGAGGGTGGGGGAGGGGGGAGGGGATAGGAAGAAGCAAACGGACGATGGTGAAAGTAGCGAGGAAACGAGAGATGGAGCAGTGAAAAGCGGAGGGACACGCTTAAAACGAGAGGTATAAATTACGAGCGAGTTATACTGGCTGGGTATTGCGCGCGAGAGCCGCGCTTAATTATAAAACCGATAAATTCATCCTGCGGGACACAGGACAGACGCATGGAATCTAGGGCTTGATAAACGACCTCCTGATCCCCAACCTTATACGTTTGCAGTCTGTGAAGAGCCACCAATGCTCCATGGGATCACGCGTGATACTTGTTAACTCCAATTCTCACTCCACTTACGTCACCTTCCATATATACCACCTCCTACCTCTTCAGGATCTAACTCTAAGGATAATTACAATTTCGATATTTCGGATGATAAACTTGCAGTTTTTTTAAGCTCTAAATGCAGTTTTATCTGAGAAAAATGTTCCAAGTTGCATATTTATTTCCAGTTAACTGATATAGGACACAAAGGACGAGTTGTTGAATAATAACTTTTGATATAGTTCGATTTGGAAAACGAGAGAATCGGGGGAAGATTTAAAAATACAAAACGAGTTCCTGATTCTAAACCTTATACATTCGTAATCTATAAAGAGCTACGAATATCACGTGCGACCACGCGCGATACTTGCCAACTCCTATATTTTCACTCCACTTGCATCATCTTGTTACCTCTTTAAGATCCAGCTTCACCAATAATTATTAGAGTATCAATATTCCGGAGATATACTTGTAATTTTTTAGGTCAAATCCAGTTTTATTGGAGAAGAATGTTCCACATTGCATATTTATTTGCAGTGTACCGATATAAAACATGAAATCAGACACGAGTCGTTGAATAAAAAGTTTAGGTATAGTTGGAGTTGGAAAATGAGAGAATTGGAAGAAGTTTTGGAGAAGCAGAAGAAAGACTCGGGAGAAGCGAGAAAAGTCTCTCGATCGAGGTTAGAACAGCGGGACAAGTACGAGACACGTTGGAGCATCGATTTTCAACGGTGTGTCGAGCACAGAAGGTGAACAGCCGGTTTGGCGAGCTTCCAGGCCCGACAGATGTCCCTAATTCTTGCTTTGATAAACGACCGTCTGATCCCAGCACTCCTACCTTCTCAACCTTCTTCCATCTACCTACACCAACTCTAACCTCAAAAATTCTTCCAAACACCCTCTACTCCTATATATACCTTTTTGCAACATCTCGTCCAAGCATTCAGCGATTGACGCTTTAACGCTTCGATTCACGTCTGACTCAAAACCATCAAAAACTACTGATTTCCCAAACTTCTCTAATACCGAGTGCGGTGCTTTAACTTTGGTCAAACGTTTGAATTAAGATGATGTGAATACATATAAAGAAAAACCTTCTATAATATTTTTTCTACCAACTCTTAACTAAGAAATTTGTTTAATTCAATGTTTATTATTGGTAGAAGAATCAAGAGATACGGTAGTGTCTCGACGCAAGTACATATAAAAGTAGATAAAGACATGCCTATACCGGTGTCGAGGCTCTACTTCTCTTATGAAGCTAGTTTGGCCCGTCCCAATTTTCAAATCGATTTATCTCCGCGAATAATCCATTGTCATGATTGAAGTAAAGCTTTTCTTAAAATGGTTCTGAATATGCTTTCTTTCGAGCCCATAAACATTAAAGTCGGTTCATTCACAATCCAGAGATCTCATACACTGTTAGTTATATACATATGTATATCGAAAATTAATATTCTTCTTCATAATCTTCTTCTCCAGCCAGAGTGTATGAATGTCTCGGGCTGAAGTTGGCCGTTTCTCAGTGACGTCATTTTCCTACTATTACCAACCTAATTTTCGTCTCTCAAAATTTGTTACTATTACCAGCCTAATATTCGGCTCTCCAAATTTGTCACTACTACTAACCTAATTTTGGGCTGCCAAAATTATGTCGAATGCAATATTTATATTAAAGTTATATTTATCGCATGATGATTTTATTGATCGATTATGAATGTGAAGATTTTTTAAATTTAGAAATAAAATCAATTAATAGTGACAGAAGGAGTCTCAACGATTAGATAAGTATAGTTCAGTAAATATTGTGATAAAGGCCATTAAAAGTGTAATTACGATAAAAATTCAACATTGTAATATTTTGTATTTTATTTAATAGATTATTAAATGAATATCTAGAAATGAAGCTTTGTATTTTGGAACGATGAAGATATTGAAAAATGTATTTTATCATTGAATTAATTAAATCAATTAGTTACTTATAATTCCTATATTCTTACAAAACGTTATAAGATCCCAGAAAAAACAAGCCTCGCTTGTAAAAATAGACGGCAAGTAGATAAATCGTCCAGCGTAAACAATATAGTAAAATAAAATACTCCAATTAAAAATTTAGTGAAAATCCACACATAAATGTTAGGTAATTATTTATTTCTATTGTGTCAAAAGTTAAAATTTCGAATTAGAAATAGTAACACAAACAAGTTACTTGTCGGGGGCCCTTTCCGTGCAATGACATTAAATAGTCACATTTTAGAATTAGGAGAAGCAACGCTTCTATTGCAAGATAGCGACTTACGTATGAATATTACGGTCCCCCGGCAAGTAACTTGTTTGTGTTACTATTTCTTTTTCGAAATAATAACTTTTGACACAGTAAAAATAAATAATTACCTAACATTTAGATTTCACTAAATGTTTAATTGGAATATTTTATTTTACTATATTATTTACACTGGACGATTTATGTACTTGCCGTCTTTTTTTACACGCGAAGCTTATTTTTCGTAGGATCCACCATTTTCTATTGTTTAAAATTTCATTAGAATGCTCCATTAAGCAATTTTTAATTTTCAACAACTTCTTCATTAAGAGTTACATTTAAAGAGGATATACATAGGTAGATTTTCTTATATAACCATTCCTATATACTCATAATTTATACACTTGACAATACAGTGAACCATCTATGCGGTGTACGTAGAACCAAATGACTATAAATAATTGTAGTTTGCACTAGCGAAGGTTGATCGGTATTCCAAGTGAAATTCCTCACGTTTCCTACTTCGAGCTCCGCTAGACTGCAATTTCTAGAGAGAGATTAAATTGGATTAATAGGAGCTTGTTGTAGGTTTTATTGCGCTCCTTAGGCAAGGGGCTCTTACTTTGACCAAACTAAGTATACACGTACGAGACTTATAAGATGCGAGAACCTCGTTAATCCTATGAGAAATGCTTGGAATAGCGAGTTTAGCTTCTCTCCTGGCGTCTCTTCAATAAATACGCAGAAGGCTCACTTTCGCTGTAACCACTTTTGATGATTATTGGAGCACTCGGGTCATTCCCTACCCTCCGGAATATTAATTCTCCCGAGATTTGGACGATCCTTTTCTCCCCCCTCCCCCTCCCCCCCCCCCCCCCCCCGACGAGCTTCCAAGGCGAATTCGTACAGTTGGACAGACTTGGCAGTATAATCAATGCTTCAGCATAATCAAACTTATCAATGTGTACAGAGTCCAATATATATATATATATATATATATATAAACGTGTGCAGAATGCGCTAATTTCGAATGGCGGAATCAATATCGGTATTGGTACACTGGCTATAGGATTCAAATCGAAACGCAGGACCATTGTAAATACACCGAATGTATATACATATATATAGATATATAGATAGACACACTATAATATTCACTTACACATAGAAATCGCCAGGTGTATATTAGCAGTCATGGTCAGAATTTTGAACTGTTTGAAATGTAACAATCGACGTCTGTATAATGGCGCGATATCAAGGGACCTTTGGAATAATCATCGAGCACAAACACAAATTCACACGTACATGGACAACATTTGCGTAGGTAAACCATTATACTCGCTCGCAGGAACGCGAATGCATACAAACTTCTGCACATAACCATAGATAAACTGTCGGACCGTTCCCGCAGGCACGCACACACAGACACACGCGTAGGCAGAGAAGGAGAATAGGGGAGAGTGGAAATGTATGTGTCTAAACACTTTAGAGATGGCCCGAGATAAACCGTCAAGTATCCAGCTCCTGCAGAGCTCAATGCCAGCTCCGAAGCAGCCCGAGCATCAACGTGTCTATTCCACTGGTACTCGCTGCTGCGGTCACCACTACAAAAACGCTCGAGGTACACACTCCGCACTCTGCAACCAACCAACCCAGAGTTCCCCAACTATGAGTAAACCTATCGCAGGGACAAATTTTCTCATCTAACTTTCCACCGAGAGATGAGACGATCGCTCAATGCCACCAACACCAACATCAATATCTTCGGTATATCCCGTCAAGCTCCGTCGCTCTTCGACAAAATTAATGACGGAATCCCAGAGTTTTCTACGGCCAACTTTACTCCCCGATCCACGGACCTGGAAGAAATTTACCGAGTCGAGGATGGAAAGCCACCCCGACTGGCCCCGACAATGGATTTCTCCCACTTGCCTTCAACCATTTCGAGAACCAACTCTCTCTCTCTCTCTCTCTCTTTCTCTTTCTCTCGCGGTTCAATCGACGATCGACTTACATTTTTTTTTAGAATTTATTATCATCGTTGAAACGTCTAATTTTCTTCTTTCTAATAATTTCTTTTTTCATTGATAATTATTACTGGAAATTGTATATACAGGATATTTAAATATTCTGGGACTATTTAAATACATTTTTTTTACATAATATTCGCGGGGATGCACATGAGACATGCAAGAAATTTACCAAGTCGAGGATGAAAAGCCTGCAGCTTATTGAACCATTTGCGAGTACCAACTCTCTCGCGGATCCTGCGATGAACAGACGATCGACCCACGTTTTTTCTACCTAAACTCATATAAAATTTATTATGCTGAAACGTTTCATATTATTCTTTTTAATAATTTAGTTTTTCATCAGTTTCGCGTTGTTAATTATTACTTGAAATCTTTCTGTGTACAGTTTATTTTATAATTCTAGAATCATTTAAAAATATGCTTTGTTATTTAATCCTGAAGACGACCCTGATGAATCGACGATATAGATTCATATTTTATTTTCCTAAAAATGAAAGAGAGCTTTTATAAAACCGAAACATATAATTTTCCTCTTTTGAGCAATGAATTTGTTTCATCCATTTCGTTGTTAATTATTATACTGAAAATCGTACATAAAAGCTGTTCGGAACTTGTAGAAACCCAGAATACAGTTTTCCACGTAATCCTCAAGACTTTTCCTCATCGACTGTACGGACATATATACACACTTCTCACGTTCAATTGTTCAGAAGGTTGCCAGAGCTTTACACGCCATTTGGGGCGAGCAGGACACCTTGCAGACCATTCAGTTATACGAGCCTTTCACTCCATAAATGTCCTTTGTACACTGTTCTCGTTGTATGGTAGCAAAGCTCCATTTCCCAGGAGCTAACGAGCTCTCGTAAAAATCAGCAAAAGTATACACTTGCTCGAATCAACAGTTTACGCTTGTAGCAGGAGCTCGAAAAATTCTCTTTAATAATTGGAACAACTGTTTTTTCTATTATCGTGGCGTCGGGAAGTTGCTGAAGAGGGGAATATAGAAGAGAAAGAAAGAAAAGGGAGTAGAACAAGTGGAAGAGGGAGAAAGAGACTAAAAGTTGCTTGTGTTTACTCGCACTGTTTGTAGACTGTTAAAATTTGAAGAACCGGTTGAAAACTGCAGCGAGCACCTTCTGTCTACAGATACATTTACTCTCAGGGGTTTGTTTCTCCATCGGAGGTGGTTGGGGCTTATAGCGCGAGACCTTATTTGCTCATTGGTGGTGCATGGCTGTCTCGCAGTGGTATTAGAGGCAAGACCCATTCAGGACTAGGTCGCTGGCTGAAAACACTCATTCTCCCAGAAAATTAATGAGTTTTCCCGAAGAATTGCGAGGAATTAAGTCACGATAGACTGGCTTTCGGTGTTAAACTGCAAGGGGTGTACAATACGATTTCTCATCCACGCTATACATATAGGTATAGTATATATAGTGGAGAGAGAGAGAGAGAGAGAGAGAGAGTGCCGGGGCTTTGGCTATGGAGAGTGAAAAGCGGATTCAGACTGTGGCATGAAAAAAGGCTGGAGGCGGTGAGAGGCTGTAGGGCGCCCTCGACGTCCTACCAAATGAAGTTATTAAACCGTCAACACCACGCATACTACTTGCTGATGAGACCGCAAGCAAGTCGTGGGAATATAGCGACGTGCGAGCACAAAGAGCGTTCTCGCTTATTTCGCGATACAAACGAATTTCCACCAGTCTACTATATATATATATACCTATACACGCTTTCGCGAGAAACTTGAATGGGCAAATTGAAATTTTTCCTGTTAATTCAGCGAGAAAATTAATATCCAGTTCGAGAGAGAGGGATTAGTCCAGGAATCCTGTTTTTTTTCCATCTCTCTCTCTCTTTATTTCACACTGATGTGGGTACTTGGATGGATGTCGAAAGTATATAAGGAGGATAAATGCGAAACAGAAATTGCTGATAAGCGATCTCGAACGAGGACGGTCCTTGTTGCACTGATTTCTCATCCATACTGGCAAAACTTGGATCGTGAAATACGTGGCTCGCTCCCATCGCTCTATTATGCATTCGAGCGTGGCAAAGTCTTGCGTTGTCGCGATTTTTCCGTATACCTTAACATAATAAGACTGTATTATGCAGTATATACAAAATTTCTGCAGTTTAAAGGCGTCCCACGTTCGAACCTTAAGACCTTGTCTGTAACTCTCCTCTTTTCCAAACTTCTCGTTGCATCCGAAAAGTATCGAGTTCGATAACGTCTCCTGGTGCAATGACTGATGTGCCTTCGTAGGAGCCACCCCCCCCCCCCCTCCCGCTATTCCACCCTATAGTATCTGCATAACAGCTTCCTAATCCTTATCCGGATCCACATTTGCATCAAACGGCTTTACTTATTTCTTACCTTCTCTCTATGTAAGTTTTATTCACTCTTGTTATATATTGTACTATTTGTGTACTGCGTTATAAAAATTTAGCAATTTTGTTATTTGCTGCAATATTCGTATTTTAAAGAAGAAAGAGAATAATGCCAAGATATTTTTAAGTAAATAGAAGGTTTCCAGGGAAGGATAAAGGCGAATAATGCTCGCTCATTGGAGTGTCAGTAGCTGGCGTGAAAAACGAGGCTTGATCCTGTGGTACGTCTATCGGGATATGGTATCAGTGATGGATCTAGCGGAGGTTCGCAAGAAAGAGACGCGAATTTTGATATCTCGTTGAGATTATACTTAACCAGGTTGCTTTCTTATCGGGAAACTCTCTCTCTCTCTCTCTCTCTCTCTACATATATAGTCTTTGATTTGGCCTACCCCGAGCTATATATATATATAGGAGCAGTCAGTTCGGAAGGTTAGAATCTTTGCGGATATTTCACGGAAATTACGGTGGAGTACGTCGAGCGTTGGATTTCTGGCGATTATGGCGTATAATCCGCGGTGAGTGTGTTTGTCAACGTGGAACGCTCTCTCGCCAGTTTCGGCTGTTCCCCGACCAGACGGACCCTACAGCTACGCGGCGAAACAGGCCCGAGAATCCTCGCTAAACTCCAGCCGCTCCCGCCGTCTCGAAAATTCCCTTGGGATTAAACCCTCTTAAAGCTCTAAAAAGAAAATATACCCTAAATGCACTCTTGAGCGTTTTCCTTGAAAATCTTCGATTACAGCAGCACTCCCTATTCTCTCGCGCAGCAACCTTCTTTTTTCCTTTCTTTTTCTTCATTCTTTTCATTCATCTCGTTACTCCAACCAGCAACCTATAAGTAGTTTACTATCGAATGGAAGCGAGAGTCGATGGAAATCTTATTAATCAAACACAGCGAAGCATGTGATTTTTAGAGAAAAAAATCATTTGTAATACGATCCTTCCATGCATCAATTACTTGATTAAATTTAGTAATCATTAAAAACGAGGATTTTATTGAATGTGAAATTTTTGGGATATTGTATATAGCAGATGTTTATTCTTTATCAGAATAATATTAATACGAGGTAGCATTTTAATATTAACAAAAAAAGCAAATAAAATTGAATGTTTCGTGATCATTTTTGCAAAGAATGAGATATTCCTAAATAATTATAGAGCAGGTCAGGATTCTGGTCGTATGGTGGGAATTTACATTATAGTCTAGGAATATACACAGCTAAAGATTCAATATAGTAGATAAATAAACAAAAACTGAAGAAATAATATTTTCTGTAAGGGATGAAAATCATATTAATGGTTAATAGTGCAGCACTCTGGTGGGAATTTGCATTATAATCTAGGAACAAACAACGGCAAGGTATACATTTCTAAATAAATAAGTAAGAAGAAATTGAAGAAACGAAATTTTGTGTAAGGGATAGAAACGATATTAGTGGTTAGGATTGCGGTACTTTGGTGTTTGGTGGGAATTTGCCTTATAATCTAGGAGCAGACACAGGCAGTAAGTGGTGTAAGTGAGTGACTGGTCGGTAGGAGTCAGAGGCCTTAGTGGTGTCGGGTGTAGCGTGGTCCTGATACCGGCTGTTATCCGAAACACGGGGCTTGTTATCCCACAGGACTTACCATACGGGAGAGCCTTGCGCCAGACCGCAGCGGGAACGTTTGGGCCGGCTGCCATGCCGCCACCGCCGCACGCCGCTCGGTACTCGGTGGATTACGCTAGTGGCGGACATTAATCACCTACCGTCACAGGCCGTTGATCTCAGTGAATTTGCAATTAATTCCAAATTGCTGTCATCGTTATAAGGCTACCCGTGATCACCGTCTACACAAAGATCATCGTCCGCTCGCGCTTAAACCCAGCCTCCAATATTACGTACCGTAATTGTAGCCGGAACTTGCAATAATTGACTACACGGAAACTATATAGCTACGCGTCGACACTCGACCTCTGCATTTCCGTCAATTTTCTCAATTATAACCTTCGAGATCAACACGGTTCTCCATGTACAGTCAATTTTTCATCCTTCGGTACAGTAACTATATATATATGCACGAAAACAGATATTCGCAACAATATAGTCGTGCAATTCTTTATAAAACTAACAAATTGACAGGGTCGTAATGAGAGGAGACAGTTAACGTTATAACGTTGCGAAATTGAATGGGCTTCTTCAAATGTAAATATATTTATAAAAAATAATTGCTTCTGGAATTTTTTTTTAATCGATTCGACTGAAATCTGCTACGAGATACTCGATTCATGCAACACCATTAAATCAAATACCATTCTTCGCGTTACATACAACCAACCTTTCACTTATCGTTATAGTTCCGTTAATTCTTGGCAAACCCATAAAATGTCTCGTAAAACTACTGGCCAAGGGCATAACAAACGAGGCTATTAACCTAACCTAGAATTTACCCAATTTCAAGATAGCTCTATTCAGCGTTTCCAATTATCCTGACGCACGAGGCTTCTCCATCCAGCTACGCACATACGGTGTTGCGCACGTGTTGAATATAATACATATATATATACACGTAGGTATATCTATAAGTGTGTGGGGGGAGGTAGAGCGATCAGAAAGCGAGGGATAGTTTCCGATGGGTCATCAGGCACGTCGAACAGCGCGGAGGAGATAAGACAAGAGTGACAGGCCGCCGCAAAGGCTTGGTGGACAATGAAATTTGAGGCTTCGTTCGGCCTCTGCGTAGAGACACGCTGCAGTAATATCTTTTTTAGCGAAAGTACGCCCCATCGAATTCCCATCGGTCCCGAGAGGCCGACGGTATTACAAGTAATTGTCGCCCTGGGGTGGTCGCAGCTACCCCCAACCCCTATACATATATATATGTAGGAGAGACCCGGGGCAACTCCTCCGTTTCTGGCTCGGAGACACTAAAGGGGACCGCAGGAAAGCGGAAAGGGTGAAAGGCTAGGCCGATTTAGGGAGACGAATGCCGAGTTGAAGGAGTATAGGAGAAAAAAAGAAATAAAACTCTTGGCGACAAAACCAGATTGAAATGGCACGCGATATTTTTCCTAAGAAGAGTATAACGAGGCAGCTATTTATTTATGGGATCAAATAGCTATATATAGATATATATATATACATACAGTAATATATAAATTAAGTAACGATGATCCGAAAAAGAGATACATATATATATATATATATATATATATTGAAGAGAGAAGAGAATTATCCCCCAGGAAGAAGGGATGATTGTGCAAGTTTTCGCAAATTTGGTCAGTGGAAGGGGGTATATAGGGGTGGAAGCAGGATAGAAGAAAAACAGAGTTGAAACGTCGAGGCTGCTCTGCAGTGGTTGCTGTAAAGACAGGAAGCGAGATCTACTTGGGTGAGGGGGTAAGTTGCAGCAATTCGAGTCACCCTGACGTTGCCGTCGGCAGCGAAGAGCCGGAGGGAAAAAGTAGCGAGAAACTTTCGCCTAACAAGTGGATGATTCACAAATCATCCCCAATTTCGCGAACACCCCTACGCCAATGAGAAACTTCGTTCCAGTCTATATCCCGCCCGTAGCACCAATAACTTCTCTCGCGTCGTTCTTATCCCGACAGATTGAAAGCGAAAAATCTCTAAAAATGCCAATTCCGCCCCCTCCGGAGTCTTCCAACTATATATACCAATGAAGAATTATTTTTCTTATCGGCTGATAAGAAATAATTCCATCTTTCTAACGACTCTCCCCTTTATTTACAGATCCTTCCGTATATATGTGTAATAATGCAGCATGTATGTATCTGGTATATCTAAATGTGAAATAAAAATTACGTGCGACAACGCCCTTTGCGCAAATCGCAGTTTATTCCATCGAGGGTTGGCTGGTAGATACTATCATCGATAAGGAGAGAAATGAAAGTGTCATGACTCATCCGCGTGTCGTACCATCGAGTATCCCCGTTCGCAGATCGTCGGATTAGCTGAGAACATTAATGATGGAGAGAGAGAGAGAGAGAGAGAGGGTATCTGGTTAGCCATCTTCGTTCTCATAACTATTGGATGCAGATATATACATTATATATATACTACATACAATGTAGAATAGTATTGTGACTCATGTCTGGAAGCTGTAGGGTAGAAAATACGAGTTTTCTCTCCTGGTCTGTGACGAATTTCCATGTAAATGGGGTTATATACATGTGCCAACGCGATACGCTAACGTAATTAACAGAATCTTTGCGTAAAAAAGGGGTAAAAAGCTTGGGAGAAACGTGGAAAAGAAACGAACGCTATATATGTATACACGATTCGTAACAGGGCAATTAAACCTACGCTGCTGTTACATATTTTACACATTTACATATATAATTACAGATTCTTATCAGCCGGAGCACGCCACAGGAAATATACGTTTAATCACCGTCGATTCTTGGATAAATGCCTGTATACTTTTGCTCGTGATAATCGGTAAAGGAGACACGAGAAACGTTCAGAAATGTATGTAGCGAGGATAAATTGGGCGATCGAGGGAATCTCTAAAATCGATGTGACACACACATATATAAATACACATATATATAATACAGTGAGAGCATTGATATAGTTACAAAGCAAATGTAACGATCGATAGATAATTTTGATTGGCTTTTGTGTGGTCCAAAGGGGTGTAACTAGGGAAACGGGTGGAAATTTAGCAGCTCGGATCAAACGTATATGGATGGATAAGAGGATGAGGATGAGGGAAGGAAAGGGAAGGGAAGGGAAGAGGCACGTCTAGTTTCCCTCTATTTGCAAGAGATTTCCGTATAGATGAACGGATAAACAGGAGGATATACACTCGTAATTGGGGTCAGTCACCATTTCGTGGAAGATGCAGCCACGATACGATATGCTATAGCTATTCGCTCGATTGCGATTCAACTGCACGACCTCTTCCATCCAACTGCGACACATATCAACCCTTTCAATTCTTTTTATCCCTTCCTCTTGCAGTTACCTCCACTTTTCGTTCCATTTACCCGCAGCAATCCTCTTTTAACGTTCTCTCAAACTACTTAGCTCTCTTTCACTCGGTGGATATAACCTTTCTTTTCTTTTTACTCTGCTTTATACGATTTTTTCAAAGTCTATCTATATATGTCTATCTCACTCGTCATTTATTTAGAAATTGTTATTCCTCCATGAATTTCTTTAAGTATGAGAATAATTATAGCGAGGAAAATTGCAGGAGACTATATATAGTTTAATAGTATTTTGATTGTCGAATTAAAAGGAACGAGCCTTTTTATACCTATAGTTTTCTGACTCCGTAGATATAACCATTCACTTCTTTTCAATGTACTTGTATAATTGTTTCAAAATTTATCTATATATCTGTCTATTTAACTCGTCATTTATTTATAAATTATTATTCCTCGATAAAAATTTTATTGTCATATAGATAGAGAGGTATGAATAAGCAGTGAGAAAAATTGGCGATTAGGTTTCAATAGTATTCTGATTGGGGAATTAAAAGGAATGAGCGATTAATGAGAGGAAGAGAGAAAGGATGGAGCAATCAATTAGGTAATCAGGCGCTATCCTGTAATTTCGCTGCGGAATCAGATTTGTCGTCGAAGAAAATTTCCTATTCAATTAAGCGCAGGATCCTTGTTTGATTACAACGTGGCAAATCCGCGTCTCTGGCACAAGTTCTCTTTGACGTTTATTCCTGTTCTTCACTCGTTTGGAAGTTTTTAGCTTCGCTGTCGGGTATGTGCGATAGGTGCATGATGGTGCGACCAAGAAACAGATAGGAGCTAGGGAAAGGCAGCCCCGCAGTGATCACAGCTCCGAAGAGATTTCCCGCTTAACGAACCCGCGGAGAAATCCAGGAGATAACGGGAAATGGAAAATGTTCCCGTGGGAAAGGCTGAGGACGCCGCGCGCGTTGCTCCCGCAACGACCGTTCACTCTACCTTCCCATTCATTCCCTCTTTCTCGACTGCTTCTTTTCACTCCAGACTCTCTACTCGTGTCTACCTAAAACTCTCAGAATCTTTACGTACGAGGTGTCCGGCTCATTCGTGACAAACCGATAAATTTATATATAGATATGCCGAAGGGCTTTCAGAAGAAAATTCTTCCGTCATTTTTTTTATACAGTATTTGAACATTCTTCACTTTGAAAATTAAATCCTATTGGCAAGTTATATTTTTTGTGTGCATATTCCTACACAGTTATATTATAGGGTTAGATTTTTTTTTGAATTAGATATTTGCATTAAAAAGGATCAATTAATCACACAACTACATGTAAACAAATTTTTTTTCTTGATTTAGGAGTCTATCATATTTACTATATGCTCTTGATGTTACTGAGTTCGAATGTAAGGTTTATTTTCCGCCATCAAAACAGAATCTTACCACACCCTGAAAAACTTATAATTGAATTGATTTTACCTGTTTAATTCTAGGAAGGAGATTGTAATATGATATCCGAAGTTCTTTAACAAAATAACTCTGTAATCGATAACCCTATAACCCCATGACTCAATGTACAATCAGCTCCGATAACCGTGTGTCAGACATTTAACGTGATATGTACGTTAAGGTAATAATGGTATAACTTTGAACACTACATTTTCTCATACAATTTTTATTATGTCTCAAACGTTATATGGTTTACGTACTAAAAATACATTTACTATAAAAATCTATATATTTTTATGATTACTCAACCAATGCTGGTTTTTCAGATCGTTGTACCGCCGAACATTAGTGTATAACTTTGAACACTAGATTTTCTCATACAATTTTTATTATGTCTCAAACGCCACATGGTTTACGTACTAAAAATACATTTGCTATAAAAATTTTTATATTTTTATGTTTACTTAACCAATGCTGATTTTGCAAATCATTGTATAGTCGACATTAGTGTACCTGACAAATACGTTTAGAGATTAGGTTGAATGTCCAACGTATGTATGTATTCATGATTATCATTGTCCTACAGGAGTGAGAATTTATCTTAATGTATTATGCCTACCATTAGCACCATCTATCGATGTCCTTTGTCATTTTATATAAGTTACGGTTAAACAATCTCACCCTGTGACATTCACATCAATATACAAGAAACCAATAGGAGAAGGTCACGTGATAATCTACCAATAGAAAGTCTCGAATAAAATAACGTTTAACGTTTGACAACTTTTTAATGAAGAGGAAAAACAAAAAATGGTATAGGAACTTTCTTCCTAAAATCACTCACTGTAAACGATAATTTGGTTGGTAAAAAAATTTATCGGACACCCTGTACATCCTCTTAAGACAATCACAATAGATCGTCGCGTCTCACCCGAAAACATATCAGTCATATAACGACCGTCCAATCGACGACAGACCAAACTAATTGAGCATGGAATAAAACGTAAAAATTCCAGTTTAATTTGCCACAGTGTACCCAGTTTCCAATTAAGACTCTCAACTGCTATTTTAAACAAGTTTTATAATTGCGCTTATAATTCTATTAGTGTTAAGCACGTCGACTAGAAATTGCAGCGTTAATCGAAAGCCTGACGAGAAATGAGAAATTTGTTGAAGGCAGATTTGACGCTGGTATAGAGGGGCAAAAATCTCGAGGTCCTTGTAGAATTTCGTTCCCGGCCTAATATTACGTTAATGGTAAACATAATAATTTCCGAAAGACGGGAGAAGAAAGTTTGCGCTTAGTCGAGCGGGAAACGGGAGGCGTTGCGTAGGTGGGGTCGATTTCCTTGTCTCTTAACGTCGAATCGAGGGATCCGGTAGACTTTTCGCGTTCGTTGGTCCAGGAGAGCTTTGGGAGGGGGTACGTGTTGCCCGACAGCGTTTCCTTGGTGACCGAGAGGGAGCATGAACGGAACCGGAGTCACGCGCTTTAACCAACCGAGTACCGACGATTCTATACCTGATCCTCCCCACAACATCGTTTGTTTGTATTTCATATTGATAGAGTATTGAAATAGCCCTCGTGTAGCCAATATCTCTCTACTCCATCCACCTATATGTATATACATATATATCCATTTTCTCTCTCTGTCTCGTCTGTATATTCCTCTGTTTACCCCCCCCCCCCTTTATATATATATCTTGAACCGTATATACACGCGCACCCACTTAATTCTGGCCAACTTATCTCCGTAAACCTCCGTGATGGAAACTGTCCACACATAAAGAGGGCTCCTGTTGTGGCTCGACTACGCGTTTACTTTGTTCCGCATTGTTGCGCCTCGTATTGGCCAAATCCTGTAGTTTCTCTCTCCTGGCCAATACTACAAATATATATCTCATAGCGCGAAGATCCTCTATATATATAGGTATATACCATTTATCTTGACTCGTAAACAGCTCGTGGCATTAAGATCGATTTAAAATCATACTGGTTCACCCTACCGTATATAATCCTGCAAATCGCATATTTGTCTTCCGGTGCACGAATGTTTTCAATGGTGCATGTATTATTCGCTGGAACATGCAGGACGTTCGGATAAAACATCCCGTTTCACGGATACATTTATTATTTGCTTCAACAATAATACCGAGTATATACCTGCATACGCGTGCATGCAGAGAAAAATCCAACGAGTTTCTATATTTATTCGAGTTTACAAGAATTTACATGGATATTTTTCAAATTTTTTACTTTAACGTTAGAAAAACGTATTCGTTAATATTGGATTTTCCAAACGAACATTTTTCTGCTATTGTTTGGCTTTTCAAGGAACTATATTTACAATATTGCAGTTTCGTTTCGAAATTTATCAAAATTAAATTTCCACGGATGTTAGTTTATTTTGTGGAATATATACTAAACACTTAGTTGTATATACGCAAATAATTAATAAGCACCACATGCAATTTGTTACAATCGACACCACACAGGGGTCTCAATTGTGTAACACACCGATTTTCAATAGTAAAATGTGCATAATTCCCATAGTACGCGAATAAAAAAGTATAGTTGAAGATACTTCAATAAACGGAGTATATTATCTAAACGTTAACCTGCATAAAAAATGAAATTTATTATAAATAATCAAAATAACAACCTTTGACTGCTTTATAAAATAAAATATTTTTATTTCTTGTAACATTTGATCATTTACTTGATCAGAAGGATAATTGTTGCAATATATAATGAATTATTGATGGTACGATAGATACATTTATGATTTTCCTATTCAATTAACATGGTACAATCGACATCAGTTTGCTTGTTTCAATTGACCCCAAAAGTTCCAAATTACACACTGCGTAGTAAAATTTCGCCAAGATAATTTCATATTTAATAATCGTTCGATCTTAAAAAATTTACCTAAAGAAATGACGATTTCATTCATGTATTGAATTGTAATATTTATACAATAGTAACCGAGCAATTTAAAGTTAAAGAACAAGTGAAATAACTAAAAAAAAGTGGAAAAAACTCTGATTTTCTCATTTCTACAAACAGTGGCTTAGCATTGGTAGCCCTAAACTATTACAACTACAGCCTCTTGTCTGGTATTCTAGAAAGGTACTAAACGATTTTAATTTTTATTAACGGACGGAACCACAAATATTTGAATGTTACAATTGTGTCCCCGGTCTCCCATATACATATATATATTTATATACATACCGGTGTTCCAAGGAGGCTCTGCCAGGAGAATTCGAGGTCCGCTATATTGGCCTTTACGGGGACAACAAAGTTCATCGCGTATGTGTTGACCACACCGTCCTTGACGTAGTAGAGTTCAGCTTCGACGCCTGAAAATAAAATAGAGTCGATATATCGAGCGGTCGATCAATTATGAAAAAAAGCAGGGTCGCCATGAGCGAAGTTAGCAGCCGGCTGAAGGTTCCCCTCCGTTTTCTCTCTCTCTATATATGAATAGCCCGTGAAGTCCGTGCAACACCGTATATGTACGGTTGCTTCGCGTAGAGCCATGGCCACGGCCACGACCACGACCACGCAGGGACGGTCATAGTCTGCACCCGAGGACATTGACCAGACTATCTATTATCCCTCAACTTTATAAATTTTTTCCACAACTACAGCGAAAAATAGACCCTCTGCAAAATTAAGCCTCTGGAAAAACTACACGGATAGATTTGCATTTTTTATAAATACTCGAATCGAGAAAAAAGGAGAAATTACTACTGAAAAATGCATTTACCCTGGGTTATATAATAACAATATAATACTGTGTCACTTTCTACGAGGATTCCAAGTATAATTTCACGTCATACATATATATATAAAGGTTAAAAAATCTGCATATTCCAGCTCCTATCTTTTTCTCAAAGAGAGAACAGTTTTTCCCATCCCTTTCTCTCCGCGAGATAGAGGATTATCACCGTTATATTTACTGCTCGAAGAAATCGTGCCTGGTGGATATCTTTCAGGAAATAAGCGGGGAAAGCCGCAGACGGATTTTATAATGCGAATCTTTTCTCATCTCTCTCTCTCTCTTTCTCTCTCTCTCTCTCGTTTTCTCTCACAGTGCCTGGATCATGATCTGAAAATTCTACCACCCGGTACTCGTACCGCGCTCGAGAGGGAAAGAGTGAGATAGGGAGGGAGGGGGAAGGGGTGGGGATCTGGTTCCATCGAAAATCCCATAGACAAGGATAGGTACACGCGGATCTGAATTTCCTTGGGCGATCGGAGCGTCATTCGTCCGCCTTCACGTATGACTACGCAATTCGATATCACCCTGGCAAACGCTCCGCCAGAGATATTTCTGCGTATTCCGCTTACAACGCTCGCTAGCACATAGGTATATAGGTATAGGTATAGGTATACCACCCGCCTCCTCGCTTCTCCTTCCACGATAAAATATCTTCGACGCCAGAATATATTTCGAGAATCACGGAACACCTTCGAGCCAGACACTGAATTATGCCCAGTGATATTCTAACACGCGCGACGTATCTTATATTTCTCCCCATCAAAATCCATCCACATTTATTATCTCTGCACGATGAATAAACGATCGAAAATTTTTGCCAAATTGATTAATTCACCGAGAAATGATGAAACTATTTTTTAATCACTGATGCAGCTTTAAATTTATACTTGTTTATATATATATATATATATATATATATGGTATACTGACAAAGTTTTTATACTGTATTGTTATACTTCCCCCTCCATCTCATTCGAGTGGTTTACCAGAAACCTGTACGACGCAGTCTGGCTGTGCAGAGTGGATTGAAAAGGCAAGCCAGCCGCAACGAGTACTTTTACTACTGCTTCCCCGCACTTGAATCTTAGAGTATACTAATAATAATATAAAGTTTTGCGTGTAGCATCGAGTTTACAATCCTCCGATTGTAAATTACAAATTTTCTTAAAATATCTAGGTAGAATAAAATTCGACGAGTGTAGAATGGATTTTATTGAAAGGAAACTGGCGAGTCAATGGTGAATGAGGGATGTGTCTATATATATCACAGGAGTTTTTTGTGACCATAGAGTCTTATGATAAGAAGGACAAGAAAAGGAATAAGAGAGAAACCGATAAGGACGGTTCATGCAGCGCGGAAGGGGGGGGGGGGAGGGGAGACAATCTGAACGTCTATACATATATATATATATATATATAGAAAATCGAATTAATCCCTCTTGGCTGGTTGGACTGGTAAATTCTCGCCAAGTGGTAAGTGAAATACCGTGTCTTTCCGAAGGAAGCGTGTTACTATTGCAGAGAGGTCAGATTCGCGTAAAACAACTACAAATCGGCTTTAAATCCCACGGTCGAAATCCTAACCTCTACACAAAGGAGTCGGCTTACCCCCGGAAGCTTTCGCGGATGAAAGGCGGAATCGAGCCAGACGCGTATACACATAGCTCGATATATACTACTTACCCTTTTAAGGGGGACTCCACTGAAAAATTACACGACCAATCTACATCGACGCTTTTTGTACACGCAACAACGCGTGTTTAACCAACTCCCCCCTCCCCCCTTATATTCCTCCAAATGTGAATATTTTCGTTTTATATTAGCAAGCGCCTTTTATTCTTTTAACTGAATTATATTGTCAGCCAAACTAATATATTATCCTCTTCATAGAGCATAGTCACGTGAAAGCGTGCATTCCACTCCAGCACTGTCGCATTCCTTCACTCTAAAATTCAGTTTTACGAGGAACACACGCGTCAATTAACTCTTTAATACATCTTTATCGACGTATGCAAATTACGCTGCATGGATAAATATTATCCGTCACCTTATCGAGGGTATGGAATGGTGGAATGGAAACTAAACTGCAGATATAGGAATGCGGTTCACGTAAAGTAAGGAGACCTTTGGTCATATATTTAACCGATGCGCAAGCTTCCATGCTTCAGAGCCGAGCTCTGAATCACCTGTATCTATACGTATGTAGCTTTGCCACATGGGTAAAGGGGGGGGGGGATGGAGTATTTGTGATCCTCCACACTTGCACCACGCGCATTGAATGTAACGCGATAGTGCAGGATTCCCAGGGAGGAAATATTTCAGTGAGATAAATCTTGGACGATGCCTCCACCTCGTACGTGTAACAAACTTGGTTGGATTAAGTTTTGGTTTGCGATAACACGCCCTGCGGCCCTAGGATGAACCTGGATGAATGAGCTGTGCTAGCAGCAGCGTTGCAAGACTTTGCGGCCCTCCCGCTCCCGCATGCATCATTAGGTCGAAACAAGAGGCGAGCTTTGCGCTTTTGATTGATCACCGGCATCATATTTAAATTATTTGTAAACTCGTTTGATACATTGTTACGTGAATTTGTTGCTGACTTCCTCAACAGGCGTGTAATTTCATATCGTGTGGTAAAATTAATAACGCCGTCTCTCTCTCTCTCTCTCTCTCTCTCGCTTTATTAACCGAGCATATCTATACTAGGAAACACCGTGTACCATTTAATGAAATTAATTGGATTCAAAGTGCAAAACAACTCTATACTTCCAACTAGCTTTCAATTATATATATACCTACATACCATTGAATATAACGCTGTAGAGTGTTTTTTGTTATAGAATATATTCCATATTGGAGAAGAGAGAAAATTATTGATAGTAATGACATTGGGATTTGGTAATTGGTATGGATCATGGATGGGTTTTGCGGTAGAAAATTTTCCTATATATATACATGGACTAATAAAATCTTGGTGGACTTTGCGATAAGCATTGGGGTTCCGGAAGGTCACAAAACGATCTATCAATTTAGCCTTAAGACACGGGAGAGTAAGTAGGCAAAGGAAGAGAACTTTGGTCCTGTGGGATTTGAGGGGAGGTTACGTAGCAGGAAGATGGGTTATAGATTCCTCTCTTGCAAGAGCCGCTGGTCTTGCCGAGCGAGTGTGCAGTGCCTGTTCTCCAACGGTGCTAAGTAGAAAATCGTGTCTGGCATATGAACGGCCAGCCACGTCTTCGAATGGCTGCAGTCGACTGCTAATGCTGGGTGTGGCTGCACCTTAAACGTATTCCTCCTATGGCCTGCCATCTTCCAACCTTCCAAGTGTTCCAACTAGTCTACCACCACGCCACCACTTCTCTCTCTCTCTCTCTCTCCTTAAACTTTACCGCGAATCTTTTCCCATCTATACGTGCAACGACTACCTTTCATTCCAATGCTTACCATCATCATCACCTTACATTACACTCAAACACGATTGAAAATCTCCAACACACTCTAAAACTATCGTTCCAATCGACATTAATACGATAAACATTTATCGATTTAATTTGACAAAAAGCTTCGCTCGATCCACAAAGAATTTCTTCGGTCTGGGCAGAAAAAAAGCAATGGTTTCTGTCTATACATGATTATATATATAAAAGAGAGATATAGCACAGCGTGTTTGCCTATAACAGGATTAACATAGGAATTGATTTTTAGGAAAGCTGAAAGGGACTCGATAGAAAGTTTATCGCGAGCACAGGATGCACAGGTTGGGGTTGTGATTGTTTTCTAACGTGGGGGTGGAGGCGGGGAACGCCTCGCTCGCGACAAACAAATTCATCAGTATTATCCCGACGATCATGACTGGGACGAGCGATTTAACGAAAATCTCGTAGCGGGAATGCGCAGCGCGAGATAGAATTAGCATGGGGATTGACGTTGTATCGCAGCCTGATGCGACGTCAAATTGAATTTGAAATGCTCGTGTATGGGTAATCGTCTCTGCCAGGCCAGGACTCGACTCGACTCGACTCGACTCGCGTGTCTGCATGGCGTGTGCGTGCACGTTGTGCTTAGTTAATGGAACACACGCTTTAGACAAAATTTACATGGAGAATGACACGTATCCAGCGCGCAGACAAATGTTTCATGCGTGACCAGTTCGGTGATGAATACTCCACTAGTTGTTTTTTTAGGATCCTTCCTATTTATTTTCCCATGCACCCTACTATCTATAGTAATTTTTTTAAAACGCGAGAAGTTCTATTATCGTGATAATTAATCGACCTCCTTACTTAAATTAGAAGGATTGTATGCTCGGCGTGGAGCTCCAGTATTGAAATGATTCGCCTGCGAAGAGGACTCGCTGGACCGTTCGCTTCTACGTGCTTGTGTAAACGCCTAAGTACGTGGCAATCAAAGCGGTAAGACGGTGTTTCCATCCCTTTTGCGAGCAAAGGGAACTAGAGAGAGAGAGAGACGGTGTTTCAAAGCTAGCGTGGACCCAGAGTTTCGATCAGGGTCAGGAGCTAAGGTAAACACATTAAGGATACAAGATTCTGTAGGAAACACATCCTGCCCTTAGGGAGAAACTTGGGATGCGGTCGACTAGGACGGAAATTCGAACGTCTGTCTGTTAAATCGACGGAGTAGAAAGGACAAAATGGTATAAGAGGGGAGCATTTTTCCTCTTTCTCTCCTCCCCCTCATCCACGCATAAGACGTTCTCGTGCGAAATTATTTATATAGACGCCTCGTGAAAATTAGTCAATTCGAGAAGTGTAATTTTCGCAGATCCTTCGCAAGCCTGCATGTCTCGTATATACCGAGAGAGACTGAGACACGCCTCACCCATTTAACTTGGTCAATCGCATCCTCCATTTTATCCAAGAGAGACACCGACCTCTGAAACTTGCCTCATTTCTAGCAGGCAGATTTCGTCCGAGCTTCCGAGAGTCAACGCGAGACAATGGAAGCCCCATAAAAATCGATATTCCACGCAATATCCGAATCTCAAAGCTGCCAACTTCGTTTCCGGGAATTACTTCGTTATGGAATATATATATATATATATATGTGCGAGCTGCAATATAAACTCCTTCAATTTCCACAATCATTTCCTTCAACGAGTCTCCCGTTAAATTGGGTAAATAACCTCCGAATTTGCATACCGGTTTCTCCATTGCACGCGTGCAGGGACCCGACGGGGCCGCAGTGTCGCCGTTCTGCCGGACGAGCGAGTGGAATAATCGAGCATTCGACGGACGAGAGAGTGAAACTCTTTTGTCTCGCACTGAGAGAAAGTTTGTCTCTGGCCATTTTGGGACAGGTATACGTACGACACGAGACCTTTGCTTTTTCATACGGCCCTTATTTGGCTCGTGTCATTTATCGCGCGGTGGGTTGGCTAGCGCGCGCCTTCTCGACGCCATATGGAATTCCGTGGAAGTCATTTATTCGTCCTCGGTCTGTGGGTGGAGCGCCACGTCACGCTGGCTCCGTCGAATTTGCAATAAAGAAGATAGATGCGACGGAAGGAATATCGCCGAGAGCTAATCTTATACTTTTCCACTCTCCACGGATCTTTCTCTCTTACACGCACACACACACATACACACACATATATGCTTTCTCTCGTTCTCTCTCCATGTATATATATATAGTATATCTATCTCTTACCCCTCATTCGTTATTCATTAACGTCCAGCTTCCATCCTCAGCTACCACACACACACAAACACTAACACGCGGGTAAAAATTTTTCCATTTCTCCTGAAAATCGAGCAATCCTTGCCGGGAGGTAAGAGGAATTTATCGATAAGCCAAATTGAGAGCAAAAAATGTAGCGCGTTGAAACGGCAAAATGGGATAGCTAGGTGATATTATTGTAGGATGAGGAAGGAGAATCATTTGGGAGTATCGCGCGTTTGAACTTTTATCCAAAATGTGAGGGAGGGTCAAGGCTCGTGGCATTTCCTGCATTTAAATGTCATTTCCTCGCTCATTTTCATGAGCTTTGGGAAAGTTTCGGGCGAGCCTGGCTTATTTTGGTAGTGAGTGTGCTCTCAAAGTGGTCCATTTGGAAGGTTCTATTCAGTGGGACTCCTGTCAGCGGTCCTAAACAAGAAAGACGGAGATGAGCGGGGGAAGGTAAAAGAGGATAGAAGCATCGCTGGCACAAGGCAACCTTACTTTTCGTAAATTATCTCGACGGTTGCCGCTGGCTACTTTTCTCCCAAAATTATCCACACTCATCCAACCAACGCGCCAGAGAGAGAGAGAGAGAGAGAGAGAGAGAGAGCAGTTTACTTTGCGCGCAGCCATCCTGTTTCCTCCCCTTCTCTAGTTTCTCCCCTCTTTCTCCCTCCCCTCACCCCCACGTGCCCCTTTCGGATCCTCCTCCATCAGGTGCTCAACACACAGTTTCGTAAGTCGCGCGGAACGCTGGCTTCTCGGATCGTTCGTGGAAGGAATAAAAAGAATTGGCTTGGCTGCTCGAATGCGCGCGCGGAGGAGGATCGTCGATGGGAAAGAGGAAAATAACGTCGATGAAAGAAGCCCCGGTGAAATGGAGAGAAAGGAAATATAAGGAAGCTAGGGTTTTCAGGTCGTAGAAGCCAAAAGAATAGTGACTCGTAGGATTCGCGAAACAGGATTGCTGCCATGCATGGGCAGCAACAGCAACAGCAGCAGTAGGAGAGAGAAAAAGGGGAAACGTGAGTGAAGTTTACGATACGTGCTCTAGCTCTCGTAGGAGCTGGCCGAGGCGAGCCCAGCAGGAAAATGCAAGGGTGCGGTATCACCCTTAAATACCAACAGGAACAATTATACGGACGAGCTTCTCCGAGGGACAAAAAGCTGGGAAATTACTGAAATCGCGAAAGAAAGTTGCAAGAAAGTGAGACCACTGTTTCTCCGAGTGGGCCACCAAACAGCCTCTCTCTCTCTCTCTCTCTCTCTATATATAGTTAGGGGGATGTTTGTCTTTAATTAAAATCAGTCCCAAACCGTTTCGAGTATACCTTTCAACCCTTTATCACCACCCCCTTCTCTCTGACTCCTCCCTATATATATATACATATATACTCCCCTACCCAGCTTCGTCACTTTGTCGAGTCAAGTTCTTAATATTCAATTATCCCATCTCTGCTTTTAATTTTACCCTGCATCTGCTCTGCAGTCCGTATAATCCAATTTTTTCCACTCTCAACTTTATCCAATTTCGCACGTTTTTCGCAAAATACCCAACCTTCCCCTCCTCCCTATATAATATATAAACGCTTCTATCTCGCAAGATATATACTATTATAACACGATTATTCAACAGTTTTTATTTTGTACTTCTATAGACCTGGCGAACGCCTCGTTATGATATTTCATTAGGGTCCTTTATCGTAGTTTTTATTATAGAGTGCACATTCGTTTGGTAATTTCAGTAGTGGTGAAAGTGTGCGAGAAAGAGGAAATTGTAATTTAACAGGGGTCATCCGACAATGAGCGGAATAAAACCTTCCGATGGATAATGAATTTTGTCGCATCGTTTGGAAGATGATCAATAATTGTATAGGTTTTATCACATCGATATATATATATTTATATATATATCTACAAGTTCCTTTTACAAGTCGGTTTATCAGCGATCGTTAATCGGCGACGAGTGGCACTGAAGTGTCCATTACTATCGTATAGATGTTCTTCCGAGTGTCAGCCACTCACCCCTTCGTCGAAACCTTCTCTCTCTCTCTCTCTCTCTCTCTCTCGCGAACATCCCCTTCTACTCTAGATGTGATCCCACCCCCCGCCCTCCCCCACATCCCGACCATCGCGGATTTAGCGCAACTAGAACTCGATTACTTTCCCCTCGATCTTCCGTTTTACAAGCACTCCTATATAACCCCTCTACAGCCTACCTCGCAACTTCAGCGTCTTTAAAAGCTGTCTGAAACTTACTCGAGAGTAAAAAGAAGAAGCGAAAAATAAACGAGAGAATTAGAGTCGGATAAAAGAGGAACAACAGGTACCGAACGAAAAGAAAACGAAACTACCTCAACATTTTTTTTTACTTTTTTGTTTCTTTCTTTCTTTCTTTAAAAAACGTGAGGAAAAATTGTACGAGATAGTAATTAATTTTAAATTAAACTTTTCTTTCGTGATTTACTACCAGTTATATTCCTATATGGTTCGAGTATAAAAATGGAGAATGTTGTATAGTTTCGTGTATTTGAGAGAGAGAGAAGGTTGCATCGTTATAGAGATCCGAACGAAATCCGAAGAAAAATATGAGGAAAAACGTATGAAAATATAGAACTGGGTGGGGGATAGGGGGGTGGGAGTGGAAATTGGAATTGGGGGGTAAGAGGAAGAAATGAAAGAGCCGGAGGATAGGGAGCTTATCAATTTGCCTGGAGGAAATAATTGACAAGCAGCGGAAGGGTATTTCATCGCCTCGATTTTCAGGTATTTCCTTCTTGCCAAAGCCAGCTCTCGACAAAAACAGCTTTTCACGCCAAGCCGGAAACAATGGAAGCGCACGCAAAAATACGAGATATTAAACGACCAAATCTCCAGTGCAGGGAAATAAAACCTTTTTCGCGATAACAGAGAGAGACAGCTGTATATCATTTTCCTTCTCGACTTCTTTTAATTAAGCCTCATCGTTGATTAAGGACCACACTGTGTTCTTCCCATGCATCCGGTATATATATACCGATAATTACGAAACCTCTGATTTCAATGGAATTTTCAATCAGCCTCGATCGAACCTTTCTCAGAATTCTTCCTACCAAGCTCCTTAATTGCAATTATTAAATAAAAACATACCTAAGAGGAAAATTCATTATTAATTTCATAAATCTACATATTCTTTCAGCGTACTTTCCTTATTCCTCGCTTCGAAGCAATATTAATTCTTCCAAAAGTTCCATCTATATATATATATCAATGTGTATTCTCAAGCACCCTCGAGGAAGCCGCGAAACGATTGGAAAGTTCGCAATTGTTCATTTTCAAAGTTGATTCTTGGCCTGACAGAGTCCTCTCGAGTAAACTGATCGAGGTATACGCAGTATATGTATAGTTAAAATTGAGAATCAACTTCAAAGGTGAAATACATGCAAGTGATACTGCAGGATATAGGGAGGCAACGCATCGGTAAATTGAAAGAGCCACGTACCACCACAGAGACTACTTCAAGACGTTTCCAAGACAAGTCAAGTCGAGGTATGCTATATAACTACCCGATTGGAGAAGTGGTAGGTACCATTTGTGAAAAGCCAAGCTAACGATCCGCAATCTGCACTGGGAATCAGTCATTAAGAATGCAAACTGAGCTCACTCGAAAATAAACCGAGAAATATTTAGCCAGGCCAGGCCAGCCCAGCCCAGCCCCGGAGCTAGTCTTATAACATTAATTCTCGTTGAAAGTTTAATCTTCGTTTGCTTTAATGTTCTGTTCCGATGTTATCAAGATAAATCCTTTGAACGGTGGAGCAGCTATAGAAGAGGATCATCAGTGCATGTGGATGAAATTCAGATGGCGTTTCGTATAAACGCAGACGTTTCCTGTCAGATTTATTTTTATTCAGTTAAAAGACGTGGAAGAGGTGACTCGTAGGGGAAATTGTCGAATGCGATTTATGCTGAGCGGATCCTTTACGTAAACGTCAAGATGGGCTTCAGCTATCCTACTGCCAGTTGCACGTTTCCTTGCAAAAGCATGTGCACCACGCGTCTCCAACTCGTAAAACGCCTTGCCTCCTGATAGATGCTTTAGTGCACAAGCAGGAATCTTTTATACCAATGCCATTTCAATCTCCCAATCTATATTAGCTACTACTTGGCTTTTATACTATTCAACACAATTTTTATTTTTTTACAAAAAATAGTGTACCTTTCATCAACAAATTTTATATAACAAGTTTTGCAATTATTTATCGACGCTTTATTTATTATGAGTATATATCATCAGGGATTGCTGAGGATTTATTTCAATCTCATGCTCAGCTATTATTGGTAAAATAATTAAATGTTGAGCTACGGTGCAAATAAAAATGGATTTTTCACTTCTATGGACAAACAGGCATTAAAGAGACATAGATTCGATGAAATTTTTTCTGCTCGTGTTTCAAAGCGTCCCTCAAGCCTACCGTAGCACTCTTCTGGTTCTCTCTCTCTCTCTCTCTCTCTCTCTCTATCTCTCTCCCTCTCGTGAACCTCGCTCTCTGATTTCATTTAATCAGGTGCTTTTATAGCAGTTCCGCGCATCTGTCTATACTAATTGCTAGTATTTGCAATAATTAATTAAGGAAAATTATTATACCAAAGACAATTAAAAATTTCATCTAGTATATAGGTAGGTACATTGTTCGAAACATGTATTAGGTTAAATTAATATTTGAATGATAAATTTTGCCGAATCTCTCGCATTCGAGAGTTTCTCTCACTCTTTCATCATTAGAGCAATGAGATTGAGAGAGAATTGGTATATTAATACGCGGTTACATGGCACGCGGACTTAAACATTTTGCACATAAAATTTCAAGGTTCGGTGGAAATCTGTGCAAAAACCAGTCGTGTTCGGATGGTGATATATTAAAAAGACGAGAAAATAAAATATCGTAAGGGAGCAGGAATGCTGTTCATAAAAAAAATGCTGCAGGTTCAGGAGAAATTTCCATTGATTACGTTACGATATGGGCGGTATAGGAGTGCCGTGCCTGCAGGCCGATTTTATGCGATAATAGCGTTCGCAGGTACGCTCGTTTTGCAATATGTGCCAACCTATAGGAAAAGACCACACGACAATTTTGTGCTGTGCATTTCGATTTTCACCTCGATGAAAAAAGTGGTCCAGTCGATCCTACCTTTTCGTTTTTTTTTCACTTTTTTTCCTTCCTTTTGTACAATTTGCTCGCCATGCTGCAGTTACCGTTCCTTCTTTCTACTATTTACAATGCATATAACACGTGTGTGCATCCTTCAGTTTCCACGTCGATGCTTTTTTAACAATCCACAGCACAAAGCAAAGCCGATGCATAAACAATACGTTTCCATTCGATGTTGATTTGTCCAAACAATATTTCCCAGGTCAAGCTAGAAATTTCAACACGATCAATTTACTCTATTAATTTTCCTGTAATTTAATGTAATTTACATGTACGATTCACACATGTCAGTTTTAACTTGGTGAAAGAAACGTAATGTACATCTTTGAAAATGAATATACTACTTTTTTTTAACAGCTATCATTTATCTGTATATATTGCTCTCTATATATACGATACCGTTAATCTTCACACGTACACTCTGACAATCTACAATATTACGTGCAGATGTGTGCATAGATTCCCATTCTACACACATACACATAGATACTCAAAAATCAGGATCACAAATAATCTTTCTCTCTCTCTCTCTTTCATTTGTAATTTCAAAATGATCAATTTACACTATTCATTTTCCTGTAAATAATAATGTATAGTTTATATAATACTCACACTTGTTAATATGAGTTTAGTAAAAGAAACGTGTTTGTACATATATTTGAAAATGAAAATATTACAAATCCTTGCTTTTTTGACACAGATATCACTGGTCTGTATAATTTGCACTCTATGATTGTGTTAATCTTCACACGCACACTGACTATTTACAGTGTCACGTACAAACGTGTGAACAGTTTTCAATTCCACACACATTCACGTAGCTACTCAAAAATCAGGATCGTGCGTAATCTCTCACTCTCTCTCTCTCTCTCTTGCAATTCTCGTATATATCGACTATTGTCTTCTTCTCTCTGGATAAATGAAAGCGCTTCGTACGTGATGCGTGCACGTTGCGTTTGGCACGTACCATATGTCACGCTTGAACCGATGAGCCCCTGGAATCGATCGTGGCTTTAAAAAAGCGCCGAAGGACTCGAAACAGAGCAGGGTCCTCGCCATCGAAAAATACCCGGTAAACCTACGAGAATTGTGAATAGTGACGCGCGTTACACATGGACGCTCCAAAATCCTTTCATATTTTACAATATTTCCCGCAGGTGCCCTCCCCCCCCCTCCCCCTGGTCCCCTCAACCCTCATTCGTTTTGCGTATTTTTTAATACAATATGCTATTTTTTCCATAGACATTTTTTTAAATTCAAAACAAAAACTACGTGTTATCTCCTCAAAAATCAGCATATCTTCTCTGCTATCTATATATATAACGATGGATAAACAAGCAAACAGATTTTTGTTTTGTTTCCCTTTATAATGAAGCGCAGTGGAAAAAACAGCATTTATTATCCCCTCGGCGTTTTCCTCGCAAGAAAATTATTTGTACTATGCAGCCGCGTTATCTTTAATTAGAACAATGTTTTCCTACAACTGGTTACCTTCTACGATAACGGTAATAGTGGGAAGACGTTCTCCAACGCTAAATTACAACATAATCGTTGAGAAAATTTCTCTTCTTTTTTTTTTATTTTTCGTTTTTTTTTCATGGCAAATATGAAATGTTAAGGATTGCGAGTTTTAAGAACGAGTCTGTATAAGACGGTATTTCTTTTTCCTTCAAAAAATCTAGAGTGTTCAGCGAGAGAAATGCGGGGCGTATAAATGTAGAAAATCAGGTATTTTACATATATATATATATATATACACATAATAATAACAATAGATACACGTATCGTAACGTCAGGTCAGCATTTGCACGTATATCAATTTCCCGTGTAAAGCGGTGGTCCGGCTCCCATGATTGGATTGCAAATCACCCGCGTACTTGGCGGTCGTTATATTAATCATGGAGCACAACGTTCCGCGCATCAAGTGGACAATTCGTAGAAGTTACCGCGACGAGAGAACCGCACGCACCGATAATAATGGGAATCCGATAAAAATACATGACAATCGGCCGGCGTACCGGGCGAACCATAAAAACCAATGACTTCGGCCCCTTCCGACTGCAATAATTCCATAGAATTCATGTCAAACGCTTAATCAAGAGCCATCGTTACGCGGCTGCGATTCCATAAAACCAATCGCCATGCTTAGGAAAGCAGCGGGAAAAAAGGGGAAATTTTATGATTGGTTGTTGCCGAGGAAACATTACAGCATTAAAATCCTCTAACTATGCTGCAGGGAGAAATTGAGGCAGCGCGATGATGCCAGATTATTGCGCGTTGAATTTATGCGTAATGTATATATATATATATGTGCAGAAAGATAGCTTGTAAAAATTATGGATAAAAATGATTCTCGGTCAGTGTCCATATCAATTTGGAGCGCGTAACTCGTGATATAGGAGGGGAGAGGGGAGGGGCTTTACAGCCAAATTACAGCAGTTCGCCGATGGGCAGATCCGTCCAGACGATAACGTAAACTGCCATGGTTTATGACCCAGCAGGTTCTTCCCGCCACGCATATGCGTCCGTTTACGTAAGCACGCACACACAGCGTAGTAAGCGCGACAATATATAGGCTAGAACGGTGTGTCGAGGGTTCCCAACACTACACAACCTTCGACCCTTTAACATCCACTTATTGCAGAGCCTTTAATCCATCGATAAAGGATTAATTAATACATCCTTCGCGTAATTGGCACACGTCCACCATATTTACTTGTACACACGCGTGACAAAACAGTTTATACTTTCGTGCTAAATACTTTATTTTAAGTGTTTACCCTATAACACTCTGCTTAATTGAGACTATAATGACGCAGCAAAGTTTTTATGAAGGAATTCGAATATTATGATTATCGTTGTTAATTAGGCTATGCAAACGTTAATTGTTTATAAAAAATTATATTGCGGTATAATATTACACTAGCCATATTTTTCTCGTTAAATATAATTCATAATTATGCATATATATAGGGTGTAATTTGTAATTTGGTAGAGTCGTGTTGGAGCTGGTTGTAATCGTAAATACAAATACATTGTAAGCGTATATAAAGTTTGAGAATAATTATACGTTAGTGCGTTGCTTGGAGAGCACACGTGGTTAAATGGTTTCGGGATACAAATGCAAAGAGCAGCTGCAGTGCTGTTTCATATTAAGAGGTAAAGTATATATGCCATTGCGTTATCGTTAGTCGTGCGGTGCTGGTTAAAGTTTCGTTTGCTTCGGGTCCACGAAGAACTTTTCAATAGTCTTTGGCAAAGTTTCGGTGAACGATAAACGGTGGATAACTGGCGATACCTTTATAGCTCCCTGATGCGTGGGATTTAAAAGTGTTGGGAAAATTGAAAACGGCCAAGATCGAGCTAACGGCTGAGCGTCGTTTTCCTCGCAGCTGCCTTCGGATTACTGGAATTTTCCCACTAACTCAATATTTTTTTATACGTTCGCTATAAGAAATTTTACTCGTTCCTTCCCATCCCAGAGATAAAATATCATTTTTGTCAGAATTTTCTAGAGGGTGGAAGCTGGAAGAAGGCCTTTGTTGAGATACACAAAAGAGGGAAGTGTCTTAAATTGGCAAAGTATGCCAAGTCATAAAGCTGCGCCAAATGACAAGAATCCAATATGGCTACGCGCTATATTGCACAAGCAACCTCTCCGCTCTGTTTGCCTCTAGTCTTCGAAGAAGAGCGCTGCGAAACACGCGCGATCATTTGTTCCACTAATTTTTCTCTTTTGTTTATTGTTATATAGGAAACAAAATGAGTTTTGTAAAATTTTGTAAATAAAATTATACCTCTAGACTTTTAAAATTGGGCGTTTATTACAGTTTAATTTGCATGGTATAGAAAACGTTTAAAAATAAATAGAAAGCTTGAGCGTGGCAATCGGAGTTTCGGTATAGGAACGTGAGCGCGCGTTGGTTGTTTGTCAAGCCGTTTCGCGGTCCAGACAGTGCAAACACTCCGAGTTGAGACTGCATTGCGCGTACACAACGTGGTCAGATTGAATTAAAAATCAATTCAACGACGTACCAATTTCACGTCAACTCCCCTCGTGTCAAAGCTTTCGCGATAGCTATAGCTCCTCCGAAAGAAAATATTTTCCTAAGCTACCAAAACTACCAAAATTCCTCTCAATACCCCTCACCCCACCCCCTCCACCCATAGTGCAATTTTAATTCCAAGAAAACTCATTTTCATTCTTTCGACGAATAACCTGTACATGTATGTAATACACAGGGTATCATTTAAACCAAAAGCTTCCAAATCAATTTTCCCTGCAACAAATATTTTACAAATTTCACTGCAATATTTTTTTCGCTATATCGTTAAATTTTGCATACAGACTCTTGCGGTACGGGATACAGTCGACTGTACAAACGGAGTTTATCGTATTTTATCAGGATTATTAATTTACAATTTAACTGCACTATTCGTTTATTCGACGTCAAATATTTCTATATTGAAATTCTCAGTGCGTTTCGCGCATCAGCGAAATTTCTACCATATATATATATATATATATATATATATACATATATACATATAACGCGTTCTGCATTTAACCAGATTTTATTTCAGTCAAACGTTAATGATATTCGAAATTTATGAAAGCCAGTTATACAATGCGTACATTTGTTTGATCTGCTAATGGAATAAGTGACACTTCGAACCATAACCCTTTAGCATATATATATATATATATATATATATATATATATATATGTAAAACAAGGGAACTCTCTGATTTCCCACGTGAACATTATACGATTACAAACATTCCTAATCAAATGTAATCCCTAGTTATATCAAAGTTGCCATAAGTTTAGCGACAGAGGAATCTCAATTATGACTTTATACGACGCGACGTCGAAAGCGTCGTGTCCATGTGTCTTTTTAAACGAAAGCTTGTATACACGAGGAAATGGAAAATTTTGCAAGAGCTATAGGGATTAATAATAATAATAGTAATGAAATCGCAGATCCTCCTCAACTTTCTTCTCGAAGAGTTTCTATAATAACGCGTGTATGAGAAAGATTTGAGAGAAACGAGTTTGGGACGTCGCAGAGGATAATTGACCCGAGCCGAGGAAGCTTTGTCCTTTCAGTCTTTCAAAGGACAAAGCTTCGTTTTCCTCGCTCATCATCTTTTTTACTCTTCTGCCACTTAGCTCGCGCGAGCTCCTCCTTTTTTTAACGCCATCCCTCTTCTACCCCCCCCCCCCTTCCCTCTCTACAACCTTTCGCGCTTCATTCTCTCGAATGCTGGCATGCACAGTCTTCATTTTGCGTACTACCTGCCAGGCTGACTCACTGTCACTACTCTCTACCACTTTTTTTTCCCCCAGCTCTCGTAGCACTGCCTTCCCGGTGGAACGAAGTTTTCCGGTGAAGTAAAGTCATTTCGCCCGTGCAATCTAAGTTAAGTGACTTTCGAGAGCCTCGACGACGAAACTTGCCTCCAGTTGGCTCCGTGCTTGCACAAGCAGCCCTTCTTCGCCCCCCCCCCCCCCCGCACTCTTCATCCCCACTCCCTCCAACACTTCCTCCAAATCTCACCCTTTCCTGCAGCCAGAAACACCAAGTCTCTCCTCGATAGAGATCCAAAGTGTGGCAAGCATTGCGTCCTCCATTAGGCTTCATGAATCCTTATAGTCCTCGATGAAATTGACTATATAGCACTTTCGTACTTTTTATCGACACTGTCACACCCCTTCCAACACCATTAAGACCTATAAAAGACCAGCTTCTGAAATGTCACGCCCCGTTTATCCCATATTATAACCCTGCAAATTCTTTCGAACAACAGGACGATAATTATATGCACCGAGAAGAACCTCGTCGTTATACTTGGTCTAAGTAGAAGTTTTCAGTAGTACACACTGAAATTTATACGTACGATGAATTAAAGTTTAAGCTTGAACGTTTCTGTCGCTGCTTATTAATTTTATATCACTTTGCACAATTGAAAATAGCGTGTATCGTATAGTGTGCAGAAATATTTCGCGTACTCCTCACACCCCTTGCTTTTTGCACACCACTTGACTATTTTGTTTTGCAACGAATATCGTTCAATTTGTACAAATAACAGCATAGATGAAAATATTCAGCTGGAAATTGAATAGAAGAAGTTTTTTCAATATTACATATATATAACTATTTTCAATAAATATTTTCATTTGAGCTAAAAGGGGGAAGAATATTTGATCTTAAATTCGATCAGTTATTATTCGAGTTTTATCTTCCCCTCGGAAGTTTTCGATGATCCCGTGGAATTTCTAATTATCAATCAGTCATCCGTGAATGCTTTGTTTACTCCGATAAGCCGCGTTCTCGAATGAAAGTACAGGCATCGTGTACGAATGTGCGCGTTTCAAGTATTTATATGAATTATAAAATCATAAAAGTGTGTCGAACCAGATGGAAAGAGTTGGTTTCGCGTTGTTGGTAAACTCACACGCGTATATATTAATAATGCGTACAGCAGTAAAGAGCGAATATCTCGCACGTGACAAATTATTCAAACGACTCTCGTTCAACATTCAGCAAGCAAGCAATGTACTTATTCGATTTTCAGATTATATTTAACCCTCGTGAAAATCTTGCCATAAAAATGACGATAGGCGTGCTTTAAAATAATAACTCTACATTTTTACGAGTAAAATAAACGACTGATAATAAAGTATTATGTATGTACATATACATATACACAGGTAAATATGCTAACCTGACTCGCGTTAATAATGTGATTTAACGAGAAAAGTATTCTGAAAATTATTCCTTCTCTATTCTAATTTCTCCACTCCTCTTATCTCTTATTTTTTCTGTACATATATATATATATATATATATATATACTACTTGTTTTTCGAAGCTGTCGTATCGTACGTCGACTCTTTACGAGACCAATTCACAGCGCGACGCTCACTGCCAAACCACCAAGTAGAATCCACCCTCGGAAAATAGAAAATCTTTTCACCTTTATTTCGATCACTATTCTCTATTTTCAACTTTCGCTCGCCTTTCAGGCTTTTTCTCTTGGTACATGTAGTAATCTTGGTACGAGTTGATAATTGTATATAATTAAACAATTTGTACATTGATAAAATATTTTTTCAATGATATTATAATTGTTTAAAGCAATGAAAAGTAAATATTATTTGCTCGACGAAAAACTTTCGTTTGCATTTCAGGCTTCTCTCTTCGTATATATAGTAAGCCTGGTAGGAATTAATAATAGCAGTTAAATAATCTGTATATCAATGAAACACATTTTAATAATACTGTATCGATTAAAGCAGAGAAACGTGAATAATATTTGCTCGAGGAAATCATATCATTATTTTGCCTCAATCGTGAGAGAGGGAGAAAGAGCTTTTCCCCATTTTCAAAATGTACTTTAAGCACTTTATGAGCTCAATTTGCTCTGTAATACCAAGCCTCAAAGTATATACTCGCAAATGTGGAATCTTTTCCTTGTTCAGCTCGTTCCTCTCTTTAGGATGCGCGTTGCTCTTTTTATTTGCTCTTGGCTATTCGAAAGCAAGGCATTCGGTGCACTGCAACTGTAATGAGACTTGTTAACGTACACAAACGTTTTCTTCCTAACATTCAAGGATTTAACTACCGCGTTATTTTAATTGCCACGGAAAATAGTAATATTGCTTGAATCGCAATTAGCAGAAATTTTGGCTTACGATAGATTCTCAAAAATGATAAAAAACGTTGGTGAATTCAAAAAAATCCACTTATTAAACGATTCTTTTATTTGCATCATCTGCGAGTTAAACGGATTGAACGAAGAAATTTACGACGTAGAGTCCCTCGTATTTTCACGTTACCCCCAGTAATAATTATATTAATCTTATATTTATTTTTAGAGGGTTCTAAAAATTGAGGGAGTGGGGTATGGGACATAATTATATTTCTAATACTCACCCAACAGATCCCTGACCTGGGACTCGCTGATGAAAATGTTCAGGTAACCATCACTGCAGCCCACGAGAACGAGTAGTATAAAAAACCTGAATCGCAGGAGGGGGTTGCAGAAAACACGAAGCCACTGCATTGTTTCACATACTAATAGCACCACCACGTTTCCACAAGCGGAACCTTTGCAACACCTGACTTTGAGCTTTATTCCTCTCGAGCTTCTGCTTAACTTGGCTCACGTCAGACTTGCAGGGGGTAACATGTAATAGTCTCATCAGTTTTTCTACCAACGTCCAGCACGCTGCTGCACCCAAACAACATTGTGTATGTCCCGCGAGTTTTTCTGTTCCCTGCAAACTTAATCCAAGACTCTCCTCCACATGTAAATAAAAAAAACTCTCATCCAGTCAAGCAAATGCGACACTATTAAAAAAAAGGTTTTTGATTTTCCAATTTGATTATTATGTTCAAGGTTTTCTTTGCGAAAATTTGATCAGCGTTGCTTTTTGATTTTGGCTCGATTGTACTTTCCGGATTTTCGAGATGGTCACATGGCGGTTCGCCAGGAGCGGCGTCGGGACGCTTGGAATGGCGACGGTGCGCGTCGTCGTCGAGACGCGACTGACGACGGCTAGTCGAGGCAGTCAAGCGTCGACGTTTTCGGGGCGCGACGTAACGCGCGCAGGCGTCCTCCGACTCGAACCGGAAGCACCGCGACCGGCACGGTGCCACCGCGCCGTTGGAAAACCCAAAAAGGTGCAGTATTTACGCGTGAATCACGCTGACGGTAAGCGACACCTCGTGAAAACACTGCGGAACGCATCATCGAACTTTTTCTGCTCGAATAAATCACCCTGCAAAAAAAAAGGAAACTCACGTGTTAAAATCAAATTGAATTCTGGATTTTTTCGGTATTTAAATTATCCCGGTGGTGGCGTGAATAAAAAGCATCGGCCATAAATGCGAGGATCGTGCGACGTTTATCGCAATCTCTCCTAGTACTTTCGTGGGGTGGCGAAGGGTGGCATTTCGTCCAGATACGAGCGATCGTAATCGTAAAGTTTTTAATATCGCTCGCTATATAAGCAGTTATGCGACACTGGCATTCGCCCAGGACAATGCGGCGATTAACCTTGATTCGTCACGCGGTGAAAGTGACACGCGCGAAGCAATAACGTGAAAAAATGCTCGAATCCCTCGCGGCTCTGAAATTCCATTCTCTACAGGAGTCGCTTGACGAAAAAATCCGGAGACTGCCGCGTTCTCTCGCCAGGGCTGCTGCAATATCGCCTCGGCTCATGGCTTTTCCCATCTGTGAAGGGGGGGGGGGAGTAAAAATAGGAATAGGAGGTTATAGAAGCTGGATGGGAAGAGGATAGAGTTGGCGTATGTGTGTGGGAGAAACGAGAAAGAAGCTGGAAGAAGGTGAGAGGAAAAGTATGCGGAAGGTGGAAGCAAAGAGTGAGGAAGCTTGGAAAGGGGGGAGGGGAGGGGATGGCTTATAATAGGAAAAGAAGGTTATAGGAGGGTAGAGTGACCCGTGTATGGGATAAGTGAGAGAGGAGAAGGAGGTGCGAGGAAAAGTATGTTGAGAAGATGGAGGCTAAAGAGTGCAGAGGAAGCTTAAAGGGGGAGGGGCTAAGAATAGAAAAAGGAGGTTATAAAAGGTGGATCAAGCCGAGTGTGGGAGAAATGAGAAAGGAAACGGAGGTGCGAGGAAAAGTATGTGGAAGGTGGAAGATAGAAAAGTGTGGAAGGGTGAGGGGGTAGAGGTTATGGCAGGTGGTGCAGTGGAAGGAGGATAGAGCTATCTGTTTGTGGGAGAAATGAGAAAGGAAAGGTATGTGGAAGGTGGAAAGTACAAAAGTGTGGAAGGTTGAAAGGGGAGAGGGTGTATATATAGGGGACTGGATGGAGAATCGAAATGAATGAAAAAGGGGAGGGGGAAGAAAGAGAGGAGAGGTGGAATTGGATCGGAGGAAGAAGTAAATAAAGGAGGGGAAGGAGAGAAATTGGAACGAGGCGAGGCAAGGCGAAGTAAGGAAAAAACGTTAGCCACAAGCGGGTGCGAGAAGAGCGACTGTGCGACTAATTCTTCGATTTCCAATGGTCGCTGTGAAACCAACGCAGAAGTGTTTGAAAGCGGTAGAATTTAATTAAACGACCGATGCCACCCCACTCCTTCCTCTCCCCCTCCCTCCCTTTCTCACATTTTCCTTTCGGAGGGCAACAGACGCTTCGGACAGTCCGCAGCTCGAATTCACGATTTGATCTTGTCGAGTTTAACTTTGGTTCCGCGCCCAACGAAACGGGACTTTAATTATACCGCGGGATTAATTAACTCCGTCAAACCCAGCGAGACGCACAGGACCCGACCTGATCGGCAAATAATTAGAAATCTCCCTCCCCAACGGCCCTTCTTTTTTTCATCCCTCTCCAACCTATCCGAATCGCAACTCAACGCTAGGAAAATCCAATCGACAATTTTCCCAGAGTATTAAACCGAATTCTACTCCCCCCCCCCCCCTCCCGCCCTTACCTAACCTTCAAATTCTTTTACACTAAAAGAGCAAACCTTTGAAACGTCTAGACATAATATTTTATAAACCATCGATATATATAAGTGAATTAATTATTTAAATTGCTAGAAAATGAAATGGAAGAAACGTTAAAAATCCAAAGGACCATCAATGGTCGCACGAAACTTGTACGAATAGATTCGTATACATGAACGACGAAACAATGGAAGACTAAAGAATGAGCCATTGTTCCGACGAAATAGATTTTCGACCGAGCTTTTTAAAAGTTTCGCGTTGCTCTGAGTGATTCTCGTGTAACATTTATGTATAGGGAGGATGAAAAATGACCTAAATAGGAGAATTTAGGTGGATATACGTAAGGATAAATGGGGAGGGGGGGGGGGGGAGACATAAAGAGAGTGCTTACGTGTGTGTTTGTTTTTAACCCAGGGATATATCATACATATACATATATACATATAGATGAAGTGGTGTGCCAACGTAGCCGAATCCATTAAATATTTGAAGGAAGGAAAGAGACGAGACGAGGGAAGGAAGAGCCCCTGGAGGAAGTCTCCCCTCGGCACTTAGGATCCATATAGCACTGCACTCTCTCTATTAATATTTACATTTATATTTCTTCATCGTCGCTCCTCTTATTTCGACTCGATACCCGTGCAGCTTTCAACAAAGTCCAGTTATCGCTTTCACGGCTCACTCACGAAGCACGTGCTATATCGCTAAGTGCTCTCTGTTAACGATACGTTTAGTGTCGATCCGTAATACTATATTAGCACAGCACGTGTACCTGACTTTCAGCACACACACACACACACATATATATATATATACATCTACCACAGTTTACAACTTCCAACTAGCAATAACTGCCTTCAGTACATATATATATAGAGAGATACACTGAATAAAATACTCTCTATATATCTTAGCAGTTGATACAAAATTCGAGTGAATTTTGGTAGTGATGAAACAACCTTGGTTATGAATATTTCTCGGCGTAATTTTGTGGATTTAGCGCGTGGAGCGTATGGCACCTTAAACAAGACGGAATCATTCAACTGGCGATCATTGATTGCACCCAGACAGGAACTGTACAACGATCGGATCGACGAGAACGTCGAGGCTCCAAAACAATTAACGCTGGATTTGTTTAATTAACGATCGTGCGAATTCGCAGGGTGGTTAGACAACGGGACAAATCTATACAAGCGTGTCGTTGGAAGAAGCAAGCGGCACAAAACTAACGAGGTGCTCGAGACGATTCGGTCCAATCACCCACAGCATTAACCCCGATAATTAATAATGATTGAAAATCGATTTTCACCCCTCATCCGGCTACTAGTTTCACAGCTAATTTAATCTTCCATTCCACCCCCCCCCCACACTTTTTCCTATATTTTTGCCTCTTTTATATCAGTATTGATTCAAGTATTTCTATAAACTAATTTCAATGTGAAAAATGTTTTTTTTTAAGCATATTTCATAAGCATCAATAATTATCCTATCAATCTTTGAGGAGTGCTCTCGATATTCCAATCTTGGTGTTCCAGACCCTGATGAGAAATTCAAGTTTCTTTAGAAAGGGGCGGGGGATAGGTGGTAACCGTCGAAGGACGTCAATTTCAGCCGTAAATAAATAACTGAATTGGTATACAGAGGCTTGTGCATTTGTAGTTGGGGGAAAAAAACAAAAGGGAAGAGACAGGAGGAGTGATCGTGGCCACGCAAAGGGCGACATAAATCATTTAAGTCTCGACAATCGCTCTTTCGATTATTGCAGCTCCGGCTCAGCACCCCATGGTATGTACATGGCGGAGCTCCAATGAACTTTTTTTTCATCAGTTACAAAATGTTCTTGTATAATCGCTGCCTCGATCGCCAAGGCAAATCCGCAGTGATTGAACGACGACTGAATCGAAAATTTATAAGCAGTGGAATATCGATGGGGAAAAGAGTCAATATTTGATATCTTACAAAAGCCAGCAAGCATTTATTTGCTGCTTTTCAGAAATCTTCGCAAATGCTATTTCGCTGGCATTGCAGCTTTGTTGAAGGGATGGAGAAATTAAAAAAGTTGGACTGTTTTTAAAATAAATTCCTACATATATATATATATATATATATATATATATATAAAAGTGGATGGATGGTACGTCTGGGTGCAATAGCGGATGAAACGTTTAATTGAACGGTGTTCGGCCTCGCAGGGTTTCATCGCTGGAATATCAACCTTCGCCCTATCGAGAACTCAAAATCGTTGTTCCGTGCAGGCGGCCAGCAACACCGGACAAATCCTAGAAAGTTTTGGCCAGCCCAGATGGGCGCCGGTGCGAGTCGCTGAGCGTCAAAAGTTCCTGGGCTTTTCATGGCAACTAACTGACCAACACACTCTTACACACATATATACATGAATGCACAGCGTGTGTTCGCGTACCCATCGAGCTCTTTTCCACGTGCAAAAGGATCGATACCACGCTTTATATATATATATATATATATGTATAGAGTATAACCAACGCGTTTCCTCCTAAACATCATTATTTCCAAAATAGATGATATTATAGAAACAAGAATATTAATAATATAAAAAAATAGTTGATTCTGTATATATAGGAATGAGAATCTCATCGGCATCGATGAATGCACATCGATCAGCGTTCGCCGGTTGAGACATAACTCGATAGAATTCCGGATGAGCGTGCCGATGCGTCTGGTACTCCGAAGCCTGTTATAGGTTTGCCTGGTCCGCATATCCCGACACACTTTCAATTTGGACTTGCGAGAGGCTGGAGAGGAAATATTATGGAAATGGCATAAAGAGCGCGATAAAGAAGGGGTGGGGGGAGATTCGAGAGTATAGGGGGAGAGAATGAGACATATAGGGCCGTGCAGTTGGCAAATCGAACGCATTAAAAGTCCATTATCGGCCGAAGGGAGGACGGACGAAGCAAAGTGCCAGGCAGCAGGAAGGGCTGTAAGATTCATTAAGCCAACTTCAGCCAATCGACTCCCCTCTATGCTCTATTTGACCCTTGCCCAAACATCTCTAGAGGCACCTAATTGTTTTAGATATTCCCGTTACTCCATATGATTTGTCCTCCTCCGGAATCCCACCAATTCGCAATAGCCAGACAATTAATGTACCGGATAATGGGGGCTCGTTTGCCTCGTAATTGTGGGATCCTCCACCACATCTCTCCTTTGTAGTGTATATATATATATACAAAGCGGATAATTGAGATTAAAATGAAATTTTTAAAACTATTCCCCCTTTATTATAGAAAAAAGGAAACGGAAGCTCATTTTATTTACATTCGTGGAAGATTGGTGGGTGTTGAACGACATATGTAAAATTAAATTTTTTAATTAAAAAAAAGGTAATCGTTGCGCGATAGGCTTGACAGAGTACCAGTGGATGGGCACTTTAGAAAAGTAAAGCTTTCGAGTTGTGCCTTCGGGGTGCATTCTGGGCCGAGGTGATTTGATTAGGCGCCACCCAGGAAACTAACGAGACTGAAAGAAATGCATTGATTAACCCAATTAGGATTACGCGCAGTACATGAGAAACCACTATTCTCTCTTTCTATTTCACCCCCCCCCCCCCCCCGTTCTTCTTCTCCACCCTCGTACATAGGGAATTCCCTCTCACTTCGATCGGAATGCTGTCTGTTAAAGATAAGGGTGGCCGCCCCTTGTCAGAAAGGATCCTGCAATATGCTAGACACCACACTGTCACATACCGAGTGCTGTGGCAGCTATACGAAGGTCCTTTACGCGACACGTGCCAGCTGTAATAACTTTTTAATAGTGCTCGGAGGACATTGCTCGTTGGCCCACATTAGACTCGCGTTAAAAATTTACAACCCCCCTCCCTTCCTCAGAACAAAAAAAAGCAAATAGAAACCCAACGGACCTCCTAAAACAAAACTTTACTATTATACAAAGTTGAATTTCGTAAACTAAAAATTCTCCATACAAAACTTTCCTGTGCATCTGCGTTTATTTATTCTTACACACATATGTATAGCAGTATGTATTTTATGGAAAAATGGGAAATAATCGAGGCAGCGCTAATAGGATTAAGGAAGGGTGGCGGTTGGTATATATACATATACTATATAGGGACCGAGGATGCAGGAGGTGACAGCGGAATATCGAAATGAAATCGATTTAAAGTTGACGCGTTGTAACGTTACCGGGAAAGTCCATATTTCACCTGGAGCATCGTGCGGTTATCGAGATGATAATCAAATCGCACAAAGCTCTCGCACGTCGACGGGTTAACAGAGATATATGAGCTGTCTTGGAGGAGAAGGACGTCCATCGATGTGGCACCCTGCAAATGGACGCGTGACTCTATATATATATATATGCACTCGCGCGCGTTGCTCTTGACGCGAGGACATTGTGCAAACACCGAAGGAGAGGGGGTTCGTACAAAGGAACTCATATACACACACAAACACACACGTGTGAATAATCGTGTGGAGGGAGAAGACAGTTGACGGGCGAAGGGTGTCCTTATCATCCTTCGCCACATTGACTAAACGGCAAAATACGCTATGGCACTTTGTTTCCAGGGCCGAACGCAGCGATAATTGCGTTGGATTCCGAGCGCAGAGACGCGAGAGACCGAAAGACGCAGTCTCGACCGTTCGTATTACTGCGGGAGCCTAGCTCTTCTTTGTAGATCGAGAAGCTCGGCTGCTGCTGCTTCTGCTGCCTCGGGCGAAGACGCTCAACAATTATTTGAGAACCACCAGCCTTGCCTAATTGGTTTCAGAGAGACCGAAATGGCAGACGGTACTATTAAACCTCCCAACTAACCGCCAACCTATACCTACCTTTGACACTCGACGATTTTCCTGCTCACCGACAAACTCATTCTCTAATATCCTTTTCTCCAATTACCAAAGTACAATTTATTACTGATTTTTGCAATCTCTGTTTTTTCATTATATTGTTAATTTTTTTATTGTTTATGTTATTATTTATGATTTGATCGTTGGGAGTAATTCCTCTGTTATATTTAACGATTTCAACGGTTGTTTTTTCCAAGGACAAACTTGGCTTTCTATGTCCTTATATCGAATTATCAAGGTCATAATCGATGGTCAAATCTGGTTTTTTCATTTTTTTATATTTTTAATTAATTTATTATTATTATCTTTATTATAGCATTACTATATTTATGCTGTAGTCTTAACACGAGTCTCTTGTTATTTGGAAATCGATGATGTTTCTGCCAACCAAAATACTTATTCTATAATTTTCTTTTTTGTCTTATAAATCAGTATCCCATAATTGCATTTCTTATCGAATAATTGATAATTCATTTTCTCTCTTCTATTTTCTTGCTTGATTTATTATTCTTGCACTTACACATATAAGAAAGAAACAATGCCATTATTATTTGTAAAAGTAGTTGAACTCGTTGTCCCATTAAAATTATACTCAACTAATTAACGATAAACACGACTCTCTTTCTACTTGGTAGATCGGTAGTCCGTTCACCATGTAATAGAGCTAAATCAGGAAGCTGTTGCGAGTAAAAATAAAATGGTTTGTCGATATTAAATTAGTAGATCGGATCCCCTAGCTGGGCTGTGTTTACACGTTAAGCTTCCTTGCGTGACTTTCGCTAAGGTCGTCGGCTTACTTTCTCCTCGCACCCATTTCTATCAACCACGACCCGCAAACAGTTGCAAAATCTGTCTAAAACGAATCAAAGATCGCTCTCTTTCCCACCGAGTCGATCTCTCTACTTGTTCTACTATATATATTAAAAAAATAAAAACTCGAAAGAATAAACTATACGTAAAAAAGGAAACAATCCTGTATTTGACACCCTCATACGTATATCCGAGTATATATACTTGGTACGCGATAAATAATCTTGGACCTGTGGGAAAAATATTCATTGCGGAGAATGAACGATAAAAAGGGAGACCGCTAGTTGGCCTAGAAATTTGTCAGCGCCCTTTTGCCATGAATGGGGAGAAAAAATGGTTCCTTTCCCTATTTCATTTGGTCCGCGAGAGTCTGCTTGACTAAGGGTTAAGGAAATATCGAGAGAAGGGACAGAATTTATTGTTTATTAGCTCGAAGCCGACTAGGAAGCATGGGCTATTGGGCAAAGTCCATTGAAAGTTCGCCGGGTTCTGTGGAAATAGGATAATAAAAAAGAGAATGGAAGGGGAAAGGAAGCGATAGAAAAGGAGAATAAGAGGCGGCGTATCGTGAGAGACAGGGTGGTACGTGGTGGGGGGGATGCGGAGGATGAGTATAGGGGTGAGGGATCCAGAGGAGGGATGGTAGATGGAGTGAGGGAGGGGGGGGGGGAGAGTTTGGCGCAGGACACGACGAACTTGAAAATCGCCGGGGACCAAAAGGATCGCTCCACCGAGGATCCTATGGAGAGTGATAGGTGTGAGGTGAGGTACTTGAACTTACAAACCTGCTTGCTTGCTTGCTTGCTTGCTTCTCTTGCCTCTTGCCTCTTGCAGCAAAGTCTGGAAATGATAAATCGCGCTACTTTCAAAGTTCCCTAATAAAAGAAGCCTGCGCGTAAAAAGAATAAGCCAAGCTGAAATTTGACAAATGCTTTGTACTTGATCGATGATTTATCGTCCTCGGCAACGACGTGTCGATATAAAACATAATTAACGCAGGGACTGTGTACACATTTTTTGTCCTTTTCGAGTGTAAAGACTCTTTATCGGGGACTGGGGGTTCTTGGTGCTATATATATATATATATATATATATAAATGAGGTTTTTTGGAATACTCCTTTAGGAACAGGAAGGTCAAGGTCATCATATCGTGTAACAGGAAGTATGACTAATATTCGTCCCTAGCAGTTATAGGACTTTGGCATAACTGGATATAGGAGAATAGAAGGGGGGAGGGGGGAGTGAGATAAAGAGAGAAATGAGAGAAAGAGCAGAGAGTTAGTTTTGGTGGGCTTTTACGAGTTCTTGGCTCGCTGAAAATTTGTCTGGATGCCATTGGAGAGCACCGAATGTGGATTTTCCTTGTCGGGTCGGTGGTAAGGGCGACAGGAAGTAGTAAAAGAGCCGTACAAGCCCCTACCTAATCTCCCTTCCAGCCATTCTCGACCATCCCTTCTCCCATCTCTGTATACTCTAGCTATATATACACCCTGGCTGACTCTGCACGATACACTTCGATTCTGTTCGTACTACTTGCGATATTTCTAAACTCTCATTCGCTACTTACGACGCCAAATCTCCACTCTTACTCGTACTCTGCCAACTCGTAAAAAACCACCAGTTTTTCTTCTTTTTTTAGTACTTGGCAAAATCCGTACCAACATGTTGCCTTCGACAATGAGTCGAGCAAACTTTTCCTCGACTCGCAATAATTATTCTGCGTCTCGACATAAGAGACTCTGGACGGAATCCAAGAAACATTAAACGAGCAGTCTATAATAATATCACGTTTATAACGTTACGAAAAGGGATTTATAGTAGAATCAAGTCTATATTTATCGTGCGAATTGCAAAAATAAAAAATGAAATGTTCCGAATAAGAAGATTTTTGGTAGGAATCGATAGGAGACGAGGAGGAATCTCGTCGAGACTTTGAGATTTCTCTCTGCCGGAGGATTCCTCAAACCGATTGTTGACCTTTCAACCACGAAGCATTTTGTCATTGCGGCAGCTTCTGAAACATTTATCACCGGACCGTCGTCCTTCCGCCCTTATTCCGGCTAGCTTCACTCCGAACATCGTCGCGAGAAAAAACAGAAGACGCTTTTTCCTTCGCAATCTCTTTTGTCACGAGCGAAAAAAAAAGTTGCAACTCGACGCTATAGCAGCATTTTGCGTTTCCGATAACATCGATCGAACACGACTCTCTGTCGTTGTAATCGAGGAAACTCGTATTTTTTTCGTTTCAAAATTTTCAACAACATTTATTGATGAGCGAAAGACCTCGATTGAATTCCTCATTGAATTTCGAGTGCACGTACTGTGCGCTCGTATATCACTGAAGTATGGTATATTAGCGTTATAAATTATTTAAGGGGGGGGGGGGCGTTATTTATGATAATTTTTCCACGTAACCCGATCGGTAAATTAGGCATTCTTGGTGAAAAAGAGTCTCCGGTTTGGTGGTGGTCGAAGCTCCGGCAGTAAATTAGCAGGAGGCTCGCCGACACACCTGCGATTCCTGGCTAACGGACCATGAACGAGTGCAACGTGTTACCGTGAGAGAAATGGAACGTGAAGAAAGCTTTTGAAACGTGCCAGCTCAATTTGCCCGGAGTGTTACCGTTACTCTGCGGAAGCTGCGCAGCTAGGACATAATCGGACGTGTCGCTCAGACTGCTTAATTACCCAAGAAGGACCGAATTTACAAAAGTCTTCTCGGAGCTCCTTTAACGCAAATGATTATAGCGCCATCCAGGATAGTTTCAACTTTCGCGCTTCGCATTAACGTTAATACCGCGCTCGATCTATTCTACGCGAGAAACTTAATCTCCCATTAATCTTGCACCGTTGAATCTCAACTTTAATGAAAACGAATCCAGCGTTTGGTGATTCTACGTATAACGTAGGTTTTAGGGGGTGGGAGTGGATAGCAACTAATAATCTGTACGATTGCAAGAGCAACGGCATATAAAGTTTCGAGGATTATTCACTTTGCCGGATATGGAACGGCTGAAGTACTTAATATAGGGGACGACTATGATCCCTTAATTCGAGGTGAAACGTGTCTGAGGTAAGGAAAGGAGAGGGGGGTGGGGTAGAGGTGGTAGACCGATGCAAAAGGCCTCGCAGGGCACCCCACGTTAATAAGACGCGCCACCCGCTGAACGGTTTCAAACTTTGGATCGACTTTGATTAGAGCATCCTGCTAATGACAGGGGATCGACCGGCGTTTAATCTAATATTCAAAACTGTCTAGGGTAGCTCATCAGGAACGTAATATTAGCTTATCGGCCTCCTAGATCCGCTTAAATCTCCGAGATCGCGCTCTCCCGATCTCTGATCCATTCTGACTGAGAAATTTCCAGGATCAACCTATAGGATCGGCTTGAGCTTCGTTCAACCAAACGCCTTTTTAATATCGTATAAATATTTTAATATAGTACACGTGTGCTTTCCGCCACCCATTCTTATTATACCTTGATTAGCATAATTGAATCACGGTAGAAAAGGTGATCGTAAATATAACATTGAGAGTACATCAATCTTGTGGTAGAATTTTTACTATATATATATGTATTCTATAGAAAAGAGTGTGTGTGCGTGTGTGTAACGTAGTATCTGAATATCATTGGAGTCGTTCGGGGCAAAGCTCATTTTCCGAAAGTGTTCGGCTGAAGCAAAACGACCAAGAGCACTGGGGCTCTGTAATGCGCAAAAGGGGTGACCAGGATGGTAGCCAGTGCAGACATATCCAGAAAAGCAATCTCTACAATGGAAAAAGGTGCGAAAAGACAGACATTGGCCCGTTAGCTTTTATATTTACGTTTACGAGATGCCACTACTCGCCAGGATATTTCGTGCACAAAGCATCTGCCAAAACTACCACACCATTATACGTGTATCTATATATATAGTTATATATACTGCACGTATTTCTCTTACATTTATTTCAAATCACCTTTGTTTCGTATTCTTCTATGATATGATTTTATTATTTAATGTATTATAATATAAGTCAAACTTTATTTATATTTGGAATGTAACAAAAATTCATTTATTCTCGTTCAACATAAAATGTTATCTATAAAACACGTATTCCTCTTACATTGATTTAAAATGAAAATTTTGTGTTCTCCAATGATAGAAATGAATGTATTTTCATCGTGTTACAATGTTATAATCAAACTTTATTTATATTTTAAATACAGAAAAAATTTGTCTCATACTCGTTTCATAGAGTATTATAAAACACGTGTTCCTCTTATATTCATTTAAAATCAAAATTTCGTGTCTTTCAGTGATAGAAACGAATATTTTCATCGTGTTACAATGTTAATCTGACTTTATACTTATATTTGAAATGCAGCAAAAATTTGTCTCGTATACTCGTTTCATGAAGTAGCCACTTTAGCTTAGGAGAATTGATTCATTTCGCAGCGTAGGGTTATTATCACCCTGCCAGCGTAGGTGCGAGTTATTTATTACTGGTAAGAGTGCTGCGAGACGGGCAAAGGGAAAATTCCGCGGTGAGAAAGAGGACGGAAGTTCTGACAAATCGTGCAACTCCTATCAGCCGCGGAAGAGGGAAAGTTTTTTCTCGTGTTCGTTTTACCAGCGTGTTCTTGAAAACAGCACGCCTCGCATTACAATAATACTAATAGAGAAAAGTTCACACACACGTACACATCTATATATATACTATACTATATATAGGCGAATAACGAAGAACGGAGAAAACTTTTACGATCACTTTTATCGAATCGTTATTGACTCTGGAATAAGAATTCGGCCCAATCGGAATTTATGACGCTGCTCACCTCCATCAGACGTTTTATTTCGTTTCCGAATCCCCCCACCATTAACTACGCGTAATCCTCCACGTCTGCCTAGGAAAAAATATTTACCAATTAATTCCATTATGGCCGTGTAATTAAACGATCAAATTCCTCCGCGACTAACTTCCGAAAATATTTCATCGTCCAGTCTCGGTATTTTAATCTCTAAAGTAAAACGAAGCTCGGATTTGTCAAATTGATTAATATCGGACAGGTAAATAAATCCAAGCCTCGTAAATCCTTCAGGGAGATTGAAATCTGACTGGTGCACGCAACGTTAGTCGACGTGTCGTTTAATCGCGCCTCGGGTCATGGACACCTACAATCAAGGAGTTAAAAGCGGGATCAAGGGACTCTCCCTGAATTTTCCACACTTTTCCACTTTTCAACTTTCCAAAGGATCGCTCCGGAACGACCAGCGGAACGCCCCACCCAATTGTGCCTCAACCGCACCACTATATATAAGAAGTTTCTTGCTCTGACCTACGTTTTCCTAATTGTCTTGAGATATTAAAAAGAAACCTTCTGATTCTTTAATTTTTTTTTTTTTTTCTAAAAAATAGAAATAAAGAATTAAAAATAGAATTGAATTTCATTTGAAGAATAAGTATGACGTTTCACAGTATCAAAATATTTTTTGTTGCTTTACGAAAGTCTGAAATTATAATGGATATAAATATATTGTGTGAAACTAGCAATTGTGTATTTCTCCAGGGAATAGCAAAAGAATAAAATTGTTTGGAGCATCGTTGAGTTTAACTGTTAACTGCTAGCTGCATGTATATACAGAGAGAAAGACTGACTACATTTTCTTTATATATATCGCTGGAATGACACGATTACATGATGCATTCGGCGAGCTACCATATTAAAAAACTGTAGGCGTATTTATGCTGGCGCGTTGCCAGACGAGTTTCGCGTTAACGAAATATCGTCAATTTCTTGAATTTGCACGCTTTGAACACCGGAACAGTAAACTCTATTACCTCGGTGGCTTTTCATTAAAGTTAAAGCGTTGGTTTAAGGATTTATGGATAAGGCTTTCCATTAGGAGGGGGGAGAGACACACGGACACATACACAGAGAAAATGCAAAGCAGGTAAATTTCTGCCGGTGGAAAATTACCGTGGCCTTGCGTGCTAGTGCGTGCGTCCACTCTGTTATCTCTCACGATTATTACGGGGAGACGAGTCCTGAAAATGGCGCATACCGGAATTTCTAAAGTCCCCGTGACCACAATAATATCGTCACACGCGATATTATATTCCTTTATAATGTATGCGCACACATGTAAACGCGAGGACGGAAAAGTCGTGGAGCTCGTAAAAAATTCCGAGTCTTTCCACTTCCGGTTGATAATAGTATAATATATACTATATATATATACATATATATATATGTCTGCTGTAGCTTGATCGATCGCGCCGAACGAGAAATGCCAACTTCCATCTACGACCATACGCCCCCCCCCCCAAAACCCAGAGATTTTCAAACTTTAAAAATATCAGCACGTGTGCAGCTCCAACTTTAAACATTAGATTTTGTCTTACTGTGCGTCCCTGCAGGTCCGACACTCCAGCATCTCGCCAAGTTTCCCAAACTAAAAGCATAAGTTGAGAAATATTAATCCGTAAATTTTCCCCTGAAATCAAAAACTTGCAAACTTTTCTGTCAGACTGAAAAGCGTTGACGGAACATTGCGTTTAAATTTTCCTGTTCGGACTAAAACTCGTTCGATCCTTCGTGTTTATTCGTCTCACTTGATTTTATCGAAGGAAAGCTTAAATGATGTTGTTGCTATAAAAGTTTTCCTGAGGTTCGTTAAAGAAAGTATTAAAATCATTAATATAGAGGAAAGGAAATTTAAACAGTTGATTAATAAAATTTGCAGATTTTATTAGTATGATATTCTCAGTTTGAATTTCAACTGAAAGAAAGGGAATATTTTGCGAGCGTATGGAGCTGCTTTTTATGCATGAAAATTAATTCTATTCTTGGTACTTGTTCGTTCAACTTGTTTTTATCGAAGCAAAGCTTTAAATGATATCGTTACTATAAAACTTTTGCAGCAACGAGGACGAATGATCATTGATATAAAATTAAGAAAATTATTTAATAAAAGAGCTGGAGATTTCATTAGTACGAGACTCCTAGTTTGGATTTCAATCGAAAAGAAGGGAGTATTTTGCGAGCATACGAAGACTCTTTTTTATGCAGGAAATGACGGTTTGGGAAGTCCTAGTGGTGCTGTATGCTGATTTCTCTGGTTTCTTCTCTCCACTTTCTCACCCCCCCCCCCCCTCTCTCATACTACTCACTTTTTTACCATATTCAAATGAATATTGCAGTTACGTACGAGGTAGGAGAGAACCGAAGGCGCAAAAGTACGAGGACTTGTTTGCAGGCGCAGATGAATTATATTCGTAGCCATAAAAAGTCCTATAAATATGAAGGACCCTCCACTTAATACCCACTCCTCTAAACGGCGCGAACATAAAAAGATTGCTCGTTCGCTCAACGCGAATTGCAGAATTGGCCCTTCTCTCGCGCGGGAGAAGCTACTTCTAATCATTATTGGCGAAGAGTCGCTCCAAGTTGCCAGAAAACGCGTCACGGGAGCCATTTCGACAGTTTCCTCAAAAATCTTATAAGCAAACTTTTCTACAACTATATCTATATATATATATATATATATTACTGTGTGATATTTTTAAGTGCCACAGTTTCGTTGGTTCTTACGCAGGAAAATTTGTCTAGGGCAATAAATGTTTTATCTTTCTTTGCCACTTGTCTATTAAATTTAATAAAAAGAATCTAGTAAAAAATGATGTACCGTCTTATACTCTATATATATATATATATATATATATAGGTGTTTCGAAGAATCGTCAAACACCGAAGCCGTTGAACCGTAAGTAAACGACGCTTGGTTGTACCGAAGAAACTTTCAAAGTTTACGTCAAAGAAGCTTAAAATATTGATCTGCTTGCCGAAAGCAACGACACAGAAGGTAAAGCTGCGGTAATCTTTCAAAACATATTTTATGAGAACCGTGATTGCGAGCAAACTTTTGACAAACTATAAAATATTTGTAATCCAATCGAAGCTAATTATTCGCTATGATGCAGCATTAATCGCAAATATATTTATATATATTTTTATATGTATATACATATATATAAGAAAAAGGAAGAGATTAATTTTTCCAAGATGAGAAACGTTGGTGAATTCTTGTATAGTGGTTGCAATAATGCTGTCAAGGATAAAAGTGGTCACTTAGCGACGGAACCAATATAAAACTGATTGCGAAAGAAAGATTTCTGCCACAAGAGATAAAAATTTCACAAGAGCATTATTCCGTGTATTATTCAGCCGAGATTCTCTTGACTACTCACAGCAATTTCATGTTTTATTGCAAAATGCTAAAAGCACTGGTGGATCGAACATTAGAAAAAGAGAAGACGAGATTGAAAATCGATTCAATCGTTTTGTAACATCAATAATTTATAAATCGATTGAAGAAAAAAAAAGTGCAACGTGACTTAACCTTGAAATAAAGAATACGGACAAATAGCATGAGGTTTTAAGCGAATAAACGGTAAGTTAACGAGGGAGGGATTTGAATAGTGACAAAAATGAAGAGAGTCCATTTTTCAGCATGAGAGAGGAGAGATCTCGCGTTTGCTATTTTATAAACAGTTTTCATTTATTTTCCCAGGTGAGACGCTGAAACCGGTAAGAACTGTGATGATAGAAGTAAAGAAAGGATCGGGGAGAAGGGGAAAGTATCGTCAGTAGTGGAAAAAGAAAAAGCGAGATTTTCTCACAAGGAGAAAAAGATGTCTCCGTCTCGCAATGTTGATGAAGACGGAAAGGGTCATAAGAATAAGAAAGAGCTGAGAAATCGCCAAGAGGATGGGAATAAAAGCGGCGATGGCTCAACTTCAAGAAAAAAACGCAAAGGTGAGACAAAACACGTTAAAGCTATTTTTACCGAGGCTTTTCGTGTCTCTTCTCCAGCACACAATCTTATCTCTCGAATTAATACAACAACAACAGCGATTCTTCTTTAAAGAAAGTTCCGTCAGTGACGATAATATGACCATCGACTCGAATAGTGGTAAAAAAAAGAAAACCGTTTCATCGGATCAATCCACGAATCCGTGCAATCTCAGAGATCGTGAGTAATTGGAAGTAAAATTACGATAAGATTTCTTAATTAATTACCAAGTTATTTCGAGTCTTAAAAAGTCATTACTCTGTCTGTATATATACGTGTATATACAACAGAGTGGTGATGGACTTTCAATCGGAATACTCGTATTTTGCAGGTCCTCAAAATTCGATCGAGTACCAATTGTCGAATCCAGTGTTCGTGGAGCTGGGCTGGACTGTGCTACCGATCATTAGGAACAGGATGAAAATAGTCGAATACGAGACTGTAGCGTCGAAACCCCAGCTGAATAGGTACGTAAAGCGATAAACCGTGATTAGACCGAGCATACGGAATGTAGACGATACGCATTCCAAAATTCGAGTGATCCTCGTGCATTAAATACATCGATCACTGTACATATACCTAAACACATTGTGCAGTGAACGCCCATGCGCCTTTAACAAAATTCCAAACTACTTCATTTCTTGCTAAAATTTCACTAAAAAAATTCTTTTATTTTCTCAGTAACACTTTTGAATTCTTCAGTGTACACTTTAAACGAGTTTACATATATAAAATATCAAAAATGGTTGAAAAATTAAAGAGATTTTCAAAGGTTTCGTTGAATACCTTAATTTCTCCACTTGTACAGAATGTTGAACTTTGAAACGCTTACTTGGCCCATTAACTTGCGTCGAAAGTTTTCTCGCTATGTTGCTGCTGCTGCTGCTACACATAACCGGAACGTATTAAACAAAGGCATTAATTCGCGTCACACGCACGCACGTTCGGCGCACTTGCCGATAACTTACTAACGAGTTAACAATTAGACTGACGAGAAAGGCGGCCTGTACTCGTCGTAGGCAAAAACTTAACGAGCTTTCCGGCTGTAATTAAGTATCGCCATGCTCGACAGCCACTTCGAGACACGAGATGCAATTTTCCCATATCCGTGCAACCTTTCGACTGCTTCGAGATGCACCAAGTTTTACGCGCCACTGGGATTACAAAAATCTCTCGATGAGTTGAGTTAATCAACGAAATAATCCACTTAATTTTTCAATATAAAATATAAAGATAATTTCACCTCTTGTACAAGTTGATGGTCGAGATTTATATATATATACAGGACAAAATGTATAACAGCAAAGACGTTTTAATAGAACGTAATTAATGTTAACCTAACCGAGTTGCTTTTCCAATTAAGCTCTGTCGCGCTTGGCGTCTGTTCCCAGGTTGAAGATGCCGAAGCGCGAATACAGCGAGTGTTACGAAGGTGGTCTCGTGCTCTTTCTCCACTCCCACGCCAACGGATCCGCTGAAATCTATTACCCCAACGGCAAACTGGCGATGAAACTTTACTCCTCGAAAGAGCGAAATTGTAATTTACCAGACTTAACCCCTTACCAACCCCCCCCCCCCCACCCTTGGACAAAACTGCCAAGCACCGTAAACGTTCGAGTAGAGAATGTTGCAGCCTTAAAAACACTTAATAGAGAATAATTCGTTGCGCGTCATATTTTCCACAAGGAGGAGGAAAGCCACGAATTAATTAATCAGATTCCCACTGCAAGCTGCACAATGTTGCTGGTTTGCTCGAGCAGCGCGAACCTTACCGACTTCCCCCGAGGCATCACTATATTTGCATTTTATTGAATTTCATCTACGACGAGACAAACGGAATATATATATATATATATATACATATTCCGCAACCGTTTACCAACTGCTCGCGCGAACCAAGCATCCCCGAAGCTATACGTTTCCTCGACTACTTATATAGAAATGGTACTGCAGCGCCATTCTCCTAATTGCCAATCTCTGATTAAACTATATAAATATATATATATATATTTATAACGACACGTTATACACTCGACTCGCATCGTTAAATTTTTAAATTTTGATTAAACCCAAGGTCGTATAGCTATATATATATATATAACGTTTAGATTGGACCAGCGATGTAATTGATATGCATGTATATAAATATAATGCAATTAATTTCAAGATGATATGTATACTGTATTCACGCCAGGAGGTAAGGATAGTTCGGGTATTGAGAGAGAATCGCAAATTACGGCGATTTTCGATAGCTTGGGCAATGGCGTCGTGTTCGATGAGGTTGGTGCAACGCGGTAAGTAGGATAGATGGTGCAGCTATGTTTAATTACTTTGAAAGCTACGCTTTCGGCTTTCCGAGAGACGTATAATTTATATAGAGAGTGTTTCCACAGGCTATCGTATAATCAATTCGGGGGATTTTCTCGAGATTATCCTGGCAGACCACCTTACTCCTGGCCCTGGGCCATGCAAACTGCTAAAGCCACCCATGAAACGGTTTACTTGGTATGTGAAATAATTTCCTTCTGATAATAACACCTCATATATGTATGTGTGTTAGTGTGTGTGTGTGTGGAAGAATTAAAAATATTTTTCGAACCCCTTTTTATATGGGAATTTATTTATAGGAAAAATCCATGGTTGACTTGAAAAACATCTTTTTTCGGACCACGAGAAAAGTCATAACTGAGACGTAAGTTTCTTGTTTCAATTATTGCACTGGGAACTTGCTGCTGGAGAGCGTAATCAGGGAACGTAATGAGAGAGAGAGAATTTTAATTTCAGATCGAAGACCGTTGGAACACAGGAAACGACCTCGTTGCGAAATAAAAATAAAATGAGTATCGCGAGTACGTCGATCGAGGAGAGTCAGGAAGTCATGGAGGAAGAGTAACTGAGGATAATTGGATTTTAATGATAAGATAATAAATTCCTCTTTTTCTAGGTCTCATTTACCCATGAAAAATTTCAAGGACGTTTCATTCCCCATTAAACCAATCAGCTTGAAAATAAATGATTACTTTTCGCTGCGAATATTTGATAGGAGAAACATTAGCTTAAGATTTTCCGCCTGTAGAAAGAAAATTAAGTAAGTTGTTGTAATTGAAATTGAAACGATGAAAAATACTTGTGTATCGTAATTGAATTTTTTAGGATCGAGCTGGGAACGATATTGAATTTCAATAAAGTACAAAATGTATTTTACATCGAAGGGGACTGGAAAACTCATGTTCGGAAGTTAGTAAACAATTTATATATTTTTTTTTTTGTTATAAAATCATTACAATTACTTACCTCAATGGCTAAATTCCTTGTAGAAATAGATTTCACGATACGCTTACGAAAAGTCTACCGCCAAATAGCAGCATGTACAATTTGATTCAAGAGTACCAAAAAATTTCGCAGTCTATGAAGAGATATAAAAAAAGTACTATAGAATATATAAATTTTTTGTAATGAAATATAACGTACGTTGCATAAAATAATTTTATGGAACAAAAATCTAACAAAGAAAACTGTTCAAAAGGGATCTTTCAAAAGCTTTTTGTCTCAAAATTTACAATGAACTATTTAGTCCATTTTACATAGATACAAGCGCAATGTTATAAAATATATGAAGGGATAAAAACAGAGAAAGATGAGAGGGAGAGATAGTAAAAAGAGAACGCCATATTGTATAAATAAAAATGATCATGTAATTAAAATAATTATCAAATATTGAAATGTTACCGTAATGATTGTCTCGTGTTATACATTTACGCAGGCGCGAGCTACGCGAGCCTATTTGTAGGCTCTCGTGGGTGTTCACGCGTCCGTGTATGCGTGTATGAGCGTATCGTGTAAGTCGTGTGTAAACATGTGTATGTGTACTTAAGACACGTACATAATACATATTCCCGATTTCCGAGAATATTCTTGAACAATTATCTTAAACGCTAGATGTTGAGGGGAATGGGGGGGGGGGAGGGGGAGGGGAGGCGAGGAGGGGAGGTGAAGTTTCGCAGAAATTTCGAGCAATAAGTTAAGGTTAGAACCGTCATGGAAGGGGGAGAGGGGAGGTGAGGTTAGACGGAGGACAAGGGGGAGAGAAAAAAAATAAATAGAGGTTCCTTATTAAGAAGAATCGCCGACGAGAAAGAGACTACGAGCCTCCGTGACGTCGACGTATGACGTCGAGCGTCGCCTCGATTTTCTCGTGGAAAGCCAACGTGACCTTGAAAGAACGTCAAGTTTGCCTAGATTGCAAGAAAATCGACGCTTCGAGGCTTGCGGGTACGATGAGGTACGATGGAGGTGGAAGGGAAATTATATATATATATATATATATATATATATGCGTTATCACGCATATTCGTACGGTACGTACATATATATATAAAAAAAAAGTTTACACGTGGCGATCGGACGGGGACGCAGGGAGTGCGTAAACGTGTTACGTCTCGGAGGGCTCTGACTACCTGCGACTTATTTACAATGCCCTCCTCGACTACTTCTGGCGATACGCGACTATAACCGTCCTTTATTACGCAACGAAATTCACACGATTCATCGAGGCTCTAAGAAGAATTTGCATTTCAAACCCTGCACATTCGGTCGCTCAAATTTCTTCAATGCGTTGCGTCATAAAGGACGGCTCATACATATACATATATATCTTAACTGAAACAATTTTCACCGATCACCTTTAATCGTGATCCAGTAATTCATTTCTAAGTGGAACTTTTCTATGTTCCCTTTAATCATGAATAACTTTGATCGTAGTAGTATAGTTCGTCGGCAGAAGTTATTCTCCAGCTTTCATTCCTTCCACAGACTGCTTTTCTTCTCTTATTCTTTTTCCCGTCGTCTTGCTTCTTTTTTATATACATAAAGGTTTTCACTGCTATACCCGAAATTTCGTCTCGGCCTTTGCAGCTCTGCTTCAAAGAAGAGCTGCTTAATTTTTCTATATCGAAGTTGGTACACGTTGCGTTGGCGTGCAAACGCAACTATCAAAGTCAATTAGTCAACGGCGCTTCGTGGAGCCGATTGTGCTCGTATACATAAACGTTTGTCCTGGATTAACGCGATAATAATCTCAAAGAACTTGCGAGGAGAATAACAGAGAAGCAACTTGACCGAGAAAAAGAAAGAGAGACGAGGTTCTTGGAATTTACAATACAGATCCAAGAAATACCTGCGACGTCAGATTCGACGAGGACAATTTTCTTTCACGGTACAAAAGAGGAAAATCACTATCTTCGAGTTTCAAAGATAAAGATATGGTAGAGATTGTCGATAAATCCAGCAATATCTACCATACCACGCCTGCATAACTAAACAGCGAAATATCCATATTGACTCGGATTACGGTAAACGTTACAATTTCACCGAATGCGCGAAAATCCAAATTAACGAATGGTAAAACTCAATAATAACAGCAATGGTTCGAGTAAGCACTCCCTGGTAACTTTTACCATCATAAGAATATTTCGTTTAACTCTGTACACGTATTGATTGGCGTGCTTGATCGCGAAGACCAAGTGTCCAGCTAAAATTCGTCGCTAGCTCGATGGATCTCCATTCGTTGGTTTTTTGTTGTATAATTCAGGCTCTTCTTCGTTGAATTCAGGCTTGATTGGCGACCTTGACGAATTCAGGATTGGGCATACTGCCACCGTCCGTCACGTATGCCGGATGGACGAATCCGCTGGTTGGTATACCGAGATTCTTTCGGTCTACCGCTCGCACCCTGATGAATAGGAATGCAGCGACCAGAGAGGCAACCACGACGACCAACAGGAGCATTACTAGGCCTCCGACGAAACCGGGGAGGCTCATGCAAATCGTCTCGGGGTCCGACGACGAGCTGGCATTTTGAATCACGACGGTAGAGTCGTTCGTGGAATTCGTTGAACTCAGAGCGAAGTTGACGTCACCCGGGGACACCACCTGAATTGTCCTTGAGGTGTTTACGTCCGTCATTTCTTGTGCTGCTCGCTTGTAAACGTGTGTGTGGACCACTGTCACGGTTTTGTAGAGGTTCTACAAATTTTAATTATGGAATTATAGTATATAAAAATACGGAGAGGGAGAGAGAGAGAGAGAACTTGTTATATCACTGGGAGAAACGTACAGAGTTGTGTTCAGGATGTTCCTGTTCGCTCCTTCGCCTCCTGGCTCCTCTCAGTTCAGCTGGGAATCCTTCGACCGACCTGGGGCGACCTCCAAGAGTGGCCAAATTACCCTCGAGTTCCTCGGGACCAGCGGTACCCTTCCTCTTCACGGTTTGGTAGGCCGCTGCAGGGTGACCAGGTAGAGGTGGGGGTGGTAAATGAATGTTGTCCTGTGGACTCTGCGCAGGCGAACTACTCGAGGTAGAGTCCCCAGGTGTCGAACTCGGCGATGAGGAGGATGTTTGAGCTTGTGGAGCCGGAACTACGTCAGGACTGGGCTCGCTGTGTATCAATAATAATTATTATTAATAACTTGTGTAACTTTGACCAAACTAGTTAACGATCCAGTAAATATTTTCTACTACCTATAGGCACCCGCGAGTCCACCGGGGTGTCTAGGATCAGGATACGCAGGAGGTACTCCGTATTCGGATACCGAAGGAGCTCCGTATTCCGAGGAGAGTCCTTGATGCACCGGTGCTCCGTACTCTTGACCAATGGTGGCAGCTGGTGCCCCATACTCCAAACCTAGATGCCCACATTTAGGTTCAGGACAATTGTACCGACATACTTGTATCACACATTGGAAATGAACGTTCATGCTGTCAGGGAATTTGAAGGCCTGGAAGTAGGCAAAGCTAACAACGGAAGCACTAGGTCCAAAGTTCTTAATTTTCTGGAACCTAAAAGGAAAACATTCTTGCATCAGTAATTATAATTTTTGGATATAAATATATAAGACAAGCTATAAACAGCTGTGTAATAATATATTAAAGTTACCTGGACATAATCTTGGGTCTGACGACACAACCATACTGATCCACCAATTGAATAGGTGCTCTCTTGCCATCATGAGCAACGCAGTTCCTCACCAACATGTCGAACTTATTCTCATCATCCTTGATGGCCAGAACCATCGTCATGGTCTGGCCAATTTTAACGATACCAGAGACTTCGCTGGCCCAAGGTCCCTTGCCCACTTGAATTTGCATCCAACATTGCAAGTTGTCCCCGAGGAAATTGGCGGTGACTGCGTGCAACATGTCGACCTGGAAGGGTCTGAAGGTTACAGCCTTCTCGTAGTAGTCGTACCAGGTACATCTGAGTTTCCTGGCCTGGTCCCAGACTTCCTGCACGTATGGGTCGTACTGGACGATAATCGTGTTCTCCACGTAACTTCCGGAAGGTGTCGGTGCACCATAAGCAGCCACGTTGTGATTGGCCGAAGAACTCATACCGCAGGAGTTGAGGAAAATTTCAAAGGTCGCACTGAGGTGACCAGTTCCTGGTTTCAGATGAACACAGTGGGAATCGGAGTAGAAGCCTTTGCTGAAGATCATTCCATAGAAGGGACGATCGAACTCGATATTGACTCGCATGTGAGTCTTCTCGCACTGCACCTGAAGATGCTTGATCTGCGGCGTGTCCGGTGATGCCAGAGGCCAATTTTCCTCAGCTCCGTGAGCTGGTGCCCCATACTGCGCGGGTGGTCCGTAAACTGATCTGTGCTCCAGAGGGAGGGCGCTGCTGTCAACTAAAGGGGCCTCGCAATTGACACCCTGAAAAGACGGAACAAAAATTAGTCAAAATTTTTCAGGGTCGAATAATTTCAAAGTCGTAAAATCTAATCTTCATTAAGCTTAGTACTATGCTAAACTCCAGTTGTCTCGCTTTAACCTTCTAAAAACCTATGTAAAATTGATCTCAGTCTTTCTCTTAAGTAAATGTAATCTAATCCTGAATTTGATTAAAAAGGATTTTCATCTGAAATCTTACTTGTGAAAAAAGAAGATTATTTCAAATTCTCCTTCTTTTATCCGGAAAATACTTGTATAAGAATTCGTGAGACGTTGCTAAAATGGAAATTTATCTTCGAATAACATTGATTTTTGGAAATTAAGACAAAAAGTGTAGCTGCCCTGTATAATGTCGGTATCCACCTTGCTCTTATAGAGTGGTAATACGAGCCTCAGACTCTGAACTCTGTTTTTCGACGAAGAGAGCAAATCGTACAAAGCTGAGTTTCGTAATCCGTCCAGAGTGCAGTTGTTATAACGGCGAGGGTCCCTCGTGGGTCCAACGAAAATTCGGTACATCCTCGTTTAAGTGGCGCCGAGGCTAGTTTTCAGGGCTTTTTACGAGGTCTACGAACGGTACGCAATGTCACGTGGAATGACAATGAATGACGCGTTTATCCAGCGTGTCATGGGATTGATGCAGAGGCGCGAGCTGCATTAGGAATTCCTCCAACGTTATTGGCCGTTGCGACCTCTCGCGGAATGCCAATCGAACGCGATTACGCTGGCCGGGATTCCGCGGAATTTCCCTGCAATCGCGAGTCGCGTCGACCTTGAGGAATAGTCAATATTATTTTGCGAACCACCAATTTCTTCGCGTTATTTTCATTTAATAATTATACCAGCTATAACGACGCATCGTCGAAGACTCGCGGGTCTCGCTGTGGAATAATTTACCCATATAGCACACTTGACTAAAAGACGCCTAACAAATGTCTTTGAGTCATTTGGTGCTCTATGGGTATATACATAAATGCAAATGAGAAATATTAAATTATCGAATGCTAGAAACACGCGAATGAAAATCAATTGGGTAAATAAATGACGTTCGAGGAACGTGTGGGTTGAGAGAAATTGTGAATTTGAACACTTGCATCTCATTTTTTGAAAAAAGTAAACCAGTTAAAAATCTTGTGGATTCTCGTCACGAATTCGGGTCAATACAAATCGAAGCCGTATAGCACTCTTGCGACGGTAGCCGAAAATATCTCGAAAAAAGAGAATATACTGTTAACTGTTCGTATACTCGAGTTATTTGTCGACACATGTAGGAACCTCGCGGAAGATATCGACCAACTTCACATTCTGGGTTAACGCGATGGATAGGACACGGATAGGTGGATTATACCATCAATCTCCTTCGATTAGCGTTCCGCGCGAAATCCGGATATCATTCCGAAGACGACGTTTTATGTTAATGGACAATTAATATTCCACGGCACAAGAAAACGACTGCTTGGAACGAACTTTTCCTGAATTAATGCTACGGGACTAAAAAATAATTGCTAATGGAAACACGGGAGTCGCCTAGTTTCTATATCGATTAATATTATGCAGTATTGATCGATTACATTTTAGATTTTATGCATTGAAGTTAGAGTAATTTAACAGAAGAGGGCGCAACCGAGTGTAGCGGTGAGTTTTGGCGGTAAAGTAATAACTATAACCTCTGGAGTGCCACCCCTCCCCCCTCCTGCCCGCAGGTTTGACTGCACAGTGCACGTCATACTTTTCCACAACAAAAGAAAACGACTGTTCGAAACGAAGAAATAAAAGAAAAACACGTAACACACCTAGGTCCTATCTCGATTAATATTGTACGAAGTATTGATCGATTATGCTTCCAATTTTATCCAATAAGCTTGAAGCAATAAACTAATCGAAAAGAGAGAGAGGAAGGAAAGCGGAGAGTAGCTATAAGATTTTCCAGCGGCAAAATAATAATTAATCTGATGGATTCCTCAAGATTTTTTGATACTGTTCGTACGTGAGGTTTTTTCGTTAGAAGGAAAGCAGTAAAAATGCCAGAGAGGCGGCTAAGGCCGAGGAAGACACGTTGGAACTCGCGTTGGAATAACAGTACAGGGGGCATGCAGGGGTTTCGCCGATTGTCGCTGCTTTTCAGTTACGAAAGAATGACGAAACTAACGCGCGCGTTTACAGGTTATGTTGTTTAATAATATTACATAGTGGTTGACGCGAGGTAGCTTCGGGCTTCGGATCAACAGTCGTAATAAGTGGTAAGTCATGAACGTAGAAAGACGCAACGAGACCAAACAGGAAATCCCTGACAAGTGGGAAGGTCGATCAAACACGTAACGGATAATTTTACTCAAGTATTACATTCTAATAGCTCCGCTTTAATAATACATTTCACTCCTTGCTTTTCCGTCTGCCTACTGCTCAGCCAACGCGAACTGACTCGCAATACCGTTTATCGCACTTGCGCTGCTTTTCAGTCGATTATTCCAAAAGCCGGAAATACATATAACGTGCACCGATAACAATACCTTCCCTGCACTTGCACTGATACGAAAGTATCGACCAGTTCATTCTTTTTTAATCAACTTTTAACACAAGCAAAAATTTCAGTGTATACCACCTGGTTTTTATTACAAGGTAACTGTTACAGGAAAACACTCGAGGAGAGCTCGGTATTTTCATTGCGATCGCTATAAAACGTGTTGCTGTTTCAACGCCGTTATAGTTTAGGATGACGTTTCATAACCTAATAGTCCCTTCGTGAAATCCTGGGCGTCTGGTTTTGGGCCATCTTCACAAAATTTTATATATGTGCAGGAAACATGTATATACTTGACGCTTCGTTTCCTCCATCGCTGCATTTCTTGCCACTTTTGTTCCTGATACTCTCATTGTTCAAGATGCCACTATCGTTTCACATTCTTATGGGTGTATATGTATAGGTTATCATAGTCGTATCCACGCTTTGACCGAGTTCTTACAGGACGTTCTTTTGTTTCTTTTCTCGTTTTTAATCATTATTGTACTTTTTTATAGAAAAGAGTTGTACACTTAACGTGAAGAGTACGTGCTGGGATGTAGAGGAATCGCGACACTCGCGATGTAAGCTTGTAATTATACGAGGATAACACAGGTGTCCTAAAAGCATTTGTCTGCTTTTAAGTCTCTCGCAATTAGCCTCGTTGATAGCGAGCCCGATGATTCAACACGTGTCCGTGTCGTGGAAGCGAAAAAAGGATTGAAGAATAATTCGAGCAGAGAGGTTATGTTAGGCTAGGCCGAGATAAATGTGTAAGTCGATATGCTCGTAAATAAGTCAAAGCTTCTCTCTCGGAGATAAATCGCCAGCAATCGAGGGAACTGTCAGTGTTTTAGATAAATGTGATTTTCGAGTGGAAACAGTGTAGATTTTACGACAGTCGCGAAAACGTTGAAACGTCGTAGGAAGTCGGTAGACAGTTGAATTGGAAGCCTAACCGATTTCACTTTTCCATTGTCATCCACGAGTCCACTGACTCTGTTTGTGCTGGACGCCGTACTTTCACTAAATCGCAAGTACGGAACGGTCTCCTTAATTGTCTCGAGAGTCGCCAGCGATGGTGGGACACGCACGAACTTGCATTATTCTTATCCATTCTAATTAATCTACATCAACACATGAAACAACTTCATCGCGAGCAAAGCTCGAGTCGATCGCTCAACCTTCGAACCGTGCGTCGTGAGGACCTGGAAACATATTTTCTAAATAAAGGGAATACACTATATCGATTTACGAATCTTGCTGGAAATGATGAATGGTGCGATTGCTTAATTAATATAATCGGCATTAATTAAGCAGCTTTCTAATTGCAAGAACAGTGTTTTTCAACCCGCGCGTTGCTGTTGCGAATGTACGTGAGCTTGAAAATATTTCCTGTTGTGGATAAGGCAAAAAAGTTTGGTCCGGTGTGTACACACACACACACATATATATATATATATATATATGTACAGTAACTATTGACTTTCACTCGACCGCTTCGTTATCGATGAGAACATTGGGCTCTGTTCAAAAAGTTAACTGTATTGACCGACTAACCTAATTTCAATGACGGGATCGTTTACTGGTTTCGGCAAACCGCGTAATGGGCCGACAAACGCGAGCTACGTTTTTCTAGAACGTGTAGCACGCGCGATCAACGGTCCTATCAAAATAGCTGTCAATCTTAGTTGTCCCGTTTTACAAAATTTAGAAAGCGCACGGACGGACGATTCTGCGGGTCCACGTGCCCAGCATCGAAAATAAGATAAGGAATTTTATGAAGAGAAACCTCGGAAGTCGTAATACAGTGCGCTGTCTGTCGTCTGTATATGGTGGTGAAAAAGTAGGTCGGGTCAGTCAGTTCGAATGATGCACTCGTACGTATCTCCTATATCTACATACTGGCGCCAATAAAGTGTCGTAATTGGGCATCAACCTCAACCGCACAACATCTCTCCGCGCAGCAAGAAAACACAAAACGCTTGATAAACGGTCCAATTTTAACTCGAACAAACCTCGGATTTCTTCTCTATTTTCAACCAATTTCAAGAGTTCCAGCAATATTAAAACTGTGGGGGTTCACGGTTATTAACGAGTATAGGTTATATGTCGGCTGGAATTGTTAGCTTAGGGTAGAGATAGCGCAGATGTTGATAATGGGTGATTTTCGATTATATCGATTTTCGCATAAGGGCGAATCACGTGTGCTGTAATATTGAATTTTTATTTGCAGAATTCGACAGTTGGTTGAATGCAACTGGACCGTGCGAGAATTGCGGAAGAATTTTAAGTGGACGTAAAGACGTTTTGGAGCCACGAGAGCACTCTGGGCACACTATATACGTATACCCTGGCGACCAGTGTCGCTAGCACGAAAAGGTGGAGGCGGTCTAATTAAAAGGAGGCGATTAGAGCACGAGCACAAAGCCCGAGCCGTGAGAATCAGGATGAGAACCACGGCGGCTCGTTCTTTGTGGATAAAACTCGCGGGTTGGGACTTTAATTAAAAGAGAGAACCGACTCTGACTGCTACTGTTGAGGGCAAAACGAGCCTGCGTTAAGTGCACGAAAAAAGAGCTGTGAGTGCCAAAAGCATTCGCTACCTAACCTCTCTTACTATCCCCTCCTCTCTCTCTTCGCATTCCCTCCTCATCCAGTATTCCAATTGCCGTTTTTATTTCCATCAACACCCTCGATACAATTATTTAATACATTCCATCATATATATACAGAGTGTCCCACGAACAAGGGCCATGCCAATAATACCATCGAATAGGGGACAAAAATCTAAGTAAAAAAGTTGTAAAAAACTTTTTTGCTAGCACCTTTGGTTAAAAAGTTATTTACAATTAAAGATTATCGATGACAGTAGTGTTTCTTAAAGAGGAAGATTGTTTTGGTCGCATTATAAGGCCAAAAAGCCTAAGATTCTGTGAATTAGAATACTAAGAAAAACACAGAGCCAAACATCCACTTCAGCCTATGGTGTGTTTATGTTTTGATTTTTTTTATGGCGCTCGCACTCGAAACTGTCGATCGGCCTTCAACCACTTCAATAAGCTCAAGTGAATGTTTGGCTTTGTGTTTTTCTTAGTATTTTAATTCACAGAATCTTAGCATTTTGGCCTTACAATGCGACCAAAACAATCTTTCTCTTTAAGAAAGGCACACTGTAATCGATAATCTTTAATTCCAAATAACTTTTTAACCAAGGGTGCTGGGAAAAAAGTTTTTACAACTTTTTTACTTAGATTTTTGTCCCCTATCCGATGGAATTGACATGGCCATTGTTCATGGGACACCCTATATATATATACACGTAGAAAAAAGTACCATCCTCGGGAGGCAAAATTTTAATATTCACCCAAGCTACGCGCATAATCCTATTATAATCGTGCAAAATCTGATTACGTAAAATGTTTATTGCATAAATGGAATGCTTGGGGTGCTTTAGATAATATTGTGTAATCTAGTCTTTCACGTGTATTCTCAGTGTTTCCTCCTCTCCAGCAGATTACATTTTTAATTAAAACTGATATACAGCACATATAGAATTATTCACATAGCAAGCCTTCGATGTATATACTTATTGGGATGTTATTCTAAATGGATTACCCACCGCGACCAAGTATCATTTATCATTGTGTTTTATCACGAATGTTTTTGCGACGCGATTTTTGCACTGTGAATGGGGCTGCAGATCAATTCGATAATAAGATACCGATCTGAATGACGAGCTATAATAATAGGTTCGAGTAGTGTGACGATTTCGGTGAAAAGCTCTCGTTCCATCTCGCTTTAGCTGCGGCATTTCTGTCCTTATTTCTCTTTCACCCTCGTCATGTTGTTGCGGTTGCCCGCAAGATTGCACCTTGCAAAGTGCCACAATGACAGAGAACGTTTCGTTATTCATTACGATATCTCCTGCTGCTTTGACAGCACCACGACAGGATTCAACAGTATACTGAATGAAACATGCTTTTGCTAGTTTATTTTTTGTACTCTATACACAGCCGAAAAATCTCATTCGAGGAAAACGTCTCCATTGAAACAGTGCTATATATATATAGCATATAATGGATTCTCCAATTCTCTCTTTCTCGCGCACATACACATGCACGCACCTGCACCATTCTACCTTTATTCCCTCTCTCGCGGATTGGAATATAATTAAAGCTCTACGAGATGTAATTTATTCATGTCAAAATTGTCTCGTTTGTATTAATGAATAACAAAGAGACCGGAAGAAACGCCGTTAAAAAGTAATTAAAAGATTTGAAAAAAGGGAAAAATAAAAACGTTAATTTAATGAGAAAACGGTCGCGCGAGGTTTGGAAAGTAGGAAGAAATCATTCCCACGATGAATGAGTAGAATAGGTTAGTTTTATTCCGCCGGCAAACGATGGCACGTATTTTCGGCACTTTTCCCTTCTCCGTTTCCAAGCGTTGTGGATATTTTTGATAAGCAATCTCCCTCCCCCCCCCCTTCTTTTATAACAATTTTTCCCATTTTCCGAAAATTTTGAAGAGGGTCCGCTACCTGCTGCGCAACAGCAGGTGGAATTCCAACAGCACGTTATAATATAACGGAGTCTCCCGCTCGGGAACTCCGAGAGAGAGAGAGAGAGAGAGAGAGAAAGATCCTTAATTCCATTCTGCACGAACAGCACAATTACCTCTACTCGTAACTCTCGCATTCAAATATAGATTAAACCCGACAACACTTCTTTATTTTAACCAGCGTTGTTCTTGTGCACTAAACGGATGTATACATATTGAATCCCACGTAAGAAACGACAGCATTCCCTTACAAGGAAATATCCGTTGTGGAATTATGCCCGATGGAAGGCACCCCGATAGCACAAATATCCTCGGGATATCCTTAGAACGCTCGGAAGATATCCACACGGCCAATGGACATGCCGAGAATGTCCTCCGAACATCGTGCACCATCGAAGCAAAAGCTGGAAGGAAATGTTCTTGTTCCTCCGATCAGGTTAAAGACGAGAGAGAAAGATAGATGGAAAAATAGTAAAGACGATAAGCAGGTTGGAGAAAAAGAAGAGAGCTGGCGAGAAAAAAGGTGGTCGAAATGAATGGACGTGTGTGTGCTCGCTCGTGTATGAGAGAAAAGGAATGGAGATGGCGCGACAGGCGCGCTAAAGGCCAGAGGGCGGTCCCGGTCCGTACGACTCGTACATACGAGGACGAGATGTTTCCCGGGAAAGAAAGCTGTCACGGAAAAAGAAGTCAATTCCCTGGTGAAGAGAGCCGGCTTTTATTGGTACGTTGTGTACGTATATCGCGTAGCATAGTGGGGAGAACGACTGTGATGTACGTCTGTGAATCCAAGTAGGATCGCGCGAGTCAAAGTCTAAAGAGAGAATAGTCGAAAGAGGGCAGTGCACGTCCGGCGCGGTGACCCACTATCTTCGCTTCGACGGCTCGCCCGTATAGTTAGCCGGCTCGACGCCTATGGCTGTAGTATACCTCGTTGATCTTCGTCTCTCCTTTCGTTCGGCCAAAAAATTACGCATAACCCTCCATCGAATACACTTTGCTCGTCATCGAACCGTCAAGTTTTATATATTTCATCAACAACGTCTTATTAATTTCCTTTCCATAAAAGCAAACCTGGCCTCTCCCTCGAAACTCGGTTTCTCCATTATACTCCGCGTAGAAAGAGAGGAAAAATCACAAAGCAGCTGCTGGCAATTTTACGATACAATAGGAGTCATATCGCAATACAGTTTAGAACTTGTAACTGTGTATAGGGTTGCGTGTCGCGCACTTGTATTACGGAGCCTTTCCATCGTTCGTGTCTTGTTTATCATATCTCTGTCATATCTGTTACACGGTTTTTCTTTCATACGTGACTGCTCTTGAATGGATAGCGATATATACATATATATATATATATATATATATAATATATAAGGTGAGGTGCTTGCGACGCCCCAGAGCCAGAAAGTAAAAACTTACTTATTTATCCACGTAACCCAAGAGATATCAATTTTTGCGTCAAATCTCTTTGAGTGAAAATAAGATGGTTGTATGCAAAAAATTGACACCTTTGTAATTAACGAGATGTAACATTTTCTTACATCTCTCCGCCTCTATATTGACTTTCTGGGACGTGTTGAATGCCTCGCCACGGTAACAAACAGTTTCGATGAAGAAAACCCGCCGAAAATAGTGTGCCATACCGAATCGAGAAGTAAAGATGAATAGTGAGGGGGGGGGGGGGGTTATAGGAATTCGCGAAAAGTTGTAAAATAGTTGGCAGGAATGATGGCAAATCGATAGTGCAATTTGAGCGTGAGTTGGTAACTGGTGGATTTATCGATGTAGTAAAAGGTTTCATTGAGGCTTTTACCGGAGGGCGATCCAAGTCACGACAAGCTCGACTACAGTGTATGTGGCACAACAACAGCCCGCGGCTACGGTGATTCCTCTTATACGAACTGAGCCAACTTCGCGTTGATTCTCGGCCAGCACCGCAGCACGTGCGTCAACCAGCCAGCCAACTGAGCCAACCGTCTACAGTCTCTAGTGGATAGCGGTCTTTTGCGGAACCCTTAGACATCAATGAAACACTTCTCTCGAGTCCTCTTTCCTTTTTTAACGCTGCGGTCAATTTTTAACGGTTAACATTCAGCCACGCATCATTTCAACGCTAATTATCTTTGCCATTAGAACTTTTCACCGCACACCGATCCCATCCGAACGATAAATTTACCAAACCTAACCTATCCACGTCCTTATTCACAGCTCTCCAACTTCCAGCCTACCGTTTCCAATTGTTCCATTAACTAACGAGCGATCGGCTAATTGGCATTGGATTTTCCTAAATTACCTTGCTTCCTCGACTTTTTATATTTTTTATGTACGGATTGCTGCCGGTCTCAGGAAGCAGGCTATTATTATTATTATTATTACTACAGGCTCTAAGAGATTCAGCTGTTTAATGCTTATAGCGTATCGTACTGAACTAATTAGGAGCAATGCAGCTTTGTCAGCTTAAGAAGAATTAATAATCGGTAAAAAGTTTGATGCAAATTATTAGCAGATTGGAGGCGTTATTGCAGCCGAGCTATAGAATTACCCACGATAAAAGCTTCCGATTACGTAAAGTTTAGGATTTACGATAAGTTGAACATTGATTTGTAACGGGCAATTCCAAGAAAATTCGATAAAGAGAAATGGTTAGGAGAGTAGATTTTTATATCGTTCTTTCGGAGAGTGGACCAAATTCGATACTATACCCTCGAACCTTCGATGCGCAAGGTAACGCAATAATTTCGTAGTTTTTCAGATATTGCGAATGGAGGATTATAAACTTGATAAAATATATAGATTTTTTTTTTTCAGGTTTTTTTACTCACAGCCAATAGCAAAGGCAGCAATAAAGTTAAGACTGTCTTCCGTATACTCCGCCTCGTCCTCTCCATCGTGTGTGTCCTCTCTGCAATGAGAAAAAAAGAAAATTGACTCTCAAAATCAATGCACTCTCATAGGAGGGGTAACTGCAGCACCAGCGAACCGCCCTAACGAACTTTCCTGGGAAAGCTTTTAAAGTACGTGCCGACTGGGAAATAAAAAGAAGCCCCGTTCGTTATTAAAGAACTGCTCCAGATTGACATTCAGGATTAGTGACGCTCCGTTAAATGAATTTTCCACGAATTTTTCACGTGCGGCACGGATCGGCACGATACGAGAACGTGAAAGAATCGTTTCTTTTTGTTTTTTTTTTTCAAGTAATTTCCAGAGAAACCAATTGACTTTCGGATGTTATTTGCGGCAGATGAGTGTCGCGCCGTCCGTAAGTTTAATTTCCTATTGAAAGTCGTAGAATATTGAGTATGACAAAATAATGGGGGAAAAAAATAGTGATTAAAATTTCCACAACGTGGAGCAAGTGGCGCATCTACCTGCGCGTACCTGGCCCCGAAGGACGTTACGCAATGAACATCTAACCCACATCCTGAAAAGCTGAACGTTTCATTAAAAGCCTCCCCCGATAGCTGCCAACAAAATTGCATCCTGCCACTAAACGAATATTTAACGAAATTTTTCCTCCTGCCAATTCATATTTCATGCGCACAGTAGAAATTGTTCGCACGAAAGCTCGGGTCAACGACATCCAATTTCCACTTCCGACCAACCAACACGCTTAAACCTTTTACCGGTCGTATACGCAAACAGGACAGTAGCTTTCGATAAATGTTTTCCAACTTTTCCACACGAGGAGTTTTCCAGAAGGGAGCATTGCCAACAGCACCAGCCAATGCTACGAAACGGGAATGAAAAGCAAACACGCCGACGACGACGACTGCTTGAAATTATCGATGACACGGAAGTAAAATGATTATTCGAAGACAAGGGAACAGCACTCGTGTGGATTAATCATCTCGCGCCACGAGTCACACAATTCAACGTAGCACCATTGAAGAGTTCGATGATTCTTCGAGGGACATACTCGACACTGCTATTGGCCCGGAAGAGCCGATGATTTTCCGGTGGGAAATGGAGTAGGGAAAATGGGAGAGCGTGGTCCGCATTGTGATAAAATGAAGCGTGCTGTGGGACTTTTGGCTCACCTTGGTCGCGCGAATTCGAACCACGCGGGCCGCAGCCACTCGATAAATTTACTTATCGTTCTGGCGTCCTTTCGCAGCCCTTTATGCTCCTCCGCTTAGCCAGCCTTTTCGCTGTGACTAATAAATCGCACGATGGCAAACCAATGAACGCGCCCGATCAGTCCTGCCACATTGGAAACACGCGAGATTTTCTCGTTCTTTTTCTGTTTTGCTTTAATGTGCGGAAGTGGGAAGGCCTGACGGGTGTTCGTTACGAGGACGGGCACGGGACTCACTCGGGGGCCCAGAGGTGGTTGTCCTGGCCGTCGGGGACTGACTGAAGGTGCTAGCCACGCTCGTCTCGGCCACGAGCCACGTCCCAGTGACCTACTGACGATCTCGATCGTTCCTGCCGTCTCCCCGTCCCACTCTACCTGCTCCTACAGGGCCCCCCTGGCCCCGCGAACCCCCCACTCCGATCTCACGCAGCCCAAACAGGCCCACACTCTGTTTCCCCCACTTCTCCGTCTACCTCTACACCAGGTTTCTTTATTTCTTTCTCTCCTGTACCCTGCAACACTCTCTTTTTTCCACCACCATCGTCGTAACCCCATACCCCGCTCCTCTTCCAACATCTTTCTTTCTTCACGCGTGTCATTCTCAACCTTTCTCGCGATCAAACTTTTATCTTACCGTCGCCTTATTCGACTTTGATATTTACACACTGCCTGTACAGCGTTCTTTTTCATTTTTCTTCCTTTCCTCTTTAACCATTTTTCCATCAGTGATCCGCGACTAACGAGCTTGGTACATTATCGTTGTTGCTGTGTTTTAATTTATATTTTGATCGTATCTCCTTCTCACTTCTCTCTAGGGAGGACCTATCCATTAGCCAGATCGACGCACAGAAAAAAAGTACACTTTAAAGCATATACTTTTTTTGCAACTAATCATCCCATTTAAAAATTTTTTGTTTCTATCTTTGTACTGTAAGTATATTCATGTATTCTTAACTGTTATTCCCTATATTGTCTTATCGCTATGTAATAGAATACCAGAAAAAAATCGGCAGGAGTGCATCCAACTGAAGCGAAAGAACAAAAGATTAAATAAATCTAGGTGTTAACGTGGATTATTACTATGCTCCGAAAGATCAATGCTTCGAAAAAGAGCGCGAGCGTCGTTTGTTTCTCGCCAGGCATAAAATCCATGAGCTCGTTAAAAACCCTTTGAATTCCTGCTGCGAACGGGTTATTCATGCAGCTCGAACGATTTTCAAAATCTCTTTTAATAAAGCGATATTATTCGCCAACGATACTCCAAATATGCAGTTTCTAAATTTGATCCACCCGACCGAGCTCGATCCGAATGATCAAACGATTTAAAATCAGCAGTACCCCAGACGTTCGATTGAATTTTCTCTACAGGGTACTCCGATGAAAATTGTTATATAAGCTATATATTTATACATCTGCATGTGGAAACTCGAGTCGGAAGGTTTTAGCCAGGGATAAGTGAGCTGTCTTAGATATTAAAAGGAGATTGCTGAAGAGGCGGCGATCTCGAGCATAAAATTTGATTTCTCACGAAAGGTGATTAGCCGGCTGAAATATTAATGATAGGAGAGTTTGCACTGATTCGTTGAGTTTCGAGGTCCGTGCAGGTATCGCAGCTGGTCTCGTGGGAGAGTAGCACACGCCCTCGTTTCTCCAGTCTCCCTCTCGCGAAGATTTTTTTTAAATTCAAGCCGACATTGATGGTGCAGTTCCTTGGGCTATGCACGCCGGGCCCCCTCCCCCCCCCCCCCCTCTGTTGGCCATTTCCTCGTCCGAGCATCTTCGCTACTCCAGTCACGAATCGCGTCGATCCCGAGCCAGGGACGAACGGCCGATACACTTTCGTACGATGAAGATTGCGTTGAAAGATTCTGTCAAATAACCATCCTCCCTCTACTGCATTTAACACCACGCAGAGATTTTTCCCCACTACAACCAATGCATACAAATCGTACCTATCAACACCCCCCCCCCCCCTTCTCTTATTCGCCTCAAATTAGCACGTTTCCTTTAAAATTTGCCCTCGAATTTGTCCTAAATACACTGTAGTGTTGTATATAGTATTTATGCATATGTATAGCAAAGCATTCCATCCGCGTGCAGAAAATTCCCCTCGAGACGCAAATGCAAGCAGGTTAAACTGGTCGAATATATATATATACATATACGCAGTCGCGGATACGAAAGGATTTTATTGAATCGCGCGAGGAATAATTCAAGACTAAGAGCGAGAAACGATGTAGCGGACGATTAATGGAACGAAGGAGGAAGGAAGAATTACGAGGTGAAATATTCCGACACGAGAGATTCTGTTGGCGATTTTTCGGACCCGAGCCAAATAGCAAGGATGCATTTCACGAGACGACGCGTGCCTCCTGACAAACGGATGCATGTGCCTTGCTTCTTATTATTTCAGTCACGAATCGCGTCTCGCGATATAATATGACGAATGGCTCAGCCAGTTTTCTTCAAGATTCCTTCCACTTCCGTTCCTCTCGTGTCACCCCCCCCCCCCCCCTCCCCTTTATAGCGTACATTCGCAGTCTCGTACATTTCTACAACAACATTCGATCAATTTTTATAACCTCCAAACCTGTAACAATCTGCTCGAACCAGCAGCGGAACATTTTTTGAGGTTAAGTTTGATTTCTTTTTTGGACGCTTTCCTTTTCTTCGTTTGCAACGGACGGAGAATGATTTGCGTAATAGAAGTCGATAAGAAACCGAGTTGAAAGCAGGAGCCAGGCGCGTTCTGACCCAGATTTCTCACCCGCATGGAGCTAACTCGTCCATCCGGAAGTGGTTTATGGTAGCCGACATACGCGAAGAAGGATAACGTCCGCCGACTGCAGATAATACGTGAAAGTGCGAGTGAACCATTCCACTAACGCGCTTCTTCCACCACGACTCTTCTCTCCCTCCTACAACGTTAAAAAAAGACCATTAATATTTCACATGAAACTACGGTCTTTGGTTAATCTCACGCTACTCTTTTCGCCGACTTGTAATTAGTATCGGACATTACAAAGATTCATTTTTAAAACGTCGTATTACTGTGATTTTCACACGAGAGAACGTCGCACCCCTATATTTTTCAACAGGTTCTGTTGTAGTTCGAAAGATATATTTCTCTTATATAGTCCGCGTGAATCAAGGATTTAAATTTGGTCATTTTCTGGGCGTCATATTTCGTTAGGAGCCGAAATAGGGGTTCTTCGTGAAGGGTCTTAATGATGATGCTCGCAGGTGGGCTGGGGCGTCTCGAAAATTCCATCCCTCTGTGCAAGGGGTTCCCCGAACGAACCCTCGACTCGTTGCATTTTTTAAAACTACCTGAGAGACGAGCATCATCAGCAACGTAGAATCCTTAATTGATCTGAATCTTCTCATTCTGATTTACCGTCGGCGTCTGCACTCTAACTCTAATGTCTCTTAACCTCCAAAGTCCTTTAAGTGGCCGTGTATTTTCATGATCTGTGAGAATTTCCAGTCTACGAACCTGTCAAAGATACTTTAGAAAAATAGTCCAGTCATTCCGAGCAGTCGCTCTGCTTCTTACGAACTCCAACTTCATTATATCGAAATTAGCCTGTGACGCCTCTGTGACTCTGAAGATTTTGAAATTCGAATATTACCGTACCGGCGACGGGACGAGTAAATTCATTCGAATAATCATTGCAATAATCATTAGGGTCTATCTCTGTCTAGTCATGCTTCACTTTTTTATAATTTGTTGAAAGGTTAGGAATAAGTAATTATGCAGTAGTTTCCCTCTGAAACTTCCTGTTTCCAATTTAACTCTAACTCCTTACAACAAAAGGCTGTGATTGTTTTCGCGATCAACTCTCGTCCAATTATACCGTTCCACTCGAATTTCTCCAAATAAAAGGTCCAATCACGAATCCAATGGAATCGAAAATTTTTACGCTCCAGAGAAGCAACTCGAGGCGTGGCTGTATATTCGTGAGCAGGCAGAGGTGAATTTACCCTCCCCTCCCCCCCCCCCCCCAACGAACTCACCAACACCGCTACAAGCCGCACGATATCTCGACGTGTTTGATTTCATGCGTGAATTATATCGTCCCACAAATGATAATTTACCCTCTAAAAAATTCGTAATAATCAAGAATCTGAAAAAAAAGTGAAATTGAATTGAAGGTTTTTTTCTTTGTGAGTCGCCGCACTCGCCCTATGCCATTAATGTTTTGTTCTGGATAATTGAGATGCCGTCAACGTCACTACAAAAGCAAGCACCGCATACCGTAACTTTAATAATCGTGTTCAGTGTCAGTTAGGAGTTTGGACGTTATACATACAGATATATAAATTTATCATTACACCGATTTCACGTACGGAAATTGGTCGGGAAGAATTACGGAAGGCTCAACCAGATTTGCTCGGCTGCATTCGACGCATCCGTGAAGCGACGCGAATGACGCAGGCAGGGAACGATACGATGCGACAATTCTGAAAACCGTGGGTCATGGTGGTTGGATTCAAAAGAGGAAACAGAAAAAGAAGAAGAAAAAAGTAAAGAATCTTATATAATCGAGGAAGGCGGAAGATTGAGAGAAGAGTGTGTGACGAGAGGAGGAAAGAAACTGGAAAATATGTTCGGCCCTAAAAAGAGACGGTAGAAAGGTGGGCTATTAGGTGAAAGCGGCCCCAAAAATTAATCTCCGGGTCTCAGCGCCGCGGTAGTGTTCCAAAAATAGCGAGGGCCTTGCTATACGGACCCCTTCATCCTAGACTTTCGTTCCACAGACCCAAATCCACGCTTTGGTAAACCCAGTCTCGTCATCTCTCTACCAAACATCGCGTATACCATATGCATATATAAGTATACTCGCTTTCTTAGCCGCGTTAGCCAAATTCACTAGCGTTTCGTAGCCGGCATTTACATACGCACGTGCTGCCATCTATCTCGCAAACACAGGCATTCACTCGGCGCCATGATAAACCGAGCAATAACGCGCCACGAATACTATATATATATATATGTATAGCGAGGGAGGAGCAGCAGCAGCAATAATAATAGATAAGTGAGCGTGTCAATTCTGTTTTCGATCACATTATTTGCTCGAAAAGAAGATATATCGCTGGTAACGCGATGTACTGCTGGTGCAGCTGTGTGCCGGATTTCACGAGAATTAGGCAGTTGGTAAACAGAGCCAAGCTGATATAGGCCAATTATCATGTACGTTTGGTGTGTAAAGCGGAAGAAAATAATGAATCGTATATATTAGCGAGGTTATGTTGCTCCGTAGCAAATATACGAGCGTGTACGAAATTCGAGAAGAATGGTTAATTTACGTGTGATTTTCCGTAGCGTTAGAGGAGTGAGAATTGAAATGATTCGGAAATGTCGATATCCTAATGGTACAAATATCCCCAGGGCATCGTTAGGACGCTTCTGAGATATCCGCGCGTCCAGTGGACATGCTGAGAGTTTCCCCGGAACATCGTGTTCCATCGGAGTAATAATAAGGAGGGGAAAGAAATAAATGCTCGTTTACTTCGGTCGAAGCTTCGTCTGAAAAACACGATCTAACGTCGTGGCACGGAATTACCGATTGGCTCGCAGGATCGTCAAACGAATGCGTGCCTTCACAATAGCCATTGTTCGCGCACCGTTAACATTGCACTTCGATAATAACTCGTGTCGAATATCGCGTGAATAGTGTCAAGCTGCCGAAACACTGTGTGTTCGAGTTATGTACTCTATACGGATCCTGGTCCCTTTCTCTGTAAACATATATATATATATATATATATGTACTATTTTAACGAAATAAAACTCTCGACAAGTAATTAGATATGCATACACTACATACATGTACAATTATGTAATCTCCAAATACCGTAAAAACACAACAGTGATCAACATTGTACAACCCATATTGCGTCGTGTAAATTTAGATTGAGTTGTCAAAGCACAATTTCACAGTTGTTATTATGAAATAATTAGTTTATAAACTCGAAATAAATTTACTTTACGTGACACGTACACGATAAAGTGCTATTAATACACCAGACGCGTGTCGTTGTGAAAAATTGTAATATTAAATTGATAATTGTGCCAATGTAGCGAAGATAAATGAGTTTCGTTAGATGGTACGAGAGTGAAGAAACACAACCAAGGGAGATAGATGGATAGAGAAATTCATCAATGGAAATCTAACAGATGTCTTACATGGAGAAGAGAGTGCAGAATCTCAAGACGGATGACGTGCAAAATGAATATATCAGCTTGCAAGTGTCGCTCGTATCTCACGTCCTAAATACAGTATTCAAGTGCATAGTAAATGATACCCAAGATGGTCCAGTTTGCACCGGGAAATACTCTCAACGAATCATCATTCACTCCTCCATAATTGAATACCGTTCGAAGAAAGGTTCGATGCGTCATAGGCAAATTAGCTGCTGGCTTGAGATAAGCGGCGCTTATCTGCAGGGACAAAAATCTTTGCGAAAGAAAATTGGGGGAGCTGCTACGTCACAGGTGAGGGAAGGAAATAATAGGAAAACCGAGACGTAGAGAGAGGTTAGGTTCCCCCAAAGGCCGGAACTGAGGTATCGAATATAACGGAAAGTAGCGGGGTTTCCTCGAGGTGTCGTCCTTGTTCGCGTGCAGGATAAGAGTTATTAAAATTCGGTAAGAAAACAGAAGGAGAGCCACCCTTGGCAGAGTCGATGCGTGACAGGTGTGCCGTGACGCAATGCGTGGTACCGTTAGCCGTGCACCTTACACGCCAGCTGAAACCCCATAAGAGCGTATATAAAATGCAAGCTGCGCTGTACGGCGACACGGTGCAGCGCGCAGGAGAAGACCGTGCGAGAAATTCGGCCCTAACGTGAAAGTGACAAAGGAAAAAAAAGAGACGAGAGAAAGAACGGTAAAAAAACGAAAGGATCTCGGTCAAGTCCTTGATCCCTCGCTCTTGATCCAGCGGTCATAGTAATTTCCAGAATTTTCCAAGCAAACCATTCTCTCTAGAAATCCTGTGGTTAGCCCGATAAAATTCCCAATCGATATAGCAATTCGTGACTCGTGAGCGAGTTTCCCACTCCCGAATTCCTTCTCGTGTGTAGCAGCTTTCTGCGTCCACATCCATTGTCCTGCCGCCGGAGCGGCGCAGAAAGCGCAAAATTAAGGCGGTTATCGCAACGCGGAAAATTGGCCTCACGTGGATGTTGAGAACTTTCACGGGCCTCTCTCTCTCTCTCTCTCTCTCTTTCCTGCTCGTTAAATTAAAAGGGAGTACACGACAGGGGGAGTCTCCCTCTCTCTCTCTTTCTCTCTCTCTCTCTCTATATATATATATATATATATATATATGCTGTTGCAGGATTCCAGCAAAGAAAGCCAACGACACCGAGTCCTGCTGAATCTACCAAATTATCAGGCGACGTTCAAACAGTAGCCGAAACCATTTCCTAACGAACTTTCTCCACCCTGAGGGGATGAGGGAAAAAGAGGAGGGGAAGGAAGAGAGAAGCGTCTTGAGAAAAGGAAAAACGAGAAAACTCGTTGGAGATCGAAAATTCTTGGCTGGCTCGGTGGTGCGAATGAAACTTTGCCAATTAAGCGAAATATTTGGACAAATGCGAGAAGTGTGATTGGTCCAGTCATCGGGCTCAGCGGATCTCTCCGAGTGACGATACTGAGAGAGAGAGAGAGAGAGAGAGAGAGAGAGATGAAAAAATGCAATGTTCGAGTAATGAGCGGTTCTCGACCTAATGCGTAATTGTGTGTTTTCGAGAAGAGCCCATGCACCGAAGAGAGCTATTTGCGATTTATAATATGTTTTGCTGTGGTCCGGACGAGTTACATTCCTCCTAAATGACGTCTCGTATATCGAGAACCGAGAGATGAAATCCAGTTTGCGTTTCTTCGCTCCTCCTCCTCCTCTCTCTACCCCCTACCATTTTCTATATCTCGCTCTTTCAGGCTCGAAGAGTGGCTCTCGCCAACAACCGTAAACGGACTCTCTTCGGTCTCTCTCCGTCTACGCGGCCTTATTCGCGACATAGAGAACCGGAGGAGGAAGGCAGCCACGAAGAGAGACGTGAGAACGTTGACACACTGACTCGCTACCCCACATACCCTTTTACCTTTTCAACGTGTGCTTCTACATACGATATATATATATATATATAAATATGTACATCCCTGGTAAAACACGAAGAAGACAATAACGAAATTTGTAAATTCTTTGGAAATTGCGCACAATTGAATGGACGAGTCGATTGCCTGGAAAATTTAGGAATACAATCGATTGTTAGAGGAACCAACTATAAAAGCAATCGCGAGACAATCCATTATAAATTGTAATGATTTCATTGGTCCTATGTTATGTTATATATAGGTATGTATACAGCTTGCTTCTCTATATGTAAGTAGATTAACGTCTTCATTTATTCTCAACTGCTTTCTATCGAGGGATTATCACAGATTCACGTATGTACACACACGCACACATGCACATCCGCAGGATCGACGGGACGCAACGAGCGCATCGCCGTCGTTGGCCGATAAATATCAATGAGAGACACGAGTGAAAAACACGCGCGGCACGATCTTAAAGAGTTATAAAACTCGCGGCGTGAGAGACGATGGCTCGGCGATAGGAGAATCGGATTTCTCGGCTTTATCGGGCGACCTTGAAAAATTGCAAGTGGCACTGGATATCCAGCGGGGGAGGGGGGGGGGGAGGAAGCACTGTTCACAAAATTCATCCCTCTCGCATGATAAACACAAACCTCTTTCTCGTGGCAGAAGAAGTGTCGATGGATCCGTGTGTGTGGGTGTGTGTGTGTGTGATGCTGCAGGGTATTAATCCTAATGCACAAACACTTGTGGGGCACTGGAGTGTGCGTATAAGTCTCTCTGGTGGTAGCACGATTATTACTCGGAGGGAAGATCCTTCCGGTGCTCGGCTGCGACGATTCTTTGCCTGCGATTCGCGGACGGAACGGCTGAAAAATCGACCAAGCGACGCGTGTGAAATGCTACGCCGACGAGTTTGCCGAGTACGTTCGTTGTGAGACCACCAGAAATCAAACGCGGCCTCTATATACTCTCCCCTCTCGGGGTCGTCGGCTTTCACCAAAAACCCTCGACTGTCTCTGGCTATCGCACCTCTCCTCACCTGCTGCTTCAACCGGGGAACTCCGAATTCCAGCACTTTTGCTTCTATAGCTGCTCTTCGCTGCTTCCGAGTGGACTTTTACGATATTTGTGTGCATGGTGTGTATAGATACTTTGATGATCGATGGCTTCTTCAGATTGAAAACTGTCGATATACTCTATTGTTTCATATTTACTTTATTCGTCTTTCGCCAATGAACATTATCGAAATTTTATTCTTTTGTAAATGATTTATTCGTTTTTCACAAGCAAAGGAACTCCGAATTCCAACACTTTTGCTTGTGTTTAACTTTTTGCCTGTTCCCACAACTGGATATTAAAGAAATATGTGTGTGTAGATACTTGAATTATTGTAACGATTGTGGACTTCTTTTCGTTGACAAGTGTTAACATTTAATTATTTTAGTTTTGATATATTCGTTCTTTGCAAATGAACACTGTCAACATTTCACAGTTTTGATTATAAAAGGTTGGTTTTTTGTAAATGATTGTCGTAGAAATTTTATTGTCGTATGTGTGATCCATTTGTTATTTCGTATTTTTACTATATTTTGATCATGATCTATTCGTATATTACAAAATAAAAATCATTTACGTATATTCTTCCAAGTCCTGTTTAATTTTCCCAAGTAGATACTGTCGATATCCTCAGACCCTAACCTAAAGTTATGCTGCAAAAACTGACCATAATATATATACATGACGTAAAAATGAATAAACTTCTTGAGCTAAATATATATCTCCACACTCATTTTTTTCTTAAACGAATACACATTTACTAAACTTCTAACTACGCTCTTTTAAGAAACAAAAATTGTTGTGAAATAGTTACTTCGCGAGATTTATTAATTTTCGCGTTTTGTATACAATCGGTTTTAACGACAACTTTACATATATGTATATATATAAATCAATAATTAATTTCTTCCACGTGATTACCCACCAATCTTCACAATTCTACATGTTCTCAGTGATTTAAAGCGACCTTTCTCATAATTGTGAATGAGTCCTGAATGCCACACACACACGAACGTGAAACATTCGGAAATCCGGTCCCCCACAAGGACAGGAAAAAGAATTTTATCGCTGCGTCCGCGCCACTGCTACTTTCTTTTTTCTTAATCATCGTGTCAGAGGAAGGTAAACGGAGCAAAGTTGAATCACACGCTCGCTCGCCTACGAGATTGGTCGATCTCGCACAAACCGGAACGTAGTCTCTTTCGCTATTGGTCCTGCCCACAAGGCACGCTAGTTTAATAAAAAAAAAATCGCTAGTGAAAGTTTGAACCGAGAAATTTCTTTGAAGAATTCTCCACTATATGATTCACCATTCATCTCCTCTTGTTATTATACACTTACCTTGTTTATTGTTATTATTATTACTAATATGATCATTCGTAAAAGAACTTTCTTTCGTCCAAGGTCGATTGCGTCATCAGTTTCCACGAGTCAACCCCAACGTTGCTCCCCTTTCTTCACAAATACATTTAAATATATATATATACACATAAATCACAAAAAAAAAACAAGAGAAAGAAAATAAAAGAGATTCCCCGCTCCAGATCTGCGGTGATTTTTATTTACTCGGCGATAATCCTCGCATAAATCAATGCGAGTCATTAATATAAAGTTGGGCTACTGGATCAACTTTCGTCGATCGATCTCAGGAAGAGAAGCGTCTAGCACGTCGCTCCACTTTCGTTCATTTTTTCCCTCAACGTAATCTCCAGAGGCGGTGCAGCGCGGAGCTCGCGCAAGGACGAGGAAAAATCGAGGAGGAAACGAACTAACGATGAGTGGCACAAGTTTGATGGAGCTGCTGCTGCTCGCTCGACTCTCAATGCCGAAATCATTTAACGCAGCGTGCTATACGCCAGTGGAGCGGAAACTATGACTAAACGCTGCACCTTCGGTGCAGGAGGAGATTGCTCGACGCTTTAAAATAAAACAGCTTTGTCGTTTATAAGCAACGGAGAGATTAACAAGATTCGACCTATTTAGATCTGTTTATAAGTTACTATACTTGTGTGTATTTGAAATTCGTGCTGGATTTGTGGATTACTGAACCAGTTTGCAATCTGCCTCGTAAAAGCTGTATCGTATGTATACATGCGCAGTATGTATACAGCGTGGTCCGCGTAACACGTTTGCGTTAAATAATATAGTAAAACATGGATTGTAATATTTATCGTTATAAGAAAGTTACGTGTGAATCGAATGATCGGAATATTCAGTGGGAAATTTCGGTACGATCCACGCGTTAGAAATTATTTGGAATAAAAAGAAAATGAGTGGACCACTCTGTATATATTTTTCATATAGAATCGGTGAAATTTGATTTATTGGAAAATATAACGCAAGTTTTATTCTTCTTGCGTAATAAAGGTGCCACTTCAGGAATATCTTCCTGTATGTCTTTGGACCTGAACTATAGTGAAATTGGTCGAATGATGAAATTCCACCGGGATTTATGACGTCACAGCGCTGAACGATGATACGTCAATCATATTGTTACAAGAAAGTTGTATGGTTACGTTAATGTAATTAATTTATCATTTTTGTAAATGGAAACGTCCGTTTATAATATTCGGCAGTCAACATTAGATACAATTCACAGGTTAGAAAATTATTTAGGTGTAGAAGATAAATGGACCACCCTGTACACATACATACTTTTGTACGATCGGTAAAGTTGACTTTACTGGAGAACACTATGCAAGTTTTATTCCTCTTACGTAATAAAGATGCCACATCCGGAAAATCTTCCAATATATCTGTTTGTGGGCCTAAACTACTATTGTACGGTCTTACATGTGTTTGGGCCCGAAGCAGCGAAATCGGTTGATGGCAAAATTCCTGCAGGATTTATGACGTTAGAGCGGCGCCGAGCGATAATAGCAGTCATTGACGAAGGTTTCTCGGTTTCTACGCGGAATGACTGGACATTCCCAGTTTCCATCTCTTCCTCCCTCTACTAAAACCTCTCGCGGATCTGATTCCGGATGAAAGCTGAACAAACTTAGCTCGAAGAGGAATGGTGAAATTGCGCAATTTTTCCACGAGCTTTGACGTCAGCGACCATTCACGGGAGACCCGTTCGGCTTTCACACGGATCTTGCATTGTTGTCTACATACCTACATACGTACGTGATATCCGTTGCAAGAAATCGCGCAATACGGAAGAAAGGAAATGGTTTTCGAAAAGGTCCGCTTTTCTCTTTTCTTAGTGCGCGTGTTCGCTAATTATGATTTATAATAAAAATCTAGCAAAGCAGCTCTGGCTCGAATAACCAACTTCGAACGTACGTGTTACTTCATTTATTAAACGAAAACTCAATCGATAATGATTTCAAAAAATCCTTTTAATTTTATGAAATCATAATATATATATGAATTGTTTACAATATTATTTATAACAACATCCAATCGTAATCGTCAATTAATCAAATTCTTTTCTTTTTGTCGAAATTCTATACCATTAAAATTGGATGAGCTTGTTTGGCAATTTAACCGTGAACTACATACCGGATTAGGTTACATATACAACAATCGCTAGAGTCTCTAATAGGAGGAGGGAGAGAGCAATTAGTTTTGCTCGCGATTAAATCCTAATCTCTCAGATTTCACGTCTCGAAACTCGTTTATAAATTATTCCGAGCGTTCGTTCGGTCTCTTACAAGTATTCCGACACACCGAGTCTATTTGGATCATAGAAATAGCTGAAATTCCATTGAAATCTTTGCTCCGGTACAATGAAACATCTGTCCATGCAAATAAAGAGAGAGAGAGAGAGAGAAATGCAATTGTCATATCTATATACTCACGTATTTTGTCCCCATATCTCAAATCTCTGAAAATTACTGAGAAAGAAGAAAAAAAGCTTGGGAGAGAGACTTTCACAAAGCAGTTTCATTGTTGGCACAAATGCCGTTTTAAAACATTAGCTGTGTACGAGTGGATCAAGTATATTAGCCGCTTAAGAACCGCATCGCTAAAATTCTCATAAAAAATCCAAATATCACGTAATATAAGTATTATGCAAAGTCCGATTAACCCACATAATCCGAGTATAAATTTACCGCGACAGTATATATATATATATATATGTATCTTCTAAACGTTGCATTTCGTCTGTTTCTACTCGACGCTCCTCTAGAAATTTACCAGCAGCAGCAGCAGATTAATTTTATTTCTTTCTCCAGAGGTATTTACTTTCGACAGGCTCTCTAATGATGAAAACACGCGAATAAACGCATCGCTCCTATATGTATATATGCATTTTCAATATATAAGATTATTTTCAAGGCTTTTCTCACGAATAATATATATATATATATATGTATAGTAAATTCACGTGGGATTATAGGAGAATCTGGGATTCGCTCGCGCTAGTTCTTTCGCGTTGGTAGAGATAGTAGATCGTCTCTATGAGATATATATATAATTGATCTGATTAAATGAAATAAGAGAGAGAGAGAGATTTACGAATGGCTCGAGGCGCCATGCGCCACGCCAGGAGATTCGATCGAAAAGTTTGACCGATTTCTCGAGCGATTCGCCGAATAGCAGAAATTCGTCGAGCGTTCAACCGATTCAGAGTCGATTTCGATCGGTCCAATCGTTGCACGTTAACTCAGACGGAAGATTTAGACCCGGCACACTTTTCTCTCCTGCGCTCCATCCGATATTCTCACCCATTCACAAATTACCATCACAAATCCCCGATGCTCACTCGCGCGCCCGACGCAAAACCGGCAAAAAAGTCCAATCGTATACCGTCGCTCTCGTCCGTGCTCACCTTCTAACTTTCCTTCTTATTTATATTAGAAAAAACCATCCTTTTACCATTTTTTTTCTCACTGTTAACGATCCAAGTTTTTTTTGCTCAAAAGGAAGAACGAATTGGTTTTAGAAATATCGAGGAGTAGTTTTGGCACAATACAGTAGAATTTTCTCAAAATTCAATAAGAAAAGTGAAATTTTTGTTGGCTTAAATTAAAGAAGAAACTTTAATAATTTTAGGTTTATCTTGCATTATTTTCTTTTATATTTGCATTAGAAAAAAGCTTTCTTAATTTTTCAATAACTTTTGACATTTGTTATTTTTTTATTGGAAAGGGAGCACAAACGAGTTTGAGAAACGTGTCTTTCCCGATTTTCAATATTCGAGTGGAATCTTGCAAGAATTGAAAGGAGATAAAATAGCGATTGACTAAATTTCAGAAAGAAGCTTTAATAATTGCAGTTTTCAACTTCCAACTTTCATTTTTATACTTGTATTGGAAAAAGTTTCTTTAATAATTTTTCTAAACCCATTGAAGACGCTCATTTTTTTATTGCATAAAAATAGCAGACTATTTTAAGAAATATATGTTTTGAAAATTGCAGTATCAGAGTGGAAAGTTTTGAAAATTGAAGGAATAGATGCAACCGTATAACAATTGCATCGTTGGGTTCGAGTGGTTGAAGGTTATTGAAATATCTTGGATTAAGGTCAGCTGTGCAGCTATATCCCACTTGTTCATATAGGTAAAAGCTGAATAGGTGAACCTACGTGGTGTCTCGGACCGGGGATAGTGAGAGCGATGACCCGCGATCGATCTACGGATTAGCCGATCCTCGTTAATAACGTAAATAAACGGATATAAAGGTCGCCTCGAATGGGACCTTAAAACCAAATAGAATCCCGATCTAGCACGAGTGTTTAATACAAAAAATCTATATTCTAAAACACTAAACTTTGACATTATGTCTCATTTACAATTAAGTGAGAAAAAATTCTCGCACAATCGAGTACCATCGTTGAATTTATTCGTAAAACGTGTATTAATGGGAAGAAGAAGAGGAGTCATATCAGAGTGAGTGGAGAACCAACAACGAAGATGAGGCATTTTTTCGAAAGGAACTATATATACAGGGGGTGTCCCATGAACGATGGCCATGTCAATACCATCGGATAGGGGACAAAAATCTAAGTAAAAAAGTTGTAAAAACTTTTTTGCTAGCACCCTTGGTTAAAAAGTTATTTGCAATTAAAGATGATCGATTACAGTAGCCTTCTTAAAGAGGAAGATTGTTTTGGTCGCATTGTAAGGCCAAAAATGCTAAGATTCTGTGAATTAAAATACTAAGAAAAACGCGAACCCAAACATCCACTTGAGCCTATTGAAGTGGTTGAAGGCCGATCGGCAGTTTCGAGTGCGAGCGCCATAAAAACAATCAAAATATAAACACACCATAGGCTCAAGTGGATGTTTGGCTTTGTGGTTTTCTTAGTATTTTAATTCACAGAATCTTAGCATTTTTGGCCTTAATAATGCGACCAAAACAATCTTCCTCTTTAAGAAAGGCTACTGTAATCGATAATCTTTAATTGCAAAAAAGTTTTTACAACTTTTTTACTTAGATTTTTGTCTCCTATCCGATGGTATTGGCATGGCCATCATTCGTGGGACACCCTATACATATACCGATAGATACGGATCTTGCATTGCGGAGAAGGATGATATTTGCAGTGTTCAAGTAGGCGGCTCCCGCGCTTAAGGGGCAAAACAATTGGCTCGTGGGCGTTCAATTATACCAGTGAGACTGAGAAAAGTTGGTGTGGTTCTTGTGTAATTTTGGGTCACTGAATACCTATAGCCTTCTTACTTCTTTTCTCTCGGCACGCGATATCGGCTATCTGGTACCACGTACATTGCGTATATCTAGAGTGAGGCTTTTCTAACGCTCCAAAGCTTCCACGTAAAAACTCATTTATCTGCTTAATTCAATTAAGAAATAAATTTCTTTTTAAATAAAATAGTTTCGACTGTATTTATAACCTTTAGAGCCCGAGCATATTATTTGCTTCTTTCTTTCAACTGTTACAGTTGTTTGATCAATGTTAATGGAGTAAACTTTGAAAATTTTGCCAACACTAACGCGCCACTACTGTGGCTTCCCGGACTATTCGCTCTTTGCATTTAACACTAATATAATAAAGTGAGAATGTATAACTGAATACTTATACGAAAAATTTCCAAGAAAAATGACAAAATTTACCGATTGGTAACGCTAATAATATTCACAGCACTATTACACACTCTCACTTTATTTTATTAGTGTTTGAATGCACAGAGCGAATCAAGGTTAAAAGGGTGATTGTAAAATGTGCACGCTAAAAATTAAAGGTTTTTATAGTTGACGTGAAAACATTTTCTTCCATCTATTTCTTCAGGTTAATTCTGTGATGGGAAAATTTAATTAATCGTCGTAACTCTAAAAATGAATTTTTACGTAAAACCTCTTTGAAGACAAATAGAAACGTGGCTTAAAAACAGTCCTGTGTGTGCATGTGTAAAATATTAGCACATCTTTCGTAATTAACGATATCTACTATATTGTTATGTCTATAGAATTAAGCTCTGCAATTAAAAATGGATTAATCATTGTAACTCATAAAGATAAATTTTTACGTAAAATATCTTCGAATTCAAATATTTAAAAAGGAGCTTAGTAAATATAAATGTAAAAAATTAGCTTCTTTTATATATAGTTAACATTTTTGTGTGTCTAAGTCTTAGGACCAGTCGAACGTTTAAGCCTGTATATTTAGTAAATATAAAAGAACGTTGCTGAAAACACACAATGAAAATAAAACTATAGCTGCGATGTGTACTGGTGTGCATGTATTTGTGTTTCTTCGACGTGTATCGCACGTTTCGCGCTTTTGCCTCGTTTCCATCGAGCTTGGTAGACCGCGAGGCACTTGTAATTATCCGGAGAGGAGATAAATCTTCGTCCTTGCCGAGAGCTGAAGTTTAGATCCTTACAAGACGAATTGCCCTGGTCCGCAACTGCGTCCTCCTAGCTGCTGTGGCAAACAGCGAACGACGCGCGTTCCTGTCGAGACTCGAGCCGAGCCACTGTCGTTCGGTCAACACACACGCACGCACACGTTTACCCCATTATTCCTAATCCAATTTACGTCCCGTCCATCTCGTCGCGATTCCTGACCTACGAGTCATGGACATTTGTCTCTTCTTTCAAAACACTCGACGGAAAAGAAATGATCACCGTTCGAAACTTCATTTACAAGGACAAGTGAGACTGTCGTACGTCGAATTGAGATTCGAAAACAGTTTCAACAAATATTTATATATTTTCAAAATAACTATACATATATATATAGGTAACATATAGAGTATCTCAGACATATTATTAAAAGGTCAAATATGAATTGTTGCAATTGCTTTACACGTCCTTTTAAATTTAACTCAAATCTTTGAGTCCTCTATGAATGATAGAGAATCAATTGATCCTTCGACCCTTTTTTATTTATTTACGCAGGACAAAATGCTGTCGAAGCTTCAGATTTGACTTTTAACCCGCCAATAAGCGCGTGGGCTGCCTTGGACACCCTACTCTCCCATTGATATAAGTTTATGTGGCAATTCACCTTATTGTCATTATAGACTATTAACATGTAGAATAAATATGCAAAGTATATTTAACTTTAATTTATTGGAATCTAAGAAATATATATTAATTGTATATGTATAGAAATTAAAATTGAGGACATTTTTCTATAAGTATTTAAATCCAAAAGGTATATTGCAAACATTGGTATGTCCTATAATTATGAAAGTAAATATTTTCCTTCGTATGCTTTAAAGTGAAATAAAAATTACAAAGTAAAAAATTGAAAATTTTAAATGTTTGTTTACCCAATAATAATAATTAATAGTACAGAATAAACTGAACAAATACAGTGATAAAATTATATATAGGTTCAAAAAAGTCTGAGAGAGAGAGAGTTAAGAATGGAAAATGGTGTTTTTGTGATGAAAATCGTTGGGCCAAGGTAAAACCGTGAGATCTCGGTACGCTCGACTATTAAATCAATCCATGAGATAAGAGATAACGTTACTGTGTACCAATTATCGTGCAGTACACTCGAAAACCGTTGGTATTGTCCACAGAAACGGAGTGAAAGTTGTGCTTTCCCATGCATCACGATCGGACGCACCGTTCTCCAAATTTCGCTTGGTTCTGTTCACGCATGCAGAGACCAGAGGACTCGCAACCAACCGTGCGCAGTAAAGTATTTTAAAAATGTATCGCGAGTAATTATAAACGTGAAAAAAATGGCAGATTATCCAAACAGGATGCAACGAACGTCAAATCGATGGAAAGAAATCGATCGAGTTTGAAATTTCTGGAAACTCTGCATGAGAAATTAACATTGCAGGTTTTTAGTAGTCACACAACAAGGAGAACTATGCTAATCCTTGGCTCACTTGAAAATTACCGCGTGCTACTCTCGTAATTAAAAAGCACGATGCATTAAGCGATCTCATTAAATTGAATGCCACGACCGAACAATGTCGCGTCATTTATTTTCCTGTCCATTCCCGAGTGCGACAATAATAATAAGCGAACGAGCGATTAATCAGCTGTCAGCCCACGGGATATGCGCATTCGATTATCGAATTTTTAACGAAGTATCGGGACACCTGGGATGTACCATGGAGATTTTTGGCAAAACTCGCAATTCCATTTGCAATATTTTTGGCAATTTTGCGTGGCGTTCCTAACAGTATTTAACTCGTCGATCGTTAATCACCTTTGGCAGGTGGCGTAATCCTCCAACGATCCTACCTCCTTTCACCTCTACTCTACTCTCCGCATAGACAAAAGTAGAAACGTTCCTGCGAGATTCCATCAAGGAAAGACCTTGGCAACTGCACCACCGAACTACGATTTAATATCCTTGACCTTGTGCGAATGATAACTTTGCAAGAGAGAGAGAGAGAGGACTCAGTGTATCCTTGAATAACCTTGGACTTGAAAAAAAGGTTCTTCTAACATTGACCTCTAGCCAAGGTCATTATCTGTACGAACACCACTGTGTTTTTATAAAGTGAATAAATCCTTCAAAAATTCTTATCGATCTATACCATAATCATAAACTCAAAGATAATGCTTACAAAATTTTAGCCATTTCAACATTTGATAAAAATAATATTAAACTATAGTTATTTTTAATTGAGTTCGTCAAGTTACACGTCCTTGCAGGCACTTGAGTAAAAAAAAAGTGAACATCCTTGACCGTGTGTAAATGCGCAAGTTTCTAAGAGAAAGAATCCAGTCTTTCTGACTGACTGTGAACTTGAACCAGGGTTCTTCTAACACTGACTACTCCTCAAGGTCATCATCTGTGCGAACACGATTGTTCCTATAAATCCTTCAAAATTTCTTATCGATCTACCAATCGTAGACTCAAAGATAACATTTCCAACATTTTATCAATTTAGAACTGATATAACAATAATATTAAACTAGTCAATCTTAATTATACGTTCGCACCAGGCGGCATAATCCTATACTTGCAGGCGTTCGAGCGAAGGAAAAGTTGACATCCTCGAGACTGGCTTGTGGTTGTGCGTGAGTGTGTGAATTTGTAAGAGCGAGAGAGAGAGAGAGAGAGAGAGAGAGAGATGAAGTCTGTCTGAAATTGTGCAAAAGGACCTCGAACTTGAAAAAAGGCTGGCCTGACATTGACCACTGGTCAGTTGGTCACGGTCATCTGCACCTACGCGAACAGAACTGTCCCTAACGCGATTAAACCCTTGGTAAAATTCTCACCGACCTACCAATCCCAGCCGCGCACGCTGCACGCAAGGCCAAATTAAGGCGAAACACCGACAAAAGTAAAAACAGTGACCCACTTTTTGGTCCGGTCCCCCTTTACCTTGCATTGTTTATATACCGCCTAAATACAGAGATGCCAGCCTTCTCATCAATCTTTCAACAGGTTTATATATCGATTAGGCCAAAACATTGAGCAAAGTAAAAACAACGACCTATATATTCCTTTATATAGTCTATTTATTTCTAACATATTATCTCGTCGTGTATATTTTCCAAGAAAATCTGCCGATAACGAGCTGCTAGATCCAGGCGAGAAACGAGGAAATATTTCGAGAGAGGATGTTACGCGTTTAGAAATTGTACAAAACAGAGAAGGTTGGATAGAAGCGTGAATTGAAATTAACTGGGAGCATTGGCAAAAGTAAAAATACCGGCCTACATCCGCATTCCCGCTTACTTAGCGCGCGTCGCGCGATAACGTGTTCAACTTGACGATCATTTACCCCCTCTTAATTCGTCTTTTTTATTCTAGCCAGCCTCGATTAAAATTCGAGCAAAGCGAGAGCCGGAAGTGGAGGATGCTAATTTCTCAATTTTTGCATAAAATAATCCACTGGTGTTGCAAAGAGCAGGCTTGGTGTGGGTCAATTTATAGCAAATTCTTATTGTGACATATATATATATATATAACTCCTACAATATCTATATAGTAAATTTTTGGAAATTGAAAGAGGCTCGGGTAGAAAAAACAGGACATTCTAAGAAAATGATTTTTTATATTAAAATAAAAATTATCTAACAATATAACATAACATGCAAAATTCTTCTAAAATTCTAATGACAATTAATGCTCCATGAGTATAAGAAAGACGTATTTGCTGAAAGTTTCAGTAACGAATGCTTTTTCCAAAGTAGCCTGACAGAACAATAGAAATGGAGACCTTGCTGAACGTCATCTGGTCGCAGTAAGAATTCGCGTTATCTTTGGAATAATCTGTTGGCACAATAAAGCCAGCAGACGTAGTAAACGAGAGAGAGAGAGAGAGAGAGAGAGAGAGCGGCGCGTTCCTGGACCGTAATAAGAATTTATCGTTTCGCGTAAAATCTGCCATTCGTCATACGAGTGTCGACGCTATATATATAGTTTCGTCGATTGGAATTTTGCCTAAAGTTTGCCGTTGCTTGAAAAATACGAGGAGGCGAGAAGAAATAAGAGGGAAAAAAATGGATTTGCAATCTTAGTGTGTCAGTGTGCCTATATGCTAATCGGTCGACGATGAGCAGCGTAAACCGAGTCGAGTCGGCAATCTGCTCGACGCACACGGAGACAAAAATACTGGTCTTACTCTTACGTTAAGTTCCCTCTATTCCGGCCTTTATTGGTGGTCGTGAGAGACTCATCCGGGAGAGTGTAGAGAGAGTACATGTACATACATGTAAATATAGTATACTCATAATATACATATATATATACCTATATATACGTGTTGGGGCTACGCTACGTGGGAACACAAATACCACATTTGCCATGGCACAGGCAAATCCCAACGAAAAACTTCTTTTCTCCTTCGTGAACCAATTTGCAAATCATTCGAGCTGTCTTCTTGTGTCTGACCACTGTGTCCACGACTACTTGACAAAGTGCTATCGATCAACCTTTATACATTTTACACGCTCTTCGATTATATATATATATATATATGTATAATAAAATTAACAGTGTCAAATAACGTAACCATTTTCCTCCTTCAATCACAACACGATCGTCGGTCAATTAATTATATAATTGTTACAAACGTTCGAGTTTATTGCGTTAAAAAAAAAATACTTGGAATCGGCAGGATTCTCGTCGAAATGCACGCAAACGGAAATCTTGTTATCGAATTTCGTTGTACCGCTGTTAAATTATTGCGTTTGCAAGATTTGTTTGATTCGTTGAAAAAATTTACCTGTACTCACTCGAGCGTGATATAAGAGGGGGGTGCGAGAGAAAGGGAATGAAAAGCACAGAAGAATTAAGATGAGTGTGGTATATGAAGAGGAGGGAGGGGGGGGGGGGTCGTGGGTGCGATTTCAACACTCGCACTATAACGGTACTCGCTTGCGATACACGAACGGTAGAAAGTAGTTTGATATTTCGAGTATCTGCCTGGCTGCCAATGCTCGGTGGTCCCTCGGTGTGCGTGTCTCTATACGTTAATAAGAGAAGCGAGTATGCCGGGACCAGCTGAAACCAGTCTTGAAAAGTTGAAAACGATCGAGACCCAGAAACGCAGATGTTTACATTGTAACTCAATTAACGACGTAATTACTGTGATGCAGTAATTAGTGCTACTTATCATCTTCATCAGGTTCCTCAGTAATAAGGTTATCTCGAAGAAAATATATTCACGATCTTCGGGAAGAATTTTTTTAAACCCCCCACTATTTTTCCTCCACGTGCCAAACAATTTCCTCTCTGTATTTAACCATAGCAAATTTGCGATGCTTCCTATCGAAGCCATTCTTAACCATACCTCGATCGTCGAGCCGTCAGTCGAGAGAAATAAATGACGATGGTAAATCTTCCCTTTGGAAGAAATTAAATTTAAGACGCATTCTTTATCTTTAACGAAGCAACTGTACGTCCCGACGAGACCTCTCTTATATCTATCCTGCAGCTTTCATAGAATTATCGCTTTACCACCAGAGACGTTACGAGGTTTACAGTTTACTCGTATGTACCACACCGTAATATAACGTCGCGCGATAAGATTTTCTAATTAATTGTTCGCAATTAGGGAATTTTCACGAGCCTTTTAATTCGCGATAATTCGCAATCGAACTGGCTCAACCATGTACATATACCGAAGCCTCTCCTCTGGAATTTCGAAAGGAATGAATATTATAATTGAAAAAGTATCTCTCGATGCTAATTGAAGTCATTGAAGCGTGATGGCGTCATTGATGGATAAGACGAGATACAAAACTCACTCGGATTACGAAGATGGATCGAAGTCTAACATCGGCATAGATTTATTTCGTACAGAGACTCAAAGCTCGCATATATATATATATATAGCTATAATTCACGCCGGAGCCTCGCGTCTATCTCCATGCAACAATTAAATTTCATCCTTATCGACGATCAAACGCTTCGTTTCTTTCGAGTTGCGAGAAGCGGAGAAAAAATCAGTCCTTTGAAAGGCGCGCGCGATAATTGAATCTGTGCGCGTCCCGTTGGGTTAGGAAAAATTGATTTTCTCGGATGAGAGAGAAAAAGGAGCGAGAGAAAAATGAGAAGAAGGATCAAAGGACGTACTGTCTGAGAGAAGCCTGGATGTGTTTAGTGCTATCACCCTATACATATATATATATATATAGACACGCCTCTCAGTTACGTCAAAAAGACCTCCCCTCGATATTAAAATTCCTTATTAAAAAAGGAGAAAAAATCCAAGTGGCAATAAATCCTAGCAATTTCAAATTTAACTCCATGCATTGACTTTTTTTATCAGGTTATCCATCCCCGCGGCTCGCACCTGTATCATTAAATATTTAGACCATCGCTTTGCGTCGCTCTTCTCATCCATATTACCGGTTATTTTCTCGAGCAAAAACTCAAGAGTGGTAGGTGGAGTTCCGATTTCTCTGAAGGAACGTCATAGTCGGTATAATAATGTTCAATTGGAACTAAGAGCATATATAGGTATAGACCAAATGCAACGGTAGGATAGTATACATAGGAACGTGTAATTCTTGACGGATAAATATTGGCCTGGTAGGATAGTAAAAGCTGAAAACACTTTGCGTCGACGAATTTCAGTTGCGGAATGAAAAGGTTCGGCTTTCTATATACATATATATATATATAGGGTGGTGGAGAAAAATGTAGCCGTATTTACGAGCGATCCGAATTCTGTATCCCGGATGTATAAATATTGTCAACGATCGAGAGATTCGTCCTTTCGCGCTTTCTAATAAGTCGATGACACGGTATGCTGCTGGCGTCAATAACTCGTTAAGTCACCGGAGTAACGCTCACTTTCTCTTCCTACGTACGAATTTTCTATTCCGCTCAACGCCTAACTCCCCCTCCCCCACAAGATCCAGTGCCTCGCGCGCGTCATCCAGCCAAACGACAATGACTCACCGACGAACTCTCGACGCTGCTTTGCATCAAGTTTCACTCGATGACGCAACGCAATAATAAAAAGTGGCCCACATTGTCTTTGATAATCGACTCTATCGACCACGAGCACGCTTTTTCCTCCCGCGTGCTCGCGATCCTCGATGATTCTTCGGGAACTCGATATCGACGCGCGTGACGGACTCGCGTTGTCTCGCAAGTGCAACCGGAAGTACCAACGACTTATTGGAAACGCAGCGTGGATCCTAATAAGTTACTCTTACTCTCGTCTCTCGCTGTGTTTACTGTTAGCTTTCCTGGGAACATCCACCCACCCCCCAGAATCAACCAAGCTCCACTTTTGAAAATCCTCGCTTCGGTATATAAGATTTACTTCCGGTCGATAATTAATTCTACGGCCACTTTGTTCTCTTCCATCGCCGTGCCTCGTTTTTTGTTCAAGCGATGCAACGGATAAATTGTTACTACTCGAAGGATCGATGTTCGATGTATACGGACGGATTATATTTTTCAGGAGCGTTCGAACCGTTCTTCTCCACTGGGAGAGGTTGCAAGGTTTTTTGTAGGATCGAATTGTGATTATTTGAGGTTTTACGTCAGTTGCATGTAAGAGTAGAGTATATACCGAATCGAGAAGAAGAGTAATGAGAGAGAGAGAAATGTTATGGAGTGTTTGGTGGTACACACTACTATATATATACCTACGTGTAGAGCATCTGTACTCGTTGACCATCCTACGGTCATTCAACGAGAAGCTACGAGAGCTACGCCTTTGGATCGCTGGGCTGCACACTTTCTCCGACTGCATATCTCGCGCATCCGCAATGGCCGACGTTCTGCTCGTAAATGGGATAACTACTATAATATAATACCTGTATACACTTTATAGGTCTTTCTCGCTAGCTAATATCCGCCAAGCTTCGATATTTTATAGCGGAAAAAAAGCCATTCGCTAATTATACCGAGGAGGGCTTTAGCGACAATTAATGACCTTTTTTCACCCCTTACCCCCCCCCCCCCCCTATCGCGACTTTACCCTCACACTGTACCTGCAACACGAGCACACGAATCGAAAGAATAAATATTTATAAACTCGTGTTTATCAAAATTATACAGCCTTGTAATCATCCGTTATGAATCAGTGGCTATAACGAAGCTATTACCTAGCGTTAATATGGTTTGATAATTGATAAATTATACTCTGTATTATATAATAATAGTTTATATCCCGCGTTAATTATATATTCTAAGATATTGGCTGTAATTATTATCGCGTTAATTTAGCAAGATTAAGGCTCGATGAATATTATTTGCCATGAAAATTTGATATCCACATATATAGGTACCCGTCGCGCGTGAAATTTATACTTTGGTTAAATTTTTGTCGTGGTGGTTCGAATCGCTCTGCTTTTGCTATATTCGCGCGGAGTAATTTTATGTTTCAATGTCGAGGAATTAAAATTGACCGAATGATCTCTAATAGGATCCGAACGATGCTTTGGAACGTTCGCGACTATTACTATATTTATTAGCGCAATAACAGCCAGTGAAATCTATCTTGAAGCACGTTGTTGACCTGCAGCAATGGTTTTTCTTCAAGCTTCGAAGCATTCGGTTTAACGCCGCTGCGTGTTGACGACTTTTTTTTCTAGTTTTATTATAGTTCGCGAACGTTGAAACTCGCACTTAAGTTCAATTGCTATGTTTATCAATTGAACCTGCCGGTAGAAATGCGAATACCGACGCTGCTACCTCACGCAAATTCCAGCGAAAAGTACCAGGATCGCATGCAGCCGAAGGTTCTGCAATTTGGATCCTCGCTCTTCTTCCCTCTCTCTCTCTTTGTCTCTCTCCACTTATCTGTCTATCTCTTACTCTCTGTTTTGCTTTATGTATCCATTAGAATTTTTTACAAACTAATTAATTAACGCTTTACACCATTTAAGATATAATTAGACCTTTCACGAGTCACTCGGTCGCACATTAAAATGCTGTCGGATAAATTTCAGCTGAGAAGATCCGTAGGATAAGGAGCAAGGAAAAAGGTGGAAAGTGAATGGCTTCGCATAAATCTGCTTGAAAGGTTTTGTTATTGTTACTTTCCCAGAAAATCATATCTTGTAACGAGGAACGGACCAACTGTGCGTAGAAGACTGACGGGAACAGATTTCCCAGTCACTAAAAGCAATTTATGTATACAAAGCTCTTTATCGTGATTAGAAGTAGAGCTGTAGGGGATGAAATGGAACAGAATCCAATAGATTATATACCATAAAATTTTACAGTTCTTAAGAAAGAAGCATCGAAATCACAACTATATATCTATAACTATTTGAAACTTGCAAGTGAGCATTTTTTATACGACCAACATTGGACAAATAAATCTCTTTCGATGACAAAGGAAAACTTAATGCTCAATAATCTGTGACTAAAACGAAGAAAGACTCTCTCGTTCGTTTTAGGGTCAACGTAATTCCCAGCATTCTATAAGATTTCTATACAAATCCTATATCAATCTCATCGTATTCTCTTTCGTTTCGTATATAATAGATCTTATCGAGCTTTGGCAATAAAAGGTGAATTTCTACGAAGAATAATATTTTGTGTAATTGTATAAGCTTTTTGGATGATTCGGATGGGGAGATTACCGATGAAAGTAATGAAATTCAATAGGGCTGAGTTTTGTCAGTCGTCTGTGAATAGTCTAGCGAGCGTTACGAGTTACCATCTGGAAGGGGGAAGCAGTTGGATTGCGTTATGGGCAGCAGCAGCAGCAAAGTTATAGGAGCGTCAGTGTCGTCAGTCGTGGTGATTTCACGAAAGACGCGACTAGGTCGCCATATTCTCTAACAATAGACCGCAATGGGTTTTCTCCCTGTGGAATTCGAGCTGCATCGCAAGGTTCGCCGCTGCTTTCGTATCCGGAATCGATCGGAACACGTTCGTAAACAGGATACGCTCGCTGAGTTTGCCTCACCGTACAATCCGTCCAGTCTCGTTAGACTCGTTCCTTTCTGAATTTCCACACTTTTCACCGACCACGACCACGATCGCCTCTCCTTCACCTGCATGGCTCTTTCAAGTTTCACGTCGCACGTGCGACAACGTTTACAACACTCTTGTCTGCATGGACATTGAACCTCGCTTTTGTTATATTATACTCTCGAGTGATTTCTCAAAAAAAAAAAACCAGACATTTTTCCTCCAATTAAACTCTCCACTTTCGAAATGACTGGTCGAGCCTCCGGCAAATCGAAATCAATCTCCTTTTATTGTATACTTTATTCGTTATTAGCTATATAGTGTATATTCCCCTCCGGTGCTCGTTTCAAGGTCAACGTAAAAGACACAGAGTTCTCGTTAATACTACGAGAGGGGTCAGCTTCTCTCTCATTGTTGCTATATACTCTTAACAGTAACTGTACACACACGTGAGAGATTTTCCATTCTCGACGCAGCAAGAAAACCATTTCCTCTTCGACGTTACAGTCTCGTAGCTTTTTTGTCCCAAGTATTTCGCTAAATTGGATCTTTCCAGGCAATATAGGACACGCGAGCTCGAGTTTACAAGAGAAGAGAAAATCAGCGTCACCATTCGTAATGATTTTCAACGAGTGCTCGTTACGTATACTTACGTCGCTTGGTAAACAGGGACCGAGACAAAAACTTAACTACCTATCGGTAATTTTTATTTAGCGTTGTATAAATTCGTCTCTCCATTGTTGCAGGATTTGCGAGAGTATCGTGGAATTTCCAAAGGTGGCCTGGATATTTGAAACTGCACGTAGATCGACTGGAGCATCACGAAGCCCGAATAATGAAGTGGCTATCGTGAGACGGTGACTGGCAAAAGTCTAATCTTCTCGAGGCATGGAGGAAACCGCTCTAATTCCTCGAATAATTAGAACATGGCGATCGATGTTCTCTGGCCCCGAACAAGGGTCGATCCGAGATTACGAATGTCGAGATCCAGCCTGGCCATATCCAGTTCATCGATAAAGAAATTGTTTCAGCAGCGTTGGACTCGATACATTCTATCATCGCGCCAGGCTCCGCTGTAAATTAATGGACCTCGTCGGTTCATCTATCCCATTGTATTCCACTACATATATCGCAATCTGTAATCTCCCGATAAGCCTTAAACATTCTCTCATTTACATTTCTATATTTACACTTGCCCTTATCGATACTAACACTATCCTTCGCAATCCCAATCACACTTTCATTCAACGCGTCGATTCATGAGAATTAAACATTTAATCATGCTTGAGGCATGGCTTGAATTAAATAACATGGTACAGTTTTTATAGATCTTTATTTTGCATATAATACAAACATTAAATTGTGCTGTCATTAAAATTAAAATTTTGTCAAAATAAAAACCACCCTAGGTGCTTTTCCTCCAGCAGTACTACCTTTCGTATTTTATTCACGCCTCAAGGATTCCAGAATTCAGCGAGTTAAAGCAATTAATTCAATCGTCCTATTACACTTTAATGAAGATCTAATGAGCGGTAAAACTGACTCGTGTTTCAGGCATTCCGGCCAGAACTCGTCGATTAAGCTTTGGCCAATGGATCTGATTAACATTTGGATCATCGTTTTTCAAAGTTTGCTAAAGATATGGCGGAGGGAAAAAGAAAGCTCTTATATATATATATATATAGGAATGGAAATAGAATGGCCGACACTAACGAGTGGATATCCACCTGTTACTCACTTCAGACAGAGTTTACCGAGCGTTAACCAGCTGGAGATAATCTTACTCTGTGGATGGATTCACGCTACACATGTACGCTGTATATACGCTTTATGGATCGTGGACCCTACTCGGATGCGGCGGATACTCGGCCATTGGAACGTTCTAAATAATACTTTTAGTCGCACCTCGTCTATCCTACAGAGATCGCCACGAGATACCCTCCAAAATTATGATCGTGTTATCATTTTTTCTTCTCCTCCTATAGAAAACGCCTATCGATATCTCTGACCTCAGTTTTTTTTTTATTCCAACGTATTATCACATCCTATAAACCGGCGTTATACGTCCATTATAAATATATGCATGTGGACGATACATATAAAATTGCACTGCTTTCTCCATATTTATACGGCAGACTAAAGGTGCCATCTCCAAGCTCTTCAGGCGTGAAAACTTCACGACAATATGAACAAACATGAATATCTCGCCCGAGTATTTTCTAAAAAAAACATTGAAATCTGAAACAGTCTTCATGTACCTCGTTAAAGCATATCCACAATTTGTTTGTTTGGTTTTTTATTTAATTTTTGCACAACTTATACTTTTGTTTGCAGTATATGTCTCTTAAGAAGGTTCGATCAAGTAGATTCATATCCTACTGGTCCGACACTCTTCAAATATGAATAAAAATAAATTTCATGAAAATTTAAATTAATTGTAGGCCGATTATACCGACGATATCTCTTTAAATAAATTGAGAAAAATTAATAGAGAAAAAAATATTGACTATCGCAAAAAATTGGTTAGTTTGCTGAAAAATTTGGGAAACAAATATTTCTGCTAATTGATTAGATTTTACGAAGATTACATAGCGTCTATAGTTTTGGGGAATTTTTCACAATTTTATCAACGAAGGTGAAAATTATAAAACGACCTTCGCAATGTCCTCGATACACTGAGCGCTATAAACCGACGTTAATAGTTCCTTGCTGGGATGTTCTAAATTTCGCTGCTTCGCTGGGTATATAATTACAACCGAACGCAGCCTCATTACGAGCGGAATTCGCAAGCGTCGATTAAACACGTTTTATACGAAATTATAAATATAGCTAAAATTCTCTTTATCGCACGCTCGATCTTCGTCCAGAATCATGGGGAATCAGTCGAAAGAAAGCATATCTCTCGCAGTTGATTTATGAAATTCGTATCGCGAGAAATTTTCGTGATTGTGCGTGAGGAGTGTTGGGGGGGGGGATGTAATATTAGAAGCACGCAGGCCGATTTTCCGCGAGACTTGTCGCTGAAAAACGACGATCCTCGGGAGATTGACTCGTTTGAAAACGTGACGTGCGCGCGTTACGAGCATTTTACAACCGGCTTATAAATCTGTAACGACCGTGTGGCGTGAATGGGAAGCCACGCGCGCGCGTTCGCTCGCGCCCGCGTGCGTTAATACCGACAAAGAACGAAAGTGGCTTTTTCGCCATTTTCCTCGGATCCTCCGACGGGACGCGCAGGCAAAGACCCCTGAACGGAGCAACCGCTAAAATCATTTTCGCCTTTTTTAACACCGCGCACTTTGAACCTTCCGCTCCTTTTTTCTACTCTCGCTATAGCGAGCTAGCGGAAAATCGTCTGGCCCATAAAATACTCACCTACGGCATTAAATATCTCGCCTGAAATATGATCCGGTTAAACCGTTGAGTAAAAACGGTGCTTCGAGTAATTTTTATAAATAACGAATTATCTTTATTATTGTTATCTTGTTTTACAAACTTATTGCAAAAATGTCTTTTATTTTAATTATTCTCTATGTCGAATGACGTCATTGGTCCATTGGCGTAACGATGCGAGAGGCTCTTAAGTTTTTCCTTGAAATTTCTCAGAGAATATTTATACACGGTATAGCGCAAACGGATTATCGCGAATCAGTATGTTACTAAAATCACGCTTACCTCTTTCAAGGCCGCACCCTGCACGTGCACTATTATGCTCCTCTTGCAGAAATTCCTTTCAAGAAATTCCAACTCCTTAGGTGGTTTAATTCTGCAATGCAATAATTGATATAAGAGATCAGCAAAGAGCATTGTAAATATAACGAATAAATAATAATTGATGTAACGTTCCTCTTATGATGGCGAATCTTAGCTGATCTTGCGCGTTTGATAAATATCGGCCCGGTACAAGATACAAAAATGACGCTTCGCGCGAAGCCAAGTGACACGTTTGAAAAGCTCAAACGCGACTCTCGAAGGTGCAAAAAGATTCAATTTGCACAGCACGCCGGCAATCGCGTATACGGATTTGACCCGCTTAACAGAAATACGAAATTCTATCAAGGCTATTATTCCAATGGTGAGATATGTCAATGATAGGATTAAAATCGCGTGCATGCCTAGAAAAAAGAGGCAACAAATTGCATTTCTATACGGATAATTATCGCTAAAACCTGCTTTAGACACTACTGCACGTGTTGCCACGTGCGTGAGAGAACTGCGGTTATTCGTGATCGCGATCGAACGCTATGGAGTAACGTCACGCGATCAATCTCGTAATAACCTTGAAGAAAACCCGACGAAATTAATTTCGCCGAATCTCTGACAGTTCAATTTCAGGGTGGATCGGAAATTCTTCTTGTAAGGATATAAAAGAGGAAACGTAATAAGGAGAATATACTTTATTTCAGAGAATATACAATATTTTTTTATTGTAATACAAATTTCAGAAAAATAAAAAGTACAGCAAAGTTTTATTTTTTTCTTATTCTCTTTATAAACGTGGGATGATTTCATGTTACACGTATGTGTGTCTGTGTTGTGAAGAGATGCGCGCGCAAAGAGAGGTATGTTGCGGTGGTCCAGAGTCGAAGGAACACGAAAGGGGAGGGGGGGGGGGGGGAGGATGAACAGAAACGGCAACGACCAACGCGAGACGGATGGCTACGAGGAGAAAGTTTCGAAGGCAGGAAGTGAAGTAGGCCACGACTTTGACCGCTCGCAAGGTCCATACTCCCGAGGCACGCCACTCGGTCGTTTCTTTCTCCGTGCGCGTATCGTATAGTATGTATGTATGTACGGGCCAGGCAGCGCATACTTCAAATGCGCGCGCGCGCGCGCACACACACACGCGCGCGCGTAAGACACTGAACCGATCATCGAGCGAATCCCACGTCGATGACTCTTCCAACAACCTGTTGTCTCTCCATTATACTATAGCCCTGCTCAACCATTTCCAATTGAACATTCTCATTTTCTCCCCATCACGTATACCATTAACACCGCTACGATTCTGCCAAGTTTCACTGCCAACCTCCTGCAACCAAGCTCTCTTCCACAAGCATTTTTACCGTTCGCACGACACTCACAATTAACTCAACTCGATTGTGTCCCTCATTCTCCACTCTTTTTTTTCCTCGTTATACCCAATATATGGAGTAAGCCATTTAACGTTCTCTAGAGTAAATATATATATATATATATATATATAGGATGTTGTCGAAGCTCTTGTCCATTTGCATTCAAAGAAGTCTCGGCACAACTTTATGTTTCTCAGAATTGCAGATAAATGAATTTTTACATTCTATTTCTGCCACGTGATAAATGATTAGACTGTTTCCAGAGTGGGGCACTTAGCATGTCTTAAAAAGACATAGGCGTAAGAACAGTTTTTTTCCTCGACTATAATAAACTCGTCAATATAAAAGTCCTCAGAGTTTATATATACATATTTCTTCGTTCAACAATGAGTCTACTTTCAAAGTTTATTTCCTACCACCCAAAATCCACTCTTGTTCGCTTCTTGACTCAAGAACGAGATAAAGAATGACGTTGGAAAATCTTTGAATGTTTCGGTTACGTCACAGGGGCCGTGGAGTCTATTATCAAGGGATAAAGCTGCGTGCAAGAGTCGCGGAATTGAAAGAGCAAAACGTGCAAAATTGCGCCTCCAAAGTCGATCGGTACCACTGTTAACCGTAAAACACCATTTGCTCTCGTGTAGCGTATATAACCAAAGGGGCTACGTAGCTTCCTTTTTACACGTGGGCTCGATCAAGTGGGTCAAGGCTGTTTTTAGCCCGGACCAAACATTCCCAATTACGATTCCGTTTCAAATCCTCCGAAAGACTTATTTACTCGGTCCAACTGGCCGATCTCTCCGATAGAAAAATATTTTAATCTCCTCTTGGACCACTTCTATACTCACTGGTGCGCGTTTAGCCATAAACTAGTTTCCCCCTGATGTATATAATCGTTTACCTTATCTTCCTCCTCATCTCGCGTGGAAAATACAATTATAAAAGCGACGAATTTCTCGCAGTTTATCTTCGCGCCGGAAGAGAATCAATCTTTTTTTCTTCCCTCTCTTTTCGTTCACTCCGAGCCGAGCTCGTTCCAGAGCAGTTTTATCCTGAGACGAAAGGAGTTTCGCGCCGAGGCGGATGCAGGACGAGGCTCCGAGCGTTTGCCATTCGCAAAAAGCCACTCTCAAATTTCCTGCTCGGTCAGGTCGGGCTTTTTGCGGGATATAGAAAGTCGCCGCGCGGTTCCTTTCTCGCTGACCCGCCGGAAAAGAGACGTGCCAGCGAGGAAAAAAACCGGAAAGCTACGAAAAGTCTGCAGCCATCTCCGATTCGCTCAGCACCGCTCCTTATTTTATTTCGAGATTCGTGCATGCGTGGCAACCGACGCTTCATCCGCGTTTACGCAAAAATTCATCCCCTCGTGCCGATCGACGTTCACGCTTTTTTCTTACCTTCAGCCTCTGCCATTTTATCTCACAGAAATGGCGTTAATAAAACTCGTTTTAGGCTGAGAATCACTGAAAATTCATCAAATATCTTCGCTGAGAAACCAAAGTTAATAACCGACGCATATTCGGTCAAAGAAACGTTCCTGAAATGCTCCAGCGTGCCGGTATATTCCACTTTATAGGTTGGAACGTTTCCGGAACGTTTTTGACACGTATTTTCTACGTAAGCTAATAGAGCCAAGTAAATTTAATCGAAATTCCTATTTATGTGAAATGGTTTTATAGATATTCTGAATAATTGATACAGAAATAATCGACGTGTCGAGTATGGATGAAAATAAATTATCTCTCCGGAGACTCTTACAGATTATTAACACGTATGTGAGATTGTCGCTACGAGAGTACTATGGGTATTCGCGGTCGAACGTGGGTGAAAAAATTCAAAACACGAATCATTGTTTCGTTATTCGTGTCAAATATTTCCGGGTAGAAAGTTGAAAAAGGAATTGAAAGTTTGAAGATGGTTGCGGAGCGAAAAAAGGAAATGTTTTCTCCGGCAGGATAATTTCGGTTGCGTGGAGTGATACGCGGCATATAGGTGCGCGAAATTGCGGCAAAAACGCGTCGGAAAACGCAACTGGCCCGATACGGTAAATCGCTGCCGATATATATGATGACTGGGGCGGATCTTAGAGACGAAACGGTTCCACGCCAAGGCAAATCGATCCTCAACGATCCGCCATACTTTCTCCCTGGCCACTATAGCATCTTATTTGCGCACACATAACCAACATTCTCTACTTAACCGTTAATCTCGAGTTATTCATAAGCAAGCAGCCAGTCGGAACGAATTTTTGGAAAAATCGAGAGTGCAAATTAGGCTCTAACGGCCAATTCAATGTGGAGAGTCTGCCGGTGAAAATGGCGGACGAAGATTTGGCGGGAAACTAGTACAAATATTGCTCGATTCCCTATTTCCTTTTTTTTCCATCAGATAACTAGTATACCAAGATACCAAAATGACGCGTTCCATGATAGTAATCGAGGAAGAAACTTGCAAAATTATTCCTTGAATATTACTAAACATATAAAACTGGCGTAATAAGTTTGATTCCTATAACTCATTCTCTCTATGGCTAAGAATTACCATGATTCCGAAATAATGCGTTACACAAGAACACTTGGGAAAATAACTTGCAAGAATCATCCTTGGATATTGCGGTTTAAAACTGGTACAATGAGTTTGGTTTCTATAAATGACTTACCTCCACAGTTCTTCTTTCTCCTCGAGCTATGAATTATCGGGATATAGTGAAAATGATATATATTGCTAACATATATAACGCATGTAGCGTTTATTTAAACAAATTTAAAATTTTGGTGTCTCGAGAAATGTATACTCGGTGTGTCGCTAACGTGTAGCTTACTTTTACTACTTTGAGCGAGACTACGGTCTCCTGATTCTTTTCAACTTTTCAAGTAACCAGTTCCTCGGAAAGAAATTTGCCAAATTTCATCCACGTATATCACCTTATTAAAAATTCGTGACTTGGTTTTGGTTCCCGCGGATGACTCGTTTAACCTTCCCATTTGGCTCAGCACCAAAGCAGAATTTTGTCTGAAAAAGAGTTGTTAGTGTTATTCAAATTTTTTTTGAGAGTTTAAATAGTTGAAATGACGATTTTATTATTCTTCATGAATCTCTCCTTTGTCCCACCCCCTCCGAATATCCGTAGCACGTATCATTACACTGCCGTGTGAAAACAAACACAGGCACACACACAAATACACCCCGAAGCACGTAGATGCGCTTCCCGATTGGGTTATTCGAGTTGGCGGCATCGTTCTCCATTCGGAGATTCAGCTTTTTCAGCGCATTATTGTCTTGGCTCGCTCGCGCAAACACGGTTACGTCCGTGGACGCTCGTATACACATCACTAAAAACCAATTCCGCCCAATTCAGAAAGGTCAAAGTAATCCGGACTCGTAGGGCATTAAAATAATCGAGTAATCTCCACCAACAGCTACAACCCAGCAAGACGTACATGATGATCATGACGTGATAGACTTATTTTATTCAAACTATACAGCAAATTGATGAAAACTTATTTGAAATAAATAAAATGAACTCATATTTTAGTAAAGTTGCTGTTTCGTTATGTGCGAAATGTATTTAAGACGTTTATTGTAAAATAATTTGCTAAATCTTACATCCCCAGCAGTTCGCATATAACGGACATGACATGATGAATTTATTTTATTCAAACATTACAGCAAATTAATGAAAACTTATTTGAAACAAATAAATTGAACTCATATTTGAGTAAAGTTGCTGTTTCTTTATGAGCAAAATGTATTTAATATACATGATTGTAAATTACTTTGCTAAATTTTGCATAAATTTTGCTGCTTCGACAATCATCAATTTGACACAGAATGTTGGTGCTTAATGTGTAGCAAATCTGATGAAAAACATAATTACGATATTTGCATGATTTTGTTGAATCAACCTATTTACCACTTATTGCATCAAATAAGTATTACTCTTAAAGTAGAGACAATATTAATACAAGGCATATCTAAAATATGTTGTAAATCTAATATGTAAAAATGTAATCTCTTTATAACAAGTTTATTTTTCTTCATCTTGAGTCAATATTGTTGTATAAAATACATGTAAATAAAACATGATATTATGAAACAAATATTTGCTTTAAACGTGATTATAGATCATGATGTAAATTTCAATACCAAAAGTTATATTATAAAATTCTACTAAATATTACTTCAATTTTGTAAGTTTTCTATATTTTCAAAAGTAGATGAAAATTTTACAAAAACTTAATTTAAAAAACTGCAACTGTCATGCGTAATAACTCAGAAAAATTATTACTCTGATGAGTTACAATTTCTTCAACTTGTTTAGTCTCGCTTTGGTGTTCATCGGTCGATGAAGTGAAAAGTGATAAGTTCTATTCGTACTAGTGAGCAGTTTTATTAGGGAACCCTAGGAATATAAGCAATCGGTAAGTATTTTCTTTTTGTAATACATATATATTTATTATTTCAATAGTAGTATTTTGTAGGAAAAATTATTCAATTTTTATCAATATGATGCGCAATCGTAGCAAAAAATCCTTTATTATTATTTCCACAGATGCTGCCAAAAAGATTAAAACACTTGATAAATTTAATAGGGATGTATTCAAGTCAAATTTCCAAGAAGCATTGAGATCATATAAACAAATAGCGAGGAATGCAAGAGGTACTAATAAAAAAGGGCAAAAACGGAAGCGTGCAGACGAGGAAAAGGAACTGTTTCCTGATGAAAACGATTCTGCCCATACTTTAAGCGATTAAAAAAATAATTAATATTTTATAATATTTTAACATACTTTATTTTTGTAATATTATTTTATAGTATTTAAATAAATTTTAAGTAAATTTGTCGTAAAATTAAGTTGTAAATTTCATAGCAATTTACCTATAACACATGTAGAGTTAGGTTGCAGTAAATTGTACGAACATTTTGCTACACGAAATGTAGCAAGTTTATATCAAATTTATCTACACTTTAATACACAAAATATAGTAAAATTTACTTCAAATTTGTCTACATTTTACTACAAGAAATGTAGTAAAATTTACTTCATATTTATCTAAATTTTGCTACACAAAATTTATGGAACGTTTGCAAGATTTTGTGGACATTGCGTTTGTTGATATTATGATGCAAATTTGCTGTAAACGATGCGAAATTTATTTTTCTCATTGATATTCCCAATTATGAGTAAATGTTTCGATTATTATTTTCAGTATTTTTAACTTCAAACTTTGCGCCCACCTGTACACTCATAAGGATAGCAACTTTACTACAAATAATTATTTGAATTGCTGTAAACCTTATATAAATATGAAGTAAACCTGTCTGGCTGGGAATTGACGGACTTTCCAACGGAACAGGAAAATTCTATCAAATCACGCCAAGTCTCGTCCGCAATAGTCGAATAGAGTTTATAATTCGTAAAGCGGTACGGCACGGGTATACGGCAACATCAAAATGAGAAAAATAAAAGAAAATTCGTGAAAAAGTAGCAAATGTGATCAGAGCTTTGAGGTTAGGAAGGATCGTGGACAGTTTGGGAAAGGGATGAAAAAACTATGTCGAGGTTTAAATATGCATTGACCAGCACAAAAACAATTAAGCGTATTTATTTAATGGTTTTGGGTCTCGAAACGCGCGCGTCGTGCTTGGAGGAATAAAAAGAGTGGGCTTATTTGATTACGTCCCGCGCACCTCGTCCTCCTTTTCCTGGCTGCCGGTATAGTTGGAGGAACACTAGTTAACGCACACGCACCTGCAACGGCGATCGGCTATAGTGAGTGATAATCGTAGAGTAGGTCAGCGGAACAGCGCCTCTAGCAATCTGCGTTCTTCGCCTTCTCGATGCGCTCGCGCGATCCCATGCACGCACACATGGAAACACGTGCCGTAAAATCCCTTCGATACAATCTCGCATCTACACTCAACAACACTGACCGTGGAACGCGCCGAGACCTGTCTGTAGGCTGTTGTACGGGTCTGCAGCACCGGAGACAAAAAACCTGTGTTGACAAGCGGAGAGAGATACCAGGAAATTAGAGTGGTGTTAGAATTGGAGGAAAGAACTCGTGTTTTTGCAAAACATAAACACAAACCGAGGGCGCAGGCAAAGTGACATTGCTAAGTAATCGACGTTTCTTCTCGATTAATCTTCCTCGACGAATATTCCTCAAACATTAATATTCTCAATAATCGCACTACAACTCTTCTCCCACGTTAATTGCTCCCTCATAAATCTTGCTGTGTTTACGCTCGCGATTCCTACTTGTCACGGGCCAGTCTCCGTCGCGATAAACACTATCATGAAAATGGAAATCATCCGAAGGAAATAGAAGCGAGCGTTCGTGTATTGGCGCCCGTTCATTTCTTCATCATTAGTCGAAAGCCCTGTCGACTAAGAGTTATCAGACGGATGATTAATTACGCTAAAAGGTGCAATTTTGCCAGCGAGCCGAGTCAGGAAACGAAGATCCTTTAATCACTTTCGTGCACCTTCTGCCAATTGGTAAACAGCGAACTTCCAGGAGAATCGATTTCTTTTTTTTTCGATAGCTGGAAAGAGAGAAAGAAGTGATTGAAAACCATCGTACAGAATCGAACGTAGAATTTGTGATACATACCTCGAAGCTTGCTTCATCATTTTCGATATTCAAGAAAAAAAACTTTCTCTTGGTACGATAAATGTTATAAGAAATGAAAAGGTTGATGAATGGATAAGGATTAGCGACATTCTCGTTTATTTTTTGAATATTTCATAACGCGTATATTATTCTGTACAAATCATTGTAGCACGAATGGTGCTAGAAACGTTTATAACATGTTTCCGGAATCAATGGTTGCGTTCAGAATCCTTAGCGCTAAGGTATCGTTATATCATATGATTGGTCAATTGAATCAATTTGACCAATCACGATACGTCTACCTTTTGCGTAGCGCTAAGGATTCTGAACGCGGCCAATAGCTACATTCAGCCCGATCCACAGTTGAATAGGCTATTTCATACGTTATTAGCTGCTACTTTTGAATTGTACAATTTCAACCAATGATGTCAACTGTTTAATAAGAAATACTCAATTGTTGCAACCGTTGCTTCGTTTGAAAGCATTCAATTTAACACTTCGGGACGTTTTACAAGCATTTTCGACGTACCTACGTATTTGGAAATAAATCATTGGTACTACATTGAAAACATCAATAGGCGTTTTCCATTTGAGGTGGTTTCAGCGTTGAGTATCGTACCAAGTGAGGGCTCTAGTGGTGCTTATACTAAATTTCACCATTTAATTTTTATAAATTGTACCTATACAAATTTTTTTACTTTAATAACGATAAATTCCAAATATTTTATTAAGTAAAAGTAAAGCAAAGGAAATTTTTCTACTTTGCAAATGCTTGTTGACGGATACTCACCCGGGATTAGAGAATTTTAACTCTCATTACAAGTTTGTTTAGTCGGCAAGGTACAATTTTCTTAACGATATATTATTCTATATACGTAAATCAAGCAATAATCTCCTTGTTTTTTTTAATCGTTTATATTTTAGAGCTGAGTAAATGCGGCTAGAACTAATATGACGACCGATAGTAACATAACGCAAAGGTAAAAATGATATTTTTGCAATATTTTTAGCTCAATAAATTGATCGGTTACCTCATTTTTTCATTGGTTCTGGAAAGTTAAATATATGATGAATACTGTAGACATTTTTTAAAGAATTTCTTAAATTTTTCAAAAAGTCGCTTGTGCCTTCTTAAGGCTCAAAAAACATTCATAATATAATATTCTTGTAACACGTAGTATATGCATATTTCAAGCGTTTTCGACCTCGAGTGGAAAGCTTCCAATGATACATACAAGGAACGCCGAAATCTGAGAAGTTTATTCTTGCATCTACTTTTACCCACACACACAACGTGTTCATGTTACTTTCCGTAAGCGCAACAAAATAAGCAGCAGAGAATTATGTATATCGTCCATAGAAAACGGTCGTAGAAATATATCAGGCCAATAATTACACCGAGGAGCTTGAGATTTGTCGTTAAAATCTAAAAACCGGTTATATTATGGCCGATTGTGAGATACGGGATGGCCTGTCGACTTTTCTTGCCATCGTAGAAGCGTTCCAATTCCGACGGGCACTACGCGTATCACTCGCAATGGTGCGTCTAAGGACGCCATGATTAAACGCATTTACTTCTGCGCTTGACAATTAATTATTCCTTGAACGACGTCCAATGAAAGCCGTCGCGGAACGGTCTCACGATCAAGGACGATAATCGAACCGGAAGGGTGGAGCCGATCCTGGTGAGAGGAACGAAGGACGTAGAAAGTTCCTGACACCAAATTGCTATCTGCGTACACGTGTAACAACGGAGGATGGCTCTCGAACGGAGGAAGGAACGAATAAACGTGAATAAACAAACGTAGAGATGAGTAATTGTAATAGCGGCTATTTATTTATTCCTCTCTCTCTCTCTCTCTCTCTCGTAACGAAGTATCGCGTGTCGGTGAGACAGGGGAAATATATCCACCAGGTGGCTGACGCAACGACCAATCGGTCAAAATGCTGCCATAACCTCACTAGCCGGAATCTCAATGGCGCCCGGAGAGCATGCTAAATGTGAAAGTGCAAGATGCACTTTGCGAAGACGCGACGATTAGATGCATCGCATCTTCTCGGCGAGTTGACGACCGACAACTAACTTAGATTAAGGCAATGAGGTCACGTGATACCGCCGAGCTGATCGCCGCCACGAGTTTTCAGTAATCTTTCAGAGCGATCGATCGAGAGCGTCCAATCAATCATCGTGAAATAATCATCGCCACTCTGCTTTGGCCGAATTCAACCGATTCGAGTACAGACCAGATAACGCGGACGTTTCTTGTTTCGCGTTAGACTCTTGCAGCGAAATACCAAAAGATTCGTTGCGTTTAGAAAAAACATTTATTTCGAGTGAAAAACGGTGATGCGTGCGTATATATTCTGATAGTTGGACGTTGTGATTGTGATTCGTTAGAATTATCGGTAGATGGCGCGACACAGTGGCCCCATTCGAGAGACGGTTCCCTAGACGCAAATAATTAGGTAAGCTATGATCGAGGGAACCGGGTCACGTGTCACCGGTAGCAATAGAGCATTTACGGAAATGTTAGAGCGACTTGGACGAGCGAGCACTGAAAGGACGCAAACACAGCTGATCATCGTTCGTAACATCGCCGATCCAGCCTTAACCACTACCTAATACTCAAAGGTCATTCGGATAAACTCGCACTTAACTCACTCACACTGCTGCACACGGAAACCACTCAACAGGACGAAACGACGTTCGCGTTTTTCGCTTTTAGATTCCGCTATGCCACGTATGTTATGTCGTGAAACGTCGATCGAACATACCCGCAACTATCCTCGACACGCCAAAACGCTCCTCTCTGGAGAAACTCTCTGTCAAGGTCACGCTGATTTATCAAACGACAATTAGCCACTTGGCACGGTCTAGAAATCACTAACCAAAACACCGATAAAACATAATTCAGCACATTCCTCTTCCACTCTCTATTACTCGATCGTAATCTTAGTAAATCCTGGACGAATCGCAGAATGATGTAATTTGGAACAAAGTTGGAATGCCCGCAGCTTGCTATTATGCCAGAGCGAACAGAAACCGCAATGAGAGGCGTGAAAATATTCAAAGCTTGGCACTCGACCACGTGGCGCATTACCGGTTCATCTATTTCTGTCTTTCGATTAGTCGCTGCTTTCCTTATCTGTCGTATGTCTTATTTTCCAGAAGATTCCAGAATATTAACGGCGCGGAAAAGCAGGGAGAAATGGTATGATTGCGCAAAACACGTGCCGGTTAAAATTTAACTAGTACGAGCGCAGCCAACGCGCACAGAACACTCTTGTATAGCTTCAAAGTCAGGGCCAAACGGCCGATTGAATTCGAGAACACGGAGATAAAAATAGCCCGGGCGCGAAGAGCAAGAGGGAGAGAGCGAGAGATCGTGCTTGATCGCACGAGGGACAGAAATGTAAAAGGAGATGGCACGTGGAGGGACGGAGAAGGAAACATTATTGTTAGAGCGTTAGGCTAGAGTTAGTTGGCCACATCGGTTAGTTGAATCGGATCGGTCAGTGACGAATTCGAACAATCGACTTCTTTCGAACTGTAACAGTGACCCTGTGCCAAGGTAACCTCACTCGCCACGCGTCTCTCATCTCTTCGACGTCATCAAGCCCAAATTGTATCATTCACGAGCGACCTTGTACCTTCTCCTATGCAACTCGATCACACTCCGACTCGACGAATCTATCAACCACTTGAATTATTACCAAGATCAATACAGCAATACACTCGTTCGACGGAGCTCCAAATTCTCAAGGGAACACGCTCCGTGTGAACGTCGTCCCGTATCTCGCATTCCAGAAGTAGTAAATAAACAGTTTAACCTTGCACGTGTTCTCTGTGTATCACTCACGCAGCAGCTCTACGAAAATATTTTGCTCGGTTTTCTCGTTACATATTTGGTGCACATATAGACAGCAGCAGAGGGAGATTGCGTTTCCATCAGGGAGAATTCTGAATTTGCGCGGGAAACGTTGGACCAATCCTAGAACGACTGGCGGCGTGTGTTTTGACGCGCGCCCGCCAATTGTCGTAATGTTGCTTTCAAGGATCGTGAGTGTCGCGGCGCAATCGCCTCTCCTCGTCGAAAATACCTCGGCGCCCTGGCTTCTGCGAGCTCTCGGCAAAAATGTTACCTCCAGGCGTCACAGGGCCATGCAGGCCGACCGCCCGAAAGAAATATCTGGACAAGACATGCAGGAGAACTACCGAAAAATGAGAGAAAAGTGCAAGTGTGAGTACCTCGTTGAGCGTCGCCATCTTGATTCTTTGCACAACTTGTTTTCTCTTACATCCTCTCATCTCCTGCCCTCTTTCATCTCTCTCTCTCGCTCCCTCTCACGGAACACGCGCTTGCGCATACGAATAACCATCGTCTCTCGTCTCGATTAGGTTTTCGATATATCGAATATCCATACAAGTGCGCATGTATATGATCGCGCAGCATACTTGTGTATTTCAATAATAATATATGGAAATTATAATTTTATAGTATAAACAAATACATCTGAAAAAGTAAAGAATATTGCTTTTATTATTAGAAACGCGAATAAGAGTCTTCGATGCTAACCAACACTCTCGCGATATTATAAATAGAAAACAGCTAAAAAACATTTCAATGTTGTCGACGCGTCTTACCTACAACCTTTACACTACCAAAAGAATAAGAAGCTTCTAATCGACGTCTGTCTGGCTTTCTATTCTTTAAGTTTGATTGCTTGCGCCAACTCTCTTTATCGCTATACGATAGCCAGTCGACATTACGCAATACCGTTATGATCTATCGATGCTAAATAATGCCCTAGTGAAAATCTACAACGGCCGTTGCATAACTTTGGAAATATTAGACGTATAGCGTTGCGAAATGCGAATGTTCCTAAAACATGTTCCAATATATCAAATTGATTCCAGGAAGGTTCCAGCAACGTTTCTAGCATAATGTTTGCTAAACGGGTACTCTTATGAGAAATCTTTTAGTAAAATTGATTTTTCGGCACTCCTTTCCTATAGAGTACCCTATATGTATACCACTTACGATGCCATAGATTGGAAGGAGCATATAGATAAAGAGCGCAATACATGCGCGCGCTTTCACCTAATTGAAGTGCTTCATTTTTGTGGATTAAAATTGCTCGATAGACCTGACGCGCGGTTTAAAATGAATAGCACTAATGATTCGAATGAAAAGCGTACAGCGTATGGGGAAGACTAGCGTATGAGACAGATAGAAAAATCTAGGCCGGTGAAAATCTACTGGAGCATCTGTAGAACGAAACGAGAGCGCGACGTAATCGAGAAACAGAGCCAGAATAACATACTTCATGTTTGTTATCCTATCTAGGGAGAATTCGCTGCGCAAGGTCAATCACAGAGCGCTGTGCGTAGTCTATTACATTGGTTGGTAAACACAACATATCCGATTCGAGTAAAAATTACTGTGCACCAAATTAGCACGTTTCATCAATCTTTGAAAAACCAAATAAATTCACTAATACAACTATTTTATAATTTCGTCTATTATTCAATCGTCCTATTGTTATACATATTTCATAAATTAATTAACGTGTTTATTAATTATGCAGTAATTTCGCGTGAGACTTGTCCTACTATTATATATATACCAGCCATACATCACTTTGAAATAGCATCATAATGAGATTTCAGTGAGTTAGCTCGCAAGTAATGCAAGTATCGTAATATCAGAGGCCATTATCCTCTGGTAATAAATTCAATAGTGAATGTTGGCTGAAAGTATTGTACGAAATAAATCTATAGCACTTCTCTTTTCTCATTTAGACATTTTTCGACGAGTTTTATGATATATTTATGCTTATTTTACAGCTAAGAAATTACCCCCGGATGTGAAACCGAAAGGTGTGTTTGCTTGCAACGAGTTGGATTTAAAGGAAGTTCAAGTTTATGGATTCGATTATGATTATACTTTGGCCTGCTACAAACCTTCTTTGGATTTTCTACTGTACAACCTTGGACGGGATATGCTGATTAAAAAATTCAAGGTGAATTCTCGTTTGAATAGCTTGGAAAGCTTTTTATATATTATTGTTTTGAAAGAATGTGCTAAGAATTGTAATGCGAGTGTTTGTTGATAAGAGAGCTATTGGCAAATTGGTGCAATCGTTTTTGTAGTATCCCGAGGGAATCGGCACTCTCGAATACAAAGAAGACTTTGCTGTTCGTGGTCTACATTACGACATCGAGAAGGGTTTGCTCCTTAAACTCGACAGCTTTCTGCAAATTCAATTGGGAACGGTTTATCGCGGCCTCAGCCGACTCCCCGATGAGGATGTTCTGCGGCTTTACAAAAACAGGATAATACCGATTGCCTATGTCGAGGCACAAAAACATTCTCAGGTATTATATTATTCATATTTTTTACTCGGGTCCTCCACCTTGGTATAATCAACCGAGAACATTGATTCTCTCGACCCTTTTGTTGAAATAATTTTAACCCTTAACGCTCGGAAGTCTTCGCTGAGGGGACACGTATTAGTGTTATAAAGATCGAAAGGCAAATTGTTATCGAGCGTTAAAGGTTAATATATACAGGGTGTTTCACGTAAGACGCCCCAGATCATAGATACAAAGCGAGGCGTACCTCTTTAACTATAAGAGATACGCGTCACTTTTGTATCTATGCTCTGGAGTGCCTTACGTGAAACAATCTGTATATGCTGTTATATCTATATGTAAGAAAATATGCAACGTACACTTTTATTGGAAATACTCAAGCACACTTTTTAACATTTGTTACTCCTTTTGAATTGCATGCATCGATATATGTTCTTGGTGGTGGAATTTTTGGGGGTTCTAACAAACATAGAAGGTAAGCATTTTGCTGATATTTTTCTAATAGTTTGTACTATAGCAAAATTGTTGTATATTAATATTTTAATTATATCCACTTTTAAGCATGGCCTTCACAAAGCAAAGATGGTTCAATTAGCCGATCTTTTCTCAGTGCCAGAAATGAGTTTATTGTGCAACGTTACGGATTACTTTTTAAGGAATCGAATCGATTATCATCCGGAAATATTGTTTAGAGACGTCAAGGTAAAGAAAAATTAACTTTAATAGAAATTAGCACTATGGTAAGAGAAGTGCTGTGAATTAATTATTTATGAAATAAATTTGTTGCTTGTAGAGCTCCGTACAAAGCTGTCACCCTATTATGCACGAGCTGGTGGAACAAAATGTACCAGAGTACCTGGAACCGAATAAAGATTTGTCAAAGTTTTTTCATCGATTAAAAAGTGCTAACAAAAATATGTTTCTAGTGACGAATAGTCCATTTCATTTCGTGTGAGTAATCTCGCTAAATGGATTGAATTTCAACTTCATATTTTCACATCTTTCTGCTTTTCAGGGATAAAGGTATGAAATTCTTAGTTGGAGATGATTGGGTCGATTTTTTCGATGTAGTTATAGTTCAAGCCAGAAAACCACGATTTTTCACCGAAGAGTCTCGTCCTTTAAGAATTTACGATAAGGTGCATAAAACGCAGTTATGGGATCGAGTAACGAAATTGGAGAAAGGTGTAATATATCTTGAAGTGAGTTTAGTTTTTACTATGTGCATAAAAGTAAAACATTTTATTTATAGTACAATGAAAATGTTTGAATATAGGGTACAGTAAAACAGCTTCAAGATATGACTGGGTGGCGGGGACACCAAGTTTTATATTTTGGCGACCATCCTTATAGCGATTTGGCGGATGTGACGCTGGAACACGGTTGGAGAACTGGAGCGATAATAAGGGAGCTTACGGTATTAACAAGACATTTTATATTATTATTCACACGGTTGCTTAATAACTCGTAAGCATAATAATATTTATTGATTTTACAGCATGAGATCGAGACGCTCAATCATCCAAAGTTTAAAGAGAATGCCAATTGGCTGCAGATGTTAACTGGTCTAATAGAGCAGCATCAAGATTTCGAAGGACCAGAGGTACAAGAATACCTGGAAAAATGGATGAAGGAGAGGGACCAGCTGAGGAATGATATTAAGCGTGTATTCAACGAGCAATTTGGCTCGGTCTTTAGAACATATCATAATCCAACGTATTTTTCCCGGAGGCTCTTTAGATTTGCCGATGTATACATGAGCTCGATTACAAATTTGCTGGGCTATGCGACGACCCATACTTTCTATCCTCGACGTGGTGTAATGCCACATGAATATACTAGTTATTTCGTTTAGTGAAACAATGCGATAAGTGCAAGCTTCCTCGATACTGGAGCACACAGATACGTTAGAAATAATATTGTAACTACAAAGATGATGATTTTGCGAGTAAAGCATAGGGCGACAGTAAGGACAATGGAGGATATTAGTTATAGGTTACTGTCAATAGGAAAGAAGTAGGTATATAATATGTCTAACGAGCGGATAAAATCTGTGCCATGACAGTACAAAGAAAGTATATATTAACTGATAAAAGTTACAAATCGATGGAATCGTATTAAAAGTCTAATTCTGTCATAATCTATTAAAAATAAAGAGATGTATATTGTTATATTATAATTAAATAAAATAAATGTTTGCTTTATTGTTGATAAAGTAGATAGAGCCAAAGAAGGAAAACACGTGAGACGGGAAATAAAATTGGAGAGATAGAGAGACATAAATCTCTGATATCTGTTTCAATATACTCAATATATTCAATATTCCGGCTCAGGATTCCATAAACATGATAGACCGTAGGCGTACACCAAACGTAAACAAATATAAAACAGCAGATGTAAATGTTATATACAATATAGTACGCAAATAGTATGCTTTATTAAACGTGCCAAAAGTATATTTTACTATTAAAATATTAATCTATTATTAGTATAGGACATAGAAAAATAATATTTGTCTCATCATTGCTCGATGTGGCAATGGTTACTAATACTCTAAAGTATATTATCCATTTTTTGAAGAAGCAGTTGATCTGCTTTTCTAGTTGTTATATGTGTAATTACATACCATGCTAATCTCTAAAGACCTGTAGATATTAAAGCAGAACAAAAATATTTTCATAATAGAGAATTATTTACAATTAAATTACATAAATCTTATTATACTTTCTTCTATTACAGTTGTTTATGTATATAACATATCGTTTTTCGATGTATATTTTTGTAGAATGGCTAAAATGAAATTGCGCGCACGCTCTTTATTGATAAGAAGAAAATAGGGTGTACAATGAAAGATCTTTTGTTGTTCAATCAATTAAGTTCCTAGATATATTTACATAATGTACAAGAGAATAAAACATGTGTTCATTATGCATAGTTCGAATGCTTGTGATCATAATGTGAGTAATAAAGTTTTATTCTGAAGCAAACTATATACTATGTATACGAAGTTACTTTTCAATGTTATTCATTATTAATCCATGGAACATTATGAATCTATTCTTTTTTGTTTGTTTGTTTTTGTTTTTTTACGTCAGATCCGTCAGACTTCTTCTGTTATAAAAAGATAGTGTTCATCTAAAAAAATCTACAGGTTAGTTGAAATGTGGGAAGATTTGAAGGATAAAGTATCTGGACCAATATTTTGTATATTGGTCCTTTCAGCGTATCTTGTCAATAGATTTATCGAATAAAACCGATAAAATGGATAAGGAAAGCTTAACATACGACGCGCAGAAGCTCCGCTCTGCTCTTGCACTTTCGGAAATTTCAACAACAACCATGGGTCAAATTCGAAGTAATGTAATTCATCTCGATAAACCGTCCATTGATAAAGACGTTATCAATGAAACGATGAAAAAAGCTGCACTTGCCTTTTCCGAGAATTTAGATAAAATCTCAAAGACGGACTTTCAGAAAATAATGGTATATAAATTATTACGTTCTAGCACATTAGCACACTAAGAATATATATACATATCTATATATATGTTTATAATACCTCTGACTTGAGATATGAACCTTTTAGTCTGAGGAGGGTCAAGGTCGGACTGATAAAATTGAAAAACCTCGCATAGAAAGTACGCGTAGCGGAAGTCTAAAGGGTGACCAGTTCATAAAGCAGAAACAGCGCGGTAGCCGCTTCGCGTCTGATAAGCCAAGAGTCAGTTTATTCTTTGGACGAATGCCCTTGAGTCCCCAAGTATCGACCGTATGTTCATAGCACAAATAATTCTACAAAAATATACATTAGTTCTTTTCAATGAAATTTAATGCTTGTAACATAATACAGTTTTGTTTTGAATAAACAGAAAAATTGTTCAATAAACTTGTATTGTTGATATTAGACACCTATAATTTAGAGCAGAATGGTACTTCCAAGTACGTCAGGAGTAGTACCAAAGGCAATTTTAAAAGACGACGTATCGGCAGTAACTGACGAGGCCCCAGCCATACAAGCCCCAAAAGCGATTCTATTGACCAGTGCAGAAGCTGCGTTATTTTCCACTGTTCTCCAAGAATGTCTCGACAGATTGGAAGTCATCCAACACATAATACCTGCACCCCTGGACAAGCGTTGGGACGAGTCGTATAAAACCGTCGATGAACTTTACGGTGGGCCAGATGGGCCAGATTTCATTTTCAGGAACGACATGGGTCTCCCACCCATCGTTTTAGAACCTTTTGCTAAATTGCAAAAAGACAGGTTAGATCTTAAATATTTTTGTTAACAAGTATAAAATTGTTGTCTGCAATTATATTGATTTTACCTTATAGAACATATGCGTATAACGTCATCAAAGATATTCTTAGAGAAATAAAATGCAGCAGAACGATTGATAGATTAAACAGTGAGATGGACAGTATTGGAAAAACGAAAGAAGATAAACGCCATTTGGAGATGACCGCTGAAAAGTGGACAAAAGATATTCAGCAGCTGGAGCAGATGATAGCAGACAACAACAAAAGCAACGAAAAGGAAAAACATGAGATTAAAAAATTTGCGCAATTGATGAGCTTGCAGGTCGATGAAGCGATATTTCTTACTGGCTTGAAATTAGGTAATTCTCAATTTCGTTTGAGTGTGTATTAAATTCTATGTATCTGTTAAGATATCTAATGCTTTAACAATAATCTTTGAATTATCTTCTTAGGATACGTAGAAAGGTGGGAGAGAGCCAGACTCGACCAGCAAATCTTCAAGCTTGACCAAGAGGAGAAAAAGTATTTTAACGAGTTGAGCGAAATTTCAAAAAGTTATAATGCGAACGAAATTATTTGCGGAGAAATCTGTACATATCTCCAAACAAATTCTCATGATCTAGAAAATGAGATAAACGAATGGACCAGTAGATACAATAACGAATTTGAGCAACGACAAATAATGATTGATGATTTAAAAGTTTGTTATTTTTTACGATTAAACTGATTCTCTATAGTACAATATAACGTAAAGACTAAAAATATGAATTGCAGGAGAAAACCGAGAAGCAAAATATAGAATTGGAAAACTTACGGTTGATGGTGGAGAGGGAACAAAACACTGTGAACAGAATAAAGGCTGAAAGGGAAGAAATTAAAAGAGAGGAAGAATATTGGTCTGTTGTTCACCGGGCAGCAAAGGTTATTCAGTCTTTGTGGAAAGGATACATGGTAAGACATCAACTAGGCGAATATAAGGACTTATGGTTAAAGCTTAAGAAGAGAAAGAAGGGTCAAAAAGGCAAAAGAAAAAAGAAAAAGTGATGGAAAGTAAACTGTAGTATAGTCAAAAAAGACTTGTTTTATCTCTGTATAAATTATTCAAATATATTTTTAAAAACCTTGGATAAAGTATATACACGATATCTCGGTTCACATTCATACGTAGACACGCGCGCACAGCACAAATGATCAGTACCAACGCTAAATGTAGACACTATACAATGTATAAACAAATGGATTTCAATTAAATCTAACTACATGCTCGAAAGCAAGCTGTCACAACTGAGTCTTGTTACCTAAATTCACATTTATTCCTGCCACATCATGTTGTAATGGCAGTGCATCCTACCTGTGAATTATGAAACGGTAAGAAACTATGATAGATTTTTGCATTAAATTACAAACGAGACTTTCCCGGGAATTCATAAACCGTGCTTAAGTTCAAACCCCCATTGAAGCCTATGTGTTATATAGTCTATAGATTTCACCGGGCATAAGCTTGAACTTGAGCTTAAATTTCGTTTATGAATTCCGGTGTTACTATCTGACAGAAAAAAAGAAACTCAAAATAACATGCTCGAGTTGTACCTCGTTCATATTACACCTTTCAGTCTGTTCATAAGAATTATTACAGTATTTTGTTAACTGATTCCTATCTCAAACTGTACACGAGAATTATCAATGATATTTCTTTTTACAATAACTTATAAATCACTCGTGTGAGGATAGAGCTTATATGAATTGACATACAAGCTCTACATTATGAAAAATTCAGTTCTATCTACGAGGCAAACTGACGATGGTAATTGATTAAACAAGTTAAGCTAGCAATTGTTTGCCTCAATTATATTAAGCTTGAAAGTAGCAATTTTAAATTGGTAAGATGAATTTTTGTGTAAACAATTGAATAAAAAAAAAACAAGAAATACTAATTAAAGTGGAATTTAAATTGGAAGGGTGAACCATGAGGATAGTGAAATTCGCGGAAGCCATTGAAACCATGTGGATTTTTTCCAGATTCTGGATCTAATGGATCCTCTCCTTGATCGAATTTCGCTCTCTTCTCATCATCCGTAAGCACCTCTTTGGCAGCGGCAATATCAATAAACTTTTTTTCCGCACGCTTTTTTTCATCTCCCTCTTGAAAGTTATCCGGATGCCATTTTTGCGCAGCTTTTCTATAAGCTTTGATTATCTCCCTTTTAGTTGCTGTTCTCGGTACATTTAGAATTTTGTAGTAATCACGAGATTCGGACAGCTTCTGACGCTGTTCCGCTTTTTGAAGACCTTGCTTCGCTCGTGAAAAATTTGGATCTATATTCAAAGCTTCCTTGAACTCCCGTATTGCTGTTTTATAAGAAAATATATTAATATTTTAGTAATAAAATAGACTAAAAAAAGTTTATCGTTTAATTACCATCGTCATACAACTCAGCAGCTAGATATGCTTCTGCACTGTCGCAAAGTAAACCAGGTTCTCGTCGAATATCCAAGGCACTTTGACAGTGAGTTACTGCTTGCTCTGGTTTATTATTACCAACATAACATTTACAAAGCAAGTGAAAAGCATTACATCGTACATTATCCACGCTCGACTCGGAAGTTAAAATTCTTTGAGCCGATTCTATACAAGCATCGTAATCCTTTAATTCTTCTGCATTTTCCGCTTCTTTTAAACATTTATTAACTTTTTTAAGCTTCCTATAAAATGGCGAACATTTCTTATGTTCTGGATCAAGCTTTAAGCACTTTCGAATCTCCCTGCAATTTTTAATATCAATAATCCAATAGTTAAAATTGATTTGCTACTAGAATGATATAACTAATTCATTCTTACAATAAGTACCATATAGCACATATACTTACGTTAAAGATTCTTCAACATCTCCTACTTTGTATAACATCAAGGATAGCTTATACAATCCTTCCGTATTATCGGATAATAACTTTGTGGTCATTCTTATATCTGATATCGCACCTAAATAATTCTCCAATTTCACATAGCTTTCAGCCCTTAGCTCCCTGAGATGAGCTGCCCATGGGCAGACTTGAATGACATTCTGTGTAATCAAATCTATCGCAGCGGCATGGTCCTCATGATAGATTAGATTTTCAGCATTTGCTAAGCTTTCTTTTACAGTAGCTATTGTATATAAAGAGTTTAATGCCTCTTGATTATTTTCATCTACAGAGAGCTATGAAGAACTCGTATTTTTATTTTTGAATGCAAAATATAATTGTTAATATGCATAAAATATTTGTACTCACAACATCATGAAAGTCATTTTCTGCCGCATCAAAGTCAGCTTGCTTGAGCAACACATTTCCACGTTGTAGTCTAGCAGCTGTGAAATCTGGCTTTAATTCTAAAACTTTATCAAAGTCAAGTAACGCTAATTTTGCTTTTCCAAGAGCCAAGTAGACTGTACCCCTCTTATAATAAGTTAAATAATTGTTTGCATCTCCCTCTGAAAAATGAAATTTCTCTATTATATTAGAAACTACTGTTTAGCAAAAATTATATTACGTAAACAACATTTTCATAGATTAATTGTCAATAATAAATTAATGGTAAAAAGTTGACAAATACATACCAACAGCAGCATGGTAATGAGTTAACGCATCTTGCAATTGACCTCTCGCTAGAAATTCTCTGCCGAGCTCCAAATGTCTATTAATTTCCAACTGAGATACACTTCCAACTACTAGAATTTAAAATTGGAGTCTCTCAGTATCTTAAATTGTACATTCATAGTAAACATGCGAAAAGGTTAGAAACTACTTACCGTCTAATGACAAATCCAATAAAACTAGCAAAAACCCATAATGATACATGATTGGCATTGAAAACTTTTTTATGTATGGAAGTAAATTTATAAACAAGAAAGTACTGCTTTAACAAATAGCCTCCTATCCACCCGATATCAAAAAGCTGGCTAACCACACCGCCATTGCGATCGTGGTCTTATTCGATTGGTCCAACACACATGGCCAACGCCAACCCCCACCAAATACAGATGACAAATATATCAAGCGCATGGTACGGTTTTTGCTCCATTTTTTCTATGTGATATATAATTTTCTCCTGTATCATATCTTTCTTAATTAAGAGACATCGTGTATTATCAGTACTTGGGCTGCCTTTAGTTTTCTATACATTGTATTTTAATTCTTGCCGGTAGAGTAGTAGAACACCCATTCATAATTTGACAAACTTACTCTATAGCTTTCTTTGGTTAATGTATATCTCCTTTTTAGCCGTTATATTGTTTATTATTCATTATCCTATAAATATAGTGATAAATTTTGTATTACCTTTCATATTATCATTTCAAATAACCTTAAAGTAATTGATGTGAAATGGAGAGATTTTTGGGGGTATAGTAGAGGATATTTAAAAGAAGTAGGGATCGAGGGAGTAAGGAATAAAAGACACAGTATAATACTATTTAATTAAAAAAAAATAATCTCATTTTCAAAATAGAAATGCTTCAAGTTCCTGACGGCGCTCGTTTTTAATTCGAATTAGTAGATAGATGGTAAATATTGAACTAATACCCGACACTTAAAGAAATATTGACTTATTCAATTATAAGCTTTTTTAATATCTAGATAGTTTAAATTTAAAATAAAATACTACGAATAGAAGCTATCATGAACTTTTGTAAAACATTAAATTAAATTTATCGAAACTATAATAAAACTAGTTATTTTATTATTCAAATTTATATACTAAAATTAATTTTACTCAAAGAAGTCATGAAAACAATAGACTTGATACAAATGCTGAAATATATAATCAGTTGAAAAATTACAAATATAAGTTTTAAGAAACATAAAATTATATATACAAATTAATGAAGAAATTTGGCTGAATTTTTATTATTGCAATTCATGAAGGTAATAAAATAAATAGCGATACCTATACACACCATAATTTTTTGTATCTTTATTATGTTTCATTTTGTAGAATTCTCCTGTCACTCTCATAATACTATAAATAAACGAGGGATTCACTAAACGAACATTGAATTAATGCGTGATCCATCGTCCCATATGTAGTATTTGTAACAATATTGACACTTGATACTTTCTCCCACAAAGCTGCCGAACTACAATTTCACACAATATGCTACTATAATTAAAAAGTGCACGCACTATACTCTTTGAAAAAAGCCATACTTATAGGATATCTTCATTTATTAAACCATTTAATCAATAGCCGTACGACATACAAATATATTGGGATTTCTCCCAATATTTCCATGTGAATTTTTGATTCGTTACGCTTTCGAATAGAAAAGAAAAGAAAAAAAAACATAAATTATAGCGATTAATAGAGTAATAGATCGGTAAAACAATTTACGCTCTCCGAAATCTTTCATACAATTCATTTACTCGTAAACGGAGAAATAGATAGATAGAAGTATCATTAAAGTTACAGGTGTATACGCCCTAAGTCGTTCGTCGCTTAAACATAATTTTCCGATGGAAATACAAGGAGAAGAGCTGAGTAATTTGAATCGATTAAATCCGAATGAAATGTACATTTTAAAATTTGGCAAATAATAATAGAAAGAGCGAGAGAGGGGATCGTTATAAGGATGAACGACGAAGGACGAAGGACGAACGACGAACGACGTTACTCGATCAATCGAAACATTTATAAAAGAAGACATTTTCTTTTGCCATCATCCCAGCACTTATTGCCCGCGAACTTTGTTTTCGCGCGTATGCCATTGCAAAACGCGTATAGATGACAACATTTCATAGATTGCTAAAATTCTCTCAATATGGACAGGATGATCGAAGACACGTGCATGCATGACATAAGCACAGTCGTGTTCCTCTTTCGAAAATGCGTCATCCAAAAGCGTATTGAATGACCAGATTTCTTCTCACTGATGTCTAACGGTGCACATATGTAAAAAATAAATAATAGAAACTATTCGCACGTGAACAATTTTTTCTATTCGGCTTATAGCCGCATTACAAGTCAGCTCTGCTGATATTTTGTTTCTCTTGCATACAGCGCATGTACGCATAAAGTTAGCTTACAACGCATATAATGTCTTTCGTGTATGTGTGCTTTGTAATCTCGTATGTAATCTTTTTTCTCTTCGTAATGATTGCAGTCACAGTCAACGTCAATTTTTTCTTCTATACAGTAATATTCAGTAATTCGTAATCGTAGCCCCTTTACTTCGAATCGCACTTTTCTCGAAAAAATCGACACGAAGAACGAAGGATTCCCCGTGTCCCCATTATAGTTATTCTATCGCTTATGCGCAAATCCAATAATGTTTCTTAAGGCTGCTCGTCCGATATACTTCAGAGGACTAAACATGACATAAAAAGGGTACATGTCGTATAGGATACAAAAAACGCAATTGTTCTTTCGAAACAAGCAACGCAAAAATAAATACTAGATAGAATAATAAATAGTGTCGTTTAATTAGTTTAGTTGATCTCGATCAATCCTCTCTACGCTCCCTAAATATTTCCTACATGACCTAAATCATAGTACCGTGTTCTATTGATTCGTATATCGTTATTTGCGAGATGGTGAACGGTTGACGATATTCCTAAACTTATATTCGAATCGATGGTAAAACTTAGGATACACTAGTAAAATCAATGGTAATCTCGGCATAGTTGGAAATTTCTGAAGGATACAAAATTATTGGAAAGTTAATCAATGTTCAGCGGCTAAGCAGACATTGCATGTTTAATAATCTCCGTCTGCCTAGCTTTATGCTTCGCACGCACGATCAAAATTTTCTTTCGACTTGCGTACATTCAATTATACTATAACAAATAGCATGCGTCATTAGCTATCTCACTCACTCCCCGAGACCTGTTAAAATTTATCATCCTGACCAAAGATATATATGTATATACATATGTATATATATAACAGAAATTCCTTTACAGATTTATATCTCATAGTTTTATAAAAACTATTCGCAGTGTCTAAAAATGCACGCTGCCCCATCGCAGCAAGCGTTAATTTCAACTCCCGCTCGACTGTAATAAATGCTATACAAAAGAAGAGACAAGTATAATATTCGATATAATAAATTTTAACAGGTAAAAATTCATCTCGCATCTCTTACGCTGGCCAATTAACTTAATGAACAAAATCAGACAAAGCGTGGCGTTACGCAACGCGTCGAATGGTGTATAATGCGCATGTAATACCATATTTAGAGATGAAAAAAAGGAAACAAACAAACAAACAAAAAAGGTATTAAAAAAAAGAGCAATAAAATACCGAAAACTAGATTAATAATGTGTATAATGAGATACGGCAAGAAGTACAACATTCATCGAGAGATTATCATAGTTTAATCGAATGATTGTGCCGTAGGGTCGTCGTTGGATTCTCTGGAGAGCTGGCCGAATTGCTCTCGACAAAAAGATTTTCGCAATATTCTTGGCAGGGCTTCCGAACACAAGGATGGACTTGTCGACGAATCGTATATATAGGAAAATCTGAACGGACCATTCGCACTATGGTCGGAAGCCAATATAACGTTATTCGTTAATATGCGCTAGGTTGAAAGTTGTTGTCGTCTCTATTTGAAAAAAGTATCTCAGTCCTCTAGACACGAGGCATTCACGCTTTGGTCCACGATCACACGGCACACGTCTCACACACGCGATTGCACTATTAATCTATTAATATAACAGGTATAATAAGTATGACATGTCTAAAAATTCTGTCAGTTGTGTCACGCAAATTGAATTTGTACTTTTTTCTCTTTCTCTCTCTCTCTCTCTCTCTCTCTCTCTTACTCTCTCACGCATAGATTAGATAAGAATTCGACATTCGCAAAAAAGATATCGATATTCTACAAAGCCCTACCAACGTCACCATCAACAGTAGCAGTAACGATGCGCGACCCGTCATTATTATCTATCATTAATGCGCGTTATTTTAAGTAGAAACAATGCCCCAAAAACGTCTTTTCAGGACCACAAGAGCTAGCGTTCAGCCCTCCCCGATCGGACAACAGCCACGTTGTTCTTGTTATATAATATTGTAACGACTTAATATTCCATTGTAGTTCGAGAGAATAGCTGAGCAAGCCATCCCCCCCCTGACATTCAATACCAATAAATTAATACACTTTTAATATTTGTATTTCGTTAATTGTTCTTTTCTCAATCCGCGTGGAAATTGAATGTCACAAAGATCGTTAGATATCACAGTCGTTTTTCAATTATTTTAATGTTATGTATTTACGAATATTACTTAAAATGTATTTATATATTTATATATTTATATATTTATATATAGTTTATCGTACTGATAAATACAGTTATAAAATATGAATGCGCCTGTGGCCACCTTAACAAAAGGGGCTTGCATTTTTATAGAGTTGAGCCAACCATAAGCAGCGCAAATTATTTCTGCTTTTTGTTTTAAACCCTCCTGTAACTGCAACCGTATTTTAACTCGTTTGAACAGTATTCTTTCATTAGTAAAGTACTCTCACGTGAAGAAAGAGTACCTTGTTACCTGAATGTTTTACATAACACACCGCACTGATTTGTTCACAGAGCAACGTCTCTCTTACAATTAGAAATACTTTTGAAATTATTACATTTAATTGTACCAATATTTTAAACGTAAAATAACTTTAATTTTGCAACTAACACTAACTGTGTGTAAGATACCATTGTAAAAAATGCCATTTTTTCAATACACATTGCGGACGCTCTTAGATCAAGCTACCTAATCGCTACTGCAACATTATCGAATTTCTAAATGTAATTAAAGACGAGGTCAATCTCTTACACACACTCTCTCTCCTTACTACCCCCCTCCCCTTCCACCTTCTTCCCTCTACACCCCGTTTCTCGTTATATTTTATCTTCCTTATTAATGTCATTGGTTCATGCAAAGCTCACGTAGCTCATGCGAATAAATCACGATATATCTGGCGCAACGTCGTTTGTTTCTGGGGACGGCAAAACAACAAAGTATCATTCGTCGATAAATTACAATTCGGAAAGGAATCGTTATAAAACTTATAGCAAATAGTAATTTAACGTACCCTCGGACATCTAGCATAATATAATAAATAGAGAATGAAAAATGACGTTTCACAGTTTTGAAATGAAATCGCACAAGGCAATAATCTTCGGACTTGAAGAGAATCGCTACTTTGAGCAATTTAGCGCCATTTCAAAGAGCAACGCCAAGATTCGCATAGGTACGTTTGCTAAATCTTGAAATTATTTAAATAATATAGCTACTATGAGCCCCGTAGTCTCGACAGGAGTTCTAAAAAATTTGTCTAAGATTTTCCACCTACTATGTGTTATATCGTTATTATTATCCGAATAAGAGCAATAACGATTGATTTGATTTATTAGTGATTATACTACTTATATCCGTCAGCACGTATTGCAACCAAACTTTGGGTGGTTTTACTATCTATAATGCTTAACAAATCCCATTGGCAACTCACACCTGATTTTTACTGAGATCATTATTATTTAACATCACTTTAACTTTCTCTTGCCAATGTTATCAAATTGCACGTAGGATTTGTTAATACTTTGTTGCGCGTGAATCGAGGTTTAAAATCCAGACAACAATGTTTTATCACCCAATAACTGAAGTGCACAGGCAGTCAACGAATATGATTTTTTAATGTATAATTACTGCTGTTGGTTTGATGTATTCACGTGCAACTCGCACGTGTTAAGTATGTGTTTATGTGTGTGTGAGTTTGTGGTGTTTCTGTGTTTCATACGTGTTTTCTTACATTTAATTAAATTTGCGTGTAGTAATAATGATAGAAGTGGCAATAGAGATGGTAATATGATTTATTTATCCCAACCTGTCCACCAGTCGGGTCCATTGGTGCTGCCATTGTTAGGTGTATTGTTGTATGATGAATTACTGTAATTACCACCATAGCCTCCTCCATAACCTGCAAAGAGTATTTCAAAGGCTCTAGGCATAAAGAGAATTAAACAATTTTAAGACGACTATTAATTGAACATGGATGATCAACGTACCTCCATAACTACCTGGTCTACCGCCAATAGAACCATTATTACGTGGAGGACCAGAACCAGATTGCTGACGATAATCTCTTGCGCCGAAGCCACCACTATACCGACCCTTTGTATTTCCACCAGGTCGACGAGATCCACCTCCAGAGAATCTAGCATCAGTGAACATATCCTCGAGCCAAGGCGGAAGCTCTTGGTTAGCCTCTATCAATAATGATACCAAGTCTCTAACAAGATTGTGGTTTTTACTGTTAAAGAACGATGTTGCCAGACCTGTAAAATTTAAAATTATTCATAGATTCGGATACGCTCAAGTACTACTCTAGTGGAGAAAAGAAGACAGAGAGAAAGGCGCTAATTCACAAACCTAGATTCCCCATACGACCGGTACGTCCAATTCGATGAACGTATTCCTCAACATCTCCAGGTAAGTCAAAGTTAATAACGTGTTTCACATGAGGAATATCGAGACCACGAGCAGCTACGGCCGTAGCCACGAGTATAGGCGTCTTTCCAGCACGGAAACGACGCAAAGCTTCTTCACGCTCGCGTTGACATCGATCACCGTGAATGCTCGTAACTGGATAATTCATCTGATGCAAATATTCTTCCAACATATCAGCACCTTTCTTTGTTTCCACAAACACTAAAGTGAGAGACTCGGAAGCTGAAATCATTCGACAGCGACTGGTTATTGAGAAAATTCCTAATAGCTTACTTCAAAGTACACACAAAGTAGCAGTGTGATTAGCAATATGTAAACCTACTCGGATCGGCAAAGTTGCTAGCTTGCAACAGATCAAGAAGATACGATCGTTTATCGTGCTCCTCGACCCATACAATTTTCTGCGTAATATTTTCGGATGTCGATCCTACACGACCAACGGCTAAGAAAATATAATTGCTTAAAAAGTCTCTGGCCAACATTTGAATCTCTTTCGGGAAAGTTGCTGAGAACATGAGAGTTTGCCTTTCTCCAGTAGGAGGCATAGTGTCTTCTTGCACAATACGTCTAATTTGCGGCTCGAAACCCATATCTAACATACGATCTGCTTCATCAAGAACTAGGTAACTGAAATTTGTATAAATAATATAATAAGATCTCCAAGCGAACATCTCAGGACAATATAATACTAAAACAATTCTCACCGGCAGTTGTGTAATCCAATTTTTCCTCGGCTAAGCATATCTACGAGACGGCCAGGAGTTGCCACAAGAAGATGGCATCCACGATCTAATTCTCGCATTTGGTCCATCATGTTAGCTCCACCGTATACAACGGCAGGACGCATACGTGATCTGTATGCAAACTTGCGAGCTTCGTCATAAATCTGAGTGGCAAGCTCTCTAGTTGGGGCCAATACCAGACCCAACGGATACTGCTTAGGTCTACCAAACGCGTTAATCTGAGGTGGCGGTGGACGTGGGCCACTCTCATAAATCTGATTTAATATTGGCACTAAAAAGGCCGCGGTTTTACCAGACCCAGTTTGGGCACAGGCCATCACATCACGGCGACCGATAATAATCGGAATCGCATATTTTTGAACTGGTGTAGGTTTGTCATAGCCAGCCAAGCTAATGCTGTTCTTTATTATCTCCGTCAGCTTAACCTCGTCAAACTGAAATAAATTAATGGAAAGAAAGGTTAAGAAAAGGCAGCGAAATATGAGAGAAATAAATATAAATATGCATCTTCTGTCAGAGAGATTACTCACGGAAGTAATGTGCGGTGGTATGTTGTCGCCAGTGGCCTCAACTGGGATATCCTCGTATTTACTAAAGTTGATTCCTGTATTGCCTGTGCCGAACAGCTCTTGCTCCAATCGCTCGTCTCTCGTGGTAGGAATCGTCCAATCAACCTCGCCTCTTCCTCCTCCACGTCCGCCCCCGTCTCTGCCATCTCTGTTATCGTACTTCCATCTACCACCTCCACCTCCACCTCCACCTCCACCTCCGCCACCGCCTCCGCCTCCGCTTCCCATTCTGTGATCGTTCCTGCTCTCCTGCCAGCGGTCATTTCCCGAGCTAATCGGTCGGTCTCGCTCGGAATTACCGTATCTAAAGTCACGACCTCCTCCTCCGCCACCGCCACCGCCGCCACCGCCACCGCCGCCGCCATTTTCTTGAGGTCCATTGCGTCTGTTGCGTCCTCCAAAGTTGCCGAAATTCCCATACTCATTGTCGCGCGAATATCGCGTATCCCGATATCCTCCTCCTGGACCTCCCCTGCCACGGTCCCTATCCCCTCTATCTCTGTCACGATCTCCTCCCCTATCTCTGTCGGAGAATGATCGCGAGTTGACAGAGGAATGATGCTCAGGCTGTACGTTACCTACGATTCAACAATCATCTTAGTTTCTCCCGAAAATCGCTCAAAATATTCTTTCTATAATCTCAATGATGAAAAAAACTCCTTACCTCCAGATTTGTTTCGTAGAGGCGGTGGCACGTAACGGTCCCCACTCGGTTGGCGGGTACCCTGCAAGTCCAGACCAGCTAACTGAAAATTTCAAACATTCCTTTATTATACTTGTTACCAGATCTTTTCTAGTAAATGACTCTAACAGCATCATTTGAACACTAAACTCATCAAATTGTGTGAAAAGTTCTCTTTTTCGATTTTTAAAATTTCCCACGTTTCTATAGATTTAAATTTCTCGAACTTCATAAGATTCTTTAATTGATTGAAAGTCTCCTAAGTAATTTGCGCTACAAGTTTGCTTTGGTAAATAATTCTATATTGGTTATAACGAGACTCGGAAGAATGTGGTAGTGAATGCGATTACTGGGTTAAAAGTAAATTTTGCTTGTTGATTTATAAACTTTTCAGTTTAGCAATTGGTTTTTCTTTTACAGAAATCTAGTGTACACAGCGTAACTGATTTAAGACTAAAAAATTTAAAAATTCGTAAATAGAGAAGAGAAATTAAAGGTTAAATCTTTTATGTGAATCTTAAGCGCAGTCCTTAATAATAAAAACTTATCAAGGGTTAAAAGGTGTTTAAATCCGCACATCCTATTAGTCAATGGATTGCTTTGTGACGTCTAACCAATAGGGCAAGGTCACCAGATAGTTCTACCGATGCCTGACCAATAGGAAGTCTCGAATTATAGGTGTTTTAATTCTTAATAACTTTTTAGTCGATGCCTAGACTAAAAAGTCATTTCGAACTTTAAGGCCAACATTACCAAGTCCGATTATGATGAAGCCAAGTTAGAGTAGTATAATTCATGGTTTAACGGGAACTATACTACATTAGGTCAACTTTTCTGTAACCAGGCTTGGTGATGTTAGTCCTTGCTCTTAAAATCAACCCTTTGATTCAATATTCTCGGGTTGACAGGCTTAGACCGGGGCACAATGTACATTTTTGGTAATATATATATGAATCAGATTAAATGGGAAGATATAAACGGTAGTTTGATTGAGTAATAAAAATAAAGGCTACTGAAAAAAGTAAATGTTTGCAAAAAAACGTGTATAATAGAAACACTACATTATCAGCGAGCATCAGGGATATCCAATCAATTCGATAAAGATTGTGGTAACCTGCAACCCTTGTGAAAAAGTAGCATGGACATTGAGGATGGCACGAGGCATATCGTTCCCGGAATTACCCAGCGCACCGCCATTACAAACTAGGATATATACGTCACAACCGAGTTCAGCGGCGACTCGAACAAAAGTTCTTTACCCAATCATCTTTAGAAACGAAACGCTTTTGCCGTGATCGATAATTCAGTTCGATGAGATGCAAATAGAAAAAAATTTGGCGATTGAAGGGAAAAGCGATGTAGAGAAGAATGGACAGGGAAAACGATAAGAGGATAATGTGTAAAAGGGGTAGCGGAGAGGGGAAAAGGCGTTTGTAAGAAGAAAGAACGCTTGTCAAAGATTTGAAATAGAAAATGTGTTTATGTTAAATTACCTGCTGCTCTAGACCTGATCCATTTTGGTTGGCTGCATTACTCATATTACTCCGCCTCGGTGCGTAGTTTTCGTATCTCTCCCGTAGAAGCCTCGTTTAGCTATGCGTCTTCTCCTTTTCTAATCACCGATCAAAAAACTTCTATTCCCTCTTCCAACCGTTCAAGTCTTTCTCAAACACTTAGTGATTTGCTTGTTAGACGGAATGATTACTTTTCCGACTTCCGATCGTGGCTAGTCCGACACAAAGGAAACTTGAAGATTGAACTGAATACTATGAAACCTGAAACAGAGGCCCCTGGCCACACTTGACGTCGACGCAACAAAAATGGCCGAGATCCCTACAGTAACTGGGAAGATGGACGACGCGTTACTTCCGTTCTATGGGTTCTATGCTCATTTGCGAGCTGCAAATTCTTGCGATATGCTAACACAGCGCTCCCTAGTGACCACTTTCCTTTACTATCTTTATTATACACTACTAAGCGAGATCAATATATGTATATGGAAACACAAAATGAATAAGCTTTAAACTCACTGCACGTGGGTAACATTCGCAATCCAAATTTTTTTAAAATCAACTACTTTTTAATAAGGGAATTTTACACCATGCCACTGTTAATTTAACACAATTGAGGTTATCTAAATGTTAATCGCTTCAAATTATGCGTATATAAATAAACAGAAACAAATGAATAAGACAAAATTTTTGATTTTTCCATTTTTATTTACAACGTACACCAAAAAAAATTCAGCGTTTGATCTAATCGTCCTTCTTGGTGTCCGTCTTTCCTCCTCTGATTCTACCGGTACGACGTGCAGCGATAAGACCGATCTTCCGTCCAGCACTTGTTCCACGCTTGACAGTGGAAGCCTTACCAATATGCTGGTGATTACCACCACCATGAGGATGTTCAACAGGGTTCATAGCAACACCACGAACCTACGAAAAATTATTTAATATTTAGCATTGAAAATCAATTTTGCTAAATAAGAAGTTGCACGTTATTACATATCTCAGTTTAAATTTATCTACAATTCATATTTCAGGTTTCAAATGTCAAACCATCATTGAAACAACCATATTTTTGTAACAAAGTATTGACAAATATAAAAATCATAAGCACCTTTGGCCAGCAGTTCCTCTTGACCTTGAATTTGTGGAAGGCACGACCAGCCTTCAAAATAGGCTTATCAATACGTCCACCTCCCGCAACAATGCCAACCATTGCTCTGTTGTTCGATGGTATGACTTTCTTTGCACCAGATGGCAACTTCACCCTAGTTTTCTTTGTATCTGTATTGTGGGCGATTACAGTTGCATAATTTCCAGAAGCCCTGGCAAGACGGCCCCTGTCACCAGTTTTCTCCTCCAAATTACACACAATTGTACCTTCTGGCATCTGACCCACAGGCATTACATTACCAATCTGAAGATTAGCTGAAAGGGAAATCATTAGTACAATTATTATGTAAAACAATATATTTATAAATGTTGAAGCAGTTTTTTGAAAAACTCACATTTCTTGCCACAATACACAAATTGTCCTGTGTACATGCCTTCAGGAGCAATAAACAATTCCTTGCGGGTTTTAAACCTGTATGGATCCCGAAAATGAACCACAGCAAGTGGAGCACCACGGCCTGGATCATGGATGATATCCTATAATATAAACAGTTATAGTTTAATACAAATGATAAATTAACTTTCAGTAAGAATTAAAATATTTAACAATTTGTCAGAAAGAGCCTCTAGTATTTAATCTTCATTAACACTCAGGTGTAGGTATACTAGAATTCATCATGGGTAAAGAGGTTATATTGTTTGTGTTGACAGACAAGATTCTCAAGCTTGGCTATCAAAAATTAACATAAAGTTGAAACTGTATTATTCATACCTTTACCACACCCTTGGTATATCCATGTCTTTCAGTATAATCAAGAGAACGAAGTTTTGGAGCTCCCTTTCTCCTTTTTGTATGGGATCTGAAAACAGATCCAGCTCCCTTACGCTGGGCACGAATTACACGACCCATGGTTCAAAAACCTGTAAAACGATGAAAAATTGAAAATTATTATAAAACTACGCACTTTCATCGAGTAAAAATACTATGAAACTATGAAATGTCATGATATGATTAACACGCCGACAAGACCCCAAAATCAAAAGTCTGTTTACATAAAATAAACTTTTTGTTGCAAAAAATAATCGACGGATTGTTTAGGGGAATTAGTCAATATTATAGACATTATTTTTTTAATGGTAGATGCAGCTTCCATTGATAAATATTGATGGATTTCAAGGATCGAGCTAACACAAGCACGTACCTTAACAGCCGATAGCAATAAGAGGAAGTCGTAAGCGTGCGCAAACGGAAGTCTCCTCGATGTCTCTTCAACTTCGATAGTCGAAACAATATGGCACTGCGAGAGCCCGCCAATTTAAAAAGTTTTTAAAAATTACGCACGATAAGATGATTTATTTAAAAAATTTACAAGCTTCATAGTAAATATACTTTTATAGTATATTTTTTAAGAACATCCACCCTAGAAATAAACGTTATTTTCACGGTTTACAATCGTTTAAATAAATGAATAGTGTAATAGATGAATTAATTCTCCCTTCCCACGTATAAATTGCATAAGCGCGAAGAATACAATTAGGCGGCTCGAATTCGATTCGCTACATTACGGTTTAGCAGTTCGAAATGGATGGACTACATTGGATTCGATTTATAATTCTTATTCTATTTATAAGTCCGTCGTATTGTTTAAGAAGACAAAAAAGAATCGTGGGTGGCACAGCCGCTGCTGCACCTCCCGAAGATGATCCTATAGTTTTTGTAAATAAATTCGATCGTACCGCGCGAGTTTATGGTGCTCGTGATCCAGATAAAAAATTCTATGCTTTCCGCGGAATTAGATTCGGAGAACCGCCACTGGGAATTAAACGATTCCAGGTAAAGTTGTTATCGTACGTTATATAAATACTCGAAATAAAAAGAAATGATTTAGAATGACTCCATTTGACGTCTAATGAGATTCGGCGACCTATGTTGAAAGACACCGTTCTCACCGCATAAATAAAAGCTTCAATGAGTTATATAAGAGATTTATAATCAATCACAATAAGCATTAAGTATAGCATAAACTTTAGTGATTAGTTTACTTTTTTATTAAAATAAAATTTACATTCTGCTACGGTAAATCCTCTGAAATGTTTAAATGTCATTTTTAGAGACCAAAAGCAGTGCGATTAGAAGGCGATTATAATGCTACCGTTTGGGGACCACCTTGCCTTCAGCCAAGTGCAAACGATCCTTATAAAATTGTAGGAAGCGAGGATTGTCTGTTTTTAAATGTATTCACCCCAACTTTACCAGAAGGTAACGAAGGTCGTCCAGTTCTCATATGGATCCATGGTGGTGGTTTTCGTCGAGGTTCTGCGTCACAGTACGATATGAGACATTTGATACAAAAAAATATGGTTGTTGTTTCTATTCAGTATAGACTAGGATCGTTAGGTAAATCAATAATTTGCTGCGCGAATGAAAAAAGTTAAATTACTTACAAATAAAATAATTTTTATATTATGAAGGGTTTTTAAGCACTGGAATGAAAGATTTACCAGGTAACAATGGTATGTTTGATATGACACTGGCTGTGAATTGGGTAAAAGATTACATTGAATTTTTTGGTGGAAATCCAAAAAATATTGTGGCCTTTGGTCATGGTACTGGTGCCAGCTCAGCTATTATGCTATCTGTTTCAAAGTTTTTGAGAGGTAATTTAAGGCTTTTTGCAAATTATAATTTTTCTTTTCTAATCTACAGTATTAAATACACTTGCAATTTTAGACCGTTTTAGTGGCTTAATAGCTATGTCTGGAACGATCTTATCACATTTTTCGGTAGACAGAAATCCTTCTAGTACAGCAAAATATATCGCATTAAATAATGGGTGTCCTACGAACGATACGATACAAATGGTACGGTGCCTTCGAGAATTGCCAGCAGATAATCTTGTAAAAACCGATTCTAAACTGAGTAATACCAAAATGACAGTACAGGGCTATATTTCTAGTATAACAAATATATTGATCCCTGGACCAGTAATTGAAGGGGTGGACGACGAAAGGTATGGACACGAATCAATTGATTATTTTCATAATAGGAATAATTTTTCATAATTCCCAGATCATTACCGAATTTTATCACAAACACACCGGAAGGCTCTTTAAAGTCTTACGAATTCCCAGAAATACCATTACTGGCAGGCGTTATGAAGGATGAAGCAGATGGAGCAATTTTTAAAAATTACCAGAATGAAATACAAAAAAATTTGAAGAAAAATCCTAACTATATAACCGATGAAGTGATTCCAAAGCTGCAATCCGTTGTACCTAGTTTAAACAATGCTTTGCAATTTGTACCACAAGCCTTTAGCAAGTATTTACAAATTTTTCAAAAGGGTGAAAATACGGATAATTTGAAATCGATAGCTGGAGCTATAGAAGATGCAATATTTAATACTCCAATATTCTTGACTCTTCAACAATGGTCTCAAAAAGCAAAATCCTTTTTATTTAGCTTTGACCATAAAGGTAAACGTAATTATGGGAAAGATTTTCTGGCCGGTTCTCCCTTAGTTAATTCAGAATCTAATGGTAAGTATTTGTTTGTTTTATCTACTTCGAGAATTGTAAGAAAAACTTATGTTAACATACAATTTTTTAAGATATTACAAATTATGGAGATGAGCTAGGATACATATTTGACCAAAATACAATTTTTGGAGAACCTACAACAGAAAATAATAACCAATCTGAGGAAGACAAAGAGGTGACAGAAGTTTTCACAGGACTGATTTCAGATTTTGCTCGAAGTGGCGAAATTAATATTGGATCACAGTCCAACAACAATAGTTTATGGTCTAATGATAAAAGTTCATATATCAGTGTTTCATCAAAACTAAAATCCATGGAAAATTTTAGGTGATTAGATATAAGAAAATAATAACATAGCGATTAATTAAAAATATCATAAATTGATTTGCTTAGGTATTGCGAGTTAGGCCTGTGGGCCGGAATGACTGATCGACTTCAATCACCAATTTGCAGCATATTTAAAACCACCTTACAAATGGTAAATAAAGTTGAAGATACTGCTATGAAAACGCAAGATTTAGTTGTGGCTCCTATTTCACAAGTTGGAGGAGTATTAGGCATCACTTCAGACACGACAAATAATCAGCCTAAAAGAGAACAAGAAGAAAAGTTAAAATCCATACCTAAAATTCCAAAGGTGCCTGTAATATCACTAGGATAGAATATGTCAAGAAAAAAAAAACATTATCAATCTTAACATTTTTTTAATAATGATTCAATAAAATATTCTATTGGAGTTCGTCATGAAATAACTTTATAATTTCATTTTCTTCAGTATCATCAATATCCATAACTGACATAGAAGTATCATGTGTCTCCATCTGTTTCTCTACATTAATTGTTTTATTCAGAGCTTTAAATTCATGGTTTTCTACTTCACACTGATCGTTATTTAATTCTACTACTGTATCATCTTCAGTATCCTTACTTTCTACATCTGATGAAGCATTGTCTTTTGAAGTATTCATTTGTTTATTAAGTACAGGAAGAACTACCGGTGTTGAACACCTTAATTCTTCCCTCTGATCATTGTTTGATGATTCAATAATTAAATTTAAAGTGTTCACTGGTGGCTGTGGCTTTTCAATGATTTCTACGTCTTGTTCAGTCTCAGTCTCATTAAGTTTTTTGCGTTTACTTAAGTCAAATGAATTTTCATCTCTCAATATAGTATCATGAATATTTTTATGAATTTGCTGGGATTCTTGAGTAATTTCTTCATCCAATACAGTTAAACAAGAGTTAGTATTATCACTGTAATTTTTAAAATAATAATTAATTTTTCTTTCCTATTAAAGTCTATCTTCTTTCACTTACTTTACTTTAACTAATTGTATTGTAGGTGCAGCAGGATGTACAATTTTTTCCAATTCAGACAGTGCTATTTTAGCTTCTTGCATAATATTTGTATCATTATCTCTAATAGCCATTTCAAATATTTCTATAGCATATTGGGTTGGTGGTGCTGTTTGTAAATTTGGATTTAACATTAAAAACCGTAGACATCTTAATAATTGTAACCGGCAATCAGTACTATTATTATAAAATGAATGTCTTAATGAATTAAAATAATAATCATACAACAACGGGACAATAACATTTTGAATATTCTGAAATAAAAAATAGTTTGACAAGAGATTATAATATAATATGAAGAAAAGTGTGGTATTATTTATGATAAGCATACTTTATAAAAATTAGGTTTTAACCAACAATTGCTGAAAAATATGTTTTGTAATGTAAGAAGAGCCTCAATACACAAGCGATCATCTATGTAAACTGCTTTTGCTGGTATAGACGTGTTATTCAAATGTACACTATTTGTGTATTGACTATCCCTCAATCTCTTTAAAGCTCTTTTTGACAAACTTTGAGTTTTCTTTATCTATAAAGTCATTTTTTTTAAATGAAATAATGGATTCAATAATAATAAAACCTAATAACTTACTGTTAATAAAACACGATCTTTATCTGGTATTATATCTTTTAATATATGATGTAATATGTTATCTATAATCGTTTCTATGCCTGATGATGAGTTATTATATTTTAGCCAGGTAGCAAGGCATTTATAAAGAGCTTTTCTGACATTAGTAAATGGTTTAGAATTGAAATAAGAAATTTTATTTTCTATATTAATTTCAGTCCATGACAATGTTTGATTACAAAGCTGTAATATTGTAGTGCCAAAAGGAATCAATTCTTGCCTATACCTATTAAAAAGGAATATTATAAAACTTTTAATATATATATTTCTTATGTCTCTGACTCACCCATTAATAAATGCTTCCAATACACTTAGTAAGCCAATATGTAATTGTGGTAAAATAATATATAAAAGCTGCTCCTTATAAGAGTCTGTTGCATTTAAATTTGTAGGTATAATTGCTAAGCCACGGCATAGAAGTTTTAAAATATCATTGGGCATTACAGAGACCTTTTGTCCAACTCCACTGAAAAAGTTATTACTTACAAAAATTTAATTTAGTTTAAAAAGATTATGATTTAAGATGAATATCTCACTTTAACATTGTTGCTAATAAACTACAAAGATTTGTAAATCTTTGTTCTTGCTTAAAATGTACTTTTAAAATATTGTCTTCATAAAGTTCAGGCAGTTCTAAATTGTCAACTTCTTCATCCCTATTTAACTCCATTAAATTAGGAAACAACTCATTTATAATATTATGTAATGAACTGCAAATCATGACTTGATTGTAAGTCCATGCTGTATAATTTGATTTTGTTCCAGATGGTTTATAAGAGCGTTCAATTGCTTTAACTAAGAGTACAAAACATCTAGCACTTCCATTAATGATACACTTATCTGAAGAATCTAAATTCAGAAATATAAATTTCCTGATGATCCCCTAAAAAGGTCATTTAAGATTTATACATTTTTAAATTATTTTTGTATCATTGATCATTTATTACATTAAAACACTTACTTGAAATTTTTCACAAATCTCTGGGTAATAATGCAATAAAGTAGCTAATAAATAAAATGTTGCACCACATACATTATTTTCATTTAAATTGGTTATAGCAGTTATAATTTGTTTAACATATTGCATTGATATTTGCTTTTGTATATCATGTATTTCCTTGCACTGAGATATTAATTTTCCAATAACCTTACATGTTAAAGTAAGAGCTTTGACATCACTGTGGACACTTTCTAATACCAGAATTGCTTTTGACAACCATAAAGTTGCATATTTTAATAATATTTCTTTATTGCACTGTGGTAAAATAATATCTAGGATCAACAGTGCCCTACATCTTGTATTCGTCTGATTAATCCAAGTATTGGCAGTAGTAATGGCATTATCTTGCAATGAACTAACCTATAGTTTACAATAAATGATTAGTAATCAATTTCATATTAAAAAACTATAAATAAATAATAGATGATGTTTGGAAACCTTACTTCATTTAAATTAATTGATAAATCTAGCAGAGTTTTCAAGTCTGCCATCTTTTCTAACCTTACTAAAGCCTACGGCACACTATGCTGGATTTCGTGCTAGAATGCTTGCTAGAATTGTGAAGACCAATGATGATTCAGTTGTGAATTAAATATAATAATCTCATTGGTTGCGTTTCAAATTTTAAGCGCTAAGGTAGCGCTATATCATGATTGGTCAGTTGAATCAATTTGACCAATCATGACACGTATCTTACCTAGCGCTACCGTAGCGCTAAAGTTTTGAAACGCAGCCATTGGTCTTCACAAATCTAGCAAGCATTCTAGTACGAAATCCAGCATAGTGTGCCGTAGGCTTAACACCGGTATTCATAAACGGAACTCATCAGGCAACGCAGCTCAAGTTCAATGAAGTTGGACCGGTAAAATACATATAATGTATGTGTAGTCTGTTAAGCCTACGGCACACTATGCTGGATTTCGTGCTAGAATGCTTGCTAGATTTGTGAAGATCAATGAGATTATTATATTTAATTCACAACTGAATCATCATTGGTCTTCACAATTCTAGCAAGCATTCTAGCACGAAATCCAGCATAGTGTGCCGTAGGCTTTACACATCTTATAGAATATAGGCTTAAACGCCTTAAACTTAAGATCGGAAGATCCGTTTGTGATACCCAGTAATACCCACCCAGGCAGTAACCAGAGTTGCCATGTGCGCAACTGTGTGCAGCCATGTGTAATACATATGTACTTTTGAAAATACTGTAGTGCTAAAAACTGACTGTAATCTTGAAATAATACCAGGAAAACTCCTAAATCAGATAATCATGTACAGCGTTAGAGGCGCTTGACCGTTTATAATAGATATATACATATGTGGTAAATATGTACTATAAATTTGTCTTTTTTCTTAGTGTGCGTTCAGGGACTATTACACTTGATGTTTGCTAAACTATCAGGTTGTTTACAAACCCATAAACGCTTTCTCAGCGCTGCGAAAAATACTCATTGTGATTGGTTGAACAAATAATAAGATTTCAATTTCATCAATCATATTGAATATTTTCCGCAGTATTCAAAAAGCGGTTATAAGTTTATAAGTACTCATTTAAGGTGCGTTCACGGAGCACGCTTTTAGCACTGCCAACGCTACTGCGCATAGAAAAATTATTGAAATGTGTGTGCGCAGAGTAGCGTTGATAGCGTCTCCGTGAACGCGCCCTTAGTAAGTGCTAAACTGCGCTGCACGAGCTTCAATTAGAACATTCATTAGAAGCACTAGATATTTGCTATTTGCATCAGAACAAGTGATGATAGACAACAGGAATTCGTTATCCTCACTTCACAATTCATATTACCTGTATTATCATTTCTGATAGGAACATGCAGCACTATTAAGGTACGGGTACACGGCACGTGAAATATACGCGCGGCGCGTCAACTCCACACATTTCACACGCCGCGCGTATATTTCACACGCCGTGTACCCGCACCTTTAAGTGATGATTTCTAGATTTTATATATCATTAACAGTTAGCGAAGTGTTAGTTTAGCAAACATCAAATAAACAAAACACACTTAGGAAGAAGTTATTTATCACTACACAGACAAACACTCGCTGCCATCAGAACAACGCTCTACCGAGAAATCTATAGTAGAATTTATACTCTTAGTGATATGTTCAAGTTTTAAGTATACATGCTTCATATAGAGCAAAACATTAACTAACAGTCGGGGCAAAATCCATTTTGGTCAGTTCGACGACCTTGATCAAAGGGGAAATCTTAAAATAATATCCTAATACTGAATAAAATAAAAAAAAATGTTTTCACCCTTAATCGAACTTGATTCTGGTAATGATTGGCTTCAATCGTTTAGCAACCTGAAGCTGTCGTTCTTCTAAAAAATAATTGATCCTGTGCAATGTTTATGGGAAAGGTAAGAAAATGCAGATGAATATAAATGATGATTGCACTAATTTCAATTTCATTAAATCTTCATTTATTCTATTTAAAACAAAATAAAATTATCTTTGAAAACTTGTCAAGATATTTAAAAAAAATAATTATTTACAATTAAATAAATCGAGGCTAATATAAAATTTAACACTAAACATAACGAAAATTTTGTACAAGTTTATTTTCATTTAGAAAGGGTCATTTGACCACCAAAAAGTAGGCTCAGTGTTAATAACAAGAAAAAAATTAAAATAAACTTATTGAATCGAATTAATTTTAAAACCGTTCCGCTCAAGTGATTAATGCATGCCTTATATTTTTAAGCCTGTGGACGCCGGATTCAGATATATTTTAAAGCAGTGAAGTTTTGCGCGGAAAAGGTACGAATACTGGCTGCGGTTCTGGACAATCCATGTATTTGTGGCCGGGCATTCTGCAATTGTAGCAGATGCCTCTTAAATTGTTGAGGCGTCGTCGCCTAATCCTTGTTTCAGGAGAATGAATTTCCAATCTTATTCGAGCCGGTGCAGCCATAGCAGCTTCACGTTCCGCGGCGTACTCAGCGAATATGGCTAAATCATCCACAACCGGAATATTATACGAGTTATTAATCTCGTTTTTCCCTGTAGATTGAGGTGATGCCGCGGATGATCGGTACGGGGTGACTCTTGCTACGGGAACATCTCGCTTTTCCGAAGTAAGGAATTGCAGTGGTTTCATAGGCCAGTGGGATTTAGGTTGTTTAGATGACAGTTCTTCCTTTCCGGCAGAATCAAAATTCGTGTGGGTTGCTTTATCATCGATGCTTTTTTGCGTAAAGCAACAACGCTGCATTGCCCGGACTGCCTCTGATATTGCATCCCCAAATTCTGGAAATTTTTCCATAGCAGCGTAAACGTCCTCTCTCGAGTAGATGTTCTCCATCGCGTATTTCGATAACTGTAAAAAAGATTTATATAAATTAATGTGGACGCGTGTATGCAAATCCTCAATATATATTAAAAAACATATATGTATTAGTTATATGACTATGAATGTGTTCGCCTGGATGCGCGGTCGACTGTGTAATAACGTTTTTATATAATTTGAGTTACTGAGCAATCACGTGTAATATTCTGCATTTATTACTAAGTAGAAAAGTTTATCCTAACGAGATCGAAATAATCGAATTTTTGGTTAATTCGATTATATTTATTTCGATCAATTTTGCTACTTGTGGATAATGTTTGGCACATTTATTGATTAGTGTCTAGAAATAGAAGAGGATTATTAAGCTAATTTCATTCCGCATGTTTTAACACGTAAACTATTGTATTACCGTTGAATCAGACGCAAACCAATTTCCCGCAGAATAAATTATGAGACACACGTGATTCGACGGACTATTGATGTCGCGGAGGTGCACTACTACGAGTAAGGAAATTCAGATTATGAAACTTTAATTCAATATTATTTAAATTGTTATAAATGATTTTACTTTACATATTACAACAAACTTATTAATAAATTGAGAAGTGCTTATATACTCAAATACTGTGAAAACTAGGAAAAATAATCACTTGTTCCACAATTTAATTCACTTGAGTCACGTAATCATAATAAATTATACTAAAATTTAAAATATGATAACTATAATAAACTACACAAAGCCAATAATAATATAAAAATTACTCACCAATGATAAAAGCAACTGGTTTAATGTAGAGCTCCAAGACGCTTGGTTAGATGAGTATAAAACTTCAAAGAAATCTTTAATGTGCGATTAATTAGAATGGGTCCTTACTCTTCGTAGACAGTTAGCGGAATGAAGCATATTCAACCCCCGCGGAATTAACCACGGGGTCCCTGGGACTATCCTGTCCCGTTATTTTACCCCTACCCCTTGAGTCATCCTATACCATTGTAATAAGTTACTAATCCTTATAGCAACCCTTTACTTGACTCCGCCTCTGCTCGCAAAGGTCCCGGATGTGATACCTTACAGCATAATATAACCAGTCTAATACGCTAGGTAACAATAAAACAATACGTTTATTCGTTTGAGAAGCTATTCTAGGTTTATGATGACTTTCCATGAAGTTAGTAATTTCCTTTTATATTAACCGTTCAGTGCCCAAATGTATACTCATTCTGTACATAATTTTCAACGCTATATGGAAGTAAATAATCGCAGGGGCAAAAATTCCTTCGGTACCACATTTTCTTTATATTTTAAATCGTTCTTTTCAACCATGTATCGCAAATGACTCGAAAATGTTAGGTGAAAGAAGTACGAGCCTCCTTATGACGAAAACTCGAAAAATCACCTCTTTTTTTATTAGATCATTTTCTCTACGCAGAAAAGCTTTAAGACTGACATTGAGAGGTATAAAAATCGCGGCGAGTATATACATATATATTTAAGCTTTCAGATTAAATTTTTCTACCGCCTAAAAATTCCGAGATGGCTCAACAAATGCCATCGAAAGCGTTAAACAATGTTCTCCACAACAACTACATTATTATTATATACTTCGGATCCGGTCATGTAGAAAAACGAAATTTTCTTCGGGAAACGGTATATTTTTAACAGCATCTAAGAGATGTTGCTGCAAAATATCTTTGCAAATGTACTGATTCATAATACCATCAATCTCATGTAGTGAACCAACAACAAACACCGCAAAACACCCCCAAAACATAAGGAAACCACCTCCATGTTTGAATGTTTGCTGGTGCGATCTCATGGCTTGAAAATTGTCGCGCCGGGCCTGAAGTGAAGATCGACAATTTTCAGGCGGCGGCACGATGGTTGCCGCTCCCTGTCGCGCTAGACCGTTCTCACGGCGCGATAATTTTCAAGCCACATATCTGTTTATAATGACATTTAAACAGTATTTAATAAGAGCTTCAGTTGATGTCTACCTTGTCTACTGGTTAGCTTTCTCGAAACTGTCAAACTTATTCCGTCTATTTCTTTGTAAAATGTCCAGAAAATGTGAGCTCAAGGCCGGTATCACAACGGCTTGCTATGTTTCGTTTACTGCGGACAGTGACGATGATGATGATGTGAAAGATAGAAAGAAATAGTGGTACTGGATGTCGTCACATTACAAAAGACGTTCGATGCAAGTTTTTGAATAATGCATAATTTTTTTTATACATATTTTGTGTGCAACATTTTAAGACGTCAAGATTAGTCGCACAGACGCGCGACGTGAAAATTACGAGACTAGAGTGTTCTGACGGCTTATTGTATGTCGATCCATCTCAACGGTTCAGTTCAAGCTTCCACACACGGCTTGAAAATCATCATGCCTAGCCGTTCTCACGGCGTGTTGATTACCAGCAATATTCAACATTTGCTCCAAAAAGATCAAATACTATTTAAAGACATACGCGTGGCGCGAAATTCATCACGCCAGGCTGTTCTCGCGGCGCGTTGCGCGTCATGTCCACAGGCCCGGCGCCACAATTTTCAGGCCGTGAGATCGCACCTTTCGATCGGTTTATTGCCGTCTGTTTATTGCTTAGGAGTCGATGCTATAGCAGGTAAACCACGCGACGTGGAAAAATCTTGTCCACCAGTTGACTTAGGCCTATTTAATTTCTGTTAACATATCGGAACGATTCGATTTCCCAGAGTGTACATTCTCTGCTACACTCCTATACCACAGCACGAAGTCGATGATTCAATTTCCCAGTTCCTACATTTCTAATTTCGCGCACGGTGCCTATTAGGATCTGAGTCCCGGGACCGTGCACACTAACACAACGACAGTGAGATAAGAATGTATATTGGTGTATATGCATACTATCAGCGCAAACTATCGGTCGCAATTTTCGCAGTTTTTGAGTGTAATTTATTTATACGTATACAGTTATACATTGACACTTCGCTATCATTGTGTTGGTGTGCACGGTCTCTATAGCCTACATACATATACTGCCTATTACATATCCACTCTCACTTTACTATTGTTGTTTTTGCGCGCTCCTTTTATTTATTGCAATTTACTTGCAGTAATAACGCGCACCGCGCAGTGCGCACGTCCACTGTATGTATGTATGTACATTAGGGTGGCCATTAAAAAAAAAAATTTTTTCCGGTGCTTTTATTTTGTTAAGAATGATGAGAAAATAGAAATCGAATTTTTTTAGATTTTTTTGAAGCCGTTAAATGGTGCCGATATCGTTTTTGAAGCTAAAAATCCGATGTTCTTCCACTTTTTCGAGGTTAGATGTAAACCAAAATTCCAATAAGCTTTTAATTTGTCAAAAATTATGAAAAAAAGAGATCCTCGAATTTATAGAATTTTTTGAAGCCGTTAAATTGTGCTAATATCGATTTTAAAATTAAAAATTTAGATTTATTGAAAACGATTTAACGAAATTATAAATTAATATTGTGCTTTGAAAAGTCCTTTATTTAAATTACAAGAAAATGTAATAAAAAAAAACATTAATCCAGCACAATATTAATTTTTAATTTTGTTTAATCGTTTTCAATAAATCTAAATTTTTAATTTTAAAAACGATATCGGCACCATTTAACGGGATCCCTCACGCGTGCTTTACCGACAGTACAAGTCAATAAACAATTCGTTTAATAAAATTCAAATGCGAAGCAAATTGAAAAAACAGGCTTCTTTATGACAAGGTGCCAATTCTAACGAGTCAATCGAGTTTAACAAAACTCAAATCGGATAAAGAATAACGCTGTACCACTGTCCCGCGTTCTTGAAGTGGAAATAACCAAAAGTAACCTCTCTCCAAGAACGCGGCACAATGGTACAGCGTTATTTTTCAACTAATTTGAGTGATTTTAAGTTCGTTTGACTCGTTAGAACTGGCACATTGTCCTACAAAGGCACGATTGTTCAATTTGCTTCGCATTTGAATTTTATTAAACTAATTGTTTATTGACTTGAACTGTCGATAAAGTAGGCGTGAGGGATCCCGTTAACGGCTTCAAAAAAATCTAAAAAAATTTGATTCCTCTTTTTTCATCATTCTTAACAAAATAAAAGCACCGGAAAAAATTTTCTTTTTTTATGGCCACCCTAATGTACATACATACATATGTATAGTGGTGTAGACGTTACCAACACGTTACTGCATTTACTACACTACATAACCTAAAGTAACCTAAAGTGACCTAAACGGTCAGCCGTCACAAGAAAAACTAAATTAGAATAAAATGCCGTTTATGATAGGTAGTGAACCCATAAGAAGAACACTTAAATATCTAAATGCTGGCAGTTTAATACTTAAAAACCGTATTCAAATATTCTCAATAAATTATAACACGCATGGAGAGCACCACCAAGGGATTAGGTAAATCAGAAATTAGTCTGTGCACATTACTGTTGCTTTTTTAAATTTATTGTTTCATATAGGAACTTCATATTTTGGCATTTACCTCAACTTCAATATAAAAATCCCAATGTACAAATCGTAAAATTTAAAAATATGACTCCATCGCCATTTATTAAATGTTATTATGGTATGTATAAAAAATTTGTAGTTTCACTGTAATTTCATAGGACAATAGTTTATTTTTCTTTTCAGAGGATGGGAAGACAATGACAATAGACGTGGATAGTAAATCATATGAAGAAATATTAAAACATTTGAAGAAAGTTGTTGGTAAGAGTGAGCAAGTATTAAAAGTAGAAGCTGTGTTAAAAGAAAAGAAAGACAATCCTGCTAATTTTGGTTTTGGCTGTGAAAGAAGTTGTATTTGTGTACTACCTGGTCAATTACCTTGTCCTGGAGTTGTTCCATTGCCCTTCCATATGCGTGGTAAATATACAACAACGATGAATGAATAAAAGTGTTTGCATAACACATACTCAGTTTGTATTTGTTCAGTATCATAAAATAAATGTTACAAGCTTTGATTTATAAGAAAAAGCAGTAAATTGTAAATTATTGATACTATGAAAATTAAGATGGGTGCATTTTGAGTGGCCTTTAGATTTGCTAAACCAGGATTAAGTGTAGAAAATGGTTAGGTTTAGCAATGATTTTGCACATTATCATAAGAAAGTAAATAATTTCTTTTTATGTAAAAATAAATAATCTACAAATAGTAATTAATTACAACTAAAATATTATCTTCTAGCATTGTGCCTACTGTATGGTTTGCTATTACGATGGTTTCCTCGGTTATAAGATCTTGCAGATGATGATGGCTTTTGATTACTAGACTTTTGATTACTTGACTTTTGATACATTTGTATAATTGGAGCACCCTCTAAAGGTTTATTAAGCTCAAACTCCTCTTGACATTCCTTCATCAATTTTAATTTAGCCTCTATCGCTTGTATCGCTGTTTCTCTGCTAAAAATGCAAAAATTCCTTTAGTATTAGGAGATTATATTTTATATTATATTTAAATAAGCAGAATAAATATTTCTTTAATTTAAGAACATATACAGCAGAAAATTGATGCTTGCACTATCTAACTTCATTATTTTAATATGAAAATTGATAGGCTAAATTATGGCTGAATTATATACAAATTGATCTTCCATAGCATACCTTATTCTGTTATCATCCAACTTTGCTCCAGCTAATGCAGGTATATCAATTTTCTGTTTTGGTTTTTCTAGTTCTGTCTGAAAAAACAGGAGAAAAAGGCGTAACAAGAGTTAGTTTGAGAATAGTAAACAGGCAAAAAAATGTATATACTTACTTCTGTAACACTGTGTGCATATCTTACTACCATATTTTTAGCTCCTATTCGTAAATTATTTAAAGCATCCTTGGCTACTTCAGCATCTTCAACTCTTTTGTAAGTGACAAAAGCATAACCCCTTGGTTGACCAGCTTGAGGGCCAAATCGATGAAATAGCAGGTCAAACTTTTCAATGTTTCCATATTTTTGGACAATTCTCAGGAGTTGATACCGGTTGGCAGAAAAACATTAAGTTTTTTGTAACCTTCATTGGGTAGCAGTATGAGATAGAAAGCAGTACAATATCTTTGTTGCATAGAGTACTAAAGCCATATTCTAGAATTCACTGCCAGTACTGTAAATATCACTCTTTTTTCACTGCTTCATTATTGACAAAAATATAATGATATTCGCGGTACTCGTAGGAAATTCTAGAGCATGGCCTAAGTTATAGTAAAAAAAATTGACACTTACTCATTAATTCTTAAATCTAAATTGCCTACCCATAATCTTCTGTCTTCGATTTCATTTAATTTGATAGGTTCGAGTGGAAGGGGGATTTTAGCACCGTCCTGAAAGAACATGGATTCTCTACACTAAATGATTGTGATATAAACTTTAAAAAAGAAAATCATATGAAACTTTACCTCCATAACAATTCTAAATGTTGACAATCAATGATTAGATTCTCAATACAGGTCAACGTTAAACCAGGGAATAAGGATAAAGACAATGAGGGGAAAGAAAGATTGTTCAGTGATGTTTGCGCACCGTGCCCGCGCACGAGCCATCGACGGCCGACGCCGCAAGGACTCGTCAACACATATCAGTTATACCACAATTCAGCAAATAAATACTCCTTTTATTCTAAACAAAATCCATAAAAAAAATAAACCACGTTGTAATTTAAGGATATAATACACATTGCAAACAAATTACAATTGTATGTACAATATGGTAGATACATATATAGTAACCCGGTGTGAAGAGGGAAAATTTTACCACTCGTAAGCAGAAAAAATTGTGCTCTATTATGTTGGCAGCACTGAGTACATGAAACGTTCTTTTTTGACCCATTAAAATTGAAGCCATTGATTCTATCATATCAGCTAACTTCACTCTGTTTTTGTACATTCTCAGCACAAAATTTTGGATATATACGAATTATTACGAATCAATTTCGCACCCGCACGCTATATTGACAGTTATTGATCTGGCTGACTGCGTGACTGCTACTGCCTGTACAGTCCTGTCCTGGCAGTTGGCACCTCTACAATGAGTAATGCCATTGCACCAAAAGAACCGAACAAATAATTCCATTATTTAATTCCACCATGTACTAACTACACGCATACACTGCACAAAGTAAAAATAAATTTCAACTATTGAAAGTTTATAATCAATAAGTGTAATTTACGGATAAAGTTTGGTAATACCCCATCCCATAGGTAAAAAATTTATAAAGCTATAGTATATAGAGTTTTAACATCATTTTTAGTTGCGTCCGGTCATAGATGGGTGTTTTAGGCTTTGATTGCTTTAATTCTTTAAACTGAAGACAATGCTCCTACCTAGAAGCTTTGATCAATCTTCTAATAAGTATTAGATTTTCTAATTTTTATTTCGTGCAATCAGTACTGCCAACTGTGTGCAACAGAATGTTGAAAGCCTTTAGGAAAATTGTCACCGACTCGATTCTTTCTTCAACAAATATTGATAACTCTGAAAGTGAAAATATGCTCGAATCTCGGTCTAATACGAATAAAAGTTTTTGCATTAATATCATCAGGTAGTTTTTACTGGTTAATTAATGATGAGTGAATGATGACTTTCTTATAAACATGTGATTTCTTATTTAGTTTGGAAGGAGATATATTGATCATTAATATTACTCCAGACTTTACAATAGAGAAAATTAAAGCTATTGCTATTAAACATTTTTATAATGGTGATGCATCTAAAATTGTTTCTCAGTTTCGTCTGATTCATTCATCTAAATATAAACAACTCATAGATGATAGAAATATAGCTGATGAAGATATCAATGCAGATGGTAATTAATAGTAAAATAAATAGTTTTAATTATATAATATTCAAATCTATCAAATGTATTAATAATTTCAGATGAATTGATCTTAGTAGAAATAAGATCTATTAATAAAGAAAACTTACAGGAAGAAAATTTGAAAGGGCCAACTTTGGAGGCTATAGCACAAGTTACTAATGGTTTAATTAAAAGAAATCCAACATCAAATAATGTAGCTAATAATTGTAATGCTGATGTAAGTATTTTAATTTTTGGAAAATATATTACCTCAATTACTTTAGCATTTAACTAATGATTTGATTAAATATTAGTTTCAGAAAGAATTCCGTAAAATTTTAATAACACTTGTTAAAGCATCGGCTAGAATTCTTACATATAGTGCTGATGCTAAGAGATGTTATAGTATAGTTAAAGAAAAACTAGAGAGTAGATGTAAGCCAACAATAGATTCTCAAGTTATGAAAGTTTTAATAGATATGGGTTTTCCAGAAAAGGAAGTTATTAAGGCTCTTAAACTTAAAAAGTAAACATATCATTTAGTGATAATTTAAATTGTTCAAATGTAAAAGTAATTATTAATTTTAGATCAAACATGTCAGAAGCATTAGAGTGGTTGGTTCTGAATACTTATATGGATGAAGATGATGAGAATAATCATAGGGTAGATGATATGTCACTTGATATGGATATTGATGGAGATACTGCAGGACCTAGCTTCTTAGGTGGCAACAAAAAAATTTCTCTAAAAGCAGCATGTACTGATCTGTTTGAGGGAGGTAATAATCCTCTGGCTAGATTAAACAAAAACATATTAATGCCTTAATATGCATGCAGAAAATGAAGGCTCTAAAGCAGAAGGGAATCTTATTTATATCGTGGATGTATTACTGGAAAGTTTTCGACAATATAAGATGTTGGAGTTTAAACCCAATCCAAAACTACTTCATTCTTTTGTCGAAATGGGGTTTCCTGAAAAAAGTGTGGTTCAAGCTTTGAAAATCACTGGAAATGACCATTCTAATGCTGTAAGAAAAATATACTAGGTGTAAAATTAATTAATTTTTGCTATCTCACAAACCGTAGATAGAAAAGAGGTTCTAAGGAGAAAACTTATAAATTTTTAAAACTGTCACATGATAAAAAAATTCTTAACAATTAAAACTTTCCAATACCTACCTAATAGATATCTTTATGTTCTGGAAATTTAAATCTTTAATAACTTCCAAATAATGAAATCGATATAACAATTTTATAAGCTTCCTCCTTTGAAAGCATTTCTAGAAAATTGTTATTGAGTATTTCATTTTTATTCTTAATTTTCAAGTGTGAATGGTTACTTGGCGAAAGAAGACAAAGTTTGTATGACTTAGATGAAGGATTAGACCGAAATGGACGAATATATGAAGCTATAATGAATGCTCCTTCTATTCAATTAAGTTTAACTAATCCTCGAATGTTAATAGGTATTTATTATTCTCATATGCAGGGTGTCCAAAAAATTTTGTAAAACAGCATATCTTCATATCTATTGTATTTAACAAAAATCGAATTCATACATATTTTTAGAATATTTAAAAAAAAATTTCAGATGGCTATACTGGTTTGAACTTGGAGGTTTGTAGGATATATAACAGTCACCAGAAGTTTTTGTAGTGGGAACATTAATTATTTTATTTCACGCCTTTGTAGCTACTTTCAAAAGTTTCTCAAAATATTATATTAATTTATCTTTCCATTTAATCATTATCTAGATATTTTGATTTAAAATTGTATATATATATAGGCTAGGGTTTCGTTGAAAAAGTGTTCGCGGCCGCTATATATAGACACGCATAGTAGCTCATCTACTTATTTTTTAAAATCGGAAAATCTAATAAATAATTAGATGAAATAATAAATTAATATAATATTTTAAAAAGCTTTCGTGTGTGATATCAGCTACAAGAGGTCTCAATAAAAAATATAGATTTCTAATTAAAAAACTTCAGACAGCTATCATATGTCCTTTAACACGTTTTTCAAGGTTTAATTAATATAGCTATTTGATAGACTTAACAATATACTAAAATTATGTATAAATAATATTTTTTTCTAAATATGGTGGATAAGAAAGAATCTCGTGAAACAGAAATTTTTGGACAATCTGAATATGTATAAACTATTTCATCCAATTATTAATGATTTTTTAGCATATCTATCAATGCTTGAGAGGCCTACGGCAATTGATGCTTGGAACAATGATCCAGAAGTATCACTAATTTTAAATCAGATATTTAAAATCTATCATGCTGAAAAGTACACAGTAAATATCAGTCATTTGAATTCTAACTACTAAATCTGTTTTTAACAACTGTTGTGAATTTAAAAAAAATTGATTTCATAAATGTAAATTTTTTATACTTGAGTTATAAAAAAATATAAAAGCCTTAGTTGTAAAAATTTAGTAAGGTAAAATAGTCTATATTGTAAAAAAACAAATTAAAAGAAAAAAATAATTGTTGAAGATTATCTGTTTACAAAATCAAAAGTTTTAATTGAACATTATCTTTCTGCTCTAATTTATAAATTTCGGTAATATAGAAACAGAAGCTGTTGTGTTGTAACTTTTATAAACAAAATAAAATCATATATGGTACCAAAATGTTTTTTTTTTATATAAAAGCTTACATCTATATAAATATAATTAATAGGTTTTACTCAAGATAGTAGACTTTTAATTACTTTTGCTTGTTTATACTGGGTTCAGAAACTTTAAACTGAAATTTTATGTAAGTGCGTGAATACGCGTTTTGGATACACCACTTCATCTAAATCTGATATGTAAACACCTTTATACAATTTTTAATGCAAATTTATCGTAAGCACCCCCTTCCTACTGCATTAAATGGTATATTAACGGGGATCCGTATACCGACATTACAGAGCGAAAACTATTTCGCATGCAGCGTCGTTATTTGTTGACGGATTGTAAAGTTATTACAGGTTTTTGGAAATGCCAGAAGCTTATCTACTAAGTTACGTTAGGAAAATTAACAAAAAATGAAAAAAAATTTTTGTTTAAATAAATATATTAACATTATTGAGAAACAACAATTAAATCGCAAAATCCCCCAACGTAATTTACTAGATAATGTTCATACTACGTTTCCAAAAAGTCCACAAAAATGCAAATCTGTCAAGATATGACGATGCTGCATGCGAAATAAATAATGGAAGAATTTCGTGTTGGCGACTTCGCGAACACGAAATTCTTCCATTATTTATTTCGCATGCAGCATCGTCATATCTTGACAGATTTGCATTTTTGTGGACTTTTTGGAAACGTAGTATGAACATTATCTAGTAAATTACGTTGGGGGATTTTGCGATTTAATTGTTGTTTCTCAATAATGCTAATATATTTATTTAAACAAAAATTTTTTTTCATTTTTTGTTAATTTTCCTAACGTAACTTAGTAGATAAGCTTCTGGCATTTCCAAAAACCTGTAATAACTTTACAATCCGTCAACAAATAACGACGCTGCATGCGAAATAGTTTTCGCTCTGTAATGTCGGTATACGGATTCCCGTTAACTAACCAATCCTAACCAAATATTCATCTTGTATCTTAAACCTAACCTTAAATCTCTTCTTGAAATTGCAAAAGACCAAAAAGATCGTCTCGTCTGATCTGAACCAATCTGAACTGTCTGAAGTGTGAAGTTTGAACTCGCGTTCGCGTGTAAAATTTGCTAATGTAGCTGAATATCGTGACTATAAACATATTTTGGAAAATTCGGAATTTAGATGTTTCAATTTTCCATTTGAAATGATCATTTATTCTATATGACTTAATTTATATTTTTTTTCTTCGTAACTAAAACTAGGATTATTACAAAAATATAGATAATTGACATAATATTCACATTTTCAATTACAATTTTAGTAAGTAATAAATATGTACATATAAGAGCTTAAAAATTATGTGAATTACATAGATAATAAATGATTTATTAAAATTTATAGAGTATTACATAACTTGCAGATTTAAATATACATATGTCTTTATTTATAGGTTTAATAAATTGAATAATGGGTAACACACTTACCTCGGCATCAGTATTAGCTGCTGATGTAATTACTCCAACTTTTAATGAGCAACTGTCCTCAGTACATAAATATGGTATTTCTCAAAAAGATCCACCACCAGAATGCCCTATGCATAAATCAAAACAAGATACAAAAACAAGAGATACCAATGAATGCCCAATTGATCATTCAAATGCTGATGTTAATCCACTTAATATGGTTTGTTTTATTTTCAAAATTTAAGAGTTTAGGTTGTTATGACCACAATTTTGGAATTTTTTAGTTTAAATAATAATTATATTTGTAGATGCCACCTCCGAATCAACAACCCTCACCAGGACAGCCATTTCCTTTACCAACTGACAGACAAGTATCTTCAATTCCAAAAGCTACTGGAGAAGATGAATTTTGGGTGTATCCATCTCAACAAATGTTTTGGAACGCTATGCTAAGAAAAGGTTGGAGATGGAAAAATGAAGATATAGCACCAAAAGATATGGAAAACATAATAAAAATTCATAATGCTAATAATGAACAGGCATGGCAAGAAGTATTGAAGTGGGAAGCACTTCATGCTAGAGAATGTGGAAATCCAAAACTTAGAAGTTTTGGTGGAAAAGCAACAGAATATTCACCTAGAGCACGAATTCGACATTGGATGGGGTATGTACACCTTAATAAACTAAAATGTTATAAACATGATAAACTGAATATAACTGCATATTTTAGATATGAACTACCCTTCGACCGCCATGATTGGATTGTAGATAGGTGTGGAAAAAATGTACGCTATATTATCGATTATTATGATGGCGGTTCTATTGATGATAAATATAAGTTTGCTTTATTGGATGTTCGGCCTGCCATGGACTCCTGGGAAAATATATGGGATCGTATGAAAGTTGCATGGTGGAGATGGAGATTTAGTCATGAAACAGAAAAAGAAGCCACTACTGTTCAGACTCATTAAGAAAATTCTTTCAATAATGTAAAATTAGTATTCAGTTTATTAAAATTTATCTAATATATTTGGATTTTGATATCGTACATGGAATATCAATTCATAGTTCAATGGCCAAAATAGAAAAAAGTTTGTGTTTAATTTTAGCAAATTGTTTTATACTTCATACGATATTATGCCAAAGAGATTGAGAATACTTTAATTATATTTGCTGCAAATATTGCAAATTTAAAGCTAATTATGTTACATTAACAAATTCCTACTCGTATCCCGCAATAATGTAAAAAAAAATATAATACTGACTGCAGTATTATTTGTTGCAGTATAAATAGAGATATCAATTTAGAAAAATGTAAATATGGAAAATGCCATGTTATTTTACATCTTATTTAAGTATACAGTACTTAAATTAAGACAATATGTTAATAAAACAATTATAATACTCCAGTTTTTAAGTTTAATTGTATATTCACTAATTTTCATTATTATGTACATATGTGCCTTTAATTTAAATATTTGTCTGATAATGATATGTTAAAAGATAATTCGCGAAGGTCAACAAAAATGTTTTAACTGATAGTAGCTTCGGTAAAATGGGCAACATTGTGAGGTTTAGAAATCTTCATTTATCCGGAGTTTTTAATAAGCTCGAGAGGTGCGCATGATAATAGCAGATAAATAAGAGATCTTGATATCAGTTATTGTCTATATTATCAAAATAAAGACGTCTAAGGAAAGAAAATAACTTTACTTCACAAGACGAAGATTAATATACCGCGCGTTATTACTATTCTAACTTATATAAAACATTATAATTGTATATATATGTATATGTAAAGACATCAAAATTATTCAAGTGTTAAAATATATAACATTACAAAAATGTTCAAATTTTATATTATAATTAGTTCAATTGGATTAACGAATTGCTATATGATACAAAAAATTACTGAACCTCTTTTACTTGGCGAGGGACCTCATTGGGATGCAAGTCAACAGGTTTTATATTTTGTAGATATCACAAATTCTACAATTCACAAATATAATCCACGTACTGACAAACATGATTATACTGTTATAGGTAAACCATTATACACATTTTTAGTTTAATGTATTTTTTTTTTAATTGATTTTGCCATATACTAAAAATCATGTTCTAAAGTTCTAGTTAATTTTCTAGCTGGTGGTCCTGTAACATTCATTATTCCAATAACGGGAACTTCTAATGAATTTTTAGTATCAACTGGCTTAGATATCAGGCATATTATATGGAATGGTGAAACCAGTTCAGCACCTACATACTCAAGTATTTTATATTCAGCCCTTCAAATATCTGACGGATCTCGTTTTAATGATGCAAAAGTGGATAGACACGGTAGCTTATGGGCTGGTAATAATTTTAAAATACTAAACTCAATTATAAGAGCAATAAATTAAAAATATTAATTTTTTACAAACATTTAATAGGTACAATGGGACCAGAAGAGATTCCTAACGTAATAACAAAAAGAAGTGGTAAATTATATAAAATTTCTCAGAATACTGGAATCATCACAGAATTAAAAGATATTTTAATTTCTAATGGTCTTGCGTGGACGATTAATGGGTCTGTTATGTATTATACTGATACAGGAAACAATACCATTGATTCTTTTGATTTTAATGAGACTGCAGAAATTTCGATAAGCAAGTTACTTAAATTAGTGATAATATATTATATTCTTACATACAAAATTTTAATTCTTCTTTAATAGGTAATAGAAAAGAGATTTTGAATTATACGAAAGAAGGCATAAAAGGTCAAACAGATGGCTTTACGATCGATACACGAGGTCATTTGTGGCTAGCTTGTTATGGAGGATATCAGGTATGACTCCATACTAAATTAAAATGTAACGTACTACATATTGTTATGTAGGATTACAGTATTTTTTATGATATTAAATTTTAATTTTCATGTAATTTTTAAGTATTTCTTACGTGCGTTTTGTAATAGGTAATAGAAGTAGATCCTCAAACGAGAAAAGTTTTAACATCAATTCGAATTCATGCACCCCAAGTAACATCAGTAACTTGGGGCGGTGCAAATTTGGACGAGCTTTATGTTACCACAGCAAGAAAGTCTTTGACGGTTGAAGAAAGTAAAAATTTTCCGGATAGCGGTGCAACTTTTAAGATTACTGGTCTTAATGCTAGAGGATATCCAGCTGAAAACTACATTATGTACAAAAACTAATTTATAGTTAAGATAATAAAATTATTGCATATAAAATAAGTATATAAAAAACAGGAGCGCTTATAAAAATAAAAATTTTGTAAATAATTTTAGTTAAGATACATTGGAATAATTAAATTGGAGTTAAGCAAATAGCATATATCTATTTATTTCGTAAAGTATATATTCTCTTAGTTTTTAAAAATAGTATGTTTTCTATATTTAGTAACATTAAATATATATGTATAACAAAATGATTTAGCCAAACAGTATACTTACATACTTATAATTATAGAATGAATATATAAAATATATGTTAAAAACGAATTTCACTAATTTCCACGTTTTTGAAAGTAACATGCAAATAATAATTTATCATTTCTTTTGATACCAAATCTTCAAGTACTTTTAAGACCTTATGTATTATCTGTTGCTACACAGTTGAACTATTGCAATAAGTTAGAATAAGAAAACGTACTTATCTTTTACAACTTATTGCATCAATTCCACGGTATATGGGTAGAAAAATAACCTTTTATTTAAAAACGTATTGTGGAAAACCAAACAACTCTCTCTCTCTCTCTCTTTATAAAAACAAATATCATATTTCAGGTTTGAATTTACACAAATTGTCAATTAAATAAAATTATGCGGCAAAAAACCAAGGCAATTAGTAGAAGCGCAATGGCAAATTGTATCGCTAAGTGACATATCTTTTGAGCTTCCACTATAATCAAAAGTAATTTCTTCGCCTACTGCAATATTTTTGGACGCAAAAAGGCATATATGTGGCACAACGCCTTCAATTCTCACAGGTACAAGGCTAGCATTCGGCTCACAGCTATGATTGGCATATCTGCCTATATTTCCAAAATACTTTGGATCTATACAAGTTACCATTTTACTTTCTTGGAGGTGTTCGAATACCACAAGAACAAAATTCATGCTTTTATTACGCTTATTTTCTTCCATTCTTTTTTTAGCTTCCATTAAACCTATGACCTCTCCTGCATATTCACAGATAAATTGGCCCTTTCTAATTAATTTATTAGTTTGAAGACAGAAACCTTTCTTTGAAGATTTTACGATTTCTAAACAATCTAATGGGCCTTGTTGTACAAGTCTATTACCACAACTATTATTACAGATACAGTAAGAATTGCATTCTATTATGGGTTCCAATAATTTTTCTTCAACAATTAAATCATCTACATAATTAGGAGAGCCACGTGTACAGATGCAATCTTTACATATTAACTTACAAGAGCAACCGGAGCAATATTCTGATTCAAAGTTTTCAATTTCTGCACCAGGGCCAGGTATATTTTTTGTCACATACATAACATTAAAGTCAATATGTTCATAATTATCTCTAAAAGTCTCCATTATTACAGCTTAATATTAAGGGATGCTCCAAATACAGTCAATATTACCTTCAGCAGCGCAAAATAAGAGAAATGCTCGTTCGTGAGAATATATATCTTAAACTTCAACCCTGTAGCAAACCTAGTGGCTCTATTATTTTCCACTAACCTTTAAAAGACCATCAAATGCTGATTTCACAGAAGTAACAGTGGAGCTGATTGATATAGGAGTTAATCTATAAGCTACATAAACGACAGATCCTAGTAAAGTAGCTTTAAAACCAAACTTTATAATCTTACTAGATAATGAAGGTGGTGGTATCCTGAAATAGAAAATAGAATACACTGAAAATTAATATTAATTTGATAAATCAAATATAAATAAAACAAATTAAAAGTGATTCCGTAATACCTTAAAATTGGTTTTATATCTGAAGCTTTGACTTTGCCCCAATTTTCAATGATTCCTAACGTATGTCCTATACCAACAATGCCTACTACTCTTGCTGGAACTGGTCCTTGTGGAGTTAATTTGGGTAAACAAGCTGCTTGAAGGGAATAAGTTAGATAAAGATCTCTTTCTTTAACAAAGACTCTTTCTAATGATGCAAACTCCTTAGTTAATTCGGCCAAAACTTCTTCTAGTACACCGCGACTTTTAACTTTTTCAACCTCTTCTGGAGTAATTTTCTTATTAGTAGTTAATATACTCCATGTAAATTTGATAGTTTCCCACCATGAAAGGGATTTAATTGCACGTTGAATGGTTATATTAATTGGTCTATCTCCTAGTTGAATTTCACAATTTGGAATTTTTTGACCCTATAAAATAATTGTGCAATAATAAGCAATTAAAATAATTTGATTTATTAATTGTCTACATATATAATAAATTTTTGCTTACTTCTGCAAATGCTTTGCGAAATTCACCACCTGGTGCCATACCAAGTTCTTTTGTAACTTGTGCAGACATACTCAACATTAGAATGTACATTAGCCCATATGTGAGGCCATCATGCTTAATCACTTCTCTAATTTTGGCTAAAACAATCAATTATTTTATTGTAAAAGTTTAAGCATTATCTAGAGCAATAAGTGATCAATTAACTTACCAATCTTTGAACCTTTAAATTCAGCTTCTTGTAGAATAGATTTCTCATCTAATAACAAAACTGGAAGCCTTGCTTTACATAATTCAACTGTTATACTATGTGGCTGTACTGCTCGAATTACCTAATATAGTCAAATTAAATTAACTTTTAAATTTTTTAATAAATAAATCTGATTTATAATTATAAACAATTATACCTTTGCAACATCTTCTTGACTTTCAATACTAAAATGTGCTGTTCCTATTAAATATAACTTTCCACCATCTGGCGTTCTAAGGAGAGTTACAGTTTCAGGTAAATTGTTGTCAAAACTATCATCTTCATTCTTAAAATGAGAATTCTGCACATTTATGTAATTTTCATCAACTATTGGATTACTTTCAATGTTTATTTCTAAAAAAAAGTATTATAAAATGATTTGTGAATCTAATAAATATACTTACATATTTTATTATCACTATATATATATTATTGTGAAATAAGTAGATTTGATTTTAATTAGTACAATTAAAAAATGGTAAAGTTTACCTTTTATCTTTCTATATCTCATAACTTTTCTTTTACTTCTATATAAATTCGACATTATTCAAGTATATCAGTACCATATTGAACTATCTCTTTATTTAATTAAGCTTAACATTTCAAAGAAGCCATAAAAATAAATCAGTATAGTTTACAGCATACTAGTAACTAAAGTACTTTTTTATATAAGGACAATACATTATAATATTTTGAACATAATGATAATAAGTGTATGAAATATACCAGATGACTAATTAAGTATAGCCAATTTTACAAATTTAAATAGCATGAATAATTATAAGAAAAAAAGTCCTGCATTATTTTTAAATCTAGTAGTTACGGAATAAGTTATTGAGTTTTACAAATTACATAATTTGACTAATCTAATTAGTAGAGCAATCTCCTATAATCTACTTCTATTGATCGATATTTGCTAGAATGCTCCTTAAAATAATATGATGACTTATATTAACCAATATTTGATGTTTAACCCTTTCACTTTTATTAATGTTCTATTAAAAACAAAATTTCATCTTTATCAATACTTATAAATTTATGTAATGCTTTTATGTGTAATTCTCCTAAGTTACATGTGGCTCAAATAAGACAGGCCAAGTGTTTCAGGGTTAAAAACTTTCTCATTAAGGGTTAGATTTAAAAACGATATAGGAGTTTTTTTCTGACAGTTATTCTTACTATCCCAACATATATATTTGGTCATAGTCAACCAACCTCTTAGTATATAATGGAAATAGGCTAAAGATTTAATAACATACTTACGAGATTCAGTAGCTCCATTTATCTGAGTTAGAGTAGCTGAATAGTTCGAAGGATTATTAATTTGTGGATCTTTTGGATTTACACGAAGTGCTATTAAATTAAATTGTTCACTAGGTAACTGTGAAGTAGAATCTTCAATTAAGCCTTCTCTTGTGTGAACAATGTCTGATGCCATGTTGTACCTTATAGCAAATATAATATAAAGTGCTCTTAAGTGAATCGATATTATTATTTTTAATTGATAACTAAAATCATGAAATAATATTGTAATAAGCATTTAGTTGTTGATATTTACATAATTTTTTATAAAATATGTTAACCTATGTCGTATCTATTAATAATATTTGTTTTTTTATAAACAATGACAAGAAAAATATAATTTTGGTAAATATATATTGTACATTAATATCTAATTAAAATTTAAATTAATGACAAAAAAAATAAATTTGTTGAACTTACAAAAACAAAATTTTGAACAGATGTAATCACATCAAGGTGAAAGGAATAAAGAAATACTTTTATCTTCTATTTAAATGTAGTAAATTGAAAACAAAGTTTAGAAAGTAAAAGAAAATATGTCGCGTATAAAACAAAAAATTAGGGAAAACTGTCAAAGTGTAATTAAGAAGCTGATGACTATTTATGTGTTACACACATACACAATATCATCAGTGATACGACAGGCAACGCGAATTTTTAATGCTCATTGACACTAGCACATTCACAATCCAGATTCTGCTCCCTATACCAATTACCACCAACCTTTCTGACTCATATTAACTACTTATTTTACACAGGTACACTACTTGTCTACTACTATTACCACCCACTACATCATTTAACTTTAAACCGTTATTACAGATTTTCCTTTAGTCAACCTTAATTTAAGGACAAATATTTATTAATACTATTATTATTAATCAAATGTAACCTTGGCAAACAATCTAAGTATTCATGCATTTAAATTATTTTTGAGATTTATCCATATGGTTTAATATTTTTATATGGATAAAAAGGTATATTGTATATAGTATTTATATTGTATAACTACACAATACGTACAGTTATAAATTGTATATTTTATAGATGGCGCTAAAGCCACCGGCAGGGTGCGGGCGGAGTCACGGAATTGGGCCAGCAGCCAGAGGCCAGAGCCACAGAGGCAACAGAGTGGTAACTGGTAAGACTGGATCTGTAAGGTAAGACCGCACCGGACTCACAACTCACAAGTCTGATCCCTGATGAATAAAGCTACTGATCTGATAGAGCTCGATGCATATAATACATATCATGACGAGATTGTATGAGTGTATGTATGGCGCGTTTATTGCGGTGTGTCTGGCGCTTGTATGATACATTTTATAAATGTATATAATAATTTGGATCATATTGGATCAAATGTTACTCATGGAACATTGGTGACATTCAGTAGACTCATCGAACATTGGTGACATTCAGTAAAGACAACTGTTGAGAGGAAGCGACGTATGTTACTGGCTATTACTCTTGAATCCTACAATTTTATCCAATAGTAGTAGGTGTTTAAAAAGAATTGCTCAACAGTTGTACATCTGTCATCTCTGCTGAATGCTATCATTGTCATAAGACAACGAAATGATAAAGGAAGGGGAGAAAAATGATTTTATTGTCCAGTCCGATTACAAAAAGTGCATCGTTTAAAGAAACAGTAGGAAAAGAATTTTATTATTATTCGATGTTTTTCAGAAACATGTCTAAGTATTAGGAAAAATATTTGCTATTAATTTGTGTGGGTGCATAACATTATTAAATTTAAATTATATTCGAAAAACAAATTTTTTGCTTGTAATTGTAAAATCGTTATTTATGATGAAAAATAAAAATTACTAACTTGTATTAGGTATAGACATAATACCTATGAAATAAAACTAATCCATTTCGAATTCATCAATTTATTTTGTAAAAAAATAAAACGAAAACTACAAATTTTATTCTTTTATTTTGGTTCTATATATGTAAAATTCCCTAGTTATAATATTCCAAAGCATAAATGAAACAAGATGTATACTACCGTAACTATAAGCCCAAATAGTACAATAAATGTTTTCGGTACAGTTGCGAAGTTCTATTTTAGCATAGACAATAATAAAGAATTCTCTCTTGAAATTTTTTCGAAATTCCAATACATTTAAGAGTTTAGAATGAACCCCTTTCTGTTTCATAAAAGGGAACTTAAAAACGATTCTCTGTAGCAACTGGGAGAGATATTAATTTTTTTCATAAGACCTTTTTAAAGCCTTTTGTTATTAACATTGAAAGAGGTTCTATGTAAATTTTTTATATCTATACTAGTAGGAGATAAATATAAACAATTACTTATACGTGCATACTTTGAGACTTTTCAAGAAAAGACCTTATATACAAAAATTTAGTGATTTCTGTACAACTAATGAGTGTTTTAGTCGAATAGTCCTAAATTGCGTTAGATAAAATATTCGATAATTGGCCACTCTAACATATTTCAAGAACGGCTGAGTAATCAACCAATATTCAGTATTTTACTAGTGCAATTTAATGAATATTTTAACTAAAACAGGGGTTACATACTGCCGTGTGGGACTTTCAAGAGAGCCATGCACACGTAGATTATCCGAAGCTATGCGTGTTCAGTTTACAAACATCGCTTCTCTGTTTTCGCTACTCAGATTCCGAAAACCAATGAATGTGCTTGAACAGGCCCAGCTGAAGCGGAGCTTTTATCTCTATTGTTTGTTCACTTGTTTATTTTTTTGTTCGTAGACGTAAACTCACTTACCAATTTGTACCCAAAAACTCGCAGCTGTCCACACTGTTGCATTGAACTTTAATGCATGATTTCGAAACGCATTGGATTGCTTTGAACGAGATTCGATGGGACCGGTGGGACTCCTTAGAAAAAGTCATTTTCTACTAGCATACTTGCCCGACTACAATGGTACAATGCATATACATATAGACAGAGCCGACAAAGTTCCAGGTGTGCATCCCTGGGCTAAAACAATCTCTCTCAATGATCAATAAAGATTTTAATTTCTTATTAATTAAACTTAGAATTCTTATAAATATTCTTATTTAATGTACTATACTGTATGAACGTTTTAAACAAATTAAATTTGATCATTCTTAAACCGTATTCGTATGTAAATTATATTTAAAACTAACAATCAACCTAATTTTTGCCAATATTTTAATTATCTTAAAAATTAATGTTTCAAAATTAACTGCAAACATTTTGTTTAAGATTCAGAAATCTTTTTGAATTATATTCAGCAATAAAATATCTTTCTTACTTTAAACAATATAAAAAGAAATTATCCGACAGATAAGTGTGCGTTGATTTCGTATACGTGAGGTTCATGAGGTATGACGACTGAGGAGAGACGAGAAGTAAAGTAACACGACTAGAGGTTAAAACAGCTGTTCTGTGACTTCTGCGATTCTGTCCAAGTCCAGTGTTCTGTCTAGTTGTTGGTTGCCTTGACAGGGAAATCGACGGATCAGCGAATGATTTATCTAAAATTCACCATTTTAAATGTTATCACGAATATTTCGAGGGGAAAATGAGAATGCGGCAGTTAAAAGAAAACGACAAATTGATACTTTAAAAATCTTTAACGACAAGTAAGATTCTTCTCATATTTTAACCTTAAGTTAACCTAACTTATTAAAGCGTATGATTCATAAAATGCATTCAAGATTTTAATTGGATTAAAGTAAAATCTAGAACGTTACACAAAGTCCAACTAATTAATGCATTTCTTTTTTATTCATCAATAATTATACATTTCATTAAAAAAATATGATTCTCCTCCTTATTAACAATTCTGTTTTTGTTATATACATTCTTTTTATTTGAAATTTGTGTAAGCAATTTTTTTTTATAGTTATTGATTTTAAAAAATTATTTGTTGAGAAAAATGTATGGTAATATTGAAAATAATTGTTACAGTTGATTTTTGAGCTAGAAACTTTAATATAAAATATTAAAAAGCAATGTTATTTTGTTATAAAAAATAATTGTAGTTACCAGTTTTTATTTTTCCATATTAGTGTGATTGAATTAAGAGAAGATGTGGAGTACCAAGTGCAATTTGATGCTGGAGATAAACGCATGGCTATTATGGTATCTTTATCACCAGAATTTCCATTGGAAAAACCAGTTCTTAGAGTGTCACCACCAATAAATCATCCTTGGTGTAATGAACATAGTGAAATTACTAGTGCACCAGGATTGCTCAATGTACGTTTCCAATGAAATTATTTTAATACAGTATAAAAAATATTTAAGTATATATTATATTAATTTAATTCATTGTAATTTATTTTTCTAATTTTATTAGTTTACGATCCATAGTGATCTTGGTCGCGTTGTTCAAGCTATAATTAGAGAATTCAGTAAGAATCCACCACAGTTATTAGAAGATATATCACCTGGAGTTGCAAAATCACATATAGGTATTTAAAAGAGCTATTGGATTAGGTTAATTAATATATTTATTTTCAAAAATTTATTAATTTGTAGATTTACAAGGAAGAGGATCCCCGTCTTATTCCTTGCAGTATCCAGATATACCATTATCATCTTACAATTCATATTATAATACGCAATACCCTCAGTACTCAACCTCAAATACAAATACCTGCATTTATAATTACAATTATACAAACTCTGGAAATACTTACATTTCTGATGATCACTCAAAACAGTTTGGTGCTTCATCTCAAAATGCATCATATCTAACTACTTCAAGAAACAACTCTCTACATAATACAAATCCAATTCAGTATACATCAAGTCAACCTGGAACATCCTACAACAATTCACATTACATTAACACTAATTATCAACCAACACTGCTAAGTCAAATACAGATGAAAGTTCCAGAAAGCAGTTTATTCCCAGAACTAAACAATTTAACAAATGAAGAGCTGAAGAGGCTTAGTGAAGATGAAGACAAGCTTGATGACTTTCTTGAACAACATTCCAATTTGAGAGACATAAATGTGGCTATTGAGGATGCTATTGATTGCGTAGAAAAAACTGCCAGTAAATATTATCTCATTTATTTATGGGAGCATCCAAGAGAAACTAGCTCTAACTGCGTGGCGCATTTTTTGCACATAAAGCACTCTATTTAACACACTTATAAATCGATTGGCGGACGTAAGGACAAAGACAAAATGTGCACTGTCACAAATTTTTTTCTGCTCTTATAGTAGCATTATTTTATATCGCAACATTTATATTTTATTGAAAAATTGAGTTATAGTTTGAAAGAAGCCTTTTCAAATCATACAATACTTTTCCTGTTTTTTACAAAACTAAATTTTGTTATTCAAAAAGTAAATTTCTAAATTATATAAACCATTTGTTCTAAATTGACAAATCAAAGGATTTATATAAACCGATAAAAATATCGTGGATTGATGATTTACGTGTTTGGATGCGCCATATGAGCAGTAGAATGCTGTTGTGATTTCAGTACAGCACTATGGAAGATCGCGTACAACGATAATCTTCATTGTTGAGTATGAACTCTTCATTTATTCAAATTAAAACTGAGATTTTTCAATTTATTAGTTTACTTTTTGAATTATAAACTTTTTATTTTAGAATAAATATAGTATAATTTGATAAAAATCATTCTAAGCCTTAATTTAATTTTTTAATATTATCTAACTGCTTAGCAACAAAAAAAATACTACTATAAAAAAGAGTAGAAAAAATTTATACAGATTTCTCTCTGCTATTTTTCTCTTTTAACTCTTGGAACTATTTGCGAACGAGTTGAATGGAACGCTTTCTATACAAATAATAATTAGCACACAATCAGTGGCTGATTTCTCTTGTTCACTCAATTATTATATGTATATATATATATATTAAGGTGGTCGTTAAAAAAGAAAAAATTTGACGGATCCCCAAAAAACACTATTATTTGGTTAGAAGCTACAGTGATTGAAATCTGTGGCCTGACAAATGATGGGAACATATGCTTCATTGCGATCAAATACAATGTTTGATGAGTTTCACAGGTTTTCGTATATAATTCATTAAATATGCGATTGTGTGAAAAGATGCATAATACCTTTTGTCTGAAGAATTTAATTCTGCATAAAAAAGATTCTATACATTTTTCTTCTAGAATACATACTTATTGAGATATTTCTGAAAAATCGATCCTCTTTTTCGATTGTACATATTATATTAACATGTTTGTATGAGAAATAAATCTTAGTTCACTGTAGTTCCTCATTTCACTTCTCTTAATTTAAAAAAATATATTAATTTTACAGTTAGCTAAGAATAATTTCTCATATAAACATGTCAATATAATGTGTATAAACGAAGAAGAGGATTGATTTTTCAGGAATATTTCAATAAGTATGCATTCTAGGAGAGAAATGTTAAAATCTTTTTTATGCAGAATTTAATTCTTCAGAGAAAATGTTTTATGCATCTTTTCACAGAATCGCATATTTAATGAATTATATGTGAGAAACTGTAAAATTCATCAAAAACTGTATTTAATCGCAATGAGGCACATACTCCCATTATTTGTTGGGCCACAGGTTTTAATCACTGTAGTTTCTCATAAAATATTAGTGTTTTTTGGGGATCAGTCAACAATTTTTTTTAACGACCACCCTAATATATATATATAAAATTACTTTAAGACTAGCTTTGTAGTATGTTAATTACATTAAATTATTTTTAATTACAGAGGCTAATATTGAAAAAGAACCCGAGCTTAAGAATCTGCAAGCTGATGTGACCAATAAAGTGCAGACACTAGCAATGTTAAAAGCCAAATACGACCAACTTATACAACGATACAATAAATTGTCAGAAGTATTTGCACCAGATCACATAAAAGACTGTTTAAAGAAGACAGCAGACGAAAGCCATGAACAGAGTGAAAAGATAGCTGAAGATTTTCTTAATAGAAAAATTGACGTTGAGCGTTTCCTTAGCACTTATATTGAATGTAGAAAGTTAGGGCAGGCCAGGAGAACTAAAGAGGAGAAATTAGCACATCAATTAAATGAGCTAAAACGGGCTGGTTACTAAAATACTATATAACTATAGCTATTATTATTTCTATAACTCGAACAAATTGTACATAATTTTATTGTATTAAATGATACTTGAAGAATTGAAATAGCATTTGTAATTACAAAATGTCAAAGACATCATGGAAATATGTATCAGAATGATATAATTCTCAAATTAAATACGTCCCTTGGTTATCTGAGCCATGATCCAGGCACATTCCTCAGAAAGATTTGGGTAATGCTTAAATAAGGAATTTGGCTCATTTATTTTCTAATTAAAGCTTGAATAATATGATATTCTTAAAGAAAGCTTTGTTTTTATATGTAATTGCTACCATTGCCCTCAAAGGATTGGGAGTAACAAAGATCTTGTGTAAAATCAAAAATGTACTTACCTATCAATCTGAAGCTATATTTGTAGTGATTTTATCGAATTGTGCGCTAGTTTTCCAAAAGACGCTTTTTTACTGTGTAAATAAAAACCGCAATCAACGCTTTTAAACAGATTTTAAGTTCCTTGTGCAGCGATGTACTATCATATTTCTTTATGTTAAAAGCAATCCTATATATATATATATAATTATATACACGAAATATAACAATGTCAAAATATTGAAATCTATGAATGTATTTTTTGGCTATAGGTTTTTTTAAAATCTGATTTAAATAATGTGAGAATCGATGTAGTCATTGTTACGTTACTGCAGATATTTACCTTTTAAGTAATCTAAATTATCTTTATTTTAGATTTGAAAAAGAAGAGAACAAATTACATCTCTCTCAAAATAAGATGAGAAATAAAAATTAATTTTCTTCAAATTAAACCGCAAAACAACTTTTGAACGTTGTCAGAATTTTTATATATCTTCTATTACAATAAGCCATCACTATTCACTTGTCATAAGTATAAAAGCTTGCATAAATTGAATATGTTGATGGACATAACAATAATAATGTAAATTGCAATGAGAACCTATGAGCGCAGCACTAAACATAGTGTGTACATTGCTGTCAAATTATTGTATTTACATTTTTCACGCTAAATAATGAAAATATGATAATAATACCTGTACTATATTAAATCATTTGGAAATATATTTTAAGTTATTCTATAAATAGTATAAATTTCAAATTTTATTTATCCTGTGAAATAATTTGGTTTCGAATTTAACAATAAATATAGAGGAGTATTTATTGCCAATTAATTCCTTATTCTATAAAACACATTATTATTGGTAATGGCAATCCGATTTAATCTTTCATATTTCTAACACGTTTTTAATCTGCTGAAATTCCGCATTTTCTTACATTTTTAACCATTTCATCCAAAATCTATAATAAAACATTAATAGACGCCAATCTTTAAAAGTCGTATACTTATCCGATAGATCGTGTTTTTCATCTTATTTAATAATTAACTTGAATCAAAGTCGTAGGTACAGTTTGTTTTAAAAACTTTATTGAAAAATTATGAATGGGTCATCGCTCACCCAAAGTAGAATCCAACCGATTAATTATAAAATACGTTGAAATTTAAATCTTTTACAGTGTCTTAAATTAAACTTTCATAGAAAAATAATCCATTGATAGAAAAGTACCGTTATTGATATGTACAGAAAGTTAATTGAAAATATTTGACAAAAAAAATAATTGATCAAATAACGTTTGTTTGAACAAATAGTTATAATTAATAAGAAATAATCTTTCTGATCAATAACTTTTCAATCAATTTTGTTTTTGGTATTTTTCTTCTTCACTTATTTCCCATTCAGTCAGAATTGTACAATCAAAACTTCCGTGAATTACTGTTGTTCCTTAAATTGCAAATGGTGTGATTTGATATAATTGCTACTGACTCAGGTTAATAAAAAAACATATTATGTGCTGTTGCTTACTGCTCATTTGTTAGTAGCAATTAATCATTGCTTTGCATAAGAGGGAGCAAACAATGATCCAAGGCCTTTTATACAATTAAATCTTAAATTTGGATTTGATTCCTATGTAGCTAATAAATTAGGGATCTATAAAAGATACCATGATGTAGCGTGTGCCCTTTGTTACTTGTAGCCCTTCGTGATAATGTGTAAGTTTTCCAGGATGCATCAGCATCCAGCCAGGTTTAGTGTCTGTGATGGAGCAATCGTACCTAATGAATCTACAACCTCCTCCTTCATAATCAATTCCCGCGCTGTTTAGGGCAACATTTATAGTATATGTGGAACTGTCATGATGTGGTCTCAATGATGGTTGCTCAGTTGGTTTATAACGTACAACAAAATTCATGCTAGCGCGTGGTGGCTACAATTAAAAGAAAAAGATAAGTTTTATTCTATTATAATTATATACCTTGATAATTCTAGAATTATTCATGCGTTTAAGGCGCTCTACGTGCTCCACAATTATTTGAAAAAATCTAGTGATGTAAAATTACTTATCCGATAGAAATTTCGTGCGTGTGTGAGTTCGTCGTTACTACTTTTTGAATTAAACACTAGTATGCTCGAGCAGACATTAAATGTTGCATTATACAAACATAGAGATAACTAAATCGTCATATGTAAAAGTTTTTTGACACCTTCCGTCTGTGCTACTAGAACTTTCACGTCGCTTTCATTTTCATCCTATCGATAAACTCAAAACATTCGACATAAATTTGTCCTAATGTTTCGAATCTTCTATTTCATAAGTCAGTCACAAAGTAATTAAAAAATACACTGTTTCAAATAATGTTTGTTAAATATATGGGGTAACATAGTAGAGGAATGTAGTGATTTCATCGTTTGGTACGGAAATGAAAGACTCAGGTATACGAAAGGTAATTCACGTTAATGTAATGTCAAGCAAACTGAGTAATTGGAGATGAAAAAATAATTATCCCTATTCTACCCATATGCCCATCAAATGTAAGGCTTACGTAGTCCACATATCCTAAATAAACAACTCGCTGCAATGGACTGACAAATACAGTAAGAAATTTTAGCCAAGCAGCTTGAAGCTTGACTTGAGTCAAATGAATGTCTCTTGTTGGGACTGGATCATAGGGAACTCCTTCAGGAAGGTCCTAAAAATCATTAAGCATGCATTATAATTTAAAGCACTCTTACATCATGATAGTATCCTAGGTATACGAGCTCCTGAAGAGGCCTAACATATTCTCTCAAGAAATACAACCAATGTTTTTCATAGTTAACTTGACTCATGTGAATATCACGAGTTGGCACATTTTCATAACCATCTGCCAATCTTGGATCCTGTTAAGGTTTTAAAATAAAATCACAATGTAAAATACAAAGATAAGCATGAAGAGATAACAGATTATTTTATTTTAAATTAATTTCAACTAACATCGTCTTAGTTATTAAACATTTTAAAAGAAGATAAAGAGTTAAAACAACTTACATAATTGGAGCCATCTGACCATTTCCCAAAGGTCTCAACGATCTCGATCAATTCTCTGGCATAGCGACGGCTAACAATAGGGAACCAGTATACATCTGGACACGGCTGTTCAGTACACAATTTAAATAAAATTTATTATTTGAGGAAAAAAAGAATACTGTTGAAGTAATAATATATTAAATAAATAAACGAATAATCATTTACCTGAAGTGGTTTCTTTTCTGTATTGAAATTCTCGGAATAATTTTCATGTAGATATCTTCTTTCCCAGTTCAATTTATTATCCATAATTTGATACATATCAGGATTCGTTAATTTGATGTCAAACGTTTCGGGATTTACCAAGTGACCAAAGTCGAGTCTATTACTGACGTACATGAAAATGTAGCGTTCTCTGTTGGCGTGTGCGAAGGACATTTCAGGATCAAAATCATCTTCCATGTAGGATGGTCTAGTCTCTTTATTCTTTATCAAGGTAGCATTAACCAGGTAACAGCTACTCACGAATGGTACATTCCACAGCCCCCTGAAAAATGCATAGAACGCAATTTTATTTTATCAAATTATTTCGTTAACAATCTCTTATTTTAACTTGTCAATTGAAGCAATAAATTATTCGAAATAGAAATGAGCCATGGTTGACAGGAAATGAAACGATTCAATGCGAAAATTACTTACAAGGAATCCATTGTTAACAATTGAAAATTAATAGGTGAACTTGATCGTGAACTTAACTTTGGTCAGGGGCAAAGTGCTCTTGGGCAAAGAACATAAGAAAGAAAGAGCAAGCAAGACAATCGCATATTGTTGCTATTGAGGAGCGTAAGATTGAAAAAGATGGTTTGCGAATTTATCTTCATAAAGAAAATGCATGGGACCCGAACGTAGAAAAGTTGAAGGTTCAAGGAGGTTTCTGAAAATGGAAAATGGCCCAAGTGCTGAAGCTGCACGAGCTGTGTAACCGACACAACATTGTCAATGTTGTTTTTCAGAGGTCATAACTTAAATGTTTTGTAAGGCAGTCACTCCGCCGCAGTGATTGGCTGATGAGCACACTGGCAATGGCTTATGTATAATTATCCAATTGAGATTCATAACTCTGTCACTGGAGCCTGCGTATCTATCGAGCGTGGCCCATTCGTATTTTAGGCTGTACCGACAGGAGAATCCGCTCCTCGAGTCAGTTTCGCTTGTGACTAACGGAAGTCCCACAGAAATCACGTCGAGTTGGTGCAGTAAACGATTGCAAGGTGCAGAAAACATCCAGCAGATCAAACTAAGGTGACTCATACACCCCATATTCATGTATTGAAAACAAATTGAAACTTTTGATACAAAAATTGGTAGTGGATCAAAAGATTTAACTTCTCACTTTCCCATCGTACTCTTTTATGATCTTTAGAAGAGAAACTAAAACAAAGCAGAAGCAAAGAGACATTTCTCGTTAATAAAAATACAAGAGGAGTATACAACGAATTGAGAGAGATTTTTAAATATAAATGAATAAAGTTGCAGGTCAAATGACGCGATGCCGCTGTTTTTACGTGCTCCTGCTGCTTTTCGTCGTGATTTTTGTTAGCGAAGCTGCCAAGGGGGGTGGAAGAGGCTCCAGAGGTCGTAGCAGAGGAAGGATCTTTGGCTCTAGGATGCCAATTTTAATACCACATCGAAATCCTGCCAGTGCTCATTATTATGAAAATAAAGATGTAAGTCATTAATAAATTACTCGTATCCTTACATAACATTCCATTGGTCTGAAAATCAATTGAAAGTAAGATTAGTGATTGCTTGTATAAAATAAATCACGAAAATCAACTGATAACGCATAAATTAATTGTTCAATAAAACTATCATTCAGCTAGTCCCCCATTGGCGCATAGTCTCAGTACAATTTGTCACTGGTGTCTTTCATAGGGTGCAAAAATCGTAAAGGCTTCCCATTTTGAGCTGGATTACATGCTTGGAAGAAAGATAACATTCTTCTGTATGGCCACTGGATTTCCCAGACCAGAGATTACTTGGCTCAAGGATGGGATTGAGCTTTATCATCACAAATTTTTTCAAGTAAGTCTCCTCATTTTCGCTTAGAGCACATTCTGTTCGACGATTCAAATTACAAAGATGGACGATATTACGCAGGTTCACGAGTGGCCTATTGGGAATGATACTATCAAATCTAAAATGGAAATTGATCCTGCAACGCAGAAGGATGCGGGTTATTACGAGTGTCAAGCGGATAATCAGTACTCTGTAGATAGGCGGGGCTTCCGAACAGATTACGTTATGATTTCTTATTAAAATATTCGACGATAGCGAAGCAGACGCGAGTAAGTGCGGTCAAAATCTGGATGATTTAGAAAATGTTAACATCATACTTTTTGTTAAAAAAAATGTGCTAATAAATGTTTAACATGACAGAAAAAAGATTTTATATCTATTAGTTTAAAATGTAATGGATAGAGAGTGATATAATTTATTCACTCGATAGGTATTGAAATTAAATTTCAGTAGATTCTCAAAACATAATGAATTCATGTTCCTATATTTAATGCTTGGTTTAAATATTCTATTGATATTAATATATTAAATCCTGTTAGCTCTTAAACCCCATCGTCGAAATGCACTCATGTTTTGTTAGAATATATTGTGTACATACATACATATAAATATATAATGGGTTATATTTTTGTTAACTAAATTATGAAAAAAATAAATGATTTGGAAGAACTTGTTGAACACAATTGCTTTGCGTTAAACCTAACAAAATGTAGTAAAGTGACGCCTATTCGATAGAAAAATGAACCGGATATAAATTGAGTCGGACAGTATTGTAAATAAATTGACCTATTTGTACAGTGACATTTTTCTACTATTTCTTTTTTGTGTCGTCAAGATTTTCAATATGCAATGATACCAATACAAATCTAAAGTCCCCCCAACTCTTTCATTAAAGCATAATTGACTTCAGGAAGGGTGAGTTACGTGTCTGTAACGCGGAGTATGAAATATATCGAAGAATTATCATAAATGACCCATAGATGCTCACGTACGAGGAAGTAGTATACTGCAATTTTCCAATGTTCAATTTTTCCTCTCAAATTATGACAGTTTAACATTTTCCTTCTAAAATATACATTTTCAAGAATCCTTTCAAACACTGAAACAGTTATGATATTTTTATAAAATTAATTGTAGAAACATTAAATTAATTGATTACGACGTTTCTAAGTCATTGTAGAAGTTCTGACAGTATTATAAATATTTAAAAAAAAAAAGAAAACATTGATTTGCTAATTGGAAATTTGAATGAAGATTTAATATAAAACCGGTGAAGTTTGGATGAATGATTTTAGAGCAGATAAACTGCGGACTGGCAGAAAGATTATCGAGTAATGCAAAATGTGGTAGGTCCAGATTCTGTCTAAATCCAATCTGTCTGCACATAGAAATGCCTCGTCAGCAATAGATACAGCATGTTGCTATCAGTTATAAGTCTGTAATAGATAGGAGAGGACACTAGGGGAGTAATGAGTAGGTGCCTGTCAGTTACATCGGAGTTCCGTGTATCACCGTACGTTGTCTGAACACAGTGAGTTTATCTTAATATGAAAGTCTCATCGAACCTGCGCAACATTCCCTCTATTTTATTTTCTGTTGTCTACTTTCCATGTTTTCCATTAATATCATAATTTTTTTACACGCGATATCAAGCCAATTATCGATTTACATTTACAATTTTAATCAGGATTCAATATTGTAAACCTTCGTTTACAATTTACAATAACAACTGTATGTATATATATACATAAATCAAAGAAATTTTTTTAAAATATCGGTTTCGTTGGTTCATATGTTCAAGTGAAATTTGAGTATTTTCTCTCGTAATATCATAGATACAATTGCAATCTTTTTATATGCTATTGATTTCCTAGAACATTATGCCACGAATGATTGCGGTGCTGTTGTTAACTATGTTGCTGCTGAATTGCCAAGAAACTCTGGCCAGGAGGGGCCGAGCGAGAGGCAGAAGTAAATCTAGAGTGCAAATAGGACTACCTATCACTGGAAAATATCGAGATCCGGAAAGTGATCAGTATTACAATAACCATAACGTAGGTGGTAGAGATATTTTAACGACTTTTTGCAAGGAAGCTAGCGATCATTCCCAAAATCTTTCAGGGAGCGAAGATTCTACTAGCATCTCACTTTGATTTTGAATACGTTTTGGGCCACAAAATTGCTTTCCTCTGCGTGGCACGAGGATCTCCACGGCCACACATCACATGGTTCAAAGATGGTAGCGAGATTTACACCCATTTATATTTACACGTAAGTGCCAATCTGATGCATCTACAAACAACTGACAAAATGCAATTTTCTCAAATCAAATAATAACTCCAAAGATAACAAATAAAAAATACAACAAAAACATTCAATTATTCTCGAGTTAAACGACCTATTTAAAGTTAAATGAATAGTAAGTTAGGATAGTACATTTCTCGTTGTAAAAGTTTATACAATTTTTGTTGCAAGCCTTGTTGAAAAAGTTGCACTTAGTCCTTTGTTCACTGTGTTTACAGTGATATTCTTCTATGGAATAAATTGTTAGATGTCTTTGAAACTTTCCAAGTAATGCAATCTCTTCTGAAGGTGCACGAGTGGCAGGTTGAACCAGACACGGTGAAATCAAAATTGGAAATAGATCCCGCTACTCAAATGGATGCTGGAGTTTATGAGTGTACAGCGGATAATATGTATAGTATAGATCGGAGATCCTTCAAGACTGACTTCTCCATCGCTTTTGATTAACGAAGATAAACAATCGAGACGACTAATTATGAGATAAGTACACATATGCATTCAATCGAGTTTGAATTATCTCTAAAATGATTCTCAATAAAATCTTTATATTATGAATATAAAGAATAATCGCAAAATCACAGTTTTCTATCTCTTACAACCCATATAATTCTAGAATAAAGAAGACGATTAATCGTTTGTATGGAAAGGAAACATGGGTGTTATAAATTAAAAAAGGATTGAAATAAGGGATGCTGCAAAAAACACCTCAACTATAATAAATTTGCTAGTAATAATTGTGAACGCGACGACTGACCTTCGTTCATTTTCAATGATCTCCATGTAATCGAAACTTCTGGCATAGAATCCATCATTGGTAATTGCGCCCCAAAAGTTACTCCATGCTTTGTAAGGTCTGATTAAAAGCGGTGCTACGATCCCTCGTTGCTGCTCTACCAATAATTTTAATGTATGTTCGTTGTCCAAGTGTGCTACGGAGTCCACTGAGAAATATCCAGAACACTCCTTGTTCAGGCAATAATCCCTGCATTAAATGCATAAATATTAGCTTTAAACTAGTATCGTCGTTGAAACGAAATGCAGCCCAATTAAGTGATTTGAATTGATAACAATGGGATTTTTAAAAAATACTTACATCGCTAATTGCCTAGCCATAACTTCATCAATTTCATCCTCTGGTAAAATTACTTTCACGCTTCGATATTGCTTGCCCATTTTTTCTACAAAGTCACTAACGACTTTGGCATGATACGGTTCTGCGTTGTGGACAAAAAAATGCAGTTTTGATTTTGGATAAGATTGCTCTTGAATGGCCTGTAGAAACTCTTCTAAGAATGGCGTGGGTTTTTCAATAAATACAGCTATGAGTATTATTGGGAAACTCTCAGGTTTCATTTTATCCAGCTCTATAGTATTATCCCAGCAGCTTAAGCACCCCTCTTCAGGGTTCCATGCACGAGCTAAATAATTACCCAAGGAATTAAGGACCAACTTGCTATATCCATTGCCATGAAGCACTAACGGTACTGTGTTATAAACCGTGTTCTGCAGATATGCTTCGTCTCCTTTAAATCTCAATTCTACATCAGCTGAAATACAACAATTTTACAGTAAGTCGTTAGAACGAACTATTATCTTCGTAACACCTTTATAATAAGATAAAAACCGAGTTGAATTATTTGTAAAACAAAAAGTAAAGTATTATTGTTCATATTTTGTTCTATAAATTTACTTGAATCTTTTTATCAAGTTCAATCCAATTGCACATAATTTGTGAATTTGTCTCGTCTCTTTGAAAACATAATTATACATCTAAAGATGATAATCTTGCGGCAAACCACTAAAGTTTCGATATTAAATTTTTAATATCCAATTATTGAAGTAACGGTTAGTAAAATAACTATGGTCGATACAAACTTAATCTCTGATTTCTCTGTCACAATTTTCATAAATCTCTTACTTACAACTCAAAAATAATCTCAGACCGTGAGTTATTTTATTTAACGACTTTAACCTACTATTTTACATGGATTATATTTCTTAATCTCTACTGTTAATTCGACGTTTCCCAAGACCTTTATTATTCGATTATCTTACCTACAGTTCCATAGAGATTTTGGAATATTTCCGATTTGTGATCAAGCTTAATTTGAAATTTCTCTCTCAATTCTTCATCCACATACACTTTGGAGTAGAACAGCTGATCGTCGCCAGTATCCTTAATCGGAGTTAAAGTGAGAATTCCGTAGATTTCTGATGCGTACCCCATGAATAATCCTGAATTTAAAAAGCGGTAACCACGTGACACTTGCGGGTACTTTGTAGCCAAACTTTTGTCCGGCCAACAATTTGGCTCGCTGGAGAAAAGAACCCGTGCACCAGTGCTCTTAAACCTTTCAACGATTTCCGTCAAGCCACTTAAAAATATTACATCGAAACTGAAATGGAACAAATATAAATCCATTTGAACAAAAAAAAGCTATAGTTATAGAATAAAATTATTGTAATTAGAATTTTTCACGAACCTGTCGGTAAAAAGAACAATTTTCTCTTTATTGTCACGATACTTTTTTAGAGCATCTACCAACAGGTTAATTTTGTATCCTCCTCCCAACGTTCTCATATCACCACCCTTCCAGGGTTGGCCCATACCAAGAACAACTACATTTTCCCGAAATCCGTAAACGTCGGTGGATCTTAGATATCTTTTAAATCCTTCGGTCTCGCTTGATGCAACGGTGAATACGGTAACATCTACAAATAACAAAATGCATACATCAATGAAACGCTCTTTCCAAGTAACGAAAATTATCAATGCTTCATCAAAGAGCGCATTGAGATAAATCTCGTGTTTCCTCCGCTATCGCAACATTTTGTTTATCTTTTCTATTTAAAAAGTTATCCTGAAAGCTCTGAAACAAGTTTTGATAATAAAGTAGGTAATGCTCTAAATTTGTGTTATTCTATTTTTTTTTATAAGAAAAGTAAATAATGCGAATGTGAGATAAGTTGAAAGGGGGATGTTGAGGGCTTTTGGGTGTGTGCGTTGTGTCTGGATGATGTCATAAGTGAAAAAGTAGTGCCAGTCAGCAGCAGGAGGGACTGGAGGGAGCAGAACAGAAAGACCAAGCTATATTGGTAAACTGGTCGTGCTGGAGCCGGATAACAGCTGAGATGCGCGTTGCGGTTCACTTGACTTTGTGCGTTGGCCATTATCACACCGCGTTCACGATCCACATTCTAAATACCCATTTATCACTTTCCTCTTTGGTTCCTCTCAAAATCTTAATCTCATATTTCTCAAATTACTCCAAGAAATCGATACAAACAATCCTCTGTTTCCATTCATACAATATCTGTATAATCTGCAATCATTCGCAGAGTCGATGAATCTGAATTGCATTTTAACAAAAAATTTAAATTTATAATAAAGTATTATCCTTTAAACTTGTGTTTGTTTTTCAAAGATGAACACTGAAAATGGATGCTGCAGATCAAAAATAAATCATTGATTCCAAGTTCTTTGAACCCATAGTTAAAAATTGTACTCCGAGCATGGGAATAGTCACGTAGCCGCAATAAATTTCGTCTTCAAGGCTTCGAAGGGTAATTTTAGAAAATTAATTAATCGTGGAAAGAAGATTCTTTTTATCCAAATTTTTGCTTAGATTTTAGCCACGACAATTAGCAGTTTTCGTTTGTAAGTTTACAAATAATATAAAAATTAAATATAGAAATATAATAGGGATGTGAGGAATGAGACAGCGTGATTTGTAGGATACATTTGATTAAAGGAAGTATGCGATTAAGTGTAGCTCGCAAAATGATGAGAGAAGAAATTTGGTGTGAAGAGAAATTTGTTAATTACCGTCGGTATCTATGGTTGGAGGAGCTTCACCGACCACGTGGTAGGTAAGAAAAATGGTCCAGATGAAACAGCATCCAACTAGTAGCTTACACATTTTTCTCAACTGGCAGTGAAACCGGCCGGAATAAAGAAATCCCGACGAGTCGTGATCACAACTGACGAATATTGACGATGACGACCATCTCAACACTCTCAACGGGCAACTCCACTTGCTCTCCTCTCTCTTTCAGGCTTCAGCTCTCTCTCTCTCTCTCTCTCTCTCTCTCTCTCTCACACCACACACGTACACACTCTTTCTCTCTTTCTCTGATCCACCCACAAACTTTGCCGCTACGCTACTCCAACGCTGTTTGAACAAAACTTACTGTTCTTAATAAACAGCTTCTATTTTTCAACATTTTTCCAATTGCGTAATCATTTTGCAATTTTGTTACTTCCTCCAAAAAATGATTCGATTGAGTACATATTGAGATAAAGAAATTAGCTTGAGTATCAACATGATCCTTAACTTAACCTCAGCAGGATAAAGCATACAATAATTTAAAGATACTGACTGAAAATCTGTATAATCTAATATCTCGATTTTCCAGTAATATCCTGTCTATAGCACACAGCATCTTTCATTTCTTAACCTTTTGCTTATTTTAGGTTATGGCACGATTCAGAATGAAGTGTTTCATGCATTTTGGTGATACTTCGATGCAGTTGACGATTTTAATGATTGGATATAACGGTTGATATTTAGCCATCCGTTAAAAAATATTTGTCTCACAACACGATGCTAGGTTTAATATGTACGATTTTTTCTTTAAATGAACTTTTACATCACGTTGATTGAAGACACATTTGAACATATTGACATATATAAAATTGTAATTCAGCTGTTTGATGCGTTTAACTGATAAAACACCTTAATCAGTGAATATTAATACTTGATGATATTGTAATACATTTTTATAAACACTACTGTTGATAAACACGTATGTTTACATTAACAATAGAGATAATAAGATTTCTAAGTTCAGATGTCGCTTCGAGGCTATTTCAGGACAGCTTCAGTAAGCGCGGTAAATACGCGAGATTTTGATTTTACAAAATAGTTAGCTTATAATACATTGAATAATTAAATAACATTTACGTTTATGCTCACCTTCAACTTTATTATTTGCTTTTGAAAATGTATCCTGTTTCCTGTATCGTTGAAGAACCGCTAAAACACTTGTTGAAGGATTTTCCTCACAGGACAATTTATTTTTTAGAACATAATTTGTTTGGTCCTTTACAATAGTTGAACACGACCAATATTCTTCATCCGCTATTGTATTTGTAACTGCCCATAATAAAATATAAATATATTTCGAAAACATTCTTTATAGTTTTTTTTTTCAAAACATTAATATAAATCTTAGACACTTTAGTACTGTTATTAAACACATTAAATAATTTTAATTTGATAGGGTATGGATACTTTTTAATGACTTATAAGAGGGTGCTTGACGGGTAGAAACGAAATGGAGCTTGTAGGTAAAGGATTTGGAATTTATAGGTGAAAGTAGGAAGGTTCGAAAGCGAAACAAACGTAAACCACAAATGTAAAAAAGGATAGAATACTATACCGTGTCGAAATTTTTTGTGGGCTTCCTGCTTCGGTTGATTGCGTCCTCGAATCTATAATAGTAGTTCCATTTAACGATAAGATTGACTATATCATTTCTTACAATCCACGACTTTTTATCTCACTATGCAACAATCAAACGATGCAAATACTTTCTTATGTTGTAATCGACATTCTAGTTTATCAATAAATCTACAAATTTCTCATGGATAATTAAAAAGTGTGTAACAATAAAGATAAATAAAAATTTATAACAGTAAAAATCAGTGTTATTGAAGGAGAAATCCTTCTGAGAAACTTATTGTATTGAATTAGTGCAGTATTAAGATTCTTAAATAACAAGCAATTGAGCGTGGATTGTTAATTTAATATTTAGTCCCTTATTCTTCAATAATAATAATTAAAGTCTATACTTTACGACTTTCAATACAAGCTAAATATTTGCTTATAAGCGGCAGTGTGTATGTAGGTAATTAAATTACAGATACGGTCAAACCTAATGCCCAACAAATGAGATTGAGTGCCGATTTAATATGATTACTGGAGTAGAGGCATATTCGTTCGTGAGGCTTCATACGTGTTTTTTTATCTCGGAAAGCAGTACGTGGTGCTCATTGACCGATATTGCTTCTGCTGTACTTAAAAAAGTTTGCTGAGTATCTTGTAGTTTTCTACCAGGAAACATGGGTAAGGATGATCCGGAAACCGCTGCTTTAAAAAAAGAGTTGGAGGACCTCATCAACAAATGCCAGGTTCATTGAATTTGAATGAATTTCTAGATTGTCAAATTGCTTCAATCTATGCAGCGTTGATCTTAATGGAATATTATTGGTTTTTACCAGGAAGAGCAAAAGAAACAAAAAGATACGACATTGGAGGAAGCCTGTGCCAGCGTTCCCGATGCTCCGAAAGTCAAATTGTCGACAAAGAAGATGTTGAAAGGTCACATCAACAAAGTCAATTCTGTCCATTATAGCGGGGACAGTAGGTGAGTTGACGCATTGCAAAAAAAATGTCTTATCCCAGTTGATGCAACAAGTATTCTCTCGATTTTCAAGGCACTGCGTAACAGGATCGTTGGACGGTAAATTAATAATTTGGGACTCATGGACTGGCAATAAAGTGCAAGTTATTCCTTTACGTTCCGCTTGGGTGATGTCGGTGGCTTTCGCACCAACAGGAAACTTTGTAGCCTGTGGTGGCATGGACAACATGTGTACCGTCTACGATGTGAATAATCGAGATTCCACAGGATCAGCCAAAATTGTTAGAGAGCTTCTAGGATACGAAGGATTTCTCTCCTCCTGTAGATTCTTCGACGACAAAAAAATCATCACTGGTTCCGGTGACATGAAGATGTAAAAACTGACACAACTTATTTATGCAATGAGGAAATCACAAACCATCTATATTATTATCTTCTCATTCTTATCAATTTTTATCCATTTCACACAGTTGCATCTGGGACCTAGAAGCAAACAAGAAAACGACAGATTTCCCAGCGCACGCGGGTGATGTAGTTAGCATCAGCTTATCTCCAGACGGGAATACCTATATCACCGGATCAGTCGACAAAACTTGCAAATTGTGGGATGTGAGAGATGAGAATGCCAAACAAATTTTCTTCGGACACGAGGCTGACGTTAACTCTGTCTGCGTATGTGGAGATACTTCTTCAGTATATTATATTGCCAATGTGAGCCTCGTTTCCAATATCTGCAATTATTGTTTTTCTTCTGCCTAGTACCATCCGTCGAGTCAAGGCTTTGTGACTGCATCGGAAGATAAAACTGCTAGACTTTGGGATTTGAGGTCGGATCAACAGCTGGCTACGTTCAAACCACCAAACTCTAATCCAGGATTTACTTCCTGCGGTCTCTCTCTTAGCGGTCGATTTATATTTTGCGGTAGCGATGACAATTCCATTCATATATGGGACACCTTAAAGAATCAGCACAATGGTAAATATTTTTTTTGTCGTTACTGAGCTATAACAAAAAACAAATTGTTAATCATTACACAAAAGATATGATTATAGAATAGTAACAATTATTTATATGTTATACTTTACCGTGTATCAGTTGGAAAAAACTATTGGTTTTCACCACATTTCAAGTAGCTATATTATTAATATAATCATTTTTTAGGTATTTTATCTGGCCATGAAAACCGTGTAACTTCACTGAGCGTTGCAGGAAATGGCATGGCAGTAGCTAGCTGTTCCTGGGATCAAAACGTTCGAATTTGGGTTTAAATGTGTGAGTTAAAATAATACGAGATCCAAAAAAAATCATTGAAACTTTAAAAGTCTTACCTTTAGAAAAGTTTGTTGTATAATAATGAACTTTTAATTCTGTTTAACTTATTTATATATATTTATTTTATATCTTATCGGTTAATTTTACAAATGACAATAGAACGTTAACTTATGTTCTTAATTTCCATAATTGTTATCTCAAGTTTTATTGGCTAATGTGATTGCTGATTTGTACATTGAATTAATGTGGAGTTAATGCTGTATATTTGAAAAATAAATTGTAGTTTCTGGCACAATTTTTATTACAATTATTAGGCAGTAGTATTCCTTATTTTTAACACTATTGGCAATAGGACATTCATATTCATATATAGCCTAATCTAATTGGTAGGCACGAAGCACGAGCAAGTCTTTTTAGATAAATAATAAATTTGTTGTTGTGCATAACGTACTATATATAGGATAAAGCACTTATGACGCTCCAGAACTTGAACATAAATATTTTGTTATCTGCGTTTTATACTTTAAAGGTACCAATCTTTTGCGTGAAACCTCTTAGAATGTAAATAAAAATGAGCTTTAAAAAGGTTCTGTGCAAAAACTTAACATCTCTTATTATAGATAACGAAATGATATTTTCTTATGTTTATGTGCTTCTATTTTCTATGGTGTGTTAAATATCTTACCCTGTATATACAGTAATATATATTATTTCTATTATGTTTCTATGACTCGGGCCATTTAATTGTGGCAGATCATGGGTAACCCGAGTACGTATAGAATACAAATTTCATCTGTTCTTAACATACCTGAAATAAGGGCAAAATCTTGTTATTAAAGGAGAATGAAAGGTTTTATTTAATTATATATATATTTACATTTATTCAATTATAGTATCACTAAAGTTCATAAATAATCTGTCTAAATCCGAAAAGAGTAAATTAAATTTAACATTTGTATGTACATCACTATGTCTAATTGATGACTTACAGTTTTTACAATACGACCAGCATATATATTTCTCAGGCACAATTTTTGACAAGATCAATAATTTGCTGAAGCGTATAATAATGCAAAATATACGGTTTAAAATCCATCGAGTTGAACGAGCAATGCTACGATAACTGTAGCACCAGCCTCTTTGGTCGACCATTTACTACAATCAAATTGTTGGTCGCTACTATCTTTACTGCCAGGTCCTGTTGTGTATGATCCAGGTCTTACTAATAATTGAAATGCAGTTGATACGTTTAGCTTTTTATTCAACTGTGTGTCTATGTACCTGAAACATTGTTTAACATTTAAAAAGCTCACTCGAGCGACATAATAGGACCATTGAAATTTAATCTTAGCTATAGATTTACTTACAGGTATCTTTTTGTAAACTCTTCAGAAGTGGCATATTTGATGTTTGGTGAAAAAATTACTTGCGCATTTTGCTCTTCGCTCTTCATACTCGCAGTTAAATTATTTGCATCCAATTGCTCTTTGGTTAAAAGCTCTCCTCGATCTAAGATTAATCTAAATTGTGAAGGTATGCGCGTAATTAAACATTTTAAATTCGTGAATCACTAATTACAAAGATTAAGTTAATTACCTAATTACGTCCAAACGGGTTCCATAAAAAGCCACGTGCCATTTATCGGTAGTATTTTGTGGGATTTGGTTAGCATTGATATTTTGTTTTAAGGGGAATCTGGCCCAACCGGTGGGAATAGCAAATTCTGCTGGAGGCTCGCCCTTCTTGCAAATTGCTTCGTCTCCTTCAATTTTATAACAGGAATTACAATAGCATAAAACGTCATCGAGCGAAAAGAATTCATCTGGCAGGACCAGCGACTTTTTGAGCCTTAGACAAGCCTTGAGATATTCACACTTATTCGGTGGTACTAGAGACTCAAGTGGAATGGACGGTATCGACGTAGGTGGCACCGAAGGTGCTACGGATGTGCAATGAACATAACTCACTACGTTCTGGCTTGTTTGTATTGGTACATTCTCATGGGTGGAGAAATTATCCCAGTTGAAATTCGAATGCAGCTCATGCAAGCTGGACGAAATGTTGTTTGGCAATTCAGCCACGATACTATTGTTCAGAGTATTTGGTGCAAGGTTCTGATAAGAGTAGGATCCAATCTGAGAGCAGTTGAGAATACTCATTGGCATATTGTTTTGATGTGAGCTATTTAAACTATTGACTTGACTATTGGACGCTATACTTTCGTTAATTGCATTGTTCGCGTTCGTCGAATTAATTGTAGAGTTGAGATTGCTCATATTGCTAGCACTCGCCGCGCTCTTAATACTAATGTTGATGGAATTATTAACCTCTACATTTGTACATTCATTATTAATATTCAAAACTTCGTTGAAACTGTTCTCTGATTGATTGTTCGACAATGAGCTGCTGCCCAATTGATTTACGTTATCTACGCAATTCTTACCCTTTACAGTCATAGTTGTCCTCGGATTGCTATCTATTTCAGAGTCTGAATCTGAGTTATTGCTGTCAACGCCATTGTCGATGGTACTATTTTCGGATTGGTTCGTTAAGTTGACATCGTGAGGTAAGCTAAGATAGTCCACAAGGTTTTTTGAGCTACATTGTGTAGGAATATTTGTAAATTCAGAACGGTTGGAGGAAGTATCAGGTAAAATATTTTCTTTCTCGTGACACTCCAAGTCTGCCTTTTCTTTTGAATTATCCACGTCTTCGTGATCAGTTGCTGTTCTTTCTGCAGAAACAGCTACCGCAGTGTTATCAATTATACTGCTTGTCATGCTTGAATCTTCCACTACTCCTGCTATAGAAACCTGCTCACACTGTCCGTATAAATCTATTACTGCATAAACGTACGGTGGCAAATCTGTTGCAACAATTCCTTGGTCTATACCATTAATACACAAATGCAATCTGCTATCCTCGTCAACTAATAAACTGATCGTCGAACCGCAGTGCAGATTCTCGAGACCAGCTCCAAATCGAGTTTTTATCTAAGACAAAATAGAACTGAATATTAATAAATTAGTTCATTTCATATAATTTCATTAATATATTTACCCTTATTCCATTATGGGATATCCAATCACTGCAAATGATCCATGAGTGCTTTTTGAAACCCAAAGCAGTTAATGGAAAATTAGCTTTCTCTGGCGAAATACAAGAAACGCCGCATAATACATTTGATACCCATCGATCATTCAATTTATCGATTTTTATTTGGAATGGTTTACCCTTTATTAATGGTCGACTAGACATGACTACCCCTATTTTTTAATAAGAAACAAAATTTCATTGAATCATAGTCAAATACTAATATTAAAGAAGGATAAGATTCAAACCTTGATTGTAACTAGCAACGCGCTTGGCCACTGATTTCTTTTCGAGTTCTATATTTCTACCATGATTTTCATGAAATTCATAAGTCCAATCAGTATCACCCATGAGATTCAAACTCGGTTGTGTTGGAGTTAATATCATATCGTTTATCATTTTACTTTCTGAAGCATCGATTGAAGTGTCCATACCAGCATCACTGAAAAAAGATCAAATAAATCAGCATAAAATAAAAGATTGAAGGAAAACAATTAAAAAATCATACTTTCGTATTACAGGTGACATAGGATCCAGCAAAAGTTCTAAAGAATCTTGCAGTCTGAGGCTAGCATTCGGAGATATCGCTACATTTTGTTGTTTATTACTAGTAATATTAACAGCAACTGTACTTCCGAATAACTCGATCACACCATACACCATTTCAGGAATGTTTGAAGCTGCTAAGCCCATATCTTCGCCATTGATATAAAATTTTAAGTTACCTTCATTCGTACGTTTTAATCCAATTTTATCTCCTACTCGTAGCCAATCTAAACTGGGACAATAATTCATACAGAGGACATATCCAGAATGTCTCACTTCATTACCTAGAATTCCATGATAAAATTTGGAATAACAGATTTAAAGAATTACGGGATAAAAATTGATTTAATTTTATGAAATAATTTAATAATAATTACCTGACAAATACCAAGCATCGGATGGTATACAAGTTATACAAGGCACAAGATTCATTGATACCAACCAATACCCATTTTCATTGCTCAGAACACCGATCTTAAGAGAACCGCTCCACTCGTGTGCAATTTCTTGAATAGCAATTTCAAAAATTTCGTTATTTTCCAATGGTGTTTCACTCACCAGAATCGCATTACTATATTCCCGGCATCTTGTAGCTATAGTTTTTTCACTATTTAATTGGATGTTTAAGCCGACTGATTCGTGAAATTTATGAGTAACCTCGGTTTGAGCGGGGGGCTGTATAACTGACGTAGGTTGCTGACTAGTACTATTTTCAGATGATAAGTACTGTTGTGTAAGTGGGTCTCTTCGCTCAGGTAAAATAATCGTAACCTGCCAAATGTGATTTTATTGTGTTTTTAATATGATTTTAGGGTAATCTCATTTAAAACTTCAAATCTTTCACCTGAGCACATTGACCATAGAGATCGATAACTGGATAAACGTGTTGTGGGACTCCAGTAAAAGCTTGCCCTTGATCAACCCCATCAAGAAAGTAATGCAAACTGGTATCAGAGCATCTCATCATTCCAATTCGATTTCCCTCAACCAGCTTATCCAAATCACAAGTGTAATTATTCCTTAATGTTACACCATCTCGCATAACATTTGAACCAGAAAGTAACCAAGTGTCGTGATCAATTTCAGTCATGGTTGATGGAAATTCCAATTCATCTGGCCGTATGAGAGTTACGCCTAAAATTTTTTTTTGTAACCACTAACAATATTATGTTATTAATCTTTATCTAAACTTTATTTAACAGGTATACCTGCTTCTATCGCACCGCACCATCTGTCAACCATCTTATCGATAGACACTTCAAACATTTCACCATCTCTCAAAGCTCTATTAGCAATTACAATAGCTTCGTTAAATTCTCCCAATGCTCTAGGTCTAGAAGCTGTTAATCCATTATTTGTAATTCTTGCATTCTTTCCATGTACGTGGTGAAATCGTAAATCGCTTTATGTAAACAATTATATTAAAAATATTTCCTTGTCTTGTAATAGTCAGTATGATTTTGTTGCAAATATATATAATACATACCTATACAGAGTGGTATTACTAAAACTAGAATTATTTGTAGTCGGGCTGTAAAATTCCGTATTGTCCACAATAGTAGCTTGAGCAGCTTGTCCATACAAATCAATGACTCCGTAAATTCTTTCAGGAACGTTGATAGCAGCAGCGCCTTGATCAGCTCCGTTAATATAAAAGTGTAATGTTGCATTGTCCTTTCTCATCACACCAACACGATCACCGACTTGGAGACGATCTAGGTTTTGTCCATAATGATTGATCATCGTAATACCATTGTGCATCACGCCATTTCCAGTCATCATCCAGGTACCGGATCTGCAAGGGACATGACCACCTTCGAGCAATAATACAGACAATGAACTTATAACAAATTGAACGAAAGTTGTACGGATTTTATCAACTTGTACGTTTGTTGATTTATGTACCTAACATTTGTCATGGTAAAAGGAAACTCTAATTCTGTAGGGGAATGTGTTGTTACTCCCACTTCAATGGATCCTGCCCATTTTGAAACTATCTTATCCAACCTTACTTCAAATAATTCATTCGCCTTTAATGGTCTAGATGTTAATACCACTCCATTATTGAAATCGTCTATCGCACTGAAAATATTGCTAAGATATAACCATATGTTTAAGACATGAAGGTATTTATAATAAAGGTTTTAGCTACTTAGGCCTGTGTGCAGTTCTTCCATTATTAATGACTTCAGCATGAGTACCACAGCAAGAATGAAACATTAGTCTATCTGGCGGTTCATCTTCCCCTATTTCTGTAATGTGTCTGAATAAATATTGTGTTCCTGTAGCACATTTTTATTGACAGTAAACCAATTGTAATACTTGCCATTTAGGCCCTGCAACTGTAGGTTATTTCGTCTCGTAACTAAATTCTGTTCTTCCCTCTCATCACGATCTACAATGGTTACTTTTACTGTCATCCCATACAAATCTATTACACCCCATACACTAGAAGGTACTTTTGCAGCTACTCCTTGATCTAAGCCATTGATTAAATAATGTAAATTGCCATTACTTCTTCTTATCATTCCAACTCTATCACCTTCCTATATAATTTTCACATTAAACATCCACCTTTAAGCATTTAATATAATAAAACATTATAATATAAATATTATTAATTACCCTAAGTTCATCTAAATTAAATTCCCCATATTCTCGTTGTGTTCCTTTTCCATTGGTTAATATTCCACATCCAGACATCATTGTGGTTCCTGATCTCATATTTGTCATTGTAGCTGGAAACTCTAAGGCTGTTGGACTGTGAGTTGTAACACCAACTTCTATACTTCCTGACCATTTATATACTAATCGATCAATTCGAATCTGTAAGATTGTTATATTAGATTCTTTAAGCATGATATACACCTTAGCAACTTTACCTCAAATAATTCATTGTCTCGAAGAGTTCTATGAGTCATAACCACTCCATTATTAAATTCATCTAAAGGTCTCCTTCTTTCTGCTGTTCTAGCATTATTTGATAATTTGACCAAACTTCCTACTCTTTCATGAAATCTCAGTCGGTCCTCTCTAATAGCAGCAGGACTAGGATTTTTAGGAAGATTAACATTGACATTAACATTTAAATTCACATTTAGATTAGCTACTAGATTTGTTGTTGATGAATTGGAGCTTTCAGCAATAGGGCAATCATTGTTAATTTCTTCTTCAATTCTTGGTAAGGATAGCGTAGGCTGTGTTATAGTTACTTGTACGTAGCTTCCAAACATATCAATAACTGCATATACATTCTCTGGTAAATTATTCACAGCTATACCTTGAGAGATTCCATCGATTAAAAAAATCAGTTGAGCCTAAAAGAGCATTGTATAAAATATTACATATTTTAATTTTATATTTCAATGATACAAATATTAAAAACATACATTTGAAGTTCTCATTACTCCTAGAAAACTGTCTTCTCCAACAGTACTAATACCATCTCTGCCATAAGATTCTAAAATAAGTTCTCCATTGTGAACAATGCCAGAACTGTTCATAAACCATGATCCATGACAAATATTTCCAGGCTTTCGACAATCTAAATCAATAGTTTCTGGATCACATGTTGTTACTCCAATTTCAATGCTTCCAATCCAGGATGCTATCTACATTGTCCCATTAAAATATGTCAAAATACAGTTTTAATAAACGTGAATACATTTTCTATAGAAAAAATACACATATAGAATAAAATTCTTAAAGATATAAAAAATGATAATATAAAGAAAAACTAATAACACACAACAGATTGAAATTTTAAGTCAAGAAAAATGGATTCAATAAAGTTTGTTAAACTGTACCTGTTTATCAATATGAACTTCAAAAACTTCATCGTTTTTTAAGGGTTCAGCACTAAGTACCAATCCATAACAAACTTTACAAGAACTTCGTACGGCCGTACAATTATTGTTTGTTAAAGATACACAATGACTGCATCTTCGGTGAAACATGTCGACTATTCACTTCACGTTTTTATCAACTAATTATGATCAATCCCTTTACTCGTTTTGTTTTTCTCCTCTCTACTCTTAATGTTAGGCATACGAATTTTGCTTCTAACAATTTAATACTGTGATCTAACTTATCCACTACATTGTCTGTATTATGTACACCGAGCACGAACCACCAAATCTCTTTTCACCCTACTTTATTAAATTGCCAGTTTTTTCTGTCTTTTGAGTCTTCAACTACCCCACCTTCACCTATCACCGCATTCTATGTATGTACTCATTAGTCATTACTCCATTCCATTTACCCCTCGTTGCTTTTCGTCATCGGGGATCGGGGATCGGGGCAGTGAAGGCATCAGAAGCAATCAGAAGGCATTCACAGCCCACAGCAGGGCGGCGGCGCAGCGCAGGGCAGGCAGGGCAGCACGAGACGAGACGAGACTCGAGAGATCGACGGGCAGTGCGCACTGCGCAGTGGTAGTGGAGCGAAAGGGGGGGCATCTCTGAATCTGAAATCACTGAAATATTCGATAGGACGTATGGATGAGGCTGTGTGTTTTGAGGTTATAAGAAGCAGGTGCGGGTCCTCGGATAGTCGTATGTAAAATTGGTCGGTCAGCATCAGCATCGGCTGTCGGCATTAGGGCATAAGTGATCAAGCAAGATACCGTGATACCAGATACCATCGGTATCTGGATCAGAAGAAACGAACCGTATTTCATCGGCATTTTCTCAGGGACGAAAACAACCATCTCCTTGCGTACAGGATTCCAAGGACACGGACCAAGAAGAATTTTCCTGTCAATTATGTGACAAGGGAATCTATGATTGATAAACGCATTTATACGTCGATGAAAAATGTCGGCTAGAAATTTTATCTTGGCAGCGCGGGCGATCAGAATGGCTTGCCCCTCGGCCGTCTGACGAAAGTTTTCATGTTCCTGAGATGTTTTGGCAATTGGATAATTACGGGTTAACATGGTGAAAGAAAAGCCAAATTCCATTCGCATCTACGATTCGGAAGGTTACAGGCGCAGGGCTGCATGTATCTGCGTCAAAAACGACCTCGAGGATGAGGTAAGCCAGCAGATGGCAGTTTTCATTATTTAGCCGGTTTTATTGTAATTTTTAACTTAAAATTTTAATTAATCATTTTTATAAAAAAGATTCATAATAAGATTCATTTACTCGGGACATATCTGTATTATGTAATGATTATTCGTCATAGGTGCTTTTGGTCACATCCAGTCGTAGACCGGATAGTTGGATAGTACCTGGTGGGGGTGTTGAGCCTGAAGAGGAACCTGCTATAACTGCGATCAGAGAAGTCCGAGAAGAAGCTGGAGTGCTTGGACAATTGGGCAGATGCCTTGGCATATTTGAGGTTTTGTTATTATTTTTGATATTCATGTGATTCATAAGCCCTCATTTGCACTAACCAATTGAAATCTTTTGTATTACATTTATAGAATGTTGAGCATAAACATAGAACCCAAGTCTGGGTTATGAGAGTAACGGAAGAATTACCAGAATGGGAAGATTCGCGTGCTATAGGCCGAAAAAGGAAATGGTTTTCTATACCAGAGGCTATGCATCAGCTTGCCCAACACAAGCCCGTCCAACGCTCTTATCTTCACAGTCTCCACAACACTAATCCCCGGTACAATCCCAATATTTCCACATCTCACCATCCTCATACCACCCCTGCACCAATCCCGTTAATGAATAATTCTAGTAACAGCTCCAATAATAAGCACAGCTAATATCATGTACTATCCAACTTTGTGAAACAAAATTGCCATTGATACTGATCTATCCACTGCTACTGCTCCTTCTCCCTTGCAGGGATTATTATAATACAATTATTGGTATTTTATACATTAAACAATATTAATTACATCATTATTATTATTAATTATATTATTATAAATATTGATTATTAATTATTCATTATTATTAATATAGATTGTTAATAAACTGGTAAAAAAAACATGATTTTTTTATAAATATTAGTTTCCACAAAAGATTATAAAAACTAGGAGGGATTTAAATAGAAAAATTATTGTTAAAATTTGTCTTATAAGTTATAATAGTTTAATGAAAATAATTAATTTTCGTCTAACAAAATTTACACATTACTTTTCGTTTTTATTAATGGACTAAATCTGTTACATAACGTTTTTATGCTTTACTATAATATTACTCGCTGTTTGCAACTCTACAATGAATCCAACGTGAGTTGTGATGACACCGATAGACTAGTGGCCCTAGTGGCGTTGACTGTTGAGTGCTGTTGAGTATAGAAGTGTGGAGCATTAGGGAGAGTGAGGAAAGGAGATGGAGGCTACGTTCGTTTATATACTGTTAGTACTGAAAACCTATATTTTACGTGACACTACATTGTAAAGTTTTAGTACTCGCAGCTAATAAACGAACGCAGCCGGCGAGTACATACGCCGGAGCGAGACGGCGGAGACGGCCACCACGTGCCCCGCGGCCTACCCGTCACTCGTCAGTCGTTATTCGTCAGTCCCGGACCGCTCACCACGACACATCTACGATTTCCAATAATATTTATTCATCAGTCTTTTACGGATAATAACGAATTAGAAAAAAATAACTTTTTCGAACAATTTGACAATTCTAGATAAATTTAAAAATCCCCTTGGACGTTCCCAGTAAGGTTAATAAAAGATTCTGTGTCCGGATAAAAAAGGACAAATGGCAAACCTAGAGGTAGACAAATCTGCATACCGTTTGCTACACCAAGCTCAATCAGGTGCACCATGTCTAAGTTTTGATATCATTCAAGATGATTCAGGTGATTCTAGAGAAATATATCCTTTGAGCATGTATATTGTATCTGGAACGCAGGCGTCCAAAGCTCATATAAATAATCTCATTGTTATGAAACTGTCTAATCTTACTGGAGTTGATGAAAATGATGATTCTGATAGTGAATCAGAATCAGAAGATGAAGATGAAGATGATAAAATTCCAGTAATGTCTGCAGCTTCAGTTAAGCATCAAGGCTGTGTCAATCGAGTCAGGTATGAGTTATGTTTATTTGCATTATTTGTACAGGGTGAGGCACTTGACACAATTTCAGGCACAGATACAGTTGTGAAAAAATGGGTAACTGATTAATTACAAAAAGCATTAGTTTTTTGGATCAATCTTTTTGAAGTTTTTCTCTATTTATATTTTAAGAGTTTTTATGTTAAAAACTGATATCTCTTAAAGTTACACAGACAAATGAGTTTTTAGAAATTCTAGCTCTGTGCCACCATAAATGTCTCACCTGATATAAAAATTATTTTTCAAATGAAATAACATTTTAGATCAAAAAGAATTGAAGATACAACACTAGCCGCTACATGGAGTGAGTTAGGAAGAGTTCATATATGGAATTTAAATAAGCAATTACAAGCAGTAGAAAATGATGCGTCATTAGCATTGCGCCAAAAGAAAAATGAGAATCTTGATATAGATGAAAATGCTTTGTTCACGTTTAAAGGCCACCTAGCCGAAGGATATGGAATTGATTGGTGTCCTACAGAAATAGGAACTTTGGCTACAGGAGATTGTAAAGGAAATATTCACATTTGGCGAATTGATGGAAACAGTGCAGGCACGACATGGCATGTTGATCAAAGACCTCTTAACTCTCATGCACCATATAGTGTGGAAGATATGCAATGGTCTCCTAATGAGAGGAATGTATTGGCTTCTTGCTCAGTAGATAAAAGGTAAATTTATGGCTCTAATTTTTTAATGGGGAAAGGGGAGGAGGCGCCGCGATTTTTTGTTTAATTTTAAAGTCACATGCATAAATTTATTACAGTATAAAAATTTGGGATACAAGAGCAAAACCACAATCAGCCTGCATGTTAACAGCCGCTAACGCTCATTCATCAGACATAAATGTCATTTCGTGGAATCGCAAAGAGAATCAATTTCTAGTTTCTGGTGGGGATGATGGAATGATCTGTATTTGGGATCTCAGACAATTTGGTTCTACAAGTACAAGCCCTGTTGCGATATTTAAACAGCACACTGCTCCAGTAACTACTGTAGAATGGCATCCTCAAGAAACAACTGTGTTTGCATCTGGTGGTGCTGATGATCAAATTGCACAATGGGACCTTTCTGTGGAGATAGACAGCTCTGATAACACAGATAATGATCCTACGCTAGCCAATTTACCTCCACAGCTTTTGTTTATCCATCAAGGTCAAAACGATATTAAAGAGCTACACTGGCATCCTCAATGTCCTGGTATTTTAATATCAACTGCCCATTCCGGTTTTAATATATTTCGCACTATTAGTGTATAATGATTTTGTCTAAAAACCGGTTATTTTCTGTTATATTACATAAATACATATATATATATCAGTATACACAAGAGTGTTTTATCATCGTCAAATTTTAAATTATTTATGGATCATTAGGAGAGACAGTAAATGACGAATTGTTGGTCTTCCATGCGGGCAATTCCATGGATTTTCCATTTGCGACATTTGTACTACTAACTGCTTCATTTTTACTTGGTTCAATGCAGTTCCGATCATAACTGCACTGCGACAAGCTCTTGATGCTAACATCTGCCTCACTCTACTTGGTCTTGGAATGTTTTTGCTTCTGTTACTCTCGATGTTAGTTTCTTTTAGGATAAAAATTAATTCTTCTATATCTTCTTCGCCGAACTGCCAACCTCCGCTTACAGGCATTCCGGTTAATTTAATGCGATGTCCTGGTTCAGCTGAAAGTTTATCGATTTTTTTTTATGGGATCAATAAAAACATCAATAGTTAAATTCATACCTTCCTTATCAATTGCCAATGTAAAACCGTTTGATACAAATGCCTCTTCATGATCTATTAAAATAGTTTCGTTAAGAGTAGAAAGATTCAAAGATTTAGGAGTAATTAATTTTTGAGTCTTTAGTTTTGTTTCATTGGTAAGTTTCTCGAAGCGAAATTTTTCATCGGTTGCATGTTGATCGATAATAAACAGATCGTCTTCCAATCGTGCGATTATGAAGCCTAAATTAAACTGCCCTATGATTTCCATCTGCAAAATTGATAAATGTTAAATCTGCTGTGTAAATAATGATCCGCCAGATTGTCACCTTTTGAAATGATTCTTTTGTTAATTCCCTCTGCAGTTCTTTTTCGGCTTCCGCAGGCTGATGACCGGCTCCTAATTGAGCTCTATATATCACACCTTTATGTTGACTAACCGTCTCTGGATAATTTTTATTTTTTAATTTTTCTTTGATCACAGACATGCTTAGTGGTATTTCTACTACTAGTTGTTCCCATACAGTTTCCTCTTCTTTTTCGATTTTAGTGTCTAAGCTATATTTAACATCTGCTTGTGTGGGAGAGACTAAACATTGATGTATTTTATCCACTGATTCATCCACCATCGTAGATTCCTGAGAGAGTAATAACTTTTTTGATGGTGGACTCAAAGAGATATGAGATATGGTTCTTTTATTAGAAAAATTAAGTTCCGAAATTGTTCTAGATGTTAGGTTTCCTTGCATCTTGTCCCATTTTTTTATTAAGCTATATTTCACAGTTGCTAGTAAAATTTTCTCTTGAGTAAAAAAGATAGTTCTCTTATCTGGTGTCACATTAACATCAGCACATTCTTGATTGAGCTTAATATTTAAAAATATAAATGGGTATTTCTTAATATTATATTTATGATATATTTGATTTATTAATTTATTAATTTTAATAAGATCACATGGTCTTCCATTCACATAAAAGAATTGTCTATCAGGCGTAGAACGTCCAAAAGTATGGTCACAGCTACTTGCATAAAATTCCCATGTAAATTCAATATTTATAGCAGATAATAAATTAAATTCTTCCAATGTACTCTGATCAGGCATATGTAATTCAATTTCAACTACTCCATTTAAGGATTTTTTGCCAAATATACTACTGACATTGCTCAAGACCAAGTTGTCACCTGTAGTAATAGCTACAACATTTGAAGATCTCCCTGAGACTGAGTTGGAGCAAGATATTTTCTTTTTTGTAGACACTAAACAATAACTATATAAGACCTGAATGGTTCTTGCATATTCTTTTTTTAAGTTCCTTTGAAATTCTTTAGCTCTTACTGGAAGATTTTTAAAAATATTTTTAACATGGACTGTGGTTCCTTGCTCTCTGGCACATACTTCTTGTCTTGTAAGAATACCATTATGGTCAAATAATAAGTTATACCCATGTTCTTGCTTAGAATGCCTAGTAATTATATTTAATTCGGATAAAGATGAAAGGGAGCTCAATGCTTCTCCACGAAATCCAAATGTGACAACTTGAGTTAGATCAGAAAATTCTTTAAGTTTTGATGTATGATGTTTTAAAGCTAGAACAAAAAATTCAGTTATAAAAATAGCAAAGTATGCTGTAATCTAAACATGAAAATTATTTTTGTTTACCCAATCCTTTAAAGTCTTCCTCTAATACACCACTGCCATTATCACTGACAGTGATACAAGTTTTTCCATAGTCTGTTAATTTAACATCAACAACGGTAGCTCCACTATCCAAGCTATTTTCTACCAACTCTTTGACTGCTGTTGCTAGATCAAAAACTACTTGTCCAGAACAAATTTGGTGAACTGTTTCCTTATTTATAGCCTTAATTTCTTTTGATATTTCAGTGGTTGGAAGGGGTTCGTCCATTTTTAAAATAAATGGCTCCAATTTAAATCTTATTTAATTCTTGCTCAGTTTATTTTCATTATGATTACCGTAAATTTAGCATAAACCTGCTTGAAAACAAATTTGTAAATAATTATTGTGTTAAAGCTATACATAATAATAATTTCATATCAACGCACGCAACCGGTGGAAGGTGAAAAGTTGGAAATACTTAAAAATGTATGTACTACCGGTGTGACCAGTGGCCGGTCGGCGGTCACCGACGTTACCGCCAGTCACCGGTGTCCGGAATCCGTTCGTAGTACATACATACATACTACAGTCTATGTATGTATGCAGTGCAGTACACAGTGGGAAATTGAATCGTGTGTGCTTTCAACTATAGTGTAGTATATCATTTTGCACGTTAAATTACATAGTGAAGCTAGCCGAAGCACACACGATTCAATTTCCCACTGTGTACTACATGTAGTAGTAGTAAGCGCCCAAGCGGGAAATTGTCGATTCCTCTACAATTTGACTAACTTCACTCTGCACTTTACATGGAAAATGATATACATACATGCATACTACATTATAGCTGAACAACACATATATGATTCAATTTCCCACTGTGTACGGTAGTGGTATTAATATATTTTAAACATATATAAATTAAAATACAATAAACACATCACACAAGGATAAAGACGCTAACTTTCCAATTGTTGATTTGTTGACAGCGTCAGCCACTTCGACTTAAAGTTTTCCTACGCATCATAAGTACTACGTCATCATAGTACATACACCGCTAACTGATGGTTTTAAATGATTGGCTGTTATACTTCTAGAACCTATAAATATACACCAATAATTTACTTTATATTTATCTATAGATTCTTAATATTTTCATGCTATGTTATGTATGTAGTGCATTGTATGACTATTGTATGTATATACATACACTCCAGGAAATTGATTCAGTTATATTTTTTGTGTGTCGTGTACATGTGGCTAATTTCACTCCGTACATTCTCTGCTAATTAAGGGACCGTGCACATCAACACAATGATAGAGAAGTGTCAATGTGTAACTATATACGTACAAATAAATTACACCCAAAAACTGCGAAAATTGACCGATGATTTGTGTTGATAGTATGCATATACACCGATACACATTCTCATCTCACTATCATTATGTTGATGTGCATGGTCCCTATATCACACTATAGTATGTTACGAAGCCGACGATTCAATTTCCCATATTGTAACTATATGTATATTTACGAACACATTATTTTACTTCGCTTACGGCACTTCGCTTACGCTTACTACTACCACCTACCAACTATCACACTACCCTAAACCCTTACCCTTGCTTACCCCGATAATACCGTCATTGGGGAGTAACCTTGTTTTTATTTTAAACAAAGTTTTCATTCATGAGGTGACGAAGTGAGATAGTGAAATCTTGTGTGAACAAATCGGATAGTTTTTAAAACTGTTCTTGATTCTTATTCAAACATGCAGTATTCAGATTTCTAATGTGTATTTTCTTTTCGCACAAAAATGGCTCAGGAGACTGACGATATTAACTTGACTCCCCAGGAATTGCAAATATTATCCGAACTAGATAGGTAAATTGCTCAAGGAATCACAATACTTTCTTTTATTTTTAAAAACAGTCTATACTATTTTTGTATAAGAAAGACTTTCACCGATGCTTGTCGATTATAACCTAAAAATTTGACAGAATAGGCGCGCAATTCAACAACTGCACTTTCCTACAACCTACTGACATCATTTTTCATTTATAATGCAGATTTCACTTGGCATTAATTTAAATCAAATTTTACTTTATTTTGATATTTAAATACTTAATGTGCTTTTCAAATTCTAATCATTTGATTGCTCATATATTGGATAAAAGCATAAATTTATAAGAAAATGTAAATCGTTCAGTAGTATCTTGTAAAATTATAAGTTTTTAAAATTAGCTCTTATGTAACTTCTAGTACACATTTGTAATTTCAATGTGTGGTTTGTAAATAAAATAATATTTTTTTTTATAGTCGACAGTATGGATTCCTTAAACTTAATTCACCTGAGCAGATAAAGAAAAAAGCTTTAGTAGTACGTGCAATAAAGTATTTAGAGAGAATGCTTGTGCAAGCCCAGTCAGAGAAACAGCGTAGGAAAGCTGACAGCACTAAAGGCGATGAATCTAAATATGATGACGAGGATAAAGTAATTAGCATAGATCCTAAAACATATTGCAAACTAGGCCATTTTCACTTACTTCTTGAAGATTATACCAAAGGTAATTAATAAAGAAGTTTTAAGCACTTGAAGCATCATTATTTGCATTATACTTAATGTATTACAATAATATTTTCTTCTTTTATTTTATTTTAAACAGCAATGTCTGCTTATCAAAAGTTTTACTCGTTGAAAGGGGATTACTGGAAAGATGCTTCATTCCTGTATGGCCAGGGCTTGGTCTACTTTCATTTCAACGCATTCCAATGGTGAGTGAATAAAAAGATTTGTTCCCCTCCTTCAAATACAGCCATTTATTTCCATATGCTTACTATTGAAAATTGAACAATACAAAAGGATTATAAATAAAAGAAACTATTACTTTATAAGAAAGTCAGACTCCGCGGGAGTGGTTCACCTTGAAAAAGGGAAGGGGGCGTCGGCCCTTAACAGGGTTCGTGAGTTCATCGCTCTCCTTTGCTCTATCTTCTATTTATTTTTTAATTTTGCGAAGTCCGGCCGGTAACGGTTGCATAGAGGTCGACATGGTAGTCAGACGTATTGTTGTTACTCAGTCGATAATTATGAGATTTTATTCGATCATTTCTACGGTAGATGTCGAGAGTGTTGCTTTGCCAAAATACAGTGCTACACCGAGCAATAGGGCCTACGTGCTCGGCGAATCTTGCAGCATGGCGCTCGATGAATAGCTGTGAGGACTGTGGAGTTTGTGGAGAGCGAAGCGGTGAAGGGAACGGCAAATAATAGTCCAAACTACAATTCCGCCCCATCTTTGATCAGCAAAATGGGGGCTTGGCTGAATCGCCACACCTGAGAATCGACTGAAATAATGTTCATATACTTTATGTTTATCGAATCGTTATTTAGAAATAACTTTCTAATTTTTAAGTAGATGTCATTTTTCTATTATCAGGAGGCTCTGTAGTCTCGTGACAAGTATAAAAAATTAAGCTGCTCGTGAGTAGAGCGCCGAGTATACTTTACCTGCGACGCTGACTTTTAAACCTGTTTAAAGATGAGCTAGACGTATGACAGATTAGTAATATCATTTTCAAGTATAAATAAAACAAACAAAAAATAAGAAAGATACTGTATATTACACTAGTCTGGTCTTCGAGTGAAATGACGACTCACTCGTCGCGCTCCTTCGGCTCGAAATTCCAGCGAGAATCCTTTTTCTGTTTTTCACGCTTCGCTTCGCTAACCGTGGAAGGAAAAGCGAAGAGCAGTAAATAGAACTCTGGAGTTGTGTTGCGACGCAAAGAAAAAAAAAACACAAGAACAATTTGAAGCACATCGTTGGGCATTAAATGCTGGCGTTGCCATGTTTTGCTGTTTTTGCAGTGTGAAAAAGTCATTAGATTGTTTTTCTTAAAGAGCCTATTCTGAGAAGGGACGAAGATTAATCTGTAGCTGTGTACAGAAGCGATAAAAATAATCGATATTTGATTCGACGTGAGAAGGATTTTTAGGAGAAGAAGAGACGTGTGATGGGGTAGAATAAGCTTCGTCCCTTCTTTCATAGGACGGAACGCGTAACCCTTTTCCTGGTCATCGTCAGGGCTTTACAATATTTTACAGCTACAGGGTCGGGGGGGGGGGGGGGGGAAGGGGGGAGGGCGATGGATAGAGCAGAGGGGATGGGTTTGAAAGTTACTTGTAAAGGGGATGATTCATGCAAAGTTTTTTCGTTCTAAGCTATAACACACATCCGTTAATACAGAATCGTCACAAAAATATTTTCATAAGTTCCGTGTTCCGAAAAATATGTCGTGAACTTCGTACAATTTTGTACAGCTTAATTACTTTTCTTGGATTCCAAGTTAAAATCGATCAAGCAGTTGAAATGGTGGATCGTGGCCTGTGGCCTATGGCTATCCGAAAAGCGTCCGCCATAGTGAAACTGTAGTGGATCACGTGCGTTGACTGCGTTGCTGCATAGGGCCACAGAGCGAGAGAGAATGAAAGATGGGTCGCTCTCGCTCGCTCCGCGTTCACCGTTCACGATCGATTTTACGGCTTTACTTGTATGTACTACGCACACGGTCAATACGTTTAAAGCTATTTATTCTTACGACGAAGAAAGGTCCAGATTCAAATCCCAAAGTGTGACGCAGTATTTAGCAGATTCCAAAACTCCGAAAGAATTTCGGAGGCGACGTTGCCTGTCTTCTGGCGACTTCTCATCGTTCCTGAACTTAGCCGTGCGCGCGCGCGTCTCGAAATAATTTGATCTTAGGTTGGTTTCAATAAACCAAACTAAGATCGAGTTTTAGCTTAGCAAACACTTAAGACGAAGACCGAGCTAAGCACTGTATTGAAGGTTAAAGCGAGAGCCAAAAGACTGTACTACACTTAAGTTCCGTTTATTAAAAGCACCCCCTTAAGATGCCAACAATCAAAGAACTAACCTGCAGTACCTAATGCACCAAAGTACTCAAGTCTTTTTCTCTTTCTGTAATGGGTGCTTTTATAAACAACGGTATATATATAGATTTTATATTATTTGATTGTGCAATACTTAGTATTACCATACTCCGTTTAATTCGTTGGCTGACAATGATTTTATTCAAAAATTTGGATTTTTACTTGAGAAAAATTTTTGGTTTCTAATAACAGATCGGTCGGGTACTATCGTGAGATTTTCTAAAGCCTCAAAAGTGGCTTCGATAGTAACCTAAACGTTACTTTAGTATCAAACCTAGTGAGTTAAATGAATTAAGAAAAAATAATTTTTGAACTACAAATTGATTGTTTTTAAATTATAAAAAAGTAATTGAAAATTATCACCTAAACATTTTAACTAATGCTATAGTATTATAGTACTATATGTGCCATAGTGGAATAACAAGATTATTATATACCACCGTTAGAAAACCACCCTATATATATGTATGTGTATATACCTAAAGAGCAGTAACGCTTCTCCTGTTCCACTCATGGAATGAAGAAAAATTACAACCTAGCAAAACAAGAAGTGACGAAATGCAGGGATCGCCGCTTAAAACGTCCAATAGAATACAATATGTGTATCTCCGTAACAATGAGAGATACGACATTTTTGTACAGGACTTTTCCTGTATTTTTGACTCTTTACATTTACTTACATATAGCTCTTACTTAAAATTTGTACGGCTTAAATAATTACTGAGAGGAATACGCATAAACGTTTCCTTGCGTGGACGCATTGGGACCTTTCAAGCGTGGACCCTATGCACGAGAGCTGGCCGTGAACGATAGGACACCGTTGTTTATGTACACTGACCCCATTCCCTTCGGAAGAGACTAAATTCAGCTGTGCCATTATTCGATGAAAACAACTTTAGCCAAAGATCACCTTGAGAAATACGTGCTTTATAAGATTGAAAAGCACAGTAAGTTCAGCAGCACTTTACCATGCATGTGGAAGCTTTGACCTAGATCCGCCGATCGATATTCCCTGGCACAGATACTGCTTCTTAAAATTCATATTTTTCCAAGCTCGCCTGTTAACAGTTAAGACTGACCCTAGGTAGTCGAGCCCTACCTCGACATTCTCTCCCTACGCACGCAATTTCCTTCTTATCGAAGGAGGACTCGCACGACCAAGCCTGAGACTCGATATAATAATAATTCTACGATAAAAAGTGTCAGGTATCGGTAGATGATCGAATTAGTGGTGGCAAGTCGGTGCGTTCGCGGATCGTTCGGCGAGGTCATGGTCAGCGGCCGTGCTGAAACTGAGAGTCAACAAACTCTGTGGCACAAGCCAGTAAGCAAGCGAGTTCAGGCAATCGGCCGGATTCACCGTCCAGTCGACCACATCTCCAGACTCTCTTTGGACCCCTGACTAATTTTTTTTCTTTATCATAGCCCCCACTCCCCTCCCCCTAACTCTCGTATTTCTTAACCATTGCTGCCATCGAAATTTGCCAGTATGGCGTGAGATATATTAACGGACTGCAGAAAACAAGTGACCGGAGATAATGGTCCACCAGGAGCGAGACGCGACGAGAAGAGAGGAGATCGGTGACGTATCGGCTGCGAGCAGCGGTGACGTCATCAAGTAGCGGGGCGTCGGCCTAGCCAATGGCCGCCCGCCACGTCATCACGTGCCTCCGCGGTTCTGCTCGGCAGTCACGTGACGTCACGGTACGGAGGAGTTGAACGACCGCGGCGCCGAGTTCAATACACCAGGAGCCCCGTGTCCGCGCGCCGCGCCTCGTCCGTGCATGCGTCCGGAGAAACGAATGTCGAACTCAACCTTACCGCCGTCGCTGAGTTCCTTCCTTCGAGCACACTCTCCCCCCCCCCTCTTCCTCCCACTACCCACTACCCCGCGCGCGCTCTCTCCTAGTTCCAAATTTCACCACCAGACCCCGCTCGACCAATTTTCAATCCCTGCTCGACTACTTTTTCTAACCTTACCTCAAAACTCGCTACTCCCCTCCGACAATCGAATAAAGCTCTTGAGAAACGTGGCCAGGGATCGATTATACTCTCAAGGATCATCCAAATTGCCGGTCCAGAGGTTAGATCCTTCCTTCCTTCCTGCCGACGCTATTATCCAAAATAGGTTATCCCTCGAATAAGACGCCTCGCCTTTTCCCCGAGCTGCTTCTTCCATTATCCTCTCGAGAAAATTGCCACTGGCGCCAGAAACAGTTTTTTTTTTCTCTACAACTATTTTTTCTGGCTCCTAAAATTTTCAATAAGACGAGTAATCGCACAAACAGGTTCCGTGTTCTGTTAAACTTTGGTTGATTTTCTGACTTAACCACAAAGTTTTGCGTAAGATGCATAGGTGTATAAATGGTTTTCCGTCGGTAGACGGCGGGGCCCTGCCTGGCCCCGTATAAGCGCCTGTACCAAGAACTCGAAACTATTATTACTAGCCTTAATTGTCTGATTATACGTCTGTGACCAGACACCACTGCCATTATGTTTACTATAAACTCCTGAGAGCGCATCAACAAGTCTTATACTTATCGAAATTCGATATCTTTTGTCGAAGAAAAGTGTGCCCCGTGTGTGAGATCGTTTTTACGACAGAAATAAACAGGGTGGATATACGAAGGCTTTGAAATTTTCGGAATAAACATTTGGACATAAAAAAATACATTGAAGCAGTTAGCGCTTTCTCGAGCGTTACTAAAATAAACACGAATTTCTGGTTTTCTTTCTCGTTGATACGAGATTCTAATGAAACAACAAAATGATTCTTCCGTTCAATTAATCGTGGAAAGGAAAGGGGTCTTTTTTACACGAAGGCTAAAATGGTTGCTTGAGCAAAGCGCTAATTTCGCTCATATTAAGTACGTTTTATCTGATGGCAAGCCACGTGACCGGAACACGCACCTTGTCTTACCACGTGCTTACCAAGTGCATTCCTTTTTCGACAGTTTACTAACATACTTTTCGCGCTAACCATAAACCACTGCCTTTTCTTTCTCACAAATATGCATATACAATTATTTAAGCAAATCGTGACGAGTGGTGGCTCGATTCGTTTATTGATTTTTCTGCAACAGTGTTCATTATTTTTAGCGCCTGGTAACAGATATCAAATATACCCGTTAAACCGTGAGTCGTGAAAATAGTACGGAGATTTTGAAACATATTATTATAAACTCGAGCAAAGATCGATTAGTCGCAGCGAAGCTTGCTCCAATTACGAGGGTTTGACGGTGATCGAATTAATTAATTGAAACCGTCAGTCCGCATTTCTCTTATCCAGTTTGCGCTTCGTATCAGTTAAAAATAAACGTCTGTATCCACGTGAAGCGAGAGATATCGATGAATGGTTTGTTTTTTAGAAGTAAAAATTAGTCAAAGTGCACGGTGCATCGGTCTAGCTAGGGATGAGTTCGGGCAATGAGCTGCCAAGAGAATCACCATGCGCGCATGCGCGTCCCAGAGCCATCCCCACTCGCGCTATTTCGCGTTATTTTTCCCCTCCCACTCCCCCCGCCCCTACTGCCGCTCCTAATCCTCGCGCGGCCTTCGAGCGTCAGTCGCGTGAGAGCCATCTAGAGGGGCAGGTGTCTCCCTACACTCTCTCCGTCTCGTTTTACTCTCCCTGGATCTCTCCCACACTGCCACATTCATTTTTAACGACTTAAAACTACGATTAATAAAGTAGATAGAGAGACAGAGAGAGAGAGAGAGAGAGAGAGAGAGAGAGAAAGATAGAGTTCCTCGTTGACTGTTCTTCGCGCGCAGCTCTCTATCCCATCCGTTGCAAGAGCGTGCATTCGTGAGTTTTTGGTAGTGTGCTCGCTGCTCTACGTGTGAGTGTTCCATGTGTGTGCGTGCGACAGGGTGTGCTTTGTATTAGTGAGAGGCTCTGGCTCTGCCCCAAGTAGCAACCACTGCCCCGTGCGTTCGGTGTTCCGCCGGCGAAGCCCGAACCGTGTCGTGTCCGGGCTTTCCGTCGCTGGAATACTCTCACTCGGCTCTTTGAGAGCCTCTTTCATCAAAGGGAAATAGGTACAATTGATACTCTTGCATAATTGACGACGAGGGCCAAATGGATAATCAGTTTGGAAAATGTGATTAAAGAAATGTTGACAACAACGAGGAGGATGAAAAGGCCAATGAATAGTAGAATAAACGTGTTGTTGTACTTGTTTGTGAATATATCGTAGATGTGCAGCGACGAGTGACATCTAGGCGTCTGTTTTTCGTTAGTCGCCTATACACGGATATATGTATATATATATATATATACTCAAATTCCAAACGATTTAAATGGTGAGTGAGCTCTTCCCCACTCCACTCCACACTCTAGTCATATTCAAGGACTCTCGAGCCAATGGGAGATCGATACTCGGTACACTCGAAAAAGGAAATATTGCAATTTTCCGTTGGTCGAGAGGTACAAACACCGACGGCGAATTTGGGATACGGGCGTGAATTTTCGGCTCCGATCGATGCTTCCCCGGGCTGCCGGAAGGTTTCGCGTGCGTATCGTATGTACGCCCTCCGCGCTGCTAGCTTACACTGTGTGATTGGCGAGAAGAAATAGAGACCATAGCAGAAGAACGATTGTTACATTACATAATGTTGCTGTAAGCGGATGTAGTTGCAGGAATCTGGCGTGGACCTTGAACCGCGGCCAACAGTGAGACAAGACAGGGCACAAGTTCTTCGGCTTTTACGGGGGGAACAATAACGCAGGGCACACGTTAATCGTTGCTATTGCTTGAGTAGGTCAATGCAACAAGTCGCATAAATGCCGAGCTCAGCGTTGATAATGCGTGAAAGCTTGAGGAATAGTTGTAACTACGTGCATTTGCAAACAGCTGAGAAACTGGGTCACGTATGTGTACAAGCGCTACCCGCGCACACGGAGATACAAACATAAACATACGAGTAGCGCCGCGTCGCTATAACCATCAGTACCCGGAAACACCACCAAAATTCTCAGCGCTTATATATTTGACTCTTTTTTGTAATCTAGCACACAAGTTGCACTTTATTAGAGATTTGATTGAATTTTCCACTAATTTTCATACTTTGCACCGTTTCCTATTATCTTTCAAAGATTATTGCCTTATCAGACGTACGGCTATCTCTGGAGTATATTTCAGCGAATTTCTATTTATATATATATATATATGCAATGAACGAATAAGAGAGAGAGAGAGGGAGAGATAAGTAAATGGTTGGTAAATAAGTTTAGGGCGAGAGAGTGGAACGCTGCAATAATTGCACAAGATTATGCAAACGCCATAGATGAGACAGATTGGCGCAAGACGTTGAAATTGCAAGATCCGCAAATTTTCGCAGGTGTAAGTCGCTGCTTCTTGGATGATGCAGGTATACTAGAGAGACTCCCAACTAACTCCCAGCCGGGGTCGACGAACTCTCAGGTCCCTTTTCCTCCACCCTTTCACCTCTCCCTACCTCTCTTTTTCTCATACCTCCGCGCGCGCGGATTCCCCTTACTCCCTCTTCCTCTCCCGCACCAAGGGCTCCGGTTCACGTGGGCGACTATATTTTCTTCCGAGACCCCTTCACGTGCACGCCAACAATACCGACTTCTAATCGCTTGCTTTCTCACTCCTTCCAAAAACTGTAAAGCTTAACAGGAAGTTAACTGTAGTTTCACTCTGTGACTGACAACAAACTGGATTCCACAAGTTTCAGGATAGAGATTTTATCTCAAATTTTTGTCTTACCTTCAAAAGTCATTTAACAATAAAATTGGAGCGACCCTGAAAATTTCACTGGTGCGAGAAACGCGTCATTGTCAGATTATGCGACTAGCAACGCGAAATTCTATTTATGGTTAGGTGGCAACACTCGCTCGGCTCCTCATTGCGCAATTAAGCAAGTTTTTCTGGCGAATTAGTTGTAAGCGAGGATACAGCGCGCCTCGACTTGAAAGAAAGCGAATGAATTAGTGCGGGAAAGCATAGAGAACCAGTTTTCGAGTAATAGTGTCGGCACTCGACGGAATGAGATGCGACGAACAACCGTTTCTTCCTTCCCTGGTTCGCTGTTAACATGCAGCACGGAGCAAAGCAGAGCAGGAGCAGCGCTGCTGCTTCCGAGCCGAGCGGAGCCGAGTCGGGCCGATCTGAGCCGAGCCGAACCAAGTCAGATCCTACTTGGCGTCACGCGTCAACAGACGAGAATAAAACAATGTTGGTGAGCAGACTTCAGGGCCATCTTTGCACACCACTTCTATCTCTGCTCTCTGTGTAACTTTGAATTCATCTTTCTCTTATCAGTCCAGCAGACTATAATAAATACTGATTACTGCACGATAGAAGAATGAATCCTTGGCAGAAGAGAGAAGCACTTGGAGCTTCGACAAGGGACGTGAACCTTTTTTTCACTCTTTCGCCCACTCCACCGTTAAAAAACTGGTTCCTCGGGGATCTATCCGTCCTTTGGTTCTGCAGCGCCAAACAGAGCAACTCAACTCAACATCACTGCTAATAGAAGAATTGAGAGAGAGAGAGAGAGAGAGAGAGAGAGAGAGAGAGAGAGAGAGAGAGAGAGCTTCTTTGCAGAATTAGAGACTAGGAACGAAAGAAAAGTGTTATCACGATAACTGAGTAATGCTTTATCTAGATGGAATAACGAGGGTCGCGCCTAGAACTATACATTACACCGAGATTACCTTTGTTTCATACAAAAGCTTTGGTGAAAAAGATATCGATGGTGACGCAATGTGCGATTACGGCTGTCCCCACCACGGCACAGCACTCGCGCTCGAAGGACGAGACCTTCGAGTACACTTGCACGTTCAGTCATTACACGCGATATATCAGGTTATATCTAGCATCAGCTGATAGGCCGTACTCGCGAAAAATGAAAACTTAATTCTTTTATGTTTTTTTTTGTCCGCTTCAGAGGGAAATATGTTATCACGTGTGTTATAGAGTAGGTTAAGCTAGGTTAGGTTCTGACTACGCGTACTTGCACGTGAGACGCGCGAATAATTATCGTGCGTTGTTTGGATAAATTCTGAACGAATGGGGCAAGCAGGCCAGAAAACGGAAACTAACAAAAACTTAATTGGAACTCCGCCCTGCTTTGCTTTGGTCTATAATGTACCTCGCAGTCCTTTCTCGGTTTCCTCGACGCGAATACTGGTCGCATTCTTCTCTTCATTAAAGAAAAAAAACAAAAAGAAAAATGCTAAACAAAATGGATAGGAGAGGAAATAGCCGCCCTTAACGAAGTAAAACAACGACCTCAGTGCACACCTGTTCACCCTAACGAAAATATTCCAATATGAAAGATCTCCAATTGATTTGATCGCTAATTCTCCCGATTTCCTTTCTCTCCTCTTCTCCGAGTATTGCGGTTGCGTTAGCAGACAAAGACAGGTGAAAGAGAGAAAAAAAGAGTAGGAGGTGGATTTTCTGGTGGGGAGGGGGGGGGGGGCTATCGACGTGAGACAGGATGTGGGCAGCTGTTTACAGTGTTTACCAGCTGGAGGATCCATGTTGCAGAAACTTACCTACAAAAAATGCAAAAATCTATGTTTGCCTCTCTGAATAAAAAACGGAAAATGAAAGTATAGGAGTCTCCACTAAAGCAGCGTCGGGGTGAACAGTTTGAAATTTCGCAGCTGCAGGTCCTCCTGCATCTGTCTCCGGCGATGCGCTCGCACGTGATCATTTATTCGCCTGCTGCAAACTGTAACTTGTGCAATTTTTCATCGATCCAACTCCACAGAACTGAATTCCAGAAATAGAAAGACAGCAGCGCGACTATTTTTAACCGCCAATTGCGTAAGAATTTCTACCGTAAGAGAGCGCGTCGGAGGTCGGCGATCTATCGATTCGTCACGATTGTCCCGTTCCGATTGGCTGAGCGAGAAACGCGCGCCACTTTCGATATACACATAGGCGAATAATTTTCTTCTTACGCAACACTGTTTGTTTTTGTGTCTTCGGGTCGAAAGGTTACTTCGTGTGGTGAATTATTAATGGATCAGCTTTGATTTTTCTTTATCGATCGAGATTGTCAGTTGTCAGTGTTGCCGCGGCGCGTTCTAGCTGGGAGCAGACAATGGCGCCCACCTACCGCTAACAATTTCCTACTGACCCACATACACCACTCCACTCCTACGCGTTTCCACACACATGCAATATTACGCAATGGCATCCGACCACTCTTGCAAACTGTGCGTTACTCACGATGCCTTCTTTCTTCGACCAATTGGAAAGCTTCGAGCAACATAACCTATAAGAATCCACAGAAAAGATGGACGAGGAACCGGAAGTCACAGTTTGTTCATTCAAATATGAGACTATATTCGCTGTATACGCACTTATTACCCATTAGACACGTATCTCCTTATATATTATCGTTGATCATAAGCGAGTAAAGGGCTCGTGTGGTATATCGTGTTCGTCGTATCCGTTTAGGGTGCATTTTAATGCAGCCATTTTAACACTTCATAAATTAATTACGAATTCGTCCATGATTTCTTTTTTACTTCGATGCAATGACTACTGACCTATCTGCAGGAGCAAAAAGCCAGCTGTTTACTATTCGCCGCCTATTTATAGAAAATATCCCTGAGAAGAGCGCGTCCCACTTAGATAAACTATCTCCCTCTTCCGGCTAACCGTACACACAAATACACACACACATATATATGTATAAAATGATTGCTCAGAGGAGAATTTTAACGTTTTTGCTTTTTGCAGGGCAGTGAAAGCATTTCAGCAGGTGTTATGGGTCGAGCCAGGATTTCCACGAGCCTGCGAGGTTCACCTACGGCTCGGCTTGATGTTCAAGGTCCACGCTGACTTCGAAGCAGCTCTCAAACACCTGACACTAGCCCTCATCGATGCCACCACACCTGCTTCCTTCTCCAAACTCGAAAGTAAGCTATCTAATTCTATCTTCCTTATCTCGATTAAAGGCAGTTTTTCTCAACTCATGCATTCATTTCTTGCAGTCAAATTTCACATTGCGCATCTGCACGAGGTTCAAGGAAAATATCGTCTGGCCAAGGAACACTACGAGGCTTTGCTCAAGGAAAAATCATTGCCATCTCATTTGAAGGCCGATATTTGTCGTCAACTGGGTAAGCTTCGTGGACGATTGAAGGTTCATGAGCCCCCAGGATACATACGCCAAGTAGCAGACACGTATATTGATTTATTCCGTGTCGGGGGTGGCTCGGGGATGAGATAAAGAGCGAACGAGAGGAGGAAGTAGGGATAGCAACCGTGAGATTGTGGGAACCAACCCCTCTCGAGACCACTTCTGCGCATGCGCACACCGCAGCCAGTCGAGCCATCCCCTCTCTTCCTTCCCCAATGCTAATTTCACTTTCCTCATCTTCCTCCTGCTCCACACCCCTATCCCCACGCGTCATAGTAATAAACATTTCCAGACTGTGAATTATCGAGTCATTTCTAATGAGACGATTGCTGAAAAAAGGAAGCAATCGACCACTACACAGGACATGCGAGTAGTCCCTAGTATGCGTGAGTCTCGTGCACAGTCCCCCTTTTTGTCCATAAACTCACACAGAGAGGCGTGTATGGATAGCGTGCTGCTCCTTCTCTTCACCACCCCTCTCCGGACCTTTTCCTCTTGCCTCCTTTGTGCCCTGGCCTTTTCGGTCGCGTCTCCTACCCCCTCCCCCCTACACTCTCTCCAGCCTGACAGATGGCACGCACCAACACTTCAAACCTGTGCCACATAATTTGCCCACAAAAACTTGCACAAGGAAGAAATTGCAATTGGCGAGATACGTCACAACGATTCTTCTTTCTCCCAAAAAGATGAACTGCAGAGAATTGTGCTTCTTTCGTATGAACGACCTGTGCACAGTTTTGAGAATCGAGGGTTCCACCAGGCCTAGAAAAATAAATCAAAAAGCTTTAAGGATGAATGGGTAGTGTACGGATCGACGGCTGGGGAGCAAAAATAAAGTCTCGGTCGTTCACCGTCCATGTTCCAGGGAAAAAAGAGCTGAAGATGATGAGGAAAATGTCACTCGTTTGATTTGAACATTTTTGAATTACTCGATTCCTGTGAATAATTTTATTGCTGAAAAAAGAGAGTTTTAGAAGCAATATTTCATTCATCTTTCTTGTTTTTATCCAAGGATGTACAATAAAACTAAAGTACCTGTACATCCTCTACCGGATTGAAACGGTACTGGATTTTTACAACCTGTTTACGGTTCCTCGGTGTCGACCGGTTCCTCGTTTGCTTCTTCCGTTTTTTCCTTCCTCTTTATTCCCTTCCTTCGAAAACTCTCCCCCTACGATAATTCGCAATTCCTTTTTTATGGTCGTACCCGTCCTCTCTGTTTAGCAGCAATCGTCCGTAGGAAAAATCTTCCTTCGGAACCTTCCAAGTATCTCTTCTACTCAGATAGTTCGAGAGATTTTCAAATCAAGTACAGTTAATTTCTTCTAGATTCTACAATTATTGTCAATTTTCAAGGTCTGCTCGATGGACTTGGGTGGTATCTGTGTGATGGCTGAGGAATGTTGTACAAGCTCTTGTAACTTCTATTTTAAAATTGTAAGCAACAAGTAAAATAGAATTACTTCCCATATAAAATATCATGGGGAAAGTTAGTCGAAGGCTCTACGCCTATGTTTATAGAGGGTTGTAATTCGAGAATGTCTTGAAGGGGAAGTGGGGTAAAAGTGGCTACCCTAGGGCCATACCTGCGAAAATCTATTCAGTCTCCAACTGGTCTAGCTTGGAAGCAGCACGTCTTCCTGTATTCTACACCAATCACTCTCGTTGTCTAATCAAGTACGAAAGACTTGTTTCAAACCCTCGTCCACCGAAAACATTAACTTCGTTTGAAGTTTTTTTCTTTTTTAAACGACGGATATTCTCGAATCTCACAAGTCAAACTGATCTGCATCAAGGGCAAGCGAGTTTACTCTAACGGTTTTTCCAAATAAGACTGCTTTGTGATAAGAGACTTTTATAGTGCTTTTGTTTTACCAATGTGTTCAGTTTGGATTGTTACTTGCAGGATGGATGTACCATGTTGTTGATTGCCAAGTGCTGGGAGTAACAAGGCAGCAGAAACAAGCTATAGCAATTCACTGTTTGCAAAAGTCTATTGAAGCTGAGCCAAAGAGCGGACAAAGCTTATATTTGTTAGGACGTTGCCTGGCTGCGTCCGGAAAAGTTCATGATGCGTTTATTGCTTATAGGTGATTATCCAAGGAAATTTTTGTTGATATAATAAGTGTTAAGGAATAATGATAATAATAATTTCGTTATCTACAGAAATTCTGTTGAAAAGTCGGAAGGTAATGCAGATACGTGGTGCAGCATAGGAGTTTTGTATCAACAGCAGAATCAGCCTATGGATGCGCTTCAAGCCTATATTTGTGCAGTACAATTAGACAAATCGCATTCCGCCGCTTGGACTAATCTGGGAATTTTATATGAGAGTGTTAGTCAGCCAAAGGACGCGTTGGCTTGCTACGTAAACGCTTCAAGGTAATAAATTAATATCGTTTTTTGCTCATTGTGTAAAATCTTCCAAGGTAACAATTAAATTAACGTGTTTGGAAACAATCAAAGTCTCATTCGAAGAATAATCTTATAAGATAATGTAAAAATAATTCAAGTCACTTGCCTTATTTTTATTTGAGCAATTCCTTTTTATTTTATTCTTTTATTTTTATTTTGTCTCATATTTCTTCAATCCTTGTAAGTACATTTTCACATTATTATACCTTTATACGTATACTTGCATATACTTCACAGGCAAAGATTTTTTTCACATCCTTATAGCAGCATCGTAAGTTCTACATGATCTGGATAACATTTGTAGTAATTCAAAAACTATCCTGGTCACGCTTTATAGTCGACATGATTTTAATGCGTTTCGGTGATTTACAGAGGCAACAATAATACTCCAAGCTGCACGAGTCCGTTGGCTGTTTTTGGTGGTGCCAAGTCTGGAGGGAACGTTCCGATGAACCCATCCTTACAGCAACGTATAAATTTTTTGCAAAGCCATCTGAGTCAAGCACCGATGCCTTCAGTAGCTACTAAGTGAGTTTAATACCTAAAAAATGAGAATATTTTTTCTGGTTCTGTGAGTTTATAAAAAAAAATTTTTTTCATAGAAGACGGCAATTGCCGTCCATAGAAGAGGCTTGGAATCTGCCAATAAGTGCGGAGATGTCCAGCAGGCAGCAGCAACAACAGCAGCCATCGGGTGGTGCATCGGGCTATAAATATGCCGGAGGTCCGACAGGCCCTCCTCCTCCATATCCGCAGGGCCAGGGACAAATTTTGAATACGAAGAGATTCAAAGCAGGAGAAGAACCAATTTCCGCGAATGCACAACAGAGGCCGCCTCCATTTTATTTATCACCCCAACAATTGCAAATGCTGCAATTCTTACAGCAGAATCAGGGTAGCTTGACTCCACAACAGCAAGGTTTATTGGCCCAATTGCAGCATCAGTACAGATCGATGCAGCAGCACCAACAGCAATTGAGAGCGCAACAACAACAAGCAGCCCAGCGAGGTCTTCGACCGGGTCAACCAGGATATCCTACTGGCTATGGACACCCTCAATTGCCTGGCCAGCCAGGCCAACCAGGCCAGCCAGGTGTCATTAAGAATTACGGAATCCCTCAGCAACCACTGCAGCAAGGGGGCACGGTCGCTCTACAAACTGGTTTTTCCGATTCCAACGTTGCCTATAATAACGCTGCCACTGGCAATACACAAACCCCAGGGATGCCATATAAATCTGCTTCTGATCCCAGTTATCCTCAAAGACAATTGTCTTCTGGCCAATTCAACCAGTACCCAGCCGCTAATCAATGTTCGGCTCAAGGCTACACCCAGATCTCATCCACCACTAGTAATTATCCAGAAGGCTCGGCGGGTAATAAAGACCTTGGAGTGACGGATCAGGAGCTTCAAGCTCTGCTCTCTCAACGGGATATCGCCACTTCTCTGGCAGAGGATCTGCTGAAACATTTTGGCTCCGAGGATTTGGACGTTAAAGAAGATACGTCTGCAAGCATCATGAACAATGGTACATTAAGCTCAGGCCCATTCTCACCGTCGAACGTCGATGGTAACTCTGAAAAGGTTAAAGATATTAAAGTAGAAAAGATGGACGATAGCCAGGAATCCCAGTCGTTAAAATTGGAGACTCCAGAAACTGGCGAAACAAACTCCAATTCGATTGTGGAAACTGTAAAGTGCGAAGCAACCTCAAGCACGAATAAAATTGATACGAATACTCGTATGGAGCCAGTTTTGAAGCTAGAGAGCTTATGTGAAACACATGCCGAGTATGAGTTAAGCATAGACATGGATTCCAAGTTAGTAATAGATGCATGTAAGGGTCAAGGATTGAAAGGCGTGCCGAACTGTTCGATACTAAGCGATCGTTCTCCGCCGCCCGCACCTCCGGACCCACCAAACCAAAGATTAACAAAAGAACAACTCTTACCACCAACTCCAAGCGTATTCTTAGAGAATAAGAAGGAAGCTTTCAGTCCTCAGCTTCAGGAATTTTGTCTGAAACACCCAATTGCCGTTATTCGCGGCTTGGCAGCTGCTCTTAAGTTGGACCTGGGACTGTTCTCAACGAAAACGTTGGTTGAAGCAAATCCTGATCACGGAATCGAGGTAAGAACTCAAATGCAGCAAACCAGCGATGAAAACTGGGATCCCGTGATGGGCAGGAAAGTGTGGGGCTGTATAAGCCATAGAAGTCATACCACGATAGCCAAGTATGCTCAATACCAGGCATCCAGTTTTCAAGAGAGTTTGAAGGAAGAAAGAGAAAAGGCTCAGGGGATTCATACGTCAAACTTATCGGATTCTGACTCGAAAGACAGCACTGGTGCTGTCAGAAGGAAAAAGGGTGCATTTGGATTGGCTGGACGTCCAGGGTCGAAAATGTTACGTTTTGGAACCAATGTGGATTTGTCCGATGAGAGAAAATGGAAGGCACAGCTTCAAGAGTTAATGAAGCTTCCTGCGTTTGCTAGAGTAGTCTCTGCTGGGAATATGCTAAGTCATGTTGGTCATGTTATATTAGGAATGAATACAGTTCAGTTATACATGAAGGTACAAATAAAATTTTTTTTATCATTATTTGATCTCAGTAATCACTCGTAAAATAGATTTTAATATAATGCTGGATCACGAATTTTTCAGGTACCTGGAAGTAGGACCCCTGGTCATCAGGAGAATAATAACTTTTGTTCTATTAATATAAATATTGGTCCCGGGGATTGCGAATGGTTTGCCGTTCCTGATGCCTATTGGGGAGTAATATGCGCCCTCTGTGAACGTAACAATATCAATTACTTACACGGGAGCTGGTGGCCTTCGCTAGAAGATTTGTATGAAGAAAACATTCCGGTGTATAGGTTTTTACAACGACCTGGAGATCTTGTGTGGGTCAATGCTGGTAGGACATCATTGGAGCATTATTAGAGTTACGTAAAATAAATGCGAAATGCTGAAGCCTTCTTTAATGTTCCAGGTTGCGTTCATTGGGTGCAAGCGGTTGGCTGGTGCAACAATATTGCATGGAACGTAGGCCCGCTTACTGCGAGGCAATACCAACTGGCCATCGAACGTTATGAATGGAATAAATTACAATCCTTCAAGTCCATTGTACCAATGGTTCACTTGTCATGGAACTTGGCAAGGAATATTAAGGTTTCCGACCCAAGGCTCTTTGACTTAATTAAAAACTGCCTGCTGCGAACAATGAAACAATGCTGCTTGATCTTAGAATTTGTAAAAAGTAAAGGCGTCGAAGTTCGATTTCATGGGAGAGGGAAAAATGAAGCCTCCCATTACTGCGGACAATGCGAGGTAAGAAGCGAAGGATTAATCATTTTCTTTGTTAAAAGGAATTATTAATGAACGAAATATTTTTTAGATCGAGGTATTCAACATTCTTTTCATTCGAGAGCAAGAAAAAAGGCACGTGGTGCATTGCATGGACTGCGCCAGGAAGCAAGCTCCGTCCCTAGAAGGTTTTGTCTGCTTAGAAGAATACAGAATGCGAGATCTCATGGACGTTTATGACGGTTTCGCGCTTCACACATCCCTCACTGCCGCTTCGCTATCGTCCCAAAACAGCCAGTCCTCTTGAGGTTACATGCAACATAGATATCTAGACTTCCTCGGCACTCTTCAGTGACTCGAATGCTATATCTCTGTGTAAATATCGATAAACGTATATACGATAAGCATTATCTAAGTACCTGAGAGCCCCTTCTTCGGGCACTGACAAAGGTTTCTAGTTGGACTGTGCACGTGGACGGACCAGTGTTGACAATGATAATTAGATACAGTGATTATATTGGACATGAATTTGCATACACTCCCTTTAAAATCCTAGAAAAAAGATCCTGGGTTAAGATTCTTGAATAGAACACAAGCAAGTGCTCAGATGTAGAAATAAATATTTAAATCCTAGGAGTTTGATAAGCTCTGCCCAGTTGCAGAAATCTTAACTAGAAGATTCTGAGTTAGCGTATTTAGGCTGGTAGGATTAGACACAAGTCTCGAGTTTTTTACTTCTCGGTTTGAAGGCTGGTGAAAGACTGGATCATCTTCTCTCTGAGAATCCTTGTTATACTTTACTAAGCTTAAGGCGCGCGCTATTATCGACAACGGCAATGAGTAAAAGAATCGATAGCATATCGCGCCCTGTGTTTAGTTAGCTCTATTTGTACAAATAATTAGTTTATTAGCGAGCAATATGCCGGTGCATCTTGGTTCTCGAGGAAACTATTAGAAATGCAATTTCGGTAGTTCTCGGGTAGATGAAGAACTATGTCGAATGAATTAGGTGTGGATATTGATAGTAAACAATAAAATGAGAAAATATTAGAAAGACTGCGTTTTGACATGTAAATTACAAAAATTATTAATAATTTTGGCTTTTAAAATTTCGCGACAAAGGTGTACCGAGTATTAGTTACCGAAATTAATTAAATTATACCGAAATGTTATCGTCCTCCTCAAAGGCGATGATAGGGAAGCTTTTGGGCTAAGCTCAGTAACGATTAGAATTTCTGTCGAAAGTTTTGAGATAAATCTTTGTTAACCAAGAACGAAAAGATCATTTTCGTTAAAATTTCTATCCGGGGTCAAGTTTTAACCAATTCTTTTATCTTGAATGACAGCCTGTAGATTGTTTCACTCGTCTGAAATTTGTTGTAGCATTATTGCGATTACCCACCAATCATGTTCCTTTATTTTGCAAGTAATTATAATATACTAGCAATTAATGAGTCAATGGATGGTCTGTATTGAAGAAAAGAAAAATTGAGAAAATGTTATTTACTGCCAGGATTATTTCAGTTAGGACAAAGAACGAATTATCTGTTATAAATTATTATAATGGACGGTAAATATTGAATTAAGATGCAAAGTTGCTCAAAATACTTGTACGTCGTTATAGGCGAAATGGGATTACTTCGTTAAATTATTTTTAGCAATTTCAATCAGTCAGAGAATAATGGAAGGGGCTTTCATTTAAATTTTTAATATACTGCCAGTTCACTTTTTCATCGGTTACCTTCAATCCTAGTTTTCCTTGGTTTTACATAATTTATCAATTTGGGTTCGTTAGAAAGCTTTTACTAGATAATGTTACTGTGACACGAAATGTGGTATTGGACTTTAGGTGATGTAATTTAAGGCAACAAAGAAAAAAGAAGAAAGAAAGCATCTCCAATCTCGTCAATTGGTCTTGGTATTTTACATGCAGACGTATCTGCCAGATTATGTATTTTCGCAATATTGAAAAAGAAAAGAGGCAAAGATTAGATAAATCAACATCATCCACAAGATCATCCGCGAACTATTTTTGAAAAAATCTAGAAGTGCCAGTTGATCAAGAAATTCTTTAATAAACTGCATTTCAATTTTATATGCTGATTGTGGAATCACGTTATATATTTCTATATAGCATGTAGCGTATTTCTATATCACGACGAAAACAGAATAAAATTAAGAAATTTCACAAATTTAGTCGAATGTATTTCTGTAGTGTAAAAGAGATGATGTGAGGTATACCGTGAGATTGAACAATTTTACGTGAAGGAAAAAATAAGATTAAAGAGAGGGAGACTCAAGATCCTATACATCTGACAAAGAGAGATTCTTCTCTTTTGCTCCTCTTTCTCTTTCTCTCTCTTTTTAATCACTATGTGAGTTTTTTTTTTTTTTCAACAAAATTGTTGAATATATTTTGATTGAATTGCATGAACACTTAGTCGATCCACGCAATGATCTCAATGCATTTTGCAATAGAAAAAGTGATGAAAAACTGCCGTTATCTAGAACTGATTTGACAATGTCGAGTAACGAAAAAAATATAAATATATATATAGAAATATATACATAAGTAATATTTAAATTAATAGCGTTAGGCGTAAGAGACAGTGTTTTAATTGGAATAAAATGCAAAGAACGCATAAGGCATATAGTTTGTGCTGTGAAAAAAATCACTGTTTAAATTTGATATTTGTCCCTTTGCATTACGTTATAAGTACTGTGAAATGTTCTGGAACAAAAGTCATATTTTTATGTTTTTTTTTTTTTAATTGAAATTTTACAATTTTCTGCAAGGAGGAAATCTGCTGATAAGTAGTTAATACTTAATAGCACAATAAAATTTGTGTTTACCACGGTTCAAATTGATCAGGAACACTTTTTTTGAGTGATAAATTACAGCGTATACTTAACTATTACGGTTGATAATGATGGAGACTCGAAAGAAAATAATTTAAATCATTGATTATGAAAAAAGCAAAGTTAATTTGTGAATAAGCGACAAATTAATCGCCATCTTATCTTCTTCCGATAAATGTAATATGATCGTGTGAGGGTTGCTCGCAAGAGTGTTGTAAAATTGTATAAAACAAACCTGTAGACTAGATAAGTGAAAACATTTAAGAATGCAATATTTATCGTTTCTTGGACAAACGTCTTCGTTTTTTTATATATATATCTATTGATCTGTCTATAAATGACCGAAATTTCTAGTAAGGAAAGTATAGATTGATACGAATTGTGCTTTAATTTATTCAATTACGTGATTTTTCACGTACTTGTCACTTTCGGAATTGTGTTATATGTATAAATAATGAAATTAATGTGGCTGTTAATTGTAACAATTAATTTTTAGGATTTTTGCGCGTTAATCTTTTATTTATATCATCTATAGGTGAAAATTAATGACCCTCTAAATAGAAGACGTAATATGGACTAGTTTGTATCATTTAGGAAAATGCTGACCAAAATTCGTATCAAAATATTTTCTGTTGAAAATTTGGAAATGAGTAAAGTTGAGAAAAGATTAAGCGAAAATTGTAATAAAATTTTGGCATTTGAATATAAAATAATCTGACTGTTTAAAAAGAGTGACGTAAAATACACTCGAATCATGGCTATTTGTACAAAGAGACAAAGAAAAATTTCATCACAGGCGCTTCTAAAATTTTCTAAAAATTTGTACAATATTTTTCCACCGAGATCCATCGCCACAATTAAAAGAGAGAACAAAATAATTTGAAATAGAGAGAGGATACAAAAAATCCAGATTAACTATTATAATCGAATGGCATATGAGGACACAGCTCCAGGAATATTCATAATATCTGTACAATAATCGAAAATTCACTATGTATCTTAAAAATATTCCATATTTTCGTATGCACCGTTACCGCTCAAACTTACTTTACCGATTTAATTTTTTTGTATGAAGGTGACGTTCTTGTGCAAATTAAAACCAAATACGGGAAAAGGGTTTGAAATAATGACGGTTATATCAAAAGAATGGAAACGAAGAATTATGATAGAAAGATATTTTCGCTAAATCTAAGTTTTGGGAAGCCCTACTGTAATTTTTCGTGAAAGATTCCCAGTAAAGTCTCTTGAAAAATTTCTAGAATGGCATCCCTGGCTAGTAAAACGGATAAAAGTGAGAATTTATTTTTCATGGACAACGGGGATATAAAGATATTTTCGACTCGATCTGTAAAAGTGTGGCCGTAGCGAAACTGTAAAGGAAGATCATATAGTAACCGTAAAAAAAGAAGAAAAATATATTTTAACGTGAAGCGTTCACTGCCAAATTGTGATAAACAGAATCTCACCCTCTCAGGGGTGTGTTTTCTTTGCTTCTTATTGTGCATTGACCAACAAGAATGATTAAAAACCATATTGCATTACAATATATTTATAGTTATTTAAAGCGTATATTATATTATATACCGTATATATCATATGTAAAAAATATATCATATTTTACAATACATGATTGTTGAATATGAAATATAAAGAAAATGATATATAAAACATAGATCCTTATATTTTATAATATACTGTTACCAATGCGTCTTAAATTATAGCAAATTTTAACATTGTAATTTAAATTTTTACTGCAAATAGTCATAGCAAATCCATTCGACACAGTAATTATTAGCGACCACAATGCAACTATAGACGAAGAAAACCACTCCCTATTAAACGTAGCTTTTTAATTAACGATAACGATAACGAGAGAGTCGATATTTTTTAAACCGGAACGTTTTACCATTTAAGAAAATAGCGAGAAGTACCCAAATACAGATGGACCGCATTTAACACTCATCTTAATAAACATCTATTTAATATATAAATACATACATACATATATTTAATAAGTTTACGTGTACAGTGCCTTTGTAATCTTGACAAATTTCTCAAACCTTTAACTCTCTTGACACTGAAAACTTGCTCCATCTCCTACCGAGACAGACTTTTCATTCGCAATTTTTCGGTTCTCGAAAGATAAAGATAGGCGGTCCCACTTTCTTGTGAAATCTTTCTATCCTTACGGTGTAATTAATTAATCTACCAATTCATAACGATGTAATTAAGTCATCTTTGAGATACGTTGTAAAAGTGTACAGTTGAATCGAGCAATCTCTAAAAATTAGAGATTGCCTTTGTAGCTAGCCTTATTATCATTACTTTTATTATTATTATTATGGATCATTAATAATAATTGATCAAACATATTGTGTTTACCATGATAATGTAATATACAGTTAAACAGAAAATCATGTTTTGTTTTTTCCAAATCCTTTTCAACAGAAATTAACAATGAGGGGTTTTAACAGTAAATATAACTTAGGTTTCATATCTTTTAGTTTATTTTCTTCAATTTCTTACAAGTTACCATTTTAACGCTAAATTAGTTGAATTCTTGTAAGGTCATTTACTCGAATACTTTATTGAATGAAACTAGATTGACAAAATTGGAAGAAAAGGCAGATACAAATTTCATTTGTATAAAACACTGAAACTTGATAATCACAAAATAGTGTCATGACTCAAGTTTTAATATCAAAGAGGAAGATAAATATTTATTGTTTACATTTTTAAATAAACATTGGTATGAGCAGTTTTAAAATGTGTAAGCATCACGCAATCATAAATATAAATATAAAATTATTCTTGTTAGAATTAAATATGAAACAAAACTTTTCAATGGAAGAACTATATTTTTCCATAAAATTATATTATTAATTCAAATGGTTCTATCACTAGATACTTTTGCAAAAACAATATTTTTTCTATTTTCATGATCTAAAATTTAATCCCTACCATCCAAATAAATTATTATATTTTCTATATACACTTATATACAAATGATATGTACATGTTACTAGAAATTTCCCATTTGTTCAAAGAGATTAAAAATTAACTTGCTGATCAAAGTTATTAACAATTTTCTAGGGTTTTTGACAGTTTATTATCAGTGCTAAATTGATAATTCTCAATTTATAACTTATGCAGTTATATTGCTATTTATTACTTATATGTTTTTGCTTCTCAAGCAATACTAGTATTCATGCATTAGAATTTTTCCAATTCTAGTTCAATAGCAGCAAATTGAAAGAGCTGTAGCTACTTTAATATGGACTTTCCAAAACATTGATAGTACATTGTTACGCAAAGAGCAAAATTGGTTATGATTTTCTGGCTAGAGAAAACAATATAGTGATTAGCCATTATCGCATCTTACAGTATCACAATTTGAACTCCAGAGGACACAATTTCCAATGCCGCTATAACAAATTAGAAAGACAGCTGTAAGAAATACTAAACTACAAATAGTGCATGGCCTTTTGTCTAAAAAAAACCCTATTAAGTAAAGAGTCATGAACATGACATGAGTCTGTAGCAATGCTGGATTAACAGGCTTTGGTATAAGCAAGACAGGAATTAACCACTGTAGGCAATACATTATTTCTTCTATTTAGCTGAGCTTCAATAACTTTCAACTTTTTCAATTAAATTCAGCAAGATAACCTATAAGTATCAAAATCATATTAATTCCCTTTAGTTTGATCTCTTGATTAACTCAAAATAACTAACGTAAAATTCATGAAAAAGTTTTACTGTACCACAGAAACTGCACTAACCTTATTTCAAAAAACCATTGTCCTTTTTCCTTACTTTGAACTTCTTGTCTTATGACTTTAAAATCAACATTTTCAATTAATTTCACTTATAATCTGAGTTTTCAGAGATATATTGAGACATTAGTGTATCAACACTAAATGTTTCAGTAAACTTTTATATATAAATGAAATTGACTTAAATATTATTAGATATTTCGCGTATTACTTACACAAATTACTCAAATAGGTAATTTCTGTAATTAAATATACAGCAAAGTACCTTAAAAATCAATATTGCATGAAATTCATTAATTTATAACCTTAATTTATGAATTAATTGTTTAAGAGTACATGTATTATCTTCCTTCTACTAACCTTATTTCAAAGAATCACTTATGAATCTGTTCGTCTTTTGGTTTTACGACATTAAGCAAAATCCACAATTTCATTGTGTACTTATTATAAATTCTAAATTTATTTATCCATTACTGCATACTGTTCCTGTAATTTGTAATGATCAGCTTGCATTATATACATTAATTATTTTACATGCTTATTTCGCAATTTCTTTAAATGGTAAAAATTCTGTTACCCCTTCTCTTACTGCTTTTATATATGTATACACTAACTGCCCCTTGTGGTCACTGGTCTGTGGATTGTGCCGATTGTAGATCTGGTTCTATTTTTAATTGTTCCAATTGGATTTTAGCCGTCTACGACGGTACCTTAAAATTTTTGTAACATTTAATTACTGATGTAAAATAAATGACCTAAACCCAATCTAATGTGAGGAAAGTAGGAGAACTGAGAGTTGAAACTAGAATTAAATACATGAGTGGTGAGTTTAGTGTTTAATCATGGCGACAGAACATTGGAGATAGCAAGCAATAGCATAATAGCATAGCATATATTTTTTTTAAACATGCTAAAAGTTAAAAATTACTTTGTATGTATATTACCTATGGATTTATATCTTTAAAATCGTATTGAGTAAATGAATAAAATATATTAATAAAAATGTCGAATTCATTCATTTAAATAAAGTTAAAAAATGAATGCACGTCACAGTGCAATGTTATTTAAAAATGGCGAATGACAAGTATAGGGAATCTGATTCATTTATATTTTTTAAAATAATAATTTTATTGTGCAGTAACACTGAGAAAACCTATTCTAGGAAATGCCTTCAATCAGGAGTTTGGTAAAAGTTGCTGGTGTTATTGGTTTGGTAGGCTCCAGTAGTGTTCTATTGTCAAATTATTATATGCAAAAAAAGATTTGTAGTACACCAGTGTTTAAAGAAGTGGTGACTACTACATTGAATAATCCTCATATAACAAAAATCTTGGGAGAACCTATAACAATGAAAAAAATTGATATTTATAATAAAGAAGCTTATAATACAGATGGAACATATACCTGGATGACAATACCTTTAAAAGGGACTAAAGGAAAAGGGGATCTACGTTTTTGGGTATTGTCGGATGATGATATTGATATCCCATTATCAGAGAAGATAGTTAGGATAGAACTTAGTGTAAATCATATGCCAGGTAAAAAACTAGTTATTAAAAATAAGATGAAAAAATCTAATGAATCCTAAGAACAATGAAAAATTTAATTGCATTTATATTGGGGTTTAAAAAATATCTATGTAAGAAAAATAAATTTGTTGTATGTATATCTTATCTTATTTATTAACAATGTAGATAACTAAAAATTTACAAAATTATTTAAATGTTTGTAAAGGCATATCAGTTATTCCTTTTGGAACTTTTAAACCTCGTCTTGTATATCCTAAAGCAGCTTGGATTATGTGTATACCAGCATCCACTGTTAATTTGACATCGCCTGTACTTCCAATTTCAGGATTAATTTCAACCAAGTCAATAGCATTTAGTCTGTTGGTTCTATATATTTCTTCCATAAGATGAACTGCTTCTCTTAAAGATAATCCACCCCTAACTATGTAAATTCATATAATTGAAAATAATTGAGAAATAAGATGATTCATTCACAAAGCTTAAATTAATACTTACCTGGAGTACCAGTGCTAGGTGCTTCTAGTGGGTCCAAAGAATCAATGTCAAAACTAACATGCAAAGATTTTGTATTATCTGGATCTATTTTACTAAGAGCCATATAAACTACATCATGAATACCTAAAAAGAAAACCTTTTAGTTTCATTTTAAAATTTCTAAAAGTTTGAACTATCTGCTTTAAAAATCACCATATCTTTCCACATCTTCCATGCCAAATGCAGTAATACCAAATTTCTCAATGACCAATCTTTCATATCGATCAACTGATCTAAGTCCAATGTAAGCTACGTTACGGATAGAAAGCCTACAATTGTACAATAGGTTTAAGATACATTAAAAAAATAGATATCTTTAAAATTTAATACTACATTGGTTGTTGCCAATCCATTCCTGGTAAATGGGGCCAATAATCAGCCAGCTCTGAAGTCAAAAGAGCTACTGGCATTCCATGAACATTACCACTCTCACTTGTCTTATTGGTATTTAAATCTGCATGAGCATCGACCCACAAAACTGCGACATCACCCTTTGCCTATGTAAGATTAGCGCAATTTCTATATTTAATTGAAAGACGAACTATGTTTTACTGTGGAAAAATGTTCCGATACCTTAACATGGCCGTCGATTGTTCCAATACCCAAGCTATGATCGCCACCGATCGTTAAAGCTCTTCTGCCATCATTCAATACTTGCTGAATTTGTTCAGATAAGCGATTGGTACATGCAGCAACGTGACTCAAATGCTCCATATTGCTAACACCATTAATATTACTCTCCCTGTATAGTATGTCTCCATAATCCTTTACATCCAAACCTTTCAAGCGATGAGAGCTTAATGCTGATATTTAAAAAAAATAGAGATCTAAATGCTCACCGAGAGATTCAAGTTCTTTTATAAGTCCAGCCGATCTAATTGCTTTAGGGCCTTGAGCGACACCTTTTTTCTTCTATTAAAACATATTATTTTAAAAGGTAACTTAGTTAGATATAAGTTTTTAATTACCTGGCCTTTTTCAAACGGTACACCGATTACCCCGACTTTCACATAATAACGTATAGGGATTTTTTCACTCAACTTCGCAAATACCCAACGAAGTGGTGTAAACATCTCGCTACTTGCTATTCACTGCGTATTGTGTTGTTCCATGCAGAGCTGAAATTATATTTTGACCTATAGCCCTAATTCTGATATCCCCCCAACTTAACTACGACAGACTTGTTTGTCAAAATGTTGAAAGCACCAATTTTTATCTGTAATGATTTATTATTCCCTATATTATATATATATATATATATATATATCATTTATCATCTTCTATCTGCTTTCTAAGATTTTCTTGTTCAAAGAAAAGAGAAATATATCTGTTAGATATTTAACCTGAAATGACTCTGAACCTTATTATCTTATATTGTTACGACGATAAAAAGATAAACACAGACTCGATACTTAATCGTGTCTTTATATATTTTTCAAATGATGATTTGTACATAGCAAACAGATCACTATGCAAATGAATTATTTTTTATTAATTTTTGTGAAGTAATATACTTCATTTTTTAATTAATCACTCTATTCATTGAAAACTTTCCTCTTCATTTTGGTCCAAGCATCTGCTCGGGTTTCACCCAACTGTCGAACTGCTCGGAGGTCAGGCCGTTCTTCAAAGCTGATTCTTTCAGTGTAAGTTTTTCCTTATGAGCCTGTTTGGCAATAGCAGCAGCCTAAAGAAGAAGTAATATACGATTTATTTATTTTATTTGTATTGCAAATTTTAATTCTGACAACAATGTTACGAAAAAAAAGTATTTACCTTATCGTAGCCGATGTGCGGATTCAGCGCGGTGACCAGCATCAAACTTTCATTCATAATTTTCTTAATGTTGTCTACGTTGGGCTGAATACCAACAACGCAGTTTTTGGTAAATGCAGCACTCGCATCACCGAGAAGTCTCGCGGACCTCAATACATTGGCTACGATTACCGGTTTGAATACGTTCAACTCAAAGTGCCCATTACTGCCTCCAACAGTCGTTGCTACATGATTTCCCATAACCTGTGCGCAAACCATCGTGATGGCTTCACACTGCGTTGGATTCACTTTTCCTGGCATTATAGAGCTGCCTGGTTCATTTTCCGGCAAAGACAATTCTCCCAAACCGCAACGCGGACCGCTTCCTAAAAATCTAATGTCGTTGGCAATCTGTAAAGAAAAAATAGCAAAAATTATTTAAATGAATTTTCACTGCTTTGTCCATATTTAGATTTTGTTACCTTCATAATGGACACAGCTATAGTGTTGAGCGCACCATGAACTTCTACTAGCGCATCATGGGCAGCTAAAGCTTCAAATTTGTTTGGAGCGGTAACAAAGGGCAATCCGGTCAGTTGAGCAATTCTAGCAGCTGTTTTTTCTGCAAAACCTTTACGCGTGTTAAGGCCAGTTCCCACAGCAGTACCTCCGAGTGCCAACTGATACAATCTCGGCAAAGTGTCTTTTACTCTTTTTATTCCATACTCCACTTGAGTTGCATATGCTAAAAGGTTAAACAAATTAATTAAAATAAAGTTTCGTTTGAAAAAATATGTATGGTCTAAGTATAAGGGACCTGAAAATTCCTGCCCCAGTGTCAATGGTACAGCATCTTGAGTATGTGTCCTTCCAATTTTTATAATATCTTTCCATTGCTCTGCTTTTTCGTTCAAAGCCTTGTGGAGGCCTTCCAAGCCAGGAATTAAAATTCTGTTGACTTCCAAAGCTACAGCTATATGCATGGCAGTGGGAAATGTGTCGTTACTGCTCTGCGACATATTTACATGATCATTAGGATGAACTGGCTTCTTTGAGCCTAATTCTCCTCCCAAAAGTTCTATTGCCCTGTTAGATATCACCTGCAAGTTTAAGTTCTCAATAAGTTTCCCTACAAGTGAAACGGATAATTTAATCAAATTTAATATATGTTCATACCTCATTTGTGTTCATGTTTGTTTGGGTACCAGAGCCAGTTTGCCAGATAACCAAAGGGAAGTGGTCTTGGTAGAGTTTACCACTGATAACATCATCTGCAGCTTTGCTGATGGCATCTGCAATTTTTGCATCAAGACCAAATTCCTTGTTTACTTCTGCTGCAGCTTTCTTTAATATTCCCATAGCCACTATTACTCTGTACTAAAAAGAAATCAAGACTTTAAAACAAAGAAATCACAAATTATAATAAAGTAAGTTCCGAAAGTAATTTATAGTACCACTATCTTACAGGCATACGTTCAGATGAATCTCCAATAGGAAAATTTATCACAGATCTAAGAGTTTGAGCCCCATAATATTTGTCGCAAGGTACCTTTAGCTCTCCAAAAGTATCTCTTTCCACTCGATGATCAATTTCCTAAAAATAACAAAACTACATAAATTATAAAATAGAAAATTATCTTCCAAAAATGTAATATAAATTATTTCAAAGAAAGAAAGAGAGAAAGAGAGAGAGAGAGAGAGAGAGGAGCAAAATATTTAAAATAAAAAATTAAATAACCATGATGAAAACTTTCAGTGAGTTTTAAAGAATGAGATAATACAAGAGAATGACCGTTCAGAATGAAAGACAAACACGAGACTGTATCACAAAATGTTATACTCTGCTATATGGATGCATGAATGTGTGAGAATACATAAATCAAGAATATCTTGTTACTTACCAAGGTCAACAGATAGGTGAAAGGAATAACCATTTTCAAGTTGAAAAATATGTGTAGGAATAGATTATACCATATTATATTTTAATTAAATGGTTGATAAAAACTGAATTTACGGTTAAATTAGTTTTTAAAGATTTTAAAAGAAATTAATCAGATTAAATAAAATGAAACTAATTTTTAAAGACTAGTAAGTGATTATGTAAATGGCAAAATGAAGCAAATTGAATTATATTTTTCTAAAGGAAACAAGAGAGAAAAACAATATCATCTACACAAATATGTCTTCAGACATACTTTATATTCTAAATTATTTAATTCTTGTTTAATATATTTGTTTCTTTTATGTACCTTGCACCTGCAAACTGATGTAGCCACGGACATTTTAATTGTATACGATACGGATGATTTTTTCAAAAATTGAAGACCGCATCGAGCGGTATGGCATCTCCAGATATTTAACGACATACTTGTTTTCAATATTGTTTATAACGTTATATTAATATATTGCTTGAGTTGTCAAGCATATAATTTAATCCGAGAGAAACTCTCTAGGGTAAGTGATCGGTGACGAGGTCTATAGAAAGTTTGTGACGAGATCGATGCATATATATGTATAAAATACAAAAATATAACAAAATTAGCAAAATTCCAACCAATGCAAAATTTCTTTAAAAAAAAGTAATTGTATTTATAGATTATGCATAAACAATTATTAAAAATTCTGATCAGACCAATAAAATGGCTATACAAATCATTGACAGAAAAACTGGATTAGTCTCCAACGGACCAATAAGATGTCAGAACTGTGAAAGCGCAGGCAGAGTGAGATTACTTAAATAGGGAACTGCACTGATGCCGTAATTGGCGTTTAGTAGTCGAATACAATCATGTATCCTACATAAATCTGCGTTTGTAGTCAGTGCGTGTATCCCTTTCCAATCGTACTTTCGACCCTAAAAACGCTAGTTCTGGCAACATTAGGCGATAGTGGAAACCGGCTTTTCGTAGCCAATAACATAACAGGCATTACGGTGATACGACCAATCAGAGTTAAGTTGATGTAATTGACGGTCGGTAAGTGACGCGAGTGGAAGAAAAAAGAAAACTGGTCGCGCGCGCACTTCTAAAATGCATGTTCTGAATAATGCTCAATTTTATCGTTTAATTTAAAAAAAGTATTTATCCATCTGTAATTAGCATCTCTAATGGAATATGAAATAATATTAAAGGCGGTGTAGGGAATGTTGAATGAGGCAGTTGGTCAGGTAAGCCGATGTAAATTGTATGATGGAGGGATGACGTAAGGCTCATGCAGAACGAACGGTAAGGACCAATCGGAGCGGTTACTGGTGAAGAACCGATGTGATTGGCTGAAAGAGAATGGTCACGAGGAGAATACCTCTCCCTCTGTAGTTTCATTCATGAACGTTGGTTGTTGAGAGAGAGATTCCTAAGAACTAAGTTCTGACGAAGACGGAAAACTGTGGGAACTTGTGGTCCGGAGTCCGGGGGTACGCAAGCAGACAGTGCAGGCGCAGAACAGGCACCATCGCACCACACCAGGCCAGCACACAGCCTCAGCTATAATATATAATATATATTTCTCTTTTTCTATTCGCTATCGTTTACCAAGTATACACTTGTATACGGGTAAGTCGCGAGCCGCGTCAGTGCTGCCGATGTGCGTGCGCCTCGCAGTTCTACACGTGATTCTTGTTTTGTGTTCAGTTTTCATTTGGTGTTTTACGTGTATTATTTTCTTTCATCCGATCACTAACGATCCAGGCTCTCGCTCGAAGAAACAGGTAAAAAATCTACCATCTTATATTTCGACTGTCGTGAAGAAGCAACCGTGATCAGTTTTGCTTGTTCGCGCACGTATTCTATGGACAAGTTCTAAATTTGAACTTGCGCTATTCGTACCCTTCCATTGAAAATCATATTGTCAAACACGAACGTGCCAAGTAGAACTTACGAAATCATAAAATATAATGCCGTAAGAAAAAGACTCCTACGCGTTAAGACCTATATTTGTTTTGACGGAGGTGTTTCCTGGCTACTTAACATCCCACGAACGATTGTAATACTATAATAATGTGAGTCAAGATGATCTTAAAAAATAGTTTTAATCTCACAGATTCTTTTATTCGGCGATCTACTGCGTGCAAGTTGATACAATGTTGCGTGTTATTAATTGCCAGTATCTGATATCTAAAAACTATAAACTGTATCTCATGCTTCATACCGATTCAATATTTCTGTAATGTAAATATATCTCGAACTCCTTCGCACTTGGCGAGTTCGATCTCTGTTGCCACTCATTGAAATTTCATTTTTAAAACAGCAGGTATGTAATTCGATCGTATTGCTGATAACTGGAGATTCTTGACTTGGTTTTGAAGGAAAATACGAGATATCGAGAATTCGAAATAAAATCTGACACTCGTACGAAATCGCGAGTCGCCAAATGCGCATTTCACATTCGATTTCACACGGTGAGGTAGACGGAATTTTTGTGTAAACAGCTGCATGACATATTTATCGTCGTTTCATATTCGACAATCAAGATTGACGTTCGAAATTACAGTCGAGTGTAATAAACAATTAGCACTGAATTGTGCGATAAAGATTCGGAAGAAGGGCGTTTGTTGGATGGGAGGAGATAATAATTTGAAAATTGAGAAGAGAAGCGGAGGACGGTGAATGGGTGAATGGACGAGGAAGGATTAGAAGAGTGAGCGAGTGAGTGAAATGAATGAGAATGAGAAAGAGAAAGAGAACGAGAGAGAGAGAGAGAGAGAGAGAGAGAGAGAGAGAGAGAGAGAGAGAACTGAGAGGATGATGGCTTGGCAACGTCGCGACCTGCCATATTTGAGTGTCGTTGGTGTTAAAGAAGCGAATATAAAGGGACAGGAGAGGCTAGAATGACAAAGGACAAAAGACAAAGACAGGTCCTGTGACTATCCGGCTGGAACCTGCCGATCTCCCTCTTCTTTTCGTCCAATAAATCCTTGATTACGAATCTTTCTCAAAAAGCCCTACATTCTATTAACCTAATCCGACACAATTTTTATTATCTATATATACTGTATACATTGCATTACTTGTTAAATTTCGTTGAAGCGTTCGAAGAAAAGTAACGAAAATACTGGGTGTACGATGTTGCAGCATCTTTGAGGTCGCTTACCCAAGTGCTGGAAGATTTTTCTCTGGACAGCCCCCCTATTGTTTCAACTTTAGCCCGGTCTTCTTCTCTTGCTCTAGTGATGCGGGCATTGCGGGCTTGAGAGACCGATTCTGACGGCGGGGGCGCGTCCAACGCCATTGAATCGTACGTCGAATTACGACAAACCGAACCACAAACCATATGCAACGATGCTTATGAATTCTTGTCAATTATCCTTTGAAATTTAATCCTGCAAATATAAATGCCCCAAACATAACAAAAGCTTCAAGTTAGATAAGCAAAGCAGTGAGGGGAATCACTGGTTTATCTTGTAGCGTCACCGATAACAATTCACACACGGTATAGATAACCTATACCTACTTTAGAGTATACTTGGTATAAAAATTTAAGCTGTTATTGCCGAAATTAATTAATAAATAAGATTGGCCCAATTGATTGGTTTGGAGCGATATAGCGAGTGTAATAAGATTAATAATGAATAATTGTATATCGAATGAATAATCGACTCGTCCCTGCTGCTGTTTTCTTTCGTTAAAAGCAAATGAGGACGAATGCTTGAAAGAGTCGTGTCAATTAGGACTTGTTCGGCGGTGCGCGCTCGCTTTTAATTAAAAGTGTGAGGTCGTGCGTCGAAATGCGTTCGCAACTTGCGTATTACGGATAGAAATGGCGTAGCATCTGGTAGGTCGGGAAAGGGGTTGCTTCCCCCTTTAATTGAATTTTTGGTCTGAGAGTGAAAAAAAATGTCTTGGACGAAGAAGGCCAAGTTTTAGTGTTGTAGGAGGTTCTCGAACTCTGCTTTCTACGAAGATCAGGTTACCCTGACGAAGGAGAGTCTGAACGACAGATGGTAGGTGGAAAAGTGTCCGGGTCCTGAACTGAACTGAACGCAGCGTCGACTCTCACGGCTCTTTAGGCCCACCAGAAACCTGCAACCAATATCTCTCTCTCTCTCTCTCTCTCTCTCCCACATTCTAACACATGTACACCCTCTTTTGTTTATATACAGGGTGTCCGGTTAACTTTTGCGAATTTGATAAATTCATATAGATAGAATAAACATAAAAACAAAAGTCTTATATCATTTTGTTATATAACCCTTAATTACAAAGTTATTAGTAATTAAAAATTCCTTACTCTCTTAAACTCACTATTATAACTTGTACGGCCTAAGCAGTGTCTGGCTAATTGGACAAGCTCGTTGAATGATTCCACCAATAGGTAGCCTCTGAAGAAATAATTTTCAATGCTTGATAACTTTTTAACGAAGGATCGCATAAAAAAGTGATATTAGAACTTTATTCTTAAAATCTTTTGCTCTATAAGAATCTATTAGTTTTGCAAAAGTCGATCGGGCACTCTGTATACATATAGGTTATAAATGACACAAATAACAGCTTGTTTTCTTTTGTTTCCAGTCAGGATGGATATGGAATCCCTGTATGATTACGGGGACGAGGATCAAGACTTTTACGAGGAGAGCCCCAATACGAGAAAAGGATATCCAATCGACCACAGATCCATTAAAGTAAGTTGGCGAATTTTGGATTCGGTTGATTCGTTGCTACGGAGGAAAGTATGATAGGGCGAGAGGATTGAATGACTGGCACAGCACAGTCAAGGCAGTCAGGCAGGCCAGTGTCGAAGAAGCAGGCAGGCAACAATTCGCTCGGTTCTTCTCCTCTTTGCTTCATGAATGAACGTGAAACCGCCGAGCGCGCGCGCCAGCACATTCTGCTTTGCCTCGCCAACTCCCAGTGGTTCTCATCCCCATCGTACATTTTTGTCCATGCTTCGCAGAGCTCACGTTGGCCACTCGCTTAAACGCTCTTTACTCTCCCTCGCGAGAGTTCGTTTCTCGAGCAAGAAAGTGTCTAAACTATATGGACTAGAAGAGAAGAATTTTTAACTCGAAGAGTGTGGAGGAAACACAGAAGGAAAGTCCTCGAGGAGAGAGTAAGAGAGGAGAAGAGGAATTTTGAAAAGGCAATAAGGTTGAGCTAATTGGAAAAATGGCGTGGGAGAGATGTCGAAAGGACCATGGGAGCAGCTTGGGTAGAGTATGCTGAATGCTGGATGGAAGGAGGTCGTTGTGAGAAAAATGTGTTGAAAGAGGATGGAAAGCTCGAAAAGGGCAGTGCATCGGCAAGTGTGTGACGTGGCTGGCTGCTGGGCAGCGGTGCATGCGACCAGAACGAGCAACGCATGCAGAAGGGATGCTATTTCTGGCCCACCCTCCTCTATCCCCAATATATTCCAATCCTCTCCTTTCTCTCTGCAAACACATAATTTTCAATCTTCCATTTGCTTTAAAGCACCTGAAACTTTTCAGCTCGGATAATATCTTTATTATTATTATTCAACGAGATACTCTCTTTGCATGCAGAGTAGATAATCTCTCCTTCAATTAGACCAGAATATTGTAGTAATGCGGAAAACATAGTTCCAACTTATCGCGTATATCCATGATACACGTGGGTTGCTTGTGGATAAACATTTTGATAAAAAATCTTCGATTCTCAATTTACTTCGAATCACCCAAACTTTAATTCCCTCTAAAGAATCTCAAACTTTCGAGGCAAGGCATCTTCTTATGTTATTATATATTCAAGGATGCACTTGTGCATAGAAAAGATAATCTCGTTTCCAATCAAAGCAGAATATTGTAAGAAATATTGAAAATACCATTTTTAACTTTTTGCGTAGGTCTGTGATACACGTGGGTTGTCTTGTTTACACAAATATTTTTTTAACTCTATAAAGAGTGATTCGGAGGAGTGCAGGAATAGGAATTGAAGCAAATAATCCATGCAGCTCTATACATATCGTGCTTTAATAGCAGAGACTGGAGAAGATGGGAAAAATTCAATTAAAGGTCGGATAGGATTTTTTAAAAACATGTTTGGCCTAATATCAGTTTACCTTTCTGCTGTAGACAAAGCGTTTCTGTTCTAAGAGAAAGCAAATCGAATTTGCTTGCCTCGTACAGAGGAAGTTCCTCGTTTAAAGTTTCAGTAGCTCTTTTTCTTCCCAGCAAAACTGAATTTATGCCTGTTCTCCTCATGAATTTTTCTCCCTTTCAACAACAAATTTAAGCAGCCTCCATTTCCCAGCAAATTCAATTTTCCTTCCCATTTTCACATGCAGCTTGACTGTCTATCGTAGTTTTGAAGCGAACCCTCCGCAATGGAGTTGTCCAAGTTGACGAACGTGTGGATATTGGTTGGCAATGGCGCTGAATAATTATAATGAAAGATCGCACGAGGTCATCTTAGCGATAACTTGGAAGCCCCGGTGTCTTCTTCGCTTTCCTCTATTTCCAACCAGCGGAGAGATAGCAGCTGCACACAAAGTAATTGAGAGTCTGGAAATTATAATATAATTGGGATGACGAGTACGACTCTGAGAAAGGATAGAATAATTACCTTTGTTGCGCGTGCATGCGGGGCGAGAGAATACGTGGAAGTTTGCCCAATTTCTGTCGAGTCGCGTTCAAAGCGAGCGCGAGGAGGAAACGGAAGTTCCACGCCCAGCTATTCTCCATCGTAGAGCACGATTGATCTCTAATCGTCCCTTTATCAACGATTCCCATTCTAATTGCGACAAACCAACCTTGACTAATCTCCTCTCATCTGATTTATAGCGCGACGTTGAAATCAAGAATTATGGATGAGACTAGCCCGATCGACCAGATTTCTTCAACGTCTGCTTCCGAGGAGGAAATTTGAGGAGGAAAAGAAAGAAGCGCTGTGGTTCGAGATATATAGTACATACATACATGGTGTAATGGGGACAAAGAACGAGATGAAGGAACGCATTCGAGATTATTGCGAATTATATCTGAAAATAGCGTACGGAGTATCGATTATATCGAGTGACCCGAGCAGCTACCTCGGAGAGAGACTGTTAAAATCTCGATGAACCGTGCACGAAATTGGACGTTCGTTCTCTCAGTCGTCGAGACTTCAATATCTTATTAGAATCTATTTTTCCCAGCTTTATAGACACTCTGTTTATTCTAATTTCATCTCAACTGCAAACCGCCACTTGTCGCTCTTCATTTGATCACTGAGAATCGATTTGCAGCTCCAAAATTATTCATGGCTTTCTATTAATTGGTAAAAAAAGAATAGGAAGGAAGCTCGAACAAGATTTCATTAACTTTCATCCTTTATCACTTTTGTTCTGGATTTATGGTTAACATTTTGGTGCAAGTTTTACTTGACCGAAGGATTGTTCCTGCATGCATCTTGTGGCCAGTTATGATCTCAAAAATAGAATTCTAGGAGAATTACTCGTATCGCGCTTCATTCGGTCAGGAAAAATCAATCTGTGTCTTTCAGACTGTCCATAAATTCGTTTAAAGGATTAAAGATGAAAACTTGGAAAAACTTGATCGACTCTGTTTTGGCCATGTTTGTTCCGGGCTACCATGATGGATATCGGGTTGAACTTGTAGTAGCCTAAAGTGTATACAATTTATACTTGGCTACAGGATTGTTTCTGCATGTTGTACCCTGCTCTGACGTCAAAAATAGATTTCCAGGGGGCCGTCGCGTATTCTCAGTAATGGTCCTTTCAGACATGTAAATCTATTCGGTCCACGCAGTAGTAGGTGGAACTTTCAGGAATATAAACTCTTCGTGCGAGTCAAATTTCTTAGGCTAGAGAGAAAGAGATAGGTAAAACGAGGAGAGGAGGGGGGGGGGGGGGTGGACCAATTAATAAGTTGGAAACTAAGAATGAATATCGACCAGGGCGAGCATTATGATTGAGAATGGTCGTCGAGGCGTTAATGGCTGTTCTCGCCGGCTGGCTGAATCTCCTCCTCCTCCTCTCTCCAAGCTTACTCATTCATTGAGGGAACGCAGAGCTGGTGGCTACGACTGAACGCCTGGTCGTTGGCAATAGACTTTCCTACACTGACCGTCCATGCCTGTGTCACAACCTGAACTTTTCTGCTCACAATGCAGTCTCTCTGTATTATCTCTCTCTCTCTCTCTCTCTCTCTCTCTCTCTCTCTCTCTCTCTCTCTCTCTCTCTCTCTCTCTCGTTTTTCTTCTATTCATCTCCAGGAATGCACGCCTCAGGTGTGAATCCTCCTCCTCCTTCGAGTCAGTCCGTTAATTTTCCCGATAAATAAATCTGTAAAAGCTATTTACGACAAGATTTGGATGATCGTTAAGAAAATGGATGTTGAAAGGTTGTAAAAATAGAATGTTATTGATTAGGAACAAGAGTCTCGTTGTACGGCTTAATTATTTGTTATGGAACTATTGTAAAAATATTATATCATTCGAAGTACCGGAGAGAGAAGTTGGAAGAAAGATGGCGTTGGGCCAAACGCGGGTGTGTAAGAGGAGTGGAGGGGGGAGAGGCTGGCTCTACGTAGTGCATATATGTGTACTTTGAATGAGAGGAGCTAGTTGAGAATGTTGTGTGTCGCCGAGCCGCTGCAAGTTTCCTCGCGTACGCCATTGCGTCATTCGCCTCCCCTCCCGCTTCTCCTCTTATACCCACTACTATCCTACCAAGCGTTTCATTCAACTTGGAGCCCTCGCTCGAAGGTCAAACGGTCGCGCTTATCGCTCAAACACCGAGATACACCGTCTCTCTCTCTCTCTCTCTCTCTCTCTCTCTCTCCCTCTCATTCTTCCTTGCTATATACTCTCTAATGATTATATTCGTAAATTGAAAGAGGAAAATTTCACGAGAACGGTCAGTGCAGCGAGAAAATCAGCTGAGCATATACGATAAGAACCAAATGAACGTTGGTTATTATTGTAATGAAATAGTGGGTGGTCGGAGAGAAAAATCGGTCTTAGGTGATAATACCTTTCGTAATAATGATGATGAGAGGATGCTGTAGAAATTGAAGAGAGAAAATCGCAGAGGAATTGTGACCGTATCGTACGAAAACCTGCCGAAGACGCGTTGAAAGCCTAATGAATACTCGTTATCATTGTAATGAAAAATTGGTCTTGTGTGATATTTTTGATCATGATAAGAGAATTATGCAGAAATTAAAGTATAAGAAAATTCCAAAGGAATCGTCACTGCGGCTTATGAAAACCAGCTGAAGATACGTTCAAAGCTTAATGAACACTCGTTGTTATTGCAAAGAAAAAATAGAGGGGTCAGAGAGAAAAATTGGTATTACGTGATATTTTTGACAATAATGAGAGGATGATGGAGAAAATAAAGAAAGAAAGTCGCGCAGTCATTGCAGCGAGAAAACCAGCTGGGCACACGTTGAAAACACAATAAACACTTGTTATTCTTGTAACGAAGGAGCAGAGGGGGCAGGTGAGATAAAACTTTTGTGAGATTTTTCATAATATCGATATATATAGGTAGATACACGAGTGAATGCAAGAAAATTGCAGGAGCTAGCGATCGTAGTAAGAAAACCAACTGGGCCCAAGATGAAAACGCGATGCAAACGGTTTATTATTGCAACGAAAGAGCGGAGGGGGATGAGAGAAAAATTATCTCCTTTGGGAGTTTTCGAATAAAAATAAAAAGTTACACGAGGGGAGAGTATCGGAAGTGAAATTGATCCTCGAAGGCGCGCGAGCATTCGCCCGGAGCAAAACATTTCGCAAGAGAGTGGACAAAGACTCGTAACGGACGTTGCAAAATTGAGCAAGGCCACTCGTCTGGTCAGCCGAGTGAACCGAGCAATTAGCATGAGACAGGATTCAATAGGATTCGATGAGCGATTGCCTCTTATTTCGGTGGTAAGGAGAGGGATCACTTTTTCTCAACAACACTCTAAACGATTCTTGTAAAATTACAACGACAACCGTGCAGGTAAACTTTGTAACCCACGGTTGTTTTTGTAAATTTACACTGTGGACAGCAGAAAATAAGCAAGTACAGTAATTACTATGATAAAACTGTTGTAAAACTCTCTAAAAATGTAATTTACAACGAAAGTCGTGGGTTTACAAAGAGCACGATTATTAATGTAATTTAACATTGTTTGCGGTACAACAACTCGATAGTTATTATCGTCATAAAACTTGTAAAAGAAGGAATGAAAATTTATGACGAATATCGCAACTTGCAAATCTTCCTATATACGATTGTTGTTGTAATTTCAGAAAATTTGTTTGTTATGTTGCTAATGGTGACTGATTGATTTTGCAGAGAGATGTACGCAGCGTGGGTGGTTATCTCGGTAGCGGGGGCATCAACGACGGTAGCGGTATGATGATGATGATGAAATTGATGAAACAAGAACTGACGTCCGATGCCGAAGAGGATGGCCTACCACCGGCCCTTTCCAGCCGTTCTACCTCGATGCGCAGGGTTCCGTCCGTCTCCGATCTCTCCGACCTCGAGAGCTCGCTAGGTAAGTCGTCTTACTCGTCCACGTGATCGCTGCCCCGGCCCCGGTCCCAGCTGCCAACTTTCGCGAATCGCGCTTGCCTCCCCCCCCCAATATATCTTCCCAGTATACGCAAATACTTTATAAACAAACGCTGAAACAATATATTACGCCAACTCTCCTTCGTGTTTCTTCAACTAATGAGCTCTAAACGAAACAATATTTTATTTTGCCACTTCGTTGATCATCCCACTGATGTAAGAGAGAAGAACTCTAATCCAGTTTTTGAAAAGAAATCATTTTCAGAAATTTACTAGAGTTTTTATGTCAATATTTTTCTCGTTTTTTCCCTGTTCCTTTTAATCGAGAGACACGGCGAATAATTTTACAAAAACGGGAAGAAACCACTTTTACTCTTTTACGCGAAAAAATTGGCTCACCAATCTTTCATTTTCCCATTTGCTCCGCGCACATGCAAGCACTTTGTAAACAAACACTGAAATAATATATTACGTCACTCATCGTGATTCTTCGATCAATGGGTTCCAAACGAAACAATATTTGACGCTTCGTTAATTATGGCTCCTCTCCCCCCCCCCCCTCCCCCCGCGTTGTAGGAAAGGAGAATTTTCAATTAATGAGTTACAAATATGAAATAAAATTTTGTCGCTTGATTATACCGTGGCTCGTATGCTGTAGCTTACAAAAAGATAGATTTTGTTTCAAATTTGACAAATTGTTAAGTAGCAAAGTATTTAAAATTTGATGTCTGAAGATAAGAAACGTTTAATCTAATGCGTACTTGCCGGACTCGTATTTCCAGACCTTGCAGAAAAGTTAGCAATTTTTTAATTTACGACAAACAACATTTTTATAGTCTATATGGATATTATGTGGTACACTTTGCTGAATTGATTGCATTTCAGCTAATTTTACTCTATACTTTTCTGACTTGTACAACCAATATCAGAGGTGAAAGGGAAATTGCTGCAGTGCTACAGGCCAGAGAAGCACGGGTTGAAATTAGCTGAAATGCAATCAATTTAGTACACAATGTAAAAAGAAACATGGGCTTGGGAAGTACTTATGTTTTGGCTTAATTTTTTTTCCAGCGATAAAGTTTCAAATACTTTTCTATTTCAATATATATCTACTTTAAATTTATTCTCTACATATATATTTGTATAAAGTGTTTGTTTTCAATAATTCAATTTCAGGGATTTTAATTTCTAATCTCGCCTACTTTTCTTATTAATTTAATACTATTTTTTGCTAGGAATAAAATAGTTGCATGAAATTTGAATTTCACCTATTGCGATAAGTTTTTTGTGAAGAACTCTTTATTGAGCAATCCGAGGTCTTATTTCCTGTTGAGAATTTCAGGTACTTTTTTATTAGCATTATTTTTCGCTAGTGTATATTATTAGCATTGAAAGTGCTTACTTTAAAATATTTATTTCATTACTATTTCTTAGTTGGACTTTTCTTTCAATTAACACATATATATATTTCATAAATTTTTATCTATTATTAGAAGGACACCAAGTTCTTACCGTTTTTCTAGAAAAAACCTATGTTTCTTGGGGGTAAAAATATAGCAGCTGTTCGAATTCTAAAAAATGTTCTTTGGATTTTAATTTTTTTAAATCCCTAAAAAAATTTAGGGTTATTAAGAAAAAACTGTTGGAGTTTCAAAAATATTATTTTTAACATGTAGTTTTATGTGAAAAATTATGAAATTACATGGTTTTTAAATATAAATATATAGGTAATTACAATAAAAATGTAATTCTAAGTCTTTTTACGTAATTAGAGCTATAGCATAAAAAATTAGACAAATTATCGAAAAAAAGAGAAGAAATGCAGAAAGTGAAAGATTGAAAAATAGTATTCGGTATCCTTAATCGGTACTCGTGCGTATATTGACCAGTTTATTTACCATTTATCAATGACAAATAATTTTACGATAAGAAATATAATAATCGTTAATGCATTTAAAATAGATTTCTACGAGTGTGAAAATAAGTTGTAAGCGTCCCCTGCAGCGCTCCCACGTGATGCGGCATTGAACGTTTTACTCGTTCGAGTCACCTTAATTGTGACGCTGCAGGTGTAGTGGGAGAAGAGCTTAAATCCGATCTTTCGACGATAAATTACTCTGATAATTTCCAGACATCTAACACAGTTTGTGTATTAATATATTTCTGTCGCTTTGGAAGCTCTTGCTTCTCTCTTTCGTGCCCCCCCCCCCTTTATCAACACCTCTCCACCCAAACAACGATTTACAAACAAACGCCAAAACAATATGTGTATTACGTGAATTTTCGTGATTCTTCAATCAAAGAGCTCCAAACAAAAGAATATTTTGTCACTTCGTTAATTATACCATTGGCGCATGAAAAAAGAGTTTAATCTCGCAGTCTTACAAGGATAAGTTGTGATATTTTTCAAAAATGTACACAACGGTTCGTATACTAATATTTCTGTCTTTTTCAGATAGTTGTTGTAGTCCAGCGTTAAAGGCAAATTTTACGCACAATTTGCCGAGGATAAAGTTGCTGCCGGAGATGCGAATAAAGCAGCTGGTATCAGTTTTCTCTCGTTCTTGTAACGCGAGTCCCCTTCTCGAGACTCGGATCAGAAGGATTATTCGATACAAGTGTGGAATATCTGCCTGCGCGCACCTTTTCGCACACTGCCTGTTTTTATCTTAATTTTCATTGAAAATGCTAGTCTTATCAAATGCGAGAACGATCAGGCAGCAAACACTAGAAAAGTTCCGCTTTTATCGCTCGATAAAAAGCCAAATCTCCGGCTTTCCTATTACACACGTGGAGTGAGCATTAATCGACGCATTCGATCAAATTTGCTACATTGATTTATAAGTACAAACATTATATTGCTATTATTGAATCTCTCCCGTTGTAATTTTGTCTACCTCATGGAACAATGGTAATACGAGCAAATATTGAATCACTCGAAGCTAGATGGATGCTCTAGCAACAATGGGTATTATCGAGAATGATAAGCAGAGTGTGATTGGAAAATGTAAACGCTCTTCAACGTCTTTAAAAATAAACAGGTACGCGCTAAAGGCTTTCCAAGACGTTGGCCAATCGCACACCGATTTTTTTCCACGTGAACCTTCACCTTTCAAGAGAGATTCTTCAATTTCTATCGAAACGTGTCTGGAATCCTGTAAAAGCGCATGTTTCTGATTTTCCAAATTTTCCTTAAACATTCTAAAAACTCATTGTTAATAACTTTGTTGTCCTTAGAATAGCTACAATATTCACGTGGCTCGTCTTGGCAATTTTGGTAACGACAATTTTCTTCGGCTGTTCTTTCCGAAAGCATTGTTCGTCCGAATCTTGTAGTCGTTGAAATATGTGCAACAAACACGTGGTTCGTTTTCATAATGTTGGTAATAGCAGTTACTTTTTTTTTACAAGCTTTGGAAATATCGTGTAGAGACAACTTAACACAATATTTGACAAACATTGGCCAACGTTTCCAAATCCATTCTCAACGATTACGTGCTTTCTTCATTTAAATGCAACCTCCAAATGACTTGTTTTCTTAATTTTGTAAAAAAAAAAGATATTTTTTTTTTACCAACGTTGGGCTGTGTAATTTTCGCGTAATCGCCTCAAGAGGGAATGTTACTTCCTTGGTTTCATTCGCTCGGCCAATTTCAGCGATATCTTCGTATCTGCATGATCGATCGGTCAGCAAATTGATTTATCTCGATCTATCTTGAGTTTCCTCCCTCCTCTTTTCTTCATGATCCAGCATAAACTTCGCTGATCGATATAAGTAGCTCGGTTTAAGCGTCGTCGAACGATCCAACATTTGATTAATGAAAATCTGGGGGATCGAGAAAATTTGGTAAGAATGTTTGAACGAATGAGAAATTGGATTGAATTGAAGGAAAACCGTGTCATTTAATCGAGGCCATTAGAGCCAAGTAATTTGTAATGGGGCGAGTAAAGAGTAGAAAAAATTGATGGAAAAAGGCTGTTAGGAGATAAGTATGAGCTCGGTTAGAGCGCCTGGGATGAAAATGTAGCGAGAATTTACGAATTGGATAATCAGCAGCATCCTCATTAAGGGCCCTCCACAAAACGCCCCCGCCTTCCATTCTCCTGTTGCACGTGGAAATGTGTGCGTGCGCAAGCAACACGCGCCACTATAAAACCTTCCGTGGATGTTTCTCTCCACCCACTCATCCGTATACGCGTATATACCACATATATACGTATACACGTGTAGGAGCATTGTATAGCACGCTTATCTAGCCAGCGGAGCAAGCTTTTTCACTGATTCCGTGCCCCCTCTGCTCCAGAGCTGCTATCGTATGATGTGATTCACTCCTTCTATGCTTCTTGTGCCTTCGCTGCTTCTGCACAGTCTGCTCGGCCTCACCACCGTGTGGATGGATTTATTTACACAAGCCGCTAATTGTTCAATCTCCCTTGCGCCTCGCTGTCCCGTCCACTCGCGATAAGCTTTCCGATTAAAAAGTCGTAAATTTATTTTTCCATCGCTATATCAATGCCCTTCGCCAAAATCCAGCTGGCTCTGGTTCCCCAACAACCTAATTATACATCTTTCAATACGGTTTTAGCTTCTTGACTCGGTTCCAAACTAACCTACAATGACTGTTTTGCCGCGAATTTCCACGCATCGATCCTCGGAACTGCTCCTCGCGTCGATTTTCAGAAAGCCCTTTGTTTCATTTTTCTTGGTACTAGTCCTCTTATGTGTATGTAAACAAAGCATCGTTATTGTTGACGTTTCGATGAAACCCGCGCGCCTTTGTTTGTATAGGAATGAGCGATAGAAGGGGGGAGGGGGAGACATATTTTGTCATTCCGAGAAGCAATTGTCGAACGAATATCGAATTTATTCCACAGTCGAACGGCCACCGGATGAGGTGCCTGATGATGCTTTACGTGCCTTGAGTCTCGAACGCTTTAATGCTACTCCAAAGGGCTACCCTACGATCTCTAATAACTTTTTCTTCTTAACAAAGAGGATACGACGAGCAAGAACAAGCTTTAGTTTCAGAAGCACGCTTTCTCTCCCATATCTCTGTTTTAGCGAACGTTCGCGGATGCCGTCAGAATCATCGCGGCACGTTTTTCTCGACTCGTAAAAAAAACTAGACTCGAATATCTATAACGGTACGGTTAATTATGAATCGTTATCGATTCGTATCGTGCTTTGGGAGGGATGTGATTCTTCTTGGAGGAGAGATTTTCATCTGAAGGATATAGTTGCTGTGTGAGCCGGAACAGAAACCCAGCTGTACCTGGACGAGGTCCGGGCAGGTAGGAGAAATTGAAAGTTCGGGATGAGAACTCTGCCGAACGGTCGTATGATCTTACGAGGAAGTTAAAAGGTTATAGCTTTGTATTTGGAAAACTGGAAGATTTTTGCATATCGCTGAATACTGATCTTGCCCAAGAGGGACGACAGTGTTTACTTTTAATGTTGACGTTGTAATGGCTTTGTCTACAATGTTATTTTCTCAACTCTACACGCTCTCGGCTCTCGTCTTATGAATATCAATTCGATCCCCGTATACATTTCCGCCCGCGTTTTCCCTTAAATTTTCCAAATGTTTACGGGCCTCTGGGAGTATCGTTGGCCGATGCTAAACGCCATCTTCCTTCCTGCAAGCAATTTCAGGTTCACGATCCCACTGGAAGTTCTGCGAATCAGAGAAAAACATCCCGTGAGATGCTGCTCCAGTTAATTCTCAGTCAGCTTCGGAGGAACCGGCCACTTGTGGTGCGGTGAGAGGAAAAAAATGAAGGAATAAAGAAGCGACGGGCTGCGGTCGTCCTGCAATCTCCTCTGCAATTTTCGTGAAATTTTTGGGAGCCCGCCGAAGCGAGGGCCCTCGCGTTTCACGAGTGTGCACAGAGGCCCTGGCTGCCTACGCCACTGGGGACACTCGTAGTCCAGTGATAGGGAGAATTGTTTAATGACTGGATAACCTGACTCTCCTGCTTACCGCTTCTCACTAGCGCAGGAACGCTCACGTAACCTCAAAAAAGTCATGCGTGTACTGTACCATGTAAACGTAAGATTATTCCTTTCGACAGGCGACAAAGGATTATAATTTCGGACGAGAGCACGTCGATCTTGGCAGTTTTTGAAAACTTGCCGAACATGAATTGGTGGTTTCCAGCTACCTAGCACTGGCTTTCAGAGTATTTCGTGAGATTGGGTGAGAATCGTTAACGAATATCGGAAAGAAAGAGGAGAAAAGAGAGGAAGCCTCGCGTATGCATGTGAAAACATGGACGGTGGTATGGCTCGGTGTGACGTCGAGCAGCGTGATATGTGTGAGAAGACGCGTAGTGGCGTCCCATTCCATGGTGTTGTATGGCGTTGTGGCGTGGCATGGCATGGCGTGGCGTAGCGTAGCGCTGCCAAGAACGGGGGAGGCTTCCCCCCTCCCCTTCCCTCCTCTTCATCTGGTGGTATTCTGGTCCCCGTCACTCTCCTATCCTCGGATGCATTGCGCGAAATGCGTAACCGCAGCTGTGCGGTCGGTCGTGTTCCCTCCCCCTCCCCACCTCTAGGCCCCCTCAACCCTCTACTTTTACCAGTTTTACCTACCGAGACCAGACGCAGATACAGTTCTCACGTCCTGGATCCCCCGAGACGATTTACAGTTTCAAACAAACCGTCTTCGGTATTCCTCACCCGATCCCCGCGATTCCTCCGATGGGTGCCCGGACTTGTTGCTTTCCTTTTTCAGGCAAGTCCAGATGCTACCGCGTCGCACGCCTTTTTCAACGCGTGACACTCTTTGCAACTTCGAAACCTTGCTCGGCTTGACTAAATACCAAGTAAGCCTCACTTTGTTTTCCCGTCCTGAGTCGACTGGAGAGAGAATTCAAAATTCTTATTCTTTGTTATGCTTCGCCTCCCAGCCCCCCCCCCCCCCCATTTGTTGCCATAACCCACAGCGGGCCCGCCCGGTCGTTATTACCAAATCGTTCCTCTGTATACTATAATAATCTCAGGCCTAAACTAAACTCTAAAAGACCCAAGCGAAGAGACTGAGTTTTAATAGCCATGTCAATTCCACCGATGCAGCATTTAAGCTTACGCAAGCTGCCGAAACTCGTGTATATAATAATAAGTATATCTGTATGTTTTATTTTTAGCTAATATTCAATGCCATCTTGGAAGAAAGATTTTGATCGATACATCGCTCGCTTATTAAAGTTAATCCGTTCGTTCTTTTTAGATTTGATAAGGTTCGTCGTACATTTTCGTGATAATCTTACTAAACGAATAATTTCTCACGACAAGCTAAAGCAGCAGCTTTCTATCTCACAATTGTATTATTTCTAATTTTATTTCGGTCAAATGTATATATTCCGTCCCGTCTTCCCTGCATCTGTGGACTGCATAATTTATATCGCAGTTAAATTTAGTGCTTTTTTCTGCCGTCCTGAAATACGTGTTGCCAGGGACTGCATTTGAGCTATACTCGATTGAAATTAACCTTTCGACGGAGGTGTATCGAACGGAATTTAAATATAGCAAGGTGAAAAGTTTGGTCTCGGTGTTTTTGGATGAATGAAAAATGTTCTATCGGGGGGACGGGCACAATTACTCTGTCATTGATGAATGGTAAACGTAAAATGTAGAATATTTCAAGAAGTACTACGCTGCTCTGTATCGAGGAAAGTGGCAGTGTCGCCATCTCGCGGAGACTCTTGCAACTACAATAGTTCTACCTTACCCCGAGAGATGGCGCCTGCTGCATACAATCGTTCGCAACTGTAACCTCTCCCTGATAAAGAAGATATCCTTCGAGAGAAATTTTAATAAAGGACTATTGAATGGACGGCCCAGAATCCTCGATAAACAAAGAGTATTATCGTTTCCAGCGGCAAATGCATGTTAATGCGGTCATTAAAATTCCTTCAAGCGAGGAAAGCAATTATCTTATGTGCGTTGGAAAAAATTTATGCAAATAACACTATGATTCATATTATTCATTAATAGTTCTTGATCGCAATCAATGAATAATCCTCGGGGCGTATAATTAAACGCTTGTTTCTCGCTAGATTATTGATAATTTTGATCCAGTGGGGAATAATGAGTAGCAGCCAAGTATGCATGCATGCGTATAGCAACGTTGATACAGCAGCGTTGTCTCTGACTAAGTAGAAACGGATTCACGCGTATTATTTCGCCGTAATGGCGCTGTTGCTCGCTGGCACATATAAAACATAGCCAGCTCACAGCTGAATGGCTAGGAGGCTAATCTCGGAAACGGGTAAAAAGTCATGCACTTTAATAGCTGGCCCGTAGGCATTTTCTTTTCAATCTTCGGTTATTCATCCCGAATGCATTCAGGGGAAGCTTGGAGGTGATTAGGATTCGTATTAACAAGACAATTCTTGTTTCCACGCTACGCACATTTGAGAAATTCGAAGAGATGTAGCGTGCAAGTTTGATCCATTGATTCCAGGAGGAGGATTTTCATGGGATAGCACAAGAAGCGGTTGGACTCGGTTGGCGAGGATGAGAGGGGATGGGAAACAGGTAGCAACAGGTTATGACGTCATAGGCGCCACGCGACTCACAGCTCCATTCACGAGAGGTACTGGGGTAGGGTGGACACGCGAACCATTCGCGAAGCGTCGGCCGCGAGAGGAGCCAGGAGGGCTCCCGCGACTGATCGGGCCCACCTACCTAATCTAACCTAACCTAACCCAACTAATGATCAGTAACGGTTCCATCGGATGGCGCTAGCGTCGATTCCAAGCTAAACGAATATTACCCGCTTTTCGGAAAGTTCGTTGCGATTTAATTGAACGAATGGAGTGGGGTGGGGGCAGAAACTCGTTTGGAGTACAGTTATCGCGCAGAATGGATAGGCTTTTTGCAGTTTTTTGCCTCGAAGGGGAGGAAGAAGCGATGAAGAGGATGCGTTTTATCCGCTGATAGCAGTGCTGACCCCGAGTTCCTTAGCCCCGTGAGGCCACTGGAAGCCGCTCGCGTTAGCTCGAGCCCTGCTTGCGCTCTCGTAGCTCTGTACCTGATCTTACCTCACGCTGCTCGTTCACCTCGAAGGAGAAAGAGAAGAGGGAGAGGGGGAAGCCTAGAGCTCCCCACTCTTGCCGAAGTAGCCACGCGAGTTCATTCATGAGATCGTGGGAACGTGCCTGACGGTGGGTCGGTTTACCCCATCCTCTCTCTCTCTCTCTCTCTCCCTTTCATACAAAGAAATCTACCTTTTGTCTCTCGTATACGATCGCTGTTTTAATCACCCACACACACACACACACACGGATAATTTCGTGTACCCATCGAACCTTCCACAATTAACATCTCTCCGATATTATAATATCCTCGCAGCAACCATCCTGACACGTCATTTCCTATAATCGTCGAAGGTGAAATCCAACGTCGTTTCGACGACCAACTCCAGCGTTAATTACGCACAGCCACGCTTCCGGTTTCGGGACAACTGTACCCGTCCCTCTTGCCGTCGTTCGGAGTAACGGCTGTCGAGAAATCGATAATAAAAAATCAATGAAGAGTCAGAGATTTGGCTCGAAAGAAAATCGTGTTTTTTGAAAGAGCGAGAGTGTTGCGATTTGTTTGAGTAAGAAATTAACGGTAGCATTTCGCAAACTTACTGTGAAAGAAATAATGATAAGGTAGTACAACGCAGGATAATATCCTACTATAAAGAAGTCGGACTCGGTAGCAATACTGTTTGGGGAATGGTCGGTTCCCTCGATATATATAATAATACAGTATATATAAATGTACAGACAACACTAAAATTCTAAGGAAATAACGAGAAAACGAATCCACTGGGATTTAACGTTGAGAGAGACGATTGGAACACATCTCGCGAAGAATTATAATAATAATAAGATAGAAGAGGAGTGTGTGCAGAGATGTATAATGTAAAACGACGAATCTGGGGAAGGCTTATATTTGCAGGTTCGCCCGATAGACGCCGAAGAGAAGATATAATTGCACTGTGTGCAGGGACGCAGCGTTGCAAGACCCTTTATGCATCAACGTTGTTGCTGCTGCCGAAGCAAGGAGGGACGTAAAAACGAAGAACGATGCATAGATGATCTCGAGAGGAAGAATAAGAGAGAAGAAACTCGTTCGTATTGCACGCAGCGGCGCAAATGGGATAGCAGTGAATCATGCGAGCAGAGTGGAATACAATAAAAGAAAGTAGCCGAGGAGCTGGTTGTTAGTGTTGAGATAGAGAAGCCAGGATGGGAATTATATAGGAGTACTGAGAAATTGTCGGCGAGGAAAGGGGGAGAAAAAGGAAGAGCAGGAAAAGCTACAGGAGTGGCTGTGACTGAAAATCGAACACGAGATGCGAAACTCGAAGATGGATGGAGTGGAAAATCTCTGTGAGAGAAGAAGGAAAAGAAAAGACACGTAGGAAATCAATAATATCACCAGCTGCTGTATTCTCACTTTCGAAATCCGTCTGCTCCTTGCAACTGCATTTCACACACACACACATATATATATATATATATGTAACGTAGCGAGATTCCGCAATTCCGCGTTGAGCGCGATAGTTCAGAGCCATATTAGGTCGAATCTTCCGCGAAGGAAAATAATAATTGTAAGCGTTTGCGATAAATCGATTGGCTCTGACTGGTTACGCGTAATGGGCGATAAATAATTTGACGCGGTATGTTAATAGCGACGGTGGGATGATTCCGTTCGGCGTTGAAATTGCAAGGAATCGGGATTTTTGTAATTAACGGCAGGCGCGCATCTGTATACGAGCGCGCAGTAGGAATCGATGAAAGTTTAGTGGGCACTTTGTCGAGGCCGGTCGTAGCGCGGTAAATGCCGGTTAATCGATGGAAATTTGCGGCGCAGCGGAAAACTGTAAGAGGAAGAAACGAGTTTTAAGGTGCGTTCACAGCGGTCGTTGAACCTTAATTCACAATCGTGAGCGTTGCGCGCGCGGTGCTTTTGGTGTACGCGCGGGGAGGAATTTTGTGTGAGCGTGGCCTCAGAGTGGCGTGATCCGAAAGAAGAAGAGGAGGAGGGGGGGGGGGGGGAGGAGGAGGAGGAGGAGGTACGACCCCGGAGGCTGCGGCAACGCCGGATCTTATTCCTCGGAAAGTCGGTAGCCGGGGTAATTGATTATCCTGCGCCCTTTTATGCTCACCACTGCTCTCCTTCTGCTCCGCATCCGCAAATTACACGGCTCTATATATGCGCGGAGCTAATTCTGGCCGCAACGATATCGATGACCATGGGGCCTTCGTAGATCTCGAGGACCGTTGGGGTGGGGGAAGCGAGACCACATCCTTCCCGAGTAGCGTGCCAAAGATAATCCTTATCGGTGGTTGATAACGTTCCACATTTTGTGCACTCTCTTTCTGGTCTATTTTATATATATTATCCTATTGTGCAATATATATATATATATATATACATATATTGCAAAGACGAAGTGCAGAGCGCGCAGCGACGTTGCCAGTGGCACAAACACCGAGCGGGATAGGATAGGATAAGGATAGGTAGAGCTGCAGGTATTATGTGGCAAAGCTGTATCGGGGCGCGGCTTCTGGTCTCTCGAGCGCAGATTATCGAGATAATGGGGCCAGCATAGCAGCAGCAGCACCAGCAACGTTGCCGCCGCTCGCCGGTCTTCGCTCCCAACAAATTGCTGCCTTCGTTCATCCTCACCCTCTACACTCGCTCTGGCAAACTAATAACCTTCTCATCTTTTCTTTCCTCAAATCCCCAGGTGGATTTCTAACAGGCAGTGCAAATACGAACGCTGGCTAATCTTTCGAGTCGCTCCACTCGTTTTCTGTTTACGTCATTGTGCTGGTCACTCGCTCTCCCCGCGTTTCTCAATTGCATTCAGTCACGATGAATAAGCGCGGTTCTGATACGCTGTGTATATATATGATGTATATATATGTAGGTCTGCAAGAGAGCGAGATTAAGCGAACCTTGAGAAATACGCTGTTAAGGTATATGTATATATATATGCAGCCGAATTGAGACGTTGCTGCATTGGCAAGTATAATAGAATTTTCGTTGCGAATATCCTAGAGACTGAAACTCGAGCGAGTTCTAACGAGGCGCCGCCGCCGCGCGCGAGTAAAGAAAACGACTAAATAAATAATTGAATCTGCCGCGCGATGAGGCCGAACAGGTTCTCGTCCGGAGTTGCACTCCGGATCGTTCGGTTATCACGGAAATTTCTAGGAAATTCAGTTTTCTATTAAATGTTCTATTGGTCGAGGGAAAAAGTTTTCTGTTTTTTAATTTGTATTTTCAAGTAGGAGCACAGAATTTTTTCGCACAGGGTTTGCAAAGTTGGAAAGTTATAACCAATGTATTGTAATTATTGAAATTCTTCAGAAGTGTGGATTTTCTATTAAAAATTGTATAAATTAACGAAAATAGTGGTCTGCATTAGAATTTATGTTGAAAAATAATCTCCTACTCGGTCGAGGCGTTATAAAATCTGAAACTTACAACCGAGACTCCTGTTATCATGAAAATTATTAGGAAATAGAATTTTTTCTATCGGAAGTGATACAAAATTTACGACTATTTCGCTATGTTTAAAGCTTGTACCAAGGTGAGTGGAGGAAGGTAGCTTTTGCACAGGTGGTACAAACATAAATCGATAAAAAACGAGATCATTTTCCTATCACGGAAATTCCTAGGAAATAAATTTTTCTTTATTTGAAATCATACAAAATTTACAACATATTTGGTTACCTTTAAATATATACCAAGATGAGTGAAGGAAAGTAGTTTTTGCACAGATAAGCGCAAATACGAATAGTTCAAAAGCGAGATGATTTTCCTATTACGGAAAATTCCTAGGAAATAGTTTTTTTTTCTTTTATAGATATGTTGTAGATCGACGAAAAACACGCGCTGTATTTAAACTCGTATGGGAGAGTAGGAGGAAGCTGTTGCACAGGTGCTGCAGCGTGCGGCGAACGCGTGGATCGGAAGGTAGAAAGGGGGGAGAGAGAGTGGTACTGTGGCACGACGACGGGATGCTGCCGCGAGAGATCTGGCGGGGAGAGCCACGCGATCGAGATTTATTTATAAGTCGACACGCTCGACTCGGACTCTCCCTGCAACTAGCGCGCGAGCGTCTTCTCCCCCTCTGCTTCCTACTCTTCCTTCTTCCTTTTACCAGTTTCTTACGCGCATCCACTTGTTGTTTCTCTGAAATTCTTCGGGAAGCGTCAAAAGATCTGTTTATCCAGATAAAAGATCGGCTTAACGTTTTTATTAAAAAAATCCGATCAACTCTGACTCCCTCTCTTAATTTTTTTTACACATTCGCTAATTGTTTTGATGAAATTCTAGAAATCTATCCTTCGGGTAAGAGATCCACTTAACGTTTTTTTTCTAAAATTCCGATCATATATCGAACTGCCCTTGCTTATTTTTTGAATACATTCCGCGCTCACTCATAGTTTTTTGGAAATTGTATGAAGAATGAATCTTCCAGGTTGTAGATCGACTTAAGGTTGTCACTTGGAAAGTCCATCCGACTCTTACTTCCCCCATGGTACTGCAAGGTCATTTATTCCCTGAATCTTATTTTTTGATGACTAATTTCTTAAGCATCCATTTGTTGCTTCTCCGAAATTCTTGATATTCGACCCTTCGGATAAGAGATCGACTTAAGGTTTTCGTCAAAGTAATAGAGAAGGGGATGATGGGTGGCCTCGATTTTTCGCACCTGACACGAGTTCCTGGGTAAGTTGTTTCCGGTTCGAGTTGGGCGTGAGTGGTAACAACCTGTTGCCGTTGACGCGCGATCCCACGGACTCTCTCATTCATTTTATTCATTTCATTCAGTGGCCAGCCGGAAATCGGCTGAAAATTTATTGTAAGCCACGCGTTACGCACGGCCATTCATCCTTCTAAACGTATCTCCTTCTCGCAACATTTCGTTTTCCTTCCAAACCTGCCTTACCAAACTATACCGAAAAAAATGATGTTATACATTCATTGCAAGCTACGCGTCACTTCCAGTCCTTCATCGTTCCATTGCTCCAAAAAAAAAAAAAAAAATGAAATTTTTATGAAAAAAGCGTAGAAATGAAGTAATCATTTTATACCAAGTAAATATCTCATTAGAAATAATAAATATTGATTAAGAGAACCATAATTTTCTTGTATGAAAAACATTCGGGATTACATCAAGACTTTAATAATCGTTTAACGAAAGACAAAAATTAACTTGTAAATGTCAAATATATAGGAAAATGATTTTCTTAACAGCATTTCAACAGTTTTTTAAGGGACTCCCCCCCCCCCCTCCCCTTCACAGCATTCGAAAATTTCCCTATACAATCGTCCAAACGCCTTCTCTCTCCGTTGAGAAAACATTAACCGAAAATTTATAGCGATCCACTTGTTACGCAGAATTATTCATAATTCGAAACGCTTCTCCTTCTCACACCATTTGAATTTTACTCGAATGGTCGAAATGCCTCGTCGTTCTGCGCCAAGGAATTTACTGGCCAAACGCTCGGATTTTACTCATAAAAGGTTTTATCGTTCCTTTATCCCGAGAGAACTCTGACAAGGCATAACCTGTTCTGGTTACGCTTCGTCGATGTAGATAGGTGATAAGAACTTTTCTCCGTCCAACTCGCTTTCCATGGGAAGGAGCGAAAAACGCGAGAGAATGGAAAATTGAAGCAGAATCGTGTATTTTTGCAAGACGCGTCTGACTCTGGGAGAATAAGCGGAAGACGCGGAGCGGAAATCGGTACGACTGGAAATTTATGGTGGCAGCCTCTATATTCCGCGTAATTTATGCTATCAGCTTCTTGCAATTTAGCTGGAAGGAAGCGTTCTGTGCTAACATTAATTATTTCAAACTCTTTCAAAAAAATATTAAACTCGGATTGTTTGATCATTCCCCACTCGATTCTTTCGAAAGAACATCATCCTGTATAGACGTTTTCCAATTGTTTTTCGAATTCTTCGGGGCAGTTGCCAAGTAGAAAATCATTAACTTGCCTTGGTGCTTCATAGTTATAATTGTTGACGAGTTCCCAAAAATTGTTTACAACTGCTGTACATACTTGTGCAGTATACTGCAGCGTTGACCGCGTTGGAGCGCGCGCGAAGATCGTGCCTCTACAATATATAAAGAAACGAATGGCCTGCAGGTCCATCGGCAGAACCGGACAAGCGGAGAATGAACCGATAAAAAGAGGAAGAGAGAGGTGGAATTAATTGGAAGCAGCATTTATTCAGCTATAAAACGGGAGATTCCACATTTATAAATTGAGAAATTAACTTGTCTTTCTCTCTCCCTCTTTGCCTTCTATTTGTTCTTCTACTTCGCGTTTAGTCGCCGCGGAGACCAATTAGTATTCCGTGGTTATCGAGTCGAAAGCACATACACGCACACACCGAACCGGCTCCTTATCGAGCAGCGGAGCGATATAACAGAAATCCCACTGGCAACTCTAACGCCGTGCAATTAAAGCATTTTTTCTCATCGAGCTTCTAACTGTAAACGGGTTTAAGAGTGATTTTCGACGTGGCCTTGATCCTCATAGTTCCGGCGAAACGCCAAAAACACTTTGGACAATATGTGCTTTTGTGATCGCTCGATAGGATCGTATCCTGCAAGATTGCCCATGAGGGAAATAACGGTAAACCGAATGAGCAATCGCGAACGATCCAGTCCCTTTCGGCGAGGAAAACATTCGTGAAGATTCGATTAGAAAATCCAGCGAATTTGCTCGAAAGCCTCGGGCCAATGCAATTTGGTGCGTCTCAGGGCTCAACAGTGGAAAGTGAATTTTCTCACGAGCTCTGGCAATAAACCGAGCTGGAAAGATCCTATCGGTTCATTGTGGCGAGGCCATCTTTGCATACTGCGAAACTCGTTTAACAATTCAATGAGAGACTGACGAAGGGTTTTTTTTTTCATTCTTATTAATGCCAAGAGAATTGTTTGCGCAATCTTGGAGTCCTTTTTGATAAACACGACTCTTATACTCGATTGATAACGCAACGTTAAATTAGTGTAAAACTCGTTGAAAAATTTAAGGCGAGATCGGTAAAAGGATTTTATTGTTTATAATGTAAAATGTCAATCGTCGTGACTGCTTGAAACTTGAGGCGATACTAAATTTTCTTATGTGGGTCGTGGACATCGATTTTATAGATTACCAATACGAGTTTACAGATTCTGATGTTGTTTTACGTTAGACTACATTATATATATAGGCTTGTTTGCTGGTTTAAAACTCGGTTTATTCTTCCACAGACTTCGATTTTCTTATTTAATTGTCTTTTCGTTTTTTCAAAGATTTTTGAAAAAGAAAATTTGTTAAGAAGTTGTTAATTAAAAATTGTTTTTTTTTTTTCAAAAATCGAGCATTGTGCAAACATAGGTGGATTTTCAACGAATCAAACAGGACCGGAAACATTAAAATCTCAGGTACAATTTTGTCTTAATTAGCCAATTCCGTTTGGTGGTCTGTAACGTTAGGCTTCGAGATCCTCTTAAAGCAACGTTCCTAACACGATATAAGACATTTTTACAGGTTTTAAACGAACGAAATACCGTTTCATCATTGAACAATAAATCTGAAATATTTAATAGCAGTTTTTATATAAAGAACATAAAACAAAAAAATACTCCACTTTCAAGTTCATTTACGATACAATTCTATCACCTGCTGCATTTTTTCCATTTTCTGTTTGAACTTGTTTGTTCCAATGAGAAATTCGTGCGAAACTCGCTTAACAATCGTGACGGACGACCAAAGAAAGTTTGTTCGTCTCTTCGTAATGCGAAGAGAATTATTTGCCTAAGATTAAAGTTCCTTTGGACAAACACTAGTCCTCTTCATGGTTGACTTAATGCTGGCAGCAAAACTAAATTTGTGCGAAACTGGTTGAACAATTCAATAAGAGATCGAGCAAGGTTTTTTCAACTATCGATAATGCGAGGAGAATTGTTTGCGCAAGATTGAAGTTGTTTTGGATCGCAGGAGGAATAGTCGCGATGGCCGACTGCATTGGATGGCGGCGGCAGCGCTAAATTGGTGCGTGGGTGCAGGTAGGGCGCAGTTAATACGGGAGGAGTTTTCTTTGTCCAATCCTCGATGATCCTGACGTTCCTCTCGGCGACGCTCAAACTATACATACGTTTCTCCTGCAACGCCAATCTGGTCCCCCTTCTCGCTTGGATCCCCTGACCTCTGCCCCTGGCACCGCCTGCAGTCGCGAAACACCACGCCTGCTCGACACCTACGCCTTCCTCTCCTTCTCTCTCCTACGTTAAACAGCCAAATTCAAAGCTTTACTCGGAAACCATGCGTTTCCAATTTCAATTTGACCCTTCGCCCTTTCCCTCTCTCTCTCTCTCTCTCTCTCTCTCTCTGTAAGAGAGAGAGAGAGAGAAACTATAATCCCCAAATGACTCTACAGGTCGCTCCGTTTCGAGTAGCATCGCTAAGTGGATTCTCGAAAAGAAAAAAATTCTTTCAGGCAGAATAATGGAAGATTAGGATGCTAATGTTGTTATAGTCTTGGATCATACTTTGTAATAATTGGGAAGTGGGAAGAAATTCCAGTTTCAGCCTGGCTTTATTAATATGTATATATTGTATTAGTCACGAGGGGTTCGGATAAGACTAGCTGTTACCAGAATGCCATTAGCGTCGAGTTTGCGTTGGATAACGAACCAGCGGCTCGACCAAGGTATAAAGGACGCCTTGTTGATCCTACTGCTGCCGAAAGCAGCGTTGAGAGTTCACGAGGGCTTCTAATGAAAATTGCACCTGTCGCAGATGCAAAAGTTTTATGGGCCTTGGTATTTCTCGCTCGAGTCGTAAACGGACAACGAATATTATCTGCAACGGTACCACCTATATATGTATATATATATATATATATATATAAATTGTCAAGAGTCAACGGACGAGCGAGCAAGACTGCATGGAATCACTCGTGTTTGCCATCAGTGATGATTCGTCCCAAGTGTGTGGCGCCGTCTATCGAGACTTTCGGTTTTAGAAAATAGAAACCAGAATTTTTTATATACATATATATGTCTACAACGCGCGCGCGCGCGCGCTTATATACAGTCGCTTGGTTAATTGCAAGAATGTATTCTATAGCTCTCCGAAAGGAGGAGGGGGGGGGGTATGAACAATTGGAGGTTATCTGCGCATCGGTTTCTTTTTTTTGCTGCTCTTAAAATAACCTCGCGTGTCCGGTCGGTGGAAGACAAAGGGGCCTCGGGAGGGACTCAGCGAGGCGTGACGGTAGTCTCTCGGCGTTTGCCGAAATTCAGGCACGATCGCTGGTCCCAGCGGTAACATACGTACACCTACACACATGGTACGCGTAGAAGCCGGTGGAAAAATTTATCGCGCACGTAGGGGGAGAAGCAACAATTGGTTTGTCGTGTTCGGAGGACCGAAAGTGTTCCTTGGCGCGAATTCCGAGCAGATAAACATCCGAGCTTCGAGGTAATGGCGGAACAGGTGGTCGTCGAGGCGTGACACGATGACGTCACTGGTCCCCTCACCCAGCCAACAGCAGCGGCTCCTCGGAGCCGTAACGTCTATTTACGCGCGCATCGCCTCCTTGCGCAAATCTAGCCTACCAATCATCTTCGACTTTGTATATTTGTACATCGAGACACTCTCGAGTGTCACCGTGCCACGCTGAACATTAATAATCGGACGGAGGCGTGTACACAGAGGGAACGGGGTTGATTAGCATGAGGGGATCTCACGGTGTTATTTTCAGGGAGCAAAGTCAATGTGAAGTATTATCGAGGGAGGGTGGGATAGGATAGGGGACCGACGTAGGAGCGAAATGTGTGGGAAATTGGAAATACGTAGGGGCCCGGGACGAGACGTTAGCTTACAGGTGTTCCCCTTGCACGAAACACGTGAGAATGTGTCACAGGTGCTCCAAAGCCCCAACCGAGAAACTCCCTTTATTATTGTTGCGTATCGCAAATGACTCTTTATCTCTTATTTTCAGTGCTGACTCAATTGTCGTCGATAAATCGCTGAAGATCGATGAAGGATCCAGCTAAATCAGCTGTTCGACCAAATACGTCGTTCACAAAATTCTGTACTTTCAAAATAAAATTGATGCCAGAAGTGGGTACTTTTTACCCCCTGCCATGACAGCTCGGTCTGTGGTAGCAAAGGCATTGTGGGTCACCGTGAGGCCCGAAATATACCCGATTCTGGCAACAGTATTTAGCGTAGGTTAAAAGGACAGCAGTTTCTCGACGAACTCGTCTGCGAGTTCTGGGGAATATTCTTATGGTGTTTATCGGTGAGAAATTTACAATGAGAACCCTTGTAGCAGTTCGAGCTACACGAAGGGCTGCTATGGCGGTTATGTAGAACAAAAGCAGCGTGGGAGCGAATAAGCGCAGGATCCCACAGGCTGCTTTGTGTACGCGGTACACATATATGCGTCATTTACCTACCTACCTACCTACCTAACTCAGTCTTCATTATTTCATTCTTTCACAAGTCCACGTCTGTCTTCAGAGGATTCCTAAAGCAAAAGTTAAGATCGATGAATTTCTTTAAAAAAAAAAATCGTGTAACAAAGGGAATAAATTAAATTCCGCTAAGAATAATTTCTTTAAGGTGGCCGTCGTATTATACGATATATGCGTATCTATATATAAGTCTCATTAACACTAACTAAATTATTTTATTCTACAAAAGGTAATGCCTATCTTTAATGCACTCCTGAGAGAAAAAATTGGTTTGATAAATTTTTTCTCAAATATTTTCCGCTGTACAAAGAAAATGTTTAATCGTAGCTAGAAGATTTCCTTTAAATCTGCCGTATTCTGCGGGATAAACCTATTTTATACACGCGCATAATTCGTCTAACTTGGCCTCTATTGTTTAATTTCTCAAAAAGGTAATATCTGCGCCTTAAGGGAATTCGAAAAATAGAAAAGTAGTTCGATAAATTTGTTGAAAGATTTTTCGCGTCGTGCAAAAGAGGCAAATTCAATCGTGCCAAGAATCCTTTCTTTAAAGCCGCAATAAACGCGAACGGAAGGTCCCAGGCTGAACGCTGCAGAGTCGGCTAATGATAGCTCGGAGGCACGGATTGCCACCACCTACAACAGCCTCGTCTCTGATCTCAGAAGCGACGATCTTCGATCCTCCGAGCTTATTTACCTCGCTTTAATTAATCCCCTATGCAACTATAGTTTCCCGCCAAATTATTTGCATATCGACGCTCCAAGAGTTCCACGAAACTCCAATGAAATACGGAATCGACGTTTGCGATACGATATTTCATGGGAAGGCAAGCGAGACTAATTCGCAGAAAATTCTTTAACCGATAGGAACTCTCGATTTCCGCGAGATTTCCAAGAATGCTGCATTTTTCATAACTCAACTAGTATTAGTGGAAGGGGAAGGGGGTAGGAAAGGGAAATTGATAAATCAGAGAATTCGACCTTAATCGTCCTGTTCGTCGTGTGTTGGCGTCGCGTACTCCATACGTCATATCCGGCGCCATCGATCATCCATATTGCACGAATTAACCACCTGATATTTCTCCACTCTCATCAAGCCACTTTTTCCTCCCAACGGAAATCGTTCATATAAAACAGAACCCTTATCGAATTCCATCTGAATAAATCAATTGACCAGTGAATTAAAAAAACTCCGATCAATCGCGAATACACATGAGTCGTTAAACGGTTGAGCGAAATAGTAGTTGGATATTCCGGGGAAATTTATGAATATATATATATATCTATATATATATAAACACGTATATATTAATTAGTCATTACTCCACTTCCAGTGGAACTCACACGAAGTTTTTCTGCAGGACAGCGGAAATCGATTGAAGTTATCGAGCCAAAAAGCAATATACGCGCTTCGTGCTTGAATTAGCCGAGGAAAAAGTAAATAGGCGAGTGAATGAAATAGTGGTTGCTCAATAGTGGAGAAACATTGGTGGTCCAATTAGAATGGAGCGGAATTCTTTTATCGGGTGAAAGGGGAAGAGTTGTGCTGGTGCACGGTGCTCGACCAATGATCGTTAATTAACTAGCGAGGTGGAGTCTGGTGGAAAGGTATAGGCGAGCGGAATGGCGTCCGTGCGTAAAAGGGGGGAGACAATGAAAAGTCAACCATAGTATGTGGATATAGTGTGGGAGGTAGAGGAATGGATGAGGCGGGGGGGGGGGGAGGCGGGAAGGGGGACGAAAGAGATTTGCAACGATTGAGATTTGTCGGATATTCGAGGAAGGTAAATTGCTGTGTATGTTATACGAAGTTGAGCCAAGCGAGGAAGCTCGAGCGAGTAGCGACACCCTGGCGGGGGCAACCAAGCGTACTTCCAGCTCGCGTTGCCTCTGCTGCCCTCTCGACTCGTCGCAGTCGTCGCACCTCCTGACCTCTGTTGGGATTCTCCCCACCCTTCCTTCTCAACGCAAGACAAGCACAGACAGAACTGCGCGACGCGTAACGGACGGTGACGAAACTCCCGCGCCGAAATTAGACGCCTCAGGGCCAACCCTAACCTCTTACTCGTTTCTCACGTGTGATTTCTCCCTCGCCATTCCGCAACGCATATATTTGTTAACTTATTTATTCGTTAGTCGGGGTATACGATCGATCGAATGCAATTGGAATCAACGATGATGATCCGAGGTTTTATATTGCAAGTAAACGATAGAAGGTGGAAGGTTAAAAGGAACGCGCTGATCAGTGAGTGTTTCCATAATAGCGCGATTCGCTCGATTGTTGCTTATCAATGGCGGACATCGGGAGACTCGGTAGCGTCTCGTGCCAAGAATCGGTAAAAGTTGAGCTACGAGCGAACGTAGAAATCGAGTACCCTGTTCTTTGGGTAATACAAATGTGCGAGAGCAGAAGAGGAAGAATCGAATGAAAAAAAGAAAGAGAGAAAGAAAAAGGCGATGGAAAAGTGAGCAGGCTCAATTTTGTTGCGTGCCGAGAGCGGCACATTTCACAAAGATGGCGGCCTGCCAGGTTTGGTTGGGTACGTTTGAGGTGTGCTCATGTAGATAAGCTCCGATAATGACCGGACGTGTGTTAACCCAGCTGGAACTCTGCGAATTCCCTTTCCATGTCCCTCGCAGCTCTCCTTCTTCTGCCTCGTCTTCTTCTTTCGTCGAGGAAGCCCAAGAAACCTTAACACACGTGGCGACCTGCCATGGGAATCTCCAGCCAGCCACTAAAACCATTCCTCCGGACGATTCACTTATCAAAGAAGAAAAATGCAAATCTACCAAAGAGAATCACGACTGAGATCCGCCGTGTTTTTCCGCGCAGATTCGTAAAGCCAGCGTTATGTGTGTGCGGTGTACGTGTGTTTACGGAAATTCATTGACTCGAGCGACACGGATACGTCCTTTGTGTCCCGATGCTCGAGAGAGAAACGATCCGTGAGAGACGCCCGTATAAGCGACTCGACGACACGCGTGTGCTGGGTTTGTCTTTGAAGAGAAAGAAAATACTGCGAGCGAAACACTACACGCGAAACTATCGAATTTCAAGCGTGGAAAAAATTGGATGAAACTTTTTGTCTCTCGCGACACAAGTTTCCATCCTTTCCGCAGCGAGAATTTATTACGCAAGGCGGTGAATCGATCGGTTTATCGAATGACGAGGGAGAAAAATGGAACGTCGATTTGCCGCCAGGTCAGCTATGATTTGTTTAATCAACGAAGCGTAATAGTGCTATACGTATCGATACAAAGAAAACCATTGAATTACCGCCGTTAACCCGCCATTGAATTTTTCTTCCGGTCTCCCTCCTCTATGCACGCTGTTACTTGCTAGTTGAGTTCGGCACACAGTTGGCGGAAGCGATCTGTTACGGCGCGACACGAAATCCACGCTCCCCTGATCAGGTGTGAGAGGCTTTTTCATCGAAATTAGAAAGCTTTCAAATCCGCCTATTATTCCATTAAATTACCAAAGTAAATTCCGTAAATTCATTTCGCCTTTGCGACTTGCTTATTATATTACTATTGCTTAAATGTGCGTGGACGATCGTGCCTGGCTTGGCTTGGCTTGGCTTGGCTTCGCTCGGGCCCTTCCCTTCCATTCATTCGCTGGCTCACCTCGTACTCTAGTACATTATTGTTAGACAACCGGCCGTTTCCGGTGCTATCGCTTCTACGTGTTTCTCATAATTTCGTTTGTCAACGGCTTACCAAAAGTCATGAAATTATTCTTATGTGTTTACAATGATTTTATAATGAGTAACGGAGAGAGAGAGAGAGAGAGAGAGAGAGAGAGAGAGAGAGAGAGAGGAGAAGTGAAAGGAAGGAAGGAAGGAAGGAAGCGGTGAACGATGTTGGGGTTTCGTTGAGTATATAAGAGGTAGGGGGGGGGGGCGAGGTGAAACATGTATAGCGCAAACCGTAGAGCGTATACAAACAGAGACAGAAGAAGCGTGTAACACGCACGCGTGTCCCGGTGGGGACTCCGAGGACGAGTTATTTCGGTTCGTGTATCGAAATCAGAATGCAACAAGTGACAAACGCTCGCTTTGGCTTACTCGCCTATATATATTTTTGCTCGATTCACATGTAATATATATATATATATATATTAATATATACTGCCGTTGCCAGAAACATCGCGAGGGGAGCGGCCGAGACGTCCGTAGCTTCCGCGCAACAAACCGACGACCACAGCTCGTTCCGGTAAATCATGCGCGATGCTACATCTAGCTTACATCCATTTACTTTTTTCTCCTTGCAATGGCAATAGCGCTTAATTTATTCCGTTCGAAGAAGAATTCGGACTTTCGCAAACATCCTTTAAAGCGTCGAAACTCTGACTGTGTACACGGCGCAAACTGATTTGTCGCTCGTAAATTTTATCACTTTCTAATGTAGGAGAGGCTATACGCTATAGTGTGCGTACATTGCTGGCTTATTAGAGAGACAATGCCGCCGCACGAAAATCATTGCGTTCGTGGAACGGAGGTGGGTCACGTCTGTCACGTGGTGGATATGGGGAAACCGTGGCGAGGGAAGGGGGGGGGGGGTGGGGTAGGAGAGGCCGGATAATGAATGGCTACAAAAGAAACGAGTAGAGTCCCCTGTCAGTGCGAGCCTCTCCAAACCAACGATCAACGAGGATAGAGGTTGCAAGAGTGCGCGGCTACCGATCGACCACAGGGATAAAGATACTGCTACTATTATATACTATTGTCTACTGCATTAATAAAGAAAACAGCCTACGTAGATTAATGAAAACAGACCAATTTTTCCTACCCAAACATTTTTGGAATTTATACAAGTTTGGCCGGGTTTATTTCTCGTTCACAATGTTTGTTTTGGCGAGGAGTATATATATACTATATATAGGGAATATCACTGTTTTCTGTTTATGTAGGACAGAAGATAGCTTTCTTTTTGGCTCCACGTTTTTTTTTCCTTCGTGACCAGCGAGACCGTTTCCGGTACCCTCGCCTGCTTCCACTTTTGAACTTCCGGTCTGTGCTCTTTCTCCCCTTTCGGGGATTGAGCGATCTTTAAACTTGGTTGTATATATTGTGAATTTTTTATCAACGATATTGTGGTTTTGTCGTCGAGTTTTCACTGATGAGAAGAAACGCATTGTTCATAACGGTAAGATAAAAATGTAGTTGGGGAGAGCGGGTAGATGGCGTAATGGCTAAAGTCTATCGCTCGCAAGCCAGAGGACCCAGGTTCGATCCCGGCTCGGGAATGATAAATTTTTCTGCGGTTTTATTTCTCTCCTGTTTACACGGTGCATTTTAACAGAGAATTTCTTAACTATATAAGAAATTTTAATTGTTCAGCGCTGTTAAAAACAGCTTCTATGCGCGCATTCAATTCTCACGGGTACTTTTCCATTTGAAAGTGCTCTCTCTCAGTGAATGCGCTACATTAAATTGGCAGGCTAATTAACCTGTTTCGGCTCAAGTTGATTCAGGTCAGTCTCCTGACCAACAAATGCTTCGTAGATCACGCAGGGATAATGTAATAATCGTCGATCATCGATCGTCCCATTTAACAATTGCGATATTCGATTTACGGACTGGTATAATAAATTGAGTAAAGCTTTGGTGGTTGTGCGGGAAAAAAGGAAGAAAAGAAAAAAGAAAATCCGTCGAGTCATTGCACAATTTCAAGATCTCGGCAGACGAAGGACGAGGGAAAAAATGGCAACGTCTCTCGAAGCTGACGTTTTAATCGGACCCATCGAAATAACCGATAAAGTCGATCAATCACGTTAATTTGTCAAGCGGTAATTAATCGATGGGTCATTACTTAATTGATCGTGGCATTTTGCATCGCGCTCCCTCTGCTCGTCTCTCCGAGAATACACGCGAGAGCGTTCTCCGTGATTTTTGCAAGATTTGCTTTTTTCATTCGATCGTCCTCGGCGCGCATCGCAAATTGCATCTAATGAAATCTTACGTAATCGGGGCCGATGCTGATAAACGCGCAGGATTTTCTCGAAGCTTGGTACGAGTCGAGCGCAAAACTACCGACTAGACGCTATTGCTTCGATACTGCTGGACTTTGAGACGCGAACGATGCGCAAAATTGGTGAAACGATTGAAAATACACTATGACGGAGAGGAGGGGGAGGGGGGGGGGGGAGGAGCACCAAAGTGATTTTTAGCCTGTCATTGTCAATTTGCCGGTAGCGATAGGTGCAAACAATGAGCCAGGCAGGAATTACCGGCTAACGAGCGGCTGCGGCACCGTAATTTGATCCGACTGAAATGAAAAACCTTAAAGATGGCGTGACCTTGAAGCTACTACGGTGATTAGCATCGCTGAGGAGAGAATCGCATTATCGAGGATAGACAGAATCTCTTTCTCTCTTGGTTGAATTTCTTCACCGACCGGAAATGGCCGGAATAAACAAAGCGAATGATCAGCTGGACGGAAAATGTGTTGTAAATAAATTTGGCGAATTTATATTCGAGCGATTTATCATTGCGCAGTGATTTCGTACAAGAGGTAAACAATGCAAACGTTTTATTGAATAACGTTGGTGTTGTGTTGCATGAGTTAGGTAAGATCGGCTATATTTTCTTGAATGAAAGTCCCCTCCAGTTTGCTCTCACGCGAGAAGACTGGAATGAACGTGACTTCCTGCGCCTCGAAGCACTCACGGAGAGAGGCTCTCTCGGCTCACCTGCCAGCTACGGTCAGTTGACTTCCGGTAACCCCACGGTCATCCAGCATGACTCTTCTCCCGACACTTCCGCTCTCGTTTCGCCAAGCTCTGCCAGATCAGTCGCGTTTTGTCCTCTCTCTCTCTCTCTCTAGCACTGGACGGATATATTAATCGATAGACCACGAGGGTGCATTGTGTCGAGGAGAAACGATAAATTAGCAGGCGGAAGAACGAAAAAAACAAAAGTTAGCTTGAAAGAGTTTGTAAATCAAAACAGAGCTCGTCCTTCGAGTGACAAACTTTTATATATATATATGTATATATCGTATCAACGCATACGCGTTCTCACGCTTTCAATCCAATCCAATCCTCCTCGTATCACTGAGATTATCAAACGGGGCTTCTTCTACATCGGCTTCCTAGTTATAATAAAGCTGGCAAAAAATCCGGCAAAAACCTGCTCAGCCTTCGGCAAGTATGGACCAGCTTCTGCTCTCTTCCTACCCTTCCTGGACACGCTTCTACCTTCATCCTCCTTATATTTACCATTAATATCCGTTAATCGACCGTCGCCGTTTCTTCTCACCATTCCTACTTCCGGTTTCTCGATAAAACGCCTCGGGAAATCCACTTTTTGCTTTCTTCGTTTTCTTCTATAATTCTTATCTGCTTTTAATTATGAATGGAGAGCAGTGATTAGTGTCGGAGGAATTATTATATGAGAATGAAGTTTGCGTAAAGCGGCAAACTTACCGGTTGCTACGTTTTTACAGGAAGGGATTTCCGGCAGGATCGTAAAGGATCGGTTGGCGATGGCTTCTGGGCCTCTTTGCGCGGATAGTTCGCACCTGTTGCTCGCGATTACAGCCGAGTCGACGGCGTGCAAGAGCAGCGGCGGAGGAGCTCTAGTAGAGTCGACACACGTTTTCCAGTTAATTTATCGAAACGAATGCGGCGTAACCGGTTAGGGCTTTCCCCCCTATCCCCTCCTCTTGTGTTGCTCTCCTCTATGTTCGCACAACCCCCCCCCCCCCCCTCCCCCTTCTCTCCGTCACCACTCCGCCCAATACCCGAGACAACGCGTATAAAATATTCTCCTTGCCTTCGCAACATAACCTATAAGCTAGCCCGCATCTATTTCTGGGTCGATCATGCATCCCCCGTACTCTTTACGATCGGTAATTTCCGCGAACTCTTCCTTTTCGCCAATTTTTATCGAGCGAGATCTCTCTCTCTCTCTCCCTGAGCAGAAATTAAAACGTAATGGCCGCTGCCGGAAGCTACGCGAGATTTTTCTTACCCGTCTTCGCATTAATCACGACGAATAACGTCCTCGCGTAGCTACGAATTATCCGTTGCTTAAGTGCTGTTTGCGTTACGGCCTCGCTGTAATTACGTTTACGTTCGAGATCCACCAAGCGTTCCATCGGTCAGTCGCGAAACGCGAACATAACCTTTTTTAATTGCACCAGTCGTTCAAAACAGTTCAAATGGTTTTTGTACCTCCATTCTTATAAGAAAAGTAAATCAAACGCGATATAGAGAGTATCGGCAGTGCTATTGCAGCGCCCCCAACGGAAATGTCTTAATATCCACGCTAAGAATAATGAATTTCTGTCTCTAGCCATTAGAATGGCTTCTCGATCTCGCCTTTTAGTCTTTATGTAACGTCCTGCGGACTCTGAATGCCCGCAAACCGCTTACGCAACAATTAAACTTTCGACCGAATTAATCAATGTCCGATCGGTAATGAAAATTTCTAGCTCGCGTGTGATTATTTTTTTAGGTTATGTTTTTCCGCCGTGAGTCAACCGCCGTGAGTTTTCCGCGCGACAGAAAGTCCGGTCGCGCGAGGCATGAATGAACGACGCCAGGACAAGGCGTCCGAATGAAGTCGGTAGCGCTCGCTTCGTACACTCCACTACTTTCCATGTGTATGTGTGTGTGTGTGTGTGTGTGTGTTTGTACCGAGCAGGCGAACCTACAGCGAGCAGAAGCTGAATCGAGGGGAACGGCGTAAATAGATGAATAGAGAAGCAAGCTCAATGGACGGGGAAGGATGGATGGAAAAAAGATGGCGGTATAAATAGAATAAGACGTTGGAGAGTGAAATGGACAGTTGAATGGATGACAAAAAGAGAGAGGGAGGTGGGGTGGGGGGAGGCTGTTTGAATATAAAGAACAACAGCGCAGATTGGTGCTTGTAAAATTGATAAGAAACGATGAGGGAGGTCGGGGTACCGATAGGTAATGATAAGTGTATATTAACTGGGGCGCGGCGGAGGGGCTGAATATGTAAAAATTATTATGTAGCTCGATAAAAGCAAAAAAGTCGAGCACGCGGAGAAGAACGGCTAAAAAGAGATGGCCGTATAAATAGAATGACGCTCTGAAATAAGAGTTGCCGAGGAGAGCGGCAAAGAGGCAAAGAGAGGGGGAGAGGGGAGTAATGTTAGTAGTGGGAGAAGTGGAGAGGAGGTCAGAAGCAAGAGGAGGAGATGGGGAGAAACTTGGCACGCCATCGAGTGAGGGAGAGCGAGTATTCATTCATAAAACTAAGTAAGCGAGCAGCGCTTGCCAACTCTCTGCTCGTCCCCAACTAAACTCTCCAGTCTCTCTTTCTCCGGATGGTAGCAAAAAGCCAATATTTTGCGACGAGAATAATTTTTAATTCCGTAGCCAGGCGAGTTTTTTCCTCGCTTTTTAACGACCTCCGTGGTTATAGCAGAGGGGAAAATAGTACGGGGGAGAGATGTTCGTTACTCGTGGCGTGTCCAAGTGGACTTAGCCAGCCGTGACACGGCGCGATGTCGAAACGACCACGAGCAACCGTCTGTCCGTCCCGTCCATCTTCGTTTTCGAGTAGCCGTGTGCTCGTCCTACCGTGGAAAGCTCAAAATTCAGCTCCTGCTTTGCGCCAATCTCGCGCACGTTACCAGCTTCTTGTTTTCTTCGGTTTTGTTTTGCTAGGAGCTCCTTTTCTTTCTCGAAGGTCAGCCTTCTCCCTCCCTCCGGAGTCGCCGTCTTTTTCTCCGGCTTCTGTCTTTCTTCGCCGTCCCAACACCAACCTCTCTCTGTTTATCTCGGCAACTAGCACACAAGCATAGCAGCAGCAGTCCGAGTTAGCGCGCGCGTCCCCTCCTCTTCGTCGTCTTCATCGGGTCTTCCTGCCCTTCGTCTCTCTCTCGTGTACGCGAGCGAACACTTACCTGCGGAACGCGCTCGTACGTGCTCGGTGGCGCTTCATTCCGTGAGAGATCTATGGATTCGCGATACGTTTCGAGTAGTTTTCGTCATTTCTCCCTCCCCACCCTGCCCCTCCCCACCCAAGCGTCCCCGTTCTGTTTCCTTACCTCACATAACCCCCACCATCCATCGTATTATTCTCAACCCACAACAACACGCTCGATGGAATATACCACTAGAGTGTTTTCGTGAAATATTCATTGATCCTATCCCTCTCGATATTTTCAATGCTGCTTCGGTGATTCTGGTGATATATACGGTGTGCACAAGTGAGCAGAGTGATAGAGTTGATATTTTCGGAAGTGTCCTAGCCACGGGTGTTTGCCGCCGCCACCACGCGGCAAACGGCGAAAGTGTTGCGCAAGCGATTCGGAAATAGCCTGCCACGGGTCGCAGTTATGAATTGATAGCAAACACATGGTGGACACGAAGCTGCAGCTTGCCGAGAGAGCGTCGTTCAGCAAGTTTCCTTCGTGGGACAAATTCCCTCGGATTAAGAATCGAGGAAGGAACAGAGATGATGCTTTCTTTGGACTATCGAAGTTTGTTTTGGTAGGATTCAAGGGAATCGGCCAGAGCAGCACTCGTGTATGTTGACTGCTGCGACACTTACAGCGGAATGGGAATCAAGGTCATGAAGTCCTTTGGCAGGCCCAGAGGTACATTTTCACTCTAATCGAAAAGTTTGTCGATTCGGTATTAATGATTTTGGCGTTCGGGCAGCCTTAACGGGGGCGGAAGTGACGTTTTTCGACGAACGCTGGATTAGCGCTGCGGTGGCAGGAACGGCGAAGGAACGTGACCCCAAGCTCGACGGATCGCAGCAGATGTTGTCGATGCCGCACGACCGCAACCTGCATCTCACCCCCGAGCCTTGCTCCCGATGACACTTCCGGTACTTGGAGGGACTCGATCCTCCCAAGGCGCGTGCCTCGCAAAGACGCTTATTTATTTCTAGTAGCGCTGTGGCATCGTAGTTCTCCTCGGGCTTTCTAATAGCGAAGGGTGCTCGCTCGGCTACACCAGGCGCTATTTACATGAACAAAACGGATCGAGTCATTGGCGCAAACCGGTTGCCGGGAAACGCTCTGCTCTGCTTCTATCGTTCTATCCACCCGAGACCGAGCCTTCTCCCTCGTGCCACCAGAGCAGAGCACAGGCCAATAAAATTTCATTCAAATTATTTATCGCAGCCACAGTCCGCGAGCGTTATGGAAATTTGATTCTCCGCTGACCCAGTGCAATGACCCAGCATTCTTTTTCCATAACTCCCTCCCCTCCCTTTCCCCACCCCCCATTGTCTACTCACATATTCGCACTTTTAACCCGTCGCTTTGCGACTCATCGCGCGACCGCTAGATGGCGCCAGTGGCGCCGTTCCTCGCTGCACACGCCACCGTTCGAGGGCGCGCATTCCCCATCGCATTGTTTGCCCGCGGAAAAAGCTCGTGCGTCTGGTCGTTGTTTGTGGGAAAATGTGAAAAAGAGGGCTGGAGGAAAGTTGGGAAGAAAGAAAAGATAAGAGTTCGTAGTAATCTCTCTGGACGGTTAATCAGACTGACGCGATAATTGGTCCAGGGAGCGCAATCGCGGCATTGGCAGCGTCTCAGGAAGTCCACAGGACGAATGGCGTCGTTTATCAGCGACGCACGCGTCTATCGCGGCGAAACACGCGGTTTACTGATAACAAACTGCTAACAACAATGCCACTTGCTTCTTGTTAACTTTTCCTCTTATCTATCTCGTTGCTCTTCCACTCGTTTACAAATTAACCTAGCGCCGAGTGCTCAGTGAAGTTTTTCGTCGTAACCTAACCTCTATCCACCTGTTGCTATCCTTCGTGGCTCGATGGAACCGTCTCGCACACACCACCCTGACTGACTTATCAGCAACCTATCCCCACTCCTCGCACATCTCTGACCTCGACTCCTCCCCTAAAAACGCACACGTGTTTTCCCCCAGCGTAAACACATTTCTGGCAGCCTGTTATTTCAATGTCCATTCGAACTCGACAAAACAAACGAATTCCCTTCTACGACATCCGCTCTCGAAAAATTATCCTTATCTCGATTTCTCTTCTAGCAGAAATAAATTCCATTGGGGCTATTTTGAAAGAATCTTTTTTTCGACCACACCCCGCCAGATAACGAGCGTGTCGAGAGGCTAAGATTTTCAAGAATTTTGCAGATAATTATTTTATCGTTAACGGGAGCAAGAAGAACTGGCATGGCAATCCCGATGGAGAAAACCACAAATTGCTGGTTAGAGCGATAAGTATGGAGAGAGAGAGATAGCAGGCCCGCAAAGCAGGAAAAAGGGACTGTTGTGCGTCAACGTTATATACTGTACGCTGTATTATATTGTAACATCTGGTGAGTAGGGCTCTGAAGCGTCAAGGAAAAAGTCTACTGGAAAATTGGATCGTTTATCACGACTCGTTTAAACCGTGCCATCATTAATAAGCTCGAATTTTCGTAGGAAAAGATGCGAGGCTCGAGCAAGACGTTGGTTTCTCGCGAGAAGGCAATACTGGCGCGCGCTGTCTCACTCAGTATGCAGTCTTGATCAGTTTAACGGACACGGGGCACGTGCTGCAACGACGTCTCTCCTCACGCTGGCTTATCCCTCTATCCTCCCGAGGCTAAGTAAGCGGCAGCCAAACAACTGTCGCAGCTGTTTCATCGTCCTCTTCTTAGCCGAAAAAACCATAGCCACGCGCTCATTTCCAAAATCTCACCATCATACTTCTCAGTCGGCTGGTACCATCTGTTTCATCCCTGCCTCCGCAGGAATTAATCAACATTACCATAAAAACGCTTAATAAACCTGAAGAATAATCGTCGATCGCGACCAGTCTGAATAATGCATCGAGCCTTCAATTTTATATTGAAAATGTTCATTGCTTCCTTGTAAACAAAATCACTATCCTGCTCTTATCGAGTTTTAAGTGCAGTAATGTACCATGTGTGTGTGAGGGACTTTGTACAAAAGAGTTTACACAAGAGAATCGTACAATGACTGGATGGGAAGTATGTGCAATTATGCTCGCACTACTTTTATTCTACACAGGAGTCTTTTCTGAGAATATGTAACATATATATATATATATATAAAAGCACGCAAAGTCGTTGCTTTCAAATTTTCCTCTTTCTTTACATTTTCTTTTTGTCATGAAATCCACATCGTCGTCTGCAATTGGAGGAGAGAAAGAGAGCACCGCATTAATCGAGTGGAAATGCAAATGATCAATGACCCATATAACCCAAGCGACACTTGACCTCTTCGCTCAACATAAATTTGCATAGGAGCGCGTTATTTGCGACCAAAGTGATACCAGGATCTCCATACTAATTATATCGATAGACGGATATATTAGCTTCGTTTGGTAACCTTAACCTTCGTTTGCTCGAAAACTTGGATTTGGATTTTCCGCTTATACGTACTGCTGCAGTAGTAAAATACAAGGGTAACTCGTCAGTTTGCCAAGCTTCCATAAACGGTCTTCGCCATAGGCGTACACTTGGGGAAAAAGTTGCTTGATTTTCTAACGTACTATGCTACAAGGAATTACCCAATGAAGTGAAGTTGGCTGAAAATTCAACATTATTGTTTCAACTGTACAGTATAGGTTATAGTCCTTTGGTAGAGTATTTCAAACTTCTATAAATGGTGCTCGTATCATAGGAGTAAGCATTTAGGTTGCATTAGAATTGCGCATAAAGCGCAATGAAATCTACAGTTTATGTCACGATTATTATAGAATTTAACCGTTTTCTGCGCGCATACGCGCAATTCGCTATACATAGATCCTTAAGTATTATCTCGTTGATTTTTATTATAGAAAATATCACTTTATGAAGTGAAGTTAGCCGAAAGACGAACGAATCAATTTCTTCGCAACTGTACAGTGTATAGACTATAGTCCTTCGTTAATTCTCAATGCTTCCATATACTACGCTTGGTATAAGCGTACACATAGAGAGATTGTGTGTCTTCAATTTCTCTGCGATAATGTAGTATTTATATAGAGAAAAATAAAACGAAACCAAGTTTCGACCAACTGCACCGTACCCCGTCTACAATCCTCCCATTTACACGCCGTAGTAAACTATAATTAATTGCACCTGCTACCGACGATATCTTTCTGTTTAGACAATTTTCCGTCCACCATAACAATTTCTCGCTACTCGCTACTTTTGCATAATTACACACTCCATGCTTGCCAACACAAACGCAGAAAACAACAACATAAATACATATATATACTAAAAACCTGCACAAAAAAAAATAAAAAACAAAGTGGACAAATCTCACTCTGCATTCTCGTAAGTAAACTCCAATGGAATATTCGCTATTTTCCATCTCGTGTCGCAAGAGAATTTGCCAGCGTAATCCCGGTGAAAGCTGAACTAAAGGGTACATCGTCGCAGTTCCTGTGGCACAGATACCTTCACGCCGAGTTTTCAGCCTGGCGACGAGTTGGAAAAATTAAAATTTCGATATTGTACCGTCGCACGCTTCTGCTGGCGCTTTGGCAAAATTTTTTAGTCAATTGTCATTCCGCCTGCGATTCTTCGTCGCGGCACGTGGTGGGTTTCCGAGGAAACTCCGCCGGAGCTATTTTAGGGCCATTGCTCGATGAGATATCAAGCGAAAGAAGATTCCTCGCGTCAATTCGATTATGAATTGCGCGATGAAGGGACAAAGAAACGCGCGATAAATTTTGCATAGCCGGCATATAGTGTACAGGGCGATACAGTATAGCAGTAGCAAAAGAAGAAAGTAGGGGGGGGGGGGGTGGGATGAGTGTGGATGCACCTGCACCTGCCTCTACCGGTTGCACCCCTCTTCGGGACGATCCTATCTAGGATATATATAGTATATGTTGCTCGAGTGCCCCTCCGTGACACCTGACGCCCTTCTTCTTATTCTATATAGTAAAAAAGAAAATATATATAGCTCTCTTTCTCAGTTCTCACCCATGCTGGATTCTTACAAACGTTTTTCCATTTTCATTCGGTTTGCAAGACTGCTACCGGCATGAGAAGCACCATTAAGCTGCCTTCTCACATACCTCTATATAGCACTTGTCGCTTCGTTTTACATGGCTGCCCCGCGACGATTAATCCTTCTCTTCTCTCTCCCCCCCCCTCCTACCCCCTCCCTGCCCCCTCACGAAATGTTATTAATTTTTATTATTCCTTTCAAGAGAGTGCGTGCGTGCGCGGGTTGTTTTTTGACCTGGCAATCCAGCAATTCGACGAAGCGTGAAATGCGGTTAACGGTTGGCAAACATTAGCAGTTTAATGGCGCTCGAATTGGAATTATAATAAAATAGGCGTAGCTTAATGGCCGACCGTGCGGCGACTAGCGATTATTTCAAAGAATTATTACGAAGAGTTTCGTTTGGTCTATTGTTGCAGATATACCGGCGCAAGTACCGCCACTAACGCCTGGGACGAACAAGAAGATGGCCGAGGCCCTCGAGGCGTCCTTCGCCTCTTGGGAAAAGGAACGCATTCGTTTGAACATAACTAAAGGTGAGGGATAAGCAGCTGATTGATTGTTAATTAACTGGTCACTTTAATTGGTTTCTTGAAATTGTTTCGTTGATTGAGAACGGGGTATCAATTTTGGGCCAGTGTATAGCTAAATTGGTCCCAATGACGTAAGAATGATAAATTTCGTTGTGGGGCGACAAGAAGATGGCTGGAGTGTTTGAGGTAATTTTTGTTTCTTGGGAGAAGCAACGTATTTATTTATCCGTTATGAAAGGTGAGCAATAGAGCGTGTTGATTGGTAATTAATATTGTTACGTTTAATTCAAAATTTAAATTGGCTTTATGTAGTTGTTTCGTTGATCGACCTAGAAAGTATATAAAGCAGGGTTTTGGTTGAACAAGAAGATGACCCGGGACTTCGGACGTCCGAGCAACGGAAAACATGGAATGAAAAATATATTTGACAATTGATCAATATCGTCGAATTCAAAGCAAAACGTAAAATAGTTTAAGAATCAACGAATGATTTAACGTAGGAAATCACAATGAAGGAATTTACAGGAATCGGAACAGAAGAGAGTACATCCTTCGCCTCTTAAGCGAACAAACGCATCCCCATGCAACCACAATGCAAAATGAGGAATAAATGTCTGATCGATAATTAATATCGTCGAATTGGAAAAAATGTGAAGTGGTTTGAAAAATAAATTGGATGGTTAAAAAGAATATAGGTAGAAAGTGGGGGGATGCGATGTGACGCGATGTGCGACGAGGCGGCGATGTTCAGGAATTGTGAATGTGATGTTGATGGGTCCCTGATGGGGAGCCGATGGCACACATCCGGTATGCGCATTGAGAGCCACGCGGGTGTGACGTTACTTCCGGTCTACATGGCCCGAGTTCGTACCCTACGGCCAGATCACCTCCAGTCTGACCTCCGTGAACCTCAACGAGCAACCTCGCACCGTTCCACTTCAGCCCGAGCGAGACCATTCCTTCTAAAGGGGTGGGGGCGACAGATTAGAATTTTCATAACACGTCACACTGATAATGCGCCCCTCAAATACAACAATTTTCAACTCTCTTCGCTACGAAGCAAAACAACGACAAAAAGATTCGCCGAGCATTGCTTTTGTCAAAACGACAAAAATTCCATCAATATCTGCTCGAGGTAAAGAGAAACAACCGAAGAGATTTACTCGGAATTCTTGACAGAATTCAGCAGTGCGGAGAATAAATAAAAAGAGACGAAGAGCATATATAATTTTATTAATGTAACTATTGGGAAGGAAAATTCCTCGAGCAAAATATCTTACAAACCTTTCGCGTTTAGTAGAGAAAACTAAAATCAATTTTCAACAAAATTGCAAAGTTAAGTAAATCGTGAAAAACTATACATAATAATTATATGAAAGAGAGAGAGAGAGAGAGAGAGAGAGAGAAATATGGCTGAAAAAAATCAGAGATGCAACAGTGCACCGAGTCCAATATGGATTTTGAATAAATCATAAAAAAGAGTGCGTCAGAGACGGGGCTATCTGACGTCTGGAAAAGTTATCGGGAATGCACGGCGCATCGTTTATATCGCCTCTTCCCAACAGGTGCTTCCAGCGTCGATGCACGTACCACGAGACGCCCATAAGCAAATTCCACCTCCCCCCTGCCCATGTTCCATTTATTGCCGTTAAATGGACAAAAGAAAAACTAGTACAATATTGACAAAGAGCATTATTCCGGACGACACCTGTATACCGAGTTTATCAGTTTGGCCGCGGGTAAACACAATCCAGCCTAAACCAACCGAAATCACAGTCGAATCCTCGATTCTATCGCGAGCGTGCTCATGTTTGAGCTCCCTCCCCTCTCCACCAGCTGCCTCGTTATCTTTATTAGACGATTATCTCTCTCTCTCTCTCTCGTCGTAACGACGCTGCATTCTGAAAACACTTCCATTCTTTCACTCGTAGTGAGAATAAAAGCTGTGATTTTTCTTTTTCAGCCAGTTTCCAACTAGAGAGTCGAGTTTATTTTACACGACGTTTTATTGCACCAGTCCACTTTGTGTACGAGCAGGCGATTTCTAACGAAGCCCCAGCTGCAATCGCACAGATACACGCGTATCCGAGAAATATTCGTCAGCGTGGAATAACAAGTGAAAATGGAAATTACGAGTCGATTAAAGAAGCATAAAAAAGGAAAGGAAGAGATGACGAAGAACGATACGTTTTTCAGGCCCACTTGGTATGCGGGAAAATGTTCGTTAGGAAAATCAGCGTGGAAATTATGCAAGAGGGAGGATATAGGCTGAATCCTAGATTCGTGTGGCCAGGTAGCCTCCAGCGATCCCATCGATATCTCCAATCGCTGCCTCTGCTTCTCCTCTTGCCTCTTCCTCGCTCTCGAAGATTCTCACAGAGTCCTCGCGTGACGGCGAGAGCGAAAAACCTCAGCTTCGCGAACGAAGGAACGCGAGAGAAACGCAGATCGAAAATTCCCTGGGAAAACCTTCAGGATTTTCCCGCCATTTTTCTCGCTCCGCGAGTCGACGCCGAAGAGGACGATGGGACGATCGTCGCTGGCCATCTTTGGTGCCAGCAATACCGAGAAACATTGGAATGTCCCATTTGAGGTGCGCGCCCATATTTGCACGCGTGTCTTGCATTGTTCCTCCAAGCTTGTATCTCCGACGAGTAAAAGTACTGGCCGACTCCTAATGCAAACAGAAATTACGTCTCGCTTTGCTGCCTTTTTTCCCCTACACTTTTCTATTGGAAATTGTTGGAGGATTCGATCGAGAGTGTATCTGCGAGTGCGAAGGCATTCGATTGGCAGGAGTGTGGTTTATCGAAGAGAGAGATGGAGAACGAGTCTGTTAACAATGCTGACAAGGAATAAGTTGTACAAACAGCGGCGCGAACTTCAAACAGTCCAAGCATCGGTCGGTTCCTTTGAGGATGCCGTTATAGAGACGCTTGGCTCGCTCTTTGCTCACCTTTTCTATATATATATATATATATATATATATATATATATTAACACGTAAAGCTCACGTGTACTGTATAGTATTCCAAAGATTCTCCAAGGAAGTTTCCCGAACTCGTTCATTCATGAGACCAGATTGGTAATAAAATTTTAGTTGCACACTCATTAAAATTTGTTTCGTTCGATTACAGATCCACGACAGTGGTCGGAAGCAGCTGTCGCCCATTGGTTGCACTGGGCGATCAGGGAATTCTCATTCGAGGGTGTAGCGATGCAACCTTGGCAGCACATGACTGGCAAACAGATTTGTGCCATGGGGAAGGAATCCTTTCTGGCACGTGCTCCGGCTTTCATGGGTGACATACTCTGGGAGCACCTTGAACTCCTGCAGAAAGGTTAGTCGCCGATCTCTTCGAGTTTGGCCCAGTGCTTTTTGCTTTATTCGAGAGAGAGAGAGAGAGAGAGAGAGAGAGAGAAGTTGCAAAATTCACCTGATTCCACCATGCAACGATGAGGGGATTCCAATAAGAGACACGAAGAGAGACGGAGATCGAATTTCTGTAAATAATTGCAATGTCACGGTTGCAGGTAGAGCAAAAACAGGGGCTCTACAATGACGAAATCCCAGCTCGGGGCCGCCGCGCGCCCGGTTGAATCGGCACTTTTTATTCCGCTCTGGTCCCTCCTGAACACCCCCTCCAGTACGAAATAGTGAAAAGGACGACCATAGAAACTGGTGTTCCGGATATCCTGTGCCTTCCAGAATGCTCCTATGCCATTACGCGTTGCCACTTGTGTGGTTTTGCCCTCACGAAAAATCCACTCGAGTTTCCATCTACTACCAGTCTCTCTCTCTCTCTCTCTCTCTCTCTTTCTCACTCGGTTAATGTTGTAAAGAAACCCCCGCTCGTCTTTTCCTGCGAGACTCCACAATGAACGGAGTCCCTGCTCATCACTCGATACTGCACATTAGTTTTCGTACAGGATGCACCGAAAACACGGCGAATTGTTCGCCAGTTTCATATATACTATATTTACATCTCCGTGTTTGATTACGAGAGAATCTCGAAGGAACAAACAAGTATATAGAGTCTCTTGGGCAAGGATAGTCAAGAGTGTATAGGAGACTATTTCCGAGAGACAGGAAGTGGAGGTTCACCCATGATTTAACTCCCGCTGAGCAAATAAAAGCCGTGCTTCCTATAAACGAAACGATCCGAGGAACCCCCCCCCCCCCTCCCTCCCCCTTCTCCTCCTACTATCACCGATTCGAGTCTGTCCTAACGAAGCGCGTTGCGCAAATATTGCTAACTAGCGAAACGATAAAATCTTCGGTATACATTTTCATGCGCTCCCCGAGAGGCTATTAGTCGATATTATCGAAAAATTCGCAAGACTTTTTGCGGCCAATTATAATAATCGCGATACGGTTTCGCGAAACTCTGCGATATTTGCGAAAGGACACGCTCGGCTATGCCTGCAATTGTAGAATTTCGGCGAGTTTCTCGAAGAACCATCGGGATGATCATGGCAGGTGATGACGATGATGACGATAATGATGCAAAACTTTGGCAATTCGTAGGGAGATTGGACGAAAAAATATTGCGCAAGGATTCCGGTTATGAAAATATTTCTTGCTGTCAGTTACGTGAAAGTCCAATTATATATAGTTGTGTGTATATGTACGCGTGCGGTGCGATACGTGCGATGGGATTGCACTGTCACACTCGAGAAAGCACGCGCGCTTATCTCCGAGTGCGCATGCGATTTCTGAAACTTTTTTCAAAATCCAGAGAAAAATCAGTCTCGATTGTCAGGATGTCGATGTTGTACAGTTATAATAATACCCATCTCTAGAACGTAAGTATATATATATATAGCTATATTGGGTAAAAGTCAGAGAAACGAAAGCAGATGGCAGAAGAAAAGGAAAGAAACGAAAGGAGGTTTGAGGAGAAATTTTCTTGCTTTTTCAAATGCAGATATCAGCAAGGACAAGTCAGCAGCGAGCGTGGTGCCAAGCAGTTTGTACGAGAGCGTATGCGTGCCAGATTTAGGTGATTTTATGGGCTACCAAGGTCCACCGGGGCAGAGGAGTCCAGCCACCTCCATCGTACCGAATCCTCCGGTGGGACCACCAACCGGAAACCAATCGGCAGCTACCGTCCCACACCTTCCGGTCTCGTGTACCAATACCGAAGGTAAGTCGTCTTCGTCGCGCGACTCTCCGCTTCTGTTCTGTCGTCCAGAGTGACGGAGACAAAAAATTCTTGATAAATGCGTTCGAGCCAAGAGTTCGTCCATTCATGCTGGAGAACAGCAGTCAGGAGGAGGAGGGGGGGGGGGGGGGGAGGGGAGAATGTATAATCTCGGGGGCACAATGAGACAAGCGACTCTTAAGAAAGTGACGGGAGCCGCACGGAGAGCCAGATTCGAAAGCCCCGCCGTGCGTGTTTATCGAAGCAGGTGTGTATATCGCTGGATTAGAAAAATTCTGGTCGGACAAGGCGGAAAACGAATGGCGAGTGCAGTAGGTATATATATATGTGTGTATATACGTATGTACAAAGTGGAGGAGCGCTCGCGATCCCAAAGGAAAGCGTTGCGATTCGCGACTCGCGACACCCAGCAGTTTCCCATTCTTACGTCAGATCTCTGATAATATCTCGCCAATTGTGTCACACCACGCTCATTATCGTCCGCCAGCCATACCTATCGAATTATCTTGGAAAACCTGCTATTTTACTTATTTAACTTTATAATGCTTCGAATTTTATTACTCCTTCACCGCGGCCTTTTATCACTTCGCAGGAAAATCTGTAGTGCTCCAACAATGAGATTGACATTTCTCCTTGGTGTGTATCTCTGTACTACATGCATATTATATATATATATATATAGTATATTATCCCGTATAATCAAGTTTTTCCCAAGCCTCGCAATCAGTCTTCATTCACACACGGAGTCATCAATGGAAGGTCGCGCGATTTCACTTATTCCTTAGAAATCGAGTCATTAAAGGTACACTCGCACCAAACGATTCCTTCCCCATACGCAATAACCTTAGCCGTGATTCGTTCAACGTCTTTTCGCAAAAACTTTTTCGTCAAGCCTCGTCGATTCCCACGCGTGAAAACTCGTCGTTCTCCATACCTTTGCATTCGGCCAGTGAGATTTTCTCTATATGTATATTTAGATTAAAGAGATATATCGTTAATGACTGCGAATTGCGCATTATTGTTGTGGAAACTCCGTGCAATTCAAGTGTTTGGATCTATAGCGAATCACTGTGGATCAAATGATAAATTCGTGTAGTGTTTTGGAACGCTCTTATATTGAGATAAGCTACAAGAATATGCAATAAAAAATCGGGGATTCCATTTAAAAAACTCGAAGGTGATTTTAATCATTTCTATACGCAGTCTCTTCTTATATGTTTTTGTGCGATTTACAGCCTCCCACAGGCAAAAATAATGCACTTTTTGAACATTTCATAATGTATTCAGAGTAGATACTTCAAAAGACACCCGATATAAGGTTCAAACACGTGTAACGCCACAAGACTAGAACGTAAAATTTAATTTGGCTACGTAACTACAAAATATATGTATTTTGCACGAAGCATCTTTCGAATGCAAACGGAAAAACTAGAAAAAGGTCCTATGAAAAGTTAACACCTCTGGTACAGTTAACGAGGTGAAATATTCTTAGTTCCATAGTTCTATGCTCCGGGGCGTTGGGGCGTGTCAAGTGCCTCACCCTAGATGAACGAGATTATTGCTAATGACTGCGAATTGCGCATTATTCTTGTTGAAACTCGGTGCAATTGAGGTGCGTTTTGGATAAAAATAAATATAAGAATAAGAGTGAAGAGGAATGGAATGGAATGGAAAATATTGTAACGCGTGGCTTTGAAGTAAGAATTATAGGAGTGGCGTGGAGGAGGGGGGGGGGGGGGTTGCACTGACCGTGGATGAACGAGGGGAAAGTCCTGTTTGCACGCTCCGTTGCCAGCAACGTTCGCGAGGAGGACTCTCGGTTCTCCTTCACCTTCTTCGGTCTCGTATATTAACATATATATATATATATATATATAATAATACCAGTAGCGACAAAATTCTACAGCGAAGCCTAGGCAATAATCTCTTCGGTAATACCTCTCACGTATAATGGAGAAACCTCAGCACGATGTCCATCCACCCTTTCATATATGGACTTGACGAAATACAATATAGAAATAATTCGACGGAGGCTCTCATTAGGAATTAGGTAGCGCGCGTGTCATTGAATGTTTTCAGGGTCGAGGGGTAGAGGGGGGGGGGGGGGTGCTGATCAAAATGCCTCGTGTCAGCGATTGGTCGAGCAGTGTCGCCTTTTTTGGCCAGCGTCGACTCGACGTTTTGCACGCGTGCCAGTCGAATCGCGTCGCGACGCCAACTAGCCACGCGCGCGCATTTCGCTAATTTTCCTATAAATATGTTATTGCAGCCTCGTCGCATTGATCCGCGGAGAGAAATATTTCCACTCGTGTGTATACACCATTGCAGTGGACCGTGAATATCGGTGAATTTTTCCGGTGGCACGAACGAAGGGTCGAGTGAGCGGAAAAAGGGATGGGGTGGGCGCAGGTTGTATTCATCCGGCCGGTTCATTCATAGCTCGGCGGAGAGGGAGGGGGGAGGGGGTACGTGCAGCAAACTACAAAGCCTGGACTGCTCATTCAGCACTCACCGCACGATGCTTTACGTGTCTTCGATTCTGCTTACGTATACTCTCTTCCTCTCCCCTCTTCTTTCCTCCTTAGTTGCGTGAAAGTAGCAGCAAATGGTAAACGTAAACAATAACAAAGGTGAATAATTGACTGGAATATATCAGATTTTGTTGGGAAAATGAGAGGAAAAGACAAAATGGCGTTAGTGTAGAACGCGGTCTCTCTTACTCTTTGCGCTTATGGTTGCTCGAAAGTCAGAGTGAAAAGTAACATGTTTAATGACTACATTGCAATTTAAAGTTTTATTTGGAAAAGAAGCGTAACGAGGATTTCTGTGGGACGCAAAGTCAGTCTCGCTGCTTGCCTTAGAAGTGAACAACCACGAAGCTAAATAATTAAATGAAAAATTGAATGTTTCGTGGAAAAAGAAAGAATTGAAGAGTAGCTGAAGAGAGTGAAAGTAAAAAGGGGGTTCGTATAGGAGTTTGGGGGATGGACGGGCAAAGAGCGTGCGAGGACTATCGAGGAGAGAGATAAAGGGATGAGGGGGGAGGGGAGGGGGAAGCTCGCGTTACAACCGGAAGTCGAGGGTCGGTAAAGGAGGAGCCCGATATTCCAGGAGCTCCTAGATAGTTTTATAATGTCCTCCGGTGCTCCTCCCTTAATGCTCCTTTAATACACTACGCTAAAAAGGGGGAGAGAGACGAGATTTCCAGCCCTCCTCCTCCTTTTTCTTCCTCTCTTTCTTTCCTTTTTTTCATTCTTCCTTGCTTCTACCCGAAGAACAGATGCCTTCAAGAACGTTGCACAACTAGTTTTATGCATCTTGCATTCTCTCACCTTTCAAACGTTCCTCCCCATTCTTATTTCTTTTCTAACGCGCGTACATGCGCTACCGCTAACTACAAATTTGTACGGTTTTATTGGATTACTCAGTCCATTATTATAATACAATTTAAGAGAATAATAATAGTAGCTTTGTGTATGCACGTATATAACGCTCCATTATATTGTACGTAGGAGAGTCTTTCTTTTCTCTTCATGCACGATTTTTCGTCATGAAATAATTGAGCGATGATGGTACTAGTTATCATTATACCGTAAACATTGTTTCCCCTAAAGAATGACCAATGAAGGAACATCGTCCGGCTATTCTTTCCTCGTTAGAGCAACGAGGCAAAAGCACTTGAAAAATTCGTAGACGTTTGTTATATGGACAATTAAGATTCGTACTACGGTTGTGTCCTCGTATACCCATGAGCAACGTCATTGGACGAACTTATGGTGTTTCAAGGATCGGGAGAGTCCAATCGATGCGAATGTTGAATGAAAATGTTGCTGCAATGCTGCAGAGATATACCATATAATGGTGTTTGTCGAGTTTCATTGCATGGAAGGACTTGGAGGGCCTATTTTCGAAAGAGCGTGCGAGAGGGAGAGAGACCGGATGCGAGGGAGGGGCTGGGGTAAGAGCTCAATGTTCGGTAGCTCTCTCGCACGTGATGCAGGGGGGGACCGGAAGTTACGTCCCCCCTCGTCTCGTGCCTCGTCTACTGTGTATGTACAAGACAGTAGTCGGTATAGGCTCTATATATATATATATATATATAGTAAACTATATAGATGCTGTCCCGTACAACGAAGCACCGAACAATAGGGACACGAGTTGGATGCGCCTTCTTCGCCACTTTCCACCCCCTTTCAACCCTCCATTCATCCCTCCATCGCATCGTTTCTTCTCGAAACTCGATCTCACGATTTTCCATCTCTGCTTTTCCAGTTTCTCTTATAAATCTGCAGAGACAGCTTCTGAAAGATCTCTGAAGAGAGCTGCGGCGAGGCCATGGGGAAAGGGTTGCACCAAGTTAGCCCAGTTACGGATCTATTTACGTCCGGCCAAAAGCCATAGTTGGCTAAAAACGTCCCAGGCCCAATGCCAAGTGACGTGGCTGAAAAATAAATAACCTATAAGCTAGAGTGATGCGTGTGTATACAATCTCGCTTTATCATAACCCGTCAGAATTTTCAGTCCGAGGGATCCAATTGGATTAGAGGAATCGTGGAGGTTAAGCAAAAGGATTGGGACAAAGTCCGCTGGTGTGTACGTACTTACATCGAGTATTTTTAGACGCGTCTCGAGAGTCGAACGGATGGGGGACACGCGTGCGTGTGTGTTTCTCTTGGACTTGGCTCGAACAGATGCTTCGAGCTTTCTTTCCATTCGTAGGATATGCAGCTACCTCTCTCGGATATTCGGCTAATTAATGGCCCAGTTCCGTTTATGTAAGTCGGCCTTGCGCGGGTTCCGCCGCCACTGACCGGATATGACATCTGTTGCTCGACTTTTGTCACGACTTTTCCTTCCTTCCCTCCAAAGCTCTTCCCCATCATCAAACGTGCTTTTATTCGCGCAAGCATCCAAACACTCCTTCATTGTGACTCTCCGAGAAAACAGCGATATGTAAACAACGCTCTTCTCTCTGCTTTCCACTTAAAAATTTCTGCTTCTTTCCACTGGGAATATTCGTGCAACATTGCACGACTGTCGAGATTGTTTTCCCATGTTTCGAAAGACTTTTGAAAAGCAACGCGCTACTACCCCAAAGTATATATATAGCATATATATATATATATATATACTGCCTCCTTCGCATTGTGATTCCGTCAAATGACAAAGTACATTCCAGCGCTAAACTATTATTATCCGTGGCAGTAACGAAGCGTTCTATTAGCATATTTATACTTTTTGTTCTCTCGCATCGACCAGCGCGAACTTTTCCATTGGAGGAAAATCCAGTGTGAACAAGTTGAGTGTTTTTGGGAGAAAATAGTTGCTCGAGAGAGCGAGCGGTGGTAAGTGCAAGTATCAACCGGCAGTCGCGTCGGTGGCAGCAGGTGGTTGAAGCGTTGAGGGGGCGTTGGTGCAGTCCCCACCTTGACAGCTCCTTTCCCCACTCTTGCCAAACCGTGACACCCCCACTCTACCCCCTCTCGCGTCTAGCGTTACCAATCTGCTGGGGCTCGAGTCTCCCTGACCCTCTCTTCAATCGTACCAAGAGAGAAAGGGAGACTCGCAAATCGGACAGGAAGAACAGAGAAAAAGAATCTTTGAGAGAACACACGTAGCCATATGAGAGAGACAGAGAGCGAAGGAGAGGGGATGGTTGAAAATTGGTAGGGTGGGGGAAAGCAACGAGAGAGGCGAGCGGAAACGTTGTAGAGCCTAGTCACAGTGTGACACGCGCTCTCGAGTGAAGTGGAGACTGCGCGCTTTCCAGCTTTCCCCTATTCGTCAACTTCTTTCCACCTTCAAATCCGTTCAATCCGAAACCTCTCCTCGCGATTTGCGAGTTGCGACGTCCCTGTACCGTGTGCTGTTCAGCTAGATGCAATGGATTATAATTGAGTGATCAGTGCTAAACACAATCGGATATACTTACTTCGTCCCTTGTGAGCTTCGACAAATGTTTACATCCGACTGGATCCGTAAATAATTGCCAAGGGATTACGAAGAATTTAGGCATTCCACAGTGGTTTTTCCAGTGACGATAGAGTGAGAGGGGAGTAGAAAGAAGCACCTGTTGATGGTGTGCCGTTTATACGCATAGACGGCGCCGCTCTCGGGCCGGCTGGCGTGACCAAACCTCTCTCGCCGTTTCTTTTTCGTTGGCTCTTCCGCGCGCCTAGACGAAGCTGGCTGCTCAGGAGATGGATATCTCGGTCAAAGATAGCGATGACATCTTCCGGAAGACATATCGACTTGTTGTTTACGTGGGTGAAAATTAATCCGTGGCTGGCCAGATCGCAGTGAAGATAGTCGAATGATCGATCGACAGCGGCAACGTCTCGTATTTTGGTAGTTTTGAGCTTTGCGAGGGTTAAGAGGCTGCTATCGGATTGATATTTGGCAAAGGAAGCGTCACGGCGGGCGTGGTGAGCGTCGAGACGTCGGGGTCTTCTTCGAGGGCTCCCGGGCTGAACGTCGGCTCGTACGCGAGCTCCGTCGCTACTGATTTCAACGGTAGCTCCTCTTCGGAGATGGTGCTGCACATGCTGGACACGCTGATGACAGGCCACGAGAGCTTCTACGCCGATTACCCCTCGTATCACGAGGCGGAGACGCTCACCCACCCTCACCCCCATCATCAACATCCGCAGCAGCACGCGATCGCGAGGGCCACCGTTATGCCCCCCGTCACGCTTGACGCGACCACCCACACGCCAGGTATTATAAACTACCACGCATCGCTTTTTCCGACTGTTCTTTCCATCATTCTTCCTTTAATAAACCCTCTTTTTCAAACTATATCTCCTTCTGTTTACAACTTCGATGGTTGTCCGGTGCTCTTACGCGGAACCTACGAGGAGTATGCGAGGATATCGATCTTCTAGGAATTCGCTCGAGTCAATTGATTTATTATTTCCACGAAATTAATATGGTATTCGACTCTCTGTTTATTTTCGTACAAACGCTTTAGTATATGGTATTGTTATTAAGGGCGTTTCAAAGATGTAGTAGGTTCGATTTTCTTGTCAATTAGGTTGGATAATCTATCACTTTGAGATTGATTTGGCACTATACTATCGTTTTGTTGTTTGTTTGGGAGGGTACTTGATATGACAGTGAAGACATTGAGAATGTTTTAGGAGTACTCAAAGTTTTGTTTGTTTTTAATGCGCATAACTTTATATGTATTCATTTCTTCGAAATGAATTAGGTATTAGGCCCCCTTTTACAAAGATTTCTATAGTTTTTCTTGTTTTCATTTAGGGGTTTATTGGTACTGATATTATTATTATTGTTATTGTTTTACTACTGTGCACACGCCAGGAAAGTACACTGATATGTTTTCAGCAATCCTATTTTTATTTTTTTGTTCGAAAGTAATTCGGTATACAACTAAATCTGTCACGGAAAATCAATAGAATTGCATTGTTTAGCTCATTCGTTGGTAGCACGTGTAACATTACTTTGCAAAATAAAGGTATACACTATACCAATCTTTTTATACCACTGCTATCTTAACATTTATTATTTTCGTCAAGATTAATCCAGCAAACACTTATCATTTTCTGAAAATCATTCTATAACTATATACCATTTTATTCATAATTGTGATAACGCTAGTATTGTTACTCAGCAAACATCAGGGATATACTACAAAAATTAGATTTCATACCTATCCTTTATCTTAATTAATTTCTTCAAGATTAATTCACCAAACAGATACTGCTTAAAAAAGCAATATAATTACTCGGTATCACCCTTTCAAAGTGGTTATTTTTTCATTGGAATCGGTTTTTTGTTAAATTTAGCTATGAAATTATTGAATTTTGTATGAAAAATCGGCAGTCTAAGTGACGGTCGACACTTTAACTAAGTTGGTCTTGAGAAGATCAATTCATAATTTAGATGGCATAGAGATTTTTTAAGAAGCATACGCAAGGTATGCACCACGACCAATCTGATTTTGTACCTTTCCTATCGTAATATTTTTTACGAAGGATAAAAGTCTTCAACCGCATGTGGTCATTAACTATATTGATTATAACTACTAAAAAAAAAGAGAGTATTAAATCTCTATCGTTTTTACAATATTTACATACTTACACTACTTAATTAATTATTTCGATGCTACTGAAGTATTTTACCGAGTATAAGCTAGGTATTAGCTACGACTAATTTGTTTTTATATACCTTTACAATCTTTATTATTTTTCTCAATATTAGGATTTGTTTTTACTCACTCTCGAGACACTGTTTTAAAAATTCGATGTAGTTGTACTATTTCATAAGTACTTCCTATAGTACAAAAATTATATTACTTATAATACGTCAGGTATTCATACGAAAATTCTGTTTTTATACATTCTTAATTTTAATATTTTTCTCAAGCTCAAACTCTCGTATTGTTTTCTGAAAATCAGTACAGTTGCATCGTTTAATTTACAATTTTAGTTGTATACGAGCTACACTATATGCAATGCGTCAAGTATACAACACTAAAAATCTATTTTCGTAACTTCTCAAGTTTAATATTTACGTCAAACGTAAACACCTATTGTTTTCAAAAAATCAATATAGTAACACCGTTTAATTAATGATTTCGATAGTTCAAGTTCCACTATTGAGCACACATTAGGAATACTCTATGAAAAACCTGTTTATATTTTTGCAATTTTAACTATTCTGTCCAAACTTAAACTCATATTTTTGCAAAATATCAATATAGCTATACCATTTAATTCACGATTCCGATAATACACAATTATTTTTACCTACTATATGACAATCGTGCAACAAGAAACTCTCTTTTCATTATTTTTTAATTTTAAATATTTTCCTCAATCTTAAACGCTTATTGTTTTAAAAAAAAATTATTGCAGTGAAAGCATTCAATTCATAATTTCGATAATCCAGGTTTTACTACATAACAAACGTCAAGTGTATACCGCTATATGCTTTTATACCCTTATCTTAATTACTCTCGTCAAGTTTAATTCATTGATCACCTATCATTCTCAGAAAACCAATATAGCTATACCATTTCATTCATAATTTTGAGATTATTACCGAGACTCCCAGCCAATTTCTCGCCCAAGCGTCTCTTTTCTGGCCCGATTATATTATTAATACGGTAAGCAGGTTTCCTATGGCTTGTGTGAGTGTACGTGTACGTGGGGAGTGTGGGAGAGTTCGCAGGTCACCTGTCTGCCTGCTCGAACAATACGCGATTTCGTAGCGGGTGAGGACGACTTTTTTACGAGCCAATCTGGAAAACTCCAAGGGGTTCTATCATGACTTTTAATTAAACAGTTTGTTAGAGACATTCGACAGAGATAGATAGATGAATAAATAATTAAAGAAAGAGAGAGAAACAGAAATTTTGTTCCATCTTCACTTCTTTTGTCATACACTTCAATCTCTTTTTCTAATTTCATCATAAAACTTTAAATTTTATATTTAATTATACATGTGTGTTTTTAAATATTGTTTACTTTGTTACTTACCGTTGCCACCTTCAAATACTTGGGCAATCAAATATAAAAATAGAGAAATATCGTCCTGTGCTAATCCCTTTTCTCTTACTATTCAACTCCATTTCTTCTTTTTACACAACAAATTAAATTTTCTATTAAATTATATAATTATTTTAAATATATTTTTTACGTTTATTTACTGCTGCCACTTTCACGTAACGAGGTATAGAAGAGGGAGGAGGGAGGGAGAGAGAGAGAGAGAGAGAAAGAGAGAACGGTAGGGTGAACAGCGGACACGCGCCAAATCGAATGAGACGCGCCAGACGGCTGCACAGCTGCTTCTTGAGTCTTTTAAGGCCACCGAGCTGAACCGAGCTCTTCAAAATTAAAACCTGTCCGCGATGCGCTCCCTTCCCTTGGCGCAACCGGAAGTCACAATCAACCTTATAGTACAGCAAGCAACCAAATCAGAGAATAGGAAAACACGAATGATTAAATAGGAGCGAGAGCGCAATTTTCTTTGGCACTCTAAGCGAACGTTGCTTTATCCGGCGGCTGCTGGCCGACTTGAGACTCACCACTGCCCTCAGCACCTGTTCTCCAGCTGATGCCACCACGCTTCTTACATTTTATCTCTCTTTCTTTCTTAACTCTCTCTCCCTAATTTTTTCCCCTCCCTCCTCCCCCCTTTCTGCTTTTCACTCTTCTTCCATCAAATATCTCCAATTAATTTCTAATGCAGTATTTTGGTGCCTTTTATCAGGACCCCCCCCCCTTTCTCCCCGTTCAATACCTCTCTTTCCTTTTAAGGGAGAAAATATAATTCCAAAATAGCTGAAAGGGCGTGAGCAAAGCATGTAGCCTACACTCCCACGCTCATCGTCCATGAAATAGGGTACGAGGTGCATTTATATATATATATATATATACACGCACACACTGTGTTGCGCTTGCAAGACCAGCCCCGTTCGCTCTCCTCTGCAGGTGTACCATTTTTTTCTTTTTTTTTCTTCATTTAACCCTCACCAAATTGCCTTGTACAATCATTCTCGTCTTCCCTACCGATAGATTCTGATAAAGAAAACATTAAGCAAAGTTTTCATCGACCTACCAATTGACGAATCGAAACTTGACCTTTCTAATAGCTGAACGCAACTTTTTTTTTTCCCCCACAAAGTTTACATGTAATTAAGGTTATCGGCTAGATCTTGCGCGCCCTTTTGCATAAATAGTGAAATTATCGCGCACCTGTCCAGTGCAGAGCGAGCGAACACCGTTCCCACAGCTTTCTGCTCTGCTAACGAAAGAAACCCCAGCTGGCCACAAAAGTTTCGCTCTATACGCTATACGCTTCTGTTTTTGTGATATATATGCTATACAGGGTGTTTCGTTCGATTATGCCAACTGGGTATATTCAAATAGAGGGAATAATTTAAAGAAGAAAATCCTTATAAAGTTTTTTTATTTAACCATTAAATAAAAAGTTATGACGAATTAAAAATTTTGTAATTTCAGACTTCCTATTGGTGGAACGAGTGATAAACTCCTGTCATTGGCTAGGTGCCGCTAGGGTCGTCTAGAGACTAATAGAGTACTTCTCTCTCGAAGCAAGAAATCTCTATTCTTAAATAACTTTTTACTTAAGCTTCAAATAGAAAAATGACATAAGAGTTTTTTTCTTAGAAGCGTTCGCTCTATATGAAAGTATAGTTTGGGCAAAACTCGACAGGACACCCTGTATAGAGAATTTATGTGTATACGTATAACAACGGATGGATAACATGGCTTCGTTTAATTAACCCATGGGCTTTGTACTCGTTGGCCAGGTGTGGCCGATTCTTTCGCATCCAATTTCACGGTGATCGCTGTTTATCGGTAGCACAGAGGGAGCTCGGCTGCTTTCGGATCGAGCGCAGCCTCCGCAATGGAAGCCCAACGAGAGCCAAGTTGGTGGATCAGTCGGAGAAAAGAATGCGAAGCAGAGAGAGGCGGAGTTGGCTCGGGCCAATCGTCGAGATGCGCGCCGCCCACGTCGCGAATGCGCCTCCCCGCAGAATCCCAAGATTCGGCCAGAACGCAAACTCGAACCTTCCGCCACCCCCGTTCAACCCACGCTAATTTGTCACTAATGACTTTCTTCTCTTTTACAGGTGGCTATAATCATTTGCGCAGTCCAGTGTGCCAGGACGAGAGCCAGAGGGACGAAACGTCACCACCACCGCACGGCCATAACACTCAACCTCAGAACTCTCATTCCACCACTCCCAGTAGTAACAACAACAATAACAACAACAATAATAATAATAATAACGCGAACAACGCGTATCTACACCTACGAAACTTGAATCAGCTCAAAACCGAATGTGAGTATTGTGTCTGGTTCCCCAAGCACACATTATTACATCTCCTTAACAAGCGCGTAATGAAGCTGCTTATCTTGTCGCGTTAATTGGAATAATTGCATCGTGCAAGATAGTAATGGTACCGGGCGATAACAGCTAAGCGAGAGCCGATACACGCCGATGTTATTTCGCGCAAAGTACCATTAAAATGTATAATTGCACTCGGCGAATTATAATTAAAACGTTTATCACTGCAGTCCAAGGGTGGTGCCGAGCTAAAAACGTTAATGGGGCCCTCGCTCTCTCGGTTTAAAGTGCAAATTTTCTGCTCGATTATCCAGCAAAAAGTCCTTCCTTTCAATATGAATAATCGTTAAATTTTATTTTAGCAAGCTACAGTAACCATCACATATCGGAGCACTTGCAAGGAGGAGGAGGTGGAGGATTGAATAGCGGCGGTGAGCTGGGTGGTGGAGGTGGTAGTGGAGGCGGGGGTGGTGGGAACGGCGGCGGCGGTGCTACTGGTGCTGGAAACGAGAGTGATCTCAGGGTGAACGCGGCGCCAACGGAATCCTATATGACTCCGGCTAATTATTCCGGTTACGACGAAACCTCGGAGTACCACAGCCTACCACAGGAACACCAGCCCTCGCATCCCTACAACCTAGATGGCTCGCCGGAATTTTACAGCGCCAGTGGAATTCACTTAGAGCCAAAATACCAACCAACGCCCTTTAAAAATTATCCTAGAGGTAAGCAGATTTCGTTGAGATGCATGAATGATTTGATAAATGGGATGTGAAATTAAATGTTTTTAAATGGCTGCCAGGTCGTTACCACGAAGGATACAGTGAAGGCGGTGGATACGGGCAATACGATGCAACGCCATTCCAGACGGTTCCTGGAAGCGGTGGTACAGCCGGAGCAGGAGCGGTCAGTGGAGAGCAATGGGGTGTTGGACCGATCGGGGAGCATCTGTCACACCCTGCCTTCATAGCCGGCCTTGGATCCAGGGATTCCTCGAATCCTCATCATCCAGCGTATATCGGCAACAATCCAGACCAGAAGCCTCTGCTGCAGGGAGCCATGCTCCCCGGCAACACGGGTAAATGGAATTCTTTGAATCTTTGTAAGTCGATAGTGTCCAAGAAAGATTATTTCTCTGATCTCCTTCCTCTTCGTTTTCTTCTTCTTCTCTTATATACTCTGGTCAACCTTTATCACATCTCGACTCGGCATCAACGCATGGATACTTTAATCATTCATCTTTTATCTTACAGGCGGTGGAAATCCGTACTTCACCGGCTCCGGTCCTATCCAGCTTTGGCAGTTTTTGCTGGAGTTACTGACGGATAAAGCGTGCCAAGGTTTTATCTCGTGGACAGGGGACGGTTGGGAATTCAAATTGACCGATCCCGATGAGGTTGCCCGTCGTTGGGGCATCCGCAAAAATAAACCAAAAATGAACTACGAAAAGCTCAGCCGTGGATTGCGCTATTACTACGATAAGAATATCATTCATAAAACGGCTGGGAAACGATACGTGTATCGTTTTGTATGCGACTTACAAAGTCTACTTGGGTAAGCAGAACAACACTTGTTAGTACTGTTTTTCGTGGACAAATGACAAGCGTTAATAATTAAAATGTAGATCATAATTGTTCCTCTCGTCATCAGGTATACTCCGGAGGAGCTTCACGCAATGGTAGACTTGAAACCCGAGAAGAAGGAAGAAGACTGAGTTTTTGTTAATGAAAGTGCTCTGGGACTGTGTCGCTGATGAACGAATATAAATAACGAGAAAACTCTCGGCATTGTGCAACAGGGGGTAAAATACAACAGCTGCAACAAAAAAAGAAAGGAAACGTCGATCGGGATGTGTTCGACGATAATACGAAGGAAAGCATCCTTTATGTCTTCTTTGTTCGAATTAAAGAAAAAAGTAATCGGTCGTATGTACCAAAGACAGGGTCTGCATACCATTGGTGCCTAAAGCTAATAACTAAAATTGTGAATTTTTCTCTAATAAGTGATTGATTTGCCACGCCAGATTTTAGATGATGTTTATAGGAGTAACTCGATTTATACATATTATATATATTATACATATATATATATAAATCTATATGATATATATTTTTAATGTTACATGATTTCTAAGCACTAAGGCATCGTTCCTGGACGACGCGTCTAAATTATTTATGTCCCATTTCTTCTTTTCTTTTTTAACATGTGTGTTATATCTCGTTAAAATGACACGATATGTGATTGTTATGACTAGAATTTTAATACAATAAAATTACGATAATGTATAACGGCGAGCTTCAATTTGAGTTTCATGCTTTCTACGTGTAGACTAGACTAAGCTAGATTTATCATTTCCTTGTATTTTATAAAGCTCGCGAAAAAAACTGTAAACATTAATTTTGTATTACTTCCAATACTTATTAGAAATCTTAAATTCAGCATATTCAGTCTGGAGCTGAGATTGTGATAACGTCCTTTCCTGGACGATGAAAATTTACGATTAGCTCAATTTCACCGTATTCAGTATGAGGTTGAGATTGCGCCAAATGTCAGTTTATGGACCATGAAATTGACAGTTGAAAAGAGTATGCTGTTAATTTTTGTCTTAGATTAGAAAATACCAGTGAATGTTGGACGTACAAGAACGTTATAAGGAAAGGTACGAAAGCTGCACGCCAAGAGTTATTTTTTCCTTCTCTTTTCTAAAAAAAGGGCAATGTGCAACACTTGCTAGATAGTATACAAGAAACGTATCATTGCTTCAAGTTTTAAACATTCGGGTATATCACCTGCTTTTTATTAGTATACAAGCATAAATGAAACTATTAAAAAATGTATAAATATTGTGTGAAGTGTTCAGATTATGAAAAAAAAAGAACCGAATGCTGTTCCTTTTACAAAATTATGTAATAATTAATTACATGGATAAGAGATAATTTTTACAATTTTTTACATTCGCCCTGCTCCTCATATGTTTGACTTTTATATTGTATCGAGCTATTTGCGGATTATTATTGGCGCAATTAACAGTGTACTAATTTCGTACGATATATAAACTGATATAAAAAATAAATGATGAATGGCATGGTAAGATTAGGGAGCGAATAATAGTTTGCAAAATATGTAGCATATCTATGAAGTTTGTATATGTAAATTATTGTTTCAGTTAAAATCATTTATTGTCACAATCATTAGACTTACATAATTTATATTCGATATTCTTAGGTAATTAATTGAGAATACAAGAAATCGTTATGTAAATTTTACGACATTTTGGACATAGGCGATTGAAATATCGTGGATATTGTTTTACTCTGTTCTACAAATGAGCGAAAAGTATAAATGAAACAAATTTTTAGTAGTTGCAATAAAATAAAGAGATTTTTATAAATACACCGATAAACGTAGCTTCCTTTCATTATTAATTACTCCCATGACAGGTATACTATCCTTTCACTTTATGTAAGTCAGTTTAATACTAGAACGAAAATTCATTTTTATTCGAGCATTTCCGTCGACGCTCGGCAATTTTCGTAGCGCCAATCACGCATCAACTTTTAAATATGCCTGCAGTTTGATTTTAGGTTATTTCACTTTCACCAATTCGAATTTTTTGAATACAGCTCGAATTCACTATTCAGTAAAGTTCGAGCATTTGCTCAAGTCCGTTCTATTGTTTAAAGAAAGTATTAAGTTATGGCCGTCAACGTAAATCAACTTACATTTTCAAAATGTGTGATGGAGCTCGTGAGTAATATCTTAATATTACCGTTTGCACGTATTAATGTATTTTTTGAGAAATTAATCTTAGGTTCTAAATTCCTTGAATGCTCGAGCAACGTCAATTGCTATACGTTTACATATCGGTAGACGAAAGATACAGGTGATAGATAACGGTATAGGGATTTTCGAGGATAAATTAAGGGATATTGGAGAAGATTACAAAAGGAATGAAAATAATTACCCAAAATCTAAAGAATCGTTACTGAAGATTCGAGAGGCTTCCTCTTTGCTTATAATTACTTCCAGATATAAAGATTCGACCAAAACTTTATCCAAGGTATTAAAATGGAATAATTTATCCATGCAGTGGATTAAATCTGAATTACTTCATAGATTTTTCGTCAAGCCAACTCTGACACTGTAATAGCAGAAACAGAATTTCGACCATCGTTCGGTACAACAGTGACCATTCTTAACTTTAACGAAATTGTCTCTAGTAAAGTAGAAATCTTCGCAATTTGTTTTTTTATCACCAGTATGGCAGCTATAAATTTAAATGTATTTTTTTATGTTTTCTTTTAATGTTTAAATATTTACCAGACATTTAAATAAAAAATATGTAAATTGTGTTAGGTATCGTTTTCAGTAAGAGACGACGAAAATGAAAGGGTTATTATGAGAATCGCCAAGCCACACACATCTTTCAAAGTACTGGAGATTTTATTTGGAAAACCCGTCTCGCCAGAACTCATATGGAAAATAAATAACGAGATAAATTATGATTGTTGGTTTCACGGTTACATTGGAATAACTCGTTCGACTAGAAAACAATGTCAAAGCATTTTTTTAAATAATAGATCCGTCCAATGTCCAATAATTCTCCATTGGACCAACAGATTTCTGACTGAAACTTTTTTATCATTGAACACTATCTATCAGGTGAAGAATCTTAACGACCACTCCATCTTCATTTTACTCTACATATTTTGTCCAGCGAGTGAGTACGTCATTCTGAAGGACGATGTTTATTTTTTAAACATTCACAATCTTATACAAGCCATACGGAAAAGCATCGACGATGCTTTCTTCAAAAAACTCCTTCTGATGCAAAAACAGTTTCGTCAACCGGTTCAACCGAAGGACCCCTCTTTTGTCATGAATAGAGTTCTGATGATGAGAAGAATTCTTTTAACAATGCATAAGCCTATTTTTAATTTGAAGTCGGTAAATTTTCGAGCGGTCATTGCCAGAAGAACTAATATTGCAGCTATTCGAAATAGCAAGATCAACATCGACAGAATAAAACGATTCAAAATTAAATTAGTGCAAACTGCCTTTAGAATTGCGTACAAAGTAAGAATCAACAAATTATTCAATGAACATCAGCACAGTAAAAATTTCAAACAGCAATTTCATCAAAATAATATAGTAACTTATGATTTTTTAGATGAGAATAGTATACAAAACCATTTTCAGGTATGTCGACAATATTGTAGTATTTTTTTTACAACATCACAAAAAATTGATTATGAAAAATTAACCTCTTAGAAAAATCATGTAACGGAGGACGATTTTAGTTTTACTTTGACCAGTTGGTCCAACTGGTCCTACCACACAGAGAATCATTGTAAAAACAATAATATAAATTATGAGAATAATGCTAGTAATTTTAATTTTCTACCAAAAAATATTTATCATCTTTTAAAAAATAAACACATAAAATTAACTACAAATATTTGGCTTCGTGAATCCAACGAAAGTTTAATACCAAATCAATTAAAATATAGAGAAGGTAAATATAAAAATAGTCTAATATATATTTTTCTTTGTATCTACACGTATTAATTTTTGTAATTGTAAAGCAGAAGATATATTAAGACACCAAGAGATTGACGTACGTCCCTGTAAATACAAAACCAATTATTTTGAATTCACGCTTAAAAAAGAAGATTTGAAATTTTTAAAAGTAAGTATTTTTTCTTTAGGAGAAAATTTTTGTAAAATTATTATATTTATTAAAATTAATTTGCTCTCTATCGTAGGTACTGAAGCAAATTAACAACGAAATAATAGTAGGTATTATTTCCGTCAACAATAGGAATATATTGATATTTATTGATCAACACGCAGTTCACGAAAGAATCAGATACGAGCATTTATTGGATAGTAAATAATTCTTTATATCCTCGAGCGGCATTCTTTTTTTTTGAAACAACAAATTTACACCTTTATTTTATCAACAGAGTACAAGACGATCGAAAACGATAAATTTCTCTCCACAAAACTGAAATATCCGATTTCCATAGAGCTTTCACCAGACTTGTGTAAAGTCGTTTCTTCAAAGGAAGTATTATTAAAAAAATTTGGTATAATATTGTATGGAAAAGATAAAAACTCGTTAATAGTCCGAGAAGTACCCAAGTGTCTGGTAAAAAATTCGTATACTTTTGATAATGGAAAATTATCGACCACCATAAGAAATGTTCTTATCGAAATTGTAGAAAATTTTTCAAATATCGATTATGTAAAAAGTTTGCCTTTCACGATGCAGAATGCTGTAGCTTCCGAGGCCTGTCGCGGTAATTTAAACACAATTTCTCTCACCTATAATTAATCTGATTCTTAACAGTGACTCAACAAAATATCCAACATTTATAGGAGCAATAAAATTTGGAGATGCTTTATCGTTGGATCAATGTGACAATTTGATAAGATTATTATCAAAAACCAAAAATCCAACACAATGTGCCCATGGAAGGCCATCAATAGTCCCAATGATGGACCTTTCTGAGCTGCACAGAAAGAAACAAGGATTCAAGGTAAATTTTTTTAATTCCACAGTTTTTCTCATTTTTTTCTGTAGAAATCGCTCCCACTCAAGGCTTCCTTATCAACTGGATCTACTTAATCTGTACTTAAATTATAATAATTGAAACATAAAAATATCGGGGTTTTCTCACAGCTTACAATCGCTATTGAAAACAAATCTCAACAATGTTCTTAAAACTATCATTGATATGCGCCATTCTGATCTGGAGAATGCCATAAGCATTATTCCTTGTTTATTAAACTGCACGAACTATATGGTCTAAGTAAAAATTAGCAATTAGAAATGTTGTCATGGATACTTATTGGATGCTAGACCTATTTAAGCTTAGTGTTTAAAAGCTGAATTTCATAAATAAAGGGACAACACAAAGTTTATATGTCAGGATAACCGGATATGATGATATCCTTGCCAAAGTAATTGACTCTGTTAGCAACGATTATAAATTCTGTTCCTCCAAGCGAGACTGTGCAAGGGCTGCTCGGTTGAGTGAAGAAGCACAGGGTGTAAAGAGCCATTTCTAATTCTGGAGAGGTTCCTACAAAGATTGTAGTGACTGGCTGAACGATTCCATTGACTTTGGACCGAAGCTTGATTATGGATCCCTTCTGTAAAATTTTGAACATGAAGATACGATTAATTATTTCAAATATTCTCGTGAGTCTACGTCATTCTCAACTCACGTCTCCAAGTGTGGCTTGTTTGATGTATCCAAGATAATCAATCTTCTTGTCGACCTCTTGTCTGGCGTAGTAAATCCAATTGTGTAATCCAATAATCTCAGAATCAAACTGCTCTGCTAAATAAACAGTCTCAAAGCCGGAACTGGAAGCATCTCCATCCATACGCTTAAACTGAGAGAACCAGATTCTCTTCAACGTATCCTTAAATTCATATTCGTCGTCTGGAATGTATCCTTTATTGGACAGATACTTCATAGCCCCTTTCATCACTTCTGTCTCCAGGAATTTATCTAGAAGCTCGCTCTCTTCTCTACGCTCTTCAGAGCTCACTTCTTCCTTCTTCCTCACATCCATTTCATAATTATCGTGCAATGCCACAACTGCCTTGATAGTTGGAATTTCATAAGCCTCAGGTTTCACTGTGAGTAATCTGAAAAAGGAGAAAAAATATAAGTGTTCAATAACAATTGAAATAAAAGTATCTCAATGGAATAAATTATTAATAATTTCGTTACTAACGACTCAGGTGCATCGTCAGAGGTGCTATCGTCTTTCTTCTGCCCTTGGAGATTTACTGTAATGTGTTTAAAAGCATTGTTGGTGTCCTTGGCATAAAGCTCCTCGGTGAGTCTTTTTAAATCATTGTCGACGTAACCCAAAGGATTAGGATTGTTTTGTTGATTTGTGGAGCTCTGGGTCTCTCTCTTGGCATTATCAGGAGAGTAATTGTTTGGTGCTGCAGAAGGATTCTGGTTCTGCAGGGGTATAACTGTGGAAGGTTCTGAATTTGCAACAGGAGCAGCAGGAGCAGCAGCAGCTGGTTGTCCAGCTTCAGGAGCTGATCCATTGTTGTAGTAGTATGTGTTATGTATTTCTGTATGAGTAGTACCGCCACCAACTGGTGCACCTCCACCACCACCTGAACTTGTTCCGTGATGGCCATAGATGCCACCAGGCAAAATTCGACTGACTGCTGCATTTACTCCAGCACTGACACCAGCATAGACAAAAGCTTCCTTAGCCAGTTGCCCAATGCCAGGTCTACTGGACTGAATAGGTTGCAAAACTACTGTCTGTTGAGGAGTTTGCCCATAGGATGGGATGTGGGAGCCTCCATAAGGATTGTGATAAGTCTGGCCATACGATTGCGACCCTGGACTGTAATGCTGCCCATAAGGCTGTTGTCCATAAGGCTGTTGTCCATAAGACTGGTGTCCATAAGGTTGCTGTCCATAGGACGTATGAGAATTATACGACGGATTATACGTCTGGCTACCATGTGGCACATGGGATCCCACTGAAGGATTGTAACCTTGGCCTGCAGATGGATTATATCCTTGGCCCACTGATGGATTGTAACCCTGATTCTGGGTGTGGTAAGGATTATTTGCTGGTTGACGAGGATATCCTCCTAACAAATTTATCAAATTTTATACATTCTAATTTTTATCTATTACTTAATAACAAACATGTATTTAACAGGTATGTACCTGATGGATTGTAACCAGATTGTACATTGGTTGCACTAGTTCTGCTAATCGTTGACTCAGCAGGAGCTGATGGCTTTCCTGAGTTGGTGTTCGTCGGTTTCTTTTCCGGCACGTTCCAACCTACCTTGCCCGGCTCGGATCCTGCAGAAAACGTCAACAATTCCTTATGTAACTTGTGGAGGAAAATTAATGAATGTTAATCAAAGCTTTACCTCCGCTTCCATAACCGGAACCTCCTCGTGGACGCGAAGTGGTCCTTACATTGGTACCTCTATTGGATCCTCCGTATCCTCGGCGACTACTGCCACTGCTGCTGCTCTTACGAGCTTCCACATCAGCTATAAAAAGCATTTATAATTTTGAAAAATACGTTATAGCTTGGATTCGACGGATCATCAAATCACTTATGATGATTCACATAAATAGTAGTTTTTATGCCGAATCATACATTATTTTGATTGCTGGTTTAGTAAAAGTATCGTGAGATTGCAATGAACACGACCTATTAAACAGGATATAACAAAATGGATCATAAAGAAAATTACTCTTCCATGTTATACTTATCAGCATCAATGTGGACACGTCTATCGCATTATTCACTTGACGGAGATCTGCCATAATTTAAATAATCTGTACCCTTGCTCCATTGTCTTATAAAAAGCCACAAATATTCTTGAACGTTCATCGACCGACTTCTATACTCTGGATATGGAGAATGGGAACTCGTTAATTTTGATTGGAAAATTACACAGTATTTATATTTGCTTCATTTATTAATCGATATGCCCGAGACGCGGAACAATATGTTTGCTCTTCGCTGAACGTTTATAGATGTAAAGTTCAAGGAATTAGCTCATTGGTAGACGAGCACGTTCCAAATGCATATGTGACATAATATATATATACAGCAAAGTTCGGGGAATTTTACAAGCTTTGTTATTGTTTCGTCCACTCAAACACAGCTCACCACTTAATTGGATTCAACCTACGCCTAAAGCGATTAACACTTTCCAGAAAAGGAAGTTAGTAAAGCTGTTTTTCTATTCAAAAAATATAAAAGTGGGACGATTTCTTCAAGTTTAACGAACCGTGCGTAGTAAAATCTGACCTTTTTATCTTCCTTATTTCCAAAGATACTCGTACTTATTTAAGAAACAATTTACAAACCTGTTCACATTGAGCTCACTTTAAATTGCAAAAGGAGATGAAACGCGTGATCTTGAAAATAAATTATGCTGTTCCTTCAAGAATTATCGGTCGAGAATAAAAACAAATTAACGTTTCTTTAAAGTTTCCATCGAGCAATTATTGGCTTGTCTTATCTATGTTTTTGGATTTGTAAAACTATTGCATCAAGAGTGATTTCGACATATTGCTACATGGTAAAAAAGGTTTTAAGCGCTTTAGCAATTAGTTTGCACTGAATTCAGCATAAAATATAGTTGAAATTTTGTTCAGATATGATAGCACTTTTAAAAAATAACGCGTGGCTTAAAGTTACATAAATGTTTCTTCTCACCGAAAGCAAGTAGAACGACGATCGCGAAAATCAGGATCGCCCTGACTTTCATGTTGGATACCTTGGACGTCAGGCTCTCTATCAATTGAAACAATACACAGGCTTGTGTGAAATATATATATAACTCGTAAAACTTGTTGACAGCTTAACAGTCGTTCTCCCACTGGCGTTGGACCGTTTCCGTTCCGCCTATAAGTTAACGACTATACGAGCGCGAAGTAAACTATACACAGCTTATAAAACGCAAGTGACTCACTAGGCTTTCTCCCGAAGTTGATACTCGGATTCACAGCGGTGGGGATTTGCTGGAACAATCGGTCCCTGTTATTTTCTGACTTGCTAGCGGTTGGCCTGGCATTGAACACTCGCACGAGGACACTCGTGATTTTCACGCAATGATTTTCTATGATAAATTCGACTCTCAGCTTATTCTACTTTATTAAATGATTGGCTGTCGAGTACGCACTAGGTATTTCTTTGAAATATTTCAAATCTCAACATCAATCTCTTATTTGTTTCAGAAAAAATTGAACTTCGCAGTCTTAAGAAGCCACAAAAAAAAATATATATTCTAAGATCGTTACTGGTGTGAAAACAATTTTATTTCTATTTTAAAATCACAGAAATCGTTGAAGCTCATTTTTCATAATGTAAATTTTCTTTTAAGCCTTATCTATATTAGTTATTTTTTAAATGTATTTACAGAAAAAATAAAGTTAAAAGACTGGAAGAGCAAGATCAATAATATCCTTTCCAAAGTATCTAAAGGCGTGTGTGTATATATTAAATTTTGTCCCGCTAAGTGAGACAGGACATAAGTCGTTGGGTCTAGCGTAGAAGCAGATCGTGTACAGAGCCATTTCTAATTCAGGGAGGGTTCCAACAAAAAGAGTTGCATTTGCTCGAATTATACCATTTTCTTTAAAATTTAATTTTAACAGTGACGTTTCCTAAAAAAGAATGAATTATATAATATGAAAGCAATTCTTACAGAATATCGAGTCACTTACATTTCCCAAGTTCAGTTTATCAACGTATCCTAGGTAATCAATATTTCCTTTAGATTCTTGATAATCAAAATAAATCCAATCCTGTACACCTACAACGGCAGCCCCGTCATAAATCTCTGATGTAAAAATTCTTTCGAAACCGGAAGTTGATCCGTCAAACACTTGGAACCAAATGTGATGAAGCATGTCCTTCCTATCGAAATCATCGGGATCGACTAGCCCACGTTGTGTCAACCATGTCATTGTGCTTTCCATGACATTTGTATTCATAAAAACATCTAACAATAAATTTTCTTCTTTTCTCATTTCTAAACTAATTTTTTCCTTTAATCTTCCATCCTGTTCGAAATTATCATACAAGGACCTGGTTGCTCTTATCGTTGAAATTTCATAAACTTTCGGATTTACGGTGAACAATCTAAAAAATTCATTTTATTGCTCTAATTACGACATTTATAATAATTTTCTTTTTTATTTATATTATATCTTCACTGACCTAGACCCAGCTTTGTCAGCAATATTATTGGTTGAATCTGAAGTGAATCTTGATTGAAGATTCATAGTAATGTATCTGCCAACGCTTTGATCCTGTTTTCTGAAAAGCTCTTCAGTAATCTGGTAGAGATCATTGTCACTAATTTTGTATTGCATTACTGGCACAGGAGGAACTGGAGGGTTATTATGAATCGTTTGAGTGTTTGTAGACTGTACATTTTGTACTTGGCCAGCAACGGTTCCGGAATTTGTAGAATTTCCAGAAGCATTGTAATAATTATTAGTTATAATTGTACTGGTGCTTGTGCCATTACTCGCAGGCGAATTGTTGTCATGATAATGATGATGATGATGATGATGGTAAGGGTGCACTAGTCCATGAATTGCACCTTGGATTGTTGACTGTATTAAAGCCTCCTTGAACGTATCACCAAACCCTCCACCACTGCTTTGTTGTTGAGACGTTAGAACGATTGTTTGACCTGGAACAAAAGGTTGTGCAGCAGGTTGGGCCAGCGCATGAGTTTGTTGTGGATAATAAGTAGTTCCAGGGGGAGGTTGGTAAGCACTACCAGCACCATGAACTGAGTATGGATTTCCTATTGGATACCCCGTTTGAGTTGCTGGATAATTAGGCGAGCCCATTTGTTGATTTAAATATAAATGTTGTGAATTTCCATTATTGTATGGTGGACGGTAATCAGATGGGAGCTCTCTTACAGAATGATCATTTGGATTATGGCCGGGCCGACTTGGCGGAGGTTGATTCGGAGGAGTGTGTCCAGTTTTATGCTCCATTCCAGGCCGTTCAAATTTTTCAAATCCAATTGGATTGTTATTATTTCCATAACTTCCAGGTGAAGTTGTTCCTCTGTACTGATGCTGATCATTCCATCCTAGATTAGAATTTGTTGAGCCAGGCTGGTTATGATTTATGCTCGTTGGCGATACTTTTACACGTGGCTCTATTGGAGCGGTTGGTTCAGGACGTGGTTGTTGATTGACACCAGTTTCTGATTTTCCACGTTGATACGATTTGTTCTCCGATTCAATTAAACTCGTGCTACCATCTTTGCCATGCGTTGACGAACTTCCTAAAAGAATTAAACAATTTATAAGACTTATCACAGTATTACCAAGAGTATCATTGGGGTGAGGAGATTTTTCTCCGGGTGGAGCTGAACCACCAGAGTGGTATGTAGAGGTTGACAAGGATTACCTGGGTTTCTCGTATCTCCTGCACTAGGTGAATCATGTCCTCGTTTATCAGAGGACCCATGCATCCCATAGCCATTAGAGAGTCCATGTTGAGTAGGGGCTTTATGTTTAGAATGGGGTTTAGATCTACTTTTACCTCCACTTCTCCTGCCCCAGAATGATTTTGCATCTATATAATCTGTCGAAGGTTTAGTAATTTATTTTCCAATGTATATTTTCCATTAAAGCAATGTGACTTCGTGTTTCAAATGTAATACTTACGAATTGTTATAATTAAAAGAAGACACAAAACTATAAGAGTTAATTGTTTCATGCTTGGGTTCCAATTACTTTGCGATTGTTGAATTCTTAGAGGCACTTGTCATACAGACTATACAGACCACTTCTTGAGTACTGGACCCTAAATATATAGCCTGCGTCAAATTTCCCTGTTAATGTAATACATCGTTCTAACTATAATAATAAGCTTTCCTTGAAAAGATAATAACACTTAGGGTCAAGATAAGAATGACCCGAAATTGATAATACATAATTCTAATAAATTCCTTGTAAAACTAACTTTAGAAAATTGTTTAGTTAAAAATACGACTTATCGCGTAAATCAACGCCTATGGTGTTTTTCTAATATAACCAAAAAATTAAAATTAAAATATTTCATTATCAAAGAAAAATTATTGCAAACATTAATAAATATAATTTTATTTAATATTACATTTAGTAGTTTTATAAACAAATAACAATGCGATGTATAAAATAGTGTATAATGGTCAACCATCACCGTATATCACATTAAAGCTATCCAATACTATAAGTAATTGGTATTTTAATTTAAAACTTTGAATATAAACTATTGTTAATTTTAATAATTCATATAATAGCAGTTGAACCTGTTGATTCTTTTGCAATATACCTATCTAAAATTGCTTCACTTGGATAATCTGGTAATGAAAGTTGACGGAACCCTTCGTCATCCACAAAGCATATCTCATGACCATCCTAAAAAAATTAAAACTGATAGATAGTATCTTACCTATAATTTTTCAAATAATACAACATTTTTACTAACCGGGTCAGCCAAAATGATTACTCTTACAGAAGCTTTTCCAGGTGTATCTAAAGTAATCAAATCTGTAAGAATTTTATTACCCGTGTCTTTTATTTTCTTTTGAATATCAGGTTGTTCAATATAAAGCACAGAAAAAGCTATGCGTCCATAAGCTTTTGCATGATTTACTGTAGTATCTACAAATAGAGACTTAAAATTTTTGTTCCACTCCAAAATAATTTTTAAGTACAATTGATGTTACTTACCAATTTCCTTAAATTCAAGCTTGGCCTGATCTTCGCTATATCCTAGCAGTACACTTTTACTTGTTTCCTCAAAAACTTTGAGCCCTAAAATGTCTTTCCAATAGTTAATTGTACGTTGAAGGTTAGAACTGGATAAAGTCACTTTTTCAACTGGATCTTTATTTATAGACTGAGGCTCATTAATAATATAATAGCAATATCCACCAGGAGCTTGCAAAACAAACTTTCCTTGGTCTTCTTCTATTGGCCAACCGATTGAATTTGCTCTATCAATTACTTCCTTTGAACGGATAGTGATACCTTGAAAATCATTTCCTTGTTCATACTGTTTTACTCCATAATTATAAGTAAGCTCAACAACAAAATGTGTGTCTTCAGGTCCATATCCAATCATTGTCTTACTCCATCGATTAGCATATGGGCTAAAAGGTAAATATAAGATAAGATTTTCATATATAAACATTTAACATATGAATAAATACAGGACTCCAAACATACGCTGCAGATGGTTAAAATTTTAAAAAGGCTACAAATTAGTAGCTTTGAACATATAGTTAAAAGTGTTAGAATTATTATTATTTAAGAAATTTTTACCCATTGCAAGCAGCTTCACATCCTTCGGAAAATTCTTCGTGCCTTAGAACCTGTAATTTTATTTAAAATAACGTAAGTCAACAAAATGAACTTTCATGATTAATATGTTTTTATGTTATTCTGGTTATCCCAACCTTCATTCCCAGAATTTCACGATAAAATTTAGCCGTTAATACACGATCGGCAATTTTAAATACAAAATGTAATGCCCGGCCGGTCACCATTCTTTATTAAGTAAATATAATAGGACCAACTGAAGTTAAAAAACGATCCAAATTTTTTAATTGGCAATTGCACTATTCAACTGCAATTTTCTTCTCGTTTAAGATTGAAGACTTGAAGTTTTACGGATCTCGAGATAAAGACCTTGAAAAATAATTACTTTAGGTAATCTTGTAATGAATACAAAATAATTTTAAGTGACTTACGAGAAAAATAAGTATATGTGACTATGTATACTATATTATAATACAGCATATGTATGAGTCATATGACTGCATACCAACTGAATACATATAATAATATAAAGGATATCGATTCTTTCCAATTCGATTAATTTCGATATATCGACAAATTGACCAATAAGCTTATAGCAAGCTAAGCCGAAAGCCGACACGTGCAGTTTGATGCCAAATTGGTGAATACGGTCGAGCAAGTTCACATATGACTGAGACATGTGACTGTGACTGATCGTGGGTTGGTTGCAAAAACGCCTATTATGGCATAACTACATACATATAAAAAAATGACACCATAGCGATGTCAGAATTAAGCCTTTTTGCAGCAAAAACACAACTGGAAGAGAATACATACATGCAACACACGTACATCTACAAGAAATACGTGATTGTATTTTTGCTGCAATATTGCTGAAATCTGATATCACACTGTTGACTGTCACCAAGGTATCACTGGGCGGAACCCGCGAGACACTTGGGCAAACGATGCTGAATCTGATCCATGATGATTCGCTTGATAAATTTGCAAGGACCAATAGGGATGCGGCTGTGAAATAAGTGAATAGACCTAATTGGCTTTCAGAGAGATATTAAGCAATAAGTTGCATATGCAGCATGAAATTGAATATCGTATGCCGCCAGGTTAATCAAAATTTGAGCTATTGTATTCATAACTATGTATAGTAAATCATTTGAGTTTATTAATCAATTATCTTTACAAGTATAAAAAATATGATAAAAAATATTCTGAATAAAGACAGTATTGTCTCAAAGCGGACGTAATATAAAATCATCGGTTTGACTTTGAGACAATTGAATATCACCCAAAGGTCATTTGAGTTTTTTAGATGAAACCTTACAATTTTCATTGCAGACGTTTTTAAGATATCTTAAAAGCTTTCAAAAAATTCCAAAACACTTACGGGCATTTTTTCTTACCTTTCTGCCTTAAAGAAGGACTGTTTTCTACCGTTCCATTGTTATAATAGTGTAATAAATTGAACTAAGGACACATATGTTTACTCATTTTAATTTATTGCACCCTGGGTCAATGGAAACAACACTCATAAAATAAATCTATCCTATAAAAGAATTAAAAAAAAATATTTTGCCAGTTCAAAACCATAATAACAGAAAACAGACCTGAGGTTTTTCTGTTTTGTTGGGCTACTGCTCTAGTGTAATAAAAATAAGTTAGAATAGAAACATGTTTCTTTTATTGCAGCAGTTTAGTAATGCAGCGAAAAAGAAATAAAACCCTACAGTAATATAAACTATATACCTTTTTTTAAAAAATGCAGAATGCGTAGGCAACAGAAACAGTCTATATGAATTTATCGATCATTTCATCCAGTTGTTCACTCGATTTACTATTTATATAGATATTTCGATTTGAAATTATAAGCAAATGATCGACCATGCTTGGGTTTAGCAGAAGCATGTAATACTTCGGTCAAACCCATATACATATATGTATGTGCAGCTTCAAATCCAAATATCTGGTATATATAAACCTCTCTTTAAATTAAATAATACACTCAGGTAGTTGCACACAGGAATCATTAATACTGTTTTATTAATCCTATTGTTAATAATATAATATCCTTTTTCTCTGTTGGAATCAATTAGGATAAGAGTATTAATTTATTCATTTATTATAAAAATTTGTCTTATACATATATCGACATTAATTATTACTATACGACATGACTTCGGTTTGTTTGTAAATCATCTCAACTCGCCATGAAACGCTAAGATTAATTTCAATCTTTATCAATCGACCATGACAATAAATTAGATTATAAACTAAACATAATATTATGATATAAATATTTAAGCCTTTAAAATTCTTGTCAAGAGGAAAAGAAATGATTAAACATTGAAACTTGAGTCTCTTGAGTGTCCTCTTATAGCGAAGTAGGGTAATTGGAGACATTCCTAGAAGTAACAGCAACGATGGAAGAGGGAAAGAGATAAATTAAAAATAAAAGAAGGAATGAGGCGGTAGGAAAAAAAGAGAGAAACGATGAAGGAGTGGGGATGATAGTTAACGGGTCTTATTGGTTCGGTGGGAACGGAGCGGAAATGCACAGCAAATGCCATCAGCAAAACAGCAAGCAGTTGCCAATTGCCATTAGAAAACTTACTGTAGGACAGAACAGGATACGGGATAGGCCGTGACTGCTGTGGTGCTGTGCCTCTACGAAACAGCGAAACTTCAAGAGTTCATAAGTAAGAAAGAGATAAGGTGAAAGTGGTGACTGGTGATACTGAGAGAGACAGAAGACTCTGACTGAGAAGTGAGAGACTGTGAGTGAGACTTTGTAAGACTTGAGAGAGGCAAACTGAGGCAAACTAGCTTAGTTAGTCAAGACTCAAGTGTCTCAAGTCAGTCAGTCGTTTTTGGAAGTTCGAAGAAGAGAGTGGAGTTAGAAACTGAAAAGTTTAGGTAAACAGTTGATAGAAACGAAAAATATTTAGGAGAGATAAGACAAGATATTTAGTAACAGAACTACTTTCATAAGGGGTGAATAGAAAAACACCGAGAGTACTGGTTTGTAAAGTTCTCTAGGATTGACTAGACAATGTCTAGTTAACTTTCTTTGTATCCACCCAAAACATTTTTGACAAAAACACAGCAAAAGGTAAGTTAGTTGGGATACTTTTTGTCTTTGTTTATCTCTTTTTTTCCTATTCCTCGACTACTTTGCATTCAGAGCAACCGACAAAAAATCAATGTGTACGTGTGTTCGCTAAGTGTCTTCTATCAATTATATATGTCACGACCTTAATTGTATATTTTCGCGCACTTTACATATTACGTTCATCGACAAAGTGTACCGCCCAAAAAGTATAATCCAATCAGAATTTGTTAATAGTTAATGTAAGTTCTTTCTTCTGATTATCGAAGATTTTCATGTATTGTATAATAATATATTTTGTTATATGTGCGAAATTACTACACTTAATATTGACATAATTAAACAGCTAACTAAGCAACCTTTAGGTTTGACTTGTTTACTGGTCGAATATATTATTTGAATGTATTAATGATATAAACAAATTCTATTCTTAGTAGAACAGTAAAATTCTTCAATCGAATTTAGGTTACTTAATGAAAGTAATGCTATATAGTAGCAGTTATAGCTGTGTTACAAGTTTCATATGGCTCTCATCACCTACTTTCCTGCTTTTTTTTTCTTAAGTTATTTTATATTTGCATTAACGTTATTATGACTGCTTTGTATTTTTTTTAGTTTTCTTTTTATTATTTTCTGTTTATCCAAAAAACACAAATTCTCAAATTTTTCCTAAACCAAATTTAAAATATTTTCTTAAGAATTTAGTGTCTGTATGGTTTTAGCGATAGCTTTACCTTTTTCTAACACAGGAAAATATATTAGAAAGACAATAATAAAGTCTTTATTTTACGAATTACCGCAATTATTCTAATAAATATTTTGTACTAACTGTACCATCGTTCTTTTCTTAGCAAGTATTAGTAATCTATGTAAAAGTTAGTAATTATATAGTTTTTGAGGTTTTAATTAAGACATTTTTTTTTAAATAGTAGAAATTAGAAGCCTTAGGCTTAAATTAATCACTTGATTTATTTGAACCTTTCAGCCAAAGGGAAGCTCGTAAAATGGATAATAAAGAACTTAGAGAAAGTATAATAAGTACTCTAAATGCATGCCTACTTTCTTCCAAGGGTGGTATAAATATTGATAACCTAAATGGTAAGCATGAAAATAATTTAGGTTAACTATTTTATGTGTAAGGTTTTATTTAGTCCCATATTATACATCTGATTAATTTTCTTTTTATCTCTAGAGTTTTATTCGCGTACTTCTTTTCGATTTAAGTAATATATTTTTGTATTATAGGAGACTATCGGATGCTCATTGGTGAGAATATACCTTTCCGTAAACTTGGCTTTTCATCTTTAGAAGCCTTTATCCAAACAGTACCTGGAATTAAAATAACAAATAAAAATGGCTGTTGGTTTGTTGAGGCGAGAGCAACTGAGGATACAATGCATCTTGCAAGACTGATTTCTCAACAGAAAACATCTTGTGGCAAATCAAAGAAAAAAGTAAGCAATATAGTTTTAATGTGCTTATTGCATTGTTTTTCTTTTTTTTACTTGAATACAACCAAAGTGGTAATTAATCTAGGCAAGCTATAAGAAACCATTTATACAAGTACGAAGACCAAGACCACAACCAGTAAGAAGTTACCCAAAAGTAACATACAACGTAAATCCTTCGCCATCAATAACTTGTAAACCACTTAGCTCATTACAAAACTTTCCGAGGGAAAATGGGATTAAGACAGATAAAAGGTAACTTATATTATATTAATTAATTAATTTTCTTTATTTATTAATTGCTCAATTTGTTTTTGAACAGTTCCCATAAAAATATTCCAAGTCTTGTGAATATGCATATCACACCTCCTGCACTTCCACCACAAGAAAGGTCGAGATACATGCAACTGAACTCTTCTGGCCCTACTTCGCCGAGTAAGGTGAGTAAAGAAACAAATAAATTAAATTATATAAATGTAATACAATATAATGTAAAATATATTTATAAATAAATTTTTATTTCTGTGTCTGTTTAGAGACTCAAAGATAAACAAACAAATGGTATTTCACCACCAATTAAGCAAGAAGTAGACATGCATACAAGGCTGCAAAATTTAGTGAAAGAATTCTCTGTGATAACTCAGAAGCCAAAGACTGTTTCTCTTAATATTGAGACTCCTAAAATTATAAGTACTCCTCAAACTCGTAAATATCCTGATCTGAGTGAAAGATTAAGGATTACAAATTCTACTGCAGAGTCAACACCAGAGAAGAAAGTGCCAAAATGCGAGTTGTTGTCTCCTTTATCCCCTGGTCAATTATTGGCAGAAGAATCTGAGAATGTTTCAATCGCAGACTCTATTGTAAATACTTAAAATCTTAGGTAAATCTATTGTCTACTTGCTTATGATTAATTTTCTTTATTTCTTTTTTCATGAGGTGATACACTTTAGAGATCGCGTTGTACCTATGCTATCAATGGCAAATCAGGATTTTAAAAATGAGCTCGAGATATGTTCCCGCTTGTTGAAACTTTCGGCTCCAGTTTATAAAATTTCAGAAACACCTATTTCCAAGAAAAGTAAAATATCAGCTGTTTTTGCCAATGTTAAGGTCCGCTTGTTTGAGATTCAATTTGAAGAGTAATGTATTTTAAACATGAAAACTAAATAAAAGATTATCATAGGTCGGAACGCATGGGTACACGAGTTTTCCATATGAAGCACGCATGGAAGAAGAAGCACAACAAGTCGCGGCCAAAGCAGCTTTAATCGACTTAAATGAAAAATATGGAATGACTAGATCGTGTCCGATAACTACTGACAGTCATCAATTTAAGAATAATATTTCTGAACTGGTAAAGGCACATCCTAATGGAATTTTCGTGCAACAAATTACTTGGTGTTATAAGCAAAAGTATAATGAGAATATACCGCTTAATTGGGAAAGTCTTCTTAAAGAGTGCCCCGGAGTTACTTTAGAGAAAGGCGTTAATAATTCGACAATTTTAATAGCTGCTCCTCAACAGCAAGCTACAAAGGTATTGTTTTATATGTATTGAGAATCGGACCACATTTTTATGCTACTTTTTTAATTCTCAGGCTCGTGATAGAATTACTTCAACCAAACCTGTGCAATTGAGTCCTCTTGGACCATTATCTCCAGAGCCCTTTAAGTGTCCCGAGGAAGACGCATGGATGATTTTCGTTACTTGTGCCGAGAATACAGAAGAAATTTGGGTCACTCTTTTTGACGATCCATATAAAATTGTTCTTGATGAATTAGACATGCAAATGAAAGATCATTATGAACACAGCAAAGATTGTGTCATAGCGCAACAAGTAGAAATTAATCATTATTATGCGGTTTGTGATGAAGACAAATGGCTTCGAGTCAGGTGCTTAGAATATGATCCTGCAACCAAAGAAGCTACGGTATTATTTATTGATTGTGGATATGCTGGAGTTTATCACCAGAAGAAACTATACGTTTTAGAAAGAAGATTTTATTCTATTCCAATCCAGGTAAAGATTTTAACTTTGCAGGACTATACTATTATATAAATATAAGTAAATTATATATATTTTTTTATTATGTTCATGTAGGCAATAAAATTGAATCTACATGGATTAGAAGATTTTAGTGAGTGTGAGGAAGTAATGATTTATGTTGAGAAGTATTTATGTGACCGTCCTTTGTACATTGAAGTGATCGAACGTAGACTCCAAGAGGATGGTATTTCGTCCGCAACTGCTGTATTTTATGACACGCATGGACCAGAAGATGTTGACCTGAATAAAGTGATTGCAAAAGAAATATTGACCGCTGTTGTGAAAGGGCCTATGCTAAATACGGTGTGCAAATAAGTTTCGTCATAAAAAATCAGTTTTTGTACCGACATAATTAAAGTTGTATTATTTCAGGACGGTGAAATTACTGAAGTTTTTGTATCTCATGTGGAAAATAATGGAGATGTTTTTATTCAAAAGCAATCTGAGAGTATGAAATGTTTGTTAAAATTATTAAATCGACTTACACAAACGCGCTTAACTGAGGAAGATCAAAAGCGGTGCGTAGTGAGCTCAATTGACACCACATACACTTATTTTGTTTCGTACGAAGGAAATTGGTACAGAGGCGTGGTGGTTAATATTTGTGCTAATAACCAAGTAAAAATGTTTTTGATTGACTTTGGAAAAATTATTACTGTTGGACGATCGAGTTTAATTCAATTGATGAAACTCTCTGAAATGTTAGCCAAGTTTCCAGCTCAGGTAAAATTTCTTTAAATAAGTTTTTTATTGTTAAATGATTATAGATATGATTCATAATGTCAATAAACTTGCAGGCATTAAAAGTAAGACTGCACAATATTGATCAAACTGCATTTAACGTTGAAAAACTAAACGAATTAGCGCCACGAGGAGAAGTTTTAATTTTGAAAGTCATATCTTCATTAGGGGGGACACCAGTCGTGGAATTATTCAAGCGAGTTGAAAGTACCAAAATGCTTGTATCCATTAATACTAGCTTGCAATATCAGACATACGAAGAAGGATCTTCGAAGTAAGTAATTACTTTATACAAAGTACGATTGTAAAAAGAATCTAAATTTTGTTATAAAAATAATTAAAATTGCGTAATTTCTTAGAGTTAACGGCGATGGTAATAATAACATTAAAAAGCCCAAGCGCATATTAACCAAAACTCATAGTTCAGTTGATGAAAACGATGGGAGATGTTTAAAGCCCCCTACAATATCAGAAATTGGTGAATACTTTGATGTCCACGTGACAATGGCTGCAAATCCAGGAAACTTCACTGTTCAGCCTTTTGATAATACACAAGGATTAGTTGTAAATACTAATAATATTAGTTACTTATATTGCATAAAATATTTTGTAATGCCTCGTGAAGTTAATTGTTCTTCTTTTTAAGCAAATGATGGGTCAGTTACAACAAGTCTGTCGTACATATGAAGGGCCTCCTATACAACCAGAGACAATTAAAGAAGGTAGATTATATGCAGGCTTACATATAGATGGAGACTGGTACAGGTTATAAAAGTTTACAGTATTTTAAATTCCATTATTATTACTATTATATTTCTTACCAATTTTTTTACTTTTTGTTTGTAGAGTCTACGTCACGAAATTTCTCAATAGTAATTTCGTTCCAGTCTATTTTGTAGATTTTGGAGACAATGCTGTTCTTTCTGTAGATAAATTGCAACCATTAAGAAAGCAATTTTGGGATTTACCATATCAGGCTATTAAAGCAAGACTCGTTGGTGAGTAGGGATAAATTTTCGTGTTGATTATAAATAAACTAATTCGAGAAATGCACTGAAATATATTCATTATTCTCTGATTTTAGGAATTCATCCTACTAACGTTGACTGGTCAGTAGAAGATTGTATTCGATTCCAAGAGTTAGTAGTAGATCGAAATTTTGTTTCCATAGTTATGGAAGCTGAAATTAATGAATTGTCACCGTCAAAAACTGTTTATGGTTTAAAACTCATTGATGTAGATACTTCGGAAGACATTTATATAGATGAACTCCTTATACAGGAAGGCAGAGCTATAAGAGATTGAGTTCTGCTGAGTATAAAAATGAATTAGATCAAATCCGTATCAATTTTATATTGGTTAGCTTATCTATACCAGTTAAAGAAAAGTGAATTACTAAAATTCATTTGCATTAACAGACAGCTATAGCTCAGATTAAAAATTTAAAAACATATTAAATTTTTTAGACTGAACAATTAACAGTCTTTGAACAGTTTACAGGCATGCAAGTCAATTGAAAAAGGCCACACAGATTTAGTTAGCATTTCATACAACTCTAAACTATTGTGTCAATACGTTAATGATTTTGCGAAAATTTCGGTCCCATTTTTAGTTGACATCTACAATGAATATCGTAGAGTTAGTGTATTTAAATGAGCAAAACGTAGAAGATTTAAGAGAAATGTATTTATTTTTCATTAGCTTCCTTTCAGATGCCATTTTTCTCAAATCTTTGTATGTTTTCCAGGACATTATTACTTTCATAGTATTTATTAACGTTTGTTACTAATGTAAATTTTTTAAAACCTGTTATTTTTTTTTGAGTAAGAGCGGCTGTGGCCGTTAATTAACAAAAATTCTGCCTGTGGCAGTCATCACTACATTCCATTGTCAACAATTTGTAATTCTATCGGATTCATGCGAAGATCTGCAAATAAATTATATAATTTTAATTGCGGTGTTGTTCCTTCATTGAAAATACAGATTCAATTAAATATATTGTTCAAGAAGAACGTTGGAGATCTTCTGTTAAAAAATTGCTAATGAAATTCCATGAATAGTTCTAGTAGCCTCATAATTGTATCTTAGAACCGATTGGCGAGAATGATTCATGAATATCTGTGTTACAAACTACCGCCCCTTATTGTTCTTAGTATTAAGATAAAATTTTATAGAACATATTTAATTCTGTTCAGTTAGGTCTAGTAAATAACGCTTAAACTTAATATTGCTTTAAAATATTATTTTTGATAACAAGCAAAAGGTGCCAATAAATAAAAATGTTTACATAGATCATGCGTTTCTGAATCATTTATGATTGTTTCATGTATTTCCTTCTCATGATAGATTTTAGCTGAACGAACTGAGATTTCCCCTTCTATACAGTATCTCGAGGGGGGATGAAGTTCCCCGATGACGTCAGATCACCATCAAGTGGTGGAAGACACGTTTGCCATTTTAGCGTTTTACCAGATCCAACGCGCACCGTTCACTATCATATTGAAACTTTCAAATGCAATTACTGAATCTCAAAGCTCTCCATTAAATTAACCATTAGCAATCTCCATTGCAAAACTCGCCAATAGGTACAATTTCTGCCTTTATGGACCTCTGGAATTTATCATCTCACCATTAATGTGGATTGTTTAAATAATTGTCGCATCCGAATATTTGCATAGTTTTGACGAGTGTTGCTGTGTGTTCTTTCTGTTATTGTGTGAATTTTCACGATAGTAACAATGAGAAGCCTTGTTGGTAAGAAAAATCTGTACTGTTTTTCAATGTTTATCACTTCATTATTAATATTATTTTTTTAAGCTACATACATATATATATATATATATATGTTTCTCATAGCTCATCATTAAATTATCATCTTCACCATAATTTTATATAAATCGCTCTTCAATGTGAAAAAATGTAAAAACGTTACATGTTGAAATTGCTTTTAAATGTCATATATTTTCTATATCTTATTATTTTTAACTTGTCTATATTCTTTCGTGCACCACCAATCATTATTTGTCTCGCGCTCATCAATTACCGTGAGGTAATAAATATTTTTCCTCCTATCTTCTAAATATGGCTTGTTATTCCGCACTAATTGGTAAGACTCGGCGTGTGTGGATTTTTGCTCTGTGTAACAAAGATGTAACATTCGTCAAAAGGAATTATATGATTTTTATGTGGCTAAAATACTCTTTTAAAGATCTAATGAGAGAGGAGCATTTTTCGTCTGAGGGGCGTTCTTCGGAGACCGACGGGGACGAAAATCGGCGGAGCAACGCTGGTAAGTAAACAATCTCCAAGTCAATAATCATCCAACAAAGATCACACTTTACAATCCAACCTCTCACTTTTTTCTTGGGTAGATATAGGAAAACTATTTCTACCAGTATCGATTCTTAATCCCCACCTTCTAATTATCAACTCTTGTCACTATAAATATCTATATATACACAATGTATATAACTTGTATGAATACTTCTTTCAATAATTATTTCTCTACAAATCTATTTATTAAATAACCAAATCCCGCTACGTCTCTCATTCGCCAACTCTGACAATAATCACAGACGACACAAGAAACTTATTAATTTTGTACAATTTGTTGCACCCGCGGTCGATAGTTTTGAGGCTGAGGTTTTGGGTAAAGAAAACACGAGTTTCTTAATTATACATTTAATCAGATGTTGCTGAAATAATTAGTGAGAAAAATTCAGGTTGATATTCTGCCATAGTGCAAATGATTCTCCTTGCAGCGAATTTCGGTCTAGCTATACTTACAATGTCGGATACCAAGGAGATCCTCTTGCTAACAGTCACAACCTGAGCGGGGTAATCGAATCGGGGATCATCGGGAGATAATGATTACAGAACAGACGTGGAGCATGATGCTGGACAGTGATGTCACGGGCATCAACGAGTGAGTCCATGTTTTTTTCACGTTAACAACTCGTTTCACGCAACACGTGCATCCCACTCTTGCAAATAACCCATGAAAAAATCATTAGAGAATAATAGAAAAAATAGGATATAAAAATAGGATCTGTGATAAAATTAGGTTGAGTATCTCGCCGAGGAAACAACTATGGATAAAAGCCGTGAAGAAGCTGACATCGGAGCGTTTGGGCCGCGAGGGTCTCGCAGCCTGGGAGGAGGCGCAGCGCCGGAAGACCAGCGCCGATCCGGAGGTGCCGGACCACGCGAAGGAGGTCCCTTTAACCAGTCAAGTGGCCGAGGAACAACCGGAACCGGAGACTGTCGAATCCGAAATCAATGATGAAGAAGCTCAGCAACAATCTGGTATGAAAAACATTCCAATAGAAATGTCATTTCAAAAATCTGTTCTAATTATACTTCCATTTTCAGACGTATTTAAGAAGGGATGTCTCTACAAGGGAATATTTCTGCCCTCGTTGACGAATAGTTTTCACAGCAAACAGCTGGAGACCTCTTACCTTCACTATTCCAATCGTCAGCGTCAGAAATCTTTAATTATGCTGAATATCGTGGACCTTGGATTGAAGGTGGAGAATTTGAGAAAAAAAAACAATGAATATTTACTGCAAATAATTAAAGATTTATTTTTGAATTCTAGATCGCATTAACGGCCATCTGGCTATGGGAGAGGGATGAAAACAGCGTAGGTCTGATCGAGTCTTTGTCCTGGGCAATTTGCTGCATGACTGCCAATCTAGTGGTCTGCATACTGGGTTGGTGGAGGTGCTTCTCCAACAACTATTTATACTGGGCTTCCATATTCACTTGGCTCCTCATCAACTCTCAAGGTCATTCCTTTTATCCCCATAAAACTGTAGTAAAACAATTTGATAACGTTAAAAACGGACTGCCGATATTTCTCAATCAATTGATCAATATATATGTAAAATACAAGCTATATCGTGTGTCACGTTCTGTCGAGTTGGCTATCCACTCTCGTTGGCTAAAAAGTTTTGCTCCGGTGGTCCGTGCCGGGCTGTCCAAGGGATTCGCTCGACCATGCAAAATTAACTAGTATACACCAAGAAAAACACATAAACACACACACACACACACATGCTCGCAGCATTAACTTTAATTAGCTTCCATTTTCAGGCTTTATCGGGGCTGGCCTTGACTTTTCCCAGCAGCAGAGGCTCGTCTGGTACATCCTCTTTGTAATTTACGCACCATACGCCATGCTACCGCTTCCTTTAAGATGGTGCGTCCTCGCAGGATTTGGCACCGCTTTTACTCACATCGCTATGGCTGGAATTGCCCTCCTGCATGATAATTCTTACGTATGAAAATTATAATTAACTTGTAACAATAGCTGTAACGAGTTTATTATATACATTATATCTATCATGCAGCTGCAAGATATCGTGTGTATCGTGAGGATGTTGACGACGAACGTTCTGCTGTACCTGGCGGTAAATCTAGCAGGGATGTATACAAAGTATCTGACCGATCGTGGACAGAGACAAGCGTTTCTCGAGACCCACCGTTCCATAGAGACCAGGCAAAGGACGCAGAATGAGAATAATCGGCAGGAGAAGCTTTTGCTATCTGGTACTCGTCCTATCCTTAATTATCTTTTGCAAATCAATAAGCGATAATTAAAGAGAGACTGGCCATTTTTCGCGATTGGATTTTCTTACTCGTTTTTCTTATCGATGAGTATTTTTAAAGGACAGGTGGGAGATCGATTGCTTGTTTGCAAAGAGAGAGAGAGAGAGAGAGAGAGAGTGAGAGAGGGTAGGCTAGTTAAAGAGAGTAGTGAGAGAAGAGAGAGTGAGGGAGAGAGAGAGAGAGAGATGTGCTTAACTCAATCGACTGGCAAGTGTGTAGTGACCCTTTTTGACACTTGGCTGAACGCGAATTACACGGTCCGGTGGCATCGGCTCGCTATATTACAATCTACACGTACTTTATTCCATCCACTGTTTATTTCAGGTCCTCTTGGAAAATTCAAAATTTGTTCTCTTTATTTTATCAGTGCTGCCGGATTTCGTAGCGAAAGAGATGATTCGCGATATCTCCAGAGAAACTGCTAGAGGAGGGCCCATTTCCTTCACGCCAAATCAGTTTCACAGAATCTATATTCATCGTTATGAAAATGTCAGCATCCTTTTCGCTGATATTAAAGGATTCACCGGTATTTAAATTTACTCTAATTACCCATTAGTTAACCAAGAGAAAGTCAATAAATATAAAATCTGAATTTTTATTGTATTCATTGCAACAACTTTTGTTATTTAAACTTACTTCTAACTGAATTAAATAATAATAGATGTAAAATCAGATGGTATATAGTTTTAACGATTAAAACAAAGTAAATATAATGTTGATCAAATTTTTATTTTTTTCGTTATTTTGTAGAATAAAATTATAGGTTTTTCATTTTTGTTTATATTTTTAGTATGCATAACAGATTCAATATCATGCAACAGTTTTTAAAAATATAGTGTATAAATTTCTTACATTTTAGCTTTGGCCAGTCATTGCAGCGCGCAAGAATTGGTGAAGGTCTTAAACGACCTTTTTGCAAGATTCGACAGATTGTCGGCTGAAAATCATTGTTTGAGGATCAAGCTGCTTGGGGACTGTTATTATTGCGTGTCAGGACTGCCAGTGGCCAGAAGTGACCATGCTCACTGCTGCGTTGAAATGGGTCTACACATGATCAAGGCCATCAGGGATATTCGTTATACGACTAAGGTATCGATTAAGAAAAGGATTTATAAGATTGTTCGATAAAGTTACAAAAATTTTACAGATGGACTATAAAACCGTCTCTTACAGGTTGATTTGAACATGAGAATTGGGATCCACAGTGGATCAGTTCTATGCGGGGTTCTGGGTCTGCGGAAGTGGCAGTTCGACGTGTGGTCGTACGACGTAACCTTGGCCAATCACCTCGAAAGTGGAGGAATACCAGGGTACACACTGATGTAAAATAAGGAAGAATAACGTATTTCCAAGAAATGAGGAATTGTGACAAAAACAAATTTTAAATGATCACTAATATAGATTAAAACTTAGTAACATTTATTCTCTATCTATAATCGTGAATTTTTAGAATACGTGTTACTAATAACTTAATAAATTTTAGTAATAATGTAAATTTCGTGTCTGCTAAAGATACGGAATTTCTGCATTGTAAAATAACTTAATTCTCGTTCATGATTTATCTTAAGAACGGGAATTGTTCAATTGATTAAAAACTATTTTTTTAGTCGAGTGCATATATCAGCGGAGACCCTGGCGTGCCTAAACGACGTGTACGAGGTGGAGCCCGGTCACGGAACGGAAAGGGACAATTATTTGAAAGAGAGGAACGTCGTGACTTACCTTATCAAACAGGTGGAGCCCCTTAGGGGTAGACGAAGACACTCTTCAAGGCCAAAAATCTGGTCCGAGGATGATACCAGTAATAAAAATAAGAAAAGCTTCAAGATCAATAATCCAGTTCTCAATCCGAACAATACCAATGCTCCCAGCTCGTCTGCGGATGATGATATTGGGGGTGAATGGACACCGGAAATTCCATTTGAAAATGTAAATATTTAAATCACCCTTTTATTAACAAATGATCAATCGATAATAGTAATTGAGATAAACTGTCTAGTTGAACACTGCTACGTCTATTAGTAATTTGGAATCCGAATACCTGGAGGATGAAAATGGCGGGACTGGTAAAGGTAAAACTGCGACCACTTCAACCAACGAGACAATCACCAGGAGTGGCCTCGAAACAGCGAGCAATAAACGCATGAGATCCGCCAATATCAACACTTGGACTCTTAGATACAATGATGAGAGTTTTGAGTCAAAAGTGCTACATTTTTTTTGTATTTTATCGTATCGTTAACAGTTTAGACCTTAATTAATAATTGTGTATTTCAATTTCAAGTTTTGTCAATTGCGAGAGGACATGTTCAAGTCAAACATGATTTGCTGCTTCGTAATTTGGATTTTTATCGCTATTTGCCAGGCTGTAATTTTACCAGAGTAAGATCTGCTTATTTGTCGTTTAATTATTTTATTGTGACTTTAATAATGATTCATATTTTTCTTACAGCTGTGCTTTGCTTCTGGTTTCCCTCTTGCTGATAGCTGTAGTACTGATAACTTCCTCGGTTCTGGTAATGGCGGAAGAGTTTAAGGGGTTTCCGATATATTTACAGCATACTTCGTCAATGTTAGTCCACAATAAACAGCACAGGACAATTTTTATTTGTGCGGTGATCAGCTTAATGGCATTCACTTCCATCATCAGCGTCATCGCGTGTCCCAATCAAGCTCGAAGGTACCAGGAAGCCTTTGTCTCTGAACAGCATGAACCAGTGTCACCACCACCGACTAGTCAGACAATGCTTCAACACCATCAGCACCCTCGAGAATTGTCGGAAAATTTGCAGAGATTGGATCTGGTGAGGGATAAAATTCTTGAGAAGAAATTGAACGATACCAACTGGTACCAGGAGAGTACTGATGAACAAAAGGTCACGTTGGGAATCGACCGTTTGATCCTGACCTTTCTCAAAACGGCTCTGAAAGAGGAGAAGGAATCTGTACAAAATGAAACTAATTTTGAAGTTAAATTGACCCATGTGGTTAATGGCAGAACCAATATTCGAGATAAAAAGGAAATTTTTCGATTTTATAGGTATTTCAATTTTATGTATTTTTTTAAGAATAACGATCAAAATTAAAAATATAAATAATAAATTATGTGTATGCGCAGATACGAACATTTTGGCCCAGGCTCAAAAAGACATTACAGAAGATTTATGCAAAAGAAGGATCACGAAAATATTGTTTTAAGAAAAATGCTTTCTATTTCGGAGGACAAACCTCGAATCGAGGCAAGCAGAAAGTATTATGATGAAAATGAAGATGATTTATTCGGAGCAAGTTGCCTCCGACCGGAGTACATAGTTTTTACTTGGATTTTATGTTTGATTGCTCTTGCTTCAGCTTTAAAATTATATTATCTAGTCAAAACTGCATTAGCCACTGTTATTGTTTCCATTTATGCCGTCCTGATATTCGTCGTTTGCAAGGACCTCTTCTCTACTAATGTAGAACGTGATACGGTGTAAGAGAATAATATTTGTAATATTTTTCTTAATATATTACTTTAAATACTTTTTTCTATTATTATAATAACGTTCCAGATCCACTATACCGCTTTCAGCACAAATGTTAGTCTTTTTGGTAGTCTTCTTAATTATGGTTACATATCACGGTAGATTGGTAGAAGTCACATCAAGATTAGATTTCCTTTGGAAACAACAAACAGAAAGGGAGCTAAGCGACATGATGGAATCTCGAAATAATAATATGCAGCTTTTAAAAAATATTTTACCTGATCACGTCGCTCATCACTTTCTGACTCAAGATAGGGCGCCGGAGGTGAAATTCAATAACTTTTTACATAAATTATATCTTTACTCGCAATGTCTTAATCGCTCCACAAATTAAATTGCAGGAACTATATTCCCAGTCCAGGGATAAAGTTGGTGTAATGTTCGCCAGTGTGCCAAATTTTACTGAATTTTATTCTGAGGATGTTAACAAAGGGATGGAGTGTATTCGTTTGTTGAACGAAATAATAGGTGGTATATGATTTAAAAAATATTTATTATTAAGCTCCTATTTATGAATTGCTTTTATTTACAGCTGACTTTGATGAACTTCTTGATGAAACGCATTTCCATTGCATAGAGAAAATTAAAACAGTTGGGGCTACTTATATGGCAGCTTCTGGATTAAATCCATCAGTAAATGTAAGTTATATACAGTAGTTTTGTGTTATTAAAGGAAAATTTTTGTAAAGAGATCGAACTTTATACAGGATAAGCTCAAGGATGATATGGAACATTTGTGTCGACTGGTGGATTATGCTGTAGCCATGAGGCTTCGTTTGGAGGATGTGAATGTTCATTCCTTCAACAATTTTGACTTGAGAGTAGGAATCAGTTGTGGGCCCTTGGTTGGGGGAGTAATTGGTGCTAGAAAACCAGTATTTGATATCTGGGGCAATACCGTGAATGAAGCTTCTCGTATGGATTCCACTGGAGTCATGGGAAAAATCCAAGTTCCTCAGGATATTGCAAGGGTAAAATTTGCTGTCTTCTTTATGGTAGAAAGGATTCGATTGGTTTTAATAAAAAAATAATTTAAGGTTTTGGAAGCAAATGGTTACCAGATACAAAAACGAGGATTGATCGAGGTAAAGGGGAAGGGTACAATGGAAACTTATTTCGTGCTGGGAAAGAGTACGATTCAACAGGAAGGAACCGCAAGGCATAGGAGCCAATGTAGGAGTCTTGCTGCAGTAGTTTATGGAGTCGTTCAAGCACGTCGCAAACAAATGCGTGCCATCCGAAGAACATAAATTTATATTTTTATCCGTCCCTTCGATTCCCTCAATCAGGAAATTGAATTATCAATCAGTATTAAAGATGTCCATACCATCTAAGATCAAGTATTATAATATCTGTGTAGCAATAATTATTAATGAATTTTCCAACTTTTAATTTTAATTAAAGACAGTTATATAGGAATAGAAAAAAAATGGTTCGGAATGGATTATTACTATTTTTTTATTTATTGTACATTAAAAAATTTATTGTGGTGCCTTTCCCCGACCAAAACCACCTCTGAATTCAACGTCTCCAGTACCTGCGCCAACATCAGCCTTCTTGTCACCAACGCCTGGTGGTCCACCTGTTCCACGTCTGTAACCAGCACGATCCTCGTTTGGTCGCGAACCTTCAGTTCTGGTACCTGCAGCAGGCCTTGGCCTGGCAGTCTCTGATCTCTGGTGTCTCTTCAGAGTGGAAGGTACAATTTCAGGTGGTAAATGGAGATATCCACGTAGATATTCAATACCTTCATTTGTAAGGTACCAATAAAAGTGTCTCCATGCAAATTGTTCTTTAACATATCCCCTTGATTTCAAAGACTGCAAATGAAATAAACAATACTGTTAATTTTACATACTTAAATGTTATTAGACAAATATGTTTATTTTCCATCCTCACCTGCATAGCTTTGATTACTTGAAGGTTGGGTATAGCTTCAAGCTCTGGCTCTGGGTGTTTTGGTGCATGGTAGTCTTTTTTAGCTACCATAACACCCTCTTTGAAAAGGTATTCATAAATAGTGACACGGTTCTTTTTTGGCATCAACATTCTACAAAAAAAAAAAACAAATGTAAATATTTTTGAGGTTATCTGTCAGTATCTCTAAACCTAAAAGTAATTGTAAATCACTGGTTTTTAAACTACATTTCCTAGGTTGATATCAAAACAGAGATACAATTTTCGAAAATATAAAAGTTTTACTACTATTAGATCAGACTTAATAAAAAAAAAAACATGGTAACTCCAAACGCTTTTGGATGAATAATTTCTGTTGAAAAAGCGAATAATTCACTGAAAAATATCGGGCACTTTGACTACAAATAAATTTTCTGTATCATACAAAAGTTAACGAATCGAAAATATTGTTGGATGCTAGAATAAATAGTTAGATTAAAGTGGATTTTTTAGAAAACCAAACATACTTTGCTGTCTAGCGTGAATCCTGTGTCGGAAAGATCATGCGTTCTCAGTCAAGAAATTGTCTCTCTTTCATATCGATATATCGAACCGACGTTAAACCGGAAATAATATTCGATACTTGGCAGACTTCAAAAATATACCGGATTTTTTTTTCTAACAATTGAATTGACACACACATGATACACACTTTATTAGTTATAAACAATTGTTATGGAAAATGTTTTCGACAAGAGTAAATAGTATATATTACAGGTATAAAACACTCGTTTTATGCCTACCTGATAGCAATTTTTTTAAGCAGAAATATTCATCGAAAAGATTTTGTAGTTATTTTAAAGCTTATCTAAGTAATAATGATGCAATGCCTTACCAGCATTTTTCTTTGAAACCATTAAAAATAGAATCATTTTTAAGGAAAAGTTTTTGTACTTTTAAAGAGCCAAAGGACCCTGATAGATTTGGCGATTATGCACATATTAATTACGAAGAGGCTGAAATGGATGAAAAAGAATTAAAGGAAGAAGTATTTAGAGAGAACGAAGTTAGAACTCCTAGATGGAAAAGACTTAGTCCTGGACAGTATGGACAACTTATTAAAACTCACATTAGTAAAAAGGACTTAAATGCTGCTATTGAAGTACTGAGTTTGATTAAAGAGAATAGAGATAAGCCTACCACTTACATGTTTAATTTACTTATTCGTGCTTATTCCTTGCAAGGAGATTTAAAAATGTGTTTTAAATTGTATAATAAGATTAAAGAATATGCTTTGGTTCCTAATGCAGCTACATATACAAGTTTATTTAATGTATGTGCTAATGCTGAAGATAAAATGCTAGCCTTAATGAAATTAGATAATCTAAGAAGATACTTGTATCAGAAAAATATTATCCTAAATGATACAAATTACCATGCCATGATTAAAGCTTATAGCAGGCACAATGAAACTTTAAGGGCTTTCGAAATAGCTGATGAAATGAGAGAAAACAGAATTGAGTTTACTGATATTACCTACAATAGCTTATTAAATGCTGCTATATCAGATAAAGAAGCTGGATTAAAGTTTGCCTTATACGTATGGCATACAATGTTGCGCTCTAAGATAAAACCTACAGTAATAACATATAATCTTTTACTAACTGCTATTAAGGATACAAATTTTGGAGATCTAGATGTAGATCAATTATTATTGCCTGGTGTAAAAGAGAGTCAAATAATTGTTGAGAAAAATTCTCAATCTAACTTACTATCAAAGCAACCAGCATTGAATACATTACTAATAGAGTCTGCAGATACATTGAAAGATGTTACAGTAAAAACTGGTTCAGGAATATATTACTCTTACAAAGAGGAAACACAACTAGTACCTGAAAGTAATCATGAAAATAAGCTTCAAACAAAAGAAGAAATACTCACAAGTCTGAATAAAATCTTACAAAAAAATCGCTTAATATTATTTGGAGGAATTGAGGGTATTTTTAGTAGTATGAAAGAAAATGATATTTTACCAAATGTTAAAACTGTGAGTATACTTTTGGAGTTAATACCAAATACAAAAACGGCAGAAGAGGCTTTCTTGAAGCAGATACACAAAAATAAAGTTGAGCTAGATATTTGTTTCTTTAACTTGCTTATATATAGACGAAGTAAAAGACTTGATTACGAAAGTGCAAAGGTAATTTATTCAAATAGTAAAGTTTGTTTAATATTCATAAATTAATTATGTTTGCAGGAAGTTCTTTACTTGATGCAACAAAGGCATCTGAAGCCAGATATCATGACTTTTGGAGTATTAGCCCTAGGTTGTACATCCAAAAACCAAGGTGATGAGCTATTACAGTCCATGTCAAATATTGGATTTTCACCAAACATTATTATTATTACGACACTACTAAAAAATGCACTAAATAGAAAAAAATTTGTGTATGCAATGGATTTAATGAAATATTTAAAAACTTCACATATAAAACCAAATGATAAACTTTTTGAGACTCTGGATGAATTTGTTGAAAGTACTCGTGACTTTTTAGACCAGAGAGTAAGTATTTTGTGTGATCAATGTAGCTTAAATAAAACATATTAAATGATTAGAATGAAAAGTTTGATTTTAATTTTAATTACAGGGCAGATACCGAAATTTCAAAGTAACAGAGAAAGTTAAAGAAAATATTATTCAATTTATAGCTTATTATTCTAAGTGGAGGCTGTACATGGAAAAAATATCAACAAAAACCAGAGATATGTAAGGAACTATAATAGACTTATTTATAAAACACTATTGCTTAAATAAGATTGTATATAATGTAAATTGTAAGATTATATTTTATTAGGTATATACAAATGAAACATAAATATGCCAAATCAATATATTCGTAATTATATTTATTTACACATATCATTATAAATATTATGTAAAAATAAGAAAAATACAAATTATCGCAGATAGGTAGTTCGGGTTTCTTGAACCCAAGGGCGACTTCTAGTTCCGGTATTAATGGCTCTTGGTGGGCAGGCTCCGCGTATACTGAGCTTATTGTAGCCAGTTGGGCCAGTTGGTTGAGCACCACAGGTTTCTAATGCAACAAAGTCATCTACGTGCAATGATGGCGGCCTTGAAGTATTTGGTGGCCGTGATCTAAAAGGATCCGCTCCCCTTCCAACACCTCCACCTGTTGGTCCTCCTCGCATAGAGTTGGAAAATTGAGCTCTTCCTCTCATTGGTGTAACTAAAATAGTAGATTAATTACAAACTCAATAATAATACAATAACTATATATATACTTACCAAAAGGCTGTTTCAATTTTGTAACAGTAGTACTTGACTGTTTTGGAGCGCTCCTCGCATCCTGCTCCTCATTTTGTGTCTTTGAAAGGGGCTGAGTAACATCGTCAGGCGGTGTTTTTGAGCATAAGTTTTGTACTTCTGCCAGCAAATTGAAGTCAACTGGTAATAATTCTGATGCCAAAGCTAACAAATCTACGATATTCTCATTTTGATTCAAATTAGGAACTACAAATGAATTAGTTTTCGAATTTTTCAAAGGATTTGCATTAAAACTTCTTTGAGAGAATTGACTTAGTAATGTTTCAGGCGTAGGCAATAGTGGCTCTAGCATTTCTGGTATAGGCTCTTTTTCTTCCTTTTCTTCAATAGATTTTAAATTTTCTACGAGCTCTTGGCAAGAAGTAACTTCCTCCAAAGGATGGCCATTTTTGGACCACGATATCAAAGTAGACAATTGTTGCAAGTGCAGATGCAAAGTACGGTTTGGTGTCTTGCTAGTGATTAAATTATCAAGTAACGACACCGTCAAGTCTATTAAATATTTATCCTCTTCTTCTACAGTTGTGACGTGATCTAACAGAATTCTCAAAGCATCGGGATTATTTTCCAAACAACTTTTAACGTGGTAGAGGCCGTAGTTATGGCTTGAAAGTGATAAAAGAATATGAATTGCGCTACTCAAAATATTTGACTGGTATTTTGAACTGTTCGCCAAAACTTCTATCAGTGCGGTCAAAATGGATAACAATGGTTCTTTGCTAGGAACTAAATGCGTCAATTGTTTCTCATATGGCTCATTGGCATCTTGCTGCATAAGTGACAAATTACAATCACACAGAGTCTCAAAAATATCTAAAATTTTATTTTGCACCAACTCATTATTTGTATTCTTTAATGTTGCACACATTGCTTCAATAACTGGAGGATATTTTTGATCTGATTTTACTTGAGCTCTGGAAGAAGGATTGGTCAAAGTTAGCAGAGTAGCTTTCATGGACGCGTGTTTACTTAAATCGGATAGCAAAGCAAGAATTAAAACATTTTTTTCTAAAGGGACAGCAGCAATTACACCATCTAGCAAACATCTACCAACTAAAAGGGCAGTCGGTGCAGCTAAATCACTCAATTGCTTGCAAACTTCTGACAGCAGCATCAACAAGTCTTTGTTCCAACTGGTGCACAGTAATCTTAAAGTATCAGTCAAGTTGTTGGCCTGTGCCTGAAGATGAGCAGACCATAATTTTCTGATCCCAATTATCCTGGAAATATCTTCGTTTTTATCGGCTTCTTTACACGTGAGAATTGGAGGTAGCAGCCTCGTTAAGAGTTTTAGACCAGGAATAAAATTGCAAGGACTTAAAGATACCATTTTCAGCACTTCCCCCAACATTTGAGTCCATAAAGATTTCGCTACATTTCCCGATCCATCGGAGTCCACAGCCTGGGTGAACACAAGAAGAGTTCTCACAATCTCGTCGGAAAGATTTCTACTTGGAACTGTGTTTGGTATTGCCTCGACTAAACAATAAACACCTAGCAATGGTGCAACAGCCGTTAAATCTTTAAAATCTGTTGACATACATTTTACTAATCGTTCTAATAAAGCTCTGGTCAATTTTATACAAGGGAGTAGAAGGGCTACCAAAGCCAAGCCTCTTCTTCCAGTGAGGGCAGCTCTATGTAAATACGGTTGCTTGTAAAATTCAGCGATATTGGACATTACAGTGACTAGGGCTGTCAGGCCATCTGCAGCAAACAATTGAGTCAAAGCGTTTCGATACTTTAATTCTATGTACGGCTCCATTGGATCTATGTCATTATATGATGGAAAAATTAAGTATTGTAGAATTCTACAAGCTGTTATCATTTGGCCCGATAAAGATGGTGCTGTCTCCGCTCCTTTTCTAATATAAGTCACCAAAGGTGAAACGTCTGCGTAATTCCAATTTGAAGCTTGAGCAGCTACTGTTAAATAAGGTGCGATATCTCTGAGAACTGAGTGATTTCTAGATTTTTCCAAAATTGTTGCTGCTCTATTGTAGAAGACTTCAACGTGATCGGAATATCGTACAACTGCAGAAATAATTTCTGCTGAAAACTCACCAAGATTTTGATCAGACAGATAAGGGATTAAAATGTCTAGAAATCCGTTCATGGTAAGAACGGTTGTCAACGCTTGTAGCCCTTCAGAATAAATTAAAAAAGAGTGCAATTTTTTTAAGTAAATCCAGTCTGAGGTTTGCTTTAACTGCATTAAACACAATGTTACTTGCAGTCTCCAGGCTATTACGTTTCCAATACCAGGAATTTCATATCTAAGAGCCCTTAGGATATATTTGGTAATTTCTGGCTGCCTTAGCAGGTAAAACAAACCTTCTTTGGTGTCCGATAAACATAAGAGAAATCTTCTACAAACTTTGATCAAGCCGGGGCCTGAATTCGGAGATGACAGAAGTAGCAAAAGCTGACATGACAACCTATGATGATGAAAATAAGCTAATATATGTCGTCGTGGATTTCGAATGAGTTCTCTTTCAAATTCCATTTGAGAACTTGCTGGTAATTGTCGCTTCGGCTGAGCCATTACAGTGGGAGCGCAAGCATAAGCGTTCATTAATTCGTTAATAATCAGCTCGTTTAACTCTTTTACTTCATCCAGCAATTGATAGATATGAATTTTTCTCAGCAAAGAACTTAAAGCGTATTTCAATCTAGATAACTTGGCGGTGTCTAATATTATGAGTGTATTTCTGTACAGGCTTATCTCAGTTTTAAAATGTTCTTGCACAATAGGACTGATTAATGCAGCATCCAAAGCACGTAGAGCGGATAATTTAACCGGTAAAGCTACGTTTTCTTTCATGCATAGATTTAATAATTTAGAGAGAGCCTCAACTTTTAACAAAATTTCTGGACCTTGAGGCAATCTGCACAAGGCTTCGGACAATCTAACTCCTACTTTCACGTGGCGTACTTTGTAAGCTGGTTGAGGTTGAGAGCGCGCTAGCTCCATGTCCAAACCAGCATTAGTAATATTCATTAAATCATTAAACTCTGTGTCTGTAATATCGAAATTTCCTAATATCGTGCATAAGGTTTCACAATTATGAACGAATGTCTCCTTTTCCTGTCCTGGTGCATTGTTAAAATTTAAAACCGATTTTGATATAGTCCGCACCAATTCACGAAGTTTCTCTAAAGTCTCGTTATCTACATAAATATCATCGATCAAATTTGGCACATCCTCTATTTCTAGTAGATCTGGAGGATTCGGATCATATGTGCTATCTAATTGAATATCTTCACATTCTTGATCCCCAATGAATGGTACATCATCAGCCATAATATCTTCATCTGATAATATAGGTTCAAAAGGCTCAACATTTTCTGTATCGTCTTCATCTTGATTTGCTTCTTCCTCTTCCGCTGAAATTGATTCTGGGCTGAGAGATACAAGAGATTCAGGAGAAGGAGAAGATGGTCTCTTTGATCCTATTTGTCCTTTGTTTGTATCTCCCTCCCACTGAGCTGATTCTAATTTTGTTGGTTCTGAAACTATTCTTGCAGGTTCTGCAGGTTGTGCAGTTTGAACTGGCGGTGGTGGAGCTGGTGTTGCACATGTTTCCTAAAAAAAAGTGTTAGGTAACCAAGAGTCAATATTTGATAGCCTGATTAACATAATATTCATGATACTCACATTTGAGTTTGTTTGAGCTTGATTTTCATAATACCAATCAGATTTCTGCTCTGATACTTGTGGAGTAGTAGTTTCAACAGTTTCTTCTGTATTATTTGTAGGAGCCGTAGATCCAGTAGTTGAATTAATTATTTCTTGGGGGCTACTTAAAGATTTTGTTAGAGAACCATAAACAGCTAATGTTATAGTTGTATACCATCCTCTTAAAACTAAGCCATCTGTAGGTATTTGCTTTCTCTCACATTCCAATTGTATATGTACATTTTGTTTATACTCTAAACCACCAAGGGATTCAAATGTGGAGGCTCCAGGTTTACTCAAATCATTTACAAAAAATTCTATTTCAAATTGAGATGGATTTGTAGCACTAGAGAAGAAAGTACATTATTTAAATTGATATTAACTCAAATTAAACAACATGTAACCTACCCCAAACGCACTCCTCCAGGAAAGTCTGCTTGTACCCTGGCACCCAAAGGTATTATTCTAACTTCATTTATATAGACTGGTTTTGGAAATTGCACAAGATCCAAATTAAGCTCCTAGTTTATCAAATAAACATGCTTATAAATTAAAGCTGTTTCCTATCACAGTTATTTAAATAATTGCAAGCTTACCTCTGAAATATCATGTGAAAAAGTGTCAAAAAATAGGAGCTCTGTATTATCCATTTTTAAAACATTTAAGCTATTTATTATAACATGGAGTAATCTTATATTTTACATCATTGTCGTCTTTATTCTTCAAATATACCACTGCATTGCAGTTTACTGGAAGGGCAAGCAAGGGCGGCAAGGGCTACGGCTACGACTTACGAGAGAAATAGAAATGGAGTTAGGAAAATGACACATGCAGTAGTCTGAAGTCTGAACACTCTGAACTCTGACTGACTGAAGTCGCCAAAAATGGCTTCCTTGATGCGTTTAGGAACCGCATTATCGCATCCCTGGAAACTAGTGGTGCAGTGTAAGTGAGTAGAGAGAGAGGAGAGGAGTAAATAATTTTAGTTGCTTTTTGCATTCCCTGAGATTTCCTTTCGTTATTCTTCTGCTGGGATAATGGAGGACTAGTATTCAGTTTTCGGGTTTGAGCGAGCAGGTTCTACGTCTACCCTCTACCCCACCGCAGCCTTGCCGCTTTTCGCCATGTTTATTTTTGTTTTCCGACCCGACGTCCGCGGGCCGACCGCCGCGACGGCCTTTCGAATTCTCCAACCGCGGCCGGGGCCGACCGGGCCTTTTTCACTTTTCGCGCGCCCCGGTGCACCCTCCAACGTTTTTCTTCAACAAATTCAGCGAAATTCGTGCTTCTCTCCTTTCTAAATCCAAAAATACAGCAAAATAAGTAAAAAAATCGTAAAAAACGTCAGTGCGTTGTGCGCGCGTAGTGTTTGTGATCTATATTCGTGCTTTTCTTATAGTTTTTAATTCAATAATCAATCAAAATACAGCGAAATAAGTAAAGAATTCTTGAAAAACGTCAGTGCGTAGTGCGCGCGGTGTGTTTATATTGTAAATTTGAACATTTCTCAATTTATAATTGAACAATCTCTTAAAATACCGGGAATGGATCCTATCTTGAATAACACTCTTTGTGTTCTTGGTGCTGCCAACCCTGTAGAAGAAAAGTTGTGTGGTAGTGTCGCCGTCCCGTCTGTCTATTGAGAAACATACCTGATTTTTTTTTCAGAATTTTCCCTTTAAAAATAAGTTTGTACTTTAGTTTTATTATGAAAATTTGTCTCCCGAAATTTGTTTTCCCCTCGCGTCTCTTTCCATTTTGCTCGGTAGCGAGCGGAGCATTACCTTTACCTCCTACCGCGCAATAGTCCTGAAACTCGGCTTTACGCTGGCTGCAACCGGGATATGTATATCGACATTACAGAGCGAAAGTATATTTAGCAAATTGTGACCGTATTTATATGTAAATAGATTTTAACGTTATTAGATGGTTTTGGAAATTCCAGAAGTTTATACAGGGAAGTATGTTGACAAATTGGAAAAAAAGCGAAAAAATAAATTTTTTTAATTAATTAGATCGATATTTTAGAACCTCTGTAATAATTTACATATGTTTCAATGTACTGCGGACAATCTTCGTGTGTTTTCAGAACCATCTTAATAACGTTAAAATGCGTCGAAAAATACGCCCACAACTTGAAAAATAGATTTTCGTTCTGTTATGTCGCCGTGATATACGGATCCCCCTTAAATTTTTAGTAAAAAGTTAAAATACAAAAATTTAGTTGTAATAGCAGGTAAAGCATACATATTTTAAGGTGCATGTTCGAGCAGTTTATTTATTTTAATGTACAATAGTACAAGACTTTCTGCTTATCACCACTCATGACTTTTACACTTCATCTTAAACCAATAAATAATAAATAAAAATATGAGATGGTATTTGTGGTAAAACACCATTAACAGCCTGGTGATTAAGGACTATTGATGCACCAGCTGCCGATTTTTTTACATTACCATTAAAAACTTATTAATAATATTGTATTTACAGAACAAATAAAATTTAATAATAATAATAATACGAAGGTGCGACAGACCTTTAATATCGAGTGGTTTATTATGAAATGGACAAATTGTTCTTGCATTCATCTTTGTACTGCTCCCATTAATCAGAGATTTGAATTAATTATATTATCATCTTATTTAAATTTTTAGCTTTACATATGCCGTGCATAATTCTATTAGTTTTAGGCACAATCATGCTTGGCTTATCTATTAATTTGAAATTTCAAATAAAAGTCTTGTACACTTTTCACAAAAGCCTTGACATAACTTTCAGAAATGTTTACTTTAGGAAGACATTTAGTCACGTAAGACCTCATAAATCTGTACAAAACTTCTGTAATAGTAAGATAATAAAAAAATTCTTGTTAAAAATTTTGTAACAAGTAATTGAAACATTTATCATGTTGTAATAAAACTCTTTAATATCTATTTGGTCATGATTTAAAATCATACGTCTCTGATTATAAGAAAAATAAATATAAGCTATGGGACTAGTTATTGAAATGGTGCATCTAAAAATCTTTCAATGAAAAATCCTTTAAATTCAAGCTTTGTTTAGAAATATTACCAATTTTCAAAAAGAACTACAAGATGCGAGCTTGATTGCATGTATTCTAAATGTAAATATGGCAAAGTTTTAAATATTAAAAAAACCTGATAGTAAAACAATCAATCAAAATGTAAAACTCTATCATTGGTACCCGATTCTACTATCTTAAAAATAATTTGACTAAAGATACTTGTTTCTTCTAGTCACTCGATCGAGTTTAATTTGGCAAGATGAAATTAATTTTGTTTAAAAATTGATCAAAGAATCCCTCAGCATTACATCGTTTATGATCCTAAACATCTATTAACTTAATATATATTTATATATATACATAGCAAGTAGTTATATCGCATTCTACCTATTACGTTATATTCCACTTTTGACTTTTGGTATATAAATATGGTAGCAAAAAGGTTTCGGCACGAGATCCTACCATGCTTCTTCGTTGTAAGTAAGACGCACTAATCAGGCAGTGTTATTAGATCGAGTTTTAGTCAGTACAAGCTACGGTATAATATATATATACAGAAATAAAATAGTTGAAATTAATTTACATGAAAAATAACTAGTAAAAACTTCCAGCTCCCGTAGATTTCCTACTTTTCCTTTATATTACACGTGACAGAAGCTTAGTGCCCTGGTAGTCAGACTTTTATATAGACCAATGATCTTTCGTAGATCTTTAAAAAATAAATTCACTCATTTCTTTATGGTCTTTGGTGATCAGGGGTTGATTTTAAAATGTCAGGTTGAGTCGGGAGACAGCTTGATCCTGCATCCAAAAAATTACATTTCTTCACATTAATTATTTATATTATTTCTTATTTTTGTTTTAAGCTTGTTAAAATGATTTACCAGTGGCTGGCCTCAAAGTTGATTTGATGGATCTATGGGATCCATTTCTCGTCAAGGTATTCATCTGAGGTGTTCCTGGCAAAGCGTGTCCGAGTGCATTCATGTAATCAGCGATCAATAATGTTATTTCCAAGATCTGCAATTTAAAAACCATAGATATAAATAGGAATAATTTTATTATATTTGTTTAACTGAATTGTTTTGTTCTATGTACTTTAGGTTTTGAAAGGGCGAATAAAAGTTTTTGCTCTGCTGCTCCTTCATCTGGACAAGCGACCAGCATAAAGTCATCCATACATCCACCAAATGTTATTATATTTGTATAATTGTAACGACACATGACTGCCATTGAATGGAGCTCTAATAGAGTAACACTGTCTTCTGACACTGCTATCCATACTGTCACTGGTTCATTTTGTTTTAACTGAAAAGAGAAACAAAATCAATTATAAGATAGTTTGAGTAAATATAACTAAACTAAGAGAATTGTAGTATATTTTTCTAACATTTACTTTAGCTTGATAAAGAGTAGCTCCAAAGAAAGGCCACTTTCTGGTACAAGTTAAATAGATTCTCACACAGTCCACAACACTGCGTCCCTTAAGTGCAACCCATTTTTCTTGCAATTTTTCTTGCAAATCTCTGTAGTAAAGGAAATTACCAATTAATATTCAGTAATGAAAAATCTATCTTTAATAATATGAAATTTGTAAAATTTACCTTAATTGATCCGATGTAATATTTGTTCTAAACCGTACGGGATAAAACTTATCCAATGCTTGAAGAACTAAATGATGTGGATTGCTTCCTGGACCACTTCCTCTTGCCTTATCATTATTATATTCACCAAAATCAATCTATGAAAATTACATATATCATTAGTGTTAGCCAGCTAATCATAAAAAACAAGAAATTTGATATACCTGAGCCATCAAAGAAGCCAATTCATATGCTAATTCTCGACTTAGTGGAAATTTTCCTTGAACGACTTGCTGGTTTATTTGGTAACATAATAAAAGTCTCTCTCTATCGGTTTCCATCTTTGCAGCATGCCTCCAATAGCATCGAGATTTGTAAGTTAGTTGAATCACTCGGGTGTTTTCGAATTTTCCTGATCCCTTTTCTCTTAGTGCCGTTTCCCACTTTGATATGATGTCGCAAAGCTACAAAAACATTGAAAGTAGATACTGTATTCTTTACCAAGAGAATTTTAATTTAGTTTTACACTCAGGAGAATTACTTTAGCTTGAAGATCGATAAAATGCTCCAAATCCTTTTCTATTGGATCATCGCTGAACAAAGTAAATCCTGATTGGTGTACATCTCGACAGCCAATTTCCTGGTTCAAAGTATTTAAAAACTCTTCTATGGTGGTGCTCCCATCAAAGCTAACAACCTGATAAGTTCCATTCAGAAAATGAACTGGTATGGCATGGGGTAGGCTATGATGGTATGGATTCTTCATCAATATCGACAAAACTTCCATTCTTGAAGGTTTCACTTCCCTTCCTCCATTCTGCAAAGTTCTTTCCAAGGCTCTTTCGCAGTAAGCTGCGTATTTTCCACACTCGGTTCTAAAAAAAACAAAATAATTTATGTATACTACTTGCCAACCATTAACTTTACAAATATTTTAAACCGTTGCCGATCTTCTTGATAGAACGATTGTCCCATTGATTTAAAATTAGAAGTTACTAACTTGGTGTCTGCATTCCTTTGGAGATGCAGCTTCAGGTACCAGAGTAGACGATTGTTCCTAGGAAGAAAGAGCGAAACGGCGAGAGCTAGCAATTGCCATCCCTGAATAAGGACGTACTGGGCAGGATTGGTCTTGCAGTCCAGAATGCTTGACGTTGAGTGGCCCTGCGTGAGCGGAGGACTGTGAGAAGTCGAAGCCGTCGATTGTGCATCCGCATTTTCACCGCTGCCATTTGCCGCGGGACTTTGCGTATCGCAGGTGAACAGCGATTGCGTGGCACAGAGGAGGAGTTGCTGTAATGGTATGCTGGCATACTACTTCATCCCTGTACTGAGACCATCCTAATCTACCTTTTCTCATCCTTTATCCCTCCGATAATTCAATATTTAAGTAAAATAATTTCTTCCGCTAATTACGCAATTCTACAATATCCGTTACTCGACTCTATTCTTTTTATGTTTTTTATCTTTAATCTTTACTTTTTCAGATCAAAGCATTCACTCAACGATACTCTACTCTACCTTTTTCAAATGTGTAAATGAAATAATTTTATTAATAAAATTAAAATTATGCTTAATATATTTTTTGTCATTACGCTTTACTGATTCTGTTCAAACATGTTGTGCCGATTGCCCATTTCCATTGTGCCTGTTAGTAAAAAATCCTCAAGGCAAACCTTATATGAATTAATCACATAAAATGCATGAACTGTGAGAGTCACCGATGAACCAGCATGGAGAGAGATATAATACGTACAAATGGATGAGCAAAAGCAATAATTCTTTATAAGACCAAAATGCGATTATCTTTTATAAGATCAAAAAGCAAAGCCTCCAGAATTCACTTCCATCGTGAGATGTGAGGCATTCTTGGTAAAGCTGTGATTTTTCCTCGAATATCTGCAGGATTTCTGATCTCACTCTTTACTTGTACCGTTGAATGTCTAAATTTCTAAGCAGCATTCAAAAAACAGATAAATATATGTATAATATAATGTTGCAACTATTGCAAAAAAGAAATTATCGAAAAGTGAACTGAAAAAATTCGAAAAATTTGTTTATCTGTGTGTGGTTCTCATGTACACCAACATACCATTCTGCAAGTGTATGTGTCGCAGAACGTTTTTTTGACATTATCGAAACATCTCGATGATGAACGAGATGAATGGAAAATGGAATGATATGAATGATTAAGAAAAATTGTCAAAAATAAGTTCGGCTCACGTGAGGGTCAGTTCGGGTGATGGAATATGATGTACATTAATGGAACAATAAAAATAGAGCAAAGTCGAGAAGAACCAAAAAAAAAGAAACAAAAAGCAAAACAAGACAGTTTTGAAATGACCATTGGTAGAAAACTTGACATGATCAAATACCCAAAAAGAATGAGAGAAAGAGAGAGAGAGAAAGAAAGAGAAAGGCATGCCGTTTTAAAGAATAGACAGGCCAATTAAGCTACTATTCAGTATATAATTATTACTTTACTTTACTCATCATTTTTCTTGAAACTTTTGCAATCTAAATGTAATTTGATTGAAGTGTCTTTTCTTTGTATAAAAAGTGATGATACAAGAGCTTAGCAAAGAGCACACTTAAAGCGGCAAATAAAAGTGAAAGGTGAATGAATGTTACAACTAAAATCTTGTTAAAACTTTGCCAAGTATTACAGCACTTTGATACTTTCATTAATCATTAATTAGTTAGTTTAAGATGAAAAGTGTCCAAGTTATCAATGGTACTACATGCATTACAGGGATTAAATATAATACTTGACTAAGCGTACCACATGTACCATTTTCTGTATATCTAAAAATAATTAGAGTTAATGCAGAAGAATCGAACTCGAATTAAATCGTAAAAGAGCAAAAACGAAGTTTTGCTTAAACAAGAAATTCAGCAAAACACGAGAGAAGGTAAAATAAAATTTTTGAACAAAGAGAAAAATGGTACAAGGTTTGAGTGTTTGTTAAACAATAAGCAGGACTTACAACGCGCGCAGTACCCAGCGACACAAGTCTGGCGGCCTTTTTTACCTGTACGCCCAAACGGTGTTGCGTATGACGACTTGTCTGCTTTACCAATGCACAAATGAATTCAGATTGAAGCTCAGGCTGATCTAAACACTGCTGCAATGCATTCTGTGCCAATACCACATGGTAATCAATACCAGCTTGTTCTACCGCTACTGACATAAATAATTGGACAGCCTGAAATATAAAATATACGTGTTAAACAAACTTCACGTAATCTTAAAATATAAGAAAATTACAATTTTTTGAATTCGTGTAAAATATATTGGTTTTTTAAATAATTGTGACAAGTTTCTACCTTAAAGAGTTTTATAGCTTCTGTCTGTAAACTCTCCGAAGTTAAACTGGTAAGAGGACTAGTGATATTTTCTTTTGTGTGTAACAACAAGGGATGTCTCCAAAGTACACAGCTAGGATCTCCATCGGTTTCCATCAGTCTTTGAACAAGCTGCTCATATTGGGTACCGGCGCTGGGTCCTCCACCTGAAACCACTGTCAAATGGTACAGCCAATTATCCTTCTCCTGTTTGTGTGGCATCAGCAAGTACGTAGGACCTTGGTGAGTTGGGAAAATTCCAATTGTTCTTTCATGTGGACACTCTTCCCTCTCCTCGCTATCACTGTCTGATACGTGTTCGACTTCTTCGACTCTAGCGTCTCTCATATTAATTTGTCCAATTGGATTCTGCTTTCACATTAGCATAAACAAGAAATTTTGTCAGGTATATTGCACTGGAGATATTTAAAACTATTATTTAAGAAAAGGATTAACCAGAACTTACAGTATCACTTGGACACTTGAAGTAAAGGAACATTTTGCCAATAAGAACGCACCAACATTTCTTCGCGTGGCCATTTTTGACTTTCGTTAGCCATCCTTGTATAGTTGGTTTATTATCTTCTCTACTAAGTAAAAGTTTCGTAGCATTTCGTCTTTGTACATTTTGCAAAACTCTTATCCAGTCTTCCATAGTAGCGATACAGTCCGCTGTCAAGTAATACGTTTTCTTTCCAGTTGCTATTTCAAAAGTAGCTGCACCCTCCGCTCGGTTTATTCTGCACACCTCGTCCAAAGTTATTTGACCTTGAGGTTTCCTGTTAACATCATTTTGACTTTTCCAATAAGTGAGCACACCATTCTTAAGGACGAACCACCGTTTTCTCCAGGTCTTTAATTTTCCACCGAGTTTGGCTAAGTGACCAGTTTTTTCCAAAGATTCCTGTCTTTTTGGACTCTCACCAGATACTCGCATCAACAAACTAGGCATACTGGACTCGAGCGATGTCGAGCTCAGAGCATCTGGTGGTATCGCATAATCCTCCGATAAGCCTGATTCCAAAGATGTGTCTGTAATGACGACAAAGCTCTTGAGTTACAAGATGTTCAGTGAAATCATGAAAATAAAGTTAACAAACGTGAAACAGCTACGTTTCTTTATTACATCAACTCACCACGTTTTACACTTTTACTTGGCGATCCACTGGAACTTCTTTTAGCAGGACTGAGGCTGCTGGTGGTTTTCACACTTTTAGATGGACTGCTACCACTGCCAAGTGATGAGTCGGTGTTATCTGATGAACTGTTGGTGATTCGAGTATTGGTTTCAGTTTGATTTGGATGCTCCTCTCCATCTGAACTATCGTCCGAGCTGTCCCCAAATGGCATTGACCTTATTTGACTAGCTCGTCCTGTGGTAATTATTATTAGATTTTGACCTGCCCAATTTCCTCTAATTTAATCTCTGTTAATAAAATACCTTTCACTGTAGCATAAACCGGAACAGAGATATCGCAATATCCTTGAGAATTGTGTGCAGCTAGATTATGGCCTGTAGCTTGGGAATGTTTTGATGAACTGGTAGTATTGGTCATCGATGATGGCGCTGACTCTTCGTTTGGAGGACCGATGCCAAGACCTCCATCAGCTACCTATAAAAAAATTTCACAAGTTGTATTCAACTTTAAATGAAGTATTTCGGTAGAGCTGATATTAAAGGATTAATTACCTGATATATCTTAGCTTCCCAGCTGGGAAATCTGTGCAAGGGTGGAGTGGGAGGTCTGGGAGCTTGTGCTCCACTCTGGGTCCAATTAATCCCTTCCCTGCTAGGCGTATAAATTTCTGCATAGTCGTGCACAGCTTCGGAACTTCCACTGTCCCGATTGGTCTCAGCCGCTCCTGGGACATTTGGTAGCATTACCAGATTTTCAACAGCTGCTGCTAGCTCCTCAGACAGTAAACTGCGGAATTGTAGAGAAGAAATAGCAAGTATAACACGTAAAGCTCCAGTAAGTATATAGGAAGAACAACAATACAATACTGACTGAACAAAAAAAAAAAAAAAAAATTAATAAATTGATATAGGAAGGATAAAGTTGGCAGATCCCCGCAGGAAGTCCCAGGACGTTACAGGGTACCACAGTTTCGAGTTTCGGGCGCCGCTATCACGTCGTGAGACCTCCCAAGGAGAATCGACAAATTTCTATATTTAAAATTAAATTAAATCTGAAAGTTGTGAAAATGAAAACTACATAAGATTCTACCTTGAGTCCATGTTGCTAGGTGGGGCTCCTCCTCCTCTTTGGATGGTTCCACAAGCAGACAAGTGTCTCCTATGTTTAATACCAGTTTGAGGCTCAGCCACAGCAACCGGTGCAACTTCCGGTACTGCTTGTGGTGCCACCTCTAAGCTCTCTGATCTTCTTCTCAATGAAGTGTCCACTTCTAAAGACAGAGAGGCTCTTGTCGATATCTGACAAGCAATGTAATCAGTAATTTATCAACACCACACTCAATAATATCAATTCTACTTTTAATTAATTTAATACTCACGGGTGGTTTTAATCCAATATTCGTAATATGGTTCCTCAGTAGTTCCAGTTGTTGATTGCACTTATTATTTTGCTCTCGCAGGTGTTGATTTTGTTGTTCCAGCTCTCTCAATTTGTTCGTAACCCATTCTTTGATTCTCGCAGCTTTTGCCTCGACCTGTCTGGCGTCTTGCAAGCGCAGTTGCCTCTGTCGAGTAAGAACGATATAAGTGATACGAGACTCATGCTCACGATAACGCAGTATCTATTTATCAAGAAAACATTATCGATCCAATATCGATTGGTCAGACTTTTTTACAGATATTTCTTACCTGCTCCTCAACTTGGGTCTCTAATTTCGATATGCAGGCACAGTGGACATCTTCGATTTTTTCATTCTGCGTACCGGAAGTCGATGGCAGAGAGTGTGGTGGGGAACCGACACCGGAAGTGCTGAGACAGTATTCACCCTTCACCAGCCGCTCCTCCATCATCCGTACCTGAAGAATAAACAAATAATAAATATAAAAAAAAAGAAATAAAAACTATACTGAAAACCCCTAGGACGACTATTTTCGCACTGAAATGTTCATTTCTCTGTATATTTATTGCAAACTAATATCACTCATCAATAATTCCACAAATTCAGAACTGCATTTCAACAGTGAAGACTCGTTTCTACGAAATATAAAGAAGTTAGCAAGCATCAATGATTCAGGATTAGAGTATTTTCTTAGCATAGACGTTGAAGCTGGTAAAGTGTGAATTGATAAATGAAAAAAGTTTTTCTTAAGGAAAACTCACAAAGTCATTGTCTTTTCAGATGAAAATCACATCCAGAGTGTCACGAGCGAAGCATCGTGGCGACTCGAGCGTTGGCTGAGCACGAGAATAGGAAAAGCATGCGCATCCGGGGGGCTTCTCGCTATATTCGGTGACGGAAGTCACGGGGTGTAAGGGGGAGGGGGGATTCGCCGGAAAATGGCAACTGGAAAATCCATTAAGGCACGAACCATCCAATCACAATTTTCCTCTCATTTTCATCTTTTACATTGCATTACAGTTTTTTCTCTCTTCCGAAATACACAGGAGTGATATTTATATAAACGTCTAAAGGTTACATTTTCAAACGTGGGATTTAAATTGCGGTCACTGGCTTTTTGTTCACTCTCAAGCTTTCCTCGTTCCCGTGAGGCAAATGGACAGTAGCAGCTGTCAAAAATCGATATCGCCTTAAACGTGGACGATTGTGAGCGCCACGTAGCCCCCCCCCTCCCTCCCTCCCTCCCTTTATGACCAGAGAATCGAGAAAATCAATACGCCAACGGGGAAATCCTGCCAACGCTTTCGTTCTCCCTTACTCCCCCCTCCCTTCTTGGCCCTTCGTACCTCTCTCTTGATTCTTATATCGATCTTTACTCCTTTTCCCCTAACCCCTGCACTACCAGGGATTATCACAGATGGAAATTGCAATCGCTCTCACGATCGATTTTATGCAAATGTAAATTGAATACTTTCAAAATCAATACTATTTTTGTAACACTTCCATTGTTTATTTTTAGTAAATAACAACAAATATTTTTATTTAATTAATCCGAATCTTTTGACATAATATTATCAGATTAAAAATGAAACAATTGATTTCTTGCTAAAATTAATATTAGCCACTGCTACTGGTCGTCATTCAATTATACAAAAAATTGCTATGACAGTAGTTAATGGTTAAAGAATTAATTTAGTTTATGAGAACTTGATAAAAGGCACGAGTCTAGTGAAAATATAAACTGGATGCTTCAGTAGTCAGTATTATTTGTCTGATATTTACATGTTTTATAATCAATGAATAATAATAAACAATTTTTAATCGAGTTAATCCAAATGGTTTACTGCACTATTCCAAAAATATTTAAAGATGAAGAATAAGGTAATTAGGGTTTTACTAAAATTAATATTGACCATCATGACTCTAATTGTGATATAATTATACGAAAATTTGATATAACAATAGATCATTTTTAAAATAAAAATTAATTTAATTCATTCAAATTTAATGAAAGATACAAATCTACTAAAAATACAAATTGGATATTTTAGTAGGCAATATAATTGTTTTAATATTTCCACTGTTTATATTTCATAAACAGTAATAGATAATTTTTTAAAACGTTTATTGCCACAGAGGTCACCGGTGGGAAGCAGGCCCATATGAATTACGTCATACAAAATAACAAATTCATTACAGCGCCCAACGATTAATTAAATTAATCCAAATGTTTCAATATGCCATTAGAAAAATATTAAAACATGAAAAACAAGATAATTGGTTCCTTACCAAATTTAATAATAGCCATGACGACTGGTGATTATACAATTATACAAAAAATTGATACAGCACAGTAGCTAATGTTTAAACCAAAAAAATTAATTTAGTTTATGATAATTTGATGAAAAATACGAGTTTACTGCACTGTGGTAAAGTTGTAAGTCTAATAAGTTATTATTAAGAATCGTGAGTGGTAATCCAGTGTTGATCGACACGATAATGATATTGACGATAATGTTGATGATAATAAAGTTTCAGCGCACGAGTTTCGAAATGGAACTAAGCTCGATCAGTGAGAAACAGAAGCAAATTGCTGGGGTTTCCTAGAGGTGGTGAGTCACGTTGTGGCTAGCAGCCAATGGGAGAATCGCTGCAGCCCTCACATACGTGTCTTGTTTGCTTCTTTACCAGTATGTTGTCACATGCATTCCCCGCCAGACACGACGACCAGACGTCGACCCTGAAGCTCAGCTTTCCTCGGTCATAACTCACAAAGCTGGAAAATCGACCAATCGAGCAAACCCATTTAGCCTGATCAATCGATTTTCGCCATTAATCAAATTATTAAAGAGTATTGATTTATTACATGGCCGTCAGTCAATTTGGAAATTGAACCTTCATATTTTCATTGATTTTATTACACGCGAGAGAGAAATATTAATTAGGAATAGATATAAATTAATTTGATCAAAGAATCGTTTGATAGTACATAAATATTTGATTGAGAACAGTGAATATTTATTAAAAATCAATCGTAATTTATTTGAATTTAGAACGCTTGAGAATAGTTTAAGAAGATAGTGACCATTCCAGTAAGATAAAGATTAAATTCAAATGTGTTAAAAATTGAAAATAACATTTTTTGAGAAAACTTATTAATTTTCTCCGTATAATAATTAATGTAAATTATAATTTAATGATTTTTATTGAATTTGAACTGAGCAGGGGGCCGGGTTGGGGGGTGGGGAGTGTCTTTTACAAGTTAATGATATGTACTCTGTACCAAATAGGATGACAGACTTCGACTCTGAAGCTTATATAGTTTTCCCCTGTTATAACTCGTAAAACTAAAAAATTAACTAATCGGGAAATTTCATTTATCCTTGTTAATCGATTTTATAAATTAAAGCAAATCTTGATTTAATGCATGGTTATGAGTAAATTTGGAGCTTGAACATTTATATTTTATTCCACTTTTATGAATTATACATATTTAAACTCAACGGTGTCGATTGGACTTTAAAAGAAGCAAGAGGTAGTACCTTTTAGAATTTTAGTACACGTGCTGATGCACGCGACTAAGTGGTTACTGCTCGGCAACATTGAATCGGATTGGCCCCCGGCCAGAACAACATTACCAACAGCTACCCTATACTTGCACAAATATCCACTCACTCTTTTTTCTTTTTTAACAATTAACAGCAAGATTCACCATTATAAATTCTCTTTACAAAAAACATCAACCTTTTTATATTATATGTCAATTTAGAAATTATTCTAATTAGGTGAATGTTTAAAAATTGAAAACGAAGTTATTTAAGGTTGTTATATTAAAAAACAAAATAAATTCTTTTAGGTAAGGCTACCAATAGTCACCCTTCGTGTAAAAGATTCTTTGATCCATCCTTTATAGTCAAAAATTAAAAGCGAGTTTAATCATAAAACGTTTTCCTTAAAAAATATCCAGAATTCTAGTTTATAAATTACTTGATAAATCATTGTTATCAAGAGAAGATTTCAATAGAGAAAACGAACCAAACTGAACATTTCATAAAAGGAGGGACTAAGATTCTTTTAGGTAAGATTACCAACAGTCCCCCTCATGTACAAAGACCCATTGAACCGTCCCTTCTCGTCAAGAATTAAAAGTGAGCTTCACCCTAAAACATTTTCCTCCCGTACACCCTCCTACAAAACATCCACAAATAAATCGATAAATTGTTCCAAATAAGCTAAAGGTTCAAGGACTGAAAGAAATTAACTTGGCAAATTCATATAAAAAAAAAGTCATAAGAGATATTCGAATAAAAACAAATATAGTTTGCAAATATCGAAATATTTAGAAGAGTTGATTATAAAAAGCTTTCATCTCACATTCGGAGGAACGCGTCTGCATAACTCTATGTTATATTGGCTGCTCGCCAATTTTCACTGCGAGTTCCATCAAGCTAAAAGATCGTAAAGATCCATACAGACACTGCACTTAAAATTTACCTTTAAGTTATTTTTATTTCCTTTGCTAGAATGCATCCGTAATATCCCTAAAATATCTCTGTTTACATTTCAATCTGTTCACCTCCAAAAGTCAAAAGAATAAGCTCATCTAAACATTTTTTCATAAATTTTCTACAAAGAAATAAAAGAGCAAAAAAAATATCGTAAAAAACAATTGACCTTTGTGCTCCTTTGATTTCTAGAATGCAATCACTATTCTCCTAAAAATATAAGCGTTTACAATAGGTTCCCTAGAATCCACCTACTAAGCATTAAACCAAAAATATTTTGGTATAGGTACAGATTTTATTGAAAGGCCCACAATTTAACACACTCAACGTTTTCAAAAGGGTCTTCTACATCTATCTAACAATAAACAAGTTTAAACTTCGGCATTTAATTAAGAATGAAAAATTACACGAATTTAACAAAAATAAGACAAGATGTACCTTTCATCAGTGTCACCTGGCTGGATCCATAATTATAAAACTTGCTGGAGTTCACTCGGGGTAAATTTAAGGGTGGAAGTGATTTTCTATTGAAAAAGCAAAATGGTTTAAGAAAAGAAAAACTGATTTAACAGGGACAAATGGATGAAGGAACGGAGGAGACTTGGGAATTATCACGACTATCATAACAAACTAAGCTCGTTGGTCTGATTCGCGGCCATCTTTGCCGGTTTCTCCATATATATTTCTATCTTTCTCCTTCCACCTTCCACCCTATTTCCTCCCCTTGCTATTTCCCTCTTAACCCCATCAACCCTTCTCACAACCCTTTCCACTCCAACTGACTCGTCAACTTTCTCCTTTTACCTCGTTCAATCATATTGAACTTTTCTTTTCTACCGTTGAAACTGAGCTTTTACACCTTTACATCTAGTACTTTTCTCATATTGATTTCTTGCACTACTCTTGAGAGAATCGCATCCCCCTTTCGCACGTATCTTCATTTTCTCTCGATCGATAAAAACGTTCCGTAAGATTTAACGATGGTGTCAAAGAATCAGTTTGCCCTTGGTCGATAAGTATACATTGCAATGGTAGTGTTGTGTGGTGTGCTTTAACCACCTATCGTAACTTACTGTTTTGTCAAAGGATGGTTTTTGGAGGGAAGAAAAGGGAAAGCTCGACCGGTAAGTGAAAACGCCAACGCTCGGTCGGTAATGTAGCGGCCCGTTTTATCGGTTACTCTCATTCAAGAGCTCTCGCTAATAAAGCTAGACGAGAGTGGACGAGTTGATCTTAGCTAAGACCGTGCTAAGCTCAGGTTCAATTTGTAAGTATAGCCCAAAGAAGAGTAAGAAAGAAAAAGAGAACTTTTTTATCGGAACGTGGTAAAATTTGGCTTACCTTATCCTCCGCTTCATCGGCCCTTCCCTCGGCTTCGAGAACTCGCTGCTCGAGTTCCGAGAGCTGGAAAATAAAAGAAAATAAATCGTTATATATATATATAAATTGTTTCGCGAAAGTTAATGGTGTGCGGCGAGAGAGAAAGAGTATTAGGTTTGACGTACAAATGGTTTGGGGATGTTCAACCGTGTTTTAGGATATTCTGGATGAGAAAACTTGGCAGGTAGACAGTTAGCATAATGCATTTCAGTATAAAGTAAAGTGATGGGGACGTTTCCTAGCTTGCATAGCTGGCTATACCTGCATCAAGTTTTCATCGTGCTGACAGTTAAGACACTGCGAGACCTTTCCTCTGATTAGCCAAGAACATATAGCACCTACCTAAGAACTTGTACTAGTATACCGACCAACCAGACTCTGACATTTAATGGCACACTCGCTTCCCTCGCCAACATCCACGATGTCTCACGGTCGTTTATAACCTCAAACTCAACGATGGATCCATTAACATTTTCACCATCTGTTTACTATTGTTCGTGACCGTTTGAAATTATTATTACTATTTTCCCGGTACACCCCCACCTTTTTCACCGTGTCAGTGAGGAACTCATTGGGAATTTTTTGCATCTTTCTACCGAGCGTCTGAGCCATTCTGAACGAATCAGTGAGACCTTGGCACAAAGTCAACAAGACTCGTGCGAGTTAACGATCATTTGACTCCGTGACTCCGGGCCTGTAAATATTTCGTGTTTGACCTCTGTAGGAAGAGGAACACGACCCGATCCCCACCACCTTGATTAATCATCGTCCAGCACGCGCCATCTCTGTTTACAAGCATTGGTAGAATCCCCCTCTAAATGACACAATTTTTTCTCACTCTAAAAACACACCTGCACAACCATTTAGAAACATGACGCTGCAACTCTCATCCCTCTAGGTGATCATTAAACACGTGGAATCGAATTTTCCCGACAATAACAGAGCATTACGACGTAAGCTGAAACGTTATTTTCAATTTATCGAAAATTCGGCTTTACGAGTCAATAATACCCAACAATTATTTGGCTGATTTTCTCCGTTTCCCAACAGATCCCAATCGGCCGAAGCTGTCGTTATACGCGTATTGTGCGTGTGTATACTTAATTGAAGCGTGGATTTGTATGGGTGCGAGTTGAACGACCATTGGTCGAGACAAAAACGTCGCTAATTCATCGGTATGCAATAATAGACTGTAATGGCGTTTACTTTAATTCGGCCCAGACATAAAAATCCATTTATCTCAATAACTGTGAGAGGTATCAATTTTTGGCACAATACCTTTTTGAATCTATATGAAACACACTTTGAAAAAATTCATATCTCTTGCAGTTTCGGAGATGAGGAAATTTTTATGTAGAGCCTCCGGGCTGGATTAAAGTGAACACCTATACCAGGAGCATCAATGTGAACATTGAAAAACATATAAGATGCCAGCGGATCAAAGTCGAATAAAATGTATTATTTATTGGATAATATTTGGTTTTTTATGGGAAAACGAAGGAAATTCGAAGAAACTTGGTTTTCGCCTATTGGAAGTGAAGCGAGTGTCTAACGACAGTTTGATATATCCCCTGGCGGTTAATGTATAAGGGGAAAGAGTCGGGATAGCCGTGTACTTCCGGAAGTTCAACATGGGCCTCGAGCTCCACCGCAAGAAATCTGCGTATAGTTTCTCCCCTACTGAAACACAGAGAGACGTAGCATTTCCACGCCTTTCTCTCGCACATTTTCCACGCATATCAACGACAGATGCTACTAACTGCACCCTTCGTGATGAAAATGGTCCTTTTTCCCTTCGTACTTGCGCGTAGCCCTTTCTTCGCTCATTTCGATGACCAGCCAAATGGACCTCGTCGTTATTACTTTTTTCGACGGCCCCTCCCATTCCCTTCATTCCTTTCACCGTCCATCTTTGACCCTACGTAATTCAAAGTTCAACATTTTCTCTCTCTGGAATACGAAATTATTAATTCCACAGAAAAGTTCTGTTATTATATTATATTATATATATATATATATATATATACACACACACACACACACACACACATTTTGCGTGAAATTTCTCGAATTAAGCTGGCAACGTAGGAGCAAAAGTAGTTCTCGCCTTTGGCAGAGTTTCACGAAGAAGCGTGCTAGAAGAGGAGGATCGTCGAGAGGATTTTGGGATTTGAAGGTGCACGCGCAATTATGTGTATCACGAAGGTCTCCTGCGGGAGTCTCCTTCTCTCACGCGACAGGATTACAGCCCCGTAAATTCCAAGCACAATGAGCAGGAAATTCAAGGAGCGGGATGCTTTATGCCAAACGTCACGCGACTCCCGATAACATTAACGAACCAATCTCGACCCCCTCCACCACACCAATCTTGCTACCACTCTACCTTTGCCCTCTTCTATCTGCAAACTCTGAAATTTTCCTTCGTAGCGCTCCTCTGCCGCAGTCAAGTATTCACCTCGTAAGCAGGAAATTTGCTGGAAAATTAATTTTCAAGGTTTTTGGCAATTTCGCCAAAACTCCTTGGCCATTTTATGGATTTCTGAAGATAAGAGAGCGTGTCTCTGCCAAGTAGGCACGTTTGGTCGATACCAACTTGGCATGACGAATGAAACCCAATGTTTCCGGTAACAAATCTTTTGACCAAAATCACGAAGATTTTTCCACAGGGATTTATATATCAAATTAAATGAAGAGCTTTCACTGCTTTTTGTTTCTGTCGATGGTAAACGCGGCTCTGATTGATTTTTTTCTCTTTTTATAAATGTCTCTTAACGTATTTAGATACAGAAATGAGAATTTCTGTGCTATACGACTGGAACGATTATTGTTTAAAGACGAGAATTTTTGTTGCCCGATGTAAACCTTTTCGATTCGAGTTTGTTGAAACATTTTTGTATCGCTCACATTTAAAAATACACCACGACTTATAAAAAAGTTTTAAGGAAAATAGTCCATTGCGAATGTTTCAAGTTGGCACAGTCAAACCAACACGATCGATTGAAACTGGTGTATTTGTTTAGTGCTGTTTGTGTGTACCACTTGGTTGCGCTCTAATTACGATTTTGGTGCTCGTAATAATTTCAGAAAATCAATAACTGTGCCAGATTTTGCAAAAGGCATCACAACTGAGAGAAAACAGTGGTTAAAACTGAAGAATACTCTGTAATTTAAAAGTACCATTATTTAGGGCTTCTTATTTCTGTTTTTATCAATTTACAAAAAAAAAAATGATTTTAAAATAACTAATCTCTTTGTGATATAGGGAAAGCGCAGAATAATTCTAATTAGGCAATTAAGTAAAATATAAGTTTCATTCGATCGAACTCACTGTCATTGACGGAATAATAGATGATCAGATTGAATTTCGGCATATAAATCGCAAGATTTCGTGATATTTCTTAAAACGTAAATTATGATTTGACGATGCCCGGAAGTTGAAATAGAAATTAAGAGCAATTGATTGGCGACCGGTGAACGAAATGTTGGTTCGACTATACAACATAAGAAATATATAATAAGACAATTGGAATGAAATAGGAAAAAGATGAAAATGTTGAAAATAGGAATTTTCGTAATATTTTTAATTGAACTGGCGAAAGGGTCAAAATGAATGGTTTTGTGTTGATGGATGCAGGAGAGAATGGCGAAAAGCGATTCTACGCATGATTCTCTGCGGAGCGGAGTAGAAAGGCTCGGGTGACTTGGACAAAGGTTTCTTTCATCGGAGTAAATATTTCCTTCTCTGCCAAATAGCCCCGTGTTCGATCAAAGAAACCTCTCCAACTCACGTAACGTTCTCGCTTTACAAATTTCCCTCGACCGTGAAACAAAGACGTGGTATTTGTTTCTGCCAAAGTTGCTTTGGCGCGCGACGGAAACACCCGAAAAGGGTCGAAATGATCGATGCGCTTGCTGAAATTGGCGCGAAAAGAAAATTTTGTAAAATAAATAGAGCACTCTGGGAAAATCATATAAAAATGAAGAAATATTCTCTAAGCCTTTATTATATGTGTGTATACCGTTAAGTTATTCCGCATGAGAGAACGTGCTAAATCGGAAAATCCTCGTGATGGAAATAATTGATTATCTTTACGGACTATCGCCTCCAAAAATGTCCAAAACGTTCATTCGCCAAATCCGTTTCGAGCCAAAAAAAAGATCCCTGAAATCTCTTGCAATAATTTTCGCTTATGAGATAAATTGGAAAAAAAAGTTGTTGATTCTCAAATAAATATTGCTATGCGAATACAAGTGATTGATTTTATTGAATATTTCTTTCCTGTTGATATAATTAATTAACTGACATTCTAATAAGTTGAATTTCAATGGATGATAATAATTTTGTTCTCAATAGTAGTAGAATCGTTCAGTATTTTCTTTTCAATCAATTCCCATGGAGACAGTGCCATTCCTCTTCTATTATTATATCTTTCTTTCTCTGATTGGAAAATTATATTGAAAAATCCTCATAGTGGGAATATAAATGATTATCATTTTCAAAAATTTTCCAAATCTCTACTTTGCAATTTCAAATTGCGAGTTACAGACTTCCATATAACCTTCTCGTAAAAGTTATTAGTGTTCTTGGCCAATTTTGAAAATCCTTGTACCCTCGACACACATGTATGTACATGCAGTATATATACATACATATAGACATAGAGCTGGTTTTGTCTTTAAAAATGATTTTGGATTTTTGTCTGTGCAAAAATTGTGCGTTGAGGTTAATTAGGAGGCTCGTTGCATGGTTGGTGGTGGGACGTCCCGAGGCGAGGGTTGGATTAATATCTCCTGACGAGTCCGGTCCGGTCGGTCGGTTCGGTCCGGTCGAAACTCCGAGGAAAAAAGGGAGCGTGTCCGGCTTAGAGGGGCTCCACTAATGCTTTTGTTTACCCGCGAAAGCCGCTTATCAGCCGGAATTTCCCCGAAAAATTACACTCTAGCCTCACTTCGGCTCCCTCGAAAAAGCCTTGAAAAATGGTATATACAATGCTCCTTGAAAGCTCCAAAAGAATTTTTAATTTCTTCCCAAAGCTTCTTATCGGCACCGGGAAATTCTCCAGACGCTACTTTTCCCGCTGGAAAATCTCGCCAGGAGGATTTTCCCGGCTGGATAAAAGCCGGTGCAGAGCCAAGTCGAAAAGCATGTTTTCCACACGCCCTTTTTTTCCATGTGACTTTACTTTGGTATACCAGAGGAAATATACCCGGGCGACGAATAAACTTCCATCGACCTCGCTATCTCATCCTCTCTCTGTCTCTGTCTCTCTATCTCTCTCTCTCTCTCTCTCTCTCTCTCTCTATATATATATATATATATATATATATATAAATACAAACTCTTTGAAAACAAAAATGTATGCACGGTGTGTATATTATAAAAATCCTAGTAAATAGTATATGTATCTAGATACAAAATAAAGGAAACTGATTTCTATCAATTTTCGTGGAATCCGCGCAGAAAATGGTCAAAAGATTGGTATCTCGAGAATGAGGTTGGATTTACATGTATAATACGTGGCTGGAAGGCTTAGGGATGGGTTTTCGCGATTTATTCCCGCCACTTACGTCCCCCTCGTGCTGGATTTATTTAACGCGCCAAAAGCCCGGAAGCCGCAACTCCTCCCACCGAGATTTACCTAATTGTTGTTACCAAAAAAAGGAAGACTAGTGCAAATTAGCCCAGCCAGCTGATACAGCTAATTACACTAAATCTCTAGCCAGAGATAAAGTCCTCGACGCAAAACGTATCCTCTCCTTTCTCTCCTTTCTTAACGCTCCACTCTAGTTGCTGCGAGTTAATAGAAAAAATAGAAAAACTATTTAATTCTTTCTTTGAAGGATTCGGGGAGAAAAGAGTTTCTTTTACTCGAGCGAGAAGAATAAGAGTAATGCTCGATATGAATTAAGCTTTATAAAGTGAGAAAAATCAAATTTTCAGTCACAAATAAATATTGCTGTTTACACATCTATCGAAACGTTATTCCAATCAAATGAAATTTCATTTATTAAATTTACACTCATTAATATCAAGACATACTTAAATGGGCGTATTCATATACAACGTCCAGCTATGATTTTTTAAATAAAATTATTATACATTTTTTTATCTATGTCTTAACGAAAAAATTATTTATGTAGGAATCACAAAATTGCTTGCTTCAAATATTCATGTTAATTCCTTGTTCCTGAATTGCTCAAAAGATATCCGACCAATGAGAAAAAGTCGTTAGATACTTCTTTTATATACATAGATAGCCTCAAATTAAAGAATATTTAATCCAACAGAACTTTTCAGTTAGTGCAAAATATATATATATATAAGTGCAATGACTTTATTCTTAAAATTATAAACTCATACTGAACTTTTCAATTAAGCACGAGTTAAAAGGATACCTTGCGTAATTGGAATTTTTTGCAATATTAGAGCTTAAGAAATAACTCACAAATCGAAGCCTTTAAAAGTCATGCATGGTTGAAAGATCGTTAAACGTTAATTATTATTTTTTTATTGTTTCCCGATCAAACGAGAATCGCGAAAAGTTCGAATTGCAAAGGAAAGTTTGGATCGTTTAACAGGATGATCGTATGTTTGTAGAAAAATGTTTGCTGAAATAGAGAAGGGGTTGAGAGTGCAGTAGGGGGGTTGGGGGGGGGGAGGTAGTGGAATCGCTTAAGGATAAGAATAAAGGTAAAGATAAGGATAAAGAAGGAAGGTATTACAGTGCTAAACTCGTAACCCAGATGCGTCCCATGTGTTTTATTGGCCTTTTACGCTAAGGGCTGAACGCGGCTTGCAGATACCTAGCCCGCGCTTACACCTTTCTTTTTCCACCCCCCTCCCTCCATCACCTTCCACTCTCTCTCTCTCTCTCTCTCTCTCTCTCTCTTCTCTATCTTCCCCCAGCCAGCCGACCCAAGCTATTCGACCTTCCAGAAAAATATACTCTCGCGAACAAATAAGTCTCCGTCGCTCTTTATACATCTATGTTTACTTGGAAATTTCACGCGACAACCACTTCTCCACCAAGAAATTCGCTTTATCCGATCTACTTCAATTTTCTCCATGAATTTTCCACTCGAAACAAATAAAACCTGTAGAAGAATTTTCTTTCGATTGACCTCTCTCTTACTACGATCAGTAACTGCAGAGTAACATTTTTTTGCGACTGTCAAAATTCCTATTGTCATCTATGTTTACACTTGAACATTTTATATTTATCACTTAGAAATCAGCTTTATCCAAACTATTTCAGTTTTTATTTTATAAATTTTCTTTTATCTTCCCATCGATCAGTTTCAGCGTCGACACGTTCGATGACGATCCAGTGCTATTTGTATAAAAATTGTTTTTTTTTTTCTTTGACTGTTTTAATTTTAACTTTACGGAAGTGTGTGTGTCTAATCGATAGAACAACGCACGTTTCCGTTGAGTCGCGTTAGGCGTAGTAGCGCACGATATATACATAGAGGGGTAGCGACGTGTTCCCCATTCGTTCTAGGATTCGTCTATCCGACAGAATCGCTAAACGCACGTTTCTCAACTGCGTCTACCAGCTCCCGTCACTATTTATCACTACACGTAGGTAAAACTGGTACGCAGAGTTTGATCGCATTTGGGGATCATCATCATTTCGATCGGGAATCTCACCATCGAGTAAACGTACGTTTCTCAACGAGTTTGCCACCCCTTCCATCGTTATTTCTCACTGCAACTGGTTAAAAAAGACGAAATTTTCAATGGGCGTCTACGAATCATCATCGTTTCGATCGAGAATCTTATACGATGGAATTAATGTATGTGTCAATAAGTTTCCCATTACTATTCATCACCCTACAATCGGTTAAAAATGATGCAGTTTGAACGGTCTACGGATCATCATCATTTAGATGGAAAATCTAATGAATGAAATGATCGCAATCTTCAAAAAATTGCTTACGTTTGTTTCCCAAGATAATCTCGGGAAATGTTCATTATTTGCCCTGTTGGAAAAAAATAAATGTATAAACAGGCTGCAAATGTTGAATCGAATGAAAGTTTTATGAAAAGTGAATTCGATGATTTCGTGTTACCATTACGAGGAAAGAGATATGGAGGAGGGAGGGGGATGCTATTTGGAAAGTTGCAACGCGTCCCGGGCAAATCTGGGGAGGCTCCCGCGGGATCCGCCACAGCATGGTGGATCTCGTCTCGTTCGAATAATTAATACGTACAAGCCTCAGGAGAGCCAGCGAGGGATTTCGTGAAATTTCAACCCTTTCACCCAGACCCTTTCCCAACTGGACGCGGTAATAACGGCAATCGTCATAATTTTAATCATCGTAGCGCTCGTCATCCCAATGTTAATCATCCAAATTACAATTGATATTACGATAAACACGATCTTGTATCGGTGAACACAGTGACTTAAAATTACTTCAAAGAAATATATTTAAGGAAATCTTCGTTATTACTTAACCTGATAATAATATGCAGGTAAATCGTTATAATTTTAATCATTGTGGTGCTCATAATCGCAATATTGATCATTGAAATTCCAGTTGATATCAAGATAAATATAATCTCGCATCAGTGAACAAAGCATCTTAAATCAAGAGATAAATTTTTCAAAGAAATATACCATTGTTAATCAAAGAATATATGGATACGTTAATTATTATTATTCAACGTGGTAGTAACGGTAATCTTCTTAATTTTAATCATCACAGCGTTCGTCACCGCAAAATTAATTATCAAAATTACATTTGATTTAACGACATACATGATCTATAGTATCGGCTGACGTAGCAGAGATTAATAATAATTCGAGAGATGGATATTTCAAAGAAATACACCATTGTTAACCATTCTAAAAATTGCAATCGATATTACGATAAAGACGACCTCTATCGCGATGAACGAAGCAACTTAAAACAATTTGAAAGAAATGTGTAATCGAATCGTTGTTAATTATTCAACGGAGTACATCAGGAATGTGATTCTTGCGCTAAAACATTCCAGTCTCTGTCTAGACCCGATATAAATCCCATAACATTACCGTCCATTATCATTTAAGAATCGATTCATTCTTTCCTAGTGATTCGATCGAATTCGAAATTCCGGTTGATGAAACGAAAGAGAGAGAGAGAGAGAGAGAGAATTGAACGATTGGCCGTCCGTAATGATTGACGAAGGGTCTTGAAATGGGAGATTGTAGAATTTTCTTGGATTTCGAGAGAGTGGATTGTCGTTGGCTTGGTCGTTATTGTTATTGCATCGCGCGAGAAATAGAGAGAGGGAGAGAGAGAGAGAGAGAGAGAGACAGTGGCTACGTGTCCAATTCCCAGTGCAATCCCGTAACTGGATCCGCGAGATCAGTGAGAACATTTATTTGCGGTGGACTCGGCTCAAGGGCCACTAGCAAATTGCAGCAAAATTCAGCTCCCGCGTCTATTTTTCCCAGCACTCGTGCTATTTTTTACAGTCAACTTTCAAATTACATTATGCTTGAAAAAAATTCTGGAAAATTGGCGAGAATGAGAAATGGAAGGAAACTGTTGAAATATTCAAAGATGGGGGGGGGGGGGGGGGAGGGTTAGATATATATATGTATATAGTATTAAGTGAGGAGGAATTTTGCGAGGGAGGGAGGGAGAACGAGAGTCTGTGACAGAAAGTTGGCGTGGCGCGGACACGATACGTTCGAGACGATCCAAGTGGGCGAATAATTAAATCTCACGGGTACACGAAGCCATGATTACTCACGTAGCTGATCAGCTTGGTCGGCACAGGATCGTTCATTGTCAACAGCGAGCGAAATTGCCTGGAGAAACTCGAGCCACCGGAGGTCTCTATTCTTCAGAATTTATCTCTCGCTGCTCTTTTCTCGTACCCGATAAATGCTTCGATGGGAAAAAACCAAAACACGAACAAAGCGGACAAGGATGTGTATGCGTACACACATATATATATATATATGTATAGAGAGAGAGAGGTGTAAACGATCCAACAGGTCGTATATATCTATATATACCGGCGAAGAGCTAAGCAGTCGAGTCGACGAGTCTTTTCGCACGTGGAAACAGCCGAGGAAATCTCAAAGCCGCGAAATCACTCTCTCGTGCCTTGTATATTAATTATTTCGAGGGCCGAAGGTGGTACGCGAGTCAGACCTCCAACAACCAGGGTTCTCCTTCTCTCCCTCCCAGCAAAATATTGCTATTCCGATTCAGACTGCGTTCCTAACCCACATTCCCCTCCATCTCTCTCCCTCTCCCTCTTAAATCGTTAATACTCAAACAGTTTGCATGATTTTTAAATTAATCTACCACCTTCCAGCTTCTACGTCATTTCCAATTGGAAATCTCGCGGTCCGTAAAGAATCAACGTTACCATTAAATATATATATATATATACAATATATTATACTATATAGGGCGTGTAGGGTGGTAGACCAGAGGAAATGGATTTATTTGTGGGGATTATTTATGAGAAAATTGCAAGGTGGACGACGACGCGGAATTTCAGGAGAGAGAAAACTTGGAAAGCTGGTAGGACGATTAGGGCTTTTTGGTCTTTTCTTGATGGATTAAGAGAGAACGATGGGAGACGGATAAAAATGGATTGGGGGGAGGAAGAAACTTGCAATCGGTACTCGGTAGGCGAGTCTCACAGAAACAGCGTAGCTTGCTTTTTTTCTAATCCATTTGTTGGACCCGACAACCATTTTCGGAATGGATTCATCCATTCGGTCAAATTCCTGGTAAAAAGATATGGTAAATTCTGCATTTTTTCTGTGGGCCTGCATGTGTACGTGCTTCTAACTGTTTTTTGCTTATTTATTTATTTACTTTCTGTACCGAGCGATATTGGTTTCGGGATGAATTCATCCATTTGGTAATACTCGTCATGGAAAGATTAATATTTTCCGCATTTTTTTTTTATTACTGTAAAATACCTTGTTTTATTTCTTATTTATTTACCGAACACGACGATTGTTTTTTAAACAAACTTCTACTTTTGGTCAAATTCGTGATCAAGCAATTCAATATATCTGAATTTTTTCTATATAAACAAAATAGTTTGGTAGTTTTATGAATTATTTTTTAACGAATACGACAATTGTTTTCAAAATAAATTCTTCGAACTGGTGAAATTTATTATTTTTAAATTTTTCAATAAAAATAAGAATATCTCTTATGTATTTACTGGATTCAAGAACTATTTTCAAAAAAATTCACCAACTCAGTAAAATTCATGACAAAAATTTTACAATTTCTGATCCTTTCAATGGGGATAGCATGAAAGTTTGTCTGTAAAGAAAGCGAGTATCGCGTCGTATAATCGGTTTCTATCAGAGACAGCGCGGGATATCTTTAAAGGGCTCGCTGGTCCGTGTGGAGAGTCGAGTTGGATTCACTTGGAGGGCTTAGCACTCAGTTGGAGAAAGAAGAGAGAAAAGTGAAGTTGGCAGGCCCCGTTATAGTCTTATTATATATATATATATCGATGTGCCATCGACTATCTGGGAAAAGCTCTTGAAATATTTCCCAACACATCAGTCCTTCATTGAGTCAGAATCAGAATTTATTGCGAGCTTGATGAAAAAGAAGCTGTTTAATTAGATTTTTCTTCCAACAGAAATATATATATATATATATATATATATATATATATATATATAATAGTATCTCTCCGAGAGAATATTAAGCAGTGCTTTATCATGCTAGTTAATCTTTGCCTCAAAGCAATCCACTTTGATCCGCTGGCACGCGTTGTTTCTGCTGTTTTTCATTAGCGTTTTCTGTTGCTGATTCTTCTTCCTCTTCTTTGTGGGGAGTTGCAACAAAGGGGGATTGCGAAGAAGCTTTTCCCAAAGGGAGAGAGGGCTTAGGGTGAAAGTGTGTAAAGTGAAAAAGGGACGGTAGACGAGACCAAGAAAAGTTTATCATCGTCTATGGCTCGCGCGAGCACCGCTCGTTAATTTTCACCGCAATGAGATATTTCTCCAAGTGGCGTTTCTGACGTCTCAAACGATCCAGAGAAAAATCGACCTACAGCCGTTGTTTCCAAGCGACGCTTTCGCCCTCGAAAAATCTCACGTCCTTCACAGTTACAAGTACCAACGACCAATCGACATACTTTCCATCTTATCATCGCTCTTTAATATTTTTTCTCTTTTAACATCATTGCTTTCAATTGACAGGAAAGTGGTTTCTAATTTGTGTTTGTTATATATCTATATATATGAATAAATAAAAATGATTTTCTTGTCAAGTTAATATATATATATATATATAGATATAATTCAGACGATGCAGTGTAGATCTTATCGATCTGGACATTTTGAAAAACACAACAACGACAAAGTTCGAATTGAGCAAAGAGTTTCGTTTTTTTCTGTCAACGCACGTTTGTTCGTTTTCATTTTTTCTTCTAGGGATTCAAAAACACGCGAACACAAGCGTACGTGGATTAAATTACATACTGAACGAGGGTATCACTGTAACGAATATAACAATCGTTTGGAATTTAATCAATAGAACTCGTGCCGTTTTTAATTCCATTTTCTCGCATATGCAAATGCCAATCGTCTCATCGACAGAACTAATAGTATGCACCACAACACAATGACGATAAAATGAGAATGTACAATTACACACGCATTTGCAAAAGGTATATTTAACCGACAATTAATTAATAACAGATGCCATATTGCTACATATTCTCACAACCTGTCGTTGTGTCGTCTCGTAATGCACGGCGTCCCAGAGTCTCACACACATACAAGTGCCAATCGTAATCGACGACCGACCTTTCGTCTTATACACCCTCGCGATTCGTATATACCAATATTTATACATTACAGATATAGCTAGCAGCCCAGCAACTTAATTATGAGAGCTATTAATTGCAGCAGTAATTATAACGTCAATTAGGAAAGTAGGAAAGATAGGAAAGAGCGTTATCTCTCACGACAATGGTAATTACACGGCAACGCGGGGACAATTAACTGCTCCATTTTCCTGGACAAATGGCACCAAGTTATACCTTTAGCCCTTCTCGGTACTCTCTCGGTGCTATTCGTCCGTCCGTCCGTCCGGGTAATGGATAGCCACGCGCGTTATATTTAGGCATTACTTTCCGGTAGATGCGTTTTGCTAAAACGGATCGAGCCGCGTTGCAAATTCGAGCCACATTAACCGCTTCGGTTTGCTAGCTGCGCCCCGATGAACTCGTCTCACCAATTTAGCATCGCTGCACTATAATGCTCGTATATATTATTCCTGGCCAAAAATACTCGTCCCATATTCGCACTCGTTTAATAATTCGCTCCCGATGAGCGTTGGACGATCCCGAAGAGAAGAGCACGAGTCCAACTTTTTTTCAGCCTGCAATTTCCTGGATTGGCAGGATTAGCGAGACGTGCGGATTTCAGTAAGGATAAAGGATGGTAAGTGGTCTGGAGAGTTGAGGGTGGAACCAGTAAAGTGGCTGGAAAAAATTCCAATGGGGACTTTTCGCTGAATCGACCATTAGCGAATTATTAGCGAATTGGAGAACCCCTTTTCACATCCCTGCGAGCCACTTCTATAGCTGACCCTTCTTGGTGCTACTGCGAAAAAAGCGATACGTTCGTGTGTGGAACGCTCGCTAAGTGGTCCATTCAGCACCACCTAACGGAATACATTACCGGAAGCGGTGGCTACAAAAATCCGTTTATACAGGGTGCACCGTTCACTTTCACCAAAGCTACAAACTTCGATTCTACGAGTAATTGTAAAAAAAAACTTCTTATACCATTTTTTAATCTAAACGTCATTGTAAAAGTTACAGGCTCTTGAACATTATTTCATTCGATGATTTTTATTAGGGTTCTATGAACATACTGGTGAAATCTGATCAATGGATTGCTGTAATAGTATAAGAAAGGTGGTCCGATTAAAAGGTTTTTAATGTTTGATCAATCCTTTTTTAAGCGATAAACTGAAAAATTCATTTATACAGGGTGCAACATTCACTTTCGCCAAAGGTAGAAATTTGGATAGTACGACTAATTGTAAGAAAAAACTTCATATACCATTTTTTAATCTCAACATTATATGAAAAGTTATGCGGGGTCGAAAATTGTTTAATTCGAATCTTGTTTATGCTTCAGTGAGGAAATGATATTTTTTCATTGAATTTTGAAAAACATGAAGAATTTCGTTATTCGTTCGATTGTTTTTCAAAATTGATTGAATAAATAAATTATTTACATGAAATTCAGCCTCGATTCGAGCCTATTAATGCAGGACGTAATTGAATTTAGGGATGGAATTATTATCGCAGCTTCCAGGAACGAATATGAGTCAGACGGTGATTCACTTAGCGCACAAGTGATAAAATTCGCACATCAGCAATGATGCACCGATTTAGAATTCTTAACGAGGATAATTAACGTGTCTCACGGGTTGAATTGTTTCTTTTGTTGGAAAATAAAGTGGAAGGGAGAAAAAATTGGAATTTACCTTGCGAAGCATCTCCTCGAGGGACTCCATGTCCAGCGCGGAGTTGTTGTTCTCCGTGTGTACGGGTTGCACCATTTGTTGTTCTTTTTTCAATTCGATTATCGCGTCACACTCGACGAGTCCCACTGACTACAACTACTATTCACCTTGATAAGCCTAATCACGGGTCCTTTTTTTTTTACTTATTCTCTTATTTTTTCACAGCCTTTTCGATAATACTTTATTCAAATTCTGAACAGTCTTACAACAATACTGTTCGTTCAAATTTTAACACCGCCAATACCTTTGTTCACGCTTGAAGAGTTCCATCGATCAATAACAGTTCAACTTAGTCTTTGTAATCACGGAATTTTTTTTTCTCCTTGCGGTTATCCCTTTAATAGGCCATTAGAAAATACTAAATCGAAAGTATGGACAACTTAAAATTCAGTGTTTTTTCATCGAAATTTTAAAATAAATAATATAGTTGATTTTAATTAATAATTTTCGTCTTTAGATTTGTAAAAATTAATATAGGTAGACAGTTTTATACATTTTTTATAGCCCTTTTTCCACGGTACCAAATAAAACATATAAATAAACCTCCAAAACTCAGTATTGTTCCATCAAGATTTCAAAATTGAAAATATAGCCCCGCTTGATTTCCTGTTAATTATTTTATATCTGAAATTAGCAAACATGTGCGCGAGTATTCAATTTCATAACATTATTTTTTCAAAGTCCTTCAATAATACCTAACCAAAACTATGTCAATAACCTATAGAGTGTTTGTTTCATCAAAAATTTAACACAGAAAATATAATCAACTAGGCGAACCCCATTAACCATTTACATTCATTCAAAACGCTACTCTTTAAAAAATATATTGAATAATTTTCAGATGTTTTTACTTTTCTATTTTTTTATTTCATTTTAGAAGATTAAGAGTGTTGGAATTCAGAGAAGGAAGGTAGGCTATATGCAGTAATGTCAAGGAAGGAGGCAAAGGAAAAACGTATATAGCAGCGTGTGTTTAATGGACTGGGTGGAGTGAGGGGGAGGGGGAGGGGGGGGGGGAGGGAGAAGGAGGTAGTATAAGATTATCGATCGGTTTGAGGGAAAATAATAGCCGTGGTCGCGTGTCGGTTACGTATAAAAGCAAACGCGAAACCCGTAATGGAAGCAACGACAAACGTCACGTGTAGTAGCTGGTCGAAAAGGAGAAAAAAAAAGAATAACAGAAAGAGAGAGAGAGAGAGAACGGGGGGGGGGGGCAGCAGATATACGAGCGCGAGCACAGCGAGACTCGCCAGCCCGCTGGAGAGGATATATCTCTCATTTTAACGTGCGGACTATTTTAACCAACGTATAAATTACGCCCGAGAGTCGCCTGAGAACCGACACTTTGTCTTTTTACCGGTGTGCTTTTCGAACTTTTCAGTCCCGCGATTCCCGATCGCTCGCTCGCTCGCCGTTAGGATTCACAAAACTCTTACTCGCGTGTAACGCTACACGCAGACGTAAACAAGAAGAATATCGAAAAAAAAGTTTGATCAAACGTAAACAACGAACGGACGAGTTCCTAGAAAAAGCTGTGGAGTCGAAAAACAAAACAAGTCCGTAAAGTAGTGCAAGAAGGATGAAAAGTATGTGGATGAAAGGTTGTGTGCAGGTTCAAAAAGAAGCACGGCGAGAGTTATTATAGAGACAGACGAGAAGAGTCCTCTGTAAACGCGAATGTACAGCAAAAGCTTGACATGAAGGGGGGGGGGGGGGAGGGTCCAGACTGGTAGTACATGCACTATTTCTGGTCGAGGATATTTTTAAGCTATGATCTCCAGCAGAAACATCGAGACACTGTTTTTCTTTGAAATTGTACCCGTTAATCGAAGAATAATATTCGTTCTTATACGCCAACTCCACTACTGTATATAAACAGCCCATTATTTATCCCATTAACTCCCGGTATAATTAAATTCAAGCTTTTCCAATTTTTTCTCCCTCTTCCCCTAATTATCCATTCCTGTACCGCTAAGCGAATTCTTTAAACGCGATACTTTCGTCCGTTATTCAGCCAATTTTACCGTTTTAATTCGATCGAGCAGTGGAATAAGTTTATTCCCTACTGTTGGCCCACTCTATTCTTTCAATGTATCCTCGGGGGTTTGCCGAATTTTCCCGCGCAATTTTCCGTCAGGCGGAAAAAGCGAAGCTCGTTGCGAATTAATTGAGTCGTGCTAGGAAAAAACATGCGGGGCCGTTTTATCGCGAAGGGATTTTTGGTATTTAAATATATGTAGTGTACAGTGTACGTATACGTGATTTTAATTGCTCTTCTCTAATAAGGATACCACGTGTATTATGCGATATCGTACTGGCACGTGTAGGATAAAAGGAGAGAAGAGAAAAAATGTTAAAAACACACATTGCAAACTTCTCGACGCAATTTACATTTGCTCGTTGATTCAAACGTATACGAATATTCAATTATATAATTTTTAGTTAATTATGTACGGGAAATTTGTCTTTCCTATTATCTTCGCTACCAGTCTGAAAGAGTAAATAATGGAAAAGGAGTAAGGAAAAGTGGGTGTATAAATAAAATGCGAAGGTGTCGATGATCGATAGTACTGCTGACATCAGTTTCCAATGGCGCCCAGTCCATTTTCAATTAAGCCTTGATCGGAGCTTTTAGATAAAGCTCGTCCCATTGGGCTGAGCCAGACAAAGATCGACACGAGAGCTAGCCAGCAGCTTCATTTCGCCGTTCAACGAATAGCCACGTGTTCGACAGAAAAAAACCTCAATTAATCTAACCTTTACTCCCACCCACTTCACCGCTCTCCTTTTATCAACGGCCAATCAGACGTCTATCATAGAATACATTCTCTCTTCTTGCTTTTGTCTGCCAATTTACAGATTTCTTCCATGTACCTCTAAACCGATCAATACTTTTCCCGTTAAAAAGAACGTTGAAGGATTACGTAAGCTAACAATGAAATAATTTCGTTAAAAATTAATTAAACAAATGATGCTCGCAACATTTTACGTTTTATTTTCCTTATTTTCTTCCCATGTATGTAATTAAAATCAACCAATACTTTTCCCGTTAAATAAAATGTTCAAAGTTTACAATAAATAAAATTAAAATTGTTGCGTTAAAGATTAATTAAACCAACGATACTCGCTATTTTATACGTTTTTTTAAAATTAATGCTTCAAGATTTTATTCAGTATGATAATATATAGTAAATGCATAAATGTATAGTCAAATAACACGATTCTATATGCCTTCCTTGATAAGTTTTTCAGCCAAAGGAATGTTTAAAATTACCTGACTTAAAATAACAAGCTTTTTGTTAAAAAGGAATTAAACGTTTGATACTCGCTGTTTTACATTCCCTTTGTTTCCTCTTGTTAATTGTACTCGAAAACCAACGATACTCCTACGAAAAGCTCTCATTTTTTCAAAGCGACTGGCACAGCCATTAAAAGAGAATTTCAAAGCCTGCGCGTTTTAATTGGCTTTCGTTGCGATTTCACAAGTGTAGTATACAGTTGCCGTTAATTCGCAACGTGCGTCACACGTTGCTTTATGAGAGCTTTCTAGCTGGTCCTCGTTCCCAGAGGAAAAACTGATTTTCTCCATGAAAAAACAGAAATATGATTAACAAATTGTAAAAGATTAATCTAGATGGATCAAGTGGAAACTAATTAAGGTTATATTAGACAGACTCATCAGGTAGTCAAACGCTGATTGCAATGACCAATAAAAGAAGACCTTGACCATTTATATGATAGACAATTACTGTTAATTTCCCCCAATGTTACGTCATACATTGCTTTATGAGACCTTTCGGTGTGATTTTTTCCAAGAGAAAACAGAAATATCATTAAGAAATGATAAGAGATTGGGCTGGATGAATCAAGTGGTAACTGGATAAGGTTAAATTGGACAAACAGAGTCATCAGGTAGCCAGAAAGTGACTGGAGTGACGAATAAAGGAGACCATGACCATTTATATGGCGATAAGGTCCTATCGGGAGTTTCGTGCGAGCAAATAATTACGTGAGATTATCGCGAAATATAACTCTGGCTCGTTATTGCAGAGAAGAGTCGAGAGACCAGAATAGAGAGAGAGAGAGAGAGAGAGAGGTGGGGGGATAATCGACTTTGGCCATCCTGCACGATTAGAGTGCAAATAAGCATTTACGTGGCTACCCTGATTGTGGCTTTTATTTCATTTTCGACTAATCGACTGGAGAAGACTGGTAAATTATTGCTAAGGGATGATAACGTGGCCCATTATGGCATTGCTTATCTCGCACGGTTATCTTTTATAGACCATTTCGCGTGTTGCTATATGGAGCAAAATAAGAAAATTATCACCAACATTACTCAGACATTCATCTAATTTTTTCTACTTTCATTAATTCAATTTACAAAAATTTAACAAAGCTCGCCCTACGAGAAAATGTTATTCTATAGTTTATCCTTATGCTCGTTTTACAACTGTACAAGATTGACGTTTCTATTGGAAAGAATTGGAATATTGATTTTTGCTGGCTATTGTATTATATTTTTTATCGATCGCGTCGTTCTGCTTGGACTTTCACACCGTTCCGTCAACTGAAAGGGATCGTTTTTTCCTCTCGGTATCTAGAGCACCTTGAAATTTCAATAAACAAGCGGAGCACGTGGTGCAGCTTTAATATCGATGCTGTTTGTCGAAACGCTTTTCTTCCTTCGCTATGCCGGAATGACATTTAATTATCAAGATTGCAGTCCCACGTTCAATACGCTCGAAAGGATTTCTTAGGACGGCAAACACAAGGCCACTTCAGTCTCCACGAGCAAATATGATTAGCAGGGGTAAACAGCTACAGTCGGTAGTCAGATGCCATACAAACAGACCTGGTAGCCAGCAAATGTCAAAGAAACGAGCTAGAAAATATGTACACTAAACTGTAACAATAAAACTTTAGACAACATCTAAAGAAACGTGAATTTTTAAATACAAAAATAATAATCCATTGTATTTTTGGTATATTTTTTGGTTTTTAGTAAGTAATTTGATATTTCGTCAATTTTAATCTCCAGGAGCCAATATAATCAATAATGGTGGAGAGTTGATACTAGTAATGAGATACCACTTAACAAATGTAGCAGCAAATATTAAAGAAACGAGTATCAGATATTTACCTCTTGAGGGGGGGGGGGGGTTCTGTTATTATTCTTTTACCTAGAAAGAAATTTGATTTTTTGTCAAACTTCAATCCCCACAAATAAACATGATTAGCAGAGCAAACAGGTATACAGTCAATAGTCAAATGCTGTAGAAACAAAGGCAGCAAGTAACATCAAAGAAAAACGAGCTATGAATTATGCACCTTTAAAATATTTGTTATTGTTTTTGTTTAACAAAGAAATTAATTTATTGCTGGACTTTGATTCCCACAACCAAATATAATTATCAGTGGTAGAGATTTATACAAAGTCAGTAATCAGACATCACAAAACTGACCTAATATCCAGTAAATATCAAAGAAACGAGCTACGAAACGTGTGTGTGTGTGTGTACCTTTAAGATTTTTCTTCTTATATTATTTAACAAGAAACTTGATTATTCGACAATTTTAATTCCTAAGAACAAACATAATTACCAGTTGCAGAAAGCTATACTGTTGTCAGTAGTCAGAAACCACAAAACAGACCTGGTAGTCATCGAGTGTCAAAAAAAAGCTACATGATACGTACGAACAGTATACCATAACAACAAAACTTTAGACTAGCGTTTAAAAAAAATAAACGAATACGTGTGTAACCGTTCTTCTTTGTTATTATTTTTTCCAATAAGAAAGAAATTTTGTATAAACTTGTCACTTCACTTTGGATGAAAAAATAAAATTCAAAGCTGAAGTTGAAGCGTCGAATGAGAGTGTCATTTTATTTCACTGTGCCTCGATTCATTTGGAAAGAATTCTTCAGCGGAAGTGTCGCGTGCCGGCAGCAAAACTGCATTGGAGTAAACGGAAACACATACGTGCTACTCCACTGGCGGTTCACGGGCCACTGACAGGACAGAAAGGGAGAGAGAGAGAGAGATAGGAGGACAGAGAGAACGAGAGAGACGGAGGGTGGTGGGGTGAAAAGAGATCCATTCGCACAACCTCTCTCTCTCTCCTCTCTTCGCTAACCAGCCGGTAGAAGGGGAAGAAACGTCACATGCGCACTTTGCGCTACGTCACACACCGATGAATTTACTCCTCCACATAATTTTCATAATTTTTCATTTCCTCGCTATTTTTATTCCCATGCTTCCGTTCATCGTTCCTCTCGTTCGAACAATTTATACCTCGATTTATAGCGAGAGCACATCGATCCTTCCCAAACCTTTCTCTCCACGATTTCTATTTCCAGATCAATTTTTTGTCCGAATTTTCCGAACTTTACCGGAATGTTCAAACTCTTATTTCTCGTTGGACCTTTTTGCTTCCGGGAGAAAAAAGCGGTGAGTGGCAGGCAGCAAATCTGGTTTCGTTATTACTTTGACAGGCGTTACCACAGAAAAGCGATAGCACTGGGGGAGGAATAGAAAGGAAAGGTGGTGAGGGGGTGGGGTAGAGGGATGGATGATATTCAATGATATCCATGTATCGGATAGATCAGAGAAAACGAGAGCAGCCACGTAGAAAAGCAGCGATCGTGAAAAATATTGAAAGCAAGTCGAAGAAATCAATACATTTAAAATAGCGCGAAATCTTAAGAGTCAATGATGAGAAAGATCGACTTACTGAAAGCTGGAGACTTTGTTTGACAATAATAATGGACCCGTGTGAAATTTACCAACCTGCAACAGAGAAAAATTTGTTAATACATGGAGAGAGAGCTAATTATCGTGGAGAATCGGTAATTACTCTAGGGGATTAAGGTTGCACAATAAAGTTCATCAGTTTATTTATTATCACGCCTTTCCCCTAATATCGTTTATTCGAAATAACCGAGCGAAAAGTTGAAACGAGAAACTCGGAATAAACGGGAGTCTAGAAAAAGTTGTGGAACTTTAGTTCGGGAACAGTATCCCATTTAAGTAACGTTGTTAACGACTCGCAATTACATCGGGCCGAGAAATAAATAAATTTTCCGGAAAATCTCACCAATACTCTTTTCCAGGACCCAATTTCCACCGCTGCTCGCTCGAATTTAAAATTGCTGACCTGCTTGTGTGTCGAGGGGGAAAAAAATAATTAAGGCTATTTCGCAGCTGCTCGGTCGGTAAAAGGGATTCCTCCTAGGTAATTGTTATCCACCGAGCAAATGGAGGAATTTTAAGGGAAAAATTCGTTATTAATTCGCAGAGCGTTTAGTATTCGCTTCGCGCAATTGCCGACAGGAATTTCACTCAAATTCTCGGCATAGCCAGCGGTCAAGGGGCGGGAGACGTAATGAAACCAGACTGGCTGCAGGTTAATTAACCTATCAGATCAATTAATCATCATAAAGGGACCGCCCACGGGCCTCGAGCGTTTTCCAAAACGCGCTATTCGGGGAGCCCGTCGATATGAAATCAAGCTTCTTTGTTCTATATATATATATATATATATATATATATATAGCTATGCTCCAATATTCATCCATCAATTAATTAATTAAACCTTTACAAAGCTACCGTATAATTTCTCTGCCAAGCAATTATAAGTTTGCGATCGAAAAGAAAAGTTAAATTATACGCGGACGAATTTGAATGACAAAGTAGTAGATATGAAATATTATTAGCAGTCGGAAAGAGAAGAATATAAGCTAGCGGATATTTTCCACTTTGAGTTATCCTGCAAAATGTTCGGTTTCGATTCCCGTGGGAAAGCGCCACATAGAGAGTCAGGAATCAATGGGGGAAAACGTGGAAGACGCGTGCTCGGGTTTTCTAATCGACCGTGAATTATGGTCACATCGATCAGAATCTAAAACTTTCCGGAAGATCATTAGCTTTTCAGGACTTGCATCTTACTTTTCCATTATTGATAGAGAGCCCCAGCAGCAGTCGGATGGAATAATTTTCCATTTTGGCAAAATCAAAACTGTACGTTGGAATATTCGATTAACGGGAAATCTAGTTTACTGCCAAGCAGTTCCATCAGGCTTGATTTTTACGATTATCGGCAGTTGTAAGTCCTCTTTCGCTCTACCATAAGTGCGACGAAATGCTTTTCAAAGTTCACAAGAGGAAGTCGTGCGTGCATATAAATGCCGGGACGATAGTCTCTTTCAGATTCTATAGGATTCTCAGGACCTCGATTTCCTCGAGCCTTATCGAGTTTCAAAGATTCGGAAGGAACCATCCACCATTCCACTATTCCACTTCTCTTCCTTCCTTCCTTCCTTCCTTCCTCCGATACTAGGTACCTCTTTGTTTTTCCCTTACGTTCCTTCTATAGATATGGAAAAATTACGAAAAATTCTTTTCGCTAAAACGAATGAAACAGCTTGAATGCTCTGATAAATTTGCAGCAGAAATTCTATGGAAAAAAAGGATCTGCTCGGCTCAAGTTGAGAATTACATTTTGATGACAAGAGAACGAGGTTTCGACAAATTCGAAAGAAAAACAGAGGGTTGGCGTGTTCGATAGTTCCACGATAGTTGGAAACTACGATATATTAAGCGGCTTGACAATAAAAATCACGATTCAGCGTGTTCCGTTTCTTGCACTTTATTGACCGAACGAGAGCAGCTGGCGAACTTTTCTGCATTGTCCGTTAGAATTCTTGCAAAGGGTTAAGAGCAGTTGAGGTTCTTAAATGGCGATAGTTATATATATATATATATATAGGAGCAAATATTAGTAAAATATTCTCTAGTCGAGATGGAAAAATTTATAGTTTTGCTGTTAAAATAAGTAAAGGTAAGAAGCTCGGTATAGTAGAGGGAGAGAAAGGGGTTTCTGGAAGATCTCCAGTGGATCCTTTGGGAATCCTGAGGAAGCTCTCACGTGTAAACTATATATAGCACGAGAGAATTCTGCTTTCCAATGATACACAGCAAGCACTTCCTAATCCAACGCGACGCGACGCGACGCGACGCTTGTTTTGTTCCGGTTATCCTCTTATCTTCTCAGAGCGCTTTCGATAATACCTAACCAAAACTATGGATAATCCTATACGCAAATAGTGCTCCAACCAAATTTTAACGCTATATATATGGTCGGTTTCTATTTAATTATTTTCATCATTCGATTCCTATAAATTCATCGACGATTTCAGAAAAACAGCCCTTTCGCCACAATGCGCAATCAAAAAACTATAGATGATTCTATACCAATGCTTCTTCATTCGGGTTTCAACTCTAAAAATATAGCCAATAATTTTATTTTATTATTTCGTCATTTGAATAATATAAAATAGTAAACGATTTAATTCCCTTAACTTATCACAGCCCTTTGACCAATCAATGTATAACCAAAACTATAGAAATCCTACTCGAATGCAGCTTCATCGAGATTTTATCAGCAAGAGTACAGTCGATCTCCTTTTAATTATTTTGCTAGTTCAATTAGCGCAAATCACTGGGCGATTTTAAGGAGACGGGGTAGAAAAATCGTAAACGATTGTCGACGCGGCGTAGAGAATTCTCGTGAAAGTGAGATGATGAATCGGCTGAGGTGGCATCCATCATTGTCAGTAGAAGCGGCGAGGAAAGCGAAGCGGTACCAGAGCTCCTATAAGCAACGTTGGCGTCGGTACGGATAATTACCAGCGTCTTCCAATAATAACCGTGCGTCTCTTCTGCTCTCCCCCCCCCCTTCTCTCTCTCTCTCTCTCTTATCTGACTAACATCACCCCATTCCTAAGTCTTCCAAACGCTCCCTCGCAACCCCCAAACATCCATCTCGACGCGCATCAAACAGGATTTCGTTCTTGACACCCTCCCTTCACCCCTCCTTACTCCCACTCTACTCCCATTTCTTCCCTTATCAGAAAATCCACGAATACCCAACTTTAATCATCTCCTAATTTACCAGAAATTCAATGCTGCGAGCGAAAGTTTTCATCAACGAGTCGAAATCCTGCTCTATCGCAAAGTTAAAAGAACTTTCAAAGCGGATATCAATGGGTCGAATTGTTTATAATTAATCGAGCCAGCCAGAGTCGAAGAATAAACGCTATTCGGAAGTGTTTTCTCTAGACGTTAACTTATTAAGTCCAAGTGTCCGTTCTGGGTATAGGATCTATTTATAAGATAAGAGAGGAGTACCGTTTGGTGGTTGGTTTCCTCCAGCGTCGAATCGTCGTTGCGGAGGAAGCGAGCAAAAATAGCGGCGAATATAACGACGAGGAAGACGACCACAACGACCGAGGGTACTAGAAAAGATTAGGAGGACAGACTCGAGAGAAAGCAGCATGATGAGAAACTTATGGTGTTTTTTAAGCACTTCCTCCGAAAATAATAGCGCAGTAACAACGTGGACTGATGAAAGTGCGCGATTTGCCAGAGATTTATGTGACATTGAAGAGGAACTTTGATTTTTGGTATCAACCTGCTGCATTCTCATCATGCTAAATGGCTTTGTGTCCTTGGAGACAAGCCAAGCCCGTATCGATTCATCCCTAGTTTCAATCGGGCCGATGTTCAATTAAACGTAAGTAACGAACCGTGGAATTGATGCGAAGCTATAACGCGATAACCTGCGAGACGTGATAAGAATTCATCTAAAATTTATTAGCTTTAATGTCTACTTGGAATATTTTCCGCTGGTGTAAACACTTGTTCCCTTTAATTCTCTTTTTATCTTTCAATTGTCTTCGTGTTAAATGGCTTTTTTAATTTTGTTTATTTCTTTTTTCACTGTATTTGCTAGTGAAGGGATCAAAAGGTTAAACTGTGGAAAGGTGAGAGAAAGACTTGTTATTCGCTGGAAAATTGTATACCGACACCTATGCGAGGAAGGAGGTGGTCTCCAGTAGTATTGAATTAACTTGGAACAATATATCGCCTGGCATTGTGCACGAAGCCAGCCGCTGAGCTTCCGCTACTTCATTTATCAACTTAAACAATCAACCACTTTGGTCTCCGAAGCTTTCGAAAGCCCCTTTCTTTCTTTGCAACTCTTTATTGCCTCACCTATGAACGCGCCGCTCGCTCTCTCTCTCTCAAGCTTTTAATCCCTTTCCTACCAGTGGATGCTTTCAATCACTGTTCCTTTCACTATAAATACACAACACATAAGCGTAAAGTTGCCGCGAGTAAATTAATTACACTAAAACAATAAAATACCTTCGTTGAAGAATGATTTCGATAACGAGATTAGCGTCGATTGATTTGCGAAACTATTACGTTAGACTGTGATATTTTAAGAGATATATTTTTTCCCTATATAAATAATAAAAAAGGTTTGCTTACAATTACTATAATAATTTCAATTTTGCGAGGATTTTTTTAACAAGTAATCTTCGACGTTGGAACTTTTATTACGGCTACGCTTTTATTACTAATAGAATAGTATTTTGTGCTAGGAATTAGATATTTTCTTAAAATGTTGACTTGAACAGTTGTTTAATTGGAATATTTTTGATTTAGAGTACGCGTTTCGATGATATTTTTCCAGATGTATAATTTAGTATTCATGTTATGATTAATGTCTATAGGAATTGGTTTAATAACACTAGCTTCGATTAAACGCAGTTAGATTATACTAATAAAATATTTTGAAATGACGATTTAAAGGACGAAATTGAACTATCCTTTAATCGATGAAGGAATAGACGAGTACTGCGGGACTAGCGAATTTCGACGCGTATAACAATGGCGTAGCATGTAAAACGCGATGAAGCGTATACAGCCTTACCGGTGGCACGTAATTGCACTTTCTTTTTTCCCTCCCTGATTCCTTTTTTCGGTCGGCCTTGCCGAGTCCGAGCTCTAATTGAAATTCTTGGGCGCGAAAGAGTTAGTGTTGTCGTCCCTTACAAAAAAAGGCTCGGGGTGAAAAGCCAGAAATTCAGGCTGACTGCTAAAAAACACAACCCTTTGCAGAGAAAACAGAAGACTTTTTATTCCCACGTACATTTTTATTTGGCCCCAGTTATTAAAAGCCCGCTCGTATTTCGCCATTCCAGCAATTTATTTATCGTATAATCAAATCCTTATTTCCTCTGCCCTCTTTAATTTGCCGGGAAAATATGTGCGGGGTAATTTTGGGTGATTCAAATGGATTTGAAAAAAATGGCAAAGATTTTGCGAAGAAGAAGAAAAAGTGGAGCAGAAAAGGCTGCAGTGACAAGGTGGTTTTCTTCTTCCGCCAGTAACCACGGGCTAAAGGATTTTTCACTTTACGATTCCCTCGCATAATCCTGTCGAGGGAGCTCGTAAGCGTCGAGGATCGTTCGTGACGAGTTCCACGATTGCCTGGAACGCCCCTATTCCTTTTTCATTCTCCTTCTTACACACCGGCATAGAAATTAAGATTAATCTTTCAAATAAGAATTACTGGCTAGAGTCGAATAAATAAAAATAAAATAGGCCCGTAGAGAATGGCAGGCAAGATCGAGGAAGATTCGGGAGCGCGGTGATAGGATTAAGCTTTGGGTTTGTTGGGAAAGTGGAGGAAATCGGATTGGGAATAATCCGGTAGTTAGCAGGATGTGTGCAGCCGAAGAAGCATTTTCGAGTGGCTCTCGTCGGGTCCGAGCCAAGGCCATCTTGGAAATTCAAGGCAGGGTCAGCGAAGTAGTATCTCCCCGATTAGGAAGCCAGTTGAGAGAGTCATAAAAGACGCGTATACTTCCACGAGCAATCCCCCGTGCTCGCCCTAAAACCGTCCTCGTATCTTTTTATCGCCTTAAAATTGTCGTAACATCGCCAGCCACTTCCAAAACCATGCTCTGTCCCCTCACCCCCAACCGTTGCCAATCGCCTATCCTTCCATTCGCCTCAACATTATTATGCTATTTTTCCTTCTTTCCGCGAGATCAGCTGTTTCATCCCGACCGCCTAGCTTTTATCTCATCCCTATTTTCCCATATATTTTCACCTCCCCCCCCCCCCCCGCCTCGAGGTTCCCTCTCTCGTAAAATCATCATTTCTCGCACTATTCCTCCTTGGAAAATTCTTACATTTTCCACCCCTCTTCCCTCTACCCTCTAATGTATAATAATCGCAAGAGTCCGTTCGCTCCCTCAAGAATTTCAACACACAGCCAACCTTTGCAATATAATTTCCCTCGACTCGTAATCATTGCGGGAGCAGCTCGTTCGCTCGCTTGCCCACCTCCCCTTTCCTGCTTTTTATTGGGTAGTTTTGGTGAGGCGAGTATAAGCGTGTCCGGTACACCTTGATAGAATGGCGAAACGGTGTAAGAAGGAAGCCGCAACACGCTAGACTCCATCTTCTTCTCAGTGCTAGTTTGATAAAGCCGGAAGCTCCGTCGAGCACTGGGATATGCCGTTGGAAAACAAATTTGGCGATTCCATCTTGCCGAAACTCGCCGTTCTCCCTTACGACTCCATCCCTCCTTTACCCCCTCCAGCATGATGAGATTTTACCTGTTCGCCTTACCTCCAACCACCACCTTCAATTGCCCGACCTTTTTATCGGAGATTTTCTTCGATTTCAATGCGAAAAATAAGTAAGAGGGAGGTGTAACGAGAGAAATTTTCATGTAACGAGTTATCGCCCCTCTTCATCCTTCTGATTCAGCGTAGTTGTATGATACAATTTTACCTTTATAGGTAGATTACATTGATGCAGCTGCTTATTTAATTGCTCCCATTTTTTCTTTGCCGAAAAGTTATTTCGAAATCAAGCAAAAGAAATGACAGATAAAGAAGAAAGTGTAACTGAAGAAATTTTTATGTCACAAGTTTTAACTGTTCTCATTGTTCTACGGATTTAGTGAAATAGCATAATAAAATTTTGCCTGTTCGTTATATCGAGGTACCCATCTTCGATTACTCGAGATTTTCACTATAAAGTTTCTTCGATTTCAGCGATAGGAAAGAAAATAAAACACAACCAGGCGTGTAATTGAAGAAATTTTAATGTAACAAATTTTTCACCCTTTTCGTTCCTTCAGATTTAGTATAGTAGCTTGGGAAAAGCTTTGTTGCTCGACCGGAAAATGGGAAATATCGTTTGGAGATTCGTGCTTAGCTGGAAAAGCGTTAATAATAATGGGAAAACTTGCGCGTAGCTTACATCCAGCTACCGCGCTTCATGACAAATTACACCCTGGGGTTTTTATTGCTGTTCTTCTTGCTTCTTGCCCCCTTTACCTCAGTCGGCACACAGGCTCGTGGTAGTAAAAGTTTTTTCCAGTCGCTTTTCCTCGCGGCTAATTAATATATTCTTTCGTGCAAAACGCCACTGGTTGCTCGTATAACAGCTGCGAGCCGAGTGCGCGCGCGCACGCGATTCCCCATAAAAATAGTTGGGACTTCTTTTCTTCCTTCTTACATCGTGCTAGCTTAATCAGTCCTCGAATTTATTCATGCTCGTATGTCAAAACCTAGGAAAAATTTTCCAGCCATCAGTTGAACCCTATAATCTACATAGACTCTCTCCATTTTTTCATTCAATCCAAATTTCGTTACATCAGACTTGCTAAATTGTACGCGGAAGACCGGAAAATTCTTCGAGCTACAAATTTCTCTCCGACACAAGCAAAACGTACTTTTTATACGATAATTGTTAATTAAATCTGAATTTACTTAGATAAGTCTTAGTGAATTAATCGGGCGAAAGGGTCTTGCATAACTGATTGATGTTGAGAAATTAAAATGGAGCCGCCATTGCAAAAGGGCAAAATGCTTTAAAAGCCCCTGACAAATTCGATTAAAGTACCTTTCTCTCCTCCCCTCCCCTGCCATTCCTTTTTACCTTCGGTATTTTTTCCACTGAAAAACTTACCATCGCGAACCCCATTTAGCTCGGAAAGTTATCTCGAGCAACTTTATCGGTTCAGAGAGCAATCTCCCTTCTTTTACCCTTCCCCCCTCTCACTCTTTCTTTAATTGTATTTAACTTTCCTACGTTTTTTATGTAAAAGATGCAATTATTTATCAATAGACTTTACGACTTTTCAGTTGAAAGATGTGTAGATTAAATGGTAAAAAATTGAGAGAACGAGAGAGTGAGAGAGATAAGAGAAGAAAGAATGAGAAGAATCGTAAGTACTTATCGATAAAATAGAAGGAAGAAGAAGAAGAAGAAAAGGGGAGGTTATCGAACGTTATCGGTCCAAAGGGAACCACTTGACCAAATCACTCGATAAAAAGGCCATCGAGCACCTTATTCTCCCCCCTCCACTAGTACCCCTCCACGTCATACTCAGCTCGCTTTAAAACGGTGCCTATCTGCTTTCCCGCGGGTACCATTCCATCGAACCGATTCCTGCTTCATTTCCGTCTTCCGGTCGCCCAAATCGGAAGTGAATTTATCTCATTTACCAGAAACTATACAAACTATGTTTCTCCCTTGAATAAACTTAAAGTTCCTCTAAATTCCTTCCTCCTTTAGCAATCCTCAACCTTATGCATTCATCCTGAAATTCTGGCCCGAGGGTCCTAAGGCTGGAAAAATGGCTTTTTTTATTGCCGGCTGGATGGTGCGCTTGTAAAAAGGAGGACTGGTTTGGCACGGGGCTTAATGCGCGTTTCCGGTTATAGCTCAGCGGTGTCGAACGTAGCTTAGCCGGAATTTATCGCTGCTACCGATTTATCAAGTTCGACCCGTGTTAACCACGATCCAAAGTATCGTTTATTTACAATTTTCTACAGAAAAATAAAAGATCCATGCCACTTTAAACGGCAGGTAGTTTAACCGTATACAGAACTGTAGTTTGGAGTAACTCGGCATTTTCGTATACAATTTAAACTGCGCAATTTGTTTTCTTTCATTATTTTTAAAATACCTTGTATAGGTACCTATACATAATTAAGACGTTTTCACCTATTCATTTTTTCTTATCACAAATCTAACGTACAATTGAAACAAAAACTTTAAAATTCATCCATTTATGGAGAGACGTATGCTACTGAAAATGCTAGATCAGTGTAACCCAGGGACCGCAAATTCATAACTCGAATACACTGTTGTAGCTGAGGGTTAAGGTGAAAGTTATTTTTGCAAGGTGTGAAGCGATGAATTGGTTGGGTGAGAAAGAAAATCTTTGCGAGGATACGGTAGAATTTCGGAAATCATTCTTCGCCCCCCCCCCCCCCTCCCCCTCCCCATCTCTATCTGGTGGAGTGAGTTCGCACACGCACACACACATACACATACGAAACGGCAGAAATCTCCTTGGAGCGAGAATTTATCACAGGTAGAATCTCTCGACTTGAATCCAATTTTCGAGATATACGAGACTATGCTTGCTCCTATTTTTTCTTTTTTTTTTGTTCCGGAAGTCTCCCCCCCCCCTCCCTCTCCCTACACACAGAAAGCTGTTGTTTTCTCTAACGCCCTATAGTGGTACGAAGGGGTGCGTTTCGCGTTTTCGCGGTATCCGTCTGTCAAAACAAGATAAACTAGGGGTGAAAGAGAGGTGTGGGTGGAGAGGATGACTTGGGTTCTTTATTCTCCGGAGAGCTGGAGGATGGTCAGGTTTCACAAGGACGCATAGATAAGTCTAAGGGACAGTTTCCATAAATCGATATTATATTCCGTTCGTTTTTCATCCGATCCCCCCCTTCTGCTATTCTCTGCCGCAAAATATTACTGGAAAATTATTTTGTTGAAAAAAAAGAAGAGAAGAGAAATTATTGATCATTCGATAAGAAGGAATTCCGGGCGCCGTCAGTCTTAGGAAGATCCGAGAGAATGAGAAGAATCCCCTTAACAAGATTAGCTGCTCTTACTTGTTTATAGCCAGGACCAGCTTTAAGAGGATCATACGATTAGGCCAATGCGATCCTCTCTGTATCATTTTATCTCGACTCTTATCAATTTTGATATCGAGCTTGACAATTGGAAACTTTGCTTTTCAACAATTACGAGAGAGGACGATACGAGGGGGGGGGGGGGGGGGCGTTATAGAAAAGGGAAAAGATTTAGGTAGATGTAAGCGCAATATGTAACTGTCGTTTGTGAAAGAGGAATGGGGGTGCGTTCAATAAAAGTGCTTTCCTTTTTCCTGTGAAGGGAAGAAGAGAGGAGGTGTGGGTGGGGGATAAATGGATAGGCCGGACGTGAGGTTTGGACCATTGCGAGCTGCCAATCGCAGAGCTTTCCTGTCAAATCGGCTGGGCCTGCACGCTCGATGAACTTGTGGCCTGTAACAGCTGTTTTAACCAACAATTTTACTTTTTTCCCTCGCGAAATGCTCTGCAGAATTTTCCTACTCTTTGTCCTCCCCTTCGATGAGAGATTAATAATCAATTACCAAATTGGCCTAAACTCCAGAATGTTCATTAATTTTTCCCTCATCCACCTCTTCTGCAGCAAGAAATTATCAATTTACTTAATTCCATCAGTATAATGCTCAGATAAAAAATGTCCTTATCAAAAGCTTGGGAGACCTCGAGGACATTTGGTGACCTTTTGGAACTACCAGCGGAACAAGCATCGAAGGAAGCGAGAAAACTAATTTTACAAAGCCCTTCCGAGCCTTTAAATTATCAGAGAAGGGTCAATAATTTCGCGGTGGAATTTCTCGCGAGAGCTGCACGAGTTTCTTGAAAGAAGCAATAGTGGGTAAGAAAAGTTTAGCCACTTTGGCCCGGGGCGAGGAAGGTTGTTTCTCGAATGGCGAAATATCAGGCGGCTTCTTTTAAGCGAATCCTAAGAAGCTCGACAATAAAATGGACCGGCATTATTTATTAATTTCCTGTCTACTCACCCTTTCAAAGGTGGCTGCTCGATTCCTTTTTTCATTTTTTATCAAATCAATTCCCTCGACAATTTTTTCAGTTTACTCAATCTGCTTTTTCGGATTTTTCACTTAAAAATCATAAATCCGAGCAACGTATGAATCGAATTTGTTTGACAAACAGGATTCAAGTGGATTTCTAAAGCGATTAGCATACCGGATAGCTTGGAGCTTCAGAGGAACCACTTGTTCGACGGAAGAAGCTTCGGGGGAGTAGGCTGATTAAATTTACTAAACAAATTCGGATAAGGTGAGGCCGAAGGAGTTTGTGTGTTCTCCTGGTAGAACGATCCTGGAAGGCCATATTGTTAAAGTTCGATCGACTGTTAACGCAAGCGGGATCAGCGGAAAGTCTTTTCCCCGAACGAGCTTATCTATTATTTTACGAGCTTCCCTTTTTACGATCTACCTTAAACTTTAGCGCCCGAGCTTGCTCCTTTTCTTTTTTTTTCACCATCAGGACCAATTTTTATTTCTTCTCTCGCTACTAATGCCTCGGTGAAATATGAATTATAAAAGCTGTTTAATAAGGAAAACATGAAAACTGGAATAATAAATCGACCAATTGCTGAATTTTCCTAGATTCCTGCATTTTCTCCGGGAATAACGAATATCTCATTGAACGGATATTTTTAATTAAGGAGTCGACGTGGAGTTTGTTAAAACGGGGAATAATGGTGGAGGTGGCTCGTTACTTGTAAAAACCGAAACGAGGAGGCGAGCGGAAATAAAAAAAGGTAGAGTTGGCGGAAGAGCTTGCAAAACAGTTCGTTCTATTCCAATCACGTTTGCTCTGGCTGGCACGCTCGGAAAAATCGAAATTCGCCTGAATTGCCTCGCCGAAGCTTTTCTATACAGCCCAGTTATGTCATCTGACAAACTACGTTGGTGCGGGTAAAAAGCAAAATTAGCATAGAGACTCCAACTTTGCTTCTCTCGCACAAATCTCAATCATAAAATATCACTCTCCTTCTCTCTCTCCATCTCTTTTTCGGTATTCAGTTAGAATTTTGCGGCAATTTTTAGAGAAATTTTTCGCTTCTTCAAGTTTTTTGTACAGCATGAAAGCGGAGGGGCGGAGAGGTTGCTAACTTTTGACATGGGTGCAGGAAATGAAAGGATCCGCCGTTTGATTAAAAGCCCTTGGGCGACAATTGATTTTTCTCCCGTGTCCATTACACCTGCACTGTCCCTCTCTACTATAAAGGAGGAGGAGAAAGAGGAGGAAAAACAAGCCGGCTGTCCCCCTCGACAAACTTTTCATGCGTGACGAGACAAAACTGTTCGGGCCAATTTCTCTCCTCCTATTTATCTCCCTGACTTTCCATCCGCGAATAACCAGTGAATCCATTCGTACTCGAGGCCCTTAGCGTTTGTGCAAGCCCCAACTAGAGAAACAACGAAACAGAAAGATTAAGCGCGGATATATTTTTGCGTCATTGAAAAAACCAATGTTTACATTACGTAAGAGCTCCAGAAAGGGAAGAAAAAATTGTTCAAACGATCGAAGCAAGCGCACGATTCGATTTGATTGGAGCTCGAATTTCGTAGTTGGGCACCAGGCTTGAATTTTAATGAGAGAATCGATCGTATCGGAATCCACCTTGAAGATACCAACGAGAATAGTTCCTCTCCTCACTTTCCCTTACTCTCTCACACTTCTGAAATTCCAGCACTTTCAGGAACTCGAAACAATCGAGTTCGAAAACTTTTTCGTTTCATCAAAATGTTACAGTTTGGGAAAAAATAATTCTATCGAACTCTCTGCAGTCGTCGTGCTGAATAATTGATCAAAGTTATTCGAAGAATCAATGAAACCGTGGCTGATCTAAATAAGATTTGTTTATGTACGAGTTGGGACGGCGATAAACATTTGCGATCAACGGAAATTATGTTAAAAACAAAACTAGTTTCACTTGATGAATATTGCAATTTGAGAAGAGATAATTGTACGAAGAGCGAAGTTGTCCAGACTAAATCATTGATATACACTATTCGAGTGTCCAATGAAGGTACAGTTGATTTAAATTTGTATATTTACGGAGGGATGAAGGGGGGGGGGGATTATTAGCTATAGTCAGTTAAATTTTCGTTAAAAAAGGAATGATTTTCGTTTTTGATCGATATTGCAGATTGAGGGTGAAAAAAATGTACGAAACAAAAGTGTCCATGCTGAATAATTGATAAAAGCGATTTGAAGATCGAGTGAGAGAGGGTGGCTGATCTAAATAGGATCTTTTTATGTGGCGTACGAACTAGGAGGAGTATAATTAATTGTAATCAATGGTGGAATCTGGCAGGCGGTAATTCTGGAAAGTTTTATCGCGTCGCTCGGGAAGGAGAGACTATCGGTGAAATCTCGATGATAAGGTATAGCAGCAATTGTGCGGTAGGGTAGGGGGTGAAGAGTTTAGTGCCTGTTGAATCGTGGCTGGTCCCAGGACACATACGTTCAAGAAACTATACGAGGCATTCCTTAAAAAAAGTAGGAGAACGAGTATCCGTGGTCGAATTAAGGGGAGATGAAGAAGAAGAAGAAGAAGAGAGCACGAGAAGGGATGCTCGGCCCGTTAGACACGAGCTTTATCGTACGTCACCTACAACTACCCCTCGGTGTACCTTCTCACCCTGCAGCTTCATAGCCGAAAAGCCAGCCCTTTTGCCCAATGCTTTTTCCAGATTTACACCATCTCCACGGTAATGTCACGAGAGAAACATCAGCGAGGGAAGAAACGAGCAAAACCCCTGCCTAGATTATCACGCGCCATCGTATACACTTGAGATACTCTACTCGAGTACTCAGTTGATTTCATCCCCGAGTAACTTATCCAAGCAGAATATCTTTACTGACTTTATCGCTAATTCTCCTACTCCTCCATGTTGTTTTTTAAAATGTCCTATTCTGCTCCGCCGATCGGATGATCCATTTTTATGATTAGAGACTGGAGCAGGGAGCTTTGGAGAAAATGAGATTTTAAGATAAAGTCGAGAGTATGGAAAGCTATCAGACGGAGAGATGGAGTCGTTCGGCCGACGATAACAGCGAGAAATGGAGGCTTGTGCCAGCTTCGGGCCTCAGGGTCATTATTTTTTGATAACAGGCAGGACGTAAGGTGTACTTACTGGAAATCTCTGGCGCGAAAATCGAGGAGAGTCGCGCCAGAATTGATTAGGCCCAAGTTAACCCTTCGTTTCCACACCCTGGTGGGCCGTAATCGTAAATTGGATTTCTCGTCCTTGCGACGTTACGGCCATTTACCCCGGATGTGTCAGCCTCTCGCAATTTACACTCGGCTCTCGACCAAATACTTATTTTTCGCTAGAAATTGCGATTTACAGTATGCTTGAACGTGTAACTTCTGCTTGGCGATCTCGCTAAGTTGCAGTTTCTCTAGGACCATTGCAACCGGTCGTGATAAAAAGCTAGGCGTCTCCTATCGTAAAGTGTTTGGGAGGTTTTCGGACCAGGGTTTTATCAGGAAGTTTCTCTACCCATTCGACCGAGGCGAGGCAAGAACTGCCAGTGCTCTCATCTCGACTATTGGTGTTTCTCTGTACACTAATAACGCGTTGCCACCACGTCTCCTCAGAGACAATCACAATAAAGCAGACACTGTACGTACATCCACCTGACACCTATGTACATATAGCACTACAATATAACAGACGTTGTAGGCATGAAAGTCCTGCGTTATCTACGCTCCCTGTCCAGACAGTATATATTCAAGCTCACGTACGTGTGTACGTTGAAAGATGTATTAACATCCGTGTGTCATAGGGACAGGCGCTCCCATAAACACAGGCGCACGAGTTTACGTGCGCATTAAGGGAACGGGCATTGAACATAGGTGGCTTTGGTACACGCAGCGTGGTCAACGGATGCTTAATTAACGCCGGTAGTTTCCCCCTTTGGTTTTCCATCTTCCTCCCCATCAACTACCCAGTTCGACCCTACATATCCTGCAAACCTCTCTACACTCAAAGGGACCGGCGTGTTGTCGCATGCATCATGAAAATCCTTCCCCATCGAGCAGCATTATCGTCGCTGCTGATACGACTAAGCTCTTAATTTCCCCTCCCGAGATACTAAAACTATCGGAATCCATTTCAGCATATTTCGCGTTGGCTAACAAATCCGGTAGTCATACAGCAACGGTCAATCCGAAGAGAGCAAAGCTTCTGTGAAGTTTGCACAAGAGATAAGCAGAGTAGCGCAGTGGAAGCAGTGCGTGCGTACACACGTTAGGAAAATTGGGTGCCGTGGATGCCTTCTAGGAATACTGCAGCTCCATCTTGTTGGACGTAGAGATTCGAGCTAGAGTTTACCTCGAGGGTAAAATTACAATCCCCCAAGTTGGCAGAATTGCGCTGGAAATTCGAATAGTAGCTTGCCGGACACAGCTTCCAATTAGTGGCTTAAGCTCACTTCCGGCAAATTCCCTTTGGTCTCAATTAAAAGTTTGCCGTAACTTCTTCATTCTCGTGAAAGCCATCAGCTGTCTCGTCCTGTTATCCTGAAATAATTGTCGCTGGCATCTGCCAGCTCGACGACAGCCGTCTATTATTCCCGACTGACACGTCGTGGGCGCCGCTCTCTCCTTTCTTTCTCATTTTCTCTCTTTGCTCGAAGCCCCAAATATACGCGTCTCTCCGTCGATCCCATTCTCTTCCGGCTATAACGCCCAAGTTGATCGCCAATTTTAACTCCTTCCGTTTTATGCAGAGCTAGAAAATTGAAAAATTATCTAGTAAAATAAAAGCAAAATCCAAAGAAATGTTGATCGACATTGAGTTTATTCCTCAGAGTTACAGCGTTACCCATCACTGTCCTTGTATCCTTACACACACAGCGTAGGACACAACGCGGGTAGGTGTAAGTATCTACCACAATGGAAATTCAGGTCTCGCATGTCGAAACGTCTGCAATCGAGACGAACGACCAATAATCTACCACAGGCCGGATGTCACGCTGGATAAAATCGTGTGATGTAACATCGGACTCCTCCCTCGCGTCCCTGTCTCGTTTGTATGATAAACCTTTGACAAGAAAAGCCATGCACGGAAGTATCGCATTTTATGTGTAGCTCGCTGTATACTGCGGAGGCAAATTTTATCGTTAAGAAAAATGAATAAAACTGTTGAATTTTCGCGTTGGGACGGATGTTCCGCTGTTCTTTATTTTGCCGTAGGCTTTCAAGCTCGCCGCATGCAGTTGGCATATGTGCACGGCTGGTCCAGTTTGAAACGGACCGGGAGAATACCGTGGCGTGGCGCCTGTCTGCCAGCCAGAAAACTTTTGCGCCAATAAACGAGCGTCTCTGAATAAATCGAGCTTAAAGCGGGACCTACAACCGCACTCTTTTACCCCTTTGCCCGCGTCTTAGACTCCCTCCCATCCTTGCAGTATCACCCTTCAACGTCCTTTTTGCTCATACCCCCTCCCACCCCACTCCTCATTCTCCTTTCAGACACCGTCCAACTCATACCAAGAGAACCAGTTAGAGCTGCCTGACTGTAATAAAAAGCTCGCGCTCAACCAAACTCTTTCCGATATCTTCCTCCATCGAGTTTCCTCTTCCTTCGGGAAGTCCCTATATTGGCCCACGGCAAGAACCCAATTGCCACCTTGCAAAAAAATCTTAAATTCTCTCCAGAAAACCGGAAATTTCACGCTTCCAGACTCCCCAACTTTGATGGGTTAATCCGACTTTTATAAAAATTCCTCCGATATTCCTCAACTTTTCTCTTCTTCTTTAGTTATATTTGGTAATTGTAAGTTTTAACTGGGACATCTTCCTCGGTACAGATTTTGTAGGATGTGAAGTTTGGTGATGTGTAGGAATAGCGGATTGCAGAGAGAGCGAGATATTTTATCTCGCAATATGGGAGAGCGCAGTTTCAGCCGAAAATAAATTATGACGGACACGTCAGGTTATTCGTAACAGCTGATACAGCTGGGTAGACGGAAAGGGTGTCTCTAATTGGTGTAATCCCAACTGCATGTCGCCAGCTAAACAACTTTACTCTGGTTTTGTCTTCTTCCTGCATTTCTGAGGAATTGTCGACAACGCTGACAGCCTCGAGGCGTGTTCTCCAACGTACTCTATATACTATATGTATATCCATAGGATGTCATTTGAATAATCATCGAACCGGAAGTCATGAATAAATGCAGTCGCGTCGAGAGGCAAAAAAATTTTGCGTAAATTGTAAAATTATTCGGTATACGGCTGTAGAAAAAATCTACCATGGCATAAAGTAATAATCTTGTTCCGAATTTTCTCGTCGACTATTATTATTCAAAGGCACACCCTGTATGTATCCGTGAGACTCTGGGATGAGTTGGCTTCTTCAACTGCCACCACTTGAAAACGTCAAAGTGTTTCTTCAGCATAGAAGACAGGAGGGAAAATTAATTTATTCAAAAATTCGCTAGTTCTGTAAACTCTCTCACGAGCAGTAAGATGAGCGAATTAATTTCCGAGGATGAAACTCTTACCAAAATTCATGATGATGTGAAAAAATGAAGAATAGAAAAATATACATATTTATATCCGGATGAAAATACTAAGGAGCCCATGAAAGTCTGTCTGTGTGCATCCGGATGTACAATGCTGGAGGGTCCGGGTCAAGGGTCAGCTTAGAAAAGGGAACAAGGAGTCCCACACGTGCAGCGCGCAACATTGTTTTGGCACGTTTTCAGAAATCTACGTCGTTAAGTTTACGCGGTTTCGCGAGCTGCAAGTGCTTTATGCTTGCTGGATGAAGCAATTTCAACTTTGACGCTGGCCCATAACTAATAGCTGGCGTGACGATCTTTCGCACCCCATTTTACTACTTTCCTCCTACAACTTTGCCCATTCGAGCTCCAAAATGCACTCTGCTCTTACTCTTATTTAGCCAGTAACCCTCCAAATCCAATTTATCCAATAAAAATCTCTCTCACTCACTCTCTCTCTCTCTCTGACTCTTCAAAAAATTTTACTCGTTGCGAAAATTCAGAGACTGCAATTTTACAAATTTCCCTTTGTCAAAGATTTATTTCCCCGATAGAGAGACAAAACCCTGTTGAATGTTGAATGAAAGTGGCAAGTTCTGAACTGTCCTTGGGATTATCACTGTGCTTCAAGAACGTCGTTTCGCTTGCTCTGCAAGCTGGTAATAATCGAAAGTTGGTTTATTAGCTTGCACGTTGTGGTAGTCGTAGTAAATGTGCTTGAGCCATCCAGGAAAGAGAATTGGTAAAGGGAAGAGGAGGATCTGCTTTTGTTGCTGGACTACGGACAGCGTTATAAAGCTCCAGCGCATTTTCAGAGAGCTGCTCCTTTAGCTTTATATGCTTTAGCGCCACAGTCGTGTTTTATCGTTGAACGTTGCGCAAAGCAATTTCAACTTCGATGTCGGAATATCTAATGATATTATGATATTCTCGTAAACCACTGCTCTCTCAAGCTGCTTAATATTTCAGACTCCAAACTCGCCTCGTGAAATTTATTTGCGACAAGCTATTAATGCACTTTCCAGCTTACGCAACAATATTGCTTTATAATAATGTGTTGGTCAGAATGGTCCAATGAAGAGAAGAAGCTCGCTTCTCTCAGATGCGTTACATGTTTGCACGTTTGCTGAAAAACTGCATCAACGATGGATGTCATCAAGGGAGTCTCGTAAAGATCCTCGGGCTGCCTTCATTTACCAAAACGTTTCCATGTTTAGGTGGGAATCCTGTATAATAACCCTGAGAGGAAGGCTCTGCTCCCCAAAGCATACACAAATTTCACTTTGTCCTTAACATTCTCGCGTAGACCTCGGATTAGTGCCAATCTGCCCTTTCACTCGAAAGTCACTATTATATTAACCATAAAATACAACATATTAATTATTTTTCAACAGATTCGATAGTTTGGGGCACAAAATTTAAAGAGAACGAATATTCGTTGAGCTGACTGGAGGATGGAAGGATCCTGCATGATGAACGTGTCGCGGAGTGGAGAAAGTAGAAAATAGTTGGGGATGAAGTATTCATACGCGCAAACTGTCTAGCGAGTGTTTCCAGTGGCATTTCGCGTAGAACTCGCGAGCCCAGGGGAGAAGAGACGCGACTTAATCTTCGTTAGAATTTCTAATTTGCTAGTTTGAGAGAGTGGTGGAGAGAAAACGTTGTTACTTAAATATTTCCTTTCCTCCCTCCAGTTCCACACAGTCAGTCTCTCTTCATTCAATTCTCCACGTTCTTGCCTCCAGTCAATTTTCCTCTGCAACTTTTTCATTCAATAGCGTCGTTAACTTTCCAGTCTAGGCTGCCTCTCAGTTTCTCTCCCATGCACGTTTCCCTCTTCCCTTCGATTCATCAAGCTCTCATTTTACACTCTTGGCCTTCGCGCCTCCTAGCTCCTCGTTGCTAGAGCTCGAAATATTTTTAATCTAAGTTTTTGGCTCGGCCGTTGCCTCCTTCCTAGTCGAGGCATAGAGAAGCGTTGCATCGTAGGCCGATCACGATCGAGTTTCGCTTCTTTTCCACCTCGTCCACCGAGACGTCGAGCAACCCTCTTCTTTTGGAAGCCGTACATCGATATAATCAAATTGTCAAATACTTTTCTCACCTCAAACGAAATTCTATTTAATTTGAGAATTTCACAGTTTTTATACCGTTTCCGTTCATACCAAGTATTTCATTTCGATGTAGAGAGAGGTCGGCTTTCACGTATAAACCTGGCATCAATATTGATTCGCCAGCTTGAATGGGGACTCGGCTAGCATTCTCCAGGCACGAGAGCTCCTCTCTCTCTCTCTCTTTCCCTCTCCCTCTCCCTCTCTATCTATCTATCTTTAACTCTCAATATACGTTCTTTCTCTATTCCAGCGTAAGAAAGGATTGCTTCTTCCCTAAAAGACTATCGCCAAACATCGATAAACATTCGTCGAGTGGTGGGAAATTCAGCAAACTCATCAGACTGCAGAAATTTTGTGTAAAGTCGACAGAAGCAAAAGAGAAAATGTTTTTCTATAATGGAATAAATAGACGTTAAGGTTCGATCAAGGTGAAAAGTTGGATGGAATATTGGCATTTGCCATTTCGACTGTCCCTCGTCTAAGGCGAATGGTTGTAGCAATTAATAATTGAAGGGAAACATGAAAATGGAAAATTAATGAAGTAGGGTGACGGTTGGTTGCTAACCTGGTGTGGGGACAGTGGATGGCTGTACAAATCAAGATAATGGCGGATATTTCATGGTGATGTAACGGGTGGCTGAATTGTATAGGTCCCAAGGGATTTCGGCATTTCTAGATATCATCTGTATCAATAGAAAGGATTCCCTGCTCTGCTTTTCCCCATTTCCATCTCCTTCCTTCTCTTCTTCCATTCTGATTTGACTTCTTATTCCTCCACTCCCTCCCTCTTTAATCTCCATCCTGTTGCATAAGGTTCAATGAAACATATATATAGGTATCGATCAGTTTTGGCTTCCTACCAAGTCGAGATTTTCAATAAGTAAAGATCGACAGAAAATTAAGCATGATATATATAATAAAATGATATAAAACATTCTTCTCTCAGAATATTTTAGTTTTAAAATTATTCATCCTGAAAATTTTCCTCTTAAATCTTCATTCTGTTACAAATATAAGGTTCAATGAAACATAGATATCGATGTATTTTGGCTTCCTACCAAGCCATTATTTATAATTCGTAAAAAAGATAAAACAAATTTAAGCAAGATAAAATGATATATAAATTGTCCTCTTTCGAGGATAGCTCATATAGTTTTTATAGGATAAATTACAGCTAAGAATAATTGTTGGGATTATTCACCCTGAAATTCTTATTCGTTAATTTTCATTTTGTTACATATAAGAGTCATTGAAATACATACATATTGATGTATTTTGGCTTCTCCTACCAAGTAACGGTTTTCAAATTGTAGAAAGATGAAAACAAAATTAAACAAGATAAAATGATATAAATCATCCTCGTTCGAGTATGGATCACAGTTTTTAGGATAATTCATCATTTGTTTTGCTAGTGAGGGCAATAAATAGCGATAAAAATCGTGTCGAACATCGCGTGTCCAGTTATAACAGTAGCAATGCTAAGCAAAAACAAGCGTGTATGATTGGAAGGAAAGATGATATCTTGGTATTATTGGCACGTAGCATGCGACAAGTGCTGAAGCAAACTCTAAGCCTTTTGCTAAATTACCGAGATAAACTCTAGTACTACCGCCTTATCTAAGTCTAACACGAGTTTAACTCGTTAAGCTAATTTTCTTTCTGATCCACAGAAATTCAATTTATACATTTGTTTCTCTCCAAATTGTTACACATTGTTGCAATTTAAATCAACAAGAAACGGACATAACATCCTTAAAACTGATTACAGGGGCAATCAATCTAATTATCAAAATCCTATCATACATAAAAATCAGTTTTTTGGATCCAACAAAGTAACGTTTATTTTTCACATATTTAGTTTATTAATAAATATATACTATATAGAAATTTACAATGTCATTAATAGCATATACAGACAAATGTGATAATGATCAAAAGAAAATGAATACAATAATCACATCTTTTAAATACTGCATAATCTTTTTTAACGAAAATGCACATATTTATCTAAATTATTAAATAACTAATTCACCTCAATTGATTCTTCAACTTTAACCAACGCAACATATTAATTTACACGTACCATACGTTAGTTTATTGTACACGATAGACAAATTATTACACAACTACAATCGTTCGTAAGATTAAAAAAGGTATTTGTCGTTATAATAAAATATTTTTAATAAAAGCTGTTAATGAATAGTAGGAGGGATATTTTGTTGAGTATACAATACAGAAAGTAGGTTTACATTGCGTAGTGGGTAGGTAGGTAAATTTGTGGAAACACTGCTGTGATAGTTTGGTGTGCGGGCTGCGAGAGAGAGAGAAAGGTTGGAGGGTGAGGGATGAAGTGTTTGTGGAAGGTCGAAATGAGCGTCGAAAGTTTATGGAAACGTTGACGAGAATTTCGCGAGTTGGAAATTATACGTTTGCCCGGGACTCGCCATATTTCGACGTTTTTACGCTCTGGTACAATAGTCGAGTCCCCTCTTCACCCCTCCAGACCATTTCCAGCCCTACCCCATCCACGTCTCCGTCCGTTTTTATTACGGCGACGCTAGTGCTGGGTTAAACGAGGAATCGCTAAACCGTATCGCTGATTCTGCATACAAAAGCCTCGCCATGGATATTCCACAGCTGTACACATTAAACTTCATACACAGAGTTATTCCAATCTGGCCGCTAAGCTTTTTTAATCTCTTTAAAGAAACTCTCTTGATCCTCACCCCCCCCCCCCTCCCCTCTCCCTCCCGGATCTCATATTACATCAATCTTTCACATTTCTCTGATTCTCTCATTATTCAATATACATGTGTATCCGATATTTGCGCTTTTCTCCAGGATTATCAAAAGAACAAGCAATTGGCTCATTTTAGAATTTTTTCCACTTTTCATAGGCGAATTTCGTGGAAACGCAAGAAGTCGTCGCTGATGATGTCACGAGTCTGTCGCTGATGGGATTTGAAAAGGGAAGAGGAGACATGGTGCAGAGGAGCAAAAAGTTGGCGAAAAGTAAAAGCTCCTTATACGAGACTCTGACACTGTTCAGAATGCATACTTAACAAGCGAGTAGGCACGTTTGACGCCAAAGCACGTGCATTTTCACATTTCTTTTTCATTCGGTTTTTACGGTAAATATGAAACGGAACTCCATCATGCATTAGCACCGCGTAATAACAGAATTTTTATCGAATTGAAGAGACAAAAATTGTTTAAAAATGAGGAAACAATATTTGTTTACAAATTTCTTTTACAAGACAATGAAATTATAAAGAGTTTCTTAAAAGTACTAGCCAAGTTTCCAAGAGAAATGATATATCTGGGGAGAAGAGGTACCGTCAGCTTGACAAACATAAAAGTTGAAGGTCCTTATCGGGCAGCTCTATACTCGAGGACATAATGCTGTTACGTCACTGGGTTCGGTGAACTCAACTCGTAACCTCTGTGTTTACATCGCTTAGGATAAAAGCAACACAATTATTTCACGTCCCACGTTGTTTCCCAACGGTTTCCTTATCAACGCAATGTTATATATATATAAGCGCAACTGTCCCAATTTTAAATTATCGCTAAAGCGCACAAGGTGTTAAAGAAGCAAACTATTCCTCTCCTTTGCCAATAAATACATCTATTTATCTCTCTCTCTCTCTCTCTCTCTCCCTCTCTTTGGCAACAGTTGATAGCATCGAAAAAGAGAAAGCGCTGCAAGAGATACGTTTGGTGGAGGCTGAGCACGTATGGAGTGGCCATGGCACAAAATTGCGGAAATCCTCAAGAGGGAAAGCGGAAGTGGCGTCTCGCTGTCCACCTCTATTTCTCTCTTCTTCCTCCATATTTCAGGTTTTTTTTTGCCTCGACTTAAACCTGACATTTTGAGGAAAAGGTAAGAATTTTGGGCATGCGTACTTTTACTTTTAGAATTGCGGTCACGATCGATTGCCCCGGGGAGGGATGATGCAGCAAGTGAGAGACAGTCGCGCGAGGACTCCAACTTCTCCAAGAATCAACCATCTTCGGTAGGGAATATCCCTTTTTCAATTATTTTATTAGAGACTAAAAAAGGACGCAGGAGGAATAAACCGATGCATCAACACACTCAAGCGGGATGTCTATCTGTGTGCGCCACGAGTTATCGTGTTGGCGCGTGGGTGTTGCGGGGAGAGGGTTGAAGGAATTTTAGTGGATGGCTGGCGTACGACGTCAAACGAATGGCACGACACTCGATTATACGCCGTGCCATTTTGGCCTGGTCCCTGTCCTCATTTAGTATGCACAGTCACGTGTGACGATTTAACGCGGACATTCTGAGATAAGGCGCATCCCTGCAAACCAACCAACGCCGTGAGGCCAGCAGTATCACCAAAAATCCCCCCGCAATTCCTCGAAGAACCCTCGCCCCCCACTTTTACATTAATCGTGCTGGCACCAATACAAAGCGTATATTACATCCCATACTCCAGTGGATGCATCACTCACTCCTCCGGCGTTTATTACTACACCGATCGATCATTTATAAATATGCGAAGACATTTCGCGCAAAGCTCGCAATTGGAGTGACGCTAATGGCCAGAGAATCGACACTGACACGGCTAATAGCGCATAACGAGAGTCCAATTAGTATAAGCCGAGATTAACCGGTTCCCCGCTCTTTGATGAACCAATTATAGAATCAAACTCGTGCAGTCAATCGCTCGCTAATGTTGTTAATTTTCAGAATTATTCCCAGCAGGAAGAAGGATAGAGAGCGAACAAAAAATATGGACAGGGAGTAGTTTCACAAAGCTCCGATAAAGTCTTATATATATATATATAGGATCGATAAAGCTGAAGACGGAGACCGGAAGTCAGTCGACCTTGGCAGTTTCCTCGCGCTGATATTTCCCGGAAGGTCCGCGGGGGACCAATCGAGCTAAACGATCCGTGACTAAAGCAATAAGCGAGCGTTCCGCGTGGGCTAGCGGTAGTCGCGGGGTTCGCAGGACCTTTCAATGACGAGGACCCTCCACGCGCCTCGCCTCGTGTTCCTGCCGCGTTTGACGCTTGAAATTGATGCTCCTCCAACACTTGTGAATCTTCGTCCTGTATCGTAAAGCTCCGCGTCGAGAAGGCAAAATAAATGTTGGTCCTGTTTAGCTTGCTTAACCTCTCCTCCTGCTACCTGCTCGCTCGCTCGATTTATGTCCCTTGCAAATCTTGCGCGACTGCCTCTCATCCAGCTTACGGCGCTCTCGTCAAATCTTATTTATCGGGGAGCCCGGAACACCACTCTCTGTGCCTACAAAGCAAGGAAGCTGTATGAGATACGGCGAGGAAAGCTGTGTGGATTAAGTCGAGAATAATATTGCGCATTTCGAGGAAGACATGCACTGGCGAAAGAAATTCGTAAATTCCAATTATAGAATCAATTGATCTGTACTTACCGGCGCAAGGCTTCACCGCTGAATAATTAAACTGTGCGCGTGATTGAACGAGCGAGCCTCCATATTTCATGGCACGAAAATTCATTCGACGAGTTACACTGGATAAACTAATTGCAGGAAGGTCGATCGGCGAGGTTCAAAGGCTGCTGAAACGCTCGATCGACATTGGAGCACGCTTATACAAATTGCCCCTTTAAAAACTCGCGCAACGTACATCCATTACGAAGAAAAAGTCGCATACCTTCCAGATACAGATTGGAAAATTTCATACGAGTCAATGAAGCGTTTGATAAATCTAGGTTGATGATGGGAATATGGGGAATGGTACCAGGAATCTTTTTATTCGATCCTGGGAACTCGGCCAGGGAGACTAATAAAAGTCAGTCTCGCGGAAATGGAGAACGTACCGAAGGCATTTGGGGTGCGGCAACTTGGCAATATCTCGAGGAACGCACGCGGCTGCTGAAGTACTGACCTTTTCGCGTAGCATATCTCGAACCCTGGTGGCCTGACTCCTGCTCCTGTGGAGTTCCAGTTGAAGCTCGAGACACCTCTCCTGCCAGTTGAGCTCCTCGACCGCGGATGAATATCCATCGAAGCTCTTGGAAGGACCGTAGGGTCTATCGGTCTTCTTCTCCTTGGCAGCCTCCATAGAGGGGGGCCCGGTCCTCGGATCAACGAACAGTCTATTCTCATTGAATCCACCCCGTTGATCCTGATGCCTGTCCGAGAACGAGTAGGATCTATCGAAATGACTCCTCGCCGAAGATCCAGCCTCGTACCTAGGACTCCTGGAGAACTCTTTGGCCTCGAAGAATCCTGCATTGGAGGAGGCGAAATCGGTCTGTGCTCCGAAGGTCCTTTTGTCCGCATATTCCACGTGTCCACTGGACTCGGACGTGAAATCGTAAGGGCTGCACTTGGGTTTGGTTTCTCTGAGCTCGACGTAACCGGCGCTCCTAGCAGATTCGGCGAATGATTTGTCCTTCTGGAAGAGCAAACTTGGCACGTTCACGTATGGCGAATCTCGTGGATGTACCGGTAGCAAACAGGATCCCGGTGCTTCTTGATTGTTATTGCTCCCAGAATTGGATGCGTGGCGGGGTCTCGGGGGCGGTACCGGGGCCCTGCATCTCCTACGGGATCTACTGTCCGGTGATCCAGGCAGAGATCCCTCGAGGACTCTGGCACTCAGCTGGGGGCTGCACGGTGCCGAGCTCGAGCCGTATTCGCCGGTCAGTCGAGCTATAGGATCCAGAATCTGCGAGAGTCTTCTAACCGGTGAACCTCGAACTTCCGACGCATCTTCCATGTTCCGGCAGACTCGCTAGGATTCAGCTTCCAGGACTCTCACCACGACTTCCTCTTCCTCTCTCAATCGCAGGGGATCATCTCGCCTTCCCCAAAGACACCTCAGTCCTTCCTCTTCTCATCGTCGATCGATCCACCGCTCAACCTGGAAAACCCAAATTCATTTCAATCTCCACTGAATCGTTTTCACAAACATGCCCACTATTTACTAGGATTTCATTTCACAATAGTACCTGATGAACACGACGTGACTCTGGATTCTTGACCGGGGACGGAAAGGAAGGAGGTATTAACGCGACCCGAGTGTTTGCCTTACTAAATTGAAAGCTGTAACTCGTTGGGGTGTCTCTCCTAGCTGCCTCTCCCTCCCTCCCCCCCCCCCCTCTCTCTCTCTCTCTCTCTCTCTCACTTTGGTACACTACCACTTCTTCTCACACTCTCGCTCAATTTGCATCTGCCTCAGCCTCGCTCTCATTTCAGTCCCTCGGAGTTTCTGCGAAAGCGTCGAGAAGCCTTCCAGCTTGCGTCAAAGAGAGACTGAGAGAGTCGAACGAAGCAAAGGACTGAACGATGGACAAAGAGCGCTAATGAGAAACCCATGTAGACAAAGATCAATGCAGTTTCATCGAAATAGGAAAGAACCAACGGTTTGAGAGACAAATGGAAGAAATAATATTGAGATGAAAGTGTACGTGAGAGATTCTGACGAGATGGAGGGTTCTCCGTCCTCTGAGTTTATTTTAAGATCGATGCTAAAAAGGGCCAAATGAAAAACACAGGATGGTAAGAGATCCCGAGGGATCATTTCTTCCAGAATTGTAGAAAAAAATTGTCGGTCGTCTGTTTTAACATCAGTCTCAACCCTTTACTTTTTCCTTTACGTTAAATCTATTATAGTCGAAGAGGAACAGTTTGATGAAGCTAGCTTGTAACAGAGAGGATTGCACGGGTCATAGCAGAGGATTTTACTTTCGAAAGAAAACCGTAATTATACAAATTGGTAGCGAGGTAGGAAATGGGATACTCGCTTTTGGAAAAAAAATAACATCTACGAGTTTTACAGTCGTCCCGGAAAGGTAAAAAAATCGTCAGTCGTGTGTTTTAACATACCCTTTAGCTCTTTCTTTAAATTAAATCTGTTATAGTTGAAGAACGGTTTGACAAAGCGAGCTTGTAATGGAAAGGATCGCACGGGTCATAGAGGGGGGGGGGGGGGGGGAGAGAGAGAGAGAGCTTTTATTTTGGAAAGAAAACTATAATTATAAGAATTTTAGTAACCACGTTCGTATTTGCGCATGTATTAAAAATAATAGTTAGTAAGCGTAATATTGTGTGTCCTCTCTCTTATTATTTATAGCGAAATACTGTAAAACAGTTATTGAGAGATTGGTACCGGTGTTGTAAGAAAGCGTATATCCGAGAGACCCCCACTATGATTCCCATTCCCTATGATAGTAAGCGCAAGGGAGTCAAAGTGGGAGTCCCGAGTTCCCACTTCCTTGCAACACCGATTCGATGTAATAAAAGTTGAGAAGAAGTAAAACGGCAGAGAGTCGAGTGAAGAGATTGGACAAAATTCAAGGGAGAAAGAGTCACAGTTGTATTGCGTAATATAGTTAAAGAACAGTTTAATGTAACCAAATGGAAACAGATATGATAGCACAGATCATAGCAGAGGCTTTTAATTTCCAAGGAACAGTATAATTACACAAATTGGTAGCAAAGCTGATTCACATGTAGAAAAATGTAAAATCAATTTTAGCGGTGTATCATCATTTATCTCTTTTCCCTCTTGCATCTTACTGAAATACTGCAAGCACTTATCGAGGCATCGGTGCAATAAAAGCCGAGAAGGAATAAAACAGTAGAACCGAGTGAAGGGAGTGGAGAAATTTACGGGAGAAAGAATTATACCTTTATTATTTATTGTGGTTGAAGAAGAACAATTTGATGAAACATCGATAACAGGGAAGGTGCGAAGGTCATAAAAAACTTTTATAAAAAAAAAACTGTAATTATACAAATTGGTAGGATGTTCGGTTCACATTTAAAAGAATAAGTAAAATAAATTTTAGCGTTGTATCATCGTCTCTCTCCCTTTCCTCTTGTATCTTACTGAAATACTGCGAGAATTTACCGAGGCATCGATGTAATAAAAGTTGAGAAGGAATAAAACAGCAGAGTCGCGTATGAAGGGAGTGGAAAAATTCAAGAGTGAAAGAACTGTAGTTTTATTGTTCATTACAGTTGAATAAGAATAATTTGATAAAAAAAGACAGATATAGTAAAGGTTGCAAAAGTCATAACGGAGGTTTTTATTGTCCAAAGTAGACTGCAATTAAAAAAAAAATTAGTAAGGAGATTTATTCGTGCTTAGACAAAAATAACCTCGAGTTGGCGTTGTATCGTCTGTCCCTTCCCTCTGCGCATCTTAATGAAATAATGCAAAGCAGTTATCAAGGCATCGGTGCAATAAAAGTTGAGAAAAATAAAATGGCAAAGTCGAGTGAAGGGAGTGGAGAAAATTCATGGGAGAAAGAATTTGCAAAAGGAGGGAAAAGTGTGCAGGTCGAGACTTGCACGAGTGACTATGCCGGGGGAAAAATCGTTTTTTAAACTCGAGAGGAGCGATCTAGTTAAAGTTGAAGTCCTGAGGTGGCTGCAAAAGCAAGCGAGGACGAAGATTGGCGAGGCTTTTTTTCGTCGCGGCTCGCGTAACGCAAAAACCGTTCGAAGAAAGTTAATTTGAAATTTATTCATAGACACTGCAGAACTGCCAAGTCCCTTGTGTATATGCGTTCCCCCTCCCTTCCAACCCAGTCTTTGCCCGCCACCACGTATTATTATTATCATTATTATTAAACTGTGTGTACTACAAGAGAATGTCGTGGTCCGAACGCGGAACCCGCTATCTCTAGACGAGAGCGAAAAAAGATGTCCAAGAGCAATTTCATGAATACGTAATTTTATTACAATTAAGTCTTAAGCCCGGCGATCGATAGCCTCTTCTAATTTTCCTCTCGCCCGATTCTCATTACCAAGTGACCCAATTTTCCACGAAGATTCAACGCGAACGAAATCATTTTATGAAAATTCACCTATTTATAAGGAATTATACAAAAGGATCCTGCGAGTCCTGTCTGCCTTATCGATCTTACCTATCATAAAGCTCGTAATGTTTTAATAAAACAGCGATACAGGTTTTATTATTACCTAGCTATAACTGTGTAGCGACGAGCGCGCCTCGTCGGTGACTTTTACCGGAACGACATTTCCCGTTTCCTCGTTTGGGACTCGTGTTATCTCGACGATTTTACGAGATTCCGATATCTACCTTTCTTGTCACTATTTTACTCCTCCCGATCCTCTCGCTACTTTTATTTATTTCTCGATCTTTCTATTTTATCCTGCTTATGGCGTTTATCGATCCCTACACGCCAGCCTTCTAACCTACAAAAACGTTATTTCACGTTTCGTTCTTCGAGCGCAGCATCTCGCAAACTCTTCTCTTTATCGACAATTTATCGAAAATATATCAAGGAATTGATCGCGTTGTTGATAAAGTAAACTTGGCGTTGACACTCGCGCGTTTACGATTACTATTTGGTGGCGCGAACAATCTGAACAGAAAACACAGACTCTGGCGAGTGGCTTCGGGTGACCATTTCCGAGGAAGCACTTTGAGCACTTCCATGCCACAGCGGCAGATAACCAAAATAGAAAGCAACGAGTCGGGAGAGGAATAATTTGTCGCGCGAAAACGCGTGACTCTCGTCAGCGGAGCACCGGCCGGCTACCATACCACCACCGAGTCGCCAGAAAGCAGAAGCCCCAACTGGCCCCAAGCCCGTCGACCAGTAGTGGCAGCAACAGTAGGGAGCTTGGGTGAACATTTTTCCGTCCCGTTGACTCGACGACTCCCCCCCCCCCCCCTCCCCACCAAGCCCATTTTCCACTCAACGAGTCACCACCAATCGGCAAGACCACACGAGTCTCCAACAGACACTTATGAAACATTCCGCGGGGAAAGAAGAAGTAGGTAAATCTCGTTTGGGAAGGAAAACAACTGCAAAACGACGTGCTTCCAGGTTTTACCGCGAAACCGCAGCGCCATATGTATTATTTATACGTTTCGATAGATGCTTTAGTGCTGCGCCAACGCCATCTCTTTTTCCCGCCGAAATCATAACCTAACCTCTCTCCGCGTGCAATTCATAAGACGCCCGTTACTATCCTTCGACCCCTTCGACAAACCGCGCTACAGTCGCACTTTATTTTCCCACGCAAACTATTATCATCACTTTTTCAATTTTCACATGTACCGTTTGATCAAATTACACGTTTAATCCTATGAAGATTCCATTTTCGTAATTTACATGAGAAGCAAATTCTGCATGGAGTATCGACACTTGGTGTCGCTAGCAGTGGCTGTAGCAAACAATATCGCAAATGGGGGGTATTGTGAAATCAAGGGCTTTCGAAGGATAGATCTCTTTTTGATGGAACATTCAGTCCAGCGTGTATGCAATTGCAGCCGATTGAACAAGAGTCCCTATAATATCACCGTTACGCATGCGGATTCCCTTTCTACGCGCAATTAGTATCCATTGTGCGCGAATACATCAGCAAAAGCACGCATTCGGCACATTTGATGTAGCAGACACAGTGGATTTCTCGGAAGAGGCCGCGGTGTGCACGAGACACATGGAGAGCAACCTTATTAGACGTTAATAAACAAAGTCTCGCGCGGACACTCAAGGAAAGAGCATGGGCTCGTAAATCGCCGTGAATCAGCGGTGAAAAAGATCATAAGCCTTTTTATCGCCAGGTTTTCTTCCCTTTCGCGCGATTCAGCAATAAAACTACACTATTTATATCCCTAGTGACTCAAGAGTCCAGAACCGAGCACTTTATCTCCTCCTAAAACCCAGCACTAAATTAGAAAAATTATTTGACAAATTTTATCTCTCAACCTCGAATAAAAATTGCAACACTTTTTTTATTTCTAACAAGCAGTTTTCTTTGTGTTTGCCATCACCCATTATAGATGATCTTACAAGCGTTCGAAAATTACGACACTCGAGTATTCGTGTCGAACGTCTTTATCGGGATCAAGTTCCACTCTTGGACTCCTTTGTTTGGACGAAACGAGAGATCAGGTTTCGAGTTGTACCTAATTCCACTTTTTTTTCTATAGTAACGGACCTGGATAGGTTCACTTTGGGCGAAGAAAGCGATAATGGCTGTAAATAACGACTGAACAGGGTCACCGAGGGTCTATGGTTTGGATGAGTTACTCGTACATTAGGGAAATTGAAAAATCGAGTCTGGCCTTGTATAAAACAGCTAGAAACGAGCTGTCAAAAAGTTTAAAACTCGATTTCTTCCACACTTCTGGAAGATCCCGCTGCGCGCGCTGGTGTGTCGCCAGCAGGAATTTTCTCTTGCTCGCTCGCGGCTTGCTTGCGCTCCCCCTTTTTATTCTCGCAGCTCGTAAACTCTTCGCCCATATCCCACGTGGTTCCTCGCTGAAAATCATTCCCCGGAAAGCGATATCTCGGCGAAACAACCCGCTGGCCATTATGAGATCTACCTTCGTCATGTTCCACCCGTAAATCGCCCGAATATGGACGGATATTGTCGAATAAAATCGAGAGAGAAGGCTCGTATAAAGCCTCGCTATACCCAATAAACACGTGCTCACTACTCCTCTCCCTGAAAATCACGCCTAACTTCCGCTCGAACACGGTCAAATGTTTCTCGTCTTTATTGTTTCCGGCAAAAATCTGCTTGCTTTTGCATCGGAATTCCCAATGTTTACATGTAATGGTTATCGTCCATTTCTTTTGTGGAAAGTGATCAGGAACTCCCTGATGAAAATATATTGGCGTCATAATTCTGAGGTAACGGCCGAAGGTCAAACACACCCACACATGAGCTATTATGCAACGTGCAAGCGGTCACCGGTAGGCCGATCATAACCTCGCTTCATATTTTCCATAAATTATTCAGTCGCGCTCCCTGTTCGCGTGGTTTCACGCCGTTCCGGGCCAACTAATGCAACGGCGGATTAACCGCTCTTGGTCCAAAACAGACGGGTTGCTGACACGTCAGCTGCAAATTCGCCCTTTTCACGATTATACCACTTTTCTCGAGCTCCCAATCGCGACAATTTTCCGCCTACGTAAGTACTTCCTTGCCTCGCTCGTTTTACCACCAACAACGATTAGAAATTTCGAAGAAACATTTTACGAGACACCGGAGACAGCTTTCAAGGCCAATTATCTGCATCTTCAGCGGGAAATGTTGCCAGTTAATATCAATTGATATAAATTTAACGTTGTAAATTTATGTTAATTTATGGAGCCTATTAAAGTTAACACGATCCCCTTTGAATGGAAGAAAAGTGGAGAATACGCGTTGAATTTTTGTCTGACGTCGGAACTCGGAAGAGGCTAGTGAGGAACCAGAGATGAATTTTTAGGCGCGAATAAAACAGAAATTTTCGAACGCTGACCTTTGCCCCCGTTGAGAGAAAAGGAGGCAGGTCAGTTCGGATCGTTCTCGAAGACTGCTCGTTGGCCGTTAGTCGATTAAGCGCGAAGGCTATTGGAAAGGACACACTTTAGGAATCGCAGTGATCACAGATGTCCAACTGACTCTGGCATTGCTTGGTACTTTTCAAACTCGTTCACTCTCTCCCTTCCCTTCAACACACCCAGCCTGTCCCGAGAATCGAGTAGCGCGACTAGTAGCAGTAGAATAGGAAATACTACTGTCAACTTGCCAATTGACAACCACAAACTTCTTTCCATTCATTCAACCCTCCTCCCAATGCGTTTGCGAGTCATATCTGAACCATCTCAACTTTTCAAAAAAACCTGTCGATATTCCTTACTATGGTAGATTTGCACTCGGTAGGCTCATTATTCGATTTTGAGAAAATTAATTGTTCGTTGTATGTTGAAAAAGAACAAGAAAACATAAGGGTATTTTTGGTTGTTAAGAAAGAGACGACGATTCTAACTTGAGAAGGTAAAAAGGGCAGACGGAAGATACATTCTTCAATCTTCCATCTCGCTCAAATCGTAATCCGTATGTTTCTTGAGATAAAAATCATCGAATCTTAGTTAGCTGGCAGATTTACGGGATGACAACTCGGCTAAGTAGGTCAGGTATAGTATATGTAGACGATGATTCCTAATAAATAGGTGAAGCAACACACCTAACGCTGAGGAATTTTCGGGGATAATCGAGGTCCGTCGGAGATTATGTGGGAATTTTCTGGATAGGGGCACTCACCTTGATTCAACGGGGACTGCGGAAACGGGTCGTAATGATTTGAAACGGGCGCACTGGGTCCACTCCAACTCCATGCCTGAAGCACGCAGGGAGCTCGGTGTCAGGGGATTCGCAGGTGATTTTGAAACAGCTGGGAAGAAGACGGGCGGTGCTAGTTGGATTTGCCTGGCGCCGTTGGTGTTGGACGTCGATGCTTTTTACACGGGAAAACTGAATAATCACGGAACGAAGGCGCGGAAAACACGAAAATTCACGGGATCCGTGAATTAACGTCACGAATTACGTGCGTCTCGGCCAACGGCAGCCGCGACAGTGGCGACCACTTCCGCCAAGCGCCCCAATCAATCCCCCCTTATTCCCCTAGAATAAATACTACCACCTTACCAGCCTTACCCTGGAATCTAGATATCTTACCACCCAGTTCAAACTTCAAAACACAGCCCAATAAATTTACCAGATCTTTTTAAAATATTCAACAATTTTCTTTTTATCATTTATTGCTTAAAGATACTTTATTAAAATATACTCAATCTTTTAGCATATGTTATATAAAATCACATTTCTTAATAAATAACATACTCTCCATCAAAGCAATTACATTAAAACTCTATTTCTATAGAAATATAGAGGAACAACTTAAATATCTCTCATCTATTAGTTAAGTCGGCACAGGTACGACGATAATAGAATATTTTTTCCAAATACTATTTTAACGGAGGTATTGTAACATCACGTTCATCATCTTGTTGCCCCAAGAGGAAAATTAGTTTTTTGTATATAGTAATTTGCATTAATTTATCCTTGTACATTGGATCAAGAACGTCTTCTAACTTTTCCGATAAAAATGCAATATGGCTTTTATATTCAGTTATCACGCTTCTGAATGTAGTGTTTTCAGGCAAATGCAGATTTAAATGCTTATTCAACCATCGCAAAATATTGGAGGATAACGCATTGTCAATGGAATAATCTCTAATAATTAATTCCAATTGTTGAATGCACATTTTTGCCATTTGTATGGGCTCGAAGCAATCGTAATTCCTACACTTATTAAACACCTAAAACAAGAAATAAATTATGTTTTTTCACTTCGATAAAATAATGTAGAAGATGATATAAAAATTATTACGTCCGTCTCATCCATCTCATATTCCGCGTCGTCTGATAAGGAGATGCTCCAATAAAATAAAGCAGCACACATTAATCCTGGACAGCTTTTCAGAACTTTATAAAATATCTCGAAAAATTTCTCCACGGTTATTTTAAAGCACATTAATTCATTTGTTGGCTCGATTTTACAAATGATCTGTGAGGCTTTCTGACGTATCTCGTGATTATCATCGATTAATAATTTTAGTAGTGTTGTCCACCAATCGAGAATACAATCTGACCATTTCATTACTTAGTTTAATGAGACGTTATTATTGGTGATTAAAATATAAGTTTGTTTACTTACGAGCTTCCTCATTGGTATTTTTACAAATGAAAGATAAATCGTACATCACATGGAAGACGGATGATCTAACGTCCTCCTCGTCTAATGCACAGATCCAGAAGTGATCACAAAAATTATTATAAATATCCTCGGCCAATTCCATTGACGTCTCTTCTTTGAATACTAATTTTAATGCTACAAATGCTTTTCCAAGTAGCCTCAGATAACTGCTTCTTTCGCAATAATCACTTTTTGTTGAATAGACTCTCAATTTATTTAATACTACTTCGCAAATACCGCGTGGAATATCTAATTCTTTTTTATTTCGATCAATATCCGATAAACATGTAAAAAGATAGTTAAATATTGCATCTTGAAGATCTGGATTGTATTTATGTATTACACATAAGGAATTCTTAACAATGTCGAAGAGTTTGTCATTAATGATTTTCCTTTCTCCAATATTAACAGATTCTTTTAATACCTCGGAAACTGTGGACCAGCCGATAATTTGAATTTCAGCCTCGCAATCTTCTAAAATATTTAGATATATATCAACTGGAATCTCTATTTGATTCTGCAGCTTTTTGGAGTTTAAATTTTTTCTCGCAAACAAAATAAAATGCGTGACGGAAATCTTGTACATCTCTTGTCCTGGACTTTTCTTTAGAGAACCGCTATTCCGCACGTGTTGTTGAATAATAGAAAGTATATCTTGTAAATTTTTAAATTCCATCCTGCGATATAAAACTATGTAAACATAAATTCTACATCGCACAGAAGTCAATATAATAAAATTCTTACATATCATAATCAATTTTCATTATTTCATGAATAACGTCAACATAAACAGAGGCTAGGGGGAAACAAGATAATCCCTTTTTATTTATCTGCAAATTTTCCAAAATCCATGTCGTGTTGGTTATGAAATTTGAAAAATCTGATTTTGATATCTCAGACTTAATAGATTCCAAATTTCTTACAATTTCCAAAATCTAAAATGAATAACAAATTAATAAAAAGTAACTTTCTTTTATTAAAATTTAGATTTTTCACCTGAAGCAGGTATCCATGAATTGCATTTAATGAGTCGCACATATTATTTTTGGCATTAATAAGATCAAATAGTTCTCGGACGATATAATATGTGTTTTCTTTTGTCAATAACGGTACCAATGCTCTGGCTGCCAGTTCGCGAGTTTTGTAAATAGGACATTTGGCACATTGTGATACTAAAATAATAAACTCGTTGATCTGAAACCATAGAGATTCAATCACTGACGTAATACGTAATAAAAAATTCAGTTACCTTCCAGCTGATATCGGCTCCCTCGAAACTGTGGCTAAGATATAATCGAGACAATAGTAACAAAATGGATTGTACACTTGGTTTCATAAAACCATCATCGATTGATATGAATGTCTGTAGCTCGTCCAACATATAAGATAAGAGAATAGGGTATTTTTCAAAAAATATTCTTCCAGTCATTTTATTGTCAACTGTTAAATTGACGTGGTCCTTGGTTCTCTGAACTCCAAAAATTCGAATTATTAGCGCGCTGAATAACAACGTAGCTGCATTCCTTTCCTGTAGAAAAGAACAACAATTATATATTTAAACATTAAAAAATATCCTAAAAACCTACCGCCCATGTTTCTCCATCATAGTTTCTAAATGCCGCAATTAAACCGTCAGCAATGTACGGTTTTACAAAATCACCTAATTGAGAATGCCTGTAAAGAGCCCTTAAGATATTCAATGCATGAACTTTTATTTCGATTATATTAAGATTCACTTCATTTATATCATCATCAATTTCATTTTCTATTTCTGAATAAAGAAATTCACATCCGGAAAAACAAGTTTCAACGTAGATTATAGACTTTATCTTTTTCGTTAATTTTTTGTTATCCTCACATTCCTCAAGCTCGGTAAATCTTAATAAAATATTCATCACAGAATGAAATGCCGAAGTGCTAGTTATATTATTATTTTGAATGTTTGGTTGCGAGGCTACCAAAGCCTGAAAATGATATTAACATATATTATTGTCATTAATGAAAAAACAAATCAAAAATCAATTATTTACCTGAATCATGAAGGGAACACCAGCGCTTCGTCTAGTGGCACATAGCTTTGAGTTTTCAGAAAATCCTATTATAGTTAATAAAATATTATGTAGCCAAATTATTGGTAACTGATGTAATTTTTCAATATTTAGTCGCCATAAATGAGTACACAATTGAAAAAATCCAACATGAGCTTGCTCAAAAGCTCCCCTATGTTTGGTTTCACATAAAAGTGTAACCAAGTGCTCTCCTATTTTTATCACCTGAAAATTTATTTTTTTACCGCTTATACCGAAACAAATTTTATAGTAAAATAGAAAAGTTACCTCATCATCAGTGAGAAATACATTTATTCGGCTACAATCAATAATTAAAACTTTAGAAGTCAGTAAGCCAAATAGAAGACTAACTTCTTTTACTGTTCGCCAGGAACACAGCAGAACCATTTGCGGGGTTACAATATCTTTTTCACAATCTGCTTCGCCTATTCTATGTGGAGTTAAATCCATTGGTAGATGTCCCTCAGGTGAGGAGTTATTAACAATTATTGATACAGCATCGCTTAAATCTGTACACACTTTAATTAGCTCGGTAAATATTTTTTTCCACAGATCTGGAACCTTTGTACTTGTCAAATTACACTCATTCAATAAACTTCTCACGCAAAATAGATATCCATAAATTGAATGCTTTGTGACTGCCACTACCATATTTTGTTTTGCAAGAATTAAAACTTCTTCCAGTTTTTTCAATAACACAAATATTACCTGCAAAACTTTTATCTCCAGTGTGATTTCTCTAGCAGAAATATAGCCTGTTTTAAAATGTGTGTTAATCAGATTATACATTTTTGAAGATAGTATGCAAGTTTTTAAGATGTAAGCAGCTGTAATGCTGTCAATTGGTCTTATACTATTTCCCAAAGCGAAAGCCACATTAAACATTTCATATAGCCTTTTCTCCACATCCAAATTCAACAGACCTTCAGGAAGACACAGAATAATTTGAAATGCCATTTCTTTATTTGGCTCATATGTATCCAACAGCATACTCTGAAATATTTTATCAGTTTGCTTGTTTTCCCAGTATAAATCAATAAAATCCTGATTCAAGATATTTTTCATAAGGCAAAGAATTTGCAAACTAGTTTTTCTTCTACTGTATGTAGCATCTATATATAAATTATCAATGCATAAGTTACGTAATGCTATGAGAAAATCAATATAATACTTAATGCCCCTTTTTATTTCATCCGAGTGTTGATAGGAATTATTTATAGCTTCAGAATTTTCTTCATGAATTTTACTCTTTATTGCATGCTTCCTTGACTTTTCTTCTTGTGTCAACTGTCGTCTCATAACAGCCAAACTGTCTCTCACTCGATTTAGGCACTGCAATATATTACAGATAACTCTAACTCCTAAACTTCCAAATATAATAAATATACCTACTTTTTTTACCAAAGGAACATATTCCATTCTCTCTCCTAAATTATGTATCAGAAAAATTTGTATCAAATAAAGTTCTTGTGACAAAAAACGGAGTGTACTCTTTTTGTATTCCACTAAAAGTTCAAGAGCACAAAGTCTAACCTAAATAATAGTTGGTATAAATTAAAAGATTAGATTTGTCACACATTATGTTAATATTTACCTCTTGATTATTATGTTTCATATATCCTTCAAAAACATCATAACACAAAATATCTCTCCATTTGGAGTCTTTATTTTTTAACATTTCATCATGATCCAAGTCTCCACATTTTTTGGCAACTCTTAATTCATTCAAAGACTTGATTATATTTTCAACTTCCATTTTTTAAATTTAATATATTGAAACAATTCAATTTGGATGGCAAAATAACGATTCCAGTAATTTCTAGGTTATACTCCAAACTTTTCTTAGGTTATACAATGCATGCGATTCAAGATTAAGCCCACAAACACAATACCGCTAATTAATCTGAATTAGCAAAAAAAAAAGTGGCTTTGAAGTTCGGACCATACTAAAAATATTATTTGATCGGCTCATATTTAAGTGATGCAGACTACGAATTACGTGTGCACCATTTGTTGGTATTTTAAATTCCCAGTAATCACACGTGCTTCTTGTTTTATATAATAAAAACGTGAAAGAAACTGTGATTGCTAGCTTACATTTGATTGATTGTGTATACCATTTTTGCATTATAACTTATACTATTTAAGTTTAGGAAAAGTATAAATTAAATAAATTTATACACTTTACACTTCATTTTTATTAAATATTACTACGACATATACGAAAACAAGTAAAGAAAATAAAAATAATTCTACATTATCATAAGAGTAGTTGTAAAGTAGGATTGGGACTCTCTGGCTATTTGGTGTTGCCATCTACCTTAAAAATGAGAAAATTTCTATTTCAAATGTGTATAACGGTAAACGCTGAACATTTAATAGTAAAAAAAGTTATTATATTAAAAACATAGCTCGCTTAGTGTAACAAGAATTAGAGCAAAAATTATTTAATTATTTGTAATCTCAAAATCTGTATCATTCATAAGAAATACAGAAAATTGCCAAAACGATTGTTTTCACGTGAAAAAGCGTAAAGAATAATTTCATAAGAGAGGAGCAATTAAGATTTTCATTGAACCGTGCACTGAAGGAAGTTTTCTTTAAGGTTAGCGACGTTAGTGAAAGTCGATTGACATTTATCTCAGCCAATAGATAGTAATAGGATGAGTTTGAGAATAGAAAAGGAGAAAAAATTCGATGTCAACACATCGGACAATGGCCCTAAGCTAATTTATACTCGTTAACCGTCTGAAACTAAATTCGTTACAGTTTATTGTGTAACTGACCCGCACATACAAAACTTTTTGAGAGTGATAACTCGAACACTTTCCCTTTCAGAAGCATTCTGCCAAGAATTAAATTTCAATAATAGATACAACGATCGTAAATTCTGCCAAGCAATGCAAGCAATGGCGTGAAGCGAAGCAAGCTGGAAAACAACACGGATCTAAAAGAGGTTCGTTTTATCATCGGTATTATTTGCGATTTAGGTTTGCTTGGGTCGAGGAGTATAAAGAGGGAAGGTTTGGCACACACGACACAAACGAAGCACGCTTGGTGGTTTTCTCCTTGGGGTTATGCCATTTTTCACTTTCCGTAATGTCCTGGCTTACGGTAGTAAGTTGGGCCGCCATGTGAGCGTAAAGCAGCGGAAACTGTCGTCGTATGTTTATCTTTCTACCTGTCAAGAGAAATATAGCGTTTATCAGCGAGAACATTCTGCCTCTGGGTTTATCGGGGAACGCTTATCTACACTTTTACTCCCTTTCTCATTTTATCACACACAACAATAACTTGTGCTACGTACACGTGCTTCATAAACGATGTCTCAGGCGGGGGGGGGGGGGGGGGGGAATCAATGGAGTAGCGGCGCAATCAAATTGATCTTAACGAATCAATTTAATAGCTATATGTATGAAATTTAATAAGATTTTTTTACGTTTCTTTGACTTATCCTACTCGTCCTTCTCTCTTTTGCAGGTTAAATCTCAGCAGGCACCATAAGAATATTGAATATTGGAAAATTTGGAATTCAATAAGCAGCAGCACGTCCATATTGCCCAGGATATATTGATATATCGAGAATAATTTTAATTCCACGCTGATAAGAGACGCTCGTCAGTCGCCACTTTCAATAAAAAGAAGAAAATCAAAAGTGTTTCGTTTTTCGTTTGCAGGTCGAAGAGTTATTATGAAGCATTTCTGTGGAAGAGTTTTCAGTAAAACCAAGTGATAAAGGAGACTGGAAAGCGTGCTCTATTCGTCAAATGAAACGAATAGGATGATGCGCCTACGAGTAAATTTTCCGGCAGGATGGGTCCATCTAGAAGTTGCCGGAACTCGAACAATCGTGGAATTCTAAACCGAAGTTTAATACGTGCAAAAAGGTGAAGTTGGTGCATGGAGGGAGCGGCTTTCAATCCCAGCGTGACGGGACGGGTAAGGCAGGCAGCAGGCGGCAGGAACAATCGCCGTTCACTTCTATTCAATTATTTTCATAGCTGGTAATCATTAAAGTTGAACATCCGATTATAATAAAGGCGCGCGTGCCACCACTTCATTTTTATGTGATTGCAGATTGGCAGATTTTTGCGGGACGAAATATGAGAGAATAATAAAATCGTGGGAAAATTTTGGGACTCTCTGCTCGGTGAATAATGGTAGGAAACCGCATGGGATCCTTCCCAGGCAGACGCCTAATTAATGCGAGGAGAAATTGCCTCCTCTCCCTGCAGCTTTTCACTATCAAGCTAAAAAATCCTCGCAGCGCAATCAAAAATCGCAAGTAAAATCATTAAGCGAGGTAATTATGTGTAATGAGCAATCGTTGAGGGGACAAAGGCTATGATAAAACGAAATGTGCGCTTTATCGAATTCCCGATCGTCTGGGAAGCCCCGTAACTCCTCGTTAATTGGATTTGACAGGGGGAAACAAATTGAATTAGCAGACGATTCTCGGCTATTTACCTGTGTTGGACGAAATTCTCCGATCAGACCAACCTGTCGTTTTGGATATTTTTTATTTTCAACATTCGAGAGAAGCCTGGGAGAACCAGCTCACGAAAATCACGTGGATCAACACACAGAGTGAACTTAAAACAATACAATTTTATTAGTCTCTGAAGAAAGGAGCTAATAAGAGTAGAACCCCCATTTTGATATGGGAATCAAATTAATTTTCGTATAACAATTCTTTTGCTGGAGTTCGATGAATAATAGAAGCTAGCTGAGTCCTAGTGAGTTCTGGAAAAAAACTTTTTCTTATAGCTGCATATATTAAAACATTTTAAGCTTTTCTCGCTTTTGTTTCGTTGGAAATGTGTTTAAACCAGTTAGCGAGCCTGACCTCGTTTCATTCATTACTAATATTCTTCACTATCGACTACATTGTGTGTTGGCATTATGTTTAAATTTCTGCAAGCCTATTTATAGTGCCTACGTTTATTCACAATTGTGCAGCCTTTCAGTTAAAATTGTATTATCTCGAAAAATGAATGCCAATCCAACTGTTCCATTTTTTTCAGGCACTTTGCATTCGCTGAAAAAGAGTGGGGAATATTCATGACTTGTACTCGCAGAGTGAAAAATTTATATCGAAAGGGTAGAGATTTGTTGGAGAACCGGAGGTGCGCCAAGATTTCGTCTTCCTACGTCAAGGTTAACTTTTTAGGACCTTCAGGATAGTCAGCTGATTAGCAGAAATTTGGAGGTCGATAGGGAATCGAATACTCTATAGAACACCAGGTATAAGCAATTCCAGATGACTTCTGAACTTAGGGGAGCTAGCTCCGCAGTCACGATCACGATGTGTCTCCTTTACAGGCTTACCATAATTTGCTTTCGACCAATACCGATACACCAATGGAGGTCCCATCCATACCATCGTTTGCATGTTTAACAGACTGCAAAGGAACAAAAACAAGCAGAAAGATTGGTCCGTTTGAACCGGAAACACGGAATATTTAACGTTTAGTTGGAACTGGCAAGCTTCGTGGGACGTTGGCTATTTGAAATTTGCTTGATTGGAAATGCTCCTGCATCGATTATCAGGAATCGTTTAGTGACGATACATATATGTATATATATATATATATATATTTGGCCAACCAACGATAAACCAGCAATAGTGGCAGACTGCAGGCCACACGAACGATCGTTAATCTCACTCAGCCAGTGACAATGACAATGACAGATAGTCCGAGTTTTTAGCGGACACCCGGTATGTGCGAGGAATAAAACGCGATACTGCTGCTGAGCTGCCGTGACTCAGATAGTCGCACCCAAATAAATTCTTCCCATAGATTTTACTTCATTAACCTTGAACAGCAAAGTGAACCCTATTTTCTCTCTCGTGATCCAGCCATTTCAACATTTTTCTCATTTTCTCAAATTAATCTTCTCCTGCCGTGTACGTACATGTTGCTGCGCTCAGTTATTTCCGGACACAAGCGGACAATCGGATGAAAAACAGTCCATCTTGGCTTCTAGATTGATTTTTTATAGAATCTTAAACGAATGCCAAGCTGTTATAATAGATCTGTTTTTCTCGTTCACGCTATTGCATTCAAAATGGTATGGTAGGAAAGTATATTATTGTTTTCCGACTTTTCTAATCTAGTGCGAGTTGTTTCCACACTTTTTGTCTGCTGTCCTGTGCCTCTATTCCAAAACTGGTGTAGAATGGAGAATGAAAAGTATATAAAATGCAATTTATATCGCAGTTGATTAGAAAAGTCTGTAAATTAGGTGCTTTTTTTTGTTTATACATTGTGCATATTTTATCGAAAGTACGTATTTCAGGTGTTTTTTTTTCAAAAAGTGCTTAACAATGAAAAGAGGCTTATTTACTGCACTATTTTGAGTGCAATGGGGTAGATGAGAAATATTGACCCTCTGTTTGCAACTAATGGCATAATTCGTATTGCAGATTATTGCGAGCAGCAGCTATATAGCTTGGATGAAAGATCGAAAGATGGAAGAATTGGAGCGTTATTGGTCGTGTTGCTTCATGTGGAAGGTTATACATACGTATCGGGGGTCAGAGTAGTAGGCGTAGCCGAGAGGAGCCAGGCTGAGTTCGACTTACACGAGATTGCTGTGAAAATGAATTACCGTTCAATTGTGTTCCAATACGGTCTGGCACGCGTTACTCTAGCCGCGCCTACGTTGTGAAAGCGTTATCCAATATTACTCTATATATTCTATAGTGTATATAATATATGATAGTTTATCTCGTTGCACCAACGGCAAACCTATCAAAACTCTCAACTTTCATCATTTTTATCGAATGACGCGTACTTTTTACTTCTGCTTCGAGCGAGTATTAAACGTTTCAGATATTATGCTGATGCAAAGCTGATTCCCGATCGACTGAATTTCAATCGCCTTTGAGCTACGCGTCCAACGTTTGGACTCTTCCAATGGCAAGAAATTTACTCGAATGAACTTTACTCTGCTGCTATTACTAGTGAATTATTATTGGGAGCTTTGCCCAGTGTGGATCGACATTAATTAAGCCGACTGGCAAAACTTGAGCTTCCAACATTGCGAACCGACCGTATTACAATGCATTTTATGCAAAGCAGCTCGTTCAATGCATATCCAATGTTATCCCTTCATCCTTTTCTCCTTTCAAGCTTTCGTAACGATAAATTAATTTCATAAAACTTTGCAGGTTAGCATTGAAGTGGGAGAAAAATTTCAAGGAAACTAACGGACGAAGCAAAAGCAGAATTAATGTATGAATTTCATGAATCTTGGAGAATCAGTCGAATAAACTTTAAATCAATTGGACTAATTTTGAAGTCGAGGAACTTAATTAAGAATTAATAAGGAAAGTAGGGTAGGTGTATTAGAATTGTTAATTGGGACATCTGCCGTGTCGAGACAAGCAAAGGTAAATTCAAGTCCTGTGATGATTGTCATTATGATCATTATTCCTGTCACTTAAGAGTGGGACGTGGCAAATAATTGTCAGGTAAATCGTTTCCGGGAAAAGTAATTTGAGAGGCGAGTGTAATTTGTGGTTTTCTTCCCTTTTTATATTTTCCTTATACTTCTCACTTGTCCCCCCCCCCCTCCCCTCCTCTCTCAATCTCCTTCCTCCATGAGAAACACGAAAGGTTTTCGTCTCGCATGCCTCAAGCCCTCGAGAAGAAATCTCATTAAACTTGAATTTTTGGCAGAGAGTATATATATATATATGTATATATAAGACAAAAAATTCCTTGCTCTGAAATTGATCTTTCCTTCTTGAGACGATTTCTCTTGGAATGCTCGGCAAATTTGGTAAATTAATACAGTGTGAGAGTTAAAGCTTTTTTTTTATCAGGACGGATCATTGACCGAAAAAAATTGCTTCCATTTCGCTTTTTTAGGCTCAGCATGCACAGGATTCGCCTGGTCGAGTTAGGACAAACCATTAAAATGCAGCTGCGCTTCGCGTATTCACTTTCTCGCTTTGCTGCCCGCAGGACATTCCTCCTTCCCGCGCTTTTGCCTCCCCCCCCCCCCCCCACCCCACCCCACCCCACGTAGTTCATCCACTTCCACACATCTCAGCGACACAGTTCACAGTGTTTACTCTCAGCCACAATATATTATTTGCCAGATTGTTGAGAATCCAATCGTTAAAGGCCGAAATCTTTGGCTAAAAGGTTTTATTATTGTCGGTTTGTAATGATCGTGGCCCCTGAAGAATTCCAGACTGCGGCATTCGAAAGGTGGCACGAGCGATCTCGTAACACGGAAATGAAGGTAAAGTGGATGCATCGTTGCATTCCACGGGGTCAGGAAGTTCAAAACACTGTCGAACGTATAGCGATGGTGAGCGCGGATGTTCGACCGAAGGTGGATGCGAAGAGAAAAAAGGTGCTGTGAAGTCGTTATCTAAATTACTCTATTTTCTCCAGAGACCCTACCGATAAATTCTTTTCAAGATCGTCAGACTCTATTTCCCTCCCACTGATTCAATAATGGAGAACGAGAACTATATAGTAGATCCATATTTAATTTCACGATAATGCCACACCCCTTCGCATCGGCCTTCAACAACGCACGCTTAAAAAAAAAAAAAATTCAACTCGATGATCCTATTCCTTTTCCAAAATATCACGGTGATCATCGAATTCATCGCGGCGTCGTTTTACATAGCCCACCTCTTCGCTGGAATATGTCAGACTTTTATATCCACGTCACTGCATTTCGTAGATCAAATCTATATGGACGGAATCCAATTAAATTTAATTCCTACGCGGAAATGAAGTTATCGATCAAATGGATAAATTTTAAAAGAGCGATAGAGATTGGTAAATTAAATTTAACGGTGTAATGCATTTATTAAACGGATGCAAATGAGGCATGACGATTGATCGATGGTCTGCAACGTTGAAATTTTCCGATGGAAAGAATTTCATTGATAATGGCGTAAAGAGAGTGGAGTGGAAGAAAATTTAGTTCACTAATGATAGCGCGAGCACGAGTGACATTCATCCTCGTCTCGGCCAGGGGAATAATATTTGCCGTCGCAGTTGAGCAGGCAGCCCAGGTAGGGAGGGAGGCAGGCAGAGGCAGGCAGGCAGCACACAGCTCGCCTTTCGCCGGTGTCCCACTCCAAGCAGTCCAAGCGCCGAGCAAGCAGTCCAAGCATGGAGGATTCGAGTTGAGTCGAGTTCGCTATGTGTACAACTACCCCCACCAAGCAGGTAATGTGCAGGCAATGGCGCCTCGGCACCTGGAAGGTTCACCAGGTAAAATCCCAAGCGGATTGGCCAGTCAGGCTAAAGACTCGCTGTCATTGGCCGGTTGCTCGGTCACAGCGGTTCAACTGCCTGGCTTAATCTCGTTTACCGTACTCGCCGTTCAGTTTTACTTACCTTAGCAGCACGGACGGTCGGACACGCAACTTTCGTTCTCCTCTACCAAAGCAAATCGGCCCACCGTCGTTGCATTCCTACCTTTTACTACCGATTCTCTTGTACATAGTTCCGACCTAACCTATCTCGCGCCAAAACTGCACCAGAGTAGCCGTGTACGGCAACAAATCTTGCCAGTCGTCTCATTTGCTCGACCCTCACGGTTTCGCACAATCTCGACCTTCGACGAATCCTCTATATACTGCTACTTTTGCAGGTTTGTGCAGATTTATTTACCTCCGCGAAATTGTTTCATTCCTAACCTTAACCTCGCTCCCCCTCCCCCCCCCCCCCACCCCCATCCTTCCATCGCTAGCTTGTGCGAATGTTGTGCTTCACGCAGGTGTCTATCGAAGCGGAACCGTATAGGATCAAGGAATTATTGGGATGTCTGCAGTCTCCACTGGGACAACTGCAAAGTGGTCGTTTAAAGGTTATACGAGTATAAGTGTGTCTGTGTTGCGCGTAAGCTTATCGAAGTACCGTGACGTTGATATGTATGCGTTGGTGGATGAGTGTATATGTGCGAAAGGCTTGGGTTCGTGCGTGCCTTCGCGTTTCTTCGTCTTTCTCCTGGTCCAACGCTCTCCAGGCTCGCGATTGGCCGACGCGTGGCATTTTTCAAAAGTCTTTCCTCTCCTGCCGTCCGTTACACTCCGGCGAAATGGCCAGTGAGACCGGCTAGAGAGCTCTCGGTTCACTGGGAAGCCCTTTGCTACCGGTTTACCACCCACCAGAAGAGTATACACAGCATCCCTGATATCGGTCCAGCAAATTTGGCAATCCAGCAACCTGCCAGCCGTCCCTAACCTGCGACTCGACTATCAACTTTCAGTCCCTAATCCTCCTCCTTTTCTCTCTCTTTCTCTGTCCTCTATCTCTTTCGACTTAACCCAAATTCCAATCATAGAATTTTCTTCGACATACCCAACTTAACACCTTTTCCCAGAATTTTCAACCGAGCTGTATCTAAAATCTTTATTTTTCCTTTACAGACCCAGATGCTACTCATTCCTCGCTTGGGTAAAATCGAAGCTCCTCTCTTATTGGAAATGACTCAAATCTCCGATTGGATCCAAGTCTTTAAACCGATAAGGGCTTTGCTAGGTAGAATCTAGTCGATTGTCCAGTTGGCGAAATTTAAGAAAAAAGAAGAGAAGCTGCAACAGATTCCGTCCAATCGACAGTGCCAAGTATTTTAACAAGACTGTTTTACTACTACGACTGCTGACGATAGTAAAAATGTTTTATTCTTGATCAAACGTTTCTCTAAGGCTACAAATTTTAATCGTCTTTCTTCCACATTGGTTGTAGTGACAGGCAGTCAGTGCGTGCGTGTGCGAATGTGCATCAGTGTGCTTCAACGATCAGTGCTCGAATTCTTTGGAAAACGAATGGTGACTCGTTCGGTCGACGTGAATCTTCGATTTCTTCGACCAGGTGATCAGGTGGCGAAAAAAGGTCCAAAACAGTGGTGCTGTTAAGTGAGATCGGATAAACGATTGTGTGCCTCATATTGTTGAAATCTGGATTACGCGGGCAATTCGAGGATCGCCAAGATTTTGCCGGTTCATAAAAAAGGTGAGCACTGCAATGGATTTCTTGCAGTGGATCATTGTAGCAATTGCTACTACTGGTTCAAGGTCACTCTTTCAGAGTCTAGCTGATCAAGCGGCATAACCCAAACAGTCGTTACCCTCATTTCGCTATGCAATATGCGTGTTTCTTATAACTTTAACATCTATACGAGTCAGACATTCCTTTGCTATCAAGATTCGCAATAATGTAACTGCTAGATATATGTGTGTGCTGAACTCGCTGGCGCACAAATTCGATAAAATTTCAATGATTCACGACGGGAGGATTGTTCGAGTGAATCCAGGATAGCTGGCCTATTTTGCAACGTTGTCGTGCAATAATTCCTAAGGTGAAATCCTGTGGAGCGTGGAACCGGCGATAGAGGCGAGCTCGTGCTAAGGATCCTAACAAGGAAATCTTGCAATAGCTGTGTCACGCTCAATTAGATATCCCCGTCTACGTGGGAAATTCTCCCCCTCCTAACCTAACAACGTACAATCCTCGCGAGATAAGATGATGTTATCACCGTCACTGGACAACTGGATCGGATTCCTCGCGGTTATTTTCTCTTGCGAAGCAAAAAGGCTCGTGTTTGATGAATGATTTAGAGTCCATTGTGAATCTGGCAAGGGCCAATCGAAGAAAAATTGGACGGTGAAGGAAAATCCCTTTGGTTACTAGAACTCGTCGTCCGACGGGCTAACCTCGGGTGTCTCGCAGTCGGTTAACCTTGAAATCCCACTCGTCGCCTCTCGCGTGTTTTTAAAACACTCTCGGAGAGATGCTGGCTTTCGCGCATGCGCGTCCCTCTCCTTTTTCTTCGCATTCCCCCCTTTCTTCGTCTTCGCCGCGATTCGAGCTTCTCTCAACTGTGTGTCGCTGTGCGCTGCCTACCGGCAAAGTTTCAATTGAACTTGCCTGCACTCTCTAGCACACACACACACACACACTCACACAAGATCATTCTCACTTTTCTCTCTTTCTCTACCAGTCGGATACAAGTAAATTCAATCGATGAATCCAATGAGGATGAAATGAGAAATATATACATATATATATATATGGCATCTCGCGTAGCATGGAGTCTCAGTTTGCAGGGAAGCCAAGGGAAAAATGGCGAAATAAAGCCGGATACAATTACACGACTTTTCACTCCCTCTCGAAATATCATTTGCGACGTTTGTGCTTAAGAAACTTTTCACCTACTTGACAGCGTAAGGAAAGAGATTCAACGTAGATGTATGTAGTACGTGACTCTGTCGTTGATTTATTTCATTCTCGGCCTAGCTTTGCTTCTCTCGACGATTTTTCTCAAAATTTGCCTCGTTCTTTCAGGATTTTATTGGCAATACGTGTTAATTCTGGCATACGTCTGAAAACTACTGGTTTACGTCAGTGAGGAATCTCTGGCATTCGCAGAGTGAAAAAGACTGGCACGAGGAAAGGAGAGAGGGAGAGGGAGAGGGAGAGAGAGAGAGAGAGAGAGATCCGTGGCCCCCGGGACCATACTTATCTGATATTAGCCCGGCACACAGAGAGTTTTGGCGGCCTATCCGTAGCTACCTCTACCCCCACTCCAACTCTTGTTTACCAGAGAATCTCTGCGTTCACCTTGCAAGCTAGGAACCACCGGCACCACCGTGTGTGTGTTTCTCGTCCATTCCACGAAAGATTTTTATTCGACTGGCCTGCCACTTAAAAAGTGCGATTACTGGCTGATACGCTGGAAAGAGTCCAGTTAGAAAACTGTTAGATGACCGAGGTTTTCCCTTTGCATTCCTCGTATGTGCCGTCCTCCGGCCAGCATCCTGCAAATCGATTGACCCAGTGTCCACGGTCCAATAAACACCGAGCTGGATCTAACGTTCGGTTTGCATCCTGCCAATCCGTTACTCCTGTAATCATCGAACCAACGTATGTGCGTTCTCCTTACATTTAACACGCGAGTGAACCACCGTTCGATATCATTAGCTCTCCGCCGAGGGCCAGTTAATTAAAACAGTTTCGACTGATACCCTTTTTATTTCTCTTTTCCTCCCGCCGCCCCCCCCTCCCTCTCCCTGCTTAACCATCATTGCTCGTTAATTAGAGCCGTCCGCGCTGAAAACTCTTTTTTTCGCTCGCATTCTATCGCCGTTGCGATAAATTTTCTCGAGTTGTTCGTTATTGTAATATTTCTGTTTTTGCAGGAGGACGAACGGACAGAGATGGCATGAGGGAGGAATCCGGCAACGTAGCCGAGGTAGTGAGTAAATCATTGATTTTTATCAGTTTTATTTTTCATTGAGTTCCACGCGAGCGGCGGATCACGCGAAGATGATCTATGCCGAACTACCTATTAAGCAAACATTACCACACATTTTTCTCATAAACGAGCAGAGACCGATAATATCGTTCGCTCGATATGACACTCGAAACAAATCGACTATCGATATCTTTGCTTCTCATCGATTGATCACTCTTATTAATCTATTATTATTATTTATAGGACAGCGAACGACATTCTCCTTCCCGTTTATCCGCTAAATAATCTCATGCTGTAATTTATTCTTTCGATTGTACGTAACGTCACTATTTATCTACATTTCTCAGAACGGGACATTATGTATATTAATTGTTTCTTCTTGTTTACTTTTTTTATCGGTTCTAGCCTCTAGTATATGGTTATCACAGGTTTGCGTCTAAGTTTCGCAATCGTTGCAAATTTTTTAAATTGGGGACAAATAGAAAATCTGTCTGAAAATGGGACGTATGCTGAATTTAGTTATACATATATTTTTTTAGAACGGATCATGAAAGTGCATGATCGTGAATGTTAGTCAGTAATATGAAGATTGATTCATATATTTTATTAAGGTAACTTGTACGTTTCATGGATATTTTATAGCACTAAACTAGTATGAACCGATTTTTGGTATTTTTTATCTAATCATTTCACTGAAATCTTTTTCCCAAGTTTGAATAGAGAAATATTTTGTTTCTCCTATTTGTGACAAACACGTGATGTATAATATACTACTACATTATTTTTACTTATTTATTTATTTATTTAAAAATGTGTACGTAAATATTTTTAAACATCTCTTTTTTGTAAATAGTGATTTTAAACATTTGTTTACAACACTGATTTCAATTTTGTGAAAATCTGTGTGATGAGTAATCCGCGGCGTTTCATTCTGTTTTTATTTCAGGTACTTTTATTATTAATCCATAGCTAGAGCCCTTTGGGCCATGAAGAGCCATAGACCATTGAGTAAAAAAGACATTCATTCGGTTTTTCTATATTCTTCGATTTCGTTTATAAAGTTAAAATTCAATTTTGCCCAATCCAATCATCTATTATATTAAAGTGGCATGTAAAAATTACGAAGAAATTTAATTTTGTCCTCGTAGCAAAGATTTTAGTGCTTGGGGCCTTCAATGGTCCAATTTGCCAGCTATCTCGTACAATGGTAGTGTGTCAACTATAGAGTTTAAATGTATAATACTATTTTTGCTAGGAGGAAAGTACTTGACTAAAATTCTGATTTCACCAGTTTTTTCTTATTTAATATAAATTTACTTGATTTTTTCTAGAAATAATAATTTAATATCAATCCTACATTTTTATAGGGGAATTGATTTGGTAATACTAGTTTTGCTGGTATTTCTATGTCTCGTAGTCCTTCTTTCGCGCGCAACGCCTGTTTTTTGTTTTGACATAGTCTACTGCTACATTATTTTTACTCATTACATTATCGACGTAAAGTTTAAGGCTAGTCAAGCCTTTTTTTTTAATATAGAATCATCTAAGAGCTTTCAACAATTTATTCAAAACTGACGAATCGAACGGTATATGGAAAAAATGGGGCAATCGATGAAAATATTGAAAAATAAATTGTTTTAACATGTCGCCTTATTGGATTTGATAAATATTATACTCGCATTTACATATACAGATATAGAATACACAGTGAATATTATAGATAATTTACAATATGATATACGGAACAAAATGAAATATTGATAATTATGTATTACCGAAGAAATGATTAAATAATTGTCGAAAACTAATGCAAAAAGTTGCAATTTTGTGACTAGCAATCGATAGAATATTCAAGAAAAATATTCCCCTGTCCACACATTAATATGATTTTCAGTGTATTACATTGCAATTAATATAATACGAATCATTACAAGTTAAATTAAGATAAAGTTTAATAGTAGAAAAAAAAATAAGGCACTGAAAATGCCCCGCTCGATGCATTCCTGAACGCTCGAGAGTCTCCTTAATTAATCTCTCGAAATAAATATTTCAACAATTGCTTTGATTTCTTTAACGGAAATATTTTTATTGTGCGCAAATAAGTGAAGAGTATAGAATTGCAATAAACGTACATTCGTTCAAGCACAAAAAGGCAAGCGTAGAAATATTTCTTTCAAGAAATTTATTCATTTTCGTGTAATGTACGATGAATTTCAAGAGAAGAGAGCTGCGTACTAATATTATATCCAAATATAATAAACAAGAAATTCTATTTCTTGAAAGATTCCGCGAGTGAGGAAATCCTATATATATACGTAGAGGACGCTTTTTCAATCTCGCGACTTAATTTACCGATCCAATTCCGGGAGGGCTTATAATATTTTAAATAAAACATCGTTTAAGAATATAAAAGCGAGTATATAAGGAAGAATTTCCATTGTTTTCGAAAATTCATGATCGTAAAGGTGAGCTACCCGGATGATTTTAATAGCGGATTAGAGTGAGAGAGAGAGAGAGAGAGAAAGATATATATATATATATATATACATCTAGCCGGATAAATTCATAAAGCGATTTCGATGAGACAAGAAGATAAAATAATTTGCTTGAAAATTCATGGGACAAATTGGCCGACGAATCAAATCTAACAGGTTAATTCCGAGCGATCGCGTGGAACGACGACGAAGACGACGATTTCTACCGCGTGATAAGCTAAAAGTCGACCGATGAGAAATTTCTCTTGGCTCGATGGCGGCTGGCGCGCGGCGTCTTTCGGTCTCTCTGCAAGTATTAACCTGGTAGCCTACTTTGTACCGGCGAGCACAACTCTGCGAAGTCTCTGACGGCCCGGAGGCTTTCGAAAATACTTGACGCGCGTTATCTCCCCGCTTCCCTCCCAGAGTCCTATTCATGCACGAATCACTGTCTAGCTGCACAGGCCCTTAGGGAGGGATTCGGACAGAGGAAAGCGTGCAAAGCACTGGCGAAAATCAAGCGGAATCTCGGCTCGAGTGAGGAAATCGACGACGGTTCTCTCACTTTTCCCAACTTTTTTTTCCCGCTGCACAGTCGGTTTGCCAATGCCCAGGGCGATTCTCGATGGCCAAGGCTCTTCTGTTCGCCAGTCTGCAGGACGCGTGCAGTGAAAAATAGATGGACGTATAAAAATGTGCTGTGCTTGCGCCGTAAAAACTTTTACCACGCGTTAATTGAATTAACACCGGGAGGTTGCTACCAATTGGTTGGTCAGATCGAAAATTCCTCTCGGCTCTTCTTCTTCTTCTTCTTCTTCGAGAGAGAGAAAGGGAAGAAATGGGTACACGAGCTTTCCCGATTAATAATAGGTTGGCTCTGAAATAATAAGGGAAACGGGACGGTAAATAAATGTGGCGCAATGACCTTTGAAGAGGGGATCGAGAAGAAAGTGAGCCTCTCGCGAGGAGGAGAGAGAGAGAGAGAGAGAGAGAGAATGTAGTACGCGACGAGTGTGCGTTTTGTCTCTTTACGAGTAAGTATATTCCCCTGGTGTATTTGCGCGCGCTCTCGCTGCCTCGGTTGGTTCAGTTAATAGTCAATCTCGTGTGTCTCGCGTATACGCGACACGTCTGCCTCAGTTTTCACTACTCATAAATAATGTAGCCTCGAAAGCATCGGTCCGTGGCCCGAGTTATAAAACTTGTGCTCGAATTATTGCAGCAGAGATATTAAATAGTAAATTTATTCCGAGATCATCCATTCGTTGGAAATGATATAAATGATAAGAAATTTAGGAGTGTGTGGCAAAGACTCTGTTGTTGACTTTGTTACTTCGAGATGGGCCACATAGTTGTAGGGGATTTAGCTCGGATAGGATTAGCGGTCGTGATAAATAATGGCTGGTAAAGAGCGACTTGTACTTGCAGACTGACTGACCGACCGACCGAAGGAGAAGGGCTGGCCAAGAAAGTAAAGTGACTGTATGGGAGACGGGAGGAAGGCGAGCGCGAATATTTCAGATAAATCAGCCGATCTTTAGCGCCTTTTTCACGCTATTCTTCCCACTTACCTCAATTTTTTCATTAAGATTCGCTATGCCAAACAAGCCCAACACGTATTTTCCCATTCCTCTGGTACGGAAAAAACCCTTTGAGAGAATATCTGTTTGACCGCCTGGATATGTAGCCCGCGTATGCACATCTTTAATTTTTCAACCTTTTCCCTCTTTCATAAGCACGTTCGAGTAAAATCGTAAAAGGTACAATTTTTGCATGTTTAAAGTAGAGAATCTCTGACGGTCGTTACTTCGTATCGAAATAATTAATATTATTTTTAACATTTAATTTCTGCGCATTGTAGAAAAATATGCGGAATGTTCGAAAAACCACGCAATGTTCATAATTGATAAGCCAGACGCAATGAATGATAGAGACGCATATTGCACCGATCGACGCTCTTGTTATTAATATTCCAGCCTTCCCCATATTGGCATCATTAGTAATTGGATAGCTACTCTCTCCCCTGGTCTTTAATAAAGGGAACTGCAATCTTTGGTCCAATTTATGTGCATCCTATTGTGGAATCAATCGGCATTTCATCCAATAATATCTCGTTCCAGAGTGAATGGTGGATTATCAAAGAGGCAAAGCCATTTTATTTTTTAGCCTCGTCGCGTGTGGGATATGCCGATTAGCAACATTTTCAAGAGGATTTTCTATTACGAGCAGCGCGAGCCGAGAGTAGCAAAACGAGGAGGAAAGAGACGCTTTGCTAATTAAATGGGGAAAAGCTTTTGGATATATTTGCGGAATACTAATTTCAATAAAGAGGAACCGAGACTGGTTCATTCGATCTCCGCATCTCCAAGGTAGATTAAGAGAATAATTTCTGTCGCGCGGCTAAACTTTCGTTAAATTTCCGACAAACCTAAATACCGCTTTTAAATTCCAATTACGTGGCAGGAATCAACAGAGGGTTTTAATAATCGTAACATTTTACGTTCGCGAGTGGCTGGTGGTGGTCGAAAGCGCGGCAGCGCAACGGTATACATATAGATGGAATCGTGATTCCGAGATAGGGAGTAAAATATGGTAACGGTGGTAGGAAACGGGTTGAGAGGCGAGGAGGTCGGGGCTTTAATAATAGTTTTGGGGTGTCGCTAAGCACGAGTGAAGTCAGAGATGCTAATATTACCCGGAGAAGTTGGATGATGAGGAGGAGGAGGAACCGTCGCGTCGCGTCGCGTCGCGTCGGAGTAGACACACGGGCGAGAGTCGTATCGCGTGTGCGAGAGTACGGAAATGGTGCATCTTGCAAATGAGAGAGGGATGGAGGAGTTGATCCGTCATCGAATCACCGCAGCTGAAAGCAGCCATTGTATTGACTCTCGCACACGCGCATACACATACAAAATCGCCTACCAGATTGAATTCTCCCTGGAGCAGATGCGGCGCCAATCTCGCATCAACGTCGCTGGAGAAAAAACACCCCCGTATCACCCACACCAGCAACTTTTCAGCAATTCTTCATCGCCGAAGAATCAACGAGCCCTTGAAGCAAGCCAAGAAACGACAAAGATGTTTGGCCGTAGATGCGTTTGATTTTTCAATGGATGGACGGTGGTACCGTTTGTCAGACAGGGCAAACAGTTGGCGTTTGTTGCGCAATAAAACGTGATTTATTTACGCCCGTTAGAATCCAGTTCGCGCGCCAGGCACACCGCGGAGGAAACCGTAAATGGAACTACGTATGGCGAGCAAAGATTTTCCCGGTTTCCGCTTTGATCCGTTAAACATTCCGATGGAGCCGCGAGTATTATTTTCGGCCAAGTACGCGTAGGAAGGAGCCGAAATCCCCCGAGTCATCGCGGGAAAGGAAAAAACCTGCTCGTTAAGCGTTATTTCAGCCTGGAAGATATGCTAAAAAAAATGCACTTCGATCCTCTCACAGTGGCCTAAATATCCGCTATATACATACCAGATCCAAGCTTCCACCTCTTACCGACCGAAGCGCCACCGTAATGCTCGGTCCTTCCCTACGGCCTGTCTTCCACGGTTTCCACATACCGATAAAAATCTCAAAAAAAAAAAAAAAAAAAAAAATTCCGTATAGCGAAGCGTCGAACCAACAGCATTTGCGACCACGGTTTGCGTGCAATTTTTAGCAAACTAGTTCCTAACGGTACGAACGAACGAATCTGTGGAAAGAATTTGAAGAATTCGAGCGAGTAAGCGATGGATGTAGGAGAGGAGGAGAATGGCAAAGACAAAGCCGCAATATGCATAAGTATGATCGAGCACGAAGGAGCAGGTTAGCTTGTAACGGGGTCTGAACGCCTTGTTGGCGCATTGGTGCAATTGCATAGAAGAAGAAGACCTTCCTGCGGAACACGAGGCACGAACATAGCTCGAAGCTAAAACGTCGGATGATCGGAGACCTCTCCAATCGTCCTTCGACTCCATCATCGATCGCTAACCGCCTGGAATTGTCTCTCCGCGCGTTCCCGGTCACGTATAGATTAAATTCTTTCGCAACGCAGTGCCATTTCCAGAAACTCTTTCGATTAGCCTTACGCTTTAGCGGAGAAAAATCAAGCGGATCTGGCGGTACTACCGTTATCGGTACGTGCAAGCGCGTAAATGTCAAGCTAGCGACGCGAGCAACCGCTAGAAAACTCGCTGCGCGCCCTCTAGGAATCCCCGTGGAGCGGAGACTTCCGGCAAAAGAAAAGATTCTTCGAGCGGAGCCACAGCCAAAGGGACAACATTTTTGCCAACCCATTACGTACCGGGAATTCTCTCCATTTCGCTTGTTCCATATAAATTCTGCCGTTTTGTAACTGCGAGCTACGTATTTATCATTGAAATTATTCAACGTCTCGCCGTAAATACCCCAGGGTCTTTTTTCTCGCTAATTAATCATTGACACGGAGGAGAGTTGCATCGTAGGAAATATAATCGCGTTTAAGAGAGTAGGGAAAGGTATAGGTTAGGTAAGAGTGGAGGACAGTCGGGTCGAGGAGCCGTCGCGTAGTTCCATTGACGGTCGCCGTGACGACTCGCGACCGGGACAGAATGGCCGATCGCTGGAAGCGTTCGCGATTCGCCGTACGCTGCTGGAATATTCGCTCGACTTCCGTCGAAAGAAAGGCGCGCTTCTTGCACGCCGACTGCCGGAGCGTTCTGCGTTTACTCGCGCTTTACCCTCCTCCGTCCAACCTAACCCGACTCTAGCTGGAGCAGCTAGCCAACCTAACCTAAGAAACAAAGTACGCGATCTCCATCGAAGGCCACGCAACGCGGCGCAACGGACCTCGGCACTGACGAAGAAACCGGCGGGGCAGATCGTAAACCTCGCTCGGACGGGATAAGCTACAGCCTCGGGCTTCCAGTTTCCACTCGAGCACATTTTTTCGCTCCACCATTTTTCCAAGCTCGGCAAAATCGTCTACACACTCGTCTCTTTCCTATTGCACATTCGCTCTAGCTGCTTTGTCCCTCGAGCTTGTCAACAACATCAACCGACCGACGCGACACTCCGCGGATGCGCGCGCAGCGCCCAACTGAGCGAGCAAGCTTATTCTTGTCCGGAAAGGGGAAGGGAGAGGGGAGGGGGGACGGGGCTGACGGAGGTAGAGAGAGAGCGTGTATCAAACAAGCGAGCTTCCACGCATCTGCCAGTGCAAACCTGCTTCCGCTTTTCGTTATCGTGTAAACTTGTAAACAGTTCCGGAGAATCTGAAATTCCGCATTAGCCTTGATCCGCCTAGGCTGAATTCCGATTAGACTGCCAGCCACAAGAGCTACTGGAACACTGCGAGTACTGTAACAGCGTCGCTCGAGTGTAACCGTCCCACTAAACAATATTTACGTTGTAATAACCTTCGCCTCTCCGCGCGCGCGTTGCTTTTCGGTCGCGGGGCTGTAAATTCGCGCGATGGATGAAATTTCCGGTGCTCCCCGCTGTTCTTCGTGGCGAATCGTGAAATTGCAGATTGCGGACGGGAATTGCCGAGTTTCGCTCCGGGCAGTAGCCATATAACAGCTCAGCAGCAGCCACCACTGGCCAGCGCGACTAGGCACAGGGCGCAGCACGTGTTCGGTAACGGCGTGTTAGCGGACCGATACGGATTGCAGATTAACTACCGAGAATCTAGACTACGTTCCAACTCCGGTTCCGCGAGGAGATGGAGCGGAAAAGTATACGGACGCTTGGAAACGAGAGATGCACATACGCCAACGGGAAATGGACTTGTTACGATAATTGAACCAATTAGCAAAGCTCAGCGTCATTCCCGATGGAAATCGCATCCAGCCATTTCTTTCTACCTAGATCCACGCTCGCTTTACAAACGCCCATCGCTCATACCTCTTCCCATCCGTGTATGTTTGCAAAAGCGATTTTTGCCCCGTGGCTGCTGAATAAGGCAAATTGCAATTTTCAACTAGCATTACTTACCGACTCGGCACCATGAAAATTTCCTCGTCCATTGGATCGTCGAACGACCGTGCGGAACGATAAAATCGCATTAGCGCGCGGGTCCAGGAAGCGATTTGGACTATCGGTAAATTCAGTCTCGCGTTCAGCAATAACAACACGGCTCTCCTCGTCATTGGCCAACACTTTTAATGACTCTTCTGCCGCGTTCAATCCTTCCACCGGAAAAACCAGCCTTCGTTGTTTATAAACAAACGCGGCTTTTCATCGAGCAATAACAATGGGGCGGGACGTTAACGAAGGATAAACCGAATGAAATGAGAGAGAAAAATAGGAGAGTCGTAACACGGCCGAGAGTGGTGCGCGTGGAAAATATTTCGCTTCGGCTCCGTCCAATCACCATCGTCATCATCATCATCATCATTATTATGCATATAAAGCGGTTTCGACTTGGGAGCTATTCGAGCTCGCCCAAGTAGAAGCGGCGTGGGGCAATTTTAGGAAAACTGATCGGTATACGGGAGGAGGACAAAGTTTGGCGCGCGCGTTCGGTTAACGAGAGTGGAAATCAATTGCGGGTGGTTATTCTTGCCGGGCTTTTGATCGAGTAGACGAGATTATCCAGGGAAGCAATGTTCGACGCACACGACGCACGGCACACGTACATACGAGCCTGTGCGGTCGCCAATGCGGTTACGCCGATCGTGCTGCATTATGTTCCGATAAACTCGCTAGCCGACCGGTCACTACCATTCTCTCGCTCGCTCGTCCTGTTGTACGAGTCCACCAAGCGCTGATCAGGCACCGACTTAACGAGGAAACGGCTAATTAAATCAATTAGCTCCTCCATCGAATTTTTCCACATCCATATAAACCAATTGTACTTTTTCCTCCGTGTATTAATATTAATGTGGCGATCCAGTAGCGCGAGGGAGAGCAGAGTCCCTCCCTCTTTTTGCTCGTGTGCTGGAGATAAATGTCGGAAAGTGGAGGGGTGGTGGTGGGAGGTTTTGCTGTCGTGTTTCGTCGAGTTAGCACGAAGCGAGCATGGAAAATAAAGCACGTTGCACGTACGGCTAAATATAAAGTCCGACACGGAGTCGTCGGCGGAAAGCGAAAGATCTTCTCTCTCTCTCTCTCTCTCTCGGACTCTACCGAATCCCCTCGGAGAGAGTCGTAACCACCTTTTAGTCAGAAGACGTCGCAACGGCGTCGCGACGCTTTATCCAAACCTCCTATTCACCTACAAACTTCCTGATACAAAAACACTAATTTTATTCATCTTTCAACCCAACTGTGACATTATATATATACAATTTCAAGCAAATCTCTCGGTGTGATTTGCGCGCGTTTTTTCCTTCGTTAACCACAGAGCGAAGAGTGCCTTTGAAAGATAAACGTTGAAAGGATTCTGAACGAAATTTGATGTTTTCAAATTTTTTCCCACATCTTTTTGGGAATTACGAGCGAGGAGAAGCAGAAATTTCCATTTTCCGCGTTTCCCTGGCTTTTTTCATCTTTTATTTTTGGTCCCGAGTGGCTTTAAGTGGCGGTGTTTCATGAGCGGAGTTAAAATAGATTTGGGAAAATATCGTCTCTCTTTATTGCCATATTGGGGAGTTGGAGGGAAGACAGAGCTTTCGCTTGTATTACGCAAATTTATATCAGACTTTATCCTCATCGGAAGCGGATCGCTTGGCGAAATAAATGAAAAGTTTTTCAGAGATCCGTACAGAGCGCGAGTGCGAGTGCTGTGGCAGACAGAGCCGCTGCTAATGGATTCCTTCAGTGCAAGTTTTCGAGTTTTCAAGTTTTTCAAAGTTCCTCCTGGCTGTATTTGCCGACTCTGGGATAAGGAGAAGTGCTCCATCTACCTTGTCAATTATAATCGTCGATGCTTCGGTCAGAACTCGGTCGATCGAGTCTCAACAGCCACTCGATCTTTTCCACATTGGAGAACAGAATATATGTGCATTGTACAGTTTAGGGGATGTATATACGTACAAGCTGAAGATTTCGCGCGTGCAACGAGGCAAAGCGCCGGGATAGTCCGTAACTGTAAGAAATCCTAAGTGCAAATACTTGTTTTTGCCTTCGTACCGAAGATTTTTCCTGCCGATTCAACCTGTCCGGTAATCTCTCCAACGCGGGGCCTCCCCTTTACCAATGATAATCGCTCTGTAGGAAGAAAAACTTTCCTCCTCGCCAACGTCGTTTCAACCTTAACGAATGGAGAATGGAGAGTGGAATAAAAGGAAAAGTGGAACGCTCGACTTTCGGGCACGAGAATTCAACGTCCAAACGACTGTCCACCATCGCTGAATATTCCGAGTCCAACGCAGAGAGCGACAATTATTCCTGCGATTCCGGAGACGAACGCGAGATTTCCGCAGGACTCGATCCTGACTACTCGACTCATGTACGTGAGTAATTTAACCCTAATTCTTCAAGGTATACCGCTGCATTTTTATACCGAAACTCGAGACGCGAAATTTCGATCTTGGAAGAGATAAAGATGAAGAAGGATTATGTAGTTTAGTATATATATATATGGTCGTTTAATTCTGTTGGAAACGTTCCAAATCCATGGAAAGTTGGTATTATTCCCATTATTTCCGATAGGAACACTGGATTTCAACAGGACCGAACCCTCGCCACTAGAGTATTACGAGTGAGTATAATCCCCACCTCCAATTTTTCAAAATAAACCAATGTATATTCATGCTGAAATTTGGGCCAAGAAAATCTGGCAAAAAATATCGATCTGTAAGAGAAATAAAAGGGATAAAGCTCTGGTCTAGTTTCGTACGTATGGTCGATGGATTCGATTGAAATGCTCTGGAGGATAATGGCAAAGGAACGGTTGATGCGGAAGTACTAAGGTTGGGTAAGGAGAAAGTAGGAGGATTTTCGGTGCTTTAAATGTCCTTTTTGCCAATGCGTTTCTACAGAGAAACTATAAGTCGAGGTATAACTTTAAAGCACCATCGAACGTCCTTTCGGCAAACTGTCTCTTAAAGCCTTCACATGCCCCCCCCCCCCCCCCCCCCGACTTGGTTTATAAATATTTCCCGACCTCCTTATACTTTCCTCGTCTATTTCCACGCATCAATCCCCCCTCCCCAGTTTCTTATCTTCTCCCCGAGCTAATTATTTGGACAATTGCAGCAAACTAATCAGAGACTAAAGGTATTCTCGGTTAATTTTGTTGTAGTGCACTGGGAAATTCGGTGGGCATGCCACCTAGCTATTAGAAAAGCAGAGCGACGCGCTCGGCAAAATAGGTCGTTTCTCCTCGGAGGCGTACTTAAACGTATGGCTCCAGAGAGAAAGAAAGGGTGGGGTAGAGGAGAGTTTCTCTAGGGTCGCCTAAGAAGCCGAGAGTCGAGTCTTCCGAAGCTCGCACTACCACCACTCTCCTCTCGCTTCGCTCCGCCGCGACTATACGTACCAACCTTTCCTCCGCACTCTCTGCATCTTCCACCGAAACTTTCCTCCGTCGGTACTTTCAATCGAGACCACGCTACTAATTCCCCCTCCCCCCTCTCCCCACTCTTACATTTTTTTCATCCACAAAAAGTTACCGAAACATTTTATATCCACCGATCGTGTCGCGCGAGCATCCAAGTGTACAAGTTTAATTGAAACTGCGCTTTTAATCTCTTTGCTTTGGTCGTACGTGTCGATATCGGTTTACGTCACGGATACTCTGTGTCGGAACGCTCCACAAGGCAAACGAAAACTTTTTCTCTCTCCCTCCCTCCCTCCCTGCCCCGGCTCGGTTTACACCCCCCTCCCCCTTTTAGTTATTCCGTTCAGTCGAGCGAAATGAGAAAATAACGAATTTTCGATGAATCGAAAAGTTTGGGTACGCAGATTAGAAGAAGCGTGCAACGAGATTGCAGTTTTTTAAAAATGTAAAAATCGTTGATGAAAATCAGAGTGGTGTGTATATAAGGGGCGGTGTTGCATGGCCATGTGCGAGAAGTCGCAGTGGATCAGGTCTGGTTATTGTTTCGATAGCGCAACACTGCGAGGGACTTTTGTCACTTTACGACCACTCGAGTAGGAGACGTACCGCGTGGAGCGAGGAGTTTTCAGGCGGAGTAGGTACACGCAAGATCGAGGGGGGGGGGGGGGGGTATTGAAGTGAAAAATGGTAGAGATATCCGTTATAGAGATCGGGATTAATCTAGCGAGGTCTCTTCCCCGATCCGAGCGATCCTTTCGATCCGTTCCCTTTCTACCGAGGTATCGTACGTGTCGTTGAACTCGACCGCGACCCCTCGCAATGATTTTATTCCCCGGCACCGTGTGCCGTCGCCACCGACTCGACTCCGAGATACTCGGCCGCCACTCTTCCTACACCGAACTCGCCCGCGCGCGCGCCCGATCTATCTAGTACATTCCATTCCCGGTAAAAGTCATTCCAGATTTAACAGTCCTCTACATTTACACGTTGCACTGGCACACGTATATTCCTATATATATATATATGTATATAGCTAAACAATTTCTCGCGCTAGAAAAATTCCCTTTCTCATCGATGCTCGTCCAGCTGCGAAATTTCTTTGCCAGAAAAACGCCATCGATTTGCAGATGGCAGTTGCCGTGATTTTATCATCGACGAGTCGACGTTAATCGTGTGAAAAATACGTACGCTCGCAGCGTACAGCAATAATATTCTCGCGGCGCTCCCCGCGAATGGGAATATCGCACGCATATATATATGTATGCTCTCTCTCTCTCTCTATATATATATAAGCAGGAATGCTCGACTTTTCGCAATTGGAGCGGGACGAACGCAGGACGATGACGGAATTTAAAACTTCCGCCTGCACGGCTTCCATCCACCCACGTTTCGACTACTGCTTTTTTCTCCCCCCCCCCCCCTCCCTCCTCCCCTTTTTTATACCTATCTCTCGCAATTTTACTTGCAAATTTATCGCAAATTTATTCTCCCTCCTTCTCACACGCACGCACGTTGCACGCTGCACACCGCACGCACAGTTTTTTCCTTTCCTAGCTCTCTCGAGCGGACAGATTTAACAAGCTCCATCGGTTTCTCAACACACTTTTCTACATGCTCTGGCTCTTCTTCCCTGCGCGTACCCGGCCCATTATATCAAGATTTTTCGAATGCCTGGCGGACGCTGAAATGTAAAAGAGATTTTCAATAAAACGTGGGTAGGAGCGAGATAGCGATAGGAAGGAAGGAACGAGCGTAATAAGCAACAACCAGTGTTCTCTTCTCTCGGCGGAAACTTTTTATCCCTCCCTTCGGGAGAAATTTATAACGCAAGAATAAAAGTTACTGGAGAGGAGAATCGCTGGGATATTACGGTGGGTAAACAGGAAAGATGGTCCTGAAGGAAGAAGTAGCAGCACGTTCGAGAATAGCATGGCCTGGCCGGCCAGCTGCGATAACAGCACTTGGATAAACGGCATAGAAATAAGCTACCTGAAACGGCCAATGGCAATACTATACTTATACCTGACTTAATCTCTGCAGTTTTACCGAAACACAACACTGTCGACTCGAAAAAGCCCAATCTGGGATAAGCTCCAGCCTTTCTCCCCCCCCCCCCTCCTCCCCCACTCTCGTTAACAGCGTCTCGCCTCCCTTTTCAGCCATCGAATAAATAAATAATATATAAGCCACGACGGGAGGAAGTAGGGGAGATACGTTGGAAACTGGATCTCTTCGACTCGTCATCCTCGTCTCAGCTGCTAAGGCTTTGACCTTGAATTCGAGCAACCGCAAGCAAAATATCCACGTTGCGAAGTATTCGTTGGATCGTGTTGCAGGCTGGTCGTTCACGGTGCGCCATTCGAGCTGCTCCAAATGTGTACCGAGAAAGTATATATATATATATATGTGCCTGTACTGCACATATAGAGTGATATTGTACACGTGTTTGCGTTTTTGCATCTCTAATCTCGGGAGGTTCATAGCACGTGGGTGTCCGAAGAAGAGCCGATTAATCTTGGTAGCCGGACGACGGTGAGAGATCTGATAAAGGTTGTGTGTGCGGAACGTATATATATGTGGCGAGGGCCGTCGAGTCCCTCGGGATAAGCAAGTTTAGAACGGGGTGCGACACGCGAATAGACAGCCAATCCACGTACGATTCGTCAGACGCGCCCTTAATCCCGTCACTTTAATTACTCGCGTCACGCGCGCTGGCTTATGGCCTCTCGTCGTCGAACCAATCATCCTAATTAATATCAATCAAAGTCCCCTATTATCCGTTCACGAAGCGTGTCGCAAAATTTCAGCGCCAGAGGAGATTCGACAGTTTCGCGGAGCGGGAGTACAGCTGCACGATTTTCGGACAAATGGGATTGGGCTTAGGTAAATGGGGCCGAATGCGTAAGCTGGTCAAGTATGTACGTGGCTCGCGTTTGCTTCGCTGTTGTGTGCGCCAGAGTGCGGAGTATCAGGACGGCAAGGGTCACTTGGCCCGCTAATCCCGGCCTCGAGGCTCCGTGCGTACAGAGCGATGTTGGTGGCTGAACCCGAAACACACTGCGATAGTGCGCTGCTTGCCTCCACAATTGTCCCGGGAAATTCATGGTAAACAAAGACAAGGGAGATTTTTTCACTCGATTCTTTGGATCGTCCGTATATAGGAATTTTGACGCGCGTGAGAAAAAATCGATACTCTTGACGCTACAACATACCTGACGAATGACAAGGATTCTCGCACGGGACTCGACCCTAATAGCCAAGGGTCACCGGCCGTCCTCCCCCCTCCCGCTCCTCTCGCTTTCACCTTCGCCTCCTCTCTCTCTCTCTCTCTGGCAATTTCAGTCACGTGCGATCGATTATGCGATCGAGTCGCGAATAATAATCTTTCCCACAGTCCAGCACAGAGTCAATGATTTTTAATACGAGCGAGCCAGCTAATGCCCAAGAAAGATTAAATATACTTCCTGAGGAAAAAACATCATGAATTATGCTTAAGAAAGTTTCAGACCGTAATTTAGTGTTTTTAAAAAAATGTGCCTTAATTGTTTTATCGATGGTAATGCAAAAGGGGATTTTTACTCGGATTCTTATTATTAACCAGTGGATGACGTTTAGTCGAAAATAAATACATGGTGTTGTAAAACATGAGATGGATTAGAATTAGCAAAATATCAAATGGAAAGTTAATCGTTTCGTCAATAGTACTGGAAAACGATTTTTATTATTAACAGGTAACTATAGAAATGACGTTCGATTAAAAATATCTACATCGTGACGTAAGATATAGATTGAATTAAGCTTGAAAATATTTCGATGAAAAATGTACAGCTCTACTTTGCGCGTGGAATAATTATTTTTGCAATAGTACCAGAAAAAGATTTGTATTATTAGCGAGCAGCTGATATTTAATTGAGAGTAAATACTCCCTGACGCGTGAAACCGAGCGAATCAAGCCTACAATGTTTTCTCAAAGCGAGTTTTATCTTTGTCAAAAACGAGGGGACGATAATTCCTTCGCATTAGAAAGAGAAAAAAATTGTTATTATTATAACAAGTATATAGCTAATATTCGATTAAAACTAAATAGATGGAAAAGTAAGAATAGAAGAGAGCGAATTAGGGGTATGAAAATTTCAGGCAGAAGTTTAGCACCGGTTGGAGGGGAAAAGGACGCTGAGTCGGACGGTTTCTCATTTTCCGCACTCTTTCATCATAGCCTCCCGGCTATTATACGTCAGTGAAGATTTGCATGAAAGACACAGGCGCCAAATAGGAAGTTAATTGGAGCAGTTGCGGTGAGTGAGAGTAGTGGGAAGGAAGGTAAGACGAATTCTCATTTTCGCGCGGCGCGCACTGCACGAGGTGGGTTAAATCGCAAAGCGCGCAGGCCTTTCAAGTTTCGCGGAACCGCTCTTTAAAGGGACGCGAACAATACGTTAAAAGCCAGCTGCTTCTGCAGAGTATACGTCGTCGGAGCGAAAAGTACAAGGGGGAAGAGGAAAAAAGAAAGACTTTTGGAATTTGCCAAATTTTCCAGCCACGCTATCTCCTCGATAAAAAGTCCCAGTGCCCGCAGCTTACCCATTTTTTATCTCGTCATTCTGTCAGAGGCACAAATATTTCATTCCTTTATCAGCTTTATTGCTTTGGAAATGTTTTTAAGACGCTTCGACGGGCTCTCGGATGAAACGCGACTCTCTTGCGCAATATCTTGAAATCGTTTTCTCGCGAAGGAAACAATATATATATATATCGAGGGCTGCTCTCATTGGGTTTCCCTTTACGGACGAAAGTCAATTGATGAAAGGCGAATCGAGTTTAACGGAGTGTTCGAAGCTTACGGTGTGGGTGGGAGGGAGGGTGTCAAAGATGGCGTCGTTGGTGTCGGAGGAGGAAGAGGCGAGACCGGAAGTAGGGATCGTTACCGAGCGATTCACCGGCTATATAAATATTCCACGGCTGCGTGGTACCGCCAATACTATATGCACATACCGCTTTCTGTCTCCTCGCTCTGGCGTATCCTCTCAACCGTATCGATCCATATTGACACATGGCTCACCGGTATAACCCGAAAGCGTTTCTACCAACGTTTGATCGATCTGTTACCCCCCCCCCCTCCCCCCCACTTACCCCTCTCTTCCAATATCTCAAACAAAAATCACTCCACCACCACCCTACCCTATCTCTCCTCAACGTCCGAATTGCAAGCCTCGCCGTGTATAATTGTGTCAGTGGAGCAACTCTGAAATATTAATTCGTCTCTTCTTGTTTTCTGCTATTTTCTCTCTCGACTAATGCAAAATCAGCGATGCATTTTCATTCCTGAAGAGCTTTCCCGCGCATAATCCATCCTAAAATTCACTTCTCCCGGATAAAGCCTTAACGAAGTCAGTGATGGGAGACGTAAAACTCTCTCGAGGAGAGATAGTCGATCCCTCGCTTAATAAGTCCAATCACTTAAACAAATTAAATAAATCAGCCTCTCGTTCGAAATACCAAGCGAGATCCGGGAAGGATCCTCGGAGACATTTCCACGGATATGCTTTACGGCCACTAAATCTGTATCGAGATTAAATTAGGTTTTTACGAGTTGGAAGAGCTCTCTTGGAATTCCTTGACTTTTAGAGTGCGGCGAAGGGCTCGAATTATCATCGGCTGGTTTTACCTAAATGGCGACCGGTCGTTTACGCGATAGCGCCACTGGACCGAGTCTCTGACGTTTCGAGGAGGAGGGAGGAAGACGTCGATCCGAATAAGGGATACGAGTGGAGTGCAAAGAATATGAACTCGGCGCGGAATGGGGAGAAATTGTGTGGAGTGGAGGTGAAAGTAGTGATGCAGGAAGAGAGAGAGAGGGGGGGGGGGGGAACAGGTGTTTTGGTGACGGATGGGGTGGGGTAGGAGAGGCTCGAAGCGTGAAGCGAAGCCACTTAGGGCGGGACAGATTTCAGCGGCTTAGCATTCGTGGGAAAAAATTCCAAGAGTCGTATACGCGCCGAAAGGCATTCCATAGTGGTACCTGCCGCCGCCGCCGCCGCCATTGCTTTTGCTCAACGGAGAATCGGGCAACCTTCTGCTTCCTGTCCAAATCCAAAGAATAGAAGGATACACTAGCCAGACGTGGATTTTTAAAGGCCGAGAAAAGTCAGCGTGACGCAAAAGCCATTTATCAATGACCCTCCTTTTTTCTCCCTTCTTTTAATATATCTACGTGAAAAAAGAAACTCACCCTACTCCTATATCCCTCTTTAAAAGCACTCGTTTCTTAAAGAAGAAGACGAAGAAGAAGAGTCGACTAATGGCTTTGAATAAGTTTCGAGTTAATTCCGAATTAATTGTTGGGATAATTGAAGCTCTAAATTAGCATTTGGACATAACCGCGGGACTGCATCCAGCGCGCCGAATTACATTACTGGACGGTTATATACATTTCGAGTATTTCGAGTTTCGCCAGCTGATTAGAAATCTTGCTGGAAGCTACGTCGACCGACCGGGCCGGGGCTCTCCTTATCCCGAGGGACTCCAGCTTCCGGTATTCACCGTACCACCCGAGCATATCTCATATAATAGTACGAGAGGCGCTCGCGCTGATAAGCAAACTCTCGAAGAATAAAATATCGATGCGGGGAGAAGGAACAACTGTTTTTATTTCCTCGAAACAACGAGTGAGTTTTCTCGAGAAGATGCGAGTCGCGTTAGGCAAATACTTACCGGTCGGACTATAATTGCGTCGCGCTTCTCGCTTATTGGCAAACTCGATTATCCTCTTGGGCCAAAATACGAAAAAGTGAGCCAGAAGGAGTCGCCCGGACCACAAGCCAACTTTTAATTTCAATCATTTCCTCTCTTCATATAACCCCATCCCCTTAGTTATAACAGCAAACTTTCAATAAGCCATGAGCCATGATCAACTTTTTCATCTTCGTCCTCCTCAATTGCCAATTACCAATTTCTCGCCAGTTGGCGAACATGAATTTAATATAGGAATTTCATAATTCTATTTGATGATATTATTATTACGGGGATTAAGAGGATTGAATTAATTTGGTAGAGAGAGAGAGAGAGAGAGAGAGAGAGAGAGAGAGAGAGGAAATTGATCGCTGGAACGATTGGCCGACGAAACTGTGCGCGGAGAATTGAGAGGAGCAGGATGAGAGTATAGGTGTGGTTATAAGGGATTCCCCGAGTTGGGGTACCTGTTGGAGGGACAGTTCGGAAGAGAGTCTGCGGGGTAGCTAACGGACTATCAAAGATATTAATAGTTTCGCTTTTCCTCTTCTACACAGCGAGGGATGGAATGGGGGAGGGGGTCTCTCACCAATTGCCGAGGGTCAGGACTGCCCGGCCGGACCGCATGCACAACTATATCTCCTTCTTCCTCCTTCAAATAACCGTCGTCCCGTAACTATACCGAAACGACTCACCCACGCTGCTCGTACCTTCCTCTTTTTCCAATAAAATTCTACTGATCTTCATATCGTCTCCTCTTTCCCTCCAACACGAGATTCCCTCATTACCGCGAGATCGCTTGATTTATCCCTCGCGCGCAACGACCGTCGATTCACCACCAACCTGCCTGCAAGAATTTCAAAGTGCACGCGAGACTCGATGAAGATTCACCCTCCATACTCCCGTAATAATGAAACGCGCACCATAAATAACGAGTAAACTGCAATCCTTCGAACCAATTCCAACCCCCCCCCCCCCTCCTCCTCTCCCCCGGCGAATCGCGTTGTTAAATGCCGTAATCGCGCGGGAGAAAATGGTGATTTTGTGGATTTTACGCCTATGCATGTATTGCTATATAGCGGCCTTTGCAAACGAGTGAAATCTATGCTGGGATATGGTCCCTCGCGTGACCTCTGACTGGATTACATTTGTACCGAACGAACCGCTTGATACACCTACTCTGCACGTGTGCGAACGCTTTAAAAGTACGCGCGATTTATACCCTTATTTTTAACAATAAGCACCAACTGGTCTCTCTCGAATAACATCCATATAATTCTCACGATGATAAAACTTGGGAAATTTATGGCATTGGAAAATTTTCCTATCATCGGCGGAGCTTGGAGATTGAATTTAAAAATGTGTCTGTAACGCGTGGATATCAAGTGGGTTATTACTAGGCAAAGGAGTACTTTAACGGTCGTTTAATTTCCTTCTCGTCCCTCTCGTTTCGCAAATTCTCCGTGTGCGCGTGCTGGATCTTTCTTTCTCCCTCTGTTGCTCACGCACACACAGACACACATGGGCACGCGTCACCCATATTCCCTGCTAGGCGAGCCGGCTTGTTCCTCGATTAAGCTCCCGCAGCTTGAGAGAGAGAGAGAGAGAGAGAGAGCGGGCGGCCAGCCTCGGAGATGGGGATTGGGGAGGAGGAGGAACGCGTTTGGAATAAATTTGGTCTCTTAGGAGGAAATCCTTATTTTACGTAGCACTTATTTCCGGAGAGTGGTCGCAACTCGCAGATTCCAGCAAAATTCTTCCCCCTCTCTTCCAAGCGACCATATTTTCTATGCTTTTGAGATTTACACCAACTTTGCAATTTTTCTCTCACTTTCGATGGAACGCGCAACGCTTGAATTTGCGAATTCTGCTAGCCGACCAGCCTTCTCCGCTACACATACAGTTGCATCAAAGAGAAATTTGCAAGTGCAAATGACAAAGTTTCATCGGACTACTCGTTTCCCCCAGTCGTTACAAGCGAATGCGTATGTATGATAACAGTTATGGCCAGGCTTTATCGATACTCCCTCCGTCCAAGCAGCAAGTTTTCCATCCAAATTACCATAGATCGTTATTCGATGCACGCTAGTTGCACGTGTACTTCGCTTTTCATTATCTCACGCGATACTCTCAATAATTTTCATTACGGGAAATCTCAACCATCTCAACTGCCATTCGTATATATGCTTTATGACTCTCATCGATATTATCGTTTGGTTATATATTCGCCAGGAATTCTATGGAAACAATAGAAACCTCCGAGGAATAATAGTCAACGTTTGTCTCCATCTCGTCTCCGATAGGACGGAAAAAAGATTTGGCCAACTCGAGATTCGTATCGCTCGCATGGCTCTCATCGTTTGGTTTTTCGCACAAATTTCGGTAGACAGCGTCGGAAGACTCTGAAGAAACAACCGACTCTCGCGTAATGAAAAATATAAAAATGAGAGAAATATAAGAATATAATCGGTTGAAAATAATAACTTTTCTCATAGAAATTCTGCCAATGGTATTCCTGCAATTTTCATAGTGCAGAATCCCTAATAATCAAGGCTCGTTTCCCTCCCCCTCGCGCCTCAGATATCAGGGCAAGGAAAAGTATTCGGCAAACTTGGGGCGCGATACTTGGCAGCAAACTCCCACTTCTTTTCTCAGATAAAGAATTTAATTACCAATCTTACTCGAAAGTTAAATGAACCTGCTAATCTCTTCACAGCTATCTCACTTTTTATCATTTACCTTGAAACTCGTTCTACGAAAGTTGGGGAGAGAAAAAAAGAAGAATTGTGGAGGGTAAGGAAATTTTTATTGTTTTATCGCAAAGAGAGTCGCTTTTACGAGATTGTTTCGTATCTTGCTGAGCAAGCTAGCTAAGGTATAAAAATCTCGGTAATACTCGACCGAGACACTTATCTGGAATTGGCGAGAGGTCCATTATTGCGCGGCTAGTTGAATTTTGCCGTGGAGCGTATAGGCGAAGCTTTGATCCTTCGAGCCGGCCGTCGTATCGTTGACGGTGATCCGATAAACGAACGGACTCTGAGAATCCGGGAGTCCTTTGGTAGATCCATTTGGAAATCTGGCCTCTGTAGGGAGACACGTAGAGCGCACGACGATTAAATTGTTAACCCCTCGTGAAATCGATTGGAATCTCTATACTCTGTGTGCATGTATATATGCATTACGTTGATGCGCCATGACGTAAGCGGTTGGAAAATGTTGCGATTGCATAGAAATATTTTGGAAGAGAGGTACTACAGTCGACTGGGATAAAGCTGCTGTGTACAGGTACGGCTAGGTCGGCTGGGTCTCTTTAGAACCGGGGGACGACCTTTTCATAAATGTCCGACAGCGTTATTTGCAAATTGCTGCTGAAATCTGGCAAGGTAGAAGGAAGGAATTTGTGAATGTTATCCCTAGCATAATGCGTTATTCCGTTATGAGAGGATGGTGGTGGCAAGGTAAGCGCAGCGAGGGGGAAGGAAAAGGAATATATATATATATATATAGGGACGGTTGTGTGCCGTCGCGTCACGTCGAGTAGCATCCCAACGGTCCGTTTCGGAGAGTATAGAGAGAGAGAGAGAGAGAGAGCCAGCTAGCCGTCCCAATTACAGGGGAGCTCGTAAATATCAAGTTGACCTAATAGGCAAATATTAGCGCAGCTAGAAAGTGCCGGTGGACGATCAACTTGTCGGAATCCCTCATCTAATTCAGTCCCATCCCGCGCTCTCTGTAGTACATCTCGAAGACTCTCCGGCAAACTTGGCTACGGCTGCCATTTTTTTTGTCCACCTCGACAGGCCCGACGGCTGCGATCTCGTATACCACGACTTTTGGCACGGAGGCCGCTCGCGCGGTCGACCAGATACGCTTCCTTTTCACAACTCCCGTATTTCCATCGTTCAACGTGCACGCGCGCCTACGGATGCGTCTATTAATAATGCGAGTAATCGTAATAAGTTATTTCCAAGCGGCTCGATCATCTCGTCGAGTTTCATTTAATTCTAATTTAACGTTGTATTCGACGACTCGTTGCTGTGTATGGTTAGCGAGCAGCGCGGGCCAGGCTCAAGGGTCTAAGAGGCAGTTAAATCTGTTAAATGAAAGTTGGATCCGAGCGGTGTTGGTGCTGGTGCTGCAAAGCGAGCTCCTCCCTCTCTGTTTTCAGCCGTGTGGCACCAGTGGCAAAGTAGCACTACTGCTCTATGTGTATATATATGTATATAGTATCGGTGGTCGTGTATTGTTGTTGTTGCTGGTTGGTGACCATGGTAACGGGGCGACTCGCGCTGTTCAATAAGCTCCGGTAAATTATGAGTCAGTCGCTACTCGGTATTGCCAGCCGTTGCTGACGCCAACTTCGAACGACGAGCACGCGAACGACCAAACGCAACGCAAATAGCTGTGAAACGGACGAATGCCCAGAGCAGAACCAAGCGCGCACGACGCTTCTCTCGCAAACGAATCCTCTCCACACCCACCATCCTACCTTAAAGCGATTACGCGCTGCAATTGCGTAATCGACGCTCTTTCGATAAATCTCCAGCGCAACCGACAAAATATTAATTATCCCAAATTTTTCATTGTTTCCTCCTAATTGCAATTTCTGTAATTGCTACACACACGTGTGTAAGCTCTCGGACGGTGCTTAATGAACTCGTACAGTGACGCGGCTTAATGAATTTCTACCGAAAGCTCTTTTAATGAATTTCTCTAGTAGTGTTTTTCGTGCTGAATCGCCATCTGCTACGTGGCTTGATGAATTTTTTTACAGTGACTAGTATAGTGAAATTCTTCCCTGTGTGCGTGTATTTTTTAATCATCGCGCTTTTTATTGTTGTAACATGAAATTTTAGGATAATTCGTTTGTTCGTCCGCGATAATCCAATTAGGAATAATAAGGTAAATAATTGGAAACGCGGACGACTGTTTCTCGTTTCCTTTGAGAAAGTTTGATCGAACGTATTAGGAGTGGATGGGGGGCTGAAGAGACTGCTGCTTGCCACGTGTCTCTCGACGACACACGTTTCTGAAATTCTTTGGAGAATTTTTCTACTCGTCCACGATAATTCGAGTATAGCGTTGGTATAGGATAAACAATTAGAAACAGTTGATACGTTTTTGCAGTTTTTCCTTTTGGGAAGGTTTGATTAAACGTAGGGCTTGATAAATGGTGACTAGCTCGAGTATTTCTGCGATTTTTCTTTATCGCGCGGTTTCCCGGGGTGAAAAAGGAATAATGGAGAAATCTCTTATAAGCTTCTCGTTTGGAGGTAAGTGTGTCTTTGGTAAAAAAAAAAAAGAGTCGTTAGGGGCGCAGAGAACGAAGGATCTCGTGATTTTCGTATTTCGTATTTGCCGCACGAGCAACTATATAGTTGGACGATTCGGGGGAAGGAGGGAAAGAGAGGGAATGATAAATCTGTGCTATTGGTATTCCGCTTTGTCCTACGAACGCCCCACAAAAGATTAGATGGTGCAACACGTGCGCCCAGCGGTTTGCAGTCTTAAAACGGATATTCGTGGCTGGCCCCCATGAATGCAGCGTTTGTTCGACTGAAAAACCGTTGGAATTGCAGCTGACCAAACGACGTCTCTCGACCATTATCATTCTCCTCTCAAAGTGTCAAACTTTTTATGAAAATCAATAAGTGGATTTTTTGTTTGAAGATTCTTTCGGTTGTAAAAGTACCGAGCGTGGGTGGACGAAGAGCAGTCGTAGAGCTCTTTGGACCAGATTCGAAGCTGCACGGTGAACGCTTTCATCAAGGAAGCCCTTATAGACACGAGAGGGAAGATCTCCGCGCGCAACGTATCCTTGTCCGCAACTCCTCGGACTAATTAGTAAGTCCCCTCCCCCCTCCCCGTAGCTATACGACACCTGTCTCGTCTCAATTAAACGGAAAATCCTATAACGTTTAATACCCGCTTCAAAACCTATTATACCCGGTTAAATTAATGCTCGTTCCATTATATTGTTCGTCACAATTTTTCCCTCTTTCGGCTAGTTGCAAAATCCATTCGGCGAATTTACGAAGATTTTTAACAACGACGAGGACAATTTTGGGGATACCATAGACGCGTACGACAGGGAAGATCCAAAAACATACGATCGCTTGCTACTCTTCGGAGCAATTAGTGAGTCATGTAGCAATATCGCACCTGCCTCGTCTCAATTAAACCAAAAATCCAATAACGTTCGGTACTCGCTCGAAAACGCGTTACTTCCGGTTAAATTAATGTTAATTCGATCACACGATTTAATGACAATCTCTGGCCACTTTGCCCAGTTGTAACGTCCATTAAACGAATTCAGGAAAGATTTTAGCAACGACGAGCAAAAAGCGCTACGGCAGTAATTCTACATCAAGGTTTTTTAACGCAATAATTTCAAAGTGAATTTATTTTCAAGGGAAGCCCTTTAGTTCCCTGGCGAACGGATTCATCGAAATGAACGTCTCACGGCTGGGATATTAAAGATTATTTCCCGCGAAAATGAATGGACACGGTGGTCTTGGTGGATCCGGCGAGCGCGCGCGCGCGCCACGCCAACGGTCAGAGGGCACGCCAGCGGTGGCTACTCTACTGCGAAATGACAGAGAGAGAGAGAGAGAGAGAGAGAGAGAGAGAGAGAGAGAGAGAGAGAGAGAGAGAGAGAGAGAGAGAGAGAGAGCCGCAAAATTTCTGTTGGAACGCGCCGCGTATATTTTAACGCGCTCTGATTACTTTCATAATTGAACCAGCCAACGTTCAATTTATCCCTGCCCGAAATTTTGATTGTAATCGCAACTGAATCACGACAGTAATATTTTATCAGCGTACATGAATTTTTCGTCAGGACAAATTGTGTCTCGCGTTTTAGTCTCGTTATTATTTAATTTGTATACAATTAGTTTATTACGTGTTTACATAGCCTTGCTTCTTCTCTCCCGCAATCCAGTTTTAACCTGCTAGGACGTGCAATATGGTCATTTCAATCTTCCTGAATTATCGGGATTGGTATCAAAATGTCGCTTCTGGCGATAACAAGCCGATCGTGAATTTTAATTGGTCGATCGCTGCTTCGTTGCTCGATTCAATTCAGATAATTATTCCCTTTGCCTCTTTCAAAAGTTTCAAGTCTCTCTCTCTCTCTCTCCTTTCTACGTTCAATTCAACTTCTTCGTCCCTTTAAATTACCTTAGATTCTTAATTTTATTTGCCTGATTTCCCTGACCCTTTATTCTTTCTCTCGTTTAATACTCGATAAGAATTCTTCTCTTCTCATTGATCGTTCCACAAAACTTTGGTACTGCGAGTGAAATTAACCTGTCCGGCTATTTTCTACCAGCAATTTTTTCTTCCATAGATTCACCCAATTTAATTGACATACTCTTGTGAGCACTTATTTATTTACTCCAATTTACCGAAAGGGCCGTTTTACATTTTCCCTGAACACCAGTGATGAAAAATACTTGCAATGCCATCGCGTCCTCTTTTTCTCGGACACTCTTCTCTTTTAAGTGAATTTCGAGAAAACTTGATTTGTATATTTATAGTATTATTAAATATATATATATATGTATATATATACAGGGTGTCCGACGAACGATGGTCATGCCTATACTATCGGACAAGGGACAAAAATTTAAGTAAAAAAGTTCCAAAAACTTTTTTGCTAGCACCCTTAGTTAAAAAGTTACTTTCACAATTAAAGATTATTAATTACAGTAGCCTTTCTTAAAGAGAAAGATTGTTTTGGTTGCATTGTAAGGCCTAAACTGCTAAGATTCTGTGAATTAGAATACTAAGAAAAACACAAAGTCAAACATCCACTTGAGCCTATGGTGTGTTTATCGTTTGATTGTTTTTATGGCGCTTGCACTCGAAACTGCCGATCGGCCTTCAACCACATCAATAGTCTCAAGTGTATGTATGTTTGGCTTTGTGTTTTTCTTAGAATTTTTATTCACAGGAATCTTAGCATTTTTGGCCTTAATAATGCGACCAAAACAATCTTCCTCTTTAAGAAAGGCTACTGTATAATCGATAATCTTTAATTGCAAATAACTTTTTAACCAAGGGTGCTAGCAAAAATTTGTTTACAACTATTTGACTTGGATTTTTGTCCCCTATCCGATGGTATTGGCATGGCCATCGTTCGTGTGGAATACCCTGTACAATAAATGAAGCTTTATTTATTAAACTAATTTCAATAATATTAGCCTTTAATTTCGATGTATCTGATATTCAAGGGGATTCCCCCAATATAGAAAGTTGCAAAGCTCGAGGGTAGAGTGCGCGAGAATCGCACCGCGATCTGACCGCCGCTTTGGAACACTTAGTTAACCTAGCGACAGGCCAGCAGGTAGAGTTCTCGACAGAAATTACCGTTGCACAGGGTGCAGAGTTCGCACATTATTTCTTGTCACGCGACCTAACTCTGACGACGCCGAGAATTTAATATCAACATATTCTCGCACGAGACCCGTGAATTTAACGAACGTGTCCCTCGAAATAATTATCCGAAGCGTTAGCAAGAGAATTACTAATGCTCTTATAATTAACGCACAAAGCTTCTGTTTAAACTCACTGCGCTAGAACGCTTCTTCTACGTTTTTTCCGTAAGGGGAAAAATAAGCGCGCGAGCGATAATAAGAGAGAGCGATAACTCTATTATAGTTTACTTTTTAATCCCCTCTATCCGATCGCGAAGATTTAAGCCATCCGTTTCGGTTTTTCAATTCATCCTCCACAAGTCTTTTACTGCATTATTTAAATTTACATTTTTCTCCTCCGGCTAGGTTTTCGTTTAATTGGCCTATAGACCATCCAACTCGAGTGGCAAGAGCAAAGTAGCAGAAAAGCAAGCAACGACTTTTTCGCGGGAAAGTAAGAAAGACCACGAGGAAGGTCATGTACGTAATTAACAGAGAACAACGCGCAGAACAAACGCAAGAATAAAGCATCTCCACTCGTGTGCCCCGTCCCCCATCCCCATCTCCTCTTCCATATTTCTACAGCAGCCACTCCAGACAACTCGTCGTCCATCTTTTTCTTATATGTGTATATACCTCTCCTCGAGTCACTGGAGATTCGTACACATTTACCCATAATTTGTTTCCTCGCTTTCCGCTATTTCTCATTGCGAGGCACCTCGTCGGAGGAGAACGTACTTTGCGTAATTGCCCCTTTCTTCAGTGCCCCTACTTCTTACGTGGGCTGAGAGTACACCTAGACACTTTTCTCTTACCTTAGCCAATAATTAGTTAGCCTACGAAAATGCACACACGTACAGAGCCACTTTGCTCAATAAAGTCGACGAGACGTACAGGACGACCGTGTGCGGGATGTTCGATTAACCTAAAAGTGCAATTTTACGACGATACGGATACAGAGTGGAAAAAATGAGTGGAATAAATTGGTTCAGTCGATAGCAATTGTTAAGTGATATCGATTTAATCAAGGGAAACGATATTTAAGGAAGAAATTCGTTTTGAAATAACGAGACAGCGACGACGCGCGCGCGCGACGACGACGGCAGCGTGGTGGAGCGAGGAGAATGGCAGCGAAGGAGTGATTGGTCGGCTTTGGATTCTGCTGCCTGTGGTGTCGACTGTGTCGAGAGAAGTCCGGCCGGCGCCGAGCCTCGCCGAGCCTCGCCGAGCTCACCCGTACGACGGCGAGGCTTCGCGAACCTGGCCGAGTCGGGCCGAGCGAAGACGAACGGGCTGTCCCGCGCTTGGCGTTTCGGCACAGCGGCAAAATCACGCAGTTTCTCGTTGAACCTGGTCTCCGGACGGTCGGATGACCGGTGTCGATTACTACTTTCCGACGTTTCTGAAATTCAATTTCTTCCGGTTTGTCAACGCCACCCCCAACCCCTTTCGGCATCTGCCTAATCCCTCGCATCCTCACGCGGTCACGTGCGCGAGTGTTGTGATGTGATTTTACATATTTTCGCGACATGTCACGTACCATTCGAGGCAAGACTCGTGCATTTTCGCCAATAATCAACCCTCTCACGCAGAAAGGCCACTATTCCTCGCTTAATCTTCCCTATAAACGAAATTCTGCTTGCCAAGGGTCGACCCTCGTATTTTCTTCAGTAATTTCAAAAGGTCTATAAAAAAGTCCCAGTCTTCCAGCGTTATAAATCACGCTTAGCCGGAAACTTTGTTATTTCCTCCTCTATTCGGTGAACTCTCGGAGTCTTCGCTTTCCACGTTTTAGCCTGCTTTCGACAGTTGGAATAAACGAGTGTTATTGGTCGGCCGATGTTATTGACCTTAAGATAGATTCTGCATACAGCAATTTTTCCCCGGTAACCTACTCATTCTGTGTTCACCAATGAATCGGGTCTGCTTGGATTTTGGATCACTTCCCGGGGCTTCCTTATCATCGCTGGAAGTATCTTTTGATACCCCGCGGAGAATATCGATCGGTAGGGTTGCAATTTTTCCGAGTGACGATGAGCGTGCCGAATAAAAATCGTAGCGTAGGCGAATGGTTATCGGTTATTCTCTCACGCAATTTCCCTCTGCCTTTCCGCGTACTCGCAATAAGAGAGTCACAGATTTTTGCGTCACGAGTGTTAAAACCGATACACGCGTTGAATAAGCACCGGGGAGAGCGAGAGGCGGTTAAAAGAAGCTTATTAGTTTGTGAATGTGCGAAGCTCGGTGCGGGACGACGGTGCTTGTTAAATAAATCATTACACTAGTCGTGGGAGAGAGCGAGAGAAATTATATAGGCTGACACACACAATACGGAGTTGCATCACTGGGGAAAACAGAGGCGATTTTTTAAACCCCTAATTACTCCAAGTGCGTTTCTCGTAATTGTAATTACAATTAGCACTATTGTCTCTTTGTAAGCAGACGTTCGCGTCACGTACGTAGGTATATATCGTTTGAAATATTGCCACTCTAATCGAAAAGCATGGAGGAATTAAATTGTTTCGAAAAATAAATAAAAATCCTCCCAATTTCCTGCAGGAATTTATCGCTGGGGGCAGGGATGATAGAGAACGGGCTTAACCGGTCGCACTGGACGATTTATCGTAAGCAGTGTCTAGCTGGGACGGTCTCCCGCTCTTTTTTCTCTCTCTCTCTCTCCCTCCCTCCCTCGTTTTTCCCTGAAAACGAGTCTAGACGGCTAGGTGGAAATAAGGCAGGAGTAATTGTCACCGGACCGTTCCGATAACACCTCCCACACCATTACGGGATTGCAACCGCGACGATAAATTACCACTCGACGCAACTCTTCCACTAAGATCCAACCAAAGGCGGCACCACCACCACCACCTACCCTTTCCTCGCAGCTACTTTCCTCTACGTTTGCTCCCTCCAACCGACCAACCAACCAAACTTCCTAATGCTACCGACTGCGAGATTTATCCATGCTTTACAGGCTTACTCCATAAACTTGCATTCAAACTACTAATACCGCTTCGATTTTCGCTTTCCGCTTCGTAAATTTCACTTATCTATATATTGAAATGTATTAATTCGCAATAGTGCGTCTCTTTCTCCACTTTAACATTAACTAAATTTTTGAAATCCCGTTTACGCGGACCAATCGAGTACTTTCAATTATCATAATCGAGCGAGAAACGCTAGCCAAGAGATTAATAACTGCTGTTAAAGGAATTCCTCGCGAGATAGCACTGCATCCTGCAAGTTTTCCCGCGAGATTTTTCGCTCCGAGTCCAATCGAACTTGTTCGCACTTGCGATTGCTGTTCGCATTAAACTTGTAAGCTACAACCGACGCAAACACATTCGCATCTTTCACACACACAAAGACGAACTTTTCAAACTTGTTAGGTTCTCTTCCTACGGGAAGACACTCGTCTTTGTGTGTCGATCTAAAGTTATTTATTTACCAATTCGTCGGTGTGAATACTGTCTTTCGTCGAGAATATAATCAATGTTTTTTTTCTTCTTTTTTTTCTTTATGCAAGCATCAACTTTGTGTCTTTCTTTGTACTTGATTCCTGCATCCTAAACAAAAGCAGTCCAGCTTGATTCCGAGGGTTTTTCTTCGTTCTGTTCATTGTAATTGTATAATTCCACGATCAAACTCGTTGTGTTCTTTACAGGAAGACACTTGTCTCTTTGTGTGCGAAGATTCACGAGTTATTTATTTATCAATTCGTAAGTGTGGATACTGCCTTTCGTCGAGAATATAAGCATTATTTTTTGTTTATGTGCAAAGATTAGCTTTATATCATTCCTCGTACTCAATTGTTGCTCTCAAAACAAAATGATTCCAACTTGATTTTGAGGTTTTTTCTTCGTTCCGTTTATCATGAACGTACGTGTATTCTACGAAGAAACTTTTTATATACTTTAGAAGAAGATACTAGTCTCATTGCATGTTAATTCCAAACTAATTTATTAGCGTAGATACTGCCTTTCTCGACTAGTAATTATTTTTTATTTATATTAATATTTCAAGATTATAAACAACATTGTGCGATTCTTTACACTTCATTGTTACTCCGGAAATAATAAAATCTCAGCGTAATTTTAAAGTTTTGCCATTCATTCTTTTTATTACAACCATAATACTACGATCTTTTACGATTTGATTATCAACTTATTTATCAACGGAGATAACCCCTTTCTAATTGAATTATAAATAATTATTTGTGTTAATTATATGCAAATATTAACGTAGCGTAATTCTTCGTGTTTAATTATTGCTTCGAAAACAATAAAATTTCACCACAACCAAAGTTTGGTTTTTTGTTCTCTCTTTATCATACCCATATAATAGTACACGAAACTTGTTGGATTCTTTACAAGAAGAAACTAGCTGTTACGCTTTAATTCCAAACTTATTTATCAGTTTGGATAGCATCGCGTTCGCCTCAGATATACAGTAGCGATCGCGCAAGCTTCAGGCTACTCTCTTTTAAAAAAAACATCCACAAATACTGCTTAAAAATAATTGCAAAAGTTATTTTAGAATGATCAACGTAGTAGCTTGCGTGTTTCAGCGTTCCTCGAATAGAATATTATTTGTGAAAATACAAGGGTATAAAAAACTGCCCATTTTTCAAAACCATGAAACATATGTGTACAAAAAAAAAATACTTTAAATATATATTTTCTAGTGGGTAATTAACGAAACATTTTTCAGAGCGAAAATTCTGATCAAATGCACTTTTATATTTGCAGCTTCCACAAAAACTAACGTCGATTAACTTTTCAAGCGTAATTCTACCTCGAGAACAATAAGAAGCAAAGAAATTTCATGGAGAACAAATATGGAAAATGGCTCTGGCTTGAAAACTTTTCACCCTTCTTCTGTTTATCGACAATGCTCGAAAGAAAGTTTGAAAACAATTTATCACTCATCTGTCTAGCCAACTTTTTTTGCCACATTAAATTATTTTCAATGACAGACGCATCGTTAAATTCTCACTTACAACACAGAGTATAACGAGTGGTTTTAATTTCAAGCGGGATTTGGTGGAAATTACGTTCCACCTCACTTGGCCTATTTTCCAAGTAGATCGAGCATTATAACCTCCGCCCTTAAATAACTACGTATAATCATTTAATGCAGCACTCGGCACAGATCTTTGCCTCTGCCCACGCGCTACCAAACTCCTCCTTCTTACATTGCTCGTCTCTCCTCATGAATTACACATTTATCCTTGCTCCCCCACCCCTCAACTCGTCACTCGTCACTGCTTCGACGAAACCAACGATTCATTCATGGAATTCGATTCATCGAAATTTCTACGCCTCTCTCTCTCTCTCTCTCTCTCTCTCTCTCTTATTCATCCTCCTGGTTAAATTTGATTTTCTCTCCTTCGCACGGCGTTGATATCAAGTCGCTATTTATACACGGACGCGTTGAAAAAAAAAATGAATCACGCGAATCTGTCCAAACGTCATTCAAGGATTTTTAATTCACTTGAAAAGAAACGGAGAAACTTTCTGTTGTCCGATTAATCGCGAATATTTATAATAGCACGGGGGGGAAGGGGGGAAGAAGCGAAGGAGAAAATACAGGAGCGGTGTACCGAAAGGATTGATTAAAAGTGAGCAAAGCTCGCGAATGTTTGCAAGCGCAGCTATTAAATTGCTCGAGTTTTTGCCACGGTCGGGAATAGAGAAGCGAGTTTGAACGCGCCAAGAGTGCGCGCGAGAGAGAGAGAGATGGGGATGAGAGAAGAAAGTGCTTTGTTCGGTCGACTATCCATTGTTGTCATAAACGCGACTGGCGGTCCTCCTACGGCACACTTGCATCGACCTCCACGAATTTACCACGACAAACTACCGCCGCGCTCCGCCGCTGCACGAGCGTTCGTTTACCCTTCGCGATCCTCGAACCCACTCATTCGTCGATATTGCTAAATAACAATAACACGGCAACGCGCGCGCGTTTTCACCTCGTCGAACCTCGGGCATTCGATTATTAACTGAAATGCCAATTAAATTGCAGCAAATTTTCCATACAACCACTGGCAGCTGATGAAAAAAATGGTCACCTTCCAAATGACGCGGCGCAACATTGTCGCGCGAAATTAGCAGGGGAAACACAGGGGAAAATCGACGAGAAGGAATTTTCTGAAATTTCTTTGCGTGACGTTTGCGCGAGGGAAGAGGAGAGATAAAAGAGCAGACATGGGAACACCTCGTAGACATTTGAGTTAAACTGCATAATGCGCGAGCGTTGCATACCGTGGCGGAAAACAGTTATGCACGTGCACGGTGCTGCTGCACCACTGAAACACCGCGCCACGCCACTCACCTTCGCACTCGCGTTCTCTTAGCACACAGCTTACTGTGTGTTCCGTATACGTGTAACTGTGTAAGTTGACTTGGAGGAATCCTCGCAAGTCGACCGGTAGATCACCAGCCACCACGTGCCTTGCATAGAGTCTTATAGAAATATTTTTCCCAATTACAATTCTTCGTATTTCCCCTTTTAAGTTGATTTGGGGGCATTCTTGTAAATTGACCAGGGGTGAATCAGCGACCAGCCACCACGTGGCTGCTTACACCAAATATTACGGAAATATTTGTCGAAATGAGAATTGCTCATTTCTGTCACAAGTTAAGTCGGAGGAATCTTTGTAAAGTAACGAGTGTTCGGTAAAACAAATCACGTACACATATTAACGTTTTACTCGCTTCGTTAATTGTGTCATTTAAGTAGGTGAAAGCGTTGCGAGTCGATCAAAGCATCAGAAACAGTCCACGCGTCTTACATGGTATATTAGAGAAATATTGGTGAAAATGAGAGAATAGCTCATTAGCGTTCGTTAATGTTTCTCCTCTTTAACGTTTAACCACGCGACTAAAGGGACAGAGTTGTAGTTGTATGAGTCGTTAAGCGGTTGGTAGTGCAACGTTTAATTGGTCAATTCCTCGAGGCGTAAGGTGCATGGAGCAAGGAAAGAGCCGTGTATCGGTCCTCCTCTTCCGTCCGTTACGTCCAAAGTCCCGAAACAACAAGATGGATGGCAGACGTCAGTGTCCGTTAATTTTCGTGCAACAGTCCAGTCGAATGTTTTCAAGAAGAAAAGGACAAGGTCTTCTTAATGGCAATCTTGCCATTCCCACCGCGCAAAACTTTCATCGCTAAAAATTCTCCCGTTTCCTCCACTATTCTACCATTCCACACTGTCTCTTCCACTTTTACATTTTCATTAACTCTCTCACCAGCTGAACTTTCCCTCAATCTTTTCCCGCAGACCTTCCTGTGTAACGTTCGATGGATCATTTGCTCGAAAGCCATAAATTTGTCCATTTTTACTTCCGGTTCCTTTTTGTCTCACGGCGTCCGAAGTATATTCCACTCCATTACTTTGGAAATTACTCTGCTAAAAAGTAGATAGTTGAGAAGTGCATATAAGGATGAATTTTACTCTAAAATTACGAAGGAATTATGTTGGATCGATGGACATTTTGGCTCCGAAACCGAGATAAAAGTGATTATTGGAGTATCATGAAATGGTCATTTCTGGTGTGAAGAACGAGCTCTCTCGAGCTGACCGAGCATCGCGCAGACTCTTTTTTCATTTCAAATCAAAATACGCGTTAGGGCAGCGTTAGGACGGGTCCACCTGCTGATTTCGGGGGAAACACAACTAATGACCCAGCACCAAAAATAACAAAACGTACCGAGCATATGTAATCGCTTGCCTCTTCCACCATGTCGTTATTCATTTATCAAAAAGAATCCACGAGTAGAAACATTTCTTCGTTGTGTGTGTACAGATAATTTTCCGATAGATAAAATTGAGTTGTGGTAAGACGAGGAGCAAAGTTGATAATTTTAGCTCGACAGAATTCTAGCAGAAATAAACCGACGACGTGACATCGAAATCGCTAAATAAATCAAGCGCGAGAATAACATTCTTCTTGTCGAATTACGATCGTGCAAAAAGTTTCATTTTTTCCTCGTAAATTGGCTGGTGTGCCGTGTTTTGGCCGAGGTCAAAGGGAATAATCAAAGTCATCTGCAAGATCACTCGTTAATCAATTAATGGGCTAGATCCTATTTGACAAACCAAACCAATGTCGCACAAACGTCTCAATGAATGCAATTTACGGTGTAATAGCAATCTATTCCGGACATGCTCCAAAATTGTCTTCGTCTGCTCCAATGTAATCTCCGCTCCGCTGCTGCAATTCACGTATTATTTTAGCAACGATAGTTGGCATATGTATCGATTGACTCTCCTCTCTCCAAAATCGCACGTTAATTTCGCAAAACGAAAACTCGTGGATCGTTCGATCGAAAAATTCTTTCTCCTTCACGCTATCTTATCAACGAGCACTTTCGGCTCTCCTCCAGTTTTCAATCGGTGGTGGAGGATAGCAGGTAAATTATACAAGTTACTCCTGATAAGTTAGAAACTTGCGAGATATATGTATAATCCGTGAGGAGAGCGGTGGTGTAACGCAACGTCTTTGCAAAATATGGCGACTAACTTTTAACAGTGTTTTATGTATGGAAAGCTCTAGTTGCTAATACCCCCCCCCCCCCCCCCAAACTCCACCGGTGTAAGCAAACTTCAATTCCTACCTCCTCCTTCACGGCTCGTAGAACACAAATGTTCTAATAATTTAACCTATCGGCACTTTGTTCAAACGAACCATTAACCATTACGCTCACTTTAAACCAACTAACCGATTCTCCCAGATTTTCCTCGCTTTATTCAAATCCAATATTTATCTAATTTGCTCGTATTCCTCGAGTAGTGTCTATGCTCGTTAAAAATTTCGATACAACCATTTGGCAAATTTATCTTTCCGATAAGGGCCAATATTCTTAGCTTTTTAAACACTCGTGCGAGAATTCCAGTTAAAACCGAGTTAAAACGATAGATTAATGTGTGTTTTCTTTTTTTTCTGTTTTTTGTTTTTTTTTCTCTCTCTCTCTATCGGCTAACAAAGCAACGCGTAATTATGAGGAGAGGAAGATAAAATGAGAGAGAGAGAGAGAGAGAGAGAGAGTGTGTGTGGTTGCAGAAGAGAATGAAATTCTAATTGGAAAATTTCAATTTTGTTAAAAACTTGTCTCTTCTCTGAATTTTACGAGCTATTTTCACATATAAATTGAGAGAAATGCGTTTGAAATTTCCACTTATCACACGGAATAAACATATAAAGACAACAATTAATGCAGCTTTATTCGTTTGGTTGCTCACCATTATCCGCTCACATCTCATTACTAGCTTGGTGCAACACCAAATTTTGCAGTGTTTACTCATCGCGTTTTAATTAAACATAGTTGTGAGAGGTATTTTTCCCGTTACTTGTTTTTTTTTCCTCCGTTCTTCATAGTTCGGATTTAGCTCCTCGCACACGATATAGTGGATGCTGAATTTCTGAGCTATTCACCCTCCCCATATTATATATATATATACATATATATATATACGTGACGTGACGATTCTGAACAAAGGCAATATTCCCGCGATATCAATAAGAACTCAAAACTTGGACACTCGAGTTCTCCCCACTAATATTCCCTCGCTATGTACCAGTGTGAAGAAAAAGTTGAATAAGAGTAAAAAGAAAGGATAAAATAGATGAAGGAAGGGTTGATTTTTTGCAGATTTTCTCAAGGTAGATTTTTACTGGAAAACAAGAAGAAAGAAAGGATAATTTGCTGTCTTCTCTATGGTTCGGATTTAGCTCCTCGCACGATATAATACACGTTGAATTTCTGAGCTCTCCCCCCTCCTTCCACCCTACTATACTATATATACGTGACGATTCTGAACAAAGGCAATATTCGTGCGATATCAATAAGAATTCAACTTGGACTCGGGACCTCCATACCAATATTCTCCAGCTGTATACCGCCACGAAGAAAAAATTTAATAACAGTAATAACAAAGAATAAATCGATTGGAGGAAAGTATGAATTTTTTGCCGCTTTTCTTACAAAGTTACTTTTTATTCGAAAACCAGGAGGAAACGTTAATTCGTTGGATCGGAGCGTTGGCACGCGTGAGAAACTGGGAAGAGACCATAAGTGAAATGATTAACGAGTCGGTTGAAAATAAATTCGTGTCCGGGAAGTTTCACTGGACGTTTGAAGTCGGACGATTGTTCGCATAATGGATTAAAATATCAAAAAGCGCAATAGTAAAAATGTTATTTCTGCTTTTTCTCTTCCGGAAAAATGCTTGCATGCTGTTGTCAAGGGGGTTGATTTGCAAAGCGCAATAATTGCATTAACCGCGTTAAAACAAATACGGAACCCGCGCTGGCTTGTTTGCCCGTGAAAATTCGCGCCAGCGACGGACGAACGTCCGCCGGCGGACATCCCTCCCCCTCCCTCCTCTTCCACGCCTATTCGCAGCAAACTCTCGGAAATTGGCGGAATCAGATTCAATGTTTACCGGAAGGAAATTTCCACCGTTGTCCCTTTTCAGATTTCTCAGTCTTCTTGCGTTTACTTCCTTTTATTACCACATATAACAATTTTCTTATATCAACCTTGCTATCCGAAATAATTCTTTTTTTTGAAAATATATGATTGGCACAATGATAAATTTAATTGGAAGAGATTAATTAGAGGCAATTGGGAAATTCGTTAAATTTAATTGTGTTTTGGGAAGCGGAAATTCGGAAGCTGGGCAGAATATCAACAATTAACTGAAGCCATTGGTTATCGAACTCTCACCGCTACTAGTATATACACCAAGCTAACGATTCATTAAATAATGTATAGAAAACGTCAGAATACATTTCGCTTGGTCTAAAATCCAAGTTCCATAAATCTTCGAGTAGAAGGTGTAATCCAATTAGTTGTTTGGAATTTTGTGAGAAAGATGAAAATGGGGATAATCGAGGAAGACTGCGATTTATCTTCCGACCTTGACGAATGTAGAAAACATTGTAGAATACATTTCGGTTGGTCTGGAGTCCGAGCTCGATGAATCTTCATCTCGAGCAGCAATCTAATTAGCCTTTTGGAATTTTGTGAAAAGGATGAAAATAGGGATGATCGAAGAAGACTAGGAGTGATTTTCTGACGTTGACGAATGCAGACGAGAGGCTCACCCGTCATTTCCGTGTTTAGTTGGCGAGGGAAAAATTTGTCGAGAACGCACCGTCACTCGGAAACTCGTTATTGTCGAAGAGGGTTTTCCTGAAAACTATTTCGAAGCTTGTAACGAAGAGCGGCTCTTTTCACTCGTCGAGTCAGCCAGCTGGGACTCGCGTTGACAATTATCGATATTGCTGCTAGCTGAAACGAGAAAGCCACACGCGAGCGAAACAATCATCGCGACCGGGATAATCCCTCGGGAAAGAATCATTGGAGAACTGCGAAATTATAACAAAAGGCTTTTTCGTTTCAGCTGTGATACATATATATATATATATATATAGTAGCGTCACCAATATCAGGGCTGGAAAATTCATAGGATTTTTTTTCTCTTTAAAAAATAGAATTCTACATGTGAGGGGTAGTCAGGGGCAAGAAAAGTTTACGGTTGAATCGAGCGGCAGGCAGGTTTCGTGGAAGGATGCCGTAACGCCGTAAATTCAACAGGTTCAGTCTACCAAAAGCCAGAAGAGTTCTTACCCTGAGCTCTTTCGCAAGAGCCACTGGACTATACGCCACGTAATATCTTTTCTCTGCTCTCTCTCTCTCGCTATATATATATATATATATATATATATATATCTATCACCACCACCCCCCCCCCCCTCCATCAACCACCGCTAAAAATGCTCACTTGCGTCTACCCCGCCGAGAATTTCAAGTCGAAGGCGGTCACCGTCAAATTGCGTCATGGAAAATCGAAACGGAAGCCGAAGCTTTTGTCCGTTAAGGAGAAGCTACCGAGAGCCAAGGAGACTTCCGGTGACGTCGATAAGCTCCAGAAAAATCAGGTAAGCTTTTTGCATGACGTGATATTTCGCTGGAGTGAGAAATGTTGGAATTTTGGCCGCATTTCGGTGCGTATATGCTTTGAACGAGTTAAACTTGCTAGAGGAGGAATGGATGTAAACGGAATTTGGCCGAGGAAGCAATTGGAAAATCTCTCGTTGTCTGCAGTAGTGTTCGCGTGTGGAGGAGAGAGGGAGAAAGGGCACACAGAACCGTACAAATTTTCTCCACTCTCTCTTCCGACTGAAAATCCTTTTCCAGCGGATGATTCCTCTTCTTGCTCCTCAGCCAGCTGATTCATCTCTTTTTAGCGAGCATCGCCAAAGGAAGCTTATGAACTTGCAATCCCTCACGATGCAACCTCGCTTCTTCTTCCTCCACCGAGCTTTCTCCGTTTCAAAAAAATCCTCTTTGTATTCCGCTCTCTATCCTCGCTTCTTCGCTTCCTCCTCCTCCTCTCCTCCCCCGTGGAACAGTCGATTCTTCTCTACGAATTTCCGTCGTCCGTTTCAGCCGGCTATAAATCAAATTAAACCAAGAGAACAGTGGCTTTGCGCTGTGTTACGTGTATCAAGAAAGCTGGAGGAATAAAAGTGAGAGAAAGCAAAGGAGATTAGCGAAAAAAAGTTTGATAAAAAGAGTCGAGTCTCCGTTATTTGCTCTCTCAAAGATTTCCCAAGAAAGACTTACTCGACTAATAATACCACTGGGAAGAAGGAGAACAGAGAAGAAAATCCTACCAGATGATATGGACAATTTTTCCTAAGTATACATGTGCTCTGCTATACACACATATATATATATATATATGTGTGTGTGTGTCTATAGGTATAAGAAGGGATTGGATAATCTTTCGTACGATCGGAGAGATGAGAAACTCAAGAAGACTAGCTTTAGAGCGCACATATATACATATATATTACTATACTCGCGTGTATGCATGTGTACGTCCTTCATACTATATAGAGAGCGAGAATTTTGCATTGGGTAGTCGAGAGGAGTCCTTCCTTCCTTCCATGCCAAGGCTGCCTGTATATTGATTCGATCGCATGAAAAGCGTAAAATCACAGCCTACGAAAAGAGAGAGAGAGAGAGAGAGAGAGAGAGAGAGAGAGAGAGAGAGAGAGAGAGAGAGAGAGAGAGCCCCTATTGCAAATTCTTACCATCAACTTGGTCACAATCCAAGGATATCGACTCGAAATATTTCCATGGAATTTCACCTGTTTTTTTTTCTTTCTTTTTTCAACGTAAAACCATTTCACTCCGTTGTCAGAATTACAGCGACTGTTGATGTAAATTAAAATTTTTTCACAATTTCGTAGTACTTGTCCCTTTTTCAAGTATACGTTGTGGCAATCCAAAGTGTTTAGCTTTCATTTGGATTATTTGCATGTTGTTTGGTTTTTCGCATTATTTTTTTACTATAATGATGAGGGAACACGGGACAAGTATTCATCGTACAAATGTTATAAACAAAATAGAGACTTGATAAAATGACAATGTTTTTTTTGTTTTTGAGATAATCGTTCGAAAATTGGTGGAAGGTAGTTTTTGCGGTCGCTGAGATTACGATTTTCAAATTTAACAATTACGGACGCAAGATGACGGTGAAATTATGAGAATTGAACCGGATCTGATTAAATTTGATCATTTGATCGGTTTGGAAATTTAACTTTAAATTTCCAATCCCCTCCCCCTACAAGCTTCGAGAGAATAGCAAATTTCAACTAGTTCCGTTAAACGGAAATATGTGTGCTTCAAAGGGGCAACTTGTTCCCCTGCTGTCTAATGTAAATTTACGATAGTCGTAGATTACAAAGCGCAGACTGACGATTGTCATTGTAATTTTAGGAAAGGGGAAAAAATCACAATGGACGTCGCGCGTTGTCCGTAAAGTCGATCGATTAACATATGTAGAGCTGAGCTTTCAGGTATTTCGTCGTCGTTAAATTTATGCGGAGCGAAGCGAAGCACTGCAGATTGATGACACTAAAAGCTTTCGACTTTCCATCCACTTCCAATCACGACGATCGTCCAACTAAAATACTTCTCATACTCTTGCATTGCACCAATCTCCGCAGCGAATTCTCTGGAAATTTTTTAATAAAACCGAAGCTTTTTCCCTAAGCAGCAATTTTCGGACCGATGAAAATTACGCGTTGACAATTTTCAGCTGGTCGAGCATCAATTGTGACGGATGAAAATAATTGGCGCGACGACCTGCCGGCTAAATTGTTAATTAAATCGAAATGCGATAGGCAAAAAGTACATTTGTTAAGCGAACCCCGTTTTATTAGCTTTGCCGTCTGCTTCCAGTCACCACCATTTACCCCGGCAATGACTTCTCTTGGAACGATGGCAAACATTTTTCACTGAACGAGTCGCTGTGATCGATACTTCTTAACTACTAATTGCCACTTTTCTTACCGCGCTGTGCTTATAAATAAATTTAACGAGCCAAGGAAAAATCTATAGGTATAGCTTTTATTACCAGCCGTGAACTCGTGTAGAGTCCATTTATCTAGATTTATGCTTATATTAATTTACGCTGTAACGAGAGAAGGCGAATTTAGGTTTTTCTTACGGTGCATTTTTTATGAAACACTCGATCGATCGTGAGATTGGCGTTAATCTTGAAAATTGCTCTAATATCGGAAGCACGTTCGGAAAGGTACCTTGTGCAATTTATTTAAGAAAGAAATGGCACGCGTGCTAATATATAGAGGTAGTCGACGGAAAAGACGTCAGGATTTTTATGATCCGAACGCCAATTCATCCTGACATATGTACTGCACAAATTAGGCAATTTTTTATCTTTTCGAAAAAGTACTTTAAGTCAGACATGTCGCGTGTACTAGCACACACACACACACACACACACATCACAACTCTCTTGATAAGATTGGATCAACTATCGAATCTGTTACTTGTTCAAAAGAGTATACTTGAAAATCTATCCAAACGGAATGTCACGTGCACTAGTAGACAGGATATATAATAAATATTATATACACAGTTTCCATGACTCATCGAAAATCGAATCTGACCAAACTGGATAAATTACAGAATTGGTTATCTCTTCAAAAAAGTACTCGAGGATTTATATAAGAGAGAGAAATGTCACGTGCGTATAGCAGCGGTATACTATATAGGTAGCCTGTTAGGAAACGTTAGCATTTCCATAATCCTTCGCCAACTGGATCGACCTAGACTGGACCGATTATCGAAGCTGTCATTTTTCGCAGCACCTCCACCATTCCTGTCGATACTACTGTTGCTCCAAGCTCTTCCAGAATATCCCCGATCCAATCCAATTCGATGTGTATTCTAAAAACGCGGACGAGAAAAATCAGTAGCGAAACAAAAATTTAATTCTAAAATGTTAATTATCATTTCGATCACACACACACACACACACACAAGCCCTCTTTTCTTACCCCTATTTTTTGTTTCCTCTCTCTCTCTCTCTCCTAATATCATCACGATTTGGCGTTTCACAGCGTTCCGGAAATGGCATCGATGATACGCGGCCAGTTAATGGACGTTGAGGGACGCGTTGACAGCTCTGAGACGCACTGCAGAGACAGACTCGTTATACCGAATTACTTTAATGAGCATTCTCGGGAAATTAATCCGCTATATTATCTAGACAGGAAAGGGGTAGGTTGGACAGGATCGTTAAGCTCCCTGTCTAACCAAACTAGATTTATGGTAGTGACTGGCCTATCCCGAATAACAATACTCTGGCTCCGTGCTAATAAGCGACGTCGAACAAACCAATCATTCTTCATTATTTATATCCCATCTCTTTCCCAAACAAATTTAATCGTTCATCCGTTGCCTCGTCTCCGGCGGGAGGAAAGGGGAGTATCTCAAGTTTTTTTGACCGAAAACCTTGGGAAATTGACTTTTTCATAGTTTCATACTCCATTACGCGCATTAAAGATGAATTCGCCTAAAGCAAATTCCATCCGACATTGTCAGGCTGCGTTCCAAGTCGCGCATAAAGCGCTCGCAGTGCACCATATACATACACAGTGTTTATGTTTACGTTACGTTTCTTGCGACACTCGAGCGCGCGCAGCCCGAAAAACACGCAACGTTCAAGTTTAGCCCTAATCCTACTTGCACGTACATATTCTTGTACCGAAAAGAACAACAACAATAGGAAAACTGTTTTTGTGTAACTAAAAATGTACAATTTCTTTGTTCACTTTTAAAATAAGTATGAAGAAAAAATAAAGTTGAAATACGAGCGAAAGTCGCTTCTTGCGGTTCGCTCTATTCAACGAAAAGGGGAGGTTTTGTCCGGCGCTATTTGAAATAAATGTTGGTGCAAGTTAGGCGGGAGAGAATGGAGGAGGAGGAGGAGGGGGGGGGGGGGGTGATTGCGGGATCCGGATCGCAGAGACGTTCTCGCTTGTTTTTTGTCTGACCTCGTGTACCATCTGGAAACGCCAGTCTTGGTACCAGGTAGAATTCCAAGGTCGGCTTGGCCCTTCGAATTCCAACGACAAGGACTCGCCGTAACCTTCGCGCGTCAATGTACCAAGCCGCGCGCACAGTGTAAACGTCAACTTAATGGATCTTAATCTCCCATTATTGCCAGCGAGCAAACAGCTTTCAGGGAAAAAATTCTCCTCGCGTGTTTGAAAATTACGCCTCTTGTTGTAAAACTGGATCTTTCTGGCGGTATTGTATACATATATATATATATATAGGTATATAGAGGGGAGAAGAAAGGTAAACGCGAGGCTGAAGACATTCTCGATAATGAAAGTTGAATGAGAATTTTGTGGTTTTTTTGTTGCAGTTACCAGTGGGTGGCGGGGGTGGCGCTGTGCTGGTGCTCAGCGAGCTTGAAAGTATGGCAGCGAGGCAACAGCGAGAAATTGCCCAGCAGAGGCGACTTCTCGAGCAGAGGGAAGCTCGTCTAGCCGTGCTTCGAGGCGCACAGGTAAGCTCTTCCACTTACTCTTTTTACTTTTTACTTTTTATTTTCCGACAGCTTTATCTGCCTCTTTAAAATCGTCATTAAAACAAAGACGTCCACTTTGGCGAGGTAACGGTGGAAAATTGACCTTCGGAGAGAGAGAGAGAGAGAGAGGGAGGTTTAACACAATCTTTTTCAATAGATTTATCGATAAACTCTTTTTCATTCTTTATTACGTGACCTTGACTTTGCTATTGAAAATTGTAATCAAAAGGAAAAGGTCTCCGCTGGTTCATTCAGCGAGATAACAGTGGAATATTGTCCACTGTATCACTGCAAGCATTGAAAGACTCGTCTAGACATGTATCGGGGCTTGCAGGTAAGCTTCCTTTATATTTTCTTCCGTCACCTTGACTTGGGTCGGTATATATATATATATATATTAAAAATTGCAATGAAAACCAAGATTGTCATTTTATGAGGAAAGAGTAAAAATTGTTCAGTGAAGAGACGAGGAGGCTTATGAGCACAAATAAGGTCATTGAACTGTATTTCAGGGCTGCTCTCGCAGGTAAGCTTCCCTATAGTTTTTATTCCGTGACCTTGACCTTAGTACTCGAAACGATAAACGGAACAAGTACGGGCCGGCCCTCTTTTCTTTCGATATGGTGGGAGCCAAATTTGCGCGAGTCGCGTCTCATCAGCTGCGGACGTATAGGCGTCCACAAAGCTGCCGCGTTATTTATGTAACAGCGTCGATTATCTCTCGTCGCAAACGACCGTGGCTAACCCCAACCGAGTCCATCTTTCTTCCTAATGTGCACAACCAGCTTAAAGCTCGCTGCTTCTCCTTCTCATTCTCATTCTCCATTTAACTCGTGAAATGCTGCACCGCACCACGCCTATACGAATAATACTTTCGCTAGCGAAACTCTATTTTTTCCGAGAATTTCCTATTAATTAATTAATGGGAAAATTGTGCATATTTTCGACAATATGCAACGATTGATAATTCTTTCATCATTTTGCAACATTTGCCCAACTCAAATATTAACTCGTGACAACTCGCTTCTCTTCATTCGCCAAATAATTATTCAATATTGAAATTATATTATTTATGAAAATCGTTTACTAATTAATAGAAATAATGGCAATGAGCATGAAAAATCATAGATATTTTCGGCAATGTCACGATTAATAATTGTTTCATAATTTTACAGCGCGTTTACCTAACTCAAATAATAAATCACAACTCCCCTCTCATTATTATCCATTTAACTCGTGAAATGCACCATGCAGCGACACAGAGGTACTTTTAGTCACTAAACTATATATATATTTGTTGGCAGAACATGTTAATAATGATGAATATAGCAACAATAATACACAAAATAAAAATGAAAATTCTTAAAAGTGTCCAACAATCCATTGACGAGGCATAGTTCCATGCTTTAAAGCATTTACTTAACTAAAATAATCACTTACATCTCGCACCTCTCCCCATTTTTCACTCAACTCGTGAAATGCAGAGGTGCTTTCACCGAAGAAACTATTATCATGAAATTTTCTCACTAACCAATAGAATAAACAATGATGAGCGCGAAAAGACGAAGATGAACAATCATTTCATAATTTTACAATATTTGTTTAAGCGAAATAATAATTGAAACTTGGCTTCCCTCCATTTTCCATTTAACTGAGTAAACTAGCCGCCAAGAGGGTGCGTTCTCACCGGCTAAACTATAATATTAGTCACGGGAATCTCCCGAATCTCCCTGAATGTAGTAGCTAGACCAGTTGGTGGGCCGAGCAGATTAGGAAACGGAAACGAAGCGCGCGCGCGCCACGGTGTTATAGTATTGGTGTTGGTGCTGTGTATACTCGCTTAGAGAGATGCCTCGGCTCGGCGCAACGGGAATGCGTGTAATTTGCGTCCGCAGACCGAATAAGAGAAGCCCAAACTAATCTTTCGCTCAAAAGAAATCCTAGAGAGCCTCGGCAATCCCACGGGAAAATTCTTTATGCAAGCATGAAATTTTCTTTCGCTAAAAAGGAGTCAGTTTCCTCCGCTATTGAAACGGAAAACTCTTGATGACTCGGATTGATGAAAAATCTGTCCTTTAAGAATAAACCTCATGGGGACCCCTTATTATTACTTTTATCCTCTTTTTTATCTTTCTTTTTTTATCAAGCAAAATAATAAAACTCTCTACCTACCTCTCTCTTCTACGATACTTTTTATTTCCCAATAGAAATCAATGAGAATGTATCATGTTCTACTGCTTTTCTTGCTTTCTTCTTTTTAATCCTGGAAAATACCTTCATTAATCTGCATCAAGTATAGAGGCTCTTTCTTGCAATTTATTCTTTTATAATATATATATATATGTATGTATTACACAACACTCCATAATCGCGCGTGAGAGCTGGAGAGTTTAGTTGTCACGGTGGAGGCTTTAGTGAATTTTCCGGATGTGGTAAAAAGCCTAATCCTATCGAGTCCCATTGGCGTAGCACAGCCGGGGATGCGCGGCGACGAAGGAGCTTTTATCCAACCTACCCCACTTGGACACCTTTTCTCTCTCTCTCTCTCTCTCTCTTCCATATATATCTATATAAACTAGCACTACTAAACCTCCTTGGCTTTTCAACCTCCGCGACTAAACCCCCAATTTTATTTTCTTCCTTCTCGAGCACACTCGTGATACTATTAATGATCCTTTTAAAGAAGAGACAGTGGAACAAAAATATCTCACCTTATTTCCTCACACCCTCTGGTATCAATGGAGACTCGTTTACCTTATGTCGTACCCCCCCCCCCCCCCCCATCCCATAATTTCTTTAACCAAAAGCTAATTTCGCTCGTGGCCAGTTTCATTTATTCGCGAGAAAACTACGTTTCGCCTGTGAATTAATCTAAATGTGCGATTCACGTTTAATCACAGTCTTTTCAATCGAGTGGACTGGAAGCTGCTGAAATTGGATGATTAAAATCCAAAAAGGCAGTTGCTCGATAAGATTACGGGAGGATAAAGGCGTGTAGTCAGCTGAGAGAAAAAAGACTCCGGCTTGTATAAAATGGAAGATAAATAGCGACGATAAAGTCAAATAAAGAAGATCATCCCAACTGTGTTGGAATCGATGTGAAACGAGGCGAGATTGAATTCCCCGTGATTTCCTGTGAAACAGTCTGCACATAACTATAAACAAAAACCTTTGGATTATTCTTCAAGTCCCTCTCCTCTCTCTTTCTCTCTGAAACGCCTTATTTAAAGCTTCATTCTTCTTTATCCTACTGAATCATGCTACTGCTTTGATTTAATCCTCCAGGATACTCTTCTATGCAGCAATAATGTGGTTTTCATAATTGAACGTAATTTGAAAAGGAAACAATTGTTGATTAAAGTTTCAATGCTTTTCTATTTTTTAAAATTAATATTTGAAAAGATTCAGAGCTGTAATGAATTTCTTAATCTTTTTATCTTACCTTTAAGTCTATTGTTTTCATTTACTGTTACGTATCGATAGTGTGATTATGTGTAATGAAATCAATCGAACGTAGTGTAAAAAGGAAACAATTGATAACATTCAAGTTTTGGCACTTTAGTAATATTTAAAATTAATCTCCAAAAAAACACAGAGGATGGTAATAAATTCCTTAATCCTCCCTCATCCTACCTGTCGCTATTGTTTGATTTATTCGCGGACACTTTACACATCAACAGTACAGTTTCGTTTAATTATGGAACTAGGTAATAAAAAAGGAAGCAGCTTGCGATGAAAGTTTCAACACTTTTGAGGTCGTTAAAGCTAGTATTTAAAAATTATGTAGTTTAGTAATTAATTTCTTAATAAAATTCTCTATCTTTTTTGTACCCTATGCTTGTTTTGATTTATTCTTTATTACTTTACACATTAACAATACAATTTTGTTTCAAAATTGGATGTAACAGTAAACAAAGTTTCAACTCACATTAAAATTTTTAACAATTGAGATTTTTGAAACTGATGTCCAAAAAACTAAAATTTGTTAATAAATGTCTATTATATATTTCCCTAAGCGTGTATTGTATTTTTATTACGAAAATATTTACATTATTAATTAAATTCTCTAGAATTTCATACTGTCAATTGAATTTCTCAAATTTGTTTACCTCGCTCCTTTTTGAATAACCATATTGAAATTTGATAATCTTAGGAATTCAGCTTGAAACTCGTTTCGACTCGACAAAAACTCAACAATTAAATTCAGCTGTATTAGAGTCTCAGCTCGGAATTCATTAACGTTAACATATATGTATATAGATATATATGGTAATTAGTAATTACTGTTAATCGACGTATTGACGAAGGGCATATTGGTGTTTCAGGAGCCAGCACAGCAGGACAAACTCGCCAGATTGAGGCATAGGCTGGATCAACAGCAGAGCAAGCTGAATCGGCTGCGATTGCTCAGGTCCCAAACTGACCAATCACGAGCCAACAACGCCACGTTGAGTAAGTCGATTAACACCCTCTTCGTCCTAATCTATCTCCATTATTCCCTTATCTCTAATCTGGCCACTACTACTTGCCCCGTTTCAACAAAAGAATTAACCACGAGACACGATTTATCATTCGAATAGGTAGACAATTGTGGTAAAAACAAGTTTACCATTTTTCCAGGGGAAACAATCTCTTGGTTAAATTTATAAAACCTACAAATTTACTCTTATTCCCTTTTCTGTCTTGAAATTTAAACTCTCCTCTTCCTCTCTTACGAAATCTTCTTATTCTCAGTATTTCGTTTCATCCTGTATATACTGTTACGTCATGGGAATGAGAGGGAGAGAGAGAGAGAGAGAGAGAGAGAGAGAGAGAGAGAGAGAGAGAGAGAGAAATACAAAAGGAAAGTGAGATTTTTCTCGACGACGAAAATATCCAGCGACTGTGGATAATTCTTCCTGCAACGTTATAATGTTAATTTTATGAGAGAGAATTCGTTAACCTCGAGTCTCGAGCTCGGATAGTGGTGCTGGTTTTGGGCAGGTGTCGAGAGAAGAGTCAAGGACAGGTTTTTCGAGGCAAGGCGATAATTGAACGCACCTTGCAGAGTCCCGGGCCACCGAAGGACCGGAAACTCGTTATGCGCGCCGATTAAACGATCTGCTTCAAGCGTGACGCCTTCCAACTTGTCAAAACTTTCCACTCGGCTTCCTGGGAATCTCCAAATGCGACTGATTAACTAGTAACAACCACGATAGTTTACTATTCACCTTTTCACCTATTCTGCAATCTTGCTTGATAAAGCTTCGTTTCCACAGCTAGTAATATTACAGTCGTGTATAAAATCAATTGTAATTTCTTACACTGAGAAAAATTTCCCATTAATTTACATCTAATTAACAGTTATTCGTGATATTAATAAATTAATTTTATTAATATTACGAAAAAATAATTGATTGTCAATTTATTCATAATATCAATAAATTTAGTTATTGATATCACGAATAACTGTTAATTGGATGAAAACATTTTTCTCAGTGTAGCAACATACTAAGCTCTCTCTCTCTCTCCCCCCCCCCCTTCTCTCTCTCTCTAGCTTTCTTCGGAATTTAATAGACACCTTAAAACTGGAGCTGCAATAATTAAAAGTACGAATTCCTAACTTGCCTTCTACGACCTTCAATTTACTTGCTTGGTTAATATTCATTGGAGCAGGTATTCGAGGGGAATTAGGAGAGGGATGAGAGAGAAAGAGGGTGCTTTATATCACTCGATAAAAAGCTTTAATTTCCTCTGACAAATGTAGAAGATTTAATGAGACGAGTGGAAGATGCGACTATATGTATACGTACAAGTTGAGGCATTTAATAAGTGTCACGGAGAATAAAAGCATAGAGATAAAAAAATGTTTACCTCGCGGCGTTAATTCTGACAGTTATATCAATTTTTTCTTCACAACGTATTTACACCTTTAGTCTATATTTGCATTCTACAGAGTATCAACGAAAAGTTGACTTGCATAAGGAAACAAAGCTTTACGTTCTATCTTTACAAGTGCTTCGCAATATAAAAGAACGACAATAAATTACCGAATTGAAAAATAAAGAAAGAGACAATTTTCTTCGCCCCTTTACCAATGGAACGCAGAAAGCAGAAAACTCATTAGCTCCACGTGGAATAATTGAAGCCAACCAGTTCGGTGCTGGATCACGCGGAAGCCCTCATTGACGAGTTGGACTCGTTCTGGAAAAAACGTAGCAAGGCCAAAGCAGCTCGGCTCGGAGCAAAGAGGATAAAATAGCCTTGTAAAATCCTCGCTCCTCAACAAAGCTAACTAGAAAGAGAGAGAGAGAGAGAGAGAGAGAGAAGTAACTTGGTCCATTCCTAATTTCCTCCAAGTCATTCTCTTTATTGAATTTCTTTTAAATTCAACGCAAAATCTGCTGCATTCGATCAAAACAATCTAGACGAACAATTCCAAGTGTCTTTTTAACATCTTTACCAGGGGGCAAAGTTTTTCGTGCTTCTCCAACCAGGAAAGCTGCCAATGGAAATACGTGGGGACCTCCCCCCCCCCCCTTTCCCTCTCTCAATAGCAGCAGTTTTCGAGTGCCATAGCTAACCCTCTCGATTTACATCTATATGAGCTGACTAAAGTAGAGTGGAGAGAAGCAGGAGTTTAAGAAGAGGGGAGGGGAGTTGGCGAAATACAAACGTACCACCAGAATTATCCTTACTGGAGCAGAATTTTTCGTGAACAAGTTTGCCTTATCAAAGAGCCTCGAAATCTTCTCTACTCTTCCGTACCCCTTTGGATCCTTCCCTCGCTTCCTTTTACAGATCGTCTTGATAATAATTTTTAGCTAGACCGCACGATTCTTTTTATCCCCGTATCCATTTTCAACTCTGACTCTCGCGTTTCAAAGTCTGCGAGCGGGGCTTTTTCCAGGAAGTCAGCCACCTTTCACGCTGTCCGCACCCTCGGACTAGATTTCATTTGGCGAGTATCACTGGCAGCGCGCTCGCCGAAATGGCCGGTACGCCGGTGCAGGCGAAGGATGCGCGGGAAGCATGGCAGGAGGGTAGAAGAGGAAAAGGTTTATTGTCCTACAAGCGGTAACTCCATGTATGCAAAAATAATAGTGCAATAAAATAGCTCTCATAAAACGATCAGTCGATTGAAATACCATAGAAATAAAGTAAAAAATGAGGATGCGTGCACCATAAGGCAGTGTTGGAAAGGGAGAAGGGAAAATATTCCGTCCGGAGAGTCGAGTTTTCCGTCTTGGAATAGGAAAATATCGTGAATCGTCGAACAGCGGAGAAAAGTTTTGCCATCTCTGTCGCGCTTAAGAAGTGTGGCAGAGAAATTTATCTTCATTGAAAATTGATCCCGAAAGACAGCGGTGTTTTCCCTTTTCACATCCGCCGCCGCTATTCGGATGTGCGGAACTTGTTCAAGTTCTTCCGAACAATTTAAAATGATTGTTGGCTAGGCGTATGCGTATCTTTTCTTCGCGAGGAGGAAGGAATAGAGTGGTTTGCCCTTTCCGCTCACGTTTCCTTCTCTCTCTCTCTCTTCTTTTCAATGTTCATATACTATAGTATACTGTACACGTACGTTAGACGTACTGCTGCACGTGTGTACCATCCTGCTTTTCCCAGACCCTCCTCCAGTGTCCTCCACTCGTACATTGGCAAACAGAAACGACATTCGAGAGATATTTGTCTGGCAATATCGCGTCCTGTCCAGCTTGGGACTTTGGACGTTTGCAGCCACCGGTGGAAAACTGGATCGTACAGTTCTACTTTCCAAAGTCATTCATCGAACGAGCTTTCGATGACAAAATTGCACGAGTACTTTAAGATTTAAATGAAAGCTGCTCTTTTTAAAAGAGAGCAAAATGCACAAGAGCAAGGATTTATCTTCAAGTGCAATTTAAACATTTCGAGCGCTTGCAATCATTAGAAGAAAATAATTTACGGTAGGAGCTTTCGATGATGAAATTGCGGAATTATTAAAAAGATTCTCATTGAAAGCTTTAATTTTAAAAGAGAGCAAAATGCACGAGTCTATAAGCATTTTTCTGCGAGTGCAATTTGAAATATTCAAAAGCTTGCGGTTATTTAAATGAGATTTCGATGATGATAATTGTAGAAATATTAAAGATTTGGATGAAAACTTTTTAAACGACAGTAAAACGCAGAAAGGTGCAGATTTATTTGGTAGTGGAGCTTTAAACTTGTAGGCGTTTTTAGCCACCGGGGGGAAAATAATTCATTGAACGAGCTTTCGATGATAAGGATTACTAAAATTTTAAAAGTTGAGATAAGAGCTTATAGAAGAGCACAACTGCAAAACTCCGTTGATTTGTCTTGCAGTATCGCGTCCTGTGCAGCCCGAGGGAGCTCCAATCGTTGGGAGTCGCTAAGAGAAAACTTGACCCTACACAGTTTTAGTCTAGAAAATCATTTATCGAACGAGCTTACGATGACGAGGGTTATACCTATACGCAGAACATTGAAACGGGCTTTGTAAAATAATACAAAATGTAAAAGTCTGTAGATCAGTCTAATTATAACTATAATATATGTTTCTGCCTACCAATAAAGAATTTCATCGTATAATTTGGCTTTGGAAAATCATTCATTGAATATATAATCTTTCAATTATAAAAATAAATTACTGATGCACTAAATACTGAGATGAGGCCTTTTTCAAAGAGCACAAAGCGACAAGCTTGCGGAACCGTTTAGTAATATTCACATCCTGTTTATATAGGACTTCCGAAGGTTGTCAATCGCAAGAGGAAATTAATTTCTCGAACGAGCTTTCGATGACGAGGACTGCGAACTTACAAAAAAGAAAGATAAGAGCTTTTTAATAAAGCACACAATGAAAAAGTCCTGCACAGATTCATCTAGTGATCTTCGCACTTTGTTTGGGACTTCGAAAGCTTTACAGTCGCCATAGAAATACAATTCACCGAACGAGCTTTCGACGATGAGGGCTGCAGGGACGTACACAAAATAAAGATAAGAGCTTTTAAAAAACCTACAAAATGCCAAAATCCGGAGATCCCTCTAGCAATCTTCGTACGTTGTTTCGTCGGTCGTCCAAAGCTTTAGAGTCGCCATAGAAAAATAATTCATTGCGCGAGCTTTCGATGATGAGGACTGCAGGCAAAAGAACCAAAGATTGAGAGGAGACCTTTTTAAAAGAGCAGAAAATGCAAAAGTCCGCAATTCTTCGCGGAGGCTTCTTCGGGGAAGGTTGTGGAACAGAGCAAAAGTTTCATTTGCCGGGGCTTTGGATTTCCAGAGAGAAAGGGGCTTTAAGAAACACGTCTCATCCCTGCTTCGACAGTCCCCCCCCCCCCCTCCCCTCCCCCTTCCTCCTCCCCTATTCTATTCTATGCCTCGTCTCTTTATCCCGTTTCGCAGCCACTTTCAAGCCTCCATTTCCCGCGGAAACGAGATTTCCCGATCGCGAGACCCTGCCAACGCCAAGTTACGTAAAAATCGAGAAAAAAAGCTGAGAATACCTTGGCCTTCGATGGTCCGTGCAAATTCTGCCCCCCGCACAGATTCTCTGCTGCGCTAGAAACATCAACACCGACAACAACAACAATAACTTAGACAAAGAACAATGTATAGTTGACTCCACGAAGCTTTGCGAAAAAGAGTAAATAAAATGTTGGTGCCTTTATGCATTATTTCCATTGCGCGTGTGTCAGTATACGCATAGATAAATGAGGCACGTTGCTGTGGTGCGAGTCAGAAGAGTCATTATAATAGCGAGCAGATTTCTATAGAGAACTCTAGTGTTACCTTTCAATGGAGACGCGTTGGCTTTTCAGAACGAGTCATTTGAGTTATCGGTTCTTGCTAGCTTGCATCCCCATCCAACCCCACCGACCGAGTACCGACCTTATCCCTTCCCATAGAGTGCATGCCCACGGTACAACGTGCCACGCATCCACGATAAACTGGAAAACCCAACGGTTCCACACACACCGCCATTCAACATTCGCCATTAGAAAAGCTCGGAGAATGAAATTTCATGCCCCATCTTGCACCCTTGCACCTCGCTTTATCCTATCCTCCTCTCTATCTCTCTAATCCTACTATTTAATTAAAATGAATTGCACAATTTTTTCTATTCTATCGGATAATGAAAAAACACCGCGTATCATTTAAACAGGAAATAGAGAAAACAAATTTTAATTATTAATAACATATATTTATTGAAATATCAGTAACATTCGTTCTCCGCTAATATAATCATAAATATCTAGGGTACTTCTCGTTACTGGGAGCTTAATAAATGTTGGTAATAACTCGAGTCTAATAATACGACCTGATTTCTCTTTTATCTGTATTAAAACCAACGCTATGTCTAAAGGCTCTTTTTTTTTTTTTTTTATTTTAATGAAGATGATTAATACAGAATTTTAGTATTTTTTTGGATTTAATTGTAAATAATATCATATGATTATATGTGTACATATTTGTGTAACTACAGTTGAAGTGGGTCTGAATAAGAATGGATTTTCCACAGATTTAGCTCATAATCGACCTTAGTTTTTAGCTGAGAATTTAAATTTAGACTTGAAATACTAAAAATTTCATAGAGTTACAGAATGCTTCCATTCTATGGTGGAACTGGTCTATGAAAAAAGTAGGTCTAAAAACTTTATTGTATTTTTAAAAATTAAAACAAAAGATTGATTTTTATAATTTTTTTATATACGACAGTATTGGAAGATATTGTATAAATGTTTGTCAATCCCAACGAAAAGTTTGTCTAAATACGAATATAATCGATCTCACTTTTTAACTGGAGATTTAAATTTAGATTTTCAATACTAAGAATTTCATCCATTTACAGAATGCTTCCATTCTACGGTGGAAATGTTTCACGAAAAAACTAGATTAAACACTCGATACTATTTTTAAAATTGATTTGTAGTAATTTTTGTTTAGCCACACACCGAGCCACACACAGACCAAAAGTGCGTGGATATATATAAAAGGAACAATTTTTTCTACAAATTATCTCATAATCTAACCCAATTTTTGGCTGAGAATTATTATTTATATTTAAATTTTCAATAGTATTAGAGAATTTCATAGCTGAGTTACAGAATACTTTTCCATTCTTTGGTCGAATTATTCTCACGAAAATAGCACGTGGCACAATTTTATTTTCTCGTTCCGAATGTTATTCGTCAGTGCGATCTGGTGAAAATTTAGTCGGTGGCATGGTAAGACGAATAAAGGTTCTCTTAAAGGGGAGAAAAATTTCATGTATATTTCAAGTTGTATTTTTGCGCACCATTCGTCGACCATTACCGAAAAATTTATCTGCTTTTTCTTGCGAGTCCTTCCTGAATTTCAAAGGAGCCGTCGGAAGGAGGCGGAGGTGGAGGTGGAGGTTGCCAGCCGTGTTTAACTCACCGATCGTATTGAAAGTTTTAAAGCTTTCTCTCGTATTTGTGTGCCACTGCGTTTGCGTGCGCTCGCGCGCGCGCGCGCGCGCGACTCGACTCGACATAAATTTCAACTTCCAGAATGGGAATAGGAAATTTTGAAAATGCCATTTTACCACTAGAAACCTTCCACCATTATTGCGTTCGTTCTTAACCGTGCAGAAATCCCTTCGTTTCATTTCTATCTTTTCGTTCTGACGATAAAAATGTATATGGTTATACCTCCTAAATGGGGTGGGGGTAATAAAAAGAGCTTTATTAGTTGGAAAGACATAATGAAAAACTTTGCGGTGCACTGGAATAAAAGCTGTTGCTTGCAAAGCGATAGCGAGAATCGTCGAGTGTCACTAATGAATAGTCACAGAATAATAACGAACATGAAAATGCGTGAAGATTTTCGACGAGGTGACGATGAGCCATTGTTCCATCATTTTACAAAGCTGACCCAGATTTTCCTAACTGAAATAATAACTTCCGTCCAGGACTTTCTGAAATTAATGTTTTGCCATTATAACCAACCCCAAGTCCTACGTACAATGGATATTTTTTTCACTTCTATTCAAGCATCTTCTACCATTATCCTGTATCACTCTTAATGCACTACCTCTGACCACTGACTTTTTTCAAAACGAGTTTAACAAAGAGAGAATGTTTTCCCAAAAGCCAAAAGCGATGCTTTGCTGGAAAAACTGAAAAGCTCCTCTTTAGTGATCTTCGAGTAGTTCAGTCTTTACACTTGTTTTGCTGAATTTTTCAGTATTTTATGTAATATTGATTTTACAGATTTTTTGTGGTGCAATTTCATCGTAGTAGAAGATGAATAAAAGCTGGGGAGAAAGTTCAATGTAGTATGGATAGTTCTCTAAATATATATCAAGCATCCTGTATATACTATCGTCGTTCGTCACTATAAAAACTTTCGGTGTGACATGAGAAACAAATTTTTATATTCAGACAAATCGAGTTTAAAGAAATAACGTTGGGAAAAATTAACGATTTACAGTCAAAGATTTTGAATCGGTTCTTAAGAATTGATCAGAGTTTCTGGAATTTTACCGAAAATTGATTAGATATTGATAAGGTAACAGTGGAATTACGAGAGAAGAGAGCATGAACAAGGACTGGGGAGAGAAAGTTTACTATATATATATATATATATATATATATAGTATATTGAGAATGATACGGCACCGATCCGTTATGGGCTTGTCCGATGACCTGGAATCCCATTATCGAATTCTCTGTACGTATGTCTATCTAGCAGTTACTCTAGAATGAAGAGGCATGCAGTTACGGATCTCTGGCAATCCCTCAGATTTTCCATCCATGTTGCACTACCGTGGAAAAGCGTTGTTATCCTTGCGCAATGCTCCAATGGTGGGCCCTCTTCCGCTCTCTTATACGAGTCTTCCTGAAATCTCCCTTTCGCGAATCGAATATGAGAATGGCAGAAAAGGGATTTTCCCTTATTGGTTTCTCGATGGTGGGGAGCAGAGAAACTGGCGAAAGGTGTGTAGAGAGAAAAATAGGAGGAGGTTAGTAATGGGAAACGATAGGTTTCTTCGCCCTCCCAATGTTTCAACCTATACTAGTGGGATTTCAAGGTTTCTCCAGGGAACCTTCCCTTCGCTGACACCACGAAAACTGCCAACTTGGGATCTGTCATATAACTTTTCCGTGAACATTTTCATTCGCGATTAACAAACTCTACGTAAACCTATATAAAAATGCATATATATATATGGTTGGCTACTGTTTGGTAAAAACTGCAAAGTTTCATCCGAAATTAATCATTGACGAATGTTTGCGAGATTTATCGAGTTTTATGATTGGTTAATTTTGATGAAAAATTGAGAAATTATAGTTGATGGATGTTCCGATATAAAAAGTCAGGGACAAATAGGAATCTGCTTTTATCAATGGGGGGTTTCACATTGTAAAGCAACGAGTAAAATGGATAATATTTGCCATCCTGTGTGTGTAGGTCATAAAATTATTAAGAGAGAAGATTTTCGATAATTCAACAGTTCCTGGAGGATTCCCAAGAGGGATAATTGGCCTCGAGGAGGATCGGTAGCACATCGGTATCGTGAGATTATACAGAGTTTTTGCTACTATTCGTATTCCCTGGTAAGAGGTTTTTGCTAGTGACGGAGCTGGGAAAATGGAGCGAATGGGCAAAATATGGAAGTGAAGCTGCTGCGGTGGAGAGAGAAAAGAAAATGGATGGTGTGCACTGGCAAGAGAAAAGGAGCAAAAAAAGTAGCTGGATGGCAGGACGAGACTGTGAAAAACCGAGTTAAAAAAGCCTAGAGAAAGGCTCGAGGTGCAAGAAAGGAAATGAGCAAAGAAAAGATAACAAATAAGCCGATTTAAGACGGATAGAAATTGAATAATAAAATTTAACGAGTGGAAAAAGCTTTCTCTAATTTCGTCCTTAAATAATAAAATGCATAATCCTGCATTTTTCATCCTCGGTTGGATGAGACTGGAGGAAGACATAACGAAATTTTGTCGTAATTGTCCTTGGTAGTTTTCTTCTCGGCTTGTATAATTATATTTTACGATCTTGTCGACAACATAAATTTGCAAGAAAATTACTGCTTTAGCTTCGCTGGACCCTTTGCAACTTTTTTCCCAACATTGCTACGTTGCAAAACTCTGTACAACTCATTCTGTAAGAATGTGTACTCTCCTCCTCCTTCTATCTCCACGGCAATCCTTTTTCCTCCACAGACCGGAAACGACGCTTTAAGAGAGTACCACCCCCCCCCCCACTTCCTCCCTCCTACCCCTTATACACCGGTGTTAACCAAATGCAAATTACTGCTGTCCTCTCGTTCAAATTATACGTCATTAATTCATTTGTTGTCGAAATCTCTCATCGAACAAAAGCAAGGAGAATCGACGCGTGGATTTAAAATTTTACATTTTTTTTTTATTATTAAAAATATGTCGTACGTAAAAGAAGATTATCGCAGCATATGCAAATTAGCAGGATCGCCGAAAAGTATTTTTTCGTAGTTTTTTAAAGCACATGAACGAGATTTATCTGCGTCCACTTTGACAGTAGAACAAAAGCAGGGAGAAGTAACGAGTATAGATTAAAAACTAACATTTTCCAAGAGTATTTTCCAAAATTGCTAATTTTTTAATTAAAGTTAATATTTATAGAACAGAAGGTCATCGTAGTATTTGCAGTTAGTAGGATTTCTAAAGGATTTTCTGGTAATTGTTTAAAGCACATTAATGAGATTTATCAGGGCTGGACTACCTTGAAATTCAACAATAAAAGAGGAAAAATTACGAGTAGCTTTAAAAGTAACATTTTCTCAGAGCTTTCTTCAAGATTGCTATTTTTCATTCATATAAATATCTGTATAAAAAAGGTCAGCGGAAGGAAGTTGTTTAAAGGGCATTAACGATATTTATCGGAGCTGTCCACTTTAAGATTAAAACCAAAACCGGGAGAACGAACGGGTGGATTAAAAACTCGCTTAAACATTTTTAGCAGTATTTTTATACATTACCTACTTTTTAATTCATGCAAACATTTGTATAACCGGAGATAATTATATCAGAGCCATTAAGGGATCCTATTATTGTTGAGTTTTAGAGGACATTAAACGAGGTTGAACAGAGTCCTCTTTGATATTCGAAGCAAACAAGAAAATCAACGCTTGGATTAAAAACTTGAAAATTTGTCAAGAGTATATTTTTAAAAGTTACCCATTTTCTTGTTCATTAATGCAAACATTCGCATAACAAGACATTATCGCAGTGGATGCAAATTAACATCTAGGATCATTAAGGAATACTGTTGCAGTGTTCTATCTAGAGGACATTAACGAGATCAAACGTTATCCACTTTGAGATTCAAAGAGACAATAAGTTGATTGAAAAGTGTAACATTTTCCCAGACTCTTTCTCAAAATTGCTTATTTTTAATGCATGCAAATATGTATATGATGGAAGGTCAGCGCAGCAGATGCAATTAGCAGGATCATTAAGGGATTCTGCGGCAGTTGTTTAGAGGGATTAACGAGATTTATCAGGGTCCACTTTGAGATTCGAACCAAGTGTGTTAGTGCACTTGAGGGTGAAAGAGGGGTGAGGTTGAAAATGGCGCATAGGTCGGTGGATGGTTAAGTTAAGAGAGGGGGTGGTTGGGTGGAGAGTGGCAAATTGAGGGAAAGTTTTGATTATAGTGAGCTGCGACGATCCTCTTTAGGCTCTGTAACGCTTTCAGTTTGCTCACACATTTACACATAGAAACCCTCGTAAAGCACGTTACGTTACCGATCAAGGATTATAACGGATACTTCGTAAGGATTAAGCTCTCTTGTATTTATGGCATTCCCCCGTTTACGAATCTCCCACAATCGAGCGAATAATTCAGGCGCGTTTTCAAAATCATCCATGTTGCCTCGTCGATCTCCTCCGTTGGAAAAGCTACAAATTTTACGGGGCTCCAATGCTTCGGCCGGCTCCACATCGTGTACGCGAGAAAACGCTTTCCGTATGGACGACCTCCCACTTGTATACACACCCACACATGGATCCCTCCACGTGGGCGCATCCTCCTTTGTTCATTGTCTGCAGCTAATGCGATTCTTTAAGCAGCGTTCATTCTGCATAAACTCGCTATACTTTCTTCGCCAAACCGTCGAGGGGAATCAAAACTCCCCCCTCTCTCCTATAGAAATACTCTTTAATCTTCTTTCTGTAAAGGCCCATTGTCCAATCGCTAGATCTCTGCTTTGATTTTAATTATTTGCTTGAATTTTAATTGTTTATTGATTTGTTTATTTTTGTTCAATGTGCAGCTTCGGATCTGGATTGCATCAGGGCGTTGTTCAATGAAAAGGAGAAGGAACTGTCGTTGGCTGTAGCGAAGGTGGAGGAGTTGACGAGACAACTGGAGGAACTGCGGGGTCGTCAGAATGCGGGAGGAGTCGGCTCGGGTACGGGTGGTCCCGGTGCTGGTGGAGTCGGCGCCGGAGGACCCGGCAGCAATCATCTGCAAACCGCCGCCAGTGCAGAACTCGAGAAGCTCAAAAGAGAGCTGATGGTGAGACACAGTTATTGTTTCTTTTGATCCGAGTATTCGGTAATGTGTATATGTGACGATGCGCCAATCTAATTGATAATTAATGAGATTTTTTTGCTCGACAGTACCGGAACAAGATGAACGAACAGCAGAACCAGGTGGTGTCGCAGCAGAGATTAGCTTTGGCGCAGAGGCAGGCGGAAATGGCATCGATAGACGCGAGGATAGCTCAGCTTCAAGGTCGACTGCAGAGGAAAAGAGCCTTGAACCAACGGTTGAGCCAACAGCTGGCTTCGACCAATCGTTCCAACACCAATTCGAGCTTTGCAGAGTCGAAACTGGATTTCATCGGAAGTCAGAAACCGAGGCCCACTGGAAACATCGCTGCCATCGAGCCGTACTCTCATATACCCAACGACAACGACTTCAATCTCAAGAAGAATGACCCAAAGTATCAAACGTTGCCCTACAATACCAAATTTACGGTCAACTTTAAACTGGCCGAGGATGATTTCAATAAGAACAAGATACAACACAGCGCCAGCGCTTCGCAACTTGGCCAGAGAACCTTCCAACAATTTGGTCATCAGATCGCCCACAGTCAGTCACAGTCCCACATTCAAGGTACTGGAACAAATTGATACAACTTTCAAACTATCTTTCTTTATGTATATTCGTAGTACGGTCCAAATTCGTATTGTCCCTCGTTAACTGATATTTATCTTACAGGCCAGTCTCAGATCTTAGGAGCGAACCAGCAACAGCACAATCACAACCAGAGTCAGCAAAGCAACTGCAACAACAATAACAATAATAACAATATTATCAATAATAATAATAATACCTCAAACAACAACAACAACAATAACCATGCCAACAGCATGAATAACAATTTAATCTCATCCCAGCACACGAATTATAATCAGGAGAATATTCCTCAGAGAATTCAACACCATCAGCAGCAGCAGCAGCAACATACTAATTCGCAGCAGCAGAAACAGCAAAACTCCACGAGTTCGTCAACTTCCACTTTGGGGTCGAATACGAACAGTGGACAAAATCAGAATCAGAGGAATTTGCAAAGTTTGCAGGCTCATCAGACTCATCAGAAGCCAGTATCGAGCGTGGCTCCGAGTTTCCCAGTGAAATCTCCGATCTATCAGACTTCTTCCACGAAGATCCATCCTGTGATGCCACAGACGCTTAGTCTGATCGGTCGTGGTCACTCTGGCAGTCAGGTGTATCCTCAGAGCGGGGGCCAACAGCAGAGCAACCTAATGATATCCGGTCAGGAGGCCAATTACAGGCCCAACTATGCAGTCTCAACAATATATCAGAGTCAGAATCCAGCGACCATTTCTACCAGCAGCAACAGTCATACCAGCCCAAGTGCAGCGAGCGGATTCGTCCTTGGGCCACCTCCTGTTCAGAGATACAACCAAAACCAACAAATATTAAATTCTGCTATCAGCTCGGAGCTGCAGAATGAGAAATCTAAAAGCGAGACGAAACAGGAGAAATTAGAAGTGTTAGGGGCAGGCAAATACGAGCAAGGGAGATTCGATGGAAATCTGTACAAATACGAGCCTCAGGTCAAGTTCGATCACAAATTTGAGCCCACGAAAAACGAACAAAGCAACCAGATCAATAAGTACGAAATCAGGCACGACCAGATGAACAAATATGAGATCAAGCATGAGCAAATAAACAAACTTGAACATCCTGTGAAATTCGAGAACCAAAGCAATCAGTTCAAGCACGATCAAATTCAGAACTCGCAAAGCAATCAGTTCAAGCACGATATCGACAGGAAGTACGAACACTTCAAGCACGATAAATACGAGGGAAGTCAGCAAACCAAGGAACAGGCAAAATTTGATGTTAATCAGAAGTATGAGCAGAACACTGTTAAACATGATCACAATGTCAAGTTTGAACCCCCTACCAATCTTCCTGATAAACCTTTTGAGCTCGATCGGCTAAAGAATGAAGCTGATAGAAAAAATCAGATGGAGATGAGAGTCGAAGATAAAACCAAACCTGCCTTGCCCCCCAAGCCTATCAAGCCCAATCCACCTCCTAGGTTGACTCATCATGAGAAAATGGAAGCACAAAATGATAATGGAAGTGACAAATCTGGGATCAGTGCACTGCAAAGGTAAAGAATTTTGGCTCTCGTTATCTATTCAAATGATCCTATTAATTTCTCTCGCTCTCTTGATCATCTTCCAAGATTAATCTATTTTTTATCTGCAAATATTTTAACGACGTTTCCAATTCCCTGCAATTCTATTCAATCTTTGTTTTTGAATCTGAGACAATGGTCCCTTTGGAGGGGTTTAGAGTCTGTGACCCTTATTAGAAAAAAACCAAGAATCAAATGCAGAGTGTGACAAAACGATTACTGGGTTAATTATAAATGTTAATTAGTTCTCGATCGAATTGGCGAGTCAATCGAAAAGCTTCTCTCGAATGATAGGTACAGAAATAGATTGACTTGAACGGGGGGACAACCGAGCGTTCAGTGCCCGCGAAGTCTTCGATTAATAAAGGCTAGCTTCGCCTTCTTTTCTCATACTCCAATCAAGTTTCATGAATCAGATAGTAAAAAAAAATAATTATTTGTAAAAATTAATAATATTATTAAGAGGTATCGTGAATTCGCAACCTTAACGTTTCTTTTTTTAATAATGTTGAAAGAATGGGATGGAAAAGAGATGCTTCCAACAATCGAATTTTCATCTGTTTTGTCAGATAATGTTTTTAATATTTACCCTCCATGTCGCGCGCGTACATTTTATTCACCATCTAAGTCTCTCGTTTATTTGTGCAGGCAAGAAAAAGAAGAAGAGATCCCACCAATACCAACGTCGGAGCCACCGGAATCGCCGACGGAGAACCAATTTGGTAACCATCAAAGCCAGATCATCAAAGCTCGGCCATTGACCTTGAAGAAAGCACCAATATCGGAGCAACCGAAGCTTCGCTACGCAAAGTCCAATGTGCACGTATCGATAAACCGAAGGATTGAGATGCCACCCGCTTTCCTCTTTCCCGAGAACGAAATTCCGGCAGACCTCATGCAAACTGATCAACAACAACAGCAAATCATCGAAAGTGAAAGCAATAACAAAAAAGTGGAGGAAGATGAGAAGGAGGATGTGGACATTGTCGATGCGTTAAATGTTATAAATATCGAGGATAAGCCTAAGAAAAGCGATGAGCGAAAACTGGAGGAGCTCGAGAGTAAGGCATCGGAAGTTATCAGGAGGAAGAAAGGAAATCTCAAATCCAGTACAGGCAAAGCTAATCTGTCGAGGAGAGTCTCCTTTGATCCTCTGGCACTTTTATTGGACGCCAGTTTGGAAGGAGAGCTAGAATTGGTAAAAAAGACTGCCAAGGAAGTAGCCAATCCTAGCTCTGCCAATGACGAAGGCATCACTGCGCTTCATAACGCCATTTGTGCCGGCCATTTGGAAATTGTCAAGTTCCTCGTGGAATTTGGATGCGACGTCAATGCTCAGGATAGCGATGGATGGTAGTTGTTTAGTTTTCTTTATCCAATGCGTATTTCGTTTCAATAACTATAATTTGTCTCCAGGACGCCACTGCACTGTGCTGCTAGTTGCAATAATCTATCAATGGTAAGATTCTTGGTACAGCATGGAGCCTGCATCTTTGCTACAACACTCTCTGATCATGAAACAGCTGCTGAAAAGTGTGAAGAAGACGAGGAAGGATTTGATGGCTGCTCGGAATATTTATATAGTGAGTGTAACATTTCGTTTAACTTTCTTTATTGCGGTATTGCAGAAAATGATTTTATTAATCGACTATGTTATTTTCTCAACAGGTGTTCAAGAAAAGCTAGGCATTATGAATAATGGACAAGTATTTGCAGTTTTTGATTACGAGGCACAACACAATGACGAGTTATCGTTAAAAAATGGAGATTCCCTAGTTGTACTTCGTAAGGGGGATGATAATGAGAGAGAGTGGTGGTGGAGTAAGCTTGGTCATAGGGAAGGATACGTGCCACGAAATTTATTAGGGGTAAATTTCACAAAGCGACTTTTTACTCTTCTTATTTTTATTACTCTCAAAATCTCAACTAATTTCATTTGTTTGCACAATTTTTTCAGCTGTACCCAAGAGTCCAACCGTCGAAGTCAGATTAAAAAGCTTCGATTACTGCAAGATTTGTAATATTCAGCGATACAGTATTCGAGTTGCAGCTTTATCATTTTAAGTACCATACCTATCGTATTATTGCTGTTATGCTATTTAATTTCAACATCCTTCTTTAGACGAGAATTTACAAAAATTCAATATAGACTTTTCGTTTTTTATATAGATAAAAAATTCAAATCTCGTTTTTTTAATGTGGATAAGTTATTTCTTGCGTGAAAAAGCTAGATACGAAGCTACAATTAGTTGCCAATGCTTTACTATGATTTTACTCTGTATTTGTACAGGATTAGTATTCCATTAATTGTAAAGTTTGCAGGAAACATGTAAAATCTTAAAATTGTAGCTGTATGATATACAGATGTGCGCGCATACGCACGCAGGCGCACGTACACACTAAGGAAATTGACCAGAACATGCAAGAAACATACCAAGCAATTTTCATCATTCTTGCAGTTTACTTATAGATATTTTTGTACTTAATATTGTGTGTATATATATATATATATATGCAATATTAATATACATACAGCAGACAAAATACATCATACAATCTTCATTTTTCTTGCAACGTACTTATGGCCATTTTTTTGTATTTTAATATTGTACGTTCGTTTAAGTGACAGTTCCTTTGAGAAATAGTACAAAAGCTTCCTCCTCAATAGCAATTGTCTTAATCTCGACAAGCAACGAGGAGTCAATTAGGATTTTTTAAAATTCGTGTGCAATTTAATCTTCCCTCCTTCCCCCTCCGAATTTTTATACGATTGCACAATTTTTTTTATGATGATTTGTTTCACCTAAATGGTTGCGTTTAGGTGAAGTCAGACTTTTTGTTGCCGAACGTGATATGTTTATAGTAATTTTCGATTTCTAATTTATCATATCTATTATACCCATAATAGATTTGAATTTGGGAAATCACTCGGATTAAATATATATATATATATATATGTATATGTATACATATAATATGTATATGAACTTACCGATAAAAGGGAGAATGACCAATAGAGTATGAGATTAATAATTATTAAAGTGTGAATGTTTATGATTATTGTGACCACAGTGGGATATATGAATAGTAGGAGTGATAGAGCAAGAGTGAACAGAAATTCGATTTTACGCAATACTTAAATTGAATTAAAAATGATTATTTTTAGGTATTTAATGCTGTATCTCAGGCGCTGTTTTTAATCGCGTTGTTATATTAATATTAAAGATGCTACAGACAAGAGGAAAAATCATCATTTGACGTAATCTCAAAGGCCTTTCAAAGATTATCGACGGTTTTAGAAATGAAAGATGTGCCTTTCGGAAGTAATAATAAATAGGTAGAGATATATATATATATATACATGTATATATATATATATATATATATATATATATATATATATTATGTAAGAGCGCATGATATATAACGATGAATAAATTGTTTTTAATAAAACATATAATTGCCCATTTGCTTTCACCTCATTTTATTTATAATTCTTAAAAAAAAATAAATCATCACTGGATACGTCGATAATATCATGTAGAGAATAATATATAAGTTAACATTAAATTATCAAATACTCAGGCAAGCAATGGTAAAAAGAATGTACGTCAAAACAATGGTTATTAGTACATTTAGCGCTAAGGGTCTGAATGGTATATGTTTTTTTACATTCTTTTTTATCTAAACAATACTTTCGTAAAAAACGCATTACGGAAAGTTGTATATAAAATTTAATTATTAAATATAAAATATATACTTCTCGCTAAAAATACTTTAACATTAATTTACATGCAACAATATATGCATATGAATAAATGTTGAATTTAAATACTTTATAATTTTTTTGTCATTTAAAATTTCAAAATTTCTTTCGGTTTAACCGAGATTTTATCTTGTATATATAGATGACTTATATATAAATTAAAATATACCGTTAATTGTCATGTTTCCTTTCTTCTAACAAGCGTAAACAAATGCGTATATCTTCACAGTCTTCTGTCATTGTTTGCAGCCTAAAAATTTCTTAGCATAAGAAATAGTAAAAAGATGGAAAAAATGGAACATTTTGATAATTTACCTGCTTTTATAAGTATCTAATAAACCACTACTGAAATTACCAAATTTTATGGCTTGTAAACAAAACTGTGCCAATAATTTAAAGCACTTGTTAGTTGTCCAATTAAAATACTTAGCTTCCCATTTAGGTAACCCCTGTGTAATAGGCCAAGCCATAAATACGTATTGCATCACAGATATCCAATGCTGAGACTTCACGAGATTTGTCCCTTGATCAAGAATGGCTTGCTAATAAAATGAAAAAAGAAAAAAATACGTTTTTTTAGAAGAAATAAATTTTTATCTAACTCCATTAAATTGTACCTACATGAAAGGCCTTCAAATGAATTTCAAAATAGTTGAACACATTATCCTTTAAATTAGATGATGTAAGACAGATATAAATATTATACTGTAAAGTACTAAGTATTTCCTTTAATGGACTAATATCTGCCACTGGCATCTTTTGGAGTAAAATATTTTTTAATTTTTGATCATCTTGTATTTCTCCCTCTTCTTGCATATTTACAAGATCCATAATCATATTTATCAACTGATCATGACTCAGGCCCCTTAAACCATTAATAAGTTCACCGCTGAAACGATCGTCCGTTTGCATTGATTTTTGTAAATTTGTTGTTGGTTTTCTCTTTTCTGGAGTCAAAAACAAAGACTCACTAGATTCATCACCAAGAACAAGTCTCTTCCTAGGAGACTTTCTTAACACAATATTTGTTTTATTTGGGCTTTTCACCGGGGTATTATCTCTAGAACTTAAACTACAATTTTTTGTTAAAATTTTGTGTAAACTTTTTTCAAGCAAATCCAACTCATTCAGTTTATTATTTACCTTAAAAGACTACTACGTTTATTGGTATCACGGTCAGGAGACCAAACAATTGTCTTCTTGCGTCTTCCCCGTTTTTGAATCACTAATTCATCTGGACTTGGTGCAGGACTCCAGGCATCAACTGCATGTCTGCTATTTAAAAGATTATCCATTGTGTTTACTTCTGGGGCCAGCACGTCACCTTTCATAAATAACAATACTCTTCAATGTAAAATAAAGAACTGTCATTAATAAACAAATCTGTATTTACCTGGTGATAATGTTGTATTTGCAATATTAGGAATTACTGCTAATGCTTGCCTTGCTGATCTCCTACGATTTCCATCCACTATCCTCAATAAATCTCTATTTGGGGTATTCATTTTCTAAAATAAATAATAACCACAATAAAAAGACTAAACTGACTTGTTTCAGTCAATAATGAATTTTATATAATTCTAATCCATGACAGCTCTCTTCTGTAGGTTATGCTTTTGATAAAAATTTAACAAGTTACAGTTTTCTATAATCATTGTTATAAATAAGTAAATCAATAATTGCTTTAACATTTTTTTATAAACTTACAACTTGTAATCAAAACTGAAGATAATTAATAAACAAAAGACAGCTACTATCACCTGCCACAGTATGGTTTGGCGGGAACCAGTGGGAACTATGTTTAGTTTCTTTTTTGTGTCGCAATGGCTCCCTCTATGATCTCTAGCCCCTTTGCCTTCATAGGTTAGGTTAGGACGTTAGGAGACATACGTATAAATGGTATACAATGGGAGGTTTCATCGCCTGCAACGCCTGCAATTTGACATCAACACAGAAAGTTGAAGACTTCGAACACCAGACCTAATGCTGCCAATTGCAAATATTCTATATCCTCTAGAGATTTTTAGGGCAAAATATATTACCACTTTATGAAAAACTGTGAAAAGAGAACAATTTGGCAATTTTATTAGTGTAATTTCCAATAATTTCATATATTCGTACAGAAGAATAGATAACGACATAACCATTCCATAGAGATAGACGAGGCAAATACTGGTACTGGTAGATTCTTGACAAGTGTGGGCGTAGTATTTATAATCTCTTCATTACCAAATTTTGACTTGACAGTATTAGAAAGTGCTGGAGAGTGGGGTTATCATTAAGAGCCGGTTTTTATAATAAATCATTGACTGCTTTCTTTTAATTACTTTTTAATGTTAGCTAATCTCTAAATATCTTAAAACGGATTATTCATATAAAATAAATATTTCCCTACACCAAAAATAACTGAAATATTATTTTTCTAATCATGGGTAAGCATACATTGATTAATTACAACATTAAAAGATTAATAAATAAACAAGTTAATTTAACTCATTGTATCAATAAATGTTTATGCATATCACAAAGATCTTGATCAGCCAGAATCACAAAAGTGGCAACACCACTTAAATTTACTCAGGGATCAGTATCTTAATTTACATACAGCGCATATGGAATTGCAGCGACAACATGCAACAATTACAGCGGATAAGCAAGAAAATAGTTTTGTTGGTAGACTACTTGCCACTGTATCGTCTTTATTTAGTCAACAAAATTACAGGTAAACAAAGAAAACAGTATTTTTTTCATTAAAAGTACATTTGACTATCTTTTAAAAGTATTTTCCATACTAAAACTAAAACTAAAATTCTATCATTAATATATACTAAGTAAGAAACTTTCCATTTGTTTCAGTGACATAAATATTAAACTAGCAAATCAAAACCTACCAGCACATAAATTTATATTATCTGCAAGAAGTGATTATTTCAATGAATCACTTCTACAGGATAAACAAGATTTAGGTAATTAGTTATGAAATTTTATTAAAACCCTTCCTTTCATATATTAAATTTATTAAACTTTGTTCTATAATGTACAATCTAGATTGGAGCAATTTAGATCCTGAGGTTGCATTAATAGTTTTAAAATGGATCTATACTGGGAAAATTTCACAAGAACATTTGACATTAGAGCTAATGAAATCTGCTGCTGTTTTTCAATTAAAGGAATTAGTTGATCAATGTGAACAATATTTAATTGGAACAGTTACTTTGAAAGATTGTATACCATTATATGCTGTAGCTGAGAAATTAGATATTCAGAAATTGAGAGATCACTGTAGTTCTTTAATTTCTTCTCATTGGGTAAGATATGATATTATTTTGAAAGTTGAGATTGCTATGTTTTTTAAAGCTATAAAAAAATCTTGCTTAATATGTTTATATACTTATAGGAAGATTTAACTCGAGAAGATTTCAAAGAAATGCCTGGCTCACTATTATACAAATTGCTCCAAACAAACAGCAAGTATCCTCTACACGCAGCAGTTCGTCTAATGAGGGAAGACGTTGTCTTTTTATACCTGGTAGAAAAGAATTCAGAGGTAAGTAATTTTTATTATCAAGAAATATAAATTTATGCTAGTATTTGTTTCCACAATATTAATAACTTTTTACATTAAAATTATTTATAATTTCTCATAAAATTTGGCACATCAGTGTCTTTCCTATATATAATATTTCCAATTAGATATCAGAGAATACATGTGAATATTTGTACAATAGTGTACAAATTTCATACTTTGCTGATTATTTATTCTGTATTTTATATACTTATTTTGTATATATAATTTAAAATTGAATATTCATATTGCGCAAAATTTTCTTATTTCTAGTACTATGCTTATTATTATTGATGCCAACAGCAGTTTCTTAAATCTTCTTGAAACATTTAAAAATGCAACAGTTTTATAATAAAACACTTTTAGTGCTTTTTAACATTAGATCAGGTTTTTTATAATAATTACTGAACATATCTTTATGAATAAAATTAGTTGAGGAATTTATAAATTGCTTTTTATCAAATATTAACTTCTATAAAAGATGTGTTATTTTGATAAAATTAAGAGAAACTCTTGTACAGATGAAAATAAAAATTAATGTGGTTCATTTTGTTAAGTAAATAATTTATCATTAATATGATAGATAAATCAATAGCATAGCTATTGAAATTAAGTAGATAATGTTTGTTTTTAATGTGTAAGATGAGTTACACAAATGAAAACTACAGAAGCAATATAAGGGTGGTCCCGATGGAGATCCTCTATCTTCGCCAGTGAAGCAACCTTCAGCATAAGCTGTTGTTATTACCTCCTCTTGGTAGAACCATTTGTTATAAAAACTATCGTAAGATTGAAACCTATACTTTTGTGCTGCACAGTCCCTTTCCACAGCAACTGGTATGGATGCTAAAAATGTGTTCAATAAACTATTCCTTTCTTCTATAATCTTCTATATATATTAAAGATATTTTATATTGTAAATTAATAATTATTAAACAATATACTTACTACCATTAGGGTATTTAAAATAAGTTGTTCTACTCATACAAAGCGTAGATGATGGACAATAAGTTTGATATTTGCTGCTTCCATCAAAATTTGAACACATTAAATTAGTTTCATTTTCTGTCTGTGGATTTGCTATGCATTTAAAGCACGAAATACCCACACCATTTATTTGAAAAAAACCTATTGAAAATAAACTTATTAGATCACCATAAATAAAAAAAGTTAACATTTTTAAGAGAATTAACTTACATTGAAAAATTATAACACATTTTATCAGATTTCTTATTTCCATGCTGATTATTTTTTAGTTATTAATACAAATACATAAATTCAATACTTTTATTAATATATATTCAATAGTGGAGAGAAATTTATCACAGTTTGTTTACCAAAATATTGCAGCTCTTTCATTAAAATTATTGTATAACAAAGATTTACAAAGTATAAATCATTTAATAGTTATTATAAGAGGGCATATTCGTATGCAGTACAGTTGTGTTTCTCATTGTCTCGAAAGAAAACTATAAAACAGGTTTGGCTGTGGAAAAGAAAACAGTTATAATACATTAAATATTTAATTATTTGCACTTTTATAGATTATATTTATTATTTAGCATATATGAAAAAGCTTATTTAAAATTTGAACGAAATTGATGAAACTCACAAGAAAAATAGCTACAACTAACCTCTAAAATATTTGTTAGCATAGTAATTACAATTTAAATAAATTAACCTGTGCAATCAATATATTTTAAATCATAATTACTGTGATATATTTAACAAACTTGAAATAACTTAAATAATGTAAAAGTAACAGAATATACGTCTGTTTTAAGCAGATGTACAGCAATAAATATACTATATACATATATACATCTATACCGTATGCCGTATAGATATTTAAAACACCTGATCATGCTCAAACGTCAAACTTGTCACGCCCCTCTACCGCTTTACTCATATATGACTACTTATAGCTTGATCGAATCGAAAAATCCTAAATTATAAGTATATAAAGAAAATCTTTCGAGTCTTATAATTTGAATAAATATATATGCATATATAAACATACGTATCGAAGCGAAACTGTAGAAATGAAAATGTACATAAATATACCTTACTTATATTGGTTGCAAAAAATAAAAATTCTTTACAATTAATGTCTTGCTTCTAAGTTTATTAGTTAAATTAAGCAGACTAGAGTTGCTGCCTGATAAAAAAAAAATCAACTAGCACTGTAGTGATTCATTAAACATTACAAAATATTATCTACCATTTCCTTTTTTATCTACTTCCTGTGCGTGTTAGTTTTGTTAAAATGCTGCTTTAATTGAGTATGCGTGTGATATAGGGTGACGTACTTACATATTACACCCCAGATTTAAAACCTAAAATTAAAATGATCTGCCTTACGATAAGAGATATCAATTTTTAGCATACCATCAATTTTAATGCAGACAGGAACAAGTTTCAGGAAAGTCATATGCAAAAAATTGACATCTCTTATGGTTAACGGATAAACGTTCTTCTATATCTATGCCTCTGAACATCAGAGTGTGTTAAGTGCCTCACCCTGTATATGCAATGGATATTACTAAAGCCACACTAGAGTACAGACATGAAGATTCATTTCTTCAAAATTGTAACGGATATCGACTCTTTGCTTAGGACTTTACGTAATGCGAATGAGCAGGAGCTTCACAAAGTTCTGTGAAAAAATGTATATATCTTATTTAAATACCAAGATAATTGAATTCTTACGTCAAAACTTTAGTACGTCTTTACTAATACTTGTAGTGATATACACCTGGCATGCATACATTTAAAAAAATTTAAGAATGATTAATTTTTTTAATTCCATAGGAGAATCTGAATACATTTAAAGCAGTAAATTAAATCAATCTGATGAAAAAAATACGATTTTAATAAACAGGAATTATTAAAGCAAGATGTACATATGTATATGGTTTCATAGGAACAATTCTGTTAATATTATTAATGAAACTATAGGTTCAATGATGTAACATTATTAGATGAATGAATTGTATTTTTAGCTGCCGATGGCTGTAAATATGGTAGATTACAAAGGTGAAATGGCTTTGGAAGTTGCCCTTAAAACGAGACAGCCATCCTTAGCTCGGACTTTAGTAGAACACGGAGCAGATCTTAGCGCTCAGAATTTACGAGGATTTTCCCTGCTGCAATCTGCCGTGCTAAAAGGAGATTCGTATTCAGCCGAGTTTATCATCGAGCAATTGGAAAACAGCAATAAAGTCGAGAAGCTATGCGACATCGTAAATGTTATACAAAATGTAAAAAACGTTGATGAACTAAAAGAATATGAGGGATGTTCAGCATTACATTTATTGGCCAAAAATAATACCGAGAACATGTTAACAGTAGCCTCTAAACTCCTCCAAGCTGGTGTTAAGCTTAATTTACAGAATCATAGAGGATGGTAATTATGATAGCTCCGATAGAGAAGTACAAATGTCTTTTTCTATCTTTTGGAAACCGTATTGTAAGAAGTAACTTTAAATCTTTTAATATAACTTGTTTGTTGTTTATTAAACAGGACAGCTTTGCATATGTGCATCATGGAAAAAAACGAGCGTCTATTTGATCTTCTCTTAGAGTGCCAAGGTATCGATTTGGAAAGACGTACAAACGACGATGACACCCCTTTATGCATTGCGCTAAAAACCGAGCCTTTCGACCAATATTTTGCTAGGAAACTCATTGATAAAGGGGCAGTTGCCAATCCTTTATATAAAGTAACGGGGGATACTTTATTGCATTTATTGACAAGAGAGCGTAAAGAGAGCGCAGCATTATTTTTGACTGAATTTTGCGAATATAATTTGCTAAGCTTAAACAACGAAGGATATTCTGTGTTGCACGAAGCAAGTAGAGCTGGTTTGAGGGACCTAACTAGATCTTTAATGAAACGTGGCCTACCAACCGACATTCTTACGTATACTACCAAACAAGCTCCTCTGCACTTTGCAGTGATCAATCAGTATCTCGATATAGTAATGGAGCTACTCAGTGTCGGAAATTCGAGCGTTCAAATCAATTTACGAAATGGCGATAACGAAACACCGTTAAGCCTGGCGATGCAATCGTCCTTAAAAGGCAAAGATATAGTTTTGGCTTTAATATTTGCCGGAGCTGATATTAATCAACGAAATGACGAAGGTTTGACATTATTACACCAAGCAATAGTTAAAGAAGATTCTGCAACTGCCATATTTTTACTGGATAATGGTGCCGATATGAATGCTAGGTAAATACAAATAAATCTAAAGATTGTGCATCGAAAGATCCTTTATTTGAAAATTAATTGAAAAACTCTGACAATTTTTGATAATAGGACCAAAAATGGAGAGACACCCTTGCAACTTTCAGTGCATTACAGACTTAGCGAAGTAGTTGAAGCTCTTTGTAAAAGAGGTGTTAATACTTCAGTAGGATGTCCATTGTGGGATGCTTTGGATTCGGAGCAAGAAGATACAGCTTCGATTTTAGTTAAATACGGAGCGGATCCTGATTGTTGGGGGCCGGGACCTGATGGTTGTCAACAAACCTTGTTACATAAAGCACTTGATGAGAATAAAGAAGAAATTGCACAATTTCTTATAAGAAGGTAAATCACGTAATTCTTATTACTATAAAAAATTTTTATTAAAAAATATCAAAGTACATTGCAGTTGAAAAATATTTCTTTACAAATTTATAATAATTTTAAACATATTTATTATCTAAATGCGTAAGACTGTATTTGTAGCGGCTGTGATTTAAATACACCAAGAAAACCTGGTCCAGATGGATCCGGAGGTGATGAAGCCCGTGATAACTGCACGCCATTACATTTGTGTTGTCAATGGGGCCTTGAACTGGTGGTTCAAACGCTAATTGAACATGGGGCTGACGTAAATGCTCGCGACTCAGATGGAAAAACACCAATCCATATAGCGATACATAATCAGCATTCGCAAATTATTAATTTGCTGCTGTGTCATCCTAATATTGATTTGAACAAACGAGACAAGAAAAACTTGACACCATTTGCAACAGCACTGACTGTAAGAAATAATAAAGCTGCGCAAGCAATATTAGAAAAATTACCAAAAGCTGCAGAACACCTTGACAATAAAGGCAGAAATTTCTTACACACAGCAATTCAAAAAAATGATATGGAAAGCATTCTGTTTCTTCTATCGATACAGGTATATATTGAATATTTGTAGGGTTTGTTCATTTATTATTTTAATGTGTTATTGTACCAATACAATTAAATAACTTTGAATTACAGGTTGATGTCAATTCCAGGGTAAATGATGTCACTCAAACACCACCATTGCATTTAGCTACAGTTAGTGGAAATGAAATGTTAGTACGCAGTTTTATCTTAGCTGGTGCAAGAGTAAATGACACAGATGCAAACAGAAACACAGCTTTACATGCTGCTGCAAAGGCAGGCCATGCTGTAATAGTATCTGCTTTATTGCAAGTACGAAATGGGGAATATTTAATATATCAAACATTTACATGTGTTAGCTTTCCCCCATAGATTATTTTTACATTTCTAGTTAATTCTTTCAGAATAATATTAATTTTGATGCAGTGAATGCAGATGGTGATAATGCATTGCATGTTGCTATGAGAGAAGGCCATGTATCAGTAGTTAAAGCTCTTTTAACTGAATGTACATTAGATGCTGAGGTAATTAATCTTAAGGGCAGAAATCCTCTGCACGAATTGGCTAGATATGGTCGGGATAATGCTGCAACTATTTGTGAGTTCTTCTTAGAATGTATGTCTAATTATCCAGTAAACAATGCTGGTAAGTAAAAATTTTTAGATTCCTTGTGTAAAGTGAAAAACAATTATATCTCTAAAAGAAAATATTTTCCATGTGATTCTTAGACTTGGATGGTAATACACCATTGTTGATTGCTTACATGAAAGGCAATGGTAATCTATGCAGAACACTTGTAAAGTCAGGAGCATGCCTTGGCTCAATGAATAAAGATGGAATTACAATTTTTAATTATCAAGTTGCCACAAAGAGGCTACTGTATAGGCTATTAGATTCTTTAACACAAGAAGCACCATGGGCTGATAAAGATCTTTGCTTGGAGTGTGGCACAAAATTTACGCTCACAATGCGTAAACATCACTGGTAAGAAAATCTTTTAATTATACTACATATAACTTATATATTCTATAATATATAAATATTATTTAAATCATCACTTTCAGTCGACACTGTGGTAGGATATTGTGCAAGCAATGCTCCGATCAAGTGGTGCCGATTCTAAAATTTAATTACAATAAACCAGTTCGTGTCTGTGCTGTATGTTTTGATGTTCTACAAGTAGGTGCTGCCACAGACTGACAGGAAGAATCTTAAAATTTTCTACAGAAAAAAAGACAAATCTTCTTTCATATATATGCATATATATATAGCTATTGAACAAAGTAAGATAGTAAATATTTGTTTAAAAATCCTTATATAATTAAAATAAATGTTGTTCTTTATAAAGATTACATTAAGTACTAAACCTACAAATTTCATATTTGTAAATTTTTGTTACATTAAAATGAATATTCTTTATAAGCAATTCCATTAGATATTGTTATTAAATTTTTATATAAATATACTGATAAATATACTATATATGTATATATATATGTACTACTGATTTTGTTGTAAGCCTCTTCATTATTTATACTCCAAAAGCATATCTGTGTACTATATACACCAACTGTTATAAGTACTAAAAGACAATATATTCAGACTTAAGATTGAATTTAGTATTTATTTTTCTAATAATATATTTACATACAGAATGTAGCTAAAATTTATATTCAAATTTAATCATTATGACATTATTTTAAATATTTAAACAAGTGTTTAGATGCACAATGATCAATGCAATGGATAAAGTCATAAAATTCTTCTGCACATGTTTCTTCTGTTTTCTTTCGTGAATTTACACGATCATTACAATCATCTAGTTTTTTTTTAGCAACTCGACAATCCTCAGTTTTTGAGCAAGTCTCCTATAAAAGGTAATTATCATTACTTTTATGTGTCAAATGAATATTATATTCAACAAATGGCAATATCACCCAAATATTATAAATTAAAGTTACATAACATTATAAACTATCCTAAAAGGTATATTAAAATGTAAATCAAAATTTATGACAATCTAGAAAATCTTACCGAAAAAATTAAAAAAATTATGTAACTGTTAACTTACACGAAGGGTTTTTTGAGGATCCACTAATTCTGCTTCTTCATCGGCAGAAGCTTTAAGAGCGGGTGCAAAACGAGCGAAGAAATTTAACGCCATTTTAATCTAATAAAATTTTGATAATATGTACGATAAGGGTAAAAACAAGTGAAGAGATTGGTGTTTTCTGTTAAATAATTGTTGTTTAAGTTGAAATTAGTGATAATGAATTCGGCTACACTTTGTACTCTGCTTTATGGTTACGTTCGTTTTTTAATGGATGTCCACACCTCTACTGAACTCTAGTAACAGTATTAACAGTGGGTGCATTCCAAATTACGCATGAAGCGCATAGAATGTACAGTTTATGTCACATTTATTATAGAATTTAAGTGCTTACTGCGCGCATATGCGTGACTCGGAACGCACCCAGTATGTAATAACTCTATCATTTTCCATGGTAAATTACAGAGTGAAGCTAGCCGAACCACACACAATTTCCCAATGGTTGCATTCAGTAGAGACAACAGTTGCGGAACTGTTGAGTAATTCTTTTTAAACTTCTACTTCTATTGGATAAAATTATAGGATCTAAGAGTAATAGCCAATAACATACACCGCTCCCTCAACATTTGTCTCTACTGAATGCAACCAATGACCGGCATATATGGCATCCCTTGATGCATTTACGAATTACGTTATAAAGCCCCTCACCATCAGTAACCCAAGACGCAAAAATGCGTTTCAGCATATATTTTTGATTAAAAAAGACTTTAAATTTTATTATTCAAAGTTTTTCAATCCAAAATGTATGTTAGCTTGCGCTTTTTCGCTTGAGTTATTGATAATGAGTGATAATGCGGCTTCTAAATGCATCAAGGGACGCCATACATGCCGGTCAGTGTATATATAGTAATAAAGTGTCGCGCGCGCGCGCGCCGACCGCCGTCTCAAATGTCTCAATTTCCTATTGTGTAGTCGTGTAGTGTGTATTACATAGGCGCGCGTAGTAAGAGCGCTGGTGCTTTTCAAAGTGGTTCCTAAATGCATCGAAAAATTAGGAAAAGCCATATCTGACGATTACTGACATTACTGTATGAATGGTTGCGTTTCAAATTTTAAACGCTAAGGTAGCGCTATATCATGATTGGTCAATTGAATCAATTTGACCAATCATGACACGTATCTTACCTAGCGCTACCGTAGCGCTAAAGTTTTGAAACGCAGCCAATGTATACTATAGAATCACGACAGTGCCGACTGTCGACAGTGGCGACACTGGTTCCTCACTTCGAGTAATTTCGGCTTGAGTCTTGAGAATTTCAAGAAAACTTGACTTGAGTTTCCCTTAAGCCTGAGATGAGTGTGAGTGATTAGTGAATGCCGAGTGGCGTCTATGAGTACGGTCCCAAGTAATCGTTTTCTATAGAACTTTAACAATGTAAATATTAATAGTGTTAGAAGGATATTTCAATTATTAACCTAAAAATATGATTAAATATATATAGCTAATAATACAAACTTTCTTTTCTTTTTATGCTTTAGGTCTTCTTTAGCTAAACCAAAATCCGAAATGACTCCCGAAGAATTGGCTAAGAGAGAGGAAGAAGAATTTAACACTGGCCCACTGTCAGTCCTAACACAATCAGTAAAAAACAATACACAAGTTCTGATAAATTGTAGAAATAATAAGAAACTTTTAGGAAGAGTAAAAGCATTTGATAGACATTGCAACATGGTCTTGGAGAATGTTAAAGAAATGTGGACAGAATTGCCACGTACAGGGAAAGGAAAGAAAAAGGTAAATTTACATCATTTGTGCCATAATTGATTGGAGCTTTAATTTAAATCTTTATCACAGGCCAAACCAGTTAATAAGGACAGATTTATTTCTAAAATGTTTCTTCGTGGAGACTCAGTAATTTTGGTTTTAAGAAATCCTTTGGCAACGGCAGGTGGAAAATGAAGAGAGACTTACACCAATTTATATGAAAAATATACAAATAAAACATACTACTGTAATTCTTTGAATATTTATTAAATTGCTGAATTATACTAATAAGAAATTGTCCAATACAATTCTTCAGCTTATAATTAATGCTTTTGTAAAGTAACAAAAATTATACCAAATACATCATAGTTAGTCCTTTTCTGCAATTGCAGTTAGATGTTTATCAATTTCTGGCTCTGTCAGAATACTGCAATTAAGTTATAATTTATTCGCACCAGACACTTAACTACATATTTGTGAAATATTTATACTTACCTAAATTTGGGATTATCTTTGGAAACTACTCCAATTTCAATTTCAGAAGGCTTAAAATCAACTGATAGCACAGTTGATAAGCAAGTTATGGCCAATTGAATTGTCTCATCATGATCATAATTTTGTTTCTTTCTAAGTTTCTTTTCAAGGTATGAATTGGCTTCTGTTTGTTTTGCACCCACTGAAATGGCTTTATAGCCACAATAATACCCAGCTGGATCAGCCTTGTAAATACATGGGCCCTTTTCTTTATCATACGCGATTAGCATCATTGAACACCCGAGAGGCCTCATCTCTGCATTTTGTGTATAAACTTGACTTATGTCAGCAATACGACGGCACAAAACATCTACAGGAATTTCATAACCATACTTGTATTTAAAATATGCTGCTTCATATCTTGCTCTCTGCACCTGGGACTTGCTGTCAGCTAAAATCAATTCATGCATGTTAGAAGTATTATTTTATACAGCTTATTGTTTTGCATTATTTGCATTTACAACATTCTACTTTACCTATCATACCAGTCATGACACATCCAATGTTTTCTGTCAACTGAAATACATGAGTGACGCTAGATGCATCTAGAAGCTTATCCTAAAAATAAGAAACTCCTGGTGTTCAATCAAATTCATAAGATTTGAATGAATGGTTTTTAAAGGTTAACTTACAGGTACTTTCTTTTGTGTTGCAAAAACTGCTGTATCCACTCCTTTAACAGCGACGGAAGTTAAACCTCCCTGATTAATTGCTTTAAATGCATATTCTGGAGAAAATATAAAAATATTTTAAATTGCAGGTAGTCTGACATTCAAAAATGCAGATCATGCTGTACTAATTGCTTAAAAAATAAAGACAAAAGCTTATTTTTAGAACTTTATCTAAAGATCATAAAAACTTCAGAAAATTTAGTTTTAATTAATGTTGAATTTTACTTACCTACTTGATAAAGCCGCCCTTCAGGTGAAAATATCGTAATGTGTCTATCAAAACCTGCACTGCTGCCTCGCGCCATGTTTATTAGTGGTAAATGGAAAATGGTGGGTGTTAACCAGTGCCAACTGCCAACCACTAACCCAGTGCTACTGCCAGAGATCTACTGCTGCTAACTGCCAAGTGCCAACTGTGCCAACGCCAATTGTCAACTGGTGCCAGCACTGTCAACTGCCAAGTAATGGTCAAAAGAGAATTTGAGGGCAGTTTAACTTGATTCGCCAATTCCATCGGTCTCTCATCTATCTTGCCTCTCAAATTGACACGGGACGGGAGGGAAAGGAAAGATGGCGGCGATCAAAAATCATATAGTTAGTCGATCATCGAGTTGTTTACGAAAATATCGAATATTGTTCGCTGTTGGGATAACTATTCTTTGTGTACAAATCTACTTAGCACATTCTTTTTTTGGTTTGGAAAATGGTAGCCGTCATTCTGTTCAATTGTCTGCTATTGATGTGAGTTAGAATGAAGTTAAAATTAAATGGTTTTAGTTGATTTACCATTGTCTCAATTAAAAATAAAATTATTCACTTTTTAATTATAGGGTGATATGTTTTATAATGTATTGATTTATCTTAGGTTGGGTCATTTCAGTCGGAAGAAAACGAAGGCCTCTCCAAGAGATCCCGACAATTAAAACTTCCACCTGATAAATCTATGACAAATAAATCTTTGCAATCTTCTAGAAATCGTACGGGACGAATGAAAATAGATCGTAAAACTTTAAATTTTATTCCTCCTTGCGAAATAACTGGCAGAGAAGCAGTTAGTGCTGTAACTAGGGCACAAAGTCAAATATGCAAACAACGTATTGTCAATGTGACTTGCCTTAGCCAGCAGGGTTTACTCTACCCTGAGAGACTATACTCTTCTTGTCCACACTCTACAGGGTTTGAGAGGACTCCCAATAATATTGGCTGTTTTAAAGATGATAAAACATACAGGGTACTTGCAGGATATTATCATGTTTTTAAAAGCAACAACTCACCACAAACCTGTGCTTTTATGTGTCTGCAGTCTGGATATACATTTGCTGGTACTGAATACTCGTTAGTGTCATTGGTAGTAAAACGATAATTTTTGTTTTCAAAATACTATTATGTGATATATTTTGTTTCTAGTGTTGAATGTTTTTGTGGAATGGAAGAGCCCTCTCAAACAAATAGATTACCTGATTCCAGCTGTAATATGAAATGTCCTGGAAGTTCAAAGCAGTCTTGTGGAGGCTATCTAACCATTAATGTTTTTTCAACTGGAATTCAAAGTATTTAAAACAAAAATTTAAAGAAAAATTTGATTCAATGTATCAACATTAATATATATTGTTTTTCATTAGGATTTAAACCACAAGAAGCTAAAAATATAAGTACAAAAGCTGGTAATGAACAGCCTGCAAAGATAGCTTATTTATTAACCATAAATGGTAGAGCTAGCAGACAAGTTAAAAGGCTAATAAAAACTCTATACCATCCTAAACATTTGTTTTATATTCATGTGGATGCGGTAACAACAATAATTACTTTTATATATTATTAATCTTGAACTTACGGTGACATGACTATAAAATATTTATAGAGACAGGATTATTTGTATCGTGAAATGTTGGAGCTGGAGAAATCTTGTGGAACAAATAATATTAAGGTAGCAAGAGGTGAAGGCTTGAGACACGCCAGTATTTGGGGGGGTGCTAGTTTACTAACGACTCTCTTGAAGTCAGCGCAGCAGATGCTTGAATATGATCTGAATTGGGATTTTTTAATAAACTTATCAGAGTCTGACTTTCCTGTGAAAACCAATGCTTATTTAACTGAATTTCTTGGCTGGAATAAAGGGATGAATTTCGTTAAATCTCATGGGAGAGAAGTACAGCGTTTTATTTCTAAGCAAGGTCTGGATAAAACATTTATTGAGTGCGAAGCACGAATGTGGAGGGTAGCTGATCGAAAATTACCAAATGGTATTGGATATTTTTTAATTTAAAATGAAAAAACAAATGGTAAAAATGTGATAATGCATTTTTCCTACAGGTATACAAGTTGATGGTGGAAGTGACTGGGTAGCTTTAAGTAGGGACTTTGTAGAATACATAACAAAAGAGAGTGCAGATTCTATGATTTCTGGGCTTTTAAACGTATTTCAATATACTCTACTGCCTGCAGAATCATTTTTTCATACAGTCTTACGTAATTCGAAATTCTGCAATACATACATAGATAATAATTTGCATGTAACAAACTGGAAGAGAAAGCTTGGTTGTAAGTGCCAGTATAAAGCTGTTGTTGACTGGTGTGGATGCAGTCCGAATGATTTCAAATTAGAAGATTTCAGCAGAATTCGTAATACAGCCGATCGAAATTTATTTTTCGCTCGAAAATTTGAGCCTGTCATAGATCAGAGAATCATCGACAGAGTTGAGGAGTGGCTGTATCCTGAAAGAATGAATGCATCAATTAAAGCAAAGGGGTATGATGCATACTGGCAGAGTTTGTATCATCACGCAGACTTAAGCCCGTTAACGGATGATGCTTTATTAACAATATCTAGCTCTTTGGCAAGACTTGCTTTCAAAAAGCTCAAATACTCCTCTATAAATATTGATCTATTGGAAACATCATGTTATTTTCGTGAGAATAGATTTGTTGGAATATTAATACATGCGGAATCGAAGGAGCAGATTTCAGAAGCTTCCAATGAAAATAAAATGTTGAATATCGAAGCGCTTGTTTACTTAAAACAAAATATTTCCACCAGCAGGGAATGGTTGGGGAAGATACAAAGCCTCTACGTTAACGTAGATTATGATCAAAAAGAACAAATATTTAGAAATGTGATGGGAAGTATGGGACCATTTTCCAGTCCAGTTTTATCTTACGAGTTTGATGCGAGCGTTACACTACCGCAAAATTTGACAGTATTATGGATCGATCCTCATGGCCACTTAGTGGACGTTAATTGTATTCAGATTGAAGAAACTGGATTGGTACTTTTTCTCTCTATTCATGTTACTTGCATTTTTTTGAAAAAATTGTTATTAAAATTCCACAATTTTGTTTCAGTTAGGACACATAAAGCCGCAGCTTACAGAGCGTTTGGCAGTAGGTACCTGGCATTTGTTACTGGTTGATGATACCATTTTAGTGGCAAAAGTTAATTTTTTAATCACACCATTAGCTTTCTGGAAAAACAAAAGGATTGCTTTTGACAAATCCAATGAAATTCATAGTATTCCCAAGCGCATGCATCACATCTCAGAGGAGACAAGCAAAAAATGGTCGGATTTAATCAAATCTGTGATATACCTTAAACAAAATACTTATACAAAGAATGTCGAGAGTAAGATCGATCTTGTACTAGAGCAATGGATAGACATGCTAGTGCATGAGCATTACGAGATTGCTGAGATATGTAATGCTTCTAGCTCTTTAAAAATCAAATCAAGATTACAATATTGCATTGACACTAATTGGAGCTCCTTGAGCCCTGATACCAAGGCTGATATACGTAACTTATGTCAAAACTATTAATTAATTTATAAAAACACGTGCCATTCTTTACCTTTTTAAACTTATTGTGGAAAATCTCGTTTTTAGATATTTTTATAACAATTTCAACTGTACAGAAATATAAATACATGTATTATATATATATGCATAAATTATACATCAAATCTGTATTTATAAAAAATATATGTGTAAAAATGTGTGTGTATTATATGTAAGTCTTCATTGATAATTTTGACATTTAAGTTTCTTTCATTCTCTATCTCTCTTCCTCCAAGCTTCTCCGCGTCTATTCTTTTCTCTCTGTTTTCAGTAAATAAGTTTGAAGAAAGCGAGCAGTATGCAAAATTCTACGGAAATGTGGACTCACGTTGATAAATAATTCATTACTTTTAAAAAGTATTAGAGAAAAGAAAATGGGGAATCATATATAATTTTGATAACTGATATCGATTGGCGATAGTTAAATCTTTAAATCGCAGTGGTTAAAGTTCTGAGTTTAATAATGTCGTTTTATGTCACAAGACCGGCTGGCGAAGAAATTTTAATATTTCAATGTCACGCAAAAGTTACAGTGGTTATGAACAGTGAGCTTGCAAAAATAACAAAAATACTTTAAATAAATTTTTACTGAAATAAACCAAAGATTAACTTTTACAAAATTGATGAAAATATAACCTTTTATTTTGGTTTGTTTAAAGAAGCAATTGGATTTAATAAGTTCACTAAGAAATAGAAGGTAGAAATATCTAAAAGACAAATTTATATTGTTATAAATATAAAGGATTCATTTAAAATTTGAGTTCTTGCAAAAATTTACTAGATTTTTGACGAGACTGCAGTGCATGGGAAATGAGAGCTTGAGAAAGAGACAGAGAAAGACCCATTCCCAAAGTACGACTAGGGAAGTTTCTCGCTATTCGATGATCATCGCGATCACCAGACCATTATACCACCAAACCGGACCAAGGCATATCAGCAATTAGAATACCAGCCAGCCAACCACCACCAATACCACCGTTGGTGCGGATCGCGGAATTGGAGTAGTGAAGTGTGGAGTATCCGTACTCCGTAGCATCCAGAGAGCTCCGTATGTATGGTTTGCGTGGTCTCTATAGTTGACCGCTTTGACTTCTAGGAAGTTTATCGCAAGATGTCGGGGGATGTTTTTCGCGACGAGCGGCTGTTATGCTCCTGAACGAAATGACTTGCTTATCGTGGCGAGCCTCCACTACAATTTGGCCTAAAGAAAATTCTCGAGTATCGTAAGAATCTCTTGCCAAAGCAATTCGTACATCACCGACAAAGTTGGGAATGAACTAAAAATAAAAAAATAAATAGCAATAAAAAAAGGAATTCGTAGGAACCTGTGCTAGTGTCTCACTGCCAGAGAATCAAGAACCATTGCTGGTAGGATAGCTTCAGCTGGAAACGAAAATTGTCAGAACAAAGAGTGTTTCTGGGCATAAGATAGTGATAGATATTTTCGAGATTTGAAATGGGAGCAAAAGCAAGTACTGTTGCACAATCAGCTGGAGGCAATGGTCAGTCATCAACTGGGACCAATGAAGCTTCTATGCAAGGTTTTTCACTTCTACGTTCCCTTCCTGGCTTCGACAACATGCTACAGCATCACCAACATCAGCAGGGAGGCCAGTCTCAAAATACTAGAGTAAATGTAGATAGCAGACAGCGGGCTCGTTCTCTGAGTTCTGTACCAGATCTTTCTGGAGAACAGAATGCTCTTGCTTCTGCGGTAGGAGTTGGAGTTGGCCAAGTATTAGGTTTGCCTCAATTAGACTCTGATGATACTGATGAGGATGGTGGTAGAGTGCAGGCTGCTCACAGTTTACCTTCCCACATCTGGTCCCTTAATGGTAAGTATCAAAACATGATGATATACATTTAATTCTATTTATATTTGTATCAAAAATATCTTATTTTCCTCGAGCTAATTATGGCATATGTAATAATTGTAGCATCAGAGGATTGATAGTTAAAATAAGTGGAATTTATATTTTCAAGGCCAGTGCATAGTTCTTTTTTATCTATATGAAAAGTAAAAGGCTATTAATTTTTAAAATAATTTTGATTGTTAAGAAAAATTCATTTTACAATATGAAATAATAGTTTGATTGAGTTATAAATAGTATTTTTATGAATAAGTTGTTGGAACTGTGTCCTAGTAGATGCTATCAATATTACTAAAAGAATCTAACCTAATTTGAGATATCTGAGATAGAGGTTATGTTCTGGCCTTTCCGGATAATGATAAGCTTTAGCGGAATGTGGGACGGGGGGTTTGTTTTGGCGCGTGTTGCCGGGGTAGCTGGCCAGCTAGCCCGGTAACCATTTACAATCGATGGATGGCCTCCTGGTAGGCACGGGTCGTATTATTTTTCCAGTAGTCAAAAAGACTAAAAATTTCATTACAATGACTATGAGCCTTGAAAGACATTTTAAGGTGCCTGAGTGGACCGGATTAGGTTAGGTCAAGACTATTATGGGAATTATAGTGAGTTCATGTTTGACTGAGTCGGAGGCCGAAGTAGTTCCACAAAACAGAATCAGAAGAGTTTTCTATGGTACCAGCGTCTCGCAGTTCCATTATCTTATTTTATTTTATTCTAACAATTATTATTTTCTCGTCATAGGCTTGAAGTGCCCTGTCTGCTCCAAATTCATATTGCCAGATGACATAGAATGTCACTTGGTCATGTGTCTGACCAAACCGCGTCTTAGTTACAATGGTAAGCTCACTAAGGTATTAAGAGTTGAATATATGTTAATCCTTCAAATTTTAGAGGATATATTATCGGATGAGAAAGGTGAATGTGTCATCTGCCTTGAGGACCTCCAGCCTGGTGATGTTATAGCACGCCTACCTTGTTTATGTATATATCATAAAAAGTAAGTATACTCAAACAGCCAATGATAAACAAATACTTTTATTTAGAATTATGTTTTCATTAATAATATAAATTATTTTAGTTGCATTGATAAATGGTTTCAAGTGAATCGCAGCTGCCCAGAACATCCAGGTGATTGATTTATGATAATGAAAATATTAATTGAGTACAGTGGAACAAATTACTGGCCCAGGGTACTTTGGTGCCAATAGGAATGAAATGTGATGGAAAAGGCAGAGTTTGATGAAAAGCTAGTCAAGGTGGCTGCTAGTCCGCATCGGTTGTTTGTGCGTGCGGTGATTGTTCGACTGATCGAGACACACTCAAATTGAACATGGTTAAAAATACACACACACACACACATACAGATATAATAATATTTAATTCAATTCTTAGCTCTACTGTAAAGCAGTGGACTATTAAGGAAAAAAAAGAAATCGCCATAAGATTCAAAGATACAACGCTATTGGCTACACGTATCTATAATTAATCCATTATTACTCTATGCTTACTATCAATTGTACCATATTTATAAATTTTACTTAGTTTTACATTTGCAAAACGATTTAGCGTTAAGCAAGACAATGATCTAACATTACTCTGATCATTATTATTATTATTATTATTATTATTATTATTACTACTATTACTACTATTATTAAACCATTATAATTTTTTTGCGGAAGAAGTGGGGTACCGGGAGAATTTTAGTCAAAGTATCTGCAAATTCATGCAGGTGAGATCCACTTTAAGGATAAGTTGTATACTTTTAATTGATTTTACTACTGAGACGATGTACTGTTTTTGTTGTCTGTTGTGGAACGAGCTAGAAAGGATATTTTTGATACTTTCATAAATAGGGGAGAGAGCCAGAAATGTATAAGAGTTTTCAAGCGAGGGACTTGTCGCAATCCTGTTGATGCTGTAATAACAATAAAGGTTCTGATTTAACCTTCTCTATTGAAATTAATGCTAATGTGATATAATAATCTCTCCTGTGTTATCAGAGAATTCAATTTCTCCGCGTTATTGAGATATACAGTCAATTATTGTTAATTACTAGTTAGTTACAATATAATCAACCCATTTTGTATATGCTGAGGTATATTATAAATTAAGAATATACGTCATCGCGAGGTAGTTTTTGTATAAAAATATTTGGAATATGTTAATTTTTCTGTAACATATGGAAAAAATCCCAACCCTGTGATAAACGAAACACCCGTCTACATACATTTGAAGAAACAGGTGCAAAGTATAATGAAAAATTAAAAGAAGACAAAACATCAAAAAATGTTTCCTTTCGTCCAACTACTCTTTTTAATCATATCGAGTTTTTTCTTTCACGTGTAAAATCAACGGTTTATATAGAGTCTGTGAATTAAAACGCCCTAAAGCATGTACGTAAAAAGACGATCACGTTCATTTAATATTGTAATATTTACAGATATTAAAATTGTGCATAAAACATCTTTAAATGTAAATAATGAGAGATTTCAAAAAGGTTCTATACAAAAAATTTAATGTCTGTTATAGTTACAGAGATATACATAATTTTTTGCATCTTTTTTCCAAAGCATTTTATTTATTGGACCCTTTGTAGTTACATCATAATACATCGAAGAAATAATGTAGTTTTCTGGAATTTTTAAATATAATTTTTGTTTAACTTTTATATGAGTCAATAATGTTAGGAAAAATGTTTAGAAAAGAAATAGAGCTATAAAAGAGAAAATAGAGCAAGTTTATACCATCTATAAACACGTGTACAGTCGATGTGTGTTATATTAATATTTTTCATCAATGTAAAAAATACGCCTAAAATATGAGCCTAATTTGATACTACGTAATAGTGTTAAAGTATATATAAATGAATGATCTAGAAAAAAAGGTTTATAAATAATTATCGAGCAATAGTAGGCAATAATACTAGTAAACTGTCAATGTTACATGATTATATTGTCAAAGTTTAAAGCTTCGATAGATCTCAAGGCTACAGCGTCAATTAGTCAATGTGTGGCTCATACAAATTATCTACATATAGTACATGCTACGCTACGTCTAATCTAGTTTCGGATACGCCAACACGAACCAACGATGAATGACATTTTAGCTTTGTTCATTGTACATAATTATAAATAAGAATAAAATAAACAAGTACTATAATGTTTCTAATAAAAGAAAAACATGAAAATGAATAGTGATGAGGTTTAGGGCCTATATGAAAAGTGAATTATATGCACATTCTAAAATTAAAGCTAGTAAGCTGACTGAAACGTAAATGAATATAAAGTTTTGGTGCTGTAGGTGAAATAGTAAAATGCCAATGTTAGTCAGTAAATAAATGGACGATTCCTATTTATGGAACTGATTGTTTCTGAATTGTGAAATAAAGTGACTATTACAGATAGGACTAGGAGAGACGAGAGATATAGAGTTAAAAGTCAATTAGCCAGGTGGCCGGCCCGCAGAGCACAGCCGGCGCCCGGCACAGGCACGAAGACACCATTGGCAGTGGGTCTCCCTCTCCGTCTCAACCCAACCATGTTTCAATTCAACTCTCAGCTATAGCATAGCTCCTGACGGCTGACACAGTCTGAACTTCACTCTGAACTCTGAGACAATTCTTGCCTGAGTCACCGACCGGCGACCATCGTCAGTCGTCACCACCATCACTTTGGTCCAACTTTGATCCAATCGCCTAGTCCGTCCAATCCCCGCTTAATAACAATGCATAACGTAACCTCTCTTCTGATAAATATAAAAACATTACAATAATACAATAATGTTAAATTGTTTTTCTTTCTTTTATTATATTTATTAGCATTGTGATGTCATCATATTTTAAAGTTATTTTTTTATGATTATTGCTTCTTTCAAATGTGGATATTTTTTATATTGATGAATTATATAGTTCAATTATTCAATGAGTTAGTTATTCAATTAAAAATGGTGATTATTGTTTAGTCTATTACAAATTATATTACGTTACTAACAGACATTACTAGTATTACTACTTACCCTATTACTCTACAGCAACTATAATAATAACTACTATTCACAATTCACATTTTCACAATCACATCCTCATCAGCAACAATATTAGTAAAGCTTTAATTTTCCAGCCTAATATGATATAAATGTAGCAGAAGCATAAGGAGGGAACATTAATGTCGTATTGACATACCATTAAAAAGCAAAAAAGATAACACAAAGATGAATAAATCGAAACACAAAATTTGGTATATTTTTTAAATGAGTTTAAAATATTTTCCAATGCCTAACCTTATTTCTTCTATTATAGTATGGTCTCTGATTTTTTTTATCCAAATATGGGTGGTGTAGAAGCACACATATTTAATTTATCTCAATGTTTATTAATGTATGGACACAAAGTTATTGTGTTGACACATTCATATGGTGACAGAATAGGAGTGCGCTATATGACAAATGGTTTAAAAGTATGTATTGATGATTTAACAAATTTTTTTAATTGTCTTAAATAATATGATTTTTGTTTTAAGGTTTATTACATTCCAGTGAAAGTTTTTTACAATCAGTGCGTTCTTCCAACAATGATTTGCTCCATTCCTCTGATAAGGTATATTTTTATTAGAGAAAACATAGAAATAGTACATGGACATTCTGCATTTTCTGCTCTTGCTCATGAAGGAATGTTAATTGGAAGGTTGATGGGCCTTAAAGTAAGATAGATTTTATGTTGCAATTAGTCAAATTACAATTTACATAATCAATCAATTTTTTTCAGACTGTTTTCACTGACCATTCTTTATTTGGCTTTGCTGATGCATCAGCAATCTTAACAAACAAGTTTTTAGAAATTTCTTTAGCTGATTGTAGTCATTGTATTTGTGTATCTCATACTGGAAAAGAAAATACTGTGTTAAGAGCCAAAGTCCAGAAAGAAAAAGTTTCAGTAATACCAAATGCAGTGGATACAGCTCTTTTTAGACCTGATATTAGCAAGCGAAGTAAAGAATATAGTAAGTTTACATTCAACATAAAAACCACATTAATTGGTGAAATTTTTGAAAGAAATATTTACTTTTTAGTTACTATTGTGGTTATTTCAAGATTAGTGTATCGAAAGGGTGTAGACCTTTTAGCTCATGTAATACCAAAAATTTGTGCACAATACAAGAATATACATTTTTTAATTGGAGGGGATGGTCCTAAAAGATTGTTAATAGAAGAAATACGAGAAAAATATTTATTGCAACATAGAGTGAAATTACTTGGAAGTTTAGAACACTCGCAAGTTAGACATGTTTTAAATGAAGGTCATATTTTTTTAAATACTAGCTTAACAGAAGCTTATTGTATGGCTATTGTTGAGGCTGCAGCATGTGGGTAAGTAAAGTGTAATTTAACTCAAGAAGAATAATTTAAAAAAATAAAATTATAAAAACTTCAGAATTAACAATTGTTGTAGATTGAAGGTTGTATCAACAAAGGTTGGTGGTATACCTGAGGTTTTACCACTTGATTTAATTTATTTAGTTGAGCCCACTGTATCAGCTTTGGTTGAAGGCTTAGAACATGCGATCAAAGATTATAGGAAGGGCAAAGTTAATTGCCCCTTTGAAGTGAACAAAAGGATAAGTAAATATTATAGCTGGTATAATGTCACAAAAAGAACAGAAATCGTGTATAATTTAATCAAATGTGAAGCTCAGAAAAATATTGGGCAACAGCTAACTAGTTATACACAAAGTGGAGTTTTGGCTTACTTGCTTGTTGTATCTTTATGTTATATTATCATACAATTTTTAGAATTTTTTATTCCAAGAAAGGTAATTATTTTATTATGATACTTATACCCAACCTATATGTGTATATATTGTATTTCAATATTTTCCTTTTAGTACATTGATATTGCACAAGACTGCACAGAGGAGCATATTCCATTTACACAAGAGAAATATGACGAAATGTAATATTTAATTAAAAATTGAATATAGAAAAATCTTATAATAATTCTGTAATATATTTTACTAAAGTTTTGTATATATTTATTTGTAAATATCTCATTACAATCATTTGTGAGCTTTACATTGGTCAAAATTAATATTGATCATAGGTTATTAAAAAAGTGAAACAGCTAAAATCTTTAAATTTTACTGTTATATGTAATATAGTGTAAATTACACTTTTATAATACATGTGTTTACATGATAATGATTTTTCAGATAAATTATGAGTAAAAAGTTAGAGCATATATTTAATAATATTTAATGCATTATCAAAAGTTAAACTTTACTGATTAACATAAAAGGAAAATAATAATTTTGTGTTGCGTGATTAAATGATATGATTATTTACTAATCACACAATCATTTATGTAACCTTTTACATTTTAAGTTTTGAGTATTTAAACTTAGTACAATATATACTTTATAGTGTAAAAGTATGCTTTATGATTGTTAAAAACAGTTTAGCTAGATGATTTGATAAGCGCGATTATAAAAAAGTTTACAATTTTGATTTGTGATTACATTTCTATATAATATACATTATATAAATATATATATATATATGTTTATGTACACATTAAACTTCTTTTCAGCACTTTTACACAAATTTTGAAACAATTATTATACAATTTTAGTAAAATAAAACCAGATTTAAAATGTAATAATATTCATTTTATTATGTTGTATGTTAGATACAATAATTAATAATAATAATATTGATACAATATCAATTATCTGCTTATGTTTGTTTAATCATCACTGTATTACTGTACATTCATTTATACATAAATCTTTCATGTAAGACTCAGTAGTTTTTTCTTAGAAAATATTATATATTATTCATCTTAAGAAAATACCAATGAGCCTTAATTAACAACTGTTATAACTTTGCGTGCGGTCAGATCTATCTTAACATCCCACATTTGTGAAAAATCATTCATCATTCCATATTATCAAAATATAAGTCCAATTTATAGAAAAAAAATTAATGCATCAATGATTTTCATCAGCACATGGATGAGGGTCTGGGTTAAGTATATTTACAATTAAAAATAAAATTGCATTATCCGATTGCAGGTTTTTTTTATGTTTGGGTGTGTATATTACTTTAGCTTGCTACGCTACAAGGGTAGAGGAAGTTTATACACAATAGCAAAATTCATGATTGGCTGCATAGAGCTATACGCGAATTTCAAGAATTTACAGGCTACCAAAAATCCACTCAGAGTTCTTTCAGTATACTTATCCTACACAGAATGACAGAAGTCGTAGATGTGATTAATTCTTTATCCAAAGGTATAATTGCGAATTTTGTGTTTGTGTCTCTACCTACCTGTACTGTATACAAAACTCATGAAATATTGTAGTTTTTTATAAATTCAAAATAATCGGAATCAAATTCCTTTGTAGCATACGTGATTTAAATCTTAAGGCAATCTCTTATCACCATTGAATGTTTCGTACTTAGATTTTGCATTGACATTTTAGGTAGAGCTGCTTTGAAAATTATCATAAAAAAGTGAAAGATAGGAAGAAAAGAAGGGAAAAATGAATCGAATAGCATGTATTCAATCATAAGAGGATTTAACCGCTCGAAAAACACATTTTACAGTAAAAATACAAACGAAATGTTTACGTGATATCGTAATTAAGCAGGAAATCCATAGGATTCATATTGTATCCGGTATGACTAGTGAAGCTATCACCAGCTCAACCGTTTTAGTATTGTGCTCGTCACAAAGATAACGTTCCTGCGATCGATAGCACACTTTTTCTTTAAGTTTAGTCAAAAACACTTTCAACGATGCACATCACAAATTGCACATCCATTATTTTATACATGTACAAGGTTTCTTGATCACCTGCTAATTGCATTTGGAAAGCATGAGCCCACATTTTTCGTGAAGTACTTCGCTTCGATATTCACAATTAAGGGTTGATCCTTCGGCTTGTTTAAGAAGAAAAAGTCTCGCGCTTTTTCATTTTTAATTCTCAAAAATCTTAAGTTGGAAATAGTGCGCGGAATCCCTCAACGATAGATTCGATTAGAAAATTTGTATAGGCTACTTAAAATAGTTGCAACAAGTGTCTTAGAATATTTTGGCATCTATAATAAATAAATAACGAACCGTTCGACGAATCATGCGATGCACTATTTCTCTAATCTCTATTGTAGATGACATCACACTTTTCAAACACCTTCACCATAATCGCGATCGCCAACGTTTATGCGATCTGGCGCTGCAGTTACGCTGAAGCCAAGAATTCTATTATCAACTTTAAACATTTTTCCTTTTTTGGGCTTTTTAGATTTTCCCTGTAAAATACACATTTTATAATAAACCTCATTTGTACAAGACTCTGTATTCGTTTAATAATCATTAATCAAAATTCAATCATAAATATACCTTGACTTCTTGAAATTCAGTAGTATTTGGATTTACAGCTGGTGCTGGTTTGCAGAGATCATCCGTTTGTTCCTGAGGACGTTGAGCCGATCGCCACTTGCTTCGTTTTTCTAAAAATTGTTTGGCAAATTCATTGCTTTGTTTATTTTCTCCAAGGTAATCACGAACGTATTCTTTTACTTCATAAGCTGATTCAATGTCTCGTAAGAAACCGACGAATGTTGGTACTGCAAGAAAAACGTACGCATTGATATATTTCTATTAAAAAGCAAATGAGCTCTTATTACTTACTATCGACAGACACTTTAACGCCACTCAAAGCTTTATTACACCATTGCGTAAAGTCATCTGCCTTGGCAGTATTTTGTTCAAATAATTTCTTTACTAATTCCTCTTCTTTTTTGTTTTTATTTTTAGTTGCTTTAGTGGTTTGTTGCTGCTGTTGTTGCTGTGTAAAATTTACAGGCTTTGGTGCTGGTGTTTGTTTCACGGTGGGTGCTGCAGGTTTGACTGGCACTGGCTCATCCCAAAAACCGCTGGTATTACTAACTGTGGTGGACCATACTTGACTACTATTAGAAGCAGCCGAGCAATTCCAAATTAAAGATTGAGAAGCTGTACCCCAAATTCCAGCGTTTTGTAGTAGAGTTGTTGATTCCTTCTGCCCAGCTTTTTCTTGACGCTCTTTTTCATGTTGCTACAAAAATAATTTATTAGTAGAAATGATTTGCTTAATGAAAACCTTGATGTTTTATAAAAAAACTTTATGTTTACCTTGAGAATGCGCTCTTGCTCTTCTTGCTGAATTTGAGCAAGACTTTTCACTGGAGGAGTTTTAGTAGACATAGTAGCTTTTTCTGCCCATTTAAATGGTGAGCGTTTCAATGAGTCGGAGACAGGATCTTGCACAGATTCTATTGTTTTTTGCTGAGCTAATTGCTGCTGCATCAACTGTTGGAACCTTTGCTCCTCTGCCTTTTTCTCTCGCTCTAATCTCTGAATTTCAGCAAGTGAGGCTTGTGCAGAAGGAGCTGGAGCTCTTGGGGCTTGTGCCCACGGTGCTTTACTTCTTTCTTGAAGTTTGCGAAGTGCTTCGGCTTCTCGTCGTCTCTGCTCCGCTCGGCGTGCTTGTTCCTCAGCTTCTACTTGTTTTTGCACTTCAGTCTCTTTTCTAAAGAAAAAGAAAAAAAAAACAAACAAACAAAACATAAATTATTATATTATTGATATGAAGATTCTACCACCATGGCATACCTAATGCGCTCTTCCTCTTGCTTCTTATGTTCTTCTTCTAATTTTTTTCTTTTCTCTTCATCTTTTTTATGTTTTTCCTCTTGCTTCTTTAACTCTTCTTTTTTCTTTTTTTCTTCTTCTAATTTCTTTTTCATAATTTCTAATTCTTGCTTTCTTTTATCTTCTCGCTTCTTCTCTTCTTCTTTACGCTTTTTCTCTTCTTTTTTTTTCTGCTCTTCATCTTGTTTCCGTCTCTCTTCTTCTTTTCGTTTTTTTTCTTCCTCTTTTTTTTTTCGCTCCTCATCTTTTCGCCTTGCTTCTTCGAGTCTCAAGTGCTCTTCATTTTGCTTTCTCTTTAGTTCTTCTTCAATTTGACGCTGAATCTCTTCTTGTTTTCGTAGATCTTCAGTTTTTCTACTTTCTTGTAAACTAAGATTTTGTTCATCCTGGTAAAAAAAAGACACAGGAGTAACACAGAGGATTGAGAGACATTCCATTTAACTTACTAATATTTGTTGTTCAGTCTTCATCTCTTTAGCGTGCAAATCCCAAACTGAGTTAGGCAATTGCCCTGGGGGCATGGATGGTATAGGACCAACCTGGGGAGTAATTAGTAATTACATTGTGGCATAATTCAGTAAACAAGAATATTTGATTTTTATTACCTGTGTTAACCAATTTTGAGCATTAAATTGAGGAGTAATTTGTGGCGGATTTTGAGGCCAAACAGTATTTACCGGAGTTGGGGGCGTATGGCCATTAGCATTGACGTTAAGCTGACGTAGCAAAGATTTAATAGGATTATCCTCCTGAGGTGGCGTCGGTATAGGTGCAGGAGTAGGAGTAGGTACGGAAGCAGAAGGAGCTATATTGTGTTGCAAAACGTCTTGCAAATTTTGAACCCCCATTTGTTGAATGAACTGATGCACTGGATCCATTGGAGGAGCCGGATGTGTCGTACTTGAAGGATGTGGATTAGTAATTAAATGCGAGTCGCCTTGCGCCTTTGTCTAACATAATTAATATGTCGTTATTAATTCGATCAGAGACAGTCAATAGATTAACCTCATTATTCCTTTTTTGGTGTTTATTCTTAAAACCTACCTGCTGTATTTGAGAAAATAATTGCAGGACTGGATTGGTTGTTGGCGGAGGTGGTAAATGTGATACAAATGGATTTGTTGATATTGGAAGTTCAGGTATTTCAGGATCCTGCATGAGAGATTGCAAAATTAATTGATTTTGCTCTACAGAACTTAATGTCGACCATTCTTGCGATTGTGATAATTTTGCTATTGCTGATGTCCGCATTTGCCGCATTAGCATCTGATTTTGTAGCATCTGCATTTGTTGATATTGAAAAAGTAAAAGAGGATCTTCAATTCCTGTCTTTGGTAAAACAGCACTAGGTATTCCAGCTGGTACTGGACTAGGTATAGGAGGTATTACTTGCTCTTGTAGCTGAAAGCAATATTACAATGTTATTTCAAATCTTATATAATTGTAGCATATAGTACAAAAGACGAAATTCAATTTTACCTTCATTGGCGGTATAAGTGGACCAGGAGTAAAGGGCACTCTACCATAAGCTTTTATCATATGTCCAAGAGTCGCGTACCTCTCATCGCAAGTTCTTCTTACCAATAGTCCAGAAGTGAAGTAACCAGCTTTGAACCAATCTGCCATCTCGGTAGCAAGGAATGGTCCCTGAACCTCTCCTTGAGGATCACGATAAAACCATTTCTCTCGCCCGGTTACAGAAGACACTGTTGGTGGATGATTAGTACATGAAGGCGGCATAGTATTCATTTTTTCTCTATGATTCTCTTCATCTGTTATCAATTTGGTCACAAGTGCGTCAGCTTGCTCTTTCATTCTATCCAAGTCATCTTCCGGACCCTGTCTTAAATTACTATCAATAATAGGAAGACTTTTTTGTAATTCCACTTGTTCAGAAGGTAAAAGTCTTGAAACTATGGGTACAGAATGAGCCTTAATTTTATCAACATCTTCGTTATTATGCATCTCTGTAGACTTATTATGCAGTGTGTTACTAGCCTGAACCTCCTCAACCTTCTTATTTATTGGTTTCGAACTTCTTTTAGATATTTCAATCGAAGGCGATACAATTATGGGAGAATTAGATGACGAAATTGGTAATTGAGATGGGGAGTCACTTCTTCTTTCTTTATCTATTAAGATATTCTTATCTTCAAGCGAATGCATTGATTTGGATCTTTCTTTACTAGCCATATTAATTGCATTATTACTAGCACGACTTGAGGATGGTATCTGATTTGTTAAGTGAGGAGTTTGTTTATTGTTTGATTTGGATGTATTTGTTGAATTTCCTTCGGAAACACGTCTAGTTCTTGGTTCTTGTGTTCCACCTTCACTTATCATCCCGTCATCCTCATCGTCGGAATACATACCACCGTGAAAAGCTCCTGAAGCATCAAAACTACCTCCACTTTCACTTAATTTTTCCGTAGCCCTAAAATACAAATTTTAGTTAGTTAAAAATGTCTATTATTTACTATTTGATTTATTAAAGGCTAAACCTTTTATTATAATAGAAAACCTCAGATATAAAAGTAAATCGCTTCCACCTCAAATTTTAATCATCGCACTCTAAGCAATTCTGCAATGTATACAGTACAGATGCTGAATGCTTAGATATGGCTAGTTTTCTTCATAGGTTTTTTATATTATAAATTGAATAGATTTTATAAAACATGAATGATAATGAATATCTAATCAAATTTACCATTCAGGTAGAATATCGTGATTTTCATGGTGATTGGAGTCCCAAGTACGAGCAGTACGAGGTGGTGGATGATGACTTGCACCATCGCGCCAGCTACTTCTTGCTAAGTAGATGATTTAGATATTCAGTTTACTTAAAAATTGGTATATTTGTAAATCAATAAAATATTATTTTTACCCCATTTCCGCCAGCCATCATCTTCTTCAACACCACCTCGATGACGTCTCCAATTACCTTCCATAAAGCTACCACCACTAGGACCCCGGCTTAATTCTTTTCTTGGACTAGTAGACCCATTCCATTCTCCAGTATCTGATACTCCATTACGTTCCGACCAACCACGTTCAGTTTGCAATCTTTCGAATGGTCTATTCCTTCCCTGATGTGCATATTGCAATTTTTGAGTTTACAACATATTAACTTTTATTTTACAAATAATAAATAGGAGATAGTCACTTGAAAAGGTTGATTGTCAATTCTAGCACCTATATCTGCTGCTTCATCGAAACCTACACCTCGTGAATAGTGAGAGGCATAAAGACTACCTCTTCCATTTCGACCACCACGCCCCCCACGATCAATGCTGCTACCTCTTCCTCTGCCTCCAATACTACTTATTCCACCATTCCACATACGCTAAAAATATTGTTTTTATGTATTTAATACTCTTTGTCCCATTTACACCATTTCTTTTTATTTAGAATATAATAGAAGTTGTCAAAACTGTAATTAGCCTACATTTTTGTTCTTTAAAACTTATCAAAAAACATATTAACCAGTGTCATTAGCTATTTTAAAATAAGAATTTAAATATGTTATATTATTAAAAAGATTGAAGTAGATGATACAATTTTTGCAATTTAGTTAGTAAACATAAAGTACAATGTGTTTTCAACTTAAAGAAAATTGTTTTAACAATTCACTAATTAATGAAGAAAATTAATATTTCATAATTGATCCTATAAATCTTCATTAAATTTATAATTAATTAATATATATACCGTCTCCTCTTCTGTCATTTGTATGAGGGCTAGTGGAAGTTGAGCTTTTTCAACATATAAAGAAGTAAATGTAGTTAAAGGCTCCGGTGGTCTGTAATTACGATCAAATAAAGCTAACATCTCTTCCCTTCCATATCTATGCGCAGCAAGCTGATACCGAGGTGTTGTTAAGCTTGCTGAGCTACTTCCACCTCCACCTGTATTGCAATTGTCTCCTGACAAATTACGCAACCTATAATATTTTCAACCATACATACATTAAGTAAATTAAAAATTACAATAGTTTTACAAAATAATTCTCTTATGTATTTTGGAACTCTATTTAATCTTCTAACTAAATTCCTGATTCTTAAAAATAACAGTTTCACTCACCATTCTGGACCAAATTTCATTGAATCCGTCATGACGTACTAATTGCTGAAAAATATAAACAGTTTCATCAAAAAAATTAAATTAATCTTTGGTTTCTGAAAATTACTTAAATACCATAAATATTACAGTTTATTAAAATAATAGATGAATTAATATTGTGACAAGAAAAACTAGTGGTAAACTTTGGAGAATTATAGGAACAAGTAATATAAGAACTGGAGTAGAAAAATGTGATATAATTAGTTACAATTGTAAAAATATATGATTAATCCTAGAAAAAATTGTCGCGTATAGATGAGATGAATTATGAGCATTTTTTATTGAACACTTACGAAGCCAAAAATAGAAACTTAGGGAAAACAGCTGTCGCTTTTTCGTAAGATAAACTTGTAGTAAAGCGACAAATAGTAACAAATGCGGATTTGGGTATTGTAGTTTGATGAAACGGAGCTGTTTTAACGAAACGACCAAAGTTTTATTTCCGTTGAGGGTAACCTGTTGCTGATTAACAGGGGTGACATTAATTATTTTAAAATAGTGAAAAGGTTCGAGACGTTTGCTCTATCACGTATTTATTTACGACATGTTCTTTAACAGAGCAGTTTCCCTAAGCCAAGGTGGCAGTAATAACCAAACTTTTTTGCTTTCTACTGAAGACAAAACTTGTTACCAGGCACGCTAAGCTTCACAATAACAGCGCACACATTTCAATAATCATTTAAAGTTTTTTGACTTCTCTATAATTTGAGATGTGAACTAAATAAATACCTTTCTGTTCTTCGGAATTACTGAGGACAGCGATACAACACACCAATATGGCTGATGGTTTTTTCAGAATTGAGCGCATGCGATCATTGGTGGCATCTGGCATACCTGAAAAACTGAAAATTACTAGCAGAATAAGCACAGCCATCATCAGCACGCGGCAAGTCAATATTCCATTGGCCATTTACAACACAAATATCGCACCTGACTGTATATAAATTAAATGTAAATGTATAAAACCGCATACCAGAACTCCAGAGCCAGACAACAAAAGAACATAATTCTGTTAAATAACGTTATTCTCTGACCCTACCATGTTATTCTTAGTTAATATTTAATAATATTAGCAGAAACAAGTAATGCTCCTTTTCTTCATACATCTTTATTTTCTATGAAAAACGATGTAATTACAAAATAAGACACTGATAGTTTAAGCAGAAAAAACATATTTATTATAATTCTAGTGTTAAAATATAATACTTAGATTTACACTTTACAAATTAATATCATATCAACTATTTTCTATTGTTCGTTTAATGGATTTACTGGATTAAAATAAAAATAAGTTTGCTAGTCTAATGTATTATTTTTGATTATATGAAAACTTTAAACTTATTTAATTCTTAGGCAATAATTTTATACAAAATAATGGGGTTTCTTTACTATAATACCATACTCTGCAACAGCTGGTGTTAAATCTTCCATTGTAAGTGTGTAACGACGGTCTTTACCTTTGGTTTTTGTGTTTTGATTAGCACCGCGTGTTTTACAATGCTGTAAAGCATCATTAGCAATTTCGGATATGAATTTTTGAGCTGCTAAAGATACCAGTCTCACTCTAAAAAGTTATTTTATAATAAGTAAAGCACTTAAGAAAAATTAACTTTAAACATACATACATTCTTGGATCAGTAGTATTAAAACCTGCAGTATGTAAATAATGTTCACTAATTGCATCTGGAACCTATTAACATAGACATTAAAAATCTTTTGTCAAAAAATAAATATTATTAATAGAGAAACTATGGATACCGTAGGAGTATAATCTTCTAGTTGAAGAAGAAAATCAGAAAGTGGTTGGCCTGCTGTTTTTGATTCGTCTGATGAATAAGATGATGAGGTCAAGGCTGCCAGGTCCGCCATCTTGCTTGTATAGGACTACACTGTAAAAGTGCTGTAAAAAAAGGTACAATCACTTTAGTTGCTTTCCTTTTAGGGTGAGATTCACCAACTCCGACTTGAAGGCTAGCCGGGCTAATATGGTATACTTTCGGGCTAAAGTAGTATAGTTACCGTTACATGAGCTGTATGAGTTTAGCCCGGCTAGCCCCAAGCCGGACTTGGTGAATCTCACCCTTTACTCCTAAAGTGAGTCTGATCGACTCATTTGTATACAATTTAAGGAGTTTCGGTACACCTTATCTTTAGGGGTGATCTGGGGGGGAAATCTATTGTGTTGAAGCAATACGCCAACTTATAAACACTGAATTTTTAAAAATTAAAATCATGTTTATGCCGTGTAATTTATCAGTATGACGTTTACATAACTATTTTTCGCTCCTCTGAATATTAAATAATATTTATTTTTTAATGTAAACTGCACTATGAATTTTAATAATTATTTCAAAAAACGTGGCAACGTTGTATTCAAACAACATTATGTTATTTGAGATTGGCGACACTGCTTGTGCGGTTCGCTGCTCGCTTAGCTCCTACTTCGAATATAACCTCAAAGGTTAGTACGTTTATGTGAAAATAATAGTGAAGAGAAAAAATTATCAAGAAAGAATGGAGAGTGTGAAGAAAAGGTACAAAGGACGATTTGTCTCTCAAAAAGTTTATGAGAAAATATTGAAGCAGGTCGAGGCAGGGAAAAAAAGAAAGAAAACTCCTAATGGTGTGGATGACCCCAACGAAGAAGAGAATAAGCTCATCAAGTATGAAGAAAGTGATGGTCCTGTTACTGGATATCGTATAATTGACTATGAAGTATTTAAGCAAAATATGCGATGTGCCATGTGCAAAAGTGTTCTGGATCCAGCAAAAACTGAAGGTGAGCGGAAACTTGGATTATCATCGGCCTTCAAAATACGATGTGACGAATGTCTGTTCTTGAATACCGTCGAGACTTCTCGAACTCACAAAAATCCAGGAAAGAACGGAAGCATCCCCGATATAAATTCGCAAGTACTTTTAGGTAAGTCAAAGTTGTGTAATGATTTAACCTTATTGTTGTTTGTCATTAGCTCAGCATTTTTTAAGTTTCATCATTTTTTTTCAATAGGTGCTCTTCATGCAGGGTTGGGGCATACCCAAGTTGAAAAATTATTCAGCGTGTGTAATTTACCAGTTCCAACATCAAAGACATTCAAACGACGTGAGAGAGAAGTAGGCATCGCGGTTGAAAAAATAGCGAAAGATAGCTGTAGAAAAGCTACTAAGTTAGAAAGAGATCTAACCGTTAAGAACCTTGATAATTTATCGAAACTATTGTAAGTATAGCTTCGGTCGCATTAATAAATTGTATATATTTTTTTAATTTTGTATATTACACAAAAATAAGCTGGTAAAAATTTTTAATGTTTGGCTTCCTCAGGTATTTTTGTACAAACACAAAATAAAAATAATCAGTTGAGCATGAATTAATATGCATTGTATACTTCAAATTATTTAGCCTTCTGATGATGCATGTGTTAATTTTATGTATTTCTTTTTTAAACTTGAACAGTCCCGATGCACCAGAGAATTTTTTTATTCCAACAAAGACTGAAGGTTCCGAGATCACCGAAAAGGATACCATAAGAGTCATGGGTAGCTATGACATGGGCTACAGTGGACGAGGCACGGGATATACCTACGATAGCCTAAATGGTTATTCCGCATTAATCGGTTCGCAGAGTGGACTCGTTTTAGACTATGTAACACAGAATAGAAAGTGTCGTATGTGTGACGTAGGTCACCCAAAAGATGACCACGACTGCCGATTAAACTTCTATGGGAGTGCAAAAGCCATGGAATCTCATGCGGCTGTGCGCCTGGTTACTGAAAGCACTATATTCAATGAAGAAAAGATTGAACTCGGCGTTTTTGTCGGTGACAACGACTCGTCCAGTATATCTGCTGTAAGAAAGGCTGCAGATCATACGATATTAAAAGTAGCCGATAAAAATCACACGTCTAAAGGCGTTAAAAACATGTTATGGAAAATAAAAAATTCTCTTCAAGACCCAGATCACGAGCTGACAGTTGAAGCCATCAATTACTTCCACAAGAATTTTGGTTACGCCGTTGCTCAAAACCAAAATAACAGTTCAGCTCTGGCTGCTGCTGTGTCAAACATTCCACATCATGCATTTAATCACCATGATAACTGTGGTGAGTGGTGTGGATTTGTTAAAAATCCAAAGACGTATGATCACAAAACTGTACCAGGTGGCTTTCAAAACCAAGTCTTATTTGAGGCTTTGAAAACACAATTTAATAGATTAGCAGCAAACTCGGATGCATATGCTGTTGGTGCATCAACTCAAGCCAACGAAAGCTTGAACTCCACAATGGCCAGAAAATGTCCGAAAGCATCATGCTTGAGTCTTAGTGAATCGTCAGACTTTCGATATGCTTGCTCAGTTGGTCAAAAAAATGAAGGTGATCTTTACATCTCCCAAACACTACATCATCTCAAGATAAAGTCAGGCACACAGTTAGTACGTTTTATTGAAAAGAACAAAAAACTTGTAGACAAGAGACGTTCTGTTGCTCGAACACAAGATTTCAAACGAAATCGTCGTCGTTTGAAAAAAATACGATCTCAATTGCGTAATAGAAGAGAGGCGACGGAAAGTGAAACTTACGAAAGAAACATGGGATTGTTAGCACCACAAGAGCCTAATAAGAATAACTTTGATCCTCTCCATGCTATTGCATTTAAGTGGACAATAGCAGATGCATTAAATCACACCGTTGGAATTGTTATTTTTGATTTGGAGACAAGCGGATTTCAGATGACGTGCGATTTGCTGCAAATCGCAGCGAAGTATGGAAACACCAAATTCAATGAGTACATCAAGCCTGGAAAGACTATAAGACCACAGGTGACAGAGGTAAATGGTTTGAGCAGCATAGGTAATCAGCTTTACTATCGTGGTCGTTTAGTGTCATCATCGCCGCTTGTATTGGTATTGGAAAAATTTTTTAAATTCTTGAACGACTTCAACAAACCATGCCTTCTAGTCGCGCATAATTGTGCATTTGATGCACCGAGACTAATAAAAGCCATTCGGAATGCATCTCTCGTCGATCAATTTCGCAAAGTAGTCATTGGCTTCGTTGACACGCTACCATTAATTCGGAAAAAATTTCCTGAACGTAATGGCAAAGGACAATGTACTTTGACAGCACTAGCTGAAGACATTTCTATACCGATAAGTAACGCCCATGATGCCTATTATGACGTGTACTTATTGGAGTTAATATGTCAACATCATTTCACTATAGACGAGCTAGAAAATAGTCAAAAGAGTTTTGATGAGTTTTTACAAGCTCAATTATCTCTGGAGTTAAGTCAGGGTCTTTTAGGAACTTTAAATCCTCTGAAAAGTGGCGTATCACTTCCTATAAGAAGACGAATGGCTGGTGCAGGCATTAGCTACGATATTCTTATTAGGAAGTTCACTCAAGAGGGACCAGAGAAGACTATAGAATTATTACAGCAAAAAGTTAATGGTAAACCGTCTGTGATCAAGACCAAAAAAGTGATGGAAATAATTTTGAGACATCTGAGTGTAAGCACTAAAGAAAATATTAATTCTGAAGCATCAAAATGTGCTGAGAAATAAGCACTTAAGTTATTTTTTAATAATTTATTTTACGCATGTTGGATTTTAAATTATAAGAAATTTTATATTGTTTTGTGTTAAAAAACGGTTGAAGCATGAATAATAGATGATTATTTAATTTTATTTATCGCTCATTATTTAATCAAATACAAATTTATTATTTACTGTATATTCTATTACCCCCTTTCTTTTTCCTTACTCCTCGGTTCAAAAAGTCGCGCTAAGCTTGCTGAAGTGCAACGTTGCCGCACTGCTCCTTAATGGCTGCCAGTTATCCCAAAAAGTGCAATCCGCACACGTATTTTGTGAAAAATCTCCCAAACAATGTGGTGAAAAACATTGAATTTTGCACAGAATAACCCCAAATAAATCAAGAATAAAGACATATTTTTTTTCTCAACGTGCAAGCATTTTGTGTAGTGTGATTCAATCAAATCTAGCAAGTGCCATTTACTCCCATGTAAAAACTCTCAACTTCAATAATTTATTCACGCAAAAGTATGTGGTAAACCGACTTCAAATTTATTCAGGTGATTATAAACATAATAATGTATAAAGGAAAAAAAACACAATATGGTGTAAGCTTTTCAAGGGACTGCACCGAAACTCCTTAAGTAACATAAACTGTACTCAACTGAGTCACATAACTGAGATTTAACTGAGGTGTAAAAGGAAAGCACCTTTTGTCGCTTGCTAGTGCTATACTATAGCAGCGACATGATGTAGTATACACAGTGGGAAATTGCAGTGGGAAATTGAGTGGGAAATTGAATCGTGTGTGCTTTTAACTATAGTGTAGTATATCATTTTCCATGTTAAATTACAGAGTGAAACTAGCCGAACCACACACGATTCAATTTCCCACTGGTACCCCCTCCACTAATGTAAAAAGCAGAATCCAGCATGTCTGCCATCTAGTGTTGATATCAGCACTCATCAGTCAGCAGAGTAGTCTGCAGCAGTCAGCACTGGTCAGCACTCAGCTAGCACTTCGATAGTCCGACAGCTTTTAATGCGCTTGATCGCAGACATTTTGATAAAGTAATCCTTGTGAAGTGACAAACAGTTAATCAAAATAGAATAACATGGCAACATCCAAGACTACGAATATATATAATAGACAAAATTGGGAGGATGCAGTAAGAATAATTATTATCTTTACTTATGGTTTAGATGTGTGATAGTTTATTCATAACGCTACTTTTTTCAGGAGTTCCCAATTTTATGCCAAACCTGTCTCGGTGACAATCCATATATACGAATGGTAATTCAAATTGAATTTTAACACTAAAATGTGTTTTAAGTACTATGTATAATTCTAGCTTTAATTTTATGTTTATAGACAAAAGAAAAATATGGCAAAGAGTGCAAAATTTGCATGCGACCATTTACTGTGTTTAGATGGTGTCCTGGTGCTAGAATGCGATTCAAGAAAACAGAAGTCTGTCAGACATGTAGTCGTTTAAAAAATGTTTGTCAAACATGCTTGCTTGACTTGGAATATGGATTACCTATCCAAGTTCGTGATGCTGCACTTAAAATTAAAGATGATCTACCACGTTCTGATGTTAATAAAGAATATTATGTGCAAAATATTGATAATGAAATTGGTAAAATTGATGCTACTTCTCCGGCTGGTGCCGTTGGTAAATCTGTTGCAGCCAGTGACTTATTAATGAAACTAGCCAGGACAAGTCCTTACTACAAAAGAAACAGGCCTCATATCTGTTCTTTTTGGGTAAAAGGAGAATGTAAGAGAGGTGAAGAATGTCCATACAGACATGAGAAGCCTACAGATCCAGATGATCCCTTGGCTGATCAAAATATTAAAGACCGTTATTATGGAGTAAATGATCCAGTTGCTGATAAGCTAATGAGAAGAGCTGCAGCTATGCCAAAGCTTGAGCCTCCTGAAGATAAATCTATTACTACTTTATACATAGGCAACTTAGGAGATATTTTAACTGAAAAACAATTACGTGATCACTTTTATCAATATGGTGAAATACGGTCTGTAACTATGGTGCCACGACAACAATGTGCTTTCATCCAATATACACAGAGAAGTGCTGCAGAGGCAGCAGCTGAAAGGACATTTAACAAGCTTATATTGGGAGGAAGGCGGTTAACTATAAAATGGGGAAGATCTCAAGGCAGGCAAACTGTATCAGCTACAGAAGCAACAAGGGAAATTTTGGAACCTGTGCCTGGCTTACCAGGAGCATTACCACCACCACCAGAAAATATTGGAAATAACTTTTTCAATTTACAAAGTACTTCTGGCATGATACAACCAATGATGATACCACCACCACCTGTTGCTCCACAATTCATGTTTCCACCACAAATAGCTGCTGCAGCAGCAGCAACTCCAATTTTTCCTCCTGGAACTACCCCTATACATTATCCCAGTCAAGATCCATCAAGAATGGGAGCATCCCAAGGCATTGGGAAGCCCTGGCCAGAAGAATAATAATAATAAAATTACAACAATGAATGTATATTTTCTTGAAAATTTAAGTTGTATATGTATGAGTTTAAACATTCTTATTCTTATTAAGCAATGTAAGGTTATAAAATGTCACTATAAATTCACATTCATTATAAGAAATCAAAATTTATTGTCATTATACAGATTGATTAGACTAAAGCATTCTGTTACTCTTTTTAATATTAATTGCAGAAAACTTTCATAGAATTGATTTCCGTTCGAAACATACATACATACATGAGTCCGTCACACGCTCTAAATCGTGCACGCAAGAATACGTTTCTTACTCTTTCTCTTTATAACTGTTAAAGATATCCAAAATTTACATGAGACCTGAGTGCAAATAATAAGAAATGTTATGAAAGTTCAATTCGAAAAGTAAGTGTTTCATAGTTGTAGAGATACATGTCTTGCATCCATGCTGTGATTTTTTCAGTAACAGACCCTTTATATATACCGAGTAATCCTGCTTTATTGTCCTGGTATAAATTGTATACATTTTATAACACTGTTAATCCTTGCAGAATTTTTGAAGATTCCAAAATCCTATATATAAATAAGAAAATAGTACAAATATTATTGATAAACAATGTAGCCTTATACACTTTCAGTTCCAAGGCACTTATGTTATACAAGATTTAACAGTTGTTTTAACAACATCACGTGCATATGGAATATATGACAAAGAATACCATGTCATGGACAATGATTGTATAATGATAAATAATAAAGCTAAACCATCCTTTTTCATCTACAACAAAGGAGATTCACACATGTAAATATATAAGAATATGATTTGTAAAAGTAAATCACCATCCACTTACATGAAGGGCAGCGACTAACGTCATTGCAATAGAGAAAAATACTAATACTGTTGCAATTGCTCTAGTAGGAGCAAACATCTTTTTTACTTGATTAACTGGACCCATTAGAAAGCAAGTACTGGAAGTAAAAATGTGTGTTTTAAAATAAAAAAAATACATAAAAAATCAGAGTCATGAAATTATTAAAATCAATCTTGGTATTAATTTAATAATTATAAAATAATCTACCTTGCCAATGAAGTGACACTGCCTAATGTATAAAATACTGCAAATACTGTAAGTCCCTTTTTAAGAAATAGTGCAAAGGATCCCAAAAATGAACAAAGAATTCCAATAATAAAACAAATTGCGAAACCTTTTATTCTTGTTGACCAACTTAAAGTTGTTTGGTCCATGATCTACAAAAACAATAAGTTAGATGATATAGCAGAATTATAAAGTAGAATCTCTGTGCCTATCTGATACTTTGTTAACTAATAATTAATTTTGCTACAATTTCAAAAATTTATCTTACCACAAAATCCACATCAGGCTTTCAACGTGTAAAATAGGAAAGTATTCAAATAAATTTAAGTATGAATAATCAGAATAAAGATAATAGAAAATTAAAATGAGAGAACTGTTGTAAGATAAAAATAATTGTATTATACCTGGGGAATAATACCACTTTCTTCATCACAATCATCATTTCCACTAAGGGCTTTTCGTAATTTATCCATATTCTGTCAATGGAGATAAAATTGACGTTTTTTATTATTTTCCTTATTTATAGACAGCAATTTTAGATAAATAATCAATACCGATCTACGCAACAGGAATGTTTTAACCGTGCTTTTCAATGCATAATTAATTTATGCTTTGGGGTTAAAAACAACCTGTAATGATATTTATTTAGTCATTAAATTAAAAAAGAATTATATTATTATAATCCTATGAGCTATTACGGATTATATTTCTTATTTTATATAAAAGGCTAAAATGAGAAAAAGCTCTTTCTTTAATAAATAATGAGCAACAGATATTTTGGTATAGGAAGTTATTGGATATAAACGAAGACACGTAATTAAATACCAGCTAATTCCAGATTTCTTGGTTTTGGTCCTTTTTTTCCACTGAGATTTATTATACAAATAAATAACTAAGCAACAATAACGAATAAAAAGGCGTAATTTTGAACCCAGTAGTTCTTGGTTATGTTGAGGAAAATATCTGAATAAAATGTCACATCGTTTTATGAAAATAAAGTATACATACATACATACATACATATAAGCAAAAAAAAACAGCGCAGTCCAGTCTAGACTCCAGCCGCAGCGCCCGCAGCGTCTCCAGCCAGTTTTTTCCTGCCTTTAGCTTCTAATAATTCATAAAGGTATATTTTCATGGGTGTCGCCTTGTGACCGTGGGCACCAGCGTTGCCAAGTCCGCCATGTTGGAAGATACTACGCTGTATAGTTTGTTGGCGAGAATTGAATATACCACGCAAAATGTATAGTAAGTGTGATTCACAGAGAAGAAACGAAGTATAGTGTTTTAGGTATAATAAGCTCTCAGTGCTTTCGGACGTGTTTTGGCCATTAAAGGTACGATTTCACTTGTCGCTCGTCGCTACTCGCTAGCGACAAATGGTCACGTGGGATAAAGTATACACTTTCTGCGACACTGAAATAAAGTTGAATTTATCCAACTTTTCAGCGACATCGCTAGTATCGCCCGTATCGCCTGTATCGCTGCTCTGTATACTATGTATTCAACGGAACGGAACAGGCGGATCGTGTGAATTTTAAATTTGAAAAATGGATGGAAATTCAAATTGAAAATACATTTGTCACAATTATAGCAAGCCGATACATATGAAGCTAAAATAATATAATGAATAATTATTGTAATTAATATATAAAAAACGTTGAATATAATTAACCCAAAAAACAGGCTTTGCTTGTAAAATAATACGGCATATATACAGAGTGAAGCTGTTATACCGCCCTTGAATATAGATGCGGAAAGACGAGTATCTCTTTAATTATAAAAGATATTCAATTTGTGCATAGGACATTCTCGAATCCTCTTGTTATTTGCTTTCGCAAAGGTCATATAAAAAAATTGAATATCTCTTATAGTTAAAAAGATATGCATCTTTTTCTACTAATGTTTTGGGGCGGTTTAAGTTCCTCACCCTGTACAGATTTCTTACTAAAAACAGAATCTTAAATTGTAACATTTTTATTACAAAATAAATTCAATTAAGTTTTATTATGAGTAACATGTAGCAACAATGAATTTTACTAATAAAATTATCAAACTAAGGATAATTATAACTTTACTAATGTAAATTATTATTTTCTGATATATGAACTATATAATTTTCATCCTCTCATGCTATATAGGAAAATGAAGGAAATATTTTCATAACAAGGATTTAAGAAAACACATTCATTTCAAATATATATGAAACCTTTATTAATTCCTCATTCAATATATGTGCATACCTCATAACTTTTGATTATTATTTGAATATTCACAATTTTTTTATACATGCAAATTAAATTCAAATGTCATACACCATAACACGACACCACAGTCACTACCCCTAAGAAACCATTATGCGATTGCTGCTAGCGATTACCCGTTTCCTTCGTTCCTACATTCAGAACCCGCCTCAGAATATGTCGCTGCTAGCGACGAGCGACAAGCGACAAGTGAAAACATAGGAGAGATAAACTGCATATTCTGTCGCTAGTGTAGTGCAGTTTGAAAAATCCGAGTCTTTTAGTGTCAGTCGTGAAGTGCTCGTCGCGTAGTGCGGTTCTCCTGCGTAGTGTTCGTTAAAAAGAAATCGCGTAGCGCACAGCTGCTTCAAAAATCCGAGTCTGTAGTGTCAGTCGTGAACTGCTCGTCGCGTAGTGCGGTTGTCCCGGTAGTGTACGTTTAAAAGAAATCGCGTAGCGCACTGTTACTTTAAAAATCCGAGTCTGTAGTGTCAGTCGTGAACTGCTCGTCGCGTAGTGCGGTTTTCCTGCGTAGTGTACGTTAAAAAGAAATCGCGTAGCGCACTGTTACTTTAAAAATCCGAGTCTGTAGTGTCAGTCGTGAACTGCTCGTCGCGTAGTGCGGTTGTCCCGGTAGTGTACGTTAAAAAGAAATCGCGTCGCGTAGTGCCTTTTGAATAATCCGAGTTTCGTAGTGTCAGTCGATAAGTGTTTGTCGCGGAGTGCGGTTGTCCCGCATAGGACACGTTAAAAAAAATCGCGTCGCGCACTGCTGATTTAAAAATCAGAATCTGTAGTGATAGTCGTGAACTGCTCGTCGCGTAGTGCGGTTCTTCCGCGTAGTGTTCGTTAAAAAGAAATCGCGTAGCGCACTGCTACTTCAAAAATCCGAGTCTGTAGTGTCAGTCGTGAACTGCTCATCGCGTAGTGCGGTTGTCCCGGTAGTGTTCGTTAAAAAGAAATCGCGTAGCGCACTGCTGATTTAAAAATCCGAGTCTGTAGTGTCAGTTGTGAAGTGCTCGTCGCGTAGTGCGGTTCTTCTGCGTAGTGTTCGTTAAAAAGAAATCGCGTAGCGCACAGCTGCTTCAAAAATCCGAGTCTGTAGTGTCAGTCGTGAACTGCTCGTCGCGTAGTGCGGTTGTCCCGGTAGTGTACGTTTAAAAGAAATCGCGTAGCGCACTGCTACTTTAAAAATCCGAGTCTGTAGGGTCAGTCGTGAACTGCTCGTCGCGTAGTGCGGTTTTCCTGCGTAGTGTACGTTAAAAAGAAATCGCGTAGAGCACTGCTGATTTAAAAATCCGAGTCTGTAGTGTCAGTCGTGAACTGCTCGTCGCGTAGTGCGGTTGTCCCGGCAGTGTACGTTAAAAAGTAATCGCGTAGCGCAATGCTACTTTAAAAATCCGAGTCTGTAGTGTCAGTCGTGAACTGCTCGTCGCGTAGTGCGGTTCTCCTGCGTAGTGTTCGTTAAAAAGAAATCGCGTAGCGCACAGCTGCTTCAAAAATCCGAGTCTGTAGTGTCAGTCGTGAACTGCTCGTCGCGTAGTGCGGTTGTCCCGGTAGTGTACGTTAAAAAGAAATCGCGTAGCGCACTGCTACTTTAAAAATCCAAGTCTCGATGTGTCAGTTGTGTAGTGCTCGTCGCGTAGTGCGGTTCTCTCGCGTAGTGTTCGTTAAAAAGAAATCGCGTAGCGCAATGCTACTTTAAAAATCCGAGTCTGTAGTGTCAGTCGTGAACTGCTCGTCGCGTAGTGCGGTTCTCCCGCGTAGTGTACGTTTAAAAGAAATCGCGTAGCGCACTGCTACTTTAAAAATCCGAGTCTGTAGTGTCAGTCGTGAACTGCTCGTCGCGTAGTGCGGTTGTCCCGGTAGTGTACGTTAAAAAGAAATCGCGTCGCGTAGTGCCTTTTGAATAATCCGTGTTTCGTAGTGTCAGTCGATAAGTGTTTGTCGCGGAGTGCGGTTGTCCTGCATAGGACACGTTAAAAAAAATCGCGTCGCGCACTGCTGATTTAAAAATCAGAATCTGTAGTGATAGTCGTGAACTGCTCGTCGCGTAGTGCGGTTCTTCCGCGTAGTGTTCGTTAAAAAGAAATCGCGTAGCGCACTGCTACTTCAAAAATCCGAGTCTGTAGTGTCAGTCGTGAACTGCTCATCGCGTAGTGCGGTTGTCCCGGTAGTGTTCGTTAAAAAGAAATCGCGTAGCGCACTGCTGATTTAAAAATCCGAGTCTGTAGTGTCAGTTGTGAAGTGCTCGTCGCGTAGTGCGGTTTTCCTGCGTAGTGTACGTTAAAAAGAAATCGCGTAGCGCACTGCTGATTTAAAAATCCGAGTCTGTAGTGTCAGTCGTGAACTGCTCGTCGCGTAGTGCGGTTGTCCCGGCAGTGTACGTTAAAAAGTAATCGCGTAGCGCAATGCTACTTTAAAAATCCGAGTCTGTAGTGATAGTCGTGAACTGCTCGTCGCGTAGTGCGGTTCTCCTGCGTAGTGTTCGTTAAAAAGAAATCGCGTAGCGCACAGCTGCTTCAAAAATCCGAGTCTGTAGTGTCAGTCGTGAACTGCTCGTCGCGTAGTGCGGTTGTCCCGGTAGTGTTCGTTAAAAAGAAATCGCGTAGCGCACTGCTGATTTAAAAATCCGAGTCTGTAGTGTCAGTGGTGAAGTGCTCGTCGCGTAGTGCGGTTCTTCTGCGTAGTGTACGTTAAAAAGAAATCACGTAGCGCACTGCTGTTTTATAAATTAGAATTTGTAGTGACAGTCGTGAACTGCTCGTCGCGTAGTGCGGCTATCCCGGTAGTGTACGTTAAAAAGAAATCGCGTCGCGTAGTGCCTTTTGAATAATCTGAGTCTCGTAGTGTCAGTCGTGAGCTGCTCGTCGCGTAGTGCGGTTGTCGCGAGAAGTGTACCTTAAAAAGAATTCGCGCAGTGCCGTTTAAAAATCATTTTTTCGCGAGTGCATAACGTCAGCGTCCTCATCTCCATCGTCATCATAAACGCCATTATCATCGCCATCAACATCACAATTCCCATCTTCGGTATTATCGCAGAATATGTATGAATTATGGCTGGGAATTCGCTGAATGAGTGAGTCCCACGGGTAAAACCGTGGAAATTTTTTTTATTAACTAAAGAATGACCAAAAACCTATCAGTAGGTTACAGTTGGCCATTCTTCGGTTAAAATCATTTCTTGTTTTGTTTTTAATGTTTTTCAGATCCTCCGTATCGTCTATTTCTATTTTGCGCTTATTTTCTGTTTTTCATTAGGTTTAGATTGGCGTTATATGTAGGCTCTTTAGCTTTGTGAAGTAGATAGTCATTATAGTTTTCGGTATTAGGTAGGGTATCATTTTCAGGTTTCTTAATTCCTTTTAAAATAAAGGGAATCACCTCAACTTCATTTTCCACGGAGATTCTATCTTCCCACACGTCCAGTTCAACTAATAAAGGCACATCTTAATTGAATTAACGTTCACTCTCTCGAGAGAAAGATGCATCTCAATTAATAACTAGAATCAAATACCATTTTCCCTTTTTTTTTAAAATCGTATGTTTTTGGTAGAATCTTCGTATTAAATACCATTTTTGCCAGTTCTTGAAATTCCAAATTATAAAATGAAATATGGAAATATTTTGTTTGAAAAACCTTCCATATTTCAGGTTAAATACTCGTTTTTTCAAATTTTATTAACATTTCTTATTTTCAGGTGGAGTGGAAGCGGACTATTCCTAGTGGCAAAACAGTCCAATATCGATATATATTCGATATGGAATTCATACCAACCCTGTACCCTTTTCTCCATCAGTTGGAGAAAGACAAACCATTATTTGGAGTCAAACCGTCATCAGAGGAGGACGTACTGACAAATATCCTAATTATTTTTCTACTTTTCATACTTGCTTAATTTTTCTAAGTTTTAAGAGGGACAAGTATAGGGCAAGGCTGTCAACGAGTAAGGCTTAATTACCTGTCCGTTTACTTAAGTCCACATTTATTCAAATAATTTCAAGGATAGATAAATTTAATCTTATTATTTTCATTCATTGTTAATTCAAGTACAGGTGTTTATTGAGAAGTGGACTCTCGAGTGTCAACTGGCTCGGGCTGATCCTCCTTCAGCGACTATCAACCCTTACTTACTTTGTCCTTGTGGACTCTCGACGTTGGCTCAATAAGTTCACCTAATAGGGGTCCATCTTTATTGATGTGTAAATCGTTTCCTCGACGTAGTAGTTCTTCGTGTGACAACTCGGATCCACACCAAGGGACAAAGAAAGTAAGGGTAATTAGTCACTGAGGAGAGTATCAGTCATGATCTGGTTGACCTTTGTGTGAATTAACATTCACGCTCGAGAGGAGGAAGCTTTTCAATTAACCGCTGGAAAGAAGTAACAATTTCGTTAGCTTCTGTTTTCATTCACTTTTTGTAGCATGCTTTATTAATTTATATCTTTGTCTGTCTTTGAAATTCCTAATTAGAATCTGAAATGTGGGAATATTTTCCTTGAAAATACTTCCAAATTTCGGGTTGAATTCTCGTTTTTTTCCAAATTTATTCTAATTTTTTTGTTTGTTTCAGGTCGAGCGCTAGAGGACCATGGATAGTGACCCCGTATCCAATAACGACATAAACCCTATAACGAATCGACACCAATCATGCGCCATTACCATCCTGGGTTGGAGTGAGTCAAACCATCATTCGGAATCGAGCCGTCGTTGGAGGAAGACGTACAGGCAAATACATTCTTTTCTTATTTCTCATACTTGTTTAATTTATTTTATGTTTTAGGAAGGACGCTTATAGGACAAGGCTACCAAGGAGTAGGAAGTAAACACTCTCCGTTTACTTAAGTCCACATTTATTTAAATAATTTCAAGGATAGATAAATTTAATCTTATTATTTTCATTCATTGTTAATTCAAGTACAGGTGTTTATTGAGAAGTGGACTCTCGAGTGTCAACTGGCTCTGGCTGATCCTCCTTCAGTGACTATCAACTCTTACTTACTTTGTCCTTGTGGACTCTCGATGTTGGCTCATTAAGTTCACCTAATAGGGGTCCATCTTTATTGATGTGTAAATCGTTTCCTCGACGTAGTAGTTCTTCGTGTGACAACTCGGATCCACACCAAGGGACAAAGAAAGTAAGGGTTATTAGTCACTGAGGAGAGTATCAGCCGTGATCTGGTCGACCTTTGTGTGAATTAACATTCACGCTCGAGAGGAGGAAGCTTCTCAACTAACCGCTGGAAAGATGTAACAATTTCGTTAGCTTCTCTGTTCATTCACTTTTTGTAGCATGCTTCATTAATTTATATCTTTGTCTGTCCTTGAAATTCCCAATTAGAATCTGAAATGTGGAAATATTTTCCTTGAAAATCCTTCCACATTTCGGGTTGAATACTCGTTTTTTCAATTTTATTTTTGTTTTCTTTCTGTTTCAGTTGGAGCGGGAGAGAGCCATGGATAGTGACCGCATTTTCCCAATATCGACATAAATCCAACACTAATCATGCGCCATTGCCATCCTGGGTTGGACCAAGTCAAACCCTCACTTGGAATCGGGACATCATCGGGAGAGGACGTACTGGCAAATAATTTATTTTTTTATTTCTCATACTTGTTTAATTTATTTTATGTTTTAGGAAGGACTCTTGTAGGACAAGGCTGTCAACGAGTAGGGCTTAATTACCAGTCCGTTTACTTAAGTCCACATTTATTTAAATAATTTCAAGGATAGATAAATTTAATCTTATTATTTTCATTCATTGTTAATTCAAGTACAGGTGTTTATTGAGAAGTGGACTCTCGAGTGTCAACTGGCTCGGGCTGATCCTCCTTCAGCGACTATCAACCCTTACTTACTTTGTCCTTGTGGACTCTCGACGTTGGCTCATTAAGTTCACCTAATAGGGGTCCATCTTTATTGATGTGTCAATCGTTTCCTCGACGTAGTAGTTCTTCGTGTGACAACTCGGATCCACACCAAGGGACAAAGAAAGTAAGGGTAATTAGTCACTGAGGAGAGTATCAGTCATGATCTGGTTGACCTTTGTGTGAATTAACATTCACGCTCGAGAGGAGGAAGCTTTTCAATTAACCGCTGGAAAGAAGTAACAATTTCGTTAGCTTCTGTTTTCATTCACTTTTTGTAGCATGCTTTATTAATTTATATCTTTGTCTGTCTTTGAAATTCCTAATTAGAATCTGAAATGTGGGAATATTTTCCTTGAAAATACTTCCAAATTTCGGGTTGAATTCTCGTTTTTTTCCAAATTTATTCTAATTTTTTTGTTTGTTTCAGGTCGAGCGCTAGAGGACCATGGATAGTGACCCCGTATCCAATAACGACATAAACCCTATAACGAATCGACACCAATCATGCGCCATTACCATCCTGGGTTGGAGTGAGTCAAACCATCATTCGGAATCGAGCCGTCGTTGGAGGAAGACGTACAGGCAAATACATTCTTTTCTTATTTCTCATACTTGTTTAATTTATTTTATGTTTTAGGAAGGACGCTTATAGGACAAGGCTACCAAGGAGTAGGAAGTAAACACTCTCCGTTTACTTAAGTCCACATTTATTTAAATAATTTCAAGGATAGGCAAATTTACTTTTATTACTTTCATTCATTGTTAATTCAAGTACAGGTGTTTATTGAGAAGTGGACTCTCGAGTGTCAACTGGCTCGGGCTGATCCTCCTTCAGTGACTGTCAACTCTTACTTACTTTGTCCTTGTGGACTCTCGATGTTGGCTCATTAAGTTCACCTAATAGGGGTCCATCTTTATTGATGTGTAAATCGTTTCCTCGACGTAGTAGTTCTTTGTGTGACAACTCGGATCCACACCAAGGGACAAAGAATGTAAGGGTAATTAGTCACTGAGGAGAGTATCAGTCAAGATCTGGTTGACCTTTGTGTGAATTAACATTCACGCTCGAGAGGAGGAAGCTTCTCAACTAACCGCTGGAAAGAAGTAACAATTTAGTTAGTTTCTCTATTCATTCACTTTTTTTAGCATGCTTTATTAATTTATATCTTTATCTGTCTTTGAAATTGCTAATCAGAATCTGAAATGTGGAAATATTTTCTTTGAAAATCCTTCCACATTTCGGGTTAAATACTCGTTTTTTCAAGTATATTTTTGTTTTCTTTTTGTTTCAGGTGAGGCGGCGCCGCCTCCCTCCCCGACGGTGTGCCACCTTGTCGTGGTGGGGGGGCTCACTTCTACAAGATCCCTTCCGATTAGTAAATGATTCGAATTAATTTTCTGATCTTTGGGAATCTTGTAGAAGTGCCAAGAGCACACCACACCTTAACGGGAATCCATATACCAACATTACAGGGCGAAAACTATTTCGCATGCAGCGTCGTCATTTGTTGACGGATTGTAAAGTTATTACAGGTTTTTGGAAATGCCAGAAGCTTATCTACTAAGTTACGTTAGGAAAATTAAAAAAAAATGAAAAAAATTTTTTTTTAAATAAATATATTAACATTATTGAGAAACAACATTTAAATCGCAAAATCCCCCAACGTACTTTACTAGATAATGTTCATACGTTTCCAAAAAGTCCACAAAAATGCAAATCTGTCAAGAAATGACGATGCTGCATGCAAAATAAATAATGGAAGAATTTCTTGTTCGGGAAGTCGCCAACACGAAATTCTTCAATTATTTATTTTGCATGCAGCATCGTCATTTCTTGACAGATTTGCATTTTTGTGGACTTTTTGGAAACGTATGAACATTATCTAGTAAAGTACGTTGGGGGATTTTGCGATTTAATTGTTGTTTCTCAATAATGTTAATATATTTATTTAAACAAAAATTTTTTTTCATTTTTTGTTAATTTTCCTAACGTAACTTAGGAGATAAGCTTCTGGCATTCCCAAAAACCTGTAATAACTTTACAATCCGTCAACAAATGACGACGCTGCATGCGAAATAGTTTTCGCCCTGTAATGTCGGTATATGGATTCCCGTTAATTATACTATAGTTTTCTTTCCCGGGTTGAATTATATTATTTAATTCATTACTACACTATCTGATGCCTGAGCTACATATGATTTAATTTCCCATTGTGTATATACGAGATAAGCGAGGATGAGTTATACATAGGCGCGCGTATTAGTACTACATAGTAAGAGCGCTGGTGTCTTTTTAAAGCAGTTCCTAAATGCATCGAAACATTAGAAAAAGCCATACCTGGCATTGGTTGTATCCCGCAAGGACAGAAACTGTAGCGTAGGATCCCGCAGTGAACAGAAACTATAGCGTAGGATCCCGCAGGGAACAGAAACTGTAGCGTAGTATCCTAAGGATACTACGTTATAGGAAAATTATACTACGGTAGTATAATTATACTACACTTGGCAACGCTGGTGGGCACCGTGAGCACTGAGCATTGAGCAAAATGAAGATGTCGTGACGGTGAGATCGGCGTGATGCGGGAAGCGGGAATGCGCCATGCGGCATGAGAGAAGAGATTCAAGAGATGCTCATACCGACATTACAGTTTAAAAAACGTGTGTCGATACTGTCGATACGGGCGTATTATCAACGAAAAAACAGAAAAAAACAAAGATTATAAATTGTTAAAAAGAAAATATTAAAAAAAAATGTTCTTTTTTTTTAAATGTGACTATTTTACTAGAAAGAGTAGCTCACACATCACTAAAATAGTATAATAAATTTCAAATGGATCATCGAGTAACACTATTACGTATACAAAATACAGTCGACACGTGTTTTCGAATTTCTCTTTAAAGTAGTTTGAATGTGTCGGTATGAGGGAAGGGAAGTTCCTATTAAAAAGATTTAAACAGAATGATGTCAGCTGATTGGAGATGAGCGATGGGCGGGCTTTTAAACAATATCAGTATAAGTCATATGTGATTGGTCGATCAGTCAAAAATTTTTCAAACTGACCAAACAAATCAAATTTTATAAAGCGCCTACCCAGCTAAATATCATTATTATATTTAAAAAAAATGATACCAACGAAACCTTATCTTATCAATATTTATCTGTGAAACTTAATTCTGATTTGTTTTTTTTTATAACATTTGAGTATATTTTAAGAAATTTTTACTTTTAAATTTATTAGACAAGAAATTTGAGAAACTTGAAGCTGTTTCAAGTAGTTTCCTTAAACAACGATTATTCGACATTTTTGAATTTGAATAGATCGAATCAACGATTTGGAGTGGCAATATTTTTAGAATTTTATATATTTAGAATTAGAAACATTTTATACAATGGATAATCATTTGGAATCTGTATTGTACAATTGTTCTATTCCAAATATAAAAGATTTATATGAGGTAAAATGTGAAGTTAATTGGGGGGAAATATTAGATTCATCAGCAAAATCAAAATTCCATTGGCAAACTATGAAGTGTCGGTAAAGTGTTTTAATATTATCATAAAATATTATTAAACTTGGCCTAACACGTAAATATATTTTTAATTCCAATATGCATAATGTTTTAGCTTAATTATATTTCTTATACCAGAAATAATAGCTTCACCAATTTATGGCTATGATAATTTATCCATATCTGTTATAACTCCAATTGACTATTTTATAAAAGGGGAATTGCAAGCTCACCTAAGAAATCTAAATATTTCTGTAGTAAAATTTTACATTTAAATAATTTAGCATTAATTCAGTTAATATTTTATTTAAGTACTATTTTTTTAGTTTGGAAAGCCAAAGGAAGTAAGACCTGAAATTTATCAAGCGTGCCTTAGCTATACAATTAAAGCTAAAATTGCTCCTTTATGGAATAATGTACAAGATTATTATATAGAAGGAAAAGATTTTTATTTATCAAAAGATGCACTCAATTCTGTGAAAATGGGCATTACAATTGCAGGTATTAACGTTAAAATTAACAATAATAGGAATGCTCATTCATAAGATACAAATTTCAGATAATTTAGTGCAATTAAAAATTCAAGCGGAGAAAGTTAAAATTGCAACTTTACAATTGGAGGATTTTAATTTACCGAAATTATTAATAGCAGATTTTTTAGCAGATTCTAATGGATATATTAGTTTAAAAAGTTTTTGTTCCCAATGGGTATACGTTTTACCTAGGTTTGGAGTTAAAATGTATATGATATTATATATATATTTTATAATTATAGTATACGCGTTTACATTCTATTTGTAGTATGAAAAAAGGAAGAGTATTGTCAATTAGTAAACAATTGCCTCCACAAAGTATATTCGCGGATTATACACAATTGAGAAGACATTGGAAAAATATGGTAATTATATAAATCATCTTAATAAAATTAATAGGCTTCGGGCCGGTTCGAGGAAGCATGATTAACCAACTACTTGGTTTAAGTGGTGTAGCTCTTGTTATATGAACTACATCAATTTAACTAAATAGTTAGGTAATTAGGCTTGGTCGAGCCGATTCTTATTATCTTCTAACAAATAATTACTAATTTAAATGTTTTAGTATGGATACAGATTACCAACAACTGCGGATAATATTTTGTTTTATGAAATTCAATTTCCAGTACCAAATCCCTACAGTTTTATATACCCACACATCTGTCTAGCTTTTAAGCCTTTAAAATCTTTTAAATGCCCTGACTTAAGATCAACAGCATTCAAATTTATTCAAGACATGGTATCTACTTTATCAAAAATATGTGGAAAACTAATAGTTATAAACCAAATCGAAGAAAAATGCAATTTGCGGCAGTCTATTATAAAGGGAAATGCCGTAGAAAAATCTTTATTTACTCCTAAACGCTTATCTTTACCACGCTTCTCAGAAATAATATGTCAAGAAGGGAGAAGTCAAATTAATGAAATTTTCACTCCAGGATTAGAATTTTCTGCTAAATATAAGAATCCACTATTACCTTTAACTCATCAGAAAATTAAAACGGCGGAAAAAAGTACATCGGAAAGTAGTCAATTATCCGTAGGAAAAGAGTCAACAGAAGGCCAAGCTTCGTTTTCTAATAGTAAATCCACTGATTCTTCGACTTTACAAAAATATAAAGCAGATGATAAAGTAAAGGGTCGTACTATAGTTATTCCTAAAGAAAGGGATATTTCACGGTATTTCAAACAACAAAAAGCTTCGTCTTCAATTGACAACAATACTCAAGTAATTTATATTCCACTATACATATATGATAATAATTATTCACAATATATAAATATATAATTTTTCCAGACTACAAAATATAAAAAATATAAAAAGGAGTCAGGACTTAATTTATCCTCATTGAGCAATAACATTCTAAAGGTAAATAAATATAAACATAAATGTTATAACTTTAAAAAAATAACTCATAAATGTTATACTAATAAAAACTTAAAATATTACAGACTAGAGATAACTACATTAAAATTATGACTGATTTAAATAAATTGAATGAAGTGACAATCTCAACATTAAAACTTTGGTTAAATGATCATTCTATTCCATATAAATCTAAAGATTCAAAAGCTATTCTAATAAATAATATTTTATCTCATATTAAGACTTCTAAGCCTTCATTGTAAATTAATAGTAATAAATATATGATTCAGTATTATTATAATATAAAATATACAAGTATATAAATTATCACATTTAATGATCATTATCATCCAAACCACATTCCTGTTTATAAATTTGTATAGTAGTCAGTATAGCTTTTCTATCACTCTCTTGCTCAATTCCAATTTCTTGTAAATCTTCATTATTAAGAGTTAAAAATATATCCATGTCCACCTGAAATATTATTGTCAAGACCTATTAACATATTTTAAAACATTTTTATCATGGTATTAATAACCAACTTACTTCTTCTTTTAAAAATACTGGAATATATTCACTCAAATTAAATCTTTCTAGCAAGAAAATCATTTCAGTTTGATTTGAGTTTAGAATTATTCCTTTGGGAGGTGTTTTGCAATGTGGTGGAGTGGGAGTATCTTCACCAAAAGCATGCTCCTCACTATCCTTCTGTGGAGAGCACGGAGGACTAAAGTCACTGTTAAAACTAAAATTTGAACTGAAGTCTATTTTTTCTGGGGTTGAATGATCTTTATCATAAATAATCCTCTTCAACTTATCACAGTTTGGAGTCTTATTTATATCTATTAAGTTTCTTTGATTTTCTAACAAATTTTCAGTATTTATATTATTTGGAAAAAACAAATTTTTTTGGGGAGATTTACTATTCAATGTAAAACAAAAATTTGGAGATGCAGGAAATTGCCCATCAGAATCAAAATTTGGAGTTAATGTTTCCTGATTTTTTGAAAGTATCTTCTTCTGTGAATCATCATTAATTTGTAACACTTTTAAATTATTTATAAGAATTAGTGGTATTTTAGTGCAATTATTTGATTTTGGTATATCATTTCCATCTAATGATTCATCTTCTGTATTTATATTGTCACTAATATCATTCCAATAATCCTCAATTTCAAAAAATGGTTTAGCCATTGCTGCTATCTCTGGAGCTTTTGACTGTTTCATCATAATATGTGTATAATTACCTATAAATATAGTAATAACTTTAATTATAAACCGAACTATACATTTTTTTTTTATTTTACCTACTTGATTTTGAAGGAGTAACACCCAAATCTATAAGTTTAAAGAATAGATTCTTATTGTTTGTCATAGCTGCTATACATAATGGACTTATATCATCGTTATCTGTGTCTTTTAATGCTGATGGACAAGCATTATATACCATTTCAAATATTTCTTCACTTATTGCACTTGCTAAAGCCAAAGTAGACATTCCTAAAAAATCACTAGTGTAAATAAAAATTAGTTAAAATGTCGAACAATAATTTTTAATTTTTACCAAGATAAGAATACTCATTTATGCTAGATCCAAAATTCAAAAGCAATCTGAATATATTGCTATCTTTATTACGAACTGCTTGCATTAAAGGTGTCCATCCAAATTTATTTTTTCTATTTAAAGCAACAAAATTTTTCTTATCTTTTAAAATTTCTTGACAAATGTTAAAGCAACCATTGGCTACACTTGTACTCAAAATGTTATCTCCATAATTATTAACTGTATTCAATGTATATTCTGAAAATATTTTTAATAATAATTTGATTTGTTTGGTAGGTGTGAATCTTGAGTATTTGTTAGACTTACCACCATTGCGTATAATCGACAACACTTTGCTTTCGAATTTGTGTTTCATTAAATTGTAATTTTGTTGTGTCATGACAGTAAACAAAAGATTTACAGATATTTTTTAAAAATTAAAATATTTTTTATCACAATTGTTAACTTGATCTGGCAACCTATTTGTGAAAGTGTTAAACTTTTTAATTGTTTATACCGTATGTCACGAAGGAGCAAACAGTTTGTTTTGTATGTACATACACACAATATTTGCACTTGTGTATAAATTAACCGCCGAATGCTGATCCACATGATACAATCTGAGTAAATCCATATCGACCACTGTTCTAGGCATTCCAGCTCCAGCCAATTCCAGGAGTTCCAGGTCCAGGATTTCCACTTTCCAAATTCCAACTCATTATTCAGCTTCCACCTTCCACTTTCAGGAGTTCCAACTTCCAATTTCCAGGTCGATTGCAGTTTTCGCGCGTTGTTAGAGCCACGAAACAAGTAAATGTAGAGTGGAAAATTTCCTTTCACTGCAAATATTACATTTATGTATAATATTATAGATAAATTTTTTTTCGTTTTGATAATTTATCAATAATCTCATTTAGTTTTAAAAACATAACCTTGATCATTATATATACTCATTATTACTCATGTCATCTCATAATAAATAATTGTTTGTACAGTTTTCTTTATAACCGGCTCAAAACGGAAACGTTTGCATTCTGCAGTATCTCCTGAGTTTGCACAAGAATGTTTATGTACATATATATTCTCATTGCGCTCCATAAATCGCTATACTATAGCGGTTCGTATAGAATTTTGTCTAAACTTGCAAATTATTTGATTAATTAACGATTATTATAAGATACGGTAAGTATGATTTTTAAGCTCAGTTAAATATTCTTATTTCAATTTTTTAGATATATTAATGATTTAATTATCCTATTTAACTTTGATTGAAACAGATTAAATTTGTTCTGCATGTGATAAGTGAATATTTGCAATAGTTTATTCGAATTATATAATTTTTACTACAATAAATTTGCTATGTTAGGTATTATTAATGATTGCTGTACTATATTTAAAAAAGAAATCTCATTGTCTTCTCAACAGTTAGTAATTATTAATAAATTAAAATCTCAATAATCAATTGTAAAAAGCTATCTGATGTATATTTTTCATTACATTACAAACATTTATATTTTTTTTAGATTTTATTACGATGGTGGCACACACAGTTCTTCTTGACTTTACAGTATCTGCCAATGTTATAGCAGATTTAGAAAAAAGGTCCAATTTAAAATCTACAATCGCTAATGTTTTGAGTGAACATTTTATAGGCCTAAAACCTCTCACAGAGCTGAACATTGACGGAAGCTTATTGATTTTATATACCGGGCCTAGAGGAAGTTTGATCACTGTAAGGGGATATACTGAAGGATTAGTTACATTAAACATCGAATATTATAAACAGGACGAAGAAGAGGCCCTATTGTCATTTGAGGTATAGATTAAACCTTTATGATTGTTTATATATAAAAAATTTATCAACAAAATTGAAAATTATTAACATCTCAAACTCCCTATAATAATAAAATTATCTATCTATCTTTATATCGATAAAATCATGATACAACCATTTATATCAAATAAACAGAATTTTAGAAACCTCTGGGGTATTATAAAGAAATGGACAATTGAAATCTATATATAAAAGATTTCATTGTAAACAAAGATAACATTCTTGTGGTAAAACTTTTAGTAGAACAGCATGTTCTTGAAATAAGTTTTAACTTGTAAACAGCTTATAGCTTGATACAGAAATACACATTTTTTGGTTTAATTTATTCATTCTTGCATGCTGCTGTCTACAATAGAATTAACTTGATTATTTATATCAAAGAGTAAAGAAACATAGTATAACCGACAGACCATTATAGCAGTGGAGATTCTTGGAAGCAGATGTTGCTGTGGCTTTGAATAGTCAGCGCAGCAAACGTTTACCACCTGTAAGACGAGGAACCATATATGACCTCTATCTGACATTATCAGGTAGAAATTGCTTTTGTATAAATATAGTTGTTCCTCGTTTACTATTTTAACGCAATCATATATTTATGAATTATCATGGAATATCAATTAGAGTTATAATAGTTACTGATTGTTAATAATAGATTTTTGAGCTAGGTTGCTTGCCAAGAATGCCAATATAGACACCCAAGCACAAAACCATTTTATTCATTTTTATATATTTATACATATGCAACACCCAAAACTGCTTTTCAAACCTGAACGAAAAGTATATAATCAAATACGTCATCCAATATTACTATTTTACTTACTGTTCAGATAGTAATAGGATTTAAATTCATAATAAGCGCTATTAAGCATCATTAACAGCTATCTGAACAGCACAACCATAAAAGATAAAAAAATGTAATCTCTTCCTTTAAAATTTATCTAAGGCTTTTTACTATTGATCAGCTTGGTTTGTTATCTTCCTTTTATTCATACATATAGCCTGTGTAAGCAAAATGCATACAATAATGTATACAATGGTATTTTAACTGTGGAGGAACACAACTTGTTTAACAATAGTTCTTCCGTTTTGTTTATTGTATAATTTGTTTCAATGGTCAATGATAGTCGGCTAGAGAGTTGGAGACAGCGTTGCAGGCAGCCGCAACAGCTATGCGTTCACATACGCTAACTCCCGTTAAACGCGGTGGACCTTTTGAGAGATACTTTATTACCTCCGGTGAGTTTTTTTTATAATTATGTTTACGGTTGGCTAAAAGTTGTAGAAAGAAAATGTCTAGAGTTGATCTGTTGATCACAGTATCAATCCAGAAATTATTATTGAACTAATAATTCATTATAATATTAAGATGAAACAACAAAAGGAATAGTATGTTTTTGCTGAAAATTTTACGTGATTTAATCTTTAATGAAATTTTAAGTATCTAATAATAAAAATTATATAAATAAATTATGATTTTGATTAATTTGTAAGATAGTTACTTTGTGGGATGTTAAATTTATCATATTATAGACTACTACTTTTATGTTTATAGCAATTAGAATATTTTCATTGATTATTTATATCTTATGTATTATTTTTTGTAAAAATTTATTAAGATCCTATTGTTTGCTTTAAGCCTGCATGGCTGCAATTTTTCATTAATTTGATGTCAGTATCAATATCAATATTCTTACATATATATCATCTTAGATCTATTTTGCTAACTAACAAATTTTAATGTGCTTATTCTAGTTATTCTCCTATTTAAATAGAGATTTCATCACTTTTTTAGCATGATATATACAAATATGGTATAATATTTTTCTTTAAATTAATTTTTTTCACTGAGAATAATTGATATATTTTACTATTTCTAAGATGAAAGACTGCTGGAATATGACATTGATAAGCTAGTATTCGAGGCGAGATCACCTTATCAAAAAGTACAAATAGTTCACTCAAAATCCCTTGGAAATCTGCTGGTACTTGACGAACTACAGAGTAAGCAATCATAGTTATTTTAATTAAACATGCTTAATAAGAAAGTTCTGAATAATTTTTTTAATTGGTTTCAGACTTGTCAGAAGCTGATCTTATATATACGGAGACGCTAATGCAGCGTGGTAAAGAAAGTTATACCGGAAAAGAAATTGTTATTCTTGGAGGTGGAGATGGAGGTTTATTATGGGAGCTACTGAAGGAAAAGCCAAAATTTGTGACGATGCTCGAAGTTAATTTTATTTTTTATGATGCTAATTATTTTTGGAATTATTAATTATTAAGCGGATAATATTTTAGATAGACGAGGTAGTTATGCAAGCTTGCAGTCAACATATGAGAAGCATATGCGGCGATTGCTTAGATAAGAGGAAGGGTGAAAATTATGAGGTAATTGTATTTTATATGCTTCAAAAATGTGGACTGGATTATAAATTGTATATAAAAAATCTTAGATTATTGTTGGCGACTGCGTGAAAGCCTTAGCCCATATAATTGATGAGGGGCGACAATTTGATTATGTTTTTGGAGATTTAACGGATATACCGATTAGTACTACTCCCCATGGAGATGCTTGGAATTTTATTAGGTTAATTTTAAATTCATCCATCAAAGTACTAAAGCCAACTGGTAAATACATGACACACGTAAGTTTGCTATTCTCTTAATAAATTATTTGTAATAACTGACGTATAAAATATTTCCAACTATTTTCAGGGAAACGGAGCATCGTGTCCAGAATCTTTGAAAATGTACGAAGAAGTTCTTTCCCAACTTTGCAAGCCAGTAACTTTCACAAAGGACAGTGCTTTTGTGCCGTCTTTCTTTGAAGATTGGGTTTTCTACCAAGTCTCACTTAAATGATGGATTAACAGCTTTCAGATAAGATTGAAAAATAAGAGATATACTCCCGAATCTCAATTCTCTTTATGACCCAAGTTGATTTTAGGGTTAGCTTTAATCAATCAATTAGTTTCTTTACATTTCCTACTCTATTCAAAATAATGTGAATGTATGCCTGTGTGCGAGTAAACAAAATACGTGTTTGAATGTGTGAATGGTCGCTCGGGATACTTTTTTGTTAAAGTAATAAGAGTATTCTCACTTAATTTTATAGCTGTGAGCCAAGGACTGTTAATTGATTAATATTTTATGACGTATTCTCTTTTGTTACTAGTGCAAAAAAAAACTTAAATATAAATCGATAATAAATAATAACATTCTCTTAATGTACGCGTTTGCTATGCATGAATAATCACAAAGGATTTGACTTTTCTTAAATTATTTTATTCCAACTAAAATAACTTCTATATTTTAGTCCATCTTACAAAATATAATAAAGATGTTATAAGAAAAATACTGTACTTTGCTATTAAACATGTATAAATAATTCAGATTATTTTCTAAAATGTTCTGATATGGAATTGAGTAAACATATGAATAAGTCTTCTTCAAAACTTGTAGATTATATATTTATTACCATATATTTCTACATAAAATATTTAATTTGGAGTTGGGTCGTTGAACGATGTCAATGGCATAAAAAAAACTTACGTAGACAAAATTCCGAGATACATTATTTTATATAGAAATAATTTAATAATAATGAAGAAAGTAGCGCAATACCAAACTTGTTAGCCTATTTATATTAGTACAAAGTAAACTGTATTGAATTTTAAAGAAATTGCATATTTTTACCAGATGTAAAATGTTTGCAAAGAAAAAGTTATATTTTTAACTACTTTACTGTTCAGAAGCTGTAAGCAGACCTTTAAGTATTTTGAATAGACTTCTCTGCATATTATTTATTTTGAAAATATGTAACTACAGTATGTAAAAGATTATACGTTACAATGGGAAGTACAATAGGATTCAGTATAATTTTAATCGATTATAAGATTACTGAAAACTGAAAATGTTACATTTCACAACTTTCCATTATTAGAATATACCCATTTTTGTTAATCCTTTTTTATAATTTTATTTAACCTATGGGTAGATGTTGAATATTCTACAAATAGAAATACCATACCTGTAAAAGTGACTATTTTTCTTTTGTTATGAATCAAATAAATATTCTAAGAAATTAAAATATTCTTTTTACATATTAGTTTAGTTTAATAGTAATTTATGCAATAAATGCGTATAGTATGACTTTTTCGCACGAATAAGAAAGTTTGATGCACGAGCCGAAGGCGAATGCGGCATTTTCTACACATGAGAAATAGTTTACCTTACACACGATTTGCATACAAAAATTTTCCCAATTTTCCTAACAAAAAGTTCACCTTTAAAAACATTAGGAAAAATTCTTGTTTACTGTACTTTATATATAGAAAAGTAAATTGACTAATAAAATAATATAAATTGTAAATTAGTTTATACTTAATTAAATATGAATTGTTTAATAAATTATGAGAATGTAGTGTGAATGTTACAATAAGAAATCAGACTTTTTGGTTTGTTTTCCAATTTTATGGAACTTTGGCCCCAACTAGGACACCTTAATATCAAATTCTGCAATATATAAATAAAAGAAGAAATAGTTAAAACAGTTTCTTAGAATTCTTGAAATATATTACTTGTTAAATACTTAGGTCTCCACTGAAAATTTATTATAAAATCTTGCTTCAGAAATTTCAGAAAATTGCTCTATTTCATAAAATGGTTCTGTTTCTGGCTCAACCAGAATTTGCTGGAGCCATTGCTGAACTTGTTTTGGATGCTCAGATGATTCTAATATCATTTCTTGACTTTTTGTAGATTCCTCAGGGCTTAAACTAGAATTAGAGATTTCTTGACAATCACCATTTACAGAAGACATACAAACCTCATTTCTGGCAAATACTCTTAAAGAATTATCACAATTTTCAGTCTGCTCTTGAATCTCTTTAGTCACAAAAGTAGTGTTTGAAGCTTCACCATTTGAACTAATTAAAATTACAGGATTATGTAAATTGTTTGAACACATTGTATCCATTTTATCTGGTGGGTTAAAAGAGATATTTTCAAAAGATTCAATTATTTCAGTATGTTTACGCAATATATCAGGTTTTATTTCTATATTTAATGAAGAACACAATGGTAAGTTCTCTGAATATCTCAAATCTTTGGATGCATTTAATGACTCCTGTAGAATGTATGATTCATGCTTAAAATTCAAGTCATTATTTAAACTTAATTTTAAACTGGAATCACTTGAGCTACTAAAATTGTGATCGACTTGATCAAATTTATTACTTATTTCATAAGTGCTTATATTTTTCAAATTGTCTAGCTGCTTTTCTTTGCTGCTTTCACAATTAATTGATTTATTAAAACTGACATGATCCTTATCAGCATCTTGATAATATTCAACTTTGTATGGTTCAGTATCTTTCACTGCTATTCTATTTGTGCCAAATTCTTCGATTCTTCCAAAGTTTTGAATTTGTTCTTCTAAAATAATTTTGTCAGTAAAGTTAACCTTTAGCAAAGGCAGGGTTTCTAAGCTAGTTTGGATCAAAGATAATTGTTGGGTATGCACTGCCTCCACTTGGCGTAACAGTTGCATTTGACGCTGATGCAATATTTGATTTAACTGAGCAAAGCAGCGCCCAATGTCTTCTTGTACCTATCAATGGTTAATAACTGCTTATCACTGTTATAACTATATACTAATTTATGTGTATCTGAAAGTTTACCTGGGCATAGTTATTCTGTAATAATTGCCTTTTATTGGCAATTTCTTTAATTTGGTCTAAATTTGTATTATTTTCAAATATCTGTTCATTTTTCCCTATCATATTCAAATATTCTATGAAACTAATCTGTACTATGGGAAATTAAAATTATACACTTTACTTTTAGAACAATTTTTTTTTCGTGCGATTCACTTGCAGGTTATTAACCTTCGGTTTTTGTCAATCATGCATTTAGCATGTTCACCGAACTTTCGTTAAGATTACAACACTAATGATAGTTGTATGTGCATGTATGTACATTCATATATCCAAGCTTAGAATTTAATTAATATTTACTTCTGATTTACTCTTTGCTCATGAAAGATTAGAAATCATTCCGAGTTCTAATTTCGAGAAATATACAGCCAATTAAATCGTTACTTTACCACTAAAGCCGTACATTGATTTGCTAAACAGTTTTCGGAACTAGAACTCGGAACGATTTCTTGTGGATCGTGGACACAGGGCTTTTAAATTTATCCCAGAAAGATACCTCAGGAACTCAGGAGTCAGGGTTACCAAAATACCAAATCCACCACCATGCGACTCCCGTTTTCATCTCTGGTTCTACCCTCTCCCCGCCCGGCCGCTTTCCGCCATGTTTGTTTTGGTTTTGCGAATCCGCCGCCGCGACGGCCTTTCGAATTTTCCAACGGCGACCGGGGCCGACCGGGCCTTTTTCACTTTTCTCACTTTTCGCGCGCCCCTTCTGCACTTTCCACGATTTTCTTCAAAGAGTTCAGCGAAATCCGTGCTCCCCTCCATTCTAAATCCAAGAATCTCCCACATTACAGCGAAATAAATTAAAAATTCGTGAAAAACGTCAGTGCGTGGTGCGCGCGGTGTGTTTATGATCCACATTCGAACTTTTACCAATTTATCATCAAATAATGTCTTAAAATACATTGTAATAAGTAAAGAAATTGTGAATATCGTCAGTGCCCAGTGCGCGCGTTGTGTTTGTGATCTATATTCGTGCTTTTTTTGTTTTTAATTAAAAAATCAATCAAAATACAACGAAATAAATTAAGAATTCGTAAAAAACGTAACTGCGTCGTGCTCGCGGTGTGTTTATATTGTGAATTTGAACATTTCTCAATCTGTAATTGAACAATCTCTTAACGGGATCCCTCACGCGTGCTTTACCGACAGTACAAGTCAATAAACAAATCGTTTAATAAAAGCCAAATGCGAAGCAAATTGCAAAAACGGGCTTCTTTGTGACAAAATGCCAATTCTAACGAGTCAATCAAGCTTTAAAAAACTCAAATCGGATGAAGAATAACGCTGTACCACTGTCCCGCGTTCTTGAAGTGGAAATAACCAAAAGTAACCTCTCTTCAAGAACGCAGCACAATGGTACAGCGTTATTTTTCAACTAATTTGAGTGTTTTTAAGTTCGTTTGACTCGTTAGGACTGGCACATTGTCCAACAAACGCCCGATTGTTCAATTTGCTTCGCATTTGAATTTTATTAAACTAATTGTTTATTGACTTGAACTGTCGATAAAGTAGGCGTGAGGGATCCCGTTAAAATACAATGGAATTGAATTGAAGCACTCTTTGTGCTCTCAGTGCCGCCAACCTTGTAGATAAAAAGTTGCGGTAATAGGATAGTTGAAAGTGTCGCCGTCCCACCACTATTTTGAATAGTACTTAACTATAGCAAATGGATTTTGCTATAAGAATTTGAGCAAATTCGTGGAATCATTTTGACTGCTGTATTCCTAACCTAGAGTATAAATAAGATCTTAAAAGTGTCCAATAAATATATTATTTAAATTTTAATACAAAATACAAAACAGGTTATAAGTGTTTTTCTATTATTACATCCAAACTACCTAAAAATACATACGACTTCAACAGAGGTTAAAATTATTGTTCATGCACACACATATATCTAATAAATATTTTCAAATCATATATATATTTAAAACATGAGTTAAAAAATAATATTTATTGTTAAATTGCATAAGAGAGATGGGTATTGACGTAAATATTTATTTAATTTTTAAAAAATATATTCTGTATGTGGAGGCTACCAAAAAAATGTAAGTAGTTAAAATGATGTTTTAGAAGGAACTTTGAATTTTTTAAACAAAACTATATTGTTATATTTATAAGTTTTGCATATATACTTTCTTGTTTCTTTTAGATTGTGATGCAACTAAATATGATGATATCAAAGTCACCAGAGCAAAGATTGGTTTTATTTTATTCTGCATTTACATGTATTTATTTCCCAGCAATTCTGATATTGTTGAAATACAATAATAATATATACAACATAGGCAGCTATAAATTCATTCCAATATTATTGGTTTTAATGTTTGCAGAAGTTGTAAAGCTATCATTTTCCCTCTTACAATCAGAATCTACTATAATTACAAAGACAGAATATAAACCATCCTCAAAATCAAAAAGATTTTGGACAAGAATTCTGAGAGAGATATTCAAGTTTATATTTTTTCTTATAACTCTTTCATTAATTTATTATGTTGTCATTCTTTTATTTGGAGCTCCAATTTTAACTCATCGTGAGGAGACAATAATGCTTACAATAACATTATCATCATTGACATTTGTCCCAGCAAGTTTACACTTAGGTGTTGACACAGCACTAAGTATTCTATTGGCTACTCAAAAACTAAAAGGAAGTTTGCTAGTAGATGCTGTGAAAGTAAATATTAAAGCAACTTTATTAGGTACATGGCTCGGTGCTATAGTAATTCCACTGGATTGGGATCGACCATGGCAAGCTTGGCCCATTCCATGCGTTACAGGAGCATTTTTTGGCTATATGCTGGCACATTTTATAACTTTATTAAAAACATTACTAATGTTCGAAACAAAAAAATCAAACAAATAAGACTCATTTTTATAAAACTAAATTTCTTGCATTAAATGGAAGTGGCAGTATTACAAATCCTTTTGTGTTTTTTGAATTATATATATTGTTTGTAATATTTTAATAAAATATTTGTGAAGAAGATAATTAAAATCTGTATATATAATTTCTTATGGTGATTATGACCCTATTTACCCCTCACTGTTCTGTATCAATGGAAAACAAATTTGTACATGTTTAATATACATAATATTAAATACAATATGTAATATTAAAGATATGTGGTAAAGCTTATATTGCTTAAAGTAGGCCGGTTACCCAATGCATCATTAATAATTTAGTTATATATGTTCAATAATTTTGTAAAGGAGGTCTACATGCTTTATCGCAGTTGGAAAAAAAAATTGAAGTTAGGAATTAGGCTATCGCAGCTGACCGGATCGACATGTTTCGGTTAAGTCAGTGATCGGGTCAAAGCTAATCGAACGATCAAAACCATTTTAGTCATTAGCCAATCCTTTTATCAGTGTTTATTCTCAAGAGCTGCCTTTTCGAAAATCATTTTAGAACAATTTAGTCGTTAATTTGAATTTTTAACGTTGATCTTTTGATAGTTATTTAAGCTAATATAATATAATAAGCTGTAAATATTTATAACAATTGATATGGCAGATACAGTAGGAAAGGTACATATCTTGTTTTTTAAATAATATATTGTTTTTTTATTGGGGTTTTTTACTCCGTTTAAACAAGACTAACAAAGTGCTAGAAAATATTAATCTTTTTAATATATTTTTAATATTTCTTTTAATACCCTTCTAATATTTAAATATAGTATTACCTAAATTTCTATTTTATTAGGTTATTAAATGTAGGGCTGCTGTAGCCTGGAAGGAAAAGCAACCATTGTCTATAGAAATAGTTGAAGTTGCTCCTCCAAAAGAACATGAAGTTAGAATTAAAATTATTGCAACTGCGCTTTGCCATACAGATGCCTATACTCTGGATGGTTTAGATCCTGAAGGAATTTTCCCGTGTATTCTTGGCCATGAAGGTAGTGGTATTGTAGAAAGTGTAGGAGAAGAAGTCACTGAATTTAAGCAAGGTATTTTTATTAGTTTTTAAAATTTGTATGAATTTTATAATTGTTAAAACTCTCATATTTTTAAGGTGACCATGTGATTCCTCTTTATGTCCCACAATGTCGTGAATGCAAATTTTGCAAATCACCAAAAACCAATTTGTGCCAAAAAATTCGTATTACTCAGGGTAAAGGAGTGATGCCAGATGGTACGTCCAGATTTACATGCAATGGCAAAACTTTAGCCCATTTCATGGGATGTTCAACCTTCTCAGAATATACTGTTGTTGCTGATGTTTCTCTTTCAAAGGTAAATGTTATCAATTTTTTATTTAGTTTACACAATTATTTCTTACATTTGTTTTTGATTCAGGTTGATCCCTTGATGTCTTTAGAAAAAGTTTGTCTTTTGGGATGTGGAGTTTCCACTGGTTATGGAGCTGCTTTGAACACTGCCAAAGTTGAAGCAAATAGTACATGTGCTATTTGGGGATTGGGCGCTGTTGGTTTGGCTGTAGCTGTAGGCTGCAGAGCAGCTGGAGCTTCTCGTATTATTGGTATTGATGTTAATCCATCTAAATTTGAAAAGGGTATGTATCAATCATCATAATTAAATTATAATGATTTATTTGTTACCAAATATTTAAAATTTTTTTAATTTTTCCAGCAAAACTATTTGGTGTCACTGATTGCATTAATCCTAAAGATTATGATAAACCAATCCAAGAAGTATTGATTGAATCAACAGATGGGGGCCTTGATTACACCTTTGAGTGTGTAGGAAATGTCAATACTATGGTAAATATTACTATTTTATAAATATGACTGATTGAAAAGACATATAGGTAGATAAAAGATTGTTTTACAATTATAGAGAGCTGCTCTGGAGTCTTGTCATAAAGGCTGGGGAACTTCGGTAATTGTTGGTGTAGCTGCTGCTGGTCAAGAAATTAGTACCAGACCATTCCAATTGGTTACTGGACGGGTCTGGAAAGGTACTGCATTTGGAGGATGGAAATCTAAAGACAGCATTCCAAAGCTTATTGAAGATTACTCTAACAAAAAATTGATGCTTGATGAATTTATTACACACACAATGCCCTTCGATCAAATCAACAAAGGCTTCGATTTATTACATTCTGGAAATTGGTAATTCATCTTATAAATATCATAAAAAACTAAATAAAATAAAGAAAATATAAAATACTTTCTTTTTTTTACAGTTTGAGAGCTGTTCTTAAATACTAACTAAAAAATTGCTGTATATGAATATGTTCAATACAAGTTTTTAATCTCTTTTTATAATCAATCTACACAAGTATAGAAAGCCAAATCAATCAGTTAATAAATATTATATTTTTCCTATTCTAAAAAATAATAAAACAAATATTGCAAAGACTGTTGTAGCTTTTAATTATAACAATCATGCTAAACAACATAGAAGAGCAGGAGAAATGTTGCTGTTAAAGACCAAGTTTCTACAACAATTTTTATTCATAAAGAATTCTTACAGTGTCACGTGTACAATGTACCAATTAATCGAAATATTTACGGTTTTTTGGAATTGAGTAAAAATTCTTTACGGCTTGGTTAGGTGCACACCTTACAAAAATCATCACGATACGAAGGTCATAGACGATGATTTTTATTGCATATAATTGTATATATACAATATGCAGGTCTTTGATGAAATTATTTACGGTTGCATAGAGTATAATTAATCTAAATCGACAGTGCATTATTCCAGGCGAAATGCAAGTTGCGTTTGATGTAGCAAAGAGTTCTTTATTAATTAAGGACGATTTTGTTTTATCTGTATATTATATAGTATGTTATTTATACGGATATCACTTTAATTATCAATACTCTACTTGAATTGATAATACTTTAAATGGAAAGTTATTGAATTTTGAAAGAATTGAAAAAATAATCGTCACAGTGCATAATTACTTTTGATACATAATGCCAAATGCACAAAATATAATACTTTATTGCTTAATTATTAAATATTCTGTTAAACAATCATTTATCAATATAATTAGATTACTATATATAATTCTCTATTATAAATTGTTAGAATGATAGCATTAATTAACTAAGCTCATTTAATTGGCCAAAATACTTTTATTACACACTATAAGATTAACAATAATAATCAACGATGAAAGTAAAAAAAAAAATTTATCGAGTAGTATCGATAATTACTGCATCTTGTTAGATTTTACAGAATATGGCAAGTGATCTCTTGTAGGAATGTGTTGAAGTCAAGCTCTTTATTAGACTTTTTAAACGTAACCACCATTTCTGTTCTAGATGAAATATACGTAGTCTGTATTGGCTATTCCTACATAAACTGCCTCTTAATCCTTTAGGCATATTCACATAGTCACACTGATTGATTTCTACGGATATCATATGTTACTCTAATATATATATATATATATATATACCTATGGTGCACCACACACTCTTTAAGTAAAAGACGTAAGTAAAAACGCTTATAGTTACAGTTTAAATGCAGATAAATCACGACGCGGACGAATCTTCAACTGAGTAGACCATTTTTTTTCAAACCTTATAACTTATTTACATGTAATTGATGTACTTGCAATATCATTATCCCGTATAGGCTACATAATGAATGATATCAAAATTTTATTTCTATAGCGCTGTTCTTTTGTTAAGCCTTATATGAAGGAAGCGATGTCAATTTGATTCTTTGCTATGAACTAAATCTGGTTTTAAAATTCATACATATTTTTCCGTCGTGATTATTCTGCCGCGGTCAGCGAGTACGAAATAGGTTTTATTCTTTTACACTGTGTATCTTACAGTATGTGTGTTATGCAAGATGGCTAAAAGAGACAAGTATAATAATATAAATATTCATGATTCTGATATATATTTTGCTTTAAGCATCGTTTCCCTTAGATACAAACTAAGAATGGAAGAAGCCATTCATTGCATTTTTTACTTGAACGAATTCACATAATTGATTACCAATTGAAATATAAAAAATTATTAAATATATACGTGTCAAGACAATAAACCAGAGAAGGCCTAGTCAAATTGAATCCAAAGAAAGAAGATTTGTGAGCAAATTAGTTTTGCTTTCCCTCTCAGCCAACCCGATAGCATTCTTTACTTTATCATAGACAGATTATGCTTAAACATTAAATCTCGATATTGTTAATTAGTCTAAGGGTTAAAAATCATATATATATATATAGAACATTTTTGTCATATCTTTATCCGTTAAGAGGTATCATTAGTATTTATTCCTCAATCTACAAGGTCGGAGAGAAAGCGACGGAGTTAAATAAATTATTGTAAAATTTTGTATACTTTCGTGGCACTAATTTCGAATCTTAGATGAAGCTGTGCATTAATGATGGCTCTTGTACATACAAATAAGTGGCACGGTTGGAATAATCTCTATCGATACATCTCAATGGTGCTGATTACTTATAATGTCATGGACTATACGTTATTTCGTCCAATTTTTGCCATTAGGGTTTTCGCTACTTTTTATTGGTTTCATCTTCATTCTCTTCAACTTTCTAATTTTATATGCATAAATAGTAATATAATTATATTTATAGACGGGTTGTATTTGGAGGTAAGCCAACGTTTGTTTTATACTCGTCGTACTTTACAACATAAATACACGAACTGCATTCATTTCTCTAACGAATTTTCTCGAGTATCTGACATTGTTTCTGCCAAGATAGATTCAATTGTCTTACTTATTATTATAATCTTCGTCGGCCCCTTATTAGCTTTATTGCGCCCAAAATCGTATTGCAGCAATCACATTATTCAGTGCTATCGCACGTTTTATTACAAAGTTCTCTTCTGCTCGGGAAATTGCACAATAGGATTTCTAAAACCTATATCAAATCTTCGTGAGGAGAAACTTGTCTAAAATTAAGTTACTTAACAATGCATATGTATAATAATAATTTAAGTAGATAATGGAATGTTAAAATACTGTTATATTGAAAATGAAAAGAATCACTTCAATTGGATCGACGAATCTAATGGTGAAAATGTTAAAACAGTGCTTTGTCCCGAAATTTTGTTCATTGAACCTAATCAAGTGACCTGCATTTCACGTTTTTCGAGTTTTTATACCTACAAGCATTTGGTGTTTATAACCAGAGTGCAAAAGTGAAAACACAAGTTGGACGAAGGAGTTTAGCATTGTTTCCACGACTTAAGACACCTCCAGTCACAACGGGGTTTTTCGGTACTCAATGGAGCGGTCAGAGACACAAAGCTGCTCTTCGGTTTTTAATATAAACTATCATATAAGCATAACAGTTACTGGAACATGTTGCTGCAGCGATTAACTATTAATTGGAACAATTGAAGGCAACCAACGAGCATCCATTAAATATTAAAAAACTTAAGAATAAGTCTTTATAATTTGTCCAATTGTTTAAATGAGCAATAATGAGTTTCAGCAAATAGAGATGTAAACTGAAGAAGACAGGGGAGACTCCCGAAGACACGTAATTAATTGACCGCCCATCCAATTACCGCAAGCCAGGGTATCCGGTGTCTCCACAGTCGTTAAGCTTCTAGAAATCTAATGGTTGATCAGCCGAGCCCTCCAGATCCTGGGAAGTATCCACGCCGCTATCCTCATCATCCTCGAGGTCAACGCTGTTAGTCTTCAGACCATTATTGCTGATCTTGTTCACTATTGTGTCTAAAGCAAAACAAACACAAAAATAGCAATCATCATGAGTATCAAACCTCCTCGTTATAAGAAAATATCAATATAAAAAACAATAAAAAATTCACAACTCTACGAATCAAGTTGCTTGCATCGAATTAACTAAATAAATTGCGAAGCTGTTAAATTGTCTAGAGAACAAATCAATGGATTTCATCATTGGAGTACAATGCTATGTAAACTGAACCAGAAGAAAATGGCACAGAAACGTTAAGCATAAGAAAACTGATTAATATAAAAATCCACAAATTGACGAATCGCATAGATTGCATTGAATTATTTAAAGAACGTCTAATTGGATTACATAATTGGAGTCTATAAGAATATATGCACACAATGAATGAAATGGAAGAAAATGGGGCTGAAGTAGAGGAGAAGTTGAAGAGACCAACCGCAATCGGGTTTGGTGCCACGAGTACGCGTTCCAGCGAATTCGACACCGTGAGGGTCGACGCACCAGCACAGGCCGAGTCCTCGATGACATTGGGTGCTGCGGTAGTATCCCCTGGAGTCGCAGGCTGGTGCAGACTCTGGCGACGAACGCCTGCGAACGGCCGCACATGGACGTTCGGCCTTGGCGAAGCAATTGCACCATTCCAGGCCATTTACAAATATATCCCTGTAACAAGTTTATCACATTAATCCTTTTATCGAATTCTCTTGCATCATTCCTATTCCTCGCATCTCTACCAATGGCTGAATTAAATCTCAAAGTAAAGGATAAGAATTTATGAAAAGGTTGGCTTGCTTTGAACGCTCGTCGTACCCATCAGTGTCACAGCTGTCCAAGAAAGGCTTCAAACAGGGCTCGTTCTGATCGTGTTCCAGACCGTAAAGCTCGGAAAGAGAAATCCTTCCATCGCTGTCGGTATCCAAATGGCCAAACATCCATCTGACCTCGCTCTGGCAGCTCAATGGGAAGTGGCCTATAAAAAATCACGTTATTAGTAGAATTCCGGAAAAATATTATCCCATGCTGAGAATTAATTCGATACTATTGTGGAAATGAGTTTGCGAGGAGGGAGGAGGGGTCGGGGGGAAAGAGGGGAAAGAGCGTGCGATATCGTAGACGGTCTCGGATGGGATCGAACGGGAGGTGCAAGTGGAACGTTAGATTCTAACGAGACAATTTCCAACTGGTACGAAACCGATCGTACGAAAGTCGGATGTCAGAGGAGTTTGAAACTAGCGTTCCTAGGATGTAATGTCCGGTCCATTCGTTCTCAACGATTATTCTCCCTCTGTGACCCAGTCTCCCCTTTCACTCTGCATCATCCACCACATAAGGCGAACCGTACAGTGCAGTCTCGTTGAGAATAAATTTTCTCTAATTCTACGAATAAACAATTCTAATCTATGGTGAATTCTTGTATTATGAAAATAACATTCAATGGAAAATCAATCTAAGGGACAATTGAATAAGAAAATAAGAAAAAAATTGCAAACGCACCTTTAGGTTTTGGATGCTGACGACGATGCTTGGCATCGGTCATTACAACGGAGAACCAGTCGAGAAGGCGATTGGCCATTGCGGGTTTCGATGACGGAGGACACTCTGCAGTATTACGATTTGTCTGGCTGTACGTTGACTTCAAAGGATTCGGAGTTTTACCGTCGGGTATCTCGTTACTCATTTCGTGCTTGTTGTCGAATCTGTCGTCGTACTTGCCCCCGTTCTGTAACTGCAAAGAAAATGTTTTTAAATTCTGAAGCAGGCCCAAGGTCAAAGGTCACAAAAAATTAATCGAAATCAGAATAGTTGAACTGGAGAACACTCGTATATAATTCAATTATTTCCGCATTTATTAATCAGATGCAGTTCTCCGAAATAGGATTTGGGTTTTCTTGCACCCTGTGGATTGTTTCGAAGATGGGGGTTTGGTTTTCTCGCTGGCGCCATCCACGTCGTCCTGGCTGGCATCGATCGGAGTCACGACTCTCTCGTTGCTAGACTTTCCTCAGGGGAAACTGAAGACGCGCAATAGTTTTATGCGAGAACACGAGAGTCACCAAACGCGAGTTATTATTATACAAATATCACGTGTCACCCTCGCTCGTCTATTAACGCGATGTAAAAGCTTCTTGGATCTCGAAATAGTCGAAATACTGGAAAATTGGAGCATCGGAATTACGACGATGACGGAGCGAACGATGGACTGGGCTTTGAAAAATGCATTTGGCAAATAGTTATTGCTCGACGCTTCGGTTGTACGGTTAATTCCGTAAGTACCGAGATGAATCGAGATCTGTCGTTGCGCATTACCTTCAATTTGCCTGACTCTTGTTCTCTCTCTCTCTCTCTCTCTCTCTCTCTCTCACCCCCCCCCCCCCCCCTGTCCATTATATTCGCGTGGTCCTATCCTCTTAATTATCATCTGGCTTCAATAGAACACGAATAATTGGCTACTAACTCCACCACCTTAATCCACGTATAATATAGGTACCATGCTCCTCTATCTACTACATCAATTTCCTCTGTTTGACCTTCAACCTTCTCGATTAAAACCGATTAATTTATACAAAGTAACTAATATACCATCGTAATAGAAATAATTATTACGCCGAGAATTTTCATGCAAATATATATCGAACATTTTTTTAATAATTTTGTTAACATTGGCTTGATTCATGTAGATTATTTATAAAAATTTTACTGACTCGTGTAGTTAAATTAAATGTAATATGTATAAAATTTTAGTTTTGCATAAAGATTTCTATAGTCTGATAATTATTATAGAAGATCCTTTGGATAAAATGATCGAGACCATGGACATAAAATCCTGTTTCACTGTGTAACTAAAAAAACAGATTAAATTTTTGTACAAATACATTTTTGAATGAAAATCGAAAAATGTTTGATAAAGGCTTTATGCTACAAAATTGAGATTTTTTCTAATTAGAAAGATGAATAGAGTATTTTGCTCATGTACTGGGATGTTTCATCCAGCGAACTTTATATACATCATCACTAAAATATCGTAAAATATTTCTAAAAAATTGTTCACCACAACTTTACCACTCGCAGTATGTGAAACACATTGGTGTTACAGCTACGAAGAGAAATTTCAATGATACGTTGTCGTTTGCACGAAAGAGATTAGTACTGTTAAATATACTCGTATATATATATATATATTTTATTCATGGAGATTATACATACTACTGTAAGCGATGCTGCAGGAACTTTTGATGAGCTTGTACACATAGAAGGATAGCACGGATTCTGGATTAGACAATATAATTAATGTATTCGGTAAATCCCTGCGGCATCGCTTCATAATCCGCGGAATCAATTAAGGATCCAGCATGAAAACTGCACCCTCCCTCCCTTGTCTCTTCAAACAGAATTTCATGTTATTGCTATTTCGACTGATAAACAAGACCATTTTAGCTCAGAAGCTACATTTTCCGATTGCGTGCTACAAGACTCTCAGAATTCGACAATTATCATTATATTTCTGATATATTTGATTAATACACACACACATTTCTTCAAAAATTTTGTTTTACTTATGTATTATTAATCTTGATTACAGTTTTTTAATACGTTTATTAGCAGAAATATTGCAGTAGATTTGAAAAAATTGCAGGTATTTGCGTGGTCTTCAGGGCTGGGAATTTTTGAGAGCGTAAAACTTGAAAGTCCAGGGCTGAAAATAAAACATTCGAGGAGTCTTTATGGCTAGTAGAGGGATGAAATATGACGACTGTCCGAGCATAACGGTAATAAAAGTCGGCGGTACCGTCGTGGAAACTAGTTTCTTTGACTATCGAACGTCACAAAAATGCTCATTTCGAGCGTCTTCCATGTGCCCCCTCCAAGCCTCACCCCCTTTAAACCACCCTGCTAAACTGCGATATATCATTGAGCCCTGCGAAGAGCCGGAAAAACACGCTGCGCCTATAAACTGATACTACCACTATCGTTCCTACGACAGTTTTTGCATCTGGATTAATGGCCAGTACTGACAGCATCCAGGAACTTTTGCAAATTTATTCAGCCTTCAAAAAGCGCCCTGATGCACCTTAGATATAATAAAATATGCGCATAAAATATCTATTTTATTCATGCATTCTGCCTCTAAAACTCTTTTTCCATAAAATCTCATGTTCTGTTATTATAATTCCTTTAAATATTTCAACACAGTACATGTAAAACTTTTTATATATTAACAAAATTATCTTTACTTGAATTGTGTAAAATGGACATTTTTAATGAATTGAAAAACACTTCTATTGCAGTAAGATTATCATCGTGTATAAGTTTAAAAGAAATTACAAAAAAATTTGAAGCATCTTTTTGATTTTCTATATTTTACGAGTTTCTCGATTTCCACTGGAAAGAGTATTGGAGGAAACAATAATATATATATATATATATATGTGTGTGTGTGTGTGTGTGTGTGTAAATAAATGGTATTCCTTTAATACATATTTTGTTGCGCTTCGCGTAGCTGAGAGAGCGGACCTTATTGGTAGATGGATGATTATATAAAAATTCGATATGTTCCATAGTCACTCAATTAATGCCATATTGTTATCTTATCTCCAAGTAGCATGGACAATGCGTCATCTAGAAGGAATTAACGAATCCTCTTCTCGGTAATTTTTTTTCGGAAATTTCTTCGAAACTTATTTAAGGAGGCCCATGACCTACTACAATAACCAACTATAAAAGAACTCAAGTTCTTTAGTACAGGCAGTATCTCATTATAGTATTTTCTTAAGAAACAGTTCAGTGAAACTTAAAAGGAATAGGTGATAATAAATAATTAATACAGATAAAGAATAAACTTTAAATGTCGTTTCATTGTTTACAATTGAGACTGTACTTAATTATTGTAATGCATTATATAGAAGAAAACCTTATAAAACTTTGTTTACAGAGAAACAATTTCTAGTTTATTGAGAGAGATAGAAAATTCTTAATAAAAAGTGAATTGTCATATATATATATATATATATATATATAAAGAAGAAAGGCTTTTAAAGCATTGGACTTTATTATTTTCAGTTTGAGTAAAAATTAAGTGAGTGTAATTAAAAGAAGTAGGGAAAGGGTGGCTGATCGAAATGAGTTGGGATTGCGAGCAGTAATAAAGTAATTGGTATAGGAGCACAGCATTTGGTGAATATTCATGTCAGTGGTGCTTTCCTCTAGTAGAAAAAGTCTGTTTGCAACAGAGCCGAATTAGCAGAGAAAAGTAGTATTTATTCCTTTGGAAAGCGCGCGGCGCGGCGGGCCTTGAATTAGTTATCGATCCGAAATCACCATAAGATACGTGCTTCACAATTTCTCTGGAGAAATTGCGCTTACCCAGGGGATTTTCATCATTCCCTTTCCTTTTTATATAGTATACCATCTGGATATTCATTTCCTTTTGAAATTTATTTTCCCTCTCTTTCTCTCCCTCCCGCTTATTTCAACCGTTTCAATTTTTCTACTTCTCGCACACTTTAATTCTCTTATTTAATTTTAATCGTCCCCCTTATCTTTCCTTCCTGCACCGCTTTTTTCTTCCACACTCACGAGATTTTCCCTCTATTTCTCAACTCATATTTTTCTTCTTCCTCTCTATTTCTCCAGCAGCTTCCTTCTTTCCTCTCATTAGTCGTGATTCTTCACTCAGCGCCACTTCCGCCACCATCGAAATTTAATTTCAACCTGTTCGAGTGACGTTTCTGAAAACTTTGGAAAGCCCCAAACCCCACGTCACGCCACACCAGACCACGCGGTTTCCCCATTAAGCTAGAAGCCCCACGGGGAATTTTAATGGGATTTTTTTTTCGACAAAAGTATCAGTCCGTTAAGAGCAATCTCCTGACTCGGGAAAGATAACAATTCCAGTCTGGACTGGATGCCACCAAGTCGGATTAATTCTTGAATAGTGAATCGAACAAACTCCCTGCTGGAAGAGGGATTTCACTAATGTTTTAACAGTGTACAACGAGATTCGATTTAGAACTAAATGGTTTATAAATAAAAATTTTGTAAACAACGACGAAAACGCTTTAAAAAGGACTTTCGTTTAAAACTTTACTGTTTCCTTCATTTGTATATTTTTTATTTGTTCAATGGGATAAACTTGCATGGCAAATGGTTCGTAAAACGAAGCTTTGTCACTGTAATTTTAATTACAACTCTGGATAATCACTCGTTCCTTTGGATTTCTTCCTGCTTGAGTTTCTTATGCGTTTTACAAGAGTATATCTTGATGGAGCTGGGGAAAAGGGGGAGGGGATATGCAAAATGAGAAAAGAAAATACCATTGGAGGATCGTGAAGCATCGAAGAAGAAGAAATTGGGTGGCGGAGAGGGGAGGGGGGGGGGGGGTGTAACAAGCACAATTGGAAGCTTTGCTAATTCTAACGGATAAGTAATTTAACTTTCGGCCAATTCCTGATCTTCTCAATTTGTATGCCGAGGGGAAGAAAACGCGAGGCCGAGTACACAGGGGAGTAAACAGAAAATGAAAAAGGGGAGGTGAACGTTGAAGTGCTGAAAATTAAAAATCGGATTACACAGGGGAGATTAGCTTTTGTTAAAAACGAACCTCGATTACGCGCAGTTCCAACCGAATTAATTCGCTCGGTGTTTTATAAAATTGATTAAAATTTCGAAAAGTAGTATGTGCCTCGGTTGAGCGGACGTATACATTGTGCCTTATATTTTTTCGTGGGGGGGGGGAGTAATGAGAAAGTGATAGATTTTTTTAATGAAATGGCTAATAACGGAAACCATCAGACTGGTGAAAAACGGGATGAAAAGTGGAAGCAAACAGCAGCATAAAATGGTGTGGTGTGCAATTAAAATGTTGAAGCCATTGGGTGTAGCACGTCGCGTTTGTAGTACTCGTAGCGATAATTGCTGGAGCTAGAAACAGGCTGGAAATAAATTACTACGGTTCCAGTACAGTCCCATTCGGCGTCGAAATAATGCGCCGGTCACTCGGCGCAGTCAGCCAATTAGTTAGTCATGATTTTCTACCATAAAACCTACGACTGCTACACCCAATTACCAATCTGTGTGCTTGAACAATTTCATAAACCTTCTTTTTTTTTTATTTATTTCTATTAAAATTCATGGCAGAATCCAAACAATTCACCGTCTACTCAATTATTGCGAATTAATCAGTCGTATGTTATTTTCTATTTTATTTCACAGACTGAAGCACCTTTAATAAAGATTAAACGTTTGTTCTCATTGTTAGAGGCTGTTAGTTTTATTTATGGTTGTTTCACGACTAACAATTAAGAACGAAACTATTTATACGTTTGACGAGTTGAATAAATTTAATTAACTAGAACATTCGTTACTTCCTCTTTCAATGAATAGAATACATCTTTTTAAGTCTGACCAGTTTTACAGTTTCACTACTTGGAACTGTTTTTACTCGTCCTATTGATTTTGTCTTACGATCTTCATTTTTAATTGTTAAAGGGCTTATCAGCATTATTTATGCTTGAATTACGACTGAAAATTATAAAGGAAGCTATTCATACAGTTGACGAGTTGAATAAATTTATTTAATTACATCATTTGTTATTCCCTATATCAATAAATAGAAAATACCTTTCCAAGGCTGACCAGTTTTACAGTTTCGCTACTCGGGACTCTTTTCACTTAACACTCGGATCTTCCCTTACCATTCTCATTTCAATCATCCTTCAAATGCATTCCTCTCACAGATTGGTCTTTCTCTCCTTAATCCCTTACTGCCTGCTTTCTCTGCAAATCCTCCCCCTTTTTTTTTATAATTACAGCACCTTATCAGAAAGAACCGAAAGATACTCATTCGTTTTATCTCACTTTTCATTTCGTTCCATTCCCGGCCAGCCATTCTTTTATTCCCAGCAAATTGCGAAATGCCTGCTATTATTTACGCTCCTTATTCAGTAATTCAGTGCCTTTTTATTTTCACGCTTTATTCTTTCGCCTCTTTTGATGCATTTTCGTTGTTTTCAATTGCATCAAATATCATTTATCTTTTTCACTAGCAGGTAATTAGTTATATCATCCTTTATTCATCGTACTTATTTATCGATTGCTTATCAAAGTATACAAATGAGTTACAAGTAGAAATTGTTGCAAAATTAGCGAGTGGTTATGGGTGCGAAGGAAGCTAAAAATTTAAACGTTTAATGGAATAAAATTTGCTGGTGAGATGGCTAGATTTTTCTTCGTGGTTCTTGTTGGACGAGGAACAAGGGATAGTATAGCTATATATATAGCCTTATTCGTTCTTTTTCACTTTCTCTCTCGTTACTTTACACTCCTTGCTAAATCCTTAGTCTCTCCTCCATCGACTTAATTAAATCTAAAGAACAGCTTAGTGTACAATTCCTTGTCATATAGTTATACACATTTCATCACTTTTTCTTCCAGTTTCTTGTCCAGTCCATCTTTTTTCTCGTAAAATCTGTAAATCCAGTAGCCAGTTATCCATTAATCAGTCCAGCTGCCCTTACTCGTATTATTCTTCCTGCACCTTGTACTATATTAATTTTATATTTCTTATGTATGACATTAAATAATCGATCAATTAAAATTAGCTCTGACCTGAGAAAGAACACAAAATATGTATTAGTTTCATCTTTTACGTACAGTTGCGCGAGAGAAATTATTTAAGAAAAGAAATAAAAAAAAAAAAAAGAAAAAAAAACAAAGAAAATTGTGACAATTACGGTTTAAGCTCTCGTTAGCCATTATTTCATTCGTGTTGTTAAAGTTTCATGTGGAATATCAAAGACAAACGTTTGCTTTACTTTGCGAGACGAGACGATGAAACGAGCAATAGCGAGAGAGTTCCATTTTGTCCTGGCTCATTTTTATTCCTTTTCCACCCACAGCCACTTATTATCTCTTAATCACACTTTCTGCAGCTTCCACTTCATCGAGCATTTTTATCATGCCCCATCCTGCCAGTTATTAAATTTAACAAATTTCTCTTTTCTCGCGAACCAAATAAAAGTTCACCTCTACTCGGAGGATTTAAAGAAAATGTTTCAATTATTTCTTCATTTATGCCCCAGCTTTAATCGAAAAACGACGAAAACTTTCACTCCACCTCCCTACAATTGGCCGCACTAATTTTTTCGTCAGACCAAATCTACTAATTATTGAAATTGCGATATAATATTTCTGTTTTGAAATAATTGATGTGGAATGGAGAGGTGGGGTTGTTTGGGGGAGAAAAGTGCAGCTTTGTGGGGGAATGGCGTCGAAAAGTTGTCGAGGTTCTCGTAATTTTCGGCGAATGGCGGCCGCGCCTTCGTCTACGGATCGATAAAGACAGCCGCCGGCGAGAAAACGTACGACGCAGTGATACGAGGGAAAAGGAATTGTGCAGCATAGTTTGATTTATGCCAAGAGCCCCTGATACTCTTTCCTTTTCCCGACGCCCTCCCAATTTCACCTACCCTGTCTCGCAATTCGCAAGTATTCTTACGTATCAGTACACCCTACCCCCCCCCCTCCTCCAACCCCTTTACTTATCGTCTCCCATTCCCCCTTCGCAAATATTTTCTCCAACAATTCATTTCTTACTTTTTATTCTAGATTTCTTCCTCGTCGACTCTCGCCAGCGCGACATTCCATCCTTCCAAGCCAGCAGCTTTTATTCCTGTCGGAGGAGAGAACCAACTGTTTTCTCAATTACATTTAGCATGTGTACCATGGCTCCACTAAGATTTCTCCGATTAATCAATGCTTCCTCGAGAAATTTGTCAAATTTCTCACAAACGTGCCTTATTCCATTCTCCGGCGAAACTTTCCACCAGGGTTCATCCGAATTCTCCACCTATCTCTACCAAAAACACTACAATTTTTCGTCCTCGTATATCTCGAACATTTCTATTTTTCACGACACCCAGTACTCTGCTCATCTATCACGTTCCACCACCCTTAATCATCTTCTCACTTTCAATACTGCTCTTTCACTTCCCTTTCTTCTCTCTGGTCTTTTGTTGTGATCCTCCAGCAGCTCAGTGGTATAAGTATATAACAAACAATTATCGTTACTTATTTATTCTCTCTTTCCTTACATTATATTAAAAGAGTAGTTTGCAAGATTTTTCGCCAATTTTCTTGTCCAAACTGAGAAAAATTTTGCAACTGGTAAACACATTTCTCTTTTCGATAACGAACCAAATTTATTCGTACAACGAGCCAAGTTATTGACGTAATTTATCGCGAGGAAATTTCTCATTTCAATAAAAGTTGTCCACTGTAAAACGAAAAATGTTTATCGGTTACAAAATTTATCCTAGTGGACATTTTATCGTCGTTTTCTCAAACCATGTTCTTACTACTTTTCCCCACTATCCTTACACAGTCTACTTATATGTACACACCACAACCTTTCCATGAACTCACGCACATAACGCACAATTATCATCCCGCAATTCTTCCCTCATTTTCTTATCACGCACCAAGAAGAGAGTAACTGGTAAGATTTTTGCCAACTTTTCTGTCCTGCACACTTTATCACCGCATCTCCTTCAAGCATTTTCTTGCAGTTTTATCTCTCACTCCAGCTCATTCACCGTTTCCCCCTTAAATCTCTCCCTTTCTTATCGTCCTCCCAGTCCCCTCCTTTTTCTCCCAAGTCGACCCGCATGCTTCTTCTTCTTCCACTCGGTTCCCCACGTGACGGACCAAAAGTCTTGGGTAAAAACCTTACGCACATCGGGCAGTTCGCGCAGAGTCGGTTGAAAATGGTTGGCAAGGAAACTATTGGCTTGGTTCATCGGGACCGGAAATTGGCCTGTTGCCGGTAAATCACATCTATGAACGAGCTGCGGTAACGCGTATACGTACCTCGGGAATTTATAATGCGCCGTGGGGAATCCCCTCTGGACTCGCCCCAACTTGTTTTTGCGTCTGGCCATAGATACGCCAACTTCCCTGTGGACCAACGATCGTTCTCCGAATCTTTCGAATCTATTCCGGAGAATCGTTGACGTTGTATATACAGAGAGAAGATCGCTGATAAAAGGGAAGAGTCTTCTCGCGCGCGGCCCTATTCCCGAGGAAAACTCGTGCTTCGAAGACGCTAAAGGGTGGAGGCTTAAGTTTCACAGAGTGCAGCATTAAGGGGGAAGAGAGAAAAGGTGGTCTTGGCCAGGATTCAGGGTTATTCGAAATTGCTGAGTATCAATGGGTCTATATACTGCAGCTGGCCAAGTGCTGCTTTCTTAACAATCCTTCCACTCGCCCTTTCACTATACACCCTCATCTTCCGTATTTTATCTATTTTTCTATCACCATATCGAAACATTTTTTTCTTCTCTAATTTCATTGCAATTTTTGCTTATCTGCACATTTATCGTTTTCACGTTTGGTCCAGCAACGGATAAGTATAACGTTGATTTTTTTTTCTCTTTATTTCAATATCTTAATTTGAATCTAACCTTTTGTTGCTCTTTGTTCGCATCACTCCTGTCCTCTGCGCGACTGCCCCCTTTTCATATTTATTCTCGCTCGAATGGCAAGAAACGTGACACACGTGACTGCTCCAAGCGAAATTCCACGTGGAAAGCGTTTCTCGTTAAAAGGCTAGCCGCAGAGCTTTCTATATCCTGGCTTTATATTAATCAAGTATTATGTTAATCATCACTTTTGCCTTTGTGAAGCGTTGATGTGCTTTATGATTCAACGTCATAAACACTGCAGCTCGTGCCAACCGTTGTAATAGCTACTCCAATATACCTTTGAAAACCTCACTGCTCGAGAACCTCTCTTTTCAAACATTTTTTCCCCCTTTTTTATAAATCGATTCCAATGACCAGTGAACGTGGGATTTAAGAGTTTGTTGGAGTGCTTAAAAACGAGTTTTTTTATTTGTATAAAAGAATCAGGTGAAATGGTTGAGGTATAGCGAAGATTTAATTCACGTATTACTGTAAATGACTGATTGGATCGTGCAAATAAAAGAATTTCAAGTAAAAATTGAATTTCTTATAGAAAAAGAAGAATTAACCTCTCATTATTATAGAAACCTGTGTTAAAATAATTGGAACATAGTCGACGTTTAATCTAATTCTTATTACATTGTAAACGATTTAATTTGATCGTAGAAATAATAAATGAGTTTCAAGTGGAAAGCACTGGAAGAGCTTACCTTATCTCGCTTGGTGTATTTCAGGTATTGATAGTGATGGTTGTCGTAATTGAAATCCCTTGGCGTAAGAGTAATGTCCCGGTTCCTACCAGATCTTCCCAGCATCTTTTGTCGCTGCAATTGCATCTTCTTGTTGTGCTGTGCTCGCAATTGATCTGCGAATCGGTGATAATAGGCCTTTTTTGATTCACTTTTCCAACCGTGTGGTTGCGATTTGTACGCTTTGTACGCTTTGTACGATTTGTGCGGTTTGTACGGAGTCCTTGCAACAACTGGATAAAAATCAAATTCTTCATATGGAACTTGCCCGATTGATCAATTGCGTTAGTACCTCACCAGAAATAAAATCCCACGAATGTGAATAATTTTGAGAGTTAAAGCCATAAAAAACTGCTTCGCAGTTTTCTTAATTACTCTTTTTACCACTTACAATAGAATTTGGAGCTTGAACAAAAATATACCAAATGAATAGAGGGTTAATATGCTTCTCTCTCTCTCTCTCGATAGATTTTTTATGAAAAAAAAAAAAAACGAGAGATATATATATACACATAGGGTTGTTCAGATAAAACAAATCAGATCATGGCCATAAAATGCTGTTTAACTTCGTGACAAGAAGAAATAGAAATTTTTGCCATAAGAATGTTTTGAACGCAAATCAAACGCACAAATCAAAAGACGCTCCAAAAAGGTCTTATAGCAAAAATTGCTATCTCTTCTAGTTACGGAGTTAAACAGCATTTTACGTGAATGGTCTGATTCGTTTTATCTGAAGAACCCTACAAATAGACATATAAATATAGATAGAAAAATAGTTTGAGTGGTTAGAGCAGATTTATGTTAAATGTTAAAGAAAGTGAAGAAAATCTACAGGAGATGAATTCGATTTTCACCCAATTGCAGAAAGGACCAGTGTGTTAAATAACAGAGATTAGAAAGCTTACGATAATTTCAACACTATCGCGTTTCATGCAAAGTACATAGCGTGTTAGTAATGTTTCGTTATCGAAGCAAATCTGTTAGTTTTCAGCTCACCTTTGCAAGGACAGAAATCCCTGCATGCAATTCGAACCGAGGTATGATGAATGCAGTTATGATATTCCAAACGACAAGGCGAGCTGTAAGTTCGATTGTCATTTCCGCAAAGGAATGTTGGTTTCACCACTGGGCATGGCTGGCATCTGTAACACACATACGGAGAATTTCTATAGAGATAAATCGAGATTAGATTTGATAGACAGCCGGCTATTTCGAGCAGGAGTCGTGTAAAAACCGACGTGGCACAACCCAAGTCGAGCTGCATTTTCCATGTAAACGGATTTCTTGCCTGGTAAGTTTGCTGATAAAGGCATTAAATTAGCCTAATTACTGCGCTCCACCCACTCTAAATTATAATTATACTCTTTATGCACGCCCTCGGAAAATCTGGCGAATCATTGCGCAAAACAAGAAATGCTGAGGGATGCGAGAGTGAAAAAAGGGTCGAAATAGGGATCGAGGTCTACAGGGACCCTTCTTGTTATTACTTTGTACAACATGTGAAGCAATTACCACAAAATTTCATCGAGTTCTCCTGTACACCCCCCCCCCCTTCCCCTATAGTATTCCATCTCTTGAATATTAGAGCACAAAAATTAATACGACGAATCTTCTAAAATTTTAAATATTGTTTTATTCATTGTGTTTCGTTACGAATTGTCTCAGCAATTATTCATTATAATTTTGTTTCTCTCTATTAATTCATTTGATCGTATTTCATTATATATATATATATATATATATCGTTATTTAATAAACCCGCAAGATACAGTTGTTTACGTCGAAATTACAAGATTCATTGGTGAGTTGGATAATTTCTAGCAGCCAGTGAAGCTGTCCATTTTCGTTAGCCAAAGTGATGGAAGGTGGAACGAGAGTTGATGCTATATTACCAGTTGGGCTTGATCTTTTAGCCCCAACGTTTCTCGGTAGTTCGCGAGAAGTTGGAAACTTTTGGCAACGTAAAACATTATACCCATCTTCCTGCTCTTTTCGTTAACCCTTCTTGCCATTGCAATTCCATTCATTCCAGATAAATACGAGGTGGGAAAACACTTGGAGGATATTATAAAACAGCAAGAACCAGGTGATTATTGAACGAAGGATGGGTAAATTTATTCTTAATAGATGCAGGTCATTATTTTTATAACAATTAATATTTATAGAGTGAAAAGAGCACTGTGTGTAAGAGAGACTCTATATACATATTTATCTTATGAAGAAAAAGTGTGACTGAGCAGAAAGAAAGTTGACTGTTTATTCGACCACAGCTCCATTGGTTATTTTTGCGATTTTGCAAATCTTTTCTTTCTCTCCTCTTCCTTTCCTCAAAGTTTTCAGGAACAGCAGTCCCCACTGTTCTACATGGCTGCCTTATATTTTTCTTCTTATCCTGGTCGCTTAATTTTATTCCGGACTTCCTGCAACTTCATCCACTCTTTAACCTTTATACGTCTTCCGGATCTGCATTTTCATCCCCAGGCTCGATAAACAGTGCCATTTACAAGCTCGACGAACACAATGGTGCTCATAGTCCTTTCCACGGTTGTGGTTGTGGCTATACACTACCCGAGCAGGAGCAAGAGAGACAGAGAGAGAGAGAGAGAGAGAGAGAGAGTGGAGGACTTTCGAAACTTCATGGGCCACCTTCTCAAAACTCATTTATCCTCGACGTCAGGAACTTTGCAATTTTCGAGGAATAACCCGAACTGAGCTGATTTGGCTTCGCAAGCTGAGAAAACTGTCCCATTAGTTTATTATCCCCCGGAATAATATATACTGTATATAGATCCGATGGAGATATTTAACGGTAGACGATGATCCTATTAAAATACTCATTTGAATCGTTCCATTTCATTGGGTCGTTTAAACCATTTGGCAAATTTACTCGAATTTCAATTGGCATGCAGCAGATCTGCTTGAAAATTATTGGATTAATTAGTGTTAAAAAGTGCAGAGTGTGTTTGTGCTAAATGCATATCATAGCCAATGTGGGCAAATTGCATTATTTGCTTAACTTGATAATAAGAGAGGCTGGCAGGAGTAAGCTGGCTTTCACGATACAGCGAGTCAGCGATAATCCATCATTAACGTAGCTGTCGATTAGGTTTCCACTCTGGTTCAACGATCTACACACTCCACTCTATTATACTGCACCAATTTTTGTACATAAAAATTGGATGCTCTCGAAGCAATGAAATTATTAACCTAAGAGAAGAAATAAATTTCTCAACTTTAAACTCGTTACAACGAACTTTCGTTGGATTCTCTCATTAAACGTCACTTTGATTTCATTACGAGTCCTTTCAGAGCCTGCCATTCATATTGAATGCAATTTTAATGCAATTTACCAAGTAAATTGACTCGGTTGTTCCATATGAAAGATCTCGCCACTGGATTACAAATTACTGGTGAAAATGTGCTGGAAAGAACTTTGGACCAGCTTAAAAAAGATTGCCGAGCGAACAGTCTGATGAATGGAGAATAATTTCGATTCTTACGATATGAAAGCATTTGAACTTTCGGGGCTAGAAATTGCTTTCGGAGCGGTCGACGTTCAATGATCGTTTGCCTTTCGAATACCGTTGCTCCCCTTCACCAACAAGAACCTTTAACATCGCGAGAGTACAGCGCGTTATATATATATATATATATATAGTCTTTGGTGAGGGAATCCATGAAATTATTAATCGACAAGGCGTAGGTAAAGATAGATATTCAAAAGAAATATTGAGCAAAAATGACAGAGAATTGTTATAGTAACCAAGAGAGACCAATCCCTGACTGTTTAAATATAAGTATAAACGATCGAGTAAATGATCGAATAATTGACTATTATACATGATAAAGTAACCAAGTAGAATTCATGGTGATATTTACTGAGAATTTCTTTTCACGATGATGATTGAATCACTCGTATAGTCCTCTCTGAGACGAATCGACCAGGTGAATGTTTATATGGGTAGATTAATTTTCTTCGTGAAAGATTTTATGTGTGCCAGAGGAGAGGAATGATTAACGAGTGGCAAAATAGCGAGGTAGATGAGATCGAAGCTGTAATAAGTATAGACCGAGGGAGAAGGTTCCGTGTCGCAGTCAGTTGAGTTCAGTCGAGTTCAGCCGAGTAGTACAAGCATTCCGTTTTAATTGCACGAACGAAGCTCCTGCCGGTCTGCCAGCTTGTGTGTTTGCTTATAATTAACGGTGCGCCGCCGTTGGTGTGGTACTTTGTGAATTAAAACTTCAATACCCCTCGAACCACCGGCGCTACTTCGTTCCTCTTATATCACACTCCCCCCTCCCCCCTTCCATTTCTACCCCCATCCATTTATCACCCCTCCCATTTACATCCGTCCATCCGTTCGTTCGATCCAAACCACATTTTCAGCAGAGCTCTGTACCTGGAAAAACCTGTGACGACGCGACGCCTCGCCCGCGAATCCGATCCGAATCACCCTCGCTCATTTGCTTAATTAATTTTCTTATCAATTAAATGCGAATTTGCGCCCTTCAGCCAATTGGTAGATTTTAATCGCAGACCCCCACCCACAGTCGTCGATGAAATTTAACTCGGAGGTGTGATCGAGGGATTTATTTTTCCAGCGGACGTTGAAGGGAAAATTATAGGGTTTAAGGACTTATCGGCGTAAATTGCAGCGGATTAATTTTCTCAGGAATTAATTAGTAATTGTTCTCCTTTCAACCAATCCATTTCTCCTTTAATATATTTTATTATTGAATCTCCAGTGTCGATGAAATTTCATTTAGGGGTGATAGAAGGATTTTTTTTAACGGATATTAAAGTAAGAATTATTACAGGATTTAAAGACTTATATACCGGGCATAAATTGTACCGGATTAATTTCCTTACGAATTAATTAGTCATTTTTCTCCACGGCTAATTGATTTCTAGTGGAATATATATTGTGTTACTCGATCTCCATGCAACGATGAAACTCCAGGGGTTTATCTTTTAACGAATATATGGAAGTGGAAATCAAAATTTAAGGTACATATCTGCAAAAATTGCACTGGATTAATTTTTTCCTAATAATTAAATTAAACATTAATTATTCTTTTCATCTAGCTAATTTTCGCTCCGTGCAATATATATTTCAATATTCCTTCTCCAGTCATCCATCAACTTTAACTTAAAGGTAATACATGTATGATAAGGTGACGTAATTTTTAACGAACGTATGAGAATTATATCTTAAAATTATTATTATCGACACTACAAACTGCAGCATCGATTCGCGAAATTAATTTCGGAATGGTAAAGTATGTGTAATAAAATGATAACACAAGGTCACGTGCTTTATCAATGGAAAAAGTTCAATCAGGCCCGACACAGTGGCGTTTGGTGATTTTTCGACTCCTCGAAAAATATTGTTTCCCATCGTCTCCCGACGTCCTTTGTTACGAACGGCATGGGATTGAAATACAAACTTTTGGCGTTTGCTCCTCGGCTGGTATTGATCGATGAGACTGGATCGAATTACATTTCGCATTCATGGAATTCCATCGAGCCCGCGTAAATCAAAAGTTCGCGGCACTTTCGACAACATTTGTGCGAATCTGCCAGCCCATTTTTCCAAAACTCATTTTTCCTTTTCTCCGGTTCCGTTTTTTGCCAATAAAACTACTGCAACTTCTCCAAGCGACACGATTATCTCGCTAACAATGATAAATCAAGAGTGGGGGGGGGGGGGGGGATATATCTGATAATAAAATAAAAATATATGTATATATAGAATTAAAAAAAAAATAAATAAAAATAGATGGACTTTGCGAAAGAATATTTATAAAGCAGCAGTTTCCCCGCGGAAGAAAACGTGCATCTCGATAAGGAGACAGAAATAAATGACGAAGGGTAAGGTGAGAGTGAGAAATCTGAGAGAAACTGTCACTCATAGATAAAAAGGTTAAACGATAGTGTTGAAAGATGCTAAGAAATGTTCTCTTCGTCTCTACCCCTCGTTCGTGCTTGCTTTCTAAATAAAGCCATTTCGTAAAATACATATTTAACGAAAATGTAAAAGCAGATATGACATGAAATTTGTGGCGAGCTTTGGAAGAAAACAGAATAAATGCATTTTTATGAAAAGTGTTGTATCAGTGGCGGTTACAGGTTAATTTTTTAATGCAGTACATCACATAAAGCGAGGAAATTTTAGCGAAGCCGAATAATGAAATTTTGTTGATTCAGTTTTGTTCGAAACTACTTGGTTTTTATGACGTATTTTACCCGACAAACCGACAACCGCAGCTGATATCACGGTCTCATAAAAATGGATTTATTCGGTTTTGCTCGAAAGCTCCTCATTTATAGAATCGTATATAACATTAGAGAATCCTCCTCGATAAAAGTGATTTTAAAGTACACGTTTGTATATTAAGATTTCTACAGTTTTCAGTGGATTTACATGCGATTGCAGGCAATTTAAATTTTCTGGAAGAGCCATGTAAAGGAAAAAAGTAGTGTATATATATATATATATATATGTAGGCTATAGGTATAACGAAGCCATTTCGAATTCACCGAGAGTATTGGCACATTCATGAGCAGCCAATACACTCCTCGTCTCTCTCTCTCTCTCTCTCTCTCTATGTTTATTCCTACCTCTTGCACGTTCGACGAATCCTAGAATTAGACACCCACCCCGAAACGTGTTACACCGCTGTTGAAACTGTTTAGAGGCCCATCGATAACCAAATTCCATCTACGCTTCGTGTTGCCTTGGATTTGCAAAGATTTATCGCGTATAAATGATAGTCGATGGTAAAATTTCATTGATTCGTCGCGTAATAATTGATTTGGATCTGTCGGCACGGATGAGAATAGTTACATTTATTTTTTCTTTCTGAATTATTCAAGTTTGAAACTTTCAAGTAGTATAATCAATGACTTGTCATACACAGAAATTCCACTTATGATTCGTGTTACTTTGAACTTGTTGAGATTATTCGCATGTAATTGATATAGTTGATTAATAAAATTTAATTAAATCGTCCAGTAATAATTGATATTAAGTCAGCAAAATTGTTAGAAGTAATGCTTTAAAAAGTTATTTATCTTTGAGATTATTAAAGTTGGAAGTAGGATAATTAACACTTTTTCAAATACAGAAGTTCCACCTACGCTCCATGTTACTGTGGACTTGTAGAGATTACTTGCACATAGTTGATTAATAAAATTTCATTAATTCATCAAGTAATAAGTGATTTGGATTTGTCAAAATTGTTGGGGAAAGTTACTTGATTTTTTTTTTTTTCAAAATTAGTAAAGTTTCAAACTTTGAAGTAGCATAATCAGTGCTTTGTCACATTCAAAAGTTCCATCTGCGCTCCATGTTACTTTGGGCTTGCAGAGATTCCTTGCACATAATCAATATAGTTTATTAATAGAATTTAATTAATTGATTCAGTATAATAATTAATCTAAAATTCACAAGAACGTTACAAGAATTTATTTAACAAATTTGTTTATTCTCAAGACTATATTAAAGTTCAAAATAGCATAATTAGTACTTTCCACATATAAAAGTTTCACCTATATCTATATGCTGCTTGTTACTTTGAACATGCAGAGATTAATTGCATAAAAGCGTAATAACTGAGTAATAAAAGTTCATCGATTCGTCGAGTAATAATTGATCTAAACCTGAGAATACTGTTAAAAGAAGCAGTTTGAAAAATTTGTTTATCTTCAAGATTATTGAAGTTGGAAGTAGCATAATTAGTACTTTGCCACATAAAAAGATTATGCAAATGGGCAAGCCTGTATTGTTAAGGATCGACAAGTTTTTTCGCAGCCCAATTACAAACTACCGTAAACTCTATTAATTATGGAAGCGCCAAGTTGGACGAAATTGTAATAAGGACTAGGTTTCCACAAGGGTTACGTTTTTTTTTCTTTACATCTTTGCAGCTTCGAAGACGAATTCGAGTTAGCGAAGTATCCGACGCGAATAGGTTTAATGGTTTTTCGTTCTGGCATTCTCGCATTACAGCGACAAAGGAAAAGTTTCCACGAACAAAAGTGCAGCAGCAGATACTGGCTATAGCAAAACTTTTGCCTTTCCCACGAGAATGTATTCGACGACTTTGGCAACGTTAAAAGATTATGGGTTAAAAGCCACGCATTCTGAAAAACAGCTTGGATTTTTTCTCACCCCCACTCCCTGTCCTCTTTTCTCCAATAATCTCGCGATACTTCCACTATATACAGTAAAATATAGTGAAAAATATCTTTTATGAAGCATAAAATGCAGAAAAATGATTGCAATTTATAGTGAAATATTTGCACAATAATAAACACTTTCTAGACAATTCCAAGATACAATCTATACACATTCTAGCATAAATTTTGCATTTCCCAAGAAAAAGCATTCTACGATTTCAGCAACGTTAAAAATATAGTTAGAAAACCACGTATTGATTCAAAAAAAGAACTTGAATCGTTTCTCCCCCCTCTTCCTGTCCTCTCTACCACCAACTTCAAGATATTTTTTCAATTGAAAAAACTACGCGTTTACCGTAAATTAAAATATAAAGAAAAAATACGTTAACGAATCACAATAGACGTGCAAGAAGCATTGCAACGCGTAGGAAAACATTTGCATAATTCCACTAATTAATGAACAATTTCTAGATAGTCCCAAGATACCATCTATGCGGGACTGTGCGATATTTCATTAAGTGCATGTGTATAGCACAGTTACCGCCTCAAACTAATTTAGCTCGAGTAGCAAATGTTCCGTTTCATGAAATTCCCTAAATTGTACCGAACCAACCTCTTTCCCTTTCTCTCTCTCTCTCTCTCTCTCTTCGATCGGCTCAATTCCAATCGCAGCCTCCAAGCTAAACGTGTATCCAGCGACTTAACAATATTACCCTGCGCCGAAGTTGAAAATCCAACGTCGGATTAATGTTTTAATGGTGATATTTGGCGGACAATAACAGTCCTGCCAGCTTATAAATAGTTTCTAATTGGGCCAAGGTATTAAATGGAATCACGAGAGATTTACATTTCCGCGATATCATCCTGTATTCCATATATATAAATATGGCAGAGTGTATATAAAAAAAGGGGAGATTGAAACGTGTGAGAAAGAGTTAAGAGAGGAATTCGTAACGATTCTCCGGAGGTAGTTGATTGTAGCGGATCGGTTTATTTATCGTAGGAACCTATATTTGATCTATCTCGACTCCTTTTGAGGCTGGTCCGTTGAAATTCGACTGATGGAGTCAATTGAAAGGGTCCAGTCGAGCAGAAATCGGTCAGGGATCGAATTACCAAGCAACCGAGCGTTGTGCCCGAGCAAATACCGTCTCGCGGACACCGGAATGTCGTAACTTGCTCGAAATTTCCATCCAACACCTATGGCAAACTCTGCTCTGCGTTAAACTCCATGCAACTCGGAGGGTTCATAATTTCCAAACTCGAATATCATGACTTTGTGAAAAACGCGTGATCTAGCTGCGACTAGAAATTTCACTGATATTCCTCCTTGATAATTCCAAGCAGTACCAAACAACTTTATATATATATATATATATTGTATATGTAGGAGTAGGTACCCTCTGGCTCTTCGATAATTAATTATGATTAAAATTCTCTACGAGATGATGATATTAATGGTTGGCTCTCTATAACTTGATAAACAACGATCGATATATCTGAAAACGGCCTTTTCCTACAAACTTGGTCAACGATCCCTCGACAATCTAATTATCTCGTTAATTAAGAGTGCTGTGTCCTCGCTTCTTACACTCCACGATAAATAATCATTCGTTTTAGTGGCCGATAAACAACGAAACTCATATTCCACGGTAGAATATTAATTATCTTATTAATACTAAAAGCTTTTTATTGTCAACGCGAGGAGCAAATGCAGGTAATATTTTTTCAGAAAATGTTTCAAAATATTTAAACTAAATTCAGGCTGCTTTGCAATGCTTTCTCAATGCTGTGAAGATACAGCAGAGATAAAAGTGGTGATTCTTGATTGTATTATTAATACAGAAAAGATTAAAACTGAAAGGACTTTTATTGTTAATATTGAGAACGAATGATGTAAGAAATAACAAAAACAAAAAAAATGTCAAAGAATTTAAATCATATAAAATCAATCTGGTTTTGTCATAATTTCTCAAAGAAGTGATTACAACAGAGATAAAACAGTGGTAATTCTTAATTACATTATATAAATACTGAAAGGACTTTCATTATTAACATTGGGAATTTAACGGACGATGCGAACATTTTCAAATGATATTAAAGATTTTTGACAAAACTCAGTTTGCTTTTAGTCCATAATTCTTCTAAAGGAACGAACAAATAAAATTGCCGTTTCTTAATTATATTATTAATATAAAAGAAAATCTTTATCGTTGTAAGGACAGAAGCAAAGGATGTAAAAATTAGGAAAAAATCTCAAGGACTTCCAGACGAAATTCAGCTTGGTTTTGGCATGATTTCTCAAAGGGGTGAATGCAGCGAAGATAAAAGTGCAGGCGTTTCTTCGCTTTGCTCGCTGGTGCAAATTAGAGATGTCTCGTTACTTTTCCTTGCTACCATTTAAATCTTGTCTCCTTCCATTGGCAAATCTATAGTCGCATCTCTCTTTTTGCTCCCGTACACCGTGCACCGTACACAGTGCTCCTTGGATTTTTATTCGTGGCTCGCGAGGCCTGTAACTTTCGTTTGGCGCTTCCTTCGCTCGCTGAGCAAACACACACACTTTTCGTATACTCCAACTTGACTACCAAACTAATTTCATTGCTTGGCAATTGCAACGGGATTCTTCCGCCCACTTTAATCAACGCCTAGCGAAATCTTCGAAACTCTTTTAACCCGATTAAGAAAGATAATTAAATTTTCTTGCTGTTCTAGCAACGGAAGCCATCCGCAAGAATTTTCTAAACGAATCACCCACTAATTACTTATTCTGTTCATTTATTCTTTATACATACAGGGTGTTTCGCGCAAGACGCCTCAGAGCATGGACACAAAATTGACGCGTATCTCTTTAACTGTAAGAGATATTCAATTTTATCATATGACCTTTTTGAAAGCAAATAACAAGAGGCTTCGAAAAGGTCCTATGCAAAAATTGAATATCTCTTATGGTTAAAGAGATACGACTCACTTTGTATCTGCAGTGCTCTGGGACATTTTACGTGAAACACACTATATTTATGTATACAAAGACGAAAAATTGTTATTTCTGAAATTCTATACGTATGAAATTTTCGAGCTGCGCAGGATCTTTTCTACAATTACTGAAAAATTGAAAAAATACTTTGGAAACGATGAGATTGAGAGATGTTAGCAGAAGGCTTGATGGCGAAGCAATATTTTCTCTTCTTAGCCTCTCTCAAGGCATCGGAAGCTCGGTTCTCCAACTTTTTAAATAATGATTTCCTCGGAGCTTTAAAAATATTGAATTTTCCATCGTTTAAGGAGGAGAATAATGCACGGGCAAGTTGGAGATTACTTGTGTACAATAAAATTGAAAACTCGGCGAAGAAAATTGAATAAGACTTGTACATTGTTGTTGCTGTTTTTTTTTCTTCGGACGTTTCGCCAGTGGCAGCAAAAAATTCGTTTTATCGATGGATAAGATGGATTCCAGAGGGTGTCCCAATGGGAGAAACTTGAAGAATCCGATTCGGCGCGGCTGCAGGAGCAAAACTTTTCCTCGTCTCTTGCAATCTCGAGGCAAAGTTTTTCTTACACGTATTTTTTTCTCAGCACAGCTAGGCTATTGGAGCATCGGCTTCTGGAAGAAATACTGGACCACTTGGCCCGGTTTGCAGTACGTACGTACCACTGCAACGCCGCTGCTCCTCGTTTGCCCCGCTTTCTTATAATTAGCGACAGTATAGGCAGCAGACACCAGCAGCCAGCACGAGAGTTTCACTCGAAAAACTAGAATGTTCCATTATCAGTGAGAGAACAAGCTGTAGCATTGTTGCGAAAATTGCTTGGCAGCCAGGCGACCTATACGTCACTTGAGAAACCTTGCAAACTTCCGCGATAAGAACGAACGTGCTGAAAATTCAGTACCATTGAAAATTGCTTGGAAATCAAATTATAACACTGAACAGAAGCAGAGTGATTGGGTAGTGTCGATGTGGCTTGAGAATTATTCTTACAAAATTAGTATTTTATTTTTACTTTGAAATAAGATTTTCATGTTGGGTGGAAAGTTTTTAATCACTGCCTTAGTCTCTTATCATTCGTGTTATCAGTGAACGTTGAAAATTGTCTTATTGACATTTTGTGGAGCAGGGATGTGGGTCAATGTTATCGAAGTCTTGGTTCATAATAGGAATAGGGTATATTTAACATTGATGTGTTACCAACTTACCTAAGCTCGTATACATTCGCACATATGCCTATTGTACTATATATAAATTATACTCTGACGCAGTTCAATTGTTATACAAAAAAAATCACTAAAAAACTTTATTAATAAAAAGATGTTTATTAAAAATATAATCTACCTCAAAATTTGCTAATTTACTGTTCTATTATACGTAATTTACAATGATTCTTTTTTTAATACAGACGAGTACAACTGCGCGAAATGCTTGACGTGTAAAATTATAAAATGAAATTCTCGTTGAACTCGAATCCTTGGTAAGGAAATCTTACATAGAAAAGTCTGACAAGATTTTATAATCAGAAGTTTAGTTTGCCAATGTCGAGAGAAAAGTTTGATAGTTTTGAAAGCAGAGGATAATATTCCGTGTCGATAAAAGAGAGTTGAAGTTTTATTGTCGCGAGGGCGTGTGCCCCATGGGTAATTAAAAGAGTCCGTCGACTTACTCAGACTCATCCTGGTCCTCGTCGTCGTCCTCGGAATCGAAGAAGGCGTCATCGTCCTTCGAATCTACCGAAGCATCCGTTCTCATCCTGCGCTGTTGGATAGCTCGTGATTTAGGAATGATGATATCCCTGAGGGAAAAACGAGAAAAATATATCAATAAATAATATATATATATATATATTTGTATATTTATCATTCTATCTAGTATACACAAACATCGCTACCTACAACTTCTTCCAGCAATAAAATGAAAACCCAACGATTCGTGTGGTTTATAAATATTAAAAATATAACTGGTGGTCTCTTTGATTCTTTTAAAATCTAATAGAAACTCAAAAAGAGTGTATATATTAATATCACAAATTAGTGGTAACCTCTTCGATTTTCATCTAATCTAATAAAAATCGAAAAAAGTGTGTATATTAATATTACAAATCACCAATAGCCCCTTCGATTCTTTTCAAATTTAATAAAAATCGAAAAAGAGGTTATATGTTAATATGACAAATTACTGGTAGCCTCTTCGATTCTCTCAAAATCTAATCAAAACTAAAAAAACGTGAATATATTAATATTACAAATCACTGGTGTGGCCTCTTGGAATCTCATTCTCGATATAATAGAAATCGAGAGAAAGAGTGCATGTTCGAAATGTTGGGAGAGGATTTGAAGAAGGCGAGTCAGTTGGCAAAGGAGCCGTAGCATGTATAGGAGGAGGGAAAGGAAGGAGGAGGGGGGGGGGGGGGGGAGAGGACGGAAGGAAGGAAGGAATGAAGCAGTGTGTGGTGTGTGGGAGTGGAAAGTGGAGTAGCGTGTCCTGGGGGGTTTCCTGAGGGCATCGCTCCACCATTTTCCACGGTTATTGCGGCCGAACTAACAAAATGGACGTTGAAACCTAGCAAAACTCCAATTGGAATTCCTCTGGGTCGGATTAGTTTTTCGCACACATCGCGGTAACATCGATCGATAACGTTCAACCGGCCAAATCGTGTTTGCAAAGCCGAATTATGTTCATACCGAAGTTTCCAGTCTTCCTCGTGCATACAATCGTGGTGCTTCCTCCACTTTCCAAGGATTACAATTTCCTCAACACATATACATATACATATATACATGGTTCACTGTTATATACATACATACCGACAGAATCAACGAATCCAAAAAAAAATAAAAAAAAAATAAAACACATTAAAAGCTTCCTTATCAATACTCCGATCGAGACAAGAAGAAAACGAGAGACTTTATGGTTTCATCGAATATGAAGCTTTCTATAAATACAATGAGATTGTTTTTAGAGAAAAAGGTCTCGTGGTATATTCTGGGTTAACAATTCTGTCAAAATCGGCCAAGTTATCGATCGATCGTCTGCTCCGTTGGAAATAATAAAGTAGGTTAACGTGCTAACGGTATCGGGACATCTATAGTGCTTCCAACATAACTCATCAATAAAATAAGCATTTTTCCACACGTACCTAAACCCATGGCGTTAATGGACTTTCGTGCGGTTACTTCGGCTAGGTTAAAAAAATGTCGGCTGATTCTACGCGAGACTGTTAAACTTTGCTCTCTGTACAAGCGTCATTTCTAATTTTCATAGAATTCTGCACTGTCCTCGATAAATTAGCGCTCGTTACAAAGCGCTCCCGTTTTCTATATATATATATATATATATAGCCAACTCGAATCCTTCTTCTTCTTACAGGTATTCGCATTAATGTTCCTGGAAATTCTCAGACAACTATATATATGTATATAGTTATTCGACTTTGTTCCTTGCTAAAGATTACGCAGAAAACTCTGTCAGTCTGGCAACTCGCGCTAAAACTTTTTGTCCCGTGAACGTAAACCTTTCGGGACTGGTTCTCTTATTAATTCTTGCGATACGGAAACTTTCAGCTTATTATTATTATTATACCAGTATATTCTACTTTACATCCGTTTGACGAATTTTTCCTTCCATTAATGAACCAACCGGCCCTCTATATTGCAGTACTTAATAATTCGATGGTAAAAAGTTGCGCAGATTTTCCATGCGATGGAAATTCTATGCTGAAACTAGATTTATTAATTAACGTACCCGTTTTTATGCAGTTCTTTCTTGGATACGCAAACTGCGGTAAAGGTATCTTCCAGGAGACAGAGTTCCTTCTTTTTGCAGTTCAACGGTCGACAGAGTTCACCTGTAACAAAATTTTCCTGTTGTAATATTACGTGAAATCAGAAAATTCTTCTTTTAATAGAATCTAATTTTTTATATATTAATTTTTAGTCTTTTGTGTTAATCACGTATGACCTAAAAAAGCGGTTCGTTTATGACAGAAATTTTATAATATAAAATCAGAAAACTCTTCTTTTAATATAGGATCTAATTTTTTATATATTAATTTTTAGTCTTTTGCGTTGATCACACGTGTGATCTAAGGAATTCTCGCTTATGACGAAACTTCTATATAATATTTTATATAAGATCAGTAAATTCTTCTTTGAATTAAATTGGAACATTCATATTTTACGGTCTTTGTGTTAATCACATGTTTCAGGGGGTAATTCGCGGTAAACAAGCTTCAAAGTGCGTACATTGAATATAATTACACGAGACGATATTAAGAAAAAGAAGAATCGTTTGATGTTCAGGGTGAAAATTCCTTTTCCAATAATAGTTATAACTGCCAGAATTTGAACTATTCGACCAGAAGATTGCTTCGGCGATTTCAAAGCGTTACACTCGATTATAATCGATCCCAGTTTTTCCTTTCCACACACATTTCTATATTCACACGGCTGAGAGCCACGACGAAAGCTCCAATAATCGAAAAATCCACTAGAAAATCAAATTTCTCTTAAGGTACTCGAATAAAAACAGGAGATTATCGCTGTGGAGTAAAGAGTTTTCTTCAGTATAAATTAACATGGAAATAAAATAAATAAAAATATTGTTAAGATCGTACTAAAAAATCTAAATGAATTAGAAGAGCATAAAGCTGCAGTGTTGCATCGCTCTGACCAATTTCGAGGAGGAATAATTTTCGCGTTGCTTTGATGACGTTTGGTACTACTGGAGAATCTCGAGTAATTAGGTAATTGCACGGGCGTGATTTCTTATCGGATTTACGGCTCGGTTTGGATGATAATTTCTATCATGGCCAAGTAGGCAATAAAGGAAAGACTGCTCGTAAACCAATGGTACTTCGTCTTTAAATAGCTTTTCTATTCCTTTCCTGAATCCCCCCTCCCCCCTTAGCCTTCTATATATGCAATTGCAGAGAACCTCGTCCGTATATATATATATATATATATATGAGCCATCGTTTCCGATTAATCCCAGCACAGAGAAACCGACCGGCAGACTTTGCCTCGAAAGCTTCAAATATCTCAGCTTCGAATCCTCGTTTCGTCGAAAGGAAATAGTCGCTTGATATAATCACAGGTAGCAGTCCGAAAACAATGAATGCTCATTCCGAACGATCAATCGATCGTCTCCGAGCGATCTCGACGAAATCGCTCTCGAGAGATTTTCCGAAGAGTCGAAATCTCCAATGATTTCTACGCGTCATCATCCAACTATTTCGAATTTCGTGGGTGCACCAAGGGGTATCCGCTTGTTAGCACGAATCAATTGCAAGTGAATCTTGCACACTGGCGGTATTTAATCGTGCTGGCGTCTTACCTATGGGGTATTTAGTCTACGAGTTACGGAGTAATTTCTTGCAAGATTTCAAGTAGCGACGGATTATTTCCAGTTATTACGCTCGCAGAATGGATCGCGTGGTATTAATCACGTCTAGGAAATTGGAGTTGAACTTTATACGCGCAGGAAAGCTTAGCCAGCTGATGTATAGTATGTGTGTTGATTTTCGTGGAATATATACTGAGGTGTGTGTAAGTGTTAGAGAGGGATAATACGTGTAAAAGTGAGTTTTCGAACCAACTTGCGCTTTACATTTTGAATAGATTCTTTTTTCTTCGACTCCAATTAACTGTCTTTAACGAGGTTTTATTATATTTCAATCACAAACTCTGTATTTACAGAGAATTAAAAACTAAATAATAGGGTTTTAGTATTAATTAATATGCCTTTAATTGTTTGGAGTTTTTTTCGAGATTCTAACAATATATTTATTATTGCAATTAATCTATTTGTAAAGATACTCCTTAGTTGAGACTCTTATACATACATTTTTTATAAATTTTTAATTAACTTCTTAATTGACATTTTTCTTCATTTCTCACATATTAATTTCTATGCATAATAATTTTCTCCCACGCACTGTGCAATCTTTCGATATAATTTTAAGACGAGTCGTAGATTTGTCAGGGTTTAGAATAAAATAATAATCGGTATGAGTATGAATAAACAAACGGTGGTTTGTGTGTGATTCATTTACACGAAAGCGGATCATTATTCAGTTTGTGGAAGATTCATCAGGTTGCTCTACGGAAAATGGAGGTGCAAAATGTAGCGTCGCGTGGGTCAATATGTGCTCGGAAATCACACTTGATCTCCCATGCATGAATTTCAAGGATTCAAATTCATCGGCGAATTATCTCCCTTTGCCACAGATTGTCAATAACTTGGTTTCTCAGAGTGAGCTCACAATAAATTCTTTTCCATTTCTACTCATTTCTCTGCACACATAGATTACTCTCTAATATCTGCGTATAAATCTGCTTGGGTTGCTAGCTGAAGAATTTGTAGATTAAACTTTTACTCCAATAACACTCGCTTTATTGATTTCATTACGCTTCTCTTAATTAGGAATTTTTTAAATTCTAGTACGTATTTCGTATATTTTTTTTTTATAGAAAAATTGTTTTAATATTATTTGCTTATTTAGGTAAATGAATTATTCAATAATATCATTTTATACTAAAATATTATTTTTGCTGGTATATCTATGTACTTGCCGTCCTTTTTACAGGCGAAGCTTGTTTTTAGTGAGATTAAAGTTTTACTGCAATAATACACCCCATATAATAATAATGCTACAGTGCTTCGCATCATCTCTTTTTCAATGATTTATTTAGCATACTCCATGAATTAAATTTTTCCAATACAGATATTTTCTTTATTGATTATATTTAAAATCGCTTTTAACAATAGGGTTACAAGGGACTATCAATTAATTTGACATATTATAATTAGTAAAGTATACTACCGACTGATAATAAAATAGAAAAAAAAAGTTATACACATTACAATTTCCAAAATGTAGATATTTAAATTTCTAAAAACATCCACCAAGCATCCAACGATCTGTTTGGTTCCCAATTGGAGAAATTCCAAACATTTTGCGTGTATGCGTGTGTATGTGGGCGAATAGTTGAGAAGAGCTGACTGATAGATTTTGCGAGTCTTGGAAATGTCGGAAGAAGTTGAAGAGCGTATACACATAGAAGATTGGGCGTGCCGATCCAATCCACTCGCAACGAAACGTTGCGCGCGTCCCGCCGGATGCCATTATCCTTCACCAGGACATCTTTCTTCCGAAAACAAATGCGAGTTTCTGCGACTTGTACGATCCACCTCTTTCTTTCCTCCCGAAGAAACGCACCCTCTCTTTTTATCCATTTAGAATATCAGCTCCTCTATCTCTTCCTATTTTATTTCTACCCCCAAACAACCCTATGGAACAATATACAGTCTTATCGATACTGCACCCCTAATTTGCAAAAGCTAAACATCTGTCTATAAACGCATTTATTATACCTACTCGACTGGAGATGAATCTTATTGCAATTATTTAGGGATTTTGTCGAATGTATAAAATAATCCTGTGACTGCACGAAGGAGGGAATATATCTCAGAAATGAATATTATATATTTTTTTCCATTTATTATTCATTCGTATATTCTCGAGAAGGTACAATTTTTGAATAGTGAATCTTGCAAGCTATACGAGTATGCGATTGAGCCAGTTGAATCGATATCAGAAGGGCAACTGAATAGCTATAATCACTACGGAAATGGAGGAGCCTATTACGAGCAAGTAAGCTGAATGGACATGGATTGAATGATTCGGCTGATTTGCGGAACAAGTGATAGCTACTCTCCCACTCACCCCCAATATATGGATATACAATCTATAGCATATACCCAAGTGCACATATGGACATTATTGCACATACTATAGATTTTGTATAGTATATAAAAGAAATGACAACTCATTTGTAAAATTGTACCATAGAATATACTTGAAAAACAACAGTTTGGTCATAACGATGCTTCGACAGGGAAAAATTATTCAGCGAATTAACGATTTTATACGTTACAATTATAAACAAGATATATCGATACAGTAAATGTTTCATTAAATCGATAAAATTTAATGAAACATTAGAAAGAAAAATTATTCAAGGCTCGAAGGATGGTCTAAGATTTTGGTTATATTTAGGAAGGAGGGGGGAGGAGGATATCGATAGGAAACTCTTAGACTGAAGAAGCGAAACTTGGATAAAAGTAGTTTTTGGTTTGATTCGCGAATGGCATTTGCGTTTAAGTATAGGTCGTTAGGGGACTGAAGGTGGAAGTTTAGGGGTGTCGTCGGTGTGTGAAAGGATGCAAGTTCAGCTGGATCAGGTCGTTAGACGGGAGGAACTCTGGAGGAAATTCGCCGTTTTGCGCCTGCGTCCCTGCACCACCAGCCTGGCCAAAATGTGTTGCTTTACGATCACTTGGCCCGTGAGTGCACTTCCATGCCTTTCCAGCCAACGTCATCGTACAACAACCCCCTCCCCCCCCCCCCCCCCCCACTTCCACCTCTTCACGAACACAACGATGAATAAAAATGAAGCAACCCCGGGCATTGTCCAATTTATAAAACTGCCAAGCTTTTTGGCAAATATTTACACGCGCCAAACAAGCAAAACAAAATTATTCTTAAACTCATTTTAGCCAAAACGAGATTTCGCACGGTTGCTCGGAATAAAATCCACGTAATTTCAGCACGATCCCATTTTGTACTTTGATGGAGTTTTTCATGTTTTATGTTGAATTTAACTGGATGATTTGGAGAAGAAAATGGTTCGTTGAAATATATGGCGAGAAAATCATAAATTCGCCGTTAGGAGCGATAATGTGTAAAAGTCAGGTGGGAAAATTGTTCGATAAAGTATAAAACGAGTGGCCGGGGATGTCGTTTCCTCGGGCCGTTTTACATGGGGATTTCCCCCTTCCTTCCTACCAGCGTAATCTTTATACTTTTTGGAAGAGGAGCTATATATATATGGGGAACGCGGGCCGCATTTTCGCGCCACAGCCACAGTTTCGTTCTATATCGAGACTGCGTTTGCTTTCTTTCTTTCTTCCTTTCGCACGCTCAAGTGAACCGTTGTCACGTTCGGTGATGAAAGTTCTGGGAACAATGAGACTCTCTCGGTGTCATTCCCCTTCCTCTCTCATCCCGCGAGACTATCTTCATTTACCGCCTGCATCGACGTCTCGTATCAACCATCGCTCCTCCAGAAATCCTCTTTCACCTCTCACGCAATATATCCTATAGCATTCCCAAAACCGATATTCGTCTTGCTTTGCTACGTCAATTCTTCCGAAAATTCGCCAAAAATCCGCACAACTTGCAATTCTCTCTCTCTCTCTCTCTCTCTCTCTTTAGGGTATAGAGTGTGTATATATAAACACAGTTTCTTATTTCACACTTTGAATAGGACGAAGATTTATGTCTTTGGAATTACGCTAAAAATCGGACAAATTCTATTCATTGAAAATGCAAAAAGAAAAACAATGTAGATTCTTGCGAAAATTAGCGAAAATCTACATACCAAGAGTACAATTTTTACTCTTCGTTTTATAGGGTGTGTATACACTCTATTACTTTACACACTTTAAATAAGGCTAAAATGTATCTTTTCTGCATTGCACTAAAAATTTGTTTTTCGTTAGCAAAAAAGCATCAGGGTTTTCCCTTAAAAATATATCTGTTAAAAATACGAGAAAGAGTGTGTAAATAAAAACTTAATAGAAGCGAAAAGCTGAAAATTTGTTATGTTTTGCATGGGGCCTAAAGTATTTTTGCCACGTGAACTTAATCTACTTTCTTAACTTTTTATTTCAAGCTTTACACTTTGTTTATTAAATATTTTACGATACAAGTTTTTGAGCAACTTACTATTTGGGTCGTGTATCCATCTCTTCTTGTCGCCAACTTTCATGATACGAGTGTCATCCTGGAACATAAATTACATCGGCGTTAGAAACTTCAGGCCTGACAGGATTCGCTATAAATAACATGGTCCGGTGTATTAGAATAAAATTCAAAAAAAAATGGGATATCGGATGAAATAATACAAGATCGTTTAAATAATATTCATCGTTTGATATTTATTCGATGAAATAACACGTGAATTCCGATAACAAATAATAATAATCTCATAATACATCACTAGGCCAAATTTAATTTGATTTTCACTTTTAAACGAGGAAAAGACGATGATAACGATAGCTGAGAATAATACAGGGAATGACAAACGATCTGGTGTCACGTAAATAAAATTCAAGGTCATTCTGGTGAGAATCACTGCAGGAGTTTGGGCCGAGGTCGATTTGATTGAGAGAGGAATGAATAGGAAGCCAGCCCTTGCGTGATAGTTCACGTGCCAATTTTCAAGATTTCATTTAAAGGATAGTGCCTATATACACATTGATATGCCTACTCGGGAAACGTTTTTTGCCTGCAGGTCTGTTACACGAGAAACACGTCGAACAATTTGCATGATACGTGCTAATAATTTGCAATGTACTCCGATGAATTGTAATGCAAATGAAAAATTTTAAAGTACTATTTTAATGCAACTAAGAATTTTTAATGACCAAAAAAAAAAAATAATTAGCTGTTTGTTTTAATAAATTGCTGGTGTCATTCGCTAAAAAAGAAGTTGACCAACAGCTGATTAACGTTGATTGCACGGATGTGAAATAAATGGTTTAGTGGTAAGAGTGCAGGCACTGCAGAGCGAAGGAAGAAAAAGGCTTCGACAAGGCAGGGGGCCAAAAGAGGATTATAAGAAATTGCCTGTTTCTAATCGTCGTCAAACGGCTTGGGGTGGAAATTTCGAGGAGGGACGAGCTGTGGAAGCAAGGCCGTGTAACTACTTGTATAGTTCGACGAAAGGTAATTACAGACTCCTCTGCAGCAAAAGCGAATTTGAAAGTCTAAACGAACAAGTCGAGCATTCTCGAGTCTTCTTCGCTCAGAAACTGTCCAAAGCTTCTTCTTCTTCAAAAACTTCATTTCCCCTGACTAAAATGCACGGCTCAATGCGGATAATCACCTAGAACTTATTTGTGATATTCAAATAACTTTGTTAAACTTGGAATCAATTTCATCATTGCGGAATATTGCAAGAGGATTTTTCAGATATATTTATAAAAAAATAAATGTATTTTTTAAAAACGAGCAGGATTGTTGAATATTATTATAGAAAATTGTAATAATTTCTTCTTTGATTTACATAATAATGATGCAGAAATTTTGAAACATATATATTTGGAAATTTCTAATTGTTTATATGGTTTGTAAAAATTGATTTACTATATGCAGTTGTATATGCAGTTGGAATTGTTTGCAGCAGAAAATTTGTTAGTTGGCGTCATTTTGGCTATGGTTCTGATGGATGAGATTCGATGCGAAGTGTTTTCGGAGGTTGTGTGGGTTGCTGGGTTAGGGAATAAACCAAATAAAAAATGCAACCGGCCAGCCCCATTGGATGCCAGTGGAAAAACATTGGCGCAACACCAGAGAACATTTGTCAGAGAGCTGTAGAGTAGCGCAGCTCTGTGTACATCGCACGACGAAAGCGACCAGCCAATTTATATCGCGCTGTAATAGTTTTGTCTAAGAAAATGTTGCATGTACATAAAAGATACATCACTTTAGATGGAAAGTAAAATATTATTCAAATAAATATAACATAAATCCTATATTTTTTCTTTAATCATAATTAAAAAATACTGCAGAGTAAATCCTGCAGTGGAGCTTTGGAGTGAAATATGCAAAGAAAATTCAATATAAAGTTGTGGAAAATCGTTTTTCTCTTGATTCACCGAAATACTGTTAATAAAATTCTAAATTGTGAATTTTAATTCATCATTTTATCTATTTTTATTTATACTTTAGACTTTAGGAAATAATTGTGTAAAGCTCAAATAGAAATCAAGAGAATTTCTTTTTGACGTATCGTGTGCATGGGAGGAAAATGGAGAGAATAAAAATGTGTCTATATGTCATTTTTGATTATAATTTTTAGGATTTTGCAGTAAATCTGGACACAGACGAGAGGAATAGCGAAGGGGAGTTCGAATTCACACGGCGTGGCGTGGCGTGGCGTGGCGTGGCATGGAATGGCATAGCTCCGTCCGTGATACATCGCTGCATGTGTACATATGTACACCAACAGTGGCCGCCCTTCGCATCAACTCGTGATGTGTGTATACATACGTGTGTGCATTTGCGAATCTTCCAACCATAACTGCGCTTGCACCGTTACGCTAAACAATTTACTGCAATTTTAATCTTGAAAAAAAGAAGCAGCTATTAGAAGAAAAGTTTTGAAAACCAGAACATCGACGAATATAGCAACGACTTTACCAACTTTTCTAATGAACAAACTTCGTATATTATGGTAAATTTATAAGTACAAAATTGTTAAATTTAGCAAATGTGCAAATTTCAATCACTGAACATGCAGAACGAAGCAAACTAAAGGTTTTATTTCTCACCAGTTGCCTAATTACATGATGATTATTAAATCTCTCGTCAACGGAACTAGCAAATTGTGATTACATTTTCTAGTTAGAAGTCGTTTGCAGATAGTAAATCCCGCCTCGGCGTAAGTAAATTATTGGGATTATTCGCGTTTTAACGTTGCCTCTCATCAGTCTTACCTCGCTCGGAAAATTTCTTAATTATTGATCTCTCATAATGGATCTGAATCGTGTAACTTGGAAAATAAATTTCGCAGGATTATAAAAGTTGGTTGTCTCGCCTCTTCCGGATAACACGAACGATAAATTAACGTTACAATGTATATATAAATGAATTTATAAAAGAACTTGGTCGGTCTGCATAATTTGTCGAGACAATCCTAAGTGCTTTATGCAACAAAGAATCTAGGATGTGAAATGAAAGTAGAGAAATCAGAGAATGCATATATAGACACGTCACAATATATATATATATATAGATGGATTTATTAAAGAACCTGGTCGGTCGGTAAAATTTGTCGAGACATACCTGAGTCTTTTGTACAGCAAAGAATTTAGAACATGAAATGAAAGTAGAAAAATCAAGGACTATAGAAACAGGAGTGAATGGTGCAAAATTGCGATAAGGAAATAATGACTAAATGGTAGAAAATTGTGTGGAAAAGAGTCTTTTTTGTCGTAGGATCAATCGACATAAAAGTTGGTTGCTTCCTCTTCGGAATAGAATGGATGATAAATAAACGCTTTAATATAAAAAGAATTTATGAAAGAGACTCTGACCGGTCTGCATAATTTGTCGAGATAATCTTAAGTGCTTTTTGCAACAAAGAGTTTAAGGTCTGAGATGAAAGTAGAAAAATCAGAAACTACATAGACATATCATAATACATATATATATATATATGTATAGATGAATTTATGAAACAATCCGGTCAATCTGCGTGATTGTTCTAGAGAAACCTAGAAGTATTTTATACAGCAAAGAGCTTTTAAGACGTGAAATGAAAGTAGAAAAATCGGGGACTAAACAGACAACGGTGAATTGTGCGACAAAGAAATGATGGATGAAGGAAGAAAAAATATTGAAGAGAGTCTTTTTTTCGCAGGAACAATCGGCTTAACTGTGTCGGACGGGAATGAAATTCGCAGTGCTGGCAAGCTCGTTGGATTTGAGCAATTAGCGAGTGTGCGTTGACGCGTGTCAAACAGTTTTACACGGAGGTTGCACGCATCGTGAAGCCGAGCACGCTTCTCGGGCCCCTCGCTTCGCACTTTCGTCATCTCGACAGAGCTCTGGATTCCGTATGTACGTGCAACCCGTACAACTGCAGCACTAATTGTTCCTTCCGATCACTTCAATTACTCTCGTCCCATTTCTATTTTCTCCTCGAGCCCGTCACAACCCCCAACCTTTTTTTCCCCCAAGCCAGATTACGCCGAAAGCAAATCGATCCAATCATGCACCGACTACAAATTTTCTAAATTGATTTTTTTCGAGGTGTCCTTATAAAAAAAAAATGTGGAAATTGTATAGCGAATAAAAAAAGCTCGTTAAACATAATCAGTTAATTTTTGTATTATTATTATATATACACCTTTATCTATCGTATACATAATCTAGTAATAAAGATTTATATGATGAGAGTTTACTGTATTATTGAGAGAATTTTTATTTTCCTATAAAATAAAGCTTGTAGTATTAAAGTAAATAATAATAAAAAATGAGAAAATACAACCAGTTAATTTGTTGTCTGTACTTTTACCTATTATGCACACAGCGATGAAGTTTTATATTATATGAAAGTTTACTGTATACCTCTGCGAAATCATAATTCCCGTAAAATAGAGCCAGTTCTATCTCTAATGGACTTTAATTAGATATAATTCCAGTAATTTGTTTAAGCGAACATGCTTATTACACTGAATTCGATCGTTAAGGTGAATTCTACGATCCACTCGAGTTTATTTAATCCCTCGGTGTAATTATTTTTTTATTAACGAAAAGGGAAACTCAATTCAGTTATCGCACAGACGTATTATGACAATTGATTCATTCGTCGTGTGGGTTTTTAAACTTTTATCCGCAAGCTGCCATTGAAATGTTGTACGAGTAGGAATTTTGTGTGAGCAACCGTTAAATAGATTGTAACATTTTTTTGTTTGCAAGTTCACACTGGTAAACATTACTACAGAGCGAGTAAAACCAGGTCATTTACAAGGTAGGAATATCGATGTTACACGTATAAGCGCGAATATCAGCGAGAATTCGCGGATAATTTTACTCTTGCCATTCGATCCGTAGTTAGAACAATGTCCAGAAACGCCAGATACTGTATCGCGATGTAAGCTACCGGATGAAACTCCAATAGCCAGAATGCAGGTAATGTTACATATGATTATAATATTCGTAAAAATAACAATTTTTCTATTTTAGTATATATAATGAAAGTATTATTATATTATTTTAATTAACAATTAGGCTGTGATAGATATCATTGATAGATTAACAGTGATTATCACAGAATCTAAGAATTAAAGAAATTTAATCAACGAATTTAGGCTAATTCACGTTTATCCCTGTATCTTTGTGTATATGGACACGAATGTGCCCGATGGAAATATTCTATAATAGATTCACGCGGAGCCTTTCCCTAAATTGTTAATTTACACCCTTCTCGAAACAGCTTACCCACATATCGAATTTTGCATTTTCATGAAAATTAGTGGCTTCAAGCAATAGTCCAAACTATTGATAATAATAATTACACAAGTTTCATTCATGTTCCTTGTGACTAAGCAAACTTTCAATAACTGACTATTACTTTTAACAATGGTTCAATGCTACGTTATCGACATTCTCATTCAACGATCACCTAATTAGTAAACAGAGCGTAACCGCAATATGTCGTATCAATACCAATAACTCAATGTTCCGTCTGTTTTAAAAATGACCTTTCTCGACTCTATCCATTTTAATTAAACAAATGTATTTCCCTTTCGCCAATAATACTGAGCTTTTGAAATTTCGAAAATAGTAATTGACCGATGTGTACAGGAGCGAAAACTGATTGCGATATAAAGTAACAATCGAGATTAATAGTTTTAAAAGCTTTGTCGATTATTGTGTAAATTTTGTGAAATAATTTCTTGTATTTAAAACTTGTTTATTTTGAATAACTCCATTAATTCAAAATTGCACAGAAAATCGAAGAAAAGGATTATTGTGTAACACTCAAATTGAATTCACATTTGATTGATGTAAATTGTGATTAACGTTAGACAAAAATAAATTAAAATTTATCTTTGTAACAGACGAAGCCAGTAGCATTAATGTGCAGAGCAAAATCAATGGTGATAAATTCATAGTTCTCTCATAGAGGAGATCCACTATAGTGCAAATGTTTGGCCCTAGGTCAATATATGGGCTAATTTCGAACTTTGATTCAGCAATATTGTTGCTTACAGCAGGGAATGCATTGAACGTGCTTACGCACACACACACACACACACAAGGGACGTATAAACATTCCACGTAGAACTTAAATATGGGGATGAGACAAAACGAGTTAGACACGTAAAACGTAATCTTTAATCCGGTTAAAACGTAGAGAAGAGTACAAGGGAAAGTAAGGAGGAATAAATAGCTGGATTGAACATTCTTGTGTCAGTGTACATAGAGCACACACGTAAATATACCTGGAGACCCTGCACGATGCAACAGTGAATGCATAATAGGCAAATTGGTTGGAGAAACAAACAACTACTAGCAGCAACCGACCCCATTTCTATCATCAATCAATCCAACTAGATTTGCTTGTAACTTATGGTATAATCTATATACAGGGTGGGGCACTTAAGCCGTCCCAGAGCATAGGTACAAAAATACGTCTATATCTTTATAAATAATATAAGTGATATTCAATTATATTTCGTTTTCGCATATGACCTTTTCGAAAGCAAATAACAAGAGACTTCGAAAAGGTCATATGCAAAAATGGAGTATCTTTTATAGTTAAAGAAATACGAGTATTTTTGCATCAATTTTCTGGAGTGTCTCAAGTGCATCACACTGTACAGTTTCGAAAATGCAAAGAAGATAGAAAAATGTTATAACGAACCTCCATGCTTTTTCTTATGTAGTGGTAGAAGCCACACTGAAAGTAATGTATGCAATTTTATACATTGCATTGTTAGCATACGAATATTTCATAAAACTGTAGCTGATTCATTGTTCATTCAAATGAAAATAACTTTTTGCATAATGCTGTGATTGATCGCAATCAGAAATCTGCAGCGAGACGAGTTAATATTTTATTGCAAAGCGTTGAAAGGTCAGCAGACTGATGTTTTTTTCGGTAAGCCATTGGACGTATGATTTGATTGGTTCTCGATATTGATGGAAAATTGCCAAAGTTTAATCGTATCTCAGATAAATATCCATGCGCTTTGCATTTGTCTGTTGATATTATTTATGCAGGTAACATGATTGGATCGGTGTAAAAAATGTATTTATATTCAATAAATTTGCCCAGCAGATACACATGTACTTTTCCAAAACGTTTCACTTTATTATTATTAACGCAAAATAATTCAATTGTGAAATTTTAGAAAATACGAATTATAAAACAAATTGCTGTTCTTTATAATTATTGTTCGTGGAAACGAAGCCATTAAAAGCTTCTCTGATCAATAACCTCGAGCAAAAAATAAAATGAGAGAAGTGTAATAGTTAAAAGGAAAAAGTGTGTTTTGCAGTTGCAACGAAAATTCCAGGAATCTAACATTTCCTAATTCTCCATCGAATTACATTCCAAGGAATCAAAGAATAGTCGAATGGAAAGAATCGAAACTCTTGATAATTGTGTGAATTTTGTGTAAATGAAAGAAGGAAATAGCGAAGATTGAATTTTGTCCTTATCAGTAAAGAACCAAAGTGTTTTGTATTTGGTTATATAGATTAGGAAGACTCGAAGGATTGCTTGTGATAATTCTGATGTAGGACAAAGGGTTGGGCTTGAGTAAAATGAGGATTGATTCTTTCCAGGAGCTGAAGATCGATAATGGAGGTAGGCATGCTTCTCTTTGGGTCAGCGATCGTCGCGAGAAGGGATTGAGGCTAAGGGTAGAGAATAACAACTTGGATAATAGCCGGCTCCAATCTTTTTTCTTGACGCCAGCAACAAAGAAGACGGGAGGAAGAAAGATTGTTCTCCGATAAGGCCGCCGAAAGTCATTCCTTCGGAACTACCTCAGACTCCAAACTTTCTCAGTCATTCGTCAACCTTCAGCCCCTGTTTTATGCCCTGAGCGAAAAGCCAGCATCGAACCAGTCAATTAAGTAGTAACGGAAAACTGCGAAAGGGCTCGTTTAAACTTCTAAATGGAAACATTTTTTAGATCTTTCATGAGGGATTTAAAGAAATTTTTCAAAACAAAGGTCTTGAGAAGGGGAAATTTGTAAATATACATATAGTGGAAAATTATTGTGTTCTAGCGAATGAAGCATACTGAGAGAAATGTTGCAACCAATGAACAATATTTCGTTATAACAATAGGAACAAAATTCATTGATATAACGAATTATTTATTCTATAACGAAATATTTGTTATTTCAATGAATTTACTTTTTACGTTAATGAATTTTGTTAATTGTTGTAGCAAAAAATTGTTCACTGGTTGAAACATTTTTCTCAATGCAGAGTACCAAGATACTGGTTGTTATTTCAAACAAAAAATGAAAAACTGGCATTGAGAGCACTTGGGTAGGCTTTGCTAAAACGTCGAAATTTTGCCAGTCATTCGTCAACCTTCAGCCCCTATTCTATATTATACACGAGAAGCCAGCATCGAGCTAGTCAATGAAGCAATAACGAAAAATTCGCAAAAAAAAACTTGCAAAATTCCAAATACAAATACTGAAAAGAACGTTAACAAAGATTCTGAAGAAATTCATAAAAATAAAAGTCTGGAGAGAGTTGGAAAATTGAAATAAATAAATCGTTGAAGGCTACTGCGTTTCAGCGAACGACGCAGAGTACTATATGATACTGGGTGTTATTTGAAAAAAAAAAAAAAGAAAAAAAGTGAAAAAGTGGCATTGAGAGCATGCGTAGGCTTTGGCGAAGCGTCGAAACTCGGTCGGTGTTCAGAATCGAAAAGTCGTTTGCTTGATAAAGCTGACAGGCAGGCAGGCAGGCGACGTAGGTATGCGTATACAGTATGTAAATTGGAATGGCAACAGTCCAGCAGCAACACAGCTGACAACGAGCGGATATTACGAAATTATGCCTTTATCCTTCACCGAATTTGTACATCGTTGCAGGGGAAATTCGGTTTTGCGCTTCGCTGCCAAACCACTCCCCTTTCGACTTTGATATTTTCCACGAGCTATATCCTAAAACTCTGCTCGGTCCAAAACTACATTTTCTCCATATACTCGTAGACCTTCGTCTATATATATAGGTAAAATCGTTCCTGCGCAAAAGTAATTTTTAAATATTTCATAAAATTCCCTTTTCCCACCCATCGCTATTTAAATCGTATATATATAGAAATGTTGAGAAATGGCGAGGTCCACATGCAGCTTTTTCTTTAATTCGACTGGTATAATGAACGAATGAATTATATTTTACGCGAATATAATTTTATAAAAGCATCGATGTGCTGTAAAATGGAAACAGTGATGAAAGTCTCGCGAGGAGAGCGAGATAATTGACTTGATTGAAGGACAAAGGCGAACTCTGACAACCAAACCATTCTTCTGTTTGTTTCTCTCGTCTTGAAATCCTTCACTTTCAAGATACTCGGTAAACTATTTCGCCATCTCTGTATGTTAATGGACGTGTAAAATTAATCGCATTTCCAGGCTCTATATATACCTGCTGCAATCTCGCTTTAAATGAAAAATCCTGGGCAAAGTGCCGATACGAGAAATGCAAGAGGAAAACTGATTAAACTAATATTTTATATTAACTTTCGAATGAAAAAAAAGTATCGCGCGCTATCTATCTAATATTTTTCATTCTTCGAGCTTCTCTTATATACAGTTTTCGGAAGCTGTATTCTCTCGTGGGGATTAAAAGTGAAAGAAAACGTAAACGCTTTTGGCTAATATGGATTAAATTAGGCAAGGTAAGTTGGAAAAGAAAAGAGTAAATTTAACGAAGGTTCGAGAGTAAACGTTGAAATACTGAAATAAGGAAACGTTAGAGTTAATATTGTATATATATAATAATATAGTTTGGAGAGGGATGGTTGTGCAGCTATACATATCCACGAAGATAACATCATGGTCGTAGCTATAATTTCATTATTAACAGTAGCATGCAGCTATTTCTATCGCGAGAAAAAAGCTTACTGGCCAAGCTTAATTTGCAAATGAATGCAATTAACAATTACCACGTGCTGAAAATAGAATAAATTACACGTAACGCATTAATGGGGAGTTATATCACAATATCATAATTATTCATAAATCATTCTTACGAAATGGCAAGCCTTGTATGGAAATTTTGTGAAACGATTGTAAAAGAATTAGAGCCAAAAAAGTATAATGCATATATCCCTTGGTATTTATGAGATCCATCGAGATATTACTCTGTATGGTCGTTAATGAATTTTTAAAGGCTCGTAACAACGTATCAGTTTTTATTTTATTTAGCAGACTGATACGAGCCTATTCACATTCTATTTATATATATATATATATATCTGTAATTCATAATAAACATTATTCCATACACCTAATTAATCGACAGTCTTATTGACAAAATAATTCTTAATACAAGTGGTTCTTGCTTATAAATTTTAATCTACATATGTAACTTTAATACCACAGTGAAAATGAAAGCAATGATACGGCATACGAATATTTATGAAGAGGTCCTGAAGAGACTCGTTAATGAAATTCAGTAGGCAGTCTCTATTTTACGAGGCCCATCCTCCTAAAGCCCATTTCTCGTTCGAGCTGAGTGGTCGAGAGAGTCTGAGAGGGCTGAAGTGGGGATAGATGTTACGCAAATCGTGTACAGAAGTCACTTGAACTTGTGTATCTGGAAAAAAGAGGCTTAAAAATTCAGCCCTTTTAATCCTACCTGCAGCAACTCCTCCTCCTCCTCCTTCCCCCCCCCTTCATCATCACCTCAAATAGTTTTGAAAGGCCTTTTCCCCTAGAGCAGCCTTAAAGAAAATTGCAGACTACCGAACTTGTTCGTAAAATCTTCCTCGAGTTCTTTTGACTCAACTTTCGCAAACTTGTCGATACCATTTACGCACTCTTCCAAGTACCCGAGGGAAAAGGTTTCGAGGCAATCCTTAAGTGGGGGAAAATATAATCCAAGCTAGATTATAGAGAAAATAACCTTAAGTTTCAACGGAACCATGGGTGTGTGGTCAGGTACGTGCAGGGAAAAATAGAATAAAATATATAATGAAAAGTGGAGAGTCGATGAAGCAAGGTGGCTTAGAGAGAGGGGAAAAGGAACTGTTGTCTGAGAAAAGAAGGTAAGCGAGGATGTGAGGGTGGAGGAGGATGTAAAGACTTGAGGAGGGGGGGGGGGGGGGGGGGAATAAGCTGATTTACGATCAAGAATCCCTCCCTTGGAATCCAGTGTACGGGTAGTTCCACGATGTCCAGAATTCAACGTGTCTCTGAGGTAATGCATTTTCTAGTGGCTGCGACATTCCTGTAGGATACGAATCACCCAGAGACTTACTTGGATACCAAAGCTGAAAGAGAACCGTCTGACCTAGGGTACTTCAGCCCATATCGATTAGCGCTAGCCCAACAAAACCATTTTTATTTACGCAACTACTTTATTCAATGCTGCACACCCAGTCCTATATATACTATATCATCTTTTTCTTCTTCACAACTTATATATATATATATATATATATATATATATATATATATGTGTGTGTAACTTTATTGAATCGACCTCTTCTCACGTTTCTTATACCGAATCCCTAAATTTCTATTTTTCCAAGAGAAAACTTATGGAAGAAACAGTATCGTCTCGATATTGTGCAAAGTCTAGCTATATCGATATTCTTCTCGGGTCTCCCAAATTTCTCTTTCTTGCAAAACTATTTATTTTATCAGCAGGGGATTCTTTTTCCATTTTTAATTCAAGCTTCTATAACCATAAAGAATTTCTTTTTACCCAACTCTCGTGAATCCAGTGTTATTTCTATGGAATATTTTATAACACTTCAATAGTTTTATTCGCCTGTTATCAATTTTCTTTGAAAATGCATGTATTTGAATCGAAGTCATTGTGAATGGATTTTTTTCTAAGTTTAAATGTTTCTCAAGAGGAATTTTTCATGTCTGGATAAGAAGCGGGAGTATATCATTAGAATAGTGTGGGTGAATATAGGTACATTGTAAAATAGAGCTATTTGTCTAAGGATTTAAAAGTTCTGGATTGATCGGTAAGTCGAATTTTATGGAACTTTACAGATTTGGGTTAATCGGCTGTGGGAGAGGCCAATGTTGCCTTTGAAACGTAGCCAAGGGCTTTAAGTCGTCGAAAATCACGCTAAACTTTTATCCGATTACGGTCTAAACTAAAGAAAACTTCTTTCTCGACTCAAATAATGCAACGCCGCGTTGTGAACACTGCTAGTTCGACAAAATGTTTGACAAAACCAGCCTATGATTCACTATTACTATTTCTCATCTGTATAGCTGATTGAGGCTATTAGCTTCTATAAATTTATGAAAATTCTCTCATGATTTTTCTCTAGACACTCTTCTCAGTAATTATACAAATAAAAACAGCAAACGATCTATCATTTTCCTGATGTAATTGAATTTCAAGACAGTAAACAATTTATAGATTAATTCATTTTCTATTATAATATAAACTTTAGTTTCTATTACAGCTGATCTGTGCGGTTTCCAATATTCAGAATTTGAAATTACGTCAACTGGTATCTAAACTAAAGTCTTAAATTGGATATCTCCGAACGTTCAACCTTTAACTGAAATGGACTAAAAACTATTGCGAATCTGTTGGTTAGAGAATTCGATTAAATTGAATGAATAGCATATAAGTGAGCAGGTCAATTGCACGTATCAAATATAGTAGTTACGTAACAGCTTTCATGGATAGATGCAATATAGACATTAATCAAGCGCGGACATATTGAATTTGATATATATAACTTGATCAACTTATTTTATTATTCGTAAATCTAGGTTGTGCTAAGAACTTTTCTATTTCCAAATCCTTCAATTTTTTATAAGAGAAAAAAATCTAAAGTGTTATTCGGAGCAAATGCGTTTAAGTAACGAGTTTTTAGTGCCATGGTTTTGTGTTTCCCGATAATTATTTCGAAAGCTCAATTTATCATAAATGTTTGGCCAATTGGCAGAGGAATAAAAAGAAAAGATGAGAGGTGTAAACTAATAGCTATTTAGGATCTCATTAGCAGACTACAGGCTATTGCACCAGTACAAAGGTATTTTCCCCTATTGTGTGTGATTTTTTGCCATCAGTAGGATAGTTTGGTTCACGTATTCATTACAACAGCAATGCCTCGGTCCGTCGTGTAACACGGGATTGCCTTGGCATGTTTTGCGAAGAAGCTACGTTTAAGCAAATACTCCTCCTCTTGAGTCGGCTTGCTTAAGCCAATTCACCTAAACTAATTCACCAACACCAATTGGAGCTCGTCACGTGTACAAACACACTCGAATTAAAAGCATGCCATTAGAGGATTTACGAAAGAAACGTTGAATAGAAACGCACACAGCAGAGATTAAAATTTCTTTTGACTTCTTTTCATAATTTACATTTCAAAAGAGAATAAAGTTCTGCCTATTTATCTCTGCTGATTTTCACCATTACCAAAGTTTTCCACAATCTCAGCTATCATTCTTATCCATACTCATTTTGCAGATTTAATTAAAAAGCGAATAAACAATGATTTTAATTGTTACGTCAGTTTGCATAGTAAGAACATTTGTGAAGTTTTTTCCGGGATATTTTCTTAGGATGGATTAGAAAACTGAGGGAATCTAGGATGAGCATTGGAAAGATTAGGAGAGGATTTAGACTGGAAATGCGACTCGTTTGCTTCTTATCTGTTGGTCGAGCTTAGTCTCCGTTTGCTCAGCTAATGGCTGGCCCGACCTTCCGACGAGTAGCACTACTTGCGCGCCCAGCACGACCTGGCCTACTTGCTTCTAGGGAGCGACAACAAACCACATTGCCAGCTCTCTCTCTCTCTCTCTCTCTCTCTCTCTCTCTCTTTGTCTCTCCGCAATTTTTTATTCATCCCAAATATCTCGCTATATTCTCTTTCTACCATCTACACACGTTTATGCACTTTAATAAGAGCTAGTGACCTTGGATGTAATTTTTCTAAAATTATACTACTCGTGAGTTGGTTAGAAAAGTTTACCAAACTGCAAGGTTTTTTTCTTTAATTACACTTTTCTTCCAATTTTTTGTTTCAATGTTATTTCATTATTCTTTGAATCTGCAACCTACATATATTTATATACTCGAATAAAAGTGACCTTGAGTGTGATTTTTTAAAATTATACTACTCGTTAGTTGGCTAAAAATTTTTAACTACCTGTAAGGATTTACCTTTGATTATACTTTTTTCCAATTGTACAAAGTGATAGAAAATAATGCGATGTTCTTTTGCAATATTACTCTATTACTGTCCGAACCTACCGCTTACGTACATGAATACTCGATACGAGTAACCTTACAATCATAATATCGACAAATTCAGTTTATTAACATCGTGAATAGCTATTAATGAGTTGACAATTTTTTCTAAGTACGAGTATAATTTTCCTAGAATTCTGTTACTCACCAGTTGGTTAGAAAAGTTTTTCTACTTTCAAGATTTTATCTTCAGTTACATCATGCCTCCAATTGTTCAACGTGACAGAAAAACACGTCATACAACTTCCATATTACTCCATTCTCCTATCCAAGCCTAACACCTACGCGCATGTATACTTATAAACACGAGAGAGTATAAACCTTACACCACTCTGAAAAATTAGTCAATCGATTAATATTATTCTTAATAATAATATGAAAAAAATTAATTTATCAATACAACAAGTAACTATTAACGAGTTGAAAAATTGTTCCAAATTTAGGAATAATATAATTGTCCCAATTTTCCGTTACTCGCCAGTTAAAAAAGTTTTTCCACCTTCAACATTGTATCCTCAATTACATGGTGCTTCCAATTGTTCCACGCCAAAGAAATACACGTCATGCAACTCCAATATTACTCCATTCCCCTGCAAATCGCGTTATCTATAGTTGAGATATTGAAATGGACGCTTCGCAAACTAGTTTGAATAATTCGATCTTACGCGAGGAAAGAAGGAAGAGAGGAGTAAAGAAAGTTGCTATATTTACAGTTGGATAGAAGTTCCAGGTGAATAGGTCCATAAATTGGCTTCGGTAGTAATCGTTCTCGAAACCAATGATACAAAGGCTTGTGCTGGAAAAGGTATAGTAAAGGTATATATAAGGGATGGGAGAGGGCAGGAGATAGCTAGTACACTCAATTATAGAAGAATGGAGAGGGATAGGGGGGGGGGGGGTGGGATAAGATGAGAAGGGAAGAGGAAGGATAAAGGGGTAATAAGCGAGTAAGGGAAGCTTGCCCTCCCGAGGGCACAGAGTGCCTACAATTTAGACGAGAGTATTTCGCGAACTAGCAGATGGAGGGGGGTCACGAGTAATCGTCTCTGTCAGCCTTCATCTCCTCGACCTAACCTACCCCCTGCCCACTCCTCTTACCCACCAAATCTGCCTTGTTTCCTTACCTGTCACCCCTGTCTGTTCAGCAGAATCCACGGAATACGCGATACCCGAGCCACCCTCTGGCATTGTTCTACCTAACTGACGTCTCTTATACTACTGGATTCCCTCCTCTCTTCATCTCAAATTTCCGCTCCTTTAGATTTGTTTCATTGCATAATTCTTAGCGATATCTACCCAGCCACTCTTACAACTACCCCCTCCTACACCACCAACTTAATACTTGAAAATAACCATATTAGGCTGAATTTACATTTACGATATTGCTCGACGCGATGAAATTGTTTTTTATTCTTATAGAGAGAGAGATGTGTGATATACAATACGATATGAAAATATATTTCACTACTTCAGTAAACGGAAACCAACTTTCGACGCTACGCTATGTGTGAACGCACCTTTAAATAGTCTTCGTTTTATTTTCCAAATAATCCACATTAAATATTTTTGTAAAACACGATAAAATTTTATACGAATCCATGATGACATTTAGAACATAATTTCCATAGAGGTTTTGTATCTCATGGAGTGTAGCTGTGAGCGATTTCCAATATCAATTTGATATGGTAGACGGATTATTTTGAAATATAAATTCAGAAGAGTTCTTGCGTAGAATCGAACTCGTAAACTCACGAATTAATATGAAATTATAATAAAATTTGAGAAACGTATAACATGGAATAATTGGAATTATATCAGTTTTTCCTCGTGATCCAAAGCATTGCTGAAATTGGACGAATTTGTTGTGCAAGATGTCTGAAAATGGATGCTGGAATTAACAATAATAGAAGCAGCCATAGGATGCATCATCGATGACAGTAGTAATATAATGTAGCCACGAGGAGGGATTAGTGTATTTGCGCATTTAGTGCAATTTCGTTTTGACAAAGCAGGATTCAGTATTCCAGCAGAAGCTGATGCTAAATTTATCAGAATTGTCTGATTCCTAAAGACCACGAGAAATACAAACGAGGTAATATCTTTTCAATGAATTAAATTCGGTAAAACGGGCGATATCGTTTGATATATTTTCGAGTTGCGCATTTTTACCTGGAATTTACAAATCTGCTGTGGGACGCGAAGCGAATAACAATGCGTAGGCAAGTACTTGTGCATTTAATCTCGTTAATGGTGGTACATCACGCAGAGCACGACATTCGCCTCGCGTACCTTCCAAGCGTTTCGATCAATTTATGCAACGCGCACACAGATTTAAATACCTATTAATCCAATTGCTACATTCAATTCTCGTCGATCCATGAAGACACGTAATATTCGCTAACTTCATGGAATGCCTAAGCATTTCCACCTGATCGCCTCCATGTGCAAACTTTTCACTGTGATTAATCGCTAAACTCTCTTTGCTCCCTCTCTCCCCCATCATAAAACAACTACTTTCATCAAAATTAATTTATCGTTCGAGCTGTCACTGCAGTTCTAGCGAAAGAGTTACTCAGTCAATCTTGATAAAAGTTCTTTTCCTTTGGCATATAAATGTTTATTTATGTAGGCTGGTTCTATGATAAAAATCTTAAGTTAGTTTGTAGGAGAGAGATTTGGAACGATACAGGGAGATTTTTCTGATGAAATTAAAGAGTTCCAGACGTAGTCGTTGAAATGTTTACTGCTTCAAAGGAGAATGAAAAAGATAGCGATAACCGATTAGTGATAGTGGCCCGATAGTAAAACAGGAAATCGACTGTCGGTTAACGTAACTTCCGAACAGCTAGCCGAGTAAGGTAGAAGCGTGATATAAGTCGATCCGAGCATTCCATTGAGTTCCCTATATAAGATCACAATTCCATCAGCAAACTGGAAAACTTTTCGACCAACAAGCAAACGCTAAAAATCGCCTCGAAAACTTTTCATTGTACTCTCCTGTCAACTATCCCACCCCCCCCCCCCCCTCCTACTCAAATCAATCTCGCTATAACAGCAACGTAAAATTCTGAAATTTCGTTTTTGTTAATGTTGAATTGATTGTATTTTTTTTAAGGTATACGAATAATCAAGATGAACATTAAATTGATAATTCCACCCCTATACAAGGAGTTTTGTTAAGGGTAGCATTTACTAGAATATAGTGTTAATTAATTACAGTAGCTCGAGTAATTTTATTGTTTATTATGAAAACTCATTAAAATCTTAAAACATTGATTTTCAATCTCTGTAATAATCTAATCATTTTCACTGTTTGTTAAAAATATATTATTTTCTATTAAACAAAATTTTGCTGGTTATATTTAATACTGGATTAAGGGAAATGTCGTAATGTGAGTGCTCTATGATCAAATAGCAGAAAATCTGCTATATGTCACCATTAGGAAAACACCCTGTATATTAGCAGATTTTTGTTTATCTTGTTGTCAAATATTGACACTTTATTAATGCATCTGGAAAATGCTACATTGTGTCACTGAACGTTGTTTCGAGCCAACGATGATGGATAAGCAAGTCCGTTATTAGTCGTGTAACGCGATGCTGTAATTTCACCAACTTTACGAGCTTTGACCATTCCAATATTTCATATCTCGAATTCTTTTCCCCACAGTTTGATTTATAATTTCGAGTGATCCACATAATAACTTATGAATTTGTCATTTGCTGACAAAAACTCCAGCGCAATATCACGGCATGGACGTAAGAAAACGATTTCGTATCTCTGTAAATATATATATATACATATGTTACATAAGATATCAATTTCGTGCATATAACTTCTCTTTATGCAAACAGAAAGGATTTTCCAAAAGGTCATATGAAAAAAGACATTTCTAATAGTTATGCAGATAAATATTTTCTGTGCATCTATGCCTTTGTCGTTATCTTGAAATCCTCGAGACTGAAATTTGTAAAAAAAAATCTAATTAGATAGACAAATTACAAAATTCATTCCTCATGACCTATAATATTACCAAATATTGTTCCTAATATTGGTCACATTCATATTTTTAAAGACTTATTGATATATCACCTAAATTGTATACACATTGATTAATAACTAATTGATTGATAAACATTTGTTCACTGACCCTACGATAACTGATTGACAGAGCATTGAATCATTCATCAAGCACAAATTATGAATTAATTCATAGAAATTGTATTAATTAAACAACAGATTGTTTTTAAATCGGACGAAGCACAAAATATACGATTCAGAGTAGTAATTTATTTTTAATTTAAAGATGATTTGGGAATAGTATATATGGTTAACAGTGACAAAATAATATTACTCAGGAATATTGCATGGTATACTATATATAGTTCGATATCGATATAGCTGCTAATCAGAGCGATAAAATTCTTTTAGCAATTTTTTCTGAAGATTTGGTTTTTTCCAAAGGTACACATATATCTCACTGGTTGCAATAACGGCACAACAAAGATTTCAGAGTTTTGAGATATTGCATAATTTCAAAATTATTAATTTCGCAAAATTAAATTATATTATGCGAATAATGAATATTGTATATGGTTCATTGCAACGACGTTTATACCAGTGTTACATGATCTGATGGTATAAAAACTGAGCCTAAATGGAATAAATAATATTTTTTTTATTTACCCACACGATTTACTAAAGAGAGGCACATTTATCGTTAAGCAAAAATTATAAGAATTATCTTTATGACAATTTCGTTTAATAACAGAAAATATGATAAGTATAACATCGTTACAAAGGTTTAACTCAATTTATATCTTTTCAAATTGCAACGTTATTGCAGGCCGAGTGAATGATTTGATGAATAAAATTAACTCGTAGAATTTGCACTAGTTAAAAAGAAGATTGTTTTTAAATTGAATGAAGCACAGGATATACGATTCAGAGTACCAATTAATTTTTAATTCAAATACGATTTGAGAACAGTATGGTTGACTGTGAGCCAATAATGTTACTCAGGAATATTGCGTGGCATAGTATATAATTTGATATCGATACAGTTGCTAATTCGAGCGGCGAAATTCTTTTAGCAATTTTCCTGGAGATTTGGCTTGCCAAAGGTGTACGTATGATGAATGGACATGGGATAGCGAGCAGCATATGTATATGTATATACAGCTTTCCAATATCGCCTATAATCTATATAGATATAGCGTGGAGAGCCAACGACCTGAGAGGCTTAATGCATCACTGACATGGCAGCATAACGAACGATGATTAAAAACGTATAATATTTACAGTATTTATATTACACATTCCTCCTTGGCCCAACATCGAAGGAAATCTCATTTGCAGCCTGACCACTTTTCATCGCAAACTATTAAAACTGTACAGTAACAATAAATTTAAAACTTCCTCATCTTTCTATCTTTATTTCGTGTTCCCCTATCTCGGTCTATTATCAGCTTTTATATTAAACGCTAATAATAATGGAAATGGCGATGAAAGCTTTCCAGCGAGACTTTTGGTAAATGAGATTGAGGTTACGCCTGTTGAGTAGCTGTTGGTAACACAGTTTGAAACATCAACGAGCTTACGAGCTTAATAATCAAGCCAACAGCAATGGATTAACAGCTTTCCCCTTTATACTCAATGATGAGATAATTTTGCTATATAAGTGGACTCTAGCTGATTAGTTGTCTTAATCGCCTGCCACGAGCGTAAAATATCAAATTAAACTCTCTTTTATGAGATCCAAAAAAGGTAATTATTATATGATTATGTTGACTGATACTGTTTCGCGAAGGAGATGTGCTTTCGAGAGGAAATTAAAAAAGCTTCTCATTGGAATCTCTCCAGAGGAATACGGAGAATAATATAATCGATATAGCCTTGGTTGAAACGTCCTTGGCGAAACTCTGATCAAAGGCAGGAGACGCAGGCACAGCAAAATGAAAAACGCGAGGGATTCTACTTTACAGCTGTATAGTTTCCATGAATATTTTCAATATTTCACAGACGATCAAAATTTATCTTAGGACAGTGTATATATATATATATATATATATATATAGCTCCCATCATGAATTCTTGGATAAAGCACGAAATATTCGAGGCACAGGAATTATTTCTTCGTAGGGTCTTTAGGACAGACTTGTCAGGAACGTTGATTGATCAGTATAGCAACCCTCCTACCCCTCTTTCCACGTAGAAAACAAACGAAAGCTAATAAGGGCCAGCAGCATCGTTCGCCTGTTAGGTCGATGGTCCTTGAATGCTAAAAGCCCCAAATCTATTAATTACTGGACAGGAATAAACTTTCCCTCGAAAACACCCTATCAAACTCATAATGCACCATCATCAGTCAAAGCGTCCCTTCGTACTTCGCCCTTTGAGTCGCCAACTATTACCAGGTTCTCGATTTCATCGCCAATCAACGATTTAAATGTTGATAAGAGAAGAGTAATGATAGCGAAATTAAGAAAATTAATCAAAAATCAAGCACTGACCATTGGTTCCATTTCACTTCGCTTTGAAAGGGACCGGAGCTAATGGATTAGAATAATACGGGAAAATATGATGGAGAGTGCAGCGGACGAATCGGTTGGTTGTGTAGATTTTTTAAAAATCGAAATGCTACGTGAATGATGGCGCATCGCCGAGGGTGCACTTGCACTCGGGCAGAAACCTACAGATATACATCAAGATACAGGGTCCCGGTGTATCTTCTTTATTAAAGCTACACGCTCCTCTTTCTCTTTCTTATGCATTCATCTCTCGAGGAACTCCACAGAATTGAAATCCTCAGGAATTCCATAAGCAGTCGCATAAAACCACTGTCTATATATATATATATATATATATATATATATATAGTTGTTCCTATTAAAATAACAAACGATCGTAGAAAAATGCAGAAGGGAAAAAGTCCTCGGAAGGATTAGCTGCGATTGGTCTTATTGATTTAAGGTGGAGGAGAGAAGCAGCTATAGAAAATTAAAAAACTATGTGAAAAATGTGAAGAGGTTAGTACAGAGAGCAAAGGGGTGGCGAGGAGAATGGGGGGAGGATTTTTGAAGCTGGAATTTTCCAATACAATGGGAATCGGGTTGTTGATGGATTGCACTTTATCCGGGCTAAACTCTTGGCATTGGTGGCGACTGATCTGGTTCATGGAAGGAAAAGGGTGGGGGGGGGGGGGGGCTACGAGTAAACCAACTGATCCTGGATAGAACCTTATATCGAAGAACCGAATCGCAGATATCACACTGATATCCAACATGAATTTCGGCGCTATTCACAAGCAGCTTTACTCGCACGTGCAATCATCCATTTATTCGCCAGCCACGCTTACCTAGAATATGTGTCACGCGCAAAATTGCTTCTCCATTGTTAACCGAATTCTATGGAGTCTGTAAATTCCTAAATTAGCCCACTTAAATCATAGATTCGTTACCTCAATATCCTATTGCAGAGCGGAGGAATTTATACAAGTTGACTAATTCATTATCTTTGTAGTTTAAGCTACGTTTCTGTGATTATTATTTTTCAGATCAAACTTTTATAGTGAGAATCAAACGTGAATTTTTTGAAAGTTTCTAACAGAGTCTGTAAATTCCTAAATTAGCCCACTTAGATCATAGATTCGTTACCTCGGTATTCTACCGTAGAGTGGAGGAATTTATGTAAGTTGACTATATAATTCATGACCTTTGCAGTTTCAGCTACGTTCCTGTAATTATTATATTTTCGAATTAGATGTGCAGTGAGAATCAAACGTGGACTTCTGAACATTTCTAACGGAGTCTATAAATTCCTAAATTAGCCCACTTAAATCATAGATTCGATACCCCAATATTCTATCGCGTAGCAGAGGAACTTATACAAGTTGACTGATTGACGATCTTTACATATTAAACTACGTTTCTTTAATTATTATTTTTTAGATGAGACTTGTACAGTAAAAGTCAAAGGTGGATTTTTGGAAGTTTCGTAAGGAAGCCTGCAATTGATTTTGCATGAAATTTCGGTGTAATCGGCTTAAATGCAATCCCATTGAGTAATGGGATCCTGGCTCTGTACAATGGCACAAGGGAAGACGATGTTGATGCTCTTACGAAGATAATTTTGATGTAGACGCTCGTAAGGTTTACATGAGCGATGCACACCACGCGATAATAATATTAATTTCTCTCCTTTCATCCATGTTCCCATTAATCGCGTTTTCAAGATACCAACACTCAGGATTTCGATCATGAAACATTGATAGGGAAAGGCAAGATATTTTGGCAGCGTCATCTTGCACCTGATATATTATGTGTATATATATATATGCATTCCAACATCATTATTATGATTTTAACACCTTGTCATTATAGAACTATGCGGTTTAATATCCTATTTCTATAAGCCTTGTACGTTCGATATTAAAATACCATTATCGTATTTTGGAAACTTCGATAAGTTATCTTGCGAGAGGCAATGCAGTGGTTAATGCAATTTCAATTTTTTGTGTGTTAAATAATCAAGAGACACGGTAGTGTCTCGACGGTAAGTATACATATATATATATATATATATATATATATATATATATAGTTGAGCGGTACCGCGTAACTAATACAACAAGTTCAGCCGTCACAATTTTTAAATCAACATATCTCTGTGAATTATGCATTGTCATGATTTAGCCATAGCTTATCTTAAGAAGGCTTTCAAAGAGCTTTCGAATGAGACCTCGAACATTAAAAACTGCTCGTGCAATCCAGAGATGTCATACTCTATTGTCTATATATGTATATAGAGAAATATAACGATTCTTCTCCTTCTCCTTCAATCCTCGACGAATGTCTTCGCCCTGAAGTTAGTTGCTTTGATGTCATTCTTCTACTGCTGTGCTGCCAACCCATTTTTGATTTTAACAACTTTGCTCGCTGTTATTATTAATGAGGTTATATGTACTCAATTATATTAATGAAATATTAATGATCGTTATGTTAAGTAAACTTTTCTAACACCATATGTATATAACTTCTTGTGTATTATGTTAAAAACGCAACTTTAGTAAAATATTTATCTTTTATTATCAAATGTAATATTTTGCAATTACAATGATCTATTGCGTTAAAAAAAATGCAAATATATTCCAAAAAACGCAAGCTTCGGATGTGCTTGTATTGTACAAAGTTCAAAATATGGCTATTTAATACTATTGCATATAACGGGATCCCGACAAGAGTACCTTTGTGTTAATTTTTTTTTTTTTTCGAAATTTTAACTTTTGCTAAGGTAAAAATATATACTTTCCTAACATTTGGGTTTCACTCATCTTTTTTAATTGAAATATTTTATTTTACTATATTAATTGCGTTACACGATTCATGTACTTGCCGCCTTTTTTTACAAGCGAAGCTTGCTTTTTGTGGGATAGTCCATGTTTTTAACAACTTCTCACTTCAGGGGAATTACCAAGGACTTCGATAGACAAGTAAAGCACGCAAATAGCATAGTGACGTCACAATCATTTGATTCCATATTAAATACCATTATCTTATTTTAGAGACTGTCTAAAACAAGGCTCGGAAATTTTTGCACTTTTCAACTGCTGACTATAACTACCAATAGGAATTTCCCATTACTATAACTATAGCAAATGCCTGGAAAGTGCCAAAATATCCGAGCCCCGGTCGAAAAGTTATCTTTCAGAGGTAATACAGTGATTCAAGATAATTTATATTTTCATCGAGAGGTCAAATATAGTTCATAATTTTAAGAATAACTCAATTCAGACAGGAATTACCGAGGACTTCAATAGACAAGTAAAGCACGAAAATACCATATAGTGACGTCACAATAACTTCGAAAGCTCTTGAATTTGACCAGTCCTCGTTAAAAGAAGGTGGAAAAATAGCGAAACAAGTAACGCGCGACCAGTTACAAGAGCCCGCAATTGAATTTACTCGCCGAGCCAATTCCAGTAAGATACCGCGGCCATTTGCATCCTTTTGAGGTTACTTCCGGTGTGCTTTACGCCAGTCTTTGCATAAGAATTGGCCGATTAGGCAAGTCGCAAACATGTTTCTTAGATGCAAGCGTCGCACTGCCATTCGTTTCGCCATGCGTCCTGCACCGTTTTTCCTGCTTTTTCCCCACGGAGCCCCTAGACGAAAATTTTATACGCTTCTGCAGACGCAAAAACATCCAATTCTCGTATCGATGCATTTTTCAGTCAACCTTACATACACAGAAGCTACCACTTTCCTAGAGAATTAAACTCACGAGCTTCCACGGAAGATCGTAATTTAAAAAGTTTCCTGAAAAATTCATGGATATCTTGATAGTTAAAAATGAAAATTCACCCATGCACCAGCAGTTCTATCTTCTGCTTTTCTCAGACTCGAGCGTTGCGATATCATTTTTTCCAGTCCTACCACGTTCATTTCCTACCGTGACACACGGTGTCTAGTCGAAAATTTTATGCACTTGTGCGAATTTCAGACTTGAATTTTATCTCCTCTCTCTTTCTCTACGAAGTAGCAGGGGTTCCTCGTTGAATAACGAAAAGAGTTTCGGAGGGTCGAACGAGAGGAAAAGATGTCTTATATATATAGAAATAGTGTTAATTTAATAAAAAAGAGATCGCTATCTTTCTCGAAAAGGGGTGAAAATCGTGGGAAAGAGGAAAGTCTAAGAGAATTAGTGGACGAAAGTTTATATAACGTTTGGTTTATGGCCTGTAAGGATGAAGTTTTTTTTTTCATGCTGCTGCTTGCATCCGAAGACAACGGAAGACGATAGCCAGGAGGTGGTCTTTGATAATATCAGAGGGCAAAGACTCGCAGGGATGAGGATGAGGAGGGGGGAGGGTGCTTATCGACCATACGCCGTTCACTCTCGACACGTAGCAAGGCAACGACATCGAAAGATCCGACGTGCGTGGTTTACGGAACTCGTCGTACCAAAGTTCATTTGTCGCGAAGAAGGAGTCGGTTCGTCCAATAATTTCATCCTCTCATGTGTTTTTCATGTCACCCCCTGCTTCGAACCCTCGACTAAATATTCAAAAGTACCGTTGCTCTCGAAGCTTAAAATTCTACCGAGCAATCCACGTGATAATTGTTCGAGACAAAGGAGCCTTATGTGTTCGCGTGAAATTCAATATATTTTAATTATACGTTTTGATAATTTTTCATGTGTTTATTCAGCACTTTAATTTCCACAAATTTCGACTTTTGAAACTGCCAGTTTTCAACGGTATTCACTCTGCTGGAATGCTCGGCAACATATTTTGACCCCGAGTCTTTTTAGTACAAAGTGGATAAAACTAGCCAGCGAATGCTTCTAGTTTCTCATTACACGAGCCACTGCGAGAGAAAGCTAGACAAACCGCGGATTGAATAGCTTCGGGCTAACGAAAGCTAGTACGAACAAAGCCCCTATACGAACCATAGCCTCGATACAGTCTCCAGAATGGACCATTTCAAAAGATCAAGTGACCGAAATCGAGCTTTCCACTCTATTGATTATTATCATCTAGATAGTAAAGAAACTTTCAGCTGGAAAAAAGTTCAGCAATATTGCATGAATCTGCCAAAATTACCTCTGTCTTTCGCTCTCTTTCTCCTGATGAAATTTTAACAAGGAAAAAGTATATTTTATTGGTTTTTGACTCAGACTTCTAATGCTAGTCTTAAAAGAGATATCCTACTCTATATTTGTCTCATAAGAAATTAACAATCGTGAAAGGAGTAAATTTAACTAGTACGAATTTTTTACACAATTACAACGATGTTCGTCACAAAGATCTTCGAGCATACGAAAACTTGTGAACGATTCCTGTAGTAGGAAACATATCATCTCAACACAATCTCCAGAATTTACCATTTCAGAAGATGAAATGGTCGAAATGGAGCTTTCACTCTATTGATTATTATCATCTAGTCGGTAAAGAAACTTTAGCTTAAAAAGAGTTCAGCAATATTGCATGAATCTACCAAAATTACCTCTCACAATGCAATTTGAACAATAAAAAGGTATATTTTATTAATCTAGTTTCAAACTTTTACACTTTATTTCAAACCAGACAGGTACATATGTGTCTCATAAGAAATTAACAATCGTGAAAAGAGTAAATTTAACTGTACGAAATTTTTGTAAAATTATAACGACAGTTCCCCATTCATTTGTAAAACATATTTGTCTTTGCATATTTACTTAAGGTTGAAAAGGAGCCATTTAATAATTATATATTGCTACGAAATTGTAGTTAATTTAAAAATGTATACTTAAAACGAGCCGTATTTTTCACAATTGTTCACGACTGTCGTTCTAACTATTACGAAAATTTGCACTGTTTACTGGACCAGTTATAATTGCTCAGAAATTTTTAAGAATAAGATAACATTCGAGCTATTAAACTGATTACGTTAAAAGGGTAATTAGTTACTTTTTCAACAATAAAAAGCAAGTTTCTTAAAAAATTCGGCGCTCGGCATTATTTAAAAAAAAAAAGGTCGTTAATTCTGGATCCAATTAAGAGCTTTTCAAAGCTCACCTGGAAATAGTTTGAAACAACGTGACGAGGAATTTTTCTGTGTTGGTCTTTGACGGATTTGCGAGAGGAAAATATCCTAGAAACTATTCTCCGAATTCTTCGTCTCTGCTGATCGCCAGCATGCACGCGCGTAGAACACCCCCCCCCCCTCCTCCTCCTCCTCCTCCCCCCATCCGGTAGAACGCGAGTTTGCATAATCCTTTATGTAAACTCCAACGAAACTTGGTTATATCCAAATGGATTTTTACCCCTCGCCAACGATAGGTAAGCGAGTCTTGACATGAGAGCGTCGCGAATTTTAATTCCCCACTGGATTAAAATACTAAAAGCTTATCACTTTGAAAATTAGAAGAAAGGAGAGTGAATTTTATAGTCTATAAGAGTATAAATTGTTATATATATATATATATATATAGAGGACCTCTAGGAAAAAACGAAGGAAAACGTTTATCCTTGACTTAATAACTTTACTAAATAAATACTTTCCACGTGTAATTGAATGAAGACGTCTGTTTACACGCGAGGAGCTTGATTTACCAGAGGAAATTACTTTTTCCAAATGCTGAGAGTGCAGTGCCGAAAGCTTAGTTATATAGTAAGTAAAATAGTCAAGTGGAAGGGATTAATTACTTTCCATGAGAAGCTTAGATAAGGGTATAAAACGCGATTGCAGAGGCGAAAAACCCTGGCAAAAACCGAGAGAAAACGAGGGCTAGCTGCTAGGTGGTGGGGTACGCAGGAAGGTTCTGCATAAAAACAGCTTGTAGCAAAATTGTTGGACGAAGCTTTTACTTCTGCCCGATGTAACGCAGTAAAATGTAAGTACAAATGTTTTATAGGCGAGTGCGAGATTATACAGATTTTCTTACGAGAGATGAAAGGAGGATAAGTTGTCCGAGGGAGGAAATAGACAGGAGGAAAATCAAGCCAGCATTCGGTAAACATTTAAATAATCCCTATTGGTGCTTCGCTAAATAAATTACAGCATTTGCATGAATCTATGTATATGAATGTATATCGAAGCACGTGAAACTGAGCAAGTGGTGTAAAGTGTCATTAAAAGAGAAATATCGAACAAAAATGAAAACTCGAGGAATAAACTGACTCGAAGAAATCGGTTTATTTATATATCAAATGAGAATTGCAGTGGCGTGTAGAAAGTCATTAAGAATTGGGTAATAAAAAAGATGTTACGTTGCACATGTGGCTTGGATATCACAGAATTCCAGAAAAGGAGCATGGAAAATGAAAGTCGGAAGAATGCAGTATAGACAAGTGCTGGTATGTAGCAGTGTTCCAATACATTCACAGGAATGTATTAATGTTGTGAACGATATTTTTTTTTCTTTTTTAAGTGAATCGAAAAATTATTTGAATTACTCTGTATTAAAAAGTTTTCAAAGATATTATTTTATAATTGTTCGAGTTTGATCCGCACTTGTTTCCTTTCTGTGTGGAATATAGTGGCTCCCAGGTACATGAAGATATATAAACTGAGAGAGGTTGTGACTGTGTGCAGTGTGGGTATATTTGTAGGTGTAAGGAACAACCGGTCTCAAGGTTGTTGGGTCGAGGCCCATTGCCAGAAAGGTAGATTCTGGATGATCGAGGGTTCCTCTCCTAAATTCCTCTCCCAGCTCTGAAAATGTGCTCTCTTGCATTTCACTCTCTCCTGTCGTATCTCTTTATTACATACATATACAACTAACTCCCCTAGTTTTCAGAAATATCCACACTCTCGCACACTGAACAGTGATTTTTTGTATGCAATAATTTGCCTAATGATAATTTTTTAGAAATATAGGAAGGACTCTTTTCCTTTGGACGAAATTGAATAGTAAAGATTAAACTTGTTGAGAAAGTACAATTATCTGCAATTTGCAGTTGAAGTAACTAGACGCTTTAATAGATCGAGAGGTTCGTGCAATGTCGAAACAAGGTCAATGAGCATTGATAGGTTCGCTACACTCCATACATTAATAAGGCATTTTCAAAGATCTTGAAATTCCTTTCCTAATTGAACATGTATTCTTGCAGTTCACTCTCTCGTGTCGTACCTCTTTATTTTATATATATAAGAAACTCCTCGCATTATCAGAAATATTCCCACTTGTACATTATGAACAGCGATTTCGTGTACAATAATTTTCTTAACTATTATTTTTCAGGAATAGCAGTGGCCCTTTCCTATTACAGAAAATTAATAAAGATAAATTTTCTACGAATATATAGGAATGACCTTCTTCTACTGGAAGAAATGAGTAAAGATGAAACTTCTTGAGTAAGTAGAATTATCTGTAATTTGCAGTTGAACTAACTCAACGCTTTAATTGAACGAGAGGCTTGTGTAATGTCGAAACAAGGTCAATGGACATTGATAGGTTCGCTATATAATCCGCACTGAGGGCATTTCCAAAGATCTTAATGCGGGTCAAGGATGTTGCTGGGCAAATAGGAGTGGAATGCAACGCAATTTGGCATATTGCAAGTGCAGTTATGTTGAAAATACTTTCTGCTTCGAATCGTCGAATGATCGTACGCACTTTTGCGTGATATGAGTTTGGAATGTGATTAATTTACACAAAAAGTTGATAACATTTTTTTCCCCCGAGCCAATTTTTTAAAAGTCTGGTAGAAAAATCCAAACCAGGGGCGATATTCTTCCGGATTTTAGAACATCGGTGATTTTGACGCTTATCAAAATTTATTGTACCGCTTCCGCACACTTCCCAGCACAAATCAACGAATCATACCCAAACAAATTGCTCATAAATTATTAGATAACGAGCCCGGCATGTATAGATACTATTATTTACTGCTAATATATTCAACTATTGATTATTCGTTACTCCGCGTTATCTTTGTTCCATAATTTTACACAAACCCCTTCCTTAATACTTAAAAATTCTATTATTCCTTTGCAGAAATAAAGTCTCTACAAGAATATATTGTTTGCAATATCAAATTGTACTAAGAGATTATGTTAAGAAATATATTTAAATATTCTTGGCTTCATTTTCGCACATTTATCTGTTTGCAATATCAATAATTATATAAAAATTATATAAACTTCTGTGAAAATCAATATTAACGCCAACTAACAACGTTTCTTATTTGGACTTGACAAATACACGGATTTAGTACAAATAAAATTGTTTGTAACCACAAAAATAAGCCTACCTTCACCTATTCCGATACTATAACACCCCAACAAAAATTGCCTAAAATTACCTCGCTACTTTTCAATCTCAAGAAACGAATTAATTCCTCCCGTTAAAATTTCAGTTATCAGATTGAATGAAAAACAGAAACCGTTAGAAAATTTAAACGAAACGATTCCAGCAGAAAAGATTTTCTTTCCATAAAAAATGGTGAAAAATGCAAAATTGCAAGTATATTTTTTTTCTCGGTGCAAGTAGACGTTTCATTAAAACGACGCGGACAAAGCTATATAGCACAGCGTGGGTATTCAAAATTCCGTTGGATATTAATTTGACAGGATAGTCTTTAATCTTGCTGTCATACCGTTGAGTGGAAGCGAAGTGGTGGGTTGGGGTTGGGGGTTGGGAGAGGAGGGGGGGGGGAGGGGGGGGGTTGTTGGGTCGAGCGGTCGAGCGTCAATGAAACGCTTAGCAATATGAATTTCTATTCCGGCCTGTCGATCGTTATTGTTTCTGCATGGAGAAGGTCAAAGGAATGGTTCTATCGGAGTGACGTAAAACGAAAATAGGCAGGAATCTGTGCGGATACAAAGCGAAGCTGGGCCGTCGATGATTCGGGGCTATTGGAGGGAGTGGGGGGGGAGGGGGCATGGACCTGTCAACTACACGTTTCGCGAGAAACGAGGGAACGCGCGCTACGCGACCGGGCGAGTCTCGGGTTTCGATCGGGCAACAAAAAAAAGCTGGAATGCAGTGAACTGGAACGGCATCTCTGTTCGAAGGCTTCGAGATTTCACGCGATTCGGAGTTTTGCAATTGTAAAGAGGGATGATGCATAATGGACCATGTCGACCGAAAAATGTAAATAATTCACTGGTCCAATTTATATCCCGACAGTGACAACCAACTCATGCGTGCTTATATTCCCGAAGAAAAAAAAGTCTATCCTATATTTATTCATCAGAACGAATGACGCGAATTTTTATCACCACTCGCCTATCGTACCCTGCACTTTTGTATCATAATATTAATTCTATACCTGACCCTTGAAAAAAATCTAGAAAAATAATGGCGAAATTCTGTCCTCGAATGGTGGTTACGGTAAATACCAGCGTTTAAATATTAGAAATAACAGTAGCAGTGGACGAAAATATACAGACAGGGTTTTTTAATATAACACGTGACACGTGTTTCGTTGAGCGAACGAGCTTGTTCTCGTTGTTGTTGTTGTTAAAACGGAGAACACGGGTAGCTTTCTCATTTGGCCTGATGAAAGAGTATTGGAATTTCAGGTGGGTGCGAGAGGAAAGTTGGCGATTCTGAGCAATTTTTGAGCGTAGGTGGAACAACTGGAGTAAACCGAGTCTATATAATTTAGCTTAAGCAATATTGCAATTTGCAGAGGTACTAGGGGTATCCACTAGACTGAAGTCCTCAATTAGAAACTACGCAAGAGATATACACTCTCTTGCACAAGTAAGCTATTTATATATATACATCGAGTACAATCAAACTCGCAGTAAAAATGATTTCCACTCGAATTATTATTATTACAAATAATTGAGCGCATCAAGAATCATCCTGCGATAAAGCCATTTAACACTCTACTTTTTTAATCATAGCAACGGTGAAACAAATGGAGTAAACCAAGTCTAGTTTGCAATATTGCAATTTGCAGAGGTACTATGAATATCCGCTAAGCCTAGGTCCCCGATTGATCCTCGAGTCAGAAGCTATGTAAGATATATAGTCTCTTACAGATAAGCTATACATATATATATATGTATACGTCAAGTGCATTTGAACTCGCGGTAAAAATTATATCCACTCGAATTATTATTATTATAAACAACTCGACGTATCAAGAATCATTCCACGATAAAGCCATTTCACACGCTAGCTCTTTTATTACACAGCAACAGCTTGGGACAGTCTCAAACGTGTTTACACCCAGAATACACAATTAAGGAGATTAATGGGAAGAGGCGAGTGTAAGAGTTATATATATATATATATATAGAACCCGGTGCAGTTAAATGGAAAAATAACCAAGAGCCTGTAAAAATGTTTATATATATTTCAGAAGAGAGCGGAGAATGATGAAAAGCTGGATGCAGGGAATGAAAGAGAAGGACGGGTATATTAGAGCTCATATCCGAATTGAGTTCATATTTCAGTAGCTCCAATGTCGGTTATAGCAACCCGTGCTCCTGGGTCGTTTCGTATTTATAGTAACTTTTAACTGAAATTTAATTCTCTTGCAAGGTACAACTGACTCGGGGGGGAGTGGAGAATAGAGAGAAAGAGTGGAAGAAGCAGGTGACACAGAAAGCGAATATTGCAGTATCATCCAATAGACCGCAAAATCTCCCCAGGCTCTCGATGCAGAAACAGAAGCAAAAGCGAAAGCTCGATCAATGGGATACTAATATCTTCCATAATTCACTCTCAGCTATCTCTCATTATTCATGTATAGCTCTGAAATTTCAATTACTCGCTTCGAAAAGTATTATCTTGTTTAATAATTTATCTTTCATCTCGTATACGTAAAGCTGTGTGTGTGTGTGTGTGTGTGTGTGTGTGTTGTATTATAACATGTTTTATATGTGTGTGTGTGTGTGTGCACGTTATTAACTCTATTGCAAAGCTCTCGATTCGACAACCCCATTAAAAACTCGTTATTAATATAAATATAAACAAAAAAGCACGTGGAAAGTTTTTCTTTCCCGCCAAAATAATTTCTAATCCGCTTAGCGAGAGCTTACGCCGAACAATACGTGTGCAGGAAGATGTGGAAATTTACGAAGGAGCTAAAGAGCTTTTTTTCAAACTAAGGACAGCAGCACGGAATCCTATCGCGTAATATGAAAATCCCTCGGGGCTTACCGAATGCAAGGGAAGCCAACCTCGGACACGCATCCCAGTAATGGAGATGTATCGCGTACCACTAAGCTATGTCACACTTCCCTGCGAGTCCTGGAACATTCGCAAAATACGCCAAAACTTCCTCCATTTTCTCCTATATACACGCTCTGAAGAAAGAGCGTTCAAAAATTTTCCATCATATTAAAAACACCTTCTTCTCCGCTTGCAACAATCGAGTTTGATTGCTCGCAAAATCATTTCAATGATTTCAATATTGTACAACGAGTGTATTTAGTTTCACGGTGAAATGGTGCTCTTCAAGAATCGTATAATAATGATGTAAAAAGGGAGGAGAGAAAAATCTCTGCACTTTTTTGCATTATAACGTTTCAAACGAGGATTTCTTCAGGTATCTCGTTCCAGGTTGTAGGGGATTAAGGGGTGGGTGGAGAGTAATACGGGTCGAATGGCATATAATTGTCGATGTAATAATGAACGTATATATATATATATATATATATATATATAGTTAGTAGGGATTTCAATGGGAAAAAGATGCGTTTGCCTCGACTATTATTATGTTTAGTGGTGAACTGGTATATTGCGTTGTATATAAACTATAAACGGAAACGCTCGGTGCAGCTGCAAAAGGTGCAATCCCCTGCTGATCGTTAATAAGGATATGCAACACTTAGTACTACCTATATATATAGATCCAACCACAGCAAACTGCAATTTCGAATCTCCGCCATTTCCTTGCACCCTGGCTCGAGTCTCAAAAGAGATTTGACTGTCCTGTATTCATCCCTTTCCTTTATCCACTTTGCCAAGACGTTTCGCAATTTACCCCCTCCCCTCTCGGCCCATTATCCTCCGTCTCACTCTTTCCACCCACACCTCGACAAATCCCCAGGATGTACCTGTAGTCACGTTTTCCCATTTCACCCACTATTTTAAACACACAATTCGATATTATTATTTTATTTCTAATCTACCTCTCTCCCCATCTAGCATTTCCCCTTTTAATCAACGTGCTAAATCAGTTTCGTTAACTTTCATCATGTTTCTACATCGATCCTGCTCCAATTTCTTGCCATTATTAAATACGCTTACCTCGGGATGTTCGTTAAAGTGATATATATATATATATATATATATATATTACAAGGAACATCTCTCTTTCTCTCTTTAGTTATTTCAAATTAATTTCCTCATGGTTGTTGGCTTCTTATTGAAATAATTGCGTAAATTCATCTATCGAACTATGTGGGACTACCAAGATGAGACACGAGAGGAATCACGAAGAAATTCATAGGTCAATTAATCTTCATCCATTCTATATTGGTGCCTGCTGATTTTGGCTATGCGCGAGCTATCTTGCAACAATGAGGAAATGGGCTTCTATAACTGATATTAGACCAACCATTTGGCAGAAGGATGAATTTCAGTTAACGTTGCTTCAAAGTCACCTTGACTTTAAGCACCCGTTTCACTTAAATTGTCTAGCGATAGAACACGTGATGCCATTCAGAATTCCATTCATCTTCAACGTCTCATTGTTTCCTCAACTACGAAATAGTGGAAATAATACTACTGATTAATAATAATTATTTAATTTACCCCATTTGCAATATATTTTACCCACTATTATTATTGTCAATGAAATCTGCATTTCAACAATTATTTCATTAATATATATACCTATATATATATATCTTTGAAAGACCTCAGGCAGATTTTCACAGAAAGCCTGCAATTTTCTCAGTATTTTAGCTGCAAGTCTATTGTGACTTTTGAGGAGACCGTTGTAGGACGGAGAGCAAGGACCGCCGAATAAAGTTGCTGAGAAAATAATAAATTGGACGGGTGGGGTTTGTGTGCGAATAAAATGCGTGCTCCCCCCACAGAGCATTATGCAGTAACTGAAAGTTGCGAGAGTAGCGAGACGATAGTTAGGAAAGTAAGGGGCAAAAATTAGACGGAAGTTGGCGTACACATCCTGTCGGATGCGTAGATGCCTCTCACCTCAGGAAAACTTGACGCTCGCTTGGAATATATGCGCAAACTTTCCCAGTCTTAACATCGCTTATTTTTAGTTTACACGAATGACTTTTTGCTCGGATGAAACCACTCTGGTATATATATACCAGAAACTCTTGATACCTGCTTTTATTTCGAAATAAATATAAAAAATATGTTATTGTTCATTTTCGTAGAATTTTCTCTCTTTATTTGGTTACTCCAATCAACAGATTGATATTTTTTAATATTTGATTAGAAAATGCAGAATTCTAAGAATTTCAACAACCCCAGTAGCACACTCTATAATAATCAATTATCTCGTTTACTTCGTTATCCCATACTCCTATATATACCAACTCAATTTCAATTAATTTTTCTTCGCACGTGTATATACACAATTGTAAACAGTTCATTATTTATTACACACGTATAACTATATAATATCTTTAGAGGAGTGAAAAGCCTGCAATGATCAAGTTCATCAAGCTTTCAGATTACCCTAACCGAGGATGACGTTGGGATTGGGTGAAAAGGGACGAGAGAGGATGAGCCTGGCACAGTTAAGGGACCACAAGGGTCGCGAATTCGTTAGTTACCTTCATTCACCAGCGGTTGATGGGCTTAAAGCTGCTACAAGCAAAACTGAATCGTCGCAAAGTTCCTAATTAAAGCTGGATCCTCTTCGTTCCGTCTCGTTATACGAAAATAAAGGACATGGTTCAAGTTTTTGTCAACTCTTATATAACATTCCTTCCAGAAATTTATTTCCACTTAACATTTTCCCATCGAAGATTCCCAATGATCTCGATACACAAAAGATCCATAGATCCTGTGGATCTTACACGACGAATCCAGTCAGCCGTTTCGAGAGCTGCTCGCCAAGTTTACGCTGCTGCGTTCCATAGAAAAGCTTTCGCAGCAATTTGCTCGTTGACCAACGAGTACTGTGCAGTACTCTCTCCTTTATCTCTCTCAGTTCCTTCTGCAATTTTCGTCAAACTGTGCGACTAGCCTATCGGCTTGATTAATCCTGAAGGATCGAGAAGAGCCAACGAGTGGCACACTCGACCTCGCAAACTTTCAAATCCTTTCTTAAATCGTCGCAAATTTTGCATCCATCGAGTTCACCTCGAGATTGCTTTTTATGCAGAGTGACGAAGAGTTAGATGCTGATGAAACTTTTCTACCAAAAATATTCTTCGAGAACAGAGTTTACCTGTCTGTGAGATTATCGAATAAAAATGATTGGAGCCATGTTAATGGTGCGTTAGAAAATCATTTGATATTCGGTAGAAGGGGGGAGGGGGATGAAATGTTATAGAATGATGACACGTTGTCAGAGTGCAAATTGTTCAAGGCGAATCAAAAAGACAAATCAATTAAACAATGAGGTCATACGGCGAATTATTGAAATTCAAGTTCGTATATTTAAATAAATCTTCATTTATGCACAATGATGAAGAATTAAATTCTTATAAAACTTTTTGTCGAAAATATTCTTCAGGAACAGAGTTCACCTGTCTGTGAGATTAACGAATAAAAATTACTGGAACCATGTTAATTGTGGGTTAAAAAATCAATAGATATTCGGTAGAAGGGGGGTGGGGGGCGAGTGTGGATGAAATGCAATAAAAGGGGGTGAAACGTTGTCGGGGTGGAAATTGTTTAAGGCGAATCAGCAAGACAAGTTAATTAAGCAAGAGAGGCCACACAGCGAATGATTGAAATTCCAGTTGGTATTTAAATGGTTCGTCGTCGATTCGGTACAAGGTACCGGGGTTCGCGTCGACGAGCGTTCATATTGAATGGAGAAAGAGGTTGGGTGGGGGAGGGGGAGGGGGAGAACAAAACACAGAATTGATCGGACTGAGAGAATCGCTGGCCAATTACACGAGGAGAATCGAAAAATGGATGACCAATAATGGCTCGTTGGTTCTCGGATGAGCGACGAATGGCGTATATCGAACACCGGTATATATGGCCGGGAACTAACTGCTTGGTAAAAAAGGTCACTGCCTGTAGCTCGTAAATATAGAGCGTGGTGTAAAAAACGGTTTGACAGATTGAGCCGGAGCCCGATTGCAGTTCACTATCATCGGGATTACCGTACATAAAAAACTCACTCAGCTTTAAGACCATATTAACACTTTGTAGGTCGAAAGGTAGAATTATATCAATTTCCGGTACAATTCTTCCAATCGCGAGGTATTTCCATGGAATCGTATATACCGATGAAAATAAATTGCAGCAAGCTTTTAAAATAATCGCCAATGCTTAAATCAATCGAAACAAGAATAAAGTGAATTTAATATATTACATATTTTTTTTTTATTGAAGAGATAAATCTTGGAAAAAAAGAAAAAGGGGAAAAATTGGAAAGAAAGGGATAAGCGAAAAATGTCCAAAGTATGTGGTGTCTATATTGATAGAGAGAAGAAAAACAAGAGACTGGAGAGTGAAAATAAATTACGCGAAAAATGTTTAAATATTTGAGAAGAAGCGAAAAATATGAGGGAAGTTTGCAGTGTGGAATGAAATAATCAAAAATTGAGTTTGTACGATCTCTGTCGAGGGAAGAAAATTGTTATATCATCACGTATAAATTTTTGGGTGAAGAGGTAAATCTTGGAAAAAGAGAAGAGGGGCGATGGAGGGGGCGGGGGGAGTGAAAAGAAAGGGATAAGCGGAAAATTGCCGACGCATGTCGTGTCTATCGACAAGAGCGAGAGAGAGAGAGAGAGAGAGAGAGGTATAAAAGGGACTGGAAAGTGAAAATAAATAGCGCAGCGAAAGCACTTTCAACCCCTCGTCTACTTTTTTATGCTTTGTCTCACGTACGTCGCTCTCGTAGGACGATCAAAGTTCCGCCGCCTACGTGCCTTAGCAATATCGAAATTATCAAATCTTTCGAAACCCCGGGAAGCATGTGAAAAAGTGGAAAACGAATTTCCTGCGCACGGAAACTCTCCGAGGGGGATAAGAAAATTCCTCTTAATAAATTTTTAATAGACGCGTCGAGCATGAAGAAGACACGTGGGATGGATGTTTTTTTTTTTCTCTCTCTTCTCCTTCTTACCTTTCGGCTCCGGCTTCTTCCTCGGCCCTTTTTTTTTACTCGACCACTGCGCCGAGTTTCCCAGTGTGGAAAAGCGTTGATAATGAAAGTTGGAATAGGCTGCATGGTTGAATGAAAGTAGAAAAAATGTCGGCTGTTAGGGAGAAAAACACGCGTTGCTTCCGGATCTTGACTACCCAGCCATCTCCCATCTGTGTAAATTTGCGCGTGTGTAGATGTATGCGCGTCGCGCACTTCAATGTTCCGTGCTATCACTCCTGCTGTATGCGTGACGTTTTAATGACCAAAACTTGGCAGAAATTATAGCAAACGCTCGAACAGTTTTTCCATTTTCACAACAAGTTTGTTACGTATATAACTATTTCCACTTTTAAATACGAAATTAATAACGTGTAACTTGGGTCAAAAATTATATTTAATCGATATTAATTCGCATGTGTATTAAAAGCATCGTTTTTTAAACGTTCTTTCAATCATGTACCATCGGCTCTTTGTAAAAACGTGACTTTTTAATGACCAAAACCCGACAGACATTATCGCACAAGTACACAATTATTTGTTCCATTTTCCCATAATTCGTTACGTGCAATACAGTTTCAGCTTCTAAATACAATACAAATAACAAATAAGTCGTTTAAAAATTTGAATTTAATCGGAACATTAAATCGGAATATTTTCGACAAAGCTCGTCACGAAAATGAACTGGTTGGCTCTAAATTGTTAACAGACCAATTCGCATATTTTGAGATTGGCGCGTTTAGTCCACTCATTGCGATCTGCCCGCCAATTTGTCACACTAATTACGCGTGCACAAAGTATATTTATAATTACGTACTTGTGGGATATATATAGCTATACGTGTATAGGTTTAATACATGAGCGAACACGCTTGTTGAGTTTATAACTCGCTCTCGTGTACATATAGACGTGAATTTGTTCATTTATTATACACGTACGAGCCTTGCACTTTTATATACCGGCTATAAATGCTTACCGGATGCTCGTTTAATTGCTTCGCGTATTAACTTTAACTGGCTCTTCACACGCGCCACAAACCGATTGACAAAAACGAGAGAAGGGGAGGGGGGAGGGGGGAGGGGGGGGGGGTGATCAGTCGAATGGAATAAATATTTAAATTTTCTCGTTCGGAAAAAAAAACAATATTTAGGAAAGAGGATTAGTGAAATTATAATTCGAGGGAAACTGTGTTGAACGAATGAGAGAGGAGAGAAATTTTATCGTAAGTTGGTGGAATGAACAGGTAACACTGTTATACGAGCTTTCGATGGTTATAAACTGCTAGTGGTTCCTGCGGCTACATTTATAGATCTGTCGAGCTCCAATTGCAAAAGTTTTGCCCCACCCTTACTCCGATAATCGCACGTAAACGTTATACTGTATAATAAACCTTTTGTCAATTCTAAACATTCCAACTTCCGGCTTTCTCTCTCTCTCTCTCTCTAGCTTCTCTAATTATGCATCGAATCATACGATAAGAGTCACGTTCAACCATCGCTTATTCCTGTTTATTCAATTCGATATTCCAAGATGCTTCCTCTTCTGAAGCTTTGTTATCGAGATGCTTCAGCAAAGTCAGAATGCTGAATGTTACATCAGAATATTGAATGTTACGAGTGAAATATTTCCAAGAGTGATTTTTTAATGCTACATTAACGAGCCGTATGATAAGAGTCATATTCTTGTTTGTTGAATTCAATATTTCAAGGTGTTTCATCAAAGCTAAAATGCTGAACGTTTTATCAAGAAACTGAACGTTACAAATGAAATATATCAAGCAGTGATTTTCGAATCCTAAATTAGTTAAAGAGTGTGCGAGAAAGAACAAGCTTAGAAAAATGTTAAAAAGTAGAAAGGAAAATAAAGATTTTGGTATAGAATTTTATTAAAATGGTGGAGAATGAAAATGATTATTCCATTATATTAGTGAAAGACTGTTACAAGTTATATAAATTTCTAGAGCATTATAAAGGTATGAAGAAAAAAGCTACGGTTCTTACGAAGCATAGGAAAATAAGCTTACATGTGCTTTCTGAAAAGGCGCATTAAATTCATCCGACTACCAGAACGAATGGTTTTTGAATGGAGTCCTCTCTCAAAGCACAAATCCAATATTTCTTATCGGAGGAATAAATGGAAGCTCCGGAGGAAAATCAAAAGCTTATAAATATTTAAAAAACAAGATACTTCGCACGAATTTCACTTGGACTTCCGACAGTTTACGTAGAATCTGATATTACGGGGTATTTTCAATCTTTTCGTAATTAAGGAAGGAGGGGATTGCAGGAAAGTCTAGACAATGCTTGATGGACAGAATAATTCCACATTACAGCTGGATCTAGTTTCAGCTAAAGAGAACGTTACTAATGCATCGCATTTAAAGCGAGATTTTTAAGCTTCGAATTAGCATGGGTACATTCGCTCGGTAAAAGTAGGATAATAATTTCTGCGATGCACGTAAGCATTAGCGCAAGCTTGCTGCTATTATTTTTAATTATACCAATCGTTAAATATCTCAAAGCAGCTCCATTCAGCGATAAAATAAGCTTTATAACTGACTATTGTACTTGCAATGTTACAATGGACTCTGTACTAAATAGTCGAGATATAATATCCATTGTAATCGTTATAAATAAACGGAAACAAAAAGACACGAGAGTGAAAGCTTTGCACAAAGAGAATTGCTATATAGTCAACTGCTAGCGAATTAATTTATAGCCGAGTGACGAAATTCGAATAAGAATTTTAAGTGGAAACAGACTGGAAATAGTCAGCCACGTTTTTATTTATCGTACTTTTGATACTTAAAACAAAACAAAAGAAATTTATACAAGTCTCAATTTCACTATTTACAACGGTGAACACACTTGGTACGAGAGTGGATTGCGTCACTGGCTAATGGAGCGTGCAACAATAGACATAAACAGACAGACAAAGGGGTAAAAGGATACTCGGTCCTTTGATTATGCAGCTGCGATTCACACAAATAAACTATGTGCGTGCGTGCACGAGCGCTATATATACGTAATTGGGCAGCGCGTGCACCAACACTAAATTTTATCCCAGTTAGAAACAGTGGAAGCCAAAATAAAGCTTCCAATGTTATCGTGCTTTATACTTTTGGAAAATGTATTAATTTAATGGTACCTCGAATATTATAAATTTCAAGCTTTTTCAGAGTTTCGATAAAACGTTGCAGCCTACGGACGGTTAGCCGAAGCTCGACCAAGTCCGCGAACGTGCAGAGACTCGAGCAGCGTGGTGGTGTGTGTGGTGGAGAGACAGAAGTATACATACTTATTTCTGTGGCAGCACTTGCAAGCTTGGGTGACAGAGGGGGGGGGGGGGGGGAGAGAGAAAGGGGGGATAGGCCGGCAGACGTTCTCCTGAAATATACGATTTTACTTACGATTCGTTCACGACGTTTCAAGCCTGAACGAGTGGTTAATGGGCAAAACAATTCCAAATTGCAATCTACGACACTATTGTATACTGCTGCATTTTAGTACATACCTTTCCTCCAAAGTAGCTACTTTTCTCCTTTAATCCATAAACTCTCCCTCTTCTTGTGCTACACGTGCAATTATAAACAGCATACTAATTTAAAAATCCAGTTAAAACCATTCCATTTCCAAGTAATCTTACAAGCAATTTTATACATTAAAGGATAAAACAATTACAATGTTTTTAGCTCTATCCCTTGGCTAGAAAGATATTAAGGATTAAAAATCCATTGTTTTGAAGATTTTTATTGCTTGAACTACCTCCTGTTCTTGCTTTATTCAACACAGGTATTGTTGAGGGGATTATTTGACTGATGAAATTCCTGGAATGGAATAATTTTTGTTTTGAATTGTAACTTATCGATATATAATGGGTTAAAAAATAAACATTTATTGATGTTTATTTGCAGAAAATTTATTCTTGTTAAGTTGCTCAGGTTGACTGCAATTTTTAATCTCAGGTCCTCTCTATACCAGAATGATGCTATATTTAATGTTTTCGTGTCTAGGATGAAAGAGAGACTATGTAGCGATATTAACGATGCACTACTGCTGACTGAGACCTCTCCATATAATTATTTATTTTGCACGATGTCTCTTTGCCTTGCTCCACGGTAGCTTCGGCACGTTTTTAGCCGGAGAGTAAAAATCGCAATGAGCGCTCTGCTCTGACGTGTATCACGGAGTTTACGAGCAGAGTGCGTCATTTCGACTCTTATTCTCAGTGAAGCAGATAAATTCGTTTTTCATGTCCGCTATGCATTTTATATGAAGATCCACTGCCTGCATTGGACAAAATCCTTTTACCTCGAACGTGCAAAATTTCAATACTACCCGCGCGTCCGATGTTTTGTCTTTCTCAGAAAATTGTATTCCACTGTCATATTCTCATTTAGCTTAAATCGTAATTACACGAATATAACGCTGATCATTGTTGACGACACACAAATCAATCAATAACACTGTACGCTAAAAGCTCAATCAAAGTACTTGTACACGATATACGATATTCTTCTCTTTATGAAAAATTCTCGTAATGGTGAATTTTATAAATGCTGAATTATATACAAGAAACACTACTACTACAATGCGCACTATTAATATCGATCCTCCAGAATTATTCTTGAAGACAACTAGACGCCATTTACAAATGTAATCAAATATGGATGAATCGCTGAAAAAAGAAATGGAAAACAGGCGGACGGAGAAATAATGGGAAGGAGGTAGGAATAGGAATCGATAAAATTGTGCGGAAATCACTTGCAGTAAAACTACATATTTATCCTTACATCTCTTGTGAAAGCAGATGAGATGGGGAATTTGTTTTGTTATTTCTCAGTGTTACCCCGACGCGTATCGCGATGGATGACTTTGTTATCGTCTCGTTCTGCACTGGGCAAAGGAAATAAAAAGTTGATTCCATTCATCAATAGGTCACTCAGCGAACCAAACTTTTCAAGGTTCGTTTTATATTGTTCACGGATGAGGCAGGGAACGCAACTCGATAAAATAAATATCGAAATATCGATATATCGAATGTACAAAACGAGAGCAGGCTGAGATTACTAGTGCAGCCAGTCTACGCTCACTATTACAAAGGGAAAACTAATACAACAGTGGCATCACTGATATCTGCAAGCATTGATCAGGCATATGAAAGAATAAAATTGATTAATAGATAAAAAAAGAGAGATTACGATTGAATCGAAGAAAAGCATAAAAATTGATTCGGCTTTGGCGAAAAGGGTGTGAAGTTTATTTCTCGGGGCATTAAGAGATCATTGAAAAAGAATAAAGCAGAGGAGTTTCTATAGGATCGGTTTTGTGCATGGAAGAGGAAGCGACTTGAAAAAAGGAGTGAGAAGGGATGGTTGAGTTGGTGGAAAATGTAAAACGGTGGAAAAGAAGGAAAACGACGACGACGACGACAACGACGTAGCGGTGGTGGTGGTCGCTGTCGTTGAAGAAAACGCCGCTCGATGAAAAAGTCGTTGGTGGCGCCCGCCAGTCTGGCCAATATTTTACTATCCATCCCCACCCCACTCTCTCCAAGCCCCACCTAACCCAACCAGTCCCCAGCGCCAACATCATCCGCTGCTTCTTTCGTGCTGGATCAGAAGGGACGAGCAATGAAAGTTCCGTAGGGGTGAATAGAGGAGGGAGGTATCAAAGGGAAATAGGAATGAGACGCGAAGACGGAAGAGAGCGGTTTATTGGAGAATGGATATAAAGCGAGTGAGTGGGTGGAGAATTGCCAAACAACCTGCTTGGCTTGCCTTGTGTTTGCTAACTGCGTGAAGAAGCACCAAAGGATACAATCGAGAAGGAAGAATAAACCAAATATTACAGCTTAGGGATAGGAAAGTGTATTAAGTAATTGTGGACGATTGAATTGTGATTTAGGCCCGGTTCCACAAGCCTTGTTTAAACTGGATTAAGTTAATTTTGCTATATTTTATGTCACATAGAATATAGCATAATTAACTTAATCCAGTTTAAACAAGTCTTGTGGAATCGAGCCTTAGAGTGTAAAAGGGCATATTATTACCAAGGAGATTTCGATGCTCGAATATCAACAAGACGATGGGTGAGACGGTAAGACGCTTGTGTCGTAGATGGCCAATTGGATGTTTTGATGAATGGAATGGGTGGGGAGAGAGAGTTAAGATGGCGTATGGCGCGTCGTGTATACTTTACGGCAGATAGCTTGGGGCCTGCAAGGGAGAAGAGTGGGGAATAAAGACAGAAGGAGGGGGAGTGAAAACGTGGAAAACTGGAGCAAGATAGATGAGGATCGAAGAATACGGTGGATGAAACAGGAAAGCGCGGGAGTTGGGTGGAAGAAGCAAGAGATAAATGAGAAGACTGAGGAGAAGGAGCATGAAAGAGATGGAATGCATTCGTCGGGTGCTCGCGTTTGGCTATCCCCATCCCGTCTCTCGATGGAAACGTTACTACTTTCGTGGATCTCCCACCGAGTGAAGAAACGCCATTTACCATTGGGACGAGTGCAGACGATCCCGTTCAATTTAGAGTTGCGCGCCTTTTCCAACCTCCTATGCTACCTACCGCTCCCCCCCTCTCTAATCTACGGCCCTTTTCATAAACCCAATGCACCTTTTTCACATCTCGCTTTATGAAAAGCACCCAACGTTTTATCGTCCTTACCTCGTATGGTCCAGCACCGAGTTTTGATGCTAATTTTTATTCTTCTAACTATTTCTTTCTCCTCGGTCATATAACGCAGTACGAATATTGTATATTAATAATGGTGAGAACTCGATGGTTTTCGTATCATAAACGTGAAATCAACGCGCAACGCCGTTTTCCCTTTATAGTGGTGTAGTGCTACGTTGCATACGCTTGTTGACTTGAGAGACCCAATAAAAACAACTTGATATTTTCAAGTCTCTCTGTTAGTAAACACGTGAGAGCGTGCTAGACAAATAAACCGGTTTTTCTGCGATATGTTATTAAACAGCGAATATTTGCTGACTAATTAACAGACTGTTCTATGTGGCGTTAGGTTTTACATTAAACAAATATCGCGACAATATTGTACCTATACGTATTGTGATATAAATTGCAATTGAGTTACTGTTTGTATTTTTTAATTTACACCCTGTTCACATGCATACTGTGTTTTCTATTTTTGTCTCATGTATAGATATATGCTTCCGTTCTAAACAATTGAAGAAGGCCAGCCTAGTTGCATTCTTATAGCACGAGATTTCTTACAATTAACAGTAGTTACCTTCTCTTCAACAACTCTGTTTCCCATGTGAATTATTCAAACAACTTCTTCGTTGAAAGCGACAGCCTTATTCGGAATCTGATCACAACGATAATGTGATTTCTAGAAATAGTATTGGAAAGCTTTCTTGTATAAAAGACAGCGGAAATTTTTTATCTATAGGTTAAGCAAAGGTGTGAAAATATATTTTATTGAAACATTTTAGGATTTGGATTGAAGGCTTATTTCCTAAAATGTAATTGAAATTTTACAGCGTCTGAATTATTGTTGGATCGAAAGGAGTTTCCGGAATGAATTTCTGCGAAAACTGCTTTATATTTTAAAGCGCCATTCGACGTCGTGACGTCAGCACGGCGAACTAACCTCACCTTAACTACATTTCAGAAACGAGTGGGTTGCTTCGTTTCATCTTGCAAAATTGTGTTTCGCTAACGCATGCACGCGCGTAAATAAAAAATTACATTTCAATCAACAAATTTCGTGGAATATCTAATATGTAAACATTTGTTAAATAAACCTATCTTGTTCCATTAAAATATCTATTTCTCTTAGAAATACCTTTTAAACAAATATCATCAAAAGACAAAAAAATACCCTCAAAACCACTATATTAATTTAAATAAAAATCCATTTTGTCGAATACACGGATGAACCAAAATCCCTAAAAGAATCCAATATATACTTTCGTGGTAATGAAAACCTACTAAAACTGGATAAAAAATATTAAAGTAATTTAAAAAAATAAAACATCTACGAAACGCACGTACCAATTCAACAAAATATTCCGACTAAAATTCAATCCTTGGTTGAACTGAAATCCCTAAAAGAATTCAATATCTATTTTAGTCTTATTAAAAATATCTCCTCGGTGCAAAGGAACGCTTGAAATAAATTCCAATCCAATCTCACTCCCGATCTTGCAGTATAATATTAATTGCTATGTGGAGCGCCCCAAATTTATAACGCATCGTTCTGACGTTAAATTGGCGAATTGCTGAATATTTGGAGCGTTTAATAAACAGCTAGCTAACGCGACTGCAAGGAGTTGTTTGAAATGGATGAAAACTAACTAACAAGTCTAGAGTCTTATCCTCTGGCTTGATGATAAACTATAGCATCGCGTATACTATAATATGATCAGACTTGTACGAATTGCTCCAGCAAATTCAGAGTGCGAACAGTAAGCAAGCACTTCCGAGTTCGTTGGCTGGTTGAATCGATTATGCACCTATATAGAGCCTTAGAAAGACTTTAATACTCTTGTCAGCCTTCGTAATCCGCTTTGCAATAAGCTATCAGCACCAGTGTCCTCGAAAAAATCTACTAGAGCTTCTTTCTCCCTTTAACGATAAAATACTTTATCATAATGATATTTGTTGAAAGAACGAATTAATGGATCGATGAAAAATGGATTAAAATGATCTGCAATTATTTTCTTACAACCTCTCTTTAAATAAGATATAAACTTTTAACGTGTAAACTTGAAGGTAAGAGAAGATGCTACCAAGAGATCAGTGTCCTTGAAAAAATCTATCGAAGCTTTCTTCTTCATCTTAAACAATAAAATACTTTGTCATAATAATATTTATTTAAAGAATGAATTAATAGATCGATGAAAATGACTGTACGGTTAAAATTCTTTTCTTCAGTCTCTCCTTAAATAAGATATAAAGCTGTAACGTGTAAACTTAAGGGTAAGAGAAGATTAAAGTGGAAGTGGCTTAGTTAGTGTCGTTGGCACCAAAGTGTCAAGAGCATCTTACTCCTTCTTTTTATATAACTCAGTCCTTCAACGAGTCGACAAGCTTCAAATTGGTCCACGAGTCCTTCGATATTTTGCTGTCCAGGTAAATTTTTTTGCTCGGAAAGTAAAATTTCATAAACTTATTAAATACGAGTTGGCATCATTCTCGCTCCACCAGTTGACCAAACGGAGAAAAAAATTAATATGAAAGCATGTAATCTCGAAAATTGAACTATTCAGGGTCAGAAGCAACTTGGAGCATAAGCGAGGCATGACTTTTGATCCCCAATTTAAGCAAAAGCTCCGGAAGTATAAGTAGATGATAAAATTACTCAGACTGAACTCTGCAAAATTAAATCTCAGAAAATTGCTAAATTACGTAATTTGGCATTCCAAAAGTTCTTTTACACTCTTTGGAGATTCAGCCTGGATGGTATTTAATTTTTTGCTTTTAATCAAATCCAGGATATTAATTTTTTGTGCGTTTCTTCTTGTAGCTATATCGATAAGTACCGTTGAAAAGAAAAACTGGTTTTTAATTACGTCTACTAAATCTTTTTGTCGTTACAAAGCTGTACGAATATGCGGTAGTATCTTATAAATAAGCTTCCGAATACTTTGATGTCAACGAGTGTTTTCCAATTTTTTTTTGTTTGCAAAAGGCAAACGCAAAGAGAATTTTATTTTATCCCTTGAAAGAAACCCTCAATGACGTTGCGAAAAAAAAGTACTCTCTCCCATGTAGCTCAGCTCGTTGCTAGTTGCATAAATGATTATGTAAAATAATTTCTCATGTTTATACAGTTTATTTTTTGAATCAGTATTAATTACAGAGGAATCAAATATAATTGGTACGACATGGTGCTTCTCACAAGTGCTTCAGTTAATCGAATCATTTATGGTAAATAATTAAAATCATAGTAACGTTATTAAATAATATAGAAGGCTTCTTCTTAGAATGGGAGGGTTAGAAAAGTGGAGGGGGATATTTTATCTTGAAAGTATTCGCTGCTCCCCTCCATTATTTCCATGATGAATTTCATATGTAGATAGTTATAATTGTAAGACACTGAAAATTTGCTCGAGTTAACAACCTTAATCTTCTTAGCATTACAGAATGATAAAAAGATATAAAGCGAATAATGAATTTGAGAGAAGCGTGGTAAGCATTTAATGCAGTAAATTGATTTAAAAGAAGTTTTAGGCTAGCGGTTATGCGCGATAAGAGATAAAATACGCAGTTTCAACCGTAGCCGTATAAACACTCCACCTGCAGCAGCAAAATCTCTAAACACAAGTTCTGCATTACGGTGCCATAAAATGGGCGATATTACCACCTTGATCCGAAAAGCGAACGAGCCAAGTTTGTGCATTTAGGAAAGTCTCTTCTTTTACTACATTTTACAATGAAGAATTAAAAGGCTTGTTTGCAATTGCAGCTATGGATACATGTACGTACAAGTGAAAACAAGTAAGAATACAAATTATCTAAATGATTAATTTATTTAATCGTGTCTTTTCCGGTGACTATTTTTTTATTACAATTTCCAATGTGCAGAATTGAAAATCTCGTTTATAATTTGAGCTATGGATAAATGTACAGGTAAAAAGAAGCAAGAGTATATATATTTTCGTCTATGGCGAGTATACTTTTTACTACATTTTATGGCGAACAATTAAAAACTTCATTTGCAATTTGAACCATGGATACATGTACAGGTAAAAAGAAGCAAGAATACAAATCATCTACTTAATTAATTTAATCGTGTCTTTTAGGAAGAGTATCTTTTTTTACTACGCTTTACATTGAAGAATTAAAATCCTCCCTTACAATATGTACACGTGTACAGGCAAAAACGAGTAAAAACACAAATGGTTCGCTTGATCAATCAATTCAAAAATACATATTCTATGACGAGTAAACAATAAGATAAAATTTCTTTGAAATTTTTGTCAGCAAAATTAATTCTCGAAAATTCATGCCAAATTTTTAAACTCGCTCGCGTTTATTAAATAATAGTGGATGGATTTCTGTTGGTGAAAAAATGCAAGAAGCTGTTTTGCACCGGTCGAGGAGGAAGTAAAAAGAAAAGGCTCGTAAGGTGAGTGGGGTATAAGGCGAGAAAGTATAGAGAGGGTCGAAGGAGAAGAAAGGAGCTTGAATAGAAGAGAAAAAGAGAGAGGGGGGGGGGGGAGGGACTGGCTTCTCGGTGCAACGCAAACTACGTCGCGGCCTTGCATGAATATTTGAAAGAGTCGACGAAGCTGACGGCAAAATTGAATGGACTGCTACGTCAAGGACCACACGGGTAAAATAGTCAAATTCACCTCTGCTATCGGCACAGCCCGATTTTCCATTTTCTTCATATCCTTCCTTCTCTTATATTAATGTAATTACCCAGAGAGTCCTGTCACTGGCCAGTTTACCTCATTTTTCCCATTCTCTTCCAACCCCTTTACTAAAATATCGCTTCCACTTTTAATCCCACGGTTCGATTAAAAAAGGCTCATGTTAGCCAAATAAAACCTTTTTTCAACCTCACACTCGCCGTTGGATAATAACAGGCAGTGTAGCGAACTTTGCATCCCTCTACCAATTTTATACACACTTTTTCTCCCAAGTTTCCCTCTTCTTAAAAACTGAGAAAAAAATATCTTGATATCAATCAAGTATTTCTTTGATCCGTTGCAAACAAATATTCAATAGAATCGAAGAAAAAAATTGGTTCAGTTATGCATATTTTGTCGCAAGAAATTAATAATAAAGCAAATTCAAAGTTGTTGTTCGATTCTATTCAATATGTTTTCCAACGGAACAAAGAAATATTTAATTAATTTCAAGATAATTTTGCTGTTATTACATTATATTCCTTACTGCTTTAATTATCGTAACCTTCAAAAGCCAGCTCTCAATCTTCGCTACTTGTTTTGCTTTTGGGAAAAGATCGAATGTTTACTCTTTGTACGGAGAAACAGTAAGTATAAACAGAAAAACAAGTTTACATTTTGAAAAACATAGAAAGAAGAGTCGTCTTCCGAGTTCCGAGAAGGATGTGGGTTTCTCGTTACGAAGGCGAAGGATCATCGGCCAGAAATAAACAAACCTTTGTTTGGAATGGTCGTGGTGAGTCGTGCATCGACCGAGGAAGGAAATACAGGACATTCGACGCGACTATGACTGTAGATTCAATTACTGCTTACACAACAGCAAATTATCCGTAACATTTGCCATTTAGCTTCCAGTCCAAGCGGATAACTCATTAAGAAAACGTTTAATGGCCACTGCAAGATGTTCCAGACATTCGCACAAAACATATATTACAAACTATCTCGCGTATCGGTACAACTAAGCCAAATTCACTTTACTAAATATTTCCTGAATTTCAAACTTTCCTTCAATCGCTCCCATTAAAACGTATTCTCTTAACTTTTCTAAAGCTGTCATCTCGCCTGGTACCAAAAGCTCCTAAAATCATATACTTTTAGGAGATTTTAATAAGTGAGCTACACCAGTTTCACAAAAACAGTTTTTACAGCTTTATTTCCATAATTTACAAATCTGCATTTATATATTTATTCGAAACCTGGCTTCTCTGTACAAACCTGATTGATCCCAATCCCAACCAATTTCATTTTTAATATTTAACGCGTAAAGCAGTTTTAACGTTGATTCGTCATCCTACATAACGGAGGCAGCACACGCGTTTCGACGCAATGTTTATGACCGAAATGAATAAACGTGCCCAAGCGTGAAAGCGGCAGCTTTTCACGATAAGATCCAAGGGCCATGATACACGCTGTTGTGTGCCGACTCGGTAACTATACTCGACTGTACAAATGTTCGCATAAAACGTTTTTAACCGATTGTTTAAATGTTTCGTAGAAAAACACTTACGCGTGTATCTCGGTTTATTGTTTACAAATTACACCTAATTCAGCATAGGACTGCAATTATATATGTACGTGGGTACGCTGTTGATCGAAAACTCGATTCCAGGAAAATCTTGCATCCCTGATCGAACGTGTTCCACCCCCAAACACGATTTAACGATCCGTGCAGACGGTTTACCGCATTTCAAAACAAACCGTTGTTCATAAAACATTTATCCGACAAATTTAGCTAATGAGATTTTCTCATGAACAAAACTACAAAGGTCAGAAAGTTGCGAGTGTTACAAAGCGATTAATTGATTTTTAGCCGATGGAATTATTGCATTTTCCGGAGCTTTTCACGTGCGTCAATGCTTTCATCGCGCTTTAGGATTGTTCGGTGTCTGTAAACGAATATAAGCCATACACGAGCCATTTGAGAAATTGAACGAATCGAACCATTCGGTCGTACAATTTATGACTCAATGCGCTTAACTATCGAGTTTATCTCGATTCGGTCCAAGCGATTTCTTTCGACTCCCGCGCCCCGCTCTTGCCACAGCTCCAAAGTAAATAACAAATATTTATTCCCTTTACAAAAATTGGCGGGAAAACACGGAGCAATTTTATTACGGTATAAGAAACGAGGAGGACGTATCTCCATCAAATTTTCTTGTCGACCACGAGACCTGCAATTTCCTTTGGTTAATTTAACTTTCTTGGTGCTTCGATCGTTTGGCAAAATAATTTGGCGTGCGGCTATTGTTGGATTTTTTGCAAGAGTGATATAAGGAAAAACTGGTCGGGCGAATTGTTGAGTGGGCGGATAGGTATGACACATAGGGGAAAGTTGGTAGCTGAGTGCAGTGGCATGCACTGGAAAAATAGTTTTCTCGATATATAGTTTCAATTATATTTTCTGTACCGAGGAAAATAATCGTTTGATTTAAATAAGTGTTTATTTCAATAGCCGCAGATAAAAATATCCACTCGATATTAATAATATTTAATTAAATCAATTATAATTAATTTGATTCGAGCGATTATTGTTTAATTGATTCAATCGTTTATTCAAAATAAGTTAATATTTATTTGCGGCTATTCTAATAATATTTTATTTGAATCAAAGAATTCTTTTCTTCGTGATCGATGTACGTGGTAAAAGTAGATGAAATTTCGAAGTATGTTAGTTTTGTTAATAAGTAATTGATCGAAATTTGCACTAACTAAATTTCGTTTTTAATGAGACAATTTACATGCGTTAATTTTATAATGATTCAATTATAACGTTTATTTCGTCTACATAATTTCTTATTTTCAAGTTTTCATGCTCGATATCGGCAAAATTTCATGGCGAATTGGAATCGCAGAAAATGGCAAGTTAACTGGGATTACTAGGGGAAAGCATAACTTCATTCTCGCGGGATAGCGGAAATCTCGTCGGTAGCGTAAGGTTCTATTTGCAGTCATTGCATAGGGAAACTTATATCGCGATGGAGTTATCATCCCTGGCGAATATAATCTGATTTGGTTATAAAATTTCACCTATATCTACAACATAAAATTGCGATCCACCTACGGAGGAGGAATCTATCCAATAGTTACTTCCCAAAATTTTCCTACACCAAATATCTTCGAGTTTATATCTTGTGAAAATCCGTAAACTCAAATTCCATAATTGTTACTTTTTCATCATTTTGAGAAGATAAATAAATATAACAAACCTAAATATCGAGTAGATGAATTTTAAAAAATTAGTGGATAAGTAAAGAGTGACATTATACAAATAAAAGGAGGCTATCAAATGATAATGCGTTTGTAAAAAAAATGTTTGAAATATTGTGCTACGTTCATTCCTCTCACAGTAATCGATCTATAATTTTTTAACACGATCTCTTACAATATTTGGACATTATTCTTCCTTACCGACTTATATATAGAATATCTACAATTTTCCTGTGAAAATCCCTAATTTACAATTGGAATTCCATAGTGAAGAAAAGTCCAGGTACAAATTATACACTTTTTTTAATTTTCTCGAATTTTTCTCAGAAGGAATTAAGTGGTGAGAATGAAGGAGGGGAGGGGAGGGGAGGGGTAGAGGGGGTGGCGAGGAATAGAAATTTGATATTAAGTCGATATTAGCCCGCGCAATGGGATTAGAATGGCATTAAGGAGACTAGGAAAAATTTGCTGGAAAAGAGGTCAGATGTTGGGGGATCACGGATCTAATAGGATTTGCGTAGTTGATGCTTGACGCTATAGCAAAGGGGAAATTCAGAGTTCATGCACGCCTGGTGCCCCTAGACTTGGCATACAAACGGCGTTATACGACAAAATCGATTATCCCAGGGAAATAGTGAATCAGCTATCGATCCCAGACAAACGTGCTGACCCACTGCTACCCGGTTAAACAAATCAATCGCACAAACTCTCTCTCTCTCACATTCTTCTATTTCGACCATTTCATTAAATCCAATTATTAGTCAACCTCGAAAAACGGTTACTCGCCAGCCATGCAAGCCTAACTAAAAATTTATATTTCTCATTCCTCCAGTATTCTATTTACCTTTCATATCGGATTAAACGAATTCAGCTGCATTTATTCCAATCGTGTTTTTATTTCACCGTTCAAAATCAAAACAAACATCCTCTGGCTCTCCGTCAGTCTCTACTCGTTCATTCTTGTAGCTAAGAATAATAAATAAGAGGGAGAATTAGAATAATCGAAATACCACATGAATTTTTTATACTGCACGAGAATTATTATGTTCGACCGCACATCAATCTTTAGCTCTAACAAGTAAATTTTTAACAGACTCAGAGCGACCTATGTGTTCCAATCGTGTTTTGATTTCAACGTTCAAAATCAAAAGAAACATCCTCTGGCTCTCCGTCAGTCTCTACTCGTTCATTCTTGTAGCTAAGAATAACAAATAAAAGGGAGAATTAGAATAATCGAAATACCACATGAATTTCTTATATTCCACGAGAATTATGTTCAACTGCACAATACAACAATCTTTTACCCTAGCAAGTAAATTTTTAACGGACTCAAAGTGACTCTGTTTGCAGTGCAAAAGTATAACAAAAAATGTGCCATCTGTAGAATTAATAATACACACATTCTCGATACATCCACCAGCGGAATTGCATTTTTTTTCGGCTTCCTCGCAAAAGCTTCGTGTTTTCCACTATTTATACCGGAAAGTTAATATAGCGAAATATAGAGCTGCACACACACAGCGTATAAACTAAGTGAGATGTTCGAAAGAATTTAATATCGAGTCGATTGAACCGTAAGAAAATTAGAATTACACAACAGTTTCTAGATCGAAATGAAAGTATACTATATATATAGTGTTGTGTATGGGATAATGAGAATTTTATAACGATGCTTTATAACGTGAAAAATAAAAGCGTTTTTATTATACACGTAACGCGCCAACACAGGAGCGATTTTTAATTCTAAATCAAGAGATTAATGTGAAAAATTGTCGTTCAATGTATCATCTTTATTTTATGTAGTACGGAAGATAAGAAGTAAAAAATGTAAAAAGGGAGAAAAAACGTAATATCGATTCAAAATGATTCGAAGCTTGACGCGGAGGAGAGGCAAGAGAAAGGTTAATAGAAAATCGATAAACTTGGATTAAAGGTGCATTGACTAGACCAGTCAATCAAACTGACTTGATTGAAAATAGAATTTTCAAGGAAGACGTTGGATAAATAGGTAATGCCTACAGTATTGCATAATTTGATGAGTATGAGGGATGTAAACAGGGGAGACGAAGTAAGAAAAATAAAAACAGATACTCGATGCACGGATAATAACAAGAGCAATAAAAGTTTATTAAAAATAAAATAGAGAGACAACGTACTGCTCGTACGGTATAAAACACAAGATAATCGTATAATTAAACCTCCGTTACAGTATTTGGTTAGAGTAAGCCAGTACGGTCGGAAATTTTATAGCATGCAATTTTTATTTTATTTTATTACTTTAAAAACATGTTACGTACTTGTGTAATTATTAAAGTTTTCTAGCGTGGTCTTTTTATTATTCTCATCAATTGGAATGTAAGTTAGAAAAATAAAGATTTTACATATTTTATTTCAAGTTTTTCATCCAGATATATATGTATATATATAGATGTTGGGTTAGGTACTAGAGCTCATGTGTTGTGAAATCGTAATTCCAATACAATGCTGTAGCTCAGGCTTAAGCGTCATTTTGAATGATTGTCGTTATTTAGTGTGTCGAAGGTATCAACTTTGTAAACTGTACAGAGATACTGGGTTAGACTGGAGCCCATATGTGCTCTAAGATCGTAATTCCAATAGGGTACTGTAATTCAGGATTAAACGCGATTTTGAGTGGTCCTCATTATTAACACATCTGAAACGGGGGTTCTAGTTTCCCGACGAAAGAAAATGTATCCTTTTTCAAACGAAGAATTTTCAGTGATCGAGGAAAACACTTGTTTGCTTAAAACAAGAATTTTTGTTGTCCGAGGAAAACAATTATGTTTTCAAAACAAGTTTTCATTGCCCGACGACAACGCTTTTCTTCAAAATAAAAATTTTTGTTGACCGACTAAAACGCTTCTTTTTTCAAAACAAGAATTTTCATTTCCCTATGCGAGTGTGTCGATACATAACTACACAAATATTGTTGCATCACTAAAATTCTAAAATACCTCAATTTATATGAAAATTAAAAAAAATAACTCCAAGCGAATGTGAGGTGTGGTGTGAAAGGCGTAAAATCTTTAAACTGTACAAAGAGATGCTGGGTTAGCCTAAAACCCACACGTGCTGTAAAATTAGAATTCCAATAGTGTATTGTAGCTCGGGTTTAAGCATGATTTTAAAGTGATATTTATTATGATGACGGTGTGAAATGTGTGAGAATTGTACAAAATGTTCTTCTTATTTTGCTAGATGCATAATAAAAGTACACAGCAATGATCATTCCAGACTACATATTAGAAACGTATACTCCTCCCATCTGGTATCGTATATATTCGAGTTAAGGTGACCTGGAGACGCGAGTATAGCCAGCAGCAAAATAAACAATTGGCGTCGATATAAACCTGTATTCGCGTCGCGACTCGCGATCCAGCAATGTGAAAGTAACAGTGGCCAGGCAAACTTCACTGTGGCTCTAACCAACTAATGAACCAAGAATCATGATTAAATTCATTATCTTTCTTATCCACCCTCCCTCTAAATGAAATCAATTTTAGGTCACAAACTTGCAATAAAAATATTACTTTACTATTCCAGAAAGCAATTCAAGTTCAATTTAGACTAGTGTCGATGGATATTTTATACTTTTATATATTTTCTGGCAGACAGAATTAGTTGTAAAAATAATTTCAAGTTTTTTTTAATGCATTATTTATGCACTTTAGCCTGACCCTACAAAGTGGTATATAGAGATAAATCAAATTAATTAAATTAAATGGAGAAATGTAGGCATATAAAGTATGGTAGATCTAAAAAAAGAACAATACTGTTGGACACTGTAATTGTTGAGATTCTTTTTTCATGTATTTAATTTAAAATTTTTATTACGTTTTAAAGGATAATTGTTAATTATTTTAATTAATAGCATCATTTACTTAGGCCTGTTTTCATTTCTTCACCATTACTTCCATTAAAATTTTGTTTTATAGGGATAATAATAATTACTTACCGTCTTTTATTTTAAATGAAAGTATTATTTTTAGGTCTTATTATTCAGGGAAGAAATTGAAACTGCATCTGAAAATTAAAATATACGATTTCCACGGCGTTACGCCGCGCCGAGATGGGCTTTATGTTAAATCAAGGAGAATTCCAATCTTAACCATTTTTTATTTATTAACTCCTTATTACAAGTTTAGTAAACGCAAAGTTTTTGTAAATATAGTAATTGCCGGGAAGATTATTGTACATTGACAGATTAGTCTTCTGCTATGGAATGTGGATAAGCCTTTGTGTAAATAAAACAGTTTAAAAAGTTTTACAAACAGAAAGTTATACCAAATGATCGTGTTGAAATTCTGCATTAAACAATGATTCCACGAAGTCTGCGACCTTGATGCTATTCAATATCGATCCTTATTCTGCAATTCCATTCAATTTGCGCAGCCTGTTATTCGTGAATTTAGTGTCATACGGCTCTAATCAAACTTCGTCTCGACATCGATCCTTAATATTTCATTCAATCATTTAGATACGCGAGAAAAATTTATTAATGCTTCTATGTATCTCTAACTTCTACAGTAATTCCCGTTGAATAAACATCAATACAATCAGCAAACTTGGATTTCATAGACGCTAAAGGATATTTAAAAGTACACAATTGTACTACCAGTCCAAAAATTACACAGATATTTATATAAACACGATATATCGATTGGATTTTAAAGATATTCTGACTCTAAATACAATCAAAAAGGCTGGATACACATGTATAAACATGTATAGTTTGAAAGACTAGTTTTTAAAACTTTTAGAAAATTGTCAAGATATCGTAGTATTCAATGTTTAACTCTGTGATTGACAAGTAGTATGGAAGAAACTGTCAAAATAGTATTGTTGTGATACTTACCGGTAAATCACACGCATCGAGAACTTGAGCAAATGCGCAGAATACCTACCGGGTTATTCTGGCAGAATCGAGAAAAATTGATACTTTAAGGATTGACAAACTTACCTCTTCGGCAAATTCAAAATCCCCGTCGAATTTCCTTTTGGCAAGGACATCACCGACAACGAGGACGAGAACGATGGTAGAAAACACCCACGTAAATCGCATGGTTCCTCTTGCACGAGGCACGGTAATGTCACTTTGGCCCGAGTACCCAGAGGAAAAGGTCGGATGGGAGCAGACAGAGGGTCAGACGGAGAAAGAAGGACTTTAGAGAGAAAGAGAAAGAGATAGAAAGAGAGAGAGAGAGAGAAAGAGAAAGAGATGGGTCTTGCGAAAATCCCAAAATGGCCGAAAGGCAGGGGTCACAATTACCACTGCACAGAAAAGCAGAAAAATTCGCCGAAGAATTTTGTGCCACGGAGAAACGCGGGAACTTCCGGTTTAACCGCGCACTTTATATTACACACACGCACGACAATTGTTAAAGAGCGGAAGCGCCCTGCTCGATGGCGGAACAAGTTGTGACCAGGGGGCGGAAACTCTCTGCAAGATAGGTAAACCCGTAAAGCGTAGTTCGTCCAAATTTTCGAGTGGTGAGATGGCGCTAGAAGCACAGGAACTCTTTGCATGTGTAAGTGTGTCCGTTTATGTGTGTGTATATATATATGCATACGTAGAATATATACTATATATATAAGTCAATCCAAAAGAAAACACCAAAAAATTTAATTTAAATTTTTATATTTTTAAAATATCAAAAATACATTTGCTTTCTATAAATACATATATAACAAGAATATTAACAATAAATATAAAATTAAACATATTTTCCTTAAAAATTCATATAAATAATCAATTATCACAATAGTCATTTAAAGAGTGATGGAAAATGTAATCAAACTTCACAATTTTCTGCAGTTTGCTTGATGTAATTAATTAATCGAAGTTTTCAGTCTTTTGTTAACATTTATATTAAATAGCGAAGTACATAATCTAGGTTTTGATAATTTTTCATGTCACTCTTCAATTATAAAATTTAATCTCCCAAAGCTGCTCTTGTGCTCTCTTAAAGGTAATTCTAGATATTTTAGTGGAACTGGTTGCTGACTAGCTGTCCATATATAATTAACTATACTCATCTTTTGATATCAGACTCTTTGAAACAATAGTTTATTATGGTTTGATTTTATTCTCACTTTTGCTTCTGCGTTGATTGCTGCTCTTTTAATGGTCTCTGTACTGTTCCTTTTTTTTCACCTTTTTCCTTTTTTAATGTTTTCAAATATTTATTTTGTGCTTCCTTTGCAAATAAATTATTTCCCACTCGTTGTTCTTTTCCTTGCAATATTCTATTAATATTGGTGCACCATCTCACAATATATTGAGCTAATATCACTTGCATAAGCAGTGATTTTAAAAGAATATTGTGTTTCTCACAATTAATCCATAGTAAATCAAGCTCTATCCATAACATTGTCTCTAATTTTGTCCATAAATTTTTTGTCTCTACATTCTTTTTCATGTTTTGTTGTAAAACTTCTTGCGCTTTTTGGAATACTTGGACTACATTGTTGGTGGGCTGCGTTTCATTATTTACTAAACTTTTTTCACAATATGAACAATTTTTTATCTCTGTATTTTGTAATAGTTTTATGACCATTTTATTTAGAGTCGTTATCTTCTCCATATTCATATTATTAATATATTTATCTATTTCCTCTTTGGCATCATCTATTATAATTTCTTCAAATTCATCTTCATTGTCTTGTTTATTAATCTGTTCATTTTGTAACATAGATTTTAATGTGAAGAGCAAATCTCCATTGCATACATCTTCACAATTTGTCTTTCGTGTTCTCTTTGTTGTCAAGTTATTAATTAACAATGCTTTGTAATATGTTTCAAATTGAGTGCAAGTTGGAATGCTGTTGTTTCTTCCAAAGGTTCTTATCTGACCAAAAAAATTCTCCAGTGGATCTTGATTGATCATCCTGGGTTTTAAAGAAAGAAATCCTTTTTCTTTCATCATGTGCCATAATTTTTGGAAGCCTAGTATTGTACATTTCCAGTTTTTTAAACATGGTGGGTTCTTCACTGGCTGTTTGGTTTTTTTATCAACGAATCTCATATCTTCTAACTTAACTATAGCACTTTTCCAGAACTCTTCATGTTTACTATTTACTTTCACTATAGTTCTCAACGGTGCTTCTGGTGTCTTTGTGGTATATCCATTCACTGAGTCAAAAAGATCATTAAAAAATTTAAGCATTTCCGCAGTGTTTTGGCCTTCTTTCTTTGGAATTTGGAGGGGACCCTCTTTGGAAATTATATGACCTATAATTTAAAGAACATCAGAAAATAACTTAATGAAAGCTCACAAATATAAAGTAATAGAAAAAAAAACAAAAGTTTACCTTTAAGCTTTGTATGGTACATGATAAAACTAGCCATAGTTTTACTTAAAACTTGCGCAGCATGCTTTACTCTCATTTTTTTTATTTTCTTAATCACCACATGCTCCGCTGTAATTTTAGGCATCAATTTATATAAATGATCCATTGAATCCATCTTATATGCCGTTTGAACTATATCCCATGAAGCTATTTGCCTTTCATTTTCATTTTTATTCTTAAAGTTAATTTCCAGATCTTTTGTCAACATATTATTTCTTATAGACTTTATTAAGTGCGGTGGGTCATATATTGGTACAATTTCCTCTCCAAATAATTTAATGCAGTAGTCTGTCAAAATAAATTTTGTTTTAAAAAATTCAGTTTACATGTAAAGAGTTATTATTCGTTATAAATTAAGTACAATAAATAAAAACATACCATTTTCATTTTCACTGCGGAAAGATTCCCTTTTCAATTTATTTATAGCAGCAACATTTGTTCCTGCTTGATCGCAGACAAAAGCAAGAACATGAAGACCAGATTCTAATACTGATTCCAATACTCTTTTAATGCAATCAACTAATTGGTTAGTTTTAGTTGCAGCATCACAAAAGAAATAGGCTAATGGAAACTTCCATCCAGAATGTATGCCACGTACCATGAAAATTAGAGCATGGTCAGCAAACTTTGGTGTTCTTACAAATCCAAAGTCTTCAAATCCTGTTATGTAAGTTTTCGTGCTGTTATAATCAACATGTGCACTAAGTGCTACTTCATCCCACATTAAAGCGCAATACTTTTCTTTCTCTGACATTTGTGTCACTGATTCCTTCAAATGTTGATTTATAAATTTCATCGGACCAGGATAAGTATTAATTTTCTGCAGCATTGTACGTAATGTTCTAGTGGCAGGAAGATGGAACATTTCTCTTAAAAATAAATATGCTCTTGATGATTGTTTCCATAATGAAATAGCTAGGATCTTTTCATCCAAAGTATATCTTCGCCCCTGCAGAAAAGGTTAAAAACATATATTTGTGTGTACATTTTCTATGTGAATTTATTCATATACGACAGTACATAACATTTATAATAATCTAATTTCTTAAATTTTTTAATTTTCACAGTCTTTTATAACGTATATTTATTACTATACTTATTACAGTATTATATATAAATATATTTAATTAATATAACTATTCACGCATAATTGTAGCTTAAGTATTATTTTATATACACTTAGTTAAAATATTATGTCTGTCATAATTAATTTATTCTATTAATTTGTATGTATTTAGATTTTAAAGAATCTTAATAACATATAAGAGAAAAGACTTCAAATGCACTACTTTTTTATAAAAAACAGGAGTGTGAACGTAATTTTATACTTTTGATACTAATCATCTAATTGAGGCACTATTGTACCTCTTAATGATGCAGTTTAAGGAAGGCAAAATGACAATCCTTTATACAGGACATCATTTATATCAAAACCGAGTGCTTTAGCTTTAGCTATATTATAATATAATTTTTTCCATACCCTTGGTGCATATGCAGATGCCTTTATTTGCATATAAATAAAATTTCGTTGCTGTTGTGTTAGTTGACTCAGTAATTTTTCAATAGATTTAGATTTACTATATTTTTCTGCTTCTTTTAATCGCTGTTTTAACAACATATTTTTTTTCTGAGTATCTCTTTCCTTTTTTTCAAACACTTTAGCTATTTTGTACAGTTTCCTTTCTCTTCCACTCAGATTCTTCATATTTGTCCTTTTAGCTAATAAATAATTTCGTGGGTTTCCCTTCTCACTTACAATTTCTATTGTGCTTATGGGTACTTCCACATTAAACTCTCTTGAAACATCTACAATTTAAATTAAATTAAAGTTAAATTTTATAGAACAAAATATTTTCTAAAATTTATAAAACTGCTTGAAATACTTGCCAATTTCCATTACATCATCATTTATAGAGTCATGTGGCTCCAAGAAAGTTGATAATGAATAATTATCTGTAATCAAAATTAATTAATTTGAAACAGTTATTGTTGCACACTAGTTTTAATCAATGAAATATACTTTTATATTTCTTACCAGTATTCAATCTTTCTTTAGATGTTGAGCATGGTTTATTGGATGATACAGCTATCTCAATTGGTGATAAACGATCATCAACTGTAATTAAAACAATCAAAATATAAATATTATGTTACTTATGAAAACTTTATAATATAAAATTGAAAGAAAAAGAATAACTCACCTGATTCAGTCTCTACAGATTGTATCGTGTAATCAGTTATAATATTAATACTGGGTTTCGCAGAAGATTTTAATTTTTTCTGTTTATGTGTTTCTTCATAATCAGATTCTTTAAAGTGTCTGTAGCACACTACACACTTTTTTAGACCTTCATCATCTAAATGTGCCACTTTTGAAGAATATATACATTTCTTCCACTGAGCAAATCTTGTGGCTACTTTTGGGAAAATATGTTGTGGTGCATCCCATCTTGAAGGGCATCCCAAAACGCAACAACTTTTTCCCATTGCAACTGTTAGTGTTTCCTAAGAAAAAACAAGATTTAATTATGCAACTACTTGTATATACGTTATTGGTAAATGAAAAAGTTAATAATATTTGAGCTGAACTAACCCACGCAACAATTTACACCAAACTTCACACTTTCTCCACTAAAAAAATGAAGGTGTAATAGTGAAATTGTTTTATCCAGTTGCCTTTCTTTCTTTTCTACACACAAATTATCACTTTCTATTCAATTTTATGCGTCTTTCTGCAAAATTAAGACCCGATAAAAATTACACGTCTACTCTATACGGCTGAAAGGCAAAGCCCCGCGGAATGGAGTTTTGGCGCCAAAAAAGCGCATCATATGCTATCATACAATAATTTTTGTTTAGGCAAAATTAACACATATCTTGTATCTAAACAAGTAAAAAAACTTAAAAATTTAATTTCAAAGGCTTTTTAAGTGTTAATTATTGTTAATTAGTATTAATAAATAAATAGGTGAATAAAAAACTCTGTTTCACAGTTCTGACACCTGGCGGCGCCACAGTCATCGATCGCAGCGCCATCGCACCACTCGAAAATCTGGAGGAACTAAGCATTACGGGTGAATTGTGTATATGAGAGTTTCCGCCCCCTGGTTGTGACTGCTGACTGCGCGCGCGAGGTAAGGCGAGAGACGAGATTTGGCGACGCCGCAACTATCACAGGCGTGCGCCACCTGATTGGTCGAATTCTAACGATTGGTGGCGAGGGACGAGCGGCTAGGGAACCCCCCTCTCTCAACCATTTCAACCTGGCTTCCTTCCACTCGCTTAACTAGCAGGAGTAGCAGGATTCTGAAATGGTTTGTATTTGGAAAACCCGCTGGGTTTGATTCGGAGCATTTCGGGGTTCTAAGGTTCGACTGTGGCCTTTGGGTTCACATTGGATTTACATTTCATGCGAGACTCCGCCGTAATTCTGGTCGCGCCTGGAAAAACTATTTAGGCACACAACCTAGATTCACCTGTTACCTACACTACTTTACTCTAAAAGAATTTTATTTATTTTGTACTTTAGTAAACCTTTTTTATATTTTTATGAACAGCCATTCTAATGTCAGTTTTAGGTTGTACTAAAAATAATATGTGAAGTTTCTGTATGAATTTTTCATTGTATTGAAACGGATATTTATGTAAACTATCGTGTGTGGAAGAACCTGAAAGTAAAGCTTTATATAAATAAAATTTTCACTGACAAATCGATAATTTAAATGCAACGAAGATAAAACTATGTGTCAAATGCCATGGGCGGTAGGACCTTTATTCATATTACATTGCATGTAAATATTTATAAATGTCCAGACAAAAATCTCCACACCGGCTAACGTGATAGAAAATTAATATTAGAAGGATTTAAGCGGCCTTTGGTGAAAAGCAGAATGCAGTTTAAAAAAATATTTGTGACATTTTTCAAGCTCTGAAAGTCACTTTGAGGTTTTTTAAAGAGTGACCGGACTCGGAGATATTACAAACATTCCATCTTTGTCTCAGATTCTTTCTTTTCTTGACCAAAAACTGTAAATAACCGATAAAGAAACTTACTATATTACATGTTTTGAAATTTATTAATTCAAAAACAACTTCAATTCAGCGTAGAATACATTTTTGAAGAATCTTTCGTCAGGCTCGAATAAAAAAATCTTAGGTAAATGTAGTATAATGTATCCTGCCGTATGTTTAGGTATATCTGTAAGTACACGCGAATGTCTCTCAAGGGACTATTTCCTTTGGAATTTAACGACTAAGCAACTACTTTTGACAAATATTACAGAGATTCCCTTGATAAGAGACTTGCAACTCTTCCGATTTAACTTAAAAAATTATTATAAGCTGTAAAAACCATGTACTAAAACTTTCTTTTCTTTTCCAAAATTTTATGTATTATGATTTTAATACATAGCTCGTAAAGCTATTATTAATATAAAAATATGACAATACCTTTTATAAACTTTATCTTAGTAATACACTTACCGTGACAATAGAGTTAATTTTCTTACAAGGCGTCAAATGAAAGTAAAAAACACTTATTAATAATACATAGGTGTCCGCTTACACGTGTCGAGTGACTAACGCCATCGATATAAAACAGGTTTCCTTTATTCCTTGATTATACAATTTTTATCTCGCCATTCTTGCTTCAGTAGTTTATAATTTAATAATAATTGGATGGAATAGTTGAAGATTCTGGGATGAAACTATACTGCAAGATAATGAATCTAAATTATACTATAGTATGATTTATATTATCAAAAAGGAAGGTTGTAGAACATCATTCTGGAATAGCTTTAAAAAAGTCTATCTAGATCACAACCTATTTTAAATATAATTTAAATTAGAATAATTGTCGTACCCACACTGTAAGATATACAATTGATACTGCTTGATCGCAAATATACTGATACAAAAAATATTATTAACATTATGTGATAATCAATAGCTGAGTAGTTCAAATTTCTACACAATACTAGTTCCAGTTTTGTAACAAATAAATATGTTTATCTACATATATTCGAAGACTTCTTAGGATGTAAAATGTTTGATAAATCAAACCATAGAGAGGTAGCTCCGTAATCCACGGAACATAGAAACGCGATGGCGTCTCCGGATTCATTGAACCAGCAATGGTTTACCCTCACTTAAGATGTACATAATGCCATTTACCGACTGAAATCATACGACACAACATGTTTATAAGAAATTTAATAATAACAGAAAATACATTAATTTTGAAACTCAACAAAATTTAACTATTTAACAAATGGGTGTATTATTCTTAGGCCAGATTTAAAGCTTATTTTGTAGGGAATAAGTATCAACGTAGTACGTTTTACTGACTGAAAGTTGATAAAAGTATTATTTTACACAGGATATTCAAGGATATTTGAGAAGGAAATTTCAATAACTTTAAGTTTTTGAAAGATTTACCAATTGGATCCTCAGGTTGTGGCTCAGCTGGTTCCGGTGCTTTTTCTAATATTTCGTCGGCGACGTTCCCTGTTATCTTAAATGGACTGCCTTCAACGGTTAAATTTGTACTAAAATCACAATTGCAATAAAATTATTATTAATTTGTTTAATGTAATAGTTGTACAACAATGAATAAGTTTATATACCAGGCAATACCGCCAGCTGGTGCTTCTCTTTTTATAAGGTTTTTCCAGTGCTCATGAACTTCCTCAATGACATGAAGGGCGAATTCTCTCGGCTTAGCATCACCGTTAAACGCAAATTGATTTTCCGGCTTTCCATCCGGAATTTTATATATTTTGAACCATTCAATGGTTGCCTTCATCAGCCCTGGAAAATGTTTTTCCATGTCCACAATATCTGTAACATTTAATTTATTTTTATTATTCATCATATTATTAAGACTTTAAAATAACAAATCATATTAGGAATAAGAAGTTTAATGATAAAGTCATTTTATGTAACAGATTATTCCTCAAAAATTCTTTAAACTATCTTATGCAACTAGTTACATAATCACAGTGACATCACCATCATAGATCAAAGTATAGAAAATATTTTAATACTTTATATAGGTACTAATATTTCATTCAGTTACCATTCATTTGAGCTGCTAAGGGATCATTCACATCAATAACAATAATTTTCCAATCTGTCTCCCCTGTAACCATAAGTTATTAAAATAAACTAAATTTTTGTGATGTTATATCCTGAGAATAAATCAAACAAATTAGATACCTTCATCAATAAGTGCAACAGCTCCAAGAACCTTTACTTTTAAAACTTCTCCTCGTTTTGCAACCTATTTGATATATTGGAAGACTTTAAAATAAGAAAAACAAAATTGCTTCTTATTTATAATTAAGATTTCTTACTCTGTAGCCTATTTCCAGAACATCAATTGGATCATTGTCCCCTTTATAACCAGTGGCTTCATCTTGAACTTCAGGATTCTCCCATGTCTATACAAAGTCTTTTATTAACATCATGCCTTGAAGAAGACACTATTTCTACTATCTAATAATTCTACTAGGAAATGAAAGATTAATAAATGATAAAGAAGTAGTTTATTGCAGAAGACTATAGATAAATTTTACCCTTGAACTAGAAGTTACTATCAGTGACATTGCTGTTAATGTGCAATATAATAAAATATTGGCTCTATTATCATAAGGCCAAATGCCTGTAAGTTCTACGTTAATGTTTATATTAGCTGCCAGATAATTGTAAATTATCAGTATACCATTGTAAATTTTCACTCAATTTTGTTTAAAATAAAAATTAAATGATAAAATATTTTACCTGTGGGAGAGCACCATAATTCCAAATGTATCCATGGTGAGGAAAACAATTAGCAACATATCTTACTTTACCCTTCTTAACATCCTGCTTTATGGGATTTAATGTTTCTTTTAAATTAATTTCCATTTTAGCATTTGTCCATCTTGGAATTTCTACTATCATATTCAAAATTTTATTAGATTCATCTTCGTACAGTGGGATGTCATGCATGGGTGAAATTGGACCATTATCATTTTCTAAAAAGACAAACATTTTATTTATCTTAATAAAAATGCATATGAATAAAAAAAACATAGGAAGGTATGCACAAAGAAAAAATAGATCAGCTCTTTTTAAGTCTCAAGGATTCCTATTACTTTCACTGGAGTTGAATGTCAGGCATTCATATAACTAGTTCTGGACAGAGGTATGTGAGACCTATTAAATATTCTAGTTTAAATTTAGCTCAAAAAACAGTACAATGATTAATTATTTTAGTACAGAAATATAAAAGAAAAATTAGAGAAAAAATATCGATTGATATAAGAGGCAATTAAATATTTAAAAAGGAATTTATCAGATTCGCAATGAAATCTTTCTTAACGCGTAGTTTTATAAAAGTTAATGCAATAATACGATGATCTAGCAAAAAGCATATTTCAATCGACTATTCAGGTCTAAGAAAGTGTAATAGAACATATGGATCAACTAAAATTTTCATTGAATCGCAAAAAAGGATCGTAGAGGAAAATGTGTTGTAAAAATTATAAAAATTATAGAACAATATTAATTGGTAATTAAAAGTACGTAATGCCCGCTACACGACCTTTTGTACAGCTAATAGTGGAATTAACCGCGATTAAATATGATAGGTTAGGTTGGGTAAGGATTACTTACTATAATATATTCTGTAGTCAATCGTATTTAGCGCTCCTCTTTCAACAATCGTGTAATTAGACATGTTTCTTAAAAATTGATCAGAATAAAAAGAACGCGGTGCTTTGCACACAAAACCGGCTGCAGCTCGATGCAACGGATTTGCTAGCTTATTTAAACCGTAGGAACCGTAGCAACGTAACACGTGCAACGTTAACGCGGACATCCTGACATCTATTGACAATCTTGTAAAAATGTACTTTTCGTTTCATGCGCGCCAATACCTTATCGGCATGGAAGAATTGAACTTTGAACTTGTATATTGACCTGTGTACATTAATATAAAAAATGATTAACAAATGTGGAGTATATGAATTACATAATTTAATATTAAAAATCATATACTACTAAATCTCTTCGACATTTATCAGATATCGTTAAATTCAAAAGTATAACATTTCAGATAAATAAATAAAGCTTTATTGAACAATTATTAACAATTGGAATTTATTACACATTTAATAATATTTCTATGGAAAAAATATATTTAAAAAGGAATGAGTTTTTCTTACAGCTCAATGTATTTTTTGGTTTTTAAGGATTTTTTAGTGCTTCGTCAATTAAATTACAAACTATATATTATTTATATATTCTTTGGCCTTCGCAGGTGAACCCGCAAAAGTCTCAATCTGCATCTATGCGGCAAGCGTCAATGGCTATACGTCAGCTCAAATTTTACCATTTTCTTATATCAAATGTTTTATTATGAATTCGAGGAAAGACAGAACGTTTGAATAAACTCCTGGAAATCCTGGCTCTGCGCATCTGAATCCATACGATACAACTCCAAGAAGGTAAAAGGTTTGACCTCGGGGTGCCATTAGGGGTCCGCCACTGTCACCCTAAATTCCACAAATCATATTTAATTTATATTTCAAATTCTCTCGACAAATTGGTCAAATATTTGTAGCTAAAGGAAACAAACTTACTTGACACGCGTCCTTCCCACCTTGACGGAATCCAGCGCAAATAACACGCTCGTCGATCACGGTATTCTTGAAACTTTTAAAAGCTTCTTTGCATTCTTGCATATCCACAACAGGAATTTGAGCTTCGAGCAAGCGACTACTCGACGGTCCATCTGCACAAAAACAACTTTTTCAATGCCAGCTCCTTATCCAAACAAAACAAAACACAGCGACGAATAACTCACTAAAAGATTTGGCACCCCATCCGGCAATGAAAGGGAAGGTTCGAACGAGACTCCTCGTTCGCATTTCCTCCGTCACAGGAAGACATATAGGATGAAGATTCCCTGAAATTCAGTATAGTCTTAAGTTATGTAGCAACGACACTAACCTAAAAAACTTGAGAATTCTTCTCAATTTTCTTGCATCAAACTTACTAGAGAATGGAACTTCCTGCTGCAGTCTGAGAATAGCAACGTCATTGACAATAGTGGTAGGGTTATATTGTGGATGTGGAATCTTTTTTTCAATAAGAATATCGATCGGCTGAGCGCCATCGTTGTTACTAGCGAGGTCCAAATCACCGAGTCTTACGACGTACAAATCGTTCCTCCGGTAAACGCAATGAGCAGCGGTTATCACGTGTCTGCTGGATATCAGAGTGCCACCACACAGCCATTTTGGTTGCTGAGGATTTCTGGTGTTCCGATATCCCAACGCAGCGATCCAAGGCCAGGCACCTATGAAAAATTATTGTAATGGATCATCTATAGTTTTTTGGCTTTAATATACCTCGAATGATACTTTAAAGTGATTTATTGTATTGTACTTTTAAAACATCAGAAAAGTCTGTAGTCTCGCGCCAAGAATTAAAAATGAAGCTACATATGAACGGGACAACTAGTTTACTTTTCTTGAGGTTATGTGTGTGTGTGTTTTGACTTACCCAGCTCTGCTGGTACTCCTCCCACTACTCTCCCGTGTTCATTATCGCTGTATCCACAATTGGGAGGCATCAGTGGTCCATAATAAGAACCATTCCAACCATTTTTGCCAGCACGATCGTCCTCGAAATCATTCTCCTCCGTGTTAGATAGCCTAGGACAGCAAACGAGAGGATCGTTCCCTTCATAGCCGCAGACGAGACTCCGCAAAAAATCAGCAGCCGAGTGCCCCCGTGTTCTCACGATGTTTAACACTAGCTTGCATTGTTTTATGTTCATGCAGGTGCCGGGTCCCCCACCATTTGGTACTTGACATGAAGAAAAGTCTGCAAAACCATTATTTTTACTATAACAAGCATTGTGTATCATTTTATATTTTTTATTTTTGTTGTTGTTTTTTTTCTATAAATAGAAGCAAAATTAAAACTGAAAAACGTTTATGCACGAAAGAAAAGATATTATTTGTAATTAGAAACACGCAGTTCGTTATTTCTTTTAGGAACACAATGGCACATCCGGTAGTTAGCGTAGTTTGTATGTTTTTTCGCGGTGCCAAGGTTGGATGATTTTCGTTACAATCATTCAAGCTCCATTATCGAATTCAAAGAATCGTATTAATAAAGCATCGCGTGCCAGCATCAACTTAGCAAACCCCTGATTGGCGCACGGAAAAATGCCAGATAAGATCATTGTCATAGAAAATCACATGAATGAAAATAGAATTCATGGTTTGAGGCGTTTAACGACACGCTTAATTAACGCGAGTAAAATTCAAATTGGATCTTGTAATTGGTGAGTTAACAAAGTCGATGAAAATGCGGAAGTTTTTAGCGGCTAATTTTAAAAACTGGTATTATATTGTTCTCTGCGTGTATATATACGTATATATACATCTGTTCTTGGGTATTTCAATAATTATAGGTGTAAACGGTATAATGTATCCACGGATAATTTCTTACGGTCTCTCTTCATTCTGGCTGCACGAATGAAGAAGAATTATTTCATCTGTTTGAAAGCCACAATGTGCGGTATAATGACAATGATGACCGAACGATGACTACGTATTTGCGTCTAAAAAGAGTCGTTGAGACATCATTGAGAAACTTTTATGACGTCTCAAAATTTAATCATACGAAATCTATATAGTTAATTTAGAAATAAATTATTTTACAGTCTTACTATTAACTCAGATGAGTCATTCTTCGATCATCTCAAATACTGTGTAGTCATTATCACTTACAAACAAATTTACCAAGCGCTAAAAAATGGAAAGAGGCAAAAAAGGATCGAGAAAAGTCAAAAATCACGTCTAGTATAAAAATCACACATTATCTAAAAAAAAATAAATAGAGAAAAACATTGAAATAAGAAGTGATTAACGTTCTCCAATTAAGTTGATTGGTATCTAAATTACATCTTTATTGTAAAAATAACAAAGATGTTACTAACAATTACGTGTAATTTTAAATATTGTTATTTCAATCAATTCAATTAGAAAACGATCGAAATTGAAACTCCAGTGTAAAATTTGTTATATTTCAGATAATTTAAAAAAATCTTTAATAAACAAACGATATTCCTTGTAGTTGGAAAGCAAACAAAAGGTTTATCAAAAGAGAATAAATCAGGAAAAATGTTAAATAAATTAAAAGATAATCCTAATAAAGAAAGAGTATCTTTAGCATTTGAAAATCAAAAAAGAGTTTGCTAAAAAGACAAGACAAGAAAAAGAATTAATAACCCAGTTAATTGACTAGGAAAATCTTAATCGGTATCGATCACTCTCCACACACAATATAATGTACCTTCTTTACGAATATTATCATTTTCAATAAAATTCACGAGCTTGCCGTTGCTGCTGCCATGGTTGTCAGGAATTTCGTAGTTTTGGTGGCTAGGATTAATATCATTGTTATATTTGTGACGATTGTTGTTGCTGTTGTGATTGTGGTTGTGATTGTTATACTTGTAACGATTGTATCTGTCGTAACGACCAAAACGTGGGAAATCGATAGAATTGCTTTGAACACTCGGTGGCCAATAATCCCAATCAGCCACTATAAAGCCTAGAAAAAAATTCGATTCCAATCCCCATTCTCTCGACAAATTATTAAATGTACTATATATATATTCTTCTTTTGAAATTCGTTTCAACGAGGCTGCAATTTGTAAAAATGTTTATCTTTCCGATTTAACGGTGAATTATCGGATCCCCGATCTACTCGACGACGCGATTGTTTAGAGTCCAACAGAGTTTTCCAAGTAGACGCGATTTTATCTGAAAAGAGGCGACCTCGAACGATTCGTATCTTCTGGTGATTCACACAGGTATAATACGGTTTGAGCGAGGCACCGATTATAAATTATTATGGCCCATCTGTACATACTGTATATATATATATATACAGTTATTCGTCAGATTTTGATCGATGATGGCCCTCAAGTATGCCTAATGACCCGTATATATAGATACCTTTACCACAAAATCATTCTAATGACTTATTCCAAGTCTCCCACGAGATTTCTTTACCTGCGTAAATCACCTCGTGACTCTTGCACAATTTTCATTCTTTCCTCCTTGCTGGAGTTCCTACAATCTAGTACTCATATATTGTTGTTACATTCTGTTCTCAATAAATTCAACAAATGATAATAATAGTCGCGCGTGTTTCATGATAAATATCGCCTGGTCAACGCGAATATTGACTCATCGAAATGCAAAAATTACGCAATTCACACTTGTGTTTATTATTCAAAAGGAATTCTCCTTATTGACATTCCAGAGGAACTCTTCTCCGCGGGTCAATTTCGATGACCAATGACAAACTTGCCGATTTATTTAAATCGGAAAATTTTATTGGACGGAAAACCCTCTGAGTTTTCTCGCTGGATTTTCCAGAAGAATTTCTTATTTGCAGATCCAATTTTATATGTTTGATAGTGGGTGAGGTAAGAGACACTGGGATTACAAAAAGTTTAGTGGACTCTGAGTAAAGGTGTTGCTACTGCACGACCTTCGTTGGATTTCGTAATTTTATCGTCATCTTCTCTCTCTCTCTCTCTCTATTTCTATGTATATATGTTGTTTTTTTTATAAATAACTTTTCATTACGTTAACAATACACGATTACAAACCGCAAACACGCAATTAATAGAATATCTTCTCTATTGACATTCTTGAGACTCTCTTCTCTATAGGGGTCAATTTTCGATGAGGAATGTCAATCTGGCGTATTTATTTAGATCGAATGATTTTTATTTCAAGTAAAAAACTCTTTAGTATTTATTGTAAAATTGTCAAAGAAATAAATCTAATTTTCAGATTTAATTTTTTCTAGTGGGTAGTTTTATCAAACTTTGTTTCATAAAAGTCAATAACTTTCAGATTCATCTAAGTAAAACAATTTTGTTTTCACCAAAAACCGTTTGAAGTTTATTGTGAAATTATCAAAATAAAATTCTAACTTTCCAAATTAATTTTACTGGATTCAGAATAATGAATATCAAACTTACGATCTTATATATAAAAAAAAACAATGATCATTTAAGCAAAAAAGCGTTTCGGAATAAATTTATGCGGAATTTTTGAATAAAAAATGTCCAATTTTCAGGTTTAATTTTATAGGACAATTAGTTTTAGCGGACTGTGCGTGGCGGGTATTGGTGACCTTCGCTGGTTCCCTGTCATTGCTGGATGCGCGCGAGACTGGAGAAGGTCACGCATGAGCCTTGGCCGTGTTCGCCGCAAAGTTTCCAGTTCGAAATTCTCAGTTAAATGGACCCAGCGGCCAGCATGGCCAGCACGACTCACGGCTTTCATCCATCACAGCGAGTTCTATGACGCGCGTAATTATTAACTGGAATCGACGCCGTAAACTTTCAATGATCCTTCGCGATCTTCGTCAATTTCAACGTTCATCGTGCAGGATTCCCCGTACACAACAACGCGGACCAAATTTTCCTCCTCGCTGTCTTTCTTCTCCGCGTCTCTTCCTTTCTTCCAAAAAATTCAACAAAAACATATTCTACACTATGAAATTTTACCGTGACTAAACCGTATCCTTTGAAATTGTACCGAACCACCGAAATATAGCAAGACCGTCTATATATATATATATACATTAATCTATCTGTACATTTTCAAAAAAAAAATGAATTAATTAAAAATGAAAACTTCACATGCAAAACTTTGCAATAACAATATGGTAATTATAACAATTTTAATAGTTATATCTTCCCGAATACATATGGTATGCGCAGTCATGTAAAACTATCCATTTAAGAAGATGTAACACAAATTTATTACAAAATTATGTATTTTTTTCTAGATTTTACTGTGTCGACACTCATATCGTGGGTTGGTTCCTTTTCTCAACACTACTTTAAATTCATCTGTGCTCATAATTCACTGCCTCTTTATTTCCTAAATTTACTTTCGCTAATTTTGTGTTTTATTATGATCACAAAAAACACGTGACGTTACTAGTCAAGTATATTTTCGTACTGAAAATAATTATTTCTCATCTCGAGACGTGAGCGTATAATGAGCAATTATTTTGCACTTACCTTGTGCTCGTGTCAGATGCAACGGGAATTGCCAAGCACTTAGGATTAAGAAGAAAGCGATTGGCCACATCTTTCTCTTCCGATTTTCAGATCCTGAAATAAAAATGAAATTTATCATTTTTATCACGTATAATTAATACAGTGTAAAAACAAGAAAATAGTCAGATATCGTTGCTGCCAAGAAGCGACGAACCTCTACGTTTTCGAGTCTCCAGGATGACTGACGAGTACTGGTAATAGCTGCCAAATACTTAAAGTCATTTTCGCTGAGAAATTATCGAGTTTAGGAGGGCTACACTATAGCTGCCACCTGTCTCATTAGAATATATCAATAATTTCTGCCACAAAACATTCAATTGACACAGCTCTATCAATATCCATTTCCGTATTAATTTTATACACATATATATATATATAAGTGTGGAACTAGAAAACAGCACGGGACAAGAATTCGTTGATACAATGAAACTACGTCAACACAAATATATACTCTCGAGGGAAAATGTGAAAAACAAGGATTAAATTTAAAATCGATTTAAATCAGATATTAATTTTGATAATTCGAGACTATTGAAAATAATTCTTAGACGAATAAGTATATAAATCACTGGATCCTCGAGTTTAACAGCGGTTATGGTACGATAGTCGTGACATTGAAACAAGAAAATTATTGTTATTTTACTTCCGGGGATTCCCTCGACTCGCGAACAGTAATTTGCGTGCGAGAAAGAGGGCGTCGATGATCAAATTTAGTCATTCTTGCTGGAATCTACTTCTCTTTTGCTTAACTCTTTTTTTTTTTTAGGCCTTTCTATTACGCTAACAATACTTTACGATCGTGAGCCCAAGAAACATAGGACTTTTTATTAGCACAGTATTAAGTTAATGGAAAGTCAAAGATCGGTTAAGTGTATATGTATTTTCCTTGATAACTGAAATGTAACACTTGTCTCGTTCGCGGAAAGAATTATTAAGTTATTATTGAGAAAATAATTGGTTTTGTATCTGAAATACAAAAACTTTTCTACACCTATCTGTGAGAAAAGGATTAGTTTCTTAATGCAAAAATAAATCTTAATTTGCAGGTGAATTATCATTAATTAATGAAAATTTAATTATTCTTTACTATTTTCAATCGTACATTTGTTTAATTTTAAAAATGATTCCTTAATTTCATTAATTTAAATACTTTTTTTAATAAAATAATCAAGCTATTAATTTCCCCGTGCTGTAATGCAAAACTGTGAAAAAATTCAGCAAAATTTTGGTTTTTCGAAAAAGTGTAAAATACGGATATGCGTGCGTAGACAGTTTTTCAAAGTACCTTTTTGAAATAGTAATTACTTATAATCGCTTTTTCTCACGAAATAAAAAAAAAAGTCGTGAATTGAGGAATTCAACCTAAGCATACCAAAAGCATCGTTCGATCCTGTCATTTTGTAGAAAAACTTGGAATAAATAACAATTAACACATACCGAACGTGTCGTTATTTATTCGTCTGACGAGATCTTTTCTCGGTGCACGAAGCTGCTAAAATCAACAAAGTTTCTACAGGAATTGATAGTATATTTCCCGATGACCCATCGACGGATTTGCATTTAATATAATAATAAAGCAACAATTTTCTATACTTGACCTTGAAATAGACCGACTTCTATTCGACTGATCATATATACACTTGATAACGCGACGGTTCACTGTATTGGACAAATAAGAAATTGGGAAATCATATTTTCCATTCGAATCTGACACGTGTTATTTTTTCTATCGTCTGAGGAAAAATAATTGACAAAGAAGAACCTTGATATTTCGTGTTTGGCCCTGAAATTTTCAAAACTATGATATATAGGTATAGCATCAACGTTGATCGATATAGGTATACCGAGTGGTTTCTGTATTTCTTACAAGGTCACGGATTCATCTCAATTGGAGATTCTAATAAGTAATTGCACGTTACGCGTATTACGTATCATATACATACGTAAATGAGCCAATGCGCGCGTGACGTTTGAATAGAAAGAATTATTGATAGCATTAACGGAATGAAATTAATTTTTCTATGAATCGGCGAATAGTATACATATACGTATATATTTATAGAGCATATTAGAATACAGGTGACAATACAAACATTAGCTATCGCTTTTCCTGGTGTTGAATCATCTGTGAAATTCGCACCTGATCATTAATTAAATTTAAAGGTCATTGATTGAGTTAGCACATTTGACCGATAAGACAATCGTAGCATATTTCATTCATCCTTACGCATGCACAAGTGTGTGATTTCACTTGGAAAATCGGTCGTGGAATAATTTTCAGTTTCAACAATTAAATTCCTATCAATGTGCTGATAAAACAGGATAAAGTCGGCCCGGCACTCCTGTTAAGATATATATGCATATGTATATATATGTGAGTGCAAAAAAGGAGGAAACGCAATACTTGTTTTCACATTATGCCAATTTTAATTATATCACGATGGAGCGTTAATTGCTTCGCTGCACAAATATCAAATGATCTCTCCACTATATATATATATATATATATATATATATGTACATTTAATAATAATAATAAATAGATCGTATATACGCACACGTATATATACCTTGTCAAATAATTTTTAATCCAGAACGCATACCCCGAGTCCACTTTCAGTGAAAGGAAGCTCGAATCTTCGGTGATTCTTTAAAGGACCTGAAGAAATGAATTTTACAAGGATTTCCAATCGAAGAACAAATTTTCCACGATTCTTTGATAAAATGTGCGTTGTAGCTTGACGGATTCTTCACAATTTGCACTGGCACGAGAGGTACGAGTCTAGGTGTGAGTGGAGGAGATCGTGTAGCGAACGATCGTAGTTTTGCAAGGAGACTGCAGGACCTCCGGCTGATGTATCGCTTTATAAAGCGGAGAATCCACTACGAAATATCACGGAATACCGGTGGGACGTAGTTACCTGGAAAAACGTAAAGGGAAGCAATCGTTTGTTATTTTCAAAGTACCTACACTTGCTCCTGCAAAAATCGCACTGGCTCGAAGAATTTCCCGAAATCTCAAACTTAGTAATCATCTTGTTACTCATAGGATTTTCCTTCCCGAAATTATTCAGTGATTTAAAAATCAATTGCTAGAGGAAAGTGGCCAAAATCGAGAAACGAGATTTTTTTTATCAATTTGAGAAAAAATTCGCCTTATCTCGTTTATGGTGATCTACGCTCTGGCATAATTTTTTATGGTTTTACTGAAAGTATACAGATTATTTCATTTTTTTCTATTGTAATTAAGAGCAGAAATGGACTAGCAATTTATGTTAATTCGAAACATTATGGAAGCTGTGATACCTTAAGATCTTGTCCTTTAACAAATTTCTTCACGCAAATTTCCAATTTTTGTCAATAATGGACGGTCATCAATCACTGCTTCTTAGTTTTACTTAGGTACCTACTGTGTACTTTCATTGAATATCAGAATGCAATTTTTTTATTAAAAAGTGTTTAATTTATTTTTCTTATGATACTTCATTAAACTAAAATAATAGTGTTAATGATAATTGTTGAATTCATTTTATCACGTGTTTTGATTAGCGTTTACTCTGTTACTTTAACAATAAACCAGTACATGTAACGATACATTACATACTTAGAGGAGTATTATATATACAATATATGCTCTTAAATTTTACGAAAATGTAGAAAATTATAACTTTCTAATGTACACGTTGTAAACCATGTAATTATTGAAAACCATTTAATGCCATACAATGAAAAATGTCAAGTTTGATTGAACATAAATGTCATTCAGAATGTGATCAATCCATAAGATGTTTTTAAAATAGTAAACAACATTTTTAACTTTTAAAATCAAATTCAAAGCAAAAATAATTCATTACATTAAATGACCACAGGCTTTGCAAAATGGCAGTAGAGATGAAACCCGTTAACATTTAATTCGTGTTATGATTGTTCAATTAACCATCACTTTTCCATTCTTTAAAAACTTTATCATATGTTTGCTTAGTTATCGGAAATATTATTTAGTCTAATGATATAATTTTTGTAGTTTTTTCATTTTTGCTTTTATATATATATATATATATATATATATATATATGCAAATTATTGCAAATTATTATTCGTTGCTATTAATGTACATAATTTTTCAAATTTCTTTATAAGTTTAATTTCTCTTAAATTATACATTATAAATACACAACATTTACAAAACTCCAAATGTTAGCTTTGTATTTCTTTAAATATTATACGATGTTTTCAAATAAAATACTGGCAATACTTTAAAAAAATTTATAATTATATTTTGGAAATATATTTAATCGTATATCTAATTTTTTTGTTATGATTTCGGATTATAATATTTTTATTTATTTTGTATAGTTGCAAAGACATTTTTATCGCTATAATCATAAATGCAATATTAATGTCCTTATCGATTGATGTCTTAGAATTCTATAAGTAACAGAATAACATGATAATTAGATATTACACAAAACAACATTAAAAAAACTTAAGTTTATAAATGTTCAAATTTAAAAGATTATTTTACATATGGTAAAAAGTTTGAATGATTTGATTTCTATTTGAAATTGTATTTAACATAATGCTTTGCGTTGCTAAGTAACTTTGACGAGACTTAAAATAAGTCTTTGGTTACGATTGACTAATATTTTTTCTTAGATAGAAACAAACAGCCACCTTTAGTGTATTTAAAAATATCTTTTTTAATTCATATCGATCTTACAATAGTTTTACATTCAATTGAATGCAAATTTAATCAAAATTTCCAAGACCGTTCGTCCATGCCATTTGTCTTAAAAACAGTGCATGTTAGAAAATAGCGTTTGAGATTAAATTTTATTGGCTCAAAAGAGGATAACGGATGTTTGTTAATAGTTTAACATTGAAAAGTTATGAAATGGATACATGAACCTCTTACTGAATTTCTTAAATAGAACACCCCATTGATAGTTGCATAATTCTATAGCTTACCCCAAAAGCTTTCCATTATTGTATTATTAAACTTAATCGCGTTCATAAGACATTTAAATTTCCCACAATACGCATAAAAACGAATATGCATTTGTATTAATAACGATTTCCCACAATTTCAGAGTATCGCACAAAGTTAACTATAAGAATATGTAAAAATATTAAAGATATTCAGGTAAAAAAAGTCAAAGGGATCTTAATTGAACCTTTAAATGACTTTTCAAGGTCAGACTATTGACATTATCTTGTTTCTTTCTATATGTGTCAAATGAATTTAGTCTAAAAAATCTTCACAAAAATGTTCTGCTTCAGATATAAAAATAATGAACAAGTGGCTTTAGGCCGCCTGTGTATATTGTTTATATATTATATAAAGTAATATAATTACTTTATAATTAAACGAAAACTAATATTTCTGAAAATGAGTTTAAACTATGATACAAAATAAAATTAGTTAAGCGACAATTCTTAAAAATATTATAAAGGTGACTGTATCCTGTAAATGCAATGATTGCAATTCGTTTTGCTTATATGGAGATTATAAATAAGGTTTATGATAAGACAGTTTTTAATAACAATTACCCAATATGTTCAATACTATTATAAACTAAATAATTGTTGTTGCTGAATCCGTACAATTTTCACTACATCGGGAAAATTAAATTAACACGGAGAGAATTTTTTGTAAATCGATCATACATGATGTTATTAAAACAATTTAAACTACTTTTTGTCCAAAATTTAAAAGTATTGTTTCTACAAACAGCTTCAATGTAGCAACCTTATGGAATCTCTTTTAAAAAATCATATTTATATTTATATTTCACAAATAATTTTAAGGTGAAAATTATAACGTCATCGATATATATATATATATTTTAAAATGAAACTATTAAAATTTGCTATATACATACAATAATATACAGAAAGCAGCTATAATAGTTAATTAAAATAAAAACCAGTGCTAATTTCTGTCTCCCAAATCTATTCGCGACATTTCCAGCTTTTTGATTATTCATGATTACTTCATAAATGTTTACAATCATGGTATAGTAATTTACCATAATCCCTTTATGAAAAAATTTCGTGGAATACTTTCAAGTATACAAGAATCTTCTTATTACGCCGTAATTATTAATCATACAGAATCACCCTCTGACTATGCACTAGTGGCAAGCTCTTTGTGGAGAAAGGTTTCAATATCCACTCGACATATAGGACAGCGTTTATTGGTACATAACCATTGGTCAACACAGTCTATGTGGAATAAATGCATACATGGAAGCCTCCTAAAAAGTTCATAAATTATTCGTGACGATTAAGTTTAATTAAGATATTTATCTAAAAAGATACGAGGCACGTACCTAACACTCTCACAGTCTTCGAATTCTGACAAACATATGGTACATTTTTCAATTGCATCATCATTATTTTCCACTTTCTTTACCTATAAGGAGAATTTATTTTAAAAAAATTATATACAGCTTATATAATTTAGTACAGTTACAGATAACCACTTACTCGCTTATATTTATGGGGGAATGTATGACTTTCTATCGATTCTTGAGTAGCACCACAGCTTATATGAGCCATTCGCCGTAAATTTAAATCAACGATTCTCATATAATTTTCAATGCGATTCGATATATTTCCTACATGGCGAAGCATTGAGTCTGACACAGGTAATGATAGTGTTGAAAATGGCATTATATTGTGAGGTCCATTTATTAACTATACCATAAAATTTAATCAAATGATTTAATAAATTGATTTAATCAACACACCATAAAAACAATCAATGTAAGGAATAAACCCCTTACCGGATGCGGTGAAAAACTGAGATGATAGTCTGGCATTCGGGGAGATATTGGCTGTAAATTGTACATGGGAGGATGCACATGTTGATGAACAGGAATTGAAGCCATTATATGGGTCGAAGGGATTTCAATGTCCTCCATCATATCCCGAGTAGAGGAGTCCATTTCACCTACAACACCTACTGGATTTACCTAAATAAAACAAATTTGATTAAAAGATCTTTATATTTGATGTACCTAAGACAAATTTAATTAAATGCAAGCTTACTACAACTGGCTGAGAATAAGGTGGTTCAAAGTTTCTTGGTCGGCGAGCTTCAGGATGACTATATACAGTAGGCTGCAAAAGAGGTCCTGGCATAAGAGGAGAGGGTAAATAATTCTCAACATATGACATAGAATCACTTCCATTGCAGTGAGCGTTTGGTGGACGGCCATTTCCACCGTTACAAGTATGCTGCGGAACTTGACGCATGTGTGCAAGTGGTGGACTAAAAAAGAAATGTTAAAGAGTTAATTAATTCCTGAGGTAAGTTCGTTAATAATAATACATACGCAGGCATCGGATAAAGCATTCTCCTATTCATTTCCCTTGCATGTTGCTGCTTTATTAGCAATCTTTCTTGTATAGGATGCATGCGTGGTCGTAGCATGCCAGCAGGTACATCTGTAATTTTTAATAAATTGAGCAAATATGAGTAAAAGATGATAAAACATGAGAGACTGAAAAAGATATAATAACCTGTAGAATATCGCAGATATCTGGAATCTAAATTAGGAACAGAATCTTCTTGCATTGAAGGCGCATGAAGATAAGGTTGCACGTGGAGAGGACGACGTTGACGTAATCTGTGGATACAGTACGTACCATGCCTGAAAGTTATTAACATTAGTTATATTATTCATTATTGCATCAAGAACAAATATTAAAATATTTCAATGAGCATACCTAGTAACATTTTGGGCGGGCCAAGTATGATTTAGATGCTCGACATTGATTGGCTGCGCACTCGTAAATTCATCATCCGATTCTGCTGTTAAATCTACTACAGGCACTGTACAGTTATTTTGTTCATTAGCTTGCTCAGAATTAGGTAATTTCTGAAATTCATCATTGTAAGTATCAATTAAAAATAGATTACTAGTTTTGTCACACTTGTTTGTTGTATACCTTATTGTTCTGATTAATAACTGTCTTAAGGACTTCTACCGACCCGTCCTCATCGTCGCTTTCGCTGCTTGAAAACCAGTCCAATTGTAAATCTGGTGCAGATGGGGCATTGTCATTCCCTGCTTTTATCATAGAACATTTGTTTATAATTAATATTTTTCTTCAAATGATATTCTAATAGTATAATTCAATAGATTCATTAAAATACCAGCTCCAAATAAAATAAAATTTAATTTGGAACTAATACATTAATTGGTGCTTGTTTCAAGCAATTAAATTTGTTTTTAACTAATAATTAGAGCATACATGAAGTGTTGGGAACATCTTGGTGAGCAGTTATCACAGATGGCACTTCTGGATTATATAAAGTCGTAGACTCATTGGCACTATCACTTCCATTTTGCAAACCCCTTGAGGTACTTCCCATGTGCACCGAAGACCTAGACATGCTATAATAAAATTTGTCAGTCAAGATTAAATTCTTCAATTTCTCTAAAGAAAAGAAGCAAACTGTACCTATTAATTGAATTATCCGCAATTCTTGATGGACCAGCTATACTTAAATTGTCAGTTTGGTGTTCATTAATTACATGTTCACCATTTTTCTTTGCTTTATGCTTTATTGATAAGTCGCGAGCATGAAGAGTTTCTTTATAGCAAAAATTTTCACAAGTTCTTCCTTCACGTATATTTTCAGATTGTCTAGAGACAGAATCTTTTCTTGAATTTCTATCATGTCTACTTTGGCACATATTGTAATTTAAATGATATGGATGCCAATATTCTCTAGAGTGACTTGCTCTATCCAAAGACCTAATACGGGATCCAAATATAAAATTATTCTCTGCATTTGAATGCTGAGGTTGACTTGAATAGTTTTCTATTGGTGTAACATCAGAATCTTCAGCATCACTTTCAGCAAATAAATGTTCATATTCCATTTCATTGCCTAGAATTGCAATTTGCATAGTGTAGTCTTGTTGTTAGAAAGATTTATACAGACAAAAAGCATGAAAACCTTACAAAGTATTATGAATGATATTATACAGACATAAAATTTATAACTTACCTGAAGAGAACCGAGATTGAGGAGAAGGATCCACCGTAGATGTAAATGCTGTATCAAATATATCTGCCAAAGATGTAGAGTTAGCTTCTACTGAGCCAGTTGTTGACTCTCCATGGAACAACTCATTTTGCTCTTCAGCTTTACTTTTATACCACACATTTTCAGTGCCATTACTCTTATCCATCCTAGCCTTTAAAAAATTCTGCATTAATTGATTGCTTTATCTAAATATTAAAAAAAAACTAATGTTATTTTTTTCAACTTTTGACTTTTACACAAAGATAATTGCTATTTCGCAACTACTATACGAAAAGAAGAGACTATTTAATCTTCTCAAGAAACAATTTTATGTTTAAAATTCTATCGGCACAAACTTATAGAGACATCGTGTATCGATTCGGTAGTTGAAAGTGGAGAGATATTTTAAAAACTGAATTTCTAAAATAAATATTTTAAAGAAAAAATATTGAAATATATCTTTGACAGCAGTAAATATTCTCTTGTAATAGGAAATAATTTTACTTCACATATGAACAATTTTACCACGGTTAATATAGGTAAAATATTAGTCTTTGAAATTAGTAAAAAATACTTATAATAAGAATAAATTATTTACGCACCTCGCAAGCACTACGATTTTCTTTAAATTCTACCGAGTAACTTCACCACGTCATTTTTCCTCAGAAAATATATTTCCTACTATACACCATTGTCATCTATATCACTCACTGCCTAGGAGAATTGGCATTAATGTTTCCCTCAGTTGTTCACTCAGAATCTTTACAATGTAGGATTCGTATAAAAATTTTAAAAGATTTTTTATATATTTTTAGTAAAAAGAATAAAGTCAAAAAACAATTTACATCAACACTAGCTGCACTGAACTAACATAGCTTCACAGCTTTACATTACTCACAGCACAGCACAGCTAGCTCCTCACCTCATCCTCGTCCTCCTCCTCCTTCTCTTGCTCACCCTCCCACTGCCTCACAGTCAGACCAGTCACTATACTTCACTAGTCAGTCTCTTCGTTTGTACATACATACATACATACATACATGCCACGGAGGTACGAAGTACTTGGAGGGGAGCATGTATAGTATATGCCCAAAAAGTTGAAGCCAAATTCGCCATCTTTACTTGTTCATTGTATAGTATGTGTATGGAAATTTGGTATATTTATTTCAATTGGTTTACCGCAAACGAAGATAAAAATTAACATGGAAATATGAAAACGATATCCAGGCACCTAATATTTCATTAATAAGCTATAAACATTTAAAAAATACATATGATTTAAAAGTTTAGGCAGGTTTAAGCTATACATTCACGGTGAATCAAAGTATATAATATAACATAAGTATATATATATTTATATACACTCATAATGAACAAGTAAAGATGGCTGACATTCTTTTTACCTTTACCCCTCGAGTCTCGACTTCGCATTTATAGCACGAAATAGGGGCTAAATGCTCCCACCTGGTATATATTTCGTATGTACCACCATGCTAAATCTAGCCATGCTTCCTATGTATGTATGTATGTACATACAACTACACTCATCTCTCCAACTTCCTACCTAAACCCATCCCCCCCCACCCCGCCCAAAGGCAATATCACAATCGTACCTATCGTAGTCTTTCAGTACAGAGTGCAGCACTTACCCTTAACAGAAAAAAACATGGTTTTGGATACATACGATACTAACGATACGCTTTTGAAAGTTGAGATCGCAATTCCTCATAAAAATATACGTTCAGCGATTGATTTCGAAAGATTAAATTAAATATAAATTTGATTTTTATTAATTTTATTGTATTCAAAAACTTGATAGCACTTTTATGCATACAAGATTCAAGATGTACAATTAAATTAGAACTTCATTCTGTGTGGATATTGACTACTTCTCAAGCCAAACATAGCGGATAGATAAGTGAACAGTAGTTTTTTGTCTTTGTGCTGCTTGATAGCAGCAATAATAGCTTTATCAACTTCCTTCTGGTCTACTTTCTTCTGCTCACTTGGCTTGTACTCCTCTTTCTTCTTGCTGAAGATGTCACCTTCTTCTTTCTTTGCCCTCTTATCACGCTTACGCTTAAAGTATTCATCATTAATGTGCTCTGGCAATTTAAATTTTGACAAATCGATTTTTGTAGATGTAGCAATTACATAATTTTGGCTAACCCTACGTAAGGGACACGCATTGATATGGAAGGGACCTAAATCAATAATAAAATATTACAAATTATCAAGCATGTATATACTTTTTAGAAGTTTGTTTTAAATTTACCTGTTACCAAGAGTAGACCACTCTTAAGCTGTTTCAAAAAGACAACTCGTTTTCCCTTATGAGGTCCAGCCAAGAGAATGCAAATTGTTCCTTCTGTTAAAGTAGGCCTCAAGTAACGACGATGGTCTTTATAACACTTCTTGGCATGATGCACGGTAACCGGGTCATCTGTTGGATAATTTGCTTTTCTCTTCTTTAACAAAACAATACGTTTCTCTCCATTCTTATCACCACCAATTTGTTTTTCAACTGTCAATGGTTTCTTAGGCTTGACCTATAAAAATAAAACCATTCAATTAACTCTTACATCCATACATGTTTGCTTCTACTATGTTCCAAGCTTTTTACAGTTTTAGGAGTCTTCTTATCAAGGAATTTGTAAACTGCCTTCTTGTGAAACATACGCGTTCTACTGAATCTGTATATTCCATTTCCAAGATTGTAGTTCCTGGGTTTCTTATAAGGTTTCTTTTCGTCCTTTTTCCCTGGAGCGGGTACAGAAGCTTTCGTCTGTGGGGCCTTTATTTTGGTATCCGCCATCTGCAATGCAAAATAAATGTATACTTTGGTGTACAAATTTGACTTTTTATTCTAGTAAACTCCTATATTGTATTTAATAAGAAAGATTGCCTCCTATACATTTCATGCAAACAATCTAAACCTTTAAATATATTCTAAAAACTCTTTTTTATTAAAATAATAAAACATATACATCCGTTAAAAAAGGTTATGTACTAAAAATTTACATATAAACCAAAATAATGTTTTGTGGTAAGGGATAAACTACGTATAAAACACTATTAAATAATGGAAAAGGATAATTAAAACATTGAAATAATTATCTACTTTTGTAAAATAATATAAATAACGTCAAATAACACTGTCACATGTAACGTCAATTATAAGCGAGAGTACGTATTTATGTGGAAAAATATATTTCAAAATATTTAGAAGAGATGTAAATCTTTTATTATTTAATAAATAATTTAATATATTTGCAATTTAGCAATAAGATTATAACGATTTGAAAAGAATACTTTTCACAACATATTCTTACCGTGGATAAAGGTATTAAAAGGACATGCGCAAAACTGCAGGCTTGCCACCTAACGAATAATAAAACATTTATTTTATATACAATCGATATATATTATATCGATTTACCCACACACGTTTTTTGAAAGCTTTGGCGGGAATACGATTTTGTGACATTATTCTTGAATACGATCATTAATGTCGATGATTGAATTGTGTATAAGTTTTTTCAAAAAGATTAATACACAATAAAACCGTTTTATACAGAAATAAAATATATATTTAAGTACATACAATCGTTAAAAAAAGTACTCATGAAATATTAACAATAGGTAAATACACTTTTTATGCCAGGATTTAACAAGCTTACATCTGATTTACATTAATAACAGGAATACTGACTTCATTTACTATTTCTTTTTCAATCAATGCACAACATAGGATTTCGCTTGTTATAAGCCTGTATAAATATATATATAATTTCAATATTATATTTACAATTTTCCTTAAATATGAAGGAGTTGCTTTCTAAATCGTGAAAAGTCATATAAAAGTTTCATTAATTATTACATTTTCTCTAATATACATTATATATAAAACAGAAATATATCTCGGAAATAACACAATTTATAAAATATTTGTATTGAAATGAGAAATAGTTTTCTTTTTAACATTAATTACAATTGGATCTTTTTCCATATTTTTTTAATTCAAAATTTATGACAAAATAAAATTATTTATTTTAGAAACGTAAAATTACTGAGCAAGTTTATGAATATATATTTTGCTATTTATATAGAAACTTTAGTTAAAATTGTTTTATATAAAACTTAGTCGGTAAAAAGCTTGGGCAGCTGCTAACTTTAAGTACACATTTAAAAACTTGGACCCTGAATTTGACTTTTTAAGCTTTAGTATTAATAAAAATAATTAAATATCATCACTGTCATATTACTGGTATAGACATAAAAAACTAACTATTTATTTCTTTACGCTTGTCCTCGTTTCCTTCCCACTCGTTATCTGGTCTTATAAATTCTAGATCACTTGTTTCCTCTTCAGAAGATCCACCGTCATCGTCAAAATATGGTACAATAACTTTCTCTTCAGACTTATTTTCTGAATGTTTAAAAATATATTTTATACGTATACATATATTTATTTATATATACTATTCAAAAGGGAAGACCGAGGCAAAGCTGGGTTTTACAATAATTTTTTAATTTCTGATTTTATGTATTTAATTCGATAATAGTGAATAGTGTTTCGATTTTTTGTTAGTAATTAAATCAAAGTTTTATAAAATAAAAATTATTTGATTTATTATATTATTTAAACCGTTTATAAGTTATAAGTTTTAATTTTTAGAATCAAGAGTTTCGTTTTTGCCCAGTCTCCCTTCATATTATAGATTATATATATGTAAATTACCTATATAAGGTCTTTTAAAAATTTCTACTTCTTTTTCGTCATCGTCAAAGAAGCTTCCTCCGTCTTTCAACAAACTGAATGCATATGCCTTCCTATTAATTTGTTCCTCTTTCCGGTATGATTTATATTTTACACAGATGCAAACGATGCAAATGCAAATAATGAAAAACAGCATACCTGTAAAAAATGTTTTAAGTAACGTTGCTTAATATACTAATAATGCTTCAACAACTTACCGGTAATTAAAACAAAAACAATCCTAGGCATACCAAGAATAAATTCGTTTCTAGTCAGTTTAAATATTAAGGGCGAGAATTTATTAATATCAGGTAAAAAAATTATTTTTATCCCTTTTAAATAGCCATTTGCTTCAGCAATAATACTGTGATTTCCAGGAGCCAATAAGAGCCAAAAGGCACCATTTTCACTACTTTTGATTTGATGAACGGATTTATCATAGGATAAAATTGTATCAACGATAGGTTCATTCTTTTCATTAACGATATAACCATTCACACCCCTATTAAGTTCATCCAAAACAGCTAAAATACTATTTTTGTTTTCTTGCCAAACACTAATAGAATCATCTTTATTGCAACAAGTAATATAAGCATCAATCAATAGAGTACTTGTTTTCATATAGACATAGTCCAATAAGGAATGTTTTGTTTTTCCAGCCACTCCATCTCCACCATGTAAAACGCTTTTGTAACCATTATCAAAATCTTGGCACTTAACTTGAGATTTATTTATAGTAGGATTGTTTTTAACATAAGTCGACGCAAGAACTTGGAGTATTTTATCGTCGTCAGTCTCATAGATCATATCTCGATTTTTACCATATTTATTAGCAAATGGAATTTCAACGTGACGAGAACCGCTCTTGAAATTGATGGCAAACATTGCATTAGTGTTCGTTAACCAATGTATGATACTCTCAGCTTTATTGCTCAGTGTATCATTAATTGGAAAATCAATTATATTTCTTATTAATGGAGAACAGGTTTGACTCTCTTTGGTATCAGGACTCAAATTTGGCGCGATATACAGAGAGAATTGATTGAGATAGGATTGAGTTGCTTCCTCATTTTTATATAATTCTAAAATGTAAGTGCCAAAATGTATAAGAACTTCCGATGTAACTGGCGAACCACTATCCAGTCCAGCTAAGAAAACTATGCCTGGTTTTTGTTTTCCATCGTTCTTATGAATCTTTAAACATATTATGTCCATATCATGATTTGTTTGACTAATTTTATGCAATGTAGTTAAATTTGGATATTTACGACTTAAATTTATCAAATGATTATTAATGTAATCTTCATGACCTTTCTTCTGCTTTATGTTTTCTGTAATACCAGTTCCAATTGCTTTTTCCATCTTAATATGCAATTCAGTTATATTATGCTCGTTTACTTGAACGTTTACGATTTTTGTTATGTGGTGAGGACAGGAAACTATCAGGCTGTAATTTCCGGGCAAGAGAATTATTTTCAAATACGCCATGTTTTGTGATACTTGGTAAGATGTCTTTCTTATTTTTACAGTTGCTTCATGAAGTGGAACTTCTTCGTTGTCTGTTATAGTCGCTCGAATTCCAGTCACAAGACTTTGCAATAATTTCTTCAAGGGTAATAAATTCTCCCTCCACAGAGTGGGTATTGCACTAGCTGGTGGATATTTGCAACAAGATAGACTGATACTTACAACAGGGCTTCCATATTCTTTTTGAATGTAAGTTCCCACTTTTTCCAAACTATCGTCTATGTAGTTACACTTTTCGTAACGAATATCATCTTCATACTGTTTAGCCAATGCTTTATAGACACCCAAATTGTCATTTGTCGAGTTAATCGTAGCCGATCCACCGCCCAGCAATACAACTGCATCGTATTTATTTGCAGCTAGTAAATTTTTAAATGCGTTTGTAATTACATCTAGTATCATCGATTTATCGCGTTCCTGCAATAATAGTGTCTGTCCCACTTCTTCCTTGACCGTGGGAGGAATACATTCTTCTTTAATACTATCAAAGCCAGTATCGACGCCTGGAACGAAGTGTAGCACAGCGTTATCAAGAATTCTGCTTATTGGGGGATCACCAAGTTTATTTCCCATTAGAATATGTGTAGCTAATCGTAAAAGAAGCTCTCTGCCTATTGGTTGAGATGCGAATAAACCACCGATAAACGCTATGTGGAACTTGTTCTCTTCTGGTGCGCCCATCTAGGTATAAAAATAGATATAAATAAGATATAAATACGTGCTTTAATATTATTAAGATTTCAACTTACATTATGCGTAACTTTCAAGGAGTGAATCGCCATGTTGATCATTGAATCGCCGGCAAGAAATTCAGCAACATCAGGTTGACGATTTTCCAGCTGACTAACTCTGGCACTTAACTCAGAATTTTTCAAATAAGCGCTTTGTAGATTTCCTAATAGCCGAAAATCGTAGGCGGAAGACCTTTAATTTTTGAGAATCCAAAAATAAAGTGATGATAAAAACAAATTTCATTTAAACTAATATATTTAATGTTTATTTAAATATTTGCTCACCAATGTTGAGGATCATCCGGCATCAAAGTAAAATCCAAAGTAACCTCACCCTCTCCAAGATCATGGCCAAAAGGAACAGTTACAGTTCGAGTGATCGCTTCATATTTTATTGCACTAGCTGTTATGTTATATGTTCCAGGCAACAATATACGCCAATAATCACCATCTTTCGCTGTGTAAATGTCGTGCTTAATTCCTTCCACAGATATTTTGGCCCGACGGATTGGACTACCTATGTGTGATTTTACAGTTCCGTGGACACCTTTACGCGACTACAAGTAAAAATCAATTTATTATATAAATTTACACCGTTCGGCATAAGAAACTGAATTATAGATAAATTATCATACCATTTCTATAAATTTCAGAAGTGGTTCTCGATTTTCTAACCAGAATTTCGCTAATTCTTCAGTTTTCGGAAACTTAGTACAACCGAGCTCCAATGTGATTTCAAAAGCATTACTGTGAAGATAATTGTAGTCCTGCATACCTCCAGGAACGGAATACCACTCGGCCCCATTTGTGATTCCACCCGGGAATTTTTCACTCAATAGTGATTCGGGCATATCAGGCAGTGGCTGGCAAGGCTGGCCCAGGTGCATTCTAGGGTGAGCATTTGAGTATGTCATAGCTAACATTTTAAAGATTTCATCATCTGGACTTAAATTAGGCCCTCTTAAATAATGCGTTGGATTGTTGTCAAATGGAAAATTGGCTACCAATGCTCCACCATGTAAATTTGCTGATAGAACAAATGGAAATACTGAAATCCACTTCATTACTGCTCTTGTTTCTGGTTGGGGTACACGGTTGTCCTATAAGTTTAATGATTTAGTATTATATAAGATTTGTTTCAAATAAAATGATTTAGATTAATACATACATTATTAACTTCATATTGATCGGGAAAGTTCCTATTTAGATCGACCCCTTTAGCATTTTCTCGTCCTTGAATGCCACTGACATCTCCCATATGGGACATTTCATATCCATCTGGATTCATGCTAGGCATTACGTGTAATCTAATATTGTTGACTATCCAAGTAACGCGATAGTCGGTACCATAATTTTCACAAAGATATTTTAATAATAATAACAAAACTTCCCTTCCAACTACCTCGTTGCCATGCATGTTTCCAACATACTTGACTTCAGGTTTTTCTTTATCATGACTTCCAGGATCCTTTGTTATTTCCATTACGTACAATTCCCGACCTTGTACTGATTTTCCTATACTGTAGAGACTCGTAATATTGCTATAATTTATATTTAGGTCAAAGAGAAACTTGACCATGGCATCATAGTCGTGATGCTTGAATTCTATTTGATGATAAAATCCATATTTATCAATAGGCCTTATATAAGTTTCAAATCTCTTGCTAAATTTTTTTGCTATATGAATAATAAAAATAAAAACAGTTAATCTTTATTTATGAGCAATTATAAAACATAAACATAAAAAATATATATTTAAAAAAGCGTAACTGAACACAAGGTACAGAGAAAATTAAGAAAAGATAAGTTAACTTAAATAAAATTAAACAGCATATACTTCAGGATCGATTTTTAGGAAAATGACTGGAACAAATTTTGGAAAATATACTCATCATTCATGCTAAATAAAATTTTTTATTTTCTAACTCTGCTTATTACATAAATCTTTTTGACCATTGTTGATTACACCTTGCATCATTAGTACAATTGAAAATTTCTTTCATCAAATATACAATTACCTTTCTCATATTTATTTTTAGAGTACACTTATGATACAGGTCAAAGAACAAAAAATTAATTGACATACCACCTCCAAATTTTATAAGTAAATGAAATATAAATCATTAAATGCAAAAGAATATAATTTATAAATTTCGAATTCAATTGCATATTTTACATTTGCCCTTAACCCAGACTTTTTATATAAACTTGGAAGTGTTTTGTTTTTTATTTGATCATATTTAGAAAATAAACAAAAACATATTTTAATATAAACAGTTTTATCAATTCTAATAAGTTGCTGTTACATTCTGTAAGCAGTTGTATTTGTTTGTAAATACATATTAGCATTACACTTTAGGACATTATTTAGTAGCATCAGTTTATTTTCTCTAACATTTTAACACAATATAAATTTACATTAACTAATTATTCCTGTAATTTAAAATTTTCTTTTATTCCATAATAGAAATATGTTTCTCTTATTTTTTAATTGATAAGAGTACCAGAGTCTTACAGAAAGAGTTAAATTCTTTGTAGTGATTTTAAAGGTTAAATTGGTTAAAATAAATTTAAATATCATAAAAGGGATATGTTTGCTTTTCAGATAAATGTTCTATATATTGTTAACTAACAGTACTAATTAAAGATACTTGTGATTTGAATTAGTAGCGAATTTTCTATCTAGTATATTTTGATATAATCAATTTTATTTGATTCATATAAAACAAATACAAAACAAGTCATAATGTTCTCTTTATGCAAATATATTAGAAAAAACCGTAAAAATTTAATTAACTATAATTTTGTTCATTTGAAATCTCATTTCATAAGCAATAAGTAAATAGTTTCATTTCTCCATACCTTGTGTAGTTTTTAGTATAATCTTTATCAGTTTGACTTTGTGCTACATTAAGAAATGTAATTAAATGTTTAACTACCATAAATAATTGTTTATTCTAAACAGATCTTTAAATGAGATAATACTTTAAGCATTAAAATTAAACTTACGATTTTATAGCCAGTAGATCGAGATCAGAATAATAATTATGATATATTTGACATATCATTATAATAGATCATTTCTTTTGTATCTAAAGGGCATACTATGATATAGGGCTGGCAATATAAATCACTCCAAAACATCACACAAAAGCACGTTTATCTCCATAAATAAAAAAGATCTCTTTATATATGGCCTTTTAAGAGCATCTTTTATTTTTATTCAAGGTGTTATGACAAAATTGATATCTCTAATAGATACAGAGAAGAACGTTTTCTTGTATTCAGGCTTTGGGACGTTTGAAATAACGGCAGACCCTATATATTCGTATATGTACCAGAAACATGTTTTTGTAAGTACCACAGAAGGAAATATTTCTTAGGATAGCACATAAATTATGCAATTTTTGACCTTTGTATTTTAATTTTTATCATAAAAAAGGCTCACAGATAAATAAAAAAATGGTTTTCATCTTCTGAAAGCTGATTTTTTAAACAGTTTAATAGTCTCTATCATAATCTGCGAGCATATGATAAAGGGTAGATAAAACTACATAGTCTTGAACATAATCTTTATCATGGTTACCTTGTTCCAATGGCTGTGTCTTTAGGGTAAAATTGGCAATTACAGGGTGACCTTCTTCCACAGTCAATCTAACAGATTCACTTGGCTGATATCTGAAAATGAATTAATTAAAATTATTTAGGTAACACATTTATGGGGAACTAAGTATAATAGACGTGAGTTACTTTACCCCCATGCAGCAGCGTGAATTGAATAGATTCCAGGAAGTAAAAGACGCCAGTATTCTCCTCTATTTGTTGTGGTAACATTATGATTTATTCCTTCAACTACAATTTGAGCACCTTCCACTGGCTGCCCATCGGAGTCTCTAACGATACCTATAATCAATTACAAATGGATTCATTCGAATCGTGGCTTATCCTCTTTATATTAAGGCTGAAGACAGAAAATCGTTTACAATAGTTTCTGCATGCGGTAACCGCAGCCCATAGCTGAAGGGAGAGAAGAACGTAATATAGCAGCTAGTAAAATCGTCTTTTATCATCTGTTATGTTACAATTTTCTTTTTCTTAAATACCAGATTGTATTACGACGTCCATAAATGACTACAAGCACTTCTCTGCCTTCAGTTCATAGAATTTTTCTGATATAGTAACCTTTTACTCCAATATGAGCTTGCTCCAAATATTTGATAAGTGCCTCCTTATTTAAATGCCAATGCTCAATCATGTTTGCTGCAGGTGGATATTTACAGCAACTTAGTTCGAAAGTTATATCAAAAGCATTGGACTGAGCATAATTGAAATCCTGCATTCCCCCAATAACTTCATACCTTTCAAATGAATTACAAATTAATGCTATGATTTAATATAAATAAACAAGTATTTACCAAAATGCTCCATTTGTAACACCACCATTGAATTGTTCTGGTGGACAAGCTTTCCCATCTCGCATTTGAGGATGATTATCAGCATATTGATGAGCTAGGTATTTAAACAGCTTGTCATCTGGACTTTTACTTTCAATACAACAATGACGTGAAATGCTGCATTCAATTAGATAAACATACTTGAGAATATATAACATTACAAATAGGTGCATTTAGCCTAGACAACAGTTGAATGATCTATCAAGGATTCTATCATGTGATTGACTAAATAGCTTCAATTAAAGCTAAGGTATGGTAAATTAAATGATACAATCACAAATTACATACTGAACTGTTGTATGGACTAAAAACATATCTAAAACTATTGAAAATTTAAATTACCCTGAATCATAGGGATAGCTGGCTACAACAGCACCACCATGAAGATTTCCAGAAAGAACAAATGGTTCAGATGCAATCCAAGTCATCATAGCTATTGTTTCATTCTGTCGACCATCTAAAATGTCTCCTTTTCTAAGTTGGCTAATTCTTCTATCAAACTGATCAGGGAAGTCTCTATTCAAGTCAATATGATTGGCATTTTCTCTACCAGTAAAATCATCTTTGGAGTTACAGGCTCCTTCCTTACAAAAATAGTTAAAAATAGATTAATAGACTGATTAGCAAAAATATGGTAAGAATAATAGGTACATTTTGATTTTTAAATATTTCTTGTTCTTAAAGGGATAATGATTAAATTGGAGAAAAAATACCTGTGATTTTTCAAAGCCATCTGGATTCATGGAAGGCATAAGGAAGATATCAGTGTTATTAATTAATTTACTGATTCTTTCGTTCTTTCCATAATTATGTAGTAAGTACTGGGCAAGATAGACCAACAACTCCCTGCCAACTGCTTCATCTCCATGCATATTGGCGACATATTTCACCATTGGCTCACCGATTTTTCTCTCCTTAACATTCTCAGAGATTTCCAAGACGAGGAGTTCTCGTCCTTCGACAGATTTTCCAATGGAAAACGACCTAGCCAAATTTGGATAACGTTCTGTTAAGGAAGCGAACAGCCGTTTAAGATCTTCATAATGTGTGTATCGGGGAACAATAAAACTATCATCAAAATCTGTGGAAATGATCGTCTGTTTCGCCAAAATTGAAGGGCAAAAAAGGAGAATGCTGAGGTGCACAACTAATAATACTCGAAAATTCATGATCGGTGAAAATTTTAGCACTCTACGTAACAATAATTGGTGGAAATGCATGCAATTTTACTGTTTACACATTTTCACTAATATCTATGATGACGTAGACCGCACGTAAACCAGTGAAACCAGTAGACCGTTGAGTTGACTATATGACGTCCGGCCCGGCCACCTACACTATCACACACCCACACGATCCTCTCCTCTCCTATATATACATATATCAGTTCAGTGTTCACCGCCGGATTCACCTTACATTCAGGTACAGTATGTATACTGTGCACTATATGTATACACAAACCGCTTACATATACATACATACATACTCACTGCGGTTCAACTCAAGCAAAATGACGGCCTAGCCCGTCTACCCCGTCCGTATAGGCCTATAGGCGTCTGATAATGAACGAAGGAGTTTGTATTGTTGCCAATGTTGTACTCACGTCTGACAGTAATATACATGTGCTCCGACATATATTACTATATATTACTACGAAATATACAGTCGACATATTTACATACACACAACGTCAGCATTACTATTTTAGAATATTGTATAAGTAGTATGGTAAATATGAATGAATCAATAAAAGAGTTACAATATTAGACGATTCCTTTCGCGTTCGGCAATTCTGCACTTCGTCCGATTTGCAAACTCTTCTCAATATAAGTAATATTATACATTTTAACGACAATTGTCGATATCGCTAAGAATAAAATACAAAATAGGTTGATTTATACGTGCGCTACATATTATATAAATATATAGTATATACATTGTAATTATTTGTTTATTACATTTTAACGATTTTAAACTTTAACCATAATAATGAAATTCAGCCCTTGCCCTCTTCCCCTCTCTACTAACTAGAGTTACCCAGAGTCACCCAGAGTCACCAGAAACTGGTAATTTCCCGGCTTTTCAGGCTGCAGGCGCTGCAGCCTGCAGGAATCAGCAGGTGGCACTGGTAGTAATATGTATGTAGGTGGCAGGTCATGATTTCACACATTCACACGATTTACACTTCAGCAGTATTCAGCACATCACTGCTGACAAGTGACAATGGGGGTATAGCTAGACTGGCCTGATTGTAGCCAGCCATAGCCATTGGCCAATACTGGCTTCTCGCTTCTTTCAGTTCTTTCTTCTGACTCTCTCCACTACTCTCCAGCTCCAGGGGTGCGTTCACGGAGATGCTATCAACGCTACTGCGCACATATACTATAATAGGCAATTTTCTCTGCGCAGTAGCACAAATAGCGCTAAATATTAAGGCGCAAAAAGGCATAAAAACATACCTTATGGTTTAATTTGATCTTAAACCAACTGAATTAGCAGAAATGAGCATAAATGAACAAACTTACTGATTTTTAGATGATTTCAAGAAAATAAATAGTACTAAATACTAAACTTTACCAGATCTTACGCCATGCCATTTACGCGATTTGAATCATTATAGATGTGTAAGATTAAGATGCAACTGGATGAAATTAATCCAAGGCAAATGTTGTTATATTTTTGTCATATACATTAATTTTATTGTTAACCTTGTATTTTGAATAATCTCTTATTATACTGAAACGTCTGTAAAATAATCAACATAATTGGCAAAGAGAAAAAATCTTTATGAAACTCAAACGCTTATTCTAAAAAAATGGAGGCTGCAGAAATTTCTCGTTCCAAAACAATACACGATTCTTATGAGGATGAAGAGGAAAGAAAGCATTTTCAGCGCATTGTATCTGCCTTTAAATATTATAAGTGTGTACATTTAAATACATGTTTTTATGGAATATATTTATTTTAATTATAAGATTATGACTACTCGTATAGGAATGATAACCTTATTTTTGCCTTCATTTCTAAATTAGTTTTTACGGCATTTGTATATATAATATAAATAATTCTAATTCCCAATCGAAAGCAATAAGAGGGATGAATAAAGTAAAAAAGTTTTGGCAATAGTTTTCACCGTTAAATCTTGAAAGTAAATTATACTGTATTTGCATTCCCATCGGTGTTAAGAAAAATAGAAAATTACTAATTGGTAGATTAAGAACTTTTCTATTAAATTTCTGTTGTTCAGTTTATGTTAAATAGAAAATTTTTCTTTTTTCTCTAATTACACTGAGTATATAGAGACAGTTACTGTTTTGTTTGAATGCAAATTAAATGTAATTTCTTATTGTTTTTTTTAGGCCTCACTCTCTTCAAAGGGTGAAAAAAACAGAGACGTATCTTCTATCACTTCCATTCCACCATCAAAAATTGTTAACAAAATATAAGGAACACCTTCAAAATATAAAAGTGTGCATTGACAATAATGACAATGTTTTGAAACTTATTATAAAAGATGTAGCACATATATTTGAAAATGTGAGCCCACCTAGTGCACAATGTAATAGTGTAAGGCACATTTTTTTTAAATTTTAAACTTCTATTTGTTTTGTGTTTCTAACGAGTTGCAAATCTTTTTCAATTATTATTTATTATTAGGATCTTTAAGAATTTAATTTGAGTTATTAAAATTGCAACTTTGATTATGTTTAGTAAAATAGTATATTAGATAATAGAAATTCTAGAATAAATGTATCAGATATTAAGCTTCTATTAGACATAAAGTTTAATACAATTATAAAAAAAAAGAAACTAATCCATAGTAAAAATTTTGATATAGTTTAGATTTTCAAGACTAGTTCCTAGAAAATATACAGAATTTTGTAATAAATACATATTATATTAGATTTAATCTATTGTTCTACACTATTATTGTAATAATTCTGGCTATATTTCACAGCTTTTGGTGCTGTTACTTTTACAAAATTGAGGGTTACTTCCTTATTACAAGGCTATATTCAATTGTAACAATTGTTTTACAGTATATCTATTCTTCATTGTTTCTTATCTGAATGTTATTTCAGGCTTTGAATCCAAGACCTGTATTAGCTGATCAAGAAAAAGTTCAGGCTACTATTAAGCAATTGGTTCGAGACTGGAGTGTTGAAGGAGCCTCAGAAAGAACAGCGTGTTATCAGCCTATTATAGATGAAATAATAAATCAGTTCCCAATAGATAATTGGTTTAGTACTAAGTTTTTTTATAAGTATTAATATATTAATTTATTATTTTTAAATGTCCAATCTTTTTATTTACAGTACCCCATCAAAAGTTAACATTTTAGTACCTGGTGCTGGATTGGGTAGGTTAGCTTATGAAATAGCTCGCCGTGGATACATTTGCCAAGGAAATGAGTTTTCTCTTTTTATGCTTTTTGCTTCACATTTTGTTTTAAATAAGTAAGATAGTTGCAATATTTTGTAAAAATAACCAAATAAGTGATTTACTTACAATAGTTTTTTTAAACAGATGCAGAGATATAAATTTTTATCAGGTACATCCATGGGTACATCAATATATAAATAATTTAAAGCCTGAACACCAAACTCAGGCTGTCTTTTTCCCTGATGTGAATCCTAGTGATCTTCCAGAAAATTCTCAGTTATCCATGACTGCAGGGGATTTCTTGCAAGTAATCTTTTATTATACTTATTGAGATATGAAGTTGTTGAAACATTTTGTGAAATTAAACAGAAAAATTGCATTTGCAATGGATGAAACCTGGGAGTTGTGTCCAATCAGTTACTATTTACATTGTACATTTGTTTTATTTAACAAAATTTTGAGCGAATTTATTAATACCATACAATAAAAAAACTAAATTGTTAAACATACAGGTTGTATATTTGTAAATGTTTAGATAAATATTTTAAAGTTGGTTAAATATAAAAAAGCTTTTCATTTGTTGTATTTATATGACTTTTAGTAAAAGCAAAATGCAATGTAAAAGCAGTTGATCATTCATAACATTTATAATATTTGAAATTCATTCTGAGCTTTTGACATGGGGTTCTCTTTTTATTATTCCTTATTTCTGTAGCTTATTCAAAGAGCTTTTCTACATACAATAGGTATATATCTTTTAAAATATGCTTTCATGAGATATTTGAGATTGATATGCTATATAGAAGTAGGTTTGGCTGAATTAGCGTGCGCGACCATTACACATTCTTTCACAACTATTTACTCACTTACCTCTAATTTCAAATCCAAATATCTCTTGAACACTTGGAGTAAACAATACTTTTGCACAGCATCTTGAGAAAGATTTGACATAAGGTAAAGGAACCAAAACATAGGAATTCCCATTTAAAAAGCAGATGATCTTCAATTCATAAATGTGACAAATATAACATTTTTTTTAATTTGTATTGTTTCTACCAGAAACTAAATAAATATCTTATATAAAAGTGTCTTATATTTTTAACCAGTTTAAGATATTTATCTAGACACATATGGATACACCCTGTATTCACATCTTTGTATAAATATAATTTCTTAGGTCTATACAGAAGATAATCGTTGGGACTGCATTGCTACATGCTTCTTCATTGATTGCGCAAACAATGTAGTGCAATTTATTGAAACGATTTATAAAATTTTAAAACCAGGAGGTGTCTGGATAAATCTTGGACCCCTGCTATACCATTTCAGTGATATGCTTATGGAAGATTCAATAGAACCAAGCTACGACGTTGTACGGGAAGTTATACAAGGATTTGGGTTTCAAATTGAGGTATAGAGTAGACTATACTTTCTTCTTATTCATTGTTACAGTCTAATAATTACGATAAGAATAAATTATTTCCCATTTCAGAAAGAAGAACTACAAGTTAAAACACGTTATGCCCAGAATATAAACAGTATGCTGCAATGTGAATACAATAGTGTATATTTCGTTTGTCGAAAGCCAAAAAGACACATGGACTCAAAAATTAGACTGAATGGCTCTGAGAATAACGGGATTCAAAATAACTGTAAAACTGATAATTAATTTTATAGCTCATTCTTTTAATCAAAATAACTATATAAAGATCTTGTGTACGTTAAGGGTATGTAAAGAGACAGAAAACGAAAAAAATAAACAAATATCACAAATATAAAGTTAAGCTGATAAAGGTGTGTATAGACATACAACGAAACAGCGCAACATAGTTATCTATTACGTTTGTACTTTAGTCATGCATCATGTCTATACGGCACTCATAATCGTAAGACTTTATACGCGACAAAGTTGAGTTACACTGCTCTGTTGCGTGCTGTGCGTACCTTAAAAATTTAATATATCCTATTTTGTTCTTTTATGAATTTCTGTATTTATTTATGAATTATCATATAATGTATATATATTTTAATTTATTTTATTATTGACAGCATTTGAAATGAAAAAATACATCTGTCATTGTGGAAATCAGGTGTTTCAAACACCAAGAGATATTTTAAAAATAACAATAAAGATTTAACATGCATGCAGAGCTCATTTTTACATCTAAATGCATAATCATTTTAACAGTTAATTTTTACAGATACCAATAACACCACAAGCAAGGCGAGCACCAGCATTTCCTGTGGTTTTTGATAATTCGTGGCCTCCTTGTCCAAGATCATCTGGATCAGCATGAACCTACACATTAAAATTATAGTTCATATACCTATATTAGCACATTAGATTTCTACTACACTGTAAAAAGAGGAAAGAGTACTTTTGAATTTTTACAAGATATAATGCTTATTTCTTACAACAACAGTACGGCCAATGATGCTGTGCGGTCCTTCCAACTGAATTAGACAATCTTTAATCGAAACCTTGGCAATGCCATCAGCACCAGCTTCGATATTTCCTAAATCCCCAATGTGTCGTTTATCAGAATTTTGTGGACCATGATCTAACCCTAATGGATTAAAATGAGCACCAGCACTTGTACAACCTAGAATAATAAAGTTGTGTATATAAAAAAAACTAGTGATTAAAAAATTATGTAATTTTATTATTTTAGAAAATTGTATTGAAGAACCACTTTATGCATTATGCATCTTATTAGGATAAAGCTCAGGTTTACACAAAAAGCCAAATACACAATTGAAAAACGTTTATTGGCTTTACCGTTAGTATTGTCACCAAATTCGTGAACGTGAAATCCGTGAAGACCTTTCTGAAGTCCAGAAACTTCACCTGTCACCTTGATTGTTTTACCAGCTTCCTAAAAGTAATTTAAAACTATTAATTAAACAAATTAATCTTGAATGAAAGACTTAAAATAAAAATATAATATGAAATTATTACATACCTTCTCAAAAAAAATTGTTCCCTTGACCTTATCGCCTTGAAGCACACATACTGCTTTATCCAACATTTTGTGATAGGATTGAATAAGATAGATTGACTACAATAGCAAATCATGATATTGTAACTATTATAAGTTATTGAAAAATTACTTATAATTAAATCTGCTACTTACATACGTTGTTTCCTTTGCTTTTCGCTAAATGCGGATGATACGATGGTATATATCAGGATTCAGCCGATTCAGGAAACAGGGAGCGAAGCGAAGGGGAGTAGCTGTAGGCTGTAGGTAGTGTAGGTAGAAGCGTAGAAGTCTGAACTCTGAAGCTGAAGAGGAAGAGGAATACCAAAGCAACACCAACCATTACCAAGCAAACCATGCAGCGCCGCCGGTAGAACGCATGTAAAATATACACACACATATGTGCGCGCGCATTTATACACGACTTCTTCCATCCATTCATTCTAATTAACCATTACTAACGCAACGAAACGAAAGTGACTTATCATTTACTTTTACGTTGAAATATGGCTGAATCATGATATACAATTCACAAAAAAAAGAGAGGAGAGGGTAATGCGCATGTAATAAGGAAAATAAACTGATTAAAGCAGCCGAGTAGGCCTATATATGTATACATCATACGTATATATTAAAAAGAAAAGCCCATCGTAACCTAATATAAAGGGGGGAAAGGTTCATTAATGTAATTAGAGAAATGCGCGCATTTAGTATAAAAAAATTTCAATTACTGCTTGTATAACTCTATTTTTAAAAGACCAGTTGAAATTAAAATGAAAAATTAGAATACTTAATACTATAGTAGTTTATTGTAATATAATTATATAAAGCCAAGACTTCCTGTTGTCTTTCTTTTTTATTTTGCAACATATATATAATTAAGTTAAGTTACATTTGAAAGAAAATTGTCGATAAGATTCCAATTGATGAAATTGATGATAGTTTGTAAAAAAATAGTTATCAGGCACTCTTATTTTTTTATTAATAAGAATAAGAACAATATAAAGAAAATCTTATCTATATTATGTATGTGTGTATATATATATATATATATTTATATAGTAATAATAATAACTTAAAGAAATATAACGAAATGATCTCAACATAATTTGTACGTATAAAATATGAAAAGAGATTAGTTAATTGATACTTTCTAATGGCGTGAATTCAGAAAATATCTTTATATGCGATGCGAAATTACGCGGTATTAAAAAAATATGTTCTTTTTTTCATTTCAAGGTATATTACCTTGAGCGTGGAAAAAATCCATGCTTCACTTACACATATTCTTCTCGCTCTTATAATTGAAGATTTTTCGGAAATTTACATAATAAATTACTATACATAATTTTATTCAATGTTCTGATTTATCCTACGTACGTAATAAATGTATTCTTCTGTATAAATAACACTCATATACAATACGTATCAAGGTAGGATACACGTTTATGCGCTCGCTGAAGAAGTACTTGTGAAATGATTTAACATATTTTAAACAAAACAATCCTTTTCTATACATAAGAAAAAGAAAATCAAGATAATTATAATAATAATAATACTACATAATTAATAAATACATTTTTGTCTATTCACAGAAGCACGTTACTATCATTGATAAATAATTAAAATATTTATAGTTTTTTAATTAAAATGTTTTATTAGAAAAAACGAGCTATACGAAGTTCATACCTTGGTACAAAATATTTGGCTAAATTTTTTATGAAGCGAAATGATTTATTTCATATTGCATTGGCAGGTAAGCACCCGTTAAAGCTTAAATGTACTCTAAAGTTTCATCAAGCTTTAATAAATGTAAAATAGTTTATAAAGTCAAGGGTACTTTTCGTTCTTTAAGCTTACTTCACTGCAAATAAAATAATAACGTATCAAATAATCATATTTATCTAACATACAGATGTAAAATAAATTATAAATTATTCGAGTTGAACCATTTGTCAATAGCCTGTTTTTTGCCAGAAGAATATTATTATCCAACCGCTATAAATAGATAATACTCGGACTGACTGAAAATGATTCCCTTTTCATTTTCAATAAAAATTCTAGACTTATATTACATATGAAGAGCTATTACTACTAACGTATAACAATATTGTGACCTCTCTTTAGTTTACCACATCGCAAAAGTCAATTGTTTGATACTCTCTGAATTCATTGAAATAGTATAAACTTGCAATTATTATGTATGTTCGGACACACAAATATGTTTATTATTTCTCTTATTCACGAAATTTATTAAATATGCTCTATTCCTATTTTATAATTACGAAATGTATTGGTGCCTAATATAATTTTCCATAAGTAAATGAATAATATGAATTAATGAAACTATTCAATTCAAACAATACTGCTATTCGAGTGCGATAATCTGTTTCACAGTTTAAATAATCGCATGTACTAAATTGTAAGCAAGAAAGTAAAATATGCCACAGCAGTCGAAAAAAAAGTTTCACCTTTTTTACTGATTCTAAAAATTAAAACGATCTATATTGAAAGGAGAGGACGAGGAGCATACCAAGTCCAATTTTATTTCACTAAACGACATTATACTAATATTACGAACTTATGGACATATTAGAAATTGCATGAAGAAGATGTTAAACAGATCATTTTATGTTTAAAATGATCTATTCTTAGCACAAGTTACAATTCATGTTTCAACAACGTCAAATCGACAACACTTCTTCGGTTAGTGAATTACAGCTAGCAAATAGTATAATTATAATAGGTATTGTTAGATCATTTACTTTCACCGATGTCGTCTGATAATTAACTCAGTGAATCACAAATGTTGCAGAAATATGTGAACTCAATTATAAAAATTTTACATCAAGGCTATATTCAAGAGAACCTACTCCCAAGAGAAATCTTAATTGCAGGTATTTTTAAGAGATTAAAGCCGCTCATTCTTCTTAGACGTCAAGAGGGTTTGGGCTTAAAATGCATCATTGCTGAACTGGAGTGGGGGCATAAGGATAGCCATAAGGTGGAACTGCTTGAAATTGGCCGTAGCCCATTGACTGATAAGCGCAGGCATTGGTATTCGGGGGTCGATTGGTTTGAAAAAATTTATTGTTCACCAAATTCTGAATACCTGAATCTGTATGGCCGCCGTTTGTCAGCATATACTGCGGTGGGATGGAATACACACTCTGACCGTTGCTCTGAGTACCATACCCATTTTGTTGTCTACTGTTGTTGAATCGATTCCCTTGATAGCCTGTTCGATTTTGGTAACGCGGCGTACCATTATTACCCTGATAAACAGGCGAGACATTGCCATTACCGTTCGTCTGATAGTTCTGATAATTTAATGGCTGACGTTGTTGTTGTTGCTGCGATGATGGTTGCTGTTGTACTTGTTGTTGCTGCTGTAAATGATGCTGCTGCTGTTGCAAATGCTGCTGCTGCTGCTGCTGTTGTTGTTGTTGTTGCTGTTGTTGCTGATGATGTTGTTGTTGTTGTTGTTGTTGTTGCTGGTGATGCTGATGATAATTTGACTGATAAGTGGATTGGTAAGTATTTGGTCGAGTGGTTTGATAATTGTTTGGTTGGCGGATCAATGTCCTCTCCTGATGCGTGCCATTGTGATGTTGTTGTTGCTGCTGGTGCTGATGATGGTGGTTGAGAGGACTGTTTTGATTATGCCAGCCATTGCTCAACGGGCTGCCATTGTTCCTAGGACTTCCCATGTTGTTTTCTTTAACGGATCTCGACTGATTCCATCTTTGACGGCTTTTTCCGTATTGATGCTTAAGCATACATGCCATTTCTGTTAGTTGCGGATTAATTGCTTGGCCTGCCTCCTCGAGAACAGATATTAGCTCTTTAGCTTGTCGAGCGTTATTCGGAGTGAAATATGCATATGCTGTTCCAGCACTTTGACAGCGACCAGTTCGACCAATTCTATGAATATAATCTTCGGAGCTATTCGGATAATCAAAGTTTATCACATACTTGACGTCCTCAACATCCAAGCCACGAGCTGCCACATCGGTCGCTACAAGTATCATTGTTTTGCCATTTCGAAATTCCGATAGTACATAGTCTCGCTCGGGTTGTGATTTATCACCGTGAATAGAAATAGCGGGCCACCCTTCGCGCTTTATAGTTTTTGTAATATCGTCAACTTTTTTCTTCGTTTCCACAAAGATAATCATTTTACTGCCGCGCTCAGTTGCAATCTCTCGCAAGAGATTCGCAAGTTTCGACTCTTTCTCATGCTCCTGGCAAATCTCAATTATCTGACGAATATTATGGTTGGCAGCCAGCGTTAAGGATCCAATATTAATTTGAATGTAATCGGTAAGGAAATCTTCAGCTAGTGCTTGAACTTCTTTTGGCCAAGTAGCCGACCACATTAGAACTTGTCGATCTGGTCTGATTTGTTCGATAATCTTCCGAATCTGTGGCTCAAAGCCCATATCTAGCATACGATCAGCCTCATCGAGTACCAAGTAAGTACATCGTCGAAGATTCGTAGTACCTTTTTCAAGGAAATCAATCAGCCGTCCAGGTGTAGCGATGCAAATCTCTACACCTCGTTCGAGATCACGAGCTTGGGGACCTTTCGGAGAACCACCGAATATGCAAGTATTACGAATGCAGGATGACGAACCAAAATCCCGAGCAACAGATTGAATTTGTTGTGCCAATTCTCGGGTTGGAGCCAACACTAAAACAATCGGTCCATCGCCACGACTAAGACGAGGCTGATTATTTATGTGAACTGTTGCTGGTAAGATGTACTGAAAAAAAGGAATGAAAAGAGAATGTTATATTAAAACTTTTCAAAATTAAAATTTGTATAAATAAAGTGTTATGCTTACAGCCAAAGTTTTTCCTGATCCAGTTTGTGCAATGCCAACCATATCCCGTCCACTCAGTGCAATTGGCCAGCCTTGTGCCTGAATAGCTGTAGGCTCTGCAAATCCCTGTTTCCTAATCTCTTCCATTACATAGTCAGGAAAATTGCTCTCCTCAAAAGCCTGAATAGGAGATGGTGTGTTCTTTCCTTTAACTGTAATTTCTTTGCCAGCATGATATCTATTAATTTCATCAGTAGTACGATTCATGACATTAATATGTGGTACATAAAGATTTTTTGTAATGACAGGTAATTGATTAAAATCCCAATTTGGTTTCTTTAATAAGTCGCCTGGACTTTTTCTCTGATTCTTTTTCTTATTTGCGTAATCTTTTTGACTTTGCTGCTGCTGTTGGCTATTCCAATAAGTTCCAGTACTACTTCGGCTAGTATAGTCCCTACTACCACGTTGCCTAAAAAATACACAAATATAAAGCTGTGTTTCTTTCAAAAAAGCTTACTTACCGTTGCGAAATTGATCATTTCACAAACAATTTTAAATAAAATTTATGTAGAGATTTAATTTTTCGCAAAATCCACAGTGTCACCCATGGGCTGATAAATTTAAAATATTCAATCTTATTTATACCTTACCAATTCATTTTGTTATTTCTTGCTTTGTAATATTTCAATACATGTTTTTCTCAACAAAATAATTAAAACAAATTTAATAATAAGAAATAAAACATTTTCTCAGCTTAATATAACAAGGGTGACAAAAAGTGTTTGAATATTATGAAAGGAGTTACGGCAACCCAGAAGACCAATTTTATCTAAGACTAACATACTAGAATCTATATATATTTTGAATTGATATTATGAAGAAAGTTTGAAAGAAGCAAATTTTTTTAGATGGGAAATGGGAAAACAGTTTGTCTGTACCAAGAATTGTATTATACTGGAATTTTTCGATTGTTATATTGATTAATTTCGAAAAATTTGTAAAGATCGATAACCGTTAAACGTATATATAGTAAGGCTACTTATGTATATACATAACATATACAAACAAATATATGTATTTACGTTGTACGTGCAACAAAAAAAGTAATAAAAGCAAACTTTCAAAGATGTAGTCTGAAATAAAATGGCCGCTGCCTATTATCGATTTCTATACCCGAAGGATGTAGCGACAAAGTAAACTTCTTTTAGTCTTTTTCTATAGAATGCTTAATTAACTCACTTCTGATGGTTGTTATATCCATTTCCATACATCTTATGCTGATTTATCATTATTGTATAGCAAGAGAAATGATTTAATTCAATCTCTGTCTACTGATAGTTGAACCAGCCAGCAATACTGAGTGTACTACGGTCAGATCTAAAGGTAAGAATAAGGACCCGTTACAATAGTAGTATTATATCAAAATTAATATGAAAAACCAATGTTCTATGAATTCAATTTTAATTATAAGGTTTTTTGTAATAGTGTATGCTTCGAGTATCAAATAATTTTACCTTTAAACGTCGGGAAGAAAATGTGGAGCTGTCAGACGTGAAACGACAGCAGCTGGTTAGTAACTTAGTAACAAAGGTTAGTAATGGTTTCCCTGTTTCCCTAAAATCCTACAAATGTGAGAGAGAAAGAGAGAGAGATAGTATACCACTAGCAGCTAGCTTCACTCGATCCGACTCAACTCTCGACAGTCTCGACATGTTCAGAAACGCAGCATATTATAAATTGACATTTGAAATTTTATAAAATATAGGGAATTCTTTGCAACTAATTAATAAGAAAAAAACACCAATGTGAAAAAATTTGAATGCGCTTGGGCTGTATTAGTTTTTAATAACAATGTCCTTTCCTATTTAAAAAGTTTCGATTTGTGAAGCTAGGTCCCCTATTGGCTACTAGCCAGATCATTATAGGCCATTGCTACAGACACTTTTATAGAATTATCTAGAATCATCTGGTAGCTGTGCTCTATGTTCTTATTGGTCAGACAGCTATACAGAATAATCTGGAATAATCCAGAGAATCTACCTACGGACAATCTAATGACTTATTTAACGTAACTTAATTTATAGGAGTGTTTCTCCCATTAGTTAAGATTTATGGTAATTAAATCCGTTTGTACTTGGAATTGAATAGAAAGTATATACTAGAGCTAGAAATTTTTATCAAGCAGATATACTTTTTGCTTGTAAAACAAACTTCTTTTTAAGACTACTCTTCTAGTCTTAGGGCAAGTAAAACCATTTATATGAAGATAATTAAGCTATATTCTTCGTAATTTATGATATAAGCTAATTAATCACAACTAAAAATATCGATCCCCTTAATGGTATTATGAAAAAGGTAGAGCAGAAATTAAGTCACGGGTGAAATTTTTAATCCCACACAAATTATTTTTGGGCTATAATTACAATCTTCTCTACCTAAATTATTAGATTTAATTGGGCTAACGACTGACAAGTTCTCATGTAACATTAATACATATGTATGTACATACATATAATTATTATAGGTGTATCCAGGGAACTCAGCGCCTAATAGTAAGCGCTGAGTAAAATACGCAACATGATTGGTGAATTTTAGTGGATTTACTCAGCACTCAGCGTTTGTAAAGAGCTGAGTAGTGAGTGGGTTTCTAATGAATATCAAGCCTGACAAAATAGAGGAATAAGGAAAGAGTAAATACGTATACATACATATGTATATGAAAGATATACTGTATATGAGTAGCTATGGCTACCATAATGGATGTAAAATCAACAAAGCAGATAATTCGATCAAATTCTACTATACTCATATAGCCTTTGTTAGCATTATTCAGCCTTATTCTTGTATAATTCGTAGGCAGTGCCTCACATTGCAACATGATAGGGTTATAACGATGTACCTTTGCGTTAAAAAAGTATAATATTTTAATAGAAAAAAATTGATAGAGGGGTGACGAGATGAATGATGCTTGCACTACGAGTGTACTTCTTCAGGAACCGAACAAAAATGAAAAAACCGAAGAAGCACCAAATGTCTTACATCCGAATGATGCTTTGATGCAAAAGTTTCAGGAAACACTAAGGAAACACTTGCTCCAAGTCTGTAATGGATTATCCCAAGACATTCAAAATATTGTAAGTGTTCAACATATTTTTCTTGCATTCTTATACTGCCATTTCAATTTCAAAGAATTTCATATAGGATAGGATACATTTACACAGTTTATATATATATATATATAAGTAAGCGCGCGCATGTAGCGCTCAAGTTTAAATCAATGTAAAAAGTTGCTTTTTTTAGGAAGCTTCACTAGGTGATATAAAGAAAGAATACAAAGAGGAGACCTTGAAAATGTATTATTCACAGGAAAATATTGCCCAACAACAATGGCTGATGATGAAATATGAGAAAAATTTGGTCGATACTTTGAAAGAATGCGACCAATTGCACAAAAACGTGGAAGTAATTTCAAGGGAACATGAGGAAGCCCGTGAAAAATGTCTAAAAATGATAGAAATGTCGGAACATTTGGCCACCGATCTCGACAGTTTATCAGCCTTTAATTGGCAATTGTCGAATAAGAGGAAGATTTTGATGGATTCTATTGCTGTTAAAAATAGAAGCAGAGAAAAAAACAAACTCACTCGTTGCGAACTGAGCAGCGAGAAGCATTTCAAAGATTACATTATACTTAAACTGGAGGAAGAGGTAAAAAAGTTGAGGGAGGGTATTTGTAATATGGAGAAGCAAGTAACCATGAAGGCCGAAGAGAAGAACTTGATCAAAAGCTCTTTGATCGATCTTGACACCGATTTCAGAGTATTGCTAAAAGACCAGAAAAATTTCTACGATACATGGAATTCTGTTGTTGTTAACATTGCGAAACAAGATAAGCTACGGGAGGAGATGAATTTGGAGCGCGAGTGCGTAAAACGATCCCTGAAAACTATCAATATTTATATACAACGAGCACTGTACGAAAACGAGTCGACATTGTGTTATAATCACGTCACGCTATTCATTGTTTTTAAAGTTAGAAAAGCATAACGCAATAAACATTGATAGTTCAAGGGTCTTTTCAAAGATTATATATAATAACAGAATGGAATAAAAAACTTAAAAAGATTTTGTATAGTATTGTGTCGTTGTTAATTGTAGAAAATTACGAGATCTGCTATGTGGTCTTCAACGAGAAGGGGATAAGATTGGAAAGAACAAGGAAAAAGAAATTGAGGAGAATGAGAATCTGACGGTATTTTATGAGAAGTTGGAATCTACTGCAAATGCTACTTTGCAATTAAGCTCGAAAATCTCCGAGAGGATCGAAGGTCAGGAGCGTGAACTAATGAGGATAATTAACCTGCTGAATGTCAGCCAGAAAGAGTATGACGTTTCTCTGTCTGTAAGCAATTTTTTTTTATTTATAATTATCAGTTGCTGTTTATCAATTTTTTCCTTTTTATAACGTTGTGATTGTTCCAGAAATATAACATCTTCGTAAAGAGAAACGAGGAGTTTCAACGCGAAGTGGACATTTTGTCGAGGAGAAAAGCAGATTTGGAGCAGAGCATATTGGAAAATCTGGAGGCGAGATGGGTGCAAGACAAGACGGCGCGTAATTTAAATACGCTTTTGTTAAATAATAGAAAATCGGCGAAGCTCCAGGAAACGTCGATGATTGAAGCGAGCCGCTCTTACGGAGCTTGTTTGCTCGATTTGGAGATTCTTATTGGTGTTTGTATGAACAATCGTGTGGAGTTATCTAAAGTGTCCCAACGTGGCACAGAGGTTTCAGGAACTTTTAACGAACTGAAAAAAGAGAGGGATAGACATGACACTCTACTCGCAAAGAAGAAGGATCATATTCAGTCGTTGAATAGTGCAATAGCTAAGGCACTAATGGTAGGTATAAGCATGATGATTGATATCTTGTATAATATAAATCAACCCAATTTCAAACAATGAAGACTTTTTATATATTATCATTTTTATCATGTGAATATTACGTTACAGCTTTGCAGAGGAGCCGAAGAAATAAATTATCAAGAGATCAGCATAGTCGCTTACAAAAGGGATATTGAGGATTACGACTCGAAGAACAAATCCAGCCAGCAATTGTGGCTTCGACGACAAAGGTTTCAGCTGCTTCAAAGCCAAGAGAGATATGACCAGCTTCGAAGTCTGCACACGATCGGGAGGCAAATCGCAACTATGGAGCAAAAGAACTCCAAGATTGATTGTACCTTGATGAATTATTCTAAGGAGAACAGTATGCTCTGCAGAATTCTTAAAGCCCTGGAATACAAGTTGGTGCAAGCTGCAGCACGCACGCTCACGTATGATTCCACCACTAACGATTTGGAGAATGAAACCAGTTTCATGGAAGATAATTACGAACAATCAATGAGATACGAATTTTCTGTTATTCTACACTTGAGGAAGGAATGCGAAGAGCTTGCAGATAATGTTAGGATGCTCAAAGAGCAACTGTCTACTGCACAAACTGAAGCCATGTCATGGGAGAAAAAGGTAAATTATTATTACTTTTATCTCTTTTTCTTGTTTAATTTTTCATGAAATAACATTGACGAAAATTAATTAAAGTTACTCCTGGCTGAACAAATGGCAAAGAGCTTTAAGTTTGACAAGAATATGGATGGAAGTATAGGATTGATGAAGTCAGAGATACACAGAATGGAGACTCGCCTCTCTCACCTAAGAAAGGCCCAAGAAAATTTGATTCTTGATATGGAATCTTGTATTTCCAGGCGAGAACTTATTATGAATAATGCAGTTGGTAAATTGAAATCAAAGGGAACAAATCTTGAATACCACTTTGTCTTTAAACGCTTGAAAGATGATAATTCGGAGATTCAGGTGTTATCCAAGGTACATGTCTATATTAAGGTGATCTTCAAACAATTATTTTTCGGTGGAACCTTATAAAATACAAGTATTAAATGAGAAATTGGATGGAATAAACTTTCAGAATGAAAAAATCGAAAGAATACAGATCTCCTGCTATTAAATTGCGTTTTCAGAGGAATTTTAAAGTTTTTTTAAGTTAATTCGTTGAATATGAAATTTTGTGAAAAGATATCTTGAACTATTCATCTGATAAATTAAATTTAAAAAAAAGTAGTATTTTTTAAAGATCACGTGCTTTTTAGATAATCTTAAAAAATTTGATCCTTCTTTTAGTTGAACATACGCATTTATAATAATTCACGGGAAGGTTTTATATATCTTTTTACCAAATTGCATATTTCACGGTCCATTTTTGGAAAACTTCAAAATTCATCAAAATCGTAGTTTGATAAGAATGAAGTATGCGTTTCTATTAATTTCTTCGTTCTGAAATTTTAACTAGAACGGCTTCCCATTCAATAATTGTGTTTTATGGTATTTAGTCTAATATTTTTATTTTTTAATTATCACTTATGTATATTATTTTACGTATATTTTTATATATACCATGTACAAAGTATATTGTTTGCCTTCCATTGCCATTGACTCTCTTATGATTTACAGAAAATTAATCTTATGGAACATAGAATAGTTGAAGCTAATAACCTTCAAAGGCAAGAAATGGATAAACTAAATATAATAAATCAATCCATTAATATTATTGACGGTTTACTAGCTGATTTGCAAAAGACCATCGTTCAACAAGAATTTACGAAAATTTACGTAAGTAAGACTACATACGCATAGAGTTATTACATATATATACTTTATGTTTGTTGTGTGAATAGAACCATGATAAATTTTGTATTATCAACTTATATAGATCGCTAAGGAACTAGCGTACAAACAGCGGAAAGGAAAATTTTTGGAAGATATCAAAAATGGTCGTTACAAAACACTTGCGAAAAATGAAATTGTTCTAACACAAGGTAAGGACTGTCAACAATCACAGCATTTTCAAATGCTAAATATTTTAGAGCAACTGATGCTTAATTTTCCCATGTTGAACAATTACATACAAACCATTTTATCGACTTTGCAAATTTCTTGACTATATTGTTCTTATATATTTGAACATATGTTCTAAGAAATGTGCAATAAGGAGTATGGGCTTTTAGAATTTATTTATAGAAGAGAATACAAATAATTGCATTGAAAACTTTAAACTTATGCTTGAGGTAATACTATGCATGACGTTTAGTGAGAAGTTCTCATTGTGAAGAAATATAAGCAAATATATAATATTGACTTACTAACGGTAAAGTGCGTCATTATATGTACCAGCATTAATGAATAAAATATAAAAAAATCAACAGGATTAATTTTATTTATACTTTTGTGCGTGTGCATTTGTTTATTTGTGCATGCGCGTATATTTACCGTTTTTATAAACCACATGTATCTCATAACGTGTACATCCAGTATGGAAGAGTGAAAATTCCCTGGATATTAGCGTAGAAAGAAATATTTTATAGAAAATATGATTGTTGATTGAATTTGCAAAGACAGTCCACTATTTCTATAGTGTAGTGTACATATAAATAAGTGATGCAGTACAGTTTAATGTTTGTAAAGAGGATAGTTATTTTTCAATTATAATAGCTTGGCCAAGATAAACTTTTCATTTCTTCCACACAGATCAGTTGGAAATTACTTATGCTTGCGCACGTGTGATCGTCTTTTATACTATACGTTCAATAATAACAACAACAATAATGATAATAATAGGAGTAATAACAAAAAATTATAATATATACTATATATAATAAATGCAATTAAGATAATCCATTCGAACGCCCAAAATTCAACGATATACGAAGTTCGGAGCTGACATTGAAAATCTTCCTTATTTTAATATTCAGGCATCAAACGTCATCTCGTAAACTATCAATTCGCTGCACAGCAGCAATATAGTGATAATGAAAGTGTATAGACGAGGTATACCATGTATACGTACAATAATGTAAATAAGCTACAAACTATTAATATATGCGATAAGTGTTCGCTATAATATGTGTCTACCTATACCGTATATAGTATATAAATTGATCCGCGCTACAATTCTAGAATTACAAGTACTCAACTATGTCACATTTAATGGATATATTTGGACAGCTGGCTATGCTAGTACCATAGACGCTTCTTCTGGCAGAAAGATTTTTGTGCCTTTCGGTGAGGAGCTTTTGGAAAATGGGTAGAATGGCAAGATCGAGTAATTCACCGTCGGACACAGCACTGCACAACTTGGAGACATTGACACTAGAACTGCAGACAACATCCGAGCTGATACCGCTGATGACGACCGCGCTTGAATCACCTATCCGAACGTTTGCCTTGCAGCTTCCTCGAGGATTAGCTGGCGAGCCGTACTTGTGATTGTGAATGGTGGCGACGTTTGGTGTACTTTGTACATACTCCATACGAGCCTGCTGGCGTAGCTTCGATTCGGTGTATCTGTTGGCTGCTCGACTAGCCTGACTACCATGATGTGGGCATTCCCCTCCAGACGATCCCAAAATCAATCGTAGATGCGGACATTTCTCTCTCGACTTTTCCGATACCGAACGTTGGATCAGCGTCGATATCATCTCGTTGTATCTCTCTATGGACAAGTGATTGTTTATTATAATAATATATACAATAGAGAACTACTACGACTAAATGTTAATCCTAAGCCAGTTTATCGAAGAAAAGGTCTTTTTTTAAACCTAGCCATTATGTAAACTTTAATTTGCTAATTATTCGAAATTGTTAAATTTCATTGAAATATACGCTACATGATACGTTTATTTCATTTTCCAGTGTTTTGTACGAGTTACATTAAATTAATATAAACAATTGTTGCTTAGCGTTACTTCAATGAAATGTACAGACTAATAGAGGATTTCAACTAAATACAGTGAAAGACGAACCAGTAGCTACAACATGATGAGAATGACTAGCGTTGACGCTGGCCGCTACGTTTGGAGAACTAGCGTTATGGAAAGAAGAAACATGATGATGCTGCTGTTGTTTCTGAATAGTTGATGGAGAAGTTTGTGATAGACCATTGCTCATTCCTCCGTGCTTCTCGCATCTGTATCCAGAACCAGATCCTGATCCAGATAAAATTCGCTTATAGCCACGCTCCATAGAATGTTGCTTTTCAAAACTTTGTGCCGATCCTCTCAACGATTCCTTTGTTCCGATGCTTTCTGTGTTTATATAACTAATAGAATCCGTCGGTATACTCGTCCTTCTTAGCTCAGCTATTTCCTGATGCGATTGAGCAATTCCGTTATTTTTCGTCGAGTATCTTCTTCGCATCGATCCTTCGGTGACTTGGACATTCGGGCCTACGATTTAAAAACATTTATAATAATGATAATACAATGTTTGAATAACTTTAAATCTAACTGAGTATACTAACTGGGATGCTGATGTCTAGGGACGAATTGTGCAGCGGCTTTGTCAAGAGAATCCCGATCCTGCAATTGACCAAACGATACGTTCTTCAAGATTGTCGAGGTTGTTGCGACCTTTGGTTTTTGCTGCTGCTGGTAGATGCTTTCCGTAGCTTTGGCGTCCTCGAAGGAGAAAATCCGAGAGGAAAACGATTCTGTCGATTTTCCAGCTTGACTGTACCTGGTCGTTTGGGACTCTTCTTCGTGATGTTGATGATGATGGTGATGATGATGATGATGGTGATGGTGCCGGTCGTCTTGTCGTAGAACCGAATAACCCTTATATTTTAAATTAGTCTGTTGAGCAACGCTATCGTACGTTTCCGTATCCCCATGCGATTGACCGACCAGTGGCTGGCGCTCGTTGTCGCTGCTTATAGTCGCCATCTTAGAAGAAAATGCCTTCTTTCTAAAAAAAAATAACGTATAGAGTATATGTATGTACGTGTATATTAAAAAGTAGGATTGTTTATGACAATCAGCACCTACTTTGTCGACTGACTCTCAGGAATAGCAGCAACAGGCACATTTACATAATCTCCTTCGGGTTGAAAATTTGCGGAGTTTAAGCTACACATTGATACTGAAATGTCGGTCGTTTCCGTTGTTACCGAAGGACCTGATGGAGCGATCGACGTATCCGAAAGATTAATAATTATTTTAGGATATGTAGTAAGCAGTTACAATTTCTGTATAATAGTCTACTCTACCTTCCCTTCGAATGGAGACTTCCTGTTTAGGAATATTAAGTTTATTAATACTATTCCGACTATCCAGCGTGTCCTCCTCGTCACCCAGTTTCTGTAAAAACATTTGAAGTTCGGAATCTTTTTCAATCAACTGCTTTTTGTATCTCTGATTAGCCACAGTTGCATCTTTCATTCGCTCCTCGATATGACTCATAGTGGAATCTCTTCTCGTTTTTGACATTGGCCTTAACGTGGCCCTGGTGCGTTTATCAATCGCTCCTTGAGGATTTCTTCGTAACTCGATAAGCTGTAAAACACATGAGAGATCGTCATTTATCCTTAAGGATTTCTTGCGTTGGAATTAGCGATAATCTTTTATTATACCTTCGGTACAAAAACGAGGCACAATGTGGCTGTACTGCAAAATATGATAAAGACAGCTAGCATGATAAACATCGCATCCTGTTTATCTGCTAGGACGAAGCTAATGGCTGCCCCGGTGACGCACATTATAACAACATTGTATACACTCATACCAACGTATTTGCTATCATTTAAGGCTGGTATGCTCACGTGTCTTGTTTCCCAAGCCAAAAAAGCCCCAAACATCTGAAAAGGCAGACATTCGCTCGTCAAATCAATCAAAGCGTAAAGGGACAAAAAGAAATAACTCTCTGTGTTTATTATATAGAAAAGATTGTCTCTTTCGAGCAGCAGCGTACCATAAGCAGTCCTTTGTAAGCGTATATACTACCGAGATAAACGGTCATCCGATTGCTTTGGCAATATTCGTGCTCTGGTATGATGATGATATCTTCGCTCGATGGATGTGGCTACAAGTAAATAAATATATTTATATTTTTATATATAGTCAAAAAGAGACAGAAAGAATATACTCACGTATGGCTCCATTTGCTTAGTCTCTCTATAAAATGGATCCGCTATTTGCCAAGTGAGCATAATTGCTAGGTCGATCACCAACAATACTCCTACTACCATAAACAGCTGATAATCCTTAATGACCTTTTTGTTCAATTTCACATCGGTGAATATCGAATGAACCCGCCAGGTTTTCGAAAACATAGAGCCAAACGCTAGTGAGAAGCCAGCCATTAACAAACAAGCTCTGGCCGTACAGATATATGGAAAAATTGTAATACTCGATAGTTGCGAATCGAGGCCAAGGACAATAACGCTGCTATAGGTCAGGATGCATCCTACTATGATGAGATTGTTCAAATGGGGTGATGACATCTTTATGTACCTGAATGATCAAATTTCGTTTTTATCAGTACAACAATATTTACCAAATTTCATACAGTAAGCTAGGAATTACCTTTGATTCCTATACTTGATATTAATAGATAAAAATATTATCGCCATTACAATACCAACACTCGCCGTTGACGTGAGTACCGCATAAATCGTTATATTGACCGTTGACTGCTCGATAATGTGAAGAGTTCGATCTTTCGGTGGCGACTTTCCTCTCCAAAGCAACGGTTTTCCACGCGTCAAATCCAATATTCCCGTAACCGCGTTGTACTCCCCTACCTTAATTTCGCTGTCAGCTGTAAAATGATGATATGAAAGCTTTCACATAGTATCTCTCATATGCATTGAGGAACAAATACATCTGGTCCAGACTCGATTGCACGAACATTGAACACGCATATATGCTTACATTATGACGAATGTTTTTCAATGCTTACGAGTAGTTGAAATCAATAATTTTTTAAATAGCAAAATTTTTCAAAAAAAAAAATAAAAGGAAAAAATAACCCTCCTTCTCAATTGTGGCATTGTTTGATCAACCCTTGTGCACCTGTTTCTTAGGTGGAAAAAATCCAGTTATGTAATACGTTCGTGTTCAACGGACGTCTAAATATTTAACTCTGAATCCGTTGTTAAAGTCTACTCACATTGAAATTGTTTTAAAAGTATGTAAGCTTTCCTTTCATTCTCGTAAAATCTAACAGGACCCTAAAATACAAAAAAATTCTTCATTGTTGCAGGAGCAAACTCCACTATTACCCATGCATGTACACAAGGCACAAACTTACTGTAACTCCCTCAAAGCTGGTGTTTCTTAATGCCTCCAAGAAGAGCTTTTCCCACAGTTCATCCCTGTATTTGAAATCCGCTATGGTCTGATCTCGTCTATGATGCTTAATGCGACGAGCTACGTGTTGAATTGCCAGAGCTACAGCCCAAATACCATCGTACGTATAACCATGAAATCTCGAGTATTCGTTAGCCCTTCTCGAGTTGTACTCTTCTCGATACTCATCAGGAGTCTAAGCAAAAATTAAAAATATAGAAAATACCATTAGTAAATATACCAAGAAACGATGCTAATGAATACTTACAATCCCAGAAATAGTAACTTTATTATCGGTCGTTAAAGGTAGCAAATCAGTCAAAAGTGCTCCATGCAGAGCTTCTGATAATTCTGAGGTAGTGCAACCAATGATTGGATTGAGCCACCAATTGTTGGCATAAGTACCCATTATAACCCATTGATACTTTCTACCAAACATGCCAAATCTGTAAAAATTCATAATAAAGTAAGGTTGCCTAGAAAGAGTTAAGTGAATTTCAAAATTTTCCATTGAAATAAATGCAAAGTACTTGTAGGCTTCGCAAAATATCTGTCGAGCCCAGATCTCATCGAAATTGCCAAGGATAATTCTCACGTCTTTTTCCTTCAACTTCTTCAAGGCTGAGGCAACCTCGGTAGCGAAACTCTGCGTTTCCACCACTTCCATCCCGCTATCGTCCAGATCAGCAACGAGTCTGTTGTGAGCCTGAAAAGAAAATCAATTCGTTAATTAACTCTTATCATATATCTTATTCGAGTTAGCTTAATTTTGTATACTTAGTACGAGACTCCCGTGTCTCCTCATGTATTATATGTTAAATGAGAAACAGATTAAACGTACCAGCGCATATCTCGGTTCATTTTGATAAATGGTTCCGACTCTCGTCCAATTGAAATGTACCAAAAGGGCAACGCGTGGTGCATTGAAGGCATTCTCTGATGGTACTACCCTGAAGAAATTGGGAAAGCTGTTCCCAGTAAACATTGGATGGGTGTCGGCATAGCTCAACTGCAAAGAAAATTCAATATAATGAAAACACTATAGTTACTTTTCACTTTGTCCAAAAATCGACATAATCAAGCACAAATGGTACATTGCATGTGATACAGACTATATATTGATATCTGATTGTGCAGATTTGTCAGGGTAAGCGAAAAACAACCAATTTGTACTATTTTAGGTTTATCTCTGTGCTTTCCTCACCTGTGTAAGGCGCCAGTGTTTGGAAGCTTTGGCTATGGGGTCGGTGACCTGGGTACAGGCGGCGCCAAATAACATCACCTTGTGAGGTCCGTTGTGCATCATATCAAAGAAGGCCTTGACCCCAACAGCTGCGTTACACTTTAAGAAAAACAACGATAAAGCGAACAGGCGAGTGAATCGATAGGAGAGAACGATGCGTCAACAAACCTCCGTATCGTTCCACCACATGTGCAATCGATAATTTCTCAAGATCGTTGGATTTTCATTGATATGATCCACCGCCAATTTCACCGATGGCATGACGCCACGGCCCACGTGGCTCTCCGGTACGTGACTCCCGTACGGGAAAAAGCCAGCTATGTATACGTCTTTCTTTTTGGCGGTACCCAAATTCAATGGCTTCTGGCCATCGACGGGTAATAAAAAGATCAACATCCATGTTATTACATAAAACAATTCCACCTTTCTCAAGCTATAAAAATTCTCCCCTCGTCGATTTTCAAGAGATTCCATTGAGGATAAATTCTGTTTTATCTCTGTTTAGCTTCAAAATCATGGAGATTTTTTCTTCTCCTCACTTTTCCTTCCACTGCTTTGTTTTTTGCTTTCCCTCTTACTTTATGCGTGTAAATAACTATATAATTCATTGTACTTAGGTCCGCATCGTTTGTGAAAAATACAAACAGAGATCAGTTTCACTTTGTTTACTATCTAAAGGCATCCATGATTGTTTACTTTCGAGAACGCGTTGTCTTAACGGTTTCGAGTGGTGCAACACAGTAAGGCCTTTCCTATCCCTGTGGTTCTTTTGCTTCCTTTCTTTTCATTTTTCGTTAACTGTTTTTTTTTTCTCTCTCTCTCCCTCTCTCTATCCTTATTGTATACTGTGGTCACCAATCATGTTATTATTCCTTTATTTTTTGTTCTCGTGATGCAAGCTGCCGCCTAACAAGCATGCATTCGTATTAATTTTGTCAAGAAAAGTTTAGCCAAGGATCTTCCATACAGCAGGTCCTTCTTCGATTCTTTTCACAGCCGTTTTTACGTGTATATGCACGTTTATTGCGAAACAGACGCACACACACACACACACATGCACACCCACACCTTTCAATATAATCAATTGCAATACATTTTTAATTTAGTTCCTTGGATATATGCAATCGTCATGTTAAATTCACATAGGCTTGATGAAACTTTCGTATGGCCACTAATTGCAATAGAGGTTAATTTTCTTGTCATCGATTTTGATCCATTATTACTAGAAATAATAAGTCATTTCGAACGTTCGTAATATTATTCAACATTGTTTACTATATTATGCATCAATGTTGTTATTAGACGATTGATTGAAACCTGTTACCTAGCACTAATTATTTGCCATTCAGCTTCCATCTCTTTGGAATTGTGTAATAATTGAGAAGATATAGTAGAAAAAGAAGAGGCGTTCTATTATGCATTACGAATTAATTAATTAGGTTGAATAAAAAGGAATGGGTGTATGTACTAAGTGAAAGAGAGAAATAGAGAGAGAAATAGAGAGAGAAATAGAGAGAGAGAGAAATAGAGAGAAATAGAGAGAGAGAGAGAGAGAGAGAGAGAGAGAGGAAGGGATAGATAGAGAAAAGTAAGGAGAAAAGATTTACATATCTTCAAACAGGCAGTGTAGCTAAAGAGGAGATTTCTTCTCTCTTCTCTCTTCTCATTAAAGGCAGTTCGTTGAGTCGTTGACCAATAATATTGTCCTTGTAGTACGTTAAAACACACATTTTAGCAGAGTAATTACACTAAAACGATTCGAGTCGAGGAAGCACGTTTCTTCTTTTGCCATGCATACATGTATATTTATATTTATTAAAAAGGGAGAGCACGAGAGAATGAGAAAGAGAATGAGAGAGAAATAGAGAAAGAGAAAGAAAGAAAGAGAGAGACAGTGAAATAGAGAATACTTTATCAATATTCTTGTATAATATACTTCAATTCACTTTCTTGGTAAATTAGAATGAGACGGGAGATCGTTGTTCGTTTGGTAAAATGGCATATAGATGTAGCAAGAAGAAGCAGGTTAGTCTACTAGTGTGCCGTCGGGGTAGGAGACTGATATGATATTGGCTTTGGGGTTTGGGGGTTGAAGCTGAAAATAGGGCTCTGCGCAATATGGATTGCGCGGTACTCGGTTGTCGGGCACGGTCTCAAGGCTCGGGCTCGTATTCGGTCTTTTCCGGCTCTTCTCGGAGTGTCGCGACCGTCGCGACCAGTCGCGACTGTCGCGAGAGGTCGCGAGCCACGTATAGGGCTGGGATAATCATTTTATTGGTTATGTTAGTACGTTCGATCAGAGGAATAAGGGTAGATGCAAAATGTTGCAAACCATTGGGTAAACCCGATTGTGAAGAGAGGCTAAGCTTTCAAATATATACTATATTAGTGTATGACACGCACACAGCCAGAGGCAAACTCATGGAGCATGCAACGCGTCTCAAATACTCGAGAAGCAGACTTTCCCTAAAAATACTACCCTTATTTTCCAGAACAGCCTCTAAGAGTATGGGCGTGACACGATGACGCCAGACTCGGTCGATAACTCGTTTAACCCCATTTTTCCTTTTTCCTAAATTTTCTCACACTTTTTCGTTTTATACTTACTTATTAATTTTAACTTTATCAATAAAGTATAGTATGCATGGTGTCTAGTACTCGACTCTGTAATTACTCTGTTTATTTTTTAGAGTGATCCAGAGGAGCGCATATATTGATTTGCACTACTTAACTACCTTCATGATACTTTACCCCTGGAGTGGTAAAATATACTTTTATAATAAAATATAATATATTACTTTTAAATGATTAATTATCGATATACTTTCTTTTATCTATTTAATAATAAATGTTACTGTTATGCTATCTAAATACTGCTTAGGTGTAAATGTCAAAATCAGTCACTTAGTTCCAGAGTTTACCATTTAAACCTCAAATCGCATTATTATACGTGCATGTTTGGTCTAATTATTATTCGACCTTCAAGTAAGACTATAATCACAAGAAGTGGGGGATATTGATCCAAGCTAACAAAAACTGAATTATAATCTAATATGATTTTAAATGAATCAATGATTCGTTGATATTTCACTTGTAATTTATACAAATCGTTATATAAATAATTCACTAATTATCACTGATTTTCGTATCCCCTAGCTATAGTACCATTTTAAATTGACATATAAATGCATTACAGGTAAAATTTTATTCCTATAAGGTACTACATACTTGTTTTAAGTATATTACACGTGTGTGTAAGTCATGTGGTTAGAATGATGCAGGAGTCTGTAATATCAACATTTATATGTATTTACACGATCCAGAATGAAGTTTTCTGAGAATCGCGCGCGCGAATTTTACTAAAAACTATCTTCCATTACTAAAAATAAAGTAGCAATAAACTATTTGAAAGATCCTTGACATGTTATAGTAGTAGAAACAGGTAATAACGGATAAAAAAATTATAGAAACTACACATTTGTCTTTTATGCATTCATTTATTAACATTGGACATGTTAACAGCTAAGATTACCAATTTTTCCTCCTAAATTTAGGGAGGACTTGTCACTTTATACAATATATCCTTTTCTTAATGCAATGACAAAAATATGTCTTTCTTTGTAACGTTGCGCAAGTGCTGGGTGAAATCATACGAGAATTGCAATGTTATTTTTTGTATAAGCGCAATTCAAATGAAAATTTAATTATTACATCAATTATATTCATTAGGATTAGATCGTTCTCTTTCTTTTTTCTTCAACTTATCGTGGCCATCTCTCTCTCTCTTTCTCTTTCTCTTTCTTTATTTTCTCCTCTCTCCACTCCTCTCCCTTGTTCTAATACATACACACGCTTACACACACAGTCTCTCCCTCTCTTTCTCTTCACTTTATATTCTTACCCTCATATGTACATGCACGTGTGGCATGTAGCCCATCCTCTCCCCCTCCCTCTCCCTCTCTCTCTCTCTCTCCTTCTCCTTCTCTTTCTCTTACATACATACACAAACGTTCAACAAGCACAGAATACATACACACGCCTGCGCTATTGCTCGCTTCCCTCTTGTTCGCTAACTCTCTCCCTGCAGAAAGAAGGCACCAACTGGCGGAAAAGTCGGCCTAGCTGTATAATATTTCATTACACGTTATGGATGGAACTTTGTCACTAAACATTATCTTATTTCCTTTTAATCGCAATTTGGCTTTCTTGCAATAGACTGCTCGACTCTGAGAGTCGAATGAAAAAATGTTCGATTTTTGGTGTCATGCGTAATAACGACAAGCCTATTAGTGCGGGCTATTCAGTGTTAATCTATAAAACTCATTTTAAATACCATTTAACCCTTTTCGTAAATTCCTTTATCTTTTTCGATTATCCTTTTGAAAAAATGAAGAAAGTACTCGTCTAAACTCAGTCTTTGTTAAAGTTTTATAGGCCAGTTTTCATACATTTGAACTAAAAGATAAAAAATACGATCAACTTATCGCTATCATATACAATACTAGAATGAAAATGGAATGTAGCAGTATCGATTCCGTGTTTCATTTCAATCAGAATTAACGATAATTAATAAAGATGTATATTTACAAGTTATATTATTATATATTGCATTCGCTGCAAATCTTTCCCGAGTACTTTCTTAATCTCGCAAAGATAATGTATGAAAATTATTGATTCTTAGGAGGACATAATTATAGTAATAATAAAATGCATAAGAAATCAGCTATAATAAATTGTAACGTGAGCGCTTTATTTTCGTCGCCACCTTAATCATGATTTTTTTGGTATTTTTCATAAGAAAGTTAGACATTTGAAAATATTTAATAATCATTTTCAATGAAAAATATCTCCGTTTTACGAAATCTCGGACCACACTGCAAGGCTACATTCAGTATTTCTCCTATATCGTTAATTACTCAATTACTGCCCATTACTGTATAATTCAACATTACAATATTATTACTTAATAAAGTAGCTTATAATAGAAATATATATTTATAATATACCAATTTAGTAAATTTATCACCTTAGATTTCTACGAAATAATATATATATATATATATATATGTATGTATGTATATATATATATATATATATATATACTATAATATGCTGTAGTAGTTTAGCTAGCTTGGCTCTAATAGAAAGATACATTATTGTCAGCGACAAACTTTGTGTGTGTGTGCGTGTGTGCGTGTGCGTGTGTATTTGCATGCATGTGTAATTTAATATAATGTATATTCATTTATACTTATATCATTTATTTATCTAGCTTATCGAATTATGTGTCGAAGAGTCCAATGGTATAGCCTTCTGTACTACTGCATAGTATAATTCTGAAAGTTATAGTTACTCCGTATAATTTATCTTTAATTAAGAATAAAGTCTCGAAGAAGGGTAATAATCTTGTACAACGTTTATAAAAATTCTATTACATATCTACTTTCCATTATACATATTGCATCTATATGTATATAGTATATTATTAAATCTAATAGGTTTTGTAATGGTAGCAAGTACAATTAATTGCTGCATTTCAATATAATCTCTAACTATAGCCTTTATATTTATATATACATATATAGGTGAACTAAGAAAATCCGTATTTCTTTTTTCCTTTTCACTTTTCCCTTTGTGGTTTTCACAAGGAAGGAGACAATTGGTCGCGACAATATTATTACTCCATTAAATTTTTTTTTAAGTTCCTCCTCTTTATTTCCTACAAAGTTCTTTCTTTGCCATACACATTGAAAAACTTGTACGAATTCCACACGACTTTATCTTTCCGGAATTATTAATGTATGCAGGAGTAACATAACTTTCACCAGAATTTACATTAGATAGAGTTAATCTAATTATTATCATCAATGTTATTATCATAATTATTATCGTCATGTTGGCAACTAGGCAAGCTCGGTCGTTCACGGAAGGCATCGTACGGTGCTTAATATATCGTTGCAGTAACAATTGTAACAGTTTACTACAATTATTCCCCTTTTCTCATTTTCTCATCCCATCCCAGTGCTTTCTTCGTCATTTCTCCTGTGTTACATCATAAATTTTACGAAAAGCTTTCAGTTCAACTATCTCTTTTTTGGTATAGTACATCAACAATGCGCGTTTCTTACCACGTTCTATATTTTTCTTTTCACATTTTCTCTTCCCTTTTCCTTTTTTCTTCAATATATGGATTGAGCATTTTCTGCAAGTGTCAAAATGCTAAGAGGAAAATCAGATTCCAGATATATACGCGTACAGGCATATTTATCGTCGCTTCAAAAATAGGAGGGTACACATAGCGTTTAACTGTTTAGCGCTTTTGGTAAGAAATCCTAGAACACCGAAGTAAGAATAAACTTGATAAGAGATTAGTAATATATATATATATATATATATATATATATATATAAGCTATTTGGTTGGACGTGTTTCTTCAAGTTTATCGATAGAGAGATTCGTAGAAGAAAGAGGAAATCAATGGTTTCGAATGTTTAGGCAAATTGAACGAAGATGCTGAGAGGGCTGTATTGAAAATCAAGAGAGTTTTGTCGAAATGGTCGTGAGATACGTTAATATAGCATAGCAACATATGGATGAGGATTGAGATAGCGGGCAAAGCAGCCTGCTCAATCATTCAGTACTATCGTATTGTATATAATATTACATTATAATTATATAAAAATATATTTCTTAATCGTTAACACTATAATAAATGAGTATTATAAGCATTATATCTGCAATATATTTCGTACTGTTTATTTGACCCGATGCCTGTCGCGGATAACCGGAGCTTCCACACACACGAGGAAGTACAAACGCACGTTTAAAATGTTCGATCGATCTTGGATCGAAGAAGGACTCTGTTCTCCTTCTTCTCTCTTTTTTTCTTTTTGTATCATTGTTCCTTTGCTCTCTTGCACATAGCATCCTCTTATCAATAACAATATCACTTGTCGTACGTGTAAATCAAGAGACGCATAAATTCTTATAAAATACATTTTCGAGTATTATCATCTGCGGAACGTATATATAATATATGTATAATTATTAATGCACGTCTTATCTACGCGTCTGAACAAATAAAATCATATAAACGTCATAATAATTATATTCTTGTATATATATATTTATATATGTATATTGTATATATATATATAGTATTGGAAGCCTTTAATATCATACTTAAATCTTTAGGTTTTTGGCACCTTAGCGTCGACGATAAGACACCTGCAAGATCCCCTTTGTTTACAATGACATATACTACTTAAACAAAAGATGAAAATGACGATGAACCTTTCTTCCCGCTGTTTCATTATTTCTCGAGTTTAAGACTCGAGTCAAGATTATTCGCAATCGAGCGGAATGTACTATCATTATTTAACATAATGCGTAATGGTACAAGGGAATTTCTTATTTACCTTTAAGTCCATAAGTACTTTTTTTTATCAATAAACAATTTATATCTTGCATGGCATCGCTCACCGAATTCGTAGGCCCTGAAACTTTCTCTCTATTTCTCTCTCTTTCACACACACACACACACATGCGCACACTCACTCTCTTCCTTCCTCTTACCCTAGCCGCATAATGCACTCTTTCTAATATATATAATATTTACACACACATACATTATAGTAGGAAATTCGTAAGCTCTGGTAGCAGTAAAATTCTGGCCAAATTGATACCTACGCTCCCCCTCTCTTCGCTTTATTTTCTGGTTTTGTTCACTCAATATCTTTATAAGTAATCAATCAAAGGTAATACACTGGTATAGGTTGATTTAAGTCTTTTTTTTTAAATTTACCATTGGCTAATGTTTATGGACTATTTCTACTATATTGCATGTATAGTAATAGTCAAGTTGCGATTTTGGAAATGTTAAGACCAAATTTGGATGGTATTACACGTTGGCAAGTTTCTTGACGAACGGCAATGTACCAAGAACTCATTGTATATTCGTTGGATCGCGACTTGAATGTTCTATAAAAATAAAATCGTTTTAAAAGAAATCTCGGACATGCCTCGAGCTAAATATTCGCGTTTTCTAAGCTCGTTAATTCCATGATGCAATTATTGTTCTACGATAAAACACAGGCCATCAAATTTAACACATATTATAGCTTCCTTACCGCAAAAGAATGTCACATTTCTCTTTCGGACGTTGCTAACAAATTTGTACATTAATTAGTTTTCTTATTATTGTCATGGTATATATATATAGAATATTTTCTTAATAAAAATACTAAAATATTATGTGTATATATAGTAACGTATTTTTGGGCATGCGTATTCGTGTAAGTGTAAGTGTGTGTAAGTGTAGCATGTGAGTATGCGTATTTTACCTTTATAATCTAAATCTATAATATAATAGATTATTGCATTATGCATTTTTGGTACCGTTACGAGATTTGGTTTGCTTGAATAAACTTCGCCGCACACAGCTTATTCATTATTAGGCTTGCGCTGCCTTTTCACTCGAGAGCAATCTCACCTGTCTGTCCACTCCCGTACAGCATCAAGTGACTTAAAAGTCATCTTTCAGTCATCTAAAAAGTCAATTGGATTACTGAAAGATGTCTATATAAAATTACTTTTAACCAATTCTACTGTATGGGTTGTGGACTATTCTACTTTGAAAGATAGTTCGAATGGAGTAGCTCTAGTGTGTGAATACATGTAATCATTACGTTACATTATTTATACGCGTGTATTCACTTACAATTTACTTATTTGCTCGGTGCGTACCACCGTCGAACCGTTAACTCCAAATTTCGACTACCCCAGCCGTCTCTTCTTCCGCGCGGAACTTTTTCGTCTCGTTGAATTGGCGATCTTTGAGCTTAAATGCTTTTTAAATTTTAACGAGTGCGAAAAGATCGTTACTCTTAACACTAATCGTAATAAGATAAGTTTTGGTAAGTTTTGGGAAAGATTGAAGTAAATCAAGTTTACTTCACTATTCTCTGTAGGGTTTGCAGAAGGAAGATCTATGATTCATGTGTTGGCTATAGGAGCCAGAATGAGAGAAGCGCTTGAGGCACTTGGCACATTGGAAAGGCTTTTCGCCACTGTGCAGTCGTTTGTGCTCGGTCAGGTGATGCTTGTGCTTGAACGCCTTTATGCAGTCGTCGCATTTATACGGCCTTTGCCCTGCAATCATTTTTTAAGATAAAATTCACGATTCTTCTTAATGAGAAAGAAAGGAGATAAAAGGAGGATAACGGTTATTAGAACACTTACCGGAATGTTCGTATTTGTGTCGCGCGAGTGAACTGTGCTTGGAGAACGTCTTATCGCATTCGTCGCAGAAATACATGCCCTGCTCTGTTTCCGCCGTGGTGGCCACTTCCGCTTGCACGGAGCTGCTATCGCTCTCATTCTTCACGGTGGTTCGATGATTTTGCACCGGTGCCACTTGCACTTTCGTGGTGGGGTCGTTGCTAGGGACTGTCTGTCGGGATTGGGAGTAATCGGAGGTTTCCTCATCTATGACCAATGGCGAGTCTTCAAGGTCGTCGGGATCAGGAGGATTGGACGTTGTTCGCGAGCATGCTTGCGACGATTGATGGAAATTCCCACAAAGATGCTGCTTGTTATCCTCGTGAGCCTCGCAGGGTGACAGAGTATTCCTGCTGGATGCATCGCTTTCCCTCACCTCGTGTATCCTTAAGACTTCTTTTTTTGACAAGTCTAACGGTTGGTCGACTCCACTGGTTAATTGTTGCTGTTGTACACTGAGATTAGAAAGTGGCAAAAGACCTGGCATCCGACACTCTCTGCGATCTCTCGCTCGAGAATTTTGAAACCAAACCTAAAAATATATAAAGAATCAGCCATGGATTTATGACACAATTGTGCAAAGTTGAAGAGAAAAAACGTATTGTCATACCTGCACGACTCGCGTTGGGAAATTAATGTAATTAGCGATCATAACGATTTCTTCTTTCTTAGGTCTTGGATTGATCGCATAATAGCCTTTTAGCACGGCCAACTGTTCATCGTCTATCAAGGATCGAGCACGAACCCTCCTGCCATTTTCATTGTGAGTTTGGCTGTTTTCATCATCGAGGTCTATCTCGGGCTCCGAGATGTATTCAGCCAATGCTTCGACCCTTGTCTTGCTCCCCGCTTTCGAGAGGGCTTCCCGCTTAACATTGAGTCCCCAGTGGTCGTCTAGTCGATACACTCCGTCATTCTGATAGTCCATTGGTTCCGTTCCCGTCCATTCAGCGCACTGTGCTGTCTCCATGGACATTTCGCTATCCTGATCCTAATTATTGTTCCAAAGAAAATTGTGATTACGAAAGAGCTTGGTAAAATAAAGAACAAAGATAAACAGTAAATAATAAAGTTACTATGGACGACTAACATGAAAATCTTCCTCGAGATCTTTTTTCGTGGTGGCAGGCGACGTAGAAAGCTTTCTAACGTTAGCTTCGAGCAACTGTTTAGTGACGGATGTATTGACGGTTTCCAGGATTCTTCGAACAGCGTCTAAACCAGTTGGTGGAGGATCATTGTTCCTCAACGGTGAATCCTTACCCTCCGTTCCCTCTGTGGTGCCCTCGGAGTCTGCAGTTGAAGGGCTCGCAACGTCTCGGTGAGATTCGAAATGCTCGGCCACCTCGTCCAACCGATTGGAATGCAGCTGATTGAGTATCTTGCCCAGTGACGATTGCAAGAAGTATTGTCCAAAGCCCATGATTTGAGGTAGCAATGTTGGCACGTCGTAAATTCCTGTGGTGATGACGATAAGCATTATTATGATATTAGGGTATAAGTGAGTAAAGGTCGAAGATCCAAAGTCATACCGGTGGAATCTCGTTGTATATCTTGATAATCGGAGGGCGAAAGTTTTGGCAAGATTGGTAGAAAAGTATTATTATTGGCGACGGTAAGCAAATCGACATCTCGTCGGTTGTGCAAACTTTGTTGTTGCTGCTGCTGCTGTTGCTGCTGCTGCTGTTGCTGCTGCTGTTGTTGCTGCTGAGACTTTTTCGCAGTTTTCACGACATTATTGACACTGCTCTGCCTGGATTTTTTCAAGTTGACGATCAGACATTTCTTTGATGTCATGTGGCTGGAGAAGGACCCCGAGTGGGAAAAGCGTTTGCCACAGTTGTCGCAATGGAACGGTTTTTCCCCACTGTGAATCCGAAGATGTTCCTGGTCGTCAAGAGAAAAATGAAAATTGTAGTTGGGGAACGTGTGAGAGCTCGTTGAAACAAGAAAGATAAGAAAAAATGCAGCGATTCGTACCTTAAGATGATGCTTAAACTTGAATGCCTTTGCACAGTGGGGACACTTGAATTTTCGCAGCACCGCACTTTCATCGTGGCTGATCATGTGCCTCTGCAACCGGTAGACGTTGGCGAAACTTTTACTGCAGACCGTACAAGACTGCAAAGAAAAGAGAAATGAGAGAAACTAGATTTGTCCGAGAGACGAGTCAACTCATTGACGAGAGTTTTTTTTCGAGTGTCCACTCATGCGGGCAATACTAGAAAATTTATCTCTGTATAGGTATGACGATCGTCGAGCTAACCCGCATGGCGATTTATATCCATTGATTCCAATTGACCGAGTTATCGATGTATTTGTTTATTATTTATTTCTTTAATTTTTTATTTATTTTTTTCAAAAATGTCATCAAGTTGAAGGCGGAATAGGGGAAAAAGGCGTGTAAATAGTGGGGGCATGAGAGGTGAAGTTAAGGTAAGGCGAGGGATTGATAGAGGGAGTTGAAGCACCAAGGGAGGGATGGTGCGCGAGAGATAGAGAAGGAGGTGGGGAGAGGGGATAAGGGAGGTGAAAAGATTAGTACATATCCAAAAGGATGGATAGAACAATGACGTCAGAAGGTGTATACTCACCACTTGGGAGAATTGAGCGTTCAGGTCGTGTTTATTGATGTGAAAGGAAGAAGTCTTGTGCGAGTCCTCGAGGTGAAGCTGGAGGACATGCACATCTCGACAGAGAAAGCCACACTGAGGACAACTACAGCTTTGGTCGGTTTGCTGCTTGGCCGATCCGCCCTCGACCCCTACTTTAGCCCCAGCGATGCTGCTGCCACCGCCCCCACCTCCACTTCCACGTACTACCTTTGCTGCCCCAGCCGCGCAACCTCCGCCCACCTCGACCTCCTTAGTCTCCTCTGCTTCCGCCTCAACCCTCGCTGCCTCCGCGTTTGCGCTTCTTCTTCGTTTTCTTCTACCTGCTCCACCTCCCACGGTTCGCGACGCGTTAGCTTCTACCTTTGCTGTCGCACCTGCCTCCAAATTACTGCTGTCCCCGCTACACCCTGCAAATATTAAATTCGGTCAATCCTTCTATATACTGGACACATGCATATGAGTACACTATATAGCTACATTGCAAACACCCTAAGGCTACAAGGTGAAAGAAGTTTAGGAAACAGCATATGCGCGTCGTTGACAATAAGCGGGAGCGTGGTGATTTCGTTGACGGCCGCTAGGTGGGAGGAGAAGTAGGAGGCAGAAGAGGAGGCGGGCGGGAGGGAAAGGGGGAGAGTCAAAGAGCATTGTAGTAGTGCGTCGCATGTGTCAAACACGTGGCGCTTGGCATGAGGATTGCGGGAGCCGGGGGAGCTATAGGGGATAGTGGACAGGGTGGACAGAGCAGGGGGCTCTGTTGGGGAAAGAGAGAAAAGGGAAGCTGGTTGGGGAAAGGAGCAAAGCGCGCGCGCGCGCCTGCACATACACACACGTATACAACGACATCATTGTTCTCTCCCGTATGGATCTGGATAGACGGATAGAGAGAACACATGGGTAAGCGTGGAGCGACGGGAGCGTGTGCCATGCAGGCAGGAGGGATAGGAAAAAGTGGCACATGGCGGCAGACTCGTTGGAGCCTAAATAACTTTTGGGGCCGCCTATTGTTGTTCGCGGGATTTAACCGCCGCGCTCGATCTCACCACTGATTATTATGCCTGGAACCAATTCGCATGATGCCTTAATGGCATCAATTGCCCTGTAGCTACAGTCTCTCTCGCTCTCTCTCTAACTGTTAAAGCCAGTCAGAATCTTTCGTAGAGTGCGGTAGTATATCTCGTAAAGTCCATCCTTGTAAGAGAGAAACAAATATCCAGCAAATAGCAGAGGTTAATCGTTACAGTACTCGCAACGCTACTCGTTATCTCTGCTCGTCACGCGTTCCTATTTAAGAGCACCACATGCAAAACTGCGTACGGTTACCATAAGCCTCGATCAGTTCCATATATATATATATATATTTAGTTAACCAACATCATCGCAAAGGGCATCAAATTCAACGAAGGAATTTCATTCCCACCACCCTTATGCGGGCAATTGTCCAATTGAAGATTTTCTCACAATTCCCTCATCGCCCGTATATCAAATTAATCTTACATTAACTTTAATCTTTTAACTTAAGGTGAAAAAAGTGAATGAGCGAGCGAGAGAGGGAGAGAGAGAGAGATCAGTCTTATTTTCCAAAGCACGCAAATATCTAGCGCCTCGGTGTAAGATAAGCTTATTAGGAAAAAGACCAAGTGACCTAATCTTAGGGGCTGCCAGTGATTGGATTCTTTTGAGAAGAGATAGATAGATGAACTTTGTTCGCTATGGAGTAAGATAAAACAGTGGCAAAATGGGTCAGAGCCGTGACCTTTCGATTCCTTCCCATTTGTAAACTTTACGACTAACGCGTCTTAGTGCCCGAAGAAATCGTTATTTTACTCGCAGCCCAGCCAAGCAGACGATTTCTCCGTAACGATTGGTTTTCTACAGAAATAAGTATATATACTATACAAACACACGCATAAAGCGTAATAGAGTAAATGTTATGATGCTTGGCTACAAGGGAACACACGACACTCGCAATCAGTAGGTTGCCATCGAGCGAGCAATTCCGAGAAACGGCATTATCTCAAACAATGAATATAGGGTTTGCTAGCTGGCTGGCTGGCTGGTTGGTTGATGGCTGCTTGGCTGGCTAGCTGGTTGGTTAGCTCACTGGCTGGAGCGACGCGACGTTGAGAAGAAGAGCGTCGCGGAGTGCCACAGAGGAGAGCGGAGAGCTTCCTGCCCCTGACGCCTCGCTCCCGTCGGGTCACGTGACTTTACGTCGACGACCAGCATACCACGCGTTTAAGGAGCCACTCTCTCTTTCTTACGTCTGTATACTAAGTGCACGTATACCTTGTTATCCTCCATACGCGTGAAACGATGAAAATAATTATCACGCCATGTTGATTCTACTACACACTGTTTCTCTCCCTCTTTCTCTCTTTCTTTGTTTACTAATCTACCCGCAAGCAAAAGCTTTCCCGATTATTGAAGTATCGCGTACATTGTCAAATTGCGATAAAAGATTGTAGGAGCGAAAGAGAACAAACCGACGGGACTCGAAAGAGAGAGAGAGAGATGGGGGAGAAAGGAAAATGGCGCCGGTCACACGTCACAAAGCTCGTGTCCCTTTGCTGGATGCGATTTTAATTGGAACTATATAGACAGAGACGCTTTCCAGCTGAAATAATTTTGTAGGAAGGTAAGAAAGAAACTTGATGGGAGTAATTGTAAATAAACATATATGCATAGAATATCGTAAAGCATATCGCTCTAGAAGCAAACGATTTCTGGCTGAGGTCATTGAGCCTGACAGGGCGCGGCACTAGCATCTTCAAGAGGCTTCAAACAGCTACAGTTTTGCTCATGCGCAAATCTCTTTTGCTAATCTAGTGCACAACACCGCTTTCTCCCCCCCCCCCCCCTCCTCTTCCCCCTATCTTTCTCGCGCGTTTCCACACATACACACATATACATTCTCTTCCTTTTTACCATCTGAAATCGACCTGTATTTTGGAACGTGGCACGTTTCGGTTTTAACCTGACTCCGATAAACACCCCCGCAAGGACTGTATACATTGTATCAAATGTAATCGCGGGTAACACAATACCCAAAGCCCATTTCTCGTTAGTTTCACATTACAAGGCAAGTAGTGGCAGTCGTGCTATGGAGAGCCCAGCTCGTTTACCTGCGCTTTATGCTCGAGCTACAAAATCGCCGACTGACCCAATCCTAAATAAATATATAGGTGACTACAGCAGTCGATTAATTAACAAACGAAATAAATAGCGACTACTGCTCTCTTAGTGCCACACGCACGCAAGTGTGCGAAATCCTGGACATAATTTATGACTAGTAGAGCACTTCTCTTACAGCGAGATAGGATCCTTTGGGAATTTATCGTGCCAAGCAAAATTTTTTAAAGCTGCCACGTGCTACATTCGTGGAACGGATGTGTAAAATGTATCCAGATGTGCTTACCGGCCGGCAAGCACAAAAATGAACCTCTCTTTATACATTAGTTTTTAATGCCAGAGAGAAAAACGACAATTCCCTGATGTGTAACGTGCATTCCACTTTATGGAGGGGAGAAAGTAATTGACGTCAAAGTCAGGTCAAACTAGATAGAAATTTAGGCTTGATTACAGTGCGCCTGTACAAACATTTTCTCTCTCTCTCTCTCTCTCTTTCATCTTTAAGGTTGAAAAACTCGAGTAAAGAGAGAACAGATCAATATTATACCTACCTTTATGAGTATTTCTGACGAGAGTCATGCTCATTTCGCGAAGGAACCGAGCGTTTTAGGAAAATGTTACGTCTACCAGCGACGTACACACGCCAGAGGCTTCTCTCACACCCGACGCTACTGGTCTAATCACCTGGCACACAGCTCTATTTATCTCTCTCTCTCTTTCTCTCTCTTTCACTAACAAACCAATTAAGATCAACACTTTTTTATATCCAATCCAATTTTAAGGCACAGCCACTCATGTTCCATTCTTCGCGTCCCTTCTCCTCCCAAACTTTTCTAGTCGATTAATGCGTATATTCACGACTGCCCGATTTGTTCATTCCTTCTCCTTCGTCTTCTTCTTCCTCCTCTTCGCTAAAACTCATAGATGTCTCCTCTTTATCGTAATCGTCAAATCTTGCCTGACTTTCGTTGTTCACGTGTCTCCTCCTCTTCTCGTATATCGTTAGAGCCCTGGCGTATGTGTCGTACTCTTCTACCTTCCACAAATTCCACACCGTTTTCCATCAAAATGTACCTCCTCTCCTTAAGTCACTATTCTCCCACTCGAGCAAGCTGTTCTTCTTATAGCGTTTCTTCTCCTTCTCCTCCTCCTTCACCTCTTCTTTCTCTCTACCTCTCTTTTTCTATACTTTCCTTTCTTCGCTTTCTGACTGCACCACAATAATTCCCCGTTTTTTCCTTCTTCGTTAATGCCGCAATCACCTCAAGCTACATGGCTCGATCCGTCTCGTCCCGTGTTAGCAAGTCGCTGCTATAAACAATCGGGAAACCATTCTAGTTTCGAGGGAACAATGGGCAAGATGAAAACAGCTACGGTGCAGCTCGATCTCTTATTTACCAAGATTTTCATCTCTTTTGCTTAGTCTCTTTATCCTGCCTTCTGTTTCCCAGTCACTCTCAGCCTCGCTCTGACTTCTCCTCCGACGGCAACTACTCTGGCGAATTAACTTGAAAGAACTACGCAAAGATTTGAAAGCGTGTGTGCCGTGTCAGTAGCGCCTCCGCCTTGTTTTCCTCTTCTCTTACGAACCTCTCGTTGTCATCGAGAGGCGAAACAGCACAAATACAGATGGAGAATTGATGGAGATCGAGGAATGAGGGTGAAGCGAGAGACAAAAGAAAAAGGCCAAAAAAGGGAGGGGAAAAGACAAAGAAATCTCGCGTTGAGAAGCGAGAATTGATATTTAGGAATTAATCAGGTTTCTTTGGTTACGAAACAAAATGAAGCATCATAAATGGCTGGCTACACGACGCACCGTGGTCCATCGGCTGGTTCAATTCCTTCGTTCCCTCTTCTCGTCACGTCACGTCTCGCCTCCTCCTCTCTGGTCTGGTCAGCTTCAAGATGAGAGGGAGGAGGGGGAGAGATAGCGAAAGAGAGAGAGAGAGAAACGGAACAACGAGATAAGTGTCTACGATGGGTGGGACTATACTATTTTTTCTCTTTCCAGCATTCAAACTCCATGTTATTTTTTATTTCTTCTTAGCTTTCTTCTGCCACTCTCGGTAGAAGTTACACTCGAAGCGAAAGTAAAACTGATTCCAATTGCACTAAATTAATAAACAAACATTGCACTCGTCGTACAGTCGATTTTTCTGTATAATTTCCGCGTACCGGGACTATTCCTTTTTCTTCCTCCCCTCTTTGTTTTGTTTCCCGCGTTGGTTTCTTCTTAGAAATTCGTGGTTCCCGTCCGCTCTCGACAGGCACGTTTGTCCCACGCGTGTATGTACCGCACACATAGAAGGAGGATGCACTCGCAACGAAATTTAAGTTCGGTCTGCCGCGCGTAGTCTTCTCTCGTTCTTGTTCGTAGGAGGAGAAAGAGGAAGGAGGATAGAGGGGTGGGAAGGAACTGACAACGTGAGATAAAGCGGAGAGGAGCGAGAAGGAAGAAAGAGGTGAAAAGTCTGGTAAACGGTTAACTACAGCATGCCGAGACGATAACTGCTGTCGTTGTAGATCTGTGCCCGTCCAGATCAGTCGTCGATGAGAGATGAATAAACATCGAACAAATCGACCAATGGACGGTACGGACGGATATAAATGGCTAGAGGAAGGGAGTAGGTGGAAGGGAGGTTAAGTAAAGACAGAGCAAGAAAGACAGAAAGAAGGAGAGAAAAGGAGAGAGAGAGAGAGAGAGAGAGAGAGAGAAAGAGAAAAAGAGAGACGGACAGAGAAAAATGTGGATGCTGCTGGCACCGGTAAGACGGTCTAACTAACACACATGGAGATAGATTGAGAACTGGTGCGGTGAAGGAGATATAGAGAGTAGGTAGAGTATTGAAGCACAGGAGAGGACGGATGGTGATGGCGGCCGTAGGAAAGCAGCCACAGCCACCGCCCCCATGTCTCTTGTTCCAGAACCACGTCACCCGCGCACGCCACCTGCCCTATCCCCGTTTTAGCTTCATTCTCAGCTCCCCACCACGTTGAAACTTTGCTCTGCTAGTTATGCTATGCTACGCTATGCTACGCTTTTCTACGTTGCTGCTGCTCTGCCGCTATCCTACCTTTACCCCTACTTACGCGTACAGAACGACCTCCTCTCGCCTACTCCCTGCCTGCCTACCTATCTACACCTCTCATTTGCCGTCCACCTCCACCACGAATCCCTTACCCCCTCTCTTTTTCCCCCACCTTCCCATATTCCCCGCCTCTTCTTCTTCTTCTTCATAAACACTTTTATTTAGATGCTTCTTTTCCCCGAAAGAAACCAAAAGAAGGCTAAGAGGGCGAAAGAGACTAGCTCGATCTTACAACGAGTTACTTTATCTACGGGAGAGAAAGAGATAGAGATTATGACGGTCGTGCTGAAAAGAAAAGTTGAACAAATTTTTTACAACGCTATTCACCCATGCTGCGCCGATGAACCGAGGACCGGATGCCTTGATATGCTTATCTACTCTTGGATGAATGATTTGAAAATTTACCTCGGAAGCTACGAAGAAAAACCTCGTTTACGCTTGCTTATCCTTATCTTTTCTGTATTGATCAGGTCAGCCAAACCGTAATATTATTTATGTGGATGTATAAATTTCGTTGAGAAATAGGACCGACGGAGCGTCGCTCGAGAGTTTTCTCGTCCGTCGCTCGTGGGAATAAATATTGTCGAGTTACAGTGACTGGGTAGTGAGTCATAGGCTGGGTGGTCTGAACTGTCTGAAACTGAAGAGTAGTCGGTCGGTACACATGTACACTGACTACACTGTACGTATAGCGTGCACACACCTCGGTAGACAAATCTGGCAGACATACGGCGTCAGAATTAAAGGTGCTTGGTCCATGGTATGGCCGCGGGCTGTCGCCCATATGGCGCGCGACCAGCAATACTCCTGCCTCCTCCTTTTAGCTCAGGGACCGATAGGTAAGCATACTTAACTCTCCCCCATCTTCCTTCTTTGTTCTCTAGTCGCATTCGCATAACGCATTTACTAATCGCCCTTTCTTTTGCTCACTAGCTACTCCAGCGCCACAGATTTTTCGTCAAGCCTTAACCTAAAACCTGAGCCTACTAACCTGAAAACTTACATCACAATCTTCATTGTTTATCGACTTGATTCTTGGCGAATATTGAAAATTACTCAGTAACTGTAGGAAGAGAATTATTGTTATTTAAACAAATTGTCAAGAAAAAGAATGCCACGCAACAATAACGCGCTGCGAGGTTTTTCAAGCTGTGAATCGATTCACGTGACTTTTCTTTGGCTAGATGGATTGATAAAGATTATAGGTAAAGGGAGGTGGCTGAGCTAGGGGTGTTTTGAGTTAGGCGACAGAAGTCATCCAGCGAAACGAAGCCGAATGTGCGAGGCAGGCGGCTTGGAAAGAGAGGCGAGCGCTGTAACACGGGGGGAACGCGCTACAACCCTCGCATAAATACATACAGATGCAGCATGGATTGATGCATTGACTGGGCACACTGACGTAGGCATAATCTCTCCCTCTGCCCCTGCCTATTACACGCACACTACCTTTCTCTCTGATTCATCACGGACAGATTCGCATTTCCTGCGTGCACTGTTACAGCACCTACACAGTCAACGATACTCTTTATTTATTTCATTACAAGTACAAGGTGAATTGCAAAATATCGCAAACGCTAGAGAAACTTGGAAAATATTTCTATTTATGAGTGTTAGGTATGTATGTGGGATAGCATGCGTGTTGCCATTTGTCCATACTTAGCAGAGATACTACGCCAATGACGAAAGTTAGGATGAGTCATAGTGGCAGTCTCTCCCGCATCTTCCCCAACTTCCCATTCGCGCACCATCCTGTTCCCGACTCCCGTATCTCGCTCGTCCGTTCGGGTTCGCCTCGCAGTCATGCACAATAGGAGCACGGTAAACGCATTGAAGGTAAAACTGATCCATTGGTAAAGGGGCGTCAAGGGGTTCTTCATAGCTTTCTAGCCACGTGCCGTGATTTTATTCCGCTCTATCCTCCCTCCTCTATATCTCTCTCTCTCTCTATCCTTTACACGTACACTCACCTTTTTCTATTTCATCAAACCTCATTGATAAATTTCTAATACACATAATTCTCAAATCCATTTTTCCAGTCCACGCCACATTAACATATTATTGTGTCAAAAATATATTAATTATCAAGTTATTCCATTGAGCCTTATTTTCCTAAACAGAAATACAAATTAAGATAATATATAATAATTATATATTTATAAATATTGTGTTTACTAGAAAGATTTTTATTAAGTGGTTGGCTACTGTAGTATTTTGGAAATATTAGAAATATTTTTTGGCTTAAAAGGTACTTTAACATCTGGAAAATAATGTGGAGAAATTTTATGGACGGTCAAAACTGCTATATACCCGAATCTCGGTCCTCGGATTCTGTTGTAGAATCTTGGTGTAGGGTACTATATACTGTTTTCTTTATAAACCGTTGTTTTCGAAGCCACATTGTTAAAGTCGGCTGGAAATAAACTCAAAAAGATTTATTCGTCTCAGTTTTTAACTGTAGATGCAAAATTAATTTCTTGAGAGAAGTACGTTACGTGTTTCTTTTCTTCATTATATCCTGTAGTTGTTTTGTTGTAAATCATTTTTTGGCAATTTTTCATGTCATTTTCAATTTTTCTTTTCAGAATGGCACCATTTTCGGAAAAATGGGTAATTAAACAAATTGTTTTTTTATAGCTATTCTTACACATACAATCGAATAAACTTCTTTTATCTTAACTTCAATGTTGTAGGTAAAATCTCCCTGACCATGAGCCACTATAAAAAAGGGCGTTAACGAAGAGATACCGTATAGGTTCAACTTTAATGTTTATTGTTTAAAAAAGTATTTGTCATAATTTGTTAGTTATACAATAATTGCCTTATGATGAAAATTCGATTTATTTTACAGTGCCGTTAAAGAAAACTGCAAAATAACCTTATTTGTCCTCTGTCTACAGTAGTTTAAACTCTTAACAGAAGTCCGTATACCGACATTACAGGGCAAAAACTATTTCGCATGCAGCGTCCTCATTTGTTGATGGATTGTAAAGTTATTGCATGTTTTTGGAAATGCAAGAACATTATTTAGTAAAGTACGTTGGGGGATTTTGCAATTTATTTGTTGTTTCAATAATGTTAATATATTTATTTAAACCATTTTTTTGTTAATTTTCCAAAAGTACTTTAGTAGATAATCTTCTGGCATTTTCAAAAACATGCAATAACTTTACAATCCGTCAACAAATAAGGACGCTGCATAAGAAATAATTTTTGCCCTGTAATTTGAGTATACGCATTCCTGTTAAAGATCAATGCGGTAAACGTTTAATATGTGAATATTTCTTTAATTTCTCCATGACTTGTGCATGATGCAAATTTGGTTTTGTCAAATATTTCGTTTCGTGTCTTCAAGCTATTTCGCTACGCTTTAGGATAAATTTTGTTGAATATATATATATATATATATTGTCTTTTTATTTATTTCAGATGACATTATTTTAACATGTACGAAAAAAAAGGTTACAAAGGTTTAGGTAAATGATGCTACGGTGTCGACATTTATGTGCGATCAAAGGTACGGATATGACACTAAAGAGATTATAGTGATTACTTTTAAGGTTCAAAGCTCATTGGTTATAATCTTTGGTATACAAAACAAACTTTTACAGATATTAGCCATATTAGCTAGCAATGCCATGCAGCTAAGCTCTCTCAACAGTCTCAACGAAACTTCTGTTAAATATGTGTAACCATGTGTAACAGTGTAACTGGTGTTTGGTGTACTGGGTTTGGTATGGTATGGCCTATCAAATCACAACGCAATGTCGCCACTGTCGCCAGTTGCACATGCACGCCGCTAATAATACAGGATGCGCAAGGTATACGTGCGCAGTGGCGGCATTTCTGTATTAATTTAAATTATTGAAATAGCTGTGTGCGCGTGACTTCGCGTGTAAATAAATAGAATTGATTTTTGATAAGAAAACAGTAATCGCCCGTAATTAATGCAGGAAGACAAATAATAGATTCACTGATTTTACGGCTTAAATATTATTTAAAATAATTTTAGTTTATTTGATAGATACAATGGGATATTAACAAAAAATCTGTTTATTTAACAGAAAGCTGTTACGATTCTTACACTTTTTACAGTATCAACTGTTATAACGGATAAAAAGTGAAATACCAAAACGTTTAGAAAGTGTAATATATGTAGCTAAAATGAACAAATCTAAACACTCGATCCATCTTAATTAAGGTTTCCAACTTAAAAAACTGTCTTGTATAATAATGTCTTTAAATATACTACTCGTAACTAATTGTGGAGCCTTCCTGTTACGCTGAGCTTCAAAAATATAGGATACTTTCTCTTTGGCTTCTGCGCGGGAAATATCTCCCCTTAAACCAAGGAGTCTAATTAAATGATCTTCCGTCATATCCGGGTACCTTTCAACAAGCGAATGCAAATCCAAAGATAAGATTTCAGAATCTTCGCACCGTAATACTTCGGCAAGCCGTTTAATTATTTCAAAAGGTGAATTAAAGTCTCCCACGTTTGGTGCAATTCTAGCAAAGAAATTTTTTAACTTCTCAGCTTCGGTCATAATTTTGGAAGTACACGTTAAACACTCTTCATATGTTTTTAAAGAAATTCGACGCTGTAGCATAGCATGAACGTATCGTTTAGCGATTAGATTCTGTGCTTCGGTGATAACGTATTCAAAGTTCTTCGGATTTAAATGATTGTAGTCCTGGAAGTAGTCTTCTAGTGTGACACATATTGTCTCTACTGGGATTGGTGATGATAGCCATTTCGGCGTTATTAAATTCTGAAAGTGAAGCTCCAAATCTAGGAATGATTCTTCCAATAGAATAGATGCAGCTTCATCCCTTAAATTTTCAAAATGGATTAATAAATCTTTAAATTTGACATTGGCTTGCCCACTTGTATCAGGTGTCCAATAAAGCTGCTTCATTTGTTGAGCTAATTCTATGAATTGCAAACAATTATTGACAATTGTAATCATATGCTGAGTAAAATATGGTACTCTACTTCTATCTTCAAAGTGCCTACATTTGAATTCTAAGATGGCCTGCCTATATGCTTGCCCATACTTTATTACTTGTTCAATGCAAAGGACCAATGCCTGAGATGTTAGACTAGAGCTGATTGTTTTTGTCACTTGAAGATTTTGATCTATCATTTGAAATATAATTACAGGGGCTGCAGTGTGGTAATATGTTTCTTGAGTACTTCCTTCTGGCAATACTCCACTCCACCAATCAATCTTTTCTGTTTCCAAAGTTTTCCTCATCCAATCCTCATAATTTTGACACATATTTTTCAAGTATTTTTCTTGTAGATCATTGATAATTTCAGAATTTAACAAAGGGCCTACATCATTAATGTTTATATTTAATTCAGAATGCTGCATCAGTTCTGGCCCTGTATATGTGTTCATTATCCATGACAATAAAGAAACATATTCATTACCTTCGAGACCATTAGCAATTATATCTTTTAGATGCTGTGATAAACTAGTATGATACATTTTGACAAATCTATTTACAATATCGTACGTCGGCGGAAAACACGGCTTACAAAGACTTTTCACCACTCTTAAGTCTTCCAGAATTAAAAGCCTTGTAAGCTCCAAATATCTAACCAACCACATTTTATTATCTGATCTTTCATCCACTTGAGTCCCTTCTATTCTGTTAGCCACAGATTTTTCTAATACTTTCATTGCCATATCTTTCCAATTCTTTGGTCTTCCTGGTGGCATAAATCCACTTTGTTTATGCCTCTCAATGGCGCAATAGTCTGCCTTTTCCTCTCTTTCGATAATCCTCAATGCAGTTACAATGACAGTAGGTTCTTTTCTTACAGTATTTAAAGTACGACTTAATACAAGTCTAATTTGTTTCTCCATTAGTTGAGACAAGACTTCTACGTCTTCAAAATAGTCCTTTAACATTGCTTTATCAGCTTGAGATTGATTTGGCAATTTATGTAATTCATATAACAAGTCATCCCTAGAATTTTCAAGATCCATTAAGCTTTGATGAGCATGTAATAATTTCCCTTCGTTAATCCATTGCTTTGTTTTTTCAACACTCTCAGGTACAGTAAATATGTGCTTCAGATTTTCTTTAGCAGTTACGTATTGAGAATGACGCATGTTTTCTTCCTGGACAGATTGGAGCTTTGCACTGAGTGGAGGTAGCAAAGTAAATAATTGTTCTATTTCATTGAGTTCCTTTTTCATAGAGGTGATAATATCTAATGAATGCTGTAATTGATCAAATCCTACTTTCACTCCATCTAGTTGACTTTGCATAGCTGTTTTTAACATTGCCTCCACTGAAGCCTTTTTTCTGCATATTCTGCGTTTATACAATTCAATTTTTTCCATATGAGCCGGCCTCTGTAACATACTTTCCACATGCTTTGCAGCTGCCACTTTAGCTTCATCCTCTAATTTTTGTAATTCTTGAGCTTCCATTATGTTTGTTTAATTGTTACACTTTTTACACTTTTAATATTAGTATATAGACAATAACTTTTTAGGATTAATAATATCAACAATATTTTACCAAATTATAGGGATGAAATAAGGATAATACGTTAAAAGCTTAATTCATATCACAAATTTATATTATATATTTTGACATTTCATGGACATTTATCATCTGACTGATATAACCTTAATACAATAATGCTACAGTACATGCTACTCAACCAGAGTTACCTATGTATACAGTCATCCAGTATCTTATACATATGTATATCTTATGTATTTATCTGATGCAGTAGTATGTATGTATATACATACTGTTACAGAGTAGAGTTGAGACTGGGAGAGTGTGAGAGTCAGTAGAGTGAGAACTTGAGAGTACAGGCAGCAGTGGGCACTGGGCAGCAGCGCAACATATGACTTATTTACGAACACGACTCACACCTGTATCATTAAATAGAATTACCTTGCATTTTATGTTTATCAGTTTTTTTCGTACATTTACATTTATTACTTATAATTAAAAATTGTATTTCTTAATAAAGGAAATAAATTGCATTTGGTCCATGTTTAATGCTTATATAGTTATAAATAGTTCCTTTTGATTCAACTTAGTTAATTCTATGTTTATTACCTTGAGATTCTCGATTCGCCAGTTATAATGGCATATTATGGGATTTCAAGACCCTCACCATGACCTTCCTTGTTTAGGCTAGTAACCGCAAAGACATCAAAGTGGAGGTCACAAACTCCTACAATCTGTCATCACTGCTCTCAGTGGCGGCGCCGGCGGCTTGACAAGACCGCTGACCGAGACCACCGAGACCGTTGAGTGACCGCCTGGCCGGCAAATCTATTACAATACTACAGCAACACTGTCAATTGTCTCGACTCGTTGTTCCAGCGATAAATTAATATTCTTTTTTTTGACTATATGAACACAATTTTCCATTTAATTTAATTAGAAATGAGGCAATCATTCTATCGTATTTTATTGATCATATAATCACAACTGTGTAAATTATAATAAGTTATACAAAGCTATAAGTACATATTTTTTCTTTTACAAAGTTTACTTACATTTTTGTCACAAGAATTTTCATTATATTTGGTTATAATAATGTATTTATTAAAGTTTACTAATACCTATGAGTCAACATAAACTCTTTACTTATTTATAATGCTACTAGTTGGAATTACAAAGTACACATTTTTATTTCATACTTTTAACAATAATGAATAACTCTTTAAAAATTCTCATACACAGAGGTAACACAATATATGATCAATTTTATTTGAAATTTGACTCTGTAAACAGATCTCAGATATGTAGTAATACTAATCAGCATAAAAAATCTAAATTAATGGGATTTAGTAACTATATTATAAATGATGATAAAGAAATAATAGGAATTTCCTTGAGAAATAAAAAAATTAATGCTTACCTTGTGTCAGCCTATATTTATAATTTAAGAAGGTCAAATGTCTACAGAATTAGTGCTTTCAAAAAACTATTAGAATATTATGAAGCAAAAATTCAAACGAAATGCCTTAAGTGGAAGCTATGCATGGAAGAACCTTTAATTTTAATCAAATTATATGAACCAAACCATCAGTTTCTTGATTATAATTGGTAATAACCTATTTCTTTCTTGACATATCTACTTTGATTATTAACTTACTAAAATGATTATCAAAATCATTACAGGAATGAAAAAATTATGCATATGGTTTTGGAACAAAGAGAGGTTCAATATGCTATGTCCTGGTTATCTACTTTAGGAGGTGCTTTTTCAGCTTTGGGAGAAGAATTTACTGGCTGTGTAAGTGTTGCTTTTAAGTAATTGATATTAATAAAATAGATTAAAATTTTTAGGCCAAAATGGCAGGTAAAATATCCGTGGCACAATTCCAATTAGCTTTAAGACTTGGCAACCCTTTGCTTGTTGCTCGCTGTAATTTATATACAGCCTTAAGTCTAATACAGCAAGGAGATTTAAAAACACCAAAGCTAGTGATAAAAAAAATTTATAAATTTGCTATACATGAAAAAGATGATAGATTGCAAAATATGTGCAAAGGTGTATGGGCTAAGCTTAAGTATTGTCATAAAAAGAGAATACTAAATAAATGATGGTGCAGAAATTTTGTATATATAAACATCTGTATATCACTTTGTACATTCATAAATAAATTAATGATTGAAGAATTATTATTTTTCTTTTATTATTTTATTATCATTTAGTACAAAAGTTGGATTAAGAATAAAAGAAAAATTAAAATTTAACAAATTATTTCAGGTAATATATGCATTTCTAAAAGAGTTAACACGCAAAAAAATATGGATATGGTAGATTTTCTATAAAAGTTTTAAAATATTTTTTAAGTTTGATGTTTTTTTTTCTTTTATAATTTAGGGGAAAGTAAAGATAAAATTATCTTTATTCTAGCTCATGTGGGGTATATTAAAGCACTCTGCTTCTTTAATTTTATGTTAACAAGGTAAATGTCTCAATCATATTTCTGATTTATATCACAACAGATTTCAAAACAATGAGAAACAATGCTTATAATTATATTATTCATAATATACTAGCAATTTAGCATATAATAGATTTGTAATAGGAGAGGATTTCTTTTGTCAATTATATTTATATATATTCACTCCTTTTTGCTTTTCTATACTACACTTTATTAAATATAATAAAAGGTATTGATAGCTGTAAAATTTTTGTTTCGAATTCGTACATACAAGGGAAGAGATGGCTAGCATTATTGTTACTTTGTGTTGACTATACATAATGTAGTATTATGTAGTACGATAATCCAACTATGTTCGTGTGAGTAGTATGTGTATTTATTAGGTTGTATTTAAATTAAATTATTTATTAAATAAGACAATTTGTAGTTTTTCTCAATTTTTTACTTTTATTTATTGTTTAAAATAACATTTAAGTCGTTTGAATACAAATACACGTATATGTATATACATTGTATATTTTCTAACTTATGCACAATGTAGTATCAGTGTAGTATCATATTATGCATGTACATCCATTGATCCCGCAGCGTATATAGTGTGAACACACTTAAATTGTATATCTATACATATGATACATGAATATTTTTTGTGTACTTTAAATTAGATTAGTATAGTGTCGTAATATATATATATGTAGACATACATATAAAGTATATATAATAAGTGCATAATCTCTCGAAATATACGTATGCGAGCGACTGTAATGACGGAGGAATAATTTGTCAGTGCTTTTATCCCTCGTATTATTATTATAGAAGCAATTGTTACTTGCTGTTACTTTTACATAGTTCAATACTGTTACATACGACCTGAGATTTGAACCTTCGTAAAATTAATCTGAATCAGTGTCGAACAATCTGGCGAAGGAATTAAAAGTTTATTATATTATAAAAAATTTCATTGTGCAATTTACCCTTAAAAAATATAAAATTATACGTGCATAATAGGTTTGTTGAGTTCTAACTACTTATAATTTTTATACTGTAAACACAATATTCCCATTATAAAAAGCTTTGTCTTAAAAAATTTTAATTTCATCTTTCTTTAAGGAATGAGAAAGGAATGAATCCTTTATAGTGTTTTCACTTTTGTCATATATTTATGATATTAGAAGTTATATAAATAATTTTTTCTAGGCATTATAACAATCGATATAGAAGAATGGCAATGCGTGATTTAGTGGAAGGTGATTGTGGGAGAGCAAGTTCATTGATACGGTTAACTTCACATTTTGTACAAGACCATGGCTTCAAAGAAGAAGGAATACATCATCCGTTTGAAACACCCCAAAATTTTCAAGCACCAGATTCGGAGCACTTGGTTAAACAATTTTTGGAAGAAGCTCCTACTTGTCCACAAACATTTAGAATGGATAATTTATTACAAGAAATGAGGGAAATTGATCAAAATATCCATCCCCCTTTACCTGCACCAGGAATAGTGCAAGAATTATCAGGGTTAGACACAGCGTGGGCTAATCAATACCTTGAGTCTGGACGTCACTTTGATGTATTGTCTTTATTTTTCTTTAGATAGTAATACTATTTATTATAAAGTAAGATTGATCAATCGTACTACAATCTTTAAACATAATTTTGCTATACTTTTGTATTATTACAATTACATTTTCTAAATTATTATTAACTTTATTTTTTATATGAAAATTACTTATTAATTATAACTGCAGGAATATCATAAGGATGATATCTGGAACACTCCCATTATGCAGAACAATCCAAATGTTTCTGCTGTTAGTCCAGAAACTCACGAGCTTGGACTAGATCCAAAATGGGCAGAAGAATATATAGAGCATAGTGTAGATGTTAAGGAAGATGAAATTAATCGAAACAGTCTTCGAGTAGAAAAAACCAATGAAGATCCTAATTTAGCATATTCCAAATTTATGAAATTTATGAGACAAGAAGGGGACATTCCATTAGAAAACAATCAATTAACACAGTCTCTTAAGAGCACTGATGAAAGTTGGGCAGAAGAGCACAATAAAGAAATTGAACAAACATATGAAGACAGCTCAGTCTTAAATCAGGTAGAGGAAGAAATAGCAAGTGCTGGTACTTGGGTAGATGAATTTTCTAAAGATAATGCGTCATCTACAGGTAAATAAAAAGCAAGTATATAAGCTATAAATTAAATAGTATAAAAAATTACGATATTGCAAAGTGATCAATTTTTGTATTATTTAGAATTAGATAATTATGAGTCTACATTTTGGTCACGCTTTCAAAATGAATGGGATAAAATGTCGTCTTCCGAAGATATATCCGCAGTGCATCCATGGATTTCTGATTATGAAACTTATTACGATCCATTTAAAGATTATGCATTTAATGATAAAAATCCTATGCAAAGTTTGTCCAACCCGTTGGAGGAAGGAAAGAAGCGTTTAGAAGCAGGTGACTTGCCAAGCGCTGTCTTATGTTTCGAAGCTGCAGTTCAGCAAGATGAAACTAATTCAGAAGCTTGGTTACTTCTTGGCAAAACTCAGGCAGAGAATGAGCAAGATCCATTGGCGATTTCTGCTTTAAAGCGTTGCTTGAGTATTGACCCATCGAACAGTTCAGCACTTATGGGACTTGCAGTTTCATATACGAATGAATCATATCAAAATCAGGCCTGTTTGACATTAAAAGAATGGTTATTGAAAAATGATAAGTACAAACATCTTTCTGTACCGAAATCTAATATGGATCAGCATCCAAAATCTAGTGTATCAACCATTTTATTTGAGTAAGAAAATTCTCTTTCTAGTTTTTTACAATTCAATTGAGGAGCAAAATAATGACTTGTCTTTCAATCAATTTTACAGTGTTGTACATTCTGAAGTTAAGAATCTCTACATCGAAGCAGCTCGATTAAATCCAAAAGACCATATTGATGCTGATGTTCAATGTGGTCTAGGTGTACTTTTTAACTTATCTAGTGAATACGATAAGGCTGCTGATTGTTTTCAAGCGGCGCTTCAAGTACGTCCAGATGTAAGTACAACTAATTTTCAAAGTTTTAATGAATGAATACTACCGAAGTTTATTATTTTTATATTATTTAAAGGATTCCAGACTATGGAACAGATTAGGTGCCACATTAGCAAATGGTCAGCGCTCGGAAGAAGCTATAAATGCTTATTATCGTGCCTTAGAATTATCGCCGGGATTTATAAGGGCGCGTTACAATCTTGGAATTTCTTGTATTAATCTTGGGGCTTATAAGTAGGTCTTATCATTAACAGTAAATTGACCAATCTTTGCTGCTTCTTATGTTTGCTTTACTTTACAGGGAGGCTGGTGAGCATCTTTTAACTGCGTTAAATCAACAAGCAGCGGGCAGAGGAAGTCAAGGTGAAAGTATATCCCCGAGAGCAATGTCTAATACAATATGGTCTACGCTAAGACTAGTTGTTTCTTTGATGAATAAATATCGATTAGATGAAGCTATTGAAAACAGGTAAAATATAATACACTGTAAAATCATATTAATTTGTAGTAAAAAGGGTTGCGCATTGTATTTCATGCTCTCTTTATTTTTTCAGAGATTTACCAAGATTGAATAAAGAATTTGAAGTACTATAAAATTCTTTATTTCTTTTTTTTTTGTTTAAACATCAATTTTTATATTAAACGAAGAACTGTTATATGTATAATCGAGAATTTTTTTATATGGAGCTTATTAGCACTTCCTATATATACTGTTGATTCCATGTGAATGAAAATTATGCAGAGCCGATTAACGATTACTTTAATTTAATGGAAAAAAATTAAAAGATCAAAAATATTTAAATATAAATTTTAAATATAATGTATTATAATTTGGCTGATTTTCATTTGTAACAAAATTGAGGGACATAACAATAAATATGGTAAATCAGATTATTTTTTTTATTCATTCTTAAGTTTTAATACAACATAATAGAATTATTAGAAGTTAACAATTGTAATATTTAACGTTTTAACTTTGCAATAAAATTTTCATTGATATCACATAGTATATTTTGCAAAATTGATTATGAATTCATTTTAAAGCATATGCAAAGTACTGTTAAAAAACGATCTTTTAAATTGATAATTGATTATTGACGTATCAGAGAGATATATACAACATTCAGTTATTATTAATGCTCTTAATATTCTTAACAATTAGTGAATATAATATAAAAACGACCATTAACATTATCGGTGAATCTTCTATAGCAATAAATATAAGTAGAACTTCGTCTGCTTGTAGCAAGTGTAAAAAAAGAGAAAGACGAGTTTTGACGATATAGATTAAAAACATTACTTTTAATAATTTATAGTTATGAATTCTACTGGCGACAATGCTTAAAGATCACAGATCACACCTAGTATAAGGATATTTGATTTTTAATAGGGGAAAAGTATTTTTAAAGGCACATTTATAATAATGACTAAAATAAATTATACAGAGAGTAATGCAATGTTGAATACCTGGTCAAAGAACTTAAATTTTACTTAAATATTCTAAACAAAATGCATGAGACCTCGTCGTTTATTCTGCAGCCAACAATGTTTATAATATTTATAGTAACTTCACAATATTAATAATACAACATCAATTTTTTTGTACAAGATTTAATTCATGAATATCTTTTGTGCTCCATGCATTGCATGGGTTAGATTATTAGATGGGTATAAAGTTGTAATAAATTCATTATATTTAGAATAAATAGTCGGCTATTTTTTGATCTAGCTCTATTTTGATTTGATATATTATAGCAGAGGTGTATTGTAAACTGGAGGTTATTTCTTAAATGGGTAAATTAGATATTGAAGTAAGAAAGGTATATGGTTGTTCTCATTCCAACATAATACGCTCAAGTGTCATTGTAGTAATATAAGGAAACCTAAGTCCACAGGCAGTAAAATCAAGCTCAACTTAGAACAGGACTTGAAAGAAAAATCATTTTCAGCCATAAAAACAGTCAATGTTTGATTTTACATAACAAATTAAAGTGAATTTAATATTTTTGCAAATTATGCCACAATTTGGCTGTTCTTGCTATAGGGACCGTGCACATCAACACAATGACAGTGAGATGAGAATGTGTATTGGTGTATATGCATACTATCAGCGCAAACTATCGGTCAATTTTCGCAGTTTTTGAGTGTAATTTATTTATACGTATATAGTTACACATTGACACTTCTCTATCATTGTGTTGATGTGCACGGTCCCTATAAAGATTTTTATTGCATTTATAGCTATATAGATAAGGGTATTAAAAAGTTTCTGCTAATTCCTGATTCAATTCATTTATCATATTAAACCTTTATATATACTTTCTAACATGCAGCATATATCAATATCATGTGTAAAAATGTAATAATACTTACTCATCATTTAGTTTAAGATCTAGTTTCATAATTTTAAGGTCGTAAGTAATTGTTGTCCAGTTTCCATAATTAATGATTTAACATGATCAGCATGCATTATTTGTGTGCAAACTTCAGTACACTTTTGAAAAACTGCTTTATCCTCTTTTGATAATATACGATGCAAACTTTTTAGAGATAGTGCACGAGGTAAATAAGCTAGTATCTCTATAAGGATAAAAGTATTAGGATTATTTTTCTATGAAATTCATTCAAATTGTATTAAAAGACTTACCTTTCATCATGTGTGTATAAAGACAATGCAATGCTTGTTGAGCATTGGATGTTGAAATTTTGTTTTGTAAAATTTCAATTAAATATTTCCACTCAGAATCTTTGGTATATTTTTCCTAAGAAAAAAAAACACTAATTAATACAACTTTTAATATTTTATAGTATTTCTTTTAATTATTTTATAATAATAAGTTGATTAGCTGAAACAATTGTGTGCCACATTACCTTTGCATATTGCACAACAGCTTGAGGGCTGTTCTCTATAAGAATAGTGGTCACCTCTTCTGTATTTTGGATACATAATGTTTTTAAAGATAAACTGCCATCCACTTCTTGAGTCTCCATAAAGTGTTCGACCTCGTGAAAACATTCAACCGGTAAAAATTCACAAGCTAGAAGGCATTGCAGCTTGAATAACTCTTTTGGAATCAATTTTTTGCATGGAGATTTATTAATATCGGCTAAGTCATTTAGATCATCGGCGCTTAAAATCTTTTGGTAATCGTTTGCATATGGTGGCATTTGATTAAGATAATTCGGTCGATTCTTTGAAAAAATATAACTCTCAAAGATTTCCTCTTCCACACAATTGCTTTTTATAATAGTTTTACAAATTTTACTTTTAGATAATTTACTTAAATATGATCGTACCAACAACTTAAATGCCTCTACCATAGCAGTATCCGAATATATTAGATGTTTATTTAAGCTAGCTGGATCTGTCATCAATCTAATACTGAAATGATTTTGTAAGAATCTCTCTAGAAATATTTGTAGTGTTGAAGCCGCCCTGTGCCCGTCTCTTCCCACACGAGACGGTAAATATTCTAAGAATACTTGTATAACTAAGTGTAGGGATAAGATCCTTTCACCTTCGATTATTTCTATTAGTATGTCTGCAAAAGTCGAGTGTTTATTACACATTAAAATTCCGGCAAAATCCGAAAACGTAGGGATCATCCGACTTTTCTTTCTGACTGCAGTAGAATCAAAAAGCAAGTCCCAATGATTAACAAGAATTGTTCTTATCGATCCTTCAGAAATTTCCTCCATGATTTTTTCGGCTTTCTCCTGTTTTTCAGATTGAATGTATAAAAGAGCGAGAGCCAGCCTAATCTCATCGTCGCATTGTGGGTGCGGTAATAATAATTGTATAAGCTTTTCGGTTGCATACTCTCGCAATATAGCGCTACTGAAGATCAATTGTAGTTGATCTTTTTTCTCCAATCTGCAAATTGTCTTAACAATATTATGACTCTGAAAGAGAGAATCAGTCTCCGGGCCACTTCTCATTGTTAGAAGCATGTCAGCTAAATACGTTATGAGACCAGGTGCATCTTGACTAGATTTTCTCGACAATACTTCCACAGGCTTTAATCCCGACATCTTATAATATGGAACACACAAGTCCCAATCGGATTCGCATTCTGAACGTATATAGTAATCAGCAAGTAGTGCACAGGACTGGTTATAAAGATTTTTCAATCTTGCTTCGTCTTTACTCTTTTCGTCATCGCAGTTGTCTTGATCGATGCTTTGATGAATCATATCTTTTGCCAATCTTATCAATGCATGAGCTTCGCTCAGCAAATGCCTATAAGTATTTGGACTAGTAGACTTGTAAGATTTTGCTGCATTAAGTAAATCATAGTAAAAGTTTTCAAGCTTTGGCAAAGTTAGGGAGTAGAGTGTCCACGAATTCTCTGCTTTTGCCAAAAGAACAATATAATTTCTTGTGTGCAACAATTTCTCTATCCCCAGAAATGGTCGTAGACCTATAAGGCATACCGGCTCAGAAATGCTAGGACACGGCACTTTTAAATGATCGATATCCATCGAAGCAGACTTCGCTATGTGATGTGACAATCGTAATGTATAAGATTCTAAGCCTGCTTCTGTCAAAGCATGAATAGCCGAGTACTCCAATGCTACTTGATGAACGGGTGCGGTAAAAGGATAAGTTGTCAAACAGGTAGTATCTGTACACGAGTTTCCCGCAGAAAAATGATATAAATATCCTTCTTGCATAGTACATATGAAACAGCTTACACCTTGCAAATGATTGTATCTGCTAGATCGTAGAATAGATTTTTTTAAGTAATTATTACATTCTTTTCTCATGTATAAAGGCTTTAAAACCAAAGACGTGAATATTTCTGAATTTCCATCTATCTTTGCATTATTACTGATGGAAGAGATTTTAAGACGCAATAAATACCTGATACTATAGTTTTCTGACCATCCATTATCTGGTGAATTCGTTTTTATGAGTACGGTCAAGTCTGGTGGATTTAAAATGAAAGGACTAAGGGCATGACCTGGCCCAACCCTTTCTAAGCTGATAGATGGCAAATTAATTGTCAATGGCTGTGAATCAGGTAGTATGATTTCTTGATTAATCAGTCTTTTCAATTCTTCCTCTTCATTCCATATTAAATAATCTAAATCTATCATTGACCTATTGTTGCAAACTCTTCTTTTGTTAACTTCTAATCCATCAGTTTTAATCCAAGAGTTGGCTTTTGATGACTTACGTCGTTTTTTGATTTTTATATCTATCAATGAAGCATCATTTGATTGTAAAATTTCATCATCATTCTTTAAATTTGAAGAATTTGTTTGATGTACAGAAATATTATCATGGCTATTGTCAATTAACGATGAATCTGTAGATATGGATGTTTTATCAATAAGAGAAGAATTAGTAGAAGCAATTGAACTAAGCTGATCTATGTCTTCATACATTGTATTTGTTAGTCTAAATACAGAAAGACTAGATGAATCCATAATTGCAATAAAATCTTCAATCATTGCCATGTAAGTTGGAGTAAAGCTAAAGCTTAGAGACCATGGTCTTGCCTCAAAATCAATAAACTTTAGTTTAGATAACTGTTGAGTTTCAATTTTGAATTCGTGTAAAATAGCAGTATTGCCAGTAGCTACTAACAAATTTCCTGTGCACTGGCAGCAAGTAACTAACGTAGGCTGGGTATTTAATGGCAGCTCTATCATCTCTAATCCATTCAAAGGCCTATTTAGACTAGGAGTAACACGACCCGCTATTCTGGCATGCATTGGCTGGTTACTTTCTTTAACCATTGACCAATTTACATAAATCCTTACAAAGTTATGCATTTTGCTTGTACAATTGATAGTAGCTCCATCACGTAGAACTTTTGATTCCAAGGTTACAATGTAATCTCCTTGTACGCAATGCTGCATCTGGCAAATCATATCAACTGAAGGAAAAACATTGTGTAATTGATTGCTACTAGTGGACAATTCCCATACTTCAACACAGTGACTTGGCAGGGCTAAGAGAAACATTTCTTTGTTACTCATAGATACAACACAAGTAGCAGTGGGCTCCTCAATCTGTGCAACATTTTGTCCAAGAAAATTATGTACTGTTATAACACGAACCATATTTCCTAAATTAAAAGATTGTGCTACTAATCATAACTTTCTTATGACTTTATACCTAAAATAAAAACATTCAATGTATATCTTTATGAAATACAATAATTACTTTAATCAATGTAATGAAAGAAAGATTGCATACTTAGCTGTTTATGTAAGCATTAATACTTACTTTTTTAATACTATTAAAATAAAAAAACTTTATACTATGTATAAGCTTATACGTTAAAAATTTTATTAACTATTGACTGCAGTAATTTTGCGCCTTGTTTTATCAACAAAAGCAAAATATTTCACAGTTTTTAAGAGGACCTGATAGTTTATTTTAATTCATTAAAAAATTTGTAAAACATAATATAAACTTAGTTAACTTTTAAACACAGGCTTATTTCGATAATTTGGCCTCTTTTATTTCTTATTTATAGAATTTTTATTTTAACTCGACAAAACTCCTCAATGTTCGAATCTGTTCTGCTGGATTGGTGGTATCATCATAACACACTAATACATAACACGATGTATGTAGGATTGCATAGCATATATAAATATACGTATATTATACATATACGGACTATCATATGGACTCTGCTATATATATGTGTGTGTGTGGGTGTGCATGTATTTATAATGTACTATGGCTCTGTTCGTTTGTATACTGACAGTATTGCACGTATCATTCTTTCTTTGTTTAATACTCAATGATTGATAAAGCAAAATAATACTCAATCAATGGTACGATATTCACAAGTTACAACTTGCTGTCAGTTGTCAGTACACAACGAACGTAGACTATATGTATATAAACTACAAAAGGCAGAACAGCAAAGCTAAGTAAATCTTATAAAAGGAAGTTACATCTACATATAATAATGCCCACATATCACTATTACATTATTTTTGTTACTATTATATACATACAATTGGTTATGTGTATAATATAGCTTGAAAAAGGAAAGAGGGACATGCGTAATTTCACGATAATAAATTGAATTGCTGAAGTGGCAAAGGTTTAAGAAATGAACAAAATCTTGACAATTCATTTCTTTTAAATGAAAAAAAAAAACATAATAGGAAAATATATTTATTTTTGAACTCTTAAATCAATTTGTTCTTCAATTAAAGCATACACAAAAATTTTATACTTAGTGAATAGCACTAAAAATCAGTAAAACATTATAATTATTAATAGGTGGTTTTTATAATATCAAAAATTATCACTACTTTTAATAACATATAATCAATTAAATTAATTTTTTATATTCTTAAAATAATTATGTAGCTTACATTCAGATACAAGATTTCTTAAATACTTGCTGATGTGCACAGATAAAACATCAAACATCAATATATAGAATAGTCCATTTTATTCAGAATAATTTACATATATAAAATATGTTATATCAGCAGTCAATATAAGAGCAATTGTTGCTAACTGCAATTATACAAATTTTCAGTGTGGATTGGAAATGTAATGATATTAAAATTCTGATGTTAATTATTAATATCTTAGTTTATGTGACTTTTTACAGATAAACTTCTTTGATTTTTACTTTTCTTTTGAACTTATTACTTTTTCTATATGACCTTTTAGTGTTTGGAGCTGACGCAATGTTTCATTATCAAAAGTAGGAATATGAGATAAACGAAGACCATCTGTAGGTAGTAAAGATATGACAGCTCCATTGCGCATTGGCACATTAATATTTGCTGTTCTGTCTTGAGTAATTCCTGATACTAATATTGGACTTCCGTGCATACTGACAACCATTTCACCTTGACGTGGACGTCTTAAAATACTCAATGGTGTGTTTGGCTTTACCTTTGGAGTGATTAAACCATAATTTTGTGGCTCCATTTTATTTGAGACTGCAGGTGTTTTAAATGCATCTGGTTGTACATTCAGAGATTGCTTAAAAGTAGGTTTTTTATTTCTACTATTTTTAGAACTGCTGCGTGTCCTTCTTGTAGAAGGTGGTACATTTGATGCATTAGTAGCTCTCGACTTATGCTTAACAGTACTAGATGCGCTCTCTGTCACATATCCATCGTCTGAAGTAGTGGTTATGCGTTTCGTTTTGTTTGTTGCTTTTACATTATTGGTAAACACAGTTGAATCGCTAACGGACGATGTAACTTCATTGTCATTTTCTTTTTCATTTTCTATAGACATTACTTCGTTCAAAGTTAGCTTCCGAATTTGTGATGGAAGTCGTGTTAAAGCTAAGTCGAAACAAGTCTGTAAATTTGTTAATGACATTTTAGAGTCTGCTTCAAAGTTACGATCTCGTAAAACTGATTGTTTTACGAAATCATTTATTATAATCATGTCACTTTCGTTCAAAGACTCTCGTGGTTGTTTCACTGTACGATTTCTTGTTCGTGGCATTTTTATATTTCTATATTTTACACAAAAAATATGAAGATACTAACTTTCTCTTCACTCGTAAAAATAAATTTTAAGTAATAATTTAATGAAGTTAAAGAGCGTTTAACAGTTGTTTTCAAAATTATTGCCACCATAAATAACCGCTGGCGACTTTAAAATTTAGTCATAGATTAAAAAAACTATAGAGTGTTTTATAATAGTGAATTTTTATAACTTCCCATTTGATGCTTTTAGCCTTTTACGCTTCACGTTTCACGTGTCGTGACTCGTGATGATTGGTCTAAATTGCTTAGGGCGTTTTTCAAACAACGAAAGCGCTCGCAATATAATATGTGTCACATGAACTATTTATTAGTGAAAGGGTGCGTTCCGAGTCACGCATATGCGCGCAGTAAGCACTTAAATTCTATATGTATAATAAATGTGACATAAACTATACATTCTATGCGCTTCATGCGTATTTTGGAATGCACCCAAACACGCCCGTGATTTCTTGCTGCCTCACGCCTCAGTCAAATTGGCCGGACGGCGGACACATATTGAATAATGAAAAAAAAACTACAGGAGTTGTTTATTGTTAAGCGTTTGTAGATGTTTGTTATATCAACAAAAGCGTTTGTTAGTTGCTAATTTTTGAGAAAATGCAAAAATAAAAACCAGCGTTAAGTTGGCCGAACATTAATTTACTTTTCTTTAGATAGGGTGTTATATCGATTCAAAATCGTTTGTAGTTTCTACATATAAAAGAAAAAATGTTTGTTAGTTAATGGATTTGAACGAAAATGAAATTAAAAAATTCACAATTTAGTTCGAGAGCAAGTATAGGTTATACATATATATTATTCTATTTTACGATTTTACAACTATATTGATAATAAACGTTTGTTAGGTGTTTGTAGATTCTTGTTACGCCAATAGAAACATTTGTTATGATTGATCATTTTTGCAAAAATGCAGAAAATAAAAATCGCATCAGTGTGAAGTTGACTGGACATTAACTAAATTTTTTCTTAAATAATGTAATCAAATCGATTTAGGATCGTCTGTAGTTTCTAAAAACATAAGTTACGTTTGTTAGATGTTAATTATGAAGAAAAATCAAATTATAAACATTTCCAATTTTGTCCATGTATATGTATGTATGTATACATACTATATTATTATGGACAAAATTGGAAATGATTGTAATTTGATTTTTCTTCATAATTAACATTTAATAAACGTAACTTATGTCTTTAGAAACTACAGACGATCCTATAAAACGATTTGATTACATTATTTAAGGAAAAATTTAGTTAATGTCCAGTCAACTTCATACTGATGCGATTTTTTTTTCTGCATTTTTGCAAAAATTAGCAACTAACAAACGCTTAACAAACAACTCCTGTAGTTTTTTTCCATTATTCAATATACAGGGTGTTTCTCTAAAAGCGGAACATAGGATTATATTATTTAACTATAGCAATGAAACACTTACTAAACATTATTATAATTAATAAAAGCGTAGATAGTTACAACTTAATGGTTATTTTAGTTTAATTGCTTTTATTATTCATTATAAATGTCATTGTACTCAATTAATCTTGGTTACTACGTTTAATATTTAAATTAAATGGAAAACAGTAATTTGACTATAGTAAAATTTACTATAGTCAAATAACACGAAATCTCCTATGCTCCGCTGTTAAAGAAAAACCCTGTATGTCCGGCCAACTTAATGGACACCAACTTATACAATGGACAAAGACAGAAATGCGGAAAGTGTAGAAAGTGTTAAAAGTGTAAGGCCAACAAGAACAGACCTCTTGACAGAGTTGACAGTGGGTGCTGCAAGCGCATAGAATGTACAGTTTATGTCACATTTATTATAGAATTTAAGTGCTTTGGCCGAGTCCTATCAAAGTATAATTATTTAAAGTGGTATATTATCCGTTACGTGAACTATACTACTTTAAGTAGTTACTGGTTGTTAGTTATACAGTTCATGTTACGTGTACTATATTAATTGAATTAATTAAACTTTGGTAGGACTCGGCCTTACTGCGCGCATATACGTGACTCGGAAGTACTCGGAACGCACCCAGTGTTGACACTTGACAGTCTTGACGCTGTACAGACTGTACGGTCTTGACACTCTTGACAGCAGTAGATAAATACATACTGACGGTTGTGACGGCAATGACAGCGTAAGCGGCATAAACCGGTTTGGAACTCTTGGAAGGTGTTGATGTGGGTGTTCATCCGGCCGCCATAATTGAATTAATAAAAAAAAATATACATTAACAATTTTATTTTTATTTATTTATTAAATTATTGAAATGGAGATAATGACTGAACCCACATCAAGCTACCAGCGAAATTTACAAGAGGAAATATTTGCTGGTCCTCCATATGATTTGTCTTTTAAAGGATCCAAAACTATTAATGGTATGTATTTATTTTGTCTACATTATATTTATTAAATAAAAATTAAATTATTTATTTGCCTACCAAAGCATTAGTGAAAAAGAAAGCTGAGTCGATACGTACAGGTAAACTTCCGAAGAGGATGTCAGATGGCCGATTTATAACTAGCAGCCTCTGGCTTAATAACAATCTATTAAATTCAATCTCAGACCTTAAAATTCTGGTGGATAATCTCCTTATGGGGAGCTCGTACCTCCATTGGCTAGAACTTTCATTCAATAAAATTTACGAGATTGAAGATGAAATTTATAATTTTCCAAATCTAAAGATACTTTATTTGCATGGCAACAAAATTACAGATATAAATCAAATAATGAAACTTAGAAAATTACTGCGCTTAAGAATGCTAACATTGCACGGAAATCCAATTGAAAACACTCCCAATTATCGTAGTTTTATTATACATATTCTCCCACAAATAAAAACTTTGGATTTTTCACCAATTCTCTCAGCTGATAGGAAAAAAGTGCTGCCAGCTGGATTTTTTCGAAAGATCGATACAACGTCGTTTGTATAAACTTTTATTATTATTGGTGGTGTATACATTTTTCTTGACAGTATTGATTGTACGATTTTTGTTGCAAGATATTGCATGAAATCTTTAAAAATAAAGAACAATACACTTTTGTATACTATACAAAAAACTTTTTGTGAACGCAAAGAAAGAAAATTAAGAACTATAATCAGTTAATCATGAATATTACAAGAATTACAAAGATTAGTTTTAATCTTTCAAGATTCAGTGTCGCCTATGTTTACTGCGATGTTTGCTCGACTTTTCTAATTCCCTATCTCGCGATCGACTGCGCGACCTGTAACGGCTTCTAGATGATTTATGACTTCCAGATCGCCTACGTTGAGTCTTTTTTGGTTTGCGAGACCTTCCATGGCTATGACTCCTTGATCTGCTTCTACTAGAATGCTTTTTACGTTTGGAATGTTTTGCTGTTTCAACTCGGGTAGGTGACGTACTAGGGGATTTTGAACGCCTAAAGATATAGTATAAAATTAAGTGATGCAAGAGTATTGATAACTAATTATTTAGTTGTGAGTTATGACTTATTGTTGTACCTAGGAGATTTAGCTCTTTCCGGTATCGCATGAGTTCCGCTTCGACTGATAAATCCCCCCCAAGCATTATGATGTTTAGGAAGTGGTGGACTGGGAGTGTGTCCATCAATATCACCACCGCGTGCTTTTGTCCTTGCTTCTTCGTATTGTCGTCGAAGCTCCTCTACTCTTTTCTCCAGCTGCTCTGGCTTTACACGTGGACGAAAATATAAACGTAATATACGTCTGCATACATCCCTAATGGAAGATTCGCTAACTTTAAATAATGAAAACCATGCTGGATTTGTTGGCAAAGGAAGCTGAAGTTGCCTGGCTCCAAGGTACACACAGGCACAAGCTACTGTCTCTGGCTGGTATCTCAAAAAAACGTCTGATCTTAAGGAATCATTCATATAATTCCAGCACTGTTGCATAAGTGCACGATTTCTTTCATATCCCAAAACTTGTAAATACATTACTATAATTTTATGTGGATGTTTGACATGTACACAAAAGCCTAGTTCCTTCAGAACTCTCCTTTCAGATTTGATTACTTGATTTTTAAGAGCTACATAATTTTGATCTAGAATCACTGGTGTTATCGGCCTGAAAAATATAATAAGAAATCATGTAGGAGTTTAGTGAATAATGACTTTAAATAGTTGTGAAACAAGTTCAGGACAAGTACTTACTTTTGACTAGAAACCTGCTTTATATGATTGAAGACATTAATGACATCCCTAATCCTTCTAGGAGCTTCTTCAATTTTACTAGCTAAACAAACACATCCCATCGCAGTAGTTTCCATATTATGACGAACCAATGATTTACTATAATAGAACCGTTGAAATATTACCTGTCCTGTCGCCATTGCAACCTGAAAAATTTTTTATTCAATATATTTAAAATGAAAGTGTTAAAATTGAGAATAAAATGTGATTTTAAGAGGGCAAAAATATATGGAGAAGAGATTATGGAAATAATAAATTAATCTTTAATAAAACGACTTTAAATTTTTAATTTTTGTTTAAGATTAGAAATGACAAACCTGAGGAAGTTTTAATAATATTCCAGCGGTTTGTATAAGCTCGCATCCTAATATCCGCAAATCTGTTTCTGTCTCAGCATCTAAACCATCCGAATGCGATGGGGTTGAATTCAATTTTTCATCAGGTAAGAGACAGTTCTGCAATGTTAAGACTATTTTTCCATAAGGTTTTACGTTATTTACAATAGGGTTCTTGATTGTGACAAGCGTTGTTAAATCCGACATTTTGAACTATAATATCCGAAAACACGGTATGATTACGGGTGCTTACTGCTTATGGCACCCACGCTGACTCAACTGGACCCAACCAATTATCTACATAAGTATGCGCTATACAAAACTTAACCAATTACCAAACTCCTGTAAACTCACACACACGGACCAATCAGGACCAACATTAACCTAAGACTTTTCTCACACGACAGTCGACGACCCACACTACGCCACTACAGCTCTGCTAGACACCACTAGAGTCACTAGACAAGACACTGCTACTACCCTCACCTTCAGATTTCAGACGCCTTCAATTCAGTCCTCCTCACCCCTCAGGCCCCTCACCTAATGACTCCATGAAGCGTGAGGCCTGCGCCTGCGCTAGACAGTAGGGGTGCGTTCCGAGTCACGCATATGCGCGCAGTAAGCACTTAAATTCTATAATAAATGTGACATAAACTGTACATTCTATGCGCTTCATGCGTGATTTGGAATGCACCCTAGGACTACATATGTACTCGCGCTTTCCGTTTCGAGTTACTGAAAAACGCGGTTCATAAATGCATCAAGGGACGCCATATACATTTGCCGGTCATTGAACCAGCACCTAAGTATAATCCGCGCATGATTGGTTGATCAATTAAAATTGAACAATTGGACAATGGTTGCGTTTCTAATCCTAGCGCTAAAAGTAGCGTTTGTGGATCGGTTCCACAAGCCTTGTTTAAACTGGATTAAGTTAATTATGCTATATTCTATGTGACATAAAATATAGCAAAATTAACTTAATCCAGATCAAAAAAGGCTTGTGGAACCGGGCCTGTATCATGATTGATCGATTCAGTCAATTTTATCAATCATGATACGCCCTTGCATAGCGCTACATAAGCGCTAAGGATTAGAAACGTAACTAATCATAAGCATACACTGAAAATAAAAAGTGGTAACTTCTACTCGAGTGTCGAGCAATAAATACTTGATGAGCCTAGTAGAGGCGCTCAAGTTGCTTTTACTTTCAGACTCGAGTTGTTTTTACTATTAGGCTCGAGTGGTATCCAAAATTCTAAGCATTTAATTGGTTTCATTTGATGAGAATGGTATAATCTACTCGAGAGTCGAGACACTTGAGTGTCCGGTAAAGACTACCAAACTCATGAGTAGAAATAACTAATCTTCTAGAAGGTAGATTTAGCTATGAGTGATGCTGTTACTACCACTTTTTATTTTCAGGGTATTTTACTTAGCAGCTGAGACTGTTGAGTGTCGGCTGGATATGTACATACAAAACCCATTGTTTGCATTCAGTAGAGACAACAGTTGCGGAACTGTTGAGTAATTCTTTTTAAACTTCTACTTCTATTGGAAAAAATTAAAGGATCTAAGAGTAATAGCCAATAACATACAACGCTCCCTCAACATTTGTCTCTACTGAATGCAACCATTGATCGCGTTCAATATCCTTAAGGCTTAACGTTAAGATAACGCTATATCATGATTTGTCAGTTGAAACAATTTGACCAGTCATGACACATTTTGCCTAGCGCAGCGCTATCTTTGCTATATTTTATGTCACATAGAATATAGCATAATTAACTTAATCCAGTTAAATAAGGCTTGTGGAACCGGGAACCGGTCCTCTTTTCTGTTCTCTTTCGCTGCATTGCTGCAATGAGTTAAAAGTGATAAATCATACATTTGTCTTATTTGAACTAATTGCACCAGTTCGATAGTGCAGAGAAAAAGAACAAACCCCAAGATTCTTTGCGACTAAGTTCATTTCACACATCCCGGCAAAGTTGTCTGTTGTGCTGTGATTGTCGTAAAAGTTTGGTTATGTTTATGGTTATGCTGCTTTATTAAAAGTAAACACAAGAGTGTAAGTTTAATTATTAATTACTTTATTTAGAGACAATATTCTTGGCCGATATTACTTGACTTTTAAGATTTTCAAAATATAAATGAAAACAATTTCAATTAAATATTTTGAAGAATTTAATTAATATTTATTTGTAAATTTTTTTTCTAAGCAAAACTTTACAAAGCGCGAAATGTTTAGCAGGAAGATTAAGTATATTCTATGAAAAACTAATATTTCAGATAAATATTTAACAAAATGGATGTAGATCTGTATGATGAATTTGGTAATTATATTGGTCCTGATCTGGCTTCGGAAAGTGAAGATGAAAATGAATATGGAGCTGTGGAAGATGATGCGGATAACAGGGATCGTTCAGATGAAGAAATGGAAGAGGATAAAGATGAGTCAAGAGATCATACAGAGCAAGGATCCTCTATGGCTGTAGTATTGCATGAAGATAAAAGATATTATCCTAGTGCGGTAGAAGTTTATGGTCCTGAGGTATGAAGAGTTTATTTCTCTGGTAATATATAATAGTTTGTTAATCTTCAGTCCATTTTACTTGCAAAAGGTCGAAACGTTAGTGCAAGAAGAAGATGCCCAGCCCTTAGATATGCCTTTAATAGCTCCTACCAGAAGGCCAAAGTTTCAAATTAAGCAGCAGCAATTACCAGAAACAACCTATAGTATAGAGTTCTTAGCAGATATGATGGACGCCCCACATTTGATAAGAAATGTTGTGCTGTTAGGACATCTTCATCATGGCAAAACTACTCTAGTTGATTGCTTGGTGCGTCAAACGCACCCATTTATTCATTGTGTGACAGATGAGAAGCCATTGAGGTGTGATATTTGATAAAATTAAGCAGAAAATTAAACTGCCAAATATGGTAATTAAATATTTTTTTTTACCAACATTATACTCAACTTTTTAGGTACACGGATACTTTATTTACGGAGCAGCAACGCGGTGTATCGACAAAGGCAACGCCAGTTACCCTCTTGTTGCAAGACGTTAAATCAAAATCGTATCTTCTTAATATATTTGACACGCCTGGCCATGTGAACTTTTCGGACGAAGCAACAGCAGCAATTCGATTGTCTGATGGTGCTGTTTTAATTGTCGATGCCGCGGAAGGAGTAATGTTGAATACGGAACGTCTATTGAAGCACGCACTCCAAGAAAAATTAGCTTTGACTGTTTGCATCAATAAAATAGATCGTTTGGTATTGGAGCTAAAGTTACCACCATTGGATGCTTATTACAAACTGCGACATATCATCGAAGAGATCAACGGACTTATATCACTATATTCCGATTCAGAGAATCCTGCGTTTGTCTCCCCGGCGATTGGCAATGTTTGTTTTGCCAGCTCGGAATATAACGTCTGCTTTACTTTAAAATCTTTTGCCGCTCTATACGCCAAAAATCATCCGACACTTAACGCCAATGAATTTTCCAAAAGATTGTGGGGTGATGTTTATTTCAATTCGAAAACTCGCAAATTTGCAAAGAAGCCTCCGCATAATACGGCACAAAGAAGTTTCATCGAGTTCATTTTGGAACCGCTCTATAAAATCTTTGCTCAGGTGGTAGGAGACGTGGACACTACCCTGCCCGATGGTAAGTTAATTTCTGACTGTGACCACGGATCATTCCTACTTCATTTTCATAATTTGCATCACTAATAAAATTCTCTTCCCAGTTTTGGACGAGTTGGGCATAAAGCTTACTTCGGAAGAAATGAAGATGAATATAAGGCCATTACTACGTCTTGTCTGCACTCGTTTCTTAGGCGATATGTGTGGATTAGTTGATATGTGTGTGTCACATGTGCCAAGCCCGCAAGCTCATGCACCGGTCAAAGTGCAACACGTCTATACAGGTCCGATGGATACATCGTTAGCTCAAGATATGACCAATTGCGATCCAGACGTTAGTATTCAATTTAAAATATGTACTATTCGTGTGATTGGACACTATAATATCTAAATGTTTTAGGGTCGTTTAATGATACACAGTACGAAAATGTATCCGACAGAAGATTGCACATTATTTGTTGTACTCGGAAGAATAATGTCTGGTACTTTGGAGGCTGGACAAAGAGTTCGAGTATTAGGTGAGGCTTATTCTCGCGCGGATGAGGAAGATTCTCGGGTGCTAACTGTCGGTAGACTATGGATAAGCGAAGCTCGATATTCTATCGAACTGAGCAGAGTACCAGCAGGAAATTGGGTCCTCATCGAAGGCATTGATCGACCTATCGTGAAAACTAGTACGATCACGGATCTCAACAGTTCCGACGATCTCTACATTTTCAGGCCCCTGAAATTCAATACACAAAGTGTTATAAAAATCGCAGTGGAGCCGGTTAATCCCTCCGAATTACCAAAAATGTTGGATGGCTTAAGAAAGGTAAACAAGAGCTATCCTCTTCTGGCAAATAGGGTGGAAGAAAGCGGAGAGCACGTCGTGTTGGGTACAGGAGAGCTATATCTGGATTGCGCGATGCATGATTTGCGAAAAATGTTTTCGGAGATTGATATAAAGGTTGCCGATCCTGTAGTGGCCTTTGCTGAGACCGTGGTTGAAACAAGTTCACTAAAATGTTTCGCGGAAACGCCAAATAAACGCAACAAATTAACCATGATCGCAGAGCCTTTAGAAAGAGGTCTCGCAGAAGATATCGAAGCTGAGCACGTCCGCATCACTTGGAACAAAAAGAGATTGGGTGAATTCTTTCAAACCAAGTACGATTGGGATCTGTTAGCAGCTAGAAGTATATGGGCCTTTGGTCCAGACGCTACTGGTCCAAATATTTTGGTTGACGATACCCTACCTTCGGAAGTGGACAAATCCCTTTTGAATAGTGCCAAGGATTCTATAGTTCAAGGCTTTCAATGGGGAACCCGCGAAGGGCCTTTATGCGAGGAACCTATTAGAAACGTTAAATTCAAGATTTTGGATGCGATTATTGCTCAAGAACCTTTGCATCGTGGAGGTAAAACTAGAGAAACTTGTGGTAAATTCGTGCATGGTGATTAATAAATCTAATGCTGTCTTTTTACCCTTTTACAGGAGGTCAAATTATTCCAACTGCAAGAAGAGTGGCCTATTCCGCGTTTTTAATGGCCACGCCCCGTCTTATGGAACCGTATTTATTCGTAGAAGTTCAGGCTCCCGCTGATTGCGTTTCAGCTGTTTATACAGTCCTGGCAAAACGACGGGGACACGTGACTCAAGACGCACCAGTTCCCGGTAGTCCACTCTACACCATCAAAGCTTTCATTCCCGCTATAGATAGTTTCGGCTTTGAGACCGATTTACGAACGCATACCCAAGGTCAGGCATTCTGCTTGTCGGTCTTCCACCATTGGCAAATCGTTCCTGGCGATCCTCTTGATAAGAGTATCACAATCAGACCGTTGGAGCCACAGCCAGCCACCCACCTTGCAAGAGAATTCATGCTGAAGACAAGAAGACGCAAAGGTCTCTCCGAGGATGTCTCGATCAACAAATTCTTCGACGATCCTATGTTGCTCGAACTTGCGCGACAGGATGGTCAATTCAATTATCCGCTTTAATATAATCTATATAGTACCTGTATAAATTATCAAATTATTCTCCCCTTTCTTTTATATAAATAAAACTTAATTTTAATCAATAAACGCACGCTCTTTTCAATTTCTCTCCAAATTGCTATGTAGCGGAGATACCGCTTCTCGTACTGGACACGCCCACATTTTCCTAACCTTTCCCACTCTCTTAAAAAAAACATCTTTATCAGTTATATGCATATTTCTATGACGCATTTGTATCTGAATATTAATGCTATTATATTAAACATAAATGTAGGCTATAAATTCCCGGACAAATATGAAATGATAATATATTGGAGCAAAAGAAGCGAACTCGGATGCGATGCGCAAGTTGGAGGGGCGTGGCTCAAATAGTAGCTGCGTAGTAGCAGGAGGTAAAGTTAAACTTATTGGATTCCGCCCGCCATTTTGTTGCAGTCTACCACGCCTCCTGCGCAAGTCCAAGCCCCCTTAGGCACCGCCTAATTTAGTCGTTACTAACAACAATACGCGTAAATATAAGTTTAACAATGATTTTCACTGCTACTCGCTTCTATTTATTATAATCCACTTTACTCTTTTGCATAAATTACATAGGCGATGGACAGTTTATAGAATTAATCGAATATTCGCAATAATATAGACGGTTCCATCGAAACGAATTCATGCTTTTCATCCTTAGTGATACATAATTTTGAATAGAATTTTGTGTAAAACTGCATATAAAACTTAGAAATAGCGGAAGAAACTGAAACTTTGCAATATTTGCAGAGGTGTGATCATGGTAAAAAACAGCAGAAAGTTTATGTGATTAGTTATTTGTATCGAATTGAATGGATTGTAGAAGACAGATTCAAAGAACTTTCGTGAAGAGAGTGTAAATGTTTTGAATTTAGATGATGGTTAAGATATTTTGAAATCGTTGGAATTCGTGTCGGGCTTCGTAAATATTCGTAAAGGGTCGTATAAGATCGGTGTAACGAGGCGGGGCTTAGGCGGGGTCGATAAGATAGTAAAGTATTACAGCAGCGTAGTGTTTTCCTTTTGTACGTTTTTTCTCATCGCACCCGCCGTTGTTAGCGTCTCTAATCGGGCAGGAGGAAAACACACAAAATTTTTATTCTTCCTCTCCAACCTCCCACCTATTTACTTTACTACCAGCAGCAAGTGAATTAAATTAATTCACCAGCGATAAAATGAAGCCTGATCCAATTACGCAGATAGCGTATAGCTCGCTACGAAAATAGATTCAACCACGTAAGAAAGTTATTTATATTCGATTCATACAAGATCAGTTGGTCAGTCAGACGGCATGGCATGGCTTTACGGCATGACGATCACAGCTGACGATCGAACCTGATCTATGGGAACTGGATGACGATGGATGATGAATTTTACATTTGACTCTTTCTGAAAGAAATGAAAAGGAGGATGGGCGGGGTTGGGATTCGAAAGGAGCGTGCGTACGCGTAAAAATAAGTTAAATGTATCACTCATCGTCAGTACGGATGGATTTACGTGATTTGCGAATAAAGCAAAAGTGTCGCGGTAGCGAGGTTAGGAGAGGGAGGATGGACACGTTCGGGAGTAGAGGGGAGGGTGTATGGTTGGGAGGGGGAGAGGAGGGGGAAATTGCGCAAAGCCGCGAGATACGTATGCGCGCGCGCCCGCGCATTCACGGGTTTGCAGGGACACACCGGTCGATCGACGGCCGTGATCAGCGACGAACGCGACGACCGATGAAGACGGGGAGTCGTTCAACTGAAACGTCGTCCACGTCGTTTCTCGACGTGCTGTTGCCGCTGCCAGAAACAGGTTCGTTGCGGGTTTACGCGAAACACCAGAGAAATAGCAGAAGAAGCGTTTAAAGTGTTCGAGGGATGAGAAAGGGAGGATAGGGCTGGGGCTTTGGGGTGGGTATGCCGGGTAGGGGATAGGGAGCTTTCCTACATTGATATTGGTGTAGGTGTACGTGAGTGCGTGCGTGCTTGCGTGTGTAAGTGTTTGGACAGTGGGAAGGGGACGAGGATAGGACGAGGACAGGGATAGGCTAGCGCGCTCGTGACAGCAGAAGCGGTGCGCGGAGCACAAGTGCGATGTTGCCACTTTTCTCCCGTGGAACGCCAACATTACCGTATTCCCAGCGTTGCCATTAGAAAAACATGGCAACCTCGACAAACCTTGCCTGCCGCCCGCCGTCGTCTCGTTGCCACGTCCGCTCTCTCTCCTCGCTCGCTCTATCTTTCTCTCTCCCTCTCAAATACACACTGCTTACCTATACGTTCCTCCACTCTAATACTACCACTACCATCACGAAGCTGTTGCTCTTTCTCCTGCTCTGCCTTCTCTCCAACTTCCATTTACTCTCTACACAATCTTCGGTAAGCGCCTTGCCTTGGTTTGCTTCGCTTCTCTCACCTTTCTCTCTCTCTCTCTCTCTCTCTCTCTCTTATTCCACTGCGCCATTTCTTCAATTACGCTGTGTAAAAAATATATATTCAATATTATGTTAAAAGTTTAGCCTCGTTTTATTATTCTTGACTCGAATGTAAACTGTTTATTGACTTTAATCGGTGTACCGTTGATTCCATTCACCGGTGCAATCGTTGAAAATATACAGTGAGATGTTAGAATAGTGGGAGATAGAGAGAGAGAGAGAGAGAGAGAGAGAGGCAGGAGAGATTGTTGAAAAGAACTATGTTGACGTAGGAGCTGAATGCTCATGCGCGATTCCTAACTCCTACCAACCTGCTGCCGCGTCCAAGCGTGGAAAAAACTTTCTGCTCTCGTGCACTCGTCGCGTCACGTCGCGTCACACACTGCCATTCTCCGCTCTCAATCACAACAATGCAAAAAAAATCTGGCTGAAGAATTCCACGCGACAAACGCGGAGAGTGGTTTTCGTTACGCCAAGAAACAATTAAACGGGCGATTCGTCGAAGCAAATCAACAATGTCGCACGTGCTTTTCGGAGAAGACCAACCGATACGAGAGCGGATCTTCGAGGAATTCAGTGTTTTGGTTTTTGTTGTTGTTGTTATGCGTTTCGCGAAATCAAAAATAACTGGCACACGCTTGTAGTGGACATAGAGAGAGGTGTGAATTAAAAAACAGTGTAGGCGGGGTTTTTAACCGAAGGGACGACGAGAATAGGAAGAGATACGGTATACCCTTTAAGGGATAGACCTTAAAGCTCCAACGTGCCTAGGATAAATGATTGCTGATTGGCAAAAAAAAAGAGGGAGAAGCAGTTGTAAGGGTATTTGTGCCCGATACCTAATATCTTAAGTAATTTTTTTCGGATGGAGTGGGGGGTCACGCCACGTAATCCTGAGACTCTGGAGTCTCACTGTGTATACGTGCACGGCTAGGGCAGTAATGTTTCCGCCGCGACATGAGACGTTGCACTCAAACTATTCGCTTTGGTTGCTTTGATAACGGTAAAGACTCGATATTCTAGCGTGACGCTGAGAAAGCCAAAACATGAGAACCGTATGATTTTTCTTTTTTATTCCAAAGAGAAGATGTTTATTGTTTGTTTGTTGGTTTTTTTTGCAGACGAAAGGAGACGAGGCCGGAAGATGGATCCACCGGAGAAAGAGAAGCCCCTGGTGAGAGATTTGAACGAACATATCGTCTGTCCGTTGTGCAGGGGTTACCTGATAGATGCAACGACCCTTGGAGAATGTTTACATTCCTGTTAGTATATCGCTAATAATCACTCGTGGCGAGCGTGTAGAGTAGATCTTACAAGATGAAGGGAGTAAGGGAAAGAAAACCGTTTAGTTTGCAGAGGCTGCATAGCGAGACGACTGAGCAGTGGTGGCCGATCTTGCCCGGTCTGCAACGTAGCGATGTCATCGGCGCTGTTGCTACCGGATCTCAAGCTCCAACGGCTGGTTTACCTTGTGGTGCCGGGTCTCTATCGCTCGGAGCTTGAAAAACGACGCCATTTCCGCTCTGTCAATCCTCAATGCGCCCCACTCTCGACGCCCTTCGGTGCCCTTGACTTGACCCTCGACGATTTCGTCAGTCTAAGTCTCCGCGAACTCACGGATATCGATCCTGATAACCGGAAGCATAAGGACAAGGAGGAGGGCCACGTCGTGGGACCGGTATGTGCTCGTGTTCGGCAGCAATGCACCAGCAGGCTGGAACAGAGGCTGCGACACCTGACGAATCATGAAGAGAAGCAGTTCTCTTCTCCAACTGCTACCAGGTATCTCAAGTGTCCTGCTGGAGTCACTGTTCGACACCTCGTGCGGCTACTGATGCTGAAGAGAGGCTGGGAGGAAGCTAATTCTACCATCAGTATGGTCTATAAGATCGAAATGATGTGCGAGGACCAAAGTATAACTCGCCATAGTCGTAACAACAGCAATAGTGGAAGAAGTATGCTTCCCCTTGATCCATCTTGGACATTACTCGATCTGGCGTGTATCTTCGGTTGGAAAAGGGTAACTTACCTGTGAATTTGTCTCGATTGGTCAACATTTTTTCTCTTATCGTCATCTCTTTAATTTTGCAGGAAGCACCGATGAGGCTGTTTTATCGTGTTTTGCGGAACGCAGAAGCAGAGTTCAACGCGCAGTTGAGTTCTTTGGAGAACGGTGCTAATCCCGATGGTATGGAGAACATTCAGCGGCCACCGACACCACCCCCGAGTCCAAAATCCACCCAAGAGCAAATTGAAGAGGAGGAAAGGGAAGAAGTGGTGGGAGCTGATCAACAGCAGCAACAGCAGCAGCAAAAGGATATGGGATTCCAGGCAGAGGAAGTAGAGGAGGAAATGGAGGAGGCTGAATTGGAGCCGGATGGAACGTTAGAGGGACCTCTGAACAAGTGTTTCAAGAAATTGGAGGAGAATGCATTGGAAACGTCATCGAAGATTCTGAAGGAAGAATCAGCTAGAGACACGAAAGAACTGGATGGTTCTCGCGGACTGGAGAGCTACGCGAAGCGTGACAAGGAAACGAAGAACAAAAAGCCTCGCTGCGAAGTGACCCCCGTAATGAGAGCACCGGACAGAAGATCCGGTGGTCTGATTCAGGGTTGCAGTAGTAATCACTCGACGGATAGCGCCAGGAGCAAAGAGCTGGGTAGACTGGAGCATCGGAAAAGAAGAAAACGACGAAATAAACGAGTCATAGCCGAAATCACTACGACACCTAGGGAAGATTTGCTGAAGTTGAAGTTGAGGTTGACTCCTTGCCCGCCGAGAATCACGTCTACTTCGGCGACCGGTCAGGGTAAGGAGAAGCTGTTGCAGATGAGAGCGGTCCGTCGGGAAAAAATGAAGGGAACCAGCGGTGCTGCCTCTGATAGTAATCAGCAACAACCTCAGCAGCAACATCAGCAAAGGGTGGTTCTCCTCGAGGCTGAGAACAAAAGCAGCATAGAACCACCGGCCATTGTTGAGCCCGAGGAGACCATAGAGGACATCATCGATGCCATTCCCGATGAGGTTGTCAGGATAGCTCAGAACATTGGCTCTCAAAGCGAGGAAACTAATAAAGCTAGGCTCAAGATGAAAGTGAAGGTTAAGGGATGTGAGGAGAAGAAAACGATTAAGGCCGATGAAAATAGGAAGGATGAGATACCAAAACTGGTGAAGGTAACGACGATCGTGCAAGGGAATGAAAAGGAATCTGGCGAAATGGAGCGAAACGGACCGAAGAAGGACGAGGAGATCCTAAGACGTTTGGGTTTGGTAGCCATCAACGAGGCAAAGGAATCTATGCGAGACAAGTCAAAGCAGCGTTCACGGGACAATTCAGAAAGGACCGGAAGTCTTGATCAGGCCAAATTGGAGAAGCAACTGCGGGAGAGCAAGGCCAATCGAGTAAGAAGTTTGCTGGCAGAGAAACAGATGCGGGACGCGTTGAAGAGCATTATGTCGAAGAAGAAAGAAGAGACGACGAATAGCGGGAATCCCATGGAAGGTCAAGCTAGTGTAACGCAGAGTCAGAAGAAAAAGGGACCACCGCCTTTGGCACCTCTTCACGCAGTTAAGCAATCTTCAAATTTCACCACTGGTATCAACGCCCAATTGGTCATCGACAGGAATAACGCGAGCAAGTACGAGAAACCATTGGATCTGAGTAGCGCCGCTGCTACTAGCGTTGTTCCAGCTGAAAACGCGTTGGATCTTTCCGCGAGTCTCTCGGTAACAACCACTACCGCAGCCTCCCTGTCCTCTTCACCCTCCTCCTTCTCATCGTCCTCTTCCTCTTCCTCTTCATGTTCTCCACCTTCGTCGTTCTCTTCCGGCCCTGGTTCCTCGTTGATTTGCGGGCGTTCTTCAGCGAGGCCAATGATAACCGCCACGAGTTTTCTGCATCAGCGAAAACCGAAGGACTCGCTGGAGAACAGGAGGGGTCAGGACTCGAACCTGAGAACCCTGTCGGATGCTGCCGTATCTCTTTTGAGCGATTGCATCGGCAGCGAGGGGAGGAAGGCAGCGCCGATCGATCCGTTGGTAATTGGCGCGGCGAGCATCGGTGTGAGCAAGGTCGCCCTGCGCATTCCCCAGCCACATCAGAGGATCACCGGCTTCGGCATGAAGATCAAACCGAATCTCGGCGTCAGGCACATACCGAATCCCCAGGCGGTCGTCGCTTCGCAATACAGGAATCAGAGGGCCACTTATTTCACCGCCCTCTCCCAGCAACCTCCGTAATTCCGCTTCCTCCTTCTCTTTCACGTTTTCTTCCATTTCCTCTTCCTCTTAACCGTCTCTTATCCTCACATTTTAATCCTTTTTATATTAAACCAGAAAAGAAAATGCTGTGATTTTCCATCAACCTTTTATATATTTACTCGAATACCTTCGTTTCTATTTTATTTATATTCGAATGTTCTCTTGAATGGTTCATTCTAGTGCAATATATAATATGTATAAATAAAAAATGGATGAAGCTGAAATCGCATCCAGCAACGGATCACATTCGAGGTTACTCGTAGGCTGTAGAATTTACAGTGTAGTTATCATATTGCGTATACAATACTATCCACTATACACATGGATAAAAAGATAAGTATTTTACACTCTAATAATGGGTGTGGGATGTAGTGTTTTTGTAGGATATTAATAGGCGAGAAAACTAAAAGAAAAACAGAGAGTTTTGTGTGAGGAATTGTAATCACTTGACTCTCATGCTTCTTATTAATTAATAGTTTTCCTTTGAATGAAACGTAAAACATTACGTCTTAGATAGTGATGCCAAAGAACTAAGGAAACACGTGTGCAATGTACTAGTGCAATTAATTAATTATAATTTGTGCTCGTTTGAGAGAAGAATATAGTTAATTCCAATAGTTTTCTTTTATTTTCTATAGATGAAAGAGAGAGAAAGAGAAAGAGAAGAGTCTTTTCCTTACATATACTATTTTCTATACGTATGTAATGTATATGTATATCAAAACGCGGAAATCGTGCTTGTCAATTTAATTGTCTTTTAACAAAGACACCACTTTTTAACATTGCAGTATTAAAAATATTAATACGACGAAGGAACAACAGAAATTTTTACAGGTCCTGAATAAAACGACTGAAACTTTATTGGAAGATTAATTACAATTTATGCTTTTATCGTTCTATCACTCGTAAGGAGATAAAATTAAAAAAATTACGACTGGAAGAGCTGACGTTAAAAGTTGCTCGTACTACTTAAAACAAATAAACTGTCTGTCTATAAACTATTATCTAAGAAAAGCATTTATATCAAAATTGACTGTTTGTTAATCCAATAAAGTTAAATTTATATATTATATACTGAGAAAGGCGCGGAGGCAAGAGTTTGAAGCACGGCTTGAAAACTGTTTTCATCAAATGAAAATAACATTCAAGGTTTGATAATTGCGGTGCTTTTTTTATAAACGTATGTCGAATGATAAAAAAAGATGAATTAATTCGTTCTCTCCTAAATTTTCTACATACGCATCTATGAAGCGAAGTGCATGTAGTTATAAAAGTGGCGATTGTTGATTATTGATCTTGCGGAAGAAGCAATTTAGACCGAGTATCTGCGTCGGGATTGATAGGTAGGAAGTTGCTTAATATTTATCGTCGATGGATCGTCGATCGATTTTTCAGTCAGTTTCTCAACGGCGCATTGCAAGTCGATAAGAAAATTATAGACATAAGCATAAATTGTCATAAGATTAAAGCTATTGGTGGGTAAGGTGTCTAAACACACACACATACATTTTAGTGTTACAAGACCAATTTTTAAAAGACATAATTTCTACCATAAGAAATAACAAAATCTTTCATAGACTTAACAATATTTGTAATGTGCAATTTGTTAGATTTGTCGATTATTTCAATTGGATTGAATTGATATTGAATAAACTCATACTAAAAATGCAATCTCATTTGATTTTCCTCGCATCACTTATATAGGTATAGTTTTAAATCACAGAAGAGATATAACACGAAAAGTAAATACGGTTATTATCACGTGCGGTTTGCCGGTTTGACGGTCGACTGACCGACCACTCGTGCAAGTCTACGCTTGTCCTTACCTATCTATGCGTGCCGTGAGAAAAATTCGAAGCATGTAATTGCGTTTAAGACTATTCAAGTGTAGATTCATTACAGAGGTAAAATAATTTAGCGGTAAATTAAAATTATATACACGTGCTTTTTACATATATACATGAACGTAAAAAAGAATCTTGGAATAATTAGCCAAGTGTGAAAAGAAGGAAGTAGGGCTTAGAAAGAGAGAGAGAGAGAGAGAGAGAGAGAGAGAGAGAGAGACTCCATGCCGATTGGCCAGGCACTCTCCCTCGGGGAAGTACATCGACCACATATCGGACGTGAAGAGGGGTTAACTTGCTCAAGCCCAGTGTCAGCCCCTGTTACACGATGCGATGCTAAAAAATAGGCGCATTTTTTTCGTTGGTACTACTTGTATTACCCACGTTTTTTGTTAAATATATTGTAACATTTATCAATATAGTCGTTTTTTCGTATTTGTACAGTGCGGCAGACTCACGGCAGGATCCGGTGATAATAGCCAAACATGATAAAAAATGATCGCAACGGGTAAAAGATGCTGTTAAAGCTAGAGAATTAGGGACCCTTGGTTCGTACATACGCCCCCGAGCGTCGAATCGCTCCGCTGTAGTTGTGGCGGCCACCGGTGTGCTTCCCTTTCTCTCTTTCTCTTTATCTATCTGCCTCTCTCGCTTTCCGATTACTCCGTCTGGCGTTTCGGTACCGCTCGGTCCTCCTCGGGTCGGCTCGGCCCACTCACACTCTCCGCGTGCGCGGCTGTGCGCGGTATTCAATCGCCTACCAACTCCGGGAGTAAGGGAGAGAGGTCTCTCTTTCTCCCCCCTCCCTATATTTCCCTTTACCCAGCGCAATATTGAATCGGCAAGAAGGTACGAGCTGAAAGGTACAAGAGGAGACAGCGAATGTGTAAGAAGATACGAAAAAGAAGAGTGAGGGAGAGAGAAAGAGAGAGAGCGAGAGACTGGCTGTTGTATGTACAATACATGTGCCGCTGTAGGATGAATAATATAGACATGTGCTACAGGAAGAAGGATAAAAAGCACGTCGAGCCAAAAACAGCTCGGAAAACTCTCAACCCCTGCTTCACGTCGATTATGATTTTCTACAATTTCGATGAGAAGCGAAAGGTTTCCTAGCTAACTGCGCATGCGCACTTCGCGTCAGTCGAAGCATCGTGCGTTCCTAAACACGTGGATAATCTCCGGAATCGTATATCGACCGATTTTCTGGCGCAAGTCCGCTCGTACAAGGGAGGAATAGTGTTGGTGTTGGTGGTTGGCAGGTCGGGGGCCGCCCACGCATTAGTCTTCAATGGGTGGAGGAAGGCATAGCACAAAGAGGTTAAGGTTGAAGGGAGATAGAGCCAGCGATAGGAAGAGCGAGCGAGAGAGAAGGAATGCAAAGCCATCTAGCGGCGCAAAAGATCTGTTCTTGGCAAGTGGAAGGGAAGAGAAAACGAAATAAGGACGACAGGAAAACGCGAAGGAAAGGACAGATATAGATGGAATCTAGGAAAAAAAAGCTTTCAAATTATTCTACTCGATTCTGGTTCTGCAGCGTTTTAAGCCTGATTCGCACTCACAGTTTTACCATTAGTCTCGCATATAAATATTACTACATCTATTTTTTTAGAGTTTGTTAAACTTTACTTGTACCATACAAAACGTCTAACTTAAGGCTATATGGCCTAGGAAAAATATTTGTGTAAATCGGTCTTTATTTGAAGAGTAAATGCCTTTATAACTCTTCCTTGTGTTAATAAATTTCAACGAAGCTTAATTCCCGATTAATCGTCGATAGAATTTAAAAATCTCCTGATAGAAAATGCATTATGCTGGGGGGGGGGGGGGGGGGGTTAGGGTGAAAGCTTTTGGAGCAATGGCGAGCACCCTTCGCGAATATTTTCTCCTGTGCCGCGCAGGAAACATCCCCTCTATTCTAAAGCTAGAAGGAGAATATTCAGAAAGAGAGAGAGAGAGAGAGACTGAGAGAGAAACGAGCGAAGGGTAGAGTATCCTACCCTTCGCTCGTCATACATTTCCACTCCTTCTCCATCCAGGGAATGCTAGGATTGGAAGGATGCATTCGGCGTTTCATTAATTTCGTAGGGAGCCCCTTGTAGCTTGTAACAGGTGCCCCAACGCTCGATGCTAAAAAATTTCATCACATAATCATTTGTTCCATATAGAAACCAAGCGTACATTTACCTTGTTTATTCTAATTATACGAATCAATTTTAGGTTTTTATAAAGTCACGTGCAACATGAACGAAAGAAACGATTAGGTAAATTCTGATTTCTGATCGCTTAAGATTGCAAGAAGAAAATTCGTATTGCTATATACTATAAACATTTAAGGCGCATTCATTGTGAAGAAAACGCTTGTATTAAATTGTCGGGAAAACAGCACTAACAATAAGATTGTTTATATATCACACATCTACTGGAACCAACCGGAACCTTGCTCGATCATCGAAAGTATACAGAGCGCCATTTTGGTAGCAACTGTGGTCTTTCACGTACAGTGCTTTTATCTCAACGACCGCTGCTTTTCGGATAGAATTCGAAGCGTTCGCTAAATATTTCCAACAGGAAGAAGCGTTGACTTGTACGTTTGTATTAGAGTAAGTTTGAAGAACTATCGAAAAGTTTAGGGGGCGCAAGCGCGTCAATGTAGTTGGTCGATGTTGCAACGCGGAGATATCTACAGGAAGTACTTGCACATGAAGCTCCGTTATCGTCGGATACTCCGATCATTTTCGAAAATCTTTTTGGTACACAAAATGTCGACAATTGTAACAACCGTTATACATGGTGTACAGGTTAAGTTTACACACTGTGTAAACTAGGCAGCAGAGTGTTTGGTACATAGAAATATAGCTGAGAATTGGAAACGAATGGCAGGTAATTGACGAAAAGAGGACTGTGGTGTACGGTCATCTTGTCGGAAATTCAAGGCATGGCTGCGCGAGTCTCGAAAAGAGGGTCCATGCAGATTTTGGCCTTGGAGCCCTGTGTAGTTGCCGCTTCGTGTGCTTGATACAGACGCAAAGCGTCCATTTTCGCGCATCAAGGGATCCTCTCCCTCATCATCGAAGGCCATCGCTGTGTATAGAAGCAAAACTATGAGTGGGAAAGGAGAACTATGTAATATACGTCGTTCCTTTCCGTTTTGAGGTTAGAATGAGATGCACTGCAACTGTATAGTGATATACTGTACCTGGTGGAAACAGAGGGCGCCTCCTCTCATCCATCTTTCACGATGAGTTTTCCTGCTACTGATGTGTGAGTGAGGAGAAGATTGAGCGTGGCTGGATGGCAGAGCAAAGGAAAGACACGTAGAGAGACAATCGACTGGATTGGGAGGGAAGGAGCAATATAAGGGATAGAATAGGGGAATGAACTGGGATGGGATGGTTGTGACGAGACGAGGGTGGAGAGGGGGGAGGGGAGGAAGGGAGAAAAGAGGAGAGAGAGGAGTACAGAGTACAGTAGAGAAAAACAAGAATGACGAAGGGAGCAGTGGAGAACTATGAGGGTTTTTAATGTGTGGAGGTTAGGACAGAGGGGGAAGGGATCGACTGCTCGTAATAAGGGGAGGGAGAGACGGAGCAACCTGATTGGAGTGTAAAGGGAGAAAGTCAGAGATGGGGAGAGAGAGACGTAGTGTGTAGAGACCGGGAGTATGAAGGACAAGGAGGGTGGGGGAAGAAGAAAGAAGGGAAGTTTGGCGGGTGGGGGGTGAAACGCTGAGGAGTAGAGTGGTGGAGTGCTGGAGTGTACTGTAGCGTAGCGGTGGAGGTATGGTAGTGCGAAGAGGAGAGAGAGAAAAAGGAGTGGGGGAGGGGGAGAGAGAGAGAGAGAGAGAGCGAGTAGAAGGGAGGAAGAGAAGAGGATAGGGTAGGGTAGGGAAACTAAGGGTGGGGGGAAGGGGGAAGGGCACGAACGAACCATTTGGGTTTTCAGCGGTTTAGTATTAGTTGTGCGCTAGACGCTGTGCTACTCGCGTCGGGTCGTTTCTTTAACACGCGGAGATAGAGGTATGGTTCTCTCTGTATTGCTAAAACAGCCTGCGCCGGAGTAGTAGAGGAAACCACCACGAACCGTGGACTCCAAGTGGCGCTGCTGTACAGCGCCCTATCGTGTAACGCAAGAGATAGACATACCTGTGTTTGTATTAGTGTCTGCCGTTTTCACTTCATATGTCGCTTTTGTATACCTCTAAGCACATACACCGAGGCTAAAAACTCTTCTGCATCGATGTTTTTAGCTACTTCGACCAATGACTATCTACGTGGCCTGATTTACATTGGCAATATCTGCCACTGGTCTACTGCTATCTGCTGCTATTGCTGCGAGGTGCACAAAGAAAAGTAAGGGGGGAGAGGGGGGAAAGAGAAAGAGAGAGAGAGTGAGAGAGAGAGAGAGAGAGGGAATAAACTGCCACAACGACCTCGCGTTTATTCTCTCCAGAGAGCCCGTACCGGCAGGAATCGAATATAGAGAGAGAAAGAGTAGGTTTAAGAGAGAGAAAGAGTGTGAGGGAGAGGTCGTGTGAAAGAAAGAGAGAGAGAGAGAGAGAGAGAGAGAGGTAGCTGGGACTGCTTGGGTTTCGCTGCGTTAAAGCCATGGTTGAGAATACTCGCACTGTCGTTGCTGGCAGCACAGTCGCTTCGATAATAGTAGTAGTAGTATTAGTAGTAGTAATAGAAGTAGCAGTAGTACATACATAGTAGTACATAGGTAAGTCTCGCAACTCCTCACTAACGCCCTTCTCGTGAATATGTACGAAGAAAAACCAGATGGATACTGTAGTAAGCTCTACCATCACTCTCTGGGTTCGTCGAAATAGAAAATTGTGGAAAAACAGAACGAATTGAAAGATTCAAGGATGGCCAATGTTAATACGAGTCAGATGCTGAAATATTTTGAACCGGATATGCAGCAATTGCTCTAGCTAAAATAGTGAGCTCGATATTTGGAGCACTTATACACATTAGTACCCAATGTGCATGTGTCACCACTACGAGCACAGATTGGCAGGCGCAAGGCAAGCCGCAACATAGCCGACATGTTTAACTATCGAAAGGGATAGTAGCCTGCCCTTTTTCATTCTTTCATCGAGTATCAGATAAACGTAAGTACAGACGCTCGTCCTGCACGTCGCATTTGATCTGAAATGAGGAAAAGAGACTAGTGAAGGAAAACGTAGCCAAGTAAACAGAGTGTTCTGCTCTCGAGCTGTGGAACTGCGTTGCGTTGTTCCATGAAGAGTGTTGTCAGTGTACTCGTGTAGTGGTGTGGTTGTCGTGCCGGTCGTGGTCGTCTCGCTTGTTCACCGAGTCCTAAGAAGGGTGAGAGGTGGGAGCTACAGGGAGAGAGAAGGAGATATATGGCGGCACGTAGAAGGGGAAAGGGGAGGGAAGGCGGTTTCCTTTCTCTTACTCGTTCCCCCACTCCACACAATCTCGTACCGTGCATGTATAGTGTATATATTCGTACACTGCCATGCGCTTATTGTATCGTGTGTATATATATTTATATATATATATATATATATGCTACATAGTTACTAGTGCTTTGCTCTCTGCTACATGTATACATATACGGTACATGTACACATACACGAGCAATACATCTTCCTTCCCGCCCACCAATCAACTCAATACCCATTTTGCTCTACGTTTGAAATAAATCATCGATGATCACACGACTCGTCATTTTTCACAATAATCGTACGAAATCCCACTGCCTACCATATTCCTCGTTGTCCATTGTGCCAGCTCCGTCTCGTAGCTCTGTCCGTGCCGATATCTTTGCTCGCGTGCTCGAATATCATTCGTGGGGAATTGAAAAAGGGTCTCTTCGGATTCCTTCCTACTTTTCGGGGTACGTTCGTTCGTTGCTACGTACGACGCTTTTCTACGTGAAACGAGCGACGCACGAGGGGACAGCTGGAAACTACGAGCAACTAATCTCACGTTTTCCACCCCACCTTAATGGCCCTGCAAATTCTCCACTACATAAAGAATCTTCATTTTTTAGTGGCTCGTCGACGATGCCGAAGGAGCTTTCTCAAGCAAAGATCGACGTCTGGATCGAGCGAGAGAGAAGCGTTGGGGGCTGTGAACGGTCAGCTGATGATGGAAAATCGAGAGCTGCTTAACGTCTTCGAGAATAGCCATAGAGACCGACTGGTGCTCGAAGAGCCACTCGAGCGGCTCGTGGCAGAGCGTTTCTTATGTTGAGAATACGAAGAAGGGATGAGAGAGATGGAGTGCAATGTCGTTGGGGTTTTTGACTAGAAGCAGAAATAACGTGATATAGACGATCAATACGAGGCAGCAGCGGTGGCAGGTAATCGCGTAGTTGCACGTTGTAGTTGTGCCTGTACGCGTAAGTGGAGATCGCGAAGGACGCTGCTTTGACGGTTCGCTGCGCGAATGGACGATGAAAAAATGGATGGGAAAGAAAGATGGACGAACGAGCGGGATAGAGACCGGTGAGAAGGAGAGGATTGGCGAAACGAGGAGAGGAGAGAGAAGGGAGGAAGGAGAGACAGAGGCCAAAGGCGCACCCTGCTTATGTAGGATGAGGAATGAAGGAGGAAAGAAAGGGGGGATAAGAGGGGTGTCGAGTGTGCAAGATAGAGAGGGAGGGAGGGGAGATAGGGGGAGAGGTCCAAAACGGAACAAGGGGACCCTGGCTGCCTCATGGCTCTCTCTACCTGATTGTGAGAGACCTTCGTGAAAGTGGGCTAAATGTCCCGGCCAGAAAGATACATGTTTTTGCTTGCAATTCTTTGCCATTAATAATTTATGGCTTTTCTTTCCCATGATAGCATTAAAAAGAATCCGACCTTTTGCTTAGTTGGACATTCTTATATGTGTACGACCATGTGCTCCCTTTTATGAACACTGTAAAAACTTTCCATGATTTTGCTTGATTTTCATAAAACGTTAATTGCAGGTCGCAGCACCGGAACAACGAGAATCTAAGATGTCGGGTGTTGGGAAAAGAGCGTATTTGCGGGACGTGAACCCTTATTTGATATGTCCTCTTTGTCGAGGCTATCTTATCGACGCTACCACTGTCGTCGAGTGTTTGCATTCGTGTAAGAATATTTTTTGCTTTGTTTTAACATTGAAATAAAAAGGTTTCGCGTTGCATTGGATATCTTATTTATGATATTTTTGTGCAGTTTGCAGAAGTTGCATCATCAAACATCTCAACACGGAGGCTCGATGTCCATCTTGCAAGCTTGCTCTGAACAAGGCTAAACCTGACATAAAGTAAGTCTATGTCAATACGGTTCATAAAAACTTTAATTTAGGGAAAAAAAGAAACTCACTGATCTTCTTGTTTTTCTTTTCAGGGCTGATCAAGTTCTTCAAGATATTGTATATAAATTGGTACCAGGTTTATATCACAAAGAAATGCGCAGGAGAAGAGAGTTTTATAAAAAGCATCCGGAGCATGGTATAACTATATTAGATTCTTTCAAAGAACGCTGGTTAATTCGCATATAACGATGCAACGCGTCAAAAGTTGCTTTCCATTTACCGTAATGCTGCGATACATATTCATATCGTATTGTATCGCATAGATACATTTGACTAAAACTGCAACTTTTGACGCGTCGATATGCGTAAATCTAGCTTAATAATAGTTTTAAAGAAAAGCATATTAATGAATAATTGTTTAACAGCCGAATCCGCTACATCCGAGCAGAGAGGAGAAGATGTGAGTGGTAGACTTATTTTTACACCCGAAGATGCCGTTAGTTTGAGCCTCGAGTATCTTCCACCCGGAGCAGATCCAATAAAAATATTGTCCTGCGCCAGTGAGGACAATAGTGTCAGCAATAAATCCCTTTTGAACAATGCGAGCAATAATAATGGACAAAACGTACCAAGCAACCGGCGTTATTTGCAGTGTCCTGCCCTTGTCACAATCGCTCACCTTAAAAAGTTTCTCGCTCTTAAATATAGCATCGATGTCACCAGATACACTATCGAAATCTATCATTCGCGTGCAGCACTTCCGGAACATTGGACCTTGATGGACGTAGCGTCCATTTATGCGTGGCGAAGAGTAAGTTTGGATTAACCTTTTATTTTGTCTTTTATTGCGAATCAAATCTTCGTTCGTTAAATCCTTCATTTTTTTGTATAGAACGCACCTATAAGATTCTTTTATCGAGTAGCTCACGAGGAACAGAGATTGGAAGCTCCTCCACACGATAGACCTTCTACACCTGGCTTGGGTGCTAGCTTGCCACCGGTAGACAGTAATCAAGCTAACGATGAAAAGGAAAATAAGAAAGAGGAAAATGAAAAGAGTGAAAATACTACGACTTCAACGAGTGATAATAATGAGAATGATAAAAATAACCGAATACGAAAGATAATAAAGCGTTTGGTAAACAATACTTCGCCGATGTCGTCCGTCTCCTCAGTTACGACATTGAATAACTCAGCGATTATGGTTACATCTACAATAGCAGGGTCAACTGGTACCGTATCAAATACAACGCCGTCAGTGAACGCATCGGACGAAATAAAACAACAGATTAAAACACCTATTAAAATATTGAAGAATCCTGATGGAAAATATGAAGTACTTAGGAAACCACCTTCGATGTGTAATGGATCTGAACTTATTTCCAATGGGACTCCTCCCGTCAAGTCTCTGGCAAGCCCAGAGTTTAGCGTAGTTAGCATAGGCGATGGACAAAACTCAAATGGAGTGAAAATTACGCTAAAACAATGTTCACCCGGTGGTAGCAATAGCAACAGTATTAATAATAGCAGTGGTAACAATAACAATAGCACTAATAATAGCACTAATAACTCAAAAAAACCGAAAGTCACGAGTAACATTTTATTGCGACAATCTGATAAGGAAATTACCACTGCACTTATGCTTCAACGCTTCCACGCGGAAAAGACTAAACAACAACAGCAGCAACAACAATCACAAGAAAAACAACAAGAGAAACAAAAGCGCAGAGTTACATTTATGGAAAAGCCGTTGACAGCAACTTCCACCGATACCCCGAAGAATAGCTTGAAAAAGCCCACTGAGCAAAATGACAAGAAACAATTTTTACAAAGTTTCCAATTAACCGCCAAGGAATTTACCGCCGATTCGGTGCTACCTGATTCGAGCTCCAAGTTGAATTCAACCACCGAAACAAGTGTACCGAGCTCGTTACTTCAAAAAGTATCGGACAAATCGCCTGAAAATATTAAAACGACGAATGTGTTGAGAACCGAAGAAATCAATAAAAGTTCAGATGGTGATAATAACACGAGTACGAATAAAAATAAAATTTCTGAAGGAAGCGGTACTCCTTCGGTAACGAGTAGCGTAGGTGGAAGTCTTCGTGGGAATCAAAAAGCTCCGGTATTAGGTGTGACTAGCAGTAGTATGAAGAGTGCATTAAGTACTAATAATCTATCAAAATTGGATGTATACACTTTTCCAAACGATCCCCCTGTTGTACCTGCTGGTGCAGTGAAAAGAAAATGTCCACCTGGTTTACCCATCTATGATGTTAAACGAAAGAGACAACAACTGCACAGTTCGACTAACAAAAAACAAGCAAATGCACTGCAAAGTCCAGTCAAGTCACCGCGTAAATCTACAACCGAACCAAATTTACCAATTAAAAAACTTGCCAATGTGCTTCCAGATCCAGGTCCTAGTAGACAGGTTGGATATAAAATATAAATTTTAAAATAATTCTTATTTTCCAGACATGTTTTTATGCCGTTTTGTTTACATATTTCTGTTTTACGTTTCAGTGTACGCCAAGTCCAAAAGTATCAACGACGGCGAGTCCAATGCTCTCGACCGACACTAGAAATTTGTTGGATGGTTGTGGTCTGAACATACCGGCTAGTCTTAGTATAACATTGACTGCTCCAAAATCACCGGGAAGCAGCAATTTATCGCCAGAATCTGGCGATCCGAAGGACGTGCGAAAAAATATGTTGGGCAAAGTGAATCCAAGCATTACGTTGAACGATAGATCGGTGGATCCGTGTGTCCTCAAGGCCTTAAAAACAGGAAAGATGAAGATGCCAGCACCTCCGAAGCCTAAACAAATTAAGCAAACGGATCGCGATGCAAGCACCCCGCGCCAGTCTCTAGCTTCTAAAAGGAAGAGGGAACAAAATAGTCGTGATATCCTTGACCTTAGCGGAAATAAGAAGATGGATATTCATCCGTTGAGGATACCACAACCAGTGACGAAAATTAAGGGAAAATCAATGAGAGAGAGTGTACCAAACATTCCTGATCAGAGTCAAGTCGTAACATTTATGGGACATAAATACTACAGAGCACCACCAGGCTCCTTGACACCAGCTGCTTGTCGAATGAACGACTGTCCAATACCAACTCCTGCCCGTACTCCAGTTTATGCGCCAACTGGTTTATCGACCCTTGGAAATGGCTGCTCTCGAACAGGCAACAATTTGTCGTCGGTATTTCCAAGCTTACAAAGCTTGTATGCTCTTAGTCAGGCACCAAATTTGCAACAGTTCCAAATGGATGCCAAATTGAGATTGCCACGAAGTAGCGACGTCGCTTCTCCGACCACGAGTACGGTTAATGTGAGCAATTACAATTGCAGCACTCCAAATAAAACTCATTTGGCGGCTCAATGCGCACCAGTAAAGCCTGCGAGATCTGCTTTGATATCATTGGCAGTACCAATCTCGAAACAATCAGTGGGATCTTCGGTTGTCAGCCAACCGGTTACTGCTAACGCGGATGCCTCAAAATCTGTATCTCGTAACAATCAAGAATCCGAGAATGGCACGAATCATCGAAGTGTATCTCAGTCCACGTTTTCTCCTACAGCGCGAAAAAGTTGCTCCCCGCCCATCGAGCCAACTTGTTTAGAAAGCAATACAAAGACTGAAGAACAGACATCCAGTGCTGGAACCGAACGATCTGACAATTGTTTGCAAGAAAGCAAGCACGCGGAAGCGGCTAGTCCGAGGGTGTCTTCTACGGCCTCTCCTTCGCCTCCCCCCAGTCACGATAACTCCTCGAACGCTAATATCAACGACAGCATAGAGGCGAATAGCGCTACCGATAATGCTGCTGCCACACTTGGTACCTCCACTATAGATAAATTGTCAGCATGTAACAGTAATTGTAATAGTAATAATAGTGGTAATTGTAATGATAAGAATAACAGCAGCAACGGTAATAATGGTAATAGTAATAACGATGTTGATAATACTAAAGGTAACAGTAATAACGATAACGAAGATGGCAACAAAAGCGCAGCACCAGAAGTCTCTAGCAGTAAATCGCCAGCTAGTCCAGATTCCAGTTCCATTACTGTAGAAGTTTCGACTGTGAAAAGTTCAACGGAGCAAACTCCTCCTTCGCCAGCCAAAATGGATCACGAATTATCTGATTCCCCGAATAAGTCCACTCCTTCTGATGATAGCGTTACAGAAAGCGACAAGACTAGAGTTCACTCTTCCAAGTCACCTGAAACGAAACAATTGACTTCGGAAATGCTACAAAAAAGACTACTGGCTGCCTTCCCTTCCAACGAATGGGCTAATAACCCGATTGCTGCTGAACATCTTGGAAATTTTCTCAAAAGCTTAAATGCGTCAATTAAATCAGAAGATAAAGTGGACAATTCTAATCATTGCAAAAAAGAGAACCAAACTTCTGTCAGCGATGAGAAACATGTCAACGAAGATGTTTTGACGAAGGCAAAAAAAGAAGTGGAGAAGAAACTATAAAGCATTAGTTATGTTCCTGTCAACTATGATGTACAAGCTCATGCATAATTGTTTCGCCATAATCCTATCTCTTACTTTCTATATAAATTTTAATCTTTATTGTTAGAATCTTAATCTTAATGTGTTATATGTTATGTTTTTCTTTTTTATATAATCCGCTGATACCCGCTATATGTGCGCTGTATGATAATTGTTATGTTGCTAAACGCGCGCGCTATTACGTAAATGTATTATAGTAGATGTAATTATATATACCGTACATTATTTTTTAAATCATGTAAATATTCTCAAGTAAATGTGAAGCATAACGTTTTTACGACATATGCACCAGATCCTACTATTTTATAAGCGACATAAATCATGACCACGAATCTTAGAGTTAAAGTTAAAGACCATTAATGTCTGCGACCCCTGAACTATAAAAGTTAACTACAACACAATCAACAAAATGCAACTGTTTTAATACTTTGAAATTGTCATATGCATGCAAAACAGAAATAAATATATCATTATATACTTTGAAATAAAAAATTCTTTATTCTTTATTAAAACCTAAGAGGTGAAGTATTTTTTTGCTGATTCTACATTATTCATTGTTAATATTTCAACTTCAAGCGTCTTTAGTTTTAATGAAAAACGAAAAAAACTGCACATCCATATCTATGTTATTTCAAAACTTAAAAAATGGTATAAAATCAAACACTTTCGCGCTCATCCATTTCAGTCTGAAAATAGTCACACTTCAAGTGGGCACTGCCACTGAACGCACTGAACCATACTGAACTGTGCAAGTGCAGTCTGCACTCTGCAGTCTCTGCACGTCTACAGAGGTCTGCACTGCATGGTAGATGCATGGGTATTTTGTGTATTATTGTATAGGTGTCTTGGTCCACGATTCGAGAAAAATCATTTCGAGTTCTATTCCGAGAAATATACAGCCACTTAAATTGTTACTTTTCCTTTGGTGTGAAATATTTCGTATCAAGTGTGTGATTTTAAGAACGCTCAGTGCGCTCAGTTTTCTGTTTTAAATTGTCGGTGATTCGTGATAGTTGTCGCTGGTTGTCGCCAATAGTCGGTCGGTATGTCGGTTGTCAGCTGTATCAGCCGTATGCAACAACTCTAAAATCTTAAGCGTTGTAAATTGCAGAGTAATCTGTAATAGTTTTAATACCCGTACAGTGTGTACAGTACAGTGTAATGTGCATTTGATTTTCTTGAGTAGTGGATCAAAGGAACACACGAGAAAGCTTTGAAACCAACATAAAAATCCACAAAAATATACCCTTATATATTTATTTTACTGTTATTAAATATAGGGTTAAATAATTTGGAGCCTAATCTGTTTGAACTATAAGATTCTTGGAGTGAAAAGTAGAGACACAAAAAAATAATATGATGATTTATCTTTTACTTCATCTCTCAAATAACCAAAATTAAGCCTAAACTGCCTGATCTTATCCATGGAGCAAGTGCTTTGCAATACGTGAGCTTAGTTATCAGCTAGATAAGATAACATTCACCAAAAAATGTATTTTATTCTGATGTTAATTGTTCAGCAGAATGGTTATTTAAGATATAGATTATCTTATACAACCTTAATATAAATTGCTTTTAAGTTGAATTTATATAAGCTTCTGTATCATTTAAAATTTTTGAAAGTTTAAAATTTTTATTGAACAATGAGAGATGCGTACCAAAGGTCTGTTATTGTTCCTTATTTGCATCGTAGGGAGCAGCATTCTCTTTATTGTATTCAGCAATCAGAGACCTTCTATTCAGACTCTGGTTACAGAAACTCACAAACAATTGAAAAACTTCCAGGTAAGGTAGCATTACTAAAGTTTTATTAATTTTCGGCATTTTAAAATACCAATAAAGCATCTCTTTTCACACCAGGAAAATTTGAAAGATGTTGAGGAAAAGAGGTTGGTGACAGATTCTAGATATCTTGCACTACTTGGCCTAGATAACCAAGCAACAGTGGTACCATTTAGTCTAAAGCCTCAAAATACAACTGTAGTGTCCCTCATAAGGCCGGGCAATGAACAACACATCTATGGCTTTGTTAGAAATATTAGCTATTTTTTGCCAAATAATAATATTGTAATTTATGGCGTAGGTTTAAATGAAGACTCTCTACAAAGTATTAAAGGCATCTGTAATTCTACTAAGTGCAGTTTATTATCTTTTGATTTAAGCCTATTTCCAACTCATGCCGAAGATGATAGATTACATGTTTATAGACCTCTAGTTATACAGGTAATAATAATTTAAATAAATAATATAATAATCAATCAGCAGTTAATCTTAATGGATTCTTTTTCATTTTAGAAAGCTTTAAATTCACTAGGAAGTATATTATACATGGATTCAGACATGCGCTTAAATTCATCAGAAATTTCAAAATACCTTTCACCAAAATCTGGAATACTAACTTGGTCTACCAAACATGCCATTAGCTCCTTAACACATCCAAAGATGTACGAATATTTTCATGTTTCTGCCGAAAGTTTCTTTTTTCTGCCATTAATTAGAGCATCGCACCTAGTTATTAAGAACAGCAAGGAAATTAGAGACAATGTAATGCTTCCTTGGGTTCAATGTGCACTTACAAGGGACTGTATATATCCTATAGGTTAGTGTGGCTCTTTAACAATTAGCTTAATAAGAGAAAGAAGAAAGATAAACTACTTATTTTATACTTGTAGGAGCTCAATCCGCTGGTTGTAGATTCAACAAAAAGCCACAGTATCGTTATTCCGGCTGCCACGCTTACGATACCTCTGCCTTAAATATTGTACTTGGTCTACATTTTCATTTTGATGATACACATTATGTTCACCAAGAACGAGAAACTTACTTCAATAGAATTCAAATAGAGGAGATTACCGAGGAATTTCTTACCATTACACGGCAGTATAACTCAAGCGAGACTAGTCTAAAAAGTTTTCTATCCTCCGAGCGCTAATCCAATATTAAGACTCGTTAAGATTTTTAAACTATTTCTATCATCCCAGTGATACGAATGTCGAAAAAGCACAATCTTATTTAAGGACGAATAGGATACGATAGAGAATAAAAACGTACTTGAAAATTGCTTTCACAGCATATGTATTTTATAAGCTTTATTTTATATGATTAAATACATATCACAATTGATGTTTGTACACTCTTTATGAACTATTTAATTCTGTATAGAGTCGATGTAATGTATAAAAACGAATTGATAGGATAACCACTAAAAGAGTTACATTCACTAATTATTCGGTTTACTCGATTTGCCCGCATTGTTGTACCAGTGTACATTAATTTAGATATTAAGATTTAAATCAAATTTCAATTTAAAACTTGTTGTCGCTGCCTCAAAAATTTATTAAATTTTTTTTCAATATAAATATATACATACCGATTAAAATAAAAACACGTGTGTGCATGGCAATCGCGCTTACCACAAAATCTCTCCTGACACGCAGTCGATGAGTCGAGACACAAATACGAGCACGTATAATTTTTATTAATGCAGTACGAAGTTTTACGAGTATCGAACAAAGCGTTAAACACGTTATGGAAACTCGCATATGAAAAGTCGCAACTACCTTCAGCTCCATAAAGAATTTCGGGATGATCAGAGGAACAAATCAATGCTAGAAATGGAAATTAATTGTGGTGATTTTGGAGACTCGTCCTCAATTATTGTGAAAGAATCGCCTGTTACGTGCAATGGCACTTCCGACGGTGATCATTTTTCCTTGGAAACTTATCGCTGCACCATTAAATCAGATTCTTCGGCTGCTCAAGCTGATGCGAAGTCTTCGTATCATGTAGAACACCGATGCAAAATTAATGTAACCATCGATGATGAAATCCGTGCAACGGATATACGAAGCCAAACGGAAATCCCATGGTAAGCTGGAAACTTTCTGTATATTTCAAAAGTTCGTTTCGACGTCATCGAAAATTATTGATGGAGTCACCACACTTCTGCACAGCCCTTGGAATCGAACTACCGTTTGTCAGTGTTTTTCATTCAATGTAACGAAAAGTTTTCCCATTAGGTACTGCGGTGTAGATGACCAGCGGGTGGTGAAATTGTCAACGTCATTAACAAATTCTAGTATTTCCGAACAAGAAAGCTTCGACGTAGCCAGGAAAGCAGCTTTCGAGGAATGGTTGCAGAAGAAGAAGCAGGACGACCTCCGCAGGAAACAGGAGAAAGAGATGGAGGAAGCGAGGCGTCTCGCTTTGGAAGAAAAATTGCAAAAAGAGAAGGAAAAGAAAGAACAAATAGAGAGAGAGAATTTCTTAAAATGGAGAGAGCGAAAAAAGAAAGAGGAGGCTGATAAAAAGGCAATGTTTGAAAAGGACGTAGAACTGAAGAGACGGTTGAAGGCAGTCGAAGACACTGCGGCCACTGCGAAGGCTTTGTGTCTTCAACAGTGGGCAAAGAAAAAACTGCAGGAACAGAAAGGTAATAACAAAAAAGAATTAAAGCTTAATCTCCATGATGTTAACGTATTTTGAAATGCAAGCTCAAGTAAAGGAGAAGGAGAAGCAGTTGAGAAAAATTGAAGAGGAACGTAAGAAAAGAATGGAGGAGAGCACGAAGGCTTACGAACAATGGCGGGAGAGTTCGAAGAATAAACCTAAACCTGCCACACAAGGATTGCTCCGTTAGTTTATGATAAGTCTTAACGCTAATTTGTCGTGCAAAAAATTTCTTACGCTGTCAATTTTAGCTCATCAAAAAGCTAAACCAGCTTTTGTGAATCCTGTACCTTGGCAAGGTCTTGTGGAGAACGGAACTGACGAGGACAAGACTACCAAAGCGATTGACAAAAACCGACCTAAAAATCGCAGTAAGAAAATTACCAAGTCTCTCAAGACGTAAATTGGTAGGACTTTTGTACAGTATTAATAAATGGTAAGATATTAGAGAGGTATATATACAAATATTTTTTATATCCATACACATTTGTCTTTGTCACTTGCGGCTTTAAAGCCACAGTAGCCATGTTTATGTAGAAATTCTTATATTACTAAATTTGCTCATATTCTACACTACTTGGATATACTATTCGATCTTTATGGTAAATACTGAATATTTATTATAGTAGGCACTATTTTGACAAAGATTCCTCTTCCTCTTGAATCTTCTCTATATCAGACTTGTTCATGAAGTAGTACGACGGTTGTCGAGATTTCTACAAATTCATTAGTAGTCGATATTAAACTTTCGTATCACATCTATCAATATATCATATTTACCAGGTCCTTGATAATGCGTTTCGCCCCCGCCTTGATAAGAATATTACTCAGAACCTCTACCGAAGGTACACCCATGGCATAATGTAGCGCTGTTCTTTCCAGCTGGGAGAAAAATGAAACGATTGAAATGTGCACAATTAATAGCAATAATCAATCCACTTACATTGTCGCCAATTCTCAACGTCTCAGGAAAATTCTTAACGATGAATTTCACTATATCTTCGTTCTCTCGTAGAACAGCGATATGAAGCGAGCATCTGCCAACCATATTCTTGCCAACAGCCAATAGCTTTCCTCCTCCGTTACTTTTGCTTAAAAACTCTTTGACCCTATCCGCATCACCAGCGCGTATGGCCGTGTGAACTTCTTCGCGCTGAGCCTTAGCATAAAAATTAATTTAGAGAGAAAAACTTGATTGGAGTTTTCATTTCTCAGCATACCACATAATTGGGGATAGACTGTAGAAACTGGACCGTAGACTCGTGGCCTCTTTGAGCGGCTGCATCCACGATTCCAAGGCCTTCATCTTCAACGTCGAGAATGTGATCATATCCCTCCAGCAGAAGCTCTATCAACTTTTCGGTTTCACCTCTGGCTGCCAAGTAGACGACCCACCTATCGATCTCCACAACATTTTGGGGAATATCGCTAAGCTCAGCCACGTCCCTAGCCGTGCGATACAGTTCGTCTCTAAAACCGACATTGACTTGGGCTTCTTGCAAGAAATTATATAATCCATCTCTCGAATAGGATCGTGCTACAGCAAAGTGCAGCATGCTTTGTCCATGCTCATCCTAAGACCAACGAGAAGAACGTTACAAAATCAACGATTTAATGTCATTCGACACAAATTAATAATATCCTATAGATAATTATCTGCGTATATACTCTATTCGAATTGCTGAATGTGGATTCTGGGACGTCAGAGACTGGACTTTGCGGATAGCCTGCATCGTCCTCGTCTTGATCATCACCAGAACCATCGGCACCGTTCTCTCCCTCAGGAATAATCATGACATTTGACTCCTGTATAATAGAAACAGAAAATTATTGAATAACTTTTATATTTCCACGTATATTTTGTCTCTTACTTCTTCTTCGTCTACTTTATTCTTGTTTGCAAAATTGTACAAATAAGTAGCCAGATATGTAACTGGATCCTTAGGTCGATTATTAGCCACTTCTGTCAGACCTTTGATCAGCGGATCACCCAGTGCTTAAACATTAATATTTTCTCTTCGTATAATCTTTTTATGAGAATATTTATTGTAATTTTTTTAAAGACCAACTTACACGAAGCCAGATATTGACCTTCCTCCGAACGAAATATTGGAATATCAAGTTGGTTCTCGTCTGAAAGCATAATTGTTCACTTCGCATTATACGCTTTAAAAGAGTTATCCGACCATCGATTCAATATTATATTAGATTATTTGTTTACGCCCCTTCAGGAAATAATTTGCGAACACTCCCATGTCAACAATCGTGCGACTCACTCTAGCAGCACTGCAAACGTGCTATTGAATACGAATTAAAAAACAACGAGTGTGCGTGTTACTAGGTGATTATCGAAATGCGTGGTACAGCCAATACAATCACAAATGCACTTCTTATAATTGATTAGAAAATTATTAGTTGGAAAGACATGTGCTTCGTCATTTTATTTTGTGTAACATCGATTAGTGCATTACAACAGCCAATTGGAAAAATATTGGAAGATCTCAAAGACCTTTCCGTACACCGTATTAGATAAAAATTCTCTATAGGATTATAATTATTTCTACGCTACATGTCGTGTTGTACGTGCGACAGAGGTGACGAATCTTTTCTTTGTTGGTGCGTGGATATCAATGATACATATCTTTTACGCACCTAATTAAAAATCCAGCAGGTAGAGCAGCTAATCCGACATTTCTTAACAATCAATAAAATAACGTTCACATATCTTTCCAACAGTAATTTCTCTTAACAAATCCTCAAATAATCTATCTAACAATTAAGTATACTATATATACATATTATTACAAAACTAAACGAAGATATCACAGATATCGGTACACATCAATCAGGAGTTTACAATTTTAATGAAGCTTCTTCGATCGATAGTGTACATTCAATAGAATTAATTAAGAATTAGTTTTTTCGAGGAATGCTTTTGCTTCGTTTGCGAAAAATGCCAGCGATCAAATTGGCGATCCTCAAAGAGTTGTTGAGCACCAATTCTTTCTCCAATGTCAGAATATTCATGGTAGCTCTGGAAAAGTCCTGCAAAGTTTGTAACTCGGTTACAGTGAGACATTGTTGGTTGCCAATTTTAACGGTGTCCTTTCTGGCCGTTTCCCTAGCAAAGAGGCCCCTGACGACGCACAGATGCTTCAAGTTATCCGGTTCCTTGGACAGTTCCGGTAATTTGACTATCATGGTGAACCGTAGGGTGTTACCAAGGGCATATGGTCGAGCAGTGAGGAATCCCAATTTCTCGTGCCTCTTGAAGGTCATTCTTTCATCGAGAATCCTCATGACATAGGCCATTTTCACGTAGGGTCTACCAATGACACCTGGAGTATCATCGCTGGTCTTGCAAATGATTCTGAGATGGTCCTGGACATTGATCCAGGCAGCGAGGTCACCGGCGGAGGCAACGTAAACGCCACGTCCGTAGGGCCAGTGCTTTCCGTGGAGTCTCTTTTCATCGTGAACCTCAAAATCCGTCAATGGTAGCAGCAAACCGGAAGCCGCCAGCTGTGCCCTGACCACATTGGGTTGGTCCAAAATTTCGCTAAGGGTGAAATACGTGCCAGCCTCGTCCTCGCTACTCCCTTCCGCCATCAGAGTCGATACTTCCGGACTCATCAGCACACTGGTGATCTCTCGCTCCACGTTCTCCAGCTGGTTAACCGTCAAGGTCAAAGGTAAGCTGTAATTCTCAAGATTCCTGCAGCACTCGATGACACCGGCTAGTATGAACTTTCCACTGGGGTCCAGATTGTACGACTCAATAATGGCGACAGCCTCCCTCTCCGTGCTGCCGATCTCGTTAGTCGTCCTCTCGAAGCCGAAGAAGCTGGGACCAGGCTGATCCGGAAGTTCACCGCTCACCGTCACGCAGTGAAGATCCCTGATCAGTGGGTCCAGCAGCTCTGAAAATACGTGGTAGCACTCGTAATCCGGTGCTACCACGCCACCGCTTACGTCATCCTCGAAACTGTCCATCGTAGAACGACCACTGCTCAGGTTACTGTGACTAGTCGTGTTGGCGAATCTTTTCAAGGACGGCCAAATCACGTCAAACAGATTGTGGTCCATGCGAGTAACACGGTGCTTGATGCTATCGAACACGGGCCGTCTCAGGCACCGGCTCAGCAGTGTACCGGAACTTGGAGTCTTCGGCATCGTTGTGGAACCCCGTCTGGCGCCTGCCAGCAACCGGAAGCACCTCTCCAAGGTCGCCAGAGTCTCCGGTTCTCCAACGTCCCGGCGTGCCGAGTACAAATCTCCCCCGGCCACTGTTTCGTGCGCAAGCGTGTCAATTCATATGTTTAGGGTGATTTTCGTATCCCGTCCGATTCGTGCGTTTCAATGAAAAATTCAATCAATCGAGAGTAATGTTATAGACACTATAGAGATAGTAAACGCGAGAGTAGCTCGAGATTCGAGAAATAAAAAATTGACACGCTAATATATATATATAAATTTTGTCAAATTTTCCATACTTTATAATACAGAAGAGAATACCTTTGTCCTCCAGCATCCGATCTGCGAGATTCTCAGGAGCGCCAAAGTCACGTAGTAGCTTCTTGTGCGAGAGATCCTCCTGGTTGTCCTTGTAAAAATCGGCCTTCTGGCCAAACTAAACCAAAGGTTATTCGCCACGTACAAAATGTATTCTAGGTTCGATAAGCGTTGAAAAAGGGTTGAGATACTCACGTTGTCCTGCAGCAAGGGGTTGGCTCCAAGGTGTAGCAAGAGATTGTAGTAATGTCCATTATCCGCGAGAGTTGCAGCATAGTGGAGTGGCGTTCTTCCGTCGATATCGATGGCCTGCGTAGTTTCTGGAAATCTCCCAGCCAGGTACCTGACACGTGCAGCACGTTTATTGAGAGAAACAAGAGGTTAACATTGTAAAAAATGAACCTACCTAATGACAGCAGTACTGCCAAAAATCACAGCAACGTGAAGCGGTGTGGCACCATGAGGTGAGGAAGAATCTCTCGCAACTGCGAATTTGCGACGATCCAGAGCGTTTTGCAAATCTCGCAAATTGCCCTCTTTTGCTGCCATATGAACCGCGTGAATTTTTCCCTGTAAATTATTGAACGTCCACTTCCGTTACCGTTCGCTCGATAAACAGTCATAATAGCTACAGTTGTTGTTCTTGTTGTGTTGTCGTGTGCAAAAGTTCCGAGGCTCCGCGAGCAGGTGGTGATTGGGTCGGATGAGTCATGAGCTAGCTCAGAGACTCGCGTGACGTTCTTACAAAGTTACTACAACTACTGTATGTATATACGTCAAAGTTTACGTAATATTTTTGCAAAAGGAGTGACGAGTGATAAAATGGATATTGTCGAAAATGTACAGTATTAGCCCTCGTAGCATGCATAGTGTTAGAAGTCTTTCGGATAAAACGTTTCTAGACTCAATCTGACACGTTGGAACGTTTTAATAAGGTTTTAGGAACATTTTTGACACTATGTACGCTACGTGAGAAGTATGGATACCATGTAAGCTGGAACATTGTCGATGAAAGCTTGAAGCTCCGGATTGCTGGATTGTCGTCCGACGAGTCGTCTACCGTCACCATTGAGAACCAACGCAGCCAGTTGCTCCATATTTCCATTATCCAGCAAATCCACGACCTCCTTGTCAATGGCCATACTGTGGCCTGTGAGCTCTGCCTCCGGTAACTCCCGGTGTTCGCCGACGATTACCTAATGACCATGTCCGACGGGAAAACGGACGCGCATGAGAATTCTGACCGATCGATGCGTCCCTCGGATATTAATCGTATTTTTACACGAGGAACAATAAATTTGTGCTACGACCGATCGATCCAATTTTCACACGTATCTTCGCGCGTTCCGGGCTTCCTCCACCTCTCCTCCTTCTAATACCATACACACACGCACGCGTACACGCAGGCACACGGACAGGCACGCTCACTCTTTCTCCCTCTCAATGTTCCTTCCGTCTTTTTAACGAAGTGCATTTGGTCCAGGGGTGTAAAACGAATGCTTTTCTTTTTTTTTTTTTTTTTTTCATGCACAAAGTAAATGGATGGACGACGGTACACGATTGACCTCTACTCGTTTATTGACATCATCCCATTTGCCTTCTACAGTTTACACGTGTAGTATAATCCAAAATGCCAGGTATATACGATTTCAAAGCAGATCGGTGCGATACAGAATTAGAGTACTTCTAGTTATATAGTGTTACACATTCTCAATACGATCCAATTGGTTCTCGAGTCGTGGTTAACTTTACAAAGGAGGAGATATAATAAAATTTGATGGAAAATTATAGTTTGAGAGTAAAGAGAAGAAGATTTATTGAGAGAATTTATTTGGTGATCTTTGAGAGATTAGGGATATGCTAGGGACTCGTCCAAGCCACGTTCGGCTACTGATCAACACGCTCGTGTGTGGTTGTATATTGTACATTCTCGATACGTATGCACAGGACATTTTATATAGGTATAAACTTATATTCGTTAATTCATTGTCCCTGTACCTGATCTTCTTCGGCATCGACGCCAGAATCGCCGGTACTCGGGTCGTTCCTCTCTTCGTTATTGGATATTAATTTCTCGTTCGCATCGACTTCCGGTTCAGCTGTTTCCTCCTCGTTCGTCATTCCGCCCGTAACCACGTCATCGTCCGATGACGATTTTTGCTCCTGCTCTTCTTCCGGTTCCTGCTCCTCTTTCTCATTCTTCTCCTCCTCTTGCTGTTGTTGTTGCTCTTCTTCCTGATCCTCTTTTTCCTCCTCCTCCTCCTCCTCCTCCTCCCCCTCCTTCTGTTGCTGCACCTCTTCCTCCTCCTCCTCCTCCTCCTCCTCCTCTACACCCTCCTTCTCTACTTCACGGTGCTCCTCTTCGTCATTCTGTATCTGTTCCCAAAAATTTCCCACATCGCCTAAACTCTAGCGAAATATGCTCACGCAAAAAACAGGGCAAACAAAGGAGAAAAGCATTTCTAAACTCGACGCGCGATCCCGTGAGTTTAACGTTAACCGACGTCCTGTCCATTTTTTTAAATCGAGAGGACTCTGTGCAATTAATTGCTAACGTTATGACAACGCGCGTTAAATCAAGTTAGATACTGCCAAAGGTATAAAAGAATATATATTGTGAATGAAGAAGAATCATACTTCCGATATCTCCTTGCTAGATCCGTCCAAACTTTTCATAGCAGAGTCGGTGCTCCCGAAGGCACTGTCGATCTCGGTGCTGCTCACTACCTTCCGCATACCTCTAGAAATACCATCGTCTACCTCCAAAATCCTCCAGTCCCAATTCTTCGGGTACGTCGTACCGGAGACTCTCGGTGCTTCCGGTATAATAGTCAAATTTGTCGGATCCACGTCGGACGGTCGATTCTTGTAAAAGGCGGCAGCTTTTTGTTTCTACGGAAAAGAGACACGAATCGAATGGGATTTTCATCGATGGAGATGGAGACACGGCTATCATAGAAATAGACAAATATTGGCGCACATTGTCCAATATACTTCCGTCAGCTTCGTATTCCATCAATAAATCGTACATAGCACCATCGTCCTTGACGGCAGCGGCGTAATGCAATGGGGTTTTTCCATCGTTATCCTGAACGTTCACGATTGTCTGGTATCTCTCCAAGATATCACGCGCTATATCCATAAATCCCAATCCAGCGGCCTAAGAAATCAAATACCAATGAATATATTGGGTACGCCCAAATTTCGACCATAGCTCAAATCGATGAAAAACCTTGTGCAAAACGTTCAGCCCATTACTGTCTTTACTGCATAGAACTATGGGTGAGATTGGTTCTTCCAGTTTTTTCCTAAAACCTTCCAAATCGTTGTTGACGACGGCCGTGTGTATATCCTTTATGGTTACCTGTAGTTTTTTTAATTACAACTTAGTATATATATATATACAAATTATTGTAGAAATGTTTATATACCAACCATTATGAAAGGCACCGCTTCCAGAAATTTTCTAACTCGTGGATTATTGCTAGTCTCGCATCTCAGTTTTAACCCATGACCTTCCCACAGGACATGCTGTAACTTTCCAATATCCCGATTGTGTATCCATATCCTGATGTTGGAGGGTTTGATATCGAGATCTGTAATAAGTTGAAGGAATTTCTAGAATTTTGAACAATCGCCCGGTGGAAGAAGCGAGTGGAACGTGCGGATCGATACAAGATTAATAAATTTTACAGTAGATCAAAACAAACACACACAATGATTTTCATACGTGTTGAGAAACAGTTTACACCATGTTCGTTTCCGTTGCCTCTGTAAATTAGCTGCTCGAGCATAAACTCCGACGATCGTTAAAACACGAAAGAAGCAAACAAAGTCCAGCGAGGTCTTTCACGTGTCAAGTCTTTCATCCTTTTGACGGAAGGCACACGTGTATTGTGTGTAAACGAAAAAAGACAGAGTTACGTCACAGTCGAAGACTAATAGAAATTTAACGTGGAATCTATTTTCAACGATCGAAGGAAAGTTTTCGAGGGAAGTAAAAGATCGTGCATCGGCAATTCCAATTATGAAGGAGAAACGTACGGCGAGTCCCTCGCTCTTTGATTTCGTTATTATATCGAGCGTGTATAAACTGGTCGCTTCCTTTTACGAATTTATATTCTATTGATTTTCACAGGCCTCCACACAGTCGGCTACTCGGTTTATAAGTCAAGGAATCTATGTCTATCTCGAATAAAGCCTATTATCCGTTTATATATATATATATAGATATGTATCGTTCCAAGGTCAAATAACGTGGAATCGCTGAAACATTGGTGGAAATTGAGCGAAAGGGTACTTACTTTCCTTGGAGGAGTTGATTTTTCGCTTGGCCATCTTCCACGATTCGGATAACTCTATTTCGGAGCTGTGCTCGAGGTAGTAGGCCGCGGGATTGCCTCTCTTGTCGCAGACACTAGCGTCACAGCCACCCTCCACGAGGATGTCCCAAATGCTTTCAGGATTTCGGCACGCTGTGCAATAATGCAATGCTGTTCGCCCTTCCTATATGTTTATATACAAACACGCAAATACAAATCTTGTGACGAACGTGGTAAATCGTATATGAATGGGCTAGGATCGTGTTGCCTGTGAGAGTGCAGGCACTGGTCTAAAGATATCGCAAGTTTTAGGAAGCCCAAAGTGTCGATTTGCGTGCTTTTCGAGCAGCTACAGGGAAAAACAGGTGGTTTACACTGTGCGATTATGAGAGTCACGCGATGCGGAAACGACGATCAACCATAAAACGCCTTTCTTCATTATTTAGATCGTTCCAAGCCCCAGATACTCTTTTGCAAAGACTATGCCTATATATGTATAGAGAGAGAGAGAGAGAAAAGAACATTCACTTTCTGCAGACTCTTTTAAAAAGCCACATCGTTCTCTTGCTGCTTTTTAATTTTCTAGTTATATTCATCAGTCATTCAATGATTTGCGAATTACAGTAACGAGGAACTTTGTGAATCGGGTGAGTTATAGGGGAATTTTTTGTAATTTACAATTTCTTCTGTTTTTTTTTTTTTTTTTTAGAACATTCCAACACTGATTACTCTCTCAGGAAGAATTTATATAGAGAAGCTCAACAAAGTTCCAGTTTGATCCTTTAGAGGAATGTCTAGTTGAGTCAAGAAAGATACAGAGTTATATTTTATAATTTTCTATTTTTTATTTTGAAAATTCTGAGCACCTACCACTATATACAAGAGAATATTTAGGAAAACTTAAAAGAGACTCAGAGTGGTACTTTACGAGATCACTAGATATTTATTCATTCGATTTAAGAAAATTTGGAAAATCAACTACGTGCTCTTTGTTACAATGATTGTACATACCACAGGAACATTAATTTTCGGCAGATATTTTGACAAACCCACCTTGTCCTTTTGCTGAGTTGTAATTGGATAATTATTGACCAACCATTCAACGATATGTGGCTGATCGTGGTAAACAGCCTTGTGAATCAACGGAGTGCCCGAGCGATCCTTCGCGATCGCTAATTTCTTCTTTGGCTCGTCCGCCACTATATGCTGAACTTCCGTCAAGGAGCCTCGACTGACGGCTTCGTGAACTTTTGAGATTTTCGTCTGAAACATGTTTAAAATTGAAAAAAAAAACGCGTTTGTCTATATATCTATAGGTATACACATACACGCGAGAGATATCTATTTACCAAATAGTTCGGGAGACCTTTGAGAAAAACTCTCGTTCTAAGATCAGGGCTGGTCTCACCTAGCAAACGTGCACCGCGACCCTCCAGAACGACATTCTCCAACTTTTCAAAGTCACCCCGTTGTAGCCAGCGCTTCAGTGCCGTAGCGTTCATTTACGACCCTGAAAATCATCCTTTCCAATGCGAATTGCACAAGATTTTGCAAACTTACACTCATCTCATATTTTCCCCACTAGCAATATCGATCTCTTCGCTACAACTTATGCCATAGGAACGCGTGTAGAATGTAGAAGCTCGTACGTAACAATCGATCAATTTCCGGAAAAATAATTATACTAGCATTTTCTATACAGCTGTGTAATTCGATAGATATTCCGATGGAGGGTGAGAAAATTCTATCAAAGGTTTATCGAGGATGGAGCAAAATTCAAATGAGTTTTGAAGGGAGGAGGAACGAATTTCTTCGGCATGTGTGCAAGTGTATAGGTGGTTGTAAAAATAAAATCTCTTAAAGCGGAGAATACCTGGTGGTCTTTGAAGCAAAAGTTTCCTCGTGCAGGGTAATCATTGGTGAACGGCTGGAGAGGAAAGTTTTTTAACGAGGAAGAAAAGGGTTAGAGGGGAGACAGAGTGAGATCGGGAAACACTACGCGTACGTCGTAGGAAAGAGTCACGCGGTAAATGAGAGCGAAGCCTGGCGTCGGGACGCCACCTGTGAACTATTGGAATATCGTCGAATGCGGCGAACGAAGAAAACGGTCTTTTTGCAAAAATCGCAATTATACTTCGATCAATTTTACCTGTGTACAACAAAACTATCATAATTGTCTGTAATTTGTACCTCCTCTTAATTATCATATTATATTTTATACACCAAATCGATTTGCGAATATCGAGATATAAAATTTCCATATTTTTATACAATTTACACACGTGAAAGTATTTCCACCACCACCAAGCGAAGCTTCCAGTTACGCCGAGCTTTGCATAATTTTTGAGCCGTAAGAAAAGTCAGGAATAATTGTCCAGTTGGAAAATACGTTGATGACGAAGAGGGAGGGGGGATTGAGTTGATGAAAAATTTATCCGTAACGAGAGGGGGCCTCTTATTAGGTCAATTGTAAACGATGATATGTGGGTTAACGACGATGGTCGTTTATAAAAACGTATCGAAAATATCGCTGTCAGGTTCGAGTCAGACTTTTCTTGCTTACATAAGTTGTTTTATTTACCGAACTGCTAACGTTAGTCATAAAGATCGATATTTCTGAACACGGTGCAATGACATATCGACCACCGTTGTAGACTCATCAATGTGTCGAGAGAATCCTCCGTTCAGTTGGATGACCATTATGTATAGGATTTCGATGAAAATATTTCTCAATAATAATCCACGCGATTTCTGCTATGCATATATAACAGCACCTGGCACGATCCTCGCTTCACTTACCAAATCGTGGAGTCCAGCTCCGTGTTCGACGAAGGAAAATCGTTAGAGACGAGATCTCGTTAGGAATCCGTCGAAGAGGAGCGCCTTAGGTTTGATCGGTGAAAAAAATAAAAAGAGAATCAGATACTTCCACTGGGATTCGTCGATGGCGCGTCAGTCTCGCCTTCGATTGTCGCTTTTACCGAACAAAGCTATCGGTATGATCAATACAAGTAAATTTCTCTGCGATATAGCTGAACGACTTTGATCGTACGCGTTTAATGTGTACGAGTTGCTTCGTTCGACTGGCGTAATGTACTTTTCCACGTGGCCTATTCAGCCTACATCCCTCTATTATTCACGAGGACTAGACTTGCAAAAGAAACCCTAGCTTTATTCTGGAAAATGAACGAGTCCTGCTAAACGGGACCTCCTAATCATTGCCCGTTCATCCATAAAAACTGTCAGCTGCAGAAACACATTGATCTATGCTGTTAAAGAAAATAGAAGAGAAGGACAAAAAATCTGTTTTTCCATCAATAAAAACGCTTTCACGGCATTCCGCTAAAATGAATTTCTCAATCAATGTCCAGGTACGTCGTTGATAGATTTGCGCAACGCTGCATGTTGTTCACCCTGCAATCGATTATTCAGCAATAATTCTCCAAGGAATATACCATCTAGAATTCAATTTACCTGGGAATTTGGTCAGTCTTGAACGGTTCTTAAACGAATTCTCTGCCTTTCTTTGCAAACTCTTTAAAAATGTGGAGATTCTTGCTATTTTTGTATCTTCTACCCTTGGCTCTGAGCAGTGGTAAGTATATATACATTTTTAAAAGTATTTCTCTTTGTATTACGATTATCTTTGTTGGATTGACTTATACAGTTTACTTCGAGAGTATTTGGAAATTAATTTTTAGTGAATTTGACAACTAGATTATATTTTTTAGTAGTTCGTGACGATTGGAATTGTTGGTAAAACATTAAATGAGTCGTTTCCTTGTTTACAGAGAGAAGCCTGAATCGCAGTGATTTATCGTGCAGCGGAAAGCCACACTACAACGTGACTCTGGCAGCCTATTCGCCGGATTATGACAGCGACGATGAATCGGAATACCAGGATTTTAAGAGGAAAAAGTTGAGAACTCTTCAGGAGTTTATCGATGGACGAGCAAAGTACGTAACGGTAGCGATGGATCTTTCAGCCTTGCCATATGGATCTCCCATCTGTATACCGGAATTGAACGAGCATTTTGGAAGACGCATCAACCTACAGGTGATTCATTATTCTAAAAAAAAGCCTATAATTGTACATAAATATGGTACAAATAATTTTATTGAAATTGTTACAGGCCAGAGACTATGATTGGAGTTTCAATAAAACTGGATTTTCAAGACTCGATATTTGTGTAAGAAGCGTCATGGATACTTACGACAAAGCTGTTAACAGAGCCGTGACTATTTACGTTTAATTTAAGCTTGGAACTTCAATAAATGCAAACTTTATTTCACGAAAAATTGTCGTACATTATTTTTCATTAAGTCGTGGGTGACCAATGGGGCCAACTCTTGATCAGTTCATAAAGTTTGTCACCAGGACACAAAGTAGGGGCAGTCTGTTTATGGCCAAGAAGAGTATAGGTGGCGCTAATTTTGTCAATGGACGCTCCGTAAGCGATCAGCTGTTTCGTTGCCCTCACTGCTGCCACGTTTGGTTCACGACCTTCAAAAATGAATAATTTTCAATTAAACGCCAAAAATTTTCAAGTCGACTTTCGGATACTTACGCGTATAATTTCCAACTATACATATACCGATGCTCTTGGAATTGTAGAATTTCGAGTGAGCTCCGTGTTTGTCCCATCCGCGTCCTTCGTAAACATTGCCATCCTCTCCGACGAGAAAATTGTACCCAATGTCACCCCAGTGTCTCACGTTTATATGGTAGTTCTGGTAGAGGCATAAAATTTTAAATAAAACAGTGGAATTGACGATTGTTACGTAGGTTAATAATGTTCCAAAAACTTTCCAACGTGTTATTTTGATTCCAGGAACGGTTTAAAAACGTTCTTGATACTTTGATAGCTAAGTGGATTGTAATCGATTGACACTAATGGCATAAGTTGATAAATAATAGAATATAAGAGAGGAAGATAACCTGGATTAGTCTGATTTTTGCTTGGCAAAGAGCCTGGGTTATGCAGCCTCCAGTGTCCGAATGGTGAATCAGCACATAAGGTGTAGGACCCACTGATAAATTTTTAATTGGTCCCGTGGCATTTCTGGCTCCCCATTCTGATCTACTTATGATATTCGGTGGCTCAACTGTACACATACGTGTATTGCAACAAAAAAGGCGTGAAAAAGGTTCGATCATTAATCATATTTCACACTGAGAATTTTCTTATCAATTTTACTATAATTAGGTGTGCATTAAACGATTGAACGTACTGATAAAGAAATTATCAATAATATTTACCACTATTAACCGTCCGGTGTCCGAATAAAATGACCACTTGTAACCCGAGAAGAAAACCAGCATCTCTTCGTCCATTCATCTTCACTGTTTTCTTGCCACTGCAGTTGAAAGTTGACGATTGATAATTTTGTAATATGTATGTGTGCGATTTATACGTTTGAACAGTGTAACCTCTGAACTCTTTAAATATTAACGATAGATAATTAAAATGGGAATACCGATGTACTAATCACAGCGATGGTATCTTCGGTTTTCATTATAATAATTCATGTCTTTCCTTGTTCATTAGATTATTGCTTAGAAATAATGTTGAATAAATTATACGTTCCAACGAATTTTCTATAAATAAATTAACGCTGTTCCTATTACGGTATTGAACTTCATGCTATAAGCTGTCTGAACATCGTATGGCATATAGGGGACGAAAGTTTAATCGGTCAAGGGTCAATTTTCTAATCTCACGTATATTTTAACATGTTACGCAAATGAATAAAGAGTTTATGAAAAAATAATTAATATATGTGAAAAAATGCCAGAATTACTGGACAGAACGTGTATAATGGTAAAAGAGAATTTCGTTACACTGATTATTGATTTGTTTATTTAAGGAAAATTACACTAATGCACTCTCATCCTTGATTGCTTATTCCGATCTCGTCACACATGCCATTAGCGTTTTAACTGCGTGGAATTGAATATTTCTTTTATGCAGTACACCCCTCAACTCTGGCAGTATTTACATTACATCTAGTTGAGAATGCTCGAGATAACCAGCGAGGCAATTTTCTCACGTTCAAGCGAATGTCTGGCTAGAACAAGTTGACCTTCTTTTATAATATTTTATTCCTAATAAAGTTTTTCCAAAGAAGCACCACAGTAGTTTGGCGAACTCAAAGTACCTAAAACTCTTTGATTTTTCTTCTTTACCATTATAATAGCTTGCAACATCGAACACAATGCTATTTCTTTACTCACATATATTAATATTCTATTAAACTTATTTTTCAGGTGCTAAAGGAAATTGCTGATAATATCATATCATCATCAATAACACTTCGCCATTAATATTATTTTCATTATAAAAAGCAGTAAAGATTATTAGATATAAAATTATCGTGTAAAACGAAATTAGAATAATTTAAGTTTTATTAGGGTTTTTCTGTAGAATATTATATAAATATTATTTAACATTTTGTCTTTGTAAATTGGTTATTTTCTAAAACCCACATTTTTAATGCTGTTTATACTTAACTTCATGTCTCGGAAGTGTGCTCGTTCATTTTATTCTTAAATTTTATTATGAAATATCACTTTATTTAGGAAAATCTTCTTTACCGACAGAATTCACAAGTACTACCATCTCGCGACTGTGACAAGAGGTAATTCTTCCTATGAGCAGAAGTGAGTTGAATTAGTTTGGAATAAATTTATTGGTTAGGTTTACGTGTCGAGAAGCGAGGATAGAATGTTTTGATCCGTCTACTACTTGCTTTATAATAATTTAATAATAAAAGTTTTTAGTTATTGTAATAGTAATTTTAGTAACCTTTAAGATGCAAGCAATAAGCAATTTTGCTGTTCGACTTTTGTCAAGTAAGTAAAGAATATTTTGATCATTTTTAAATTGAGTTTAATTTGTACATATTTGGGAAAATATTAATTGCAATGTTTTATAATAATAGGAAAAGCTTCGCCAGGAGTACTAACGCAAGTAGCTACCCTCAAATCTTATAAACCTCCCCCGAAACGAAATGGTAATGTATTTCTTAACAAAAATTTACGTTTATCAAGGTATTTAATAATTTGACCTTTTTACAGAAATCGAGTATCCCGAGAAAAACAGGTTGCCGATATTGCCAAAGTTTCCACAATTATTGAAACCGTATAAAATGCAGAAAAGATTAAGATATATACGAGGACCTGAGCTCCTTCATAACAGTTTATTACACAAGCAATTTGGAATTGTTGTGCGTATATTGGTTTTAATTTTCATTAAATAATATTTCCTGATTAATGGAACAATTAAACCTTTAAAGGCTGTCACAGGGGGTAGGATAAAATATGGCCACATAGAGATGATGAGATTAACCATTGCTAGAAAGTTGGATACGAAAAGGTTTTTTGCAATCTGGAGGATAGACGCACCATGGCAGCCTATGACTAAAAGAGTAACACACAAACACTCCAGTAATATACTGTTTATCTTCTCTTCATAATTTTACAATGTTTCATTTTCAATATAGGGTCATGGAACGCGTATGGGAGGAGGAAAAGGGGCGATCGATCACTATATTACACCAGTGAAAGCAGGACGTATCATAGTCGAAGTAGCTGGAGATGGTGAATTTTTTGAAGTGGAAAAGGTACTGAAAGATGTGGCAAACAAATTGCCATTTAAAGCTAGAGCTATAAGTCAAACGATTCTCGAGGAGGAGGCTGAGAAGGAGAAATGGTTGGAGGATAATAACAAGAATCCATGGACATGGAAATACATAATACAAAATAACTTAGGTGGATGTCGAAAATGGATTTCGCCAGTAGATAATATATGGTTTAATAAGTACCGTTAATGTTTCTTTTGTAAATAGCTTGATAAGCTTTCAAAATTTTACTGAATAAAAAGTATGAAAGAAAAGTTTGCAGATCATGATCGGTAGTAAATGAGTGATAAATAGTTTGTTACAATTACAATATTTTATATATCTTTGATGACGGTTTGGTGGTAACAACAGGTAAATACTACATATTGTACATTGAGTAGGCGATAGTCATATTTTATATAATTAGCATATCGACGAATTCGATACCACCGCAAACTATGATTTTGGCCTGGTTGAACCGACCTCTGACTTTGATTATCCTTTGTGTGCGCATATATCTGTCCCTGTTTCTCTATTAAACCAAACAAAGCCAGACGTACAGTTTAACTACGAGTTAATCTAGCCAAGGATCGGTACAATCGGGTCAAGACGATGACAATGATGATGAGGATGTCGCGGCAACGAGCATCAAAGAAGAGGTATGCGGCGATGGTAGCAGCAGTAACAACAAAGAATAGGATTAGCGTCAGCAACAATAACAATAACAGCAATATGAATTATAGCAGAGTGGTGCGCGGTAACGTATATCCTCGCCATGAGACTGAATCAACCTGCAGTCTACGCAACATTGATCTTCGTTAAGTCTTTAATTATGGTACTTGAGAAGCGGAGGACAGCCGATGCTCGAAATTAATTTAAATGGATCTATCGAAGTTAAATATTACGCGAGTAACAAGAACGAATATGTAGTATATGCTTAATTTAGAAAAGCAAAATTCTCGGAATTGAAAACAAGTACTGGTTATTATCGTAGACGATGGTCGTCATCTTCCTGACAGATTTGCCGATTATCGCCGCCGCCATTGTCATCGTGCGCAATAATAACAGGCGCTCGTATTAATAATCTTTTTTTTCCCATTATCTTTCAATGAATTTTCGCATTTGTCACGCTTAACGTAAGTACGGCGACGTCGCGTCGGAGGAATGTGTGTTTGTGTATGTGTGCGAATGCAAAGTCAGCTTGTTTTATTTATCTGATTTAGAATTTTTTTCCACCCTTTTTCTACTTTTTTCTAATAAACCTCCGATAGTAATTCTAGCCGCTAAAAAAATGTAAAGCGCCGCGAGATGTTTACGGCGACCCGAAGATGGTCAACTCGAAAAATAGAACTACTATAAAATAAAGAGAGGATTAAATTTGTTTGGAAGGAATGAGGAATGAGCGCGAAGGAATGAGTTTGATTCGAGATGAGAGATACGAGGCAATAGGCGAGCGATTTATAGACGACTATAGATAAAATCAGAGACGCCTGGTTAATAAATAAATTTTCACAAGTGGAATTGATCGATAATAGTGGCATAATGGAATCGAATAAAGGTGCGTATACACGGAGCCTTGTATCCTATTGCGTCATCCGCATACTGAATTACCACCTCATTAAAGCACCCTCTCTCTCTCTCTCTCTCTCTCTGGTGCTCGACTTGGTTCTAAACCAATAAACTGTCGCATTTCACGAGCCAATTTAACGCTCCTTGCTTTTTCCATTTGGTCGAGAGCCAAAATCTCCGTGTAGCGCACCCGTGTGTTCACGATAGAAGTATAAACCTACGCATGTCTCACTCGATATTCGATATGATTGATTCATACATAAGTTACACCGTCATGAAACAGTCTCGTTTCTCAACTCTTGAAGGAAACGAGCGCTGCTACACGAGAAAGTCCGATCAATTAGCACAGCGAGTTACTCGAAGGTACGTATCAATGGGCGAAAGGCAACGTAAATCGCGCGTTCTCAGAATTGATAGGTATACATTTCAATATAATATATATATATATATCTTGCATTTTTTGTTCATCATATATATTCATAGAGTTACGCTATATGTATAGGACTAGATTCTCGGCGGGGTATCTCATAAACTATCTGGAATTTATTATTATCGCATTTCCACGATACACCGTAACTCAGCGAGGACTACGATCGGACGTTGCTCATTTTCTCCATCTTTCTTTCATTCGTTCTTTCTATTTCCACGACCATTGCGGTGTACTAACATACAGCTTACGGGTATACGTACGTACATGATTAAACACGTAAGTCTTTAAAACGCCTAAAGATAAATTTATGGCCGATCCTTCGTGTAGGTCGCTCGCTTTTCATTGACGCGTTTCATCTTCTTTTTCCATTCCTCCTCTTTCGCCTTCGTAGAGATAAACGGCGAATAAATTCTATCTCGAAACTAGCAGCTGCGTGGTACATACAAGTTTATTACTGAAAATACTTTGACAAGCTTCTTCTTATTTTTCTTTCTTCCCCGGATTCGTAAAAAATAAGAATTTTATATCATGATATGGAGACGAGGCAGTGATAACGATGGTAGAAATTGATTCGGTATTATTATTCGAAATATGCGATTAGAAGAGGCCGGAAAGGGATAGGCTCGACGAGAAGCTTCATCCCGATAGCCTCTGACCAGAATAATTTCCTCTTCGTTGTCGAATGATCGATTCTCGATAGGTGCTCGGCCATGCGTGGACCCCACGCACGAACCCACGCACGAACGCATTTGTTAAACGGAAAATCGAATCGAGGAGTAAATGCGATTAAAAGCGATATCAGAACGACGTGGCTCGTGGTATTTCGACCACGGAGAATGGACGCGCGCGGTCTGCCACATAGGGCGTTGTTTACGCCATTGCCCGCCTAACTCCACTGGCGAACCACGCAAACTTTGTCGTCATTCTTCCTCTACAACACCATACAAATGCTTAATATTAACCTGCAGGTTTGCAATTAATTTGCGCTATCGCGTATTTTAATATATATATGTACACAGTCTTACAAAGCAAAATTTACAAACATTACGACTTATGGTCGACAGAATAAATATGCTTTCAGCCTTCAACGTTGGATTACCAAGAATCGCAGAGATCTCGTCTTATCGTACTATCCAGCCGATAACCGTGCTACGAAAAGACTCGGCGTGATACAGTTTAACTCTTCTAATGATATAATAATATACACATGTGTACTTTGTTACACTGCATCACGCTTAAGACGGTGAGCTGAGACAATGTGAAAGAGGGGGGAGAAGCTTGGGTTTGGATGGATTCCTAGTGATCCAACGCTTTAGGGAAAAAGAAGGGAGGAAGAAAGGTAGGAACAGCAAATGGTGTAAGGGTGAGGATGGGGGATAGGTGTTGGAATTAAGAAAAATTAGATTAGCGAGTGTATCTAAATGTGTCGAGACGCGGGGTCTTATTAATTACCCCATTGGCCACCGACGTTCGCGTTATAAAGCCTCTGCGTACGTGTCTATAGTGATGAGCGTACGCATTCTTTTAAGTTTAATGCGTGTGGCTGCGCGTTACTCTTGACGTGCTGCTAGGAAGCTGACTAGATTAGAGCCTAAATACGAGTGTCCAGGCCTTCTGCCCTTTCACGAAAGGACAGAACGTCGACTGAAGCCGGTCCTTCGCTTGTCGTCGCAGTCTCATTGCACGACGGTGCACGCTTTGCGCGATACAATTTCAAATACCGCGAGGACGACAGGCGGGACCAGCTGGAGTCGTCCAAGGAAGCGAATGCTGCGTTCGGCAGCGAATCCTGAGATTCGCATCAGTGATTATTCTTTAGCAGTTTCGGTTCAACGTTAACTGCTCGACCTTCGAGAAGGTCGGACGCCCCCACCTAGGCGTTCGATTCCTTTAGATTGTCGAAATACTGCATGATCTGATTGTAGTCCATGTCGAGGTTCAGATCTTCAAGGGCGACGGACTCCTCTTGCTCTTGGGAAGAGGAGGAGGAAGCGGAGGATGACGGTGATGCCGAAGAGGGGGACGTTGATGGGGGTGACGACGTTGACGAGGAAGCTGCTGTCGGGGCGTTGGAAGCGTTATTGGAGGAACCAACCATGGACGTCGAGAAGGTGGAGAACATGGGGTTGCCCATGATGGTCGCCCTTTTGATCTCCCTCTTGATTTCTCTGGCTCTTACGTCCTTCCCCTGCTGCTGCCTCTCGTTTTGTTCGATCAATTCCACAAATTCCTCCTCGTCGCCCCCCTTCTCTTTAGGACTGGTAGCCTTGTTTTTACTCTGAACCTTCGGATGATGTTGATTGTTGGATTGCTGCTTCGCGTGGCTCCGGTGGTTCGCGTGGTGACCATTCCCACCACCGTTGGACGCCTTGTGTCGATGTTTCCTGGGGGTCTCCGATAATCGTGCGATCACCCCGGTATTCCTGTGCGGTGGTACCGGAGGCTTGTAGTCCTCGGTTCCGTTGTTATTGTTATTATGATGATTCGCAGCAGCCGTGGCCCCCGTGCTCACAGGAGGAATACCATGAGGAGGCAATGGTGGGGGAATATCGTCGTTACTGTAAAATTCAACAATTTTAACCCCTCGAATTTATCTTTGTAATTTGGTTTCAATGTCGATATAAGCAAAAAAGAATATTAACTCGTTTCGAGCTGGTAATGGAGGACTCGTAAAAGATGCAGCGGTAGCTGTTGCGGACACGCCTGATACCAATGCTGGCTGTTTCTGTGCAGATTTTCCAGGATAACTGGCACGGTGCTTGTCCTTTTTACAATACGTCGTGCTGTCGACGGTGGTTGTTGTGCTGGGACGTTGCGCCGACGACGGAAGTTCTATGTGATTGGGATTGTCGAAGCTGTTGGATATTTCGTTGGTATCCACTTCTGTTTCAGCTGCCAATGGGTTACTGGTTACACGCACCTGCGTCGTACAAAGGAGATGAGAGAGAAATGTCGTTAAGGTTTGAAAGGAATTAATTACAATTTTATTAATGTAGTAATGGTAAGAGGTATCGAACCTGCTGAGGAGCACAAGCGGCTCTTTCGAGAGTGGCTCGACCGAGCCAGACCCAATCGTGTGCGTTGGTCGTGGATTCCCGGGGTGGTCTTCGTCCAGAGGCCAACTGGCTCGCTGCTGCCCTGGCTCTCGCAGCACCGGACAGCACTGGCAAAGACGAGCCTGCTATTGGTGAATCAGGTGGCTGTGGCTTGAACTTGCTAGCGTAAACCACACAGGAAACCACGAAGACGACGATGGCGAAGCAGAATGCGGCCAGCAGAACGTACATCCCAATTTCCAACGGACTCATCCTCGCCCCGACTCCATGATGACGTATACCCGCGCCGCCCATTCCCCCTGAAGACATGCCATTATCTATAGCTGTGCGATGATGCTGTGACTGCACCAGAGGCAAGTGCTCGTGTGTGTTTTCGTCTTTCAGTGGAAACCCATTGCACATAAAACAAAGAGAGAGAAAGACAGAGGGGGAAAGTGAGAGAAAGAGTCTTGCAAAGCTTGAAATTTGCTGCTTCTTCTTATTCTTCTTTACTCTCCTCTTCTTCTTTTCATTCTTCTTCAAGGGCGTGCACGTGCATGGAGAAGCAGAGTTTGAGAGTAAGCGTCAGGCAAGGGATAGAAAGTGAAAATTGAGAATAGAGAAGTTGAGCAGAGAGAGAGAGAGGGTGTTTCTACTTTGTAAAAGCGAAAATGTGCAGGATCTATTTACCAATGAGAATGTCGTGCAAGTCCGGAGCAATTTCTCCCCGACCATTTTTCCTTTCACGATGATGATGCGAGCCAATGGTGCCTCCCCCATCGTTCTGTACAAACTCCGGTCGATTTTGAAGATCGCTCGAGGCAAAATCAACTTCAACACTAGCAGTCGCGGTTGCTAGAGGAACTAGAGACGCCCTCTGCGATGTTTTAGTCGATCTTTTCGGATTCCGACAAGTGTCGGACAACTGGAGACTCACGCGTAACAGGTCACCACGACCTTCGCCCACAGCGATTACTCGAGGGTGATGAGAAGCTACCATAGGAGCAAAGGCTACCACTTCAGGATCCAGACTCTCCACCACAAGGTGATAATCGGTCACTGCGATTTCTCGTAGAGGTGTACGCGATCCATCGGAGAACTCTACATCGATATCCAACAGTCCTTCCTGAAAACCGAACGAATCAATTAAGTTTTATTCCACATAATTGCTACCAAAATAACAACAACGAGGACCAACCTGATACTGAGCTGTCAAACGTCTGGTAACGGAAGTCTCAGCAACATAACCGTTCTCTATAGCCGAGTCTGGACTGATGTTCAGTTGCAAGCCTGACACGACCTTGACGGACAAACGGGCAACGGAGACTCGATCGTTTCCTACTCGAACTTCCTTGGCACCGATTACTCTTCCAGTGATCGGCGAAAGTACTTGAACTTCCGTTCTGCCAACGCCTCGACCTTGAACTATCCTGCCTTGCCAGAGAGTAGCTATTCTAGGATCAGAAACTCGTAACAGGCCATCAACAAGATCCGTCACTCTGAGCCAAGTACGTCGGTTGACGAAATAGGAGACCCTGCCCGAGTCGTGATCCAAGGCCAGGAACCTCGCGTGGATGTCGACGGGGCTCTGCTGGAAGCGAAGTCTGCAGCTGGTCTGAGGGCCTCTGTCGATGGAATTGATAGAGTCCCAGTGGTCCACGCCATGATACCGTTCCTCCCTTTCGTCCTCCTCCAGCAAAATATCCGGGTCATCGACATCCAACGACGTCTCTTCGACGGGGTCCTCCAGTTCTCCATCACCATTTCCGGTAACAGCGCTGCGCTTTCTTGGTCCGGAAGCATTGCTCGTACCGTTGCTCTTCTCACTGAACTCATCTCCCACAGTGTTGTTTAAACTACGCTTGCTCTTCGAACCTACGATATGCTCCTCCGGTACTTTCCAGCCCTTGATCTGATTCAAACGTGTATCGCCTACGGATACTTCCAACGGAAACTCTGGCATCCAGACGGTGAACCTAGCCAAACCAGTGTACGTTCCATACTTGACCAAAACTGAAGCATTGCTGGAGCCACGAATCTCTGATCCATCCACGTACACACTGCTGCACGATGAAGAGACCTTTTGACGAAAAGTTTATTAATCGTTACTACCGATTCATTGAGATTTGTATACTGTCTTGTTGATGTTTTATTGAAGGAGAAGTTTATGGTACCGTAAAGGACTCACCTTGAGTACACTCTCGTCCTCGGAATGGCATGAGGACTGTAGCGTGACATCAGCCACTGTTCCTGCCTGACTAACGATGAACACTTTCATGCCTTGCGAAACTTGTCTCCCGGTAAGCACCGCTGTATTCATCACTTCCCAATTCTGCAACAAAAGCACGACCAGCGTCCTGATTAAAATCCTCCTTCCCAATCGAGATCCAATTAATTGCATTCTTTGTTCTTCAAGGTGAGGGGTACGAATAATTTAGACAGGATTGCGAGAGGAACTTTCGTAAACCAGATGTTTGTGTGTGTGTGTGAGGGTGTTCTGCAAGGTTTCCAATAGTTCGTGTATAGTGCACGGTTGGCAAAGCCTGTAATGGGTGGTTCGGTATTTTACTACAGGAAGCAGCCATTTTCAAGTCGGTTCTCTCGTTGGATGGACTTGGCCTGGCCTTTGGGGAAACCTCAAACGACTCGGATTTTCCAACGAGGGAATTTAAATCTCCGATCTCGCGGTACCTCTTTACTTTTACTAACAGGCTCTACCTGAACGAGATACTCCTTCTCTCTTTCTTCCTCTCTCTCTCTCTCTCTCTCTCTCCCGCTTTCTCTCTTGCTCTTTAAATAGCTAGCTCTTTTGATAAAAACACATCCATATAGGATGATACGAAGAGGCTTTTTATCCAAATCGTCTCTTCAGGAACGAAATTGACTATTGTAAAAAAATATTTCGAGTATCCAGTTTAATTTCCCACCGGTTCGCGGGTAGAATTCGAGAGGAATTTCTGCTACGGAATGCACAAATAGAAAAGAGAGACAAAATGGATTCATTAATCGAACGGAAAGAAAAATGCGTGAAACTTTTGATGAATGGAATGAGAGAAAAGACGAGAGGCGGTTGAATATTGCGAATCGTTTGGAATCCGTTAAAACGACGACGCCCACTCGAGCGCGGAGTGAGAATAATTCGGATGCTCATTTATTACGGGCAGCCAGAAATCCAATAAAATGTCATCTACAGGCGAAAAGCTCGAAGCGTGTCAATGACGATGATAAACGAAACGGGTGACGAGCAAAGTAGCCAGTGGGAAAGAGAAAAGAAGGACGACTATCGAGTCATGGCTTGGTGGGAGAGATAAAACTCGGGGAATTAAACAGAGGAAGTTTTCCTTTGCAATCTGTTAGAAGTAAAAGCAATTAGTTAGCGATGAATAATCAAAAAGTGTGGGAGGCAACCTTTGACAAGTTTCAAACAATTTTTCAAGGCACTTGCAAACGAGCTAATTAATCAATTAATATAAATGTACATCGATTCAAAAGACGAGCAGGTTGGATGGAAAAGGGAGGGGGATGAAGGTAAAAGAGCAACGAGAATATATATATATATATATATATATATAAGATACATGAAGCAAAGGACACACACTTTAATATAGTATGATTATATTGATTACCCAAAACGTTCTCCAGTGTTATATTTAAAATTGTACACTGATACACCGATGAGTGATTACATAACGTATCGTACGCTAGAAGTGGACAGCAAAGGCATTAATATTTTATCAGTGCTCTTCGAGTACAACATCGTTGCTAAACATGAATTACACAATCGTGTACAGAAATAGAATATGCCAACTCCGTTTTAACGATGTTTAGACGCCATTAAGTTTACCAACAAAAGCTCTCTATAACTGAAAAGGCTCTCTTAGCTCGATTCTCATCCTTTGATAATTGCAGAAAGATAAAAGAAACTCCACTTTTTTGGCTCGTTTAACGGTTGAATTATTAGAGATAAGAGTAGGACGCTTTAACGAGCTTTAACGGGGATGAAGATAATGGCTGGCAGCGTTAAAGAATGTTTCGTCGAAAATAGTTTGAGAATCAATTAAATTGTCGCCTGGTTTAAGAGAAAAAAGATGGGGTTGAGGCGTTATTGTCTCTCAGGCCATATCGGTTTTATCGCGATGCTACATGCCTTTCTCAAAGAAAAATATCAGCCTCGCACGCGGCTGAAGGATAAAAGAGGGAAAGAGAGAGAGAGAGAGAGAGTGGGTTCGGGATGAGGTCTTGCGACGACGTTTACTTCTGTGTTTAGGTATTATCCTTTTCTCCTTTTTCTTTCCAACTCGCTCTCTATTTTTCCATTTTTCTCCTTAGAGAGTTTTCACACCGTTCCACCCTTCCTTTTTTCCCTTTAAAGCCTCCTCGGATCGTAGATTGTTCGCTGGCGCGCGAAATTTTTGCTTTGCTCCATCTCTGTAGTCCTCTGTGTATACGCGTTATTCGCGCGCGCGTGTGTGTGTGTGTGCGCGCGCGCGTTACCATCGATTGCCGAGCCACTACGTCAAAAGTTGGCGTATTTTCTTATCAATTTTGTCCTATCGTAACAACGGAGAGAAGCACGATAAAAATTCGAACGATTAATATCAGTTGAGAAAATAATTTAGAGTCTTTCTCCTTCTTATCAAATACCCCCTTTTAAGGAGTTTACGATGTTTCAAAAGGACGATGGCGATGGGTGAACGGTATATACGTGGAAAGCTATCTCTTCGGGGGAGAAGGATCGATCATCCAGCGCCATAGAATTTTTATACCGACTTGATTTAATTTCCTTTATTCTAATTTAACGCCAGGGGCAAAGGCGAGGCGAGCCAAAGAAACTGTCGGGAAATCTAATTTATGATTAAAGGGAGGATTAGCCTCTACCGCCTCGTAAAACTTCTCTAGCCTTTCGCCATCCTCCGATCCTCCATCTCGTCTTATGGCCACCCCCCTCCGCCACCCCGATTCCACCACCTTACGCTCGGTTCTCGGCGCCATTTCAAAAATGCAGTTAATTCTGAAATTCTAGAAATTCTGCAGGAGAGACCGGAGATTGGCTACGGGGAAAAGAAAGTTTCGCTCGATCTTCCACGCTAGCGCCAATCTTCTTTCTCCTTTTAATCCGACGAACGTCTGTCTCTTCGCTAGAGGCAGCTGGAACAATGCTCCCCCAATCACCGGCCCTTCCCTCCTGCACCCCCATCAAGATGCAGCGCGATATCGCAATGAGAATGAACAACCTGTTGCGAATTTCTCCAATTGAAAAATATTCCTCGCAGTTTGGCCGTCTCGACGCAAACCGAGGAAAGAAATTTTTCGTCAACCGAGCTCGCCTTTTGTTTCCTCGAGATTGGGGAGAGAAAAAGGAGCGCACAGCTGTTATTGACCGTTACTGCTGGTGGAAGCAAAAGAAGATTCTCGTCGTTGTTAGGAATGTTGGCGAAGGTGCACGTAGTGGCGGGGTATCGATCGTGCTCGGAGGGCGGTTATCGTCCAACTTAGCAGATTCTTTCTTTCTTTCTTTTCCTCCCCCTCCCCTCTTCCTCCCGCCCTCCATCCTTCCCTCCCGAGAATGCCAAACATAGAGCACGCGGACTTCCGGTCCTTTCCAGATCCGTCGAGAATGGTTGAAAATCGTTCACCGTTCACCATTCACGAAAAACCATGTGCGAAGCTATTGTGGAGCTTACCATGCTTTTCCCAAGCAGCACAACCACAAGAATCCATCGTACAAATTCTTAGCACGATTCTGACGTTCCTCCAGCGAATACAAACACCTCGACAATCTGACATTTTCTTTCGACGCCGAGCCCCGAAGAATCGACGACTCCTCTAATCCCTGCAGCCCTCCTAACAATTTTCCCTTTGAAGGAAACTCCCTAACAAGCCTAATTGCCACGAGTATAATTTCTGCAAGATTTCTCGAGGGACTTGGCACAAGTAGAAACGGAAGAGGCAAAAGCGCCATTTGCGTCTTTATACAGGGGGAGGGGGGGGGGGGCAAGTCACGTGCGACCACGCCCATTCCTAAAGTGCTTTTATCAGCCAGTATTCGCGCTTTACGACATCTATAACTATCATCATCCGCTATCAGATTTCTCACTCGAATCCTGCGGAATTTTTGCCTGCGTATCAGCCAACTCGGTACTCTGCCAATATACATAGACTACCCTCCTCTCTCCATCCGATGCACGAGTAAACGAATTTCTACCGGCAACAGACATTCACCCTGGAATGTTTCTCGGAGGGCCCAGCGAAATGGAACGATAAACGCAGGGAGAACGCTGAGGATAATATCCGAGTTATTCGAGAGATTTTCGCTACTGCAATGGTTTTCGCAGGATTCCCCGAAGACGATGGGAATCGATGCGATGGGAGGAAGTGGAGGAGGAAGAAAGTGCCGGGGCCTGGCTCCTTCTAACCTTTGATATCGGCAGAACAGCTTGGATGTCGTCCTTCTGAATTTTCATGCAAGCCTGAAGCCTCTTCTTCGTGACGATCTCTGCGGTTTTATGGTGATGGTGATGTTGTAGCTGACGCTGTTGCAATCGTTGCTGCAACTGGTTCATGCCGGCTATCCTGGATTCGTATTCCTCTTCCTCGCCCTCGAGCGAGTAACGGACGCTCACCACAATGCGGCCCTCGTCGTAGTTTCCGCTCAGACCTTCCTCGCTGGCCTCCAGTAGCATCGTCAGTATCTCCTCGGCTGATCTGTAAAAAGGATTCGATCGTTTCAACAATACTTTCCAACGACTCGACCATGGGAGAAGAGTGAGATACACTCGGTTATTTTCATCAATTGGGGGATGAAGTAGAAATGGCAAAGCTACTTGCTCTGTAACGCACGATATATATATATATATATATATATACGAGTCCAAATGGAGTAGCGGAAAATCCGAAAGCGATAAGCTTTACAGGGAGAGCCATCGAGATAGTAGGTGCAATAAGGTGTAAAGCACAGCGCGCGACACGCTGTAAGTATAAGACTTTGGCTCAATGTAGGTCGCGTGTTTAGCTTCCACTCCAGTCGATACTGTAACGCGAGGCGAACCTGTGCCGGAAACGACGCTACTCCACTCAACTTCCACATTGCTCTACGTAATTCCTCGTGAAAAGTCCAAGACGTGAGCGGAACTTTAACAAAAATACACAAAGACATCCTTAAACATACGTGATTCCAAACGGAGACCGTGATAACTTTATCCAGAAAAGTCGTTGGTTATTCGCCGACTGATTTATCGCGATCCACTCGCACATATATACATGTAATCACAAATATTTGCCAGGATCATTTTTCAGCCTCATTTTTCTCACACTGGCGATTATCTTGCGAGAAGATTATCGGTTCGTAAGGAGGAAAAGTTGAAAGTGACTGTGTAAATAAAACGATGGTTTGTGTGTGTATACATGTAATTGCAGAGCAGCAGGTCAATCTGCAAGATCAGCAGGAATTTGATTTTCGTAGAAAGTAGATGAACAAGTGTGCCTCGGGGTCACCAGAGATAACAGCGGCAATGTTCTTGATCTGTACCAGTCGGGGTTACGAGCATCCAATGATAAGCCCAGGGTCCACGATACATTTTTACGCAACCGCTATATAAACCAGCTGAAATGCCCAGCTACAGTGAACAGTTAGCAGTAATCACTGGAGAAGCAATGACGCGAGTTCACGTTGGTCTTTTGGCAGTTTCCGCCATTCTCCTTTGTGGCCTCTTCCTGGCCGCCCAGTCGCTTCCGCTTGATAAACGAGTATCCGTTAGCGAAACTGAAGGCCCCTCCCAACAAGTGAATGATTACGTGCGCGAACCGACTCCACATGCGCTATCGGCAAGAATATACCAGAAGGATTCCCTGAACCTTGAAGAGAAATTGAGCGATAAGCGAGATGAGGTAGTCCCGAAGGAAAAATTGCAATTGGGAGTGGATGAGGTGGACTGTCAAGTGGATCAGGATCATCGGAGGGACGTCCGATCTGTCCGAAAGTGTGGTAAAAAAAATAAAGATGATAAGAATGACGATGACAGCGACGAATGCGGCTGTGATAGCGACGACGACGACGACGATGACAACGACGACAAGGGTGATAAGAAAAATTCGATAAAAACTGAGTGTAAGAAAGGCAAGGAACGTGTGAAATGTAAATCTAAGAAACACAAAGGTAATAGCGACGACGACGACGATGATGATGATGACAATAAAGATAAAAAGAAAAAGAAGGATGATTCATCCTCGTCGAGTTCATCTTCTTCTTCCTCGTCTTCCTCCTCATCTTCGGAAGAAAGAAAGAAGCGATTAGCGGAAAATGATAAATCCTCTTCCGAAGAGCAGAAAGAGGGGGTAGCTAAGAATGATAAAGGGGATGATCAAGCTGATCCTAAGAGTAAATCATCCTCGGAGGAGCAAGAGAATAAACCACAGACGGACGTGGTTGCCCAAGCTAGAAGGAAGCGTAATACGGAAAATGATGAGCACGGGAATCACGAGGGTCACAAGGGACACGAGGGACACGAGAGCCACGGAGGACACGAGGGACATAAAGGACACGAGGGACACGAAGGACACAGTGACCATTGTGGACACAGTGAGCACGACAAGCAGGAGAGAAAGAGGCGCTTAGCCGATGACGATGATCAGAATACCTCGAGTAAGTCTTCATCGGAGGAGCAGAAGGATAAGCAGCCGAAAACTGAGGAAACTGCTCAAGCTAGAAGAAAGCGAGAGGCGGAAGATGACAATGATGAATATGGAGGTTACTCGTCCTCCGAAGAACACGGTGGTGGTCACGGAGGACATGGTGGCCACGGTCAGCAAGGGCATCACGGTGGACATGGAGGATATAATCAGCAAGGTCATCATGGTGGACAAGGAGGATATGGTCAGCAAGGTCATCATGGTGGACAAGGAGGATATGGTCAGCAAGGTCATCATGGTGGACATGGAGGATACGATCAGCAAGGTTACCACGGTGGACAGGGAGGATACGATCAGCAAGGTCATCATGGTGGACAAGGAGGATACGATCAGCAAGGTCATCATGGTGGACAAGGAGGATTCGGTCAGCAAGGTCATCATGGTGGACAAGGAGGATACGATCAGCAAGGTCATCATGGTGGACAAGGAGGATTCGGTCAGCAAGGTCATCATGGTGGACAAGGAGGATACGATCAGCAAGGTCATCATGGTGGACAAGGGGAATATGTAAGGTATAAGCGTTCAGCCGAATACGATCAACATGGTGGCTACGGTGGTCAAGGAGGATTCGGACAAGGTCATCAAGGAGGACACGGAGGATTCGGACAACAGGGTGGACATCATGGAGGACACGGAGGAGGATCTGGACAGCATGGTGGTCACGGTGGCCAAGGAGGATACGGGCACCAAGGACAGCATGGCGGACACGGAGGATTTGGACCTGGTCAACATGGAGGACATGGTGGCAACGGAGGATTCGGGAATGGCCACCATGGTGGAGGATATTAAATGTTAATAAAATTATCCTGACGAATGGTCGATTTACCAATACTCCATATTCTACAATAGGAAAATTTTATAACTGACGCGAAGAGTCCAGAATAAATATTAATAAACTGACATAAAATACTCACACGTCAGACGATCGTGGTAGGTTTTCCTTGCGTCTTGCGGTAAAAGTAGCAGCAGTATTCTTCGCTTTAATCTCCGACTCTACCAACCAATCTGGATTACTCGACGAAGCATCCAAAATCCTCACGCCTGACTTTACTCGTGCCCTAGAAATATGCAAAAATAACTATGTTGAATCTTTTGTAAATGTGAGAATACTTGTACATAAGAAAAAATGGAAAACTGTTGGAAATTACTGGAGTTAGCTGTGTTTAAATCCTCTTTTTAGATCAACTTTTCCATCTCCTATACATACATATATATATAATATACATCGTTTCTCTCTAATCGTAGTTTTTATCCACGCGCTACTAAATAAATAAAAACCAATGCATATATTCGCACAATGATCAGTTCGCGTAATGTCGGAATCGGAGAAGCAAGATTTGCTTGCGAGAGCATCTGGTCAAAGGTGGAAACAGCGATCGTACTCCGAATCCCTTGGGATAATGGGATTTTACGCCTCTCATCAAACAACTGTTTTCCCCTCCCTACCTATTATCTTCAATTATCGGATTCGATTCTCGAGGCAGTTTCTACTATCCCTCTATATGTATATGCATACATACGTCTAGTATATGTATATAGAATATTACACAAGTGTGTTTCTATCCTATTGGATTTTCCCCAAGTCCGTCTGTTTTTCTTCGTCAGCCCATTCGTTGCGATAAGCCAGACCAACGCGGTAACTCACATAAACCATTTCCTCGCCAGTTTACTAAAAATCTCGCGACCTTTTACCCCGATTAATGTAATTCCTTTCAAACATAGAAAAATATAAAGAAAAAAAAGAACCAAGCGAATAAACTTGTCTGACCTAATTTTATATGCCGGTTGTATTTTTACGTTTATCGAAGGAATAATTAAAATTTCATTACAACGAGCGAACGGTATAGATAGGATAAAACGTGTACTAATCAAAAAAACTTTTACGAGACATTAAAATTTTTCACTCGCATCAATCATTCTTCAGGGATCGAGATCTAAAATTTTATGCGGCATTTCAACTTTCAGCGTGATCAGCAATTTAGAACGAACAGAAAGAGAGGTTGTTTTAGAGGATAATTTATAACAGTTGAGACTCTCGTCTCTTCCCCGCGATTATATCTATCGTCTCGCGTCTTGCCGCCATTACGGTGGCAAAGTCACGCGAAGAATGCGAAGATATTTCGCGATGTCTCATTCCATACTTTTTATATATATAATTTTCTTTGCATGCGGGACGCTATGATAAATTCTGTCACGTGGTTTACATCCCTCTTAAAAAGCGGCCGATCGGAAGGCGCAAATGATGTTTGTATAAGAATTAATCAATTATCACGAGCGTCATGGAAATGAGGCGAAATTTCGCTCGCTCTTGTGAAAGATCTGGTTCTGATGCGATGAAAAATGATTTGTACACGTTTCAGGATAAAATGGAGTGAGTTGAATCCGTCAAGTGGAAGTTGGCGCGAGAGTACGTAGGATTAAATGAATATTCAGAGAACCACGACGGTGGAATTTCTGTTTTCCATTAAAGCGGTCGGCATGAACTAGGCGAAGAAAGAGCATCTTGTTCGGTCCGCGAAATAATTAATTCGTCCGACTTCTGTATCCCGCACGTACAGCTGGTACCCGCACGTTTAGCGAGTCAATTAATCTTGCTCGGCACAGCCCGACGGACGGTCTCCCTCTTTTTATCGTTATTAAAGGAAAAAATGACGTGGAAAGGAGACCAGTGTGATGCTGCATCCCAACTACAAGTATCTCTCATTTCTTTTTAAATTCTTCTAGCATTCGCAATAATTCCACAGTTTCGTGATATTTTCACAGCAATGGTTTTCTTTTTTCCATTGCACAGAAAATCAATGTCAAAAAAAGAGATGCTACCTTCCACTAAAAATCCCAGCATATCTTGAAAAAATACTGTTATGGATGTTTTCGAATTGTTCTACAGCTTTATGCTATTTTTAACAATAGTCCTGTTTTCCTCCAGATCGAAATTGTATTTTAAAACGGAACTACCCCGATGCTTATTTTTAACATTTGAACCCTAGCATCTCTCGTTTTTAGGTACAGGATGCTAATAGGAAATGCCAATCGATAGTACTGGATGCCCTGAAGATATTGTTCCAAGTTCTAACTTTGTGTCGACCACGGTAAAATTAAAAATAAGTTTTTAAGTATTTATGTAACAGAGGTTGGTGGACTCAACTGACATTATCAAGAAAAATGTTCGGGCATTGAACAATATCGACTAGTATTTTTTGTAGACTCCTGCATCATAAAAGTAGCAAATATGCTATCGTTTTTTTGTTAAAACCGGGCATAATAGAAGTTAGTTTTGTTTTTAAATGTCTTTTCAAACTCAGGTACAACATGACCATTGCTAAAAACATGTAAAAACTCTTGTTGTTGTATATAGAATGATATAAAACTTCCTAAAAAAATAGCAGATACCAACAAATAAGATGTCAAATTCAAGTTGAATTTACACTTAAGGAATAGTAAAAATTCTTTTTCTTATTAACATTTTTTTTTGTCTGATACAATACGATATAAATATGGATGTTATTATTATAATGTAAATGAAAAGTTACTCTTGATGCATTGCCTTGAGCCCAACTTTATATTGATAGACAAGGGGACGGTATACACGGGCAGTTAGAAAAAGTCGAGAAAAAATATCTCTAAAGTGTAGCAGCTTTAATTTCTGATGGTAAAATCTCAAAAATACAGACGCCATTTACGAACATTGATACCAAATCAATTTGACAACTAAAAAGTATTGTTGAATATATCGTTTCATGAGAAGAGAAAATAACGTATAAAATGTCGAGTCTCTCCTCTTTTAAAGCATAAAACCAATATTTTTCTCCATTTACCACTCAACGCTATTCGAAACTTTGATCGATCATTCGAATCCTCCACTTAGTTAAAGACTACTTGCCTGAATCCGTAGTATCGGTTGTTTCAATTCATTTCCCTACTCCATTACAGACTTATTTCCTTTTAGAAGTGACACTACAATAAACTACAAAAATAAAAGCTAGCCTTTCATAGCAAATTAAATTCAACGTCTCAATTTGTTATGCATCATTAAATAATATCACAAAGTCCACTAAATGACTAATGACTAATTGGCAGAAATTCTGATGAGAGCTCGAGTCCAGTTCGACCGAAATAATCTACATTGGAATTATTAAAGAGGGAAAGAAAAACGCAAGAGCTTAAAAGAATAAGCAGAAAATGAATAATGTTGGAATAAATTAAGAGGAGAAGAGAGAATCATCAACTCGATAATGGAAAGACCGTTGAGAATGGAATGCAGAATGGTTGGAATATAAATTAGTATATAAATATATATATATATATATATATATTTACCTAAGGTAAACCGCAACGACGGGAGGTCCCGTGTTGTCAGAATCCTTGGAAAGATGAAGAAATGCCGGTACGTGAAGCCTGGATCTTGGGTAAAGTGGACCATGAGGGACAAGCAGGGTTAATTGGTCGTCGACCTTGAGCTCTTTGTAATCCGAGCGATACGGGGCCAAAGGTACCTGGCCCAACGGGGTGACCGGTTGGATTTGAACTCTGGGCCTGCAGAAGCCACTTCCGGAACTGGCATCACCACCAGTTCCTCCAGAGTCCTCGGTCCTCGGCTCCAGCACGGAGTATGCCACTTGAACTTTTCTGGGCAAGGTTTTCGCGACTTTGACTCGACCAGAGGCATCCGGTGGGGGTAGGGGTGCCCACCAGTCGGCAGGGATGGTGATTTGAGCGAGGCAGACACCGTTCTCCCCGTCGGGGCTACACGCAGCCGTCAAGGTATTGGACGAGGTCGTCGAGGACGAGGAGGAGGACGAGGAGGAGGATGAAGAGTACGTAGACGGGGAATATCCGTTTCTCGCGTTGCTTCTGGCAACGTTGCTGCGCAGGGGGGCAGCCAACGTGGCATGAAGCACCACGCAGACCCTCTGGTGCCGCGCCAGGAGCACCTGCCTCCTCCCACCTGCTTCGCTCCCCGCGTGGAACAGCACTCTGAGGACCGGTGAATCCCTCGGTACACTGTCCACCACCAAATGAGCCGACATGTCCAAATGCCTCGCACCCAATTCTTGCGCGTCCAGCAGCGTCGCCGCCGTCAGATTCTTGCGGACTTCCGGTCCTGGTAGAGCATCCAGTGGATCCGGCACTATGTAACGAGCCGGTACCGTCTGTTTCGTACTGAACGGACCATAAGTCGCCCTCACCGATACAGGCTCGCTCGTCTGAAACACCGTGAATTTGTCTATCGACAATATCGAGCCTCCTGCTTGGGATGGAAGACTTCCGGTGACGTCACTGGACGGTCCTCCTGGTCCTCCCCCGAAACCACCGCCCCCGAGCGTGTCCATCCTACCAGGATAGAATTGCTTGGGGGTGTGCTTCAGAAAGAAGCCTCCATCTTTGTTCTCGAAGTGCACCTCCACCGAAGCCGCAACATCTGAAAGCAAAACGACGCAATTTCATCAGTATCACGAGGAACTTCGATTCAAATTTATATTGTGTATATATATATATATTGTATGTGTAGTTGCGAAATTTCATTTGCTGCAAGATGCAGTTGTAAGCGGGGCGGTACGGAGTAAGACCCATGCTTCGGAAATGGACAGTTTGTCAATAATTCTCTAGTATGTGTATATATATAGAGAGAGAGAGAATATCCCGAAGGAATGCTGGGCAAAGTCCGGAAGTAAACTTTCGATTGGCATAGACAAATGGACGATAATGACTGACTAATGGATCCTTTGGCAAACCCGATCTCCTTCTTAATCCTGGGACCAAGCAGCGTGCCCAGCTCGAAAGCCAAAGCTCGTTGAGGGAAGATTTACTATTTCAATGCACAAATGGATCGGTAATTGTCAATCCAAGCTAGGAGGGAGAGGGTGGAAGGGAAGAGAATTCTGGTGGGGGTAAACGGTGTGCGATAAATCGGAGTCTGCGCTGGAGATCCACATAAATTTGGTCGGAAAATCCCCGACTAAACGGGAGCCGCTGGCAATGGAAAGTCTTCCATGGTATACGTTCGAAAACTGCAAAATGCGAGCTATCAAAACTTCACCTTTATCTCCCTTCTTAATGTTTCACCCTTCCAGTTTCATTATCAGTTCTCAACCTGCAACCACCTGCAATCTCACTGCTCGATAAAAACCTCTTTGCGTTATATCAACAAAACACGACCTTTGTTGTAGATAGACCTGTAGTCGTATGTATACATTGGGAGAGGTAAGTAACAACAGGAATAATCTTAACAGTTATTTATTTATTTTAAACGATACACAATTATGTCTATATTTATTTAATCATTTTCAAGCCTCGAATCCACTCGGTGTGTGCAGATAGGGGTACTCTTCGTTAGTATTATTCGTTGGGGGAGACTTGGTTCGCGAGTACGGAGGAACATCGAACCATTGATAGACTTTTGGTTGCCTTTCGTTCAACTCGTACTCCAAGCATCGTCGTAGGTATCTGTCGAAAATTAACGCTCAACGCTTAAAAAATAATTTCCCCCGGGACACCGTACAGCCCGCCAGAATATCTACTCACGATGTTGAAGTTTTGCATTTCACGATTGGGTAGTCTTTCCGAAAACATTGAGTGTTCAGTAGACTGAAGTACAAGAAGCCCACTTTGTTCGCTGCTTTGTCACCCGAGCGGTGCAGGCAATCGTAGAACTTTTCATCGCAGGAGCACTCTAATCTGTTCAAAGGAAAATATTAAAGGGAGATGGAAAGTGTACGAGGGACCAAACCAGAAAAAAATTGCACGTTCGAGATAAAATCTCCTATCAACAGTGTCGCTTTTAGCAAACACTTGCGAATAATTATAAAAATGTTAATTTTACTTTCTCCAACCTCTGAATTTTCATAAGAACCGTTTGCCTATATATAATAAAAACGTTAAACTCTGCTTTTTTATTAGTCGCGTTATCAAGCACGTCGCATTATAAAAACTAAGCTATCGGAATTTATAGCTCGGAAATTGCGAGTAACTTTTTAGCATGACGCGGCATAATGCGATGCTGAATTTACTGACTCGTTCGTTTGTTTGGAAATTGGACAGCATATGTATCAATGGCTCGGAGAAGGTGGTTAAGTACGGTAATGATGGAAATTAACGAGAGCGTATGAGGTTGGGTGGTGGTACGAGAGAGAAGTGGTTGAAAACCTCGTATGAAAATCTGGATTAGTCAAGTTATGCTTGGTTTCCTTGGCGTCTATGATGTCGTCGCAGTGGTCGTGTTCGCGGCAACAGGCGTCCGTTTCGGTGAACCTGCCGAGATCCTCGTAATTCGCAGCGATATCGCCACTTCCGCACCATTTGGTCCCTGCGAAAACGGTAAGGAGAGTTGCAATTGGAAAATTGGGGCGAGAGAAGCGATTCTCACCTGGGAAAATGATCTTGAAACCCTCGGAGCCCCTGGTCAATATATCGTCACCGATGGTCTCATCGGACAAACTGAAATCCGAGAAGTCTGGCCGAATATTCGAGGCCGCAAAGCTGCCACCGAAGGCCAAAATCGTCCAGAAGCAGATCCAGTGACAACTCCTGGTATAACCGATCATTTTAACGCTCTCCTCTGCTCACACCTTTTGCCAACTAACGCTCACCGAGGAATTCAAGTTTATACTTTTATCTGTACACAATCGTCTCTCCTCCCGTTCTATAGCAAACAATTAAACGCGATAAGACACGCGTTTGCTTTCGCAGAAAGAATCAATAATTTCAGCCACGATAATATTCGACTTTGTTGACTTTTTTCCAATCACACGCCTAATCTTTCGGTTGCACACCTTCGGACACTTTGGGTAAACGACACCTTCGACACAGAGGGAGTACCCGAGGCAAACACCGAACACACACACACACACACACACCGGTCGTCAGGACAGTCTCGGCGGATGTGCGTTTCGTTTTTCCATTTGCAACACCGAACAAACTCTGCGCAAGAAAAGTCCTTCGCTTCTGCCAGATTGTTTTATTATCTAATCGTTTTCGCATGCAATATGCAAAAAAGGAACAACAATGATTCCTCGGGAGAGTTTGCGCTGATGGTAACTCGAGCTTCTAGTTTTTACGTTATGAGAGAGCACTGCCGAAAAGTCTGTTATTTATAAGGAAGAGAACTGGTATTTTAATGAGCTACCGATTGTCCTTATCTAATCGATCGAAGCCCGGAGGGTCTCGAGGACTTTTTCAAACGGTGGCCCATGCACGACGGGACGCTGTTGTTGCACCGAAAAGATAAACATTGGGCACGTGTGTTGCAAGCAGAGAATGCCTCCGACTGTAATTATCATGCTCGGAGTGATTAGGATACTGGAAGATTACCTTATAACGAGCACTATCCGAAAACTTCTTTTGTTAAACCTGCCAAGCGTGACCTATACTTCCTGTTACACGCTGCAATCGTCACTCGAGATCGGAACAAAGGTAACGAGATTTCGGGCCCTGCGTGACCCGCTTTTCATGTTTATTCCTTCGGCCAATCGTAAACGTGGTTAATTTTTCGTATGCTACACCATTGTTCCCATATTGTCAATTTTCCAAGCGAATTTTAAGCTCCTTTTATTACACCTGCGAAACGTGGCCGATTCCAGGGCCCCACGTGGCATATCGAGCATTCCTTCGACCCATCGTAAAACTGTTTGATTTTGTTATATGCTGCAACTGTTCTCGTACCGTCGATTTTCCAAGCGATTTTTAAACTGCTTTTATTAAACCTGCGAAACGTGGCCTATTCCTGGATCCCACATGGCGCGTCGAGCATTCCTTCAGCCGCAATCGTAAATCTGCTCGATTTTGTTCTATACGCTCTACCATTGTTTCTGTACCGTCAATTTTCCAAACGATTTTTATAACTTTCTTTTGCAAAACTTACCAAACGTGGTCCATTTTCCGTTGCTCGTTATAATCGTCACTCGAGATAAGAGAGTAACGTTGAACATTCCTGGACCTCGCGTGACCCGTCCGACATTTAAGGCTTTCCTTAAGCCAGTCGTAAACCTTGTAGCAATTTTTTCGTAGACCATACCACAGTTCCAATAGCTCTAACTTTCCAGGCAATTTTTAAACTTCTTTTATTAAACCCTCGAAGCATGGCCTACTTCCTCCTGATCGTTACAATCATCACTCGAGATCCGGACAAAGGTAATGTCTAAGATTTCTGGGCCCCACGTGACCCGCTTGACGTTCCGAGCACTCTTTCAGCCAATCGTAAACCTGGTTGATTTTTTGAGAATCCACCACAGGTCCGATACCGTCAAATTTCCAAGTGATTTCTAGTCGACCAGCTCGTATCTCTTCTTCCATCTTCAATCGGAACTGCCTGAGAGGATCCGGAAGTGGTACAGTGGTTGCCGAAGACTCGTCACTTCCTTCGACCCACTCGAGACACTCGCAGACCTCCCCCTGATTCGCGTCGTCCTCGACGAGCTCGCAGTTCTCTGCCCAATCATCCTGCACGAATTTCGAGTCGACGTTGAGGACATTCATCATTGACAACGATCTATCATTGGCCAATGGAAGTCCCTCGGCCGAATCTATCGACTCGAAGCCCAAACTGGAACTCGTAACTTCGCCCATCTATTTTGTTGACAAAACCCGCCACGAGTTAACAATTTGTTGACACTCGAAGCCTTTTTGTCGATAATAATAATAATTCATACGTTTACGCCATATATCATATCATTGGTTTTCCAGGCACGATCAGCGCTGGAGAGAGTTTCACGGGACGGTTTGATTCGCTGGCTCGTTGAATCCTGTATCGATCGTGCTTCGCTTTTAATAACCGAGGGTACGGTTAAAGTGGAAGCTTTGTAGTCCTAGCGAAAAATTTGCAAATATAATAGCAGTTGGGTTTGATTCCACAGGTATAAATTACTTTTTGAAGGAGGGTCGTAGTTTCTGGCTGAGAGTGTTCGCTACCGGAAGCTGGAGGTTCGGACGGAGCGAGGGTCGATTGGCTGATGGACGGTGGTACTCCGCTGCAGTCGGTCTCGGCCAAAAATTGATAGAGACTGAAAAACACCTCGAGAGGAATCATGGAGGAGCCTCCTTCAGGCTCGTCCGTCAATAACTCGCAGATGTACAGCATGGTCTCTCGAAGGTTCTGTCGTGTAAGAGGTGGAGAACAAGGATTCAATTTCCTGGTAGAAAAATTCAATGTAAAATTATGTTGGATCTTACGTTGCCTAGGAGACCGCAAGCGATGGCTAAAAATCGGTAAAATTCGCATTCCTCCTTGTGCACGAATCCTCCCAGCAGAAGAATCTGATAGAAAGTGATCTCGGGCAGAACCATACCTTTCCAATGTTGATAAAGGGAGCACACGCTGACCGTGGCAATGTGTCCGAATCTGTTCAACACGATCTTTAGGTATCCTGGACTGATGCCGGTGGGGTGGGAGAAGGGGGGGTACTCCAATCTCTTCTGTATGTATATATAAATACAGAATACGCAAAATCTCTCGAAATAAGGTTAAACGATACAGGAACGAGATTAGATTTAAGGAGCGAAAATTAAGGCACTGTTACATTCTTCGAGATGGAAAATATGTAGAGTAGAATATTATATGAATGAAAGAAACCTTGACTGGAGGTTTCTCTTCTTTGGCCAAAGCTTGAAAATAAGCAGCGGTCCATCTTAGCAAATCGTATGGCTGGGTACGAATGGCTGCTTTGACGTATTGCTTGAGAATATGGGGGAAAGACGTGGGTATGTTGATCTGCTCGGCGCAGTAAAGCTGCTTCAGCATCGGATTTGACATATTCCACCACGTGAGATGAACCGGAGTTGGGTCGTTGGGTGGAGAGGAAACACAGGAGGATTACAAAACGAAGTCAGCTGGCAGGTGCGCTTACGAGATATCGACTCGGCATGCTGGAGCTCGCTTATCGATTATTCCGATCGCCATTTATTATGCCGTCGCCATTCACTCTGCTGATGCTACCACCTCCACCGATATACTACTGCTGTATCAATCGCTAAAAATAATTCACGATGACATTAATGAATTGCATAAAAAGCTTTTGCAGCCACTTGGTCCGAGAGATCACGATTGCCATATTACGATCTCATCAGGCTTTATGTTTATTCGATGAGCTGGAATTTGATTATCGATGATAGAGACAGCGGAGAGGGAGGGAGAGAGGGGCATTCTTGCAACGATATTTAAAATTGATAACTAACTGGAATATATATATATATATATATATACAAAACGTGGCTGGTTTGATTAAAAAATTTAATAAAATTTTATCCTAGTGAATTATGAAGAAGCTCGTCATAGAGATTGTATTAAATTTTTATGCAAATAGATGATATATTGAGAGAGAGAGAAGCGTTGCATGTACCATCTCTGTTGCAGCCTCGTCATACAGGACCGAGGATCGACACGCATCCCATTCGAATGGTCGGCCACAACGTTCGTTACAGCCCATGATCAATGGGACAGATTATTCAATCGCATTCCAGTGTCCAGTGTCAAAATCCTCTAAAGGAGCTGACATCGAGAGACTAAATTAGAGAAATCTTCGTCATGGCTGATGCGTTGGACGGTTTGCCAAGGGAGAATAATAATTATTGAGAGAGAGGATGATTCGATATAAAGCTTTAACAAATGAAAAACAATGTCCATTGGGATGGAAAAGCTGCTTAACGATTAAACGATATATATGCACGAGCCATCCTTCGTCTATAAACTAATAATACAACCGCTGTGCTCGCCACAAAACTTTGGAACGTTTTATCAGTCGATAAATAATAGTTGTCTCGCGTACACTACACGTAAATAGTTCGTTAATAATAGTTTGAATATCGCTATTCGAAATAAGGCATGGTGCATGGGCGTAATAAAATAATTGAATTTAGAATTTCCGTTTGGCTCCGCTGCGCTGTATTCGCCAATTTGATAAGTTCCTGCGGAATGGATGGAAATGCATGAAAACCCGTACATATGTAAATGTGGATCGCAGTCGTGTCTCCTGTCAAATATGTGGTTAAAGCGGCAGCTGCGTCTTTTGGTCAGTCATGTTTAGCAAAGCTGCTTCTGCTGCTCTTTTATTACATTTTTGCAATATGTAAATGCGCATTTGCCGCTTTCTCTGGCCCGACCGAAAAAAACTCTAGCGGCTTTTATATCTCGACCTTTTTCGTCCTTTTATTCACGGTGAAAAACTGGCTTCTGGATCCGAAGGGAATAAAGACCGCTGGTAAGCCGAGCTTGCGCTCTCTATGAATTTTTCCAAATCTGTTTTACTGGGCTTATCGAGAGGATGTACACGGTTGCACGTAGCGGTTTTTTCAAAACCAACAGAGACTAACAAAGATTTGCATGAAACGCGAAAGCACGCTTTTTAAGCGGTATCGACCGTGTCAAATTCTGAGTGCAACACGCGTACATTCGCCAAAAACGCGAGCGGTTTGTTTAAAAATAAAGGGACAAAGAGGTTGGAATAACAAGAAAGTCTTAAATACGCGCGCGGAGAGAGTATAGAGGCTGCTGCAATAAGATTATTTTAATAGCCGTGTGTATTCGAGAGGTCCACCTGGTAAACAACGAGCAGAATCGTTGATAAAACGTCTGGCCGTCAATTAAAAGCAATTCGCCGAGCAATTAGTGGAGGCAGAATTCTGTACCTCCCTCCACGATCGACGTCCGCTCTCGTACAATCCTATATATATATTAGCCTCTCCAATCTTCCTGGATTCTCCTGCACTCGACGTTTGAATTTTAGTGGCGATTCGGATCTCTCCAAGCCTCCTAAAATTCCTTTTGTTCAATGTCAGGTAAGCTTTGAAATAAATCCACAGCCTCCTGCAGTATTATTCCCTGCTGGCTTGGTTCCTTCTTATTAAAATTCATTTTCCTCGACTGATCTGTCTTACAGTCGGGGGATTCAATTTGATGGATCTATAAAACTTTTTTGCTTCGCGTTGCATTAAACAGCCGTCGTAAATGCTCTCCGACATTTTTCAGCTTTTGTTTTTAACAACCATAATAAAAATGTCTACTCTCTTTCAATTTGATTTCGGTGGAACTGAAACCGATAAGACCTATCGTGTCTAGTTTTCCTTTTATGCAAGTGCATGTTTATAATTTAATAGTACGGTCGAACATTTCCTGCGCTCCTTCTACTTCTTTGCATTTGGATGCATAAAACAAATGGTTGATTATTTTTGCGTTGATTTTGGAAGATTAGTCATCAGGTATTCGCTGAAAGCGCCAGGCAAAATCAATCATCGTGGGGACCGAATTACACTCTGCTCATCAGTAACGTTTTTCCATTAGACTTTTACCGCTAAAAGCTTTCACCTTTTTCGTTACAGGATTGTCCTGAATTTCTATATATATATATATATATATATATATATATACATATATAGTACAGCATTATAATTATCGTGACGTATCATATAAGTAGAAAAACATCCGCTGTCTCAAGCTATAAATCACGAGGCATCGTACTTTCATTCGCAACGAGTTCATCCACGCCTCTTTTTCCCCACGAATTTTCATTCCCTGCAATGGTTCGTGTTTTCAGTCGAGCTTACCGAGTGACGTGACGTGACGCGACGTGTCACAAAGCGACAAGACCTGTCCCGACGCGATAGCTCGACCCGGATGGATTCCAAAGCTGCGTTTTGAGATTTGTCCAGCTCCCGCGACGGTGCATGGGAATAAATTGCGCCGAAACCGCATTTAGCCCCGATAGTTCGCCAACTAACAGCAGCGTGAATTCGCATACAAGGAGCAAGACTCCAGCGTCCCATGTATATTCCCCACGGCAAAAACGTCAAAAACTATTTGCCTCGCGGTGATCCATCTCGTCAAAAAGCGGGAGTCGTGAAAAAAAAAAGATTAAAATAAATTAGTCTTCCACACAAACTTTATTACACTTTCCGCAGGAAATCCTTAAAGCACGAATTTAAGAGAAACGAACAATGGCGCTGTAGAAACATTTTAGTGCAGGATTTACAGGAGTATAGTGGCTGATATCAGAAGAGAAATTTCGTGCCAACGACGCATCAGCAAATTCTCGACGGGGGACTGGCTCTACTCCCCCCATCTTTCTTAGATACGCCATCTAGCTGCATTCGAAACACTGCGAGTCAGTCGGGGCAGCTCGAGTCGAGGATTGTTTATGTTTACAGGTTTTTACGTTCTTCTCCCGGAATTTACAATGACGCAGACGCACTAATGTCCATGCTAAACTGGCTAAACCTGCTACTGCCAAGTGCCAACTTTCGTTCCTCCTGCGCCTCCGATCGAATAAATCTTTACTCGCGCTAGGAATTAACAGAGAAAAATAATAATCCTCTCGATAAGTATAACGTTTGGTGATAATTACAATAACTCGCGAGTATTCAACCAACACATCGAGGATAAACCATAGTGTGCTTGTATGGCATCTAAACGAGCGATCGCAGCATTGTTGAATTAAAGCGGCAATACTGCAGGCACGAGGATATACGCGGAAACGACTATCGATCATTGTCACCAGCCGCCGTGCATCCAGTTTCACTACCTGGATTCCATAGTATAAATCAAAGGGAGAGAGAGAGAGAGATATTTGCATGGTTTTCCTTCCACGCCAGACCAAATATGATCTTCGCTCCTGCAATCGACTCGTTCCAACTTCCATCGAACCAACCAACGCTGATACATCTCTGGAAATGGTACTTATTGTTGCATTTGCGCCATTGCATCACATTTCATAGCGTAGCTCGCTACGATATATAGCATCGCCAGGTGAACTCTCTCCCATGCAGCGTTGACCAAAAATCGATCGAACCCACCTGGAAAATATGTCACTCGAAAATACTGTCGCTCCACGAACGAGAATACTCAGAGCACGAAAATTCCTCGCGAATGTGGATTTCTGCCAATTTAGCCCCCCCCCCCCCCCCGCCCCCCGCCTATTTCCTTCCCTTTTATCCCCACGGCCTTTCTCTCCCCAAGCCCAATATTTACCACTGCTCGATGATGGTCGCGGAGTGTCCGAAAGAAAACCGCGCGCACCAATTTCAGTGGCGGAAGAATTTTGGAAATAACGAGGTCACAAAGAGCGATAAAAATCGTTCGCGACGAGGTTCTTGCTCGCGAACATATATGCAACGCGTGTACTATATCCCGTTGATTCCTTAATTGAAGAGTACAAGTTGTTGGAAAGGGGGAATTCTTTGGAGTAAAACGTAGAAACGATGACGCCATCAATCGCGCGCTAACCAGTGGCGTCGGAGTCGGAGTCGGCGTCGGCGTCGGCGTCGATCGATTCTTATATATACACACCTGTGCCTTTACTTTATAATCTTACCGAGGTATAGTAAATACTACGAACATCGCGCGTAACGAAAAAGCTTCATTCATCGGTTACGAGACGTTGATATTTTTCTTTCCTTCTCCATATCGCGCTAAAATGATTAATGGTATCCGGCTTCGATAAACCACCCAATTGCATTATCCATTCATAGGCGTAAGACCCATTATCGGGGCTCCAGCGTAAAAATACTTTTCATCGTCCATTTCTCGCAGGTATACTTTATATATACAGTGACTATAGATATAAATCACTGGCAGAGTTCTCCTCGCGTCGAGTGGCTTCGATTCTCGTGATTTTCTTCTCCGGTCGGTTCCTCCGCGTCGAGATCCCGGGACGATCAATAGCGAGTGGCGAGTGGTCGTTCTCGATAGGCAAAGCTTCGAGTTTACGCTCCGTCGCCTTCGGAAGCTTTCAGCAATGGGTAATTTGCAAGTGAGGCGCACCAACACAGACGCGACATAAGTAACTCAGTCCTTTAGCGTCGTTTGCTTAAACGTTTCAATTAAGTTGTTCGGTCGAGCGAGTAGCGGGGATTTTTTTCAACGCTTCTGCGCGACTCGCTCGGTTCCTTTGACGAAGAAAATATAAGAGAGAGAGATGATCGGGAGCTCACGCAACTCCCCGGCTGTTGCAGGCCATAGGGTGATCCCGCCCACTTTCGGTCTTCGCCGCCGCGCCACTTTGCTCCTTCAGCCATGCCGATCGATCTCCCGCTATCGACTACTACCTACGCTATTTTCGCTCAATTATACAGATCAGCTTCTCAAATTGACTCGAAGCCGCGAGAGTGAGCCGATGAACGAAGAGTCCCGGGGATGATCGATGGCTAATGTATTTCGACGATTAGATGGTGATTTTCAAAGTGGAGCGATATGGCGTTGATAAAAAATGCCAGGGAGGGTTCAAAGGTGTACACACATACACACACACATATATATAGGAGACCCTGGTGAAACAAGAGGCTTTGCGTCCTTGGCAGATCCACTTTGTCGAGAGAGAGAGAGAGAGAGAGAGAGAAGGTAGATACGACGACGAGTTATTCATTATTCATCAGACCCTGTGCCTCCCACCACACACATACTATATAGTAAACTATAGCTATATCAGCAGCTTACTCACTCGAAGAGCGGACCAATATCTACCCCCGGCACGTATCACCACCGATCTAAAGCTCAACGCTTTTTTCTACCCTTCCATCCAACCTCCATAAAATATTTTCTATTAATTCCCAAAGACATCGTTCACCTCACCTCGGCTTATTAACTTTCAAACAGGAACTGGCCAACTCCAAGGTCTGGCCGAACTTCCAAAGTGGATAAAGGATGAAAGATGAAGGCTGTTCACGAGGGAATTTTCGGCCTGGCCATCGCAATTTCAGCCTTTATGTATATACGGAGAGAGAGAGAGAGAGAGAGCCACCTTGTGCGAGTATCGCTCGCTGAGCTTTCACCCCCCTCCCCCTCTCCCACATCCTCCAGCATCTCCTAAACAAATCTATACAGCGTACCGGAGGAAACCTATGACGATATCTCAGAAATTTCCACATTTACTCGTCAATTCCGTGCCAATGAGATATTAAAGCAGCCAAGCGACTAATCACACCAAAATTAATCTTGTCTAAAATAAGCACTAATTTGCATATCCATTCATTCCACGTAACAACGCGTGCGAGTTTAATTCCACGCCTGGAATTACCATAATTCGAGGAAACTCGCAAGAAATTAGCGAACGAACGAGCGATTCATTCGCGTTGTTTTACGCATTCTGCGCCTGACGCAACCTCCCCAGCCTCGAAGCTCCTCCTCTATATATATATATATATATATATGCATGTACATGCATGTGTATACGCCATGCAAGGGATGTACAAAGCTCGTGCTTGAAAACTTTAGGGATGGCAGATTTCTAAGTGCACTATGGATATACACCGGAAGAGACTCTATCCACTTCCGGTAGACTCTCTTTCACTTATATACACACACAGAACCAACTGCATAGCGTAGCTAGACGACGAGGGGTGCAGCAGCACCCCGAGTGTCATCGTCGGTCCACTCAGACCACTTTTCACGTTTCTTTCAACACTCGCTTTATACACCCGTCATTAAATTCCACGTATTACGCGTGCTTACGTCACTGGGTCACCAGAAATCTTCGCGTCCCGATCATTAAGCGAGTTTTGCGTTTTTCTCGACGAGCGTTGAACGGGGACAAGAGGATTTACTTTGGCACGGTAGTAATCTCGGATATGCGGAAGTGTGTGTGTGTTTTGTGTATATATATATGTGTATAGGGGTAGTGTGTCAGGATCTCTCGCGGATAGCGTGGTAGCGGAAGCTCGAATGTACCAGAGCTTTTATATATAGAAGGAGGTCGCGAGCGGTATTTTCTTGACGCTTTTATACGCGAGAAAAGTTGTTGCTGCAGGCGCCGGCGACTATCTCTCTGCAAATTAAACGAGTCTTCGATAATTGGACGGCGCCGCCCGTGCCACCCTATACCTCGATCGACCTATCGCCCCCTCCCCCCCTCTTTTCCTATCATATACGTGTGTATATATATATATATATATATATGTATACTTGTGCTATAGATTACTCTCCAATTTATATGTACCTATGTGTGTGTGTGTGTGTGTGTGTGCGTTATCAGTATCGCTACTCGGTATTATTACCAGAATGGACCAAGGAATAAAGTTAAGCTGGTCTGACGAACGGCAAGTCTGTATTTGCTCGCGTTTCACGCACCACGAGTTTCCGTATAACTTTGGGAACGCGTTGTAGCCATGTAACATGTACACATCGCGTGCATCTACAAGTCTCACAGCTGCAATTTGTTGCAGAACGCCAAGCAACGTCCTCTTGCCGCAACTACCACTTCCCTACTATACATATATATGTATATGCAACCTACTACAATACCACGAGACTAATATTAATCAAAGCGCGCAGCGTCAGCGTACTACTGTAGTATATTTTCAATTTCAACCTTTTTTTTTCTCCTTGAAACAGCGCGATTTTTCAGACATTTTTACCGTGTATAAGTGTGCATGGGTGGAGGGTACATAGCGAAAGATAATCTTGATTAATGGGACGCCATAGAAATTGCATATTTATACCGTGGAGAGACTCTGGCGAAGCTTTGCAGTTCGATCAGGTGTTAGCCGATTTAATCCTCTCTCCCTCTCTCGTTTCTGGGCTTGATTAGCTTAACGAGCAGGTGAATGTTCCTAGCGGCTCCCCAGAAATTCACAGTAATATTCGCGTATATGGTTTCGGTACATGTGTGCGTTCTCCGGGATGCCGAAACCTCGATTAAAATGATTTTAATCCTATATGCATGTATATATATATATATATATATATATATATAAACACATACACACGTCTCGCCTCGCGGTAGATGAAATTGGAATAGATAAGTTTCTGATGGACGAGCGTCGTCCAACGCAATTTGGTACAAAGACCGCGTGATCTGTTGTACCGTATCCCATATATATATATATATATATATATACACTACATAGCACCGTAGCGTACATCTATCGGGAAACAGAACTCGTCGTGGTGAAGAGTTTTGGAACTACGTGACAGGGTAATATACACGATACACGCGTCTACTAGAAACCTCCACTACCTGCACCACGCCAAGCAACAGTACCCTGTGTGTGCGAGCCAGTAATTTCTACCTGGCATAGGCGCGTAACAAGCTTACTTATCACTGCACCTCATCAACGCGCGCGCGACCCTCTTCTCTTCCCTCGTCTATATACGCTCCCGCGCTTTATTCCCACGAAAAATAACCTCGCAAAAAAGATTGTATTATTTTTAACGCCATAAAATTGATCGACGAGTTTGCGTCGAGGCTGCTGGTACGTGGGTCAAAAAGCCATGTACATACACTGATAGAAAAAATTATTTGAATCAAATAAATTTCGCTTTCTTTGGAGTAAATATTTCTTTGAAAATTCACGAGTAAATTGGTAGTTTTAATTTTAATGAATTTGCTTAAAATAAGGAAATTATCTACTTGAAATATTTACTTAATAAAAGCAATATTTATTTACAGTAAGTATATATTTAATATACGTAAATGTAAATGTGCTTCGTAGAAAAAAATCTATGGTCTAAACGAACTAAATAATGATTGAAAGAATGAAATATACAGTCGATTTAAACAAATATTTAATCGGAAACAGGTGATATTTATATGAATCAAGGAAATATCAGCAGTTTTCCATTAAATATTTGCTTGTTGCAAGGCTAGAATCTATCAACTTAAATGTTTCTAGATTCGCAAGAAGCAAATATTTAATCGGAAAGATGTGATATTTATATGAATCAAGGAAATATCAGCAGTTTTCCATTAAATATTTGCTTGTCGCAAGGCTAGAATCTATCAACTTAAATGTTTCTAGATTCGCAAGAAGCAAATATTTAATCGGAAAGATGTGATATTTATATGAATCAAGGAAATATCAGCAGTTTTCCATTAAATATTTGCTTGTCGCAAGGCTAGAATCTATCAACTTAAATGTTTCTAGATTCGCAAGAAGCAAATATTTAATCGGAAAGATGTGATATTTATATGAATCAAGGAAATATCAGCAGTTTTCAATTAAATATTTGCTTGTCGCAAGGCTAGAATCTATCAACTTAAATGTTTCTAGATTCGCAAGAAGCAAATATTTAATCGGAAAGATGTGATATTTATATGAATCAAGGAAATATCAGCAGTTTTCAATTAAATATTTGCTTGTCGCAAGGCTAGAATCTATCAACTTAAATGTTTCTAGATTCGCAAGAAGCAAATATTTAATCGGAAAGATGTGATATTTATATGAATCAAGGAAATATCAGCAGTTTTCCATTAAATATTTGCTTGTCGCAAGGCTAGAATCTATCAACTTAAATGTTTCTAGATTCGCAAGAAGCAAATATTTAATCGGAAAGATGTGATATTTATATGAATCAAGGAAATATCAGCAGTTTTCAATTAAATATTTGCTTGTCGCAAGGCTAGAATCTATCAACTTAAATGTTTCTAGATTCGCAAGAAGCAAATATTTAATCGGAAAGATGTGATATTTATATGAATCAAGGAAATATCAGCAGTTTTCAATTAAATATTTGCTTGTCGCAAGGATAGAATCTATCAACTTAAATGTTTCTAGATTCGCAAGAAGCAAATATTTAATCGGAAAGATGTGATATTTATATGAATCAAGGAAATATCAGCAGTTTTCCATTAAATATTTGCTTGTCGCAAGGCTAGAATCTATCAACTTAAATGTTTCTAGATTCGCAAGAAGCAAATATTTAATCGGAAAGAGGTGATATTTATATGAATCAAGGAAATATAATTTTTATTGTAATAAATATTTACTTTAATCAATTATATTTATAATTAAAACAATTACATTTTTTTTAAATTAAACAATTTATTTATTTCTAAGACAAGCATTAACATTTCACTGCAATGAATATAAGCTTAGGGTAAATGAATATTGGTTATTACAAGTTTAATTCCAAGCAAATTATTTGATCTTTTTGAGTATGTTTATTAAAAACAAACGAACAGTTTACTCGTGAATTATTTAATAAATGTTTACTCCAAAAGAGTAACGAAATTTTATCAAATCAAGTATTTTCTAGACTCTTTCTAAAATTACATATGCTCAAATTAAAATGGTAATCATTTTGAAATAATTAAATATAATATCTGCATCAGATTATAATTACTTCACACCACAATAAATGTTCAATAATATGTAAAAAAAATATTTAATTTTAATGAAATGCGATACCAGTGAAACATTTCTTCTCTTCAATCAAACAAATATCTACTCATATTTAAATAATATTTATTTAATAAAAGAAAATTAATTTTTTCCTACTTACTTGTATTCTACCCGATTTTCCTTGTTTTCAATTTATTTTATATTTTCAATTGGGCTACATTTATAGTTATCATCCTATTCGTTTAATCCGTTATGTAGATGGCTATTCTACATCTATTGATATGATTATAGTAGTATCTGTGTATGTAATGGCCATTATTCATTTTTCTGAAACAAATCATATATTTCAGTTTAGTCAATGAATAATTTTTAATAGAATGATAATTTATTATTTTGAAATAACTCACCTTACTATCTGTTTATACTTGTACGATCGTGATGACCTCTTTATCTCTCTTTGTTTCCTGATGTTGTTTACTGCTTTCCGCATCCTGCATGGGAGAAATTTGTTAAAATTAAGTTAATACATATACTTACTTTTAGTAACTACCATTTTGTAGCTTCCTAATAGTATTTAGCATTTTGCTTATATAGAAGTTTGAACATGAAAGACCACTAGCGAGAAAGCGAAGAACAATTTATCAAAGCAATGTACTTTCAATTCAAGTAAATTACTTATTCATTTTAATAACTGCTTTTCCAAATTTATATGACTTAACGCAAATAAATATTTGTTTGGAATTTATATATGGAGTTTATAAAAATAAGCTTTCTTTGGAGCTCTTTCACAAAATAGATTACCTTATCTTCATTTGGCATTGCTGTATGCTGTATTGAAAATATTTCAATCCTTTCAATGAAGAAAATAGAGTATTTATGATTAAACAGCTGGTTTCTTAAAAATAAGAGAGTATCAGTTCAAGTTGAATGTATTCTATTTCCAAACAAATGAATGTTTTAATCGTTACTAGCACCACACTATTTATTGAATGTAGAATATCTTTTCTTAAATGTCATTGGCCTGTTATTTGTCTGCAAATCTATTAATTCTTTCGTTGAAGTAAATCAAGTATTTGCAATGAAAAACTTGGCTTCTTCAAAGGAACAGAATATCAGTTCAAGTTGAATGTATTCTATTTCCAAACAAATGAATGTTTTAATCGTTACTAGCACCACACTATTTATTGAATGTAGATTATCTTTTCTTAAACATCACTGGCCTGTTATTTGTGTGCAAATCTATTCACTGTTTCATTGAAGTAAATCAAGTATTTGCAATGAAAAACTAGGCTTCTTCAAAGGAAGAGAATATAAGTTCAAGTTGAATGTATTCTATTTCCAAACAAATGAATGCTTTAATCGTTACCAGCACCACACTCTTTATTGAATGTAGATTATCTTTTCTTAAATGTCATTGGCTTGTTATTTGTCTGCAAATCTATTAATTCTTTCGTTGAAGTAAATCAAGTATTTGCAATGAAAAACTTGGCTTCTTCAAAGGAACAGAATATTAGTTCAAGTTGAATGTATTATATTTTCAAACAAATGAATGCTTTAATCGTTACTAGCACCACACTATTTATTGAATGTAGAATATCTTTTCTTAAATGTCATTGGCCTGTTATTTGTCTGCAAATCTATTAATTCTTTCGTTGAAGTAAATCAAGTATTTGCAATGAAAAACTTGGCTTCTTCAAAGGAAGAGAATATAAGTTCAAGTTGAATGTATTCTATTTCCAAACAAATGAATGCTTTAATCGTTACCAGCACCACACTCTTTATTGAATGTAGAATATCTTTTCTTAAATGTCATTGGCCTGTTATTTGTGTGCAAATCTATTCACTGTTTCATTGAAGTAAATCAAGTATTTGCAATGAAAAACTAGGCTTCTTCAAAGGAAGAGAATATAAGTTCAAGTTGAATGTATTCTATTTCCAAACAAATGAATGCTTTAATCGTTACCAGCACCACACTCTTTATTGAATGTAGATTATCTTTTCTTAAATGTCATTGGCTTGTTATTTGTCTGCAAATCTATTAATTCTTTCGTTGAAGTAAATCAAGTATTTGCAATGAAAAACTTGGCTTCTTCAAAGGAAGAGAATATTAGTTCAAGTTGAATGTATTATATTTTCAAACAAATGAATGCTTTAATCGTTACTAGCACCACACTATTTATTGAATGTAGATTATCTTTTCTTAAATGTCATTGGCCTGTTATTTGTCTGCAAATCTATTAATTCTTTCGTTGAAGTAAATCAAGTATTTGCAATGAAAAACTTGGCTTCTTCAAAGGAAGAGAATATAAGTTCAAGTTGAATGTATTCTATTTCCAAACAAATGAATGCTTTAATCGTTACCAGCACCACACTCTTTATTGAATGTAGAATATCTTTTCTTAAATGTCATTGGCCTGTTATGTGTCTGCAAATCTATTAATTCTTTCGTTGAAGTAAATCAAGTATTTGCAATGAAAAACTTGGCTTCTTCAAAGGAACAGAATATTAGTTCAAGTTGAATGTATTCTATTTCCAAACAAATGAATGCTTTAATCGTTACCAGCACCACACTCTTTATTGAATGTAGAATATCTTTTCTTAAACGTCACTGGCCTGTTATTTGTATGTAAATCTATTAATTCTTTCGTTGAAGTAAATCAAGTATTTGCAATGAAAAACTTGGCTTCTTCAAAGGAACAGAATATTAGTTCAAGTTGAATGTATTATATTTCCAAATAAATGAATGTTTTAATCGTTACCAGCACCACACTATTTATTGAATGTAGATTATCTTTTCTTGAATGTCATTGGTCCGTCTTTTTTTGCAAACATTTCAGTGCTTTCACTCAAGTAAATACATTTTTTTCAATGAGAAACGTGTCTATTTTAAAAGAAAAGAATATTTATTTAAGTATACGTAGTAATGAAATGTAATATTTATTTCGATGAAGTAAATAAAATATTTTATAATTTAGTTTTTTGAATTATTTGTTTCAAAATTTTATTACATCAGTGAAAATAATTTTCTCTTGTTTGTAGTAAATATATTGTAATTAAAATCAAAAAAATTATTTCATTGCTTCAAATGTAGAGTATTTGGAATAATTTTAAATTCATTTATTTTTATAAAATATTTACTGTACAAAAACAGTTTCTTTATTTCGTTTTAACGAATAATTTTCTTGTATTAATTCAGTGATAGCTTCGTGTAATTAAATAAGTTACCTAATGAAGTAATGTTTCTTACCTTTAAGATAATAATTATTTCAATTTATTTTGTATTATTTGACAAAATATATTATTGTTTCTAATAAGGATAATTATATAATTAAGTAAATATTTATTTGATCTTGACTGAGTATTTTCAAGGAAACCGATAGTTTTGTTACAAGTATAGAATAAATTTAATAGAAATATGTTTTGTTAACTTTAAATAAAAATGATCTTCCATTAAATGTATAAAATTTCAAATAAATTTTCACTAATTTCAAAAGATAAAATTGTTCAAAACTAACTTAATTTGTTTACATCAAGTATATTTCATTAAAATCAAGTAAACTTGAAATCAAGTAAATGAATTTGTTTATTTTAAACAAATTTTTCTATCAGTGTATATATACGTATGTGTGTATGTATGTATACGTATAGAGGAAAAAGCTTCCGTGTCGTTGCTGATCGTGCCAGAGACGAAAACTAGACTTTGCAGTGGCCGCAATACGGTTGTCCGCATCGCGCAACGCTAATTGCACGCGAGTCGCGTGAACCGGGCCAAACGGTTCAACGGGAGCGAGCGCCAGTGTTGATTAATCGAACGAGAGAGAAGAGCGAGCGAAGAAAACACAGAAAAACGTAATCAACGTGTTTTTTTTTTGTCAAACTTCCTCCGAACTCTGGGTAGTAATTCTGATAAATTCGCGTGAAACACGCTGGATGTGAATTTGTGGTCTTCGTTGGGAAGCGTAAAGTTTATACATGCACATATATATATATATATATATATATATAGTTATAGGCGAAAATATAGCGAGTCTGTAAATATATATATATGGCAGATTAGCGATCAAGTTTGTTACTGGAAGTGTGTCGTTCGTGGCGAACTCGGGAAGGAAATTTCAAGTGTAGATAATTTTCCATAGGCGGAGGCTATATACATATATATGTATGTATACAGTGTACCACGACACTAATTCTAAAATGGTCTCTACCGAAAGTTTCTTTGGATTTCAGGGACGAAACTCGCTGGTTTGGTGTCCATCGTTAAATTCATTTTGGTCGGTCGAGCAACAATTTTCGAGTGCTCGGAATAAAAGCCGTAGAGGTAAAGAGGAAAAGCGTGGAAGGAGTGGGGGGAGTGGGTGGTTAAAGAATGCATTTACTCGTGCCAGCGAGGCGACGGCTGTGAAATTGCATCGCGCTACTTTGTTCGCGAATAAGAGCACGTTCCCGGATCCTGGAGGAACTGCCACTCCCACCCCCGTCACTCTGACACACACAGCCGGCTTTTCCCTAAAACCCAATGCACTTCTCACCACTCTCGCATCACCGGATTGCTTTAATTTCGCCAAGCTCGTCACTCCCAGCGCGGCGACCTTGCCGCTACCGTCTCTCGCACGCACACAAACACGCTTTGCCCACGCAAACTACCTCTTTTGCTCCAACGCAAAATCACTCCTACCTACCTTCGTATATGCGCTTACCGTATTCACTGCAGAGACAAAGATTTCAATTTTCGCAGCAATCGATATGAAAAGTGTTTCGCGAACTTTATTATTCTGAATTTTTATCCAACTTTCTTCGTCTTCTCGGGTGTGTGACTATATACATAATTGGTATATTTCAAAGAGAAATCTCTAATGGATGTAACAAGGGGGGGGGGGGAGGGGTCGCAAGTAGCATGTACAGCTCTTGGATCAGTTTCGAGCAAAGTGAAAAAAACCTAGACTATTATATTTGACTTTCGACTTTTCCACCGTGTTTCGTTACTCGAGTTACTCCCTCCCCTCCCCCTTTACCAATGCGAAAGGTCCCCTGCGACTCGGAGTCTCTCGTGACCCCTTTTTTCACTCTCCCATTTTCCACTCCGCAGGCGGAAAGACTCGAGTGAAAATGGCGAATATAAATTCCCACTGGAAAATGATTTGCTACCTCTATGCATTTCTGCTGATTCGAAGTAATGAAAGGGGGGAGAGGGGGAGGGGGAGGGAGGGAGAGAGATAAGTACAACTTTTGTAGACAAGGATCCTGGTTAGAAAAAAAGAGTGTAGCAGGAATTATACGTAGGTCAGCTATAACAACCAACTGACGCTTTACCAATAGTTTCAGCTTCCAGTCTGGATAATCGAACCTGCCGCCAGAAGAGAAAAAGGGGGGGGGGAGAGGGCAAAAATTTACTTGGAAAATTAGTTTGTGCCACGAAAGTTTAACTAGGGTGGAGAGAATTTTAGCAAAGAGATGCCATCACTACAGGTATTATAATGGCGAGAGCACCTGCTTTGAGTTCCCCCCCCCCCCTCTCTCTCTCTCTCTCTCGACAACAACAGGGCGTAAGAGAGAGAGAGAGAGAGAGAGAGAGAGAGAGAGAGACTGGGGTCTTGGAGCACCACGCCAGTTCCAAAGTAAAGTCTACCTACCTGGCTTCTCTCCCAGCTTCCAACAACCTCTCCCACTCGTTCCTGCGCTTTGTCTCCTTCCTTCTATCCTCAACCCCTCCCCCCCCCTACACCCCTTTACAACCAATACTCCCCTCCCATCGTGCACGATATAACCAACAACTGTTTCCAGTAGACATCGGAGTCGGGGAAAGTAAAACTGCGAGACTAAAATCGATGATCGACCAATGAGCATAGAAATTTTTGCTGAACCGACTAAAAACGAGAGAGCAGCAGCTGTTGAAAGGGGGAGGATTTGCGCGGAAGCAGCAAGATACTCCGTCACCGAGCGAGAAAACAGAAGAAGAAAAGGTTCGCGGAGAAATTTCTCATGCGTCCTCTGGCAAGTTTTCCTTGCTTATCTCACCGACGTACGACAAATAAATTCTCACGACTATCGTTTCAGGGAAGCTGAAAAACTGCTTAAGAAAAAACTGGCCAAGTTTGGTCGACGCAGTTGAAACGACCCACCAACTTTCATGCAATTTAAGCTTCATTTTAACGCTACCGGGGTATTACTCTTATTTGCCCTGCAACAATGCTAGGCCCGAGTGCGATACAAACTTTGCCTGCTTTACACAGGTGAAAGTTGTTTCTCGTTCTACTGTACCGAAGATTACTGTACGTACGCCTAAACCTGGAATCACCCTACTTTAATGGAATTTATGCATGTATGCGTTGCACCAGCGATCTATTTTCTTCGCATTTCCACTCTTCTCAAATGTACCCTCCCTCGTTTCTTCGAATTTGTCACTGCCTCCGGTGTAGTTTTGCCATACAAACAAATTCTCCACCGTCACCCCCTCCCCCCTCCTCCCCCCCCCTCTCTCTCTCTCTCACTCTCTACACAGTTATGTATACAATAACACTGCGTCGAGAACGCAAAACGAAACTCTTATATATTTTCTTATGATCCATCATGCAGGAGCAGCTAAACTCCGCTATCATTTTTCGCCACAATTTCCCCATAAATATAAAAACACCCAGCGCGCAACGAGCTAAAATGCATTTATAATTCAAGAAATTGTCCATGAGTAACGAGAGAGTCGACGTTACTCGGAGGACCACCAATTTTCAAGTTTTTCTACTTTTATCCGGTTTTACTATATCCGAGCGCATTACGCGATAAAGTTAAACGTACGAATCTCCGCTTTCATCCACAGCGACGGCTCCAAAAGGGGGAGAATTCCATTAGCGAAGGTGTTGATTGCAGCTCGCCACTGAATAGCATTGCGCGATTTACCAAAATACCTTATCAACTTAGATAAAAAAAAAAGCACAAATATTAAGAGGCACGTGTATTTGAAAGGCGAGGTCCGGGAAGCGAGATGTCAGCACGAAGAAAAACGAGGGGGAATTTTATGGGTTTCGCGTGGTCCACGGGGTGATATCTCCGTTGACTCTGCGCGCGATTAACGTAAATACGAATCCATCGTTACGCTCGATGCAAAAGAGTCGACGTATATGAAATTCCGCGAATGACTTGTGTTTATTTTGGTCGACGGATGGACTGTGCGAGACAAACGGAAGCAGAAAAGAGAGAAAAAGGTGGGGGGGGGGGGGGGGAGGGGGGGCAAGCCCGGACGCGCGATTTAACAAAGTCGGCTGTATAAATAGGAGAGGAAGCGAAAGAAAGAGAGAGAACGCGAGTAGCGTGTTTTGGGGAATAAACGCAGCGATCCTTGATTGGCGAAGAAGGAAGCCAAAGGAACAAAGAAGTTGCGCCGTTGCCATTGGTCGAAGCGAATCGATGGATGACGAAGGATGGAAGAAAGTAGGAAAAAGGGGGAGAGAGAGAGAGAGTATCGGAGAGAGTGAGAATGGCAGCCATCTGGCATCGAGCGTGATATTTCGTGAAGAGCCCGTGGTGGTCAAGGAGAACGAGAGAGAGAGAGAGAGAGAGAGAGAGAGAGAGAGAGAGAGACGTTTTATTTTAGGTGGCGCCTGGGCTGCACATAGAAAAAAGCTAGCTTATTCCTCCGCTATAGTATATCCTGACCAACCAGAGCTAGTAGACTAATCGGTCCTTGTCTCCATCACCTTGCAACTTCCTTCTTTTACGTTTCACCGCTAATCGTTAACGCCCTAATGCATCGACAAATAAAGGACCTTCCGCTGAGCAAATATTTCTTGCCGTGGCTAATAAACAGCGTTGCCTGACAAAGAGCGGTTCATTTCGGTAAATGCAACATGTAGCATTATCGATTTCGCATCAACGAGATATACTCTTCCTACCCCGAAAGCGAGCGTGCCAGTCAAAATTCCGTTTAAAAGATGCATATACGTTTGTGTGTAGGGTATATAGATACACGAGTCGGGGCTAAAAATAGCTCGATACGTGCGGTTGGATGATGCGGCCCTGACTCAAATATAGGAAATAGAGAGACACGGACCGATGGATAAACCCATTTGCATCTTCCAGATTGCGTTTTACAATGAGAGAGCGAGTACAGTGAACATTTCACTGTTATATATTTTCCAGCTCTGTTGATGTAGCAATAACAGGGCGCGTGCACGGTTGGTGGAAGTGAAACGGGCACGCCAGCGTGTATAGGGGGAAGAACGGGGGCTGCTGACTCTCTAGGACCCCAAATACGTGTCTCCCTGCAGGACAATGGAATCGAGTATCCTTGTGGAGTGTATAGTCAGTGGCCAGGGTAAGCAATACCCCCTCCCATAGAATTGGCTAATGCAACATGCGCGCTGCACACGAATGCACAAAGGACTCGTGCTTGGTTACTCGATAAATGTATATTATATCTTCTCAATACTTTAATACCCTCGCGATAATGGCTCGTCATCGACCAACGCACCAAGAGAATAATCCTTGCTCTGGGACAGTCAGCGAAACAAATGAAAAGAGCAGTGGCGAGCATTCTTTACTCGTGCAAGCGTAACCAAAGACAAAGTCGCTTCTTCTCGCATAATTTAATCTTCGTCCTCCAGTTTGTTAGCGGTGGCTGCTGCTCCTCCCCCCCCCCCCTCCCTCCCTCTCTCTCTCTCTCTCTCTCACCCCACTGCCCCCTCAGCATCATCCTGACCGCGCGTTACTCCTCGCCTCCGAAAGCTGCGATAACAAATACTTTAACCTAGCGTAGGACGAACGGTCGTTCCGTCTTTTACGACGGAGGCAGTAGCAGCCGCCTCTTTGACTTTTGATCTACTTTTACATCGCCCGACCTTATCTACGATGCTTCTCTTCGTTCATTCGTGTTGTTCCAGCAACGTTCCAAGCCACTGGTCGAGGTCGTATTACGCAAATCACGGAAATTCAACAGGATCGTCGATAAAGCCCTCGTAGTTTATGGAGAAACCTTCCTGGAACATGGCTACCACGACGACACGTTTCAGAAGCGTTCCTGACACCGTGCGTGTGCCATGTGGAAGGATCCTCGATACGCGAATACAGCGAGTGTACATGACGAACAATGAGGGGTCTGGAAAAAAGTTAGCCAGTGGGGGAGGATCCTACGTGAAAAATTGATGAGCACGTGAATTATTTTCCCCCACAGGCTTACCCTAAACATCATGCCGCATCTGTGATTCCCTGACAAAGCCCATGACACACATTATTCGCATTGTCCGAAATTATCCTTGTCAGGAGTGCATGATAAATCGTTCGATGCACCGGACGGTTAATTTCGTTGGATTTTTACGGCCTCGGGAAAACTTTTATCGCCAGCCACTAGTAATCTAGATTTCACTGGATATATATGCACACTCGATTATGGATTCGAGTTTTTAATTATAGCGCGCAGCATCCTCCTCGCGCTACTGATTTATATTTCTCTTCTCTGAAAACCTGTACTTGGGCGAAATATCAGAGAGAGCGCAATCGATATCCAATGAATTTTAACTACCAGCCTCGTCTTGCGAAGCAAAAATCGCCGTTCAAAATAAAATGAGAAAACAAACAAACGAATAGAAGCTTTTTCGCGGGATACCCGTGAGATTCGAGCGAGAAGACACGAGGCGTCATTCGGGCGTGCTCCTGCTGCACGTGTCTCTAATGCATACGTAATATGTTTTCTATAATATCATACAGTGTACTCCGTATATCGATGGCAAGAGTCGGGAGCAACGAGATCTGCCAAGAGAATTGGGCGAAAGTCTCTCTGCTCGAGAAGGAAACTAGATAAGACAAGAGGTGGGACCTCTCGAGTTCTGTACAGAGGTTTGCACGACTCACCGGCAATGGCGACAAAGAGGAAGAATATCCAAGTATTATCCATGAGTGTTCGTAGCTGAAGTCTGAGGCGGTGTCCGGATCTGTCCATCAGGCGTTGGGAATTCTCGTGGTCGGTAACATCGTTGCGAGAGTTTTAAAGGGGGCTCCCTGTGGCCCCTGGTCCTTCTGGCAGGCGGTGGTCGCGAAAACCGTAGCACCAAAGATGGGCGAGTACTTGTAACCAGTGGAGAATATTATGTTCGTAAAATCCTCTGTTCCCTGGGGCACTTTAGATCTTGAACGAGTCCGTCACATCGTAAGACGTTCGCACTGGCGAGACACACGGCGCCTCTGGGACACACTCTGGCTCTGCGCTGGCTTCTTCTCTCTCTCGCTCGCTCGCTCGCTCGCTCGTTCCGGATACGCGTGTGTACGTGCGTGTTTGCAAGTGTTGCGCGCTAACGTGCGCTGATGCTGAGGGAATGCGCGCGCGCGCACGCGCGATTCCCAGCGCGCGTGCTCTACCAATGCGTGAGACGTGCGTTTGCTGCTCTCACTGGTCTAACGTGGACCTCTCCATGCGAGTGTATGCACCAGGCTTCTCGCTCTCCGTTGCTCGCACTCTGAAAACCACCCCCCTTTCTCACACTCTCTCGCTCTCTCTCTCATACACACAGCCACACACACACATACACCAGGCCTATCGCGAAGCGTGCGCCAACGCACGAGACTTTTTGATCTCGGAGGAGCTGCACTGTTTTCTCAGTTTTTTATTTGTTTTTATTGAATTGTGTCAAAATGGCTTCCAAGGAAGAGAGGACGGCTCTGTCGTTCGGTGGGCACGTCGTCAGCGTGGTCCTTGCGCTCTTACGTCGTCTGACAGTGGTTCGAATTTTCAGAGGGACACTCTGTAGGTCCGCAGCGTTCTTCTTCCTTCGTGCTCTCACCGCCGCGTTGCCCGGAGTATTGACCGACGAGGCTCGTTCGGTTTGCCTCGGTTCGGCTACTCCACGCTCGGCAATACTCGGCTTTTCAGCTTCGGCTTCTTCGACTCGTTCCCCGAGTCCCCCGTGGGATGGGAAACGGGATAGGGGAGAGCGTGAAGGGGGGACGGAAACGGTATAGGAGAGGCTAAAAGTTGGAGAGCGACAAAGATTCCAATAAAACAGAAAGCGATGCTCCGGTTGCTGCTAGAGGACGCCAAAAATTCTCATCGCCCATAGTGGACTACGGAGTACGGAATGGACAGTTTTTACTCCATTGAGGCAGGGATGGACATGCGCGCGGGCGCGCGCAATAGTCGGCATACGGGTTCTCGCGCCAAGCCTAAAATACACTCACCGATAGGCGATATACTTTATGCCTTTTTCGGCAAAACTTCCAAGGCGCCAACTCCGGTCGAAAGCTCCTGAAAACCTGCCTTGCCTGCCTTCTCGCTCCTACGCGCTGCACGATTAACCTACATCCCCCATACCCTCCCCCCCCCCCCCTCTCCCCACAACCTCTCTCATTATACAGATCACTATTTATTATTACCTTTATCTTTTTCAACGCTCGTTATCCAAACCTTGTATCAATTTTTAACGAAGAAACTTGTCCCCTGCTAAAAATATTCATTAGACAGAAACGTAGAGGATTTTTGATGGCACAATTCACTCAATCTTCTTCAAGGCTGCATAAATATTACTCTGTAAACTTTCCATTAGATTCACTCAACTGATATGAATTCTATACAAGGTTGATTAGCAGCGCCAGCAAAGCAAGGCATCCCTTTCGCGTCTAATCATCTACTGAATAATTGCAAGTTAAATATTTAACAAAAAAAGGAAACTCTCGGTTTTGTAAACACATGTTATAATTTATTATCATTAGTAATATTACATCATACAGCGACCTGTACAATTAGTGGCACGTTCTTACTCTCACACAAAAATTCAACAATATATTTATACGTATGTATATACACACGGGCTATACATACATGTAATATACGAAAGCCTGTGTATTTTATTATTCGCATACGTTCACATATAGCTCACAGGACACACGCAACAAATACTTATATTTTGTCCTTATAATATCAACATATTTACGTCATTGTTCATCTCATTTAGCAGTATAATTATTTTTCGTAATTTTAACTATGATCAAGATGGAATTCTGGTTTTTAAAATATATACGTATGTGTACATACGCACATAAATATATCTCTCGTTACTATTTATGAATTATGTATGTTGATAGTCATACTCTGCTTAAAAATGATCTATTTATACGTATATCTGTATATTTTTATTTGTATAGATTTTTATTTATTTCTTTCTTTATTTCTTCCTTCCTTTCTTTATCACATTAATTCGTTACAACATAATTCATTGTTTCATGTGCGTCATTGTATGATTTCCTTATCATTTCTGATCATTGGGATTTATTATACAAGCATCGGATATTCGTGTGCGATATAGCAATGCATAGCAGGTAATAAATTATAGAGGTAATGTTAACGCTCCATCGAGTAAAAAGTTCAATTAATTTTATCCAATAAAATCCTAAAATCAATTGAAATGACGACTCGAATCGGATTTATCATAAAAGCAACTTCAAAATATAAAACTTCCATGGCGTAAACAGTCTCGCAGTTTGTCATAGGATTTACATGTAATGTACAATGGTATGCAAGTAATATTGATTACTAGATAAATCATTTTTTTTGTCAATTGTAACAGAAGATGACACCTCTATTATAGGAAATATTTGAGTTTTAACGGACGCAAATATTATTTTTTTTTAGCCATTTCTGGACTAACATTTTTGTGTATACTGCACAATTGAATAATACTGTCAATCAATTATTACTAATTTTCAATACAGTAAAAAATTGTGTTCATTCTCAAGCAAAATAGATGTTAACTGTTGTGCAAACTGTGAGCTCCAACAAAGCTTTTTGCCCTTATGAATGACATACTAAATAAATTTACATTCGACGTTCTTCCAAACTTTAAATAAATTTTTAATCGTAAAACGATGATACGGATTATCAATTTCCTTTCCTACGCATTTCATGGGTAAAATTTCTAGACTATTTTTTTCATTACGTCAACTTTCCTAGTATGGACGGCCATATAAAACGGAACTTTTATTACAGATTTTACAGGGCGAGTTTATCTCTTAAAAAGTTTCTGTTGGTGTAGACTACTATACAATTAATCACATTTATCCGGCGTTTGCGATACTAAAATAAGTGATTATCATGTCCTACTAATTTATAATCCTTTCTTAATAGCTCTTCACTTTTGTACGCGATACCTTCTTACGTCTACTTGCACCTGAATCAATTCAGAGAGCTTTTCAACTAGGAAAATCGCAGTCAATTTGTAAAAAATATTGTTAAAAATGGTACATCTTAAGAATAAAAAATATAACAAACTTAATTATTTCATCAAAATCATCAATATTTTCGTAAGAATCTAGAAACAATCCAAAGTATGCAATTTTCCAAAGTCTCTTTGATACTCGTTGTAATTTTCTGACAGTAGTCAATTTATATTCAAGGCAAATATGTTTCAACGTTACATTTGTTTCGCATTGCGAAATTCGTTTACTGTGCACTTGTTTAAAAACTATTGGGCAGTAAATAAACATTATTGTTATGCACAGGTAAGATTATTATAAGTAAAATTGATTTAAAGATACTCCCAATTTATATTTGGTCATTGTATGAAATAATTTTTCCATCAAATTCATTTCGAAGATATTGCACTGACGAAAAATCTATCGTGACTCTAATACGTTTCTCATACGCAAATATTTTTTTTAACCAAATGAAGATAAAGAAATTCATACGAAAGATGATTACAAGCAATCACAAATAGTAAATTGTTCGAGAAATACACTACGTGTAACATTAAATTCGGTATACAAATGCACAGATTTATAATGCTCTTACGTGTATATAAACTATATTCTAAATATATATAATATATGTATTTTCATATATTTTAATACTAATGTAGGCCATTTTATTATATCTTTAATAAATATAAAGTCTGACATTAATAGTCTCTTTTAGCAGTATGCTAACCAATTGAGTATGTAAAAATTTTAGAATTGATAATGCACTATATCAACGTAAATCTCATTTATTTTTGTACCAGGCCCACATTTGTTATAAAAGCCAATGTTCAATAGCAAAGGCAATATTGCCTTACATTTAACAATTTATTCCCGTTTCAGAATAATTTCCATCACTCATTCATTAGACGTTTTCGCCTAATGCACTTTTGGCGATAAAATTAAACGTCGTCCATTATCTGAATGTTCTAAGCTTCCAAAATATAACTTACATTACTCTATAGTGTAAAAGCAAAACGTATGTACTGAGTTACTGGGCAGGATAATACGATATTTCAATGTATAGAAAAAATAGTGATGATGAAGTCTTTTTTCTTGGCTTTTAAACTCATTCGCTCATAAAATTAAATCATCTTAGATGTGTATGCTGATTAAATATTCTATTTAAAGAATTATATATAACACGTGAGCAACTGCTGCTTATCGATTATCCGTTAAGTAAAATTACACGTGTTTCAATGGAAAGACCGATACCTCTATGTGAAAAACATCACCTATGAGAAAATATAAATATAAAGAATACAAGGAATATCTGTGCAGGAACTAAACTTGATTATCGAATTTACCCCTTCACAAATAAATGATAATCATTTGCGACCTGAGCGAACGAGTTAACAGTAGTAAAATTAGTTGTCGATATATTACAATATCTATGAGTGCAAATATCTGCTGGTCAAAATTTCTTGTTTACAACACACATAATAAAGTATTACGAGTAACCGTCCAATGTAGTGCATTTTTAAGAGGAAAGTTCAAATATAATGCACCAGGTTGTTTAATATAGGATTTCAATTATGCCTCTCGTGATGATAGGAAAAAAATCGATTCAAGACCGAAGACAAATTTTTTGGAGGCAGTAAGGTGACAAGTATACAATCATGGACGGAACGAATTGTTCTATATTTTGACAAGCAGCTATTTAAGATGAGATATTTTCCGACTGGCGTAGCAAACATTTTCAAAATACCAGGGAAGCCACGGGGACAACAGGAAGACAACAGACTTTTGTTCATGGATTTTTAGTATTATGCAATAGCGTAGAAAGCTTGAAGACAAAGTAGACAATGTCCAAGTAAGCATGATAAAAGATAAACGTGTCAAAACTACAACTTTCGACTGTTTATAAAATGAATGAGCCGATGATGCTTGGACAATTAGTCATTTTATGACGAGGTAACGCAAGAGGATAAGTAACGAACTCCTCGGGATTTTCGCGTATCATGTAATAGAAAAATTTCAATTCCACGTTTTGCTTCGTCTATGGTAGAAAATTGATAGGTAGGCACGGGGACTGAGACGTGTGATATTTACGCCTTTCGTGCAAATGATGGTTTATTTGAAACTGACATTTCTAACGCTTATTATCAGTCCTAAATTAGATTAAGAAACCTTATCGATGATTTGAAGGTACAAATACTAATAGAGTTTTCTTTGAAACATTTAGATCTACTCAGAGATAATAGTCTCTCATGATCTTAAATAATATTATTACGCATTCAAGCTGATCGTGAATTAAAAATAATAGTAAAATACTAGAAAGAATTATAAACATATACCAGTATAGATACTTTTGTGCTGAGGACAGATGATCTATGTGCTCATTATGTAATGCGTGATTCATTATCCAATTTATGCTTTTTCATCAATTTGTTTCTCTTCTTTATACTTCTTTAATCTTATAATAAATCACATTTTCCAACCCGTCTTCGTTTTCTTCGATTTTTTTCCAATTCCGCGGGCGGCTGATTTCTTATAATACGCACAACCTGTGAATGGATAAAACAAATTGTTATTCGTCTCATTTGATACATACTTTCTTATTATTATCATGCAATCATACCTCATGAAATGCTGCATCAACGTTTAGTGGGGGATCTTTGGCAGATGTTTCAATGTAAGGAATGCCCAATCTGTGTGCTAATTCTCTACCCTGCTCCTCTGTCACTTTCCTTAGGTGTACTAAATCAACTTTATTTGCTACCAATAACATAGGATATACATCTCTATCTTTTACTCTTAAGATTTGAGTATAAAAGTTCACAATATTTTCATATGATTGTTTGTCAGTGACAGAGTATACCAAAAGAAATCCGTCTCCTTTTCTCATATATTGCTCCCTCATGGCGCTGAACTCTTCCTGTCCAGCAGTATCTAAAACTATGTACAATAAAATTAGTCTTCTTAAACCAATAAAGTATGAAGCAAGTTAAGGACAATATAGCTTACCATCTAAAATGCACCATTGTTTATCTACTTCTGTGTGCTGGATATAACTATCTTCAATGGTAGGATCATAATCAGTTACAAATAGTTTTTGGAAGAATTGTATTGTAAGGGCACTCTTTCCAACTCCTCCATCTCCAACAACGACCAGCTTGAAGGTCATAAGGTTCTCATTATTAGGCGGTCGTGTCATACCGCCTCTTGATCTCCCACCCCTACCCCCACTGTTCTGCCTACGTCTGCCTATCCTGCCAAATCTTACAATTTTTCTTTGACAACGTAAGTTCTTATAATACCAATATCCGTTCAAAGAAATTTTGTTTTCTGCAAAGACAAATGCATTAGTAAAAACTGAAAATGATTTCATCATAGTAATACTGACAAAAAATAAATTATAATTTGAAAATAGGCCAGTTGTTTTCATTAATAAGTTGGTTAATAGAGATAACGAATAAAAGATGTAAACCTATGGACCTCAAATGACATATTTAAAAGACAAGCATTTTTTTTAAAGGCACGAAACTATGATCAAAGTCTATTTCTTGATTGGTATTAAATAATCCTACCTTACATGTTCTTACACTTTTGTTACACTCATATAAAGCTATCAAGTTGTATCAGGCCATCAATTCTGTCTATTTCGCCCTTTCGGCTTTGATCCAAAGCTACTCACGAGTCACGGATCTGCTGCCACGGCTGCCGCTGCCCTATCTCCAACACTTCGAGTGACTCCGACTCCGACTACTCCGAGTCCTCCGAGTATGTACTCCCGGCGTGTATAAGGTGTATCTCTGTCAGTTTGTCACTTTAGGTCCTTAGGTCACTTCATTCACTTGTCAGTAGTTGTCACTTCACTTGTCAGTTTTCTCAGTCTGAGCGGTCTGAGCTCAAAGCAAGTTCTCTTCTGTTCTAACTTCTAGCTAGCCCTGGCTCAGTTTTTGATTTGTGCGCATTACTCGGTATTACATGCGCAATGATAAATGCTCATATCTCATTAGACTTATCGGCTCAATTTGGCTCAATCAGTTCAATGTCAAGGCCATCATTATTATCGTGTTTTCAAGATTTCTCACATTTGTATCTCAAAAAAAAAATTAATTTATGAGTCATACGAGGTAATACCGTCTAAAGAAAGATGCCCATTGAGCCATTCAGGCCATTTCAGGCCCCGTTGATTGTTTTATTTGATGTTAGTGCTAAGCTAGCATCTGCTGAAGCGCGCTAAGCTGTGCTACTTGATCGGCGCGATCTTCAATAGTTTTCCAATTAGCCTAACAATCGACACATTTGAACACAAGTGGTACATTACGTGTCACACAAAATGTACATTTGTGCCCGATTGTGTCGAATTTTAGGCTAATTAAAAAGCTTCCAATTAAGACAATAGTTAGGAAATGTTAACAGCATTAGCTATTTGCATCGAAACTATTCGGAACATAAGGCATTACTTAAGTGTTGAATTTCTAGCCCCCATTTTTCGTTAACAATTGTATAGCTATATAGCTATGTATGTACTATTCAACTAAAAGCCTGCGACACACTAGTCTTACATTTCATGTTGGTTTACTTGTTAGATTTGTTAGGAAGTAGGAAGTGTAGGAACAGATAAGATGTTTATATTTAGCTCACAGATGAATCGTTATTGGTCTTCACAAATTTAGCAAGCAATCCAGCATAGTGTGCCAACTGCCACGGGCTTTGGAATCAATGCTGGACCAATTCGACCAAGGATCAATTTCAAATTATGCATATGGTCGCATAAAGGCCGATTTATACTATACGACACTGGACCAGCACGGCACGACAGTCGACACGACGATTGAAGAAAATACTTTACGTTTACGCTCCTTCAACTATAATGTATCGTGCCGTGCCGTGTGCTGGTCCGATGCTGTATAGTATAAATCCGCCTAAGTCAAACTTGAAAAACAAAAGGGAGACTATTCAAATGTTTGTATTACTCAGTTGATGATTATTTTAAAAACCAGCTGATGACAATATAAAACTTCAAATTAAATAAATGATCTATTTTAAACAATCATTCATTGTATAAATAATTTTATACATTAAGTTAGCTTTATTATACAATTCTCAAATAAATAATAAACAAATAGCTAGGTAATAATATCGGAATTATTATTTTATAACAAATTTAGTTATTTTTACAGTGCAGACTACTTAAATCACTCTTTACAGAAGATACAATACAATTTTTCAAAAAATTTGCACGGTCTATAATAGTACTTTTTGCATTAAAGTGATTATAATGTAAACTTATTATTTTATAACCATTTAACCTTAATAACCTCAAATCAAATTTCCATACACCTAACACATCCTCCTCGATTCGACAATATGTATGGTAATGGTGTGCCATAATTGCTATCCTATAAAAATATAATTTCAATATAATTTGCTATAAAGTATTCATTTTAGCAGTAAGTTAACCATTAAATATTTTAATAGCATAAAGGAGATAATTTTGGTTTAAATCTATAGAATATTCAGAAAATGAATGTATATTTGTCACTAAAATTTATTATGTTATTTATTCATATATATATTTATAAGCAACATACCTTATAGTATCCTCTGAAGAATCTTGAAGTGGTCTAAAGTTACCTTCAGGATCTGTACAAATTGTAGCAGCTAAAATAATCAAATATAGATAGATGAAAGTTTATAACAGTTATTCTATACAAGCAATTTAACTAAAAAATATTATTACTTTATGACTTACAGACTAAAAATCCCATATTCAAATTCACATTCACTTTATAAAATGATAATGATGGCATAAGATATTGTAATGCTTCTGCCAAAGCATTTGTTATAGCAATTTGTTGCTTAGACAGTTTAATTGCAGTGTTAAAAAGAGCTGATTCTTGTGGCAATGCTAAATCTAAAATTATACAAAGAGATTTTAAGAGCAAGTATTTAATATATGAACTAATAAAGTACATATACCCATAATAAATAATTCTAATAAATATATTTTACCTTCGCAACCTGGGACGTAATGAGTCACAGCATTAATGTTTAACAATTTAAGCTTTTTTGGTAATTCTATACCTCCTCTCAATTCTTTAACACCAATAAGATTTAGTAATTAAATTATATAATAGATACAGTATAAATCTTGAACAATAAGCTATTTTAGTTATACAAACCTGACATTTTTTGAATGAAACCACTATCAGTAGATAAAATTGATGAAATATGCTCTGGTTTTGCTTTATCTAAAATTACTAGAGACCATACAAAATTTAGCCATTCAACTGCTCCACTTAAATCCCCCATTTGCTTATCATATAATATTTTCTAAAAATATAAAATGTTAAACTAGCATATATTCTATATAATATATTGCATAAGTAAATAAAGTAATACATAGTAGAAAATTACTTTTCAAAGCTTCACAAACTTTCAAAATTACCTTGATAAAAATCTCTGACGTAGGAGTATCATGTCCTACAATGGCTAAAGTATGTAAAAGTCCACAGACATCTTGAATTCGACACTTATGTTTTTCATCTAAACACCACTCACATAATATATCTAATAAATGTGTATGTTTGCATTTAAGTAATCCAAGGGATGTTGATATCGAACCAATTATAGAACTATTTGCTGTATTGGGAACAGTCAAAAGTAAGGACAAAACTATTTTATTTAATAAAAGCTGCAAAAAACCAAAGGAGAAAGAGACTTTGTAATTATTATGAACTCTAAATATTTTTTAATTATAAATTAGTCTACTAAAATTAGAGTATTATTGCAAATTAATTCATATCACGTGATTTAAAAGTTTTTGTTTATATATTTACTTACTTGCTCAGGATAATTAAGGGTAGCTAAGCAATAGAGTAAATCTGAAGCTTGTTTAATATTTAAAATTTCTGGATTATTTACGATATATGTTCCCAATGATTTTAAAAGGGGCTCAGTTCTTTCCTTTCTGATACTTAATCCCAAAAACGTCTATATAAAATTTATATTAAAACAAGTGCAATTAATTTTTATTAATATATATAATTCGACTAACCTGAATTGCATTTTGATAGCCTTTATAATTTTTAATAAAAGACGAGTTTTTTTCTGGTAAGATCCTCTCATAAATTTTAATTATTTCCTTTACTTTATTTATGTGTTTAGGATTATGATTTGTAGACTCACAAATCTCGGATAATTCATTTATGGTAATAACAGATTTTATTTTGGATACAAGATTTGTATCATTTATTATTGCAGCATTAGTACATAATACTGATTTCAATATTTCAAATGATGCATCAAAATCAAATTTCAATATAGCATCAGATGCATTTTCTTTTTCTATGAAAACATCTAATTTGTTTTTTGAAATATTAGGTTCATTAGGTAGCTTAATCTAAAAAATAAATCATTCCAAATTTTGTGTAGACTTATAAGAATACTTTCTATTTTTTACCTTAATATTGATGGGTTTCTTTTCAGCATAAATCACATTTTTATCTTCTTCAAATAATTCAGAAATATTATTAGACGATTTAGTTTTATGTTGACTTGTAGGATTTACACTCTTGTCTTTCTATAAATAAAATTGTAAGAAATTTAAAATCATTATTTGCTTTAAGTAAGCAAGCAATAATACAATTATAATCATGCATAATATTGCATGCAAATAATTGCTGTACAAGAAACTTTTAGGTATAACTTTTTGTAGATCATTGTTAACTATAATAAAATATGTCAAAATATAAAAAATAAAAATTACCTCTTTACTAATTTCATCCAAATTAGAATTTGCTATTGTATTCCATGTGCTTGAAAAATTCGCTATTAAACCTGTAGCTCGTCTAAATGAACGTGTAGATCTTACAGGAAAACTATATAGAACTCCACTTAATTGCAACATTTCTGATTAACTGAAACTTGTATAATATGGACAGGTTATTTAAATATAACAATCAATTCTATTGATAGCTTAAAAGCATTGTTTTCATTTTTCTTTGCTATTTAAGTCATTCCGTAAGCCCATTTATTACTTACTTCAACTTTGAATGTAATTTATTTACATATATAATAAAACAAAACTTAATATATATTTAAAAATTGAGGTTAAGTTAAATACATTCAATCTCCTCTCCTCCACCAAAGTTCAATCTTCTTTACCTACATATAACTCTCCATACGCTCCATACTAAATACTTAATCCTTTCTTACCAACAATCCTAGGGACCCTGACTGCTTCACACTGGAATTGGATTGACCCTGATAACCCTCTAGGGCGCCTGGACGGACGACCTACATACATCTACATAATATGTACGTGAACGTCCTCTGAATCTGATCCCTGGACTGAACCCTGAAACCTGCGGAGTGCAGTAAATAGTAATACTACATACACCTTTGCTGGCTACTCCCGCTACTCCCTTTATTCTCCCTATTCTGGATGCTTTCCAGTTCCAGTTAGCCTGAAAATCGACAGTCAAACACAATTGGACACAAATGTACAGTTTGTGTGACATGCAATGTACCATTTGTGTCCGATTGTGTCTGACTCTCGATTATCAGGCTAACAGGAAAGCAGCCTCTATGTATAAGTCTCTCCTCATTTTCGTTTTGCATCTCAAATTACGCATAAAGCACATAGAATGTATTGCTTATGACACGCTTATTATAGAATTTTAGCGTTTTATGCGCGTATACATATGTACATACAAAACGTAATTTGGAATAAAGCCCTCTTCACTCTCGCAGTCTTATGATCGGTTCTTTATTTTTTAGGAGACTGTTTTACCAGCTGTCGGTTGTGTGCAATCTAAAGACTGTTCAACTGCATTTGTGATGAATGCAAAATAATTAAATTACAAATTAAACTTTATTACACAATAATAATTAAATTTTATCTTATTAAATTAATTTAAGGAAGATATAAATTCTTGATCCTTCAATCTTAAATTTGTACAAGTTTTCAGAACAATTTATAATTATTTAGAAGTTAAATTTATCTATGATGTTTAAAATGTTAAAAGTACAATTAATATTTACTCATCCAATTCAATCAACTTAAGTTGTTATCGCAGTCTGCCCGGTCTGCCCTGTCTGTCGCAACCAGTCGCAACTCGCGTCTCGCCTCGCAGTCCACTTGCCACTAGTTGCCGCCGCCACTATACTTCACTACAGTCACTACAGACAGACTAAATGATCGAATTACGAACCTAACTACGTGCGCGAAAAAACTTGGAGCTACGATCACTCGTGTTTCTTTTTGGACCTGTTCCCCCTGTGCTTGCCCTTGGTAATCCTTAGTAATTAACGATCTTCATGTTCCCTTGATATAAATTAATATCTGCCAATAGTTTTTCAGTGAAAAACTTGATATTAAAATGGCTGTGGCTACTAGAGCATTTTCGAAATTCACGGGTAAGTGAAATTCGTTTAATATTTTCTTCCGTTTAAAACTTTGGACCTCGCAAGTCGTATTTGAGAAGTTCCATTTTTCATTCTTATTTGTTTAATGCTTACCAATCATTGATCAGTTTTTTTTAACGTATAAGTAGTGCCTGTCAAATAATACCTCGTTATGTCTTCATTAATAATCTATTATATAAGAAAGGGCATAACCATGAGAAGATAATAAAATGTTCTTTAGCCTAAAGTCGTTTTTTGACTTTCCCATTTTATGAAACGTACAATTTTATACTCATATCTCATGGTTTTCTTTATTAAATTGACAGCTCTTATATCCATAATAATATTTTTAGACGTGATTTAAGAATGGGTCAGAACTAATTGTCAATTTTATACATTCAACTTTATTCATCATAGCTTATGTTTTAAGAGCTTAAATTTATATTATAGGTATCTTAATAATATATAGAAGCTCATTGAATCATTATTTAGACATTTATAGACCTAATACCTTATAAGTAAATTTTAAGCGACTAATACATTGTAATTGGATAATGTTCAAGAGATGAACCTTGACCTGTAAATCTAGAAATTTGATATTGTTCTAAAAATATATGAAATTGAAAATATTGATACTATTACAGAAAATTTTATATAACTTCTAATAAAAATTATCTTAATTGGTTTTTCTTTATAAAGAAATATATAAAGTAATTTACATTTGTTTAATAGGATGTTTATCAATCTTATCATTAATTAATCCATTAACATTTTCATTTGTATGTAAACTTAATTTGACATTAAAGAAATTTTTGTTTATTTCATAAAATGTAAAGATCGTTTAAAATCATAATAATATATTGCAGTTAGAAATTCTGGCAGTTTGTTACGTGCCCAAATAAGATTTAACTATACAGAAACTAGAAAAAATTTAAAAATTGATTCAAATACAAAAGTTATATGCCAAGGATTTACTGGAAAACAAGGAACATTTCATTGCCAACAAGCTATTGATTATGGTACTAAAATTGTTGGAGGTGTAAGCCCTAAAAAAGCAGGTACTGAACACCTTGGAAAACCAGTATTTAAATCTGTTAAAGAGGTATGTTAAATGTAAGTTATTTTAATAAAATAAATAATTTAACTAGTTATGAGATTATAAATAAAACATCAGGCAAAAGAGGCAACTGGGGCCACAGCAACTGTTCTTTATGTCCCCCCACCAGCTGCAGCTGCAGCTATAATGGAAGCATTAGATGCTGAAATGCCTTTAATTGTTTGTATCACAGAAGGAATTCCTCAGCATGACATGGTGAAGGTAAAAAGACGTTTATTAGAACAAAATAAATCACGTTTGATTGGCCCAAATTGCCCTGGAATTATCGCTCCTGAACAGGTATAGCTTCATACTATAAGGTATATAAAACTGATACATTAATAAATATTAATTGTTATTTCAGTGTAAAATTGGTATTATGCCAGGGCACATACATCAGAAAGGAAAAATAGGAATAGTTTCAAGATCAGGCACTTTAACATATGAAGCTGTCAACCAAACAACTCTGGTAAATTGGATAGAAACAAAGATTCTTATCTATTGTTATTGAATAAAATCTTTATGTTTAATTTTCTATTTAGGCTGGTCTTGGGCAAACATTATGTGTAGGCATTGGAGGAGATCCTTTTAATGGAACAGACTTCATTGATTGTCTAGAAGTGTTTCTTAAAGACCCTAACTGTGATGGAATTATTATGATTGGTGAAATTGGAGGCAGTGCAGAAGAACTGGCAGCTGAATATCTCATAGAACATAACACTGTTGGTTGCGGTTCCAAATTAGTGGTACCCTTTACCCATCCATATATCCTTCCTCTCCTGTCTATAAAGTTTCCATTTTTCACATAATTTTGATATTGAAAATATAAAATTCAAATGTATATTGTAAAATTTTATTTCTATTCCAGGGTTCTAAAGCTAAACCAGTAGTATCATTTATTGCTGGACTCACTGCTCCACCTGGTCGTCGAATGGGTCACGCTGGTGCTATCATTTCAGGAGGCAAAGGTGGTGCACAAGATAAAATTAATGCACTTGAAAAAGTAATAAAAAGTTATTTTAATACTTATAATTAATTGAATCTTTAAATAATTAATCGTTCTTTTACAGGCTGGTGTAATAGTTACTAGAAGCCCTGCACAAATGGGCAATGAACTTTTGAAAGAAATGACTCGCCGTGGGCTAGTCTGTAATTAAAACATGAACTGCTGTAATATTGTGTAGTCCACCATATCCGTGTATTTCCATAAAATAAATTGAAAGTTAATTTAACTCTGTGCAGGCCTATAAGTTTAAGCTGTGCAGAATTTCAAATTACTTCAATCTTTGATATTTTTAATTCATTAAAATTCTACAGACTAAACATTGCAAATTTTCAAAGTAAATTAACAATATTTTCTAAAAAGTAAGAATTTTATTGTTAATATGATATAATTATTTCATCATCAGTACAGCAGTAACTTTTATTTTAATTTTTGTATAAAAAGTTAACTATTGTCTTGAAGTTCATATAAGCTGCCATTAACCATTTCTTTCCCAATCAATCCAAATAAATAAATTTTATATATTTTTTGTCTTCAAATATAAATTTAAGATCAATGTTTTATTATTTTATGTACAATTATTGTAAATTATATTAAAAAAATATATATATAGACTTATGTACGTATATAAAAGTAAATTACTACAATGTTAAATTCTCATTGTAAACAATGTTAAAAATTGAAATATAACTGTTACAGTCTTTTTTGTTTTTACTTTAAACAATGTGAAAAGAAACTTCTACCCAAAACCCATCACTTTATCAATAAAAGTAGCTATACCTTTGCTTTTTGTATTAACAAATGGTTTCAATTTCTCTAATTCCAATTTCTCAATGATATTTACTAAGTTATTGCATGAGCAATAGTATAAATGGTTATTCTTATATAACTCTTCAGCTAATTCTAATTGGTGATTATGCATCAGATGCAAATTTGTAACAACAACTAAAGGTTTATTAGCTTCAAGAGCATCCAGAATACTTCCTGCTCCTGCATGACTAATTATAAGATCTGCAGACATAACATATTCCTTAATTTCAAAGGAATAATTGAAAACTGTTATTTCTTTAAAGCCACAGCGAGGCCTATCATCAATGTTTATTGAACATTCACCAGTTTGCAATGTTAATTTATTATATCCTTTGTTGTAAAGTTTCTGAAAAAATATGAAAAATAAATTCAAAAGAAATGTTTGTTGTAGTAATTTATAAAATACTAGACCTTCAATAATTGAGGAGACAGGATGGTTTCAATTAAAAGATCAAATTTGGTAGTGCCCACTGTCACAAAAACTTTCATGTTTTACTCTCTATCTAATATAGTAATCTATATAATCAAATATCTATTTATTTTGCTTTATCTATTTAATCTGCCTAACTTACAATAGTTACTACTTATTTTCCTTCTCCGTCACAACATTTAAGTTTAAAAATCTGATAGCTGGTCTAAAAGAACTATAGTTTGATCGTAAGGCGTAAACATACATATATATGTATGTACATTCGTACATGTATGTATACAAGTAGGAAATTTGTATCGTGGGTATCGTCTACACTGGTCTACACTAGTCTACAGCAGTCTACACTCTACACTAACAGCGGAGCACGCGGAACGCGGAGCCGGCGGAGCATAGGAGATTCGTGTTAGTTGACTATAGCACTCGGAATAATCGAATCTGAGAGCGCTGATTGGTCAATATTACGTAGTAGTACTACCAACAGATAATAAGCCGCTACCAATAGTTGGATACAAAAACTGAGATTCATCCGCCATATTGGTGTGGAGAAATGTTTACATGCTAATCCTAGCAGAAAGAGGTGTAAAATGGAGAAATGTCAAATGGTAAGGCTACTAAAGTAAAAATTGAAAATAATGAATGGAAAGTACGAATATTCTTCATTTTCATTCAAAGTATTCAATTTTTACTTTAGTAACGACAACATTTGACATTTCTCCATTTTACACCTCTTTCTGCTACGATCAGCATCATCAGCATGTAAACATTTCTCCACACCAAAATGGCGGATGAATCTCATTTTTCGTATCCAACTATTGGTAACGGCCTATTATATGTTGGTACTACGCAATATTGACCAATCAGCGCTCTCAGATTCCATCATTCCGAATGCTATAGTCAACTACACGGATCTCCTATGCTCTGCTGTTAGGAAAATAAGGGTGAGGTTCACCGGGCGGCGGGCTAGCCCGGCTGGCTAGTAGCCGGGCTAAACTCATACAGCTCATGTAACGGAAACTATATGTACATATGTAGTACTACTTTAGCCCGAAAGTATACCTTATACATTGTTATACTGGCATTAGGGTCTCTAAGGGTGACTTTAACCAACCTCTATTAAACTAATTATGATTAAGTAGTGCTACCAACCACCCATATAAGCACAATATAATGTTGGCAACGATAGAAGGTTTGACTTTAACTTCATGTAGCTCAGCGTAACAATGATTGGTGGGAGATATCTCTAGAGGAAATATAAAATAAATCCATTGGATTGAAGTTAAAAGCGGGAAGAGGACAAAGATTTTACAAAATTAAGCCAGTAAGTTGTTATATTTCAACAAAAAAAGAGAAATAAAAGATTTAACAATGATTAACATCACCTTTATTTTAGGAATTCCTTTTCTTATTTTTGTATAAATAATCGATCATTTTATTCATTACTCAAAATACCTACGAAAAGTAAGATAGATGAGATAATTTGTCATCTGTTAAACTTTTAATTTTGAAATATAAAGTGTTTCTTATTTTTTTACAGCATGGAGAGCTTTGAAGAAAATGTACGCCAATGGTTGTATCAAGAAAACGATATTTTGCATGAAGTTTTGGAAAATGATGAACGACTTTGTCAAAATAATCATCGGCGACCAAGAGTAATCAGGGAGAGAATAAATTGGTTTGATGTGTACGATGAAGTAGATTTCAAAAAGCGATTTCGACTGACCATGGAACAGACTTCCTTTGTATTAAGAAAAATTGAACATAGATTAAATACATGCCACAGAAAAGTAATTATATACGATAGTACTTGTAAAACTAAAAAGATTATTGATTAGTTTAGATATAATTTCTTGTACAGAAACATTAATTATTTTAATGTTAATTATATATAAGTTATTATAAATATTAATTAGGAAATACTAATTTAATATTAGTTATCTTTATTACATTAGTTGATTTCATATACATATTGTCAATCTATAAATATATTATTTTTCAGAAATCATGGGAATTCCACCTATTATTCAGCTTTTAGTAACACTAAGATTCATAGCAACAGGCTCATTTTTAATCGTTGTAGCTGACTTTTGTGGAATCTCTGAAAGTAGTGCGCATGGAATAATTCACAAAGTTATATTGGCTATTGCTGAACTAAGCGCTGAATTTATAAAGTTTCCATCTGAGCCTGAAGATGTTTTAAGGGTGAAGGCAGAAAACTTTAATCTTGGTGGATTTATTAATGTTATAGGAGCCATTGATGGTTTCCACGTAAGAATTAGATCTTTCGGTAATAAATTAAAATTTGTTCCTGCATATTATCTGATTTAAACATTTATGTAATTCAATATATTTACTTTCTTGAAGGTGGAGAAAATAGTGAAAATTATAGGAACAGAAAAGGATTCTTTTCTATTAATGTACAGGCAATTGTAAACTCTAGAATGCAAATAATGGACTTAGTAGCACGTTGGCCAGGTGCCACTCACGACTCTACTATTTTCGACAATTCTAGATCAAAAGTCGCTTCGAAAATGGAGAATTCGGCAACAGTATATTATTGGGTGATACGGGCTATCCATGCTTACCTTATTTGCTGACACCTCTAGCTAATCCACAAACACCGGCTGAAGTTTCTGTACAACGAATCTCATATACGGACCAGATCGATGATAGAAAGAAGTTTTGGAGTACTCGGAAAAATTTGTCCAGTATTGACAATTGGGTCGCGTTTCTGGACACCTCAAAAAACGTTACCTCTAATTGTTACGTGTGCAGTATTACATAATATAACAAGATTATGCGAGGAAGTAGAAAGTGTTAGTACAGAACAATATAATAATATGAATATGGTGTTGGATGATAACTTACACGAGAACCAACGATTATATTTAATTGACAATTACTTTGAAAAGTATGTTTTTGTTGGATTCCACATTTTATACGACACTGATGAAGTTTTTATACAATAATATACACTAATATTTATATTTTACATGCAGGCTTATATGAATTTATATTAACGCTTATTAATTAAAATGAGATGCGTTTTTCAAGTATACAAAATTTGTGTCATGACATATCTGACATTCAAGCGAATAAAAAAGATTCGTGGCGAAAAAAATAAGATATTTTTTTATAAATCGTATCTTTACTGAAGATAATACAAAATATATATAAAAAAGTACTAATGAAATATCTATGTATTTATTGTTTTACATTATGATGCTAGTCTGACAAGTAATACGAAATTCAAATGAAATATATTGAAAAAAGAATACAAGAATTACATGAGCAAGTCTATTCTGGACCGTCGGAATATATATAATAAATAAGTACTAAATTTTACAAAAACTTAAAAAGACTGATGTTTTATCTCATTCTGCAAATCTTTGAGTTGCGATTTACTAACAGCTGATTTTGTAATTATTGTAAATCCTATAGTAATAAAACCATCTGAAAAATCATCTTCATTTTATTGCAACTTGCCATTTTCATTTTAAATTTGCTTTACAGAATCAGCTGAAGATTATACCCTGTATCAATTATATGCCTTGTTTGGAAAGAACACGAAAATGAGAAACAACAATATATAGTAATTGCGGTATACATTGTAATTTAATTTCTATGAAAATAAAATACATTACGATTTTAAAACGAAAATGACAACATCAAAAGAACATAACTAAAAATGGTCTGCTTATAAGTATTATAATTGCAAATAAAGTAACAGAAACCTCATTTTTAGACTGTAACTTATATTACAGTATGACACGTTTCAACTTTTAATAGAATATTACGTAATAAAAAATTAATGACTCTTTAACATAAATTTATGTTATAATGAATATTATAGGAACTTTGATGCGTAAATTTCGTTTATCATTTAAAAATATTTCAAACATAACACATGCTAATCAAATATCACAGTTTAATGTAATAAGTAAATAAAATATCGCAAAGAAATACGTTCCTTTAACAAAGCAATTTCTACATGCTGGACCCTGCAAATATATCTTACGAGGTATCTTCTATGATGTATTCAGGCTAAAAGAATATCCAATTTCATTTGGTGTATAATATTAATTGATTGCAGGACGGAATTCAAAATAGCCCTTACCTGTAATGCTTTATTAGTGCTTCTGATTCTACTAAAATAACATTTAACTCCTCTTTACGTAATTGAGCTTCTAGTATCTTTTTTTCAAGTAGAGCTTTCTCAGACATGTGCTTTTGCATCAAATTTGTTAATTCAATTTTGCTTTGCAGCAAATTTTCTTCGAGTATTGTAGCACGTTTCTTCTTTTTTGCACCTGCAAATTTGTCTTTTGCATTACTGGATGAAGATGAGCTTTGTATCCCACCTCCAATGGCCCTGACTAAAGGTTCGCTTAAAGGTGATTTCAATTTTTCGAGGATTCCACTTACTCCATGGTTCTATTTCCTCATTATCAACTAGGTACTATAATAAATTCAAAACGAAGCTATATATTTAATTATCACTACCAGCATTCATTAATTGTAAACTATACATTATTATACAGATTTTAAACTACTTACCTGAAATACCGGGTCATCTGGATCAACAATCTCTGGGTCTATATTCTCATCACACTCTTCTATTATATTTTCTCCCCTAATACAATCTGAATCTAATGGATTTTGAAGCCCATCAACAGATAATTCTATAATTTCATGTACTTTATCATATAGAATATTTGGCTTAACATTGCAAGTTCCACCACCTACAAAAATTGTCAATTTATTTGCATGAAATTGTTTATTATTCATAACAAATGAATAATAATTTGTGTATTATATGAAATTACCTGTTGCATAAGTTTCCTTCTTCAATTTTGCAAAATGCTTCCTTGTAGAACTTTTCATGTTGTTCCATAGATTCTTCAAACTGGTTTCGTTTCTATCGCTATGTGGAAAATATTTATTGAAATCTTTGGTAAGTTCACCCCAAGCTTTGCATTTTTCCTTCTGACTTATACCATCAGTCTTCTTCGACTCTATAATATTCGCATATTTTGTCAATGTTTCAACAAATAATATTTTTTCATTATTGGTAAAATTACCAAGCCTTCTAAATGAACTCATTTCTGAAAAAGTCAGTATATTCATTTTAATAATGTATGTTAAGAAACTTTGCAAAGCTTTCTATTTATTCACATCTAACCAACCTTAATTTTTCATATGTCTTTTGTAAGTAATGACAAGAAAAGGAATTCCTAATAAAGGTGATGTTAATCATTCTTAAATCTTTTATTTCTCTTTTTTTTGTTTGAAATATAACAACTTACCAGGCTTAATTTTTGTAAAATCTTTGTCCTCTTCCCGCTTTCTAACTTCAATCCAATGGATTTATTTTATATTTCCTCTAGAGATATCTCCCACCAATCATTGTTACGCTGAGCTACATGAAGTTAAAGTCAAACCTTCTATCGTTGCCAACATTATATTGAGCTTATATGGATGGATGGTAGCACTACTTAATCATAATTAGTTTAATAGAGGTTGGTTAAAGTCACCCTAAGGGCCGGTTGTTCCACCTACTGGTAAGCCTCGAGGTAAATTTATCTAGTTGGTAAAATTAAAAGTACGTTGTTCCACTAGCGGACTGTACTACCACTAGGATAAATATGATCTTGCCAATAGGTAAAATTACCTGGTAGTCGGAGCACTAGGTAACGAGTTACCAGACAGATAAATAGGGCAAAGTGGGCAAAATGTACATAAAATGTATACAATTTGTGTATTTAGTATATAGTCAAGCCCGCCACATTGAAATATGACAGATTTTCGCAATGTCATCTTATATCGTCCTAGTTTTTGCAGGTTACTCCACAAATGAAGTGCATGTTTTATTGCTTCTAAAAATGGCATTAATTTCAATGACTGAAGACATAATGATTTAGTTGAATATTCTTTTAGTCATAATGATGAAGATGAAGAAATAATGGATTGGATGATTTTAATAAGTCGAAAAGGGCCGCCATGTTGGAAGATACTACGCTGTATAGTTTGTTGGCGAGAATTGAATTATACCACGCAAAATGTATAGTAAGTGTGATTCACAGAGAAGAAACGAAGTATAGTGTTTTAGGTATAATAAGCTCTCAGTGCTTTCGGACGTTGTTTTGGCCATTAAAGGTACGATTTCACTTGTCGCTCGTCGCTAGCGACAAATGGTCACGTGGGATAAAGTATACACTTTCTGCGACACTGAAATAAAGTTGAATTTATCCAACTTTTCAGCGACATCGCTAGTATCGCCCGTATCGCCTGTATCGCTGCTCTGTATACTATGTATTCAACGGAACGGAACAGGCGGATCGTGTGAATTTTAAATTTGAAAAATGGATGGAAATTCAAATTGAAAATACATTTGTCACAATTATAGCAAGCCGATACATATGAAGCTAAAATAATATAATGAATAATTATTGTAATTAATATATAAAAAACGTTGAATATAATTAACCCAAAAAACAGGCTTTGCTTGTAAAATAATACGGCATATATACAGAGTGAAGCTGTTATACCGCCCTAGAATATAGATGCGGAAAGACGAGTATCTCTTTAATTATAAAAGATATTCAATTTGTGCATAGGACATTCTCGAATCCTCTTGTTATTTGCTTTCGCAAAGGTCATATAAAAAAATTGAATATCTCTTATAGTTAAAAAGATATGCATCTTTTTCTACTAATGTTTTGGGGCGGTTTAAGTTCCTCACCCTGTACAGATTTCTTACTAAAAACAGAATCTTAAATTGTAACATTTTTATTATAAAATAAATTCAATTAAGTTTTATTATGAGTAACATGTAGCAACAATGAATTTTACTAATAAAATTATCAAACTAAGGATAATTATAACTTTACTAATGTAAATTATTATTTTCTGATATATGAACTATATAATTTTCATCCTCTCATGCTATATAGGAAAATGAAGGAAATATTTTCATAACAAGGATTTAAGAAAACACATTCATTTCAAATATATATGAAACCTTTATTAATTCCTCATTCAATATATGTGCATACCTCATAATTTTTGATTATTATTTGAATATTCACAATTTTTTTATACATGCAAATTAAATTCAAATGTCATACACCATAACACGACACCACAGTCACTACCCCTAAGAAACCATTATGCGATTGCTGCTAGCGATTACCCGTTTCCTTCGTTCCTACATTCAGAACCCGTCTCAGAATATGTCGCTGCTAGCGACGAGCGACAAGCGACAAGTGAAAACATAGGAGAGATAAACTGCATATTCTGTCGCTAGTGTAGTGCAGTTTGAAAAATCCGAGTCTTTTAGTGTCAGTCGTGAAGTGCTCGTCGCGTAGTGCGGTTCTCCTGCGTAGTGTTCGTTAAAAAGAAATCGCGTAGCGCACAGCTGCTTCAAAAATCCGAGTCTGTAGTGTCAGTCGTGAACTGCTCGTCGCGTAGTGCGGTTGTCCCGGTAGTGTACGATTAAAAGAAATCGCGTAGCGCACTGCTACTTTAAAAATCCGAGTCTGTAGTGTCAGTCGTGAACTGCTCGTCGCGTAGTGCGGTTTTACTGCGTAGTGTACGTTAAAAAGAAATCGCGTAGCGCACTGCTGATTTAAAAATCCGAGTCTGTAGTGTCAGTCGTGAACTGCTCGTCGCGTAGTGCGGTTGTCCCGGTAGTGTACGTTAAAAAGTAATCGCGTAGCGCACTGCTACTTTAAAAATCCAAGTCTCGAAGTGTCAGTTGTGAAGTACTCGTCGCGTAGTGCGGTTCTCTCGCGTAGTGTTCGTTAAAAAGAAATCGCGTAGCGCACAGCTGCTTCAAAAATCCGAGTCTGTAGTGTCAGTCGTGAACTGCTCGTCGCGTAGTGCGGTTGTCCCGGTAGTGTACGTTAAAAAGAAATCGCGTAGCGCACTGCTACTTTAAAAATCCAAGTCTCGAAGTGTCAGTTGTGTAGTGCTCGTCGCGTAATGCGGTTCTCTCGCGTAGTGTTCGTTAAAAAGAAATCGCGTAGCGCAATGCTACTTTAAAAATCCGAGTTTGTAGTGTCAGTCGTGAAGTGCTCGTCGCGTAGTGCGGTTCTCCTGCGTAGTGTTCGTTAAAAAGAAATCGCGTAGCGCACAGCTGCTTCAAAAATCCGAGTCTGTAGTGTCAGTCGTGAACTGCTCGTCGCGTAGTGCGGTTGTCCCGGTAGTGTACGTTAAAAAGAAATCGCGTAGCGCACTGCTACTTTAAAAATCCGAGTTTGTAGTGTCAGTCGTGAAGTGCTCGTCGCGTAGTGCGGTTCTCCTGCGTAGTGTTCGTTAAAAAGAAATCGCGTAGCGCACAGCTGATTCAAAAATCCGAGTCTGTAGTGTCAGTCGTGAACTGCTCGTCGCGTAGTGCGGTTGTCCCGGTAGTGTACGTTTAAAAGAAATCGCGTAGCGCACTGCTACATTAAAAATCCGAGTCTGTAGTGTCAGTCGTGAACTGCTCGTCGCGTAGTGCGGTTTTCCTGCGTAGTGTACGTTAAAAAGAAATCGCGTAGAGCACTGCTGATTTAAAAATCCGAGTCTGTAGTGTCAGTCGTGAACTGCTCGTCGCGTAGTGCGGTTGTCCCGGTAGTGTACGTTAAAAAGTAATCGCGTAGCGCACTGCTACTTTAAAAATCCAAGTCTCGAAGTGTCAGTTGTGAAGTGCTCGTCGCGTAGTGCGGTTCTCTCGCGTAGTGTTCGTTAAAAAGAAATCGCGTAGCGCACAGCTGCTTCAAAAATCCGAGTCTGTAGTGTCAGTCGTGAACTGCTCGTCGCGTAGTGCGGTTGTCCCGGTAGTGTACGTTAAAAAGAAATCGCGTAGCGCACTGCTACTTTAAAAATCCAAGTCTCGAAGTGTCAGTTGTGTAGTGCTCGTCGCGTAATGCAGTTCTCTCGCGTAGTGTTCGTTAAAAAGAAATCGCGTAGCGCAATGCTACTTTAAAAATCCGAGTTTGTAGTGTCAGTCGTGAAGTGCTCGTCGCGTAGTGCGGTTCTCCTGCGTAGTGTTCGTTAAAAAGAAATCGCGTAGCGCACAGCTGCTTCAAAAATCCGAGTCTGTAGTGTCAGTCGTGAACTGCTCGTCGCGTAGTGCGGTGGTCCCGGTAGTGTACGTTAAAAAGAAATCGCGTAGCGCACTGCTACTTTAAAAATCCAAGTCTCGAAGTGTCAGTTGTGTAGTGCTCGTCGCGTAATGCGGTTCTCTCGCGTAGTGTTCGTTAAAAAGAAATCGCGTAGCGCACAGCTGCTTCAAAAATCCGAGTCTGTAGTGTCAGTCGTGAACTGCTCGTCGCGTAGTGCGGTTGTCCCGGTAGTGTACGTTTAAAAGAAATCGCGTAGCGCACTGCTACTTTAAAAATCCGAGTCTGTAGTGTCAGTCGTGAACTGCTCGTCGCGTAGTGCGGTTTTCCTGCGTAGTGTACGTTAAAAAGAAATCGCGTAGCGCACTGCTGATTTAAAAATCCGAGTCTGTAGTGTCAGTCGTGAACTGCTCGTCGCGTAGTGCGGTTGTCCCGGTAGTGTACGTTTAAAAGAAATCGCGTAGCGCACTGCTACATTAAAAATCCGAGTCTGTAGTGTCAGTCGTGAACTGCTCGTCGCGTAGTGCGGTTTTCCTGCGTAGTGTACGTTAAAAAGAAATCGCGTAGAGCACTGCTGATTTAAAAATCCGAGTCTGTAGTGTCAGTCGTGAACTGCTCGTCGCGTAGTGCGGTTGTCCCGGTAGTGTACGTTAAAAAGTAATCGCGTAGCGCACTGCTACTTTAAAAATCCAAGTCTCGAAGTGTCAGTTGTGAAGTGCTCGTCGCGTAGTGCGGTTCTCTCGCGTAGTGTTCGTTAAAAAGAAATCGCGTAGCGCACAGCTGCTTCAAAAATCCGAGTCTGTAGTGTCAGTCGTGAACTGCTCGTCGCGTAGTGCGGTTGTCCCGGTAGTGTACGTTAAAAAGAAATCGCGTAGCGCACTGCTACTTTAAAAATCCAAGTCTCGAAGTGTCAGTTGTGTAGTGCTCGTCGCGTAATGCAGTTCTCTCGCGTAGTGTTCGTTAAAAAGAAATCGCGTAGCGCAATGCTACTTTAAAAATCCGAGTTTGTAGTGTCAGTCGTGAAGTGCTCGTCGCGTAGTGCGGTTCTCCTGCGTAGTGTTCGTTAAAAAGAAATCGCGTAGCGCACAGCTGCTTCAAAAATCCGAGTCTGTAGTGTCAGTCGTGAACTGCTCGTCGCGTAGTGCGGTTGTCCCGGTAGTGTACGTTAAAAAGAAATCGCGTAGCGCACTGCTACTTTAAAAATCCGAGTCTGTAGTGTCAGTCGTGAACTGCTCGTCGCGTAGTGCGGTTGTCCCGGTAGTGTACGTTAAAAAGAAATCGCGTCGCGTAGTGCCTTTTGAATAATCCGAGTTTCGTAGTGTCAGTCGATAAGTGTTTGTCGCGGAGTGCGGTTGTCCTGCATAGGACACGTTAAAAAAAATCGCGTCGCGCACTGCTGATTTAAAAATCAGAATCTGTAGTGATAGTCGTGAACTGCTCGTCGCGTAGTGCGGTTCTTCCGCGTAGTGTTCGTTAAAAAGAAATCGCGTAGCGCACTGCTACTTTAAAAATCCAAGTCTCGATGTGTCAGTTGTGTAGTGCTCGTCGCGTAGTGCGGTTCTCTCGCGTAGTGTTCGTTAAAAAGAAATCGCGTAGCGCACTGCTACTTTAAAAATCCGAGTCTGTAGTGTCAGTCGTGAACTGCTCGTCGCGTAGTGCGGTTGTCCCGGTAGTGTACGTTAAAAAGAAATCGCGTAGCGCACTGCTACTTTAAAAATCCGAGTCTGTAGTGTCAGTCGTGAACTGCTCGTCGCGTAGTGCGGTTGTCCCGGTAGTGTACGTTAAAAAGAAATCGCGTCGCGTAGTGCCTTTTGAATAATCCGAGTTTCGTAGTGTCAGTCGATAAGTGTTTGTCGCGGAGTGCGGTTGTCCTGCATAGGACACGTTAAAAAAAATCGCGTCGCGCACTGCTGATTTAAAAATCAGAATCTGTAGTGATAGTCGTGAACTGCTCGTCGCGTAGTGCGGTTCTTCCGCGTAGTGTTCGTTAAAAAGAAATCGCGTAGCGCACTGCTACTTCAAAAATCCGAGTCTGTAGTGTCAGTCGTGAACTGCTCGTCGCGTAGTGCGGTTGTCCCGGTAGTGTACGTTTAAAAGAAATCGCGTAGCGCACTGCTACATTAAAAATCCGAGTCTGTAGTGTCAGTCGTGAACTGCTCGTCGCGTAGTGCGGTTTTCCTGCGTAGTGTACGTTAAAAAGAAATCGCGTAGCGCACTGCTGATTTAAAAATCCGAGTCTGTAGTGTCAGTCGTGAACTGCTCGTCGCGTAGTGCGGTTCTCTCGCGTAGTGTTCGTTAAAAAGAAATCACGTAGCGCACTGCTGTTTTATAAATTAGAATTTGTAGTGACAGTCGTGAACTGCTCGTCGCGTAGTGCGGCTATCCCGGTAGTGTACGTTAAAAAGAAATCGCGTCGCGTAGTGCCTTTTGAATAATCCGAGTCTCGTAGTGTCAGTCGTGAGCTGCTCGTCGCGTAGTGCGGTTGTCGCGAGAAGTGTACCTTAAAAAGAATTCGCGCAGTGCCGTTTAAAAATCATTTTTTCGCGAGTGCATAACGTCAGCGTCCTCATCTCCATCGTCATCATAAACGCCATTATCATCGCCATCAACATCACCATTCCCATCTTCGGTATTATCGCAGAATATGTATGAATTATGGCTGGGAATTCGCTGAATGAGTGAGTCCCACGGGTAAAACCGTGGAAATTTTTTTTATTAACTAAAGAATGACCAAAAACCTATCAGTAGGTTACAGTTGGCCATTCTTCGGTTAAAATCATTTCTTGTTTTGTTTTTAATGTTTTTCAGATCCTCCGTATCGTCTATTTCTATTTTGCGCTTATTTTCTGTTTTTCATTAGGTTTAGATTGGCGTTATATGTAGGCTCTTTAGCTTTGTGAATTAGATAGTCATTATAGTTTTCGGTATTAGGTAGGGTATCATTTTCAGGTTTCTTAATTTCTTTTAAAATAAAGGGAATCACCTCAACTTCATTTTCCACGGAGATTCTATCTTCCCACACGTCCAGTTCAACTAATAAAGGCACATCTTAATTGAATTAACGTTCACTCTCTCGAGAGAAAGATGCATCTCAATTAATAACTAGAATCAAATACCATTTTCCCTTTTTTTTAAAATCGTATGTTTTTGGTAGAATCTTCGTATTAAATACCATTTTTGCCAGTTCTTGAAATTCCAAATTATAAAATGAAATATGGAAATATTTTGTTTGAAAAACCTTCCATATTTCAGGTTAAATACTCGTTTTTTCAAATTTTATTAACATTTCTTATTTTCAGGTGGAGTGGAAGCGGACTATTCCTAGTGGCAAAACAGTCCAATATCGATATATATTCGATATGGAATTCATAACAACCCTGTACCCTTTTCTCCATCAGTTGGAGAAAGACAAACCATTATTTGGAGTCAAACCGTCATCAGAGGAGGACGTACTGACAAATATCCTAATTATTTTTCTACTTTTCATACTTGCTTAATTTTTTTAAGTTTTAAGAGGGACAAGTATAGGGCAAGGCTGTCAACGAGTAAGGCTTAATTACCTGTCCGTTTACTTAAGTCCACATTTATTTAAATAATTTCAAGGATAGATAAATTTAATCTTATTATTTTCATTCATTGTTAATTCAAGTACAGGTGTTTATTGAGAAGTGGACTCTCGAGTGTCAACTGGCTCGGGCTGATCCTCCTTCAGTGACTATCAACTCTTACTTACTTTGTCCTTGTGGACTCTCGATGTTGGCTCATTAAGTTCACCTAATAGGGGTCCATCTTTATTGATGTGTAAATCGTTTCCTCGACGTAGTAGTTCTTCGTGTGACAACTCGGATCCACACCAAGGGACAAAGAAAGTAAGGGTTATTAGTCACTGAGGAGAGTATCAGCCGTGATCTGGTCGACCTTTGTGTGAATTAACATTCACGCTCGAGAGGAGGAAGCTTCTCAACTAACCGCTGGAAAGATGTAACAATTTCGTTAGCTTCTCTGTTCATTCTCTTTTTGTAGCATGCTTCATTAATTTATATCTTTGTCTGTCCTTGAAATTCCCAATTAGAATCTGAAATGTGGAAATATTTTCCTTGAAAATCCTTCCACATTTCGGGTGGAATACTCGTTTTTTCAATTTTATTTTTGTTTTCTTTCTGTTTCAGTTGGAGCGGGAGAGAGCCATGGATAGTGACCGCATTTTCCCAATATCGACATAAATCCAACACTAATCATGCGCCATTGCCATCCTGGGTTGGACCAAGTCAAACCCTCACTTGGAATCGGGACATCATCGGGAGAGGACGTACTGGCAAATAATTTATTTTTTTATTTCTCATACTTGTTTAATTTATTTTATGTTTTAGGAAGGACTCTTGTAGGACAAGGCTGTCAACGAGTAGGGCTTAATTACCAGTCCGTTTACTTAAGTCCACATTTATTTAAATAATTTCAAGGATAGATAAATTTAATCTTATTATTTTCATTCATTGTTAATTCAAGTACAGGTGTTTATTGAGAAGTGGACTCTCGAGTGTCAACTGGCTCGGGCTGATCCTCCTTCAGCGACTATCAACCCTTACTTACTTTGTCCTTGTGGACTCTCGACGTTGGCTCATTAAGTTCACCTAATAGGGGTCCATCTTTATTGATGTGTAAATCGTTTCCTCGACGTAGTAGTTCTTCGTGTGACAACTCGGATCCACACCAAGGGACAAAGAAAGTAAGGGTTATTAGTCACTGAGGAGAGTATCAGCCGTGATCTGGTCGACCTTTGTGTGAATTAACATTCACGCTCGAGAGGAGGAAGCTTCTCAACTAACCGCTGGAAAGAAGTAACAATTTAGTTAGTTTCTCTATTCATTCACTTTTTTTAGCATGCTTTATTAATTTATATCTTTGTCTGTCTTTGAAATTCCTAATTAGAATCTGAAATGTGGGAATATTTTCCTTGAAAATACTTCCACATTTCGGGTTGAATTCTCGTTTTTTTCCAAATTTATTCTAATTTTTTTGTTTGTTTCAGGTCGAGCGCTAGAGGACCATGGATAGTGACCCCGTATCCAATAACGATATAAACCCTATAACGAATCGACACCAATCATGCGCCATTGCCATCCTGGGTTGGAGTGAGTCAAACCATCATTCGGAATCGAGCCGTCGTTGGAGGAAGACGTACAGACAAATACATTCTTTTCTTATTTCTCATACTTGTTTAATTTATTTTATGTTTTAGGAAGGACGCTTAGAGGACAAGGCTACCAAGGAGTAGGAAGTAAACACTCTCCGTTTACTTAAGTCCACATTTATTTAAATAATTTCAAGGATAGGCAAATTTACTTTTATTACTTTCATTCATTGTTAATTCAAGTACAGGTGTTTATTGAGAAGTGGACTCTCGAGTGTCAACTGGCTCGGGCTGATCCTCCTTCAGTGACTATCAACTCTTACTTACTTTGTCCTTGTGGACTCTCGATGTTGGCTCATTAAGTTCACCTAATAGGGGTCCATCTTTATTGATGTGTAAATCGTTTCCTCGACGTAGTAGTTCTTCGTGTGACAACTCGGATCCACACCAAGGGACAAAGAAAGTAAGGGTTATTAGTCACTGAGGAGAGTATCAGCCGTGATCTGGTCGACCTTTGTGTGAATTAACATTCACGCTCGAGAGGAGGAAGCTTCTCAACTAACCGCTGGAAAGATGTAACAATTTCGTTAGCTTCTCTGTTCATTCACTTTTTGTAGCATGCTTCATTAATTTATATCTTTGTCTGTCCTTGAAATTCCCAATTAGAATCTGAAATGTGGAAATATTTTCCTTGAAAATCCTTCCACATTTCGGGTTAAATACTCGTTTTTTCAAGTATATTTTTGTTTTCTTTTTGTTTCAGGTGAGGCGGCGCCGCCTCCCTCCCCGACGGTGTGCCACCTTGTCGTGGTGGGGGGGCTCACTTCTACAAGATCCCTTCCGATTAGTAAATGATTCGAATTAATTTTCTGATCTTTGGGAATCTTGTAGAAGTGCCAAGAGCACACCACACCTTAACGGGAATCCATATACCAACATTACAGGGCGAAAACTATTTCGCATGCAGCGTCGTCATTTGTTGACGGATTGTAAAGTTATTACAGGTTTTTGGAAATGCCAGAAGCTTATCTACTAAGTTACGTTAGGAAAATTACAAAAAATGAAAAAAAATTTTTGTTTAAATAAATATATTAACATTATTGAGAAACAACAATTAAATCGCAAAATCCCCCAACGTACTTTACTAGATAATGTTCATACGTTTCCAAAAAGTCCACAAAAATGCAAATCTGTCAAGAAATGACGATGCTGCATGCAAAATAAATAATGGAAGAATTTCGTGTTCGGGAAGTCGCCAACACGAAATTCTTGAATTATTTATTTTGCATGCAGCATCGTCATTTCTTGACAGATTTGCATTTTTGTGGACTTTTTGGAAACGTATGAACATTATCTAGTAAAGTACGTTGGGGGATTTTGCGATTTAATTGTTGTTTCTCAATAATGTTAATATATTTATTTAAACAAAAATTTTTTTTCATTTTTTGTTAATTTTCCTAACGTAACTTAGTAGATAAGCTTCTGGCATTCCCAAAAACCTGTAATAACTTTACAATCCGTCAACAAATGACGACGCTGCATGCGAAATAGTTTTCGCCCTGTAATGTCGGTATATGGATTCCCGTTAATTATACTATAGTTTTCTTTCCCGGGTTGAATTATATTATTTAATTCATTACTACACTATCTGATGCCTGAGCTACATATGATTTAATTTCCCATTGTGTATATACGAGATAAGCGAGGATGAGTTATACATAGGCGCGCGTATTAGTACACTTCGGCCCAATAATCCTGTCCCAGGCAAGGGGAAGCGGAAATCAGAGGGGCGAGGGGATATCTAGGGAGTTTCTCCGTAGCTGTCAAATGGCGCGGTTAACCTTCGTTTTTGTATCATAGACAAAACTAATTTTTTCGGAAAAGTATTACGGCAAAAAGAAGGAAGGATTTTAATAAATAACAGAAGAAAATATATATCAGATGAGTATTAATTAATAAGAAAACATAAAAATTGTTGTACATTTTTAAGGAAATATACTTTGTGGTTATTTCATTTTTGTTACAGGTGAAATCCTGTTTCTAATGAGTTACAATTAAGGAAAGGAATACTTATATAACAATAAACGAAGAAGCATTTATATACGAATCATTTTTGTGTGGCCCAGTCATTTCAATAACTATTACGTAATGTTATCATAGTGAATATGTAAACGATTGGTGTATATACAACAAAGTCTTATTGTAAATTAATAATGATGTACGATAATGTTTTGATTCCTGTTATTATAAATTAAAGCTAGTTCAATTAAAATATTTTTATTTCATCCCTTTCCAAATTGTATACATAGTAATTACATATTCTCATAGTAATCATATATTCTTTATATTGCTAACAAAATTACAACTACTTTATGTTTGTAGAGGATAGATGTTTGTTGCAATGATTTTTATTATTTAACGTGAGACAAGTTAAATAGCGTTTCTGCAAATGTTGTATTGATCTTCCACATCCTTTTACATCTTACGTGATATTTATTTGCCTCATTAGTTCTTCCTAGTTTTTGACATATATCAATATTTCTTTACTATTTTTAAATAAACTTAGATATATCCTTTCTATTGACTAATTGATTCTATAAATGTTAAGATGATTGGTAAACGATTGTTCTATTAGTGGTTTTATTCACTTGCAACTGTTCAGTAATATCTACTGAACTTATTCCTCGATTCCACAGACTGATAACATTTCCTTTTTTCATTATCATTTTACTATTATTTGGCATTTTGCAATTAATTTTATAAAGAACCACTTATAAAACTGTTTAAGCTGTATCAGTCATAAAACAAAAGAAAGCAAATAATGTATCAGCCAAAGAACAAAGGAAAGCAACTACTGTTTTTATCTGCTAAACAAATGAAAACAAATACGTGTTTGTTTTCCTTTGTTTTATGGCTGATACAGCTTAAACAGTTTTATAAGTGGTTCTTTATAAAATAAATTGCAAAATGCCAAATAATAGTGATTTGTACATAAAAAAAGGAGAGGCTATTGGTCTGTGGAAGGGAGGAATGAGTTCAGTAGATATTGCTGAACAATTGCAATTGAGTAAAAGAACTATTAATCGATGGATTAAAAAATACAGTGAAGAAGGATATGCAGGACTAAAAGATAAAAGGATAAATAATAAAAGGCCGCGGATCACAACAGAAGAACAAAATAGGCAGATTGTTCGTGTAATGGATGAAGATCCTTTCCAGCCTTCCTGCAGTGTATTGAGCAAATTGGACTTTCGTGCTTCAAAAATGACTGTGCGCAGAAGACTCCATGAAGCTGGCATACATTGTCATCATGCTGCTCACAAAATTAAGCTATCTGAGTATCACAGGCAGCAGAGAATTGGATTTGCGTTACAGTATCTGACTGTGGAAGAAGAATTCTGGGATGACGTCATCTGGAGTGATGAAAAAGTATTTCAATCCTCCGAAGATGGGAGATTACACGTTTGGCGTCCAGATGCAGATAGGTATAATGACAAATATGTCTTGCCTACAAATAGGAGCAACAGGATTAGTGTTGCATTCTGGGGCTGGATATCAAAGCATGGTGTAGGTGAATTGGTTGCTATTGACACTAAAATGAATTCGGTGACTTACACTAGCCTTTTAGAGAACTGCATGCTGCCAAGCGTCCGAAGAAGATATCCCATCGAACAGGATCCATTAATAAAATTCGTTCAGGATAATTCAAGTGTGCACACATCGAACATGACCAGACAATGGTTTGATAGGCATCCTGACGTCCTTAAAATTAATTGGCCAGCCAGATCTCCAGATCTCAATGTCATAGAGAACATTTGGGGAATCATCGTGAAACGTTGGAGGCCTGAAGAAGAAAGGACAAAAGAAGCATTAAGGAGCCATGTAAAAAGAATGTGGCAAGAGCTAATTGATCAACCAGAGATATGCAGAAATCTTGTAAACTCTGTCCCAGGCCGTTTACACGAATTAGTAGCAGCAAATGGTTATGCACTGAGGTATTAATAATACTTACAGTTTTCTAACTTGCAGATCAAATGGCTGTACGGTGCAGGGGGTTTTAGTGGGTATACTTGGGGGTGGCGGCTTGGTTGAGACTGTCTTTTTTAAGACAATCAAAAAACCACTCCCCCCAGGGAAGTCTTGACCTTGAATGGGGTCTTTCCACATAATCCTGGCCTACAAAGACCAGGATATGCGTAACAGCATTTCCTCATGCACCTAAATCTAAAAAAACAAAAAAAAAAAATTCAATGTGTTATATGTATAGCAGTAGACAAAATAAATATAAAATATATATAAAATACATTACTTTATATTGTCATTAATTCATAATTGCCAAGTTCATTTTTAAGTTGACAGGTAACCTTAAACATTTCCATTGCTGTAGATGAATTAATATATATTGGGATGACTGTGCAACACCAGTAAGTGCGAGCGGTAGCCTACTTCTTTCCGATCCAGTTGAAAAAGAGATATTTATTTGCCACAATCAGACTTTTATCGAAAAGAGGAATTCATCTGTAATCAAATTAAAAAAACCACAAAGTATATTTTCTTAGCAATTTACAATTTAACGTGTTTTATTAATTAATACTTATCTGATCCTTTTCCTTCCTTTAATTATTAAAGTTCTTTATTCTTTTGCTGATCTTTGAGCAATTAGTTACAGTTCTGCTGACGTAAATAAGAACAGTTCTAAAATTTAACGGTGCTGACAAGAATTCACTAGATATCCCCTCGCCCCTCTGATTTCCTCTTCCCCTTGCCTGGGACAGGATTATTGGGCCGAAGTGTACTACATAGTAAGAGCGCTGGTGTCTTTTTAAAGCAGTTCCTAAATGCATCGAAACATTAGAAAAAGCCATACCTGGCATTGGGTAGAGGGTAAAGTGCCATAAAATTTTATAGTTACTTTCTAGGGATGGAGCTTTCGATGAGTAGACTATATTATAATGTATTTTGTGCGCATGCGTGCGAGTAGAAGAAACTTACGAACACAAGTAATCCAAAAATGTTTTCATGTAAATGTGTGTGCATTGATACTTACAGCTGAAATTAAAAGATTATAATAAGTAATATAGAAAGTTTGAGGCATAAAAGAATTAAAAGTATAATAACCATCTCTGTAAGAAAACCAAAGAGAAATGGCCTGTCATTCACTATACATATTGATGCCATATGGCATATGCACAAAGAATATAACAAAAATACTTTTAGATAAGTATATCTTTTGTATATAATAAGTGCATATTCAAGAATAAATCTTTTGTATGCTTTGTGGATGTATTTTGTTTATTTTACAGATTTAATCATTTATTTATTGTAAGCCATCTTCAATTTTTTATTGATCTGAAGTTTACATAGAATGGAAATCTCCCACAGAATAATTTCCATACCCTTCGACAAAGAGTGAAAGATCAACTTAGTAATTTTTGACATATTGTCTAACAATAGCATGTTATATATTGTGTTTATATGCTTGATTAACACTAATACTTTACATATCGAAAGTACTCTTGACTATTTAATTAGAAAAATTTCATCATACAGTCTTAGGTCTAGTTGAGATAGTGTCTTTAATAGGTCTGTTGATTTGATATTATTTGTAATATTCTAATGTATTTTTCATATTATTATTATATGTCGAGTTTCGAAGCTGCAATTAAGATCCTCATACCGTGTTTAATGATTACAGGAAGTTCAACTTATATATAAAAGAAGAAAATATTTGGAATTGTCATACAAGAATGAGATAAGGAAATGGAGGAATTTTTACCAGCAGCCATAAAGGAAATTTCACAAGTATTTTCTGAACGGTGTGAAAAGATGAGAACAATTCAACAACTCCTATGGTAGCATGTGTGGTATCTATGCTATTATTGTAATATGTATAGTTTGCTACGACTTTATATCTTCAACAATAACACAGACCTGGAAAATTCAATTTTCTCAGTTTCAAGAATGGACGGGAAGGAGGGGGGGGGGGCAATTCTTCCATTTTTTTTACTGAATATGAATGTGGCTTTGAAATTTGTCTATCACATCAGGTGTTTTGAAATATCAGTTAAATGGCTGAAAAACGGCTGTTTTCCTCAGTTTATGATTTTTATTTTAGAGAACAAATTTTCTTTTTGTAAATTACCACTATTGCATCGCATCCTGCTAGTATAATAAGTTTTGAAAATGGATTTTAAAGCTAACGAATAATACTATATGGTTTAATTGTGGAATTTAAACAAAATTCGTTCTCTGAAGTAAAATAATGAAAATGGCGAAAAAAGCCATTTTGTACTATTTAAGCTAAAAATTAAAAAAAAATCTGATTTACTGGAGTAATTTCAAAATCAGGTTCGTTTACAACACAATAAGATCTACAAGAATCGTCTCCGACCATTTTTAAAAATGAGGAAAATGAGATTTGGCACGTCTGTGTAAATATTTATTAAAATAAAGTGTATTAATTACTTTTCATATTATAAAAAAGAGGAATATAAAAAGCAACTTTAAAATAAAATAAGTAACAGCTATAACACTAGTGAGATTAGACTGTTAAAATCTGGGTGTAGATAAGTGATGCTGAAATTATAAGGTTCTCAAAGGCGAGTGTTTAGAAAGGCTATAACTATTATTCTTCATCAAAAATATCTTCAGCTTTAGTGTAGAAAACATTAAAATTGTGTAATATGAAAAGGGGAATTTGTAAACGATTATATGGTATCATAAAAAATAATAGTAAAGCATTACGTAATTTATGAAAAAAAAATTATTTTATTGAAGACGAAGAAACACTAAAAAAGGAATACAAATATTTGTTTAAACATGCATACAAGTTTGACCTATTTATGAGTTCGCTCCTTAGTAAAGGATAATATTAAACACGTCAATGTATCCACTAAATTGTGTAGACATGCATAATCAAAATGTGTTTGTATGTTTTCTGAATAAGTTTTATTTAATTTCAATAAAAAATAAGAATAGTTTGCATTTCAAAACTATTATACAGTCAACATTTTGTAACTGAAAGAAAAAATATATGATTTCATAATCTCCAAATTAACCTCATACAGTACATAAATGTTTAAGGAAGGATGAACATTACTATATCATATTATTTTATAGTTGATGAGACGGTAGAGGGCATGTGCTGCATAATATAAACTACTCACCCAAAGTTCCTTAAATTTGCTATAGGAAAATATTATGGCACTTTACCCTCTACCCTGGCATTGGTTGTATCCCGCAAGGACAGAAACTGTAGCGTAGGATCCCGCAGTGAACAGAAACTATAGCGTAGGATCCCGCAGGGAACAGAAACTGTAGCGTAGTATCCTAAGGATACTACGCTATAGGAAAATTATACTACGGTAGTATAATTATACTACACTTGGCAACGCTGCTGGCGGTACTGCCTGGCTTATAGTTTTTTAGTTTGCTTTTATCAGCTGTTGATTTTACTAGGTTAGGTTACCGGTTACCTGAGGTTACTACATCTCTTACATCTTGTGATTAAATTCTTTCACCTTTAATCGCGTTATTGATAGAGAGGTTAAACAAAAATGATCTATAAAGGATAATAGAGTAGAGAGAAAGAAATATATATATATATATATATATAGAGAGAGAGAGGGTGGAGGAGCTGTGGTTGACAGAAACTGTGAGAAATATTACAGCTTCAAGCCTAATAACATTATGTTATAATAGTTATTTTACAATTAAAGTATACAGCATGATTTTTATATTTGTGTTAACAATATTTAATTTTATTACTAAAAACGAAGGTTTAATGATTTCAAGACCTCCAAAATTATTGGTTGTGTCCTTTGATGGATTTAGGTAATTTCTATTTCATTTTATTTTATAAACTTTATTAATTAAAACGTATATTATTTCATTTTACAGGTATGATTATTTTGATAGAAATTTGACACCATTTATGAATAAATTGAAGCATCAAAGTACACATGTTGATTATATGATGAATATGTTTCTTACTAAAACTTTTCCAAATCATCATACAATTGCAACTGGATTTTATGTAGAAACTCATGGTGTAATAGATATTGAATTTATTGATTCTGCTACAAAGAAGAAAGTTGATGATAGATATGAGCTTTATCATTATAATAAAAATGTTCTTCCTATTTGGGTAAAATATGGAGTAATTTGTTATTTCTTAATGAGAATAATAGTAATTACTTATTTTTGTTAATTCGTTGATCTATTTTTCTTTAAAACATGTTCAGACAATTAATGAAAAAGCAGGAGTTGGAAGACGTAGTGGAACAATGATGTGGCCTGGTTGTACATTTGAGTATGAAGGAATTGTACCTACTTTCTCAAAGGTATATATATATATGTATATATATAATATGTTTTTAGATTTAAAAGATTAATATGTTTTTAATAATATTTTTTAGAAATTTAATAGTAGAGTTTCATTGACAAAGAGGGTAGATACACTAATATCTTGGTTTACACATCCTGTAAGTCCAATTAATCTCGGTATACTATATATTGAAGAGCCAGATAATCATGGTCATGCTATTGGAATATATGACCCTAAATTCAATGAGATTCTTACAAAATTGGACAACTTAACGGAATATCTACATAAAAAGCTTGAGAGCTATGAGCTAGAAGATGTTAATGTTATCTACTTAAGTGATCATGGAATGAGCACTGTCTCCATGAATACAATTATAAATTTGACTAAATATATTAATGAAAGTGATTATGTATGGTTTGGCCTTGCTACTGCAAGACATATTTATCCTAATCATGGTAAATTTTATTTATAGGAAAAATTGTACTACAAAATTCTTGCCACTCTCAATTTCAGGAAAGGAAGAATTAATATACAAAAATTTAAAAGCAGCAGCTAATCAAACAAGACAATTTCAAGTATACAAGAAAGAAGAGATACCTGAAAGATTTCGTTATAGTGACAATCCTCGTATTGGTCCTATTTTTATTGTAGCAGAACTTGGACATGTTTTTAATGATTTTTATCATGAAATAGATTATTACAAAAAACATTGGAACATTACAGGTAATTTTTGAATCATTTTTAACAAATCTCATTGCTAGAGTTGCAATGCTTTGTATCTTTTTGTTTAGTTACTAATACAACAGAGTTTGGACTACATGGATACAGCAATGACGTCAAAGATATGCATCCATTTTTTTTTGCTAAGGGACCAGCGTTTATATCAGAATGTAAAGTTGAGCCATTTAATAACACAGATTTATTTCCATTATTTTGCAAAATACTTGAATTAGACTGTCCTGTGGTTAATGGGACTTACTCATCACTTAGTAAATGTCTTAAAATTAAAGTTAGAAATAATACAATTACTGGCTATAGATTGATATGTAAGTGAAACAATTTATTGCTAATCAGTATAAGTTATTTTTTTCTAAATGCCAACTAATATTTAATTTTTAGTTGTTGCAATTACTCTTGTTACAACTCTTATGGGAATTATAGCTGTATTGAAATTACTTTTAGTAAGAAAATGAAAAAAACTGTAAGTACAATATTTTTATATAGCATTGTTATTTTAATATTAATTAAATGTTAATCTTTTGTAGCTTTAAAAGAATGAATAAAAATTCATTTTTTAAGAGCAATAAGCATATTGTTAGTCTTATGCTTAATAGTAAACAAAAATTAAATGACTGTTTCATCTTTTTATACTCATTTTAAAATAAAAGTTACATAGTTATATACTTATAAACCTTAAAAAGTGTAACAATCTGATGCCACTTAGCCTTCCTTATATGAATTTAAAAAATCTGTGATTTTAGGGGATTAAGATTTTTTGTTAAAATAATTTTATGTTGATCTTAATTTAATGCTAGCAATACATTTTACTATAAGTATTATTGAAATTATTTCAGCATTAGACATAGTTGCTAACACAAAATTATACTTTTTACTTGCAATGTTGATATTGAAAAGTTTTGTATAGAAATTATTTGGTACTTTACTAGTTAATTATATAAACCTGAGATTATTAATCTTATTATTTGTGTAATATAGATAAAAAATAAAAGTTCATTATATTTATTTACATCTAAAACTTTAAACTTTCCCATGCTTAAAGGTTTAAACTGTTATACTAAGCAACACAAGCTATAATATACAATCCTATATAAACAGATTTTTTTTTGCAGCATTGCTGAACTGGCGGAATTAAGTTGAAATAAGACATACCTGTTTAAATGTTTTCTTTCATTTTAACCGATTAAACTAATGTGCACTAATGCAACAGTGTACAGAAAAAATGGACCTAATAGTATATTCCTTTTGAAACACCTCTATACATATAACACCAGTAATGAAAATTATGGGAATAAGAAAATCTCACTTTTGACTCCTTTATCCATATGAGCATAGGGAATGAGGGTAGTAATATTCATGATGGGAGTTCTGAATTCTTACATTTCATCCAAAGATAACACTCGTTTTTACGAGACTGACCCTAAATAAAAAAGGCCCTATTTCACAGTCGGGCTCATTGATCGTGTTAGTTTTTGTTTTTATGCTTAATTGGCCCAGCTTAATAGTGTCCATTACTCAATGTAATTCAAAAATTCCAATGGGCCCACAGGTCTAGTCTAGTGTACATATGTACATACTACTGTGACTACTGTGTAGTGTGTAGTCACTGTAGTCAGTCCAGTCCAAATATCAAACCTGTGTGCTTATTCCGTATCCTGGACTCACGTCCACTGAAGTCCACTCACGTTTGCAAGTGGCTACTGCCGCTACAGTCTACACTACAGCACACTACAGACTACAGGTCTACAGGCTGCTGGCCTGCTAGAGTGCTAACTGCTAGTTAGTAGCAGTTAGTAGTTGCTTTGCTACAGGCTACTGGCCAGTGGCCAGTGGGCGGCCAGTTGAGGTTGAGTTGGCTCGTGGGCCGTGGCCGTGCGGTATAAAGCCGTGGTTTGTGTGTGATGACTGTGATGCATTGTGGCACTGGGTTGGTTAACTTGGTTAGAGAGATAGATGATAAATGCAGATAGATGATGGAAGAAAAGACAGAGCAGGAGCAGACCGAGCAGACGATCATCAACGACGATGAATGGAGCGTGTGGAGCGTACACAATAAAGAGGTGAAAGATAGTAAAGGTAAATCAAGTCAAAATTGTATAATAGATTTACAAATTTCTCCATTAATACTCACTGAACTCCTCGTAGATTAAAGTCAATCTCGATTTGTGCGAATCATTCGTGAAAGTGCAAGATTACTGGGCTAAACTCATTTCGATATATGCAATCCATTAACCTAACTTAAATCAAAGTATTTGCAGTTTAATATTGTTTTATTAGGCTTTTATAAGTAACTCTTTTAAAATATTTGCCATATTTGAACTCATGTAGCCTAGGCACGAGTAATATGCTGATAAAACTATTAGCTGATACTTAAAATTTGCCATAATTTTGTAATATAATAATTGTAAAATAATATTTATTTTTTGTTTTAGATGTAGGGAGAGTGCAATATAATAAAAGCATAATGCAGTCTCAGCAACCAACTCCTAGAAAATTACCTGTTTTTGTATTTCCCCAAAGCATAAGTTTTTATTTGGATGATCAGTCTACACATAAACAAGTTTTAACTTTGTATAATCCATATGATTTTTCAGTTAAATTTAGAGGTAATTTTAAAATTATAAATTTATATATTAGAGAAATGCACAGAGTACTTTAAAAAATATACATTTTTACAGTGCTTTCTAGAAATCCACAAAAGTTCAAAGTTCATGATCCTGAAGGAAGCATAAAGCCAAGATGTTGCGTTGATGTGGTTATTAGACATATGGCTATAATAAGTAGTAATTGCAATATTACTGATAAATTTAGAATACTGATGTTTGAACTTCCTTCGAAACAGGTCAATAAAAATTATATTTTCCTTCATTATTTGAATCAATTGATATTTAGGTGGTGTTAATTATTTTATTTTTGTTGTAGTATATGGGGAAAAGATATGTCGAAGCAACATTATTTGCAACAAATACAGATACTGCTGATAGGTCAACACCTGATTTGGATTGCCTTCAACCGCTTTCCACAAATGAGAGTAAACAATATCAGTCATATGAGTTAGTAGCTCATAGTAAAAATCTTGATAGTAAGTAGTTATATAAATAAGAGATTTACTGTTTTTCATATTCTCTACTTACATTCTAAATAGTAATTACTATTAACTAGATTACTTATATTGGCAGTGCTACACTGTGTGTTGCATGTCATTCAGAAACTATAATCAATTTATAAATAAATTTAGCTAAGTTGTGATATTATTTACATTGGGAGGTTTGCAATATGAAAAGTTATTGTCTTTAAATAAAAGCAATTTGAACTGTGTATTTTTCAAAGAATTGGATCGAAAAATTGTCGTGCCAATCTTTGGATAAAAGATAGTAATGTCTTTAAACTGTTGGGAAAGGAGGTTAATTTTGTAATATTAAATTTTAGAAAGATTTATATTTTTAAACATTTTTTTATTTAAGAAAAAAATTTTGTTTATTTCATAAAATATAATAGTAATTGTGTAATTATTGTAAATATGGTAATGATATGCTTTAGGAATTTTGGTCACATTGTTTCAACATCTAGTTAATATTATTATTCAGTGATTAATGTTCTAAATCATTTAAATTAAAATACTTTAATTTACTTTCATACTTCTTTTCAGAAGGAACAAATTATGTGGCAATAATTGTTGGAATTATTTGCATAGCTGGACTACTTTTACCTACGGAAGGAGAGCAGAACCTTAGAGTGCCTGAATATTTTCATGCTTCTCTAAATTTTAAATTGATATGTTCATTTGTCTTAGGTAAAGTAAACAATAAAGTTATACATTGTACAGAGAAATAATTTTTTTTTTTGCAGGTATGGTTACAATAATCATTTTAAGGCTATAACTTATTATAAAGATTCTGACTTGATAAAAGTTAAAATCAGTGTCATCAGGAAAAAGCACAAGAACTTTTTAAAATATACTTTTTTATCGTATTGTACATACCCAAGTCTAGTCTGTAAACATTAAGTAACAGATTATATTTTAAATAACATTGACATTTATACATTAAGAATATACATACTATCCAAACTTTTTTTCCACATGTAGTATATAAATTATTTTTCTTCTGTATATTTTCATTTTCTTCTGTTATTATGTATATGAAAGTCTATGTACATATATTTACCTTTATAAGAAAATATAAAAAAATATGTATGAAAATATAAGCAGAATGTTTATACAATAATTTCGAATTGTTTATCATAACATTGATAAAGCTTTACAATGTACAATAAAAGTTTAAAAATCGATTAACCAATAATATACATACATGTATTTCAAAGAGGAAGTAATTTTATATACAAAATCACGAGATGATTTTATTTGAAAATGATATTTGAAAATTAATTTATTTTTGCAGTCATTTAATTTTTAAATTAGATATTTTTTCAACTGATTTCATTGCTAATAATTGCATACAGAACACATAATTTGTTTCTGAAATAACTGTCACAAGTCATCTACTAATCGTTTATTAGCAATGAATGCTTATTATTTACATAAGTTACAGAAGACACTTGTGAGTAACTAGTTGAGTTAAGTGAACAAATCGTGTTTAAATTCTTTGATAGCATAATCTTTCTAAACCAAGAAGAGAATTGTTGTTGAAAATAAGTATTTCCTGTATTAAATCAACATTTTTTAGTATTTCTATAATAATTCTTATTTGAAAGAAACAGTTACCTGTAATTAAACCAAGTAGTTTTATTAGGCTTTTAGAGTAGAATTAATTTAAACCCGATGAACATTTTTTAAACTGTCATTATGGGTTTTATATTCCATGGAGGCACTAGCAGGTAGATGTAAAACTCTCCTTAAAGTATCTCTAATCCTCGCTGTTGTTGCTACATCTGATGCTGTTTTATTCCATACACATATTATATCTTCCTAAAAAAATAATTTTATTCATATTAAAATTTAAAAAGTATATTCATGGGTAACTGACCAAATTATTTTACCTGAAACCTTATAGATACAACAGCTCCACATATTTCCTCTCCTACCATAAATTGTTCCCCTAATATGGCTAATATAAGATTTTCCCAACATCTACATACTATGCCTTTTCTTAGTCTCACTATCCATTTTCCTCCTTTTTGATTTGCTTCATCCTAAAGAAAAAATATTACTATAATCGCATTTGTTTAATTTAATCTTTTTTTTTTAAATAAATACTAACCTCCCACATGGGTTTGATACCCACTTTGAATAAATGAAAGTCTGTATGTATTGGGACCTCAGATGGTCTTATTAAATGACTATAAAGTCCCCAAAATTGCTCTACACTTGCAAACCTACCAATCAACTTCAAATTCTGATCATAGTTTTGTATATTTGATTGTTTACCAAGACTTCGCCTGCTATACCATATTGCATAAGCATATTGTAATTTGTGCTCATTTGGATTAATTTCAATAGGTGGCTTTGGAAGAAATTAAAATGTATTAGAAACTTTAAACCTTTTGTTTATAATTGAGATTTTAATATAATTTTAATTACCAGTATATCCTTTTCAGTTTTCTGATTATCCTTTGTTTGATTATCATCATCCCCACTATCCTCATTAGTCTTTAATCTGTAACTACCATTAAGATTTAATAATATAATATAGAGTTTATGTTTAAAGTATTATGAATTAAGAAAATAAAGTTTCAGTGAAGGCTGTTATTGATCACTATTATCGTGTATTTTATATGTTGCTTTGAATTGAATTTGTATCATCTAACACAAGAATTAAGATAAATTGCTAAAAATTAAAATCGCGCCGAATTGTTTACTTCGTGATAAATGTCATTCAGATGTATTATAGATTTTAATTAAATTAAAGCTTCTATTTTAAAAATTACAAAAGACATACACAATATGTAAATTTTATTTTCATGAAAGGAAATAGTAATTTTCCGCAAGAACTTATTGCGGCTAAAGCAGGCTTAACCTCAAAAGTTTTAACGAAATAAAATTCAACGGAAGAAGCATTTAACTTACGTTTCAAATTTATTAGACATATTTCTAGTGAAAGTACAAAAAGTTCTGTATATATATTTATATATATATATATATATATATATATATATGTACGAATGTAAATAATAATATTGACAAGATTCTATAAATAATATACTAGACAAGTAGGAATAAAAATACAGAAGCGTTAAGAGCTTTTTATTTTTTTACACGTTGAATTCTTTCATCTGTGTATATAATTCGATGAACTGTATTTTTTATTGAGACTGACTACTACGCAACTACGTTACACTTGACTACAATACAATACATGATGAACACAACTTATCATCTTATACACAGTATATACACATGCACACACACAATATAGATACTCTGGTCTCTGACTGAATTGTTGTCTGAAAGTCAATTGAAGTAATTGAACTACGGAAAGGAATCTAAAATCCTTCCTAAGGTGTGTTCATGCATGGAAGACGTTATTGAGCGATATTGGTGCTCTACCTGGGCCGTATTTAGGGGTAATATAATACATAGAAAAAGCAAGCGATAAGCTTTATGTACAAAAGGATGGGCAAAAAACTGAGTGGAAATTTCAATTGGCTCTTTTTTAGATTTTTAACCGTTCGGTTGTATGTACATACAATAGGCCGGCCTGTGTGTGCTTCTCTATTACATTGGCCCTTAGGATGAACTGACCCCACATTCTGTAACTTTAAACGAAAATTTTCGGTATCGGCATAGACCGAAAGCAATATATATGTATAGATATATATTCATCATTATGTAACATTCACGTACCGATATTTATCATTAACTTCGACCTAAAAATGATACCAAAATTTGTAGATGAGAGTTACAAAATGGAAAACGCCCTAAGGGTGAACCCTACCAAGTCGGGTTAACTTAACCCAAAGTTAAAGTGGTATAGTTAATGTAACGGGAACTATACTACTTTAAGTAGTTACTGGTTGTTAGTGATACAGTTCATGTTACGTGTACTATATTAATTTAATTAATTAACCTTTGGTAGGACTCAGACTAAGGGTGAGACCCGGTGAGATTCACCAAGTCCGGCTTGGGGCTAGCCGGGCTAAACTCATACATACAGCTCATGTAACGGAAACTATACTACTTTAGGCCGAAAGTTATCATGTATTAGCTTGGCTACTGGCTAGCCCTCAAGCCGGGCTTGGTGAACCGTGAACCTCACCCTAAGGCCCGGTTCCACAATCCACAAGCCTTTTTTGATCTGGATTAAGTTAATTTTGCTATATTTTATGTCACATAGAATATAGTATAATTAACTTAATCCAGATTAAACAAGGCTTGTGGAACCGATCCTAAGAGGGGGCTACCAATGAAATGGAAAAACTGGCCCTAAGGTTGGTGATTGGTGTAATCAGCCCTCATGGAATCAATTTCTTTACAAATAGAAAGAAAAGAACCTCTTTTCCATAATTTTCCACACCTCAATTGTGTATACATAAGTATGTATACCACGAAGATAACTTTTCTTTACAAACTTCTATAAATTTAAAAATGCTATATTCTACGTCACCTATAATATAGCATATTTAACTCAATGTGATTTGGTTTTACTTGCCTAGTTTTTCAAGTTTGGCCCTGATAAAGCGCCAAAGAAAGCACAGAAAAATGTCATCTTTCTTAGAAAATATTCAAATTCCTAACTGTGTTTGGTTTGAGAGTGGAGAAAAACGCAATGCATTAGTTTCTATGCTAGCTGGAACTTTGGTAAACCTTTCCCTGTTTCTACGTAAGATTAAACAATGCCTATTTTTCAATAAATTTTATCCAATTGTATCTTTTCTTATTTTCTGCAGCAGATTTACTTATTAAAAAATTGATTTATTATCGATAATTTTTGGCTAAATAAAAATAGTCTACTACTGAATATATTCTGTACTTATAACCTTTAATAAAAAAAACCTATCAAATGTTTCCTACAGTTTTTTATAGGATGGTGGTTCATAATTGATGCTGATGCACTTTATCCAACTGAAACAAACAAATCATACCATGTCTGTGGAGTGTTTGGTACTATATCCCTTTTCATGTAAGTTTTTGTCTTAGTTGAAATTTATAATTTTTATAATCAAGCATGACAATGAGTTTCAAGCTTAAACCTTTATTTACTATCTGTAGGATCAATTCTGTTAAGAATTCTCAAATTAGAGACTCTTATAATGGTGGATGTCTCGGGGCTAGGGGTTCCAGAGTATGGCTATTCATTGGATTTGTAATGGGATTCGCAGCAGTCATTGCTGCTTGTTGGATTCTAGTTGCAGATTTCTTATCTGCTGGTATGCTGAATCGGTCAATATATAATTAATAAATTTATGTTTTTATATGTTTTAATTAATCTTATAACTTAGGAGCTCCACATTACTGGCCTGGAGTAGGACTGTTCCTTCAAAATGTCTTTATATTCTTAGCATCTCTAATATACAAATTTGGCAGAACAGAGGATATATGGGAATAGAAAATTTTTCTACCTGCATATAATCTATTTATATTTAATTTTAAAACTTGAAGAACAAACAAATAACATATGCTATATAAATAAGATTGGGTGAAAAACTGGTGAAACTCATTTTTTATATCTTTATATATATATATATATATATAAATTTTGGTTTAGCACTCATTGTTTCATTATCCTCCTCAGTTGTGATATTCATTATAACATTACCCTTTGCTTGTTACAAAAAAATCATTAAATGTTTCAGAATTAAATTTAATAAAGTGTATAGATACATGTAGTTAAGACGACACAAGCAACCAATTAAAAAGTAATGTATAACGTCTTTATAATATAAATACTTAATTATTAAACCTTCCTTTTTAACTCTTATAAAAACAAAAAACGTTTAGTAAAATTTAGAATAAAATTAAAAATGAAATTTTAGCCTTGGCTAAAAAGATAAATATGTTTCTTCAATGTAAAAAAAAAGCGAAATAAGTTTTTATTTTATAACATTAATATATTAGCGGGAAATTTTGAAAAATATGATGAAAAATCTGAAATTCCTGTGATTTGTCTACGCGGACCAATAGAATGCAAGTGTTGAGGGGCTATTTACCAATGGTATTTTGCCACACAAACACATGGCCGGTGTGCCGTCCGGTGCAGTTCGTTCAGTCGACGAAAACTGAGTAAAGAATTGAAGAGCAACGTGCTGTTTTTTGTTAGTTTTAAGATTTCAAACATTTGTAATGTTTGTACGTATATATTATTGATGATATAAAAGTGATAAGATTTATTTAATTTAGTAATAATTCACGAAGTATAACACAAAGGTAAGAAAAACTTAGTTTTTAATTCGGCAAGTTCTCGAAAATTCGTATAGCCGGTTATTATAACTAAGTTTAATAATGATAGCGCTGTATTTTAACAATTTATTGTTTGAAAGTAATACTTTTTTTTTACTGCAATGGTATTAACATGTTTTTTTGCAGATGGAAATTTTAAAAAGTAGGATGTTCCTTGTTACAGCTGTACTTGTTATGTTAGCCTTTTTTACAAGTACAAGCGAATCCGTGGCTGTAATGAGTATTGATATAGGAAGCGAATGGATGAAAGTTGCTATTGTTTCGGTACGAAATATTTTTATATCTTTTCAGCCAATAGATCTTTCTGTCATTTACTAATTATGAATTATTTTCTATAGCCTGGAGTTCCTATGGAGATTGCTTTGAATAAAGAGTCCAAAAGGAAAACTCCAGCTGTTATAGCATTTAGAAATGGAGAAAGAAGTTTTGGTGAAGATGCACAAGTGATAGGAAAGAGATTTCCACAGAACACTTTTTCTTACATTTTAGATCTTTTAGGAAAGCCTATAGATAATCCCATTGTTCAACTTTTTCTGAAAAGATTTCCATATTATAATATTATTGCTGACACTGAAAGAAATACTATTGCCTTTAGATTAAGTGAGAATGTAACTTATACTCCAGAAGAGCTTTTAGCACAAATACTTCATAAAGGCAAAGAGTTTGCAGAAATTTCAGCTGGACAAAAAATCAATAAAGCTGTTATAACTGTACCTGGATTTTTTAATCAAGCAGAGAGAAGAGCTTTGTATCAAGCTGCTGAGCTAGCAGATCTCAAAGTTTTGCAACTGATAAATGATTACACAGCAGTGGCACTAAATTATGGAATATTCCGCAGGAAAGAAATAAATGATTCTGCACATTATATTATATTCTATGATATGGGTGCTAGCAGTACCACAGCAACAGTTGTGAGCTACCAAAATGTCAAAACAAAAGAGAAAGGTTTCGTAGAAACCTATCCCCATGTTAATATATTAGGAGTAGGCTATGACCGCACTCTTGGTGGTCTAGAAATTCAAATAAGACTACAACAATATTTGGCAAAAGAGTTTGATGCTATGAATAAAACATCTAGTTCTGTGCTTAAGAATCCTAGAGCAATGGCTAAGCTTTTTAGCGAAGCTGGCAGAGTAAAAAATGTATTAAGTGCAAATGCTGATCATTTTGCTCAAGTAGAAGGTTTGCTAGATGAGAAAGATTTTAAATTCCAAGTTACTAGAGAAAAATTGGAAGAGATTTGTGCAGATATCTTTGAGCGTGTAGCGAATCCGGTAAAGATTGCTCTAGAAACTTCAGGTGAGTTATAATAATTAATTTTATTCATTTACTTTTTGTTATGATTAAGTAATTATTATTTAATACAGGTTTAACAATGGATATTATATCCCACGTTGTACTGGTTGGAGCTGGTACAAGAATGCCAAAAATTCAAGATAAGCTAACTGAATATGTAAAGACTGAATTATCGAAAAACATTAACACGGATGAAGCAGCTGCTTTAGGTGCTGTTTACAGAGCAGCAGATCTTAGTCAAGGTTTCCAAGTAAAAAAATTTGTGACAAAAGATGCAGTTTTATTCCCAATTCAGATTATTTACGACAGGAGAACCGAGGATAAAATTAAACAAGTCAAACGCACATTATTTAGCAAAATGAACGCTTATCCACAAAAAAAAATTATCACATTTATCAAGCATACAGACGATTTTGAATTTAACGTTAACTATGCTGAATTAGATTACTTGCCCCCATATGAAATTACGTATGTATCTTATTAAATTAGTATAAATTTTGTCCATAGTAAAAATAATACAATTTTTTGACAGTTTTGCAATTCTTTTAGTGCTATTGGCAATTTGAACTTATCAGTTGTTACCCTGGATGGTGTTTCTGCTGCTTTAGAAAAGCACATAAAGGAAGGTGGTGAGAGCAAAGGTATCAAAGCACATTTTGCTGTTGATGATAGCGGAATTTTAAATTTAGTTAATGTGGAATTGGTATCGGAAAAATCTGGAGTAATCTCTGATGAAGAGGAAAGTACGTTTTCCAAACTCGGCTCAACCATCAGCAAGCTTTTTGCAGGTTGTAATAGATAAAATGCTCACATCTGAAAATTTCCCAAATTTTCACTCAAAAGTTTCTTTGATAATGTTTTATAAAATGATTTCAGGCTCAGAAAATAAGGAAACGGATGGTAAGGTGGAGGATCAGCCTAAAGAGGACGTGAAACCTGTTCATGAGGATTCGGAATATCCTAGATTGCAAAAGGAAGGGGAGGATAGTAAGACTGAGAAGAAAAATGAAACGAAATATCCCGAAGAAAGTAAAATGAACAAAACCGAGAAGATGGAAAAGGATAAGAAGCCTACAATCGTCACAATTAAAGAACCAATCAATGCTAAGGAGGAGAAATTAGGACCTCAAATATTGGCTGGTGAAAAATATCAGGAGTCTCTTGAAAAGTAAGTTTAATAAGTTTTAATTTACTCTTTCACACCAGTCAGCGAAGCTTTTTCAACGTGGCTTAAATTTTAGAATTCGTCAATTGAATTTGCATGATATGGAAAAGACCAGACGAGAAACAGCATTGAATAATTTAGAATCATTCGTTATCGATGCTCAACAAAAATTGGCGACCGAAGAGTATAAATCGGCGAGTACAGAAAAAGAGGCTGAAGAAATTTTAAAAGCCTGCACAGAGATATCTGATTGGCTGTACGAAGAGGGGTTTGATGTTGATGCTGAAACTTATGAGAATAAATTACAAGAGTTGCATAAGTTGACAAACGATCTCTATGAACGTGTTTTTGAGCACAGGGAACGCCCCGAGGTTCTTAAGGGAATGGTCTCTATGCTAAATGGATCTAACGTTTTTCTTGTCAACATGAAAAACATTAATATGACTAATGAAATATTTACTATTGTTGAAATTGAAACATTGGAGAAAGTCATCAATGAGACCCAGGTAATCTTCTGTAGCTTTCAGTATTTCCTAGGGTTTTAATGATAGTGCATATCAATAATTAACAGGATTTTTTTTTTTTAGGAATTTTATAACAAAGTAGTAAAAACTGTGGCAGAAACACCAATTAACGAACCAATAAAGTACAAAGTGCGAGACATAGCGAATAAAATGGCAATTTTGGATAGAGAAGTTAAGTATTTGATAAATAAAGCAAAAATCTGGAGGCCGAAGCAGGATGCGTCGAAAAATCAGACAGAAGAAACGGAGGAACAGAACAAGGATAAAGAAGTTAAGAATGCAGAATCTGAATCAACAACAGAAAATTTAACGGATGACACAATAGTTTCGGAAAGTGAAGCGAAAGAAGATGCGAATGAAAAGGTACATCAAGAACTATAAAGATATTTTATTAAATGTGATTTAAAAAACATTTTGTTCGCTCGGCTTGAAGTCGATGAAGAAATTAGGCAATTTTCATGAAATAGGACTTGATTAGCATATATTTACGTGAACAATCAAATATGCAATATCGTAATGTTCATTTAAAATGAGTGAAACGAACGATGCAAAGTTTGATTTACTTAGTATGAATATTGAAATATACCAGCGTTTTTTGTGAATTGTAATTATGCAATTTGTTCACAACATCTTTTGTGGATAATTTGGTCGAAAAGATGTTGAGGTGATCATTGTTGAGTTGACCAATAATAATTTTTGCTAGTTAATTAATCTCCACAAGTCTCAACACATTGATCAGCTCTTTTACCCATAATTATGTATAATTCAATTACTTTTAAGTCTGTCTATCATATGTCGCCTGGCATATGTAAATACTTTGTAGATTTTCAGACTTCCTAAAAAATTCCAAATGTATTATATTTAGAAAACAGTTTTTAATTTTATACTCTGTTCTGAAGATGTTCGTACAAAAAGAGGAATTTTTCACAAATGCTGCCTAAATATTTAATATGCATTTGTACCACAGTTGAACCTTAACTTTACTCCTAATCGTCAATCACTAAATTAACACTGGTGTGTAATACGCGCTAGTTAAATAAATTAATTTTATAGATTAATTTAAGCTCATTTAAAAGCATCTTTTAACTTGACTATGTAAAACAATGTGATAAAGAGTTTGGGATTATTTAAGCAAATTAAATTGTATACAGGGTTTTCGTTGAACGGCGGCATGTAAGATTCATGTTATTTGGTTATATCACTTACTAATATCATATATAATAAAGTCTCAAATGGTTGATTTCCATCACTTGTTTAACTTAATAATTCTCACAGTTCATTATAAATATCATTTTTTAACTATTTTACTTACTAATACTGAATACTATTGGCAAATAATATGTAATCTTGTGTAAATGCTACCGTTAAAAAAAATCCTGTATATACTATCTATAGTATACTTCCAAATATTTTCCATTAGATTAATTTCTTTGGCTCATATTTATTCTATTAGGCAGATTAAATGATTAATTCAGCTATTAATAAATCTATTTTGTTTCTATTATCCATTGTAACCAAAATATGATAATCTATAATTTATATCAGTCCCGACGCTTCAAATTTTTAGTTTAATGAAAAACAATTTTGTCTCTACCATTCGACCCTATTTAATGTAAAAATAAAATTTAAGATTTATGTAGAGCAGATTACCGTCCATTTACGGTTTTACGATTTGTTTTAAATAAAATTTACTCTTATCCATTCTATTCGCTGCGAGTAATAGAATTATTAGTAGTTATTTTCCGTATGCATTAACTGCAAAACAATAAAAAAACATTCAATTTTATCGCTCTTCGGTTAATTAGTAACATTCCTAATATTCCAGTGAATGTTGTGAGTCGTGAGATCAATTTTCTTCAAATATTTATTTACGAATTTGGGTGAGAGAGTGTATTTATATGATAAAGTAAAATCGATGAAAAAAATAATTAAATATCATCATTCCCCACAATTAATTTCTCCTACCTTTGAATGATATCTAATTAGAATAATTAAAACATCATATTTATGCGTGTATGTACACTGAACGCCATTAATGGTGTTCGTATACATATGTATGTGCAGTAATCGCCAGGTATGGTTTTTCCTAATTAATTAAGTAGATTAAAGTGCTAAGTTACTGAACAATATATACTAAAATCGAGTTTTATCAATGATGCAATTTTTATTATATTTTATTCATTTCATATTCCGATATTAATTTGTAAATTACAAGAACCGCACCAAAAATTGAAGCATCTAAGGGTGAGTCCGACCAAAACCTGTAAGGTAAAATTTTACCATGTAGGATTGCCAATTTGCTGTGAATTAGCCAATCAGCATATGTATTTTTGAAAAATTGGCAATTGTTAGGATATAAGATACATTTATGTATGTAAGAGTGAGAGAAAGAGAACGTGTAGACAGCGCCATCACAAGAGTAAAATTGTAGCTATGGGAGCACGGCGCGGAATACTTACTTGTTTATCAGCCTCCACTCCGAGTGGTTGTGAAAGAAAGAAGAAAGAGTGTCGGGAGTTCGAGAGTATATAATAAAGTTATTAGTTCTATAATAAATGGTAATATTTTACTGCTGCCACCTCACCTAAAGATACACGATTTATTCTAACAGCAATCCTACATGGTAAAATTTTACCTTACAGGTTTTGGTAGGACTCACCCTAAATGAGAGTTCCCGTTGCTCAAACTCATAGAGCTGCTGAAAAGGGTATTGTTTCGACTTGTCAGCTAAACTAAGACAGTGATATAAGCGAATCATAATTTTATTATTTTAGATACACAAACATTCAAAAAATACACAGAAATATATTACTGCATGGATTAAATAATTTAATTCAATCCGGGAATGAAAACTATAGTATATAGTAGTTAAGGTGTGGTGTGCTCTTGGCACTTCTACAAGATTCCCAAAGACCAAAAAATGAATTCGAATCATTTACTAGTCGGGGAGGGAGGCGGCGCCGCCTCATCTGAAACAAAAAGAAAAAACAAAAATAAATTTGAAAAAACGAGTGTTTAACCTGAAATGCGGAAAGATTTTCAAGGAAAATATTTTCACATTTCAGATTCTAATTGGGAATTTCAAGGACAGATACAGGTATAAATTAATAAAGCATGCTATAAAAAGTGAATGAACAGAGAAGCTAACGAAATTGTTACTTCTTTCCAGCAGTTAGTTGAGAAGCTTCCTCCTCCCGAGCGTGAATGTTAATTCACACAAAGGTCGACCACATCACGGCTGATACTCTCCTCAGTGACTAATTACCCTTACTTTCTTTGTCCCTTGGTGTGGATCCGCGTTATCACACGAAGAACTACTACGTCGAGGAAACGATTTACGAATCAATAAAGATGGACCCCTATTAGGTGAACTTAATGAGCCAACATCGAGAGTCCACAAGGTTAAAGTAAGTAAGGGTTGATAGTCACTGAAGGAGGATCAGACCGAGCCAGTTAACACTCGAGAGTCCACTTATCAATAAACATCTGTACTTGAATTAACAATGAATGAAAATAATAAAATTATATTTATCTATCCTTGAAATTATTTAAATAAATGTGGACTTAAGTAAACGGACAGTGTTTACTCCCTACTCCTTGGTAGCCTTGTCCTACAAGAGTCCTTCCTAAAACATAAAATAAATTAAACAAGTATGAGAAATAGGAAAAGAAATTATTTTCCAGTACGTTTTCCCCCGATGATGTCCCGATTCCAAGTGACGGTTTGACTTGGTCTAACCCAGGGGGGCAATGGCGCATGATTGGTGTCGATTCGTGTTGGATTTATGTCGATATTGGACAATGTGGTCACTATCCATGGCCCTCCTCCACTCCACCTGAAAAAAATAAATGTTAGTACAATTTAAAAAAACGAGTATTTAACCTGAAATATGGAAGGATTTTCAGGGAAAATATTTCAGTATTTCAGTTTATAAATACGAATTTTAAGAACTGGCAAAAATGGTATTTAATACAAAGATTCTACCAAAAATATATGAGTAAAAAAAAGAGCAAATGATATTTGATTCTAGTTATTAATTGAGAAACTTATTTCTGTCGAGAGTGAACGTTAATTCAATCAAGATGTGCCTTTATTAGTTGAACTGGACATGTGAGAAGATAGAATCCCCGTGGAGAGTGATGTTGAGGTGATTCCCTTTATTTTAAAAGGCAATAAGAAACCTGAAAATGATAACCTGCCTAATACCGAAAATTATAATACCTACCTAATTAGCAAAGCTAAAGAGCTTATATATAACGCAAATCTAAACTTAAATGAAATACAGAAAATAGGCGCAAAAGAGAAATAGACGCAATGGAGGATCAGAGATAACATGAAAAGACAAAAAAGAAATGATTTTAACCGAAGAAAGACCAATTACAACCTACCGGTAGGTTTTCGGTTATTCTTCAGTTAATAAAAAAGATTTCCACGGTTTTACCCGCGGGACTCACTCATTCGGCAAAATTTCCAGCAATTATCCATACATGTTCTGCAATAATACCTACGATAGGGATGGCGATGTTGATGGCGTTGATGATGACGATGGAGATGGAGATGAAGACGCTGACGTTATTCATTCGCGAAAAAAAGATTATGAAACGACACTATGCGACGCGAATTTTATTTTAACGTATACAACTCGGGACAACCGCACGCCGCGACGAACACTTACCGACTGACACTTCGAAACTCGGATTTTTCAAACGGAACTGCGCGACGCAATTTTTTTTCACGTATACTACCGCGCAACAACCGCACTACGCGACGAATACTTATCGACTGAGCCTACGAAACTCGGATTTTTCAAACGGCACTGCACGACGAGAAATTTTTAAATGCGTTCTCTCACTCTGTAGTGAAATCGCTAACCGTAACAGAAATAAATTATTGCATTTAATTTTATAGAGTTATTGTTAATTTATTTAACTTGAATATAATGAAATTATTGAGGCTTTTGTCTTTAGTGGCTGCAGCTATCACACACACATACACAATAGACGCGCTACGAACTGACTGTAGTCGCAAATTTTCTAATCATTACGCGAGTCACACACAGATAAAAGCTTTTATTTTCATTACAGACTGCATTCTATTACTATATATTCTATTAAAATATCCCAACTGCATTACTTAATTTCCCTCTTGACATAATTAAATATGCGGAAACTATATAGAAAAGTTAAGTTTAATTTTTAAACAATTTACTTGTCACTAATGCCGAATATTTATAATTGCACACCACTAACTTTTAAAAAATTTTAACCAGAATTTTAAATTTATTTAGAAATTAATAATAATTAATGAAATCTTAATTAAAATTAAATAACTTGTAAAATAATAATTAAAGCTAATTAATTTTATTTAAATTTTATAAAACACGGCACAATTTTATTAATATTATAAAATAAATAGCACATATGTGATGAAAATAAAACACTAAATTATTTTTAATCGCGACTAATTTAAACTAAATGTCAGTACTCAGTGGTTACGAAAAACCACAACGCGTGATCCACTGACGACCGGTACGCGGATAATTGATAACTGAGTTGATGTACCCGCCACGCGAGAGGGCTATACGGAACAGGTATCGCCTAAAGGGCGGGTTAATTAGCAATCGCACCTGATTGGTTGCAATTTAAGATATTCCGCAAATCAGTTATGACTGCTATCGGTACGAGTAGGATCTCTTTCACCAACTCTTAAAATGATTATTTTGCCAAGTACGATTGACCATTTTTTCGAAAATACTTATGCTAATACTTTGCAATGTTAACAATTTTATATCAATATGGCAAATTTAGCGTTTTAAGAGCCAGTGAAAAAGAATCTTAATGAGTAGTACCTGTTTCGGATGGTTGTTTTTTTTGAAGCACAAGTTTCAATTTATCTATTAAATTTCCGCGTATGAGTTGTCAGTAAGTCGCGCTGTTTCTTTTTATAATCACTGACATTTATTTCGAATTAGTCGCGATTAAAAATAATTCAGTGTTTTATTTTCACCAAATACGTGCTATTTTATTATTATGTTGATAAAATTTTACCGCTTTTTAATAAATCTAAGTAAATTTAATTAAAATAAATTATTTTGTTACAGTTTAATTAATTTTAAGTAAATTTTCATTCATTATTATTGATTTTATATAATACAATAATGGAATATAGTATGTGATGAAAATAAAAGCATTTATTTGTAAAAGAAGTGTAATATTTAGAAAATTCGTAAAAATGGTCAATGTGCAGCGCACGCGTGTGCGTGTTTAGTGCTTGCACGATTAAAAGTTCAAGTACTCTCTTAACCCATAAGTCTCATCATTTTATTTTGAAGTTAAATGAACTATAAAATTAACTCATTACAGTTTAATAAAATAATATTTGTTATACATTAGACGACCTTATTCTAAAATGAATGCGCGTTTAAAAATTCTACGCCGTGTAGTGACATTTAAAAAATTCGTGTCCCGTAGTGCCGTTTAAAAATAATTCTCTCGCAAGTGAATATCGTCATTATATATGCTGTTTTGCAATTAATTTACAATAAAAAATGTAGTTAATAAATATTTTAAAACATCTGCATATATGTTATAATAAATGATGTTCTGTTAAAAAAATGTCTGCTTTTATACTATTTATAGTTCCCGCTTACATCTGACGTGTAACGAAATTTACCGAGCTCAGACGAAGCTTTTTATAAGTTTTTTTAATAGAGTATAGACACTTTGGAAAATTGATCGCCGTCTTTGAAATTCGTAGAGAAAGTACGAAGTGAAGTTAACTGAAAGGTCGACGAATCAGTTTCCTATGGTGTGTGTAGTGCACAGTGGGAAATCAGTGGGAAATTAAATCGTGTGTGATTCAGCTAGCTTCACTCTGTACTTTAACATGGAAAATGATATACTACACTATAGTTGAACCACACACTATTCAATTTCCCACTGTGTATAATGATACATTTTAAATTATAAACTGCATAATATTAGTACAGTAAAACATTTTAAGAGATGTTGATTAACGACAAGATATAACATAAACTAATAAATTCGGCACTTTTAAAGCATTTGCAGGAATATTTAACCATTCAAATTTGTTAAAATCATTGTAAAGCTTTTCCTATATTATTATTACACCGTAAATCTCTTATTGTTATATCAACTAACGTTAAAACGAAAAAAGATTAATAAATTTGCATTTGATATTCATATATTAGTGAAATGTTTTATCTTCTGTGTTAATCTTTAGAAATATTATTTAATTAATTATTCCATTATAAAATTAATTTTCAAAACTAGCCTTTGGAGACACATTCATCTGCAAACACTGTGTTGACTCCATTTACAATTTGATTTAGTCTTTTACACGTTAAAGATATAATGCGAAAGTCAGACGGTTTAAAAATTGTATATTCTAATATGCTACAGATTATTTCTGTTGATAAATCAGTCAAAGTTACAATTCTTGACATTTTTCAGGAAAATTTTAAACTGGCCTCTTACACAACTACTGAAAACGGAATGAACTAATATTGAGAGTGTGTGCATGAAGGGTGGGCAAAAGATTGTTTATTTGTCTCTCTGCTATTTGCTGTATATATACAGCTACAGGGGTGGTGAATCAGTAGGTGCTTCGGGGCTAGAGCACCGCATGTGTAAAATATATGAAACATCAAATATATATCTATATATATATAAATATATATATATATATATATATGATTATATAGATTAGAGCCCCCAATGACCTGTTAACACGTTAAGCGCCACGTCGGTCCCTAGGGACCGACGCTAGACTTTCCGTTCAGGCCACGTCGGTCCCTACGGACCGACGGCAGACTTTTCGTTCTTCTATCGCGGCGCGTGTGTCCGTCCTTGCATACTTGTGAGACTGAACATTTAAATTATGCGATATCGGTTTTAGTTTGGTCAATGCTTCAAGGAAAAGAATATAATACTTAAAAACATTAATGTAATTTATTGAAACAAGATAAGCAGCCCGGCAGAGCCCGCCTGACGGCTAACTGTGGCCTGAACGGAAAGGCACGCAAATTCGGCGTGGCGCTTAACGTGTTAATAGTTTATCGCCACTGCATAGCTATAGAGCACATGGCACCCAACACAGTTTCATTACCGTGACTTGACATGTTTGTTTTCATCTTTGCATTAGTGTATATGCATACTAATCAGTATACAAGTGCTTGACATGCTTGAATTCCTATGCAGTCGAGGTAGTTATGGAGGGAAAGCAGAGCCAGGCCAGCCGACCAATTATATATATACATTATTAACACCCGTACGCGAAATTTTGAATCCTGAATTGTCATTGGCGGTAGAGAATAGCTCCATTCGAAACGAGGAATCCTGCTTGGTCAGCTTGCTACTCAATGCAATTAATTAACGCGGTCCTAAATTACAACCAATCAAATGCGATTGTTCTGAAAACTGACCAATGAGCGTTCAGCTCGCCGGATGGTCCCATTGTCTACCGCCAGTTACAATTCAGTCTACGAAAGTCCGCGGACGGGTTGTCTTATTGTCAGTGAATCGTGTGCGTCGCGTTTTCTTTTTTCGTTATCACTGACAATGTTAAGCTTTACGTAACAAAGTGAAATTATTAAAATAAAATTTATTTAAATAAGATTTATTTAAATACGTGATCTGTTTATTTGTTTCAGTAAGTAACCTCACTTTGAGGTATTAGTGCGTGTAACAAGAATCTGCGTCGTTCGTGACCTTCGTGACAGTTTAAACATCCGTGTCGCGTAGTGAAGTTTGAAAAACTTGTGTCGCTTATCGTCATTCAAAATTCGAATAGTGTGCAGTGATATTTTCAAGACCGCGTCGCGCAGTGCGCGTATACAAATAGTCCCATTTTTACAATTCGTCCCACCAAGTGCGGTTTTAAAGTGAACTTTTCGCAAGTGATTTACTCCAATATTATTATTGCTGCCTTGCATTCCAGCATCGTGGTCATCTCTATTGTCATCCTCCAAGTGAAGCATCGGTGGAATTTCGCCGAAAGAGTGAGTGCCACGGATAAAACCGTGGAAATCTTATTTATTAATCGATGGATGACAGAAAACCTACCGCGTAGGTTCCAGTCTGTCCTCCTTCGATTAAAATTATTTCTTGTTTTTTTGCATGTTTTTCAGGTTCGTGATTGCGACTGTAAATATTTTGCGTGTGTTTCTCTTTCAGATTTAGCATTCCGAGATAGGTAGGCCCTTTATTTTTGCGTATGTCGGTTATGCATTATAGCTTTCGGTGTTAGGTAGGGTTTGTTTTCAGGTTCCTCACTGAGGACCGCCAGAGGAGATTGTTTTTGGCGCTAGAAGCACACAGCAACATGCGAATGCTATCAAGATTTTTGGATATTAGACGTATTTATTCATAGGCAAATGCTTTTATTTTAATCACACAATGCTCTGCATTATTATATTGTTTAAAAAAAAATGGAGTATAATTCTTAATCCTTAGCTGCCACATTGGTGCATTTCCGACCCCATCGTATAAAAACTATATTGCTAAGCTGTAGTTATTCATATTATTAATTTGAAGCAAATTTTCTAATTATTGTGTGAGATATTCTTTTAACCGACAGTATTGACATATGCACAAAAAGTTTATGCAATATTTAAAAAAATTGTTAAAGTGAAAAAAGCAAAAATTGAACATATTCGTGTAAAAAAAAATGGCTCTTCCATTTTTTAATATGAAAAGTCAAAAATGGAGTGACATACTCGTGAAATGCATATTATGAAGAAAATAAGTCGTTTAGTAGTCAACACTGAATATTTTTATTTTCTTTTTAATTTTAAAATGATACATTTTTAGCAATAAATAATTTGATATTTTACTACTTACTCATCATAAGTTTTGAACTTATAAGGTTCCTATTTCTTCAGCTAAAAGTGTTCATAGTAAACTTAATGACGGTTGGGGTCAAATTCACTCCACAATGGCAGCTAAATGTTAATTAGAAAACGTTCGAATTTTGGTAAAATTATTTTAATATAATAATGACAATGCACGCGTGAGTGATAACAAGAAAGTATGAATTTATTTTTAATTGCCGATAATTAAATCCTTGTGACATTTTAAAACTTCCGCTTCGCCTGGTGAAAATTTAAAAACCCGTGTCGCATAGCCCCGTTCAAAATTCGCGTCGTGCGCAGCAATATTGAAAATATCCGCGTTGCGCAGTGCGCCTAGTACAGGTTATATAAGATTGGCGCCCGGAAGTACCGTTTTAAAGCGTACTTTTCGCGAGTGATTTTCTCCAGCATCATCATCGCTGCCTTGGTCTTCAGCATCATGACCATCTCCACATTGTCATCTTGCAGTTAAAGCATCGATGGAATTTCGCCGAACGAGTGAGTCCCACGGTTAAAACAGTGGAAATTTTGTTTATTAATCAAAGGATGATAGAAAACCTACAGCGTAGGTTCCAGTCTGTCCTCCTTGGATTAAAATTATTTCTTGTTTTTTGCGTGTTTCCCAGGGTCGTGATTGCGACTGTAAATATTTTGCGTGTGTTTTTCTTTCAGCTTTAGATTTTCGAAATAGGTAGGCCCTTTAGTTTTGTGCATCGGCTATAGGCATTATAACTTTCGGTGATAGGCAAGGATTAGTGTCGTCGCTATAATTTACTGCGCAAAAAAGTATCATAATACTTTTTTTAATTAATTATTTGTCATTCGTAATGATTTTCAGTAACGACTTGAATAAAATTTGTGAAAGTGTATTACAGTCTCTCCTAATAACCTTACTCAGGGCGAGGGAAAGTAGAAATCCAAGAGGTAATGAGTTATCTGAAGAATTTGGAAAATATATACCAAATATCTCAATTAATATATTTTTTATAAAGTATGCAAGAATAATAATTTTAAAAAGCAATGATTAACCTTTAAGCTGCCGGTAAAGCCACTATAGTAGCTTTGCAATAATCTCGGTAATGCATTAACTATATATGCTGTTTATATTGATAAATCTTTGAGAAAAATAACCATTAATTTTTTATGAAAAAATGCCAGCAGTTTAAAGATTAGTCCCTTACAATGAGTACTACCTTGTCGTGGTGTAAGGGCTTAATACGCGCCCCCTCTATTCGGCCGGACAGCGTGACTAAACCCTGGACAGGTTTTTCTCACAAACACGCTGTCTGCAATTCGCGCAGCTCTCATACACAGAAAGCACTGCCAAGTCTCACATGGACTTAGCAATAGCTATGTGTTGTCAGAGCTGCACGCGTTGCAGACGGGGTGGTGGTGAAAAAGTATATCCGTCCCCGATTTGGCACGATGTTTCATAAGACCGCATTGGTGGTGCGTAGAACTAAATGTACTCTGGTGTAGGTAGTAAATTCCTAGCTCCACCTCCCACCCCCCTTTATTACTAAAAAGTCCTTTTAACGGCTAGTCTCTCGGGGTTGGGTCGCGTCGCGTTTAATCATTTTATATAGTAAAATCATCTTTTGCGACCATCGGGTCTCGTCGTCACGGTTCGGGGGGTCTTAGATTCCGGTATCTCTGCCTGCACTCTCCACCTAACTTGTCAATGGACATACCATGGTGCTTTCTGCTTGTACCCCGCATGCAATCGTCATAACATGCAAGTAATGCTTTGTTCGGGTCGGGGTTAAGTGTAGGTGGGTCAGTACTCGACTGTGTGGTCGCAGTGCCCCTGCCTATACAAGGCTTCGATTACTCGTCCGGTGTTATGGGTGGTACATGCATACTCCGCTGGTATGCCCATTGCCGAGTCTATGGTGTTCCTTGTTAAAATACGGTAAATTGAGAGATTGAATTTCTTTTTTGCGATAGAACAAGATAGAAATCTTATCTTTTCCAGTATCGATTTTACATTTTATTGCAGATTCGATATTTGAAAAAGATAAGATTTCTATCTCGTCCTATCAAAAAAAATATAGGTTCTATCCAACATTTTGCAGCATTAGAACAAGGTGTGGGTCTGTGTCCGACTCTTCGTCCCCGGCTTTCGGCCTCGATACTCAATAGTCGTTTTTTGCTTATATTCCCGTCGTATTTCGCGACCATCGGGTCTCATCGTCACGGTTCGGGGGGTCTTAGATTCCGGTATCTCTGCCTGCACTCTCACCCTAACTTGTCAATGGACATACCATGGTGCTTTCTGCTTGTACCCCGCATGCAATCGTCATAACATGCAAGTAATGCTTTGTTCGGGTCGGGGTTAAGTGTAGGTGGGTCAGTACTCGACTGTGTGGTCGCAGTGCCCCTGCCTATACAAGGCTTCGATTACTCGTCCGGTGTTATGGGTGGTACATGCATACTCCGCTGGTATGCCCATTGCCGAGTCTATGGTGTCCCTTGTTAAAATGCGGTAAATTGAGGGATTGAATTTCTTTTTTTGCGATAGAACGAGATAGAAATCTCATCTTTTCCAGTATCGATTTTACATTTTATTGCAGATTCGATATTTGAAAAAGATAAGACTTCTATCTCGTCCTATCAAAAAAAATATAGGTTCTATCCAACATTTTGCAGCATTAGAACAAGGTGTGGGCCTGTGTCCGACTCTTCGTCCCCGGCTTTCGGCCTCGATACTCAATAGTCGTTTTTTGCTTATATTCCCGTCGTATTTCGCAACCATCGGGTCTCGTCGTCACGGTTCGGGGGGTCTTAGATTCCGGTATCTCTGCCTGCACTCTCCACCTAACTTGTCAATGGACATACCATGGTGCTTTCTGCTTGTACCCCGCATGCAATCGTCATAACATGCAAGTAATGCTTTGTTCGGGTCGGGGTTAAGTGTAGGTGGGTCAGTACTCGACTGTGTGGTCGCAGTGCCCCTGCCTATACGAGGCTTCGATTACTCGTCCGGTGTTATGGGTGGTACATGCATACTCCGCTGGTATGCCCATTGCCGAGTCTATGGTGTCCCTTGTTAAAATGCGGTAAATTGAGGGATTGAATTTCTTTTTTTGCGATAGAACAAGATAGAAATCTCATCTTTTCCAGTATCGATTTTACATTTTATTGCAGATTCGATATTTGAAAAAGATAAGACTTCTATCTCGTCCTATCAAAAAAAATATAGGTTCTATCCAACATTTTGCAGCATTAGAACAAGGTGTGGGCCTGTGTCCGACTCTTCGTCCCCGGCTTTCAGCCCCGACACTCAATGGCCGCTTCCGTCGCGTAAATAATAGCTATCTCGTTCAATAAAAACGTCCTATTTTTTCCCCAGCCCCTCCTCCTCTTAAACTTTCAAGGATAAGCGAATACAATTTTATTATTTCTAATTTTTGTTAATTCAAGTACAGATGTTTTTGAAGAAGTAGACTCTCGAGTGCCAACTAGAACGGACTGATCCTCGTTCAGTGCCTATATAAACCCTTATTCACTTTGTCCTTGTGGATTATCGGCGTTGGCTCGTTAAGTTCACCTAATAGGGGTCCATCATTATTGGTGTGTAAATCGTTTCCTCGACGTAGTAGTTCTTCGTGGGTCAACTCGGATCCACGCCAAGGGATAAAGGGTGTAAGGATACTTAGTCACTGAAGAGAGTATCAGACCTGATCTAGCTGACCTTAGTGTGAATTCACATTCACTCTCGAGAGAATGAAACTTCTCAAGTAACAATTGGAAAGAAGTAACAAAATTTCACTATTCTCCTCGTTCATATATTTATTATTAGAATGATTGCTTAAATAATATTTTTGCTTATCCTTAAAAGTCTCAATTATTAACAGAAATGAGAAAATATTTTTTGTAATCTTTCCTCATTTTAAATGAATTCTTTTTTAGTCAAATATTATTAATTTCTTTTTCTATTCTAGGTGGAGAGGAAGAGGACGATTACAATATATAAAACAAATGCACGTACATTATTATATATTTATTTTAATCCTTTTAGGAATAGGCATTAATAATTTTATAATTTCCTATTTTTGTTAATTCAAGTACAGATGTTTTTGGAGAAGTAGACTCTCGAGTGCCAACTAGAACAGACTGATCCTCGTTCAGTGCCTATATAACCCTTATTCACTTTGTCCTTGTGGATTATCGGCGTTGGCTCGTTAAGTTCACCTAATAGGGGTCCATCATTATTGGTGTGTAAATCGTTTCCTCGACGTAGTAGTTCTTCGTGAGTCAACTCGGATCCACGCCAAGGGATAAAGAGTGTAAGGGTACTTAGTCACTGAAGAGAGTATCAGACCTGATCTAGCTGACCTTAGTGTGAATTCACATTCACTCTCGAGAGAATGAAACTTCTCAAGCAACAATTGGAAAGAAGTAACAAAATTCACTGTTCTCCTCATTCATATATTTATTATTAGAATGATTGGTTATATAATATTTTTGCTTATCCTTAAAAGTCTCAATTATTAACAGAAATGAGGAAATATTTTTTGTAATCTTTCCTCATTTTAAATGAATACTTTTTTAGTCAAATATTATTATTTTCTTTTTCTATTTTAGGTGGGGCCGCGGCCTCCTCCTCATCGGTGTGCCACCTTGTCGTGGTGAGGGGGCTCACCTCTGCGGGATCCTTTCCGACTTCGTAAATGCTATACATATGCATATTGTCGAATCGGTGGAGATCTCGTAGAGGTGCCAAGAGCACACCACACTAGGGATGGGCGATGTTAGAAAAAAGTATCGATGTTTAATAAATCGACTTTTGAATAAATCGATAAAAAAGATCGATTATTCTTAAAAATAATCGATTTAAATCTATGTTTAAAATTTTATATTTTTCTCAATTATATATTGAATTATTATTATAAAACACTTAGGATAAACTGATAAAAAAATATAATAAATAAAGAATTATTCATTAATTTTATTTACCATTATCATCGCGTGAACAAAACAAATATATTATTTTCATATAATATAGTATATGTATAAATACTATATAGTAATAATATCTGAAATACATTTGTTTTCCATTTCTATTCTGTGGAAATAATTAAATACAAAAATACTTACAAGTTGTTGATGTAATCATTATTACAAATTAATATATGCGTAGCCAGGCTCTGTACTGCTACATAGTCGATTTTCAAAAAAATATAATGGCCAAGTCAATGTATAGTTAACGAATTTAAAAATCACTTATCTATAATTTATGTAACGTGTATTATACATTTTGCTGCTAGGAGCAATTACGCTCCGCTTCACAAAACATCGAAGAGAAGGTATCTAAAAATCGATGTAAAGTCGATTAATCGGATTTGGAAAGATCGATTTTAAATAATCAATTTTGCAAAAAAATACATCGATTTTTCCATAATCGGCGTAACATCGCCCATCACTACACCACACCCCCACCTTAAATAAACTATAATTTTCATTTCCGTTTTGAATTAAATTATTTATTCCCAGGAAAATGTTTCTGTGTAATTTTTCAATGTTTTAGTATCTAAAATAATAAAATTATGATTCACTCGTATCATAGTTTTAGTTTAGCCAGAGATGAAACGAGAGATTGCTCATGCGGTTTGCGGGCCGCGGAGTCCCGCGGCAATCCTAGCCGATAGGCGGTGCTGCTGACGATCTATCCAGCCTTGAGAATTAAGTATGGGTATGTATAACTGCCAAGTGCCAACTGGCCTTCATCGATTCTGCTCCTGGGGAAAATGGCGGGCGGAAGTATGGAGCGCAAACTATAGCACATAATAGCTGTATGTACAGTTCGTAGTAATACGAGAAAGGGTGCGTTCCGAGTCAAGCTGCCTTCACATGCGGTGTAAGATATGTATGTATTGTACTACACCTACGGCGTGCCCAGCACCCATGCAGCAGCATGCTTGCGTATTATCGCGAAAATGATATGATTGGTTAATACGTTTTAGCGTAAGTTACGTTTACGCACCTTACACCGCATGTGAAAACAGCCTCACGCATATGCGCGCAGTAAGCACTTAAATTCTATAATAAATGTGACATAAACTGTACATTCTATGCGCTTCATGCGTAATTTGGAATGCACCCCAAGTAATTTTGCGACAGCGCTTGGTCAGCGCTGAGTGACCCTGAACGCAACCAAGTTAGCACCAGTGTATAGTTTCCTTAAAAATTTTTTAAACTTGCAGGAAAAATAAATATATTTGTTGGTTATGTTCAACGCTAAGTCATTTTCCTTGATTTGTTATTATTCACAGGGTTAATATTATTTTAGTCTATTTATTAAATATTCAAGACTATATGGATTTGGAGAAAACATAAAAAGGCATTTATGGAGTTATAAGATTTCGATTAATGATTAAATTACCTTAAAAAGTCAATTATTAATTTTTTTTATATTACCGTATACTCAATATTGAATGTGTGATTATGCCAATTTCACCTCAAAATATTAGTACAATACGTATTTACTGATATTTGTCCTAAGCTCAAATATAACAATGTATTTGTAATTTTTTATATTTATCAAAAGAATGGATCTTGACTCGGCGTATCTCGGTAAGCATGTTTTACTACACTTAATTTATTTTTTTGGTTGCTTGTAATATAATAATGTAACATGATAAATCATTAGCATTTTTACATTTTAACTCGTATTTAAATGCTTCATAGATACATTGATTGATGATTGGACAAAATATTTTCAAGATTTATCTAAAGATTATGATGAAAGACACGACAAAGAAAATTTATTTCAATTGCCCTTTTTAGGTAATTGTTTTAGTTTAAATTATAATCAATTTTTTTTTTAATTTTTTCTAAATTATTAAATTTAACCTCTTATCCTTAGGAGTTCCCAGTACCATTGTAAAAGCTATTTTCAAAATTACCAAATATTTGCAGTTAGGAATACATACAAAATATCTTACTGTACATTTATACGACAACTTTATGTGTAACTATTTTTGGGAGGTTTATAAAGCAACTGGAGGACCATCTGACAGTTCCTGGTCCCAGATTTGTAAAAAAATATCTCATCAATCAAAACTATATTTAATGTCATGTCTACAGTTAGCTAGTAAAATGGACTCACATTCTAAGTGTATAGGAATACCAGAAGTAATAAAAAATTTGTCATCCATTGGATTATAAAAATATATAAATACAAAATTTAATTTAGATATTTAATTGTAGGTGATTGAAGTACTACGTTCTCTTGATAACAAAAGGGAGTATACACGTAGTACAATATTTTCTTCTGAATTTAAGGTGTTTAAAGTAGTCGGTTATAGAATGCCATTTTATACACCGTTAAGTTGTATTGAAGTTCTCTTAGTAGGAGTAGGTCTTAATCAAATACCTAATATTTATGAAATAGCAATGAACCTTTTAGACATGGTTTATCTACAGGTTTGACTTTTTCTTTCCTTTGTCAATTGCCAGTGTTGTATAAAAAGTATACTTTAATCTTTATTTCAGCATGAGCAATTGTATTCTCACTTACAATTATTAGTTCATGGGTCTACTGCTAAAACAATAGTTGAAAAAAGAAAACATATAGCATTAAGAAAGAATGTGCTTCTTTTGAGTGCTTCCATAATATTATGTGCCACATTCTTTTCTTCGTTAGATGAAAGTGTTTCTGAAAATGTAGCAAATAAATTGGAGAACTTAGTAAGTGTAAATAGTAATGAAATTTTAAATATGGCAAATATTGTTCTCCTCATAGCTTTGCAAGACTGATATGTAAAATATATACTGTAAATGAAATATTTATAAACATATTAAATATTATTGGTGTAGATATGTTATGATAATCATAATATATTTTTCTAATTTGAGAATATATGTGATTAATGTTATAAATTGTTGACAATTCAAACTTGTCATTCTGTTGTTAATAGTTTTTTTGAATAAAATCATTTTTTATTTATTATGAATTTTTGTTTAATATTTTATAGAAAATTAAAGTGTTTATTTTATTTAAACAGATTATATTCGCTATGTGCACACCTACACATTGGTAGTCAGGTAAGAATGTGTAGTGATACATATGCATAATATCAGCACTGACTATCAGTAAATTTTGTCATTTTTGCCAGACTTTTTTTGTTTATGTAAATTGCTACACATTCTTACCTGACTGCCAATGTGTAGATGTGCACATAGCGAATATACAGGTACCTATTGAAGGCAAATATAAATAATGCTTAATTTAAGTTAAATAATCATTTTTATTACACTATACATATCTTCTATTTATATGATATACACGTTTCTATAATATGTATCCTTTATAGGATAAACTTAATGTTTTGAATTAAATTTTCTTAGAATTTCAAAATTTGACATAATCATAGATTTCTTTATATTGTAAGCTTATTATTATTCCAAGTTTTGTTCAAAATAATCACAAACCACAGCAGTATTAATGGTACCTTAAAAATTTGTCTCTTAGTCTTGTAGTGCACATGGTATAACTGCGTTTGAATAATAAACAGTAGAATATACTTTTCAATATTAATGTAAGAAAATAATGTTTGTTTCTCAAGACCTTTCAAATAGTAACAAGAGTGTAAAGGCGAATAAAAGAGTGGATTATATTTAAAGTAATAGTTGTTATGTTATAGTAAATTTTTTAAAAGTCAATTACTTCCTTTAAGAACTTTAAATTTCAGATTTTTACTTGTTTCAATATTTAGTAACACCTAGCCCAAATAATTGTAATTAAACTTTAAATATGATGTACTCTTTCAAAGCCAAATACAGTGTGTAATAGGAAAGATTCAACAAAATATTTCATCAATTTAAAAAATTTCTCATGTGATTCTGTTTGTTTCCAACTAAATGCAGTTCAAAGGAAACGAATGGACAATAAAAAGAATTAAAAAATTTGTTATATTATATAATTAAAGTATGCTGATATAGATTTAATTTTTTCCATTATAGTTGAAAGAGTTGACTAGACAGTTATTTTTTTATATGACATATGTGCTTCTCAAGTCTACATCTTTTGCAAACTTATATTACAGACAAACGTTTATATCATGTTTTTATTTAATAATGCAAGAATCTTCACATAATAAAATTTTTCCAATATCATAAATACTTCTTATCGCCTAGATCGACTAAAGCTTCTTTTTTTTATCTTAAATTGCCTATAAATATATTTTGTACAAAATTAATTATACTTATGATCCAACTCTTATTGTTCTGTTCATTTAAGAAAAGCAACGTAAGACATTATTTTTCATTCAAGCTTTCTTAAAAGTCTAATTTTTTTCAAAACTGACAATTTTTCTGTAGGAAAAATATGACCTCAAACTTTACGTTCACACACATAAAACTAAGTCTTTGCGGTATTTATAATTATTTAATTCATGTGTTTGTAAAAGATAAAAAAACTTGAGTTTAGAAAAAAATTATTCAGTGAATTACACCAAATCTAGGATTTGATTGTTAAAATACATAATTTATATCCAGGAGAACTGAATAATATATAGGGTTTGCCAATTAAAATATCTCAGTACTTAAATGCAAGTAAACATGGCTCTCTATAATTATATTATAATTACTCAAATTTTACATAAGACATTTCTCTGAATTAAGATAGTAAAATATTTCAAAAAGGTCCTATGTAAAATTTGAATACTTCTTATAATTAAGGAGATACGTCTGTTTGTATCTATGCTCTGTAGCGTTTAATTAGTGGACCTTATATATTGACAAATGCATAAAGCCAAACAATATATTAACATTCATAGAATAGAATGATTAGTTTTTATTGCATAAAGAACAATTGATAAATCAAAAGACATTTACTTAAGGAGCTAAAGCAGATTTCATTAGGTCTATTTATTATGAGCAATTATTTTTTAATCACTTATAACAGCCTGAATAAGAAAATAGTAATATTAAGTATTTTATAAAAAAATAGCACCAAGAGAAATAGTAATAAAATAAAATAAATAAATTTTAATAACTTTTGCTATTAAAATATATTACCCTGAATTTGAGTAAAAGGAATGTACTATATGAGAAATGAGAGATAGCATGCTTTTGTCCTTGAATATTATACAAGATAATACTTATCATAAATGCAAATCAGTTTTACTGATAATTAATTGAATTGAAGGTATAAAATCCATACTGTCTATAGTTATTAACAAAGAATATGCTGAATATATTGTAACTAAATACTGATGTAAGTGAAAAATATTTTTTGTAAAGAATTATAAGCAGTTAAGATATTATACGAGATCATAATAATTAATATAAAATTGGCAAGTATCATCAGATGTTAGGAAAGATATGTTAGTATATCTTTAGATTGCAAGAAATATTAGGATTTCCACAAATCGATTTGACTCTGCTCATTTTCTAAATCCAATTGATGGAGTCTGACTGACACTAATGAAATATAAAAAATTTTGATTTTGAAAATATACAATTAAATACAATTCTATAAATACATATTAGCAAATTTCGTCAAAATTATTCAATTTACAAATACTTCTGTAAAATCCTTAAAGAATATAAGTTTTACTAACATATAAGAATTAAATATAATAAACTACAAAAATAAGTATTACACTGAACAAAAGAAAAGTTATTTGTTTACTTATCCGAATTAAATAATATAAAGAATGAAACGAAATAAAAATAGTTGTCTAAGGAAACTAATATTTAAGTATTATGCGATCGGTTAGTTATAGAAATGGCCTTTGTTGTCCTGGGAATCAGAGTGATAGCAATAGGTCTTTTCGGTGTTGGAATAAATGATTTAACTGAACTGTTTTCCAGTTTTATTGCATTCTCTCCAACTTCATTGGTGCTATTAGACTTTGTGGTGAAAGCCTCTTTATTGACTGACCTTCTGTTTATTGAGTTCTCAATTAAAATTTTTTCAGAATGAAGATTTGGCTGATTTAGCAAGTATTCTTGTCGCTCCTGCCTCTGTTTCAGTATACGAGCTGAGCGATCGCTTCCTTTACGTTGATTCCACGTATCATTCCAACTATAATAATAAAATTCCTGTTTTATTTGGCTCACTGTTAATTTAAATGTTTATCATATTGTAAGTTTTCCTTTTCTTTTGAATATTAAAGTTTTTTCTAATTTTATTAAATTTATTTACCGCACATGGCTGATCATCGCAGCGTGAAACATTAGGAATTTGAAAGCCATTAGTATCCAAAACAATCGTAAGTAGTAAAAGTAAAATAATACTTAACTCAATAACCTACTTAAACCCATGCTTCATCACTAATAAAAATGACGTAAAATACTTTTTAAAAACAATGACAAAGATTTTACAAAGAAATTTAAAACTGACTGCATAATACTTAAAATATGCAATTTCTTCTTTCACTTTAACAAATTCTTTCGAAACAATGACGGTAAAACGATAAAAAAAGAAATTCAAGTGCAAGAACGAAATAAGGGGAATCTCAAACCACCGTGCAAATTCAAATTAGGTAGTATTAACAAGCAATTAAACAACTGATTTTTATATAAAAAAGGTGTACAAATAATAAGGTATTAAATGCAGAAAGAAGTATATATCCCAATAGTAAGTCACAAAAACTGACGCACTCTACCTTCCCGATCCTGAAGCTGTTTCACACGAAATCAACCATAAAGGTAGGTACCATGAAAGCCAAGCAGCAACAACAACATGTTATTTATGATGGACTTCATTAACAATTTAATATAGATAAATTAATTTGATTAAAAGAACATCTTGATGAAAATGTGCTTGTGTAATTGTGCTAAAATGCTTATTTCAAAAGGAAACAATAATTATGTATATGTAAATGAAAAAAGTGTGGCTTAATTGTATTAATTGATTTTAATAATGAAGAAAGGGGACTGAATCTTACCTAACAAGGGGACCCATGGTATCATCTTGAGGAAGTGATTGTAGAAGAGAAGGACCTGCTGATACAGGACGCAGCTGTAAACGTGTATTCATAAATATTAATAGCAATCTTTATAGGTATATAGTTTTATATAAACATATGAATACATTACCTTTTCTGTTTGAGTAGCTGCGTTACATGCACAGGAAGTATTACTATTATCTTTAGAAACGTTATTGTGCTTATCTACCACATTTGAACTGTGGAATTTGGATATTTGGAACTGTATAGAAAATTTATCAATAATTATCAAAATAAAAAAGATTTATTATTAAGGCTTAAAGTACAATTATTAAAAAAAAATTTTTACCTGAAGTGATTGAATAGTTCTATCTCTATCTTCCACTTGACCTTGTAAAAAGACAACTTGCCTTCGTAAGTCTGTTAATTCATCAGCAAAACTGTTTTCTCCTGTCCCAGGGGAAGTGCCAGTGTCTGTTGTGTTACCTTCGTTCAGGTTGTAGAAGAGACCATTCTATAAATGATCAAATATGGATTATCTCTAGATATCAGCAACAAAAATAACTAATTATATTAAGAGAAATTATTAACCTTCATAGAATTGTCGAATGGGTTGAGAGTTTCAGCCTAAAACAAAATAGAAATTGCATAATTAAAGAAAAAATCTAATAAGTATAGTTAGTACGTATAATAGCATTTGGAAAGAATATTAAGCTTCACAATTGACATTAATGAATTAGTTAATGATTATTAACAAAAATAGGTAAACAGATAAAATAAATTAAAATAGACCAGACATACCCTCGTCAAACCGTTCTCTCCTGACTTGATAATGTAAACCAAGGTTGGTGAAAACAATAATGAAAACAGAAAAAACGTACTTTTAATAAACACACAGTGCATAAAAATATAGTATTTTGTAAAAAATGGATGAAGAAAGAAAGACAGTGTAATGGTAACAGAAAGCAGTGTGCAAAACTTTAAAATTAAACATTGCTAATTTTTTCATGTTTGTACCTCCTGAAGAACCCTTTTAAGTTTCAACAGCATAGTCTTAATGGAGACTATATCTTGAAACATATACTGACAAGTATCACGCTCCATTCTAAGGCTTCCTTCGTCCCCGGAATCAAGATTTGGTGATTGTATCTATGGATGAAAAACAAATTACTAAGGTTAACTATATTAATTTTCTTGCAATTTGAGTAACTAAATTAACAAGTTTTGAAATGACTTACGCTTTTCGGTGTTCTGAGTGGACTAGAAATTGGCCTAGAACGCATACCATCCATCGAGCGTGGTGACTCGTTGCCCGATCTACTACCCCGTAACAACCTCGAAGTCCTGCCACTTCCAGTTCTGTAAACACACAAAACGATACCTTTGAATTAAAAATGAAAATATAAATTATTTAATACATACTTTTAAAAATTATACTTTGTGTACAAAGAATTAATTTATGCCTCTACCAGCACAATTAACATGCATTACACTAAAGTTTAAATGATATAAATAAATTCCCAACAAATTTGTTCGTTTCAGTTGTAACTCTTTTTATGCTTTCTGCGCTTTCTACAGCCTCAATTTATATACGAAGGTTTTAAAGAAATATTTATAAATAATCGGATACCTATCGCGTTTTGTACAAATGGCAGTACAGTTATAGCTTTAGACAAAGTAAAATAAATTTAAATGACATTATAAAATTAATAAAAAATATACAGTTTAAAGTTCATAATATTTTCTGGTTTAATATGTGTGCGTGTAGAGGAATGAGGAGGGGAGGGGGGTGTCTAATAAATAACGGGATATAATAACGGGACTGCAGAATTGGTTGTTCTATAAGGGATAAGAATTTTAAGATAGAGCTGTTGAGGTTAAGTACTTATATGTATGAATCACCAAACAAAGGCTACCTTCCACAATCATTTTTGGACCCGGGGATTGGTACGGGATTAGAAGCAACAAATGGTCGAGGTATGCTTCTCCGTTGTTTTGCAGGAGAGGAATTTGGTGTAGCATTGCCGGAAGATAAGCCAGAATCTCGGGCATCTTCGCTTGTTCCGACGCCTTCCTCCGGAATATCAACTGCTAGCTCTGGTTTACCTCCTCTACCCCTAAGCAAAGTTACGGTACGCCTTCTCGCGCCCTTTCCTATATCCGTTATGCCGGACGCCATTTGTCTATCTCCTTAAGTACACCGTTTCTCAGAAAGTCTACGGAAAAACTATCATTTCTAAATCCTTGTAGATGCTATTTTCATTAATTATCAATGTTCAAAAAGAAAACTTTTGTATTTATATATATTTGAATCAAATCCTTCCTTTCTCCACGAGAGAAATTTTAACCAGTTATTGTATCAGGCCCTTTAAAAGACACACCCGTTTCATGAAAAAATAATATTTTGTTATATTTCTTGCAATATACCTTTTAAGTAAAAAATATCTATGTGTATACAAATATAAATACATGTCATATTAATTCTCTGATCGAGAAATTATTGACTGTATCAATAACCCAATGATGACAAAGGTATCACTCGATCACGTTGGAATTTCGGCATCCATTGTAAATATCACGTTAACATTAGTTCTTTTTTCCATCGAGCTTCCATGAAACCTTGAGAAACGGAATTCGTGAAATAGGGCATGTTCGGAAATATGCTTCCGAATCGTTTTCCATTTTATAATCACAAAAATATCCATCGCCTTGCAGAAGGGGTAGAGGGAATCGATCCTCGATGAAATGATGTTAATATAGAGCAAAAAATATTCTCTCCTAGTATAAACACACGCGCACTATTTCTGCTTGTTAGGATTTCATAATAAATAGGATATGACGTCACTGTTGAGTAAATCGTAACATATTTTAAAGATGATGTAGTAAGAATGGATAAGGATTATATAATTTGCGGGTTGTTCAGTGATAAAGATTGAGTGTTCTCTTTCTATCTGCAGAGATTAGTACTGGTTTCATGATCCGTTTGGATGGTTCGGACGGTATGACCCAGAAAGAATACTGCGTCACCGAGATGAGTTTTGGTGATGAAGAGTGGAAGGTTTCTCATGATTTTTTCACGGAAATCGAGTTAAGCTTATTGGCTATGAGCCTTTAGAAAGCTTATGGGCACGACGTGTGATTGAAAATTCGGCGGGATCGCGTAACTTGAACGCGAAACTTTGTGGAAGCTGCTCAGCTGCCGACTGGTGGCTGCTTTTGCAGGATGGCTTTAGTGGCTTTAGCGTCTGCGCGAGAGAATGCACAACGCGTTTCGTTCGATACCAAAACGAAGCTGGTACTGCTGGTAGCGTAGTACACGGTCCTTTTCTTGCTCCAAGGGGATCTTCGAGACAGACTAATGGGTGAAATCTTCGAATAAAAGGCGGAAATACAATGAAAAGGACCACGTCAATCCTGTAATGTAGGATACCACAGACATTTTTTACTCTTCAAAATTAATTCATTTCTGCGTGAAAAGTTATGATGATTTTTCTCATTTTACTTATTTTTTTTTTCTCTCTTAAGACTTTTATTATTTTATTTTTATTATTTGATGTGCATTAAAAACAGAGATCGCTATAACATTTATTTTCTGAAGGTAATACAGATTCGAGTTTTGTTGTGAATGTATACGAAAAATATATAGTATTAGAATAGTATATGTAAGCGACGTTGGTATATTGTAGAGTTGTTTGCATGAAAGCAGTTTTTGTGTGTGAAATCAAATGAATGGGTAAACCCTTAGAGGGATGAAACACACCCAATCCTGCAGTCTGGGATGTTTCTCCAGCTTTTACCCTCGAAACTTAATTTAACCCCTACAAAATCTCATAATTTTTTCACTTCTATTCGCGTTATCTTATATACATGGTGTCCAAAAATGTCCCTTATACGATTTTTCTCCTTATCCATTGTATTTAGAGAAAGCAAAAAATAATTAATGAATATTTGTAGTATAATTGCTAAAAATCTACGGGAAGGAGTTGTATTAGTTAGTTTGACTTTGGAAAGTGCGTTGAAAAAAATATTGTTACGAATTCCTAAGCCGCACGCGAATAAAAACACTATAATTTTTAAAAACCACAATTAGAAATATTTAATGAAAAATATAACAAAAACAATCATGTATAGACTATTTGTTTTATAGCGGTTTTACATTAAATTTGGAGGCACATTTTATTAGAAGAGCCTTTTAATCGCCGAGCCAAAATTTTTTGTGTCAAAAACGCTTTTATATAATATATATGTATATAACAAATCAAGATCGTTGGTCCAGATATTTCTGGGAGTTTGTAGATGAGCTCTGACAAAACATTTAAAGATACAAATTCAGTATTGTATAGAACACGTTAGCTCACTAGACAGCCTAAAGGAGGTTGTAATGATAAGAAGGTAAACTTGAGCTTTTTAAGTGAAAACTATATTTTTTACTTGCAGCTTATCTCAAGAGCTTTCGAAAAACCTGCTTTTATTTATGTACTTCATCCAGTCGTTTACGAGATATTTCGTTTTGAAATTGCACGTAGTTGTGAGGAGGTTATCTGAAGTAATGTGCGTGACCGTTACGCGTACTCATGCACAATTATTCATCTACGTATACTTTTATAAATGAAAATATCTCTTAAAAGACTGGATTAAATGAAAAGACGACAAGAAGGCATTGGAAAAACTCTTGGGATAATCTACAGGAATATGCAATATAATAATTTCTTTTTATTTGTTAAATTTTAGATAATTTTCGTATTTTCGGCAGCATGCCTTCTTACGTCAAACTAATATAAAAATTTCATAGATTTATTAAGGCAAACAAAAATATACATGAATTAATTTTTTCTAAAATACAATACACAAAAAGATATTCTGTGTATGAGAGAAATTTTTTAATACATCTTGTACATGTAAATCTATACCATTTTTATTTGCACACGATTAGCTGCACACTAATTTGAGGAACTTATAAAAAAAAATATATATTCATGTGCATATTACAGAGTTTTATGAAAATATAAACTGCAGGTGTTTTTTGAAATGCATTCGTATCAATTTAAATTTAGAAGAGTTTCCTCGGAGGTATACGTGCCAAGACAGAATAATCTAATCAGTGTAAAGTAAAACGAGGTTCTGCAGAATTAACGTGAGATTATATTAGCGTGTTAAACTTTGGCAGAGACTTGATTCGGTCGTTATGGAAAAGAAATAGTTTTCTGCAGGTTGATCAAACTGTAATCGATAGTTGCAAGAAACTTTAAGTTACGCTGCGGCAAGGGAAAGTATAAAAGTGAAATTTGGAAAATGGATGAAAGAAAGTAGATAATTCTAGGCTTTCCAATTTTTACAATCTTATATAGTTTCTACTGTAAATTAATTAATCGATGGCCATTTATTCACTTTTTAATGGTATTATGCCAATCGATAGTTCCATTGTAAGCTCAGTATTTTTAGATGGGAAGAATCTATCGTTGGACGAATAAGCTTCGGAGAGAATTCTATTCTTTCGCTCACGCGGAATTTCACTCTTTTTTTATTCGGTGTCTAAACCGTACACAAAATATCCTTTTGCATTTGCCACTTTCACAAATAGATTGTCCATGAAAATAAGTTAACTAGTTTCAATTACGAAATTTATACGTTATAGCAGTTAATCTAAACCGAGATCTAAACTTTCATTTGCAAAAATTTTGTTAATCAACAAAATGGATTAATAAGTATAATCAGGGTCGACCAGCATTGTTCTATGCGTAGTGTTTTTACCGGATTTCATATTTTAAGGAATAAAAGTGGCATCTTTCGCGAAATAATGGAAAATCAATATCTGGCATTCCGCCCTTCCTGGCTCTCGAACCAGACGAAACCTGGCTATATACTCCAAGTCTAGACGGTCCAGACATCCTCTCTCTCTCCCTCTGAACCACTACAAATACTATTCAAATTAAAAACTAAAAAATTGTCACTAATTTATTCCCTCTATTTAAAAAGAAACAACAATTGCTATACTCGCTACTTAATTAACATTAGGAATAAAATTCTAATTCCACCCTAGCCTCCATTTCCTCGAACCAACAAGTCTATTCAAATTAAACCAAAAAAAAGTTCACTCCTTTACATTCTCCACCTGAAGAAACGACACTTTTTTACTCGCTAATTATCACGTGTTATGACAAAAGTATAACATTCAATTTCCGCCAGTTTTTTTTCTTTTAAGAGCAGAAATTTGCAAGAAATAGCGTGTGTGTGTGTGTGTGTGTGAGTTGAACTTTCTAATTCGCACTTAATACATATATAAATCTTTATCATGCCTTTCGTCATTAGCAAATTTAAAAAGAAGTTTCCACTCATAAAACTTAGACTACTATAATAGGTAAACTGTGGAAAAGTTTGATGCACCGCAGAATTATTTTGATAAAATCTTATTTTATTATTTTCTACCTTTGGATAAAGCAGTAATATTACTGGTAAGGGTGTTGTGTTCCACTGAAATCGTGAGAGACGGTTTCACCAGTTGAATTGTTTGCACAACCAATGTTTCTGCTATTCTCTCAGTCGTTCGTATATTTTTACTGGATTCAGTGTACCTGAATTTCCGGCTGTGCAATGCAGTAGTGCCCAAAGCCAGACTGCGAAACCACTGACTTATGCAGTGATTCAGACAGAAATCGAAAGTTTTATTCACAGAAGAATTATCTGGATGATATCTTATTTTAATAATGCGATACCATCAGAGTAAAAATTTGTATACAGGGTGGTCACGAATTACTAGCCAAGCCATAACCCTAGATAGAAATCTCAAATTTAGAAAAAGAGAAAATTCTTATATCATTTTTTATTAATATCATCCTAATATTTTCCAAGTTACGTAACAATACACTTAGGCCTAAAGTTTTCATAGCTTGTTATGTAGCTCTTGATAAATATTAATAATATTAAAAAGTTTAATAAAAGTTTCTTCTAGATATAATACTGACAATAAAAACAAAACTGAAATACCTTTTTTTCATATCGCTATAATATTATTGGAGTTACGTAAAGATCGTCAAAGTATAAATTTCTTAGATCGATAACCTTATATACAATCATTTTTATATAACTCAATAAATATTAATAATATAAAAAAATTCACCACCGTTTTTTTAATGACTATTATCAGATATATAAAACAGTATTCTGAACTAGTTCTAATATTGTTCATTTAACGAGTTATATAATAATCAATGTAGGTTATCGATCAAACAAATTCAGACCTAGATGGATTTTTATATATAATTTGAAAAATATTAGCAATATGAAAAAAAAGTTATTAGACTTTTTTATTCTTATTTTATCATACCTACAAAAACTGATATAATTTTTTTTAAAAATTGAATAAGAGATTTTCTATTGCAAATTAAAATATTTAAATGCAGCTTTTCGTTTGCCCATGGATGATAATCACAAACTCTACATATTTATAAAAGTATATGTAATTATAAATACATTCTGATTAGTTTTTCGATCGATCTAACAAAGTACAAGGAACATCTTTATCAACGATAATAATATCACTCCATCTCACGTTAAAATTTTTGCATCCATTAACAATATGACATTAATTTTATTCTCTATTCAGTCAATTTTTTACGAAGCCTTGATAAGCAAATGCTTCTGCTATTCTCTCAAAACCAGCTACTTTTATAGAATTCAGTGAACCTGAATTTTCGATTGTATATAATATATAATACGATAAAGCCAGATTGAAATTCCACCGTTTAATTCAGTGATTCAAACAGAAATGGAAAGTTTACAAACATTCCCAAACCTCTTATCACCACAAACACAGATAGCCTTTATATATTAAAAATATATCTAAATTTACAAGCTTATACAGTTACTTCGAAATATTTTCATCCATGTACAAAAATATTTTCAGAGCCAATATCAGTCACCACTAGTATTTAATAAAACACTGTCAACGAGGTTAAAAAACACTCTAACCTACAGTCAGCGACTGTCAATAAACTGCGAACAATTTGCTAAAATCAAAAGAATCCAGACTGTTTTTTACTGTTTTCGCTGGAAGAGGTTTAATGGTAAATTCCAACAGTTTGATGTAGATGTGAATGGGGAGTTTTCTATAAGAGGAAAAATGAGGAGAAGCGAGCCGAGCAGAAAAATATCTTGTGGTTGGTGGAAAAAGTCGATTGCTCGAAAGGAGGCATTGCCTTGGTTCGGCAGATCGAGATCAGCTTCCGAGGAAACTTTAGGGATAAAATGTATTGTCGTGTCGGTTCGATTTGAGTGCAGGACCACAGTGTGGTTTAAGATAATTAAACCTATGGAATTTCTTGTAAACTATAATAATAAATTCTCGATAATATCGTGTGCGTGCATACGTAGAAAACTTATTAACCCACATATTGGCCAAATTAAAGGAAAATCAATGAGAGCGTAGATATCTTAATGCGATCAATTAACACGCGAGTACTCATCTCCTAGGGTGCTTCAGCTATTAATTCTTATACGAGAAACAAAACTCGTTGATATAGAAGAGCTTCTTAAAGGAATTGAACCAATATTCTTTAAAATATTATAAACTGCCAAATTATACTTTTGTTTAATTACCCCCTTGCACAGGATACAAAATAATTAATAAAAGACTAAATATTAATCGATAAATTGGCAATGTGTGTGATTGGAAATAACTTATATGTATATATATAAACAAAAGCCTCTAATCAGCTCGAGCGAGAAAAAATCTATTTAAAAGGATAAATTGTTAGAAGAATTAAGAAAAATTGTTTAAGATTTATTACGGTTCCAAAGTAAAGCTTTGTTTAATTAGCTCTGTGTGTGTGCAGAGGACATACGATAATATTATAGATACGAAGATTATTCAATTGATCGGGAAGATGCGCGATTCGAAATAATTCATGTACGTATACACGACAAGCTCTAATTCACTCGAGCGAGAAAGAAACTTGCTCACTCCTCGAAAGGATAGATCGCCAGAAGAATAGAAAGATAGACTTTGGCCAACAACTCGTGACGCTCTGGTTATCCTTCAAATAACGTTCCTCCTTCCAGGTGATAGCCATCGTGAAAACTTTGCAAACTAACTTCCGCTTTTTTATTTTCCTCAAAAAATTGAATTGCCTTCTTTTATTTCAACACTTAAACTCTAATCTTCCTATTCTATTCTAAATGCGAGAAGAAAACACACAATCTCCTGCTCTTTACGCCACGCACATTTAAGGACTCGTGGCGAAATAGAAAACGATAAAAGGAACAAAATATTCAACATGCAAGAAAGTAATTAGTTTACAATAATTTCTTTTACAAATTCTATCAATGATATATTCTTATATTTATTTATATTATTCTGTTCATTATTTTTTTCATCGTGCAAAGCCTCCCAAGTCAACTAAAATCTAACAAAAGAATAAAATCTTCCTAATGTTTTAACTATTTTATTATTTATTTAATTAAATAATCGTAACTTTATTTTTTAGATTATAAGTCATTATCTTATTGTTTATGAGCGATAAAAGAATTTGATCGTTCAATGAAACATTGAGAACTCGAATGCAAATTGCACAGGTGGGTTTAAAAAATGTTCAATGCCCTTTGTAAGATTTCTCTTACCTAACGTATACAATGTAGCTTTTGTGGGAGTTTATTTTTTTTCTATTTCACAGGTAGAGTTTCGATTGGCTCGACCGTTCACGGTCCTTGACCTCATCAAGGATTACAACGTCCGTACTGCCACGACAATTACAAAGCACCGAGAAAAATATTCCACGGTTAACAATCTCTCTCGGATCGCCTCTAATTAAGATCTTGTGCAACCTTGAAGCACCATTGTTGAATCCCCTCTTACACAGGACATGCAGGATTACTCTATTAATCATAGACGAGTCTCGCTCTACCAAAATAAAAATTTTCATAGTTTCAATTAAATTTTACAGTTTTTTAATATTAAATATAAATGACAAAAGTGTGATTTTGAAATTATCAATATTTTCTGAAGTAGACCCTTTAGTAAGGAATTTCTGGTATATTATTATTACAGGTGATCCTCTCACGACCGATTTATTTGTCAGGAGTGCTTCCGAGTAAAGAATCTATTAGAAATGTTTAAAATTCATCCGTCGTGAGTTGGCAAACATTGTATCACGTAGTTAAACATATGATACGCAAGGTTGCAGATGCAAAAAGTAAACCAACCGGTTTCTTACCATTCGGCACTGCGTTGACTCGATTCTATTTTCTTCATGACCTTCAAAAGTGCGATTACGAATATTGCAAAGGCATGACCTTGATCGCCATAAAGGGCCCTATCGTTATTCAATTCATTGTTCAGCCTCCACTTGATTTTTCTGCTTTTTAACGAATCAACTAAAAGTTGCCTTAAGACTACGGTTCGCGTCAACGTATAAGAAGCTGTATGTATACGCTGCACTTTCATGCTACATTAAATAATAAGTATATTGTATACAGGTTCCGCTAGATAAAATAATTCAGCTCACGGACATAAAATTTTGTTTAACTTCGTAACAATTAACAGATATCAATTTTTTCAATAGGATCTTTCTCAACTTTCTTTCAATTTGCACTCGTGGAAAAAAGTCTTATACAAATAAAATGGTATCTTTTCTAGTTGAGAAATTAAACAGCATTTTAAGCACACGTTCCGAGTCGTTTTATCAGGCGAACCACGTACATTGCAGTATAAAGATATCGTTTTTGTATATGCTTTCGTTTGGATTTCGTGGCATGCAAAAGCGTCTCTTAGAAAAATAATTAATATAGAGTAAAAAAAAGAATGTAATAAGAGCACGTGGCATGCTAGAAGCGAGAAAATTGATAAATAATAAATACGCAGCAGAGGATGCAACACTGCAGCACTGTGTCCGAAACGAGCAGGCCGAGAGTGTAACGATGACTTTCAAAGCTTTTTTCTCAAATTCAACTCGCTGGAAGTCAAACTATTCTAGCAGACTACACACTCACGTTCGAATAACTAGTTTCATCGACTTTTGTAACCAGTTGCATGATTCTCGAGATACAAAGTATTTTTTTTAAATCCAAAGCAACGTAGATGTATAATAGGTACTTCATCTACCCCTTAAATATATATATATAAATGTCTATGTATCTTTGAATAGAAAAATTTTACAAAATATCAAAGTAAAAATGTACAAATTAGCCATGTTGGGTTACAAAAAATAAACAAGCTTGATTGCTAAGCAGAGAAAAATTGTACAATGTAACCTTGTATAAAATGTAACTGGAAAATCTATAAGAGAAAGAAATATCTTGCAATGATACGTTTATATAAACGCTTATAAACTCTTCGTATATTGAGATAGGTATATAAAAACTTGACTCACATAAGAGTGGTTTCATTCGTGCAAATCGATACAATGTAACGCTGCATGATACAATTCTAAAGGAAAAAATGTTATCCAGCTTTAATATTGGCACTGCATTTCGGACACATGTTTGGGACTTTAAATAGACCTGCAGTGTTTCTTGCAAATTTGGCGATGAGCCTTGAGAGTTTTGCAAAAATTCAACGTTTCTTACACGAACAATGGACTATGGCGTGACACTTGTATAATAGGGACGGATGCAGAATGTGGATTGTACAAGTTATTTACCCATTGGGAAGCGTAAGATTTTCGTGATTCGAAGCACTCGAGGTCTTCTGGACGCTGGATTCCCTCATGTTGACGTAGAAGATGAATAAAAGAGTATCGATAGTGCTCCGTTTGCCAATCGACAAATCTTGATAAGATCCAAAATCACTGGAATATCTTCGTTGAAGAGGAGCACACTGCACTTTTATTCCTTTTTGTAGAGGAAGAGAAATATAGAGAATTGTGTGAGATTATTCAATTTGTCAATGTTGACAAATATTGATAAGATCCAAAATCTCTGTGGAATATCTTCGTTGAAGAGGAGCACACTGCACTTTTACTCCTTCGTGTAGAGAAAGAGAAATATAGAGAATTGTGGGATTGCTCAATTTGTCAATGTGGACAAATGTTGATGAGATCCAAAATCTCTCCTAAAGTGTATAATAGCTTGTCCATGGTGAATTTGGAGGAACACACTGCACTTTGATGAATAAATTTCGCAATTAAGGACCGTCGCACAGCAACATTCTCCAGTTCATATCGTATACCGACACGAAGAAACTTTTCACAGTCTCTCGGCTCCAATTTGCGATTGGCACAATTGTGCACTCTGCAGCAGAGTGGTACCTCTCGATACGAAGAAGGAAGCCAGCAGGTGTGACCTCTACGCAGGCACACGCACCTTTTTCGTTCCGCAGATTTCACTTGTTTTATGCCTCGTAACTTTTCATCATCCGACTATAAATTCGCTAGCCGACAATCCATTAATTTACATTTTGCTAGATTCTTCCTACGATTAACTTTTAATTGTATAAAAACTTTTTAAAAGTTATACGCGCAAAGTTTCCAAAAACGATAAAAGACCCTCTCGTGCATCATTCTTTTACAAATTAGAAATTTCTATTTCACTGACAAATCTAATATTTTCCTCATGCACTTTTTTCGACCGTTTAAATTTTCCAGGAAATGTAAAATATCCTCGCGTTCATCGCTCCTTTTATACAAGTTACAAATGTCTTTTTACTCGCAAGCCTAATATTTTCCTTAGGTATGTATGTTTATACTTTTGAAGATTTCCAGAAATTATAAAAGATCCTCTGGTTCATCGCTCGCTTACAAGTTATATAAATGTCTATTTTACTCGCAGAGTCTAATATTTTCCATTGTACAGTGTACAAATCTATACTGCTATTCACCATCGTATTTAACAGCGTAACTCTAATATTAAGGTCGTATACATGGAATTCTTGAAAGGAAAAACGACGTAATTTCACGTTGGCTAATTGCACATTTGCCTTTTCTATGAAAAATGGAGCCTGGATCGAATTTAACCTGAATGCCTATTGCAATTGGCTTATCATGACAGAGCGGTTTCCTCCAATAGCAATGAAGCATAAAAACAGCGGAGTAAGTAAACGTCTCGCATCGGTTCTTGAGCCCTGTCACTCAATTGGAATGCAAAAAAATAACATTTCTAACCTGCGTGATTAATTCAGGTCATGTTGTATTGTTTTACTTTAATATTTTCCAAATAACCAATTTAACGCGAAATTCTACCTATCTATCATTAGCCACATAAATTTGATTACAATTTTTAAATATTATATAATATATATATTGTGTAAACTAATTCAATATTGCATTTTCCGTGAATATATAGTTATACAATAGCGTGGTTAAATCCACTTAAACTTTAAATTCAGCACTTGCTATATAAATATTTATATAATAGTGATAAATAAATTGCAAACGTTTGAAACTTGAACTCTGTGACAAACTTTTGATAATTTTCAGGAAACGATGGATAAATATTCAAACTTATAAGGCGAGAGGGGTTGGTATATAGAAGAACAGTGAAAAGCTATGGAAAATGTTAATTTCAAAAGGTGACGTCATAGCACGTGGATATCTTTTTTAGAGCAACGTTCAAGTTGCATCGATGAAAAATGGAAATTTCAAGGGTAATCGCGAATTGCGATACCTTATCTGCGTATGCTGGACACTTTTCACGCCTCTTGAGTTTCACGATTTTTACGCACTTTATCGTCTAGTTTGCCTACTTCGACAAAACTTCGCTATATGTATATGTATAAGTGCAGGAAGAGAGACAAGTTCATAGAAACGATATAGGTATCTCCTCTGAATTACCAATGTCTTTTAAACATTATCTATGAGAGTACCCATATATTCACGAATGAAAGAAGAAATTTTTTCTCACGTAATAACGCTCCACTAATTTCTACGTTACTATTAATTATTCATTCTTACATTAAATTTGGATAATGCGAAAAATTGCTTCTAAGTAGAAACTAAATTATTTTTCTCTCATTCAATTATAGTACTTTATATCTTGAACATATTTACAGTTATATATTTCACTGGTTTGATCATTGAAAATCGCTAATAGAAGATAATTTTATCAGAGAGATCCTGATAAACGAATTAATTAGCAATTATTAAATTAACATTTTAAAGAATCTCAAATATAACTCTGATTACCTTTGCTATTTTCTTGTGCTTTTTTCTATTTTATATATCTTTTTTTGTTTTGAGTATATAGGAGGTTTCTAATAAAAGTTTGTTTTATTGGATGAAACTACTCGATCGGCTCGTTATAACGAGAGTGTTAGTAATGATGATTCTCGTGTCGATTTTCGCGCTTTTGACGATTTTCACGCACGTATGGATGCTTTTTTAGAGGTTCGAGATCGCAAGAATTATCGGACTGTCTAGCTGGCCTGTTCGAAGCGTAAGTCAGCTGGTAGAAATCCTCACCCGTGTCCTCCTCATCGGGCATTCGCAATTCCTTCACTCGCTTTATTAGTGCGCTAGAACACAAAATACTAACGTTCAGTTCATCTCAATATCCGAGACTTTTTGACAAAATACTTCTTCTTTTCTTTCAAACTTTCAAAACTGACAAAAGTTTTGCAATTATTTTCCAAAGGCAGGTAAAAATCTGAGCAAGATGAAACTAGGAATCTCTCGAGTTTCTCGTTGATATTAAACATTTTCGCGAGGGCTATTTTTCATGTATATGAGTACAATTGTTGAACTCAAGCACTAGACTTTTTTCAGTAAAATTCTCGTATAAAAAAGTTCATCAAAAGACAATTCGAAATCTCAATAAAAGAGTTCCGTTTCTTATTGACATTACGTTAACAGAGAAAATTTGTCCTTCTGTACGAACAATTGTTAAAATTAAATACCGCTTTCTGGAGCAAAATTCAGAAGAAAATAAACTACTCTGGCAGAAGTGCGAACCAAGAAATTCTCGTGTATCTTATCGATATTAATGATTACACCGATATCTTTTATGCCTACGTACATCCATTAAAACTAGACACTATTTTTCAGAGTAAAAACTCTAATATATATAAAACAAGAGGAAAAAACAGTAATGTCTGGACAGAGCAAGTAATTAAAAAAACCGAGATTGGTTTCCAGATGAGCATAGTAAAAAAAGGCACTAAATACTCCTGAAAATAAATCTAAGCACTCTTTTCAGTAGAAAAACTCTATAATATCCCAATAAAGTTGACAATGTATTTATGATGATAAAAAACACTAAATATTCCTCAAAACCAACAAGCAATGACTTTCCTCCACTTAACTCGTACACATGCTGTCAACAGTATCCTCAACAAGCATATTCGTGAAACGTTAAATGAAAACTAAGCTAATCTGACTAAATTCTTTCACGAACCTTTAATCATTTCCTACACTAAACCATATTTATCCGATTCACCTCAACTCTCGCTATAAACAACTCTCAAAAGTATTTATACATATATGTATAAAAAAAAAATGATTTACAATTGCTTTGGACGAAAGTTTGCATAAATCTAGTGATAATCCGATTGGGCAAAATTGGAAATTAATGGAGTGTTGAAAATATCGAGGAGAAAACGTCGAGTACCGGTGCACCGGGTATGGAAGCGCGTTGGCTACTGGCGCTGGCTTGCCTGAGCTGAGCGAACAAAACGAACTGCGAAGTGCGAAGCTTAGGCGACTGGCGAATGGTGGGTGAGCGGCGTGATCGCGAGCAACTCGGTGTTGGCTGGGAGAAGCAGCAAGCAGCTGCGCCAGAACCGCCAGAAACGCCGGAACGAGCCGACGAGCCTGTCTTTGCAGTCTTTGCCCCCTGTGCACGTGGATCGTTGGATGGTGGATGGATAAGAGAGAAAGGGAGAGAAACACACACACAGGGGCGTAGAGTAGGGATACACCCATACCCATATCCATATAATGGGCTTGATGCACGAAGCCACGCAGGATTCTCTTTATATGTACATATATATATACATACATGCTCACAGCTCGGATCGAAACTTTTGCCACTCGGAAAAATCAATTCCTCGTCCCTTTGAAAAACTTCCTTTCTCGGCCATTCAATCAGGAAATTCCCTATATACGCCAACTATTATACTAACTTTTTATAAACATTTAGGCCGATGGAAATAGATAAACCCTTATAAGTATTGACCGACCTGCTTACGTCATTTCACTATAGTCGGAACAAACCAATTGTCACGCGAGGTTCTCCTTAAATTTCTATCCTAGAGAGAGAGAGAGAGAAGGTGTAAGAAAGTCGATACTCCATGTTGCATTTACGTCGTACCACAGATTCGCTATTTCAGTATTTTGTCAAAAAATAATTTAAACAATTTCGCAAGATACACTTGATAATTGACGTAACAGTGTAATATGAGTATATGATTGAATTGTACTGAAACTATTTTACATTTATGAAAGTATAATAATAATAATTCTAAATGATGAGGAATTAAAGAAAAATAATTCTTTCGTCTATATATATAATACATGTCCTATCGTGTACGGTGTGTAATCTTCGAGTACAATAAAGGAAGCAGCGAAAAATGCAGATACTGGTGGAAGGATAAGCTGTCGATGTGTAAGAGGGGAGAGGGAATCACATACATGGAAAGTGCATTGAAACACCACGTGCTTTTGTACGTCATGCACGATGAGCATAAGGTGAATGGATGTCTATTTCCTTTGCCTCAGTTTCAAAACAAAGGAATCCCATCATTCATGCTTAATTAATAAAGATTTTCCTTCTTTACACCCTCGGTAGCGTCCGTTCCTCGACAAATCGCAAATATTTGCAAAAATAAAATTACGTAATAATTCAATTTTTACATCCTCGTAAGCGATAAAATTTGTCCAAAAGAGAATTTAATTGATAACTGTGTTTCGTAAAGATGTGCTCCTGCTGAATCGCCTGAAATTTTATTACGTAATGCAAAAGCAGCTTCGTAAGTCTATTCATTCTACTCGCATCGACTAACACTGAGGCACTGGATAGTGGATACTGAGTAGAGAGGAGGCTTTGTTTGTGTATGTTTTATGGGGCTTGCTGAATATATACGCGTGTGTAGGTCATGAATAACCGAATAAACTCGACAACGCGCCGACCAGCCAGACTGGCAGGCAGGCTGGCTGGCAGCAGGACTACCAAGTATACATACCAGAGTATAGTGTATACCACACTACTAGTTTATCGTGGTAGAGGTAGAGAGTGGAGAGACAAAATCGCTATGACTCACCAGTAAAGATCGTTTGGAAACAGTGAATACGGTACATTCAACTTTTAATCCTATATTTCTGCTTACTAGTCGCAACACAAGCTTTGAATCATAATAAATTATAAAAACTATAAAATCTAATTATCAATAAAAATGCTATTCAATCTTACTATTTAATACTATTAACAAAACTTTCCTTGAATATACTACGCGTATAAAGAAAGAATATCGTTAAAGCGTGCAGGCAAAGTGGTAAATAGCGAATTTTTATTTTATTCAACTCGTGTGTAATGGTTTTCGTTATGATGAAAGAGGTAGTCTTGCAATTTTTTGGGACTTTCGCAATATACAGGGTGTTCAGTTTAGAACTTTCAATTTGAGTAGAAATGGGTTTGGAAAAATAGGTTTCGAGTAAATGCATTTTATGGTTTAGAAAGAGGCATCGATGGGTATCATTGGTTTCACTTTGTGAAAGGTCATTTAAACTTTACATGATAGTCATGTCGATTTTTTTTAAATGCAACACCATTTATATTTTAGTTTATTTTTGTAGCTGATCTCAAGAGCTTTCTAAAATATTTTTTTGAATATATCAATTTATCCAGTCGTTTACGAGAGTTTTCCTTATGGAGTTGCATAAAGCTGTGAGTTTGGCTTAATTAGTATGCGTGACCGCTACATGCACACACGCATAGTCTCTCATCTATCTTTAACTACGAATCAAAATATTTTGTAAATAATTAGGTGAAGTGATAAATTCAACGGAGTTTTGGAAATATTTTAAAGTCAGTTACAAAAATATGTAAAATATATAGGGTATTCCAAGTAAAAAAGTCAAGTTCATTTTCATGTGAACTTCAAATGACCTTTCAAGGTCAAACTAATCGTACCATCAAATGTCCCTCTCCAGAATCATACAACCTTTGTTTGAAACATTTTTTTCAGAATCCATTTGTTTCAACAATAATCAGTCTGACAGTTTTAAACTAAACACTTTGCATGTATTTTTATAAAGTTTTGATAATATTTAATTTCTTGCTTGTTAAGTACTTGATTTTACATGCAATTAATACATGTTGAGTAAAATAACACGACTAACAAGTCCTATTATTTGGAAAAGCTTTATATTTTATGAATAGCAGAACGATTATAATCTAAACTAATTAAGTGAATAATTAACATGATGATATTAAATTTTTGTTGTAACTGTTATTTATACAAGGGATAGTTGTAATAGCGAAAAGAAATCATAATAACTTGAAAGAAGAAACTAATATTTACATAGGTATTAGTAACTGAAGCCATGCAGAATATTTCATGATACATACCCAGACTCGGTCGGAGTGAGACCGTTGTTGTTATTATTATTGTTGAATATTGCGTTGTTGATGTTATTATTATTGGTATTTGCATTGTGTTGAGGCTGAGTACCTAGTAAGGATGTCCATTGCCTCATAACTTCTTCTCCCTGAGCTTCTAATTCTGAGATTATAGTAGCATCATCTAATTCGTGCAATGCTGGATTTGAATCAATTCTGAAAATCATTAATTTTCTTAAAATCTTCAACTATGTGTAAAATACAGTTAAATATACCAGGTCTGATATTAATTAATGTTAACTCAAAAATCATTAATATGAAAGAGGCTTCCAAATAATATCTAAAAAAATGATTAACTTCTGATAACTTTTTAATCAAGGGATACAGCTTAAAATGATACTGCAATTTGTTACTAAGGTATTATCTACGATTTTTTGATTAGTGAGATATTATTTTTAAAGGTTTCTTCTAAAAGTGGAATATAGAATCCATATTTATTAATTGTAGAGTTACCATTATCATATTTAATCTATTTTTTAATTTAATGGTTTTAACAGTTTATTATCTTTGAAATTTTATCGAATTAAATAAAATATGATAATACTAGATTCTATATACAGTATCGGTCAGTTAACGTGTGTATCTGAAAAATTTTGTAGTACTTAAATTTTTAACTATTCTTTTTAACAGTGTTTATTGATTTCCAGAGAATACATAATAGTACATTTAGGTTTAGTTAAAAGTGGATAAACGAAAGAGATTTGAAAGTTACATTAATTTATTTTTTATGGAATTTGTTTTTTAATTTGTAGCCTCGTAGCTTTTTTCAAACTTTGTATTTTATCTACTCGTTTACGAGATGCTTCGATTTAAAATTACTTAGAAGAGAGGACTTGGTTAAAGTAGTTACGTAATCACTACAGATACACATATATGGTCGCTCGCCTAAGTATACTCTCAAATCGAAATATCTAGTGAAAAAGTTAATGAAATGAAAAAATAAAAACTTGGCTTTGGAAAACTATTAATACAAGTTACAAGAATATACAACAAAAAATGGAGGGATTCGTTAGAAAAAGGATTTTGACCTTCGAATCTCCTACACACCTCTATTTTAATCTAAATCTATCCTTATTATTATACGTCCCCTTGAAAGCCAATAAACACTAATTGAAAAGAATGTTAAAAATTAAATCTTTGACAAAACCTTTTAGGCTAACGTCTTAACTGACTTACCTTTCTTATTAAAATAACATAAAATATCTTTTACATGTCACCGTTAGAGAAAACTTCTATATATTAAAAGCTCTATCACACTGCCTCATGTTATTCGTGATTACCTTTGAGTACGAGAATCTTCGTAAGAGCTAGCATCGCTTCGATCAAAATCTAACATTAAATCATCGGAGGCAATCGATTCACAAGGCGACAAAGTATCCACACTACCAGCTCGACTCATTCTTCTGCCATGGAACGGACTATTTTCCACGCTCCTTACATGATTCAAACCTGTACAATAAATCATTCGTTAATTTTTACAAAGACATAAAGGAAGTATAGAAAACTTATAGACAACTTACTCCTTTTAGAAAGAGTTTGAATCAACGTGCGACTACTCTCCATATTTTGACTGGTTAATATGGATTTGGATTCACGACTCCCCCTATCATTGAAGACCAATCCTGGTTGATCCGCAATTTCATCGTCAAAATACTCGCGTCCCTCGGACAAACTCAAAGAGTTTGAAGCATTGGTAGGGGTTCCTGGACTGTCGTCATCAGCGATATTATCCAAAGGTGCTTCGACGATGCACTCCTTCCTCGAATGTTTCTCAATGGATTGAGTAATACTGGCTGTAGGACTGTCGAAAAGGCTATCCACTGGCGACGTCTCATCGTCGATAAGCGTGGTGGAGGTAGCTGCAACTGCGGCGAAGGCGGGATCTTCAATAGTGAGAAGTACAGAACGCAGAGTACTTTTTGGCAAAGTTCCGCTCTTGGCCACTTCAGAAATCGCTTTTAAGTGCTGTGAAGGGTGCTGATTACTGCTAACAGTGGTGATGCGTTGGCACTCGTCGCTGGATTCGCAGCTCAGTGAATAATCATCCGCCATAGCTTCGCCATGACCATATTCAGGGTCATCGCAGCTCATCAGGCTGAAGTTGGATTTCATGGGAGGGATCTTTTCGGAATGTGATCTGTCCTTGTAAACTTTCTCCTCGCCAAGACCCTCGTCGTAGCCTTCGGAAGAGGTGGTGGACATGGAGGTGGTCGATTCTGTATACCTATTGTCCTTATTGACGATTCTCTGATACTGCAACGTCCTCTCGCGTACCAGTCCTGTATTTATCACTGGATAAGGACAAGTTTTGGGTAATCTAATCACAGATATCTCCGTTACGGTACCATCCTCCTCCCTAACGTCCCTTACGTCAAAATTTTTACCATTCACAACCATCTTGAGATTTCTAGGTCTACCGTGGTTCCTTCTAAGGCCAGACGCGCCATCTACATAATCTAAATCCGAAGGCCCATGATAGCTACCAAGGCCAGAGTCCTCCGTGCTGGAACCTTCCTTCGAACTGGTGCATCCTCTCGTATTCGACGATATCTTTCTACTCTGATTGGCTGCTGTTTTCGCTACTTTAGGAATCGAATCGTTCATCCTCACTGCAAATTGTGGCAATGGCAAATGACTGGTGTGCAGCGTGTATCTACCGATGGACTCTGGAATGCTAGAGACTCTTTTGTTCGGGTCATTGGTGGATGAGTGATTATTGTTGTAGGACGGTGAGCCGTTGATCGGTGATGCTCGTTGCTTCGACGAGGGTGGAGTACCATAAGCCTGACTCATTCTACTAGAATGCTTCCTCGCGTCTGAGTAGTTGTCTACCGAGACTGGCTGCTGCTGCAGAACCTCCTGATTGTAGTGAGCAACGTGAGGATTCGTGTAGACGTCTCCCACTTTGTTCGTGTATTTAGCCTGTGGTTGACGAAATCCAAATCTGGTGGTTCTCACTGCAGCACCGTTGCCCCCTTTCTTAGGCGGGGTCAACCTCGGCGTTGATCTGCCCGACGAGGAGCCCTGCGTCATTCGATGCGCCATATCCTCGTCGTGCCTCCGACTCTGCTCGGGTCCAGCTGATTTCGATCGTGGATGCAGCAGTCCCGCCTCGTACGTGTGGCTTGCTATGGGCATCGGTATCCCGGAGGTGGGCCTTCTACGGAAGCCGAACGACATCGCCGTACCTCGAGTCTGCGCTCCAAATTTACTCGTCTTATCCTGCAAAAACAATATTCATTAGCAAATCTCTCTTTAACACTTTTTATTCATTCACCTTTCTCCATTTTTTTTTTTTTTTTTTTTTTTTTTTTTGGTACATATAAATACTTTGAAAGAATTTCTAGATTATATTATTTTCTAATTAAAGCAATAAGAAAGTTAAATGTAGAATTTAGCGTGATTTTAGCAATAATTTTCTTATCGTTGAATTAGCAGCGAGGCATGCATAACGGTACACCGCCATTTTCGTGATATCGTGAAATGTCGACTCGAATTTAACCTTGAACCTTTGGACAACAGGTATAATAAACTATATGCGGCGAAAGGGCTAACGGGGGATTCTGAAAGTAATTCGTTAAGTACGATAGCGTGTCAAGTGATGTATATATATAGGTATTTCAAAGGTGTGCCGTTTGCGAACCTCGCAGTCTCTTATTTTTACAATTTCCTATCCGGTAAAACGTTTAATTCAAATACGGATGTGAAGAAGCTGACGGTAACTATATTACAGAATTAATAGAGTAGCTATATATAGATAGAAATTCTTCCGCGTGCGATACTTTATATTATTCCCTCAATGATCTGCCGGTAAGTTTCAAAAAGAAAATTTCAATGCTATTATCCAATAGAAAATCTTAAGGTGTGTACAAATGTGCGACGAAACAATGAAATGTCACCGTCACGTGTTGAGTTTTTTATTATAATTATCTTACGGAGTAGTACGATCCATTGTTTTGTTGCATGTGTGTGTGCTCACATTTAGACTCGATTATCAAAAGGATGCAAGTGTCATTTATGAGCTGCGCTTTTTCGTAAAAATCTGAGGTTTTTTCTTTAATATTCTATAATATAATCAACATGTCTTGTATGCTGAGAGATAAGTATTTTGACCTGTTAACCGAGCGGAACGTATAAATACGTCAAATCTGAACAATGTGAGATAAGGGTGGGACATATGAATACGTCCTTGAAATATATGTTGCACCCTGGAACGAGCAGGAATAATATGAATTTACGTCCTCTGAGCGTGACATACTGACAAGTCTTAGTGAAAGAGTTCGTACCCGTTATATGCTGCGTAATTAAAAAGAGAACTCCCTGGTTAACAGGTTAATTTGAAGAAATATATTCCTCTTAATATGTCCATTGAGATACGTATTCAATTTTGATACCGATTTACTTGATAAGTTTAATTCAACAAATTAAATTCGACTGAATTGACACAATTTATTCGTTGATTCACCGAGCTATTTATCAAAACTAAATACATATCTGAATGGACATATATTTGCATAAATATTTATTTGTTTTAAAAACTATTTTCTTTTCTCAGCGCACAGGAGGAAAAATGATAAAATTAAAGAAAAAACATAAAAGAGATAATTTAGAGTTCTGACAATGAGATTCAGTTACGGCCGTTAGGTCTACGATTAACGATAGAACTGATTTGTTGTTGCACCCGATGACGCAACGTATTAGCGCATTAACACATTTGCTAAGTTTCTCATAAGTTCGAGGTCGCCAGTGGTAAATGTTGGATGAACGATATAGCGAAGCGGGCTTAGGCTAGAAATATCTTTGAAAAGCGAAAGAAAAGAGTGCTCGGAGAACGAGTGAATCCGAGATGAAAATATGGGGATGTCTTGGGGAGACAGAGGCAGGCCCCCTTCGTTATCCAACTTAAAATGAACCTGTAGCTTATACAGCCATAGTAGCCTTACCACTACACCTTCTCCTTCACTTCTTCCCTTTTCGTTCTCCAGAATATCCTCCTCGTACCTCGAAGCTCCATAACGTCGATATTCCATCCTGCCAATTTGTCTCTCAAGCTTAATCGAGAAAAGAAGCAGGATTCACAGTTGATCGATGGACAACGATTTTGTCAATTTGCGTCTTTATCTTAATCGAAAAAGAGAACCAACAACCACGGTTGTCTGATGAATGAGGGATGATAATTTTACACCGGTAAGTTTCTTGCTCCAATATGCAAGCTTGCAACAGCTATTTCTCTGAGTGACATGGTAAATTAAGGGCTACCCGGAGCACCGAATCAACAACGTTTCTTCTCCTTTCAAGGTTAAACCTCATTCTTCCAATTTCTTCATATCGATCTCCGAGTTTTCTCCATCGAGATAACTTTATTACAATCAAAAACTACAGAATATATTACTCTCGATTAAAAAAAAAAAACAATTCACGATTAATAAATCCCTGGATCCACTGCGTTAGCTTGAAACATAATTCAAGTAGTAAATCAAGCGAAATGATAAGGTTTAGCGAAGGTTTATCATATATCAACTTAGTCCTGCACTATTTCGTGATATAAACTCTGCTGATAAGTCTCGTTCCGGCTTTTATCAAGATCATGTGAATTCTTTCCAAAATTATAATGAAGTTTTCCACACAGAATGCCTCCCGGAAATTATTTCCAATATTCCTCGGTCCACTTTGGTGTCGATGATTTCGAATGGGAAGCCCAGACAAGGAAACTCGGTCACACTGACTGCAATAATTTTAGTTTTGACTCCTGGCAAGCACAACTCGACTCTCCTAGTAGACGATGAGCTGGTAGCACCGGATGAAAGACCACATTGGCTCAGCAATTATCGCTGTTTCTTCAGCTACGTCGATCGTTTTGTAACATAAACTCCTCTGAGAAGTGTCCTTCTGGCTTTTATCAGGATCATCAGAATTCTTTCTAAAATGATAAATCCTTTTTCCAGGATCTTTCAGAAAAGTCCAGCGTGCAGCCAAGGAAACTCGATCTCTCACGATTCGAATGGAGAATCTAGCCAAAGAGACTCGGTCTCTCACACAAGGTGCGCGATTATTTTGGTTCTAACTTTCAGGAGACAGAATTGTCTGGTTAAATGAGGAGGCGGTGGTAGCACCGGACAGAATATCACATAGAGAGCCAGGGATTATTAGTAGCTGTTGGACTACGTCACTTTGCGTTCTATCCAAGAAAAGAGCAGATTCTCCTCTTCCTAGACGAGGAGGCGGTGCTACCAGCGGACAGAAGAGGAGCACATATATCGAGCCAGCGATTATTAGCGGCTGTTAGGCTACGTCACTTTGCGTTCTGTCTAAGAAAAGTGGAGAGTGGCGTCGTGGCGCCTTACGACTATGTCTCTCTCTCTCTAATTCGGATTACGCACTTCCAGAGCCGCCACTGCCACCATCTCCTCTTCTTCCTCCTCCTCCTTCTACTCCTCCACCTCTTTACCACTGATTTTCTTCCTGCTCTTTCACGAAGAACAAGCAGAATCGATCGGGTTTTCTACGCCGGCGCGGCGCCGTCGCGACGCCAGCACTGCCTACCCACCAATATTTTCACTAACCATCGCTTTATCCATCGTTTAATGTACTTCTCTGAGTGAGAACCACAGCTTCTTCTTTACCTACCGAATTTTTCTTATCGATCTTCTCACGTCCAAATGTCATGTACAGGGTGTGTCAGTGATATATGTTAAATGTTTGAGGGGTTACAGGGTGGCTAATAACTTGAAGCAGCTCTCGTTTGAACCGTTATTGGTCGTTGAGTTAAGAAATATTTTTAGGAACATTTTAATTTTTACTAGGCTTTCGAGAGAAATTACTTATTTACTCATTGGAGTTCTCATATTCACATTTTTCTACAGCAAAATATATCATATATGTATATATAGTTCTGAATTACGCATTGTTGCACGTTACTCTTTACAAATCTTAAGATATTCTTATTCTTATTTTTATTTTTATTCTTATCGTTCGTTCATCGTACACGTGATCGTTTCACACTCTTTGGATATAAGAATCGTGGCTGCTATACAAATTGTGTTTTCCACCAATTCTCACACACACACATGCACAGAAACCACCCTGCACATGTATACACACTTTGGCGCCACTTACAAGTCTGGAGGCCACACTCAAAATGCATTCATCGTTACGTCCAATCCAACTAAGTATAAATAACGTGTATATAGATGATGCTATTTATTACAAATAAGTTTAATTTAACCTTAAAGTTCAGCACACGTTTACTTTGTTAATGATTTTCGTAATTATAAATGAGTAAAAAACATATATAGAAAACATTATTAAATATTCCATTTTGATCGTCTAACTACCACAGTAAAGATATTTGAGCTCGAATTTTATTATCTACTTGATTTTACTATGGAACCTCTCAAACTGACATTACACTCGTGTGAATAATACGACGCTGTTTGAGAGACCGGTTAAAACTTATTATTGTGCAATAAATTAGAATCGGTCTTCGAGAATAATGCCATAATATGGACACACGTTTTCGGATTTGACTTTGTGTATATATAACGTCGATACAAAGAGTCACCTAAATACATAATATAATATTTAATTACGTCGTTATTCGGGTTTTACTAAAAGGTATTGATTGGAACAAATAATTCTCCATATGATTTTATGAGTCTGAGTAGAGAATTAGACTGTTGAGACATCACGTAGTTCTGAAGAACGAAAAGCAAGAAGCTTTAAAGCGTATAATAATATACAGCACGTTACAACGTTGATGCGTTCGAGTGTAACCACGTGACGTGATAAATCAGACTGACGTCTCTCTCTCTCTCTCTCTCTCTCTCTCTAATAAGAACTATGAATGAAGAAACGAAAATAAAACTACTACAGTGTCAAGAATAAAAGATCTCGAAGACATTTGTTTCCTGGGAAATCTCTCCTACGCTTCTGGTTACAGAAGACTGAGACTTGATATGTTCCGAAGCATCCTAATACCAAGGAGCGAGTAGCGGTTTCACCGTTATTACAATATACAGAGTGGCGCATCGAAAAGGTACAACAGAAGAATTTTCATGCAAGAAACAGAAACATTTCTTAGAAATTACATGGTACGCGTTAATTTATGATTTAAACGAGTGATAAAGTAACGATACATAGCAAATATTCCAAGTGGAGCAATAACGTGCAACTTACAAACGTTATCTGGAATTTTGTATAGCTTTTTCTTGAAGCTTATCTCAAGAGTCTTCCAAAATACAATATTTATTTATTGTTTTGTTCAGTCGTTTACGAAATATTTTCCTTGGAATTTATATAAGGAAATAAAAATTATACGTATTTATGTGTAGCATCCGCACACCTACTCTAGCAAAAACTTTGCCTATGTGGAATTTCAAATCGACATTCTAGCGAACGATTGAATGAAATGATAAATTAATGTAATATTTTGGAAAGATCTTAAGATAAACTGCAGTAATATACAATACAAAGTGTAGAAGGGTGTCCATATAAAAACACTCAACTATGTTACCTTTTCTGTGCACTGAGAAAAGGACTCGTTCATTCAAATAAATATTACTGTGAATACATCCATTGGAATATGTGCTTGGTCTAAACGAATATTCATTTAATTGTTATTAATGAGCTTAATTAAATCAATTAAATTTCTTTATTCGGTTCCATCAGTTATTTAATACATCTGAATGGACGTGTTCAGGCAATATTGTTTAAAATTATTTTGTTTTTCTCAGTTAGAGGTTTAGATTTTTAATACAGGACTCGAGTTAATTTATCGAATAGCAATTCCGACAGGAATCATTTCAGGATGATACGACTGGCAATATTTAAGTGCTGAATCAGTTGGTTGGAATTAAAAGGTACAGCCACCTAATACATGATAATAAAGCTGTGCCGCTACGTGGCTAGCATTTGACCGCTAAACCTTTCGCCTAGCTGCTATTGTCCAGGTACGTGTTTCGACGATGAAATCCCCTTCGACGTATATAATCATTTAAAGTAGAATTTACAGTCGACCGATCACGTCGTCGAGCTACGGACGGCAGATCCCTTTTCGCAATTCTTATTCGTACAAACCTGAGCATCAAAAACCTGCATAAAATTGTCAACGTTCGATTTGAGTCGTGGACACGAAAGTATTCTGAGATAAACAAATTGTCTGTGTACAGGGTGCATTGGTTGAAATGCTCCAAACATAGATGCAACGATAAGAGAATTTCCAAGCTTATAAGAGACATTAATATTTTGTTTACAACCTTTTTGAAATGTTTTGATATATATATATATATATATGTGTGTGTGTGTGTGTGTGTACAGAAAAATCTTATCAAACATTTTGATAGTTCCGATAGCTATAGCGAGGTGCACGTTTTCTTGCATCTATGTTGTATAGGGCGTTTTAACTAGCGCGGGCCCTGTACATGTATATTATATATACGTTCTCCATTCAACGTATAGCTACTTTAGCGCAATGTGGATCTCTTTCATATAAGCTTACGGTTTCACTGCAATGTACAGACCAGTGAACCCATATTTCTCCTTGCTTTGGCTCTTTCCTTTTACACACTTGTGCCTACATACTTCATGAAAACCGTAACGCATTGTTCACGATAACAACCCAATTAACGAAAAACCTTGAGTTTTTAACAGTCCATTTTTAACAATAAAATGCTTTTTAGTGAAAACTGTGCGTTATTTATAAAAAATATATCCGGTTTCATAATGATGGATAAAAAAATATTGTATTAGAAATTTTATTAATGAAAATGTCCATTCGACATTCTTCTCCTCACTTATATAAATTTTATAAGTATAATATTTTAACGTAGTTATGCTTCGCTATGGCCTCTAAGCGCTACGAATAAATAAACCGGAAAACGTTATTTTTTTTTTAATATTGTAGATGGAGTATATAACGAGGAAAGCCTTATAAGTTCTGATCCATGCCTAACGTTCTATTACACGACCTTTCCTATAATGTTTCCGGTAAACAGTGCTCTGTGGGAAGTTTAAAAACAACAATGAAGAAACGGATTCCATGTGAAAATTAAAATAATTAGGAACAAAGAAATTCTCAGCTATTTCACGCTTTAACATCTTCATACTTTTCTTCAAGTAGCAGCTGATGCTTTTTGTCGAGTGAAAATTGCTTAGCATTTTATGATGGAATAATAAAACTGTACAGTTTAATTTTAAAATGCACGATATTTTCATTATTTTCTTTCCTTATGACGTGAAAGGAATTAAAAGTTATAATCGTTTCTCCATATTTGAAAATTATATAAAAAATTATTCAAGAAAAGTTTAAAAAGTATCGATTCATTTTTGATGCACTATACATTTAGGGAAGATTCGGAAAGTGTACAGGTTAAATTAAATATTTTCGGCTTCCAGATGGCTGCAGCATTAAAGTATATTGATTCGTCGATGTCACGCAACATTCAAATTTACTTTATTGATATATAGGATGGTTCAGAGTTGATGATCAAGTTGCAAATCATATAAACAGAACGGCTGATTCCGAGAAGAATCCAAAAACAATGTTTAAGAATATTTATATTTTCCGAATTTTATAACAATATGTTTAGTCCAAGTGTCTACGTAAATTGTTATGCTGCTTGGCAAATTTTAATAATATTAAAAAGTTGTATAAGGATATTTAATTGCAAATTACAATATATAAACGCTGCTTTGAAGTTGGCCATAGATAATTCCACACCCTGTATATCTTTGTATATATATACATATAGGTTGAATTTACCTTTTTGGAGGGCTTTTTGTCCATAATATGATACGAGGGTGAGTCGCGATGACCGGCTGCGAGAGCTGCACCCCCTTTACGAGACACGCATTGCCCCATATAGATTGTCCAACCTCGTCAAAATGCAACCTTAACAAAAACAGCACAATAAATTAATAAAAATAACATAAAACCACGATCCTTCGATTCTAGCAAAATACCAATTATACATGTACTTAATAGCCTCACGCCATTAAAAATAATTTTCTCAACAAATAAAAGCAATCAAGCTGTTTTATCCCAAACAAACACTGAAAGTTTATAATATACAGCATATAATTATATTTTTACAAAGCTTCATAAACCTGAAATTCAATAGATAGAATATCAACTACAAAGCAATAGACGCAATTACACCAGTTTTATGTAATTGCAATTATTCTTATTGAGAATCAACGAAGAGGAAAAGATATATAGGTTAGTAATTATTGCACGCGTAGATTTTATGTCCAAACACCAGTTTGCCAGATTATTAATCCACCAAAGAATAGGGCACAGTATAATTATATACTTACAAAAACCAAAATCCGTAAGAGTCTATGTTCTTCTTACTGGATAGATCTCTCAAACACACTGGAAAAAAATATACTCCTACTTTTACAAAAATAAATTCTAAAACTAAACCAAACTAAATAAAAAGCTTCGATTAGCTTTCGTTCGTGCATACAAATCGAATGTTATCGTGTCTATACCAGTGTATAATATTCCGAAGCTCATTTTTTCACATCGGGAGAAATTAATTTATTCCAAGAAAGAAATGTCTCATCATATGCTTTATCTCGCTATGATTAATCCATGATGATTAACCCATACATCTTAGAGCTGTTAGTTTACAGTCAACTTGTCAACAATCCTCAAGAACTAACAACTCAGTTTAACATTAGAAAAAAGGAATGAGATTAAAAATTAATAAATTAAGATCACACATGTATACGAAATTTCAAATATGTTATTCCGTTAATTCTTATAGCTGCAGGGATATACTAGGTAGAGAGTTGGAGGAAATAAACTCATAAATTTATCATTGGTAAACAGTGAATGAACAAGAGTAATATTATAGGATTTGGCTAAGAAAGTAACACAGCTAAAAAATTTGTTATTGCTTACCTCGTCTAATACAGCTAGATCTTTCACGTAATATGTAAGAGCTGTTGGTATACATCGTAAATGACAAAACAGATAGCTACAAGCAACAACGCACTTCTCGTGTGAACATGTCACCAACGAATCGCGCTTACACGTTTTACAGGTTGGAAAATTGCCTCAAGAGACTCTTATATATGCACATATATATAGATATGTATATGTGTATTGTATACTTGTCTTGTCAAGAGGAAATATAGGTTACCGCTCCGTTTTCCAACTTTCTTGGCAATTTTGAGTAATTTCACCAACTAGACGAAATCTGCTTGCGTTTTAATAAAGTGCACAACCTGTCACACAACCTGTCACTCGATTTTACCGATTGGAATGTGAGCCTGAAGTCGTGAACTAACGTGAACCGTGAAGACAAGCGAACAACTCAAAGGAACGGAGCAGAACTACTTATTTCTGTAGTGTCTGTACTTGAAATGACTCTGTCTGTGTGGATATGGAGGGGCTGCTTTCTGTAGTATGTAGTATCGTGTGATTGGTGTGCGGACTGACTGGATGGAAGTTACGAATACTTGGTAGGGAAGGGAGCGTATATAGGGAGTACATACAATGGAGGGTAGGGAGAAAATACATAAGATTGATCTTGAAAGCGTATATATATTTATATTATAAATGTGAGAGAAGGTATGATGAATCGTAATTATGTTTTGTTATATAGCTCAACAACTACATATATGGATGCCCCCTGCAGTGTGTCCATCATGTTGCAAGTAAAAAGTGGGAGAACCAATAAAATGAGGAGCCTTCTTTCGGAAAGTAGACAAAATGATAGGAAAGCAGAAATCAGAGTTGCGCATTGGTTGGTTACTTCACGTGCTATGCTATATGGCCATGTGTGTGTGTGTGTATCTGTATACATAAATATATATATGTAATAAATTTTTGATGACGGAATAGTATAGTGTTTGATTATATATGTATAGGGTCGACTTTTGGTTTAGCCACGGTGGTGATTGTCGTCGATGATCTGTTATATATAATTCTATAAAAATGCTTTATAATCGGTCTAATTTTCTTATATCTTTAATTTATTTACAATACTTAATTGTAAACTGCTGTGCTAACGATATTCTAGGATGCGGCGGATTTTTAAAAAGTCATGCCGATATTGACTTTTCTAAAGTTCACATTAAATTGTAAATAGAATTTTTTGAGGTTATGAGATAGCATATTATATTTTATTTAAAAAGTGTTGACTTAAAATTTTTTCCATTTTAGATATACAAAATCTGGGAGTTTAAAGGATCAGACAGAATGTGCTCCGAATAATGGATACTACTTTTTACCTTTGTACGATAAGGGGGAGTATATATTAAAGGTTAGAAATAAAATGTTATTACACTGTTCATATTAATTTATTGATATAAAATAAAATCAAAGGAAACGATTTTAATTGTAATAGGTGGATCCTCCCATTGGATGGAGTTTTGAACCAACAGAAGTTTTATTAAATTTTGATGGTTCGACAGATATTTGTAGTAAAGGAACTGATGTAAATTTTACTTTTAAAGGCTTTGGCATTGCTGGCAGGGTAATTCAACTTATTTAATATCAGGGCCCTGTCAAATGTATTATGATATATTAAATGCTGTTATTGTTTTTTCTTTTAAGGTTGCCAGTGCTGCTTCTAAATCTGGTCCTAATGGAGTTACAATCTTTTTATATACTGAAAATGATAAAAATGTTCCAGTGGGTACAACAACCAGTGCTGAAGGTGGAACATTTTACTTCACTCCAATTCAACCAGGAAAATACATTCTTGTTGCGACACATCCTATGTATGTTCAAAGTAATAGTAAAGTATAATCCAAAAATTTAATCATTCTCCTGTTTTGCATTTAAGATGGTCCTTAAAAAAAGATATGGTTAGAGTAACAGTAAATGAAGGAAACACAGAACTAGAAGATGATAGTTTAGTGGTCTCTGGCTATGATGTAAGTGGTAGAGTTACTAGTGAAGATGAAGCTGTTAGCGGTGTATCATTTATATTATTTGGTGTAAGTATCTGCATACTGTTTGGTATGAATTTTATTTTAGTAAATGTCTTATATTTACAGGATGGCACAGCTGAAAAGTGTAAGACTACTCCAATTCCTGGGTATGAATCTCAGAAGCCATTGTGCCATGTTGTATCAGATCAAAATGGCAGATTTACATTCCCTGTAGTGTCTCCTGGGTCATATAAAATAGTACCTCATTATGCTGGTACCCAAACCAAATTTGATGTACAACCACCAACACTGTCATTTAAAGTAGAGCACAGTAGTGTTTCTCTACCTCAAGAATTTAAAGTTACTGGATTTACAGTCAGTGGAGTTGTTTTAAATTCTGTAAATGGAGCTCCATTAGCAGATGCAAAAATTTTCTTATCAGGAAGAGAAGTTGCAACTACAAATAAAAATGGAAAATATCTTATCGATAACATGAAAGCTGGACAATATACCTTATTAGTAAAAACTGGTTTGTGTAAAGCTTTAAAATTATTTACAAGTGCTATATAATACTTAAGAATATAACATTTGTATTTTTACAGCGGATATGAACTTTGATGAAACGATAGTGAAAGTGTCTACTAGCTCTCCAGAGCTTCCTGTATTGGTACCTACAGGGTATAAAATTTGTGGGAAAGTAACACTTTCCGCAACAGGAACTTCACACTACAGAAAATTAATTATTCAAAACACTGCTACAACCTTTTATAAAGAAATAGACACTAACTCAGGAACAGGAGAATACTGCACTTATCTTCCTACTGATAAATATCACTTAAGTGTAGTGGTGAGTGCTGAAGAAAAAGCTAAAGGGCTCCAGTAAGTTTTAAGTCTAAATCTCAGAAACGCTTTAAAGAATAGCTTACCTGCTTTTACTTAATACTCTTGTCTTATATGTATATATTTTTTAGATTTTTCCCATTACAACAAACAATAGATGTAACTTCTCGACCTATCTTTAATATCAATTTCTTGCAATTAAAAGCTCTATTAACCGGTACTGTAAAATGTATTGAAAGAGTAGATTGTAGTCAAGCTTCAATTACTTTGAAAGTATTAGATGGAGTCACTATAAAAACAATTCAAGCCAAAGGTAAACTATGCAAATATTACTATTATTCATAGATAGTTCATAATAATGTTTACAGAAAGTTTATAGTAGCAGCTCTATGCATATAAACAAATATCCCATAATAGAATTTACTATATTTGTATAAAGTTGCTACTATAGCTCTAACATATTTATGAGCTTTTCTACTATTTTTTGTCTGTGAAGTTATTTTTCGAAATTCAGATGGACAATACCGGTTTTCGGATGTATTACCTGGACAGTACGAAGTATTAATCGATACTGATATTTTCTGCTGGGATAAATCTAGTCATAAAGTCTCGGTAACGTCTGAACATGCAGAAGTACCATTATTTAAACATACTGGATTTTCTGTTACATTTATTTCATCTCACGATACAAATATTGAATTTACCGAGCATAATGGAAAAAAAAACACTTTATCACTAACCAAAGGAAGTACAAGACATTGTGTATTTAAACCAGGAGCATATGCATTTGCGCCAAAAGGATGCCATGTGTATGCTAAATCTTCGTATACGTGGAATACAAATGAACCTTCACCTATTATACTTTCATCTACCGAACATACGCATAAAGGAAGCGTAATAAGCTCTTCGGTCATTGATGGAATTAAAGTTAAAATAGAGACCAATGATGATGTAATAACGTAAGTATGTTTTGCTTAACTCTACGAAAAAAACTAATAATTATATCATTTGTTAATTTGATAAATTTTTTATCATTTAGAACTGATGTACTTAAATATACGAACAAGGATAATATTTACAAATACGAATTTGAATTTAAAGCTAAAGCTGACAATATGTACACTATAACACCTTTATCAGACGTACTTTTGTTTTCTCCACCTTCTTTAAAAGTATTAGGAGTGAATGATTGTCACTATGATATTGCTACATTTGTTGGTGATATAGGAAAGGTAATTTAAAAGATTTATATTCTAGAAATTATTTTTATTTAAAAGTTTTTTGTCTAATGAGTTCTAACATCGTTTTTTAGATTATAAGCGGAAAGATCTCTCCGCCATTGGAAGGAGTAACAGTACAAATATTTGGAGTCGATAAGGAATTCCCAGTGCACACTTTAGTAACACAGAAAGAAGGAACTTACAATATTGGTCCACTAGATGGAAAAATAGATTACAGGTATATTTTAAATTATGTTATAAATAATATAATATATCAATGTTTAACCAATCGACTGTTGAAACAGTGTTACTGCGGAAAAAGAGGGATTTGTGATAGCTGGGCCTAATACAAACGGAGTGTTTTTAGCTCACAAACTCGCAGAAGTAATCGTACACGTATCCGATCAGGCCGATAAATCAGCTTTACAAGTAGAGACAAATTTATTTTTTATTTATTTTACTTGATTAGTTTCGAGATATTAATAAATTAAATTAATTGATAGGGTGTTCTCCTTTCATTGTCTGGTGGACAAAATTATAGAAAAAACAGTATAACGGGAGAAGACGGAAAATTAATTTTTAATTCTCTATCTCCTGGAGAATATTATCTTAGACCGATGATGAAGGAATATCGTTTTGAACCACCATCCAAAATGATCAAAGTGGCCGAAGGAGCAACAGTGAGAGTAGATCTATCGGGGAAAAGAATTGCTTTTAGTGCTTATGGAATTGTCACATCATTAAACGGTCAACCAGAAACAGGTTTGCTAGTGGAAGCTCAGGGCCAAGGAAATTGCTCTAGCTATCAAGAAGAAGCAACTACTGAAGACACTGGTAATTTTAGGATCCGAGGTCTTCAACCTTTTGTAAGTAAATTGTTTATCCTTCATAATTATAAAGTTTTAGCTTTTTGTGAATTATAAAAATGATTGTAATTATTGCAGTGCATCTATATCATACGTCTTAAACCGAGCTCGGAAGCTAACGCGCATATTCAACGGTCTAGCCCTGATAATTTGATCATGCCAATTACAAGTGATATTCGCAATTTGCGTTTGGTCGTTTTCCATCCAATTTCACGCACAGATATTTCGGTGCACGTTGTAGCAGAGCAACCAGAACATTATCGTACACTCAAATTAAAATTATGCAGAGAGGATATGCCTGATTCCCCCATCCATATCTCGAAGCTAGACTCGCAAGCTTCTTGGAAGCTCAGTACTGACCACAATCCAGGATACTTGATTCATTTCCCTCCTCTACAAGCTGACAATAAGAAGTATTTTGTACAGCTGGAATCGTCACTTTTTCAAAATTTGTATAAATATAGGACAACTCCTGTATATTTTGAAGCAAATTCTTCGTTTAAATCTGTAAAATTAACATTTAGCGCTGAAAGGAAAGTTGACCAAGGAGACGTCAATCAAACTTCTATAATAGCTTTGCCTTTTATAATGCTCATTACTTTGGCATTTTTCAATCGCGAAAAACTGTTAAACTATTTAAATGTGATCGTTGAAAACTGGTCCAAGCCTATACCCACTGCCAGAGCATCTGTACCGGCCATTCCTATTGACCCTCGGGCAGATGATATTATTGTTGAACAAATTATGAATATTAATAAAAGAAAAGTAAAGCCGCGTAAAACATAGCATTCGGATACAATATAGGGGATTTTCATTAGTATGATTTATTTCGATACAAGACTGCAATTTTAATAGATTTTTCATCTTTAATATAAAAATATTGTTTCTCTAGATAAGTTTTTTGTCAACTTGTATTTATGTAATATCTTATTTCGCGTTTATCTCATTATACCAGGTGTGAGATTGATTCATGCTAAACTGAAAACTGTAAATCAGTTTATTTCATAAAATCTCTTTTTATATTTACAGTTTACGATTTGACATAATTTAATTTTACACTCGATACATCTAACAAAATTTGTATTAGAAAGTTGAAATAGTGATGTAAGATAAGATATTTAAATTGATATAATTTATTGAATTCATTGAATATTATAATAAAAAATAAGGGTGATAAGATTGTTTAAATCAATGTGTTAATGACATGAAACTTTCAATACTTATTAAAAAAAATTAAAAGTATTTTGCAGTTCTTAACAGACGATTAGGATGGAAATAAATTTAAACTATTAAAGAATTCATTTTTATATTATTTTAACAACTCATTTGTACAGAATGCATTCCTTTAGATACAAACAGCAATAATCATAAATGTAGTCTGTTCATATTCACATGTTGTGGAAATGCTCAAATTGTAAAGTAAATCTGTAAGAAAAGAAAGTTATTATTAATGTTATTGTATCAAAATATACAAAACTAATGTTAAGAAATCTTGTCTTAAAAGTAGAAAGTAAAAATATACCTGTGGATTAGATAAGTAAGCGCACTTATTCACATTGTAGGACATGTCGCACAAATCCTTACCGGCTAAAATTGAAAGCACAATACCCATATATAATACATTCTTCACTAAACTCATAATAAATAATATATATAAAACTTCACTCACTAATCCCTTTGCAATCTTCGACAACTTTTTCGGCGGCTTTCCTCGCACTAGCGGGTAACATATCCAATAGAAAATTGAAATTAATTTGTCCAGATTCATCCAACTATAAGAAATTTGTTTAATTATTAGAAACCTCGCTTATGAATATATAAAATTATTGAAAAGGTGTATGTGTACCATTGTAAGCTCTTCAAATACGCATTTAAAGTAACACTTTAATTTGTTGTCATTCGCAAAGATACCTTTCGATGTATTGTCGATTACATCTAAAATAGTGGAATACATTTAATTTCAATATTCATTTTAACAAGTAGAATGAAAAGATTACCTTCTGCAACCCCAGTTCGTTGAATACATGTTCTACGTAGGTTTGCTGTCACCATTTTAAGTAGTTCAGGTGTTTCCTAATTAATACAAAAGTGGCTTAAATGCTTTTACGAAATAAATAATTAAATAACATAGCATTTTAAAGAATTTATATTACTATCTGTACATTAGTATATGCTTACCCCACATTGTGCGACAGCAATTAAACCTGCCAAACTCAATACGAGAAATAGTTTTGTCATTATTACAAAATAATACGCTGAATTGATTTTGGGAGAAAAAGTTATATAATACGCAATCGACTTTCTGAAATCTTTACGAAGAACTAAGGCCGTTTTATAGTTGCAGCCAGTAATAGTTGAATATGCCAAACGTAACTATTACAAAAAATGAATTGTTCTAAAGTTCAAGTTTAACGTATATGTACGCATCGAACGCATCAATCTTCCATCAAATCAAAACAATTTTCTTGCCTAAGATTCATTATTATGCTGTACTGCGTACACGGCAATGTTAAGAGGATCCCCAACACCAACATTACTCACTGGAAACGTGTATCATGGGGCATTACCTCAAGATCAATTTCAAACTTAATATTGAATTATAGTGATGTCACGGGCAGCTCTTTTTCATAGAATATTCAAATTTTTGAAAATAATAAAAAAAAAGAGACAAGTTTGAAATATTTGCTTTCATAATAAAAATATATTTTTAAAATTCGATTGTTTTACCAGATTGAACAGCTCGCGACGTCATTAAAATTTACACGCAACAAGTTTGATATCGGTGAAGAAATAACGCTGTATCATTGAAACGCATTTTACATCTTCGTTTTGTATTGTCGATAGAGGGAATCCGTTAAATCCTTAAAAATTAATGCAACTTTCAGAACTATATATAAGTATCATTTATACAATAAATGAGTATATTGATTGAAAAAAAATTATATTTGCTTCTCATCATAAAAATGATAAATTATAAGCTTCTTTTTCATTGAAAAAATTCGTTATGACTCAATCTAATTTTTGCCGATATTTTTTATTACGCATTACCTTATAAACTACAATTATATATATATACTCTGCAGCACGGTTTTCATTTTTACCTACATGAAGAATATCAATAAAAAAAAGTAACATGTCACGTTGTTGAAAAAGTGCATTCTCTAATTGACTAACAAACTAAAGTATTTGCTTAAAAAGATAGCATCAGTGAATCGTAAAAAGAAAACTTTCAGTTTGGAGCGCTTGAGGCAATTGGCTGATTAATGGTAAGCTGTTCCACTAGCATATTGATTAATGTAGTATGCATCATATTACAAACTCAAAAACAGATTGGCAGTTGTTGATCCCGTAGTACAATCATATTGTCTGCAGTTTTACGTGCGCGACTATGTATATAGATATAGAATTTATCCACAAATAGAACATCATCCCACTAGAAATGTTCAGGTATGACGTCAATTACCAATTGAAGCAATATTATATAAGCTCCACTCCACAATTCTTTTTGCAAAAGACTGATATATTGAAAAACATGATTATCATTGGAAGCCTTTGAGCGCTTTTAAGAAATTAATGATCCACCACGAGTATTCTATTGTATACGTTACCAAATATTTTTATTTTAATAACACATCGAACATTCGTAAGATTATAGTATGTTAGTCTAGCAATCTTTATGGATGTATGATATTTTATAAATATTCCAACAAAAATTGACGATAAGTTGTTGCTGAATAGGGCTTGTAGGAAACAGTTGTGCGATATACAGCTTCTAAAAAATGTTTAAAAGTTCCATCACATTTATGGCGAAGAATATTATCGATTGAGCATCTAATTTTTTTTCTTTGGTTTTTCCGCTTCATTACAATCTGAAGAAATTCGTCCTTTTAAAATAGATAATATGTCTGAAAATAATAACGTTTATTTAAATGCTCTGTTTCTATAATTATTTTTAAAGGGGTCCCTCAACCTACTATCTATAAAGTAAAATTCCGACAAAAAGAATAAACGATACGGCATCATTCCGCGACCGACTTCAAACTCATTATAGCATTTTAGTGACGTCGCGAGTTGTTTTTTCTAATAAAATAGTCAGATCTTTGAAAAAAGAATATTTTAAAATATTTATGTTAATAGTAAACATTTTTCGTTACCCCGACTGTCTTGTTTGTCACGTCACTAAGATATTATACGAGCTAGAAATTGGATGTAAATTAACGCTGTAACATTAAAGCCAAAATCAGACGATGCTTTTTCTCGTGCTGGATTGCTTGCTGAATTGAAATATTGTTTGCTGATTGGTTATAATAATGCAAATATCCAATCAGCAGTCATCATTCTAAATTCAGCAAGCAATCCAGCACGAGAAAAAGCATCGTCTGATTTCAGCTTAACACGCGTTTCTGGGGTATTAACTTGGTAATGTAGGTGTGAGGGATCACTGATAATAATTATATGGTTCAGGTATCTTATACTTACCCTGGGTGATAATTCAGCATAGCATTTATTAAATGTATATGCATATTGGCAGTTATCCCCATTTGCTGTGAAATAAAATTAATTTCTTTGTATTATGAAAGACTGGTTGCTCGACGGATTGTGTGCAATCGAAAGTAAAATCAAAATTCAAGTCAACAATTGAATATTTGTGTAAATTATTAACAAAGAACTTCGACACACAATCAATCAAGATAATGGGGAAAAAATAATCAACTCATAGATACCGAAATATTTACCGAGCCCCTTGCACTCGCTGATTGCTTTTTGGACTTCCGTTCTAAAAGCTGGTATTCTTTGGAAGAATGTTAACATTCCATTTAAACTCAATTCTCTCTTGTCGTCCACAAGACCAAATTGTTCCCAAAGACAATACATGTAGCACTGAAATATACAACAAAATAAAAAATTCAGGATTTTCTACTTGATACAAAAGATAGTAGTGTAACGATAAAATATCTCATATATTTTGGCTGTAGCAAAAATATCGTATCTCCTTAAATCTTATTGAACGCCCTACACTTATTCTACTTATATACATATATATCGGGTGTTTCTCTAATGGCAACATTTATGAGTAATCACGATATTTCACTGCAACAGGTATGCATTTATTGTGATATAGAAAATAATATTTCTTATAAAATTAGCTTGGAGTATTAGATTATAAGTTTATTAGGCATTAGGTAGAAATGTAAAGCAAAATGAAAACAATAAAGAGACAAACATATAGAAGACATAACCTATTCAAACACTGAACTTAACCGTAGCTCGTAAGGCAGTCAATCGCGAGCTAAAGGCGCGGCAGTTTATGCTCTAGTCTGTGCAAATAAAATTATCTTGATAGTATTCAATTTTAGAGTACCTTTAAAACTAAAAATTATGCTATATTAATATAAGTTTATTAGTTTTTTCGTTACAATACTGAACTGGCGTAATTAGTTAAAATAAGACAATTATATGTCTGCTCACACTCTAATTATAATTTATTGCGTTAATGCAGCATGTATGGCAAAAAAGAATAGACTCCAGAATTATTAGATTTCATTAAATTTTACAGCTTTCGCTTATAATCGATATTTTAATTCAATAACTTTCACTGTTCGATATAAGCATCATATTTTTTTTTTTTCAAAAAAATTAGCTCACTAAGTTTACTACTAAATTAAACGGAATATAGTGTAACGTTGAGTGATAAAAGCATGAAACCTTCAATATTCAATGCCGTTGTTAGAAAAAAACCTCCCTTATATTATATTTATTATCTAATACGCAAATGAAGATATTCTATTTTTACGGAAAATTATAGTTATTGGAGAATTAATTACACGAAAAATGTATCATACGTATGTTTGGGGCAGTGTAAAAGTTAAATAGTATTATTCTCGAGGTTACATAAATATTAATAAAAATGCAAGAACTATATTAATTATCCTGTTGGAAAACTTTAAAAAGTTTCATGGTTCTGCAATGTTCCCTTAAACAATCTGATATTCTTATGGAGATCAAAGTGCTAAAATTACATTTTCATTAATCAATATATTAAAAACCATTTAAAAACATGATTTATCACCAATGACGAATTCAGTAGAAATAAAGAAAATAGTTATTATAATGTAAACAGAAAATTCTCAAATATACTATTTCATATTAGCTCTTTTAATTAATATATTACCTTCAATTGTCGGGCCTCGGGCCATTGGCCATTCCTTACGGCCTCTATGTCAGCTAAAATATTAATTATTAAGAGATTGTGCAGAGTTGAAGGAGCGAACCCCTCAATTTGACAAAATTAAAATTGTTTGCAATTATTACCCGTGGCTACGCCTGTCTGTGTTTGGCAAGCATTTACAACGCTGGCCGCGGTTGCTATCATTTCATCAGATACAAAACTGGGCCGCGTCTATAAACAATTAAGAATAATTTCATTAATGTCGATTCCCCTTTGAATTCTAGATCAGTTAAATAAGACAAGTCAGAAGTAGATGAAAGAACATTGCTAACGCTGTATCTAAAGAATATAAGCAAATTTATAATAATAGGAAGAAAGACAGATAGCGAGAAGTAAACAACGCGACTTGAAATGTAAACATACCCCACAGGCGACGAACGATATGTGTAGCAAGCAGACTGCGTAGAGAATGAGTTGTTTCATATTGAGTTGGAAATAAGGAAGATTAAAATCCTCGGAGAGAATAGTGGTTTGTCTCCCAAAAACTCTGCAGGTGGTTCACCGTGAGCGAGGGCGTAGCCAAAGATTCTTAAATTTGGTCCACGTGATATGTACAATGTGAGATTTGTAATATATCGATATGTTTATAAATATTGTTTTTGTAGGCGGGAAGAGGATTGATAGGAAATGGGAGTGAAAACGTTTTGGAATTGGTGCAACTTCGGCTGCGAGTGCTGTTACGGGTGCGGCCGAACCTGAGAGGTCTGAGCCTGACCTGACCTGGGGGATGATGAGGCGGGAGAGGTGGAGGAGTCCGCGCTTTGCACACTCTCCGCCGAGAGCAGGTGGAGCTGCAGAGTGCAAGGCTATCACTGATTCCCCATCTGCCATCTGCCATCTCCCGTCACCTATTGAACTCACCCACCCATAGAAACACATCAATAATCAAATACAGCCAAGCCCCGCCATCCAGTCTCATCCGGATATCAAGAATATACATTCACACTTTTATCGCATATCCCTTCTTACCATTCCCATTCATCATCAGTTTTCCACTGAAACATTTGATTTCGCAGAACTAACGCTAATGAAATAAGTGGAAAATTTCAATTGACCCTTCGCATTTGCCTTTGCTTCCTACGGGCAAAATTCACCAACATCTCTTTAGATTTACGTACCGATGAAATCCATCTTCATCTCCCCTGTCTTGTGAAGTTGTTAATTATATTACCGTCAATTTTAATACTGTAACATTATTATTTTATTGTTTGGTTCCAAAAATGTGCTTGGCATGGGTCTGTTTTCATTTGGAATATGAATAAGCATACGTTGTATTTGATATTTAATGTTGTTATATATTTCTAATTATATAACAATATTTTAATAATTATATGTTTATATCATTGACACAAGAAAGGTTTTCTTTGATGATAAGAGGCATAGTAGGACAGAAGTTATAGGCACGAAGCATCAGTTTTGATTAGCGGATGTTACTCATTCATCGTACAACCCCACCTATATAATCTATTTAAATCTATATACAATTTATATATATATATATATATATATATATACGCAATCATTTATATAGAACACTAATTGCGATGAATAGAGACTGTATTTAAATTACCTTCTACCTATGTGTCTTTATTATTTGTACAAATTAAAATATCAACAAACATTAAAACTGTTTCGTTTCATCACCCAAAAACGATTTTCTGCGATTTGGATAAAATTTAGTTCTTATTTATTACCGTTCTACACAGTTATAATATTAGCTTTGTTTCTCTCCATTGAAATAATTTAAATAATTGTAGTTAAAGAGAGGTAGAAAGAGACCAAATAATTGTCATTAATTAGATTCGTAAAGAATACATTATAATTTATGGGTCAATATAATTCCAGTGAAGGTGCGCAAGTACAGTCGACTCAATTCTGTTCAAATATGAGTACAGTCTTCGGTAAAGTTGTAATCCTTTAAAACTTGCTGTCGATAAAGCTCGAGCTATATCTGTTTACCAAAAAAAATATTTTTTAATCTATATTCAATAGTTACTGAAATATAGTTATTAACGCAATAGAATTTATTTATAATAATTATAATATAAGAAATAGTTTTGATGTGTAATTTTGTTTTGACTGTACTTTTCTTGTCATATGTGTAACACAGGCAAGTACAGTCACGAAAAATCATATGAATAGTAAAAAAAAAATTAGAAACAGATTGCTAACAAAATATACATTTTTTATTCATACTTAACAGCAAGATTTAGTCAACTATTCTAAATAAATTTAAGCAGATATGTCGAAGAATAGAAACTTGAATTTCTGACGGTATGGACAAAATATTTTCAGCGGACTGTACAGCTGATGCTACTGTATAGTCTGCTGAATTATAATTGACAAAGTGGTCGTATTTCTACAAAGATTTCAATGTGTGAGAAACGCTGCTTCGTAATTTATCCATTATCGAAGCTATTTGACTTGTGACAAACTAGTTTAACAAGAAAATAATGACGGATGTGCAATAATTATGTCATATTAAACAATATTTATAAACAGATGTCCGACAAAAGAATTTCCATAGACTGTACGGCAGAAGTTTTATTGACTGCAGTGTTTTTCTTCAACAATATTTATTTAATTGAAAAAGACGTAGCTAATAATTTATCATCAAATACAATCTCTTGTGCTTTTCTAATGTCTTATTAAGAATTTCCGATCTTATACATAAGAATTGTAAGAGATTTAGAAAAATAATGCAATTCCAAAACATAATAGACGCCACAGCCAAAAATTCACCGACAGCATCATGTTAAAGATGAAAAGAAAGAGATTAAAGATATTGAAGAGATTATTCAAGCCTGAATAAAACGGATCTATTTTTGTTTCTAAAAATACAAGTTAAACAATGATATTACAAATATTTGACTACAATGTGAAGACTGAATATAATTATATATAAAAATTACACTTGTTAAGCACTGCCATTTGTCACGTGACACTTTCGAACGTCATTTATCGCGTGAAATTTAAATTCTAAGAACAAGCATTTAAAATATCGTAGTCCTTGTTTGTATAGCTAAGATAAAATGGGTAAAACAAGAGGAGTGCATGAAACTACTCCAGAACTGCGAAATCGGATGGTTGGAATGTATGAAGCCGGGTTAGGTTTACGAGAAATAGCAGCTGCAGTAAATTGCTCGGTATAAAAGATTGTTATTTTATTTAACTAATATTTTATTTAGTAATCAATATGTTATCTGTCCAATCTTTTGTAAAATATCACTAAAAATGCTTTCTTTTTATTTAAACACTGACACACATGTTATTTTATCGAATGTGTTTCTTTCAGCAACGAACTGTTAAGCGATGGTTAAACCGATTTGATAAGGAAGGTACTGTGGAGACTAGAGAACGCTGTGGACGTAAGAGGGCTACTACGAATGAGCAAGATGAGGCAATCATTCGTCTTGCCACACAAACTCCAATAACAGCAGCAAAAGCTGTACTTCCTGCACTTGGTCTCACATGCTCAGTTGATACTGTACGAGAAAGACTTCATAAAGCTGGAATTCATAATTGGAGTCCATCAAGAAAATATATGCAAAGAATACCTTTGGGGTATGTCAGAAAGAAGTTTACAAATTAATATTAAGGTAATTGTTATGATTTTTACACTAATATGTTTGGTTTAATTATTATTAAAGCAGCGAGATGGATGGAGCAGCAATACAACAAGCTGTATGGAGGCCAACAGGAACTCAACTGGGTAAAAAGAAATCTTCTAAAGATCCCAATAAAACTGAAAAAAATAATTCTAGCTATAGAAAGAAAACTCCAACAAAAAAAGTTAAGACAAAAGATGTATATACTGAAGATGTTGTACCAGCAACAGAAACAGCAAAGCAATCAAATGTAGATTCAAGTTTCTCATTTTCTCAACAAGCTATAACACAATCACAGAATAGTGAATTGCAAGTATCTGTACAACAAACGTTACCTTTGAATCAAACAGAATTTTGTAATACCTTAAGTTTGGCACAACAGCATCAGCCTATTTATCAACATACAGAGTTAAATATTACACAGTCCTGGCCATTGGACCTAGTGCAAAGTAGTCAACATTATCATCAGGTAAATATTTTACTTTAGTCAATCTTAAACTATTTTCTAATAACAATAATATTATTAAATACTAAAACTTTTTCATTTAGGGTCAACCACAACCAGTATCGCACGAAGAGCCTCCCCAGCAGCATCAATTACAGGAGCTTCATACCCACCAAGAACAACATCATTTACAACAAGTTCAGCAAAAACTGGATCAACTACAAGAACATACACAAGAATCCTATTTTGTAGATTTTGCAGTAAAGCAGGAACAGTTACAGCAACAAGGAGCACAGTCTCATCACCATAACCTTGAACGAAAATCCCAAATTCATTCAAATCCTCAAGTTCAACATTTACAACCTGCCTTACCTAGTCCACAGAATAACTCTAACTTAAACTCTGATAGCTGTTCTAATTCTTGTAGTTCCAATGATAATAGCCAAATGGAAATATTAGATAAAAATATAGATCAAAGTAAAAGTATCACAAAAAATAGTAATCAAAAGACGAAAAAATCAAGCAGAAAGAAAAAAGGAGGTAAAGCAAAAGGAACTTTAGAAACCAGTGTAGAACTGAGAAATCGAATGATTGGAATGTCAGAGGCAGGACTATCAACTTTATCTATTGCATTGGCGATAGATAGATCGGTATATGCTTTATTTAACATCATTAATCATTTAAATCAAATAATGTTTAAATTATTAATTTTCGTTTGTCAACAGGAGCGTACAGTTAAAAGATGGTTGGAACGGTGGCATAAAGAAGGTAATGTGCAAACAAAAGAGCGTAAAGGTCGACGTAGAATAACAACTAAAGAAGAGGATGACGCTATCGTAGCAATGGCCACTCAACATCCACTAACAGCAGCTAAATATGTAGCTCCAGCACTTGGTTTAAAATGTAGTGTCGATACTATTAGGGAAAGACTTCATAAAGCTGGCATTCATAGCTGGAAACTAGGAAAGAAGCAAGGGTAAAACAATATAATTTTTTAGAAAGTTTAATTTAAGAATATATACATTTTTTGTTGCTTATGACTTGTTCATTTTTAGAGAAGGCAATGCAGTTCATACTGTACATCTTTGGCAGCCTAGTGGAAATCGACCTAATAAACCAAAAGCATCTGGAGAAAAGAAAAAGAAGTCAACCATCCCTAAAAAAGATTTACCAATGCCAACTAATACCCATAAAAAGAATTCTAAAAAGAAAAATATTTTTCAAGAGAAAGACTCTTCATCACCAAAAGTTATTTCTCCACCTGTGAACATGATCACAGAACAGCAACCAACAATGCAATTTCATAATTCTACGAGTTGTAAGTATACTACAATAGTATTATTAGCATATAATCTAGATGTAATTTAAAAATGAAAATTTAAATCTAATCTATTGTTTATAAACCACTATTAGTGGCCACTTATGTTCCAGGTCCAACTATAATGCAAGTACCTATTCATAATATTCCTGGACCGTCGACACCATTGACACAAGCGCAACCAGCTCCACCAGGAGCACAGACTGGTCCACCACCCATGCAGCCGATAGGACCTATAATTCAACAACGATCCGACTGCAGATTAGCTCCTCCTATCGGGCCTTCAGTATCAGTACAAGGCAATTCGGGAGTTATTTATCACTCATGTATGGTAGGAAATACTAATCATGCCAGTCATATGGAACAATCAGATCCTTTAAATTATGAACCTTATATTTGGAGCTTTTAAATGCTGCGTATAAGTCCTTGATCGATACGGTTTTGAATGCAAACTATACTAGGTTTGTTCGTTTTACCTATACGTTTTTATACTCAAGTACGTAAGGTTTAAGTTTTATAGTGTAGGGTGTAAAAATTACACTAATATAAACACTAGTAAAAACGAATAGGAAAGAGTAATTAGCTGATTATACAATATAGTATATTTATATATTATTGATTTAAAATGAAGCGTCAAGTCGACTAGGCGTCTGCTCTGCTAGAGCTATATGATTACAACGTAGTTTACTTCGCCCCTATCCACTTGACATCAATTTTACAATAAACTTTTATAGTCTTCCTTTTCACCAGTTGTAAAAAATGTTGATTTGTTGCAGAAAATATAATAACTCCCTACTAAAACGAATAGAGGCACAATTTACCTTTGCATTAAAATGAACAATTCAGCGTACAATTGGAAGCATAAAAGTTTGCCACTTTTACTGCTATCACTAGTTTTTTAAAATCCTCTTTTTCTATCTAAGATTTTTATGCATTGATAAAAAATCAAAAATATTAACAATACACAAATGTTTTTCTTTCATCACTTTTATAAGTAATGTACTGCTAAATGCATAAAAATCGTAGATGGAGAAGAAGAATCGTAGGAAACTAACGTATTTAAGTGGAACAAACATTTTCTATGTTGTTGATTGTATTGATTTTCATTTATTTTGCTTCCGAGATTAGAAAATAGACAGACCATATTGGCAAAAAAATTTCGATCAAGTTTTTTGGAGCAAAATCAAAGTACTAGAGTATATCTAAAACGAATAAACCTACTGTATTTATATATTTATTTATGTTTAACTGCAATGCACTATCTCCAAGTACGCAGACGGTGATACTTTTGAATAATTATTAAAGTTTTTATACGCTTATTAATCAAAATGCACATTCCTTCAATTTTAATTAGTAATTAAACGTAGCATATGATTCATAAATATATAAAAGTGTAAATATAGGTTATCGCAGTCAACGCGCTAAACAATTGTATAAAGAAAGGCCCGATGAAATAATTGTGATTTTATTCTTAAGCTCTAAAAGCTATTTATAAGTTTTTTCTTGCTATTTTCAATAATCTATTTTACATTTGTTTTTTTTTATTGGTAAATCTGAAAGATTATCATAAAAATATTTTTAAAAAGCGTAATTGGAATAGAGTTTTATTTAAGAATTCTTTTTTTATCTATACATATAGAAGTATTTATATTATTTTACTTTCTATAAAGTTATTCTTCAATTGTTATTTGAAAAGTATAAAATTTAGACTTTTGAAGCTTTATAGTAGATAATAACTACATAAAATCATGTGTTAATATTTTAATACTGGACATAACGTATAAAGCGGTTAATCTGTAGAAATGAGAATTAGAGGAATAGTGAAAGCTATATATATGTAGGTATATTAGTAATCAGTACTTTTTTCAAAAAACTGGTTTTCTATAGGTCATAAATATCTATTTTCTATAACCTTATACATCCGTGGATTTCTCTCTCTCTCTTTCTCTCTCTCTCTACCTGAATTGAACATACTTAAATTTTTTTTCTTAAAATGCAAAATAAAAAAATTGCATTAACAAATAGTACAAATCTATATGCTTGGCCCATGATGTATAAGATAAATTATATGCTAAAACAGCATTCAACAACTGTCACTACACAAGAAACAGATAAAATAATACAGAAAGCATGACTTTTATCTTTATCTAAAACTATGTTGCAGTACTTTTATACTATATTGGTTTAAATAAAAACTTTATCAAAACACTAGTGTGCTATATATCTGGTCTTAATATAAGACAAGTTAAAGACATTTGTCATCTTGGCGTTAATTAAAAACCCTCTATAATAATTAGCATGTGCAATAGCAATGTTAAGACTATAGATGATATACAAAGATTTATAAATTTCATATATTTTACCATAAATTATATTACACCAAAAAATATCACAGCATACTTACGTGTTGTAAAAATGAAAAATTATACATGTGCTGTACCTTTACATTATATGTTTCATGTGTATAACATTTGTAGGAGTAAAGCTCTATGTTTATAACAAATCATTTATTTATTATTGTAGTGTAAAAGCAAAATTTTTTAATTATTTACAATTTATTTAAAATTTCATTGGTACAATTACTTTTAGCTAAATTATGTAACTTCCCATAATCGTGACACATTATTTATAACGCCCTCAGGATCATTTTTATAAAACATAAAAAATCCTTGAATTTGTGCAGGGCTCACATTCTTTTTATAGTCTACTATACATTCTGCAAATTGACGCGCGAAGTCACAAGCTGGTTTATCTTGATTTTTATAAAATCGAAGAAACATTTGCTCAATTTGCTCAAAGCTACACCAGCCTAAGAATAAAATATTTTGTTATTGTTTCAAAGATATAAGGTAAACATTTTTTTAAAATGGATGTTCCTATTACCTATATATTCTTTTACGTCAACCCTACCAGGCCGAATTAAAGCAGGATCTAATTTTTGCAAATAATTAGTTGTCATAAATAATATTCTTCCTTCTGCAGAAGCAACACCATCCAAACAATTTAATAAACCACTAAATGTAACTCTATTTAAACCATCATATGCTGACTTAACTGTAATAACATTTTTATTATTTAGCGTTTTAACTATTTATTTACATTGAATTTAAGAAATACCTTGTGGAGACTCTTCTCTACTGCAAAATGCTGCATCAACATCTTCTAGTAGCATAATGGTTTGTTGTGGTGCTATAGCTAGTAAATGATTTAATCTGTCATCTGTCAGACCCCGTTCTGACAAGTTTAAAACACATATTCCTCGTTCAAGTTCACCTGCCAATGCAGTAATAAATGACGATTTTCCACATCCAGGTGGTCCATATAACAAATAGCCTCTTCTGTATGGAATACCTACATTGAATTTACATGATATAATATTTAATATTATTATACATTTCTTAAATAATTAACAAGATTTAATCTCTTACCTCTTTCACTATACCATGAATGATTCTCTATAAATTCACGACAATCCTTTATTATTCTTTCAGCAATTCCAGTGTCTAATACTACAGAATCTGTAGGCCTTTTATTCTTGGGGTGTCCAAATTGTCTCCATTCACTTCCCATTGCAGTATACATTATAGTTTTTCCTTCATGTTCTTTCAAAGCCATTTGTCTGGCTAAGATGAAAAGAAATAGCTTCTAATTTCATTGATCAAATTGTCAAATTATAATTTTAGTAATTAGTTTAACCTTCTTCAAGAATGTTAAAGTATAAACTTTTATTTCGCCCAAACGCTGTGAGCTGAACAGTTTCCCATGGAACACCCATATGCAAGTCTAATGTTTGCTGTTCTCTTGTTCTTTCGACTTTAATCCAATTTCCATGATACCTGTGGATGCAAAGTAACCATCAAAGGTGATAAATATTAATTATAAATCTTAATTTGAAAAATATATTTGTATTACCAAAAAAAGTGGGTTCCTATACTTGGTATAAAGTCATATTTAGTTTTAACATGACCAGTTTCTTTTTGTTCAAAACTTGTCTCAACAGATAAATGTTGAGTTTCTCTAGCACCCTTATGTGTAATCCATTGTAAAAGCCATTGATAACTTTTATCTCGACAAGGAACTTCCAATGTAATCATATAATTCCGTCTACATCAAAAAGAAAACATTATTTGAAAGAAAAAGCAATGATTGTTAAAATATTAGAAATTATTATGAAAAAGTACCTAAAATAGATCATTCCAGCTTGTGAAATTTTCCTTAATAATGCTGCTCCTGCTCCTAGTCCAAATAGACCAAAGCCAGCTCCAAAATAAGGATTATCAGATAAGGTTTGTATGTAATCAACAATTGTCATGTTGGCAGCTATACTTTAATAATTAGATAAGTATAATTTGGAATTTTTAATTATAGTTTTGTCATCTTTTTAAGAAAAGCTAAAAAATCATACAATAAAGTTGAATTAGAGGTTATGTACAACTATTACGTATACTAGGTGTCCGGTTAATTCATGCCAAACCAGTAAATTCATATAAAGTGAATGGTTTTAAGAATGAAATTCTTATACTATTTCTGTATGCAGCAGTTAACTAAGAAGGTATTAAGAATTTAAGATTCTTTACTTCGAAAAACTTTCTATCTGCTATCCCCAGATTATTTTAAGTAGTAAAGTGATGCCTGACCAATAGAAGGTTATTGAAATAGTTTTCCTATTAAGAAGCATTGAATGCAAGAGCTTTTTTTCTCTAATAACTTTTCAAGTAAGACTGCCTAACAAACTATAACTTTAGAATTTTAATCTTAAAATCATTTGCTCTACGCGCTCTACCTTAATTTGTTTGTTGTAAGTTGACTCTGGTTGACTCACCGGACACCTTGTATATGTATAAAACACAAAGTTGCCAGTACAGAAGAGCTGCTGTTGCCTGGCCTGGAACAGGGAAGTCAGGGAACCTGCAGAAATTAAAGCAAGTTTGTATGGTTCAGTTCAGTTCAGTTCAGTTAGTGTCAATAGTGTCTTTCTAGTGTCCACTTGCTCCACTTGTCGTTGTTAATCGACAATGGTAGCTCCTGATGGCTGTTTTATTCCCTTCATTCACGTTTGGGTTGCGTACCCCGTATCTTTGGAATAGAATCATTTACTTGCTGCCTGGTGGAATCGGGAAAAAACGTTAATTGTTACAGTGATTATTTGGTATTGTCATGGGTGTATGTATTGTATGAAGTAGTTTGAGTAGTATGAAGGAAGACATGGGACCACGATAGCAGGGTTCGAATTTCGATCTGCCTCGATTTTTTGATGATTTTTCACATCTTTCTCTCATTCGCACAGTTAAACATAAGCTAAACTACATACACATATATATATATATATATATATATATATATCTAATACGCTGTTCCGGAGCTCTCTCGTGAGAAATTTATTTCTTAGTTGTAACCGCGGCTTTTAGCAATGTTTCCTCCTTTCAGTAAAACGATATTATTACAGGCTTCTTATTAACGTTTTGGTCAACTTTAATAACTTGGAAATGTTAAATTACTGTTAATATAAGTGAAAATGCAGTTTTCGTGGGATGTCATGGACCTTGGATTATTAAGTGGAGATATAAATGGCAGAAGATTTTAGGGGCGGTTGAGAAGTAATTGCGGGCAAAATATAATGAAAATTAACGCGACAAAAATGACTACTCCGATAGAGGAGAGAATTGATCAGAGGCTAAAGGTATGTAAACTACAATATGTAATGAAATTTAATTTTTTGCAGTAAACTTTTACAGTTTAGAGACAATCAATAAATTGGATAGCACAATGAAAACTATTCTTAAAAATATATTAATAGTTGTAATTTGTTTTCAATTGTTGCACTATATGCAGTTGTACTTAATGTACATGTTTTTCTTTAAAAAAATCTTAGCTTTTTGGGATATTATCATTTTTCAAAATTTAGCACTAGAGAGCAGTGTTAAACAAACAACAAAAATGTATTTTTTCTTTTTTCCTCAAGTATTTTTTATTGTTATAACTTTTATTCATTTTTTTTAATATATTAAGGTAAGGATTGGTATGGTAGCAGTTAGTGATGGAAAAAGCAGACCCATACCTATGCGGTTGTACTTGTCTATGGAAGTACTTAAATTGCAAAAAGAAGATTTAGAGGTAATCGTTATAATAGTAATTTTTAATAGTTTTTATAGTAAAACCCATTTCTTTTAATTAGGCAGCAAATCACAATAAACCACCACTGGATGCTAAGGAAAGAATGATTCAAATTACAAGACAAAAAGTAGGTGGACTTGGATTAAGCATAAAAGGAGGTGCAGAGCACAAGCTTCCTGTTCTCATTTCTAGAATTTATAAAGGCCAAGCAGCAGATCAGTGTGGACAACTTTTTGTTGGGGATGCAATTATTAAAGGTATTTAAAGAAGTAATATATTTCAATATTTATATGTATTAATTTGTTTATTAAACTTTGCAGTTAATGGAGAATATATAACAGCTTGTAGCCATGATGATGCTGTTAACATTTTAAGAAATGCAGGAGATTTAGTAGTATTAACAGTTAAGCACTATAGAGCAGCCAAACCATTCTTACAAAAAACTGGTAATTTTTTTAATATATTATTTTAATATATTTTTTTAATAAAAGTTAAATTTTATTTTATTGATTTTGAATTCATTATTAGAAAAGGATGAAGAAAAGCTAGATAATGTAGCAAATGGAGGAACAGAAGATGGATGGCTATCATCAAACAGACAAACTGGTAGTTCCAGATTAGGGCATAACAGGCATGATTCAAATGCATCAACAACTTCAGTGCAGCCAAAAAAATGGATGGATGTTATCACAGGTAAATTTTATTTTATTCATTAATACATTTTACATTACTATGCCTCTTCCAAACATTTAACTATGATATTTTTAGTACCATTAATGATGGCATATGTTACACGATACATCTTTGGTACTGATAAATTAAGACGGAATGCATTTGAAGTGAGAGGTTTAAATGGAGCACGTACTGGAGTAATACATTGTGATGACAGTGCTATCTTAAGCCAATGGTTAAAATACATTACTGACAATATCACTGGATTAACGAACTTGCAGGTAACTATATTATAGATTATAAAAGGTAGAAATTTTAACATTTTATTAAATATTGAGAGATGTTATTGGTTTATTAATATGCTATGGTTTATCAATTTTAGATGAAATTATACAATCGCAATTTTGGAGTTGGCGAACGTATAGAATATATGGGTTGGGTAAATGAAGCAATAAGTAATAGTAATCAACCATGGCAAAGTTACAGACCAAGATTTCTTGCTTTAAAGGGCCCAGATTTATTATTGTTCGAAACTCCGCCCGTAAGTAATATTTGCTTATTTGTTACCATTATTCAGCTTCAAAGAATATTATAAGTTTAAACATTATTTTCTCAGTGTAATATAGGGGATTGGTCACGCTGCGCTCTTACATTTAAAGTTTATCAAATTATGTTTCGCGTTATGCGTGAATCAGAAAATGTTGACGAACGACAGCATTGTTTCTTAGCCCAATGTCCAGGGAAACCCCCGCGTTATCTTAGCGTTGAAACTAGACAGGAGCTTTTACGAGTAGAGGCTGCTTGGCACTCCGCTGTATATTCAGCAGTTACACATTTAAAAGTTAGTTGATGTACTTCAATTAATAAATTTATTAAAATATAATATTTATTTGCTTATATATGTTTCCCTTGCAGAGTAAGACGTTTGCTGTGACTTTTAATGGTCGAAGTGCTGGCTTAACATTAGAATGGACACAGGGTTTTACATTATCTTATGAAGGAATTGGAGAAATTGTATGGCGCTATAAATTCTCTCAATTAAAAGGTTCCAGTGATGATGGAAAAAGTAGACTTAAATTACATTTTCAAGAACCGGACAGTATTGCTATAGAAACAAAGGTATAAAAGAGTATTTTTAATGAACTTTATCTATATTTCATTAAAAATTGCAATATTACTATCACTTTACAGGAATTGGAATGTTCCCAATTACAGAATTTACTGTTCTGCATGTACGCCTTTATTACTGCTAAAGTAGCTGCAGTGGACCCTACATTTTTAACTACAACAACGCCATAAAGAATTTTGATATGGTTCACCAATACCAATTTGTTAAGGAAGAAGGGGGGAGGTTGCTCCTCTGTTTTGTTACAGTAACATAAGTAAAAAGGGGAGAGCTTAAAACAAGTTTAACTAAAGATAAAACACATTTCTAGTCATTATACCCAAAAATTAATTACAATACTTCAGCTTACCTGCTTCTTATGATTATTTATATTAAATACTATACATTTCTTTTCTACTTCTTTTTTATTTATTTTAATATGAAACAGGAATTGCTATTTTTACGCGTAAATTTATAAAGTCTATTAAAGTATATTTATGTTGTTTGTCTTTTTTTGTATTAATTGCCTCTTTATAATATTCATAGCTTTAAAATACAATTAAATGCACACGTTCATGATTTTTAAGTTGCATAAATTTTAGTTTATATATATCACAAAACAAAAAAAACTTTGTTATGTTATATTGCATTTATCGGTGCCTTAAAAACCATGAACAATGCGTAGCAGTTGATTAAAATAATTATATTTATAGTCATTTAGTAAACGTTATTGTGCACAATAATGGAAGACTAATTTGTGAAAGTTACATTTTATTGAGAGTTATTAATATTCATATCACACTTAAGTAAATAAAGCATAAATTTATTTCACCATGATAAACATTACTAAATATAACAATATACGATTTAGAGCAATAAATATTTAATGTATTACTCGGCTATAAAGAATTCTGAAATAATTTCTTGAAGCAAATGAGATATATATATACAATTTTATTATTTTTTTACATTTTTAGGCACTGAATAATATGTTTGTATATTCAATTTGAACAAGTGGCAACCAAAGAATTATTTCATCGCATAATTTCTAAAATATAAAAGATTAAAAAACTTTCTTTTTTTCTAAATATATTAATTTTTTAGCTTATATAGAGATTAACCCCTTGACTGTCGAGATCGAAATATCCAAAGTGGGCTAAAAATGCAGAGGCAATTTGGGCGGACCAATTTGACTTGATATATATATTTAATTTTTGCCCCTTTGATTAGAAATTTATAGCCAAAATTAAAAACAAAAATAGCGGACAAAAGTACAAAAATCCAGCAACTTTGTTGCAGTTTTGTATTTGTTTTTCTTTATGTGGGGGATGTTGGGTATTAAATACGAGAACCACACGAGTTGAAAAATTTATATTTAATATAGTGGATCTAATTTGTACGCCAAAACTTTATAAAATGGATTCGTTTACATAACGACGTTTTTGCCGAACAATATAGTTTTTGTTCTGTTTTTCAATTATCGTAAATCATATTCTAATTATTGTATATCATATTTAGGACTTGCTATACTGAATGAATTATATTGAGTTTGAGAAATTTAGAGGCAAATTTATAAATCAGCGTTCCAAAAATAACCTATGTATCAAAATTTTCTCAAATTGATTGAATTTTTACATTTTAGCTCCGGTATATTGGGTATACTATTTTGAATTGGAAAATTCTGATTATACCTTTATAATAAGTAACCCAATAAAAATTAGATATTAAATTTCAAAATATCAATGGTGTTATAACTTTTCATATAAGGACGTGTGTACACATTGGGAGTTGAGGGGTTAATCAAAATGAATTATTCGTAAAAAAGAGTATTGGTTACGAGGGAGTTTATAGAAATGTAAAAAAATCAGGATTGCTATGATAAGAAATGCTGTTTTGAATTTAATTTGGAGATATATAAACACACGAATTAAAAAAATTATTTGATTAACATAAATCTTGCTTTGAATATTCATGCAGAATAAAATGTTTTACTTAGTTCTAAGAAATATTCCAGTATATAAAATGAAGTATAACCCATTAAAATTTAATTTGATATGATTCAAATAATCTTGAATAACAAGTACAATATTTTATTACTAATAATCAAAGCAAGATTCATTCAAATAAAATAATTTTGTTATTTGTGTAATATTAGAAAAAATAGAAGAAAAATAATCAAGCTAATTGTGTGAAAAAGTATGTAAAAATTATTTCCTGTTATTTTAATATCAGAAATTACACAAATATATTTTAAATATTTTCCTTTAGCTTAATTGTTAATAGTTCCTTAATAGCTTAAAGGTTGACTAAACAAATTTTGCTAGCATATACAAGACAATTGAAATTTTTAAAACAATTATAACAGGAATTTGTTAATCTATGACTATCTATACATATATTCCTTATAATGCTATGAATAGTAATAAACACAAGTAATCTATATGTATTAAGAGCATTACAATAGGATCACATAAATATAGCAAACGAAATAAGAATAAATAGTTATATTTCAAGTTTTTCTTCATATTTGCAGCAGTAAGATAAAATGAAAAATATGTTTTTGGGTCTATTCAATTTTTAATTAGTATTAACAGTATTAATATATATGATTATTATATATTGATTTTCTGAAAATTTGAGTAAATCTCTCAAGAAAATATCCTATAACCTGTGCACTTATGTGTTTAAAATTATAAAGATCATGAGAATTTTATTCGTTTCGGATTTTTACAGCAGAGTTCATAATTACTCGTAGAAAGTGCCTACAATCAATTAGTAGAAAAATATTTCTTCAAATTATTCTACTAAATAATTACGCCTACTGTTATCTCTTCATCAGGTATATTAATAACCGGTTCAACACAATGATCATCATTCTTAGAAAATAGTTTTATCAATGCAATAATTCGTTAAGATTAATAAATGATTTGTTTTCTATTTCTTAAGAAAACTTATATAAAACATATGTAATAATTTACCTATGATACAGCATTGGATAATATTATGGTAAAGTTTGTACGTTTTAAACCCAAACTCAAGTACATAATATGTGAAACAAATTGATGCGACTAGTACTATAAAACCATTTAAAACTGCTACATATAATAAGAATTTCTATATGCATCCAGTACAGTTAAAGCTTAAGAACTCTTTTTAATCCTTCTGGAAAAACTTTAACTTAATCTTAAAGGTATTCAACCCTATCATTGCCTATTTACGAAACATAGGTAAACGCTATCCAAGCATTAGTTTCGATTTTTACGTAGAACATGCAAGATTGCGAAAAAATTTACTGTGATTGCGTAATAAAAGCATATTAAGAAAATGCGAGATTCTATTTCATAATAATTTTGAAATATCTTTATTTATGAATTATAGACAATTAATTAGTGCAGAATATATAACATAGAGAAAGAGAGTAAACCTATATATCCAGATGGAGCAGTGAAAGGGTTAACCGATAACTTGGCTAAATAAAATAAAAATAGGTAACAAAAGGACTGCACAACTACATGTTTTATAGGTAAAATATTTAGAAAAAAATACAATGAATCTGATATTAAGATATTAGATTACACTGTACACTATTGGAAGAATCTATTTATATTGAAAACTTAAAATTGAGAAATTTATTTACTTTTAAAAGCAACAAAAGTTATTAAAATTACTATAAACATATCAATAACACAAATTTATGGAAGGTTTGAAAAAGTTGCCTGCAGTAGTGGTCAATTTCTCATCCGATATTACAATAATACGTATAATTTTCATTTGATAGATTCTTCCATATTTTAATGTCTAAGCACACTAAAATATTAATTAAATTATTTATATACCGTTACAGGCATATTAATTTTAATAGACGGGTCATAGAAAATTATTGATACACACATAAATATGTATTATTAGTTTAGCCACAATTAAAGTTCTAAAATAATTTTTTGGTATAGTTATGTAAAGTAAAAAAAACAAGTTTATCTATCTAATAATATTACCAGAGTACAACACAATTATCGCTACTTTCTAATTACCTAAATAAATATATTTAAATGCATTCTCTGCAGAGTTGACAAAAATTAATATCAAGAATAATTATAGTTACAAATTTATATATTATAAAATTAAAACAAACAACTACAAAATTTTAATTTAATAATTATGGTTATATATTTTAAATTTGAAGCTAATATTATGTTGTAAAATCTATGCCCCAATTGACAATATGTTTTAAAATATATGGATTGTTAGAAGTTTACACAGATTATTTGTTATCTACCAAAATGATCCCTAGGTGTCCAATTTTACAGAAATATTTTTTATTTAAAAAATAGGAAACCCATAAGATAAAAATATTTTTTGAAGTATAATGACTGGATAGGGTTTAAATAAAAGTTTTTCTTAAACAGACTGTGAATAACGATAATTTTAATATAGATTGAAATCCGAATTTTACAGTTTTTAATATAAGAACGATGTTTCAAAACCGTTTTATATCTTGTCGAAGCTTATCCAATTTACGAAAAACTTTTCTACAGCGTAACGTTTTCCGATTTTGGAAAATATAAAATTGTTCAAATAATGATCGTTTAATTGACAAAAAGTTTTGAATTAAAAACATCTGGAAATATTGTGTTCTTCCGATACTCCTAAAGAATATAAAAAGTTAAAAAATAACAAAATCTCTGGATTAACCCATTAACGCCCAAAACGGCAAGAATCAAAGGTTTACTTTGCGATCAGATTTAAAGTGCTAAATCTTGTTGCACATATCGCAAAATACCTTTACCTATGTTTTCGAGGTCGCTCTACAAGATGGTATAATTTAAATTATGATTTGGTTGCGTGAAAAAAAGATATAGTAACTTTTTCCTCAAAAAGTGCTAAAAATTTTGCGACAAAAATTTTAAAAGTTAAATTATCTACTAAAATTTGATGTTCCTCTTCATTAAAAATGGGCACAAGTTGGCACAAACATTCCAAAGTTTCAAAATATCGTCCGTAGGAAATGAAAAATTCTTGATGGTCGAAGCAAAATGGCGGCAAACACGATTTTTTGTTACAAAATTTCACAAGCTTTTTTCTCATCAATTACGAACTTTATTGAAAATTTCCCAACGATAAAAATGTCTTATAATTAATTGAAGAATATTCTAAAATTTTTTCAAATTTTTTATAAACAATTTTTTAAATTTCAGTCTCGTAATATTAGGAAAAATAAAAAATTGTTTATAAAAAATTTGAAAAAAATTTAGAATATTCTTCAGTTAATTATAAGACATTCTTATTCTTGGGAAATTTTCAATAAAGTTAATAGTTTTTTAGAAAAAATGAATTTCATATTAATAAGGTGAACAGACTTCTCTTATAAGAGCTGCACAATACTTAAAGCTTTAAAAAGATTCACTGACGGTATGCAATACATTTTTAGCGCTTACTTTTTTTGAAAGAAGTGAAATCTATCATCAACGGTCTACTACAAGTTTTTCTTCATTCTTTATTATATTTCTTTTTTTATATCAATTATTTTTCTTACATCACATGTAACGTTTTATATAGTCTTTATCTAAAGTTTTTATATTCTTAAATATTTGATAATTGAAAAATGTCGAAGAGAAAACGACAAGTTCGAATGTCAGAAATTGAATCTGATGATGATAGTTCACATGAAGAATCTAGTCAAATAATTTTGATTCCCGATCCTAATTATTCTGGCGATAATGATTCTGGTTCAAACGATGAAAATTATAATGATTTTCCTTGTACGTCATATAAAAAAGTATACCAGGGTTATTCTGCAAATTTAACTAAATTAGAAGCAGAACATGAGTATAACTGGGTTGACGGTGAAAAAAATTGTAAAGATCAAATTGAAAATGAGACACTGTTATCTGACAGCCAGAAAAAAATGATTGTGCAAAGTACACCAGTTCAATTATTCGAATCCTTTTTTTCTGATGAAATCAAAAATTATATTAGTGCAGCAACAAAGGAAAATAATTTTGAACTTTCTCGATCTGATTTAGATATATTTATAGGAATTTTAATTTTTTCATGGTTTAACAAAAGAAAATCACAACGCGACGTTTGGTCAACTGATCCCTTTTTGTCTGCTAACGTCGTTTCGTCAGTAATGTCTCGTAATCGATTCGAAAGTATAAAAGCTCATATAAAATATTCTAAAGCATCAGACAATAATCCAAATGATAAAGGATGGCGAATACGTTCTTTGATAAACTTATTCCAAAAAAACATTCTTCAATTTGGATATTTCCAAACTGCAATGTCAATTGATGAAAGGATGATAAAATCATATGCCAAAACGAGCTTGAAACAATTTATTAGAGGAAAACCAATAAGATTTGGATTAAAAATGTGGGGACTGTGTACTAGTAATGGTTATCTCTTAGGTTGGGATTTGTACTGTGGTAAGAATCAAATAGAAACGGATGTGCTGATGAAATGTGCATTAGGAAGCAGAGTAGTAATGAATTTACTAAAAGATTTCCTTCATAATACAACTCCTCGAAAGATAAATCTTTACCATGTCTATTTTGATAATTATTTCACAAGTTTTGATTTGATTTTACACTTACGAAATATAGGATTACGAGCCACAGGTACTATTAGGAATGATAGAGTTAAAATTAAAAACGAAATATGTAAGAAGGCAGAGAGAGGAACATTTGCTGTTAAAAATGACAAAAATAGTCAAATAAATTACATCACTGTAATGGATTCAAAGCCGGTGTCCATAGCATCTACGGCGGCAGGTGTAAATCCAACTCTTCCAATAAAGCGTTATAGTTCTAAAGAACATGAAAAGAAAGAAATCCAATTTCCACACGCTTTTCATATTTATAACAAATATATGGGAGGAGTTGATACTCATGATGCTCACTGTAACAATTTATTGCCCAGCATCAGAAGTACAAAATGGACATGGGTAGTTTTTACACGTTTGATTCAGGCATCTATTACGAACTCGGTTGTTATATATAATACTGCTAGTACCGGGAATAAAAAGTCTACAAAAGAGTTTGCGTTAGATATTGCTAAGCATTATTTAGCAAATCGAGAAAAAGAAATTACACAAACTCATGTATCCAAACGTGTAGAAAAGCAGAGCAAATGCTCATCATGTCCCATAAAAACATACAAATTCTGTAAAGGATGCAACGCATATGTTTGCAAAACATGCTTTCCTAACAAACATTAAGAAAGAGTATTGAAAATAGGAAAAATGTGGGTATAAGATAAGTAACCTACTAAATATCAATGACTTGTGACCCTAAAAAATGCTAAAATATTCCAATTTCAGCTTGTAAACGAGATTAATATTTTTTTCTAAAAAACTATTAACTTTATTGAAAATTTCCCAAGGATAAAAATGTCTTATAATTAATTGAAGAATATTCTAAATTTTTTTCAAATTTTTTATAAACAATTTTTTATTTTTCCTAATATTACGAGAGTGAAATTTAAAAAATTGTTTATAAAAAATTTGAAAAAAATTTAGAATATTCTTCAATTAATTATAAGACATTTTTATCCTTGGGAAATTTTCAATAAAGTTCGTAATTGATGAGAAAAAAGCTTGTGAAATTTTGTAACAAAAAATCGTGTTTGCCGCCATTTTGCTTCAACCATCAAGAATTTTTCATTTCCTACGGACGATATTTTGAAACTTTGGAATGTTTGTGCCAACTTGTGCCCATCTTTAATGAAGAGGAACATCAAATTTTAGTAGAAAATTTAACTTTTAAAATTTTTGTCGCAAAATTTTTAGCACTTTTTGAGGAAAAAGTCACTATACCTTTTTTTCACGCAACCAAATCATAATTTAAATTATACCATCTTGTAGAGCGACCTCGAAAACATAGGTAAAGGTATTTTGCGATATGTGCAACAAGATTTAGCACTTTAAATCTGATCGCAAAGTAAACCTTTGATTCTTGCCGTTTTGGGCGTTAATGGGTTAAATTGACAAAGTTCTATACAAATGATGAAATATTTTTCGGAATAATAAAAAAAATGCATAAAAACAATTTGTTCTACCACTGATGAGCAAAAATATATTAACAACTGTGAAATTAGCGTAACATCTACTAGCATAATCAAATGTCAACATTTCTAGCAGCATAATTAATATTCCTGTAGTTTTTGACGAATTTTTGTTTTATTAATAATTAAAGTAAAAAGCTAATATTTATACAATACTATGCTAACTTCACAATTTAAAAGTCAGTAGAGCAACGAAAATGAATTTTATGCAAATTATTTGATGAAAATTTGGCTTTTACTTTTTTTCCTTTATTTAAACAATTATTTTCAAGTAGCAATTTCCATAGTTACATTTAATATTCCCAGCAATTTTCTACACTACTCTTTTTATTTACGTAATAGCTGTTTTTAACTACGAATGCTCGGTTTAAATTATGAAGTTAATGCAGTATTTTTTAAATATGATTTTTTCACACAAATCAATAAAAGTATCGTTAAAATTTATCTAGAACTATAGTGGAGACCAGTGCTATGGACTATTTGTCTATGGGGGTTAGATGTTTATAGTATTGTCATTTCATATTTAAATACGTATATAGCTTAACGATTTCAATATAAAACCGGAATTATACGTCGCGTAGAGTTGGCACCCCGCACGGGTGGCGAGCACGGCGGGTAGTGAATTGTAGTGAATAATGAGAGGAACACGATGCGACTGACAGTCGAAACGTGTCGATCGTGTCCCACTGGCCAGTGGCACTGGCCACTACTCCCACTTGCTCCCACTCACTATTTATCGCAAGCTACGCACGTCACTCTACGCGCCGTGTAATTCTTAACCTCAAAGTTACGACGCGTAGTTTGTTTGACCAGCTTTACATTCCCCGCAAGTTGTATTAGGGCTGTGGCTGCAAGAAGAACACGACGTAGATTAAATTAACTGACTAGTATTTTGTGAAGAATTAAAACATAATTGGAGCAATGGTTAAATTTAAAAGTCCATTTCCACATTATATCCCGAGATTAAAAAAATATTACATTGCCAGAATAACTGTGAGATAAATCAATGGAAGATTATTTTTTAAAGAGAAAGAACTGGCAAATGGGAAGTGCTTACAACGAATGTATATATATATATTAGGGTGGTCGTTAACAAAAAAAATTTTTTGACGGATCCCCAAAAACCACTAGTATTTGATGAGAAACTACAGTGGTTGAAACCTGTGGCCTGATAAATGATGGAAACACGTGCCTCAATGCGATCAAATATAATTTTCGAAGAATTTTACAGTTTTTCGCAGATAACTCATTAAAAATTCGATTCTATGAAAAGATGCATATAACCTTTTCTCTGAAGAATTAAATTCTACATAATAAAGATTCTATACATTTTTCTTCTAGAATGCATACTAATCGAGATATTGCTGAAAAATCGATCCTCTTTTTCGTTTATACACATTATATTGACATATGCTCATATGAGTATAGTTATTCTAATTTCGCTGTAGTTACACATTTTATTTCTCTTAATTTAATAAAATATGTTAATTGTACGGTAAACTAAAAATAATTATTCATATAAACATATCAATATAATGTGTATAAACGAAAAAAAGGATTGATTTTTCAAGAATATCTCGATTAGTATGCATTCTAGAAGAAAAATGTATAGAATCTTTATTATGTAAAATTTAATTCTTCAGAGAAAAGGTTATATGCATCTTTTCATAGAATCGAATGTTTAATGAGTTATCTGCGAAAAACTGTAAAATTCTTCGAAAATTATATTTGATCGCATTGAGGCACGTGTTTCTATCATTTGTCAGGCCACAGGTTTCAACCACTGTAGTTTCTCATCAAATACTAGTGTTTTTTAAGGATCCGCAAAAAATTTTTTTTAATGACCACCCTAATATATATATATCTGTTTAAGGTGTAATGAAATGTTAAAACTAGTTTTCCTGGTAGAAGATAAACAACCTTTGTTGCCAAAACATTGCAAATACACTTGAACAATGAATTAGCATATTTGGTTATGGAAGATATGGATTTTGGAGTAGACTTTGAATAAAGTTTGCACATGATTGTGCAAATACCTTATTTACTTTTAATTTCCATTAAAATCTATATTCTCTTATATATAATTGATTCCTTTTCATTTCAGCTAACTTCGTTCTAACTTTAAGATAAATATACCGAGCATTTTTCCGAGGGCCAGCGGCCAGACAAGAAAGACGCCTGGTTTAGGTTTAGGCCGAGTCCTACCAAAGCATAATTAATTAAAGTGATATAGTATCCGTTACGTGAACTATACTACTTTAAGTAGTTACTGGTTGTTAGTGATAGAGTTCATGTTACGTGTACTATATTAATTTAATTAATTAAACTTTGGTAGGACTCGGCCCTAAAATCAAATCATATGGGCCTAGAATTGGCTACTTTTTAGCTTTTTCAAATTTCGCTATTGGTAACACCGTCGATATATATAATTTGACAACCCTGTGCGAGGTTGGTAGCATTGATTCAAAAGGTGAGGACGAGATTCATCGGTTTTTGGCGCGAGGGCACTACGATAGGCTATACAGCGAAATTCATCACTCATCGCGCAAAATCCTACCACACCTAACCATGCTTTAACCATGCAAAAAACAGTAAATATCAATTAATTTATCAGTTCTATTCAACCTTAACTTTCAACTTTTTATTGTAACTATATACTAATTTTTATGATATAAATTCATAAAAGTGATCGAAATCATAATAAACTCCAGAAAATATAGTTAAAACACCAAACTGTCTTCGTTTACAAATTTAAGACATTTTTCTAGTTCAAGCCCTTTTTCCATGTTAAAAGGTGAATTACTTTCACTATCCGAATCATTACCGATCCGAGATTAGTTAAGTGAAAGCATACTGCCCGAAACGGAGTTCATAATTTGTCCAATTTCTAGTAAGATCTACAGTAACGTCACTTCACACTTGTAAGTTTGTCACTAGATACTACATACATACATACTATGTATGTATAAAGCAGAAGAATAACCTGCGCAGAGCCAATTGGAAGCAGCAACTATAACTAACGGGAGACTTCACTCTCCTGCCAAATTGGGATTGGGTGGGACATTGGAAGAGCACTTCAGGGCAGAGCTGTTCAGAACACTTACAAAGTAAGAAATCGGAGCTCTGACGCTTATAATGTGATTGTGTGTGTCATATACCAGATACCTGTACGGCTGTATAACATCACTTATAGCTAAGCATTTTACTTTTTACTTTAAAGCGTTATTATGGATTCTTTCTTAGATATGGAAACAAAGTGGTTTTAGCGTTAATTGAGTATATCAGGCTCTTTCGATTTGATCTCGAGTGCGATATTTGTGTGAACAAAAGAAGTGATTAGGAATAAACATTATATATCTACATAAAGCCCCTGTTGGCTCAAACCTCCTCCGCTATGTCAGAAGGTGAGGTCATAGCTACGCAGAAGAAGCAGCAGCCATTTCAGCAGCAGACCGGAGTTGCAACAGCAGGTTCAATGGCAAACATGGCATGGCCGTATACATCACCCAATACCATGCAAATGTATCCTCAGTATGCTGGGTAAGCATACAAATCTCGCTAAAATACACCTCGGATTTTCTTATTTCCACCATTTTTCCTCTTCCACTCTTGACCTACTTTAAAAATAACGAATACCAGCGAATATAAAATATTACTCGTTCTGTTGACTTCGTATGGTGATTATTGCTTTTAACCTACTACGTCGCTCATAAGAATCACAAAAAGAAACAAATAAATCAGTATCCACAATTTCTTAACCAGAACCATTTGACAGATAGTCTCACAGCAATGTCGTAGAATATCTATTCAACCATCCTGCATTTTCTTACTTAAATGACTGTCTTTCTTACGAGGCTTCAAGTGAAATTATAAATATGCTAACTATTTTCTCCCAATTTCAATATTAAAGCTTACTTTGTTAGTCTGACAACAGTTAATAAATCTTCGCTCATTTTTATTTACAATGATATAATGGAGGAGCTATAAAAAATAAAATTTTCAAAAATTACAGTATTGGCTCAAAACAAATTAAAAGTAAGCTAACTGAAGGGGTAATCGAATGATCGAAAAATAGATTTCTTCAGCAATATCCGGCTCCGTTTTTGTTAATATTATTTTAAAAGATCCTATTAATAATATTGGAAAGAGAAAATTTTCTGTCACACAAAAAATCAATTTATGGTCACTTTCCTTATAATATTGGTGCCTGATAATGCAATTAAATACAGTGCAATGAGAAAATAATATATAGCAGTTTTGATAGTGAATAACAAAGCTAAACAGGTTGGACCACTCTAAAATGCTACATAACATTTTTTGCTTATAAAATATATTAACATTTAAAGAATAATATGGCAAAATTTTATAAACGGATATAATCGCTAAATACTCCAATTAAAGATTCTGTTGTCGTTTCTTGGTACAATTCAATAAAGTTGCTGACAACTTTACATGCATTTTTCCAAAACAACATCGTCTCAACTCAACCAAAACACAATTCAAACAAATCTTGACTGATTAGTTTCAAATTTTAACTCCATATTCAAAACTGCTTTCTTTATAGAAGTGCGTAGAAATATCCCGGTACATTGCATATTTCTTAACTTATAAACAATTATTTTGCAATATTCCATGGCATGCTAGACATTTTTTTTCAAATTTGCATGATATTTGCAAGAATCAGCACATAAAAAGTCCCCATCCTGCGTACATCTATAGCTATTCTTAAACTAATCAAAGAAACTTATTATTTTCTCGTTTTAACTTAAAAATCGTATAAGTAACCTTGGCGATCATTAGGTACTCCAAAAAAAGACGTTAATGGGGAAATGCTGTCTAGTCGCCATTTTATTATTTATCGATATGCAAAATTATTTTTCTAGTTTATTAATTGTAAAAAAAGACCTTACACATTGAAAAGTCGATCTATTTCACGATTCTCATGAAAATAAAATATGTCTATTTTATATACGTCTAGAGTGGCTAAAACCCTTAGATCAAATGATAATTTAACAAAATTTTCCCACCAAAAAAATAACCATTTAGATGAAACTCCACAATCAGCGATTCAACTGAATAATTACCCTTTTTTATTTTTTAAATACTCTCAACAATAAAAAAGAATCCAGAAATCTACGAGGCAAAATAACGACTTTTAGCAAATAAAAATACTCATTAATAACAGAAGAAAAGACTAGAAAAACAGATCTTTGAAATTAAACGTTGTTGCAGATACTGTAACAAAGGCATTTTTAATATGTTTGAAAACCAGTCAGGTAGTAATAATAATTTAACCTTGAGTGGAATTTTAAAGAAAATATGAAAACCACCTTGATTTTCTCAACAAAACATTCTGTATATTTCTCATATTCTGGCAGTTGATCTCTAGAAAATCAAAGTAGTACAAACAGATACTAACGATTGAGAAACAGCACCCACTTCCAGATTGAAAAAGTCTCAAATATGAAAAAGTTGTTCTCTCTGAACAATTTTAAAAAGTACAAGCAAATCCTTTGAAACAAAACAAAAATCAAAATAGTGCAAATTAGTACAACACTGTTGTTTCAAAATATGTTAAAAAAATTCAAATTATTAATGTAGGGTATAAATATTTTTTACATTTTAAGAAACAAATAAGAATAAAAATAATTTAAGTGGATAGAAATGAAACTACTAATTAGCAGCCTCTTAATGGTCAATGACAAAGATTTAGTAAAGCTCAAAGGCACAGATGTTTGAGGATGGCAGTTAAGGGTTTAAGAGTGCTAGTTTTATGTAACTCTGACAATTTACCACTTTTTACATCAACTTATAAGTGGTTTTAACATTGCCTGATAATCTAAAATAGCCAAAATCGTAAATTAAAAAAAAAGAATCCTGACTCAAATATAAAAGGCATATGAAGCAATATAAAGATAAAAAATCTACAAAATCAGAATAATATTAAAATAGTTAGAACTATTGCTTGAAAATGATCACATATTATTATTTAAATTCCATAAATGAATAGATTCTGATATAAAAATAAAGAATATTTATATACAAAAACATAGTAATGTATTAGATTTTAAAGATATTGTACAATTGGGTTCAGAAAATGTTTCTGAAACAGATGTATCCACCATTTTCTTAATATTATTTATTCACTGGGCTTCAAATAAAAGTAACATAGAACTTTTGCATAGCAATACTGAAATAAGAACAAATGAATATGAACATATATTTGAAATCTTCATGTTATTTTTTAAACACTTATAATGCTACGTGAAAATCGTAAAATGGTCAGGCAGATAGTTTTTGTATTATTCAATAATTGAAATAGATCAACTTCACATACCTATACACTTACATAAGACTTCTTTGTAATTTTAATGTACAATATCTTTGAAACAAGTTACCTAAATGTGATTTTATATTTTACCATTCTCTTTTTCTTATATCAAGATCTACTTATTTATGAAGTTTAAACAATATCTGTTTGTCTTAATATTACATTCTTAATTAAGTCAGTACTAATATAATCCTAGCTACCATAAGAATGATTTTATAATAAAAGTGTAATCATTAGCACCAACAGCAATGTTATTCCACTGTTAGTAAATTCTCTTTCCAATTTTGATAATAATAAACTAGGTACAGATGTTTATTCTGATTCCTAATATTCTAATGATAACAAAAGATTCTTTAAATTATCATTTGTGAAAAATTACTATGCAAAAGTGAACTAAACAGTGCAAAATCATCAAATTTGATAATATAATAATAATAGTTAAAAAGCAACTAATAACATGTACAGATATATATTGATAGTGCTGTTTAGTTCAGTTATTAAAGACTTACTGTTAAATGGAGACCTTCAGTATATTTGAATCTATCAAACTCTTTTAAATAATAAATTCAATAATATATTAATTATTACTTTGAAACGAAAAACAGAGCATTTACTAAAAATATATCTGATAATATAGTATAATTTATAAGCAACCAATCTATTATTTTTTACTAAAATCATATTGTTGCTTATAAATATTTTATAAATAGGTCCATCTAAATTAATAATCTTATCATAGTAAATCTCAAAAATTTAGCTAACTTAATATCATTCAACTATTACAAAAATAATACATACTTTTTCCATTATCTTAGATATATACTTTGATCTCATATAACTTATAAATAATGTGTTGAAATTTACCTTTGCTTCTAAAGTACTATTTTTGAAATTTAATATACACTATCATTTATACAATTTCTATAGTTTTAAATACTTCAACTTCGTCAGACCTATATTTTACCTGGAACATATTTGAAAAATTTATTACTGAATCAAACTACCCTACCATTAAAATAATTTTTACTAATGATTCCAAGTTTTCCAACTTGAGTTGATTTTGTTGTGCTATTTATGTGAACTATATTCACTTTATTAATAAAAATAGAGTATTATGGCTATTTAGTTTAAATTACCTTCAGAATGCTGGAGAATTCCTAACCCCATATTGCACTTGCTGTAATGAATAATGAATTATTCAGGGTTTTAAGCTTGATATGGACAGAATACTGTGCAGACGAACAAAACGACAATAAACTGCCGCTCCGTGTATTTGAAAACAAACTAATGAAGCAAGATGCCGGAGATAAGAATATGTAACACAATGTAATTGTTAAGTTTAGTGCTTCAGTACTATAAAATACAATTCTATGCTCCGCCTTTAGAGAAAACCCCTGTATAAGCTACTGTAAACTCATTTGTAAACATCTCAAGTGTAAACTAAACCGTAAACGCATTAACAACAATTACAAAAGATGGCGTTAGATAGCGCTGGTAGTATATTGTATTTGTAGTATATACACTACTACACATTCTTAGTTTATTATCGTTTTGCTGGTTTTATGGTGTATAATATAGGATTGTTCTTAATTTAATTCTAAAAGATACTTAATTTGAAACGTTATACGTACATAATACAGACACAATAGTGCTATAAGTTTAGTAACATCATGGACATAGTTGTTGCAACTGCACTAGACAGAAACATCCTGAAGAAGCTGTAAGTTTCTTAAAAACCTGAATACATTGATATTTTTACTGTATTTTAAAATCAATCACACTGAATATTTTACTAAGCGCAGAGCATCGTGGTTGTATTCTCCGAAGGATCAACAGATAGTTAATTTCCCTCCCTAATGGAGACTGTTTTTTAACAAAAGTGATTTATGCCTTTCTCGACCGACGATAATCCGATAGCTGAAAGGAAAGAGGTTAGAAGGTTCGGTTCGAATTCCAAATCCTCGAAGCTTTGCTTCAAAGCGAATTGATATGATTGGTCATTAAAATTCAACGCTTTTGTAAACTGACCAATCACATTAATTGATTGACGCCAAGTAAATGCGAGAACGCATACAATTTCCAATGGCAAACTTGTATAGTTAAAGCTATTACATTCATGAATAGCAGTTGATAACTAATAAGAAAGAAGAAAAATATACATAGCTCATAGTTTCGCTCTTTGCTCGATTATAACTAAAAACGGTTAATTAATTACAATTAGTTGTGAAAATTAGTTTAATGTCATATTGTAATAATATGATTTTTTCTTACAGACAAATGTATAATTCTGGGTACAACCAACAAGGACAAATGTTTTATTATCCCAATCCAATGGTAAGCTATGGACAGCAGTTTAATCCACAGCAGATGCAGCAACACCAACAGTATCAACAACAGCAACAACAGCAACACCAGCAACAACATCAACAGCAGCAGCATCAGCAGCAGCAACAGCAACAACAATCACAAACACAAAACCAATTGGGAAGTAAACAAGTTAACCAGCAGGTGCACCAACAGCCTCCAGTACCTGGAACTCCAATGCCTTTGGACGATGACTCTGATCTTCCTCCTCTTCCCCCTGGTCCTCCACCAGGACCTGTACAGTCAAACCAACAGCATAACAACCAGCAGCATAACAATCAGCAGCATAACAATCAGCAGCATAACAACCAGCAGCATAACAACCAGCAGCAAGCTTCTATACATCATCCTCCTTTCATGTATAATTCATTCCCTTATAATAATAGTTGGAGTGGAATGCAAACTGATACATCTCGTGAGTTAACAAAATTTATTCTTATTCTAATTTCATATTGAGGATCCTTGGAGAAAAATAGAATAGTTACATTACTATGAAAACATGTAATATCTTTGTTTATCAATTAATTGTTAAAGTATATCATAAAAATAGGGTAATTTTAAGTAAAGCTGAATAATCATATGTTTCTTATTCATTATTTTTTAAACTCGTTTAGCTTTTATGATAAATTTTAACAAATTATCTAATATTAGTCACGAATATATGTTTTTGTAAGGATGGATTTATTCAGTGCCCTTCCAAAGCTCCTCAATTGATCTAACTACTTATCTAAGTGTAATATCAATTTTTTTTTCTATTTTTCAGAATTCAATGGCCAATTTCGCTTTAATTTTCCAAATAAAAAAACAGGTTTAGGCTTTACCCCATCTAGTAACTGCGGGGGGGCAAAAAAAAAGCGTAAAAGGAACAAGAATCTTGGTATTGCAGCACAGTATAATAGCACCTTTCAGAGCAATAATGCAACCACTCACTTTACCACTGGCTCCCACTTGAAAACTGAGTTACCACCATTACCTCCAGCTCAAAGTGAACCAGTAGCTCCTCCACTTCCCACAGAAAGCCTATCCGATATTCCCTCTCCAGCACCACCAGTAGTCACACCTCCTACCATCAGTAAACCATCAGTAAACTCCAGTCCAATGGCAAATAGCAATCCAGTGGGAGATTGGCCCGAAAGTTTGAAAAATTATGTAAATAGATGTTATGAGAAGTGTAAAACAGCAGTGGATAAAGATCAAGTAGAGATTATTTTGAAAGGGAAGATAACGCGCGCTGCGAACGATGGGTCACTATGGGTTAAAGACTGGGATAAGGAGCCTTTACCTAGCATTCATAGTGAACGAATGACCATGACCATAAAAGCGCAAAATTCTCCTCTGAAGATAAGTAATCCTTTGGCTGCTTCTGCTAACAATCAGGGAAACCTGCGCAAGCCTGGCCTCTCAACTTCTTTAGGGGCAAGGCTTGGTGCTCGTCTCTCTGTTGCGCACAGGCGATCCCGAAGCAGAAGTCGATCAAGATCAAAATCGAGGTCAAGATCAAGGTCAAGGTCGAGGTCACGATCAAGATCCAAGTCAAGGTCACGTTCACACACGCGAAGTCCACCTACTAGAAAGTATAGGCGTAGCGCTTCCTCGTCTTCAAATAATTCTGATCGAGACTATGATTACAAAAAGAGCAAAAAGTCCTCCCGTAATAGCAAAAACCATGCCAACAAGAAAGCTAAAAAGGCTAAGACTAAGTCTCACTTTTATTCGGAGTTTGGTTTAGCTAATTCTGAGGAATTAGGCTCCAAGGAGAAACTTCAGCAACGTGCGGCTCGATTTAATGATAGTATTTCTAGGAATAGCTTCAATGGTAACAACAGGGATGACTCCACCGTTGAATTCGACTTCACAGGACTTCACATCATCGGTACCTGCAAAGATCTTGAGAAGCCTTACTTGAGGTTAACTTCTGTAAGTTGACTAGTTATAATAGCTATAATTGAATTCTTCATTAAAAATCCAATTGGTGATTGATCTTTTTGAAAATTCCAGGCTCCAGCTGCATGTGCTGTTCGACCGGTAAGTGTTCTTCAGAATTCTTTGGCTCACGTGAAAAAACGCTGGGTGGTTGACCAGGACTATCGATACGCCTGCGATCAGTTAAAATCCATCCGGCAAGATTTAACCGTTCAGGGTATCCGAGATGCCTTCACAGTTCACGTTTACGAGACTCACGCTCGCGTAGCATTAGAACGTGGCGACCATGAAGAGTTCAATCAATGTCAAACGCAGCTTAGAATGCTGTATCAAGACGTTGGTGGAGAGAATCGATGTGAATTCATAGCTTACCGTATATTGTATTATATCTTCACGAAGAATACTCAAGGTAGTTAATAATTTTATTTTTCCGATTACATTCTTTCTGTTATTTTGCCATTTTCTCTACTACAGATCTTATTAAGATCATTTCATGCTAATTTTTTATATTTTTACAGATTTAACTACAATCATGGCGGCCTTAACGGAAAGAGACAAGAAGGACGAGTGCATAAAACACGCTCTAAAAGTTCGTTCAGCTTGGTGGCTGGGCAATTTTCATGCTTTTTTCAAATTATATAGCGCAGCTCCTAGAATGGCCGCTTTCCTCATGGATTGGTTTGTTGCTAGAGAACGCAAAAACGCCCTCAAGCATATGATTAAATCGTACGTAATTCTTTTCATTTTTAATAATTAACAATTTTTCCAGAATTTTGTAAACAATTCCTTACATGGTCAAAATTTGCAAAAAGAAAGTCTATTTGATATAATTATAGTTAATAAGAAATCATATATCACTATAAGTATTTATCATTGAAAAGCCATTTTTAAAATATTTAATATAAATTCACTTTCAGATTAGAATACATACTGAGCATGAATTTCCGGTGCCTTTGGAAAACAAAGGGGAAAGACGTGTTATAAAAGTTGATAGATTTCTGTTTCAGCTGGCTGAATATATCTTCGTTGAATATAATAATTTATATTTACTTGCTTTTTTGTTTTTTTTTTTACTCAAAATTTCAAATCATGCATTAATATGATTATCTAACATTTGTTTTCTTCTGCTGTTTAGCTATCGACAAAATTTGGCGGTTGATTTCATCGTAGCAGAATTGGCCTTTGAATCATTGGACAAGTTTTATGAATTTGTCAATGAATTTGGGTTGGTTTATGCTGATCCCGAACAACATCTAATCGACTGTAAAACAAGCACTGGTTCTCTAGGTGGTTGGTAAAGAGGCGATTTCTTTTCCTCTCCATGAGGACCGATAATCCAAAAAGGCATAGAGAGTACATCTAGTGCCACATTATTCTTATAAGATATATGCATATGTTTCCGAGCAAAGAAATATGCATATGTGACCAGATACACATGTATGCATATTCATATGCATATATATTCCAACCTGGTGAATGTTTTTTAAAATCAAAAAACCAGGCTGGTTCTTTTCACGATCATTCAATCCTCATCTTCTGAGTAACCGCACCGTCCAGTACTAAATACAATCTTCGGAGACACAGCACATTGTAATATATGTATATACGACACCGTACAGGTTGTATACTTGGACTACACCTCTTATCAAATTCTTCTTCGACTCCACGAATAAATCATCATTGACGTTCGTCAATTTTTCGCTCGGTATGAAACCGACTATTAAATTGGGATGGATTATCTTCAAAGCAAATTTCGTTGTCCAAGCTTTTCTGGATGGAATGATTTTGTATTGTTAGGGGGAGTTTGCAGAATCAGGTACTCGTTGGGTCCATTACACGTTCCGTAGTTATCTCTAATGATATGGGATGATACGAATGTGATTTACTCAAAGAACCTTCAATGAAATTGAACGTGAGAAGCTTAAACGATTTGTAAAGAAGAGAGATCTGTCAAAGTGAAGAATTTTACGTGACGGGACAATGAAGCAGCAGAAAATATTAGAAGAGGAACATTTTTTTAAAGGTCTTTATAAAGCATCGGGAAGAGTGGAAAGGTCATTGGCTGATGGAGGAAAGGGAAGCAAACTAAAGGATTATTGGAAGAGAAGATGTTAAACGCCTGATAGATGCATGCTGATAAGAAAAGAAGAAAAACATATAACACGCTACTGTTGGACGTGCTTTTATAATGGATATGAATGGAGTTACATAGGTCTTATGGATGATGATGTTTTAGCAAAAAATAAGTACCTGGATTAAGAAGTTTCGTTCCTGTTAGGTATCATTGTTGAAGGAGCTCGGCAACTGATAGGTGTTCTGACTGAAGAGTGATTAATAAGCATCACAGAGCTCGTTAACGAATTCACTCATTGGAAACCTTTCGTGTTGAAGAAATTAAAGCTTCTAGGTATGCAGACCACAAAATGAAGAAACAGAAGATAAATCTAGGGCTCTTTTAATCCTTTTAATTTTTTTTCTTTTTTTTTTTAATTCGAAGAGCTGAACTATAAAGTTTATCTAATTTATTTTGTATATAAAGTGTTTCTTTAAAGTGCTAGTGGAACACCCGATCCCGATCATTGTTTTATGCTATAAATATATTAACGGAACTATAATCAAATGAGTGTACATATGCATCGGAAGGGGTTGAGGGTCCGAGTATTCGTTATTTTCGGAGCGAGCATGCATTTTGTACAATAAAAAATTCGATCTTTTGTGCTTAATAAATTATTTAATTTCCTGATACTGTACCATTTTACTGCATTAAACTAAATCTAGTGCACTTGTAACATTTTACGCATCATTTTATCACTCTTAGTTTTCAAATAAAGAATAATCGAATATTTAATGATCAATTTATTTGTATACCTATATTTAGTTCAAGACTCGACAATTACAATTTCTATAATTTGGAATACAGTAAATTGGCGGTGCTAATCAACTGATTTATCGATCGATCAACACTATTGCGTCTGCCCGTGGTAAATTTAAAGCATATTTCTTATGAATTTACCCACTTCTTTATAGACAAATTCATGAATGATGGGTAGTACGTGCGGTATTCGTATAATCATGAAAAATTCCGGAATTATTGAGTCATGAACTTGTTCAGCGTATAATAGTCTTGTGTTACAGCGCCCTAATAATATAGAGTGTACATATCATTGACTGACTTAATACATTAACCACTAAGGTTTTAATAAAATAAAAAAAGTTAACAACATGGTGAACTTAACCCCGTAAAGATGGAGTAGTGGGGTGATAGATAAACAAGCCGCAAGATTATTTATACAGATAGGGATACGAAGCTGTTATATTGTGTGATGTTGCGTTTTAGTATATCGGCGCACGGACCCAAGACCCGCTCAAATCGTGCTCTATCCAGCTTCACACATTTCAGTGGACCTCTAGCTACCACCGTTGCTGCTCTAGGTCTATCCAATAACAGTGCTATTTCACCTACAATCAATACGTTTGATCATTCCTCCTTATAAACATATGAACTCGAGTTACAATGAAAATTTTACTGAAATTACAATAAAAAAAAGGAATATTTGCAAGAAACATACAAAAATAATAGACCAAAATACACTCGCGTGACTCAATGAAAATAAATTATTTAGAGTAAACTAGAATAAACTTACCGAAGTAATCCGAAGGGCCAAGTCGGCCAACTTCCGCTGGTTCCTCTCCTTCGGCGCGTTGTTGAAGAACTACCGCAGTACCTTCGACTATTATATAAAAATCTTCGCCTGGTTCTCCCTGTCTCACTATCGTTTCTCCGTCATCGAAGGCTACTGGTTCAAGGGCATCTGCGACTGTAAGCCTTTCCCACTTGTCTAAAGACTCTGAAAAGCCAGGTTTCGCTTAAATCATTATCGAACATATTTTAATTAACTAAATTAATTACTGAATAGAGCAAAAATTTGAAGAGCTCGATTTCCTAGAACACTCTTACAGCTATACCACTTATAAATTTTTTTTATACGTTGAGTCGGTGTTAGAATGTTATGGGAGATCCTAGGAAGGAGCTATACGTTTCACTCGTGAATATTTTTGGCCTAGTTCTCAACTGTGTGTGTGTGTGTGTGTGTGTGTGTGTATCACTAAAAATCTTCTGTTTCTTCAACAATTTGCTCGTTCCAAATGTTGTCAGCTTACCTAAGATGGAAACTCTAGAGAGGAACTCCTCGTACATTTTTCGTTTCCTGATTGTGGATCCCATGAGAATTCTACGGTAGGAATCCCTATCGATACCCCATAATTTCACATCAGTCTTTGCTCTTACAGTGGCTGCACGGGGTGTGCCGTAAATTAATGCCAGTTCGCCGAAACTGCCTCCCTCGCCAATGGTCGTTACCAATTCACCATTCACAAAGATTTCCACCTCACCTTGGTCAATAACGTAAAAGTTATCACCTTCGTCCCCTGTAAAAACATCAGATAATTTTATTACGATACAAAAAACAGAAAAATACAAAATCCTTATATAAGAAAAACCTTGAAAAATTATCATTTCCACTCTGCTAAATGAAACCGACAATATATATAATCTATATACTTTGTACAGCAATATAGTAAAGGAAGATGCTGAGACACCACATAAGGGACGAGAAAATTAAATTAGAGTCCAAGTGAAAATATATTTATTCCGGAGTTGAGGATACCAATGTATATGTATAATGTACAATGGAAGAATGCAGAATTTACTGTCGTCACTTGAAAGTCGTGGAAATCGAAATTTAAATTTTCACCAACGTTTACTAAACCACTATGTACAACACCTATTCGGTTTTATTATCCTCAGCATACAAATACAAAATTGATATCGACAAACACTGGTGAGGATGAAAATTCGACATTACAGTTTTAGTAAGGAGAAGAGAACGAAAATGCTAAATAAATTATATAGAAAAGTATGAATTTGACGGATTGAAAATGTGGAAGAAAAATGCATGAAAAATGTTGTTTGTGCGAGAAGGGGAAAGGTAAGGGTATTAATAAAGACAAAGAAGGGCTGGAAGCGAAGCACGGACCACTAACCTTGACGAATAATCGGTTCACCGGGTAGGAAAGTGACGGGGAACATGGCGTCGAAGATGTCGGACCGTTCGTTTTCATCTAAGTGGGCGAAGAGGACATTTTTGGCGATGGCCTTGCTGAGGGCTGCCATCGTTTTGTAGTCCTTGGGGACGACCTTCTTCACGTAACTGGTTGCATCCTCTTCGGAGACCGGCTCCGCTGAAATGCCACCTCTTCGTCTTGGTACCTGAGGACCCTGCTGACCCGCTGGCATGTCTTCCGTGTCTTCTGGGCTTGTGGCAATCTGTTGTTTCGCATCGTGTGCTTGTTCCTGCGAATGCGCAGTATGCCTCTTTCAGTATAAAACCAACATAGTCTATTATATACTAAAAATACTTATATATTTTTAATAGCCTCCCCTAGCTTTATAACCCTTCGACCTCATCAAAATCTCCAATACCTATTGCACACACGTATAAGTATTCAATATACAACCCCACAACGCCTCTTTTTCTTAATTATTCCATTTGCTGACTGTTGGTCAATTTTTCATTTAATTGATTTTCCACAATATTCTCTTCATTGGAGAATAATCCACCGCTCTTCTCGATAAAAGTATAGTATAGTATAGTATTTTTATACTGCATTTTCAATAAATCCCTGCCATGGGTAAACTTTTGCTACTGATCGCTTAAGGTTTATTAATATTCTAATTAAACTCTAATTTAATGACTATTTATTTTTCTTTCGGTATAAGACCACATATAGTATGCTACTGAAGATATCTTGTATATATGTATATATCAGCCTCTTCTAGCTTCATAACCCTTTGACCTCATGAAAATTCCCAATATATGTATACAGCACACACACACACACACACACACAGCAACAATTAATTTACAACGGATGACCTACATTTCTTGATAATAATTAATAAAATTAACAGTTATTAACTTAATATAGTTTTCAAAATATTCCCCTTGTCAGAGAATGAATTGCGTTTCTTCGTAAAAGTGGTATAATATTTTTATAATATATTATCAATAAATCTCCCATGGATAAACTTCTACCACCGATTACATTAGGATCTATTAATAATATAAAATCTATCAATCTACGACTAAATGACTATTCTTTATTTTTCTCGACTAGCACAGTGTTGATATGTGATGAATTAATTTTCATAAACACACACCACGGTTGATCATCGTTGGATAAATAGCTTTGAAAATTGATGCAATCTTGCAATGGCGAATGTGTAACTTTCAGGCAAATTCTCTGCTTTTTAAGGTGAACAGGTGGATTGCATCCTTATTTAATCACTTGTAAATTATTATTTTTGGAAATTACGCATTTTGCATAATTGGGGCATGTTTATTGGTTTTTGAATTTTTTTTCAATGTCAGGAAGAAGCAGGTACTTTTGTGTGTCCTTGTCTAAGTTTTTCAGAACAATCGATCGTTTCGGGAGAAATACGGTTTAATTGCTGATGAATATTTTGATGAGCTATGTATATATATATATATATATATATATATATCTAAAGTAGTGGATAGGAGTAACGATACCGTAGGGAAAAAGCGAGTCAATATTAATGCCATAGGTCAATTGGCGTTTTCACACCTGAACGCTTTTTCACTAACGGCCGCTACAGCTTCTATGAACGGGGAGAATAATGGACTATAATAAATTTCCACTGAAAGAAAAATCCCAGCTACTCGCTGTTGCATCTTACTATTTATGACTTTTATCTGTGCTAATTATTTACGAGATTTATTATCTCCCATAAATTTAGCATATTATCTGAAAAATATGGTAAACCTTTTTCATACAAAATAACGTAAACCCGCCAAACGATCGTATCGATTTTTTTTTAGCTATATAATTGCTAAAAATAAAAGGCTGCTGAAGGGTTTGATCAATCGGTACTTTCCACCTGACAAATAACTCATAAAATTCATGATGCTCGATTAAGGAACGCAAGCGTTAAATGTTACATAATGAGAGGCCTTTAAAAGATGTCTTATAAATAATTTAGTTTGTCAATGATTGGATCGATCGACTCGAAGATAATAAGGTACGAGCAGTTTTTTGATCGCAATATGCCAAGAACGCGCTGAGTTTTCAGAAAATGGCAAAGCAATTACCGAGTGCCAAGAAACTCTTGGGTCAATGATCTTCATGTTCTATTGATTATTTACATTTGCTCTACTCTTCAAATCCCATAATTGACCGTTTATCTTCGTTTTAATCAATCATGTGCACTCCTACGCGCAACAGTTGCCCGACTTTATTCTCGAAAACGAAATGTTACCGCATACGATGAAAACACAATTTCAACTTAAAAATAGCTAATTCTGCATTAATACGTGCGTGTTATGTACAATTGTAAGCCAAGCAAATTGCACTGGTCATTTGACCTACAAGAAAAAAAACGACAACAACGAGAGTTTCATACAAATGTTTATGATGGTGAAACCGAGAACAATAACGGAAATACAACAATGGTTCTACACGGATGATTCCACAACAAAAAAAAGTCAATATTGACAAATTACCTCGTTCATCGTGTTGCTACGTTCCACTTTGTTACAACACTTGAATCAAGCTCACTGTAAACGTGAGTTTTCTCCTCTTTCCTATTTTTCCCAAGAAAAGTAAATTTTAATTTTCAACGAATCGTCGTCAAGAGAAAGAGAGATAGAGAGGGAGAGAGAGAGAGGAAAGGAGCGATGGATTCGAACGAGTGATATCAAAGTCACTATTGCATCTGTCAGTACAGAGAATCTGAATGGGAGGGGAGAGGGGAGGGGGGAAGGGAGGATCTCGCGTTATTTCAGCACACGGTGCAGAACTCTCGATTTTCTACGGCCTCGCAAAATCCAATTAGCGGCTCGCGCTTACTTTTGCCGATAAGGGAGAACACTGCAGATTCTTTTGCACCGATATAAACGTATCAGGATCGATAAAATTACAGGAACGTAAAAGTACAAGGCTAGCTGGTAAAAGGCAGGAGAGGTGAGAGAACGGGACAAGATGGTAAATTGGAGGCGAGGATTTTCTACATTTTTGAGAGAACGTCGAGAGGCTGGCCGTTGGCTAAGGTCTCGTTATATTTCGAGCAGATTCTATTTTGGATCGCCAGCCCCTATGTCGCTTTTGCTCCAGCTAACCCCCTTTTCCCCCTCTTCCGTCACTTTGTCACTCTCCATCCTTCTCCCACAGCTCCGTCACGTCCTATCCCGTTCTCTGTCGCTCCTCCCTCTACTCTGAGCTTTACATTTCTTGTATCACGCGAGAAACGCACACCAAGCCACTTTTCTGCGCAGAGAACCTTTTCCACGTCGTGAACATCGCCTCTTGGCGTATTCGTCCCGTACACTGCACACTGTATACCTATATGCTCTATATATACACGCTATTATACATTCCACAGTAGACGAATTATTATTGTACTATGAGATTAACAAATTAATCCAGGAGAGAGACGCTGACGCGTCTTTCAATTGGTTCAATCGAATGCCAAAAGCCATTAGATCTTCCGACTCCAGTGCCGATAATTTATGTTCCTCTAATTGAATTTTATTCCGCTCTACTTCAATCATCGGTTAATAATAATTTTGTTAAACGCGTTGATCGATTTTATCATTTCAGTTATGAGAATCATCGCTGGGTAAAGTTTCAAATTGCTCGTTTAGCTGTTGAAAAAGATCTTTTGTTTGTATTCTCCCTGGAAGATCTCTTTATGGTATCTTTTGAGTATTTTGTAAAAATACAATAGAGAGAGAGAGAGAGAGAGAGGGGGGGGGGAAGGAGAGGCAAGGCCATCGTCTTTTATGCCTTCCACCGTGTTTGTGTTGCACGTAGACATTGTAATTTCCATCACGTATTTAAAATTCAGTGCGCATGCTCAATTCGCGCAGCTTATGCTTCTCGACCGATGAACAACGTCACACTCGATTTACGTCATCAGTTTCAAAGTGGTAGCGTCTCACTGAAACTGCGTTCCTGCCTTTTTTTCTTCTATGAAATTGCACTTGCACATTATTTCCGGAATTTATGATTGTTTAACGTATGCTTCTCCTTTACTTTATGCAATTATTGTGTTTTGTCGGTTTACTGATAAAATAAATTTTGTAGGAGAGTGTAACCAACTGAGATAATTTTACCAATAGGATGGCGTAGCATCTATTTTTCTTCTTTTTTTCTCTCTGGTGGATGCAAAATGTATACAAAGCTGCATAACAAACACAAATGTTGAATTTAGAAAAGACCGATATTGGTCGATTTATAAATCGTACATTTGTCATTTCTGGCTGCAGTCACGTGCTATATTTACAGAAATCGATGTAATCGTTCTTCTCTCCTGTATACATAATTACTCTGTATGTATACAATATTTCCACAGTTTTCTTTTTCCTCGGTAGGCCAAATATATATAAAGCTACACAACAGACAACAATGTTGAATTTAGAAAGGACCGATATTGGTCGATTTATAAATCGTACATTCGTCATTTCTGGTTGCAGTCACGTGGTACATTTATAGAAATCGATTATCGTTCTTCTCTTCTTTACACTAATTACTGCACATACAATATTTTCCCTGCTTACTTATTCTCCTTGTGTATAATAGGTACACTTGGAGAAAAATGTTTGATTTCAATAACATTTTCTTGGAACAGTTGCAAATAAGTATTTAATTGATATTAATGAATTTAAATTAAAAAAAAAAAAACAAACAAAATTGATTTGATGCATTGAAATTCAACCGATTTGAATGTGTAATTTATTAAAACAGTAAATATTTATTTCAGACTATTCACAAATAAAGATATCAGTATATATGACTCAAAAGAATTTTTCTCGGTGTACGAATGGTGCGATTATGCGGTGGTTTCCACAGTAGTACGATGGTGCACCCTTTTTTCTGCCGTTTTCATGTCTCGTAAGCCAAATGCGTGCGAAACTGTTACTCTTAACCGAGAGATAGAAGAAAAGAGAAACTATAGTCAAGTACTACTTTTAAAATCGATGACTGTTCGATGAACGCGTATTCCTCTTGTTTATATATACGCAATTACTATGGACAATATTTCTGTTGCTTTCGTTTTCTCACATAAGTAAAAAAGTGTTAAAACTACCATTACATAGAATTCGCGTAAAATCGATGTTTGTTCGGTGAGCGTGCATAAACTGGGGGATATTGATTCCTTTACATTTCAGCTAACTTCATTCTCTACTTGCTAGGCAAAATTTATGTACTACACTATAGCAAGAAAAGAACGATTCAATTTCCTACACCATACACACAATCTTTCCTTCCTTTCTTTTTCTCCCATGTGCCAAATGCGTCACGCTACATGTGCGCGCGTAATACGGGTCTTTCCACTTTTTTTATTATCCGATAAGAGCCATTTTTACTTAACAGTTTTTAAATCCTATTGTACCATAAATAAGCACTTTCCCAGTCTTCTCATCCACTACATTCTTTTTTCCTAGTAACAAAAATTCGTTCATTATTTAGCACATCGTTATATATAGGGCGTATTACTTAACACGACTCAGACCATGAGAATAAAATTCTGTTTATTTTCGTTCCTACAAGAGATATTAAGTTTTGTATACAAGATCTTTTTGAAACGTTGTTCATTTTGCATTTAAAAAGATCTTACTCAAAAAATTGATATTCTTGTGGAGTTACGAAGAGATAAATAGAATTTCAAATGTGTGTGTGTGTTCACGGATTAGGTAATGTTAAGGAGTACACTCTGTATATATCCATTGTTCATTTCGTTATCTCCAAGCTTTCGGACTAGTTGCGGAATAAATATAACAATATAATTCTTAATGCACATACAAAAATATTTTGTTTTTAGATGCACAAAAATAATATACAATCACACAGCTTTCGGATCAATTCGGCACACAGAGTATTTTGGTAAGCGAATTCTTAAAGTGCAGGTGTATACTGAGATCGACACCGGATCGTAAACGGTTAGTTGAATAATTTGTAAATTATTAAAGTTTCAAGAGAGGGAATGGATTAGAATTTTCAAGTTTCTGCTGAATACTTTTAAATATACTGTGTTATAATTGTTCTGTCATACGTTTACTGAAGGTCCCTTTATCTCCTGTATTAAATAAAATAATAAGGTATTGTTATTTTGCTTTGGTCGTGAAATATAATGTATATACATATACATTGTTATAATAGCGTAAAGATACCTCAATTAATATGTATAAAGATATGAAACTACGCTTCTGACTGTATGTTGGGATAAAAAGGAAATTTTAGGTTAATATGTTAGGTTAAGTGCGACAGAGCATTACGTACCCTTTCAAGCTTTTGAAAATATTCCCGCAGGAAGGAAATGGGATTTTCTGGACGTCCTACGCACAGTTGCACTATGCAATCCTTGAGAACTTGTTGAATATTGTGTCTCTGCACGTATTCCGCGCACTCACGTAAACTTTGCTCTTCCTCCAGATTAGACGCCATATTGACACACGAGTTAACACTTTTTCAGTTATTATATTAATCCTCTTCGAGTATCGAGCTTTTCGGTACTCGAAAAAATTGTACAAAGGCAGTTTGAATCTTTCGAATCGGTAATACTATTAACATATCTTACGTCAAGCCTCTCAGTCATTTCCGGCTGCTTGACAGTTGACAGGGTTGACAGCCATCACAAAAGACCGAGGCGTAATTTATCTGGAATATTTCATATAAGACGATTTAGGTACTTAATCGTATATGTAGTACGCTAACGTTTGTGTGTAATAATTATTTCATTTAATAAAGTTTCTTGCGTCGTTCTTATTTATATGTTTTGGCTGTAAATATACTACCAAGCTTCTATAAACAATTTAACAACGATGATTGGTCTCTGGTCAGTAGATTTCTATTGTAGAATTGTTTGGTATAACATGATTTCAGAAATATATAACGCTTTATAAGCCGCAGTCACAAGTTTTTCCAGTCTATCAGGTACATCGATTGGCAGTATTCAATATCAAAAATCATTTTAAGAAAGCGTAATTTTGTAAACATCTACATGTATATCGATAAAGATTTACTATCAAAGAGTGAATCAAATTGTGAATGGTTGATTGTGAAGGAATAAAGTTTTATATCCGATTCGTGATAAAGTGTTAGTAGCTACGTTGTAGTTTATTAGTTTCAGTCAGATCTGGCAATTTGAGAGTTTAGAACATTTTAGCTAGTCTATATCACTACAAACGTCATCACCAAAAACGATCAACTTCGGTGATTCTTTATAATTCTTTACTATCGTTTACTACTCACTTTTTTCTCCGATAAGATATATACCATGCGAATACTAGAAGCGTATGCGCGAATACTCTTTGATATTTCACGAAGCTGTTACATTCTAGTGTTAGGACTTATCAGTGACTTTTGTCTCAATTGCTTTTAAGGTTAACAAAGATCGATAGCCTCAGATTGTGGGTTATAATTATCAAATCGTGATGCATACGAAATCTATTAATGTAAATGTTCAGGATAGTCATTATTGATATGTAGCTCTATTGGGTTGTATTGTTAACAATAAATTATTTTTTCAGTCGAATATTGCACACTCGCCTTAAAGAGATATACGAGGCCAAACAAACAGCGCATGAGTGGAACATTTTCAATGGCGCGGAAACATGAAATATCTTCTTTAATCTCTACTAGGTTCTTCTTCGCAGAGAATATCCCTTCTAAATCGCATGATTTGCTGTCGTTAATTGATTTTATCAAAATAATTATACATTTATTATAACATTTTAATACGAAGGCACTTTGTTGCTTTGCAGTTACAGATTATTATTTATAAGTGCTCTTGGAAGGGCTATCTCTTGAAAACCATGGAAGGAAACGCTTTCCATTAGCCACCTGGTGCTACATTTTATAAATGTCATCGCAACTCTGCCGGTAAAAGTGCAAGTTTTCTGACGTATCCAGTGATTTTATAAAAATTCTTTTTTCACTCACCTAGTCTCCCTTTCTATTTAATACACCTGCTGCAATTTCGCTTTCATTATTTAGTACAACCTATAACTATTTTCTATACAGTATTATTATAAATCTTAAATAAGAAAAATTATTAGTCGTGTATCACACATGTCTACGAAACAAATATATAAACACACATTGCACGAAAAATAGCACTATATATAGTTGTTTTAAAATTACAATTTAACCAGGTCCATGACAAACATATTGCAATAATTATTATGCTACTATTTTTTTGATTTAATAAAAAATGGCTTTCGTATTTTTTGGTTGTTGATTTTCAATAAATGACATTGTTCCTACGAGACCTCAGCCATTTTTAATAATTCTGCATATTACAATGTATAGTAAGGAAACTATACACGACAATTTTTTTATTATTGGCACTAGTTAATTAAAAGGCATATTAAGTAAATGCATATGCATACAAATTAATTTTAAACACTTTATTACCATAACCATTGGAAAGAAATTAAACAAATCATTTTAAATTATTAAATAAAGTTACGTAATGTTTATTTTCAGAAAACATACGTTGAGATTACTGTAGTTTGATAATAAAAATTAATTCTATATTCAATTTATTTGGAATGCTCTCTCGTCTCCTTTTTGATATATTTTTGTTGACATATTCTATTTCTTAATAAATATTTCTTTTAAGTGATTATAACAGGCAGGAATTGTGGCTATTTACATTGTTTGTACGATAAGATAGAGCGTGTGGATTATTCTTACTTCATGGAGTGAATCAGTCTAAACAAAACAATAATACTAAAATCCTTAGATCAAGCAATCTTCTGGGCAGAATATCAACCTGAGAATAAGAAAAAATATTTGTAAAAATAAGTTGGATATTTTGTTGCTGTCAATTCGTTTTCAGGGCACAAAAATAGTTTTATATGCAAAGTTTAAAAGAAATTGGTGAGGTGGTATACTTAATCTGCAGTATTAAGGTGGCGGGTACACGGCGCGTGAAATACACGCGCGGCACGGACTTTGGGATTGGGTAGGTTGCGCTGGGGTGCGTCGTGGCACGTCCGCTCCCCGCGCGGCCTGTCCACTCCACAGTCCACACACGTTTCACGCGCCGTGTACATACACGCACCTTTGCACTCTCCGTTTCATCGACAACAGCGTCTCGTTCTGCAACGCCTCATTTGATATTCTCCCTACAATGAGAAAGCTAATGTTGCACACAGCTGATCTCGAAGGGGAAGAAACTTTTTCAAATTAAATTACCAAAGTTTTCTTTTTACTCTGCTGTTTTCACCGTCAGCTTGATGAATTACTAATCAATCGCTGCTTTTCTCCCTTCCGACCAGAGTCAAGTACAAGTGATTAAAGCAGTTAGCTTCAACTGATCGAGCATGCGCAGATCATAACAAGCAGAAAGCACATTCTCGCAAGTTGTAACTTGTAAGTTGTAACACTTGCAACAGATAGGCGGAAGCAGGTGGAAGAAGCGCCTGACGGCTGACACACAAGTGTTTCCAATTTTTTTGGGATAAAACCGTCGAGTTTCTTTATACGTCTACGTTTGTTTCATTAAAGACTGTGTTTTAAAATAAATAAAATCTTAGTATAATGTTTGACACATTTGGTGCGCAATGCATACGAATCAGTCTGTTTATTTTGGGTATTTGGCCGGAGGAGCATAAATTAGAAAGAAAATTTGGCTTCTTGCGTCATCGTTTTCTCATACCTGTGTCATTTTTAACGTTTCTAATGTTTATTCCACAATCTGCCAACCTGTTCATTGTCTATAACAATCTTGTACTGACTCTGGATAATCTCACATTGCTCAACTTTCCAATTTTTATTGCTCTTGTGAAAATATTCGTCATGAAATACAATGCTAAAGGTATATAAAGCTTACTAGATCAAGTGAGATGCTCACTGGCTGTTTGAGATAATATTCAAGTAAAATGAAATAAAGGTTAGTGCTGTAAATGTTATGAATATTTTTTGGGTACACAAAAGTGTTGGGAGAACTGGTTAGATCCTCCGAGTGTGATTGGAAGAGATGCGAAGACGCGGAGGACAAAGAGATTATGAGACGGGATGCGGATATAGTGGGGAGCATTTCGATTGGTTGCTTTATAATCACGCAAGTAGCAGCTTCTTTAAAAAATTTACAAATGTTCTTTATGATAATGCAGTCTGAGAGAGATGGTTTGGAACGAATATTTGGGGTTCAATCGTTGTTTCCACCCATTTGCAAGGTGACGCCACTTTATGAACTTGTGTGCCTGGGCCAAATTATTAGTGTTTACTTTTTGGGGACATGCTACATAAGTGTCGACTGCTTCATATTCACGCTGCTCTTTCACATCTGTGCGCAGTTTAAAATCTTACACAGAACTTTAAAAAAAACTATCAATTCACCGAAAACATTGCAGAGCCCCAACGGATTTAAGGATTTTCTCAGGATCGTTGTAACCAAGCACGAGTACCTAAACCGGTTAGGACATAATTATCGAGTGTACATATATAAGGTGTCCCATTTTAATCTCTTATCCTGTAATTTGTCAGGAAGTGCTCACAAAAAAACTGTTATTATTAAAAGCTGTATTGCTTCGGGGGGCTGTAAGATGGACTTACTGGTTTGGGCTTGAAAAGTCATTTGAATGTCATATGAAGGTTATCTTGAATTTTTTAAGAGGAGATTTTTACTTTTTACTTGCATATTCTTGTAGTTTATCGCAAGAGCTTTCCAAAACCCTATCTATAATAATTTATTATATCGTCCAATCGTTATTACTATATAGATATTTCGATTTCAAAGTGGGTACTTTGGTCATGAGGTTAACTAAATAAAGTACCATGAACGACCGTTAACCATATGCACGTAGAATCGTTCATCAATTTATATTATCAAATTAAATATTTAGCGAACAACTGAAAGAAATGATAAATTAATAAAGAGGGGTTTCTCAAAAAGCTTCGGATGAGTTGCAAGGTTGCAATAAAATCTTTTTGATATTATACCATTCGGGAAAATTGAACCGACTTTCAAATAACTTTTCAAGGTCGAATTAATGGTCCTATTTTCTTGTCGCTTCCTCGAAGTTATATGGTTTTTGTATAAAAAATATAAAACATGTTTTTCTGCGAGCACTCTCAGTAAAATTACAGAGGATAATTAAATAAATATAACGTCATGTATATTTTATATACATACACTTTTTTATTTTCACTTACAGTTGCTAAACTTTTCTTGGCTTAAATATATAAAAAATGTAGAAAATGCTTACATACCATTTTCTTGCATCAATGAAAAGCTTATTTATTTTAATTTTTGCTCTAAATAAAATCTACAATTTTTGCAGAGAATACTTTTAACATTTTTCAAGGTTTGCCAAATGCATGGAAGATTCTTTCAGCCTTTACTTCCTCCTTCAAATTTTATGCTCCACCATTTTGTTGTGCTTTCAGTTCTTCTTGGCCTTTAGAGTAAGCTTATCAAATCTGTGGAAATGCAAATTCCATTTTATCCTGCTTTCAGGCAGTTACAACATCAGGAGATATTCAAGTGAACGAAGTAGCCTTTCTTGTCACCTACATCATTGCCAATCTGATATTCGTTTATTTGTATTGTTATATAGGTGAACTACTTATCGTTGCGGTAAATTTTATAACTAAGTAGCATTGGTAACAAATTAAAACGAACAGGTAGTATCAAAGCTATACGAAGCCACTTGAGTCTAAAGTAAATTTCTCCTTTAAGCAATTAATTCCCCTACACTTTGATACATAATTATTTTTTTTCTTTAGTTCTACGGATTTTCAAAAATTTTGTTTTTTAAATATAACGTTACTACTGTTGTGATAAAGTAACCGATAGACCCTTCCAAGCGCATAGTTAGTGATATTATCATGCAAAGATGAAATAAATCTTGTTTATCAAATTTTAAAGATTGTTAATGTATTATTTTTCTAGCATGGTGTTAATAATTAAATTTTAATGATAAAATAAAACTTCTATAATATCTTCTCTGTTATAACAAAACTTGGATTGACTCTGTGTATATTTCAGAGCTGTGATTACTGAAGACTTTTTGGAAAAACTTATTTGTTTTAGTTTTGTTACCAAGAAACTTCGCTAACTGATATGCAAAGCTGTTTAAACAGGAATCATTGATTTCTAGAGTACCGGAATCAGCAGCGCTGTACTTGAGACTGATTGGTACAACTTAACACCCAAGAATACGAAAATTTTAATGTTTATTATATCTAGATCCAGGAGACCTTTGAATTTAACCACAGGAAAATTTACTATATTATCTCTGACTACATATACAAAAGTAAGATGAATATCTCCATTTGTGGTCATGTATTTATTTTTGACTGCAGGCGTTTTCTTTTTATCGAATTTCAAAAAAATGAACTTACGATATATAGAATATTTCTTATTTTAAAATTTATTTACAAGATATTATAATATGATATAAATATATTTATTTTTTTCATAATAAGATATAGAGTAACATATATTATATGTCACCTTTAGAGATAGCTTGTGTATGAGCTTCAGCTGTATTTTATTGGTTTCATAAACTTTGTTATTAATCTACTTTAGTAGAACAAAATTAAATTGGGTGACCATTGCTACCTACATTCAGGAAACATTGTAGATGAAAATATCTTTACACACGCTTATCCAAGTTGTACAAAATTCAATAATTGTGGAAACAAATAATGAAACAATATCGTAGTCGATCACTAACAAATTTAAAATTTCAAATCGAACTATTTAGTGAATCATTGGTTCAAATATTAAGCATATTAAGTGTTTTAAAGAGCTCTCTAGATATTATACAAGAATATATGCATATAATAAAAGATATAGGTTACATTTACAAAACTCGAGGTGACCTCTCACGTGACTTTTCATAGTCGACTAAGGCACGATTTTATATTCCCCTCGAAACCATAAAACCTTTATTATATATTTTTGTCTATTTGCTTTTCCCTCAAGAAAATCAAGTTTAATAAACTCGACTGCTTTCTGTAACATTTGTTTATCTGTGTTAATACTTTAGCAAGTAGTACGTAGGGGGGATTACTTTAAATAACTGTAAGGTGTTTTTTTCAAAATCACTTGTTGCTTTAATGACACTTTTTTTTTCAGATGTTAAAAACAGCCGCTGGTTATTTGTCAGTAATAATGCGCATACAAGGCAAAAAGGAGGAATTAATGTAGATGAGAGAGAAATGTCGCATTTTTCATCACACACTGAATAAATTATTTTTGAACACTATTAATAATTCTTCAGATAAATTTATATAAATGCTAGATGTTCGCGTTTATCGATGTGTGTGTGTGTGTGTGTGCCCAACTGAATAAATAAAAAGAGAATATAAATCTGTACTAAAACTTGGACCACCTTGTTAAACTATTTGAAAAATCATCAAAATATTTTCACATTACACTTTTTTGCTATATTTATTTATTTCTGATTTTCTGGTTGCATGAATTAATAAATATCTCAACTTGTTTTTAATTTTATCTAGGTACCGTTATAATTATTCAGGATAAAAATTCACAATTAATGAATGCATTTGCTTGACGAAATACGAGACAAACATTGAAATTGAGCAGTTTATTTTCTTTCGTTGTGAGCTTGAAAAAAGTTCATCGTGGCTATATATATACATCAATTAAATGAGTAAGTTATTTTCATGACGTTTTAAAGGTTATTGTTGTGACATTTTTCTCAGTGTAACAATATGTAATTTAAGTAATTTTCTTCACAGCTAATTATAAATTAATTATAAATAGCCATTTAAATTCTTTTTATAATGTACTAAATATTATAAGTGCTTTGTGTTGTAGCAATATTTGTTAACTGTAACATTGTTATAAAAAAGTGATAGGGTAAGTCAGGTGAAATTTTATTTTTTAGAGGGGGGGGGGGGGAGGGAAGGGAATTTAATTACTAGATATCGGTCAACTTCTGAAAAGTGTTTGAGATTGCGGTACAATATTATATGAAAACCATGGAAAAGTTCCAATCTTGAAGTCTTTAAGCAAACATCTACGGGGTGAACAAGAGGTATATTTTGTGTCCTTTTTCCTCTACTAAATGGAAACATAAGTAGAATTACATGTTAGATACGTCGGAAATAAATAATTAAATATATGCGTTATTTTGTCAAGTCAATACTAAGCTTATCCAACGAATAATATTTTGTTAATTTAATGTGTGTGTCTCAGTCTTATATTTTATCATTTATTCCAATAAACCTTCCATAAGAAGTATTGTATATGGATTGTCGACTGACCGAGTTTTTAGTAATGCCAGGAAGTCTTGTAGGTCGTTAACTTTCAGGAAACAGGGGACGCACATTATTCGATCGATGATTCTCTGCCTGCCTGCTCTGTCTTTTAATTATACACCTTAATTAGAAGCTTCAAAAAAATTGGAAACTTTGAGAGACCGTGAATCGCTTATACCTATAATATATTCATTAAACTGCACCCTATATTTTTGTGAAAAAAGATACGTTTTGTTTTACAGCACTGCATTTAATATTCTCCCCACAATGAAAATGCTATTGTGCTACGTTCGTGCTTCATCCTCAAGGGGAAAAAACTTTATCGAATTAAATCACCCAAGTTTCATTCTTAACGAATGCAGCTGTCAATTTGGCAACAATGAAATAATTCCAATATTGGAATTGTCAAAGACTGTCGTTATGAACGCCCAACCAAGTACTGCTGTTATAAACAATCTGTATTTTATTTGCAGTATTGGAACAGCCATAAATTTAATGGCTTTTCATTGCTACATCAATACCAATATGGTCAAAGTTAAACTTTTTTAAAAATTTTCCCAGTGTCCTCTGATTACGAATCATCAAGTGAGAGGTAGTTTCCTTCGACGGCAAGTACATTAAAAATACAATGCACGACGACTTCGAGATACACTACCTTTTTTAGAGACAATTAATACATCAATATCTCAAACTTAATCTCAAATCTAATTATATTAATAAATTAATATATTTATATCTTATATAGATTATGTGAAAAATATTTGTTTACTTACTAAATTTAATACTATTAATATTTACCTTTGTAAAATAACAATTAGTCAAGATAAGCAATTTGTCACGTAAATAGTCCTTTATCTGATTTATTTTATTTTTCCAAATAAATTAAGTATAATGTTATTGGCTTTCTGTTAATGAATTTATAAACTTCTCCTCTTATCAAATAACGTCATAAACACGTAGTGCCAAAAAACAATAAAAAAATCATTCTGTTGAGTAGATTTTTTTGAAGCAAGTCAAGAGGATGCTTGATCGCCTTATAGTACGATGTGAATCGGACGACTTGTTGTAAGCTTCTGAAAGTCTGACTAGACTATAACCGGTAAGAAGCGTGAAAAGACCCGTCAAAGGATCAATGAATCTTCGCACACCTCTCTGTCTTTTAGAAACTAAAAACTTTCGTATCATTTATCCCCCTATACAGTTTGAAAGTCTTCGCTTATAAAATATGCATTAGAGCGCGTACCCTCTAATTCAGTGGTGAAAAAGAACGTTTCGTTCTACAAAAACGCTTGATTTAATATGCTTTCCATAAAGAAACATTGTTATAGCTCGTTACTGATCCCGAGGGTGAGAAAACTTTGTCTAATCGAATTATCCAAGTTTTCCTCTTACCTTTATGGATTCTCTAACCAGCTAAGAAATGATTAATAAATCGTCGCTTATCGCAGTTTAGTTTTGAAGCAAAGTACACGCGTTAACTTTTATCTGGCGAACCATGCGCAGTTTGCAGCAAACAGAAAGAAAATCTCCTCCTCGAGAGCTTTAGAAGTTCTTCGAACTTCATCGGAACAAAAGCTTAAAATTTGTAAGAGGAGTTTGCACGAGGGTTTGGTATGGAGTGTATAAGAATAAGTTTACTGGTATTGGGTCTTTGGCCGGAGGAACATAAGTTAGAAAAAAATTATTCGTTCCTGCGTTATCGTTTTCTCGTGCCCCTCACATTTTTGGTGTTTCTAATATTCATCCCTCAATCTGCTCATTTGTTCATAGTATACAATAATTTGCCGCTTATTACGGAAAATCTAACGACAGCTAATTTTCCAGTTATGATTTGTATCATGAAATTCATCGCCATGAAATCCAAGAGTAAAGGTATGTTAGAGCTTATTTGCAAAATTATTTGCACTTTTATAATCATAATAATAATTGAAAAAGTTGATCATATACAGTGCGTTTTATGAATTTTATTAACATTTGGTACGCAAGTGTTGAATGGGGTGATCAGGTCTTATGCGAGGGATTGGGAAAATGTGAAGAGCAACGAGGACTCGAAAACGATGTTGAAGTATGCAAATATCTCGGGGAAAGTTTCAATGGGTTGCTACGTGCTTACGCAAGTGGCTGGCTCCATATTGATGATCCAACAGTTCTTCGTGATAATTCGCTCGGAGTTGAACGGTCTGGATCGGATTTTTGTCTTTCCATCCTTGTTTCCTCCAGTTTTCAGGGTTACCCCTTATTACCAACTGGTGTGCCTAGGTCAGTTAATTGCTACTTACTGTTTAACGATCTCCTACTCTGGGGTAGATTGCTTGGTCTACCTACTGATCTTTCATCTTTGCGCTCAGTTTGAAATTTTACACAGAATCCTTAAGCAGGCAATCAATACGTCGAAAAAAATGAAAAACCCTGACGGGTTCAAGATTGCTATTGGAATGGCCGTAAGAAAACACGAGTATCTAAACTGGTTAGAATAAATTTAAATTTATTTTATTTGTCGACTCGATCTTTGTTCACTTGATTATTTTCTGTATTTTTTTTTTAATTTTCTCGCTAATACCTTTAAGGAATTTTAAAATTGCTTACGCACAGGTTTTCTGTTTTGTTTATATCTCTACTCTAACGATATACAGTTTTTCTTAGACAACACTTATCGCATTTCAAGGTTCGCCAAATGCATGGAAGATTCCTTCAACATTTGTTTCCTTGTTCAAATTATGTTCTCCACCCTTCTCATGTGCTTTCAATACTTTTCAGTTTTTAATGTAAGTTTTTTTTCCTATTTTAAACGCAAATACCATAATATAAGAGAGAATAATTTCACATTTTCTCTTTTAGACAATTTCAAGATCAGGGGACCGTCCCATGAACGAAGTAATTTTTATGGTTACCTATATCGTTGGTAACATGCTGTTCATTTTCGTTTATTGTTACATGGGTGAACTGCTTATCGTTGCGGTAAAAATAAATTATAGAATATCATTTGGATGATGATAATAATTTAATCTTCTTACTTTGATTCGCAGAGTGGCGGAGTGAGAAGCGCTGTTCTTGAGTCCAATTGGTACGAATTGACGCCAAAAAATATGAAAATGCTCATGTTTATTCTTCTTCGGTCAAAGAAACCTTTGAAATTGACCGCAGGAAAATTTAGCGTTTTATCTGTGGAAACATATTCCAATGTAAGATTATTTCATAAATTGCCTTTAACCGTTTAATGCACGAATCTTCTTTAGGAAAACACATTAATTGTCTCTTTTTAATCTTGAGCACTGCGTTAAAATGATTCGTGGGCATTTTTGCCAACTTCACTTTGTATTTTCTTTCTCTCTCTCTGTGCAAACTCTATATATTACACTCTAGCTGAAATGACCACGAATATATTTGGCACAGTGCATAAGTAACACCAATTGTAAAATAAAAATATACTAATATCATTGGTATATAAAACAGTTTATTAAGAATATTTAAAATTGGAATGTAAACAAATAAATATTGTGAATTAAACGGGAATATTTAACGACTGTCAGAGAAGAAAACTTTTTCCATAAATATATCCAAATCGTGTAGAATAAATGGTTAAGGCTAAATTTCATTGCAGTGTCTGACTATAGCGATTAGGCGTTGTTTGAGCAACTTGCACTGGTATAAAATATTCCACAAGTAATTGATTTGCAATTAATTTTCCATTTTCTATTCTTTGGTAAAGAATTTTTTCTTTAGTCATTCTCTACTGCTTCTGAATATGTTAATTTAGTTTCTATATGTTGGTAAGAAATTAATTAACTAAAAGCTGTTTCACATATTGAAATTGATCGCTATGGCCGAACGCGTTGCATGAAAATTATATCTTTAAACGTCTATAATTAAAACGAGACTATATTTTAGGTTGTAAAAACTGCTGCTGGCTACATGTCGGTTATGATGGGGATAGAGAGCAAGGCTGAGGAAACGATATAGAATTGTGAAATAGAATCTTTGAAGTCTAATTGTAAAGTAGAAAATCTTATGATTAGTCTATATAAAATTAGTTGATAAATTAATAAATTATACGGAAGTTATATATTTTCTCTACTAATATTTACAACTGTTACTGGAAATGATCATGGAAGACCTGCTTCATTAGTTAAACCAGGAGTAGCATTTCATTTATTTTAATTTCACTAAATCAATTCAGCATTACCTACTTTGTTTTATTTTGACAAATCTTTATGCTTATCAATAATCTTATAAAATAAATTCGCGTTGTGCCATAAAAAATAATTAAATTACTTAACTTAAAAAAAAGTTTAAAACTATAAATTTTACAAGAAATCGAAAAACGTTTTACTAGTGATTTCAAGATAATCAATTTTTGTATGAAAACGTATGACTGTTTGTTTAAGTATATAAATATTTTCATCTTGTGTTCATTGCTTAAATTGTAAAATAATTGGATATTGCAGCATTTTTTCAATATGCAGTAGATATTGCATATAAACAATCTTCTCGAGGCTCCGAAGATTTTGTTCGTTATAGCGTGATCAATTATAATTATCAACTGGTTATAATGAACCAAAACCTTCGAAGCCCTCGACGTTCCTTATAAACAATATCTACTTCATAAATTTTTTTTAATTAAATAGACAGGACTTATATTGTTTTCCAATCGTTGATTTAGTTTAAAAGAACTTACCATTTTCTGAATAAATACTTTTCTTGCTGTTCTTACTCCTCAGATTAAAGTTGTTAATTAAGAAGCTGAAGCGAGTCAATTTAGGATCTTTCCCATTCTTATTACAGTATGATGTGAATTGGTCGACTCTTCACGAGCTTCTGGAAGACCGTCCGAAGACTTGTATCACTGGCTGCAAGAATGAAAAAAAATCCACTCAACGATCAATGATCCTCGCCTTGCCCCCTCTCTTTTAAAATTAGAAACAATTTATACCGTTTATCACCCTAAAAAGTTTCAGTCTCTTAACTTATAAAATATCAACGAAGGTGCACCCTCCATTTCAGTGACAAAAAAAACATTTCACCCTGCAATGCTTCATTTAATATGCCTCTGGTTGTGGTCGAGAGCGCGCTATTATTGCTCGTGCTTGCTTGGAGGGTGAGGAAACATTGTCCAATCGAGAATTATCCAAGTTTTCTTTTTACCTTTGTGGACTGACCAATCAGTTAAAGAATTATTAATCAATCGCTACTCATTAGAGTTTCGGTTCGAAAGAAGGTATATACAATAAGCGATAAGTTTTAACTATGACCAAGCATGCGCAGTTTGCAGCAAACAGAAAGAAATTATTCTCTTCAAGACAGTCAAAAGCGTTTTAGACTTGGTTGAAGTAAAAGCTTGACATTTTTAGAGGAGTTTGCACAAAGGTTTGATATGGAGTGCATACGGATAAGTTTATTGGTACTGGGTTTGTGGCCGGAGGAACATAAATTAGAAACAAATATTCCCTTTCTACGTCACCGGGTTTTCCTACCCCTAGGACTTTTAACGTTTCTAGTATTTATCCCCCAATGCGCTAATCTGTTCAAAGTGTACAACAATCTTGTGCTCCTCACGGAGAACTTTACCATGATAACTTTTGGAATGATAATCGTTTTTGCAAAATGTTTTATTATAAAATATAAAAGGAAAGGTAAGATACAGATAATTCTAAAATTTGTTTAGCGTTTTATTAATATTCATTCATGAATGAATATATCAGATTGGAATATTCTATCGTTGATTTAGTCAAGCAAAAAGCTTGCTTCTTTATCCACTGAAAGCTTGATCTTATACATATTATAATTTTACTTATGAAAATTAATTGTTATTTTTATAACTTATCGTGAAACGTAATTAAAAAGAAACTTTATACATGAGAAAAAGTAAGGAATTGGTCAAATAACTCGAAATCTAAGAAGTGTTTAATTATATTCTTACAAAATTACAGATGTGGGTTTGTTTTTAAAGTGGTACATGTGCAACCACTATACCTTATACTGATTTAGCACCGTGTGTGGTCTCTCCACTACATATTTGACAAAAGGCTTAATTTAAGAAATATTTGACCAACTCCAGACTTCTTACCTTGTATGGATCGTTAATGAATAATATAAGAAAAAATCTAAACTACTATTTGGCCAACTCGTACATTACATTCGGTTTAAGGAACGCGTTAAAAAATATTTAGGTTAAAGTTCTAGGTGAGATCATCAGGTGTTACTGGAGAGATTGGAACAATGTACAGGACAATGAGGACGAAGAAACTATGAAGCAGTACGCAAATATTGTAGAAAAAATTGCAATTGGCTGTTTTTCATTGACACAATTAGCTGCCACTATAAAAAATATTCAGCGATTCTTCGAGATAAGACAGGCAGAGGCGAAAGGAGAAGAACGCCAGTATATTTTGCAATCTTTATTCCCTTCAATTTTCAAAATCACGCCTTATTATCAGCTAATCTGTCTAGGACAGATGATTGGTTTCTTCTGTATAGCGACCATATACTCTGGTATAGATTGCTTAGTTTATATTATGGTCTTTCATCTTTATGGTCAGTTTAAAATTCTACACAAAGCTGTTATCAGAACGATCAATTCGCCAAAAAATTTAGAAAATCCTGAAGGATTCAAGGACGTTCTCGGAATCGTAGTGAGAAGACACGAGTATCTAAACTGGTTAGGATCAAATGATAATTTCATGTATTTTTTGTTTCTCGTCTATTCACTGCACTTTCTTAGTTTTAACAAGGAGGTTGAGAAAGAAATATAGTATTATTAAATGAAACTTATCTGAGTGAACTATATTATGAGGTTGAACAAACACACTGTGGAATATTATGATGATTTACCTCACTGAATAATATAGTTCAGAGATTTATTTCACTCAGTTGCGCTAATAAGGAATTAGCAAATTTTATTATGAAGTAATAGATATGTTTAAAAATGTTTGAGATGAAGTTTAAATGTTTTGATGTATTGCCTGATAAACAATTAATTTAAGTATAGAGCTTGTTAACTTGATTACATACGAGCTTCGTACGATATACAGGGTGTCCCGCGAACGATGGCCATGCCAATACCATCGGATAGGGGACAAAAATCTAAGTCAAAAAGTTGTAAAAACTTTTTTGCTAGCATTCTTAGTTAAAAAGTTATTTGCAATTAAAGATTTTCTATTTCAGTAGCCTTTCTTAAAGAGGAAGATTGTTTTGGTCACGTGCATTATAAGGCCAAAAATGCTAAGGTTCTGTGAATTAAAATACTAAGAAAAATTCAAAGCCAAACATCCACTTGAGACTATTGTAATGGTGTGTTTATATTTTGATTGTTTTTATTGGCGTTGACACTCGAAACTGCCGATCGGCCTTCAACCACTACAATAGTCTCAAGTGGATGTTTGGCTTTGTGTTTTTCTTAGTATTCTAATTCACAGAATCTTAGCATCCTTATAATGCGACCAAAACAATCTTCCTCTTAAAGAAGGCCTACTGTAATCGGTAATCTTTAATTGCATATTATTGTTAATCAAGAATGCTAGCCAAACAGTTTTTAGAATTTTTTTGCTTAGAATTTCGTATCCTACCCGATGATATTGACATGGCCATCGTTCATGCGACGCCCTGTATATTAAATGTAGGAAGTAATGATAATGATTATCAATGTGTGAGAAGTATTGTAAAAATTTCATTGATATTTTTTCGTGTTCTGCTATGAGATAGGTCAAACTATGTGCTGATTTTCCTTCAGATATATTTTTTAATTTTATACACACACACACACACACACATATATATATATATATATATATTAGGTTATACTATTAAATACTTAATAATTTAAACCTATATCACGCATTCGTATGACTTATTCTAAGGCATGTTAATTAGACAAAAATCACATTATCATTGAAATTCTAATTAATTTATATTCATACGACTACAAATAACTCAACCTCATATAGTTTCGTTGATAATTTTTTTTTCTCAATATATTAGTATGGAAATTGCATCTTTTTTTAATGGTTCATTAACTTTCATAATTTTTAACGAATGTCCATAGGATTACTTTAATGTAACGTTTCAAGGTTCGCTAAATCATTGGAAGAGTCATTCAACCTTTGTTTCCTCGTTCAAATTCTGGTTTCCACTCTTCTCATGTGCCTTCAATACTTTTCAATATTCAGGGTAAACTTGTTATTATCCATGAACGTACAATCTTTTATTAAAAATAATGTTGACCCTCTTACAGGCATTTGTCGAATCAGAAGATATTCCTGTGAATGAAGTAATTTTCCTGGTACTTTACATCTTTGGCAACATGCTGTTCATTTATTTCTATTGTTACATGGGGGAGTTACTTGTTGTAGCAGTAAATTTAATTATTTACTAAAAATTAACTATTTTTTCTCAAGTTAAATCAAAACTAGATTTATTTTTAGAGCAATGGATTGACAAACGTTGTTCTTGAATCCAATTGGTACAAATTAACGCCAAGTAATATGAAAATGCTCATGTTTATTATTCATCGATCAAGGAAACCATTGAAATTAACCGCAGGAAAATTTAGCGTCTTATCTATGACAACGTATTCCAACGTAATTATCATTTTGATCTCTTTTTAGACATTTTTTATTATATTATTCTTGTAAATCAAAATAAATGCTTTCAGGTTTTAAAGACTGCCGCTGGCTATTTGTCAGTTATGATGAGTATAGAGGGTAAAAGGGAGGAAACGACGTAAAGTGTGAAAATGAATCTCTTGAGAAATATCTTGTAATATAAAAAGTTTTAAAAATGAACAGTAAAATATTAATTAATAAATACGTAGATTATGTGCATATTTAGTTTTAAATTAATGACAAATACCAAATACCTCCTTTGTGTATTAAACTATAATATATCTTTTTAAAAGAAGCATAAAGCTTAAATTTTATTTCAGAGTATTTTGATACACAGGTCAGCTGGAATGCTGCACTAAACGTTTTGGGCCCTAATGATGTTTTCATAATTGATGCAAATTGGGTACTCAGCTCGATCAGCAATGAAGGTATGACAAGTTTAAATTCAATTTGACGAAATTAATGAATTTTCAATTATTTTTCTAGATATGAGCCAAATTTATTTTTTCCTAGATTCAAAATGTATACTGTGTTAAGTCCTAGTAAAAAAATGTTTCACTCAGGAATTTGTACTGCTAATATTTTAGGAAAATCACTGGTAAGAAGTGCTAACACTGGGATTTTTTAGTATCTCAAAATAATTCAATCATTATTCAGAAGTTAATAATAAGTTTTTTATGCTATCAAGTAAATTTCACAATTCTCCTCTGTTATTATTTGATAATTATTTTTTGCAGTAGTTAAGTATAAGCAAGTAGTTCTTTTTTCATAAATAGGCAATTAATACACGTGTGACAAAATAGTTAATTGTCCACCGCTCAAAAAGCATGTATTTTGTAACAAATGCAACAACCAAACTAGTTAAAAAAACACTTTGCACGTGTTTCACTTATTATCGCATGTTATACCATCGTTCAAGAAAAATAAATTGTTTTTAATCGAAAGTAATAAAATAACTGTAAAAGATCTCACCCTTATCTCAAGGAAATTTTTGTCTTCTACGAGTCGAACAGGAACCCTCTCTGTTCTTATATACATATGGCATGATACGAATCGGTCGACATCTCGTTAGCCTCTGTAATGGAAGTTTATCTGGAAACTACCACTGGTATATAATAAACGTCAGAAAAAACGATTGAACGATCAGTGTAACTTCTCGAAGCTCCCTGTCTTTTAAAAAATAGAAACTTTGAAACTACTTATCCCTGAAGAAGTCTCAAAGCCTTCGTTTATAAGATATTCATAAAACAGCATGTTCTATTTCAGTGGTGAAAAAACATTTCGTTCTTTAGCGTCTCATTTACAATGCGTCCTATAATGAGAAAGCTATTATCGCTCGCTACGCTCATCTTCAGAATGAACCAACTTCATCTATTCCAATTATCCAAGTATTTTTTACGTTTATAAATTATCCTACCAGTTAGCAAATTATTCGTTAATCACCGCTTAATAATATATGGTTTCGGTTTGAGAAAAAGTATAGGCGATAACTTTTATCCGATGAAGCATGCGCACTTGCAGCAAATAGGAAGAAAATATTCTCCTGCAGTGTATCAAAAGCATTTTAGACTTCGTTGAAATAAAAGCTTGACAATTTTAAAGGGTTTGCGTCAGGTTTTGTTATGGAGTGCATACGAATAAGTTTATTGATATTAGGTATTTGGCCAGAGGAACATAAATTAGAAAAGGATTTCTCTTTCCTACGTTATCGTTATATCGTAACCCTAGTATTTATATTGTTTTTACTATTCATCCCTCAATGCGCCAATCTTTTCATTGTATACAACAGCCTCGAGTTGATCACGGAGAACTTGACGACGGTAAATTTCGCAGTGCTTGTTGTGTTTTCAAAATTCTTCATCATGAAATCTAAGAGAAAAGGTATAACAGATTTATATTAACATTTTTTACTTTTCCAAAGTATAGTGTAGGTAACAATAAACTTAGTTTGGATTTCTACTGTTCGTATATGTATGATGAAACGGAATTCGTCTCGTAATCTTTTGAAGAGTAAATGTAAAATTTCATTTGTTGATTGGTTTTTAGCAATCTAACTTTGAAGCTTCTCTTTTTTCGCAACAATACTCAATTTCACGTAAAAGAAATTGTCAGTAACTATTATGGTAATTTTGATTGCTTCTTTTATGTTGATTTAACTATAATACGCTCAATTGTAATGTTAAATACTTCACAAGTGTCTGTTTAAATGGCTAACAGTAGAATGAAAAACCGGAGTTAATAAACAAATTCATGTTTCACTCCCTTTAAACCCTTAACTGACAGTATCCATGATATTTATATTTGGATTTGGACTTGTATCTTTATTCTGGCAGTTAAGGGGGGCTATGTAACGAAGATTTTGAATTATTTGGGTACGCAAAAGTGTTAGGTGAGATGCTCAAGTCTTATGCGAGACATTGGGAAAATGTGGAGGACAGTGAGGAGAGGAAAACGATGATGCACTATGCAAATATCGCTGGAAAAATTGCAATTGGCTGCTTTATGCTCACGCAAGGAGCTGCAACACTAAAGAATGTCCAGAAAATCTTCGAGATAATAGAATCCAAGGCAAAAGGTCTGGAACGAATATTTATTTTGCAATCGTTACTTCCGCCAATTTTCAAAGTCACTCCTTATTACGAATTGGCATGTCTGGGACAGGTGATTGGTATTTACTGTTTATCGATCACCTACTCTGCTGTCGATTGCTTGGTTTACATTCTGACTTTTCATGTCTGTGGTCAGTTTAAAACTCTACAGAGAAGTCTTATGACAGCGATTGATTCACCAAAGTATTTAAAAAATTCTGAAGAATTTAAGGATGTCCTCGGGGTCGTAGTGAGAAAACACGAGAGTTTAAACTGGTTAGGTTCAAAAATAAATTTACTTTCTTTACTTCTAGTGCACTAACTCAGTGTCTCAATCTAATAGCTGACAAATAGCACAACTGCACCCTTTCGTCAATAGTTATTTGGCTTTATAGTTTTTAAAATGGCTTGCCAATTGCGCCAAAGCGATTGATCGTGCTATCTATATATAAGGATCTATGAAGTACACTCAGAATAAAAATCGTTAATTTTATCATTTGTCACGTTTTGTTTTATTTTGCGTTAAATCAACTAATGATTAGTTAAGTTTATAAAAAATGATTTATAGAATATATATAGAAGTCGATATAGTGTTAATACAACAAAGTTCATAATTAAATTTATATTTAAACATACGTTTTATAAGACAATAAATGTCAATATTTTTTCAAGTACTATAATTTTTAAATATAAGATTTACGAATAAAACTAGAAGTTTTATAGAAAATGATTGACGTAACAGAAAAATCGTATATAGACTTATCATAAAACATTTTACATTTGATTTAAATATTTTCAAGCTAATATCAACAAAATATCTATTTGGTAAAAAGCATAAATTTCTTAAATTGATTTAATACATTTTTAATTGATTGATTTGACCGTTGAATTAAATATAATTTCTATTAAAGCAGTAATATCATTTTTTAAATCAACATCGCATATTTTGTTGAAATTACAATAGTTTTTTCATTCCCGTGTATTCACCGTTTTTATTAAACTAACGTGATACCTACTTTTAGAATAATTTTTTTTCTCAGTGTATACACATAGATAATAACAACCGACGAAAACGTCCATCTGAAATCCGATCGTGGATAGCTGATTTTAGAGATCATCTCAGGCAAAGTTTTACCATTGAGCGAAGCTTCGATCAACATTAGTAAACAATTGTCCTATTCTTATAGCAATAATATTTGTCCAAAATACAGAAAAATTAGAAAAAATTAACAATTACTTTTATCACTAAGTTGACAGACTCATAATACACAAATGCATGGAAATAAGACTGTTGTTTGAATAATACTGTATTGTGACTGCACATCTTAATTTTCGCTGCTGCTATTCTCTGTTAACGGGATCCCTCACGCCTACTTTATCGACAGTTCAAGTCAATAAACAATTAGTTTAATAAAATTCAAATGCGAAGCAAATTGAACAATCGGGCGTTTGTTGGACAATGTGCCAGTCCTAACGAGTCAAACGAACTTAAAAACACTCAAATTAGTTGAAAAATAACGCTGTACCATTGTGCCGCGTTCTTGAAGAGAGGTTACTTTTGGTTATGTCCACTTCAAGAACGCGGGACAGTGGTACAGCGTTATTCTTCGTCCGATTTGAGTTTTTTTAAGCTCGATTGACTCGTTAGAATTGGCACCTTGTCATAAAGAAGCCCGTTTTTGCAATTTGCTTCGCATTTGGCTTTTATTAAACGAATTGTTTATTGACTTGTACTGTCGGTAAAGCATGCGTGAGGGATCCCGTTAATAGCCAAGTTACCGTCTTCACCCGAAAATATTTATAAATACTATATAAATTAAAATATATACGTCAGAATGATTTATATATTTATTCTATAGTTTATTTATACATAGAAATTTCTTCATATGCAAGCACTAGCGAGAAAAATCAAGTGCGACGCCATCTATCCGGGAGTTTTTAAAGCTTGGATCAATAATAAATACTATTGCTGGTTGAAGCTTGCTTTTAGATTGGTAAAATAATAATTCTAATTTATACTTACCGATCTTCGATTTAATAAGGACCAAGTTTATAAAAAATTTGTTTTATGCCAGCCAATAATGTAAATCTCGAGTCAATATATATTTGCAATCTTTATTATTTCATACTTGGCCCAAGTTAATCCTTCTAAAATTTACCAAAGAAGCTTAGGCAAACTTGGACCAATGCGATGGTCTCCAGTTGGCTGAAAATGCAACAGTTTTTCTAGGACTTATTGAGTTGCTTTGTTGCATTTCAAGGTTCGCCAAATCCATAGAAGACTCTTTCAATATTTGCTTCCTCATTCAAATTTTAATCTCCACTCTTCTTATGTGCTTTCAATACTTTTTGGTCTTCAGGGTAAGCTTTTTCTTCAAGTGGATGTGAATGTGTTCTTCAGAATAATTGTATATATCTTTCAGGCATTTTTTCATTCTGAGAACCTTCCTGTGAATGATATAGTTTTCATGATAGTTTACATCGTTGGCAACATGTTGTTTATTTATATCTATTGTTACATGGGAGAACTACTAGTTGTAGCGGTAAATTTAATTATTTATTACAGATTAACTATTTTTTCTCACGTTTGACCAACGATAGATTTATCTTTAGAGTACCGGATTGACAAATACCGTGCTTGAGTCCAAATGGTACAAGTTAACACCAAATAATATGAAAATGCTAATGTTCATTGTCCATCGATCGAGGAAACCATTGAAATTAACCGCAGGAAAATTTAGCGTCTTATCCGTGGCAACATATTCTAACGTAAGTATCTTAAAAGATTACTTCCACGTAATATCAGAGAAATCTCATAAAATTCATTAATTTTCTTTTAGTTTTAATTTCAGTTTATTCAATAATTGAATGTATACCATATAAACACAGGGATGAGCAAAATTTAAATTCAATTCAGATACTGATCTATTATTCTAGCAATTCCTTACTCATTATTATATATTTTACTTGATTATTCAATATTCAATAATAGATATGTGCATGTAAATGAGATGATATATTTTTAGGTGGTAAAGACAGCCGCTGGTTACATGTCAGTTATGCTGGGCATAGAGAGCAAAAAGGAGGAAGCAATGTAAAAATGTGAAAAGCAATATTTTCAAAACTTTTAGTTTTTAATAAAAGCCTGACAATGTTCGAATATCCCGAAAAAGGAATTTTAGGACAAAATTGGCATAAAAAGTTCTTTTGTAAAAGTTCATGTCTTAAAAGAGTCGATATTTGGCTTATTGTAAGCGATCATCATTTTGAATCTGTGATACTTTATTTTTTTTTCAATTTAAGGAGTAACGTCAGTATTAAAAAATAGTAGCTACTTAGAATTTTATCATTGACGGTCTGTTTTGTAGTAGCTCCCGCATCAGGAAAAGCCACTTGCACAATTTTTAAGTTAAGCAAAAAAATCTAAGTTTATTACATTAATTATAAAAAATAGAGCTAGAAATTTAAATGCATATAATTTTTTGATAAATAAATTTTGGTAAAGATGACGCAATTTTGAAAATCAGGGTCTGAAAAACGGTTAAAAATTATTTATAAAACTGACCTTTATATTACCCCCAAGTCTTCATCCAATTTTTAAGCAAAGATGCCGCCCAACAATTTGTGACCAATTAATTTAAATTATTAGTTTTCAGAATATTCGACCGTTGTTAGATTTTTCGGTAATATTATATAGACACCCTTATGAATAAACTGTAAAATATTAGTCAATAGATATTACATATTATAAAATTAATCAATTCTAAATTATTTTTCCAGAAATGTATCAAATTCACCTATTCATTAGTTTTTCAGTAGCACTGTAGCGAGTAGCAAGGAACTGTATCACTCTGGGATTATTACTGATGCAACTGTACCTGAATGATCACTGGAAGAAAACCTTAAGACTTACACATTTAACAGTCAATGAAGTTTCTCTCAACTCCTATACAATTTCTCATATTTAATGATACATCTTAACTAGAAAATTTCTAGCATTAATCCCTACAAAAAATAGAAGTTTTCATCTATAGGATATTCAAGAACTTCACCCTCTACTCGAATGATAGAAAAACGTTTTGTTCTATAATACTTCATTTAATATTCTTTCCATAATGAGAATGTTACTATAGTTTGCAGCTGATCCTCAAACTGAAGAAACTTTGCAATCGAATTATCTAAGTTTTCTCTGGCCTCTCTGGTTCGAACAATCACTCAACGAATTATTAATCAATCACTATTTTGTCCTATCTAATTTGAAATTAAGTATAGGCAATAACTTTTCTCCTACAATCATGCGCAGTTTGTAGCAAGGAAAAATAAAATACTCTCGCCGAGAGTGTCAAACGCTCTTCAAATTTTCTTAACATACAGTATTGAAGTTCTCTCTTCTCATTATTCTATTGTAATTAACGATATCCAAAGCTGGATTAAGATCGAACGACTGAAATCTTGTAAAAATGATTGAAACATATGCCATGAAGGTCATTCGAATAAGTTTAATAACAATGGGTCTTTGGCCGGAAGAACATAGATTAGAAAAGGAATTCTCCTTTCTCCGTTATCGTTTTCTCTTACCTCTGGCGTTTCTAGTGCTTCTAATGTTCATTCCACAAACTGCCAATTTGTTCGTAGTGTACAACGATCTCGTGCTGATCACAGAAAATTTAACAACGGTAAATTTTCCAGTTATTGTTGTTTTTATGAAATTCTTTGTTATGAAATCCTACAAAAAAGGTAAGTTGGATTGATTGATACGAAAACTCGATCAAACTCAGTGGTCCATGTATTTGTAGAATGTGTTTTTTTTAAGCAAGTATTGGGAGATGTGATCGAGTCTTATACAAGGGATTGGGAAAACTTGAAGGACAGAGAGGACACTGAGACTATGATGAAGGGTGCGAATATTGCTGGGAGAATTTCAATTGGTTGCTACGTACTCACGGAAATTACAGCCTCGATAAAGATGCTTCAGCAACTCTTTGCGATAATTCGGTCGGAGATCAATGGTCTAGATCGAATATTCATCCTTCAGTCGTTATTTCCTCCGATATTCAAGGTTACGCCGTATTATCAAGCGGTTTGTCTCGGCCAAGTAATTGGGGCTTACTGCTTAGCTACATCTTACGCAGGAGTCGATTGTTTGGTGTACCTACTGGTTTTTCACATTTGCGGACAGTTTCAGATTCTCCACAGATCCCTAATACGAACGATCAACTCGCCAAAAATTCTGCAAAACCCTAAAAGATTTGGCTATTTTTTGGCAATCATCGTGAGAAAACACGAGTATTTAAACTGGTTAGATCACATAAAATATTTCCTTTTACTCTTCCTTGGAATCTGCACGCTTATATTAATTATAAAATATACACTCATTTTCAATAATTAAATTAATTTACTTTATTACATTTCAAGGTTTGCCGAGGCAGTGGAAGATTCCTTCAACGTCTGCTTCCTCGTTCAAGTTCTGTTCTCCACTCTGTTGATGTGCTTTCAATACTTCTTGGTCTTTAGAGTAAGTTTTTTATTTTTTAATGAAAATGCAATTGATGATGAAAATTGTTGGTTCTAGGCAGTTTCTAGATCAGAAGGTCTTGCTGTAAATGATGTGGCGTTTATGGTCACCTACGTAATTGCGAATATGTTGTTTATTTATTTTTACTGTTATATGGGTGAACTCCTGATTGTCGCGGTAAATACCGAATTGACGATTTTAATAAATCAGTATACAGGTGGTAGTATTATAGCATTAGACACAATAGAAGGAATCTTTTTTAGAAATACTTAAAATAGAAATTATGAATAGTGGAGATACTGCTTTATTCCTTCTTAGAATAGCAAAACTACTACCACAGTAAAAATCGTATTTTTTTACATATTCTGTTGATTTTTTTAGAGTGCCGGGATGAGAAACGCTGCTCTTGAATCCAATTGGTATATGTTGACGCCAAATAATATGAGAATGGTGATTTTTATTCTTTTTCGATCAAGGAAACCCCTCAAATTGACTGCGGGAAAATTTAGCGTATTATCTATGGAGACTTATTCCAGTGTAAATATGTGTTTAAGATATTTTCAATATATGTGTATATAAATTGCTTCTGTTCGTATACGAAACTAATTTTGTAGATTGTAAAGACTGCTGCTGGTTATATGTCAGTTATGGTAGGCATAGAGAGCAACAAAGACGATACGGTTTAAAGTGTGAATAAAAAGACTAAAATGTATTTGACAAAACAGTAGATTTAATTCACGTTTAAATTATTAGTCAATAAATAGCTTTTGCACCCCTTTAATTTCTATGATTACTGATTATATAATGAATCTAAATTGAAATAATTCTTTTTAAAGTTTTCAATTCACACTACATATTTTATCGTTAAAATGATAAAAATAGTTTGACAGTAAATTCTATTAAATTTTTTATCATTAATACGAATTTATTAAATTAACTAGATTTAATAATTTTATTTAATACAATTTGTATTTCTCGTATACAATGACATTGATCACGCAATCGACCCTAACGTGGAAGAGATAATCCACAATTTATTCGTAAGTTACAGTGATATTTATCTTCTTAATCAGTCGAGAAGCCTATTCCTCATAACGAATTTTGTGTTTACATGAAATAAATTAACTCTTAGATATAAATATTTATTTTTCAGGTAATAAAAAAATAGTGTTTTACAGAGTTAGTTACAAAGTCAAACCTTATGTCAGAATATTGCACAAAAACAAACGCTTATCAGAGAGCTGCATATTTTACACAATAAAAAACTATTCTGTTTTCTCAGAATTAGCTCTTTATAGTCTGTTTTTATTTTTACTAATATAGATACGTGTTAAATATTTTTAATTCCAATCTTATGGTGTAAATGATCACATAAAAACGTAACCATAATATTACGGTTTGAGTACAACGTTACTACATGTTTTTTTAAAAGAGAGTAATTTTGAATGCTGTTCTATGACAATTAAATTTTCAATTTTGATTAAAATCTACACAGCACCCATTGAAGAACAAAATATAAAACATGAGTGCTTTTTTTGCCTGTAGGATATATACATATACCTGATATAGAGACCGTGCACACCAACACAATGATAGCGAAGTGTCAATGTATAACTGTATACGTATAAATAAATTACACTCAAAAACTGCGAAAATTGACCGATAGTTTGCGCTGATAGTATGCATATACACCAATATACATTCTTATCTCACTGTCATTGTGTTGGTGTGCACGGTCTCTATATGTGACCAGTTTGTATGGAAAGCTGTAACGTCATCAAGTGCAAGTTATATCGATATCGATCTCTATCAGCATCAGCCGAGCACCTCACTTCACGAGGCCTGCGTTTGCTATTATTGGTGTGTCTTAAAAATGTGAGCGTCTACAGTACCTGATAAACAAATAAAGCCGAGCATTGTAACAATTGTACTGCTAAGTTAAAGAAAATATTGAAAAAGGAAATGTAGACAATATAGGCAAACTATAATAGGAAATATAAATAGTTCACAAATCACTTTTTTCCTCGTTACACAAATTGCCTTCTTTACCCTTTAGAGATCGAGTAATTTTCTATTTAAATTGACTTTCTTTATGGTAAATTTAACTATATAAAACCGAAATCAAACAATGCTTTTTTACGTACTGGATTGTTTGCTGACTTTAGAAATGTAACAATTGATTGGATATGTGCAATGTTATAACTAGAGTGCTGATATTCATACAAAACAAATTTTTTCTAATTTATTAACTGTAAAACTAAACTAAAATTGTTTAGTATATCGAATATTTCATTTAGCTGCATTGGTTTGTAAAAATTTAATAAACAGTTTACATCAATCAAGTTAATTTTAAAAAATAAAATTTTAAAATGTTCTACATTTGCGTAAAGATCCGCGGTTTATTTGTAACCAATCAGCAGTCAGCATTCCAATTCTAGCATGCAATCCAGCGTTTGAAAAAGCATCGTCTTAACGGACGGAATCCCTCACACGTGCTTTACCGACAGTACAAGTCAATAAACAATTAGTTTAATAAAATTCAAATGCGAAGCAAATTGAACTAACGGGCGTCTTTAGGGAAAGGTACCAGTCCCAACGAGTCAAACGAGCTTAAAGTCACTCAAGTCGGTTGAAAAATAACTCTGTACCATTGTCCCACGATCTTGAAGAGAGGTTACTTTTGGTTATTTCCATTTCAAGAACGCGGAACAGTGGTACAGAGTTATTTTTCAACCGACTTGAGTGATTTTAAGCTCGTTTGACTCGTTGGGACTGGCACCTTTTCCTAAAGACGCCCGTTTGTTCAATTTGCTTCGCATTTGAATTTTAATAAACTAATTGTTTATTGACTTGTACTGTTGTTAAAGCAGGCGGGAAGAATTCTGTTAAGGGGATGCATTACGCGTCGAAAAAGTACTTCCAAATTATCTTCTACAATTTTAAAAATTTGAATATTATCAAAGAGACCAAATTGGCTCGTATTGATCTCCTTCATTAAGGTAAACGCTTAATTTTTGGATTAAAAAAAAATTGTTTCAATCGGATATTGATAATAATATTTTATTTTCCATCAATAATTTCAAAAAAGGAAGACTTTACGACGCTGCGCCAAACTTCAACGAGTAATTTGAGACCAAGAAGAAGCAAATATTCCCATAAATGTAGAAGATTTTTTGGAAATACTATTGTAGCGCAACAATGGCAAATTTGCAAATTTTTCCTCGTTGCGCTATAAAAATATTTTCAAAAAATCTTCTACATTTATGGGAATATTTGCTTCTTCTTGGTCTCAAATTACTCGTTGAAGTTTGGCGCAGCGTCGTAAAGTCTCCCTTTTTCGAAATTATTGATGGGAAATAAAATATTATTATTAATATCCGACTGAAATTTTTTTTTTTTAATCCAAAAATAAAGCCTTTACGTTAATGAAGCAGATCAATACGAGCCAGTTTGGTCTCTATGAAAATATTCAAATTTTTAAAATTGTAGAAGATAATTTGGAAGTACTTTTTCGACGCGTAATGCATCCCCTTAATGATCTCATTACGACTTTAATAAGTGAATAAGTGAATTTCGCTCTTCTTTTTCAGTCGACTATCGCCAGTACCAGCACCACTACCAGACCAGCCATTACTGCCATTGGCGGCATTGGCGCACAGCTGGCGGCACAAGTTACAATATTTACGTTACAGCTGGCGTGACCGCTGGGCGCTGACCACTGACCACTGACCAGGCGCGACGCCCTTGGTTGAGAAGCAAAGGGCGAGGGATTGAGAAGCGGCCGTCATCTGCGGAATAACGAGGTTCGCCACAAAAGCCAAAAGGCGGCGCGCAGAGTACTCCGTGTCGCCGCGTGAGCGTCCCTGCGCAAGTGCGCGACCAGGCAGCGCCTCGAATCTGGGCACTGATAGCTTGAGCGATCGATAAATTATCGATCGTCGATCCTAAATGTCTTCAATCGGGGATCATATGTATATGGGAGAATGGGATTTGAAATCTGGAGTGGACTGGGCCCGTACCTTTAAACGAAACTTAAGCTTAGCGATGTCTTCGTTGATATCAAGTTGTCTCACTTTAACCTATAATACTTGCTTTAGTTTGGTTTGCGTCTGAAGTAAATGCTAAGCTGAAATTCTAGATTAACTCTGTTTAATGGTTCAGACCATGGGATCTGATGGGATTCATGGGGTTCGTCGTTCGTTCATGTCATTCGTATTCGTGACTTATCCCTTGAGTAACAAAGCACTAGATAGGGTTTTTGTAATGTTTGCGGAATCGCAGGTGTATCGCAAGTATCGCAACTATCGCAAGTCGCAACGCTTTTGTTTGTCCGTCCGTATGGACAAATAAGAAAAAGAACTGACTGTCCGCACTCATCCCCACACCTATATTTTATTGTTAACCAATAGGAAAGCGCGACTTGCTGACACTTCAATAATTAACAAATCACGCATTGGGGGCGTTCTCTGCAGGTTGTGCTGTGCATTGCTGAATGCTGGCCTAGCTGGCCATTGCTGATCCAGGTACTCGTGATGGTCAGCGTCGAAATCAGGTGAAATTGGGTGAAATCAGGAATTTTGGTAGTTGCCGTTGATGCCAAGAAATTGAAAATGACATCCAGACTTGAGAAGGAACGTGCCAAACAAATTCAGGACAAATGTCAGGCCCTTCTGACTCAGATGCTACGGGACGAGGATAACAAATATTGTGTGGATTGCGATGCTAAAGGTTGTATGTCGATTGATACAATTTTTTAAAGGCAGTATGAAAGCCTCGTTCATATTTATTTAATATCATTCTTTAAAGATCGTTGTATATTTGATAAGCGAATAGTCACATTTCAAGTATAGCTTATAATAAAACTCTAAAATATTGTTTACTGAAATGTATACACACTAAGAGTGACAGTAGCTGCATGCAAACGTCATCAACTTCCGTTTGATGAATTTGAAACGCGTTATAGCATTTTTCTAGTTACATTATTAAGATCTAAAATAAATATCTTTGTCTCACCTGTTCAGCTTAAACTTTGTTTTGCCAGCTGCTTCTAATACTTTCCATTATACTGTATTAATTTTAACAAACTTGGATTTTAATCTATGACCTTTAATTATTACTTAAAGCTTCTATTTATTACTTGTTTGCTTAACTCTTTTAAATTTTAATTCATTTTATATTAATAGGACCAAGATGGGCTAGTTGGAATTTGGGAGTTTTCCTATGCATTCGTTGCGCTGGGATACATAGAAATCTTGGAGTTCATATAAGCAAAGTTAAATCTGTAAATTTGGACTCTTGGACACCTGAGCAAGTAGTGGTATAAGATTTGTAGCTTTATTTAAAATCTAATCGAAGCAACAATATTTTTTTCCTGTGTCATAATTTTAATCTTAATAGAGTCTTCAGCAAATGGGAAACTCCAGAGCCAGAGCAGTATATGAAGCAAATATACCAGATAGTTTTCGAAGACCCCAAACAGACTGTAGCTTAGAAAATTTTATACGGGCTAAATATGAGCATAAAAAATATATAGCTAGAGAGTGGGTTCCACCACCTTTACCAAAGGTAATTAGCTGACAAAATTGGGAAATATTAAGAATTTTTGATTAAATTACCTATTTCATTTTTTAATGTTTTATAAAAAGGTTAATTGGGATAAGGAGCTAGATGAGGAGGCTGAGAGACAACGTAGAAGAAAGAAAGAAAGCTCGAAATCAGCTGCAACCCAAAATTCCCTTCCACCAGTGAAGAAACCAGAAGTAGTACCTCAGTTGCCTAAGCCACATAGCTCTGTTAGTCCCAAATTGGGTAGCAGCCAAACTTCTGCAACTCAAGATCTCTTAGGACTTGGTGATTAAGCTTAAAAAGCATACAATATTTTTTTACTTTAAATTAGCAACTTATTAACTTTTCATTTTGATTAGATACTCCAACAGTAAGTCAATCTAACACAAATGGCACTGGAGATGATATTTTTTCTTCGTTCTTATCAGCCCCACCTGTATCATCACCCCAGTTAAACAATGAGAAAACAGTTGAAGCTACTAAAAACGATGCAGCCAAGACAGAAGAAGAGAACTTTTTTAACCAGCCCGCGCCTTCGCCTGCTGAGAAGAATAAAATGACCAAGGACAGTATTCTAGCTTTATATGGTACGCCAAGTCCGCAAACGAATGTATTCGGAGCCACTGGAGGAATGTTTACCCAACAGCCCGTAAATCAGTTTCAACAACAAGCGACGTCAAACATGTTAATGTACAGCCAGCAAAATAGCTTTGCTAATCAACAAAGTTCCTTAAGTCAAATCAATGCTTTTCCACAACAAATGCCTGTTAACCAAAATCAAATGTTGGTTAATCCTAGCGCAGTCACGACAAATACTATGGCGATGCAAATGGGTCAACTAAATGGAATACCGAGCGCTGGCATTCCAATGCAATCTTCAATGGTATTTATAATAGTATACAAATTATACATCGATCGATTCTTTTATCAATAAAATGTTTATTTTTAAGATGACACAATCAGGACAAACCGCAGCCGCTGGCAATAGCAATGGTTGGAGCGGAATGTTAGGAGCACAAAATCTCCAACCAGCACCAGGCAGTAATCCATTTATAAACTTAACATCTCAGCAACAACCGCAACAAGTGTCCTCTTTTACCACTCAAGTATTAATTAAAGCACCAGACATTTAGTCAAAAAATCTTACACTGATTACATTAGTTAATTAATATTACAGTTGCCACAGCAGATATCTCAAATGTCTATTGGAGGAATGAACTTTGCTGCTTCTGGAAAGCCCACAGCTGCTATGACTGGACAAACTCTCTCTACTAATTTATGGCAGTAAAAATATGCAGACGATGTTATTTGTTTCTGCTTTTTGAAGTGTAGTCACACTACTTGGGGATAACTCAAACGCCTCGTTCGAAAAGTACTGGAGGAAAAATATCGTTAATAAGCGAAAGTAAAAGTACACGTGACTTACATTATGGAAAATGTGTACCCACATACAACATTAATGTTAATTAGCAAAAGAAAGTGTATGGCTAAAAGTTGAATTAGCAAGAAGTTTTCCGCGATGTTTGAAGTTGCATGTATTTGGTGGTAAATTATAGTAAATATTTAAAAAGAGCTTTTGTAGCTGCAAACAATATATGCTCCAGGGTCCATTAATAACAATTATGTGAATATACAAAGATGTTTCAGTTCTAATGAACTGTAAGATGTAGTTATTTCTTTTTGGTTTTCTCTATTTTATGCTTTATTCCACGAAGAGATAGCACTGTTTTCATGGAGAAACGAAAAAAAAAGATAGAAAAACTCTTAGATTTTTCCCGTCCACTCTTTGATTTATGAACATTTTACTTATATATTTTATATATATAATCAATTTAAGCATCATAGTTTATTTCACTCTTTTGTACTCGTACATCGAATATAAATGACAGAGCTTGTAGAATTGCGTATCAATAGTACAAAATTATCTTCTTGAGAAATGTTATCACAAGACCCTTAACATTAGTATTGTTAAAAGCCTGGATTGGTGCTATTGATTGGCTTCTAATGGGCTGTTATAGCGAACGGAGTTTGTTCAGTAATGAATTATTGCAAATTATCGTTGATCGTATGAAAAGTTTTTGAAGATTATCGATTTGTATGTGTCTCCGTTGTAGATTGATGAAGTATTAGGGTGCAATCTTTCCACTTATGTAACTTAATAAAGCCTATATCGTAAGTACTCGTTGCCTAAAAATTCAGATTACGCATAAAAACATTATGAATAAAACTTAAATAATAAGTATTATTGTACGTGTCGTGTTTAAAAGAACTGATATCATGTTTTATTTATAACGCTAAATTGATGCACTGTTATTGTTTTAGCTCTTGAGAAATTGAAAAAAACTATTAATTCACAATTTTATAAGGAGTGACTTGGGCAATTTCTATCCAAATTGACAATAAATTCATCAATCAATCTGACTATTTAAAATTATTGACAAAAATTTCTCTTTTTAACTTTATTATATCTTATATATTTAGATGAAATTAGTAAGAGTATGTTATGCCATAAGATTATAATTTTACCTGTTAACCCAAGAAACTTACATTTCAAATAATGGAAACATAAAGCACCTTTTGTGCCTTTCTTATTTTTATCAATAATATAATTAAGTATCGTATATTACATATTAGTCTAATTCATTGAAACTATTATTTATATATGTATTATTCATTTAGTTTCATCATGAAATAATTAACCAGAATTAAGCACTAGAGAGACTTAAAAGAAATATAAAAAATGAGCAGCTTGAAGCAATGTAGAAGCATATTGTAAAAAATAGTAGATTTGTCTAAGCTTGTCGTAATTACAAAGGCAAAAAATTGTGAATTTATGAAAAAAAAATGGCGAATAAGAATATCTAGCTTAAACAAAATAAAAACAACAAAAGAAAGGTTGCACGGTACTGAATCAAATTCTGCATTAATTTTCTTGTATGAAAAGAAGTATGGAGTGACTTTGGCAACTTTTGTTGCGTTCAACAATCCAAACGCAAAAATAATTTTGTCACAGAAATGTATGGAGAAGTATTTTTACATGTACTAGGTCCCCCGTATTTTGTAACTCGAACGACAATTGTTGATATCGTTAAGGATAAAAAAAAAAAAATATATATATATATATATATATATATATCATTAAATTTAGCGATATTTGTGATTGGCTATTTTTTCATCGAAGGTTTTATGCAAGGTGAAAATGGGGCTAGAGTTAGCACTTCACCAATAAAAACTGTTGAAGTTGTTGGAGTCCAACTTTGAAGATTTTCAAAGGGGCCGGGGGGGGGGGGTTTGAATGTTAACTATATTCTGGCCCCATTTAAACCTATTGATGGGATCATATCCATCAACTATAACGCTTAACGATACAAAAAATTGTCGACAAGTAATTCCTAATAGTATAGAAATTTTAAAAACATCATAATAACTTTCGAAAGATGTCGAGACTTCCTATTGATGAACTTTTCTTTTCGCACCATATTTATAAACCAGACGGAAGCTTATCACTGCCTTAGCTATGATTGCTGAGGATCAAATTGTTTCACTTTAATCTTTAATACATGTTTGACCTGTTCTGTGTTCGTTTATTTAACTGTGAGTACTAAAACTCTATGATGTATGTTATGTAGTAAAATATAGTTTCAGTACTGGCAGTATATGTATAAACGAACGCAGCCCTGGTCTTCTTCTTAAATAATTTTGAATTTGAAGTTCGAACTTACTTCCGTTTACAAATTTGGCTCCTTCAGGGCGGACCTCTCAGATTATTAAGAGCTTATTAAGTTAATTTTGCTATATTTCACGTGACGTATAATGTAGCAAAATTAACTTAATAAGCTGGGAGGTCCTCGCTCTAAGATGTTCTTTAGAAATATGCTATTAGGGAAGTTACAGAATAACCCTACAAAAATTTAAAAGGAGTCGTGCAGTATATTACAATTATTAAAGTCTAAATAAATAAAAATCGTAAAAGAAGTATTTTGTAGTCAATTTATTTTTTGTCAGATGAAGCTAATTAGTTATCAATAAAACCTTAAATATCGTTTGAATGTAGGTAGGAATATAATGTAGTCTCTCAATTGACTAATATTCCGATGAGAAGCACCAATAAGTGTCTGCTCTACCCGGAAGTCGCCATTTTCCTATGATAACCCGCATGCTTACAAGTTTTGTATCGGCCATTTCCGCCGAGGATCTTTACGAGCTCACTTCGACGCCACGTGAAAAATCATGGAAAAGCCAACAGTTTTGGCACGTGTAATTAAAGTCCTCGGACGTACAGGCTCACAAGGTCAGTGTACGCAAGTTAAGGTCGAAATTATGACAGAGCAAAACCGGCAAATTATCAGAAATGTCAAAGGCCCGGTGCGTGAAGGTGACATCCTAACCCTCTTGGAATCTGAAAGAGAAGCAAGGAGATTACGATAATACATCTGGCTTTTACAAAAATGTGGAAATGATTACTGGCCAGTTTTCCAAGGATACCACGCGAAACTCAACTATTCATTATTACGACCTTTGTATTATATTGTATCTTGTATCAACAATGTAACAAGCCATGTAAGACTAAAATTCTACATCTATGTGACCTGATTCAAAGAAACTATGTTTCAATGAATAAGAATTGTTTGGCGTCTACAATAAAAGTAGGCTGGTAATCAACAAAATTTTCTACTTATTTAAACAACCTTGTACTCGTAAGTAGTTTATGAATAAGCAAGATGGATTATACGTTTATATTCAGCTGGCAATATACTAGACCTTGTAGTAAGATTAAGCTGCAAGAAATTAATTTGATTATGTATTAGCTAACTTGTTTCTGTACTTTTTTAACAAAATTGATATATTTCATCATAGCACAAAAAAAATGATTCAATTTCTCTCAATATATTATAAGGATATTAGTTCTTCGATCTGTAGCTTTATCTATTTGATTATTCATCTTGTTATAGGATGCATGATTTTTGGATAAGACATTTGTGCATTGTACTTTATGCATACATTCATACTGGTTTATTAAATAAGAACAGTTTAATTTGTATAAAATAATACAATTATATATCACAATTATGAGAAAGCTTAAATTATTTGTTTACAAAAGTTTAGCTTTATATGAAATCCAAATCAGTCATTCCTGATCTGAATGCTATATTCTTCTTCTTTTTGGTGGAGGAGTATCTCTTGGACTAGATGAAGCCTTTGATGAGCTATCCACGCTTTGCCTAGTTGGCCGTTTAGTCCCTCTTTTCAATCCTTCTCGACTAGACTCTGAGTCCTTTCTCTCCTTCTTTCCATTGGATGCTTCAAGTAAAATAATCTCATTATAATGGGTATCAAATTTATAATTGAGCTAAAAAAATTAGAGTAATTACCTGTTTCTTCTATTTCATCTTTTCCTTTAGATGCTCTACCTTTGGATATCTTGTGTTCCTTCTTAACATCTTTCACATCCCTTAGCTTGTCTTTTTTTGTGTCATTTTCTTTTACAAATTTTTTTGTTTCATCTTTTTTCTTTTCAACTTCCTTAGTAGCTTTAACATCACGAAGAACAACTTCTTTTTTTATAGGATCTTTAACTTCTTTCTCTTTCTTCAAATCCTTCAATTTTTCTTTATTATCCTTAAGTTTTTGTTCTGTTTCTTCTTTTTTCTTCAACCTAATAGTTTCAGAAAATTCTTGCTCAGGAAGAGAAAATTCTATTTCATTGTTAGGAAAAGGTAAGTCTTCCATATCATCCTTTGAAAATAGTAAATATTGTTAACAATTTTTTAACAAAACAAACAAATTATGCTCTTACCAATGCCAAGAGATCGTACATGGATTCTAAATGGTTCCATATTAATTTTAATGGTATGTCTTTATGAATGGCAGCACGAAATTTGTCCCATATACAAACCATATGGAAATATTTATTCACACCTAAAAGATTGCGAAAAATCATTGTAAAGTGGAACAAAAGTTTGTATTTTTCGTATGTTTCAAATTTTTTGTACGACTTTACTAACCTACTGGCTTGTGACCATTCATAGCGAAAAAAAGCTGAATCTCATTTTCTATGTTCCATTCTATTTCTTCAGTGGAAGATTCTGTCTGTTTTTCTTTAACAGCCATTATAAATAATGTAAACAATATTCTTTATTGTCACTCCACAACAAAGTAGACCTTTGCAATTTAGTCAAATTTGGTTATATTGATTGGAATATTTGGAATTGAAAGTATAAACAATCCATTGATAACAAGCATTGATTGATAGAAATTGAAAGATTGAAACCATGGACATGGAGTATGAAGGTAAGAATGGTAAGATGCTGCCACACCACGAGTCTCATCATATGATTTGTCTACAGTATCTGTGACACAAATTATGTCATGTTGGTTAGGAGTGTTGGTAGTATGTAGGCACTAGGCAGGAATGGCAGGATAGGATTTCATAGGATAGATTAGGCGTTCACTCGTTCAGGCGACGTTAGGCCGACACGCGGCGTCGTAAGCGCTCCTTTACCACCGTCAAGTGTAAAACGTAGCAATTCCCTACTCTATCGATAACAGGAAATTTCTGAAAATTTCAGTTTTTCTTACATTTTTAAAGTTATACTATAATTTTTTCTTTTAAAAAAGTACTGACAGCTAGCTGACTATAGCCGGTATTCATAGTCGTATATTTAATTCTGACTTAAAGTCTCGATTGTCTTTTTTCATCTAATAGTAATAGAAAAAGATAACCTATGTTTAAGTCGGTCTTAAATATAAGTAACTACTATGAATACCGGCCTATATAATTATTATTCGTACAACAATATGAATTTTCCGTCATTTTTGTGCTGTATTCTTCGAAAGGTGCTGCCACCTTTTGAAATGATTACTATAGAAATTCATATTTACTGCTTTTATTTTTGATTAAATCTTATGAACTTAAAAATTCATTTCACATAATTCCAATATTATAATTAATATTTAGCATTTAATTTATTGAATAACAAATATTTTCTCCGAAAGGGAATATATCAATATTATGTTCGGATAATTTTTGACAGAAAAATTACAAAAGAGATAAAAAGTAGAAATATAGAACTTAAATTTTATAAAATTGTTGTTTGAATTGAAAAACGAAAAGACAGAAAATTATTGTATAAGTAGGAGAGCTTTATCAACTGCGGGGCGAAAATAGAGATCTATTCGTTACTGTGCGTGAAGGAACGAATGCGCAACTCTCAGTACATTTTCCAAAATCCGTCTGGCCATTGGGAGACGAGAATGACGAACACACCTCCTTTCCTGACCAATCAGAAACGGCCTATTGATATGATGTAGCTTAAGAATTGGATGCAACGTTCTACAATTGAGCTTCATTAATTGCAGCAAAATTCACAATATTGGTAAAATATGAATCATGGTTAAAATCCGAAAAACGAAGGGAGTGAAGCGCAGTGAAGAGAATCGAGAGAACAATAGGAATTGGAATAAGAAAATTTTTGGAAGGCTGTTGCTTGACTACGTCGCTGCGGCTTAGAGTTACCCCACCTCGCGCCTTGCTTACTACCGTCAGAAGAGCGAAGAAGAGAAGTGGAAAGAAAAGGAAAGAAGAGCTTTGACGAGTAACGAGTTAGCTCGGTCCGTTCACTCCGTTCTCGCATATTGGGGTCCCAGGTTCGATCGCGCCAGGTTGTACACTTGGACGGCCGGTTTTCCACGATTCGAGGAATTGCTGATTGGTTATTAATCTAGACGGAAGTGACGAGAAAAAGTAAATATATATAACATACAGATATATATTTATGTATAAATAGAGGGAGATAGTAAGAGAGCTTCTACGTGGAAAGTGCGGACGTTCAAGAGGTGCTCCTTCCCAATCGTTCCCAGTGAATAGCCAGGGATAGCCTCGGCAGTATAAAATCGGACCCTCCCAAGAACTTCTGTCCAGTAAAGTAAATTCAGTGCTAGCGCGTATTGACAATCGGAAGGAACTGAACGAACCTCAAAGGCTACTTGGGAGGTATGGCGTTTTTGAGAACGGCGCGGTGTTGTGCCGGTAAAAAGTTGGTCAAGCGTACACCACTCCCCGTTGGGATCCTAGAGAGCACAGCCAAGTTCTCCGGACAGTTGGTCCAGGTTTTGGACCGTAGATATGCCAGCGCTGCCACAAATGACAAGCCGGTATCCCGACAAATCGATCCTCTCGATCTCCAGTTTAACGACCCAGTCGCCTCCTTCAAGAGTAAAACCACCAAAGAGCTCATCAGGGCTTACATCGTCTATCAAATATGTTCAATCGAGTATGTCGTCGAGAACAACATGAAGGTACCTTTTCAAACTTTTCTAGCACTCCAAAATCTTATTATCCTTTGCCAAAAATGTATATATTGTCTACATATATATAGACTAAACCTTCTCTTTTACCGTTGCCCACTGCTCTCCCTATTACACTAATTTTTCGTCGACTCTCCACCATTTTCCTACCTAGTACCACGCAATCCAGAAGCACAAACTTTTGAATTATTATCGTATATTCTTACACTTTCAATAATCTTTTGAGAGAAGTATTATTTTGCGCACATTGGCCTTTTTCATTCGATCATTAGTTAAACGAGGAAAATTCAGACATGTTTTCGTATTATTTTTAATACGAGGTTTTCTTCATCGCCATAAAGTTGCATAAGAGATTCATTTTTTCGAGAAATTTTTTCTCGAGCAAGAAATCGGAAGGTTAGCCAAAAAGACAATCACTTGCAAGTGTCACTGCTTACTACAAAAGCTTGATAAATCTGCTTTTACATCCGTAACTCTATCTGGAAAACGTACGAAAATTAGCTTGGACACTGAAAGATGTTGCATAACATACACGCTCGTTGAATAATCGTAGCTAGTCGATGATACGTTAGAAATTATATAAATTTTTATTAGAAATACGAGTAAATTCTGCTGAATATGAAATGGCTGTTGCAGTGGAATGTTACAAAAATACTCGCTTTCTCGGTGTACTGTATTATTATCAATGATTCGTTCACCTCATTGACAAGGTAAGCCTATTTCTACCGCCTTGTAGAGTTTTTAATATTTAACAAAACAATCGGTTTCTCCACTATCGATTGTTCAAGATAATTCGTAAATCATTCATGCGAAATTTTACGAGATAAGATATCTCTATTCTTAAAAGGAACTCATTGAATATGCTAAAGTATCCTTCTCATGCTTTTTAGTGAAGAAAGATTCAATTATCAAATAATAAGATTTTATAAAGCTTGAAAATGAAACTATATTTTCGTGAGCGTGACGTGCCAGCCAGTGTATTGATTTTAGTATACTGTTGTTGAATGTGCCGGATCCACGATGGAATTTAGCAGCAAACCGTCGGCAACTCAGCAATTACGTAATACATATTTAGTGCCATCACGCGTAATATGCCATGTGCAGTATTGGAATCCGAAATTCGTCTCGCTTCCCAAATAAACGCTTCGCGCCAAAAATAGCATTTCGCGCGGAAGAACAACGTTATTGTTTTTTCTTTATCATTGTACCTTCGCCCTAAATTAATTAATCAGTTAATTAAATATTAAACAAAAGATGTCCATTAATGAAGAAATTCTTGATTACGTATAATTTTTAACCAAAAATTATAATTATACAGGCTTTTCTCAGTAAACAAAATTTGGCCTATTACGTAATTTTTGAAGCGTCAATGAAAGTGTATGTTAGAGCATATAAGACGCTGTAAGTGATAGAAAGCAGTATATAAAAGTAGTTGGTTGCAGTTTGTGGGAAATTACAGTGGAGATAATAATTGGTTTGCAAAATACACAGCGTTTTGGGAGTGGAAGGCGAGTCGCTTTGAATTTACTCGATGATAAATTCATTCTGAGCGTACCTACATAGTTTGTATGTGTGGTCACTAGGCAGTGAATCAAAGACCGTTTAGATCTTGTTGATCATACCTTACGGTACGTAGCGCGGTTCAACTTTCCGTTCGTTATGTATATGTATAAGTACTTGCTAGCCACTTTATTTCCCACTTGTATTGATCGTTCGCACATCACGGCTCACCGGCTGCAGCGTTGCCATAATTTTTCAACCCAACTTTCATTATACCCTAAAAATTAGCATTTAATTAACTGCTATCGTATATATCCACCTACGCTTATCAGTTTTATTGCCCCAAATATACCCTCGAAACTAATGAAAAGAAATTCATCCAATCTTAAGACAACTCCATTAAATTATCGCACTTATTTTTAAAAGATGGTCCATTTTTTCCCTCTTGCATTTGCAAATATAATACAGAATAGAGATTTTTATTGTTTACAGAGACTAGGGTTTATTTTGGTGAAAACTGCGTAAGACGTGATTAAAGAATATCTGCATTTTAGCAATACCTATATATTGTTAAAGATTTTCTGATCTGAGGAAGGGAGGAGTACTATTTTCTTTATAAAATTTCTATTATAATGTTATATAAATAGGAATTAAATATTATTTATAATAAACGCCAGTTTTTAGAGTATTAAAAACCATTTAACACACGTTATTAAGCAATATTTAAAACGATAACAATACATATGGGTACATAGGAAAAAAACCAGGTGTTACTTATTTCCAGACAATTGTTCGTATAGCATCAGAAATTGCTCGAATCTTATAATAAGCACGTGGCTCTGATGCCGACACGTGCAGGAAGTCTGGCATCGCTAAAGAGAACTTTCTGGAAGCAGAAATAAATTTTATCCAAGACACACGAATCACGTTGAAAATAATACAACTAATTTTTGCTAAAATATACCTCTTTACTCTTATCACGAAAATATTTATAAATTTGTCGATCGATTTTATCGAGTTCACACATGAGCCATAAAGTATATATAAAAAAAACTCGAAACGCGCGCGCGCGCGATTTGTGTGTGCGGGAATGGATGCATTTTTGCAGAATGGATGAATCGGAATTTTTGTTGAAATTTTCGCAGGTTAAAGATCGCGGATAAACCAGGTTAAAACTCATGGTAGGATATACCTGATATATAGAGATCAAGAGCGTGACTCTGTTAGTGTCAGCCCCAGGGTCGAACGCGGTCATGGCTCGGTCTGAGGTAACGAAATATACGCGCTGAGCACTAAAATAGAAATAAGAATCTCTTAACGAAAATCGCAGCTCACGCAGTAGGTATCTACGCATCGTGCATAAATAACGAGGAGGAATCTGAAAATATTAAGCTCCTACCTCTCTTCCTACGTATAAGAATATCCCGTTTGCGAAAGATCAAGTTTTTAGCGAAAAAAGAAAAAATTTGCAATTAGAGCGAAAGAAATTGGTTTGGAAAAAACAAAAATCAGAAGGGAATCGTTAAAGCAAGAAATTTATGGAGGAAGGAAATTCTGAGAGAAATTGGTTATAATTCATTAATTTTAAGTGTGATATATATACTTTCTTTGAGTGATCGTAATGTATAAACATTAGAGACAAAGATTTCTTCGGTACTGGCAAGAAAAACTCATTACATTTTCTTTTAATTCAGGCCAATTTACAAGGAGGAGCCTCAGTATATTTAACTCCAACCTATTTCAATATTTCATTTATAAAGGATCAAGTTTTTACTGAAAGAAGGAAAAAGAAAACGTGATGATCGAAAGTAACTGGTTTGAAGAAAAAGAAATTTAGAAGATCGATTAAAATAACCAATTTACAGGGAAAGGAAATGCTAAAGGAAGCTCGTTTTAGTTGATTAATTTTTATTATGATATATATAATTCCTTTCGGTCGTCGTTAAATATAAATATTACAGAGCAACATTTTTCTGGTATTGACAAAGAAAGTCAGATATAATTATTGTTAGTAAGCCTCATCACTTATTTTGGTTATTAATTTCTTTTTATTTTTTTTTATAGGATTGAAAAAGTTCGTGATTTTTTAACACTGATGCGGTTTCATTGATTATGTATGAAGATTTCGAGGAAGAGCTGTGAAATTGAGGAGAGAGCACGTGGTGTGTGGGCACTGGCAGAAATTGCCTATGCGTATGAGCGTATGATCGAGCGATGAAGCTGGGATTGTGCAGGAATAGCGTTATATTGTCAGCCTTGAAAAGTTGACCCGAAGAAGGCCGTCAGCCTTGTGTGCAGACCTCGCACAGACGGCTCCCAGACGATACGACGCATCGAGTATTTCCATAAACATCAGGTCGATGTTGCATTACACACTCTCGTTTCTCCTACGTTTATCACCATTATCTCTTCGGAAGCCTCGACTGAAAAAAGCAGTTCTATCGATCCTTTCCTCTCTCGATTGTCAATTTACCATGCTTCCTAAAATATACATGAGAAATACTTACGATGAATTACAAAAATATGAAAGAGTCAATTTTTTGTAATCTGGAAGTTTTTCCATTATATTGAATTCTCAACTGTGGAGGAAGAAAAATATGCTAAGCAGAGTTTATCCGTGCTTTTCAAAAGTGTCAATGTTATCTGGTCTCTTCAGTTTTCTTGAATATTTAAGAATAATTAATTAGTCTCTTTGATTATGTAATACAATAGTTGAGAAAGGGAAGGATAAACTAGGAGATGAGAGAGAAAGATATATACAGACAATTTAATTTCTAAGGTGCTCTTTGCAGACACGTGGTAGTAAGAAAAATTCCCAAGGTCACCCAGTTCTTCCACTCTAAACTTGACCAGGAACGAATTATACCAAGTTTTGCAGTTTACTGCGTCGATCAAGTTTTTTTAGTATAAATTTCAGATTCTTCTATTTGTTGTTTGTTAAAATCCATTTATAATTAAAGCAATTATTGGTGATTCTGGAAATCAATCATTTTTATTAAAGAAATCGCGTTACTATTGTTAAAACAATTGTAAATCAGTGGAATAATTTGTTATTGGTTGTAATTGCGGAGCTTGGAGCACGATTCTTGCAATCATTGGATCTAGTTGGCTGTAATTGTCGCCTTTCCAGCTTCCCACCCGTCAATAACGTCATTTAAAAAGTTCCACTCGTTTCACAAGAATCTAGCTGGAATAGTAATTGTTTGTACTGGGGGCATCAAAGATTCATTCACAGATTTCATAAAATTCGACTGTTTATCGATGCTTCGCTAATTTTATTATTTATACAAGCTGCTTGAGTCAGCACGTGTACTGATAACGTCGATCACTCTTTCATTAACCCAAGCTTGATCCTATTTAAAAGCTAATCAGACACAATCATAATGATCTCTTGAAAAATTCATAATTCGAATTTCTCGTAATTCACGATACTCATCATTCGTATAGAGTATAAATCTGTTCAGTATTGGTAAGATATTATTGACTTAATAATTTCCAGTTAAAAAACTGTTTCATAAATACTTAATAATCAATTTCTTCTGCAGGGATAATCGAATGATAGATTGACATTTTTCAAGTGGTGCTTAGAAGCATCCGTACTGTATGCAACGATTTACAAGGCTTTTGTGCGTACATAGTTGAGTATAAGTAAATACAGGATCTGTTTATACTCCAAGAAGCGTGGGAATGTTTACGGTTTTATCTGTGAACAAATATAAAGCACGAGCGAGGTGTACGTCGGCCTTTTTGTAGATAAGGCTTGTAATCCTTAGTGATTTCGATTGTTGGACTGAAGTCATATAAAATGCAACTTTTGGTAAATATGCTTTAGTCAAAAATGTAAGAAGAAATATCTTGAATGGCAAGAATTGCTTGTGTTGGCAAGAAGCACTTTGATTACCAACAATTTCAAAAGGAATGCTCAGTGATTGGCAAATGAGAAAAGGTCATTGACAGTATTCGGACTTCCCTGGCAGGACGAGAGAAACCTTGGAAATATATTGATAAGACTGTCGAAATTGACTCATTCCTTTTCATTATGTACAGTATCGATCGTTCTATTCCGGGCTCTGACTAATTAGATTTCAATCCACAGTAGCACGTTGTGAATTTATCTAAATGAATTTTCAATATGAATCTAGCTTCTTTATTTATTAATTTCATCCAAGCAATTATTTGTATAGTCAAAGAATGATAAGGAATCTTGATAAAACGAGCAGTAGGGTGAAAAGGGCTTTTAAGCATTACTGTTCAAGAATTGAGTTGGTAGAAGAGGGAATTTTGTGTAGTCGAGAATGTGCTGCTGTTCTACCTGTAGATAGACGATATTCAAGCATCTGCCAAGAGAGTATTGATTCTGCCAGAATCGAGAACGCTATAACCATAGTAAGCGTAAGCTGATCGGTCTGGCTGGATCGATACTCGACTTTCTGTCGAGTCCTCTGCCTTCTCTTGCTACGTCACGAGGTGCACCCCCGTGCCATTAACTTTGATCCCCCTGCCCTACTTCAAATTCAAAACGACTGCACCTATAAACTCAAAACTTTCTCTCTTTTTCCAATTTCCACACGTGCCTTTTTTTCAACAGAGTTTATCGCTTTAATTATTCTGAATAAATTGAACGATTAAGCTGATAAATATTTCAATATCTCACGATATTGGTATTTATTGTTTTTTTTTTTGTAGTTTTTGACAAGAATGTGATAATTCGTATGATAGAGTTCGTGATATAGAGTGATGGAAAGGCGTACGCAAAGTATTCATAAATGCACAGTACATTTACTTTATTATGTAATAACGGATACATTTGTAATGTTTCTGCTAGAGCTTGGGAAGGCCAAAAACGGTGCTACAATAACTTAAACGCACCGATAAGCTTTTTTAACGAGTCGATTATTAGCTTTAGGTTTATTTCAGAAGAAATAAAAGGTATTACAAAGATTTTATTCGATTTTATCTAGCCAGAGAAAGTAGGACTAAAGCAAATAAGAAGGAAAATGTTAAAATTGTTCTGTTTTTGTATTATATATTATTTAAGGAGCACATACTAAGTAATATGGCAAAAAATGAATGTTAAATTTGCGAATTAATGTGACGAGATTAAAGGAATCATGACTGATTAGGAAAAGTATGCTGGGTGTTCTAAAGTTCTTAGACCGGTGGTAGGTGCAAGCGTAAGTGATTTTGAAGGCCGTTGGTCACGTTTGATGCCTGGCAGAAAAGAATTTGGCGCGAAAGAAGGCAGCTGGGGCTGATTGATCGACTCTTTTATTATTTAACACTCGAGTGTCTCCTCTCGACTCTCCTCAGCCTGGTATCTGCATGCCTATCATTACGACCACCTAACTTTACTACTGCAAACATTTGCAAATTCAACAATTTTCAACACCAGAAGCGATCGTTCTCTTCTTATCGTTTTAAATTGCTACAAATTGCTTGTTTGACCAAACGAATGATTCCTTTATTCTTCATTTTCAAAGACTCGTTATGATCGAATATTATCAAATCTTATTGTATCAGTAGTGAGATTTTTGAATGGCGTCGGATGCTCGGGTTCAGAAATGGTTTGGCGATTGGTTCGGGGGAGGAGGAGGAGGAGGAGGAGGGGGGGGGGGCGTAAAAAAGATAGAAGGCGGTCGGTACTAAATCAGGAAAAGCGTGGTGAACGCGGCTGGTGCCAAAGCTGACGTCGTCCCGCTGAATTTTTGACGTCAGCGTCGCACGTGGGCAAACGTCACATTACACCAAGTGCTGCCCGACGTCCTCTTTTTCCTCCTCAATGCCAACGAACGTTGATCGCACGCGTCGATCGATAATTCTCATTGTTCCGATCGCCGTAATCAAATTTATCTTTGCATAAATTCAATTTTACTTTTAAATCTCGATTGATTTTTCATCGGTCAGTCGCTAATGACTGATACACTAATTAGAAATCCTGGTATTCGTCCTGTTTTGTTTTCTGCACTATCGATTGCTTCTCTTCCATTCGAATGCCTAGTGTTAATTCAGTAATATAGAGTTATCTTTAAGAAATAATGTAAACATAACTGTATAACAAATTGATGTGACAAATCTCATTCGAAACTGACTCTGGCGATATTTATCACATCGTAACTAAATATCTTCATCGAGGTTGACTATTCGAACGTTCCTGGATGAGAAAAATCGTCGATAATTCGAACTCGGGAAAGTTCAAAGTACGAGACGAGGATTTCGAGTTTAAGTTTTTGCATCGACTGGCAAATTAGCATTACAAAATTAATTAACGTTTGCTTTCCAATTGACCTCTGATAATATTTCACGATAAGGAGACGTCTGAGACCGCATAGAGCCGACTCAATCAGATAAACAGGCGGACCGTAGCTATGTAATATGATTGACTTGTGTAATTGATATGAATAGCCGGAAAGATTAGAAAAAAATGCATTATAATCGATCTCTTCCTTTCTTGCAAGAAACTGCTACTTTATCAAGACCTCCTTCCAACCCACGTATCGTGGAGCGTTAAACTATATCTCGAGTGTTACATTTCATTTGAGACAAATTTTCCAAGATTTCCAATTTGAGAATTTGGTCCCTCGTTTTAAATGACCAGTGACATTATTGATTTATGGATATTCCTCTAGTTAAGTAGAGAATCAATAATGGCAAACGCAACTGGCAAGCCGTTAGATAGACAATTGCTATGCGTAGATGTAATTCTCTACTATCTTATCGCACTAGCATCTTGTTACAGTCAACATTTGCATACTTGGACGAAATCGGATTACGATCTATAAGTTCATTACACTTTTTTGTTATAATTAGTAAAACATTAATTTCATAGATAATTTAAGATTTTCTGCTTAATGTTATGTAACGCCATTACATTATTTTTTATCATTGCAGTTCATGAAGCTCGCCAAAACAATGCTTGGCGAGACGCTGTTCACGAAGATGATGAAAGCAACTTTCTATGGGCACTTTGTAGCTGGGGAAGACGAGGTGAAGATAACACCAGTACTGGATAGACTGAGGCAATTTGGAGTTAAACCGATCCTTGATTATTCCGTTGAGGAAGATATCTCTCAAGAAGAGGCTGAGAGACGTGAAGTCCAGTAGGTTTTAATACACAATGATTTATCGAGTAACCAATAATAATTTCTGATCTACACTGAGAAAATTTTTGAAAAATGTTGCTCACTGTACATATCTAGAAAAAATTTTTACCAAGAAATTTAACTAAATTTATGGGATTAGACAGTACATAATTAATAACGAAAGCATCTCGTTAACGTGAACTACTTTTCATCCTCCAGCTACTTTGCTTAGCTCGCTAATACTTTAACCCCAACTAACAATGTTATCCAGGGATAAAAGAGTATTAGATTTCATTTAAGCTAATTAATTTGCTGGCTAGTTTATTTTGCTTTACGATTAGCGGCCACAGCGGTGATCCTTATTCTCGTTAATTTATTTTATTCCTGTTATAAGGACGAAGAGCGTTGAAAAGTGTATTTGATTTTTTTTGTTATAAAATTAGAGAATCGTCAGATATGTCGACATAGTAATAAAAAGTACAGGTAGTCTGTTTCTGGCCTCGAGTCAGTGTTGGCTTGGAATTATGTAATAAACCTGCGACGAAGTGCTAACTACTTATTGTTAGTATCATTTAAATGATACCGTCTTACAATGGTCATACATTCTGCTACTTAATGATTTCAGGGCATCGGTATCCGAGGCTGGCGACGAAAAACGAGAAGGTCCGCTGAAGAAATATCACGTAGAAAAGTCCTTTGCGGACAGACGATACAAGGTTTCTTCGGCAAGAACTTATTTCTACCTAAACGAAGCTTCCTGCGAACGAAACATGGACATTTTTATCAAATGTTTGGAGGCTGTGGCAGGTAACATCTAAAAAAAGATAGGTTCGATAGGCTTACACAATCTACTAAACGATTCATAACTCGATCATTTGTATCGATTAACATCGTTATTGATGGAAAACTTATCGTTGCTCCCACGACAGTAAGATTACTGGTAGCTCTACATCGAACTCAACGTATTTTGTAATGATCAATTTCATAAGAAGCCTCGAAGTCTTGCAATTGAGAAAACTATATAGATGCTATTGAAACTGGCCTCGAGCCATGTTTAAAAAAATATTTTGCAGAACAACTCGCTGACTAAATTGTATTAAGAGCAAAGTGCGATTCAAAATTAGATTTCTGACATGGTATCTCAGCTGTTTTTAATATATAGCTTTAAAGCTCAATGCCTAAAGGGGATTATGCCAAAATGCTATGTCTGGCATTTAGTATAGTTCTCTCTCTCTCTCACATCCTCTCTCTCTCTTTCTGCGAGACAAAGATCAGCCAAAAGACGTACGAATCTCGAGAAAATTTGCTAGCTAACAGAGCGAGAAGCTATAAATATTGGCAAGTGGGTCTTGTATTCTGCTCTTCCAGCCAACGATATGACATAACCAATCGTTCTCTATGTTTTGAAATTGCTGTCGAGGGAGCTAATGTTTTCTCACTTAAAACCTAAGAAATCTATCACAACAGCTTTTTTCCTATAAACATTTAAAAGTATAATCCATCATTTGGTGATATGTTTTACGTAGTTTACCAACCAATTGAATTAAAAATCCATCTTTATCCTCAATTTCACCACTTTCCTAATTTCCCAGCCGATGGATTAAAAACGTTCCGGCTCATGTATCCAGATCTAAGAGTTACCTGTGCCTCCGAAATTGATCCAAACTATGGTAAGACTGAGTCACACACACATACTTCCCTCCTTTTCTATTTCCTACCATTCCTATTCCTTTCTAAAAATGGTTTAACATGAATCTCAGCTTTTACATTTTCGATTATATTTTAGTAGAGTTTTAATAAAAATACTTGATGCGCTTTATTGCTCGAATGGAAAATTTTCTAGACTATAATTATATCTTTATTTTTACAGGTGCATCATACGGAGTTGGAATTATTGCAGTAAAACTAACGGCGCTTGGCCGTCCTCAACTGCTGGTAAAATCTATTCTCTCGTATTTATCCTTCAAACTTTCCATGCCACCTACAACTCTCGAGGAATTTCCCCACACCCCCCTTTACACCCAAAATATTTCGCAAGTCCGACATTATCAGTGTGAAATTAGCGAGTCGACCCTGAACGTTCAAACCTAAGCCCATTCGTCTCTTTTTACGATGATTCGCGTTATTAAACGAGACGTTAAACTCGCACGATAAAGTCGTCGTGGGATCCCTTAATTCACTCGGAATTGATTGGAAATTACTGATAAGTTATCGCGTGTCTCGTTACGAGAGAGACGTCCAGTAGCACAAATTATTAATCGTAATTCGTGTAGAGTTCAAAGTCAAGGTGAAATTGTGGTGATTCAATGTGGAATAATTCCTGGTAGTTTTTATCTTTATTTTTTCAATGTCTGGCAGGGCTTGGAAGGAATCTCGCGATTAAAGTATCATTAATATTGCGGAAACAATTCCTACGATGCAGTGAAATATCGCCCACTTATCTCACTATGATTTACAAATGTTTCCATTAAGACCTAATCAAATTAATTAAACTTCTCTGATAACTCTTACTTTTTTAGTGTCTAGCTGAGATGAGAATTTGTTTTTCTTTCTTTTTTTTCACGTCGACTACATTGCAGAAATAATTGTAATCGGACAAAGTATGACTCTTTGCCCATTTCATCTCTTAAAATATTTCGGTCATGTGCTTTTCTTTGGAAGTTTTCTTATCGTTGGTCTTAATTTTTTTAATTGAACTGTTTTATGAGATTATGCGTTACAACATTATAAGAATTTTTGTATTTCATTTTGATGTTTTTCAATTGCAGTTGCAACTGTCCGAAGTGATTATGAGGGCACGACAATACATGAGTGACGTGGTTGGCGGGGAAGGTGCGGTTTTGGCCCATCACGCGAAGCCGGACGACTTCAGGAAGAAATTTGAAGAGGCTAAGATAAAGGATGCCGAGCCGGTACAAAAGTTCCTTCAAAAATTGCAGTCTGATAAGGAAGGGTAAGATGTCCAGATACTGTTTCAGCCCAGACAGCAAATTAACGAAAAATCTCAGGGCATATCCCAGGACATTCTTGAACTCATCGGGGGTGAACATTAGAACTTCAAGATGTCCTGCGGATATCCTTGAAAAGCAACTTGTAAGTTCATTATACCCAAGTCAATGATATCCACTAAAATCAATCAACTTCTTGCAGGGTTATTCATTTGTTCCCCTGGAGCGGTATCTTAGATGAGAATTATGAACTGAGCGACGCTTTCCAAGTACCGGACATTAAGACTGGCAAAATGGTAAAACTCATGTCCACGCTTACGTCCAAAGAAGAGGAGATGTTCAGAAATATGATACGACGATTAAATAATATTGTATCGGTACGTATAACCTAGTGTCTTTAAATCATGACCAACACCCTCCAGTTAAATTATGAAAAATATTCTAACACCGTTTTGCAGATAGCAGATAAATTAAACGTGCGCATAATGGTCGACGCCGAACAGACCTACTTCCAACCCGCCATATCCAGACTGACATTAGAAATGATGAGAAAGTACAATACAAAGAAGGTAAGGATTGTTTTGTTTAAAAAATACGATGTTATCACTCGACAAATTTTCAGTGAATGATTTCTCACTGCCAAAAATGGTCTACTTCTTAGGCCGTGGTGTTTAATACGTACCAGACATATTTGCAAGACACGTACTACGAGGTAAAAACGGATCTCGAACAAGCTGAGCGACAGAACTTCTATTTTGGCGCCAAAATAGTTCGAGGAGCATATATCGAGCAGGTTTGTACACTAAATATTCCCATGATGGCTTATCTATGAACTCCTTGCTTTATAATTTTATACCACGTTTTATCAAAATATCCATATTTTTTAATCATGCTTGATTCTGTATGATTTTAATTTGATAAATAAGGCAAGGGGTTGGTTGTATGTAGTCTCTAGCTTATCCTTTTATTAGTTCAAGCATTACACATTTTCAGTTACTACGCAATCACAAGAAAAAAAAAATAAAATAAAATAAATAAAAAAAAATAACAGACGCGCGTTAAAAAGATTTAATTATGAATCACGAAGTATCGCTATGAATTCAGGAAAGAGCAAGAGCAGCAGCAATGGGTTATCCAGATCCAACGAATCCAACGTACGAAGCAACGACCGAGTCTTATCACAAGACTCTTATGGAGTGTTTGAGGCGAATGAAGCAGTACAAGGATAAGGGAGAAGATCCCAAAAGATTAGCTATAATGGTCGCTTCCCATAACGAAGATACGGTTCGCTTTGCCATCGAAAAGTAAGGCAAAGCTTTTGTTCCGTCTTTTTTTCATCATAACTTTCAAACAAAGATTTAATCAAAATCCTTGATCGTTCCAGAATGAAGGAGATTGGAATTTCCCCTGAGGATAAAGTAATCTGTTTCGGTCAATTGCTGGGAATGTGCGATTACATCACTTTTCCATTAGGTAATTAATAGCGGCAAATAATCAGGAATCGTGTGAAGATAATTCGTTATTTTATTTGGAATTTTAGGGCAATCGGGCTATTCTGCGTACAAGTACATCCCGTATGGGCCCGTGAAGGAAGTGCTACCTTACTTGTCGCGAAGAGCGCAAGAGAACAGGGGTGTACTTAAGAAAATTAAAAAGGAGAAGCGGTTGCTGTTTGCCGAGATAGCGAGACGCGTGATTCGAGGGCAGATTTTCTACAAACCCAAGGGCAACTATACTCCCGTCTGAGCATACAGCCTAATTTGCACAGACACAATTTAATTATCAAATTCAAGTAGTGATTGTAAATTATTGAAACTTTAAGACCTTGATGAGAAAATGCAGTTCGGATGAGTTCATTGAATTAAAAGATCCGAGTATGAGACTTCTGCTGTTCAGGGTGATACGCGTGAATAGTGCGTGAGCGATTTATAGCACACGCAGTGTAATAATCGAATTATGCAAAAATGCCTAAGTCTGATTTTATCAAGTGTCAATTGCTCGGTGTCATGCCATTTGCTAGAATTATTTATTTCTTCCTCGTTTGATCCGTTCTAATTGGCTGTCCGCGTCCGTGCTGCCCCCTGTCCCTTCTTTCAGAAAATCGGATAAAATATTCAAACATTTTCTGTTCGATTTTGGTTGAACTAATAACTTATAAATGTAACGTGTCCCTATTTCTCATTGAAATAAAGGCACATTTTCACGGCTGTTGCTATTACACTTTGTCATATAACGTGACTAGCAAAGAAATCTATCCGTTCACCATATTTTAACTGAAATTTCTCATTGCAATTCAAAACAAGTATATCAATAGATTTAATATGGTGGAAAAAAGTTTTCATTGCTTGTTGATACACTATCATGCACAGTTTGTCTCTTACGAGGTTGTTGCGCTTTGTTCGATATTTCTATAGTCGTTCTGTAATTGTAGCACGGAGCGATGGCGGCCTCAAGCTATTGCGGATTGAACTCGGATAGCAGTATTTAACATTTACCGTCTTAGACTGGGCGCTGATAGTTTCGTGTACCATGTGATGAGCACGCATGAATGCCTAGATCGTGATTTTCTGAGACGTCCTTCTAAAATAATGATATTATTTGAATTTATATCTTGTTCATTATTCTAAATGAAACATGTTGATACAAAAGTGGTATCTGATCAGAATTCGTATGAAATCTTGGCGGCTTTGTAATTAATTTGTAATGAAGCAGTTTTCATTTAGATAATGATCAAAATAAAAGTTAGACACGTGGAAACCTTTGGTAAAACCTGTTTAGGGAATGTCATTTGTTGGAGATTTTTCGTAGCACGCGTGCTGTCATAGTTATCACAAATTAGGGTACTACATCATTGAATGGTGAAACGAATCATGAAGTCGAAAACAATGAATTGTGGTAAATTCAGAGAAAGGGGAAAGAAACGTGTGCATGGCTTTGCTTATTTATGGATTAAAATTTTCTCGATTCCTAAACGAACTAAAATTCTGATAACTGTTTTTCAATTTGATATTATCGTGTTTTTTTATGAGAACTGAATGGATTTATCACGACTTTTTGGACAAATTTGCATTTAAGAAACAGAAAGGATTATAGAAGGCACAAGCCGGTCGTTGCCCCTTTAAATAAATATTTGAAATTATTTAATTATTTTTCCAAAAATTTAGGCAAAATAATAAAAACTGCTGTATTGAAGAGACTCAACTTTTATCTAATAAACATTCATGTTTTATTGTTAGACACTAATGTTTTCTTTGGTATTTTCTGCTTGATGAAAAACGAGATCACACAGCAGAACATATTACATCAATCCTTGCTTCTCTGGACTTGTAATTTAATTATAGCAAAATAGTTTACACGAGTTCCTTTATTTCAACTTCTGCGTCGTTAATTTATCATTCTTTTTTGATCTCAACTTTACAATTACGTAAGACATATATCAGTACGATTTTAGCATGCATGTATAAAATCTAATAGTTTGCGTGAAAAAATGTGGTGAAACGGAAATACAAAGAACATATTATTTCTACGAAGCTTATATTAACTTAAATGGGATAAACAAATCTCTCTGTAAATCATGTCAATACGATAACAATGATAATAAGTATATGAAAAATTTGGAAGAATCAGATTACGATGAAATAAATAAAGGGGCATTGTTAAAGTTAAAAAAGGCTGTAGTTAAGTGTCTCCATGTGTTGTATGGTGAATGTGAGCGATCTGTAGACATAGGTATATATATACATATATATAATGATTCTGTTCGTTAATATTTATTATTCGTCAATAGAAAGTCAAGAGTAATTTGACTCTCTCTAGCTTCTCATACATGTGGTGACAATAATCTAGATAATGTTACAAACTTTAATGGATTACGAATTCTATGAATAGATGTATAGTTGCATTTCTGTGTCGTACCGAAAAAAGGGCACACGAAGCTCGTTGAAAGTCAGAGATTTTAGAGTACGAGGACTGACATATATACAATATATATGTATATTTAAGAGAAAAAGCAAGCGCCTACAATCTAGAAGCTGTCGTTTCTCGATTATCATCAAATATAATAATCAAGAGGCCAATCTACTGTTGTAAAAGCTAATTCGCAATATCTTATTAGATCTATAAAGGAAAATTTAAGGAATCAGGAAGAACGTCCATACCGTTTGCTTTTTCTCGTTTAATTCGAAAAGGGATAAGTCAATAGAGTATAAAGGTGCTGCATACGCGATAATGACAACATTAAAAAAGAACAAATGAAAGTCTATTAAAAAGTAAATCGATAAAATAAGATAATAATATTCATTATTTCATGAAATGAACAAAGATATGTGTATTCCTTTTCCGAAGTAAAAGATTGGATTTATTTTGGAGGATTACTGATGGCGACTGCATCGTTATTGTTTCTCAATTGGATGATGTGTGCATTGGAGGGAAGTAGAATATTAATCTCTCAGCTGAACATTGAGCAGTTTTATTGCTGTTCAATTACAGATTTCCTGAAAAAGCGCATCAAATCCCAACCGGAAGCCGGAACTTTTACATGATCAGATTCATCTAAAATTTTCTTTTTTTGTTAAATTTTCTCTTAAAACACGATTTTTCTATGGCACTTATATTTTTTAACAACATTGGAACTTTCTCACCTTCTCCTTTTTATTATGTTTAATTTCCAACTTCTGTTATTACACACGTTTACATTTACAATAATTCTCTTTACTCTTAGAAACATTACATTTTTTAAAGATACTCTTAAACTGTTAAAATTACTCGACTCATTAAGACTGCAATGATTGCGTTAAATTATTATTACTACATTTGCTGCTTAACATTCAAATGCAGAAGTATTCTTTGTATAAAAGAAACGATAAGCCCTCTTTTACTTTATTTACACCTTTTTCTCTTTAACATTTATTAATTCGTATGTAACATCTATTTCATGCTCTCTCTCTTTCTCTCTCTTTTCGCTCCCTCGTCTTTCTCTATTCTTTTAAAATTTTAATTTTTTATTTATTTGTCTTAATTATTTACTTTTTTTGGCTAGGGCAATAACACGTAAAACTTTCGTTTGTGGATATAATAATTACAAATGTTTATACGTGTATGAGACTGATTTTGATTAATTTTCTAATAACTACATTAATTCTTTAGAAATTTAATTACAAATTTATTTAAATGAGCGCTACTTAAATAACAAGATTTGATAGTACATAATGGTTTATTACTTAATAATCGTTCTCGTAAATCGCCGTCGTTTTGTGCTTTCGTTTAAATTCCGGAGTTCGGAAGACCCATCTAAGATATGAAATATAATATCACGGATAGATGGAGAAGATACGAGGTTACAGAGAGTTTCTTAAAATATTTTTGTTCACCTTAAATAATACTATTTAACACTTCTTTATTTTATTTAGAATGCGAAAATGTTTGCTATAGATACAAAAAAGTTTCTTATTTCCTAGCAGGTCACTACTGTCGAGCACTGTGCACGAATTATCGTATAGTACAATCTTAAAAAGATTTGCTCTGGAAAAATGTAAAACTAGAGATTTTATAATGGCTAAAAAATCACTGATTGGGAAATCTTTACTTATAGTGATAACCAAAATCTTTTTTTAGTTTTAAATACAATAGAGATCTAAAACAGACGATTCTCTATGTTAAAAAAGATTCAATATTGAAAAGTTTTATCACCAAATACATATACATATTAACAAATTTTGGCACGGTTGTGATTGCGGAATTGTCAAAGTGGCTGTGCGATTTATCGTTACATTAAAACGGTGTTTCTACAAAAAAGATTGACATTTTTGGCAAAAGCGTTCTACAGTTGTGCGCCGTATCAGTGGTACAAAATCACTTTAACAAATTAACTTTCAGTTTTATAAATAGATAATAATCGGAATACGGTAGTACGCTTTCTTAAATTTTAAAACTTACAGAAACGCGATGATAAAAGTTTTTATTAGTTAAGTAAGTTACATACTTAACAGCTATAATTGTTTTAATGATTGTTTTGCGATTTATAAATAGTGGTATTTATACAAATTAATAACGAATTAAAGATTCCTTTAACATTATCGCTTTTGTCGAATTTTCCCAAGGAAAACTGTGTATCGTTCATTTTTGAGACTTCTTCGTTGCACACGGCACATATGTGATATCTCTGATATCATGATAATCGCCTTACGGTGAACGCCTCGCTGCTTTTCTGGAATATAGGAGATACTGACGCCATTCAATAAAATGTCAGGTAGAAAAAGATGCCAAGAATACCTTCGTCGAAGTTAAAGGGGCTCCCTGACTCTCGCCTGACATGATATGAGTTTTTCCACTTTTTTATTTAAAAAACTTAGCAGATCAAGCGCGTGACTGGTAAACTTTTGACCCAACAGCTCGACTTTCGACAACAAACAGCAATCTTCCATTTGCGGAGTGAGTAACGGTAATTTACGCGCCAAAAATAACTTTCATTGATTTTCTCTGAAGAGGAAAGAAATGCGGTTGAAAGACTTCCGGTATACGCTTAAATCTAATCTATCGCTTATTTTCCTTGGTAGTATTCTTGATTCAAATTATTGAGACAAATTTTCAGACAATACGTTTTATCTTATTCTTTATGGCCAATTTTTAAAAGAACAGAAAGAATAAATAATTGGCACTTTGCTATCAAAACAATTGTTGAAAGAATTTCCATGATGAACGTCAATAGCGCGGTCCAGTTCCGTGAAAAAAAAATGTATTTTTTTAGAACTACTGGATTTATAAAATGATATGTATTAATTTCGGCAATAGAAAAACAAAAATTATCTTCTTCAATTACTTCTTTCGTAAAGTTGGAGATAAGAGATGCATTTCTAATCTAGATACGATTCTTCCAAAACATCACGCAATTTTGCTAATATATCTGTGTTTACATACATCTGTACGCACAGTCGTGGTAGCAAGGAGACACTACTAGACTCGTGATAATTTTTTCCAAATTAATGTATATTAAATTTGAATAGAAAAAATGGACTATATTCTTTCCTGGAATTATTTGTGCATATATCAGATTTTTATTATTTACGTAGGAATCTGGAAAAAGTTTGCACGAATCATTTTTATTTGAGAATATTCACTGAAGTACTCACAAAAATCATCGATTCTGAAAATTCTAAATTTTTTAGAGTTTAACCACGGAGGCCTATGAGCGGTAATACATTGTAGAGCTGAAGCTACATTTTTATCGATGAACTGAAAGGCCTGAAAATAAGAAGCGTGACATTTCTTAAACGCAAGTGCTTGAAACGTTTAAACATTATCACGTAGAACACTTCATATATTCTTTAAAATGTATAATATTCTCATATATATATTCTGGGCTATATATTTCAATATTTGTAGTTTACTAAAGTACTTCTTGCAGTTCAGTCTTGTAAAGGTGTCGTGTGACGAAACTCGCAATGTAACAAGAGGGCACCTGAACCACTTTTACATATAGCATAATTGCCTGCTTTAAAAAAACATTACCCTTAAGAATAGTCTGTTTTATGTTTCGTTCCAACCAGCTTAAAGATCATATTTTTTGAAATATATTCTCTTGTATATTTCTTTTTTACACATTATCACTACAGTGTTTTGCCACTGTTATTTCCGAAGATCTTAAAACAATATGGCATTGACTCGTAACTCCAAGGTGCAAGGTATACTATATGAAAAGACTATCAAAGTAGGTTTAACAATTATTCTCGATGGCGATATCTATGCGTTATAGATAAAAGAAAGTCTTGAGCTTTATTTTGTATGAAATTCTTCAAGGAGTCAAAGACATATCGTCGTCTAGAACAGTGGATCTAACTGAGACTGAAAACAGAACAGTCTCCACTTTTGCTACTCTGACCACTTTGAGTACCGGCGTCAATCGTATTCCTACGACTGCCAGCCGTTTTGGGAACAGCAAGCGTATTTCTTTGGAGAACCACATCGTCAAAGGTATTCCTACGACTAATAGGAATATTTATGACGCTTAGAGCATCCAATCTACTAGGAACGCCAACATCCGTATTATTTCTGCGTCCGAAACCCGCATCGGAAGACCTTCTGGTAGCGCCATTTTCAACAACGGTCAATAAATTTCGGCGACTATCATTAGCAGTTATGCTAATTCTTTTACCACGACGAGAATCCTCCTCGTTGAATGTACCGCATGCTAGGATTTCCTCGCTGATCTTTGGCCGTAAAGTCTCACCATTGGCGGGGTTGACGCCACCACTGCCACTCGCGACATCTAGTAGAGTATTCCTCCTGATTACCGGTGCCATCTGCTGGCGATTCTCCAAAATAGGTTTGGTCATCACAGTTGGATACGCGAACGCCACGCTGCTCGCACGTTTCCTCGTGGGTCTCGCGGGAAACGGTGCTAATTCCTCCAAAGCGTTGCTCCTTTTGCGTCTATTCTTTTGCGACCTAGCGACTCCAGGAGCAGTCCTTGATGTCCGAGTCGCCACAGTCTTTAAGCTGGATGGAACTAACCTTCCTCAGTCTCGGTGTCGGGCATCTTGCTCAAGTGCCGAGCCGCGCTCGCTGGCGCTGCAGTCGCCTGGTCATAATGGCGCCAAACTTTTTCCCCGTTTGGATAACTTGATCTCCAGCCACATGTACGGTACCACGGACAGCACCAGCGTCATCGCCAATCCTAACACACGGACCCTCGTGCAGAACAATCCGTGCATGCCCAAGGCCAATGAGAGCCCCAGCCAACGCCAGAATAACGACGTTGAAAGAGGACCTTGCCAGGAATTAGGGTAAAGCCCCATAACGAGTGCTGCGAACAAAGCGTATGTCGTTTCAACTCCTCGTTTCTAAAGAGATCTCGGAATGAAATAATTGAAGTGGAAAAAAGAAACTTACTGAATATCAGCGTTTCCCACATAGAATTGCAGACTCCCCAGGCTGCTGATATGACATGGAATAACGCAGGGTCGTCGCCAGCGGGTCTCCAGGTGACGAGAACCAACAGCAAACAGGCATGAAACGTAAATCCAACAACTACAAAGGATTAGTGTTTATAAACTGTCGCTAACTAAAGTGTCAGTCGTGGTTATTTAGATACTGAAAGAGACTTACTGACAACAAAGTACCTCTTGATGTGTCTCAGTAACATGGACAGCGTAACTCCAGCCAGGGCTTGCAACAGAGCCAGACTCAGAAAGCTCAAAGTTACAGTTCCAGCTCCACCCAGGGCGCACACTACGTATGCCTGTTGAGATCAAGCACGTTCTTAATTATGAAACTCATCCACACTCCGGTGAACATAATAACGCACTCGCTCGGAATTCCCTGAGAACGCTGTTGGCTACTACTTTAATACTGTACTCCTACTTCTAGATGCAGATTACAAGAAAGTCTCTCGGGAGCTGCTACAGATTAATCACTAATAAGCATATTGCTCAATGAAAAAATATTAAAGGAAATTGCCCATACATTGAAAAGACCAATTGACAATTGTTGCGAGTGTAGAAAGGAAATGATTTAGCAGAAAAGAATCAATGAGAAAGTAAAATGGCAAACCTCCATAAAGTCCGAATATATAAAGCCTTGCTCGAGACCGATGAATAAGGTGAGTGGCGCAGCTAACTGGAGTTTTGGATCTTGAAAAGCACGCTTGATAGATTTGAGGATGTTGCGATTGCTGAGTTCGTCACTAGAGCTTTGAGGCTCCTTCATCCTCGAGTCGAGTAACGTGAAAGAGATCACAAGGGCCAAGACAGCCAATCCCAACCAAATCCCTACAAGGATCTTTGATGTGCTCTCGGGTATTGCCGACGCAAACATAGTTTCGTTATAGAGGTACGTTTCCTGCGGACAATACTCAGCACCACAAATCTCCTCGGATTCAGCTACATTCAATACTCTGGCCGGTAAAGAATCCGTCATCTTTACGAGAACTGCTGCAACCAAGCACCCTATAAAAAGAAAACAAGATTTTCTTTCAGCACTGCAAACTCGCAAGTTTCATACTGGATATTGTTCCCTTGCAATATCGTAGTATACAGAAACTAAATGGACACATTCATCGGCTAACATTATTAGATATACACATATTAAAAGTTTACCAAGTGCTAGACCCAGATCCTCGGCAAGCTTGATGGCTCTGTTCAGTCTCCTTAGCAAGCATTCTTTTCTTGTTTCGTCAGGATCTTCTGGATCAGCACAAACGAGAGCCAGGCTGGTGGCGGAAAGGTTTACGTGCGACGTTCTCGCGAGGAAACTGGGTCCAATACACATACCTAGCATCGCGTAGCTAGGTAACAGCACGTACCTATATGATTGAGCATAACGAAAAAACACGTTAACTCTTATCGATCGCTTGTTTGCCTTCTCAGTACTCCACCCTCTCAAAACTAACGCTACAAATAAGATAAATTACTATCCAGAGAGGCACTCCGAAATCCGACAGAAACACAGAAGAGTTACAGTTCAATGAGATTATATGGTGCCTCGGAGATTTGTGCGAATCAAATGGAAAAACTTTGAGAAAAGATGGTTTACCATTTTGGGTAAAGGTGGACACCCACAAAAATTGTGACGACTACGTGCGTGATACTGATAGCGAAGTTTGTGCCAATTTTTTGCACGATCATCGGTGTAAAGCAGGAAGTTAGCGTGGCCATCGCGAAAAGGAGAGCCATCAGCAACGGTCCCAAGGTCGGAGTGAAGGCACCTACACCTGCCTGCAGTGGAAAAATCGGCAAGGTGGCGGCGGAGCAGGATGCGTGTCCCAGTAGAAGAGCAGCACAGTGTCTTAAAAGTGCTCGCTTTGCAGGTCGTGTTCCAGAGGGTGTGGATCTTACAGCAGCGATCAGCCTGCGGACCGAAGATGCTCCTGCGGATGAGGTCATCGATTCTCGTCTGCGCCAGGACAAAGCTGATGTTCTGGTGGATCGGTAGGAGATCGGCGAATATGTTGCCATGTGCTACAATTATTGTAACAAAATAAAGAGAAATAAAGTTGTTTTAATTAAAAAACTTGTCGTTCTTTTTCTTTTACCTCCATCATTGCTGCGTCGATCTCCCATTGTGTTCCATGGTGGTGGCCACTGCTGCGTGCCCTGCGATGCGTGTGGGCCAGTAGAGGAGGCTGCGGGGGTAACCTGATGGGCCCTAAGCCTCCGATCGGTGCTGGCCTGTGCACGGGGCTCTCCAGCTTGTCCCTCGTTAGGTCCCGCAGGTTCGGTAATGAACCCATGTTCCCATCCGTTATCTTTCTTTCACCTTTTGCCCCCTCTTTCACTTCCGGAAACACTTACACTTTACATCCTGCCCGCTCCGTGATAGTATTAGCCACCAATCGACTCCCACTCATATCAGCAATCCAGTGGCAAACCACCTGGGCACAAAAATTATTCTTCCTTTCTAAAAAATTCCTTACGAAAAGGATCGATCGATATACAAACAAACAAACGGATTGGGAGTGACATATGGTAAGTCTAATCTTACAAAATGTCGCGCCAAGTTACTAGGACCGGAATATTCAATGAGAGCCTATTGACTGTCAATCTTGCGCTGCAATCCGTGTCATACAGGGAAAAGGCGTATTCCAATATCGACCACCTGCGAGCTTCTATAGAAACTCCCGGCTTGCTTCAGCGATGAATACAGCCTAAACATGTCGTGTGTCAATGGTGAACTGCAAGAGTTCACTCGACGAAATGCTGATTGCTTGCAAATCCTTCGTAATCGCTTACTTATAAGTACATTTCGACTCTATCCGTATAAAATCTATTTTGCTAACTAGGCCAACCTATTCCACCAACACACTACTTATGCCAGTTCACGGGGCAACCTTTCCATCAAGATTGAAAATAGGACCTTTTACTCCATTTCCTTAACAAAGCTCTGATTCCTCAAATCGTCTTCCCCTTTTCGTCGCTTCAGGGCATATTCTCGGTATATTAATCTATAGGAAAAGCTCTTTTGCTCTTCTTACATAAAAGAAGATAGTTTGACGAGTATTCCTGGAACGCTTCGCGAGGCCATGTGACGATGTGACGGCGAAGTCATTAAAAAAGATATGACATCCTTTGGCTGATCGGGAGACCTTGGACGAGAACTTGCGGTAAAGGAGTAATAGCGTGTCATCTAATTGATATCAGTTAAAACGGAAACCCGATCGACAGCTACGTTAACCTAGCAAAATGACTTAATCCTGAAAATGGAAGAAAAATTTAATTAACTTCACACGGTCCCCTCTGCCTCCCGCGTATATATATATATATATATGGATAGATAACTGTAACTTTCTGTCAACTTTCATATATCTGCAATTTCAAGTCTCATCGATACAGCTTCAAACTTTGGTGCAACTCAGGAAAATTATTAATGCTAACTTTTACCAATATTACACATTCTAGGAATTATATATATTAAGCAGCGTCTTATAAATTAGAAAATGAGATCGAGTGCCGTAACTTTTCACATAAAAAAACTTTCCGGACTTCGTTGCTACGAATGGCTGATACAGCGTATATGCCATTAAATAGTGTACGTGCTTTTAATTGTGTACACGTTTCGCGGAAAGTTTTCTAATAAAAGAACAGAAGCAGAGGAAGAAAAGCTTGCTTATTAATTTATATAAATTATTATCGTGAAACGTGGCTCAATATTTGCACGAATTTTTGCTTCGTTTACAATGGGTTGGGAATCGATTGGTATCTCGGTTAGCGGATTTGATCCTCGCTCGGTGATTCCGTTAATTAAGGGGACTGGCGAGCCGTGCGCGCGTGATGGAAGAAAAAACGACGCTAAGATCCAGCCCATTAAGGTTGCTAATGAATGACCTTGAACGAGAACTTGCGGATCGCGAGAGAAGCGGAGGAAGCGTACAGACTCGATTGCGGCGAACCGAGTCTCGACCAATGAGAGAGCTGGATTTGCCGATCGATCAGGCTCGATCGATGCAAATCATCGCGTTGACAAGTCCACGATCCGTGAAACTCGGCAAAAACCCACTCGTAAAGCGCTTAATCGAGCGTAAGATCATTATCGCCTTATGCAATCCCGACAATTGTAAATCAAATTGCCACTTTGTCATTTACATCATTCTAATCCTTACGAAAGGATCGGACCTTTGCTTCTCTTGCACGAATGTTCAGTAGAACTTCCCAGTGTAAGAAAACTCTTCTGGTAGTCATCCTCGAGAAATATTACCATTCGACTTTTGAATGATTTTTTTCATACATATGAAATGGACCGTGATTGTTCATGGAACTCTAATGCTTGTTGATGAATCGCAAACAGTATATACGAATGGATTCTTTTTTCACTTTCCATGTATTAAAAAGGACGCTACTATATACACAAGGTCAAATTTACATTTTATATTCTACAATGCTTTGAAATTGTTTTGGAGTGTTACTTCTTTCACAGCTACCTCCAACCCCTCTCAGTTTCCATACTACTTTGTGATTTACATCACTCTAAACCTTAAGATGGAATCGAACCCTTGGCTCTCTTGCACGAATATTGAGTAGAACTTTCCAATGTAAGAAAACTCTTCTGGCAGTCATCCTCGAGAAATATTATCATTTGACTTTTGAATGACTTTTTTATACATACCAAATGGATCGTGATTGTTCATGGAATTCTAATCTTCCTTGATGAAACGCAAACCTTAAAAATAGGGCCTTTTCTTATTCAGGTATTTAAAAGGAGATCACTGTACAAGGCTAGTTCCTACACAAGAATCTCTTCTTCTCTCTCAAGTATTATGCTACTTTGTTGTTTTAATTGTACGCGAGATACAAATCACTTTGATTGAAATTCAAATTGCCACTTTGTCATTTACATGATTCTACTCCTTAAGAACGAATCGAGCCCTTCGTTCTTCTGAAAGAACAGCAAGTAGAACTTTTCAGAACAAGAAAATTTTCCTGCAGTCATCCATAAGAAATAGTAGTATTTGACTTTTTTATACATATCAAATGGAGCGTGATCGTTCAAAGAACTCTAATCCTCCTTGATGAATCGCAAACGGTACAAATGGGACCTTTGCGTCATTTTCCGCGTATTAAAAAGGAAACCGGTGCACAAGGCCAAGCTTGTATATACCTTTACGTTCTATTACGTATTTTGAAATTGTGTTGGTTTTGCTTCTTACGTAGGACCACCCTCCACCTCCTCTCTCAATCTCTATGCTACTTTGTTGTTTCAATTGTACAAGAAGCACAAAGCAATTTTACCGCCAGGTTAGATTTCTCTGAAGAACCTCTGTACCTTTGACAAATATTTTTCGGTGCTTTGAGAAACTTCTCTTTTGAAATTCTATCTAACCTTCGAGTATCGCTTAATGAAATTAAAAGTTTTATTATAAACTCTAAGTAGTCTAAAATTACAGGAGTATTAGATGGTCGTTAAAAGAAGCTATTAAAGCAAAATTAGTTCGAGAATTTAAGTAATTGGAAGCAGTCAATCGCATTGAATCGAACGTCATTAAAATACTGAAGATTAACTTAATCTTTCTTAATTTTTGTTCCCATTAACTCTCTCCCGTTTTATTTCATTACCGGTATAGATTCTTCCTTCGGAATTAAGATAGCCAATGGAACGTGCGTTCGATCGTTTAGCGATAATTTTGAAAAATTATGTTGGCAACATTGGGGAATTCCCCTAATCTCAAAAATCGTTCTGTATTTTGACGATTGTTTGAGCGATGTAGGGACTGTAGGGTAATCGAGGAAGGTTATTATTCGCACATTTGAAAGTAGAAAGATTCGAAATATGGAAATATGGTGGAAAATTGAAGAGAGGAATGGTGCGTAGGTGAAGTCTGAGGCCAGCTACTGTGGATTGGAATGAGATCGAAAAATGCCTCTGGGGTGATTTTATCCTGTGTATAGTCGTACAGGAGAACTAATTGCTGTAGTAAGCGAACTGTTATATGAGAAAATATCAGTGTTTGAGAGAATCGAACATTTGGCCGTAGGAAGATTTAATGTATGAAAATATGATAGAAAATACGATAGATGAATGGTGTGTGGTCGAAGACTGAAACCAACTGTTTTGGAGTGGAATAAAGGAGAAAAAGGTCACTAGCGATTTTCTCGCGTGGTGAACCAATTGCAGGAGTAAGCGGATTGTTATACGAGAAAATACCAGTGTTCGAGAGAATTGAACATTTGGACATAGCAAGATTTAATGTATGAGAATATGATAGAAAATACCATAGACGAGAATGGCGTGTGGTCGAAGATTGAGACCAAATGCTCTGGAATGAAAAACAAAAGAAAGAAATACTCGCATAGAGCGCAACTAATTTCGGGCGTAAGTAAATTGTTATACGAGAAAATACCAGTGTTCGAAAGAATTGCACACATATACATTGTACACCGTAGAAAATTCAATCGAAATTGAAGCTTCGTCTTTGTGTTATAGTATAGTAGAGGAATTTGACAGAGAAAGAGTAAGGTGTGAGAAGCTGACTGAAAGTTCAACGAATCAATTTCCTACGGTGTAAAAAGATTCGATATATGAAAATATGGTAGAAAACTAGGTTAGACGAATGGCGTGTGGCCGAAAACTGAAACTAACTGCTTTGGAATGGAAAAAAGGAGAAAAAAGTCACTAGTGATTTTCTCGTGCAGGGGAACTAATTATGGGTGTAAGTGGTTTTTTATGCGATAAAATACGTGTGTTTTGGTAGATATGCACATACGGTCGTAGGAAGATTCGATGTATGAAAATGAGAGAAAAAATACGAGAGATGAGTGGCCTGTGGCCGAAGACTGAAGCTAACTGCTTTGGAATGAAAAAAAAAAGAGAAAAAACCGCTGGTGATTTTCTCGCATAGGGGAACTAATTGTGGGCTTAAGCGGATTGTTATACGAGAAAATACGAGTGTTCGAGAGAATTAAAGTGACCCTTTGTGTGGTCATAAGATGCACGATCGTACCGGAAAGGGGGGACTAAAAGGAAGGAAAGCTCAGGGATAAATGAACGCACCGCAATCGCAAATGACTAAAACACATGAAACCACCTGAACATACCGAGTATAAATTTCCACACCCCCACCCCTTCGTTCCTACCTTATATTTACCCCATGCTACATTTCAGACGTACTATATATATAGCAGTGGATATGAAAATTTTTCACTCAACACCATTTCATCTTGCATGACAAAATTTACTCCCAAGCACATGGCTCGTGTAAGCTATATATATGATAAAAGCTGTTAGCTTAATTGAATTTTCTCAACGAAATTTTCCACAACAATTTCAATAAGCAGGCTTTCAAAAATTATCCAGTGTGTGTGCTGTGGGCTATTATAATAATTATACGGTAGATCGCTTTGATTAATAATTTCGCATACTAATGTGTCTCAAATGAACCACATTTAATTCCGGAAAATTAATTCAAGCTCTATGCAATATGTAAATGTATAATAGATTGATTATCCTCTTTTTACATAATCCGGTAACGCGTAAGATCGTATCTGTTGCACAGCTTCGTTAAATTATGATTGTCTTGTCTGAGACAATAGGGAATGATAAATACACCTGTTTAATAATATCAGTGCTTCTATATTAAGCGACTTAATCGTGCTTTGATGCTAACAATTTTATTAAATTTTGAGAAAAAAATGTTTTATAAAATTATTCTTAATAATGTGTTTGTTTTTGATATTGTATTGTAGTGTTTCAGTGTTACGCAGAGCTCGTCAGTCCAGTTATATGATTCGACCAGTATAGCAGAGGTTTATGGTCGTTATGATTGGCCATGATACAGCTATACGATCTGATAATGCCAAGTCTTACGTAAAGCCTCTTAATTTGTTCTTTTGTACAAATAGACGCAACGCAGCTTTCAATATAATTGAATATCCACCATGTGCACTGATTATCTCATTATTTACCAACAGGTCCTCGTAATGGAATATATTTATTTATCAGCGATTCAGTGAAGAATCAATTGGCCATTTAAGCCACCAATTTATTATCTGCTACTTTCTGTCGTGTTTCACTTTGGCACACAATTTAGGGAAAAGTTATTAAATTAATTAATATTCTATTATTACCAGTAAAACACGAAATAGTTTCATATAATATGTAGAATAAAGAAACATTTGTATTATTTTGTTGTGAATTATTAGAGATTTATCAAAATAACTTCTTATTTTGAACAATGTTTCATATCTGTGTCTAAAAAGAAATATAAAGAAAATAATACATTTATTTGACCAAATATTAACTTGCAAATGGAAGGATTGCGGTAGCTTTTCCAAAGAGGATACGAGTTTTAGATTTACTCATTTAAATTATATTGAGAAAAGCAGTGCATAAAAGGGAGAATTTTCTTTCGTAGAGAATAAAAGTCTAAAGACTGTGGAGGATTTGATTTATGATTCTAGATTTTCTACGAGAATTAAATATTTAAGGTAAGCGTAAAAAGAGGCTTACTTTCTCATATTTTCCTTTGTCGTTGATCTTTCTCTTCAATTGAAAAAGAGACTCTGCAATTACTTCTTCTCCGTATTCTTCGGCCAGCAAACTTCACGCAATTTTCATAGCAAACATTTGAACACTTAAGTAGGTGCTTCACGTATAAAAGTAACGAACGTGTTTCTAGTAAAAACATCGACTTTTCAACAATCACGCTTTAACAACATTCCATCGCACCAGTATCTCTTCCTTTCTTCGTTCGAAGATTATTCTGTATAACCAACATTTTCGCTTCTCTCTTCATCAGAGACGAGACAAAGAAACAGGGCTGCAAGTATACGGGATAATTATTATTAAATTAACTAGAGGATGAGCAACAGAATTTTTAAAAACATTTTGAAAAAATTCTTCATTAAATTAACTGGAAGAGGAACAAGGCGCTAAATAAAGCTTTTTCTTTAAAACTTCTGTAGCTGTATTATAAGTATATTTCCAAGAACATGCAAAATTATTTAAAAAAAAGGGTAATTATTATTAAAATAATTGGAAGAGGAGCAATAAGAGAAAGGAAGCTTTTTCTTCAAAATTTCTGTTGTAAAATTACAAATATATTTTCAAGAACATGCACAATTGTTGAAACAAAAGAGATAATAATTATTAAAATAAATGGAAGAGGAGAAATAATAGAAAAGAAGCTTTTTCTTTAGCGTTTTTGTAACCACTCTACGAATATATTTTCGAGAGCATGCAAAATTGTTTAAACATAAGGGACTATTTTAAGGTTGAATGGGATGTAACTAACGTTGTTTAGTCGAGCTTAGTGACAAAATAAGAAGAGAAATGACGAGGGAACGAGAGGCGTTGCTGAAGAGTTTTATTAGATTATAGGTTTTTACAGCAAATTACAGTGATGAAAGGAGACGAGTAGTGTAATAAGCGATCGTTCAGTCGCTGATTATATGTTTCTGCTTTAACATTAAAGATAAAGTCCTCGTAAAAAGCACGAAAGACGAGAAATAATTTACATCGACTTTCGCTAGTTTTCTTTATGATATTCGTGAGATTCACGCACAATCTCGAATGAGATAAATGGTTCGCGATAAAGGACACACCTGTAGCATAGAGTAAAATGACTCGAGTCCTCCGGTAAGTAACTTAAAAATACCATGAAGGAATGACTGATGGAACAGATCAATCGAGTATAACATGTATTTGTAGCTAATAAGAATAACCGGAGCAGGGGAGATGAATAAAAGTTCACGCTTTAGTAATATATAGCAAAATAAATAGTGTGCATATGTACACGTGTGTATGTGTGAAGTAGAACCATACAAACTATTTCGATAAAACAAATATAAAAATTTCAAGAAAAATTATTTACTATTAAACTGACCAACTGCGGTATACGGGAGAAAATAGGTTGAGTGAGAGGGAGAGTTAGAAACGAGGAGAGTGAGAAAAGAAAGAGAAGAAAAGAAGGAAAAGAAGACAATAGTGATTACTGAAAGAAGAGAAAATGGCTAGGTATATACTTGAAACGAGGAGAATGTTCACTTGTGTTTCGCGTAGCTCGCACGTTAGTCACACCGGTCGGTCTAATTGTTTACTCTCGATCACGACTGATCGCTGAAAAAAATCTTAAATGATCCGTGTAGCGTTCGCAGACCGTGAATTTTTTGTTTTTGGATCAAGCAGTGACCAGGATGAAGGTTAGTTTAGATTTGATGGTAAAAAACCGAGAGTGAGAGTGTGAGAGAGAGATAGAGAGAGAGAGAGAGAGAGAGCGTTCCGGAGAGTCACGAACGAGCAGAGATACGTTTATACTCGCTGGACAGCTGGGAAGCAACTCTGGAGAGTCGGGATAGCCGGGAGTTTCAGGAGTCTCTCAGAGTTGGAGAGAATAGAGGTGCGTGCTCGGTGCTCACTGCTCATAGAGGAGCCGAGCCGAGGCTTGGGCCGACTCAGGCCGATAAGAGCCGAGGACGCCCCGCTGATCATCCTCGGCCACCCTCGGTCTCAATCGGACATCGCTCGATAACGAGCAGGTTGCGCGCGCGACCACCCCCAAACACCACTGCCAACCTATCAACCCCTTCTCCGCTTACCAAGCAACACCAATCGTCACCAACCTGTACTAATAAACCATACAATTTTATATCCAGTGCTTCTTGATATTTTTTTTATTTATTTTCCAATGTAAAATATTGAAAAGAAAATATATTTTGTATGTTCTAATATTTATTCAGCTTTGTATAATGTATCAAGCTATTTTATGTGTACCAAGCAATACCACTATAGTCACCAACCAATATCAGCTGACCATACAATTTTATATAGCGAATGCTTCGTATTTTTTTCCATTTATTTTCCAATGTAAAAAGATGGAAAAAAATTTTTTTTATGTTTTGGTATTTATTCAACTATGTAAGTATCATTCTATATTGTGTTTATCAAGTAGTATCAATCGTCATTAGCCAGTATTAATAACCATCCAATTTTATAAAAAAATTTATATAGCATTTTTTAAAATAAAACCTTAAAAAGAGTATAATATTGTAAATTTTTATACTTATTCAATTTTTTATAATGTATCAATTCATTTTATGTTTATCAAGCAGCACCTCTCATCGTTAAGTAATATGTTCTGGCAAACCATCCAACCTTATGCTGTGAATTCTTTATATTTTTCTTCTATTTATTTTCCATTGCAAAATGTTGAAAAGAAATTATACATTGTATATTTTAATGTTAATTCGACTTTGTGTTCTATCTGAATACAAATTAAAAATTTTACTACGTTTATCTGCAGATTATAGTAAAGATTTCTTCAATTACTTTGACTTGTCGTTACTCTTAATTTGAAGATGTTTAAGGTGATTGTGACCCGAAGATGAACACGAATTTTGCTTCTTGTTTAATAAATCATTGATGATAGAATACGATTTATTTGTACACTCTAATGTGAGAGGGTAGCAGAGAAGGTTGAAAGATTTTTGGAAATCTGGTCGTTTGGGTTTTTCTTAGAGAAGAGGCACGTGGGCTGGAATTACTTGTTTACGATCACAACGCAGTCAACAAGTTGCCAACGCGAATTCTCTTGTCCTACAGTCAAACTATCCTGGACCCTAACTCGCTAACGAGTATTTTACCACTCCCCATCTGCATTCCAGGCCAAATTTGTAAAACAAATTAAGAGCAAGCAGCTTTCCTCGCAATACGCGTGTAGCTCTTCAACGTTCTCTCTTATATACGAATAAAACCCTATTTTTCATTATTCAAACCGTATTTAGCTGTATACCGCTCGAAATGTGTATATGCATACCAGGAAGTGTAACAGAAATGCCAAATAAAACCAATAATACCTTTGAATTCAATGCATCCTTTGCGTTCCCGACTAATAAATGTGGGAATTGAATGCTATACACCAAGCTAATTAACGTTGTTTAAAAAAAAAAATTAGCTCAAGGTCAATTCGAACATTCGTAGTCAGACTTTATAGGAGAATTTAATTACAAATGTTTTCCTGCTAATAGTGATTCCTACTGATATTCATTCTTACATAAACCATTCCTCAAAGTTTGTAACATTGATAACTGAGCACGATAGATTAATCATCGATCGTGATAATCGATCACGAGGTTGACCGGTTCACTTCAATGTCAATTATGCATTTATTACTGTGTGTGATGCTAAATATTGTACTTGCTTAACTCTAGGAGGTTTGTCGGTGATTCTAGCAGGAATCCGGATACGAACACATATACATATATATACATATCTCACAGATCTAATAGATCTCGTAAATCAGTCTATTATTGATCTCAGGGGACCGTGTGGTAAATACAGCAAGCTTCGCTTGTTTAGTTCACAGTTGGAAGCTAAAACGAGTGTACTCCGACTTTCAATGATTTTCCTAAAGAGATTAGAAGTAGAAATACCTTATTCGTTACACACTTGGATCATTAATTTTTCGGAAGCAAAATCAAAGCAGGTCAGTGTAAACAGAGCTGCATGCATTTTCATCCTGAGATTAGAGATTGAAATGCCCTATTCGTTAAAAAATCTCGATTGTCAATTTTTAGGAACAAAATCGATACAAGCCAGTGTACAAGCACACTGGAGTAGAACTGCCAGTTTCTGCGCGTTTACAGTCAATTTCAGCCGAAACAGATCATATATAACATAGTATATATATATATGTACATACACGGGATACGTGATTGCGTTTTGGCTGTAAAAGCACAAAAACTGACTTCCCTATACTAGAATAGTATTTTTATTGATTGGTAAATGTTTGGAATGGACGAATGAAAAGGAATATTCAATGTCTGAATAAAATCATCCAGCTAAATTCCTTCCTTAAGAAACATAAAGTAATCTCCTTTAATAACATGAATATTGAATTCTGCAAGAAAATTAATAACAGATTTCTTATTACGGTACATACATAAAAAGAGTATTTATTTAAAATTAAAGTGAAATTATGAGAAATATTGACTCATGGAAATGCAACAACGAGACCCTTCGTTTTACATCGTGCACAGATTACTGAGAAAAAGTTAATATTCAATTCTGCGAAGATTTTACATAAAATTCTTTCTAAAGATTTCCTCAGATCAAAAAGTAAATAATTAATTTTCGCATGAAAATTTCAATCGCTTGTAAGACGTTCTTTTCCCAACAATCTTTCAGTAAATCGAAAAGAGCTTATAATAAATTCTGGTCGATGAGACTCATCGTAATGAAAATTCACTTGGATTAAGATAGTAGAGTTTCGGTGAGGATAAGCTAGGTTGCACGATTTATAGCATACTACACTACGGTATACTTTTTTGCATGGAAAAGCCATATATACACCCGGAGCAGCGGTGAAGTGGCTATCGATAGATGCGAACTTCTATAAAATAAACTAGGAGAACTATTCGGCTCTCACTTTCAGAAGCATTAAATTCAGGCTCGAATTCACCTAACTTTAGTCTATATTAAAAATATCGTGACGTAATATTAATGAAAATTGTATAGATTTGTTCTTCTTTTTTTATATATTACGAAACAAAATTATATTCTTTCTTGGCATAGAAATATATCTTGAGTAGCGAAGCGGCTATCGATAGATACAAACATCCACAAAATAAACTAGGAGAGTTATTGGGCTCCTACTCTGAGAAACATCAAATTCAGACTGGAATTTAACAGCATCGTGTCTATTAAGGGTGATGGCAGACGAGAAGCGACGTAGTGGACGTAAACGGAAACGTAATTCAAGACACAGGAAAGCGGAAGTGTAAGCGGTGTAACATTATTGTGCATATATACGCTCCGTTTACATTTACGTGCAGTACCTCGCTTCGTCTATCAACACAACTAAGAAATATCCTGACGTCGTACGTGTTAATGACAATTATTTCAATTTAATCTTCAATTACTATATATATATATATAATACAGATAAGAATTGAACATGGCATGTGTCTATTTATAAACACGCTGAGATTGTAAACGCGATGATATTGTGTTATCCTTTTAGCAAGCAATTATCGCAGGATTAAATGTTAAGAGAATAAAGAAATGAGAGGAAGAAAATGTGCAAGCTGTGAAAAATATCCCTAATTGTTTCTATTCATAACTTTGATAAGAACAGAGCATTGCGTGTTTTTCTTAGCTAAACAACGGGATGTTGTTGAAGCTCGGGTTAATCGCCTCTGGTAGCTGCTCGTCGCTAGAAGTACTATATAGTTGGCTACTTTTCTCATGCAAGAAAGCAATTATCGCGCGCCAAGGATTTCGCAGACTCGGTGTCCGTATTACGCTTTAAGGTTTCATCCACTATCGAGCATGTATATATATATATATATTAAACGGTAGCTCCGGTGTATTCAAATTTACCTTAGCCAAACGAACCATTTCCATCTATAGCGTAGCAACTGGAGAAGTTACTTGAAAAATTCGAAGCTTACATTTATTATAGGTATAAAAACTTGGAAAGAAAAATAAAAAATTTCCCTCTTGTATAGCGAAGGAAAATCTTTATCGGTTTCTGATACAAGCTACACTTGATAAACTATCAAGTATATATTATAATACATTGATCATAGGCATATATACATATATATATATAATAAAATTAGAGGAAAAGATGTAAAAGGGAATAATATTGTATTCTAACAATATACTAATATTCAATGCTTTTTTATTATAAACATTCACAATGATTTGTCCATGACTGGATGATGATAACATGCTGTATAGGAAATTATATTGTATATGTTTCATGACTTTTATTCTGTAGTACGATTCATCGTACGAGGTCAGTTTAATTAATGTACAATGGAAACACATTGCTTCTAATTTGGAATACCGTTGTAGCGTTTAGTGTAATTAATAGTTGAAATAATATTAAATAATAGTAATAATAGTAGCCCATTTACTCATTGTCTTCTTGACTCTCTTTAGTTTTTTATTTCTTTCAAAGTACAATATATGTAATTGTATATGCTTTTACAATATTTTCCTTATTGTTATGAAATGACCTCACAGTCGCCGCGTCTCACTGGGTCAAATTGATCGAAGGACGCTCCATCCTGTCTCTCTCTCTCTCTCTCTTCTCCCTTCAATCCCCATTATAACTAGATTATACACAATTTTTCTTGCACTCTACGATAGTCATAGCAATAACTATTTACACACAATAGCACAAATATCCCTAGGACATCTTCGGAACGTTCCGAGGATATTCCCTAAACATCGTGCGCTATCAAGAACAATACACTGACTTATATATAGTTTCATCATAGGGTATAATAGACAAAAATACAGATTGACCAAAATGATCAAGTAGGAGGCAAAGCTAAAGGAGCACGAATGAAAATTCTAATAAAATCCAAGGAGTTTATTAGGAATGGAGAGACTCGCTTGGATGGGTGGTTTTCTAAGGCAGCGACAATCGTGGACTAGTATAAGTTTCCTCGGAGTCCTTGGGAGAACGGAGGATCGAGAGTAGCAAGCGTGTTAGGTATACCGTGGCACGAGAGTAACAGAGCGAGGTTTCCCCACCACTCGATGTAGCAGCACTGTAACGTGCACGGTGCACAATCCTTGGCCACTTTCTTATAAATGAAGCTTCGCCACGAGTTCGCGTCTCATTTGGTCCATCATCCCTCGATCTCTCGCAGGGATCGGCACGTTTTCATAAGCGTGAAACGAGCCGGAAACGCGAGGATCTTGACTCCTGCACTATCCCCCCTCCCAACCGCTTCCAGCTAGACCGGAAACGAGAGGAAGACTCCGTTTTACTATAGGACTTCCTATTCTTCCGCGGCTTTTGCCACTCTTCTTTATCCACCCTAATTTTTCTCATTTCCTTTTCCTCCACTTAACCACATACTTTCGCTCTTGTGCCTCTGTGAACGTGAGTGTGTCTTTGTGTGTGCATGTGCGCTTGTATATGTGTGCTAGCCTCTCCCAAAGGAAAAAGCAGCTCCAAGATTTATCGGTGAGTACAGCATTTTCTAGATTTCCACTTGCTTAACCAGGAGCCACGTGCTTTCGAACGCTCCTTTGCTGAAACAAACGCACTCTTCTCGCGAGATATTTCCGCATTTCAAAGAAACATGGAAGAAAAAGAAGAAACAATGTTTTATATCTCATTTAATGGACAAAAACATTTCGCGTGCATTTTTTGCCCCATTCAAAAAGGAATTTGCATATTGCCAGTGTTATTTAATTGTCAGCGCGAGTAAACTGTGTTTTTCTCGGTGCTTTTACCGTGGTCTTATGACAAACGCTTATCAGGAATTTTTTCGGAGAACGTTTGGCAAAGCTCCCTCGAGGTATCTAAAAAATTTATCGACATTATTTCTCTCGATGCATTCTTGAGGGATGTATACTCGATTGCGTGGCGCGTTCGAGATGGAAATTCCGTAAGTGTTAAGCGGCTTGTGCATAAAAGAATATCTGCATCCGCGGTGCATCGACGAGAACGTCACAAATCGATAGTTTCACGCTGGGAAAATATTTCATCTTGGGGAGTAGCCTGTAAATACTTGCCTTTGCCTCGCTTTAACTTATCAGCCTATAGCGTATTTCTCTCTCTTTTTTCACCCCCCCCCCCCCCTCCCCTCTAGCACCAACACGTCCATCCTTCGCATTTTCTGCCTCCGGCTTCTTCCCTTCGAGCTTTTCACCGAGTTTCACCCGACTAAGAAGCGTAATATCGATACGCCGTTACATTCTTCCAAATTCATTTAATATCTAATCTCCGTTGCCACAGTATTAAAAACTCGATCGAATTTCATAGTATTCGTTGAAAGTTGATGGAATAATCGTATTGGTCAAAGAAACTCAATAATATAGTTATATATATTTTAATTGAACCATTTTCGACGTTAACCCTGCGCGACTACGCCAGTCGACGTTAGAAAATTTGATTGGTTTTATGCAAAGCTCGTGTAGGATCGAATAATTAATTAAACTTTTTAATAAGGCTCGAGAGAAGGTAAGCGACGGTATTCTAAGCGACGAGGAAAGCGATGACGACGCGTTAATATCTGTGTGGGGTGCAGGTTGAACGTATATATTTCAGGTTACGTGAGAAAGGTTTAAACCGACGTGCAAGGCAGTGCAGCAATAAATTATATTGCCTTTAGAGACACGTGCGAGAGAGTGGAAGGCGTATATTATTCGAAAACCGCAAGCAGTATTTTGGCCAAGCTCGGTGAGAGAGCCGTCAGAAGTCAGAGGGCGAGAAGAGTCAAAGAGTTCATCCTTCTTCAGGCGAGCTGCGGCTGCGACGCTGCGAGTGTAAACAAACATTAGAGGCAAAAGATGGAATGGAGGGCTTGCTCGCTGCCACTGCTCTTTCATTCAAACGAAGAGTTTTGGCCACGAAACGAGGGGAGAACTTTTTACTTTCTTCGAGCTAACGTACTCTTTTATTATTAAATTTCAAGAGACTTCCGTTGGATTAAACAGGCAATTGCGCTACCGTTAGTACCGTTCGGTGCATGTACATACATACATGCATGTATACTAGGCGAGCGGCGAGAGAGCTTTCAGTCGAAAGCAGGTTAGGATAAAGGTCATGGGAAGAGACTCGACACACAGCGCAATTACGAAGGTTATATTTATTCAGCAATAGCGAGAAATAAATAGTGAAATTATTTATAGAAATAGCTGGGATATTCCTTAGCGGTGAGCTACTCTTGTAAAACTTACGTCATTAGTGCAGACGACAGAGTTGCGTGCATTTGTGTGGAAGTTTATTAGAATGCAAAGAGAAGCGGCAAGGGGCAAGCTACCGCGCTAACCAATGGGGCGTCGAAACGTATAAAAGCGATAGTTCATAATGTCCAACCTTCGAATTAATGCAAGAATTTAATTAAATCACGTCCACCCGTAAACCACCCACCCACACCTCGCATCCTAAACTCGATTAACGTCTATCCAATTTCCTAAGATTTAATAAAATCTCTTGAAAATTCCACTCTTCCCATGCCATCTTTAATTCAACGATTTAACCTGAAAACTCGGCTTATCTTTCTAGACTCTTTATTCATATCGCACGCTACTCTGCTACAATTTGATATGCTCAGCAATTTAAAACCGAGCCGGGATAGGAAAACAAACTAGCTATATATATTACGTTCGAGCCCTAATCTCTCCTTTCTCCTTTTAACAAAAGGCTGCAGGATAAGAATAACATTTGCTCTCCCAATATTTTACGCGACCCATCTACCCCTGCGGAGAGAGAGAAAATAATGAGATAAAAAGTTTCGTCCTGGTAGAGTTGTGTAATTAATTAAATCATGTAAAGCACGAGAGAATAATTAGCCGGCGAGTGAGACTGAAAAAAGTCCAAATTGAAAGAAATAAAGCGAGATTTCACTTGGTGAACACTCGGGGGAATATAAAAACCACGGTGTAACGATGCTTCGACATAGAATTAGGTGTGATTATCGTAAATTTGCAGTTAAATTATCCTGATTGTGATGCAAACGTGATTTTTAATTTGCAATTCACACTCGCGAGATATAGTGGTGATAGAAACAAAAAAAAAACTATTCTGCACTTACAATGAGACACGTGTGTGTCTCTATTGATAAAATCTGAGAAATATTTTACATTTTGCATAGATATAGGAGTCTGGACCCGTTTCCTAACGGGATTAATCGGTTCCATCGCTATGTTTAAATAATATCGCGTCAATTTTCTTGGAAATTTGCACGTGTTTCTCTTTTATAGACATCCCCTCCGATCACAAAATATTTTCCACTGAGATTTGCACGTGTCTTCAGATTTGCTCCTGTGCATCTCTCTTAATGTACACATGCGTGTATTCGTTTCCATTATCCATAATATCCACAACACTGTCCTCTGCGTGCATCCGTTTACGCGCGAGCTTTGTAACTTGTATCTTGCAGCAACATCAATATAGGTGTGTTTCTTCTGCATAAATGTGTTTACGTTAGTTTCTGGTTTGTGTGCGCGCGCGCGTGTATCGAATTGTTTGTACCCTAGGATATATCGAACGTGTGGATGCTGAGATAACCGAGTAGTAAATGAATACTCCGGAGAACGAATGGACGTAAATTGTGGACAGTTTGTTCCGAAAGGCGCCAACTTAGCCTACATATGTATATATATATATATATATATATATATACGGAGCGAGGAAAAAGTATGAAAACCTTTAAATATTCGGAAACTACGCGTTTTTTAAAAAAAAATTTCTTCTACCAAAATTGTAGATTATTATTGTTCTTCTGGTAAATTTGTGCCCTTGTGTCCTTTCCTTATAATAGCAAAAATATCCCCAGGGCATTTTTATAACGTTCCGGGGATATCCACAGGTCCAGTAGACATGCCGAGGATGTCCCCTGAATATCCTGCGCTATCAGGAAGCTCGTCGAGTGTTTGTAAAGGTCAACTTGAAATTTTTAAATGGAATTATCAAATTTCTACTGCATTTTTTTCTAGCTTCCCTCAACGCAGTGTTCCAAAATACTGTATTGATTTATCATTTCATCTAATAGTTCGGTAGATATTTCTATTGAAAATTATAAACACATATGAACGACTACTCATGGTTCGCAATGGTCACGCATACTACTTCAATCAACCCACACCTATATACAATTTCAAATCGAAATACCTCAGAGACACGATAAAACGTAATGATATATTAATAAAGTATTTTGGAAAGTTGTTGAGATACGAACCACAAGAATTCGCAATAAAAAATATAATTTGATTTAACAATTTCCGAAAGACCTTGACGTGCCCTCCATGAGAAAACACAAGGTCACACGTATGAAACCGATAGATAAATAAAGTTGAGTCTTATTATTTTTATTTGAATGTTTTTTTCTCGAGATTTTTTGGTTCCCAAAATATTTCAAGGTTACCACATATTTACCTTATGATATACACACATTTCACATCAGGGTTTACGTACACAAAAGATGCTCTCGATGGTTCAGCGTTTGATTAATGTGAACACAATGCACCGAGCGATCGTTGCTAATCCGAAATCCAATTACTCGATAAATAATTGTTTCAAACAAATAATATATTAATTAGAATATTTCCTCAAAAGCATAACAATTAAATCATATAATAGCACACCTGTTCGATAGTCTCTTTTTTCTTCAATAGCATTTTACATAATTTACCATGATAAATCACGCGGAATCGGATGCAAAGTATGTTTGGTTTTTATTTTCAGTTATTTTTGTAACGCAACGACTTATTGATAATAGAGTACCGTGGAATAATTGCAGTCCGTTAATTCTGCCGGATTATTCATTCATTATTCATCATTACGCTAGCTATTTATCGGCTGGTATTGAATTATCCAATGAAGAGGAGGAGAGTGGTGGGGGTGTGTAGGAGCGTTCAGTTTCTTTTCTTGAGGGGGGAGTGTGCGGAATTCCGTTGTTGGGGACTTGCTACAGGCTGAAGGTAGGTGTGGTCGTTAAGAAGCCAATATTTTCCGTTTCCACGCGACGGATCACATGCGCGTCGCGCGTCGCGCGCCAAGCCCCGTGCTAACTGGATCATTCTTTTTACTCCTCTGTAACACTTATTTACATAATAATGCAAACCTCGAGTAACCGGCCGGACTTTTTCCAATAATGACTAATATTTCCCGTTGCTGAAAAGTTTTTAGCATCGCGCATTTCATTGTTTTTCTCGCTTAACTGAAAAACCGGATGTGCTACCGCGCGACTCTCCTTGACGATTTAACATTGATCGATAATCAAGTGTAATTGTGGACAACCTGTCAAGTACCGTCAGGATAATAACGCTGACTATTATTATTATTATTGTAGTTTTCTTAAAGTTTTCTTCGATAGTTATCAGGCCGAGAAAAATGTCAATCAAATTGACAAATATTGCAATTGTTTATGACGATACGAGTGATTTCCGGTCGGTTACTGCGGCAAATTAAGAGCTCCCAAGGCTCTCGACAGCTGTTGTACTATATAAAATAACGAGATTATTGAATTCTTTGTAAATTGGACAAGGGGCATGCCCATACTTGGTACAGTATCATTAAAGCCACGTTTAACGATTGGCTTTTTTTCGAGCAACTTCGTCCAATCTCATGAGCAATGAAGAAGTCCTTGTTGCTCATATAAAGTGTCTTATCGGAGCTGAAAATCTCTTTTCACATTTTTAATGCACAACAGTTTTCCTCCAAGTTAATTGATCAAATGTGCACGAGGGGATTAAGAATGTCGCGGATGCCCCTGAATGACGGATTTGTTTAAATATACTTGGGAAAAAATGTAGTATTGTATTATGGAAAGAGGTGGATATTACGTTAAAATTTATATAAGTATCATTAAGTTAACTCGATGAATATATATTTAATTGATGCGATCAAGTTTCAAATTTATTGATTATATGGACATTATATTAATGTTTAAGTATAATTAAATAATTAAAATTAGTAGTGGAATCCTACTTTCAGGCATGTATTTTTAATCCTAGCAAAAAAAGTATCACATTAAACATTAAAAATAATTTGTACAAAAGTAAAAAGCAAGTATCTCTCTCGGATTACTTATTAACAAAATCTTATACACAAAATTATATCATTACAAGCAACATCACTACAAAAGATTCATCAATCACAATACAAATGAAATATAATAATTTAATTAATTCACCAAAACTGAGTTTTATTATGAATAAATTAATCCATTGAATGTGCTGAATCGATGCGACGAACGTTAAAATTTATCGGTTCAAAGTCGTTGTAGAAGTCGTGAAACAATATCGAGTGGGATTAATTGTTTTCATGATGGGAAAGCTTGGGACGATTGCGCGTAATTAGCGAGCCATTCGCGGTCTAAATTACAGCATCGTGGGGGTGACCCGAAATTCGGTTGGTCGACGCTGTGCATAATAAAGGAAGATTGAACGGTGTTTGGCAGAAAGGGGAAATGGGTGAATAAAAATGAAATTCGAATAGGGGAAAAGTCGTTTTCAGGGAAAACGAGTGAAAAGAAGTACCGAGATGGATTTGGAGAAATATTCAACTGAAGAAGTACAGCGTGTATATGTAAATTGTACAGTCGGATGCATCGAAGACTCGCTTGGTTACAGTCAACATTTTTTTTAGCATCTTTGCTATTATACAAATATGTAAGAAAATAAATAAAAATTATTGTACAAAAATAAACGTCTTTGTTTTAAAAGTTTATTCTTTAAAATTTTTGTATTTTTTTTAAACACAACATAGAGGTAAGAGTGGCAGTAACGCGTGAAGCTGTATATGCTTCCGACTGTACAATGTGAGAAAAATCGTTGCGAGTAAGGGAAGAGTAAAAGAGATAGGAATGGTGCGATAACAGTATAAAGCAAACGCCCTCGCGATGATCGTACCAAGCAACGAAAATCGCTATGCGCCACGTGCTTCCTGGGAAATCGCCTGAAACGGTATAATAACCCATCATATTATGAATCGTTCAACAACAAATCGTTATCACCGTTAATTTGACGAACTTTGCTGTTCAATTTCATTTCCTCGTTTTAACCGATTGTACGCCCTCCATTTACGCCCCTGCTTTTTCATAATCGTCATAAAAGTAATGATAGAAGAAAGGGACATATATAACAAGTTAAAATTTTGCAATTTTATCATTTTTATTGCGTCTTTCACTGAGCTGAGTAATACTTATGTCAAGCACCCCCCTCCCCCCTCCCCCCTCCCCCCACATCTGGAAAAGATCCTGCGGACGTCCTTCGTACATTCTATACTCTTCTAAATTTTCTTTGGTTAGTATGAATCAGAGTCTCACTGTCTGTTATACGGACACGTGGTACGCAGCGTGTAGTCTAATCATTATCCTCCAAAGTTGGTAAAATTATAATTATTATTAGTATCTCTGTGGAAATACTGCACAGAGTGTATTATTAGTGTACATATTACACATGCACTTATGGGTCCGTCCGAATCCTTGATTATTATCTTATACGATGTCTTCCTGGAGAGCTTAAGGTCACTCAGGACCACGATAATTCATCGTCCCGTACATTTCGACGTTTACTTACCGCACATTTCTGTTTTATTTCCTTTCCAGGAAGAGCTTCGTAAACGTCATCCAAAAAAATGACATTTCACGTTTCGTCTATACGGAACGTCGCGTCTCTATTTTTCACCCTCTGACGAAACGTTTTTCTTATTCATATAATTTTGCTATAAATTGTGCAGATCGTAAAATTACATATGTCAGAAGTGAACGTGCAATAATGGAGCTATAAAAGTTTATTTTTATCGGTGGTTTTTTAATGTTCTCCATAGTTTACCATTGCTTTTACTACGAAACTAATTAGTCCCAATGTGAAAGAGTTAATTATCAACAGTAAATGATTTGTAACAATTCACACCGTACCAATAACGAGTAAATTAGTTTCTACGACTAGTGTAAGTGTCGCCGAATAATTTTTTTTCTACTTCAATGTCAAAGAAAATCATTTTTGGCAACGACGCGGCATGTTGATTCGTGATCGAGCGAATTCCAATGCTATATAATTTTTAGATCAACCGTGACGAATGGTATTTTCGTTATGGTACCACAACCGGAAGTTGCAAACGGTTAGAGTGCGGACGAAAATTGAAGAAAGTGTCAAATCGAGTTTGACAAATTGGTTTAGCAGAGGTACACCAGTACTATATAATTGATTGATTGATTCGAGTCAATTGGTTTTCAGACTCGTTGAGCATGAGCCGCGATATTCTTTGTTTTGCCTGGAACCGGAAGTGGACGAAGCTATTTACACGGTTGATCGTCAGTGCCCTTTTCCGCTATATACAATATACAACAGCAGCCCCATCATCGATTCCTGTTATCATCAGCTATGTCTCGCCGAACGACCTCCACTTGAATTTCCATTTCCGATTAATAATAACACCGACCCAAGAGAAAAAGTGATAACAAAAACTGAAGCACCAAATATTTTCCAACGTGAATGCAAAGTAGTAAAAAATATGATGTAAGCTCTCTTGCGCAAGTATATTAATATTTCAAAATCAATTGGATCAGGATTGCTGACATAATTGACATTATAAATGTCTATTTACATAATAACCGTTGGTCGATAATTTTTTAAGCTGTTATCTTTAGCCTTTTTCCATCAGGAGTCACGTGACCATTTGCGAAACTAAACCGGATTTTCCTGCTGATCATCGTTCACGCGAATCCCCCACGAGCAGCTGTAATCCATATGAGGAATTACAATTTTTTATTCTTCTCGAACAATGACGCGAAGCTATATTTAAGTCTCGTTGCTGCAAAGGGAGAAAAAAATCTCTACGCTTGGAGAATTTGACTAGAATGTGAACTGTCACGAGTCTATTGAATTAAAATGGTCAAAGAAAAATGTTTGAGTTATAAAATCTTTTAGAGACACGGTTCCAGGTGTAAGGCTAATTTCTTGTACACGGCCAAGAGAGAAAAAGTGGAATATGATTGAAGAGAAAATTGTTAATGAAAATTAAACGAAGCTTTTACCCCGAGGAGCTTTCAAAGCGAATGTTTTCCCGGTTAATGGCAGGATAAATGAGTGGGTAATGCACGACAAGTAACGCTGAGATTTAATGCTATTCCTAATGACATTTCCCCGTTCCATCTCAATGATTTTGGTTCAAGGTGACCGAGCCATGTATACCAGATAATATGCACAACGTCAGAGTTCTCTCACATTGGCTCTCGTGTTCACTTTTGCCACTTCAAGCTCGTTATAACAGTGTGTAGTCCCTTATTGATGATTAGTTTCCTCATCTCCCCCCCCCCCCCCCACTCCTTCCACACTTCTACATAAATTTCTCATATCACAGCATTGACAATGAAATGAAGTGACCGTATTAACAGCGAGATATGATCGTAAATCGCAAACTCGCTAATTAGCCAAGCGATGATTCTTCGCTATATCGTGCCAAGCAACCATTAAAATTTTAAATGATTAAGATGACCAGTTTGCTAATTCCTTGAGAGACAATCCTCCAGACAATTCGTTTCTATCGATATTTATACACGCTCGCTTCGCGTTCTTCGAATTATCTAACAGAATCTGTAATTTGTACCGCAACGGTATACCGAACGGATAATCATAATAATTATACCGAGGAGTAATAAATTATTTATGTAAACCAGCTCCACGAGTGTTTTATTATCTCATCCACCGGTGAACGAGGTGCACGCTGACGAAAAGAATTAAGCGTCGAGCATATTTAAATTGATATACGTCCAGACGAAGATTTCAGCAAAAAAATAAACCGCATCAGAAACGATTATTATGCCTGAAATTGAACTGAATTCACTCAATCTGCATGAATATTGAACATGTCCCTACCTACGATAGTTTTGACTTTTATTAAACGCTTTGCGAGCCCCACGTATAAAGTTACATATTTATAATATATCTTGATTACGAAGAATCTGATGCAATTTACTAATAATCATATGGAATTCCTTTCACTTTTATTCACATTTTGTGCCACACTGATGATTTCTCAACTCGATGCCATTTTTTTTCTTACAATAATTTCTGATCAATTTTGTATAAGTCTATTTTTTATTAATAATGCTTAGGCAAAATACCGAGGTATCTATAATTCTAGATAGAATGTTTAATTTACATTTAGAATTTTAATCGAGATTCAAATGTTATTATTAAAATTCCTGTTTCTAAATAGAATTGGGGTTATGTTAGGATTTCGAGGAATTTGCGTTTTAGCTCGCAGCCGTAGTTTATCTCAATTACAATCCGTTGACATAGTACTACTCGGAGTACATGGTATAATTAGTGAGTTAAAACCGATGAATCTCTCGATTGCATTGGAATAATATTAATCTGCCTCTCGAAAGGTTTAATCGTACGATCCGATTATCACGCATGCATCGATTTAATTAATTCCCACCAATTTCCACGTATTAAAAGCGCCTTGTACAACCTTCTGCTTTTTGTACATTGCAAAAATATCATTATACTTATATAGTTAGCTTCGTTGAGTATCAGAAAATGGCGGAAAATGCAGTAAACAAAATGGCGGATGAATAGTGGATCTCGAGGTAGCGCATATTTCAAGGGAAGAGTAGGTTATAATTTCGTGTTATGGGTTATGAAAGAAAGCAGAGAGATAAGAAAATCTAACTGGATGGAGATATATATATATATATATATACGGAAAGATAAATAAATAAGCAATGGAAAATATGAGAGAGGGAGAAAGAGGAATAGAGGCCATTTTCCCTGCTTGCAAGTACATTTTTTTCTTTCTCGCTTACGAATAAGAGACTCTTCCTGCTGGATCATACAGAGCATGATCTATGAGTGCAGCTGGAAGGATGCTAATGCTTTCTTTGAAAGTTGTTCTTCCATTATTCCGCTTCTGTGTATCATCCCGTATTCTTTCAATTTTTCCTTTTATACAAGAAACACTGAAGATACTTGGTATAAGAGACTACACGCCACGCTCGTTTTATTTGCATTATTTTTAGTCTGAATGATGCTCAATTTAATTATAATCGCTCGAATGACTCTATTTTTTAAATTAACAGATTAATTTTTTAATATATGTGTAATCAAATACCTTTATTGAAATATTTTACATTATTCCATTTCGATTTATTATCTCGTGTTTTAATTTTCCTTTCATACATAAGAATCACTGACGATTCTTGGTACTAAATAATACAAGCTATACACTCGCTTTTGTCTGCATTCTTTTTGTTACAAATGATGCACTATTTAATTATTATCGCTCGAATGATTCTATTTTTTAAATTAACAGATTAATTTTATGTGTATGTATACAGATACCTTTATTGAAAAACATTGAATTATTCCACTTGGATTTATTATCTCGTATTTCAATTTCTCTGTTTGCACAAGAAACACTGACGATGCTTTCTCGGTAGCAAAATTGGTACGAGTGACGTCACTGGTACCAATTTTCCTATCAGTATTGTCATAAGAGGATACAAGCTTTGCTTCTAATATTTTCAGTACAAACGAGGCTTAAATTAATGATGATTGCTCCCGTAATTTTATTTGTGGAAATCGATAGAATTAATTTTAAATATATTATGTATATGTACATATACCTTGATTAGGATATTTACAGGTAACCATGTTGACTTCATTGGCCCAGAAGCTTCGCTTCCTCTACAAGCCCTACGCCTTGGCTGTGGTCTCGATTGGATACGTGCTGGGTGAATTGGGCCATTATTTAATCGGTAAACGATAATTATCCAACTACGCGAATCAATTGCAAATTGAAATGGTAATATCGAAATTCTATCATTACTGATAATTTGCGATTTAAGGGGTGACGAGCAAGGCAACAGCGATAGATTTACATTATGGTGATATTTCCTGCCAACTAAACACAACATCTTTCTCAATAATTCAACTGCCGGTTCAATGCGAAACTGCCAATAATTCTGACTAGTAAGTATACAATATCTTTTATTCAACGATTAAATTCAGCCATTTCAACGATAATCTCCAGGACGTTTATGAAAACTCGTTAATTCCTTTGCGAACCGACTCTTACGAGTCGTTCGTAAATCGATTTATAAACTTCAACCCAATAATAAAAGCTTCGTACATTTTCATTGAAAAGTTAACCTTTGACCTTGGACGAGTGATTTGAAAGCAGATTTCATTAAGTTCTATTCGATGCAAATAATGGCTTAGCTAACAATCCTACGTCGTTATGCATATATTGAACACTGCAAATATAATATGTTATAGTACACTATACAAATTTGTACGCCCAAGGTATATTCCATTTCATAGCTGCAGCTCATTGGAACTCAACAGATCTAATTACTGCCAGTGAAATTACAATAGAAAAAAAAAAGAGAAAATTAAGAGAGTATTCGTTCTAAATAAGGATGTTTGACCATGTTATACTTAGTTTAATTCTAGATTGATATATTTTGAGATTATTTATATTACATATATTATTATATAGTCCACATAAATTTGTACAAGCAAGATGTATATTTAATTTGATATAATAGCTGCAACTCATTGGAACTCAACGGATCTAATTACTGCGAGTGGAACTACAATGGCCTTGGACTGGACTATCAAATCCTGGCGGGGCCCAGCTTCATCGCGGTCTTCACGATCGTCGGGGTCCTCCTGGGATTCGCCGCCGATAGATACAATAGGTAATCGAGAAGAAAAGAGAGACAAGACAGGACAGAGAGATAGAGAGAGCGAGAGAGAGAGAGAGTGCCTGGACAAATTCAGCGTAAACTCGTGGCAGTTCTCGAAGTAGCACAATTTTCCAGCGACGTACCCATCGAAAATACCAATTTTCCAGCCGTTTCCCATTCGGCCCGAAAAAACACTGAAATTGCATCGCTTCATACGAAAGTTAAGAGGCAATCTCCTTCTTGGCTCCTCTTATTATCACTATTTCCACTCGACGGACGAACGCAAAAAGTTTCAGTATTCTTCACGCATGGATCCATCTCTGATTATTCGCGAGCCAGGAGAGATATGGGATTGGCTAAGGAGAATTGATCAACTTTTTTTATTGCAGAGTAAGGATGCTGGCAACGTGCACCCTTATTTTTAGCGTGGCTATCATATTGATGGGCGCCGTGAAAGAATACTGGCAGCTGGTTATCCTTAGAATGGTGCTGGCCGCTGGGTGAGTTTTATTATCAATAGTTACATTTTGGGAGTATATATATAGTTTTATCCCTTTGTTGATATCGGAACTTTTCATTGGATCTCCAGTGGAGGTTCGATAGTGTCAAGTTGCTGGGTCGATAATTCAATTGGGAATAATTGCGATTATTATGGTCATTTTCGACAGTAAATTACATTGAAAATTTTTTCGGAAAATTACAACGATCGTCATATAGGCAACTTTGTAAACATCGTCTGTCGTTGTAAATTTACACAGGGCTGCAATGAAGAAAAATTCAATCGTTATGACTGTGAAATTGTTATTAAATTAAAAATGTAAATTTACAACGACAGGTACGAGTCTGGTGCTATCCATGTAATTTTTACGGATATTTTATTAAACCGAAATTAAATTTTAAAAAATTTCTGTAAAATTACAACAAAAGTGGTGCAGGGTAACTTTGCAACTCACGTCTATCATGTAGATTTACATAAAATTGCAGAAAAACAATTTAATGGATTTATTGCTGGAAAGTTGTATCGAATTAAAAATCTAAATTTCTCCAATTACAATCGTGGGCAACTTTGTAAGCCGCACTGTCGTAATTTTTACAAAATTTTTTATATAGTACAGTGTTAATGAGAGAGAGACATGATGATATTAACAGGGAAGCTGGGTGCAATCCCTTGGCAACTGGACTTCTATCCGATTGGTTCCCAGAAGAGCAACGTGGTCTTGTCATGTCGATTTTCAATTGGGGCATCTATGGAGGATACGGAATTGCGTTTCCGGTTGGCCGTTACGTGCCAGAAATAAATGCCTGGGACTTGGTAATTATCGCTGTAGAAATTTTTCAATCCCAAACGAAACAGCAGCGCTTATTTCCACCTGATATGCGTGAAAATGGACAATTTTACAGCGCGCTTTACGAATATTTACAGGGCTGGAGGGTGTGTTACTACGGAGCAGGAATAATCGGAGTGATAATCGCTATTTTAACTGGACTGACGCTAACCGAACCAGAGAGGAAAACAATTGGCGAGGAAACGAGCAGCGATACGAAGAAGACTTCCCTGTGGAAAGTTATACTTCAGCCACGAATAATACTTTTGTGTCTGGCAGCCAGTATCAGGCATTGTGGTAATGAACATTTTTCACCAGGCTTTAATCCGTGCAGTTATACTATATATATATATATATAATAATTCAACAGACACTTGAACTTACTTGGTAATTAATTTCCAGGTGGCATGTGTTTCGCGTACAACTGCGATCTGTACTACAGGGACTATTTTCCTGATTGGGATTTGGGTTGGTGGCTGTTCGCGGTAACGATCGTTATTGGAAGCATTGGGGTGGTCGTGGGTGGTGTAATCAGCGACAAATTCGTCGCAAAGCTGGGAATCAGATCTCGCGTTGCCTGCCTAGCAATAAGCCAACTTATTGCCACTCCATTTGCCTTCGGCTCCGTCTACTTCAATCCCCAATGGGCCATGATCACCCTAGGAATTTCCTATTTCTTCGGTCAGTTTCCTCTGATATTCCTAGATTTTACTATATAAATCTATAGTATATTTTTATAAGTAAAATGAGTTGACTTTATAATATCACGTTACTTGACTATGATACTCCAATATTTTATATTTGATTTAATTCAGTGTATTGAACGATGCGATCGTGATTAGTTAAGGGAAAATGAGAATTAGAACATTGAAGGTATTACAGAATTAAAAATGGAGAGAAAATTTGTATTTTTAACATATCCTTAAACGTGATTGAAAAAAGTGCTGCAGTCAAACAATTCGAATATTGTGTTTCGATTTTAGAAAAAATAATTGACTTTTGTTTTTTCGTTTATTCTACTCTTGAACGATATAGTGTATAATAAAGTGATATTGATTTGTACAGCTGAGATGTGGTTTGGAATAGTTTTCGCTATCGTGGTTGAGATAGTTCCTTTAAATATGAGATCGACCACCGTTGGATTCTTCCTCTTCGTTATGAATAATATTGGAGGAAATCTGCCAATTCTCGTTGAACCTACGAGGCTAGCCATCGGTTTCCGGGAATCTCTCTATATTTATTATGCTGGCTTTTATGGAATCAGTAAGTATGGATTGACTGACTGACTACCAAAGGATGAATATTAAAATGTACCCGTATTCGATACATCTATAACACTTGCGGCAAAATTTACAGAATGTTTAATATTTTAGGTTCAATTATGTTCTTAATGACCATGTTCCTGATGGATGGCCCTAAGAAACAGAAAACTATCGAAACAGGACCAGGATATGACAACAGAACCTTCACGAATGACGAAGGCACGATGGAGCTACCTCGGTTACCCCCCTCTTACAGGCAAAATAATGAGAATTCTCATTTATAACGTTTAACCATTTAGAGAACCAAACACTTGTACATAACTTGCACGTCTTCTCGGGAGATTTTGCATTGTCCTCTACTGATAAAAAATCTTACCAATATCTTGTTGATCCAGGATAAACCAGAAATATGACTAAGTAGTTTTCTCGAATCTGATAAGTCACGTGATATCCCTGAACTTGTACATAAGCTCTATTTCTTACAAATTGCGGTGTATAATTCCGTGAAAATGAGATACTGCACTAAAACGAATCACTCTTGAGAGATTTTAATATCTTGTAAGGTCATTAAGCATGGCTAATATATAATAAGGATTTAGTTAGGACTGATATTTAATGTATGTTTTTCATTAAAATCAAGTTACCATAGGCTATTAGTTAGCTGTATGCCATTAATAATTATGTATTACTCTACTGTAAGATGATTGATTAAACTAGTTAATAGGAAGTTATAAAGGTTCTTATAAGAAAAAAGAACAAAAATTTTTAACGTTTCAAAAACGTTTAATTTAAGACGAATAGTTTAACATAAATTAAATTAAGAATACGCGTGACATTTACAGTGTTATCACATGTTAGAAACAGCCGGTTTCGCTCTCGCACACGGGTATATAAAAATTTACAATGTAAAACTAATTATGGAGAAAATGGAGACGCTTAATGATGATGTGTATAAAGTTTCGGTGTACATATACATACAAATATTAGGCGTTACCTATAGGAGATTCTCTCTTTCTTTCATATTTTTATGTACAAATTATTTAATATAAATAAAAACATCTATTTGTAATGTACAAAAATCATTATTAAATTTTCTCGTTTCAAGGTCCTATTTAAGACTTGTCATGAGTTGCTGTGTACATATTTACAGAAACATATATAATAATAAATTCGTTTACTGAAGTAATAGGAAGGCGAACGGACCATCAACTGGATAAGTGGTTTAGCTGTAAACGACAGACTTGTGCTAAAATGAGTGGTCTGTCCATTTGCTTGTTTCTCGCGCAGTACCAAATGCTTTTACAGAGAATGTCGATGGAGAGAGAGAGAGAGAGAGAGAGAGAGAGATCGATAGATATAAATACTAAAAACCTCGCAATTTTTTTAGGCTTTTTCTTAATATCACGCAAGTATCTCGATAAAAAGAAAGAAGAATAATCGAATAATTCAGATGCACATGCTTATCATTAAGGATAAATGACGTAGATAAATAAATAAGAACAAATGATGTTTGAAAAGCTGAGAAATTTGTAATCTGATACTTCAATTTCCTGCTTCTATTTGGTTTTTGCATAAATCTCTAATGGCGTCGTTATAGACGAACCATCTAGAACAGTACAAATTACGTTTAGCTATAGGAACCATGCCACCATTTGAGCATTAATCTCCGTATAAGGTTACACACCTTCCATATTCGCTTATTGCATCTCAAATTTTCTCACCAAGCCCTATATCGCTTTTCACCGAGAAAACGAGAACTTTCTTTCGTCTCCACTGACTACGCTTTTGGTACTGAACTTCCCACAAGTATTCGTTACTGAGAAAATTCGATAAATCGTGTCTCTCATTCTCGAAAAATAAGCTTTTCACCTCTTATTCTCAGAGAATCAGGCGAATCGTATTATAGTGACCATTGATTGCATAGACTAATATTTATTCACAAATCTTCTCAGTCCTTTATATATATATATATTATACTAATAAATATAAGACGCAAATTAAGAATTAAATATTACAAAAAATATCGCATCGGGTTTACGCATAATCGTCTTAATAATCTATAAATTATTCGATTATGTTCCCTTTAGTAATTATGTACATGTTTAAATTATCTTAAATTTATAATGAAGAAGAAGAGATGGATGAAGTACATCGTGCTATATGGAATATCAATATCTATCGTGGCCGAGTTTTCTGGCAGGATAAATTATTCTTATATGTATCAAGCTTTTGTCCCAAGGTTTACACGATAAAAATCCAACACTTAATTTATCTTAAAATAAAAAAAACAGAAGCAATCAGCCACGAAGATAGCAGTCTTTCCATCAGAAACTTGACAAAGTTCGTTCTCGTTTATTATCCGAGGGTTGATCTCATTAGAACTTTGGAACGCGTTTACATTATCGATTCTTTTCTTCGGGTTTCAGTGCTGCGGCATTTAAAAGAATTGTATAAACCTATTATTTTTTTAGCAAAATCATTGCTATTCTTTGGAAATGGAGAATGACGCAGGCCTCGAACGATGCAACTAGCACTCCTCCGTGGAAGTACTGGAGATCTGAGTGCTTGCACCACTGGAGAAGCTACTTCTACAAGTCTCAACACCTAGCGCTGTATCAGGAACCTGAACGAACTGTACCTTCTCCTTGGGCCATCTACTTCTACCATAAACGCAATTAAAAATATTATATTTACTGTCCAATTCTAGATGACTCAAAGTGCTACTATGCCTACGTTTCAGTACTTTCTTCGCCATCAAACTTCGATTATTCTTATAAGACAATTCCTTCCTGAAGCAGAAGAACTTCCTCAATTCTCTTTTGACTCGCTTCGAACGATAGCCAAAGAGCAATGGAGTGACGTAAGTAGCCAAAATATGAAAGCTCAAAGCCATAATGTCCAGAGAGTGTGGAAGATTCTTGTTGGAGTACTCTGGTACATTCTTCACTATCAAGAGAATCACATATGGTGACCAGCAGATCAGTCCCATTACAATTACCAAGGCACTGACTCTGGCAGCTCTGGTTTCTTCCCTATACTTGAAGAGAGAACCATTGCTAATTCTGTGCTTCAATGAATTGATATAGCTGGAAGTGCTCTTTACACTGGCGGTTCGTTGAAGTCCAGCTTTATTAGGGACAGGGGTGATGGTTACTATGGGAGGCAGCAAAGACGTGGAAGCTTCTGTAGATTTCCCGTCAAAGGAGCAACTCCTCTGCTTTCTAGACTTCCCCTCGAGTCCTTCCTCTCCAAGTCCAGTCTCCTCGATGCCTTCAATGGGAACATCGGTAACCTCGACAACGTTCTCCACTTCAACTTCTTCAAATTCAGGTGAGAATGGAACTTGGTCGATACGGATGTTCAGACAATTGCTCAATTCATACTGATTCAACGGTGTGAATAGCCTACAACTACCTCGACGGTCTCGCATTTCCGGTACCTCCAAGGTATCCTTCAGTCCTACCTCTCCTTCGCTCTCGGATTCCTCGCAGACCCAAAGATTCCTCTGATTGTTCTTCGCCAACAATTCTTCGTACATCAAATCGTGAGAGGATTTTCTTCTTCTGTCCGATCCTCCATCATTGAATCTGCTTCTGACCAGATCAACGTAGCGTCCCCCAGTCTCGTTCAATTGCTTCTCAAGGAACTCAGCCTTCAGGAGGGATACCGGAATCCTCGAGTTTGCCACTTCCGGTGTCCCAGGAGGCTTCTGAGGACTCACGTCCAGTCTGTGGGATCCTACGGTAAAAACCACGCCATTGACCGATGACCCGTCCTCCTCCAATCTATCAGAGAGACCACCGTCCGAAGCCGAGGTGGACATGGTGCGTCCCCCACGTGGTTGAGCCGTTTGAGTCGTTTCGCTAGTCTCGTCTATGGACGACAGACTAGAGATTTTTGGTATCCTTCGGAATTCCTCCACTTCCGGTTGTAGTTTCGCTGCGCCTTGTTGTTCCTCGTAGCAGAAGCTCCCGCAGGACAATATGGGCCTCGACCCGGTTCTTCTAGTGCGTTCGGAATTCTTGTGAGCTGCGGAGTAGATGCTGATGTATATCCAGCAGACCCCGACGAATGGCACGAGGTAAGCGAATACGCTGTAGACCACGGAGTATATCAAGCCATATGTGATCGCAAGTGGGCTCGAGGCGCTCTCTCGCGATGCAATGGTGAAGCTTGAGTCGTCGTTGAACTCTTGAACAGCTAGCGACGTCAGAACGTTGACGAGTGTCTCTCGGAATTTCCAGTCTTTGTCGATGATGACTGTCCTATTTGCATGGGGACCGATAGATTTTTCATGGATCGACCGGGATATCGTGGTGTCTCGGTCAAAGTTCAAGCTGGTGTTTCGTTGAGTAGTGCAGGAGAGCCAGAGGCTTCTGGGTTGTGGGTTCAGTGCTGCCACGATGCCAAACGACAGCGAGACTACCCAAACTCCCAGGATGAGAATGCCAGTCTTCAGTTTGTCTATTCGGGAACGATAACGCAGTGGATCTACCACTGCAAAGTACTGGTCTATAGCTATCAGCAGTACTGACAACACCGATGACGTCGTCACTAACGCCGTCGCCCCTTCCGATATTGCGCAGATACTTCCGGTTCCTTCCGCTGCGTACGACGACAAGGGGGCGTCCAGCATCAACAAGGGACTCAGAATTGCGCATGTCAGCAAATTCGATACTGTCAGGTTCATCACGAATCTGCAAAAAAAAAACAACGTTCCATTATCGTGAATATTTATCAATAAAGCCTTTCTGTCTTTTGTTACAACCCGATTATGTTACAGCCGAATGCGTCGTGACGCGAAATAAATCATTTTTCCTCCCTGCTCGAATCTCTATTATCCTATTACCACCTATTTCGATTTATCATTCAATCCCCTTTGTTTTGTTTTGGTTTTTTTTGCGACAAATTCTGTTAGCCGCGTCATAATATTTCAGCGTGCTAATCTGGGAGTACATTTTCATTGGCTCTCTCACTTCACTGTTATTCTATGCTTCATGTTTTATTCCAGCGAAGAACCTCTTCTAAGGATTGCAGTATTATCTCGATGGTATAGCAACTTTCAGTCCGTGATTTGTTAGTCGTTACTTTCAATTTATAATTCAATCCAGTTGTTATTCTCGAGTTTATTTCACTGCAGCGAACGTCTATGTGTATTCTTAGTGTATTTTGCATTGATAAAGTTGAGAACAGATTTCGGTTGGGCTTCGCTTGATTTTTATTGCGCTATATTTTAACGGTCGGTGGTTGTTTACAGTTTCTCATTCTCTTTATTCGTGGTAGTATCTTATTAGGTCTCGCGCGCGCTGCTATAGCAAAGTTTAAATTTGGATTTTCGTGGTGCGTGATTTCGCATGGAAATGACGTTCGGAGTCTGGGAGTTTTACGCTTTTCATTTTATCGAAAGTATTGGCGTTTGACGTGGAAAAATGGTAGATGCCAAAAAGTGTAGATTTTCGGGAAATATCGGCTGTGCTCGCCCCGAGAGCGCATAGACGGATACATGGTAAGAAATTCAATTCTCGACCCACTTTTGCTTACGGGACTGTCACGAAGAGAGTACCGGAGTCGATTTAGATTTTTCTACAGCTCAAAGCTAAGAATTTCCCATCGTTTTCGCAATATTTTCAAATCAATGCTTTAATCTTTTTTTTACGAGTCGACAGTGATTTGATCAAATATCGTAGCGCAGGAATATCGTTCAGGATAAAGAAATTCGAGCAAGGTGGAATAGTTTGTGAAGCGAGAATGTAGGTTATAGCCCGCGAGAGTTGCTTGTTTCTTAGAAGTGCGCAAATATCGCCATTGTGATGCAGATTCGTATACTACGGAATTAGAAGTCTGCTTAGTTTCGACCATTCTCAACTTCTAGTTCACCAAATCGTTACATTCGATTATTCTCAAACCGAGTGCAAACATAGTGCTGGTTTATTATTTCTCTTTATAAATTTGGAAATGTGACAATAGAGTCGATAAGCGGAGGAGACAAATTATATTTAGAAATCGTATGGATAACGATCGAGGAAAGATTAACGAGGATGGTTCAGGTGCGATTTTCTCACAAAAAGGCGTTCCACAAAAGTTATATATATATATATATATATATATAGGGACGAGGGGTGGGGGACAGGAGTGAGGAGAGACATCTGTCGCCTATTTCGTCAAGATTATCAGGATTTCCAGCGTCACGTTTTCTCTTCTTTCATCCCTTAACGCTCGATCGATTCTAACAACGCAAAATCCGCAAAAGAAACATCGGAGGGTTATTGTAGAGGGGGAGCCAAGGAAAAAAAGCCCTCGCGCAGAAGGAAGTTGACTCAAGGTCAGCAAATATACTGGTTAGTCTTTGCATAAGCAACTTCGTAAAAAGCGAGTATTGTTTTCACGCGACCTTCGGTTCCTTATAGTACTGTCGCGAGGACACCGAATGCCATTATCGTCTTGAAATCGTAACGCCGCAGGACTAAAACTCTCTTTTTCCTTCAGAAAAACGGCAAAACTGTCCCACACTAAGATAAAAAGGAAATAAAGGGACTTTTCTTTTACCGCCGAGTACCATAATCCCCTCAGTCATACCCGGCAAATCAATTTCTCAAGTTCTCTCACATGTGCAGTAATTTTCTTGCAGAACATTTCGGTTGATGGAGCATCTCGACTAATTCCTCGAGATCTCTTCTTCTTCTGGACTTATTTCGATCAAGACGAATGTTTACGCGCTTTTACCACTAACCCCCACTCCCCCCAGCCATCATAGCAACGGAAATATTCCAGGGAATGGACCAAAGCAACGCTAAATCGTTTCGATGTTTTCGACACGCGTCAATTCATATCGATGCTACTACCAAGACATCCGAATCCGTCGTTGATAAAACTTTGACTTCCACTTGGCCTCGTGGCATCATTCGAATAATACGAAACTGCAAAACAAAGGCTTTGGTCCGTGTATAGCCTCGTGTCTTCGTATTTCCAATAATAATATTTCAGCCTTTTTCATTGAAACAACATTTTTATCGTGCGAAGTATTCCGTGATTGTTTGTTCGTTCTTTTTCTCCACCGAACGGTGTAAAAAGAGGATCGATAAAAGTATAATAGGAACACCGACCGTATTCGGTAAAGCGCGAAGATTACAGTAATCTCCGCGAGGGGCGGCTGTCGTGCGTGTATACGAACTGCATTTTAGAGACGCGCGCGGAATATAGCCAACTGTTTACCCCGTCCATCAAAATAAAAGTTACTCTCGTGGGGCACCTCAGCATCGGCGACGCTCACTCAAAACGAACTGGCTGACGTCAGCTCGCAAAAATCGAAATACCGCTCGGATTAACGTCGTTCCACTTTTCCATGATTAGGTACCTGCAATCGTGTCAATTTCGAGTCGATTCTTCCGATTTCCGTTATTCCCTTATACATTGCGAACCAATGCCACATACCAGATTTCAAATTTTAACCTACAGCTTAAAAGTGTCCCCAATAAACAGTGCTCTCTTCGCTAAAACTCTTCAGTGAGCATTAATTTAATGAATGTTTCAAAAGGAAAGAGTTTCATTAAAATGGAATGATACATATGGACAGCGAATTAACCGTTGTGTGCCGAAATTGCAACGCGATTGTGTTTTACTTTTGTTTGTGAAGCTTATTTGTGTGACGTAAGGTTAGATTTCCTGTGTGTGTGTGTGTGTGTGTGTGTGTGAGAGAGAGAGAGAGAGGAAAAAACGAGAGTCTATTTATTAATTGACCTGTAAATAGCCCCGAGCTTGACGCAGGTGTTTAACCGAAAATCTTGCCGACTACGTAGTCTGGACGGAAACGCCATATCAACGTCAACGTGTAACGAGGCGTCGACCGTGTGCCAAATTAAGGAACAGACAGGATGCTTTTGCCAGTTTCGCTCAAGCCACGTCAAATATTCCATGGATAACCGCTCTACTTGAGTTTCGAACAACAACAATTACGAACGTTTTCAATCGAGATTAATCTTCTCGAGCTTAAAAAAAATGTACCAGTAATTAATCCGTCGAGATAATTAACATTATTGTAATTAACTGGAATAAAGTATTTTTAGAGATATCGAAAATATATTAATGGGTAAATTTCAAGAATCGATGTAAAGTTTTTCTCAGCGTGTCGATAGTGTGGGGAGAAAATAAAATTAAAAATATCCATGATTTCACTTGGAGCACTTTTCTCTGTGTACTGCAGAAAAAAGTTTTTGCAGCCAGTGGAATATTAAATTTAGTAACGCCGCTGTTACGTGTAACGGGTCAGGCGTTTGCTGTTGTTAATAGCTGATTATAAAGCACTCTCATTATCCGTTCCATATTTGCAAGTGCGAATCTCTAATTGACTTTAAAGCTCTGAGCGATTAATGCACATTCCACGTGCATTACGCTTTCTACTTTTCATGCTAAATCTAAAAGGAATTCAATCATGTCGAAATAATACTTTAACCTTAATATCTTCACCAATTGCTAATGGTGAATGGGAAAGCTCAATATCAAAGAGAAATATGAGATGAGATCCCTCTGATAGCTTGAAAAATTTCTATTATACATAAAATTTTGCATAATTTCACGCGAGGTGTATCTGAATTATTAAATTGAACACTCGATTCTTTGTTTCGGGCAAATATTAATTTTTTGAATAATTTTTCGATCATCGAACGAATAGGGTGGTCTTTTTAAAAATCCTTTCATTCGAGATAGAAAAAAGTGACAGATTTTTTGTTCACTGGACTTTGGACTCTGCGCGTTCACCGGTCAGTAGTTTTAGATAGGTATGCATCAGACTGCCTACGAATTTTATACTCCAAAGTACGAAACGTCATCGCTAGTCATTGTCCTATATTTTACATCACACATGAGTATAATAAAAAGTTTATCAAACGCATTTGCAATCGTACTACGAATTATCTTGAGAATAAAATACAATTGCAAATCAGATAAATTCAGATTATAATTAGTGGATTATCAAATATTGTTCTGCGACATCTTGAAAGTGTGTAATTTTAATTTTTAGCCAAGCATCTTTGGACGATTCGTACCTATATCATTGCTTTGTTTGGCCCAGACACCTTAACCAAACGGTTAATAATAGTTCATGCTCAAAGTTAGTATGACTGCATTAATAAACATCAAGTTGAAGATACTTATTCATTCCATGCATTGCTTACGAATTATTTTATCCTACGCACATAAATACACACACACACATACACAGAAGCTAAGAATACATCTCACTTTACCTTCAAATCATACTACCTGATGTATTCTCTACAAGTCAATTTAATACTATCCTATCAAACGAATCTTTTATCTTCCCCTTGTGTTTCAACGAACGACTCTGGGTCCTGACAAAAATTGAAAATGTGAAAAACTTTTCAACGGGATGGAGAAAATTGCGAGGACCTGACTTTGACCAGCTTTCCCTACAGTCTATCTAGCACGTCTGATAAAATCTTTGAGGATATATAGAAGAAGAGAAAAAATCAATATTACTTTATCAAAACTTCCTCCGTGTATATATTTGAGAAAAATCCCGCAATATTAATCGTGTGAAAAATATTAATAATTTAACGTGTAAAAGTGCTAGAATTGGGAAGCAATCAACTGCAACATTTATAACGCTTCCCCCCTGTTGCGCACATACAAGAGCGACAATAATCGAGTTTTATTAAATTTCCGGAAAATGAATGCGCAGAGGTGAATAAATCATCGCGAGGAGGCAGTGACATCGTAATGCAGTTTTGCAGAACTTTTTCGGACATGGCTAATCGAAATTTCCCAAACGCAATAACGAGTACTTGCAATAAGCTCGTAAAAATGAAATACGACTCCCAGATGTCTAGATGATCCAGCGGTGAGAAATATATGGCAGGATAATTGGTTCGAACAAACGAGCTACAGGCTTCTAAATCCAAAAATAGAGTTGGAAGATCGAAAGGTTAATTCTAATCTATCGCGTGATCCTATCGCCAAGTTTTTTCTCACTTTTTCGATCCTTCGCTTCTCTCTCAGCTGATTGCAATTAGCTGGGATCGACTTTTAATTTCATCGATCTCGTTTTTTCACTGCGAATTTCTACCGGCCATCAAAACGAGGCTTTCGGTCGTTAAAATTCGGAGGTGATTTTACGGATGGCGGAGATATTTTTTTCAACGGTAATTATAACGGACGGGCGTAATATGAGAAAATGGCAGCAGAGGGAGAGAGAGAGAGAGAAAGAGAGAGACGAAGACACGGCGCTTCGGTCGCGGTGGCTAGCGAGGAGCCGAGGGAGCGCGTTTCCAAGCATTCGCGGTCGTCATCGATTTGAATGATTGCAAAATTGCTCGTCTCATCATTCGTCACTCTTCTCGGCCAGCAATTACGTACTCTGCCAGACAGTGACTTCATTCATGGTTTTTCTGCCTTCTGTCAGTGGGCAGATCAAAGAGCAGCTGCACACGCGACCTCCGGGTGACTGGCGGACGCTCAAAGATTTTCTCTCTCACACACACACTCGTACAAACCTGGATACACTCTATTTATTTCCGACTCGACAAAACTCGTAAGTTCCGATGGACAAAAATTAAAACTGCTTGCGTGTGAAAGTTTCAGAGGAAATGTCGAAAAAATAACGGTTATTTTCTTCTTCTCAAGAAGAGGATCTATAGATTCAAGAAATGTGAGGTATTAGGGGTTAAGAGTACAGAGTAATATTTAACGTGACCGTACACTCCGTTATTCAGTGGATTTTATAGTTGACACCAGAAACAGATTCGTGGCCCAAGATTGACCGTTTTCGAAAATTTGCAACAATTGCGAAACATAAACAGAGAGAAACAGATAGTGTAATGTCACATTTTCAAGTATACCTAACGTATAGCTATACGTTTCGTTTTCAGGCAGACTTTATAGTCGCTCCCAAACCACAGATTCGTGACCCAAAACTGTCCAGTATTAAAAAATTTGCAAGACTTGCGAAAGATAAACAAAAACTGACGGTAGCCGCTCGCGGTAAAAGTTGAAGCTAACAACGTAAATAAACAAAGGAAGATAGTGTAATGTCTCGTTTCGAGAAATATAAATAAATGATCGCTTGCTGATATTGATTTATTGTTGCAGTTTTATTTCTGATTGATGGCAAACAAAATAAACAGAAAATTCTAATGTCAACTGATAATCCAAGGGGGGATAACGAATTTACCTTTATCTTTTTCCTATGGAAAAAATTTAGTCACGTATATATGTATGTATTTAAAAGCAAGTTTTACAGACTTATTGAATGAGTAAGTATAACGGTGAGCAGTCATAAATCTCTCAGTTGGATCCCAGCTATTTTTCTTGCCATTGTCGTGCAAATAACTCTGCTCTGCCAAAACGACCACCTGTTTTCGTGTATACTATTATATTCATATATTATATATTACGCACACCTATATGTACTATTTATATGATAGATTAGCGAACGCCCATGTAGTTAAACATCAGTCTTAAATTTATCACTCCACGATGAATTTTCTTGAACCTCCTATACCTACTGCGAGCAAGCTGCAAATCAAATTAACAAATTCTTCCAACTCGTTTATAATTTTACCAATACACTGTTCCTATAATAAAAAAAGTCTACATACGAAAATAAATCAAAATGTTTAAACGCCAATCAATGTTGAATTTTCTGACTCTAAAATGTAAATGTACGTCAAGAATTTTTGTACAATATTAATAGCAACATTTAGTAAGATAAATCGATTCCTTTGTTCATTTTAATCTTATCGGAGCTTTTTTGATTTTAATACACAGCAGAGAGTACGCGTTAAGAATTTTTGTACGATAAAAAAAAAACAATATTTATATCAAAAAGACGAAGCGATCCCTTTTGCTCGTTTAATATTATCCAAGTTTTTTCGGTAATGAGAAAGATACTCGTATAATTTAGCTAAAATACTGCTTAATTAACGCTTAATGAAGGTTAATAAAGGTAGCAAACAATATTGACAAAGGTGCAAGATTAAAAAGGAGTGCCGATTGCATGGATCGCTCGCGGTTTAATTAACGGACTTTGCTGTACGAAAGTGGAAAAAGCGAAGCAGAGAGCATAACTCATTCATAATATGTGTACTCGGTTACAATAAAGGTTTCCGGGTTTCCATACAGCAGCGATTACACATTTCATGGAAAGAAATAAGGAAGCGTGCATGTTGGCATATCATTATGAAAAACCTGTCCAACTTCTCCTTGCATTTCGCCATTCTTTCCAAGAGTCATCGATTTTTTCCCCCATCCGTTTACCCTATATAATATAAACTATATATATAGCATAACGAAAATTGCAGCGTCACTCGCGACCTTCGCGCCACACAATCGGATCGTTAAAAATTTCACAGATTAATTCCTCGTAACTTTGCAGCTTTGCACTCGTGGGAGAAGTTTTATCTGTACAAATTATTACCATTTTAGAAGCTAGATAACGATACCAAAACAACTCAACGCGGAGGCGGAAGAAGAAGAATAAAAAATTGATTTCATTTATATAAAGGGGGGTATCCCGTCCTATATCGAGTTTCTGCTACGAGATAAGAGAACATACTATACATAGTAAATACAAAAGGAGAAACAAGAAAATATCAATTTAACGTTCCAAGTTGGGAAACGTTTGATTCTGATCGAGTTTCGCGTTTTCGATCGAGATGTGAAAGTTTTATCGGCGAAAAGATTAAAATTCCAAAGTTCGGTAAGAGAGCAGAAGGTTTTAAAGGGAGTAAACACGTAGGATTTACGATATTACAATTGCTCTTTCGACGTTAGAGCGACCTTCGAGAGGAAGGCAATTGGTTCGATGTGCAATGGACAAATCACGCACGGTCAATTTTACGTCCTGTCGACGTACAGAGACAAAGGATCCACCGCGTCAAACGAGTCAACGTACGCTACTCGTACTTACTTATACGGTGTAAAGGTGGCTGTGTGTGCGTGCACAACAAAAACATGAAATTTTACATAATTTTTTGCTTTAACTGATTCCTTAGCTTGAATATACGATTAAGTATAATAATTTTGCTTGAATTTATTGTGTGAAGCGGAGACCTGAGCACAGTATTTCTCTTTTATATTTTAATATCATTTTATATAAAAAACTGAAAGTTACAATTTCCAGTGTCCACCTAATATGCAGGATGATCCGACAGTTAAAAACAAGTCCATTGCGATTTTTTTCTTAAATTTTTTAAATAAATCGTGGTGTATGACAATTGTAATAGTACGAAAATATCGTAAGAAATGCGTATTGAAACATTCGCGTTGGAAAACGGAAACCCTTTTTTTCTATTAAAAAACCTTTGTCGTCGGCTAACGAATATTCTTCTTTTTAAAAAATAAGCATAGTTTCGATCAACTGGAATTCTCATTTCCTAATTGCAATGTGTTAAAACGAGCCAGAGAATAGATATACAATAATAGCACCTGCGTGTAACATAAGAGATATTAAAAAACTCTTATCATTTGCGTCGAAACAGGCCTTGTGCAAAATTTTCATAACTAATAATAATAATCGCATCAGAGATAGTGGTCTACTTGCATCTATATTTTCCAGCGTTTTAACCATCGAACTCTGTATGAAATTTCAAATTGCATTTCTTGCTTGAGAATTTTTCTCCACGATTAAAATGTACAAGGTTTGCCAACATTTTATTTGCAATTTCATTGGCCTTTGCAAGACGTTCGCACATGTTAGTGTAGGCGCGACTTAACAGGAAATCGAGTGCCACGTCGATCGTTGAAATTTTAAACTAGAAATTTATCGATCGAACGCTTGAAATATTCGCGGCTGATATTTCAGACGTAGGGAATTGGTTGGAGACTGCAGTGTAATTCCGGTGAATGGTTTACCTGTTGGAAATGGTACGAAGTCCAGGGCGAAAGAGGAAGGCGAGTAAGAGGATGGCATTGAGAACGATAGAACCGAAGAGAACGAGACTCCAGGCAGCGATTCCTGGCTCGTTCCACCATCCTTCCAAACCCCCGAGATCCAGACCCTCGCCTGCAAGCCCCCGAGCATCTCCGTCCATTCATAAATGATGCAACCTCACGACTGTCCTGAACAAACAAACCAATCAAAATAACAACATTATTTATTCATTAGTCATATATTGCTTAATTATAGAAATCTGCATCAATTATATACAGATAGCTTTTTATAAGGGTAGCATATATAGGAGATTTCGTGTTACTCGAGTATTGCAAAATTATCATATTTATTTAATTATAGAGTTGTGAACGTGGTAAAAGAGATTATATGAGAAAAAATTATATTTGTAACGAATAATAAAAGTACTTAAATTATATGTAAATTATTAAAAATTAATGGTTCAAGATTCGATTAAATATGATAATGTTTATAGTAAGTGTATTATATATGCTATAGTGTAATTACACTATTTTATATGCTGAGCGCTGCTAGAGAAATATCTTATTGTGTAATATAATATAATAATAGTAGCAATGTTTTGAGCACCACACTTTCGCAAAGTAGAAAATTTTCCTTTTACTAAATTTGACCACTGCCTGCTCAGAATTATGCGACTAAAACCAAAGGGGGAAAAAACGTGCATAAATTAAACTCCTACTACGAGCCACGCGATCTCCTTTTACGCAAATAATTACTATGCGAATTCGTAAAGGGATTCCCGTTAACGTCTCGCCGAAAATGGCAGGTCGTCCGTGTTCTGCTCTTTCTCTGTACTACGTACTGCATAGGGATTGGAATAATTCATGACGGCAATGCGTAGTTCTCCTTCAATATTTCAAGCAATATTAAATATTTTATACATTTCGTTGAATATCGTTTAATAAAACTTGATAAAATTCCTAATTAATATTATTAATATAGGGAATAAATGAACAGAGCAAGGAACTGCATTTTCACCAGATGTTTTAAATAGAAGCATAATTAATTAAATGAAAAAAGGTAATATCTTTTTCCCGTTTCTGTAGATATAAACTAAAAAACCATTCGTAAATTAATAGAGTATTTTTAATTGACTCACAAATAAAAAACTCGAGTGAAGAATACAAATTATTTAAAATCAAGTAAAACAATACGAGTATAACAGAATGAAATCCGAAGAAAATATAAAAGTGAAATGTATATTTTTCATTATTCTTCAACAATTATTCGACATTTCAGCATTATTCGTTTAATTATACAGCAAGAATTCGTTTATAAAACATGCCTGACCAGAGTATATATATATATATAGGACAGATGTCTAAAGGGGGAGCCACCTTATTGATGCAGCATCATCGCGCGCGCAAAGTGGAATAAGCAAGTGGAAAAAGATATTGGACGGCCGACAAGACGATGATCGTTCGGCCAGTCGCAGACATTGCGTTATGAAAGAATCGAGTCCCGTACAAATATTATTATTATTATACGATGAACGTGAATCACGCTCTCTTGCTAGCTGGTCTAGCCGAATGTGCCGTGACGCTGACGCTGCGGGGACTTCCGCGGGATATATTGACGCACACCAGGAAGCGAAACTTGCTAATTGGCCGTGATGACGTTACAACAACGATTAATCCTGAAAATTGACCATGCGCAAAACTTCACGCTCGACTGGACCATTTCCTAAATCGAATATCGCGCTAATGTCGATCAAATTGCTGGTAACTACCGACTTTTTCTTCGATCGCGTCGTCGTTCAACCGATTCATTCCATTGGCTCTCGAGGCTTATATTAGATAATGGCCTTAAAACGCTACAGGATAACGAAATTATTTCATTCGATTAATCTTGCTCCGAATAATCGTGATATAATATTTTTCTCTCAGCCTCGATGAATATTACTTTAACCAAATTCACTTTTATTCCAAAATATATCAAATTTAATTTGACAGAACGAAGTATTACGATGGAAATTAAATACAGCATTTTATTGTTAATATTCAGCATAAAATTTATTTCAATCTCGAACATTTTTGTATCCACACTCCGTTAAATAATATCAGAATCCAAGAGCTGCTCGTTTCGATATTCCAGATAGATAACATTCGTCACGTTTTCGCTAATTTATCATAGAACGCACGCTTCTCTGGCGCGGTAAAAAATTTTTGCGCAAAAAATATAAAGCACACCCACGTAAAACTGCATAGCGTCACACACTCGTCTCTTGCTTGGACAGAGAGAAGAAAAATAAACGATCCTCCGCTGCATTTTGGACGTTCGAGCTTGAGCGTTGAAAAAAAGTGTTACGTAACATTAGGGGGGGGGGGGGGGTGGGGAGGTGTACGTTTCCGTTAATCGAAGAATTTATCGGGAAAACTTATTTAGCGATTAATTATTTATAAAGCATCGGTGAGTTAAATTGCAAAATAGCGGGGGATTCCTTATTCATGCAAATCCTGATGAGTATTGGGAGGACGTAAATCCTGATGAACGTTCTGACATAACTTTAGTTTTTTGCTCATTACGTATTAGGAATATAAAATGACGTAAGATCGATAAAACGAAATTGATCCGGACGGCTCCGAAGCAGATCGTGGGGCAAAAAAGGAATCGTCTTTTTAATCGAGATACGAACGCTCTCTTTCCGTACACCCGCAGTCAGCTGCAATTTTTAATGGATCTGGAAAAGTGGATGCTGGATGAAAGTTTATTCGATTTGCATGCGAAAGGGAAAGAAAGAAGGGAAAAAGAAAAGTGGCATGACCCCGATAAAAGTGTAGCACACAGGCAGCAAGCAGCGGGCAAACAGGCGGGAGCATCTCCCCTCCACGACTATCCATTTATTTTTGGAGTTATAACGTGACTTCCCCGTATATTCACTCTCTCCTAAGATAAATTTATATTTAGCAACAAATAGTGAGACGCGGCACATCTAATAAATTAAATCCTTTAGCCGGTCGCGCGCGCACAGCCTTTCCATACGTAAAGCCCAATGCGCTCCATCTTTCCACTATATATGTGTGCGTGACTCTGTACAAACTTTAATATTAATGCTGCATTTACTGGAAATTGCTGGTATCATAAATATAAAGGATTCTCACCGCTGATATATATTAACGCAAAAAACACCTTTCAATATTCATTCGTCGTGCACTCTATAGAAGTACTTAACGAAAAAAATCTACAACATCGTATATGATAATTAAATCACGCAGAACAATGTTTCAGAGTTTCCTCGAGTTAAAAATAATTGCACCAATTTTTCCTACAAACAAATTCAATTAGGACAGCATAAGCGATAAGCATTGTCCGTTGATGTGTATTTTGGTATAAGTTTGGAGTTTTCTGTTTCGGGCTTATCTCATCGTCGAATTCCGTTGATTGGTCTTTGTTGGAAGATTCTTGGTGAACACAATTGTGTAAGATGAAAAAAAAGGGGTATATGGTTTTTCGATGGCAAATAAATTGTCGTTACGTGCTAGAAATGTCGTACGTTAAGCTCTTCCTCGAAACGATTAAGGAATCAATTTTTTAAGATAACATTTTCAATTCCGTTTGATTTATCGCGCGTTGCTAAAATTACTGCTAAGGATGATAAGACTCGGACGAATTTCATATTTTTGTCCACTTTGAGAAAGAATCTTGAAAAGATAATTAAATTTACTCTTAACAGTATCAAGTAGTACTTGGAAAAGGCTGATGCTTCTGATCAATTTTAATTAAACCAGCGAAATTCAAGTTTCAATTTCATTTAATTAATCTTTCGTTGCTAAATTACTGGGAAAATGATCAAGTTTGAACGAATTTCATGTTTTTGTCCACTTTGTCAAAGGGTCCAGAATAAAAACTTAACTCACTCGACAATACGAGAAGTTAAGTAGAAAAAGTCGATACTTCCGATGAATTACAATTAAATCAACGAATTTAATTTTTCAATTCCATTTCATTAATCTTTGGTGCCAAGTTACTGGAAAAACGATACAGTTCAAAGGAATGACATATTTTTGTCGACTTTGTCGAAGGGTGAAGAATAAAATGTGAAACTCACTTGACAGCATGAGAAGTTAGGTAGAAAAGGTTGATCCTTCCAATGAATTTCAATTAAAGCAACGAATTTGAATTTTCTTTTAGCACGGGCGAATCAGCATAATTCGCTGTTACGCGGAAACATTAAAGCTGCACGCGAGACTGGTGAGTTGCTGAAAGGTGCGGCTGAGTTTTAAAAAAAAAGAAAGCATGTATAGCGTTCCGCAATGGCCGACCAGTATATTGATTGACGTCAAAGTGTCTACTGCAATATTTTTCTTAGCCCGACTCTTCTGCTTATCGATGATTCCGTGTGATTGAACGGATCAACGACAGTGTGCACGAAAAAAAAAAAATTGATGGTCGAATTAGCACGTGCCAACTCATTTTTACTCGTATACAGATTATTTTTAAAAAAATCCAACCGTTGATACAAAAACTCTCCCACTCGAATGTTCACGCTTGTTTTCATCCCTTTTTTTTTGTCGCGCTCCAGACTTTTCCCAAACATTCCTCTCAATTTCGATAAAATTGCAAATAATTTAACACTTTTTTCCTCGTTCGTTCCTGAATCTTGATTAATTATTCCAATAGTTCCGATTTACCATATGTTCATTCTCGTATTGGCAGGCGGCAGCTTTCGAGAAGTCGTTGGATACACGCCACTTCCCGCTCTTATCTAATTTATGCTCACCGAAGCTTTTACCGTTGAGAACCTGATGAATTTTTAAATTTCAATAGAAATACCATCTCGAACGAGAAACGAGTGATTTTCGCCTCGTTTAACTCTGGATTATTGTTATGAGAATATGTATCTAATTATTTTCCACTCGTTAAAAATGTTCTAAAGCAAGGGATAAGCGACGAGCAAATTGGCTCTCGGGTATTCGTCTTGAGTGGAGGAGGACGAGGGAGGAAAAAAGGCGGAAAAAATGGGGCGTGACACATTTTTGCAAAGCTCCGCATCTGAAAGCAGAGGAGAGAAATGCAAGAAAGTGCCATTTTCAACTGGCAACTGTGCCAATTGACGTCAATGTATATTTTTTTCTCATCGACCGATACCAATAGGCCAATTAACCGTCGATCATCCATATATTTGCAAATATTGTTAAAAATGCAAATTTTGTCTTGAAAGCGGCTAGAAAAACAAGAATAAGAGATCGTCATTGATTAACTTTGACTCGCGAGTTGACTGCAGGAAGTAAACATTCGAAAGCGGGCTGAGAAGAGGCTTGGATGGATGATTTATCGAATGCGTGGAATTGCCAATCGATGAGTCATTAAAGAAATCGTTCAGAGTGTTAATCGATTATACATGTATCGTTTGAAACTATCGAACCTGGAATAAAGACTGAACTTTGCATAAACTATATTTTTTCTATCGTTATATACATTTTCAAGCTTTTAATATAAAAATAATGTAATAAATTTGAACATTTTTAAGAAAGTGATAATTAGCATTTTTATTGTATTGTTTTTTTGATGAGTACAATGTGTCAAGGGATGTGGTTACTGATTGGCGGGGAGGGTGGGGGGGGGGGGGGGGGTAATAGCCAAAGATCGGATAGACGAAAGATTTAATAATTTTTTTGTGCGATGGATAAATGGTAAAGTGAGCTATTATTTTACGTGCAACTTTGACTTTCCGTTGGTTGATTGCTTCACGGGACTCGCTAGCTACTTGTGGCTTGCTGCCAAGTCCTGCGGAAGCGGCACCAATGACGACTACACTCATACAGTCACTCTCGCTCTCTCTCTCTCTCTCTCTCTCTCTCTCTCTCAGACCCCTGCTGCACCCAAAAACTGGTGGGGGAGACTTTTCTCCTCGTTTATTTCCGTTTCTCAATTTGTGAAAATATACCCAGGCACAATGCACCCGGACCTCGTCACAAAATTCAGCCGAAAACACGCCCCCCCCCCCCCCCACTCAAAAGTCTGCATAAAATTTAAATCACTATCGAGAGAAACCGTGCAAAATGTTTAAAAACAAACCGCAGAAACGGAAAACAGGTCAAACCGAAATTTGATTATTTAACTGTGAGACTATCATACCATAAATACTTTCGATTGATTTATAGTTTCCATTAGGAAGTTCTCTGCTTACTAAACGCAAAGCAAAAATTCATATTTACCTGCTTTGATAATATTGCGACAGTTGAATATTTGCCTTTAGTTTCACGCGACAAAAATACCTGAACGAGCACTCTGGATTTTGTGGTAAATTTTTGAGAAAGGAAAACAATTTTAAGTTTCCAAAAAAAGCGGTAGAGACATTCACCCTTTATGGAACCGTGTAATTTTCAGAGCATTTTCTAATGTATCAACACGTTTTATTAAGTAATTTACGGTTTTCACAAGTTCTATTTATTTCAGAAAATAACTTTAGGTTTTAATCATATCATGCTTCTTTGAGATAACTAATGAAAATATTAATGATATTGTGAGTTATTGTAATTTCAGAATTCAGAGTTACAAAGCTGAATAAATGTTTAAATATTTGAATGATAAAATCATCCAATGAAGGATTAATAAGGAAAATTGATTATTATTAAAAAACAGTTAAATTTCATCAAGTAATCCTTGAAACCAAGTAAATTGCTTTTTGATACTGATTAAATTACAATTAATTGTATATAAAGAAATTTGATTGGTGTCTTGAAAACAAAATAAATAAAACATTGCAATTTACTTTGTTTAAATTGACAAAAAAATTTGACAAGACGATTGCACAATAAATACAGCCATTAAGAATATCGTGAACGATTAAACTCCAAAGTTCCGTCTGGAGAACAATAATTGCGATTTGTGCAATTCGACGAGTAATTAACGCGTGCAAAGTACGTTAGGGGAGCAATTGCGCTGCATATTAGCTAAATAAGCTGTAAGTGCAGTCGTTAATAAAGAGTTTGGCGCAATTTCGAGGAAATTTCAAACGTTGAATGAATCGAGGCTAATTAATGAATTTAACCTGGCATGAAGATGTTTGGCGAGATTCGCGTGTGGCCATTGGTTAAACGTAAAAACAGTGCAGCACACAAGAGAATATATAATTAATGTGCTTAGTTTGCAGAAAGATATTCGATATTTGGCAAGCTTACAATGGAGCATTGTGTTGAGATGAAAAAAGAGCGTGTAAGAGAATAATTAATGTATTTAGTTTGCAAGAAGAAGAAGATGTTATTTGGCAAAATTTATTTAACAAAATTGATTTAGCACATTGGAGAGAGACGAGCTGTTGAAGTTTCGTTTGATCGATCGTCGCCTTTTAGCAAAACGTTCCTCTCACTTTGCATATATTTTTTGGTGGCTTCAACAGGATCAGTCTGGAAATAGCTGCAGGAGGAACGCAGCGATGTTCTGGCTTGTTGGCCAATATTCGCGCAGTCTCTTTTAACAGCTTTGAAAAATGACAGATCGATCCTTGAACGTGTCGCTGCCTATTAATTCCCAAGCTCGATCGTTTTCTACTGCAACTCTCCTCCTATTTAGCTCCGTTTGTTCTATAGAGAAGCCTTTACCGAGTCATATAAAATATTCGTGAAACGTCCTTCGGTATCTCCGAGAGTGACTGCTACAAAACAGCTGATTTTCCATCCCAAGGTGTTACAACAATGTAAATGACTTTTTAAGGAATTGCCAATACCAGATTCATTGCACAACAAGCCTGCATAAACCACAGCGATTAATGAAGGAATAAATTAAAAATGAGCGAACCGACGAACCGACGTGATGCCAATATCTCAGCTCAGCCAAAGACCTATATAAGAAAACTCGATAAATTCGTTGCAGAAACAATATAGTTATATGTATACACGACGGAGGAAAACAAACGATGTTTGGAGATCGAGCCTTCAAGGAGCAAAACCAGTCGAGTAATATACTGGAATGGAGAAAAACGAATCGATGGCTGGAGAATAATCGATGAAGGAAAAAGTACGATAAACCATTTTCCAGTCACGTGTGTGTGCATATATATTGTATACACGTATAAGGTTTGAATTTGTTAAAAAATGAGTGGTACAGATCAATACTGAAACAACACCAAAAAATCTGAATAGAAACACAGTTAACGTTACTGTAAAAATTTATTTCTCGAAGATCGTCGAATGATCGTCGCTGGAAACGCGGGGATTTTTTTTTCAACCGCGCGTTCTGACCAAAAGAAACGCGCGAGAACCGTTATATTTGCGAAGCGCGTATCGAACGCGTAAAGCGATGACGTCATCGTGCGTAATTAAGCCGAGGTGGGTACAGTTCGTAGGAGTATCGGTTAATTTGGTGTCGCGCGAAGAAAAATGCTTAAGAAATTTCACCTCGTCAAACTTTTTGCCTCGGAAGGAATCGAGTGGAGAGAGAAGTCTCTATATACGCGTCAATGATTATCCACGAGTGGCGATCGAGCAGCAACGCTGTGATCGCTCCGAACGCTCTGGGGGGGGCTCTCAGGTGTCTATGGGCAATTCCACTCGCAACTGTTGATTTTTCTCCCTCTTATCTCTTCTCGTTCCTTCTCCATACACTCCTCGCAGTGTCGCAGTCCTCGGCGGGAGCGCGTCTGCCAACGACGAGGGTCGGTGCAATGTCAGCCATTGTGTCCACGTAGTTTACAAACAAAACTCTAAAAATAACACTTGCTCCTTTCCCGCCCAATTTAGAAACTCGCGTCTGCTCTGCTGGACAAGAGACTAATAATTCAAACACAAGACCCCTTTGGTAGTGATACGTTCACCTTTTTTCACTCGAGTCAAAATTATATGCTAAATATGAAAGAAAAAACAGAAATGACTCAATTATTGCAACGAATGACTCGATGCAAACGGTCGACCAAAAGCGAGTCAATCCGGTTCTGCAAATTATCGCGATAAAGTGTAAAAAATTTAATGGCTAGTTTATTGTGATAAATGAAATTGTCATACTGATGGATATTAAGAGCGATTCCAAGATAGCTTATCGAAAGTAGCGCGTGTTTGTTTTTTTTGGGAATATGAATGGAGAATTCCATGAGAAACTTGCGACTTTTTTAACGTTGCATGCATCTGCGAGAGATGAATAAAATTGTTTGGATTTAATAGATTTTTCTTTCAATATTTGCAATAAACGCTTTAGTTGGTTTTTAATAATTGTTTTATTGTATCAAATTAAATTCACTCTTTTATTTTATATTTTATTCGATTTAAAGAATATTTGTTGAGATTATATATAAAATGTTTCATTGCCAATATTCGAAAGAAGATTTATTTGAATCAAATAATTTCTTTATTCATATTTGATATATATATATATATATATATATATATATTCATGCTGTGTGGATCGCAGTGTCATATGTGGCAAAGTTTTCGAATAAAGAACTAAAAATAAAGACCATGGCTGGGGTGTAAATTGTGCAGATACCGATCGATGTTAAAAGCAATTTTAGCAGTTATCTCGAGTGTTGTATACGTGTGTTAATTTCGTCTTTGAGATTGGTACATTTAGAACTTTATCAATGGAGAATTCTACAAAAAGCTAACGATTTTTCAGTGTATACACTCATCTGTGATACGTATTCGTGGATTGTTAATTACAATGTCAACCGTGACAAAGTTTCCCAATCGAAAACTAGAAATAAGGACAATACTTGGTATATAAATTATACAAATTTCGGTTGATATTAAGAACAGTTTCATGGTTAATTAACTCGACAGTGTTATACGTGTGTTAATTTGTTCTTGTCTAAAATAATGCATGCACATATACAAAACTTTGTGAATGAATACTTAAAAAAATAAGCTATTTTTGAATGGACTATGTGACTGATATACAGATTTCGATCGATATGGAAAACAATCGCAGGATTAATTAACACGATAGTGTTGTACGTTTGTTAATTTCTCCTCTTCTAGAATGTCATATAACTCTGCGAATGGAGAATTCCAGGCGAAGTAGCTAGTGATTTTTTCAACGTGTGCACACATCTGTGATATGTATTCATGGATTGGATGACAATGTCACCCGTGGCAAAGTTTACGAATAGAAAACTAAGAATAGAGAACGTGTGGTTATTATAGTTGCACCGCAGGAGTGTTGATGGAAAATTTGATTCGTAGCAGATGTCGTCGTGCCATAAATGGCTCAGTCAGGTGTAACGTCGTTATGGAACTCGCCGGTAAACGTAATTCCGTTTTGGCACGCTCGTAAAACGGAGATTAGAGATCAACTCCCTTTTCGTGTCGTCTTCAGTTAAAAAGTTTCCTTTGGGTAAATGCAATCACCGTGATTTTGCGATTCAACGATTAAAGCGTGGAAACTTGACCAATCGAAATGGCACTAAAGCGAATGAGCCAAGAGAATTGAAATTATTTGTAAATTGGGATAGTTTCGAAGAAAGGAATTGAAAGGTGAAATATTTCAGGTGGAAAACTGGAGCTTTGCTGTTCTGCAATGTTGAAAGGTAACAGTAGAAAGAAAAGATGTGAAGAAAGAAGAAAGAACAATAATAATTAAAAAGTAGTACAAGTTTAAATTCTTAATTAAAAAGCAAAATCATCTTGTTTCGAGCTTTTCTATTGATTTTACGAATCGAGTGACCCTGTCCTACAGGCTATGTATACATAGCTGTGACAATCAGTCGACTAATAATAGAGCGCTGTTAATTAGCGTATCTTTAATGTTTACTATATAATTTATCGTTAATAAAGGATTAGAGGAAAAGATTGTATTAGCTTTTCTCTCCTTGAAAGACCCTCTCCTCTCTCTCTCTCTCTTCGTGTTTAGGCTGGCTCAATTAATCTAGCAGCAAGCTGTAAATAACAGAGAAATTGAGAAAAATATTCGTTGACCTTTGAGTGGTCGCGCGAGTTGGAGAATGACTACTTGAAATCGTGTTACTTGGAAATTATTAGTTCCAGGGTCCTGGTCGGTCGGTTGGCTACCTTCTTGCCACTTGTGCAATCTTGGCCATACGTTGCTAAATCGACCAGTCTCGGAACGTTTCAAAGTTAAAACGCTCCCGCATTGGCTCTCCGGTAAAAATAGAAATTGCAGTCGTGGCGAGACCTTCTTTTTTTTTAATTCTCCATTTCGCTGATTATCAGCTTTATATAAGAAACCTCGAATGCCAGGCTGGCCGGTCGCCTCCCCCCTCTTGTGCAATATCCATGCAGCGACAGGCTCCGTACAATTTTTAAATAAAAGCGTACGCTTTATTTTTGGAGAGGCAAAAAATATCTATAAACCTGAGTAAGACGATACCATATATATAGCAATACACTGATCTTTGCTTCTAGATGGATGGCTAATTGGACAAGATATCGGAATTTCTCTTTTCAACTGATTTTTTCCCCTCTCTTTCATTAGATTATCAAAAACTTTCATAAAAATTCGTATTTTTCCTTTATATGCTTTTACTGTAAGGTAATTAATAAGACTATTGCACACCAAAACCTATAACTATATTCACGATACTTGAATGTAGATGGATGGGTAATTGAGAAAAATTTCAGAACTCGAGTACTGAGTTGATTTTCAAATCTCTATCATCAGGTCACCGAAAAATTTCATACAAAAATTCAAATCTTTTTTAATGTACTTTTCCTGTTCGATGAACAATAAACTGACAAGACTTTTACAGCAGGTTTAACGATATTCACGATGCTCATGCTTGAAAAGGACTTTGCAAACAGTTCTCGAGGTTCTCGAACTTAACAGTGAAACGCAACGCTCTGGCAGGTGCTAATGGTGCATACCAAATTCACTGTTCAGTCGAGCAAAAAAATGCTTTATTTCGAAAAGAAAGCAGAGCTTGTCGAGAATCTCGATCGCTCGCTAGAAATACTTGCGGTATGAATAAATTTAACGAGAATCTCGGTATGCAAGAGAGAAAAATGTTGCAAAGAGACTGTGTGTGATTATTGAGTTATACTCGCACCGACGCTTTTATTATTCTTTCTTTCTCGGACAAATATAGCACACAATTTCCTCATACTTATTTCCACTTTATCTTTCTCTCATTTGTTTTCTTTTTTCTATTACAAGGGTAGTCATTGTTTCGTAAGTACTGGGTGATTACGAGAAGCTGATTGCTGGAAATTTCCAGCAGAGAAGAAAATAAAGAGCTTTCGAATTGACAGATTGCTCGATAATCTCTCACTGATTTTCTTCCCTTTTCAAGAAGGCACGAACGAGGTGGTTAAAAATTCAAATCAATCTCGAAAATCATCCAAACATTGTGGCAAAGAGAAAGCATATTTTATATAAAGACAGTTACACTCGACCACTTTCGATATCACATATTATTGCAAGGTTGCAAGAAAGAGAAAAGAAAACAAAGTACTACTCACCTTTCTCTTGAAAATTAAACCTGCTCGCTCAAATCACTGTTGATATTATTCAAGGCTCCACAAATTTGCGACATTATTCTTTCCTGTTTTCAGCAGTCTTTTTGCATTTTTTTCTTTCACCTGCTGCTCGGACCTTGAACAGATAAGACGATACGGAAGATATTAACTATAAACTTCAAAGATGATAAAATTTCATTGTTATATCCTATAGAAACTCCCAATCTTTTCAAACAGTCGAATTTAAAACGTTTATACAATTAATCGTGAATGTTGTTCAAGACCAATCGACGAGCTGCTTCTCACGAAAAACAAACAAATCCACTTTTATATAAAAACGTTACTGTATTATTGGTAATTATGGGTTAATTAAACGAAATCCAAATAACATTGAATTATCCGATTTCATGGAAGATTTCAGCATTTATAAAAATTTACCTCGAAAGATAATATAATCACCACTGCATGAAAAACAAGGTTTTACAAAAACATGTATTTATATGAAATTTTCCTCAAAAACTCTTGAATTGTTTGATAATAATGACTTCTGATGACACTTCTTTTGCTCGGATTTCCTGCAATACCGAAAGAAAATCGTGAGTTTGCAACGACTGATGCATACACGAGGAAGTGTCGAAAGAGGAGAGGAGAAAAATGTACGGAAAGGGCTTCAAGTGCGAATTCCTCGGAATTTGGATCGCAGTGGGAAATAATGAGGGGTGAGGATGAGGTGTGTAAACAACAGAGGGGAATATGTAGGACGAAAGAGCGACGAGGCAAAGTTTAGGATGGTGTTTGAGGAAAAAGTGGGACAAGGTGGTCTACAGGAGAGCGATGAATTCGGTCAGATCCGTTCTAATCTTAGTTGGTGCTGTGGGATGGGACGATAGAGCGAGGAGTTGGCCATCGCATCGATGGAGGAGGAGGAGAGGAAGAAAAAGAAGAAAATAATGATTTCGCAAAGAGAATTTGAATATCCAGCGGCACTCAGAGGCGACTGGACTTGGTCTGTCGAGGCGCCGTCCGTCGCTCGACTCTTACAAACGACACGCAGCCTGCTTTTTTCATCTCCTCGACATCGTTTGCTCCTCCTCCTCCCCCTCCTCCTCTTCATCATTGTAGTTTGCATATCGCCGATACCTTCCGTTCCCCCGCACATATACGTTTCACGAAAAAGAGAGAAACGTATATATGCGACACGTGACATTCGCTCTCGTCGTCACGAGACGAGACTCGTTTGACTATGACACGTGTAGCCACGTCTGCGTTGCCATAAGCAAAATCAACTTTCAGCCAGCCTCTCGTTATTATTTTAAACAAACCTCACCTACGTTAAAAAGCCACCTTATTCGCGCGACGTGCTTTAACACGCGCTAAATACAAATTTAATAAAGTTTCGTATGTTTACTCTTTCTTTCAACAACCAATTTTGTTCATTTATGTGTATATGTATGTGTAATGAATTATAATATTTTATTTAAACACAGATGTAAAGCGACCATCTCTGAATAGAGTGTGCAAATGAAAATTTTATCAAACGTATAATCTAGCTGTAATTATTATTTTAAAAATAGACCAGTTCATTAATAGCCACTGGAGTTCTTTTTCCAACCGAGCATTTCAAAGTCTTTTTTCCATATACCAATTTGATTCTCTAGTGGACAATGATACGTTCACGAGGCACTGTCGGTGAGAAAAAACTTGACAAATAAGGTAAATACGATAATGAATATTAAACGTGGAGATTGTGCACGGTTGAAGCAAACAGTCTGAAGAAAAAAAGCGTCGCGACGTAAATTCCTCCCAATTAGATTATCTTAGATTCGCTTAAGAGATTCTTCCGATCAATCGAGCGTTTAATTTGACCCACTTACATATCTTGGCCCGGATTTCTCAAGAACCTTTTAAATCCAATTATCACAGGATTATCTATTTACTTTGTCAGTATTTTCTCGTCAATCAATTCCCTCCTTATTCTTGCTTTATCAATATCGTTTGATTGTTTTACGAGCAAACGTAGCGGATTTCTGTTTATTTCTAAGGACTCGAGCGTGCGTGCTCGTAAAAATCATAAATCGAGGAAATGATTTAAATAAAATAGCGAAAACACATTCAACTAGATTATTACACTTATATATACATTTGTAGAAAATACAGGGGACTCCGGGAATTTTGTGATTCAATATATAATGAATAATTAATTGTGATCTTAATTGCAGTCTTTCGTGATTGTTGTCTATACCGCTTCCTTTCTATCGATTTGTAAACATCCGTAAACGATTTAACAGGGAAAATTTGGTGAATCAGAGATTGCGTGGACAGTTCTGTGAATAAGATCGGTGAACATGTGCCATTCCAAAGGCCAGATTTCCAATGAAGTCAAATGGGTTATTTTGGTTCCGTATATATATACAATATTGGACCTGGACATTCACACGTTGTTTTAATACCATCGTTATGCTAATTAATTCGTAGCATACGATTAGCATACATAGGTTGGGATGGCTAAATCAAATAGGAAAATACAGGAGAAAAGGAAAATTTTAATCAGTAAGAAACGAAATTCTGCACTTGTAAAATCATCACCTTCATTTCGGTATATATGTATATATATAGACATATTTTATACTAGAAATTATTGATTTTGTGGTACTGAAAGGAAAATTTTCGAAAAACACGAAGAGCCTTTTTCGTCAGGAAAAGCTTTTTTTAAATAATTTGAAAAGAATTAATCTTTCCTCAATTTTTCCAACGAGGAGCCTTGAACGTTTGTATATCGATTCTATGTTTTAAGGATCTGCAATGTAATTATTATAAGCTACAATTTTCGATAACGCCGAATTTAAATTGAGCACCAAATATTTATTTATATGCTCGTTTTAATCTACATTATTCGCTTTGGCGAGACGAAATTATCGAAGCGTAACACGACTCAGGCAATAAGAGAATAAAATATAGTAAAGCTTTTACAAACAAAGATGGCAAATGTGAATCGTATATAATGATGCAATATTTATCTTCGTTTGAAAACCAGAACTATTTATAGGATTTACTTGGACAAAAAAAAATATTTAAAAAATAATGATGATTGTCCCGAGAAAGGCTTGCCAGAATAAATTACCGAAAGTCTTTTCCAGGGTGAAATTTACAACTTGGCGCGGTAAGAAAAATATGAAAGAATAATGGAAGCTAAAGAGGTTAGAATCTGTAAATTAAAATAAATGTAAAGAAAATGTTAAGATTAAAATCAATTTCGAGCTGACTGCACCGAATTAAAACAAGAGAAAGAATAGATAATTGTAATTATAACAGTAATATAACAATTTAAATTACAAATAATTATACGAGTGGTTTTAAAGAAAATTACGAAGGAGATCATAGACTGGAATTATATTTTTGTTAATTACAACTTTATCGTAGACAGACTGACGCGTCTCTTAATTATCCAATAATTGGAAGAAAAATTAAAAAATGGACAAAATGTACTTACAAGGTTCTCGGGGCATTATAAGTGATGGATGGATAAAACACGGTATATACTATATATATATATATATAGTAAAAACACAAAAGAGACACGTGGTAAGTGAGGTCCGCTTGTAGTTGATCGGCGCTTTCGTGAAGATTGACACGTTCAATGGCAAAAAGTCGATCTTGACAAGTGTTTTAGGCAAGTTTGGAGTGCTGGCTGGCACCCTTGTGCAAACATAAGAGACACAAGTGGTAATATGGCCACTCGTAAAATCCAAAAATCACTTTTGGCTTAAAACAAGAGTGGGCACGGTTTGCCAGCTGACAATGAGGAGGAGGACAGACTAAATTTGGCAGATCCGCCATTCACTGCAGACTGTACAGTACAAACTTTCCTTCAGGCAGTATCGAATCTTCTTAGCATGGTATCACGGAGCACCTTGCCAAAATATTATTTATTCTCTGGTTAAAAACACGTGATCAGAAGGCAGTTTCTTCATCTATAATTAGATGCATTTAATGGGAAATAATTAGATTAGTAAAGATAATCTAGTATAGATTGAAACTATCCCTAGTTATTTTAGTAATAATTAGATAAATGCAAAAGTAGCATTTTAACTTGACCACGTGTCGTTTTACAAGAATCAGGCGATTGTTTCTTCTACCATCAACTACAAATAATGGAAAAAAACGAGGTAGGTAAACTAAGGATGACTTATTATAGCATAAAGAAAGACGTAGTAGTTGGCCAAACATGAGATGATTTTTTTTCAACTAGCCACGTGTCGTTTTAAAGTATTGGGTGATAGTTTCATCGATGATCAGGTGCCACTAATGGGAAACAATTAGATAACTAACGATAATTTATTATAACTTGAAAAAATTCTTTGTGATTGCAGTAGTAATTAGCTATACGTAAAAGAGACATCCTAAACTGACCACACGTGTTATTTTACAATTTTTAGACGACTTTTCCTTCTATGATAAACTGTAACTAATTGGAAACAATTAAATAACTAATAATAATAATCTGCTATGCTTGAAAAAATTCTTGGTGATTGTAGGAATAATTGGCCAAACGTAAAAATGACTCTCTAAACTAACCACGCGCGTGTCGTTTTACAAGTCTTAGGTTATTTTTCCATCCACGATCAATTACAACTAATGGGAAACAATGAGATAAAACAACAATGTTGTATTATAGCACAAAAATAGATCGTAATAATTGTCTAAATATAAAAGAGTCATTCTAGACTGGCCACGTGTCGATTTAGAAAATGTAGGCATTTTTTCATTCTACCATCAACTGCAACTAATGAGAAACAATTAGATATCTAATGATAATCCACTGTTGCTTAGAAAAATTCCTTGTGTTCGTAGGGATAATTAGCTAACTTTAAAAATGGCACTCTAAATTAACCACGTATCGTTTTACAAGCTTCCGGGTATTTTTTCATCTATCATCAACTACAACTAATGGGAAACAATGGGATAAAACAACGATGATCTATTACAGCATGAAAATAAATCGTAATAATTGACCAAGTATAAGAGAGTCGTTGAAGAATAGCCACGTGCCATTTTACAAGTATACGTTATATACATTACAAGAATAATTCGCATTTGTTTGGGGGAAGCAGACGCGAATCAGATTATTGCCGAGGTTTATTAACGTCAGAGAAGATTCCGTTGTTTGGAGAAGCCAATGCAGCTCAACACATTTATGTTTATTCACCGTTACTCCAAATATCTGCCAGTGTAAGTATTGTGAAATGTTTCATCAACTCCATCTTCTTACTCCAAACGAATTGTGTATTTCAAACATGGAAAATTTTATTTATGGAAGAATCCACGTTAGGCGTTACACCTCGTTAATAGGCACCTGTTAATAAGCTACTATAACATATGCTTATAGTTCCATTTTGCAAAACTATAACTATAAAGTGTTTGCATCCATATTTCCACTTGCTTCGAGACTTTTCAAAGTTAGCATTTAGAATCTCTCTTTTTAACAATTTTGTACAATCGATACTTCCCGAAAAAACTAGAGAAAAGAAGGTGTGTATCTCCTCAACATATAAGGAGAAGCTGTAACATGATTTCTGTCAAAGTCAAAATATAAAGCATTAATTGCATTAGGTACGTGATGACAATCAATTCTGGATTATCCAGAATCAAATTGCGTGAGCTCTGCGCGATTCCACCCCGATTTAAATTCAATCGGAGTAAATCCTATCGAATCAGAAGTGTCATTGATGAAACGTCGAATGTGTCGTGTAAATCAGACAATAATAATTGATAGTGGCAGGTGATCCTCCTCTGTTTGACCTTCTAACGGAAATTCATCGCCGAATGGGCTAGAAACTAGTTTACAGAAGAGAAAAGAAAACGTTTTAGGATTCTCGGCGAATCCGGAAGTGAGTTGGAAATTTATAGTTCCTCTGCCTTTTTGGCTGACTTGGTAAGCTCGATGGGAACAAAAAGGTAAATAGTTGGGTTGAAATGTTTCGGAAAGGAGAAAAGCTTGAAATCTTCGTAGCCTTTACACTTATATAGATTATAGCCCAATAAATCTTAGAATAATAATACAACACTGAACTACTGCTGGTATTATGATATATGATCCATGCATATATTTATTTTACGCCCATAGATTACAGTTCGGATAGTTTATTGCTGAAAAGTCATTGTTTGATGATTGGAATTGCGTAAGACGCGAGTTCTAGTTACGACTCATAAATAAGAAAGTAAACATCGTTTAAAATGTTTCGGGATAAACTCTCGAACGAAACGCGTAATTTCAAGAGAGCAGAACTCGATACTTTATAATGTAATCTTGCAGAGTTGGACTAGTTTTTCCCGAATAGTTGTGGAATTTACAATTTGTCTTTTACAGTAGCCCTCCTTGTTTTTATCAATATCCTAATTTTCCCGTGGCATTAATTTGCATGCAAATATCGAGGTTTGCAGAATTCATCGAATAAATTGATTTCGAGAGGGAGACTTTACGGCGCCATTTTTAAAAGACCACTTCCTCTCCAATGGGACACAATAAACGTGTTATTTAACCGCATTGTACCAAATGACGATTCATGTGGAACGTTGCTGGTATAAGGTCGAGCCTAACCAGGAAGTCGATTCTAACAAAAATCGCACCCGCGCTCAAATCGCCTCATTTCCAGCTTTCAGCAACAACAGGTTTTTCGACTTTTTCCAGATTCGAACTTTTATACCACAAGACCATCCGTTCGTGTAAAACGAGCATCGCTGAGAAAGTTTACCACACTTGAATTCCTTTTTTTCTTTTCACTCGCTTCTAGTAGTGCACTCTATACAGAGTCTATCGCTTAAAACTCTCCAAAACAGCCACGAAACACAATAAGTTTGTCTTATCTACTTAACTGTTAAAGATATCAAAATTTTACATAAAACTCCTTTAAATGCAAGTATTACGAGGTTTTAAAAACGTCTTAAGCAAAAATTTAACATCATTATTTAGTTAGGGAGACTCTTCTTTTCATATCTGTGCTCTGAAGCGTTTTAACTGTCGGACCCTGTACATACAGGGTCCGACAGTTAAAACGTCCCAGAGCATAATCCACGAAGACGCGCATCTCAAAAACTATTAAAAATGTTAAAAATTTACATACGACCTTTTTATATGAAAATATTAGGACGTTTCGAAAACATTTGTTATATGTACAATTGTCTCTCATATCGCTTATAATTTTTGATATATCCGTCTTCTTGCGTCTATCTTCTAGGATGTTTCAACTACGGGACGGACCCTGTATAATAGGTTAAATAGTTGGTCAATGAAGAGGAAATTCTGGCAAAGGTGACATTCTCTGGTATCGGAAATGAGACAAGGACGTTGAAATCGTAGCATTGGTCGAGTGCAGTTTATATATATATATATATATATATATATACATATACATATAGGTGTGTAGTGTGTAGGAGGTTGATGAAAAGAGACTGCAACAACAGTGGAATCATTTCATGCGATTATGACACGTGACAGTTGAAATACTTTTATCGCGTGTAACTTGGAAATAGATATAGAAACTTGCTTCCGTTAAACGCGATATAGTACATTTGGAGGATCACGATTCCTGGCCATTTGCCCGATGCTCTGTCCGTTCTTTCAGCGTGTATTTTATTGCCCGTCGTAAATCATGGATTAAATTTCATGCAGGACCATGTTCTGCCAAATTGATAAACCCGTAAAATTGTCCATTTACCCTCAGAGCTTCCTACTTACTTTGGAATATCAATCCTACGAAAAGGGGAGGGGACCAAATCTTATGCGAATCAAAAATGAAACAACGCACCCACGACTATTAATAATGTTTGTTCTTGTAAAATATAATTATCAACTTTTGGTTTCATATTCGCCTGGAAAGCGATCATTGCGGTAGAAAAATGAACATATAGTGTTACTGGAAATGATCGTATTTCGAACTGTTAACAAAAAATTAAGTTTATTCAGGTTCCAGGGGTCACTGACCTCGGCAGTTCTTATGTAAAATAAAATAGAAGCGTGCGTTTTCAATGACGCAGTTTATGACATTTTGGCATGGTCGATTAAAAAGAATCGATTATTCTAGTATACATAGTCCAGTGTGGCTGAACCAAGACCCATTGGAGAATCCAATAAGTCAGAGGGCATATGTATAGGTCGATGATGGATCATCAATTATATCATTCGTCGTTCCAACGGTTCCAATCAACTTAGTCGTTTTTAAAAATTCATAATAGTGATTTATTCATAGTTATGCGTAAGAATAGAAAAGATAGTGAAAATGATGAATTCGACTAATCGATGGAAAATCGTATATGAGTGATTTGGATTTGATCTTTGGTAAATTTTGTGCAGAGTTGGGGGATATGGATATTGCGGCAGGACGTTCGAAGATGAGAATTGGCCACGTGCAGCAATTTAAGACAGTTGAGAGACGGATAAAAGGCTGGCTCGTGGCCATAGAGAGCATCGGGAAAATGCTGAGCAAGAGTTGAGTCAACAGTTCAGGAACGAGCGCGTGTTGATGATGGAAGTGGTGGAAGTCAAGCCCAAGGACACGCGTTGGACCTCTCGCGAGTGATTCCCAAGCAAACCCGAGACATTCTGAAATTTTACACTTGATTCTCTACCAGACGAAAATTGATAACTTATCAGATTCAGACAACGTCCACGCGTCCTCTTTTACAACACGTTACTTGAAGTACAACGCAAAAATCTCTCCAGTGGAAAACAATTCTGTAAACTTGGAGAAAACTTTATTATTGTATTAGAGAAAATTTCTTCGTATACGTTCTCTTATATTTATTTATACCCTTAATATTAGTTAAAAGGAAAAACTTTTTCAATCATGAAACTTTGAACATTATTATATAAAAAATATAACAAGACTCTTTATTATGATATTCAGACAACGTTCCCGCGAGTCTTTACAAGAAATTATACGACGCAAATCTCTTCTTATTAAGAAAAAATTATGTAAACCTTGAAAAATACTTTATTACTATATCAGAACATTTCTATATACATGCACACTTCTGTATTTATACATAACCCCTTAAATATTAATTTATAGAGCAAACTTCCTGAATCATGAAACTATAAGAATTACTAACAAATATCCCAGACTCTTTGTTACAATATATACTATATAATAAAGCCTGAACCTTGAAAATCTACCACAATAGAATTTATTAATGTTTCGCAATCCTTATTTTCCACAAAATCCTAATTACTCTTTCTGTTTTTTCACGACCAATGCAACTGCAGAATTGTACAACTTGTTTTGTATTAATAATAATTGTACAATGGTCAACCAATATTGATTTTATTTCCCATCAGTTAATTAATAACATAAAACAAATTTAAAACAACGATATTTGTATTAAAACTGGCGAGAAAATGGTTTTCGTTGATTTGTAAATACAAATCTCAGGGAAATATTTGTTGTTACGTCCCGGATGGATCGTAACGACGATTCCAAGGGGCAAATATTTATTGGAGCATCGTCAGAGAGAGTTGATATTTGTTCTCGTTGCAGAATTGCGGAAGCTTTGTTTTCCCCTGTCGTTGACACACGATGTATTTTGGTGGGCAAGGAAACGCGATCGTTACAAAAATACTAGTAGAAAACCAATGGGCGCTCGTCAAATGACGTAATTCGAGCGTAGTGAACGGTAGACCCTTTGGGAATTTCCAGGTACCGCTCTTCAAATAAATAAGCAAAATTTACGAGTTCGTTCGGAAAGTCTATGAAAATTGTTGATACGATCCGTCGAAAAGCCCTTTCGCTCGTTCCAATCAAAGCAAATTTTCACCGAGCTCACGGTTCTCAAACAAACCTCTTTGGGATATTATTATTCAAGCGCAATTTCACACACTTGCATCTAATTCGTCTCTCAGTTGAAATTACCATTTTTTATAAGCTTAATCATATAGCAATACTTTAGTTATAGTCTGTCATTACTTTTACATTGCTAAATCGATGATTAATATTAATGTAATTGTTATAAAGAAAAAGGCTCTATCTTTTTGTGTATTTTATTTTTCATAGAAACAAATATTTTATACCCTACATTTTTCTGAAAATAATTAATAAAGAAAAGTAGATAAATGAAATTCTAATGCTTTAGTGTATAAATCGTTTCTTTACAGTAAAATCGAATGGTGCTTATTACTAAAGTAAAGAAAATTATCACAAGTGCTCGTTTGTTGAATTAGCATCCATCAATTATCGCAATAATCAACCAGTGTGAAGTTAGCACCCCAAATTTTAAAAATGGAAAAAAACCAAACAGTTCTTGTACCACCCGGACAAGTTCTACAGTTTCTTGCTATTTTTCAGAAAAGTTCTGCAGATTGAACTCGAATAACTATAAAAAGATGATTTGGGGTGCCAACGTCACTTTCTCTAATATTCAAACACTTAAATCCTTTAAACTAAAAGTCCTATCGATAAAAACTAATAGACCTAGCTATAGAACTCTTCAGGGTGCCATTGGAACTCTAGTTAAAAATCGAAAATTAAAAAACAAAATTTTTAAAAAATTTTAAAGGATTTTTTTTAAATTTTTGATTGTTAACTAGAGTTCCAATGGCGCCCTAAAGAGTTCTATAACTATGTCTATTAGTTTTTATCGATAGGACTTTTTGTTTAAAGGATATAAGCGTTTGAATATTGGAGAAAGTGAAGTTGGCACCCCAAATCATCTTTTTATAGTTTTCGAGTTCAATCTGCATAACTTTTTTGAAAAAGAGCAAGGAACTGTAGAACTTGTCAGGGTGCTACTAGAACTGTTTGATTTTTTCCATTTTTAAAATTTGGGGTGCTAACTTCACACTGGTCAATAATCACTCGGATCAAGATTCAGCTATCGTAAGATTGCACTCTATAAGTTGCATAGTTTCCAAAAATCTTGCTGCATCAATCATTGGAATTACCAATTAAATAAATGACCTAATTCAATTCAACCAATCTCCATTAAGAAAATCTGTATGGGATTAATCCTATGAGGAATAAAATTCGATTCCGCAGAGCTCCAAACTCAATCGATGATTGAAAAGATAAAAGAATGTGATCAATGCTCGACGAGCTTTGACGTTATCAAAGCTACTTTCCTTTAATAAATTAGGTAATCTAGAAGCAAATGAATTGGTTTAATTTCAATTAAAAAGTGCAATATGTAAAAGATCGAGTTAAGGAAAATATTCAGTTAAAATGGTAATGGCATTTTTAATAATATATAAACGTGTTTTAATTTGCCACAGAGTGCGTATATATATATATACAAATTTATTAATCTTCGAAACTATATATGAAACATAATCTTTTCTATAAATCTTTTTTGAATTTAAATAAAAAGTACTTTCATAAAAGTCTTTGAAAAAAAATCGATATCTCTTGTATTTACAAAGATAAACGAATTTGTACGTCTATGCTCTAGGGCGAATTAAGCGAACCACCCTGTACATAAAAACATTCGCAGTAAGAACATTGGAAATTTATTACAGATTTGTCGTCAGAGTGTTAATTTTTCTATATTTAAATGTGTTGCCTTCTTCACGTGTGTCATAAGTGTCTTAATCATTTACTGAATAACGAATCACGTGTCTCGACGGTCATTTTATTCGAAAAACGTGAGCGATTATCGAGTTGGCGAATTGAGTACCACCTGCGAAGAGACCAAAAATTGCATTCGAGCACGTCCAAAATCATGAAAATTTTATCCAGCCATATTCAAGATTGTTTTCACGATCAAGCGTGCAAAAACCCAATAGAATGGCCTCTTGGATACAATAAAATAATAATCAAGTAAAGTTTAACGAGTCTCAGTACACTGAGGAATATATCTCCATTACATTTTTTCCTCTAATTCTGTAATTCACGCTCGCCCGATTTTATTAATATTAATTATTGTTTATTAGATTACCTATAAAGCTTAAAATATAAAATACACTCTGTTATAATCAAACAATTTATCTTTTTAAAGAAAACTGATAGTAAATCGGTAAGTTCGTTTGATGATCAATGACGTTGATGAAACGTTCAATACTGATTAGGTGATTGAGGAAAGAGAAAAAGAGATATAATTGCTATTTTTATTCCCCTGGAACGATATATCGCGAATAATACGTGACTTAATGTAGATGGAGAGGAAAATTAACGTAATTGCAGTGTACGAGATGTATATACCTAAAGTTGGTCAGCTGGTTCGTTGAACTAGAAAAACGATCTACATAGATCACATTAAATTGATTCAGATTTTTTTTTATTCTCCTCTTCTCTTGGAATTATCGTGCATCTGTTCTGATCAATTTTCCTATCTCGACACGCGCGTCAAGAAATCCATAAAACAAACTAAATCTTCTGACATTCATTTCCGTCACTCGATCCTCGGTTAATATTTGCCAAAGTAAATATAAATATAAAATGATATATATATGAAATAAAAACGAATAAAACATCAAATGTACAAATACTATTAAGCAAAAATAAACTATATCTATAGTATATATTCTTTATTTTCTCTGTAAAATCTTAAGATACTATACTTGTCAAAATTAAAAATATATAGTATATTACTCTATGCATGTGTATATATGCAATACTTATTGTACAATATGTGATATCATCTTATATTTGTTATCGTCATGCGAGGTGGTAAAGCAATATTTGCCGAGATTACGTCAAGTGTTATAGTGAAAGATGAGACGAAGAATAAAGAATTCAATTGTGTATAACTATATCGAAATATTAATCTTCTAACTGCATGTGACCAAATAATAATTTTTCAATCATCGAAATTAATAGGATTGCCCTAAAGAAATCGGAATGATCTATTTGATATGGATTATCGATCATGAACAACAGAAACTTAACAGAAGGACGTTACGTAATAATTCCTATTATGAACACTACAAAATTTTATCTGGAGCATTTTATTTATCCAATTATTTTATTTATTCTTTTAATCATTTATAATTGTCTTTTGATAAATAATTGAAATTCTTCTTCTGACATTTTTCGCGAAAATTTGTATGATCCAACTTCGCTTTCTACAATAACCTGTAGATATTTTTAAGGAAAAAAATTGTATCGTGTAAGTGGCTCATCGGAATACGATGGAATGAGTCTACGTTTGAAGGGAGACCGGGGTTAAGTTCCAGTGACCGTCTGAATTCATCGGTTATATAGCCAATGGACTTCGTAACTTTCCGATTAAGTCACGTTCCATGCATGTGGTAGTTGGACCACAATTGGAATTAATTCATGAGGGTATTAATGATTCAATGGAATAATTCCTCTAAAATGCACAAAAAATATTAGACTCGTTTATATAGCATAATATTCTGTAGAAAAGTTTTGATTAAAGAAAAAGTTTTATAATTATGAGAGAGAGAAAGAGAGAACATTTTAAACTGTTGAGAAAAGTCTTGATTAGCAATTTTAACAATCATCGTTTCTATTTCGATTCACGTCGCAATAGCACGATCTAGTGAATTTTACGAGTACAAAAAATTTCGTGAAAGTGAAATTGACGAGGATATATAAAAGCAAGGTAATAAAAATGTTTAGATTATATTGAGCGAAAGTGCAGTAAACAGTACGTGCAAATTGATTTCAGGAACGTTTTTAACGAGAGGGAGGAAGAGAGAGAGAGAGAGTAATTATACCAAGCATAAACATAAAAATTCCTCTCTTTTCTTCATCGTTCTATTTTTATTATTTTATTTCCATGTGTGGAGAATTGCAGTTGAAATTTCATTTGAATCTTCTCATCTTTGAAAATTCTACTCGTCCATCTTAAGGATACACGCGTTATAGATCGAGCGAATATACGTCGCAACGCTAAATGCGAATCAAATAGGAACTCGCAATGCACGAACAAAATTTCTTTAACCAGTATCACGTTGTTAAGACGTGACATCAATTAAATAGCGTCAAACGCAGATTTTCCACTTTCATCTATTATTCGCTAATTGCACATTATTCAAATTTCATTTTAGTCTTCCAATTGTTTAAAGTTCCATTCGTCCATCTTTAGGATACGCGTTATATATCGAGCGAATATACGTCGTAATGCTAAACGCGAATCAAATAGGAACTCGCGATGCACGAAGAAAATTCCTTTAACCAATATCACGTTGCTAAGACGTGGTGCCAATTATAAGTCGAAATAGCGTCAAGTACAGGCTTTCCACTTTTATCTATATTTTTCGCGTGTTGCACATTAACAGATAAACGAGAATTGCACAACGACGTTGTTGAACAATCGTGTACTTGTTACTAGTCATCCCTTTTTACAAGGAGATACAAAAAAAATCTGTGAAAACTTGGTGCATGTAAAAATACCCTCCTATTTTCATTTGGAGTCCAAAAATAAAAATGAAGGAATTCTTGGCAAAATAATAAACTTGCCACTTTCATATACGAGATATGAACTTGAGGAAGTTTCATAATGGCTTTATGCACTTCCGCCAATTTTCTCTGAATTATTCAATTTCGACTTACGCGCGAAAGTTGAAACGCAAATCGATATAAATACGCAATTATATTAAAGCCGATTAAGAACTTAAATTTATATATACCCATTGAATAAGTAAAGTATATTTATTAGGGGCTAACATAATTATTAATATACGAAACTTTGTGCTTGTATTATATGTTGTATATATATATATATATATGTATACATCAGTGTATTGAAACTGAAGAAGCAAAGTGCACTCTACAAAAATGAATGGTTAATAAATTTCTAGCAATTCGTATAATAATCAGTTCTATAATATTCAGTTTATAAACACAGATAACAATTCCTGCTTATAATTCAGAATGAATCTGCAAAATTGCGAGATATGAATATGAAATAATCGTTATATGGAGCAGTTTAACTGCATGAATCATTGATTGACAAAATTAGATCTGCTGTTCTAAATTTTCATATCAGTGGGAACGATTGGGGTATAAAATTTAAATTTTAGTAAAGTTCCTGGAATTTCAAGAGTGATTTACACGCGCGATCAGCCGTGCCACCAAGTTAATGCAATAATAAACGTTAATGATAAAATCAAAACCATTTCACTCGAATGATTCATCATAGAAATGACTGTTAAAAGGAAAATCAGCCTCGTTCGAACAATTGCATTGGAGAACGCTTTGTGCATATTTAATTTACCTCTGCTAATAGTGCTAGTCGCGCCAATTATTATAAATCCAGAAAAAATTAGAGAGAGAAGATGCGCTGTGTGAAATTCGATGAAATCGTGTTTGGAAAATTTTGTCAACTTATCATCGCATCTCTCGATATTCTTTCCGTTTTATATAGCAATTGGATGGTTTCGTAGTTGGTCAATTCTCGACTTACCATCGATCAAAAATGCAATTTCGTTTTAAAAATAGCTACAGCGAAAATTGGAGAGTCTCGAGCTGTGTAATTGCGTGCTATCAACTTCTTCCCGTAACGTCCATGGCATTGTAATCATCCGAGCTTATCGTGCTAGAAGCAACATTTGTCATCCTGTTGCACAAAAGCTCTTACAAAACGTGTCGAGGACGACTAAACAAATGCATCATATTATTCCCAAAAATCAGTATAAACGATCAGGATTATTTTCACGACTAGCTTCCTTCCGATAAACGCGTAATAATATAATAAAGTATAAAAGAAAGTCGTTGTGCAGTACTTTCACAACGAGTCAATGTATGACTCTTCTGGGTTTGACGTTGGTCGTTATCACTGGACAATTGAAAATAATTTCTTTGAAAATTGCTGCGAATGTCATTTTAATAAAATATCGATTTAGTATATATATATATATATGTTTATGTCAATGACTCTTTTCTCTAAGTGATATGAATTTATATATGCGCGTTGTATGATTTTTATCGCTGAGGAAGTGATGTAAGAATATTTCATGGAAGTAGAGTAAGATGAGAAGAAATAGGTCATATGAACGCCTCAGTGGAATTATGCGAATAATATATATATATATATATATATATAACACATATTGGACTCTTTTGTTTCCTTATTTTCAAAGAAAATGAAGAAAATCGTTTTGGAGAGAATTATAGGAGGAAGTAATAAAATGTAACAATAGAGACTTTGTGTTTGTGTCAATGACACGATGGCAGTGGCATTGGTCGTTATCGCAGAGGCACGATTTGCGCCGTAATCGTCGGCACAGATCGTGCGGCACATCGTAACGGTGAATTGGGTTAAGGCGAGTGAGAATCACTGCTGACCCGGTCAGATTCTTATCTGCGACTCTTTTAATACTGCCCTCTTAACTAGAAAAGCATGAAAAAGCTTTTCCATCCTCGCTTTATCCGGACCTCCCCCCAATCAATTTAACTATTTTTTGTAATTCCTCAAAATTCACGCTCTCCTCTTGTAGCGAGATAGCAAAAATTTTAGCTTTATGTATTCTTGAATTCGACGAACGATCAGTGTTAATTTTGTGATTGATCAATTAACTGAGAGAATGTAAAAAATCTTGAGAGGGAAATTTGTAGGTCTCATCAGCAGGAAAGTGAACGAATATGGATATACAACTGCGGTTTAAAGTAGTGGAGAATCTTTGATCACAAGTGGAAAATCGGGTGATTCTTATCAGTCGTGTCAGTGGAGAGTCGAGCACAACAGTGTTTTAGCGTGTGAACTTGTTGCATGGTAATTTTCCGATCGTGATCGACTTAAGACGATTGGAAGAGTTCACTGGAACGTACAATCGAGTCATACAAAGTTACGATTAATTATTTTTTAAACGACTTTATAGTTTCCTCGGCGAAGATAACCCGTCGCTAATGAAATTTTACCAAATAAACAAACACGCCTCGTATCGCACAATCTTTATCGCGCTATTCTTACGTAGCAACAATAATAATGATAATAATAGTAATAGTGTAACCATTAAACTAACGAAGAGAGAGAAATTCCGCAAGTACATTAATTAAATTCCCATGTAAAATTGGGCAAATTCAGTCGTTGAGTAAATATGAGGTGGAGCGTGTTCGGTCGTTATTAATAAACGGACGGAAAAGCGTATAATTAAGATGCAAAAGCGTTCGAATTCTCTTAATTTTCTGCAATTTTTAGCACGCGATATTTCAGACCCCCTCCCCCCTCGAAAGCCTCTCGATGAATTCGAGCATAGAAAGCGAATATTTCCGAGAATCAAATTATCCAACGAAATGAACTCCGAAACTGCGCAGGAACGAAAAGTTTTTCTCGCCAGGTGAAATAAAAACGACCTAAAAGTTATCGCGTCCCCCCTCTTGGAACAAAGAATCGAATCTTCGAGGCACAGACTTTGTGTAAAAAATTAGCGAGAGTAAAAATTGCATTTCCACAAAAAAGTAAACTCTCGAAATTGAATCGAGTCCTCTGAACCAATTGGTTTTTGCGGTTCGTCTAAACGGACAATGGCTGTATTGAGTTTTCTGCCAAATGTGGTAGAAAACTGAGGTTTACGTTGTGTAGTTGCTTACATTTTTTCTTCGCTTCTAGAAATTATTGGCGTGGGACAAATGGGCAGACGCGAAAACACTGGTGAGAGAAGGCGGCCATTTTTTTGTATGCCTCGCGCTACGAAGAAATCGATAAGTTTCGAATAACACTCCGTGCTTGGACACGTTGGATCTTGGTGAGAATACTTATTACATCCAATATTTCCATTACGGATATTACTGCCATCATTAACATTACTGCCAATATTATCATTATTACCACATACAATTAGTGTCGTCGTAAATCTCACTAGCGACCGGTTTGAAGAAAAAAAAGACAAAGATAAAAAAGCGTGATAATGAAATTCTCCACAGCTGTTGATCTAGGCGTCTCAGCGCGACGTTATAGTTGTATCGACAACAATTGTATTTAAATCAACACCGGTTGGTTTTTTATTTCTTATCGAGAATAAAACGCTTCGATAACCGCATGTGCGCGTGAAAATTCCACCAAGATATTAGCAGATGTTGATGGTCAATTACAATTTCGCGAATGCTAAAATTGATTAATTCTCATATCGCGCCCTGGCTGAGGCAACGTCCCGATGAATTAATGCAACGAATAGAGAAGATTGCGACTCTGGCTTCGAAAGAAAATTACGTAAGAGCCTCGGAAGCCTCTGAACTTTCTAAACGTATAGTACGTGCAGGGACGGTTGCTACGAATTAAATTTTTGCTTCTTCTATTTTTAAACGGCTTAGCAGGAAGTGCAAGGTTGAGAACAGGAACCATTTTAGGTTATAGTCAAATCGCCATTTCTCGAATTGAGTTTTAGTCCACTTGACCATTTTTTTCCATCTGAAAATGTTTGGAGACTCTCATGTTCTAATAATAATATACGTACAGATATACGCTAGAGTAGAGCAGAAGATATTGGGTATGAGGGGGGCGGGGGACGTTCCGTGAGGCGAGCTTCGATTTTTCATTAAGCGAATCAAACTGGGATAGGAGAGGGCATATCGCGTCCGCCATCCACGTCAAGTGAACCGAAACGGTGATATTCGCATTTCTCGCACGACGCGATAGACAAAGATCTTTTGTCCTGCTCGAAACAAATTCATTTCGTCGAATTGACCATCCCTCGGTGTTTAATTCCGTTGGCCCTTGGACCATTCTACTTGGTTTCTTTCCATGACGAAATTTTCGTAATACATTTGTTGATTTTACTCGAGAATTTTAATGGACGCGTTCGAGACACGAATATGACGAGCCACCAGATGTTTGTTAGCGTTTTCCCTGCGGGGAATTTCGTTCGTGCAATACCCGAAGCTTACTTTGAGCTTTCCGGACAAGTCCGGATACTCCGACAGTGCTATTAGCTAGTTTTGTTAGTTATATCAGAGCCCCGGGGTCTTCTGCTGACGCAATGCCATCAACGAAGCTTGGAAACTTGCAGCTTTTACTGCACGCTAATAATGTACGGAATTAAAAAAGGGGATAGAAAGGTCATTGAACCGACGGAACTAAATGCTTTAACAATGCTCGATGAGGAAATCATTTCCTCTTTGACCAGCAACGGTCATTCTTAAAGCTTGAACGCCCGAAAACCGGAAGTACTTGGCAATTACTACCTTTTTTCTTTTGCCAAACGTTTAAACTGAATTTTATTACAGCTGAATAATATATAAGAGCTTTACATCGGACTAAAGTGTTAAACAAACAGGTTTTTAATTTTTTCAAAAGGGTATTTGAACCTTTCTTTTGAAAAAAGAGGGATATGATTATTTTCCTCAACAGCGAGTAATTTAAAAAAGCGCCAAAAGTACTATATACTGTACTTAGCTGTTTTCTGATTCCTCGTTATTTTATTTTTGAATTCAGTTTATTTAATCAAAATTTTATAATAAAATCAATCAGTTTTGTTAGGAAAAACAATTGAAAGTAACTTCTTATACACGAGGACAAAGACCCTGAGGAATCTTCATTTTTTAATTTCTTCTACTTCCAAACCTTGCATTTCTCCTAAAAAATGAATAACTGTGTTGAATTATCTATAAGAAATATAAATAAAAACAATTTATCCAACTACTTAAAAATAAAAATGTAATTTGAATTGTTTCAGTTGAAATTATTTGCAATCAAGGAATATTATCGATCTGTAATTTATCATTCATTTTACAAGAATTTGTTGACAAACCATTTCTCTCGTTTAATTATCTATTTCATTATAAGGTAGTAAACGGTTTACTGTTTTTTTTTTTAGAAATTTATGTCGCGTCCCGTTCAAGAAAACTACCGAAAGCGTGTATCCGGTCATTCTTTTCTACCGTCAAACCCGCGGTAAAACTCGTTAAACCTTCACGACTTTTCCTTTTTTCACCAAACGAACAGGCTAATCTGACTTTTGTTCTCTCTCGGTTCAGTGACACTTTTTAACCGGCGTAAAGGATACTTGCCACAATTGTTCTTCACTCTCGATGGACACGCGAAAGTGCATCCAATGAAAAACAATTCACTCCTCGCTAATCTCATTGGCCGTGCCAGGCTCGAGATAAAAAATATGATGCAATTCAGCGAAATAGCTCTCTCACTTTACACCACAATTACGAGCTGTGCTCGTTAAAAAGCGTTCTTTTGACAACAAGAAAAAGTGCAGGATTGATGTTGGCGATCGATGCGCTCTAGCATTTCTCTGCTAAAATTAATGCCGTAATTGAATGAAATGAAATTACGCAATTTGATTATATTCGAGGTGTATGCGTTGTGCTAACTGCTTTCATGAGAGAAACACAGGAAGGGAGGGGGTTTGCGATGTACATAATACTACGACTAAGTAATGTTTTGCCGCATACTCTAGCGCGAGTAAAAGTAAAAGCATATCTTTCACTGGTAGCTGAACAACTACCTAACCGTAATAACTCAACAGCTGACTTGTGTCAGAATAATTCACTTACCGGTAAGAGAAGGATTACGGTTCTATTTGAGTGACGAGTCTTCGAATTTCAGGTAGCGTAGATAATTTTTGACGTTGACCCTCGGTCAATGCTTTTTGAGGCAGGTCAAATGACAGTTTAGTCGGGTTTTTTCAGGCTATCTTCAAAAGTTCTCATTTAGAAAGCCTGTAAATCCCAAATCAAACTTCTAGCGTCGAATCTCAAAGCAGCGATGATTGGCTGGAACATCAGCCAATCAAAAACGGGATAGACTGATTATCGACGAGTGCAGCCAATAGCCTCGATGTATGTATTTGTAACTAGATGCGCAAGGGTTGTTGAAAAGTCTCTACCAATCACGAGGACCTAGGAATTTTTCCCAGCGTCTGAGAGAGGTCCACCGAGAATGCACGGAACTGCACGTTTTCCGAACACCAGGCACGTACACTTGCGGAATCTGTGTCGGGAGGAAGGTACTAAGTACGTGGGCTTCCTGGCCAGTGTACGAAAAGTGTTTCGAACGAGCATAGGATTTCTCGACTAGAACGCTTCACTGCGTAACTCTGCCAAAACTCAGCCAATTTCCGTACTTCGGTGAGGAATATCTGGCGAGCCTTCGGGCTGTCAACGAACTGGCAGCTGATCTGTCAGTTGGAAGACGCGATATTTAGTTATTTTCTGTCTAACAAACGAGCTGCCTGTAATAAGGACACACTGCAGCTCTAGCTTCCTGGATTTGTTTGTCAACTCACGCGGGGTTTTGCCTGTATTGCTTGGATACACTGCAACGTGTGCGCGCGCGCACAACTAAAGTCGACTCGACGAAAGTTGGATTGCTGGCTGAAAGCCACGCGAGTCGCTGAACGGACTGAGTCAGACTGGCCAAGCAAGCTGAAAACAAGCCGAGAAAGCCTTGCTTGCCGAGCGAGCAAGAAGCCCCGCTCGAACACAAACCGAGGAGACTCGAGCATGCCGAACTTACCCGATCGTGAACTCGGCGCCACGTCCGATTGGCCGAACGCGAAACCGGCCGCGGTTGCCGTCCCCAAACTTTCCACTAAAACTAAATAGATCTTGCTCCCGGCAAATCCCACAGCGTCCCTTTTGTTGTTCTCCTTCTGTATCTTCGTGTACCTATCAATCCCACAGGGATTTTTGCGATGTGGCAACCGTGAGACTCTTCTTGGCTATTCACCATGAAGGGGCAAGCGACTCTACTGGCTACCCGTCCCTTAGTTCACTTTCCTTCGATCTACCCGACTCATCTTTACCAAAAACCTAGCAAATCTATGACAAAAAAGGCATTTTGACGAGTCTACACGAAGACGTCTAATAAATTACTTGAATCTAGAACTTTCTTTAATTGTAGATTAGATTGGGGTGGATCTCATCATCATCTTGACCATTAGTGAACTCATTTTTTAAAAGCAATATGTAACTATATATATATATATACTATTTTTGGATTAGAGAGGTTACTCGGGATATCGTTATCGAACAATGACTGAGTAGTATTACTGGTTATAACCGGTAGATAATTAGTAGAGCAGTTACAGATGTACTTTATCAAGCTAACACCGAATTTACAAATAAAATGTATTTTAGGAGACAGGTGGAAAAATTTTCTTTGTTATTACTACACAGGGCTTTTTCCCATATTTATCCATATGATCAACTTTATATAAACAGAATTGCCTGACAGTAATTATCTATTAGTCAGCAGCCAATTATTCGATTATTCGACTGATACATATTGCTGAGCTACATAAGCCTATTAATCTCTCCTGGACATTCGGTTCATCGCACTTACACGCTTAGTGTAATTAATTTTCCACAAACGATGATAATATTTTTCCATTAGGTTGTAAAGGTCTAAAAACAATGCCTCTACGCCAAAAGTGCCCAATAAGATATGGTAATGAAGCGTCTCGATTAATTAAACTATCTTGTCATTTCTAATTACGCGAATGATAACCGTAACAAAAGAGATTGAAAATTGAGGAAGAGGGTCTGAGTTCATTCTTGGTGCGTTAAAACACTTGTAACATAACCATTGACCCGTCAGACCAGTGCGAGTATTTTTATTTAAGTATAGTATTTTTATGAGCGCTCTCACGGTGCTGTGTGTGAAGAGGGGGGAGGGGATCAAACGTCTAGCCTGGATTATAAAAAGATCGATCGTAACAGCAGAGTTCTATTATCTCTCGAAATATTTGCATAGAGATTGGTTGTACGATAATCATCTTTATAGTTTGTTTTCTTTTCTTAGACTCATTGAGTTTTAGTCACCAACTGTTCACAATGAACTTTAAACTTCGTCAGCTTTCTGCTCTACTCCTCACTATTTTCTTTTTTATATCCATCAAACCACTCTTTTTTCCTATCTTCTATGTAAACACTGATCAATACTTATTTCTTAAACGTTAAATAAATTAAAAGTTGGATAAAAAATATTACAAAAACTTTTGGTAAATTATGTGACTTTTATTAAAAATATAATATTACGATCTCCTTTTATTGAAGTTTTTTCCAACTGATCTGGGAAAACTTTACAATACTTTTTTTTTCTTTGTGCATCCACAGAATTATACAAGATATAACGAGAATGTTATGAGCTGAATTTCAAGTTGCTGGGGTCAGGATTTATTTCTTATTCAACACATTCCCCTTGCAAAACCTTTTTTTAGAAAAGTGGAGCATACCGGAAAGAAAATAAGCTCTTGAATGGAAATGTCGTTAGGCATCTGAGTTTGTGATGGTGTTGCAAAATGTTTATCTAAGCAACAACGGTATGACTATAAATTTTTTCCTTTCTGCTAAGGAGTGTATATAAGGAACGAGGCCAGAGCTTCCTTAAAACCTGCTGCCTATTTCAACAAAAAAAGAAAAAAAAACAAATAATAGCTACGTATTTATTTAAACGTTCATTTGCAACGCTATAATCTTTTCTGATTTCTACAAATGATAACAAGTTTTATTATTTTACAGGAAAACCGTTAACGATTGTTCGCAGAGTGGCCTCAAATTACTGACTCGTCAAACATGAAAATACTACTACTCTAGCATTGCAGAAATTCCATAAATATATTATGCATAATCCAAATGCAATATACACGTGTAGCTATTTTAAAATAACCAATTGATTAAAATTTTGCGTTCCAATTGGGCATTAATTAACAAAATCGTGCATGTAGAATAATTTATTTTCACGTGTGATTCGTTCAGAAATGCTGTACCAGCTCCAGAAATATATAGAAAATGGCATTATTTTAGGAATGGCAATTTCAACGATTCACGATTAGTCAAGCGCTGCCCAGGTTACATAAGGATTATTTTCGGTAGACAGAAGTAGATTTATAGATTAAATCGGCAAACACGAATGTTATCGGGATTTGAAAGAAAATGCAGTGAGAGATTGTAGAATCCACTTGTGACACGAGTGGGAGATATTTGCCTACAGTATCGTGTGCACGTGTACTTATATATACATATATGTTTATTATCTATTTTACGGCAAAGGCGCGAAACCCACGTTCACCAGAGGATGATAGTTGGCTCATAAAACATTCCAATTTAAGACCGTTTTTCACGCTCGTTTTATTCTCCGCCTAAATTTAATCATTCTCTGCGTTACACGGTACCTAACCTTCAAACGTGAGAAAATCTGTCGGCAGTCAAAAACCGTCTACTTTGTCTCTCGACCGATTAGCCTCCTTAAAATAAAATTACGCGTCATGTAAATCATTTTCAACGACTGCTTACACTTTCCAGAGAAAGGATAAGATCTTGTTATCTATTCTCGCGATAAAGAAAGTAGCTCGTAAAACTTTTGCTTTTCAGTAAGATATCCTCGCAAGCAAAATAGAAACGGCCATTGATCTTTGCTCTTTGTAGTCGTCTTTACCATGTACACTGTCTAAAAATATGCAATCGCATCAATGTTCAAAATGACGTTTTCTTTTCGCCAAACCAAAGCTCACTTGAATCCTTGGCTATTTTTAAGGTTAGTTTGCTTTTCGCGACGTGGCCGCCATCTTTTTACGCGGCAATCAGCATACGCCACCGCCACACAGTGGGCGAAACGCGAACAAAATATGATTTTCGCATTTATTCGCATTGGAGAAAATCCCTTATCCTTCAGTTTGTACAGAGAATATCTCTAATAGTAATTATAGAAAATCTTGTCGATACACATCAAACGTATATTAACTTACATTTTTATTACTTCGCAATTCATTGTTTGTTATTGTTAGCGATTATCGTACATTTTTTCTGAATATCGACAACTATGCACCGCTACCGTAAACGGGAGAGTTTGAAGGGCGGTATCAATAAACGGAATTTAAGCTTAGTACGGTCTTGGCTAAGGTCAATTGTCTCACTTTAACCTTCGATGGAATACTTGACTCAGTCTTCGTCTTGAGTATTCGCCAAGTTAAAATTCGATCTTAGTCTGGTTTATTGTTATACCGCCCTTTGACTGGCCAGGTGTCTAATTTTTCGCGACTGGAATCCGCGTAGGCTTTTTCAACGACGATGACCTTAAAATTAAATAAATAGGTTAGTTTTATTTTAAAGCGAGGCGCAGACTGGACTGGAGACTCTCTGACGTACCAGCTGAGTTTACTCCGGTTGTTCTTGCGGGACTCCGAAGACATTTAGCGTGCTCAAATTAATGGCGCGTCACTACACAGTCACATGCTTCGCTTGCAACAACGTCGCGATGACGTTAAAAGTTGAATGAGAAATGCAAATATCCATCCAAGATGCACTCACGTATACATGAAAGCTCACAATTCGCGAAGGTTCTGGCGTCTCGTAAAAGTCACTTGTGTTGTAAATATTTAAATTTATAAATAAATTCCCGGAACAATTTTAGTTTCCTTTTAATAACCTTGAGTTTTGGTCTACGCTGAAAAATCCTCTTTCGCGGAAAATTAATTAATCATTGAGGAAAATTTGTATAAATACACAATGAAAATGAATGAATGTAACTTTTTTATTTGATTTTAATTAGAGAGGTAAATACACATATCTCTTTATAAGAGCATTTAATAATAATAACAAAGTTAGCTTGAAGTTGAACATTTCTGTAAAGAGACAAGCAGTCTACGCATTTTCTTCTACCTACGCGTGGACTATCGAGAAACTCGCGGAATAATTATAAAAAGGCGTGAAGAACGATCTATTCAAACCTACTCGTGCGTTTAATCAATAATGAAAAACAGTAGCAACTTATAATGCTGAAACAAAGCTATAAGCGATACATCAATTATATGTCTATATTTATATAAGCACTATAATTATAATCTGACCATTTAATCGGAAGCAAAGTCCCAAACAATGCTTATTTATTATTATTACTTTGCATAAAATCATTCGATAGTATTATTCTACCAACGACCTCAAATTGCTCGAATGATATAATCGATGATAAATTTGCGGAAAAATGACTTTTCGGTCGGTGAAATATTTTGTAGAGATTCGAAACTCCTACGTCTGGCACAATTTTTTGCAGGAAACGTGTGTATTTCGTGATTTTTTAATAAAACATAGTCTCCGAGGGCGTGTGCGGTCGCCTGTGGTGTGATCTCCCAGTAATATTGTCACTAGTATCCGTGTACGTATGTGTGCGTGTAGTGTAGGTATCACGTGGAACTCGTGGGACATCCAACTGTGGTAATTTCTATTCACATTACGAGACCGTCCCCTTTCATATCCATTGAAAATCCTGCCGCACGTGTGGAGGACCTACTTCGTGTCTCGTTTGTATCAATTTTTTCCTACACGTGTCATTCGATCCAATATTCCATATTCTCTGCCCTTTCACGGTGTATACATGTGTACAGGGTGTCCCTACTTTACATGTCAAAACTCCATGAGTGTTTAAGAAGCCGAAAACCGAAAATAAATTGTCCTTTAGAGATCTGATCCTTTTTGCTTCATTTCGGAGATATATGCAAAAAAGTAAAAATCATTTTTCCAACTTACCTATTTTTTTTCTCTCTGTTTAACTTACGTTTCCTTATTTACATACTTTTTACGATACTGTAGTCTAGTAATTTTATATATTACGTCTTACTTTAACTGGATTCCACGATGTACATATGTACAGAGTGTTTCTATATTTTAGGTAAAAATTTAAGGAAAACTTTGGAATCTGAAAAGTAAAGACAAATTATCCTTTAGAAATTTGAATCTTTTTACTTCATTTTGAAGGTATATGCAATAAAGAGAAAAGAATATTTTTCGTAAAATAATTATTTATATTTCCAATTTAACTTATGTTTCATTACTTATAATTAATGCAAATACTTTTTACATTATTATCTTCTAGAAGCATTGCAAGTATTATGTATTACATTAACTGCATTTCACAATGTACAGATATACAGGGTGCTCTTGCTTTAAATGTCAAAACTCAAAGAGTATTTAGAAAATCAAATACGAAAACTAATTATTTTTTAGAGATCTGTTTCTCTTGCTTCCTTTCAGGGATATATGCAGAAAAGAAACAACCGTTTCTACCGAATTATCTATTTATTTCCAGTTTACCTTAAGTTTCATAACTTATTTGATATAAATATTTTTTACAATACTGTCTTCTAACAGGATTGTAAGTATTACACATCACATTAATTATATTAATTACAGCTTGATATTATTCCATTAGCATTTTTTGCACAACATTTATAATTGGACTTCGCAATTTCCCTTTGAATTCATCTGAACCGAACAAAATTTTTCCTTCAAGGTTCCCCAAGCGAAAAAATTCACAGCTATAATATTTGTTGACTAAAGAAACAAAACATCTTTAGCGCCTATCAGTTCAGAAGAACATTAAAGAAACTGAGTTATAATTACTACACAGCAAATGTCAATGGAATAATGTCTAGATGTACAATCAAAATAGCTACTCCATTATATAATACTACAGCGATTGTTATTAGACAACAGTATCTTAAAAAATATTGATATTAAATAAACGATGAAATATAAGGAAAACTAGAAATAATTATAGGTACGATATTACACGAAGAACTTGTTGTTTTTAGTTTCAATAAAACTCCAAAGAAAAGTAAAAAGAAACAAATCTTTAAAGGACTTTGTATTTTCATTTTTTGGTCCCGAAATACTCCAAAAGTTTGGCTATTTGAATTGGGGACACCCAGTATAGCGAAAAATACGCGGCTTGGCAAATGGCTAGATTTCTTCGGAAGGCATGCACATACTTTCTCATCAATAACAAATCAAAAATTTACAGCTTATTATCAAATTCTTAATTGTAAGTAAATAGATTTTCCAACATAGTTTTAAAACACCTACTTTCTCAATAACCAGTCAAAAATTTAAAGCTTATCATCGAACTTTTAACTATAGATAAGGCAGTTTCCCAATATATGATATATTTTCATGATTTATAGTCTTTCTTATCGTTCTCCTTTAAAGGAGCTTTAATAATATTTATCCTTTTAATTTACACTGGATTTAATACTTGTTTGATATGCCTTGGGTTATCTATGGATCCTTAGAGCTAATTGTCGACGACTCTACGCTAACTGTTTGATCAGAAGCATCGAGATTCTTCGCCTGCCTCGAAACACGAGTCTTGCCAAAATTATTTTGTTTTTCCTCAAGAATTTTGTCCTCCCCGATATTGTCCGAATTATCCGCTGACTCATTTTCTAGCACACTCCGCTGATTAACTTTTATTTTTGATTTTGAATCATCCACAGTGACAGAACTTGAGGGCGTTGCATCATTCTCCATGGTAGATGAAGAACTTGGGGGTGATAAAGTGGTGCTGATTAAAACTGTCTCGGTTGATGAATGAAGAGCGGACATTCTCCTTAATTTGTTCAGCCTATCGAGTTTACTTCGTTGATCTGGATCCTTGTTCTCGCAAATCATCAGGGCTCTTACCCCCACTGGTATTTGCGTCGTTGTATCGTGCCCAATTGATCCTGATGGAATATCTATTTTTTCACTATGATTCGTATTACTATGGACCGACGAATTTTCCTTATTGTTTTCCAAATTTGAAGCATCCCTTGTATTTCTCCCGGAGTTGTCTGTCGTAAGAACGTTGTTATCCTCCACTGTAGATTTAATTTGTCGTATTTCTTTATGTTCCAACTCATTACCCTCCGGTTCGATAGCTGCTGACACCTCTTCTTTGCTATCTCTAATAATATTTTCCGTTACTTCAATTATTTCTGTAACGTCACCATCAGATTTTTTAGTTCTTTTTACTGTAACTAAATTTTCCACGTTATTCTTAAGACCCTGTAAAATTTTATCAGTTACACAATTAATTGCAGAGAGTCCAGCCTGCTTAGTTTGATGGACTAGTGTTAAAATATCAGCATTTTCCGGACAAGCCGATTGCAAACTGCAATTAGCTTTCAACGAATGACTTCCTGAACAATTAGTCGAACTTCCATTAAATTCTTTGTTTTGGAAAGTGGATACCTCAACCGTTGTCAAATTAATAGGATTTTTTGCAATTGTAACATTTACTGGACTTATATATATCTTCGGACTTACAATCTTGTTTGTACCATTAGATTCCTCTGCTGTAACGTAATTATTTATATGTTTTACAAGGTTTATTGAACTAGAATTTCTATTGGAATTATTACCATACTCACCGTGTCTCGAATTAAATGAATTATTCATATTGACACTGCTATCTACAGTTGTTTGTATACCCATATCGGACTTAACATTATTATCCACAGACAAATTACATTCCTCTTTTTCAATGGCTCCCCTAAACGTAATTGCTTCGACAACCTGCATTATCAAACTCCTCACGTCTTCGCCCAAATAAGGACACTCGGCAATAATCTTCAACCCTTTCCTCAAGCAACTTCGTGGTGAGTTGCACAAAATTTCAATAGTAACCAATTTCGAATCCCACAGGTGCCCTTTAATCTGATCCATTTTCCCAATCAAATTTTCATACTTGGGCACCACTCTTAGATTTTCGTAAGCATCGAAGAGCATCAAAAGATCTTGCAATTTTTCAATCATTTGGCTCTTGTGCCAAAACCTCGCATGGATCTTTAAACACGCTATAATATCCTTGGCAAAATTGATCTCTTCGAGTTTTCCTAAAATTTCCAAAAGCAGTTCTTGTGGTGTAGCTTGCTGATAATTATCTATTTCAAGATGGCTTAACAGTTTGGTATTCTGGAGAACATCCATGACGTAGTCTTTAGCTGACTTTACGTCAGTATCGATAGTGTCGTCAGGTATGACAAGGTTGAAGAGGTACCCCGAGCGAATCGTGCCATTATCAAAGGCACCAGCGAGTAATTGGATGTTCTCGTCGATCGTTTCAAGGTTACCCACGATTCTCTCTGCCAGAAGACCAGCGTCTTGACGGAGTGTAAGTGGAAAACGAGTTTCTCGATCGACCAAGTACCTCTTCAGCAAGTCTCCAACATTTCTAGCATCCTTGAGATCCTCCAGAGCTGGTACCAATTGTTCACTTTGGTTCTTGCTGATGTGGCTCAAAAAACGTAAGAATCTGCGTTCGGCCAGTCTTACTACGTCGTTGTAATTATCGTAACGAACGTTCCCCAGGAGAGCTAGCAGGAGGCCAGGAGTCAAGGTCAAACGACCCTGCTTTAAATGGTCCAAAATGGCGTCCAAAGAGAAGCCCTTTTGGTACCATTGGACGATCTTCGAGTTCTCGTAGATACTTCTGGTCCGGTTCAAGGTCGAATCGTAGGATGACCTTGTACAAGGACACTCGTGTCTGGTCATTTTTCTGCAGACTTCCGTGTACTCCCTCAGTCGTATCGAGGCTTTTTCGTGAAGATAGCTGCATATCGTCGAGGGTTTTGCGTCAGCCTCCTCTAAAACACTCGGGACCATCGAGAGGACGTCGTAATTCCTCTCCAAGGTCTCAAGGTACACCGCGTGAAGCGAATTCACTTGGCTTATCGTGAAGTCATCATAGTACTCGTACAAGTGTCGACCAAAGGTCTCCAAAATTTGGATCCTCAGTAATGCTCCGAATTGCAATAGAATCTCCGTTCCTTTTTGCAATGAATCCTTACTGTTCTCCAAGGTCACACTCGATTCTACAGTCCTCGAAATCACATTCTCCAGCAGATCTCGAGTCGTCAGGATCTTCTCGACCTCCGAAGATGCCAACTCCTGATTTCTCAATGATAAATAATCGATTGCCTGCAATAAAAACAACTAATAAAGTCCACTTTTTCAATTAACAACTGAATTGATTCGTGAAATTCATCCGATAGAAACAAATGGTTTTTATAATCAATCATTGACATTCCGAACAACACTGTAACTACTATAGTGTGCATGACGTTATACAAACTATGAATTATGATGAATTGAGTCTTATCGAAATGACGTAGTAATAAATAAGAGTTATTGAAGAAAATAGAATTTATCAATTGAATAGACTTGATTAAAAATTGCTTGTTTATATATTTTTCCTCAAGGTTATATCATTCAAGGCCCCACTTTTATTTTCTACTTTTTACTGTTGTCACGATAATTTTCCTGCACAATTTTTCACTTTCCACCAATAAATGGTAACACGATTCCGGTTCTAAGCCAATCTCTCAACGCTTTAGAATAAATGCACAGCAGTGGTCTAGAATTTGGGTTAATCGAATCTCTAAATAAATTGTTGTACTAAAATTCACTGGAGTTTTTTTCCTATTAATTAACCATTGCATTGGCGCAATGAAGTCGAGTAAATCGAGTGCAATCTTTCTCGTAGCAGTTTAATTATTTAATTAGCACAATTTTTGTTACGCTATATTAATTTTAAATTGAAAAAGAGCGAGTGAAAAATTGTAGTCTGGAGTAATTGAGCACGTGAAGCATTTTTTTTTTTTTTTATTATAGGATAGTCGTAAGTTATAAAGTTACCCACGACTGTCGCTATAATTTTTACCAAAATTATAGTACGTAGGCACAATGAAGGAGAAAAACTCACCTAAGTTGAAATTGTGGATAGATACACATGGAAAACAAAGAAATGATTGAAACAGGACAAAATTATTGCAATTTAAATATTGAATTAACAGAATTTTTGTCACACTGTGTTGATTTTAAAATGGGAATGAACGAGTAAAAAATTTTAGGCTAGAGAAAGGGTGCATATTGTTTGAAATGGAAAGTGACAAAAAATGATCGAATCAAGGCAAAGTTATTCCAATTTAAATATTGAATTAACAGAATTTTTGTCACACTGCGTTGATTTTAAAATGGGAATGAACGAGTGAGAAATATTGTAATGTAGAGACACTGCAGGAGAAAAATTTACCTGTGTTGGAACGATGTATGGGTAGACGAGGATAGCGATAAAAAATGATCGAACCAGGACAAAATTGGCCACGATCTTTCGATGAATTGTTAACATGGTCGAGCTGGACGATTCGCGCGACTTCCAGTGGGATTCGCAGCGATAATCAAACCTATATATATATATATGTATATATATATACGTATGTCTGCTTTAAGCAAATCACCCACACAATAGTCGATACCTCCTATGTTCTTTTTAAAGCTTTCTTCACGCTATGACGCGTCCTCGTATGCGATACTCGAAATATGAAGAGACGTCAAGGAAAAAATGCGAAGAATAATTGCGTCAACTCTGCGATAAGATTTATTCAATATTACTCCAATTGGTCGTTTGAATTAAGCGTGAGCCCTTGTTTTAACCTGCAACCTTGCAACGTTTTAATTACCTTCATTGGACAATACCTGCATTAAATTTTGTCCACCGACACTGTAAAAAATGTCTGTAAAATTTACATCAATTTCACAGTAATTATTTAATCTTTTCTTTTGCAACCCTAGGTAAAAATAAAACGACAAACGTGGGTTAGAAAGTTTGCTCATGACTTTCGTTGTATTTTTCCAAAAATTATTCACAATGCGTGAAATAATATTTTTACTTTGTATTAAATTTTTTCTTTAGCAATAAAACTCTCATTTTCGGCATTTGTTTATTACTATTCTTTATCCTTTGCAGCAGTAAAACGAGAAAATTTATTCTCAAGAAATCAAATGGTTTGTTCTTTTCATTATAGTAATACTAAATATGCAACAGACTAGATTAATAGTGGAATAAAAAACGGGTCAATACTTTGCTGCTTAATTTTACAAATCGAATTAAGTCGTTGAAGCAGGTAAGAAAATTGCGCCAGCCTCTATCAGTTACTCGGGCTTTTGCTGGACTTGCGCAGAAATCGTGCCAATATGGATTCCAAGTGTGATGCACGTCTTCCAGCGTTCCGAAAACTCCAATGAAATAAAACAGGACGTAGTTGTAACTGGAGATTTTTGCTTAAGTAAAATTTCACTCGGTAGTTTCAAGGTATCAGCGAGTGAAGATGTCTCAGGATTACGCGTATGCCTGTGAAAGGGCGGAACTTCTTGGCCTGCCAGCCCCAACCGAAGAAGAGTGGAGAGCATCCATCGAGTCACAAAAATCCGACGAGCCGAATCCTGAAGAAACCGTCGATGACACCGCTAAGGTACCAACAATCAAGTCATTTCATTGTCGGTCGTTATTCTTGCAATTTTCTCGTCGACTCAAAGTCATTTTTAATAATACTATTGCCCTCGGAGAAGCTCTCAATTTTCACCCTGCAACATACACAAAGAAATACTTGATTTTTATGAATCTTGCATTTTTCTTAACGACTCAAAGTCATTTTTTATGATATTATTGCCCTCGGAGAAGTGGTCAATTTTCAAAACTTACTTGATTCGAGTAAATCTTGCATTGAGTGGCCCCAATGAAATAATTGACTAGATTTAAATAAATTACTGATTCAATTAAACAAATATATTTTATTCAAATCTATATTTAATGTATTTATAGTAAAGTTTATTAATATTAATGAAATAGTCATGATTGGGACTATGCAAGACATGATTCTTTTGAATCAAATCTGTTGTTATCATTGCATGTTTCCTACGAGTTTAAACTGTCAACAAATGTCAAAATGCAAACAAGAGTACTGTTTTTAATGAAATTTTCTATCAAATGTGGTTTTCAATTTCTTTCTACGTTTTTCGTGGGCATTCCTCTCCCCTACTCTCGCGACAGCCTTCGTTTTATTGCATTTTTAGAAATTCGCAAAAAAAAAACAAAACAAAAAATCGGAAAATCGACTGTCGAATTAAAAAACTTTGAATGAATGAATTCTCGCTTAAAAAAATTATTTGTTATTATTATTGATATTCACATGAGAAACAAGAGAGGCAGTAATTTAGCCAGATAAGATCATGTATTTTTTGCAAGCTTTAAAAGCACGCGACTCACCTGAATCAAAAATTAAATGTACCAAGGTCGAATTTTCTGACGTGAAAAATAATTTCACATCGCGATAGGTCTTATGTAGTAGTTTTTAAAGATGTATGTAAAGAATTTAAAAAAAGAGAACGAGATTTAGGGGTTGTTAAGTTTTACGATTCCCCGCGTAGATTCAGCCCTCCTCGTTTAATATTTAAATGAGAATGGGGATTGAAGAATTGGCCTATTAAGCTCCTTTTTTTCATTTAATTCTCTAATTTTATCCCTTTATTTTTTGCAGATGTCCCATATCTCTCTTTCAGACTTCTGCCTCTTCGTTATTAAATATTACACGCAAAAAGGGACTGGAGAATGCGTCTTTCCATCCTTTTAATTTTCACTCCAATATTGTAATAGATTTTTTCTATAAATTTTGCATTTCCCCTTGGAATTATTTTCGTTAAACTTTTCCCGAGGCGAATACTTGGCTCAGCAGAGCTTACGTAGGAAGCTCACTTATTTATGGCTCCTATTTTTTTCCTTTGACAGAATTTGGACAGCAGTGACGATACAGCTCAGCGTATCAGCGGAGGTTTGGATGAGCTCAACAGCATCTTAACCGCAACACAAAAGAAACTCAATAGATTCAAGGTTACCCACGATGATTATTTAAATCCAATTTGACAAAAATCAACAATTTCCTCCAAAATTGAAACAAATTCTGAAAAACTATATCTATTATTGGTCTGTTCGCAAAATTATATACACTATGAAATTTTTTGGAAAATTATAACAAAAGTTCAGGAGCAACTTTTTAACTTACGTCTGTCATTGTAAATTTACATTTTTAATGCAACGACAACAAATTCACGGTAAAAACTATATTGAATACTTTTTTTCAGTCCCATGTCAGTTTACAACGATAGACATGAGTTACAAGTTGCTCACGACTGTTATCAATTTCTCATAAATTTTGTTCATTACGCAACATAATTACAGCTATTTAAGCGAGATTATTGAATTTAATTAACTTACACATATGAATGATAGGTAAAATTGAACGAGGTGAAAGAATAAAGTGAAAATACTTTGTTTAGACAGTCTGTGGCAGTATTGGGACATTGCTGAAGGGTCGAGTTACACATTGGGAGGGTACGCCGAATCACAAGCCAAACGAATCGAGCGATGCTGAGGAGCAGGTGGAAAAAATTGCTAGAGAGGAAGCCACGGATGAGAGCATGACCATTGAATTGTCTGGAGAGGCAAATCAAGTACCATGCGACGGGGAGGTAAAGTCCAAAAGCGCTGATATCAATAAAAAGATGGCCTCCCACTTGGACAAGTTGGATTCATTGATCAACAAAGCTGAAAATGCTCAGTACAGCATGCAGCATCAAACCAAACAGATGAGAAGCTTTCTAAAATAATTTCTGGAAATTGCACTTTTCAGAGTACTTTACTTATATATATGTATCAGGCATAAGCTTTTTCATTTGATTCAGCTCCTCTCTCCTATTTTAATTAAAAATACTCCTAAAACACCAATTTTAAGTGCAAACGTTCGATAATATTTCATTACAGCCAACAAACAATAGAAAAACAAAATAATTTGCTTATATTCCTTGTTCCTCGAACGAAGAAATTATATCGATTGCGTGTGCGAAAATATATCGCTTTATACTAGATATATATATATATATAAATATATATACAATTAAAATGATAAGACACCTTTTGAAGGATTTTACAAATTAAAAAGAATTGCAAAATCTATAAACAAATCTTGATTGAAAATTCTATCGAAATTTAATTTACAACTGTTCTTACAAATTTGTTAAAATTATTTATTCTTAATGGTTATTAGATTGCTATATTTTATAATTGTTATAATTCGAACACACGCGCTTAAATTGTATTAATTATAAGTGCCTTGCTTTCGCCTCTCTCTACAAGAATAAAACGAAATGTAAGGAATCTAGTAAACACATTTATAAAATGGAGAATGCTCACTCGAGAAAATTGCTATTTTCATTTTAGGAAAAGCTATTTCGTTATAACGATATTCAAATGTAATGTTACATATTTTTTGACTTATTTAGACATCCTGCAAATGTTAATAGTGTATTACGAAAAATTGACTTCCTCGAGATTAACGGTACTCATGGCTTATCAGTGATAATATTTATTGATATATTGTACTATGTAACTTAGCTTAGTTTAGCTTATCAATAATCACAGATGAGAAGAATTTTAAAGCAGTATTTTACAAAGTACACATACTTCAAGCACGTTTGTGAATTTGCGTCAATTTCATATTTTATTTTTCTATACGTCCAATAATTGTGCATGTTACATTATGGAGGTTTAGAAAAGAAATATTTATTAGAACAAAAACATAACTGTTTTGCACATAATATGTAGTGTTAATAAAAATATATATGTATGGCGACTTTTTATCGATATTTATTAATTTATTGAACAAAATACTGTTGATGTGTATACATACAGCTATATTTATATATATGATCTATAATGTGCTATACACATGATATATCATTCTGGTAGAGAATTCAGAATTTATGCAATACAGTGAGTAAATGACAACAATTATCTGCACTACTGAATTAAGCCGAAGCTTCTAAACATATCTATAAAGTGTAAAGAAAGAAAATCTGTTCATCTCTATGCTGGCTTCAACTTTTCTCGCTAAATATTTCCCTACTTTCTCGGGAAACAGTTGAGTTAGACAAATAATTCTATATTTTCACCTGATCCATTTTGGATTCATTCATACTGAAAAACACACTCTTCCTTTACTTATATATACACTTGATGCTACGCATTAAAAAGATCATAAATTTGAATAGTTCTATACCTTCTGGATTTTCGAATAAGCATAAATTAATAGAATGTTTCATAATGATTACTTTATTCAAAACTAAATAGTATTAAATTGTACATTCAAATTTGACTGGTTAAAAAAACATATCCATTAATTTATGCTTATTAAAATAATAAATAAACGAATCTACTAATTGTTACATTTTTTCTTATTATTATTGCTTATAAACAAAATATATTAAAAATATAATAAGTTTATACATTTGATTATACATAGAATATTTTAATAGTCATTGATAACTACTTAATGTTTTATCAATTATACAAAGCTCAGTTAGTATAATTATTATAACCCAATCATTTTGGCATTACGGTATAAATTTATTATAAATATTGTATTGTTCAGAGCCGGGTGTGCAAAACACAAACCTCTTATTAATATTTACTAATAGATAGAAACATAAATATATTATTGTTCTATTTTAAGAATTGTCATCGATTGTCGTTTTTGACAAATACAATAATGATTGTGTGTGATTATATATAAATAAATATATATTTATTATTTATAATAAATCAATAAGTGAGATGTAATATATGTACGTATATAAATATTGAAAAAATGCAATAAAGAATAAAACAATATATAGAATATAATAAGAAAATATTTTTTGTTTTTAAATAAACAGGACTTGGAAATTACTATTATTCAGGGAACAAAATATTGAAAATATAGTTTTCGAATACGATGATATATATTCTTCTTATTGTAATTGTACAGCAATAAACAATTGCGTAATAATTTTATGCAAGATAATTTTTGTTCGTTGAATTTTAAGGCTCCGTGCGTTTAATGACGCGAGCATTAATAATTCTGAAATGACGTTTAATTACGTTAGTGTTTGCGGTCAATAAATGGACGCGTCGCATGCTGCAATTTTTGAATATCGAATACAGCGACGCTAACGGCACTAACGCCGCGCTAGCTAGCAAATAAAATTGAAGGCGCTGATGCCCGATCGCGCTGATTGACGACAGTGATAACAGACGGTGGGAATTCGGCACCTCCATTCTGACTCCCATTACATGTGTTACATAGGAATAGTAGTCAAAGTGGGGGTACCGAATTCCCACCGTTTACCATCGCTGATTGGCGCCATTATTGGCGGCTGATTGTGATCGTGCACTGAATCTGGGGCCTGGGCTGGCGTAAAGGAGACTATTTGCAGACTGAAAAATTTCTAATTTGTTCAGCAGCATTTATTTCTATTTAATATGCCATATACAGCTGAATATATTAAGAATAAATTGGTAAATGGATTAAACGCTCTCCACGTTGTAAGTGAATTTCAATTTATCCAATATAATCATTTCTTACCAGTAACAATATGCTTTATAACCTCCAATTTTCCAGTAAGAGCAAACAGACATTGTCAAACCTAGACAAATTAGCGACTCTGGCAAATAAGGTTGTTAAGGGAAATTAAAAGTTTAATTGGATTGTATGTATACGTGACTTTAAGGAAACATGCAAGGAAAGTTACAAATCTTTGTTATTGTACTGTTTGTTGTACTTTTGAGGTGGTGTGTTTCATACCATCCTCATAGTGGACAAGGTACTCCTCCCATGTTTGGAGATTATGAAGCACAACGTCACTGGCAAGAAATTACATTAAATTTACCAATTGAAAAATGGTATATTAATACCACTGACAATAATCTGATGTACTGGGGTCTGGATTATCCCCCTTTAACCGCCTATCACAGTCTACTATTAGGTTATATTGCCAACCTCACTGATACATCATTTGTAAGATTACATGCATCCAGAGGAGTTGAAACCTCTGCACATAAGTATTTTATGCGATTTACTGTTCTAGTCTCTGACCTACTAATTTACATTCCAGCTATAATATATTTCTTTGTTAATTTAGAGTTCTTTAAGAATGACTATAAAAAAGCTAATCTATTTAATTTTGGTAAGAAAGAGCTACTTATTTTAGCTGCTTTAATTTACCCAGGATTAATACTCATTGATCATGGACATTTCCAATATAATTGTGTGTCATTAGGACTTTTTGTAGGCGCAGTAGGAGCTATCTTTCAAAATGCCATTCTTTTAGCATCGTTTCTATTTACCTTAGCATTAAACTATAAACAAATGGAGTTGTACCATGCTCTTCCATTTTTCTTTTATATATTAGGCAGGTACAAACCAGGCAAAAATAAATCAATCATGCATAGTATAGGCACACTATTTTTAGTCTCTTCCATTGTCATTTTGACATTCTTAATTCTATGGTTGCCATTCCTTTATGACTGGAAAGTACTGAAGAGTGTTATCTTAAGATTATTTCCATTAGCAAGAGGTGTTTTTGAAGACAAAGTTGCCAATATTTGGTGCTCAATTAATATTATTTTTAAACTTAAATTAGCATTTACAAATTTACGATTAGCACAAATATGTTTGATAACAACACTAATAGCAGTTTTACCAACTTGTTTAAGCCTATACCTTAAACCTACCAAAGAAAAATTTTTGATTTCTTTAATAAACACATCATTATCTTTTTTCTTGTTCTCATATCAAGTACATGAGAAATCTATTCTACTAGTCGCTATACCTGCCCTTTTACATTTTCCTAATGATCCTCTTCCTTGTTTCTGGCTTCTATTAATATCTGATTTTAGTATGCTTCCATTATTTATTAAAGATCACTTATACCTTGCTTACTTAAGTACACTGATCTTCTATTATTTCTCTATTTCATGGATGTTTCATAATGAACTTTTCCCTTGCGAAATATCTACTGAACACAAAGATAGAATTACTAAAAGTAATGCTGATGTTTCAATAAAATCTAGAACTAAACCTAAGCTGGAAAAAATACAGAAAGGTAGCAAGAAAAACAAGGGTTCTGCACCATTGCAAAAATATAAATCTCAAACCCTTAAATTGATTTTGTTTACTATATCCATGCTGGGTGCATTGACTCTTTCAATCGCTAGCATATCTGTAAAACCACCTGAAAAATACCCTGATTTGTTTCCACTCTTAATTTCAGTATATTCCTGTGCACATTTTTCCTTATTTTACTTGTACTTTAATTATAAACAAATTTTCTCCAATAAAAAGTCTGTAATTAAGTTTAAGATAAAATAAACTATTTTTGTAACTATTTTTTATGTCAAATAAACAACTTTATTTGGAAATTGAAAAAAATATTTTATAAAGCCCGAATATCCACTTCCATAATATTGTTGTCTTCCAAGATATAAGTTGTTTTAATATTTTTATCATTAGTAACGAAATATCCGCAAGATAATTCCTCAATAGAAAATTCGTCTTTTCCTACCGCGAGTATATACAGATATAAGTAAAAATAATCGTCTTCCATTTGTAACTAAAGTAGCCGTGATCTTTTTTCATTTGTGTATATTTACATATCTTCTTTCAATTATCCAAAGAGTCTTATCTCACGTACGTTACTCAATATTTTAATAAAATTTTCAAGAATCCTTTTTTAACGAACAATAGTAACCCTTGTCTTTATTATAATAATCGTAATAATAATTTATTATTTATATCACTCATATTTTTGTACGATTTTAATTTTTGTTACCAAAATTGCAATTTGCAGTTTCATAATAAATCGATTTCTACGATGCAAATTTCTTTTACCGTAAGAGTGCTTTTCTGGAAAAAATATTCCGATATACCAGCGTTGGAATATTTGTGGCATTTAAAGGCCGTACGAAAGACACGTGGACGTCAGTTCTGTACAAAATTCTGTATAGTTTGTAACGAGTATTCCAAAGGAAGCGTATTATACAGTCTGCTCCGATGACGTGAGTGACTCTGAAGTATCTTTAAAAAATAGCTGGAATAAATTCTTTGTTATTACTATTCTCCAAATTCATTGATATCTGTATCGTTGATCAATATTTTAATTTGTTAACTGTCAATCGAGGCAGATTTTCCATGATAAAATAGTTATGTCCGAATCGTAGCACGAAACATTGAAAAAATCACTCGTTAAAAATAAATAATTTTACAACGATATTTACGTTAATTTCATATTTTGTTGCAGGAAGTGATTGATGATTCTGACGGGTGTGGAGCCAAATTTTCGGTAACAGTAGTCTCCGATGCATTTAAAAATAAACCCTTGCTGCAACGTCACAGGTATTACAATAAACTTTTCTATTTATCTCTGTGGTATAATTTCTTTTGCTTGAAATTTGAAAAAATGTCTCAGGCTAGTGAATTCAATATTAGAGGACGAACTGAAGGACATTCATGCGTTTTCGCAAAAGACACTAACGCCGGAACAGTGGGAAAAACAGAAGGAAGGAACTGGCTAAAATAAACTCAATCGTTATTTTAAAAGAAAAACTTATTATCATTTAGACAAGTTTAGTTTGCATACCAAAATTAATTCGTGAAAGAAAATATGGTGAAATTTCAAGTATCAGCACCGGGAAAGGTAATTCTATATGGGGAACATGCCGTGGTTTATGGAAAAACAGCAATAGCAGCTAGTTTAAATTTAAGAACCAATCTGGAATTCCGAGAATTGCCTCTGCAGCAACAAGTAGTCACAATTGCTTTACATAATTTAAACTTGTATGAAAAAATACCTCTGGCAAATCTCAAAGATTTTTTGTCAATGCATTCAAACTTGAATGCTGGCGACCATGACGCTATGTACAATAGTGTAAAACAGTTTGTTCACTCGTTGGGACATACTAATCTTCACCAAAAATTAAGTTTAGAAAGCATTGTGTATTCTTTGGCACACACTTGTCAAATGGAACAATTGGAGCTGAAACCTTTTGAAATGCATATTACTTCTGACCTCTCCATTGGAGCAGGCCTTGGTAGCTCAGCAGCTTTCGCGGTTTGTCTATCTGCATGCTTTCTTCATTGGTCGCGTTTGCAAAAATGTAAAGCTGTTAATGTATGCGATCACACCGATCTCCAGAAGATATCCAATTATGCCTTCAACTGCGAGAGAATAATACACGGAACACCGTCTGGTATAGATAATTCTGTTTGCACTTTTGGAGCGATTGTAGAATTCAGCAAATCAGAAGGATTGCAACCTATTTTTAGTGCTTACTCTATGAAAATCTTACTGGTAGATACCAGAGTTCAAAGAAATACGAAACAATTGGTTGAAAAGTTATACGCGCTGAAACAAAAATATCCCAATGTCATTAACCAGATACTTGATGCTATCGATAGCATAGCTAAGTATGCGGTAGTGATTCTCAAAAAAATTCGAGATATGCCTGAGGATTCTCCAGAGTTCAAACAAGATTATGAAGAATTAATGGTTGGTACATGAAAAGTCTTCAACTGTAAGCACAATTATCTGTTAATTTGGCATAAGAAAATTTTTATTTTACAGAAGCTTATTAACTTAAATCATGGACTGTTATCCACTTGCGAAGTGTCGCACCATTCGCTGGATGGCATTTGTTGTCATGCAAAGAATTATGGATATGCTGCGAAATTAACTGGCGCTGGTGGGGGAGGATATGCTTATATCTTGCTAAGACCAGATACACAATCAGAAGACATATCACGAATGTCACATAAGCTTGTTGCTGATGGCTATAATATTTCACTAACAGCTCTAGGATGTCCAGGAGTTCAAATATCCCCTTTAGAATCATAGTAGGTACATCAAATTGAACTTAGCAGATGACTGTTTATTCAGTTAATATTTTTTTATATGATGGAGTATGTAAATCATTGGCTTGTACAACATTAGAATTATAAAAACGGTTATAATAAATCTTTTTATTTCTATAAATACAATCGTTTCTATATTAATCGTACAAATTGAAACTAATTTTTGTTATTTTGTGGTAAGTAAATAGAATTTTTTTACAAAATGTCGGTACTGCAAAACCAGTAATCGTTTTTTAATTTGCAAAAGTGCACGTATAATTAGGATTTTTAAAAATAAAGTGCATTCGTGAAAAAATGTTACAATGCTATCATACCAAAAACATTAAATATACAAATTCCTTATAAAACAATATCAATGTAGTGTTAATAACAGAGATGATGACTAGTTTTAAAACTAAAACTAATTTTTTAATACATAAATAAATATTCTGCATACTTTCCATACAACTTTTTCGCCATCGTTCATGCAAACTGCTAACGAAAATCTTCTACACGACCTTAATAATAAGTGTATTTATTTCTACATATAATTCTTAACAATCACATATAATCATACTAAAATATTAGTGAGAATTATTTTACACTACAGATTTTTTATTTAACTTCTCACCAAGTTTAACGATTACGTATAAATAACAGTTTTTGTTTAATAAATATTAAATACCATGATGATAAAAATACCAGATAAAAATTAGTTTGTTACAAAAACATTGTTTAATAAAAATTGGTAACATAATTTTTGGTTTCAGATCACTGTTTAGTACTTAAAGTTTAGAAACCAATTACATTAAACTATTAGACATACCGCTATAACGCGACGATGGACTTCTTTGTAAAATTAAATGATGATCTACTTCTAAGTTTCTTTCTTCTTCGCGTAATTCTTCTGATTCATTTAAGTTAGATCCGTTTTGGTTTTCATTTTCCTCAGATTGTGTTATCCACTCCTGTATTTCGTTAGTATACATTTTCTTCTGTAAAATTTCACGAGTTCTTGGCCTCGATCCAATAAATAAGGTTGTACCCTGCAAATATATCGATTAGGCAACAAATAAAAAGTCATGCAATACAAAATTTACTTACACCAACAACCAAAGACGATCGCAGAGTCTCCAAAAGTTGAAAATCTTCGATTATACACTGTAGCTCGTTCCATCTTAATTCAACTTCTTCGTGTAACATTTTTTCCTCTATAAAAGATTGAATGTTTAAACTCTAATTAAATTTAGGCTAATACAGAAAAAATATCTTACAAAAGGATATTTACCATCCCGTTTAGATGTAGACCTCTTATATTGTATTCTAAATCTAAATGCTTCCAAGAAGCTTGATACTACAATCGTTAACACAATCATAGTTACTAAATAAAATATCATGAAGTAAATTCGTGTATACATTCCCACCATAATAGCATATGCATTCATTACAATGAACCAATTGTTTACCACTGTCAACTCAAAGAGCGTCATGTAACTTGCAATAAGATTGTCAAAAGTATTTAAGTAATAATATCCTAGAGCTGTCGTCTCGTTTGCTGAGTATTTATAAAAATCTTCAACAGTGGTGTTCCTTAAAAATATATTTATCGATTATTAGTCAAATTCAATAATTATGTTTTAATCGATTAAGTTTGATCAAAGTGTTTTGAAAGTATTGAAATGGTTAAAAGGAATTTAATAAAATTGATTCGTACTTGCAACAGTTACGCATATCGTGTCCAGCGAAAAGTTCCATGCCAATAATTGCGAAGAAATAATAAAGTACGAGCATTACTATAGCTGTGGACATCATCAAGGGAGATAATATTACTAACGTTCCGAAAACATCGCGATAACGTTTTTTAATCTTAAATAATCTTAAAAGCCTTAAAGGTCGTATAAAAACTAAAAACGTTGCACTGGGGAAAAGATTCAAGAAAAAGGCAGCAATCAGTGTCATTATTGATGCTACCAGATCAAATAAGTTCCAACCTGAGCTGAGATAATGTTTTGTACCCAGGCTCAGGAATTTTATTATTGCTTCAACGATGAACACTGAAAAAATAATAAAATAAATTGTCCATTAATGTTAAATTTTAATTTACACAATAGCAAAAAATTTATGCTTACATCCCCCGAATAAGACGGTATCCCAACATGCTGCAAATCTATGAGCCGAGTATTCGAGATATTTACTGGGCTCTAAAATCCGTGCTACCATTGCAATGCCATTTCCAACTATTGTAATATCTGGAGAAAATTACTGTCATATATTTTTTTCGAAAGACTATAAACTTTATGGCTTATGTCGTACTTACAAACGATAGTTTCGAAATAAGGCCATCGGATAGCGGCGTGCGCACCGGTACAGAGTATTTGCAACGGTCTCCAAGTATTGTGGTACCAGGGAACATTGGAATATTGTGGCTCCCATCGAAGAACATTAGCATCATAAAAACTTAAAAATTCCTCAGTGCTAAGAGTACCAGTTCCCGAAGTGTTCATATGGCGAAACATTAACAAAATATCTCTGATAGCTATATGGAATAAAAATAACTATTAAACTCTTATAAAAAAGCAATTTTACTAAAGAAAACATAATTACTTACATCTGTTAGGTGCGTAGTAACGCATTACCCCTTCGAATTGCCTGAACCTCATTTTATCAGGATGCTGTTTTGAGACCAGCAACTTAAAAGCGTGCTGACAAGCTTTTCTCTTATGAAGAAATAATTTTTTAAATTTATCGCGTTCAGCTGATGTAAATGTTTCATTCACCACGGCTAACATCAAGTTCATCATTACGTAAAGCATTGTACTCAAATAAGAAACAAAATATATCGCGTACCATTTGTTTATCGAATAAGAAGGCATCATAACATCGGGAAAACTATGAAGACGTAGAATTCAACAGATGAAATTTGCATGATCTTTTAGATCGCAGCTGTATTAAAATGAACAAACTTACTTTGCCGTTGTGAGAAGAACAAATAGGCTTACAAAACTATCTTGCAGAGAAGCGAAATTTCCATTTGCGTCACTGAACATGTAATATCCCAAAATCATATAGACAGAGATCAAAAATAGCAAAAGGCCCATCATATCTAAAATCGGAGGTAGTGTTTGGAGTATTTGTCTTATAAATCTTCTTACTCCTCCGCAATATTTTGTGTCCACTAGAAAAATTGGCCGTAGTGCTCTCGTCACGCGAAAATGGGAAGATTGTCGAACCAGAACTATCATTGCCTCCAGGAACATAATAACTAATGTAATACCCTGTAAAAATGATTTAATATTTATAGTATAATAAACTAAATAACACTGCATTTAATACATTATTATATTTTAGCATACGTATAATGTGTGAGAGCTTAAAATAATTAACATATAAATCTTCCATAAAAGATGATATTCCATTTCCCTGATAGAAGGTCATTTACATCTACTTAGGCAAGTAAATGCAACCATAGCTCACTAAGTATAAACGTTTGATACAATGATAATATTACATAATACTTATTAGCATTGATTAATATTAAAAAATTTAAATACAAATATAATCCTGTATTGGAGCATGTAATCACTAGTTATAAAATGGAATATTATCAAAGATCTTTTTATTATTCATTTTAGTAATAGATTAAAATTTTGTACACCAAAAACTACTTGATATTATATTTAAACTGTACTTTAAACTTATTGTTAATTAACTAATATTTATGATAGTCTACAGCTGTGTTTCAACTCCAATGCAAAGTTCAAATATTTGATCTAGTTATATTTAATAGTGAGGACTATATCTAGAATTCTACTAAGAAATAAAATAAATTACCTTCAGCATTGTGCGTTTATGCTTTAACATAGTATCCCAGCCAATCCATCTTAATTTTAAACCTAATTCTACACAAATAGTCATCAAAGCAAGAAGTTCTATAGAGCCATGAGTCCAGACTGGAAGCTGAAAATATTTATAATTTATATTATACATATTTTATTAGACACTGTGTATTAGTTTCCTTTTATTCTTACTCGAAATAAAGGTACTGCTGGCTCTTCAACAAAAGCTAAAGCCAAAAGAATGAGGGAAGTCATTAAATCTAGGCCATAATACCAATTGTTGTGAACCAAAAGATATGCAGGTAGGTCTTCAGGATGTCTTGGATGAGAGTCAAACTTTTCATTATTTCTACCTTCCTAAAAGTTTTCAAAATTTAACATAGCTTTTGCATTATATTTATTAGTTATATACTAATTATATTTAGCAGAAAATTGTTAATAAATGCATTTCACAGCTTCTATTTTTATTTTTTACCTCTAAAAAAATTGATGCTTCATGATAGTTCATCTCCCAGTGCATGTCTGGATCCGTTAATGGGTCTAAAGGTGGAAGCACTACATTCTCATGCACATTGTCTCCTTCAGATATTTCCATTCCTAATCTTTTATGAACATCGGTAAAAGACCCATTGTCACTTGACGTTCTGGCACTATTCTCTGGAGAAGGATAAAACAGCGTAGATCCATACTCTAAAAAGTGTAATTACAATACAATGTAACTATCATGGAAAAATTAACTGTATTCAACAAAATTGAATTTTTTACAGCATTATTATGATAAAAATTAAATAATTCTAATTTATTTTAAATTGAATACCAAAAAATAACACTGTAATGTATTTACAAATTTCAGTGTATCACTTACTTCCAGTTGATTTAAGAGTATTTTTTGTCTTTTTAAGTTCATTCAGAAGAATCATGTCTGATGTTAAAAACTAACACTCAAGAGAAATTTGATTTCTAAATATTATCAAATATGAAACTTATAAGCCTTTATAGGAAACATATTTTTCTTATTTATTGCACAAATGAATATTTTAAGTTTTAGAATAAGTTATGTTTAGACGTATGAGGATAATATATCAAAGAGTATCTCAGATGTAGCTGATTTTTAATTTATAAACTAATCTAGACATTGATAAGGCAACATTGGACAAGTGCCTACTGAGTACTGATTATAAAGGGATTAAGTGGGAGTTAAAGGCAGACATTTAAAGAAGCAAATAAAATTTTTAAAGAAAGTTCAAGGGCTTCAATTATTTAAGTTGATTTTGATACTAAATAGAAGACTGAAAGAGAAAAGGACATAAATAGAGGCAACACTTACTAGGACTTGATCCTTGAGGGGCCTCATTTTCTTGGGAATTTATATCGTCATCGAAGCGGTGATAATTGGCGGTTCCCGGGGAAATCATTTGGTCTCTCTCTCCCGTCTCGAGTCACATGTGCAAGGCGCACGACTGCAACTGTCAAGCAGGGGGCGGAAACTCTCATATACACAATTCACCCGTAATGCTTAGTTCCTCCAGATTTTCGAGTGGTGCGATGGCGCTGCGATCGATGACTGTGGCGCCGCCAGGTGTCAGAACTGTGAAACAGAGTTTTTTATTCACCTATTTATTTATTAATACTAATTAACAATAATTAACACTTAAAAAGCCTTTGAAATTAAATTTTTAAGTTTTTTTACTTGTTTAGATACAAGATATGTGTTAATTTTGCCTAAACAAAAATTATTGTATGATAGCATATGATGCGCTTTTTTGGCGCCAAAACTCCATTCCGCGGGGCTTTGCCTTTCAGCCGTATAGAGTAGACGTGTAATTTTTATCGGGTCTTAATTTTGCAGAAAGACGCATAAAATTGAATAGAAAGTGATAATTTGTGTGTAGAAAAGAAAGAAAGGCAACTGGATAAAACAATTTCACTATTACACCTTCATTTTTTTAGTGGAGAAAGTGTGAAGTTTGGTGTAAATTGTTGCGTGGGTTAGTTCAGCTCAAATATTATTAACTTTTTCATTTACCAATAACGTATATACAAGTAGTTGCATAATTAAATCTTGTTTTTTCTTAGGAAACACTAACAGTTGCAATGGGAAAAAGTTGTTGCGTTTTGGGATGCCCTTCAAGATGGGATGCACCACAACATATTTTCCCAAAAGTAGCCACAAGATTTGCTCAGTGGAAGAAATGTATATATTCTTCAAAAGTGGCACATTTAGATGATGAAGGTCTAAAAAAGTGTGTAGTGTGCTACAGACACTTTAAAGAATCTGATTATGAAGAAACACATAAACAGAAAAAATTAAAATCTTCTGCGAAACCCAGTATTAATATTATAACTGATTACACGATACAATCTGTAGAGACTGAATCAGGTGAGTTATTCTTTTTCTTTCAATTTTATATTATAAAGTTTTCATAAGTAACATAATATTTATATTTTGATTGTTTTAATTACAGTTGATGATCGTTTATCACCAATTGAGATAGCTGTATCATCCAATAAACCATGCTCAACATCTAAAGAAAGATTGAATACTGGTAAGAAATATAAAAGTATATTTCATTGATTAAAACTAGTGTGCAACAATAACTGTTTCAAATTAATTAATTTTGATTACAGATAATTATTCATTATCAACTTTCTTGGAGCCACATGACTCTATAAATGATGATGTAATGGAAATTGGCAAGTATTTCAAGCAGTTTTATAAATTTTAGAAAATATTTTGTTCTATAAAATTTAACTTTAATTTAATTTAAATTGTAGATGTTTCAAGAGAGTTTAATGTGGAAGTACCCATAAGCACAATAGAAATTGTAAGTGAGAAGGGAAACCCACGAAATTATTTATTAGCTAAAAGGACAAATATGAAGAATCTGAGTGGAAGAGAAAGGAAACTGTACAAAATAGCTAAAGTGTTTGAAAAAAAGGAAAGAGATACTCAGAAAAAAAATATGTTGTTAAAACAGCGATTAAAAGAAGCAGAAAAATATAGTAAATCTAAATCTATTGAAAAATTACTGAGTCAACTAACACAACAGCAACGAAATTTTATTTATATGCAAATAAAGGCATCTGCATATGCACCAAGGGTATGGAAAAAATTATATTATAATATAGCTAAAGCTAAAGCACTCGGTTTTGATATAAATGATGTCCTGTATAAAGGATTGTCATTTTGCCTTCCTTAAACTGCATCATTAAGAGGTACAATAGTGCCTCAATTAGATGATTAGTATCAAAAGTATAAAATTACGTTCACACTCCTGTTTTTTATAAAAAAGTAGTGCATTTGAAGTCTTTTCTCTTATATGTTATTAAGATTCTTTAAAATCTAAATACATACAAATTAATAGAATAAATTAATTATGACAGACATAATATTTTAACTAAGTGTATATAAAATAATACTTAAGCTACAATTATGCGTGAATAGTTATATTAATTAAATATATTTATATATAATACTGTAATAAGTATAGTAATAAATATACGTTATAAAAGACTGTGAAAATTAAAAAATTTAAGAAATTAGATTATTATAAATGTTATGTACTGTCGTATATGAATAAATTCACATAGAAAATGTACACACAAATATATGTTTTTAACCTTTTCTGCAGGGGCGAAGATATACTTTGGATGAAAAGATCCTAGCTATTTCATTATGGAAACAATCATCAAGAGCATATTTATTTTTAAGAGAAATGTTCCATCTTCCTGCCACTAGAACATTACGTACAATGCTGCAGAAAATTAATACTTATCCTGGTCCGATGAAATTTATAAATCAACATTTGAAGGAATCAGTGACACAAATGTCAGAGAAAGAAAAGTATTGCGCTTTAATGTGGGATGAAGTAGCACTTAGTGCACATGTTGATTATAACAGCACGAAAACTTACATAACAGGATTTGAAGACTTTGGATTTGTAAGAACACCAAAGTTTGCTGACCATGCTCTAATTTTCATGGTACGTGGCATACATTCTGGATGGAAGTTTCCATTAGCCTATTTCTTTTGTGATGCTGCAACTAAAACTAACCAATTAGTTGATTGCATTAAAAGAGTATTGGAATCAGTATTAGAATCTGGTCTTCATGTTCTTGCTTTTGTCTGCGATCAAGCAGGAACAAATGTTGCTGCTATAAATAAATTGAAAAGGGAATCTTTCCGCAGTGAAAATGAAAATGGTATGTTTTTATTTATTGTACTTAATTTATAACGAATAATAACTCTTTACATGTAAACTGAATTTTTTAAAACAAAATTTATTTTGACAGACTACTGCATTAAATTATTTGGAGAGGAAATTGTACCAATATATGACCCACCGCACTTAATAAAGTCTATAAGAAATAATATGTTGACAAAAGATCTGGAAATTAACTTTAAGAATAAAAATGAAAATGAAAGGCAAATAGCTTCATGGGATATAGTTCAAACAGCATATAAGATGGATTCAATGGATCATTTATATAAATTGATGCCTAAAATTACAGCGGAGCATGTGGTGATTAAGAAAATAAAAAAAATGAGAGTAAAGCATGCTGCGCAAGTTTTAAGTAAAACTATGGCTAGTTTTATCATGTACCATACAAAGCTTAAAGGTAAACTTTTGTTTTTTTTTCTATTACTTTATATTTGTGAGCTTTCATTAAGTTATTTTCTGATGTTCTTTAAATTATAGGTCATATAATTTCCAAAGAGGGTCCCCTCCAAATTCCAAAGAAAGAAGGCCAAAACACTGCGGAAATGCTTAAATTTTTTAATGATCTTTTTGACTCAGTGAATGGATATACCACAAAGACACCAGAAGCACCGTTGAGAACTATAGTGAAAGTAAATAGTAAACATGAAGAGTTCTGGAAAAGTGCTATAGTTAAGTTAGAAGATATGAGATTCGTTGATAAAAAAACCAAACAGCCAGTGAAGAACCCACCATGTTTAAAAAACTGGAAATGTACAATACTAGGCTTCCAAAAATTATGGCACATGATGAAAGAAAAAGGATTTCTTTCTTTAAAACCCAGGATGATCAATCAAGATCCACTGGAGAATTTTTTTGGTCAGATAAGAACCTTTGGAAGAAACAACAGCATTCCAACTTGCACTCAATTTGAAACATATTACAAAGCATTGTTAATTAATAACTTGACAACAAAGAGAACACGAAAGACAAATTGTGAAGATGTATGCAATGGAGATTTGCTCTTCACATTAAAATCTATGTTACAAAATGAACAGATTAATAAACAAGACAATGAAGATGAATTTGAAGAAATTATAATAGATGATGCCAAAGAGGAAATAGATAAATATATTAATAATATGAATATGGAGAAGATAACGACTCTAAATAAAATGGTCATAAAACTATTACAAAATACAGAGATAAAAAATTGTTCATATTGTGAAAAAAGTTTAGTAAATAATGAAACGCAGCCCACCAACAATGTAGTCCAAGTATTCCAAAAAGCGCAAGAAGTTTTACAACAAAACATGAAAAAGAATGTAGAGACAAAAAATTTATGGACAAAATTAGAGACAATGTTATGGATAGAGCTTGATTTACTATGGATTAATTGTGAGAAACACAATATTCTTTTAAAATCACTGCTTATGCAAGTGATATTAGCTCAATATATTGTGAGATGGTGCACCAATATTAATAGAATATTGCAAGGAAAAGAACAACGAGTGGGAAATAATTTATTTGCAAAGGAAGCACAAAATAAATATTTGAAAACATTAAAAAAGGAAAAAGGTGAAAAAAAAGGAACAGTACAGAGACCATTAAAAGAGCAGCAATCAACGCAGAAGCAAAAGTGAGAATAAAATCAAACCATAATAAACTATTGTTTCAAAGAGTCTGATATCAAAAGATGAGTATAGTTAATTATATATGGACAGCTAGTCAGCAACCAGTTCCACTAAAATATCTAGAATTACCTTTAAGAGAGCACAAGAGCAGCTTTGGGAGATTAAATTTTATAATTGAAGAGTGACATGAAAAATTATCAAAACCTAGATTATGTACTTCGCTATTTAATATAAATGTTAACAAAAGACTGAAAACTTCGATTAATTAATTACATCAAGCAAACTGCAGAAAATTGTGAAGTTTGATTACATTTTCCATCACTCTTTAAATGACTATTGTGATAATTGATTATTTATATGAATTTTTAAGGAAAATATGTTTAATTTTATATTTATTGTTAATATTCTTGTTATATATGTATTTATAGAAAGCAAATGTATTTTTGATATTTTAAAAATATAAAAATTTAAATTAAATTTTTTGGTGTTTTCTTTTGGATTGACTTATATATATAGTATATATTCTACGTATGCATATATATATACACACACATAAACGGACACACTTACACATGCAAAGAGTTCCTGTGCTTCTAGCGCCATCTCACCACTCGAAAATTTGGACGAACTACGCTTTACGGGTTTACCTATCTTGCAGAGAGTTTCCGCCCCCTGCTGTCAAGCGTCAGGAAACAACAGTCTTTTGCGTCTTCTGTTTCTAAACGAAAGAGTGACAGCAGAGCACAGCACACAGCGGAGCAAGTGAATTGGAACGGGCTTTCAGTTTCAGTGTTTCCTTCTCTTTCACTCACTCTCTGTAGGAGAGAGAGAGGGAGAGAAAGAGATGCGAGGAGATAAAAGAGACGCAATGCGTTTAATTACAAAATACATTCATGTGTATATTCGTATTCACGCTCACATCTGGAATAATCTGGATAGCTAATAAATTCAGATCCAATTTTAGCGGGCGAAAACCAACACCTCTTGGTACTGACAAGTGAAGCTAGTTGAAATTTAATAACCAAAAAACTAAGATCAATGGAACACCAAAAAGTTCGAACACTTTAATGAACTGTGATAAAGCGAATTTTGACAATAAACTCACTTGACTACACTAACCTCACTAATGAGAAGTTGAGGTTAAATCATTTGTATGTAGATGCTTAATTTATAGTTGCTACATAATATAAAAAAAAGAGCCCAGTTTAAAAATGGCAAAAAGTAGAAGCAATTTAACGATATCATTATTATAAAGCTACCTAGAATAGCACTCAATCATATTCATGAGAATTCTGGTTAGAAACGAACAAATGTTTAAAATATCTTTATAAACTATCTGTTGTCCATAGTAAAAATTTTAGGTGTTAAGACAGATAAGAAAATATAACTTCGAAAATTATTTTATTTGGCAAAGTTATATTATGGAGACTATACTAAATGATAGTCTAAAATTTTATTCAATTGCTAAAAATAAAACATATCTTGCACTTCCTAAAAAAATTTCTCTAAAAAGACTGGTATTATCCCAGAAATATGGTTATAATCTAGAAAAACAAGTGTAGATAATCAGGATTATAAAATGCCCACAATAAGCAAAGGTTTTAGAGAATTATTTTATGGCCTTGAACCAAGTTAAACAGTTAATCTTATTAACAAAATAATATATATAAGCCAAAGTATATAAATTTCAAAGAATACTATGCACCCTAGAATATTTATTAAAACTTTGCAAGTATAATTTACAATATGAAAAATTATGTAAAAAAATCAATCTTTTAAAGAAATAACCTTTTTCCAAATTATATCTTTTTTCATTACATTAATAATCATCTCCTCACTAACTGACCATAATCTAACTCCAAGTGCTGAATCCAGTGCAGCTTTTGATGGTACACAGTGATAACAATTGTTAAAATAAAGTCCTGTTGCTCCTTCCAGCTCTGGAGCAGTAGCACAATATACAATTGTACTTGCTGCTTGTTGCTGTGAAAAATGATAATTACATTTTTAACAGGACAATAGAAACCCAACAAAACATAGAAGAAAGAAATTACCAATGATTTTGTAAATGGTCTAACTAACAAAAATAACAGCTTGTACATCCATGAGTAGCGAATTATGTTTGATGAAACCATATTTCCAGGATGGCAGCAAAAAACACTTACAGATGGCCACTTGTTACACAGTTGTTTTGCAAACAAAATATTAAACAACTTAGAATCATTGTATGCTCCCATTGACCAGTATTTATAAGCTGGTGGAGAAATAGACAAATGATGAATATCTTCTGGTGATTGTATGCATGAAAATCTATGTGATTCACTAGATACAAAGACAACTCTTGAATTTGTGCCACGTTGCAAAGGATTCTCTAATAACAATGTAAAATAAAATTGGGCCAAATGATTCACTTGGAATGTAGTTTCATACCCATCATGTGTAAGAGTGTAAGGAATGGCAAATACCCCAGCATTTAGAATTAAAATATCAAGAATTCTGTAAACATGAAACAGTTTAATTTTAAGAATAGATATCAGTCCTGTATATTAAAAATTTTTGTAATCACTTGTATTTTTCTTTGAAGACATTGGCAGCTTCACGAACACTTCTCAATGATGTAAAATCCAAAGGCAATACATCACACATAACGTCATCACTTTCTTTCTCTATTAATTCTATGGCTTTTCTAGCTTTTTGTACATCTCTGCATGCAAAGATTACATGACATCCATGCAAAGCTAATGATCTTGCAGTTTCAAATCCTGTAATAAATCTAAATTAAAATGATAAAAAAACCAATTGCTCATAAATCTAATAGATCCAAATAATTACCTATGCCAGTATTAGCCCCTGTCACAATAGCAAGTTTCTTGCGTAAGTCTCTTCCTTGGAGGACAGATAGAGCTGTACTGCTAGCATCAAATCTTTGTCTTACAGGCTCAGATAATTCTCTAAATTCTGTAGCAAATGCTAATCTAGGATCTGTGTATGTTGTGGTGCGATGCATGTGATCTACAAATAAAATTTTACCATCATCTGCTATACATCTTTCCCAACCTGTTGGTAGTTCTGGAAAAAAATGATTTTATTAACATATATTAATCAAAATATTTTAACAATTTCTTTTACCTCCTTCAACAATTTTTTTTCTACCAGTTCTAGGGTGAGTCCACTGAGTTCCTTTTGTATAATGACTGCAAAGTACAATATTTTAATTAACTTAACCTCACACAAGAATTCAGAGCTTTATGATCACATTATTTTTTAATTCACACATTGGCAATTAAAAATTAATTAAACCTTAATCTAATCTTACTTTACGTAATACACATTCCCATCCAACGTTGCCCTTTCTTCCCAACCAGGTGGTAAATCGTCATCGCTGTCAGAATCATTCAAAACGCCTACCATGTTTGATTTTCACGATTCACCACAAAACAAAATACAGGTATAAGTATGTATATATACATATAGTAATAGTAGTATTTGAAAAAGAGCGAAAAAAAACTTATTGTCCTGTCAGACGGAAAGTAAAAAGCAAGGAAATTGTGATGAATAATGATAAAACTCGTATATATATAATAATAATAAATTTATTAAGCGTTCTACGAAACTAAATCTAAATTTTGTGATAAATTATAGAAATTAGAAGGTCGATGCTGATTTATATAAATACACGTGCGATGGAGCTCCTATACATTCATAGTTTTGTGTGGTAATTGTCTTATATTTTAACATTCAACGTTTTCGGGGTAGTTGCAAACGTTGAGGTTATCGTCGAAGAATAGTCCGTTAGCGCAGGAGAACCTGGTAGCCCGATATTCACCATTGAACTTCTGGCAGATGTAAAATACTGAGCAATCCTCTTGGTCGCGAACAAATCCTTCTTTAGTACAAACGCTAGAGTCTACTGGAACTTCCGGAACTGCCGGTTGATCAGCGGGTTCTTCCTCGTCGATGTCATTGGCACTGTCGTGGTTGTTAGATCCGTTATCGTTTGGGCTTAAAGGGGTGGTGGTTCTTTGAACAGGTGGTAGCTCTTCTGACGGTACTGGGACACCGTTACGTAGGATAGAGTTCAGTGTTTTTAGGAGAGGATACTTTTCGCCGCATTTACCATGGAAGTCATCAGTCTCGATACTCCACAACATGGCTCCACCAAGGTTCTTTTTCTTAATGTATTCAGCTTTCTCGGCAATGGATCTAAAAAATGTTTTAATTTGTCAATATTGCAGTTTATATAGTAAATTTTAAGGCTTTAAAATTAAAATATTGATTTTACTACTTACTTTACGTTGTCGTAGCCTACCCATTGTCTGCCATTGTAAGCATACGGTACACGTTGTTCCTCGTCGAAGACGGCGGTCCATTGACCAGATGCAACTTTAACGCAAATTTCGTTGTATCCAAGCATACCAGCTTCCCTGGTGTATGGTCCAGCCTGTCCTGCCTGAGGAGCAGGAGCACCGACCCCATTGTCTTTCTCATTGGCAAGAGTAAAGCTTCTTCCATAGAAAGCAGTTCCTAAAATGAGTTTCTCTGGCGGGGCACCTTGATCCAACCAGTATTGAACACAAGAGTCCTAAATGGAAGAAATTAACGTAAGATTAATTGATATACACTTAAGTGCAGTGGTAGTTTCCTCCAAAATAGTAAAATAATACTTACGACGTTCAATTTAGCATTGTTTCCACTTTCGACAGAAGATTTGTATAGAGGAGCGTTCAGTCCAGTGTTCTTTTCCCATGCACCGTGAAGATCGTAAGCCATGATGTTGATGAAGTGAAGGTACTTGGATACTTGGGGAATATCGTAGGATTTAGAAGCGGACATCTCAGCAGCTGCGACGGCAGCACTTAAGATGAATCCTTCTTTATCAAAGGCTTCTCTCAACTCGCGTACAAGAGCAACGTAGTTTTGTACGTCGCTGGGTTTTCCACCACGTTGATTCGGGTATTCCCAATCAAGGTCGAAACCGTCAAACTTATATTTTTTGAGGAAAGCTACAACGTTCTGTACGAATTTAGCACGAGTGGCTGGGTTGGATGCGACCTCGGAATACTTGACGGAACCCTCGTTCCATCCACCAATGGCTATCATGGTCTTCGTGGATGGACTCTTTGCACGAAGAGCATTGAATCGTCCAAAAGCGTCCTTGCCCCAATTGTCCGGAAGGTCTTGCCATGCATCGAGTACTCTTATATTTCCGTCAGTGGAGATACCGACGAAAGTATACACCATATGAGTGCAAAGATTGGGTTGGATGTAAGCAATCTCAAATTTTCCATCACCTGGACGATAAACTGCCCAACTCCCAAAGTAACACACAATTTTTTCTGCAAAAAAATTGTCATATTTTTTCATTCTTCAGAATCTGCTCTTAATATTTACCAAGCTGTATATTCATTTGGGAAAAATTAATATTTTCTTACTTTCCTCAGAAGCAGCAGCAAATGCCAATAAAGCACAAAAGGCGGCGATCAAAAATAAAGCACGCATCTGTGAAAAATTGCACTAAAATTATTATTTTGTTCTCTTCATTTAACACGAATAATGCGAACAACACAAATTTGGAAATTTTCATTTTTTATGCTTAAAATACAATGCAAGTTGCTGCTCATACATAAATGTGGTGAAAAAAGAAAGAGAAGAAATTAGAACTCCTTGAAATCTTTTTTAAAAATGTAATTTACACATTTTGTACATACCTTTATAATTCCTTCGACTGTTTAAAGTTACTAACAATTTGTAGAACACTGTTGCGAAAAATTGGAAGTTTCGTGAATTTATACAAGAACCCGCGGATTACCCTCACTTTTTAGACCTGAATGTGAAGGGCATTAATAACCCGACAGCAATGGAATTAATTAGATTGGTTCATTCCAAAATTAAAATTATCAGTTGAATTTTTGATCAAACCAAATATTTTATTATCAGATCTCAATTCCATAGTTGACTGATTACAATATATTTTGCGATGATCATTCAGTTTTCAGTATATATTATTTCCATTCTACTTTTCAACTCAATGAAAACATTTAAGGTATTCTACAAATTAATTTGAAAACATAGTGACATTCTATTCATAAAATGGTGAATTAATACTTTTTATCTATAAACATATATTTCTACCTCATTTCTTTATTCAAATATTATTCAAGTCGCAACATGACTGTTGTCTTTTAAATTAACACGTATGAGTGAATAGTAACGTATTTGTTAAAACAGCTGTTAAAACACGTGTCGTATCATATTACTTGAAAAAAAACATATGTAATAATTAAATATTGCATAAATAAAAGAATACACATTTTTCAGCAATTTGCATATTATTATATCATTGCGTTGATTATTATCTTTTAATACTATACAAAATACGCAAATGAAAAATATTGAGTTCAAGTATCGACTGCTTACCTCTTTGATTTCCCGTTTAAATGCAGGAAACACAGCACCTAAAAGAGTATTTATTGCAATAGTTTTTCAAATAAATCTCTCCCAGCTGTCCAGGTAATAGTACTGCAGTGACGGTACCCTTTTTATACATACGACACATTTTGTTATCAAGAAAAATGTTCTTATCTCAATCCTAATTTTTCTTTCTACGTTGCTAGTGGACAACGCCTATATAATTCCTACAAAGAGCTACGAATATTGACTTCCTTGTTATCTGTTGATTAGAATGCTTTACGATTCCGCATTTCTTATCCAATTAACATTTCAAATAAGCATACCTGGGCTTTATTATAGTCATTTCAAATATAAACATAGTACAAATATGTTTGCTCTAATCTTCAACCAAAAAAATAAGCGATAGCAGTCACGTTTACGTTTTACACAACTTATCTATTTATCATGTCGATAGTTGCTAATTAAATATACACGTACGTTTCTTCAATAAAAAAAAACTCGTAAATGCATAGGATTTAGGTACAAAGCTCATCATATTAAAAAGTTGGAAAATATGGATATAGGTAAGATTATTTTGAGTAACATAATGTTTGTTTTTTCTCAATATTTTTGTATAGATTAGAAATTGATTCTTGAATAATGTAATAGATTTTGCTTGTTACCTACAAATAAGGAAAGTCTTTCTCTTGCAGATCTCAATTGAATGTTTAAACTGAATTGTTGACAAAGTACATTGATTTCTTAGAAAGATCCAAGGACTTTGAGGTATTGAAGGTATTCCATATTACAATAGTTTTCTTTGGAAAAATCTTTATTATTTCTTTTATATTATAGAGCACTAAATGAGCAATTACTAATTTATTGAACATATTTTAACTTTGTCACAGCTTGCATTTTATTATTTAATCTTAAGTTCATTTTTCTTACACGTCTCCAATACTGTTTTGAATTGGGGTCTAATTCTTCTAAAGGTATAGGTGGACCCAATCTTAAATTCCATAACCAATCTGGATATTCTGAGTCTGGTTTGAGTTTAACGTCTTCTCCTCCTTCAGCTAACAAATTTGTTCCACAACAATACGTTAAAAGCTTTTTTACATCCTTTTCAACAGGAATTACAACTTTTTGCGTACTGATTTTCTTTATCTTTGTCTTTGTTTGACCACCTTTTACTGAAACAAACAATTTATTAAAATAAACATTTTTTATTTTTTCTAACCTCTAAAGAAATGTAAAGTAGCTTTTACTTTATTTTAAACGATGAGTGCTCGATAAAAATATCATACCTGGTGCCGCATAATTTCTAACTTGTAATGAACCAAACGTTAAAAGAATATTTCCTCGTAAAAAAATCGTTCTTAATGCTGAAAGAAAAGTCATTTTAAATTAGTTTGAGTTAGCTCAAACTTTAATTTCTCAGATTTTTCTATATTCCATTCCTGTTTCACTTCCTCTAGTTCCTCTACTTTACTAGACTGGTAAAGTAGTGGTAAGTTGGTAACTGCATCGTGAGTGGTGAATGGTGATAGTCATAAAGCACGCTCCACAAGTTCCACTGCCCGCAGGCCGCAACACTTGCAATATACAGTATATGTACATATGTATATGTACATTGTATAATACGTGTCACATGAACTATTATATTCAAGTGTTTTGGTGGATCTTAGTATATGTATATGTAGAGCGCACCCTAAAGAATTCGAGTTTTATACATATGTATATCCTGTCTTTGTTATTTTTATTTTAACCAAAATTTTAAATAAAGAATGAATGTGGATTTAGGATTTGTTGAAAAATGTGAAGCTTGGAGCTTGGAGAGCAGATTTTTCCCAAGTAAAATCGGAGGAAAACCTGCTTGGTTAGATTTAAAAAATATACCAGGCAAAACTGAATTGGAATGCAATTATTGCTTTGATCCCTGTATATTTTTGTGCCAAGTTTATGCTCCTTACGAGAATGAAGATAAAGCTTTTCATAGAACTATTTATATTTTTGTATGCAAAAATGTAAAATGTTGCAAAGAAAACCAAAATGGTAATTTTAAGGTTTTTCGTTCACAATTAGAGAAGAATAACTTGTTCTATCCTTCTGAACCACCTGAGGAGAGAAAAGATTGGAGAACAGATTTGGGTGAATTTTTACTATAATTTACCATTCTAAAAAATAAACACCTGTAATTATTAAGAATGGTATTACTTGCAGATGTAAATAGTTGGACAACGACCTGTTGCATTTGTGGTATTTATGCTCCAAGTCATTGTGCTAAATGTAAGATTAAAAATTATTGTTGCCGTTTGCATCAAGTGTATGATTGGATAAATGGTCATAAAAAAACTTGTGGTACAGACATTAGTGTAAATACAAGTTTTCTATTCCCAGAATATGAGCTTGTAATAGAAAAAGATGAAGATGTGGAGAATGATGATGATGATTTAGAAAAAGAAAAAGCAGAATTAGAAAAATTTCAATGCATGGTTCTAGATGGCCAAGCAGGTACAATGCAAAATGATGATGTTGATCCAGATTTATTAAAAATGTCAAGTATAGAGGAGGATGAAGTTTTTGCTGAGTTTCATGTTAAAACCAATAATTATCCAGATCAAGTTCTAAGGTGGTATAAAATTCTGATTCTAAGACCTCTCTACTACTATAATAAAATTACAAGTCTGGTGATTTGATTGCTTTAAATAGGTACCAAAGAGGTGGACCAGTTTTGTATATTTCTCAAGAAAATCAAGCATTAGAAATTCCAAACTGTACACAGTGCAATGGGGAGAGACAATTTGAGTTTCAGGTAAAGAAATGATTTCTGACATGATTTATTAAAATATTTGATATATTACATTTATTAAAACCTTTAGATTATGCCTCAACTTTTAAATTTTCTCAATTTTGATGACTCAGCAGAGTCCTTGGATTGGGGAATACTTGTTATATTTACATGTAAAGAATCATGTATTCCCAAAAAAGGCTACACAGTAGAGTATATATGGAAACAAGATATTGTTAATAAGTAATTTCTTTGTTTTTCAAATAAACTTTATTTACAAAAAAATACATTTCATTAATTAGCAAGTATCAAATATGGAATAGTGTATAAAAATGACATCTCATACAAACATGAAGTATATTATCAAACAAGAGTTAAAATATTAAAAAGAGAAGGAAATAAAATAAAACCTACATGTAATTTTACAATTATGGCTCAGCTTTAGTAGCCAGTTTTGTCAACAATTTTGTACTATAAAGACAGCGCATTCTAAACATGTGAACTGTTTGAACACTGACAGCATTTGTAAGATTACATGACAAGTTTAGAGGATCTTGAAGGCACATTGCACAATCTACCCTAAAATAGTCTAGTCTATTGTTTGGCAAAGTTTTTCTATAATTATACTTTTTTAAATTATTCTTATAGTTTTCCATTATGTCAGGTATGTTATTGTAATTAACAAAATCTAACTTGGACATTTCTCTGCCAAGCAAAGGACATAAAACTTTAGCTCTATAATCAAATTCTCCATAATACTTAAAAAATCCATACAGTAAAAATTTAAAACTACTCCGTATTGGAACAGCAGGAGTTCTTTCATTAAATGATGTCTCAAATCCTATGTAACAGTAAAAATTAAAAACAATTATTGGAGCACAAAAATTAAGGACTACTTCAAACTTACCATTAATCATTTTTACTTGATACACGTTATTTCTCAAATCTACAATACTTGGTAACGATGATTTTACCTGTAAATAAAATATAACTAGCCATGTAAGAGCATAGCTTGGCATGAATTTTTCAAAAATTTTAAAATCCCAAAGTTTTCTCACAAATAATGTCAATCTTCTACATAGAGGATATAATGTCATATAGTATCTGGAAAATTAGAAAATATATAGACATACTATTCTCAATAAATAATAAATAAAAAAACATGAAATCAGAAATTTACCTAAGTATTTTAGTACTCTCAACCTCAATTCCATTTGTGAAAGAAATATCACAGTTCAACCCTGATGGTAAATGCTTTACAACTACCTTAGGAAATACCTTATCTTTTATTGTTTTTGTTACCTTCCAGGGTAAATCTATAACTTCGCTAAAAAAAGTCTCTATTATTTTTGTTTTTGTTTGAACTGCTTGCAAAGTTTGATTAACGCATGTAAAATATCCATTATCTATTAAAAATATTTTTTAATTAATTGCTTTATGTTTAATGGTAATAAGAGCTGCCAAATTGTTAACTGTAGTACTAACCAAAATCAATGTAAATATTTAGATCACTATCTGTGAATCCCAAGCAGTTTTCTCTCGAGCCAAACTTATATATTGTTACTTCACGAGCAGTTAGCTTAAAATATTTGTTTAAAGAGTCCACTAATTTTTCAATATTTATATTTGTTTCAATTGCTTTATTCGATTCTTGAACAAAACTATTAGAATAATATTCAGCCTTTTTCAAAAGATCCAGTTTTGATCTGGATAAAGGAGCCAATGTTGCATAATTTTTTTCACGCAAACGTTTATGCATTATTGAAGCAGAATGAAATGCATACGAGCCTTCTGGCCCTAGCCATAAACAACCACATCCCAAGCAAAAATTGTATGAAAATCCTGGAAGTAATCTTAAATGCTTCTTACTGATATGTTTTACAAACTCATATTTTTCTGTGAACATTAAATTGCATAGTGTACAAGAAAACCTTGAAACATTGTACCAAATATCCTGATATTCTTGAGTGAAAGAATTATGCAACTTTCTACAAAATTTGTAGGCCTGCTTAAATAACTGTTTATGATTATAACTACTTATATGTTGTTCAATGTCTACCAATATCAAATTACAGCAATAGCATTTAGTTCTTTTATTAAAGTCCACTTTCACATATTTATCAATCTGATTCCGATTATCATTCATAGCTTTTTTAAATAAATCTCTATGTCTCAAATCAAGTATATGCAAAGCACATGACTGGACATTCATGGGTATAAACGTATTGCAAAAAAGACACATCATCTGATCAGTAGATCGCCTTATAAACTTTATAGTTAAAATTAAATCATCTAGTTGATTCTGTACTTTAGCAAAAATCTCATTTTCTGTCATTATGTGTTGCAGCGTGTATTCATGATGTTTTTTCCAGAGAACAGCATTTTCTTTTTCATCTATATCACTTGTACTATTTTCAATAGATAGATTATTTTCTGTATTTATAGTCATTGTAGATTCTTCCTCCTTTATATTTTTTTCAGACATTTTGAGTGAAGCTAATTATATTTAAACTAGTGCAATCTATTAATAAATATAGCTCAATATAAAATGTAATCAAAGCTACAAAGAAACCTTTCTAGAATGATGTAAAATGTCTGTATTGTTTTGGTGAAAGGAACATAACCCAGAAGCTACATTCCAGAATGTAAAGGATTCTCTTCTTGGTGTAAATGTAAACTCAATCTTTTATACAGGCATCATAAAGCTACTGCTTTCATGTATAAGGTGTTTACAAAACATTTACCCTTAAATTATTATGAAGAAAAGTAAAACATTGTTATGTCAGCACTAAATTCACTAGATTGCACTTGTTGTTTTTTGTAAAGGGTATGATTGTGTCGAGAATTGGGAGGTCAGTACATACGTGCTATGCGTATTTGTTATTATAAATAGCAAGTATTCAATTAATACAAACACCGACAGTACCTTAAAAAATGGGCCTGGAAAATAGTTGGAAAGGTACAATAACCACAGTAGCAAACACAAGCGGTCCAAAAATTAAATTTTTGCATTACATATGCTGTGTATACACTGCGTGCGCAATCGTGATGGTAATGGTGAGATACTGTGCAGTCTGGAATAGCTTCGGATTCGGAGTGCTTCGAACTTCGGAGAGTTTGAAGCGAAGCTTTCTTAGATCAGCTGTTCCGTTGATCATTCAGTAATCAATCGCATTTTCTGCTTATTTTCATTTTGTATTGTATTGGTTGTGTTCAAAGTCACTGCGCTGAATAAGCCCTGCACAAAATGTTTGAAATGACCAATCGTGTTATATATTTTCGTTAGCGCTTAGAAAGCGCTGGGTTGCCTGAACACAACCATTGTTAGAGATATCGCGTGGCGTTGCTATATAGACAAACACTTTTTACTGCTGTATATATATATATATATTTATATATGTAAGCTGCTCGCTTGTCTCATACTGTCGCAGGCGTCGCAGCGCCCTCACTGGCCTTCACTCTTCATACGTCACATCATGAATTTTTCCTGAGAACCCAACCAAACAGAAAGCAAAATACAAAAAAACATATTACATCTATATTAAAAAAAATGTTTAAAAATACATTTCAAAGTGGATTTCTATCAATTTTATATAGTATTGGTAGTAAGCCATTACAAATTTGGGATAAAAAAGTAAGAAATGGCCACATCAAACGAATAACTGACAATGATATACAAAGTTTAGTTTTGGAAATACTTGGAAGCAATGTCAGTACAACGTATATTACCTGCCCAGCTGATCCAAGAAAAACTTTAGGCATTAAGTTACCATTTTTGGTAATGATTATAAAAAACTTAAAGAAATATTTTACCTTTGAAGTTCAGGTAACACAGAATATTATTTTATACATTTTTACTTTTATATTATAAATAGTATCTTAAAATTTAATGAATGATTGTTTAGGTCATTGATGATAAAAATGTAAGAAGACGTTTTCGTGCTAGCAATTATCAATCAACCACAAGGGTAAAACCATTTATTTGTACTATGCCAATGAGACTAGACGATGGTTGGAACCAAATACAATTTAATTTAGCAGATTTTACAAGAAGAGCATATGGCACAAATTATGTAGAAACATTAAGAGTTCAAATACATGCAAATTGTAGAATACGAAGAGTATACTTTTCAGACAGGTTATATTCAGAAGATGAATTGCCTGCAGAATTCAAATTATTTTTACCTATACAGACTAAAGCAAAATGTTGACGAGTTTAAATTAATATAATTTGTATGAATCAAAAATAAATTTATAAATCTTTTTCTTATAATTGTAAGTGTGTTAAATGTCTTGCATTCTATAGTTCATACAAAAGTTATTTTCTATTTAAGAATAGAAAACCTTTGAATTTTCAATATTTTATTATTAATATTGGAAAACAAATTGTGGTAAAAAAAAGTATAATCCATAAATAGTATGTAACAATGATTCGTTCTGATGCGCATATTAATTATTAATAATTAAATATTGATTTTTGTAAAATGTAGATGTAGCCTACATTTTTGGTAAAGATAGTAAGCGTCTGGAAAAAGTCTGAAATGGAACTATTTTCCGCGCGTAGAAAACATCCGAGTTTACTACACATCTGCGTGGCGTAGTAATAAAAGTTGATTCTGTGGCGCGAAATATTAAACTGAACAAAAATAAATCTATCCTTACAACGCTGCGTTAATGATACAAGTACTTTTAATCCTATCCTGACTAGTAATTAATTGAGTTAGCACGATGAACAATAAAGAGATTAGAAATGTTATTAAATATTCATTGGCTTCCTCGACAACAAATCGTAAATTCGAGATATGAAGTAAAAGAAAATGGCGGACCAATTAAGAGGTACCGTGCTGATACATTTATTCTTTATAACGATCGGTAAACACTATATTTTCGCATGTAAAATAGCAATTTTAAAGAACAAAAAGATATAATTCGTGAATAATCGATGAACTGACAATCAGAACTGAAATATATAACTATGGAATATCACTTGAATCATTATAAATAAAACAATTGAGTATATATACATATATGTTTTTCAAATCAAGGAATGCTATTATATATTTTGTATTGAGCACTCGTTTCGGGGGAGACGCCGACGCCCGGCGCCGACGTCGTTTTTAAAGCATCGACGGTGTTGAAGTAATCGCAACCTAAGCGAGTCGATAAGGAAAAAAGATTATAATCAATCCTTTTCACCAGAATGAAAGGAGAGAAAATGTTAATTCGTTTGTAAAGATGCGCTCGTGTTTAACGAAAATTACATAGTTTCGTGTTAAGATTAATCTTCAACAGACCATTTTAGTTTTATATGTATTATGTACATATAATAATGTGTATATATGACAGAAAAATATATATATTATATGTATATTAATACATATATTACAAAAAATATTCACGTCTTCCAAGCTTTCTCTTTTTTCCTGTTCTCTTTTAAAAATGGATAGTGATTGTGAGAGAGACGATGAGTGTCAATGCCGAATTTGTGCAATGAAATGTGGAAAAAATAACGTTGTCGATATTTTCACCGAGGATGGCAAACGTTATTATCTACAAATGAAAATACGTAAATATTTGTACATTCTGGTAAGTGAAGAATTTTCTTCTCTCGTTACGGTAATCAAACGCAGTATTGTGAAAAATTACCCCTTTTCCGCACATACTATAGAAAAACCATGTGTGTGTATGAGCTCTTTGTTTTTCAAAATCTCCGTCTTGTCCCTCGTTACCTCCCTCGACTACCTTTGCCTACCTTCCTAAGCCTTCCTTATTCCCTCTCTCTTTCTCTATCTCTCTTCATGCCCTCTATCAACCTATATGGGTTATATGTTCTCCTATCCCGTCTCCGTAGTCCACTCTCTCTATCAATCTCTATTCCTCTCTATTTATCTCTATCTATGAAAAGACAAATGATAACACGCACGTGCGCTCGAAAACGTGTCAAAACGATCAAGTAAAACTTTGAAATTCTTAAGAAATTTCTAAAAACGTTGCGTATACATATATAATATTATTGTACAAATGCGTATTCGTATTACTTTCAAACTACGATTTGTTTTTATTATTTTAAGCGAAACCTTTTCCTAAATAATATATTGTAATGTAAAGTATTTCTTTTGTTAAATATAATTACATACCGTTAATAGTAATAAACACTCACAATAGTATTTAATTTATAATAATATACTAATCATGTGTTATAAAATCATTACGAATACATTTCTCGTGTAATCGAAAGAAATATGGAAATTCTTAAATAAAATCTGATTATTCTACTTTTGACAATTGAATAAATAAATATTTTGATGGACTGAGTACTTTTATCAATTCTTTTGATAAATAATGCGTGGATCAAGCAATTTATTCAAATATTTGACATAAAATAGTCCAGCTGGTTCATTCCACAGCATCCATTTTGTCGGGCAGCTACTAAAAGTTAAAAATTAGCGTTTTATTGATTTCCATAAACGTATATTTGTAGTACACACATAGACTATATATACATACATACACATATGTATATGTATTTATAGAAAAACTAAATGAGTCAAACAAAAATGGTTATTAGCTTATTGAATTGACATAACAGAAGTTGTAATAAAGACAATACATTTTTCGTTTTTCTAAAATAGCATGCTTTCATAAAAATTGAAATCATATTTTCAGATTTCAGCTGAAGATAATTTATCAAAAATGGTTTGCTGTACTTGTATCAAGAAAGTGGAAAATTTCCATCGTTTTGCAATGATGGCACATCGAACACAGGAAAAACTCAAAACTCAACTAAAAGGTGACCAATTGGACAATATGAATTATATAGAAGGAAATGAAACAGAGCATAATAAAGAAGAGAATGATATCCTAAATAAGATAGGAAGTTGTGGATTATTACATTCTATATTGACCAAAGTAAGTGATTTAAATTTCTGTCAAAGCAGAAATGAATATAAATATTTTTATATTATATATTTTATTAATAGGGAGCAATAGAAATTTTGTCAGACAGTGATTCATTGGGACCAGAAGAAGAACTACAGCACAATGATAAACAATACCCAAGTACAGAAGAAATGGAAGTAAAGGTAGATCCAATGTTATTCTTACAATATGGGATGGATCGGTCTGCTTCTGATGCTTCTGAAATGTCTGACATTGAAGAAGAAATAACAATGATAGAATCTCCAGTTTCTAGACTATCAACTGATAGGTCTGAAATTTATTTATTTAATAATTTACATTTACATGAATATTATATATATAATTTTTTAGATATAGAATGGAGGTCGAAACCGAAACAGTAAAGGAATCAAATGATGAAAAATTATCTGAAGGTAGCAATGAGGACATTCCAAAAAAGGCAGTCAAACCTCACAAATGTACAATATGTGCAAGGTCCTTTGTGTCACAGATTGGTTTACAAAACCATTTATGGTCGCATTTGCCAAGAGAAAGGAAAATTGATGGAAAGTTTGTCTTAAAGTCTCCTCAAGTATTTTCGCTGAATGGGGTACTCCATTCAAATGTAGATAATACTGCTGTGGGAAATTTCATTTGTCCCATTTGTAGCAAAAAGATTTCCACTAAAGGAAATCTGAAGGTACATTTAGAAACACATCGGCCTAAAGGAAAATATGGTTGTGATATATGTGGAAGAATGTAAGTATTTCTGATAATAATCAGATTAAAGTAAAATTTATTTTTTGTTGTGTTATTTTTCAGATTCAAGACTCAGTCAAATTTATTCAGACACAAAGAATATCATGGTGGAATACAATTTCCCTGCAATGTTTGCGGTAGGGTTTATCCAACAAATTCGACATTGCGGGCTCACAGTATAACGCATTCGGACCTTAGACCTCATGCTTGCCCACTATGCGACAAGACATTCAAGAGGAATCAGGACCTAAAGTTTCACATAAATCAGCATACTGGTGCGAGGCCTTATCAATGCCCTTATTGCCCCAAAGCTTTTGCGAGCTCTGGTAATTGTTTTTCGCATCGCAAAAGGATGCATCCACGAGAAGTACACAGAGACAGACAAAGAGTAGCAGATTTAATGAGATGAACCATGGGGAGCTGATATGAGGACTGGTTTTCTTAAATAGTATGAAGATTTTTGAATGCCTAATTATAATGATATTCAATTAGTAATATTTCAAATCAGAATAAGAACATTAATTTAAATGATTTTTGGTGCTTACATAAATTTATATCATTAGAATGTATGTAGTTTTTTCTTATACTTCTTATTTCTTCTCTTCAATGAATGAATGTAAATCTCTCTTAACAACAAGATTCAGTATTAATATATAGGATTATATTGAAAAAAATAAATTTTAATTATCTGTTATGAATATTTAATAATAACTCTTTAAGACTTTAAGTGATTGTATCATAGGTATATGTGTATTTGATTGAAAAATAGCTCAAAATCTTGTAATGAGCAATGATCATCTGTCTAGAAGTAGGTGTAAAATTATAGTATACCGAAGAAGGACCGAATCTAGTCTGCTAAATTATACACACATGTACTTTTATTATTTCATAGATCTGTGATATTTTAAGTTATTTATATAATGTTTAGAGTTTTTATAGACTTTGTGTATAGCTTTTATATTTACACATTTGCATATTATAAACGTATAGTGTAGTCAAACGGCGATAAAAGCGGATAAAATCATTTTTCTTTTAAATATAAGAAACGCTTAACTTATTACACATAGAATGTACGACGATAAAATGTTATCGGGAAAGAGAATTGATTTTAATGTATGTATGCCATATTTTAGCATATTATAAACATTATAATACGCATTAAGACTGTATACGAAAATTAATGTGTCAAGTTAGAATGCAATGAATTTAGATAAAAGTCATTATATTTGCAGGAGCCCCTTATATATTTTAGGAATAAAAGTCAAGTATTAATATAAGGATGGTGATAACTCTTGTAATCCAAGCTGCAAGATATTTATAAATATTGACAAAAGTCTGAGTAGTTTTAGGAAATCATATTGCGTAACCCCGTGCAGCGTAATAGAATGTGCTTCCGTATAATAAATATTCACAATATATTCTGTACAATAAACCATTCTTAAGGCCAGAAACAAAAAAATAAGAATGAAATTACAAAATTAGCGAAACATTTAAATCGATGGATATTGCATTTTTTTCCCGCCTTCTTCCGGTCCGAAATCGTTCTGAAAACTATTTTAAAATTGTGAGTAGAATGTTTATGACAGATTTTTTTTCATATACTATATAGTATCGTAAATGGTTAGGGATATAAGCCCGTTGTATGTTCAATCATAAATCAGGTGTTTCATGTGCAACATAATAAGCAAAAATTTAGAGATCGCAAATTGTAATTGGCAGTTTTTCAGATTTTTGCTATCTTTGTTGTATATGAGATACTTGACTTGTAATAGTACAACGGATCTTAATGATTATATTTCAGTCTACATTTTATAGATATAGAATAACAAATTAGATATTTTTATAAAACCTATTCATTCGTAATAGCTGTATGGGCGACGATATATATTAGTTTCATGCGTAAATTGTATAAACTAAATCCTATGAAGGAAAAAATATGGCTGTAAGTGCCATGTAGAATTAGAGTACGACTTAAGATCATGCCATATAAGCTATTATTTAAATATAATAAAGCTATTGTAGCAAAATAAATTCAAAGATATTATATTTAAAAACTGCAGCACCTTAAATTTATGCATTATTGCAAATTTTCCTAAGCAGAAGTTAATGCATTATAGGCAGACTTCAAAAGCTTCTTATTTGTTTGTTTTTTAATTTATTTATCATATTTTATCCATCTTATCAGTTACATCTTAGGGTCGATGAAACGTTCGCAAATGCAATGCTGGAAACCTAAGAAATCGAAGCCAAAAAAGCAGTGATCATTCTAAATAGACAATAATTTTACGTAAAAATGATAAATTATCACATAACTTATGTAGTTTTTATTCAGAGTATCTTCAATTCGAGTTTCCAAACATGAAATCTGCTATTTTGGCTTCAATTTCTTAGGTTTCCAGCATTGCATTTGCGAACGTTTCACCGACCCTTAACGGGATCCCTCACGCGTGCTTTACCGATAGTACAAGTCAATAAACAATTCGTTTAGTAAAAGTCAAAAGCGAAGAAAATTGCAAAAACAGGCTTCTTTATGACAAGGTGCCAATTCTAACGAGTCAATCGAGCTTAAAAAAACTCCAATCGGATGAAGAATAACGTTGTACCACTGTCCCGCGTTCTTGAAGTGGAAATAACCAAAAGTAACCTCTCTTCAAGAACGCGGCACAATGATACAGCGTTATTTTTCAACTAATTTGAGTGTTTTTAAGTTCGTTTGACTCGTTAGGACTGGAACATTGTCCTACAAAGGCACGATTGTTCAATTTACCTCGCATTTGAATTTTATTAAACTAATTGTTTATTGACTTTATCGACAGTTCAAGTCAATAAACAATTAGTTTAATAAAATTCAAATGCAAAGCGTATTGAACAATCGTGGGTTTGTAGGACAATGTGCCAGTCCTAACGAGTCAAACGAACTTAAAACACTCAAATTAGTTAAAAAATAACCCTGTACCATTATGCCACGTTCTTGAAGAGAGGTTACTTTTGGTTATTTCCACTTCAAGAACGCGGGACAGTGGTATGTACAGCGTTATTCTTCATCCGATTTGATTTTTTTTAAGCTCGATTGACTCGTTATAATTGGCACCTTGTCATAAAGAAGCCCGTTTTTGCAATTTGCTTCGCATTTGACTTTTATTAAACGAATTGTTTATTGACTTGTACTGTCGGTAAAGCACGCGTGAGGGATCCCGTTAAGTTTCGTTTATAAATTCGGACCCAGATGTCATATTCCAATCTGTCAGACGTCAGTTCTCAATAGTTAAAATTTTGTCTACTGGTGGCGCAAGTGTAACCAGTATGACCAGTAATACACTATTGCTCAATAATCTTGCGTCAGGCGAGGGGCAGTGGGGATAAGAGAGGCAAGGGGTTATCTAGGGAATTCTAGTGGACACCGTCAAATTTTTGATCGGCTATCCCTTTGACGCAAAAGAGCTGTCAAAAGCTAAATTAACCTGTATTTTGAAGAAATACAGAAACATAAATATTTTTAAAAAACAAATAAGAAGAAAGAAAGAAAGGATTTTAATAAATATATAAAGAAAAAATATCAGATGAGTATTAGTTAATAGGAAATGTTAAAGTAATTATAAATTATTAAGAAAATATACTTTGTGGTTTTTTTATTTCTGTTACAGGTTAAATGCTGTTTCTGATGAGTTTAAATTACAGCAAAGAAATATATATAGACCAATGAATAAAAAAGGACTAATTTATGAAGCATTTCTGTGTGGACCAGTTATTTCAATAATTATGGTTTAATTATGTTATAATAGTGATTGTGAAAGCGTTTGGTGTATATACACAAAGAAATTCTATTATAAATTAATAATTATATATAATAATGTGTTGATTCCTATTACTATAAATTAAAGCTAGTTCAATTAAAATACTCGTTCTCTTTCTTCCTTATCCAAATTCTATACATACATAGTAATTAGATATTCTCATAGAATCTATCCTTTAAACTAATTAAATTGCAACTATTTGAAATGTGCAAGTCATAACTATTTGCTTCAATTATTTGTATTATTCAATGCGAGACAAATTGCATAGAGACTCTTCAAATTTCTTATTGATCTGTCACATTCTTTCACATCTTGTGTGACATTTATTTGCCTTGATTGTTCCTTCTTCTTCTAGTTTTCAACATATACCAATATTTCTCTAGATATTTTCAAATACGCTGAAGTATGCTTATTCTGCTGTCTAATTGATTCTATCAATGTGAGGATGATAGGTAAGCTATTGCTCTATTAAATTTGAAGAATCTAGACACTTCACTTAATTTATTGTACTTAAATATAATGTTTGGTACTTCGTCTACATGATATCTTTTCTTTACATTTGACAGGATATTGTCCTCCAATACATTCATGTATACTGCTGAGTTAATCTTGTTTTCAGCTTCAAATAATTTTCCAACTACATATTTGGATATCCATTCCTAATATACAATACTTATTTTGTTACTCCTATTTGTTGTTGAGAATTATCTGTCTTAAATCCTTAATTTATCTAGTCGCCATATATATATTCTATTATTTTCAGATGATTGATATATCTTACTACCAATTCTGTCAACATTATAATAGGAGTAACAAAATAAATATATTCTATATTCAAAATGTATATCCAAACACGTAGTTGAAAAACTATTCGAAGCTGAAAGCAAAATGAACTCATTAGTATACACATACCTTCTAAAGAACTTTATCTTCCCAAGTACTATGAAAACATATCTCACAAAAGAGATACCAAATTTAAATAACATCATTCAAATGCCTATTTTTCAAATTTAACTAGACAATGGTTTATCAATGATTTCAATATTTATAAAATTAATTAGAGATCAGCAGAATCATCAGATCTGCGTATAATAATTAATGATTGTAAAATTATTTTTATATGTTATAGACTAGAAGAAAATAGTGCAAAGGAGGCATATAAATGTCATAAAAGATAATATGTAGAAGGATGTGACATATTAATAAGAAATTTGCAGAGGCTCTATGCAATTTCTCTTACAATGAATAATAAATATCATTGAAGCAAATAGTTATGACTTGCACATTCCAAATAGTTACAATTTAATTAGTTTAAAGAATAGATTCTACGAGAATATGTAATTACTATGTATGTATAGAATTCAGATAAGGAGGAAAGAAAAAGAATATTTTAATTGAACTAGCTTTAATTTATAGTAATAAGAATCAACACATTATTATATATAATTATTAATTTATAATAAAATTTCTTTGTGTATATACACCAAACGCTTACACATTCACTATTAGAACATTACATCATAATTATTGAAATGACTGGTCCACACAGAAATGCTTCATAAATTAGTCCTTTTTTATTTATTGGTCTATATATATTTCTTTTCTGTAATTTAAGCTCATCAGAAACAGCATTTAACCTGTAACAGAAATAAAAAAACCACAAAGTATATTTTCTTAATAATTAACAATTACTTTAACATTTCCTATTAACTAATACTCATCTGATATTTGTTCTTTATATATTTATTAAAATCCTTTCTTTCTTTCTTCTTATTTGTTTTTTAAAAATATTTATGTTTCTGTATTTCTTCAAAATACAGGTTAATTTAGCTTTTGACAGCTCTTTTGCGTCAAAGGGATAGCCGATCAAAAATTTGACGGTGTCCACTAGAATTCCCTAGATAACCCCTTGCCTCTCTTATCCCCACTGCCCCTCGCCTGACGCAAGATTATTGAGCAATAGTGTACCAGTATGTGGCAAGTATAGGTTAGAACAAACTATACTTACCATTAAGATACCATACTAATGTAACTACAATATACTGTGTAAGAAACTATAGTAAGGCGACGACAGCGCCAATGTAGGGCGACTGTATAACTATGATCTCTTCTTCCCTCTCTTCCTTCTGGCTTCTTGACTAAGAAGACATGTTCGAATTGTTACTGTGATAGAAACGTGAAAATAAAGAAAAGTAATGGCTGACATTAAAATTTAGAATATAGTGGCTTAGTTGTAACAGAAGAGCCACAAGTAGTTGAGTTCGGCAATTGTATGTATGTGTATACTACACAAGTACATAGACTACATAGCATGTACTAGCAAATGGTAATGAATTCCCGAACGCAGCAAATTTTATTCGGAGCTTTGTAGAGAAATCGAATAGGTCTGAATAGGAGGATTAAGTGATGTGTCAATATTGTTAATAATGAGATACTTTTTCCTACTTCGTACTATTAAATAGTAATCAATTTAAATTTTGTGGGTTTTTGATTTGCTTGTTAAGTAGCAAATTAGGTTATCAAAAGTAACCCGTAATAATCATAGTATACTTTAGTCAGCGTGACGTCAAATTTTTGCAATAAGACTATACGTCAGTATAAATTTTAAAGAAATCGTTCTCGCTCTTCGGATAAGTAAAACTGCATTGTTACGGTGATGATTATGGAATCTCACGAAAATCACAGATATAACGGATTAACAACCACATATATGGTATTAATTTTTATAGTTGCTTATTGCAATGTTTTTTGACAATTCCTAGCATAATGATATTCATGTTTTAAAGCTATTGGATTCTAAAATATATTATTTAAAGTCATTAATTTTTTTGTTATAGTCCAGTTATAATTAGTTTACTACTATATATATGATAACGAAAATCGATGTATGACTGTAATAGTCTGATTTTGATAGATAATGGGAAAAGTTTGATAGCATATATAAATATATTTAATAAATATTTGCATCGAGCATTCCTCATATTATATTTCTTTGCATTTTATATAGATATACATTATATTAATTTCGTTTTAATGAGATCAAAAATTCGCGAGCGTATAATGTATTGTCTTTGTAAGCTTTTCCATTCCAGCATAATAAAATAATTTATCAAATAATACTGTACATGATAAAATTGTATAGAATTATAGATAATATGTTTATCTTTTCCTTTCTTCGTAAGCAACCTCGTAAGAAATGTATATTTCGCAAACTCCGTTCATTATATACGCATATATTATGCAGCAAATTTACGATAATTTGCTTTATGATAAAGTGCATTATTAATCGAAAAATTCTATTAATTGCAAGTGCAATTATAATTTGCACTCATTTGAAGATATTCAAAGCAAATTGCAATTGCTATTATAGTCGGCCGCTGAAAACGTTCCAGAGCACGGACGAAAAAAAAGACGTTTATCTCCATACAACATTATGTGTATGTATATATATATATATGAGATATCGATTATTTGCGCATAGGGACTTTTCGAAACTCTTTTCTATTTATATTCAGAGAGATCCCATGCCAAAATTGATACTTTTTATAATTATGGAGATAAATGTACTGTATAGGCTGACCCAGTATGAAGTCGATGAGAAAAAATATATGGAAGTGATATATAGTACGAAAATAATAGACTATATGTATATACTTCATATACAATACTGTGATAAACTTATACGCATATGAGTCTTTTATGTAAGCCTACTGAATAACTTATAATAATTAATTAATATGACCCTCATTTATACGTACGATATTTTCTAATCAATAAAGAATGCCTATCATCTTTTTGGAAACGAGCCATATTAGCAATTATCGATAGTCTCTCACGTGTATAAAGTTAAAATGCCACATTTTTAGAAAATAATGAATCAGAGAAATTATCTTATCTTAAATAAAACGACTTGGATCGGACGTTCGGCTTTGGTATATAACAACATACTGTAAGTAAGAAAATGGTTCATTTAACAATCGTCCCAAACACATACATTATAAAGCTCACGGTTCGATTGAGCATATGTTGGAGCATTTGGTTTACTCGAGTTTCAAAAGGCAGTTGGGAGTGGGTGTTTAAGGACGTTGCCCATTGAATCTTCTGCAACGAGGGTAAGGCTGGTCGAAGAATGCGAGGGGGCTGGAGGAACCAGAGCTTCCAGCGGCGGTCTCACACCAGGGAATTGTCGAGATCCAACGACCATTCCACCTATGGCTTCGCGTAGTTCCATTACGCGAATTCCGTGTCGCGAGCGTAGTACATTCCTATTAAAAGAACCAACCAAAGTCAATGAGGAAATTTCATATTACTGCAATAATATATTACAGAGTACAAAAATCGAACCTTTTAGCGTCATATACAATATCGGCGTGTCTTCGATTAGGCGTATTGTCAAGTTCACTGTTAAACCAGCGATGATGCGCGAGTAGCGCGGCACACGAAGCCGACCAGAAAGTTCTGTCTGTGTGAAAACGCCATTCCGCAGCTGCTGATGCCAGGCTTTTGGAGAAGGAGCGATTTAATTCCGGGCTGGCTGGTGCCGACAGTCTACCTGGCAGTTGTCTGGAGCCATTTTCAGCCGTGGTTGATCTGGAAGTTTCGGAGAAGAGTCTTCCACGTCGAGGACTGACAACTGCCGTCTCTTGAACTGTGACGGTGACGCTCAGAGGCCTACTGAGGGCGATAGTTGTGTGCTGAGGGTCTCGCCTTATTGGATTTCGATTAAAATCCATTCCGGCTGCACCAACAAAGACCCTGTCGACGTAATCGAAGCCACGACCCATGATTCCTTCTCGGGTATGGCCAAGGTCAAAAGTATGACCCAGTTCGTGCAGAACCGAGCCCATAGTGGTAGCGAGACATCCTCCGTGGGTACCACGATAGTTACTGTCGTCCATGAGCTGCTCGGTATCCACCAGAGTTGTGTCCAGAAAGCGCGACAATACCTGAGCCATGCAGGTGGGCCACGTGTGAAGACAGGCCGAGCCAAACAGGGCAAGCCCACCGCCACCAAGAGCAGCGTGGGCCTGCGTCCTCGCCAGGGTGTCCTGGTGAGTTCTTGGACTCGGAGCACCGCGGTATCTCGTGCACGACAAGAAAGCTAGATATTTTCTGTCCTTGGAGGCGAGTGGACCAGTCATGAGCTCTCTAGCCAGCAATTCCCACAATTCCCTTTGGCCCATCGCTCGGGCTTTGTCCACGTGCAATGCGCTGTGCATCACCAGACACTCCGCGCCGTCCAGATCTCGCTCCAGCTGAAAGGTCTTTCTCCCGTAGCCAGCCTCTCTCAGCTTCTCCGCTGTTAATGTCTGCAGGAGCCTCGCACCCAAACCAATTCTTGTTGCCGCGCTTTCCGGTGACCTGTCCTCCATTCTTGGACCCTACACAAATTCAAATACTTGTAACTCTATTTTTTTCTAATTCTCTCATGCAGTTACTGTTCTTTGTGTTGTATTATATATCATATTATATTATAATCTTGTGACACTCACCTGAAAGTATCCATCGTGTCCGGCGCAAATAATATAAATCGGCGTAACCCTCAATCTGGTGGATCTTGGCTCGTGTATCAGTAACAGTCTTTTCTTATGGCAGCCAACTTCTAATTCTATCTTGTTAGGGCCTCGAATTAAATCGACCAGAGCACGAAATTCTCCGGCTGCCACTGGCCATTCTGATACGGAGTTCTTTGGACCTCTGACCCTGATGAAACTGCAGACGACTGACGTTCGTCCACGTATTAGAGCCAAGCTGTAACTGAGGTTCTCGCCATCCACCAAATTGCATATTGCAATCCCCTCGGAGACGGAATTACCGTTCGTCGTGAAGCTCTGATGACGCTGTTGTCGCTGAAGCTCGGATAAAGTTGCGTTTGCTAGTACCTTCGAGATGCGTGAAAACAGTGCGTTTAGAGTGACTTGATCGTGGAAGGGTTGAGGATTGAAACGACTGGAATCACGGTCCACGGAATGTGGTTAAAGACGGAATAGACGTAGGGAATCGAGGGAAGGTAGGAAACCGTAGGAAACCGTAGGAAACATTGGGTAAAGAGGCAAACGAACGAGTCCCCGACAAGTGCTGCTGCCTAGCAGCGTGCATTTGAATTATTTAGCGCGCGCGCAATTTATGTAACTATAACGATATAGCATTCCACAATCTTCTTTCCGGTCGTGGACAGTCGACAGAGTGGATAAAGATTGTAAGAGTACGACATTAACGATCGTCCAGGATCGATCGAGTCTCGTTAACATGCGAAGCGCATAATTCATTGAAATCATTGAAATAATATAATACCAGCATTGATGCGATAACAATCTAAGCTAATTAAAATTCAAATCAAAGCCAAAGAGAGAATATATGATCGTCGAGAAACGGCGTAGCAAAAGGGAGTGAATGACTCTTGACGATGATTATTATAGAGTCAAGGATTGTCGAGTGAAAATCCAGTATACATATATGTATGTAGTGTTCTCGCATCAGGCATTTGTCCGCGTTATTCGAAAAGCCAAGAAAGCGAGAACGCAGTGATCCGTGGTAAATCCTCGGGTGCGGCTTGCCAAGTGATGAGGGTAATGAACAGAGCGGAGAAGAATAATATATTGATCGTTCTTGATAGGATAGAGCGCAAAGCGGTGATTCTTTCGCAGGTTTCGTGGATTTTGAGGTTAAGGTATCCATATTTTAGAGAGAGGGTGCAGTGGTGCATGGCAAACGGAATGTTCCTAGTTGGAGATGGAGATGACAGAGTTCGTTGTTGGTCAGCGTCAGCATCTAATTAGTATATATAAGTATAAGAGCGATAATGGATGCAGAAGAATCAATTGGTGGAATAAGAGAGAAAGATATCTACTGGTCGAATGGGTCGGCGGGGAAGCAGAACTTACCATTTTATCGCGTGTCGATGGGCAGCTGCGGGAATCTGTAGATACGAGGCAGTTTGGTCGTCGTACTGCGATGTTCGTGGCAGACTCGAGCGACAATTCCAAGTAACTTGGACGTCGATGCGGTTAAACGCGTGATGAAAGCGAAGCGCCGGCTCGGCTCGGCTTGGATCATGCGGGGTTCGGTCGGGGTGGGTCCGAGCCTATTCCCCGGATACCACCCTAGAATTTAAACTAGGAACCTGTGGCGGTTGACCTTAGAGCTGACGACGGACGTCGACGACGTCGATCAGCAGAGTTAACGGTGCACCACACCACCAGTGACAACGAGGCGACGGAGGTGACGGAGGCGACCGGTGACGACCTCTCGACAGTCTCCCCGTGTCCTACGTCCTACCACTCCTACCTAGTACCTACTACCTACACGGCTACACTTCTCTCCTAAAGCGCCGAAGGCGTTAACTCGGACAAGCTCCGAACTAATCTACTCCCTGCAGCGGCGCAACGGCCATTCGCGCATCTGCCCGTTCGTTGCGTTGTTATAATGCTCAAGTGTATGCAGAAGCGCGGAAAATCCACCCCTTCGCCGTGAATCGAGTCATTTTCAAGGATCAAGCGAAATATCGCAATGTTCGGGCATTGCGATAAAGTAGAAAGTTCGAGCCAAGATAATCCGTGGAGCCTGGCGTCCGGCAATTCTGCCTATCGTAACGGAAACTAACCTCCTTTAGTTTCTCGAGCTTTTGCGCGGTAACCTTCACTGCTGCAGGTAAAGGCTAAACGATATCGATCATCGGGTTCGATGAAAATGCAGTATACGTATAGACAAGTCGCATTAGCATCGACCAGTAAGCTCCTTAGCGGCTGCTAATAAAAATGCCAATACGGTGAAATTGGTTTTTTACGAGGGAATAATTATACCGTTGCCGAAAGTAGGCTCTGCTCTTTTCCAGAACTAAACAGGAGGAGTTAGGCGAAGGGAAGGGGGGGGGGGGAAGAGGAAAATTGAAAGAGAAAAAGCGTGCAGTGGTGCAGTATTCGGCGTGATCGTATACGTTGGGCGACTTGGCGATGAATCGCGAAGCGTGTCAAGGTCGAGCAATGTATACGAGAGGCAGTGCGAGACATCCCGGTGTACGTGGCACACGCAAACGGCAAAGTGCACCGTCTCGTCGTTGCACGAACGAATCCATCGAGTGGAAAACTTGTGAATTTTCAAGAAGTCACGAGTCGACCACTCGGCACCGAGTCTCTCCGATCGTTTACTTTGTGAAGGAGCTGAAAAGAGATCGGTTCGTTTCTGCTCTCTGGCGAGCTATTATTTGCGATTGCTGGTCGAGATAGTAGGCCAACTTTCAAGATGACAGTTGTGTCTTATCTCGCGTGCAAAAGCTGCGTAAAAGCGAAGCAGAGTGAAGTGCCAAAGCAAAAAGTCGATGGGAGAGAGAGAGAGAGAGAGAGTGACTGTCATTACACTGGTTATACTGCGTATACATACATACATAGACTGTCTGTTTGTACCGGTGGGGCAGGCAGGTGGCTTCGGCGGAAATTCAGCCGAAGTTATAACCAGCCGTGACTAGTTACGAACGAGGGTAAAACTTTGAGAAATCGAGGGAAATCCCCGCTCTTTCTCGGTGCAGCTTTCATCCTTATTCTCTCCCATTGGATCTTTCCCATGGACATCAACATTCACATCGCATAATCGATTCGGTACACCTACATTATATTATGATTATTTAGCGTTTTATGTAGTGTACCGCAGCGCTAGAGAGTCTCGGCGTCGTCCTCTCGAGTGCAGCGATCTCCCACGGGGTTAGCGACCGTGAAAGTACTCCCCTGCAAAAGTGGAGCGGCCATTTTTCAAAATCTTTGCGACGATTGCGTGCGCCCACAACCGACCCACTTGGTCCGAGTTCGTTGCACCGAGCGATACACGGCGTGTATATAACAAATACGTACATATATATATATATATATACATATGTACACACACACACATATATCATTCTCCCATGTATCTTTGATGAAAAACTTTTGTCAAACGACCTTGGCGAGAGTAGACTCTCCGCTGAAGCGCCGTTTGCAATGGGATCATTAGAAAGGATGCATCCTTTCTCACTAGACAAGCCCGCCATTTTTGCGCGGCAAATTTTTCCAAAGTCTTGGCCACTCTCTCAGTGTGCCGGTTTATTTAACGACTCTCTCTCTCTCTCCCTGTCTGTGTGTCTTTTCCCTTTCCCCTCTTTTCCGCTCTCCTCTTCTCTCCTCTTTGATGTAAAGTCGAAGCCCCGACGCGCCAGGTAAGTCGGCCAGTTATAAATAAAAATACAGCTTTGTTGTGTCGCGGCCGCTCCACTTGGAGTTGGAGCAAGTATATGAGCGAGGCTGCCCCGCGCGAGCGGCACCACAGCAAAAGCTACATCAAAGTGCGAGACTCTTGCACTTTTAGGGAGCGAAACTTTGTCGAAGATGATGAAACGAAAGAGAGTGAGAGAAGTGCAGGGAACCGATCGAGTGGACGAAGCAGCAGCAACAAGCAGCAATGAAGAAGGAGAGTAAACGACGTACGTCGTCGGAGAGAGTAGGCCAATGCCAATGTCAGCGGCGGCGGCACACGGCTAGTCGCTCTACACTGGACAAACTTGAACGTGAAAACGGAAGAAACGGTAACTGGATCGAGCCTTATCAGCAGAGGACTTATCATTTGGCAGATTGGAGAGAAGAGAACTCGCGCGAGCACAATGTACAGGAATTTTGCCCGCAGGCCGAACGATTGTGCTCGGAGGGCGAAGGAGTTATTAGTCCGCGCGCATTTAATTACATGCATAGTTCTCTCTGTATTCATCGTATACCTCGGAATGAATTTAAATCTGCTTTGGCTCGGTTAAACGAGGCTTCGTTGGTGCGTAATGTGGTTCATTGCCATAGCGCAGTTGCTCGCTTAACGCGAACCGATCGAGTATCACGGGCCAATCGATTCGGAAAGGTTTCAGCAAGACTTAATTTTTATGCGAGAGTAAAAGTGTCTCCCGCAGGTCTCTCTGCTGTGTCCGATCGAACGGTGGAGCAATCAGGATAAATTCCAGCTCGATCTATCATATATGCTTCGTGTGTTACCCAATGATTGAACCTTACAGTATTATATACTTTATGTATAGGAGAATGTCGCTACACAGCGCGAGACGAGAGTGAGAGACAACGGACTGGAATAGGAGAAAGATCTCCGCTGTAGTAGAAGTGAAAACGAAACGAGGATACCAAAGATGAAGCAGCGGATGATGACAGGATTGCTATACCTTTCCCCCGAGAGATTAAAGCAAGCGAAAGATTTCGCCTAAGAAACCTGTTCTCTCGCAGTCAGGAGTATCACTCGCGCATTCTGCGTATTATTCACGTTGCACAACTGCGCGCACCATTCTCGATACGCGCTACAGCCGAAATATCTCCACGCGAGCTACGAAAATCTATTTTTCCTTCGGCTCTGTCATGTGTATCGAGAAGGTGCGTGCGTGCGTGCGTGCGCGCGTGTGTCGATGAATAATTGCGCTTGTTGTTTTCGAGAGAGAGAGAGAGAGAGAGAGAGAGATTGTGCAAGCACACCGAGCCCGGGGGAAACCTATTGAAAAAACAATCTCGAAAGAGAAAAAGCCCGGACGGTGCTTGGTGTGCGAAGGCGGTGATATCGAATCGGGAGGAATTAGGCCGAGAGAGGACCTGCCGTCGCAGTGTCCTTGACACGCTGAAAGCGAGTCCAGTCTCGGTCTCACGCGTACTAACTTCAGGAGCTTACGCAATCGATCGTAGGTGTACGTATATATATATAACTATACAGCGTCGATCGAATATCGAAAAAGCTTGTAACGAGCGATCTACTACATCCACGAGCGCACGGCTCTTGCATAAATCTTGACAGATTTTACCCAATCGCAGCTTCTCTCCTGCTCCTCCGGCATCATCGCCGTCGTTGTCGCGTAGTCTTCGTTCATTCATTCGGCCCGCCTCGATCTAGTCAAAACTTTAGTTTCACGCAAACTTTCCTACCAAAATCCTTCATTACGTAAAGATAAATATACGAGAGCTCTTGTGGTTTCTACCGATTACACGTTTTTTTCGTCTTTTTTACGAAATATCACGGTGTCGTCGATCTAACAAGACATACGCGACGAAGGGGAGCTGATTTATGAATAAGCCAGGCCACCGGCCTTGGGAATACGGTGTAAGAAAACGGTAGAAATCGTTTTTCGCTTCCACGTTCGATCGAAGCTTCTCCGAACTTGCTTAACCGTACAACTTTTACTCTCGACCTCGGCAAACCTACACAACTGCGCTTTTTCTATGCTCCCATTTGTGCGATGTAAAACCTAGTCGATTTACTTTTGTCGTTCCGTTGTTGTTGCTGTTGCTGCTGCTGCTGCTGCTGTTGTTGTCGTCGCCGTTGTCAAGGCTCGACGAAGGGAAAGCCTATTCCATTATTTACATTCTGTCGAGAAATCCGACGTAAACACGAAGCTGACGAAAGCGAAAACAACCCTGAACTTAATCGGATCTATTGAAAACTCGTGCGTAATTTTATTTAGCTCTATGGCAATCGTGCCTCTGTCTATACTTATGCGTAGGAAATCTTCTTATCGGGAGAAACGAATGACACGAATTCTATGTTCCTGTACATCTGACGAGAGAGAGAGAGAGAGAGAAAACGAAGAAAAATCATTGGGGAGAAATGATGGAGCAGTGAAGTTTGACCCAATTTCTCTCCTGCACTTGACTCGATATTTTACTCAGAGCAAAGGCAGAAAGCTACTTTCTTCTATGGTGCCTCGAGATGCATCGGACAATTTGCGGTATAGATCGCACGTATCGGCCAAAGCCAATGTAAATACACGTACCTATTATGTGTCGTATAATAGAGAAGCAACAAATTTTCCATAGTTCTCTTTCTTGTAATTCTCGTGCAACGCAAAGGCAGAGATATCGTTGCATGGATTTTCGTATGCGACGAGCATTTCGGCATTTGCATCCATGCTGGGTGGTCGAGGGGTGGCCTTGACCGAGATGCTATCGTATTTCAACGAACGCAAACGGAAGAAAGTGAATCGAAAGGAAATTTTCTAACCTCGTTAGGAGAAGACAAAATATTGGTATATTCGGAGAAACGGCATCAGCATTTGGTAAATCTTCGAAGGCTCGATGAGTTTTGATTGTTCCGGATGAGGAGGGGAAGAGGAAAAATTCCGATGTATCCGACAGGGTCGCCGCCACGTAGGAGGCCCAAGAATGCAGGTCAGACCCTAATTCGTCGAAGGGCTATACGAGCCGGGGGCACTGCGTCTGCATACGTGGACTTCCCGGAAGATCCTCCAAAGGCGAGCGTTATCCTTCTCACGCCGGTACACACACATATATATATACATATACACAAAGTTGTGTATTTTCCACCGCGAAGCTTAAGTGGAGAACAATGTTTCCTCCGCAGTTCCCCACCCTCCATGTCCATGCGCTCAAGGGGACCAAAGTTTCAAATGGCGCATTATATATATATATATATATATATAGGGGGACATTTCTTCGATACACGCGCGTCTCTGGCCAAGTTATAAAGCGGTATGCACGGAATAAGAAATATGCGTAAGAGGAGGCGAAGGAGGAGGAGAGGAAAGACGTTTCGTGTTTCGATTAAACGCGATCCTCGAGACGATTTGCGAGATAAAACCACTTTATCTATCCATTTCCGTTCCAGACATATAACGTAAACCGCTTAGGCTCGTACGAAATTTCGCACGTTTATCCAAGAAAATATGAGAATTTCCGTGCCTGCGTGCGAGAAAGCGAACATCGTCGGTCTAGTCTGCCCCCGGCCGAGTCTGCTGGCTGCTCCCGGGCAACAAGACACTCGCTGCGGAAGGCTTTTTTTGCCATTCCGCGCGATAACGCACGGCTCGCGCGCGCTCGATGCGATATTTAATTTCAGGAAACAATTGTCAATCGTTTTTTATTAGTTACATTTCAAACTTTCACATAAAACTCACAAATAGAAGGAGCTCGTGACCTCTGACTAGCAGAGTGATTCTCAGAATAATTTCGAGGGCCAGAAGAATTTTGCCAGTGTTGATTTTCCATTTTGCCATAATCCGCTTCGTCATTTAGTTTAATTCCGAGAATTCGGGCTCTTCTATATTGTGGGAGCGTCGTCAGTATTGGGACAAGAGATCAAAATTATTGAATCGGAGAAATTTTCGGGGTCTCAGGTGGGTTCTGCAAGGATAGCCGTAGGTTCGTATGCAGCAGGGCTTCCACGTTGGTTTCTGACAGATCGGAGGAACTATGCAGGCATAACTCGGCGAAACGGAGGGACACCAATATCTACATTCCAGCGGCGTTGCTCCCCTTCGACATCCAACGTAGTAGGCTCGTTCGCACTACTCGACAAATCAATCGGAGAAATTTCTAAGAGCTTGTTTCTCGAAAGTGTGCAATTGCGCAAGTTTCTTTTTCGCGGAAACTTAACGCCGATAAATATATGTATATACGAGAGCGTAGGCTCCAGCAGGAAGTCAAGGTCAAGTTGCGCAAAGGCTATTTACCATGATCGAGAAATTTCCGGCGGATTCCTGGACGTTGTTCGCTTCTTCTTTCTCCCTTCTATGCTCCTCTCTCCTCGCTCTCTCTCGCTCTATCCGTCGTCTAGATCGTTCTTCGGGGATGAAACTTTTATTTTCGCGTGCGACGAGCTTGGAATTGGTCTGGAAGGTTCTGGACGGAGATGCTTCTTGGATCGATGGCCTTGAGGAGAGGATGCCAGGAGTCGAGAGCGAGAGCCGACCTGTACCAACTTGCACCAACTTGGCCGAAGTTAATATTCGGCAGCCGCCTTCCTCCTTGTCGCTCGCGTTATGTTATGTTTGCCGAAGCAACGAGACCTTGGCTTCGAAACACAGATTCCATGACAACGAGACTTTGATTTTCCCCCCACCGCTGCGATTCCTCGTACTCTTTTTTTTTCCTCTCCCTCCTCCCCCCTTCCCAATTCTTTTCTCTCTCTCTCTCTCTCTCTCTCTCTCTCTCTCTCTCTCTCTACCTCTCTCGCCCCGAACAGAAAATTCGTCATTGAATCCCGGCTCGACGTATTTGCGCAACGAATTTCGGGGAAAAAAAGAAATTATATCGCGGATGTGTGATATTGCTGCGTGGAAACGAGCCCAAGGTTATCGTTATAGAGCGTTACAATAAGAAGAGTACGCGTCTCTTGGTGGGAGATGGATGATTGATTAAAGGAAAATAAAGAAGAAGAAGAGATTCCAAGAGGAAGGATTTATTAACGGATACGTGTAATCGAAATGAGAAGAAGAGAGTCGGTGTCGGACAGAGTGGACAGTAGTAGTAGTGGACAGAGGCAAGCGCGGTCGAGTATAGCGCGCGCGTGGATGCTGAACACGCTTCTAGCGTAAACAAAGTTGATAATATGCGAGAGCGAGGCCTTGTGTGACGAGGGGGGCAGGCGCGAAGGTCCGTGCACATAGAGAGAGAGAGAGAGAGAGAGAGAGAGGGACGAAGCAACGGAAAAGGAAAGTCTCGCGGGTGACGCCGATCTTCGATAGCCTCCCCTCTTGCCTCCAGCGACAAGAGTGCGTAGCTGGCTGCACGGGGGGTTAACGCTCTCCCTCTCGGTCATCAGGATCCGTAACCCGCAAGCCGTAACCCGTAACCCGTACCGTAGCTCGCGCGTGCGCGCGCCCTACCACCTCCAAAGTGTCCTTGTCGTAATTCCAGGATGACGAGCTTCTCGCTAATCGGCCGCTCCGGTCGGGCGCCGGCGGTGCCGGTGTCGCTGGCCGCTCCCGAGGCCTCTCTCGCAAGATTCCAAGAGCTGCGTCACGCGATATCGTCTATCTCCCTCTCTCTCTCTCTCTCCCTCTCTCGCGTACACGCACGACACACAAAAAACATTTTCAACCCTAAAAGAAGATTATTGATGCTTGCGTCGTCGCAGCGCGAGTCTGGAACAGGAGGATAGTGCGTCATTGACTGTGTCACGATTGGCTGAAATCACAGGAACCATCAGTTGCGTCATTGGATCTTCGCCTCGCGCGTGCACTCTCCCAGGGAGCTTCTCCCTTTTTCCTCAGCCTTCCTCTCTTCCTCCACCGTCCTCAGCATCGTTATCTAGCGCATTGGTAAATATATTTTTCTGCACGCGTCCCGAGGACCAAGGACTCTCTCTCTGACGCATTTCGCGCGCGCGCCTGTGCATACCGTCAGCCTACCGACGCAGCCAAACAACTTGGATTAAGAAAGACCGTATAGTAATTAGACACGAGGTGAATAATAGGGGGCGACGCGGTATTACGGAGTGCCGATGACCGTATAAAGTTGGTGAGTGCGCAGGCACTCTCCAAGTGCTGCTAGCACGTGTTCACTCTTCTCTCTCTCATGAAAAGGAATTGCGTCTTAGTTGTCGACGAGCGTCCTTGGATCTCGATTCCCCTGCGAGCGGACGTTTCCCTGTCGCGAAGGCTCTTCCTCCCCTACGAAGACAACGAAACGAGGAGAAAATCGGAACAACGTGAAATCACCAGACCCTCTCTTGGTTTTTCGATGGTAAACAATCGACCCAAACGCGAAAATCTTGTACTACGCATTCGTGGAAAACGAGTTTGTCGAGTATGTGTGATAAGAATCGACAACTCTGCAATGACAATAATAATAGTTTGTTTATTTACATACCGATCACAGAGACCAGTTCTCTCGACGGTGTTTCAGCGGAGAAAGGAAACATAAAGGGAGCCCCTTGCACTGCACACTCCACGGAGTTTTCCGCGTTCGTTGAACTTTAGCAAAAAAAAAAGAGAATAATAATCGATTTGAGATCACGATCGAGATCTTGACGCATTCCGATAGACTGCACGAGTACGAGGGTATATTGCAGCGGCCACGTGGCAGAAACGTGCACGAGTGCACGGGCCGGTCCTCGTGACCCCTCTGCTATTTCGCCTATTCGAGTGCTCTATATATATGCATATGTGTGTGTGTGTGTGTATTGCTAGTCCGTTCAACACAATCGGATCAAATTCCATTTCCTATATATACGATTTATTTACACAGTCCCATTTCTTGAGAACTTGTCCTCATCATCGTAGCGAGAGTGTTGTGTTTACATGAGAGATGTGCTGCAGAATATCGTAAGGTTTGCTCATGGTGGAGTAGAGAGAGAGAGGGCTATGACCCCCCGTGTGTGTTCACTGGCGCTCGTACCGAGAGTGACAGTGACTCTATATCTGTCGAGAATGACGTAACTACGATTGGCTTGTCATGGTCGGCAAGCAGAGAGAGAGAGGAGAGACTTCATTCAGGATCGTCCGTTACATTTGCCTAATTCTGCTATCTATGTACTAAAATGCACGGATAATAATAACATATATAGGAAACTGAATAAGTCGATGGAGAAAAGAATAGCTGGTACATTCCAATGGTATTATAGACTATAGTATATATGGTATGGCTTGGTAGTCGTATCCGCAAAGGTGTTAATTTTCAGCTTACGAGAATATCCGTAGGAAATGGCGCGCGTCGTATTAAGCTGCTGTCTGCGATGCAGATCGTTGCCGCGCGGTTGCAGGTTGGCGGAGGCCGCTGGCCGGTTGACGGGCTCTCCCTTTTGCTTCCTATTCGTCTCGAGTTTCAAATCGCGCAGTTATCCGATCGCGGTGCATTGAACGCCACCCGTCCGTCGCTCATTCGCTTATTATTGACCACGTAGACTGCTTGAAAATTCCATATAAGAAATCAATGACCTTTTCTCACCTCGACCATCGACCTTCGACCTTCGCTGCTTTTCTTGCATTGATTTTCCTGTCCCACTTTGTTAACGTCATAGCACGAGCGTACACATTGCAGTCTTTATTTTTATTCTTCACGGCATCCTTTAATTATTCGCGCTCTGTACCTTTCACCGTTCCTTTTTCCCCATGCGCATATATCTATATATGGATACTACATATACACGCGTGCAAGAAGCCGACCTCCCGTTGACGCTCGTTCATTCGAGTATGTAATACGCTCGCTTTGTGCAATTATATCATTAGGGGCATTTAGTTGTGCTGCGCAGGATAAACATGCGTGTATGTGTATATATGGTATTTATAATGTACTTATTAGTCCGAAAGCACCCGAAACTCAGCCACTTTTAAAGAAAATGCTGCAGCTGTGCAAGAAGCGAACCCCCTGTTGACGTTCCTTCGTTAGCGTTCGTGATACGTTTCATTTGTTTAAATATATTATTTAGAATATTTTGCGCTCTTCTGCGTAAGATGAATAAACACGCGTGTATACTAAATACAGGGTATAACAGTGATGTGGGATGAAATATAAAGGTGTATGTAGAACACCGATCTGAACATTTTTTGTCTCCCGCTTGACCCAAACTACCTAAATAAATGATTTTACGTTCCATAACTAGGTGAAAGCGATAGTCACCAAGTTTGTTTATATTTTAAACAAGTCGTGCTAATAAGTATATCTTGTTTTATTTCTCCTTCGTTTTTACAAGCAGAGTCAGAATTTTATGAATCAAAGTATTTTTAGTCATTTTTCAAAGAACTTTTTTACTTTCCCTGAAAAATTAAACAAAACACTTTGGTTCATAAAATTTTTGTACGGTTCTTAGAAGAAATGGAACACCAAAATACTTGCTCGGCGCTTATTTAAAACGTAAACAAACTTCGTCGCAGTGCTTACGGAGGCTAACACGATCTCTTAAGTTAAGCCTAAAAATGGTTTCCAGGAAGTTAAGGTGAAGCGTGAGACCAAACATTTGTTAACAAAAAATGTTGACAGTAATGTTGTACATGTACCCTCAATTTTTGCTACATGCCCCACACTTACAATCTGTATATAGTACTAATAATTTATTAGTCCGAAAGTAACAAACCCAATTTACTCTTACCGAATATACAACAGTGCAAGAAACAAACCTCATGTTTACATTTTTTCATTAACGTTTGTAACACGTTCGCTTCTGCGATTATATTATACAAAGCATTATTGCTTACACTATTCAGGATAAACAAATGTCTGTAAATAATACATACATAAGCATAGGCGAACAATATAAAGAATATACCTATTGGTCTGAAAAGCGTTGAACCCCCATTCACTCTTACAGAATATACGTCCACATGCAAGAATAATCGAACCTCCTGTCGAAGTAGTCCATTAGCGTTTGTAACACGTTCGCTTTGTGCAATTATATCATTCGGCAAATTTGCAGCTTTACTGTACACGGAATAAAGAAGCACGTGTTATATCTATATCGGTAGAAAAACGTCAACCCCCCACTCACTTTTACCGAAAATACATCCGTTTAAGAATGAGCGAGTGTCCTGTCGACCATCATCCTTTAATATTTGTAGCAGGCCCAGTTTGTGCAATTGTATCATTGGCGTGAATTTGTAGTTTTACTACACAAAATAAACAAGCGCGTGTATATATATACTATATACACATAGGAATACGTAGAGCATAAATAAGAAAACTATTGGTCCGAAAGCATCGAACCCAAGTCACTCTTACCGAATACCTTTCGCTGAACGTGTTGCGTTTGACGATGCACGTGACTCTGCAGGCACACGTGATTTCCTTCCCTTTTCCGTGAAGCTCGCACGGCTCCTCGTGCCACGTGGAAAGTCCAGAGGTGTCCGGGAAAGAAGAAGGCCAACCGCGTCGATGTTTCGTAGTTGATTCGGGGAAATGCAGTTGCATATACACTGTACACAAGCGTGCATGTACACATATTATATAGTTACAAAACTTACCGCAAAGAATTTACGCGTTTTCAGAATTTCCACGGCGTTTGCTGTTTCGCCGAAGGAAACTGCGGCTTCTGCTATATAGCTGTACAGCATTCGAGGAAAAGAGCGCGTTTTGCGCTGATAAGGACGGATTTTCAGAGTGGTGCGTCTATAAGTATCTTACATAACAATGCTGTCCCCGTTGGAAGGTAGCAGAAAATGGTGGTTCCGGTGGTTGCGAACGAGGTTGGCTCGCGATCGGAGGGAATAAGTGGATCATCGCGAGCTGGGACCGTTATTACGATTGATTCATTGGGAAGAAAGAGAGAGTAGAGTTGGACGAGGAGTTTAGGAGGAGAGGAAGAGTATGTAGAACGGAAAGAAGAAGAGGTGCAAAGGTGAGGATGAGGAGAAGCGAAAATTTCGGCTAAGAAGGAGGACTTGGTTCAGTGACCCGTTGGCAATGGTCAGTGATGGTAACGGACGCGCAGTCGAGTGCCGACGCATCGATGCCGGTCCTTCACCCGGCATTATCTGACACGAACGATTACGTACGCGAGCGCGCGCGCGCGCGCGCTCGCAAGCCCAAGCGTACCTTGCCCCACCCCTTCTTGTCTCTTCGCGCACTCTTTGTACTCTCGCGTATGTATATATATATATATACAATATATTCTCTCTCAACCCTTTCTCGCGTGCGCGCGCGTTCTCCTATATATATATATATACACACAGTTGATGAAAAATAATTCTATTGGTCTTTCCCCTCCCCCCCCCTTTACTCCTCCCCCTCTCAGATACATATTCATCTCATCTCTCGTTCCATCTTCTTCCATAGGGCGGATTTCTAACGGAGAGTGCGCCACGCCGGCATGGGCGCGCGCGCGCTCGCTTGCTTTACCGAATAACGGACTCTCGAAAAGCAGCTGGGCCCGTTATTGGCCGTTAGAAATGAAACCTGTTGGAAAGCGTAACAGGTTGCCGAACAGTGACTGCTCGAAAAAAGAATCTTAGGAGGGTTTTTCTGGCGAGCATCGTTAGTTTCTTGTATATTGTATCTCTCTCTCTCTCTATATATATATATATATATTGAGTGTATATTATAGGTAATTATATACGCCACGTCCTACATCGGAGAGCGCGTAGAGCTCGTTTTTGAGGTTATCTCTGCATTGTTACATATATATGTACATAAGTAGATATAGCAGAGTATAGATGATACAGGGATGGTTTTGGAGAAAAGAGAAATAAGATGTGACACAGAGTGCGCGGAGCGTAGTAAGCGAGGCCAGTTCATTCATCTGCGATCTCGACTGTCGGGTTCAACGAACCCTGCGTGTTTGTCCTTTGTGTGTACGCGCGAGACTTGTTCAGAAGTGGCTTTCCCACTCTCCTCTCCTGTCGCGGCTATATTCGCGCGCGCTCCTTCAAATGTCAATCGTTTATCATTCGGCATCAGTGCGGAAAATAACGAGTTCCTCTGGATTCCAGGCGAGGCTGCCCGAGGAAATCGCAATTATCTCCGCCCATTTCATTCCTAACACGATCTTTACCGAATTTCAGTAGCCTACCATTTAACCTCAACTATACTATATATGTATATATGGTAATAAATAAACACGCAGTAATATACTGATTTCGAAAATCGTTACGTCAAAATATATATATATATATATATATACGGAGAGTACACGTGAAAGCGCATATATTTGTCGTTTCGATTCGGAAAGAATATATATATATATATATATATAAATACACATACGAAGCGGCGATTTTCTATTTTGGTATTTCTCTACTTGGAGAACTACATGTGCTGCTTGGTATACATTCTTTCACGATCGCTGCAGGTTCGTCGAACCCAGTACCGCGACTAGATATACTATACACACACCCACACACATATATATATATGTATATATATATACGTACCGAATTGGGCCGAATTCGAGGAGATAATTAGAGTGTAGGGAACGCCTTAAGGGGGGGTAGCGAAGCATTGAAATCTCCGTGGTTGGCGCGGAACCGCGGAACGGTAGGTGTGCGTAGGAATGTAAATCTCGTTTATAAGAGCTCGGGCCAGGCCGGGCAATGCCCTCGCATGTAAACAATCGGAAATTGCAAATCTCTCATGGCGAGCGGTCAACGTATATATATATATATATATATATATACACTATATACGTTTGCCAAGCGACCATAAGCCATCGATCGCACGTGCAATGCCTGCGTCGTCGTTACTCCTCGATTCATTAATTCCTCGTGTCCCAAGCGCGGTTTCTTACCTATAGTTATATAGACTGGCTAGCAACCACACCCCGACCATCCAGCGCACGGTATATATATATATATATATATATATTTATCGTATTATATGGAGAATTCGTCATTGCTGTATACGCGATCGTTGCAAGAGTTATTTTTAAAGCGCACAGGGACGCTCTTATCGTTTGGTAGCGATATTAAGTGGATGCGTGGTCAGTGACCGAGACTTTGTCAGCCCGGATATATGTCGATATTTAAGAAAATCAAACGACCGAAAGTCAGACGCGATTAATTGGACGAAGGCGACAAAGTTCTTTCGCGAATTCGTCAGGCCGACTGACAAACAAACCGCGGTGGAGGGGGAATCTTACACGATGCACTTTGTCTTCACTTTGATTTCTCTCTTTTACACACGTTAGTGTATATGTATTTATATATATATATATATATGTTCTTATCGAGAGAGGCAAATTTAACGAGTATATATATATATACTGGAGAGAAGCACGGGATCCCTTAATGGAACATTTCTCTTTTTCAGTACGACCGCATGTAATATAAAATTCGTGTTTGCTTAATTTCACTGGTAATTGGCCACTTTCACTGGAAAAATTATTACCCTCCTGGATGAACAATGAAATTATGGTCCACTCGTGACATAACTTACGAAAGTTGAGCCATACCAACTGATCGTAATCGATTCTCCAATCGCCTAAGCAGCAAGAGTTTTGTTTTTTATCGTTATAAATTCAAAGTCTTCGCATGGTAAATCGTTATAGAGACGTCGATATCGAAGAATCGGTGTATAGCAAAACGCTTTATTAAGAGAGTTGACACCCCCCACGAGGATGAAATGTCTCAAACAATACTAGTTTTCTTTATTATTATATACGCGAAATGAACTTTTCTGTCAACATTACAGTGAACTTTTAACTACCAAGGGACATATACGTCGGCTGTATACTGAATTATATTTCAATTTTACCGTGAAAACATGAAAAAATTGACTAACAATCTCTTAAAAATCTAATTGCAAACCGTTAAATAGTTGAACAATTGAATACACGTCCCTTGATTACCACAGTTCACTATAATTTTTACTAAAAAATTCTTTTCACGTAGAATCTCTATATGGAAAATACTATAGTGTATGGTCTTACCGGAGAACCACTACAACGCGAAATGCTTTATTTATAACAGCTGACACCGTGAGATTGTTAAATTGCCTAAGCATCGAGAGTCTTGTTTATTATTATATAAAGTCTCTAATGGGGAGTATTATATATATATATAGTATACGTTCTCAACGAAGGACCAGTGTACAACGAAACACTGTATGTATTTAGGATAGTTGGCACCGCGAGGGTTTATCCCATTTGGCAAAAGGTCGAGCTCGTGGCAGAAAACAAGCGAGCAAGGATAGCGATAAAGAGCAGCCGGATCCGAAGAAAAATCGACCAAAGAGAGACGCTGAGTTTTCGACAGTGTTAATTCTTGCTAATCGATTTCGATGCTGCTTCATTCAAGCGTTTCTTTTTTATATTCTATATATATATATATATACAAACATGCGAGACATCTCGAAGGAATGCATAATTAATTTTAGTCGTTTGGCTCTCGCAAGTGAAAATTTGCATAAAATGTAGAGTGCACTGCATCGTTCGTACGAATGTGCCGCAGGTTCCCCTTATTTGGACGTGTCGCGATGTACCGTACGAATAAATATATATATAGACGAGCAAGAACCGACGAAGAACTCTGCGCGTTCGCTCGACGAGCGGCCAGTAACTCGTGGAAAAAACAGGTGTCTCGTATTTCGTGGAGTAATCTCGCCACGATTAAGATCCGGAGCGATCAATCCTGTTTACCAATCAGCGACGAAGATCGCTTGGAGAACCGTCATCACCCATCGAAAACAATTGCGGCGCGATGCTCCTGATTTCTCTTATCGCGCTGCGCGTGATATCCCCAAAGATTTGCATCGAGCCTGATAATCGCTGCAATTTAACACACACACACACACGCGCGCACACATGGGAATATCTATGACCTCTCCTGGTGGCAGATAAGCGAGGCCAAAGTTATCGAATGCCACAGCAGCGATTGGCCAATTTTTATATGCACGCGCGCTTCGACTTTCGACGATTGTAATCATACATAAACGTATATATATCTATATATATATATATATATATACATGTAGCGCTGCAGGAAAAAACGCTTTCCACGTGCAGTCTCTCTTTTTTTCTCTTTTCTTTCAATAAACTTCACTCCGCTTCGATGATGCTCGGGCGAGAAATCGAGTGGTAAAAAATGCAGTAAAAGTCATTGAAGTTATCGACGATAAAGCGTGGCCTCCGGCGATTCTCGTAAAAAGCTGCGTCGTTAATCATGCTCCTATTAACAATTAGATCACTCTATTCGTCCTGTAAATATATATATATATATATATATATAAAATACAGAGTAAAACCATTTCTTTGGCAAAGCAACAAATTTTTTCAAGAGATAAGAGGATCGTGAGTTGCAAGGTTCGTCCGTCGACGAGTGCATTGGTGGTGTCGAGTGTCGACGCGTCGAGTCGGGTCGAGTCGAGTCGAGGCGAGTCCCCTGCTGGGGGCCAGTTTCCCCCTCCTCTCGTCCCGTCGAGTGCCCCCACCCGAATCGGAACGAGTAAACTCCAAAAGCACGCCGAGCGATCGATCTTGCAATTTTCGAACTCTGACCAATAATCTTCGTTGTCCGAATAATCCCGAGGAGAAGGTACAATGTTATTTCCTCTCGCGTATATACATACGCGAGTGTGCGTAAAAGCACGAAGGGTACTTCAATGGGCGCAGAGTACGCAGAGCGAGATACGTACCCAGAAATGCATATACGAACCTCGACTAGCTCTGGTACTCGAATATCGTCCAACGAATTCGGCGGTTCGGCGCTACCTCTGACCGACTTTTCTCTCTCTCTCTCTCTCTCCCTCTCCCTCCCTCCCCTTTCTCCCGTTCTCGATACTCGAGACCACCCCACTCCTTCTCTCCTCACCTTCGCAGGAACCTCCTCCTCCTCCACCACCATCTCATCATCCAGAAAGCCCCCACCCTCACCCTCGGTGCAAACCTTCCACGACCCTCGATCGCGCTCGATTCTTTGCGTTTTACAGTAAAATATCCTACCCCCTCCAGATCCCCCCCCCTTTTCCTCTCTTTAACGAGCTCTACACGACAGTATATAGCTCTCTCGCTCGCTCAACGACAATTTACACTGATATTCCACGACGAGTCGGTCGACTGGAAAGAAAAAGAGGGAGGAGGAGGTGACGATGAAGTAGGAGGAGTAGGAGGGGGTGGGAAGGAGTAGGAGGGGGAGGGGGGAGAGGTGTCGGAGAGACCAGGCGAGAGCGGATCTTGGCTTTATCACGCGCGTACGGGAAGTAGCGTCTGCCAGTAGTCTTCGGCGATCGCGGGAGACAAGTAGTTTAGAGAGAGGGGGGGTGAGAGAGTGAGAGAGGGAGGGAGGGGGAGGGACATAAAAGAGAGAGAGAGAGAGAGAGGTCGCGCGTGTGCGAGAGCGTGCGTGCGCTCGCTCCGGTGTGTGTGTGTGTGTGTGTGCGTGTCTCTCTCTCTCTCTCTCTCTCGCTCTCGGGGGGTGTGGGTGAGTGATATAGAAAGAGAAAGAGGGAGAGAGAGTGCGAGCGAATTACCGCCGCTTCTCGCAAAGCTGACCGTGTGCTACGCTGCATTTGCAAGCTGAACGCTATAAGGGCCAGGCCACGAGGTGCCTTCGCTTAGTTCGCCTGCAACAGGTTCAACGAAGACACACGCTCTCCTCTCTCGACCAGCAGCGACACTCCGTTGACTTTGACAGTGAATCGCGAGCACTGCGACTCTTCCAATCCAGCAAATACTCGCTCTTCCTTTCTTTCCTATTACACACTCGGTTATCAGACTTTGGAGGAACCTCTCGATTTGTGAAGAAGAGAAACTCTCGCGAGAAGAAGAAGAATCATGTTCGTGGAACACGTGGCTCAGTGGATGATGCAGGCGATGGGAGGAACGGAGAACGAAACCATGTACACCCTCCTGGTATTCCTGGCGGCCTTCCTACTCGTCTGGTCCATCCAGTGCTTCCAGTACAACATGAAGCTACCACCGGGCCCATGGGGTTTGCCGTTCTTCGGCTACCTTCCCTTCCTCGATGGACACAAACACCTCCACCTGCAGTTCGGAAGACTCGCCAAAAATTACGGGCCAATGTTCAGTGCTAGACTTGGAAATCAACTTCTCGTTGTACTCAGTGACTATCATGCCATCAGAGACACCTTCAGGAGGGAGGAATTCACCGCGAGACCGCAGACTGAATTCTTCACTATTCTTGGTGGTTATGGTAAATCAGTCTTTCTCTTCATTCTTATTCTTACTCTTTTCTTCCTCTCCGTATTGTCGAGGGATTGTAGTTATTTTCACGAAGGATTTCCATTTTTTTTCCATGCAGGCATCATCAATTCCGAAGGTGCACTGTGGAAGGAACAGAGAAGATTTCTTCACGAAAAGCTAAGGAGCTTCGGCATGACTTACATGGGATCTGGCAAGAAAGTCATGGAATCCAGAATCATGGTGAGTTTCATTTTTTTGCAGCTTTTTATGTAACAGTGTATTGGTTTTTTTCTTCTTCTTCTTCTTCTTATCACTGGGAAGAATTTTCTTAAAATGTTGGGTCGTTTGGATTTTGCAGAGAGAAGTGGATAGTTTCTTGAGAGGACTGTCTTCGAAACAGGGGAACCCTGTGGATGTGTCGCCGTCCTTAGGGATGTCCATCAGCAACGTGATTTGCTCCATCCTGATGGGAATTCGTTTTCAACAAGGAGACACCAGATTCGAGAGATTCATGTACCTCATAGAGGAAGGATTCAAGCTTTTTGGCAGTATGGCGTCGGTGAATTTCATCCCCATCATGCGGTACTTACCCTGCCTCATGAAAGTCAGATCGAAGATATCGGCCAATCGAGCGGAGATGGGAGAATTCTTTCAAGAAACCGTAGATCAGCATCGAACCACGTTCAACGAGAACGAGATTCGGGATCTCGTCGACGCTTACCTGCTGGAAATTAAAAAAGCCAAATCCGAGGGCAACGAGGCTGTTCTCTTCCATGGGAAGGATCATGGTGAGCGAAACTTTTTATCGGAACACACTTTTGCATGGAAGGTAACGAGTGAAATTGGTTTAACACGAGTTTTGCCTCTTCCCCAGATCAACAGATGCAACAGATCCTGGGTGACTTGTTCTCCGCAGGGATGGAGACTGTGAAGACCACTCTCGAGTGGGCTTTCGTGATGATGCTGCACCATCCAGATGCGGCCAAGGCAGTACAGGAGGAATTGGATCAAGTAGTAGGCAGGTCAAGGATGCCAGCCCTCGAAGATCTTCCATTCCTACCGATCACGGAAGCCACGATCCTAGAAGTGCTGAGAAGGTCCAGCATAGTACCGTTGGGAACGACCCATGCCACCACACGGTAAGCTTATATCAAATTACCAGCAGCACTAAAATCAATTCACCTCCCTCCCCTTCCTCCTCGCATCCTCGCATTTTCATTCATAATTCATGATTACAAATTTGAGAATCTTGGTCAAATCTTTCTCTCCCGTGTCTCCGGTACCGCTTGCCGGCTCTGGAAGGAGAAAAAATCGAGGGAGAAATAAGGAGATAAAAAAAGAAGAAAAAAACCCTGAGAAACGCCCGGGGCCAATACCTCCGAGGCCCATACTTTTACTTTCGGCCGATTTCGTTAGAAAGGGTATAAGATATTGGTGAAATACGGAATTCCAACGTTAGATACGGGATAGCGTTTATTAATGTATTGTGAAAATGGTGCTTTCGGGTCTCTCGGCGTCTCGATCGCAGCCGATGAATTCAGAACGGATTTCGAAACGGTTTTCAAGCTTCTGTTCCGTGTCTGGCATATCGGAACCTTTGGATTCGCGCGATCGCCAGTCGATTATTCGGCGTGCAAAAGTGAAAGCAAAGTTGCGTGTCGGTCGGTCGGTCGGTCGGTCGGTCGATCGGTGGTTTTTGGACGCTCCCCTCCCCCACGTATATTGCTCGTAGAGATTGCAGGTCGATGACACCGTTTCTTCCTTCGAAGAAAGAATTATAACCTAGGCGTTCCCATTATCAGCACTCGAGTCTCGCGCTATCTCTTCGTCAACCCTGCGATCGATCAGCAGCCAGCTTTTCGCCGTATTATGCCTGCAGTGTATACTTTAATTATCAAATGTAATATCGAGACCGATGATTATTATCACGAGGAATGCGCCGATGAAGAAACGTTGGAACCACGAATAATCTTGATTATTTTCTTTTATTTTCCAGTGACGTCATGCTGAACGGTTACAAGATACCAGCGGGCTCCCAAGTGGTACCGCTTCTGCACGCGGTCCACATGGACCCGAAGCTCTGGGAGAAGCCCGATGAGTTCCGGCCAGCGAGATTCCTGTCGGCCGAGGGAAAAGTCACGAAACCCGAGTACTTTATGCCATTCGGCGTTGGCAGGCGAATGTGCCTCGGAGACGTCCTCGCGAGAATGGAACTCTTCCTGTTCTTCAGCTCGTTGCTGCACAGCTTCGATCTGAGACTACCGGATGGCGAGAATCTACCAAGTTTAGCTGGTAACGCCGGTATCACGGTGACCCCTGACCCTTTCAAGGTTTGCCTCGTCCAGAGGAGAATCGAGCAAGCTTCCAACGACAACGCTCCCACGGGAGTTCTCCGTAATGTTGGCAGCCATTGAAGAGTGAAAGAGCGAGCGAGCGAGCGAGACAGGGAGAGAAAGTTTCAACATCCACACACTGTGCTGCTCTTCCACTCGTCTTCAGGGCTCCTTCTGCGCCGTCCGGAGCACGGTACTCGTTCCTACATCCGTCAAGAGAAAGACCTTTGGCATTGCGTTACAACTATTACTGTTACGACTACTACTACTACTACTCTACTACTACACTACTCTACTACTACTACTATCATTACTACTGCTGCTGCTACTGCTACTACTACTACTATAGTACTATCACTAGGTAATATTACTGCTAGCCAACGTGTATACAAGTATGTATGTGCTGGATTATTCCCGTGTATGCGAGTATGTATGTATGTGTGTGTGTGTGTATGCGTCTGCGAGAGAGGCTATAGAAAGCCAACAGAAAATTAGAGAGATAACCTGAAAATACGATTCATCCCATCGTGTCATTTATTTATAAGCTTTCCATTATGGAGAAGGAAGAACATTTGTACATAGAGCGAGCGAAAGAGGGAGAGAGAGAGAGAGAGAGAGAGAGATTGCGTGTCGCACGAATTGAAACGAGAATGTGTTTAACGACCTTAAAGAAATCGACGCGCCGCATGCCGATCGACGTGAACGCGAGGCTGCGTCCCCAACCGAGTTTATCGTTGGCCAATCGCCAATTGGAAAACACCAAAATCAACCGGATGAACCGTCTTTGATTTTTCCACTGCGGACAAATCTCACGAACGGCATAGAAATTCATTGGGATTCATATGTAAGTCTCGATCGATCGCCGACTAATGCGGACCAAGGCTGTGAATCTCCGAGTCCAAACTGCATTGGCAGCGATCATTACCGATTCATGGACGCTCGAATTTTCTCCATTTATCACAAACGTATACCCTTCGTATAAACATATATTTATATATGTATACACGAAGGGTACGTGTGCATGTATATATCATACTCTTCATAAGATTATTGTAAATTCTCATAAGCTTATTCTGTGTTATTGTAAATCGTTGCGAAATTCCTCAATAACGATTATTATAATTGGCCTTGCGCGAACGAATTCATGCACGAATTATTACCTACCTAACGCGTGTACTTCTACATATTACATGTATGTGTATAGTTAAGATGACAGTTTTGACACGCTCGAAACCTCAAATACCGCACTGTGTTCATTAATCGATCGTGACACTCTGTGTTATTTAATATTTTATTGTCTCCCAAATAAACGCAAACTTTGCAGTTGAAGATTATTATACATGGTTGCAATTTATTTTCTCTCGCACACGTACGCCTATTCCCCTCGGCGGAAACACCCAGCCCCCTCGCCATCCAACAGAATTTTTGTCCAATGCCCGCATCCATATATTTATATATCGTACGTCTCGCACATCCATCACGAAAGATCGATCAACCGATAAGATCGCATTATCGCGCAGACATTTGCCAATTATTTGCGCTCGAATCAACAATGAATTGCGATCATCCGAATGATTTCATTCGCCTGATCGCAACGATATAATTATATGGATCGAGTTTTTGAAAAATATCTTGTTGTTCGAAAAGTGGACCTCGAGTGGATCCTAGCTTTCTCTTTCAGCGAACGCTGCCCGCAGGCGCGCCAAAAAATTCGCGCCACGCATCAAATCTCGTTCCGTTCGGAGAGTTAAATCGAGAATCGAGAGGAATCATTAGGACGCGCCTAATACGATAAGCGAGTGGTTAACTGGGATAAGCCACGGCGCTAGCGACCGAAGACGAAGAAAAAGAAGGCCAAAATGGCGTCGGTATACTGTACATGTATATATATATATACATGTATGTATACTCATACGTATACCGTGTATCCCCTGCAGACGTATTATTATCGGCGCTGACGCATCGAAATAGCGATTCGCGTATATACCTCCGATGAAAGAAACATGCAAAAATTTCGAACGTCGCTTCTTTGTCAAAGTGGGAAAAAAGGCCAACGCGGCGGCGCCAGATTCGAATCTTACGTAAGAGAAATCGGCCGTTCTGAGTTTCTAACGAAATATCGGTGCCCGGCTTACGGCACGTAAGGTTAACGACACGAAAGTCATGTGGCCCCAAACCACATGGAAGTTACGTAAGGTCAGAGCTCGGTTATCCGGTACCCGAGCAAAACTTTTCTTCTTCTTCTTCTTTCTCTTCTTCCCTGATGCTCCCCTCGCGGAGACATCGATGCCAAAAGAGAGTAATGGAGGAGCACTGCATAGCACGGTACATATATATATATATACATCAATATTATCGATGTTATAAATTTAGTGCCATAAGAGAATACACACTCGAATGTTTTCTACTTCCCGTTTCCTCGCCCGTACACTGGACACCTCCTTCTCCTTTGTTATTTGATTAAATTAGAAAGTCCTGCAGACTTATGCAATATTTGTCGTATCGTCCTCTTCTTATTCCTCTTCTTCAACGACTTTCCGCAAATACGACCCGGATTTCGAGGAATATAGGATGTTGTATGATAATTGAATAAGGAAGGAGGGACATAGGAGTATCAGTTTATTGAAATGAAAATAAATACTACGAGAATAGAATCGATTGTTTCTTTTTTTATTTTCTGTTTCCTCCACTGTTATTGGACACCTTTTTATTCGTTATTTGATTAAATTAGAAAGCTCCGCAAGTTTATACTGCAATATCTGTCGTCTCTTCTTCTTCTCCTTGAATTAACTTTCCGCAACTGTGACACGGTTTTTGGAGAATATAGTTATATATAGGGTCTAGTATACATATATGTAATAGCTGATTACATTGAAGAAAACTAAAACTATCTCACGCGAGATTCTTTTATTTCTCGATAGGAGCTATATAGCCTCTCGTGGGACGAAGATCAGACGATGAGGCTTCGGTATTAAAGTGATCCCACACTCCCCCGTAAGGTCGATTCTTTCGTTAGGAACTGTGGATATTCGAAAGCTATGCAAAATTCTTGCAGCGAACAGGAAGAGCAGCATTTTGGCCAGTTCGTCACCGATACACATGCGTTTTCCTGTTCCAATCAGAAGACAATTTATTCACTGAACCAGTATATGATCTCACATGTGTTTAATATACATATCTATACATATGCAGTCCGTCAGTTGGAACGCTCGAAAGCATGCACGTAAGAAAATATTTACGTTTATCTTCATGACTATTAAAGATATCACAAATTTGCATAAGACCTCTCGGAATGCAAATAGCAAAAGGTTTCGAAAAGATCTTGTGCAAAATTTTGATAACTATAATAGTTGCGGAAATAAACGTCTCTCTTTGCATCCATGTTCTGGGCTGTTTTAATTTTCGGACCCTGTATATACAGGGTCCAACTGTTAATATGTTCCAGAGCGTAGATTCAAGTAGAGTATATCTCCTTAACTACTGCAGTTATGAAAATTTTGCGTTAAACCTTTTTGAATGCAAATAGTAAGAGGTCTCGAAGTTCTGTGCAAAAAATTGAAATATCTCTTACAGTTACAGAGGATACATATCTGTTTCCATATATGCTCTGGATCGTTTTAAGCAATGGACTCTATATATATATATATATTATATACATTACCAGATTGAAATGGCAAAAAGGCTTCTGGCTTCAAGATTGATCCATCCTCAGCAATGAATCGTTGCGGTTTGAATTCTGCTGGTTCGTCCCAATAAACTGGATCCATATGGATCGCCCATTGCAGAGGGACCACCATTGTTCCCTTTGGTATATCGTACTCGGCTATCTTCGCGTCCTATCCAATAAAACCACGTGATCTTTGATATTCGTTCGCGCTGCATTTACGTTAAACGTGCTCACCTCCAAAGCACCATGAGGAATACCAATTGGTACCACGCTTCTCAAACGTTGAACTTCCATAATACTCGCTTCCAATAATTTCAAATCCTCCTTATCAGCCAGAGTAGGCTCCCTGTTTCCCAAAACTTGCCTCATCTCCTCCCGAATCCTTTCCTACATACGTGCAAATTTAATCACTCGTGACGAGTCACATTCCAGACCTATAATATAAACATTAAAAAATCAATGATATTTAAAAAAAATAAACCTGTTCTTCTGGATGAACAGCGATGAAAAGAATGAACCATCGAAGTGTAGTCAGAGTTGTATCGGTCCCAGCACCGAAAAGGTCAGCCAACAAATGATAGAATTGAGCTTCCGTGAAATGTCCAGGGTCAGTGGCAATTTCGTTCCTTCTCCTCATTTCTTCGTCAAAAGCAGCCAGGAAGCTATTGGATTTGTCCTTGTTACCACGATGCTCCAGTACGAGTTCCTTGTAGATCTCGTGAGTCCTCGTTTTCCCATCTATCAATGATCTCATGGTCCTCCCAAAATAAGGGAGGAATCTTAAAAACGGTAGAAAATTCAGTGGTCCAGCAACTCCGATATGCTTAACTCCATCTTCTTGTAGATGCCTCAGCCACTTCCAAACCTCGTCCTCCTCATCGTAAACTTTCCCAAAAACCAAACTGTTTATCAAATTTCCCATAAAGTGGTGCAATATTTTCAGAGGGTCCACACCGTCGGTCGTTGAAGTCTCTCGCAGTTTCTATACGGGGGTTGATTAACACATACAATATGAAAATAATAAATAATTAAAAAATTAATTATAAAGATTTCGGTACCATGACGCACTGGTCAACGATCGATAGGATTCTAGCTTCCAGATGGTCCCTCCTCGACCCAAATTTCACCATTCCCAAATTTTTCAGACACGTTGATACGAATTTCCGCTGGTCCTTCCAGATCTCACCCTCGGCGCATATCAGACCTTCAACATATTTTACGTATACCATTTTACATTCCACGATATTACGTAATAACAAATACTACTACAAGCACACCCTCCGAGTCCGTCAAATGGAACGCGAGCGAAGCATATACGTATACTCGAATTCAAGGGATGACATCATCGAGAATATTTGCCAACCGCCAGAAATAACCTTTAATATATGCATATATCTGCAGCTCTCTCGCGAAGGCTCTTTCGATCCTTTCGATAATTCTGCACCGGGCGCTGACACGAGAGAGGCGATTCTGTATATTGTCCAGTGATAACGAGATGGCTCTCAGGGTCATTCTGCTCGAGAGTATCGCGTCAGCATGCAGCGTCTCTACCGATTAAAACTTTTCTCCGATATAAGACCTTGAAACTTGTGCAAGATTCTTTGTTTCTTTGGCGGTGCTTTTGCAGAGGAGGGAATTTCCATGATTGAAAGCGAATCTCGCGAAGGTTGCTCGGCGAAATCGTGGAAAAGGCGGTAGCGTGACTTCTTTCCAAACGAGACGAGCACTGCTGCTATGTGTCTTATAGCGAGCCGTGGTAGAAGAGGGAGGGAGGGAGAAGGGGGGGGGGCTCCAAGGACATCGAGAATTTCAGGTTTCGTCGACCCGTTTAAAGGCCAATGGCGCTGCAGAATCGTCGACGACGAACGGACCATTATCGCGTATCTGCAGCGACTCGAAAACCCAGGCAGCATAAGAGCAACTCGCTTCGAGCGACGACGGTCCGACTATTCGATGACTCGAACCACTTAGCCTCGCCTCCTCCTCTATAGAAGATCCCTAACGCGATCCAAACGCTACGCGCTTGCTGAACATTGCGGCGCGGCTCGATGATTTTTTACATTGGAACATTTTTACATCAATGCTTACCGTATTTTTGGATGATTCCGAAAGTAAGATAAAAGAGGGCGCTGTCGAAGAACTCACAAGGCAATGTGGCTGTCGAACATCGTAGTATACCAGGGTCATGATTTGTTAGGTTAGAAAATTTGTATATCAGGACTTGGTGTAACTTTTCATAATTATATAGGTAAGACGGGGGGAAGGGAGGGGCCGTGTTGCTGGTAATCGCAATGCGGTTACTGAATGTTCTATATATATAGTTTATACATCAGTTTAATGACTTTTTTAGAATAGAACATTTTCTCCTCAGAACTCACCGTATCCTTTCATAATTCCATGAGTCAGATAGAGCGGGGCTCTGCCGGTAAACGCATCCTTGGCTAGCGTCAGTCTGACCAAACGCGGATCCGTGAGGAGGACCGTGTAAACCGACCCAAGTTTTAGACCACAAATGGGCCCGTACTTCCTGGCCAAACCCGTCAAAGACTGATGCGGCGCTTTTCCATCCAACCAAGGCAAATAGCCTACAACCGGAAGTCCTATTGGTCCAGGTGGAAGCTTCCTCCCGCTGCTACTTCGGTAGAATAGATACAGCACAGTCAACAAGAAAACGATCGAAGAAAGAACGAGCATTTTGATCTGGAAATGAGCGAAATACGAATTTTTCTATATGTCACGAGATGTAATTAAACAGAACTGTAAAATTAGTAAACGGAATTTTTCAATAAAATTTCACACACGCGAATGAAAATGAGGATATAAATTATAATAATAATCATAATGTAGGAGGAATAAAAGAAACTCACGAGTACAGAAATCCTCTTTCTGTCGTTGCTATACAGAGGCACGCGCCCTTCTGATGCACGAAGAGCCAGGAAACACGTGGCGGGACACGTGCCACTATATATATGTATATAAAGTCGACAAATCACAGTGGTGTATATACTCTCGGCGCGCGCGCGCGCACGTTTCAGAATCGGTGATCCTTGCAGAGGGATAGAAACGAGAAGAGAAGAAACCAAGAAAGAAATTGACTGCAACGACTCGAATCGATCGAGGTTAACGTGATATTTTTAAGGAAAGAGAGGGAGAGAGAGAGAGAGAGAGAGAGAGCGAGGAGCGAGCGATCAGCAAAAAAATAGACGCAACCTCGCTCGTGTTACAGAAGAAACTGTCGTTACAGCACTGTCCTTGAGCGATCTCTCCACATTTTGACTACCAAATTATCCCTCGATATTCCAATTCTCCCAATATAGATTGAAATTTATCGCCCCTTCTCTGCGCTCTTAACCACAGAACATTTCCAATATAAGGCTTTTCACACATTTACTCCCTCCCTTACAAAATGTAGCAGAGAATTTTCAGCGGAATCGTTCGAAGGCGGCGCCTATGCGCTAAGAATTTCTTCTGGCTCTTTTGCATTCGCTATCTTCTTTCACCAGTTGGAACAAAAGGCTGTGGTATGCACCTACCTGAACCGAAATTTTTCTCCCTGCCCTTTTCTATCCTCCAGCGTTACGCTCTACTCTCCCTAAAATACGATCACTTTAACGGTATTTTTTCACGAAAACTTCAATCACTCGCGCGATTCTTGCATTTTCATTTTCATGTGGAGAATCGATCGATCGTCTGGGACGATTTTTCGTGGGGTTCAAAATACGAAGTGCTGTAAGATTTTTATTATTATTATTATTGCGAGGGATAGACGGAGAGTAAAGTAGGGAAGAATAGAGTTTTTAAAAGAGAGAGAGAGAGAGAGAGAGAGAGAGTAACGGGCAGGTTAGCGCATAGGCGCGACAAGAGCGATTGGCCGACGAAGAGAGCACCGTTGAAAGTAAAAGTGACTTCTCGTTCTCGGCTCTTGTGGGGCCCGTTTAGGAGGTAAGCGCAACAGTCAGTCCAGTCCGTCCAACACACTAAAACCAAGCCAATAGTGGCAAACCAGGCAAACCGTCGCAAACCTGCCGTAGCCGCCAGACTTGAAAGACGTTTGCGCTCTTTGCACTACTCTCCCTCTCTCTCTCTCTCTCTCCCTCTCTCCCTCTCTTTCTCCTTCTAAAGACATTCAGGAGCCAACGACCCCTTGCCCTTACGCAGCCTCTACCTCTCTGCTTCTTCTTCTTCTTCTTCTCCTATTCTTTTCCTTCCTTTTCTTCTTCCGCTATTCTCTCATCATTTATTTATTTTGTATACCTCGAACGATCATTCTTATACCAGTGCATGCAGTTTGCATGCATATGCACGTACTATATATATACACACAGGAACGTGCCATTCCACGAAAGGGTGAGCCATCGTTGTCTGACGCAAGCAGAATCGTCTAGACGTTGCGCACAGATATCACGATAAAATCTACCTTTTCTTCACTTTTTTAATCCTCTCGTTCTTTTACTCTCCTCGACCAAGAAGGAGAGAGAGAGAAAGAGAATATTCGAATTTCGAGCGCGAAGGTTCGAGCTGTGGTATGCAGGTGTTGGTTCGGCACGGACGGACCTGGGTGCAATGGTCACTTAGCTATCGGACTGGACGTGCAACGACCGACAAAGGTCACTAGAGGCATTAAATTTGCATCTCGCTTCTCTCACGTAGCTTCTCCCAGACGCCATTCTCCATTCCTTGCCACGTATCGTCTCCAATTTTATCCTCCACACCTATACATAGTATATATACATATATATAATACAAATACACGCAAGAATACACCATATACCATCTTTAACGAGATTTTCGTGGATTTTCACGAAGAGATTGTCTGCAAGAAGAAGAACAGGAGGAGGAGGAGGAGGAGGAGGAACGCCATGCTCCGTGTAGATGTGTGGTAGACGCGAAGGTATGAATTCTAAACCCTGCACGAGGTAGGTATCGACCTACGGGGCAACGAACGACCGGGGTCATTGGCTGGATCCAGTTATCAAGGTTGGGGTCCTTTTCCTTCGGTAGTCGCCGTTTCTCCTCGCACGCCACGGATCGACGAACTTTCCAAGCTTACCTGCGATGCAGTAGTCTATATATATATATATATATACACACACACACATATATATATACATATAAGCGCGATTGCATGCCACATGCGTACGCGTGCATACGCACCCCCTTGCATTATCAACGATCCTCTTACGCAGGATGCTGTGTGGGATATCGAGAATAATGCGTGCATTTGCGCGTACGTTGACGAACCTAACCGGCCTTTAGTTGCTGCTGCTGTCGATGCTGCTACTCTTGCTGGAGAATGCAAGAGATGGAGGATGAGGACTGGCAGTGGGGGGAGGTGGGAAGGGGAGAAAGAGGTGGAGGTGGGGGAGGATGAAGCGTAACCGGTCCAAGGAGAGCTGCGTTCTGATAACCCAGTTCCAGCTGCTATCGGTCAGATCGCCGAGTCCGACTCCCCCGCTCTTTGTCAGACAGCACGAGCATCGATAAATAAACAACTCCAATTCTTATCCAGTCTTTCACTCGCTTCCGTCCTCTACGCGGATTTCTTGCTCCACTGATATACTAATACTCTGTCTCGCTCTCTCTCTCTCTCTCTCTCTGCTCTTATTATTTTTTATTGTATATTGTAGACATTTTTAACGATATATATATATATATATATATATACGAATCACCGTGCCCTCCTTCCTCTCAGAGTTTTCACGAAAATTCAGAATGGAGAATCGAGAGAGCTCTCGTGAGAGATTCGGCCCAATCTGGCCCGCCAGCTGCTCGATAAACTTTGCGACTTTCTCTTCTCTGTTAAATGCTAATTTCGCGCGTCGATACGCGCTATTTTCACAAACGATATATATAGGTATACTGTATACGTATATTTATAAATATATACACCGAAGCGTTAGGAACCAGTTCTCGGGAGATTTTGGAAATTCAAGCGGAGATTGTCCGTTGACGGATGAATAGTTTATCCAAGTTGCGGTGTTACAGTGCGCTATGCTCCAAGTAAGACAACGAGTCAACAGCGTTATAATTTTTGTTAATATACTTCATTTGGCTATTTTTGCCTGTCAATTTCTTCATCTTTTATTTATATACACAAAAGCCTTGGGAAGCAGCTTCGAGGAGATTTTGCAACTCCAAAAGAATGAAGATTGTTCGTCGACGATTCTGCGATTACGATGCATTGCTCGAAACATAAGACAACGTATATCAACGACTCGATAACACAATTTTCATCGATATATGCGGTTGATAGTTCGTTTGTCTATTTTGGCCTATGAATTTCCTTATTCTTGTATACATATATGTGCAAAAGTTTTAAGAAGCAGTTTGAAGGAGATTTTTTTTGGAAATCCAAATGGAAATTGCTCGTCGACGGAGGAACGGTCTCATGGACGTTTCTGCGATTACAGTGCATTGCTCGAAGTAAGACAACGTGTCAACGGCCCAATAGCACAATTTTTATCAAGGCTCATGGTTGATGGCTCATCTTTGCCTCTGGTTGCGGCGTGTCAGCTCTCCTCATCCTTGTGTATATAGTATATATATAGGTATACTATATGGAGCAGCCTATAAGAGATTGGTTTTATCAGGCTGCGCTCCTTCTCACGTTTCAACAGGCCTGAAGGAATTTGCACGATATGCATCCCTCCGGCTTTCGTCACCGTGCACACAGCGATACACAGCACAGAACTCGGTGATCCACCTACTTAAACGCCTCCTCGTTATATCGACGAGGCGCGACAGACAGACACCGAGCCCACTACTCGTGCACGATCTTTGTCCCACGGGGAGCTATCGGACCATTTCTTTCCTCCTCTCCTTTTTTCGTATCGTTATTCACGCAGTAAAACCGTTGACCGGATCGCTGATCGATATCGGTTTCTCCGCTTCGAATAAATGCCTGGAGAGCGCCGCCGCGGAGTGACAGCAGCCATCGAGTTCGTTGCCCCGTGAAAGAAGACAGATCCGCGCCCGATCTGCTCTCCGACGTCGACCGTTTACACGCCTTTATTGCTCTTATACTCATTTTTCGATAAACCTGCCATGCTCCTTCATTCTGCATCCACGACGAGCCTCGTCACTGACGTCAGCCGCGAGAAATAACGCTCTCGAAATTTTCGTTATTTCAAAACACGTGACCGAATGTATTCGATACCATCGATCTTCTTTCTTATTTTCCTTCTTTCTTCTTTTATTTATATATATATATATATATATAGGTAGTCGGTCTGCGTGTAATTAATGCTTCTCGGTTTTTCGAATAAAAATTTGTTTTTTAGACGGGACGCTTCGTCGTCGGTTGATTCGTTCGGGGTCTGACGTCAACCGGAGGAGAGGAAAAAATTGGCAAATATATTAATAATATGCCGTCTGAAAATTCAGTGGTTCCTCGGTGCAACCTCGCCTCGGTAGAAAGGACGGGCAACATTTACTCGGTTGCTCCGGGTCATCGAGGGTCGACGTACTCGAAAGTCCAAGCTTTCCCGGCCCATTGGCATGCGACACTACCGTGCCATATGCCATATTGTCTATCAAGCAAGTTTCTAACGCGAATTTATGATAATGAAGAACCCGACCGCACGAAATCCAACGGCCAATCACCGACTTACACCCAAACTTATTTATGAGACTGTTAATCATGACGAGAACGGGTGCTCAACCTCGCCCTCCTTCCTTCGCCAACTGTCTCAAATATATTATCCTCTTTGTAAATCAAAATTGCAAATTTAAGCGAGAAATAGAGATTGTGCGAGTGGTCTCTCGGATTCATTTATACATATATATATATATATATATATATATATATTTATACGAGGATCGCCAATCTGGATTTATGTCACGGCATAAATAAGTAGGCGGGTGCTGTTCCGGAAAAGAGAGAGAAAATAAAAAAAAACACAGTTTTATCCAAGACGAGAATTACGATAGAACACGGTGGATTCCAGTGACTCTCGTTACTTTCCGTCGCAGACAATTATTTTCCTATTGTACGCGTCAAGCAAGAATCCTTCTTCCTCTCTTTGCCTTCTCAAGCAAAGAAAGAATTAAGAAGCACGGAGATAAAAACATTAAAAATACTCTGTGCAGAAGTTTCAAAACAAAAGACTGCTGCACGCTGGAAAAAATTCGATTTGGGTTGGTAAGTGGTAATGCGTGCTCTGAATTTGCGGCGGTACGCACACACGCACGCACGTGAGAACACGCTTCGAACACTTTCACTCTCACAGGTATATGACCGAGTCGATCGGGCAACCCCCCAACCCCTCCCCCCTCCACCCATTTATTCTTCTCCTCTCCGAGGCCTTCTCGCACGCTTCCACAAGGAGAACCACCTATATACATGCACTTACCACGTACGTACGTGGTACACATCCAAAGAAAGTCGCCACACGCATACACACACGACCAACGAAGAAAGAAAAGATTACACACAGAGCTGAATAACGGCTTCACTGCTCAAAAAAGTAACTCGTCCTTACAGAATTCGATCTGTTTTTGCATGCCTATATACCGCAACAATCGAGATATCTTAAAACTTTTTGGTTCCAAGGGGAGGGGCCATGAGCTATATATATATATATATATAAAACGTCTAAGGAGAGAGAGAGAGAGAAATTATGTTTGGCAAAGGTGGAAAGGAAATTAGGAACGAACAATGCAGTGATGTGTGTTGGAGAGATGAAAGATGTAGCGGAGGTTATTGACCTGAGAGCTCCAAAGCCGTAATACCTATATAGTTTGGTCGAGTGCTGAGGTGACTTGTTCTCTCTCGCGTATCCAGAGTGTGGGTCACTGGTTCAAGCACTTACCCCGTCTTCCTTCCTTCCTTCCTTCCTTCCTTCCTTCCTTCCTTCCTTCCGTCCGTCCTTCCGTCCCTTTCGAAGAAATACGAGTGATCCCCTTGTCCAATTAAAATCGCTACCAATCCGCTTCCAAGAAACTTTGAAAAACTATGCGAACGTTAGAAATCGGTCGTAAAAGAGAGAACGAGATTTCAAATGGTTCGAGGGAAAGAGAAAGAGCCTGAGATCCAGGGTCAATGAATTTCTTGGAGAAACAGGGCTGGGATTGAAATTTTACAGATATAGGATTGTAAAACTTTGTTGATATATATATGTACAGAGTGTGCAACTAAGTGGTAACTACCTCGAGATGTAAAGTAGTGGAGCTCTAGCTTTTTTTCTCTTTGTTATGTTTTTTTCGTTTAAATGTTGATGTTTATTTTTTGTGTTTGGCAGCTGTGAAGTAGCATCAAAGCCGAAAATTTCGAAGGCAGAGAATCGCAGGCGCACGGTAAGGGGCCAATGACCGTCGCGTTCCAGATTCGGTAGGAGCTCCTCGTAGCCTAAATTCTAACCGGACTTGTAAGAACCGCACCCGTCCAGCGCGAGCATCACTTTTTCGCCTTTCTTTCCTTAGGCAATCCGACTTTAATCCGTATCTAACCGTCTAATCTTTTTCCGCGGGCGCCTATCAAAAACCCATATTACTCTTGCAGCGCGTCTCTCTCGTTCTTTCCCATTAGAATAAGCGTCACTTTTAAGAGAGTCGTTCGAGATGGGAAGGAAATTAGTAGAGTATACCATTATAGGCAGGGAAAGGCATGATGTATGCTTAATTCGAAATTACACGGGCGAACAGGCCGACTGCTGCCGAAACGTTTTGACCCACATTCGAAATCCCCTCCCCCCTCCCCCTCTTTGGTATACACACGTACCTCTTTTTATATTTTCTCATTTTCCCCCCTCGCCCTCTTTTCTTTTCCTCTCCAAAATCAATTTATTCCCTTCAAACTTTTTCCAATCTCCTCCAATGCATTTCACCTTGAATTTTAGGTTATTATATATATATATATATATATATATGCTATGACAGGGCTAACGTTTAACTCTCGTTATCGCGAAAGCTCCGATTTTATTCCAACAGCGTTCGAGACTATCTTCTCGGATTGATAAGTAAAGGGAGCACGTAAACGAAAAGAAGGACGCCCGACATTTTTCTATAAAAATACTTTCGATCGGGAACACAATTCTAATTTCTTACCGACCAATTCAAGGATTCTCCATCGAGAAGTATTATATTATTATTGTTATCGCTATTAACGCATCGAAATCGAATGGAGCTTCCATTCAAGTTTCTGTTACATTTTTCCATTTTCCATTGATATTTCAGGCTCGTTTCTATTAAGAAAGAAAGATAAGAAATTGCTTAGCATATCGCTATGGTACCATCCCTACTAACAACTTATTATCTTTTTTCCCCATTATAAAAGGAAGAGCTTCTTTCGACAGTTATGCATTTCTAAAGCTACGACAAAATGATTTACACGTTGCTTGCGGCTCAATCGATAATCTATTTATCGGTGATTTGTTTTGCCTCGACCTCTCCAGCGATTACTCATAAAGGACCGCATGGAAGGCCCGTGCCTCCTGACCCAAGATTCGTCGGGGTTTTCAGCGAGGACTACGACCATGAAGCAATTGGTAACACATTTTTAGTGCAATTATTTTTCTGAATAACTCTTCAGCAATGAAAATTCTCCTCTTCAGCCAAAGAAATAATGTCCATTGCGGAAAATGATCCACGGTACATCTGGGAGTTGAGCGGACTTTACGAAGGAGACATCATGATACATCCTGAAAGTCCTCATTATGAGAAAAATGGAGTACTTGATTCTACTATGAGATGGCACGGAGGTGTCGTCCCTTATTACATAGTGGAGGATGATTTTGGTAAGGTGTTCGAAAAAAAGTTATTTAGCAATCTGTGTTTGTGTGTGTGTGTGTGTGTGCTTCATTAATCGATAAATCATTGGTCTCAGATCAGGAGGATATAAAAATCATCGAAGGAGCCTTCATGGAGTACCACAACAAGACTTGTTTGCGTTTCAGGCCTTACAAGGAGACCGATCAGGATTACGTGAAGATACAGTCGAAAAATTCTGGTTGTTGGTCCTTGGTGGGACGACACGGTGAAGGACAATTGCTGAATCTGCAGAATCCAGGATGCGTTCACCACGGAGTGGTCATTCATGAGATGATGCACGCCTTGGGATTCTTCCATCAACAGAGTGCCGCAGACAGGGATGAATGGGTCACCATATTGTGGCAAAATATCAAATTTGGTACTTATACAATGCATACGCGTTATTTACTACGCTCTTTCTTAGAGGGATAGGGAATATTCATGATTCGTGTAGATAATCACCTTTCAATTGTTACTCACAGGTAGGGAACATAACTTCAATAAATATGATAATCGTACAGTGACCGATTACGGAGTGGGATACGATTACAAAAGTGTGATGCACTATAGTTCTCATGCTTTCTCAAAGAATGGGGAGCCTACTATTACACCAAAGGTTTGTTGTTTGTTAATTCTTGATTGCAGCGAAGAAACGGGCCAGCAATGAAGATTAAACCAATGGTTTTTAATTGCAGAAGGAAAAAGTCAAGTTGGGCCAACGAGAGGGCTTGAGCGAGAAAGATGTAATGAAAGTGCAAGGGATGTACAAGGATGAATGCCAAATGAAGGAACCCACGGAAAGCAGTTCGTCTTCGGAGAGTTCGCCCTTTGAATGGTTTTTCGGTTAACAATTAAATACAGATACATAAACACTTGAGTTTATTCGTCGCTCCATCAAACAGTATAAATATATTTCTTGTAAAAATAAAAAATCTATATACATCCATATTTTTCAAGTCGGTCCAATTTATTGATTATAATAAGCGAGTTGCTTGAGCTCAGCTATTGCAGCCCTTGCAGTCTGTAAAAAATTAAAATCATTTATCTCAATCACCTAGATGCTAGGGAGAGGGAGAGAGACAGAGAATGTGAAGAGAATTGTGTCTTACAAAATAAATGTACGCCTTGTAATTTATTTCAGTAGCATACGCACCAATCTCACATTTTCGTCGTCGTCTAACGTTAGTTTCTCGATATAATTTTTCAGGTTGGGTCCCCAAATTTGTTGAAGAGCTCTACAACTGAACCTCCCGAGGAGTCTCACGAGGCTGCACGACCTCGCTCTCAATGTTGCCATTCTGTGCGTAAGAAATTTTCCCAGCTGTTCCACCAATCCTAAAGCAATAAAACAAATTATCTCTTAAGCGATAAAAATAAAGAAAAATGAGAACGATTAATTATTATTATTGGAGCGAACCATTGGTCCTTGAGAACACTACTCTTTCCACCAATTCAGCGTTCTCCGGCTGAGACCTCAAAATGCAATTCAAAATCGCTAAGAGATCGATTACTATCCTGGCTTTTCTCTTTTCCAAGGTCAGTAATTGCTGGAGAAACGGAACTCCGTTGACGATGTAAATAGCATCGCAGAATTGAGTGAGAAACTGCTCGTCGTTGTGGACTAATCTGCACAATAATAGAGTGACGCACTCTAAAGCTTGAAGCTCGTCGGCGGATAAGGTCGAGGCTTGCCTGGTACCGGAATTAGTAGAGCTTGCATTGCTAAATTCATTCTCGATCCGTTCCGACATCAACAGTTTTATCGCATAAACCAAATTTGGCACGACACGTACATCCAGATAAACTCCTTCTACTTTCTCAAGGTTCTCCTTTGCCGCGGGAATCACTAAGGGTAAAGATAGTAAACACGTTACGTACTCGACGACGCGACAATCTGCTGCTGGATTTCTCAAAGGAGATACAAAAACAGAAACACAATTCTCCTGTTCCAAAGATCCAATTTCACCTTCCATAACTTCCTCCATGGATCTTTGCAGAAAAGCAAGCCATTCCTCGTTCTCTATCGGCCTTTCGATGCTGCTCAAGTTCCAATCGGGATGTCTCGCTCGTTTATCATCCATTAAATTTTCATGATCGTCCAAAACTTCCAAGTCTGAGGAAATTATGGTCTTTCTTGGATTGCTCTCATTATCGTTATTCTCGCAATCCTTTTGCTGTTGGGCTTCATTGACGTTAACTCCGCGCGCTATCTGTGGAGGATTATTGTAAAAATGATAATTATCCGGAGGACGTATGATATTTTGACAATCATTCTGACATAGAGCATGATCAGCTGCTAGTAAATCACTTCTTAATGAAGCTCTGAGACTCAGGTTTCCGAGTAGCACATCGACACTACCACTGGATTCTGTTCCACTTGGTGGTTCACTATGTCTTAGGTTGGCATAATTCATTCCGTAGTGACAATATCGGTGACTCATTGGGTATCTGGACTGGGTCATGTAGGTTCGATGATGCTCGCGTATCTTTCTTTCTTGTTCTTGAATCCTGTGAACCGCTTTCTCTAAAACCCTAAAAAATTATTTAATGTATTATTTGTGCATCCATAATTTATCTTCCCCAATTTTAATCAAAAAATTATTAGCATTGAACTACTTTGAATGATTTGTAGACCGCATTGCCAGACTCTGCAATTGTTGCTGCTTAGCCATTGCCTGACTGGCTGATAATGGAGTTGTAAATGGAGTGGCAACGCCTGCATCTACCACTATAATTCTGTCTTTCACGAAAGGATGCTCCAGCAAAGCTGGCCAAGTTAATCTATGAGATGGATCTTTTTGCAATAATCCCTGAAGAAAACTTTTACAATCTTGAGATATATAATCTGGCCACTTAATTGCTTCAAATCTTATCAGTCTGACCAAGTGCAAGATTGAGGTAGTTTGGAATGGCGGGGAACCCACTAAGAGCTCGTAAACAATACAACCTAGAGACCTACACATTGCCATAATTAAAAAAATGTGTCTATCTAGCTTCTACATATATTCAATTATTATTTCTATTACTCGCCATAAATCAGCATTGTGATCATAAGGACATTCTTCTATTAATTCTGGGGCCATGTACAATGGTGTACCTTTAATCGAAGTAAGTACATGCGTTCCAGTACTCATACTTCTGGCAAATCCAAAATCGCATAATTTAGCAACACCATTTGCTTCAAGAAGCACATTTTGAGGTTTCAAATCCCTTCAAAGATATAATGAAAATGAAGAAAGTTGCGTTTAGGAAAATTACAGAAAAACAAAATGTTAATTTACTAACCTGTGCAAAACTCTATTAGAATGTAAATAATAAAGGGCAGAGACTAAATCACATGCAATCACTCGTGCTCTCTCCTCTATCAAACGTCCTGCTTTGCCAATTATTTCATAAAGTTCCTTGTCCGCATATTCGGTAACAACGACTAATTCATTCTCAGTCTCAAATGCATCTAGCATCTGTACTATATTGGGATGATGCAGATGTCTCTGAATTTCACATTCCTGCCTGAGGCTTTTTAGCTCTTTCAATGATCTGCCCCTCTAGGAGTATAAGCTTATAAATAGATAACTTTGTGAAAATAAACGATGAACAAATTATTAGAGACATAACCTCACCTTTCTGATCACTTTGAACGCTACAATCTCTCCATCGGCACGTTTTCTAGCTTTGTAAACTTGGCCAAACGAACCTTCGCCCACTTGTCTCAAAACCTCGTATTTTTCCATGTTTCCATTAATTAAGGAAACCTTGTTTAAGGACCTGTCAAATTGTAGTATGTACGCATTGGTCTAAGAGAGCTGAGGTAAACAAACAAAATGACATGTGTGTTGCGTGTGCGACGTGTGCGTTGGTGTATATTCCCCCCTCCTCACGCCCCTCTCACTCTCATCCCTTGCTGGACCCGCTGCTGGAACCGCTAGAACCCTGGTTATGTTCAAAAACCAGCTTTTCGGTATGTTCAAGAATGGAACAATAAAAAGGGTGCTAATTTCCAGAAGCATAATAAAATAATTAAATCACCGAGTATCTTAAACATGTATTAATTTGGAAACAAACTATTTTATAAAAAACAAATTTGAAAATACACGCACGTATATAATATATATTAATTTATAGATTTACATTTTAATCGGTCAATTGCTTAAAAATGTTCTGATATGATTAAGCTCCTTAGATTGTTTAAAATGAGCATAAAAATTATTTCACAGCGCAATAAAATAATACGTATTATTTTGATTCTATACGGTTTCTAGACTTTTCGAACATCCTCTGCACGGATGCGCTTTGCGTGAACCCCCTTAGACTAAACAACTGATCCAAAAACAATATTTTGCAATATATTCTTGCTTTGATTATAAACATACACATAATACATTTTACTAACGTAAACGTAATAAAGTTGTTGACAAAAATAATATAATACTGCATGTAATGAAAAAATTTCATCATCTGTCGTTACACTAAGATAAACTCCAATTAATTGCTTAAATTTGATTAAAATCGTGATTTATACTATACATTTATAAAGGATAAAACTTTATTACTATGTTTAAAGTTCGTTTTAATTGGACTGTACGAGATTAGATAAAAAATTCTTCCGTTGGTTATATATATATTAATTAAATAAAATATAATAATATAGTATATCTTGCAGAGAAATCAATTTTAACGAAATCACCCAGGTGGAGCATATATTTATATTAGATAATATTACCAATGAGCGACGCGATAAAAATGTAGTATCGCTGTTCTAATATAACACTGCGCGAATGTATATACTATTTAAGGAATTTTCATTAAATTCATATAGGCCATATAGCATGTAACAGATATTACGTTGGAATGGTTTTTCTTGCGGGAACTGGCTAAAATAATTGAGCAAACGTTGTGCAACGTTATTATTAGAGATAAATATATTTGCGGAAAGTGAAGTGTATTTCCTCGTGATTGGAAAAGCGGGTCGACGAGTATCGAGCGAACCGCCAGAAGCAAAAGAGATATTACACACATGCAACATTTTCTTGCTACCGGCTACCGCTCGTTTCTTCCGTCGTTACTGTTTTTTAATTCCCCCTTTCTTTAATTTTTCAATTACTCCAATAACCTTGTCGACGAAGATCCCAATTGGCGCATCCTCCTCCTCCTCCTCCTCCTCCTCCTCCTCCAATGTAATATACTGAAGAAGGCGAATCGCTCGGCACGTTTTAATATAAACACACAAAAAAACAATAATCTTTCGAGAAGTATTTCTCATATGTAATACATCGAAGAAGGAACATAATCGAGTGAGAAGAGAAGAAAGTTTATCGCGAGACGAAGACGTCTTTCATCCCTGTAAGATTAGTCTTTCGACGAAAGCAATAGCGAAGGGGAAGTGTGATTTCATGCTTCGCAAGATTTCGTCAGAGACACTGGGTTAGAGAAGGGAGGGGGGAAGGGGACCCAATGGTTGAAACATATCACGTTACCAGAGTGCAGTATCTACACAGTTGACGGGAAATCCTCGAGGTGGCTAGTTGTCTCTCTATGATCGACGACGCACGCTCCTGAACACGAAAATAACACATCAACCAATCGAGTCAGCACACCCTGCTGCAACCTGCTAGACAAAACGCGAACCGCCAGAATCTTCGATCTCCTCGACATTAAGCTGGACCTGCTCTGCAACGGCACTCCATCGAGAAACGAACGATCCTTCGAGCTCAACCATTGGCTGCTACTGCAAAATAAACAAAAAACTTGCAGCCAAATATTTCAGCTTCTTCTGGAATTTTGATCCTGGTTGAAGAGACACGAGCGAGCTCGTTTGATCGAGTAGGATGCCGAGTAGCAAGACTAGGGTGGCCATTGTCGGTGCCGGAGTGGCTGGACTGATCGTTGGACGTCACGTGTCAGCCAAACCTGAAAATTATAGCCTCACAATTTTCGAACAGAGCGGCCAGGTGGGTGGCACATGGCTCTACACGGATGAAACCGAACACGACAAGTACTGCCTCCCGATTCACAGCAGCATGTACAAAAATCTTAGGTAAGTTACTTGGATTCTCTTCGCGATGTAACGATACTAATAATATATCTATCGAGAAATTTTGTATATTCAGCATGTTATACAAAGTAGCCTCCTTCGATTATCCGTTATAAGAGAGCAAAACAGATAAACTCTGTCGAGACATTAGATACACTTTGTGACTTTTCCAGTGAACGATCTATCTCATCTCGTGTGGTTCTCCGGTCATCTGTTCCGCTTTATAAGAAAGGCAGAGATGGGGCGGGGGGAGGGGAGTGAAAAAAACCACACGTGACTGAATCTTCGCGGCTTACTCACAACTCGTGTCTATGATCTCTTTCAGAACGAATCTGCCGAAGGAAATCATGCAGATTCCGGATTTCCCTTTCGAAGACCCCAATGGAGCTTCCTTTGCTCATCACAGTGTTATCAGACAGTACCTGTTTGATTATGCGAAACATTTCAATTTGTATGCTCACATCAAGGTTAGACGCGTCCCTTTCTTATATATATTGTATATATACTCGTGTACTACCCACAGTTAGCACGAAGAATTCTTTCAGAACAGTTTTGGAGTTCCATTTTATTGCTAGCAAAGAACATTTTTTTCGTAATGTTTTCTACATTTCTAAGACATTTTCGAGGGCTTCAGAGTTTTAAGAACAACTATTTTTTACCGTCATGAAATGGGACCAAGGAAAAATCTTATTGCTAACTGAGTTATTATTATTCATGATTCGATCTTGTATCTCATCGCACGATTCTTCCAGCTGCACACGATTGTAAAATACGTTGAACCGGAAGTGCTGAAGAACGGCCAGACGATTTGGTCGATAACCTATGAAGACCTAGAATCGAGGGAAGAGGTGACGAAAGTTTTCGACGCTGTAGTTCTGGCCAACGGTCACTACACAGTTGGTCATATACCGTATATACCAGGAATCGAAACTTTCCCGGGTAAAAGCATCCACAGTCATCAATACAGAATTCCAGAGGTTTACGCTGGGAAACGAGTTTGCATCCTCGGAGCTTCTTGGTCCGGCATCGACATTGCCATCGAAGTCTCCGAGTATGCGGAGAAGGTAATATAAAGAGGCATACGAGTAGTGAGAAGAGAAACGAGTTTTGTTTGTTGATAAATATCGCGAGATTTCTCCTTCAGGTGTATCTGAGCCATAATCAGCCGAAGCCGATCGACTCGAAAATGGCATCGAACGTGGAACAGAGAGCAGGTGTCGAGTCTATAAATGGAAATATTTTCTACTTCAAGGACGGCACTTCGGCTGAAATCGATAATTTCATATACTGCACTGGATATAAATTCACGTACCCCTTCATGTCGCCTAAAGTCGAGTTACGCACCGAAGAGAATCACGTAGAGCCCATGTATAAGCACCTCGTACACATTGATCAGCCCAATTTCTTCCTCATGGGCCTTCCAGGCATCGTCATTCCCTTCCCGATGTTTCATATCCAAGCGCAGTACATCCTGGCTATTCTTGAAGGTCGCGTCAACTTGCCATCCCCCGAACAAATGCGAGAGGAGTACGATGCTGAAAAACAGTCTCTGCTTGCTCAGGGAATCCCTGTAAGATTTTGCTCAAATTGTTTTTTTTTTTTTTTTTTTTTTAATATATTAGGTCGTATGAAGTATATAATTTATTTTAAGTTTACTATAGAATTTCAGCACTCTATGTCTGGATATGCATGAAACGGAATGCAACCATGTATAGTGTCTTATTATATTATTAATATCATACATGTTTTTTTTTAGGAAAGACATATCAATAAATTCAAAGAAAGACAGTGGGCCTACTATGACGAAATTGCAGCAGCAGCTAGCTGTCCGTCCTTTCCACCAGTAATCAAGAAAATTTACGATCATGTCAACGAAATGAGAGAATTAGATTTTGGAAGCTACAAAAATATCCAATATCGCATAGTTGACAGCGAAAATTTTACAGTCTCGTGTCGAAAACCTTGTTAGGGCTTAAATTATGATTAAAATCGATTTGCCAAGAACGATCGAACGCCGAACTTTAATCGCTCGAAGATCGCTCCTGACAACTCGCTTACAAAAATCGCATATTCCACGTTTCGCTCAACCTATCTGTTTAGATTAAGCTACAACAAATTTTGACCATAATCATGACTTTTATGAATAATAAAATTAAAAAATTTTACAAGAAAGATTTTTCTCTTTTCTCTTTTTACCCCTTTCAACCACCAGTACTGTCAGTAATGAAATTGATAAGACGGATTTCTCGTTTATCAACTTTCGCTCGCTTAGCTTTGTGTACATTTTTGTTGTGGTTTCTTTAATTTGCTTTAATATTGCTTGTTTTTATTATTTGCAACATTTATGAAGAAAGAAGTTAAATAACAAAGTGGAGGAGAAAGATACAATGTGTAGAAAAATAACGCCATTTATATTATTTAACTTTTTTAATTAATTATAGAGTGAGGACGCGTGCGAAAGAACAAATTCAAATGCTTTAGGAAAGCGCGGGGCATTACTGACTATGCGCGTAGGTTCTGTTGCGCGCGCTGTTGCTGTTCTCATTTGACTCGGGTTGTAGCATGACACGAGTTTTGTGGTTCCGGGGATCAAGCGAGCGCAGTGGAAAGAGTGACAAAACAGAAAACGAACGAGGTGAGGGAATTGTTCTTCGTGAAAAGTAAGAAGCGTGTGAAAGTCACACGCAAAACTCTTACACTGACTAGAAAACCGTCAAAGTTTGGAAAATTTTTGTCAATTCATTAACGTGGTCGATTCATTTTTCGACTCTCTTAAAGCTGCGAAAACTAAATTGGTGTTTTAGAACATTGGGAATAACAGGAGATGGCCGGTGCAATGTTGTTTGAAAGAGCGCAGGCGGTCTCGATGACAAATCGTATCGAAGGAATTAACTTGTTAAACGAAATCGTATCAGATCCGAGCATCGGAATTACGGAGGATGACGAGGATAACATTCGAGTTAAGGAACAAGGGATTCTGCATTTGGGCGAGCTTTATAAGAAAGAAGGTAAAGCCAAGGAATTGGCAGAGCTTATCAAAGCAACTAGACCTTTTCTCAGCCTTATCAGCAAAGCCAAGGCTGCGAAACTTGTGAGATCACTGGTAGACTTCTTCTTAGATCTTGAAGCTGGAATAGGAATAGAGGTAACTTCTAACGATACCAGAAATTATTCTTAAATTGTACTCTCGATAAACAATTAGTCTTTCTCTTCAGGTACAACTGTGTAAAGAATGTATAGAATGGGCAAAGGAGGAACGTAGGACATTTTTAAGGCAATCTTTAGAGGCTCGTTTGATAGCACTTTATTTTGACACTGGCATGTTTAGTGAAGCATTACAATTGGGTTCTGCTCTCCTTAAAGAATTAAAAAAACTTGACGATAAACAATTATTGGTCGAAGTTCAACTTTTAGAGAGCAAGACATATCATGCTTTAAGTAATTTGTCAAAAGCAAGAGCAGCTCTCACCAGTGCTAGAACAACAGCTAATGCAATATACTGCCCACCAAAAATGCAAGCTGCATTAGATTTGCAATCTGGAATCCTACATGCAGCTGATGAAAGAGATTTCAAGACTGCTTATTCATACTTTTATGAAGCTTTTGAAGGGTATTCAGTTTTGTTTTAATACTATTTAAATTCACCTTGCAAAATGCTATGATAGAATAATTTTATTTAAGAGAATTATGCTTGTAGGTATGACAGTGTTGAGAATCCGAAAGCTTTAACAGCATTGAAATACATGTTATTGTCAAAAATCATGTTGCGTACACCAGAGGATGTAGGATCAATCATGTCAGGCAAATTAGCAGTGAAGTATGCTGGCCGAGATTTGGATGCTATGCGTGCGGTGGCTGATGCTAGTCACAAGCGCTCACTAGCTGACTTTCAGGCTGCCGTTAAGCAATATCGTCAAGAGCTAGAAGATGATGTAATTGTTCGAGCACATCTTGGGTCCTTATATGATGCCATGCTTGAACAAAATTTGTGCAGACTGGTTGAGCCTTATTCACGTGTACAAGTACGTATCCTGATAAATAAATTATGTGGAAAGAGAAGCCATGTAAAAATATTTTATTAAGTCGATAATATTTTAATTTAGGTCGCCCATATTGCGTCATGCATATCCTTGCCACTTGCTCAAGTAGAAAAAAAACTGTCTCAAATGATCCTAGATAAAAAACTAAGAGGTGTTCTTGATCAAGGAGAAGGCGTTCTCATCGTTTTTGAAGATACCCCGCGTGATAAGACCTACGAAATTGCATTAGACACGATACACAGCATGGGAAAAGTAGTCGACACGCTTTACCAGAAAGCAAAGAAACTCACCTAGCCTTATTTAATATGTATTTATAAAAGCTAAATCTAATACAATTATTACTGTCTTTAACAGTTAGTTATTGTCATTCGAATGAGCGATCAATTATCTTTTCTTCCTGTCCGATTTGAAACAACTTGAGCGAAGCATAATGAAAAAGAATGAAAATAGCTGAAAGCGCTTGACGCTCGATTGCCGTGTAATCTTGCAGACTCTGTAATTACTAATAGTTAATATTTTGTAAGTAATAAATACTAAAATTAATTCATACGTTTGGAAATTCTCGCTCATACCTCTGATCATTTCTGGTCCGGCATTGTTTTTACTACTAACTCATAAAAATTAAGTACGTATATCTATGAATAATCTGAAAAAAAAGTTCTTGAATCTTGAATGCATTTTCTTCATACCATTAGGATAGACCAAATGAAAATTATTGTGCGCACGAAAGCCACTGGTCCACTATTGCTCTACCCTACTTCTAGTCTGTGCAAATATTTTATGTATAAAAGAAGAATACTAGCGTATTAGTGCGCGAATGGCGATCGTGCGTGTACGAATGTTTAATTTAGATCTACATACAAAAGAACAGACTAACGAATTTTTTAATTGCTTAAGAATTTTGTTATCTAACGGAAAATATGTTATAAGGATTTTCAAAAGAAAGAAGTGCGAAAGATCACACAAATAAAAATTAGAGCCTTAGTTTTCGCTTTGCTTTATTTTGTTTGTTTCGTAATTTCAATTCTTATAGCACTTCCTGTGGATGCTCAATATCCTAGACCTAATGCATATGAACCTCTCGTAAATCCAATCCGTTTTTCCCAACGGCATTCGGGCAGGTAGCAACTGGTAGCAACTAACAAATACCAGAAGAGTAATATTAGTAGGTAAGCAGGGCTAGACCCTGCCGACCCCAAGTCGTTTGCGTATTAGCGACCAGTAGTGACTAGACTGACTGACTAGTGCGGCCTTACGCCCGCTCGATTCGCTCGTGCGCGCCTAACAGTGACGCCACTAGACTGCACAGTGCACACTCTTTTCTCACGCAGGTCGCAGGGGCTCCCGATTCTCAATCCTAGCCCAAGTGCCCCAAGTATCCAACTCGTCAAAGAAAAGCCCAGTTCAGTTCGACTTAACTTCCTGTTTGAAGTTGCACGCTTCAACAGAAAATCTTTTATTGTATTTTATAAAGTTTTTGTATTACAAATTGTAATACAATGGCGGAAACAACTGCTCAAAAGGTAATAAAAGTTAAGATTTAATCAATTTCATAGTTTTCGTTATCCGGCACGCGAAATAATGGAACAATCGTCGATTTGGTACTTGTGTTTGATTTCGAGGTTAATGTTATCCTTTTCCCGGCTTACTGGTCACATTTATGCTTCACTCTTTCACTTTTCAATTTACTTCGATGACAAGTTTTTTACAGCTTTAATAAAAATAGTTTCAGCAAATACAAAATCGTGAGAGATATATTATTGAATCGCTCATGTTTTCTCTTTTATTTAAAGTCTAATGTGGTACAGCTGCGTGGTGATGGTCCAATAACGGATTCCATAACCTCAATACAATTGTTTATAGCCTTTTCATTTAATTGGTACCTGTATAATTAAACTCCTTATATTCATAAGATGACGATGAAATATAATTTTTAATTCTTTTTTCTACATTTAATAGCGCTAAATGGTTGATCTAATGTAAAAAAGGAGCAGTGTCCTATTATTTCTACTGTAACAATATCATTACTGTACATTTTTTCATTGAAAAATAACACCTAGACGGTTACAGAACTTGAGATTAATATGTCAATTATTATTTAAAAAGATTTAATTCTAGCACCCTAATAGTGTTTCTCACTGCTTGGTGTAAACTTGTTATGTTTATAAATAAATCTTAATTTTGTTGTATTCTTTTAATCAATGTTTATTAAATTATTTAAACTTTAAAGTATGCCTTGCAGGTTAAAGAATATAAGGATACCCTTAAAACAAAGGTAATTTCTTCGTTAACAAGCATAATATGTATTCTGCTTGTTTAAATTTCATGAGCTTTTGAACTTATAGGCTGAACAGCTTTTAATAAAAGGCTTTCCTGAAAAAATTGTTAAGTTAAATGAGCTATTGGAAACTCCACTATTCTGCAATCGCAAATTGTCAGATGTTCATCAAACATTAAATATACCCATTCCAAGTGCCATAGTCATTAATCATTCCGAAGAAGAGCCAGCCAGGAAAAAGGCCAAGGTTGAAAATAGTATAGAAGAAGAAAGTGGAACCAAAGTAATGGCACTTCCTAGTGGTCCAGTACCTTGTAATACATCTTTATGCGAACTCATTTATATAGTAAAACCATACATCAGACAATTACTTGAAGATTCAAACTTAGTAAGTTTTAAACAAATTATTTTAATAGAATTTAATTTAAACATTAAACTATTTAATAATTATATTTATTTTTAGCTTAAAATGTGGATTTCAATATTAATTCCAAAAATAGAAGATGGAAATAATTTTGGAGTTTCCATTCAAGAGGATACGCTAGCTGAGATCCAGTCAGTCGAAAGTGAAGCAGCATCATTTTTTGATCAGATTTCAAGGTAAAATTTGTATGTAATAAAAGTGTTTGATCTAAATTTTAAAGATGTTTTTTTGCATCAGGTATTTTATGTCAAGGGGGAAAATAATTAGTAAAGTCGCCAAATATCCACATATCATCGATTACCGAAGAGCCGTTCAAGATTTGGACGAGAAGGAGTATATAAGTCTTTGGTTGGTCTTATGCGAAATTCGTAATCGCTACTGTTCCCTCCACGATCTCGTAATTAAAAATATAGAGAAAATTAAACTACCGCGCTCTTCCAACGCGCAATCTCTCTACTAAAGCAATTCGCACAACTTTTGTGTAACTATTGAACATTACAGAAACCAAGAGAACATTAATCATGAAAAATACTGAGTATTAAACATAACTTGAGAAATTCTCATTAGATAATCATCTCGATCATCCCTTATTTTATCGATTAACAGTTATGGTACTATAAAAAATTAATAAAAGCTTTTCATATAGGCTACATGATTTTAATTCTGTAGATAGTATGTAATTGCATTATTGTTGCATCTTAAGTATCTTAAGAGTTTTCATGATGAATCACTCAATATTTTTTAGAACGTTCCGGAGCCGAATAATTCATTAGTTTGACAGTACTTATACGTAACATTTTAAGAACATCGATATGAAACGTAATATTCTGTCTGCATACATATTATAATTGAATCGAGAAATACAGGATTTAATGGAAGTGCTTTTGCATCTTTTCTTTAATCTATTATTATACAAGGTTTATCATTGAAGGCGTATTAGAGTACGAGAACGTAGAGTTAACTTATCCTCAGAACTAATATGTCAATTTTTTTCTAAACTTTTTAGAATGCCAATAGGTAGGGGCTTCGAAAAGATTCCGTGAAAATAAAGTTATCTCTGATTGTTACCGACATAAGTGTGAGTTTTTACATCCGCGCTCTGATGTACTTTTAGTGGTAACCTTGTATATTATTTATTAATAAATTGATAATTATTATAAGATACTAATTTGTATAGAGAAAAAGTTATTTATAAACAAGTATAAAATTTATTCATAAAATATAATATAACAAGTTTACAAAATAATAGGTAACAGCACTGATGAAAAGATTCTTGGTTTTTAAATACTTCTTAAATAATGATTTAAAGTAAGATTGCATGTTATTTTAGTAATTATAATTCTTCATGAATTTATATGATTGAATGTGTAAATTGATTATAGTTGAGATAGTTACATGCCGCATATAGTAAAGGATGAAAAATATTCAATTTTGGAGCAATAATTTAAGTCTCACTCCTCAAATAAACCGGGATTCAAATAGCAGTGTTTACTGAAACCGTACGAAGTAACGACTAAAGTTTGGCACTCCTCATCAATAGTACTCATTTTTTCTAAACGTTGATCAACCTGTGAAAAGATGTATGATGTAAAATGTCATTTTATTTACAACGATTCGCTATTGCAATTACCATATTTAGTAAATCTTGTAAATGCTCCTTATGCGCATGATTCATAAGTACTTCGCATAAGATTTGAATAAACCAGCTACCAACTTCTGTATCACGAAATGAAACATGGCCAGGCAGTGTAGAATGAGCAACGATCATGTCCGTATAATTACGAGTGGAAGGAACGTTTGGATAGAGATTTTTGGTTGAATACTCTATGGTATCGGTTGAGCTTCTATTTTTTTGTATTGTTTTTTGTTTGGCTTTTCCCCTGAAATTAAGTTTTTCCTTTTGACAAATAGCAACATTAACATTTGAGTAAGTTGTTCTCTACATACCTACAAATCTGAAAAAAAAATGCTTTTGGTTTTCCAGCTAAATTTGGACAGGCTTCAGCAGTGAAATAATTATATACATCTGAACAATAAATCTTTTTATAGTCTCTTTCACCAGACTTGTGACAATCTACAGCCTGTATTTCTGTATCCCATACTTTCTCATCTCCTTCCTTACCATGACTGGTAATTATGACAAAGCAAGAATCCACTCTATGCAATTCTTTCAACCGTGAAAATTGATAGAGTGCTTCTCGGATTTCCTTACGAGAAAAGGAGTATTTAAAAAATGTTAGGTTTTTTTGTTAAATTATATTAATTAACTATAATTAACACTTACATTTGCTTTTAAGTCCCGATAAGTGATAACTTTAAAACCCATTTGTTCGAATAGTAGTCTTAAATTATGTTCGTCAAATACTGCTGACATTCTTGGTTCTTGATCTACATAATGGATATTTGAGATAATTAAAACTAAGCCACGTGGATTACTTCTCATTGGGTAGCGTAAAATATTTATATAGTCAGGTCCATCTAGGAATTGAGTAGATTTTTTAACATTAATTTTCAACACCTCTTCAGTGTGCTGTATAACAGCGTGATAATTGTCATGTCTAAAAAAAAATTATTTTCTCTTTACTGTGTATTGACCAATGTATAAATTTTAAAGATTTATCATTAATATAAATTACGTACTCATAAGTATCTGAAAATGCATTCTCTTCCATACCAGGAGCAGCATCATTCTTGCTTTCTTGCTTTTCATTTATAGGTAACTCTGGCTTTTTTTGCATGTTCATATCATTGTTTGAAAGTTCATGAAGTACAGCTCGGTCATTGTTAGTAAGAGTCCCTTCTAAAATGTCTGCTACAACTTGATGATTGGTTTGTCTCAAGCTTAGTAAGAAATTTTTAAATGCATTTGGTCCTCTTGTTTTGATGGTTAAAATTATATCTTTAATCGTATTCTTACTGGATAAGTTTTTCTAAAAACAAAACATTATTACCAACTTGTTATATATTTTTGAGAGGTTAAATATTGTTATTAAACTTACGCTCCAAGTGAAAATGTTAACGTCGTCCCTGTAATAAATTTCATTTTCCAGTAGCTTAGGCCATAAAATTCTCATATTTATCAAAGCAACTATCTCATCACAGTGACAATCAATTTTATTTCGATCTTCAGAATTCATGTTTTTCACATTTTTCATTCACAAAAATAGCGCGAAAATAATTGGCACTGGCTTCTTAACATCCAAATGCTATGCTATGCTATTGTCTTGTTCAATCTTATCAATGACTCATTGTTATTATCATTATTATACATTATACACATATAGTATTCTATACCAATACAGATGTAATATGTATTTACTGGTATATACTACGTATACAATCCGTATGTAACATATACATACAATTGACTCCTATTGACAACCACTAAAGTCAGAATGACATTTTTATGAATCAGATCATGAATATAAATTTTTATTCTGTGATTTCTTAGTAATTCAATACAAAATAAACAATTTCATGAAGTTTTATTTTCATAACTACAGTCCTGTAAACGAAATAAAAAGTAAGATTAATAATTTGACCAATTTTTACACACAAACTGTAGCTCTACTATAGTTTCTGCCATAACAAAAATAAGTATATCGTAGACTAACAAGAGTTTACAGTTCATATAAAATAGAATATTTTGTAGCATACAAAACGGGCTTGGAGTCAATTAATTTATTAGTGAACTATAAAAAAAGTAATTGTTAGGATCAAGCAATGTGTTAGTCCAAAGTCATAGAAAGAATAGAGGTCCATAATTAAATGCAAAATCGCACATGTAATTCAGTCACTGTCACCATATATATTATATAGCGTTGTTAATTCATAGTTGTAAATAATGGATTAAACTATGTAGCTAAATATATATTTCTCTTAATATATAATAGTTAACTTAAAGTATAAGATTTACTCAAGCTGTTTAAAATTCTAAACAGTTAGAATGGCTGGTAACAGAGGTATATACAACTTAAGATTTAACCAAGATCAAGGTAATTTTGATTAAGTTATATCAATTTAAAGGACCAATAATCATAATATCATTGCATGCAATTGGTTTTTCTCTAGGATGTTTTACATGCTGTATGGAATCTGGTTTAAGAGTTTATAATGTTGAACCATTGGTTGAAAAGGCACATTTAGAAAATCACCTTGTAGGCAGCATTGTCATTGGAGAAATGCTTTGGAGAACCAATTTAATTGCTATTGTTGGAGGTGGTGCAAGACCAAAATTTGCAGAAAATACTGTTTTAATTTATGATGATTTAATTAAAAAATTTGTGCTTGAAATCACTTTTACCAGTGCAGTTAAGGCAGTCAGATTACGTAAAGATAAGTAAGGTTACTTTTGGCAAGAATACTTCAAATGTAAGTATACAAAAAATATATTTGCAATGCTGGTACATTTTTCAGATTGATTGTTGCTCTTCAAAGAGAAGTACATGTTTTCTCTTTTCCTCAACCAACAAGAAGGCTGATAACATTGGAAACTAGAGAAAACCCTAAGGGACTAGTGGAAGTATCTACTTTAGCTACTGCACAAAGACAATTATTAGCATTTCCAGGACACAAAACTGGCAGTGTTCAGCTTGTAGATCTCAGTTCAACAGAATCTGGAAGCTCCAGTGCTCCAATGACTCTTTCGGCTCATCAGGTATATCCAGTTATTAAAATTACATAGAAAGCATAACACTTTCAAAATTATGTAAAACTTTATTAGGGTGCATTGGCATGCCTTGCAGTTAATGGAAACGGGACAATGGTTGCAACAGCATCAGTTCAAGGAACATTGATACGTGTCTGGGACAGTATACGCAAACAGCTCCTTATTGAATTAAGAAGAGGAGCAGATCCTGCAACACTTTACTGGTATAATATTTCTGTTATGGTTATATTAAAAAAGTGTTATTTACTAAAGTATAATATTTTGTGTTTCATAGCATAACTTTCAGTAGAGATTCTGATTTTTTATGTGCATCAAGTGATAAAGGAACAGTACATATATTTGCTCTTAAAGATACTCATTTAAATAGAAGATCTACGTAAGTTTACTCACATTAAAAAATCTCTAAAATTGGTTGTCAAATCTATATCTATTTTCATAAAAAAAGAATATTTCAGCTTTTCCAAAATGGGATTTATAGGGACCTATATTGAAAGCCAGTGGGCTTTAGCCACCTTTACTGTACCACCAGAATGTGCTTGTGTTTGTGCCTTTGGTACAAAAAGTTCTGTCATAGGTATATTGACTGTTTTATAAATGTATTAATTGAAAATACACTACATTTGCTATATATGGCAATGGTCGTGTATAAATACATTTTTATACAAATATTTTAATATTATTTACACATTTATTATAATTTCTTTGTGTAAATAATCTCTCAATTTAGTAAACTCAAAAGTCTTATTCAGTAAATAAAGATAAAATTATTTTTTTTTTTATTTCAGCTGTGTGCATGGACGGAACATTTCACAAATATGTTTTTAATACTGATGGAAATTGTAATCGAGAAGTCTTTGATGTGTTTCTTGATGTATGTGATGATACTGATTTTTAAGGCAAACCATGTCACTCAGTCTTTATGGAAAATTGAGAGCTTGAAAGCTTGTTATATTTACAATACGCGTTAAAGTCAGTATGAAAAGGATAAGGCCTTAAGCAAAGAAATTCATATTTATTTTTATATATTCAATAGTTCTTCCAGAGTTTGAGAAAATTATAAATATGTATTGTATTGATTTATTAAATTCTATTTATAATGTAAAGTAAGAAACTATTAACTTTGAGAATTAAAAATATTGTTCCTGTTATATACATCTATTCTTTTGTGTACATATGTATATTGATAAACTTTACTTTGGCATAATTCTTTTGTCTTCTGGTAATCGCTCATTGACATATTTCCTAACATCCTCTGAAAAAATAATATTCATATAACATAAATTGAAAGTTAATTACTTTAACAATAATTAAATATGGACCTACTGTAATATTCTGTTTGAAAATATACAGGATAAAAATATATGAGTGTCAGCATAAATCCTATTGTTCCAGCAAAACCAGCTATTTTAATGTTAGTTATTAATCTAGAGCTATGTTTTCGCTTTGGAATACCCATTAAACAATCTTCAAAGCTTCCTCTAAATTAGAAAAATTAAAATTTTGTAGCACTCAAAATTTAATTATTTTTCATCATTCTTATTTATTTAACATTTAGCACTGGGTTTTAACATAAAATAAATCTTCAGGTTTGACAAATGACTGATGCTTTATGTAGATGTTATATTATAACTCAATAATTAGTAAAAAAATTATGTAAGGTTGTAAAATTATTGGTTTCACTAATCCTATTTATTTTGTAGTAAGCAACATAATTAACATAAACCAAATAATCAGCAATATTCAGCTCTACTCAGTTGATGTGTTCAAAAATACTATTCTAAATGTTTTTGAATCAATTAAAATATTGAAAGCCTTAAAAAATCTTGGAATCAGTCGAAACAGAGAGGCAGTAGTAGCAGGTATGTAGGTATATACACATATATAGGGACGATAGGGACCGTAGTACCGTGGGGTTATTTTCCAATTTCTTACCGATAATTTTCAATATTGTTAAAATACAGTTAACGACCAACAACAAAAATCGTTATTTTGTTAAGACGACGAGGCGCAAGCGGCGCGGAATAAGACAAATATTGGCACTATCGAGTATTATTAATAGAGTATGTATAATAAATACTCGGAGCACAGAAACGTAACTGACTCAACGCGCTCTAGTCTGTATTGGTCTGTATTGTCTGTGTATCTATGCGAACTGCGAAGTGCGAATGCGAAATGCGATTTGTGCGAATAGTCAAATTAGTCAATACATAGTATGTATGTATGTATAGTCATTAGTCAGATTTATCCGATTGATTTGTTAATAGCGCCCTCTGGCCAAGCGATGATTTTGGGTAGAACTACAAATAACATACAGAGTATTACAGAGGACAGTTGAAACTTTTAACCGCGACGTCCAAAAATGTTGGCAAGATAAACGCTTTGGAAAAAAAATTTTCAGATAAAAGTTATTAATTAATCAGGGACATAACAATTATTGGTTTGAACTTTAAAAGGTCATTTGAAGCTTATATATGCGAAAGTCATCTTGAATTTTTTAAATGGAACCTCTCCGTCCATATTTTTGTATGCATTAGCTTATTTTTTTAATAGATGGTAATAAATAAAATTATATACACTCATGGAAATATACATACAATTTTTCATTCAATAAGTCCTTTGTTATTTGGTTATTATAGCTGGGTTTTATTTAGCAAAATGTTGCTACACTTTTTACACTTTGTGCACTTTTTAACGTGTCAACTTATACAATCGACAAAGACAGAAATACGGAAAGTGTAGAAAGTATTAAAAGTGTAGTTAAATAAAACACAGCTTATACATACTTATATATCAAAGTGCTACACGGCACACGCGACAATAAATATGTTTGGAAGACAATAATATATTTTACATGAGGTTCATCATTTATAATAGAGGATGTAGAATGATTAATCTAATAAAAGAATTCTTAAATTATTATGACAATAATATTTTTAATATCATTATATATTGTGACTTGAAAGATATAAAAATATCTAGTTTAATTCTAAATACAAATTAAATTTAACCTAGTTTAAAAATCCCTCGCTTTAGAGGGCGCATGTTGTAATCAACATGGCCGAAAACTATAAATTTTTATAACTAAGTACGCTAGAATGAGAAAATAGAAAAGTACGGCCGTAAGATAATTTTTATAAGCATGGCAGACAAATTGGGTAGATATGAGAAAATTGACTTTTTAGGAGAAGGACAGGTTAGAATTTCTGTTTATTTTGTAACATATAAATATGATTTGCTGTTAAATTATTATTTTATCATTCTTATTAATTGTAGTTTGCTACAGTGTACAAAGCAAAAGATATTCAAACTGACAATATAGTTGCTGTTAAAAAGGTCAGTGATTTTTATGTATAAAATTAATAAAATGCATTTCACAATGATTAAACCTATAAATCTCTTTTTATTTTAGATTAAAGTTGCTAGTCATGCTGAAGCAAGAGATGGAATTAACAGAACTGCTTTACGAGAAATTAAATTACTTCAAGAATTAAAGCATGAAAATGTTATTGGTCTTGTAGGTATGTGTGAATAAGTTTCTTATTAACAAATAACCATAGTCAATGTTTATGACTAGTGAAATTTAATTTAATTTAATTTTCAGATGTTTTTGGTTATAAGTCAAATGTGTCTTTAGTATTTGACTTTATGGATACAGATTTAGAGATAATAATAAAGGATAACAATATTGTTTTAACAGCAGCAAATATTAAGGCATACATGATTCAAACACTTCAAGGACTTGATTATTTACATTATAATTGGATACTTCATAGAGATCTAAAGCCAAATAATTTGCTTGTAAATGCTGATGGTGTTTTAAAAATTGGTGATTTTGGGCTAGCTAAATTTTATGGTTCCCCAAATAGAATAAATACAAATCAGGTAGTAACAAGATGGTACAGAGCACCAGAGCTGTTATATGGTGCTAGGTTATATGGTACTAGTATAGACATGTGGGCAGTTGGTTGTATTCTTGCAGAATTATTACTACGAGTACCATTTTTACCTGGTGAATCAGATTTAGACCAGCTGACTAGGATATTTCAGGTAATGTGCTGTAAAAAGTATAATCAATGCTTTCATTCATATTATCATTTTAATGCAGACTCTAGGAACTCCAACAGAAGACACATGGCCTGGAATGTCAGAATTGCCAGATTTTATTCAATTCAAACCATTTCCTGGTACACCACTGAAGCATATATTTACAGCTGCAGGAGATGATTTATTGGACTTAATAGCTAGTTTTTTAAATGTGAATCCATTAGAAAGGTGTACATGCGACCAAGCTCTGCAAATGCCATACTTCGGTAATAAGCCAGCCCCAACTCCAGGTTCCAGGTTACCACTTCCTGTATCTGTTATAAGGCATCCAGAAACAAAGCCTAGTTTAAAAAGGAAATTATTGGAGTCAATGGATGGGGCATCATTGGCAAAGAGACTGCAATTTTAACTATAATCTATACTAGGAGAAATGATTGTTAATATTTTTCATATTGACCTCAGGTGATAAAAATTAAATGTTTAAATTTTAAAGTGATATCATCGTGTATAATAAATATGCATAGAAACGTTTTGTAAACTCTTTCATAGAGATTTTATGTTTAATCGAAGCTACTTAATTATACTAATATAACTTAATTAATTTAGTTTTAATTTAAAAATATAAGCAATTTTCGAATGAATTTACGACGAAATTAAAAAATTTTTACAATCACATGATGATCAACAAAATGATGAAAATGAAGTATGTTAGGTGTCATATTTAAAGGAAACGGTAGCAAATGTTATACATCACTATTTATTAAATCAAACATTTTTAACATCTTTGTCAATTTATAAATGATAAAATGTTCAGCTTGAAATGTTCAACATTTATCGGAGCTACGGTTTATAAATGGTGCCGATCGTAGCTTGAAAGATTCTTTCGTTGAGGCAAGACTGATTTCTACATATTCATAGTAAGTACAAAAAGAATGTTCCCTGTATCTTTTCCTTCAAACTTTACCGTACTTGATTTTAGCACTATTTTTCTAAAAATAAAATCCAAGTAATCTTACATTTATATAATTAAAGCTATTAGAAATCAATGTTATTTTTTTGTTGTACTATGTCACGCCTCTAAATGCATACATAATATTTTCTGATATTTAACACTTTCACACCGTGTGTAATATCAAACAGTTTACTTTTTTTTAGCATAAGTAGTATGTTATCAGTTGATTGTACCTCAGAAACGATCGTTAGTGCGTAACTTAAACATGTATGCATGTTAAACTAAGTGAAATACTGTTTGGCAAACAAAATACAATCTTATTGATTAAATAATATACAAATAACGCTTAAATTATTACGTCGATGCACATATCGTCCAAAGTTGAGTAAAGTTTCATTAATGATATTAATCTTCAATTATTCATTCATCTGACTGTATTTCATTATATTAACGTTTTATTTATACACACGCAACTTACGCGAATATGTGCATTGAAATACTGCAATTAAAACAATATAAAATTTATAAACCTTATATTTCTTATCAGATTTGAAAAAGTGGACATCGTAAATTTGAGTAAAACAAAGAGTTGGTAAGCAATTTGATACTTTCAATCATTTTACCTAAGAAATTTTATCAAAGGTTGATAAGATAATGTTTTAGTATTTTTTATTAAGTATTTTCGTTATTCAAAGTAAGTATTTTTTAATGTCATTTTGTCTAATTTCGATAATTTTTTATATTTTGGTTATAGTGAGATTATTTTAAACATACTGGGAAACAACGAAATTATAATTTCATAGTAGCATATTGCATGGTGGTCCCTTCCGTTTTGACTCAACTCTAAAAACAACGTCTTAAAGATTATAATTATAAAAAAAGTGCTAGGTAATATTATTAAACACTGAATAGATAGAACTGAAAAAAAACAAATGATATAAAAATATAGAAAATAATGTTTGTATATGATTACAGAAAGACTTGTTTCGTGAGTTTGGAAAAATGACCAAACAATGTAATATGCAAATATTATTCTGTTTTCAATTTTTTCCAAGCCATACAATTTGAAAAACGGAATATATAATAGACATTTAGTCAAATTATTTCGCGCTTATCTCTAAATTTTAAGTAATATTTATCCTGCTTTTTGCAAACGAAAAATAAATATCTATATTCAGTACTATATATGAACTTCTCAGGAACATTAAGCTTATTATTAATATTGAATTATGAGGCATGCATTGGGGAGAATCGTGTTACTAGCAGGCGTTTGACAGAAAGATTTTCATTGTTTTATAAAGATCAGTTTTACAGGTATTCAAAGATTTGCCCAATGTTATATAATATGGATATGCGAAATAATTCCCAATGATTGACCTTCCATGGATCATGTAACAATAGTTTGTATTTTACATTAATATTATTGTCAGATATTATAACGTGTACCCAAAAAGTGCTTTGAAAAATTAATACTTTACGCGCGGATCCATCATTGCAACACTTGAAAATCTCCTTAAAACGTACATTTTGTTTCAAATAGGATATGGTTGTTTTTAAAAACTTTTTCAAAGCATTCATTGCATATTACAGAGCGAATGCAGCAGACAAATCTCTCGTGTTTCTTTTGCAGTGATGTATTTAATATCGGATATCTTATAAAAAATTGACTCAACATTGTTTTTTTTTTAACTAACGAATGAGTCTCACAATAGAAACACATACGGTCTATTATCGAGGGAACAAGTTTACTGGTACGTAAACTGAAAAAAATCAATGTAGCTGATGTTTAATGTTGTAAAGCAAATTAAAACAGTCTTCCTTGTACAGTTTTTCATATATTCTGAACGTCCAATCAGTATATATTTTTTTTTTACAAAATAATTTATCGCAGTACAAACATTTCTAATTGTTACAGTGGAAAGAAATATGACGGTAAAGACTACACATAAACTTTGAAGGTTTCATGAAAGCATATAATAGAAGTATTTTTGAAAAAGTATCAATGTCAATAAAATATTATAAATTTAAAATTATATTATAACTAAGAGCTCTCTACACACACGAGAAACTCTATAGCTTTATGATTAGGCACAACGTTTTAAAGCAATAAATTTTCGCTTCTGTTAAATGATAACTTGATTGTGGGACTCATTTCCCAATACAGACTATCTTTTCCTAAGTTTCATTGTATTATTAAAAGTAGAAATACATGCTTCATTGATACTACTGTTTCTTCGTTAATAATATATTATGTATATCCAGTAGTCAGTCCAAGGCATATAATGTAGCTATTATTCTCATATAATCTTAGATCGTCCTACCTATATATTACTTTCTTTTAAAAAATCTATACTCAACATTTAATATAATATAATATATCTCTTTTGAATATTTACAGTCAATGCTATAGTACAGTTTTTTTCTTCATTTGTTTGACGTATTAATATTACGTAAAGGCAATTATCAATGTAATAATTATTGTTAATCAGATGACGTACATAACATAAACGTTATACTTTTACAAGAATGACGTTCATCCTAGGGCAATAAATAGTATTAATCAATGTAGGACCAGATGCAATAGACGTTCCAACATTTACATTCATATGGAGTGTTAAAGGTATACAGGCTGCATTCAATTAAATTATTGCATTAGTTTTGTCAGATACCATTTGGAATTGTTTTAATTGATTTGAAAAATAATAATTTTATTCTTAATTTGACCCGATGTTTGAAGCTTCTTTTGTTTCTTTCATAAAGCATAAAAAGCTGTCAATATCATCAAGCTTGAATGAAGCTTACTAATTTCATTTGTTTAGAATTAATTATATTGTTTAAAGTAAAAAATATTGACTCCTGTATTTACTAATAATCAAATTTTAGTATTAACAGAAAAAAATCATAACTTTGTTTGCCGTAGTTAGAAAAAGAATTTTAATATATTATATATATATAACATATGTATAAAATACAGCATAGTACTTAAAAGATATATTTTACATTTATTACGTATAACAAATCTTCATGAACTGTTTTCAAAAATACCTTTCAACAGTTTCAGAAAAAGAACAGAATCCCGAGTGCAAAATTAACAAAATCAAATAATCTTTACCATCTAACTTATTACAAGATGTTAAATTAGGATATATACATATACATATACATATACATATACATATACATATATATATATATGTATATGTATATATAAGCATATATATTTACATGTAACACTTTAAATTATTTTAAATAAACAAAATTCAGCAATAAACTATTTAATGAAAAGTAATAATGATAATTCAATTTGGATAACTTTTTGATGTTAGCCCCTTTACGAAGCAAAGTATGGCGAAAAAACTTACAAATTGATAGTATCTAAGGTGTGCGAATTTCTCGATACGTTCTCTTTCGGGGATGTACTGGCTACTGTAACTTGCTTTGTAACATTGTTCGTAAATGGCATAGCAAATTTGAAGTCCGAACCATTTGGCAATTTGCGCATAATTTTTCCAGATGTTATAAGTCGACCAAAGCCTTCCTGGTGAGCAAAGGCATAACCTGATCGAAGAGATCGTCTTGTTCGTCGTGTAGATGGTGTACGTAAGATGTCTTGACTTTGGCGAGAGCGTAATTGCGCTAGCCTCTGCTTTAGCCTTACCCTATCGGATAGGGTGGGCCTCACATCCATGAAGAAGAATCTCCACGACAATACCGGGATGACTAAAATGATGCACGATATAACTGCCGTAAACCAAAAAGTTGCCTCAGACATGGCCTGTAATAAGGTTAATATAAAATATGTATAATCGTGTGTGTAAAATTTTGACAAGGCGAATAGCTTCAATGCTAAATATCAATGTGCACATACCATTGTAAGGCTGCCAACATAACTGCCGCCTATGACAAAATTATAGAAATAATCCATTATGAAGTACCAAATAAGCGAGCCCCACACCATAAAATGATTAACAATAGTCCAATAAGATGTGTCAAGTGCTATTTGGACTGTTACAACTATAACCAATATAGTGGCAACAACAGTACCAAGCAGCATATGATCAGAAAGTACATAGCCCTTCGGAGATACTCCATCTTTATAGGTACCTATAAATTACAATATAAAGATGTAAAAACCAGACTTTTTGTATATAGACTTTATCATAGTAAATACACTAACCATAAGGTACCAAGAATAATACACAGCTAGCAAAAAACCCATGCAACGCACTCCAGCAAAACTCCTTCTTGTTGAACAGTAGATTTTGGAGTCCTGGTGTGTATAGCTTAGGATACAATAAACTATTCTTATCGTTTACATCTTGATCAAAAATACCAACTGCCAGGACAGGCAGTGAAGTATAAAATAAATTATACACGGAAATATACATTGGATCGAATACAGTCTGAAACATATAAATTGCACATGTTAAATAATAAAGCAATATGTCGCGCAGATATTAACCACTATTTAAGATAATAGTTAAATCAGAATTGTATGGTAAATTCATATTAGCAGTCTCAACTTCGAAGCGAACCCGACAAAGGAGTCATGATAATCACATTCGCCTTATAAACATCATTTTTCACTTTATCTTCACTTAAGTGTTATTATATTAAATGTTTAATCAAATTTTAGTACATTAATGAAATATGAATTATTACCTGTGCACTGAATCCACAGAAAAAGGCGAACCAGATATGACACAGTGTAAAGGCAAAATTTTTATAAAAAAAGTATCTAAGAAATTTGCTCATTCTGTAATATGACCATCTACCATGAACGAGTAGTAGCCTCTCTAAAAATCTAAATTGTCCTATCGAATAATCAGAGGCTAATACAGCTTGAAGTCCTTCCTGTCCACTAATACCAACACCAATATGGGCTGTTTTTATCATCGATACATCGTTTGCCCCATCGCCAATAGCTAAAGTGACTGCATTTTTATTTTTCTTGATCAATTCCACAACCATTGCTTTTTGTAAAGGCGTTACTCGGCAACATATCACAGATTTGCCTAAAACACATTGTTCTAAAGTTTGTAAATGATTCGTTGATTGAATTATTTTCATAATTTTTATTTGCAGAAAATTTACAATCACTATCTATTGAAATAAAATAGCAAATTAAAAGTTGGTAAGCTTACATTGGCTTGAAACTTCCAGAAAAAGTTGTTCCAGCTGCGGGTGTAAGGCATGGACCAACGAATGACCATTGATAACCACTGCAAAGCCGGTAGCCTGCTGCATTTCATGATCATCTGGCTCGTCTCTGCTGGGATTATATTCTGTATCACTGCTGTGTTAAGAGAAGTATATTTGAGAAATGACCTTTTCCCAGCAGTATCTTTTACACGTTTCAGTCACATTGTAATAACAAGCTTTCATTAAAGCAAGAATAAGAAAGATTTACTTTTATTTCACGCAATAAGATACATGAGAGTCAGAATTGAGCAGTAGTTACTATGAAAACTTGGTCTATTCTTTACTGGTACAAATAGATGAAATAAGCCATATTTTACTGGTTATTATATCGCCGTTTCTAAAATTAATGCTAAGCATACAGAAAGAGAAGGAGTGAGTATCAAGCATATTTTGGTCAATAAGATCTCATTATCAATAATATATCATTGCACAATTAAGCATTGTCAAAATTTAATTACGACGATACTTGAATCTAATACACAGTCAAATTTACAGTAATGCAAGAAATATATATATATATAGATATATACTTAAAAAAACTAACATTACTTATTTTTAAAGCAGTCATCTAGTATGATCAATAAATGATTTTACTTTCTTAAAAACAATTAGATTAATAAAATGAATGAAGTAATGAAATGTGAGATATTCAAATGCAATGATATATTTTAGATATGGTATAGTCAATTAAAGAGAGAATGACATAATTTGAACCATAACCAGACATAGAAAGCATTACATAAAAGGTGATGCTTCATTTAATACTGATAGTAATTTTTCAAAGGAAAGTGTTAATCAGTCAGAATAAAGTTTGATAAAAAGTCAATAGATGATACTCCGTCTCTTTCGTGTGCCTGACCTTTCCTTGTCCCACCTGAACGTGACGATGGATAGCGTTGGCCTATGCTGTTGCGTGGAAGCTGTTTTGATAGTTTCGAAAAACCGATTTAGTTGCGTTTCTACTCCATCATAAGTTGTAGCATCTACTATAAATACATCTGTCAGATCATCCGTGAGAAGCTGACACGAATATCCAATGTTGATAGCGGTTTCTGAGGAAAAAAGAAAGAAAAACGCACACGTTTACCTCTTCGTCCCCCTTTTAGAATATGAAAAAGCTAAAGGACGAATAGTGTTTTCACTCAATTTTCTTGGATTTATTGATTTGTTGGTATATTTGGGGTAGCTTGTAAGTATTGTAACTCACCTTGCTTATCTCCAGTTAGTACCCAAATTTTTATACCAGCTAGTGCTAAATTTGCGATCGTCTGAGGCACACCGTCTTGCAGTTTATCTTCTATAGCGGTAGCGCCAAGTAAAGTCATGTCTTTTTCTATTTCCTCGTAAATGGCATCCAACTTATCATCTCTGTTCTCTTGGCTCAATGCAGCTTCCTGATGTCGTTGCTTCCAATTATTAAAAAAGGCTTCATCTAAATCTCGTACGGACAGGCACAAGGTCCTCAAGCCTTCACCGGCAAATTTGTTTAGATGCTCTTGAGTGCTAGTCATTATTTCTTCGCTGTCTTTCTTCAAACGTTCATAAATGACATTGTCCGCTCCTTTACAGTACAACCGAAGATGACCATCCTTCCGCAAGATAACAGACATTCTTTTTCTAACATTATTAAAATCTAATATGCAAAGTAATTCGTATATCTCTCGTTTGCCCATGACGTCAATGGTGATACTGTTCGGAGATCTCTCTCGAAACACAAATCCGAAATTTCTGGCAGCAGATACCAGAGCTGCTTCATCCGGGGATTGGGCTTGATACTCGAGTTTACCATTTTTCTCTTCAGCCATCACTGTATGGCATAATGCTAATAAACGAAAGAAACTGTGAACGTCTTGATTGTCTTGCTTCACAGCTTCTAAAATTGCTGGATCGTAAAATTTGAAATCTGGCTCGTAGTCTTTGTTGAATGAGAAATCCAAAGGTGGCATTGTCTGAAACCCCATGTATAGAATATTATTAAAATTGAAATTTATTTGACCAAAGTATAGGTATTGAATGAACTAGTTGCAGAGAATAGCGGAAGCACATAGTAATTATAGTTATAAGAAGTGGATTGAATGTTGATGGAAACTGATAAGGACTAGCAAGAAAAGTAAATGACAAGATCTGAAATGTGTTAAAAGTACCTTAGTTCCATTATGAATAAATTGGACGAAAAGGACTGGTTTCGTGGTATTATTCGTTATATTCTTGATTCCAGATAAGACAGTGAAAAAACATTAAGAAGTGGTTTAATCTATCGCACATTAATAAAGCAAGCAAAATGTTGAATCAGAAAAATAAGAGAGCTATAGAGAGAAATAATTGTGATAATAAACGCTTATATTAAATGGAAAGGAAAGCGAATTAGAAACATTATCTTCTCCAGTGTTTAGAGAAAACTTGAAGATCGGAGATAGGTAAAATAATTGAACAAATGTTTAAATAATAAATTAAAATTTATCAAGTGTAACTGTTATGCATTTTTGGGGTAACGTAAAGGTATTGGAAGGTGATTGCATTTTTTTTTTTTTTTAGCAGAATTAGTACTTTTAGAGGTAATCTTTTAAAATTATTGAGTAAACTTCTTCTATAGCTACTTATGAAGTTAATGATTGTAAAAATCGGGTAACACTAATATTTATTAAGACATTTAAGCAGAAGGTATAGAGAATATTTAAAGATTTTGATGTGAAAAAGACTATAGAGGGATTGATTGATTAAAAGAATATTAGCAACTGGAGAAAAGAGGGTGCTAAACATGAACATGCGTACTGAAGATCTGGTTGGTATCTTTGGACTGCCGTTGATACATGGCTCTGGTGTTGTACTAGACATTCTGTCGGCCTGTTCCAAGAGGCGTGCGTTTGGACCGTTAACTGGTGTGAAAACTGGATGAACAAAATCTTGCCCGCTCTTCCATCGCATCATAGGTATTCGAGCAGCTTTATCCGTCTACATGCAGCACACACATGCTAAGTAATGAGTATAAACGCTTTTGGAAATATCATTGAATTTTTATGCCATTTTCCCTCATACCCTTCCCTGTCCTGTTTTTCCATCCACGTTTTATCCTCTTTTCTTTTTTTCATGTATTAGAAACACTTTTTTCATCTATTACCATAATATTTGACGCACTGCTGCAAGGCTTCTCTTTGCTTCTACGTTTTCTCTCATACAATTTAATTGAGAAACCAGAAGAAAAACGACTAGAAGTTGCATTTATCGATTCAATACGAAATATCTAATACGTCTAAGTACACTAAAAGCGTAAAACAAACAAACAAACGTTAGGAGAATACATTGCGTTTTGACATTCAAAATTGACAATATAATATGTGTGAGAAAAAAAAAGGACTAATTCTATTAACTCTGCAAGCTTCGACATTTCTTAACGCTGATCGTGAGGAAGCAAATAAATTTTCGGGAGTGCTATGTAACGAGCTTAAATAAAAAAGAGAAACCCCTCTGAAAGATGCTCGACGCAACATGATCCATCATTCGCGTGTAATGCACGCGCTATTACTTACCTCGCTGAGATCGACGATTTCTCCCGTAACTTCGTCCACACTATCCCCGTAACACTGACCCGCTACCGAGCACTTATTAAAGGTCATTATGTTTTGCGTCAACGTTCCAGTCTTGTCAGAAAAAATGTACTCTATCTGACCCAACTCTTCGTTAAGCGTGGTAGTCCTGGCTTTTGCGTGTGTGTTCGTAGGCGCAAAATACATTTCTTCGTCCCAATTGATCAGAAATGATTGAACGAATCTGATAACTTCGACACTCACGTATAAACTGATTGGCACCACTGTGTTCAGAACGATAGCGTATGAAAAGAACACTAGCAGAGCTATCACCGTGGCACCGGCCAAAGGCTCGCTAGGCACCAACGAGTCCCATGGCAAATATACTTGGAAGTAACGTCCTACGAGGCTCTCCCAAATACCACAGCCGATCATGCAGAACAAACACATGGAAAGCAAAAAGAACACTATTCCGATGATAAGAAGATTCAGCAGCCTATCTATTGAGGTCCTCTTAAACTTGCTTTTCCCTGAGTTTTGCATCAGTTTGGTATCCTTGCCTGCAAAGATCACCATGCCATAGCACCATTGTGTGTTCCTGAGTACACAACCCCGTAAAATGATTTTGTCGTTGTCCAATGCGTACCTAATCAGTCAAATTACAGGTTTGTTCATTTCCAAGCATTAACGTGTCTTCCTTCATCAATCCCCTATATATATATATATATATATATATGTGGAATACGTACTTTTTCCCTTTCCACGTAAGCGTACCGTCAAATTTGTTCAGCAAATTGTTCGGGGTTTCGCAAACTATCTCTCCATCGAATTGACCTATCAATTCGTGATTATCCATCATTTCGGCAGTCTCTATCAAGCACTGTCGACACTTCAGGTTTGTCTCTCTGAAAATCGATGAACAATATTATCGCGATGTCGTTGCGAGAGACATTATTAAGCTTTCATCAGACTTACCCATCCAACTCGGCTGTTTCGATGTAACACAAACCGTTCGGTTCGCTCGTTGTTAAGAGCAGAACGTCAGCCGCAACAAACTGGTCATTTTCCATTCTTATAACATCACCCACTTGGACCTGCGACCATTTTTCTTCTCGGAGGTTGGAGCCTCGCAAAGTCCGAGATTTTCTATTGTTTACTTGCGAATCGCTGCTATGCCGTTGCTGAAAGATACAGAGGAACGGTATGAGTATCGAGTGGTAGAACATTTTTAGAACGTTTTTCGACCTTTAAACGATTGGAGCAATATTTAATCGTATAAAGCGATTGTCGATCGAGTCTGTCGATCGGGTTGTACTTACAAAGTCGTCGTAGGCATCTTTGACGGCAGTGAGCGTAAGTACCCCGATGAGGGGTATAGCTGTGGTGATGGGGGTTAACGAAGATATGGCAGGGATCATCTGAAGCACCAGCAGGCACAGGAAGTAAAAATTGGCGAGCCGTTGAAACTGCTCGAATAAATTCAATGGTAGGAACGTCAAAACCGAATACTTGGACGTCTTAATGTAATTGTTCTGTAAAATGCAAATCATATTCAATAAAATAGTTAAGTTTTCATTGTGAAACAAAAACTTGCTGCTCGTGCCTTGTACAGCTTTGACTTAACTTTGATAGACGGTTGATAATAGCATATATATATATATATATATCAATAGCTTTCCTTACCGCATAATTAAACTGTGAGTTGAAATCGCGGTTGTTGGCGCGAATTCGTCTTTCTGTTTCTGAAAAAATTAATTAATGGTCATTATCCTCGTTCAAACAATTTATTCGGCTCGATTCGAAGGAATCCGTTTGTTCCTCTCTTATATATAGAATTAACGAACGATTCTCACGCATAATTTCTCCATGCCTGGACGCGCAACCATTAAGGAGGAGTTTATAAATCTAGAAAAGCATTGGGAATCTGCTTAAATACGCATAATGATCTCAGAAAAATAATACATTTTACGATTGCTCGAGCGACCAAGTGCGTCACCGAATTATTTTTGGAAACGTTTAAATGGATACTACGTCTCAGACACAATGAAACCAGCGAGAGAACTGTAATGGTCTCAAAAAACCAGATTGTAAAATTAACTTTTATTCCTACACTAGTATAATATATTTAGCACCTGAGTTACCAGGAGCTTCAGTGTTTACTCAACGGTCCGAATCTAATTTAAAACGAGAGAGAAAGCCTTAAAATTCTAAATTTATTGAAATGCAGCAATATGTCAAGTTGGAAATCAATTACCTTAAAATTGCATATAAGAACGCACAAGCTTCAAATTATTCGCAATAAATAATATACACGGTTCACCCTACTACCACGGAAGCTGACGACCGCTGACGACCTTTGGAAGTAGTCATAGCCATTGTAAGAGTTCTTCCATCGACTTGTTCAACAACATCACTTCCTGGTGATATTTTGCAAATCCTCGTTATATCACAATTTACTAAATTAAATGGAATTACCGCAGTGTGAAATCGATTAAATCTCTTGTGGGAAGACATGTATGGAATTTGGAGTGTGGATTTGTAATATACAATACGGTCGTACAGATAGCGAAAGTAGAAACGTAGAAAGAGGATTGGGATATATGACTAATGCGATTAATGCTGTCTCTTCTACACAGGTATACTTATACTTATATTTATATATATGAGGATCAAGGGAGAGAAATGGTGTTAAGGTTGGGTCAGTGATGTTCTCCAGTGCGAGTTCTCCATTGGAATGTCTCGGTGACTCACCGCTGGAGAAGAAGGACGTGCTACGGCCGATGCATTCAGTGGGTGGCGGCGAATTGGGTGGTCCGGATGGGGATGACGCCCCCGTGGAAGAGGCGGTGGTGGCTCGGTACCTGCTAGCACCCTTCCACACGACGATTTTTCCAAGTACGGTGAGAAGGGAATCCCTGAGGGTGTTGTGCCTACCAGCACCGAGGCTACTCGTCGAACTGGCCCTCTTCGAGCATTCGCCCAGCTGCTCCTCCGACGAGGAAACGGTTACGTGGACACTTCCGCCATTGCCACTTCCGGTTTCATGGATCTGTTGCAGCTGAAGCCTCGGCTTGTTGCCGCGCGATTTTCGTCGTTTCTTCTTCTTCCTCCTTCTTCGTTCGAGACCACCACCAACCAGCCCTGCATCGTTTCCATTCGAGTTCCCCAACTCGTTCGGTCCATTCGCCCCGTATCCGGTTTCCGACGATTTTTCATCCTCGGCCCTCGGACTCGCCAGGATCGCGTCTGACGCCGTATCGTCGTCCTTAACCTTTGCAAATTATCCTTTTTCTTATCCCTTTCTTTATTTTTTCCTAATTTCAACCCTCCCCCCCCCCCCCTCCCTTTCTCTCTCTCTCTCTCTCTCTTGGCTTCATTTCGAAAATAAAATAGAGTTTAATGGTGTTTGTTTGTTCGAGAAGCGCAGACTTGCGTGGGATATTCTTGGCGTATTTGTATGTGTGCTTTACAGGCACGCCTTTATACAGGATTAAATGTCCGTTGTCGCAAACGATTGACGCCGACTGAACGGCACCACACGAGGGTCGCGCGCGGATAGACGAGAATTGGGTCGATTGCTAAGTACGGGTCGAGCGTAAAAGCTTCCCGCTATCTTAGCAAGGCCTTACAAGGAATGCAAGCCGCCTCTCGTCATTAATAAAACATGCCACGCGAATATTTTCGCCTACTACTCCCCTCCCCTCCACTCCCCCCTTCCTTCTAATACGCCGTTTTTACCTTATCTCTTTTCTTCCCTCGCATTTTTCTCTTATCGCTCTGACCTTACCCCCCATCTCTCGTCCTTTCCTATCCAACGCGTTTTTTACTTCTCTAATTTTCCCTCCAAAAAAGCTAAGAAATCAAATCGATACCCATTAATCATACATTTCCGATCGATCCCTTTCCCAATGAAATCCATTTAATCAACGGATTTATCTTTGCCATCTTAACCCACCTTCCTTTCGAGCACCTTTACGCACGACGCTACCCTTAATTAACCTTAGCAATTAAGTTGGTCGAGGCGAGATTTCCTATCTCTTTGAAACTCCTATAGTAATTATTCAGTTGTTTGCCAAAGTTCTTAAAACAAACCACGTGCCTACGATACGACGTTATTCGCGAAGACATATTCAAACTTAGTATAGCATTTTAGTGACGTCTCAAGTTACTCTTTCTAGTAAAATAGTCAGATTTTCGAAAATACGTGGAAATAGAACGGTTACAACATTACAGAATCTATTATTAAAATAAAAGTGTACATATACATATGCATGATACATTATTTTTACTATAGAAAGACCAACTCGAGATGTCATTAAATGTTATGATAAAATTTAATTAGTTTTCACAAATAACTTCGTATCGCGAACACGCGTTTTCGAATTTCGCTCGGTAATGTCGGTGCGAGGGATACAGGATCCTATTAATACACGACGGGAAATTGAATCGTTCTATTCGTGTATAGCGTAATACAGAAATTTGGCAGAGAAAGCATGGAGTGAAGTTGACGGAAAAATCATCGACGAATGGATTTGAATTTCCCATGTACAGCGAATTATATTTACGATAAGATTTATCCTTTTCCTATATGCCATCCATTCAACACACATGTATTCGGACGAGTGGGATTAATTAATGCTCGAAGAAAGAAATTTCAATAAATAATTGTTCAAACGAAGGCTAAACAACAGGTTTGGCAAGTGGATGATAATTTTTATTTCGTTGCGATATACGCATTTTCCATCATACAACGAATAACGTCTTAATCAGAATTCTATTCCGCGGCCTTCGAGTACACATACCGAGCGAAACGATACGTTGAGTCGTCGAGAGTTGGTAATTGTGTAGGTGTATTCAAGGTATTTCAGTACGCGGCGTGTGATTTCAATTTTCTTCTTTCTCTTCTTCAAATATCCAGATGAATTACCCACTCAATTCCACGTTTCTTTTTATCTCAGCCGGATCCAACGCAACGAAAAACTCTTCTTATTTCATACACGCAGGGTTTACCCAGGTTTTTGTCTTTGAAAGATACTAATAATCGTAACTCTGTCTAACGATCGACGATTGAAACGAGGTTTTCCCAGGGGTAGTAACTTCAATCTCATCGATTCCTTATACAGGATGTCCTACAAGTAAACATTTTCCTGCGATCGTTCAAATAGATGGTGAAATTTGAAGAAGAACAATTTTTGTCCATCTTTTCGTTGGGTTGCTCATATCAACAATTAATTATTAAGCGAAGAGCTTAGCTGTAGTCAAAGGTGATTCGTTTGAAGACTATTCATCGAGTCATTGGTTCGATCAAAAGCCTTTAACTTTTGTGCAGGCCACTATTAATATAGTCATTATTATTTTATCGTATTTTAAATATTATCTTATTTTAGTTTTCATTCTTAAGTGTTTGTTTATTTAACAATACTTTCAAATAACGAAACCACGTGTGTACTATGATCACTTTTAATGTAATAGATTTTAAAATTCAATTTAGATTACATTAAGATTTTCATCAATTAAACGGTAAACTTTTTCTTTTCTGTATCTTTTACAATTATTTTAATTTCAATGGGTGTGTGTGTGTATGTGACTTTTGTATATTGGGTGTACCTAAGTTATGAACATGAACGTATTAGTTCCTGTAGAGGTATTTTAAATTTAATTATACTAATGGATTATACTGTCAAATAATAAGAAAGTCATAATAATAAAAGAGAAGTTTGAAAATAATCTGTAAAAAAAACGGGATCTAAAGTACAGCAATTAAATAATTAAAAGAAGGAAACTCTTGAAAAGCTAGCTTTCAGTGATTGCAGCTTCTATTAAAGTTTACTAGAATAATAAATTTAAAGGCATGGTTTGGGGTTTTTTATTCCAGCATTTTCAAAATTAGAAATAGAGAGATATCTTGAAAGACATAAGGAAGAGTAAGAGAAAAAAAAAGAAAATAGGCTTCTTATGAATTTTCCACATAGATTTCTATTCCATCAATAATTTTCTACAAAATTCATTCCATTTTTATCCATAAATTTAATATTTAATAATTACAACACGTCGACTGCCTGTTTACAAACTTTAGTTTTCTTAGAACTTTCTTCTTTTCATTATTTATTTGCTCTACTTTAGGTGACATTTCCTTTTTTCGAAACCAATTATTTTCGAATCCCTTTTCAATTATTATTCCTCCGATATTATCCATTGTTAATTGGATATAAAAGACTTCGATGTAAACTTACACATTCATATACATAACTCACTCTTTGCCAGAGCGACACACAAAAGAAATGAAAGTAATTTGTAACTGGTGAGAGAAAAAAATAAACTGGTAAAAATTTACAAATTATTTAAACCAATGAAAAATGTAATTTAATGTAAGAGGAATGATTAAAAATTACACTAAAAAGGTAATTATTGAGTGATCTCGTTAGCTGGAGGTATATTATTGGATTAATAAACGCGCGTTTGGAGATGAAAAAAGAAGTGAAATAATTTAAAAAGTCAAATGCTAATGACTATACCTTAACGATAGTGATAAAAATTAAGAGCTTTGATTAGACCAATGACTTATAAAGACCCTGAAGACTCTTCAATCGAGTTATAATTAGTTAAATTTATCATGTGATAATAACTCATTACTGAGTATAAACACAGGAAAAAGTGGAAAAGAAAATTTCTTCTTTAAATCTCATCACCCATTGAACCTTCAAAGGGGAAACTCGTGGTGTAAAGGACACCCCGTAAATAGAAAAGACTCGCGAGTTACGAATTCCGCCAGAACAATGCATTCCGCGTTAAAATTGCTTTGCTATATATAAATCGAAGAAAAACTTGGACAAAAACTACGTTCAATCGAAAAAATACTTTGTTGGATCAAGAGGTGGTTGTAGTATTAAAAATAAATTTTATTGATGCAAGGGTGAAAATTAATTAATTTTGAAATTTTTAGGAGAGAGAGAGAGATAGAAAAGAGGAGAATTCTTTCGATGACTATAGGACTCACCTCGAAGACTTCGAGCTCCAACGTGTCGAGCTCGACGTTCATCATCTATCCTACGTAAAATATTTGAGAAAGGTTTTGCTGGGTGTTGGAGATTTGAACTTTGATGTGAGTTGGCGGTGGCGATTGCGGTGGCGTCGGTGATGGGGCAGCAGAGGCCCGCTGATCACCTCGGCCTTTCCTTTTGACCGGATGATCCACGAGCCAGATCCACGCTCCGAATCCACCCTCTCGACGCTCACGCGGATCATTGCAGAGCGCGGGGCTGATATCAGCTCAACCCCCCTCCCCCTTTTTATCGTCACCTCCAAAAGCCACCCACTCTCCCGGTCACCCCTCTCAACGCTTCTTCCTGCTTCTACTCATTACTCCTTCCTCCTCTCACCCTCCATTCTCTCTTTCACCATCTTCTTAAATTCCCTTCCACGCACCTTCCAATTCCTTCGTTTTTCAGCCTAGAAGAGATAATGTCCACGCAAGATATCCCCTCTCTCTATCGCGTCTCTATATTATCTTCGATTCTTCCCTCAAATTTCTTTAGCAATATTTCATCCTGCTCACCAAATATACCATTACTGACACGAGAAATCTTCGAATTCTTAGCGAGCTCTTAATATCGTAACGGTAAATCCTATATTTTCTTCTTATCGTTTATAAATAATTGTTAGAAACTTCTTCGGGACATATCGCCTGCGTTGGCCGTTATGTGCGCTTTTTTATGTTTCTCGTTAATTTGTTGAATTATCAATATCAATTAAGCACGTAATTTCGATGATGACGAAAAATGTCGAGGTTTTGTTTATATCGTTTATAATTTATAACACAGTCGCAGTGTTTGTACGATCTAGCAATTTTTCATGAATTTTCGTTTGGTTTTTCTCGGTATAATACCAAACTAGTTCTCCCGACTGCTTCGAATTTTTATAGACGGATCAAGTTTCGTTTTCTCAATACTCTGCCCTCCTCTTGCTCTTTTTAGAAAATTCTTCTTGGATCAATAATCTACTGCCAAGTGTCTCGCATTGTTATTCGACTGATATTATTTACATGTATCTTCGCATTTGTACTCTTTTATTCTAAAGATGAAAAAATAACAATGACATGCAGACTTTAACTTGGAAATTTCTTCTCAAATCACTAGCAAATCACGCGCGGCTACGAGTCTTGCCTGTCCCAGAAGCATGTTCCGTCAAGTTTGGAACTCTCTCGGTTATGTTTATACCACCATACGACGTTTCCAGGATTTACCAAAAGCTGCTCGTGCACCGAGGAACTATCGCGTCCTTGCCAGAACGGGACTGCGCATACGTGTTTAGTAAAGATGATTTTTCGCAAAAATTAATTTAACTTCATCTGGCTGGACTTTTCTCTGTACTTTGTCGAACTATAGCGTTCAGTCTCCTGCGATTGATGAAAATTCTCAAATTCCCGCTGCACTCTGTACGCTCATGCAGACTTTCTACGGGCTTAGTTATTTTTCTGCAAGAGCGGCGCGGCTTCAACTTTTTTCCTCCAGCTTTTTCAAATTACATTTACATCCGGGATAAATGCTCTATATCCTTCCGACTGAAATTCGTCCCATTGCATTGACAAAAGTGGCGAGTGCGCGCGCGCGAAGCGAAAGTAGACAAATAAATAAAGGGGAGGATAGAGCGAGAACGAGCAGGTAAAGGTATCAAGTAGAAATGGAGTTAAAAATAGGTAGCTTCGTTAGAGAGCATAGGACTGGCTTTAAAGCCGTTTATCGTGAAATCGATATTGCTTTATTCATCTTCGCGAGGACGATTATTGCAGTGGTAAGTATTGGATTGTGATGTAAGTTGAGAGAGGGGTGGTACGAGAGTCGTTGACTGGGGTGGCAGGAAGCCAAAGCATTTAGAATCGTCGATGAGATCAACGGATTTCTCACAATTTTACCGCAATGGCTCTTCAGGTGTTTGTTGTTGTTGCTGCTGCGTCAAGCGTTTCTGCAATTAAATTATTTCTCAATTATACGATCGATGGACCGATCGACGCTATTCGATCAATGTTTAAAGCATCCATCGCTTTCTATAACGAAGGGGGAGATTGGAAATTAGAAAGTGACCAGCACGCTATGTATATAGCTCGAGAGAGAATTGACGTTTCCCTTTATTGAAAACTTGTTGGAATTTGCGATAGTGCTTCAAGGGTTGCTTTATCCGTTTTCCCGGCTCTTAAGTATATACTGCATGTGTATATAGATCACAAACCAACACTTTCTACTCGTACGTGTTTGTTCAATTTTTAACGCGACACGTGGTATAAAAAATTCAAAAGCAACCTGCTTTTTCTATTAGGCATTCAGAAATGTTTAAAGCATAAAAGGGGGAGATTGATTAAATTGAAAATGAAAAGAAATAATGAAGGGTGGATGAAAAATTCGTATCATTGTTAAATGTAGGAATAAAGATGAATAAATAATTCTCGTAATGTTTGTCCTACCTAAAAATTCATATAACCAACGATATACGAGTCATAAATATCCAAGTATGCACAATGATAAAGCATATTGCCAGAAATCCAATAAAAGGCAAGTCATTGTGCAAATCTACCTGCAAACCTGTTATTCTTAAATATAATTTTTCAGATCGTTCCTCTTGCGCGTTGACACACTCGAGGAAAGTAACGTATCGCAAATAAGCTCGGTTACGTTTGAAAAGAGACTTAACGCTTTACAATGTTCCACCAACAGATAAGATTCGTATCGAATGACGCGCGAATACCTATGTGCTGCAATTTACTTATCAATGTATCATCAAATTACTCTGCCCTTGATTACGTCATTAATCATTGAAAATGTATTTTCCATCTGAACAAAACTAGCCAAAAAAATCAAACATTAATTGGAGATGATTCTTCCAGTCTCTTTTTTCTTTTTAACACAATAATTATGAGAAGCGCAAGAAAGTTTTAAAGGAATTTTGCAACGACTATCGTTGAAAGAAATTAGCTTAATGTCTGAGAATGCATTGTATTTTGGGTCGCTAATGATTTTCGCGTACTTGTTGCTTTTCGTGGCATACTGACACGAGTGGCAGAGAGGAGGAAAGTTAAATAAGTCGATCGATATTCGCAACCTGCGATAAATTAACCGTATAAAAATAATGAATTTACGTTTAATCATAATATTATGCAAGAAGAATGTCTCATATGCTAATTCGTCGAGTTTGTAAAAATTGTTGGAGCAAGGGGCTCTATATAGTTGGAAAAGACCTAGATTTTCTCTCTGATTAGAAGCATAAATTATTCCTCGACTCTAGAATCCTAATGGACAATCTCGATATTACTCTGCGAGGTATTTTTCTATCGAGGGCGTTTTAATAATTCTAAAAATAATAATGAAAATAATAAATGATAAATCGGAAAGGGTGTTGATACCACGTGGCTTTGATGAGGCAGCAAGGGAACAAGCTTGAAAGACGAGGGCTTTGACAGACTTCAGGTTGAAATAGGGAAAACAACTATCGTTTCGTATCAGAAACACGTTCGTCCCATCTTAACTATGTGCCGAGAATTTCTCAACAACCAACAGTTATTCAACTAACAAGCTTACTTGTTTTTCGTTGCACAAATCAGATTTGAAATCTGCCATTTGAAAAGCTTATCTTCCTCGGTTGTTATCGTTCTTATTTGACCAAAGACTTTACGCAAGATTTTGTAAATATGAGCATTAACAACGAGAGTCTGATAGTTGCTCAACCTGAGTAAACAAAAACTAAGCAACTTTTAAGTAGCATCATATTTACCAGCATGTTCTTCAATGAAATTATGACAACGACCGAGAAGAATAGAATACGCTTTTGTTTCGTCGGAGTATTTGCTATAAATGATAATTGCAAAAGCAAAAATTGGTACACACACAAATGCACATTAACACTTGTCTCTATTTTTTATTTATTTAGTGCTTTTTTTTTTTAATACAATTCCAAATGGAACGTTTTAGCGCGAGATCTACAATGGGTGAACTAATTATTGGTCAGTGTCATGCATAGTCAATACAGCAAAGCCATGAAGCCGTATATACTACACAGAGCATACCGAGAACTTTAGATGTAATAGGAAGTTTGCTAGATGCACGAAAGTAGATATGTATTTTTTTCATCTCGACAAAAATATCGCTGACACAAAGACTTTCCAATTATGGAACAATTTTTGTAAAATTCTCTTTCAATCTACGAAATATTTCATCCTACTGTTGATTACGCGACGAAATTGATTATCATCAGCTTTCTATATTAATACCCCATCTCTCGCAACTTTTTTAATCGATACAAATATAGCATATCTATTCGTAAATAGCTGGAGAGACACATCGTCTAGGAGTAAGAATTTTCCTGCCTCAAAATATATCCGTCATTTATCAAAGCATTCTAAACTTTGCTACTCTATTGCGATTGTTCTCCGCCGAATAAAACAATTTAAACTTGTACGTCGATAAAAACCTACTATTTATAATGCAAAGGAAAAATGGATTTTAGCTTACATTGTACGTATATGATTCTCACCGTTACGTGGAAGAATTACACAGCCTATTTTAAGAATATAGCTTTAACAATTGTTTATTTCATATTTGTAGCAAAATTTTTTTTCTTCGTCCTCCCTACTCTATATTATTATTTCTTCATTGAAAAAAGTTCATGCTTTCCCGTATATAAATGATCGAGGAACAGTTAAATTGATTGTTCATATAGTTTTATTAGAAAGGGAAGAATGAAATAACATAATCTATCGATAAATAGATAAAGTTGTGCAAAGTTTTTCTTGCTTAGGGGGAAGGAACGTTGAAAGAGAATAAAGTATTTCGAGATAACCCGTTTATCGTCCTGATATTTAGAGGGAATCCGACAGATGTGATCGTAACTTTTGATCGGGGAAAATTCATGTTGCTTTAAGTGCGAGCGAATCGAGTTTGCTACATGATCGATCACCGGTGGGCCAGAAATTAGGGTTTCGCGTATTCTTTCCACATTCTTTCGCTCGCAATGCTATAAATATATAATCCGACACAACAATCGTTATATTTTTGCTCGATATTGAGTCGCCATGCTAGTATATAGAGTTCATTCGTGACTATACACTCGGTATATGTAGCATATAGGATAGAACGAGGAAAGTCTCTTAAAATATATGAAAATTTGGGGCAAAAGACTCGCATAGTTTTTGAAATATTTGAAATTACGATGTTCAGATGCGCGTTTGGAAAGACTCCTTAGTGGGACGAAAGGGAAATTCTGAAGAGAGGTATGAGCGTTATTTTCTAGAGTGTAGAAAAGCAGCTTTTATAAATTTGCTCGAGGCTTGAAGAAAATAGCTGTTTGAAAGGAGCCTTTTTTATAAATATCATATGCAACCTGATCCTTACCAACAGTCGTAAAATCTTTATTAACTTTTCTAACCGTTTACCCTGGATGTTATTTTATTTTAGCTACCGACTACCGAAGAAACAGCGTCTGGGTCTACGCCCAGTCCCTGGAGTTCTAAAGGGGTTCAAACACCATTTATTATACAACTTTTTGATTCATTCACAGACTCGGGCAAATTGCGTTGTTAAGAAAACTGTTATTAAACACCACGCTGCTTCTACATTTGCTATTTAATTATCTGCTACAAAAAATAAGGTGAAAACGAAGAGTAACCTAAATAACGGCAAGTTTAACTCGCAAAAGTTTTATTAAATAGCATTATAAGCCTCGTGTGAATGAGTCAAATGACGCTGGCGCGTACTGCTTGATCGATTGAATTTTATGTTTGCATACACTTTATGTATTTACGTATACATATATATATATGTACGTACTTTTACCGTGCACGTGTACTCGGCCAATTTTCCAACAGATTCTTCTCACGAGCGCGATTTTACATAAATAAATACACACGATTGAACAATTATAATAAATGTGTGTGTATATCCGAGAGAAATATTGAATTTCAATAAAACAAAGTCTCGACAAAATTACACTCCTTATATGAATAAAATATGTTTTCCCTCCTATTTTCCCATTCCCTTAATGATGCATAAAGAATCATGCTTATTCACCGAAATGCCTTCGTTTCGGAGGACTCGCAAGGTTGATGAAATTAGTGTGTCTAAACGTAATCGACTTACGCATTAAGAGCTTAATCGTGCGGTGGTATATGCAATGAAAAAAGATTAATCTCTACGAACTTAGCGACTGACTTATTTTCGAGTCTGGAAAATATCATTTACCGAGCTAGTTGATTTTAATGGACTCCTAAAGTGGGAAGGAGTGTTATTTGCGAGGAAATTTACGTCCACTCGGTAGATTGGCAAAGTTAGAAGATGCTCCGGATAGACAGAGCTCAAAACAATTTTACGTCCGCGACACATAAACCTGAGTATTTCGCAATAGAATTAGCAGGAAAATATCGCATTCTCATATTAAATTCCGATGGACGTGATGGAATTTAATATAAATCGACCGAATGTGTGCTGGTGGAAAAGATGAAACTTTGAAAAGAGAGCTGGTCTATGTGTCAAAGAATTATTTAAGCGACAGGTGTTTCTAATAACCTTATTAATGGAATAATCTCCAACGAGATTTCTCGCTCTATGCTGTTCTGTGCTGAACGAACCTGGCAATTCTCGCCTGAAAAGGCAAAGGGATGATAAAACAGTACGTTGCTAATGGGAAATGCATTTTCAGCCACGTGCAAAATTCAATGATAATTGCAAGCTTATTGCTTTGGTCAGATATCCTATTGCTACGTGATTTTATCTATCCAACACGCTGCAATGCCAACGTTTTAGCACTAAAAACCTACTAACAAATTTTCCACGCACCACGTGTGTGTCGAGAATTTAAAGCTGCTACATGTGAGTGGCGAGTACCAACTTTTTTGCTCTTACTAACGAATCTTTAATTACTTTCATTAAATATTTTCTTCCCAACGTCTCTATATGCATATATTGTATATATATATATATATAAGATAGAAATATTAGAATTGCGACATTTATCACTTGTGAAAATAAATAAATAAAACAAAATAAAAACTCCATTTGTGTCTTCAACGTGTACAATCTTGGTGAGAAAATAATGACGAAGATACGCGTAAATATATATATATATATTATTTCACTCTGTTTGCGGAGGAATGAAAAATGCAAGAAGAGGAAGATTAAGTGGTAAGAAATCAAGAGAAAAGAGATTCTGTGGAAACCGTGACGTTTAACGTATGTTCCTCGAACTGAGCGCGTCATCGTAATTATGCTTTGCCCTCCTTTTCCGGTTAATTTCTACGCGTCATTGATGAGAGTGCTCCGCTTGCCACTATTTCTACTCCATCCACTCTGCGCTCGCTACAACCCATTATAAAATCGATCCACGCAAATTAGTGGAGAACTATCAAATTGAAGTTTGACCTGTGCACAGAGAGTTGCGTGTGTTCGCGTACATCACGCTATATATATATAGAAAACAGACGGATGCATGTGTATATACGTATATAGGGACAGACACAAGTAAGCTGATATCCAAATTTAACTGGAAACGTACGGTGCACCACACAGGTCGAGAAGGGGGCTTTCGAATGGGTATGAATGAAAGAGGGTGGAAGGAGGGGGGGAGGGTGTGAAAAGTAACGGAAAAAGAAAAATAAATGAAGGGTGGAAATAGCGTCGATCGAGTCATCTTTCTAATTTCCTGCAGAGGTGGCTTAAAGGGTTTTCGCGACGTAGCTTAGAGATAATACAGCCGATGGTAGAGATTATACGGTTGAACGAAGACATACTTTAACGATCGTTCGCGGAAAGGGTGTCGAGAGACAGAGAGCAAACGTCGCCGGACAGCAGCGTTTCTTCCACGTCGTTGACGCAGCGAGGCGTTTTTCTTGAAATCGATTCTCCTCGGGCACGCGTTGCTCAGGTTAGCTGTGTGACAGCGAGCCGGCAAGGGCAGCGTTCGCTCACTCGAACGCGTAATTTTCCATTGGCCAGAGAGGGTAGAACCGGCCAGTTAGTCGGTAAAGCATCGGGGCTCGCACTTGACACAGACACACGAGGGCGCACCGGTTTTCGCACTGAACAGTTTTGGTCTGGTGGCTGCTGCTGCAGCAGCAAGAAGGCGCGTGCAGCACGTACTGGATCGAGGTGTAACGAGGGTAGGAACGGTGCCGAGGGTGGGGAAATCCAATAAAATCGGATTCGAAGCGCGGCATACGAACGCCACGGTGGCAAACGCGTTCCTCCGCCACGGCACAGACTCTTTTCTCCTCTTCTTCTCTCCTCGAGTCGAGGGACGAGAAGCGCGGTCTACTAGGATGACGAGCTTTTGCCAGCGGTAGCGCAATGCGTCCGTCGTTCGGACGGGAAACAGACAGCACCAAGGTGGCCCTCGACGTTTCTAGGCGTCGTCCCTTGAAGGCGCCACAGGCTGGAACGCCGGTGGTGCCACGAGGCTCTTCCACTGGCCGATACGAAAACTCTCTCTTGCTCAACGATAAGGACGGTTGCTTCTTTAACGGTCCCCCCCCCCCCTCCCTCCCTTCTGACATATTCTCATCCCCTCTTATTCCTAATTACAGGCAATTTTCCAACTTGACAATTTGCATCGAATGTATAAAACAGTCTTGGTCTATCAAGATCAATTAAACATGTGATATCGAGCGGTTACGATAAATTGATAAAACGCTCGAAATTTCCTTTCGGTGAGAGTGCTCGTGTGTATATACAATAGGGGAGAATAATTGATTGCTATACGTGTGTGTACGCGGTATTATAGCGCAGTGCGAGACTTTTGATACGAGGGCGCTTGGAAAAATTAGTCCATTTGCACTCGAGTGTACGAGAGGCGCCCTCGCACCAGTATATTTAGCACTGGTACGCCGACTGTGAAGATAATTATCAGGCGCACGGTCAGCGACCCGATAATACAAATTTCTAGACAGTCCGCGTACCGCGATCCATGGATCTGTGGCTTGGAAAAGTCGCGAGGAAAAATTGACAGAGAGCACGATCAGGCGCGCACGGTGCAGAGTTCACTGACCTTGCATAGGACGTGTAGCGGCGTTGCGGGACATTTTGCACGCGGGCCTTAACAAGGTTGTACCCTGGACTTGATTCCTGAACGGAGTCTATCGATATGTGTGACGCGACGAGCGATAGCCTCAGCAAGGCTTTCCAAGCGTTTCGGCTGCGGCGTCTTTTGATTGGCGAGAATATCGTAGAAAATGCATTAAACAACTCGTAGGATTGCTGATTGATAAAAATATGCGTATAAAAGTGGTCCTTTGAGGTGGATTCGGTCCTTCTTAGTCGAGTGGTCCTTCTCGCTCTTCCCGTGATTATCGTCGTCGTCGTCGTCGCTGTGGGCAAATCTGCGTCTTCGGAGGTGGTTCTCCACTTCCACTTCCGGTAAGAGGAGCGACCTCCTCTACAGGATTGATGCGCACTGCCAGCAGCGCTGTACAATTCGATCGGAGGTTCTTCCGGGTGCTCCAAGGACGAGCTGCCAGTGGGGGTGGCAATTTCTTCCAGCGGACGATGGGTCGGGGGTAAAGTACGAAGCAGCGGCGGATGCTCCTCGGATAACCTTGAATGGTCTTCCGGAAGTATCGAGTGCCTTGGGGAAATATTGTAGCAGGTGAGCTTGGAGCGGTTATCGAGGTGTTTCGTGGTAGCGGGGGTGGTGGATGATCCAAGGTCTTCGGCGATTCTTCCGCGAGGACGAACGATGGAGGGAGGAGGCTTGTATATTCGACGACGATGACGACGACGAGGTAGAATTCGGTGGCGGCGAGACACCGTTAAGCTCAGATTGGATATTCCGCTGCAAGATAATGGCGACAGGATATCCGGTTTGGGGGGTACAAAAGGTTTCTTGAAGGTGGCGTCCATGTGGGGGGCTAGTCACCTTCTCTCTACCCTCCTCCTCCTCCTCCTCCTCCTCCTCGTTCTCCTCCTCCCTCGAGATATTCCTCGCCACCTCCAGCTCCTCCCCTGGATCACCCGGCTCTCTCCCCTCTCTCTTCTTTGCTTCTCACCAACGTTTCTCGTTACTTCCTTCGATAACCTGCGAAACGAACAAACGAAATATATATTATTCACTGATAACCTTGAACCTTATCCGATTGATGTTTTCTATAGGAATGACCCAGCAGGTTTATTATTATTTTCAATGAATAATTGACGTAATTTCAGACGTAGTAACGCTTACGTCATTACGACACAAAAAGCTAGCATTCAGCTTTATCTCTGCTTTACGCGCGTTAATAGTATTATTCGTAAAGCGCGTTGTTGCGAGTTGGGCTGGGTCTGTCTGCAGAGTGGATGAATGATTTGTGTAACGACAATGTGTTACTGATATTTCAGTGATATCAGTACTGGTGCCGAGAAATATGTTTAGTTGTACAATCTGTAAAATATCGACCAATCGTAAATAATTTATACCACTCTTTTATGTCTACGCAGAGGAAAAAAGCCTCGTAACTCATGAAAAGAATAATTTGTCAGTTTTTTTTAACGTTTATTGACCCGAATTTTATTGAATTCGCCGGTACCTCAGCGAGCTATTTGTTTTCGAAAAAGTCTATGAGCCAGTATATACTACACGATACCACGTCTCGGGTAGATTTATTAGTATCAAATCGATAAATCATGTCGAAAAAAGAAATAATCGTATGAAACAAATTTATGATAAGATGCACGTATTCGTTTCGATAAGGTTTTTAAGAACAAAGCGGTACTAATTTAGATTTTATTTGAAAATGTGCTGTTGCTTACTGAACGAGGCATGCTAATTGCTCAAACACTATTTTTATAAAAGAATATATGCGTATAAGGATTCGCTTATACCTGAGAGTGATTTTATTATATTTTATGTGTATATAGACCATAATTGTACATGTATAGCTTTGCACGATTATAAAGAAAAAACATTTATTCCCTCTCTCTATTCAACGGTCAAGTAATTAATAACAGAGATGCTTTCGTGTGACTTTCAATTATTAATTAGAGTTTTTTGCAATTCATTTCTTGGATGCTAATCTTAATGTGTAGAGGAAGAGAGAGAGAGAGAGGGGGGGGGGGGTTAATGTCACACAAACAAGTTTGCAACCAGGTTTGTTGCATAGGCGAGTGGAGTGGAAAGCATGGAATTTGCTTTAGCACCTAGAATCCGAAGGACGTTGGTCAATATTGCTATATTGCTTTACACATGATATCAACTAAAGTGGAAATCACGTGAAGGCATAGACTCGATAGCCAATTGAAGCAGAGCTATACCTTACCTGCAACCCTTATCACATATTTAAAAATCCTTGGTACTTGTAGAAAGTTTCCGCTGCTCTGACGTGTACATCATTTAGCAAGAAAGAAGTCGCACTACCCATCATACGATTTTTTATACCCACGTTGCATCAGCTAATTTGGTTTCTTAATTCAACATATTTACTTTCATGAAAATTACCTAGTACCACTCGATTTCACTCTAACAATTGTCTTATCCTTGTAACTTTATCACAACCCACTACACGTTTGATCTTGAAAGCAGTTTTCAATGTTAACTTGCACTTGTGCTACGACGGTGAAAACAAACAATCACCATTTTCAACAAGAATAAATGAATTGGTAATAAATAAAAAATTGTAGCAACCGACTGCTTCGCTTTAAAGCTATATGTAAAAAGATTGATATGCTTTTATACTAATGGAAATATTATTATTAGCCAAAAGAGGAGAAAGCCACTATATTATTCTTTGAAGAAAAGACTTGGTAACTCTCTGCTCTATAAAAGAAGAATCATAAATTATTATTATAAATGACTAACAAAAGAACAGACTGCAAGCAGAAGCTTTATCATTATGGTCTCTGATACATTAGAATCGGCTCGCTGAAGCCTCGCAAGATTATAACTGAGTAAGCAGCATTGACCAGAGATTATATTTTTCATTCAACTAAAACGTATTGAATTAATTCAGTCGAGGCTATTAAAAGAACATTCCCTGCGAGTAATAATAGGTTAAAATCATTTGCCTGTTGACTAATGAAAAATTGCAGTTGGTTTCATATTAAAAGGACAAATCAAACGATCGGGTTACAAATTTGATAAGTGGAAAATAAAAACACAATATACGATTATAGTGGATAATATTATATTTCAGTTTGAAGAATAATTGAAATTTTGTGTACGAAATGGGAAAAAGGTATTAAAGCAAAATGTGATGGGCAAGGTTCCGGAAAGACGACCAGGGTGAAAATAATAAGACAGAGAAAAATAAGGTAGAAATTAGCGCGGTACTTTTTAAGCTATACAAGAGTTGGGGGCGTCATGTTCTTTTCACCCGCCTCATTTCCAACGACTTGTTGTTCGTGACCTCAATAATAAGCACGATAAAAACAACCCTAGAGAAATTTTATCGACTTGTAGTATGAAGAGAAAATGGGTAAAACACAAGAAGGGAGGGAATATAAGAATATACGTACATCTATACGAATTGTATTATTCCATTTAGAACCTAAATTGCAGGTGATGAATCTTCGTTTGGCAAAGATACGATTGGAATTAAATTTCATAAAATTTATAATTCCACACATACGTACACGCACAAATATCTCAACCTGTTGCAATAGAAGTAATTGTGAGCAATTTCAGCTATAAAAGTTTCAATTAAATTCTGCTATTTTACAATAATTATTTTTTCTTGTAGTTGTTTCAAAATTTCACATGGGGGGATGTTGAGAGAATTACCGAGTAGACAGTTAGTGATCAGTGAGAAGGATTTGAGGATTTCCTCAACACTGACATATCTTGCAACACAGTTGTGCTACTGCTCGAAGGCTTCGGTTGTTACTATGAATGAGGCCTTAACATGGGCTTTATCGAGTTCGCTATGCTAATTGAGTTAACGTTGCTGCATGTACGGTATATGTAGCATCAAATCTGCAGCGAAAGATACAGCGAAAAGCTTTTGCAATGGTTACCCATTCCATGTAAAAAAAAGAGCAGTTTATTATGATCCCTCACTCTTTTATATTTTCTCCCTTCTTTCAAATTGTTCTTTGAATGATTTTTATAAAAATATATAATAACGCATTTTTTGAGATTTCATGCATACTTTTTTAGTATAGGGTAATTTTTCAATTAGCTACTTTAATACCAGTTTGAATGTAGCAACTACTTTGCGAATCAGGATTGACAGGATTAAATGTAAATTAGGTGTTTTAACATGAGTTTTCTTGTTTACTGGGCTGTCAGTGGAGTTTGTTTGTTCAGTGGGGAGGATTTACAGCTTTTCGACATTTCCGGCTGGTAAAAAATCAATTCCTTTACGTGACGAGGAAGGACGCAAAGGCCACAAGAAATAATTATAGCGCAGCATAGAGCTCGTGCTTTGAGGTTCAACGTAATTGGTAATTACGGTAAAAAACCTCAGACCCAATGCGAGATTCGACGTTTCAGCATAGTCATTTCGATTGTTTGAAAATGATAAGAATTGAAAACAGCGCGTACAATTGTTACCCGATTGCTGGATGTGTGTCTGTACATCATAAAATATACTCGTATTCTTGTCATAAAATTTTTGAGATAATTCATTAAAGCCTTGTATCCTTGTCAAGTCATTGTTCTTGGCTCACTATAATGATCAAAGTTAGTGTAACACGCGTCCTTTTCTTCTATTGCACTGGAGTCTAGTAAAAGAGGGATAAAGTTGTTCAGATTTGGTAAATTAGAACGTTTAGCAGCCAGCCCATTGGTTTACATTTCATCTGACCTTGTGCTATGTCACTAATTTAAAATCCATATTCAGTAGATTGGTAGGGAGGCATATTTGTTTGATAGAAAAAGTACACTTAATGTTTAAATATCAAATAAAATTCTAAGTAAGAACTTGATTAAATGTATTAAAAACAGATAAATGAATTTTCGTTCTAATTGAGTTTTTACAAGGATGATATTTATTTTGAATTTCTTGAAAGAATATCAGCAATTTTGGTGTCAATATGTCCTTCTGATGAAAAGGGGAAAAAGAGTCTCGTTAAAAATCACTCTGCCATTGTGGTATACTGAAATGGTTTGGTAAATACAGTGTAGGTATTATTGACATTGAACACCATTATAATTCTTTCTAATACTAAATGCATCCATGATGTAACGTGACGCAAGTGTTGACCTAACACACTTCTCCTCGTTACGTATATTTGCATTACAGTTTTATGTATACCCGTATAGATATAATTCACTGCTATGACAATTGTACGTTTGGTAATTGACATTTGGAAGGCTTGTAAGATAAAATTGAGCATATCGGCTAAAATGCCAGAGAGCATGGAGTGATATTCGAGGTGATATTTCAGTTTGATGTTGCAAGCAGCATTGTTATTAAAATTCATTTATCCTACGTCCAACTTGCTTCGATTCGTCATATTCAGAACTCAAAATATTTATTAACAATTGAAAGTATAGTCACAATCGTCTCTTTTTTTCGAAACAGCCAGACGACGAATCGACCGAAAGCAATGGAAAAGTTTTTATCGAGCCGTGTCCATAAATAAACACAACGTTTTCTTTTTTCGAGAATCTGAAAATTTACAAGGAAGCATCAACGTGACGAAACACTGCAACTCTATTTCGTTTGAGTATTTAATAAAAAAGATTCTAACAGTAATTATATTTATGCGAGGTGGAATATTTTTCGAGAAGTTGTTTTTTCTCATTTTTATCAGCATCGAACCAATCGTATTTGGAAAATTAGCAAATTTCTGTGGCTATACGCATACGCTTGAAGCGATCCGGACTCACGATAGTGCCGTTCGATTGTGCAACTGTCGACCTAGAATAGTTCAAAGATGTGGTAGAGGAGGGGGAGGGAAGTGGTCGGAGCCAATCCGTAGGCCTGTGATTCTTACTTGGTGTTAACTTTTCACGGTCGACGAACGCATGCAAAGTGCTCTGTGCAGTTTTCCCAAGAAGATATTTTTAAAGCAGCTTTCAATGATACGAAAAGACGGCTCTCGCGAGAGGCATCGACTGGAAAACGATTACGGTACCGAACCAAGGGTTTCTCGGAAATTTAACGGTCAAACTTATACATAGAAATTGGTACGAATATCGTCGCACTAATTTATCACAACTGCTCTTCTCTCCCGAACCTTCAAAATTTCTCATGAAACAACAAAACTCTAGCAACGATCAAACTCTATGAAATAATCAATGAATTCCACGTTCTCACGCAGAGGCTGACCTTTAAATTTATCAGGAAAACAATGTTAATAATAAAAATAAGTGTATTTACACGAGTTACAGAGGTATCAGAAAAAAATGTATTATTCTTAGGACACACAAGAACAATCTCGACAAACGATGTGGTGCATGCACAATACACATGCATCTATGAGGTCATAATTGGCACGTTGCCAGTTGTGTGGAAAGTAGTACTTTGAGAGCCTGCAACGGTTGACTGCAGATTTATAGTATTTTTTAAATAAACCAGACTATTTTACTGGAATATTTTTCATCCAATTGATGAGTAATAGGTTAAAAGTATCATCAGCGAGCACAGGGGAATCCAATTGTTTCTTTATCAGTTTGATTGGAGCAAATAATGTCTGTTTACAGTATAAGCGTATATCAAGAAGAAAAACGACTGTTGGCGATATAGCAATTACATTATACATTATTGTTAAAAGATTAGAGGCTGCGAGCGAAGTACTTAGTCATTGTAAGGCGTAACGATCGTTCAATGCATCAAGTTTGCCTAACGATTTCAACCATTTCATAGGACGACGAATCTACTGAAAAAATTATAGGTATCTTTGATCCAGCTGTGAAATAATTCATGGAAGCAAAGAGATGTAAATGTGGGGTGTAAATGCGAGCGGTAAAACAAATAGGATTCTAATGTCCGTTTCATTGATCGAGCTGGTGGAAGGTTTCGCGCGGGAATGTTCGCTTTGTCGCCCGGTCGTTATCCACGCGAATCTGCTTTTTTAACACGATTGTACACCTATATACGTGCTGCTGTCATCAGTATCAATCGTTTGCACAAGAACCGAGCAAAACTTTTCATTCGCCGCTACGTCTCACCTGTCCCATTATCCTAAATAAATCGCTCCCGTATCTATTGCTTTAATGGCAAACGCTTATATCGATCATCCACTTTGTGGCCGAATCCTGGGATTAAGTGATATTCCTTGGAAAAAATGCACTACGATATTGCGTGTAAAGAATAGATTATTGTTGCGTACAAAGACAGAGATGATTCGCAATCCTAAAGAAATTTATTCCGCTATTTATTCGTTTAACAAGCGCTTTTATCGATTTTTCACTTGTGGCCAAATTGTGGGATCTTTGATATTACTCGCAAAATAAATACGCTACGACATTGCGTTTGAAGAATAGATCATTGTTGCAACGACAGCGACTGTCCCTAGAGTGATTTCAGAGCACATATTTGATCAAGGCGTATGTTTACCTTGAAAATGGGCAGGAGTCATCGCTTAGCATAGTAGTGAGTTATCATTTAAGGAATCCACCCTTGGCTTTGGCCGCGTAAACCAACACGTGCTTGCCTTCTTTTATTTCAACACTTCGTTCTTCGACCACGTAAAATTTCCGGAACTGCCATTGGCGTAGAAACTTTTTTCCACTGGTAGAACCAAAATAAGAAAGAACAGATCGTGATTGTAGGAGCAAGTAGTATCGCTTTTAATCGACTGATAACGCTCGACGAGATGTTATCGGTTTAAACTGTTTATCACAAAATCGGGTAGCACTGTAGCGACGACTGTTCAAAGAGGTATTATTAATACCTTTCGAGATAAGAACCATAGCGATTTAGGCCACGCTCCAAGATGGTACGTGTGCAGCAGAATCAGTGGTTATCGCTGTAAATCACCGTGGCGATTCAACGAGGAAAACACTCGCGTGAAAAGTCTTACTCTTTTACTCGCCAACGATAATTCACTCCGCGAATTCCTCCGACGGAAACCCACAATTTGGCATAAAGCGCCCAGTCCTTTTTATCACCGATCCGATCACCGTTGCGGAACTTTGTAATTCTGCAAAACAATTGTAAGATATTCTTTTCAAGTTTTGACGCTCTTTAGCGAAATTGACGTGTTTTTTGTATTTTGTTTTGCAGTGTGGTATCCTTGAACGTCCAGCGTGCAGTGGCGTATGTTGCCAGTTCGGATTGGGTTACGCGTGTGAGCGCGATCGAGCGTGGTGTGTCGCGTGTGTCACAGACCCACGAGCGCCCTTCCTCGATCGATATAATAATTGTGACGACCTGGCCGTCTCTGAATCGCCGCAGAAGCTCCACCAAGGTGCGACGAACACACCCGCGACCGATTGATTTCACTGGGTCAAGGTCACTCGAAACGTTCACTCTCGATCGCACGGGATCACAATCGCCCCCCCCCCCCCCTCTACCCCCTGAAAACTCACTTTCTATATGGTTATACCGTTCTCCTCTAACACTACTCTCTTAAACAACACGCGAGAGCCAGTAAACTTTCTACTTTTACGCGTGTAACGCGAAGCATTGTAAAAACGAGAATAGACTCGAAAAGAGTTTCACTTTTCACGTGGAGTGTCGAATGTCGATGACATTTAAGGGCCGGGGCACTCACCGAGGTTCCAGCGTCAGATGTATTCCACGGAAAGATCACTTTCATTCAACCCCGTGGCCTCTGCTCAAATGTCGTCATTGATTACGTCGAGGAAAAAACTTGCGATTTTAATCGCCACTCTCGGGTGCGATCCAATTGCAATTTTTCTACCGTTGCATCGTTTGCGTTTCCTCGTACATATATATATATAACAGCGCGAGCCACTCTTTCCTCGCAAGTTCATTCATGAAAGTAAGAGCAATTTTCGCACGACGAAAGTTTCAGACAATTGCCGCTGCACAAGAGTAAAATGGTTTCTAATCGAGTTTCCGATCGATTAGATTTATTTACTTTTCAAACCTGGTCGCGACTCAACGCTCCGTTAATCGGTTTTTAATTAGTTTTCCATTGGCAAATATTGGGCTTGAGGCGAAGCGTTGGGTAATTTTTGGCGTATTCAAATAATAATATAGCGGGTGGCCCGGCGTTGGCGAGATTTCGTTAATAAGCGTAAAAGAGCTGGAGGTTCGGTTTGATTCGCGCCGGCGAGTGCTTCGGCACCGGTACTATCGTCCGAACGGAAGCCTTTACCGTTCTCGACTGACGGAACCGACAAACTCAACTGACGGCCAAACTTAGCTCACGCTCCTTCGAGCATTATACCGACCGACACGTTTCAACAGTATAGCACCTCCCTACCCCCACGCTACGTGCTTCACGTCACTCTTTCTCTCTTACTAGCTCTCTCGCTATTTATTCCCGTTTCTTCAATTTTGCAAATTAAAATCCTTTTTTCCTTTCTCGAGGAAAACTTGATTAATCCTCTGCTTTCATCGAGAGCTATACGAGCGATATATTCATAGCCGGATCTTACAAAATGAGATCGTTTTATAAACTGTGGATTAATTGTCCTTTTTCTTCTAATGCTGATAGAAAAAGATAAACTATATAGTTTTAAGACATTTTATTTATTGAATATTTGATTATAGATATCGCGCTCGATATGAATTTTCTACTATATACACGAAAATTTTACTTGATATCGTAATCGCCCCACGCATATCATCAGCACGTAGTCTCTGCTGTCCATTATCAATTAATTGTACCATTCACGATGACTTACGAGAGAGCATATTATACAGGTATTTGAAAAAGTGACCTATCTTAATTTTTAACACTCCGTAAAGAAAATGTGTTACGTAAGGTTTTAAAAACTAGTGCTTATAGATCCTGCAAACTAGCTGATTATCTTCAAGGTCAACAATTATTATTGTGCCTTGCGAGCCCGTAACATCAATAAGTGAAAACGCTTTACTGAGTTCATTATGAGACAGATAATAATTATCTGACAATTATGAAGGAATGAACCTCCTATCGTAGTTATTCATTAGCGTCAGCTGTTCGTGCCTGATTACTGACCTTTAACATGCGTATTTGAGATTATGAAATTTGGTAATAGAGAGGCGATATGAACTCTCAATGTCGTCGAAAGATTTATTATGCAAGTTCGAAACACAAGGCACATAAACGAAGTAACTTGGTAACAATAAAATAAGCTTGCGAAGGAGTTGCAAGTTTTAAATAACCGTACGTGCTACAGCAGATTTTTCTCCTGTATTTCTGTTTCTTCGGAATAACCATTATTTTGGTTACTCATAAACTAATAGTTTTTTTGGTTCTAGTTACTAAGAGCCTGGTTTACATAATGTATTTTTAAGAGGCTAGTAAAGAGCACGATATACACCAAGTTGCACGTTTAACGTTACCGCGTATCTCTCGCCAACATCTTTCCTTGAAAGGATCTCTCGCAAAACACGTACCGTGTACGTACCCGGTACCTATTTCAGTTCACCAAAGCTTCCCCGAAGAAAAACGCTTATACCTAACGATTCAATCACGATTTTCCATTCGTCAATGATTTAATTGAGTCTTCGAAATCTAACTAATTCACTTTCATCTTATATATTTATTGAGACTTTGAGAGTCGAGTGGGTGAATTAGTGGAAAGGAATCAAGCTTCATTTTTGTTTTTTTATCACCAACTTCAATTCGAACGCATAAGGAATGACGGATATTGAAAGGAGCGCATTAAAACAGAAATGAGAGAGTAAAAGGACCTTAAGATTCTCTCGGGATTGACTACTTCACGTCGATACTAATAGTATCATTGACATTTTCAAAAGGCCAAACTCCGACATTTTATATTTGGACAGTGGTTCCAAAGTGTGTCAACTTTAAGCTTGCATGTATTCACCGAGAGTTTATTTTTCTTTACCTATAATAAAATAGAATGTGTGTTTCAGCGTGAATTCTGCGGCTTTGCTTCGAACGAGCAACCTTGCAACCATTTTATTTTTACCAAACGTGTGTGCGTAATTTTATAGGATAAAACCTGCTGTCGCGTATAAAATAGGTATACCGAAATATATTTCGCTATATTGACTTCTCTAAGAGGGTAGTAACCAGTCAACTGGATTTACACGCAACTATGTTTTAACGTCTCCATTTCAACAAAATTTGCTACCTGTGCCATATCAGATAAAATTTATCGTTAATCAAAAAGCGAGTAGCTCCTTTCATTTACTTCCTGAGAAAAATATAGTATACTTATATATACCATTGAAACATATTACCGTGTATCTTGATATGTAAGAAAATGATTTAATATTACTGATGAGTTAGCCAAATTAATTCAGTGTTATTGCAAACGCAGAAATTTTCTTTAAATAGCATATTGATACAACAAGGAAATGATTTAATATTTCTGATGAGTTAGCTAAATTAATTCCGTATGATTTCAAACCCAGAGATTTTCTTTAAATAGCATATTGATACACAAGAAAATTGTTCAATATTTCTGATGAGTTAGCCAGATTAGTTCTGTATTATTTCAAATCTAGAAATTTTCTCCAAATAGCATATTATTTTTTTTATAAAGATTCAAGAAATTGTGTGTTTTTTTTTCATTTTAATGGAAAGAAATTGTATTAATCGCGTAGCTTGGTGTATCAGAGTGGGGCTATATTTATGTTTATGGTGGGAGAGAGAGAGAGAGAGAGAGAGAGAGAAATGGGCTTTTATGAGTATACAGTAAGCCTAATGGCATAGCGTAGTCTTCATGAATAATAATGGCGAAGAGAAGTAATGAAAGTTGAAAGTCGCGTGACGGAGCCACCTAATAAAAGTTCCGATAAAGCTTGCTGACACCCGGCGTCGTCGTTGACGGCGTTCTTGGCAACATTGTCATCGCTGAGTCTCTTGGCTTCGTGTTCGCATTTATGCCAAATACTATGTCATCGTCTTAAGACACGCGGAATATTTTTCGATCATCACTCACAAAAACCTACACCGACAATATTGACGGTGCTCCTTTAACATTTTTTTTCATAACACTGTACGTTCTTATATAAATGAAACTTGGCTTATTCTTCGGTAACATATTTCATGAATTTTAATCATTAATCTATTTCGAAAAAAAATGTCAAATTGATATAATTATGTTCGGATAAATTAAAGTTTTTATATCAAAAAGTCAATCATCGTTTTACGAGTAATTTTAAAAAGTAATCTTATTAATTTCTCTTATATTACAGCCCTTATCGATAAAATAATCGGAGAGACAGCTAAAAGTAATAATTCCAATTAAACATTCGCGGAAGAGCTTATCGATAAAGCTTATGCTCGCCAATCATATCTATTTTAACATTTTTAACCGATAAACGATAGATATAGACGAGTTTCGGTAGTACAGATGTTTCTTAACGTAACTTATTAGAATAATGAATTTAATTGCATAAATCAGAGTTTTTATGCAAATGCAAATAACACACAAGTCTAAATAAGGAAAATAAAAAAATATTATTAAGAGGTAGGAGAGAGACTAATTGAGTTGTTTTTTTCAAATTATTATATGCATATAATAATAAACAGCATGTATTTAAAATCTCGCGCGCTACTTATATATACTTGCTAATTTTTGAGGTTGTCAAATGTTTAGCGGTTAATGAAATGATTAAAGGCCTAGATATATATCTATTACACGGGCTCGTAATGTTCTAGGTGCTTATTTTAGTATACAGCGACCTTGAAAAATGACTCGATATTCACGTGATAAAAAATAAAGAAATCCTAGCAAGAAAAACTTAACTATTTTGTAGAAATCTTGGATGAAAGTTTCACACGCGTTAAATCAATACGTTCTTTTTACCGGAACACCCTTTTAACCTTATATATATATATCTAATTATTGAAAATGTTTCGCGCAAATGGGGCCGATAAAGTCGAAATTAAAGGTCAAAGTTCGCTTAAGGAAACTATAATCACAATCACGTCAAGATTTCGATCAATTTGAACGAGTTCAATGAAACACAAACGTTCGAAATTTTCTAATAGTATACGGGGTATTTCGCTTAATTCACCTCAAAACGTGAAAGTAAAAATCCACTCATCTTCGTAAATATACAAGAAGTATCAAATTTTCTCGCAAAAACTTTACGAAAGCACTTTCTATTTAAATTCAAAAATGTTTCGTCTAAAAAATTGATATTTTTGTAGATAAGAAAATAATAGAATTTTCAAGTCCACGTTCTGGAGTGTGAATTGAGCGAACAACTCTGCATAAAAGATCAGCGGGTGGTAGGGTGTTTTAATAAAGTCAAAATTAAGTTTAAAGGTCAAAGAAAGTATAATCGCAGCACGCTAAGATTTCGATTAGCTTGGAAGAGTCAAATTCAAATACTCGCGATTTTCTTCGACGAGTATAAAGATCGGCAGGTGGTAGGATACGCTGAGCCCCTGCAAGCTGCCGGAGAGATCAGCTTTGATCACGCAATATTCTGTACTGGCACGTTCAACGAGAGCTTCTAATTTTGTTGAAACTTCATCTGACCCACCTTCAGCCTATTCGACTGCTAATTTGCAAGTCCCATGCTGAGCTTTTTCTTTTTAGCTATCGAATTTGTACAGGCAATTCCCCTCCCCCTCCCCTCCTTTCGTTATAAGACCACCATTCGGTCTAAAATAAGCAACCATACTGATCACGTTTACCAATATAGTACTTGCGAGTGTTGAACAATCGATGTTGTATTTTTTTACGCTTTAATCCTTATCCAATTGAAATTGAAAGAAATGAAAGTAAATTTATAATAATCGTGAGACACAACAGCGTGCGTGTCAGCGGTAAATAATTTAAAAACAACGTCGAAACATTAATGTCATACGGGATGGAATTGATCATTATTGTGCGAGATTCTTCATCATTTTCCATAAATGTTTAATATTATTGCATTGTTATATATTTATATTATTGACTAATTTTGAGGAGTTACATAACATGACAATACGTTATGTTAAATATTTTGACTTCAATATTTAAATCATTACTGTATCTGATGTAATCAGTCTCACATCTGAATATCAATTTCTCCTCGCGAATGACATATATCTTAGGCAAAGAATTGACCACATTATATTCTTTTTTTTATCTTCTTTAAATATATTTTGAAATCGGTTCATGTAATTAAAAATTGAATTAAATGTTCGGGTTTTTGAAGATTTAAACGGTAATATTGAAAAAATACGTTGAGATGATAGATAAACAATAACGAAAGATTCTGAAAGAGCAAACTCCAAAAGCAGAAGAATTTAACATATGCGACGAAGTAATGCAAAATGAAGATAAAGTTTGTGCTGTTTAGGGACGAAAGGGTTAATTTGATAGTTTATTCAGTTTTAAAAGAAAATTAAGGAGAGACTTATAAGGTATGAAAGTCCATGAGACTTTTGCCTTTGACCGCTGCAATAAGCACAGAGGACACACAATCGCGACACACGCGTTTGTACCACTGGTAACATTTGACCAATATTACAATCATTACACGAATTCTCTCGAGGATGAAAACATTTATTCTCACTATGCACACTGCACTTCGATATCGTATCGTTTTAGAAAAGGTTGTTTGATGAATTGTTATGAAAAGTGGGGATACGCGATGCGAACGCAACACCCGCGCCGCGGATATTCACGAGATTTTCGCTTATTGCACTGTTTCATAATGGATTGTTTGATTATTGATTGATGAAAGTGGTAATTCCGGTGAGATTGTTGAAGAAAAATGATGGAAATGCACGCGCGGGTGACGAATAAATGAAAAGCCCGGTGACTTTTCGTCGCGGGTGGAAAATTCGAAGGAACCGCCGCAACGGCGAATTCGAAAAATGAAAGTAAAGATGGCGGAGAGATATCGGGAGCGCGGGAGAACGTGCTCGGGCCAATCCGAAAACGGAACTTTTTAACTCTACTGCTGCACACTTCACGTTGATATTCTATCGAATTTTTACAGATATAACAGTTTTTAACCACACTGTACACATTGCACTGCAGTATGATGTGTACAGTGTGGTTAAAAACTTTTATATCTCTAAAAATTCGATAGAATATCAACGTGAAGTGTGCATGCGATATCGCTCCGCCATCTTTATTTTCATTTTTCGAATTCGCCGTTGCGGCGATTCCTTCGAATTTTCCACCCGCGACGAAAAGTCACCGGACTTTTCATTTATTCGTCACCCGCGCGTGCATTTCCATCATTTTTCTTCAACAATCTCACCGGAATTACCACTTTCATCAATCAATAATCAAACAATCCTTTATGAAACAGTGCAATAAGCGAAAATCTCGACGTGAATATCCGCGGCGCGGGTGTTGCGTTCGCATCGCGTATCCCCACTTTTCATAACAATTCATCAAACAACCTTTTCTAAAACGATACGATATCGAAGTGCAGTGTGCATAGTGAGAATAAATGTTTTCATCCTCGAGAGAATTCGTGTAGTGATTGTAATATTGGTCAAATGTTACCAGTGGTACAAACGCGTGTGTCGCGATTGTGTGTCCTCTGTGCTTATTGCAGCGGTCAAAGGCAAAAGTCTCATGGACTTTCATACCCTATATATGTCTCTCCTTAATTTTCTTTTAAAACTGAATAAACTATCAAATAAAATTTCAGTCGAATGATTCAATAAAGCCATATAATAAAAATATAGTATCGTCGAACCGATAGATTAAAAAGTGTTGACTATGCTCGTAATCTTTTTTTCTTTCCTGTATAATTTCTTCTACTTTGCATAGTTTCTATAGTATTGCCGACAGAATTTTTTACACTACATTTTTCGTCAGGGTTTGCATGTGTGTGCGTTTCGCCATCCCCCCTCTGTGATATTTGATTTAAAAGTTTTTTTCACTAATAATTCTTTTTATTAGGATTTTTGGATTAGTTAAATAGGAAAAACGTAAATTTACTTACCGTCTTTTTACATATATTGAAATATGACTTATTTGGCAACTGCATCGAGTCTAAACGCAGCTATTGTCTTTCGTGAGGTGGAAGCCGAGAGAAAATGGCTGTGTATCGACAAAATGATTGTATCATGCGTCGGCAATCTGATATTTCCTCTTTAAGTGCATGCTAAGTTCAGCTTAATTCCTATTATACGGCACTTACTCAGTTAAACGCATTTCCATCGTATGTATTGCTACGTATGAATACTTTCGTCGCGTACATAACACACCGAATGATTACGAGATTGAATTAAATTCTTCTACTGATGTAGGTCAGGATACATAATGCGCCACTACTCGAATCGTTTATTAATAAATAAACAAACCACGCCAGAAGTATCATTTTGATATCTTCGCACAGGGAAACGTATGAGATTTTCACATACATAAATAATAGGAAGAAAAAAATGTAATTGAAGAGTATCTCTCGTAGTGATACAACAACGCAATGATGAATTTTAGAGGTATATCATAGGATTTTATAGAATCGATATGAGTAGATTGAATTAAATTCCTCCACTGGTGTATGCCAAGATATAATTTACCACTCTAGTCGTTTATTAATAAATAAACAATCCACCGCCAGAAAAATCGTATATTTTGATATCGTTGCAGGTAAACGTATGCGATATTTTCAAATCTATAAATAATAAAAAAAATGTAATTCACAAGAGTACCTCTCGTAGTGATACAAGGCAGTGATGATCTTTAGAGAGGTATATATAAGGTTTTTACATAATCGATAGCAAGGGACATTAAGACAACGTCTTGAAAGAAAAATGAAAAGAGACTACAGGCGTTGGAGAATCACCCCTATAGCGACCGAAAGGGTAGGGCCGGAAGTAGAGAAGGGTGCGGCCCAGTCAGTGGTAGACACACCGTTCCCATTTCGTTTACCTTTACTTGACCTATTCTTTGTTATCTTTATTACGACACGTACTCCTCGCAAAGATATTGCATTCGACCAATAAAATAATGCCCTGCCAAAGAAAACTTGAGAAACTACCCTGGATTTGCGAAAATTAGAAGCTTTCGAATTACCGAGGCTTGGTCTGGTCCGCGCTGAATTTTTCCACTCGCACAACAGTTCCTTGTGGTCTATATATAAATTCCTATCACATTTCGTAGCCGGAAATCGCTATAGAAACTATCGCGCGTTATCGCAGCGATGATAATCCGACCACTAAAACTTTCGTAATGAAGAAGCTTTTTAAATTTTTGTTAAAGGAGGACGGGGGAGGGGGGAGGGGGTTGATAACCGAGGAACATTTAAGGGCAATAAAGACGTCTGATGTATAGTACAGAAGCATGCTATAAGGTTTCAATTAAATTTTAACGAGATGCAGATTTTTATTGCGGATCGGAGAAGAACGGTTTGTTCTCGTTTATTATTATTATTACAATTGATTGGAAACGCTGTTATCAGCGCGATAGCATAAAAGCTACGATATCATTGGATGAGAAAGCAAATTTTTCTGCGACTTTAGATTGTACGCGGTAATTTACGGAATATATCGAGAGGCGTGGCGGCGTTGAATGATAAGATACGTAGCGAGTACTTTTTGAAAAAAGAATTCAACGATACGAGATTCTTTGAAGGTTTTACCGCTCATTTTTATCGTCGTGAAACAATAGACGTTGAATCTTTGATGGCTCGCGCAGACACTCCATGGCTTTCAGAGGTTTCGCCAATTTAAAAATAACCTTGGCGTTGTTGCGTCGAGTCCGAAGGCGAACGCTGCTTTTGCGGAAAGGGAAATTCTGCCGCTGCTGCACGCAGCACAGATCCTAATTGTACGCGGGCGAGCAATTGTGCTGCGGAGATGGATCGATCGATGATTCGCCTCTTTGCTGGGCGCCGTGAAAATAGCCTTTGCTAGATTGACAAAGTAATATACAGGCAGCTTTTTAGTATGACTTGGCAATTGAGATCGGTACACGTGCTAATGTAGTCGATAACAGCGCCACTGAGAGACATGTACCACCCCACCTATATATATATATATACACTCTGTTTACTTTGTGTACATTTCAAGAAATATAGCGCACTGTGTGTGTACACATATATATACATACACTGCTCGCACAGAGCTTGACACGAACCGCTAATAAAGGTGAAAAGCGACACACCCTTTCCAATGACATTAAAGTACCTTTCATGTGTATTAAGTACAGAATCTCTATTACTATCTTAAAGTCACATTCTTCCTTTTTACTCTCATTACTTCCGCTCCCTGTTCCAATTCGCCTCTTATTCCTCCTCCGTCGTCACTCGTCTTCATCGTTCAGAAATACTCGCTTGCAAAGTATAATATTGAAACGTTATTTTGACGCGATGCTGCGCGATTATTTTCATCGATCGATCATTCGTTGGATCCTATAACAAGGGTTTTAATGCCATAATTCAAGCGCGATTTAATTTTGAGGTAGGTCCAATTTTTATCCACCCGTTGATTTTCCGTCGAATTAAGTCACGGAGATAAAAATAACGGAACAGACGCGCTCGTGAGACGCTGCGTGTGTCACATAAAAGCCGGTGACTGGCCGACGCGATTGCACAATTGACAATCTTTATTCGTAGCCGGTTATCGACAGCTCCCGACTGGTTTGTTAATTAATTTTGCAGAAATAGCAATACTATTAGTCGACTAGTCGGTGCTTACGCCTTTCATAGGCTCGGTGCACGTGCACTCGGAGCGTACTCAGACCATCTACAGAAAAGACGGAAGGGAGGGGATAGATATGGTGTAGAAAGAGAGGGGAGAAGGAGGGGGGGGGGGGGGGGGGGACTAACGGATTGTAAGAGTGTACACATTTCGACTATCGCTCAAATGATTCCATCCAACATTAAAGAGTGACTAGACCGTTTAAAATTTCATCAACAATTTTATATTTGCGATGCTCTAATAATTGAAAAGTAAAATCAATATTTCTCTCGATTTTTTTTTTTTTACGTAGATTAATGTCTACGCTGCTGTACCACAGTTATTAATTTGTTTTGAAATTTAATACTTAATTAGGTGTTCCCATTTGTTTCGAAATTTCCGGATTAAATTATATTTTACCATGGAATATCCAAGAAAATGTGGAAAATATACAATAACAAGTTCAGTGTGGGCTTAAATAGAATATTTCGACAATGATCCGTACGCCGCCTTTCTGAGAGAAGCTCTAAGAATATTCTCTCTCTCAAGCTGTGGTTCACGTTCACTGTCAGTGTTTCAAATTTCACACTGTCTGCAAGAGCACTAATGATCACACTGGATATATTAGAATATTAAGTTTATATATATATATATATATATATATATATATATATATATATATATTAAAAACTAATAATATTAATATATATGGATTTTATAGAAATCTTGTCAAAAATTTGTATTTAATTCCAACACACAGAGGATGGCATGCTTGCGGGTTATTGGTAATAGAAAATTACTATGATTGCCTGTAATTTCGTATCTACCTACGTATTTATTTCTTTATACCCCTACGCAATATCGGTTTCTTCGTAAATACACAAATGCTTTATTTTATCTAATGGCAAAATTGTTTAGCTATAAGCTTCCTCAAATCGATAAGAAAATTTGAATTAAGAACGAAATTCTTATTGCAAATAGGTAATATACAAGAGGAAAGTATTGTAAATGTAATTGGTGCAATTAACCGTAATGCAAATTTTGTATTCTTGCGCATAGGAAACTTTACGTTACTTCGGTAAACCGAACTATATACATTAATAAATTATTCGTTGAAATTAAATTTTTGTTTTAGTAAAATATAACTTTGCTCATATTATTTTATAATATATATATAACAATAAGCGTTAATCAACGTTATTGCCTAAAAGAATATTTTTTATATAACATATTAGAATACTAAGCAGTTTCTCCATATCGTTGCACATTTGATATGCTACGTATACGTTACAGAGAATATGATATAATATATACGTGTAACTTTACGGTTGAAATTTGCTTAGTAATGAGTTTAAATCCAACTGCTTTTTGTACGATTCTTTCAGCCTGTAGTTTATTTTATGAATAAAACTAGCTGGACGAAGTAATCATTTTACCAAAGAGGAATATTTTGATTAAACGAAGCTTGTGTAAAATTGTACGAAGTATGATTTTGCAATGCATTATAATTGGTTAATTACTATTGTCAGTTAAGGATACAATGTCAAAGGTGCAATGCAGTGTAATTTCATTGTATGCGGAACGATGTGGTGTGTATTAGAGTCAAAGTACGAGTATACGGAACAAGAGAGAGAGAGAGAGAGAGAGAAGCTGAACGTTTATACGTAACAGCTATCAGTGACTTTACATGAAATACACTTTACAATAATACTGATGGCTGCAAGGGCCTAAGGGGAATTAAATATTTCAAAATCTCAGTATATCTTCATTATTGTGAAAACTATATCGAGATTTAAACACTGCATAACATTGCTTCCTTTAGTTAACCTTTTAACCATGGTCAAGGCCAATATACCAAGGTACCACTTGATTACAAGAAATTGATTGAACCACGTCATAGTGCGCGTTGTCGACACGAATCCTTACTTCGCGATTTATCGATTACGCGTGAGCATAATTGCATGTGACAAATGCTCATAAACTTCTATGTACTGGATGCTCTTTTAAATAAGCTTGAAAAATTCCTCGCTCCAATTGAACGTAACACGCTTCGTTGCCAATAGCCTGTATTGCTCTAAATACAAACAAGAATTTACGTTAAATTTAATTTTCTATAATAGCAAAGCTTGAATATTAATAAAAGTTCAGTGCCTGCCTCAAAACTTCAAACCTCTGGAAAAAATATATATATACAGTTTGAAAATTATTGAAAGCAAAAATCGATTACTTGCAATCATTTATTATAAAAGAACTGATAACTCGCAAGTGTGAAATGTTTCTATGAAAATAAATTAAATGTTAAAGTTCAGAATTGTATAATGTTAAGTGGACTATCGATGGAAAAGTTACATCAAGGTTTTTCATTTAAAAATTATATGCGTGCTTGGATGAGAAAACTTCAAACTTTTTGACTTTACTGTGGTGAAACGATGAAAAGCAGTTTGTCAAATCGATGCTAATAGTCCTACATAAGATTTTTTAAGGTCAATAATTATTATTCAAGATAAACTTTGTCAGCATATTACTTGAAGCTTTTAACGTGTTTATTTTATGAAACAGATTTATTAAGACCGTGTATTAGATTTTCTAGTGCAAGAATTTGTATGGAATAGTATGTCTATAGTAAAAAGGTCCTTTATCTATCAATACAACTTCGTTAAAGCTGTATGGTTTTAGAGCATTCTATTGACGATTAAAAAACGTACGCGATTCTTAGAAATACTAGCTTCGACAGCATTTATTTGCTTATCAATATTTACATTTCCACTGCAATGTAACTTTCAGTTTGAAAAGCATCAAAGTACATCGAATGTTAATAGTTACCAGTAAAGCTCACAATACCTGTAAAAATTACCTTGGAAAAAAGCGCAACTATGCTGTGGCAATTCCCGGGACCATTTCTATTATTTAAACTTTCCCAAGGAAATATCGATTTACACAGTCTAAGGTTACGGAACGATCGTTAATGTAAGGAGCCAGGGTGTCTGTTTTTTGTCTCAGCGAATGTTCACTTACGAATTACTCGTTAAGAAAATATATTCCATTGGGAGTTTTCTGCACCTGTGCAACTCGATTTTCCTCATAAATTCATTGATTTCCCTCCAAGAGGATCGTCTGATTTATATCGTAAATTAAATATTTCGATCCAACGTGATAAATTTATAATATTTCATGATTTATATTCTATATTGAAATTAGAGTTCTGAAACCTGTAATAAATTGTTGGTGGGGGAGGAAAAATGGGAAAAGGAAACATAGTGGATAAAGATTCTATCCCGGAATTACAGTCAACTATACTTTTCAAGATCACAGTTTCACGAAAAATAACTATTTCGGAGATTGCTGTGCATTTAGAGCTTTTCCGTTAAGCGCACAAATGCAACTTGAAATAATATATCATCATTGTGACTATTTGGTATTAAGGCACGTTACATTTACTAAGTAGAACAGAGTACGATGCAAACTTCTGATCCAGTTAATTGCAATAACGTATCAAGTACGTGGGTTTTGTAATATTACTGCAAAGATTCAATTACAAAGTTAATATTTGAAAATTAATTAAATCAATGTCAGCAAGTTATATTTCTTGTAGAACATCCTTTAAGTGTCCATTGTAATTTAGTGTTAATATTAGATATAACAAGAGTATACAATAATAAAAATTACAATTTTAATGGTAAAAAAAAATTATTACAATGTTAGAAACACAATTGCCTTCCATGAAGAAGACATTAAAAATACAGAATATTTATTACTATAACAATTGAAAAAAATGTTGGCAGCAAATTATTAAATTTCCATTTTTTGGAGTACGTGTTTACATACACCGCTTACATACAGTTTTCTCCCTAATTGTACGCAAGAATACATATAGTGTAAACAAGTATTGTCTGTTAAAATGTTATTATACTAAGGATTAATTTTACCCCCACCCTAGATTAAAATAGTGGTATAATTGATGTTACACGAATCGTACACTATTTTAACCAATGATGAAGTTAACTTGTGTCGAAAGAAAAAGCAGCCCTAAGTTAAAAAGAGCATTTTAGTCGAGATTCTCTCGTTGAGTCAGTTTGTAAACAAGAGTTTAGATATACGCGAGTTTTTTTTTGTGGAAGCTCCAAGGTCAGTTAGCAGCGTGGATTTCGTGGGAGAGAAAGGGTCTGTCTGTGTGAAATGTGTAAAAAGAGGTCGAGGTCGCTTTCGAAATTTCAAAGCTGGCCGAGTCACTCGGTCCGTTAATATGCTTCAAAAGTACCGCTAAAAACGCATCGTGGAAGGGCAGAGACCCGCCGCAGAGTATACTCGCTTGGATTTAGTCGAGAAAATCCCTACAGCTCCATTGGTCGATGACGTATATTTGTTTAAAATTGGCGTTAATACATTACAAGCATGTAACTCGTGTCACCTACACGCTGCACGAAACACTAATGAATTTACCGTTGGCATTATCGTCCATTAAGATACTAGAAGAGTAATACACTCGCAATATACGAGAGAAACACAAATGTATACATCCCTACAAGATTGATGTTATGTTTCTTTTTGCACGCTTGTAATTGGAAGAAAAAACATGTCCAAGGTAATTTCAAGCTGAACCTATACACAGAATGTTATTACGCTTAATGACAATTTTATCTCCTTAATATTGATTACATCTAAGTTTCTTTTAATTTCTCTAAAAGCTCGCATGCTAATATAATGTAGGCCAACGAATGAAACAGCAGAGTGTGTTTTGAAGCATATTTTGCACCATTAAGAATTAACTCGTCAACACGGAAAAAAAGATAAGATTTTTTCAAAGGTACATTCGTGGCTGGAAAAAGGTATGTTTCGTTTACATGGATTTCGTGTGCAAGTTAATTGATATTTGTGCTGCGGAAGAATGGGCAGAGGAAAAGGAAAGAAAAAATTATCTGTTTTGGTAGAGGATAATTATTAAATTATAGGTTTTTGAGCAAAACCACACACACACACACACAGTAGTTACAAAAATGTAGAAATATTAAAATTTAATCAATCGGTTTTGCTAAAAATTGCTTAATTCGTATGGAGTACTTTAAGAAGTTATTCGACTACCACCACTGATACACGTTTTCGTGTTAAAATGGCTTTATTTGATTTTGCTGAGAGAAATTGGCTGAAATGGGTGTAAAAAGAAAGAATGATACTCGACTGATTTTTTTAGTTGGGTTAAATAATGCGTTTAAACGTCTGCATTCGTCAATCTGTAGGAAGTAGTATACTAGCTAGAGTCTTGAAGGCTGTGCTCGTTCAGAGCCTAAGCTTCAGTCGTAGAGTCGTAGCAGTACCTTTTCAACTTCCAATCAATGAGAATCTTTCGCATTAACTCACGAACAAGCGCAACGAGACGTCGCGATGTCATCTTACGTAATTCGTGAATGCACGACCACGAACGGTGCCACCTACTCAAAATCAAATCGTTACAATTTTCCGTTAACCGGTTACTTCCTTTAATAACAATTTCCCCCTGCCAAATTTTTTCATAAAACAAAACATCCGATTCGGCAGATTCTTATTTCACTCCGAATCCTTATATATATATATACCAGTCATGCGACAGAGATGAATATTATTGTTTTGTTTTTCTAGGAAAATTATTGGTTAGTCATAGAGAAAAGAAAAAAAAGATGATCCTTGAAAAGTTTTAAATCAACTTCCGCGAGAATGAATAATTATAGCTACATGAATAAGCTTTATATTACTACAAAATATTTGTGAAGAGTAGTAATTTCGACTGATTTGGTTGAACGCGAGCTTGTCATTATTTACTTTTCATCAGCTTTACGCTCAAACTGACATACGATAGCTAGCATATACTCAAATAAATTTATTCTTCTTTTGTAATGTTGTTGCACTTATATGCAGCGGTTTAAGATTAGATCGAGTTACGGTTCTTTAAAGAAAATGATACTTGTGAATACAGAGTTCTGTGCAAAAAACCTGTTGCTTCGTGTATACGTCATACACACACACACACATGTAGTCACGGAAAGCATGCTTGTTCAAAACGGAAATTTCTTTCAAAACGAAAACTACTCTTTGTTTCCAACAAGATTACTGTTAAACAATATACGTCAGCTACGATGTTAAACTTGTGTATTGTAACTTTTTTTGTAAACGTTGTATTCTTTTACACTCCAAGCGTATAATGATGATCAGTATAATTATCGCTTAAATCTTTAGGACTAGAAATACTAATTTTAGATGTAACCTAACGATCGAATGTCACTCTTTTAGGAATAGACAGAAATAGAGTTTTATTGTTTGCATTTTATTCAAGTGCGAATATGACTGGCCTTTCTAAGGTAAAAGGTATATACAGGATTAAGTCAGGGATAACCGCAAAACGTTCACGTTACGAGTACATTGTATCTGGAATTTTACGATATCAATTTTGGCACAGCTATTCTTAAATGTAATATGTCTCGTAAAGTAAGTACACTTACCAGAAATAATTAATTCCAACCACGGCACATGGAAAATTTGATAAAAACGTTGAGGACGACATAACCCACGTACAAAATTGAACCGGCCATATTGTTTACTCAGACAGTATTCACCTCTTGTATGTTGTATGTGTGTGTGTTCTACTCGAGTTCATAGTCACTTCTGAGTGCTGCTGCACTTAGAATAAACCCATCAAACGCTTAAAAGGACCTCTATCCGCTTTACAACTCTTGTCGATATCTTATCGACCGTACCTGGATGCAGGTATTTTTGCTGCTTGCTACCGCCTTCTACCACCACCTGCGCCACATCCGTTTTTATCAGCTAAAATTGCGCGCGCCCCCCGTGCGTAATATATTCTCTCTTACCGTTACCTATGTATATTGCCTATTCGTATAATAAATTAGTCATTTGGTGAAGAACAACAATTTTTCTTTTAGATATTTTTTTTATTAAACAAGCATCCTGACTTCGACACTGTTTGAGATAGATACTTGATCCAAATCATTATGCCTCGTCGTAAGCAGCAAAAACACCAACCTATTGGAGAAGATACAAGAATAGCAGTTAACGTAACTATAAAAAAATTATTGGAATCACCCGAACAAAAAGAATTGGAGTTTCCATCTTCATATACTGCAGAAGAGAGAGCTTATATTCACAGACTTGCTATAAAGCTTGGACTAAAATCAAAAAGTCGAGGGTATGAGAAGATAATGAAAAGAAATATTAAGATAGACAAAAATTCAATATTTATATATAATTACATTCAATGTTTTAGGAAAGGTACAAACAGGTTCTTAACTGTATACAAAAGAGAAGGATCAACTATTGTGCAAGCAGATGCTGTTATTAATCTGCAAAAGACGTCTCGTCAAAGTGTTTATAATTTACTACGTATTTTTCCATTAAATCACAAAGAATGTCAGGATTTATTACCTCCCATAGAAAGAGAGCGACCTCTAAACACAGATGGTATATAGGTTTAAAGAATATTCTTTATTTGTTTAAGAAGTTGAGTTTCTATAATTATATAATTTAATATTTGGTTTTAGTAAACACTAATACAAAAGCCATGGGACGCTTAAATAGCAGTGTTCCACAAATTCCACAGTTGAAAACAAACTACGATGTATTAAATTTTCGAAAGTCTCTACCAATATTTAATGCAAGAGAGGATATTCTTAATGCGTTGAACAGTCACCAGGTTCTTATTATAGCAGGGGAAACAGGCTGTGGCAAAACAACTCAAGTACCACAATATATATTAGAAAACTGTCAGCAGAAACATCAAGTGTGTCGAATAATTTGTACTCAACCTAGAAGACTCTCAGCAGTGTCAGTTGCTGAGCGAGTGGCATTTGAAAGAGATGAAAAAATAGGTCAGACATTTGGTTATCAAATTAGGCTTGAAAGCAGAGTTGCGCCGAAGACACTATTAACATATTGTACAAATGGTGTACTACTTAGAACTCTCATGGGTGGAGACTCTGCTCTTGCCACTGTCACACACATAATTGTGGATGAAGTTCATGAGCGTGACAGATTCTGTGATTTTCTTTTGATCGCTTTAAGAGATGCTTTAGATAAATATAAATCTTTAAAAATTATTTTAATGAGTGCTACTATGGACACTAGTATTTTTAGTAATTATTTCAGTAAATGTAGTGTTGTTAATGTGCCTGGTCGGTTATTTGATGTTGATGTGTTTTACCTAGAAGATATTTTGAAAATAACAGGTTACATGACGAAAGAAATGATTCTAGCAAAAAAAGAATTGATACATAAAAAGGATCAACGTAAAGTATTAGAATCATGGACTCAATACAGGCCGCAGCAAATTGAATCCAACGCCACCAGCGAGAGATGTCATCTCCCATCGCCTATTTTAGCACAGCAGAGTGAGCCAATAGCTGAAAAATCAAGGCTTGAGCCTTGGCTTATAGAAGATATGGATAAAAGTATTTCCAATGCATGGTTATGTGGCGGTGATGATAATTTTGCCCAGCTTCTACACTTTATACTTTCTGAAAATGTTTCGGTCGATTATCAACATTCCAAAACGTCCGTTACACCTTTAATGGTTGCAGCTGGAAGAGGCTGCATTAACACAACTGAACAACTATTAAATCTTGGTGCAAATTTAAATTTACGCTCCGGTAATGAATGGACTGCACTGGACTGGGCTAAAAACATGAACCAGGTGGAATGTGCGGAACTAATTGAGGCTTATATGAAAACGTACGATTGTATGGCTCAGGATAATGAGATAGCGCAAGTGAAGGAAAGCAGTATTTCGGAAGAAGAGAGACTTTTGCTGGATATATATCATCACACATTCAACGATGAAAATGTAGACTATGACATTCTGTTAACTTTAATTTTACATATTCATTTGAAAATGCCAGCTGGATCGCTTTTGGTATTTTTACCGGGTTACGATGATATAGTGACAATGAGAGAGAGAATCATGAGCGAAGATAAGCGAATGAATCAAGGGTTACGCTACAATTTGTTTGTACTTCATTCGAATATGCAAACTTGTGATCAAAAGAAAATATTTAAATCTAGTCCTCAAGGTACTCGAAAAATTATACTTTCTACTAATATAGCGGAAACTAGTATTACTGTCGATGATGTAGTATATGTAATAGACTCGGGAAAAGTTAAAGAGAAATCGTTTGACGCAATTTCTGGAATTTGTATGCTCAGATGTAATTGGATATCGCAAGCATGTGCAAAACAGCGTAAAGGTAGAGCTGGGAGATGTCGAAAAGGAATTTGTTTCCGTCTATTTTCGTCTATAAGATTTAATAATATGCAAGCATATCAGACCCCTGAAATGTTAAGACTGCCACTTCAAGAATTATGTTTGTTTACGAAGCACTTGGCTTCAGGCAATACTCCGATTGCCGAATTTTTAGACAGAGCTTTAGAGCCTCCGTCCAATTTAGTAACTAGAAATGCAGTTCAATTGTTAAAGACAATTGATGCATTGGATCCTTGGGAAGACTTAACAGAATTGGGAAGTCACTTGTTAGATTTGCCAATTGAACCGAGATTAGGAAAGATGCTTCTATACGCAGTTGTACTAAAGTGTTTAGACCCTATTTTAACGATTGTTTGCAGCTTGGCTTACAAGTAAGTCTATAATCAACTAATAGAATTGTATGAATACAATTTTTAATGTTTAGCACATGTTTTTTATGAAATTGATTTGTATAGGGATCCGTTTATTTTACCGTCTCAGCCATCGCAGAAGCGAGCAGTAGCTGTGTCTCGAAAGAAATTCGCCATGGATACATACTCTGATCATATGGTTATGCTACGAGCTTTTCAAGGATGGCAAAATGCAAGGGCTAGTGGTAAAGAGAGATCGTTCTGTGAGAAAAATTTCATCTCTGCGGCTGTTATGGAAATGATTGTTGGAATGAGAACGCAACTTCTTGGGCAGCTTCGCGCTTCTGGATTTGTCAGGGCTCGGGGTTCTGGGGACATCAGAGATTTGAATTCCAATTCCGAGAACTGGGCAGTTGTTAAGGCAGCACTGACTGCTGGTTTATATCCGAATCTCATTCGGGTTGACAGAGAGCACTTACAACTGAGAACTCAGTAAGAAATCTTGTCTATATTGAAAGCGTTTAGTAAAATGATAATCTCACATACTCCTTTCAATTCCAGAAAAGAAGTTAAAGTAATGTTCCATCCATCTTCGACTTTAAGAGAATTTCCAAAATCCCCCAGGATGACCGCGTCGCAAACACATGCAGCTAATGTAGATTCTTTGCCATGTGATTGGTTGCTTTACGAGGAAATGAGCCGTACAGGACGATTTTGTCATGTAAAAACTGTTACTTTAGTCAATCCTTTAACTGTAGCGCTATTCAGCGGTCCCGCGAGATTGCCAATGGATGTTATTTATGAAGCAGAAGGTGTAATAACGTCTTAGAAAGAGATCTGCGGAAGGTATTTTTATTTGTACTAAGATTAATAATTTTTTCAGCGGTAATTGAGAGCGAATCTGATTCAGAAGTAGACGATAGCCACGAAGGAACAATATTCAAATTGGATGATTGGGTTGTATTCAAGCTCGATGCTGAAGCAGCCCAATTGTTTTTACATTTACGACAGAAGTGGAACGCTCTACTCTTGAGGAGAATGAAAGCACCGAATAAAGGCATGTCACAATTGGACGAAAAGGTTATAAGTACATTGGTGGCCGTGATTACTAATGAGGAACAGGCCTGTGGTCTGCAGCAACCATCTGGCATTGGACAACGGCCACGTCCTTTGATCGTTGATTACTATCCAGCAAATGCAAGAGGAACTGATGATTTCGTAGAGGTATTATATACTTAATTATTCATAATTGAATATTCTCTTATTGAAAAACTAATAATTGCTTTCTCTTAATTTCAGAGAAGCTTTTAAATTTATATTTGGATGGAAATTTTCTTTTTTGATTTTATTTATTTAAAGTCATTATGCTACGAAAGAGCGCATATATGACTACAGATATATGATCCTATACAAGTAACATATAATAAAAATAAACTAAATCCCATTGCATTAACATTAGCATTGTATACTTTTCATTTTATTTATACAGACTTTCATTGTAGTGATGTTTTGAGATGTAACATATGGTTTTTACACTTTCATACTATATGGTCTACCCTTTTACTACCTCTAAATTATAATATCATGACTCTAAAGAAGTTTTATAAAATTTTGGCTTTTTATCTTAGGGGCATGGCAAGACATTTATTGGTTTTAAATGAGAGACTAGTATATTTTTATGATTGAAGAAGTCATGTAGTCCCTGTAAGACTCGCACTGTGCGAATTGTCATGAAGTGTCGCCTAAGTCTTGTTGAGGATTTCCACACGTGCATTCCGAACTTTACATGACGTTAACCATAACCAGTGAGACCGCAAAGATATAATGATTAGTTCTTCTCCGGTTGAGAAATGTGATTTATTTCCCGTTAAATTTATTACCTTCAAACTAAGCTTTCGAATTAATGTTATGGAAGTTATTGTAGAAATAAATCCCTTTCTACCCTCCCTGTAACATAATTCGGGAATTGGTGTGTTCCTAGGGTTGAACCTTGAGACTGTATGTCAAATCGTATGCTAATATTTTGCTTGGAAACATCAGTAGTTTGCTTGTAGCTTCTGTAGCAAGTTGATCTGCTCTATCGTTGCCTGATATTCCATAATATAAAGGAATCTCCCGTGAAATTTAATTTTTTATGCTTGCTACTTTTGGCCTTTAAGTTAACAATATTACAATTTTTCTTCTTATTTCGACGATAGTATCATTGGATTTAGCGGTGAAGCAAAGTTCTGTAAATGTTATGATTGGATTTTAATGGTTGCTAGGAATGATATAGCTATTGTTGGGATGTGAAAAAATTGATTTTAGTGACATATCAATTACTACACATTTGGCTGTAAAAGTTGCTGAGTTATTATCGAAGTTGCAGGTTTCACTGAAATTAATCTGTGGGCTTTCATAAAGATAGAGCAAGGCGGTCGGAGGGCCAGCGATACTCAGACATCGACGCATAGAAATTTATAATCTCCAACAATAGCTTTTAATAAGTTACTGAAAGAACTTGAGCAATTATTAATTGTATGTAATTTAAAGCAGAGTTTGTGTGAAATACTCATTATATGTAATATTTATATGTGCGGTAAATAGTTTATTTTATTGCGTAAATTTTAAGGATTACTCTCAAGAGTTTTATTTAAAAGTCTGACTTTAATAAGATTCGAAGTTTGACCGGAAAGAAGAATAATAATCTTGCGTAGTGAAAATACAAATAATAAGCTATTCTAATTCTGTATAATGATTATCGGTGTATTATAAGCGAAGTTAAACATGTTAACAGCCTGTTAGTAAACGTAAATGTTTTATGTGTCCAGGGTACCTGTCCGCCACAGTAGCACCTTTATTGTTAATTTTAGGGATAAAATAATTTGTTGGAAATGTTTTGTTGATGTCACAGTTGTTGTATACTTATAAAATGTTTGAATTTCATTAAAATTGATTTATTTTATACAGAACCTACATTATTTATTGAAGCATATATTATGCAATATGAATGGGTAGTTTATCAAAATTCTCTTTCAATCACACTTGATTAAGTATAACAAGCTCGTATAATACATGTAATAACATTTTTCTTTATATGTCGTAATTTAGAATACTAGATTTATATATACATTTTCTCTAACCATTCTCAAGGGCCACACGGTAATAGAATAATCTATTGAAAAAACATCGTGCATTGATTCAAATTATTTTGTAATAACACGAAGAATTACAATTGGTCAATAAACTATTTATTTCTTCAATAAACCAAATACCCCTCCTGCTTGAATTGTTTTATTCAAAGGCAATGGCTTAATCTCGCCGATCAATTTTAAATCATCTTCGGGAAGGTTTTCTTTGAGCCAAGCGTCAATGATTGGAAGATTTTTCTCACCCCACTCGGTCTCCTGCTTGATTCTCTTAAGAGCTTTCTTAATTATACTTTCGGCCGATTCGAATTCGCCAAATCGAACTGTATACAGGTCAGAGACCATGTCGTAACCTTCCTGGCTATTGAAAGACGAAGTAGCCGAATTAATAATGCCGTCCCAGAGGAAAGTTTTATTCTCGAATTTCTCCTTTACAAAATCCCAATTATCCTGTAGAAAATAGAAAAGTGTCTTATAACCGGCTGCGCCACCGGATAAAGTGCTGAATATCAGATGAATATCCGAATTCGTAAAGTTTTCATTTTGATCTAAAACCGTCACGTTCAGGAGCCTGAAAAATGATGATAAAAATGGTTAGAGGATCATCGGAGCAATCCTAATATTACACACACGCGTATATATGTATATGTACATATAGCATATATTCCAAAGTGAAAAATCACACGAATACCTTTCAATTTTGTAAGGGTCTTTGGGACAACCCGCTAATGTCTTGAGAAGATAAGTTCGCTCATTTTCCTTTCTCGCGGTATCGTTCAATGGGAAATTAATGACGCGTTGAAGTCCAAATTCCCATTCGTCTATGGTTCCCCATTTGAATACTGGACAAATGAATTCGTTGGCAATCCTGTAAATTTAGAAGGTATATTTTACAGCTTGTTTTTATTCGCTGGTAGTCCGAGGAAGAGTATATACTGACGGAATTCCGCTGTCTGGTTCTTCCTCTTCCAGCCATTTCTTGTATTGCTCTCTCGCTTCCTTAACGCATGGCTGATATCCGGCTCGACACAGGAAATTTTTAATTAATCCGCGCATATGTACTTGCCAATTGTGTATATTGGTGGGAACCTCTCCAGCCTGTGTTTCATTGATAATTTTTCCTAGCTCGGTATACAGAGGCGTCATCAGATTACGAACGTACGCCTGCGAAAATGAATTTCTTTCTTTCTCAAATAACGCTGTATTTCCTTCGGGTACTTGAAAAAAGAAAAAGGAAAGACAGAAGAAAGTGGAGTTTACCTCAAATTTCGGATACACGTAGGAGTTCTCTATGCGTCTTCCGATATGATCGATCATCGTGAAGACTGGTTCCCAGACCACGTGACTCTTTTCTTCTTTCAAGAAAAGGGTCATGTTGAGGGCAACGCTAAAGCAAAGTTCTCCAGCATATGCCAGATTCCAAGCATCGTGTAAAAGCTTCGCGCGGGTTAGTACAGGAATCGTACTGCGCTTAGGTCCCTGAAGAAACTGGGACAACATTTTCCAATTGCAAGAATCGTAATTAACCGGAAACATTCCTAAAAAGTTTCATATTTTAACCCGTCTCCCTCTCTCCCTCTCTCCCCCTCTCTCTTTCTCTCTGTCTCATAACAGACCTATTGGAGAACCCGGAAATGTGCATAACTCAAGACCAAACTGACAATGGGATTCAGAAATGAGATTCGCTGATAAGTGAAGAATATTTTACAATCTTTCAGTATAAACCATTACGATTAACGATTAATCAAAGAGTAGAATGTATCGTTTCGGTGCGTATATATGTATAGCGTGTATAACGCAATAATTTCTCACCTATTTCCTCCGGATTAACAATAATGAAATGATCTTTATCGGTGATGTCCTTGATGGTTTGATTCTTGGTTCCATTTCCGGTAGTCAGCCAGGTCAGAGGCTTGGTTTTCGAAAAGTCCAAGCTATTCTCAGAAAGCATCACTATTGGGATGCTCCATTGATAAATGTCAACGATTCCTGGTGTCAAGGACTCAAATGCGGCTGGTTTGCCATCTCTGAAGTATATATTCTGAAAATCAACGTTATAAGCAGATACGTTCGAGCCAGAGATTTCTAATAGAGCTGGTATATGGAAAATTTCGAGGAAGGAGTCACGCGTTATCCGCATCGATAAATCTGTTTCCGCTCATCCTTCCTGAGTTACCTTGCCAATGAGTTTTTGCGTGCGGTCAATTATATCGTTTCCATCGAACGATCTCGCGCACGGCTATAAACGAGAGAGGAGAACGGAACAACGACATTTGTGTAAATAAGAAGATGCTGCTGTTGCTTTGGAGCGTAATTACAGTGTAGTTACACGTGTTGTGTCACTCGTTCCAACGATCAACAAACGCTTCTGTGTCCCGGGCATTATGCAAATCTCTTGGACAAACGAAAATTTATCTATCGCCTTCTCCGAACAATGAATCACAGTCACGACTGTCTGTTATCTGACGATGCACTTATATATAACGGGTGGCTTTTTCAAAAGTATTCAACATGAATAAGTGGAAGTAACGAGCAATGATAAAATCTGCAGTTTTCCAAAGACACGTCTATTAACTTTTTACCTCGAGGGGGCTCTCAGGATAACCATAGAAAAATATTGTACATTCTGTAGGTCAGTTTCAGTTTTTTTTTTTTTTTTTTTTTTAGTGGAGCCACCAACGTTCTATTTTTTATTGCATATTCTAGTATACAGCGTATCTCGATGGCTTTTCAAAAATTACAATATGTTGCCTTTAAACCCGGCCGTTTGTTAGATATATATTTACTTTTGAAAAAATCACCCGGTATATGTTTACATATAAACACATATATACATAGGATAATTTTTCAAATATTTCTAGCGAACGGAAAGGATTTTTCTGTCGCGTTTAAAGCTGGCAGTGTCGAGCAAACGAAAAATATACCTTAGAGGTGGAATAAAAAACCAATTTTTTTCTCCTATATATTGTTAAAACGAAAATTGGAGTATTATGGCGGAGTTTTCCACCTAACCAGGCTAAAATAGGTAAATAATTTTCGTGTGCGTGAGACTAATAGTAGTCGCATACCGTGTACACAACACGGCCTCAAACGAGACATTATCCGTGAGAAAATCGATGATTCGTGCAATATAGGATTTTTACCAGTGCATCCTTTGTTCGCTTACCTGACTGAAAGTAACGTTTCCAGCATTGTAATCGCGAGTGACCGTGACAATTGGCAAACGATCACGATGGATCCAGACTCTGCTTATTTGGTAAATATCCAGCTCCTTCGATAAGCTCTTCGTCTCGTTTGCCACGTCGTTCAAATGATTGTAAATCTGACGCTCGAAAAATGTTCTGTTGCTGCAGTGAACCGAAAGATAGAGAAGCCAGAGAAATATTGCGTGTCTGTGGTAGAATAATAATTGCCAATAATTTAACGCGATCAAATTTAACTCACCCATTGGACTGCGCACAGATGAATTTCCTCATGGCTTTCCGGAAATTATCCTTGCCAAGAGTATAATTGAACATCCGGAAGAGCAACTCGGCTAAAGTTAAGGATAAAAGTTTGATTTTATTTATAAACATGTGTATGTTCCATGCGAATTCTCCCTCCCTTTCTATTACTTCCGGTACGTACTCTTGGCGGATTTAGCGTCGTCTCGAATTCCGTAGACTCTCGAGAATGGATCGACTTTTCCAAATTCGTAATAGAGGGAGTAGAGCATGGTGATTGGCCATTTCCCTTCCAATTCGTCGGGATTCAGCTGGAATTGGTAGTAGAGAAGAGAAAGAGTTATAAAGAAATTGTCAGCAATATAATTTGTTGCAAAGTGAAATTTACGTCGGACGTTGTCATGGCCGCTAGAAACGAGTTTAATGCTTTATTGACCGGTGCATCGCTCCACTCTTTCGGGGTTATGTATTGCCCGATCCACTGATAGATCAATTCGTAGGCAATATTCCAAACGTGATCCTTCAGTAATTGCTCTTTCCTGTTTCAATGATTCTAATATTAGACACGACATACGTCAATGACACGTGGAAGGCTGCATCATCGAGGAATAGGACGAATCATTTGGCCTGTACTCACGTGAAATAGACTATGCCCCAGTTGTCGAAAGATTTTTCAGCCCCGACGTGTCCTGGATAGGCGACAATGTCTAGCTTCGGTAATCCAATCGAGCTGTTGAAATAATTCTGCAGGTAATTATAGATCATGACGATCTTCTCCGGAACCTTTTTATCCTTCAGCAACTGCACGATCTCCTTCGGAGCCCAGAATTGAACATCCAGTTGTTCGCCGTTGATTTTATTAACGGGCAGGGTCGAGGCGAAACCATCGAATTGCGAAATGAAAAGACCCAATTGATAGGTCGCCATTAACGGAGTTTTCTGGAATTCGTGCCACACGGCGTTTGGTTCATTGGCTCTTAAAAATCAAAACAAAAAAAAAAGGGAAAAGAAATAAGAGAAAATTTCGCATGAGTATTGATAACGCAAGTCGATTGATAACTAGGATCGAACGTTGGAATGGAGCACTTACATTTTGGTGATCTTCTCGAGAGGAACGTTCGATCGTGCGACGTCATTTATCGAACGTTTGACGTTTAATTTAAAAGTTGCTTTGTACCCTGGATCGTCCATGCAAGGGAACATGGTCGAAGCGTAGTTCAGCCGGAGATTCGTGGCGTAGAATGAATCGTGCCTGGGATAAAATTGAGGAAAAAAAGAAAGAAGAAGCACAGGAGAGAGAAATATGAAGCAACGAGTGTGAAGATTTAGCTGAAATTTACCGCTCTTGCTTCCAAAGATAATAATCTTCCTTGAAGAAGCCTACTCCGTTGCTGGTAAGGTTCGCGGTGTATTTAATGTCAATCGTGCAACTTTCGTTGACTCGCATCAGGTGTTCCAGGACGATCACGAAAAAGTTTCGATTGGTCTTCATGAGTCGACCCATTTCCGCGATGTGGACGACCAGCGATGCAGGATCGGTTTTGCTTCAACAGATTTTATCTTTAATCTACTTTGTCTCTCGGTAACAATCCATTTTATTACTATACATTTGAGGAAATCGCGTTGCTCGTCTAGATTCGAAGAAATCTTTTCGTAAAACTATCATATACGCACTGAAAATGCAAAAGTTTTATATTTCATCAGAAAAATTTGTAGCGACTGTCTACAACATTATTCCTTTATCCGCGAATAAACTTTGCGAGAAGCGATACATCTAAAGAAATAATTTCTAATGGAAATAATTAACACGATTATAATGAATACGTGGAAAGTGACTACGAGTGTTTATGTTGAAATATATACGCAACTCTGGAGTTGACATTGTATCGAAATAGCTCACTTTGGATTGATCTCGACGATTCTAACATCCGAATCTTCGATGATCATGTCAGGATCAGCATTGAGGACTATTTGGTCCCCTTTCTCCGACCAAGTAACGTTGATTTTAACTCGGCCTTTTAATTTATTTTCCGCCAATCGAGGCTCGATCTCCAATTCGTAGCTCGTGGCTATGACATCCTTGGGCAGGCGATTTTTTCTCTCGGACAGGAGTTGCTGGACGTCGTTCAAGCTGATGGAGCGTTCAGCCCTCGATGTCTATCGGAGAGAATCACACGATTGATATGATCGAGTCTCTCGAAAACGATATCGATTAGAAATTTGTCGTCGTTCACTCACTATTTTCGTTGCATGGCTAAACCGTATGGATAATCCCAGTATCAGGAGGAGGACTCCCGAATAAGCTATCAGGAAGGAATTGCCCCTCATGGCTCGTCCTCCAGTGCTGTCTATGGTGAGCGAAGAGTAAAATCGACCGTTCTCCTCTTCTGTATAAAATACGCGAATAATGAAAAACCTCGCTAATTCCCGGACTGTATCCAAGTGCTGGCAAAGCGCGCTGTGGCTTCAACAGGGACGTAGATGGCGATATTCGAGGAATTAGAGAATCGGGATTAGGAACGGGAACGGGACCAGCTCGCTGTAGTCCCGAGGGGCGGCGACCTGTATACGAGGGCGCCCGTCTGCCAACTGCTAAACGTTAAGAGAGTTGCGCGATCTAGATCGGAATAAAACTTGGGTGGACCCCTCGTTGTACACGGTGTACAGGGGGGGGGGGGGGTTGTGCAGATGAGACTGGGCCGGCCGCGAAGTCGGTGCCGCTCTGGTGCCATTTACGGTTACGCTGGCGCAGCAATCTTAAGCCGATTATTCAATTTACGCTTTGCAGACGTCACACAAAAGGGCCTAATCGTCCCCCCTAACTTGTATCCGCTCTGCGTCAATGCTACACACCCTCCGTCCTCTCGCACATATCCCAATAACGCTTGCAATTAACGGAGCAACGCTGGTGCACGCGCCCGCGCGCCCTCGCTCGCTCCTCTCCTGTTTTTCCTTCCTCCCCCATTTCACCCACTTTCAATCCGATATCGCCATAACCTCCCTCCCCATATACGCGATAAGAAATTATTTATTGTTTTTTCGACCCAGATTCCAACTCGATCCAACTTGGCAAAGCGCTGTGCATCCCTTTGCAGAGGGGAGGCCGGAGCTTCGAAAAAAGGCTACTCGATCTAATTGGCCAAGTTTCTTGCCGAGCTCGAGAGAAAACTTTACTTTCTTCCTTCCTTCTACATATACACTTTCGCCTTAATTTTCTTTCCCTTGCGGAATTTTACGAGGGACTGAGAAGAAAGAAGTTCATTTTGTGATCGATCGCGCAAGATTTTCGCGGTTCGAATCACTAATCGAGAGGGCAGTTGTTTTTCTTCTTCGGGAAGCTGGAAGAAGCTCGTCTCTCGCGCACTTGGTGGTGCATGGGTGAGGTGTCTCGATCTGCTTGGGACACGTATAGATTAAATACTTTAAGCGACCGAGTTCGCTCTCTCGGCCGCGGCGACCGAGTCTCGCTCCGGTAATTGCAGTTATCGCGCCAATCTCAATCTCTCGCTGCTGGACAATTGATAGGATAGCTCTGATGCTCGTAGAGTCCGCTGGTAAAGCGTAACAGCCCTCAATCACCAACTCCGACGCATCATCGGCCAAAATTGAGCCACGTGCTGCACCTGATTGCCCTAATACAACTGATCTGTTTCTGCTTGGCCCCAACCATAGCCCAAATCACATCGTAAATCGTTCTGCTAATGCGGATATTAACGTTACCCCCCCCCCTCCCCCCTCCCTCTCACTCTATATTATATTTCTGCAATGCTTTGTATTCGAAAATTGTCTTGTTTTTCCATTACACAGCCATTCGAATATTTTCGAGTCTTCTGCATGTGTAAACTAGCCTCGCTGCATGTTCGCCATTTTATACACCATAGTGCTATCTGACACGTTACACTTGGCTGAATCTATTAATGGGTAAATTACCAAGGAAGACTCTGTTGAACGGCAGTTTAGACATACGAATTGCTTTTATTAGACTTCCACATCTTGTTTTCTCCAACTGTGACGAGTATCGAGACAGTTTGGCGTTTTCATATTGCGACATTTTCTCCCAACGAGAAAAGAGTATCGCTATAGACGAACAATGCAACGGCCTGGTTAAGTTTCTCGAGATAACGCTAGATTACGAGAACGCGAGACGTTCCATTTTTACGATCGGTCTTCCTGTGTGTTTCGTCAGGTTCTCAAAGAAAAACAGAAAAAAAAGAGAAACAAGAAAGAGTAGAAAAAGACTACGCGGGAGGTTATGAACGACGATTGAAGAATTTAATCTTAACTCGTCTTGGTACGTTTCTCTACCTCGTTTTCTGTAAATAAAAAATTATTACTTGTCGAATAAAATGTGTTAACCAAGTGAGGAATGTTTGCAGGTGGCAATAGTCCATCGTAATAATGAAAAGTTTCTGTATTACTGTTATTGAGATAGTTGAATGAAAATTATGAGAAGAGGAAGAAGGAAGAGGAGGAGGAGGAGGAGAAGAGTAGAAGGAGAATATGAATTGGTGGAAGATTGAAGAGTTGGGAGGGGGAAAGAGGAATTATGAAGGAAAATCTGTGTGGATGAGGAGGGAGGAAAGAGAAGAGAAGTGGCAGGAGTGTAGAGTACTAGAAGGAGAAGGAAGAACAAGGGGAGGGGATTTGCCTGCCTGCACCGTGCTTCGAAGCTGCCTGCAGCATCCTCGTATATACGGTTTCGCAGGTAGAACAGGTAGAACGATTAATTGTATTGCGACTACCTGCACGTAGTACCACCTGGACGGGCATAGATGTGAAACCGCCGAGACTTACGCAAAGCTGCAAATCCGGTCATTTCCTTAACCGGATTACCCAAACACTGTTCTGCTCCTCGTTTCCTCTCAGTCTCTCAACTATTCTCGTGTTTTGCTCAAAGAGACAAAAAACTCAAATCTTTTTACTCACCTATCCTTAGTGTAGATTTAGTGAGGCTATCATGAGGCGTGGATCGATTACCACATGGGAACCGTACGCTCGAAGAAGCTGTAAGTTTATTTGCTACATTTTTCAATTAATATTAATTGCTCCTACGCTATTATTAATTGTTATACATATTGTACTATATATTTCGCCGATTGCCTTCTTTCGTACAGCAGGATTAAGCTTAGGATTCTCTTGAGCAAGAAGAATCCAGTGTAAACCGTTGACAGTGTAGCTGTAAAGCTTCGAGAAAAAGTGCTTTCAATTATATAATTCGCGTAATTCATACGTTGCGAATCTTAGAAGCCAAACGCGGTAATATTCATTAGGCACCCATCACTGTTTTTACGTAACTCAATTAAGTTTTATGCGAGAGCTTACTCAACCAGGCTTAAAATGCAAGCGAAACTCGTTATAAACATCTTCATCGTGAATCTTCTACCGTAACTCTCATGGACAAATATATTTTTACTATTTACTGTCAGGATAAAAAATGCACTTGGCAATTTCGAGCATTTGGGATTTAAAGTAGTTTGTATTATCATTGTCTTTTTTTTTTTTAATTTAGGGAATAAAATTAGTGCGAAAGAATTGGGTTAAATGAATGAGAGAGAAAAGTTTTGGCAAAATTTAGTGAGAATTGTTTAGGGATTTTGTAACGAGTTGAAAAATGTGTACGAAACAAAGAGGTGATATTTATATTTGATTAGCAGGCTACGTGCGTGTACATAGGCAGATTACGCGTGCTTTATCAACGATACGCACGGACGTCGCGTTTTAAATTGAAACGACCGCGCGTACCTCGGCGACCCTTCAACGATTTTATGTCGCAGTATAGAGCATCATATACGTCACAGTCTAGCTATGCTTTCAAATAGCTCATTTTCATCAAATTCCATCAATTATAATGCTGGCATTTCTTCCCCATTAATTTCACACTCACTTCCTTATTTCCAGCAATTGTCCCTTATTTCAACAATTCCTTCGTTTAATTATTATTCTTATATTAATAATTTATTACACACACAATTATTAGTCAATTCTTCATATAAAAATAGAAATTTTCGTTTGATATACGAATGGATGACGCGGGATTGTAAAAATAAAGTGAATTCAAGCAAATTTTCAGCTAGTACTTTAATCACGATGGGCCAACTACGAATCCCCACGGTAATCATAACTTTGCCTGCCGGTTTCGCCATCTCCTGCATTTTAATAGGCTCTAAAAAATATATATGCTACTCTCCTCGCGAACAAAACATTGGACACCGTAAATATTCTCTCGTATTTATAACAATAATCACAAGGACCAAGATTGTACGAAGAGTATACAATTCGGATTTATTTATGTTAAATTTAATGTCCAAAATATCAGCGATAATGTTCTAAATGGTATGTGCAATATTCAATATAATAGTTGCAAAAATCAAAGGAAAATTTAGTTTGAAATAAAATAAACGTGGAACTTCTGTTTCATTCGTTTCCGGCTATTATGTTATGCTACCTGTAGTATAGTAACAAGACTGATTGCGCTTCTGCGTTGTTATTGACTTGTACGCCGTTTAATTGAGTTTAATTCTGTCGCTATCTTTCAGCAAGATCTTTTTAATCGCAATTCTGGAAAAGAAGCTGTATTTGGATAGATTTAAAAGCGAAATTAATCGTACATTATTGTCAGACGTTTACTGCAAAGTTTGCATTAGTTTCTTGCACGTGCTTTCTCTTCCGGCAATTACATTAATAACATCGTAAAGCTGCATTGTGTCTGATATTAGCTGTAGTATTCTTATAGTCGAGTGCTATGGCATTATTCTTATGCGCTAGATTTTGCTACCGATATATTATATAATATTTTTGAAGTTTGTAGCTCGCACGAAAGAGAGCTCGACAGATCCACGCTAACGGTCTTAATGACAGAGCTGCTGGGTAATTTATGCGTGCTGCTAATTGTTAATTCATTACTGCTTTCTGAATCAAAGCCCCGTGCAAGTGTAAACACTTATTAATTCCCTCTTTTTGCGAATTACGAAAATCGTGTAGCTATACGATGATATTATTTTGATTTGCGAGCACATTGTCCGTCGAGATACTTGCAACGAAAATATATAATTGTCTTGAAAATATTTCTCTTGTCGATTAATTTAATAAAATAGTGCTCTTTTGTACAGTTTTACACGATGTTTACAAGTATATAGTGTATACAAGAGATACAAGATTAGCTGTTGTTATTTGAAAAATCGTATTTGTAGATCTCTGTACAGTGCTTAGAGAAAAAATATTTTAATCATCTCCAAGGTTTTTCACTCGATGAAACATAGCTAGAGCAATTTATATCGACTAATTTTAGTTCTGAATGTTTGTTTAATTGTGATCAATGTGTAAAAATTGTACTACTAGAATTTCCTATAGGTACGAATTAATCTCACACCCAGTATATTAGCAACGTTTATAGCATTGAACGAACTCCAGCGAGTCGAATGCTATCGCCTCTGCTAACGATTATGTGAATGCTCAAGTTAATACGTGGTCAACGCAGAGGGGACCTTGAGTTGATTTTTTGACGCATTTACGAGCGCTTAGCTCCCTCTGTCTAGTTCAGCTTCTCGCATATGTTTCGTCCTGCGTCTCGTCAAATATATTTTATAACGTACTCTAAATTCCGCTATTCGATTCCTCAAAATTTACGAGGACCGAAGAGACTCAAGAATGCGATACTACAATTATTTTATCTATATACATGTTTGATCGTTATTTCTTTGCAGCCAGTTGAACATGCTTTTGTTAAACTCTTTACTGATAAAAATTTGCATGTTTTTTTTTATTTTATATTATATTCACTATGTGATCATATTAAAATTTTGTTGTCAATGATGGATGAATTTTACAGCCGCCAATATGGGGCAATTGAACTCTGGCAGCAGGACAGAGTTCGTACCGGGCGATATCAAATGCCACAGAGATGGTGGCTGTTTCATATCTTACAAGAAGGCTGCAATTATATCTGTTATTGTCACTGTGTGCACCATAGCGATCGCTACGATTGTCTGGCGTCTCAGCTCACTGCCGAGTAAAAAAGTAAGAAATTTTCCGAATTCCCCGAACGTAAGAATAAGAAAGTGACATTTACTGTTGTACACTCGGAGCAATATTGCCACAGTGTGTCTCGCATCGCTGAATTTCTCGTACATCAAATGTTAGATGATTTTCGGATAAAATAATTATAGGTACACGATGCCCATGAGTTAATTACGGACGAAGTTGTTGAAGAGGAAGTTGCTGCGCAAAGTCTGGTCTCACCTTCCATTCACCCATCGCGATATATTCTCGAATTAGCACCGGTAATCGAGAATGATACACCGACGATGTTCAAAGGGCGCGTTATCATCGATTTTCACGTATCGTCAGTTATAAACACGATATCCCTTAATGGAAGAAATATATCGGTGAAGCACTACAAACTATCGAGAAGGGAGAATAAAGTGGAAATACCAGCAAAAGTCAGACGAAAAAGGCATGCCGAAAATAAACAAATTTCGAGGGGCTCAACGGTGCTCGATGGTAATGTTTTTAAAACTTCTAATTTTAAGCTCATATTTGCAATAAAGCGTTTCAATGTTATTCCCGAGATTACCGATAAAAACTGTCAATAGCAGAAACGTCATTTTCTAATTCTCCAACGATCGAGCAAGAAGAACGAGATAAAACTGTATCTATCAACGAGGAATCTGCCCAATGGTTACCAAGTCTGGAAATCGAGAGATTAGAAGATTCTATGGGAATGGAAAATGAAAATCAATCATCCCGAATGGAAGAAGCATCGAAAGATTCCAATGAGATTAAAATTAAAGAAATGCTAGTGGATAATGTCACAGATCTTATTACTCTAAGACCATTTCAGCATTTTCATCAAGGATATTACACTCTTGATATCGATTACGAAGTTTTAATGGATTATCAAGCTTTGTACGTGGCGAATCACAGCAGTAATGACAAAGCTAGGTAAATTGTGTCATTTTAAGGGAGGAAAATTATTTATTCAGAAGTATTAGAGATTCGATCGATCGATTTGCTTTCAGTAAATGGTTCGTCATGACGAATTTAAAGCCCATTGGTGCCAGATCATTGTTTCCACTCTTTGATGACGTAAGGCTTAAGTCTTCTTTCCACGTATCCATATCTCACCCAAAAGACATGAGAGCCCTTGCAAACATGCCCGTTACTACTTTTCGAGAAACGTAAGTATTGCATATATATATATATACATATTTATGTACTGCAAAATGCATTCGACTCTTTCGTACAAAAGTATACTTGGCATCGCTTTCAAGCTTACCGAACCGAGTTTTTCCAAGGAATGAATTCATCTCGTTTCAGCACCAACAATTGGATTATCGAAACTTTTGAAGAAACTACACTGCTATCCCCACATAACTTGGGTTTCGTAATAGGTCAGATGCAAGTTTTGCATGAATTTAAACATTCGAGCATCAACAATACTCCGGTAGAATTTTGGGGCCACTTTGGAAACCCTGGAGAACTTTATTTAACCGACAAAATTAGTGAGTCTGTAGCTCTTTTGGTGGAGCGATTCTCCTTGCCGTATCCATTCCCCAAATTAGATTTCGTAGCTGTACCACCAACTATCAGTAACAATGTTGGCAATCCAGGATTAATTTCACTCAAGTGAGTATTATCTGGTATAACGTCTCTAGGATATATATATATATATATATATATATATATATATATATATATAGATATGCTAACAATCATATCGCAAGAAAAAATCTATATATAACTTTCTCAAAAACACATGTACAAATCTGAAGCAATTGGGTAAAACCAAATAAATCCAATATTACAGCGAGCCAAACTGTTATTGAACAACTTTCTTCTATCGTAGCGTTATATTTAACTAAAAATTGATAGTTGAATTCTGTAAAGCTTCATCAAAGTGTATCAAAGCATGAATTATATTTTTGAGGTAAACTTTCGAAGGAATGTTTGGAAAAAATCAAACAGATTTATTTAGTACTATTCGATTGAAATGGATTTATCTGGCTTTGTTCGATTACTTCGCAATTATAAAAATGATATTTGTTCAATTATGAGAAAATAATTAATTCTAATCAATATATTCCATGTGTAAAAGGGATCTAATTATCGGTCAACAGGGACTGCTTGTTTTATGCCACGACACAATCCACGCAAATTGAAAAAGTCAGCTCGTTAAAGGCAATGGTCCATTTTCTGGGAGAGCAGTGGTTGGGTGGTAAAGTGACCATGAGGAATTGGACCGATCAGTGGATCTTCGAAGGTTCACTCATCTACTTGGAGCACGAGTTAATTGAAAAAGCAAGGCAGACACTTATTACTCTTGATTAAGCATTATTTTCACTATTGCCTTCATAAGATTATATTTTCAGATAGATCCAACATTCGAGTCCAGTTGTTGCTTTGCCGCCGAGGTACAAGCGATAGCGATGGACTCTGACAGCTACAGTGTCTCTCCCTCCCTTCAATCTGACGTTAATCCTCTTTATCTGGCTATTCCCTCCACCAAAGACCTCTACAAGAAAGGTAAATGTCATCCGAGGGATCAAGAACTTTGCTCCGTCGAGTTCCTTCTACAAATCATAGGAAATAGTATCTTTAAAAAAATTCTGCCTTTTAATATCTCGTACATATAATAGCTTAATAAGTTTTATTAAACCATTACTTGCATTTTGCCCGCTTCTTTATAGGTGCATGCATAATCGGAATGTTGCATGGTATAATAGAGAGTTCTACCTTTTGGAACGGTTACAGGAAATTCCTAGCAAGGTGGTGGGTATACTGCACATGAAATTCCTATTTCTTTTCCATTGTTTATTCTTCGTTTCTTACTTCGTCGTTCTTCATACTATATCGTTATATAAAATACAGTGCTCCTTTTTAAGAGCAAAAACGCCACACACACACACATACACACATTGTATGCTGTATGATTACTAAAGTTTGCACTGTTTTGTCGCACACTCTAGGAATGATGAGGCTGCAGATTCCAAGTCTTTCTGGAGTTTTATGAGCGAGGAGCATGGAAACCTTGCCGATGGACAAAACTTGAAAGATTTGATGAGTCCGTGGACCACTCAAAGTGGATACCCCATTGTAAGCGTCACGAGAGATTATGAGACAGCATCCATCTCCGTTCATCAGGTATTCCTCGTTATATTTTTAATTTACCGTACTCGTTTAATCGTCCTTTTCAATATGTTAATGTTAGTTTATTTTTCATTTAGACCCAATTCTCGTATGACGTATTGCCCGACGAGGATGATCACATGTGGAATATATTTTTAACATTTGTCGATGAGTACGGTGATTGGTCCTCACCCCGAAGCGATTGGTTGCATGGGGAATCTATAAGATTAGACAACATAACACAAACAGGAAATCAATCTTGGATCGTGTTTAATGTCAACAAAACTGGTGAGATTGATTCGATGTCATGCAAATACCATTAAAATTGGCAGAGGACGAAAATGTAAACAGGCACTTTGAAAGTGATGAAAGTTTGGGTGAATTTAATCTGTAAATAAGACAGAACTAAACATATGTTGTTAATTTTTTTTTTAGAGGATTTCTATGTGGAATTTAATTATTTTTCTAACTGCTTGTAACCGAACGTTTTAACCTGGAAATATTTTTAAAGGCTTTTATCGAGTTAACTACGACGACACTAATTGGTGGCTTTTAGTGGCAGCTCTCGAGAAAAATCATGAAAGTTTTCCGCCAGAAACGAGAGCTTCGCTTATCGACGACGTTTTCAGTCTTGCAGCAGCTGGCTTGGTGAAATATGAGATTGCAATGAACGTTATAAATTATATGCCACTTAAGGAAAGACACTATGCTCCCTGGGCGGTCTTGATGTACCAGTTACACAAGCTTAATCTAATAATGTACGACACTTATGCTTATGGTGACTTTCAGGTAAACACATATAGTATATTTTATAGCTGTGAATATTTTAGTAGCACAAACATCATTATAATAACAAATAAATTAATCATTGATTTCTATACCTTTCATTTGCAGAAATTTGTACTGCAATTTATTTCACCCCTGTACAGCGAGGTCTCTTCAGCAATAAAAAGTGCAGACTTACTCGGTGTCTTGGTGATACAATCGGCATGTAATTTCGAACATACGAGTTGCTCCAGTTGGGCCAGAAAATTATTCGTAAGAATAAAGACTGACGCTTCCATATTAGCCACGTAAGTAGAGATTTGTAGATTCGGCTTTTATCGTCCATTAATAAAACTTTATGGAAACATCAGGCCATGCTCCTTTTTCCAGTATGCCAGCTTATCTTCGTGAAACAATTTACTGTACTGTAGCAAAAGATGGTGGTCGTGATGAGTGGCATTATCTTTTAGAAAATGCTGCTAAAACTTTTAATAAAGAAGAAAAGATTCGTTTGCTGTCATCTTTCGCCTGTTTCGAAGCACCTTGGATATTAAAATCGTAATAAAGGATTATTACATCTAACCCATTATTAAAAAATTATATTAAAAACGGAGATAATTAATCTACAACCTTACTTCGTTGCAGAACGCTTAATGAAATTGTGTACGGTAACAAATTCACCAATGATGAAGTGGAAATAATTCTCGAAGCTTTTCCCAAACACCCTGCAGCTGTTCGTATTGCTTATAATTATGTTCATGGCAATTGGAACGGTATTCTCAAAAAGTAAGTTAATCATTTAACATTTATAAAAAAAGTTTTAGAGGTATAATCCCTTGTTGAGAAACGAAAATATTTTTCGTAGATTCTCCAAGTCCATCGCAGTCCTGAAATATTTCGTTGCTGCCATGGCTAACGGTTTGTCGAGTGAGCAGGATCTCGAAGATGTGAGCGAATACCCCTCGAATTAAATTCCAAACAAAAAGGATTCTTATTTTGTTATTCTCTTTCATTTTTTACATTTACAAATTAAACTTTTCAGCTTAACAACTTTAGAGAAGAGAATTATGATAGTATGAAAAATACGAGGCACGCTGTAGGAATTGTCGAAGCAAAGGCTAAATTTTTCACTTTGTGGGCAAACAACTCCCTGCCGGAACTGCACAATTGCTTGAAAGATTACAAAGGTTTTGAAATATCTGAAGAACCAGTGGCAGTATGAGATCGAGGCAAACGAGAGTAGACAATTACAGTAGAACGACCCGACCCGTTCATTATAAAAAATTAAAACTTTGGAAACCGCGATAGCAAATGTATGTACATATATAAGGAATAAATAATTAAATAGGCAATAAAATGTATAGCCTAGCCATATAATATTAATCGTATTTAATACTGAATAACGAACATATAATTATATTGCAATTAAAGTGCACTAGACTGGAGATGTTGATAAGTTAGTCGATTGAACAAACTCTAAAATTATTTAACATATAGAGACTAAGGATTTGGCTATAAGGAAATAGAGAAACAAGATTTTTCTACGACAACAAGTTTTATTCTCCGAATGCTTTTTTCAAGCATAATTACAAAACGAAGCAACAAGAATATCGTTCTTATATCATATAGTCTTAGAACGACAATTGTTTATAATTAATAGGTACATATTTAACAAACGATATACATAATAATTGTATCTAACGGTAATAATTATTATTAATCAATCGTTATCGTTATTTTTATTTCGTCAATAACGTACGCTATTGCTAACGGTATACTCGTTAACTATTTCATCGTTTTAATATATATTCTATATTATATGTATATTAACATTATTCGTACGATCCGTATTATAATTTACTAAATTTTTTAAACATTTCATTCGTAATCTACATGTAATTACACTACGCGACATTTTATAAGGTTTGGATGATTATCGAAGGAATTCCATAGATCAGCTTCCGAGAATTTTTTAAATTATAAATATTGCAAAGTCATTGTAATCGTGCAAATTAAGTTTTATCCGATAAATTATAGATATGTATGTATATATGTTTGGTACTCGCCGAGAGATGGAAGGTGGTAATGAGACCAGACGGAGAAAGGTTCGATGAATAAATGTGAATCATGGATCAACTGTTGTGTATTTTTGCAAATTTTTCAAACCTTTAACCACGAATTGGCCATTTCATCCAGATTATGGAAATCACACTCTTCCTAGGCAATCCAATCGGAATTTGCATAGCGACTGATGTGCATATACGCAGGCTCCACTTAAAATCTCCATTCAGTTGATTTGCATAGATTCTAAAAGTTGCGTAGTCTCCATGCAAATTTTCAGATTCGATCCTATAACTTGTACCTAATATAATATACCTACGTTAGGGAGTTATACGCGGTAGTTATGAACCATTAATTCAGCCGAGTGTTCAAGAAAAGACTGTGTGTGTGTGTGTGTGAGATTCGTTAATTTATATAGGTATGCTTTACTATCTTTAGTCAAAATTGAGCATATGCGTCCATTTGGTTTTCTTCAAACGTATGCAAATGCCGTATTGCTGATTGGATTAGAGGCGAACGATAATCATGATGATTTTAAGCAGTCGCGTATGGTTATAGCGAGAAATCACGAATTTTTTATCTACTATTATATATATATAATAATTTTCTCCGCTGCCTTTTTAATTTCTCGCTCCACTTGGTAAACAATTTTCACTGGACCCAATAATATTTGTCATCGTTTGCGTAAATGACGAAAATTTGGTGTACAAGTGCTAATTCAATTTTATCTCGCATAAAATTTATCGCGAAGCTGATGTATTAAAACTTCGTTGAATGCTACAAAAACTTAACGATACATTTATGATTATACATCGAACAGTGAAATTCGTACTTATATTTCAAGTGATTCCCACGTTTTGTTAACGAGTAGATTTTTTTTAACTTGTAGAAAAAGCTAATTCAGAATCCGATAAAACCATTGTCTTTTGTAATTCGTAAAAGTGACTGAAATAAGATAATCTGTTCTCCGATAATTAAAAAATATTCATGTCTGTATACGAAAAGTACTTTTCGAGTCCAGTGAGATATCTTCCTCGCGCAAAAATCATTCCCTTTTTACAGAAAACGAAAGTACAGTATTTTACCATCGAGTTTGTTTTCGCTATTAATGACTATTTACAAAATATTTACAACTTATTGGCTAATCGTTCTAACAAACTATAAATTTTGATGCGCATATTTTTTGTCTCTCCCTAAATGTATGCTACAAAATACACTTTCGTATATTATATATTTAATTCATCCAGCAGTAATTAACAACCTGCAAATGTAAAATTGCACTGTACGTACGATATTTCTTCAATGATAAGGGAGAAAAATGGTTTCCCATGATTCGTATAGGCATATATATATATAATAATAGTAACAGGGTATAGCAGTGATGGGAATACCCGGTAAGTATTGGGTTACTTTTGAATCGGTCGATGGGTGCAGGATGCGTACGAAACTCCAGTGGTCGCTGGATAGCATAATAATGCAGCAGTAACGAGGATTAATGTTTATTAATTACTGTGCTCTCGCTTAAAATTGATTATACCACCACGGCACGCGACGAGGTGCTCGCGTCGTTGATCCATTGCAATAAATAACGCGATGCAAGGATAGGAATTGTGTGCGTTTCTTCAGCTATGAATAAGCAGTCCCAAGCTGCGCGGCTGATCGTTCGTGAGAAAAATCGGACCAATTCTGCGGTCGAACAAATTTGACTAGAAAGAATTTTTCTTAGGATACATTTGTATTATTAACGTGCATACTTGTTAAACATTGCATCGAGTGACACACATTTTTCTCTCCACAAACATTTTATTCTCTTCTTTCTTATTCTATTCATACGACGCACCGTTCTCTCCACACGTTTATAGCACAATATTTTCGTCTATATAGTTATTCGTGTGCTCATCGCTAGCTCATTATGCATTTGCGAAAAATATATAATATGCGGGGTACACGTTTAGGCTATTATTATTACTCGCTTTTTTCTTGTAAAAACTTAGGCCAGCCAACTACTTTTCGTTTGAACGTACGCTTTTCTCAGATATCCCCTGTGGGAAAGTATCAAGTTTCTCGGTCTCTTTTAGTTAGCGCTGACCTTGATAAAAATATTTCTCTATCGAGCTTTATCGTACGAAATATGTATATTTGTATATTATATTCTTATTATACGCGTATGTGTCGAAGAGATTCTTTATTTTTTTTCCTTTAAGAAGAATAAGATTTTGTGGTCACGCGATATTGCAAGTCTCTTTGTTATAATTCTTTTTTCTTTGACAAATTCCCCATTTTTTCGTATCGCATTAGAGGGTCTATTAATATTGGAACAATTATGTTTTGTATAACCGGGATGAGAAGAAAGTGGAGAGAGAGAGAGAGAGAGAGAGAGAGAGAGAGAGAGAGAGTTTGGAAATTAATGTCAGAAAGATTGAAAAGAATTTAATTGTTTTCGATAGGTTTCCTGTTATTTTATTTTCTGTTTGTTGTAAAATCATCAAATTTGATTGATCTGTATGCTTATCGATCGACGTTGCATGAAAACGTGGTGAATTTTTTGAAAGCCTGCGGGAAAAACGATTAATCAAGAGGTTGACGGTTTAATGGAGATCTATAAACCTCTGTATAGTGGCAGTATATAGTTAATGGAAACAAGACTTTCCATTATACATATATTTACAATTCAACGCGGTGTATCTTTTCATATAATTGCAAAAAACGTTGGAGAAAAGTGACAAAATATCCACTGACGAAGGAGGGTCAGCGTAAAATACTAACCCGAAAATTTTACGTGCAACTTAACTCGATATCCGATAAAAAAAATCTTGTGCTTGTTTCGTAAAAAATATTTCGCTGAGAAAACCTCGTGGATTTCTTACACGTTTTCCTTGTTTTTTGGAGGCTCCAACGTTTGCTGCATTTACACACTGACGGAAGTTGAAGAAACACGTGTGTATATATATACCGTAGTCGTGGAAATTTGTTCAGTCGAGTTCGGTTTTCCATTTGGGAAATTGGCGAATACAGAATTGTTTCTCGAGAGCGACGAGCGCGTTCGGTGGATTCAAAGATTTCTCACGACACGTACGGTATATCTGTCATTTCGGTCTGTCAGTGCGCGTTAATCCATCATGAATGAGCTTACACGAACCATTTATAGTCGGCTAAAAAACTTAACGACGATTCACAGTGACATCGACGAACTACGGCATTGAACAACGGCGTCAATTGGTTGTTCAATTCTCTACAACTATCAGCTTTAGAATTCGTATGCTTTACTTGTTCTTATCCTACTATCGGTTATCAATATATATGTATATACCGTCTCTCTCGCGTGCACCATTTTTCTTTTTACAAAATACAATATTCTCACACAGGGATAAAGTATATCGCGATAATAACGCCGTCCCTCGAACTTGCGCAGCGCGTTCCATTCTCCAAAATAGAATCTATGTTTTTTACGAAATGGCCTTTCCGCAATCCATTAAGGGCCGAATGTCAAGAAAATTGAGCATTGCAAGAAACGGTTTGTCGCGTGTTAAAGAGGGATACGTGATATTGGAAGAAAAGAGCCTCCTTGCACGATCGTATATTTTATGTACAAGCGAAAATTTCCTTTAAGCGTGTCGAAATGGTGGTATGTACAACAATAATCGAGCTAATGCTAAAGAAAATTTATACAAATCTTACATTATATGTGTGTAAGCTGGTTGCGACGCGAGTGAAAGTATTATACCAAAGACATTTTACACTGTACAGGACCAAATGCTGGGGACAGCAAATTCAAGGGACTTGGTCGCCTGTATACTATACATATATACTATATATTATATGTATAATATAGTATGCATATAATATATTTAGCGATAATAATATGGCGCGCGTCTTTTCATCGTTATACAATTCTTAATGATACGCAACGTACAAACGGATACGTAGCTAATTTGCACTATGCCTATAATTGGTTACGACTTAAAATATTTCCCTACTTCTAGCTTTGTGTGTCCCACAATCATTTAGCTACATAGTGATGTATACCGTATAGTATTTGTATAGGGTTTTTTTTTTATATGTATCTAATAGTCGAGGGTGGGCAACGTGTGTACAAAACATACGTATAATTCATATACATATATATTTACGTAATATATACCTTTACATCGTTTATCTACTATTTTCAAATATTCAAATTCGTATTTCAATAGGCGCGTGTCGAAATTTACGACTTCATAGTTGTACCGTTCCGTATATCGGCAGCCTATATACTGCTTTAATGATAAATTATAGTACAATACTGTTAATTAGTCGCTTCTATAAGTTACCAAATTATTAATGGCAGCTTTGTATTACAATATTATTTGAGCAGACTACGCAGGATAATCTCTTCTCTTTTGTTTTCTCTTTTTCTCCTTTACGTAATACGTATATATAATGTTTATGAGGGCGGGTGTGTGTGTGTGTATTCCTTCACCGTTATACATGCGCCGATATTTAAACAATTTCCCGTTTAAACTCGCTTGACACTTTAATTTTCCTTCGTATTGTATCTCCCCTTTCAATATATCTCTCATCAATATACTTTATATATTCTATATTATTTATGCGAATTTTCATTATGTAACACCGGATATTTCGCAGAATCTCGAACGACGACGACGATGACGACGGCGACGGCGACGATGCACTGGATTGACGGAAGAAACGAGAGCAAATCATTCGCGTGGAAATTATACTATATATCCTGCCTTCGTTCAATATTGCACAATTTTGTCGATGGAATAAGTATTAACTTTCGTATAACGACGGTATATATGAGATTTTCATATCCTTCAAGGAAAAAAGAAACGCAGGCACTTTGGATATACCTCGAAACGTCGAATATCTCTATTATGGCTCTGGCGGATGGTATTGAAAATTCGTTGTGCCTCGATATCGATCGCATCAATGAAAATTTAAGCGTGTTAACGATGAATTTGCTTGGACAAAAAAGGCAATCGTTTAACGAACAATTATTTGCGATGCTTCGAGTTTTTCATCTCTCTTCCATCAGCCCATCGTTCCACATTATTTTATATAATATTCCATCGTTCGATCTTCCGTAGTGTAGATGGGGTGCTTTTCTACCTCGTATATATAATTTACGCGCATGTAAATATGTCTTTTGAAAGTTTCAGTTATTACAATATATCTCCAATGATCCGCAGTTCAAAGACACAATATTTTTATTGTACAATGGATCTCTATCTCTCTTCACTCTATATAGTATATATTGGATGGGTTGCTGGTTTCTGCTTCTTGTACACTGGACGCTCTTATTTGAGCCCTTTTACCGTAAATTCGTGGGTACTGGTTAAGGATGGAAGTACGAAGACCGCTAGAACTGCACGGAGAAAGTTCCTGCAATTTTTATACCAGTCGCTTTAATGTACATATTATATGTATATATATAGTTGTAAATAATAAATTGCTGTTTCTATAAGAACTCTGTTAGAAATGTTCAAAATCAAAGCTACACGGTCAGTGGTCCCGTTCGAGTTTAAGCCTCTCGCTGTACGCCTCTGGCATGTTTTCAATTTTAGATGGAAGAATCGAATGTTTCGAAATTACCTCGATCGGTTTCTCCGCGTGTGGGATTATGGGACGATGGTTGGCCCTCAGTCTTTTTCTACGGTGCAGGGCTCGAGCGAAGACTACTGGGGTGGACACTTGACCACTGTTGTCGTGGCGAATTCGCTGAATTCTTTGTCAATAGGGACTCGGTCGTCGTAGAGTGTCGGTGCTTGCAGGATAATACCAGCGGTACCGACCAATACAGCCAGTGTAAATATCCATAAAAAGAGTCTGTCTAACACCATAGCCACGTACTTCCAGTCCTCCTTCACCTACGATCCACAAATAAATTACATCCTGCTTCCTCGTACTCCGCTTTTATAAAAAAAAAAAAAACGTTTTGAAGGAATAATATATATCTCTAATGATATAATTATGTAATAAAGGGGGAGGGGGGGGGGGGAGTGGAAGAATATATATACCTTGGTTGAGTCCTCGATCATTTTTGTGTGCTCCGCGATGAAGCGTACGCAGATGCAGGATCTATGCACTTCGGGTGGACATTTGGAGTGAGAGAATGCTGGAGGATGTCTTAGCATCGGGCTCTTCACTTCCTCTATGCCAGCCTCAGCGGTTACGGTCAAATCCTCGCACTCGCCCTGCAGAGGAAGCGGTGGCAGCGGCGGCCCGTGAACCAGGCAGCTTCCGCCAAACCTTGCACCGTCCGTCAAACTGTATGCAAAGTTTACAAGCCCATAAACTTACTCTAGTGTAGAAGCGGACGCGAAAACTTACCAAATTACTATTACACGGGCTAATGGGACTTGCGAAATGTAATATATACGTATATCCCCTATATATAACGAAACTTTATTTCTACTGCGTCCTTTAAAAATTCCTAAAGTACTAAAGATTTACGAGAGATAATGAAAAGAGGTGTTAACAATTTATTTTTTATACGTGCGATTTTTTCGTAAGGAAGAAAACTGTGCTGTAATATTATATATTTTACGTAAGCCAGACTCGAATAAAAGCATATTGTCAACAGCTAACTTTGCGTTTACAAAGTAATAGTTTATACCATGCAATATGTCCAACGCCATAGAATTTTGTTACACTTTACTACATTCGTTAGAGAGTTTATTCCATCATGGACTAACAGGATAGCACATTTGTACGGCAAGCTCTCTCTTATCAAGCTGCTTCTATAAATTACAATGTTACTTTATCAGCTCGTTCACAGCCTAACGCAGCTGTGCATAAGCCACAGGCATCTTGAAAATTACAAATTATAGAACGTGGTGATGCTAGGATAGCCTATGAAATATTTCAGATAAAACTGCACGGTTACGAAGGATCCATTTGGTTTTAATATCAGTGACCCACTTGACTCGATAGATGAGTATATTATAAAGCAAGATATGAAGACCCCATTACCATATAATAGAGCATATACTATATATATATATAGATATATATGCTATGCGTAATATGCAATAGTGGCCCTTCGTACTCGTGAGATTTTGCATAAAAAGCTTTTTGCTATAAAATCTTGGGATTTCGAGGTAGCTCAAATGAATTTAGGAGTGATGAATCGGTGAAATTTGAAATACCTTGTTCGAGAAGAGTCCAGTGATCGATCATTTATACTGATAGTAATTTTTTAATAGGATACCCGTGCTCACCTAGAAGGCGATAGATCTTCTTTCGAAGGCACACGGCTGTGGTATGACCTTTTTGGCGTGAGGTGTGCCTCGCTGTCTTCGAGAGTGGATGGGTCGTAAGGATAATAGCAAGTCTTTTCTTTTCCACGTACCGTTCTCATCCGGAGCACCCTCCCGGAACTGTATCTGCAAACACCGCCGATCGATCAAGAATGTCCAATGTTACCTTATAATTATTAGGTGTACTCTAAACTGACCAAACTATAACTCTTCGAAAGATATCTATGTCTATGTAATAATAGCTATGAGCAAACGCAGCAAAATATTAAAGTCCATCTATACATATATATATATATATATATATATATAGAGACGAGGCAAGAGTCGTTAGAATTTACCGATTTGTATCAAATTTGTAAGTGGGTCTTCTCATCACCAACAGACGTGGAAGAATGTGTATGAAGACTCTTTTGACCCAAGGCGCCATTCTGTGAGTTTGTGGCGAACGGAAGTGAACGTTCAGTACCACCACAGTCACGCATATACTGAAATCAATGATCAAAGAAGAGGTATTAGCCGTTTTACTATAATAAACCGGCGACAACGGTTCATTTAACGATTTATCTGCAATTCTACGTCATTCCGAATCGTTGATAACGCCGTGTGATAATATACAGGGCTATTTGTTCAATTAGAGCTGACAGTTTGGGAAAGTTGAACAAAGTTTATAAGCTTGATAGATTGGCACAATTGGCAGAGGCCAAAGGCAGATTTTAGTGACGTATAGCTACAGTCAGGCTGGATTATAAGTGGTGGAGATGGTTGGATTGTAAATTCTGCGAAGCGATTCATAATGCAAATCCATTTGAGGGGACGTTCTTGCTCCTTGAGGCAAAGGACGGGCCATGATTTAAATTGCATTCACATCCTTTGACTCGACTTTAGACCATTTATCGACCCGCGATGTCTTTTCACCTTCTCTCCGTATGGCTCATGATTTCTGGCCCCCATTCTCCATTTTCTCTCACTTTGTCTACGACCCGCAGTATTAGTCACTCGTAGACTTGGAAATCTTCCCCGTTTGTCTTATTCCTCTCCCGCATCTTTTTCCCCCCTAATTGTTAGTCAAACTTTTCTTCCACCTCGTCTATATACATTATTTTACCACTAACGATAAACATAATTTATTATTCCCAAATTGTTTCACTATATTCACGTTTTTATTTCGTTTACTTATGTTCTCTTTCTTTCTCCGTTCCTTCTCTCTTCTGAGAAAATAAATTATCCCAAACTTACCAATTGCTTGGTCGAGAAAGGATGAAAGATCTTTTAATAAGATTCTACAAGTTTCTTCGTTTCAGCCGTGCTTTGAACACTTTTCGTACTTTTTATACGCCATCAACTTACAGAAAGAATATGGAGCATAACTAGAATATAAACAGTTCGGTTTGGTTGGATTTATGCAATTTATCATTTATTATATTTTCATACATAAATTGAGCATCCTCCATTGACGTTTTTATTTTCTTCGGCAAATAAAAAAATTGTCTCTTTATCATAGATCGTTACAAAGCGATAACAGTAATATTATTCCGTCGTGCATTTATTCTCTGTAAGAAAGTCCTTTGTGCAATGATTTGAATCGCGTCTTACCGTACCCCATCAAACTTTATCTCCCACTATATCTCGCTCTTCTCCATTGGATCCTCAACTTTCGTCTTTTTTAATGTTTGACGTATTTTCTTACCAAGTTTTCCCCATCTTCTTTTCTTCGTGACTGATTGGCGACGATGACGAAGCGTCTTGGAAAATTGTTAGTCCCACGTTTCAGTGTTGCGACACGGGAAATCCGAGGAAAAAGTTTTTGGCCTTTCAAATGCCCGATAACGAGTGCTTATATCGACTTTCTATCGTAACTCTTCAAGCTTTCTATCGTTAGCATTAGAGAGAAGAAAACAGTGTACCACGTTCGTAAGCTCATCAATATTTTCTCGGGTAGCATTCGAGGATCTATATATATATATATATATATAGTCTCGCCGATCATCGATGGAAATTCTCTCGTCGATGCCACAAAATATCAGAGAAAATTGCAATGGAACTGTAAATATTATTTTATTTGAAACACATTTGATTAACTCTTAAAGTCCACAGAGGATTTTCTTTTTTATTCGAGCAATTTAAAGCCACCACATCTCTAAAAAGCTGTGAATCCTAATCACGTTCGAGAAAGGTGCTCCGACACTCGGATCACGTCGAGAGAGGTGACTAAAAAAGCAACCTATGGCATTGTCCGTGTGATAACACAAGTTTCCAATGCGCTATCGCGTGAGTTGGGTAGCAAGCATCGAATGTATAAATCTTCCACGGTTAAGCTTTGCTTCCTTCTTCCTTTATTTACTACAGCTGGCGCAATGTGTGCTTGCGAAAAAAATACACAGGTATAGAGAGAGAGAGAGAGAGAGAGAGAGAGAGAGAGAGAGAGAGAGAGAGAGAGAGAGAGAGAGAGAGAGAGAGAGAGAGAGAGAAGAATCAAATGTTTTCAATCTAGATTCAGGTTCTCCAATATTGTTACGACGAAACTCAACATTTTCCGATTTCAACTCAATAAAAATATCAGTTGGGTTTCTTGTTACGATGAAATGTCCAAACTTTTCGTTTGCTGCACGTGAAACTTTACTTTCTGTCAAATATGTATACTATTGAGAAGCACACCATATATTCTTTTTATTATTACAAATATTCGAAAAATCACGGCTCGTAATATCCCATTGCCACGTATACTATCGTCACTAGTACGAATGAATGTGTGAGTATATTAAAATTGCACCTCTCGAGCATTACTCGATCCCTATGACAGTCGACCAATCGATCATTGTTAAAAACGTCATATTTGATGGTCAGCATCGATGGCCAAATATTTCAGGAATTTCGCACAGAAATACAGTTATAATTATGAATAATATATGTTTTAAGCGAAACAGATGGTTAACGAAAACCCTCGTAGATAATATCAAAATTCTGCATATTTTCACGATGATATATTAACGAAATAAGAAAAAATGCTCTAAATATACATGCTATATATATATAAGTGTATAATAATAAATGAGGAATTGTTTTGTTGAGATTGAAATCATTTTTTTGACGTAGCTGGGTGTGTCAGGCAGAGGAGATTGTTGACGTTGAACTGGTTTTTGGACAGATAGGTTTGGTCCCACGAGAGTTAAATAGGAGAGGGACACAAAGAGGAGGACAAGGATGGTGATGATGAAGGATATGATAGGGGCGAGGAGGGGGTGGGGGGATGCGGTTAGATTGAACTGCGAGGGACATAAAAGACACCAAGTGTAGGTAACAAAGCTGCGTGCGTATACCATACTCGTATTACTGTGACGGAAGTTGGTAGGAAAAAGTAATCGAAAAAGAATAAAAGGACGACGCGCAACGCCACGACGAAGCTACCGGATAAAAAGTGTAAAACTTTGTAATGTCCCGTCTCAACGTTTAATACAACGATCGCCGTCGACGCTGTAACGGGCCCCGCGGCTTACGTCCGAGTTTCAAACTTGTTTAAAGTTTGAACGCGCGCGCGAGAGGCCCTATCAATCGTACGGAAACTCTCTTTTTCCCTTTGCCTTTATCTACTAGCTAGCACTCGCCTGCTTTTCTCATTTCGCTCGCTCCACCTCTTTCATATTTCGACTTTTATGCACCCCACCCCCCTCCTTTCCCCTTAATCAAATCGATATGCCTTTTTCACGACTTATTATTCCCCAATTATATATTTACCGAGCGAAAATAACTTTAGCTCATCGACATTCGACCTAAGCAGAAAGTTGATTCGTTATGTGCCGGCGTATAAGAATATAAATCTATAGCTGCAGCTTTACTTTTTCCGGCGATAATACTCCCTCTTATTATTTTACGCTTCTTGATTCTGGCAAAGGCTATCGTGCCAGGACACCTCCGTCATTATTTCTTCGCTCATGATAGAAAAGTAGAGAATTAAGGGATCTTCCACTCGAGTGGATTGCCTTTCCACAAGCTACCTGCTGGAAATAATGAAAACGAATGATGAAGCGCGAGCATCCTTTCTATTTTTGCCATTTCCTATCTCAGCTTAGATCGAGCCGTTAAAATAACGATCGATTGAATTCAGCATTTCTTGCTGCGCGGTTTCAAAAAAGACAGCTTCTCCTTCGCGTATAATCTTATAAGAAAAAGGGAGAAAAATGAGAGCGATCCGCGTGTCGACGCTATTTGAAATTTAAATTTCGCTCGACTTGCAAGTCGTTCCTTTTGCTCAGTGGCAGATCGAGATTTAGCAAGTGGAGTTGGTCCAGAATCTTAACCGAACATGATCTCTGATCCGAATCTACCGGGGAAACTCTCCTGAGATTCGTCAACGATAAATTAACGCTGCGGCTTTATTTAGTCAGTCCATTTTTCTAGAGTGGCCTGCTAGGAAGGAATTTAACGAGCAGAAAAAGAGCTTCTTTGAAGCATCCCTTGGATATCCAACGGAGAGATTAATTAGACGTATATAAGGACGAAGCGTTGAGTGTTAAGCACTGGAAAGAAAAAGTCAGAGGCTCGCAAAGTGATCCTCAGTGTTTTTTTTTCTTCAACTTCTTCAGCGTTCTCTTCAAATGCGCCACTTTTGCGCATGCGCGCCCTGCAATCTCTTTTGTGGCAAATAATAAATTGACGCTAGCATTATTGTTATCAAAGTTTGCCATGAGCTATATAGTGCCTTTATTTTTCAACTCGTACATTCAATCGATCAAATTTGTAGTACCAAATTGTTTTGTTGGATTCACTTGATGTTTGATCTTTGCGTGGCAACCGATCAAATACATGTATAGGTGTGTAGTAGTTAATCTTCTTTAGTTAACTATAAAGTGTAAGAACGATATGAGGATGCTTTTATTTATGGGTAGGAGAATTAGCAACTAAAATGTTTGCCTTTTCAGAAGTCAGTTTCTTGGTAACAGCCAAACGAATCGGACGTATAATATCAACCCGGTTGATAAAAAGTATGACTTATCCGATAGGTATTTGTGCTTAAAAGGAAAGAAGACCCGGTCTTGATACAACAAGGACCCGGTCCTGATACAAAAGTATAGGAACCCGGATTCCTCGAGTTCTAATTCTCAGTCATAACGACAGAAAGAAGGGAGCAGTAGCCCGGCTACTCAGAATTAACGATAGCGTTAAGTGATAAACTCTAGTGGCAGCCCGGCTGCATCGAACTTGCGAACGTATAGAGACCGTGCACACCAACACAATGATAGCGAAGTGTCAATGTATAACTGTATACGTATAAATAAATTACACTCAAAAACTGCGAAAATTCACCGATAGTTTGCGCTGATAGTATATATATACACCAATATACATTCTTATCTCACTGTCATTGTGCTAGTATGCACGGTCTCTATAGAGAAATTGAGCTCAGTGACATACGAAAGACACAATCCATCCTTTAACCGTAGAGCGTTCAATGTGATATAATACGAATTAACGATTGTGACCATAGTTTGTGTATTGTACTATTATAAAAATAAAAAGGGTTTTTTATGCCTTGGGGCTTTTTCCCTCTATTTAGTGTTCTTCTCTTTCATTTTAAAGATACTTCCGTAAATAGAGAGTTATTTCATGCGAAGTAGCTCTCCACGCGCAATTAAAAAATTTGTGCTAACAAACACTTGAATATATTTTTTAATATTTGAACCGAGCCTTGCTAGATTTAATAATCATATTTGTTGTTTGTTTTAATTAAGATTTATCGATTGGGTGAGAAGAACACAACTGAGGTGTTTGACGAGTAAGAGATACAACGAAGAGAGACCAAAGTGGTATATGCTTATATATTTGCATTGACGTCATCACTGCTCATATTACTCTGCTCTGAATATACTTGAAACAGACGTATTAACATTTATTGCATGGTAATATCGTGACTGATTGGACAAATTGTTACGAAACTTCTGAAACACGAGCTTTATTTTAGACACTAAGTGATACAAATAATAAAACATTAATATTCCGTAAATAAAAATCATTGAATTTTATCGAGAATAAGACGATAACTGTATAATAAATTTGGAAGAATATTCTTCGTTTGATGTGTATATTTATGTGGTATAAATATCCTTTGCAGATGCTAAATGGGAGCTTTTTTTAGAAAAATCATGTGAAGTAAGTAAATTTTTTATTTATTGTTGTTGTATTGGCCTCTATCATGGCTATTGGCTATCAACGATGCACCGTTGCACCAGTAGTTCGGGCTTGAATTTATCCTTCCTTTCCTAGGAGCTCTTGTACCGACGGCAATAACTGGTACTGGTATAGGAATTATGGTTGTAAGAATGAGACAGCTTGTTACTTTTTTTCATCACAAAAATAAGGCTTGCTATTAATATGTTTTATTTTCATAAACAATGTTGCAGGCTAAATCTTGACCTAACTGCTGCTCTTTAAAATGTAAACAATCTGTTTTATCATTTCTTATATTTACTACTTTACACTCTGCTGAAATCCTGCGTAACATTCGCTGAGTCCATAAAATTCTTAGAGCTTTGATTCGACTCTTAAATAAATATATTAAACAAATAAAAAGTTTCAGCATGAATAAGGAAATAATAAATCATGATTACTGATCCCGTAAAAACAAGCAGTAAATAATATTGTGCAGCATAGTATAGTTTATTTAGTATTTGTAAGCAGGACCCGTAGAAGGTTATAACTGTATTTTATGGTTTAATCAAATTACACGAGCAAGTAATCTTAACCCTTTAAGCTGGAAATTAATCTAGCTTGCACAGTGTCGAAATAGATCATTTAAAAAAATTATTTGAACTTTCATAATACGCAATAAAATGAATATAAATTCCGCAATATAAACAATGTTCTTATGTACGCGCACAAGCGCACACAACATTCTCGCAATCTGTAACGTGTGTAGCTCGTTATTGTCCGAGATGGCACTTTTACATCGTCACGAGCCACACACGTTATTCCCGGCCAAGGGGTTAATGCGTTGCAGAGTTTTTTTTTCTCTAACAAAAATACTTATGGTTAAAATAAAAATAAATTTAATTATATATGAAATTTTGAATGTTCCATTTTGTTTTTCGAAAAAAAAATGTACTGTCAGTAATATCTGACAGAATAAAAAAGAATATAACGAGTTTAATTGATTGTAACCGAACAATCATGCTTGGCAAAAGCGCCTATGTGAACCCTTTGTTCCTTTTTTCTAAATTAACAGTACGTACATTCCATCGGTACTGTTGTCAAGTGTTATGCAGCTGTTCGTTATTGTTTAGAGAAGAGCTGGCTGGGCTCGGTGAAATTTACTTAACTAACGAACTAACCGTACCTCGCTCCTGCACTTGAACTAACCTGATCACGGCTACCGATGGTGCACTGGAAATCGGTCAACTTAATAGCGTTATATCGCATGTTTCCACACTATTAAACGAACCATTCACATTTACTATCTCATTTACCACCAAAACTCGATCAATCTCTTTCATTGTTTCACACCAAATTTCATATCTATTTTCGTACGCGGTTCTTTAATTACTCTGCAAAGGCATTTCTCTATGTTCCTCATCAATTACCCTCTGATTGATTTTTCGCGAGGATCAAATAATATTTCCAATTAAGCGAAGTTGATTAGAAAAATCAACCGTGCTTCAAGATTTTTTAATTGACTTTTCAAATTTTATCTAATCAACCTTACCTTTTCAATATTATCCATTCACACGAACGAACAGAAAAATACTGTGCTTGCTTACATTTTACTTTGGTATAATAACAGCCATTTTTCTTTGATAATACCTAGAAGTCCGTAAATTTAATGGTTTGAAAATTTAAAGAAGGAATTCTTAAGTTTCGGTGCAATGACCGTTCCCTTTCAAGGAACTATTAAGTAATGAAGTATTTCTCGTAGAATATTGTTTTCTTCTAGCCTTTACTCACTCGCCTGTAATAAATAACTCCAGTTTTAATACGAGATTTTTCACATTTTTGCATTAACAACTATTGCACTGCATGTATATAAAAAAACGGGTTGATTTAATTAATGTAGTAACAATCGTTTATGTAAATAAGGAGCTTTTTTTACGTACATATAAGAAGAAGCTTTTAATAGCGTTATCCAGTAAAGTTATAGAGTTTAAAAAAATATATAGGTATAGTTTTAAAATTAATAAATGTAATACCTTATAATAGTAGCAATTGCTTGAAGGAAGGGGTGGGGGTAGTAGTACAGTGAGAGGAGAATGAGAAAAGAAAGTAAAGGGAAGGAACGGCAGGCGCAATCCAGGATGAAGCGAAGTTAGCAGGGTCATCTTAGAATGTGCATCACGCTCTGAAATATCCCCCGGGACTCAATCAGGAATTGGTTATTTCGCTACCAAGCTGGGAACGCTGGATGTTGGAGTAAGGATCAGTCAGGAAGTACACGTAGACGCACTGCTTGCTTTTCCAGTGCAAAAAGCACATACTAAGGGCATATGTTCACTCTTGTATACAGGGTGACTCAACAGAAAGGTAACCAAGTCATTTCAATGAAAAAATATTTTTCAGATTTTTAGAGAAATCGAATCTTAGCAGTAGAGACTGATTATTGGTAAACAAATTCTTCTAAAAGCATAACACATCCAAATACTATTTTTGGAAACCAATGTTTTAAAAAGGATTTTGTTATTTTTTCGTTAGTATTCCCCTGCATATATATATATATGTATAACTTGCACTTTGCAGTAAACTATGTAAAAAAATATATTTTTCAATTATCGAAAATATCATACTAAAAATACTCTAGAAAATCGAATATATCGCATTGCTAAGTTTATAAAGAGATGAGTTGCATTGAAAAATTTATTTCAATAAAAGAATTGAGAAGGGTATAGGAGTAAAATCGATCGAGCATAAAAATGGCACAGTAGGCAGGTGTCACAGCGATTTCACGGGTGTTTGAAAAATAGTTGAACTAATTTCGTACGCTGAAGAGCGTTTGACAATGATTACATCAGTGAATCGCGAATGCAGCGGCCTGTGTTATAGTTGAGATACGCCAGTTGCGAATGTGTTTTCACGTGAATTCGCAGGGTAGGAAGTAGTGCATGGGTTGATAGAAGCGGAATCGACAAAAGAGGAACGTCGATCCGTGAAATTTTCCGGCGGATGGGGTGGGGTGGGGGTTGGCGCGAAGGGGGCCCCGATGGCAAAACTCTGGGAGATTTCGCTCTTTTTACGGAACACCCCCGTCATTATTGGAAGATCGTTCAGGCGGTATCCACCCTTCAGGAGCGAACAAATTTCGACTATTATCCGCGGAAATGTCTCTGCCAGTAGCATCGCAGGATTGTACTTGGATGTTTCCGATTTTCCTTCTTGATTTAGAACGCTCTTACAGTCCTATATATGTATTAAAAATTACACCCCTATTTACTAAAAATTTTCCTTCCATAAACGCTCTTGAAATCTCATACCTCTGCACGCTCTATATCTTTGTGTTTAAACAAATATTACAGGAATAACCTTTTTCTATTTTTTCGCTATTCCAAAAGTGTGCAGTAGTATTTAATTAATTTAGTGACTCGTAAAATAAAGATATTTCGTATAATCAACGTTTCTGTTTTTCTATAATGAAATCATGGTGGCAAGCTGTTACGTATAGATGTATATCTATACGTAGCACTCGACATAATTAAAGCTCCAACTGTGTCCACCTACGCCTTGAAATCATCGATAAAAAGTTTAAATTGCTTATGATGGCCGAAAGTTCTTCAACTCTGCAGTTAAGAATTGCAGGATTATTGCAAAAATTGTTAATTGCTTCACGAAGTATTGATTACTTTTGAAATGGATACAATTCCGCCATACAAGTATCGCAATTTTGGAACGGTGAGATGTTAAAGCTTGATTTTGCTCTCGAAGGAGAAACCGAGCTAACGGGCTCAGGGCTAGTAAACGGAAGTTGCAGTATCCTCGTGTTTCCTCTGCCTTCCCTGACTGGTTGGAATTTCCAATCTAGCCGCCTCATCCCCGGAAACCACCATATTTAAAGGAGAATCCTAGATTAAAGCTAGAATAAACTAAATTCACCCGAATCTCTTAAGAGACTTGCGAATCCCATTAATTTTAAGGAAACAATTCTAAGAATTTATAATTAAAGACTATTGAAACTTGTGAGTTATTTTTTCTTAGCACTGAAAACCCCTATTCGTTACAATAGTTCATTTATTCTCTATTGCATTTGTGAAATGTTATAGAAAAATTTAATAAGATTACACCTAATGAAACGGTCATTAAAAAAATGGTAAAGAGGCAAATATTTGTAGAAATGTAAGTGAATTCAAACAGTTTTAGAAAATTTTAAATTATTTTATAAGAGTAATGAATAAACTCATTACACAAATAATCAAGTTTCATTTTAGACGTTTGAAGTTATTAAATAAAAATACGCGTCATTAAATAGGAACTATATTGTAAAACGAAAGTTATATGTATTACCAATAATAAAGTTTAAATAAATATAAAAATCTTGTAAAATAAGCATGATTGATTCGTCAAAATATTATTTATTATTGTATTATTATATCAGAATCGATAAGAATAAATCGTTGATGAGTATTATATGGTTTAGTAAAATTGTACGGCACATGAACGCGGTTTGATCGGTGATTCATATATTTGAAAATTTATAATTCGTATAAGATGTATAAATGGTTGGAGCGTGATTGCGTATTTGAGAACGTTTATAGGGCGGATGCCAACAATCTTTAATAGAATAAGTTTTAAAAATAATGGTCGCATACGAAGTAGGTTACGTTTCGACAAGCTGGGTAGTTTGAATAGGTGATCTATCTCATTCGGAGATTTATCGTGCATTCGAATCTGGCAGGGGTGTATTCGTGGAAAAATTTATAAAGTCTTAGAGAGAAATAGGTCGACTTATGCAGGTCAGCTGGTCGTCGACACACCAGGACATTAATTTCAAAAGTGTCTCTATTCACACTCTCCTATGAGTTCATTGGCCCATGCGGGCTCTTTTTAGAGTACTAGAAGTTAGTTTGTCCGTGCAGCAAAAGCCCTTTAAACCGGCCTCGCGGGTCTTGCCTTTAATATTAATGGTTGCATTTGCAACTCCGTATGTACGTCATTTAACTAACTAGCTAGCACGATTGCACTGATGCTCCATGCTACTTTGATCTTTTTTCTTTACTTCGCTCTAATAGATATTAATTTTTACTCTAATTTAACCCTCCCCCCTCCCCCCATTGTCCTACCACCCTTCTACAGCAACAAATTTTCTCCATAATGAATGAATCGAACATTTTCTGCAAGTTTAACTATTTTGATCCAATTAATAATTTTGAATTTTAATTCAACCGTGTAAAATAAGAAAATTTGAATTTAATTGTAAAAGAATGAAGGCTTCATTTTTTCCGACGGTCCTACTGATATTGAAAATCCAAGCAAATAGTTATAAGATGAAAGTATACCTATTAACAAATATTTTCTCGTGTCTGACTATAGCAATCTTTTTCTTTAAATAATCTCATTGACTGAAGCAATAAAATTGATAAAATTTGATATATCGAAGATTTAAGAATATAAATCCATTCCTAAAATGTAAATAAATGAAAGATCATAAATTTTATTTAGATAAACGTAGAATAATGATACATCTATATATACATATATATGTATAGAAAATGACAATTTTACGGAGATTTAGTGTTTGATAAAGGAAGGCCTATTTATTAAACCTATATGCAAATGTAGCAAACTATTATTAATTATTGTTAGATAATTTTAAGAATATAAATGGAAATTATTTACTTTTATTCACGATTTATTAGTTAAAACTTTAGATTAAAGAGTAAATAATAAAGGAGCTCTAACGCATTATAGCAAATTATAAGATGTTTATTAGAAAGAAAATCTAATGGAGCAGGGAGTATAGCTATGATAAATTTATTAACCAAAGTTTGAAATGTGTTTTTTGTATTATTTTAACATTTATAAACAAGAACTGAATAAGTTGAACCAATTTGTAGTTTCCTGAATTGGACCGTGCCATATCACGTTTAGTAACAAGAAGTTCGAAGCCTGGTTCGTCTGGGTTTCGAAATAAACAAATAACTCTCGGAAAGCTCTAGTGTCATTACATACACTCGTTAAAAAATTCATTAGAATAAATAAGGTGAAGAAAAATATTGATATAAAATCGAGTTTGTTTGATTCGATACATGAAGAAGAAAACAAAGCAAGAAAAGGTCATTCAGCGCTGAAATGTGGCACATGGTCCCACACAAAAGTAACAGCCAGATAAAATAAATATTATTACGTGAATTATATGTGTGTTGCTTATAATTGATTATCCACGTTAGGATGCTATCGATATATACAAACTTAGAGATGAGTTTCTTTGATTGGATTTTGGAAGCTATATATAATTATTTAAATAAAGATTTTGCATCTTTCGATTATTACTTTATTAATAAATAAATTCCATTATTTCTTATAGCTTGCAATAGAATATTTAATGACCTTTACTATACACATATTCCCTAAATTTCTTTATAGATATTCCATAAATCGTTTAAGTAGTCAAAATTTGGCTACCCTCCTCTAATTAAGTAAATGAAAGTTTTACGATTTTATTTATAGATCATCTATTCTGATTGGCAATAAACGATATTTCTGATTGTTTGTATTTTATGGATCTCAGGGAAAGCCTCTACACCATAGTATTTCAGATCACGTACACATAAGCGCTGAAATGAAAACGAGTCAGATATACTTATTCAGTTTTCTCTAATAATATGTTCCGGATGTTACTGCCTAAATGAAGCACTACAAAAATTAAAAGTGGCAATTTTACCCGATGAGATTAAGATTAGAGCTGCTAACTTGTGAATTTCCATATTTAAAAATAGGTCAACAGATAATGCGTTAGTCGATCGAGATTTCTAACAAAACTCCAGGATTGTGGTATATCTTGACTTACAATAAAATAAAACTTTTCTAAAAATTGTAAAATTTGTTTGATTGCGAAAAGAGTAATTACAGTTTTATACTACTTTGATGTTAAAGCTTGATTTTTACTACATTTTGAAGATTGAATTTGTTAAATTGCGAAATGATGGAATGGTGAAAAAGTCATTAAGAGTTGTCAAGTGACATATTTGTAGGGAAGAGGGGGAAATGGTAACGAGAGTGAAGGAGAATGGAAGGGGTCGAGGTTTAAAGGAGTTAAACCGCGCGTTGCCAAAGCTCTAGATTCGAAATTTCGAAAGGCAGTTCGAGCGACGTCGTTGCCAACTCGTAATGAAATCCGAATTCCGTGCAGAGAGCGACGACGCTCCTTAGCTTTCTTGTGGTCGGAGGCGTCTGCTGACCGCTTCCCAAGCGTTTGCCCTGTAACTACCTTCACCTTCTACTTTCACAGAACGAAACCCGTCTCTTCTTACACACCGATAACTTCCATTAGTGTCACTTGAAACATCCTTGCAGTTTAGGATCCTTTCTATCACGTTTTCCACTCGTTTCGATCAATGATTTTACAATTTTACCAAATTCAATTGTATATTCTTCCTTATGCATAAGACAAAATATAAGTAGAAAGTTATAAAATATTTTTAATTTGTCAAAACTAAATAATTACTACTACTTTGAATTTTACGAATTGAAGATTCTGAGGTTGTTGTAAATTCTGCAGAAGTCCCAGTTTCTTTAATTTCGTGTTATTTTGAGATTGCAGGAATTGTTTTAAAAGGGTTCCTATGATGATCTCGTCATAGTAGTGCTCAAAGGCCAAATGTAATGGGTATAGTCTGTGTACTGGGGTGGGCTATTGCACAAATGGACCTAGTCGCAACATCTTACACCCTACTCATCCACTGAGACTCTCGTTCTCGAAAAATAATTTTTAACGAAAAAATACATAGTTTCACTAAAAGCCTTTTACTTGTGCAATTTAGAGTGAGTACCCTTTCCTGAAGATGAGCTGAAGAAATCAGAATTGATTGTTGCATATTTGAAAATAATGAAAATCACTTTTGCTTTGATAATTTTCATGAAATATATTAAATTTTCCACTTACTAAGCTGTAATATCTGAAGCGAAAATTTAAGCTTTATTCTACGTAGAAAACCTTTAATTAATGTTGGTTGTTAATAAATATTGTCCGAGCTTGTAAAAAGTAATTTGTACTGCAACTGGCACGGTCTTATACATGTATAAGTATTTAAAGGTGAGTGAAAACAATTTCAGAGTTTTCACTTAAATTAAAGTTTTGTCAAAAAGTGGGGCAAACATTTTGATTATATTTCTTGTGTCTTTCTTTAGAACCCTACATTCACTATATACCATACGAAGGGCAGATATCATACAGAGGGACAAGAAATTTTATCGGATAAACTTCTATTCCATACGTCCTCTAAATATCTGGAAGCAATATTTGCTATGAAATTAAACACAGAGTTGACTTATCAGCGCGGGACAAGTTTGAGGATTAGTTTTGTGTTTGCTGACTGAGTCAGCAAGTGATTAAATGCGTTTGTTTGGATAAGCTTGTTACTTATGAATATGCATTAAATTTATAAACACCCTTATGACAAAATTCTCTGAAAACTGGTTACACGTATAATGGACGATGAGCACACATAGTGATATATTATATATTAGATTTTTTCTACGCCTGCCTCTGTAACAATTGATACTCAATTCATATAAATACTCTGTAAAATTATATAAAAAATCTGCGAAGGCTTTCGTGGATGGATTTGAGGGAAGATATAGAAGACGGTATATATATTTATGGTTTCAAAATATTACGATCGGAATTACTAGATATATATATATATATATATATATAGGTTAGAGGCATTGATCGCTGAGGAGGTATCCATTTGCAAGGAATAATAAAGTAGAAATAAAGCAAAGTACAAAAGAGGATAGCAAGTCCTGTCCGTAAATGATAAGGGATTGAACATCGTTTGTTAAGATGAACTGTCGTTTTTTGCTTTATGAGAGTGACGGTTTGTTTTCAAGCCTTTTGCTGGCTCGATTTTGTTATGGGGTTACTTACAAGGGAAGAGAAGCTTTAACAGCTAATGGTCAAAAGGTTGAAGCGAGCTTCGTGCTTGGAAAGAGTCCAGACTCTTGCCTTATACTTCTGCACTCTCTCTTTTTCTTTTTCTTTTCCTTTTCCGTTTCCTTTTCATTTTCCTTTTCCTCTTCCTCTTCGTTCCGTCCCATAAAACTAATGCTTTGTTTTATCGCTTTTAAAATTCGAAAATCGTCCTTCGCTTCTTCTTGCTCTGTCGATGAAACCAAATGACTTTCTTCGCTTCTCTTCTCTCTCTCTCTCTCTCTCTCATTTCACCCTGTTTCTTCTTAACTCTTTCCTCTTCCCCACCTATCTCGCTCTTTTACTGTTAAGATATATCATTCTAGTTACACGTCTTTCTTTGAAATGCGAGCCACGCTTGAACGTACGTTAAATTAGGTCCTTGAATGTCGTTGATGAATTATGTGCAGCGCTCTTTTTCCTATTCCACTCAAGTGCCTTTTAACGCTTATCTCTGGCAGAGATTCCGATCGGCTTTTTTACAAACTCGTGCAAAATTATACTACTTTCAGTCTTGGCGCTAAAGCTTCGGAGTTTTTACTGCTCATAATTTTCATTGGTTCTTCAAGATCATCTACTATTATCAAAATCGTCCTTTATACCACTTCTCTCTAAATCGTTTCAACTCGTGATGTCTGTGAAGAAGTTGGTCTACCAAAAAGTGGATCATTCTTATCGGATTTTAATTATTGCATTTTTTTAAAAGGTCTGTGTATATATATTTACAATTGATCAGCCAACTCCTCGTCGTGCACGATTCAAGGTTTGTCGAAACTTCCATGGCAGAGACTAAACTTTCGTAATTAATTGGTCATTTAGTTTAGGTTAAATGATTAATTTTAAATCGGTGAGTGCATGAGAAATAGAAGGATTTATGAAATAACTTTGTTTATTTCATTGATTGTAATATATGGACTTTGCATAGTGTGTTTCCGTTTACGAGGATCCTAATGCATAGTATTACAGACGATATTTGATTATTCACACCGAAGTACACAGTATCTTGCACCATTGTATTGTTTAGCATCGTTTGGGTTGGGGATGTAACAAGCTCGGAAGCGAACATCATCTTGTTTATAGCGTACAAGGTAAGACTGGGCAAATTACTCTCTATAGGATAGCCACCCTTATATATAACGTACGCTACTACATTACTCCTCGATTAGCAAAGTCCTCTTGCATTTTTCTTCGGAAATAATTTATATCGCTGCGCCCATTCGTACGTGTCGTTAGTCACGACTACATCGCGAATGAAAAGTATAGTCAAGACAGATATTTTCGCGAAAGTTGCTGCACGAACACAAATTGGCAAAAGTATTGCTTAACTTATTTAGAAAAGCAACTTTTTATTTATATGCATTCCAGGGTAAATGTGGATCGTGAGCTCGGGCCAAAAGTACGTGCGCTCGAGACGTGTTTGTTCGTAGGGTCGAAAAGTAAATCGAGGATTTTTGGCGAGTGTTTTTTTTTCCTGGCACAAGCACTTCCGGGTAATTCGAGTAGCTGCTTACGTACGCTGGACACGCACCTTTGCGTATTGTGCTTGGAAACCACGCAAAGCGAGAAACATAAAACGAACGCAAAGGAAATAAAATAAAAGCAGAGTCGTCGCAATGTCTGAGTTCACGAGCTACCTTGTGCATTCCCATGGAAAATATTTCACCCTTAGAGCAAAATGAAATACCACAAGGAATGGGGATGATTTGAGAAGAATGCCAAGCGTATTTTGCACAGGATTGAATCATTTGTAGCACCCCGTAAAATCGAAATCTATATATATTGATATCGAGGAGAAAGACCAACGTTTTCAAATACCTGTTCGCTTACCACTCCAAAGGTATTTTCAACACTCACCTTATCGATACGAGTATCATGGCGAATATCAGGTACTTCCCAAGCAGCGGCACGACCAATGACGTTGGTGGTATGATTTCCACGACCAGCAGGAAGAACACGTGAAGACTGATGAGAATGGAGATCGAGAGTGTCACCTGAAATTTATTTAAACAATCGTTTAAAAATAAGATTCTTCTAACAGGTATCTAAAGATCACTAAAGCATTTGAAAAATTTTATTTTGCGATATTATAATGATTCTGATAAATGGCTAGAAATATCTAGAGAAGCCTACGGTACAGGTCGCTTATCGTTTATAAGTGGGGCATATACGAATGTTCGTCTTTTCCACTAATCTCTGTCGAGGGTGGTGAAAAATATGGCAGCATTCAAAACTAAGAAAGAACGCGTATGGCAGGTATGAAAATTGAAATTTATCGCTCGGATCGGAGGAGAGAAACACAAAGAAACAAGGGCACTGAGGACAAACGATCTGGCTGAAGGGAAAGTAGGTCTGCGAAAGTTAGGAGGCAGATGCTGACATAAATCCGTTTCAAGGGGCTAAATCCATTCGTTTTAATAAATAAGACGAATGAGTGACGCACAAATCCGTGTAAAGCTTACGTAAGGAACTACAGCTTTGGCTATGATAAAAACCTAAGGTAATATCGCAAAAGCTGCATGGGCCTGAATTATTACGACTGTAGGAGGAATTCTCAGCATCTTTGATTGGCTAATAGAAAATTGCTCTCGAGCCAATCAAATATAAGTCTTTTTAAGTGCTTTTATGAAAATGTCTTGTTTACTCTGCTAGAAAACTACCCTATACATATTGTTGGTTGGTAGCTGGAGGAAAAACCGACCGACGAAAAGGACTAGCAAGGGTCCCCTTCCCTCTTTTCCTGTTTTTCTTTCTTCCGGGAATATCTTTTTAACTTGGTTTCGTTTCCAAAATCGACCCTAGCTGGTGCAGTACGGTTTTGCTTCTTTTAGGACTTTTATTTTATTTAGCCTGAATTTTCTTGGAAATTCAGAGCGAGAAAGTTCACGACTGAATAACGGGCGACACGTGATGGTGTAAAGCGTGTTTTATTATTTCTTACACGCTGAGACACGCAGGATGTCTTCGCCTATTGTTTTCGCGGCTGATGCGAATATAATGTCTCGGCGTAACAGGCTCTGTAGTTATTAATCCTTGAAGTTTCCGCACCGAGTTCAGCAGACAACTTTGCCCCGTTCAGCCATGTTATGTTTTTGCCTTGACTCGCCCTACCCTATTTCACTGCTATGTCCTGTTACGACCTGCCCAACCCTAACCTACTATGCTCTTCTCATAGCTTTGTCCTGGTTGGCTAAATGGCTGTCTTACCAACCTCTATATACCATCTTTCATCAGCTCCACTGGTTCAATATTGCCTTGTACCTGACATATTTTGTGTTGCCAAACTACTCTCACCCCTTTTTCCTTACTTAATCCATCGACCTGTAACTTCGATAACGGAAGCTGAACCCGGCCTGCGCGTTAAGCACTCTCCCACACTATATGTATACCAGTTCAACAAACTCTCCTCTTCGTACTGTAAGCTCGTTTCGTGATTATCCAAGATTAAAACCAACTTCAAATCTATAATTGTGCCTGTGAAATTTCTTAGCTGCAATCTTTGCACGATCGTGATCATTATGGGGAAGGTTGGGTCTGTATAGTGTGCATTATGTTCAGAAAAGCTGTCATGGTTAGGTATAGTTCAATATTTGCTTTAAGGATCGACGTGTAAGTCACGAAATGTAAGATAGAATTCAGTTTGTGTACAGTTGTAAAAATTCAGGGGTACAATTATTTAAGTCCTACATCAATAATACTGTAAAATACTAATTTATTGGATTCTAAAAGTCGTCGTACGATATATTAAAAAACTTTGAAACGTAGAGGTATTTATTATATTTAAGGTGTGAAATTCATTCGGAGAAATGGAATTCAGTGAAAAAAGAAGATGGAAAAGGAGAAGATAAATAAGTTTGAGATTGAATTTCCCTGTACAATGGGCGATGACGTAAAAAAGAAGTTGGACTTTAATCGTGCAATTTCGATAGTCAGAGGTCAATCACCAGACCGCGATATTGCTTATCGATTTTCTCTCTTTGATTGACGTACCTTCAAAGAGCCAATGTGTTCACTCTACTCCTCGCCATTCTTCTCATCCCCTACCGCCAAAAAATCGCAATCATCAAACCAAATTTTTTCTCTCTTTCTTCCCATTAATCTGCTGGGGCCGATGAAAAAGCTATTCAATTAGAGAAGCTATAGAAATGAAAGCAGCATTACTAATTACGTTTATTCGCGCAGTTTGAGCGAATTGTCGATGTAGGGGGTCGGGAATGGCCTTTCAGCGAGGGATGAAGAAAAGATGCGAGGCAGAAGACTGGATCAAGATGGCTGCGACGTAATGGAGCGCGACTAAACATAGTCAATTTTGTAGGTAAAAAGAGGAAGGGAAGAAAGGAAAAAGTAGTTTAAAACGTCAATTTGTCGAAGCGAGGAAGCTCTGTGCAAGACCCACCGTGATGTGTCTGCACGTTAACGAGAAAAAGCATGAAGGGGACGAACCGTGCGTTAATAGAGGGTACGCCGATAAAGCTTCCTAAAAATAGGTGATATTATTGTCTCTGTATACGAGAATGATAAAGAAACCCCTTTTCAATGGAGCAATGTTGAAAGGTCTCGTCTCTTGCAATGAACGTTATTGCGATTTTCTCCTGAAAAATAATATCTCGATATATTTCCAAAATTATCTTTGTTTTTCCACTAAAATTAATTGATCATCAGCTTCAATAGGAGTCAATTATTTACTGTATTGAAATCACTTAGGATGAATGTTTTTACAGATTGACTATAATCAAAATTTATTGCTGTAGCTTTACGTTTCTTGCTTTATTGATGAAACTGAAAAATATATAGTTGAATAAATCTTGCATTGAATAAGTAATTTAAGCCTTAGCAGATTTTAATAGTACAATTTTTTGCTTTATACATTTTATATCGGTATACGTTTCTTTTGTGTAATTTGTGCAATTACGGCAGCATTATTGAGGATTTTTCCATTTCAAACAAACGTAATAAAAAAAGATAAAGAATCGTTTCCATTAAGATAGGGATTAGAAAGATGATCCGCTAACGATTCTTGGTGGTTTCGCATTTATATTTCTTGTTTCTTCGGTCTCTTCTCAGGATGCTTATCGAGAGACAAAATACAGAGATGATCATAGAGCCTCGAGCAAATCCGAGGAAATAAGAAAGGAAGAAAGGGGGAGATAAAAGGAAAAGAGAATAGAGGTGGTGCGATGGAGTTTAGGTTTGGAGGCGACATGGTAAATACGAAGCCAAAAATGGAAATGAAAAATAGCAATGGTTGCCTGTGGGACAAAAGCGACTCCCCCATAATTTAGGAGTAGACAAGAGAAAATAATGAGAAACCACCAACAGTCACGTGGCAAGGATCTTATTCGATTTGAATTTTACACTGTATGCTGCACAACTTTTATCTGCTCAATCATACTATATTCTACAAAATTAGGGAGACGGCGAAATGGACCGAAGCTTGCGAATAGCTCATCAGCCTTTTGAAAGGAAAAACTAACCGATCGATCAAGCCCGATATCTGTCCAACCTTCCTGTTCATTCCTAAAAAAATACGCGTCAATTATTACCGGCTCGTTTATAACTCCGAATACCCTTTAGAAATCGCTCAAACAAGGTATTTCAAATCATATCTTTTCTTATACATATATTCAGCTATTTTTATCTAGATTTGTATAATTAGTTTTCTTTAATTTTCTACAGAATAAAAGATTTAAAAATATTTTTTAAAAGCTAGCCCCAATTACAGAATAAAATACTATTTAAAGTTTCATTATTATTATTAAATTTTATAACGTCTTTGAAAGTTTTTATTTAATACCTCAAGTTTCTTATACTATGTTGAACGTTTGGCTGTAGAGATTGAAATATAATAAAATCCCAGAAAAAACAAGCTTCGCTTGTAAAAAAAGACGGCAAGTACATAAATCGTCCAGTGTAAATAATATAGCAAGATAAAATATTCCAATTAGAAAAATTAGTGAAACTAAAATGTTAGGTAATTATTTATTTTTATCGTGGCAAAAGTTAAAATTTCGAAAAAGAAATTGTAACACAAATAAGTTACTTACCGGGGGCCCGTTCTATGCAATGACATTAAATATAGCCACATTTTGGAATTAGGAGACGCAACGCTTCTATTGTAAGATAGCGATTTAGGTATGAACATTATGGGACCCCGGCAAGTAACATGCTTGTGTTACAACTTCTTTTTCGAAATTTTAACTTTTGCCACAGTAAAACTAAATACTTGCCTAACATTTGGATTAGACTATTTTTTTAATTGGAATATTTTATTTTACTATATTAATTATGCTAGACGATTTATATACTTGCCGCCTTTTTTTACAAGCGAAGCTTATTTTTTGTGGAATATATTTGTATTGTATCAACGAAATAGATCATTGTAACTAAAATTTTGCATTTAATAATAAAATATAATTATTTTACTAAAGTCGCGCGTTTTTAACATAACACACAAGAAGTTATATAAGTATGGTGTCATAAAAGTTTACTTAATTTAATGAACATTTATGCTTCATTTTTATAATTTGAGACAATATTATAAATACATCTAATCTCATTATTACCAACGGTGAACAAAACTGTCAAAGTCAAAAATGGGTTGTGGGTAGCGCAGCAGTAGAAAAATGACGTCAAAGCGACTAACTTCAGGGCGAAGACATCCACCGAGGATTGAAGGAGAAGAAGAAGAATCGTAATATTTCGGTATATATGTATATAGACAACACACACACACACACACACACAGAGTATGAGATCTCTGGATTACGTGAGCCGTTTTTAATGTTCGAGGTCTCATTCGAAAGCTCTTTGAAAACCTTTCTAAGATAAGCTGTGGTTAAATCATGACAATGCATAATTTACAGAGATACGTCGATTTAAAAATTGGGACGGCTAAACTTGCTGTATAAGTTACAGGGTAGCGCTCGGCTATATATATATGTGTGTACTTGCCGTCGAGACACTACCGTATCTTTTGATAAAATTCTAACTAAACTTTAAATGGAAGATTGAAACTATAAGTGAAATTAATATCGATATTAATTTTGTAATTACAATCGTATAGTGTGGCAATAATATAATTAATTAGTGAAAGCAGTTACTTGATTGATTGGGGATGGTTGCTGGTATATTGAGAAGCTCATTTTGAATATTAGTCAGATGTATACGTATCGACGGTTTGGTAAAGTTGTATACAGCATTTCTACGTGTTGGTTTCTTGATTACTCAATTACTGATTTAGTGCTTCTGTGTATTTTGCTGTACTGATTAGACTTGGAAAAGTTTGCAATTGATCGTACCTCAAGGGATTATGCGCTTGGGGTCTTGCCTAGTGCAAAAGTCAGCTCCAATTTCAGCAGGGTATTCGCCTATGGTTTCACGAACATTGCTACAGTTAATCAATCCTTGCTGAACTTCTAAACTAAAATGTTCATCTTTCACTCACTAAATTCCAAGATTACCCGTGTCTGTAGTCTTCGATATTTGCACTAATAACATTGGATAATTATTTTTCTACCCGGTGCATAAAATAACTTTATACTTAAGGGGGATATTTAACTCCTAGCGTAGTATAAATATATATACATACGCAAAAGGAAAACGAATTTTCTTGAAAAATTGTATTCTAGTGATCGATTAATTCTATACATTAATTTAAATTAACATATTCATTAAATTTAATATTTTCTGATTAAAAAATGATGACATATATAGTTGTGCTATTAGAATAATACTTTAATCAGTGAATTTACCTTCTCTCCACTGTCACTGGGTAAGTAAAAAGTCAAGACTGTAAGAAACGAGATTCCCATGCAAGGTATGATAATGTTGACTGTGTAGAAAAGCGTTTTTCTTCGCATCGTAATGTTAAATGTGATATCCAAGTACGGTTCGTCGCAGCAGGTATAAAATTTCTCGTTCCTGTAAAAAATCAAGAATATACTGTATTTCGCTAATAGGCGAAGATTGATGAAGGTATTAAATAAGAAATTTTTTGCGGCATAATAATCAAAGGATTTTAGGGTGAGCGATAATATTTAGCGGTAGAAAATGGTTGAACGCGATGATAAATTGAATGTTGTAGTTGGGAGTGAAGGGTAAACGTTAAACCTCACAGCTATGAGATATTCATTTGACCTGTTTTAGTGGAAAACTGGGACAAGTTTTTCTGAAAAGAGAGAGAGAGAGAGAGAGAGAGACGTTTGTGTAAGAGAGTGGGCCAAGTAATAGTTTGGCTGGAAGGATTGTTTATTAAAAGAGAATCGTGAGTCGCGAGTTTCTTGGCAAAGTGGGCCTGACTATGTCTAATACTCTAACCTTCGGCGGCGAAGTTTCCATAACCGGATTAAATTTACTCGAGCGTATCAGTGAGGATATCCCAGGCAAGGAAAGTCAATGGGGTAGCGAAGAGTGAAAAAATATACTCAAGGGGTTTAGTTTTTCTTTCGGGAGACACATTATCGAGGCAGTTGTCGAATAGCACGCGAAATACCATCGTTATCGAATCCTCCAGGCAACTACTTGCGTATTCCGATCAGCCGCATTGAATATAAATAAGAATTTCATCAAGATAATAAAAGAGGCCTTTTTTCCAGGGTAATATTGACAGACGGTTGCGAAGATTTTTGAATCTAATCTTTAAGATTACAAGGGCTTTCGATATATATAGCAATTTATTTTCAAATAAACAACGACCCAACGCTGTATTCCACCACGTTTTAACTCTCTAATGACGATGATTTGTAGAGAAAAGTATGTAGTGGTGGAGAAACTTGTGTGTTTGCGAGAAAGATGGGGGTTTTATCGAATTGTCTGAAAAAAGTAGGAGAAGAAGGAGGAAAGATTGGTGAAAAAGGCTTACCGTACAGCAGGCACTTCTAGAATATCCCATTCTACCGACATGTAGAATTCGGAAAGATCGACTCCCACATCTACAACGTTACTGCCAGTCTTCTCGTCCATGTGTCTGAGATCGACCTGCATAGAAGGAAATGAAAGATTTCTCTTTTAGCGTGGCGAACTTAATACATTAATAAACTGTTGTTATACAAGTTGCTAAACGCCATGCCCACATTTCAGCTTAACCACAAACGAGTTATCTTTTTGTATCATCGAAATAAATTAATAAATCTATGCTGTTCTCTCCACACATGCATATTTGCAGTAGATTCATATTCGATAACTCTTTCGTAGCCAAAAGCTTTTCAACAATCAATTCGTAACAAAAATCGTAACAAGTTTTCGGTGCACGTCTTGTGATGCACTTGAGGTTTTTGCAAAAGCGCATTGAGCAAATGACTAATTCTAGGACTTAGAGCAGACTATTGGTTCGTTCGTGAGAAAATTGTCGAGAATTTTTTTGCGGCAGGACGAATATCTGTCGGGCAAAATCGCTTATCATGGTTTCTTTCTTTTCTAGCGCAAGCACATTTAAAGGATGATCCGCGGATTGATAGCATCGGATGCTCGTGAAATAGTCTACTTTCAATCCGTAAATTTTCCATCGATGTAGCCATCGGCGGTTTAAAACTGAAACTGCCGAAACAGATATATCGTCGAGTTTTCGTTTAATTCATGGCTTTAATCCATCGAGCATTTACCCAAAAATACAAACGTTGAAAGGACAATCCGCATTTATACGCAATATGCACGTATATGCGAGTTATACATACACATCGTGCACGTGGAGAATGTACATAAAACATACACATAACTCAACCTCAGCCAAGTTGCGGAAAGTGATTTAAAGCTGCTCCAGGATTCAGCATTCTCTCTTGAGTCTCTACGTTGCTAAATATATTTCTGTAGCCAAGATCGTTCGATCGAGGTAAACGAAAATATGCCTCGCTACAATCTTCTTGGAAAAATCACAAAACTTACGATACAATTACATAAAAGCTATATCCCATCCAGTAATCCCTCCCCCCCCCCCACCCTTTCTTGCAAGCCCACTCTTCCCCTGAGAAAGGATTTGCTCGAAATCAAATCTTCAAGCCGATTCCCTTTCACGCGATACGTCGTCGATCTTTCTTTTCATTTCCAACGGCCCAATTCCCCGAATCCCAACTTCGCAGATTGATTGGATTTTTGTACGAGCGAAGCATCAGCATCAAATAACTAACGAGCAACGACCCACCTTTTATTTCGTGCTTAAATCAATCAATTTTAATAATTGCTTAACGAACGACGAGGGTTTTGAATTTTCCGCTCTATCGAAGAAACATATTGAATATTAACGATATGAGAGATGCGATGGTTGTTGATTAGCATATATATCTGTGGGGTGTATAATTTACATAAGTCGGTTGATATTTAGAAGGGAATGAGATGAGGGGAGGTGGAGAATTTTACAGATAAGACTGAAGGGAGATCTTACTATCGGCTGATTGGTAAATGAAATGCTCGGAGCACTAGTCTCGATAAAAGTATCCTTCCTTACCGAGGGGGCTTCGCCCTATGGATGCGCCAAGTCAGCTAATATAATTCTCAGTTGAAACCCGAGCAAAGTCTGGATAGAGCTCGGGCAATCGACTCGAGCCTCACGCTTACCAGCAAACACACGCTCACATACACAGCACCGGTTTATTCGAATTCATTTAAAATGTTTTCAAATTCCTTCGTGGTCACTGCATCCCCTTATCCTCTCTCAACCCTATTTATCCCCTTCGAAATATCCAACTCCGTTTCGATTTTACGAGTCAACTAAATTTCGAACGCTCCCCCTTCCTCGCCTCGTAATAACCAACATTATTTACCTAATTTCGCAGATAGTAAAGCTGAATAATTTGCACGAGTTTTCGGATCATAAATATTGAATGGGTACATAAAATTAATTTATCGCTGAACTTCGTTGAATTGGAGAGAGCGTATAGAATATTTAACAGATACTTCGTTATAAAAACCGTACGATGCAAAATCGGAGTTGCCTTGTGTATGCATATACGTGCAGTGAAGTAGTAAAAATATTCAGAATATACTACATATATATATATTTTTCTTGATAGATTTTACCAGGGCCCTTGGAATACGTTATCTTCCCAGGCAAAAGCACTCGAAGCTTGGCAACTCGGCCAAATGTCTGTCTCCCCTAGCCGCCTGACTGGAAATCTTATCGACTGTCAGTCGCACCGGCTTCAAACTCATTATTGCTTTTCACTCTCGATCCATTGTCATGCCTACATCCTCATAAAAAGCCTTCAGACTCTCCACGGATTTACATTTTCACAGTAACGCCGTTAATACCGATCAAGACTCACATTAAGTGGTCTCAACAGAGTGTATCACCTCCTAAAATTAAACTATACCGTTTATATCCATTCGTTACAAGTGCCTTCTTAAAATTCATTTTATGTTATACTTTTTCCACCCGAGAAAAAAACTAACCTTCGAGTCCTTTAATATTTTAATTTACGACAAGCATCATTCTTTATTCATGTTACATGACTTAAATGTACCCTGAGTGAATTCTTCTTCACGAAGAGGCTTGAGAACTAGCAAAGTATGTATAATCGATGTGCTTGGAAAATCTGGTGAGAATAAATGTTTCGTAAACTGTCTCCTTGCTGGTCGCTTGACGCTTATGGCGAAACTATGATGGATTTATAAACGTGAGACTTGTAAGAAATCACGAAAAAGGTTAAAGTTACAAAAATATCTACTTTATGCAATCGCATGCAAATTTAAATGAATACCTGATGACATTTAAAGCCTGATTACAAAGATATAAAGTTGCCCCCTGCTGAATGTGATTTTAAAACAAACAATAAAAGAGTTCTCGGCAAACTTTCTTTCCATACTCAAATGTAATAATGCTTATATACACTTTTCATTTACTTTGACTTCTCAGTTTTCTATATACATTTTCTTGAATGCATAAAGGTATCTTTGAGGTTCGTGTTTCAGAGACAAACAAAGTTGCATAATGCAGAAAGGAAAGTTTTTCAAACTCATCTTACCACGAATATAATGCTACTTCGATTTTCATTACTGAGAGTTTCTTTGAGATAGATATCGTATCAATGCTGGAAATACAAATGTTCAAGTTGATTATCGTCATGCAAGTCTTCGCTTTGTAAAACTTTTGCTAGTATCAGAATTAATCAAGAACAACAAATTCTTTGAAGAAGAAAGTTCAATGTTCTACAATGTTTCTTACACCTTATAAAATAGTTTTATATACGATATTTTGTAATCGATATTAATCGAAGAGTTTTCTCTTGACCCTTTTCGTAACCAATCGAAGGCATTGATAGTCCAATGAAATTGTAGTAGATCGAGTACGGTTTAGAAAAGTTAGATCCCTCGTGACTTCAATTAGAGAGAGGTTGTTCGAAGCGATGTCACCGTAATCGAAACACTCTCATATATAGTATTTTGCTAAAGTAACAAATCGTTTTTTTGCACGAATCTTTTATTCCACAAAAGATAAAGAAATTCGTAGGTCTCTTTCCTTTAAAAATCGTACAGTAACAGATGTTGGAAATAGTGCTTGTATTTTCGCCAAACTTTTTACTTATTTTCTTTCCAGTCAATGACAGGTGCTTCCGAACTCTCATTGACACTTTATTGATTATTTGCACGCCCTGGTGAAATGGGTAAACCGTCTAAGCTATGCATCAGTGTGCAAATATTATGGCCTAAACAAATAAATGTATGTGTACTACAATTTGAATATGATTCTCGTTTAAAAAGTTTGTTAACAAAATTAATCGTTTTCCATTTCGATGAGCATCTGTATATTTTTATTAAAAAGAAATCGACATATTATTCACTGTCATTTTCAGGATAGCGAAAAATGTTGATAGTGGTATGGTACACAATATTATTACGTGTATGTGCATGTGTATAGTTAACAGGTCACCAGAGAGTACTCAACAGGTACACAAAATTTTACGATGAACATTCGAGGTTTCGGTAAATTGGCCGCATCTCAATCCCTCTCTTCTTCTTCACTTTATACGTTGCGAAGGAAACAAAAAGGTCATAAAGAAAAGAAATTATAAAGCTTATTTGATCACGTTCAATTGCCAGTAAGCCCCGGAGAAGCTCGTAAAACTTCAATGGAAGACATCTTATTCATTATTGGATATTTCTTTCTTAATGAGAGCTAATTGTCTAATTATTTTAAATTGCTTGCTCAGTGATCTTTTTTTGTGCTATAAGACTGATGAACTAGTATTATCTTAATTGTTTCTTTTAACATGCCACGTATAGAAAACTGTTTTGCCTGGTTTAATTGTCAAGATGATAAGTGACAGAATCTACGGAGGATTACTATCCTGAGAAACAGATTAAATTAATTAGCAAGAATGCGCTTGGGAGATAATCCCATCTCAACAAGTTCTCTGAGAATCCCGTTAAGACTGGCGCAAGTTTAAAGCGACGATGACTGGAGTCATCTCAGATTTAAGCCCCACGTTGGTCGTAATTAGAGGCCTTTTTTTACAAACTAATGTCATTTTTCTTGCAGAAATTGTCATGGATTCGGTAACAATGACTAATTGCATTTAAAATCGTTGATAATTTTTTGCGTACATGTGTTTCAAGAAATAATTTTAATGATCCCAAGCTTTTCACCGTTGGGCTTAAAAGCTAAGAAATTTTTAAGCAAGGTGCCTCCGAGTTTCCCGATTGGTTAGGATTTTTGCAGATTTTCTGGTGGCAATCATCCGGGGATTACTGGAAGCGGGACCAATACTTCATTCAATGCTGACGGAGCATGCTAGTTTCATCAATACGGACGAGCGTCGAGATTTATTAGTTCGTCGGGTTCCTGCACGTTCTTTTCAGGATCCAAGTTGAAATAAGAAAAGTTGAGAATCTTGAAAAATGTGCTCCTCGGAGCCCTAAAGCGCACCACGCGAAGAACCCCTTGAAAATTGAGAGAATTTCAAATGCTGCTTTGATGTCTTTTAGTAAACCTGATTGATAGAAATATTTTACAAATTTCTGCAGCAGCTGAGAGTTTACGCGCGCGCGCACGCGCGCGATAGTGAAAACACCTAAAACTCTTTCACCCATTCCAGGGCTTTTGTATATACAAAAAACGTAATGTAAAATAAACATTGGAAATTTGAATTACAAAAGCATGGTTTTACTTAACGCTCCGTGTGTTTCAACTCTACATATTCCTCATTTATAAATTACTAGGTTAGTTTGACTGCAGAAAAAACAGTGAATCAAAGATTTATTTCCTGCAGCTGTGTCAGGCTGTCAGCATCAACCGTGTGTCGACAGTGATCGTACAGCGTGGAGTTTTCCTGCGAAGCATTTAACCATTTGTCGCATTTGTATTAGAATTTGACTGTTAGGTAAATTGAATTTCATTTGGCAAACCGTTTTTTTAACGACCAGCTCCGAGATAAACGCGAAAAATACAAATTTAGTTTAGAAAATGGCAAGAGCTCGTTCGTGAAATTGTTGGCACGAGGCATGTCAGTATAACTTTACCAAGTGAAATTTGTATCAATCTTTGGATATCTCGTTCGGTGCACCGTGCATATACAGGGACCTTTTATCCGGAAAAGCGGAAAAATTGCACGTCTCGACACATGTGCCAGTGGAATGTGATTTTTCACACTACTTTTCCCAATGAGTCTATCGATCGTGCCCCCTAATTCCTCCTACTCTCCCTCTCGCTCTTTTGCTCTCTTTCTCTCTCTTTTCGCTGTAGCAAACGATTAAACGGTTACTGCCGTTTAAGGATTACCAGAAAATATTGATGAAAAAGCAGTTTTCTCTCGCTACACAACTCTTTTGAAATTTAATACCCTGTCCAATTGTCCATTTATTTGATATAACATAGAAAAATAAAACGAAAAAAGAAACCCTCGTATATAAGAATAAATAATTTCCCTTCCATTTTAAAAACTTTTATTCGTTCATGCGAACCATTGGAAGACCCATCCTCTTTTTTCGCGCGTCCTTAACTAATTACTATCATCTTTACCGTTCCGATATTTTCAGACCATTTTTTCTCACAAGCAATATTGAACAGTGCCACTAATTATGTTTTTCTTTTGTCTATTCGCCTCTTCGGTTTCCCAAGAGTCGATAATGGTATTAAGGAGAGGGTTTTTTTATCAGAGCTGGAAGACGAATCAGTTCTATTAGGACTTTAGTAATTTTTTGTACTAGCCATTTGAGATAAGAAACCATCGGGTGATAAATGACAAAGGACTAAGGTAGAACCGCGCTACGATAAATTTTAAGGAATGTTAGAAGAAACTGGTTTGGTATATCGATATAGTACAAAATTAGAGTAAGGAAAAGTGTCCCTACGTTTCTCGAAGTTGCTTTGGTTGAATCGTCGTTTAATAAGTTTGAAATGTTTCTGAAGGATTTCTCGGAACAACGTCAATAAAGCAAAAGCGAAGTTTAGCTACTATGAAAATAAGAGAGAAAAATTTTGCTGAAGCGATATTTTATCGGGTTAGCCGCAAAATCCTTTCCATCAATTTCTCAGGAAGTTTGTAAGGTGAGACAGTGGCTGATAAGTAGAGCGGCGAGGAAGAGAAGGGCGTACTGTGCGTTAAAACGTTGCAAGTAGTAAGGTCGATGGAGGCCAGACGCTGGCGTTTAAAACTTGTGCTCCTATGGCAAATGCATTACGATGGGACTAAAAATCCCGATCATCTGGCGAAACAGCCTCGAGATTTTGGTTACACCTGAATTTTGCATCCTATTTGATATATCTCGACGTTTCATTGTTCAGAATTTAGTTCTTGACTAAGCCGTTCGAAGAGACGAGGATTATCTTCTATCGATTAGCTCCCAAAAAGCATTCTAGCTTTTCACTGGTAATGCTATAAATTATTAAGGATATTTCTCGCAAGTCGGTTTATCTTTATGCAAAGTTCCAGCTCATTAACGCGAGCAAATTCAATATACATATAGACAACTTTATCCGAAATAATCTTCCAATTATGGATGAATATAGATTCAAGGTCAAGAATTCCTTTTAATAATTGATAATAAAAAAGGAGTTTTCTTCGTCTAAAGAGTGACAATGAGAGAAACAGAAAGCTTATATACATTTGTAGGTATATATGTATATGTACGGTAAACGAAGAGGTGGGGGATTTATCAAGAGATAGAGAAAGAATCTGGGAGATGGGTTTGCAGCGATTGTCAATCCCGTAGAGAGCCAGTTGGTGCTGAGAGAATGTTGGAGAAACGATCAGGTGCAGCTTTGGGTTTGTCCGCTGAGGCGTGACTCGGTGAGGTGAGGTAAGGTTTGGTTTGGTTTGGTGAAGCGTGGAGGGACGAGGCAAGCGAGGCACACGAAGAGAGAAAGGTAGCTGGAAAGAAAGGGGGGGGGGGGGGGAGAGAGAGAGGGACGAACAGGAATGCGCAGACGCAGGAATAAGAATGTGTATTAGCCAGCTAGCAGTCAGTTAGCAAAGCCAGAAAAGAAGAGGCAAAGACGAAGGATCAGCCGTCTCTTCAAAGCCGAAAGTTACGTCGCAGGCTGACAGCTCTCTAGGAAAGTTAAGAATCAGCAATGGCCACGAAGACCATTCGCGAATAAAAAGATACAAGTCGATCGTGGAATCACCAAACTTCCCATGAAGCTAAACCTGGCACGAACTTTCAATTTTTCACAGTTTCCCTCGCAAACTTTTCCAACTCACTTTTCATCCTTTACCACGGGCTTATACTGCTTTTTATGTTATAATTCCCTTTGATTTGCTTTCTCTTTAAAATCATGCTTTTCATTCGGTAATATTTAACGTAGCTATTAAATACGATGTTTTTCGTGTTGCTCATCTAAATATTAACTCCAATTGTTATACGGACGATTATCAATTTTTACATATCGAGATAATGGAGGCGTTTATTTTAATGGGTCGAAGTTTTTTCACTGCAACTTTATCCCCACGAGTTTGAAGAAACGAATAGCTGTTGCCATTGTGTTATCTCAAAGCTGATCCTGCTCATGCTATCTAAATAGTTGATCTTCTGTGTGGGAAACTACAAACGCGGACCACCCAGTGTTAGGCGGGTGAGAAACAACTAAGCGGAAATGGTGCTAATAAGATCAGAAACTTGAAGATAAATGGAGCCAATGAATTCCACGTTGGAATAGCAGGGTTCGTTCAGGGCTCTAGTGTGTGTGTGGTATATTATTTTTATTATTATCATTCTTAATAATCCATCGATCTACTTTTCCGAGTAGTTTGATAAGCTCTCAAATCACATTACCCTATATTCGTTGAATAAAATATGGAAGAAAATCTTCTTGTCCTTTTTGACCTCGTAATTATATATATAATTTGAATGGAATTTAAGAGGATCCGTTTTTTTTTTATGGGGGCTTGAGGTAAATTTTTGATAACAGACTGATATCGACTTGAATTCCAACGGATTGAAACACGCTGATTGCGAGAGACAAGTGGGGAAATACCATTGGCTGTTTGGAAGAGAAATGAGCAGTGTAGGATAGAATTGGATGAATTGTGTATCTGGTGAGAATGGAGAGTGTTGTGAATTGGAAGGAACGGTAGGGTTGTTGAGGTTCCTTAATTGCGCCGGTAGGTCGTCGACCTGATACCGTCCGCGTGCACGAATCAGATTAGACTTGTAAGCACCTGATGGGATGGTTCCATGCTTCGAGATTGCGGTGAATTCGACGACGTAGATAAAGCGAATTCGTCGACTGAGCTTTAGAAATCCTTCTTGCATATGTATGCGCCTATCTTCTCTAATATATACTATACCACTATATTTGCTTTGTCAATTTCAATCTATCCAATTTCTATACCTCCGAGCTATTTCCCTTTTCTTGTTTAATTTAAATCAAAACTTACACAAGTCCTAGGTTATTATTCTTCTTCAACTATTAAATCTACGAAAAGCATTGCCGAAACCATGTACCATAAATTAGACGAAAAATGTTTAATCTTATTTTCGCACTTAACAATAGGATTGTTATTTTATGGTTAAAAAAATTAAGTGAGAGTGATGGAGTAAGAAGTGAGTAGTAAACAAGAAAAGAGTTATTGAAGTTATTTTTTTATTCTTTCATAATATAAATGACAAAGAGTAAAGAATGAAAAAGGCGACATGCTGGCAACCGTTATTGGAATTGTCAATTGATACATGATAATATTTTAAGCTTGACTGAACGTCTATCATGGATGATAACGGGACTAATACGCTTCACTCGATTATCTATCTACATTTCAGTTGGCTTTCAGGTGTACGCTAACGACAGATGCATCTCCCTTGAAAGTGAATGCTAGTCTATCTAATTCAGCTAGTTATAGCAATTGTGGTAAATCATTGCCGAAGATTACCAAGATATTATCAAATTTCATCCCTTCGTTATATCAAGCGATATTTAACACATAAATTCATTATTAACTGTAAATTCTAGGTCAAGATTTGATAAGAACGATTGACACTTTTACTTTAATTAATCGGAGGAGAAAAATATCAAAGATAAAATAAACCTTCGTCCCTATTCGACATTTTAATAGTTTTTTATGGATAACTATATATAATAAAATAATTTTTAATTATATATTTATCGATTATGCTATTAAATTTAATAATGAATCGTAAATAAGGTTTTGGTAAATTATTCCCTCGATAAAAATTGGTGCATAAATCACAATTTGGTTGATGGATTAGTGATTTCGCTAGCCTATCAATTCTGATATTTATCGTTTTATTTTACATTGCAGAAATTGATTAATCTTGACAAAATATGAATCCATTTCCGATGGAAAGTGATAAATCAGAGATGTCCAGTGTTCCTGGATATTTGATGTATTTTTATAAGAATATTTTACAATTCTATTCAGAATGTATTTTACTCAAACGTATAGTCGAATGAAAAATCAAAACTTTAAATTTTAGAAATTGCATCAACAGCACTTCATTGAATTATAATTTGGAGTACTCTCAGCCGTCAGAGCAATGAACGCAATGCTTATACATATGTATGTACGGCCTTTGAGTAAAATTACGTCACCTGTGTAGAGCGAATGGACTGAAACATCCGTCAGAAACTAGTTGGAGAAGTGTTTCTAATTGAGACAGAATATTTCTGAAGTTTGACTCTGATATGACATGTGACATTTTAAGATAACATTCGTCCCTGAAAACAACAACTAACTGTGCAATCCACAATAATTACGTAGTCTCTATGCTAATTTAACCATCTTAAAACTTTTTTTTTTACCAAATATCGTTTTCATTAAAAACTTGAATAATAATAAAATTTAAAGCAGAGATTTAGCAGTGTTGCTTAAAAGTAACCTTGATTATTAATTGGCACATTATTATTCGTTGGCATAATGCAATTTATAAGTTTATTAGCGTTTAAGGGTGTATTATACAAAGTTTAATCTGTACTCAAACCAGTTTTGATTATCCTACAAAATAGTTATTTTGATAAAAAAACCAATAGCTCTCCTAAATCTAAATAATAGCATTCCTATCTCTTAATTGATTTTTGTTAATAGCTGTATACTATAGAACTTACGCCAAAAAAAAACAAGGATTCAATTTCCCTTTGCTGTATAAAATATACCATCATACTAACTAAAATGAACTGATGGTTTTATTATTGTTTTAACTTTAAATTGAATTTGTACCTTGTAGGATGAAAATTTCTGGTACTCATCAGGTGGTGCAAAACTGAGTTCGTTTTAATACAACTAGATAATAAATTAAGGATTAGATGCTGTGCCAATATATTTTGCTATGTATAGACCATAGCATAAAATTGAAAGCCTAAAGATAATTAATCACTATTATAAATTAGTAAAACTCGGTGCAATATTGTATAGCTAATTATTCGTCATGTATTTCAATTTTGATACTTCTTCATTACTTAAATGAAAGTTCTTTTTAGGTCAAACCTTGCTAATATTTGTTAACATTCATCAATTTATTTTTAACACAATTTTACATTGCCTAAACGGTAGATATTTGTTCATTATAATTTGAAAGTGAAGAAGCTATACTGGCTTTGTTTATTAGCAATTAAAATTCGTTATAATATACAATTTTAAGGTGATCATTAAGTAAGATTCGAATCACAAAGATGCTTTACTAATGGTATATAACACAGTGTCTTTTATCTTCATTCGTCCAGCCGGATCTCCTTTCAAAGGAGCCGGAAGTACTTGAAAAATAAAGTTGGCTAGTATTAATGAGATACAGAGGTATAGACATCACTTTGGTATCAGCTGAACCGTAAAGAAGGTTTATGTAAAGGCTTCTTAAATCTTTCAAATTTTTTAGTAACTACACCTTTCGTTTTTTATTCATATACATTTATATTTTATAATACTGTTTAAGACTTTTAATTAACCATTTATTTGCATACCAATAATAATCATTTACTTCAGATCCGAAAGGCTTCATTTACATTTAATGTAATTTAAGAAGATTTTATACATTTTCAAAGAGAGGAATAAAAGAGAAAATTTGACAAATAGAATTTTATAGATTCATAAAAGATTAAAAAAGCTGGTGGCTTTTACAGGAGGTAAAAGATAAGAGAAACCTGTAAAGTGGCTTAATTTGGCTGTACACTGAGAATATAGATATAGATGATAAAGTTGGCTTACTGCGGATATTTTGGATAATACAGAGATATCAGTCCAAGTTATGCTCTAGTTACCAAGGTTTATTATTGGATGAGGTGAGATTAGGAATAACTGGGAAAACAGGTGAGTTATCTGAGTCAGCTAGAGGTTATATACAGCAGTGGAAACTAGCGTCATTTCCCAGATTCGTAAGGATTTGCCTTGAAATCAGTAAAGCTCCTGGCTGTAGATAAAGGAGCCATTCTTATCGATGTCAATTGTTGAAAGTCTCGTATGAGCTTTGGTCTGGAGTCTACTGCGCTGTGCAGTATAGAGTACTGTAGAGTCAATGGGTAATCAGGAGATAGGATATAGGTTGGAATGGGATGTAATATAGGGTAGGGTGGTTGAATGAAGGCGGGTGACTGAATCAAGGGGAATAATTGTAACGCGCTCATGATCACCGACAATAGTACCAACTACTTATACCAATAGTAATCGCTCCTCTGCTAAATGGCAAAGCTCGTCAGCAAATTGATCAAGTGTGAAGGACTGAAACTTGATTATAGCAGAACTGTATAAGGCTTTCTCTTTCTTTTCACATTTAACAATCGCCTCGCGAAAATATACACTTTTCACAAAAATCCAATCTTATCCTGAAAAATAATCCAGGGTTTTGTTACAATGGAATTCCTGGCAAATTTCAAGTTCAACATGCAGTGTATGGAAGCTTGGCGATTTACACACGTCAAGTTTATGAAATTATTTGGGACTTGGTGAAAATGGGGTTGAGGGGGGACAAGGTTGTTCCTTCACACTCGATGTGCTTTCGTTAACGCAGTTGAATCCTTGCGGCATTCGCGCACCATTGCAGAATGCAGCCTCGTCTAAACAGAAAGCTTTCTTAGCGCGCAAGCACATTATGCCCTCTATGCGCAACAACACATCTAGCTTAAGGAATTTCTCTTCTACTGTCATAATGCACACCTAAAGTTTATACACTCAACATGAATATTAATATAACGTATATTTATATAATATTTATGCACTATATAGTATATATATATATAAATATACACACATAGATATACACACAGACGCACGCGTGAACACACCCCCTAAACACACACGCGCACGCACACACGCAAAGACATTTAACCATAGTATAATACGAATAATGCATGTCTCTTGTCTATAACTGCATGGTAAAGTATTGTATATATGACATGTTTTATCGTGTCTCTATAGTACCCATACGAGAAAAATATTTACTTGCCCTTTTTTTCGTTTCTTCTAGATCAATCAGATTCACTGGAGAAAATCATAGCATTATACGAGTCCTTTGGAATAATAAAAGGGGGAGGAAGGGAGAGAGAGAGAGAGAGAGAGAGAGGAGCAGAGAAAGAGCAAAACTGACTAAAGCTTTTGAATAAATCGTAACGAGTGCAAGATTTGCTTTGGATAAGCCAGAAAAAGAAATTTGTTTCATGGACAGTATAATGCTATTTTATTCAATTCGGTCAAAGTTAGCCGTGCATCTCTCCCACCGGTATTAGCATATGTATTTACGTAATAGAAAGCAAGCAAACGTTTCTCCCTGGTTCTGCGTGTACTAGTGTAATGTTATGTAATATGCACGTGCGAATATTTGCGTGCAACGCTTAAAGTGCAGCGGCAGTGCAATTATTTTCGCGAAGCTTGCTCGTTGATGTCCACTGAGACATTCTGACATCCTAATTTAAATTTGTCTTTTTTCTTTTGCGTGTCATATTTTCATCTGATTTTTTAAATCGCAACATTGCACCGCAACAAAGTCGCATACGCCGCACTTGCGTTCTCGGATGCAGCAGAACGACGCATTCTCAAACCACACGTGGCAATCTTTATATATAATATATAGATATAAAATACGAAGCACAACGTACATTTATAATAACGTGTAACATATCGATGCCACTATGGAGCGTCGAGCCCCCATGGAAAAGGTATAAAATACAATTCTCAATATTTATCGCTGATAGATTAACGTTTTTCCTCTTAAGCGTTATTAAATTGTCGATAGTGAATTGGAAATGGTATACTTTTCAACATCATTTCTGTATTTGAATATACGATAGGCATATACGAGAAAACAAATGAATTTTGATTGGAAGTTGGGAAGAACACTTATGTCCATTTTATCCTGATAAATCAACTAAGAATGTAGTAAGGATGAAATAACAAATTTTGCAATTGGTAACAAAAAATATATGCTCTGGTGAAAAGCAAGAATCAATGTTACATATTCAAATTATGCTAAAATCGCAAGGTCAGGTGGACATTAGTAGTTTATATTCCCATTGATTTAAAAATTTATTGGATTTCTTTATACATACTTTTTATTGTAGAAATTAACGACGAAATTATAATAATTATTTCTTAACTCGATCAATATAGTTCTTAATGATAGCTAGTTTTATATATAGCAGAAGCATTGAGCGCGAATGAAAAATTATAATAAAATTTGTTGAATATTTGTGTTTCTGAGTTATTACGTTGGTACATTTAGAGCAATATATTATATAATGATATATATATCGAATCGTTTCAGCAATACTGAAAATAGCCTTACTGTAGGACGAAAAGCACAAAATAATTGCAGGTGTTACAAAAAGTGAAATAAACTCATGAGAATCTCTGTGTCGATTATCTTTGTGCATTTAATAAGTTTAAATTACATGCTGAAAATGTTTGCTTCATGTATAATACTTAAATCAAGTGGGAAGACAACAAATAATACATAAAAAACCGTTTTAGCACAGAAGCGTTTTGATAAGCGTTTGAGAGCATTAAGATAACGACGTATATGTACAGTTTTATATTTTCCACTAAAAACAGTTTTGATAAATTTTCAGCAGTGCGATGTTATGCTGTGAGTAAAACTATGTAGTTTCCCTGTTGAAAGCAGCCTATATAACTATCACGTAACTGTAACAGGCTACTATTTCATCTAATTTGTTGTGGTTTATTTACAGTTTGCGCGATTATTTAAATTGGATGAGCTTGGGGTAGTGGATTTTGATTAGTGGTGGAAACTAAACGATCGTGAAACAGGAGATTCTGAAGGAATTTTGCAATTTTCAAAGTTAAGGAGATGAGAGGGAGAGGGAGGGAGAGAGAGAGAGATAGAGAGAGGAGAGGAGAGAGAAAGATGGGGGAAAAGTGAGAGGATTAATCGTTCGGTGACGGGGTTTTAAGCAAAGTCACGGAGCTATAGAGTATAGGCTACACTTTAGCTGGGTAGCCGTATGTACCAGTTTGGTGCAGAGGACATCGAGCTTAATAGTTGTACGCGAAGGACCAGTAGCGGATGTATGATGATGGTGGTGGGGGAATAGGAGTATACTGCAGGATGTCTGTGGTTCGTTAATCGCAGTCTGACCGTAGACTGTAGAGATGCCACAAACTGCGCTCCGCATTCCTAGAAACCCGCAGCCACCCAACCGATTCACCACGGTACAAGCATTCGTATATAATAATTGTATCCTTTACGCTAGAATTTCTCTTCTGAGCATAGGACCGGGCAAATACTCTCCTTCTGACGCGTTAGGAGACACGAATCTCCGCCTAACCAAATCAGCAATCAGCCTGAACCACTCGAACAAACCGTAAAAACTTGATTTCAACGACAAATTAAACAGGAGACCTCTTTTCTTCTGAAATCGTTGCTCGAGTGAACTTTAACACACTCCGATATATAAGTTAAACTAAATACACTATACGTGTTGTAAATTGTTCTGTTTCTCGTTTACGATATTGTTTTTTTAATGGCACGGAGGGATGGGCAATTAGCGATATCGGGTAAAAATTTTAATATCGAATTAAGCTTCAAGGTTAAAGGAGATGGCGTAATTGCTCGTGATATATTCAGAGGGTGATGAGAAGCTGATGGTAAACCGAGTTTTATGTATACATATACTATATACAGTACATCCTCTTTAAGACTCCCTTAGGGAAAAGTGTAGCGCGCTAGCGCAGCTTTAACTTGGCAACCGCAAGTCGCTGACTTGTTGAGTGTGAGTGGCTTGTGTGTCAACGTGACCGGATCAGAAAGCGGCTCGACTCTGTTTATGCCAGCTGACACGCGAGAATGCTCAATGTACACCTATCCACTATGACTATCCAGCAGCGCCCGAGTTACTACCATCTGATCGGTCCTTCGATTACTGGACCTTAAGCCAATACAAAGCCCAACGAACCTTGCGTCAACCAACCCATCACTCATGCCCTTTACTCCCAATACGACCCTTCTCATGTTGAGAAACTCCCTCATTCCCTATTTACTAAACTGCGCCAAATATTTCACATTTAGCTTTAACCCATCACCTCATATAATAGTCGATAGTTACACTAGCTATTTACTGTATTTTATCGTTCGACTAATTTAACATGTTTTTCCATTCATTGCCTTGCTGTGTATTTATTATTTTAAATTTATTTTTATATTAATATATCATTCACACAGTTTTGGTCTTGCTGCATTATTATTGTGTTGTTTAACACTAGAGCTACCATTTTCCGGTCAAATAACCCTTTCTAAATGTAAACAAGCGTGTATATAAAATCCTCGGTACGTTTAGTGTTAATGGCTATAGGTTATCTGGAGTTGATTGTTTTTGGATTTTTTTTTCTTTTTCATCAATGCTAAATTTACTTCAAATTTGAGTGCACAGAGAATTTTAATGTTTTTCAAAAGAAGATTATTGAGTGATGAGTGTGTTGTTCAATTTTCATCATATAGCAACTCATATTTAGGCATGTTTATTTACTTACTCTTACATGCATGTACAGTATTCACTTTTCGTCCGGGCTGAGAAACTTTAAACAAGTTTAACATAACATTAATATATTATATCTCTCAAAATCAATACGGTAAAAGTTATGGTAATTTATTGCTTTCGATAAAATTACTTCCCTTTTATTGATTTAAACGCACACTAAGCACGTTAAGATTCCTTTTAACTTTAAGCTGAATGATTATCTTCGCGCTTTATCGTAAATGATATTTATTTCAACTTCAATTAAAAACTTTAAAACTTTCAATTGCAGGTACATAATGGTAGTTTGTTTAATTGCACGACTATAAATTTTAGCGAAATTTGATTGAAGCTTGAAATTAAATGATGAAATCAATTAAATGCTTTGAATTCGTAACAGATCGCGTAATTGATTGGTTTTCTGCGAGGGGTATTGACGTTAGGGTTTTTTTTACCGAGACCGAAAGTTTTGGTTATTTTCTATTATAAAAAAAAACAATATAACTTTTTTTAATATTCTTTACCTTTCATATCTAAAAACGATAATCCTTTATCCTGAATTTGGGACTTTCCTTATTCTATTTGGTTTATAGAAAAAAAAGTTATGTCCATATCAGAGAATCAATATAAGTTTTATTTATTTAATTTTAAAAGAAATATAAAATAGGTTTCTTTTTAATTATTTCACTGTATATAATTATTTAAACAAATAGTGGTAACAAAATAATATTTACCTGTTATTACGCTACAAATATATTTAACTATACATATTATAAAAATTAATATTAAAATATTATAATTCTAAAAAAAGAAAAAATAAGACTGCACCGAGCTTCATTATGGTAAAAAATACTCCTATATTATTGGATAAAAGTTATCCTTTTAGGTTACGCAGCCCCGGTTATTATCTTTCATTAGATTTACTTTTCAAATCGATAAGCCATGCAACCCCAAGTCAATCTCAGCATGAATGGAATAAAGATCTCGAATGATAAATTTTTCGAAGCGCTTGTGGCCTGAATTATCATTTTTACATTTATTCAATACTATTTAATCCCTAACGCAGTAATATCGTTACATCCATAATTAATTACAATTTACGGAATTTACTGATTAAACACTTTGAGTTATATATATGTTGTGCATAGAACTCTTATTTCACAATTAATACTCTCCGATAAACTATTGAAAACGCATGTTCCATCTACAATCAACACACATCGATTAATTCATAAAACTGTGGCTTCTTCGTATAGAATATTCATTATAATTATTATATCGTACTATCAATAAATCCTGTATCAGACCAATTGACATATTAAATATGTAAAAGCTATAAAATGCGAAGTTTTGACGTTGAGTCTGTATACTAATGAATAGAATCGCCTAAAAATGACTGAAATGCATAATCGTTTCATTGAAGAAAAAACTGATTGCCAACAGTGTTCATCTCAATAAGTGCACTGAAATGGAACGATGAGAGTGGCGCGAAAGGGGTTAAGTAACAGATAAGTCAGCCATGCCTCCATTGCCGCCTTTACTGAAAGTCTAACAGGTACTTGTCGGCACTAGTAAGTAGAAAGCTTCCGTATAATTCTGGCATGACTCTTAATAGTGCATGCAACGGACATTCGAATAATGATTCCGGACTGAAAGTCGAGTAAGAGGCGTGAATTTCCGAAACTGGAACGTGCAAAGGGCTCTTTGCCTACCAGACTTTTGGCAGAATTACAATGCAGCATTCTTAAACCGGAAAATACTCCAGCATTCCAAATCAATAGTACCGTCCATTATATCGGCTCTAAACTATTTTTATCTCATCACTTGGTTTCATCAAGCTGTTGCGGGAATTAATATAAATGGAAGAATTTAATATAAAATATTTCGGAAATACGTCACTTTCAATCAGTCGCTACGTAGGAAACTTTGTCACTCGGTTAATTGTGATAGATATTTCTTTTAGGTAACACGTTTCGAGCAAGTCTATGGTGAGTTATTGGAGTAGTTAGAAACGATTGCTGGGTGCTGGAAATTGGTTCGGAAGTGAATGCTCGACGCGGTGCTATTTTCCGAAATAGGACTGGCATATACAAAGACGGGCTTAGTGAGGCTTTTCCGACTTGGCGGCGAGATTACGATTGCGCATTCGAAGTACGAGGCTCGTCCGAACAGGAAGTGCCGTTTTGCGAGGATTTGACTTGTCCCCGAAATGCTCCTGGAACATTCTCCGTTGGTAATTGCTTGAAATTGTATAAACTGTACCACGCGTAGACCAGTTCCTGGCAGTTTACTATTTCCACTAGCTAGATACACAATAGGGAAGCCAGAGTTGGATATTCTACTTCTGTTCGTGGCACGCGTTACCCGAATCACTCTAATATTCTAACGGAAGCTAGCAAAGATCAGAACTCAGGGGGAAATGGAAGAATGGCCGGAGTCGTTTTATCAAAATCCGATGTATCGCTGTATCAAACCAATGATAGGAGTGGATTTTGCAATATATCTAGAAAAGTTTTTACTCCGTGTTCTGGCAGATACGGCTAATTGGAGTTATATAAACAAGCAAAAAAATGCAAGTCTGCGCATATATATGAGGAATCTCTAGTAATTCGTGTATTATTAAATTGTTCTTCAACAAGATTTCATTTTTATGGACTAAAAATTTAACTGGTCGATATGCACATAATTGCACGTTACATGCGAAGATGGCGAGTCTCGAGAGTGCAGGAAATGCATGTTGAGACAAGTACTGCTCGACGAAGAAAAATCCAATACACTGTTTACTTCGGAAAGATGCAAAATCATTCTCATAATCGACGATTCTCAATATACCATTTCCCCTGTAAATCCTGAATAAGGTTGCCATATTAATTTTATAAGGAAAATATTAAACATATTATGCAATCATCGATCGATTATGCATGTAAATGACGATAATCTTTTCCTAGATATAATAGCTTCATCAATTTTAATATCCGACTAATCGGATTAAGCGTCAAGTTGAACCTTCCATGATTTTAAGGACTCTATACCTATAGCGGCCTCTGAAACGTCAGTTTTATTGCATAATATTTTGTTTTGTAGAATATTATCAGAAAGTCTCTTGATAATAGACTGGCAGATTGTCTGGGGAATCTCTATTTCTGATGCAATATTATTGCACAATAATGTTGATAGACTAGGGGCCACTTGACAGACCAATTTGTCCGAATTAGATCTTTTATTTCTGTACATTTTTTATATGTAGAGAATCTCATTGAAGCTATTAGGATATATGGGATTTTAATAGAGAAAGGCAAAGTTTTATTAAAAAAATAACGATCGAGGCTCGTTTCACCGCTGCACATAATATATATAAGGATATAAAATATTTAAACTGTATTTTCTCATTTTTCATTAATAACAATTCCTTTAACTAACGGTAATAAGTTTTCATGGCACTTTGATATAGCAAAGTCTAATTAGTTGAGTGACCCGAGCTGGATATAATCCTCGAGCGATATGAAATTTTCGACGCACGGAAGGGATTCTGGAGTAAGGAAAGTCGAGCTGGAACATTCAACATTGTCGTCTGATCAAGAAGAATGATAGCAGGTATAAGAATGACGGGTGGGTCGAGCAGTATGTCATGAAGAACAAACGGTTTCAAGCTTGAACCAGTAAAAATACTTTCCTTTCTATCCATTCATCACGAGATAATACATATCCTCAAACGCCCTGCTTCATAGTTGTCTTCGCCTCTCCAAAGATGATAATTTCAAGCTATGTGGGAGTACAATTATAAACTACTTCCAAGGAGAATCAATAAATAATGAATAAACGAGACAATTGTATGTTTTTTCAAACGTAACATATACATATAAGAAAGGATAGAATTTATTCTCATTCAGTAGATTCTTGCAGATTCGGTAGCTAAATTTATATGTATTTGTATATAGATTCTTATTTGAGTAAAAGCTGAAGGAATCTCTATATTATCATAAGAATTGCTGAGTCTATGAAACCGTATAAAACTTTCTAAACCAACGCAAATATCGGTGGGTGTGAAAGCCTGAAATTTGACACATCGCTCGAAATACCAATAATCTTTGAAATACGATTTTTAAGGGTATAAAAAATTCTTTTGCTTCGTACGCTTAACAATAACGACATTTGAAACTAAGTCCTGATTAAAACGAATGATTTAGCCATTAGGATAGATTAGTCCGGAGAGCCGAAATTGAAAATGCAGTTATTATAGAGGCAACTGCTTTTTATCGTTGCTATCTACTGGGAGGGCATTTTTTTTTTCAATGCACGAGGATTACCAGACAATGATATTTCCGTAGGAATACTCGTTGAGTTTTAAAGCATTTCGCATAATGCCGAAATAGTTGGTAGGGAAAATATGACAAAGAAGGGATATAGATTTGGCTGGATCAGGTTGAAATTCATGTAGCTTAAATCTCCATATTCGACGACCACCGTGGACAGACGTATATATCTGGATATAAGCTCTCACAGAGCCCTCCCCGGTGTACGTGTATGAGAATATCGATTCCCTCGTTATTGCCTGGCTAGTTAAGCAATGATGGACCGAGAGGGATGGAGGAGAATCGAAAATAACACTCGCTTATCTCACTACTGGCATTCCCTGTTGGCAATCATGGATCGCATCGTTGAATAAAAAGAAATGACGTACGAAACAAAAAATGCACTTTGCTTCAGTATGCTCCCGAATGGCCGTTTCTATTACGGGAGTATTTCGCTATTAAACTATAGAGGCAACTTTAATTCGGGATTAACCATGAAGGAATTAAGACCCCAACGAGATAATTCGATAAGCAAATTTGGCATAATGAAGGATAGTTCTCGAGGTGATATTGGGTTTGGGTAAATCGGATGCCGCGATGAGCGAATAGCAAGTATAATGGGCTTCTTTCATGGATTACACTTTGTACCTAATCCAGGAAAATTATACAGGGAAGCGGTGCCATTCATACCACGTGGAGTAAATTATGTTCGTGGCTACTGTCAGAATTTCGTCGTTATATAGGTAACGGCTCGTGGCTAGGCACGCCTGTTACGGAACGATCCTTCATAAAGCCAGTATTACGATAGAGCTATCCCGGCAGTGGCTTCCTGTAACTACTTTGCAATATACCCCCCACCCAGAGAATATCTGAAAAAAACTTTCAAAAATATGCCACTTTATGTCCGACACGACCGCTTTTGCCCGACTTACTTTTCGTACAATTTATTTAGTTTACTATCCTTCCTATTTCTCTCTCTCTCTCTCTCTCTTACTCATTTTTCATTCTTTTTTCTCCCCAGCGAATTTTTATTATAAAGTATGTCACAGCTTTTTGAACTGGCGAGTTTTGATTCTGGTCGACTGAATGCAAAGTGGGACAGGAATATTTGTGGGAAAATTGATAAAATGCAAATTTCCGAGACCCCTCGTCAGGTAACTGAGGTAAAAGTGTAATTACGCAGGGAATACGCGTTCGCCAAGTAGAGCAGCGCTTAATGACCGGTCTAATGATTGCTACTATATCTTTATGACCTCAGTAACTCGATAAGCTCTTCAGTCTACGGATCTATCTCTGCTTAAAACCATACGTGTCACTATCTTCGATCCAATTAGTTTTAAATTACCTCGATAAAGCATCAATCGGCATTAATAATATGCTTATTGGACCAAAATGTTATTTTTCAATTGTCGCCGAACGATTTTTTTTAAAGGTTATTAACAATTGCGGATGATGTAATTTTTAATAGTTTATCTCGAGTGATTTTAAAGTGTGTAATTACGAGCGCAAACGCGAGGTACTTTTTACACAGAAGGCCATCGAAGTAAGCATTTGGGTGGAAATACTCGTTCATTAGATTAGAGTGAGTTAAATGCGACTGGTGAGAAGGGGATGGATGGGGATTCGATTGGAGCAGATAAAGTTTGTTCGCGAAGGATCTCTATAACATTCAGAAATAGCACCCTCGTTTAATTTTGTATATCTTCTATTGAACGATTCCCAGTTGGAGCGGATAAGTCGATATAATAATGTCGGAAACACGAAGTTGCCTCGGCCAGCGTAAAACGTCCTGAAAAATATTTGCTTCAATCGAGTTCCTTCAAGTCGAATCATTCAATTCAATTTCGTCCTTAGACGACCATCGTCCATCTTAGCTCTTATTAAATTTGAAAGCATATACACACATGTAACATTTAGATCAAAGATTGATTCGCCCGCAATGCGCTCCGAAATAACATTTCATCTCCTGAATTATTACGTCATACTTCAATTAGGTGGTGGTAGCCTTTTGGGTAAATGAGGATGAACTGAAGAAAATAAAAAACGTAGGAAAAAATAAATAGAATAAGCAAAAGGTAAAGTATATGCAAAAGTTCTTATTTTATTCATTTGAAATGTACCAAAGATATCCTATATATTATAGTTATATATATTGATATGGTTGAAAAATTCAAGAGTCAGACGATGATGTGAATTAACGTGTCATGGGTGTTTCATTGTTTCGCAAATGGTGTTGCAGAAAGTGTGCGATAAATTTTCTAGTTTTCATTTATTCATCTATATTGAATTCTAGCGCGGTCACCGGAGGAGAGTCTGAATGTTGTCGGGTGATTTTATACCTTTCCCACGTGTGTCGAGTGCAGTGACGCCCTAATTTTCAAACAGCTATGATAACAAACAATTATAATTCAGTCAGTTTCGTGTTCCATCGAGCTGCTAATAATGATAGAGCGAGACGATTCTTCATCACGAAAGGATTTTTCAGCATAAAACGATAATTCAGCTTTCTGAAATCATTTCGTGACGTTCGATTCTCGATGTATCGCTCTTCTTTGGTTCGTTTGTCGAAGCGAGGATCAGGAGTCGTTGTTTTTCTACGTGTTCCGTGTTAGTATTGATCAGTGTCTGAACTTGAATAGCGAATGTGTCCATTGTTCAATCTCGAAATGTATGGATTGCTTTTTCTTGATTATTTTTTTACACAGCAAACTAGATACGAATTTTATCATGAAAACTGTAGCGACCAAAGAAACAGAATCAATTTGAATGGCGATTGGACTCTGACGAAATGTTTCTTTGTCCTTGACGGAGCTATTTTTTTGTTATTCAGATATATATTGGTCGATTAACCGAATCGAGAGAGAATATTTTGAAAGCTCATTAGCCCGGGGATAAAGTTATGCTATTATTTATGACCTAATCCATATCGAGGACAAAAGGTCGATAAAGCCAACAAGAAGTATCGTTTATTTTCACGATTGGTTTTATAGCCGTTAGCGAGATAAAAGCTGAATTTAAATATAGATCCGAATAATTATTCAGGCGATCCTCGCGAAGACAACGGATTTTACGAGGCTGCGTGAACGAGGGCGAGCACTCGTCGAGCTTTCGAGTACACCGCAGAATCAAAGACGAATTGACTGCAACGATAAAATATACATACATACACATATATATGTATATATTATATATTATATATAAATATACACATATACAAATATGTAATAATATAAACGGACGACGAAAGAAAGACAGTCAACACCACGTAACAATATATATATTGAAACAGAATATTATATATAAATATATATCACGTGTTCATGGCCAAGACCAGCGCAACCACGAACGACATTACATTCTTCTTTATAGTATACATGATATATATACATACATACATACATAGGCAAGAACAGATAGTGAGGACGCGCGACGACGGTGAGAACGAAAAGAAAGGGGAAAACAATGCGAAACCAGTGAGATAAATGGTGATAAGTGATGAAAGCAAAATAATGGATGTATACTATATAGTATAGATATATGTATATATAGATATCTCTCGAGCAAAGTCGAATAACTCGCGATCGTGCTGGCTGGTTATGGCACCTTGAAACCGTCATAGGTCCAGGAGCCTAACTTCAAAACACAGGTCTGTACGTCGTACGGAAAGAACTCAACGTCGATGGAGCAGGAGGACTTATAAACGGCTGGCGGTTGCCAGACGACCAATCCCGAATTGTAGACGGTGGCCTTGGTCATCAGGGTCACCTCGTAGTTCCCGTCGGCGCTGGAATCACCGAAGAAACAACCCGAACGTGATCTCGATTGGCCCTCAATACACACAGCGCACACATACACGCACGTACTCAATCACTGACACCTACGCGCACGCACACTTAAAATACACAGAAACCCACGCACACACGCCAGCAGACGCGAACCACACTGGATGCTGCCGTCGCTGATAAATAATCTCACCGACCAATTCACCTTCCAAAATTAATTACGGCCTTTCTTCCCTTTGACCCTCTCTCACAGTTGTTTGTCATCGATATCATCGACTGTGTACAGTGCGTACGTTACGTAGCGTTCAATTTGGCAATTCTTTCTTACGAACCGGCAGCATCCGTGGATCAGCGTGGCTTTCGGTTTGATTTTCTTTGTGTGTGTTTTTTTTTCTTGCTTTTTTCTCGTAAACGTGTCATGAATACGGAGATAGTACACGTGGATAGTGATAGAGATAGAAGTGAGAAAGGATAATGTATACATGTACGTATATTCAGTAGACAGAGGGTTCGATAGGGAGGAAATGGGGAAGGAAATTTGATGGGTTTAATAGAGGGGGGGGGGGGGGAGAGGGGACTGAGGTTTGAAGTTCAAGGAAACCACGCTTCCGAGCTAATTATATATGTATATCTATTGTCTAAACTAGCAAAGGACTTACTTAATTAAAGGCTAAGAGAAGCTGATCGATCCGGGCGCTTCTCGAGCGTTTTGCGTTCGATCCGCGCGGAGTTCGAGTCAACTTCCGGTTAAATACTTATGTGGCTACCATGCGAATTTACCTTGAAGCCGTCATATGTCCACGAACCAAACTTGAGGACGCAGGTCTGCTCGTCAAACGGGAAGTACTCGACGTCGATCTCACAGGAGGATTTATAAATGGCCGGGGGCTTCCACTCGACCAATCCTTGATGGTAGATGGTGGCCTTCGTGGCCAAGGTCACCTCGAAGTTGCCGTCCGCGCTGCGAGCGAGCACATTAGTGGTTCTGGGCGCTGCGGCGGTCGAGCTTACTTTGTACTTTTTTCTCATTCGATAGCCGTCTCGTTTCTTAGTTTTTAGCTTTAATCCTTCTCCGTTTTCCCAATCTTTCCTATCGTATTTACCTCCACTCCAAACGCTAATTCCTTTCCGTTTCTCATTCGCTTTTCTTTTATTACAAATTTATACACACGCTTCAAATTAAGTGTTAGAGTTCGTTAAACCGCTTATCCCTCGGTGCCCGTCGTGCATGGGCTCTCTCTAACCCGTGTAACGCTACTTTTACTTGATTTGCTCACTCTCAAAAGATCCTCACATTTTTTCCAACAATTTAGCTCTTATTTCGATCGATCGATTCGCACTTTAATGACTGATATCGTGACAGGATTGTTACGAAAAAAGTTGCATTCGTATTTACTTTTGAAAGGTTTGTCTTGTGAATTTATAGGATTTTGTTGTTGCAACTGGCGGTTGTAAGGTATTGGTAATATATATATATATATATGCATGAATGATGGAAATGGAATGTTCGATATGTCCGCGTGGCACAGTATTGCTTTAGGTGTTCTGCAATGGAGAAATCAAGTTAGCTACCTTTGATAACTTAGCATGGCGTTTTTTTATTGCAATTGTGGACAGTCAGCTTCGATTCGCAAAGCTCCGAGTATTAAAGGGAGCGCAACGGCCTTCTGGGAATAGAGGGAAGGTAACCACGTTTGCAGGTCCTATGAGGCACTGTGAGCATAGGGAAGTATCAAGGGAGGAAGGATTTCAGATGGAAAGAGACAGAGGGAGGGAGATGGAGTGAAAACGAGAAATGGTGTGGGTGGGTGTGTATGTGTGCAGGGAGAGAGAGAGGGGGGGGGGGGCAGTAAGGATGAGATTCTGAAGAGTTAGTCGTTGCGAATGACAGTAGCGTGCAGTGGCTGGATTATTTTGTTATCAAGTTACCTCTTCGAGTAAACTACTTGGAAAGCTCAAAACTTTCAACGGTGCATTCGCCAGCTATTTCTCCGGCCTAAATACGAAATGGAAGTCTCGTGTTTAACCCTCGGGGTTAGCTCCGTTAACAATCCGGTGTAACCTTACTTGACCAGTTTGCCTATTGCCACATCTACTCAAGGATAATGAACGACGAAACTTGTGTGTGCGATGACGTCCCTCGGGTTTTTGCGAGCTAACGCGAAATCCAATATACAGACTTCTCAACGTCGCTAAATAAACATCGATGCACAATACATACGCCAAATCCTAACCACTGTACTCAATAGAATTCATTTAATTCGATCAGCAATTATTTCGTCCATTAGCACCTCAGTGTATGTGTTTATTTGTTCTGTCAAATTAGTATATGCATGAATTAAAACTCTTCTGATTTAGTATTATTAAATTGACGTACAATTTTATGTTATAAAAATATGATGGAAATTGCATAGAAAATAACATTTCCAGTCTTAGTTTCTCGCGCTTATCGACATAAACAGCGAGTAGCTCGTTTCTCTTAGTGAGATGCTGCGCGTGACTTTCCTACTACACCTCTGACAATTCATTAACCTAGATAAACAATATACAAAAGACTCGTATTTTCTTAATGAATAACAGTAGTGGAGGACCTCAATTACATTTTTGGGAATGAAAGATTCAATATATATCATCATGTATATTCTGAGACGTATCATCCTTTTGTATCGAAGGGAAACAGCTTTCAAACAGTGAATGAAAAAACCAAACAATTGATAATTATTAATATTACGATTATTATGATCCATTTTTATTGAATAACCGATTGTTTATTTGCTCTAGAAAGAATAATACTGCGATACGTATAATATCATTTTGTAATTGGAAACATTATCAATCGGACTTAAGGCCAATGTATTGCAATAGAAATCAATCTACCAACACAACATGGTACGATCTCTGGATATTCCAGTTCCAAGCGTAACGTGACATCGCAATTTCCTGCTACGTAAATTTTCATTAATTCCTATCAAGAGACTCTTTGCACTCATTGTTAAAATCCGTTGTAACACTCTTTTAATTTAAATAAAGTGCAGCAATAAATGACTAATTTTTATTTATTTTCATTTTAACAAACGTATAATAAAATTTCAGTAATAATAAGTCTGAAATTGACCAAAATTTTATTTATAGTGAGGCAAATACCTTTTAAATTATCTTACTAAAATAAGTAAGATAAAGCTCTTATTATTTTTTATTTTTCTTAGTATTTCTGCTCTGTACAGAATGTTCTTATATAACATTAGTTAAACTACACACCCCTTAGAATCTTACAACGTAGTTTTGAATTAATTGTGACAGCGAAAGAAGAAATCAAAGTTATCCAATTATCATTGTTAATCAATGGTATTAAATTGAATGTATTTTTTAGAAAGAATAAATTGAACAGAAGAGAAGCAATGCAGAAAAGTTTTTCGAGTCTTATCGTAATTAAGAATCGTAATCGATATTGGTTTTTAAACAAATGGCTTAAGCTAATCGAAAGCAGAGATGCAAAGATATTGAAGGAATTTAATTATAGTTTGAAATAATGTCTGAGCTCTAAGTCTCTTCAAGTTTACTTCTGTCAAGTTCTGATTTTTATCGTTTCAATTGATCTCAATCAAAATTTAACTATGATAAAACGGTGAGTTATTGTTATCCCAGGGACTTTTTTTAAAACGAAGCTACATGTGTAAGGCTTGCTCGTAGTAAATACAGGTGAACGAAGAAAAATGTGGCATTTATTTTGTAAAAGATGTCAGAGAATCTTCTGGGCAATGTGAGAATCTTGTTCGCCTTTAACTGCCCCCTCGTTTCGAGAAGCCGCGATAAATTTTTCCGATTGCCTTTCCAACAGAACGAATTGGTCCCCAATGCTGCTTTTCGATATATATATATATATATATATATATATATATATTTCTAGTGATTCACAGGCGCCATATTCCCCAGAAGAATATATCCATCCCGACTTTAATCCTTATTGCTGAGTAGAAGAGCGTTTTTCGATTATTGTGGATTTTTATTATTGGCCCGTTTGAAACTTTTTCAATAATTGCCTTAAAAACAAAACCCTATATAATATTGTACAAACAGAAAAATTCAAATTGTTTTAAATAAACCAGAAGTTGTTTTGTGAAAGCTTTAGTTGAAGTTTGAAACGAGCGGTTTCAACGAATTTCTGCTGAAATACCATGGGATTTGTAGTGTCCGAGGATAATTCGCAAAATTAATATTACGTTTTAGAATGTGGATTATCTGGCTGACTAAAGTTGCCCAAAATTTTCAGGGGTACACAAATGTCATTTAAACAGGATCAATTGAAATTAGAAAAGTTCTTTTAGGGTATTTTGTTATAGTTTGGTGCCTTATCGAGTGTAATGTAATATATATTAGAGTTTCCTTTAGGTGGTATTTTTGTTCGGATCAGGTAGTTTGGATCAGCTTATAGACCACCAGATGGAGAATATAACGCTTCAGTAGAAATGGACTTTTTCGGAGTAGAGATTCATACATTATCAGGTCAGTATTGAAACAACCAGAATCAACCAGACTTAAGTTAGGTAGGCCTAAAGCAAGGAAATGTCAGATCATGCTGAACATATGCAAACTTCGGTTGTTCTTTGAGTTTATTTCAAACAGAAGATTATTTTAAACTTTTTAATTTATTTAATTCCTTATGCATATCATTACAGATGAAACGATTAATTGTAGCATTTCTTGTTTTCAGCCAACAGAATACAATTGTTTATATCTCATTATAATTAAGTAGTTATTTAAAATAATTTGAAAGTATTGTACAAATAGGAAGGGATGGCTAAAATGTAATAAGGGTTGTTACATACGGCATTACATATACCGATAGTTGATATATGGAGTATGAATTTCTCGTCGTATAAATTCTCTAATTCTTGTCTTGATATTATAAGTGCATTTATGTGTACACGTCAAGCCCTGTACAGCTCAATGCATTTACAAGGCAGTCACAAGGATTATGTTCCTTACCCAAATACTACAATTCTTCAACACTCTATACCATGTCAGAATTGCGTGCACTGGAGTAAATTTGGTTACTTAAAGATTTTTATTTTTTTAAATATTCGTACGAACATTTTTCATGTCAAATTTATTTGAATGTGATTATAAATTAATCGAGCGTCAATCAGTTAATAAGAGTTATTGGTGCTGAATATACCCATCCTTTGAATAATTAATCTAGATGAATTTAGTTAGAGACGTGCTTAAGTCAGAAATCTTATACGGGCGAGATTCGACATTTTCATTCAAAAGACTAATTATATTTAGTTAAACTAAGTTTAATCGTTCCTTTAAAGGGAAATCTATTATGTCTCAGGTAGATGCTTCAACCAGCTCACAGAAGTAGTCGTAGTTTCATGGAATTTAATGTTCTTCGACTTAATGTTCATCTTTGAAAGTAAATATACTGAGTTTAGGTTAAAACTTCTGTATGGTCGATTCAGGTTTGCCAGAATCATATGCCATTATTCAGTTACAATGTATATATATATACGTCTAATCAATATTTTATCAAAAAATTTAAGATCGCATGAATTATCATTAGGTTTTTTGTAGAGAAGAAATATATTTTCTTTGACATGTAAGGGATTAATGATAAAAATTTATTGGTAGAATTCTGACGAGATTTGTGAAAGGGCCGACAGTAGTAAAGTGGTGAGGGTAAAGTATAAGAAACGAATGATAGTAGCGGTCACTTTGTTGAGAATCTGAAAGGAGTAAGGTTTTAAATCCAGAGTAACTTTCACGACCTCGTCGATACTCGGTCGTTTCAAGATTTTCCAAGTTACTGACCAACGATCGAAGCTGAAAACGAGAGAGAGAGAGAGAGAAAGACAGAGAAGCTTCCAGTGTAACCCGGAAAATTCTCTCGCTCCTTCCTTTTCTAACATTTGTACTGCTAGTAGAACGACACGCCGTCTCGTATTCAATTTCAGAGAGACAGAATAGATATGGGATTTGCACGTTCGGTTACCAAGCTGGTGTGAGGACCGTGCCAGGGAGCTTTTCCACGAGAATCCTGCGCGCGCTTTTTAAAAGTCTCGATCATGACTCGTAAAAAAACTCAAATGCCAAGTTACATCATTGATCGTAAGTTGAAAAGAAAGTTTCTTGACAAGAACTTGCACCATTAAGAGAATTCGTATCGGATGGTAGAATTTCACTTGGATCTATTGTCGCACTATTTTCTGCTTCAACTACTTTATATTTTCACAGCCCTTTCCGTGTTCGTGAATTGAAGCTACTACTTGCTATTAACTAATGCTTCGATAAGTTGTATTTTACTTTTAAAATATATTTATGAATACTGGCTATTCGTAATTTTTAAGTATTAATTCCAGTTTTTAATGATTTTTTTAAATCTATTTTTATTATTATTTCTTAACCCTGTTATTATATTCACCATTTTCTAAGAATTTATAATTATAAAAACTTCCAGAAAATTATCGATATAAATTCATGTAAAGGCGAATTAGGAACAAAATGGATTTGGTGAAATTAATAATCTATTGTGTCGAATGAAGAAAAATAAACAATTTATTTTGGTATAAAGTTAAAGATGTTTACTCTAATAAACTAACCCATAGTACTTTTTTACAATATTTATTGTTAGTATCGTTATCAAATTTTATTTTAAGATTTAACTTTATTTTTAGTAAAGCGAAAATCAGTGAGCAAATTAAAAAGGATATTATGATTGATGGAAGCAAAGGTTCTAATACAACTCCTGAAAGCCAGTTAATGAAAACGTATATATGATTCATTAAAAAAAAAAAAAAAAATGAAAGAGCGAAAGATCAATTAAATTTATTCATAAAGTATTCATTTCTATCGTGCATTGCAATATGCAATAGGATTTTCGCTGTTTTTGATTTCGTCTACATTTGAACCCTTGGGTCTTGATTCACATTTTTCACTTTAATTTTTCCCGTTTTTATTCTGTATAAATTGCTTCCGAGTTAATTTGCTTTACATTCCGAACTTCATAATACTTCATAATAAAAACCGCGGAGTGATGCTAAATAGTGTTCTCTCTTATCCCTTCTATTATTTTGTCCCCGTAAACGTTTTGTCGAACTCGTATTTTCAGCAATCACCTTAAAATCAAATCCAACAAATGAAAATAGAAAAAAGGGAATACTATTGCAGTTTTGGAAGTTGTGTAAATCTAATTGAAAGTACATTAAATTTATTGTGTTTCCTATTCCATCAAAAAGTCAGTAATATTGCAATATCACTCTAAAGTCGCACAAACATCGTGTAATTTTTCAAATAGAAAACGTATTAATTAAAAAAGAGTTGAAAATTGCACGAGGGCTATCCCATTACCAGTTTCAGTAAAATCTGACAAGCGGCCATTATTCATATCATTGATAATGTAGACGTTCCATTATTCTTTGCGTGTACCGTTTTGCTAGTTCCTCCATATACTAGATACAAGTAAAATGTACAATATGGTGTTGCCTTATTACTAACATGGAGTTAGAAAAAGCAAAAAAATCATCTTTCAATGAAGAAATCATTGTTGGCTTATGCAATGCACTTGAAATTGGTTACCGAATTAAGTGTCTTTTTGTTTAATATATCTACAGAATTGATATTTACATTAGACATGAAAAGTAACATTTTTCGAGGCTCCAGAAAAAATCTCACATGAAAGAGATGCCGAAGAATATCAAGCATATAGTTAAGTTATAGAAAAGTAACATGTAAGGTCTGCAGAAATTATAAGTAGAGAGGAGCGAGATGGCTTTTTCCAAAAGGCAATAGATAAATGATAATAAGATTTTGGCAAACGGTGTGTTGAATCTTTTATGAACGAAATGCATACAAAGCCATGCTTTTGAATTATAAAAATTTCGAATGCACATTTCTTTTTCCATTCTGATATATAGAGCTATACTGCAGTGTAGAATAAAATAACCTTTTATACCAATGGTGCGATAACGAGTTACAAAAGAGAAAAAGATAGGGAGAGAGAAAAGAGAGAGTGAAAGAGAGTGAAAGAGAGAGAGAGAGAGAGAGAGAGAGAGAGAGAGGGTGAAAGGAGGGGAAGGGGATAAGAAGGGGGTTGTAGATTATAACTTTTTGGAAGTAATCCAAGATCGTGAAGCACAGTCAACAAAAGCTATTTCACAAGAAATATACAACCTTAAAGTTTCTTACTCTTGCTTTCAATACTTTTCTAATTATAATACCATTATATTGGAATTTGATTTATTATCTTTATAATGGTATTCCATTCTGATTTATGGATAAACTGGGCAAATATCTGAACATTTGATGGTATTTGATGAAGTTCATATTTGCCACATTTTTAGTACCATTGAATTTCAGAATTAATATCGCGATTTGAAATTGGTAATGTAAGAATTTATATGCTAGGACTTTCTTAGTTCTCACTGTCAGCTGCGTTTCTCTATTTTCTACGGGTAGTGCATGAGAGTTAAAGGTTGAAAAGGATGGCGTCATATATATATATATATATATATCCCGTACTTTTACGAACTCTATGGGAAAATTCGCCTTTCATCGGTAGTTTGGTGCGGCTGTGACAGTGGAGTGGGGGGTGCTGCGAGCTTTGAAAGTCAATGTGAGCTTTTACGCGACAATTCCTCACTTCCGAAGAGAAATGAGCTGGGTTGGACTAGCTGGGAGATAAAATTGTTTGAAAACGACCAGCTAGCTTTCGCTGGGAGAAACCCCCGAGCCAGCAATTGTCACGTTTCACATTTATTTTTCTTATACCTCCCATCGATGCTCTTGTACTGATTTTTTCTATAAGCGAAAATTACACCAAACACTATATACCAGCACGTTCTGAAGATTATATATTAAAGGATTATTTTTAGGAGGTACAATAACAATTTTATCAAGCGTACAACCATAATAAGTAGATGAATGTACAAAAGAATAGTTATATATTTGTCGTAAATAATATTATAAAAAACCTGGACGCGCGATTTAGAGTTTGGGTCTTATCGGAATTGCGGGAGAATAAATTTTATTGACTTCGTACGGTGTTCAAGGGCTCCGGACTGCTTGAAAAAAGAATAATCTCGCTCTTCGAGCGAACTAAAGGAGTCTCTGTCGAGATCGTCCTCGGAATATGTGAGAATTCAGCGAAATCCTGAGCTCTGTAGATCAATTCACAATTTTTATCGTTGCTTGAATTTTTTGAAAGAGTTTTCTCTTCTGAATCAAAAGATCTGGTTAAAAATAATTCTGAATCATAATTAGGAAGTAAATGGTATTGATATATCATTGAAGAAAGGGGAGGTATCATAAGACATTGTTAACATCACACTAGTTTTGTAATTGTAGTGATGCGTGATGAAAAAAGGTCGTACTTGATCAGGGTAAGTGGCTTGCAGAGAGATTCTCTTGAAATCGGCTTTTCCTTGTACTGCGTTGTATTTTCTTCGTCAGGTATTTGTCCAACAAATCCAAAGTCTTTTGCTTCACTATCTTTTTCCGATGGCTCAGGTATGTCGAAAGTGTTTTCAAAAAACATTGTAGGTTTCACATACTTGCTTTTAACTTTACTCAAACTTTCATTACAATCTAATGCAAGGTCTTGAATCTTTTGTTTGAAAAAATCTGATATGGATAATATTCGCACCGATCTATATTGTTGATTAAAATGGTACAAAATAAGCGCTTATTATCTTTCAACGCAAATAAAAATGAGCAAATGAAAGACAACATAGCTATAGTGCAGTATGGCTCTGTTAGTAGCTGATAATAAATGCATAAGCCCTTTAATGTGCTATATATAATTTTAAATATCTTTGGTAACTTTAATTAAATTATTTTGTATCCAAACTGTTTGCTTAATAATATTGTTGTTTGCGGTATGTATATTTTAGAAGAAAAAGACTACTTACTGGTCATACCAATCGATAGGCATACTTTCATGAGCTATGTTATTACTGCAGGCGTACGTATAATCGAAAGTTGAATGACAACAAAGTATTCCTGAATCGTTTTGCTAAAACAAATAATTTAACATATAACTATAAAATAATCGGAAATAAATACTTGCGTAGTGTGTAATTTTACCCCAAATCTGTCGATATTTCTCTTGCAACCAAACTCTTTAGAAACAAAAATAATATCAATTAAAAAATTACGCTTTTAACCTTAATTTAAAAACAGTAGTCACAGTCGAGTCTTTCATTTTTGCAAGATTGTCTATGCAATCAATCTTGGACCTTCACTTAACAGTATACTGGAAATGCTGTTTTAAAATTATGCTAAGGTAAATACTAACAAAGATTAGACTATGAGTACACAACTGTTCTTGTCTTCGAGTTAAAACAATATTTATTAAGAATGCATAATTAAGGAAATAACCTGCTTCTCGATTATCTATTAAACTATATTCCGAAATGAAGGGTCTTGGTGTCGTATGTATTTCTTGCTGTAAATCTATTCTTTCTTGATGCAAAGCGTTTCTCAAATCCCTAAGAATACATCGCAATTCTAAAATTCGTGAGATTAGATAATTTTCGTATTGTAGGTTATCAGGTTTCATTTCTGTGTGTGTTTCCATCGTCGATATTTTTCCAGAATAAAATAAAGATTCTAGAATATACGATTTTGTTAGTAAATATTTAATAAGTTTTAACGCTTCGGACAATATGTGGATGCGCCGGTTCTCTTTTATTTCCGTTTGTCTTTTCGAAAGCCATGTATCTCCTATATAAGTATATACCGTTGGGTTTTGACACTTTTGACAGATGCAAATCGATTATCGTTATAGGAAAGTTTCAGGATAGTCTGTTGAAACAACAGAATATTATTTAAAAATTAAAAAAGAAGCTTCGCATTCGTTATCAAGGAGAATTCACATCAAATTATCATATTAATTAAAACGTTAATAATAATTCAGAGACAGAGATTCAGAAAAAAACGCGAGATACGTATAATAGGCTTAGCGATGCAAAAACTGGTACATATACAGTATAGTATAGACCATATACTATATAGAATATAATATAATTGACACATTCCGAGCACGTATTTTTTTATAGAAGAGCACGTAGTACTACCAGGTTAACTATGGATGGAAGCTTGGAATTAACGCAAGCTGGAAATGTGTGTTTTTTTTTTTCAGTAAAGCATTTGAAGAGAATAGAACTTTAATGGGTTAACGATGGTTGGTCCGTGCATCAACGTGTTAATTAAGGGGCAGGTTAACTAATCACCGGTAAGTGCCGTACCATTGATCGTCTAAAGTCTAAGCTAAGGACTTAATGATCTGGCTTAATTGTTGTGGGTGTTGTCGTTGTCATTGCTATTGTCATTGTCACCGTCATCACCGTCGTCATTCGTATAGCCTAAGCCCATCTTGCTAGTTGAAGATGTTTAATCGACCGTGAGAGCTATGCCTCCTCCAACTGGAAGCAGCCAAGCGGACGGGGAAAGGGGAGACGAGGAAGCACCTTGGGACAGCACAAATTTCATCTCCGTAATGCATGCAACAACTACCAACGGTATAATAAATATTATTACTAGGAGTGATGGCTAAGGCCATAAAATATATTGAAAATTCCTAAAATAATGCTGCCCCAGCTCAAGATGAGCTCCAGTTAAGTAGAAATGCGCCTAAAAGGTCAGACCTGAGAGACCGCGACTGTATCTTTATGTTTGCTCAGTCGTGTTCATGGTTTATGAATTATAAAACTTGATGGACCAACTGAGATAAGTATTTTCCCCACCAACTACTGGCTTTTCAATATCTATTACGGTCGATCTTGATAAAGAATATGATATGAACTTGAAAGCCTCACCAAATGCTAGGATTTGAAATGGAAGCTCCAGCTATTCAAATAGAATTCCTTTCAAAAATTGAAATAAGTTAGTGGCATTTTATGAGAAGCAGTTGACTTTAAATTCACGTCCAATAATATTTTACAATCTCACATACTTACCGTTGTTAATAATTAAGCGAAGTTTTAAGCTGTCATTTCTAATCATTGTGTAAAACTTTGATCTCTTATCCTGAAGAGATGGAGAACAAGGGTCTTAATTTTTATACGCAAACCATGTATAATTAATTCTTCTTCCATCTTTCTCAGTACTGAATTTTAATAATCCTCGATCTCTCTCAGCGAATCAAATTAACGTGGAAGATTAAGTTAAGAGCAGCTTTTGCAGAAAGATATTTTAGATAAATTTAATTAGTTTTAAGAGACTTTAGAAAAATCATAGAAATCGTTAATATTTAACTAACGTTTCATTTTATCAGACAATAACTGACTCATACAGACTAAATAATTATTATCTACTGCTTAGTTTAACGATAAACTGGAATATCAGTAAAATAATAAATACGTTGGTTGCAACACTTCTCGAAATTCGCTGGTTTCAAGTAATAGCTTCTGTCAAGGGCCATTTGTGGAACACGAAATTATCGATATCGACGTCCGAAGATTCTGATTATTCACTAGTATTATATTCCAATTATTCGGGCACTCGACATTCCAACCACTCCAATCATCACCTGGTCTTTCCAAATCCACTTCAATTTTCAGACGGTAGGTTTCCACATAGTTTTCCGATTGTACCTGGCATCATACCAGAGCACTCGAACTCTACGTCCTCAACTCCAATGGAAGAATACTATTTCAATCACTATTATAGTCAAAAATTAAAAATTGCATAATTGGAGTCGCGTTAAAACATTTGAACGCTCACTTTGGTTTAACAATAATACTCATTACAATCTATAATGAAAATGATTTTGAAAAATAGGTAGCGACGTTCAATTATGCAATATCTATTATATCGTTAGATATACATATAGTATATATTATACGTGGTAAATTCTTGTAATCTTTGTGGGCCAGGTTAGAATGCTGTAGCGAAATGTTAGAAGATCGTGGTAATTATCGTCTGCACGCGTATTTGAAGCTGATAGCTACATAACATCACCGGAATTGGCATGCCAGATTCTGAGACTACCCCTACTAGGGGTGAAATACCTTCTAAATCCCATTCTCACAATGGCATTGCTGGTTTACAGTAAAGTTAAGGTTCGTGATAATCTTAAAATATATAGTTACCATTCTCACCACTTAGATTTTCATTTAAAGGAACTTTTGCAATTTAGTATATATATAGTTTGTTGAAAATTGATTAATTTTTAAGTTTAGATTTATTAACATGAAGCTGATAATCAAGGAAACAATAAATCGACCTCTTTAAAGGAGTCGGTGTGGTGTTTCAGTGAGAGTAGGAGAAGTGAGAGACGTGAAAATGAGATGGAAGGGCTAGGTACTTGAAGAGGGAATCAGAGCAAAAGAAGAAACGGGCATGAAATTAATGAAACCGCAGGAAATGGAGTTAGTGCAGCGTCGGAAAAGTGCCGAGCTGGCCCAACCACTACAACAAAAGGAGATATAACAGAGTCTGTGGGTCGAAAAATAAGGAGGCTCCCATGAGGTCGCGTGTTTCAATTATATTCCCTGCTTTTCCCTAAAGTATTTCTGCTAATAGAATATATTAAAGGTTTCAAATCCACCTTGACTCCTAATCAGCTGCAATTTGCCTCTAAATAAATTCTAACCCTGTTTCATGATTATATAGGCTTTATTCGTGTGGTACAAGCAATAATGATGTAGTATCGATATGCGAAAAAGTGTGCTTGGGCATATATGATATTTGGAAGATCGAAATAAGAGCTTGGTACAGTAAAATATATTAAAATACGTATTGAATGAATACAATATTTAAGTTTGAAATTATTTCTTAAATTTATTATAATTTTATATATTTATCGATACGTTAGATTTTAAGCAGTACGGGTCTTTTTTCGTGAGAAGATTCAAGACTGCCGAGCCCTATATTTTTAATCGATCAAGAGAAAGAGAATAAGAGGGAGAGGGATAGTAAGAGAAAGAGAAAACGAAAGAGAGATCGTATATGTGTATGTGCTTATGCGTATGTGTTTGTGTGAATGTATATATGAGACGGTGGGGGGGGGGGGCGTAGGAGCAAGAGAAAGAAAGGAGGGGAGAGTGGAAACTTAAACGGAGTATTCTCTCCTGATCTCAGCCCGTTTGTCAGAACCCATTCACGCGAACATTCGCCGCAGCGCCCATGTTTCATGCGATATGAATAATAATCTATCCGGTAACTACGTTGAAAAACTCGCTCCAGCTCGAGCGAGAGCCAAACGGGTGAGAAATTTGAGTATTTCTCTTGGTTTTCGCTCGTTCGTTAGCGAGCACGAGCAAAAGTTACGCAAATATGTGAGTGCAGGAAGAAATAAGGGACTAAGGAGGAGGTAAGAAAAGTGTCCAAAGAGGGATAGAAGATAGGTAGATAGAGAGAGAGAGAGAGAGAGAGAGAGAGAGAGAGTAGAAAATAGACTAGAGAGAAGAGGATCGGAAATGAAAAACGGCTAATATTATTGAAAGTTTGTGCACACAATTTGCATTTTTTTTTATTTCACATCTTTCCGTAACTTTCGAATGCCAGTGTGCTAGTTGCACTTGGCATCAAATAGGCTCTACTACTTTGCGATGCAATATGCACGACGATTGTACCTTTTTTCTGTGCTTGGTCGGACATGCGCTTTGCCTTTACGTTCAGTCATGCCACTCGTTACGTCATAACTTTTCCCCTGCTTTCATCTTTTATCCAATAAGTCCATTTTAGCTTGAGTTTGAATTATTTTCTTTTCTGCGCTTTCATTTCCATCGGCTCGAAGCACGAAAGATTACACTAATTGAATGTATAATTGTCATTGATGCAACGCTTATTCTCTAAGACATTTAAAAAGATAAAGAGCCTAAAGAGGATACTGATATACGAAGACTCAGAGACTATTTTGAAAGAATTTGTAAAGATTGAATAAAAGATTCAAGCGATTGTCCGACCAGCCGTATCTGACAGCATGCGATGTCACTACTGTAGAGCTAAAGTAGGTTTAATAAAAATCTAGAACAAGTAAAAAGACTGATTTGACTCACTTGTTGTAGAGAACTATATCGGGCCTCCATATATGATCCGATGGTACGTGCAGCATATGAACTCCACCATATTCTTTTGGTTCCCATCGTAATTTGTAATCGTACCATGACTAGAACCAACGAAGAACATAACATTTAAATTACGTAATTATATCGTTTTATAAATATATTCATGGATATTCATAAAACACTATAAAATCGTTAAATCCATGCAGATTGCACTAGACGTAATTTCCGTTTTGTTGAAAGTTAGTTGTTGCTAATTATATTTGAACTTTTATTATTAAATAGTACACCTGCGTATCGGTTCAGACTTTGTCGAATACGATTATCCATTGCTATACGGTGCAAGGTGATTAAAATGTAAAAAAACTCGGTTTGTTAGTATAAAATACGCTAGCACTAAATATACATTCAATTGCTTTTGGTTTTGCCTGTTATTGAAGTTTCGTTTTGTAGATTGATTTTTCTTTACCGTGTGGAATAGCTTTTAATTCCCAGTCAGCTGTAGAATTGTATTCATAACGAATAGGAGTTTAAAAGAAAAATATATAATTTCTTAAAGATTAGTTTTGTTTTTTAAACTCTTTCGTTTGGTTTATTCAGTTGTATGTCAAGCTGAGCGATACCTATTTCATAATACAAATTTATTTCACATATTTCACAGAGACGCAGAGTGCGATGTTCAAAGTACTATATGGTGAGAGAAGAAAGGGAGATTTTATTTAAATAACAGAAGGATATCAGCTACCTATTTTTCTGAAACGCCCTGGAACATTTCAGACGGCCTACGTATACGATGTGTAGGTTTAACGCTTTGCACATTTGTGCGCCAGAGCGAACTTTATATATCTCGCGCAGGTGTCATTCCAGAGGCAGCTAGAGAGAACATACGTGCTCCGTATACTGGAAAATACTGAAGTAGAAAATTGTGCAGCGACACTGCGAGATTTCGTGTATGGTATAAGCATACCTAGAGCCAACGAGAGAAGTACCTCAAAAAACACAGCTTGAAAGGATGCATGGATATTACAGGAGAACAAAAAAAATTATTTATCGTGATAAAATGCTGCTCGAAACAAGAGAATAACGGATAGCTTCCTGAATTATATTATACTTACGTAAATATCTATATGCATGTTCTTTCTCTTCAAAAAACTATACAGCACTATAATTTATTTTCGATTCCTAACCAATAACCGGAAATAGCAATAATTATATAATCGTTGTTCGCGTAATTGAGTTTACATTGAGAAGTCGAATGGAGCAATTGTACTTGGAAAGGAATTTTTTCTATTAGCCTTGCGCTTTTAGAACGGATAGCCTGAGGAACAGAGACTCATTGATGAGAGATTTGTTTGAAAAGTTGAACGATTATTGGCGATAGTTGTATGAGGCTGATAGACCTTGATACGGGAAACGTTATACGCTTGCGATAAATATCGAGGAATATCGAAGCAGAAAACTGTGGGACGAGATAGTGTGAAATTTTATGGAATTGGACAATAAAAACGGTGTCTAAAACGGATGCGACTAAAAGACAAGGGAAACGAGGTCGTTGAATGTGGATTGTGAAGTATTTGCAGGACACGGAAAACGTATCACGAAACATCCACAAGCCTCGGCTCTATAGATTATCTTTTGTCTATGTATTATAGTTGCTGTGCACGACGTAGTGTAAACATCAAGTTCACGGGCTTACGAAATCTACGAAGCATTAATAAAGTTTGTTCGCGTTGCCCGAACTTTCAGCATTTCTCGTTAAAAATATTGTATATATATTTAATGTAACATTTAGTAGACACTTTTAATGAAAAGTACAGAAAGAGTGCAGGCAAAAAGGAACAAAGCTTAAAAGAAAAGTTTATCAGTAATGAAATAATAAAATTAAGTGTAGCAAAAAAGCAGACTTGAAAATGTTGGAGTTGAATAAATGGTAGCAACGGAGGAAGTATCTCGATACCCGTTGCTGCCTCTCACGGGAGAAACTTTGGGAAAACTCGATCGCCCTGTGGTCGTTAATTAGCAGCTAATCATCGCACGGAGCTACGATTGGTATGGAAGTTGGTCTAGAATTTCAGTGAAGTGGATCGAGTCAGCGTGGAGAACCTTCCAATTGAATCTTGTTTTCGCTCGGCGTAGAACCAAATGGAATACGTTTAAGTATTCATTTCGAATTGTACTGCACGTATTGAAAATATCTAGTCTTAGAGCAAGGGGTGGTAAAGGTTAATTAAAAATTAGTACTTTTTTCTCATACAACTGCCTTACATCTTCTATAGTTTATTGATGAATTATCAATAGTATAATATATAATTAACCTAAAAATACCTCAGAAGGCACGATTAAAACTTCATTTATAAATTTGCAAGTAGAAAATGATTAAAATTATTGGGCTGAGTGACATACGTATTAAACTTAATCTAAATGGGGGTTTTTTCATATAATGATCATAAGAGATTTTCTTGAGATCATTAGGGGATTTTAGTCGGACACTATTGACTTTACATTGAGTGCATATCAATCGAGCGATATGAATTGCTCTTGAGGTGGCAGGGAGGAAAGGGGTTAAAATGTAGGGCAGAGAAGAGAGTTGGCCTGAGGGTGAATTCAGTGCAGAAGATATTATCGAGTTCGTTCGCGAAAACAACAGTTCGCTTCGTCTCTATAACTCGTAGGAGAGTCATACGTGTTCTCCAGCCAGCACATAAATTTAAACTTTATTTTTCGTACAACTGAAAAATAACAGTGTAGCTGCTTCGACATGGGCAGCGCTGGCTATAAAATTTTTCTCTATTCCGATATCTGTGCTCACTTGCCAGTTTCTCGTTAATACATATATTTGATATTTTCTTTAATCGTTGCTGCGATAAGGCAAAAGTAATATTATCAGAAAGTACACTGTCCGTTGAATATGAAATGAATCGTTCGTAAAAGATTGGTCAGTTTTTCCTAGAATTCCATTCAGATTAGCAGTCAATATTTATTTAGAAGAAGGAGCTTTATTTTATCATCGTTTAAACGAAAAGAAAGGCGTGGAATTTGTTTATTATTCCGGAAGAGGAAAAACTTTTAAAAATGACTATATTTTATTTTTAAGCTTGCGAACGGAAAGAAATCAGGGAAGAAAGATTAATGGTATAATAAGACGTTCGAAAATGGAGCTTCAAAATAGATTAAAATGCTCTAGTAGCAGGTGCAGCTGACGGTTGGAACGTACATTTCAGTCTAGCATAAGCAAAGTTTGAAAAAGAAATAGAAATTTTGCGATTTTGTTCTCGGTAGAGATTTTTTTTATAAACTATACGATGAGTTGAAAATAATTGGAGTGCTCTAATTGTATTGAAAAGTGAGAAGGAATGAGTATAATGTAATTAGAAAAAGATAGAAGGTTGAGGTAAATATCATCAATGATAAATGATGGTGGAAATTGTGAGAATTCTTGTAGTGCCGTTGAATTTCTGGCGTGGGAACTGAGGTGTGCGAGAGCATGGAGGGTTGAAAACGAAGCGGCTGGCAAAAGTGGAAGATGACTAGCGCAGGCCAGGGGTCGGTGAAAAAGCGATTGAAAGCTCGGAACCGTTTGGACGTTGGGCGAAGAATGGAAAGGGGAGTGGAAGGGTTGCTCTGCCATTACTATCAATTTATTTCTCATGTATCGACTGGTCGATACTGTAAAAAGAGCGTGCCCTCCCTTATAAAGCTAAGTATCGGTTACCTACTATACTTCCATCTTGTACCTATGTCAACGTTTTCATCGAAATATCATTTTTCGACTAAATTCTTGTATACGCATAATATATATATATCGACAAAAATCTTTCTGTCCATTCTACAATGAATAGCAGGTATTTCATTTGGAGACACGATTCTATCATATACGTAAAACATTGTATGGAGCTTATCCTACAATAAAAATATGGCAATAACGGTGCGACAGCCTCGTACGGAGAAGACTATAAATTTTTCAGAAATGCCATGTCTAAGCTTTCTTAACTCCTTTATAAAATACAGGATTCAATTTTTCATGATGCTTCTTGTGGTGATATTTTCCCTGCACGATTTTATGACGTTTCTTAACCGAGTATTACACCGTATATCGTAATTGCAGTCGGGTAGTTTGAGAGTGTCTTGGTACAAGTAATTGCAGGATTTCGTAATTAAGTCTGTTTAATTGCGGTTTAATACTCGCTACTCCAGTTGGTAACGAATTAACATTTTAGTAGAGCATTTTGCGGACCGATAAATTATCCATAATTTTGCCTTTGGCGAGAATAGTTTAGCAACGCGCGAGATCTCAGTCGTCGAGTTGAACAGCAGAATGGTAAAATGAGCTCGTAGATAAAGGCGAATGTTGGGAGTTTCACTTGCAACGCGTCTAGCACAAGAAAATTAGCGATTCGATTGGTCAATAACTTAAACTTATGTCCTGCATTTAAAGAAAAATCCACGAACCTAAATATTATCCCCCAAATGCACCGTTATTGTTAAACCCTTATACACATAGCTGTGTTGATAATAATAGGAGAATAATACTTGAGCCGTGATAAAATTCTCGGTAAGTACAAGATGAGTGAACTGCGAGTGGAAAAAGTCGGCGTGTCTAACGAATTTTTAATTAAAGGAATTCCTGCTCTCTACTCCCCCACCCTCTTCCTTTCTCTCTCTTTCTCTTTCTCTTCTTCTTCTTCTTCTTCTAACTCTCGTTGTACCTACATAATTAACGACGTATTTTATGCAAACAGGAGATTGAGATTTTTTAGAAATAAAATGATTCAAGAACAAAATGAAGAATTGTTTTTTGAATAAAATAATTCCTACTTTCGCACTGTATTAATTAAAAACTAAGTTCTTTTTTACATATTAATTTAATATAAAGTAAACAGGTTTTTCCATAAATAAGGTAAAACGTATTATTTTTATTTTTTGCTTGTATATGTATAATAAGCGTTTTGGTTAAATACCAAAATCGCTTACTCATATTTGACGTTTGGTCATAAAAATTGGCCAACCTTGCTATTTTAAAGACCAAGTACGAAAGTTTAAGTAGCGAAGAGTTGTTTTCGACGTTGAAGAATGGTGTGTCATGACGGAACGCGGTCAGAATCTTTTTAAAATACATGCAAGGGTGATTTTGTACGTAGACAGGCGTGGCAGCAACGCAGGCCAGTAACATTGTGCCACGACCTCATAGGTATTCAAACACACATGCATATCTGAACCCAAGCTTATCAAGGGTGGAGAGAAACAAGGATTAGGCTGGGTGCTTTTAGAAAGCTGGAGCTTTGTCTGCATAATGTAGTATACCTTATACCGGGTGTGATGAGATTAATTCATACTAATCCGAAAACCATAGATGGTCTGATGATAAAATTCCTATAAAATTTATAAATTTAACCCTTATTTAAAAAATTATCAAGGAATTAAAACCATTACTTTAAATCAAGGTTTCTGAATGATCTAGAAATAACTCTAAATAATCTACAAATTGTAGATAATGTTTTACATAATTCCGCATTTTTATTTATACAGTTCTGGGATTACAGGAGTTACGTGTTATATTATAAAGTGATACATTCAAACGTAAACCGTAATATGAACCAATAGCCAATCGCATGGCTTCCTCTTTCAAAGGATACTCTGGAGTTAATTGTATTTCTATGATGATCAACCGTTTATTATATCTTATATATCTAAGTTGAATAAAGCAGTTATTTTCGTATCTGTCGCTCAAGTCTCTGTCAAAAATGTAATTAACAGAAATGCTACACCGAATCCATTCAAACTCTATTAATTAATATTCAACCTAGGATTAAGTTAAAATACATTTTAGCGTGTAAAATTGATCTATTAATCCAAATTTTGATTAGTTTGTAATCAGTGTAGCATTGCTTAGCCTTCTTTAATTTTATAAAATCGTTAATTTAGTATTGTTTACCTGTTCCACCCACAAATTCGTCGTCATGATTTGGTTCTTTAAATTCTGTAACATAAAATACAGATCATGATTAATAACAATTATTCGGTACATTTTTTAGTATAAATATATAATAGTTATGTTTAAATAATGAATTGTATGAAAAATATATAAGTATATCTTATTTTATTATTTAGTTTATAAGAATAATTGTAGCAAAACTAATATCGTTTTTGCTAAAGTCATTCAGTATTAGCTCTACTATAGGCTTTTACATGACTAATAAACCTGATAGAATTACCAAACTCAACGAAATATTTCAACTTACTTCAACGCTGATATGATATCTCTACATCAAAGGAATAAATACATTTAAAAGCTACTCAAGTTTAGTCGAGCTTTGATCTGCAAGTACATCATATCAGACATCTTTAACATTAAAGGGAGAAATGCATATTCATAAATTTTAACACTAGAATTGTTGTAGATCCATATGGTTTATAGATATAGGCAGGAAAGGTCTATATTATTTGCTCCTTTTACTTATACAAGATGTATCTACGAGAATAATATTTATATAGTAAGATTTTATATGAATAAAGGAAGATTATTTTTCATAAGAGAATCTTTAAAATCATTTAATCTTATCTGTAAATAAATAGTAGAGTGACACAATTTTTTAAGCGAACTCATCAATTCTGACATAACATATATCTCAAAAGTAAAATATTCTCGTTTTAAATTAGAAGCTTAACTTTATTTGTTAGAAATCTGTACAAAGAGTTTGATGTATTTTATAGTTTCTGGTTTGTAATTTGAATCCACTGCCAAGTTTTAAGCAGTTTGATATATTGCCTCGTAGAACTGGTGGAACTTTATAGTAGTTGTTCGCAGAAACGTCTCGCAGTGCAAGGATGTAGACGCAAAAAATTAGGAATCCAATGCTTTTACTTTAATCAATAGTTTTAAATTATTGCTATAATAATCCGAGAATTTCAAATCGTTAAAGAATTTTTAGGAATCTTATGTTTTTTATATTTTAGCAATCGACGATAAATATAAGATATACATATAAAGAGGCAGTATACATTTAAAATAAATGTATATGTAAAAGGAAAATTTTGTAAAGGTGGCAAATGTAGGAAAGTCTTTAAATTGATGTTTGCTACGAGGACAATATTTTACAACGAATGACAGTTTGATTTTCGATGACGGGAACAAAAAAAAGATCATTTTGGACATTTCGATATTCGCTATAGAAAACCACGTAGGCGTTTTTTCATACTACGGGATCAATCGAATTTTTGAATGGCCTATCGCTCACCGTTTGTCAGTTTGTTCATAGCGCAGCTTAAAATCAGAGGCGAACGCTTAAAACCTGAATAAGATCAATGACCAACAAACGCCAGTCAAAAGTATTAATTATTTCCCGTATTAATTATACTTTAGTTTAATTGAAAAATTATTAATAATTCTTCGTATAATTATGTAAATCATTCATTTTCTCATTTATCACACTTTTTTTAAGGCTGCTAAAAGCATGTAGATATTAAAACCTAAATAATACAGTAATATATATAGGTATTATGTATAGGGCATATGATTGTTAAGACTTAAATGAACGTAGAATTTTCACAAATCTTAGCAAATAAATAAATACGAATATGAGGGAGGTGGCAAGAGGTAGTAGAGAAACATATATAAAGTAAGAGACAAACACTGCGCTCGCAAATCTAATTTAAAAATTATGGTTCACGGTAGAATTGTGAAATATACGAGAGCATAGGTTTGTAGATTTTTAAATGGTCACTGAGCAAGAGACGTGCCAGCAGTTCCTTAATCAGTGGCGTTATATGCAAATCTCTGCTTGGAAACAGTAATATAAATTTTTTAACCGAAAAATGTTATAATTTCTCTAAGTAGTAATGATTATTATTATTTCCCGTTTATTTCCTTTTCCTTGTTTAAATCATGCGTTTATTTAAATTTTCTAGTTGCAAAAGACGTCAGTTAGTCTGGTTTATGGCATCTAACTTAAACCAGAAAGAGGAAGGAAGTGGAAGAAAGAGAAGTAAAGGATAAACGAGTATATACCATTGCATCTTTTGTGCCCTTTGTTAAAAGGCAGCAATGCAGCTCATTAATGTTTAAAGCATACCTTTCATCGTTATAACGACTAGTCTATATCTATGACCAACACAATTATTCTTACATTATTCAGTAAAGACGTGTTGCATATATTAATATCATAAAAAATGGATGCATCCAAAATACTTACACAAATACACATTCATACATATATATATATATATACATGTACGATATGTATACATGGATGTGTTTCTATCAATCAAGGGCCTAACATGCACATACAAAAATAGATAAAACTACGAGGTCACTGGCATTCATACTAAGTTGTGCACGACTTGTATGTAATAAAAGAGACATACTATCACCTCGATATAGCTAACTGTCTTCCATATTTCGCGCCTCCATCGAACTAATATGTTCGATTTCTCTCGGCTGTAGTCGGCGGTTGTCGTATTCGGCGGCTATCGGTTGCGATCGCGAGGAGAGGCCCAGCGAAAGGACAGTACAAAAATTCTTACGTAACAGACCAGATCAACACAGTATTATACAGACAGTGACAACTACCAGACGAAAATATTGGTGTAAAGTTAATTCATTACCCAAGTCTAAAAAAGCGTTTAGAACATTTTTATGGTGCCTCCTGTGAGGTTTCCTCAAGAAAGAAGAAAACAAATACATACTGGGAAAAGGACAAAAACATCCCCAAGGACAAATTTATAATCATCATTCGGTGAGTCATTTTGGGTCAATCATAATTTAACAGGATACAGCAGCAAAATGGTCGATAGAATAAAATTATTATTACAAAAAAGAACAGCTTTCAAATCGCAAATGACAATAGTTAACAATATTCTCGAAAAAGACGAAATAGACAAAATATCTATTGATTTAAGAATTAAAAGATTGTCGGAATTATACAGTGCACTTGAAGAAGCATCGGACGAGCTTATGGTTTTAGACCCAAACGAAAATCATGTAAAAGATTTTCATACAATACAAGAACGGTATTACAATATAATGAGTAGAGTTCGAAAATTGCTTAATACAAATCAGAATGCCGGTACAAGTACAACTACGTTATCCGAGGAATCATGTCGTAGCAGCACAGCATCAGATGAGAACAATAGTCAAAATCCCAAATTAAAATTGCCAAAAATATCACTACAGAATTTCGATGGCAAATATGAAAATTGGCTTTCATTCAAAAACATGTTTTTAAACGTAATAGATTCAAGATCAGATTTGACCGAGTTAGATAAATTCCATTACTTAAAATCTGTAGTAGTAGGGGAAGCATCCAAAAAATTAGATGTGTTTTCAGTACATCCAAACAATTATAAAAAAGCTTGGGAATTGTTAGTCAGATCTTATGAGGTTAAACGAGTATTAGTATCCCAACACATATCGATGATTTTTGATCTTCCAACGCTTAACAAGGGAACTTCGAATGGTTTCTCAAAACTTGCTGACGACATGCAGCAAAACATAGCATCTTTAAATGAATTAGGCGTAGTATTCTCCCCAGAAATAGCAATATATATTATTGAGACCCGATTACCAAAAAACACATTAAAAGAGTGGGAATCTACTTTAAACAGAGACGAAATGCCGTCATTAGATAAACTATACGAATTTCTATATAAATCCGCTGTCTGCGCGTCGCGACAGGAGAGAATTAGACCAGCAGAATCCGAGTCAGCAGTCAATCCTACTCCTTGCAAGAAAAAACGTCAAAACAACGCGAATAAAGCATTTCTTCTAAATTCGACGCATAAATGTTCCGTTTGTCAAAAGGAATCACATCCTCTATTCAAATGCGAAGTTTTTAAACAATTATCGGTACCTAAACGAATAGATGCAGTAAAGGCCGCAAAAGTATGTTTCAATTGTTTACGTTCGCACAGAGGAAAACAGTGTAGATCGTCGGGATGCGTAATTTGTCAAAGGCGTCACAATACGCTGATACATTTCAGTGACAAAACTCTTGAAACAAAAAACGAAAACATAACAAAGATAGCAGAAACCGAACCTAATACTGCATGACAAACAAAAAATGCAAGCTACAACATAAACACGTTGTATCATAATGCGCCGCAACTGCTAACTACCGCAGTGATCTATGTAAAGGATAAACAAGGTAATTCAAAGAAATGCCGTGCGTTGCTTGATACCGGCGCTACTGCGAATTTTATATCTCAAGCGACGGTAACAAGACTAAACTTAACAATAACTCGAAAAACAATAACGATTGGTACGATTGATAATCAAACAACAAATGCGCAAGGCGTAGTTCAAGTCACGATGCAATCTACACATAACAATTTTCAAAAAGAATTAACATGTTGGGTTGTACCAACAATTGCAGATCGTATTCCAGATGAAGTTTTTCCTCGAAATTCAATACAAATTCCGGTGAGATTGAAATTAGCGGATCCAGAATTTCATCGTCCCCAAGCAATTGATATTTTAATAGGTGCTGGCACCACGTTGTCACTTTTATCATTAGGGCAAATAAATTTATCCATGAATAATAATGATTTTTATTTACAAAAGACACGATTAGGGTGGTTAGTAGCCGGCAGTGTGAATATGAGGTACGATGCAAAACAAATATGTAATTTGACAAACTTAGAAAATTTAATAAACAGATTCTGGACAATTGAGGAGTTACCAGAACACGAATCGCGAACGGTCGAAGAAATTCAGTGTGAAGAACACTATACGAAAACTGTATCTCGAGAAATTAATGGCCGTTACACTGTTAGGTTACCATTTCGTAACGAATGCGAAAAAATAGGCGATTCTAAAACAATAGCTCTTAAGCGCTTTTTATTATTAGAGCGTAAACTTAATAAAGATGAAAAAATGCGAGAAGAATATTCACGAATGATTGATGAATATATAAGTTTGGGACACATGTCTCTAGCGCAACCAGTATCGGGTTTAGAATATTACATGCCTCATCACGCGGTTGTAAAAGAAACTAGTGCAACTACCAAACTTAGAATTGTCTTTGATGCGTCGGCAAAGACAAACAACGGTAAATCATTAAATGATTTATTGATGACAGGACCTAATATACAAGAACAATTAGCTATACATTTAATGCGATTTAGAACATATGTTTACGTTATTATAGCAGATATAGAAAAAATGTATCGCCAAGTATGGGTACACCCAGAGGACAGAAGATTTCAACGTATACTTTGGCGACAAAACGGGGAAATAAAATCATTTGAACTAAATACGTTGACTTTCGGTGTGGCATCATCCCCATTTTTAGCAATAAGAACACTTCATCAACTGGCAAATGATGAAGCCCACCTATTTCCAAGAGCAGCAAACATAGTAAAGAGTCATATGTATGTAGATGATTTGTTAACAGGTGCTAACTCAATTAAAGAAGCCATAGAAATAAGAGATGAAATAATGGCGATATTAAAATTGGGCAGATTCAATATTCGTCAATGGGCTTCCAATGAAGCAAGTATAATAAAGGATTTAGCATTAAACATTGAAAAAACTGAATATCTTTTAAAAATTGAGCCAATGTTGAAAACATTAGGAATAACATGGCGCATTGCAGATGACCAAATTTGTTACATACCAAATTCAATATTACATAACGAAAGATTAACAAAAAGAAACGTACTATCAGAAATAGCAAAGATCTTCGATCCGTTAGGATTATTAGGTCCCGTGATTTTTTATGTTAAAAAGATTATGCAAGATATATGGCGATCCGGTATTCATTGGGACGAAACCATTACACCGGATATATATACAAAATGGTTAACGTTTGCTCAGCAATGGGAAATGTTGGGAGAAGTAACTGTCAGTAGAAAAATGATAATATCAAATTACGTAGAAATACAAATTCATGGTTTTTGTGATGCGAGCAACGCTGGTTATGGTGCTTGCATATATATTCGCTCACAAGATAAGAAAGGAAACACAAATTGCTGTTTGATGACTGCGAAATCTAGAGTGGCGCCATTGAAGCAATTAACGATTCCAAGATTAGAACTATGCGGTGCACTGCTTTTATCGAAATTGTATCAAGAAGCAAACAAAATATTTAATGTTGATTCCATTAAAAAGGTGATATTTTGGTGTGACTCTACCATCGTATTGAATTGGATTAACACTCCAACACACCTGTTGAAAACATATGTAGCAAATCGGGTAAGCACCATCCAAGATATAACAAACGCGAAAGATTGGAGACACATTAGAACAGATGACAACCCGGCCGATGCTATATCTCGGGGACAATTACCAAGTGAATTTATAAAAAATCATTTATGGTTCAATGGCCCTAATTGGTTATCAAGCGTAGAAAATAAATGGCCGAAATTAACGGTTGATCATAACGAAATACCAGAAATGAAACGAAGTATATGTCTCACTGTTTTAACATTTGACACAAAATTCATTGAACGATTTTCTTCATACACTAAATTAATTCGGGTTATTGCGCATTGTTTAAGATGGAAGAAATCGAACTTACATAACAACAAAAGTAGTTTAAATGCTACAGAACTAAATCAATCTGAAATTCGAGTTCTAAGACTGGTACAAACCGTCTATTTTAAAGATGAATTAAAGCTATTAAAAGGGTCTTCTATACATAAGGGCAAGCACTCTAATCTAGATCTTTTTTTAGACGAAAATGAACTTATCAGAGTAGGTGGTAGGTTGAGCCAGTCTAATCTTGAGTTTTCTAGGAAACATCCTATACTTCTTCCTAATAAATGCCATATAACTGATTGTATTATACGCGAATATCACGAGTCTCATTTCCACACTGGAATTCAAACAACTCATTACAATATCCGCGAAAAATTTTGGATTCCAGACGGACGAAACCAAATAAGACGAATTGTTAAAAATTGTATACGTTGCTCTCGATTTCGATCAGACATGATGAAATATAAAATGGGAAATTTACCTAATTTTCGAACTAATCCAACTGCGCCTTTCATCCACACGGGAATAGATTATTGCGGACCATTCTTTATCAAAGAAAAAAAACATCGTAATCGTAATAAAGTAAAGGCCTATGTGTGTGTTTTTATTTGCATGATAATGAAAGCAGTACATTTTGAAGTGGTAAGTGATTTAACTTCAGAAGGTTTTATTGCAGCCTTAAAACGTTTCATTTCGAGAAGAGGCATCCCAGAACACATTCATTCCGATAATGGCACCAATTTTGTGGGTGCAAATAATGAACTAAAAGAAATGCATGCACTGTTTAACTCTGACAATCATAAAAATATAGTAAATAAATTTGCAAGTGATCGACGAATTACTTGGCATTTCATACCACCTCTGGCCCCACACTTTGGGGGGCTATGGGAGGCCACAGTAAAAGTTTTTAAGCATCACTTCAAAAGGGTGATCGGCGAAACCTTACTTACATTCGAAGAGCTTAATACATTTGTTATTGAAGTTGAGGGAATTCTAAATTCAAGACCCATTGCTGCTGTGTCATCAGACCCAAATGACTTACAAGCAATAACGCCAGCTCATTACTTGATTGGAAAAACTTTTACGACCTTGCCAGAGGGTGATTTGTCCTTGATTCCCGTAAATAAGTTGTCCACATGGCAGCATTTATCTCAAATGAGACAAAACTTTTGGTCACGCTGGAATCTAGAATATCTCAATGGATTGCAAATTCGACAAAAATGGAAAAATAAAGAGCCTAATATTAAACTTGGATCTTTGGTACTCATTAAGGATCGAACATTACCTTGCTCTCAGTGGGTTCTAGGAAGAGTTGAAGAACTTCATCCCGGCCTTGATGGAGTAATCCGTACAGTTACTTTAAGGACAAAATCAGGATTACTAAAACGAGCAGTAAACCATATTTGCGAATTGCCAGTCCTGTCATAATGACACATTAACTTTAACAAAACTGTATTTCTTTTATTTTTTCTTTAATCATATGTACAATTTTTAATCAAAATTGTAAACATTTATAATTACAGTCAATTTTTTGTTGTTTATATAGTATCATATCATAATTTCAATATTATTTGTGATTCTTGTCATTGTAATAAAAATATAATAAACTGCTATATGTTCACGAATCATAATACTGTGCCAAAAGATTTGGGTTTGATCGTCACCTCTCAACGGGGGAGTATGTTGCATATATTAATATCATAAAAAATGGATGCATCCAAAATACTTACACAAATACACATTCATACATATATATATATATATACATGTACGATATGTATACATGGATGTGTTTCTATCAATCAAGGGCCTAACATGCACATACAAAAATAGATAAAACTACGAGGTCACTGGCATTCATACTAAGTTGTGCACGACTTGTATGTAATAAAAGAGACATACTATCACCTCGATATAGCTAACTGTCTTCCATATTTCGCGCCTCCATCGAACTAATATGTTCGATTTCTCTCGGCTGTAGTCGGCGGTTGTCGTATTCGGCGGCTATCGGTTGCGATCGCGAGGAGAGGCCCAGCGAAAGGACAGTACAAAAATTCTTACGTAACAGACCAGATCAACACAGTATTATACAGACAGTGACAACTACCAGACGAAAATATTGGTGTAAAGTTAATTCATTACCCAAGTCTAAAAAAGCGTTTAGAACAAGACGAGAAACGACACTATAGCAATTTAACTATTTAAGAAATTTATGGTTTCTTAATTTTTCTATTAATTTTATAGCTGAAGACATTTTTCAGAAGAACTAAACCCCACTGTAAGTAACTATATACCTTAAATTAATAACTACCAGCAAGTTAAGCAAAGATTTAATAAGGTAAGGAGAAATTTAGAAATAAGCCTTATTTATTAAAAGATGAGTGTGACCCGTGATAAAGTTAAAAGAAATATTCATCTTGATTTAGCTGTATAAATAGATTCAATAAATTCTCAGGCAAAGCACTTCTCTGAGCGTTGCATATGCAAATGACTGGCGAAATTCCGACCTTCTTGGTTACATGGAAGCGGGAAAGGGAGAGATGGAGTTATCACGGCAAAGATGGGATATTACGGATATCTGTGCTGCTTGGAATTTACATGCAATTCTCGAACAGATCGGACAAATGTATCGTGTAGCTATCAACGCTTATATCAAGGCATCTTGCCGTAATTCTCGACCTACCAAATTGCGAAATCACATCTTACGAAGAAAAAAGAATTAAACTGACGAGCCGGAGAAATTATTTTTAAGGCAGACACAATTTTATTTTGGACACTGCTTTGAGATATTCATTTATTTAAACTAGAAGGAGGGTCGGGATTGATACTTGGTAGATGTTACTTCTAGCTTGCACACAGGCAAGGGTGCTTGTAAAATTTGCGTGTATACATAGGATTTGATTGATGCATAATGAGATAATGACCCTTACACTTGAAGATACAGAAGAGGCATATTCACTCATGGTCAACAAATGCCAGGTGAACGAAAAGCCATCGCGCTTATGAATAATGCAAAATGTACGAGAGTGCAATGGCTTTGCTACTCTGATCGTGTATTCGCTTCGAAATTGAGAGACATATTTCATAAATCATCGAGAATTTTCATTCGCAAAATTCGAAAGAAATTTTGCTTTTCTAAACCTCGTGTCATTGAGTATTCATCTGTCTCTGGCTATCGCATTTGCCAAGAATCCTTTCCTATATATATATATGGATCAACGAAACTCTGAACCCTCCCTCCATCAAAATAAAAGAATATTTTCGAAAGGAATAAAAAATTTTCATTCAAAGCAGCGGAGAAAAATCTTATATATATAGCTACTAATAAATTTGTTCATATTTTACGAAAGATTTATAGTCTTTGCGAGATATTATATATGTATGCATATTTTATGCATGCTTCTGTATTTTACAATGTGGTTTTATGTTAGTATAGTTTTATATTATTTTTAAGAAATCTTTGATTATTCCTATTTACGTTCTCTCGTATTATTATTTTAAACATATCGTTATGCATATATAGTGGTAAGTGTTCTAGAAAAGCATAAAAAAAGTGGATACGGGAATCACGACTGACCTCGCTTTTCTAGAGTAATAAAATGTGAGTGTAAAATGTAGGCGTAATTCGCATAGGTAAGGTTAGGCTATATTTGCTGATGCGTTGGAGTTTCCAATAATTTGAAGCATTACCCAGGCTACAAAATTCTATGAAACTATAAAAGTAGCTTGTAATATCCATGCGTTCTTTCATAAAGCAAAACGACTTTCCCTCGATTTTTTAGAAGCTAGTTGGTAACACTTTAACATTAACTATTCCTATACCAATAGAAAATAATCCTAGCAGTGCACATAAAGAGACATCAATCATTATTCCGTCGAGTAAAGATTAAACAGAAAAGATATAATGGTGGCGCCTCCCATGCTAGTGAGCAGATGTCGTTAAGTATAAAATATATAAGAGAAAATTAAATGTTAGAAACATATTTTGAGTCTTGTTTTCATTAATTTACCTACCACATATATATCAATAATAGATACTTTTTCTATTATATTCTTCGTGGTAGTTGTTAAAATATTCAGTTTAATGTTAAAGCTGCTTTACTTCTTATTCTTGAAATACATTGCAATAGTTTCAAATAGTATAAAGAGATATCAATGATTACACACACACACACACACACAGTAATATGAAATTCTACTAAAAAACATATGAATGCACATTTTATCCAATCCGATATTCGTATAGCTTAGACAGGATCTACTGTTTGCTAGTTTTTTCATATTTGCCTCTTTTAAATTTGCATCTTTATGACCAACCCTCCCCTTTCTCCGGTGTACATGTCCAGTGAAACGTGATCATTTATGGCAAGTTCGCATCTGCCTATAAAAGCATGGTGCCATATCATGCACAGGAAATGCCACGATGATTTTTCTTCAAAAATTTTATCTCATTTCAAACTTCAGTTTCGACCTGAATTTTCAGTTTGCAATGTCTAATATTACTTTTGTAATAAATTATTTTTGAACCATTTAACTTATTTTAATACACATAATGAACATTAGGGGTTTACTTGAGACTTCATTTACTCTCATTAATTTTCAAGTAGCACGAGTTTTATCCGTATCTTATGAACCTCGTTAAGTCGATTACTTAAATTAATTATAATCAATGTTCCCTACATTTTATATTTAACGATATCAATTTTACCAATTCTTGCTTGAGAGATATGTATATACCTAATGGTGGTTTGTGTTTTCCTTCGAAAAATTATTATTAGTTTTATCATTAAGAAATTAGCAGCTGCACTTTAAGAAGCTTTGTCTTATTGAGGTGGCATAATATTATTGCCGTTAGGACTTGATAAAAAGCTTGTCGTTTAAAAGGAGCTCAAGTGGAAGCCGCATTCGTGGGGTTATCGCCCAGCATGAATCCAATCCGCACGTAGCGCTATTCGTGTGGGATTTTCACTTGAGTTACTTTTGGGGATTTTCCCTGTGGAAAACGTTCGAGTTCCGTTTTAATTAATATCGGTGCGCCTGCTCGCACTTAAGTGCTGCCTCTCAGCATTCTGCACGTAGTGCATATTGCATGTCGAAACTTCAGGCTTTCCTTGAATACGTCAGCTTACCGCAGCTGCAATTTCTAATCTCAATCTGGAATAATTGATATCAGCTTTAAAAATCGTTAATCCATATCAACGGAATGTTGAAATCATTTTTAACACACTTAATCATTAAACAAATCTATAAACTTATCCTTCTCCTTGTATTTATTAAAAAAATCTCCTCATTTTCTTTTGTTTCAGTCTGCTTTGTCTTCTTCTGTCCAGTGATAGGTACTGCCTTTTTGTTATTTATAAATTACTTGGAGAATAATGTGGTGGTTTTTGTCCCTAGTATATATATAACAAAGGGAAAAGTAACAAAATTGATTTGACCAAATACGAATATGAATAATGGATTCATGAGAAATCAATATCTCACTTTTTTTTCTATTGCAAATACAACTGAAGCAGGATCAATTAGCTTATGCGCGTAATCTAAATGATTATATACTTAATCACATGCACTTGGCTACAGTAACTGCGAATCGAACGATTTGGGTCAACCGATTGGCCGCCAAAAAATGCTGACACTGCAAGTGCACTTGCAGCAAGTTGTTCGTTTTTAGTTCTTTTGTTTGAAGCCTGGTTGATTATGCAGTCGAGTAAGGGGGTAGAAAAGAACACTTCAAAACCTGCAAAGAGTTTTCGCATAGAAACGAGTGAGCTTACTACACTGTCATGATTACCTATGTATACATTTAATAATTTACATGAGAAAATAATCTGTGCGTTTCACTCAGTTTTTCTCTTTCAACAAATTACTATACTAATTTAACAGTTTATTTAAATAATGCTTGAATATTGTGAGCATATCTACATTTTAGGTGTTAGCATTAATACATCTTATAAGAACAATTAAATTCCTTTGATTTTAACACACTGCAGTTAATATTTACTAATGACGTAGTTAATTGACTTTGTAATATTCGCTGTAATAATTACTCTTTCTTTGATTAACATTATAGATACAAAATCACCGCAATTTTCAAGTGAAAGGAAATATTCTGCATGTTAAAGAACTGTTTGTAAAACTCGTATAATTTCGTAATTATGCTGCAGCATAGTGTGATGCGTTTTATCGGTTTTTTCAATTAAAGAATTTTTCGCGTAGTCTTGAAAATTCCATCAGGAAATAAATAAAGAAACTTGGATTATATTTCCGTCTGCAGTGAATCGATCGATTATTGCAGTTGGCATAAATGTATAGCCAAGCTTTCTGCGGTATGTATGGGAAAACATCAAGGGACAACGATTGTTGCTTATTCACACTATTATCAGTATCAAAAGAGCACCCGCTGCGTCCTTTATTAAAGACTCGTACGTTATCACCGTGCCACTCCTGTTCGCTGAAACCCAATGCTCCATACTATTATTTTCCTGCAAATATTATCATCGTTATACCTGGCTTCGAGCAAGTGAAAACTTTATTTTTGGTAATTTCGATAACTAATTTGCCAACAATTAATATAGCTCTTTAGTGCTAAAACAAAACTTTTCAAATTAAACGCAATAATAAGATGAATAATACAAATAAATCGCTGTATTTTTAATTAGTTTATGTTTGCAATGGTTAAATTTAATTAGTCTCTCGTTGTTATAACTTCGGACATTTATTATAAGATTATTTATAGCGGAATTTCAATGGTACCATGTCTGTTATTGTCGTTCCAGTTGGAAATTATCCAAAATATAGCTTCACCTATTGTGAAAGGAGATTTGCGAAAATTTACGCATTTAATATTCGAACGTCGATATTTACGGTGGGATTCTATTTACCAGGCCAACTGAAAACATAGAATCTATGTACATTAATAACACACAGGTAAAGATTCGTAATTGAAACAATAATCCTATATTGTGCTGCGTAAATGCTCCTTAACTCTCCTCTAGAATTATCTATTTCGTAGTAGAGCACCAAAATATGCGTTCATTATTTACTTGACTTACTAGCAAGAGCTGTCTATATATCACACAGATTACGTTAGGGAAAATTCATAGGAGAGGCGAAAGGAACTATGTACAATAATGAAAGAGTATATACCAAAGCGTCGATAGAGACTGCTAATATACGATGATTAAAAATGATAATTTAAAGGAAAAGAGATTATGGGATATGAGGCAGGGCGTGAATATATCTAAAGAAGCAATACATACGATGAGTAGAAAACTTGTTCATGGTTCGATTTCAACTCCGTCTATTTCCGGCATGTATCTTGAGAGTTCTTAGGATTGGCTGAAGCATGCATTGCAAGCTTGTTACGGAAACACGCGAATGTAAGTAAAAAGTCCAAGGAAAAAGTAATAAAAGCATTGCTTACGTTCAGCGTGATTCGGCGTTATCATTCTTATCGCTTTAAAAGCGATCATTATTGGTGGGAGCACATTAAATTTTTATAGTCTACAACGTTAAAAACAGTCGGTATCTAAGGAGTTACGTCATAATTGTTTATTTCCTTTACGATTGAAAAGTTTTATGTAGCCATATATTCAGACGTGTAGAGATGCAAGCTGCGATATTGGTCGAATGTGAAAGTCGCGAGATACGTGCTCAGGCAGCAGGTAAAGGAGTAAGGAACCGTGGCGAGTCCTTCGTATGTTTTTCGACCAAGTTTTCACGTTTGGAATTAGTTGGGTCACCACTTTTATGTACTGCGCAAAATAAAGCACCGCTTTGAACTCGGCATTGGCCTGACCTACATATACATCAACGCAAGGAGCCAAGGAACCATCCAGCCAGCCTCGTAAACTTGTCATGAAAACCGCTCCTTTCCCACTCTATTCTCTCTCGACTCTTCCTATTTTACACCTTTCCATCCTTCTGACTCGTATCGCTCTTCTTCTCTCTCCTATTCTCCTTCTTTTTCTTTTTCTTTTTCTATACCTTGCCTCTTTGTTTCCCCAATCTTCCCGACAACTTACTCTCCGTAACCAGTTTCCTGTCCCTCTTTCACTATACTTTCGTCTCTTGAACATTGCTCACGAGTAATATACTATATGTTTTCCTATATAGAACTGGGTGAAGTCTCCCTGGACATTGCTTCTTATCTTTTTCATTTAATACGTTGATAGCAAAAACAGTCGAGATGAAGAATAGTTTATGTTAGAATACAAAGTGAATCATGGAGCTTTTTATTGAAACCGGTTGAAAGTATTTTTGAAGGAAAATGGTTAAATATATGATGTAAGATAAGAAAAAATGTATTCTTTTACTACTTCCATTACATTCTGTTATTATGCTGTACTATATATATATATATATATATATATATATATATATATATATATGAAAAAGCAGCAAAATGTTTAAATCAATTTTTCAATTTTTACTCGATTCCTTTACAGAACCGCTTTTGATCTCGATGAAAGACTCTTCGTCCTTGTGGGAATAAATAGGATCGGTGTTTGACTTTCATCATCGTCGTTCATGTCGCTGAAGCGTCTTTCAAGATCCTGATGCTGCAGAAACTGCTCAGCAGAAGTGCTCTTATTAGAGAGAAAGCAGATTTCTTCATCGATTCTTGAACAGGAAGATATAGTACTGATTGATATATAGCATTAGAAAGAAGTCAAAAGTCATTACTTTGACACATTTAGATATATTGAACGTTATAGAGGTGATTTTAGACCTTGCTATAAATTTTGAACCAAGTACCTCGCGGTTTTGCCATAAATGTATAGTACAAAAAAGTAGTTAAATTGTACGAGCACGCGTAATCTGGTGCGCTTGTATACTTATTTCGATGTGACGATACTACGCGTAAGAGGCAAGCAGGTTTGATGTTCGTCACAGAAAAATGAAAAAGAAAAAAAAAAGAAATAAAAAAAAAACAAGGAAAAGCTATTTGGTATGTATAAAAGAATAATAAAGAAGTCATGTATGTTTTATAGGTTTAAATCAAATGGGAGAAATTGCGATAAGAATATGCAAGTTTTACATTTGACAAAAGAGGAGAGGAAGGAGAAGGAAAAAGTGAAGGTTTTGTGTGGCAGAAATGGAAGGAAGCGGGTCTACAAGCAATAGCGGTTTAAAGGGATGGATCGATAGGGCGTATTCCATACATAGTATAGCGATGCTCTGCTAGGGGAGTTGCGGTGCCTCGAACATAACTCTATATTCAAATGACGATAATGAAATAATTGTCCTTCCCACAGAGTTTCCTTTGCGCGTTCAAGAATATCCACACAGACGTTGCGATAAAGTCAAAATCAATGTATCAGTATGAAGATTTTATTTTCTTTGCAATCAATCGAGATTCGGATACTCGTTTATCGTAAATTGCTGATTTTTAAGTTAAATTATTGAAATATCATTGGACGTTCGTTCAGCATGGATGCACGTAGGTATAAATAAATAAGTATAGATGCATTTGAAAACTAATCAAAATCAGTAAATGGTATTAATAAGCTGGTGCTGCTGATGCAAGCGAATAATAGTGTACAAACGAAAATAATTTATTCAGCAAAGTACGCATGCTCGCTTAATTAGTCGATTTACGTCCCGGGACACGTGGCAATATTATACGAATGGTTTTCCAGGGGGGCGCGTAAATTTTCACTTCTCTCATTTTCCCTCCCTCATCGCGCTCATCCCCAGTCACCCCCTTTTCCTGTTCTTGCGGTCGCCACGTCGAATCTCTCGCTTATTCATGAAACACTCGAGCTTTTACCTGCTGTGCCCTCGCTTCCTTACATCTTCAGCTAGACTAATAACTAGTAGTGTGTTATTATGTCCCGAGGGCTAATCATTTCCGCGCAAAAATATGCCAGGGGTTGAATTCGAGACTCGAGTTCTATATAGCTGCCACTGCTGTTGCACAAGTCGTGCGCGCGTATATGTACGTGTATGTGGAATCTCTAACATGTGCGTCTTGCCACTTTCAGTTAATTATACTGCACAGTTTACTAAAGCATCTAAACATATTCCTTGTAACAGATGTTCCAAAACATCAACCTATATCGTTGCAGCTATATGTTCTTTCAACTCTAAAAATTCTTAACCATTACTTCAATAGTTGTCATTAATTTGTATTAATTTTAATATCCATAAATTGGCAATTCAAAAGCATCGAATGTATGTACATATAAAATCTCATGAAATCTTGTGCAATTGTAAAAGTAAATAAGTTATTCAATATCTTGTTTTCCATGAAACAACAAGAAAGAGCTATTATGAGGGGTAATATGTATATGATATTATTTATGCACTGCACCTAGTATTCCTGGAGTTGTACTAATGTGAACTGGTTTAACGAGTCGCATGTGGTCGTGGAAAATTAATGATGTAATATTGTAACGACCTTCTCTAATTAATATCGAATTTGTCATGGGGCAGATGCGATATTTTAATTGTCAATAATTAATCGATAGTCGTAAATTCCTATAAAGCTTAAAACGCTCGGACAATTATTGATGAGCAGTTAATTTAATAGCATTTATATTATTTACGCGTAATTCTATTTTAGGCTGAATTTTTTCTGCTAGAATTTCAGTCTTTCCCGGTGAAAATGATGATTTCGTTTTACCGGGGGACGCACATTTGTTTCAGGGTTTCACGTTCAACTGTTCCAGCTGCAGCCAGCAGTAAATTAGCCACTATACTACTGTGGGTGTTGTAAAACATATTAACAGCCCCTATCGTAGAAAAATTACTCAGTAGTGGCATTTGATTGCAATTTTCAATAACTGACATAGTATAAATAGTTTGTTTTACACAAGTTTTACCAATTCGATTTTATAAAACAATCGATACAAGTATTTCCCTACTGCAAACTGCTTGTTAATTAGCTGGTATAAAATAAATACATGGTTAATTGACTTTAATTTATTTATACAAACGATCAAATCACTCTGTCAGCTATATTATTGTAATTAATCCTCTATGCATGTACTTTATTGTAGACTGTGAAAACCATCTGGACATGGCATTAATTAATTACATTAGTGGTATTGGAGATTGCAATTCTTCTAATGATTCCATCAACACATTTATACATGCATTAAGAGCCATCAGTGATAGAGCCAGGCTTGACTTTTTTCATTGCAGGTGATGGAAATATATTGACGATAAACTCAAATGGGATTTGTTTGTTTGAGAAGAATGTGATTTGCTGGATAAAGGTTTGATTGAAAACAGCGCAACGTATTTTTGGCGAATTTATAAAGGGGTGGCCCTTCTGCGAAAAGGCATTGGCAGAAAATCAAGCAGTATTTGTGATGGCTGCACACGTATGTATTATTGGTTAATGCGAATTAGTATGGGTAGATTTACGTACGTGATTTAACGTTTGTGGCTGTGCGAGAAAATCCGCGTGTGTGCATATCGAACTCTGTCACGCGGACGTATGCATCGAGTATTCAGAGAGATTCTCTATGGCGAAGCGCGGTATCGAGGAAAATTTAGTTGGCTTATTGCCAAACCTGAAATATATTAACATACAAATAACTCGTAATCCTCCAAGCAGCGGAATAATGCTCTTTATGCGCTACCACGTCCATATAATATGAGCTTCCTACTTGTCCTACCTGCCTGCCTATCTCCCTGCCTACCTGTCATCGTCCTGTCACTCTCAGTTGCGCAGGTTCCCCCTCCATCAACCCTTTCCAAGCTGCTTTCAGTCCTTCAATCCAACTAATCTCCCTTCATATATGATTCTTAACGGAACTTCTGTCATTGATTCTCTGTATTATGATCCAATTAAGCAAACTGTCTAAGAGGCCATTGTCTCTCGCTAATATACATTCGATTCGGGAATTATTATAATTAACCCTTTAGTTCATCCCCTGAAGCAACATCGAATCTGATCATTGTTAGAGTCTTTACACAAATTTTCAAGAAAAACTCCGTTATTTTTGCTAGTACTTTTCTTGTATTGCATAATACGATTTTTTTTAATGCTTATAAAATGCGGTTTCTTCGTTTGGGTTAGGATACAACTCTGATTTGCGAAGATATCAGGGTTTTGGAGGTATTACGGCTAGAACGAGTGCTGTAAGAGCTGCTTTTAGACTTACAGGAGAAATAACACGCTGATCGTGCCCGTCTTTTAGTACCTTATATATATAAACTTCTTTTTATTTTGCTTTTGCGATAATTTGTATGCAAGTAGCAGACCTGCTCTACAATGCCACAGGGAGCCCTTGTCTTGTTTGGTTTTTCTTTTGCTTGAGCTCTTACTCATACTTATGCAAAATTATGGTAATTTTATGTCCCACAAGCAAACTTGGAAATATTTTAATTAATAAAACTGCGAGTTTTGAGGGTATATAGGGAGGAATTATTGTTAAAGTCGTTATAAGATACTTTTGCTTGGAATTTGGGCAATGAAAAATTTAAGCAATTTAATGACTCGTACCAGAGTGTGCAGGGAGGGTTCGATAATGCTATGATTAAAAAGTATTTTTTTATGAGTAACACTTGGGATGCATTAAGGTGAAAAGTTGGGAGACGAAGCTGCAGTAAGTTTGGCCAACTCGGACGAGCAGTATGAGCAGTATCTAGCCGGTATAGGCGGTAATAGGCTTGCAGAGACCTTATCGGAGAGGGGAGGGCGTTTAACGAAACGAGGAAAAACTTGCGATTTACGGGACTAAGGAGAGAGTAGGTGAGATAGATTAGAGAGAGAGAGAGAGAGAGAGGGTGAATAAGGGGGTATGCGGTCGCTTCGTCGAATGAAGATCTTCGCTGCCGTGATAAGGCACTTCCCTCAGGACTGGAGAGATAACACTGCCTCCATGCGATTCGCCCCCGCTTGCAAAAAATTCCAGCGCCAACGACGTTTTAAAGACATCCGTATCTAATTTCCGTCCAATCTAATCGTCGTCTCATTTACATATAAAATCGTTCTCGAGATAAGCTCGTCAATGATGATAATATTATTATACCGGGGATTAAGAAACGGACCATCGTAGCACCTTCACTTTAAAATACACCCATTATTCTAAAACGTTTAGTCTTCCCTTCAAATTATAATAAACTCACCAAGTTTTGTCTAGCGTTGAAAATAGAAAATTCCATGCATATATCGGATTAAAATCTGTCCGTGATGTAATTCTTCTTCCTTCGTTATAATTGCAACTCTGATAGAAAGAAGATTGTGGCATTGATTTGAAACCATAACAATCTCTCTTCATGAACGTGAAGGATAGAACGGGTGCAAGTAAGAATAACGTTGTGTGTTTGTGAAGAATTCTATACAGTTGCGATGGCACATGTGATGGTTTACTATTGTTGTATCAGCTGTATAGCTGTGTAGGAATTCGAACGCACTTGATTGCGCATTCTAATGTGTATTATATACATGTATGCACATGTGGCAGGTGATAGGCATCCGCGTTGAGTGGCAGTAGTATTTTGCTGCGTTGTCCGTATTGTCCCATCCATCCCCATTACATAGTATTGTCTTTAACTGCTCTTGTAATCAGGCTGCTTTGTTACAAGCGGTTACATTTTCTTTAAAAATATAGCCGTTTTCTTTCGGGTCAATACCGAGCTTATTATCAGCAATCACGAAGAAACCGATGACTCCTTTTCCACGACTAATCAATCTACCAGCGATTTCTTCCCCAACTGAGATATTGGCACTGTTCCACTTTGCCCGATGAACGAAACATGCTACAAATAACCCGTATCAATATTTATTAGATCCCATCGCGAATTTCATGAATCTTTTATCAACCTTTACCCAAATCTCTTCAGCATGTAATACTGTAACGAGTAGCAAATTAATCAATGAAATTTATGATGGAAATGTGACAAACAGTGACGCAACTAAGTTCAAACTGAGCTTTTTAACTTTATGTAGACGTGAAATTTATGCGCGAGGTGTTGATGGAAAAAGTTTTCCGAATAAATGGTCGATAAGAAATATTGAGCTTGGAATACTATGAGTTATCCTATTGCAACAATCAGATTTGAAACTGTTATTGCAAGACGACAGTAGCAGATTTCTAGATCGTGCATCGCCATAAAAGTGTATTCAGCACATTCCAGGCAGAAGAAGGCAAAATTGTAAAGCATCTCCGTTTCTCGGGGTGGCCTTTCAGCCGAATACAAGAACACATTTTTGTTTTATCGATCGAGAGGACGGTAACCACCCGCATTTTCTCCGCATCGAATTCCTTCTTGACTTTTCCATTGCGAAATAATAGGAAGATGGCGCGGTTAAATGCTCTTATCTAATTATAGCCTTTTCAAGATAGTGTTTGTAGGCTGGTTTCTCCAAATAGAAAACTTATTATGAAGATTTTATTTAAAACACCAAGTTTGATCGTAACGCTATACCTTCAGATATCGTTTTCGCCTATCAGAAAACGTTTCGTCAAAGCTGAGCTTAAGAGGCTTATGCAGATTTGAAACACCGATTGGCGATAGTCGCAGTATTCGTTACCGAAAAAACTTGCTTTCTTTCCTACCTCCCTTTTTATAAATTTATTTCCTACACTTGTTGATTAAAAGCATTCAAGATATGCTATTTCAATACTAAGTAAATAATAACCTCTATTGTTAATTTCTTTGTCATTCAAAAACACACACAAACATTGGTATTTAAAAATATGTGGAATAAAAATATTGGTACATCAGTACTCAATTTGTTTGTTAGTTGTGTGTTTACAAATAAAGCATTCTCTGTTATTTAAATATTAATTCTTAACGCAAAACATTTTATATCTTCAAAGAAATGTTTACTTATAGGTGAAGGGTCAAAGTTTAAAATAATTTTCCATGTTCAGTTACAAATTTGAAACGTTACATATACACTTTGGGTATGCTATCAGTAAGAGCATTATATACATAATTAGGTGCACATAGAATAGTTCTTTTACCAATTTTACCTTTAACCCTTTGACACTGCATGCTTCACTTATTGAATATTGACAGTGTTATAATGACGTTGAAAATAGAGTTTACGTATAAGCCTTTGTGCAAAAACTCTTTCAGCTCCTGCAATATTTTTTTTTAGTCTTATACGAAATATATATAATTTTATAAAATGACTTTTTTTACAGTAAATTCGAAATATTCATCTATATTTAATTGACAAGGAAAAATAATGTGATGTGGTAGAATTAGGTCAAATGACTACACAGATCACATTCATCCATTTAACAATCTATCTAATGCAATCTGCTACAGATTAATTAGTTCATAAACTAACTGTTGGTAAAAGTAATTATAAATTTTTACACACAATCAGTATTTAGCGTCATAAATAATAATGAATTCTAATCATTACTTATCTTGAAAAACTCAAGCAGTATAACAATATTTATACTTTAATTCAGTTAATTTTAGATTATACCTATATATTTCCATTGATCTATGAGATCAAATAAATTTAAAATCCTAATGTTTTTCAAATGAAATTTACTAATAGAGAAGTAAGTTTACTTTTTTTTGTATCGCTCATATGGCACATCTGAAATGATAAATTCCTTGCAACATAATGAAGTAAATAAAATTGTTAAGACTATTAATTTTTTATGAAATCATCGTGGCAAATAAAAGTTAATGTTTTTCGGAATAATAGATAGTCATATTTTTCGAGCTAATCGACTGTAAGAGTCTGACGTTTGATGACGGATTACTTGCGAGCTTTGCCATTTGTATAACATGGAAAAGAAAGACATTTTGTTTTTTCATATCAATCCATTGTTACTCGGTCTTATTATTTGCATATGTGAATTCTGAAAAACTCTTTGGAAGGAAATGGTTGACAGATATGCATTATGGAGCCTAAAATAAAAATATATAGATTATATCTAAGAGATGTTTTGCATAGAAAATATTGTGCAATATAAAGTTAGGTAAAAAACTACTATTTTCAATTAAAATTTTTCCTTGAAAAACAATAAATTTTGTAAAATTTAAAACAAAAAATTATTTTTATTTACATTATTATAAGTTAATTTTCTAAGACTTTATTGGTATTACGTAATGGTAATGCTCGCGCAAAACGAAATAAAACAGATTTCAGTTAGTTGAAAACAGTAGTAAAGATAAAATTATTCTAGTTTTAATGTATGAAAGTTAAAGGTAAAAGAAGCTAGATTAAGCAGAATGGTAATTTGATCTAAAAGAAAGAAGGATTCACTTTGCTAGATTAAGAAGGGGAGAAATTATTTCTTGAATTTTTACAGAAGCTTCGAGCTCTCATAGGAGCTTGAAAGTGGCGAGACGGAAGAATGAGGAGAAAGATGCGAGAAGGAAGACAGTGAGATAAGAGAGTCGTTGAAGAACTATTCCTTTGCGAGATATCGAAGAACAGAGAAGTGAAAAAGGAAATGTGAGAAAAAGGTGTAAAAGGGGGAAACTGCGCTGGGAATATTCTTTAACTGAGAATCGATGGAAATTTCTAGAATTCGCTCAGGGACACCGATATCCATTTCCTCGATGAAACGGCATCGTATCGTAAGCTTTTTAGATTTACCCCCTTCTGCTCTTTCATCCCCTTTCTCATTATTTTTCGATATTACCGAAAGCAGGTACCGTATCTGAAGATCGACAAATTGAAACTTAGATTTCGCTTATAACTTCGACCTGTTAACAAATCCTTTCGCAAACTGGTTTCCTACTTTCAAGAGTCCCAATAATTTCATTTAACAAAATTCTTTATTCTGCTTCTTCAAAATTTTTATTTGCGATCTTTTAAATACTCATAAATCTTTACCAATAATTACCCAATATTATTCTAATATACCAGATCATCTGATAAGCAAATAATAAATGTCAACAAATTTAAAACTGTGAATTCGATTGTATGCTAATTCGACTTGCAGAAAAATATAATGCATCGGCTCATTACCATGGTTGCTTATCTCTCTTTCACCCATTTCACCAAATCGTCTTCGAGCAGCCGGTGTATAAATCACATTATTTTTATTCCCAACAATTTTAAGTCACGACTGATACGGCCTGCAGACAGGAGATGCTAGAATTCTAAAAATACATCCATAAAAAAAGTATGGCTGCTCAGATGAATTTGGCTTTTTTCAAGAGAGAGAGAGAGAGAGAGAGACAAAGATGGAAAAGAGCTGAAAGTAGAAAAAGGGTTGAGAGAGAGAAGAAAGAGGCAGTGGGAGGGGACTAAAAGCATGATAGATGCACACGTCAGAAGCTATCTAGCAAAAGTTGCATGGAAACGCATTGTCGGTTCAAGATTATTTCCATGCAAAGCAGCGGCTTGTCGCCAAGTGGACGATTTAGCCAGTTGGGAGGAATAGCACTTAGGATTCTTTTCTTCAACGTACTCAGTTTCATTGAAATGCTGGCTGTCGGATCGTTCGAGAGCCAAGCATTTCCAGCACAGTTTTCTCTCTTCGGCAATGTTTTTGTGCATTAAGCCACTGACACGTTGAAAGTAAATCATCCTTTCTGGCGTTCACTCGCATCCCGCCAAACGTCTTCTCGATTCCTTTCGCTTCTGCTCATCTTGGCGAAACTGACGTTGTCCTATTCCCCTTTCCCATATTCCAATCATCAATGCGATAGAATTTCGAACATCGCCGATTCGAGAATTAAATTGAATTTCGACTTGCCTCTGTAATATCCAACTATACTCCCCCTCCTTACCCCACTCGCCCCCCTTATATATCCTCCTTTCCCTTTCGCTTTATCCATTCCCCATCCAATCTCATACCACGAGCCTAAGTTCTCTTCGCAAAGTCCTTCTTACACAACAATTTTACGATCAATTTACCTCGTAACATCGCCCAGTCCTGTCCCTGCCCCATCTCGACTTTAACTAAAGAAAACGTTTCGCTATTGCCCACATTGCGCATACATAGTCCCCTTCCTACTAGGAAATGGTTTCAAAATACAAGTACACATATATAAATATATACATACGTAGAGCGTAATTTACCACTGACTTAATTATTGAGCCACGAGAACAATAAAACATTGAACCTACTCGTGTCTGTCTGTTCAACACCGATGGTCTCTTTGTGGTAGTTTTTGTTTTTAAACCTCACCTTGTCCTTGTAAAAGCTAAAGTGGGTGGTCGTAGCTTTGTCGAGCTTTGAAGGATACTCGTTAAGAGTTAATTAGTGTTTTGCCGTCATTCGATAGTAGTTTCCAACTTTTACCTACGAGAACAGCTTTTTGCTCCTCATTGGACGTGGTATCCGTTTCGAAATAATTAATTGCGATAGAAAAAGAAGGCAAGAGAAAGCAGCGATCCAGAGGGAACCTAAGAAGCCTCTTTCCCGAAGCTTCGTTACCTTTTCATCTCAAAGACGTATACCCTACAGTCTCGCGAAGAACAATCTTACATGGTATCTTTTATTAAGAATAACGTTGCCTTATCGAATTAAAATAATATTTCCCTTTAATCCCCACCGTAAATTTAATTTGGCATTTGGCCTGGAAATGCTATCGGACGAATATCATCATTCCCGAGGAATCTACGTGCATGATCCAATTTTCAGCGACAAAGGGCCAAATTGACACATTTGTAATCTGAGTTTGGGCCAATCTGGATGGGTCTTTGTAATTAGTGACCAGCATAGACTTTGGCAATCACGATGGCAGTGGAATTCTGTGATATACACAAGGAAGGATGAAGGAGAAAAGGAAGAAGAATGAGAATTTATTGCATCACGTGCGAAGAATAATCTGCATGATAGCGCGCACCTGACCCAATCTCGAGGATCCTTTATTTTGTTTTCTTTTCTTATTTTAACTCTTCGTTCTTACTCTTCCCATTTCGTCCCATGTCAAGAAATATATTGGCCTCCGCGTCGCCACACCCCAACACTCACGTTTCCTATCTTGTCTGCTCGAAGGCTAACGTTGATGGTTCTCGGTTATCTTTGTCACTCGCGCGTACGTCGGGCATTTTAGGGCCAATTTAGCTCCGATAGCTCGGCGTCATCGTCTACGCTGTGTCGCGAGCCATTTAACGTTTAGCACACCACCTTCATCGTGTCGCTGCTCATCCGCTCATTTGCTCCCATCCGCCTCTTTGCCAGCCGCACAAAACGCCTCGGGGACTCAGACCCATCTATGCTCACCCTCTTCATCCCCCCTCTCTCCACTTACCTTGAGCCAACGACGCTTATTCAGGCCGAGAGACATTTGAAAATTTTACCTCCCGCAACTATACGCCATCTCTGATGCAATTTCACGGCGAAATTACTTTCACGTAGAAATATATTAATCGGTAATTTTAATTTATTCTCTACTGCAGCTATTTGCTTTATGTCATCCGCTAATTAGACGTACATATTTTGTAGAGCGAGAGCTATACTGTCTGTGAATAAATTTTATCGTGGTTCATTGCGATTTTAAAAGCATTTCCCGTTAATACTACAGCATTATTGGGGTTAGGCGAGATGAATTTCGATTTGACAAGGGATAATATCTTACGAATTAATATTGCTCGGTATTAAAGTCCGATGAATCGGACCGAGTATCTCTCGATAGTTACACGTACATCCCCCACAACGAGCGCACCTCAATTTCGCTTGAATCAATATGGGCCATGACTAATTAATGAAAATTGACGCTAATAGATAGATATTCAATGTTTTCTATTTTATACCAAATGGAAATAACTAATTGTGATTACTGAGAGCATATTTCAGTTATTTAATAACATTGTGTGGTCAAATCTATATTTGCAGCATGGAAAATATTAATTGTATCTAGCACAAAATAATATTCATGCTTTTGGTCAATTTCACTGGCACCTGTGTATTGTATTATTGTAACAGGCGGCAGACAGAATTTGCCACAAAATTAGTGATAATTGTTGAGGTAAGCCATAAATGCAATTCGAAAATAAGCCGCGATTAAGATAGGTTCACAGTGGTAATTAAAAACAGAATCAGCCAATAATTTATACATTTAAACTATTTAAATATAGCACTGGGGGTTCTATCAAAATCAATCTTCCATGTACTCTTTGGGATAAATTATTATTATAGTTATATACACACAAGAGCTGAAAGTTATGTATTTCGAATAGGCTATATTATTTAAATAGTTGTGTACTACACCGGTCTCAGTAGATTAAATTTATATTGCTACATCAAACATGTCATCTGCATGTTGAAACGGAATTAGTTTAACTTTACTGTCACTGCTGTAGCCTGAAATATAAGAGCATGAATAAAATTGTGTGATAAAATGTAAAATTAAAGGTGGAAATATCCATATAGGATATTACAATTTGTTTGTCTACAGCTAAATTCCAAGCTTCTGTCTGCAATATCATTTAACATAAAAATTACGACTGATATAATTTTTTTAAATCAAGCTATGCCTGACCAGCGCGAGAGTTTCATTAGTTTCAAAAGGATATCGGACGTTATTTGTGAAATGTCTAACGGATTAGTATTGGAGCAGTGAGATGTTTGAGGGGGAATAAGGCAAGTTAATTTTCGCGTAACTAGAAATCCTCGTAATACATTTGCTCGATATTAATGTAATTAGAGAGAAGGTAGGCTAAGTCGTATGGGAGGATAGTAACAGAAGGAACTGGTGAAATTAATTATAATTCCAAATGTGGAACTTGAGTTAACTCTGCTATGCGACTACCTAAACTTTACTATGTAAGTTATTAGTATACAATATATATATATATATATATATATATACATTTTATACAGAGACTGACAGAGATAAAATGGATCAGAGCAAAAAACCTCTAAAATTGCGGTGGCTGACAATCGGCATTTGATTGGCTGATAATAGACAGAAATGCAGAATAATTCGCTGCTTCTCTCTGTCATTCCTGTTACCATTCCTCAGAAGCAAAATTCATTTGTCAGTTTAAAAATTGGTAAAATCAGAGTGAGAGAGAGGGAGAGAAGTAGCGCTCTTTTCTCTCTCTCTCTCTTTCATACAAACGTACATACACATAGACTCATCATTACCAGTGTTGACTAAAAAACAAATCATTTTTTAATGTGTGTATACGTGTGTATGAGAGAGAGAGAATAAGAGAAATATGCTGTTTCTCTCTCACTTCGTCTTTTCAGTTCACAATTTCTTCCATGATAAATGAATTCAGCTTATGGAAAGGGGTAACAGGAGTGATAGAGACAGCCATCGAGTAATTATTTATCCCTCTATCTATTATCAACTAATCATATGCAGATTGGCTACCATCGCGATTTTAGACGTTTTTCGCCTTGATTAATTTTACCTAGCGTACCCTATATAGCTACTTTCATCATTTTCACCATATATGGAGACCTTTGATCATTGTTTCAAGGAAACAAACATCTTATGAAGTAATTATTGGCCAATGAGTTTGATTTAAATAAAGTACGTGTTTAATAAGCTTGACTAAATAATATAAAGGTTAAAACCAATAAAAATAATGATTAAGCCTATAAAGACCATTTAGTGAGATATTTCTTTTTAATTACGGAATAAAGTAACGTGGTTTAATTTTTGAGATAAGAATTGAAAAAAGAATAAAGTTAAAATGCTGTTCGGTACTTGCAAACATAACGATTGTTCGTATAGACGTTAGTGTTAACATATTTTAAAATGATTTTAACGGTGGAAAAAGCTACCCATGAGACAAGGTTGAGTGGTTTCTAAGCAGGTACACCAACTTTTCTGTTTACTTGCTGGTTGCTTGCTTGTTTCAGATATACATGCAGACTCTGTTCTCCAGGATTATATGCCGTCTCTTTTTTAATACAAGTACATACGTCTGCTCTAGTACTCGTGTATATATATATATGTATATATATATATACTTACTATACCATACACTTTGCTGTTTGCGTAGTGCACTTGTAAACAACGGTTATGGTTGATACTTATTTAGAAGGCTAAAAATGTTTGAGCAACGTTCCTGAATAATTGGCGATTCCTCGATGACGGTATTGTCGAAACCCGCAAATTTGATAGAATTACCCTGCGGCTATTACGATGCGATTCTTCACACTGAAATGGGTAAAACGCATTGATTAGAATTTGATGGATGATGTTGCATTCATGTAATATTTGCACGTCATATTATGGCTCATCTCTTTACATGGTCCTGCTTAATAGATAATTCGAAGCTTTCGCCGTCACGTGGGATTACGTAAATTCATTGGTGTCACCGTTTTAATAAATAACGGACTATCGACTTTATGGATATCCAAATATTTAATCACAAGTATATGTATGTATAATATAAATAATATAACATATATAGTTAGAGCGACAGCTTGAGGCCAAAAGTTACGAAGCATCGATAGTTCTATCGACAGCTCGTCCTGTATTAAATCTAGGCCTGCCTTTTAATATGACTCATGCTAAAAACGTAAAAACTTTGCAAGCACTAACTTGTCCTATTTTCGGATTATTAAAGATACCGCTGATATATAACGAACTTGGACTATACACCAAAATGCTTTAATACTCGGTCTCGAACTAAAACTTTTCACGAATTTGTCGTTCAAAGCTCTTTCTGAATAATTCAATCACATGATTGCGGTTAAGTTTTTTTATTTTATTAACATGAATATACATGCCAATAAAAATTCATAAATATCGACGAATAGCTGAATGTCCGCATTCTATTCAGAGAATTAATCAAGATTTGGAGAAATTTAATTTTATTTGTCGACGATTTATGGGAATAGGGGCAGACGGTAAATAATGACAGAGCATGTGCAGGTACGTATAGTTCATTAGTGGTGCGGTTAATGATAGCTGTTGGAGCCGGTGTCGTGTTTCCTGTTGGACTTACCTTTTAACGATTCCACCCCTTCCCCTTAAATGGATTGGAAAACTGATTTTACCTAACCCTTGTCGTAATTGCAGTAACTTAATAAGCCTAATTAATATCCAGTCTGCCAAAACCATTACTCTAGCAAATGAATTTTAGTTCATCCCTGAAAGTTTCCGCTCTTACGTAAATCCTGGAATCTCTTAGATCCTCTATTTAAATTTATTTTCATTAATAATCGTTTTCGAAACGACTGGTTTTCGTATAAGAACGAACTTGTACTAATTTCGTCTATTAATTCACAGGTTCGATAGTAGCGAGATAATTCATGATAACGCAAATATCGTAAACCTTGAAATAGTTTGATCTGTCGGGGCTCTCATGAAATCGAGAGGAAATTCAACTATATTCGACGTGCTTCGATCGATCAGACTGGCGGGTCAGATACGAACGTAGCCAAAATGGAAAAAGAAGTTTATCTCGCGTTGAAAAGTATTTACATTACCTCCGAGAGCCTGGATCAAGAAAGAAGCCCTTTCTAACTTCCTTAATAAATTATTGCTGATCCTCTAATTCTATCTTGCAATCACGATCGATTTTATACGAGGTACAATAATACTCACAGAGTTCCATGTTATATAATTGTCGCTTCGCATCGTTTCTATTATATCCTCTATTAGCTTAGGATAATTGTTATATACTTATCGTAATTTATATACGTATAATTATCAGAGTAAGAAGCAAAAAACGAGAACGAAAGCGCGAATGGGTGAGATTAAATAAGGATCGAGGTTTTTCTATAGTTGCATAAAAACGTATAAATAAATAATGGGGTTGTATTGTGTAATTGTCACATTGCATCGTCCTTGTATTCCGTATAAGTTGAGATAATTATTCTACTCCTCTCTCTCTCTCTCTTTCATCACTATTTATATACATAGAATTACCAATGAGAAGTAAAAAAATAAGAACGGAAGCACGAATGAGTAAGATTAAAAAGAGATTGAGGATTTTTAAGCTGCATATACGTGTATATAGGAAAGTGGTTAAACAGTGAAGTGGAATTATAAGCTTTGGTAAGGGAGAGTAGGCTTTCTTTGAGCCATCGGGTTTGGTGAGAGTTATTCAAAGTTCAGTTGACAAATCGTCGACATTTCAGGAATGTTCGCGTACTCGCCGAGGGTGCAGTATGTGCCAGTGAAAAACTTTTATCATAACCATTGCTTATTCGGCTGACACGTACTGAAAGCATTCTTTGTTTATATTTCCCCGGGCAATCCAGCCAGCTTGCTCGTACGCTCTTTTTCTACTGCGTTCATCTCTCTCGCACCTCCTCTCTTTTATATCCCCTCACAAACCAACATCTCTCTAGCCACTGACACACTTTTAACGAGCCCCAACTAGAGTAACGTAAATTTCTGATGCAGACATTTTGCTCCAGTCCGCGGCCCTATCAAGGTCCTTCTCAAACCTGTCTCCCATATAAATTTTATTCATTATTAATTAAAGAATTTCTCGTTGCAATGCTAAATATTTTGGTATTCTCTCTCTCTCTCTCTCCCGCCCCCCCTCGTTTTACTCTGTCTTTTCATCTACCTCGCCCTTTTCCTTGCTTTTTCTACTACTACCTTGTTTTTCTTTTCTCTTTCAATTATATCTCACATAAATTTTTTACGATGCCGAAGCTAGTCGTAAGCCTCTGAGGAGCTACTATTTAACAAAATTGAAATGCTCCAGCCAAGTTTAAAATGTTTTTTGAATTACCCCATGGAAATTATGAAATGCTCCTCGAAAAAATTCTGGCTATTGTGCGATCCATCTCACTAAAACGTATTTAGGCGTTTATTACTTTTTTTTTTTAAGCGTGTGATGAACGTTTTACCTTTCAAATAGTTCTTTTACCGTACGATTTTAGTAGCTATAGGTGTAAAAGTTTTTCGCTGTTTGTAACTTTTAGTCTTTTTTGTTTAAAATATAAGACTGTTGGCAATACTATAGCGGTAGTCGCATTTCCGCTTGAATTTATACTGAAATATAACAAAGCCAGTGTAGCCCTAGCTGGAAGCTTTTGATTTATGTTGGGGATACACGCATTAAAACAATATACACCCGAAATGTAAATTTCGCCTATGTTACTCGATTTTCGGGACATTATTTATAAATTCATACGTGGAACAATTCGAATAGCAACAATAATGCAGCTCTTATTCAGGTTGTACTTTTTTATTCTTACAAAGCTCAATTATTGATCTATACTTTGCTATCTATAACTATAGTTTTATTTTGCTGCAGATATATTAAATTTCAATTTTGTTCTTTTTTTTTAATGTTATTTTCTCTATTGTGCTGCACTTTACTGTTAAAGATAAGAAGAAAGCAGTTGTTTCTTTCGGAGCGAAATGTGTTAAGAAGACATTAACCCTTCGCGTCTCTGGCAGTTTTGTTATGAAACCACAAGTGGCTCCCTGTTTCTTGGTTTTAAAACGATCTTTAGTTCTTGACTCGTGGAGAACCCTGCTGAGATCTCCAAAAGCTACTTTGACACGAATCGCTACAGAACTTTTTCTCTGTATCCCTTACATCTGTGTACTGCCTTTAGCAGAATCAAAAATAATACAAGACACTGTCGAACTTAAATAAGAAGCTTCTATTAGCCTTGGCTTTTTAGACAGATTTTTTGAATTATTGCTTTACCACAAAAACTTGTGTTTTACCATACCACTGCATTATAAAAGAAAATACACCGACTTGTTAATATTTGAAAAATTAGACGAAAGTGCAAACTATTTAAATAAAACTCTGAAAAGTATAATGAATTATTTAAAATAAAATTACACGATCAAGATACAAATGTTACCAAAATATTGAAGAATAACGCGTTTTGCATATAAAATACTGCAGCATATGAGTACGTAAACGAAAATCGATTTTTCAGGTGATTGAGTAAAGAGGAAATTTTATACTACTCAAATAGCTTATGAAAAGCGTAAATGAAAGAAGCATTGGAAATAAAAACCCTGCTTTTTCATTTCTAAATCGTTTCATGAGAGTCTCTTTTTAAATTATTTTCTCTTTTTAAGCACAGATATCAACTATTTAAAGCTGGCAGCTTTCTACTGGCATAATAAAACAGACGTAATTAAAGTAGCGTAAGATAAATGCAAATACTTGGTGTGCCACCTGGATCTCTTCAGACAATATTCTTGTTCCGTTTTCATTCCAGTACAATTTTAATGCTGGAAGCTTTCTTAATTGTTTTAATATGTGATGATTTGCAAATTCTCTTCTCGCACTACAGTGACTTTATTTAATAAATTTGCACAACTGATATTAAAAATGATTTAAGGGATATTGTTTGAGGAGCGGTGAATTATTGATGAAAAAATTGGTCAAAGATTTGCAATTCATGGAAGCATGAAAAGCAGTCGATGAAAGCAATGCTTTTAAAAAGCTTTGATGGAGCTTATTCAAAGGCATGTCTTATCTGGGTAACCACGAAATCGACGTCAGTTTTCATAAGTAGCAAAAAATAGCTATATAGAATCTTTATGACTTACTTATTGCACACGTTATGCAAGTTAGAGCCAATCTTATGGAGCTCATCTTCAACAGTGGTATCTCAGTCCCTAAGTGTACATTGAATGTGCTGTCATAATTCAGTCACCCGTACTTCCGCCCTTGCCAGTTGTAATGTGCCATTCGCCCACACATTGAATTCCAAACAAAATTTACTTAAAAAGCAATTAACAAACGTTATACTTCTTTCTTTCAATTTTCCTCGTTGTCAAGTAGTGAATTGACTCTTGCGTAATTTTCACAGAAAAGGAAAAAAATAACACAAACATCGAGAAAGAATACAAATCCATTTATCATTTAAAATGCAATTCCATTTTTACCTGGATCTGAAAGAATTTTACAGGTGGGATATGAATATGAGTAGCAGGGAGCGATGTAATAAAAGCGCTTTCATTGCTTTTTACGGATAGCCGTACACTCGCTTTGCATTTAGAATATCCAGTCAGCGACTTTTTCATCCACACAGACTTTATTACTAGATTCAAGCTGGATGGATCACTGCTGCCGTAATGCACCTTAATGAACTCTAATGGAATTCAATCAGCAGACTCGGTAAGTTCAGCTTTTGCGACACGTTCGTGTCGTAATTACTGTTGATGCTGCTCATAAGCTGGTAGTATTTGAATACATGTATATCTATATTGCTATAGTGTGCTTACTGTAGCATAAAATAGTATACCTACGTACTATACAGGGTGCTCATCGTAACTTCATTTCACCGCTATTTTTCAGTTCACGTTTGATTACTATAATAAATGCAAGTAATGCAACATGAACTATACGCTCTATGTGTTTCACGAACAACTCGAAATTCACCCTTGTAGTATTTTGCTGAAAATTACAGTATTTAAACCAAAGCACTCTGTACCTACCTTGCGTCCTATGCAAGAAATAAATTCGATTTTATTTTTGTATAGGATTATATAAATACTATTATTTTAATTTCATAGAATCTCGTGTCAAAATCTCTTTCGCAAAGTTACCAGAATATTCAACAAAAAGGGTAAAGTTCCCATTAAAAATAGAAATAAATAACTTCAGTAGCCATGATTGAGAAAAAAAGTTTCTCCCTTCTGTAACTTATTCACGATAAAGCACTGATCATTTTATGTTTAAATCATTTGTATCTATAATATTACCATAAGTGACACATACAGTTACGCTCAACACCGTGTATATCGAGCAAAGCTGCTGCATAAAGTGCACTGCTTACGATAGATTGCCTCGACAATAGAAGCATCCCCACAGTATCTTCGCAAGTCGCGTAAATACATTCATACCTGCATTCGTGTATATCGCATCTACTTATGTACACACGTGTACCCCCTATGTATATTTATACTATGTGTTGCGAGAGTGTTGCGTAACTCAGTACATAACTCGAACCAAGCGCAATACACGAGATTTTGCACTGGAAGTAACTGTCTCATGAATTTATATTACAAGAGCGAATGATTTGTAAGTAAAAAGTGTCATTGGCCACAATTTTGATAACTTTGTAAAGCTAAACCCATAGTTATTAAATTTTTCATTACTGTAATTGATAAATTAATTAAGTCTGCTATACCGTAAACTGATTAGAGCGATATGAAGAATTCTATATAATCGGTAAACTTCCTGACATTGCACTTGACAATTTTGTTAATTGTTTGCGAATGACTATAGCTTTGCTAGCAGAAGTCAAAGTTGATCTAAATGAGATGATAGGATCTGGGGTGGGAAATTAAGCTTATAATAGGATTGCGTGAATCCAAATTATAAATATTTGTACACGGACCTTAAATTGAACTGCGAAGTGTACCTATACTTGAAGGAGTGGAAGGGAAAACGTGTGAAGAGACGGTAGTGCAGTGCTGAGTAGAATAGAGGTCTGGCAAAGAGAGTAAGGCAACGCAAAGCAATCAGGACTGCTTTGCATAATCCATATAGCGTATATTCTCACACGAGTGCTATATTCAGATAGATTGACTGGCAATACGCTCAACATGTCAGTTATTCGAATACCTGTGGAGAACTTACAAATTTCGTTTTAATTTATAATCCATAAATTTTAATTGAACACTCAATTAAACTGTAAACGAATACTAAACGAGTAATCCAAGATTCAGCAGAAGCTGAGTTCAATGAATTAGTAGCTGAGTTTTGATAGTTTAAATGGTCTTACTAATTTTATTTTATAAAAATATGATTTCGAGTAAATTTTTGACATCTTTACCGAACAAAGAAACTTTTTACAAATAAATAATAAATTTTTTTGCAATTTTTAAAGTCAATAAAACATTGTAATAAAATGATATATATGTGTTGCTTTAATTTCACTACATTTGCACGTTATCCTATAATAAAAATTTTCATATCATTTATAAGACTGATCACCGCAGGCTTGGTATTTCATTTACATTCGACGTACTATATTTCTAATTGTAAAATACAACTTGCTATGAAGCTTACACTTTTATTATTTCTTTGATTATTTTCTCTTTTATCACGAGCATCATTACAAGATGAGTGGGCAGTCGGTTAAAAAATTAGAGGGACGTTAAAGTGATCGTAAAGAGTATAGCTACGCGGAGAAAACGAGAACTCGCGTGATCGTACTTTGATCACGCAACAAAGTATAGCTTTGATCGAACCCATGCGAAAGCATCAATCAGCGAATCTGAGTGGTGCAGTTATCGATTCTATATCGTTGACAATTAAGAATTTTTCAAACGTGCCATGCTATTTATCAGAATTCTAGATAAAAATGGTGTACACGCAGATAATATTTCATCACGCTATTTGTATTTTGTAATTTGTTTATCCGATAAATAGCCAAATTAACGAGGCTAAATATAATGAGTAATGTGAATTTTCAAATATAATGAAATATCAAATGAATTTAAGTAAAAAATAGTGTAATAATATGGATGCCAGCATTTGTATAAATTAATGAAATAGTCCAAGAATTTTCACCGTTATATCAATAATATATAGTCGTGTAAGTATATTGAGTATCTAACGCGTCGTTCAAATATTTCAATATACATATCTGCACATATTATATTATATGTTTATAAATAGTTTACTCGACAAATGTACCTGTATATATAGGTAAGTAACGCGAGCATGGAACAGTCAACTTCAACCAGAATAACGTACCAATATATTTACTATATTTTACATTCTCTCGATTCGCCATGTTCAAGATGGTTGAAATCATTTTAACAACTGAGTAACGTCGCTAAACCAAAATACTAAATATTTTAATCGACTTTGACGTAAAAAGATCCTTAATTTCAACTTTTCTTCTCTGAAATTGAACGTTATCATAAAAACTATTCCTATTGAGCAAATAATAAATTGCTTTGCAATGTAAAGTTTCGGTGCAGGATTCTATACATGTACCTTACAAAACTTCATTTAGGGAAGTAATGGAAAGTCACGTTGCGAAATGAAAACAAAGTATTCCTAGCAGCAGCGTTGTTGCTCCAATCAGCGAACTCTTTTAAATTTAGAATCGCATTCAGCATTTCTCGAAGCGGCGAGTTCGCGTTTCACGGCTCGACGCTGGCTTTCCTCGGGTGGAAATCAATTTTCTCGAACGCGAGACAGTAAAGTTCTTCGAGCTGGCGATGCCGGAAGGACCCCGATTAATTCACTCAGGAGGGCCAGGAAGAGGTGAAAGCTGTAACGCCAGAGAGCTTTTCCTGCTCATGTGCTTCCCGATGGAGCAATAACATTCAAATTCTAATTTAATTCCCAGGAACAGGATAACTCATTAAGATTTATTTTTTCCACCCATTCTTTCTACCAGTTTACAATATGTTATAAATTGCAACGCGCAATATATGGGCATACGAGTGTTTAGTTAAAATTGCTTTCTCAGTGAATTTCAATAAAAATAAAAAAAAGTACATTCTCCCGCTGCTCCATCGTCGATTACGAGATTTCTAGGGTTATTTATTGCGCAGTTTATTTTGCAGTTCAGATACTCACCACATCGATGAGCTGCGATAGTTTGAGTTTGATGCAGACGCGCAGCACGTCAGATGTGTTGACTACGGGTCGCACGAGTTTATTGTAGTTGGATAGTAAATCGTCGTAAAGACGTTTCGCGTCCGGATTTCCGGCCACTGCACCGTGGACCACCAAAGCCGAGAGGAACCACACGCGTAGGGTTTCCCCGATTATGGGGGGCATCATGGTCCACTACGTCCTGTCCCCCGCGCACCACCTCCAACTCCACGGATATAGCACCTCAATCTCCACGACTCCGTATCTAACGAATGACCAAACAGACTCTACAGATCCGCTTACTTTTATCCAATTCACCCTTTAACTCTCTCTCTCTCTCCCTCTCCAGTATGTCTATATATGTATATACTCCTCTCACTCCAACCAACGCTCTACCGAACCATTAAAATCAGATCGCACGATTTATGTATACGCATATAAAATGATGTGAAAGTGATAATATTTATTCAATTTTAATCTTCAGCATTAAACATTTTTGTCATATTGTTTTTCATTCAATTATTGTTAATTTCATCATTATTGATTGCTAGTACTTTCATATAGCAGTTATGAAGGTACAGCACTTTTAATCATTTTCGCTGACTAATATTTAATATGATTTTGCAGTATTTAATGATTACATTTATTAATGAATTAAATATAGTAAGGCACGAGGAAAATTGTATATATGAATTGTATTCTCGCGTCGTTTAATTATTATAAAATAACTGATCAGCGTTCAATGGTATTTGCACGAACGTATACATCGCTTCCGGCGATTGCAAAGAACAATAACAAACAAATGTCTACCACGTGCATAAATTCTTCATTGCAAAGTAATGGATCGAATGGTACTTTCCATTTAAAATGGATAATCTGATTCAACAATTTCCCTCTCTCACATGGCACAGTTTTGTAAATACTTGTACAACATGAGATAACACCTAAATGTATTTCATTTATTTGCAAAGTGTATCGGATATATCGATCAATATATAAATGTGTATTACGAAAAGCCGGCAATTTTCTTCAAAGCAAACTCGAGTTTCTTTAGTATCAAAGAAAAGACCTTCGAAATCACCGATCTTTTGACTTCAACTAGGATCCTACTGAAACAACCGTGTCACAATAGCATATGATTGGAACAATGCTCCGAGGACGCAGTGTGAATAACTGATATGTGGTTGATATTAGCGTATTAAACAGATAGCTGTTTGAAACATATAAAGCTTAATGGTGCCAACTAACGTCACAGATACGCACAGCTTGCGGAAATAGCACGACTGGAAAATTCGATATTTGTGCAAGGTAAACTGAAATATTTGATATTCCTAACATTATAGATGAAAAGGATTTTATAATTGAGATGTTGACATTCCAGCAAATCAGAATTTGTTTTCGCTAGAATGTTTAAAAGGCAACTGGGATATTTTGTTGTTCAAGTTTTTCGATACCACATGGAAATTTTGCTTTTATTTTTCCACAAAAACCTCTCTCTCTCTCTCTCTCTCTCTCGGTTGAAATTGGTATATATGTGTGTGTATATATATATACAGGTAAACTGTATAGTAAATATGGTATATCTATGCACATCGCCAGACTCCCTCTATTTGATTAAAGCGTCATCAGCGTTAATTTTGGGTAAGCCAAAATTAAGCCGTTATATCACTTCTGGGTTTTTCATTAAGCTGATGGGTTTGTTGCTGCATAGCTAAACCGCTTCTCTCGGCTGAAGCGATTTATGCGAGAAAGTTGAACTTTAGGGCTTGGCAATCGTTAGGGGGAAAATCGTCAAGCGTATAGGAGAGTAATACAGCACAGCGTAGCAGTCAAATGTAAAAGTGATTAAGGATCCTGCATTGGGTAGAATCTGGACAGCCATTATGCGAGTGCTAACAATTGAATCATCAACGGAATTCTCTTTGGCGCACGGCCTCGAATTATACGAGTGCGACAAGTCATGAGTAATGGCGCCCTGCATTGTAATTAAACATTTCAACAATAATATATGCGTTTGGCCGAGTAAACTGATCGCTGAGAACAATGCGTCACTTAATCTCGACAAAGCAGCAATCGCTAATGTGTGAATTTGTATTACACGATGGGAATTAAAGCGACAATGTCCAGTTAATGTATAGCTGTCTAATCAACGCTAACAACACAATGGAGGAAGCGTATATACGAATACCCTCGCGATTAACCAGCCAAATTCGTTGATTAATCCCTCTCGATGACGATTCTCACGCTTTTCCACGACGTTGTTCACAAGGAGAAGAGCTGCGCTGCAATTATATCTCAGCAGCGAGAGTGCACGCGAGATGGAGACTTTCGGAAGGAGAGAGTGCTGATTATGAAGCTGGCGACTGTGTAGCGCGTTTTCTATATAATGGAAAATAAACGTGTGGAGTGGGAAAACACTAACGAGGACTATCGGAGAGCTCTCGATAAGTTTTGCGGGACTAAAGGATCTCGATTGTTTGAGCAAAGTTCACTCGTAACGCGTTTGAGTGGTGAACGAACGACCGGTTCGTCGTATTTCAAGCTGAATCGTCGCACGCACCGATACACAAGTGGAAGCTAAAATTTACGATGGATCTGCTGCAGTCGTGTTGAACTCGAGCATCGATCACCCACTGTTCTCCACAGGCCCGCACGAATGTCTAATTGCATCGCTTCGCATAACTAGGTCAGCGATATATTTTGCGAGATGCAGCTGGCCCATGGGGTACTTCCTCGTCGCATCATAATCACCGAATCACCATCTCTACCCAAAATTTCCCTCCAGTCAAAACCCCTCCAGTATTATCTAATCTCACGCATTATCCACAACTATATCCTCTTTCGTACTTTATGCACTTTCAAAGTACTCCTGTTTATATTCCCGAGTAAACTCACCTAACAATATTATCAACCGACTAAACTTTTTATACTAAAATTTGACATGAACGCAAATTCAAGTACGCGTTCATATGTAAATCCAATAATATAAGGGAAATGTTTGAAAAAACGTTCGGAGACTGAGAATTTGATTTACATTTTAGCATATGAAAAGATTCTTGGCTATCTCTTATAAATTTACTTTATAATGTACCGTAGCGCGAAAACCTTTCTCTCCCTGCAATATTCCCTCTAAAAGCTATTGCTCTCACTTTTTTTCTCTCCTTCACTTTGTTTATCAGAATGCAGGATAAAGTTTGCGAAAAATTGCAAGCTTAAAATTACTTTAGGAACTTTGGACGATGAAAAGCTTTTATCGATGGAGATTATTAATTGTTGCGTTCGTGCCGATCGAATCCTAAATATTGCTAATGTGCCTGCTGATATTTGCCACTTTGCAATCTTCCTTTCAATTCGCGTAAAATGATTTATAGCTTTTCTTTCTCCAGGCAAATGTATCCTGTTCACGCTCCCAGTTCGCTTTATAAAAGCTTTTAATTAACACTTTCTTCCGTTTTGTTCGTCGCGTGCAGTCTCTGGAGCTACAAAAACTGTTTGTCCATGAACGGGAATCAAGATACCCAAATACTCCAAGTGTTCAAAAATCAAGAATGGCCCTTGAAGCTGGCTAGATCGATTTTCCATTTTCAAATAGCACAAAAGTGTCAACCGTAAAGTTCCTCGGATTTGTCGAAAGAACGAAAGACGAAGGAGAGGCTCGGTAAAAATGCAAGCACGATTTGCTAATTTCTTCAGGAATGTATTTTGAGTAGCAGTATTAGCGCGACTGCCGGAGTGACAGAGATGGTAGTAGTGATTAGGAGAGTTTGATTAGGGTGGAGAATTGGAGTAGAGCGAAGGAAGGTGTGTAAGAAGGGTTAAGTATGTGTGTGTTAAGAACGACAGAGAGAGAGAGAGAGAGAGAGAGTCGAATGGGTGGGCTAACCTCGCGCACTTCAAGCCACGCCGAGTATCGTAGCAGCTTTCGGAACCGCTGCACACTCGCACGCACTGCACCCACGACTAAGCGGGGCGGCCAGACACACCGTCCTCGGCAGCGACAGCAGCAGCAGCAGCAGCAGCAGCAGTCAGTTACGAGGACATAGTTCGCGTGGAGGCGCCACTGAGCGCACACCCCATTGGGAGAGGGTGCCTACGAGTTATAGGGGTAGAAGGATGGGCGAGCGTACAACGAAGAAGGAGGGAAGATCTTGCGAATGGGAGAAAAGGGCAAGACTGACACAGATGTGTGCGAAGAGGACAAGCATCCAGGGAAATTATAGGATATATATAGTGACGAGGAGAATGAGTCTGAGATTTGAGGAAAATATAAAAGTTACGAAAGAAGAGCAAGGAGAGGAGGCATGCCGAAGAGGAGTGGGGGTGATAGAAGAGTGCCGGTGGCAAAGAAAATAGAAGAAAAGGACCCCGGAGGAATCTGGATCAGACTTGCGCGCGCATTACTTTCCTGTCCTATATCGCGTTAAGCAGCGGTACAGTAGCCGCGAAGATGCAGCGAGGAAAAGTGTCGTCGCTCCGCCCGTGTAAGGCTTCCACCAAAGAACTTAAGCCCTTATCGATGTCCACTGACGATGTACTCTGTTTGATCGTCTTTCAAAAGCCATACGTCGACCCGGAAGCTACACACCCTAGTGATTTTTTCCTTCTTAATGCGTCATCACGCTACAAACGTTCGATCTTTCCCTCTCCGAAACTCTTCCCTCTCTCGTTCTTTCCTTCCAGAATTTAATAATACTTGGATATTTATATATAGCGTCTTCTTTTAATTTATATTCCATCTAACAAATCGATGTCTCTCGTCAAGCCGCACTGATTAAACACGATGAGTGTCAATTAACAAAGTATAGGTACTCTTAACACCAAGCACGGATCAATATGTGGAAGGATAATATAGTAATTGACTGGTATAATGAACGGGCTAAGTGTGACTTGATGCAATATCCTTTTAAAGGAATAACTATATGAGAATATCACGTTAATATTTAATTGGTAGATTTATTTTTCGATCTCGGATGTAACTCTATTTTTCGATTGCCTTCGCGAAAGAATTATAGCTGCACTGGAAATAAAACTTGTGATACTTCCTTACAGCTTTCGCTCTTATTTCATTTTAAGCGCGACTGCGGCAGTAAGTAAGATGACCATTGGTTATTTTTCTGAACTTCATGAACGGTATTATTTTCTTTTTAAACTCGTTTCACTTTTCCCCGCAAAACAATGTGCTATCATTTACTGTACTTAAAAATAGTAATTCTTTAAATGTGGTGGTATCAAAAAGCACTTTGTTTTGAATGATTTTTGCATATTTTGCTTTATTAAAAACTTAATTTCAGGCAGCGTATAGACAAAACTGGTTGTGTCACGCTGGAAAGCTTTCAGAAAAATTGAGGTTTCTGTAGATAAAGAATGAGAGCGCAATAAAAAGTCTCACTACGCAAAAACTTTAACGGATGCGGTTGAATTATTGCGGATTAAAGTTTGTTCTGATGCATTCGACTCTCATTAAAATATTCATTATTCGTAAAATGGAAAACGTTTTTAGTCATAAGTTTTCTTCATTATTACTCTTTATAAGTTACATGGAGCATTCTTAGTGAGCGCTCACGATGTGTTGGCTGAATACACTACATGTATCATACCATTAGCTAAAAGTGCCCTATATTACTTGTTTACAGCAAAATACGACAAGGATCTTTCCTACTTGCAGGATCTTTGGAAAATAAGGCAAACTTTTCTAATTGACTAGCAGATTTTACCAGTCTGTTACCATTTAGCTATGATACAATAAAGGTAAGTACTTCAATTTCTTTAAATATACAAATAATAAAGAAATGTTTATGAATAAGTACATAGTATTTTTAATCGACAGAATTTAGAGTAACGAAAGCTATAACTGGTATAAGTCTGTTCATGTATAAAGTGCAGTTTAGTACACAACAAATAAAGCAAAATGTTCTTAAGCGTTTCTCATAATGCTGGAAAATAAGCATGGGAAAGAATGTTGCAATTTATTTTATCTACGAGAAAGCACGTTTTTCTTGATTTCAGATAAGTTCAAGACAGAACGTGGTTAAAGTGATGTATGCGTGAATTACGAATCACGTCTGGCTTATTTTTTTTTTCTAGAAGAGTCTTTTTAGTGTTATATATTACATTGTGTGTCGAGTGGTTGGATGAATGCTAAGGATTGGGAAGGGGAAGTGGGGTGCACGACACCACATTGAAGGGTCTTGGCAAGGTACCAATAATCTTCTTGGATCAGCACCATCGACTCCCAAGTTAAGTCTTACGATTCAACCTCAAACCTGGCACGTGAGGTCGTCCGACCGATTTACCACCGTCTTAAGTACAAACGCACACTGCTCTCGTTTACCCGTGTCCTCCTATACATTCAGCTATTGATTCTTATACAACTTGACTAACGTGAAAAATGTCCACGTTGCTGACAGCCCCTTCGGGACCATTGGCACGTCCTGTCTTCCCTTTATAACACCTGAAAAGATGCAACTAAGGAAACAGATCTTTTCATGCGAATTAAAAGAAATCTATGCTTTGGTAAGTGTAATTATTTTTTATTAAATGATAAAAAAATTATTCCTTGTAAAAGTCACAAGTGAAAATAGTGTTATGAAACGAGTGCTAAATAGAGTTATCAGTATGAATTAAAACAACTGAATGTAAGGCTCTGCGTAATGATGAAACGTGCATGTAGAGTGAAAAATTTGAATAATTTATAATTAAATGTTAGCGCACAGACTAATGAAAAATATCGAGGTATTCGTAGGTGTGGAAAGAAATCCTTTGCAGCAATATCGACTGAAATGGGGGTAACGGCGTCGCAGTTTTCCCTGAAGACGATAATACTACTGCACTACGATGCTGTGGACATACCGACAACAATAAAAAGACATTTCTGCAGTGATCCGCCAATCTTCGAGAGACGCCAATAAAAGGTATGTTCGTTCAAGTGCCAAGTCAAAGAAATCCATTGCATTATTCGAAATCTTCAATAAAAAAGAAAGTTTAATTCAAAAATCGTAATAAAAGAAAAAATAATTTAGTAATTGTACTTGATTTACACGTGATATTAATATAATGAAATAATGTATCTATATTAACTAAAATACTAACATTGTCGAGTTAAAGTATGTAAATTATAAAAAGACTTTACAATATTTTTATTATTTATCACTCTGTTGACGAAGAAACATAAATAAATTAGATAAACATAAAGTTATAAAGCTAAGCTTAATTTTGTACGTTGAAAAGCAATCTTATTAATAATTAAGAGTAATTAAATTTTAAAGTTATACCTTATTTAAGCTTAGATCTCTGTAGATACATGTAGGATACTTGTTAACTATATTATTTAACGTTTCATGGACATATTGGATTTTATAGCTTTTAATAATTGAAGATTTTTATAACTTATTAATATATTACAGAAGAAGAGGTCAGAATTCAATATATATTTTATTTTAAAAATAATAATGCATCGATGATCCGTAACATTGATTGAACCAATATGCCGGCGTAGGGTAATTATTATCTTCTAAAGAGGTATCCGCGCGCGCGGTGATAGGTTTTCTTTTTTAATATGTATAGATAAGGAAGATTTCCATTTACCGCATTTATTCATGGGGATGAGAAGAACGGCGGCCGACTTTAACCTACAGTATCTACTGACAACGTGAAGCTGTATTTACCAAAGATCTCAGGAGATGGCAGAAGCTGCGATCCTATATCCTATATCATTGTCAGGTTATACCCTACAATACAATGTTATTATTGTTTAAACAACTTCACTCCTTTAAAGATATATGTACACTTAATATGATTGTTTAAAAGAAATATTATTCAACCTGCTTGAACAAATATGCTCTTATTATTCATATTTATATTTTTTATCAAACAATGATACAATAGACGAGATTCCATCCTTATCGGCTTAATCTCTAAATTAATATAAAAAATTATTATTTAAGTAAAATTGATTCGAAATTAACCATAATATATATTTAGAAGATTTTTCACTTTATAACTCATTTTTGCAAATTATTTTGAATGGATACGGCAGTTTATAGTACATGGCCCATATAGTTTTCGAAAGTTATAAGGGTAAGTAGTTCTGTTTTCAGGGATAAGAAAAGAATTAATTAAATGTATCAACATTTAATAAATAATATTAGTAACGGAAAATGTACTAATTCATTAAATTGTGGTAATGTAATAAATAGTGCAATTATAAACATAGCTTTGAAAGAATCGTTGCCCGATTTATTTTTGACTCATTTCTAGGCCATCTCTGCTAGTCTAGAAAACTTATACCTGTAGGTAGCTAGAATATTTAATAGATGTACATTATTTTATAAACTTAAACATTCTAACTATAAATTAATAGAGAATATATACTATCAACATTACTTATTTTATGTGTAAAATATGAATCACCGTAGCATCACTACGTAGACAGAGATTATGTTGCAAAGATTAAACTTGCTTCTCTATGCTCAGAGAATTTATTTTATACGTATAAAAATTCAAGTACACTTCTTAATATAACAGATAAAACGATCCCCTTTAAGAGCAAAAGGGAAGTAACAATTTAAAAGTAAGTTACAATAGCATCTTTTAATGCATTTTTCCCCCCATAACTTTACTTTATTAAGTTAAGCAAGTTTTGAATGATGTTCATTGACTTTAACTCGTTTAGACCTGAAATTTCTCGACTTTAAAGTGTTAAGGACACTATGCACAAAAGTGTCAGGCATTATTATTCGTTACAAGTCTCAGATAAATGATTACGTCGATTTTACTTTTATTACTAGTGGAATGCGCTCATTCGCAGTGTTTATTTACAGTATAGATAATCACTACACTCTATCATTTATACATAAACTACGAACATAGAATATTTTACAATTACAAAAATAATTCTACATATAGTATCAATACGGTATCTCCATAAATTTTAGTTGCACAATACAGCGAGAAATTTGATTTGGTCCCGGAAAAGGTAGTATGTAGAATGAACAAAGAATAGAATGATTTAGTTTGTTGAACTAGATCTGCAGCATAAGAGGGTTCTACGGTGAACCGAATCTAGTGCGTGGTTAAGATTCTCTTTGAGTTCTCGAGCTTTAACCCGTACATCCTCCTTCATAAGATTGTAGCACATAGCGATGAGACCCATACCAAGTAGCAGATAAATAAAATTGATTATAAGTTTGGTCTGGCTGCTGTTTCCATCACTCTCGCTCCATCCAGGCACAAAATCTCCTATTCCAAGTTTACAGAGTGACGTAACGCAGAAGTAAGCGCTGTCTAGGGGGTCCCATTCTTCCCAAATGGCAAACATGATGGTACCGACGACGATGTAAGCGAATAAGACCCAGAGACAAGCCGTCGATGGTACGGTTATTTTTTCACCAGGCCTTTTCTGTCCGCTGCATTCGTGAAGCCACCTGTAAAACCATTTGAACGTTTCCGCGAGAACTTTACCCATGTTCAAGAAGTACAGCACATAGAGTGGGATTCCAAACACTGCGTATATGACAGTAGCGCCTTTGCCCCAAGGAGTTCTGGGTACCAGGACCCCATAGCCAATCATGGTAAAAATTGAAAGACAAAACATTAGAGCCGAGGTGAAATCCCACTTGGCAAGTTGTAGCATCCCGCAACGGCCTTCTTTCGCCGCACTCGTGAAATTCTTCTGCAACTCCTTTAAAATATTGTCCGACTCCTCGATGAAGCTGTTCATGTCAAGGACATTGATGTTGTGATTACCAGCAGTTTTCTGCCAGAGCCTACTAGCATAGTCCCGATGAATATTGTTCCGTATGCATACGTTGGGCAAACCCTCCTGTCCCTCCAAAGCCGAAAATCCAAAAGCCCCCACAATGGCGTAGCCCACGACCAGTCCACCGACGCCCACTTGAGTGCACATGAACGCCACCAGTTTTCGGCAACAATCCTTCGCCTTCTCCCGAGGATCCGTTCCTGTGGACGTGGACGATGAATCCCTACTCCTGAGGGACGATCTCACTGGGACTCGGGTCATATTGCTCACGTGCTTTTACTGGACCAACCGCTGTCTGGTCCACGTACAACTCCACCTTGGCTAAAACTAAACGATTTTCTTACCGCTTTTCTATTTTCGTGTGGAACGTGGTTGCTCGTTCGCTCTCTCTCTCTCTCTCTCTCTCTCTCTCCGTTCTTAACTCTCTTTTGCACTCCTCTTTCCCTTCACCATTTCACTCCTACCACTCTGTTACACGTCACTACTACTGCTTACTCGCCCCAGTGCTCTCTTTTGTGTAAACAAATTCCTCTTTTAACCTGCAGTACGCCTGTACGCCAATTCTGACAAATTGTCAAAAGAAAGTGTAATAGGTGTTTGTATCATGTTGATCTATAAACATACATTGATCTTTTCGTTTTATTCTGTCATCATATACAGTTTTTTATTCAACGTGTAGTTTTTCGAAAAGTTCCATTGTTTTAAATTTTCGTTTTAATCGAAATAAGCAATCGATGTAGGTAATTTCACGAGAGAGAGAGAGAGAGAGAAAGCAATACCGAGTACATCCTCGCATCACGTATATTCGGCCAAATTCAATTGGACATGAGAAAAGCAGCTGATACTGCCTCGTCCAAACTTCTCTTCTATTTTCGTTCGGAAGCCGCCCTAACTTAAACTTGTTGCTGAATTTTATGCTAGCCTGCCATTCTTTTCGTGCAGATACCTTTTCCATGCGTCTTAATTCTTTTGGGTTTACGAAAGAGAATGGCAGATTCGACATTATTATCCTTCTAACCATTTTGTTGATCTTTTTTAATTTTAAGAAGCTTGTGTTAAATTGAGTAAATTAATTAGTTCGAAAATTAACTGTAATATGATTGCACAATACAGATGCCATTGCCATTTTTATCTCGAATAATTACACGAGCCGCTTGATAAATGGTGATATTTGATACAGAGAAGCATTTAAAGTGCTTACGCCACCACAGTTGGGGTGCTGCAATTCGTTACAATTTATCACAGTAGAATCGACTTGCATCTGGCATATTAAATACATTTGTAGCGAGAAACTTTTTAACATCGCCTACGCTATAAAACGTTCAATTGTTCCAAGGCCTTCTCCCCCACAAAAATTAGTATCTTCAAAGATCAGTGATTCTTCAAACTCTCGTTATAGGGACAAACCGAGGTATCTGCTTTGAAATACCTATCGTAATACAATTTTTAACAGAATTATCTTTAATCAGTTTAAACATGAAAAATGTTATTCATTAATATAAACACGAACATTATTTCATAAAGATTGTATTAAGTAAATATTTTGTGGTTAGCTATAAATAAGTGCAGTGGGAATATTGGGTGATATTGATGAATCGTAACGATAATACAAATGATAAAAGGTTCGTATGTCTGGGGTTATCATTGGCTTGCAAATGAATATATGGATTTAGTGAATAACCCAATTATCATCAATGAGTCTTTTAAAACACACATTCTCCATTAACAGTAATCACGTTGGATAAGCTATGTACATGTTACTTTAAAACTTGTTACAAAAATTGCATTGTTACTAAAATATCATTAAGACTAGTGAAATTGTGATTACGTAAACGAGAGACATGTATGTGCGATAGTCTGTTAAAAATAATAAGGTTTCACCTACAAAGTTCGAGAGAAATTGTAACGATGAAGATCGTGGCATAAGCAGTTCATGAGAGCTTTTTGCGCCGGAGTGACTATTAATAATCACGGTCGTGCTCCAGTATTCCTAAGCATCGTGGTATCCTCGATTCCTGTATATTTATTCATACTCACTATTGTTATATTATTTAATGGACCAACGTTGATTACATAATTTTTCAATCTCTGCAATATCAAACTGATAACAACTGTGATAACGATACGTATGATAGCAGTGTGTCCTCTGTAATTTTAGAAGGATCAATGATTATCTTTCGATTACTCATGCCATGGAGTTCGATAACTTCAAAAATAAAATGAAGCTATTGCGAATGGTCAGGGAATGTGTGGCCTGCGCAACACCGGGGGTTGTATATGCCAACGTGAGCTTGAAAATTAACAAGTTTAGAATCAGTTGAGCGCAAGTCGCCGGTCGGAACGTGCACCAAACAAATGAACACCTTAAGAAATTTTAGGATGGAGCTGCCTATTGTCCTATACATCTTTTCACTTATTACTTCAGGTAATTTAATTATTGCTATACAAGCATCAGTCATAACCGTGATTTTATCTCAATGGTGGTTATCGAATGCTCTTCATTCTTCTCGACTCGAAAATATCAAAAATTTAAAAGAAGATAAGCCATTAATTATCGTTCGTGAGCTAGATTTAGTGTTTGCAACAAATCAATTTACATTACTCTTTAAATAAAGCGTTGCATGCCACTCAAGTTTGCCTATCGTTTTAATCGCCACAAGATTATAAGCAACACTGATTTCGCACTGATAAGTTAAATTGAAGCAGTCCAGGGAATAGAGAAGTTGATCGGACGCCAAAAATAATAAAAATCAATCGGGACTGTCCTCAAAATAATAAACTGAGTTACATGGATTCTTGAGGTTTTTGTTGAGTGCGTGCGTTTTTATGTAGTGAAATAACATGTTTTCTTTTTTCTGGAAAGTAGTAAACTTTTTAATTATTAGTCGAAGGCTCAGGAGCACTTATCTGGTTGGACTAATTAGTGTCGTAATTGTATCGCCGCAGCCTAGACAGGTGACAATGGCATTGGGAAAATCGAGCGTGGGGCAGCGTGTTCGGATAGAGTAGCCAAACGTATAGAGAGACTTTAATTGACCGCAGTGCTCGTAGATGATCGAATGGATGCGCGAACTAAATCTCGTATGATAGAACTACGTTTCTGTTGCACTATCACATCAGTCACATTCTAATCCTCGACACGATCAGTTTAATCTGTCAATGTAAATCTTCCTTGTGCCAAATTTACACGTGATGAAATCATTCGGAGCACCTCTTCTTTTTCTGATTTTAGGTAATTTTTCTCAAACATTCTATCGCGTACTGGAAATTAGTTGACAAAGAGATTATTAGTTTTTAGTGAATATTAGTACATTTTCAGTAAAGTGATGGTTATAATATTTTTTCTAACGATTTTCAACAAATAAAATAACGAGTGTTTCGTTGCCTATTTTATTCAAGCAATTTATATAATACGCGAGTCATTTAGAAACGATAGCAATAAGATTAACAGTTTTTCGAAATACGGATGAAATAAATTCAGTAAATTCTGCAAGTCGTTTCGTAGAATAAACCCATATTCATTATCAGGGTCTATATACAATTGAGGATTATTTTTACAAACGAGCTTATTTCACATTTTTGACAAGAGAGAGAGAGAGTTCACGGTTTTAATACCATTCAACTCCAACCAACCCTGTCTGCAGTAAGATTTTATTATATTTATGGAATATAAAAAGCTTTATATTTATAAAAACATAAGAACTAAAATGTGCTTTCCAAACATACGTGTCTTTTTTCGTTTCTCTCGATATTCACAAAGAACCGTATAGTCCGTTTACAAAACAGAACTTAATTATTTATAAAAACTGGTACAATGAGGTAGTACATAAAGTGAATTGTATTACATTAACTAAAAGGGTTTTAATCTAGGAAATATTAACAAACTTTTGAGATAAACAGCAATTACGGGAGAAGAATGAAAGATACTGGCTGAAATAATTTATCAGAAATGATCCTATTACAATCATAGTCACTTACTTATCAGCTCACGCAATTTGAGCACTACGACCGGAAGTGTGAGTTGCGTTGAAATCAGCGGCTCGTTTGAGCTATTGTTACTCGGTGGAAAAGGAGATTATTCATCGACAGTCGACACAGTAGGTACCGAGATCAAGCGTTTCTTTCACAATGAATTTCACCTTAAGTCTACGTTTTCTTAGAATTGGTCAGTGTTTTCGGCAATAAGCTTGCAATGAGATCGCGCTTGCATGAATGAATCGAGTATGGCGAACGTCAACGAGGTCAATTCTGTTTCCTGCCACACACATTCAATTAGCCATCAGGCTTGTTGAACACATGCACCCTACCCAAAGATGATGAGTGCTAAAACTGTAATATCAATTGCACTCTCTGAGAAGATGAGAATCTCCAATTTTAATTACTATATATATACACCATTTAAATGTACAGTGATTCTTTTACGATAGCCAATTATTTCTTTGCATCTACTTTCTCATTTCAGGACTATGTCTGGTGCAGTCCAAAGAGTGGTCGTATGAAGGAGAAAATGGTAATCTTCTCTTCTCAATTTTTGTATTCCTTTGTTTCCTCTATAAATTCCAGTAGTCAATTTTGTTATTTTAAATTAGAGTATGACTGTTGCATAGCATGAAATATCTCGTGCATAATTTATTATTAGGTCATACCATAAGTTAGTATTACGGTACGTACTCTTCATAATGTCCTTGAAAAAAGTTTTACAATGACGAACTGATGCTTTCATCAAAAAACTGTGGAAAATTTTGCTGTGCGAAAAAGTATTTAATTATACTCTTAGTAATACGAAAGCTCCATTTTTGTGTATTGATTGGATAATTGATACGGAAAAAAGTTATTTTACCTAATTTAACACCACTTCCTGAATTTTTTTTTACTTTTGTTATAAGAAACACGTGAAGTAGGTTCATGCTAAATTATATTATTTACTGGACTAACGATTGGTAAGCTGCTAGCCTAACAGAATAATAGCTAGGTTTATAGCGTAATACCTGATTCTTATGTCATTTATGAATTTTTAATGATTATTTTATTGCATCTAACTAGGGTATATCACGCAGCTCTGAACTTTTTAAATAACTATTATATGGTAGAGCAGTTGCAATTTGCCACGTCCTCCGATGATTTGATTAGCTTCTTGAATCTAGCACGTGATAAGACACGAATTTGCCTCTATTTCGTAAAATCGATCGCCTTCCTATAACTAACCAAATAGTACAGCAAAGCAGTTTTCCTATTCTAGATTAGTTTGAATTTACAGAACCTGCACTCCTCAATTTACAAAAGATAATATTTTTTAAATGTTTTTTGTATTGGTAAGGAAGTAATCTAGTATGAAAAAGAACTAAATTAACATGTTTGCAAGTATACGCACTCATATTACAAATTACACCAAGAAAATCATGACTCTTGAAAGAAATTTTTTTATTGTTAGCATTTAACGAATTATATAACAAGGAATATTTTATGTTTAGGTCCTGAAAATTGGCCAGGTGTATGTGTTATAGGGGAGAATCAATCACCGATAGATATTGTTACCGATGATCTTTCCAGGGCGGACTTGGGTAGATTAAAATTTATAAAATATGACGTTCAATATGAAGCAAACATTACCAATACTGGTCACTCAGGTACGTTTCTTGTTAAATACCCTTTGATCTATAGTGCTATTTGTACTTTTAATTGAGACAAATCATATACATATATTTTTGTTGACAGTGCAAATCGACTTAAACAATAACGAAGAGTTAGTGGTGCCCAGAATTGAGACCACGACGAGTACCTACATTTTAAAGCAGATGCATTTTCATTGGCCAGCGGAACATACTGTGGATGGTAAACACGACGCGCTAGAGGTTCACTTCGTTCATTATGATAAACAGTACAATAACTTCAGCGAAGCATTAAAACATTCAAGTGGGATAGTAGTAGTGGCATCTTTGTTCGAGGTATGTTTTAAATTAAAAAAATTCTTTCTTTCTACTATAGTAAAAGAGTATTTAAAATGCCTCAGTATACTTGTACGATATTAATTATAAAGAACATCCGATATTATATTATAGCTTCACACTCATGATAACCATGACTTGACTCCTATTTTGGAAGGAGTCGTGACTGTAACACCTTGGGTGGGACCATCCACAGCAATAATGAACTTGAAGTTTATGCCGCTGGTATTATTACCAAAGGATCACACTACGTATTATAGGTATAAGGGTTCTTTAACTACCCCGAATTGTTTGGAATCTGTTTTGTGGTTTGTCCTTACGGAAAAGTTGACAGTATCAGATACACAGGTGACAGTTTATTTTTTTCTTAAAAAATAAAATTTATTTACTTAATTGTTCTGGAACTGATATGAAATTTATGCGCATGTATTTTTTACAGATAAATATTTTTAAAAATCTACAATCTAGTAAAGGGTCGTTAAGTTTTAATAACAGACCAATCCAAAAAACTGGTTGTAGGAAGGTACAACACCACTTAGACGGATATTCTGCTGCTAGTACAACTTCATCGAATCTACTTTTCACTTTGTGCAATCTCCTTCTAGTCACACTGCTGTTTTCAAGGCATAAAATGTAACTTGCCTTTTTTTTAATTTAAATAATATATAATTAAAAAAGGAGTTATGACATGTCGTGATAAATATTTTGTTACATAAAATGTGCCATACAGAAATCAAACAATCAAGATCCATCTACATCAATTATTTTATAATAATTTAAAGCGCTATATAAAGATAAATATCTTTCCTATGACAATAAAAATAAAGAGAATTTTTATCGAATGTTTGCAAATATTTTATGGATAACCCTTTAGCTGTTAAACCTTAATAACCCAATAGCTATCTTTCTGCACTGTTAACATATTTTATAATTATTTATTCAATATGCAAAAATTTAAACTTAAATCTATTACAAAATTATGTAAGAGAAGTTAAGAATGGGTGAGCAAGAGAGTGAGTGAGAGAAAGAGAGAGAGGCAAAGAGATAATCTAACGAAATCATGTGTGTACGTAGTTTGTAGGGATTAATATTAACATTTAACTTTTTTAAATATTTATATTATTGTATTATTATTTTCTTCTTATTTAAATTTTTTAATTCGTTTATTCTATTATTTATATAGATTGTAATATGGCAGCTCACTAGAATATAGATGTTAATAGAAGGACAAGATAAACATGATTGGTTTGCAGAATAAGCTATAAAACTTAATGCAAATAAGATTTTCTTACTTCGATGAATGAAATTAAAAATAAAATTTTCAAAGACTATACTAGGTTATTTAAGATTAAACAAAACCGATGTTTTTGGAATTCTATGAAAATAACAATAAGAATCAGTATTTAGGTGCACATTAAATTTATCCGTTCCAAATATTATAAATAAACAATGCGAATGATTTTGTGTGTTGATATATGATATTAATAATTATAAATCATTTATTTCTTTTTTATTACTCGATTCTATCAAATGATTTAAATTTTCTTTGTTGTATAAAACAAAACACTTACGAACGTAAACATAGGGCTGTGTGGCGTTTTTTGAGTCTTGATGATTTGACTTGGCATGGTGAATTTTTGCTGTAGCTAAACTGCTGTTGTTCGTCTCGCTTCTGATCGCTGCAGCCAGTGGCATGAAATTCTACATTCATTCCATGTTCATCAGTTTTTCCTTTATTGTATATACTACGTACGTTAACACTGTACGTACAACCATGACGAAGATAGCGTAAATCATAATGAGTTGCCTATAAAAAGAGTAATGATAATCAGAATAATAGTTTCTTTATACCCCAAAATCGTAATGTTTATAAATTTTAGGAAAACATAATTATTATAATTTATTTGCAAGCCTTAGAAGGAAGGTTTCATGTTGCCACATTTCCACAATTTCGAGTTTAGATTTAAACGTAATTTTACAGTAGTGTAATATCAATTAGTAAAATGTTTTATTTTCATTACTCCAAACATGGTACTTCACATTAAGCTCACGAATAGTGAAATTTGTCTTAAATTACCGCTGTTTATTTCCATGTTTTTTCGGCCTATAATGTGTCTGTACCTATGACCCTCTTAACAAATTATAATTTTTCCTTATTAGTCAAACTCTTGGATGAATCATACGTAACGTCATGAAATGAAGATTGACCAAAGTGTGTTAAATTTTTTTAATGCAACAATAAACACCATCATTCATTAAAGAAACGTCAGTTTCACGCACATTTTTTTTTATTAAGAAGCGAATAACTTTTGGATAGAGATAAAAATACCTGTATAATTTTCCACATGGATTTTCGATGAAAACTATGGTTTTTCTCGTGAGGACAAAATTCCTCTGTTAGGGTAACGTTATACTTTTTTGCCTTGTGATTGGCAGACCAGACGACGCGTGCCCTGACCTCGCCACAATAACAGATCATGCGTCTCACTCGAAGACCATCTTGGCGTCTCTCGCATCTCTGGGAAGGTCTTCCAACGTCGGCTTCAATCAAAGCGAACTTCTTCGTTGGTTAATCCTGATTATAAAGCTTCGAGAAGCAAAAAGAATATCGAGAAATACATTACGAGAGGATTTTCCTTACCGAATGCCATGTAATCCGTGCCATTGAAAACCTTTGAAGCTTTTCGTGACGCAAGCCGACGTCCACCGTACAGAGCCACTGCTTGCACCTGCAGGAAGTATTGACACTTCAGCTCCAAGTTCTTCAATTCGTAGCACGTCTTATCCTGCTGGATTCAATTGTTGCATTAAATCACTCTGCACCAATCCCCTTCTGAATTAACTGCTAAATTACTTTTATTTCTTATCTATGTTAGTCTCAGGCTCCATGTGTTTCTAATTCGCCGTTTCATATATATATATATACTTCGGATGAGTTCTTTCCCCAATTGTCTAAGGCCTGTTAGCCAACCATTTATGAGAGTATACACTAATTTGGTCTATTTACCTTAAGAACCGTTCGGTGATAAACAAGAATGGAATCGTTGGTTGGACCCCGTATGAGACGACTCCAGAAAACTTTGTAAAACGCTATTGGCACGTCCGACGCAGGCTTCGTCCAACGAATATTTATACGTAATTTTCCTCCTACCAACCGCGCACCAAACAATGTCAAATTTTGTGGCTCCTTTGGACTTCGTGGTTCTGAAAGTAACGAACAGCTCGTCAAATTACGAATTTCCAACAACGAAAGTAATGTGAATACTTTTGCCTCTTGGTCTTTTTTTATCACCACCCACGCTTCATTCTTTTCTTTTACGTTCACTTTTTATTAGACGGTATATAATAGTGAGAGCTTTCTCGATCGGAAAATGGCGTACCTCTACACGTCGCTTCAGAAAATAGAAAATTTGATATCATTTCTTTTTTCTTTAGTTATTAGATCTATAATAAAAGGGCCAGAAGCTATATTTATGGTCCTAAGGTATTTTTATGCAAACTACTTAGTAACCAAAGTAATTTACATAAGTGCGAGTCGATCGTCTCCTTTGTCTCATTATTAATGAAATAAATGTAAAAACTATACAATGCTCTACGGAAGAGGATATCGATAAGCGAAAGCGTGCATTTTTCATGATCCGCACCCTGTATTTAACTAAAGGGGTCAGGATATGTATTTAGATACTCTTGTAGAAGGAATAATAAACTAGTGCAGAGACAGGCAGGGAACTTTAGATGAATCGATAGGAAACTTTGAATTCTCACATCTTAACTTCCTTTCGTATAGATCTAAGTGAAACAAAACGTCGGTATAACACTGATAAACATGAGTTTTGAAAGTTTCAGTCGGCTCAACGTTTTACTGAATACAATATCCGGTTACACCTTACCGTTTACATCGGTTAAGGAAAAAGGCTCGATTGTTCTAACTTTCTATGTCGTTTTAAACTGGATATTTTATGTAGCGTACATCTTAGGATGCATATCGGGCACTCAGTTCGTGACAAAAGGAACAGTTCTGAGGGATGCTACGATAAATATGCTTGTGTGTGTCGAAGTTTTCATTTTAGGGTTTCACCTCTATCGAAAAACAAATGTATTGCGCGAACTGATTGGAAAGTTCGAATCACTCCTCGTGGGAAACGTCGATTTGAGGAAATGCGTCGAAAAAGCTATTCAACAGTTGAGCTTTGCATTCAAGATTTACGTAGCAAGCACTATCGCCTCTCTTGTTATTTTGTCCTGTTTACCTTTTACAAAAGTTTTTACGCAAGACCAATTTTTCTATAAAGATTTTTTTGTGCCATTTATTATTTCTAATGAGCCATTTTCAATCTATATCTTTACTTGTGGCAATATATTTATCTTGTTAGGTGTCCAAGTAGTTATTTGGAAAAAGTTATGCCTTGATATTTACATGAGTCATATCGTCCTTCTTCTAGTAGGCTGTTACAAATATCTTAAAATAGAAATCGCAAAAGCAATAGAAATCTTCTCAGAGCCATACGTGACACTTTCCAAGTTTGACATTAAATGCGATATACACAAAAAACTGAGAATGGTGATAAATCATCACGGAATTATTGTTCAGTAAGTAGAGAAGTCAATACTATCGACCTATATTGATAAATTATCATATAAAACATTTTTGTTTCGAAGCATCATTTAGCATGCTGTAAAACACACTTAACAAAAGGGCATATACCGAAACCATAAATTTGTCATTATCTCTGATTCCCTCTGTGTATTATTTATAATTATTTTATGCCATTTTCTTTGTTAATTATAGAATGTCTGTTTTGTTAAAACAAATTTTCTCTTTTAACGTTGGTGTCCTTTATATGACTTTCGTCTTTCGCCTCTGCTTTTCGGCCTTTATGATTATATATATTGAAGTAAGTATAAATAATAGACTAAACCAGTAAACAAGAAAAAGAATAATAAGAAGCTTACTACTTTTTTTAAAGGCTTCCGAGACTGCTTTTTTCGAAAGAGGTGCAATCATGATTTATGTAGCTGGCGTATTGCTACAAATGTACATGATATGCTTTTGCATGCAACAACTGCTTGATGCGGTATGTATTGAAAAATTCACTTCTATTAATGGTCATTGTATCAATGTCTAACACTAATGATAATCTGATAACGAACATTAGAGTCGAGCGGTATCACATGGTGTTTACGACGAACAATGGTATAATTGTATTCCAGAATTGGGAAATGTTCTTAAGACATTCGTAGCGTGTAATAAATTAGAGAGCCGTCTTACGTATATTGCCGATGTTGATTTAACAATGCCATGTTTTGCATCGGTGAGTTGTACAAATCCTTATTATAATTCTTTTATAAATTATATATTTATTCTACTAATTTATAACTAATACGTTTCTAGATAATTCAACATGCGTATACCGCTTGCTTGTTCTTTCTCAAAATAAAATAACAGCTACAGAAAGTATAATTTTGAACGGCTCTATAAATTTCACTGTAGAACATAAAGTTTCGTTAAAAATGATTAGGTGGTTTTATAGACAACGACATGCACATTAGATTGAAACTAAATGCTTCTAAAAACAGCCAATGATTTAAAATTATATCACCTGTCCCTCACCTTTAGTTTTAAAGGGTCTGGATGGTAGAGAATATCCACGTGAACCCTCGCTGTTAACAGCTGCAACGCGAAACTGATACCAGTGGCCACTTCTCAATCGATCGCGCAGAGCAGCATATGGCTTTGTAGATACGTGCCGAATTGTCCAAGGACTTAATCTGGATTCTAAATATCTTGGACCAAGAAGATGACGTTCTTCTAACAAATACCGAATATCTCCATCGGTGTAAGTATTATTCAACTGTCCATTATTACTTTTCCACGTAAGATGAATGAGATTACTTTTCTGCTGTCGAATTTGAAGATTTTCTGGTATTGGTGGTAAGTCTATATATAAATCATTGATAGAACCATGTAGTCAATATTTTTAGAGCATCAAAAGCATAAGTATAAAGTTCAAAGTTACAGTAAGATAAACAATTGAAGTACAGTAAATAATAATATTTGAAAATATATCATATTTAAGTAATATTTACCAGTAATATTATCCAAGCCTATTGGATGCATGCACGTAACGCCGCAATCATGTGAACAACATTTGGCTAATTCCGGACAGCGGAAGTCACCATTGCACGCCACTAAGCATGCTGCTTCAAAGGGCGACATGGATGTCTTCTCCGGGCAATATCCCGGCTTTGTGTAATTTGAGGCAAGACAGTTTTCCATGCACTGTAATAGAAGCATAATATATAGCATAAAGCTCCTTATTATAATTAACTATAACAACCGAATCCAGTCTATTCATATTTCTCCAGCAATTATTGTCGTTTAATTTAAATTAAATTCGTACAAATTACTATATTTTCAGATATTTTTTAAATTGCTTATACTACATACTTTATATATTTGATAGGGCAAGTAATTGCCCGAGTTTACAACTTATTGCGGCGAACTAACTAACAGCCAGTTATCGGGTTCAGTAGAGTTACAGCAAACGTTTAGCAGCTTCAGCTTGTTAGACGTTAAATAAAATATTGAAACGCAACAATATGATGAAGCTATAAGGATGCAAATTATGAAACTTTGTTTTTTAGCGAGCCGAACGTTTAATTTTACTGATGAACCGAGCAAAGAGATTGATGAAACTCGAGAAGAGAAAGAATTTTTAGAGAATATTTTATTTTGAAACAAAAGGGTGAACCAAACCAATGGACCAATGCAAGAAATTTACGACATGTAAAACTTTGAAAAGTTTTTCACGCGAAGATTTAATACTTTAGTAAACTTTTGTCCAGAAGAAATTGATTTTCAGTATACAGTATACCATATACACTGTTAAATAAACTTTGGGAAATAAGCAGGAATAAGCTTTTATTACTTTGATAAGCAAATAATTTTCTCATTCCTATAAAAGTATATGCGAAACGAAATTGATATTACTAGCTTTGATATTCTATAAACATATATATTTTAGAATTTCGTTACAAGTTTATCTTTAGCGGACCTTGAAATTGACTTTAACCCTTGGCACTCCAGATTTTCCTCGATCTATCTCTATTTCCAAGAGCTCGTGTCTACATACTCTATAGAAAAGATAGATCTGCCTTCATAAACATAACAGCAAGTGTGAAAGAAGTGGATGTTTCGTATGGTAAAACATTTCACGTATACATTATACTAAACAATGCAACCGATATTCTGTTCTTTTATTGAATACCGAAAATCTGTATTCTTTACCGTAATTTATTCAGAAAAACTCTTCCGAGTTCTAATAAAACAAATGCATTTCTTTATTTCCCATCGATCCTTGTTAGCAGTTTTTAAAACTTGTATTTAAAGAGAAAGAATAATTTTCTAATAGTTTACTATATGGAAATTATTATTATTATGAATCAAGTGCATCGAACGGTTCGAAGATTTATGTTAATACATTGAACGCGAATTTATTATTAAAAAAAAGCAAATTAGGTTAACGTAAGAAATTAGGATTGGAATGGATACCGGATTTGGATTTAGATGGGATATTCAGGTTTGGATGACAGGCGGCATTGGGGGGTAACCTTTTCGGCAGAGTGTTGAACGCTTTCTTGGAAGAAAGAAAGGGGAGGGAGATAGAAGGGAATAAAGAAGAATCTGGGAACCGTATAGTTGCAAGATTGGTGCCTACCGGTCCCGTTTGTTGTGCGAAAGTGAGTTCAGACTAACAAACTGTGCCTGCGGGATCCGCCGATCGTTGAAATGAAGGCAGTTATCTTCTTCTCCTCGCTTTCAACTCGACCGAAACGAAATGGTCGTCGGCTTCTTTCGATTTAATGTTACCCCGTACCGTTGTCCAATGATGGTTTAGTGCATCGATGGAACAACCACACCGAGCAAACGATCCACCGTTCGCGCAAAACTGATGAAGAAACTTTTTAACGTTCCCTACCAGTTTCATCGAATTTAAATGGCATTTAAGGAACGAACTGCCCACATACGAACCTTTGCTTTTATTTCTTGCAACTTTCGGTTCACCTTATTATTATGATGGCAGGCAAAACTTTGAATGCATATACATATAAAGGCGCGCGTGTCCCTATTCACCTCGTGATTCGTTAACCGATAAAATTCGAATGCCCCGCTTGAATGTTTTCTTTAAATTTTCTCTCGGGCACGAAATCGTATAAAATAAAGTGTTGATAAGCCTGCGATGAAAGTGTCCAAGTGTCTTGTAAATTTAAATAACGGACTTCCCATATCGCAGCACGGATGTGTGTGTGTGTGTGCAACTACGTGGCATAAATCATCTTGAATAAATAATGCGGCTGTGTTCACTATCCTCGTTAAATACTTTTTTCTTCGCCAACTTGCAGGATCCCTTGCATTATGCAATCAATGTATGCATGCAATATGGATTAATGACCAGAAACACATCGATAAATTGAATTCAGCAATGAGAAAGCTAATAGAGTAAAAGCAGGATATTTTGATTTAAAATTGTTAAATTAAATCTATAGCTATGGGAATAGTAAGATGGGAAATATTCATTAATTCATTAAAGTTAATAAATTCACTTAGCAGTCATCTGTACATGCAATTAATCTTTTCGTGTGTAATAATAATGTAGTTGAATAATAATTTATGGCTATTATAACTTATACTGTCCCAACAGCTAGAATCTCGAAAAACTGGTTTATAATAGTCTTTATTTGACATAAATCTATAGAGAGTTTGAACTTTCCAGGGATAGATAAGGGAACAAGTTTCGTTTAAAAAATAAGAGCTGCAGTAGTGGCTGTCTTGCCTCGTTGATTTTCTTGTAATTGCATCCTAAAATCTCTGCTACATTGAATAGCCCTTGAAATTACGTATTGTGAAAAGACTATAGAGGGTGAATTATTGTTGTTGTGCAGGATAAGCTATCGCGAGTACAGAGTGTAGGATAAAAATAAAACGAACCCAGAAACTGGTAAGGAACAGCTTACAATGGTTACACATGCAATGTCCTTATAGCACAGAAAGGGAATATATCATTGAAACGGCTAAAGAAACTGGTTCGCTTACTTATTGGCCTACTTTTTATGAGCAATACAGAAGCAAACTGCTTGCCAATGGCATTTGCCCCGGGGCTATTGACCGGCTAACGAAGCTCACCGTAAGGACCTCTCGGTAACAGTCATCGATAGACATTTTAACCGGGATCCCAGCTGAACTAATTGACATCACGAAGCCCTCTCGCTACGATCGATCCAAGCAACGAAAGTCTTAATTTTCTTTTCGCCACTGGCTCCGCAAAGGTCCGAAGCCAACCTGCATACGTCAATTATAATGCATGGCAAATTAATATATACTAACTTGTGCCGTATAAGGAGCAGTGTATAAGGTTTTAATTTTTTTTTTACCTACATAGTATAATATAAATGGCGTCAAAACACTACAGTGTCTCTCTTGATAATTAATCTCCACTGGTTCGATGAAATATACATATAAATATCGATCCGCCGATAAGATATTAAGAGTGAAAATAAAGCAAGCAGAAGCGAGGCAATGAATGCAGATTGCAATTTTTCTTACATCTGCAGATTGATCAGTGTTGGAATTGCCATTCTCGCCTGTATCAAGCTTTTGCACGACCTGTTCTCGACCAGTACAATGTATAGTCGAATGCCACGCTGAAGATTGATCGTCGGTGCTTCGGAATAAGAACCTGTTTTCTATAATGTTGGAAGATACGTTTCTAATCCGGGACCATAGACGCGCGCGTCAGACTCAGACATAACGTGTGGCAGCGCGACCTTTTATAGACCATTACTTCAGGACTTTATTGCCAGCCGCCAGTCAAAGCTCCGAGGATTATTTCTTCGTCATTCCCTGGGCTGAATCATTTTAACCATTCCTCGTAATAACACGCGTGTATCGAGAAGAAAAAATATTAGCAATAAAGCGCAACGCTTTGACAGCCACGGACAAGTTACTGGAGAGCCAACGGTGTCGATGCTCGTATTGATCGCACATTATTGTCAGCCACGTCGATTAAAACGTTCAGCTCCCATGGCCGGAATACGCGCGCCTCGCTTTGCAAACCCACATCGAGAATCCCCTCATTTTTGTTATTACCTTCGAGCTTACCGAACTCTCGCTGGCAAATATTGTATACGCGCCGCAATCCTCCCATGCAGGACATTTCACATTATTTTCAGAGATTGCAAAATACTTTGTAGATGCATTGCGCGTAGCTTTTAATCTTCGGAAGGAAAAATCCACGCGCAACGATATTAGATTGGCAAAGAGGATTTTTCGGATTTCGAGAGACTCGCTGCTCTTTGCCGGCAGTACCATTAATTAATCCAAAGGAGCGATACGGTACGAGGGGAAGGAATTCAGGCTCGGTGCTATAATTAATTAAACGCGAAAGAAAGTACGCAAAACCTCAGCGTCCGATGAATCACGCTCGCTTGTGCGAATTTAAACAGCGACATTAAGGTCTTTCGCCCGCCTTCAAACCGCTCTGCTCTGCGTTATCGAGTGTCGAATCTCGCGTTCTAGCCAAAGAAAATGTATTTCCAGTCGTTTTATCCATCGTTGTACTCTCAGATTTCTTTTATAAATCTTATTAGGGTAGGAAACATTATCACCCTTCGCGTAATCATGCGTATAGATATAATATGTGCGAATATTTGGAAATAACCTGTGGAGCTCTCTAATATATTCGGAAAAGAGATTTGAATCCGAAAGAAAATTTTACCTCGTCAGGATGATTTTCACCGCATCTTGCATCGCACCTCGCCACTCTTATGGGGTCATATTCCTCAACGTACTTTACCCAGGAGGCTAAGCATGCCGGTAGTAAGGACAACAAAAGCCACAGTCCTGTAAGAGAGAGAGAGAGAGAAAGAGGAGAAAGTAAATTATCATCACAAATTAATTATATCTTTCTCAATATATCTAATCTATATATTATTATAAAATATTCTTAAGCTCGTTATAAACACGATTCGGTTATTGGAATGAGACTATATATAGCACTCGAGTTTCGGGTAGTGTTTCATTGCTGACAGCTATGAAAATGTAGAATGTTTTTGAATTGCTATATTATAGAATCGGAACAGATCGGATATACGTAATCCAAATCGCGAGCGACCATGTATATTGTATTTTGTTAAATCCACGTATACAATCTGTACCAAGCACGCTTTTTCAACTAAACTGAAAGCAAAAAGGACGAGTCCTGAACAAGTTGAGCAAGCAGTGCCACTACCAGCTTACTATGTATGTATCGAGTATGTACTGTACTTCTCCAGAGTGCTGTCAACGAAGATGAAGTAGGAATGTAGTAGGGACTAAAAGTGCTGCTTTTAAACTTGCAAAATTTCTCGAATTTCCTACTTTACATCTTGTCACTATACACTTAAAAGTACCATGGATCAAGCTTCGATTCTTCTCGTATATAATATATAATTTAAACAAAAAATAAAATTGTTTACAAAAGTTTCATAGTTCCGTGATAAAAAATCATTTTTTCCAAGGATAGAATAATATCGATTTAACTGTATATAATACCAGGGCTAAACTTCTACACCGACATATAATTGTTGATAAGGCAACATTTAAATCAAGTTAGCATGAATATTCACGAAATTGTGCGAATGTTGTCATCGAATGACACACTTGAGTGACGCAAAAACTTTGTTGGCTGAGTCGCAATACAGATTTGGAGTACGTGTTAATCGTGTGCAATGTCAATGACATGCTTGCCGGCGAAACCCGAGATGCACGAGTAGAAACAGAGGTTTGTTTATAGTAGTAAACGTTAAAACTCGTTCAAGATTTGTCGTTAAACCAAGAGGTCCCTCGCTACTCACGTCATTCCATTCACTCTCGTTTAAAACTCCGTGAGGTTTCAGTTACGAAGAAAAAACCGAAATAATTCCCTTTCAAGCTGCAGTCAACATTGGTATGTTATTTCTCTTGTCTACATTTTGTTCTTTCAAACAGTATCCAGCAATCTTTCAGAGGTTTCACAAGAATTTTACTGAAAACTATATAGGTATACCCTTGTATAGAATAAAACTTTACTTTTAAAATCTCACGGTTCTTTACCTTTATAAAAATATGATTTAGGATTATAATACAATGTATGAGTACGCGTCATCTTTTTCTCGTTTCGTTCAGGTCTTCACCATTCGGTGCATCTACCTGAGATTAATTGACGTTTCTCAAGCGTTCGAGATAAAAGGTTGCCTTCGATGAGTCGATACACCTTTTTCGGTTCGATCCTCATCGATCACTCTTATCCTTGCATCATTTAAATATTTTATAAAGTTTTTTCTATGCAGATTTCGAAGAGTCGTATGAAATTACGAGTATCCAGAAATGCAAACCCTCATCATGCTGTAATGCACTCGTAATTTTTCTTCGCCCTTTACTTCCACTTTATCCGCTCATTCCCATTTTTCATCTTCGATCATCTCGCTCGTGTTTAAAGCTCATCGACGTGCTCCGGGTAATTTCAATCTCCCTTCTTTTCCAACAGCTACTTATATTAGTCATCGACACCTGGTCCGTAGTTGGGCGAACTGGCCTTTCGTGGGAAGCTGCCTTATCAACGACGATCTTCCTACAAAACGCAGGAAGGATCGCTCTCTCAAAGTTGACTCATATACCTGTTCCTCAAAGTCCTCCTCGAACAACTAATCTTACGTATATCTATAAAAGAGATACTTGCTTGTAAAAGTGTCCACCTACGGACAACTCAACGTCTTCACTTTAGTCCTCTTAATCGCTTCAAGCGTCAATCCCGCACAGGATCAATTTATAATTACACACTATACAAATCTCTATAGAAATAAAACCCATGCGTCTTTTTCCATTGATATTACTTTTTCCGTTCGGAAGACTATGAAAAAATCGAACCAATTTCAATATACTCGTGTTTTCATAGCTTCCCTCGAACTGAATAACGTTAAACCAATGGGGTTTGATTGAAAAGTGCCGAAAAAGGAGTAGGGGGAGGGGTGTAAGAGAGACAAGAAGGAGGAGAAGAGAAATAAAGGTTTGATATATATATATATATACATATATATATACGTACTTGGAAGGGTGGTAATGGCCGGTGGATGGTTTTGTTTGCCGGCGACACTTGACGTTGGGCTGCCGACGAGCAGCATCGGGGTGATCGACTGATGGAGGTACGTTCCGAGTCTGACAGCGAGGTCTACGCTAGTGGAGGAAGAGCCGGAAGTACGGGTGGTTGGAGAGCGCGGGACGCTTCGCGATCAACAGGAGGGACCTGGTATCAGGTCAAGAATGAAGTACTGTGCGTGGAGTGAAGAAGCAGAGCGGTTGCGGAGAGGCTGCAGAGAGATTTCAGCAGAACGGCAACGGTGGCGGTGGCGGTGGCGGTGGCGGTAGCGACGGTGGTGGATGTAGTGGTGGCGGTAACGGTGGCGGTGACGGTGGCGATGAAGATGGCGATGAAGATGGCGATGTCGACACGAACGACTATACGATCGACGTTCGAACTGGTATCGGCTTTACTTTCCTTCGCAGCAGCACGATCCTCTCTTACTACTACTACTACTACTACTACCACTACTACCACCACTACTACCACTACTACCACCACTACTACCACCACTACTACTACTACTACTGTTACTGCTACAATAGCCACAATACTACTCCTCCCAACTACTCCAGTCTTTATCTCGTTCGGTACAATCTGTCCCAAAGTGGTTGAGCAAGGACATAGGTTTTTATTCAGTAAGAACGTATGGTACAACAATTCTTGATAATTTTAATGCAACGTCATACGAGATGGGAATATGTTGTCTTTTTTTTTATTATTTATATATATACGTGTATGAATGGCATACGTGCTTGAACAGTGCAAGAAGGTCAGCCGGATGAGCGCTGTAGGAAGAGAAGCAATAGTTTTGCATATAGGTTGAAAATTTTTCATGACACGTAGTATTTTTGTAAAGTTAATGAGATGGGGCTTCGTGGTGTGGATAACTCACCGATAGGTTTTCAGCAGTAAGAGCCTATCTTTGGGTTCTTCGGGCGAATCGTTCACGAGCCTACCACACAGGTACTGCAAGCAACCTGTGTGGCATGAGAACGGGGCCCTCTCTTCCCACATAATGAACGACTTCGAAGAATGGTAGTGGCATTGACCTGAATCTATTAGGGCTTTGGTTTGGCCCGTGAATCAATCCCTTACTTAGCAACCTTCTCGACCACACGAAACACCAGCTCGTTATGCCAGTCCTTGTATCTCTTTCCCATTGGAAGTGCCGAGGAATAAGATTCGATTAATCCATTGCAAACCTCTAACTATCTTCTTTTCTTTTAATTATACTTAAAGTATAATTTACTAGTATAATACATATAGCTTTACAACTTCATAATACCACTAAAAGCTCTTACAAGTATGGTATAATACATGTTCTGATACAGAACTGTTTCTACTGTTGTTTCAGCGTCAATGATTGCACTACGTGCACCATCGACTTTTCCATGCCTTCGCCTGGAATTGCTAAATGAATTACGTCGAAAAAATATCAAGAGAGATGAATAATCCAAAAGCAAAGTTTATTTAATTAAGTCCTTTTTTATTAAAGCTGATACAATTTTCGCCTTATCTTGTACTATGGTTAAGATATAACAGAAGGTAATATTTATTTTGACAAGAGAATGATATATTGATTTATAGATAGTACAACCTAGACAAAATTGATATTTATTTCATAAATGATTAAAGTCATTAAAGTACATACCAAAAACATGAGTATAAAAGAATAGAAATAATAATGGAGCTCTTATCATAAATGTCTGCAGTGATCAAAATAGTATGAGCTTACTACAAAACAATCAACTTGCTTCGATCTTTCATTGATGCATCTTAGCAATCAATTACTTTTACGACTGATTCAATTCTCCATAGCACACGTACTGCATTAATTTCTTAACAATAATTTAGTCCAAACTTTTTCCAACCTATCCTTAAGGCATAAATATTAAAATTTCATTTATGTTACGTCACATTACATTTTATTTGACGTCTTATAATTATACGCTAACCCTCCTATCTCCGTAAATATACGCATGTCAGATTTCAACGCGTCCTCCTACAGCAGCATCATATCAAATCCTTCTCTTCTGCAATCTTTACTTTCAGGTAGATCTTGTACATGCTGATTCAATATTCGTAATACCTAAAAATATAAGCAGAACTTGAGTACAACTTTAGTTCTATAAATCTTTTTCTTTTTTATCGGAAGAAACAGATAATATTATTTTTTAATAAATATTTATTACTTGATCTTTATACTTTTGGTTCCATGCTATATTAATATTCACTTTTGCAATAGTATCAACAAATATATTTTTCATACTTTCTTTAACCACTTTGTCTTTGCTTTGATTAATAAGTTCTTGGAATCTCGAAAGCTGTGTGTAAAATAAAGCTATTCAATATAAGTGCTTATTAAGGATTTTCTTCTTAAAAAACTAGAAATTAATTACCAAGTCAATATCCGGCTTTTGATCCATATGCGTAGATATAAAATTGGCGTAAAATGGAAGTTTTTCTTGTGATCTAAATAATTTTAAGCTTCGTTATATCATTGTAAGAAAAACATGTTGATAATTAAATTTATCTAAATAAGACACGTACGATTCATCGATATTCGACCAGTGTGATTTGAAATAACTCAAAAGAACATAATAACCAAATGGATTTTCGCTAAGAGAAATCAGAGCTCTTTTAGCAATTTTCTCATCAGAATCATCTTTCTTTTTTTCTAATTCCAAATCTGATATGTATCTGAAATCAATGTAACATTTGTCAAAAACAAGCTATTAAAAATTTTATTTCAAGAAAAAACGACAATGATACTTGTGTAATATAGTTATATTTCTATGACATCCTAAGCCAAATGCTAGTTGCTCCCTGTCAAGCAGATCAATGTCCTGATACTTGTTGTAAAGCATTGACCATTGATTTTCTGTAGCATGTTGCACAAACATACAATAAGCCCATGACCGAAACTGCAATGGGATCCTAAACGAATAAAGATGAGCGTACATTAAAGTGGGGTAATCGTTAAATATTTTGTCAAAATAAGGATTCAACTAACTCAATAAAAAAGATTTAAATACATATTTGGATCATCCGTTGGGTGTTCTCTCTTTTCATTTTTTATTCGAACTTCACTTAACTCGTATACCTTATATAACATTATTGAGTCGTGTTTGAAGAAAAATAGCAAATGAATTTTCCTACACAGCAAAAATCTTAAGAACATGTAATTAAAAAACATTCCATTGAGTTAATTGTACTAAAAGTTTGTCGTAGAGCAATTAGTATTCAATACTCACGAGCTGGTTGATTCATTGCGAAGCATTTTCAGTACAAAACTTCTAGTAATGGTTAAACACGTCTTATGACCTCCTAAGCAAGCCCATTGCATTAAAGTAGTTTCAAAATTCGTCCAATCGTTCGGTGATTTATACGTGAGAGCCCTAGCGTGTAGACTATAAACATCTTCCAGCAACTTGCACATCGTGTACTAGAATAACGTGGTAAATTTCAATATTTCCTACCACTTATGTAAAAATAATTTTCATAAAAATATTAGAAAGGCAAATTTGACGAGATTGGAAGAAAAAAGTAATTTAGTAAGTCTTTAGAATATAAGCAACATAGAGAGTGCATTTTATAGATATAATATAGAGTGTCGAGGGAGCAGCGTCCACTCATGAAGAGTGGCGAACAGCTTGTTTCAATTTTGAGCTCGGTAATAGTTTCTGCGAAAAGGAAATCGTTATAAAGTATGGTGGTTAATTAAACGTTCGGAGTCTCGCATTTCGGTGCAAATAATAATTGAGTCTTTTAACCTAATTGAACGTCGAATCGTAATGACGGACAACTCGCTCGATGCTGGCTTGTATTTCTATCCAAGGGATAATCACACGCTTTATGACGCGATACTTAACTCTTAACTGCACATAATAACGACATAACGCAGAACAACGTGGTAATAAACGATATAAAAGCCGTAGGCTAAAGCGATGCATATTTTATTGAGTAGTAGCAGAATAAATTACTAATAAACTGTGCGAGCTTCTTTTGCTTTTTATGTATATGTACCTTCCACAAGGCTCGTGTGTGCAAATATAAAACGCCCTACACCAATTACAGCAGCTCTTTTCTTCCGCTACCTATCTTACCTATGACAGCCTAATATATTCCATCGTATAAACAGTGAATCTGCTCGCTTTAATAATTCGCTCTGCTAACTACTTGTATATGTGTATAACTGCTAACTAGAGTCTTTTTGCTTTACATTTTTTCCCCATAATTTCATTCACAGCTTTACAATTTCCATAGCTTGTAAATCGAGCTGATATTCGGCTCTCTTGGAATATTACTTACCTTGAACCCGTTCGAATCCCACATTCGATTTTTTATATCTGTCAACGACTCAAACGCACCTAACCATACGACTTTCTTCGACTCGTTTCGTAGCTTCGACAAAATGCTCCAAGCTAACGACTGATTTAAAAGGCCCACGTTGGCCATAGCGAAGGAATCTGACAATAACTGTGATTTGGTAATCGTTGGTAATTCGTTGAAAGAATTCGTTAATAGTTTCCAATTCTCCTCATCGTAATTAATACGATAGAAACCTGTGAACATTTAAACACCATTTTAGAGCTCTTCGAATCTCATCGTAATAATTATATTGTATATAGTTTCTTTAACCTATACCAGATTGATCGATGTTGAAGAGAATCCATTGATTGCTCAAAATTGCATTGCTTAGAATAGTATCATTTATTTCCATGTATTTTTCCCTCAGCCATACCTGGGGTCCAGCGTAGCTCAATTGGTGATCATTGTTGCTCGTCCACGATAAAGGAATAAACCATAATTGCTCACTGGTTCTATCAAACTCGCAATTGGAAGCACGAAAATGGCTCTGAAATTAAATTATCCATCGACGATATTGTCTTAATTTTTATACTTGAGTTATAATAACGTTAGAGAAAGAAAAGAACAAACCTGCTGAACTCTGACTGTACCATTTTCCGGATTTCTCTTGACTGTTAAAAATGGAAAACCAGCTTGATGAGTCCAAGTTTTCATTACATCACTGATTGCTAAATCTTCGGGGAGGGATCTCCGCAGTGTGATTTCCTCTTGGAATACCCTCCAGAGGTCTGCCTCGTCGGCACTGCGATAATAATACGCTTGGATGTAACGGCGAATCGACGATAGAAAAGCAGTCTTGCCAAGGAAATTGTACATCATGTAAATGACACAACTACTTTTCATATTAGCATTGCAGCTGGTAATATCCTCGAGAAGAGATTTTGTACTCAGATTCGCGTGTATCGGTTCCACGTTTTTGTAACTTTCGTAGGTAAATGCATTCTGGCATGTGGTGGTAAATGTTTCCTCGAAATTCCACGAAGGTTCGATCTATATGGATAACAATAAATGTAATTCGTGAAAATTCTCTAACGAATATAACATAATAATTGTTTACACAATGTTATTCTTTCACTCAACGTGACATTACTCACTTCATTGATGGCTAAAAATGAAAAGAAAGTAGAGAGACCTTGAGTGATCCAATAATCGTTCCACCATTTTGGTGATACCAAAAATCCAAACCATTGTAGGGCTAGAAAGTAAGCAGTGATTGATGCGGTCGCCCTTTTACGTTCTATGAGCTCACTCGTGTCCCTGTCGACTGCAAATTGTTCACTTGAAACAGCAATGTTACAAAAAATTAATGTAATAAAAAACTAAAAAATTCACGTAGATATATGTATCACATACTTGGCTATTAACAACCCCCAGCTGGAATGAAATGTCGTTCTCGCATTAGAAGTAATGATTAAATCCAGTTTATCCATCTCATAATAAAATCCTGTATAATTCTGTATTATCTGAAGCATGTTAGGAGTTATGTGGCCAATGTACCTCGAATTGTCTTGCACTTCTTTCTGAGAGAAAATTGTGTACGATGGTCGAGTTGGCCCAACGATTGTACGGTTAACAAAATTTGTTACAAAAATAGCTACTGCGAATGTGGACATTGGAAAGGTTTTTTCATAATGGTCCCACTCATATCCAGGAAGGTCATAACTATTAATGAAAAGCATATATTTTTAAATTCGAGTTTTGTAATTGCTTAGTAGATTTTGCAGTGTAAATGTTACCAAAGGTTAGAATTGTAATAAAATTTATGAATATCTTGTTTCCTTCAGATTGTTTTGTAACTCATATATACCGAAAGACTTACATCTCTTCGACTACTTTACGCATAGAATTCGAATGCGACCTCATGTGGGATTGTCTACCGATGGAAATTCGAAAAGGGGTCTTTATCCATGGCTCGTCAAAACAGGGAAAAGCGTTCTGTGCGTAATCGGGAGTGAAAGCTGATAAAACTATCCAACTGAAAGAATTATGAAAATGGCTAAGAAAGGTTTATTTGCGAAGAAGCTTACCATAGAAAAATGCTCGTTTTAAAAAAGAATTAATCAAAGATTTGAATTCACACACGTTGAACAAATCAATATAACTACCTTTTTCCATTTGTCTCTTTATCCACACAACTGCTTCTAAATAGTCCCTTTTCACTATCGTTTAACAAACCAGTAAACTTTAACCTTAACACATAACTATCACCGGGAATCAATATTTGAAAGAGAAAAATATCGAGGATGTTATCATCGGTTAGAGCGTATTTATTGGCAATCCTCTTTGTTCCGTTTAACGACTGATATTCTTCTATGGATAATTCGTTTATATGCAATCCTCGTGAGTGCAAACGAAAATGTTTTGTCGGATTTTTGCAATGTATTTGAATATCGATTTCACCAATGAACGTAAAATTACCTTCCTGAAGAATAGGTATTATTTTCAAACTGCAATGTAAATATACTCTTGATAAACTTCGGCTGAATTTCAGTCGAAAATGGGATTTTTATTGAAAGCTCGAATTACTCGTATTCTGTCGGTAAGACATTATCTGTTAATCGTTCGATACGAGATAATCGGTTTGGTGCAGTCGAGTGGATCGGCTTATCGCGCGAATCCCCGTGCTGTGTATCCACGATCGAGTGGATAAACCAGTAAAGAATCAAGGATATGATTAGTACGCAGCCTATAGTCAGCACCACAGTGCCTGTTCTTATTTGACTGCACCTCGATCTTCTGGATGCTCCGTACCTTTTTTCATAGGCTTGAAGAGTCACTTCCACAATACCTGTACAGTAAGAAATGATAGAATTAAATTGAAAAAAATGCATTGATCATACGATAAGAAACTACGTACCATGTTGGCTGTTAGAATGGTCCATTACGTAAAAATTTTTAGAATAGTAACATCCAGAAATGGTAAATTAAACCATAAGTTTTCGACTGCTTCAAGAGTAACAGACGACTGGTCTCACTGATGCGAGTGAAGCACAGATGATTCTTATTCGACCAGATGCGATGACCAAAAATATCCAACCTCTTAAATTCCATATAAACTATTCAAGGTAATTTTTTTCAGCGCCCCAACTTCTACATATATTACAAATAAATATATACACACTCGATCAAGCATGCTATCACGGTTTATAATAACTTTACTTTTATCATTATATAGAGAGCTTGAGGTATTTTCAACAAATATTACTTAAATAGTACCAAAAATTGCTATACTACCTTTCAACATACACACGACATAGTTGCTTACTACATTTAACTTAAAATTAGACTTCATTGGATCTCCATATCTCACTGAAATATCGCCAAAGGTCGTGCTGGATTCCTGGTATACCACTGAATTATTTAATGTTTCTCACCAAGCGAATAGAACAAATAATTCCACCAGAAATGATTTGGCATTAAACTCACGTTCGGGTAAGTAAAGATTTTTTCTCTTCTAAGATCTTAGCCAGAAGTCCAGAATCGTGGTGTTTATTGGGGAAACCTAAGAAATACTACTGTTGACCTTAGAGCGTTTGAGTGATTGAGGTGCAAGAGTTGCACGACGACTGTACACCGTATTAGATAATAACAGTTGAAACGTGGGAGTTAGAGGCGAGTTTAAAATAATAGATCCAAAGCTGGACTGCGACGGCCGGTTAATCTGTAAAGTACATTGCGCTCCTTAGTAATCATCCCTCCTGACCTCAGAGCGTTAAGTGATAAGTTAACTGACTCCGCTCATTTCATATATACGAATTAAAGCTGCAGGCAAAATTATGCTTAATACGCTCTTACGTTTCAGGATTAAAATAGGTAAGCTGGCTTGCGTCACGGTATTCCGTACGAAAGAGCTTCCATAATGAGAAATGCAGATGCGTCTGAAGATTTTATATAGAACAGAATTCAAGCCCACGCGTGAGATATTTAACAAACATTACAAACGTCAATAAATAAGGAAAGGACAAAGAATTCTCTGAGTAGAAATTTCTTTTAAATTGGAACCAAAAAAGAATTAAAGGAGTTGCATAATATATATTGGCTATAACACAGATCTATCAATAATATTCTTCGACCTTAGTCACGTACAGTTTTTATCTTGGCAGAAATCATGCACGATTAGTGCATTTTAACAAATAAATTCATATAAGATATATATGTATATGCACATGTTTGATTATGATTGCATTATCGTGGGTGGTCTTTATATTTTAATTGGTACACTCTTCTCTTGTTTTATTACGTCAGTCGGATTAGCTTGCAAGGGAAGTTGGGAAGCGTGGAAAATTTAGGAAATGGGCTGGACCTTCCTCGCAGACTGCTTGGCCCCGGCAACCATGACCTGTCTCCAATTTCAGAAAATACCGTTTCCTGTCAAGTGGATGCCGTTGGGATTGCGCAAAGCGGACGAATCCGTTTTCATGTCGTGTTCCGGCGTTAGTGTCCGGCAAAGAAAGGAAGTTAAACAATGCCAGTGACTGATGAGGATACACGACCCTCAGAGTCTCGCATGGTCGAAGCCTACCATTCACTTTTAACCCCGTGATGTTTTTCTTATTTGCTTATATATATAACGCCTTAAAATCGACTATAATTATTATTATATTTTTAATAAAATTATCAATCTTAATCAGAAATTCAATCTTTGTAAAAAATATTACAAGTGAGTTGATTAAGAATTAATTTGAATTATTTAAATAATTAGTTTAAATAATTTGGAATAGGTATAAATATACTGATACGAAAATTAGTTTCAATCATGTAAAAAATCATCTATTAATATTTTTGTTAAAATAAAAGCTTTATTTTATAACAAGATATACCTAAAGAGTTTTATTATTGAGATAAATCTGATATCCTAAACTCTTACTTGGAAATAGAATATAATCATAAAATATAAGTATAGCTAAGTTGAGCTAGTAATTACAATTCTCTAAAAAATTACATATAAATATATTATTAATATTTTTTTAATATATTTCTTATTCTTCTTACATATATAGCTTATAACAGGTATCAAGAAAAATTGCAAACACACGCCTACACAATAAAACTCACTAATGACGAGTGACTATTTGCTTACAGAGTTTCGAACATGCTGTTTCCTGATTGGTCCATGCGAAAAGTACAAGCACATATGAGTCTTCTTCCCTACTCCCACGATTCCAATGTGTGTTGTCTACACATTTATACTACTGTTTCCCTCAGCCCCCCCCCCCCTCTCTCTCTCTCTCTCTCTCTTTCTCTTTGCAGATCTAAAGTCCAGGGACCAGACACATGTGCTCGTTTGACATTTCATAATCGTAGCTTCAACAATATATAGAGAAGATCGGGAGCAAAATCGAGTAACAAGCCGGTCGAAAAAACTTTCAGTCTGGATTTTATCGTGCAAGAGTATAAACTGTGCAAAGGGACAAACAAATTCTCTCTATTAATGTGTCAGTGAAGTAATTGGTGTTTGTGCTAAAACAAAAGTGATAAGGATAAAATGTCGGATGATATTTTTAATTTACCACCAACTCCCCCTACGCCTTCGTTTGGCCACGTGAACAGTTCAGCTTCTCAAATGACAACCACTTGCGAATTATTCGATAGCCATAGATCAACTTGGTATAATTGTCACGAGTCTTACAACTTTCCTGCAAGTGCTAATTCGACCAGTGATATTAATCGATTACTTTCTCCCTATTACACAATGAATCTGCTACAAAATACAGATCGCAATCAAAATTATCATTTACACAGGTATGGTAATAATTAATTATTTATCAGCGTTTACTGCACAGAATGTAAACAAAATGATAATACTGTGTTATGAGGATCATTACAGAAAAGCTGCCTCATAAAAATCCTTCAAGTCCCATTAGGATCGGTTCAACGATTAGCCAGCTCTACGTGTTTGGTTTTTGAAAGTTTTATGAACAGTTGGTGTTCAATCTCTGCGATGCTCCGTGACTTAGCCAAGTACCGGAGCGGGATCTTGATCAGCCGTGGTAGCCTCTGCACCGATCTTAATAGGATTTGAAGGCTTGCAATCAGGAATTACCTGCGGTCATTTTGCTACATCCTGTACAGTAAGTCAAAGCGACAAACTAAAAATGTCTAATACTAAAAATGCAGCAATCTTTCACTCGAGACATTAAGATTCCCGTTTGAAAAGTAGATTATTTTGTGAAAAAAGGTGGGAGCCGTACTGTCAGGAGAATATTATCGCCGACGGGCAAACGACACTGGCGCAAATTGGCGAAGGAGAGAACCCCAGTCCTACGGAAGATATAATGCAAGCAAACTGCTATCGGAAGAATCAGGATTGCCATATAACTACAACGACCATGGTGCTGCGTACGTGGGACGACCCGCATTTTCCAAACGGTATTTGCGGATCCGATCAAAAAAACAAGCATGAACATTGGCAGAATACACAGGAACTGATAAACTTTCCTCGCGAGAACGAATTGTACTCCGTGGAGCGGGATAATGGTAAAACTTTAAGATGTACGATAGCGTAAATCCAGCACGATGCCCGAAAAGGATTGAAAAAGGGAAAAAATACTTTGGAGAATGGTTTACATTTGTCATAGCTTGTTGATCATTTGGCTGTAGCTTTTATGGTTTTAGTGTCGCCAATGTGGCTGTAACAGACCTCAGTGTAGCCTAAATATTTATCGAAACTTTAGCTGCATTCCAAACTCCAAGTATATACTCATTACGTAAGATTACTATTTCAATCATCTTCATTTATGGTTCCATTGAATTTATTACTTTTCTCCTCCTCCTAACCCCCCCCCCCCCCCCCCTCCCTCTTAACTACGTTCTTTGTTTTTAACGTTACATGTATATATATATATAAATGGGATTTTGTAAAGCAAATTATTGCTGCAATAAAGCTCGCCAGAGGTCAATCTTTGAAAAATGGATTTCGATTGGATCGAAACTCGTTAAATCCTGGATAATTGCTTGAATCCTTGTGTACTACAGTTATCTATACTATATTGTACAGCATGTATGTACATTGAATATGGGTTATTTTCCAAGAAATAAAATCCATACTGTGAACGGTAAATAGACGTGTAGCCATGGATACAAAACTAGAGGAAGATTCTTCTGCTCAATTACCTTCGTACACGTAAAACTACGAAAAAATACTGATAAGGAATGAGCCATTCAGCATTGATATTCGATTATAATTAACGACGTCGTTTAACCTTTTTCCGCTGATCGTATTTCAATATTTCATTCACTGTAGTATATTTTTTTTCTTATTCAGTGTTCCGGAGTATCTCTCTTTGCCCGGAATAAATCAACGCTATTTACTGAGAAAAGGTACAAAAGGACAAGGGGTCTTTGATAGTCGAATGGGGTAAAAATGTAATAAAGGTTCTGCACTTTATATAAGAGCATATCATGACTTTCTCGTAAGGCGTTCGATCAAGCGGAGTGTTAAAAAAGAAGATTTGACTTCGAGCAAAACCATTTTCATGCTTTTTGTAAAAGTGCAGCTATAGACTGATCAAACTAAAAATTAATGAAATCAAAAAGGTATATTTATAAGAATGGAATAAAATATTGATAATTTAGCGATATATACATTGAGAATTAAAGAGGAATAATTTTATTGTACTCAATGCACATAAACATCGAAGAATAGTCCAAATGCGAGAGAAATGTAAACTTTAATCTGTATTGACGTCGGTGAAAAAGAGGAAATTAAGACCGCGGCATGGAAGAAAGGATAGGAACTTTCTGCTTAGTTCTAACGAGGCTATCAATGATCTATGTGGATCACTGGTCCGTTGTAAGACTGAAGCGTAGAATCCATGCTGCAGAGATGTTCCTTCAACTTAAATCGCTATAGGTATCTTGCAATTAACGGCCTTCCTCCCCTCCAAATTTCATAAAATTTCCAACTACGATCTTATCATTCCGAACTTAGCTTCAGATAAAAACTTAAAATTCGCTAGGTATGATACACGCTCGTGCAAGTTTAAATCTAGCAACGGAAATCCAGCTTTTCGCAAACATCTGTCTCATTTCCCTAAATTCGTTAAGCGGCAAGCTAAACTTCCGTCTTCCGAGAGAGAATATTTCAAGATTATAACGCTAATGGAATAAAAATTTTATTCTTCCAGTCAGATATTAATTTAGCGGGTAAAATCGTTTCAGTCCTGAGAGGTTTTCAAGGATATTGCGAGGAAGATGAAAAAAAAAAGATATGAAAAGAGAGAAAAACTGGTAAATGTTAAAGAGAAATATTGGTCAACGTTAGAGTCTTGAGATGACGATACAGCAAAGGGAGCTGTGCTGAGGGTATTGCATCGAGCTCACTACCTTATCTCTCCTCCATCCATCTAATATCTATCTTCCTAGATCATCACTCTGATTGGCAAGCCCCCTATCTTTCAAGCGGCATCAATGCTTATCATACGGCACGAAGCAAGCATCGGTCTTCTCTTCTTTGACGCATTCAATGTACGCAGCTATTTTCATCTAACGCAAATATACCACTAGCCGCAACCAGAGGCACGATAAAGCAATCGTGCACGTTCTGAACAAACTTTCAGGGTTCAAATGAGATCAGCAAAAACCCTCGAGAAATTAAACTAAGCGCCTGCAATTAACTGTCATCAACATTTTGTTACTAATATTAAGTTATCACTGCTTTTCATTCATTAAGTTAAATTACGTTTACAGACAATTCAATTCTTGAAATTTGCGTTTTAACGCAATTAACAGTAGAACTAAGTCTTAATTGAGTGAGAATTGCGAATAATGTAAAATAACTTGTATTTTAATAGGTGATACAATTCATTTCTGTTGCAGAATCTACGAAACGGTCGGGTAAAGGAAATGACAAACCACGAAAAGAAAGAACTGCATTTACGAAGCAACAGGTTTGTCATTTGGAGGGTGAGTTTGCCCACAGCAATTATCTCACGCGTTTACGACGTTATGAAATTGCTGTTGCTTTAGATTTGACAGAACGACAGGTGAGAAATCGGGTTATTCTGCCATTCTTAAAAGATTGGTTAGAGCTTGAGTTTTATACAAATTTATTACATAGTACACGTTTTATTAAATTTATTTTACAACTATTTTACATAGGTGAAGGTATGGTTTCAGAACAGACGTATGAAGTGGAAAAGGTCTAAGAATGCATTAGTCGTTCAACTACCAACGACTACATAAAATTATTATGTAAATATTAATAAACGTTAAATCATAATTGTACATATAACTTACGATACATTATTGTACCATGTAAAAATTGCTAGTTTTTCTTTCCTTCTATCCAATCTTCTTATTTATGTTTCAGATATAATCGCATTTAAATCCATATCAATATTATGTTTCTTCAGTTTCTTTTGTAATTCTTGTAACTTATTTTTCGTTGACTCCACATAACTGTTATGCTTTTCTGTAGTAATTTTAGAATTCCTTATATTTGAAACTCGAAGCCTATTCAATCTTCCAGGACAAGTCAATCTGGACCAATTTTTCCTAACAAACAATCCAAAATGTTGCTTTTCTGGTTCAATGTAAGTAGCTGTAAAAAGAAATAGTATTGAATGAATGGGTAGAGTTATAAATTATTGTATGGATTTATCTTCTGTACACATACTTTTCAATAATCTGCCAAACATGAGGTAATTGTTCATAGTTTCTGCAGCAATTTTGGCTACTTCTGGTCGCAAAAACTCCACATATCCATAACTACGACTTCTACCTGTCTGTAATAGAAACATCCGATTGAAGGATTAGCATTAAATAGATTTCCAACGTTATTATTCTAATTGCTACCATCTGTCTAATTTACTTACCTTTTTCGAGCGAGCTACTCTTACTTTGGTAACCTTTCCAAATTGCGAGAAAAAACCTTTCATTTCTTCTTCATAAAATCCATGCGGTATATGTCCAACATACACTACACCTCTTGTTGATTTAAATTCTCTTGGAAATAATTTCTTATCATTTCTTTTTGGAGTTGTTGTTTCTTCATTTTTCTCAACTAACTTTTTCTTTAATGGTTTCTCATTATTCCCTTTGTCCTAAATTATGAAAAAAAATGTATAATCTACATTTTATTATGTATACAGACATTTAAAAACAAAAATACTTTCATATCAAGGTTATGTTTACACGTGATAACTAACCTTAAGGGCTATTTTTACATGTTTTACAGCTTTACGTAGGGTTGCCATCTGTCCTTTTTTCCCCGGATAATGACCTCTTTTATTAACCTTACAGGAACGTCCGGGGAGATTTTTAAATCGTTCGAAAAAGTTATTTTTTTTAATTCGTTATTAGCCGTAAAAGACTGGTCAATAAATATTATTGGAAATCGGAGATATGTCGTGGTGAGCGGCCTGGGACTGGCTTCAGGGCTCAGGCTTGAGTCGGCTTGACACTCGACCACTGGAGGGAGTGACTGAGTATACGGCTGGCGGAAATACGTCAGAAGGTAGAAAGGCTGCCATCTTAAATGCAGATACTTGCTATCACCGCTAGATGGCTACTAAGGTCGATCGTCTCACTACCGAAATTATGATCGCACTAGTACTTAGGAACGTTCAGTAGATCGAAAGAATCTCGGAAGTCGGAAGCTGTTGCAGAATGCTGAATTTCTATAAAGCTTGGTTGTAATTGATAGTTCTGGTAACAACGCTCCCTTTTACTTTCATTTTGCATAAACTTTTAGAGAGCCATGTGCTGCAAGCAAAAGCAAATACAGCTGAAAAGCATCGATTGATAGCGACCATAGCGACAAAGAATAAACTACGCAATAACGTTACTGACGCTCCAAAAGCTTCGACTATTTTCCCGGAAGAGGGACTTGGAGAGAAACCGACCCCAACAATTAAGAACAAAAGAAATTAATGATCGAAAGAGCTTATGCCAATAAAATATGATTATCTACTACTACCTAAAGATTCTCCATTAATACAATTTTAAACTACCATGATTGAAAGATCTTGCGTTTCATAATAACTGTATAGAATAAATTAATCCAAGCTTAATATCGACATACGCAATAAATAAAAGCATTTCGCAAAGGGTAGCAGGAGTCAGGATTAATGGGTAGGCGTGGCTACAATAAGGGGTAAAACTTTTCGCATTTTGTTCAACTGTTAGGAAAGAATCTAGGCGATGTTTATCTAGGGATAGTGAGAGAAGCGATGATAAGTGTACGGTAAACGTGTAAGCATCGTATCGCATACTCTAATTAAGAGTTTTGGAGCGTGGTATATAAGTATAAAAGCGTCGTCGTGGTGGTGGTTTGAGAAATGTCACACGTGTGCTCTTATTGTTGGTGAACAAGGCGACAGAAGTGTGTGGGCAAGCTCTAAGTAAAAGTAAGTTAGCTGATAGTAAGGGATAACGTGGGCGCACCTGTGCGCCTTCTCAAAGGTCTCTTTTGGACACGAGCACGTGTATACTACTATACGTAACTATGCGTTACATACACGAAGAAAACTCTCAAGGGAGAGGTACATATCAGTGCAAAAGAGGACAATACGTTCAGGACACGATCGAAACAGCACGCCAGACAGATTGCATGTTTTGTTGCGAGTTGAAAGAAGCTCTTTTAAATCGTCCCTAGCGTGTTGACTTAATTCAATTAATACTCGTATGTTTCTAAACTGCACCCCCCCCCCCCCCCCCCTCTCCATTCCCTCTTTAACCGCGAAATTTAATACGACTATGCACTATCAAAATAAACAGCTGATACTTGTTTCGAAATGCTATACTACTACCAAGTAAACTGTTGTGTTGGGATCTAGTTGTCACCACACAACGAATGCGCGCGCACCCTCTGAATGAACGTGCTTTTAAGCTCTCTCTCGCTCAGTATCTCCGACGGCGCTCATCGATACGGTATACCTGATTTCAGCCACCTGTCGATCGCCGCTTTTAAATCCCTTAAACCTTTAAACCTAGGATGTGCGCACCCTTCAAATCCTACATCAAAATTTAACACAATCTCATCGTGCAGAATCTTTAAATTAAATTCAAACGAAACGTCAAATTTGGTAACATGTAAATTCCACTTGAAATCGACTAAAGTTGCAAATTTCGTAAATCACTGAATGGGAACAGTCTCTATTCTTCGGCTGCAACTGTCGAAAGAAGCAGACGCGAACGAGTTTCAATTCTATTTCACCCCTGAATTGTCGTAAATTATTAATGTACAATTTTCAGTAAGGCGAGAACCGTTTTTATTTGATAAATACTCACTCTCTTCTTTTTCTTTTGCTCTAAATTGTGTCTTGGTCGAAAATGCTACACGTGACAAGATACTCAGTTTACGTATTCACCGTGGCTGCGCGAAAATGTGCGTTAAACGACAGTTCGATAAGGAAGCTCCGCTGTAATTGTACAAATTCTGTGTCATTCTCGAGGTATTACTATTATACGAAAAAACTCCATTCTTTCGGAGAAAATGTGTGCAGCGATGAAATCTAAGTGCAAAGTCGAGATGCAAGATGCGACCTACGTGACAGGAAAGGCGGATGTCTTTTGGCCTGATAGTGACACTGCGAAGTAAATACATGAGTAGCCGGTGGAAGTTTAAAAAAAGGATGATATAATATAGGTCGTTGAAATGGAATAATAGAAAAGAAAACGAGGACAAGACGCTAGTGAGCAAATGATCCAATTGAGACGGACGAAAATGACTATTTTCTATCTGAAATCTAGTTCCATTTTACTCGTTACGCCAGAAACAGAAGACTGTAATGGACATGGATTTCAATTAAATCCAGGAGGAGAAGGGTATTACTGAAACAACCCAGTCGCGTCCGCTTTTCGAAGGACCACACTTGGTTTAAGAATGTGTCAGAAATGTTGGAGTAGCCGGCAATAGCCTATTATAATAAACATTAATTATTTATCGGGCAAAGTTTTGTCTGGTGCGATAAGAAGCGAATGAGGAATATTATAAGCCATCCATGGAGCTCGATGACGGAAATGGAATCTTGAGGGGTGAATTTGAATGAAGATAGTGGGATAGTTATTGTTAGGGAAAAGTTAGATTGCGGAGAAGGGAAGGGATAATCATTTGTAAATATGAATAGCGTGAGCATAGCCCGTTTGTACAACTGCAGTGCATCAATTCTCGAGCGAAACATTACGCTATTGCTCGAGTTAAATCGTAGCGAGCTTTTGACTGTCCTTGAGGAGGCATTGCACAAATCGACTCAGCGCGATGCTCTTCGGGAGGCCATGTCCGATTGTTTGTTCGTTCATCAGGAAAGACCGTTCGATTTGCCATGGTGGCAAAAACTCTCTTGGTCCGTTATCTTCGCCTTGATACTACTTGTCTCAACTGGTGGCAATATCATAGTAATGTGGATTGTTCTAGGTAAGAATTTGCAATCAGCAATTTTCTAGCTTATTTAACGAGCGCTCCAATTCTTCTGTTACAAATTGTTTCCCTTTAAACTTTAGCAATTTTATTTCTTTTGAAATACGAGTGATTTTTATTTATGATTAATTTGCACGCTATTTTGCCCCAAAAACTTCAAACGTAGAAGCGTTTGGAGCAGAAATCGTTCGATATTGGATCATCAAAAAAAGATTTGTGTGCGAAGCACCTGTGCGTGCGCGTGATAATGCTCCTGCAGTAGTTCTAGTCAGGGCTCAGCTTGTACATTTAAGTCGCAAGATAAATCTTTGTAATTTATTCTAGGAAAATGGGATCAAAGTTCGAACTCGTTTTTTGCAGGTGTATGTTGGATTATTAAGTAAATCTGGTTCAGCAGTGCTTTTAGCTTATAACTGCACTGTTAGAAGCTCCTAGTGATTTATAATACTGTTACGCCAACCTTAATCTCCATTTGTCGTTAAACTTTGAAAATGTTTTTTGTTTTCCTTCAATATATCTGCTTGCCGCGAGTGCAGGATTACCCGAGCTTTGGAAAATGTCGGCTGCGTCTCGTAAACTTCTACTTTTCAACGATAATACAATAATATAAATTTTATAAAGAAACAGGCTAAATATATTTTACTATTGATTTTCTATCATTTTACATCCGACTATGTAGAGGTCTCTTTCATTATAGTTTCATCAACAGGGTGACAAATTCAACTTCAAAAGATCTCATTATAACTTTGCAAGTGTGAAGCTCTCGGATTTATCTGACTTTCGTGTAAGGTTTTATATATACGGTATATTGTTTTGAATAAATAATAATAACAAATTAAGACCAATACTGCTGCTTGTTATAAAATGTTTAAAGTAAAATAAGTGGAAAACCATATATACATATTTATATATTTTTTAATCGTATAATTTTGAATACAATTAAACATGAAAAACATTTTTATTAATTTAGTTTGAAGGAAGATAAATCCCTACAAAAGAAATTAAGTTTTAAAGAAAGATAATACATTTCAAACTACTAAGATGTGTTTTACTGAAAGTTCAGTTTTTAAATTGAATTAAAAACTCTTCGATAAATATTGGTAATGGATGTTTCCTATCTTAATAAATAATGATGTAGTATGCTTAACAATTGGTTGTTTATCGTAAAAGAAGTTATTTTCTGCAGAAATAAGTCGGATTTAATGTTCAAAATCCAATTAGGTTAGAAATATTGGTTACGTGTATCTATGAAACTTTTATGAGCACTGTTTATTTATTACTATCAGTATGCTATTATCGATAGGTTTCTATTAAGTCAATGCAAAACTGTTTGTCTCTGTTAAATATCATATGTTTCAAAATGTGAACTGAAAGTTTCATTGTTGTAATAGATATTATTACACAAAATACTTTGTTACAATGAAAATTGTTAAATAATTTTATATTAAAGTGGACATTTTCCTTCTAACTTTATTTCTTCAAAAAAGCTTTTTTGTAATAAAAAATTTCAGTGAAAGGAATGCAAACAAGTAAACTTTTTAGTTAAAGGAACAGCAATATTAAACTGACTAATGTTAAGTTTCATTACGGAATAACGACAATCAATATCCGCTAGTCAGGATGAAGGGCACTTGAAGACAAAGGATTCTTCTTCTCCTCAAATTTAGGTTACCAACACTTGAAATGTAAATTAGCCAAGTTAGATAATCCTATTGCTTTCTTGGAAACCAATTCTTAAGTAATAGCATCGAATAATAATTACATTTACCATTGATTTCAAAATTTCTGCAACAATCAATAAAACTTCTCGTATTCCCTAAGAAATTTTTTTATGCTAATAGACTAGAAAAAAGGTGAAAAATTGCAGAATTAAGTATAAAAGTAATTCAGAAAGGTTCTTTTCAAAAGAAGAGAAAAGGAATGAAATACTCCGTTCAGGCGGTTAATGATGCTGAGAAGCGTTTTTCTGATAGAATTCGTTGGATTAAACTGGCGCAAATCGGCCAGTCGGTTGCTCCACTTCGTTATTAATTATCGTACAATTTCATGTATTGCGAAGAAGCTGATAAAACATATGGTATTTCGAAGCACATAAGGTTTTTTATTTCCTATCTACATGCAATCAATCATAATTTTCCATAATTAGACGAAATATATGTAAGCAGCTCCTACGGACTCCACCACAACATAAATTATAAAATCTGAAAATAAGTATAATTAGTATAAGCTGCAAGTTAATTATCTAGAAAAAATACATTGCATATATGGAAGCTACATATTTTAACTACGAAACTGAGGTAATATTAAATAAAATACTACAATAATGTTAAATTTATAGTCAATTGATATGCAAAGTGTAGGAAACCCTTTAAATTTTACAAAAATGTATAAAATTGTATGCGTAATCAGCAACACATTAAATATCTTGTGATTTTTAAAGGCAATTTAAATTTATTTTTTAATAGAACAACTAACGCAACTAAAAGTCCACCGTTTTAATTATGCTTAACATTTTAGCGTAAAAAATTTTAGGTGAGGGTGAGAAATTGAAAATAGTACAAATGGTTGACCACGCGGTTTCGCTAGACTCTGGGGGATGAGAGCCGTCGGGTGATTAGTGCCACTCGGGATTTTACCGAAATAAACATTATATCTTTTTTTCCCCTTGATGCACTTAGTACCATATTTCATTCAAATCCGGTCTTGTTGCACGATTATGTTTCATTTTGTCATTGCACAAAACACATTTATATCAACTGAAACTTTTTATTTTAATCTAAGAAACTTTTGTTGAAAACATAATTACGAATCTAATGATTTGTTTTTACTTTTATTTTTACAGGTGAAATGAGAAAGTATTAAATATCGTATAAAAATTATTATTTTACCTTCCCCTATTTTTAAGTTCTTTAATTGTTACCATAAAATCAAAGCTTTTTTGATTAGTCATTCTTGTATCCAAAATTTCTATCCTACTATTTAATGATTGATCTTAGCTTGTAAGATTGTTTCTAGTTACTTTGTTGTTACATATGGTTTATTTACTGTATTGTATTATTACTATTTTTTCTATTACAATCAACTGTAAAAACTTAAATTTTAGCTTTTATACACAAGCAAATAATCTGTATTTGTATTTTAATTGCTTCTTTGTACAGCGATGTGAACCCTACCGGTTATGAAAGCTTAATAAATAAAAATACATATAATATTTATTTTAATGGCATTATTGTTACTTTTCATGAATTAAAACGGTAATGAATATAAGAACAATAAAAAGCCTCTATTTCCTTGTTATTAGTTGCCTTACAATTATAAATATGTAATTTCACATTATTAATTTGCTTGTTGATTGCTACCGTTTTTGAATGAATACACAGAGGACTATTTTGGACTGTGTGATACGATGACTAATGTTACATGTGATTATTGCTACAAAAGCAATTTTTTTTTTAAATCCGATTAATTTTGTCGCATAATAAAGTTTTCCTATACAAATTTGATATTAATCTTGACTGTAGAAATGTATTTAATAAACATAAAAAATATATTGTTTTTTTAATCATAAGAATACTGGACTCTATTGTTATAGTTGTGTGGCTAATATAACATCAAAGAATTAAATAAAGTCATTAAAGTTCCTTCTACATCTCTTATATAAAATACTTTCCGAACCTCGCTCTCTCTGTCTCCTTTATATTCTCGTATTAAATCTATATCATTGAAACGAGAGAGCATGCCTTAAAAATAAAGAATTGACCGCGAAAACATTAGCAGTAAAAAGTGCAAATAACAATAAACAATTATACTAGCGTCCCTGAATCGTAGTGTCAATGAAGGATATTAATCTAACAGCATGCGCAGTACCACTGCTTTTTTTTTTTAATAATCGGACGAAGCATCAAACAATAACAGAAAATCAATGAACAAACGCTTCTTGTGGCAGCATTCGCAGTGTGAATCATCAATGTTCCAGTTTCTGAATAGTTCACGCAGTTTTAATCATTTTATCCATTATTTTAAAAATGTAGAAAGCTTTAAAAAAGAGTTAAAATTTGAGGTATTCGATTTAGCACTCGATCTTCTCTTCACACCTATATATAAATAATGATTTGACCAGTATTGACAAAATAATAATAACTTGTTAATTCGATGTACTAAAGTATTCCAAAATAATTACAAGTTTTAATTGTTAAAAAACTAAGAGTTTAAAACTCGCTTAGAAAATAGTTCCTTTGGTTTTAATTAATTAGAAATGCTGATAAAGTATAAAGGTATACTGTATATAGAAGATGCAACATATCAAACATCACCAATCATAATACGTATGAGATAACGTTATTCCTTCATACCTCCATAGCTATTAATAATATCCAAATTTTGCATGACTTCTTTCATTGTAAATAGTAAGGGAGAGTTCGAAAAGGCCGTGTGTAAAAATTTAATATCCTATAGCTACGGAAATATACTCATCTTCGCGTACATCTATGCTCAAGGGGGTTCTAAGTGGTGGACCCTCTATAGTCTTCTTTATTGCACCATATGTCCCACAGTTTAGTAGCTGGATCGCAAACGTTATCATGTGCCTACAATAACACTTATCTTTACCAGCAGAAATATGGAAAATCATTGTTGAAATTAGCTATATACTAGGATTATTTTCAGTATATTGGTCTGTGTTTTAGTAATTTATTTTTACCATCATCTCTCCGTAGGGATGACATGGATGAGAAAAGATTGTTATAGGCAGAACGTAGATGCGCAAATATTTGATATGGGTTGGTTTGAAGGAGGTCGTGACCTTGCTTGATTTGATACACGACGATAGCCTTGGTAAGTACGGACCAGGCGTGTTGATTCAATTTCAATGTAGGGTTTTGAAAGGTGGGGATGGAGGCGTTTGGATCTTGGAAGTGTTCGGTCCCCAACTCGAGGGGGAAAGTTATGCTGCGGTAATGCCGAGGCTATTTCTTCCATAGTTAAGTTCGCGCACCAACATATTTACACTCTGCTAGCATCGAACCGAACCAGCGAGCAGATGAGATGTGTTGAAACGCTTTATTCCGCCAATAATCGATAGAAATCCGAGCCAAATAATAGCGTGTTCGATGCGATACAGATTAATTGCAGATGAGCCACAGAACGAAATAACGAGTGTGATTAAGCGCAATAAGAAGATTACTTTTTACCCGTTTTCCATCGGATATTTACATCGCAATTCCAGCAAATCATGCTCGAGTGAATGCTTTACAGTTAATTGTGGTATGCGAAGCATCCTCAAAAAAGCCCTCAAAGCCTTAGAACTTTTTAAAAGGATCTTTTCTCCGTGACTTTACGTACACTGCATATATACACACAAAGTAACTCGGGCTGCGTATACGAACTTTATGCTATAGAAATTCCTATTAATATTGGGACCCTTTCCTCTTTCAAAGCATGAATATAAATAATCCGATGATCAAGAAAGCTATACCTTGCCAAAAGACATACATAGTCTTATTATTCTTACTTCTCATTTGAAAACACAGTAAAGTGACTAATTTATACTTATAGTAGATGAATTCTTTTAATGTCTTCAAAGTTCCATTTGGTTAAATCAAAAATTTTCCAGCCCAATTACACGTTTCGTAATAATATCATTTGTAGCTTGGGTCATTTGGCGCACCTGGAACCATCTACGATCAATTAGTCCTTAGTTGTTTTAATAAATTCGAGTTAATATACTGTTTAGCTGTTTCTGCTTATAATGTCATTAAAAAAAACCAGGGTAAACCGAATCATTACAAATCTTTCTGAATATTCAAAATAATCATGTTTAATTACTGTGAAATGATTGTAAATATTAGTAGACTTTTCTTGTGTAAATACAAAATGTGCTTAAAGTATCGTATCCTGTACAATTTTTAAATCTTATATCTTAACGATAGCATTACTAATACTGAACAATTCTTAAATTCGAGGTTTCCTATTAGTAAAATTAGAATTCAGATATCTATACATATAGGACGATTCGTTGATCAATAGGAACTTTTGAATAAAGAATTTTTAATTCTTAATATAGATAAAATTTTAACGAAGAATTAGGCCTAAAATTTGTTTCAAAGCTTGCTTCTAAAAGTCCTGTTTCTTATCTATGTGATAAGTAGCAAGATTTATGGTAAAGTATAATTCTAAGGCAGATATTTCCTGCTGGTAGTGATAATTATGAATCTTACATATACTTAAATAATATAACAGATGTTCTATTTCCAACGAAAGTAGGAAAAGTATTATTATTGGAAACTAATATTTATTACGGGAAGGTTATAAGGGTTTATAGGATATCATAGTTTTTAACATATAAAAAAGTTCATCGGTTAAGAGGATTTTGATGTCACATTTTACGGTATATGAATATCTGAAATTTGCATCGGCAATTCAATAAAATCGAAGTATATATTATAATAGCGTATTATATATATTGCGCTTAATAATTCTCAACAACCGATAATATGGACATAAATAAAGATTCTTTCTCTCCCTTTCAACATAAGTCATTTCAGAAAAAAGGAGCTTAAAAGTGATTTATTTAATAACGTGCACTTCAATTGATTTACACCAAATGAAGCTGTCAAAGTGCAAAAAAATTGATTCATCTACAATAATAATTGTTTGCACCCGCTCTATTTATACCATTATACTGTAATCATGGAATTTAAAATTCGTTAATTCATTCAATTATGATTCTTTTTCGCATATTTAATTTGCAAAGTAAATTTAAATTAACAAAATCCTATTTATTCTCTTGCATAATTAATCATACGATTCGTAGCTCGTTTTCAGGAAATACATCATCTAGATAAATTGATTTTCAACTGAACTCGATATTTTTTACTTTTACAGTAGAGTGGAAAGGGCATAACGATTTTTTAAACTTAAATATCATTAATTAAAATATGTAATTGATAGTCTTCTTCAGCGATATTCATTTACAGTGGTATAAAAAATGAAAGAATATTTAATTTATTTGTTTGTGTAGTGTTTCATAGAACTTCCAACCCTCACTGTAAAACGGTGATACTTGAATGAAAATAAAAAATGTTGGAGAGAAGTTTGTTAAATAATAAATAAAAAACAGGCGATGCTGGTCACATTTACTTGATTTGAAAAGTGGTCCACATATCCGTGTCAACATTCACCGCACATGTGCGGAAAAGGCAATATATGGAGGAAAACAAGAGCAGCGTCAAAAGTAGCGTGTATGTAAGTCGACATATACAAACATACATTTTCCTCCTTTACTTCTTTCAGAGGGACTAAAAATATTTGATGCTCAGTTTCCTCCATCGTTCAACATTTCAGCTTCGTTGTGTGCTATATATATACCTGCAGAAATTTCTTTACCAGTTCAACGAAGGGCTCAAATTCAATCTCATTATCCCTACACAGCAATTAATAATAGAGTTGTTTACGCGGCTACTATAATTACGCTTTCTTCCTCATTAATCTAATTCAAATTCTACTTATTAGTGGTAAAAAATTAAATAACGTAAAAATATTATATCCTTACAGGAAATACTGAGTTTTTCAAAATAAATGTTTCTTAAAATTAATATTAATGTATTAACATATAAGGATTGACTGTGCTAAGTGGTACGATCATTAATACCAAAGTTACCATTTAGTGGTCAAATGACCCTTTTTTTTAAATATAAAACCACGAGTTTAAAAAATCTTCGTAGGTTTATATAGTGTTATTCTTATGATAAAATGCTAAATATATGCTATGGTAAAGCTATTAAATCAGAATAGACCTTTTATTATCAAATTGTAAAAAGCATTTTACTTAAGGAATAAAGTTTAGTTTTATGTATTGCATATATATAGCTATTTTATGCTCATATACATGGTTGTTTTATTCAATATGTATCCGACTAAGGTATGTGACGTAGCGTGTCATATTCAAAAAATTCTTCCTCGAAAAGAGAAAATCGTACAAGAGACATCAAAGCATACCATTAAACTATGCACCTATGGCATCGATAAAAATGTCTTTTCTATCAAACATTTGTCTAGCAATAGGAAATTAAATCTTATATACACGTTTTATTGTCCTGATCTTCTATTAACCTTTGCACCATAATAATCTATTAGACTTTTTATCTAATTTCTCTTTTCCATTTATGCACTTTAAAGAAGTTTGTTTGCATTACCATTTTGTAGTCAAGCAGACTAAAACTAAGAAGACTTTAAAAGAGTTCCATTTAAAATGAATATTTACTTTATTGGGCCACCCGACACAAAAGAGGATAAATGATTCCTACAGTGTCCTGCACTCTTCCATATAATTTTGTTCTGTTTCAGCTCATCGCCGCATGCGAACAGTCACTAATTACTTTTTGGTGAATTTGTCCATGGCTGATCTCATGATGTCATTGCTCAACTGCGCCTTCAACTTTGTGTTTCTCGTCAACTCTAATTGGCCCTTCGGTGCTGTCTATTGTACTATCAACAACTTTGTCGCTCACGTTACCGTAGCTTCAAGTGTTTTTACCCTCGTTGTCATATCTTTCGATAGGTAAGTACTTTACACAAAATTTCTCTAAACTATTCAAATTTCAAGGGGACGTTTAGTGAATTTATTTAAAAACTGAGCATATGCGTGCTTAATACTTTTATATTTATAATTCTGCAGCTATGTTATAGTTGAGTACTTATCCTTCGTCACAAAATATATACGTTTATAATTATAACGTCATATTATACAAAAAATTACGCCGATCCCTGAGGAAAAGTGAAGCATATTGTTGTAGAACGCAACAATTGTATATGCACAATCAAACTGTCAAATGAAAATCTATTATAATTTGTAACAGAAAATGGAATTTAAACCAACTTTATATATTTTAATTTTGTATGGTTGAAGCGATGTTTTCATGTTTTAATTGAATTTGTAATTTTTTAATGAGGTGCCAGCCGATGAATAAAGTAAGATTATTAGGTACCAGTTTAAATCCAGCTGATAAATATTTTAGCAAACTCCAGTATGACCGTTCAGGGGACATTAAAGTTTATGGTCTCACGAGGGCAAAAGAAATAGTGCTTCCTACCCCTATATCTCTTATCTCCATCCACTTCTTACTTCCATCTACAGACAAACAAACAATACGATCGATCAGTATCATGAATGAATTCCCATAGTCCTTTCGCAGATTCACCGCTCACGTATATATATCGATGTTAACGTGACTTTCGTTTTGGCACAATTTATGCCATTCGTTTAATCTTACTTAATAAATAGCCTACTCGATAAAATACCAATTCACCCGACCAACTTTTAAATTGGTTAAGCACTCTTTGCCATTTGATCAAACGAAAAGGTAAAATCGACACGACGTTTTCCATTTATGAAAAACGAATTGCCACTTACATTATTTCTCCCGGGTGCAAGGTTACTTTTTCAGGAAAATCTACGTTAGTCCTCTTTAGCCATTTTTTGTTGAGTTTATTTTAAATTCACTACACGATTATGGTATATATAGTTGAACATCGAATGACGATACTTATTTTTAAAATGTCTTCGCAACATACCAGCGCGTACCAAACGTCTGCTACATCGCCAGCGTGGTATATTGTGTGGTATGATATGGCGTGCGGCAACTGTAGTAGTGTCACTTGCTTATTGCTTGGAGCAGCACGACTAAACTTTTAAATTAATCAAAAATTTAATCTAGGTAACTTCTCGAGAAACTGAAACAAGAAGCTGAGAAAACCTGGAGGAATAATTAAATAAAATAAGAATGTTAAGATTGTGCTAATTGCATGAATATTTTTTCATAGGTCCCAAGTTATTCTTTGTCGATCGATTTTTTTTTTGTAGTTATAGCAGAATGAACTAACCCCGGTCTATTTTGACGTTAATCCTGAATTATTTTCTGGCAAACGGAAAAAACAGAACGTGAGGAAACACCTACGGTGATAAATCTTTGCTAATGTTGCGTCAGTCGAGAGAAATATCGTATGGTCCTGAGATCCGTTCTTATATTGTAACACTATACAAGGCAGTGAGGGTCTTCGACACCGATACTTAACTATTTCTTTACTATATTTGCCTGCAAATGAGATAGGTTTGAATTTATACCCAAGAGAGATTGAATTTTTTTCGGAAAGAAAAGTTACATTTTCTCCACCCCCGTTTTATTAAATAGCACATACATCTGTGTGTAGGGGTTTCTCGGCCAGTTTATTCAACACTTGCTTGGCCTTTTTAACATTGGTTATTTATTTTCTTTAGGAGTTAAAAAAGTGTCAGATTTATACATGACAATAAGTTACTCAACGCTCCTTTGCGATAAAAAAGCTAAAGTCAACTCCGGTGATTTATCGCAGCTCTCTTTAATGAAGCAAACGAAAGATATTATAGTATTATGCTTCATCGAAAAGATTTTGAAGGAAAAGCATGCTTTTACGCTAAAAGTTATTATTTTCGTATAAGCCACCCAATTGCATACATTGCATGCAACAACGAATGGGTGTAATGTTAAATTCATACTGTACATTTTCCCTCTGCTGAAATGAAAATACGAGGAAAGCCTTCCGTGTTGTAGATACGCAAAACTTATACGCAACGCACAATCGAGTAGTTTCAAAGTAAGAAGCATGGATTAAAAGAAATGCTATATGCAAACAATAAATACAATCTGATATGGATTCAACAAACTATACAGACATAGCTTCTAAAAGATTCTCATTAATTTCACAAAATTTAGTTATAAGAAATGTGATTTCGAAACATGAATTAAATTATGTTACAAATAAAATTATTGAGTGATATTTTATTTGGTTAATCAATCGTCCAATTACTGTCAATTAAACAGCATGATTTAATTTACCGAAATGCAACTTGTTTATACTATATGTATATATGATGAGTAATAAGTTAAAGTGTTAAACGCTCTTCCAATAATCGGTGTCCTGAATCGTTATTGCCCCTTGTATGTACACTGGAAAATTAAAACTCATTTCTCAAACAAACGAATGGCTAACGAAAGATATTAGGGAGAGAGCAACCAGAAAATGAAGTCTGTTTTAGAATAATCTCTACATATTTTTCACTATCCGCCCCCGAGTTTAATGAAAAACTCGAGAATAAGTGTTGCCAAGCGAAATTTTTAAATATTTGTCACGGGTGGTCCCCATAGCCCACTAAGATATTATTGTACAATATATTTACTTTGTCACATTAAAATACAATCTCGATTTCATTTTCGCCAGTTATTTTATTAAATTCATAGTCCAGTCACGTCGCTATAATAAAAGATGAACCGCAATAAATTTTATTCCCTTTCATTGAAATGTCTGATGTATAGGGATTCGATATTGGAAGACTATACCTTATTCTTTTCATCTAACATATTTAACCTTAACTGTTATTTAAGAAAATTCTATCGACCTGAGTTGTAAGTATGATCGAGTAAATTATTTGACACTTGCCAACGTGCCGTAATATATTTCATCAAATTCTCAGAGGAAAGAAACAGGGTTTGGAATATCTCTTTAAGAGATTAACTCAATCACCTGTACGAATCTGTATCTGAAAAATTGGCAAAAGCCTGGAGTACGAACTGTATATCAAATGTGTTAGAAGTGCCAGTAAGATAAAGTATGAAAACTTGAAATATATCGACCATGCAAAACTTACAAGTTAAAGGGATAAATCATGATAGTGTTGTACGTTCCACTCCAACATGATCATGATAATAAATTCCGCGGTTTTGAAGCGCGTCGGACTATTTCGGAATGCTAATCTGCACAAATATACTATAGCTGTATATGTAATTCATCATTTGTCACGTGTATCATTCCCTTTTACTTTCGTGATATAAACTGTCTACTCAAACTGGAGATTATTGTCAAGCTATTGTGCAAAGCAACGCTTAATCTTTATATCCTCACTTTTATCAAACACGTGGCGGGCGTCAGTTAGTCTACTGTTTTTGTTCAGCCATTTCTAAAAATCCCTTTAAAAATTCCAAGTCTCACTATGCAAATATTTTTTTAATCTACATTAAAAATTCGTTTAATACTGATGAGAAAATGTTTATAATCCTTCTGTTTTTCCCATATAATCTTTGAAAAAATAATTATATTAAAAATTTAATATTACTGCCTAATTTATTAAATATTATGGTTCCAAGATGAAGAAAAAGGGAAGGTAATTATAAGGGCAGTGAAACGTTTCAATTTGTTTAATCAGTTTAGTGTAGGTAAATGGAGTTATGTCACAGCGCATTTAATGAATAATTTAGCCTGTCTATGTCATAAATGAATACGATCCATTCAAGCATGATAGCTTAAATTTATGCCAGTTACAACAATATCGCATCTAAAGATCGCGTGGACTATAATTATCCATTGATAAATGTGATTAGCATCCCTACCGCATTTATCATAGTGAGATAATAACAATAAACCAGCTCATCTTTTTCCTACTGCTTTGTTTGTCATTTCCAAAATCTATTTTACTGATTTACTGTCTTTCTCCCCTATATTAAGCGGATCAATTTATCACATGTATACTAAAAGAACTTAAAGTGCAATTTCATTTTCCACTAAATCTGCTTTAATACCTTTTTTGATCGATAAAAAACGTTAAAGTCATTTGACAAAATGCACATAGACAGTGAATAAAATAAGTAATAGTTAAAATTCACTCCCCCTTTTTTGACTCTTACGTCATTGCAAACCAGTGATTCTCATTCGATGTCAGCATTCTTGCATAACAGCTGAATATTATAGTTGAAAGACTATATAGACTTGAGATTTCAGACAACACTTATTAGGTAGATATAATGAGTTTTACAGACAGCAATCATTATGTGTATGTGTTGATTAAACAAAAGTTGAAATAGATCATTTTAATCGACACTTGAATTTTGAGAGAAGTCAGTGCACGTATGATAGCATAAAAACTAGAAGTTAATGGGCAAAGTGAAAATTTTGTTATATCTCCAAAATCATGCAGTGATGGCTAATAACTTAGCTTATATATATAAGAATCTCTCGCACCTATACTTTATCGCTCTTGTGGATTGTATCGTGAAGAAAAACGTGTAATCCAAGAATATTTATTGCTCTCAGCAGAAAAGAGTTAAACTGACTTTTAGCACGCTGTTTTCCTTAAACAATTACTAAATGATAATTCTCTGGCCACGAGATAAACTCAATTAACGAGTGGTGCATCTATATGTACGGAATGAACGTTCGGTAAACTATCGTAAATAGCTCAAGTCCAAAGTTGGGAAACTTAAAGGTAGTAGTTAGTTTTATATAACGTTGCATACATGATAAGCGAGATAAGTTTCAAACGAGCATCTATGCGAAATTGAAATATTAACTGTAAAAGCAAACTTTGAGGGAATTATGGAACTTGTTAACAAGCATTATCTATAAAACGACAACAATCAGAGTCAATAGTTAATATCAATAATCTACGCGTGCACTGGCACGCACCTTCGATATATATATACGAATGCGATGAAACAGAAATGAAAAGACGAATGGGGCGTGCATGTAAACTCGGTAAAATTAATTCACTTATTAAAATACTGACTGCATCCTCTGCAGCTCCCCCAAAAGTAATTCTAACCACACTATGAGCTTTCAAGCGAACTAAAGCATTTTAGTCTGAAAAGGTTGAATTTAATCAGAAAATTGCTTTAAATAATAAACACACGACTTTAAAATTCGAAAAGAAATGTACTTTATTTATGAATAAAACAAATTGTAATGCTGAAGCGTGGTTCATAGGAATAAGATTGGTTTGAGAAAAATGTATTGTTCCTTAAGCTTCTGATTTATAATGAGAGGGTGGTAGTAAAATATATATCGAATAACGGGGACGAAACAGCTTGAAAAGCCATGAAAGCCGGTATGCATAAGTGAAATGGTGGGACGAGGAGTAAGGGATAGCGTTGGAGAATCGTTTGGCAACGATTTGAGAATCACTGAAATGTATTTTGCTATGACTTTATGCCCTTCACGTGCGACGAGACGCGCTGATGCTGATGTGAGACGCCTAAATCGAAGTTCGAATGGCTCGCGGATGGGAAATGCTTATCACGTGCTGCAATTTGTAAACCGGAGGAGTATCTATCAAAAGAAAAAATATTGCAGGAAGCTCAAGGTTTGATTCCTTCAAACCCATTTTATTGACAAATAAAGCAGTGCGTATAATACGAAACGAGGGGGTATAATGACAAATCTATATTCTTTTATATTTATCATACATAATTATGGATCTTAATCGTTTCCATAGCTATTATAAGAAGACTCATGTGGGGCAATATAGCAAGCAATTAACAAAACACCGTAGCTTTGCTAAAGACAAGTGAACAAAGACAGCAGAGCACGACAATAGATTTCCTATTAATTTATTATAATTATGCTGTATTGTTCATAAAACATAATAATATAAATCTTATACTACAAACATGACTAATTGAATGAAAATTACTATGATAAAATAGGGTAATAATATGCTATAATAGACGATGACCAAGCGTGCTTCTTTCTCTAGAACAATACTCCTTTTAAAAACTTACCAGATCGAATGAAAGCAATGCTTAACCTTTCGATTAGCTTAACGTCATAAAACACCTACAGTGCTATTGTTTCGTTTAGGGATACATAGAAAGTGAAGTTGGACGAAATATAATTCTCGTGGTGTAATAATTTTGCGGTAAAAATAGTTAGTCTCATCGTAGTTATAAAAGCATTTCTTCATTATTTAAAATCATTTAATTCGTTTTTATAAAGTTTTCTTTTAATTATCAAAGTACACTGCAAATATTTTCAATAGAACCATGTGGATCATAAATATTTATCAATGCTCATTAGTATAGGAGTGTCCATGTGAACTATTCCTGTACGATCGAAGTTGTCTATTGCAGAGATGGAAATAACTTTCGATTTAAACATAATGAGGTATAATTTTCAGTGAAAGCCCAATCTGTTCTGGTGAAATGAATAAGGAGAACAGGGGTAATCTGCATTCGTATTCAAATTCATCATAAGTCGATGTGTACAGCTATATTTGGTACGTATTAGAATTCAAGGCAGCCGCAATAAATGGAGTAACACATTGTGGTAGAGACGTTTCAAGTACGTTTGGCTTGACGTAGCACGCGTAAGTTGCATTTCCTTCTCTCCAGGTATCCTATGTCTGATTGAGCTATCGTACCACTTACACTTATTAAAGAAAAAGACGTCCAATGTTCGACCCTCGTCAAATTCTACGAATATCTGATGCTAATCATATAATGCAGGAAATGTGCAAAAAACAATGCATATCTTACTTTACACCGATTATTAAATTCTTTCTAAAAGCAATCGATATTCTTCCTGGAATATCCAATTTTCAAATTCTGTCATCGTATCTGTGTCAGTAAAAATGTCAGGGCTAACGAAAGGCGTGCATATCAAATGTCATTCCACGCGTTCCCAGTAAAAGCTACTACTGGTCGTTATTTCTCAAATTCCAGTCTACAGCTGCGTCCATTCAGTAAATCTATCAAATATTGGCTCCCTCAATTAATCCTATCGTCTCGATTCTCAATATTCAATTTTACATCTCTTTCATACTAGAATATTCCAATTATTTTTCCTCGGACTTACCATGTCCATCAAACGTCTCGGTTGAATTGTTTCCACGCGTGATCCTTGGAAAATAAACTGTAGGGGAAAACTGATATTTTCAGCCAAGTTTTAACTTGTAAAATATGTAAAAACGATGTATACGACGGTATCGAATGAATAATGATTATGCAGAGTCGAACTCTCTACCGCCCAAAGGACTCGACTTTGACTCCCAGGGTAGGTATAAAATAACACCAAAAATATTCGGTTTCTGCCCCACTGTCAGAGTGAGAGAATTTCGCAGAGACCAGAGGGCTTTTACCCCTAACTCTTACTTCGATACTTGCAGAAACAATATCATCCTCGATCGGAAGCCACTACGCATCGGATCAACTACTTTCGTATAAAACCTAAAATGTAGAAGTATAAAATGAAAATGACAATTTCTTATTTTTATCATAGTTTTAACATCATTATATCTCTTTTCCACTGTATAGCTATGAAAACATTTGCCATGTTGACTATTGATTAATTGAGAGTATAGTTTCCAAGGAAAATCAACTTACATGGTACACATGTATTACCTAAAGCTTTATCTTCGTTGATTGTTTGTGCAACAGCGGATTATACTTAAGCCTAATTCACGTAACTCTGCTCAATCGATTTACTGCTACTTAATGCAGAATACTAAGGCTTCCTATTAACCCGGATCAGACTTCTTATACGAAAACGATATTTCTTTTCCAAACATCTCTTGTTTTAATTTACCATACTATTCCTCAAAAGCATTCCCTCTTTTCTCGAGTATTTTTGTTCTTAGTCAATATTCCTTGACACGTATCAGGTATTATTGATTTTCAATCAATCCTACGCGTATCGAGCAACCCCATGATTCTAAAATTTTACTTAAAAAAAGATTTACATTATGCATTTAAGTCTATGAAATATAAATCGGCACGTTTTTAAACATACTAAATTATTCACAAAGAGAGGGTGGGATTATAAATATTAAATATATTTAAAAAAGCACGAATAAATTCTCCAGAAAATCAGCTACTACTTACTCGCATCAATTAAAATAATTTTAACATAAAGAGACATTCTATGTTAATTAAATTCAGTAACGATACGGTTAAAATATTTAACATTCGATAAATTAGATTTTTCAGTTAATTATTATAAAAGAGAACCAGTTTAAATGAAGCTACAAGTGGAAGCACAATAAAATTATCGTATCAGTATTACGATTGATTTGGCTGCTGAGTTTTCTCGCTTGATCATGCAACTGTATCGTAAAACGAAAATTAATGGTATTACTATAGCTCGGACAGAAAGATAAATCAAAACCATTTACTAGGGCTGTCTTAGCAGCAGTGAGATATTTGGTGGATCTTAATTAATAAATTGTTTCGACGTTTTGATAAAAGCTATAACGATAGATGGATTTTCTGCAAATAAGAAATGCTTACAAAGTCGTTTAGTTTCTTTTATTGTAAGAGCCTAATAGTTGCTTTATATTTCCCATGTGTATGTGCCAGTTATTCGATCCACTGACGTTTGTGTACATTTAACCATTTCTTGTCCACGTTTTAGTTGCTTTAGCCACTTAATTTTCACACCCTCCTGTACGAATATTCATTAGCAGATTTGATTTTCGAACATAGCAAAGGAAGTAATTTAGCAAAATATTCGGCGCAAATCTTATTAGCAACTTATTTGTCAACCTCTCCTTGATAAATTTTCGCAAGCTGATTTCATTCTGAAATACTGCAAAGTAAACAGTCTAGTGAGAGGTTCGACGTAAATCACAAAATTTATATCGAAATAGCTAGTTTTTAATTGGATGCTTTTTACCTGTAAAAATAGTAATATTCTGTATTTTGCAACAGACAATTATGGGATTTCTTAAATGTAGATTTAACTGTATTGTGCTGATAAAAATAAACTCCGATAATACTTATATGTTTAGCAAAAATGCAACATAAATGCGACATTACACATTTCTATTTAATCAAATACTGGAAATTGACTATTAGTGTCAATAGACCAAGTGAACGCAGGTAGTACAAATTTCGAAACTAAAACGTTGATATTTGGCCAATTTAATATCGAAATTCTGGAATTAAAGGTATAAAGGTCTTCATATGTATATATCTAACTTATTTGTGAAAGTATTGTGGATAATTGGGGGAATACCCTGGCAGTAGTATTTACTGGGGTAATTGAAAAGCATCGGCTTCGGATTCGAATTCTACGCTTAATTTTGTACCTGTGTAGTATACGTAATACGACTTATACGCATCTATCGTTTGTTAGTTTCACCAACTTGCTTGATAGCGATAATAATTATGGAGCTAAATGTTTTTAGCACGATCGATTTTAGTTATTGCAGCAAGCAAACCTCGTGATTTCCGACCATAAAGAACATCCAACTACGGATAATTTAGCTCAAATCTATCTCTATTAACCAATCGAAATTTCGTATTTTCAGTCGATTCGAATTAGTTGAAAATTCTCTGATCACGAAAATGGCATTAAAGAAACCATTACACTACTTTTAGAACATGTATTATATATATATATAATTAGTGTATAAATAAATAGTAATATCAAGTTCTTTCTGATGTATTTTTTGTTATAATTTAAAAAACCTGATTCGATATTTAAAGGCAATGTTACATTTTTTGAAATTAAATAGGATTCACTTTCGCAAACAATGCGGCTATTCTGCACAGATGTAAAATTTGTTAGCATATTATATACAAATGAATTCTCATGCATTTGAAGGCTGCGATTAAACCAATCGAGTTTATTCTTATCCCACAAATGTACCTACTAGAGGTAAAATTTCGTTTTAAATTTTTCGATTCTTTCAATTTTCGGTTAAATAAAAGGCAGGAAATGAATGCCACCGTCCTAGATAGCCATTCTACACGTTAGTATAATTTTTAACAACTTCATTGAGAGAGAATTTTGCATTATCAGCTTTAAAATCTAAAATAGTCGAATACCTTCTTTTAATAAAACTAAAAATCATTTTAACTCTGGAATACTTAAAAACATAAGCGAATCTGCAATATTTTTAACTGGTATAAATGTATCGCGCAGCTTAAACATTTATACCGGTGTTATTGTTCTACTGATTAACGTCTCAGCAGAAGGGAAAACTTCGCAAGTTTAATTAGGATACGAAGAAACATTTTTCGACTAACATGAAATAATCCATTCAATAAACTAATTTAATGTAATATACCTGATTAAAATACAAGTTTAACAAACTATCGATATCTTGTTATTATATAGTAAGAGGGCTTTAATACCGCTGTTTCCTACATAAATATCATGTTTCTAGCAAGGTTTCTTATTAAGGATTTAAAGAGAAGAAAATGGTCGAAATTTGTATGCTAAATGTTATTATGCTTAACCTTTTAAAGCTCAATGAGAACTATACTTTTAAATGGAATCGTTTTCATGGGAATGCTTATCTATTCCTTAAAGTGTTATGCGTTTTTACGAAGAGAACTCATAACTCTCCTAGGAATATGCAATATACGTACAGCTAAGCTCTTGTAACTTTTAAAATTTTCATTTAGTTCTACCTACCTTTCCTTCGCCTACCAAATTTTGCATAGTTTCTCTTATAATATATATATATATGTACATTCGTCTCAATTAACTTTTAAATATACCTATTTAATAAACTAATTTGAACTAAAGATAAAATGTTAAAATTTTCAAAGTAGATGGCATTTGTGGGTTTAAAATAATAAAGTATATCTATAATAAACAATTGCAAAAAGATTACTAGCTTAGTTACTTATGAACGAGGGTTAAAATTGTCTCTTTAACGTTAAATAAAAAAAAATCATCGTATGATCTAACTTTATTTCAACTTTATGCAAATTTAAACGAGACAATCGCGCTTCAAGTAATTTATAAAAGCCTTTTTGAGAATGTTCTAGAATAAAATTTTCATTTTTTACAATTATGAAAATAACTAATAAGTGCTTTACTACAAATTTGAATGATCAAAAATGAAATAGATCTTCTAATAATGCTAATATAGTCATAATTTATTATCTGCGAGTTTGAGTGATGAGGTTCAAGCTGATGGTACTGTATGAGAAGTTCGATAAAGTTGAAACCGATAACATAGTGGCCCGGTTGATTAACAAACTATCATATCTGTACCAAGCAAACTCACGGCTAAACAGTTGAGCAGCTCAAAACTTTTAATTATTGCTAGAATGTTATGCATAGAGTAGCATAGGAATTCACACACACACACATCTATACTTATGTTGATAAACGTGTTTTACGTTTAATTTAACAAGGAATTCTTGTTTGTTTTTTCAGATATATGGCTATTATGCATCCACTGAAACACCATATGTCCCGAAGGAGGACTATATTAGCATTAATTCTCATTTGGATCGTTTCTTCCGCATTAGCCATTCCTTGTCTTTTGTACTCTACAACCAAATCCCGCCGGTAAAACTCATTCCTGTTATGAAAAAACAGCTGAACTGTATTGTTCGCTACTTTTTATGAGAAAAATTCAAAAGTTTTAATGAAATCTTCATTGCAGATACTCCAATGGAAGAACCAGGATTGCCTGTTATATGCTGTGGCCTGATGGAGGTTATATGAATAGTCAGACGGAATATTTGTGAGTATCAAATTTTATTGGCCGTATGCTCATAAAGAGAAACAAACTGAACAAAAAAAGCGTTACTTTTAACTACAAACATTTTTGGAGAAATAAAGAGTTAAAATAAAGTAAAGACAAAATGATATTGTGCAGTCATGATTAATTTTATCGAGCCGTCACTTTGGTCCTATTAAGAGTACTCCAACCTGATTAAAATTAACTACATTTTACACTATAATGATAGTCTAACGTATTTTAGGCAAGTATAAATTATGATTAAGCTTTAGCTACACCGGTACAACAGTATCTAAAGAATTTATAACAATTTTTCAAAATTATCGGATAGAAAATATATTTGCCAAAATCAAATGAATATTTTGGCTTTAAAACGAATGTTCAGGTTACGTGGATATTCAAATGTCGATGAATCCCGGAACAAAATTTGCTTCAATTAGAAATCAAATATAAATTCTAATAAAATTTCAAATTTTACACTATAAATTCAAATTTATAGTACCAAAGCTATTAAAAATAATATAATTATATTGTGCAGAAGGAAGTATTATAATTGTTTTTTTTTTAAATTAATATGTCAATAAAATAGGATAATTATATCGGGCTTGGGAATATTACATTTGTGGTTTTTACTTTTGTAATCTTGTGAATGGAATGGCACATCTGTTCCAATGCATTTGCACTTATTATAATAGTTATACCCCGACCGTACTTTGCGATTGCACTGTCTAAACTTACGAAAAAGTGCAAGCAGAACAAAAATCTATTAGCTTCGAGCACTTCTTTTCAATTTAAAAAAGAAAGAAACAAATAAAACCAATATAAATCTTCAAAGTTTAAAAAAGTAGTATTTCCGAAAGTTTAAACTTCCATTGAAGAAGGATTTTTGAGGTTGATTGATAAAAACTTAAATTTATCGAATCAATTGATTGGAATTTAGTAAGGCTGATGTGGGGTATGCTTTTTTTGCAATACGACGAGGTTGCAATAATTCTTATGTTGTTGCAGCTATAACTTACTATTCCTTGGAGTGACATATCTAATACCCATGACAGTGATGGCTATCTGTTACACCCTGATGGGACGTAAATTATGGGGCTCAAAATCTATCGGAGAATCCACGCATTATCAAAGAGAGTCGATGAAATCCAAGCGTAAGGTACACCTCAAGCTCGTACTTATAATCGTAAAAAGAGTGTAAAAAGATTTTATACTAGTTCTTGGCAAGTTTGCCAGCCAAATTCAAATTCTAATACCTAAGCTACATTACACGGGTAACATTTTACGAGTGGAGATTATATTATAGTTGCCTTTGAGAGAAATCTGGAAATTTTTATTAATATATAAAAATGTCTTATACTTTATGTTTTGTTAAAATTTAACATATATAATTTTTTAATTTAATTTGGGCTATCACATTATTGCCTCGAAAATATACCATAGTCAAACATATTTAATGATTCTGGTTTTATACTTATTGACAAAAAAGCTCTCGAAAACTGTTATTAATGCAAAGCTGTTTCGAAGAATCTGTTTTCTCATGAACATAAATTGAAATCGTATTTTCCTTCAGTAAATTTGTTCACTACGAAAAGTGTTTACGAGTACCTAACGTACTAATTTGGCCATATACTAAAGTTTCTCCACAAAGTGTTTTAAATCGGTTAGATAAAGGCAATCTTGAGTTCGCAAGAACTTAAGGAATTTATAAAGGGAAGCGTAAGAATCAGATATAAAAATAAAAGACTACCCTCTTTCAGACACAATGTAAGCTCTCACGCGTATACAGGAGAGAAATCAATACAAGAGAGGAACACGAGATCGCTATTTGGTACTTTTCACACTAATCCTTCTAAATTCCTATATAATTGAGCGATTTTCAAACATTGTTAATGATTTGTTTACCTTCAATTACAACAAGTTCCTTATGTACACAACATCATCACTGTGAAAAGAATGTACCTTCTGAAAGAGACTTTTCATTGAGTTAAGCTTGCCAACAATGAACTTCTTTAAATCTGCTTTTATCGATCTGCTTAACGATGCTGAACACGTTAACAAAGTGATAAATATATTTTTACACAATAAATGCCCATTACGCGTAACAAACCTGCCAGTCGTCCTTTAATAATTAGCACGGAAATTTAACGTAATTATGTTTATTTTTTTTATTTATGCTTTAGTTGATTAAATGTTTTTCAAAATAGTAGTGACGAGAAGTATACAACATTTATAGCTTAATTGGTTTAATAGTTATAAAAAACTTTGATTCGCTGTTCACAGGTCGTAAAAATGTTCATCATCGTCGTATTTATCTTTGCCCTTTGCTGGCTGCCTTATCAAGGATTCTTTATTTTCGTTTATCACCATCGACATTTGACTGAGGCTAGTTACGTACAACACGTCTACTTAAGCTTTTACTGGCTTGCGATGTCCAACACCATGGTTAATCCTATTATTTACTACTGGATGAATAATAGGTGACTCAAACAGATTATTCGCTTTGTAAATGAGACCGTCTGCTTTAAGCGACGAAAACAAGCTCGCACATATATCCCCACATTGAACAGGGATATTGAAATCTGTAGACGTATAGGTATATATAACAGTGAGCTAATGAGTACAGGCTTTAATTGATTATCCAATTATAAGGAATGAGTAGCAAAGGAATGAAACTAAGATTAGAATTGTCAACGTTACGTGTAATTCTTAAAAGATTGATCGGCTGATAGGTCCGTAAAAGCAATTTAACCGCAAATACTGATATATTAGCAGCCTCAACAAAAGCATGTTGAAAATTTAATACGAGCGACATAACGTTGAGTTTCAAGATCGTATGAATCAATTATTGAGTTTAAAATATAGTGCTTATATGATATTAATCTTGATTTACATATATCTATGATAATTAAAAAGTGTCACTTTTCTCGATGGATATCTTTACTAGATTCAAATTATACTTTCTCTAATCAGAATAGATGATCGTACGATGCCTAGGGAAATCTTCTTGTATAAATAAAGAACTTTTATTTGAATTTCTATCAAGTTTGAACACTTTCTAATATTTACAGAGCTCGAAAAAGATCCAGGAATATTTATCTTTGGAAATTTCTTGGTTTTTCTTGAAAGCTTGAAGTATTTGTGGCTCCTTATATTTTTGTAAATGAAATTTTACATAAATCATTAAATATTTCAGGTTTCGAGTGTACTTTCAGCTCATAATATGTAGGTGCTGTTGTGCGATGGGTAGGGAGAACGTGAGAAGCCGACAAATGCAAGAATTGGCAGCCCTTCAGCGCTCGGATCTTGTACGCTGTCATTCTGGTAAGCAAACTAACTTTGAGCGAACTGCTTCTACATTCATGCGACTAATACGTGCATGCACTACAAGTGCAAATAGTTCAACTGGCTTGGTATGGTCTTACTTCCTGATCAACATATCTATCGAGCTTTACGTGTATTGTACTATAGAATTAAAGCAAGCTTTGTCTAATTCAAGTACCTCATTCCACGTTATCGTTTACCACTAACGAATAAATCCTATTAGCACAGTTTGAGCCTTAATGCAGTAGAAACTTTGATGTGTCTCTGTGACAGCTGACATATTGAACTTATGAGCCACATGCGAAAACAGAGTAACAATTTTTCAACTCGATCTCCAGCTATTCTCTTTAATTTCAAAACGAAAATGAAGTAGATACAGTCCCGCGCGTTGGAGGCGAAAGTTTGACATGTTAAATCTGGAATTTAATTTAAATTTTCGTAAGTTCCCAAACCAATTTGCTCATCTAATAGTCGTAACATTAGAATGAACGAATAGGTGTTAGCAAAATAATTCTCCCTCTCTCTCTCTCTCTCTCTCTCTCTCTCTGGAATAAGAGTCCCCAGAAAACTTGATACTTAATACATTATAAGCTTTCTCCAACCAACATAATATAAATTTAACAATTCTTCAAATAAAGATAAACCGAATCACCAATAAATTCCAACGAAGAATTAACATCGATATAATGCTTTCTTTTAGTTTAAAAATGTAAACGAAGTAAAAGATTGACAATAAATCTCTTCATACTTTATCGAGATATCCAAATCCAATAAAGCACAGTAGAGGCATGGACACTGGGGCAGATTCTCAGCTGCCGTTTTTCTCCTTCATCTCTTGGATACGAGATTCTTCTCCTATATTGAAAAAGTCTAAACGTTTTTCCACTGAATCTTTATACAAAATTCTATTAAGTGTGTTTATTCGAAACAAAACACTTATCTTGAGGTAATTTGGGTTTCATAATTAACTGAGCAATTTAAAGTAACTTTTTCAAATGATATATCACCTTCATTCTGCTTCACTTTTAATCAATGATATTTTCATCAAAATATTTTTAAAAATATAATCAAATACACGATACAAGTGGCAATTATAGTTCTCTTTTGAATATTTTTCTCTCGTAATAAATTGTTATCGTCTGAATCACTTGGAACAACAGACCTGTATTGTTTGAGGCTTTTAATTTTTCTGCATATATAACCTTAGCAAGAGCACATTTTTTAGCCATGGTTTCTTAATAAACGACCATGTTGATGGAATTTTATGCAAATTAAAAAATTAGCATTTTTATTGGTAAGACATTTCGAGGTAAAAATGTCTCGAGGCCTTTCTGCACAAGTAGTACCGTAAAAAACGCACTGAAATAAGGTCAATAACTTAATAAATTATCAAGGAAAAATATTCGCAAGAGCTGTGCGGAAATTGGTATCAAACGTTGAAACATAGTTGAAATACTTGTACTCTTTTAGGAATTTAAAAAAAAACTCGAGTGAAGCAAAGAGGTAAGACGAGAATGTTAAAAATGCGTATGTAACTTTTTTTTTACAGGTCGTTTAAAATCGACGTCTGTCAGATGGAGGCACAGTACGGGCGAAAGTCACGTGCAGACTTTTCGGATGAATTCACGTTCGACTTGCGAAAAGTTCCAGTCAAAAGAAGAGGGCATAGCTATAATTTAGAACAGTTTAACTTTGCAAATCAGAAGAATCTAAATGAAACGAAAAAGACACAACGTACGTTTTCGCGTTGTGCTGATTTCAAGAAGAAATTCATCAAAAGAAGATCATTACTGTGCGAAACTTGTGGTGCGATAATGGACCGAGATTACGAATTCGGTTCACAGGGCATAGAATGTAGGATGCGTTTTAAGCTTAACTTTTTCGCAGTGAGCTTAAATTATAATTTTTCTTACAATACTGTACATAAAGCCCTAAAGACGAAAACACTATATCTTATCTTGTCTAATGTAATATACAAAAATCACAATTTTTTCAATCTGGACCAGATCTACTGGATCCCGCAGTATGGAAAGCACCCTTGCCAAAATTGTTACAACGAGATTTATATAATATGTACATATGTAACTCTAACATTTATGTCTAACGCAATCGAATTACTAGAATATTTTTATAATATTCACATTTTTTGTTTAATCGTCGTACAATCTCATTTCTCATGTAGATATTACCTACATAATAAGACCATTACAATAACTAACTTTTGTGAAATCTAAGGAATGTTTAAGTTTTGTATGTATATTATGCTTTGTAAAAAATAAATGTGCAAAATTTGAGAGTGAATTTTCTGTAATTGGATAATTTTCTAATCTCTTTGATAAATGATTCGCGAATTTGCGTTTAGCACGTACTCGTACAAATAGTATGAGGAAAAAGCTGCATGGTCTCCAAACGGTTTTACGCGAATAGGTGGAAGAAACGTTTGCCGAAGAACAAGTGGTTTCAACAGATGCAAGGCGAGGGATTACTGTACTAGAGCGTATTTTCAAGGATTCCAATGGCCAGCTTTAACGACGGTACAAGAACCATCATGGAAGCGACCAAATTAAGCTTAATTTTCAAACTAACAGTGCTAGCCTTTAGTGTTAGGAATTATAGTCGATAAAGTTTAATTATAACCCGTGTCACGCAAAATACAATAATTATATATGACATCAAATTTCTATACCTATTACCATTTAATCATATAAAGAAAGACCAAATAACGTGATCAATTGTTAACTGGGCATGACTCAATCCTCGTCCTGTTCAAAACATTTATGGAATTATACCCTCGAAAAGATCCTTTTTTAATATAGTCTACGTATATACTATAACTTGTCATTTGCATATACGTAAATCTTCAAGAATTATAATTAATTATTTTATAAAGAAACCTTTCGAGAGTTTTTATATTTTTCTTATCAATATATTTCTGTTGAAATAATGTTGACACAGTTCTCTAAAAAATCTATCCTTATAAAGTAATTATTGATATATCATCTTAATATACACTATCGCCTTTTATTACGTCTTTATCTAAAATTATGAATTTATTGAACTTTGTTGAAATTACAAAGCTCTATTGAGCGAATGAAGACCTTTCAGTATTTCAAATTTTCTTTCAGTGTAGAAGTTTCAGGTCCACTTTTCACAAGGACCTTCTACTTTACCTCCGTCATTCAACTCCTTTTGCATTGTTCCCTGTATAATTGTACTTATAATTACTTCTATATTAAAAAAAATATATATATCATTTATTTGCTAAACAATAATAAGCAAAAGTAAAATAGGTTAAACTTTAAAAAGTATTTGTGCATTAAAGCCACTCAAAATGGAATCCCACCAGAAGTAGCACGTGCGTGTGTGTGTGTGACTTAGCATAATCCTATCTGTTCTTGTACCCTTTATCACATATAACGTATGTACATTTCCTCGTCAAGTATTAAAGCTATCTTTGAAAAAGGATACACACTATACACCTATAACTATAACTCAAATCTATTCTCGATTTACTAATAATTAGCCAATAGTATTTTCAATTGAATAATTTTAAGACTGCTGAACAGTACTGCAAAAATGAGCAAAATTTTTCCAAAAAATCCTTATAGCTTCTAAAAAAAGTATTTTTCAAAGATTGTCTTAAAAAACAAATAATTATCTGATCATTTTACGCCTTCCCGAATTAATGATATATAGCTAGTGTTTTTAGTCGTGAATAATGTTTACACATAGTTTCCGAAGATTTCAACTCTACAAAGTTTTATGTTCGTGTAACTTTTCTCTTATTATTACGTAACAATTTCGTGTTTCTAAAGTTTAGCAGCTTGCAATTTTTCAAGAATCTTTCAGAATATTATAACGATAGATATATATATGTATATACTGTCTTTGCTTCATTTTATTTGTTAAAATTTGTTGGGGTGGGCTAAACGCCATGCTCAATAAGGAGGCATCAAGGTCTAGACACGACCCTGATCTTTGACTCCATTTACTTACTCTTCCTTTAGTCTCATATTTACCGCTTTATCATGGCTGTCCTCTAAGTAATTCGCCCTCATCTATATTTTCCACGTACATGCCCGATGGCTATTCCTTTATATACGAGAGAGCAGTGGCAATAGTCACGATAAGTCAGAAAAATAAAGTTATATGTATACGTATAACAGGAAATGGTGAGGGAAGGGTAATATGAGCAATAAGAGGAAAAATGAAGCGAGAAAGAGGAATATATATAGTATATTATTATATAAGTTCACTGTGGAGCATTTTCCAAAGCGCACGTAGGATTCTGGCTAACAAGTAGGTTGAATTTAATCCACGCTTCTTTTCTGAGAGAATAGAAGAGGGAGACAAAAATATGTATAGATAGACAGGTAAATAGAAAGAATAAGAGAGAGAGAGAGAGAATAAAGTGAATAGCGAGAAAATAAGAAAGAAAGGTATACCAGCAGGTGTACGTGTCAATATCATCACAGCTTTCTCTGCTTTGCAAAAAGCCAAATAATCATTTTAGCCCAACGTCACGTTCACGGCTAGCATATATATATTTCTAATAAAGTTTCTTCATATTTTGAAAATTTGTGCAAATCAAGGAAGCTATTGTTCGTTAACACGCATACAATTTCTATAACAACGAAATTTTAATTATTGGAATGTATTCATTGAAATATACTTAAAATTGATTCATTTTTGACCATTCTAAAACCACGCTTACCTATATATATATATTATACATATAGTTCTGACAATTTCAACCTCAAGTCATTCTTTTGATTAATTAATTCAACCTATTGTTTAAAAGTTGTGTGTATAGATTAGTGTGTGTACGTGATAAAAAGTTAAATTTGACCAATATTTGCATATGCTACAATATAGAAATATCCTTATGCTCCTTATACAAATTGTATTCGTTAGAAGAAGAAAAATTACGCTTAATTGTGATTGTAACCTCAAGTATGATAAAGCATAAAATTATCTCTTGTGACAACAAAACAATCAATTAAAGGTAATAACAATAGACGTTGCAGAATTTATTTCATTAATGCTTATCTACGTTATTGCTTTAAGTGTGCAAATATCGAGTTTTAGTAGAAGTTTGATAAAAATGAATTAACACGTTTTCACCGTGAAATTGTAGAAATAATCTGCAGATAGACGCTTAAAAAAGAGATATTACGTTTTCGATGAATTGGTATTAATATAGTTTAAAATAAATCAATGAATTGATGTATTATTTATCTATCTTTCCTGAAACTTGGAAATGGCAGTTGATTAGGGTTTAAAAGATAACAAGCATTCTCGGTAATTCGATTGAAAAAGAAACGACTTTAGAGCATGCACTAATTCACCCGATTCACCTTCAGTTTAATTAAGGATTAAGGAAATAATACTCAATAGGACTTTTCAACCCTTTATAGTTAATCCAATAGAAGTGCCTTTATAATAAAGTAGTTCGATCAATTTATTGAAAATTTTAGGAATTTTTATAAAAGTCTGGCATATTTTAACGAAATTCTCTATTTTTTTTATGAATACCAAAGATCCAAATATTGTCAGGTTTTATACATTCGCATTGTTCCCTACAAGCAACGAAATAGTTTGCATTATTGCGAATAACTTGAAATCAGTTAAGCGGATTACATTGGCAGGAATCATAGCTTATAGTTTTACCCGTTAAAATCCATTTGGAATCTAATTTTATTAATAGCGTCAATACTCGTGCGAAGGTGTCACGTATTTATTATCGTGAAGATAAATTAAGGTATACAGAATTATATTCACTGGTATAACTTCCTGAATTCTATTAAGGATCACCTCAAATGAAAAGTCGATTAAATACGAATTGAAATCAGACAGTTAAGACATGCAATTTTTGTTTGTATGGTATTCAATCTATATAGGTGTTTCTAAAATGTTATTTTAAAATTAAATTCAATATTTTTGTCCCCTTTACTGTATTTTTCGTAATAACTATTTTAAGCTAGCATAATGGAAGAAATGTGTAATAAAATAATACCTATTTATATATGTAAATTAACCTTTTGAATTGGAAAATAATATTTTAAACAAATTTCATGGGAATAGCACCAAATCTGAATCTTATATTTCTTTATTCAGTTAAATGCTGACAAGTATAAATATTAATCTTTCCATAAAAACATTACATATCTCTTAACATCTACGGGTAAAGTACATTGCGATATTTACAGTATGCAGTTTAGCTAATGACGCAATTAAGTTTGCTTCCTCTATTTATAATTATTATACATCCTTCTAACTGTAATTTCCATCAGAAATTGGACAATTAATTAAATTCTTTAAGAGAAAGATGGATACCGATATTACTGAGCGGCTTCGTCTGAAATTATAGTTTTCAAAAAACAAGGTTGTTTGAAGACCGATAGCAATTTCAGCTTTTGAATCTTTACAGAAGTATAGTTTAGATAAAACAGCGAAGATTTTCAAATAACGATGTTTTCGAAAATCAAGGTTTGAAATAAAACCTCTTTGTAATATCAGTATAAAGTCTTGCCTTTAAGAATCTAACGAATATCAGTCAAGAATTTCAGTCTAATACAATGTATAAACTATATTTAATGTCACTTATAATCAGATTTTAATTGATAAAATTCATATAGAAAAACAAAAGGAGGTAAAAAAAAGAGAATACAATAATAATTTAAATTATCAAGTTGTGGCAGTGTTCAAGTTTAGTCATTTGATCAAATTCTTAAAAAAAGCTTAATATATACATATAATAAGTTTTAAGCTCCATCATTAACTTATTGAAAAACCTTATCGAGCTCTGTCAAAGAAACAAATATTTTCTAATACCTAGATAGTATTATAACTGTGTCTCCTATACGATCTAATTAAAAATCTGTTTTGACAAACATTGTTAGATATTCTTTAAAGATTGTATTACCGTAGAGACGTTTCCATGCAATGCTTCAGGGTAACTATGTTTAAAACTGTTAGAATAATAACTACAAGTATGTGCTGTATGAAATCTTTTTGCAACACAGGAAAAACATAAGATACTTTCATTATTCCTTGGCAAAGAATAAAAAGAAGATACCACATTTATATATTTGCAAAACATATACAGAAGATAGTAAAAAAATATTAACACTAAAGCTACCATTCAGCGTTCAAATTTCTGCTTTCTAAATATAAACACACCTGTATAAACATTTTTTAGGTAGGTTTAGTGCTAAATTCGCACATGTAGACTAATTTGGATAAAATCTTATCTGGTTTTGGCACGATAATATGCGACGTTCCAACATTTTCTTTTACATATAGAATAATCACATTACATATAAATATGTGGTTCTTTAGATCGAAATAGCTTGAGTGCTCATATAACTAGTAAATATTGTTATAATACATATTCTTATTAATATTTGTTCATTTAATTTATATTGGTCAAGCATCAGTAATATATTTCTTTTTTCTTCAAAAATATACAATATTTACATAATTGTTCATACCGATTGAACTGAAAAAGTGAACGATAACTAGAACATCAGGCATAATCTATTAATTTTTATGTACCTTGAAAAACAAATAGACAAAGTGATGTGTAAATAAACAAAAAACAAATATAACATTTAAAACATTTTTATTGAAATAAAATCAAGAGAAAAGTAAAGTTAATAATTTCTTAAAAGCATTATTGCAATAGACATGGCGTAAAAAAGGTAGTAAATTATATATAGGTATATTATAATAAAATTACAAAATTAATTAGATTAAATGTTCTAAATCAATAAATTTAAAGTAAGCAGTGTGTCTATGCTGCAACAAATTAAAAAAAAACAAATTTACATTTTCAATTATGTTTCTGATTAAACAAAATTTTGAGATAGCAAATTAGTTCTAACGCTTTAATCTCAGAAATAAGGTACTGACCTTTTTCGTCAAAATATCACAAGATAACGCAAATGAATGAAATAAATTATTGTAGTATCTGTTTCTATATATCGTCGAAGATAGTATTTTGTCATTTAACTGTTAGTTTATTTTACATAATTTACAATATTTTATATTTTATTGAAAATGATTAATGAGATGGATAATCACATTCTTTTTTATCGGAAAATAGCTGTTAAGCAAGTAAAGAATGTATTTTTCAAATTGGTCATTGAATAGCAGAAGACAACAAATCCAATAAAACGATTGATCTATTTATGAAATGCCATGTTAAGAATCATTTGATAATTGCTCATTGATTATCTTCCTTTCAGGAATATCATATAAAGATTTGTAATACATTATACTCGCAAGTAAAATATATTTTTATATTTTATATACCTATATATATATTTTTATCGTTTTTAAAAAATTTGTTGTCAAAAAAATAGAGTAATTAGAATTGCAATTATCAAATAATTCTGTTGCATATTCTGATTATTTTCTATTTTATGAATGACGTTTGAAAATATTATCTAATTTCTTATATCGCTTTTACCGGTTTACACTTAACAATTAAAGCAGTTTTATACTGCTGTAGACGATGTGCTTCATAGAATTATATAATTATCTAGGTACAATATATTTTCTATTACGTCGTAATATATCTTATAATTAAAAAAAGGAGATTAATTTATACACAATTTGATTGATATAAGTTTTACAAAAAGTAAAATAGACACTTAGACTGTTTAATATAATAGAGAATGAGCATAATTAAAACATAATCTATATATAATAAGTTAAAAATAATTCTAGATTTACATGATCCGCAAATTCTTAAAAAAACAGTTTAGCAAGAAAATCGGATCAGGTTAACAATTTAAGTTAAGAAAACGATGTAAATGTTGAAACAACGAGGCTTAGCAGTTTCTGTTTCCTTTACATGTAAAACTAAAATTTCAAACATTAAAAATTGGTTTGTTTATTATACTATTTAAATTTGACCGAGTAAATGAAACTAGACTATGTCTACAAATTATACAAGATTTGATAGGCAGAAGAAATAACTAATAAAACATTTTAAAATTCTCAAAATGGCAATAATATTACAGTTATTGCTATGCCCGTCTTTGATATATCACTTTTAAAAACTCGTGATAATAATGTACAATCGTCAATTAACTTAAAGTTTAAACGAAAAGTTATAAACATTAATTAAAACCACAGATTAATATCTTGAAGTCATGTTAAAGCATTTTTGTCTAAATGGGACATATTTAATCAAGTGAAAAAACAATTAATATAAGCTATAGGATATTACACGAATTGTGATTATTTTCATGAAGTAACATTTTTTATCCAGGAGAATAACTATAACAATGAGACACAGTTTTTAAGAGTAAGTTTCGTCCTTGAAGCATATCGGAAATTAATTTGCAAATAATTCATGAAAATATGTACGACATCCTTTCACTTTGTATTCTTATATTACAGTTTAAATTATCGTTTATACTTCTTATACGCTTGTAGACAATCAAGATACAAATCTATTATATAATATAGAAAAAAAAATCATCGTTTTAAATTTTAAAAAAAGACGGACCAGCCGTTGTTCGAGACTTTTTTAAAATTTAAAACCAATGACTTGTGTATTTCTCAAAATGATTCCAAAGTAATCTTTTCGCTAAAATTTAATTATTTATCTGCAAAGTTCAATAAAAAATAGGAAGTTTTATGCCGACACGTTCCGTAAAGTATAGAATTTAAATTTTAAAGCTAGATACGCAAGAAGTTGCTGAATGGCAATAAGAATTCTGAACTTTTGAAATCCAATAATTTCTCTCTCTCTCTCTCTCACTCGAAAAAAAAAAAAAAATTAAAAATATTTTAATATTTGATTATACAAATAGCGCTTTGTATAAAGTTTTACTTGTTTTAAATATTCAATACATTTTCGCAAGTCCTGTGATTCTCATATTTACAGCAACTTTTCTTCTCGTTTATACTCATATACATATTCTTATACTAATGATAGTTCTGAGGTAATATTATTCCAATTATTTATTCAACAAATACAATTTGCTTGGCGTTTATTATAATAATAGTAGCTATAATATAGCATAACTATGCCAGTTCTACCTCAAATGTTGATATCTTAAGGGGGGAGCACAAGGGGTAATATTAGTGTTTCAAGGGAGAAGGGATTTCCGACCAGTGCACATCCCTAGAGGCAGGAAAAACCCTAAAAGCTGCCGCATCTTCCCTCGACGCCAAAAATCTCCGATAATAAAAACTCAATAAAAATGTTTCTTACCTCTCTTCAAATGAGCACAACATATTTTCAATTTTTTTTCGATTCATGACATAAATCAATGGACTTTCCTCGTTTCGCACATGTCTCAGTGCATATATGTTTGAACGTCCTTTAATATTTGGTTTATTTTTATTTGCAAAAGATTTATGTTTTTATAATACTATTTGAGACTACAGAATTGTTGACTGAGACTACATAATGAGAGGGATAATTATATTTCTCAATAAAAACTAATATTTTTATATGATTCGACTCTGTGTTCTAACTTGTGCCCATTCGCACCTGTACATTTAGACCCTCGCACAACGGGGCAAGCACATCGATTCATCTCATAAAACTAAAAAATTGTCTTGTAAATATTTTAAAGGATATAGGTAATTTGAACAGAGAAAATAGTAATTTATCTGATTTTTATCTGGACCCGTGCATCAAAGGAGGTGGCGACAGCCCTTTTAGGGTTGATCTTACCTATAGTGATGTGCACTGGGTGGCAGGTTCCTTCCCCTTATAACACATATTTCTATCATCGATCCTCCCCTTCCCTCCCTACATATCTACATTTGATTCAGAACCAGATCCTCCCGTGACGAAACTCCCTTGTCTCATATGCCCTCTCGAGAGACTAAATTTGCGTGTAGGATCTGTATAGTTAGACTACGGTAGTTTATCGATCACAATCATCTTACAGAGTCATAGAGCAGTAATAGCCAGCATTATTTTATCATCGATTGATAAATGCAATGTAAAAAAGGATTTACACAATGCTCCAATTCTTTCCAATGTATTTAACCAATTCGAATTAAAATGTTGAAATCAGTCCTAAAAATTAAAAAAAAGGATACAAAAAAATATTTACCGACACAGATAATATACCTATGTAGGATAGGTCGCGCGTAAATAAAAATCGATTTTTACGATAGACTTTGAGTTACGCATGTATGACATGTATACGCACACATTGATATGAAGTATTTCATTAAAGAAATGTGTTTACGTTATATTATAATCGGTGTAAATGCATTATCACGCTTACTATAATTGGCAGCCTTGATGATTAAATGAAGAAAAAAAGTATAACGAATATGGGGTATCATAAGAGAGTTAAATGGCTAGTAAATTCCACGATATTGGGATACTTTGTGCGTGAATAAAGGCAAAAGGAACGTGTCGGCAAGTAGTGAAGGATCGATACATGCTTGAGGTGGCTGGCTCAAGCCGAACGATTTAACGACCAATTGGAGCAAGCGAAAATTATTGTGTTTACAGTAGTTGCGTGTTACATGGCTTCTACCGATTCCCCTCTTCTGACCATGTGGGTACAGTGTGTACCACGAGTTTATTGGCTTATTGTGCGGTGAAACTGCTTGCTGCGATCACCGCGCCCCCACGACATCTCGTCGATCGACTTTATGGCTCGCGACGACACATTCTTCGTCCTATCCACGCGAAGCTTTAAACCAGTCAGCGCGTCGCATTTCCCTTTCCTTCTTCTCTCACCCTAGATTCTCTCTGGACTCTCATCCACCCCCCCCCCCTCCCCAATCCCTCCACTCCTTCCCCTTTTTCCATCCCGTTACCTCACAATCACGCTCTTTCTCACAATCATTCACGCTCCTGCTCGCTTCCTCTATTCATAGAACATATCGACTCCCAATTTAAATAAAAACAAGTAAGATTTTCAAACTACCAATTATCGACTGCAATAATTCTTCCACGCGATTTAACATTTCAAGCTACTCTATACGCTACATTTATCTGGCTACTCCGCCATCCATTAATTGGGTAATCGAATGGATGGAGATTTTTAAGAGCAATACGAGGATTACTTTTCACATTTTAATATCATCAGCTATATTAATCAACGGACTTAAATTGATAAACGTTCAATCCAATAAAAAATGAAAACAACCCTCTGTATGAATTATGACGCGTCCGATATATCCTATGAATTTTTTTAATTAACTCCTGTATTCTGGAGTTAATTCAAATATTTATTTTGTATAGTCATTATATTTGCTTGCCAAACAAAAGAGTTTAAGTATTTCATTTTTTAATTTTATAAATTTATAAAACTCTGCCATTTTACAATAATGTAATAAATCATAGTACTTCTTGCCGAAAGAATCTCAAATCACAATTTTTCACGTGACGGATTATTTTCATATACAATGACTCTTTTTGATTCTAAATAAGATTGATCCAGCACATGTAACGTAACGACTTCGTATTATTAAAATATTTGCTATCACAAAATTTTGTCTAATTCTGTACACGTATGTATAAGTATTACAATATTGACATACTTGTCACTTTCACTCTCAATTAAATTGTACAATTGGTATATTTTATCGAGCACTCTCAACTGGATCAACTTTTAGAAGTCAAAAGCCATGCACTCGTTTATTGGACGGTAGTGTACCACTTGAAAGTACAATATTCTTCGCCATGATTTGTTGAAAGATCCGAGTAAATATTTACAGTTAGCTAGGATAAATAAGCTTCGAAACGCGTTTGTCGAACCCTCTGACATAGAGTAGAAGGATAAACGCCAGTCAATGACTATACCAAAAAATATTAAGTTATAGCTGGCAGGAGCTCTTTGATCTAAAAGGTGTGTTTCGTCGATTTTCACTGCGACCAAATTCTTCATGAAGAAATGTGTCGATCCAGTAGTAAAGCTGCTGGACTCGTGCCAAGATCGTTCATGATCTTTTTCCTCGATCAACGTGATGGGTTAGCATCTATGAATATAAGATGCTACACTGCCGTGGGGGCTCTTGATTGTCAGTGCCACTTTGCTTTTTGCGCAAATATATCCGCACGTAGATTTTGCGCAAAGCAAATTCCCAAAATCTGTGAATACAAGAAATTTATTAGAAACATCCAATTATAGCGATATGATTTTCAAAGTTTCGCTATATAAGCCATAGCCTCTAGCGACTATAACAAATGAAAATAATCAAGAAGCAAGAATATATTGCTAACGCTATCAATGAATACTACCGCATTATCCATATACAATTTTACTAACCAATGAATACGACGATTTATTTAAAACTTCATTATTATTCATCCTGCTATAATTTACTCTCTAATGAAATTATATCCAATATTATAAGAGAAACATTAAAAATGATAATCCATTAATGAAATGTTGTAGTACTGTGTATCAAATAAATTAGCTAAATTGCGAATGGTGTATCTAATTACGAAAGGTAGTAAAATGCATAGTGTATAGGGTTCATGCTTTAGGAACCATTGGTGTAAGGTAACGTAGGAGCATACACAGAGAGGGAAATAACAAACTACCTGTGCGAAAGCCGTACAAACAGCGCCACTTGCTATACCAAGGAGATTTCGTTCTATCCATTCTTCGCCAGCTTGAATGCATCCTTTTTCGTAAATCACTTTGGCGACTTCGAAGTTCTGAAAAACAAATGTAGTAATTGGCTATTTTGCTTACCGTGCGTTCTGCATCGTTAGTGTGATGCCTGTTAGTAGTTGCCAGTCCGGATCAATGTGTTAGTAAGAATGATAACTCATTGTCAGAGCGAAGGATAACAAGCAAGAAGATGAGGTCATAATAATTTCTGTCAACCTATGCTTTTGACAATGACGTCATCTAACTTTTCGAGCAAGAGAACCTAATTTAGATTCACGACAAATCTGTACCTGACGAAAGTATAATATTAAATTGAATATTTTTGTTGAACATTACATCTACTTTTACAGTATGCACCTTCTGCTTTGGATAATATTTTATTATTCGAGTATCATGGATGTTTATGGAATTGCTCTTTTACTTTAAATCCAAAATATATCGGTTCACCGTTGTATTACGTCGAATTTTCGATTCGGAGAGCATCAGACGTGCTGAAGCAATAGTCTGATATATGAGATGGATACCTCTGCTGTCTGTAAATGGGAATCTGGCTACTTTGTCAGGATAACGTAAGCCAATAAACAGAGGGCCATGGAAGATATTCTCAAAGCTTCTCTCTGTCTTTCAATATGCTGAACTGTTAGCTTGAGAGTAACATTAATCGCGAAAACCTTTCAATAACTTTGCTTCGTATTCATTGTTTTTTCATTTATGTAACTAATTATTTACAATAATAATAACGAAATGTATTTAAAAACAGAAATCAAAATTAAATATAAATGACAAAGCCCAAAATAACGGTATTCGCATTTGAAGACAATATTGAGCGGGTCGAAAGTTCCACGTGTATATGTAATTACCAGCACTGGAGCATAATCATTCAAAAAGCTAAATTAGCTATCAATGTAATAAAAAATTTCTTTAACTTGGGAGCTCTGCTACATCATAACCTTTTCAATATTTTTCACTCTTTAGAACGATAAAGGTATGACATATAGATTGTTGCATTACTTTCCAGATTCCAATAGAATTCCAATGAATTATAATTTCTAATAAATTAGGTAGTGCTGGGTCTACCACTTGTATCCAAATGATTTTTTTCGTTTATAAGTATTGCTTATAATATTTAAGCTTTCCACGAGAATGAAATAAAACGCTACCGTGCTTCGTTCCATTATTAACGTAATCCGACTTTAGTTTAAAGCTTAAACGTTAAAGTACCATGTACTCACCCTCGTAATAATGGATCATCGATAAAATCAGGTTGAACATTTTGTGTGATAATATTTAGTTTTTAACATTTATGGCGTTTCAATGCAAGCAACATCATAGACGCTTAATAATAAGATTATTGTTTATGGCATACAGGAAACTAACATTTAGAGGCAGAAAATTGTGAAATGCAACTGGATAGCTTGTGAGTTCCTTTTACGTACTATTGTTTATTTATGACCACGATGAATATTAGATTTAAATTTTCAGAAATTCGGGAATTAAATGTAAAAGGAAAGCAAGTTACCTTTCGTAACATATAGGATGTTCATAAAGTCCCCCCCTCCTCCTATTTTTTCGTAAAGTATGCACTTTTCAAAAACATAAAAAGCATGTGTCTTTATGGTTTTCCTAAACTTTCTTTAAGATGATATTCATTTGGACTTTAAAAGGTCATGCACCGATCATATGAAGGTCCAACCGGTTTTTTTAAACGGATCCTCTATTTTTTATTACACACTCTTATAGCATATCTTAAAATCTTTCTAAATTCTATGTGAATTTATTATTTCAGAAAGTCATTCACTAGGTATTCCAATTTGAAATTGCATATATAAATATATGAGTTTGACTGAAGTACTGTGCGCGACATCAGCTTATGCACGCGTATATAATCGCTTATCTACTTATAACTTCATATCGCCTTTTTTACAGAATGATTGAATGAAATGAGAAATTCACATAATGCTTTTGAAAGTTCCTGAGATAAGCTACAAAAATATGTAATAAAACTTAGGGAGCTTTATTTAAATTAATTAGTTTGACGTTTATATGACCTTTCAAAGGCAAATGATTACCATCATAAAATAGTTTAGAATAATAAATAACAAAACATGATTGCAAATTTTTCTGAAAAGTCCATATTTTTCTTAAATAATATAAAGGAGGCTTTACGAACATTCTGTATATCTACATAGTAATGCGTGCAGATCTAACAAGTCTGACAAAAGGAAGTAAAAAATTGATAAGGCCGAAGTTCAAACTTTCACTAGTCTTAAAACTGAGCATTCAATTTGAAAATTGTCATTCGTTAATGGATTCCAAAAATTAAGCGTATATTTTATTTTCGCTAACTATATAGCCAGTTGAAATTTTTGCATGTTTTTAAATAGGATAGAAAAAGTATTAATGATGTTTATAAATTATAAGATATTCTCTTAAATTTTAACCATCATCGTGCTACATGCATAGAAAATCCACAGTAAGAATTTAATAAATAGGTATAGTAGTATTACTACAGAGAGAGAGAGAGAGAGAGAGAGAGAGAGAGAGAGCAGGAAGCTCGAAAAATTTAACTGGACTTTTAGATTCTTTATTCTCATACATATTGACCATAGCTTTTAAGGAAGTTGTAAATTCCACTATAATGCACTATACATGAGTATAGAGTAAAAAGGACTCTTTGAAGTAAAAGCTGCTGTTTTTTGTCCCGCGTAGGAAAGTTTGAACGTTTCGACGAAATCGATAAGAAGTAAGGAGGATAGGAATAATAAGGAGAACATTACAGGTCGTTCAAAGGTAAGGCGAGATATGTGGAGGAGGTACATAGTTTGAAGAAAAAGAAGAGAAAGACGATTTTCGCCTAAGTGAAAGAGTACCTGTAGAACCATCGTGCTGACAACTGTGCCTGCAACAGGCACAAGGTTCAATTCCAGCCATTCTTCGCCTGCCCTTAGGCAGCCTCTTTCGAATATACTCCTCTCTCCTGTCTGCATTCCCCAAGGGTAAACAGAAATGATTTAAAAAAAACGCCACAAAGGATTTGCTTCAAAGCTTTAGTATTACGCCGTCGCGCGTCTGCAGTGTACTGATAACACGAACAAACATCGATATCACGGTAGTACTACTTTTCAGAATGTGCTCCTGCAGGACCCCCGGAGTATGCGAAAAACGACCGGTTCTTTCTACAGCCTCTCGGTAACTTAAATGCGATTAGACTGGCGAAGAAGTTTTCGGCTAATATGGTCCAAGTCTGCACGCGAAGAAAGAATTCGTAACGCTATAAACCAGTTTAAAAGATAAATCGAGACGTGCTTACTTTAAAGGATTAAGATTATTTTCGGCCGAGATAAAATGTAAATTGTTGCAATGAGAATCTACAATAGTACATACAAGTTAACATTGAGATTTAGTAGGCTAAACTGCCTTCCTTCGCACATTATGCGTTTGAATTGTGAACCTTATCTCTCTTCTTTGCGTTGAGATAATTTTATCTAATTGCACTCCTTGCATTACAAAGCTAGGACCAGCTCAAGCATTTAAATTAACCAGCTAACGTTCATTACACTATTTCTTACGGGTTTAGTTAGTAGTATGCTTGGACATAATGCTCTACACAAATTAGATGGTGGTAGTTGCAATAATATTTTCCTTCATTCACGACAATATTGGTCTAAATCAATGTATATAGATATAAATATATATGTCTAATTATTTAGCACAAAGTCTTCAATCCGACTCTAGTCGTTGAAGCGATTACTTGGCAACGATCAAACTACTCCTAAAGCAGAAGGCGACTAATGCGAGAGCCCTTATTGCTGGGTTCACTCATTTTCCCTTTAATTAAGACCCCTCAATTCCTTGACATTAATCGCTTTTTTCTTCCTTTTGCATCCGACAATCCGATATTGGAAATCGCCATTCGTAATACAGGTGAACTGTATCGCAATTATTATCTCGTTCATTTTTCATCAAGACTTAAAAGTTAATTAAAACTCGCAACAATAAATGCTTATCTTATAAGCATTGAATTTATATTTTTACTGTTATAACGGATCATTAGATGATTATTGTAGAACAATTATATGAGAACATATAACTATGGATAATTTGTTGAGGAACCAAATAAAGTGACTATATTGAATGAAATGAAACAGCATGAAGGGTGTTTCGGCTATTTTCAAATGTATTATATATGATTAGTGCTGTCTCGAAATTTCAGAAAAATGTAATCAAGCAATATGTGAAATATTTTCCTAAGCTATATAATTATATTTTGTTTTATAAGGAGTTAATATTTTTAAAAGCTTGGATAACTATTCTTCAATTAATGCAAAGAGACGAGAGTATGAATTTTCTTATTTATACTTACATAGCTAGATTTCCGAACATCGTAGCCACACTGTTTGTTCTTAATAATTTCCTAAAATAAAAGATATTTTTGATCTTAATTACGACTGCTTAAAAATATGATTCGATATTAGTATACAATTATGTAATGTATTAAGGAAGATAAAGAGGGCAAATAATTACATTAGGTTTTCGCTTGCAACAGCTAAAAGGCACGCCGCAGGCTTCCCTTGAACCAATATCACTCGACGAACAATTGAAGTAGTTGTTCCTATCCCAATCTTTCGGACCTTCGATACCACAGCATTGCAACTACAAAAAAATTAAGAATCTTAATTTTACGAATAAATACAGCGTACATTTGAACCATGAAATGAGCAACTTGAGATGCAGCAATGACTTAGACAACGACACTTGTGACATAACCAATATCCTGAACTTATAGCTGAAAAGAGGATATGTGTTTCTTTCGATAAATCCCACATAAAAAGTGAAGTTTAATTATAAAACTGCATAGTCCTACACTATATTACAGATTATATTGTAACACATACCCAATCTTCTTGAATCCAATCAATGAGATTTTGTTGATCAGGATCCTCCCGGTAGTGGATGATGAACGCTTGGAAGCCCCCTGTTGCTTGTGACTTAATCTATAGACAAAGTAATAAAATACACATGAAAAATTATTCGACTTCTTTACACTATCTGCACATGCATATTGGATTATTTATTTTTTATTAATAAAGTCTCATCAGCATCAATGATCATTAGCGACTACTGTTAGGCTAAAGGCACAGAATTATCTCCGTAATGGCATCCAATACAAGTCGGTTACATCCGTTACGCTTACGGCAAAACGTATAAGTGCCATTACGGATAATCCTGCGCTTTCAGCCTGGCACTTGAATACGTTCAAATTATAAATACTGAAAATTATTAATAATTAATATGTTATAATATTCTTATAAAACTTTATACTACTATTTTCAATTAATATTGTCTGATTCATTGAAATACTGTAATAAAAATAATTCTTAGATTACATTCTGTAGAAACTTTACCCAGTCTTTAAAGATGAAACCTAAGACACCTGCGGTCATCTCCAATAGCAGCAAAATTGCGAGAAATATTGCATACTGAAAGAAAAGAGATTTATTCAATAATTATAATCTGACATAACAATGGAAAAAAACTTGTTTTTTCTTATTTCACTGAATACTAAATATTCAGTCTGTATTAAACTAAAATAAACATAATAAGTATATATGCTATAGCCATCACTCCTATTATTTATTAAAATATTTGATACAACTAAAGCGTTTAACGGGATCCATTAAATGAGCAAATATTAAAGGGTAAACTATAATTTTTCCAAAGATACGGCTAAATGAACTAGAAAGTTGATTAAAGTTTGAGTTTGGAAAGTTATTAAGCAGTTAAAGTAATCCTAAAGAATCTAAATGAAGTTTTGGTACTTACTGCAGCTAGGAGGCACGTATTTTCCCTGAGTGCACCGACACACCCCGTAAATCCAATGATGAATGTCACTGTACCTGCAATCAAAAATGGATATTAGAAGACAATCTAAAAGCTAAATATCAAATTAATAAATAGATATACTCTCTGAAATCCCATGCAGTCTTATGAATACTTATAATATGATCAATCTTAATCGCAAGCATTATTTAAAATAAAACTATGCGGTGTGTCCTATTTTTAAGTATCTACTTAAATTCTAGCTTGAAATTACATTTTGCGAGAAAATACTTGACATAAAATTTGTTATGCTTAAGCGAGGGCACAAGAATATGTAATTGTTCTGATCTCAAAAACTCTTTAAAGAATATATATATGTCGATGGTCACATAGAATTTCGTCAACGAGACTCCTTATTATTTTATTGCATATTCTTCTTGCTTATCTCAAAAGAACTTTCCAAACCTCTAAATGAATTTATCGTTTTCTGCAGGCGTTTGCTAGATATTTCGATTTGAAATTTCATAGTTTTGTTTGGCTGAAGTAGTATGCGCGACTGCTACACATTCTCACGCGAATTCGCTCACATACCTCTAATTTCAAACTCAAATAACTCGTAAAGACGTGGATGAAATGATGAATTTATAATGTGTTTTAGAAAGCTTTTGCGATAAGCTGCAAACATTATGCTATAAAGAATAGATGTTATCATTTAAAAACTCAATATGACCTTCATACAACCAGCATCAAATGCCCTTTCAAAGTCAGAAGAATGGGAAGATTATGTCAGCTTTCAAATTAAATAGCTTTTATTTGAATCATTTTTTCATAAAACGTGCTTTGCAATAGATATTTTAAATATTCATTTAAAATGTGACATTCTTTATACGTATATATCTAAATTAAACTTCAATTTGCTGTCAAAGATATTGATGAAGAAAATTTGATCATTGGCAAAACGACAGTAATATAATATCTGTATATTAAAAAGATATTGCCAAGCGCTTGAGAATGGAGAATGTTTTCCTGAGAAGAAGCTTTTGCGATAAATTCCAACTCAGATAGGTGGACGAGCGTACAGAATTCCTGAGGACTCGGAGGGTCCGAAATAGCAGAGATAAAGTTTTATGGTGCAGCTTGAATCGGTATAAAACGAGGGGTAGAATGCAAAGAAAATGAGGAAAATGCATCGTATTTGATCAAGCAGGCGAGTTCAAACAATCAATGCTATTATTTTTAAGGAAATCAACCAGAGTTCTTTGTTACATAGGAATGCATTCGTTCGATCGATTCCTGAATTAAATCAAATCCAGAAATATGGAAATTTATTGAAAATTACAAAAATATTATTGTCATATTTAATATGCATGTTTCACCAAACAAGAGCAACGTATGCACATACACATGGCGTATAGGAAAATATTATATATATATCTATATATATTTATACAGCAAACATGAAAAACAATCTTGCATATATAACGCATATACAGCATATGCCGCCAACTGCAATATTCTCCTCTCATGAAATAATGGACAATTAATTAAACCACAAACTCTTTTCGTTATATATCATACAATTTTAAGTAATTATGGAATAGCCTTGCTAATAATTATATTTTCTATAATTTTTTCTATTGAGTAAAATGTCTACTTGAAATGTTTCTCATTAGCAATTGTTCAAAGGTTTTCTTTCCTTCCACGTGATGATATAAAAAAACATTCTTTTCTTAACCAGTATCCTATTTATTTTCGTACACACTTAGTGAAAAGAATTTCACATGTATACAATTTAATTAATATCGAGTAATTAAAAATAACATGCTCGACTACACAGTGGAAAGTGATATATGTCAATTTTTTAAATTATATTTCATTTTACAATCGTTAATTTGGAAATCCTTTTGGAGTTGCTGGCATTTTGAAGGGTCACAAAGAAAGGTCAGTGAGGAGAAATCGGTCTTCTTGCGTCTGTTAATACTCGAGTGGTCCCCGGTGGGTGCTTCTTGTTCTTCTGGCATCGAGCTGGATCACGTGCAAATTCGATTTGACTCGGCTACTCACGAAAGAGGATAGAGGAGTTTCGGTGAGAGAAAGGATAAGGGCATACTAAGGCGAGGGTGAGAGAGAGAGAGAGAGAGAGAGAGAGAGAGAGAGAGAGAAATGCTTGAATCGGTCGCACAGAGATTCCTGATTTCTCACTATTACATTTGGCTGAACTGAGGCTAACCGCTCATGGGTTAGCTTCACGGGACAAGACTTTTGAAATCCCTGAATATATTTCCGGCAATCCAACCTACGACATGCTTCTAGTTATTTTCACCTTGTATCTTACCAAACAGATCGTCATGGTTATATACATAATCAATTGGAACAAATTTTTCACTCATTCCAATAACTATAATCCTCTCTTTTATCCATCTTATAACACGTACCTATAGCAAACTTATAAACCCCAGTCAAAATATACATAAAGTTTAATTTTGAATTAAATTAATTTTAGCCCAATCACACGCATAATAGATGTTAATTCAAAGAATGTTTTAAAAAAGAGAAACTTAATTCTTTTTTCAAGTTTTCTAAAAAACTAGGTCATGCTTTTCCACGAGGGAATTATCGTAATTACTATAAATCGAAGCTCAAGCATATTGCATAAAATCATTGAAAATTGATTTGATTTTTCCGTTATTGAGTCAAGCAATTCAATACTGAATACACCGAAGTTTTTGTTTTCTAATTATTGTTGGTTTAATTTTTAACCAAACCAATTTCTCTATATAATTAAAGGGAATCCGTATGACATTACAGGGCAATAAATTTCGGCAGTATTCTCCAGCCTTATTTCTTGACAGATTTTTAATTCATCATAGTGTTTCGAAAGCGCCAAAAGATTTTCTAGGGCAGTACGTTGGAAAACATATAAATTTGTATTTATGGTTTTTAAAATATCAATGTAATTATTCAAACAATTTTTTTATTTTCTCGTTTTAAAAATAAATGTCAACATACTTCCCTGCATAAGCTTCTGGCGTTTCCAAAACCATTCAATAACATAAAAATCCGTCGAAAAATACCGCTGAAACTTGAAAAATAGGTTTAATTTTCACTCTGTAATGTCAATATACGGATTTCTCCTTTAATTTATCCATATTTATTCTGACCGAAAAACGAAAAATACGGAAGAAACAGGCTGATACAGGCTTAGAGAATTGGGTGAAAAAAGCTTGATTTGGGAAAATCCTTCGCATATACCAAATTCACTCTAACAACGACGAAACTAAGTTTTGACAGTTTTTTATATAAATATTCATGAAGTTGGTCTAATATTATAATACAGAAAGTTATTCCTCCACAAACCTCTTGATTAATAAAATAGGACGAGCGATTGATTAATTTATTGAAAGTTAAAGCTTGAAACGAGTGAAAAGTTCGATGAGCATATGTCCGAGACGAAAATGGCGAAATTAATTACAACGAAGGCTACAAAGGGATTGTGGAGGAAATGTCATTGAAGCAGTATCTGAAAATCAAGCAGTACACGCGACAAAGGAAGTTATTAAACACAACTGGCATTGTAACTGAAATTAGCTTTCTGTATAGTTTCCTCTGTTGTATGTTAAAGGCAATTAGAATCAAGGAATCGCTCCCCCCTTTAATAATTTTACAAAAGACCACGGCCATTCATCGTGCAAACTATGTTCATTGCAATTGCAACATTACCCAAGTAAGGGAAAAGTTTAATGGTAATAGCATTCTTGTAAAAGTGAAAGATTAACATTTTATCAGGACCGCTTTATCGCAAGAACCATGGTGAATCATGAAAGGAAGTATTATTATATAGGTTTTAGGTGCACCTGGTTGAAAGATATTAATAAGATTACTTTTTTAGTATAAAGGGAGAGAGAGAGGGAGAGACATCTGGGAAGGTCGCATTGGATCGCATAGTCTGTTCAGCGAAAACGATAGCTACTTTGCAAGCAGTTCAGAAAAGAAATTGCAATTGTCATTTGCTCTGTTGCCATGGATTCTCTCGAATCTCCTGTTGCTGATTCGACTACTCGACAAAATTTTAAGCCTGCTTTTTTACCTTTTACTTATTATCTCGTCCTACCTTCTCTCATTTGAAAAAGGTTTTTTGCTACCCTCCTTCCATCGCTTAAACTGTCTCCTCAGTTTCATCGAATTACACCTAATTCCTACACTATTCCATGGCTCTCCTCGGAATAACTCTCTTTTATACAAATATCTAAAATAAACTTGAAGTCTTTATTACACTCCACTACACTTTAGGTAAATTTCTTTTTTTTTTTAATCTTGTCCGTCCTAAATGCGTGCATCAGCGATAAAAACTAAGTTTTCTGTAGTGCAAGTTTAACATTTTCCATGGTTTTGCAAACATACTCACCGACTAGAATGAGAATAAATGCTGGATCGAGTGCAACGTTTGTCAGTCGGGACAAATTATTGAATGTGTCCTTTTCGGCCCATGCCCAAATGCCCACAGCTGTGATACCGAAACCAAGCCACTGAAACAGAAATTTTAAAGAAATTGTTACTTCGATTGTCATTTGGACAAAATAGTGCAAGATAATTACTTTATACTATCTGGTCTTAGGTATGACAGTAGATTTCATTAAATTTATAAAGGATAAAAGCTTTTGGATCGCAGACATGACGTCAGCCTGTTTAGTTTGTGTATGACAAAATGTGTACATTTTATAGATTGTAGAACTGTCATAACAAATCCTGCAAGCTTAGACCATATAGAATTCAAATACGATGTTACACTACCCTTTACTAAAGACCAAATTGGAATTTTATAAACCTAATATTTACGAAGATCTTATCAAAAGATTTTAATGCAACTGAAAAGGTAGATTGATACTTTTTATTCGGTTAGTCGTAAAATTTTTTTATAGCAAACATAAAAAATAGATATGAGTTATAGAAAAGTTCTGAAGTTGAAATAGACTGAAGGTACTAAAATTACAAGAACTGTACCAAGCAAATTTATAGGATGCAAATTTCATGGAAGATCAGCAGCAGCTGTTAAGGATTTATTATTACAACTATTGGTCATACACGAAAATTTGTAATCCATTGTAAATAAAACTTACATATTTAGACAATTTAATGTGTGTGAAATTTCAATATATATGCACGTAACAACATGATAATACTATATCTAAAAGTAACCAAAGCTTAGAAAGTGAAATGCAAATGAGCGTTTAAAGATTCATACCACCTTTTCATACGATTACCCTACATCTTTTCATTAATTACATTTATCTTTAAAAGATATGGATAGATTTTTTAACATACATTATTGAAGTATTGCATTATCGATCTTTGTATTAGTCGTAACGATTCCATCCAAACTTTTAACATTAAAAATGCATAGTATATACACATGTACCGTGTAGTATCATAGAGTTTACTGACATCATACTGGCGAGTAATGTACCACTGTACAGAGACACTGATTGCTTCATGAAATTTTTATAACATTTGAATCACCGGAAACGAGCCTTTACACGATCTCTCTCTGGTATGGAAACAGTAAATACAAAAGATAAAATATTTATTTATGAGAGCATTATCGCTTCCGGGAAAAGTTTAACTATCGCTAATCGGAAGAAGAGGATTCGTTCTCTCCCTCTCCCTCTCTCTCTCTCTCTCTCTCCGAAGTGCATCAGCTTATCCAATAAACAGTGGGGAGCTCCATTAAAAAAATGAGGTAACCATCCTGTTCCCTCAATTTCTCTCTATCCATAAAACAGATTAGTGACATTAAATTACGGACCCCTCCTATATACCTACCGTAAGCAAGTTTGATCTCGGGCATTCATTTTTCTACATAAAAAAGTCAATCACTCCGCAACGACCAATTTGATTTACTTCATTATGAGTCTGAATGAGAGAAAAGCGTAATATTTTATAGCACGTTACTTTTCATTACTTCCTTTATCTGTCTACCCCCAAATCAATATCTTTTTATATATTATCTTCCCGCAGCTGGTATAGATAATAATTTAAAAATGTTTATTAAATTATTTAGTAATTAATATTAGATAACCATATTAATTTAATGCTCTCTCTCTCTCTCTCTCTTTTACTTACCACGTGTATCTCCATATATTTTAAATAAATCGATAGAGTTAAAATATAACTAATCGGGGGTGCTCGTATCACGATTCGCTTCATAAATTTAACGAGTTACGTTGCACGGTCTATTTTTCGCGTCGTGTTATCATGCGTGCGTGGGTGGGCTTGTATGACCGAGGACGATTAATCAGCAGCGTGCATAACTTGTGATTAGATCTTTAACGATGACAACGAGGTAAAAGGGGAGCGACAAGGAAAGCCAGTCGCTCTGTACCAGTGAAAATTATGCATGGGACTGACTGTGATCCCCGTGTGTTGACACCACAACCCCGGAAGTATACTCTTATCAAAGTGCGTAATTCTTTTTACCAATAATAAAATATGAAAAGCATTAAAAGCTTTATATTCTTAGAAGAGCACCTAATCAATACACGAGCCGCATGCGTCTAGACGTGTTTACTCACCTCGCGTTGTTATGACGCATTAAAACTTTCACGCATTCATCTTCATAGGCTAGCAACGCGAACCCATATAATACAAGCTTCATGCGCGATGTGACTATCATCCTCTGTTGCGTTCTATCATTTAGATATATCAGGGGCTTTCAAGCTTCGTGTCACAATTCACGGCACTGTTAATAAATTGATATTTTTCTTTCTAAAACTGAAATTTTTACTATTTATTATTATTCTTTATATCATCGTCATCTGCGTTCATCCATATGAATTATTATATATCTTTTCGATCGATACATTTTATTAAATTTAATTGGACGACGACGAGTATCTCTCTAATAATGTAGGATTTTCCAACTTGTTCCTCTGGTATAGTAGAAATGAAATATCTAATGAAAGCAACGGAACATTGAGAGGATAATTGTGGACGTAAAAACTTATGTAATCTGGCTTTATTTGAAGCTACTAAAAAATTAAAACAAAGTATAAACTAAATGCATATATGCTTATGGATAAAAGGAAAATCCGGTAGTACGTAAAATTGGAATAGCTAATGGTTTGCAATATTAAAAAACATTAATACTCCTTTATAAGGACAGGCCATAAATATGAAATTTGCAATTTCCTGCCAAACAATCAAACTACTATCTGTAGATAGCAGGATAAAGCTCAAAGTAATTTGAGCACGTTCAGCGGTTAGCGGCCCCGTTGGCTGCATCAATAATTAATGGTCGCTGCAAAAGATCCATGACAATTTTATTGCATCCCAGTGACGACTAAAATATTACAAAGCTAAACGTCCGAAGTCAGACCGACGAAATAACTTGAATAAATTATACTTCAAAAATATCTGCGAAAACCCTGCATGTTATCGTATCAACCAATTTCCACGCTCCAATTTAGTCGAAAAAGAAATTCTCAGCATAAAAAATTGTAAATGACCTTAAAAATACAGGATGTATATTAATAATTGAAAACCACCACATATAATCCCTAAAAGTTGTTAGAAATAATTCATGATATTAGTAAGTTATTAGGGAATGAGCAACGCAGTCCTGAATTCCTAGCAGAATAATAGAGGTAATTGAAACCACTTGCACCTGCCGCTCGTTCATTTTTTATGACCGACAAGAATGGTTCTCATCGTGAAACGCACCGAAGTGCAGATCGTTGTCGGAACGAAAAATTTGCAGTTAATCCTACGGTAGTACCTGGTCCCCTTATATCCTGTTTACCTATAAAATTTCACTTCTTAGTTTTATTTCAATTCGAATTAGCCGTCCAAAGATTTATAAGCTTCGATTTTTCACTTTTCGACGACTATGTTACATATAAGTAAAGATACGTTTTTATACTTGTTATTCCAGTGCACTACTATTAACGAATAATATTCGTGTGTTTTGGATTTAACCAACGTATTTTTAAATAAAAATTAGAGTAACCTTATTAACTTTTTTCAAGAATTTGAATTATACTTATCACATTAATGGAATAGAAAATCTATAGGGTATATCATCTGTGATTTTTTTATTTAATCGCTGTAAAATATATATGTATATATATATATATATATTCATATAAATATTCCGCTCCTCGATTAGTGGAACTTCTCTTTATTGGATTTTATATAATCCAATTTTCTATAATATTGATATTTAATATATTTATACATAACAGGAGCTCTGCAATTATTTATGACAGCGTACAGTGAAAGGTGATTATTTTTGACCCAGTAAAGTGACAATTTCATATTTTAACGGAGTACGGTACGAGTATGAGATGAATTTCGGTAATTTCACATCCCTTGCACTAACACTATCTCCGATGATATAGAAACGTCTGAAGCTTCATTAGGAATTTAATTTTCAGGAGTACATGCTGCATACCTGAAGAACGATAAATTCTATAACTCTTGTGCGCAGTATCGTAGAAAATCAAGCAGCTTTTATTCAATGTATAAAAGGCAAAAAACAATAAGACCACAAAGGTTGATTGTAACAATGTTATTTTATTTTCACGAATTTCCGGACAAGGAAAGCTATTTTACTCGGATAAGACTTAAAACATTGCTCTCTCAATCCTAGGGTAAGTGGTAGGTCGATGTTTCACGTTTGCACAGTAACGCTTTTAAACAAATGCGAAAGTACAAGCGGTATTTTAGCGAGAAGTTAATTTAATTTAGTATCGAAGCTTAAGAGGAAAGCTAGAAATTCGCAATCAGTGAAGTATAGTGACTTTATACTGTTGGTAATTAGTTATTCTCGTGACGTTCAGCTAGTCAATTATAGGAAGCGAGGGGCATTTCAGACAAATCGCGCGTCAAGGAAGGAGGGATCGTCTCGCACCAGCGATTTATTAGGCTTTGCTTCGATCCACGGATAAAAAGGTTTCCTGCCACCAACAGAAATCGTCGAGCAAGGGTCAAACGAAAGGAATATATAGGTACCAACAGGACTAAGATAACATCTTCTTTCTCGATGACATTTCGATTGCAAGCTTTGAGAGTGCCTCTCTCTCTCTCTCTCTCTCTCTCTCTCTCTCTCTCTCTCTCTCTCTCTCTCCGTGAGCTTTTCCCTGGAAGTATAAAACGTCGACTGTATGTTGCTACCAATAGCGTATCAGTCAAACATGCTACATACATGTCCATATGTATATACATAATAATGCTTATTGGAGCTCGAAATAAAATATTCTTCTTAACAAAAGAAGAGATCCCCTTGTAGCCTTGTAACCAGGGACAAGTTAATATAACTTGAATCATAACATGAAGTTGATAAAACGAGCACTGTTCAGAAAAGATAAACTTTTCATTTCTGTGGGTGGCAGTTAGTCCATGCTGTCTTAAAATCTCTTGTTTTGCTTGAACGTTATAGTTTTACCTGAAAAGTGTAACTTTTTTTAATGGAGATATCAAGTAGGAATATTTTTGTAAATATTATATACCACGGTAGAATAAAAACTATTATTATATTACAATTAAGGTTTTACCATTGAAAGTCATAAAATTAAAATGAAATAGCAATGCAAAAGGAATTTTTTAATTATACATAGCTATAGCTAATCAGCTAATAATAAATTATAGGAAATTTGATAGGTATATAAGTAAGTTGATTTTATACAGGAGTGCCCTCGGCTCGGTGAGCAATATCGAAGAAGAATCCTGAAGCCAGAAGTATGTAGAATGATTTCCTCTCTTTCAGGTCGGGTCTCGTCGAAGAATTAAACTCGACCCTGAACTAAAAGGACACTCCGGCTACACTCATTCGTCTTGATTGCCGTGAGGCGTCTCAAGTTTGTTTGAGTTTAATTGAGCTCGAAAGTTTTCGACTTGTCGTTTCTAGAGTCGTTCTATGCTTTCGTCTTCCTTTTCTTTCTCCATCCACTCCTCTTTCTTCTCCTTGTTCACTTTTCCCAATGTGTCCGTCGGAGCGAGAAACCTATTGCGTTTCGAGTGGCGCACAAAAATCACCTGGTTTCGCCCTCTCGCAATTCCATCGCTGTTGCTACTCTAATGCCCCCTCCCCCAGTCGGATGACCGAATTGTGTGCCATCTTGGTCCGGATTTATCGATCAGAATTGCTATCTTCGATATTGCCAGTGGTAACTGCGAAGCCATACGGCGAATTTAGGAAATATCCGCAAAATCCATCGAATAAATTCATTTAATTCTTTACGCGAACAAGGACGTAACAGTCTTTGCTGCTATTGCTCTTTATATATATAAACCAATTGATTATGCCAAACTTTTCCACGACAATATTTTCCTTCACACATCTCTGCATTCTAATTGAGAAAAAAATCGGTAAATATCCACCGCTGATCAAATGACGGTGCATTCGCGTGCATCGTATATAAATATATAGCTGTTCCACACAGGCACTTAACGTGGAAATTTAATAAACTAATATGACACCACGGTATATACGTATAATATATACGATACTCTCGCTTGAGGGAATATTGCTATTGAAAAAGTTAATAACTTTAATCTCTATATGAAAGCAATTTGCACGGGGCGTAGCAAATATTTCTTAAACTATATTTTTAGATTAAAATATACTATACATTCCTATACTATATAACACTTTTGCAGAATTTCATGATTCACCTGACTAAAAGGTTATAGAATCATTCAATCAAATAAATTACACAAGTATGCTGACTATATATATTCAATAAGAACATATAGGTGTTCGATCGGTATTATGTGTTAGATTAACTTCCATATACATATACGATATACATAAATCGGTATACAGTCATGTAAGCTTCTTCATATAAAATGCCTGTGGGTGTAGCACTGACAGAATGGAATTGCACTTCCGCAAGTGCCAATGCAACAATTCGAATCGATTCGCATTTGGTATCGATCGTTTGCTTCCCACTTCCATGCACCCATTCGTTTACCTTACCTGTAAACTCTATTCCTTATCTCTCTGCTCTCACAACCTCAACAGCTTTTATATGTACATCACCGCTTGAGCATTCACTCTACTCCACCATTTGGAGTAATCGTCCTGGTTGTCAAACTATGGCTTCGTCGATATTCGTTTCAAACTTTAAAACGCGACCCTTGAATAATTTTGCAGTACCATTTGTTAATTAAGTTCAATCTTACGCAACGTAAATTAGCATCGCTAGAACATTCAAGTCGTACAAGTTTACGAGATAAGTGCAATTTCTTGTTCAATTATAATAATTGAAAAAAATTAATATTCTTTTGCAAGGTAATTAAAAAATTTGTTTGCGAGCCTAATGCCATTAAAGCTAAAAAGCATTTAAGCATGCTATAAATTTTATTAAAAGGTAACACTTTTTGCCGTTTCATCCGACATTTCGAGCAATCGGTGAAATTCATGTCACCGCATTAAGCGCATCCCTTTTCGCTACATAAATTTCTATGTAAATTCGATGCATTTCGCTCGCGAATACTAATCAGAATACTCTCACGTGCACAGACTGAGAATATTTTTAAATCTCGGAGGTACAGTGTTCACGTATAAAGTGTTCGTGGGGAATATAGCGTTTAAAAAGAGCTTTTCTCTTGTTTCATTTATTAAAAACTACAAGCTATATATACTATGCGGATTGGATAGAATTAGAAGAATAATTACCGAAATAATTGGCTTACTGCTAAGAAATCACGGAAGTATCATTACCAAGCACAGATTTCATTGTAAATAACACACAAGTCATTTAATAAATGAGTGAGAAACTAGTTAGAAAACTCGTTAAAAATTGCAAAGTTCTTAGGATTTATAAAGTGTGCGACGTTAAAATTGAAATATGAAGAAACATGATTAATTTACATTTTATTGGCCACGCATATAGCTGAGTTATTACTAAGTATACGCTAGAGCCATGTAGCTTACTCAGGGATACAAGGAAAACTCACAGAGACAGGTGTAAAGTGACTGAGCCAGCAAGTTTTCAGCTTTATAAGGAGCAGATGGTACAAATGAAACATGGAGCAAATGTAACATTCGCTGAAGTTAAAGTTTTACAGTACGCCACTTTAATGGCCGATGCGAAAGCAGTTTACTGTCAAGAAACTTGTAACGAAAATTGCTTCCTGCAATTCAACTTTAGAAGTATAGAATAACTAATTTCTCTTTCGATATAGATGGATCCATAAAAATCACCAACCAACCCTGTCGTTCTTTAAATAATAACGAAAGAAGATGCTGCAATTCTAAAAACTAATCTAATATTTAAATCTTGAGTAATCGTGTAGTTAAGACTAACGAGATTACCCCGAGCTAGTTATTAGTTTTTTGTTACCCTTTCATCACGGGATCCAGGCCTTTCATCCGTCGCCTCTCTTCACATCATATATATTTCATATTTATATATTTCATATTTACAGAACCCAATTAACATTCCAGCTCGCTTAACACTTTTTAAACCATACGAGATAAATAATTTATATTTTGTTTTTTTTTTCACCGGAAAAAATTAATTCGAAAAGCTTTAAATATGGAGCTTCGCGTACATAACGATATATGTACGAAAGATGAGCAAAAACATATAAATTTGTATAATGTGAGGAAAATATTATTTCTCTCATGTTCATGTAGGCTTAGATATATCAAACACTACACAACTACCGCTATAGTTTCTTCAAAATTTACATATATTTCTCTTACGCGTAACGTTAGTCACGTAACGTTAATCTTATTAGCACAGTGAGTAAAAACGTAAACTTTGTTATCCGCTTTAATCGTTGCTTAAGCCTACAATTAACGGGCTGCACATTTTTCACTCCTCACGCATAATGGAATATAATTTAATTGTATAATATATATTATTTATAACTGTTGTAAATAATTTAATTATAATATATTATAAATATAATAAGGTAAATTTGAGTTGTAGATTTGGGATTTAATACGTATAATTAGCCATTGCTGAAAGTTCATATTGAAATTGTTGGAAGCGCTACCTATACTTCTTTACCGAGGTTCAACGTCAATGTTTATTTAAGGATTGCAATTCGAGAGAGGAAAACACTTATCAAACGGTAATAACGATAATTGGGAATGCATATGGTCGTTGGTAAGAGATTTGCAAATGAGGGGCTTGCAAGCGTGTATAACATGAAAACGGAGCAGTGGGAGGAAATGGTAGATTTCTATCGAGGAGAGAATTTCACCTATACATTAAATGAGAAAACTCAAGCTCAACGTGGAGAGAAAAGTAGAGGATGCAGCTACGGAATACGTGAATACTACAGAAAAAAATGTAAATGTTTGCCTCTTGGTGTAATAAAAAAATGCTTGAGGTAACTACGGAAATATCTGTACTTAACGAAAAGTTACAACCGGCAAAAGCTCCTAGACGGGATAAGCGACTCGTGTAGATTCTTTTCTCTCTGTTTCTCTCTTTTTAAAACCTCTTACTCTCGCTAGACCAACAAACCCTTCAGGGATGATAATTTCTTAAGTGAAACGTAAGCGGATCAACGCACTGCTCCGGAAAGACCCGGATCTTTATGCACAAACACGCTCTCCTAATTCTTTTACCGTTCCTGGTCTTTTACTACTAAGTAACCATATCTGCTACATGCCTGCGTTATACTGTACGTGCTATATGTAATATATACAATTTCAATTTTCTTTATACCCATTCAAATTAGTTCGCTTCATACTTGAACGGATTTTAAATGTTTCGCTTAAATAACCTTTTAAAGCAAATTCATCCTTTACTCTTTTAAGCTTTTACTCCTTTCTTATCCAGCTTACAATGACCCTATATATATTCAAGAAATTTCTTTGTTTAAAAAATTGCTGTAAAAAGATCTTGATCTCTTTGTAGCTTTTATGTATAAATTATTGCAAAAAGGTTATAAAAGCGTATATATACACTGCCGGTCAAAAGTTTAAGACCACTTGAGAAATTTGGTTGAAAATCAGTCACTTCTTTAAACGTGTATAACTTCGTAATGAGGAAAGATATAATAAAATTCAAAAAACCGTTGGAATGCTGATAAAATTCTACATATAATGGAACTAGCTCAATGCATGGGAAACGAGTAGTTATCAAATTACAATTAAATATAAATGTTGCTAAATTTAAAATTTTTTATTTTTCGTTACGTCAATTCAACTTTTTGTAGCACTTGCAATAATTATGGTAATTCTGTGAAACTTTGGTGACATAAAGTTCAAAGTTTCAGCTTTCATTTGAGCCATGAAACGTTACGATATTCATTGTATTTCCTTATTTTCATAACTTTTTTCTGAGTAATGTCGAGAAAAATTTTTGACCAAAAAACCGCTGCCCAAGCACTTGAAACAATTTCAGATTAAAGAATCCGTCGGTTTTAAACGACCTATTCTACTTGTTTCATATTGCACTTTTATGCAGTTAAAAGAAATATGATAATTGTAAATCTTAGAATTAATAAAATAGATTTGGTTAATCATTACTCTACTTTTGTTGATTTAATTTAAAAATTAATGGTGTTTTATGTTAATTGAATAAAAGTGCAATATGAAACAAGTAGAATAAGTCGTTTAATACCGACGGATTCTTCAATCTGAAATTGTTTCAAATGCTTGGGCAGCTGTTTTTTGGTCAAAAATTTTCTCGACATTACTCAGAAAAAAGTTATGAAAATAAGGAAATACAATGAATATCGTGACGTTTGATGACTCAAATGAAAGCTGAAACTTTGAACTTTATGTCACCAAAGTTTCACAGAATTACCATAATTATTGCTAGTTCTACAAAAAGTTGAATTGACGTAATGAAAAATTAAAAATTTTAAATGTAGTAGCATTTTTATTTAATTGTAATTCGATAACTACACGTTTTCCGTGCATTGAGCTAATTACACTATATGTAGAATTTTATCAGCTTTCCAACGGGGTTTTGAATTTTATTGTATCTTTCCTCATTACGAAGTTATGGACGTTTAAAGAAGTGACAGATTTTCAACCAAATTTCTCAAGTGGTCTTAAACTTTTGACCGGCAGTGTATATATGTATATTTACACTAGGATAATTTATGATATTGTCAATAAATTAAGAAGACGAGTCTCGCAAAATTAGGAGAGAATTTTATGCACACTATAGTATATAGCATTATATATATATAAATATATATATATATATATAGAATTCTTATATTTTAAATGTAAAGAATTAATAAACAATAGCTCACAGCTTATATAGATAGCTAACGATATATGTACATACGTGACTATGTATAGAAATAGCCCTGTCTGCAAGCATCAATTAATCAACGGCACGGTAATAATTGGCGTGTTTAAAGGTGGAATTAAAATATCACGCAGCATGAAAACATGAATGATAATAATATAATGTACAAGTCGATATTTCTCAATTAAGCGCGATCGAGATATATTATAAGTTGTGGGCTGTACTTAGTTACAGGTTCGATCAGGGCATGAACGACGTGGAAGTTGTAGTCTTGAGATAAATCATCTTTCCGAGAACGTGAGTTGCTATAATCTTTAGCAAATATATCGTAAGCACGTAGCCAAGTGCAGGTTGTGTGAAGTCGCGCAGCAGCTTGTGCATGTGTTACACGCGACCAGCAGCGACGGCATCGATTCGCTTTCTCACGTACCTGTTACCAAACTTTGCGACTGAACCTATGTAAACGTAGCCCTCGCTCGCGTTACGCGTTGCTCGATGGAAGGCCCTGACAAATCGCCGGTAAACAAACATCGCTGTTAGTGTGCACGTTTATAACTTTTAAGTACAAGAGCAAATCTCGGAAGCCACGCTTTGCCAACTTTTCCATGAGAAGAGATCGGAAAAGGAAAGTTTTCATGAATAACGGAACTCGGTAGTCGAGCACTTGGAATAAAAAATCAGCATGCGGTGGTTGTACTCGATAATAGAAAAAAGCTTTTTCAAAAATAACTTTTAAATTTGCTCATTATTGCCCTGTACGTATACATATAGTTATATCTCATTAAACAAAAGAGTCTATTGTGCAGCTATTAGTATCAGTGAGTTTAAAGTGACAGGTGAATGTGTTTGCTAAATCTATCCTATATTTCTGTGTACATATATATATATATATATATATATATATACATATTATAGTAGATAGGTCTCACGAATGTATGCAATACCACACACAGATGCAAAAGCTCGTAAACAATTCGATCGATCTGCGAAGCTTTGGCTGTATTCTAAAATTGTACAAAATGTATATTTTACTTTTGTGCTTCTGCAATGAGCAAATTCAATAAGTTGGAAATACTAATAAAGAGTTTTTCGATCGAGTGGATTGATCGACCAAATCCTGCTGTAAGAATTCCATCGAAAAAATGTGATCTGTCATGCAATAAAAATCAAGGACACAAAATTGATATGCATAGCTGACTTTGGCAAACTTTTGAAAAATCCAACTCGTTACACGCATAGACTAGGCATGGAGCTCTAGTATACTCGAATGTAACAGTGAACAAATTGAATATTCCAATTCGCAAAAAAAATCAATCACCTCTACCGGCATTTTATCAGATCGCTTTTCCCCGTAACATAGGGCAAAAATAGTAATCTTTAAAAAAAAATGAACAATTGACTAATCTGCAAATTCATCGGATTCTCAGTTGAAGCAAAAATATCAGAAAAATGCTTATTGTTAAACATATTAAAGCTATATACGTACCGCGGATAAATTGACCGTGTTATTAAGTGTAATCGCGCATATGCACAAAAATAATGTTTCAATGAATTTGTTTACTTATAAATATATGTTGCATTTATATAAAAAAATTAAATATACGTGATATGTACAGCACAGTCGAACCTACTAGTTTCATTTGCTAATGAAACATCCAATGCGAAGGGATTCAAGATTCATAGACATACATAAAGGGCATTAAAACTGACTCGTCATTTTATTAAGCTCTTTACTTTGATAGCGAAAGGATTTACGGAGGCAAAGAATGAGTAAAAAGGCACTTGAGCCATTTGCTCGTTTTACGCTTCTCATCGATTTGACTGCTAGTCCACTCTCACGTACCTACTTCCCTGCCCTTTTCCCAAGCAGATTTCTATAAAACTTAACTGTAGATTGCATCCATGTGCGAGAAAGGATCGGATTAGGTTTATGAAACGTACGAGTAAAAATATCGTGATGGGGATATCTACTCTCAATTTGAAAGATTCTTTTTTGTTTTATGATAGATATGAGGTATCGGCTCATCGATCGTTACTTATTTTTATTCTTGGTGGGTATTAAATTTTTCTTAGTAAAAAAGGCGAACCGCAGAAAAGATTTTGTTTGGGTATTCGAAATTATATCTCTGCAATTTCACCTTTTCCAAGGATTGTGTAAAAAACGTACATCATTGTTAGCGATAGTTTTAAATCACCAAATCCATGTAAAAGGTTCCATAACGAGTGTTCGTTGGCAGAAAAAGAAGGAAGAAGTAAGATTAAAACGCTTGATCGCCACGTTTCTGGATGGCTGCCCATTTTGCCATGGAGAAGCGTTCTCTCCTCCTTGCTGGCTTTACCGAGGCTTTTCTCAGCCTCAGACGCTGCGAAGAAAAACGTACTCTGAATACGGAAAAGGTGAGAGATCCTTAAACAACTATGACTACAAAGAAACCAAGTCGGATTGGATGAAATTTTTTAACGAAAAATCTCAATCTTTCAGACTTTTTTCAAGAGAAATAATAAATATGAATTATAAATATTTTACTGAAATATTGAAAGCTCGAGAGGCAGGTGGACTGAGGTTGCTTCGATTTTTTCGACTTACCTGAAACAAAGGAAAAATACAAGATTAAAAATTTTATTATAGATACACAGTGCATTCTATATAATATTTTAATTAAAAAAAATATGTGTCGTCCAATTGAGGCTAACCTCGGAGATTATCCTGTAAATTTGAAAGAATTAAATGCGGATTCGGTATAATTTATGGTCTTCAAACATTTGCCTTTAAACGAAAGGTCGAGTTAGATAAATAAACGAGGGAGAGAGAGAGAGAGAGAGAGAGATGGTAAAGGAAAAAGCAAGATAAAGAAAGAGAGAGAGAGAGAGAGAGAGAGAGATAAAGCGCTCACGCCAGAACGATCGGGATCTAGACACTGAGTGAGTGCTCGGTCGGGAATTCGCGTTGTCCAAGAACAATAAGCTCTGTGGAATTACGTGAAACTCGCGCTTCTGCAGGACCAGCGATGAAGAAGGAAGTGGTAAAGGGAGGTGGGGGAGTGGGAAGAGGAAAAGGAGGAAACTCTGAGAGGTAATGAAAGGAAAAGAGATGGAGATAGAGATTGAGGCTAGGTCCTGGGATGGAGGTAAAGAGGTAGTAGTGCAGGATGGGGAAGAAAAGGATATGAAAAAGGAGATGTTGGAGTTGAAAGAGAGGGAGGGAGAGAAGGAGGACGCTCAATTGCAAGGTCAAGAGAGAAAAAGAGGTCGTCGACGGGCAGAGAATGCTGGATCACTCTGAGGCAAGTGGTGTGTGGTACAGAGGCTTGAAAAGAGGCGGAAGGTGCGACGCGGAAAACGCAATTAAGGACGTATTTTGGCCTCTAAGAGAGTCGTAGGGAACCGACTAAGAAAAAAAAGTAAAGAAACCGGGTGAGAGACAGCAAAGACGAGAACGGGGTTGTTCGAGTTGGGAAGAGTGACGGAGGAGGGTTGCAGGGCTTGGAGGCTGCGGAACTAAGAGAGAGAGAGAGAGAGAGAGAGAGGAAAAAACGAAAGAGAAATGGCGAGAAGGAGAGAAACAAGAGACTCTTTAGGCAAGTCAGCTCTGAGAGGTCCCTTTGGTGAGAGTCATCGGAGACTTGGAATGAAAAAAATGTCGGAACTTTTGGTAACGAGTGCTTCGCAACGTACCACGAATAGAGCTCTCTTGCTCCACTGGGAATTTGGAACATTGGAACCTTGACTCTGTGCAAGCACAATCACCTAGTCTATTCTGCGATTTCTCCAAGACACGACACACCGGGGGGAATGACAAATGATAGTTGCACTCTCTTCAAACCTTGCTTCTCCTTTTATAACTATACTTTCTTAACTTCCCCCCTTTTCTGCTTATTCCTTTTGCTCGTTTACGATAGTGACGTAGTCTATCTCCTATTGGTTCACCTTCAAAGCCGTATTAACTATCATCGAGCACGATGAATTATTTCAATTCCATACTCTGCTTCTCTTTCTCAAATAATGCAGGAGCTTGCTTCCACCGTTCGACACTCGATATGCCTCTTTAATTGCATAGACGTATCATTAATCAAATCTTGTTGAATATTTCAGCGCGAGTTTGCAATATTAACGCGCCTAATTAAAACGGTAGGCTATATCGCGATATTGTGACAAATGATACCACTGCTATTATAACTATCAGTGGTTTGATCTATCAATCATAACATTTCATTTCTTTTGAAATTTTTTAACAAAATTTTCATGACGTGCATAACACCAGACACAGTACACGCTCTATGCACGTTGGACTAAAAATACAGTTTGACAGTAACTGTTATATAAACTTTGAAAAAAAGTCGTGTCGGTCCGAGCTGCAGTATCGAGCGATTTCTATTGCAGTTTTTCTATCATGTGTCGTTGAACCGGATTACAGCCTTACGAAGGGCAGTCACGATTTATCTACATCCATGTGACAGAATCTAGTTATATTTCCATCACGGTACGCCAAGAGCATCGCAAACCAATAAAGAGAAACAAACCAATAAGCTACTTCCGAGCAGCAATCCCTTCAACATCTTATCTTCATCTATCATGAATAACTCTATAATGAAGATAGGGAAAACTATTGAATCCTTGAAAAGCTCAAAAATAAGGAACGATTTAATACTAGAATTTTTTATCGTCGTCGTACTTTGCCAGGATTCGCCATATCACAAATATTCTCCCGTGCATTCTTCCAGATATGACCATCGAGATTGGCCGAAAGCTCGGGGAAAAATCAATATTAGTCGCGAGTTCTATCACCAAACGCCTTGTTCTGGTTTTTGGTTACACACGCTCGTATCGTACATGGAACATGCATTTCTAAGGCAAAATACAATAAATTGCATATAGTCTGTTCGCGTTGAGAAAAAGTATTTCATTACAAACTAGGTAGATCGGTGATATAATGAGAAATGTACGATATAAATGGATAATGCGTTAAAATTTCTGAGAGCTTGTATAGTTTCGTGAAACGGAGGCTTATTGTAACACGCTGAAAGCGAAAACTAAAAACAAGTTACGATTTATCATTGTACATAGTGACAGAAGCCCATTATCTTTCCATTAGCGTATAACCGACATATGGAAAGAAGATAACTGGCTCGGTGAATGTATTTCGAGTTATACGAAAAGAGAAGTTAGGTTCATTATTAGTGTGCACAGCTGCGTGCGCAAAAGCTGAATGACGGAGGTGGTGGTTGGTGGTGGCTGTTGGCTCCTGAACAAATTCAGCCTGCTACCCCCTCCCCCCTCTCCCTCTCACACCCCACTCTCTCTCTCTCTCTCTCTCTCTCTCTCTCTCTCTCTCTTTCCATTCTACCCAACGGAGAAGAGAGCAGAGAACCGAGCGCAGAATAGGAGGGCGGCAAGTTAGAAATTTACGAGCTGCAGAAATTGCATGGATGTGAATTTTCAGTAACGTGTAACTCGTCGCCTCATTCCCAATGATGCTATCAACTTCCACCGATCCGGATAAATTATTATCCATAAAACTTTTTCTACAGCAACCTGTATAATAAATCCAAAAAAAAATCACCATAAAAGTTTTTCACGCTTCCCGAAGTTATTGTGAAACAATGACTAAGGTAGCAAAGCCAGCGTGAAATAGGATATTCCACTGCTAGAATAAAATATGTCGCGAAGAGACCCTGATGGATGTCGAGAGAGACTGAAAGATTGGGGAATCTGAAAGAAAGCAGATTGAAGAACTGTCGGCAGCGAAGGGAAAAGTGCAGCAGGATGAAAAATAATCGCAGTGGGTTTGCTGCGGCATGCTGCTGCTGCAGCGCGGATCTTTCGTTGAAAGCTTCCGTAACACTGATCTACGCGCTTGAAATTCCAACGGTATAAAGGGTAAGGTGCGCCGGAAGAGGGGGAGGGGAGGCAAGAAGAATGGAAGCTCTAAGCGTGTAGGGAAAACACCGAAAAACACTAAAATAGCGAGGTAAAAGCCGTCCTATCCCTGCACAGTTTCACGTACTTCTCTTTTTTCTTCAGCTTTCACCAGTATACAGTATCAAAATTACCATTGACTCATAGAGACTGCTTAATTTCCCTAGAGTACCTTTAAGATATCTCCAGCAATTCTCTATTTCTGCAACTCGCTTCGCTCCTACTCGTTAACCCTTCAATTTTATTTCACGTCTCAAATCTCAATCTTTTAGACGGAATAGACAGTTCTTCTTTGCCCCCCCCCCCAACCCCCAACCACCATTCTCTTCATGCGTTCCTATTTTGTAAACCGTACCCAATGTATGTACAATCTGCTTTCTCTAAATTGCAAATACTTATTTCGTTTTATGCACATATAAGTGCGAGAAAAGCATGTTTATTTTTCTCTATGCCTGTGTTTTTCTGTAATACTTGGGTGAAATTATTTGGAAATTAAAACATTCGAGTAAGAGATAACAAGGTTTGACATTATACGAGGTATTTTGTCATACAACTATACATATATATTTGCAATTTTATTATTTTTTCAAACCTATAGTTGACTTTGTAAAATTGTTTTTATTCTGCATATCAAAGGATTGTAGGAAGACAGAAAGAGGATAGAGCTGCAATTTATTAAACTAATAATAGATTACATCCTTTATTTTATAAAGAAACATCAAAGTATTATTATTATCGCACCATTAAATATTACATTACAGAGTATAATCTTTTTTCTACGTTGCATTATTAATGCAGCAGCATAAAATCAATAACATTCTCATATATGTCAATTTCTTCTCATGCACATATGAAATATGAAAAATGAAATCAATAATTCGTGCCGATCGATAGTTAAAAAATACCTGTAGCATAAGTTAGGTAATAGTGTTAATTATCATTATCTCTTCTCGAACCTATTAATACAGTTGAAATAACTATAAAAAGACACGTATATTCTGTATCCTTTCAATATCTCAAGCAGTTTTTTCAAGCAGGACAGATGTATATAATTATTGCACGAACTTCGATTTCTAAATCAGGTACATTTTCAAAAAAAAAGCTATTGATACTTATAGAAAATCAAACAGTAAAATTATGAGAATGGAATAACGAATTATACTTTTGTAAAACATGAGATACTGCGTTATCTCGGTATAATCATGGAGAAGAAAAGAAACTAAAATTTAAAGATTATCGTCATAGCATATTGAAGAGATTAGAGTGGACGACAGGTAAGGCTCAGTAAACCAGTCGCTAAATGGAAGCAAGGATGGATGTAGTATGGGAACTAATAAATTTAGGAGAGTAATCAAGGGCGTCCCTAGTGCACGCTAGTCAATTACTGGGACTATTCAGATCGACAGAACTGGCCTGGATTGAGCATTCTCCAGCGTTTCGCGCCCTGCACACCTACACACCGTACTATTCCATCATAGAGAGCTACGTCACATCACTCGGAGGCAGAAGTATAGTCGGAGCAGTCGTAGACGGAGAGGCGAGAGGAGTTGGGGCAGTGGGATGGGGATGTGGACGAATTTGCCTCGTACAAATCACATCATCGAGCGAAAGCGATGTCGTCGTACCGGTAAGTACCGCGCCGCCTCGTTATGATTCACGCTTTCGTAAGTTGATTCGAAAAATACACAAAGTACTGATTGCGACCAAATTCAATTAAACGTCCACATCCCCCGTTTTTCCCTATAATAACATCAGTTTGCCTGATCATTCCCTTCATTCATACCGTCTGCTCTATTTTCTCGCATTTATTCACTTTATTCTTTCCCTTTTTTTTCGCTTTTCCAAACGTCAAGAGCACGATATACGCGTATTTATCTAACAGCAAAACAACCATTCATCGGATTTTTTATTGTAATAGGGATTATATTGTTGTATATCACGTAATATCAACGAACACACGTGAACAGTCCTTTCGATTTTTGTTAAAACTCTGTATGAATAAAGAGACGTTTTTACAAAGGAATTGGGATAAAAGCAATTCTAGCACGTGGCTAGGAATAATCAATGAAAATGAAATAGAAATAAAACTTTGGGACTCATTTGTACGTAGCAATAAAATATAGGTATATATATAATTACATTGAAAAAGAAATCAATTGATTTAACTAAATCTTTTGATGATTAATGCTATAATTAGAAATACTAGCTCGATGTTAATTAAATTTAATAAAATGGATTAAAATTGATTTGATAGAAATAAGTTTTATATATTCAGTTGAGAATCAGATATACTATATAGCGACCCAACCAAATATTTAATGGGCGCTATTCGATTAAATATTATATAATTTGAATCAGAGGATTTTTTACGAGTATAGAAATTATACAAAACTTTGTATGATGCTGCGATGGCTTTTTAAAATTATGCGTTGACAATTAAGAGAGCAAAAAGTGAATTGTGAGGGAAGGTGGAAAAGACAGAATATCCTCGATAAAAAGTTTGCAAGACACGCGGTCTATGGGGGTTTGGCAGTACCTCCTACCGCCTGGCACCTACAGCCCCTACTACAAGCATAGTAATCGTTTAATGTCACGTCCCTGTCCTACTCAATACAGAGTGATTTATAGTTCAGATATTGGCAAAACTATTGCCTCGTCGCTAGTCGGAAAGGCGACTGATTAAATATGGCAAAACTTTCATACTGATAGAAATGGCACGTACGTTCAGCAATTCCCAGCTGCACCCGTACAAAAGTTATCAATCCTTTGCGAACCAGTTACGTAACAGTGACTGATTACAACCAATCATAACTGCTACATGTGCATCTGCAGTCTTGTTACATCGAGTCTTACGCTATTGTATTGAGAGAGAGAGAGAGAGACAGAGAAATTTTGACTATTCATATCAATTGATATATTAGATGCAAAAAATGGACAAATCCCTCGTTGCATTTTGTTATCCTTAAAATACGTTATCTGTAGAAAGTTTTATCCCTAGGTAGGATCTAGCTTTGCGCAATAATCATATTCGAGTTGCGCTGCAAACTTCAGACAGAGAGCGGCTGACACTTAAGCTCATACCTTTCAACATGCCCCGTACAACTGTTCCATTCTCTATAGTAGCCGGAGTCACCAAAGTCACCATACTTTCAAAGTTACGTTCGCTACACCGCAATACAGATAGACGTAGAATACCAAGTTTATCATTACAGTACCAGTCTGCCAAAGTTAAGCCAATTTACCGTAGAGAACTTCCATACAAAATTGTCATCCCGTGCAATTGATTTTTAATCAACGTGTTTTTTTTTTTAATGACCATTATCTTTTGCAGGGAACATCAATTATCACAGTGAATATTGGACAGGTTTTCATTAGCAATTTTCTTTGAAATTATAATGAAAACTTGTTCGATAGTCGCGTTGATCAATATTACAGATTAATTGCTTTCAATGTAATTTTAAATCAACCATGCTATGATGCTGTATGATTGTAGGGTGTATCATAATATAGGGCAGTGTTGAGTCGAGAAGTATATAGAAAAGGTAGATTTTAAAAGTGTGGGAGAGATGAGAAGAAAAAGAATAAGTGGCGCGAAAAATTGGACAAAAATGGATGGAGCCGCTGAATGATACTCACGATATGACAGACGAAGGGTTTAGGAGAACATCGTGCTAAATGTAGTTCAAGCGAAAAAGATCGATTTAAAGGGAGTTTTCAGGGTAGCTGCGTCGCGGGGAGTGGTCGTTTAGGAAAAGCCGCCGAAAGCGTGCTCGACTTTCATGGATTAGCGAAGTGCTTCAAAGCAAAAGGGCCGAGGAACAATGGTCTACTCGTTACCGGATTAACGGGCTTCTCGACGAACGATATTTTGCTTCCTCCTGCCTGCCTTATCCCTTTTATCCCTATCGTCGAGCGCGCGCGCGTCATTACATTCCGATTCTTTACAATTTTATACCTATCACTCAATTTGTCATATTTTCCCAAAATAAACTCATTAAATAGTATTTTTCTCCCGTACATTACAAAATATTCAACTTTCATGCATCTTACGTTGATTTATTATAATTAATTTTAAGGGAAAATCTGATGGAATAGCAGACATAACACAACAAGGTTTGGTGGATACTATTATATTGACAAGAGATCAGTAGTAAAAACAGTCAGCTCAAAACGCAAATATTATTACTAAACTAATAAAGCTATTTGTAATGGAGCATAAATGCATTTGGATCGTGTGAAATTCAGGAACATTTGCATCATCCAGCTGATAATGTTTGATTCTGCTGTCCTTAGCAATTAGAATTATGCAAATACACGTGAATTAATAGATTCTGATTTGGCATGTTCTGGCTAAGCTCAACTGGTTTCGATGTAATTCTAGTATTCTCCGTGTTACGTATAACAGAGTGATGTACCAGAGATAACAGTTGAATCCCCTAAGAGATTTTCCCATACCTAAACGAAGAAAGCTATGACTGTGGATCTCGTTGATTTTCACGAATAGAAAGACTTTCAGCTATTAGCGATTTTACAGTTGTTTAACAACTAAAATACCGTCTTAACGAATTTCTATATAGAAGTAAGTTAAATATAGTTTTCAAGATAATAAAGTCGCGAATAGAAACATTCATTGAACACTAATGAAGCCGAATATTGGAATATGGAAAATATCGGTATCCCAGTTTAAAGTCAAAAATAATGAAGCTCGTTGATGAACTGTATAAAGCTGTAGACGCGGGTTGGAAGTATTTATACAGAGTGGTGCCTGAAAAACGTAACAGAGGCATTTTCTAGAGTATAAATATTTTGTAAAAAATGCTGGGACAAGTCGAGTGATGCTTTAAAGGGGAAATTTGTATTTTCAATTGACGACTTCGTCACACGAACCTTCCGAATAGGGAGCTTCCCTTAAAATTTTAAATTGAACGTGTAGTCACAAGTGGCATATTATTTTTATACTTTTTTAATCATCTTTAAAAGGTGATATACACTGCTTCTGTTTAATATTGTTCAATAGTGAACGAAAAATGACTTTTGGAAATTGAAAAAATATGTATACCACTTTTCTTATAAAAAATTAATAATGTTCAAAACGTTCATTATACATGCTACCATAGAATGAAAATGTATTTTTCTAATCGTAGTTATGTGATTCAATGCTTCATGGAAGAATGTGCTAAACTAAAATAAGAATTCCTTCAAAACGTCCGACTATACGTTTTGATTAAAATCTTTTTCTATATGCGAATCGTTGGTCATCATTCTGTAAACATGTAACTCAATGAAAAATGGAAGATAAATTCTAAGTTACAAATTTCTTCTACTTCTGAACGGTTATTTCTTGATCATTACTGGTCCAAATTTTAAAAAATTGCATGACATTTATAAAAGAGGGTTAAAAGTAACATGATATACCATTTGACCCTCCTTTGCATTTAAGATTTTAAAGGTTGTAGAACACCGGCTCGAAGGGTAAATGTGACGAGATAGGCAACGGCGAAAACAAGTCTCCCCCTCAAAGTATCACTTTACATTTCCAAGCATTTTCTTAAAAATATTTTTTCTTTCTGGAAACATTTTTGTTATCTTTTAGGTGCATCACTCATTACAGGTTTTTAAATAAAGGATATTCGAATAATTTCATTAATAATAGTTTTGATATATCATATGGATCATGAAGGGTATTTTAATATATTGGTGGCTAGCAAAAAAGAAGAAGCCAGTTGACGCAGTGACCTCGTAAAGCAGCGCAGATACGCGAGGGTCCACTAACTTTAATGATTTATGTAGCGCATGCAATGTCGCCGGTCTCCGACTATTCCAAATCTTATGCTACACATACATTTATTATACTCACTGGAGATTATTCCCTGCTGACCAAACTGCAACTTATTGTTCCGCTCGATAAGAAGAGAGCAGCCAAGTTCAAGTTACCTTGTTACATTGCTCGCAACTTTCCAACAGATCGATAGCAACTTGTGAAATTCAAGCTGATACTTTTGGAAAATAAGAAAAATTCACATTGGACGCTCCAACAACACATTTTATTGGATTGTTATGCTTATGGATACTTCTGATAAAATCACAATACTAGCTCTCCTTATTAATAACGATCGGCATGAGAAACTTTAAAAGCACTCATCTTTATCAAACATAATTGCATATTTATTAAAAATTAACTTCTAGCATAATTGGAGAAGGATTATTCCCCTGACGCATGCGTAATGTCCTTGTTAAAACTTTTCGAAAATGATTAGATCCTCCACAACTGATTTTCTCTAATAGAAATGAAACTGCCTTAAAACTTTCCAAGTGCACCGTATGCTATTTGAGCTTGAAAATGAAGTGGTAATAAATGCAAATTTTCGCATTGAAATTGTTCTTTTTGTTCTGGTATTGCATCCTCTATTTTCGACTTGAAAAAAAAAAGGTTTGGATGAAAATAGATTTTTTTAAGAGAATATTACATAACCGATAGAAGGAGGAGGGGAGGGGGCAGGGGGAGAGAATTAAACTGTCCGTAAATGATGAATTTTAATGAATTCGATGCTTACCATGCAATTAATAAGAGCAACACGAAAAAAGTTAAGAGAACCTGAATTTGATAATGGTTTCGCAGAATATGCAGATAGAGCAATTAGAGAATATTGAAGCGTCCTGCGCGATACCATAGACATCAAAGGCGGAGTAACCTAAACGTCTCATTAGAACAATAACGTTATAACATAGCAATGCCTAAACTAGTTTATTCAACATAATCAAAAACATTACCCACTATACAATTACTCTCATGCTATAACTACTCAGGAAAGCGGTTTCATAGGAAGCTACTAAATGCTTGGAGATACCCAAGAGAGTCGCCCGTTCCTCTTACAATAGTTTCCGATGTGGACAATGCAAACTATATAATAACTACACCAGATAATATTGTTACTACGAAGTCCTTGAAATTAATAAGTAATTAATACTTTATTATTTACCAAGAAACGCCATCACGATTAGCATATATTCTTTTCGAGGACATTCAGCAACGATGGCTGAAAACTCTGAAGCAGAAATTGCGAAGAAGATTGCTTACAGCAAATTGCACATTTTTCTGAAACACCATTTTAGCAAGCTCGGAAAGCGTCGTCTGGCACCAAAACTACTGTATTTATCTCACACTGCATCTGTCTTTTTTTCTTCTCATAGAGTAACACGTTTTTTCATCATTTAGCAACAATCCATATGCGGCGCACGATGAAAATGTTTAAACGAATTTTATAATTCACGGTTATACGGAGAAATATTTTCTCCGGGAAAATTCCTGCAATAATAATGATATTCATAATTAAATGGGGAAAAGTGTAGCATTTTAAATGAACAAGATTTTAATGATAAACAAATTGCAATGTGCACGTGTACATTGGGAAGTAGGGGTATAAGTACTGTAGTGCAATAGCACTATATGTATATCTCTGCAAAAAAAGGATGGTAATAAGGGACGAGAGAGGGGGGCATGCAAAATAAAGTTTTAAACGGATTTGCTTACGAGAGTCTTTTTCAATTAGTCCTTTCAATTAAACGTATAACGATGAAAGTGCATCAGACACGAGCGGCTGGGGCTCCGAATACCGAATGTTCCATCCTCCTACCCGAAAGCTCCGATCCACGAGGGTCTGCCAGCAGAGCAGCTACATAGTCACGGTGTACTATACGCAGAGCGTGCACTGCACGCGAAACGCGTGCTTCAAATGTGAAAACTTCTGGCAGATCTGCCACCCTGAAAACCAGTACGTTATTTCCATTTAAAGTGGCCTCTGCGAACTGGGTTGCAATAAACATAACTCGGCAGTTATCTCAACAGACGTCGCGTCACGTTTCTTCACTCGTCGTCGTCTCAGTCGACCAGTTTATTCGCAATTTCCCTTATCACAGGCTCTGCCATGCTTCTTTCGCTTCCTTTCCCATTCAGCCCGAAATTTTCATCCTGCATCGATTCTCCCATAAATATCTCGTCCCCTCCTTCATTCCCCATCCTCTCATTAGAAAGCATCCCCTCGGAATCCGGAAGCTTCCTGCCTCTGGCTGCTTGACTCTGGCCTGTCTCGTGTGAACTGGTGTGAACTCTCTATCTCCACGATTCTCCTCTCTTCTCCTTCTCTCATCTCACACACACACACACACACACACACACAATCCCCTTTCCATTTTCCTTCCCTTCCCTTCCAAACCCTGCTCGCTCTCTCCCGCGATTCCCCACGGGCTACAACTTTAATGCTACCACGACTAGCGCCAACCATCTGCATGCGTGTAATAGAATTCCTCGCATGTACGAGGTGCATGTATCTCGATGTGTTCCTACCCACCATAATAACATAAGCTGGAATAAACGGCACCACGGCCAAGTGCCTTCCCCCCCCCCCCACCCCCCTCCCCTCATTCTTCTCCTCCTTCACTCCTTTTTAGATCCTCCTCTTCAAATAATACACTTTTCTACGATCTACGACTCGGCAAACTATACATCTATTCCTCGATTATGTTGTTCCACTTCCTGGGAAAACGTATATAACCTTAGCAAAACAGAGAGTATGAAGGTTCGAGAGTAAAACGACTGTATAAACCACAGGAGAAATTATACTTCACTGCTAAATATCCGATTATTAAATTTGCCTAGGAAGAGAGAAAACTGTAAGTGGTTTCATTTTCGATAACAAAATTTCTTTGGATTAAGAATACAAAGAAAAATGTGATTGTGGTATGGAAAATTAATGCCATTGCTGTAATTGTTTGAACGAATTGTAACGCAGCAAATTCTTCCAATTGCAGCGAGAAATTTAATTTTGCGTAATTGACCTGTTTTGCTCGTATAAATCAAAATTCAGTTCTTTTGTTATGTGAATTTTATTAATTGTACGAACAAAGATCAGTTTTTTACGCACCAATGGTGATTGTGTTTTCATGTTTCTTTTTTCATTTTTTTTTTTTTTTAAGAATTTTAATAAGTCAGTATCCAGATGTCCCATTTGTTATACAAGCAATACCGTCACGATTTAGCATAACGGTTTGCGAACGTGTTGTATACATGCATGGAACATATGGTAACACACAAGTATCGATTGTAAGGTAAATAGTGGTGGAAACTTTTGTAAAATTTGAAAGAATTAATATATTTTATTCACTAGAAGGTATTCTTATAAATAAGAGTATTGCGAAAGCTTCGAGTTTAAAATATACTTATAATGTTAAGCATTTAGCCCAGTCCAATAGCAGTAAGATACCTATTTTAATGAAAACTTTACTTCTGAGACTCCGAGGTTGTAAAAGAAATTATTGTTACCTTAAGAGTATTCGAGGGAATCCTTGCTATTCCTATAAATTGTGTAAAACTTTCCATGATTTATACCGATAAATTTATTTTTATTTATAACTTATTTTCCACTTGCACAGTTTGCCTCTCAATATGTATATGTATATACATATATAAGTCTCTCTGAAGGGGCAGACTATTCGAAGATTTGCATTTTGAGTTTTCAGATAGACCTAAACTAATTTTCAACGAAATCGAACTGTCGTCCTCGGCACGCAAGATTTACACTCACACGTGTGCGATAGCAATACAAGCTTGGCGAAGTTAGTCGAAATTCGGAAGAGCCGCCTTGAGGGTTTCCTTCACGCTCGCTTTACTGGATTCCTTTGGAAGAATCTCGAGAAGCACTCGAGGCCTGATGGTACGCGATTTCTAGATTCACGCCTTTGCGTCATTCCATGCAAATTGAATGGTCAAGTTTTGCACGTAGGAATAGAGACGAAATCTAAAATTTCGGTGGAAGGTCGTCTCTTGTGCACATTGCACTGCACCTCGATATCATGGCTAAAATCAAGCTATTGCGTCTTACAGAGGAATAACGAAATAATTATTGCTAAATTACGCTTTCACGTTTTCGTATAATCAAGTTAAATCCGACTATATGCGTTCGCAGTTGAAGTTAAATTGAAATTGGAATTTCCAGAAAGTGGAGAATGATTAAAAAGTAAACGAGGAAGAATTAAAGTCAAGGCTTAGGAGAAGGTCTGTTTCCCCCCTCTTCTTTATATTCAGACAAACGTTGAAGCGTCGAGAAAAAAAAACAAAATTAGCGAACCAACGAAGACTTGGGATTTCGTGATCTGGAAAATTACCAGCGAATCTCTCTTACCGATATTTTTGTTCTTGCGAGGAAGCGCCAATCACACGTTTCGAAAGAAGCTTCCGTGTCATTTGCACCCCGTCCTGATTGTCCTACTGAAAGTGATTTTCGAAAAGCTCCACGATAATAGCAGACGAAAGCAATACTGCTCACAATACGTCGGCTTCGCCTTCACAGATAAATGGCAAAATGCTGAGTGAAGCAGCAGACGAAAAACCAATTAAGCATTTAATAAGAACTTCTTTCTCTATTAAAAGAAGGTCCCATGAATATTCACGCGACGTTTTAATTTTCACAACATTTTTCCTTACAACCCCATTCCGGTTCAATTAAATTTCCTGATGAAAAAAATCGTTCTGTATCCTTCCATCTCGTGTCGTTTCGCATAAAGTCAAGTATAATCACACGTGTCTTTTTTCAGCTATGAAACTTACTGGATGGGTATCGGGGCTTTTACAAGATATTTCACGGGAAGAACTCATGATATAGGAGTAACAATGCGAGTGTGGTTGTAATACCGACCACAATGTAATAGGAGTGGAGCCAAGATAGCGATAAAATACGACCAACGGAAGCTGGAGTATTCCTTGTGGTTCTACAGATATTTTCTTCCACAAAAATTCCTCTTCCAGAACCTCTTTTTCATCCTACAAACCTTTTATTTTTCTCGGGGCTCAATCTTCCACTAGTTCCACGAACGTGAATCTAATGCTTCTAATATCGATGTAATACATACGGATACAACAACACAGGCGTCATCAATCTCTTTTAGGTATTAGCCACTTAAACGGTCCGCTTGGACTTTTTTCGAATTGAAGCTGCGTATAAAGTATTCCTAAAGCTTTGTAAAACCAGCAGTGATTATATAGACACGGTTCGCTTTAATTTTTCATGTTCTTTTCTTTCTTCGCAAATTCTTCATTTTTCAGCGGAATCTAGACCCAAAAACCGATTAAAACGTTAGAGAGAAAGATGGAATATTTATTTAAAATATTGTATATTATTAAGAAACAAGTATGTTAATTTGAAAGGAATGTTGAAGAAAGCACGTTTCGGCAAGTTTTCAAAGTTACAAATGGGATTTTTTAGATTGATCGCTCCATGTAAGGAGATTGATAGTAACGCGTGAATCCTGCGACCGCTTACAAGAGAAACATCTGCCACGCGTTCTCCGGTCCACCGTAACAGTATACTGTGGATAGAGGCCCTTGAAATCTACCAAGCGAAATTGCCCTACTCTCGAGAAAATTGCATCCACTCTCTTCCCTTGACTATCGCAATATTGCACCGCGGGTTACGCCCTTTCTACCTTCATCTATAAGTATACATACGCCTTTAACCGCAAATGTACACAAGATCGTTTGCGAGGTAGGTATATACAATAGTTAATAGTACCCATGAGACGCGGCGATGTGAGCTGGAACAAGACACCGCTATAATGATATACGAATGCTAAAACAGCTTGCGAAAATTTGATCAGATTATATATTTTTAAAGTATAAAGTCATTAGATCCGTTTATATAGTATATATGTACATATTAGTACATAATTTCCTATATATATATAGCATACATAAGCGAAAGTATTCAGGTAAAATTCTACGAGGAAGAAAACTGACCATATTCCTTTTCAATGTTAATGAAGAAATCAAAATAAACCAGCTAGCAGTAAAAAACAAGTGAAGCAGAGAAGATTGAGTAGTAGTCCGGAGAAATGACGATACTATTTTCTTTCAGGTGACCTTCTGTATTTATGTTTTCATTCAAGATTACTGAACTTTATATTGTAAAACTTTTTATCGTAAAATTTAATTTTTGATTAATTAGCATTTGTTAGCCAAATTTGGTTCGTTAATGTATTCTAATTGTCTTTCGAAACTCCTGCGGAAGCAATGGATCAACGACCAATTTTATGCTATGTTAAATTACGTTTAAATATAATTACATGTGTGTAAAAAGTTAATGACTGATTTTTTAAGGAAAATTATTAATCTCAAAATATGATATGAAATAAGCATTTCTGTTTATAGTAGAATCTACGAAAATACGAAGTAGAAGACGGAAAAAGACATGTTCCTGCAGGAAGTCAGGAAATGATAATGTCATGATCCGATAGGCTGATATGTATACGTTGATCTGTAATAGGATTGGCTGATTCAAGCGGCGCGGCGCCAGTAACATAACGACACACAATAAGTAACATAAGTAACATAACGCAACGCATTTGTTCAGCGTGTATAAACGTGCGTGGTTGGCGGTAGTCTTGTTTTTTTGCAGTTCTTCTATTCCTTCTGTTGCGTACTTAATAATTAGACAAAGAATTAAATATATTCCTTGATTGATCATGGATATGGAGGACATCGTTTTCCTCTCTTACGTTTTAACAGAATCCGCAAGAAAGAAAAGCAATTCAAAGTCGAAGGAGCTAGTATCAGCAGGTATTTATTAATAACTAATGTAACATTATTTCAATCAAATATCTCTATAAATTATTGAAACAAATGAATTATGCGTATTGAGAATACTTAACAATAATACTATACATTGGTAAATTGATTACAGTAGATAAGATGTACTATTAAAATTACATAAAAACGTAACATCCCTGAAGAAAATTATTGTTAAGTTTCTTTAAAAAGATAAAGCCTTTAGTGGTGAAACTTTACATACAATTTTATCTTTAGGTGATCAGTTATATAAAATTAATGAGTTTGAGGATGCAATTTCTGTGTATACTGATGCTATTCGTACTGCAAAGCCTAATACAAGTATATTAGGCAGCTGCTATCTTCGAAGAGCAAAAGCATTAGAGAATAGGAAAGCTTACAATGACGCATTGTCAGACTTGAATTTTGCTTTATCACTCTTGAAATCTAAAGCTAAGCAAAAACAAATAGAAGGAATGATAGGAACTGTAAACTTAAAAATAAAAGATCTTAAAAAAGAAAATATAATTAATTCATCTGATGATTCAAAACCTATGGTAATAGAAGAAGAAAATAAAGAAATTCCAGGCTGCAGCAGTCTTATAAATATTTGCTATAATACCGAATATGGTCGCTATTTTCAAGCAACAAAACCAATAAAATCTCGTCAAGTACTATTATCAGTAGAGCCATATCTATTTATTCTTAACGATGAGAAAGAATTAGATTATTGTCATTATTGTGGATCACACACACTTGCTTTAATCCCATGTGATTCCTGTGCAAAAGCACTTTATTGCTCTTTTACGTGTAGACAAAAGGCTTATGAAAGCTATCATGAAGTTGAATGTAAACTTGGAATTTTTCAAGAAAACTTAAATGCTATTTTACGATTATTTTTAATGGTTACAAAACAAGGATTATTGCTAAAAGAAATGATTGATCTGTCAGAAAAAAAAAATCAAAGTAACTTTATAACAAATTTTAAACTTATACAGAATTTCTTCATATTAATATATATTAATTAAACTTGTAGATCCACGTAGAGCTGGATTTGTGAGTGATAAATTCATAGGAAATACTGCACAAGCAGTTCTTAGTTTGCAATGCAATCCAAACAATTTATTTGAAGATTCAGTACTAGTCACAAAATTAATTGTGTCTTTTTTAAGCTCTAGGACTGATTTAATAACACCTTACAATGTTTTGGGTGTTCTGAATTTTATTCAAAAATTAAACTTTATTTTTATGCAAAATGCAATTCAGGTACAAAAGTTGTGATATTAAGTATAATAATTGAATGATTTGTTGTTATTACAACATGTGTTTAAAATATTTAGGTAAGAGGTATCCATTTTGAAGATATACTTGGAATGGCCTTGTACCCAGTTTATAATTTGTTTAATCACTCGTGTGTCCCAAACACATTATGTTTTAATACACATGATCTTAAGCAAGTATTGATTGCTTGTAAAGATATTGATAATAATGAGCAGGTATCTACTATATTATTGCATATTGTGTATAATTAATTATACTGCTTAATAAGTTTTTAGTACAAAGTAATTTATCATATTTTAGGTTTTTGGAAACAATCTTTCTACAGGAACTGTTTTATTAACTGCTGCTGGCAGAAAAAAAATACTGAAAGATTTTAAAAATTTTAAATGTACATGCGTAGCTTGCAATAATAATTATACTTTCAAGCCTGAGATAAGAAACCTGAAAGTTCCAGAAGATATTAAAAGCCAGTGGAAAAAAGATCCTGCTTCTATTGAGAATATGTGGAGAGTACTTGAATATATGTACAAAAAAGTTAAGGAACCATGTTTAGAGATAGAGGTAATGAAATTTGCGATTTCGGATGCATATCTTGGAAACAAAAATGCGGTAACTATTAGTTAAAATTTTTTTTAATTTATGGAACACGTTAAAACTATTATTTACTTCTATCACCTATACTGTATTAAAAATTTATATATTAATTATTATGCATTACAGTACATCAAAGAAATGTGTAAGAAGCTAAAAGTGATATAAGTCCTTGCATGTGCAAAAGGTTAAAAAGTTCTTCATAAGTTTATTCAATTTAATTCTATTAACTAATATATTTTTACATTTTAATATTATTAGTAGCTGCATAAAATACCTAATTTTTGTTTTTAATTTGATTCAACATATTAAAACAAGATGTTTTAATTTTTCTCTAGACAAAATATTACTTAAACATTAGTAATATGTATAAAACATAATATATATTCCTATGTAATATTGTTCTTATATACTTTTTATTAACGTTTTATGTAATAAGCTAAGCTTATAATAAAACATTGTGCTTAACAAAGTGTAGATTATTGCTATACAGATAGCAACAGTTCAGGTGAAAATGAAATAAAAAGATGAAGTATATAATTTTTAACTAGTGTAAGGCACAGCATCTGAATTAGATTACGATAGAGGGGTGCGCACACACATTAGGTAACATGTAACTGGGTTGTGGGCACCAAGCACTAGATTATTAGCATTTATATAGGCACCAGACCAGCCCGTGCGTCACATCGAAAATGCACCGATGCAAATTGTACCGATTAAAATCGCGTCACGTATCTTCTGTGCGTACTGGCATATATGTATATAATTATGTAGAACTTTACTGGGTTAGCTGGAGTGGAATGCTTGTACGATAAATGCTGTCTCTATAAAATAGTTTAATAATCAGTGACTATTGTACGGAGATTTTAATTGTAGCTCCTATAGATTTGCTTATTGGAGATTTATTCTGATTTTCATAATTAAACTATTATTTGGGTAATATTCAAATATTCGGCTACCTTCGTACGTGCGCAAACGAAAAAGAACCAATAGACATACAGTTACAAGTTTAGATTTAAAGATATAGATGGCATCAGTATTCAGTGGCTCAGTAACCCTATAAACAAAAACATTTGCCGGTCTCCTCGACTATCCCCACTCTTCATCTCGATAAGCCCATTCATTCTTGTATACTGTGTTCGCCGGTATTCTAGTATCCGTTGACATCGTGCATACCTGGCTCAACGTGTTGCTACAGATAGATATTGTTTTTATTTTTAAATTAAAGTTGGGTATTTTTGTTCAGTTTTGTCTAACATGCTTGTTCAGGCCCAAGGCCTAGAAATCCTAAAACCCTGTTAGCAATAGCCAATGTGTAACAGTGGGTTTGGAAAAAAACATTAATAGTGTCTCATCCTAAATGTCGGAAGCCTGAACGACACAATTAAATCAGGTGATTAGATTTTGTTTACAAAACAAGCAATGGATTTAGGCATATTTTCTAGTATTTTAAGAGACAAACAGTTTAAATTAGATGAACAATCTAGTAACTATAAGATAATAGAAAACTGTATGGAACTGTTTGTTCATCCTTCAATGCCACATTCTGCAGATAAGAAAAAAACAATAAAGGAATACTATGAGTACCAGAATTGTGGTAAGTTTTTTAATTGATTTCACTAATGACGAAGTTTATAGAACTTGGACAGTTTTGAAGAGGATCTGATATCTTTATAATACTCGATCAACGTTTTAAGGATAATAATTTATTGACTGGCATGAATTAGAAAATTCGTAAACAAATTAAGGCGATTGGTTTCAATCTCGTCTTTTTGTCTCGGAAAAGCTATTGTGTGTAAACATAATAAATAAGGCGGAACGACATAAGCAGGCTTAGGGATAAATTGTATAGAGATAGCGGGGTATTTTATTGGCGAAACATCAATACTGTAGGATTCATCCATAAATATTCCATTTTCGAAGCTGTCTAAGCCTGTTTAACCTTTGCATTCTAACATGATTAAATTAATTTGGCGAAGGAGTTGGGTTAATTATCGCAAACCCTTTAGTGACTAATTATGCCGCAAACGGTTATAGAATGTTTTTGACATTTGCAATATAGATCGATAATAAATTGATAACGTAATTTTATAGATTCGAATTTTCTTATTTTGTATAATATTCTACCGTGTTAAAAATATAGGTCGTATCTACATTTCAACTTTTTACACCTGCATCTTCAGCTTTTTTTGTACTCGTGAAATTTCAATGTTGCATCTGGTCTTTTCAGTGATTTATATGACATTAAAACTTTTTTTGAGTCATTCATAAAAGTATATTTCAATTTGCGAAAATTCAATTATATCGAAATGTAATGTCACTTAGAGACTTCTATTCTTAACACGGGAGTTACGGTTCAATGCAAGATTTAAGAATTTTCTTGGAAAATTTGTTTGCTATTTTTAGCTTATATTGCAATGCGTAACGGAGATTACACGGAAGCAGCGTACGCTTATTCGCAGGCGTTAAGCAGGTGCTATCCTTATTCGTCTCAGGCAGCTTACAGCTACATTCAACGCTCTCGAATATTTGAGAAAACGAAAGATTACAAATATTGCTTGTTCGACATCGAACGAGCATTGCAACTTCCAATGTCTGAAATTGTGCGCTTGGATCTGATTAAAAGAAAGGAAAATATTGAAAAGCTGAGATCTATAAAAACGAAAAAGAGACAAGAGCCGGCAGAAGAGCTCGTACTGAAAGACGGTGAAAATGAACATTCATCTGGTACGAGTAAAGCTATACAGTTGGTTAAAACTTCGAATAATAATTATCATTACGAAGCAGCGAAGCCCATTGAAATAGGAGATGTTCTAATGATGGAAGAATCTTTTACAATATTTTCTTCAAATACTAAGAGTAACGCATGTGCAGAGCGCTGCGATCATTGCGCAAAAAGGACCGTTGCGCCAATACCGTGTGAGCGATGCTGTTATTTTTTCTATTGTTCGGAAAAATGTCAAAATGAAGCATACGAAAAATATCATAAAATTGAGTGCTTAATTAACTTGAGCGAGAAATCTCACAGATGCTTACGATTGCTATTAAACCTAACTGATTGCGGGAAACAGCTTAAAAAAGCCATAAGAATCGCTACAGCTCTGGACAATAATGAGGAAGGCGAGTGTTTATTTTTTTAAATCTACTTAAGGCGACTTGTGCTATTGATTATTTTTAACTTGGTGGTGTTCTTTAAAAATTTGTAAACAAGATGTTGCAATAAAAGCTAATGCCTTTAGTTTAATGATATTTACCCAGGTGCGGCAGAAATAACTGATACCGATGACCAACTTTCTGCTAATATTAAAGCGGTGCTATCTCTCTGCAAGTCTGTAGATAAGCCACTAAATATGCAATTGGCGATGTATTCAGCTGCTTTGGCATTAACTTTGCGCAATCACACTGATCTACTTCGTGGATATAACGATGTCGTACCGGTGGCTAAATTAATCTTTCGGTTGAATTATGTACTTGCACGACACTTGAAGTCCGTAAGTATTTGAAATTCGTCTTTCTTCTATTTCTTCGCTCAATAAAGAAATGGGAAACATTTTAATGTATGAATTTAGTCAAAGCCAAGACCAGGGAGCCTGACTTCTGTAACTGGTATATTTCCTAAGTATCAGTTATTGACTCATTCTTGTAGTCCAAACACAGTCTCCTATATGTATAATAATAGGTACATTGTGGTACGTGCTGCGGAAAATATAGATCCAGGACAAACGGTAGCTAAGGATTCATTATTCGACTGTCAATCGTGGTAAATGCTTTTATTTTACAGTATTTTATTTCAGATTACACGTAATTTTCTGGAAGAAGATTCCTTTAACCTGAGTGCAGCCGAAGTGAAGTTTATTTTATCGTTCCTTAATAATATTGGATGTGATTGCGGATTATGCTTTCACGATAAAGATTTAAATAGTAGTTTAACCAGGAATTTAGGTAGCCATATATCACCAAATTTGTTAAAGAAACTACGAGCTTCTCCGAATGATGTTAATAATCTGTGGAATCTCTTAACGGTAGTTAATAAAATACCACATTCCCTTGAGAAGGAGATACTAAAGTTTGCTATTGAATACGCTTCTGAAGGGGTGGTATTTCCAGTAAGTAAATATATAAATAAACCCTAAAATATTACTACTTTAATTGATGTCATCCATTCTGCGTATTACTTTATTTTCAGCTACTACAAAAGTTTTATAGAATCTCTTATATACTTAAGTAATCATAAATTCCTAAATGATTATTATTGCACGAAGGCAACTTTATCAGTAGTCGTTTCCACAATATTATATCCCGTATAAGTTTTATTTACGGGAGAAAAAATAACTTTGAGTTTTATTAATGACTTAAATGTTTATTTTGCAAGAATGTATTTAAGTTTCGTTAACCTATTGCTGTCAAAGATTTTACAGCAACAGTACTTTACCTGTTAGAAACGGTCTCTAAACCCTTTGGGAAATTATTCAGCCTCGGAAATGCTAATTTATTAATAAAACTGATGAGTAATGTTCGCCTTTCACCATAACTTTATCAAACTCACTCGATATTATTGTATTCGATATATGCTTACCGAATAAAGTTTTAGAAAAAAAGAAAACTTATACAGAATGTGTCACTTAATTCGCCCCCTAGGGTGGACGTAAAATTTCATTTGTCTTCGCAAATTTAAGAGATATGAATGTTTTCACAAGACCTTTCTGAGAGTACTTTGTATTTAGTTCCAAAAAAGTTAAATATACAAAACTAATATCGAAGATAATTGAGAAGTCTTACTTCCACCCTATGCGATAAATTATGTGACACATCTTGTATAACACTTCCTAACAATAGTCGAATTTTCAAATTTGATTTTTGATGCTACAGTTTTTGATGTAATGATCAGTTATCTGTTTATTATTGTAACATAATGTTAACAGCCTTGTTGTGCAGGTATATTAGCGGTTCAATACTTTGTACCTGAAATTGACAATAAAAGCAAAGGAAAGTAACTGATTACCTAAGATTGTCCATTTAATTTGAAATCTTGCTAGTTTTATTTTTTTACTGGTTGATGCGCATCATCAGCACCTGTTACATCGTAAGACGTGCTTCTGTTACCATTTCTTCAGTGGCTCACGAAAGTTCGAGTTATGAGCGTCTTGACGACTTCCTATTTTAACTCAATCTCTTCTTGAATCAACAAAAATGTGCTATAAAAAAAATACTGGAATCTGACTATATATAGAGGCTTAGACTTAACGAACTACCAACGAAGTATTCATTTGCATTTTCAATGTATTATCATTAATATTAAAAAACATTATAGATAACGTGCCTTAAGACTTTAAAAAAGTAGATTTTATCATATTGTAAATATGCATAAAATAATAAATGTATATGTGTACACGTTTTTACTATATATACTATTACTTGTATTATTGAAAAGATTAATACTTCTCGATTGAGTTTCTTCTTTCAAGAGCAAAATAGCAAATTGATGCGTAAAATAGGAAAATGTAGCAAGAAACAGAGCGGTAAATTGAAAGTGATTACATTAAAATCAAATAAATGTTAGTATAAATTCAACTTTCATTCAAAATTAGAAGCTATTTTATCGGTCTTTGATAATAGCAACATCACTGCTCACTTTATAAGACCAAATTGGTATCTCTGAATAGACGCAACAGATTTCCTTTCCAATAAAAATGTCAATTACCAAGGAGATTTTAAAAATGATGCTGAAGAAAAAAGAGACATAATACAATGACAAAGGATTGGAGAGAAGGATAAGTGAAAATAAAAGTAAGGTGAAAGAAAGAGATAAGAATTTGAGCAGTGGCTTACTTCCTCATCGTGCTACAATTTCCGTGAGATTTTCTACTCTTCAGGGAGTTGCAAAAATAAGAAAAGAGCCGCTAGAGGTGACTGGAAGCGAGTAGAAGAAAGCCCCACCACGTGGGTCCTTGTTAAGGCTGAGCAAATCACCAGTACGCACGTGTACGAACAAACGAGTCCGCGGTCTCTTCTTTTATAGTTCAAGACCCCGCGGAATCCCTATTTTCTATGGAGTTTGCACCAGGGAGAACATTAAATTCTGCGGACGCTAACTTTTATACGCCGCGAAATTGCAAATGCGTTCGGAAACTTGGACTTCCATGGCCGACGTTTCTTTCATGACTAAAGTCGGCTTAATTGCACCGAGGTGGATTTATAGCAAAAATTGCACCAGCATCGCCCCTGTACTAACTTTAAATTTTTCACAAAAAATACCAGTAGAGAATTCCTTGCACAAATTGTTACCAGCTAGAGCAACACTGTATCATACATTTCTCTTTGTCGTTCTAACGTTTTATTATTTTTTTACCAATAGCCCCCTTGATTGTTTCGCAAAACCAATAAAAATACATGCAAAGCTAAATTAATGCTTGCAAAGCTATATTTTCTTCCTCTGCTTTAGAAAGCTATACTCAATTGGTTTGTATCCAATAATAGCCATTAGGGGAAATGCAGAAGCTCGCGTAAATGTACAGTATGATGAAAAGAATTATGATCATACGTTGCAATGTTCAATATTGATAGAAGGTAAACGCCATTTGTAGCAAGGGCATAATATATTTCCTCCAGTATTTTCTACATGATATTGCAAAATACTACGGAAGCTAGCAATTTGTTTCTTATAGTAAAATGAACTCAAACTAATCATATAAGAACACTTAACACCTTCGCATGGGCTTTTCATTTAAACCAACACTGCAGTCGCTCGCCCTGCAATTACGTATGACGATCATTCTTTTCAAAGCCGTTTACACAGAATGGGACACATTTTGTAGTATGTTGCAAAAGCTAATAAAACAAAACTCTACAGTTAAATTGTTCCGCTTTCGCAAGAGGAAAATACTCGGTGATAGCTAAGAGTGAAGGGAACGCATTGAAACTATATCTGAGAGTTACGGAATACGATGCAATTGTGTGACACTGCCAATCGCCAATCAGCTCTAATTAAGACTTTGGAGAATTGTTGCGAAATTAGGTAAGAGTTTTCTTGCCCAGCGCATTTCGATCGATATACTGACATTTTTTCTGAATACAATCACGAAGAATGAAGATAGTTAATCTACTTAAGAGCACAAGTGGGCGAGCTTTATTGGGACAAGGGTGTATTATTTTGCAACAGCAAGGCAATATTTCTTTTTCACAACTCGCGGTTAATAGGGCAATTAGCTTACACTCAGAGTCAAGTAGGCGTATCTAACAAGTGCATCTGCACTTATAAATATTCCTGCAAGTAAGTGCAATAAAAGTACTTTACTTATATATATAGTAGTCGGCAATTATTATTTTTAATTTGGTAAGATTAGGCTTCGACGCACAGGTACTTAGCATTGCTTTACAGTTAACCATACAGAGTGAAGTAGGAAGTCAGGCGTTAAATGCGAACGGTATTTTCTCTATTGACGCATACAGAGTATTATGTCTCTGTGAAAAATATTGTGTCCATGAATTAAACTTATTTAGATCAATGCTGAGATTGTAAGTACGTTTGCATTCGTATACTAAGATACGCTCGTACCGTCACCATCCTGACTTCGATTAGAGAACTCTAATTACGTACACAGTTATGTCTCATGTAATATATATATATATATATATATATATATATATATATATGTATACATATACTGTTATAAGATTTTCATTTAGCCGTGGGCTTTAAGTAACGGAATGGTTAATCATGATTTTTGCCGAAATAGTATGAAAAATAATTTGTGAAAGGAGCGTGTAGTATTCCCATAAGAAAGTTTTCATATGTGTAAAGAGATGTTCTGTTAATGGAACGGGTGCTGGTGTGCTCTTACTCTAATAAGGTATAGTTTGCTATCGTGCTCAGCCCAACTTCCTTCTGGTAGTAAAGAAGTGGTAAGTTCAAGGCAGGTAGATAACGGGCTCCATTACTTTCTGCCACAGTGGGACAACATAAACAGGTTTGCAGCGTCTTGCCCAAGGTAAAAATCAACACGCCAACCGACCCTGAAATATTAAGATGCGACTACCGAACTATACTCCTTGGAAAAGAAATTCTATTTTAGCTTCAACACAAAGGAAATGATTCTTTTAATCATACTCTTTTGTCTTAATTATGTCTATTCCGATAGACGATTCTATAGATACCGAGTTTCTTACTTTTATTTCAACCATTTCAAGTTTGAAATTACCTACTGCAAGAATGAAATAATGTTGACAATTCAGCGATAACAAACGCGATATATGCGAAGTATCTATCCACGAGCAGTACCTCTCATTGAATTTAGAATTTGCTTTATTAGATTATCCCAGAGAAGTTGGGAAGATTAGAGTTTTCAAGGTGGTAGAATGCAGATCTTACAAGGCGAGTTCAACAAAGCGCTTCCCTGTCTCGAGCGAAAGCAAATTTAACGGCGTGAGTGAAAATCGCGAACGAGGCATTCATTGTTCGGAACAGCGCTTGATTTGATTTAGAGAGCTTCGAAAAGCAATTAGGCCAAGGCTGAAACCCTACCAAGCTGCTACACTTGGTGTGTCCAGATAGTTGTTATCCAGCCTAGGGTTTAACATGTTTATATATATGTATGTATACGTGGCTGATGTGTACTAATTAGTACTCACATTTGTTTTAAACTTTCTATAAACTGAAACCATTGATTTACAACATTTTAAATAATATAATACTTAAGATGTGTACACCAAATTATGAGAACTAGGATAAAATTATCTGAAATTTGAAAGTCAAAAGTTTTTTATTTAGAAATCGTGTTTATAATTACATTTATTGACCTTGAATATTACGTAATTGAATGTAAACGATAGTATTCAATGAACAGGTTCTTACAAGGTGACATGAAAACCAATTATAAATAAACGATACTGATCTGCTCCGTGTGCTTAGATCTGTCTTATATTAAGAGTAATCAAATAAATCGTTATATCTATAGTAAAATTCGTCAAATAAATCGGAAGCATGAGGAATATTTGACGAAAGGACAAATCATAATTAGGAAGTTTATAGACAAACATTACTGGTAACATGTAATGTCCAGAATTCAACAACTACCTTGGAATATTAACAATTGAGGATACGGATGCAGGAATAACATAAGTGCTCTTAGCCTCCTTTTGCATCCAAGCGCATCAACTGGGCCCTCTATATCTGACCTACTTATACTTGAATATGCTTGCATAATAAAAGGTCGGCGGAAGCGCCTGCCGTTTCATGACTACTATTCGTTAGTCTTCTTCATTTTTATCTACTACTACTATTTCACAAGCTTTTCTTCATACACCATCGCACTTGCACATAAAAATCTACCCAATGTACAATGTATAAGTCTTAATTGTTACATACGTTATTTGTTGCAAAGCATGACAGCTTTCGTAATTTTTCAAAAATTAATAGCATACCTACTGTTTTATTACTAAAACAAAAATAAATTGTATATTTTGTGATTATGTATTTAAATGCCAAGATCAGTATTTTTTTTAGAAAAAATACCGTGTAAACTTTCTTAAAATAACAAACTCTTATTTAGTAAAATATAGCTCTAGAAATTTTTCGTAGCTCTTCGTGGTTTGAAAAAAAAACCACAGCGTTGCACTTGTGAACTTAATATGCCTCAGCCTGGTATTTTAGACGACCAAAAGCCCTTTGCTTCGGGTAAAGGTTGCCTGTTAAAGCACAAAGCTGCATAATTAGAACCAAGAAGAACACTAGTTATTTATTTGCGTAATCCTTTTCCTCTAATTTTATTTGCTTTCATGTGAAATTTTCAGGCCAATCTATACACATATACATGTATTTGTACTATTTTGTACTACGTATTTCCTCTTGTACAGTTTCATCCAACTAATAGAAAAACTATAATTGTATATTAAAAAGTGGTTTCGAGATAGAGAGAGGTAGATATAAATGTTTAAAATCCAGTATATGAGGGAAATAATAAATTAAGTAACTTGTGTTAATTTTCATAAAATTCAGTTAAATTGATATGTTCGCCTAACGGTTTAATTATTATAAAATATAAAAGCCCTTTCGGCGCAGAAATAATGATAAACTCTCAATTTATTTCCATTTTAAAATATTTTCTCTGAAGTGAAAAATTCTAATATTAAACATATATAATGTTTTTACCGTAGGTAGCCTAAACTTATTATTCATTTGTATGACTCATGAGTCATGACAAGGGGTCGTCGAACCACCTTCTCTCTTTGTACATCATGGTAGGCAGGCAGACAAGACAACTGGCGCGGAAATGCATATTCTGCAGGTTGAAACAAATAAAGGGTCCACTGGGAATAAGGGCTTGAATATATTATTATATTCCCCCGGTAACTGCGTTTTTGTTCGTTTAACAGGCTAGCACGTTAACTTGTATACGACGCTACGACTAAATAATATTTGTATTTTTTAATTATACCTCGTATAAATATTATATATACGTCAAATGTCCTCCTTCTTCGTCCTGAAATTAATATCAAATCCTCGACACTTTTATTTCAATATCATTGGATCATTAATTTTTGTAATTTTTAATCTGGCTATAACTATATATATATATATATATATATATATACAGTTTTAAAACTGCTTTGTATACACGTGTAATAGCAATATTTGAATAAACCAGCTGCTCGTAGAATGAACAAAAGCAACAATGGCAAATTTTGCTTTACCAGCGTTTATATGCAAATATAATTTATAAATTAATATTTCGATAGTTAATATGTTTATTGCTAGCAAATATAGACATGTTCGTTCAAGTCTAACGAATTGCAAAGTAATTATAAAAGCTACAACATGCTTACTTGCACTCCCTCTGTACTTTTTAGCGGTGGGTAACTTCGTTTAAAACTCAAGTAAAAGTTTGAGGGGAAAATCTTTGCGCTAATATTCGAGTTACGAACGTGCAACCTCTTACCTTGATTGCTTTCTAAGTTTTTCCAATCTTGTCGATTTTCGCGTTAGCAGAATGATGGCCCATCTTATATGATACAGGTTAAGCTTTAAGCAAAGCTATTAGTGATTACTGAATGAATTAATAAATGTGAATCGAGTGCAAAGACTAAGCGAATACTGAAGAATATAGAAGGAAGTGTAAACAGTATATTATTGATTACTTCACTGCACTCTTATAAATATTATAATATATTCCATTGAATAACACAAAAATTAGAGAGCGAAGAAAATTGCGAATCTAGCATTTCTCTTTTGTTGAGTGAGTCGAAGTAATATCGAATAAATTTCCATTTCTCTCTCTCTCTCTCTCTCTCTCTCTTTCTATACACACATAAATACATGTGTAACAGATACAACAGCAACATCTGTAGTTTGCGATGAGCAAATTTAGGAAAAAATGAGTTTTCGAAGCATATAAAATTACTTTATTAAGAAAAGTCGGTGGGTTGAGGCGCGATCGATTGCTGCAGGCTAATTTTTCATAGTCTTTATTAGCGGAGTGTTTGTGCTTTTAGAAAGTTTGAGCGATGATAACGGAGCATGTTCACGCGATAAAAATCAAGAGAAGAAAAAGTTTCATCGACGTAACTATGTATATTATAAACTTGTCATATTGGACAAAACAGCTGCTAAAAAGACGAGACTCAAGATTGGTACTCGTATTACAGCAGCTTTACACCTGTAGCGAGTTTAATAAGCTGGAGAAAAATATTTAAAGCTTTGCAGAAGGAAGAAAAAATAGAGGTCCATACATTTTTTATCGATTAAACGACATGAAAAATTGTTGAGTCGCAGTTAAACACAGGGACCATATCACCATTTAAATTACTGTTTAGAAAAGTTCAATGTAAAAGCTAAAGCGCGATGTAAACAGAATGTTTACAAGTTCTACAATATATAGTATAGAAGAGTCAAGAGAAAGAGAGGTTAGTGGCATAGCGTCAAGTTATGGAATTTATGCAAACTGCTACGTAAACGTCGCCTATGATGGAATATATTCAAATGAGCCGCCTCCTTTCTGAGCAATTAATTCCAAGAGCTTATAGCCTATATGTTCTTAGCCTAATTATGAGTCTTGACATTATGGACTATGGGCGATATTGAAGGGCACGAAATTTCCATGCACCACCCAAGAGTTAAACCTGCACGATGGACCTGTGTGTGTGTGTCGATTTCTATAAGAACTATAATCTTAAAATATACTCGATGAAACAATAAAGCGAGTAATTCGACTGTCGCAACGTTCGGATAATTATTGTCGTTGGCGATAAATGAGCTCTATTTTTATATAACTGGACAGGAAATTTGAGGCAGTTTAATTGACTTGGTCAAGCTTCTTCTTATATCATTAATACACGATCTGGTAACTTTGCACGAGAGCCTTGATACAATTGGAGCAAAGCTTCATTGCATTTACAGGCTCTGGCCGAGTTGAAATTGAACGGCAAAAGTGAGAGCGAATACATTTGGAAGGTTTTGCAATGCATTCAAATGATACGGTGGACCGTGCGTTTGCTCGGAAATTGTGCATATCAAAGGGCCAAATATGCATATAGGATTCCTTGAAAATACCTGCACAAAGGAGTAAGTATATGCGCCATGATTCCCAAGAGTCGTTAAGCGAAACTTATTTTCAAAAGTACCGGAACTTAAAATACACCAGTCATCGCTGGCACACATCCGTTAAATTAAAACTGGTAAAAGTTTCAGCTCGGTACAAATTACTTTCATAATCAATTTTTTCTATTTCACACTTTAGCACAACTAATCAGAAAGCTCGTGTATATATATATATATATATACACATATAGCTACAAAATCAAGCTGTGCGCTCTCCCATTACAAATCGTTGTCACATTCCAAGTTAAAACTTTTAGTGGACTGGACGGCAATTTATAGCCTTCGTAAAATAAACGTAATAGAATTTTTTACACCCAAACGAGATCTCCAAAGTCTTCTTGTTTGTCAAAAGAAGAGAAAACTTTTTTCTCCGCTCTCTTAAAATCCTCGAGTCCAGTCCAAACACAATACTTGTGGAAAATTAATTCAAAGGCGTAGAGCGGAGTTACGCAGTGTCTCGTCCGTTGCAACGCGAAATGAAGCTTCCTGGATTGTAATCCAAAGTTGGAAATACAAATGTAAATCGTGGTAAGCCAATCGATCGAGTCCAAGCGTTGGTATAGTAGAGTGTTAGAAAAAATTACGTTGAATGGGAAGAAAGGTGAAATTAAACAATCGTGGGTTTAAACGGGCAAGCGATTTGAGCCGCAGGAAGATTGAAAGATAAATTTGAAGAAAGGGAAGAAGTTGGATTAATCAAACTGAGTGTTCTCGGCGCCTATGTGGTCTAGCGTGGTCCAAAGTGGTCTAACGTGGTTTAACATAGTATAGCGGCTAGTTGCACTCCTCTCAAACCGGTTTACCAACACTTTTGTAATGCGATCCCTCAAACACGGCCGCTCGGTATGAAGAAAGAAGGAAGAAAGGAAGGAAGGAAGGAACGAGCGAAAGAAAAGAAGAAAGACGTGAGAGGATAGAAAAAACAGCTGACGTTTTCACGAAGAACAGTATCGAGAATGAAGCGCCTGTGGTTACGGTGCGTCCGTTTTCCTTTGCTCATACGCGCTCGCACACATAGCAAAGCTTACGTGCGGTGACTTGTGTGTGTAGTACGGAAAGAGGAGGGCCAGACACAAGCAAACACACGTATAGTCTTGTATACAGGGTGTCCCAACAATCAGAAGATGCTGCAGTATTTAGTGGGAGAACCATCTGAGAATCCTTTCAATTTTTTAATTTTATTTTTTTATTATCCCTTATATATGTATATAGTCTTTTGGAAAGTCTTTGCGTTTGTTTCGCGGAATAATATAAGCGCAGTTTTGCAAAACAATGGAACAACAAATATGTTGATTTCTATTTTAAAAATGCAAGGTGAGCTTCGCATGTTCTTCAAGACTCCACCAAAGTCAAGTCAATGTCGCACTCTGATAAATTTCTAAAAAGCTTCCAAGTGTAGACTTGGAAAAACTTGAAACGAGTGCGACCCACAGCGTACATTTTTGAACGTGCAGGGAAATTTGTGCAAATGTGCACGTGACAACGTAAGAATTTACTTGACATTCTTAATAGAGTCGTGTTCCGAAGAACACTGAAAGAGTATTTTCGTCGCATTCCACCTTCAATTTGGTCAATTTTTAACTTTGGAATTTAAATTTATCACTAAAACTAGTCGTACCTCATTTTAAAACCTTCATATAACTTTATAATTTGTAACATAAGTATGCGTAAAGTAAAAAGTTTTCAAATTGTATACAGAGTGTATACGTTAATTCATCCCAATGTGTGGAGTAAAAATTTAATTCTCTCTCTCTCCCTCTCTCTCCTTAATTATAATATAAAGGATACTGAATTTTGTATAAAATTATTTCGGATCCAAGCAGAGTTTCAAAAAGGTTCCTTGAGAAAAATTGATATCTTTGATAATTATGAAGATGAAGGAATAATTTTTGCATCTACGCTATGGATCAAATTAAAGCAAACACCCTGTATTTCACTGTTTCCAGACTTTTACCGGCACCCTGTATATGCACCTTTGCATGCGGCCCACGCGAACCTTGACAGCCATTGCTCGCGGGGGCGCTTGCTCGTTTGCTTGCCTGCGTGCAACCACATCGTATTCATATACACAATAAACTGCGGACCAAAGTATTTTCGCTTTTGAATCGTGTTATTCCTAACAAACGCAAATTTCCTTCTCCAAATTTTCTAATATACTTGTAATATATTAATAAAACAACTCGATTCGCGAGAATGAAATTTCATTGAAATATATCCGCGTGGAAGACAATAGTGGAAAAAATAAAATGGGGTAACGTGAAATGTTAATAGAGTTTATGCTTTTATCGATTGAATCGGATTAGAGAAAAAGAAATGAAGAGGACAGAGGAAAAAGTGAACAAGAGTTGCTTGGCTTAAGGTTTGAGATCATTAGGCATCGATCGATAAAGGAAACAATGCAAAAAGTAAAGCAAGGCCAATAGCCCACTCGCATCGACATTGGAAGTGGTAGCCACAGTAGAAAGCGAAGTGGCTGAGTCTGGATAACGCTCGATCGAGTCGTGAGTTCGTGACTCGAAGATTCAAGACGAACTTTCGTGTTGAGGATTCGTCCGACAGAAAGATCTATACCTCCTGTTCTCCTTCTCATTTCGACCCCCATAACACAGCTCTGTCCTTAATTACTTCTTTCCTTCCTTTTATCTTCTTCTCCCTCTCCTTCGGCTCTCCTATTCCTTCATCTTTCTTCAAAGCTGCTTTTACTTACTTTACTTATATGGCGTAATTACCCTTTTTTCTTCCTAATGAAATTTCCAACACGCATCTTTTACCTCCGTTCCCCCTCGGAACTTCGTCCCTTTTACTTACCATTCACCCCCCCCCCCCCCCACCCTCTTCATATCCCCATCCATCCGCTCGCTTTTCCAACGTGCATAGATTTCTTTGACATTATGTATAGGCTGGTTTAGAATCGATCTCCTCGTATGCGTAACGCTATAATACCCGTAACGTTTTTGATCGCCCATAGATATAACGTTGTACTTGTTTCAACGACCTGCGATTGAGTTCGTTGACCCTATATCCGTATTTCCGCCTATTTAAAACTTTCATAAGGTTCCCTGTAACCTGTTCAAATATCGACATCTACAATACACCGAATCATTATTATTGAAGAGCAGATAATGTGCATTTTAGTATGTACATGCCAGCGAATGGGCTATTTAGCTTTTAATAATCAATAAAGATAAAAATTCAAGTACTTTCATGGTTTTGTAGGACGAAAAAACTTTTAAAAAACTGTCATTCGGGTTTGTAAATATTTACTGAAATATAGCCAAAATATCTGCCGAATTTTTAAACTATGGATTATTATGAAACAGTAGTTTATACAAAATATATTCTACGTCTATATGTATATGAATATTTGTGAGTTACGATGAATTCAATGTCCATAAGATTTATTAACATTCAAAAATTACTGTCGTATATAAGAGTACGAACCAATAACAATTGAGATTTTGCAACAATTTATTGATGATTAAAATTCATGAGATATATTTGAGTAGCGTATAGTGAATATAGTGAAGCACTGCAGAGTAGATTTGAATTACGCGATTGAAAACCCATAAACTGAATAGATGAGCAATCAGGATGCTTCGTTAGAAGAGTTTTACTGTTTAATATCACCTTGATTTTCGCGAAAAATCCTGTACGAAAACAATGGTTCATCCGCAAATATTAGAAAAGTAGCGAGAGCACGCAGTATGTGTTACGATTTGTGATTACGAAGAAAAAAAACAGTTAAGATGAAATCACGAAGGAATACATAGTGGCGCGAAGGTCACGCTGTAAATGAAAGGCCGAAGACCCGCACGTAATTGCGAATGTCCGTTCTTCTACCATGCGTACTTAGCTGCCACTATTTGCGCTAAAAGCAAAATCTTCGCCATTCCGCAATTCTTCGTGATTAATTTCTTTAGCTCAAACCTCATTCTGCCCCTATTTTATCTTTTACCGAATTATCCTTTTTAAATACAAACCATTTAAGAGTGAGAAGAATTACGCAGGTGAAGAATATCCGTAGTTTTACACACCTGGACTGATTACAAAGTAAACAAGAACCATTTGAAATTAATATGAAATGATAGGGAAATCTACTCGCATATTTCCAACGTAAAACGGATAACGTATCAATTGGTTCATAGAGACAATTCTTTTCAAGAATTTGGAACATTTCCATCTATGGCGCATTCGTTGCTAAATACCAGATTTGAAACATTTGTCGTGATCGAATTATAACAGATTGGTAAGTAAGCAAAACAATGACACGAGATTCCTGAAAGAGAATTGGTAAATTGAAGTGTTGTAAAAGAAGCTTTTCCCTCCGATTAAATGTAAATGCAAAAGTTTTCGAGAGAAAAGTAAAGAGGATTAATTTTGGGGGAGAGAGGGTGGGAGCTATGACAATATAGAAGAAAATTGTAACGTATATATATATATATATATATATATATAGAGAGAGAGAGAGAGAGAGAGAGTACGAGGATCGAGTGGACGGAATGCAAAGCGTGCTGTTGGTAGCTGGTATGCGTTTGGCATGAAACGGAGTAGTATATGCACATAGTGTTGTATATATATATATATATATCTTATGGAATGCCTTGGTACACTCACCCAAAACATGACGTTAAATCCAAAGATGACATATTTGAGGCAACAGCTCACTTCACTGGTATCTCTTCGATACTTTCTCACAGCGGGCATGGCTGAGACACATTGATCAATCGGTCGTTCGAAACTTACGCATAAGGGCACGCTAAACTACCGAAAGCAAAGGAAATATAGGAAGCGACTGCTCTGTGTAGCAACAGACGACAGAAGGATATCTGACCGGCACCGATAGCCAGATCAGCGATCATCGGTGCAACATTGTTATTGGTCGCAGGATCTCCTTTAATTAGCGATATTAATTCTTCGTAATTATCACTAAAGCCGAAAGCGGGCCTTTCCCTCAGGCCTCGTTCGATCAGCTGATCAAAATAACGCACCGTAACGCAATTATATTTAGCGCCATTGTCGCGTCACCGCGAACGCTGCTCGACGCTGGATCAACCAGACCAGACTACCAACTACCAACCCAACAGCAAGTGAACCGAGCCCGAAGCAAACCGAACAAAGTCGGAGCGGAGTCGGAACTCGGAGTCGGGCACTCGGGCCTTTCCCTATCGTGCGCGCACTCGCTCGCTCTTCACCTCCATCCTATCCTCGCTCGCATCTCTTCCAACTCCCCCTGTACTCCCTTGTCCCCTCACCCCCTCCCATATTCCCACCCCCTCCAAATACCCTCATCAATCCCCACTCCTCCGGAGAACCTCTAACCTAACCTGACCTTACAGCCCGCGTGTTTCCTCCCCTCCACCACCCTTCCTCCCACACTCCATCTTCCGTCTCTCTTACTCCTCGATCAAATCAACCCTTGCCACTCGCGCGCTTGATCATCTCGCTCTTCTCTCTTCTTCCCTTATTCATCCGATCCATTCACTTTATTTCCTTCCTCGATTTCTTCCTCATAATTTCTCAAAAACAAATTGAAAATTAGGTGATATTGAAACTATAAACGTTTTGTTCGGCTGGCTGTGCTATTATATAATTTTAGCGAAGGGAGTTATTCTTTTGTCGATGTAAATGAATTTTACTCTTATTGATCACTCTTCGACAAAGGATTTCGATAACGATGAGGGTTTTAGGATGGGGGAAATAAATGTGTATCACCTTTGATGTTGTTTGTACTTTACCGACTCCTCTGTCGGTAAGATACCGGTGATGTAAAAAGATATAATTTGGCTGGATGGTCCTTTCTTTCAGGGTAGTGATGTCGGTGCGCGCGACATTGAACTCTAAGGGGTGAGTTGCCACAGGCAAAAGTTAGAAATTTGTGTATGATTTAAAACGATAGAACTATATACCATCTTATGCTTGTGAGTGGTTTTTCGTAAAGTAGAATAATGTCCGCAGGTACCAAGCGTTAGACTTCCCAAAGATGACGAAGAAGAGTGTGGAATGTTAAGAACAAGTTAGTTAGGAATTACGTATAAAATGAGAAAGCGGTACCAGAGTAAACTCAGATCACACAACAAAAAAAGTGTCAAAACATGGAGTACGTAGTATCTCCTGACACAATCCAGAAATCAATTGAACATATTGGAATGTGTCAGGAATTTATTAGGAACGTGTTTGGTCGCCGGTAACTCGAATATAACAATTAGACATTTCTGGAATTAGAAAAAGAGGTGCGAGTTGCTATTGGAAAGTAGGATATATTCTGTGAATTATAACTGATATATGTATACCATAATGAAATCAGGGGTTAAAGAGTAAGGGTGGTTCTGATGTATCGTGAAATTGAGTGTTCACCGGTACTTAGGATCGGTTTTTCTATCCATTGGCAAATATCTTGATAAATTTATCAGTTTGGTAAAGCTTGAAATTAATTAGAATTCGTTTATACAATTTGTAATTTTTACCAAACTGATACATTTGGTCAATAGGTTGAAAAGCTGGTCATGATTCACGTTAGACTCCCTGGAGATGAACAACTAAATATGTATTAGGATTCCATGGAAACGTTAATTAATATAAAGTTTAAAATGTAAAATTACGGTAACATTTTTAACTTAGGGACAGGAGGAATTTTGCATTTAAGACAATATCCATCAAATACCTCGTGTTGATTTTTATGGAAATAGAGACAAAGATGCAAGATATGCCACGAGATGTTTTAATAGGTAATTCTGTTTGAAAAAAAGTGCCAACTGCAAACTGGTACCTCGCGTTAAACTCCTCGGAGATTTAAATGTTTCCTTAGAATATCCTAAGGTAGTAATCACCCCTAGAGCCGTAGATGATATCTACTGTACTAGCCAGACACGCCTTAATTTTAAAATAAACAGATTGCTGTTTCAAAATTAACTAATTACTGTTTAAATATCAAATAATAGTTCAAACATAATGTAAATAAAACCATCTCACTATTATATTAATATAGAATGCCATTTTATTAATTGTTTTTTTTATTTTCATTTAAAAATTAGTTTTTCTCTTAAACAATTTTTATTTTTCGTTCGAATTTAATTTTTGAGGAGTTACTTTAATCATTCAATATATTCTACAAATTCACAGTTTCAATGGTTTAAAACTTTTTCTAACGTACTTACAAATTTGTTTTTTTTTTAAATAAAATGATGTTTAATTAAAATAATAAAAATTAAGATTTTATATATATATTTGTTTCGGTAAACAAATTAAAAAGTTAAAACGGTGAATCTGTAGATAATATGTAAACGATTAAAATGACTCTTCAAAAACTAAAATAAATCGAAAAATAAAAATGTTTAATAAAAACAATTGAAAGGTTTTAAAAAAAAATTAAAAGCATAATCAATAAAGAGTAGCACTATATATGTTCAAATATAAAAGTGAAATATATTTTTTTACGTTGGTTTCGATTATCATTTGATACTTCAGAATTAATTAGTCAATTATAAAATAAGGTTTTGTTTATTTAAAATTTTGAACATTTAGTGTATACTAGATATCTACGATGAAAACTATCCTAACGGCATCTATTGCCAAATAATAATACTGACAATAGAACATTTTAAAGTTACTTTTCTTCCTTTACCTACAGATAGCATTATGTAATGAAATCCTTTCGTTCCTGGCTCGGCTGGTTCTAAACTCTGTAGTCTGTAGTACTTCTATCAGTGATGTGACTTTTGAGGTTATGTACCAACAATGAATTGGACCTATTGTTTTTAATAAAGCTAGGATCTTTTAAAACATTTTTTGTATTGAAATGGCGTTTGTAAAATTAACGCATGATGTGCGTATTGAGTGTTTTAATTTATTTCTGCAAACATAACTTTGTTATAACTCCCATGTTTTCAGGTTTTTCCATTTATACAAAAACAAATAATAAATAGAACATTTCATGTAACAGCAACTACAAATAAAGCTAGAGCTGGCCGCTATAGGCCTACGCCAACTCGATCTAAACCATTAACATATGAAATGGCTAATCCACCTCATCGTATTGCTCATAGGAAATCATGGAACTCTTGGAATACCTGTATGTAATTACAATACTTTTGCACTTTTCTTTCTAATATTAAGCGTAACGTTTTGTATAATTTTTTACAAATACGTAATGTTTTTTCCTAATTTAGCCAATATTAAGGATGGAAACAGGCCTGCAGAAACTTTAATTGAAGATTTATTTATTAGAAAATTTATGGTCGGTACATGGCCTGAGCTAATTATGAGTGAAGTTATTATTAAACGACAACATAATATTATCAGGATTGCTGCTATTATTCACCAGAATTTATTACCTAGTAAAATGTATTTCTTAATTGGATATTCTGAAGAGCTTCTAAGCTCTTGGCTACAATGTGTAGTTAAGTTAGAGTTACAAACTATTAAAGATAAGAAGGAAGTTATCTACAAATATGTTTAATGATATTGAAACAATATTTAATTATTCAAATAAAAATTTGTCTATAAAATTAGTCTTTAATAATTCATTTATTTCATTAAAAATAAGAAATAGTAACTGTTAGGTGCTTGTCAATTATGATTTGAATATTGTTTTACTTATTTAATTTCATTTATTAAATTATTACATTCAATCATGATTCAAACGCAGCCCATATACATTCATTGCATTTTTAATAAAACTAAAGAATAATTCAATGATCAATCAGGTAAACATTTAAATGAAAAATGCAAGGATTTTTAAAATTTAACTTCAGAAAAAAGTTAAACTTTTTATATAGACTTACATACTCTACTGGCTACGCTCACTCTCTAATTTTGTCTTCACAACTATTATTTTGCCATATTCAATCAGGACTGTGTTGCTATAAATTTATACCTTCTCTTTTTTAGGAAAATTATTGTATACTTTTACACAAGATATAAATATATGAGACCAAACACTGCACATTTACAATTGTTAGATTCATATATTATATTATGATATCAATCATTAGTTATTCATTGATTTTTATAGTAATTCAATCATATAAAACCAAGGTACAAATAAAGCCTGCTCTATCAGTGATCTTTGGAATATGTCCTTTATAATAATGACGTATGTCTTAAATTTCTACATTTTAAATTTAAGATAAGATGATATATTACATTACATATAATAATACATTATAATTATTGGTCATATATAAAAGCAATATTAATTTGAGAATAAAACCAATTAAATAGTATTTTTTTCTTTGTAAAATAATATAGTCATTGTAGCAAGTACATTAATTTTGCTTTTTTTTCAAACATTAAGTATAATCAATCATACCAATCCATTTATATAAGGAGAGAAATACATGTAGATGGATGAAATTAAGCATACTTTTATGATTTTTTTTTGCGCCAAAAATTTCTCTATTCTTGTCTAAATCTCATAGATGATAATATTTATATACACTTTAAGTTATTAGAATATAATTTATTTACTATAAAATATTAATTGCACTTTTTGTCATTGCAAGTTAATGTGGAACGCTTTTGACTCATTTCACCGATTGGCGTAAACTTTAGCTTCAGATATATTTATTTAAAACCATTGGACTAAACTTTTCCTCTTATTAACATTCAAACGTTAAGTGCGAGACAAAAAAATTAATAGCTATAATAACGAACATTAAAAAAAAAATTACACGAAATTTTTGGTATATTTAAAAAAAAAACTTCTTTTAAAGAATTTCTTAAAATATGTAAGTTTACCTACAGGCTATTTTATTGTGCATTTATTCAAAATTTCAGCGATACCCATCCAATAGTTTTTGAGCTATTTCTTCCGCCAATACTAAAAATGTAATTTTGAGAAAAGGATTTTTAAAGCTATGAGTAGCACCCGAATTGAATGCGCTCTAGTTACGTTCACAGGATATAATTTCAAAAAGGCTTAAAATTTTATTTAAAAATTTGGACAGTATGATTTTGACATGTTATACTATTATTTCAGATTCAAAAGAAAAAATCAAATTATTATTTTGATTCACATGTATTTCCTCCCTTAATAAACTATATTTTTGCCTGGAACAATAATTTAATACAGTATTATCGACAAAGAATAAAATGTATAAAAGTTTCACGACCCCTGATTGAATAAACCATTGAGATGTACATAATTCAAAAGCAGCGGATGCTTAATTATATTTCAGTGCCTGTGTGCAGTTATTTTTTTTTTTATTACAAAAGTACAGGCATACTCATCTTAGTACAATATATAATTTATACTTATGGAAGTCAAATCTTGACATTAATACAATACTACATAAAGAAATGTTTATTTAAATATACGGAGTGGTGCAACAAACAAGTAAAGGAGTATTTTCAGGAAGCACAAATATTTTTTAGAAAAAAAATTGATCAATTTATATACTTTGAATAGGCTGTTAAATAACTACAAAAAAATATAGTTGGTTGAACCTGGAAGCTGTGAAGTTCACCTTGAGATTTTTAATGAAATCCCCTATTCTGTATTGCATATTCTTGCACCTTATTTCATTACAGCCCCCCAAAAATTAATATAAATTTATTTTTACATGCAATCACTTACTAGATATTTAAATTTAAAGTTTTAAGTAGATAAGTGACTATATACGTGTATGCAAAGGAAACATATGCTACTTCAGCACAATCTACACCTTATGTAAAATTTGAAACTTAAATCTAGCGAATGATTTTTGATGAAATTATTAATTAATATCGTATTTTGGAAAGCTCTTGAGATAAGCTGGATGATTATGCAATAAAAATTAGGAGGCCCTATTTAAATAACTCAAAGTGACATTTATAACTTCCATGTTCCACCATCTAGAATATTTATGTAATTACTCTAGGATTCCCTCAAAGTATAAAGTGACGTCTTCGAATATTTTTCTAACAAATTTTCGCGTTTCCACAAAATACCTCTTTACATTTTTGATGCGCTACTTTGTATATCTCAAAGGTAATAATCGTCGAATTTATTTAATTTCCAAAAAGCAAATTAAACATTTAAGCAAATTTTATTAGATTTATTAATAAAAATTATATATAAAATGAGTGTGTGATCTTGAAATCAAATTACGAAAAATATAGTTAATACTGCTTTTTTTTAATTGATAAAAAGAACTGTTATATAGTTGTTATACCAGAAGACATTGTTTTGTATAATAATTATTCAAAAATGTTTAAAAGATGTGATAAAAAAATTGTTTAGATTTTGTAGACTTACTCTTTATAGAATGCTATTAAAGTAGATTATTAATAATAATATCGTTATTAATATTCATATTCTTATTTATTTGTATGTAAAATGTAGTTCAGAGTATGGAGAAGAATTTTATGATAAGATGTAATATAGTATATATGGATCTCAATGAAATATTTTCCTCGTTATCTTATAATTAGTCTTTTATAAAAAATTTAAAAATAATTTTACAGATGATGAAGTACACTAAATTTGCAAGTGAATTATCTTTTCCAGTTTACACAAAAGTTTGTATCAGCTGTAAAAAAAATAAAACCTAACAACTAAATTGATCGCAAACATGAAGCCGCAATAAATCAGAAGTTTCACCAAAATATTGCTGAAACTCACATCTGTCAGTATTTCAATAAAAGTTTTTAGTAACCAGAGTATAATAATATTTATAAATCTATGCAGCAATGCGTGTACAGCGTCTTCTTACAATTATGCGTATTTTAAAGTAGCTGGTGTGTACGAAAAAGGTACAGGAATTAATTATTAATTACACGTACATTAGACATTATGAATCAAATTAATTAAAAGTCTCTTAAAGCTGTATCAACGGCACAAATGTTTCTGATACTTCGCTACACAGGTTCATTTAAATAAAAAGATTTAACTTATTAAATAAATTAAAACTAATAGTTATCTATATATGCACATTATGAAAGTTTAGAAGAAGTGTGATAAAAAAATTAATACTACCTTTCCAAGTGTTTATGCCAAAGTAGTGATAACGTTGAAAATTTCGCATTCATTTGAAACTCGAAAAGTATTGGTACAAATTTAATACACGAAATACGAATAGAAAGACTAAAACAGAGACGTTTTTAAAATCATTCAACTAAATAAGTTTTACCATTATTTACTAATTTATTGAAAAGTAGGACATAATCATGTTATATAATAAATCATGGTCTATATTAATTATTAACGAATTTAAGTATCGTAGTATGCCAAACATAATTTATAAATTTTAAATAAAAGCTCTTTTTAAAAAAAATATTAAATATCTTTTTATCGTATTTCGTGCTAATAAATGTTTCTTAAATCAAATTGACATCTCACCGAGATAATAAAACTGTAATTATTATGCTTCTTCAAAGCCAATATTATTAATGTTGCACATTTTTGTACATAGTACTGGCTAATTAAGTGTACGTATTCACTAGTGGTTTTGAAAAGACTTAATAAATTCCAGTTAAGCTGGTAATGCTCTCATTTTAAACAACGAATTAATTTCCTGAGAGCTGTTTATTTTTGTCATTTACTTTGTTGAATAAAGGAATCAGAATAAATTAAGTAAATTATTATACAAAAATTCGTCAAATAAAGTATTTTTAGATTAGGCCAATGATACAAAAAAGCTATGTTAAATTTTAGAATGTTGTTAATTTTATAGATAGCTTAAATCTTTTAACAGATCAAAATATTACAATTAATCAATTAATCCTTATAAAACAAGTAGACGTTCGTTTTATGTTTGTTGTTTGATACAAACAGTCTACTGGTTTTATAAATACTTATTGATAAATACATACATATACATATATATATATATATATATATATGTGTGCATTATATATATTATATAAATTGCAGCCGTCTATAAAAGTCGGTCGATCTCAAGTTCATTGCAGTTTAATGTCACAGAGCACATTCTTAATCGCATAAAATGTATTTGTCGAATAAATGTACAAATACAGAGTGCTGATTATGTTACTATTATTTTAAACTAACTACTTTATACACATTTACTACACATATATTCTATATAAACTAACACTGTACTACTTGTTGAATTCAGCTGAGGCCTTAATTGTTATTGTACTGAAATTTTATGTAGAATCACTATTCAGATTCTTCTTGAACAGGGGAAATTTTTTTCAAGCAATATTTAAAAAAATAATAATTTCTGCTTCTATTTACTATCACGATATTCTGATTTGATTTTGTATAAAGTCATAAATAAAACTACAGTGAAAGTTTTGTGTATATTGCCAGTAAGCATTTGTAAAATAAATATTAAAAAATGAGGAGCTTATCACAGGACGGCCTCTCTAGTTGAAGAATGTATAGAAAAATGCAAATACCACAGTTAATGGTATATTTTCATACGTTAAATTAAAATGTGTGCACATGAAAATGTATATGCACTAACGGGTGATGTTCAAACATTCAACGCAGAAGAAAGATACAAATTTTACATGCAACTCTACCGTTTTGGCCTAAAAATATAGAGTAAAATATTGAAGGTCACATATCCAAAAATAAGTTTTGGAGTTACTTGTAAAGTGAGAGAATATAAAATTTGTGAATTGTAAATGACTGATTGAGCTTGTCATATAAATCATAGTAAAACTATTTGACTTTGAGTTTTATATAAATTTGATAAAAATTGAATAAACACTTTGCTATAATAAAAAATAATTACTCTAGCATGATAATAAATTGATTTATAATACAAAAAAAGCTAAATTTAATTTTATACAATTATTGAACTTTTGCATTCATTATAACTAAATGTGTAATATTTTTACGAAAACATATGATATATACATAACAAGCTTATTCCTTTTTTACATTTATAAGCTTATTTTTATCTACATTCTTTTATATTATAATAAACAAAAAAGTTGCACGTAAATTTATATAGATAAGATCTATTATTTTATCTACGACTATATATTATCTCTATCGCTAAAACATTTCTCTGTAAATTATACAATTATCCTTTACATTATAAGTTAGCTAAACTGCAATAGATATTCTAAACATTTGTTTGAAATGTAAAAATCATTCTACTACATTTATTTTTAAAAAATTTAGTATCGTATATATTGTATAATAGAAATGCGGAGGTTTTATGAAGAAAATGCTCAAAATTACTTGCATATATAATTTTACAAATCTTTTGCTACCAACTGAATTAACAAGTAGTAAAATGATGCAGATTTAAGTGTCAATTCTTTTGATGACATTTTGATAGATGAACACCATTACACTATCATACTTAGAAATATACTCGCTACAATATTACTTAATCCCTTATACAACATTATCATTATCAATATACGTGGCCAATAAGAACAGATTTGTACTTGCATTGAAATTGTTAAGTCATCTCCAATCACTTCGCACAGCCCAGTATAGCGTGTATGTTTTCATATTTTATCTTTTTATTTTGTTTAAAAATACAATTTCTCATTGGATGGCAGCATTCATATCAAAAAGTTGGCATGAAGAATGGTATAATGACATTTAGGAAGAGATTAGGGCTTTCTAGTAGAAGCTAATTCGTTAATAAATGTGTGAAATTGCTCCAATTGTTAATGTCAATATCACAGAGGTTTGATCGGAATATTTTTGCTTTGTAGGAAAATAGGTATCTACATAGTATTATGAAGGTAATTAGAGATTGAGATGATCTTAAAATGAGAAAGTTAATTCTTAAAAATGCAGTACACTATACATGGGCTAAACGCATTACAACATGGCTCACTTTACCTGGTCTTTAGAATTACTCATTTAATATTCTGTCAACTTGTTGAATGTGCGGCAATATGGAGTATTTTAATATGTACGTTATTAGAATAATTAATTGCAAGATGCATTACTAGAGCCAGAAGTAGAAGGAGTGATGGGGGATTCTTGTTTCCATTATTATTTATCATTTGTCTTATTGTTACTTGGGCCTAGATCGCAGCGGCTGCTACCTGCGTGAGATTAATCCGTTGCTGGTTCCTACCGTCGGTGTCATTTCCAACTCAACTAATAGAGGAAAGTGATCTGTAATAATAAAAACCACAAAGATAAGTTTTGAAATTTTCGTGTCAGATGTGTTTTTAGAGTATTCATTGATATCGGCTACAAGCTATGTACCAGATGGAACATGAGGGTGTGGACATCCGACTACTTTATGCTCTCGAAACCAGTCTGGATTTAATGGACCCAAGAGTCCAAGCGGTACCATGCTTTGCTTAGAGTAGAAAATGTAATCTATTATGCCTTTAAAATCAAATCTGAAAAAATATAAGAAAAATATATACGTTATAGCTTTTATTCTTTAAATATAACAAGCAAAACCACAGAAATACTAGAAAAAAACGTACGTGTAGTTGGTATAAGGCATAATATCCTCACTGTATGCAGATGCAAGTTTGAAAGAGTGTGTAAACTCATTTGGCTTATCACACCCTGAGATCTTTTGCAGACATGATTTATATGCTAAATCCTTAAAATCACGATGATCTGCTGCTACACGTCCTGACGTAAGAAATTCAATTACACCTATGGATAAATTATAAAGCTTAGTATTAACCAAACATGTACGAACAAATATCTATGTGTATAAATATATATATTATTATTATTATTGTTATGTGTGATATCATCAATTATATGCATGTGATTAAATTACCAGAATCAGGTAACGAATTAAAGTCTCCGCAAAGCAATAATTGAACATTAGAAGAATCTGGCTTGTGACCAGGTCTGAAAGACTGGCCAGCTTGGTCCAAAATGGAACGTAATTCATTACTCAGCATCATTGTCTGTATCAGTTTAACATCACAGAATTCAGGATCCCAATGAATATGTGCTGTACATACAAGTATGGGCTGCTGTACTTGCGCTGGATCAGATGGAAGGCCTGCACAAATAATACAGAAAAAGTTTAAATAAAAAACCTTTTGTGCAATTTAGGTATGCAATGATAAGCTTAATGCAACATTTCATTTATATGTAAAATATTGATAATTAAGATCATTGTAGTAATGTAATAAAAATTAAATCATCAATTTTGTATTTATAGTTTTTATTTACAAATAGTAATAAGGGAGCAGAGCAATGTACAAATCGTTTCAAAATATTGATTAAATCAAATTACACATAAAAATTCATAATTAAAATAAAAAAAATCTTATTGACATTAGAATTATTTTTATAAGTTATCCTTCATTTAAATTTATATACAGATCAGCCAGGACAAAAACTAAGGCTCACTTTTAAATTGGCATTAACTATTAGAATTACAATAATTTTCATATATCTCTATACCAATTGTAGGTAATAATTTTAACAGCTTATAACGTATTTAAAATATTACAATAACTGTGAAGACACCATAGAGAAGAAAGCAAGGATATGCTATGAGTAAACGCTGGTTATCTTCACCGGACATGGTTGAAAAGAGTCTAGAAGCGGATATAGCAGCCCATGCAACTGTCACTGCTGCAAGAATGAGACCTATCGGCCCCCGCAATCCAACAAAGACACTAAGACCTGCTAAACCCACAACAGGCAGCAAACAGTATCCAAGTATCGAAGCAACTGACGATAATGTAATATTGCCTGTACTGCTCATTAGTGATAACAGAATATACATCATCAAACAAGAAGTAACAGCAAGGCCATAAACATATCCAAAATGGGCTTTGGAACCAGCAAATAGAAGAAAAGCTGCAAAAACTAGACAAAATGCTACTGGCCCAGCTAAATCTGCATCTTGGAGCAGATAATTTGCATCATCGATTTGGCCTCTTCTATGAAATGGGTTTAATACTGCAAGTGTTTTCTGTAATATTCTATCTGGATCAATCCCAAGTTCTTCCAGCAATGGGGGCTCATCATCTTCTCCAATATCATTAATACCTTAAAAAATGTATACGTGAAAAGGGCATACGTACTAAAGTATATTCTTCATTAAAATTTATGATATCGAACCTTTTGTAAAGTCATCTTGTGCATACATATCACCTCCACTGTATGCATTTGGCATTGGATCTAAGTAATTTCTTTGGACATAAGCATTGTAGTTACCAGATTGCTGATCGTTGTATGTTTGAAAATCAAATTGTTGGTTAGGTTGTTCAAACGCAGCAGCATCAATGTTAAATTGCCCTTGAGACGAATAGTAACCATCTTGTCCCGTAAATCCAGACATGTTTTTCGGTTTCTATTTATCAGCAATTTTCTGAGCAAGCATATATTATCACCAAAAGACAAAAATATAACCTGCATCCAGCCTAGTGCACTAATTATTTGTAACAGATTCTGAATTTCCGATGATTCTGATTTGTAGGTAAAGTAGCATTAGAGAAAGTATACACATTATCTGTATAGTAGCAGCACATACTCTGTTTAGTCGGTAACATAATTCGTTCAAGGGGGGAATACAAGTAAATCGAAAAATAAGCAGATATTTTTAAACTTAAATAAGATTATAAATATTGAATTTATGTTGTTTAAATTTTTAACTGAAATTCGAAGCCCTTTAAAATGAAAAACTTTGCACGTTACACAAATAATCTCATAAACTACACGAACGATTTGTTTCAAAATTTAATAGAGAATTATCCCTTACAGAATACTGACTTGATACAACACTAAACGCTGAAGCCACCTAATATTCTGTTCCTTAAATTTTTCATTGTGGAGAGTCTATTATTTTTATTCACGATCAAAGCGAAAAAAATGTGTGTATAAATTAAATTTATTAATTTTATATCGTCATCTAGCAATTGGGGGGGAATTCTTAAAGATAATAAGCTAGATTAATTGTGAATAACAAAAATTAGCATTGAAGAATAAAACTATACAGGGTGGCATACTAAAGAGGCAACATAGATGTTATCGCGAAAATTTAAGTAGTTTTTAGAAACGAAGGGCGAATGTGTCAAGTAAGATATTTTCAAAGAGAAAGATTGTTTCGCGTAGTCGATAATTACAAAGTATTTCCAGTATGTGCTATTATGTTATATTTTTGAACAATATAGTGTCTTAAATCTTCAATATATGTCCTCTGTTACTTTTTCAGTGTATTATCTCATAAAATAGCTTAACAGTAACAAGCTATGATAGTACAAACAAATAATTAAGTATGTTAATTGAACACGTTAGTTTTGCAAGTAATATAATTAAAGACGATTAGTTATGATAATAGATAATAGTGATTCTGTGTTTATGTTGTTCGGTTTTAGTAGTTATAGTTTCCTCGCGCGAGTATATAAAGAAAATCTTATAGCACGTGGCACGAAGCAAGAAGCTAGACGTCGGTATAATTTGAGAATAATCGTTCGAAATTAATGTCGGACTGAACCGGACATCATGGTGATAAGACGATCCATAAATCCCTACGATAAAAACAACTAAGCTGCAAGGGATTATTATATACACTTTCAATTAATGGAACACAATTCTTTTCCAACCGGACTCTTGGTAGTTTTATCGACTAATACAATTATGTATCATGTTTTTTTTTCATTTGCTCCTTTGTATACAGACTGCGAAAATTATAACAATAACCCGCGTTGGTCCGGTACACGCCGCGTGTGACCTTGAATCAAAGAACTCAGTCGAAAGAAATCAGCTTGATCTCGACCATAATATTCAGAGATCGACATTTAAAGGTCAGCTTGAATTTTTTCGAATTTTTTCCACGTAAAAACTCACGTGTAAAAATGTCAATAATCCTAAAAAAAAAAAAAAATAAAAAGAAATCTCAGTATTATCTCTCCGCGTAACTCTAACGGGTTTTGTAACAATCTTGCTCTCGTAACCTTATCGATATACTCAATTTAGAAAAGAATCGTTAAAATAATTCTTTAAATAATCACAAAGTGTATAATATAGTATGAAAACTTTTGCATTGATCGTTTCTTCACGCGTTCCATTTTGGTCTAGGATGTATAGGGGATGCGGTTGTGCTTGATCTATTTATAGTGTGTAGGTGCGATGGCGAGTCGTTCCGCCGCGGACGTTTCAATAACGAAACTCTACAGGAGGAGCATTAATTGCGGATTCGCTCAGCAATATGGGTGTTCCCATTAAGGGAATAAATCATTTGAGATTAGAATAGAGTATATATGTATAGAGCAGCGTGGTCCCGACAAGAGGCAAAGCCGTGTGAGAGAAGCGTGTTGCGAGGCTAGCTATAGCCTAGCCGTTGAGCGAGCGTGCAGTTGAGTCCAGAGTCCGGGAGGACCAGAGCGCTCAGCATTCGGTCGAGAGAGGACTGGATAACTGAGAGACGCTACGGGGACGCTTTGGCTAGGACACGCCGTCGACGCTCCTCGTAAATTACACCGAGAATCAATATCCCCTTCCACCCGAGTTACAGCTTTGAGCGAGGAGAGCTTTTATAGGCCACGCGCGAGTCTCGCGACTATGGCATAAGCTCATGCTCAACCATCTGATTTCCCTGCTGCATTCCTGCATTTCGACCTCTCACGAGGGATTACCCTCAAAGATACCACCGTATTATGAATCATGTTCTCCCTTTAAGCGTAACGCGCGCGCATTATAATTCAACTCCCGTCCTGTCATCCGAGTGCCACCATGCTAATTTCCATATTCTCCCAGTCGCGAAGAATCAATTTTATCCTAATTTATTATGTATGATCCATAGAGTATAGAGAACGGGCAATCATTTTCTCCACCTTTGTCACTTGTAGAAATATCGACGAAACGTTTTGTATACCACGGATAACCATCGAATCTCCTCTATGGGTCCAACTTTGCAGATATTCCTTTCCATTGCAATACGTCACTCTTGCAACACGCAAGTTTCGTGCATTTTTTCATACTTTTTCCCCCAGATGACGAAAGTATTCAAGGTGCAGGGTAAAGTTAGCTGCACATCTTGTATACATATATACTTAATATCCTCTCGCTCCAAATTGCTCTTGTTTCGAAGTTTTTGTTGACAATAAAAAAAGTCCAAGAAGAGTGTAGCGATGAAAAAATGTCCATGGGGAAAACATGCCACTCCTTATTTGTAGGTACACGTAAGCCCCCGATGCAACGAGAATAAAATACAAGTGTAGGAAGCTGCTAGGCTGTGGTATTGTGGAAGCCTGCTAGTTGAAATCCCTTTGGATAAGAGTTGTTTTCCACACGCAGCAAGTTTTTCCAGCTTTAAAATAAATCTGCGTAAGACGGACATGTCTGCTTGTATTGACAAAACGAGTTTTGTGATGTTTGCGTTCGTGGTCGAGTGCCTTCGACACGGCACTCCCTCCCCCCTTCTTTTTTCTTCCCTTTTTCGTACGACAGAGACACGGGTCTGCTGAAATGCGGGTCTTACCACTCGCGCACGCTATCTCTAATAATACTATAATCGTGCTATTTCTACTTATTTCCATTTCTACTTATTCCTATAAAAATACTCTTCGCGTTATTCTAATTTCGTTGGAGGAAAAAAAGAACGGGCCGCGCACTTTAAACGATTTCGCACAAAAAAGTGTTCCACGCGAACCTTCTTTATTCGCAAATTAAAATAAATTTGCATAAGAACGAGTTTTCAAATGAAGTTTCAGTCTCTCCTCCTCTTTCTCTCATTTCTTCTCGAGGTGCTCTATAATTCGAAGGTCGCCCTGCGAGCTCTTATCGATAGCGCTTAAATCACACTCTTCCAATTAGTTCGTTTTGACGTTTAATGAGATGCGCAGCTGCTCTTCGACTTGATCTCGTAGCAAGCTTCTTTCTCATTTTGATAAAGCACTCGGCCTCGCGCGTCCCACGCCGCCGTTCGTTCGAATAAGTTTATAAAAAAGAGAGGAGAAAAAGTGGCAGAGATATCTGGGAAACTGTGCAAGTGACGCGTAACAGCCTAGTGAAATAGCCGTGCAAGATAGTATCTCGCGAGGCGCATGCTCCAACCTGGCACTTTCGATTATAGAAAATATTCCAATTAATAAACGGACGAATCTTTTTCCTTTCTTCCAATCAATGTATGTGCTCATCGTCCATCGAATATTATACTATATTGGAATCTGTTCAAATAATCACCGGTAATCCATAAAATCGATCTGATTATTTCGACTCTTGGATGTATTACGCGCGTATATGATTCACGAGCTCGGCATATCTTACCAATCTCTCGTTTATCTGCTTCTCCAACTAAACTCTGCGAACACTCCGAATCTCAAATGCGATGGAAAAATATTGACGTGAAAAGTGACTTATGCAGGTCCCTAGCTCCGTCTCGTCGTTCGATCGAACGAGCGAAAGAGAGAGAGAGAGAGAGACTTAGATCTCCGAGATCGCGAGATCGGTACGTGGAATTCTTTACCTCTCCTCTTCAAGACACGAGTACTCGATACGGATCGCTTTCGACGCTTCTCGCCATTTACGATCGCAGACCCACCTCGGAATCTTTTGAAAAATTTCATGTCTTTGAGCGATCCGCATTCTAGACGCGAATAGCATCGTTAATGATCTAGAAAGATTTCAGATTAACGAAAATGTCCTTGCATATTATGGTTTTTTTTCGCATTTACAATAAAGCACAGGAGTAACTGCAAATATTTTATGCAAATTTTACAAATGACTGGAAAAATCACAAATCGCTCCACTCGTTAATCATAGTTTTAATTGAAAAAAAAAATGAAAAATGCGCACGCAGCTGAAAACACTTCGTCGAATGTGGCGAAGATTGATTGTTCTTATGTTTTAATTAATATCACTGTTGAATTTTTTATTATTTTGCTCTAAAGCATGAGCAGTGTTGCGAGTAAAACTTTGTTCATTAAAATTTTACTGGTTTGGCTCGCTTCCAATAACAAACATTGGTGTTTTTCCAAAGTGTGAGTTCATGTGTCATTGTTCTTTTGGTAGAATTTTCATTATCTGTTGAATTTCTGGGGCTGCGACTGGTAAAAAATGCTCCAACATATCCAAGGTTTTGACTGATTATCCCATGATTATCGTACTCCACTACCTACCTTCTTGTCGGCCCTCGAGAAATGAGATTATGATGGATCACTTTCGCAGAAAATTTGAGGTCAGCTGCAATTGGCTTTTAAGATATTTGCAGCATCTATCATATACATATAGATACGATTATAATAAAAGTCATTTAAATTCTTAAAACACTTCCTCATTCGTCTACACGAAAAGTCTTTATCTGTGGATGTAAAATTTACTAAAGAAAGTTCGTTTAAAAATATTTACTGACATACCGAAGAGTCACTGTCAGTTGATAAAAGCTTTTATCGATTACGTACTGTTTGATTAAGTTTTTTCCTGTAAAAAGCACAATATATTAAATTAGATTTGTTTACATTTTAGATGAATCTCATATATACGCATAGGGCCTTCAGAAATATCGTACTTCATATTTATAGTGTATAATTTCCCCAGTAGCAAGTGCTGGTTATCGTAGTCTCCGACATTGATTGATCACATCCGTTATGTTCACAATTTTGTAGTAGATGTCTAATAAAAATCTGTATCAGGTCATGCAATGAAGTCCATTAGCTTTTTCTTTTTATAATTTTATAATAATCGCGAGGGAAAGCGACGCGTGATAATTTAACAAAAACCAAAGTGAGCACCGATTATTTTCATTAGTTTGAAGGATTGACATGATTTTTAAACAATATCATGTTTTTCGTGAAGCTGCGGCTCAAGTTAGAACACTTCTTGAAGTATTCAATTCGAAGAGACAGTAAGTATCTATTTGTATAGTAGGGGAGATTTAATAAAAAGATTTTATTAGAAAATAAATGAAAAATGTAATAAGAAAGAAAAGAATTGTAAGTCGAGTGAAGAGAGAAGATGATAAGTGCCAGGGGACATCCGAACTTACCAAAGGTCGCATTACTTTGTGAAATATTATGAAATTGGTCCTAGAGGGAATCCGGAGCAGCTGTGTATACGGTGGTATAACTCAGACACCAATACCGATGCAGCAGCAATTGAAATACCGTCATAGCGTAAATGAGAATTTTTTAGCACTGTAACAATCAGCTTTCCACATCAGCTATTATGTACATAGCACAATATCAGGCAGATGTATACGAGAGCATTACTTTTAATTCATTCAGATAAAACTATAAATTCAACCGATGCAAAATTATTGCAAACGAAAGTTCGGAATACAAGAACCGTATATAGAGTATCAAAATGTTTAAGAAAAGTTTATCGGCAAAGTTGTGAGTAATGTTATGTTACCATAAAAGAGAAAGATCTGCTGTAGCGGAAATGAGAAAAATTATACAGAGTGGATCATCTAGAGAGAGAGAGAAAGAGGGAGAGAGGGGGAGAAATACCAAGAGTATACTAGTAGTTACGTGGACCACACGGAGGGATCTCTGTCAATTACGAAGTCTAATCTGGAGCGTTAATTAGCTCAAATTACAGAAATGCGAAGCTCAATGTAAAGTTTTGATATTGCCAAAGCCACTTTCAGCAATATCCATTGCAACTTACAAATGTGACTCTATCGTGATAAGTAAAAAGCGTATCACTAAGAGCCTCCCTGTGTATATGTGTATATATATATATATATATATATATATATATATAATCACACTTGAACGTCGATACTTTATTCAGCTGATTAACAAGACAGTGTTATAATGGTTTTTTGTTGTCACGTCACGTTACAGTACGCCATGCTGTGTCATTGCATCTCGCATTAAACCACTGTTTATCACATCCTCTTCAACAATCCACCCAACTCTTTTTTTTCAACTCAAGCTTTGAGAGAGAACCGTGCTGGTTGATTCGAGAGAGAACGCTGATCGTTACACAGTATTCAATTCCAGCAGCATTTCTCGAATTTACACGGCTTCCGCTCTGATATTTCACTAAGGCCTCATCGAAATTCCAATCCTCTCATTTTTTTCTCCCTTACTGTAAAATGCCATTTTCAAGATCGTTCATTCCATGGCCAGAATAATACGTTTAGCTATCAGGTCCCTCGTTTTTCTTTGGCTCTTCCACATTTCTCACTATTAAAAATCTGATGATTACAAGAAATTTGTTCGATCCGGTGAAAAGCTGTTAATTGCATGACCAGAGGTTCACTGGAATAAATTGAAATTAATCGATTTACACGATCACAAGCAAATGGTTGAAATGTTACAAGCGTTTTCGTGGAGATTTCCTCAGGTGCATTTTATCCGTGGAAAAATGTGTCTGTGTAAGCGGCTCGCAGTAAACGAAGATGTTATCTTTCGTTTGGATGAATGGAGGGAATGGCTGGAAGAGAAGCATTTGGCGAAAGTGGTCTGGAAGGGATACCGAATGTTACGTTTGGGAGGTTTAAGGTTCAGTTAATTTGACGAGGATAATAGAAGAACTCATTCGGCAGAGGTAAGCTTCAGGACGCGTGCGGGAGAGAGCACGGAAGACACGGGAAAACCATTTGCAGAGTTTTGCAAGTTTTTTTCTTTTCTATCAAGCATTATATCCACAGGCTTCCACCTTTTCTATAGACAGTAAGCGCTCCATTGTTCGGGTACCAGACTTTCAGTACCAACGCTACTGACGATTCTATGCTTGGTTATCGAAGAACAACTATTTTAATGAACATCCTCGTCCACGAAGAAAACATCAAATTAGTGAAGAGTTGGAGGGAAATGGGCGTACGTATTTCAAAAAACTCCTTTGTAGCTGCATTAAAATGGTTCGACAATAAAAGATTTAGTTGCAATTTCGCCCTTGCCCAATTGACAATTGGATCGAGTGTATCACGATTTTACATGATGAAAAGGTCGAGAATATACATATAGTATATTTTATGTAAGCATCTATAATACATTCTTATATGTATGCCTTAAATTTAATAAAAGTATCGATTGTTTTAAATTGCAATAAAAAAACCTCTGGAATCATAATAATTCAAGCTAAACTATATGCTTGTGCAATATATACCAATCAGTAAACAATAGTTGAGCTCGGAACAATAAGTACACGGGAGAATACCGAAGGATGGAAGGTAGATTAAAAACAAAATGAATCTGCAAAAGAAAAAGAAACAAAGATGCACTCACCATTATCCCAAGCTGCTTCCTTGGTTCTTAAAAGAGCAGCCAATCCGATGTTGTCCTTGGGCATAACTCGGTTAAGCATATTATCCGAGCCTTCAGCATTGGCCATCGCCAGTTGATTGAACTCAACTAAGTGTTCCTTGATCAGAGAGAACCTGAAAAATGTTCATTATCCTAATTATCCCTCTTGGCGTATAATCATTGTACCAACAATTCTTATCTTTTTTAACTTTAAGTATAAATTTACAAAGTGCTCGTTACAATTTAACAGGATACTCTTGTAATTAAAAGTGTATATAGTTTTGTGCAGTTATAGTCGTACGTGTCTGCAGCGTAGAAGCGTTAAAAATTGTAGAGAAATTTTAATAAATTTGCGGATTAAAATTTTTTAAAGAAATAAGGTCTATCGAAGAATAAACAAACTAACCTACCCCAACCGCAATGATATTTTCTTGAACAACCAAACCATGTTTTCCTTGGAATCTTTTTGTTTTTCAATCAGCTCCCGTCATGTAATTTTCGTTAATGGTCGGCGAGACTCAATTCCATTGGTAAACGAGGATGGAGCAGAACTTTGCAACTTGGTTGAAATAGGTAAACGATTTTCGTAGAATAAACTTGTAAGCAAGCGTATCACGTGCGCGACGTAGAATACAGACCTCTTCACCGATATGTGTAGCACGTATAAAGCAGAAATATATTCTTCACCGAATCCCCTATTACGGGCCATCACCCTGCCTCCTTCGCGAAACCGTGAACGTGATTGAATCAATGTCACCCGTAGTTGCTCAACATGCATAACTACCCTCGGGGTAAAAGAAACAGATTTGACAGACCTTTCGCGTCGATTTCCAATATAAAAAATAAACGACGATACTCGTGGAGAATATTATACGTCTATATACGCGTTTAGCCCTGTAAGAGATTAGTCGACGAAACCCTGCCATAACATTAGGATCGAATGGACCAAGTTTGCACGAAAAGGTGGAAATTTACCGTCTGATGACGTCACCGCTGTCGACGAAACTAAAACGAAACAGTGACAGCCTATAGCATATCAGCTGGTGGGTGACTGCTGCTGCACTGTCGGTATCCAGCAGAAATACATAGACGGTTTATTATATGATGCAGTGCAGCGCAGTGCAGTAGAGTCTCCCCCCTTATAGCAGGTAACAGAAGCCATTTGTGCAGCAGACCATTTCTGTCCGTATCTTGTTATCCCCTGAGATGCGAGCAACGATATCTAATATTTCCGCGACGCGTTCCTCGCGCTTCCATCTCCGGTTTTAAAGCTTCGAACGAGCTCGCTATCACACGCGGATAATCCCACTTCCTTTGCCTCTCTCGCGCCTCTGATAACCCAGCCATACCAATCCTGACATTAGACCTCTTACCAAGAATTACTTGAGTTTTTCCACCTAACTGAGATAGCAGCGATTATTCATCCCACACCATCTTCTCAATTTCTCTCCTCGACTCTCTCTCTCTCTCTCTCTCTCTCTCTCTGCCAGCTATTATTCTGTATCCATAAATTGCTATTTTAATCAGATCTTCGAGAGTTCTACCGAGCAGTCGGCCATAATATTATACAGACCCAGAACAGATTAATGTTTCATTAAAAGAGGCCATTTTTCAAGATATTCTGCTTTATATGCCAGGATAAATACAAGCTTAAGCGTTCGTTAGATATACCGTTGCTGAAAGAGAGAGAGAGAGAGAAAGAGAGAGTGGTACTTCCACCCTCTTGTACAGTACACCTTCGGACTCTAAAACTGTCAAGATGACAGAACTGCCTCCAAAAAGCCACAAGACGCAGAGGTGTCGCGTGATTCCAACCAGGCGTTGTGAACATCGTTAGAGGTAAATAATAATAGCTCCTTTTACGGTAATGACTGTCGGGCTCTTCGCGATTCGTTCCGCTCGAACTTGCAGCCTTTAGTAACGTTACCTCACGACCATACTGCCACGATACATGCGTGAATCTTCGGACCTGACATGTTTATTAGTAATAGTATTTCAGTGGTTGCTGCATTTCATGGTTTTGCGCAATCTTGTTTCAAATGGAACTTTGTAATTTTACACCCAGAACAGAATTGAGCTTAAAGCTATTTCGCCAAACAACGACTGCTCTTTATTATCGAATAACTTTATGGATCATAAATGTAAATTATTAATTCGGGAATAAAAACTGCAAATGCCATAAATATGATTCTAGCACATTATTTGGATTAGAGCATAACGTAATAAATTAAAGGCTTAAGGGAGGTTTGTAGAAAATCTTCCACGGTATGTATTATTATGTATATCGTACGTGTGTCCAGCCATTTGCTATTGATTAAAGGTAACGGGATTTCTTTGGTGCCAGAGCGAGGAACGCCGTATTTTACGTAACACAACACTGACAATTAGTCCAAAGTCTCGTAGTAGATTTTAGAGTTGGCCGTGTTGCGCGCGGTTGATACAGTCTCCTCTCTCATACAAAACCACTTGAAATACAGCAGAGAACCACTGGCAAAACGTGATTAATCAATTACCGGACATTATTTATACATTAGCTTCTATCAACGTGTTTGTATCTATTGCGGATTAAAAAGCGATTTTTGTTAGAAACAATTTTTTTCTCATTTTTGAAAAATGAATTTTTTGATAAATCACGAAGGGAAAATAACTTTTAATCGATTCCCTCGTTTTCCTGAATATTCCTGTAAAAAATTGATAGCTTAAAACTCGGAATGGCATATACATATTTCGTTCACATACCTATATAGAACACGTACAGATATCCAAAGGTATAATATTTGTCAATACAGATTGCCACGACGAACATTGGAACTTTAGACATACATTCACGATTGATTATATACAGAGTGTATTATACCGGATGTGTAACTTTGATGAAAATACGTTAGTATATACATATAATATAGATATGTATGTGGAAAACATTTGTGTTTGGGACTTTAGTCATAAAGGAGAGGATTGCAGAGGGAGCATACGCATAGAACGTAACGCTAGGAGGCATTAAATCGGTTGTTGTAGCTTGATAGCTGCGGGTTTCGGGCCACTCGAGTAACAAACATCACCAACAAGCGTGCGCCGAGCATTATGTCACGATGTTCCAAATAAGCATTGCGCACTCCAAATAGATATCCTCCGATTCTGATAAAGCATATGCGATGATTAATGCCTCTACAGTCGTACACGCGTTTACGCACTAGCTGCGCGATGCATTTTCATCACGCTCCAGTAAAATCCCGGCATAATTTACATTTAACAGCTACCACTTTGTTCCTGCGCAAAAAACCAATAAGCTCCCAAATAGCAAAATTTTATTTAATACTTTATCTCGTTAACCGATAGTAATACCTTGATGGTTACTCGTTAAGCGTAAAAGAGTCTTATTGGATAAAAAAAAATCACCGACCCATAAAGTAAATTTAAAATACAAATTATATATAATCCTAGCATATACTCAAGATTTGGAATTTATACGCTTTGATTTCACTGGTCTTTGGGTGTCGTTGCTGATTAAACGTGCATTGTGCGGAATGATATAATTGATCTTAATTTAAAACAATGAAAATTTATATACAAAAAATAGTTATTTGCTTTTGGACAATATGTAACACGGTATCGATAAATTGTCATAAAATGTGGTAGCTATTTGACATGGTATTGAAAATTCATGATATTCGATGTATTGACGTAGACAGTTTATAAATAGCCTTTCGGTTTATTAACACACATATTTTTAGGCTGTGAGTGAAAATAGAGCAAAGGCACAGGATGCCCGGTTGACCTGTCAATGACGCGACAGATAAATACGCTAAAAATATATGCTAAAAATTTACCTAAGTATCGGAGGAAAACTCGAGAAGTGACGAGCAAATAAACACAAGTGCAGAAATGATTTCCGCTCGTTTAAACCGACGTCAAAAGATAGAGCTACCTGTACGTAAACGCACGAAACGCTCTATCGTGTGCCAAATTAACTTTATAGTATAATTTATGCTTCGATTTTTACATTTCTTTCTTCTCGTTGTAAACAAATTACACATTATCACAAGTCAGTTTATTTATTGGACAATAAATTTAGCATGAAACATTACGACAAACACGCAGGATCACGTGTGCTGAGTAAATGTTTGTAAAGACCAAAATCTGTTAGTCGGTTAAATCGAGAATGGTAAAATTATAAGCAAAAATTGATCGTCATTTCTAAATTTGGTAAACAAATACAAATATTTGATTATCCCAACATCGGTTACCGAGATAAATATTAAGAACATGTAGTATTCAGAGAAAACAAACCAATAAAACCTATGCTGAAATGTTGAAAAAACTAATTTTAGGTTGTAAATAAAATATACATTTACTCTGAGCGGGTTAACATGTGTGAAATAAAAATTTTTCCGCAAAAATGTATTCGTAAGACGAGTCTCGCTTAACTATCTCATTTTCACGACAACGTGGTTCGAATGATCGAGGTTTTGCTGTATACAGTGTAATCTTTAGAGAACTTTGAACTTTTGACAAGTATCGAACAAAGTTTTGAGTGGCTTAAAAATCTTGTCCGGTGGAATATATCGCTTACTGTGTGTCTGTGTGTTAATTAGTTGATTGACTTTTTGGTCGTCAACAATGATGGATCCTCGGTCGATTAATTACTCAAAATAAACAGGAACATTCTTACGCGATAGCCCATCATAAACCGGTTAGGTATATACTGTTGGGAAATCCGTGTGAGTGAATGGCAACCCCTATTATAAACGGTGGACAAAATGTTAATAAATTTTCAATTACGATTATTTGACGTGGCATTACTGAATATCGATTTGCTATAATGGTAATTGCGCGATTTGATCAATTGACTAATGTACCGGTTGAATCGGTTATAAATAATGAAACGTGCAAGGACTAATATCCAGCAAATGCAATATAACACAATGCATAATATTCTATCAACGGATAATTATTGTTCAATAACAAATCTATACTATGAATTCAATATATTAGCGTTTATCGAGCGAAAATAATGCAACTAACATCATAAATCACAATTTATTACATGCTACTGGTGCTTGAGAACTCGTAGAAAATTGATAATAAAATAAATGGGAGTTACGTACTTGGCAGTTCTGAAAAAGATAGCGCAGCCGTCAACGTATTTACGATCATTTTCCGCCATAGTTTTTGCGCGAGATTTTGGTGAGAAAATTCCATCGTATCCATCGTGCTTCAATTCGGGCAGGAAGAAATTGTAAAATTGGTCAGTTTCGACTTCTTGCAGGCTGATAAGGTCAGCTGCGTAGTGCCGTAACTCGTCCAGTATTCCTTTTTTCCGATACTCCCAGTCAAGTGCCCAGCTTGGACAATAACCATACATCTGCCTGGTTGCGTATTTGTCGCACAGTACGTTGTAACACATTACTGTGAATATACCTGAAATAAAAAAGCAATTTTTCAAATTTTCTTCAAACTGACATAAAATTGATTTCAATATTGACATATGGTATTATTGTACACTTCGCTGCAACGAATGATTCCCAAATAGGAAAATCCGCTACTTTTATAACCTGCCATTTTCACTAAACTTATACATATATTTATCGTGTAAAAATTTTACTTTTATAAATAAATTCTTCAATTATTATTGAATACAATTACGTGTCCTTTTTTTTTCTTTATAAGGAGAGAGAAGAGGAAATGGAAGACTAGCAAAATATAGGTTGTACCTTATTACGGAAAAATCACTGCACACACTACTGTACATAATAATAAATATAAGAGAACTGTGCAGATATTCGTTGGAAGAATATTTCTGCAGGTTCAAGCAAATGATGAATAAAAATACGTGTAACTCAAGAGAATCCTTTCTCTTCATCGAATCGACTCTTAATTAAGTGTAGGCGAGTTAAATCCGAATAACCAAACTAGTACGATGAATCATCGTGTTGCTGCAAAGGAAGGACGTTGTCATAAGAGGATCAACATAAAATGAGCTGTCTCCTTAAAATCAGACGTTGCCTGTATAAATTTCAAATCCTGCTAGCCTGATCTCACACAAGTGCAACAATAACTGTATATGTACAACGAAGATAGCGAGATCCGACTCGCTGCAAGCAAGCATCCATTTATCACCGATTGAATTTTGAACACGATTAGCTTGGTAGATTTTACTGGCTGGCGGATGAATCGCTTGGCCGAAAAATAGGAAAAATAGCAAGAGTTTTAAATGCGAGCAGTGCAACAGCGAGGGGTCATTACTTAACCGTAAAATTAGAAAGAGTAAAATTGTAGTTAGAGACGAAGGATGCGTGAGACTGATCGATAGTAGGAAACGCTACATAGTATATATACCGTTAATTCAAAGGATGAGCGTATCGTATCGGACGGTTTGCCTTAGGATTGACCGGATCTTCGGGAAAAACAGGTGGGATTTTCATCGAGCGCTTTTGTCGATACGTTGGAACTAATTTCAACAGGGTTCAGCGATAGACGGACGAGTTCAAGCCCGGTAAATCAGTGGTTCGATTACTGGTGAACTGGTGGTAGGTTGCGAAGAGGGGAGGGGAGGGGCAGAGAGTGTAAATAATTGAGGTGCAGTATCTGCCGCAATCCAATAACGTATACACGAATCTAGGCACACTGTGTAGTAGTCGCCCTATTCCGAACGCCAAGGACGCCTTTGACCCCGTTCCTCTTCCGTTCCATTCCACATTCGCATCCCATTCCTTGTCACGCTATACCCCCCTCATACACCAACCAAGCCACCATCTTATTCAACTCCGTTCCATTCTATTCAATAGCCGCTTCTCTGCTCGCTGCACGCGCATCCCAGACTCGATTGCTTTAACAAGCTAACGCCGCTTAATCAGATTTTATACTCGAATATTCACCATTCTTCTCCTCTACTATCATACCCGCACGCTGCTTCGTGAAATCGTCTTTCGAGTTATCCACCTCTCTCTCTCTCTCTCTCTCTCTCTCTCTTCTTTACCTTCAAACAAAAGACGAACGTTAATTCATCGATGAACGACAATACCACGTTAGAGGGAGAGAGAGGGTTTTAATTGATCAAACAATAAAAACGCGTAGATTAGTATTATCGCGCGAAATTACGTTCTAAAATACATAAGTTTAAAGCTGTAATTTGTGCTTCAATAACGAATTAACCTTGTCGGTTATTAGCACGGTCAATCAAACTCTTCTTTTTTTCATAAGAAACTTCCTGGTGGATCGATAACAGTAAAAAATGTAAAATCGAACAGGTGGTAGCAGCGTTTAACGATCAACGCTGTTTTTTTAGGCGGAAGTCTTTTATTTTGCACGGTTGATCTTTCAACGGGTCTCTATGCACGCACGCGTTTGTCTCTTCTCTCGCGTGTACCGGATAAGCCACTTTTGATATTATCCTTTGACCCGCATCCTTGGCAAGGCCAGTCGCTATACGTATTCACATCAACGCGCATCAATTATCGTGCCTGAGATAGTAGCAAGAGGTGCACAATCATTATAGCGTGCATGTAAGGCAGCTTTGAAAAAAATCTGACTAATCCACGAGCCGACCCTTATTATCTGGATATTCAGGTTTTGTTCGCGTATGAACGTGAAAAAACAAATGGTATAAGTTTCGTATAAGAAATAAAAATTAATAGTTGATGTCCAACTAGAATGAGTAAACTGCGTACAAACAAATTTCCCGAATATGATGCTACTTCTCTGAGCGTAATAATTAGCCCTCGAATCAAGGGAAAATTTTGAAGAGGCCTTTTATTGCAATTTGAATAATTAATGGACTTGTAATTTTTAAGTTACAATGGTTGCTCAAACGCAGTCTCCAAAGTCAGACTGTTATTCGCCATCGAAAACTATATATCGCCTGAACTGCTTATCCTTCCGCTCATCGACAGACTGCCATATGTAATCTCGACGTTTGATTCTTCCACCAGAACCAAACCACTTTTGATAGATCGACCTTTGCTTGTCAAAGGTCCTGCAGGTGAACTCCAGAGAGAAATGAGATTGCTTACTCAAATGTTGAGGCACTGGGACAGATCCCGACCTGGATTTCAAAAGTGAACGAAAAAAGTGGATGATGATGATATCGTTAAACCGCTAACTTAAAATTATGTTCTCCGCACGTACTTTTAAAGAGTATTAAAGAATTGACCAACTATCATCGATTTTCCCTCTAATTCAATTCTTAATCTCCCAAACGATACTAATTGATTCAAATCTATTCAATTTGTAGAAAAACGAACGAAATGTAGTTTTCGAATCCCTCAAACAGGTTTTAACAGTTAAAATTTACACCATGTCAGTATTCGTTTTAGTTGTTCATTTTCTCGGGTTGATGATAGATCTGAACATTTCTATAAAAATTAACATCAAAGAAATGTGGTATTTTTTCATAAATTTCGAGGTAACGCTTCTTAGAGAGAGACTAATGTTGTAGAAATTTTAAGGACAAGCAGAGTTCTTTGTATTATCGCGAACAGCGAAATCTCTTGTTTATTGTCATAACCACAAACATTACTATTATCGTTTCTGTCATCGTGGAAACTAGGGGACTATCGTCAAGTGTAATCTCGCGGACGGAAGTACGTACATGCACTTATTATATATATATATATAGCTAGGAGCACTTGATAAGTGGATATGTAAAGATTCGTGCCCGCCAGCCAAAACTTCTCCTCCCGTCTTCAATTTATATTATTACTTGGAGCTCTCTTCTTACTTTCTCTTGGAAACTTTATACAATTATACTATTTTTCTCCTTTTCAATGAGGAGGGAAAACTTTTCAAATAAAAACCCCTTCGACGCGCTGTAAACGAAAATCCTTACTTTCCCGGCTGTAACGATAAGGATAATTATGCCCTCCACTCTCCATTGCGAGACACCGAAGTACAGTCCGTTCATTTTCCCCTTTATAGTGCCACTTTCTTCTATATATCCCGAGACGAATACAAAGATCAAAATCTAATTAAAGTTTGAGTTATCGCGATTGCCTATAAATCGTGTTTAACGTCAATAGGATGTCACGCTTGAGTCGTAATTTCCTTGATACCTTGACATGCGAAAGCATTAACCGTCAGTCATCCTTCAATTTTCCTATATTCGTTAAAATTTTAAGCTTCGCCAGTGTTGAGCAGAGAAATTGGCTTTCGTAATAGCGATGACACTTTAAAATGAAATCTTCAAAAGCGATATAAAGGAAAGTGTCAGGTAGTTTATGGAATTATTATTTGCGAGGATATGGTACATCTATATACATATGTATGTATATATTTGCGAATATTGCGGGGAGGCGATATAGTATAGTCGACACGCGCCCGAGTCTCTTAAGAGGCAGTTTTTTTCAGTCGTTAAAAGGAGACGGTGCGCGAGTAACGCAACGTATTATGCTGGTTACACCCGAGTGAATTTATAAACCCGGAAGGACGATAAAAGAGGAGTCTCCGCTTTATTATTCGGTTCGGGTCGAGACGCGTATTTCGATCTATTTTGCCACGGCACAATTGCGCCTGGTCCCGATAAAGCAACGCGAGCCGGTAAAGTATGCATCTTTGGCCCGAGATAAGTGGCCGTCGAGAACCGAGAATCCGTGTTAAGTGCTCGCGAGGCGTGGTGCTTGTGTTGCGCTTCTTACGTACGATCATACTCGCTTCTTGCTGCAATTTTTTCAGACAGAGTGAGAGAGAGCACTAACGGTCCTCGTACATTACATATAGTTGCAGCAAAGCACACCCATAAGCCCCAGAAAACTAGTAAATGCTCTTTCTTTTTCATGTCACTCTAAACGTTAAGATGAATCCTAAAGAAACGAGCAAATCCATTATATAATACCGATTTTCTGCCAGTGTTTTCAACCCTCGATCAACGACTTTTTCACTATAGTCGTTCTAAAACTCGTTAATGCATCTGCCATTGAACTTTATCATAGCCATTATTTTTATTCTTGCTAAATAATTTCAAGGTGATTCGATCGTTTCCATCAGTTGCGCGCGCGCGCGCGCGTGTGTGTGTGTGTGTGCGAAATGCTATTTTCCGTCTACTATTGTCAGAGTGTTTGTTTTTAACAAGAGATGAGATTATCAGAGCTCAAACGGGAAACGATGCCCCTGCGCGTGGTATAACCATTCGCGATAACCTTTGATACTAATGGGGGGAAAAAACGCCCCGTATAATATGCTGCCTTTGCATATCTCACCTTTCAAAGTTTACTTCCTGCATGGATTTTTCGTACTGAAGCACTTGATCAATACAAACGGAAACTATTTATCACGGTAAGCGTGCATTGATTCACCGCGCTTTAAATAATTCAATGCCTTTGCACTGATTAATCAGGTATCCCTCTCATTCATATCCAATCAACGTCAAGTCTCGGCTGAAAAAGAGATACATTTCTTTTGAATTGCTACCTAACAGGATTCTTAGGAGAAAATGTTGCATTTCCTCATGACTTTGATCTATTTTTGTTACTCTCAACCACCAGTATGAAACTACTAAGGATATGAGAGAGAGAGAGAGAGAGGGTCATTTTCTTTTACTCGCAAACCCGTGGAAAAATGAAAGGATGAAAGATAACGCGAGTTCAATGAAACTATCCGGACGTTACAGGATAATCAATTTTTGCTATTTCATTGGGGCAAACATCTTGTTAAGTAAAGTCGTTGATAGGGGTTGACCGGACTCAGTGATATTAGAAGAGGCGCTTCTAAGACCGTCGTTGGTGGATTAAATTTTCCGATAATCGAGGGGAAATTTCACTGGAGCCACTGATGTAGAGAAACACGAAAGAAGCCTTGAAATTTCAACGGAAATAATACAACATTGAATTTCACTTAACAAAGCGTGAAGCCTCAGTTTCATGTCTCGATGCAATAATTCTTTTTCCTTCTGGCAAACGATAATTAATTTTAAAAGTTTAACAATTTAATCAAATAATTTCCACAACAATTTAAACCACGTAAATTGATACAACATAGCTTCGAGTCTGGTTTAATTTTTTTCTCAATATTTCTGATATTTATTTCTCGCATAAAGCAGTTATTGGAGAAAGTGGTTTATTTTCTACGAGCACTTTTGTTTGGTACGACGGTATCGGGCTTCATCTGTAAACACAGCATTTCCGCATTATGGGGTGCCACCGCAAAGATATAATCTGATCCGGCGATGTAATAATAGATACTGCGCCAAAGAGCGAATGTCGCATTTATTATCTTGTCCTTTAACACATTAACCGATAGGTTCACGACTAACGGACTCTTATTGTTTCCGGTAATTGATATTAAGTACTATAAGCCGTATAATCCACACAGGACATTGCCACCATGAAGTGAATTCTTGCACGTCGTTTCCTGTTTGCCATGTGACTACATTGGCAGTAAAAATATTTTTTTATAACTTACCTAATAATAGAGTACTCGGTAAAAGTATACCCTTTGTTATAAGCGAAAAAAAGACAAGCTATTGCAAGAAGGGAGAGAGAGAGAGAGAGGAGAGAGAACCCCTTGAGGGTCCGCGTTATTTTTAATAAGTAATCAAATATAATTGATCAGACGAGTCGAGCTGAAATGAGACAATATTTGGCAAATTGATCCCACTACTGTTTGAAATGCTGAAGTACTAGGACAAAAAATTTCTAATAAGAGAAGAGGGGAAGGAGAAAAGACGGAGGCGAACAAAATTGGTAAGATAAGGTAGAAAAGTTTTGGGTGAGGGTGGTGTATGGTGATTGGTGTTTGCAAAATTTAGGTGAAAATTTTTCAGGTGTGTAAGTTAGATGCGCGTAGAAGTTGAACGTTTGAGCAAAAGAGGAAAGGAGGAGGGGAGGGAGGGAGGGGAGGGGGGGGTGGAAGCAACAAGGTAACATTCGCTAGTCGTAAAGTGAAGTTGCACGCAAGTGCCCTGGGCACGGTTGTCGGCAAACACAGCTCGAGAATACGGACGGAGGAGCTTCGCCTTCAGCTTCAATGTGCAGTGCGGAGGCAGTCAGCTTGTTAATCACTTTCATCTGCAAAGTGTTTATGCGCGCGCAGCAATATGCAGTAGCAATAGTATTGCCCTCGAGCCTGACGAATGCCTTCAGGAGACTCCTTGTATCTGTTTCTCCTTGTCTTTCCACCACCACCACCACCACCACCACCCCCCCCCACCCAACCCTCTCCGCCTCCCCCTTATACACACCGACTTACCTGTCTATTTACATTCGCAAACTTGCTATTTCCGCTCACAATTAATTACGCCCATTGTACGCGAGGCAATTAACGTCTTTGTCCTCAGAGTTGCCAGTCCGACATTTCCCAATTCGCAGAGCGGTCTCCCATAAACCCATCGTTCTCCACGCAACCTTGTTACCTTCTTCTCACATACGTCGTATTTCGAATGGTTCGGAAGGCAACTTTATTCTCTTTTCGCTTGTAAAATCTCGCTATTATAACAGAATCAATAATGCTGGTCTTTCTTTGCATAAAATATAAGTATGGAAATGTACGAGTTTTGTATGAGAATGTGTATACAGGATATGAAGCAGGCTTCGGCAATTAGAGTTAGGGAACAGTCTGTGTGTAACGTTAGAAGAAAACCTATATAGTTGTCGCGTGCCATGATCAGCTGATTGAATAAATAAATGACGAGAAATTTTAAGCTTGGAGGGGGGACTGGGCTATGATTTATTTCAAACCTCTTTTAGTTGCCTTACATTGTTTATAAATGCAATAATTGTTTGAGATAAGTGGCTGCATTGTGGCTAAAGAATCAAATATAAGAGAAAGGGGTAGCTCTAACTTATTTAAATAAAAAGTTTGATACATGGTGTGTATGGGAATAAATTCAATAGTAAAAATGAAAAAGACAATGCAATTTATTTAAAGGTTGTTTCTGGTTTTATAAATGTATATTTAAAAGCAGGCTCACTCGGCCATTTACGGAATAGCCTGTTTTATGTTTGGTCAAGCACGAAAGCCAGCCAGAAACGTAGCAATTACCAGCGTTTCCAATTAACGTTTCAAATTCAATGATCGATATTCGGCTTTGCATGAAAGACTTATAGCTATCCCAAGATTAATTTAAACATCGTTTAATTAACCGAAATAATGATCACTTTAATTATTTCCACTTGCCAGTATAGGTATACCATTGATTGATTATATCAGCCCAAATATCTGTAATTGATAGAATTCTACCTACCTAGCCTGAATTCCTTAAGAAGCTTTTTCTCCATACTTTATTTGTCTCTTAAATAAGAAAATTTAATGTTATAATATATACATCAATCATAATTAAATACTTATCCCTCTCACTAAAGCGATATAAAAAGCCAAGTAGAATCTAATTTTAAAAGGAAGATTGTTTATAACTTGATATTTAACATTGAATATTTTCAAGCAAGAAAATTTAATGTGAATGACATTGAAGATTGAATTTAATTGTACATTTAAACAAACTTGTGAATAAAAAGCAGTATTGTATTCGTGGCTTTTGTGCGTAGATATATAATTCCTACGAGAATTAAAAAACAATCATTCAATTACCATGGAATTATATTGTAGTTGAGAATTTCAGCAAAATTTGCAGAAATTAATAAAGTTCATTTAATTGGTCTATCTAATTTCCCATGAAAGGATTATCTTACCCAAGATTAGCATAAGCTTAAAATTGATGGTAGTAGGATGGTATACTGTAATATTCATATGTTTGAGAGCTTTGTGAGGAAACAGTAGATGTTGGAGGGGTAAGAAAAGGCTAAAGTGGGGGGAGCCATTCAGATCTAGGCAGCCTCAGCGAGCATCGCGCCATATCCAAGTCCGAGGTCAGCAATATCGCGACCTGCCTCAAGAGTTGTCAAACCAGTTTCTCAACAGATTTTAGCAGGGGGGTAACCTAATTTAGCCGCAAGTGATTCTGGGAGCGTCAGTCATTTGAATAAAATTTTCAAACGGTAATATCCAAGCGTCTATACTATATCGATATTCCCCTATCGTACCAAACTTTATCGGAAAGTTGATTTAAGATTAAAAACAACGGATCAAACGTAGATTGGAAATAAATCTAAAATAGATTTTATATCGCGCCTATACCTATAGTTATATATACTGTATAGAGATTCTAAATGAATTAGCGCGCGAGTACCTATATAGGAATAAGATGAGAAGAGAAAATTGTTGGAATGTGTTTTGCGCGAGAGAAAATATATTAGCTGGACACAGTTATCAGATCGTAAAAAATTTATCGCTGTAGCAAAAGCGTGCGATCCTTCCACGCTTTCGACAGAGATCGTAAAGCAAAAAAGGCAGGAGGGTAAACAGACGAGCGTAGATTGAAGATTAGACCAGTATAGTGTGTTCTGTATAGTATTGGTGAGTTTCTAAGCAGGCAGAGCTTGTCAAGTGGAAGGTGTTACATGCAACAAGTTGGCACTTTGCTCGCTTGATATATATCATCCCATTTAAGCAAGTTGCATCCTTCCAAATGGCCCTTTTGGAAAATACTCTCGCTAGTTTTTCCTATTCGCAATTCATCTTTTCCATCTCTCCTCCTACAGCTCTCCCTCTCGTTTTCTTTACAAGGAGACATTGCAGGAGAGATTGCGAACGAACCCCAGGGGGACACGGGCGCTTCGACTAAATTAAACCTTATGCTGGACAAACTACCCGCGAGAAAATTTGTGCCAATAAATAAATTCTCCCGCCCTCCTCCAACCCATTCTCCCTTCTTATTCGCTAGGCTGTAAAATAGTAGTAGCTCTATCGGCCAATAAATCCAATTGTCCACCGAAATCTCCCCCAGTGTGTGTGCCGCAGCTGCATTCTCCATTGGGAATTCGCCACGTTCGGGCAAGAAGAGAGAGAACAAGCGGGCTTTTCCCTATACCTGCAGCCTAGCTGCTCTCTGTACGCCGCTGCCTCTTATATTCTCTCGCAGTGCGAATCTGTGAATCCGCTCGATTGGTTAGGCGAGTCGAGCTATCGCATAAATCTTGATATGCCAGCCTGGCGTCTTACCTGTAACGTCAGGTGAGGCCGCATGAGACTGAGATAACAAAATTGGACTGCGCGCTTTTTAGTAGAGAACAGAAGCGAGCCGAGGAAAATGGCGATAATTGGCTCGAGTCAATGATGCCCGAGAGAAAATCGATCTTTTCAAATTGATAAGAGCTATCATTAACGATACACCTGCAGTACATATATTGTATGCTTCTACGTCGTCGTGATGAGAAGCCAACTCAATCGAGTCATCGACAACTCTGTCAGATTTATATGTGTAGATATAGATATATATGCAATGATAGATGAATCCACTGATAAACGGACAACTCTATACGCAATTTAATCCAATCTCAATTGCGCTTAATTGGCAAGAAACATTAACGTCGGAATATAAACAGCTAAGTTCGGATGTTACCGCGCGCTCTTCTGCTTCTCTCACTATTACCTTCCGACAGCGTAACAAAGTTTTATATGATAAACTGCTCGTCATACACGCATCCTACAATAACAGCTTGTACGACTAAGTTTTCATTCTCCATCGGTTTGTATATACAAGTGTTCTAACCCGATAACTTGAATTTCTAAATCACGTTAATAATATAGCTGTGACATGTTTTATTCCATCGTTTACACGCTTCTTCGAAAGACCACATAAATCTTTATCAAACTTTGTCACTTTGCAAAAGTGCTAACAATGATAAATTAGGATTCCTATCTGGTTTTTCGTGTTCCTGTGTCATCCGCGTTAATTATACCGGTGTATTTTTTGATAGAGAAAAAAGCTTTACGATTGTGCACGAGGACAGGTAGGCGTACACAGGTATACGTTATGTGTTTCACGTGGTTCCATTAGGAATGTGAGGTATAATTTTCGTATACTTCATATTGGCGTTGTTAATGTAATTTGGACCAAGCATATTTGTGCATATGGAGCACATTAGCGAGCACGCACATACCGCCACGCAGGACTCAAATTACTCGTAGGAAATGCGAATGTTATGCAATTATAGCCATTACGCCATATAGAGAATTATTTGCTCGCAGACGCACAATATGCTCAATTGCAAACTTGCGCGATATAAACGATAGTTTAAATTGTTCAACGCCAGCTTTTAACCTTTCTACGATGATTCTATTTCTGTGCTTCTGGTTACGAGCAAACGCAGCAATCATCTATCATTGCGATTGCTCAAATTTTTCAGGCTCCCTCGATCTCTTTCAATTTATACAGTATGTAGAGTGAGCATTCTAAAGCGTTAAAGACCGATACATTGAAAGGAAGAGATTTTAGAGAAAAATGCTTTACATTCCTAGTTTTTTCCTTCCAAAGAGAAGAAATAATGGTAATTGTGTTTTTTTTTCACTCGCGTACTTTGTGCTTTTAATGAAAGCCTATATCCTTTATTTTATACTCTTGTAGCTGCTTCCATTCAAGAGCTTTGCAAACCACTGTATTAATATATCATTTAACCGAATCATTTGCGAGACACATGGCTCACATTACGTATTATTTCAAATTCAAATATCCCGCAGCAAAAGCTCTTCGGTTGAAATTGTCTAAAAAAGTAGCTGAAAGATACGAAGGAATTTTTGTTTCATAATATATTAATTTGGAACGCTTTAGAAACCTTACTACCCCCGTTTATTCTATTTATTACAATCGCTCGAATTCGATACAAGAACTATACGCTCCTTTTATAGTACGTGGAACTCTGCAAATTTAACGTTTTTCAATTCAGCATAGGAGTGCAGTGCGAAGAGTAAAAATTAGAGTATACACTCAACGGAATACTGACCGATGAGAAAGAGACAGTGGGCAGAGAGGAAATGTTAAAAATGATGATGATGACGATGGTAATAATATAAGAATAAAAATAATAAGATTGAGAGGAGCGAGTAGTATAATCCCGTTTCACTAATGATCGTACCTAGAGCTTTTGACCACGTGACGATGGCAATAATAATTCTAATAAGAATATAATCGGTCAGTTACAAGAGTTGGAATGGTAATAACAGATAATTGCTCTGTTTGGAAGATCCAAGGGTTTGTTCTGCCGCTGGTGCACGTGTAATGATTATGATTGTCAGGATAGTAGTCCGGATGGTCGCGAGCGAGGCGTAAGAAAGTAATTTGCACGGTCCTGCTGGCTGGAAAGTCGCGCGCGCCAATGCAGTCGTTAGTCTCATTTCTCGAGTCAGCACGTATAGAGAGACCTATCACGAGCAACGGGTTCCAAATAATGCCTCCTCGCGCGTTCCGATCCACACGATATATCGCTTTACTCAAAAGTACTAGAAAGCTGGAAGTCATCGTTTCGCGATGAAATCGCGTGCTTCAATTCCAACTTTTCCGCACGCTTCATTTTTCTCCTGGATATCCTCGTAGCAAGTTTAAACGTAAAATCCGTATACAGACATAGGAAGAATCGGCCAGAGATCTCGTTTTATCTTGAAATTGCATAGTGTTGCAACTCGAATCCCTCGGTGCACTTATCTGTGCACTGTTGGCACGAACATTTTTTAAATTATAAGTAGTCGTCTTCGGGGATTCTCCAATGGTCTATTTCTCGGGGAAAATCTCACCCCATTGCTGCGGCTACTGGACGCGCATATATATTTTATTCTTCGGCCTGCGGGACAGAGGGTGATGAATGGGAATGAGGAATAGAATAATGGCGAGAATATTTGGACAAGGTGAGAGTAGTGGGGGATTATAAGGTGCGGTAAAAATGTAGATGAAATAGTGAGTGAGAGAGAGAGAGAGAGAGAGAGAGAGAGAGAGAGAGTATTATAAATAATGAAAAATTTTAAGCATTATAAAATGATTTATTATTCTCATTCCAGAGGGTTGACAATGGGATTTTCTTTTTGGGACTGAATAGAAGTATAGTTCCAGAACAATCTCATCACTCTCTCTCTCTCTCTCTCTCTCCCTCGTTTGATGCTGCTGCTGCTGTCCATTTCCTCCTCTCCCCTCGTTCTCATTCTTGAATTTTTGGGCTTGAAAAAAGTGGTAGTGAGACAAGGGTGGGTGGTGAACGAGTATATGAAAGAAAAGAGGAGGGAGCCATAAATCTGTTGAGATAGCGTGGCGTAGCAATCGCGGCAGCACGACGTATTATGCGGCGCTCCGGGCCAGCGAGTCTCGGCCCGTTCTACGGTCTACCGGTCGGCATTGACCAATGGTCAAGGTGGCTTTCCTCCTGGAAGGTCACGTTACCTCGTCTTGCACCACATTTATTAATGTAGCCTTTATTAACTGTAATGTGCCCAGCCCGCAGGCGTTCTCCTCTTGAGAATTTCTTGCATCAAACTATACCTTTACCCACCCCCTCCCTTCCCCCTCCCCAACTCCCTCTTGCACTCTAAATTAAAATAGAAAAAAAAAAGAAAAAAATGCTTCACCGAGCAAAAATAAAAACCATATAAATTAATTTCTGAGATGTTTCAATGAAATTAGGTTATATCGCGTGTATATTATTGTTACCTACTGACTGAGAAATACGTAAACTTGCGTATACAGATACAAAGCGCAGGGGATGATTCGTCGTTGATAAGAACGCGTAGGTATAAAACGGGGCCTGAATGAAATATGAGCTTAAGTTATAACGCCAGAATAAGTAGCAAGTTTCTGTATGAAATCTGAGTAGGTAAGCGTTGACCAATGACTGAGGTGAGTACCGTTGAGAGGGGTCACGTTACCTTGGCTTGCACCGTGTGCATTTATTAATGCCAACGCGAATCGCAACGCATCTTCTTCCTCCGCCGTGGATTTTTCCACGGAGTGGCTAAAGCTTTTTTTCGCTAGCCCAGTACTTACTGCCATACGGTTCGGCCAGGCATTTACAGCCCGTTATTCTCACGACTACATGATTCATTTCACGAAATCTTTCCCATATTACTTTGAGCCCCCAGCACGAGTGAGAAAACAAGCCAGCCAGCGCAAAGATGCGTAGAGTTTAATTTCTCGGTCATCTTGGCTGGAAAATATTTTACGTTGACAGGCAACACAAGTATATTTAGTTAATAAGTCTCGCGGTTCTTGTATAACGATGAACCGGTAAATGAAATTTTCAGAAAAGCCAGCCCTTCGACGCTCGCGCGCGTTCTTTGCCTGAGTTGGAAGTACCTTGTATACCATGGGAGGATCGATAATACCCAACTTTACAAGGAACCAAGAGAGGTTATTTCGTAATAATTTAGAGAGAATATAAACACCGGTGAATATGGGGCTAGGAGTAATTTTCTCCATTCGAGCTATTAAGAAAAATCGCAAGGAAAACCTCCTATATATGACCGTAAAATTTACTATTACAAATATAGTCATAAGCGAATGAAGATAAGTTGCTTCTTAGCTGTGTAACCAGACTGTAATATATTATAAAGGATGCTTAGAATCACGTGCTAATAGTCAAGGGGCGAAGATTCTGGGTTATTAGGGTGAAAAATTGTAAGGAACGGTTCCTCTCCGTTATATACAAAGCAGTATAATGATTGGCACAAGTATCGAGGCTGACTCGTGTTTGTTCAGAGACCACACGATTGGCTCGGAAGAGGCTCCTTAATAGCGAAGTTGACGTGTTTGCGGTTAACAAGTAACGATTTAGCAAAGAGGTTTTGTAGTTTTATAGGTCGAGATTGGTTTTAGCAGCGAATGGTAATGTTAACACACGAGCAATGTGATCGGCCTTTCGCATGGATAAGTTTGATGTTTGATCGCATAATATTTGATCTCTCACGATACTACCTTACGTTATCGATTTTTCAGGCTTGCAAATTAATCAAGACTTCTATCCAAGAAACTTGTTTGATCGCGTCGAATGCATTTTAAGTTCGCGGTTCAATTAACTTGGATTGATTTGACTATCGACGTGAAACTTTTTCATTATTAAACGTTTGGCGGTTGATAAATAATTTACGATGACTTTAACGGTATGTATCGACTGGTATCGATGGAGGATTAAGAAGGGATAAGCAGATCCTAGCGGTTCGATGTCAAGAGAGGAAGAATTCACCGCAGAATATAAATTTTCCGTACGTTCAACGATTTACGTAGGCTGGACTTGCGCGCGGTGTGTCGAAGCTGCACAAAGGCCGTACAAAAGACTCTTTGAACTCTTTAAACCACTCGTTTGACACGCAAGATTACATAATTCTCCAGGAACGTTCGTCTCAAAGTGAATTTTCATAAAATACAATAAATACATACCTATATATAAATATATAGGTATAATCGAAAGTCGTTAGTCAATTTACGTTTTTTTTTTATATTAAATTACATCATAAATTAATGTTTTGCAGCATCGCGACATTCTTTACAACTGTATCATATATTACACGTACACTAGTTATAAATTGAAATATTCATTGTATACTCACAGGTCGGTCTTGTCCTGTTGGGTCTCGTTAGAGGAATCCAGGGTCGTTGTGGCGGTTGACTGGCCGTAACTGAAAGCAAATAGAGAATATATTAGTTAAGAACAGATCAGGTCGTAAAAAGAAGACCGTACAATGTCGTTTGGTATTTTCGTTGGGCCAAGAAAACCACGAGCTAACTTAGAGACTATATAATTTTACATAGGTATTCGCGAAGGCTCGCTGTATCGTGAAAAAGCATATTTTTCTTAGGAACGTCTAAAAGCGAAATGCTTCCAGGTTCGAATAAAAGTAAGTGCGTAAGGTGTATGTGTATGTTAGTAATGCATTCAGCGAATATCGGTAATGAGAAGAGATACTTGAAAAAGGAGTAGAACTTCGTAAAGTTGGTGCACTAGTGCGCCTTAAACGGTTTAAACTATAAGGTGTATAGAGAGCTCGTCTCGTAACGGGGTTGTTATTTACAAAACGACGCACATTCCTGGCAGCGATAGTTAGGCGCATTTTTACACCGGCCAATTGGTAGTAAGTCGAGTACATTGAACGTACTTAAAAGTGCGATACGTGCAAAGTAGTAGCGAAGGATGCTTTAGCAACGAGAGGCATGTCATGCGTCTCATCTATCTATACCTCTCCCAACTTTTTTTAAGCTTCTCTCTTCTAATTTCACTGGAGTTTCATCTCGGCGTCTTTGCGTACCGCCCAAAGTGGATTGCACGATGGCTCGCAATTATCAATTCACGAGTCTCCTGGATTAAAAGTGCACGAACGCATCTACCTTTTAGCTTCTACTGAAAAGAACATCAGCCCCTCCCCTCGCTACTACATATATATATATATTCACCTGTACAGAAAGTCAAGCCTGCGATCGAACGAGCTTTTTAACGACTGGTATTAAAACTCGACGACACAGCAGCGATTAATATTCGGAATTTTTATTAACGAGCCACGTGGACACTTTTACACACACACACACACACACACACACACATGTGTAGATTGTATTAATTAATTAGTAGAGAGAAAATTACAAGGATCACATCGTATGCTGCTCTCGTTAACATATCTCTAATTCATAGCCTTTGATTCCAGAGAGAATGATGAATCCCTAGACGGGATAATCGTTCATGGAATATATATATATATATATATATATAGGATTTTAATCTGCATGCGAAAAGGAACGCTCTAGCCGGGCGCAGATAATGAAACGTAAAAGTGACGGGTTGAGCTTTAATGTAGACGCGTCGATTAACCAATCATGCGGATTTATCGTGAAAAGGAGTAGTTAATGTTCCAGTCGAGCGGAGCTAATTCCGAGGAGCGAGCTTTGGTGGAGGTCGTGCGGCAGCGGATGTTATTGAATCGATGGGATTTTTCTCGATCGAAACGCGCTCGGGAAAAAAGTCGAGCGGGATTGAGAAGCACTGCCCCGGGGGAACCCTCGAGAAAATGAATGCTCGCAGTGGCCTGCCCAGCTTGGAGTAGCATCTACGATCGCTTTAAGATAATCGCTGGCCTGCACGCGAGCCGAATAATGGATCTAAATATGCGGCTTGCTCTCTCCGCTACTAACATGAGCCCTCGATTCCACCGCTCTTCTCCTTCTTCTTCTTCTTCCTCCCTCTTATTCTCTTCGCCATCATCCATCCACCTCTCTCTCTCTTCGTCCCTGATCCCTTCCTTCATTCGTTCCATCCTCGCTTATTCGTTCGTCACGCAGCAAATAGATTTAATCAGACCTTTCCTTCCGTCGTCCCTAACCCACCCATCCGTGTGCTCTCACCCCTTAATCACAACTCCGACCTGCTAAATCGAAAATCAACATTGCTTCATCACCGAACGACATTGGCCAATAGATTCCAAAACGCCCGCGTTTCCAACCTTCCGGCTTGAACATCCGACGAAACAAGGAAGCATGTATTGGATCATAACTGTGTAAGCGAGTTAATTTTAAGTATATCATTATATGTGCGCAACACAGGAACTCCTCGATATCGAGCGACGCGTGTAGAATCAAATTTTAAGGTAATCGAGTGATAAAACACTGCAGGTTTTATCCAATTATTTGATAAAATTTAGATTTCACGAGTATGTATAAATATTGTGATAAAAGGATACAGAGTTATTGGTTTGACTGGTACAGTTTGGAGAAAATGAGGATTAAAGGGAATAGCTATAATATATATCAGTGCATATAGTATTTGCTGATTCGTTTAAGAAGCCGAAATGTGCTGGAAAGGCGATTGCGAGAAACTTGGGAGGATAGATTATCGTGTAAAGGAGAAATAGTGCTGGAGGAAGAAGTATAGGTGGGGGGGGGGGGGGGTAGATTTTGCGCCATTTAGCCAAGTAACATAGCTGAATATGAGGTCGGCATTGGGTGGCAAAGGAGGCCGCAAGGATTTGAAGGAAACGGGTAGGAAAGTGGAAGGGGTTGGGGGAAAGAGCGGAGGAGTAGGGGGGGGGGGTGGAAAAGCACGGAGCAAAGGAGAGAAAATATGGAGGCTCGTAGGGAGCGAAGGGCGTTAACGACTTCCTGGAAATAGCGGTAACAAGCCTGAAACCCTGGAACGTGACTCAGCTCTGACGCAAATGGAGAGGCATTAGACGAGTGGCTGGAGCAAAGTAGACGTCGGGCGAGAAGGTAATCAGAATTAACAATTCAGAGCCTCCCAGTTGCCACACTCTCAAGATCTTTCGGAGGGAAAGTGGGCAAAAGTGGAAAGTGCCAAGGGGGGAGGAGAGAAGTACGAATGGCTGGGACAAACGCTGGCCAAACTGTTAAAACCAGACGTATTTCCATTCACAATGCGCACTGGCTTGACAAAGTTCATCTTTCACCCTACAATTTGGCCTTCAAGTTCAAACAAGCCGCTACCCTACGATATATGTTAAAGCTCGCTTCGTAATTTCTCCACCGTTCCCTATCCACTTGCTCCCCATTCGTTAACTTATTACTCGCTTCGTGCTCTCGCAGCATAGCGATTAAATACAACTGCACGAAAAACTATATATATATATATATATTTTCTTAAGGATCACAGGCACTTTGCCATTTCCCCCCGCGAGTATCAATACAGTGCCAGAGCTTTTTTTCTTTTTTACAGAGCGCTTACTATTCTAATTTCATTCTAATTATTGTCCTCGCTCCTTTCTCCTCAACGACGTTCCACTGAAAAAATTTAATAAACGTATAGAAAAAAAGGCGAAAAAAAAACTTTTCTACGAAGTAATAAAGGCAGGATAAGCGATTCCATGAAGTCGGTAGATTACAGCTCCGCGAGTACGGATTACGTGGAAGAATCGTGAAATTATCAAATTTCTCAAGAATTTGAGGAAAGTTTGAGAGCGAGGCAAACAAGAGTAGCAAAAGTGCAAGTTAAGTGGTTCTAAAACTAAAACAAGTAGTTTTAGTCTGAGTTTCAATTAGTCGACACAGGACTGTGGAAAGATGTTGCAGGGAGCCATGTCGATTAATTAAGTTACTTTAATTTTGTAATTGCAACGTTGCCACTGTATCTTCGTAATGCGTAATACCTGTGTTAAATAAATTGGGTCAAATTGATCTTGTTAAATGAAATAATGACATTTCGTCGTTGAAAAGGGTAATGCTTTGTTTCTGCTGTACTTTCGTAGTTATTGCAACAGTTTGAAATATCAATTTTCCAAAATATCATTTGCTAGCTGGAAGAAAATAAGGAATGAAAAGAAGGACCGACAAGTATATATATATATATATATATATAGGGGCTGTCTGTGTGAAGAATCTGGATGAGAGAAGATAGAGAATTGTTTAACTCTCTGGAGATGACAAACAAGAGATAAAAATAAATAAAACAGTTAAATGTATAATAGCTCATATACATATACATTTATGGACGATTAAGAAGACCACACAACTTCAGTGACGTGGCTGTATCGTTACTGATGGCATCGTATCGTGCAGCTGAAAGAAAGTTGATCGTGCTGACTAGGCTATTATAATTGCAAAGGAATGGAGCTTCAATCTAAGACGGTAGAGTGGTCGCTTTGAGAACGCTCATTAAACTAGTTCATTACACTTGCTTCTCTTAATGGCCCTTACTTACGGAATCCTACAGCTCCCGCGTGGTAATTGAATCGTTTAACGAATATCATTCTCACATTCTTACCGTGTCAACGCGTCGACAGAAAATCCCACAACGCATAACCTCGATAAATGGCCATGAAGACGCAGAGGGGAAAAAGGGAAAAATGAAGAAGGGAAGTTGCGAGAAAAGTGGAGAAAGAAACCTGCATTGGACAGAGTGACTAAGCACCGTAACATGCAGCCGCACGTATACGCGTATATTCAGATTTTAATTTAAGATTGCGATTTCAATTTACTGATAATTTTCTGCAGCTCACTCGTTCGAGCTTTTCATCTAAACAATAAATTCCATAGTGATTATTGGAAAACAAAGGGTCTTACCATTTACTATATCTTGCGCGATTTAATTGTTTTGCTGCGTGTCCGTTCTTAATCGAGAAACCTTCGTCGTCGTGTTTATGAATGTAGTGCAGGGTGCAGTATATATATATATTTATATATATAGCTGTGGAGTGTATTTTTGAAGCCAGTGCTTTAGATAATACGGACGATTGAGCATAAAATTTGAAAAGTCTCAGGTTATCGTGGTACGTAATTGTGCGTGTGTGTGTGTGTGTGTGTGTTCGTTTGTCTGTATGCTATATCGTTACCAATCTATGGAAAAACTTTTCGACTTCACAAGGGAGATTGGAATACAATGGCGGCACTTGAACTTCTGACAAGGGGGTAGCCAATCCTTGGCAAGTCCCGGACGCTATCTCGGCGCCGAGAATAGGGGAGTCGTAGAATTGAAACTGAGAATTCTATTTCGCTTCCTCGGCAGCCCCCGGAGACAGAGCAAAGATAGTACTCTCGGGAATATCGGTGAGATAATATAAACGGAAAGAGCCGAGTGTGTGACACGCGCGAAAGAGTGTAGAGATCCGTAATGCCATTATTGTGCATTTCCCTTTTTATACTTTTAACTTGTTGCATCAGCGGATTTCATAAACAAAACTTAACCGGCGCTTGTTTTTCGATACGTTCGTTGCATGGGAATTAGTCGACTCTATATTGTATTATCAAATTTAACAGTTTTGCCGTTGAAAATATTAATCGATGGAAACTTAATAACAACGATAATGAATTTATCGTTCTAGCAACCATTTCAACGTATATATATATGTACAGTCAATTCTCTTTTATTTATAAAATAAAGCTTGCTAAATTCGAGCTAATATTTAATGGCATACATCTAATAACACACGCTGTGTATCGATTATTTAAATTGTTTCTATCGAGAATTGTTTGATAATAAAATTGTGCGGATTTGTTTCAATTAGAATAAAAAAATTGGGGAAAAGATTTTATCGCGAAACAGTTCAATATCGGCAAATAAAACGACCATACTCAGTCACGTAAAACTTTTACATAGGAAATTATACCGAATCCTTGATTTCGAGGGAAAACGAAGTTTACTGGTTCGAGGTGATGCAAAAGGAAATTGCCAATAAGTTATCGATCCTTCGGATAATCGAAAAGGGAGAAAATTGTTGTACACATGACTGTTGCGTACGTTTAAATCTAATCATTCTGACAATTCGAATACACGTTTTTATTACATCAGACCACTTTGCTACGCTTTTGCATGTCGAGCTTTGATACGCGAAAGGTAATATTGTATGGTTCAGTCAATTTCAGAATTAAAAGGAACCGTTCAAACGGTTTCTTATTGATAGCCTCCCCTCCACACATCCTTAAATCTATTAGTTATCTGGATGTCCTTTGCTTTGTTAAAATTTCAAATTTTCCCTGCTCCATGAAAACTGATATACTTCAGTCTCCTCTGCTATACTATAAGCATTCTCGAATTACCTTTATAATAGGTTAGTGTACAATAACCGTGTCGGATTAAATAACTATAATATGCGTAACGAGATGAATATTACAACTGTAAAATTTGAATAATTATGAGACACACGCGTTTATTGATTATCATGATGTAACGAGACAGTATAAATTGTGTATTAAACAGAGAAATAGGTTGAAATTCTCGCTGCTGATATCGCAAAATGGTAATTTTTCGAAATTAATTAATATCTCCGTATATATTGAATTACCGAGAAAATCTCAAGGAGAAACGTTCAGAGGGAAAGCTGTGAAGAGACCACCGTCAATTTGTCTTCATCTTCCTCAGTTTTCTTGTAATTCTCGTGTATTTTGCACTGAAATAGCTCAGTAACGGCGAAATCTCGCGCATGTGAATAGTAATAAAGCCCCCGTCATTATTGTTTAATATATAGTTTTAATACTTGCCAAGGTTTCAAGCAGCTGCTAGTCATAAAATTTATATGCGTCACGCTTTGAAAATTATATCGGCAATAAAGTTTAAACTCGCGAGTGGAGATTACATCGAGTTTCTCACTTTCGCGTTAATGGTTTCACGTCGTTATGACTTTATCATCGGTTCATGAAAAAGCGTGGTCAGAAAGATACACACGAGCCTCCGGACGTGTGTACAGAAGGATCCTCCTTTGTTCGTTTTTCAGCAAAGGAGCTTTATATTCACCAAGTTGCCAAGTGAAAATGAAATCTGGATAAAGGCCGAATAGACTCCTTATTAAGACGATGCGCTTTACAGCATGATAAAAGAATCGTAAAGGGATGACGTTTTGGAATGAACGATAATAAAGTTGGTGGAAAGATAAGGGGAGGGAAAGAGCATGAGGGAGGGGGGGGGGGGGGGGGAGAGAGAAGGTGATTCTCGAAGAGGGTGAAGCTATCGAAATGAGGCAAGGAGAAAGTATTTTTCTTTGTTGTCGAAAAAGATTCGAGGCGTTCTGTCTTATCGATTCGTTTTCGAGGGCACCTGCTGCTACGCTCGTATCGGTGTGCCTTTACGTGTACGCGCCTGTATTTGCGCATGTGTGTGTAAGAATTTCATTTTCTCGCAAAGGGCGAAACTTTCCCGTCGGCGATGTCGGCCTCCATCTTCGTCTATTCGTGCTCTAAGCTTATTAATGGCACAGCTTGCCTATTGCCACCAGTTTTATCAAGATATGTCGCAATAAATTCCAATCGCAAAATTTAATAGCTCGGCGTACATACGAACCGAAAGCAGAAATGGGCCAAGAGTGAAGGAATGGCCGAGCGAGGCTCTCTTTGTGCTTCGCCGACCAACCCCTCCAGCATATTACAATTACTGTGATCCACCGATACATATTTACGAGAGGCCCATCAATAAACCACCATCCGAGATATTATAGCTGCAAGCCCGCTTTATTACCACGAGAAATCTTTTCTAGATTTATACTGGACAACGAAAACCTTGCTCCGGTACCTCCTCCTAAAACTTCCCATCTCTCCTCATTATATTACACGCGTTTACCCCGGTAAATCCGTAATAGCCGAACATTGCTCCTCTTTCTCGGAAAATTGATAATGGTCAGCAATGGAGAATTTCAGTTAAAATAGCTGATTCGTCAATGAGGCATTGCACGGATGTTTATCTGTTTGCGTACGGATCATAAATCACTCGTGGAACGATCGAACGAATTTCACGCGCTAATTGTCGCAAAATAGAGTGCTGTATAGTAACGATTGCGCCTCTGTGTGGAATACTGGCACGCGAGCACAGGAAAAGGGTGAAAGGGAGGGAGGGAGGGAGGGAGAGAGAGAGAGAGAGAGAGAGAGAGAGAGAGAGAAAGGGAACGATGCTTATCTCGACCGGAGCGTGCTGTTACAATTAGAAGGACTCGTTGCAATTAATGCCTGGGCATGTTTATGGGCCGACGTTCTCAATGTTTCAGCTCTCTAACGCTTTACAAGTACGCCTCGCCCTGCTTTTTTCATAATTCTTCATATTTGTTTAAATTCTTTCACCGTATATAGCCCCCATGTGAAAAACTCCCTAATAAACATCTTCTAATTACATTATAAATGCAACGTACCGTTAGTAATTAGATGCGCATTATTTAAACAAAGCGGCCTTCTATCAGGCAGCTCGTGAGGTATTCCAATAGTGTTAGATTTCAGTGCAAATAGCAAGCAATGAACGTAACGTTAAAACGGTTGGGCGATAAGGCCTGCACACAGCGCGATTTACCGTAAAATATACTTACTTCCGCCTGTGTGCATGGTGACTTAAGCTTATCAGATAACTTTCCTGCCGATACAATTACAAAGATGCCTGGGTGATCGCTTATAAGCCACTCTTATCGCCACTGTAGGTAACAACATTGACCAGTGCTACTAGTATATATATATAATTGTAGAATTATTTAACCAACGAGAATGAATGTGTTTTCTCTCTCTCTCTCTCTAGAACAACAAATCCCGTTGCTGCGGCGAAGACCTTTTCGAGGGGCTTGGTTAACGGGGCTAAATAGGGAATTAAGGTGGAGAGTAGAAAAGGCGCGACCATTGGCGTGCTATATAATATCTGAGCAAAAAATCGCACAAAGATTCGAAGTCGCATGTCGAGGACCAGGGCTTATCGCCAGCTGGTCATGTGCACTCACAATTAGAAGAGCTTAGTGCAATTAACGCTAGACTATGTTTATTTCGTCTGTGCGTTAAAACTCCGGGAACGTTTTAACAACATTAAACGAAGCTAGTTTCCTGCCGAGCTAGCTGTGCTTTTTTGAAACTCCATGCTAATCCAGCAACCGTGAATGCCCTAAATGCACCGAGCTATGCATTCGCCCAGTAAAGCCTTTCGGACTTCATGAAAATGAACATTACACGCGTCGTATCCATGTGCCTCGTGCTAATGCAAGTTTCCATAAACCTATGATCTTTAATCGCACTTGTGTAGCTTGTCCTTGGAATAAATATCTTTCCATCTTTCACCCCAATGCGCGCTCTGCACTCTTCCTGTGGAATCAAACTGATCTGAAAAATTTATTTTAATAATTCAATTCTGTCGCGTTTATATATATCCCAAAAACTAGATCATTAATTCCTAGAACGATGTATTGTGTATGTATATATACATTTATCCATTTTACTTTTCTGAACATTTTTACATAAATTCACCCGAATTGAACTTTCTTAATATAATAAGTGACCAAAGTGACTGTAAAATAGAAGCAACTTTGAATATTTAGCAAGTGGATCGCGTATAGGTTAGTTATTTACGTAGAATCGAAGTTGCCGGAATTGAGAAAGCCAGAGAGCACCGAATTGTATTAATTTGTATTTTCAGAGAAAAGGAAAAACGTGGTTAATAAAAATACAGGTCCATGCAACAATAATGGAACGTCATTGATCCGGATGTAAAACCTTAAGGTATATTTAAAGCCATAGTCTACAGAGTGACGATGGTATCGAAGGGAGACAAGAATCTGTATATCATATGTACTTAAAGCAGCAAATGTATATCCTATTAAAGTTTATCGAAGTCATATCCGTTGGCAAGGAAGAAGCTGAGGGCAGAAAGCCGAGAGATGCCGATCTCCGCCTTGTTGACGAGAGGGGCATCAACAAAAACGAGGTGTCGATATTATATCTTGATGTAACGCTTGTGATCGATATTCCCAAGACTCGTGCTCTTCTCTGCCAACACGTAATTACGCGTCGTTACTCTCATAGACTCGTGTTCACTGGCATTATCAAAAAGTCGTTATTCGTCTTTAAGTTTGAAGAGAGCGCTGCGTAAACTGGTCGATAGATCTACGCGTAGATCTATCCTGTTTATATAGAAATAATTCGAGTTATACACTGTTATGTAGAGGAGAAACTGATATACGAGGGAGGATTTATTTGAAAAGATCAGAAAGCATTAAGGGAAGATAAAAATGATAGGTAGACACGAGTATAAGATTGTAATTAAGGGCCAAGAGAAGATTTAGATCGAGTAGGAGCTGAGCGAGCTTTTGGCAAATGATGTGGTAAGGTAATGTAGCTTGGGTATAAGAGGGAAAGGTAGATGATCGATATTTTGATGAGATAGGGTGGTTGGTTGGTTGAATATGGTTGTGGCACGGTGGATATGGTATATAGTTGTGGCTAGGTCAGGATGAATGGATCTCTATCGGTATCAGCTCGTCACACGTCAATGGGTGAGAGAATGGCTGGTAAACCGATGGGAGAGATGAGTAGTAGGGTGGAGGGGAGAAGGGCAAACGGGTGCAAGGAGCGTTGCGAGGAAGGCATATCGAGATAACGAGCGCTCCTTCAGCTTCTCAGTTTCCTTAGGGCACAATCAAGCTGATGCCCGCCAGACAATAATCGGACGGCTTACCGCTGGTTAGTGGCTTAATCGGAAAACTTTTCCTCCGTTCCGCAACCAAACCGAGTCTTCTGTCTTTTGCCTCTTCTTATTCTCCCTCTCCATCCTTGTGTTCCTCTTCTTCATGCGGAAACTCCTGCCAACTCGGATTAGTTTCAAAGTAACAGTATGCCATAGCTTACTTCGCATTTTCCTCTCCTTTCGTCGCTTCGACCTTCCATTCGTCTTCCAGTCAATTCTATTCTTCCAGCTCTCGTACTCTTTTTTCTCCTTCTCTCCTTCTCTCCTTCCCATTCTTCACTCTCCACTTCCAATTATTTCACTCGCATAATTCAAATCAGCCAAATTAATTATATGCATGAAAAATTTCCAACAAAACGATCATTACTGCTCTCAACAACCGAAACTTTTCTCCCTCTTATCCATTTCGATTTGCAAATTAAAGAAATTTTGCGTCAGGGCTTTTCATATTTTTCGCAAGTTACGTTGGTAGTCTCCGTAATGCTCAGCAGTTAGACTTGTATTATTCTTCGCTTCTGTCTGTTATGGTCTTTTCCTTTTTCATCTTTTCATAAACTGGCTACTACGTTACGGTAAAGCTCTGTATTTATGAGATTACACTTGAAAGGGTCTATCTATTTTTAGAAGGCTTCGTATGGCATACGAGAGCACCTTATTACGGGAGAATCCAGGATATCGTATATTTATATATGGTGGAGATCCTCCCTTCTATATACATATATATATATATATATATAAACAATTCCCCCTTGGATATTTGTGCATTATTATTACAAATGCTGTGTTCAAGAGATTTTTTCATTCCAATTTTTCTATTTAGATAATTGTCTGCGAATCTGCCATTTAAATGAGTTTTCTTCATTGAGAGAAAACGTTATTTCATTCAAATAAATCTATTTTTTTTTTTAATATTCGCAAATAAATTTTTACTTGCTATTAAGGAAATTTAATGATATGGATTAATATTGATTTAACTCAACTTTTATTCAGTTAAATCGGTTGATTATTAAAATCATGTACATGTTTCATCTCGACTATTGAAATAAAGATCTATTTGAATAAAAGAATTTGTTTCTCACTATTCATTTGTTAAATGTAGGCTTTATCGATCTCTGCTTCAGCTTTTGTTAAGCAAATAGTTATACGTAAACATGAAATAATCTATTTTGCAGAAACATTTCGTTATATTTCAAGAAGAGAAAACATTAGGATTTTTTTAATCTATCGACAAATTGCAGAAATCCATCAATAAATCGTTTGCTGCGTATATATATATATATATATATATATATATATATATATATATACACCGGTCAAAGGAAACTGCGGTAGCACTCTGAGCGATTAAACGTTAAATCTTTCGAAGCTTCCGTTATAACACTGAACGAAGCAGCTTTTTTGCTTATCCGAATGACGAAATTTCAGAAAGCGAGAGATAAAAGTTCGACTAGCGATTAAGATTTGATTGGAGTACGTACGTTCTTCAATCAGTTGCAATTTTCAAGCAGCTCACGGAAAATCGGATAATTGGAAAGATATGAATTCAGAACCTTTGAATATTTTGCCCCTTGTCGAACGATCAAAGTCGATCTCGCCTATTTCGCGAGAACCTTTCAATCCCCAGCAGCATGGTGAGTTCGCGCGTTTATGTATAAATTATAGTGCATTTAAATTTTTGCCATTCATATTTGCTTTTTGTCCGTTATAAAACTCAAACCATTTTTCAATTGTTTTTCTGTCCCTACAAGCTCGAAAGAGTATAAATCAAATTATCGAAGCGATCGTTTTAATTTTATTACGAAATTCTTCATGTATCGTATAACTTCTTCAGTTTAATTCAGGCATTATCCGTAAAGAATAGGCGGAGTACTCGCAGATCGATTCCTTCTTGTTTTAAATACCTGACTCGGGGGCACAATTTAAGTTCCGCCCTCTGACGATCGCCAGCATATTCAATTTGGTACGCAAACGTCAAAGAGACAGATACTGCTTGCGAAACGTACTCGTAAAAAACGTGTTCTTTCTATAATTAAAACTGGTACAATGTCTACCTCCCGTGATAAAATGGAGAACGAACCAGTTTTCAATTCACTGATCATCTCTCTCTTTCTCCCCCCCCCCCTTCCCCTACCCCAGATTGAAACAGCGAGCTGAAAAGGTTGATCAACATTGAATAACAAAAAATCGCTTTTATTGATGATCTTGTCCGTTTTGTTCAATTAAAAGGGCCTCTTAATAAGTAAGATCCAAAGAAGGTAAAAGGCGTAGTGTATAATCAAATCAGACAGGAGGCATTAAAATGAAAGGAGGATAAGGGTGGGGTAGAAGGGAGAATCGAAGTGAGCGAGGGAGATGGGAGGTGGGTGGGGGTGGGAGTGGGAGCTGGGGACGAAGTTTGAAAGCTGGGTAGAATCGAGAGGTATTTTCATGGCCCCCCCTCGTGGATTATAGTCGACAGGACGATCGTTTGTATAGCGGAAGACGTATATCCAGCGAGCTCCCGCGCGTATAATGCGCTATATAGCTCTGGATGAATTCGCAATATCAGGAAGCTTAAGCCAACCGCGTGTCGCATCAATGTGAGGTATGGCGACGCGAAGTTAAGCCACCTCCAAAGAAACTCCGTCCCATTCTCAGGCAGCTACAAGTCCGATCCACGACAGCATCCCGCCCGATAGGCTGAATAACCACTTACGTCACTCCTACACGAAGATTAAATTTTCAGCTTCATTACTCACGCGCCATTTCCATACATAGCGTTCCAGCGATTGTTTCTTTAAATCCAATATTGTGCACCGATGAGAAAGAATCCTAATAATACGATTTTCATACGCGAGGAAACCCGCGTTTAATTTATTGTAAAATATATCGAGAGATATGAAATCAATAGTCTGCTTAAATTTATGATTTCGTTAAATTTTTACTGAAAATGAAGTCTTTTTTCAGAATTATATTCAGGCGTTTGAACATTAATATTAGGGAATAACAGTTTTTCGATAAATTTGTTGCTTTGGAGAGAAATAACGAGAAAGAATATTGGATTTATTTTTAAACTAGTTTGGTGTATACAGCATTGATTGTAAGATTGACAAGCATCGAAATGAGAGGCCTGCAGGATGATGCTTATTGATTGAAATATCGAGCTCGACCTATCTTTCCATTACTGCATCTTACAGCTCATTTTCACTTCGTTCCCCTTGTACATACATATATATATATATACATATACACACTCTCTCGAATTCCCTGTGATTGTCGCTCTTTATTTTTATATCTCCATATCGAACTATACAAATAAAACAAAATATACAGTCGAAGCAATAGAAGCGGATATTTTACGAGCGAAGGTGAGAATTTTAAAAGGCAACCGATTCTGCGCTATTTGAATAAGAATATGAGATTTTTCTTGCAGAGGAGGCATTGGGAAAATAGGCACGCGTGTCGTACATTAAATGGACGAGTAGTAATAGTAATATTATTATTATAGGAAAGAAGGACGTGTGTTGAGTGGATGGGGATTTTTCGAATCCGTGAAATTTGAAAGGCAATGAGAGAGGAAGGAACGAGGTGGGGTGGGGTTGGGCTGGGGTGGCGAAAGAGAGGGAAAGAGAGGCAAAGCGCGGGGACTAAGGGTAGCAGCGCCTCTTTGAATCTTAACCAGGATCGACGTAAAGCAAATGGCTAAAGGGTGGGAAGGGGAAAACGGAAACGTCGGAAGCGTCGGTGCTGGTGGCGAACTAACGCAGTGCAGCCTGCACTTTCCTACATTAGTATGCAGCGACTGCGTATACGCGAGGTATACGAAATCTCCTAGCCACGAGTATTATTTTGAAATATGATGCCAAATACCATTCGCCTTCAGTTAGAACGTGGCGGGCTTTGCCAACAGCGAGTTACGATTTCGCATAACCCGTTCGTTCACTACTGTGCCGTGCCGTGCCGTGCCGTGCTGTGCCGCGTGCTTTGCCTTTCCTTGCGCCTGCCTTCTTTGTACCTGTGTATGCGTTTGTACTGCATCGTGTCATGGCATTTCTACAAGTCAACAAGCAGCAAAACCCATACAAATACAATTATTTTACATGGACGATAGCTATATTTATATATACAGCTATAAAGTTGAAAAATAAAGCAAGCTCGCACAAGTTGCGCTTTCTAAACAGCATCACTTGGATACCACGACCGAAATTAAAGCAATCCTATTGTAATACATTTTTATTAAACTCTCGCCCCCTATTTAACGCGATTGTCTCATCAATACTTCTCAAATCTCTCTATAAATCTATTAAAACCAATTTTCCCCCCAAGAAAACTTCATGCTCCTTGACTTATCGATAAATTCATAGAGTTTTTATTTGTCTCTGCCCCTCTTTACGAGCTTACAGACACTCCTGCAGTATTCATTTGACCAAATTTCAAATAGTCGTTTAAATCCCTTGTAAAATGTAAATTATATGGAAATAGCTGGAATATGATGCAGCGGTAATTGAAAAATCATCATATTTTAGCAAAAGTGCAAATATATGAATTCTCAAGAGTTATATATTACGCGCTTAAAAATCAAGTCGGCTTAAAACAGAATAGATTATTAGCCCGAACGCACTCGCTCGATCGGAACTGTCATATGCAACCGCTGTGTATAAGCTTGAGCAAATATACATTTTTCAATTGCCACTTAATCATTTGAAAATGCCGCGCATTGATTGTTCGTTATTAGAGCGAATCTGCCGCATACGCTGCTGGAATAATCGATGTAGTTTTAATCTGATTATTTCGCGTATTAGTTACAGAGGGAAAATTTATGCACGTTACTTTAAAATATCTGATGTTGAAAAGTAAAGAACAGAAGGCATTATTACCCAGCAGCAATGCATTAGTCACGTGCTTGGGCTCATTCATTACCTCCCTGCTACAGTAATTAGCATAAGCGTTTGTTTATCTCACAAGCGGTATACCTTCGGTCAGAATTATATTCCCTGCGCCACGTCAGGTCCGAGATGAATGCATCGGTGTGCGTGCGCGCCTGCGTTTTGATCTCGGAAAAAATTACCTCGATTATAATACGAATTAACCTTAATATAACCATTAACATTTGCAACGAAATACGAGTCGTTTCTTTGTAAACAAAAGAAGAAAAAAAAAACACGCTATGAAGCATTATTCGAGTTTTCAAAGAGAAGTCGAAAATAAACGTTTGTCTTCCACAATAAACTTTTGCCTCGTTATTAAATATGACATTACCTTGGCCTTATGGATAAAACTTGAAAGCTTTAACAAGGCCCTCCGGTGGAGGTTGAAGGAAATGTAAAAGGCACATTATGTTTCTCTACGTCAAATTATAATGAATCTGTTTGCATTCAATGTTTTTCACATAATGGCTACTTCTAAAGAGTTTCATCGTAGCTCGTGATTTTTCTCCTTCTCTCCGCGCTCTTATCGCTCGCCAAGAAATTCCGTTTGACAAACTTTCCTTCTTCCATAAGTTTCATCGCTGCAACTTTTTGTATTCTAAAACGTATTATAGTCAAATAAGATAAGAACGATTCGTTCCATATTTTATAGTATTTTGGACAAAACATAAATATCGGCGGATACGAGAGGTATTATTTTGCTTGAAAAGTCGAGGATAGATGAAATGAAAAAGGATGGGGGAAGAGATAAAAACTAGGAAGGGACTGGCCGCGGTGGGAGGGGGGGGGGGGGGGGTAGACGGCACCAAGGGGAGACTGAGCCATTTGCATTGAAGTACCGCCAGTTTTGCTAGGGTTTTATGTAGTACCGTTATCTATTGTATATGTATATTGTTCTTTGGAGCGCGCCATCCAACATCAAGGCTCGGTCTTTGCACGAAACAGGCCTTTCCTAGCATCATAATTCCGCCCCAACCCCCTTGCTTTGCTCGCCCCTACCCCAGACAGTCACGCATTTAAGAAAAATTGCACAGAGAACACGAGCTGTTACAGTTTTCGTGTCTGCATATTTCGCACACTTTTTTCAAGTAACTGTAATCGAGCCATTATGTGACTTTGCAAAGTCAAACAACACTTTCTTTGCTAAACTAAAATTTTTTACAGAAGATCCTCGATTATCGATAAATGTATATTTGTATTGCGAGTGAACGGCGGAAGTGGAATTAAAGAATAATCGTTAAATTCGAGTGTCGAAATGGATATATCGGGAGCGTTTCAATTTAAAAATCATGAAAAGTTGATAGGAACCGGAAATCCGATTTTCTGGCGCGTTCATTATGCATTCATCCCCATGTTCAACGAGTTAAGAGAAGTTTTGGACGCAGAACCTCCAAGTTGCTAGTTATGTGACGACGCGACAAAGATGAAGTTTACAGGAAGTCGACCAGTCTAAGTATACAGACTACAACAAAATTGTCGCTGAGCTACCAGCTTCATCATATTGTTTGCCAAGCCTAGCTTTTGCACTCAATTTGGCACAAGTATTCTGCTGGAATTATATTCTCACATCTTATCTTTATTTATGCTCCCCATACTCTCCACTACACAGTTACAATAATTAACTCTGATGTCCCAGTAAAACCAGACTAACAAATACACTATACAGTGACTCGAATCTGTAATACTTGAGATTGTTTAAATTTGCATTATTCAACGAAAAGGACAATGTTCTGTATTTATAATAAAGCAGATGATATATTTCCTAAATTAAATTTAATGATGCATGAGAATAGGGAAGTACGATATTTGAACAAACAATCGAATCGTATTGCTGCTAGGCTTTCCAAAAATGTATGGAACGATTCGAGTAATGCGAGAGCATTTAATATAAGTAGAACGTTATGTTTCGTAATCCGTTGTAAGGGTAGATAGAACGGGAATGTAGAATAGGAGCTTTTGTATTCCCCTGTTGACCGGCATATTTCTTTTCTGTCCAATGCCAGGTATTCCTATATATCTCTCTCTCCCCCTCTCCAACTTTTTTCTTTTTCTTTACCAATACACAATTCATTTTTTCTTCCCTTTATCCCTGCTCTTTTCCCAACGTCAGCTTTTGCCGAGTAAAGCTCAAAACTATTTTCCTCATCCTCCTGCTTTCCTTGCTCTTTGTTACAATTTCGACATTTCATTTCGCAACACCTTTGTCCACAGTACTATTTAGCCGACTAGACGGTTTGGTTGCACTCGGAAGAAGGCATTTGTATACGAGCTGACGTTTACAGAGCTACCCCCCCCCCCCCTCTCTCTACCGAGTATTACCTTGTGTTATTTTTCCACCCTAAAGATTTACCCCTTTGACACATTATACATGTGTACATATGTACATATATGTATACATGCATATATATATATATATTTATATGCCTCGTGAAAAACACTCGTTCGTAATCCGCTTTCTTTCTCCAGCCCCATTTTTGTAATATACGTGCGAATTTCACGAAATAAAATTTACTCTGTGCTAGCATTAACAGTACGATATAATAGTAGAGCTTGCGGCTTTGAACATGAAACACGTTTAATTAATTATCCGTGTTTTAAAGCATGTACAACCTATTTCACGGATATCCGTGTATATTAGACTCGTGTATTATGATCCATTACGATGCTTTCAGTACGGAAATACTTTACAGGTTTACAGAAAAAAATACTTGATTTTGCCTGTAATATGTATAGCATATTACACGTACGCAAGCGTACACGAGTAAAGGCGAACACATATATTGAAATTACACAAATGCACGGAGCTTCGTACCGCAAAAATTACACGAATTGAAACACGTATGGTGAAGGTATATTCGCGAACTTGTGTATCTGGCAGCTGTAATAAATGTTGCACATACTATATAAATGTATATTAAGTAGCATTCACGTTACAGCTAGATTTTTTCTGGCAAAAATCACTCCCTTAAGAAAATTAGATTTACTTAATATAAATTGGTATTCTAAAATTATCTTCGCAGGGCTTTTGATGGTGTATTAGCGTGATTGTAATGGGCATTTTTCTTATTTTCTCATTACAGTCGAAGGTAAGCCTGGGACGGCTCGGCGTCTTTGATGAAATTGTCAGTAGCCAAAGCCGAACCAAAGTTCCTCATCAAAGTTCGTTATATGCTCGCGAGCGATACTCCGTTTTTTGTCCATTTTCATATACTCGCGCAGGTAGAATGAGCAAAAGGAAGAGGCTCGTGAAGAATCCTTTGGCTATAAACAATCGTGCGGATGTAACGCGCTATATTCCGTGGAGTGTTCGCGGCTGTGCCAAGAGCGAAGCTTCCCTGCCACAGTCTGTATGATAAATCGTCTAGCGACGCCATTTACCCTAAATGACCGCAGATACCATGGAGAATTACGTCCATTGAAGTGCCGGTATCAATCGACCACAGCCTCTATACTCTCTTTTCCTCATTTTCCTGTATTCTCTTCTATACTTTTTCATTTTTCTTTTTCTTTCGGTATACACGACTGCTCGGCTGCCTCACTTCCCTGGACATGTGTGGTCCCCTCGCACTTTTCGTAATTTCAGCGGATCTAGCAATTTGCATAAATTATTAGACACGAGATTTTTTCCTTACCCAATCCAAGCACAGCGTTCGTTACGCCGGAGCGTGAAAACGAGTTTATCCTCATAATTAGCGTGCAATAATGCTCAAAGCTGCAGTAAATTAGCAATGAATATCGGACCCGCTCAATCCTCTATCATTAGGATCAGTCAACTGGCTACCAAGTACAGACTTCACGTCCGTGGCGCGTTTAACATCAATTTACAGGAAATTGGGTGCTAATGATTTTCATGCTAAAGCCTCTCTTCGTTATAAAACGATAGCGTAATCTATATCTTTATTCGAAGATAAGGAATAAACCAAAGATTCCATCTAAACTGGATGTCGTGATCAATAAAAGGACAAGTTTATATTATATATTATACTTGCATTAATTCCTGTAAGATTAAAATTGGAGGATAATAGTGCAAGAGTGACAATATATTGTCATAAATCGCAGGATCGTTATATTCGAGTAAACAATTCCGCTTTTATATAATATTATATATATATATATAAAACTTATTGAAACTCCTACAGCAGTATAAAACTGGAGAAAAATAGTGTAAAAATAACATATTGTCATAAATCACAGTATCATTAAGTTTGAGGTAAACAACTTTGGTTCAATGGAAGATGAAATCTCAGCTACGTATTATCGAAGTGAAACAGCAAAAGTGGGGGAGGGGGTATTAAAGGTAGAGAAGACAACGGGGGAGTTGATCTCTCTGGCACTAGGGGATCGCTATTTACGTTTAAGCAAAGTTCGTCCCATTTTATTAATAGTAAGCGATAACGGGAAACGGCCGTGCGACGTACGACAGCACCAATGTAGCGTTATCCACTTTAGCACCAATGTATTTCCGCAGAAAATATAGATGGAAGTTACAGATAACGCGCGTCGCGCGTTACCACCGATCCCCCTGCACTCTCGACTCGTGTTCCAAGTGGATGTAATACAGATCGGTCCTGCATCGCGCGTCTATTTACACAGCAGCGATCCTTTTTCATCCAATTGGATCGAGTCGGAGACGCAATCGCAAGTTTTACACACCGATAAACACGAGCTCCGATGCAAATGGAGAAATTTGAGAAGGCCCATTCGGCCAAACGGGAAACAGCGAATGGCCGATAGCTGATAACTTGCGATTCACGCGAGCTTCTCAATTTGCCTCTTCGACCTGTCTAGCGAGGAGACTCCTCGCCGAGATTAGATCGACGTGGCGAGGATATACGACGTACGACTCCTTTCCGCGAAGAAGAACACAACATGCACGTGCATACACACTCGAGTGCACGACTCTAAGAGGTATAAACGCTATAAGACACATTCCCTGTTTTTCAAGTCGAAGGGAAACGATCGAAATGTCAAAAGGATCGAGAGAAAGTTTTTTAATCGGGATGAATTTGCAGGAAACGCATGATTAAGACGAAGTTAGCGTGCTAGTCGACACAAAGCGTTTCGCATGAAACTGTGGATGAACACCAAACACGTCAATGCCGAAGAGGAAATGGCAGGAATAGCGCATAAGGAAGTAATATAGGATGGTACGTACGAGACGACAGCAGGAGTGAAGAAAATGTCAGGAAGCAAACCTATTCAGAGTCCTCTTTGCAAACAACCAACGCTGCAGCTGTCAATTCCCTCCAACTTAAATGGCTGACAGATTAAACAAATGCTGGATGCATCCCAGAGGTCACTCCGAGCATCACTTGTTTCTATCCAGATGTGTATATATACGCATATCTCAAGTAACAATCGACGTACCTTCCATTGAAAAAACAAGTAAACTGTGCATCGCGATAATCGTTAATACAGTTGTATATTGCGATAAAGAATGCTCGATGGAAGCTTGAAACGATTTTCCCTGATCACACCAGTTATTATAGTATATTAAATCAATTAAGAATAGGCTCGCGATTTAAAAGCAGGTGAAGTGTTTTTACGAAGCGATCTAGTTTATATCGAGTGGTACGAGACTTTGCCGCTGTGAACCCCTTATTACTCGAATTTTTTCCCTTACAATGCAGCCAGGTAAACGAGTATCCGATAGACTCTTGATTTCCTACGTCGTGCAATTTTTGTCGATAGTAAAACGTGACGGCAGACCACACATTGCACTTTTCATTAAATTGCTAATGATTTTACGAGGAGAGAGAGAGAGAGAGAGAGCAGTTCTTCCACGCCCGATACGTGGAATCGCCCATACGTGGAATCAACTATTCTCATAGGCAGATTGAATAGGATTTACTGCCATGTCGAAGAGATGGCTTATCTTTGGCTCCAGTTTATCGGGATTAACCAATTTACCTTTATTCTCGACTGGTAAGATTACAGGAACCAAGACTTGTCTCTCATACTGACAGGCCGGTGTATATATATATATGTTTCTTACGCGTTTTTTCTCCCCCCTTTAGACGACACTATTAATTTACCAGTCCCTCGAGCATCGTTTCGATACGCTTTACTTCTCCAAGGCTCAGTGATGAAAAGTCCATTGGAGAGATTGCTTTGGATTAATCCCCAAAGTAACAATGAAATTCTCCTTTTACCTTGAATCGCTTTATGCGTCAATTTTCGCGACGAGATAAAAAAGATCCTGAAATATGAATGATCGCGAGTGAACATTTTAATCATTGAGTTGAAAGGGAATATCGTTGATGGACGGGGGACAAACGGGGGATAACGAACGGAAGTAAAAAATGGAAAAAAGATGAAGAAAGATCGGGAGGCGTTATGAATAAGATAATCTAATTTTAATCGTCTATCCAAGGTCTATTAACATATTCAATCTGTAGGAAAATTGCTTCCGAGCTTGTTTCGTGTCGTAACTGCGGTGAGAGAAGGAGGATGGGGGGGGGGGGGGGAGGGTCCGGGATGAAAAAAATCTAAAGGAAAGAAAAAAAATCGATCGAAGGCGACGACTACGCTTCAGGGGGAGCTTATATAGAGATGCGAAGTTGGGTTCGAGTGGAGTAAAAGCGAAACTTGCGGAAGGATTGGAGAGGGAAAAAGAGGAAAAACAAAAGTGAATGGCTAGAGGATGAGAGAGCTACCGTATCTTAGGTAGAGCGGCGCGTCAGTTGTTACGCTCCGACTTGACGCAATCTAATGGATGGAGGTTAGTTGGGGTGAAGCTTGAAACAAGTCCGCGACTGCGGGTGGTACGCATCCGGAACGCGGAAACCAGCCATCCTTCGAGTTTCCTCGTTTCTGAGCAAAAGGACCACCATACGGTCCGTGCACCTTTGAACGAGATGAAATGCCTTATTCTCGAACTCCATTGGACATGTGCACTTTCGCGCCCAGCTTACCTCCGTTAAATTCCACTTACACGTTTCTTTTTTATTTCTTCCTTTTATCCTTCTCAAGTACGAGCTATGGGAAAAGAGCTGCAAAGTGGAAGCCAGTGAGTGAGCATCGCCCCTTCACTATATATATATACACACATACACAGTCACTGCTCGCTCACTTTACTTAAAGCACTGATGACTAATCTATCCTAGCTCTCGTACAGCTCTCTACAGGAATCTTAAAAATCACCGATATCGCACGCTCTGCTGCTGCGACTCCCTGCATCAGCAGGTCTGTCACTGTTTTTACAAGCTATTATCAACAGCGTATCATTAGAGTGCAACATTCGTTTAATGGAACTGCGTCCACACATAATGTTGTGATGGCAACGTTTGGCGAACGAATCAATGATACCAATTCTTGATCTCTTGGGAAAATTCGGTACTTACGGTATCGACGAAGGTCATCCCTGTGCTCGTTTCTTACCTGAAACAAAAGAGATTTTTCTTATTTATATAGGTATAATGTAGCTTAATTATTGCTGTTTTTAAGAGAGGTAAATTAATTGTATAAGACGAGATCTGTATCAGTGGCTCGTTTATCCAAGGAAACATGCATTGCGACGAGGTTTGGGCTGGTTGACTGGCACAAAGTAAGCATCGAAGAAGGTTGTTTGGATGTTATCGGTTAAAACGGGCAATTAGTGGATCGGAGATTGGAAGAACGCTCAAAAGATACCCCACCGTATCGTTTGCATTCGCTTTTGCGAGATGGGATTTTCAAGAATTTAAGTCACACAGCTGAGATAAAGTCTCGCAGGTGCAAAGTACGAGGGTCGGTCGCTCCGGGCCAAGTTCTGATAAGAGGAGCGTGCAGCAAAAGCATGTCTCTTTCCACCCTCGATTTATCCGGCCATACCAATTCGCAATTTCCACCCCTGCTATCTACCACTCCTAACCACAGGTCACTATGACAAAACCAGACGAACGTGCTAGATTTCACACGAGAAGGCGTAACGATCGTTTGTGAAAAAAGGAAGAAAAAAATTTTTATTCGGTCTCCAGTGGGAGCTACAGCACCCTTAGGGCCACCGGATGTAATCTCTGCAGACGCCTCCTCCCTTACTTCCTCCTTTTCTTATATTTTACCTCTCTTTCTCACCCCTCAACTGTACAGAGAGATCATTTTCATCGGATATAAGGGCTTTTTTTCTCCAATTCCGCCTGGATCAACTCAAACATTTCTTCTCCACTTTTTCTACGTGAAACTTGGAGAGCTTCTTTAATCAATATCTAGCACGCCCTATCTTGTTTTACTTGCTTCCAGTAAATTATAATGTATACCAAAAAGAGATGGAGCTTATTAGGAGAATAATACACATAAACTTTGCGATATTGTTTCATTTTAATTGACAATGATTTTAAATAAAATTTTGCGTAACGACGTGTCGAAAATGAAAGAAGAATATAGGAGACAATTTGATAAAGTAACCGAAAAAGAGAAATGCTTTGACAATTTTGAAAAGTGTAGATCATTCGACATATACCACGTCGATCCAGAATTGACATTTACGTAACGAGGTAGCTCTCTCGAAAATGGCTCCAAAAGCTGTAGAGTGCTTCTTTTTTTTTATCAGAGAAAAGCGGCATTTGAGCTCCCCCGTCAGGGGTTGATAACGATTTTTTCCCTCCCAGCGTTAGTGGCACGGTGCCAGGTTTGAATAGAATCCCTTTGACTATGGATAAATCGATAATGGCTATCATGTCTTGCTGTTGGCTCACTGTGACGACTGGGGGAAAGGAGTCCGAGCTTGCGAGACTAAAGAGAGAAGGAAAGGAAATGGATGGGAAGGACGAAAAAGGAAACTCTTAAAAAGCAGAAGCAGCGACGACGAACGACCCTGGCGTTTGCAAACGCTGTTTCCAATAATTCACGTTTCTCAACCACTTTGTTGTCTCGCGCTCGATTTATAGTCGCGTATTCCGTTATAAGAATAAAACTGTCCTATACTACGATTTTCTTCCACTTTCTTCCTGTCCTTCTTACTTTTCTCCAATCTCGCGCTAGATGGATTACCATGCTCGAGACTCCTATATATCGGCGTGTAACTTGTCTGCCAATAGCGAATCATTTTCCATTTTCACCTTTCACTCAAAAATATTTTTATCCGTGTACAAAACAATTTCACTCTTGTCAATTGTATTTCTAAAAACAGGGGAATGGCATACACGTATAATATATATTACTATATAGACTATATAGAGATTGTTATATTCTCTTGGCAAACAGAAGGCGATTAATCCGGTTTACAGCTTTTCCAAGAGCTTACTCTGCCTTTTGCGCCTGATGTATGGTACAGGTACCAAATTGTTTTATTTAAGGGAAATTGCCGTAAGATCGTAGGACCGCGTAGCGTTGTCAAGTGAGCTAAATCGAGGAGAAAGAAAATGGCCTGGCTGGATCTGATAGCGAGAGTTAATGGAACCTCGTCGAAGCTCAACTCTACCGTATCTATATTCTTATTTTAAGTTGAAACAGTTAACTAATTCAAAATATACCATTCGTTTCCTCCAGTAAGCATTGTTTGCAATTAGATTCCGTTCAGGATTAAACGAATTTTAAACTAATTAAAGTCGAACCGTGATAAGCAATCGTTGAATTTTGTAAGTATATCCGATTAAATTGCTTTAATTATAATTGTGTGGAAGAGGAAGAGGAATGTCTGTTTCGCCTATTATTATTGAACAAGAGCTTACTAACGTAAGAAGAATTTTATTTAATTAATATTGCTAAAATTCTCAAGGAAATGAAAAGTGGATACATAGGATTATACTCTATCTATTTAGATATTGTCATTTTATAAATTTATTGTATCTCGTCGCTATACGTTCGGTAACAGAGGTAACTTTCGCGTTGATAATAGTTTAAAGCGCTACCAACCAAACACGTAATTTTATATGATACTCGATTATAATCATTTACTGTCTATTATAATTAGGCGTGATTAATTAAAGAGGAGCAAATATTGAATTCTGAATAGCGACTGATCGAAATTCAAAATCCTCTCTTGATAATAACGAGACAAGACTAGGGTCGATAATTCATTATCGAACATTTAATAATTTCATTTGTTTTTATTAAGCTCTAATATCACTTAAGAGCATCAAGCTGATAGACAAGTTTTATCCGAAAAGTTAAAAGGGTTAAAAAGATTTGAATGCCAGATAATTTCTTTATTAAAGGCACGGACAAAAATCTGGGAAAGTTTGAAGTTTGCGTGCACCTATTGATTGTATGTGTGTGTGTTTGGTTGAAGTTGAAGAAGGACTATTCTGAAACGCGAAGCCCGGCACGTTTCTTGTGTAAGTGGTCGCGCTAATGGATGTTCGCAACGTGGACAAGTGTCGAGAAGACATCAGGGTGAAGTCACTTGACCGAAGTGACTAGCCACGCACAGCGCACTCGCTTATTCACTCGACAGACAGCTTTTCGGGCAACTTCTATCCACACTATGTAGGTTAATTGCAAAGTCAAATCTCATGCAGGTAGATCAGTTTAACGAGTGTCAAAGGACGAGAAGTAGGACTATATGTTGCCTACCACCTCAGTGATTGCTTACCTGTCCTCCTACCTACAATATCAAACTCTCCTTTCCCCTTGCTGAACAAGCACAGTGTTCCGGAAAGTCAACCTTACTCCATTTTGCAACACTAGGAGGCTAACAACAGAAACGAGGCACACACCATCCCCCCTCACCCGGATGTTTGCGAAATCGGATCTATCAGACAGAAACAGCTGCGAGTACATTAGCAATTTCATCCGAACCTACAAAACTCCACACGAAACCCTAACGCAATTATACCCTACCAGATCTAGTTTATTATATAATTTTTAAATGTCCATTAGTATTTGTTTTTTCATTTTACAAACTTTCCTTGATGAATAAAATTTATTTTCTAAGGGAAAGCTTATTACTTATAGCTGACATGAGGAAAATCGACATTCCGTACAGTGCACATATATGGTTTGGTAAAATATATATACATGCATATATAGTTACGATAGGTTAATTATATGTTAAGTGTTCGTTGTGAAGTATGCTTGCTTCGGTCAAACGAACTAATAATGTTAATTCTCGGTGAAAAATGAGTTTCAAACGCATATTCAGTTCTTGTAAAAGAACTATGGTAACTCGCATGAAATATGCAATCATGTCCGTACAAACTTTCAATATTCTGTTGTTCTATTTGGCAAAAGCACCACGGAATGTACAAAACATTTTGCACATTGGACCAAACTTGAAAATAGCGTTGAGCCAAATTGCGTTTAGCGAGGAGTTGTTCAACGACGAATAAAACGAATAGGAAAATCAAGTGATACTAAATATGAAGTTTACTGGATTGAATCAAACATAATTAAAGCAAATTTAAAACATTTCGTGAAAAAGTAAAAGTTAAATAATAAACTATTCGTCAAGTATTTTAATATTGAAAATTTATATCGTAGTTGATGAGACAAGTGATTATATTCAACTGGTCATATATAGCAAGCATTTATATAATATCAGTTTCCTCCATAACTACATAAATAAATGACGAAAATTTTGAACAGTCTCGTTGGTGCTTTTCTGTTGTCCACTCAGCTTTTCATCAGCCTCGGCCAGTTCTCCCGTCAAAATTCCCCATTCCTCTTCAACCAATTTTAATGTCCCTGATGTGACGTTTCTTCATCACGTCTTACCTCAAACTACTTACTTTTGCGTGTCTCCACGTTTCTTCCTTCGACTTCTCGAGACTACCCAAAGTTACGTCACAATCAGATCGTTGTCATTTTCATGGAACCAGATTAATCAAACTTTTCCACTTTTACATTTTGTTTTCGGTGGAATGACAATTTAAGTGAATCCTTCAACGAACGACTGAAATGGGATTCCTTAAGCGAGCTCCCATTTCCAATTTACGGCTAATTCCTATCGGAGAAAGGATGAGAATGATTTAACGACGGGGCTTACACAGAACTCGCAATGGCTTCATTGTTTGGAATTATCGACTAAAATGATTACGGAGTGGCTACACGTAAATACTATCCCAAGGTTCATAATGCTTCCACAGAGGCTTGACCATTACGGCCTCGAAAAATCTATAACCGATGGATAATAAGCCAAATTAATGCTCAATTAGACTCTTATGGTTTGACAGGTCGAGCTCTCGACACGTTTCGCGAATAAACTTTGAAATAGGAGCAACGGACATGTGACGAAGCACAACGCATAAATCTTATTATTAGTATATTTGTTAGAGAGAGAGAGAGAGAGAGAGAGAGAGTTCAACAATACCTGCTTGGGAATTTCTCGCTCAGTGTACTCCACTCCTACATTACTGTAGGTACATGTTATATTACGTAGGTACGCATAAAAAAACTGTCATAACAACGTCATACGTGAGGACGGACAAGAGATCTCCGCTGAGATCCATTCCGAGGTAAACTTTTCCGCTGTTGTAATGAAAGAATCTCAAGCTTGGTTGGTATTCAGCTGTATTTCGCACACACATACACGCGACATCCGCGCATCAGAGCGAAAACGTACAATGTCACAACTGCAATGCAAATAGTCTCGCGAAGGCATAAACTCTCAAATTTGTGTGCCAGCTAGCAGACCTATTGCTACGAGAGGAATGCTTGGATTCGTCGCGTTCCACAAGCTTTTTTTTACAAGTAAATTTATTCTCCGATTGCATTATTAAACTGATAAGAATGTTATGAGAAAGTTTGTCCGTGGAGATGGTACGATTGTTGCTTTATAAAGTATCTCCTAGTCAATATTATTCTCTTTTTCGAATACTACGCTATTAATAATTCTTGTGAAGTATTATTCTACTGCCAATGAATAAGGAAACAGAGATGTATGTTTAAAATGTTTGAAAGGAAGACGAGAGAGGAAAGTGGGTAAGCAGTCGGTTCCTTTCAGTCGAATATGAAGACAGTGGAGTTATTAAAAGGGGAATGGGTAGGTGAAGTATATATAAAAGGAGGACAGCCAGGGGAGCTGTACAGTCATAACGGATGCGTCGGAGTGAGAGGAGCGAGATGTGGATGGAAAAGAGAAAAGATGTAGAAGCATTGCGCACATTTGCAGCGTGGCCAACGCGAGGACCGACCGACTAGCTGGATGCTGCTGAGCGAAATCATAAATTCTCGGTAAGCTCGATGTGCGAGGCTCTCATAACGATCGCACTCCCCTCGCTTCCCCACCACTTTTCTCTTTCATCACGTGCGCTGCGGTCTCCAGACGCAGGGCTACTTCCATTAATAATTAGAGAACACCCGTGCCTTGCATGCCTGGACTCTCGGACACCTGGCCTATTTATTGCCGCATAATGATTATTTATTAATCTCACCTCGTCAACCAACGGACAAGACTCGCCGGAGATGCGCCTGCTGCCCAAAGGCTTATGCTATATGCAACTCTCTAATTCTTTCACAGAGTTCTGATGGAAAGCCACGTTTCACCATCATCGCTCGACCATTATTCCCACCGCCTTCATCAATTTGTAATTATGCTCCAGCATTTGTTTGCAATTCAATCCTTCCCTCCTTCATAAATTTCATAGAATTAACAATGAATATAATCAAATCATTGTCAGCATCAGGATTGTCAATAAATTTCTGACAAATAGTGCTCTTTGTTATTTACATAGCTGAGAGAGGCATTTTGATAATATGAATAATATTTATTGATAAGGCTATATTTTGTTATTGACTGGCATGCATCGAATAGTAATCATTGATGTTTCGTACAAAGTTTGAATAAGAAAGCGCATGCAAACGTCAAAGACTCTATTTTTGCTAGAAAATAAATTTATTCATGTATAATATGTCAAGTGCCTATTACCTTCTATGAATTTAATCACTGTGTTATTGACAGACTATGCTCTTTTAAATAAATTCGCACGTCACAGCTAGTTTCAGCATTTCGATTTTTAATAAAGGCCATTTGTGATAACAATCGTCCAAAGCTCGGTAACGATCACTAAAAAGTCATGAATATTGATAATGACTTTTAATCAGAGGTAAGCAGCTAACTTTCCAAACGTGTACGATCATGCACAGCGCGCTAAACTAGGAAGCTAATGATGGCCCTTAAGTAGTCAGTGATCACGCGATGTAATTAATTATGAAAAGCGGAAGTTGAAAATATGCACTCTGGGTTTTTGCATTGATTACATAGTGAGATGGGGTCTTATGTCATTGTCGTGATTATAGCTCTCTCTCTCTCCCTCCCTCAGTTGATTATATAACCATTTAACGACTAATAAAACAATTATACTTATATTGTTAACGATTAAGAACATAAAACTCTTATAAACGAGTGAAAATAGCAATAAGGATCAGATCGCATCAAATTATATCCTGAAAAATCGAATATGTAGATAGTGTAACAAAGGGGAGAAAAAATTACTTGCTCGATACTGCAGTGATGATGCAAAATTAAGTTTATTCGGTATAGTATCAGCGATGTGTAACTATATACTAAATGTAAATTAATGATGAAACACACGGTAGTGGGTTGGAGTAGAAACCTTGAGCTTGCCTTGATGCCACGTTTGTTCGGACAAGGGCAGGCCGATTACATAATTTTGCTAATGCATAATATCTCTACGTCGACGCAAATTTGGCAGATAAACGGTGAGAATCTCCAAATACTTGATAAGTTATTTGAATCAGTGTCATGCTCAGCGAACAATCAGACAAGTGAGCGCAGTAAGTGATCTAATCAACGATAAATCAGACAGAAGAGTCTTTTCTACGTAAAACTATGCTGATTGCGTATTACAATTCTCTATTTCCTTATCAATGCAAACTTTTTAATGCTTCTACGATATTTAGTTGACACATAAATTTGGAATCACTATTTAATTCTCTTCATTATCCCTCCTCTTATTGTTCCTTCTTTAATAAGTCGCCTCTCCCCTTCTCTTTGTTTTCTCTTCTATTTTACATAAACTGAACCAATGTGAAATTCAATGGCATCATGTCATTGTTTCAACCGGATTTAATTACGCTATCAACGTAGACAATGTAACAGGCGACTGTACAACAAATAATGTCCTCTTTGAAGTCGTGCTTCTCTATTTAATAATTAAGGTAGATGTTCTTGTTTTTGCCAGGCGAGAGAAGCACTCGGTGCAAACTTTATTCTATCATATAACAAAGCTACATCTATGAGCCATTAGGTCATCCACCAATAACCATCTTGGTCGGAATACATTAATTCTGCCGAGATTTTCTGGTTAACCGCTTGATAAGAATTTTGTAGAATAAACGAAAATTAAAAGTTCCTGCAATCTATAAATACTGAAAAGTGTAAAATAAATTATTAAAATTTAACAATGTATGCGTATATAAATAGCTTGAAATGTTATATAGGCGAAAGTTACGTCATAGTTGATCAAACACAAACTTAAATTATACATATATATGTGGATTATCTCGTGCGTTATTAAACTTTGGCAAAACTCAGATTATTTTGGATCAGTAACTAAATTGAAATCGAATATAATTTAGTGAACAAATAAATAGAAGTTCATTTTAAACGAATGTGTGTGTGTGTGTTAGACGTACTATTACATGAATAAGTAGTAAAGTTGGATGGAGCAAAGTGTTCAAAAAGTGCCAAAAATCGCTTTATTTGACGTAATATTGAAGAATAAAAAAAGAATGAAAATGAGTGAAGATTCAATTTAGTACCCGTTGGACTAAATCAAAAGTAATATTTTGACGGCCTCGTCGTGAATATAAAGGTTATTTTTTACTAAGAGACCTCGTTTCAAGCAGTTGGCAATTCCAGGATTACTGTGCTCAGTGTGGTAAATTAATGAAGCAAACTGGGCTGAAGGTGTGGCAACTTAGTTGATTACGGCGCGCCATGACCAATAGTCTATGTACGTTTAACCTGTATGGTGCGGACTGACGATGAATGTCATCGTGTAACCGTATGATCTCTAATTCAGGCTCCCTGTCAGTATTCCCAGTTTGATTGAAAACCAGCCTGTATTGGCAGAGCTGTTGGCTATCCTGAACGGGCGTTGTAAGCGCATGGAAATGGTTTAATCAACCTTTGCATGCCATGTATTTTGGTCCATTCTCTATATATCCTTCTACCTCTCACCCTTATTTGTTGTTAACATGCCCAATTTTTATACAAATGGACCCTTTAGTTTCTGTATAAAATAAATCCGTCTATTAATTTCCCTCGTTTCTAAAATTTACAAAAATATCTTGTTTATTAAATTAGACTTTTCTCGATTATAAAAATTGCAATAATAAACGTTGTCCTAATCTCCGGTTAAGTTTTCAAGATGCGAAACCTCTGCACATTAAAAATTTAAATACAATCGGAATTATACTGTCTCTTCTTTAATATTTATATGCACGTATATCTTAGTGGGCTTTAAACTTTTTCAACTATCTTACCTAAAAGACAGGAAAGTGCAGGAGGAACATAGTCGATTTGAAAGACTCGTATTATCAAGAAACTTTCGCCATTTGTTGCTCTTAATTAATACGGTATGCTAAAGTTTAATAGCTGGAATTAAGGCTGACTTCTTTAGAAAGGATAAGCTCTGTATTAAGCTTGAGCTTTACGCCAGCATAAAATATCCTGGAAAGTGATAACACTAAAATCAACATTATTATAAAAAGATTTGTTTCTTAGACTGATGTGTATCCGCGTACTTAAAGTAATAATAGTAGATAAGAGAGAGAAAGTTGTGCGTAAGAGTATGGTAGAGTAGACATAAAGGTAAGAATATGTTTAGGACCATATTACGAGAACAACGATAAAATTATAAAAAGCTTTGTTGTCGATCCTCAAATTGTGACAAGCAACGACCAACCAGAAATGTATAGTCCTTTCAGACTTTAACCTACGAAAGGTTTACTGTCCTCCATTGGATAAAAAGTTATCGCTTTCTCATCGTAACGATTAGAGCCAATCGAGTTTATCCAAGATATTGCTGGCAACTTTCGAAAAATCAAGAGTAGACAACCTCAGAATAGAGGTTGAGAGATACACGATTCAGCTTTTATGTAATGGATTTTCATTCGCTTTCACTGATACATTTAAAAATATTACTTTACGTAAAAGTTTAGGTTATTGCAAAGTCTATTATTATAATCAAAGCCTCGAAAGATCAGCATGACAATTTATAAAGTTAATACGGAGAGAATTAATTGATTGATGAAGAAAATTATAGTTTCTGTAGCAGAGTGTAAGTTCACGTCTTGAAACCTGTATAATCATTGTGTGGATGGAAACAAATTGAAATGGCGTTGTTGTTTTGGTATACTTTCGAGCGATTTGACATAGGTATTCATATACACAGTAAAGCTCACGTTGCAAGGATCAAGGCTGACGACGTTACAAACAGTGCGTAATTCAAGGGAACGAAGACATTCTCCTTTAAACGAGGGAAGAGTACATCTATTCAGCGGGGATTCGTAATCTTGCAGGTGTTCTGTTAAACGGGTTAACGTGGAGTTAGTAGCACGGGCTTTTGTTGGAGCATAGTTGACACCGCTTGAAGAAGCTGTAATACTTTTTGAAAAGATTAAATGAGGCACGTGCTACGCGAAACCGATCTTTTCCCGCCGCTTACTTAGTTAAGAAATACTTGCTATCCTCCAAGAATAATTATTCCTCGCTTTATACTTACACCTAAGTCTCCTATGAGCTTACAATGTCTTACATAAAATCTAGATAATGAACAACGAGCGTATAACGAGGCTACTTCCGTAGGAAAGAAGTTCATTCAAAGCTAATTAACCGTGCAGGATGAGCTTTCTCCTCCAAACAACGTAGATATTTTATACTGTGCTATATATATATATATATAGGCACTTGTACATTTCTTAATACTTATATTTATAGAAAACTTTAGTTCTATATATAAAATAGCTCAAATTAGTTTATTCTTTTGTAATCTTACCTTGTTTATTGTAATCAATGCAATTAGAAAGATTTTGGGTAAATTAAAAAATATTTTACAAGATTGTACGTTATTGATGGTTTTTCATGGGGGACTTGATACGACTACGAAGTAGTAGCTCGTTAACGAAGATGTTTCCGGGTGAAAACTGTAAAAAGATGAGTTTGCGCGCGCTGGGCGTGGCTGGCACGCAATTCAAGCTTATTTGTGGCATTAGAAGTCTTATCTCGCGTGATTTACGTTATCAAGACGAGCGCTCAGCTTCCCACCTGAAGAGGAATGTTGCGAGAAACAATGTTAGTAATTCTACTGTTTTTATCTTGTGTGACACATCGATTATTCTATACTATTACAAAACACATTACTGCAGCTAACTGTCATCAATAATCTCACCTTCGAAAGAAAGGCTTTTAAGCTCTTAAAATTTGTATAAACCAATATTTTCTCCCACTGATTTAAAAATTAAGTTTCCCTAATGGTACTATATCAGAGACTATAGGTAAATGCTATTGAGGGTAACATTGATTAGAATTTGATTGGTTTGCTATATACGAATGAAAATTGTATCTCTTTGGTAAAGGTAGTAAAAATATCAAGACTATTAATGTTTAACGAAAGGAAAAATATGCTATATTAGATTGCAATAGGTCGAATTACAGTTGAGCGAGTACTTGCATCTGGGAGAAACCATTTACACGTTACCGCTATTTTGTAGTCAATAAAGCTTTAATGTACATTATACCAGCGACCGCTATTAAAGAACAGCGTGATGCTACAGACCACAAACAAGTTTAGTTAGATATACGAAATAGTCAATTAGGTGGCCGACCACGTTTCACGTTTTACTACTGTATAGCAGCTCTATTAAGCATATACGATATTGTTATATAATACAATGCGAACGCGCGCATACTGAATTCTTAATATATACGCTTCATATACGTGCGATATTGACACTTATCACTGTCAGGATGTCTGTGACTCGATATCCTAGCTACATAATACATGCAACACTAGATATTGCACAGGGAGTACTTGATTTTCTCTTTAATCTAATATCACCAATAACCATGTTTGTTAGCGATTAGAGTACTCCCTATAATAGATAATCGTTAGTTTACACATCAAGCTTTAGTGTGATAATTAATGGGTCCATATGGATTTTCGACGAATATACAAAACAAAACCTTTTCTCCTGATACATTAAAACAAATATTGCAAGTCGTGTTAATTATTAGTGCAAAACACTATAAAGGAAAAAGGAGAAAATGTATTTTTTATAGAGAAAATGGTTCAACTGGCATTAACTGCTTTTTTAACTTTAAATAATCATTTCATTTCAAGGTACAAAGCCGCTTTCATGGAAGATTCAAAAGTTAAAACATACAGCAGGTATAATATGAATTATGAAGGAAGTGAGGAAGAAACGCACAAAATAATGTAAGTGAGATATAATTTCATGTTATCATGCAACATGATTTAGGTATCAGACGAGTCTATTGCTTATTTCCTTTTCGAGTGCGGTGAACTGCGAAGAAAAAAATGGAAAGGTTAGCACTTGAACGTTGCTGACGCTTCTCTTGTCCAGCAAAAACTCTCTCTCTCTCTCTCTCTTTCATTTTTCCTATCCTTCCAAGTTTGTCCAGGCTTTTGGCAGACGCTTCCTCGTTTCTTCAATTAGAAGAGAATAAAGAAAAGAGCAGAAAAGCATAACCCTTAAAGGACACCATAAAGACATTATTACGACCTACGAGTCAATTAAAATCTATATTAAGAGATGAATTATGATGGTAATAGTGCAGTACTCGGTAATGAGAGAAGCAACATTATTTATGCTTTTTTTTGGTTCCATTGAAAATATTTCACCGAAATTGCTTTTCATTTACAGGTACACGTGCACCAATGCTCTGAGAAAAACTTGCGTTTGCGATTGACAACAAAGTCATGCGATCAAAAATATTGTACATAATATCAAGTACATATCATTATATATAGAAAATAAAGAAGCGACCGCATGCGCATTTGATGTTTCGTTTATCGATCGTTCGCATTCAATCGTAATTTCCAGATTTCAGCAGATGCGGTACTCGGATGCTTGGCGTGCCTCCATAAAGGCACTTCGATCATTACTGCCATGGTCTAGTCAGATATTCTATCCGGGAACCTCATACGTTCCCAAGAGATTAAAATTTTGCTCCTTTCAAATACGGCTAATATCAATATCCTCGTAATTTTACTTGGTAATAAGTCAGCCATGAGACCGATCGTATGTCTCGCATTTGGATATTACCTAACAGAAAAAATACTTGTTTCATTTTCAAATGGATTATAAATTTTTGCTATATAATATTGATCATTAGAAATTTTGATAACGTCCACGAGGAACGAGAGATTATAGAAGAGAAGAAGGGGGATATGCTTAACTAAATTTTACTTAAAGTTTGTAGTAGCCTCAAGCTAGATTGGGAATATTTAGGCGTTCAAGCGTCGAGGATTAAAGCGATTGACCGGTCACCCAGCCAAGCATTCAAACATCGGGGCGTCCAGGCATCGCATAGAGTCTCCTCTCGTCGGGTCTGGCTAACAGCTAAAACACGCCAACGTATTATATAGTTTGCGTCAGCCAAAAGGATGTCCATTCCTCCCCCTCCCCCTAACTAGTAATAAATTAATTAGATCGCAAACCCATGGATAATGGATACACGTTTTCCAATAATAAACTTATTACGCATTAATTAACTTTATCGATTCGGATGTAATACTCTGACTAACACTGTTAAATTGTTTATAATACTATTCATTGCGGCAATATGTATAAATTATTGCGCGACGCATTAGCAGCAAGCATATTCAATTTGTTAATTTCGTCGCTCGGCATCACCTTATTAATCGTTTTATCGAATCATATGATTTTCACAACGCACGCATCATAATATTCCATTTTACTCGGAATAATGGCTCGGAAATCATTGTGAATCATACACGTGCGATTTTTCCACGTCGTCGTATAAGGAGAATTCATTCGTTATATGGGCTGGAGAGAATGAAGTATACGTAGCTGTACCACCGGAACTTTTAGGGGTTCTTTTATATTTCCTTTTTGTTTTTAGTTAGGTGAGTGGTCGCAGGCTGGTCTGACGAACGCGATGTGAGAATGTCGAGACTCCACGTGTAGGAATGGTGAAACAGCAAGGCAAGGGATGGAACAATGTGCCATAATTCACGCGGTGAGCGTTTGCTCCTGTATTTCATCCGCTTCGGTAGCTTTCTCTTGGTGGTGGCACGTTTGCTCTTAAGGAGATCGCTGAGTCGTTCTAAGTTCCCTTCCGTCCGTTTAAATTAAGCTTTCACAGATATTCCATGCTTATCCAAAGGAGGACATTTTAAATCATCGTGATACGTCCGTGTCCTCAAAAAAAAAAGGAATAAGTTTATTCTAGCATTTTGTAACATTTAAAATTTATAATCTCAACGAGAGCATAGGATTATCTTTTTAAGTCCCACGCCCCTCAATCCTCTCTCTGCCCCTCGGCTTTCTATCTCTTTCATTATTCGTTCGAGTCTACCTGCATTGATATCAACGCCAGAAATTCTATTCCCAGTCCAACATGCGCTTAATAAAACTTTTCGCATTTTATAAGGGCTGAGAAATATGCGATTATTTGAAAGCAATAAACGCGATCCTTTTATGAGAAGAACTACCGGTGCACTCGAGATTTTTGTAGGAAATTTTGGACTACCGCAGCAAAGTTTCTTGTTTTTGGCTATGGCATGACCAAGGTGAATTTCGAGCTCAACGTAGCTGGGGGGTGGGGGAGCCATTTTGCAGAGTACAGTTAGTGCGAACAGCATGCCTTGGCCAAATAGAAGTTGCATTGGGAATTGCGTTTTCAGGTGCGGCCAACCGGTAGCTTTGATGAGAACACGTGGGTTGAGACTGAAAAAAAGGAAGGCAGAAAGGGAGTTTTCCCTGAGGAGTATTTCAAAGGTAAGCATAACTGCGGCATATATATAGTAGTCAGGCCAGTCAGTTGGGCGTCGCGTCGTTTGGATCGCTGCGAATGAAAAGAAACTCTCTGAAAGCTGGAATAAGTGAAACTTCTAAAAGAGAGCCACGATTTCCTTGGAGTCATTGATATTATAATATATACACACACATATATATATAAATATATATATATACTAGACATTTCCTTTGCTAAATAGGATTTCGACCTGAATGACTAAAAAATCTTGATGAAAATTTCATGTACTGGACAATTCAACTTCAATATTATTATTATCGTTTTGCTTTCGCTGAAAATACCTTTGAATTAAGCTCTATACACTGACAGTGGTGGCTGTAAAGTTATTGCAAACGAATCTTTCATGTTTGCACTCCCAATTGGTTTTAATGGTAAATTATTGGGCTACATAAAATTGCAGCATTTTTAATTTAAACTTTTATAACAACGATATACTACGAAGTTATGTAAAAGCCTGATGTTATTGTTAGCAAATATAAAGAACGAAGAAGAGACTGGAGAATTCTGTTAAAACGAGAAAACAAAGGAAACACTGTTTTAGTGCACTAATGCAGCTGTCTTCGGTTTTCATTGATTTTTGAAGAAAGAGTGAAAGCACGGAACGTGCCTATTGGGGCGTTTAACTATGGTAATTAGAAGAGAGTATAATGAGGCCTGACAGTGTATGTCAGATGCACGAGCACGTAACTGTGAGTGTACCTACCTCTCCAAATTATTTCTCTTGTTTACCAATGATGATTCCACTTACTTAGTTCTTGGTTATTGGCATTGAGTACCTACGTAAATTTACGTTGACCCGTATATATCCTGGGTACATGCACATTGTCGATCGATTTTACGTTTCATTTACAACGCAATTGCCCAACGCTATACCAGACGCAGGTCCATGAACGAAATACGATGCGTGTGTTTATCAAGGGCTATTATGCTAATTGGACAATACTTAATAATCGTATAGGCTTTCCACAACCTTCTACCCTATGCACTCTGTATAAATAAGCCACACGAGTCCCTGCAACAAATGTGCAACCTCGTTACATCATTGTATTTATAACCTCGCCTTTCATCACTTAAACACCTTAAGCCCTGGCAAGCTGATGCAGTTCTCAAGAAAGCCGTATGAAGATTATCTTCGTGTCTCTCGTACAGCATATACGTTTCTTGCACAAGGCTTATATCCGTAAATTAGGCAAAACTGTAATAATGTGTGTGCCGTAGGATTATACCTCTCGAGAGGAAAATGAGGAGAAAAAATAAGACGAGAAGTTAAAATTGCTCCCTGGACGATTTAGGTAGAAGGAATTAGCAATTTTAAGCGTTTTCCCCGTCCAATTGGGAAAGAGGATTATTGGTAAAGTTTCGATTCTCAAGGATTGTTGGTAAGTCTGGGTATTATTTTTTATTTGGCTGGTTAGTGTTACTAAGAACTTTTATATGCAAAGATCAAAGCTGATCTCATTTGGTTAAATTAGCAAGATGCTCGTTAGCTTTGAAAACAATATAGAGTAAAACGTGGTAGAGGGAGGCATGCACATTTATACTTGGGGCTCACTGTGCTTTGTCGTATATTTAACGCCGGTCCAAAGGTTCTGGCTCTCCCAAGAACCAGCGACCCAGTAAATGGCGTAATGCTCGTTAAAATCTGTAACCACTCTTGCATTCGTCCGAAAGCTCTACTCACTATACTCCACCTGCTGCGTCCCTGCCTGATTACTCGTCCTTTGTCACGAAACGAGTTAGTTTTAAGTTGTTTTTTTTACACTTCAATAAAACTTTTCCCTTAACGTTCTATAATTCAGAGATTGGTGTAACCAAATACAACTTCTTTCTTCTTGTTTCATCAGTTTTTAATGCAAAAAGATACCATCTATCTTAATAATTAAAAAAAAAAACATCAATTGCCTCTCTACTATTTTTAAGAGAAAAGTAAAACATATAGCTGAATGTAAATCTCGAGTTAATTTATGGAAACTGGCATTGAATTGATTGTATAGGATAGAGAGACGTTTGGTGTTTTTCAGATGTTTCGGTAAGAATGGTATAATATGTATATAAAGGAGAACGTAGCTCAGGAGGCAAGAGTGGTAGTTTGTGGAAGATATATTAAGCCTCTTGGCTAAATAAAACCTATTTCCCCGTAGTGGTTTTATCAGTCTGAAAGATTGGTGAATCGAGTTGGTGGTAAAGGTATCAAGAAGACAGCTGGAATTTCTTTGAGCATAATTCAGTACTGTGAGGTACGCGTTGCACGAGCTGATCTACCGATGCAATTGCAATCGGGATGTACATATATGTAGGTATTATAGTTATTGCTGCTGCTGCTCTTACCGAGTGGCTTCTTCTTCTCCTACCTTCTTCGTTGTTGTCGTCGTGGTCGACCGGTCGAGAGTTTGGTAAAGTGTGCAGGATGGACGCACTAAATCTATGAGAGAAACGCGGCCACCTCGCGAATAAACGTTTCGTAGGAGATTCATGGAGCAATTCACGGTGACTTGATATTGTTAGAGAGCCAAGGAATTATCTCGGTGTGAATAGGAGATCGGCGCGTCGTTTATCTCGTTACCGACCATCGATATTCCTCGGTAGTGCAAACAACGCAGCTTCTCCCTACATCAAGTCGCTCTCAGTCGATGAATTACGTGGATAACACAGTTGCTTGTAAACACGTATACACATCGGAGTGAACATTTATATATAGGTATATGTGTTTACACACACACACACACATTGCTTTCCCGGTTTATCCACATCTAAGTTAGCCTCCCTCTTTTCTTGCATGACTGCTTGAGTGACTGCTTGCATTAGCCACCCCTGCCCCTCTTTCACGCTCTTTCTCTCTGTGTGTCCCTTCGTTTCCAACCGGGTCTTGACTAACTGGACGTGTCACGAGTCAAGATCAATACAGTTAATACGATTAGAGAGACGAAAATTGCGGGAGGGATTTTGTTCACTAAAAACCACTCGTTTCTATATAATGATTAATAAAGAAAAAATGAAAGGGTATAAAAATTTTTGATAACACCTGGTATGTAATGGGACAGAACTGGCTAGGCAGCTTTATAGCTTAATAACGTTAGCGATATGGAATTTTTTTTTTTTTAATATTTTGTAGGCCCCTACGATAATAACTCGTAAGGATATACAGGCACGAACGTCGTGTTCCTCGGTGTTCCCTCTGCGAAAACCTATGTCACAGACTGATCGAATTTCCAATCGAGAACTGATATTGGAGAAAACGCTATGCTAGATACGACATCGTTACGACAGAGATATATTTTTCAACGAGCAGCGTATTTTTTACGGTGAGTTTATCAAAAAGTGTATTTTACGTTGCAATCTTTTATACGGCTATCCTATAAGGTATTAATGTCTACACGCCTTCACGCGCATGGGAGAGCTTTGGAGGAAAATCATGTAAAAGTATAATGTGTTGAAAAAGAATAAAATGTGACGGCCAGCTGATACATTGGTTACTGCTTAATACCATTTATTTCGCCTATCCATTGGTCAAGTCGCTGTGCGTTTATGGTGCGACTGCTCGATGTAACCATAATGGATTTATTCTGTTCAGCCAGCAGCTAACGCCTTATCAACATCAAAGTTTACTTAGGTGATGTGGTCTAATTTGATGGCTGGCAGTATTGGCTGACGAGGAAAATATTGTTTTTTCTTAGCGCTTGAAAATATAGCGAAGTAAAATAAGACCGAAGGTATTACGAGTACCCAAAATCGATATAATTTAACCTTACTAATAATAGTATTCTTCTATAATTATCAAGTATATACCTGTTTGACAGTTTAAAATATTTAAATTAGTATTAAAGCTTGTTTTTAAAGGTATTGTGTGATGTTGGTATCATTAGAAAACACTGCAGTTTTAGGAATTATCTCACTGGGATTATTTGTCATTACAATATTTATATGTGTAACTGCTTCCGGTGATAATATAAGTTTATACAATTTTCATATTAGACGCATAAGAGAAAGGCTGTGGAAGAAAGGTAGGTAAGATTATCTTCTAACAGGTAGTCTCCGTTGTAATGGTCATAATTCTACATACAAGTTCAAGGGGTAAATTTGCGTCGGTTTCAACGGCGAGTCGTGACGAAGATGTAACCCAGAGCAGTACGTTAATAGAATCGTTTATTAGATTGGCATGGAGGATGTGGTATATCGAGTGAACAAAATTCAGCTTGGAGGACCAAAGAAAGAGTAGTAGGTCGTCCATAAACAGCGTTATTGCATCTGCCATAAGTCACATTTCGATGACTGACAAGGGATCCCATTGAACAAGATTGCCTGTTATTATGCAAATCTCTTGTGCAAACAATCGCAAAGTCGCGCACGGTTACTTGGTAAGTGTTGGATTGCTCTTATATGTGCTCTCTCTCTCTCTCTCTCTCTCTCTCGATTCTGAACCAGTTTTTCATTGCCTCGAACCACCCAGCCATTTGATCCAATCCAAACGGTAATTTCTCCCTTACAATCATCGTGTGCCCCTTTTGTCCCAGCAATTATTACTGCTTGCCATCTAACGACTTTCCTAAGCCCATTTATAGCAAGTCACTCGAACACAATTTTTTACCATACACAACATTGCTCCTTCTCTATCATTTTTCCTCCTCCCCCATGTTCCGATCGTTCCACCAACAGATTTTTCTCGCATCTTTTCCGAACCATGCGGTAGGGGTTGGAAAATAGCAAAGGACTTTCGGATCGCCTTACGAGGTAGTCATAAAACTTTACGAGATTTTATTTGGTCTATGGTATACGTAAGGCAACCTACAAACTTTTTTGCCATAAATTTACGTGCTACGTTGTACACCATAGATAAATGCTGATTTTCATAAACAAAGAGAATTTTATCCAGCAGTGAGGAAAGTGTGATGCGTTATCCAAAGACAAATGTTCCTTCACGATTAGAAAATAAAGTCAATTGAAAATGTCTAGTGTATAGTTAATGGAGAGAGATACATTGAATTGGCATGTGCAGGTTACATTTGGAAAGATGATTAATCTGTCAGTGGTTATAGTTTATTTTGAACAATCGTAGATATTGTTGGATTTTGCAAATTAGCCAGTCTATTGCTAATGCAGATGCGAGGCTCTCTTCCCTCGCGGTGAAGTTTTTTCCTCGAGAGTGGCATAAGTAGAATGAATTGCTGAGCGTTGGTGCTTATGCGATTTGCACGCGTGCGTGAATCTCGTTCTGGAGACTGGAAAGAAGAGAGAATAGGTGCGTTCGCGTTGCATGAATTGCAAGCTCAATGGGAGGAGGGATATGGACGTGAAGGAGAACGTATTTGCGATGGGTGTGGGGGTCAGAGGGCGTGCAAAGGATCATGCAAGCACCGAGAGTAATTGGACGTGTGATACGCAACTTTGTTTAGTTAGAAATGCGGCATGGTTGGATTTTGCTGGGCGGTGGTTTCTCGCTACTCTCCCTCATACTCCACTCCTATTCTATACCTTCCTTTTCTCCGTGTTCTGGCGCAGCTGTGTACCGACCAACCTTTATCAGCAGCGACTTGACGCTGGAATAAATTTGAATAGTCGATGCCATGCGAAATTCCCATATCAGTGTCGGATTACATTTGCATCGTGGCAACTGACGGCCTGATATGCTCTGTAAAGTGCAATATCCCCCTCACCCACCACCCCTCTTCTACTCTTTCTCTCATTCACCTCTTTTTATACTGGCCCCTCGTCTTTCCATTACTTGTAAAATGTTAGAAACCATGAAAAGATTAATTACATTTTCATGAGTGGACTACCAAACCCTCTGTGCAGCTCTTTAAAATAGAAATAAAGAAAACTCTCGACAAGACTTTTACGATCGATCAATGACGAATGAACTTTTGATAAATATATCGCTTGGTTTTTTTCTCGGATATTCGATACATCGGTGGGCCACTTGTGCTTTCATGGTATTCTTGTAAAATTTTACAAAAGTGTTAAGGACTACTCATATATATATATGAATATAATGGATATTTTTTTCTTAATTAAGTTACAATTTTATTTCCACGGTATACACTGTTCAAATATCGTGGTGTTAAATCTTCTTTAAGTTTTTTCGCCTGTGAAATAGATGAATCGATACGTCTAGAGAAAGAGGGAGGGGGTAGAGAGGAAGGATGGGAAAGGTTGAAAGGAAAAAGAAAAGGTAGGCAAAGTTGAGAGAGGAGGGGGAAAGGAAGCTACAGTAGATAGGCCGTCGCTTCTAACACTCGGTTCACCTTTTCTCGCTGAACCGCAACGAGCCGCTGCTGCCATTATCTCATTTTTATTCATTCGCCACATTGTTTCTGAATTACAGGTTGTTCGCGCTGCCGATCTATTCATCAATATTTTTTTTTAGCCCGCAGCGCCCATGATTTACTTTGGCACCGAAATACGTTTACGAACCACTCCGCTCGCGGGCCCTTCTATTGTTTTTCGCCTCAGCCCTTCCTCTTATCGTCTAAACTTTTAAATTACAAATATTCTCCGCACCATTGCATACAACCCCAGCTATCTACGAGAGGCAAAGAGTTATGGCAAAAGACAAGCACCGCGATTAACTTCTAATTTACTCACAGCTGTCTACCGAGTATCGATATTAAGCATCCCGCATTTCCATGCAGCAACCACGCTGAACAATATTTATCAATACACTCTTTGCAGATGTGTGGATCCTTTTTACTCTGTTTAATTCCCTTTGGCTATTTTGCAGCTGGAAGAGAACTTATAATCAATTTGGATCAATTTCTTGCCTTGGAATTCCCTCTTTCTCTCGCTTTACCTCTGCAACTTCAGCCATTATACAGAATAATACGTTCTAACAAAACATCTGTATAAGAACTATAATGATTCTATCGTAGAAATAATAAGTTTCGTGTCTATGCTAGAGTAGCAGAAAATGTACCGTAAGTGTTGCGATATTGCTGCTCCAGCATCACTTTTTCCAATAGGGGAATTACTAAAAATACCAGGGTTAAAGTATAAACTTGTACTATATTATAGGTAATTATAAGCAAAGAAGTAACTGAAAAATACAAGAATTATAAATGCATTGATTCCATTTGTAAAAAGCTTCATAGATTTGCAGTTCAGGCCGATGCTTTCATATAGTTTCTGTAATTTTGCGTGCGCGTTCAAATTTGTACAATTTCGTCGAATCTGATACAGATGTAATAATCTGCAGCATATCGGATTACGTAAAACGAAGAAGGAAACGAGCGTCGATGTTTGGGCTAGTCGTATGCGTATATAGATATTAACGTTCAAGATGTTTCGCGCTCCCATATAATTGCAAGTCTGAATCACTATAGGGTTATTTCCAAGTATGGCACACAGTCGCGTTTGTTGTTGCAAGCTAGATAAATTCCCCAGAAACGCTTCATTTTATTCCTCTCGAAATTTCTCTTCTTCTTTCTTTTGCCAAAAGTTTCCGGCAGCCTCCCAATAACAACGATCATTGAGGCATATATTGAAACGCGAAAAAAGTTTCTTTGATGGTAAAAATATATTCGTATATATACTTCTTAAATATATCTTGTGCCTTGTGGAAAGTGACTGCGATTATTTATTTAAAGAAATTTATCGAGTAATAAAAGCTGCTTCCTCTAAAACTTTATAATAATAGTGTTATGTAAGAAGCAACAAAGATCCATTAGCCTCTTTCTGGTGTAAAGCAACACATCTATCTAGCGATGTAACGATGTAACGATGCGCCTAATACGGTGCTTAAAAAGGTAATTGCTCGGTCAACGAAGAAGAGCCTAATTCGCAGTTTTCAAGTCGTACGATCGTATAGATAAATTACTAACGATGCCTAATTATTTTATGAGAGAAAAAATATTGATAAAAACAGGAGCACAGGAATACAGTTTTAAACAATATTTTCCAGCATCAAAGTTTAAACGATTAATCTTTCAAAGTTCCCAAAATACCCACTAATATTAATTTAGCAAACAATCTTGTGGTAACCGATCCATCGAGGCGACGCGGCGGTTTTATAAAAAGTAAAATCTTATATTAATGAAAACTAACCAGTGCATGCTGTGTAGTTAAAAAAAAAAAAGAAACAAAAATGAAGGGATAGAAAGAGAAGGAAAAGAAAGCAGTATGCTTATGTGCACTAGTGTAATAACGCGTTCAACGTGACGCGTATAAAGATAATTGCAAGAGTAGCGCGTAGCAGGGTAATGGCGTAGCAAAAAAAAAACATGGGAAGCGTTGGGACGTTGGAAGCTTAGGCAGTACAGTGGGGTGGTGGGAATGGGTGAGGGTATAGAGAGAGAGAGAGAGGGGGGGGGGGGCAACGAAAGAAGGAACATGCGGTATCCGGGTGTTTGGCGTAGCGTGTGTTATACATGCATATAGTCGGCGCGGTGTTGGAATCAAGCACAAATACATATATGGTGGGCAGGTATGTACGCATGTATATGAATGTGGATGGAAAAAGAGGCGAAGAAAAGGAAATGAAGCAGCTAGTGGGTGGGAATTTGTGTAGACGCGAGGAGGGAGAATGTGAGAAAAAATTGCGAGGGGAGAAGAGGAAAAATTTGAAAAGGAAAAGAAAAAGGCATATTTACAATTAGGCTATTTTACATTCTCGCTTAATGAGTATCCCAGCTGGAGACAACGCAGTCCGACGCGCGCGCCTATTCGTTCCACTTTTTCTTTCTTCCGCCTATCACAGGTAGTATATGTATGTATATGTCATTCGCGCATAACGATTCCACATCTAGCGTGCCTTTCACGTGATAAAGAGGAGCGGATCTATTCGTTAGAGAGGCTGAAGGGAGGAGGGGAGGAAGGGGAAAGGGAGGCCCTTAGGAACTTCTACTTTCGCAATGGTTTGTTTTACGTCTCTCATGAATTCTCTCTTACACACTTCCGCTCCTTCTCTCCGTCTCCCTCTTTTTCCTGCGACCGCTTTACGATTCTCTCGCCCATTACGATGAAAAGGGATTTTACAACCGTGATAAAAGTACCTTCCAGACATGCTTACCTCTCCTCTCCTTTCATTTACCGAACCAGTAGAATCACCACAACGACCATTACAGCGTGTTTAAAAAGTGTTTAGCAAATGATTTAATTATTCCTCGGTAAAAAAGTGTTTTTAATTATGTCGAATAATCGGAGTAATAGCTTTTTCAGAAAAAGAATATTTAACAGGATAGTATATAATTTCTCCATGACATTAACAAAGCTGTTTTGCTGTTTGAGCCAATTAATGCATCTAGGTAATGTACGTTCTCTTCTTTTGTCTTTAAAAATCATTATTTATCCCTTTAAAACTGCTAGGATTTTAATTTCTACCTTGCTCAATTAAATTCGTTTACAAGGGTTGCAATGGCTACAATATTGCCAAAGCCCACTTTTTATGAGACAATCAACTCCACGGGTGGAAACACGTTTCTTCGCTTTTTTTTTTTGCTCCCCTTTCTTTTCATAAACTCACTTGCCTACTGCGTATCTACATTAGGGTTGTAAAAAGATAGTAAAAGCGGCCGTTAAGTGAAAACTATTATTATCAACCAATTGATATCGCGCGACTATGAATATCTGAATTTATCGGCAAATATATTGCACTCTCAACTTTTCTAAAAGAACTATTAATTTTTTCTACAGATATTTTTATTCCCAAAGTTAAATAAGAATAGTTACGCGAATTTTATTTAACCCAAATTCCGTACAAAGTTTTATACTACATTTAAATATATATTTATCAAAGTATCGAATCGACCATCTCTAAAATGCATAACATCGCTTGTGGAAAATTTCCACCTGTCTTTCAGCAACAGTGAAAAGCTATGATGTGCTGCTGAGAGTTAAAGTTATTATACGGTTTGAAAGTGTTTCGAAGTTTGGATGGATGCAAGACGTGCAATCTCATTACGAGTTCCGTTCGGTGACTGCTAATGCACAGCACGCCTTGCCGTCCTCCGCGAAGAACTTTGTTACCAGCTTTTGCATAGCGTGATGTATCTTCTTGATAAGGTGGTCCTGGCCTATACGGACTGAGAATTGTTTCGTCTGTCGAACCAAAGTCTCTCCCAACAACGAAACTTCGGAAATCGATAAATTCCATGAAAAACGAGACGTAAAATGTAAAACAGGCGAACCTTTCAGATAGTGCAAGCAAACTTTTCACGACTGACATTCGACCTAACTTTTTACCAGATACAAGCAAACCGATGAATTTTTATTGAAATCAATTGTGATCAGCGAGTCATCTCTATTACGGACAAATCAGACTAACTCTTTTCGATCGTGAAATATAGAAGCAGAGTATTGTGCAGAAAAAGACGAAGGAAGAGAGCGTTGTCGAGTTAAAAGCGAGAAAATGGAAATTTTTAAATACAATGGGTGTTGGCACATCAGAAGTATAGTCGCACAAGTACAGATATAAGTATGTACAGATATAGACTGTGCGTTATATAGCTTATTAGGAGAGATTTGAATTTTTGATGATGGAAGCCTGGTATATACGACAAGGTAAAAGAAGGTATAAGGTCTGGCAGAAGTCGTAATTTATGAAGAAGCGATGTATAAGTGGTCCAGCGTGGATCTGACGTAACGTACTGGTATAGAAGGGCTTTGATTCCCTGGCAGATTATGTTTTATGCCTGGCGGAAATGGTTGGTCGCTCTGGCACGCATCAGAGGTGGATGAGAATAGTCAGATTGTTCAGCAGTGGTTGTTACCTCGGACATCCTAAAGCACGCCCACTACACTATATCTATTATGCACTCACGCGCGCCACGCGAGCTATGGTATATTCGCTATTATCCTTGTGTCTACCATGGTATACATAATTTATCCACTCGTTACCCTGTTAACGTCCACCATCGAACCCTCGTCTTGAATAAAAGAATTCCATCTACATTGTCACGTAAATTAAGGGATGAATTCAGTTTGTAAAAGGCAACGAATAACGCGACAACTTATATAAACTTCTCTTCACCCGCTTTCTTCATTTCTCTCGTGCCTCGGGTCACTCTTTTCTTTCACAATAAGACTACCTGGGGGCACCAACACCGATTGATATTAGCAAGTATAATAGCCGTTACTGTGCATCTTCTCTTCGTTTGCCACGCAAAATCCGCTTACAGCGTTTACTGTCGTGAATAACGACTTCATTTAATTATATATGTATTATTTGCACGAGTGCTATACGTCTACCAGCTACAGCATCGCCTCACAACAGTAGCGATAGTTCTGCTTCAACTTATGTTTGACTCGAGTAAAATTCTTTGCTTCGCTCTTGCGTATATATCTCAGCAACAACTACCCTTGCACACACGCGCACGCACACACGTGCACGCGCACGGTATTTGCTATAGCGAACTTTACGATATACCGGCTGCAGACGAAAAATATTTATCTTTCAAATTGGGGTGGGGAAAGTGTGTATTCTCAGTTTTATATTTGTTCAGAAGGAGAGGGGTTATCCACGAGCCGTAAAAACTATCGAGCAAACGAGACTAAAGCTTTCGAGAGCAAAGAAATCACGAAGAGATATTTCAGCTGCTGCGGTTGATCTTTGCTCTTCTTCTTGTTTTCAAGGTCCATGTGGGATAAAATCTGACGAGAATTTTTCAAGACTATGCAGCCAGCTCGCGACTACCTCATAAAGAGTTGAAAACAGGCGACTCGTATGGGTTAGCCTAGCTATAAGCACCTTATTCCTAATACGCGATCATCCCTACGCCTCTATACAGCTCCGTTTCCGGTTTTACAACTTTTCCAACCATCGCCCTGCTAACTTTCATATAGATATTTTCTCCTCTCGTAAGAATCGTGTCACGTGACATCCAGCCCACAACCAAGAGCAGCCTAATAGTATTTACAATCCCGCACTATCTCTATATTGAATTCAAACGTAACAAGCAAACGTAATGATACGCGGCATAATACACGCATTTACAACGGGCAATAGCGATACCGCGCACTGAGATATTGCTATAATAATGCTCTGCCACGAGATAATCTACCTCTGACAACTCATTCAATACAGCAAAATTGCAAGTTTAACCAAACTGTCTAATTATCAGGCAAATATTATGCGGAAGTTCAATGATAAAACTTATCAATTCCTATATCTACATAAGAATATGTGCAATGAATGCATGTACATGAATTGGAAATATAAAGATGTGTGTATAGACGAGGGATAAAACTTTTTGCAAAATATTCCATTTTGGTTTTTAAAGTTCAATACTTGTATGGTTAATGAGTCGATTAATTCTCAAAAATTTCTTTTCCATATTTGGTAGAGTGAAATGGAGTGAGACGTACATTTTTCAATATATTATTAACAATAGCGTCGATACTACGTGGGAAAGCTACTAGCAAACTATATATTAAACTGCTTGGTCGGTGCAATTAAAGGTAATCAGTGTAGAGTAATTTGAAAGACACGCCCAGAACGAAGATCGTAATGTTTTTCTTATTACGGTTAGAATCATTCGGCAAGATAGTGGCAGGTGCAAAGATGATACGCAGGTGTTGGCAGAAAGATTCCCACAATCGTATCCCAAAGCATCCTTTTGTAATGTAACTTTGGTATCAGGCATCGTTAATCTACGTTACTGGGGTGCGTTGGTGGACGGCATCGCTTGAGAAACGTATAATGAAACTCGAGTAAACGCGTACCAAATAATACCAAAGGATCTTAATACTTGCCATGACTCGGCTTGATCTTTGCTGCAGCGCTTCATCGAGGTAGGCGTTCATGGTCGAATAATCTGTGTGTAAGTGTGTGCGAGTGTGTGCCTCGGTGAGAAGGAGAAACAGGCAACTACACTTTTAGGCAAAGGTATACTTTAATTGCCGTCACAATTCATCGGTGCAAATATAGACTTCAGGATTAAGGTCGTCGGACAAAAATAGCCCGTGCAAGAACCGTGGCTTTAAACGCGTCTCGTCTTTGGACAAATAATTTTAACTTGATAAGTCATTGAAACGAAGGATGAATCTATTTTAAGAAACCTATTGATAAATATATAATAATGAGTCCAGATGACACTCATCAAATCTTTACACTTGAGTCGATGGCGCTATTAACAATAAATTATATCCTTTGTGTGCACAATTTTCAATTTACCCAAAAGTTCGATATTATTTATATACAAATACGTGATTGCAAGACGATGAAAAATTATTCTTTTTTTTTTTTTTTTTTTAACAAAATATGCTAGTATTAAGTAGAAGGAAGATTCTAGAAAGTAATATTAAAATAACTAATTTTAAGTAAAATGATCGCAAGAGTGAATAACTATTACATGGATCATAGGTATCTTTGACAAGTTAATGCCTCACCGTTCGAAGCCAAGCTAGCTCTCAAACTTCTTGGAAATTCAATTTGCCCATGCGTGCGGAAGGGAAGTTCGCAAAACTCTCTTTGCACATCTTCTTCCTTATTGGAAATAACTTCTTTCGATTAATCCACACCTTTTTCTTACACACGAACTCGTTTCCATTGTTTGGAAAAAATAATTTCTTACAAACTAATATTAAAGTTAAGTTGTTCTCTTGGAACAATCAGCTTTCTCTTGATCATACATTAACAGCGCCAATATGGCAGAAGAATCGCAATGTGAAAATGTTTGTAAACTAATTCGTCGGATAAAATTATATTCTTAAGCACAAAATTAGGTATACTTATCCAATGGAAGAAATAATAACGCATTTACTTTTAATGGTTGCAGCTGAGGAAACACTTGGTTTGCTATAATTCTAAAGCTAAATCAATTTTGTTGGACGCACAAAGGCAAACGAAATATACCCTAGCTAAAATCATGAAATTGTACGACTCATCTTGTATGTATCTCCTTGCCGTACACCCATAATTCCGTTATAGTATATACTATAGTGTGGTATTATATACACAGACAAATGCATGCATACACGGACAAATATTGGTACTGAATGCATTGGATATCTGCTTTTCACATGAAGGCTTTTAAAGAACGTACCCACGTTGAATGCAATCTGCCACCATTGATGCAAAATACGAAGGTCCTTGCTAAAGCATTTAGAAATCCATTCCCGTATCCATGTGTTGGATGAAACTGCATTAATGTTAGTTTATATCGATTCGGGTAGTCAATTCTTTTGTTCTTTTCAACAACCACACATTTTTCATAATTGCAAATTGATCTGATCTTTAGCTTTCCTATGGGATTACTAACTCACATTAAATTTTAATAAAATAAGAATAATTACTGTTATTTTATACACTTTGCGAATTTAATTGAGAAAATATGTAAGTGCTGACATATAATAATATTTAGGCTAACGCTTACCAATGCTCTTACCCATTGATATCCAATAAACGACAATACCAGTTGAAATCAAGAGACACGGTAGTGTCTCGACGGCAAGTACATATAAAAGTAGAAAATGACATGTCTATACCGCCGAGCACTACCGTGTAACTTATACAGCAAGTTCAGCCGTCCCAATTTTCAAACCGATTTATTTCTATGAATGATCAATTGTCATGATTTAAGTAAAGCTTTACTTAAAATGGTTTTGAAAAACCTTTCATTTGAGCCCATAAACATTAAAATCGGTTCACGCGATCCAGAGATCTCATACTATGTTAGCTATATATATATCGAAATTTAGATTTTTCTCCGTAATCTTCTTCTTCTTTTCCAGCCAGAATGTATGTCTCGGGCTGAAGTTGGTTGCTCAACGTAGATGCTAGTGACGTCGGTAGACGTATGCGTAAACATAGTTGCACACAATCGTAAATAGTGTGTCTGTGTGTGTATCTCCGCGACATGATTTACTTTGTTTATTACGGTAAATCAGGTTAAGCTGCAAGTTTGATTGACAGTAATAACCTTAAAATAAGTAGAACCCAATTTTATAATAAATAAATGAAAGAACATTATTAGACTGTTCTTATTTGAAAAAGATGAGGTTCTACTTGTACTCAACATACTCATTAAATGGATTTTAAAGGAATCAACAGATTAGATAAGTATAAAAATAAATTTTATAATATAATTGTAATGTATCTTGTGGTACTTTGTGGGATTTTATTTCAGATTAAATTATGGTGATGTATTTATTGTCTGACTGCTGAGGGTAGAGCTGTGGAGTGAAGAATTAAAATTTAATGTGGTTGTTGTACCATTGCGGAGGATAGAGCCGACTGGATGAACTAATATTTACATATCTTCAACACCGTGCCAAAGAGAAATATACTTTTAATATTAATATGCATCGGTGATTATCAGGAGCATATTAATTATAAGAAATTGTTAAGGTATTTGAAAATCATATGGTAAACTTCCTAGTATTGAAATCATTAACAAAATCCATATTTAACTGTTTCTTTTCTTTTAACTGATGTGGGTTTCAACTGTTCGATAGGTTATATCATATTCTCAATTGAAACTCAGTCCAGAAATTAATGATTTCCACTCCATTTTGCAGCAAGTTATCTGACCAGTTTGAAAAGTGTTTAGAAATTTGTGAAACGTACATATGAGGACTCTGGCACAGGAAATGTTATAAGGACCACTTATCAATGTAATTTCCATGCGACCTTTGTCAAGAGTTAGCAGCATAAACGGATCAATGAATAGTGCTGAAAAGAAACGGAGTATGCAAAATGACAATGCCAACTTCGACTATATGCTTGATTCTAGCATATTCGATACTTTACGAATTGCTTGTCCAGTCTTGCCCCTGTATCACCCAAGTAGCTGATGGAGTTACTGAAGTTTGGCAAAGTCAGATGTTGGTAAAAAGTCAAGTGTTGACAAACAAATGAAATGATTCATGTTTTTGTTTAAGATATTATTTTCTTTGAATATTGAGATTATTAAATGATGAATTTGATTTTAGGTTTCCTGGTAGTGTCGTCATTTAGTATTTTATAGTCACTGTACAAGTCTATTACAGAAAATAGTAATACTTGTGCTTTGACTTAAATACATTTGGTATAATTGAACTAAAAATCCAAGGAGGAAGGTTCGCACATATAATGACTGATGGAGTTGAATAAAAAATTGGACTATTCACTCCTGCATTTCCTGAGACTTGAAACAGGCCAAGATGAAAGCTTTGAAAGATTGGCAAAGTAAGAAATGGCCAATATTAACAAAAAAGTCATCCATTGCTCAGCCATGATTTAAGGATGGGATTCATTGGATGATATTATATAAAGTTGAGTTAATAACTGCTGATTGAGTTAATAACTGCTGATTATTTTCCTCCATTACCTATGCAAGTATTCTAGGCCAGAGGCAGTATACTGATCATTGGTATGGATGAGAAAATGCATGTTTATTCTCAATTGAAACTCAGTCCAGAAATTAATGATTTCCACTCCATTTTGCAGCACCAGTTATCCGACCAGTTTGAAAAGTGTTTAGAAATTTGTGAAACGTACATATGAGGACTCTGGCACAGGAAATGTTATAAGGACCACTCATCAATGTAATTTCCATGCGACCTTTGTCAAGAGTTAGCAGCATAAACGGATCAATGAATAGTGCTGAAAAGAAACGGAGTATGCAAAATGACAATGCCAACTTCGACTATATGCTTGATTCTAGCATATTCGATGCTTTACGAATTGCTTGTCCAGTCTTGCCCTTGTATCACCCAAGTAGCTGATGGAGTTACTGAAGTTTGGCAAAGTCAGATGTTGGTAAAAAGTCAAGTGTTGACAAACAAATGAAATGATTCATGTTTTTGTTTAAAATATTATTTTCTTTGAATATTGAGATTGTTAAATGATGAATTTGATTTTAGGTTTCCTGTTAGTGTCGTCATTTAGTATTTTATAGTCACTGTACAAGTCTATTACAGAAAATAGTAATACTTGTGCTTTGACTTAAATACATTTGGTGCAATTGAACTAAAAATCCAAGGAGGAAGGTTCGCACATATAATGACTGATGGAGTTGAATAAAAAATTGGACTATTCACTCCTGCATTTCCTGAGACTTGAAACAGGCCAAGATGAAAGCTTTGAAAGATTGGCAAAGTAAGAAATGGCCAATATTCACAAAAAAGTCATCCATTGCTCAGCCATGATTTAAGGATGGGATTCATTGGATGATATTATATAAAGTTGAGTTAATAACTGCTGATTATTTTCCTCCATTACCTATGCAAGTATTCTAGGCTAGAGGCAGTATACTGATCATTGGTATGGATGAGAAAATGCATGTTTATTCTCAATTGAAACTCAGTCCAGAAATTAATGATTTCCACTCCATTTTGCAGCACCAGAAATCCGACCAGTTTCAAAAGTGTGTAGAAATTTGTGAAATGATCATCTGAGGACTCTGGCATAGGAAATGTTATAAGGACGACTCGTTAATGTATCTCCTACGTCACGTTTGTCAAGAGTTAGCAGCATAAATGTGACAGTAATTGGTGCTAATATTATTTTCTTTGAAGAATTGAGATTGTTAAATAATGAATTTGATAATAAAAGAGTTACGATTAACAAATTTTTTCTATCATACCTACGAAAGGGTGGGAAAAGGAATACAATGGATTTGAAATGACCAACAGTAATAATTATAGTTTAATATATTTATTTTAACATTTATTTAAAAATTTATTATGTAAAACGACAATGCTAACTTCGATTATATGCTTGATTGTAGTTTATTCAAAGCTTTAGGAATTGCTTGTCCAGTGTTGCCCCTGTATCAACTCAAGCAGCTGAAGGAGTTACTGAAGTTTCGCAAAGTCAGATGTTGGTAAAAACTCAAATTTTGATATAGAAATGAGATGATTCATGTTTCTTTAAATTATTATTTTCTTTGAAGAATTGAGATTGTTGTATGATGAACTTTATGATAAAATAACTACGATTAACAAATTTTTTCTATCAAGAGACACGGTAGTGTCTCGACGGCAAGTACATAAAAGTAGAAAAAGTCATGCCTATACCGCCGTCGAGGCACTACTCTCTTATACAGCTAGTTGAGGCGTCCCAATTTTCAAACCGATTTTTCTCCGTGAATAATCCATTGCCATTATTTAAGTAAAGCTTTTATTAAAATGGTTTTGAAAAAGCTTTCATTTGCGCCTAAGAACATCAAAATCCGTTCACGCAGTCCAGAGATCTCATATTCTGTTAGCTATATATATATCGAAAATAAAATTTTCCTTCATAATCTTCTCTTCCAGCCAGAATGTATGTCTCGGGCTGAAGTTGGTCGCTAAGAAAAATGACGTCATTTTCACAACGCTTCCAACATAATATACTCAACGATCAAACTATATGGTTGTGAACTGTCAATTCGGCGACTATATTGAACTGTGTAAATTGTAATGTGAGGTTATTTTTATTTAATGCAGTGAGGTTATTCATCGTGTTGCGATATTGCATCTGTTAATTTCTACAATCACAAATAATTCAATTAACAGTGACTGAAGGATTCGCGAATTAGATAAGTATAACAATATATTTTACAATACAGGATGTAGTATACTTTGTGGTACTTTGTGGTATTTCTTTTTCAGATTAAATTAAGACAGAACATTTTCATATTCATTGATGAGGATAGAGCTGACTGGATTAAATAAGATTAATATTTACAACTCTGTGCCTATGAGAAGTATACTTTCAACATTAATGTGCATCGGTCATTATCAGGAGGATATTAATTGAAATAAATTGTTAAGGTAATCATATGCTAAACTTTCAGGTATTGAAATCATTAATCAAATGCATGTTTTGCTTTTTGTTTTCTTTAATCTGATATTGATTGTAACTATCCGATGGGTTATATCATATATATACGAAAAAATATTTCAGATTAAATTATGGCAATGCTTATTTTAAAGATATGAAACATTCCAAAGAATCTTCATTTACCTAAAATACAAGTTAACCAGTATTTGGATTTTAACAAATTATACGATAGTAGATGTTTACAAAAGATGCGAAGACAACCAAATATTACAGAAGTTAGGTCAACAAGCAATAAAGAAAATGGAGATGGGGCAAAATCAAATACTGGTAAGTAACTGAGATGCTTCATGTTGCTTCAAATATTTATTTTCTTTGAAGATTAAGATTGTTAAATGATGAATTTGATTTCAGGCTTACTCATAGTGTTATCATTTAGTATTTTACAGTCACTGTGGAAGTGTCTTATAGCAAATGGTAATACTTGTGCTTTGACATAAATACATTTGGTACAATAGAGTTAAAAATCCAAGGAAGAAGGTTCGCTCACATACTGACTATTGGACTTGAATCAACAACTGGGCTTTTCACTCCTGTATTCTGGTACTTGAAACAGGCAAAGATGAAAGCATGGAAAGATTGGCAAAGTAAGAATAAGCCAATATTCAGAAAAACGTCATCAATTGCTCAGCCATAATTTAAGGATGAGACTCATTGGATGAAATTCTGAAAAATTGAGTTAATAACTATTAATTGTTTTCCTCTGTTACCTATGCTAGTATTCTAGGCCAAAGGCAGTATACTGGTCATTGGTATGGATGAAAAAATGCAATGTTTATTCTCAATTGAAAGTCAATCCAAAAATTAATGGTTTCTACTCCATTTTGTAGCACCAGAAGTCCGACCAGTTTCAACAGTGTATAGAAATTAGCGAAACGAACATCTGAGGACTCTGGCATAGGAAATGTTATAAGGATAGAACATACAGTGAATAAATTTGGGAAAATGAAAGCAGTATATCTAAAATAGAGGCTTCCATTGCATTAATTTGTGTATTTTCGAGTTTATATTGATGAAAAGAAAATACAAATGGCACTATTTTGTTTGAAAAAGAGCCCTAATTCATAGTTGATATTGGGAGTAACAGTTAAGAAAAAGAGATGAATTTCTAACCAAATCCTTAAAAGTGAAGGGCTTGTAGATGATTTTGGGTATACAATTTTGGAATTAAAAATCACATACGTGATGAAAATTATAACAAAATCATGTAGATCTGTAAATATGAAATAATTCATGATTGCAATATTTAACATATGATGGGGCATTACGGTGAATAAATTTAGGAAGCTGAAAACTATATATCTAAAGAAGAGAGGCATCCATTGCAGGAGTTGGTGTATTTCCTAGTGTATATTAATGAAGGGAAAATATAAATGGCATTAATGTGATGGAGAAAGTGCCATAATGCAAAGTTGATATTGAGAGTGACAGCTAGGAAAAAGGTGGAAAAATGAGTCAATTCATAAGAAAATCCTTGAGAGGGAAAAACTTGCAGGTGATTTTGGGCATACAACTTTGGAATTAGAAATCACATAGTTGATGAAAATTATAATAAAATCATGTAGATGTGTAAATATAAAAGTAATTCAGGATTTCAATATTTCACATGTAATAGAGCATACGATGTGTAACTTCAGAAAACTGAAAGCAGTATACCTAAAAATCATAGGCTTCCATTACATTAACTGGTACATATTTTACAGTTTATATTAATGAAAAGAATATATAAATGTCACTAGTTTATCAGGGAAAGAGCCATAATGCAAAGGTGATAGTGAGAGCAACAACTAAGAAAAAGGTGGATTTAAAGGTAAATTTAGAAATAAATTTTTGAAAGCGAGAGGCTTTAAGGTGATTTTGGTTATAAGATCTTGAAAATATAATTCAAACAGTCATTGAATCCTATGTTAAATGCATCTAAAAGTGTAATTATGATAAGAACTCATCATTGTAGTATTTTGTATTTTACTTATTAGATTAATAAATTAATATCTCGAATTGAAGCGTTACATTATGGAACGATCACAACATTGGAAAATGTTTTGTAAGATTGAATTAGTTAAAACAATTTTTTAGTTTTAATTCCTATATTCTTACAAAACGTTATAAGATCCCACAAAAAACAAGCTTCGCTTGTAAAAAATGGACGGCAAGTACATAAGTCGTATCTAGCATGATTAATATATAATAATATAAAATATTTTAATTAAAAAAAATAGTGAAATCCAAATGTTAGGCAAGTATAAATTTTTACCATGGCGAAAATTGAAATTTGGAAAAAAGTAAATAGCAATACAAAAATTACTTGCCGGGCCCGTAATATCCATGTGTAAGTCGTTATCTTGCTATATAAGCGTTGCTTCTCGTAAGTTATAAATGTGGCTATTTAATACGACTGCACACAACGGGTCCGGCAAGTAATTTTTGTATTGCTATTTACTTTTTTCCAAATTTCAATTTTCGCCATGGTAAAAATTTATACTTGCCTAACATTTGGATTTCACTATTTTTTTTAATTAAAATATTTTATATTATTATATATTAATCATGCTAGATACGACTTATGTACTTGCCGTCCATTTTTTACAAGCGAAGCTTGTTTTTTGTGGGATTTGCATTAAACGATGCATTTTAAATGAATTTCGATTCTTTTATATCTTTTCTGCGATAGTAATGGAACTAATAGCATTACGAATATTTGAATTATCTCTTTTCTTGCCAATAATTGTCAATACGTCGTGATATGATATCATACTGTAACAAGATTATTATATCAATCAATTATTACGGATCGAAATTCTCTAAGATTTATCAAGACAATTAACACATTTATAAATAATGTTGCTGTATTATTCACATTGTTCTATTTCAATTTCAAAGTTAAATTTCTGTTAGAATACACGTATAATAGTAAATATTTCGTAATTAATTGCTTAACTCAAAAAGTGGACACAAGATACGTAAAAATTTATCTTGAATATTTTAAATAATATATTTCATGAAACGTTTGAGGTACAAAATTATAATAAGAAACCCATGTAAAAGCTTCCTCAATGCATTTTAGATAGATGGGCCGATAATGAAAAAGAAGAGGAAAAAATATAAAATCTGATAGAAAGGAAAACGTCCCTTTGATAATCTACCAGCAAAACTTTGGAACAACCGAGGTCTGACTTCATTGACCTTAAAAGAGTCTTTTCAACTAACTAACCAAACTTCTGCGGATAAAATTATACAGCTTTTAGCTTCTTATGCTTTGATGTACCATGTTTTATTAAACTTTAGATATAGATACACACTCTAATAAATTATTAAATCATGCAAAACTAATTAAGAAAAAAGTATCAGCTAGATAAAATGAATTGAATAGATTTTTTTAAATTTATTTAAATTTAACACGCTAAAGACCATCTGTATCATACTAGTGCACACATTCCCTTTTCTGCATTAACCACATGACGGGAGGCGCAGAGGAGATTTTCTTTTGTTAAAAATAACTTCCAAACTTTTTAATTATTTAAAAAACGGGAAGCATTATTTAACTTGCAAGTAATAATTAAAAAATAAACTCTATGAACTATGGAGTAAACTTTTAAAGTTTAGTCCTGGTCCTTAAAGCGTTAAAACGATTAAGGTATACAAATAAAAGTAGGGTGGTAAAGAACAGCGTATCGCTGTACAGTTAAAACATGTATTAATGAGACTGGTCAATGTTCTGTGAGGAAAACTTTTCATGGCATAAAAGATCGTAAAGTTTTGTTATCTGCCATAAGCAAGCTTTTACTAGCTATTGTAAAGTATCGTAGCAGATTTTAAAAGGAAACCGTATATAGATCACGTTGTGCTTTTTGGGTCATCTTGATTTCACTGTGATACAAAGTTATTCAATAATTTTTAAAGACTTTTTTTGAAAACAATTAACTTTATGGTAATATTGTACGACGACACAGTCATGCAAAAAAGATCTACATAATTCATATTTTAAAATAAATAATGTGACAAAGAATCTAATATCTTTTACGCACCAAATTCCAAGTTTAAAATTAATTATTTCAATAGATCTTTTTGAATTACTATTTGGACATTAAGACATATTATGCAAGATCGCACGTACAAATCTACTACGAAGGAATGTAATGTTTATCACTTTAATGTTTTTTTTTTTTTTATTATTATTTAGTTTCTTGGAGAAAGATATACCATAGTTTAGAAGGCACGCAAATTCCTCTTGCACCTCATTCAATCCGTTAAGTAACATACAATAACACGTTTTATATCATATCTCTTTAATGCATTACGCACTGGATCATAAATCACTTAATCCATACTTGTATGTTGTATAGTTCTGAAGTTCTCACATCATTGCAATTGTACATATCGTCAATCATGATAAACTAGCTGTATAATGCATTTCTCGAAAGTAGGAAAATTTTTACTCCAACGCACCAATGTATCTACAAAAATTTACGACACATTTAGTATCTATAGAATCAAATAGTAGTATAACATAGTACCGAAGATAAGTATGATAGACTGTCGTGGGGTAAATGCAATCGATCACATTTTACTTTGGAAAACAACTTCAATACAAGGCAAACTGTAAATCAATTCTTATCTTTCTTCCCATGTAATAATTCTTTTGATTTTATCTTATCTAACTATATATTTTACGATACGTTGTAAAAAGTAAGATCTATTTAAATCAACTGTAATTATGATTGAACATTGTGGCAGTAATGCATTTTTAATTGATCGTTTTAACATACACGCCACAGATTAAATTAACTCCATGTAAATCATGAGTCACGAGTCTTAAGTTTTTAGTTGGAGGGAATTTTAGAGTGAATCACACAGGAAGCGATGTAATGCAAATCATAAAATTAAATGTGTCAGCTTGCCTTTACCACATCCAATATATTATGCCAAAGGCGTTAGGTTTCTCTTGATAGTCGTTGGATATACTCCAGTAGCTCGTTGTTAAAGCCAAGACTTTCGATTTCGCAGTTAGTCGACTATCACTGCACGCACGATCAGTACGATAGTGGCATCCCTAATAGAAATCATTTCCTTTTTTTTCTAACTAAGCCAATTTTTACCGAGTAAAGAAACGCAATCGCAAAACTGAAAAAGTTTGCGGGATCCTTCTTCTTTATCAATAATGATGAAAGAGTAAGTAAATAAAATTGACATTAATAATCTAAAATTTGTAAATCTAGTAAATAGATCTTTCTAAAACTTATACAAGGAATTAAGCGTTGTTGCAAAATCGATGGTCAATTTTAGACATAGGATATGTTTAATATATAGAGTCCCGTATTGTATAAAAATTGATATCACTCGAAAATATTGAAAAATAATTAAGTAGGTAATGGGGTATTATATGATTTTTAGAGCTATGCAGAATGGTGTGGTAATAATGCAATATATGATAAAAAAGGATGAATCACGATTTACATTGCTTGCTCGCGAATTCTAGGTGATAGAGGGGGGGGGGGGGGGAGGGAGTTTGTGTTATATTTGTCGTGGTGAACGCGTCATCATGAAGTCATATTTCAGGACTTATGGTAATTACGATGTACCACCCAGGAGCCACATGCAATGAGGCGTGCGTGCATGCGTGCGTGCCAGAGTGCCGAACTCTTTGTCATGTCAGCTAAGCGTCGCACGCACGTCCGGCTTGCCGCTGCGAATCTTCACTCGCTTGTTCATTCGTTCGTTCATTCGCCCATTCTTCCATTCGTGTGTATTAACCATTGAAATTATTTATTACGAGCTCGCATGTGCAACCAACCACTAAGCGTACATGCATGTTCCGCTACTGAACGAAGGTTCCTCTTCTTTCACACTATCTAAACACGTGCAAAAGATTAACAAGATATCAATTTTTGCAAATGATTTTTTCAACAAAGAAAACATTGGAAAATTGACGATTTAGCAGAACTCTTAAATTTTCTTTTCCATTTCCAAACATTGAGATTTTATTTTCTTTATTAAATATGATTATTAAAATTAAATTTTGTGTAAAATTAAGCTGTCCGTTATAATAAAGGGGCTGTAATGATGATATTATACAATTAACACTTTGTATTTATATAAAAAAAGTAGGGAACGTTATTAATATTTACGTATTTGCTTAAAATCTGAAAAAAATATTCATTTATATTTTAATACCAAATATTAAATTGTAAGCAAATTACATACACGGAGAGAACATGAAAATTAATTTTACTGTGTGCATAATTCTGGTGTTATATGTTTACACATTCTATAGAAAAATGATTTCATTTTAGTAACATTAAACCTTTACACGTAATAGTCATTTATAAAATAATTCATCTAAAAGAAAAAACAAACAGTTTATAGTAATAGCTACGTGAAAAAGTACTTTTTACATTTCAATTTCTATTGGACTACACAGGATAATTACGTACGACTGAAAAAATTATGTCAAAAATAATTAAATATAATTTTTTCCGTATACGTAGTCATTTATCGTTCAAAGAAATTAAGTTAGAAAGAAAATAATAATAGTAACATTTGTATAAAATATATTTTATCCGCCGTAAAATATGTTATACTATGTTTTAAGTAAATTTTGTTCAGAAATTCATAACTCCGTCACTTGGCAGCTTAAACGTTTTTTAAATAAATCTGATGTTTCTCGCTATACTGTAGTCACCTTTCTACTCTTGTTTTATATATTTATATATATGTATGGAAAGCTTTCCTTATATGTATATGAAGTATGTGTTATTCTTGATATATTATACTGCATTTATGTGTATTTGTATATATATATGTGTGTGTGTGTGTGTGTGTTTTCAATGATAATTAGGTGCTTTTTTAATTATTTATACACGTGCCAAACAATCAATTCGTTTATGTAGTAAGTGTGTATTAAAGAAGTATCTAAGTGTTGGTAAGTGAACAAATAGCACACACTAGTTTAAGTATTTTTTAAGCTTTTACTACAACACAGTAAAAATTCTAATACATCCATACGAAGGTTATATTCAGCAATTTTAAATATTAATTGAATATAACTCCAGCTTTTATTCAAGGACCACAGTAAAATTTCGTACGATTTTCTGTAATAAATACTGTTATATTTAGTAGATACTCGCAACGTCCCTATTTTTATTGCGTACGTTTTAAAATTCGCAAAATTAAAAAGATATGTCGAAGATTCTGTAAAATGCAGTAAAACTTTCTATGTTTTTCACTAAATTTAACTGCAATATTCTCTGTGTGCAGTATTTAAATTGAAATTAGTTTTACATTTTTTGGCAGAGGAAGACTGCATTGTTTTGTAATATGCACAGAGATTTCTAGGCAAGCTGCTACTGCCGATGATGTTAAGCATGTATTTATGTTTGTATGTGTGGATGGATGCACAGCGGAATAGCGGTTGGTTCCCGCACATGCATGATGCTTAGTGGATATGTGTACAGAGTATGGTAGTTTCAGCAGTGAACAGGCAACAATATGGTAGGACTAGCCAGGGCCAGCCCGAGCGAATATTACGGTTTTCCAGGGACGAATTGTAACCATTTGTCGCCAGGGTCTGGGATATTAATCTCCCGTATAACATTCTGACCGCGACACAAATCGTCGTTTCGGCTTTAATTATCATCTGCTAGTGCCAAACGTGTTTCCTTCCCCCTAAGCGCTAACCTACTTAGTTAGACCAAACTAACTATATATAGTCTCGATCCCATAAATATAATGCTACGAAATATATTACAAGTTTTTACAAATGAAAATCTTTTTAAAAAGAATCACTTTATATTTCGAATTATATGTCAAACACTAAACATAAAGATTTTTTTTATTGGTAATTAAAGAGACACGAAGCTTTTATAACATTCATAAATAACGACACATATAAAGTCTTCATAGGCTGGGCTATAAAAGAAACTGCCATCTATAAAATTGATATTTCATTCATACAGCTGGTATAATCTAGGCAATACTACAATTTCCTAGTAAATAAATTAATGTTACTCAAAAAATTAATTCTCGTAGACGCACATACTCTATTAATCCAATTGCGCGATAAGTTTCATCCAAGCAAGCCGCTGTGTAAATTATACAGACTGCACCAAATGAAAACTGTAGATCATAAGTACAGAATGGTATTATACCATAGAATATAGGAACACGTCGAAATGAAATTAGCTGTGGCGAGCACATATGTACACAACAAATGGCGAAGAGCATTAATTCTTGAATCTGCGGTAAATGGTATTTTAAAATGGATATTGAATACACTGATTTCATGCAGGATTTAAAAAACATCGTACGTCCTTTGTGTCGGAATTTTTACGAATTTTAACGAGTCCAATCAATGTTTTGTATTTGACCTCCCTTGGATGACACGAGCTGCATGATATTCAACGAAAAAGCTGCTCTGTCATTCGTTCCATTTGTGGGATGGCGAGCGCGTGAACATCCGTTGAGTACTGTTTCGCGAAACATTGTGCGCGTGCATCCATCATGATGCAAATTCAAGCGACGCACTCGAGTCCCCCAACAGTCAAGGAAGAACGAACTGACGGCTCAGGGCGTGGCAAATGTGATTTATACCAGAAATGCGCGAATGAATTTACAAGTATAACGCTAGTACGGCGTGGGCAACGCTATTTATTAAACATTGTTCGTTTAAATAAATTCTACATTTCAAAAATCACGCTTTTGCATAGATGCATAAGCTATTTTCACGCGTATTCGAACGCAGCTTTCCAACAATATTTCTCAGAAGCTCTCCAACACCACTCTCGCCTTTCAAGCTCTTACCTCATACTTGTGTGAAGTCGAAGCCCCCACTTTGAACCAAATTACGAGTGAGAGCAACATTTGGTAGCTTACCTGCAACAAAATACAATATTTTTTTCATGAAAAATGATAACACTGCTACTAATAGTAATATAATGGTAGAAAAAAGTTGACGAATATCTGATTGCTCTTTAAATGATTGCGTTTGATCTTAGGTGTAAAAGGTAAAATACATACTGTTGTTTTTTGTTGGAGTCAAAAACTGAGTAATTAAAAGTGAGGAAAAGGGACTCTTGAATTAAATTATTGTACGTATACGAAAGAATCTCGTCGAATTCGTATTTGTAGTATTTGATTCGAATTGAAAGTATATATATATATATATACATATATATCCTGCAAACACAAAAACAGGATTCGAGCATTCTATCAATAGAGATTTGCACTTGGTTTTGCGTATTTAACAAGAAATTCAAGCTGTGCCATTATTTGATCATGCAGACGTTTTTTAATCGTCAACAATATATTGCTGATATTTTTTTCGAGATAAATGGCAGGAGCCTGGTAAATTTACGGTTTTACAGTTATCAGTAATACATGTAGGGTTGAAAGGTTTTAGAGTGGCTAATCGAGATTTCGATTATTAAGCAACGTAGGGAGCATGTTCATCTCGAGTCTGATTGGAACTATATTAATTGGATCGTTGCATAATTCATCCTGCTTGCTTCCTGTTTATAACTCTCACTCGCACATATCAAAGAACTCCCAAGTCGAGACGCCGCTGAGTCGCACGCCTATATATACTCACCGATCTATTCATATTTTTTTAAACCAATTGTAGATTGCATTAATACATAGTTTCATGCGATATTAATTGACCATGCGCACGTTTAATAGCAATATTTTATCGAGTTGCCACTTAAACGAATACCTATATACGATTAAATATGCACCGAGCTTTATTGGAGAAGATTTGTAGTACAAATGATCAATCAAACGCTGGACACAAGAGGCAATTTCAATGGCCGTCATTACAGCCCAATTAACTTGACTATATAATTATTATACACATTAAAGTAATTTTAACGAAGTCAATATACTATGGGTTAGTCGCAGAGATCTCTCGATAACGGAACTCGAGTAAACAGATGTTGAAATGGCTTTAAAATAGTAAATTATTTCATGCTATCCCATACCCTCCGCGTCTCCCCATCACTATTAATTATTGTAATTAGAATTGTATTACCTATATATATTAAGATTACTAGTACACTATAGGATTAACGATTATGAGTGTAATAAGACTAAGTGCACGATAATCCGTGTTTATGACAATAAGAATTAAGCTCCTTTGCGAAAGAAACTAAGCAAAATAATCTTTATGTCCATCCATCCGCCTAGATTGCACGTGATATCATGTATGGGTGTACATCTCGAGATAAATGTACACGAGGCTTCTATCACGAGTGGAAAAATTAGCCAGGGTTGCTTGGAGATCTTTTTCCTGCAAGTAATGTAGATATAACGTCTCTCTGACCTTCTGCAAAACGTCACTGAGAGTGCACGGTTGTGCACACAAGAATGCCAGCACGTCTGTCCAAGGTGCGGTCAAGAAGAGAAGCTGAGTAGCCGAGATATACATCTACAGGATAGCTTTGAAATCATATTCTACGATAACAAATCTTAAATAATAACAATACCCCTGAAGAATGCGGAACTCTCGACAATAATATTTGGCACGTTGCAGCAGCAACAGCAATAGTTGGGAACGGAGTGGTTGCTAAGAATCGTTGCACCGCCGCCTGTTTCTCCACGCAAAGGTGTCAAAGGGTCACGCAGCACAATTAAAAGTTGGAATTGAAGCCCAGTGTCGTGTTAAAGAAGCGAGGAAAGCTATAATCGACAGGCTCTGATGAGCTTGAAATTAACAGTGCTGGCAGGAAATGAAAATGGGAAACAGCATGAAGGTGGAAGGTGGTAGGAACCCAGGGTCCAACGATAGCTTGGCGGTGATTACGTCAGGGACCGTTATATCTGGTTTGGACCGTGGCAAATAGCCATGATACGTGCCAGATGGCTACACATGTATATAGTATATATATTGTGTCCGGTTAATACGACTGATGTCAATCTCCATGGGAGTAAGACGAATAAGCCGTATAGGAGCATCACAAAGCAAGCTAGGAGGAAGGCCACGTTACGTGTTTCGGTGACCAGGAAGTCAGCGGCAGATTAAAGGGGTTAAAGGTAAATCATCAAACTCGTTACTGCAGATGCTCCCCTCTCCCATTTAGCGTTACCGAACCACTCCTGCATGCATATTCGCCATCTCTTCGTGGCAGACGCTTTAATAAATAGGGACCGGACGAGGTTACAACCTTCATCAACGTAGGTACACCTGATAACATCACCAATCTCGTCACGATGCTCGGCATCATTACCAAAGTGTCTACCGTGCTTTACCACATATCCGAATGGTCCAGAATTTCACTTCCAGCAGCATCTATCGATAGAATTAATTTTTAGACGAACCGCTAACAGTGTTATTACCCTCTTTTTTGGTCATATAAATTTTCTCAAAAACTCTTCGGATCTCGCGTTAACGAGCAACATGACCGATGACATCGAATCAAACATTAATTTATTAGCAATTTTATTTGTGGAATGGTACAGTGAATATATCGTTGTTTGTGTATATATATATCGCTTTATTGTTATGCGAAGAAAGTGAATCTTTTCATCGTTGGATGATTCGCTAGGCCAGGATGTACCGCAATATATATAGTATTTGTAAATTCTCTCATTAACAGGAATAGATTAGTTATCAATTTTAGAAGGAATTTAGCTGTTAGTCATCCCCCGTATGATGCCTAGTTTGCCACGGTGAGGTATTTGCATCATAGCACGCGTTGATGCAAAGCTCCCAAAACCGATAATTAGCAATAAGCCCCTTTGCTATATCACCCTTTTACCATTCCCTCAGCTTTGCATTAGTATTCTTTCAGCTGAGAGAAATTAGTTTTAGCAAATTACAACATCAAAATAAGGCGGCAAATTCTTACGCGATAAGAGCGCAAGCTCCTTTAAAGTTTCTTTCTTTTAATGTCTGCATACTAATCGAGCAAGCTAGATTTAAATACATTTATGCTCCTGATAATTCCATAACCACAACCAGCGAAGCATTATAATTGGATTCGATTGTCTCGGGAGTGAAATATGCAAATGGATTCATGCTGTTCACCAATATCTCTGCTGCGCTTCTCCGAGAAGCAAAGGGGGATGAAGATTGAAAACGGAGTGAGATTAAAATGAAAATCGACGTGCCACTCTCCTGAATTTCAAATTCTACCAAAGTGGCGTTACGTTAACGAATTAAGGAATAACTGTAAATGAATTTAATTAATGGCGAATCGCACTAATAAAAGTGAAGCTGTATATTTTGGGCTTTCAACCATTCGAAGAGATTGTTTAATTTTTTGTCCTCCTCTTTTTTAATTACGGTTAAATGTTAATAAAAAATGCTTTCTTTACATCGAACAAAGTCCTAGCAAGGACGATATCATAAAAGAGAAAAAGCAATTTTAGTTCGTGGCTACGAAAATCGTTGGTAATTTGCGATAAATATGCAAAAGTTGTTTGATGTAACAAAGTTTTAAACGAGTTTCACGTTGTTTTTGATTAGCTAGTCTAGCTAATGTTAACATATAGATATTATGTGCAAAGGCAACAAAGTGATAATTTGATCGTTTAAAGTTTAAATATTGACAGATTTTCACGCGTGAGTGATTAATGTTCTCATTTTGATATTAGATGATTTTAGGTAGAATTTGCATATTTCCAGAGGTTCCAGAAATTGAATTACCCTACGTTTGGACTAGATGAGAGTACACGTCGATCGCTCTGTTTCGTTTGCGTAAGTAACTTTGGCTTGATTTGTGTAATTTGCAATAGTGCGTGTATACAAAATAAGGAATATATAGATATTTATTTCACACACACACACACACACACACACAGGGAGGAGATAAAAAAGACGATTGAAAATTCTACATTAGTTATTTAGGTCGCAGAGGTAGGCAGCTACTTGATCAATGATCTTGATTCGATCCGCAGACTTGTTGTTTGCTCGGTAGATCCTATAAAATTTTACCTACCAGAGAGTTCGACGAAGCCTTTATCAAAGGGGAGCCACTCATTCTTACTCTACATACGATATATAGGCGTGTCTCGTTTCGTCTCTAACCTATCATTCTGCTCCACTATTTTACGACTACTTATTTTCCTCGTAGGAGCTTCAATTTTTGTTTAAAGCTTTACAGTGGGAAATAATACCGTAGTAAATAAATAGGTAGTAGTATATCTATCAAATAACGATGTGTACAGTATATAGTCACTAATATCAATAAATAGTTCTAAAACTAGTTTCTAGTCCCCCTAAGGGAAAACGTGAAACGTGTGATTGATACTTGAATATTTGACAAGGCCACGGTAGGTACACATTACTCTCAACTTGAGTACATACTGGAAGTATTGGCAGATGCCATGAATAAAATAAGTAGCTAATATTGTTGGCATATTTTATGTTACTTATTTCAGGAATTATTATTAATATTTTCCTTTAAAATTTATACACGATGCTACGTGCATACATTAAAATATGTAGGTTTGATGTTTAGGGGCAATTATTCAAGAGAGAAGTACATATATTTTATTGCTTTTCAGCCAGTCGAAACATTCTTGGGAAATTGTTTTGCTTTGAAGCGTGCACGAAGTTTAGCAAAGAGAGATTCGTTTGATATTTAGTATAGCGGTTCAAGGAAGAAGGGCTTTTCTCGCTCATTTCGGCGAGTCGATGAAAGCTGACAAAAGCCAAAGACAAAGCGGTTGGATTTCTGCCATTTTGAAGGGCTACGAAGGGGCGAATGGTGGTAGAGCTTTTCGATTTTGTCACTCTGTCACTCGAGGACTTTTGCGTTTCCTCGAGTAACTCTCTTCAGTCATCGAGTTAGATACCGAGGAAATATCAGTTTTCACTCGAATGCTCTCAGCGAAGCTAAATTTTCCCCTTTAAAGAGAGACAAGGTTTTTCCCCCACCTATATATTTCCTCCTCTCTCTTCACTTCTGTTCATCCACACCACCCTCTCTCTCTCTCTCTACCAAATCTTTCTTTTCGCGTCTAGATTATTCTTTCTTTTTCCACTTATACTCCCTTACTCTTTTTCTTTCTTATACATCCTCGCTTTATCTGTCAAAAGCTCGTTCTCGCATTTCACCCCTTTTCATCCGATGCCTTGGCTTTCTCATTCTCCTCATTCTCAGTTTCTGCATCTCCCATTCTCTATCGCGACATTGTCACTCTCGACACTGTAAAATATTCACGCAGTCATGCGATTCCCTCGGGTTGTACCGGTTATACGCGTCATTGTGTACGTTCCCTACCTCGCATGGCATTATCACTAGACATCAAATTTTTACGCCTTTTCTCAAATAAAATAAAAATATAAAAACTTTAACCAAAAGGGATAAAAGAAAAACACGATAAAAAAAATCAGTTGCGCTTGCGTAAAAATTTCTCCCGCTGAGTCAGACTCAAAATTAGTAGGGGTGAAACAAGGTACAATTCCATTTTATTATCGAGCCAGCACGATGCAGTCGTTACAGCCGTCACAAAAGCCGAGCGCAATCTTTATTATGACAACAGTTTCAGCACCCCGAAACAAAACAAAAAACGCTGTGTATGTACAGTGTAGAGGTACACGACTTCATATAATTCAACACTTACAACCGCGCTCTCACTACGGTTTTTGCTGCTAATTTCAGGAGAAAAAAACAGCAATAGCAAGAAGCCCCGAATACACGTGCACTCGAGCGCTGGCTCTTCCGCGAATGACTTCCTAACCTAAATAAAACAAAAAACGCGCTTTTCTCAGCACTATATATATAATTATGGTTAAATCTTTTTTTTTGGTTATTTCGTTTTTGTAACGTGCCTTCGAAGAGTCGTTGCGCGCGTTGAAACGCGTGAAATTTGATGTCGCGAAAGAGGAAACTTGCGCATCGGTCAAAAAGCGAGATTATTGAAAAGCGCCGTATGAACGGCGACGCTCACTTTTTCCAATTAATCCTAGACTTTGCTCTATCGCGTTACGTGTGCTACGCCCTCCCCTTCATTTTGCTAATATCCGGCGACTGAAAAAAAGGAAGAGTATAAGAGACGAGATGTCGCAGGCTCGAAATCCGCATTGCGATGGGGTCGAGGTTGTTTGAAACTTCGTTTATCGCGTATGAAGGAATAACACGTGGCACGTGTACAGGCACATCTCGGTGACAACGACGTGGCTCGAATGAGAAAGGTTCACTACCGATGATATTACGCTGTAGCATCAAAATTCCTGCCATCCGCTTCTTCAATTCGCTCGCTTCGTGTGACATCGAGCAGCTTGGCCGTTTTCTAACGGTCGAGCTGCTCGACCACAAACTTTTGCAATTAAAACGAAGCTCATAACGAGATTTCACCTTCCCCCTACCCCCTTACAACCCCTTTGCACGCAAGACTCTCTAAGTGAATTAAATCCGCTCAGGTTGCGCGAACGTAACTGTGACCGAGGCTCCTACGATGCTTGGCTGAGCTGTAAGTGGTCAAGGGAAGATACGATTACGACGATAACGGTGGCCCGATCGGGGGTGGCTAGTTTCAATATGCAAATTGTCTCTATTTCTACCGAGGGCTGCATAAAATCGATCCGCCAGTTGCTACGGTCTCGACTAAACTCTTTACTCGAACTTTCAAATTAATCATATATCGATCTCTGCACGATTAGTCGTATATGATCCGCAAGGGTTTCAATAGCTGAGTTTTTTTGCAAAAGTTTACGTAGCCGGATAACTTGACTCACTTTCCTTAACTTCCAAATTATATTCTAAATCACAAATCGTTTAATGAGGTTCATTTATCGCATTCGGCCAGCGTGTATACTAACAAACGAAGTAGCTCCTATAAGCGTAATATAACGGTACGTTTACCAGGACTGATTGTTAGCTATGCAAATATCTCGAGCGAGTCAACGACGACGGGCCAATCTAGGTAAAAGCATTAAGCTTAAATTTAATAAATGGAAATTAAAACTCGAAAAATCTTATTTACTACAAATAGTAGGAGAAGCTATTGTAATTATGAATTCTCTTGTGAAATTTTATTCGCGATAAAGCTGACTTTACTCTCTAATTTTATAAACTTAATAGTTGCCCCACGATTTAAGAAAAGAGATTCTCGTTGAATAATCATATTTTATTTGTGAAAAGAGTCGACGACGACGATCTTTCTGCCTGGCTTGAAAGTTCGCATTGCAATTTCATCGAACGACTTTTTTGGTAGCCTGAAAATCCATTCGTTAAATTTTCGTGAAAAGGACTCACTCGCGATTAGATCCTAGACGCGGACTTGTTATATTCTCTAAAATATTTGTCCTCTCATAAAAAATACTTAATTCGATACGTGCGTGGGAAGAAAGTTAAAGATTAAAGGGTATCAATCCATTGGTCACACAGGGAAACCCAATGAAGTGGCAAACTGTTCTTCCAATTCCACCACAGATCGATATACTCGTTCCTTCGAATTTCGGAACACTTGGACTTGCCCGGTTCAACTAGAATTCTAATAACAAATTCCAAAGCTCGGTCTGGTCAGTTAACTCAATTAATTCCATGTTTCGTGCACTCGCTACAAGTAAGGAAGCTAAGGCAAGTGCTCACAGAGGAGAATACCGTTGCGCCATGCTGAACCTGCAATTCACGAATTGATTTGGCTTCCTATTCAGCTTCTATGCTATTTTAATACAAACGGACTCGTTACCGAAGCTTTACAGACATGTTTGTCAAAGACAAAAATAGCATCATATCGAAAACGCAAGTAGAAATAAAAATAGATGCTTGTTTTGTGGCGTTGTCCTTAACGAAAGATTGCGCAAATAAAGTATATAAGAGTATAAACGCGGTGGAAGAGAATAGCAGCAGATAAGATGAGAGGTTCGAATCAAATAGTTAGATCCCTGAGAATTCCGATATCGAATTGTAGCAACTCCAACTTCAGCTATTAATGTTCGAAATCGAACTGGCTTTACGCGATTAAATCCAGCCGTGTAATGAGTTTTCATCCTCGCACACACGCACACACTCTGTTTCTCTCTCTCTCTACACTAGGCTCCAGAGTTAAGTGAATTAAATCCACTTGGCAGGAAAGGAAGACGTGTGGTTCCGGAGTTGGATAGTTTCCGTAACTGGTCAAGGAAACACACGATGAGCTCACACTTGTGGGCCAGTGTAAAGGTAGCTTTTAATCTAACTGCAACCGAGTGTCCACTTTAACAGCGTTTAGTGTTTTCCAGCATTCCAACGAGCAAAAAGTAAAGGAAAAAAGAATGAAATAACGATGATTCTCTCAAGACTTTCCCTTGGCCTTTTGATAAAACATTACGGGACACTTTCGCAGGAGCTGTGTATTTAGGTATACGTATAGTTATATACACGTAAATAAAATCGGAGACGACAGTTTCCGGCAAGAAAATCTTGCATTACGGAAGCAGTGGGCCACTATTAAAACGATCTTGCTAGCGTAAGCGTAGAAAACGAAGGTAGCATTAGTCAAGCAGTGTGACAGTCTTATCTTCTCTGGCGTAGCTGGTGCTACACAGCCGCTGCCTCTCTGCGTTTCGCGAAATAGTCTTCCACATTTATATTTATACATGTAGAGATTCGACCAGACGAACCTATATTTGCATTTCATAGAAGCTGCTCCGCGATACGCGCAAAGCCTAAGCTCGCTTAGCTTTTCAGCGTTTATGTCTATACGAGTGATGAAAAAGAAGCAATGACGCGCGTCACCATGCACCCGATGCGACGAAGTTGCAGCAGAAGAGGTGCACGCGTTGCTTACGAGGTAACGCAATCGAAACGAAGGAGGTCGATTCTCGTGAATTGTGCACGAGGGTTGTGCTGAGATATGTGCAGAATAGCGATGCAAGGCCTCTGGGCTTTGAAGGAAGAGCGTGTAATGGCACGCTTCGCTGGCACGATCTAAGCGGAAGATTAACGCGCGCGACGAAGGGCGAACTCACGATAATTATCTGGATATGCCGTTGTGCGTTCGGTGCATACGCACTCCGGCTAATACTCGCGAGATCGGATAAATGGTATCTCGGCCCGGCGCGATATAGATCCGCCAAAGAGATGAAACTATCGACTCCATCTTCCATTCGCACTGACGTCACGTGTCGTGGCATGTCGTACGTTATGCAACGCCAACGCACGACAAACGGCGCTCCCGTCGGCAAAAGTGATTTCACGCTTGTACGATATTCAGCTAAGATAAACGCATCGATCCTCTCCATCCTCTTATAACTGCCCTCGCACAATTTCTGATTATACCGCCCTTTCAAAGAAATATATATATATCGACTTTTTCTATATACATTAACCGGAACTTGCAAAGTCCTTCACGCATTTCGCTCGCTTCAAATATAATATATATATATATATATATGCCTGTTTTCTCTCTCCATTGATGCTATACGTCGGAATATCTCAGATTCTTTCACGTACACACTTGCGCTATATCAGTCTTTACTCCGAAGAAGTTTTTCGTTTATCGGAGTTGGTATACGTGTCTCGACATACCACGTGAAAAATTACGATCGAGAATTTGCCGTAAAATTTTCATAGGAAATTTCACAAATTTTCTTCAATTTTTTCAACGTTTACGATGTGCATCGGTTTTTCTCTTTATTTGATACACAAATATGGTTTCAGCATTTCGATTTAATCGCAGCAAATCGATGCAATAATTTTGCACAATAATCCATGAGCCGTGCGACAAAGCCTATGGTAATTGCTCGCGCAATGATCTCGTATCTCTGATAAAGCGATAAAATTCTTATCTGGGGCTTCTCAGCAAATTTTCCGTTCTTACAGAGCGCGGTGCTTTGGTCGACTGCGGAGGAAGAACCGAGGAATCGTTTTGAAAACTCTGTTACAGCTTTTCAAGAGCAGCTTGTGGCTATTGAAAGGAAAACACGCGAACGTGAGAATGTCGTTTACCCACCTCAGCCTCTCGTCTCATTTCTTATTGAGAATTGGGATGGCTTCTGGCTTTCCACTGCAAATGTTAGCGAATAGTAAAATCGAATGCAGCCAATGATCATTGGACGGGCAGAGTTGGCATAAGATGGTTCGAATCAGTAAATATATATATACGTACGTTAAAAAACATTACTCAGCTATATTATTTTTCTATATATATATACGTATATTACGTCATAGGGGAACGTTAGACGATACGATGCAACAGGTAATCGATACGATGACACTTGTCGAATGACGGGTCTGAAAATAAAGTATCGATCCTCGTAGGGGCGATTAACGCGGCTTTCCGCAAATGTTCTTGCTGGCTGTTACTGGTTACGCGTCAGCGCACATGAATAAACGTAAATCAGTCGGTTGCGAGTGGCACGTGGGTGGACAACTTCCGAGAGGACACAGTTTCACGCCGAATTATTTGCGGATGCGTATCTTCCTCTTTGACTCAAGCTTCTTCTCACACCCGAAGGCCTTGCTAACACTCTCGACAAACGAATTTTTAACGATCCACGTGCTGTGTAATCGAAGCAGCCCCAATCGGCGCAGGCGTGTCATTAAATTGTCAGGGTGTCCTAAAATTATCGAATTTCTTGCACAAATTGCACGCCCCGATTGTTCCACTTGTCTATTTTCGTGCCACAAGCGGATCAACAATGTAGTACTGTTATGTGTGGTATAGGGAAGAGAGAGGATTTATTACAGGGAGTGATAGAAAATTGCCATTCAAAGGCTATTCGCAATTAATTATTGGTCGGCTGGATAAGAGGAATAAGAGAGCGATTGGTTATGCGAGCGATGCTCTTTCTCTTTCCTCTCTTTGTACCTCGACGATGAAGCAAATCGCCGACCAAGAACACAAGATGAATGTAATAAGAGCGAGACAAATTCTGATTTGTCACGCGACACGCATTATCTACTATGAATTACTTCGTGGGAATGGCAAACATGAATCTGCTTATCGTAGGTTATGACGAACGCCTTCTTTCTTATTTTTCATAAATTCTCCCCTCTCCCCCTCTATGTCAGTAATATTTACGCTATATTCAGGGATTATATACCACACAATACTCTTCTATCCTCTTCATTCTTTCCTCGTTTTTCCCTTTTTACGATAAAAATACAGTGTATATATATGTGCAGTGTTTTTTAACATTAAAGCCATCACTGCAGTTAATCATGATTTTTAAGCGCCAATTCTATGCTATTGGAAATTGAATTATTGGTCCTTTGTCGCTAATCTCGTTAACGATAAAAGCCCTGAAGCCAAATAATCAATTTCCGTTAACAACGCTTCCACGTAAAATCTACGACTCGATTAAGACAGCTCAGCTTGGAATGTTTAAAACTTACCTTTTCAGGATTCCTATTTTTAGGATAAACAATTTTCCAAGTAAGAGAAAGAATTTAAACTGATGAAATAATTAAGTGAATATTTGAGAAAGAAAGGAAAACCTTTATTGCGCAAATTCTTCACATAGTTTGATATAATTTTGCAGATTATCTGGAGTACTCTGCTCTATGAGCGCAGATATTTTTAATTTACGTTGACGCTGAATATGCCAAGAATGCGCACATATGTAAATATCAGGCTTGTATGAACTACTTTCGTAGAAACATTTTATGGCACTACATGAGAACCTTTTCTCCCGTCGCTTATTGAAACTGCATTTCTAATAAAGGACAGCATAATATTATAAATATGTTTTTATTGAAATACCTCCTATAGTACTCGACTGCATAGTAAAAATGGAAGATTATATATAAATAACTAACGTGAAAATAAAAGTGAATATACCAAGTAATCCAATGTTCGATTCTTCGTGCTTGATTTTAATCGACGAAACAATAAAGTTTGGATGAGAAGTTTGCTAAAATAATTTGCACCGTCTTTGAGGCTAATGAACAATGCAACTCTTTTGCTGCAATAATTAGGGACAAACGCGACTATTATAGAAAACTTTCACATAGTCAATTGTGTTTCCGCGTTGCGTCGTCGCCGCCATGCACCGAAGATAGAATTCTCGAATTGAATTTTGCTCATTAAACGCTGCGAATGTTTCGGCACGATATTCCGTGTAGTTAGATTTTATTCGGTAATAAATTTGAGCGAATCTGTAGGCTCTTACCGCAGTGGCATGGCACACGGTACACACACGCGGTGGTGCGGAATGGAAAACGACGACCTAGCACGAGGAGAAGGAAGAAGGAGGGGGGGGGGGGGGCAGTGTCGCTCGATGGTAGCGGCGGTAGTTTGGCGTGGATTTGTCGTTGTAATACATGCTAATAAACAGCTCGAACCTTTTTCCCCTGGTTTCTTGAAGAAATAAGCCAAGAGACTGCAGCGATTGGAATGGCAAGAGTTAAAAGGCAGAGGGGTCCTTTCGTGATTTTCTCCAGCCGAGGCGATACAGCCTGCAGTATGTGAGTCCCGAGGCGTAAGAATTCTGGCCCTGAACACAGGTGCAACTCGTTTCTCGCTCAAGCCACGGAAAACGGCCAATCGAATCATCTGATTAACGCGAGATGCTATATAGGCATGCGGCTTGAGGTGAGATAAAGATAAGTGGTCAAAGTCCTTCTCTCTTACCCAGGCTCAAATTAATTGAACAATCAGAACTCTTAAAGAAGAACACCGACGACCCTTTGGGAATTCTCGGACCTCGGAAATTCCTTTGTTACCACTGACAGACTAAAGAGCTATATAATTGTTAAGCGAATTCTTTGGACGCGAGAATATTTCAAAGACGATAAATAATTCAGATTATTACTTTATTCCTGTTTGAACGTAAGATGAATGAGAGAGGGGGGGGGGGGAGAGGGAGGGAAAAGTGAGAAAGCTAATTGCACGAGTGCCGGCGAGATTTTTGCAATGCATGTTCTCCACATCTGTTCAGTTTATTCTGGCAGTTTCTCGTTTTATTCCAAGCTCTCGAAGCTCTCGAGTTTTACCAAGTGCATAATCGTCTCCGCAAACGTACCATAGTTTAAGTGGCGGTAAAGCCAAGAGATAGCGACGGTCTTTGCCAGTCGGCCTCGTCGACTTGATGCGCCGTAAGTCGAATTCACATCGGAGATATAGCACCTCGTTTACGGAATGCACAGCCAAAGCTCGAGAACCAAGCCAGCTCCTCCTACTTTACTTGATACTCGTCATTGTATTAAATCACTGGCAACAGCAATGAAATTACTCTGCAAAACTAAATTAGACTCTCCGAATCTTTCTTCCGATGAAAGCATTTCTTTCCTCCCCATGAATCTTACAAACATTTCGTCTTTTCAAGCGTGTATCGATAAAGAGAAGAAAAATATAATAAAATTATAATTTCATAGAGATTTCATTAGCAGGGCTTACGAAAACTTGTGATATTACGCCGACTAAAGGAGCGGAATAAAATGATAATTTCGCTTGCAGAGAAAACACAAGTTAATGGTTGCTATGAGTACGGGAGATGATAATCGATGTTTTCCTTACTTATGGGAGGAATGGGGAAGATGTAGTACGTATATAACTGAGTGCGGTCGAAGGGCGTGCAAAATGGGCGGGGGGGGGGGGGGGGGGGGAGTTTGCATGGACAAAGAGTTTCAGCAGACTTTCACGTATATACACATGTTTGTATGTGTGTGTGTATAGTATATGCATAGTATACAGAGTGGAGTGCGGCGAGTGTTATCCAAGAGTATCCGTCGGATTTCGCGACGGAATTAAGTTGTCGAGAGATAGAAGCAGAGTTGGTCGTGTTATCGCGACACATGGATCGTTGGAGCGCGCGCGCCCACCTGCGCTATAGCTACACTCGCGCATCTTACCTTACAAGTACCTATTCCTTGTCCCTTGCGCGAAACCGTGCACACAACTGATTCAACGCTCGATCATATTATTTTCTTTTTTTTCCTTTTCATTCCCCCTTCGAGAAGTTTCTCTCTTTTTTCATCCGGAGACATAAATCTGGCTGCTCAGCTCTTTGCCAATTTGCCATTCCCATGCTCGCCCCTATGGAGTTGGCTTTATCGACGCGGCAAAAGAAACCTTAAATTCTTTACAAAGTAACATTAAACGCGTATACTAATTGTTTTTCTTTGAAAAAGGTAATTGGCGTTTTTCATACAGTGTGTTATTTGCAGTAACGCCAGGGATATTACTCGGCATGGAGGAAAGATTAACGTCGATCCACAGACACTATGTACCCTCTGCAATTAAAGCTATAGCGTCTCCTTCGCAAGAGAGATTAATCAAGCAGCAAATAATGGTAGTACGCGTGATTTGCTCCAGATTTTTAATTCAAGTCGTTGAGCGACTCGTCGCTTGTAATATCGCATGTCATGCCAGTGGAAAGCTTGTGAGAACGAGGTAGGTCGTCAGTCGTTCTCGAGTTACTGACATCGAGATAATAAAGTTAAATCCATCATTTAAAAGAAGGAAAGTCCCAGCTCGATATGACATTCCAGGAATGATCTCCCTTACCAGCTTCAGCAGTTTACGTGTGCGAGCAGTCCTTGGCATTGCGATACGAAAATCAATTTCCACTTATCATATTTTAAATCCTACTTGCCGCCGCGTGAAAGACGTCCATCTTCCAGAAATATTTCCAAGCTATTTTAACGAGTTTAGGAAAATTTGACGAATCCGCAGCTGCGATCCGATATATATATATATATATATACATATAAATTGGCGTAGGATTTCGAAAGCATCACTGTTGCTTTGGAGAAAGCTCTCGTACATAAGGGCTCGACGCAGTAGCAACTGGCTCGATGAACGCTAGTCGATTATTTCAATTACTGTCTTCATTACTTTGCGCGCTCACTCATGACGCTGGATTGGATAAATTCCGTTGCGAGAGAGTCTAGGCAGTAGGGTTCTCGTAAAGTAGCTGACTCCTACCGACAGGCTGCATCTCAGAGCTAGTGTGCGCTGCGTATATTTCGTCGTTCTATTTCTCATTCAGAGTCAAACACTTCGTCTTCCGCGCACCACTTTCCCTCCTCCTTTACTTTTAGCCATGCAGCCGAAGCGTCTTTTCGCTTTCCTTCTGGCTTATTTCTCTCACTGATTTTCCTCCTTCCAGCCGAAGTAAACTCCTCGTGCAAACGACGCAGAGTCATATACACTTTCCTACAGTTTGTGTTATCAAACTACCTGACGTTACTATTAGTTCAAATCTTACCGGTGTCGAAAGATTTCAGCTTCCGCACTTTGTCAGAGTCATGCTAATTTCATTTCTCTATGACTAAACTTTTCCTCGATTAGTCAACCGTTTCCAGAAGCAAATTTAACAAGTGTACACAAGCAGAGAGTTCTTGATAGATTTAGTGACCGTAAAAATTTATTGGACGAGAAGTCAGCGCGTCGATTTATTAAAAAGGCAAGCATTCTTACTTTTAAAAATCTCAACAGAAATGGAAATCGAAAATTCTTTCCTTATCACTTCTATCCTTTCTATCTCTCTAAGTTTATTCTCCTTATCATTTATGCTGCGCATTGTGCTATAAAGTTTTCTCGTTTAAAATCTATCAAAATCGATCATTCGAGAAAGTTCTCCAAACCGTGAATGTAAATCTTTTAATAAGTTTCTTTCGCTTTAATAATAATAACATGAATTTTTAATTTTACAATTACGCGTTACTGTGATAAAACTTTTAATTTAGCTCACCCTCATTAAGCGCAGAGGCCGTTAGAAATGTATTTCTTTTAAAGCTTATTCAACTTTAAACGAATGAAAATTCCATTAGTGTATTTACGAAATATAACATTTCAGGCATTTTTTTGTTGTACATTTCGTACCAATACGTTAGTATCGGGAGGAATACTTGAAAGAGAACGATGCTGGCTGAAGAGGTGAAATAATAGCCGGGGCATATTTTATTGCAGGAGAAAACAGTGAAGCGGAAAATAGTAGCGTTAATTCACAGACCCTTTAATTTCCACTTCAATTACCGCTTTCGCTACTTCGCACTCTTCTTATAGTCGTTGGATCGAATAAACTTGCGACTGACGCTGGGTAGGTCGTAAAATCGACTCGTACATCTGTTCCCTTTTATTTTTATCATGCTGGATGTTTCTGCAAATCCGTCGGATAATAACTGTCTCGTGGCACGAAAAAGTACTACTAGTGTCTCCGGTTGAAAATAAATTTTCCCGTAAGGTGATATCTCGGACCATTCTGAAAAATAATTCTTCGCTAAACAGCCGGAAGAATCTCGGCTTTGTACAAGCACGCAAAACACTGTTCTTCGTTACAGCACCCCCCCCCCTCCCTCTCCCTCCACCCCATCTCGTCCTTCTCCTGCTTTCCGCCTTCTATCTTCACTCCTCTTTAGCCGTTTTATTATCAAACTCCAAGTGAAAACGACACGCACATCTTTGTGTAATACCTGACCTCGCGCGTAAATACTACGCAGAGTTCAGGAGATTTTAAAATAATGTGAATAAAATAATTTGCATGGAAAAATAAATCCCGTGGATTTTGACCAGACGTCGCAGAGCTTGAGAATTGTTGGTAATTAGACCTCCCGGGACGTATATATAGTAGTTGGCAGCAGAAAAGGGATTCGCGTTTCGTTGCGCGTAAATAAAGTTAATATCAAAGGATTCTAGGGTTCGGGTAGGAAACAGTAGCACGATTTAAACAATTAACAAGGTGCTTCTCTCTCTCTCTCTTTAGCGAGCACGTCAACTCTTGTCGCAAGCGGAGTCTTTACGCCAAGTTCGTATCATGAATATCGTTTGCAGTCGCTTTGTGGAACGTGTCGTGTAAGGAGATGAAACGATGCTGATTAAAATGTTCGGTTCGTCGCACAAAAGTAGTCGATTTTAACGATATGTGCAGGAAAAAGCAAGAGGTTGAAAAAAAGAAATCTCATCGACAATTGGATTGAAAATTAATCGGATTTTGAGTTTTATACTGCAAAATTACGAAAAAGTCTGCAGATGACAGAGACGTAAAACGACGTAATTTGCCACTTTCATTTCCTTCGCTCTCCTCCATTATGTAAGATGGAATATATACTTCGAAGACTCAATTTCCTTGGTATGAAAATTCTTTCTAATCAGTAAGCACGACGATGCTTAATGAAAATGGTAAATGAGAGGTAAATAAAACTTCCGCTGGTACCCGGTAGCGTTAATTAAAATTTTTGGCACGACCGACGCTTTAGAAGAATGTGCAATGTGCCGCTTGAAACAACCGACCAAAGCATGCTCCCTCGGAAAAGGATGGGGGTAAGAATAATGGGGATTATCGTAACAGTACGAAGCGAACCATTTGCAGGAATTATTGCCTTTTCGCAGTTTTCTTGCCCGCAACTGCGAAACCATAAAATAGTCAAAAGCTTACTTCGTCCTTTCCATTTCCACACGGGGCATTGTTTAAATCGTATCTCATTAAATTTAAACTGCTGTTGGGATGAAAGAACAAGAATGCTTCGATAAGTTTGTGTCAATGAGATTAAAAGCATTTAATTCTCCAGTTTTCCAAACTGGATTATATTGAAATATAAAACTGATAAAGCGATTTGCAAAGGATAAAAAATGCCACTGATGTCTACCTCACTCTAAAATGTAGAGATTTCGCACTTGAGAGGATTTGTCCCACTTCCACGAAATTGTTAGAAGCTATTTGCAGGATTCTTTTTATCATATGCCAACGTTAAATAAAACTGTGGCAAATTGTGTAATTATCCTCTACCTCTGTTCATTACCGAGATTACTGTATCCGATTGCTTGTCCAGTAATGTTGAAGACATAATGTTTCCTTTTCTTCCCCCTAATTTCTTATGGCGCATTCCCTTCATCCATCAGCGGATTGCCCGTGCTTACACTGCGGCGAGTTTCCTTTCATCAAACGTCACACTTCTCCTTCACACATTTGCACGGAGACAAAGCCACGTACACTCCGCTCTACTTTATACATCGTCTCTGCACGATTAATTAAAATGCAAAACGCAACGAGATGCACACGTCCAGTAAGTAAATCTTATCTCTTTCGTGTTATTGATGATTGAAAAAAATTTTAACGAAGAAAGAAATATAAAAGAGCGAACAAAAAATAAAGTAAGTAACAAATTGGATAAAAAATTATAGCAAGTGATAAAGGAGCGATATTTTAATTCGGTCGTGCCCCAACAAGGTGATTTATTTGATAATAATTATAATATCGCAATTCGAGCACATTTGTCTCTGCAAGATACAGCGATAATCTTCCTCTAACACGTTACACCGTGTGATTATTCTGTGAATATTAATGTAATAATGACGTTCCCCGTCTTGTCGCGCAAATGATTTGCCTGCACTCCTTACTAGTCTTCCCTAACAGTCATGAGATAACTATTACTATCATCATAAACTCATATTAAAAAGCTCATGTGTATGGATTAAAATGTAGAGAATAATTTACAAAACCGTAGATTTAACATTCTCTTTTGAAAGAAAATATATTTTTTAAAAATCTTATCAAATGCTTGAAATCTAACCGCAAGAAACGAAAGGTTAAAATTTCATTAAGGAAAATTCTTATATAACTCGAATCATTGTCATAATTCAATTTGAATAACAGCATTTGTGAGAACTTTTAGAAATATAATAAATAAACACCTCAATCGTGTCGTTCGTTACATTACTATTTGCAATGTTCTTTTTACTGCATTCCTTCCTTCTCGTTCCCAAGACCAATAGCTCCTTACCACGCAACAGCTCCCCAGTTAATATATAGTGTGACCAAACAGATGCAATTACCCGAAAGGGAATAAATCAAAGCTGACTTGTGAAGGTGAGCTAAAAAGGTAATGCGTGAAATTCATCCAATTAAAACGGCATTATAATTCTGACAATTAATAAATAAGGGTCTCGTGGCGATAACGATCCGAATGTCGTTAAAGCACCGATTAAAAGCTTTTCGCGTAAATTGCTGGAAGTTTTATTACTTTGCCTCGATAACCTTGCACTTATACATAAAGAGGGGGAAATAAGACGACAAAGTGGGTAAAGGGCTGAAGAAAAGGGGGACAAATGGAAGCTGGATAAATTATTAGCTTGACTCATAATACGTATACAGAGAGACACAAAGAGACGCAAAGTGAAGTTGGGACACACGGACGCGCACAGATACATAGGCGCTTTGTAGAGAATCTTGTCGAAGGGAAGAAATGACCCTGGCTTTAGAGCAACGGCGGCAGCTCGTTTCTAGGATAAACGATCGAACGAAGTAGCGACCACGCCGTTTGTCAATGCCCCACGAGGACACAGGGAGACACAGAACCCAAGCGAGAGATATCTATACCAACTTAACGACACCACGTTCTTGGCTCGCGAAACTACGCTACTATAATTCTCTGCTTTATAAACAACCCTTGCCTGTAATAAGAGAAAGGGCTTCTCTACACATACCTCAAAAAGCACTCTTTTCAAATGAACAAATATTTATATGCAGAAACGAAAGAAATATTTGCTTTCTAGCTTGTACGAAATGATATTTAATCATTTATTTCGACACGATCCTTCGTAATAAATAATACGATGATGGTATGCACGAAATATAAATATCACTCGATATTAATTATAGCACGTGCATACCTTTTGTAAGAATAACAGTTTTTATGCACTTTTCGAAGATAAGCTTTTTTTATTAGTTGATTATAAGGCAATGGTTAGTGTAGCTTAATGATCTATAAATTGAACGAAGGAAGATCAATCGTTGGAGGGGGCCGGACTTGACATTTAGACGACAGTAATGATTCGCAATTTCAGCTATACTCGACTCGTCACTGCGGTATTTTCCGTGAACCATTAAGAATTTATATAACCCACCATACTACATTGATATTACTTTCTATACGTAATATATGTGTACAAAAATACTTGCTTGATATTTATAGAATGTGTTTGGATTAGCGACAAAAAGTCGGAGAAGATCGTTATTCAAGGATTTAAATAATAGATGAACCATTGTTTTAAATCTGACGTAAATCCGATTCGATCAATTATTAAAAGGTGGTTGTGCTTCCAAAAGTGTACGTACTAGAATATATAACGAGAGGCAAAATTGACTCATTTGCTTGATGATGTGCAAAGGTTCGATTATAACAAGTGTAGGTGTTGTAAATGTCGTTTTGAATGTGGAAGGTTGGAGGTGATTTACGTCTCCTTTTGCCTTCTCTTTCCAAATTTTGTGCTGGATTTCTTCAATTAGTAATCTTTAGTCAGAGGTCTTCGATATGTGTCTTTATTGTCTTGCCACAGTACTCGAGGCTAGCTTATTAACGTCTGATCTCACCTTTGCTTAGTGCCGTGAAACATAGCGGATACATAAGCATGGAGAGGGAAACTGTACACAATGTGTACTTACGATAGGTTTGTGTGAAGGGACGAAGAACATGTTTCAACAGTAGGTAAATTAAGATAAGCTTTTATCATTATCAACCGAGCGGCTGTCGGTTTACACTTTACAATCGCACTCGCACAATAATAACAAGTTGTTATTCATTTTTGTGCGCATGTTAATCTGGCACAACGGTAATTTGAACTTTGCCGGTGCATGTGCAATGATAAATAGTTGAATGGCCTCAATCTCCGATGTTCTAGGTGAGAGCACCGATCACGATGCATTCCTATCGCATACGCAAGCTTTTTCTTTATACCAGACATTCCATAACCGAACAGGTTAGGTCAAAGGATACTTGAAAAAAAATTCCAACTAATTCATCCTTGTGTTTTAACGAGCAATACGAGCAATTACAGTGTAATCCCCCGAGCTGTAACGCATCGATTAATTAATTGCACTGTACTGCATACTTTCACAGCAAATTACATTAAGCACTTCTCCAATGTTTTCTTTGGAACAAAGAAATATTTGTATCAGGGATAAATTCTAAAGGAAACGGTAAGCGTACGCGTATAATGAGACGAGAATTCCATCGAATGGGAAAATGGAATAACGAGCAAAGCGTTGTTCGTTGCAAAATGGTAAAGGGGACCCCGAAAGTTTTGACAAAACAATGAATTATATAGAAGCTCACTGGATTAAATGTTAAGTGACAACGAATTCATCTGTTGCCTTTTTGCAAGAGAAATGACAGCGCTAATTCCATTTACTTTATTCGCGCAAGGCATATATGAATAATGAAAGGGCTTATAAATGGTGACACGAATACTCGCTTAAAGCGCACTGTCATGTTACTTTTCGAATTTAGGAGTACGTAACACCCAGAATACAATACATGCGACCAACTGTAATTCATATTAATATATCATATACGTTGGTAAATGATCGTTGCGTGCATGCGCTTGTTTAAAACAGAAGCGTGTGATCGAGTGTTCTTTTCGAAAAGATTCGAAATCTTTATATTCACCATCAGCGCAACAGTCCAATAGATTCACCTGAAAAAGTTCAATCGAAACTTCTGAAATATACAGTACCTCGCTCAAATACATACGGAAACTTGAAAAATTCTAGGTATCGCAATCTTGCCAGGTTCACCATCAATTATCGTTGACATTAACGATATATATATATATATACATCCTTTTTGTTGATTTGCAAGTCTGCAAGGCATTACAAATAATTCAAACTTCGGACAAGAGTTCCACATCCGCTGAAATGGGGCAGCAGCTGCTCGATGTTGCCTCCCTTTTCTAGCGGCTTCCTTCATTCTTTTGCAGCGAGAGGCATGCATATGGATCGAGCGTCCCTCGACGTGGTCGCGTTCGCCACACGATTATTTCGGAAATGCGAGAAAATTAAGAATGCAGGTGGAAAAAAGAGAGCATAATAATTGGGACGACGAATGATCGAGGGTATTAAGCGATTCGATCAGTCTGAAATTTATTATTCCTAAAGGGGAAAGGAAGATGATTATCGAGCATTTTACTTCCGTGTGTGTTCAGTGGTGAATTAAAGATGATAGACGTTTTTGTCCTATGTATATGATATATACATAAATATCATGTGTACACATATATATATCGTTTTGAGTTTTGGAGATATTTGACATTTTTAAGCGGGAGGCCATTTTCTAGCATGATGGAAATTTTCGAAGGACGGTTAATCGATAGAGCTATTATTATACATATATATCTTGTCTGTATATCGATGCGCCTATATTATAGTTGTCATTAGTGCCAGTTGCGTAAACCGGTCGCGAAATACGTTCAAATAGGTTTGCGCGCATGTGTGCGACAGAGAGCGAGAGAGAGAGAGAGAGAGAGAGAGCGACGGTCGCGCAGTGAACGCGACAGAATGAAATGCAGCGGAAGGTACGGACGTTGAGCAATGATCGCATTTTCAGCGTACAATACCTGAACGAAGTGCACCGCAATTTCGGTAGCACAATAGTGAACCACGCTCCTTGATAATTCCCTTGATTCCATTTCATCGACGTTTACTCATCCACTCGGTGCAAAACTGCTTTCGCCAAGTGCGTTGTTCACCACTTCGACCTCGCCGTAATCGATCTTTTTTTTTACTCCTTCTTCGATACTCAACCTTTCCTTCGTTTCATCCAGCGACCAACCACTGAAATGACGAACAGCTTCAAAATACTACTGCATTGACGTTTACTTTGCACTGTAAAAAACGTTTGTAAAATTATGCTGACAGTCGTGGACTGCTTTACAACCCACGACTGTCGAAATAAATTTACATTGGACCGCAAAATGCCAACTCAAAGATTTGTTTTAAACTGATTACTTCTATAAAATATCTTAACAATTTAAACTTGGCGACCATGTATAAATTTAGAGTGATTCATAGTCTCTCTTATATCTAATTTTTGCCATATTAAAACGTAACTGCGCCACTGTGATGGGTTTTTTCTTAGACCGATCATTTTTCCCCGTTCTCCCCTACTATAAAATTGTCGCGAAATTAAAAGTGGTTATTTACAACGACAGTCATGGGTTGCAAAGTTAGGACATTACTGTCGTTGTAATATTACAACAAAAATTCTACTTTGTACGCTATATTTTTCATTACTCCAGAATTTATTCCACGCATCCGTTTTGTCAATCAAGTAAATAAATTGAAAAAGGTGGTTTTTTATATAAAAAATAAAAACAATAAAAGAAATAAGCGTGTATCGAAGGTAAACATCAATGTAACGAGTGTAGTAAACTCGCTGGAAGAAGGAGAAATGAAATGTGTGTGTGTGTGTGTGTGTTTGAGAGAGAGAGAGAACGATAAAAAAGCTAGGACCGATGGTATATGTGGGCATAAAAAATGTAAAACATCGTAAAAAATTGTTAATGTAGAACTGTCTTGTACAGAAAAGAGTTTCCCACAGTTGTGCATGGAATAGTAGTAAGACTATTTTGGACGTAGTTTACGTTTACGTTGACAAACAGAGTCAAATAATGCACATTGAATAATCTCAGGTTTGGACGTAGAGTAAACGACGAAATTTCGCAAATGCTTCGGTCACGTCAACAAGTTCAGAAACTCGTGTCTCGTCTGGCTAAAATAGTATTGCCTGGTATATTCTCGGTATTCGTCCACTGTCCAAGAGGGACCCTACCCTTCATCTCCTTTTCATAATAATTCTACGAAAGGGATGCTCCGGCGAGCATAAAGAATCGTGAGAAGGTAGCAGATGTCGTAGCCTGCATTATTGAACCAAGGAATTATGGAAGTAACCAGTCTGAAGTTTTCCAACGGAATGGAAACATCCGAAGAGCTGGCGCTTACCATCGCGTTCGAATGTTCAGCCAATCGAATGTAATCAAAAATAATATGCCAACGCGTTGCTGGCTCTTGAGAAAATCCATTTCTTTTACTTAACCAATGAAGAGACATTACCAACGTCGTGAGAAGTCGCATAAAGAAATCGTTTGCGTCCTTGAAGAATTATTTCATAAGAGCTGGATAATTGCCCGGTCTATCGGTCCAAAAACAATCAGCATTCAGGAGAGTATAGGACATGGATAAAAATAAAATGTAGTTTTAGTAATTGTTGTCGAGAGCGCGTTCGAAGAATCCGATTCAGCTTTTGCAGCTGTACAAAATAAGAAACAAATCGTCGGTTTACGACTTCGTACGCGTTCTTCTTAGCAGCAGCATCCAAAGAATCGCGTAAATGTCGCTAATGCACCTTGAGATTTCCTCGAAGAATTGTAAACTTAATAGCGATGTCCTTCAGGATTTATGATCCCCTTTGGTCGTATCGCAAGAAATCGACTTCTTATCGATCAGCAATTAATACAACCTAAATGAAAACAATTCCTTTCAGCTTTCATACAGCACTGGCTGTGTTTAATTATTGCAATGTCAATCACCCCCTCCCCCCCCCCCCCCCCCACCTATACCTCACTCATCCCTCTATCCTACATCACTTCTACACTCGACGCTGCGCACCCTCTCTACTTTAATTAACCAAAACTTATTTAAATATCAAAACTTTCTTCCTCAAACCGAAGACACTAACGCTCATCTTTATAATAGTTTTGGCTATTAATCATTGCATATTCCAGCGAGAGAAGAGTAAGGCCGTAAAAGTATACCGAGACTTTCCTAAGAATTTAACCAACTCTTACACATTTTATCTTTCTCGAGCGACATTGTTAACGCAATTCTCACTTGGATGCTTAGCACCGGATCGTTTCTACTTAACCGATTAAGTTTTGACTGGTGTGCGGAGGTCGCTGATCAATCATTTACTTCGAAGAGTGATCCAGTATCATCCATCTTACAGCTTAAGTTAACTCCAGCATCAATTCCTTTAAAGAAAAGATTAGTTGCGAAAAGAAGAAAAAAGAAAAACATTGGAAAGAGACGAAAGAGACTTTGGTTGGAAACAAACATTTTTTCGATGGTTCCAATTGATTAAAGTATGGCGACAATTAATAAAAATAGATTGGATTGTATTGGAGGAGAGATAACATGGTCGAAAGATTGGATATAAATCTAGAAGATAGGTAGGTAGATAGGTCGATAGCAGTGGATAGCGAGATTCGATATACGTACGTAGATATGTATATGTGGTGTGCGTGGGTGGACCAGAAGAACAGTTATTCAGGAGATGGAGAGAGATTTATATGTCGCATCGATTCGCGCGACGCTTCGCGAAACATCCACCACACGTATCAGCATAGGTATGGGTACAGTGCTGGCCACAGCCAAGCACGAACCATTCGATCCTGGAAAACGAGGTTGCGCCAGCTATAGATGCAAGGAGTTTTATTGGAAAATACTTCATGGAAAGTGTATGAAACACGCGAAACGACCACACAACTATACCACTTCTAATGCCCACATTGCAAATACCAATGCACAGAGGCTCGGTGGATTCGCCCGCTAGTACTCTATCGTCTTCTTATTTTTCTTTATCCTCAACGCGATCACTGTAAAAAACTATAAAAATCCTATAAATTGTATTTACGAGGTGCCTAGCCGTGATGCAACCCATGCACGCACGCTCTCAAACTGTGAGGTGCTGCTTACTCTTTACACCCACAGCCTTCGCTCACTCAAACAAACCATATTGCTGTTTTTAGGGTCAAAGTATGAGACAAAGATCTCTTAAATCTCTCGGCAAGACCGAAAACTGTCTTACTGCTATCATATAAATATTCTTTATTTCTCCATTATTTGCACCATTTATTATATTCGACTTTAATATAACCTTTCAAAGGCCTAAATGAATAAGCTGCGTGTAATTATTTTGTCAGTGCTTTAAATTTATAGCTTTGCAATTGTCACTTACCGTAAAAGAAGAAATTTCTATTAAATTTAATAAAGCACTGTAGCATGTCCATATTGCGTTCTATTCAAGATTTACTTTTTTACAGCACGTCCTATAAAATGCCACAACTTCAACTGATGTATCTCCATCTATACTGTATTCGGCGTTTCCAAGCACCATTTGTCACGTATATGCATATACCGTTCATTTTGAACATAGTGTCAAAATATAAAATAAAAATGTGAATGTTCGATATTCGATAACAAAAATATATATGTGCGCGATTATCAAAAAGAATATAAGGCAAATATCGTAAAATTTTCATTGGACAATGAAAATCATTCAAACCTTTCATGTTTAATTGCTACTTATAATTTTATTAAAACAAAATTAGCAGCGTTTGATCATTTTTGCCATATATATCCATGGTAAACATACGTCTTTGAAATAAGATCGATCTGACAAATGTGGTCCACTTTCGTTTGTTTGCTCAAAGCTATATAAACATGCACACATATGGGTTAGAGTATTAGTAAACGTGACACTAGTTAGTCGGGGTCACTGTGTGCGAAAGTATATCGTTTCGAAAGTCGAAGCAGGACGAATGACTCATTGACTTTCACCGTTCTTACTTTTCAAACATTAAGCGACAGCAGTCCTTGTTAGATGTAAAACGTGCGATTCACAAAGGTAGCTTTCACCAAAAGGAACACTTTTGCCAGTGTGATGAATTTAATTACTCGTGTTAATACGATTCATTTTACCACCTGAGCATTTTGCTCTCTTATAGAAATAACGTATTCCCAGCTGTACCATGGAACAAAAGATATACCGAATCTTTTAATGACCGAAATTAAAATATGATCTGTTCGACGTGACTCGGCAATTGAATAAGCAGAATAAAAATGATTCTCTCTCCATTGTTTAAAAAGTAATTTTACACGATCCGAGATAATTGAGGAATATCTATCAAGGAAGAAAATAAACTGGAGGATGTTTTGTGTGAGTGGACGAGGAGCATAACAAAAAAAGTAGCAAGTTGCATTCGAGGTTAATGCACCCGTAAAATGGTGTAAAAGGGCATAGAGGCCCTTGCTGAGTATTCGAGTAAGCAGGCGATTGACGGAGAGAAAGAGAAAGAGAAAGAGCTTAAAAAAGAAGAGGCCAACGGAGAAAAGATCCATTGACCTACTAACACACTTCCACTTATATTTTCAAGCAACGTTATCGGACATATCGAATCGACCACGCGAGGTTCAGTACCTACAACATTTCATCAGCCAAGACCGTACACAGCCTCGCTACATCTTCTTTTCATTCTTATTTTCACTTTTCTACACAACAATAGGCCATCTCTATCAATTCAGTGAGAGCCAAACGCAATTTTGAAGCTACCCAAGGGAATCGAGCGTTTTGTCATTAACCTTATCTCACGTTATTTTTTCGCGTAATAAATATATAGTAGAGCTGGATAGTACCTGGGAGGAAAAGAGGTGAGTGATATTATTGGAGAAGTGAAATGAGAAAAAACTAGGGGGAAATCTCCAGGGAGTGGAGAATAGATAGAGAAAAAAACAAATGGTTAGCCGTCCTTGTAGCGCGTTGATGAAGAGGAAGTTGAAAAGTATTTATTTCCGTACAATCCATTAATAAATATAGGGGTATTTATAAAATACCATATATATATATATATTGCTTCTGATTATATATTATAGATGTAAAAAAGCTATCGTGGAATAATGTTATAATCAGATTACTTCGTTATTAGCGTAGCTATTAATTTAAACGAGTTGACGACATGTATATACATATAAAGCTGTATTCCGATTCATAAAATTCATGGTTCATTTGTCTACTATATTGCAAAAGCGAGTTCTAAAAGCATTGAGCCAGACATTGGAAATTACCTAAATCTATTTCCATATCGATTTAACGTTTCGCTCAACGTCCGATGAAAGGCTGACATATTCGTAGCGCACAGTGCACAGACCGTTTCCGATATATTTCACCCTTATCGAGAGCCACCCTGTTTCCCTGAGTGAAAAAGTACGATCGTCAAGATTCTGTGGACGAACTTTGGCCATAACTCAACCCTTTCTATTACTTAAATTCTGTTACAGCTAAGTTATGCTATCCCCTTGAAAAGTTAATATTTCAAAAAATCCCAAATGGCCTAAATGAAAGGAATATATACGACGAGTGTAAAAATGAACATGCAAAATTCTGATGAAATATGATTTCCTTGATGCGAGTGGAAGTGAAAAGGAAGACGAAAAGTAACCTCGACTAATGAGTTCAAGTTGGTGAGTCATCCTCCTAATGGGCTGTATTTTTTACATATACACATAGGTAGAAGCGAGAAGCGAGAGAAGGACGTGTTCCGGTTATGTCGGGTCGTTCGAGTAACCCACATAGTAAATCGTTACGAGCGAAGGTGAGATACATCTTTTGTCCACTTTCGCTGTGAAGGTCATATGAAATCAAGTTTTTCAGCTTTCTTATAAACTCGAAAAACTTCCAAAAGTGATATAGGAATAATTTTCACTAAACCCAATATACTTTCTAATTTGAATATCTATATATTTGCGGTATATTCTAAGAAAATAAGAAAAATTATAATTAAAGAGGAAAATCTGAAATAATAAAGTGCGAGGAAAACTCGTTAGAAATTTACGCTTGCCAATGTGCTATTTGATAAAGATGAATTTCGCTTGATAAAGGAACGTATTCTCTTTCCCCCATCGGACAAAGTTAAGAGACATTTTTTCGACTTCTCCCCTTCTTATTATTCGCGCAGGCAACCATCTGTTGGATGCTTGTTACTCATGCTGTATCTCACTCGCGCCTTACTCGATGCAGAAAAGCAACTTAAAAAAGTCCCTAAGCCGATTATTCAGTTCCAAAGAGGAATTTCAATGGTAAAGCTGGGCAATTCTACTTTGGTTGGAATGAAGTGAATGGGAGGGTTATGTGCTACCAAAATCGAAGGCTAAATATAAGCTTTTCCATTAGTGATGCTTCGTGATCCCCGAAAGGTCTTTCCGGAGAATTAGATTTTCTCCTTTATTGGATACCTGTTTTCTTTGGTCAAAGCCCGTTGTTCTGGAGAGATAGTCTAGGTATAGGTACGGGTCGAGGTCATCACGAAGTGGCAACTCGTAGCACCGAGCGTGGCGACCACAGCAGCACAGCACAGCTAACTCAAGTAAGTTCGCTTTAATTCCTATACCCATCCGCCAATGCTAGACCAGACCGTGGAAAAATCCGGACCCGTAAATAATGTTTCCCTTTAAGTCCTGTTGAAGACAGGAGCAGCGGACGATCGGCTTAACGACTACAGTACAGCGATGGTGGTCTCTCTAATGTTTAACAGTCCAACAAAATGTGGGCCAAGGGAGGCCAATGAACCTTGGCCTCTTCTTCTCTCGCCACCGTTGATTCTGTGCTGATACGGCCCTCATGCTTCACGCACAATTAGAGTCTCGCCTTATATCGCCTACGCTCTTTCGGATATAACGAACAAGGGAAGAAACTTACAAAATTCTTCCGACCATACCTGTCCTCTCAACGCTTTTATATATAGTATACATTTCGTTGAAAATTCCCATCTCTTGCCTTTATTGAAATTTGCCTTTGGAAGAAAAAAAAAACAAGATTTGCTAGAAAGGATCCACGAGGAATGTTCAAGCAGTGAGGAGAACGATACAAGATGTGAAGAACGAATTGTGAGAAATTTTGATGTTGGATTAACTTCGGTGAAATAGCAATGTATGGAATTTTCCTATTTTCACGGAAAAGGAGCAATTTTGCGCTAAATGTGAATGGAGCTGAGCGGAAGACCTTCTTCGATCCCGAAGAGAAGCTCACCAATGCTTTCATCGTCGTCCTTCTCCGCGCTATTAAAGGTCTTCTCCCTTTGAGTTTCATTTGATATAACCACGGTGACGATCAAAGCTCTCGCTCAATACAATCAGGAATCGCTTGAGAAGTCACGCGTACCCCACGAAAGCTTTTCTTTTGGCCGTAAATTAAATAGAATAGAGCTTTGTATCAACATTGGGGATACTCGATGGAGAAACCCAAAGATTTAGTGAAATTAAAAAATCATTCGTTTCTCTTGGGACGAACACGCGTTGTTACGTGCCAATGGTAAGCTGACCCTTGGATGTCCATCGTGTCGGGATGAAAAAGTCACCGCCGAGTATCTACTTTACTCACTCGGTCCCGTTAGACGAGCTGTAACAATCAGAATCTAATCAGAGAGTAGCATCGGACATTCCGTTCACTCGACCTTGTCGTCCCGTACAAATTGTTCAAACGAAACGATAGCAATCGTTCTAACACCCCGGTACGTAGTACAAAGTTAATATTCCACCAATGTGCACTACACTAAAATTATAGTGTCAAACTGTCATTCGCCAATATCGACATTAAAATAAAAAAATTTGTATTTTTGTATAATTTTATTCTTCATTTCGGAATTTCATTAAATTTTTAATACTTATAGTATATATTGAGACTATAATATTGTTTTATTCTAGGCCTACAGCTATTAGAATGATGATCAGCAGCAACTCGTGCGCTTTCAGGTGAAACTAGAAAGTTTAATCAGAAAATAGATTTCTACCCAGTTATTTAACTAAGAAATTTAAAATTATCGTTCATTTAGCAACTGTACTAATTTGATTTAGTATGGGTATCTGTAAAGTATATATGTATTCGTACACTATAGCGAATCCTACTTGCTCAATTTATCGGATAGTAGCACACTGAAACAGTGGTTAAAGCAGATGAGTATTACACCTGCTGCACATTGTGCAAAATTTATTACAATCTATTCAGATTAATGCTTTCAATTAAAACTAAAAATTCAGTTGAAACTCTAGATAATTTTCAACTTATTTTTGCTTCAAAGATCTAGGAAACCGAAAGTTTAAATTTATGATAGAATAATAGAAGAGCATCAAGGACACCCAGCAATGTTTTAGTACAAAAGATCGAGGCTCTAAAAGAAGGAAAAAAATAAAATTGTTAGTAGTAATAAACTGATAGAAAAATTGAGCAGTTACGTAAACACGATCATTCCCTAGTTTGGCTTGCCAGAAGTATTCTCACTAGAGGCTCTAAACTATTTCAAAAGCTCAAGTTTGATTGAAAATAAGGCACAGGCTGCTCTTGAACTTTATGATCTCTTGCAGGAGCATAAACAGGTTGGTTGATACGATAAGAAGAAATTTACGACCCTAATCCATCGCGCGTGAAGGGTAACGATTAGACTGGAGGGTTTTTTCATCAAAATAATATTTTTTCAGGCCTTGAGGGGAAAGGTAGTTCTTGTCGGAGAGAGTAAAAGGCAATGGAGTGGGGATAACAGTGGCAATGCTGCTTGCAACAAAGCGATAAGAAAGTATAAGGCTAGTATAACGGTTATCACGACTTAGACTGCCCTTAATGACGTGATAAAAAATAATCAAATCAATTATTGGTAAGCCAGTATTAGTGTAAATCTGGCTCGTTTAACGTAGGTTCACTATACTGTAGATGAAACTCTTCGTGTATTCGACTTTGTAATCGCTTTGCAATATATTGCTTAAACATATATATATATATATATATATATATATATATATATATAGTTTTTTTAATACTATTATCCCATAGTAATATAGGTCACAATTATGTAAAAGGTATTAATTATGCAAGCTTCCGCTTTCAAACTACAGTATTAAACAACATAATTTCACAAGAGCGTTTCAATATTAATACTATCAATGTAGTTATTCCACGTATGTTTTAATTAATTAGGCACATATCAATAATATCAATATAATACTGATTAGACTGATACTTGACGCAATTATAGAATAATATCGGACAAGCGATAATTGTTCCATTAGTCTTGTCATTTAATTATATCAACATGCGAAAAAAGTGGTGGAGGGGAAAACTGGTTAACTAGAATTAAAAAAAAAACTGAAGAAAATAACTTTGCTGAAGCTCTATTGACATTTTTTCAACGTAATGTCAATCTTGCGGACGCAAGAGAAATTGAATTAGAATGCTACAAGTTAATTAAGAGGATGTAAGACATTTCATTAAAGGTACGTCTCACTTTTACTATCGGGATCATTGAATGTTAGCAGAGCACCATCGTGTCGGAATGGCATTTGATCGATCAATCCAACTGACGGACGAATGGACTAGACGAAGAATTGGATCACGAACAGCCTCGCCCACAGCGGTGGTTTATCTTTTTACCCGCTGCTTACGAGTTTTCTTCTTGTACGTAAAGAAACCTCGAGTTACGGAGCGCGGATGAAGGTAGACGAAGGTAACGGTGCTTGGCCCCTAGCATCCCCCCCCATCTCTCTCTCTCTCCCTCTCCCTCTCTTTCACTCACTCACTCTTCTCCTTTTTCACTCACCACCGATAACTCTCCGCTGACCCGATTTCCTGACATACTGTCGCCAACGATCTCACCCCACTATCACCATCACCATTACCATCACTATCTTCTCGTCGCCCCGTACTCATTCAGAGATACTTCTTTCCCATCCAATTCAATCATGGACTTTCACGATTTACCGTCAATTTTAATAATATAAATGCGCGGTAAGCTCTTTGACCTACCAAGCACCAATCCCTCATCTTTTATTGTAAAAGCCAACCATTAATCATGGCCAAAGTGCCATCAACTGAGGTTTTCTGTAATCAGCGAGACAGCTATTTTATTATATCTATACTCGTAAGTCAAATTTCAACGAAATATTTTCATGATCTTATTTTGGCATCGACACTGATTTTGTAAGATCTCTTCTATACAAATAATACATAAAAAATCCGGAAATGATTAAAAGCATTTCAAGTCCGTTAAAAAAGACTTCCATCGTGGGCTCTACTTTTTCTTTTCCCTTTAATTATTTTAAAGGAGATAACGCTGGTTTAAGTATAATAAAGAAGCTTTCAATCTTAATGGAGTATTCTTGTAGGGAGAGAAAAGCTTGAACGTTAAATCGCAAGGTTATAAAAGTTTTGTTTAATGACGTCTCCCGGATGAAGGCTGTAGTAGTATGGAGAACGCAGGGCATCGTGTCAAGTAGTCCCGCCACCAACAGACGAGCTCTAATTATGTTTCAGCAAGTTAAATACTTACCGATTAGATTTCGCGAGACGTGCTGACACACTAAACATCGGTATACGTACACGTAACAAGAAGTACAAACGAGCACGGACGTTTGCAATGTTCATTGATTCGAAGCTTCTTTGCGAAAATACCAGACGACGGCTCAGCAGAGACTTCGTAATGAGTAATCAGGTTGAAACGAGCAATTTTGTTTAGCAAACTCTTGTTCGATAGCTTCTTGCTAATACAAATAAATAGAAATTATACAAACGCTCCTCCAAGCTTCTCATATGCTACGCGTATATAGTTTCTAGTAAAGATATCGCACCACCTATACTATACATATTTATAAATAAACGTATGTCAATAAAATTTTCTCTGATAGCTATATATATAGATGCATGTGACAGACTTCCAACTGGTCTTTGTTCGCTAAACTTTTTACTTGAGTTTTCGTATCTTGCATTGAAGAAAAGTCCCTTTCCCCCTCTCGTGGCTCAAAGATTGCTTCCCGCGAGGACCACTTCCTTTTCAACGGTCTCCCTTCTCAAATTTCCCAAACGCACCGGGCCGATCTACCCGTTAGTAGTAATATATCACGCTACCTTTGCAAAAACATCCGGACATTGCGAAAGAAAATTCGATCTTGCTCGAAAGTTGTTGAAAGTTCAGGACTTACGGTGAGATTTACCCCTTTGAAAAAAGATACAGTTGGAAAGATGAAAGTTTTCGCGTTGCCGGATAAGATTTGAGATTTAAGAGCCATGAATTATTATACTATATATACATATATGAGAGTCAGAATCATACCTATATCGCGGCATGCTCCACCTTCGACCTTTCTCTTTAAACACGTTACATTCCCCGTACGAAGCTTTATGTATTGTCAACCTACGATCTCAGACCTCGGAATATATTCAAACCTAAAATAGATACGAAGCTGGCCTTCGTTCTCATAACCTTACAAACGAACTTGGTACTACGTGATTTGAATTTTTTAAGGTCACGCGAAAGGATTATCTCCATAATGTATTAAAAAATCTCAAGTTTACCAGCATGTTAAAATGTAGGTCGCGATAACAATATTTACATAATACTATTATCCAATAATTTTTCATCATATTCTTCATAGTCGCTCTTAGCGAAGAATACAAAATTGAAAAAGCAGCTCCGTTATAAAACGGACATAAAATATACATGAAGAGTTAAAATTGATTCTTTCGCGCGAATAATACGTAATTATATTTAGTTTTGGACTACGCGCGTTATCGGTTATTCCGTCTATCCAAGTAGAATCCTTTTTTGGACGAGATATACATATATAGCTGAATTCTCGTTTGCCAGACGTTGATTTTTTTTATTTTGGTGCAACTTTAACGATGCGCATGATTGAAGAAGAATTACGATCGCTGAGAGCCTCGAGGATGTTGTTCTGTTTTTGGCCGTCAGCTGATCATAATTAATCGAAAGGCTCCATTCCGAACCATTCGACACAGAGCCATATACATCCATTCTGACCTTTCTGGAAAAGAGTCTGCTTCGATGGCACGAGTAGAGTTCCGAAGATTTGGTACTGAGTGTTTCGAAATCCTCGCTTTCTGGATCAAGAGTGCAATTACTGGATTCAATCGTCCGGGAAATTGGCAGTGCTATCATATCGACGTAAGTGCAAGATGCGCGATGCATTCTTCGATTTATTGCTGCATTTAAAATTTAAAGTACCGGCTCACCGCGACTTATGAGAATGAGTACCTAGGATTGACATTCGCCTTCATACATTTCCTTATTGCCGCATTATCCCTTTAGGTTAGCCGAGTGCTAGCCGGTCTCCATAGTCCCACGGCTAATCTTTTCCAAGAACCCAGTGATCTAGATGGTCCATAAAGCTATGAGGATGCACGATGAAAGTGCAAATCATTGATTTGGAGGGATCCGAGAGGAAAGATTCGTACGATCCAAAGCCTCGCGAAGATACGGTAATTTCTGCTTGAAATAAAATTTCTGGAGAAATTGGTGTGATCGTTGTAGTGGTATTGGCAGGCGGAAATTCTTGCAAGTATGTCGATAAAAAGATCGTTGGTCTCTGCATTTAGGAAACCTTCTCTATCTTAAACCTATATACAGTAATAATAGATGCTAACGGATCGAGTCCACTTTACATTAATTTCCTATATTTTTCTAATTTCATCAGCTTTAATTTTCGCATGAAAAATATTCGTGAAACAATTAGGTGTAATAATCTAGGTATAAGTTCCAATTAGCACGTGCTATTAACGCTAATTGCTACGCTACACATTAAATATACGATAATTAAACTGAAACGGTCATGTACGGTGTGCGCATGGTTTACTAAGTAAAGACGGTCTAAAGAATAGGTTGTGCATAGTTAAACAAGTAAGTTCACGGGATTCCAGGTCAAGTATCGGGTGCCGAGTGGCGGGATTCGTTATTTATCCAAACAATTAGTATATAAGCGATTAGTAGTGCATGGAAGTTACAATGTGGCGTCCGTAGTAAAGCGAAGCGCGCGGCTAACGATAGTACCGTACGTGAGCCGGCACGAAGGACCACCAAGCGGAGCATAAACCGGCGTATAGCTACAGTCTCTCAGCATCCTTTCCACTCTTTCTTAATCGCAAAAGTCATTTCTCTTCTCTGCTCTCTCTCTCTCTCGTCTCAAGAGAGATCCTTTCCTCTTATTGTCATCCGATGCCAATAGCACATCCGACGCTGCTGATTGGCCGGTACGCGCTGGCCTCTCCTTCCGCTCTTAAACTTTTCCCGAGCCGACGTAGTTGGCTGGGTTATGTTGCCAAGGGTGGCACGTAACAGGCATAAAGCGATGAAAGCAATCTCAGCTCTGATCTCGTCGATGGTCCGTGCGGAACCAACGAACGAGCACATGCTAGCCACAAAGGACCACTATCCAACGTCCAAGGATGCTCATTTCAAGATATTCCCCAAAATAAAAACTTTTCTTCGACTTACACGCGGACTTTGATTGCACTGCGACCAAACTCGCCTCGCACGTTTCGCCCATTATATTTCATTAATAAATAAATCTAACGAGAAGGACGAGGAAACGCCGGAAAAGTGCTACAGTGCTTTCATCCCGTTGAAAGGTAAAACTGTTTAAGCAGTATCAACGTGAGTTTTCGCTCTCATCTTTCGCATTCCAAGGTCATTTTCCTCCGTCTTTTTTTTCCCCCTGTCACTTGTACATTCAATAATTCTACCGCCCCCACTCATCGTTTAAAACTGACACCGCAAGACATTCGGCACATAATCGAGACAGTACTCTTTTGTTTAATTAGCACAAAAGTTATAGCTATACATGTTTACCACCGCTAAATTTTCTAACCACACCTAGTTCCTTTAATTCTTTACTGAATCAAACTTCCGCTCTTCTTGTTTCTCCTTTAAGAGAAACCGCGAAGCTTCAGCAGCAACTTAATGACTTTCCTTCTCGTTAAGATATATCATTGCAGAAAAGCGAGTTAGTACATGCGGTGGTATGCACTTTCCGTAGAATCCTCGGCAAAGTGGTCGACTAATCTGCGGTACGCGTATGGAATACTTCATTGTAGCAACTTTGTAAAATCTTCGATGACGTAATGGATGCGCGTAGACCGGAAGAACGGCGAATAGTGCTTTAGCAGCGATTCAGAATTATAGTATCGGTCTTTGCGATTAATCTCCTCTCGGTATGCGTATATATATATATATGCTATATCGTAATTAATTTTATCAGCGTCCACTATGTAAAATAGGAATTAAAATGGCAAATGCGTATAGGAGAAAGAAAGAATGGCGGACGAGAGAATCTTTGAACGTTCCAGCCATGGTGTAATCTCATTCCCAATCGAGTGAGGTAAGAACGTTGACTCGGTCAACGTACTCGGTCGGTAACGAAGGAAATAGTGTAACCCCCTTTAAAACTATTTTCTACCGGGATTTCGCGCATCCGACCTACGACTAAATTACGCAAGAACATCGCAAAATGTCCTCTCACTTTTGAACGACCGCTTTGTCGTGACGAACGATCAGTTCGTTTTAATATACTGCCCAACTTCCGTCACTGCGAGTCTCTAAACTCTTCGTGACCTTTCCACAGACGAAACTCGTCCATTCAACATTTTGCACGCCTATGAATAATCGGGACGAATGAATTTTTAGCGGTATGATTAATATTTGCTCAAGACTGAAATTATTGCTTTGAAGCTGACGTATACAATGAGCTGTGTTATTGTATAGAAATTGTATCGACTTGGTTGCAATTTGTAGATCAGACTGTGTGTAGCTTATAGGCACGATGTAAGGATTTAGTTGGGATTTAAACGTGATACGCATAATCCGAGTGGAACACATAATGGAGCTAGTAGCATGTCGGTTACGAACAAGATTATGAATAAGCTTCCATATTCCAGACCTCCGCGTAGTACGTATATACATATATATATATATATATATATATATAGAATCATTGTATCGCAGGGACAAATTAGTTCTGAGTAATTCACAAGTTCAGGAGACTGAAACGAGTAAATTGCACGTTATATAATGCACGTTCGCTGCTATATATATTAATATCTTTAATAAATAGTTATTAATTTTTTTATAACAAAGTAATCTGTCAAACAAACGTTCCGATCTTACGACGAATCTTGAAATATTTCAATAATTGCTCAAATTTAATTTCAGTGTAGTCAGGGTAGAATTAACAAATTTTACGTATATGTATGAATGCACCGTTGGATAGCAACTAATTAAAATTAAAATAAATAGGTTGATTTTGGAAGAGAAGGATAACGCCTATCTCGGAATTATCCGTGAGACTGAGCAAATTACAGGTGGCGCTGAGCGATAACGTTATCGTGAACGGGGATAAATGCGCGAGGGAGGGTATTCTAGGTCATCCCTTTTCCTCGGCTCACAGGCTGATCCCAGTCAGTGACGGTAATGAGTCAACTCTGCTTTAATTGCTGATAGAACATACATCATTCACTCCTTCCTTTTTACTATCCGTCTATATACCTGATGTGATAATTCAATAGTAGTCGGTACGCATAAGTCTAATTACCTTCCTTTTCTCGCTGACTTGCTTCCACGTAAATAATCAGCGACACGAAGAACCTCTTTGAAGATTTAACCCCTTTACCGCGCTTTATAATTTGTATCTGAGTAAACGTATTCAAGCTCGTGCTAACTTTGTGCGAATATTTTTTTTAGAATTAGGTCAATTGAAATATTCCAGGTTTTAATAAATTTACCTGTGAAAATAACATTAATTAAAACCCTATAGGTAAAAAAGTTTTTAGCCGTCAAGTGGCCGAAGTTGAAATTCGTATTCGGTAGAAATTTTAACAATAAAAAGTATCTTACTGTATAATTTTTTAAACTGAGAACGTAAGGTATCAATCATCTGACTTTGTTGCTGTTTATAGACCAGTATGCCGAATCAGCGGTATCACGAAGTATAAGTACGTATATATACTATATACTTTATTAAAACATATACATTAAAGATGGAGACTGTTATTCATACGTCAGCGCGGTTGCAATAATTAGAGGGCGTCGAGGGTTGATTTATAATTTATGACTGGCGAAGCGAGGGAAAATATTGGAATTGGGACGTACATCTTTGGCCAAAGATAGGAGCGTTATAAATAAAACTAGTTCGATTCTGAATAAAACACTAAGGCAGCATAGATAGAGTAGGTATCGGGTTAGAATCGATCGATAAATGTGCAGTGGACAAGCGGACAAGTGACGTAATCTAGTGGCCCCAAAAGATTCTCTTCTCTTTTTCCTCCCCTACTCCACTGGACTCGCGTTACCCGTTTTTGCACCAGTGCAACGGTCTCCAGTGCAATTTCAGTTGGCCCGGATGCCATGGATCTGACACGTCTGTTTAAAGTGCCTCGATACTCGAAATGCTACCAATCCTTTATGCAATATGCAGTCTGACGAAAAAATTACTAACGCGAGTGCACAAGCTAAGTAATACAAAGTGAATTTTTCACGCAAATCCTGTGACACACATTTTTGGAAAACTTTATTCTTATACATATAACTTTTGGCAGAAATAAAAAATATTTGTTGACATATCATAAGAAAGAATAAGTTAACGAATATCACAGAGAACGGTTGCAATAATGAATAAACTTTTGAAATATACTATATAAACCAAACTGTAGTAATCTGTTTCAGGTGGAGTAAGTATTAAAGAGAGGAAAGTAGCAGGAAGAATTATCCGAAAAATATAGAAATACATTTAGGTTTTTGGCGAGGGTCTAATATAGGTTATCAGTAATGGTGAGATTGGTCGAGGGTTCCCTGCGACCACGTGGCGCAGAGCAGTAGCATGATAGCTTTGATTCCGAAATACGGTAGATAGAGGCAAAGTTTACGAGGTATTGGGATTATATCATATTTTATTATAGGAGCTGTTGCTTGCAGCTGATACCACCTGAAACTCACAGCTTTCCAATATTGGGTCTGAGGCAGGCAATCGCTGTCCCCGTGGAGCGCGTTTTTCGAAATCTGCCACGCTGGCAGCTTCCGTGTAAATGAAACGGTCCCACGGGATGGCATATATGAGAGGGTTAATTCGAATGTCGCTAAATTTCTCTTATCACGGATCGGAGAGAGTCCTTTGTTCTTCAAGCGCGTTCGCGCGCGCGAATTAAGATGGAACATGCGGTTATGTTACGGTATATAGGTACAAAGAGTAATGGCGGTAACCTGAAATACGTGGAGAGACGCGCTTGAACAACTCTAGGTTTGTGTGCGCTTTGTACTTTACGAGATGAAACGCGCAATATCAAATGCCTTCCAGCCAGTTGTCGTAAAGTTTAATGGCGGATTTGAAGAAACAGCGGTTAAGCGTAAGGGAAAGAAAGTGTTTTAACTCGGTCGTATTTGAAGCTGCGAAAAGATGTTTCATTCGTCACTCTTCACACGTACGCGCCTTTTAACACCTCCCCTCTTTCGCCCGTGTCACATATCGAAATGGCAGAAATGACGTTTATGGCCCAAAGCGTGCGATATGACAATGAATTCCATCCGTCTCATTGATCGCCTAATAATAGCCAGCTTAATCCTTTGTGAAGCTATGTACAGAGGAGGAGCGATCGCGTTATGCTGAATTTGCCACGGAGTATCACACATTACTCTCTCATTAATAATGTGCATTTACTTAGTTAAAGGCTCGATGGAAATTAATGTTTACATATATAAATCTAGCACACGCGACGCGCGGCGCGACTTATTGGCGAAGAACCATCCGAGATTGAGCAGAATTCTTCGGGCTGAGCAATTATTGGAGAAACGTGATACATCGAGCGTGTTCCTCGCAGGCAAGATAACTGGAGAATTCATCTAAAAGCGCGGAGAGTAAAATAATTAATCTGTAATATTATCAAGAAAATAAAGGTGGTCTTGGAGGGGCATGATCTTGTTTCGTGCGGCCGTGAGAGATTTATTGCTCCTCCGGACTCGATTTAATTAATGCACCGCAATATGAATATGCACGCGGGTTTATTCACGCATTTAAATAGTTGACGCATGCACGAAAGCCCGCGTGAAAAGGTAAGAGGAGGGAAGAATAGCGAAGAGAGAAGGCCCTGCTATACTTGCTCACGCGAGCTCGCGTTGCAGCAGCCGGAGTTTTATTTGCATGAATTATAAAATGGAGACTGCGAAAGCCGCTTTGCGTTACCGCGTTACCCCTTGCTAATAAATTCATGTAATTGCAGGAGCGCGAAAACGCTGCCGAACTTGTACTACGTTTCAACGACAAAGCGCTCTCGTTTTGTAAAGCGCCACATTTCCACCGCTCAACAAAACAAACAGTTTTCCGTTCTCGAAAAATCCCGTTCATGCTTCACAGGGGGGAGAAGGGGGAAGGCCCTTAGTGCCAGCGCCGGACGCTTAACCAATTTCAGGCATAAATATTCAACTAATTTCAAGAGAAAATTTTATGCTTCCTTATCAATTGGTAAAAGCCACGCTCGATCGGATGAACAAAAGATTAATGTTTCGAACTTTTGCTCTCAAATTTGATGAAAGCAAATCATTCTACATTGTTGTACCGCACGCGCATGAAAGAAAATTCCCTAAATTTGAAACGGCCGTTAAAAAAATTGCATTTTTTAACAATATAATTATTGAAGAACTCCGAAATATCAGCGTAGGCTTCATGATCCCAACATTTACCGTCTGAAGTTATTCCCATTTTGGTGCATTAGCTTTTGAATACAAAGGACACCCTTCTTATCACAATTATAAATATTAAATGAGAGAAATCATATACTTTTAGATAAATAAATGTTAAACATAATTTAAGTCTTCCGTTTTTTGTTCATGCAGTACAAGAGAAATATTTGTGTGCGATAGTTGGGGTGGTGTATACATAAAGTAAAATATATAATGATGCAAATACTTTCGAGGTATGAATAGAATATAATGTTTAATATATATAACAATATTATAACTAATTTTTATTTTCATTACCGGAAGAATAAAATAATTTCCTGCAATACATCAAATGTAGAGAAATGAGGATTAAGCCGTACAACATGATCAGCAACATACGAATAAATAACAGGTTGCTACTAATGTTTAAGAGTGTAAGATTAAAGCAAGTCGCGAACACGCGTCTGTTAGTCTCGTCCTTTGCTCCTACCATGTACTCGTCTGACGTCTATACATATTTACTATATAACTTATACAGAAACACTGATTGCGTCCCATGCTAACTGCTATCCGGTGATTTGAGGACTTCCCTAAATTGAAAGTTACAAAAGCAACTGGTATACCTTCAGATTCTTTTTGATCCTCGACGTTGAATTTCAGCTTTGCCCATTTATATAAAATACTCTTTGCTCGAACTCTCTTGCATCCGTTGTTCGAAAATTAATTAATTTTCATAACTTATTAAAATTGCGAGATTTTCGATCGGTATGTGAGAACTTCTCGTGAGAACTTCTCCTTGTGTGCTTAGAAGATAGAGAAAATGTGAAATAAAAAAACACTTGATGAAACGACAGGTAACAGAAACATGCTACTGCAAGTGGATCGACGTACTTTTAACGATTCCAGACAAAACTTGTTTCCTGTGTAGAATCAATAATGCGCCGAGAGATGGTTGTATATAAAAGCGAAAAGGAAATTTCCTGAAAGTCCCATAAGTTCTGGGAAAGCTGGAAGGCCTTCGTTGATATACATGCATATACATCAATAAACTGGAAACGGGAGAACAACAACCTGCAGTCGAGACACTCAACTGTGAGAGAATCAACGCATTCTTATATAGAGTTGACGAATGCCTCATGCTGCAGATGGCATTGTTTGAAAAATCCACTCCAAACTTTCAACTAAATTCTGTAGACTACTTTTATATTGCCATTGGATTACCTTATCCAATTATCTACTCTACACGATTCAGAGCTTAAATTAAATGTAAATGTAATTACTCAACGTACTCTCAATTTGCAAACGTTTCTCGCTATACCCAATTCTGAACATTCTTATCCAGATGTTATAAATTATGAATTAAGGAGATTTTCCGGGGAAATATCTAAGTTTGTAAAGTCATGTACTACTGTATTTCTCACTATTTTAATTTAACTAACTCAGGAGAATTAATAGAGATCGAGCCTTATCATTAGGCTTCCTGCTTTTTATATTACAAACATTATTTGTAGCATTGCATCATTTTATGAAATCTACCAAACACGAATGTTACGTGTCTAATCATTCATACTAATAATACTGTTAAGAATCTGTTTTAATTATGGTAGCTAGCTTAATCATACCTGCAATTTTAAGCATTGGTTGTGTGGAGAAAAGTAGTTTTTAAGCGCATACCTGCAAATTAAAAATATTCATAATTAGTAAATATAAATATAACAGGGTTAAAAGCATAGATATTAAAGAGATTACAGTTAAACATATTTAATCTTGAGAAAAAAATGTTGAAGCTATTTATAAGAATTAATCTGTCTGACAGATGATTCATAGAAGTGCACAATGGTTTTTTTTTCTACTATCGACCTAGATCTAGCAAGTTTTTATCGATTTGTCCGTCAAAGCTAGTGCATTTCCAATGAGAAAACGGGCAATTCGCGAGATATTCACTTTGGCTCTGTAAAGGAAAGAAAGTAAGGGTGAACCATCAGTGTCGTTACACATAAGAATCAAATCTTTTTCTTTATACTCTGCAATTGACCAATTTACCACTGCTTTGAACTTCGTTGCAATATCTTCAAGAGATTTTCATCAAATTCTATTAGTCTTTTCGTAATGAACGATTGTCCTTGTTCCAATAAAAGCTTTATTACGGATCCAGAAGTGAAAAGTTTGAAGCTACACCAAACAGCTAAACAGATCGAGTGGGTGTTTTAATTATTTTTAATGGATTTTGCTGTAGACTTTTATCGGAGTTGAAACATGAAGGACGTTAATAAACGCTGGACACAGTTCATGTCTTCGAATGACTGACGTTATTTTCCAAACAGATTTGACTCTCAACCCTGTTTCCACTTGAGATTTCAAGTGTGTACTCTTGCTCTTAATCCTTCCTAATTAGACTGTTACCAACTTGCGTCCGCTGTAGGAACAAATTACGTTCCTTGACAGAAAATACTCCATCCGTTTAAATTGAATAAACTTTTATGGTGCTGCACTAGAAATTGCATAATGATTTGACAGTTCCTTTACAAAGTTTCATTCGATACTGACATTGATCAGCATAGTTATTTGACTGTAGGAAGAATTGGGAGAGCTACAGGTTATTAATAGATATCTATCGGTGACACGAAGGGGCACAAAGAAAATAAAAATTGTCGCATATGAGCCGAGTCACCTGATGTATAAATCGTTAGAGTGTAGCAATACGCGGAGTGAAGCAATTTTGTAAGCGACTCTGGATGGATCTTGTTACGCGGAGTCCATAAACGTGACTAATGGGCTCATCCTTCGCTATTGCATATTGAACAGCATCTGCATGCATATTCTCTATGGTGATCGTAAGTTACGCGATATGGAAATGCGGGCTCTCGTATTCCCGAGGACAAAAGCGGACAACTTTATCGAAACATCGCTATTGAAGGGACCATACGGATTGGCTTATCTAAAACTGCTAGTGCAGTCGTGAGTATCAATTATCCAACAGCGAGAAATATTAAGTGATATTTGAAACAAATTGTCCATTCTTCGAAACAAACAATTAACTGTATTCTACCGATCCTTTGAAAAATTTGCAATTTATAGCATCAGTGTCATCCTGGATGCGTGCGATAAAGGACTAAAATTATCCTGGTAATCTAGCCATCTACCAATTTACCAAATTGATCCGGGCTTTTGTCCCTCGATTTCATTGTCACCGTTCTCTGTCAATGCCACTCCTCTCAGATGCAAATTTCTTGCACTAATTTAAATACAATGCACGGAAACTTTCATTGTATCAAGCCTTTCTATCTGTATGTTCCATATGCAGATATAAATTTCTTTCCATTCAGGTATATTGCACGTGCCTCACTTTGACCGTCTTCGTGAAAGATGCATCAAAGTACCAAGAGAACGAGATTTTTTATCAATCTTTTATATATAATAATCATGACTTATGCTTCAAAGTGTTACATGCTTTATTTATCTCTTTAGGCATCCCTCATTGAGAATCGCACAGTGCTAAGGATATCCTACAGCAACTGCGAAATGCACGTAAAATACTGAGGTTTGACTCCCCCCTCCATCCTCTTTCTATATAGCGTCCATTTGAGTCACGATCCATCACGCAGATAACACTTGAGGATTTTTGATGTTCAGGGTGAATCTTTTTCCTCGGTATAATGTACGACAGATTCTTTGAAGCCCGCGTCTACCTTTCGAGCGCTAAAAGCTTTATTTGCTACATCAAGCTTTCCACTCCCTGCGCGAAACTTTATAGCACGTGCTAAAAATCATGGGAAATATCATTAAATATTAAAATATATTACTGATCCCCCAAGCTTTGGATGAACTGTAAAATGGAATTTTTTAAAAGAAATGAGGAACGAGGTATAGTCTTGTTGTGTCAAAGTTACTAAAGCATAGCATTTTAATGGTTCTCGCGTTCGTGACTCTGATAACAGTAGAGAAATCGTTCAAAGCGGAATTATATTTCCGTGAATCGTCAATAATTAGCAAGATGCGTAAACAATAGTTGATTGATACACGTTCCAACCGGTAAAAATAATTCTTCTTCTCGACAGTGTCAGTCACAATGCAGCATTCAAACTGGGTAAAAGAATCTGCAGTACAATTTCGTCTTTGCTTGCATACTCTGTGAGCTGTCTGAGAGAGGGGGGTGGGGGGAGGGGTAGGAGAAGAATTTGGTTCAGTCTGTTCCCTTATTCCGACAGCATTTGTATAATAAGCTGCCGGTTACTAGAACGTTATAGTAATCCCTGGCCCACTTTGACGCTTAACCACAGAATGGACCCCAGAGACCTTGCATCAAACGCCAAACACAGCTGCGATAATAAACACCGCCATTTCAAAGCTTACGGTACCTTATACGTTCATTCGGTATGATGCATGATAATTGTTGACAGAGGATGAGGAAAATTAAAACTTACGGTTTGATGTCGTAGCCACTTAAAAATCATGACTTCATCTACGGGCACAAAACTAGCAATCAAAAATCTCTCGTGCGGCACAGAGCATGTTGCATCGATAAACTTGACCAATTACGACAGAACGCGAATAAAACTTTTTGTTCGTAAGAACTAGTCGAGTTTCGCGCTTGAAAATTCAGGCTGAAAGTGTACGCGAGCGTCGCTAGACTTGTTGACTCGTCAGATGAGGATTGGAAGGTCTACGAGTATTAAGAGAACCGTGCACATGGCAGAGAAGCGTTGTCAGTAATCAGTCGTACCGGGGTAAATAGAGTGTTTGGGTTTTCGTGTTAAAGAGCCGAGCTTACACACGATGGCAAAGGTGATAGGAGTAAAATAAGTTGCATTATTTCTGCTTTGCCCCCTTTCCCCTTCCCTCTTCAGGCTCTTTAACACGCATACGGTCGTTTACGAATCGTTGCTGCAGTAGGTAAGACCACGAGAGTGCAAAGGGTCTCTGGTAATTGCACGATTACCGTTACTTCATGTTGTGTTTGGTCCCGATGATTAGACTTTACGACTCGTAAGATTTAAAACCAAATTTCTTCCAGCCATTCCTCACGCATTTGCCGCATTGAATATTTTGGCATCGTGCTTAGGAAATAATATACACGTGCGGGAGAAACACAAAACAATGGTGATGCAGGAAGCCAAAGTTATAATTTCGCCAGTCACAGCTATATCATTGTTGGGATTTTTGAAGAAAATTATATACACACTATAAAATAAGCTCCTATCACATTTGCCTAAAGTTTAGATCTTTCGTCACGCGACGGGGTGGTCTTAGAGCTGTGATAGCCGGCGATCTAAATTGATTATTTCGTATAATAATAATGTCAGAGTAAGTAGTGGCTCATTCGCTCAGTGCTTCGTGGATTAAGATCGCTCACTTATCGATATAATAAAGCGCGCGAGAAAAGTGCTTGCGAAACTTCCAAGCTATAATTAAATATTTATTTATAGAGGTAGCATGACTGCGCTCAATTGAGAATAATAATTTGGTGTTGGTAGGTAGATTCAAGCGCGAACTAGCCTAAGGGCTTTATTGAACTGTAATCTCCAGCGAGTATATACTTAAAAAGATTCGTGAATCACGTTTGCTTCTACTAATGGCACATTCTTCATTGCTGAATGAGCTATCGGTTAAGTTATATGTGTACAAGTCTGAACATAATAAACACACTATAACGGATCGCTAATACTCCTTATAGCTGTAAATTAAGGAAATTAAAGTGCGATAGAGCTATAAGCATGGTTCAACCGACTCAGCGATGGAATAAAAGAAAGGAAGAAGAGTGTCAACGGCAGATGTATCGAGATATGGTTTTCCAATTCGATTGCAGGGCGAACTTCCCGTTCCAATTTATTACGAGGATATCCGAACGTTAGATCGTACGTCCCGGGAAATAGCGTTATAGCCACAACCACGGAACCGATACCGTTGATTGGAAAAACTTTCCTCTAGTACGTCGAGGACATCAATTCCTTCGTGTCGAAGGGAAACGATCCGTCTTGCGTTCAAAAATAATTACGTTCTATCGTGTGTTTTCTAATCGACAAAATATGTCGATATATCTCCCCTATGTTTCTTAATTTCATTATACACTTTCATAACTTTCAATGATAATTCTCTCTTATAATAATTCCGTACGATTGGAAAGTTTAATCGCTGTAAATAGAATGTTACTTAAAGGATCAAAGTGTGATAAAGCGAATCGTCGAAATCTCTCACTCTCTCTCTCTCTCTCTCTCTCTCTTTAAGAGAGGTATATTGCATTACAGCAGGCTCCGAAGTAGAAAAGAGGCGGAAAGATGTAAATATGAAGGAAGTAGAGTACGTGAGAGGAAAAGGGGTGTGGGTGGAAGGTTAATATAACTCCATCGCGGTATGCACTGGTTGCGGTGGCTCCGACCACTACGTCAATGTGTCTGTTGCGGTACTAGAAGCCAGACAGCCAGCCTGATAGCTTCGACTACTAGCTGGACGCACACAGACGAGTCAGAGCGACTATACGTGCCGTGTACTTCGCAAATTAGCACCTTACATGAGCATACAAATAAGCCAGATGGCCACGTGCATACTCTACCCAGTACCCACTCAACTCCGCTCGGCAAACCTGACCTCCAGTCGCTTTATAGTCGAGCGTTAATAGCTCTGGAGCTTCGATCGTATTTCCAACAGCTTTAATAGATATTAATCATAACAACGATTAAAAAGCACCTACCATAATCCTATTAATAATTCTATTAGTAATCACATAATAATATTTAGTTCTCTCCCCGATAAAGTATCGAGTGAGAAAACTACAGAGATTTTCCGAGGAAACCAATCTACCAACCAGACTTAACATTCGAGATATCCGATAGTCACGACTCTTCCTTAATCGATGCAAAGTAATTTTAATCAAGGCTCAACATTTCACTTTGGACGTTCCCCCATTGGATCTTACCGATCGCTTGATTTGGTTGAATTTTACATTTCAGCAAGAGACAACTTGTACGATTTGGTCGATCGTGGTCTAATTAACACTGATTAATACTGGTCTTTGCGATACAATTAATTGAAAGGATCTGAGTAATTGATTAAATTTTACAAGATTATTGCGTTTGCAATTATTCTTTATTTTTCGACAATGGTGTTAATAAAAATTATGTGAAAGGTACTCTATTATTTATTTCAATTTCCTTTTATTAAGACTCAGTAGAATTACCGTTGTAAAACGCTATCGAGTTTTAAATAATACAATAGCAGTCAATATGCGTAGTTAGCGAAGTAGAGTGTTTAATAAATCGGTTTATGCGTATAGTTAAATATCGATGCACGGAACTGTTAGCTATAAAGATCTGGCCCACGATAGAAGGGCATTAACCTAGAGTGCAGAGAGAATTTTTCATTTTAACCATTTCCTCTCGTAAATAGCTACAAAAAAGACATTTATGATAGTCCCGTAATCATCAATCATGAATTTTGATTAGCAGAAGATCTTAATCGATAAAAATCTATTTACACAAAAGGAAGCAAATATTCTTGACACGACACAAGTTTCAACTATGCTTTAGCATTTCGCGGACTCCAATTTGATTAACACTAATTATTTTCACATTCCTAGTATGTATATGTATATATAAGCTATAAACATAAAAGAAATGTCGTTGAATAAAATGTTAATTACAAATAATTATTAATTCAAGAATAATCGTTGGTTTAAAATTGAAAATGCCCAAGTGATATTGAAGCGATCGATTGACATAAATATGTCATGCAGAGATGGAGCTCTATGTTGTGGAGATATATGCTCGTGGGGCAAGAAAAGTTGAAAATGTTTGGTGCCTGCGGTCGTTTCGTAGAGGAATAATACTAAAATCAATTTGCCAGTTAACGAGAGTACGACGATGGATGGTTAATGCTAGCTGCCATTAGCTCACGACGCTACACGACGCTATACGGTCCGTTGCTTGGTTAGAACTAAATAACCTTGTCCAGTGGACAGTTTCAATTTGCGTGTGGAGCGATTAAACGACCCTCTAACTGGCGGTCCCCATTTAGCTAGCTTTGAGGTGCGTACAGATCATGTTAATCGCATCAAACCGTTCATAGCAATCTAATAGTCAGCCCCTTTAAAGCGTCTCCAATCACTTTCCAACTATATCAACTTTGTCAGTTTCCTAATTGATACAATGCTCCGGAAAGAACGACAATGCATTTGACTGAATTACTATAAACTTTGTCCAGTGTTTCATGTTTCATTAACAATTAACCATAATTGATGCAGGGAGCTCTTGGTATGCACATACCGGTACCCATGATCTCGTATTACATTGAGAGAAGTAATAAAAGAGCACGCACAAACCAACCATCTCGAATTAACTTTGAGTTATAAACTTTCCTATTTTTTAAATGTTCAGTATTTTACGGAAAACCACTACGGTGCCATTTTCAACCTGCTGTATCTCAGAAACTATAATAAGGAATTTTCAGGCCGATGCATATACCAAAATGCTTAGAATTATGTCCTCTAGAGAACATATGAAAATTGCACCTTGACGTGGAATGGCACAAATATATTTCACCCTAAGAGAGAAAATCAAGTTTTTCAAGAATAATTTAAACTTCTTATTAAGAAAAATTCACGGGAAAAGACCAATAAGAGATAACTTATTTTTAAATAACGTATTATATTATTTTAAATTGCTCGGACGAAATATGAAAATATTAAAAGTTTATTATTCATGACTTTGATGAATTCAGTAGCAAAAATTGTGAAATGTTTTACAAAGTATAATTAATATAGTTGGGTAAAATAGTTTAACAGCACACCGCTTCAGATTTATATAAAGGCTCGTTCAATAACAGGTTTAATTTACTTAAAGAACGATTAACTTCTAGTCAGCAGCGTAGCCGAGTGAAATATCACGACCGTTCATTTAACCACTATTAAGACTACGAAAAAGAAAATACCGAATTTTACCAAATCACGATTACGTGCAGTCAGTCACATGCATAATATTGCCAATATGAAGTTTGATAAATTAAATTATCGTCTTTTGAACAAAAAGGCTGACTACATTAAAAGCGGTTAGACTAAATTAAGGGAATGGGAAAAGTAGGAAACATTGAGTTCGTTAAGTGACTCGAAATATAAATATTCGTCCCATGGATGAAATGAAATCGAGAATACAATCATGCGATAATTTGATTCTTTGGTTGAAAATACACATATAATTGGACAGGTTTTTTCTCGTGGACCAATTAGTCCTAGAATGGGTAAAATGTTATTATAGTATAAGCGCAAATTACTATTAATTCGTTTATTCGTCAGGTTTTCCCGTCTGCTTGGGAGGCCATAAGAAGATATCGGGACGTTTCATTAGATAGAACGGTTTCCAGGATAGGATTAGGTACTCGTCGTTCCTCCAACTTATAAGGGACTCAATCGCTTTTAAACAATGCGCAGAGAAAACTCGATAAGCCGAGTGGAAAGTCCTCCAATAGGGTTCAATTGAAAAAGAATCCTTTAAATCTAGCGAGTAATCAGTGCACTCGATTGTCAATTATTCTAATGAAACTGCAATTTTATTCCAATTCCAAAAAAATGTATATATCGCATTGATCTTATTGTATAAAATTCTTCAGGTGTTTTAAAAAGTTGCACGCACACTCTAGATTATAATGGAACAAAGTGGTGTACGCTAGGATTGATTACTTCGCCATTTCTCCAAATAAACAGCGACGAAATGTAGATATGGAAAAAGTTGAAGTATTACCGCAGAGTAGCTTTGAAATAGCAATAGGCGGTAAAGCTGAAGGAATTGGTAAAGCGAAGGAGTGTGATATCGCGTGCTACAGCATTTCAATTGAGAGATTGGCAAAGAAAGAAATTCGTGTATCGTCAAGCCAGCTGGAGTATCCTATCGTTTGTCTGACAGACGGTCAGATAACGGGAGGGCAACCTCTTGTGCCTGAGCAGCGTGATCCAGGCCACATTCAGGGGAATCTCCGTTCACTATCGAGCGCATTTGCCCGTACAGCATCACATTTTATCCAATACCGTATTACGTCTCCACCCAGCAGATACGCCAGCCAACAGTCAACCACTCCACTAAAAACAATTGTAAGGTAGCAGGATGAAACGAGGCCACTCCGTACAGCAACTTGTACAAGCCTTTCCTTATATCAACCATAAATATATGAGTATATTGCTGAAAATCTCCTTCGTACTGTTTGCCTTAAAACTAAAAAAAAACCTCTAAAACAGTATATTAATTATATAACCATGGTAAGATGAGCGTTTCATAATCAACATTTGTCTTACTTGAGTCGCTATAGGTGCGAAATAAAAAATAAAGGTTAATAATATGTTTTAGGTACTAAATAATAACTTAATTAAGGAAAAATAAATATCCACGTGCAGCATTGGGAGCAGAAAGAGCAACCATGCGAAGAACCTTTAGAGTATATGTAGTTATTGAAGCATAACTTTTTGGTGCGAGTAAGTCAAGTATCTTCGGTTACAATATTTTAAGCAGTCACCGTAGGGCGTAAGTGGTGTAATAAAGTTAACGTTTGGCAGATGAGTTAAAATCAAGAGGTTTCTTAAACATTCCTGCGGAGCACCGTAATTTCGTCCGAAACGGTTTAAGCAGTATTAGCGGTGGTAGTGATGGTGCCGGTGGCAGTAGTAGTAACAGTGGCAGAAGCAAGAGCAGTTGCAGGAGCAACATTTTACCAACGGTCTCCCTTGCTAAGGAAAATCCACTTTTCTTCCGAGAGTACTTAAGGCAAAGAAACGCGATAGGCCAAGCTAAGAGCTTCTCTGTTTTCGGAAGAGCGTTCTCTCCTCGGAATCCCAAAGTGAGGAGGATCCTCGGCAGAAGATATATATACAAATGCTCGTATACCTTGTAAGTGCACTCTTATACATGTACATGCTTCAGCCAAGACGGCAATGAGCTTTTTAAATCGTGCTTTCGGTGAGAATAAACGCCACCGAATGCGTGTCGTCGAACGAACAATTCACCGTTTATCACTCCCCGTTTTTCCTCTATCATATAGATACAAGTTTCTTCTTTGAAACTGTTGCACGGTACGACCTATTGCACAGGGTTTAATATTTTATACTCGATCAGCGTTTAGTCCTGTCACAAAAGTATTTTCGCAAAGTAGAATTATTTGTGCTAAAGAGTGATATAAAATTTTGTAAACGGGTCATCGATCGCAGCAGTACAGCCTGTATTTCATTAGAATTTGGTTGATCAGTATAAGTATAAACTGACATATTCTAATCAGCACAGTAGTACAAGCTTCGTTCGAAATAACAGTATTCTTAGTTATTATTTTATCTAAATCAATTTAAATAATATACGTATAATAAGATATCGTTGATTTCGAATTGAAATTAAGAAATGGTCGAGAATTGAAATATAGTTGAAGAACGACGATGCCGAGCGTTGATAGCGTGCGAGACAAAAGAATTAAAGAGGATTGAAAAAAGGAGGATGAAATAAATGCGCGGTAAGAAGAAAGTAGTTTAGCCATCTTGGCGTCTTCAATTTGCCGAATTACGCGCGGTACGAGAGAGCGTCGGTAAAAGCACCTCTCCCCCGACTTATCAGCAAAGTTACGCTCTAATTTTCCTTCCTCGCTTTCCTTTGTTTCCTATTCAGATCAATTTTTTCTTTCTTAGCAATCCTCTCTCTTACTTCCCTACTCATTCCCTACAGTCGAGAGCTTCCCGCGCGTTCACCTTTCTTCCCGCGAGATTCAATAACCGCGATAAATTTATTTCGCAGCTTATTCCCATCACTCTCGATTTTCCCAGCTGAATAGCACTTTTACATCGCTTCGTATTTGTTCCAGTGCGCTTAGCATAGAGGCAAATCTACGTTTTCCTTCTTTCCCTTGTAATTCTCTTCCATGAAAGGAGATCCTAATTTAAGCTTAAAAAAGTTGGCGACTATAATTAATCAAGAGCTAAATGAGAGAAGTAGAGGCACAATTTTGTCCAAACTTGGGCAACTTTATGCGTTGCTGAAAATAATCTTCTACTTTTATAATTCAAGACTAATGCTTTACAAGGACGGTAGGGGTTGCAGTAAAAATTTAAATCTCAAAGCGTAATTGTGGATAGAATTTTTAATTAAGAAATATATACCACGTTTAAATAGATTCAAGCTTAGTTTTAGAGGATTTTACTTTGATGTCTATGAATTAACTTGGATGGGATGCGAAGGATGAATAATGCGAGGATGACCACTATATAATTTTCATCAAGGGCTATTGGCTTTAAGCAGGACATCGTAAAGCACACGCCAGAGAATCGCAATCAAATTGATAATGATCCGTTTTATTCCTTAGTATCTCCGTCTGCGGGTTACGATGGGCAATGCTATGAAAATCTGAGTGTTCTTCCTGCTATAAATCCATCATTGAATCTATCGTTTGCAAGACTGTTTCACGGAAAGTAAACTTTAACTGCGAACACGAATCGCTAAAGCTCGTTTTCATTACTGTCCAATGTACTGCGTAATTGCATTATCTATACCAACTGCTTTCCTTCTCTTAAAATTGCTTTGTACCAGTTTACATCGATTTTAACCGTAGAGAAAAGCAAATATAGTTTAATGAAGAATATAATGGCCAAAAATTGGATGCATGTATAAATTTATTAATTAATCAAATATATATATATATATATATACTATAGCATCGCTGTTACTTTGAGGAAAATCAACGCTCAAGCAATAATTCACACAACGCTATAACTCATCTAACCTCTTATAAAGAAGCATCAGTGTTATAGACTCAGAGATAGAGTTTTGCTTAGTCATGCTTTTCCGTTCCCACCTAGCTGTGCACTTTAGAAAATTCAATCGAACCGTTTCGGATTCAGTGACGCATTCAATAATTCTCTGCGGAGCAAGTATAACAGTAAACCGTAGCACTATAGTTACGAGTGTTATTGGTAAACTGGAATAAAGCATTGCAGAAACTTGCCATTGAAAAGTACAAGTTTTTTACAACCATCTATTAATACAAAATGTTTCCCAATATATATATATATATATATATATACACACACAATTGATCAGATCGAATTCTGAGAAAGTTTTAAGAATTGGGTTACTGGAGCACCTTGTTTCGACGCTTTGGATCTTTGCCATAACGGTTGCCTAAAAATTAGTCAAGCTTTCTTACCATTGTAATTTTTCGAAAAAGATACATTGTACCGAGATTAAAATGTATGCTTATCGAATGTGTGGAGAATCGGTTATACGGCGAGGTCGAGGTCTTCTCATAAATCATTTTCGCTTGAAAATATCAAGTAGTCGCGTATAGAGACGAAAAAGAATTATATAACAAGAAAAAGAAAGAAAAGAGATAGGGAGAGAAACGGAGGAGGGGGGGGGGGTATAGCCAGGTTCAGCGTTAGATCGATTCAGGCAAGATGCTTCGTGCGAGTGTGTAACAGTCTTTTGAAAGAGAATTCCCTGTTTGGAGGAATCCTGTCTAGACTCTCCGTTAGTACCTTACTCACTTCCTCAGTCACTGTCTATTGGCCTTCGCAGACTTGCTGTTGCTCATCATTGACGGACTGTTCACCTAGCGCAAATAGGTCAGAGGTCAAGCTTCGTTCTCTGATCCAAGGAAGGGCATTATGGGAGTGAGACCAGCAATGTAGCTATACGTGGCCATTTCTCGCTTCGTGGTGGTGTAAATTGCTCTCCTCGTGTCGAGATGCTTCGACACGAACTGCCCTCTTGTCTATATCTCTCCTTCTCCCAGGCCCCGGCCTGAGCCACCTGCTGTTTGAAGAAGACAAATCCAGATGCCCGACTGCTGCTGTTGCAGCCGCTGCGAAGCTTCGTTCCCATTGGCTCGTTTCCGCATTCATTCGTCCACCAACTACCCCTTAATGAGTGCCAGCTAAGTCCGAATCTAACATTAATCACGACGAATCAATATTTATTTGGTCAAGTCAGTTGTGGGTAAATAAGTGTCACGAAACTAAATCAAACTGATTGGAACACGATTGACTGGCTGACCGAACGTGGTGATATAGCATGTATAAAGATTACCATGGCAACGCATCGACCCAGATACAGTTTCATATTTTTCAGATCGAAAAGAAAATCTCCTTTGAAATGGGGGATTACTACAAACGGATCGCGTCATTCGTTCACAGTCGTCAATCGTCATGTTGGTAATTTAAGCTGTAACGAAGAGTGATCGTGGTATATTATGATATGAATACATCGATATACGTATAACCTGACACCGCAAAAGGCTTCATTCACCCATAAAAAGTTTCGAATGACGTTTAATCTCCTATTCAAATCTATAAATATATATATGCTCCGTATTATCTATACCCGAAAACTCCCTTCATCTCGGTTCCAAAGTTGATAAATCATAGGCAAATTACGGTGTGGCATGAAACGATATAAGTATTATTACAATCGTGGAGCTTCCGCCTACTGTCCAAATGGGTATATATATATATATATATATATATATATATATATATATATATATATATATATATATATATATATATATAGGGTAGAGTTGTTCGGCTGTGGGACATGATCAGATTATTAGCGAATAGTTGCAAGCGATCATTTTGAAAAATCTAGCTGGTCACGATGAGCACATCGATCCCACGCCAATTGCGATCAAACGTTAACTCCCATCATCCTCCCTCCCGGTCTCACTCTCTTCTCGAGATGTTTCTACCGCGTAGAAGTTATGCGATCCGTTAAGTTGAAAAAAAGTCATGATAATTATAGCTGAAGCAGTCAATTAAGTCGGAAGTAAAACTGAAGAGATAGCTTAGTAAGATATCGGCTTTACTCGTCCCGTCCATAAAACTTGGAGGAAAGTACAGTTTGCGGAAAGATATTTGGCGCCAGTCCTTCTTTTACTCGCGGCTATGCAGCGTAGGAATCTCTCTTTATGCTTTTTCATAGAAGGCAGGAAGCCCCATCCTGAAGGCTACCCGCGTACCGAGGAAGTCCGCGCTTTGTTTCCGCCAAACCTGCTGATGTAAACGCCAACTTCTTCGACAGTAGGTGGGACGTTAGCCGATGTTCAACTTCGAGGAGCTGGAAGAAGTCGAAAGTACTTTCCAAGTTCTCCAGTGTTTCACCAAAGTCTTATACGTATTCTACAGCTGCACGAGATTTTCCCTCCAACAAGATTCATGACTTTTCGCTGCTTTTTTCATTTTTATATTTCTCCCCAATAATAAAGCAGACTTTCCAGATGTCTTGCTTAAAAATATTTTACGAATCCATTTGCAAGAAATGACAAAGGCTACAGGCTATGAGTATAAACCCGGGGGACCTGCGAGTATATTTTGTTCTGGCTTATAAAACTTCTGCAAAATGTAATTATAAAAGTAAAAGGATAATGCGCTGCAACACACATCAATTATAACAGTTTTGTAGACGCCACTCTGCCTAATTATAGAAAAAACAAAACAATACCAGAGCAAATAATCCGGCAAAGCGCGAAATTTAATTACGGCTAATTCGCACAAGATCCCAATTATAATTTCACTAATATTTTCAAGATTATATAGTTATAATTTCGTTACTTTTAATTTCTAAGCTTATTCATGAATATCATATTGTAACTGGCAGCTGTGGATAAAGTTCATTAAATAGAAAAAACTAATCAGCCTATTTATCAAAGAATATAATTATAAAGAATAAACATCAATTTCTTGAACAATTAGCGAATAAACCTTAGTAAATACAGGAGAAATCGTATTTTTAGCAAATTTTTCTTTTATCAGTATTGATCCATCGAACAACATAATTCTCTTTGTTAATATAATCTTCTTAACAATTTGTGCACGCGTCATGCTTTAGTACTGTGTTATATCGACTTTCTGGATTGTTACTGAAAGTGATTATAGGTTAACCATTCTATTGGATGTGATATTTTTGCACTTGTGTAAATACAGAATACAACAATTGGAGATCTCAGAACTTATATATCTTACCGAAATTCTTTATACTGGAAGGGGAGCTTACATTAATATACATTAGCGAACAATATACTAGAAATTGATACTGAAACCAGTTTACAATATGCGTTTTACGTGCCTTTTCGAATTACGAGATTAAACGCCGTAGGTAGGACATCGCGCTAGACTGCCAAATGGAGCGGAAACAGGTTTCGTCTAACGAACTCATCGGAAACCAGTCGTTTTCAAGGAACGATACAATAATTTCTCCCTTACCTGGCATCCACTGGAAATACATTACCTTCATTAAACACGCTTAAAAAGGATTTCGATAAGAGGTACCCTTCTGCCATCTTTATAACAATTCAAAATATCTCGTAGCTATAAATTCAATTTTTCACGATCATTCTTATTTCAACGCTATTGCACGCAGAAAACACAGTCGTTTCCAAGTATTTATGGTCCTACAATAGTATTATTTCTCTTCTAAACCCTTCCCTCTTGCAGAGAATAATTCATGCAATTAAATTTAATGAAATTATTAAGTCATTGGATTAAGAACGCTTTAATTTCTCATTTTGCAAAATAGAAAGTGAGAATCAATTGGATCGGCTAAATAATGGGTTAATTCCACTTTCTATTATGTGGTATAATTGCAATAAACAAAATTTATACCCCTTAATTTGAAATCCTAATAATGTTTAACGACGATTACTTATCCATCAAGTAGTATAAATATTATTTTACTCTTTCGACAAAACTATATATGTACCTGCCCACTGACAATCTGTCAATAATCGAACGTCGACAATTTCGGATTTAGGACTCAACACGCGTCAGAGAAATTTGGAGGGAAATAGAGTGATCCAGTATAAAACATGTGATAGTTGCACGAAAACCGTGGTATTTGTGCGAGAGGAAGTGCTGTGTCCAGAAAGGGTTTGATTTTTGACAAAGCCGTCAGTGTCCAGCAAAATAGGGCAATAAAGTTTTTGTCGTGCCATTGATGTAAAGCGGATTGAATTGTTGACGCGTGCACCCAGCTAGCTCCAGGGTGTAACTGTTATTATCACAAATACGTGGCGGTGAATGAAATTGGAGGACGGATCCAAGAGAACTACGTTATATACACTCTGTCTCGAGAACGAAGCATTTAATGCGTTCTCCATTCCTTATCTCACCTGGAATGAAACTAATGCGAATTACTTCCGTAATATTATTACTCTCCACTCTCCACTTAATATGCGTTTAACGCTCCACGCAAGATTTTCTTGACTTCTCGGAGAATTTACCCGAAAGTATATAAGAAGAAGCCTTACATTCACATTTCAAGTAATTTACCGCACACAAAGTTTATAGCAAATCTGTTAAGCTCGTTTTTATTTCTTTTTCACGCGATGAGCAAATACATTATTTTCACGGAGGACCTTGGCCAAGAAAAGGTGCAAGACATTATTATACATACATGGAAAGATATAGGTGGTTATAGTTACTCGTAAGTTAAGTATATGTATAAGCGTTAGAGAAATTGCACGAGCGGTGGGTGAAATAAGGCGAGTTTGCGAAGTGTAGATCATTATGGACGAATGACACGGTTGTCGCGCAAACGACACTCGAGTGAAAACTTGGGACGAAGCGGAAGCACATCCGTCGCTATTCAATTTGCCATTTCACTTTTTCCAAGGAAGGATATGCTTGTTAAAGGTGAGAGGTCCGATTAAGAGGGGGCAAAGGACTGAAGGAAGAGATGAGAGTAATAGAGGAGAGAGGGCAAAAAGAAATTTACGGTGCACCATTACGTCTGATGTACAAAAGTGATATGATCGCCATCATTTGTCTTCTCGGCGAGATTTCACTTGGGCTTATTTTACTATTCCACCTGCGTCACGAAACTTTCATGTTTATGAAATGGTTCGGCGCTTGCTTATAGGTGTAGTGGTATAGCAGGAATAACGTAAATCCTAAGAAGTGCAACGAGCCGGAGTTACGTTGTAAAATGCAAATCTTCCGATATGCAGACAGATTCAGCCAGTCTGAATAACTGTACATGGATATGCCGCTGTATCGGACTCTCTAAAAAGAGATCGGATTCAAAGAGGCCCTATATAGCTGCTATGTACGTACTTTAGATTATGAATTTTCCTCCATTTTATCAAATGAACTCCCCTTGGGAAGCAGCCCAATTGCCAACCAAATTCTCCAGAAAATTGAACCGATGAAAGGATAACGGCAAATTATCATTGACAAGCTATCGAAATGTTGAATCGTTGCTTATAGTCGTTCTTCGAATGATCCTGAGGTATCGTTAGAGATTTATTATTTTCGTCAAAATTTATGCAGACCAAATGGAACTTTCCTTGGATTATGATCCATTTGTAGCGAATTACTAAAATCTAGCGCGAGGACGAGGAAAGCCAAGCGATATATTACATTGCATTTTACATATATATATATATAAGTATATAGATGATATCGTAGCAAGCTGTGGCGACGAAATGCAATTAGATGCGAATTTGAGCGATGCGGGCCTATTTTGATCGAACTATACGAGGCAAACGATGCGGGCTTTGCCCAACTGATTGCCGGTAGATCCGTCCGTTGATTACCTTTGCGTGCGCCATTTTATAACGCGTTTTGATTCTACCTCTTTTGTCCTTTCTTCGCTCTCCTCTTATTTTATCGCTTGGACTAATTAATGTGACGAATGACTCTTCTTTTTGCTCTTCATTTTCTTCGAGTTTTTCACGCCACGAGAATGAGCCTTTCCGGCATTCCGAGCTTCGCAATCATTCCCAGATCCCTGTGACGTCTACAAATTCGTAATAAGACATGATTTATTCGTCTATTCATACGGGCACCATGCAAATGCACGAGCCTCCGGCGAGGACCTCTCCTGCTCCTTGTAAGACCCTTTCACCCTTTTAAGAACGAGCTATCTCGCTCACCCGTTCGCGCCTTCAAGACAAAGTGAAGCTGAAGTGCGTTATTCGAAAATAGCAAGAGAGAAATGGAGTATCACTTAGACGAGGTCACACATTCAACTCGCTCCATGAAAAATTGCACCAACCAAAGTGTATCACACATCCAATTCTATTATCACATCCTTGGAGCATTCTTTGAGCAATTTTTCCCACTGAAACAATACGCGACGACGAATCTCGGAAGCGAATCAAAATGCGGTAGAAATGATGTTAAAAAAGTGAAAGAGGTTCTTTTGCTGAAAAGGATCGTTTGAAAAGTGTATCCTCTCTCCCTTAAAAGGGAATGGCGTGTGCGTGGTAGAAACCAAGTATGCATGGGACTGGCGCGAGCACAATTTAAAAATAACTAATGGTATCGGGGGTGATGTTGGATGAATGTTCAAGAAACTCATTAGAATGCAAATTGTCGATGAATCTACTCTGGTAAAGCAGTCATTGGAAAAATTCTGCAACGAGCTCTTACTCTCTTCCGTTTCTCGCGTATAATTGATGAGAGCATCAAGAAGAAATCTGGAGACTACAGAAGCAAGAAATGATTTTTAATCGACGCTTCTTGAAACTTTTCTATTGCGCAATAAAGCGTAAATGCAATCGATATGATATAAACACGATTGGTCTCATTCCTCAATAACAAAACTATTACGATTTCAATGACCATGTAAACCATATAGTAAATGGAGCTTAGTTATGTATAAGGCTATTTCATTTAATAGGAAAAGTGACATTGGTTTCTTTAGATCCCAGCCACAGAATTGATTCATCGTTTTCACTACTGATTACGATCGATTCTGGATGAACTTATTTATTTTTCAACCGTAACGGCCTCGTGCGAGTAGCAGATCCACAGATGGCAACTGAATATATGCATGATCCACGTAACATATTCTATTAGTCATGCAATATTCTTCTCTCTCTCTCTCTCTCTTACTTTTTTCTCGCTATCAACATAATATAGTGATAAATTTAACGATAATTTCCAGAATCATTAATTAATGCTTCAACGGAGGAGCAGGGAACAATTAGATTTTGTTGTCATTATAGGTTGAATGATTAAGCCAGCTAGTCCCTTTGTGCAGCGAATGGTCCAGTATCTTGATAATAATTCCCAGGTATTCGATCGTGAGAGGATCGTAAATCACCTGGAAACAGATGTGCACGAGCGCAGACACAGACGCATGCAAGGCAGTAGTAATAGATAGTAGGCAGATAAAAGGCAGACAGAGTATAGTAACATTGCGGTTGGACGAAACGCGTTACGCGCTTAGTTGCTTATCTAATGATAATCGATAAACTGGCGTTAACATGGATTTTTGAACGAACGGTGTGCATCGGCCATCATCCGATTTGCCTCTCCCAAGGAATCGGTTTGATTATTCAACAGATAGCAATATCGTTAAGCACTCGATCGCTAATAAAGCTGGCTGATGCAAGCCCAAAGGCTACCAAGAAACTTGCCGATTTTTCATCTCAAAAGAGCAACGAACCTTACAGAGACTTTCAATCTTCGAACGAATCGCTATCATTTATCGTGGCAAGATATCGACGTGGATGAAGAGCCTCTGCATCGCGTCACTAATCACTCGATATACCCTTTCGATATAATCATTCTGCTATTGGAAAATACTAGATATAAAAATTATAGAGAAGTTTTGTTCTTTTAAAATGGTCATCAATTTCGAAAGTTCTTGGTCGATGATAAACACGATGAACATAAGGATAAAAGTGCATCCGATATTGTCTAATTGGTATTGCGTTATGATAAGAAGAGAAATATTAAAATATTGATAGGAGTATGTTGAAACGTGTATGGAAATAAAAACTTATGCCTATATACCTTCAAAAAAGAAGAAAAAATGCGAGTCAAATATTCGCAATGAATAATAAATCGTGGTACGCGAGCCTCTTCCCTGAGATTTTTTTCTCTATAACGTGAAAAAAACTGGGTCAAAGACTAGAATTGAGGCAGGAAAAACCAATTATTCTCAGAAACAGTACTACTAGATGAACACTGGAATACGTATTAAATCATACATAAATTGATATTTGGAAAGTTAAAGAGTTATATGTTTTGGCATTGGATTTAATCAACTCATAATTAATTAATAAAACAACGCATATAACAAAGTTTAAATTGAACGTGTGTATATGAATAAAATATAATATTTTTTGTATTATATGCTTTAATTTTTTGTTTCTTTTTACAATTTTTATAGTTTAAAAAAACAAAGCATTATTATTACATTATTTTTGTTAAAGTAACAAGACATAGGCTGACCTTGTAAGAAAAGAGTTAATAATTTTTACCGTAACGCACGCACACGAACGAAACCATTGACCGCGTTGCATAAAGCTACGTTCAGTGGAGCATTGTATTATAAAAATTCTATTTAAGTGAGTTTGTAAAATAATCTTGGCAAGGATACATTGTCTTCTTTAAATTTCGACCAGTGTGATGTGATACATTTATCTTTTTGTATAGATAATTTTTCCTTATAAAAAAATCACGTGGTAACTTATTTTATCATTAGCTTTATAGCAGCGTTTAAATTTAAATCTCAAAATCTGAGTAATTACTGTTTCATGTAAAATTTTATACATTTATCTTGCTTTAGTACTTTTTTTGTCTCTATGAACATCAGTGTCGCATATTAAAAATGATTGATATCTCGCGCTAAGAATAATTAATCTCTTAACAGTGAACGGTTTAAGATAAGTTACTACGGTCTTTGGCTGGTAATGAAGAAGCTTGGCAAAGTTTCGCTCCAAAATAAGTGAAAAAAAGCAACGGTCTGTCCACATATAAAGTCTCAATTAGTGGAAGGTTATCTTGAAACACTTGTGTCTCGATTATTGCAAAGCGAAAGCAAACATTAATATTGCATTTTGAAAATTCACAATGATAACTGAAAATGTCAAAGTATTTATAAAAAAAAAAAGAAAGAAATAAATATAATGAAAAATTTGTTTGTCTCTATATTAAGAAAAAAGAAAATGAATAATAGTGATGAGAGAGAAGAAGAATATATAGTACTGGGGTCTGACGAATACTAGTAGGAAAAGTGGATGAACGCAAGCGGCATAGACACGCGTTGCGCATCGACATTTAATCTTTTTTCATCCTACGACAGGATCTTTTTCTGTCATTCCCGACAAGGCCTCAGTTTCCGCGACGTGATCTGACAACGAAATAGGCGACTCTTGTTTTCTACTACAAGTCCCCGTAAGAAGAATAAGAAACGAGTATTCGACGCTCCACTACGAAAGTACCAGTTACACGAACACCATCCACCACAACTAGCATGGCTATCATCGTCTCGACCAAACAGCATTGACCTTCTCTTACCGAGCAAATACCATACAGCATACACAGGTATCAACAATCTCACGCATACCATACAGTACTCAAATACGTATACATACATCGCGCATGGCTCATCAATGTCTCTCCCTCGAACTTTCCGTCCCTGTTTCTTTATGTGGGTACCTTCGTGAGATTTTCTCATGCCTAATTGGCAGACCAAACATTATTATACTAATCATACGTATCCTAACGAGACCCATAAAAAATCAGTCTCTATAAATGTATGGTAAACGTCTGGATGTAACCTAAAAACATAATTGTCCTGTGTTAAAATAAATCACGTATTTTCGAGTAAGAGTATATATAGACTGGAGTGAGAGAGATGGAGAATATATATACATAAACGTATTTAGATAAGTATATTATAATTCTACAATGATAGAGATTTATCATAGATGCTACGGTTGTGCGCTCTCAAGGTACCCGAGGATAAGGCAGCACGATAAGTTACACGTAACAGCATATACGCCTATGGATACGAGTCCCTAAGGATTGAGCCAAGTCGTTATGTATCTCACAATGCGAGGACTGACTCGCAGACCAATGAATTATTTACCAGAAGTGCGTGGACATGACGCGCCGGATATAGTATATCTACATTTCTAGATCTTGTCAACGACCTCCTAGTGCCTCCTACCGGCTTCTCTACCTCCTCTATAGCATACGAGACGAACGGGGACAGACAGGCAGGCAGACACACGAGGAATTGCCAAGCAAGGAAAGCACGTGTTCCATCAGAATACAATCCTAATCTAGTGTAAACAATCATGCGACCTCGAACGCCGCTGACCCATCAATCGCTACTCTACTCGCTATTTTCACAAACTTACACGACGCAGAACGCTCCCCTATCCAAACTCAACCTCCTATCTAGCCTGGTGACTCTATTTTCTTCACCCCAGGCAAAATTATGTGTATGAATACATACATACACTATATGCCTTACTTCAGAATACACTTTCAACAAAATTTTATGCCCGTTTGTTTCCAACTTTCTTTCCTCCTCCGCAACTCAACGCTGTCTTTTGCTCGATATTTCTGTATTTATACCATGCAAAATTTCAATATAGAAACACTGTTACATATATATATATATATATAAAGCGAATATGCTAATAGAATAGGTGTATTATTTCCAGACGACTCCTTTAACCTTTTGATCTGATTGGAGAGGCCGGGAACCTTAATTTATATGATATTTGTACAGCGATTCGATAAAAGCGTTCAAAAAATAAGAATTGTTCCTTTACCCCCATTGAATTTGAGATGCGTAAACAAATCGCTAAAGTCGAATGAACGTAATTAAATTCACTGAAAGTTTCAAGTAGTTTAACCAATATATTCTATAAAATAGTCGAAACTTTAATTCACTTTTCAGCTCTTACGTTGATAGACACAAACAGTTTTGGAGGAAGAAGTTTGAATTTATTTTCAGTATCCAAACTCATCGATTAACTTACTAAATAATAATACTTGGAAAATATTAAATATTATGAATAGTTTTACAGAAAATATTCACGTAAAAGATGCATGTAATATTATGAAAATGGAATAGTTTGCTTGAGATATACGCAAGTCCGTTTCGTTAACAAAGAGCAGGTATTTTCTACTTTGCGTTTAGCATTGCAGGAGGAGGAGGAGAGGTAGCGAGGGGGATTGGCATAGAGAGAGAGAGAGAGAGAGAGAGAGAGAGAGGAATAATAGCAGAGGGACAACAATAGGTAGGTGCGGGGAAGGAAGGTTTAGATGGAACAGAAGTTGGGGCTCGCAGAGAGTGCACATTGCACAGTGCATATAATGCGTTCAGAATTAATACAGGATTGTGGCGGTGCGCTTGATACCTAGCTGGAGGTTGCACCTTTATCATGAATTATGAGTGGCGCGTCTGGGCCAGTATCGCGATACAACACACCGTCAGGCAAGTTTGCTGCTGCCAACACGGCACGCTAACCACTTACTCTCTAGCATCACTTTCATAGCTTTGCGCGCCAATTAGGCAGACAAGTCGCCTTCTCAATCATTCCGATGCTTCGACCAATTATAATCTTATTATAGCTTCACTAACCTCTAATGAATCTACCGCGCACTTTCCCCATATATTACATATAAAAACTACACTGTTGTAGCACGGTAAATCAAATATGTGCGTTTTAACAAATTTTTATCAAGTCCATTTTACGACTTCTGAATTACTAAATTTCATATAATGGGAAATATGTTTATTAACAAAGCCCGTGCGGTATTTTCACTTAATACACGATACTCCCTTGTGCGTTTTAATGATAAACCAGAGTATAATTGCTTTGTAAGTTTGTTTCGATAATCGTATTGAAATTAAATATTGAAAAGTTAAAAAAAATTCATGATGCTTTAAAAAATGTATTTCCATGGAATAATTAGTTGTGTATATTCGCACAATGACGAGCACCAGCCGGCACCAATTATAGCTGCCAATGCAAATTACTCAAGTAATTTTCTCGTTATACCGTCAGCTTTCGGTAACCGCGGCGATCAATCATCGTTCCGCTACCTATGGAGAGCTTACTCCGTGGAGACAGATATTTATTCAAGGTAACCGCGCATTTGTATATCTTTCATTTTCTGCATTCCCAAGCAATTGCCAATTAGTCAAATTAAATTTATCAAGAGCTTTCAGTTTATCAATTTATCAGCAAGCTTCTTAAAACAATTGCAAAAATCCAACGGAAGACAAATCGCTTTGGTAATACAATACGATTAGGAAATTATGCTGCGAATCTTACAAAGTCGGACTTCATTAATTTATCGCATGAGAGTTGACGAAACTACGACAAATTAACAGATTATTTCCCATTGTTTACGGCCATCTAATTATGGTAAGCCACTTGAGCTAGGGCTAACTTTATGGCCATGGGACCTCTTCTAATGGCTTTGTTGGTTTAGCTAGAATCCGTGTGTTGGTTATAATGACGAAACGGCAGATTTCCTGCAAGACCATGGGATTATGCGAATTTTAAACTCCCACAGTGCTGATATATTACATTTTTCGAATAAATATTAGTCATTAATGATAATTTTCAGTTGAAATTAGCATCTCGCATAATGGCTTCCAGCAATGTATCATGTATGACAAAATTCTGCTACCCATAGAGCTCCGCAATAATTTGTCCCATGAGGATCATATGTATCTGACTGACAAGGGATATTGATTGGAATTGGAAATATTGCACGCCCCATGGAGAGTGATTGTTCAATAATGCGAAATATTTTTGTTACACAAATAGTCTATTATAGAAAATTCTTGTATTAATATCGAGAACCCTTTGATTACAACAATAAGAAAAGGACTAGAGGGAAGCTTTGAAAATTTATTAACGAGCGGGAGACATAGTATGATGAGAAGGGAGGAAGGAGGAGTAGTACACTCAGTATGGTAGGTATAATTCGGTACAACCGACAAAGAGCGTGAAAAATGTAAACGGACCGATAAATAGCCAATGTAAGAAAAAGGGGAGAAAAGGGAGTATGAGAAAGGAAAAAATGTAGGATGCAATTATTATAAACACAAGAAAAGGCGCTGCGTGAATCATTACAAACCACCAACTTTGTCGTAGCTAATAATGCCGCGCCACCCTGTTCGATCGCGACGAACCTGATAATTTATCGGTTTACGCCCATCTCTGGACCGCGTGCGCGGCTCACCTAACGTGAAAAGCGTTCGTTCGTCCCTCTTACAACGACGATGATAATGATGATGATGATGACGATGATGATTATGATGATGATAATGGTGATAGTGATGGCCGGTTCTCATCGATTCATCGACCAACCAAGTGAAATCAAATAGAAACGAGATTTATTAAAGCCAGCATGACCGGTTTATTGAAAAACTTGGCCGAGTCTTGGATTCTTCCACCAATTCCCACTACATTTGAAATTTAAACCATTAACGATCCGTTCAATCACTGTGCAAATACCTATCAAGAATCTATCGCATAATTTATCTATTATCGATTCTCTCTCTTTTCACGATTCTTCCGCAGATTCAATATTATGCGTGTTCCACTTGCGAAAATTTAATCTCTCTTAAGCAAGATTCCCAGACGATTTTATGTTTTCAATATATGTATATATATATGTATAAACGTATGTATACTGTCGAAGATACAAGAACGATACTAATATGAATGTATAATAAATTAATCTTGAACTTTATTACCAGCAGAAATCCGCAGACTGTATCCAATGCATATAATAAGTTTCATGTAGGTAGGCACATCACGTATAGTATATAAGGACGATAATGAGGTTTGCATTAACCAATGTATATAAGTCTTTTTAATTTCGTTACACATTTACTTGTATTGATTTACGAGTTACTTGTTCTCTATAGCAATATCGATAAGATGTATACGATTTTTCGTTTGTTCGCTTACCGAAGCACAATCATAAGAAAAACATTTTTCATTTTTCTGTGAATAGCTTTAAAGGGGGATGCATATTCTCATTTTATCCAACGCCTCACACAATTACAAGCTTCGTATCCCATGGGTGTATACTGTTAAAATTTACCACTTTTGGTCAGTGAAAACTTCCCGGTGGTCTATAGCTACTCTTCTACCGATATATTATTTTATTAACATATCAAATCTACTCGCTGTAGCCACACAATAATGACAATTATAATAAAATTTATTAAAAACTGTATATACGAAACAGCAGCATATCCTTCTGGTTCGTTTTCTTTTTCAATGTATTTTTAAGCCATCTGCATATGAGAAAGGTTATTCGTTAATAATAAGCTGGATCACAACTGATAAAAGCATGTAGCATAAAGAATAATGAAAATTGCTGCTAGTGAGGAGACCATTCAGCTCGAGTTTTCTTATCTTTCTTGCCAACGACGCGCGACGCTAAGAGCGACGATGAATTACTTGAAGTCTTGATTTAAGATAACAATGCACTTCGTTAATTGTGTAGACAGAAGAAAAGGAGAAAAAACTTAAATGGAATAATAACAAACGTATTTGCTCACTTCATTTGCCAAGATGCTCTTCGTGAACTATTATAAATATTTCTGTATTGATTGAATTTTAAAAAGTATTGCATGTTTAAAGGAGAAATATGCTTGTGAAATTTTCTTTCACCGCAGGTAGCAAAAATACCATCGAACAATATAAACAGTAATAATAATGAAAGATAAATCGACCGAATGACAAATGAAGCTCCAAAAGTGTAAATGATACATATGGTCCCCTTGTCTCATCATGAGTATATATGTATATGTATATATATATAAGGTCTCTTGATAATCTCATCGTGTGTATATACACCAGCAGGTTAAAGCAAGAGTGCGAGGGTTAGCCGTGATAATGTGGACTTAGCAGACACCTTGTCGAGGTCAAGGGAAGGAGCGTCATCCGCTTAAGGATTTGATGCATCGTCTAATATCTGAGCTTTCTGAATATGAGCTGGTCAGCGATCGAAGCACCCTATCACATAAGCTCAGCTGGTTCCGTTAAAGCGCGCCGAAATCAGTTATATAATTCACACGTCCCACGATAATAAATACACTGATCTATATCTCTATACTATCTACATCGCGATGTATCTCAAATGTTACAGGAGGAAGATTAAATATTTTTACATTTATCGATAAATGACAGCATTCCAAATTCTCGTTCCAACGGAGCGTATAGCACAGGGTGAAAAAGGATTGCATTATTGAAATACATTTTATCATGAATAACGAGAAAATTGTTCAGTCGTAGAGAGTTAGTAAAATTCGAATATAAAAGTTATTTAACAAAGGATGAAATATAGAAAGCGCCGACACACGAGCTATTAAAATGGTATGAATGACGATTCATAAATTTCTATGATTTAAGCATACTTAAACTGTTGTCGTAGCATCGCTGTCCATCGGCCATAAGAAAGCAGACGGCGACAAAATAAAATTCTTTTACAATATTAGAAGAACAGGGATTGTTTATTTGAAGAAGCTGCCGGACGTTGGTATAACCTACGCCTACGTTAACAAGTACCTACGTTAACCGGCCGGTCGTACTGGCATCGAGTTTCCTGGGCGTAAATTATTATCGGCTATACACACGTATAGAAACAGACGACAAAGCCACAACAGCAATGCTATTAATTTCCGATAGGCGAGATAAACGTCTTCGTATGATTTCGCGGTGTTCCGATTATTTAAATGCTGCTGCTGCCAGGCTCGCTGCAACTATCTTGCAAAATTAAAACAACCCACTGCTCGATCGTTAGTCGCCGATTTCTCGCTTCGCTTCAAGCGCTATGCTTACGTGTAATAATGTTATCACCGTTTTTACCAAATGATCCGCTCGGCAGAATTGTCATTCGTCAATGTCTTGTTCATATCTAAAAATACCCTCCTTTCAAATTATTCTGTCATAGCAATATTGAAAATACTTGATGAAAAATGACAGTTTTTATGACCTTTAGCTAAAAATACGTGTACCGATATTTTATGCTCCAACTCCATGTACAAAAGCATTCGCATAAATATTCGATGCGTTACTTAATTGACGAGTCTCTACTATTTACTGGAATCATTCCATTAAACGCATATATTTTCAAAAATATAGTCCAATATGGTATAAATAAAACGTAGGAGCACACGAAGAGCTTATTGGAACGGCTATTAGAATGATTTACAAACGTTTATAGAGAAAAGCATAAAAGCTTGCTACGGTTAACCAGGAAAACTGGACTATTCGCAAGTTTCATTCGGGGAGGATGGTCCTTGCTATTCCCGAAAGCTGAGCTATACAAGAACTTTTTTTAGTTGAATCTTCCAAGCTGAAACAGCTACTTCTTAAGTGCTTGAATCGTCCCTGGGGTGGAAAGGCAAATGCTAATTGCAAACTTGCAAACGTTCTACCCACCAAGAGGCTCTCAAGAGTAATGAAATTATTCTTTTTTAGTATGATTATTAAATCATCCGATTCTCCTCTAGTGAAGAGAGTAAACGGTAACGATTTTTTAACTTATTATACGAAAGACAGCAAAAAAAAAATGTTTAAGGTCTTTCACACACGCTTCAGTTGCGCGCGGACAAGTGCATCTTGTTATATTATCAAACGAACAGGTACAAATAATATGCAATTAAATTATAATATGAATTTTGAAGAATAATTACCGAAAATATATACTGGTAGTAATTTAAACAACGTTTTACTTCGAAATGGAAAATCCCTTCTAAAGATAGAAAAATGATACCGTACACTATATAAATATTTTATTATATAGAATTACATTTCACGAAAGCAAAAGAGTAGCAGTAATGAACCTTGCCGAGGTAAATCACCGTCTTTAAATAACACCAATGATCCACTCCACTTCTCCGTTGGCTTTCCCTCTTGCTTCATATCATCGCAGACCACGGCGAAATGCATTTATTCGAGCGTAATTAATGCAAACTGCTGCAAGCTTTAAATATAAATAAAGCGCCACAAACTTGTGGTATACGTTATATAAAGGAGAACTGGCTTAAAAGCTAATGCTTCCTAACTCTAGGGACTTACCTCAGTGGCCCGAATATTGCACGGCACTAAATTTTAAAAGCTACCGCTCCAGTTTGTTAAAGCTTTTTTCAAATTCTACAAAAGTGACCCTCTCCAAGATTCTACCGGGCTTCAACGTTCTATAACTCTCCGGACTACTTTCAGCATAGTACATGTACATAATCAATGAATATTTATCCTTCACCTGCTTTTCTTCGCAAGGATATCTCTCGATAAACATTTTTAACGTAAAGTATAACCCGCGCACCTTGTAAGCTAGAGTTTGCTAGTTGAGGAATGTTCGAAAAATGGTAATATTGAAGATGGTATGCTCGTTTCAGCATGGATGGTAAGAGGCGATGCTCCAAGTTATCAAGGATCGAGATCGATGAAGTCAGTCAAATCTGTTAAGGAAAGGCACACGAGGAAGACTGGCAAAACCACGAGGAGTTTTACGAGGTTCCTCTTGCGCTCGGTAGTTGATGAGTTACCAACTCGCTGTCTCAATCGACCGGATAATCTACTTCAACCTCATCTCCGTTACTTTCGTATTACTGCCTTTGCCTTGCTTTGAATCTCTCTGAAATTGCGCGCATCTATTTGGCACAACAGCGAAGGCCACTTTCCTTCAAACTCCGTTCTATCATTGTCTGATATATACGTATATATAAGTACAATTTTCAAACTATGCTTAAATTTCACTAACGAGAGCTTAAAAGCCAAGTCTTACCGCAGTAGAGAACTGCTAAATTTTGTTTCCGCATACTTCTTCTCATTAGCGCGGCCTGCTCCCTCCCGAGTGTTCCAGTTGAAGAAGAATTTCCCAATAAGGTGTCCCCATAACCGAATAACGCGAATGTTTAATATAGCTACACCTCGATGAATGGTTATGCACAGACGCGAGTACAGGAACCCCTATATAACGATGTTGTCTGGAGATAGCGGTGGTCGTGATAAAAGATTTTCGTTTTGCTGACAAAGAGACTCACGGTGCACTATCGACAAGACGTAGTGGTTATTGTTCGGACCAGTGAAGCTATTAAGTGATGGAGGATTATGAGAGGCCACCTCTCCTTTGATCCCTTGAGCATGACCAAGCTTCTCCTCACCGACAGGTTGCTAGCGGAAGGACTCGTCGATCTCTCGTCACGGACCATGCTTTCCATCCTAGCTCTTATACTCGACTTGCACTACAATGCCTTTATTCCGTCCAAGTCGTCAGAACAATAACGATGTCGAATCGTAGTCCGCAGATACGTACATCATAGTGACATTAAATCTCGGAGAAAGCTTCGGGCTGCATGGCGAACGATAAACAGTCCTAGCTCCGGCAAAGACTTTGCAGAAGATGCTCCGTCATCAGATTCCTACTCACTGCTATGATAACGAGCAAAAATTCACTATTCTGTCTAAAGAATTCTTTTGTCTCAAGCAATAGCTATTGTGTTGGTCGATGCTCGATCATCCGAATCCCCAGGTATATATAGGCTCTATTTATAGACTATTTTTACAAACTTTTTCCAGACCTCGTCCAGCCTCTTGATCGTTAGAAATATGACCGTCGGTTTATACCATAATTTAGCCATTGTTCTAACTGCGACAAGGTTTTCACTGGAAAGCCATCTTCATTTGGTGCTACTTGTGAGATTTCAATCTTAGCCACCGTACTTTTTACAAAGGTAACTAGTCGCGGTGAATTACAGGATCGTTGAGCGAGCCGATTGGACTCGAATGAGCGTGGCTTCCTTATAGGATGTAAGAGCGCGGATGAAACATAAAGCGAGGATTCGCCGTGACAAAGTCGCGCACAAACTGGTTTTCTAATTGCTGGATGGTCTGTGTGCGCGTGCATGGTTGCGCATTCGTAGGTGAGAAAGGCGCGCGGAAGTGAGTTCCGATGTCTGCATGCTTCGGCAGTTCGATCATTCAATTACTATTTGGATTCTGCAGAGAGCGCGCGCGGCTCCAAGTCGTTCCGTCACATCTTAAACGCTCGACTGCACTGACCCCTGACCACGGAAGAACGCTACTTTTCCATTACCTGAAATCCCACGGAGCCCGAGAGAGGAAGAAAAGCATATAGCTGCCTCAACTTTTACATTCATCACGGCCCCTGATGCTTCATTGAACGAGAAACATTTTTTCATTTATCATCCCACGACGTTCCATTCGCGTTTCCTTTCCATTTTCCATTCAATTAAACCTTTGTACGCGCGCGCGCGCGCGATTTTCACACTCACGTTCCTCGCTGCAGTCAAAATACCCTGCTTGAGTTGGACCGACTGCAATACGAGAGAATGATGAGGAATATGAATTTCGAATTAAGAAGCCCCTGTGTGCCTGGGAGCTGGGTCGAGGGATATTCGCGAGATTCCGTCAGAGATTGTTACACTTTGTATTATACATTCTCCGCGATTGCGAAAGATGTGCAATAATAAACAAATAATGGTGGATTTATCGGGAAGAAATAAAAGCTAATAATAGGCGTAATTCTTCTTTTTCATGGAACAATAGTGATAGAAACTGGTAAGCGGTAAAAAGAGACTCAAGTGTCAGTTGAATGGCTCTGGAAAAGTACAAAAAGGAAGCTATCGTAAGGTCTGACACAGCAGAAAGTGTACGGGTATAGATCGATGAGCGAAGGAAACGTGTATATCTTTCGTAAAAAGCCTACTATATGTCCGTGAAGGCGATTTCCTTTGAATAGGCATTTCCGTCAGTCATAAGTGACTTGCTCAAGTCGTACACTTTCATTCCAACCCGATAAGCTCTTCGGATAAGACGTGTCATCAAACTTTTTACGCATTGCCAAAGTGCTATCGGTGAAGCAATCGCCAAGGACTACATGGCGATCTTTCATTTCGCAGCTTCGGTTCGAAAAAATATCCAATGAATCGTCATGGATCTTACGAGCCATTGAGAATGAGCACGCGGTAATTATGGCTGCAATAACACGCGTAATCGCATAATTACGACGTATTGTGGAGTCCTCGACCGTTGTGAAATAAGCGAGGCGCCGAGGTAACGAGAATATATCTTGCGATCTTCATTGATGCTTCCAATCAAAATTCTAGAAAGAATACAATCAAAATCTTCCTCTTAATTGGCCCCCTCTATAACCGTTTTCGCGCGTGTGATACTTTCCTCGTGCGAGATCGGTTCTTCGCGTGCTACCATGGCGAGGATGGACGGATCAGGGACAGAGTAAAACATGCGAGATGTCCTGCTGTGAGAGTGAGAGTGATAGCAGGAAAGGGTAGCGGAGGGTTTCCAACGTATGTGTACCTTCCTTCCCACGTGTCTCGCTTGATGCGTGAAACTATCTGTACTATCTATCCGTCTGTCTGCTGGCTGCGGCAGTGCTTATACAACCACGCGAACCGGTACACTGACCTAGAGTACCAGACTATATATAGGTATACGCACGGCCAGACGAGACACACTACTATATGGCTTCCGCATATATGCAGTAATTGCAGCTTGTACCATACGTTGATGTACCAGTTTAAACGATGTCGACAATGCCGCCGTCTTGAATACAATCTTTTTCTCTTCGAAAAAGTTCTCGCGACGACACAATTCTGAGATTTCGGTAATTGGCGAGAAAATGAATATACCGATGTGGAATAATTTCATTGATTTAATTGAATTTGACGTGTGCGTCAAAAGCTGGTAGGAGCAATGAGCAGTGGCCTCGGGTAATCTTTGGTAAGTATAGACTGCGTAAGATTGTGTCGTCATACACAACCACAAATGCGTGTAAAGTGTGTTGTTATAAACGTTCGTCATTGTCATGCATAATGGTCTATTAAAGGAAGTATAGCATGTGCTAACACCTCGTACTTGTAAATGTTCCATGTGATAAATTGTATTACTGTCAGCACAAAAGATTGTTGGCCAGATTATAAGAGAAAAAAGATCGATGTCCTTTTTAATGAGTAGCAAAGAGAAACAAAAGTAATGGAATAATTTATAGGAAGTGATATCGGAGAATTCCAGAGATCATAGATTCCGTACGTGCAGGGCTGTTCCCTGTAGAAAGAAGAGGAGTGAGCTAGAGAAAGGGGGGGGGGGGGGAGATGTGTGACAAGGACGTAACGGCGGGGTGGCAGAAGGAAAGTTGTAGACACCTACGTCACCAGGACGGATACGAACAGTTAGGTGTCGGGTTCCTAAGGATTCTATGGGGCTATCCCAGAATGAAATGCTCTGCATAATGTGACTCTGCAGATGGCATTATACGAAAGCAAACTCTACAATTTCTACTGGCTTGGACGTAATCCAGGTACGACGCCATATATCTGTTTCCACAAAAGTTTTCATATCAATGAAGAGAGCTTTCGTATTACGTATGTTACACTTATGACTTTTTTCAACACGTACACAGACATAGTAACACCTCCTCTCTCGCTATCTCTTTACAGGAATATCCTATTGAATATCCATCGTGGAACAAAGTAATTTCAATAACTATTCCGGTGAATAAGTGTTTTTACGGTTAAAGAGAAAAACCCTTTTCCCCGCGTCCCAGATACCTTAGTGGAGCTGTTAGTCGAAAGCATCGCTTGTCCTATTTAAGGAGGTCGAGGTAATCGTTTTGCAGGCCATTTTAAGATAGCTGATTGGTGGTACGTGAGAGGAATGAGCAAGTTGGCTTAGGTTGATGGATTTTAGACGTCGGTATAGGTACGCCCTTCAATTCCGACACGAGCTAATTATGTATTAAAGCTAAAAGGCTGCGCGTGCTGGATGTGAAAATTATTTTGCTCCATAAACCCAGAATGTTGATGGGAGTTCGGCAAGAGTTTAGCGTTAGTTCATACGGCTCGCGGATGCAAAAGAGTTAATTATCGACAAGGAAAATCCACGACAAATTGCACAGTTTCTACACACATAATCATTTAGCCCAGTTCTGCTGCTGATGATCCCTGTTGTTCAAATCATCGTACGCAAAAAGTACAGGCCTTTTTCTATTATTTTTAATTAACGCGCGCTCTCAAACACATCCGCAAAGGACATAGCTCAGTTTACGAACTAATAGAGCACGCCTCCCATACTGCTCGTTTATTTTTAAAAACTCCAGTATATCGTTATCCACGTTTTCACAATTTGTAGAATAGGTGGGTGATCATTTCATCGAACGAAATGGTTTATTTCAGGGTCGGTTAAAATCGTACGTGCTTCGCAAGGGTTGTTGAAAAAAATATGTTACCCTCAATGGAGTTTTTAACTTTTTACATCCTCGGTAATCGGTATAATTAAGTGTTTTTCTAATGCACGTTGAATGCTAAGGGGTTAATTGGTGATAAGCATGCTGGACGATGGAAACCGTGATGCGGTGCGTATATAAAAAAATATGGGGAAATAATGCTTGTATTTTAATGGATTTCGAAAGAAACAACTTGTATCTATATAATAGGAAATATAATAATGAATTGTTATAATCACTCGTTTTAAACGCGTAGAATCATGATTATGTTTCCTACATTTGAAAACTTATACTATTGATTATATACGCGAAAAATGAGTGTCCTCGTTTGCTGCATGTAAACTCGCGTGGATAACTGCAGTTAAATTAAATATTCTATTAAAAATTAACGACAGCCTTTAGATCCATTCACCACAGAATACCAGAGTGCTACGAAATTTAATATTTCGTGCTAAGACCCTCTCGCAAATTTTGTAGTCTCTTTAATAAAAATTTTTAGTGTACCAAAGATTTGTCCGTTTTACCTTGACAAATTATAAAAAAATTTTGATAAAATCTTTATTAGAGAGCGAACTATCTAATCCCTTCATAATCTAAATTTCCATTTACGAGACGAAGGGGTGGCAATTACCGTAAGTTACAAGAATATATATGGCTAGTAATTAGAGAGTGCCGTAATGGCGGGCTTAAACTAGATGAAGCCGAAAATCTCTACAGCGCGAGTTCATAAAGTACACGTAAGCTTTAATCGAAAGTGGGAATGTTAGCCGGACACTGGCTCCGAACGTCTACTATTCAACCCTGATGGTAGCTCCATGGAGATGTCGGGTTGACAAAACTTGCAAAAAAGAAGCGAAAAATCATAATGATAAAAGGAAAACTGTAAGGTGGATTTTTAAAAATTTACGTACGAAGCTTATCAATTAGATGTAAATTTTCTCGGGTTAATTTCAATTGCAAATCGGGGTTTGGGGCATAGAAACACAGGTGTACTGTATGTGTAAAAGGAAGCATGAAAATCCCACGGCTTTAATCTGGCCGTGGTAAATCGCAAAGATGGGTGCGCACCAATGCCGCAAGCAACTCGCATTTATTACTCGAAGCAGCAACAATGTAGAGTAATTAGGAGCATTATGCATGTACGCAACACGCATGAGATACATATAGCGCCGTGGGTGAATAAGGACCAGCCGATAAGCGTTATCAAGTAGCCAACCATCGCAAACCATTCATTTCCAAGATGGACTATCCGCTCGGTATCTATTTCAACACGCAATGTCGTTTCGGTAACGATGCCATCGAACCGATTTCCACCATGGATCGTGATCCCTGCTGATCATCCCCATCAGCTATTGCACTCAAACTAACCTAATAACGTACTAGTTTTTCTCCTCCTCAAACCACGTGAATTTTTATTATACAAAAGTCAAGTGGAAGCTGTATGCAGTCGTAAAAAAAAGCGGTTACAAGGGCGATACTATTTAGTACATAGACAAGCGTTATCAGAGTGAAGCCAACTGTTGGTTTAAATTAACGGTACTTGACAAAAGAAAACATCTACAAGTGTACAAGACGTCGTTACCCTAACCACTGCTTTCGCGCCTACGCCGTTACCATCGTGTCGCCTTAACGGCATTTGCTTCGTTCAAGCATCAGTGTATAGTGCACATGTTCACTTAAAAAAAAAGAGAAACAAAAAAAAAAGTGGCTGTTTGTGGCAGCGGGAGAAAGAACTGGATGCATTACTAACGTTCCCTAATATTTGTGACTGCACAGAGAAGCACGTGTAAAGGAGAGTAAAGAAAAATGAAACTGTCGACTTTAATCATAATATTAAATTGAAATAATTTCTACGTGCATAGCGTCTAATGATATCTATACTATCACAGTAATAACGAAATTATAACTTTTCTTTATATACGTGTAGGAAACTTCCTATTTTTTTATAATGTTAAAAGTAATTTCTGCCACTTTCAATATACATTATCAATGAATTTTTATTTCTTAATGTAGTAACTAGAGTGTGAAGTTAGCACCCCAAATTTTAAAACTGGAGAGAAACCAAATAGTTCTAATAGCATCCGGGCAAGTTCTACAGTTCCTTGCATTTTTTAAAAAAGTTCTGCAGATTGAGCTCGAAAAACTATAAAAAGATGATTAGGGGTACTATAACTTCACAGTGGTAATGTAGTAATCTATTATAGATTTTGATTAAATTTCTCGAAAATTTCGAGAGAGTTTAAAAGAAAATTACTATGTAATACACTTAATTATAAACGTCATTACATTTCTCTCTTCTCATACTATTTTCCAAAAGCTTGATTTTTCTTAACTCCTCCTCTCGTGTCATGAACATGCTTTAGACAGATATGTCGTGGAAAGTCTGTTCCAAACGATGCTGACAAGAGAGAATTTTGAGTAAAGCTATAGTATCTGGTAGCTTGCCAGCCTAATCTAAAACAAGAAATCCAATAGTTTTAACATTATTTTACCATCTCCAAAACTGAAATCTCTTTGTGATTCGGTCATTGGCCTATTATTCGCTTAAATTCTCCATTGATTGATTCAGCTAAAATTGGAAAATAAATTATTAGGAAAGAGAGGATGGTTTATAAAGTTAGGTTCAGTATCGAACGATAAGGACGATAGTAGCACAACCATAATAACCTGTATGAATGAATCTCAAGGGGGTGAATGTTTGAATAATCTATATATATAAATATAAACCTATAGACGTACATCCATTACGCTTCCATTCAAGTTTCGAGCGTCTTTGCAATCGACGTCACGCAGGTTTTTCACACATTCAGATTCATTAACCTCTAATTGGAGGAAAATTAATTGATTTTGGCGACGTGCCTAGCTTGATAAGGTTAGCTGATATAATAAGAACATTGCGTCTGCTGGGTATAGCAGGCAAAGATGGAGCACGAGTGGCTAACAATGTTACAAGCTGGAGAATAGATAATAATAACAGTACACAGAGTGTAGATGTATTACGGTAGTAGTTATATAGGACCTAGTATACGTGGAGGATTGCCGTTAGACCTATCACGATTTCTTCCGAATCGAGCGACAAGATTGCTCTGCGTATAACAAGACGTAAAAAGAGAGTGCACCGTGTCGGAGGCTACCGCAAAGGGCATTAAACGTTAAAGGAGCCGCCTCGGTGCCACCGTCGCTGTCTCCGAAGCCAAATCCGCGTGCCCTCCAAGTGTTAGTGTTAAAGCGAAGAGGGCCAAAGAGAGAGAGAGAGATACATGACAACCGAGAAATGTGGGAGACGAGCACGTGTCTATCGCATCATTAGTGATCCGCTCAATTGCGTTCGCTAGCCATCTAGCAATTTTAACTCGCGCGCGGTCTCCGGCCAGCTTTGCGATTCGAGCAAGCCAACTCCCTTATAACGATGCCTCTTTCTTCTATTTTATGGCATTAGATATATATATATATACATTGTATATACATGTCGTTGGTGCCTGCATACCAGACCTAACCTCTCGCAGCTGTTCCCATCAGCTTATCACCCCTCGCACCTCTGCATTTTCCACATTGTAAATCTACTCTTCTCTCGCACGTCCATTTCTCATTTCGCTAATTTCACAAACTTTTACCAATGAATAAACACGTCTTCTACGCCTGTAATCTCCCATTAATCATTTTTAACTTGGCATTCTTCTCGCAACGGCGTCTCAAGCTTCACGCAATCCTATTATACTCGATTACCCAAAGCTCCTCAGTCTGAGAAGCTTTTCGTTCTTTCTCGATGTGATCAATTAAACATCCCTCTATACTGATTCCACGTTTTCAAAGAGAATTAAACATACCTCAACCTTCCTTCACCACTTAGTTCTTCCTTTTATCCGCGCACTTACAAAATGCCTTTGAATTCATGCAAGTCGAGTCTGTAGATGCTTCGCGCGAGAGTATAGCGCGCGAGCTTTATTTCAAAGGACATAAAAGAAACTCGAAAATTTTCAGTGATGGCCAGAGCTTTTTGTTTCACTCGGAAAGTCGTAGAATTGGAAGATAAACGCGAAAACTGTAAATAAAAAATGCATGTTTATCATGCGCCTGCAGAATTGTCTTTCTCGCCAAGTTTATATTGTTTACGCGTCAGATCAATGCTTTCCATTTACGACGCTTGAAGAGAAAGATATAAATAACAAATTTTATTTTTACTACCGCTTTTCATGGCTGATACAACTTTTTCTATAACACCCTGCATGCTTATTGATAGTGTTGAGTTTTAAAGTTTGGAGAGAACCGTCGTGTGAAAAGTCTGCTAAGTATATGCATATACGGTAGGAGTTACTTTTGCTTATGTATTGATTATCTTATGGTGGATCGACGATTTGCGTGGTGCAGATAATATATTGCAAGAGAAACGAAAGATCGGGAGAAATTGAGAGTGCGATAGAACGTGGGTGGCAGAGAGACTCTATGATTGCGAATGAAAACTAGATTTGCGATATTTCGCGCGGATGGTGGCGAAGGGTATACGCGTAGGTGGCGCCTCAGCAGGTTCAAGAATCCAGTACCGTATTACACCGCGTATCTCCTGCTCTCGATGAAAATGTAGTGATGCTACCAGTGGCATGCTATATATAGCTATAGCTAACACTGGAGAACCTGGAATCACCACAACGTTTCACGTAGTCATATATGCACGACGCATTTTTATCAACACCGAAAGCTTTCAGCCGAAGCGGCATATTGACATTGTATCCATATATCAGGCTCGATAAATCCAGAGCTCAAATGACATTTAAATATCGCAATATTTGCAATAATCAAAAAGTCGAATATCTTTTGTTCGGAATTAAAATATTTACAACTCGGACAGCGAACGACAATATAATATTTGTATATGTAAACATTAAACGGTGTTTTCGTATCAGCGCAAACAGCGGCTTCGATGTGTAACGCGCGTGTCCGTCCGTTTATTAGTTTGGTGAGACGGATAACATTTTGACTGTTCTGCTAAAGCATTAGCGGTGCAGGTGCAGCAGCAATTGGAAGTTTGTTGAACCGTAGATAACGAACTTGCACGAATGTAAGCGCGCTCGCGCTCGCGCGCGCGAGAGCGCCTGCACTCTCAAACGACTTGGCTCGGCAGTCCTGGGTAGAGGCAAGTGGTTGGCTAAAGGTTGGAAAGGTAATGACGTGTGATGCGATACGAGTGACACGTGTAAACGGGTCACATAACAGCGTGTGAGCACGCTTGCTTGTCCGCTGTGTGCGTACGCGCGCACCAACACCCGGACAATGGGCGACATGCACGCCAGCGGACAGACGCATATACACACGTGGAGCTAGAGAAGCATACTGCGGATGGTGTTAAAACCCAACCATAATGCACCTAACGGATCCGACAAGGTCTACGACTCGTTAAGTGTGAGTCAACTTGCGAATGCAATTATATCTATCGTTTCACGTGTACAACGTGTTTCTACCAGCAATGTTTCTGCGCGATACAATCATCTCCTATACCATAACTCTGATCGAAATGAATTTGCTTCTTTCCACTTTACTTTCTTCCTTCTTTCACCATTTCCCCTAACCGACGATAATCGCGCACTTTTTCTTTTTCCGCAAAATTTTCCCTCTTTTGCCGCTCAAACGGATTATAAAAGGCAATTGCAAAATAATAACGGAGGATTTTTTTGTTATTAAACATGAGAGTTGATTGAATGTACCCAAAACTCCGTAGAGAGAAGTGATAACGATAACGATCGGTGGAAAGGATTTTTTGTCGGACAACAGCCAGCGGCGTGATAGGGCAGAGCGCGGCGGCTGATACACTCTCTCGAGGCGATGCAGATACGTAATGGATAACGGCGAAGGTCAGTGAACGCAGCCGCTATTGACGCGCCAGCGTTTTTCGCCGCGCGGAAGTAGACCAATAACGAACAGATTCCAATTGCCCGAGGGATCCTGCAAAACGCGAGTCATCGTCGGTATTGTTAAGCGGAAATATCGATAGTCAATTGAGTGAAGCTATGCTATATGTATATCCCCCCTCCTCCTCCTTCGCTACACCAATCCTTCTCTATTATATACCAACACCTTACCTTTCACCTTACTTCCTTTAGATTAAAAGCTCTGATTGAAGTTAACTCGTAATTTGTCAATTTCCCACCTATCCCTCATTCTTGCAGTTAACTATGCAATATATTTACTTCATTTTTTGACTTTCTATACGTTTAACACCACGTTAATTATCAGAAATACCTCAAAATTAATTGGTAGTAACTGCTCCAATTTACTCTGTAAAAAATTCCCTTGACCAAAGGAACCATTTTGGAATATAAATCAAAGTCTAATACAGTGGAGGAAAAAAGTAGGGGCGTTATATGTGCGAGAGTAGTTGTAGGGAAGAAGATAAATCTTTGTTTCTGGCACAAAGTTAAAGCAATTTAGGTAGTCTATAAGGCGTGAATGTTAAGTTTAAAGTGCGAGATGCTGTGAATTTTTAATTGAAATGCTGTTGATGGTAATATTATTATATTATAGAGAATAGAGGAAGAGAAGGAACGGGGTGATGAGGTGGCATCAGTGCGGTCTCTCTCTCAGTCTGGCGCGTGGTCACCAGAATGGCGTCGACGTCGGTCGAAGAATCAGAACGGGTCATTGCTATTCTTCATTGTTCTCTTTCGTGGAAGATCACGTGGAACCGTTTCGTAAACGCACGATTTTACGGATCGTTAGCCAGCGCACATAATACTCGACGCGTTTTTATAACTAACCGGAAGCTTACTTTGTCTCACCGCAAACCCATTACGTTGGCTCTGGAGGACAATTTAAGCTCTGCCAGCTATAAAATTTCCGTCTTCACCCGCTTCCATGTTTAAACCTAAAATGCTTCCTTTGCTTCAATATCTTATTTTACATCCAATTATTAGAATTCTGCAATCAACCCAAACGCGCAAGGGGAACCAGAGCTTTTAATAATAATATTTTACAAAATCTAAAGAATAAGAGAGCACGAAAACATAAAAGTACCCTTAATATTCTATCACTTGTATTTCGTGCCTCTAATTTCACTCAAGCATCCTACAGTTTTTTTCTTCAAAAAGCCAATAACACAGCAGCTGAAACAATATAATTATCTAGTACAATACACAAATGACTAAGTTCTGGCGTATCATTGTTGTATTTCAGAAACACACCAACCACATTATGCATCAGATATTTACGGTTAGCCATTTAGAAATTAATTACTGAACAATTCCAAGTTTGAGTTAAAATGTAAATTTTGGGAGGAGAGCTAGATGAGTGTTGATTCTGGTTGACAAACAAGACCCTTCGTTTTTAAGAGTACACAGAGAACAGGTTTACTGTTGGTTGTCAGAGTTAATTAATTGAGTCTAACTGTAACAATAACGAGGAGAGACGTTTTCGCTGAAGCTTGGCACTTGGAAAAGGTGCATTATATGGACATTGAGGTCTATCGCGAAGAAGCATGATACGTACATACGTGTCTCCCTGTGGCTTGGCCCATAACTTGCCGCAGTCGCTGTTTAGCCTAGAGCAGTCTAGTCTCGCGCGCTTCGTCTAGTCTTCCTACAGTGCAGACTAATTACCTACATACCGTCGACCCGCGGACTCCTCGTTCTTCATCCCGCTGACACGGTTCAACTACGATGCGCTCGTTTTTCTTACCTCCGCAACACGCGTTTCCTTCTCTACTAAACCAAGCCAATCTCCCAGAGTAAAACGTCTTCTCATTCGATCAACATCTCTCAAATGTAAATATTCCCTCTACACTTCTAATTCTTCACTTTCTCACCCTTTCTCTCTTTGGCTCAAACGTGCTTATCCCGTCAGAGCCAGTTAAATTCACTGCGTTTATATAGCGTCTTTCCTCCAGCAGAATGTTTCTCCCGTAAAAACAAATCAGAAATTGTTAATGAAATTTTTAAACGACAATAACTAGCTTCTTCATTTGTTTCACTTAAATTTAATCTGCTTTCGTTCGTTCTGATATAATTTGGATAATTATTCATCAAACCATTCTGAATTACGTATTGTTTCTATATATAGTAAACGAGCATTTTGCTTGGTTCTAACGATATTACTCCAGTTTCCAATTATCGGAAATACCGAATAGATTTTGTTACCTGTTATTCGGATTTAGAACATGTAGCCATTCGAAAATATCTTTTTTTTTATAGATTCAGAGTTTTTTACTTTTCTGTCAAAATAGGGTCCTGCTTCGATACTTAGTATTATAAGGAATAATTGAAATTTATGCCGGTACACAGAGGACACTATTAGATTTTTTTAGTGATTTAGCTTATCTCATCCATCCAAAGAATTTGGTAACGATAAGTTCTTATTCCTATACAGTGCGGATTCGGCCGGGACTATTTGCAGCCTCGTGTCAATATAAAGTAGGTCATTGGGTGAAATATGCCATATCAATGCATACGTATATTAGTTCATAACATATGGAATGTCCTATTTTAGTTTGTCAGTTAATTTTAAAATTCAGAAATCTCATATGTTACAACCTAATATTTCTTATAGCAACAAGACTAAATTTTTCGTATGAGAGTACTGAAAGTCTAAAGGTTAAGGCAGCAATAAGCTCGAGATGTTTAAAATAATATCTGCTACTAAAAATGATTTTTTAACAAAAATAAAAAGTCACGCTCCAGGCATAGACGACATTTAACTGCATTTATAATAAGTTTTCTTATTTAAATGCATTGAAAAATCTAAAAAGGATAAGTGCTCCGGCCGCGTTACAGTACTTCTATCACTATTATTTAAACTGTGTAGGCTGCTTTTTTTTTACACGATTTACCTAAAATAAAAAATAAACAGAGGCATTAAGTATAAACTTATTTTCAACATTTTAACCCGTATATGGGCACGTAGGGTGCCCAGAGCACCCCAATAATAAGATTCTTTTCTAAATGCCATAACTCTGTCAATGTTATAAATTTCATAGTAGGACTTGGCTTAAAATACCCATAAAGAATGACATGTTGAAACTTTGAATCTCTAGAGTTTATTACCGTCTTCAATATATGTAACTTTAATTTTAAAAATCTTCTGCGTAATTTAAAACTGAAACTGATAAATATAGAAATCGGGAAGATTTAATAATAAGCATCTAATTGGAGCCATACCGTTTCATAAGAAATTATTATAAATAAGTTAGTAGATTATGAATCACTTGCGAAGGTTGGTATCAAAACACCTTACATATTCAGTGTGGTCTATTAGTATATTAATACGTAACATCAAAGCTCTTACTTATCGAACTGTGCACTCATGGGAAAGTCGTCGAACCTCAATCACTAGAGGGACCTTTTAGAAAGAAGCAACAAATTTCCCAAATTTTTGTAATTTTATTAAATGAACTTTAACTTTATGTATTCCACTTTATTGCAATAAAAAAAAAACATATATTCTTAAGAAAAATAGAAAATAAAATAATTTACATTATCGATGTTAACCTTTTATAATCGGCGAATATTAATCATAAGAAGGATAATATCAATCTGCGTAATATGAATTACCTACCGCAAACAACGGTTCACTAACGGCAAAATCTAACAATTTAGATAATTTTTTGTTTTCTTTTCAAAATTAATTGTATATTCGCACATATTATTGTTTCTACAAGAAAAAATGAAATAAATAAGTTTGAAATGTTTCTTTTTAGTTTTTTTGTTTTTTTTATATCTGTGCTAATTTGCAAGAGAGTTCTAATTAACTTTATCTCACAAAATGTAATTTAATTAAGCTACCACGTTAATATGAAAATCTTACTTTCAACAATTTTACCTTAAATTTAGATGCAAAGGGCTTCCCTCCCAGATATTTAAAAATCGACAAGTTAGTGAAACACAAATCTTAACGTAAACTTTATACATATATAAATATGAAACTATTTAAATTTTTTTTCTACCTCACTATACGTTATTATTTGCTTTCTCTTTATGAACCTATACTCATTTCTATAATAAAATAATTGGAGTATATGTAAACATTACTTTTAAATGAATTAATTTCTATTTATTAATTTATTTCATGAATATATACATAACTGTGTTAATTGGCCCACTTATCTTACCTTACTGCAGGACACTCATAAAAAAGTCCAACGAAGAAAAAACGAAAGGCTCCAAAAACTTACCTGCAAGAAAAAAAAAGGAATTTATATAAAAATATTATATAAACTATAAATAGAAAATATAATTACTACGAAATATATGAGTCCAATAAAATAAAATATTTCTGCTTATCAAGTTTTGCTTATCATATGTCATCCAAACTTTTAGGATTACGTAAAGTTTTTGTTTTAAGAAGAATGGAAGGTAGCGACACAGAATAATAAAACGTCAACCTTACATTAAGTTAACGTACCGCGAACGCATTTTCTCGCAATTTGCACTTTCTTAAAGTTTTACCCACACGTCTGTGTACGCTCATGTGTGATTCCACTGTTATCATAAGATATGGTATAGCTTGGCGCGCGTTACGTCACAATTAAATTCCTTGGGTTTCTCACGCGCGAGTGCTTCAGGAATAACAAGAGAGTGGCTCGGGAGGAGAGGAGAAGCAAAGCTTATGTAGCCGTAGAATGTATGTAGGTTTACGAAATATGATGGAAAGAGACAGACAAATAAATAAATGGAGACGGGATTTTAGGCGACGAGTGGGACACGTGGATTTCAAGAGCTGCGTTGATGGGTGCCTGACGGGTCACTTCACCATTTCAGACTCAGGAAACGCCAAATGGACTCTTCTCCACCGAAACTGCAGATATCCAAAGCTCTTTAGGGTCTCTCGAGACCGATGTCTCTACTAGAGTACTAAAACGATAACAACCTTATTCTACTCTAAACATTAACAATAAATGTATATATCTATATAGAAACAAACTTGTTGAAGTCATGATGTCTCCTCCTCCCCTGGAAATTGCATCTCCTCTATATTTTACTCGGTAAAACATTATTTGCACTACTCTTTTATCCATTACCCTTAAAAATTATTTGACCAGTCGAATTTATATATTTGTCAAGCGCAATGCTGAATTTCACACATGCTTTAACGAGGCTTTAATTATTAACATTAAAAATTACAGGTGGATTTCAAAGGTTACTTTAATGGATGATCGACGTGTCACTTGACCGTTGCAGACTGAGGAGACGCTAAGTGGAGAATCCACTGCACCGAGAAACTGCGGATATTCAAGTTCTTTTAGAGTCGGTCTCTCTATCTGGCCCTTACTCTACTTGCTTGCCTTATTCACGACGAGCACGTACGGTTAACTAGAAAAATCCATGGGTCGAGCGTTCTTTCCCCTACGTTAAAAACCGTGTCGTTAGCAGTTAGCCTACTCTCCCGTTCAGCTTGTGCGCTTTCAGCTTTCCTTTCGACTCTTCCCCACTCCACTTCAGAGAACACCGCTCGTGTGTGCTTTGCCTCTTCTCTTCTCTCGAGCCCTTAAATTTGTCCATTTTGACTCGAGGCCGAAATAAAAAAAAAAGAGAGATAGATTTAGAGAGAGAGAGAGAGATTCGATCGTAAGTAAGAGCCTTCGATGTTACATAATCGCAGTAGACTGCAGTGGCATTACAAGGCTTCATCAATTGGAATGAAAAAGGAGCGTTATTCGCGGGTTGCGCAAGTCGTTGCAAATAGCTTTTAGCTGCATGCAGCGGTTCTGCCAGACGCCACGAAAGTATAATAAGAAGAAAAGGAGGGGGGAGGAGGTATGGAGGGAGTTAGGAAAAGACCGAGCGATGGAAACAAAGGCACAATCGAGATTCCCATTTGGAAGAAAACAACAGTTAGCTCTGGTCGCAAAGCTCCATCCCTTTCCCTCTCAATCTGTTTGCTTCTCTCCTCTCCCCTCTTCTCCTCTGATCTTTCCATGCTTGGAGCTCGAATTACGCTGCGGAGCAAACGTGGCGAGCAAAGGCTAACGAGGTGATTCTCGATGTGCGCCACCGTGCCAGGCCGTTTACGCTGCTTCTGCCAGTTCTGCCTCTCTACCATCACCTGCTCACTGTTTGCCTGTGCAGTATGCGACAGACAGAACTCGCTGCCGAATTACGCCGATTGCACAACTGTCCTCGTCATTCCAATCGAATCTTCTGAAACACGCCTCGTTATCACAATCAAGCGGAGCAACGCTTGACGTACTCTTCCACCCTTCCCCCCTTTTTCCTACTCCCCCTCTCGTTCCATCCCTCTCCAATTTATGGAGAACGCAATTATTCTCGTTAATCGACAATGGAAAAAATTGTTCATCCTTCTCTGTGCCATTCAATGCCAGCTAAAATTAATCTCAAGTTTTACTGCTGCTGGCTGATCCTATGTAGGTCATTTTCCACCCAATCTCAAAGTAGATAAGGTAAGTATGTTCCTTCCTAATTTGTCTCTGCAATGAACGGGTTTCTTAATATATATGAGCAATGATGAAAAACATATTAAAACCGCGTATTTCGATCTCGACAATCGACGTTGGAATAAAATAATATTATTCGGAAAATACTAAATTAACCGTGAGACTCGAGTGCACGTCCTGTTAACTACCCAAAGTTGCGAAATTACTTTGGGATATCTGCCTTAGCAGCGCAGCACGGCTAATTGGCTAATCACATTTAGCATCAAAGCTCGTGTCAGGCAGACTCGTTTAATAATTTACTGCGATTGCCTTAAAGGGGAACCCGATAGATTCTCTCGGATGTGACTAAAGTTTCCAATTTTACTGTTTATATGTACGCACATACCGAGACTCTGCGTTATTTCAATGGCGTTTAACGTTTTACAGTTATTCATACCGCGATGTAAAGAAGGAAATGGGATAATGCGAAATGAAATGTGATTTTTATACGAGCGTTAAGAGTTCTCATAAAAGAACAATCGTTTGATGAATCCTATTAATGCTCTTCTGTCTATATACGCGCATGCATGAAAATTTCTTTTGAAGCGCGCAGGGGTTACTCCTCCCGGTTTAGAGATTCTCGGATATGGGAGAGAGGGGAGGCTGCGGGGTAGGAGGAGACCAAGGCACGAAAGTAGAGTGTAGCAACCACCTGGGTAATACTCTCTCGGCTGCCGGCATAATATCTCAGCGTCGCCGTTTGCCGCTCGCTACTGATAATATTTCGTCGGCTGAATCCACGCGTGCTCGATGCAAATCCTCTGACAGGAACTCCGTTGGGAAACTGCAGCCGTAAGAGAAACTGGGCCAGGACAAAGATGTCGAGCTACCCCAGCCCTCGGTGCAGTCTACGTAACCGTAGAAAATTCTCGGAACATCCGCAAAATACTTCGCGCGACTTTTTCACCACCGCTATCCGTTTCCACTGACACGTAACGGTGTTGCTTCCTATTTTCACTTCGCACAGGATAGAACGCCTATCCTATGACACGCCAACTCGTTTACTAAAGTAATCTCAGCCGATTTTACACGACGCGCTCGTATATCAGCTGCTTCTCTTACCAATCTCACTGTCGCCTCTTTCTCAAAGACCCACGACCCGCTCTCATCTTTGGCTCGAAAATCATACTGGATAGACGTATACAAATATACCCTGTGTGCACTATACCAATAACCTATTGGGACTTGATCTATTCTTCCAATTGGCACACCAGTCTTTTGCCTCGGCTTTTACATTTTTCATCCGTCGTTTGTTGCGCGTGCTCCGCGCTTTCAAACGAGATTTTTCTATTCGATATATCGGTGGTCAATGGTTATTAATTAACGCAGTGTAACTTTTCCATCTTCTTTACGTAATTATATATATTGGTGAGGATGAAGGAGAGCGGTTTTATTTAAAAATAGGAAAGCCAAATTTGTGCTGTATATAAGAGAGCAGTACCTCGACGGCGGTATAGACATGTCATTATCTACTTTTTATATGTATTTGCCATTGAGATTCAGTACCGTGTCTCTTGATATTGATTTTTAAGTAGATGCGTAAGAGTAAGGGTGAGAAAAATGGTATAGTTTCTTTGATTATCGCAGAGTGAACTTTTAGAAAGTAGAGAATTGGAGAATCTGGCGAGGTGCACCGTTGAGCTCGAACGATCGCAAGAAACTATTTTTCTTTCTTTAACGGTAACTAAAGGAAGGCTTCGGGGTCTGAGCTATAAATAAAAATCAGCAATTAGATGCTTTAAAGCGATTGACAGAAAATTTACGGCCGAGCAGTGCGGGGATTTTATTTGCATAGTGCTCATGAACCGCGTTTATTGATTTCTCTCTGCAACGTGGGTGTTTTTACGAGGGCAGCCTTCCTTCGAAATACTATAAAGTGCACCCACTGTTAAGATCTGGATTTCAATTACCGGTAAAAGACTCGATAACCCATTACCAGAACCGCTCGAACGTATAATTGCACCTAACTGTGAAGCCTGTTAACCTTCGGGGTCTAGCTCGGAGTTTGCCAAACGGAAGTCACCGGATCCCCTTGTGATTGATCAATTCCGGCAGCGGTAGACAATAAAGAAACCGTTTGAAAATAGAGAAAAAGCTGAGAGCCGCGAACACAATCGTTCTTATACATATTCTCATTGATGGATGCATTACTCGAATTAAATGGAGAAGGCTGGGCAAGATAACCTCGGTTAACCCTTATTTATCGGCCGACGCCACTATTGTAGTGAAATTTTATCATTCGCGCGGTAAGCGAGCAGCGGTTTTCTTACAAAATTGCCATTGGATCTATTCGAGTGGTAAAACCATCATTTCTCATAGTGGGCGTCTAAGGTATCTGTGTCTAGTCATTCTCTCGTATTTACAACTATTAGCTGTACGAGCCAAGTTGCTATTGTTCGACAAGTCATTAAACCGAGATAAGCCACCCGGTAAAGCACTCTTGGAGCTTGGATCGTCCAACTACTATAATTAGAAAATACGCGTGGGCTAAGACCAGAATCCTGTGGACCAGAAATACATCTCGTTAGTTCCACGCAAATTCAGCTATATATAAATTTTACACAGTGTTGTAAAAGCTTTGTGTTCATTTGGATAACGATCAATAGTATCATGAATGCGCTCATATAGAGGGAGATATTTGGTAAAATATTGATGATGCCATATTATATACATATATACATATAGTCAAAGATTTGGGATGGTGGGGGAGTAAATGGAGATGCGACTAGGGAAATATGCGCGGAGCGTTGGAGCGGTGCAAATGAAGTTAAGCTGGATAAGGGGCGAGTAAGGTTGGACCAGAATGAGAAAAGAGGACGGACTAAGAGAGGGGGGGGGGGGGGGGAGAGAGAGAGAATTGGCAGAAGAAGGAAATGGACAAGTCCTGAAGTGGCGAGAGAGCGCGAGAAAGACGAAAAAAGGGCAGGTATTTACGTAAAAGCCCATTTGGTATTCCCCAGTCGACGAGTTGTTTAAAATAATCGTTACCTCGTACGACGTCGACGACGAGAGCCTTTCAAATGAGTAGCTGGCTGGCGGCGGAGAGACCCAGTCTATATAGTCCAAGATCAACGCTTACATTAGGTAAAAGGCGAGCAAAGCATCCACAAGCACAAACTCCATTCGTGATCCAGACGTTTCGCACCATTCGCGTTAACAACGCTTTCATTTGCCATCGGCGAAAAGAGTCTCAACAATATAAAAGCGATTCTTTCGAGAGAGCATGAAAATATTCAAGCGTTTCTTCAAAATAAGCCAGAAATAAAGGATTACTCCGGTCACTCGTTATAATTTCTCCGTGGAATAAAAGAAGAATATCGCTTAATTAAGAGTAGAGCAGCAGCATTATTCCGTTGAATGGAATTTCGCAATGTGGGCCAGACTGTGTGGCAGGAATCTTTTTAAAAGAGTCATCCACACGACCGTGGCAAAACGAGCAGCGATGAGCGGAGGGAGAGGGTGTTATGTGGCATGGAAAGATATGTCCCGCTTGTGAATGCGCGCTTCATAAAATCAGTGAGGATTATAGCACGCTTTAATTATACCCGCGTGTACTTTATGCTCGCTCGTGGAATCCGGAATAAATATAAATAAGATTTTATTCGCCACGCGATTCAAAGCCGTTTTTCAATTTTGCCAGGAGTTTCCATCGAATAAATTTGCTTTTTCGCGAAACGCGCTCTACAATAGATGCAATTTGAGTGAAAGAGCTCGGCTCGTAATACTCAATTTGATTCTCAATTCCATTATCGAATGCAGCTCGTTCAGATCGCATAGAGCAGAATTACGCATGAATAGATTACGCGCGGGGAATTGAGCGGGAAATGTTTATTTGGGAAAGTGTTGCGACAAGCTAGCTACGTGGTATTATATAGATGGACGATTTTCCGATAATGTAGCAGCTATATATACATATATAGGTACTTTACGAAACTCGTCCTCTGTGCGTCCAGTGGATTTTTCCGTTCCTCTCTATCAATGTTTTCTAATTTACTCGCGCAACATCGCTCGAATATTAATAGAAATCCAGCAACGCTGTACAATTGAGCCTCGCGGTATATAAATGGATAATCCTTTGATCGTTGCTGCATGTGGGACCAATATTCGCCATGCAATGTCCAAGCTTTTTAGAAGCAAGTCCAAGTTTAATTAGCCGTAGGAGGGTTAGCTTGAAAATTGCTCCCGATGGCAAGACATGCCGAATTATTCGCTCTGCTTCTCGCAAACGAGCGTTGCATGCTGCCTGGAGCTCCTTGATAAAAGCATCGCTCAATTTTACTGACAATGAGAAAAATAGAAAAGATCAACACGCAGCCCGCTACACGATCTTAGCATGCAACACGCGAGACACGCACAATGGGGTCACTTGCTAACCGTTAAATTTAAATCGAGCAAGGAATAATGCTGGAAACTTTGCTTAACTCGTATAAACTCAGCCAATGGCAGAATGGGGAATAGGGAGGAAGAGAGAGGGGGGGGGGGGGATAACGCGTACTTTTCATAATCCATTAAATTTTAACCAATTAATTTACTGAAAAAGTCTGTACGCATTCACCGCAGTTCGAAATGTTATCGTGTTTAATTGACCAATGAACGAAACACAGAAAATACAGTTGAATGTAAACTTTTATTTATATAAAATGGGCACGAGCCGCTTCTCGAAAAGCATACCCAAAGTCTACAGCAAAGTACACAGTTACCATGCTAATATTAATTTCTCTATCAACGCATTGCAGAGCTCTCTCAACATTCGGCCTTCTTTCTTCCACTTGACTGAGCCAATAGTTATTTTATCTTGTGATCGTGGCAGGTGGAATATTTCCACAGTCATTACAATGATTAAAAATTATTTTTCCTCTATTTGGTGCAAGATAAATCTTTGAAACGGAACCAAGTGCTACTTCTCATAATTAAGTATGTGATGAAGACCAATGTGGTCAAAAGGTTAATAAGCAAAATATTTTACTTTGATACATTATCGAAAGATTGACATATTTCGTCAATTCGTTGCAATGTACATAGTAGAATGTAAAAAGTTTCAAGTTTGTATTCACCGAATTGCTATTTTAGAGGTAAGAGGGTCGAAAGAGAGAGATGAAGAGTGAAAGCAGCGGAAAAAATATTTTACCCATATTTTATTGAATTATTTTGTGTCTTTATAACACCACATATTTTCAAAGGATTCATCGAACTTTCTTAGTTAATATCGGTTATGCTAACAACTACCGTCAATATCTCATAAATAATATGTGCATGCGACATAGTTGGCATACCTTAATAATAGCCGCGTTAATTTCTGCACAGGTATAACGCGTTTAATGGAATTTCGTGTTTCATCAAGCTGCGTATTACCATATCGTTAAGCAATATGCATCAGTAGTTAATAATTATATTACGTACATTTTTAATGAAAATATAATCCATGTGTTTTTCTCAAACTTTTTCGCAATCTACTGTTTTAATACTACACTTGCAATTTTTATCGATAAATGTTGTAGCTTTTCAGTGGAAAAATATAGCGATGCAATTTTCGTTTATCGTATTGGGTCGAAGCTTAAATTTCCGGAACTTAAAAATTTTCTTAGAGCTACGTACTCCTGTGTTGGACAGCGGCCAATCCACAAGACAGCTCGCTTTGTTTTCAGGTCACGATGCTGTAATGTGGGAAACGTGTTATAACAGAATGGAAGACAAACAGCGATACGGTGTGATGTAATTCGACAATTTTGAGCGAAAATAAGGCCGTTTGGAAAAGTGTTAAATTGAAAAAGGAAAGAGTAAAATTTTCACTGACAAACAAATTCTTTTCATCAATCATTATTAAACGTTTCATATTTTCGAGATGTACAAGATAGAGAAGAGAAAGACTCGGTTGGTATATGTATATAGTAATTAGCAGTAGTAGAAACAGTAATGATTGTATACGAAAAAACTACGATGAGCAATCTTTTGTTACAATTGGTTATTTGCGGCTTGAAAATGTTGGACCACCGTGATAAAGCAGACTATATAGGCTTGGTTTTACGAGGGAGGAAGCCGGGGGCTGATGAGTGGATTATCAATGAAATAGTAGCTTTCATTGGCCAGTGGGCTCGCATAAGCGGAACATCTACCGTTAAGTTGTCTTAGGTCGAGAAAGAAGCCGGACACGAATCCAGTAGTCGACAAGCATTATACTCCAAGGCTCCAAGCTCTGTTATTCCACGAATTCTTGTAGCCTACAACGTCATAATGGGCCACAGACAGTGCACAGCCACAGGGTGAAAACTCCTGGACACGCCTATTCACCGTTGACCTACCAAAGCCGACAACTGTAATCTTTCTGTCAGATCTGCTTGAAACACGCACCGAGCGAAGCAACGAGTCACTCAATCTTGATATTTTAATATAAACAACATTAAATCTACTCCTCTTCTCTCATTCTCTCTCATTGTAATAAAACTAATTTCTTTACTCTTCTTCCCACTATATATATAGTTATTCCGTAGCTTTATATATAACTCAAAGGGTCTATATTTTTGAAGCTGATAGAGACGTAAATTTGTCAGTGAAAGTTGTTTGGTGAGACTGCGAAAGATGGAAGGTGAAGAGGGTGCGAAGCAAAGGAGAAATAAAAGGAGAGAGGCGTTTGACGTTAGCATTGGGTTGGGAGAAGGAAAGGAGGCACAGGAGTCAGTCGGATAAGTGAAATGCATCGGACGTGGATTGGACGTAGACCGTTAGGACGGTTTGTATTGGTAGAACCCACGCATCGGCCAATCATTATTGTAAACGGAATATAATGTCATTAAGGATGATGTCGTTGCTGGATTGCACCTCGTGTTTCTCAGTGACAAATGTCGAATCGACTGAAAACGCATTATCACGCCTGTGTGCGCATTTGCCCACCTGGCAGAACGATCATTCGGTACACACTCGAATGCAAGAAAAATCCTTAAAGCACGGGGAAAGTATGGTAAGTGAGAAGCTTGCTATCACTCTGGGCCTCGTGATAACGGCATCTATCCAACGTATAGCGAGTTGTGCGTTTGTACAGTTACTCAAATTAATGGCCAAGATGCGACCAAAAGCGTTTCGAGCATTTATTGCCGTAAGAGATACTGTCAGAGATGCAACTTCGTTAAGCGTCTAAAGAACAACAGGGGGCAACATGATTCTACGAGTTTACCAATCCTGATCTCTAAAACCTTCAATAATTATTTGCAAACAATCCTATTCGTTCTTTGCTCTGCAGTCACTTTTCTCCTTTCTATATATATATGTGTATTTACTAATAGCTGCATTTTCTACGCAGATGTAAATTAAGGAAATGCAATCCTACCAGCTGTTACGACATTTTTTGTTCGATTATCATTGGTAAGGAGATCAGGAGTCGGTTGAGGTTGGGTGAACAGTTATCCTATTTTTTTGCTTTTCGTCACAATAAATTAACACTGATTTGGGAAAAAGCCTTTCGGCATAAAAAACCCAGTTTATTGTAGTTTAAGATCATACACTGTTTAAGATCATACACTTCTTATGATTCTTCAAGAGGTTGATCATAATGGCGTTAGAACCATGGAGAATTATCTCGCTTTAGCTGGCGTTTTTAGCCAAGGGAGAAGTATATTATCTCGCTTTAGCTGGCGTTTTAAGCCAAGGGAGAAGTATCTCGCCTTCTGGAATTTTTGGTAAATAGTTCACCCATGGGATTAGATCCCGTTATGATTATATAAAAAATGTGAAAGATGGTCGCGACAATGCGAACTATAAATGTTTTTTATTGTGTCGGAGACGAAAAATGGTATCAGCGACAATTACGTTGTTCGTCGTCGTATCCAACTGTATTACTGTCCTCACAGGCTCGCGTCACAGCGATAGATTCCCGAACACCGCCGAGATCGGCCGAACTTTATGAATATATATTCAACCCATGGATGAACGCGCTTGATTCAAATTGTTACTCGAACGAACATTCAGGATAGCGATGCTATATTATGAATTTTATTATTTGTAATTCTACTACTACATAATTTCCTATACATACTCCCCCCGTTGAGAGTGTGATACGATCAAATAATAAACATAAATTAACTTATTATTTTTCAAGATTGAATATAAATGAAAGAGAAAAAAAAATATAATTTGAAGATCATAAAGAAAATTTATAATCGTTAATCAAATCTAAACTCTTAAGAAATTTTCATCAAATTAGAAATCAATGTTAAAATTAAAATAAAATTAAGTAATATCAATCAACGGACATAAGAGTGTAACATTGCGCTTAAAAATTCCGTTCGCCGTTTTAACGGTGACAACTCGGACTATTCCGTCCTCTCCAGGATGCACATTCAAGACACGTCCAAGTGGCCATCGCATGCAAGGTTGTTGTTTGTCGATGATGATGACGATAGAATTTGATTGAATCGGGATTCCTGGTTTGATCCACTTTTGACGTTTTTGCAATTCATTAAGGTATTCCACATGCCACCTTTTCCAAAACTCTTGCCGGATCTTCGTTATTAATTGCCAAGAGTTGAGTCGGTTATCTGGAATTTGCAAATTATCAATTTCTGGAATAGTATTAAAAGGTCGTCCGACTAACAGATGCGCTGGAGTCAACGCTTGCGGATCGTTTGGGTCGGACGATAAGGGGCATAACGGTCGTGAGTTTAAAATTGCTTCGACTTCGATCGCAAAGGTGTTGAGCTCTTCATAGGTCAATAATCTTTCACCTACAACACGTCGGAAATGATATTTAAAGGACTTTACTGCTGCTTCCCATATTCCACCGAAATGGGGAGACAGCGGAGGATTAAAATGCCATTTAATCCTTTTGGCTATGGAGAATTCATTTACATTTTTCTTGAATTCGCTAGATTCAAGAAGCACATACAACTCGCGTAGTTGTTTATTAGCTCCCACAAAATTTGTCCCATTATCAGAATATATGTCGCGAGGGACAGCACGTCTGGATATAAATCTACGTAAGGCCGCAAGAAAGGCTTCCGTTGTTAATTCGTTGACAATCTCGATGTGTACAGCTTTCGAAGTCATGCATACAAAGACGCATCCATATGTTTTGATTTTTCCTCTATTACGAAATTTTCTTTCTTTGATGTACATTGGCCCGAAATAGTCAATTCCGCAATGACAAAAAGGGAATTGAGCGTCTAACCTCGATTTTGGTAAGTCAGCCATTTGATATTCCATCGGAGATACTTTGAATCTTATACAACGAGAACAATGCCTCACGATTTTCCTAATCTGATTTTTTCCATTAAACAACCAAAAACGCAATCGTACCGCATATAACGTAGACTGTATACCTGAATGATGATTTTTTTCATGAGTCTCGCGTATCAATAGATCTGTGACATGATGATATGAGGGTAATAACATGGAATGTTTTTGACTCAATGGAATGTTAGCGTTGCGCAGTCTTCCGCCAACACACAAAATATTGTGCTCGTTAATAAAAGGACATAAAGATGAAATTTTAGAACCTTTTATTTCTCTAGATTCAGTGAGACATTCTAATATGTCAGAGAATTGGTCAATTTGTATTAATCTGATAATTTTTAGTTCAGCTGCGTTTATTTCATCGACGGATAATGACCCTTTATTGTTATTGATCGGTAAAAAACGAAAACAATAAGCCATAACTCGGACGAGTCTTGAGTATGAAGAAAACCTGACGAATATATTATTCACATCAGTACTAGTGACTAGACAAAGTGATTTTCTTAAACCTGGTAATTCAATGTGGGAATTAATAGGAACATTCGGCCATTGTGATTCTTCGTCATATAACCAGACTGGTCCATTAAACCATGTGTCATTTTTTAGGAATTCTACGGGAAATTGACCGCGTGATATTGCATCCGCTGGGTTTTGAGCAGTTCGCACGTGACGCCATTCTACATTGTGATCTTTCAAACTCTGTATTTCTGCTACTCTATTAGCTTCGAATATCTTAAGCTCTTGGAGGGATTTTTTTAACCAGTGTAATACGATGGTTGAATCTGACCAAAAGATAATTTTGTCGAATCTAATGTTTAGTATTGGTTGCACTTCTTTATATAACCGTGTCAATGTTAACGCCCCACATAATTCAAGGCGTGGTATGGTGATTTCTTTAAGGGGTGCAACGCGAGATTTTGCACAAAATAAATTCACGAGAGTCTTATTTTGGTCATCAGATGACCTTACGTACAAACAAGCGCCATATCCTGTTTTGCTAGCGTCGCAAAATCCATGCAATTGAATTTCCTTTGGATTGTCAATCACTACGCGACGCTTAAATTTTATTTCGTTAATTAATGGTAATTGTTTTGAAAACGATGACCATGAGGAATGTATATCACTGGGAAGAGATTCGTCCCAGTTTACTTTGGTCTTCCAGCATTGTTGCATTAGAACTTTAGCGACGAAGGTGACCGGTCCGATCAATTGCAACGGATCAAAAATTCTTGCAACTTCAGATAAAATATGTCGTTTCGTAATTTTCTCATTGGTGGAGTTAAACTGGTAAGTATAGAGAATCTGATCTTGTTGAGCGTTCCACGATATACCTAAAGTTTTGAGCATAGTATTTTGATTTATTAAAAAATCGATATTAGTCGCCCGTTCGTGTAAATCTGCAAGGGCTCTTGTATCATTTGAGGCCCATTGACGTATGTTAAAACCTCCACTATTGAGCAAATTAATTAATTCGTTTCGTACGTTCAGAAGTTCGCATATATCATTAGATCCAGTTAATAAATCATCGACATATAGATGTTTTTTTAGAACTTCGGATGCTAATGGAAATCTTTTTTGTTCATCGTTTGCTAATTGTTGAAGGGTACGAATGGCTAAAAAGGGCGCAGAGGATACACCGAAAGTGACTGTAGTTAACTGATAAGTACTAATTTTCCCTTGATGATACCAAAAAATTTGTTGGAATTTTCGATCGTCTGGATGAATGAATATTTGCCGATACATTTTTTCTATGTCAGCTACTAGGACATACTTATACGTGCGAAATCGTGCTAAATGTTCGAATAAAGTATTTTGTATGGTCGGTCCTACTAATAAGGAATCGTTTAATGAAAATCCTCGACTACCCTTTGCCGAAGCATCAAATACCACGCGCATTTTGGTTGTGTTACTGGCAGCCTTTACAATAGCATGATGCGGCAAATAATAACCATTATCCACAATTTCGTTTACCAAAATCATGTGACCAGATCTTATATAATCATTAATTATTTTCTCATATTCACATTTAAAAAATGGATCATTATTAAATCGTTTTTGCAATCCGGAAAATCTACGCAACGCCATAGATCGTGTATCTCCGTAATCACGTTCTGACATACGGAAGGGCAGTCGTACAATGTACCGTCCTTCATTATTTCTCGTAGTAGTTTGTAGGTAATAAGTTTCACATTCATTGTCAGTTTCAAAATTCTTAACCGATTGACGTGATCCAGCTGTTGTGTCTTCCAAAAGCCAAAACCTTTCTAACTGTTCCTTTAATTCTGTCATTGTACAAATTATGGATTTTTTCCTCTTTGATCGATTTACACCGCCTGCCACAACCCATCCTAACTGAGTTTTTTGTAGTATCAAGTCATTTGGACCCTGCGATAAGTTAATCTGACCTATGGAAAACAACGAAAGCGTAGCACCGGAGCCTATGAGCAAATCAACTGTTCGCGGTACATGAAATTGTGGGTCTGCCAATTTCATATTAGGCGGAATGCGAATAGATTCTCGAGGAAACCCTTCGTTCGGAACTACTTCGGCAATTTTCGGAATCACGAGGAAGGACAATTGTTTCTTAAATTCACTATGTATTGAGAAAATTTGGGTTTCTATTAAACCCTCCGATAAGGTGGCCATTTCGTTTATTGCCCCAATTTTTACTGAAAAAGGTCGTACAGTTAAGCCTAAAGATTCTGCAAAACTTCTTGTAACGAAATGTGCCGTCGCACATGTGTCTAACAACGCTCTACCTTGCACGAATTGACCTAATCTATTTTTCACCCGGACGACAGCACTCATCATTAATTGCGAAGGGGGGATCCGCGTCATTGATTTGAGGGCAATAATATTTGTATTTAAAGATTGTACCTGTTTTCCATCTTTATTGGAAGTTGAAGTAGCGGAGGCGTTGGATACTTCCTTGTTAGATGGATGTTCCGTAATAACGGACTTATATTTGTTGTCGTGTAGCATGGTATGATGAAAGGCATTACATGTACGACAGCGCGATGTACTATTGCACCTTCCTGGGTGCTTCCGTAAACAATTCCTACATAAGTGATATTTTCTAATGCTTTCCCAACGATTTGCCGTATTTAATTTGTAAAATTGTGGACATTTTGCCACCGGATGATTGTCTTTGCTGCATATTAGACAAGTAGGTATTACCGCTGTAGCTAGCGTATGGGTTCCTTGTTCTGTTTTTCGTGTTTTGCCCCCAGCTTGATCCTTACCCGAATGTGGACGTTTCTGATTGATATCATCTCTCCTTTTCGCTGTATTTTGTTCGATCGTCAATACTCGGAAGGCGGTTTCCGAAATGAACGTGTATAATCGTTCGAGCGTGGGTAGTTCTGTTAGACTCAGGGTCTCTTCCCACCTAGAACGTGTACTAGACGGGAGGGCTCTCTCTAATATACGAACCAGTAAATTTTCATCTGGTTGTATTCCTAATGATGCTAGCATATTGACATGCTGTCTCATGTCATCGACCAATCGGGTCAAACCTTTGTGGGTACTTTTTGCCTGAACAGGCAGGTCCAAAATGGCATCTAGATGGTTAGCCGTTAAAATACGTTTTTTCTCATACGAATCAGTGAGAAGTTTCCAAGCGTATTTATAATTTTCTGAACTAGCGTTATAAATCGAAATTTTATTTAGCGCTTCCCCGCGCAAAGAATCTTTGAGATACAGAAATTTTTGCAAATCTGTAATGTCATCCCGTGAATCTATCATCGTCAAAAATGTATTCTTGTAAGACAACCAACATTCCAATTGCCCTTCAAATTTCGGTAGTTCCGCGACCGGTAATTTTATACGACGCATCTTGTCGATCGGTATGGAAGTCGCATTTAGATCTACTATATTTTGTTGAGGAGTGGCCGACCGTGTCATAGAGGCCACATTTGTAGCTAAATCATAGTACTTATCTTGTAGCTCGTAGAATTCGTTGATACGTTCGTCTTCAGGGACACGTATGTTTAATTCCGTTTGTAATTCCTCGAAGTCGTGAAATAAATGTGTAACCCGTTCGAATCTTAGTTTTAAGTTTTCTAGGTCGTATTTATTTTCCGCTATGGCTTTTACTAACAAAGTTATTTGAGTTTTTAAAGCAGCACGTTTCTGATGGATGTACTTCACACGATCCATGTTTAGTGAAAATTAAGTCAGTGAATCGACAAACTAATCAACACTCTAATATTCAAGTTAGCTATCAGTATCACTTCGTACATACAACACTGTATGTGAACACGTTGTTTCTTCAAGGAAGACTGACGTTCTGGCTGGCACGACTTGCCACAATAGATTAAACCGGTTGCTACGCGCGATTTGTTTACATTTAGACGCGCCTTTGTCCTAACCGGCCGATACTGTCTTCTACGAATTTGCTAACTCAAAGCGAACTACTTATTATTTACAACCTTAGTATGTTTCGTTTAAAAATATTACGATTGAATAACCCAACACATATGCGATCCAATTGAATTAATTTGTACTTATCTCATAAATGATCTGCTGATATCCTCCACTGTCCTTGTCTCGTGTGCATCCTGGAGATACGTGATGTCTTTATCTTTGTGGATTATTGGCACTGTTCACTCAACCGAATCTGAGATCACCTCACAGGAGGCACCATTAAATGTTACGACATTTTTTGTTCGATTATCATTGGTAAGGAGATCAGGAGTCGGTTGAGGTTGGGTGAACAGTTATCCTATTTTTTTGCTTTTCGTCACAATAAATTAACACTGATTTGGGAAAAAGCCTTTCGGCATAAAAAACCCAGTTTATTGTAGTTTAAGATCATACACTGTTTAAGATCATACACTTCTTATGATTCTTCAAGAGGTTGATCATAATGGCGTTAGAACCATGGAGAATTATCTCGCTTTAGCTGGCGTTTTTAGCCAAGGGAGAAGTATATTATCTCGCTTTAGCTGGCGTTTTAAGCCAAGGGAGAAGTATCTCGCCTTCTGGAATTTTTGGTAAATAGTTCACCCATGGGATTAGATCCCGTTATGATTATATAAAAAATGTGAAAGATGGTCGCGACAATGCGAACTATAAATGTTTTTTATTGTGTCGGAGACGAAAAATGGTATCAGCGACAATTACGTTGTTCGTCGTCGTATCCAACTGTATTACTGTCCTCACAGGCTCGCGTCACAGCGATAGATTCCCGAACACCGCCGAGATCGGCCGAACTTTATGAATATATATTCAACCCATGGATGAACGCGCTTGATTCAAATTGTTACTCGAACGAACATTCAGGATAGCGATGCTATATTATGAATTTTATTATTTGTAATTCTACTACTACATAATTTCCTATACACCAGCTGTACCAATTTCATTGTCATAATTTATTGTCCCTTTGTGTAATTATTAATGACACTTTTGAATGTGCAATCTATCGACAGGGAATATGGTGTAAGTCAATTGAGAGACTCTTGCTAAATTCACGTGTGCAATGGAGACTCCCATAATAAATATCGAATTTCAATAAGAATATTAATCACGAGTTTTTTATTTCACCATGAATAGATTTCTTAAGGAGGAGAGTGATAATTTGCTAGAACAAAATGTTGGACATGCAATAGTGTAACTTCTGAGACGAGTGACAAATAAGGCATCTGCTGTCTGTCTGTACAGTTTTCCGACTCGGCTCGGCACATTATCTAGAAAAATCGCACATTACACGCTGGTCATCAGCTGTCTCATTAACCATACGGATAAGAATCATCAGTCTGACATATGTATGTTTTACCTTGAACCTTAGTTTTATGCATACTTCTATGATCACAGTCCTCGCAATGTGTACACGTGTCACGTATGTTCCGGGTGCAGGGTTAACAAGCAGCGTGAAAGCATCGTATTCTTCAAATGTACCTGCGATACGTTATCGAGTAGGTCAAACAAATAAGAAACGGTTATACTAGCCTAAAATCTCTACAACTACCTGCCTGTTATTTTAAAATCTGCTCGTGTCATGAGAATTGGACTTTCATGACTCTCGTGCCTTTCATTCTACCAGGACGCCTTAACGACGTCATTTACTACTGAGAAATAGAGCTCTCTAATTGTATTGAACGATAATACACAAATGTCATGTTTAATAGAGCACTGAGTACAGATTATGATAGCAGACGTCGCATTATCATATGTTAAGATCCTGCGTCGAGTTGCAACTGAGCTATCTGTTGCGTGATAATCTCTCTGATCAACCAATATACAGTCTCTAAACTTCGTTCGAGCACCCGGTGTGCCTGAAGGCCGGTAATGGACCGTAATAATAAATACATATCTGATAAGTACATATATGTATCAACTAACCAGAATCCATTCATCCGTGTATTTCACTATCTATGGGTTGGCGGGGGTTAATGTAAGCCACCCTGTACACCCCGCATACGATATGACTTATAGTATCAATCTTATTTTTCGGTGTAAGTATATGTACGTGTTACATCCATCTGCATATACTTACGTGTACCAACTATAGGATATCATTTCACCAATGTCATCTTTTATCTGCAGAATATCAGTTTGGGCTTCCGAGAATCAGAAGTGATCAACATTATCGCAACAAAATCAAATTTTCTTTTCAGAGAGATTAAAGAACGAGGATTTGAGATAATAAAGTAAGGTCCTTCTTTTAGAGCTGGTGTACAACGTTAGTAAAGAGGGAGTATGGGGAGCAAGAAATAACCAATACATTTCCTATAGTGATATAAATCAAATATAACTAGTGTTTGCAAATGAAAGTTTGCGGGGCATGATTGAAAATAAATAATTTTTCCATTTGGTTATAAATTAAAGTAAAAGCATGTGGCAAATAAGGCAGCGCAAAGACTGAAAGAAAATTAAAGGACAAAGAAGGAGATTAGGAAGAAAGGAGGGTAAAGCAATCGATTTGCATTCATTGACCAGACAGAGAAGTCGATTAAGCTCCGATGAAGCGTAATGGCAGAACGGCGTGCTCGCCTGGTCGATGACCGTAAAAGGCGTTTTCGAATCCTTCGTTGTGAAACCTGAGTCAATCCTTGCTTCAAATTTTCCATTGCCATTTCTAACCCTGCCATTCCTACTCATACGTTTTCTATCTTCCCGAATAATTGTTCTCTAAAATTTCAATCAACTTGGTGATAAAATTCATATTACAATAATTTTTGTCATTTTTCCTATTAGAAAATGCTAATAAATATTGAAGAACAAGATCAGTGTCAATAAAAATTAAATCATCTTTTGGACGATTTTAAATAAAATATATTTCCTGCCAATATTTTAATTGGAATTAATTGATAGGTGATGGACGTATCAGAGTTTCTTTCTTGTTCATCTATCGGTAGCTGCAAAAATAATTAAAATTATTAGTTCGAAATTAACGACACGCCGCTCGTATCTACCAAACCTTATTTTCGATTTCGGTCAAAAGGAACCCCAGAAGTTATGTTAGCAGGATCGATATCGTGCCTGAAGAGAAATTGAGATTTATGTGTAGGGATACATCGAGAGATGGTTAAGTCTCTTGTTTTGTAGATAGCACTCGGAAAGATACCGTTGTAGTTAATGCACGCTATCATTAATACACATTAGCTATATAGCACTGATGGTAAGGGTTATTAACTCATTATCAGGATTACTAAGGTAGATGCACGAAAAGCCTAATTTACACCTTCTATCAAGTTATCACTTGCAGAATCACGTTAATTGTTTGTTCAAAATTTTGAAAGAGTTTTACATATCTACTTAATATCTCATAAACAAATAACAAAGAGTATTGGTATATTTTTGCTTACAGTAATTTATAATCAAGCAATCAATTGATGCGAGTGACAATCTTATGCTCCTTTTGTTGATAATGGATAATGAGTAAATAAAGAGGAATAAAATAAATTAAAGCAGGGTAACATTTCTCTTAATTATCGTTCGTTTTACCTCTTGACGGTGGAGATTGAGGCTTGGATTCCTATGGAAATGAAAGCTGTAAAAGGTATAGAAGCGAGCGTGAAAGAAAAGGATTCAGGACTAACTTAATTGCTTTTATTTTTTACCCTAGCAATATAAAGCTTCAGTGGGCTTAAGGTTAATTAGATTTTTCACATTACAATGATCATTCCGTGTAGAACTTTCAGGAGTAGCATTATGATTTAGCTTGTATCGCACAGTCAATTTCTTTGATAGACTATAAGATGGTACAAAAGTAACAAGAATTTTATACTACATACCATTTAGCTTCGCTGATTAATCCCTTAATCTCTCGTCCGATTGAATACATTAAAGTTGAGATAATTATACGCGGTACCTCTCTAAATATACATTTTTGAAAGAGAAAAAATAGAATTTAAATATATTTTCTATATATTTCAAACGCGATGTTAAAATCTGTCGTGTACAGTGAAATAGAATGTGAAAAAATTCTCCTTTCAATAAACGAAATTTAGGCAGAAAGAATAAAATCTCTCACTCAATTGGTTTCAGAGAATACACTTTTTCTTCGTATAAATCCGTTATAAGCTGAAGTCGTTCGAGCTGGTGAAATTCTGAGGAATATCGACTACTTCAACCGCAAGCCTGTAATTGCTACGCGTTTCAACCAATTTTTCATGCTAAGCTTTAACGGTAGACATTTCAAATCGTAAATTTGATTACTCCATTACTTTCATTTGACATTTTATACAATTTGTATCTTTCCCAGTGGACAAATATTTTCATAAGAAATCGCTTACAGTTACTTTTGACAAAAAAGTGTTAGTGCTAACACTACAAATTGAACAAAGAGATTCGTAACGCGTTGATTCAAAGCAACTGGCACACGGACACAGTACGCTGATATTCTGAAATAAACTAATTCTTGCATTTTCCGCTGAACAATAAAACCAATTATTCACAGATCAACGAATGCAAAGCGATCTCCGCTCGGTAAATTAATATTATAGCGAATAATGGGTAGTTCTTAATTATTTTACATTAGTATGTAATAATATTAATACGGATAATTAGGAGAGCGCGCAATGTAATAGAATACATATACAGTATAAACATTGGGGGTTTATTACAAGAACGGATTATATAGGTTAATATGACGTTGATAAATATAGTAATAGGAAAATAGAGGCAGGAATATTTGTGTAATCAAAACTAGGATAATTAATTTCATTATACAGCGGAGGAACAGTCGATAATGCTATCGAGCACAGATTGCTGAGAAAAATAGAGGGCCAACGGTGGAACGTATATATATACAACAAGGGTACAATATAGGAATGCTCGTTGTCAGAATATAAAGTGTCCCTAATTTGCATATCGTGTGACGTAGTTGCTGCGGAAACAATGGAGATGCCATCAACGAACGTTTACGAGCGATAATTCAGTACTAGCGAGCGTGCGGAACGCGTGCGTAAATATCGGGAAGATAATTTTTCGGTGTGTGCAATACGCAAGTCCCTCGGTTTTCCGTACCGAAATAGAAGCACTCTCCTGGAGGGCAGAAGGGGATGATTAGAGTCGGTATTAAGAAACGTTGCGTGTGGCGTGCTGACGTGTAATGGGGGGTTATTTTAAGCCGAACGAACAGTCCAGGGGTAATGGGAGTATTAAGCAAGTGCTAAAGAGAAGATAAGAGAGAAATGGACTCTCAACTGCAGGATGATGCAGTCGAGAGGAAGAAACGATCCGGAAAAGAGCGTAGCCGAAGGAAGAAATCATGTGGGTAATGTGTAAATTGAGTTTGGAGCGCGCTGGGACCGAGCCGCGTTCTTGTAATAAACGGGAATATTGACAATCTGGCGTAGCAGCCGAAGCGGAGAACAAGAGCACCGAGCCGCACGCTGTAACATTATTATTATGACTTTACGGATCATTTTAGCATCTTCCAAGCATTAGTTGGTCTCTCTCAGCCTGTTCAATACGGGACTTTCATTAAGAGCGGTTTGTGTTGGCCCAAGGGCTGCGCAAAACCCGAGTTTTCCTCCCAGACTCCCCCGACCCCTTTGCCCTTCCCTCAGAGCCAACCTCGCTCTACACCAGACGACTCGACTCTTCGAGCACAGCCACAAAGCCAGGATACTCAAAGTCCCGAAGGAAATATTCTCCGCCCGTTCGTACGATATACTGCACGCTGCACGTGTGGACCTTCTATGTATACTTACTTAGTTGGTGTATATACCAACGCGGGGGAGGATACATACGAGTATAGTTGCTGCAAATTTGTAGGGAATTTGCATTCCCCTCTTGAGAGCTAGCGATAGTTCGTATTATTAACTCGCGCCATTCAATTCACCGGATGTCTTGCCGAGCATTCATTTGTAACGCCGATTGGCCAAAAGCACAATCCGTGTTCCAACTTTCATCCATTCAAATATGTCATCCTATTTGCAAATTCCAATTTTACATTTTTCTAAAGTCACCCGACGTTTTATTACATCCTTATTATTCTATTATCCTCCAGCTTTCACATAAATCGTCATTATCGTCCTCTCAAAAAATTCATGTGCATATTCGCCTTTACGGCGATTATTAAATATTTAAACTCGCTACGATGATGCATTTTTCTTAGATTTACGATAGTTATATCTTCTTTGGTCATACACGCTCGTGCATTACGTTATTCGACTTTCCTCCACGCCGGATGTCATTTAACAATTCATTTCGGCTGCTGCAAATTATCATCGTTGATAGAAAGCTTTCAAAGATCGAGTATAAACGGTATTACACTTTTTACTAAAATACGTTCAGTCTTAACTTCCATACTGCCGCAATGAAGTGAAGTAGTCCCATGTGGTTACACGCGTCCATCTAAAAGTTTTCCTGCCTTTTTGTAGCCACATGAACTACTGCTTGGAAGAGTCTTGAGAGCGGTATAATTTACTATGGCTACGGCTTTCTAAGACAGCAATGCTGTTGAAGCATTCTCCGTTTTCAATCTTTCTGTCTCTTTCTTGCCAAAGAATTCATCGGCAAATTAAAACCACAGAGAATTTATCGCCAACTTCTACCTCCGACTTGTCTGGTACCGTTTAAGATAACCAAGTGCTAAAGGCGCGTATTAGCGAGCACTCTTCATTGCATAAGACCTTCGCAAGCGTTAGGACTACCTTCTGTATTATAGTACAAGAGACCCGTAAAAATCAACCATAAAATCGTGACAGATTCAATCTCGTGTACTACTAATTTGAAAAATATTCCTCCTCGAGAGAGTCGAATGTTTCATTATATATATATATATATATATATACCCTTTTTGAGCCGCATTAAATCTTGAAAAAATGCGATATTTGTACAATTCACTGGTCAAGCCGATGGAAAATAAAACATCCAAATCGTTTTCACTATTTCAAACGTACATAGCACGTGAAAACTTTCTCGTTATAGGTTTTCCACCTGTTCAGCCCTGTTAATCAAACAATTTTATAAAACAGAGATAACCTAACTATATTCAGAGCAACATAAATTTTCATTACGATGGGTTACAATGGACGAATGATTTTCTCAAGCAAATTGAAGAAAAAAAAAGACAAAAATATTTAAACATTCGTAGTGACGTTTGAAAATCAAATCGAAGCACAAAAAGAAATAAATAAAGTGCATAGAGTTACTATTGAAGACTGCTTCAGGAGCATTAGGAAGACCAGTGGACTGCGAGTTCGAGTGCTTTGTACATAAAGGTGTTGCAATATTTACCGACAAATAGAATTTCCTCGCGTCTTTATTTACTAATAACGTAGCTTCTATTGGTCGTTCACCAGGTAAATATACCTGCTGAGCGAGACCCGAGCTAAAGCGACTCTTTTCTCCAAGTTCTCTCTCTCTCTCTCTCTCTCCAGTCACCCTTTCTCTTCCTTTACTTCCTTCTCTTACTCTCTCAAGTACCTAAACCTATCCCAGAAACGTTCTTATGTTGTCCCTTGTGCAAACGCTCTTTGAAATTTCTCGGCAGACCTCGAAACGATTGAAGACCGTTCCTTTAACCCCTTCATCAATCCCTGACAGAAACTTGTGACATGAGTTTTACAATTGCAACCTTCGTCATTCACCTTATATCAATGATCCTCTTCTACCCTATGAAAGTGACTTTGATGCAAATACCGTCTCTCTCAAGTCCGATATTATTTGCATGGCGCAAACACAAAGGGAATATCGGTGTGTGCCCGTGCACTTTAAACGTCACGTGATCAGGATCGCGATCCCTACTTTGTAATATTTTTTCAAGCACATATACCTCGCGAACAAATTATGGAACTGTTAGTTAATTTGACATATTCATAAGGAAATGAATAAAATGCTAGCGGGGAGGCTATAATTTATCGTAGGTTTAGTGCAATTGTTTACGCTCTATGATTGACTTTTTATGATTTAGAGCGAAGATTATAGTGTGGAGCTCTTGTCATATTTCATTGGGCAGAGGAGGGTTTCTAATTTGGTCGTTCGGTGTTCAGAGATTGTCCCATTCGTTCTCATCGTCTGCCTCTTAGGTTTGTTACAGTGCGCCCACACGAACACGCGTATATACTACATATATTCGTTGCTCCGAGGGATATACGGCTAGATAAATTACGAGGTAGCATCTGGGTAGAGAGCATCGTTTCAGGAAAGAGATGAAATTTTATTATTCGTCGGCGCGCTAATGCCATAATACTGTTGGACACTGATAAGCTATAAGAGATACTGCTTTCCCCATTGTTTCTTTATAGCTTGCCAACTTTAATCACACAATCGTTGTGTAGTCTTCCCTAAATTACATAAACGTTGTCCTATCGACGGGAATAATTGTTTATCATATTTGAAGAAACGTCATTTTCCCTCCGTCCGGTATAATATGGTAGAACCTACTGAAATAACGCTTTAATTGTTACCAAAGTATACTTGTGCTTTTGCAGTATATTATTACCTTTGTTAATTATGCTTTTCTTCTGCAAAGTCGATAGCTGATGTGATTGCGATTCATTGTTTCGCGGCAAAGGGCCAAATGTACTGGGATATAGCAGATACAGCTTTTAAAAAACAATAGGTCTGTTGATAGCAATACAATAGTGTGTATATTTGTATAGTATGTACAAGCAAGATAACAAGCAGAACGATTACAAAATTCTGTTTTATATACGATTACAATATCAACGCCTTAAGTAAATATTTACAGGAAATTGATGCAATTTTATTTTCATTTAATAAGAAGAAAAACACTAAGCAGCGTTTTTTATTAAGGTATAACAAACTATTATTAATAACGTTTTAAGATATGAGGAAAGTAAATACATGTCTGAGTTTGAACCACTGGTTTCCCTATGATATATTGCACGAGGTAAGCGTAACACACGGTGCTCGGTATAAATCACACACTTATAGCAGAAAATACGCAAATACAGTCGCAAACAATAGAAACTATTGCTTTACTCGAAGCAGCAACTAATCTTAATTGCATTTCTCTTATTAAATGTTAGTTTTCTTATCGATAATATAAATGATACCATTGCTTCGGACATTGTATTTGGTATCTCATTAAAAAAAAAAAACAGAATAATTATCTTGTATAAATGATGCAGAATAAAAGCTAAAAGGTATAAATAATTGCATAGAGTTTATTTTTCTACAAATTGAAGAAAAAAAGATACCATTTATAGAGGACTCTTTCGCACCGAATGCTTCTGGCTTCGGTACAGGAAATAAAATCCAGTAAATATCAATATCTCTTTCCCTTTGATTCTATTCAACAATCTGGGAGTGTTCGAGCTGCTTAAATAACGTATATTGACAGCCATGCGATGTGGCTGTTTTTACTTTGTTTCGTTTCCAAGTCTTGCTTACATTCCCCTCACATCGTCGTCTATATATCGAATGAAGCAATCTGTCTCTCCTAACATTTGGAATTCCATTCCACAACAATCCAATTTTATTTCCTATCAACCTAAAGTTTGTTCTTTCAATTATTAGGTTTTTTTAACAGAAAGAAAGCACACATTGGAAAAGAAAAGTGAATAATTGTATCGGAAGCTCTCTTGGTATAGATATTAGAAAATTAATACATGCAAAAAGTTGATTTGGTTCCATTATATTATAATTTGGAATAAACCGAGAGGCAGGTAAGTGGACCATTGGATATGTGCAAAGAAACCGTTTGGATTGAAATTAATTTTTCCAAGTATTATCATTTATTTCTATACGATTTAATAAGGTAAGAGGCACTTGAGAAATTTAGCATTGTTCAAGACTTCTAAGAAATGTAATTTGCTTTGCGCCAGATACTATTGAAGTCAACGGAATTAGAGCGATTTTCTGTAGTTAGCATCGAAGCAAGATCCCATGGAGTACATAACGGTTAGGTCTGTTGTTTTCCTTCACCCTCCTTGAAGAAAAAATTTCACGCGGAATGAAATTAACAGACAGCTACGGTTTCCTTACGCGTGAAAAAATATTCATCGATAACCCAGTTAATGAATTAGCATAAATCAATAATTCACGCTCTTGAGCGTCACATTGAAATTCAATAAGAAAATTTGATCGAATATCGATTGTAATTCAAAAGATCTTTATCGCAACCATACGTGACATACAAATCTGTTGGAAATTTTATCTGGAAGCGTTTATAAATTCAGATAAGACGAAGTGAAATCCGTTCACCAAAAGATCAGATAAACTAAAGCTATCCAGTAGCACAGATTGCGATTTACGTTGGAGTGGGGTAGAGGGATGAGATTCGGTGCAACTCGTCATGCAGCACGCCAAGGTATAACGATATCTCATTCCCCCACCCTTTCGCTTCCCCGCGTAAAAAACAACTCGCCTCTGTCCTCTTTTGCTGCAGAGCGGAACAAGCAAAAGTAACAGAATCTGAATGGACATTGATTGTCAGTCTGTATCATCTTTTTCTACCGGACCGTTTCGGGTACTTCCTTGCAACTTTTATATTCTTTCTTCCAATTAGGGATTTCCAAGTATTGTATGTCCCTTAAATGGTATTACTTTACGCGTGAAAACAAGAAAGGAAGAAAAATCACACATTTTCTTCTTATTAAAAGAGCAAACTCTTCTTTAAAAGCCGTACACGTGGAAAAAAGTCACAGGTAGGACGTTGCGATAAAACTGCTGACGGAAGAGCGCAACATTCATGTGACAATGCGAAGATACCACGTTACGCAGAATCGGATAAAGTAATGCGATTCGTTGTAGACTAAGTGTGATTTTTCCATTAAACCAGTTCTTCGTCTCTTCCCTCGAATGGACAGAGCCGGCGACAAAGTGGCTGTTTCAACTTTTAACAGAATATCACCATTAATTATGTGGCTATATACTTTTCTATGTATTTCGATAAAAGGAAGGTTCTCTCATCCAACGTGGGGACCTAATGTTTTTTTTATAATTATTTTTATGAAACAGCTTTTGATTGAACAAAGACACGTGCTTTGCGTATTTCTCTCAAATAAGAGTCAAACGTTAAATTGCATAAAGAAAGAAAACGTTTATCCGCAATTTGCCAAGACTGATTGTTAATTTACAATTGCTTACAACAAAGTGGAAAAAGAAATACCACATTGACTTAGCGATACTGAGAAATAACAAATTGCAATGCTTAAATTATCACGTGAATGCGGGGCAAGCAAAAAGAGGAACACGGTAAAAGCAAAGAACTGACGGATGTTTAAATATTATTCCCGAGAAAATTACGGCGTTCGTTATCAATTTGACGTGGTACTCGTGTGGCTGTAATTAAACGATTTAATAATCCAATAGCCATTACGGTAACCTTGCCCCGTTAACGTCGAGAAGAAAAATAACGCCTGCTGTCGGAGTTACGTGGCTGGAATATTGAGAGGAGAAGCTATGTCGAGATCACGAAGACCTTTTCACAGTAATACCGAGAATGATCGACAGACGTGTTAAGAGATTATAAGTTGCATTTTTCAGATAGCAACTCTATTCACACTATCAGATCGTTACTTAATCAATCAGACGTTGCGGGCTCTGGACAGAAAAGGGCAGGAGGCAAGAACGAGGACGGTGAGATATTAAAAGAAGGTTTTCAGTGAGACGGTCGTAAACGTCAAGTTGGAAGGGGGAAGCGTTACACGCGTGTAGTCATTGCGTAAATGCGAGGATGATTTCCTCGGGTATTCGAAACATCGTCTATAGGCGAGAGCAGAATTACGAATAGCGAATTTTTTAAACGTTCGCACATACAAGCGTCAGTACGTATTAGGAAAATAATAAAAATGCGCAAGAAACTGTATTTTCAGCAGTTATACACACGAAAAGCTGAGAAAGAAATGGTGGCACTTCCGCGGATATACGTATCTTGATTGGAGAAGTGTGGGTAGTGGAGTGTAAGTAATCGGGGGGCCTCATGGCGATAATCACACGACACCATTATTAACAAAGGCTTTGCATGGTCTCATATTTAAATTAGAGCTTTCCAGTCAGAGGTGGTTTCAACGATAGCTCACGTTCCCATTAGATTATCGAGGAGAGTCGGTGGACCTAAGATGCACGGCAGGTGGCGTGCATGTTATAAATTCGGTATCGTTGTCGCTCACCAAACGCACGCATCCATGCACGAACTTCGCTTAACGTACAAACTGCCTAACAGCGTAAATTTTGTTTCCCTCCTACCAACTAAATTCTCCATGTTTATCGATCGTTATCAGAGCAGCACGAAGGCTCTTGTGCAATAAATTGTTTACGAAATCAAAATAGTCTGCAAGAGTCAATCGATGGGATGCGATAAATTTCTTTTAATTGGAAATTCTGCATCGGCAGATAATATAATAGTAGCTAATTTGTGACGGAGGAGAATCAATTATGACTGAGGTAGTACGAGCGAAGGTCTTATTTGCGTCTAATAGTTATTGAGACTAAATAATGATAATAACGGATCGTAAGGGATGCGGAATGTCGATAGTGAATAAAATTTTATTCCACGCTTCAACGAGCACCGAACAAACACACATTGAGCGAGTGACATGAATTATTATCGAGATTGCCAGGAAGCAGCGATCCGGTGCATCTATCACTGGCGCCAATGATCCACGATGATCTTCGGCCGTTATTGGCTGACGCCATTGTTCGCTTTTATAATGACCGTCCAACGAATTACCATCGATGTATTTTATCGCGCGCCACAAGCCGCGCGTAACAGCATCCGGACCTATTTTTAAGCAGGCTTCATTTATCAAATGCGAGTCGGATTAAAACGAGCTTGATTCAATCGCATTATGAAACGACCTATGCTGATTAATCTATTAAATCAAATCGAATCCCGTTTACAGGTTACCATTAAGCCACTTCTTGCCCAAGGAATCATTACAGTGTTTATTTAAGAAATTTATCTGCATAAAGAGCGTAGCGAATCTAGTGTAGAAAATAAATATATATATAATGCAATGAAACTATTAAGCAGCAGTCATTAAGTAAGGCCTGATAATGACTATGTAGATTTTTGCTATATCTTTTGAATGTTCTTCCGACCTTCGTCTCGTTAAAAGGTCCTTTAGAGCGCGTACTCGGTATACTATGCGTAAAATCCATAAATTTGCCACCGTTAATGGCGCGTATGCATACTATATAATACACATGCCAGTAGCTCGGAGAGGGAGCTGGCCATAAGTGAATCTTTACGACGACGCGTGATGGCGCAAATGAATTTGTTTGCAAAGTCGAGAGTGACCCTAGCTAGGTCGCTCGTACTTTTAAAATTCCCAATTGTTGAAAGAACCCGAAAACTAGCGCAAATCCATTACGATTCGATTCGATGGTACGCGATCAATTGGGGACGCCACTGCATTCTCCAATTTAATATCGCCGCTCTGCTATTCTTTTCTTTTTATAATAAATTGTAAATAATATATACGTCCAACTTAAATTGATAAATTGACAGAAGGAAAAGTGCAAAATTTATTCTGTTGTATCAATTTATGGATAACGACTGTATATAGGGAATGCTCCCTTGCGATGCCACGAGTCAGCAATGATGTTTCCTCTGAATAGAAATCTCTTTTATTATTTTTTCATTCGGGGCAAACGGATTGAATATTGCACGTGATTTAGCAGAAAATTTCAGTGGACGTTTAAGAAATATCCAATATTTAAGTGTCACAATATCTCTCTTGTGCGTTAGAAGCGTGTTAAAATATGTTTGTCATTGATGCAGTAACAATTGCGAATTATTGAAACGATTAAATATTGACATCTAGCTTGAAACAGTAAATATTAAATAGGATCAAACAAATTTTATGTAAAGCGAATACTAAAATTTTGCGCATTGTTAATGTTGAAATATTTGAGTTTTGCAAAGAGCTGGCAATTATTCGATATCTGCTTGTTGAGTATTTGTTGCGAATAGTAGAGAGAAAATCATCTATATACACCTTATGAAATGAAAATCTCGCAATTCTGATAAAGGTGAGTCAAAGTAATCCGAATGAAACGTTAGATGACTAAAGGAAGATTCCGACTTGAAAGCCGACCGGCGAAATCTGTTTATCCGACGCGGGCGAAACGCTTAAAATCCCCAACATTCATACGTCCTCACGGAGAATTGAACTATAAAGGTTTTCCTATGCAGAATGCTATTGAAATCGTGCCAAATCCGAAATTAAAGTGCGGTCGGACACTGCCCAACGGTGCAGAAACGTTTTCAAAGCTCTATCCGCCGAAAGGATATTAAAAAAATGATCTGTAATTCGGTGGTCCGATATTAAAAAATTCTGCATAATAAAGGCCGCAATTTATTCGTGCCGAGTGACGCAGCAGCGATAAATGATATAGGTAACACAGAATTCGTGGAATTCCGAAAGTTCTTGCGATGGTTCAAATGCGTATACCAAAAGCGCGAATGCTTCAATGATTGGCGACTTATAGCGCTATCAAATCCAAGTAATTTATGGAGTTCTCCGTTATATATACCCGGTGTGCCATTAATTTATGCTAATCCGAAAACTCACAGCAGATAGAGAATGAGTACAAAATCTTTCCATTAAAAAATATCATATTAGTCAAAGGATTATATATATATATATATATATTGCTTTATCGATCGATGCTTAGTCAAAAGAGCGACGTCAGCACAATGATCGTTCAACGGCTTTAATAAACAATAATCCTAACAACGCTTTAATAAATGCCTATATAGATAAAAAATAATTCTAAAATTTAAGTCGTTAGGATTTTCTTCCATTACGCATATATGCGTATATACGGTTTTCGGGTTAAGAGGAATTAATGGCACACCTAGTATAGATGTATGGAATCGTAGGTAAAAGCGCGTGAACATTAAGCGGCGAGGAAGCACCATTTACACGCCTTATCAAGAATTATCAAAACGCTAGCTACACGCACACGTATATATATATAGATTTAGCGATGGATACCGTAAGCAGAACAAGGATATAAGCATAAATTTTCACGCGTTTGGAAAACTAGCGAAGAAAAAAGATCTTACCTTCGCGGCTTTATCTAATTAGGGACTTTGCAAAACATTAAGTATCATAAAGGAATTAGTCGATAAATTTTCATATTGCGATGGCTATCGTTATCAGTTCCGTAACGCGGCTGTCTCGAGTAATTTCAGTATAGTCTCGAGTCAGCTGCTTCGGGTTTCTCCCCTTGTTGATGCATTATAGCTATATTCCAATCAATACTGTACCTAACCGCTATATTTGTAATTGCGTAATAAAATAAGTATCTTGGTAATCCGTTGCTCATAACACTCGACGGAAAATCATTGCCTTCGGTATGATATCACTTTGCTCGTGTAATACCGCACTAGGAGCACGATCTCCGCTTCTAATCTTCGAGCAAAGTTACCATTCAGCGACCGGCAATCTCAATTTTGCCATATCTAAATGATACGCGTTACGGCACATTGCGGAGCGTAAAATGTTAAGTGGATACAGATATAGGACTTATCAAGATGCGATCTTCGATGCCGAAGGACAACGATGTAACGTGGAAGATATTTTTTGCGAGGGTCAGCGTTGGCGCGCAGGTCCTGAGCTTCCCCTGATAAGAAGCAAGCCAAACAGTCGTTGGACCTGCAGCATAATATAAATTGGCAGAATGCTTGATATACTGCCGGAACAAGTTACTGGAAAGCTCGGTCAATAATACCAGCGTGCACGTACCTATAGTGAAAAAAGTCAGATCGAACGAAATAACATTGTCACACGAGTTTCGAGCGTGTTTTAATAAACAGTGAATGGGTAAATTGGTTGCAATCTGGCGGTGGCTCTCTCGTTTCGTTACCTTTGATTCCCTCTCGTTCTATTTGTTCGATAAAATCGACGGATTCTCCAGCGACTTGGATGCAAATTGGCACGAATGCAAATTCGTGTAGCGCAAATAGCAAAATCCGCAAAACAACGCGTTGGCCTATTCGACAATTGCACGCGATAGCTCCGACCAACTTTCATTAATAATATTCTAAAGAATCACCGGTCGAATTTCGAGAAGATGCGACAATTCCTCCAGCATATTTACCAAGGGATTATTGCTACACTTTTACATTATTACGTCTTAAATCCTAGCCATAATAATCCTTGCGCAAATGGTGTTAATAATTGAACGCTTTAAGCAAAGTAGTGTGATTAGCTTCGTTTATTGTCGTAGGTAGGCCATTAAGCTGTGTGCCGAAGAATCTTAGCCATAAACAAAATCTTGTAAGCCGCAGTTGCTCGAGTACAGCGCAGCATGAAGTTTCCGGTGGTTAGCTGTGAAGTTAACTGAAAACAAAGCCAAGGGACTCTGTAAAGGTGAGAGCATGCAAGCTCGTTATAAAGTATGAAACTTGGCTACAGTGTGCTTGAATACTACGCTAATGCGTATTAGTTGTATAGGCTACGTCTTCGTGTCCCAAAATCCTCAAACGTCTTCATCCAACTATCCTAACATTTCTATTTCCCTCTTGTAATTTTCTACATCGGAAAAATAATACCGCCCGATAAAAAAAAAACACTCAACGGCAACGGTTCGTTAGGTGCTTCTGTCGGACGAAAAGCTTGAAATTTCAATGCAATTCGGGTCATTCGACACTTAAACATAACGGAAAACATATTTACGCATGTATGTATGTTTAAAAACGATCGCTATTGCCCTGAGTAAACCTATATTAATATACGATTTCATCCCGCAGTGGTTCACTTGATACTTTTATTGAAATTTGCATATAAGTGTTGGCTTAACTAAAGTGGTATGCGTGACCGCTACGCGCATACATATGCTTGATCGCCGCTCACCTATTATAATTTCAAATCGCAATATATAGTGAACGGTTGGATCAAATGATAAATTAATACAGTGTTTCGGAAAGCTCTGATAAAAGCTACAAGAATATGCAATAAAGAATATAGGGTTCTATTTGCAAATATTAATTTCACCTTCATAAAATCCATGTTCTTCCGTCCAGAATATTTTTGTATGGTTATTTAATATCCCCCTTGAAAGAAATTAGTCTTTAGAAGAGTTTAATATTTATTACCCTTTTTGCATTTATTTGGGGTGCATAATTTATAACGAATCACCCGGTATAAAAATAAAGTTGAAGATTACCGCACGATATTGTAATGTGTAAAATAAGCAATTGTAATCGCGTCAATTTTGCAGGCGAACGCACCAGCGAATTTCATTTACCGAATTTCCAATGGAGTCATAAGTGAATTCAATGACTTCTTGAATGGACAGTCAATTGTCTCTATTATAATGCCGTTTCAATAACGAGATCGCGCGCAGGCATTATACGAAAGCAGTTGGATCTATTCAAAAGAGATTTAAACCAATTTTATCCATGCACCCTTTACCATTTTACATGCGTATATGAATAACAGTAAAAACGCAAGTTTCATCAATCTTTTTACCTATAATAAAAAGCCTTTCAATTAGAATTACGTTGCACAACATTTCCCCTTTAACGACGCTTTATTTAATTTACGAAAGAATTTTAATCCGCAAGATTGTTTTAATTGAGTTTTAGCTGATTAATCAAGTAAATAAGTTAAAGCGCTGTTGGTGTAAATCAGATTTATAAGCTTATATCGAATGGCTTTTCACCTTTATTCTAGCAATTATTCGGAGGTAAAATTAATCAAGTTCTGCCAAACGATGGTTGAGGTATTTCAGATCAAAGCCTTAATCGTCGTAAGTGATCTTGAATTACAAATTAATTTACGGTTGGCTTTAGATTTTGCTCAAGTCCTTGAATTCGATTTGCATCAAAGGATATTCAGTTTCTGACATTGATAGTGCCCTCCATATCCTTCCTACTCTACTGTCCCGCCATATTTCACAAATTGTGTACAACTAGTTCAAACTTTACTAAGTGATAATATGCACAAGTGCTTCGAAGCACGTTCGATCGTTTGTAATTCAATGGTTGCATCGTCTGCTCTCAATTAACAATTTTTTGCAATTTCATCATGGCATGCATCCAATGGTTTTCAAAGACAACACTGAACCTCCTAAATTGTTATTGCGCATGCCTTTGACCATCACTCGAACAAACGTAGTGCAATTAAAATTAATCGACGAGCGATGAACATAATTTTTCAAACGGTAAGCAAAATACTAAATTGAGTAGAAAAGTAGCATTTCACCCCCACCACCATTTTCCCGCTCATTTGTTACCAAACCAAAACTCATTAGTGCGTAAAAGAAAATTTACGAGCATAACAAAGAGAATCGAAAGGGAAAGGAGGGAGGGGGGGGGGGGGGGACAGTATTTGCCGGAACGCGTCCGCGCTGGCGTAATAAATTTAATTGCTAGCGTCGCAAATTGATTGCTCTGGGAACAAAACAGTTTGTGGAAATGTACGATGATTCTGCCATCGGAGTTTTCAGTGGGAAAGGTTAAAATTTGCCGAATCAGGAAATTTGAACCGTCGCTGGGCGAATTTTTATCATCTCTCTTTCACCCTCATCCCCACCCCCTCCCGTTTGTCCATATCGATTGATTCGATAAAACCATCTCGCGCAATAGCCGAAAGCAGGGGGAATTTCGCGTCTAAATGAATTATTGCTTCCACAGGATAGTATGCAAAACGTGTGTTCGGTAAGTAAGGTAGAATCAATTAGTTATTGGATAAAGTTGAGGTTACGGAATGGAAGAGAGATGCTGTGGCGAGAATTGATAAGAGACTGTAGGAAATAATGAATCGAATAAAGGTGAAGATGTAATGGTAATCGGATGAAGATGAGGAGATTGAAGGAAATAGGTTGTTGGAGCAGTAGAGAAGTTCTGATGGAGACAGCAGCGCCGCCACGTAGGACGGTGGTTAACCTTCCGGTGGCCGGTTGAACGCTCTTCCGGGGATTGTCTCGGTGCACTCGGTCACGGTCTATTTCCGGGAGGGCCAGGCCGTGGCTTCGGCATCGCTTAACGACGCATTGTACGTATATGTATTTATAGTGGGATATAGCGATAGAGACTCGGCAATAAATACTGTTATACGGACATTAACGTTCCCAGCGACTCCTCAATCCCGCATGTGTGGAAGAACCAGAAAATTCTCGAGAAAGAGATGTAAGAGAAGTGAAAAGAAGAGAGCTTGGCTTGACTCACCCATAAACGTTTTCTGGGACAGAGAACGTGCTCCCGTTACATCAAACTCTATGCCAGCAATTAGCACGAAACAAGCGCTGCCATGTTACTCCCTTTCTCTCTCCCTCTCTCTAATTGCGTGTGCAAAGGTAATAGAACTACGTCAAAAAGCTTTTCCTCTCCCTCAAGGGTTAATCACTATGATGTAACTTGCTCAACGACTGAATCCTTTATTTTATATGAATTGCAGTTGTATACGATAAAATTTCAATAATCCCATGAAATAATTGTCCAATATATATATATGAAAATACTGCTTATCAATATTTTGCCAGTTATATAACTAGCAATTTTTAATAGCCCTGTATTAGGAAAACCAAAAAGACGGCAATATTATACTCTGCTTCCATTTTCATGAATAAAAGCTATCGCTGGCTATTATTATTCATAATAATATGGCTTATTGATTGCTTTTCGGTTAGCCGAAAATCCGACACGGTGTGAAGTAAATCTGGTTTGCATGGAATTTTTTATAGCATTTATATCGAGCTCTGTATCGATTTTTTAATTTAACTTTCAAACAATAGATATATTTTCGCAAGTTTCGTTCCTCGTTTTTGCAAGTCAAAAGCAAAACAAACAAGAGAGAAAAACTGTCAGTGGCGCGTAATGTAGATGGCGATGGAAACGAAATGGTTTGGCCTCGGATATTGCAGCGTCCTAATCGAGCTATCGTCAACGACCTGGAAAATAGGAAAAGGTCACCAAAGCTAGCCTAACTTTAAGGGACGGCTATAACGAATTTTCTTAACGATGTTATCGTTTAAGCCGAAACTTTCGGTGCATTACCACGGTTCAACGATGATTGGTAAAATAATTGATTATTAAAGACACTTTCATCTCCTTAGATCCATCTCGCAAAGAGCTTTGCTTTATCCCTATTATCATTGTCTACTATCGATAAAAAATAGTTGATCATCTGTAAGCCTCTTTCAGATTTTTGCATTTATATTAATGCACAGTGGTTTTATCGTGATACTGATTGTCTCTCTCAAGTATAGTGATGTGGCAGTCGATTCGTCATTGATGGAACGTTATTGCTAACGGTGGTCACGGTATAATTCCATCTAATTCTGGTAATATCGGTGAACTGGTATTGCTCGTCATGGTACTGGCTATAATAGTTTGTACTGGCCCCAGTCTTTCTCTCCCTCTCTCTACATGAAACAGCTTTACGGTAGATGTGTTAATTTTACATTAGGCACAATCGAGAAAGAGAAATTATAGAAAGGAAATTGAGTGATATTTCGGAAATGGAAATGCCGTTTAGAAGCGTCCTCTCTTGCACTAATATGTATAAATATCCCATGTACCAAGAGACCAAACTAGATCACTATTCTCACTGCACAGACGGACCATTTCCTAGCAGAAAGCCCGGACACCAGATGTCGTTTTAAATTGTTGCACACAGGAAGGTACTCCTACTATCGAAGCGTGGTTCGATTGAAGCGTCTTCGGATCTCTCTCTCTCTCTCTTTCTCTCCCAGACGGTTTTAAATGTTATATATACATAAATATATTGTAGTATAAGAAAAAAGAAGAGAAGATCAATCTTCTGAAAACTCTGATAAATTAATACGTATGACAGATTGAAATATCTCGGTTTTTCTCGATAAATTGTATAAACAGGAAGGAAAAAGTGTGTGCGTGGGAAGAGGTCCTTGGTGCACGGAGGACCTTGGACTTCCCGTAGAATAATTTTCAACGGATGGGATTTGTGTACGAAGCAGAAATGTCAGGATTAAGATAATTTTTGCAAGCTCGCATAGCGAAGAAACGCAATGTACGTATCGTCGTTCACACATTCATGTACATGTGTCGTCGTACGATAAAATAAACTTTCTCCACAAAAGGACTCCCGGGAATACGCGTCCTCCTTTCTGCCTCATCGGATGCAAAAGTAAGGTAAGGTAAAGTAATGGCATGGGAACCTGTGGACGATTCAGACTCGCTTCGGATTCGCCTGACTGGCTGGCTGCAACCTGCTCGAACTTTCATCATTTATCGGCTACCATGCATCCTGGGATTGCGGACGAAAACTTTTATCCACCCACATTCCTACGACCCTTCGCCTTTAGCTGCATCCATCGATTCACCAATGGTCAATGCAGAATCTCGATGAAACTTCGATGATTCTCAATTTCCAATTCTATATTATCCTACCATATTCGGTTACCCACTACCTAACCAAACTTCTCCAAAAGTTTGTCACGGTATTAAGGGTCGGTTAGGAAAGTGTTTTCATAACACTGCTAAAGATCAATTTTACAGTGATCTCTCTCGTTATCTTGTGTAACTCTAAACTAAGGAGATACATTTTTCATAATCAATAACAATTTAAAACTCTAATCTTTAAGCTTCCTTACCTTATTCCGCGCTTCAAGTAGATCCAACTCCAGGTTTTGCTTAACTCATCTTGGAATAAGATCCACTTTACATTCTCAAACTTCAGAAATCTCTTTTTCACTGAACATAATCTACGATACATAGCATAACTAGCTTTGAAGAATCTCTCTGGGAAATAAATAGCGATCGGTTTACCAACTCTTTTTGCAAACAGTCAACTGTGCAGATTTCATTTTAGATTATGCATGAGACCTTAAAGGAAGAAATAGAAGTGCCAATCTGTTTTTAGCAAGTGCTTTAAAACTTATTCCCAACCCGTTGCAATGTGTATTATTAATTAGTATTCGACCCAAACAGCTGATGCTATTTTTGCCAACTGCTATAAACGAGGAAGTATCTTTTATAAGCTTTTAAAAACTATTTATTGTTAATAAGAATGTAAGAAGAAGGGTACAATGTTGCTCCTATAGGTTAAATTAAAAAAGGTTCTATTTTTATTAGGATGCTTTTACAGCTATAGGCAGACAGGTAAAGCGGTCGTGAAATCCAGTGAAGCGTACGTACGCACTGCTCACGGTATGTCGCCCTGCGTGGCCATACGCAGATTACGCTCGTAAAGTTTTTCTTACAGTCTCGCTTGGGGTTCGCGATAAGATTCCTTTATGGCCTTGGAGATTTTCCATGCATCACAGGGATTATTACAGCGCGCAACAACGCGAATAGCTAAAATTTTACATCGAAGCTGTTAGGACGAAATTAAAAAATAGTAGCAACCAATCTGGCTAAAAACCAATTTATTAACTTGGAAACTGGTTATATCATAACCAAAGTACAGATATATCCTTCTTATAACTCAAGTTAGATAGATTGATTAAATTTTTAAAAACTCTTCGTTAACTCTTCTTTTCCATTTTTTGCATATAGTATTATAGAGTTATTAATTTTTACGAAACTGAAATTATTTTATTTCACCATGTTATACATGGATACAACAATGCTCGCATCTTCGAGGCTTCGTCACGACTGACTTGACCCACACGACATTCACACACAATTTCCCACTCTCACTCATTACCCAATCATAACAATCACACACCTCATAGTCGAATCATACGGACTAGGCAGTTCGTTAATTTCAAATATTCCTACAATCGGCCATCCTACGAGCTCATTCGACCCCGAATGTATTTTGCTTTGTGGTTATATCTTATAAGTTTTCGGCTATATTCACCTCGTCAAATTCCTCAACATTGTCATCTGCACTTTCGTCATCCCCTAACCACGGTTTTATATAGTCAGCCGCGGACGACGTATGTCTCGGGCCTTCGTGTGAGCCTACTTTATGTACAATGTACCGGTTATTTCGCATACGCTTGCCTATTTCGTATGGGCCAAAATATTTAGCTGCTAGTTTGGTTCCAGGGGCCTGCTGTGTACGACGTATAGCGACTAAGTCCCCTTCTTGGTATTGTTGGGCTTTCTTTCGTTTGCGATTATATGTTTTTCTATTTTCTTCTTGCAATTTGAGGATTTCTTCATTTGCGGTTGTCCGTAACTCGTCACGGTGGATTTGGAAAGCCTCTGTCCATTCCTGCTCTAATAGCTCACGAATATGATGATCCTCTTTTAGTCTAGCGTGTGTACCGAATAACAAACGAAAAGGTGTTGTACCAATACTCCGTTGTATCACCGTGTTCAAGTACTGCTGCGCTACATGAAGATGTTTAAACCATTCTTCCGGTCTTGGGGAAGACAATTTCGTTAGCATCGCGATTAATGTCCTATTCACGCGTTCGACTTGGCCGTTTGCGCGGGGTACTCCGGTTGTGGTTACAATGTGTTTAATATTCTCAGTTCTACAGTATTCGTCAAATTCGCTTGATGTGTACGCAGTTCCGCGGTCGGATATTATTCTTCTGGGATTCCCAAATACAATCGATTGTTTTTTCAGCTTGTCAATGACTTCGGCCGTCGTTGTCGATTTAGTTGCGTATAACCAAATGAATTTACTAAAGCCGTCAATTATAACTAAAATATGCTTATATGATTTTTTGGTCGTTGCTAGAGGACCCAAGTGATCGATGTGGTACGTATCTAAAGGGACCATTCCCTTGTCGATCGGACATAACCAGCCCTCTTGCTTACCACCACGTTTTTCAGCTAAGATACAATCGATACAGTTCCTAACTACCTTTTCAATCCTTTTTCGTAAGTTTGGTATGAAATAATCTTGTTTTATTATAAATTCTGTTTTTGCTACCGAAAAGTGACCTCGCTGGTGGGCGCTCCGCACGATTGTTGTATACATTGATTTCGGGACAACGAATAAGACCTCTCCTTCATTTTCTTTCATCAGCACATCATTTCGCACAATAAAACCGTTTGACTTCCCGGCTTTCGTCAATTCTATGATTCGCATAATCTCGCTGTCGTCTTGCTGTGCTTTTTTCAATCGCGCCACGAGTGAATCATTAGTTTCTTCGATCAGTAAGCAGGTTGGTAGAGCATTTCGGCTCAAGGCATCCACGTGAGCCATACTACTCCCTGGTCGATGCTCCAAAGTATAATTAAACTCCTCTAATAAGAGTGCCCACCTGGCTACTCGTACGCAAAGATCTTTCTTTCCCATTGTAGCAGCAAACGCACGACAATCCGTAATGATTTTAAAGGGAATGTGCAGTAGATAAACACGGAACTTTTTAACTGCATTGACGATTGCTAGGACTTCTAATTCATAGCTGCTATACTTTTCTTCAATGGGAGTTGTTTTCCTACTAGCATAGTAGACTGGATGCATCCTGTTATCATCGACGTCGCGTTGCATAAGGATGGCACCGTATCCCTGGCTAGATGCATCGGTATGCAATTCCGTCTCTGCGCCAATCCTATATAACCGTAACACAGGCCCCTTAATCAGTAGAGCTTTTAAATGATTGAACGCATTTAATTCTGGTTCGCCAAAGTTGAACTTTACATCAGCCCGTAATAGATTTGTTAATGGTCTTGCGATTATTGAATAACCGGGGATAAATTTTCTAAAATAGCCGGTTAGTCCAAGGAATTGCTGAATCCCGCGTGCATTTACCGGAACTGGAAAATTCTGAACAGCCTCCGACTTCCGATCGGTGGGACGAATACAACCGTTCTCTATTACGTGTCCCAAATATTCCACGGTCGTTTCCAGAAGTTTACATTTTTTCCAATTAAATGCTAGTCCGTGATTACTAGCAACACTCAAGACTTTTTTGAGTTTCTCTATTCCACTTCCACGATCATTGGAAGGTATAATAAGGTCATCCATATATAACAAAACCGTTTTATCGCGCACTAAGTCTTTAAAAACGATATTAATAAACTTCTGGAATACGGCCGGTGAATTGCACAATCCGAAAGGTACTTTCCTGAATTCGTAGTGGCCGTCGGGCACAACGAAGGCAGTATATTTTTGGCTAGCCTCTTCGATTGGAACGTGAAAAAAACCGTTTTGTAAGTCTAGTGTGCTAAATATTTTAGAGTCCTGCAGGGCGTCCAACTGGTCTTCCACCAGTGGTAGTGGATATCGGTCCTTGAACATTTTTTTATTAAGCAAGCGATAATCCACACATAACCTATTCGACCCGTCGCGTTTCTTGACCAACACTACCGGGCTCGCGAAATCGGATACAGACGGTTGTATTATTCCAGCCTCTAACCACTCGTCGACAATTTCGTTTACTATTGTCTTCTCGATTGGCGACAACCTTCGAGGCCTAATGTTTATAGGTTCCTCGTCCTTTAATATTATCTTCATCCGTACTCCTATGTCACGCGTCGATCCCGGTTCATATTCATCTATTAATTCCATAACGGCCTTTCTTTCTTCTTCGTTCTGAGCATGAAATTTTACGCTGTTTCTCGGCTCCGGATCTATGGTAATTTGGTATATTTCAGGTATATCCAGATTATCATCCGATACAGGCTTTATTATAGCTACACCGAGTCGCATGTTCAGTTCGACAGTATCTAAGAAGTCCTTACCGATCAAAAGAGAATATCTTGATAAATTATCAGGGATCACGTGAACCCGTATTTCGTACGCATGTCCATCTATGGTTAGCTGTGCTTTAAACACACCGATGGTCGTATTTTGCTGAGTCCCGATACCGCTAAAAGTTATTCGTTCATCGTGGAGAGATGGAAAACCCAACCGTTCGAGCTCACTTTGTTTCAATATAGTGATATCGCTGCCGGTGTCTATGATTGCTGACATGGGAAGGTTATTTAATATTACCTCTTTTTTTTGTTTGTGCTGTCGCCACCCTGTCACTTCTACGCTATTCGCTGATGTCTTTTGACGCCTTGGACATTTCGCCGCAATGTGCCCATGAGCCTTACATTCGAAACACTTCACTCCTTTATCCTTTACTGGGCAAATCGCGCTTACGTGGTTCTTATCTCCACAATTAAAACATATTACGCTATTTCGCCTTACAAAACTAGATTCTTTTTGATCACTCGCTCGCTTCTTATAGTCATTACTGAGTTTGTCACGCTTCTCCTTTTCGTCGGTGCTCTCGCTGGTCCTTGCTGCGTTACTTCGTCGGTCCTCCAGCTTAACTTCTTCGAACGCCAATAGCATTTCGTCTCGCGTCGTGAAGCCTTGAACTCGTGCTAGATCTCGCAAATGCTGGTCGGGTATGCCGTCTATGATGTATCCCAAAATGTCGTCCTCTTTCATGTCGAGTCGGTTCCCCAAAATGACCTTGTTATGGACATAATCGTGAAACGTTTCTCCCTTCTTCCAACTCCTTTCTTCAAAACGTCTACGGAGTAGTATTTTATTTGGGCGATGGTAGAACATGCTGCGTAACTCGCTTAATAACTGGTCTGGATCCATCTCCAAATAATCAGACTTGGAATAAAACCATTCGCTTGCGCGTCCTTTTAACTTCATTCCGATCAAAATCTTAGTCCGATTTTCGTCCAAGTCATATGCGTCTCTAAGGAATTTGATCCGCCGGTCCCAGTTTTCGAAGTCTTCAGCACTCCCCGTAAAATCGTTGAGCAGGTCCGCCACTGCCGTTATGTTCATTCTCGAATTATCAGAGTGACTTGCTGTGTTTCTCTGGGTGCGCCTCCTCGTCTGATGTTCTGTCTCGTTATTACCTCTGCCATCAACTACTCGTCTTACTGTATTGTCGTCTCGCTGTACTGATCGAAGCAATTCTATTTCACGTTTTGCTAATTCTAGCTCTCTTATCGCTAACTCTTTCTCCCGTCTATAAACCTCGATTTCTCTCTGATAAATCTCGTTTATTTCTATCACTCGAGTGGTATCTCCAACGCGACTTCGCATATTTGCTGTACTCTCATTATTATTCGTCATCATACTTCTTTCGCCAGCCATACCAACAGTCCCGTCGTTCACGCCATTTTCGTCGATGTGTAGCAGTTCTCCTCCATTGACCGCCATATTTGCGTCGACTTCTTCCCCGATTAAATTATTCAGTTCAGCAATCTGAATGTTTGGGTACGCGGTTATTAATCTGCTCGCGAGTTCACTTTTAGTTCCTTTCGTCGATAGACCCTTGTTCACACAAAAGCTTTTTAGCTGTTGAAGCTTAAGGCTCATCAAATTAACACTACCGGACTCCATTTGTTTCTTAGTCTGTATGGCTTTTCCAATTTTTTGTGTTGCTCTGATCCCGGCTGAGCCCCCAATTTATAGAGTTATTAATTTTTACGAAACTGAAATTATTTTATTTCACCATGTTATACATGGATACAACAATGCTCGCATCTTCGAGGCTTCGTCACGACTGACTTGACCCACACGACATTCACACACAATTTCCCACTCTCACTCATTACCCAATCATAACAATCACACACCTCATAGTCGAATCATACGGACTAGGCAGTTCGTTAATTTCAAATATTCCTACAGTATATTTTAAATTTAATCATTTGCATCGTGAATCCGATAAGAGCCAACAAAACCGTGTTACTTGTAATAGAGATAATCATATCGGTAGTGATAAATGCGATTTGATAAGTTTCAGACCCATGACAATCTCTGCGGGATATAGCAAATGTGTTCATTGTTAAATATAACAAACGATTTTGTACAATTTACCTTTTTTCGTACATAATTTTTTTGGTTACCTATTAATTAACCCAAATAGAAAATTATAATTTTAGTTTTTAAGAACACTTAACAGTAATATTGCCTATGGAATTACACGGTACATTGCACTATATGATATATATATCGTACGCTTCTGTCAACGTAAAAAATAAATCAGAGATATGGGCCAGTTTGTCAATTGAACATAGCAGCTGAACGATGCTTCTGCCAACCTCGAGTTGTTCCAGCAACTGCACAACCGTAGTGTGTCAGCGAGGTGTCACGAAAGAAGCGTTTGTTGTCCACCTTGCTCAATGACCGAATCCACATTTCCTATTTCAATTTTCAGCCTCTAAATAAAGCTACGTGAGCTATAAAATAATTTACATGTCAATTTTTTTTTTCAATACAAATATTTCTTTGTCATTACCGGCACTTCATAATATAGTGTGCCTATGAAAAAACTTAATTTTAAGGAGCCTACACACAAGTTGGCAAACATTAACAAAAATTTCAGAATGTATTGTTAGTAATCGTGTGGCTGTTATATAAATAGGTGTATCATCTCCTTAACCGATGTCATAGTATCAATAATTATTTTTTAGGGAATGTTAGCCTTCGTTTTTCATTCGCGTGTTCTGATTGGATTTATGGTCAAGTTTTTGGTAATCGGTAAAGCTAGATACATACAAGGGTACAATAGTAATATATAACCTCTTGAATGAGAATATTACTTGGAAAATTGCTTATGCTCTTGCGAGCTTTGCAAATGGCATAATCGAATGAAAATGGAGTCGTATGATATCGAGGAAAACGTAGAGTTATGCATACACCCCCGCATTCCTAAGTAGGTGTTTCTAGATGAGAAGCTGCAGGTCAGAGCTTGTGGTATCCATCAGCGAGCATATGTCGTCCCTTTACTGTTGGCTGGAAAAGCAGCAATAACACGATTCGAAATTGGTTGGAATGCTTCGGTCTCGTAACGCGAACCTCGTTAAGGTCTACTCGGCTATTTCATCGACCAGACAAGAAACACTGTAATAATATTCTCTTAGAGTCGATGAGTGCTTGCGTAAATTGCATTTTCTCTTGTTTTGCTGCTCGTCAACATTGCCTGCTGCTGAACTTTCTTCACTTTTATTCTGCACGTCAATAAATAGGCATATCATCAAAATTGCGAGCAACGTCGATAAAAATTTAGAACACAAGATGTTTCCCATAAATATTTGTGTATATAATTGGTTACAAGATTCAAATGAACATATTTCAGGAGTATAACGTATAAACAAATATTAAAATAGCCGTATAATAAATTTATTCATGAGGAAAATCCGATGTGTGTAGTAAGGCTATTTCATTACGAAGAAATAAAAATGAAAGAATATAATACAATGAAAAGTGGATAGAAATGTAGATAACGAGTAAACTATATTTTTATTTTTTTTTTCAAAAAAGTGAACCATTCTTTTAATAATAAAGAATAGATATACAAAATTTTGTTGAAGTATAGAGAATTAGCAAGATTTCTTAGAACGAATATGAGTATAAAACGTGGAAAGAAAAAGCAGCCGGTAAGAAGCGTTGCGAAAAATAATAAATGGTTTTTAACTAATTCATAACGTAAGCGCAGTAAATGCATAAACGAAAGAAACCATTACCTATCCTTTTCATAATGTGAAAAAGGTAGAGACTTGAATTAAGTTTCACGATAGTGAGATTTTCTATTCGTGCATCTTCTTTGCTTTCTCTCAGTCTACTTTTCCCATTTCTCTCATACTTTCTATCAGCCTGGAGATACATAGCTGTGGTGCGACGTCAAGAGAAGAAGTTTTCGAGACAACAAATCGTAAATTCTCATTTAGCCAAGTTCGCTTTTGACATAAGTCTTCTTTATAATCCACAGTGAATACACTTTAAAACGAGGCTTGCAGTGAGGGATAAGAGGGGGAAGTTTCCGTTAGGGTCGTAAGGAAAAAGTTTTCGTCGTAGCAAGGGCCATTTTCTTTCGAAGATTCTAGACGATATGCTTTTTCTACGATTTTTTCTTATCGCTAAAAGCTGTCAGATTTTACTTTTAAGGCGAACATCGAAGAGCTTCGGTTCGCTCTATGCTGGAGCTTTACATGCCTCATCTTACACTCAATACGTGTACCCTCTTTCCAAAAGACTCTCTTACTCCGTCCAATACAATCAAGCTTACTCACGTTTCTATCTCCAAATGTATCTGGCAAGACGCGATTGCCTTGACTTATATGCAGAAAGAAAAACTGCACGTATTTAAAGGAGCAGAATTAATTATCCGGAAAGCTGAAGGAAAGTCCTGCTCAGTGATTAAAATTTTTCACCTGAAATTAGTAAAAAGAAAAAGAAAAAGAAAAAGGAAAAGAAAAAAGTCGTGTTCTAAATGTAGCAGGTTTATCATAGGATTTTTCACGTGCTCCCCAGAAACGTGTAGGAAGAGATATTATTTTACGTGTCCCTTGATAAATTTGTGTTTTTTACTAGAGCACCGTGAGAAAAAAAGCCTTGGCATATTTATTCAAATCCTGAAACATATTTTAGATGGTTACTGGGTGATCCGTGCCTAGCTTTTATCAGCTCAACAATTGCTCCGCTTGCAGTTGACGGTTCCACAGAAAGGATATTGCAAAAAGCCGCTTAACAAGATTAAAAATGTTACGAACTTTAAACGGATACATCTCAGGATATCGAGTTTTCCGCCTCTCGTCGTTCGCTCGTGAGAAAACCCGGCCGACTCCCCGGCAGCTCGTGCTGTGAATCGCGTAAATTTCCTAGCAGAAATCACGACTCCGTTTATCAAGATAAACGTAAACAAGCATTATGAAGCCACTGCCACCGCCAGAGCAAAATACCTTTTTTCCTCCCTGCCGACAGCTTATAAAACCGCTTGAGATATTCGCAATTCCAATATTTATCGTTCCCACATTTTGCGACGACTTTATCCGATATTTTCCAACCTTTCGATAAAGATTAAAACGCACCATTATCCATTAAAGCTCATCGTGGTTCTCCAAACGGAAAAATCATCCCAAGATTGCTATGTTTTTGGGGGGGGGGGGGGGGGAGCAAAACGCGTTTCTCTCAATGAACACGAGCGGCATGGTGTTCCCGACACTATCCAGTATACGAACGCGATTCTTCAGTCTCAAGAATCACAGCCACCGTGCTGCTGTCGACGGAAAGAAGGAAAAAAAGAGAGGCATAACTAACGGAGGTAAAAAAAAAGAGAAAGAAAAAAAACAAGAAAGGGGGAAGCTGGCGTAGCTATATATATATATATATAGAGAGAGAGAGAGAAGAGGCACGACAAAATGGGTGAGGAGGAAGAATTCGCGAAGAATTACGAGGGGAAAAATAAAAGCGAAACAAATTAAAAGCAGAATAGTGGTAGAGTGGTGGCTTGGCGAGGGAGGTACGACGGAGCGTTGGGTTGGAAAAGGAGAGAAGGAGAGAGAGGGTAGCGCATGATGAAATTTAGTGAGTCGTTAGTGCGCGACAGTTTTGGCCAGCTGGCAGCCAGGAATAACGGATGGCCTTCTCTGTTAACAGTGACACCGTGTCAGATATGCCCGTGTACGGTTTTTTCTCTCTCTCCCTCTCTCTCTCTCTCCCAAAAAGATCCCGGGGGTATAGTTGCCAAACGCATTAATAGCGTCGAGCGCAGGTGTATCGGAAGCAAATTTTCCTCACCCCCCACCATTCATCCCTTTCTCGCGCTGCATTCCAAAAATTGTCAGTCGAAGAAAATAACAAATCATAAATCACCATAAAAATATGTAGCATATATATGGATACAAGTTGAAAATCTGCAATTGAAACGATTGCGCGAAAGCGATGATAAAGCTGATGCTGCAGGCTAACTTTCGGCCGAGCTGTAAATGCAAAAAGTTTTCTATATACGAGGAAAATATCAATTGCGATTAGCATTTAATAAAGCGGGGGCTAGGGCTTATTTGGAAATAATATCGGGAACGCAGTGCAGCTGCTGCAGCTGTTTATTGATCTCCCAAAGTAAGATTTCATTGGTGGCTCTGAATATTCCAGTAAAATCCAATATTGGAAATGTAAACATGGCAACATTTCTATTGCTCGGCAAACAAGAAAGAAGCTTCTTTATCCTAATGAATAAGACCGTATTAATCTCATAAAGAATGAAGGACCGATAACTCACGGTAAAGCAACTCGAGTCGATATTCTCTGAAAGAAAAGTTGCAAGTGGTTCTCGTAACTTCAAACAGATACTCTATTTTCCGGCTGAAAAGTTCACGGCATGAAATAGATTGCAGCTGAATGTAAAACTTAAGAGATTATTTGCAAGCTCGAATGCGTAAAGTCCATTATAGCTAACCGAGACAAATACGGCGGGGGTGGAGTGTAAATGAAGGAAAAAAAAAACAAACAAACGAAATAGAAAAATCAACATTGATCAGGCACACGGGTTATTCGAAAATTTGACCCACGGCAACGTTTTGTGTACGCATGCAAACAAATGCCAATATACATGTTACATATTTGATAATCCAGTGGACTGCAATTTTGGCACGCGGAGATCTTTAATCCGTTGGATTAATTTGGTATCAACGACGCGCGACGTCGCGTCGGGGCGGTGCGCGGTATTATTGTTTTGAATAAAATCGAGGGAAGAATCGCGCTGCGATATTTCCGCTCTGGCAACGTGGTCACGTGGTCCCTTATCCCGTCCTAAGTTTGGAAGGAAAAAGAGGAAACAAATCGATTCATCATGGACGAGAAACTCGTTATTAAAATTGAAATGAGTTTTCGGAGAGTGGAGGAGGGCGCATGCGGCTGGTAATTAACGGTAAGAATTTTTCATGTGTTGGAAATGTATTATATTCGGTGCACGTGCTACCAGTTTTGCGAGAGAGTTCAGTGGCGCATATTGGATTATAGTGGAATTTCGCCAGGGGTGTCCCGCCACATATCGCACCCTGGTAGCTGTGAAACTGACAGCCGCCTCTGTGTTCTTCGTAGCCGCGAGGTTGCGAAACAACTTGACGCTATTGAAATTCCAAGCCAAATATGGCTTTCAGCTTTCCTATTTAACGTGGACCATGTACCCGCGCACCTTTCTGCCATTCGTTGTTGTTTCGCTCGAAAATACGAAGAGCGCGAGCGGCAATGAGAGAGCTGCACGCAAGTGGGAGAAGAAAGAGTGGAGAGTGGAAAAAGAGAGGGCTGGGGGTGTGTGTGTGTGTATATATATATATATGTAGTAGCCCATACGCGCTCCAAGACCATATTTTTAATCAATTTATACGAAACGTGCCGTGCCATTTTCATGCTTTTCCAGTCGGACAAAGCCAAAAAGGCAAGGCAGCCTGGAGTTTGTATCGCGGCGATTTCTGCGCGAATCATGAAACGCTCGGCAAAGAACGTAAACATTTTTACGAGCCGTTGGACCTCACGTACGCTCTCTCGCTCTCGGTTCCTGCCTTCCGTCCTCCGACCTTCTCTTTATTTCGACACGTTTCTCGTAAACGCGTCGCCAGATGCATTTCCATCACCATGCCATATCTCTATGAGAAGCACGTAACCTAATTCTGGAGCAACGCTCTACTTTTCTTCACACCCCCCCCCCCCCCCTCAATAATTTTTTTCCTTCGCTTTTGTACCCACATGATCAAATCCTTCCGTCACTTCTGCCATATCCATCAACCCACTTAACTCTTGGGCTTTCTTGCTTCGCGAAACCTGGCAAGATGCAAAACCTAATATATACCACTGCAGACTCATTTAGACTCTGCTATACCGTTATCAATACTGCTTAGATAATAACAGTGGAAAACCAATGCCTCGCGCGATAATACATGTATATACTATATATATATATAACGTTGACATTTTTCTTTGAACAGAATCAGTAACCGTGACAATAGCGCTTAACAAAGGAGCAGCAGCACATTACGTTTGATAAAATATATTCCGTGTGCGAAATAACGGTAATGACGAAATAAAGCAGAGCTGCTGATTCTGAGAAATTCTTATTGAGAGCAATTTCAAAGAAGAATGATCGAAGCATATCTATATCTTGGCTTTTACGATCGGCCAATGCAAACTACTAGAGGTGAGAGAAATATATATATATCTATATATATATATAGAGAGAGAGAGAGAGAAAGATGGGGTAGGATTACAGATAGAATCAACGAATCATCATGATCCGGAGTACACAGATAAAGATCGAAGGTTTTATTGGGAGGGGAAAAAAAGAAAAAAAAGAAAGAGTAGCGAGGATAGAGAGAAAAATAGAATATTGTCGCGCGATTCCGATAGCATAAGACAGTAAAGCGAATTGGAACGTCAGAAAGTTGTCATGCAACGGTCAGTGAAGCTAACGGGTAAATAAGAATCGACCGGAGGTTTAATGACTGTGCGAATCGTCCGTGAAGAAGGAATATCGCAGTCGCGGTGGAGAATTTCAGCGCGAGCTTTTGCAGTTGGCAGGAGTTTGTGCGGAGAGTGGAGTAGCGGTGACGAATAAAACGATGCAGCGACCGAGCCAAACTCGGGGCAGCAGCGGCGGCGCAGCGCCTTGGGGAGGAGCCGAAGAATACAATAAGGAAAGGAGATTCTCAGTAGAAAAGACGGCTAAAGGCGGTCGACGCGCCACTAAAGCGTAGTAATAACGCGCCAGGATTACAGCCAGCAGCGGCGGCACAAGCAGAAGCACGCTACAACTCCTGGTCCCGCGCAATAAATAGCAATTATGCTTAACAACAAGGATGAGGATGAGGACGCGATGGTGAATCTCGAGAAAAGACGACCGCCCACCCGCCTGGCTACCTATAAACTACCTCCTCTCCTTCACCCTTCCTCCTATTCTCCCCCTCCCACTCTTCTTATTCACACTTCCAATAGCAGCTTATACCTATATATACAATTCCTCCGCGAGCCGGCCAATATGTATATATAATAATACTAGCAAAGCATACCTACTTCTCTATTTGAAAATAGGTCGTTAATCATTACTGCATTTGCTACTCCATTCGTGTCATTTATCAACAAGATATGTGGAATGGAGCAAGTTTGTTTACTGTTCGCCCAGCTTCTCACTATTAAAACCTGAGATACGATACTGTACACTCGGATCAGTTACTCTTGATTAATGAATTTTATATCATCAATCCTTGATAGCCGGCCTCGTTTCTAAATTTATCATCGCTGGTTAGGAATTTATTAGGTTGTTTATTCGAAATTTTCATCCAAAGTAATATTTTTCCGAGGAAAAATGAAGCATTCCTTGTACATATTTGCCAGGGCGGAGGACCTACCTTTTAGCGACGCGTATACGAAACGACAAAGCTCCGAGAGAGACCTATTACTTTAATAATAAGTAGGTCGTGTGGAAAAGGGAAGAGACGTCCCACACAAGTCGAGCTGCTCTGTTTCTTAAAGGTAGAATTTCAAAAACGTTTTGCACAGTTTGAGGAGGCTGTTTGTCCTCGGATTTTTTGCTTATTCAGCAGACCGCTGGATTTCTCGTCAAAGAAAGAATTTCTACGGTGTTCTTCCTTGATTCAACGAGATTTCTCGCTGAAGATAAGAAGCGTATAGGTATAGGTGTGGGTAGGTAGGAGGTGTTGCAAGCTGCAGCACGGCTCCTCGCAAAGCTCAATCAGCTTTAAAGTGCGAAGAATATCAGGCTGCGCGGCTGAAATTTACGCTGAGCGGAAAAACTGATGGTAAGACTCGGTGTTCTCGGTGATCCTTGGTCGCTACGTACAGCGAGGGGCCCGTCAAGATAACACACGGTCTCGGCAAAGGAGCTGCCGCAATCAAACGACGCAAACTAACGATTTGACATCGTCTGGAATCTAGATATATGGTGCACCCTAACGAGCCCCACGGCAAAAAGCTTCAGATCTTCCGAAGGAAAGCATTGACCATGAGCACCACAACAAGAAACCTGTCTATGCTCGTTTCGCCTAACGGTCGCTGCGCCAAACAATTGTAAAAACGTTTCTTCTCTTTGAGAAATACCTATTTCAACATGCGACCACCTAATACGCGATAAGATAAATGTGAGAATGCGTTAGGGTGCCATGTCGGCCTTCCTCGCTCACCGCGGACAATGCCAGAGACCTTGAAAAACTTGAACAGATACGATGCATTTCATCCGTCGACCCACCGTGCACATGCATCACTCTACAGTCACGTCTGTATAAATATCAATGCAATTAGTACGACTCTCAACCGTTGAAATAATAAGCTTGGAGGAATCAGTTGATCATCGTGTGACATTGGCCATAAAGGATAAGATCAAAGCGATGTAATAGACCAAACGCAATGTATACCTCGAAGCATACGTGTACGCGGCGAGGGTGCGCGAAGACCGTCTCTGTATACACGTATACAATACGAATTGGAGTACACGCACGGAGTGTTCCATAACGCGCACGCTCCAATGGAACGTCCGATGTTACAGCAAATTGCAATTAAGCCCGACGACACTGGATTTATGAAAATGGCTGACGCTCGTTACTCGCGCGTACAACGTAAGGATGAGAGAAGAGGTGTACGCGCTATGCTAACACATTCCGATATAAGCACGTATACACGCGCACACACAGGCGCACAAATGGCAGCGGCATGTCCCACCCAGATGCAACAACCATCAAGGCTTCCCTCCTACAAGGAGTGAATCAAGGCGAAAACTCCAATACGCTCTTACGGCACACCACACATTACAGGACCTCCTATGTAATTGTAATCATCGGTAAGCGTTACTCGATCGATATATAATGTATATACTCTCTGTAACGACCAGTTGTCTCTCTCCCCAATACCGAGATTAATAAACTTATATATTTATAATGGTGGAACATTTTCCTTGTTTTTCTTCAGCTTGTCCCAATTGAAAACCGGTACAGGACTTTTGTGGTTGCTCGGGATTGGCGGTATATTCCAGCGAGATAAAGACGAGTGAAACTGTCTTGTCGGTGACAAGAGGCTAAAGCTATTATCGTGTAGCAAGAGAGGCTGAATCGGTTTTGTCGGTAAGATGAACGGTCCTGAGCAGCATCACGATTTACTAGATCCAGCACATGTAAAGCGCTGAATGCAAAAGGCTCGTGGTGATAATCGTGCTGTGTAATTTACCGGACCACGCTATTGTGACACTTGGGGGATAACTCGTATACTTTGTTGTTGCGCTATCTGTGGATAAACGTGTTATCCACGCGGAGAGAGTGTTTTGTTCGTATTATTTATTTGCGCGTCGTGTCTTCAAAAATAAGCACGCATACAAATAGGTACACGTCTGATAAGCGTATCGTGTAACACTAGGCGTAATATATTGGATAACTTTAGAGCAATCCATCTTGTCGAATCTTCTCATTTTTATTTATCGATACTGATCAACTTGGTGTATATATATATAGGTACATTTACGTATACTACACCGTGAATGGGCAAATTAAACAGGTCTGTGGTCATCCGTTGTTCTAGCTGCCTTTTCAGCCGACACTCACGTATTTCGAAGTAAAGAGCGTCGTTAGTTAGCCCTATGTGGTTAAAACCATGAAGAGCGGTACACACATAGAGTAGCGATCGCCATATTGGACGGAGAACAGCTATGTTCAAAGTAGCGAGCCAGTGGATCGCCAAGCATGAATAGCCGACCACCCACGAACAGTTGAATCTTCGAACGATTTGTATGGAAATCCTGATAGAAATGGGCAAAGTTGGGCGTGGTAATGTGGACCGAGTCAATTTGGAAGGATATACACTTCGTGACTGTGCAATCAGATTTTTCACATGACTGTGCTACACCTTCAATCATTCGCAATGGTAACTGGTTTATGGCTGCTCGGATATCCCACTAGATTTTTCCAAATACCATTTTGCCCTTCTCGCGTCTATAATCTTCCCTGATATTATTGTGCTTATCGCTCGTGTTCCGTTAGCAGCGGCTCATTACCGGAGATGAAAGAAATTTCTATTGCGTTTGGTTGGCCGATTCGAAAGAAAAAAAAAAAGAAGAGGAAAAAAATCAAGATTAGGCGGCGAGAACTATTAAATCTACGATGGGCAATAAAATAGATTCCCTGTGATAGGGAGGGAATGAATGGAACGGTGCTAAGATCGGGGGGAACAGCGGAACAAAAGGGTTTACAATCATATTCGTTTCATATTCATGAGCCTTTGCTCTTACAGCAGGGCTCATGGTGCTTCGAGACATTCGCTCCTATCTCAATTTATGCTATCGCTAATTGCCTTTCCGCTTCAAGTTCGAGCATTGCCGAAATTACATTCGTCCCCTTTTCGTTCCATGAATACGAATAGAAAGTAACACACGCGAAACAACGCCGAGCAGACTGTAACAAATTTATGACATCTCCGTTCGTAAATCTACCGTTTAGCGTTAGAAATAAAAAAATTAAAACGTAGAAACGGTTCGAATCAACGCGAGCAATTAAAATTTCTACCTTATTTTGAATGATACTGTACTTTTATTCGCCGGTATGATTCTGCACAAGACCAATTAATTCTTGAATGGATTTTAACGGTATAATATATATACCACAATACAAAATAGTTTATTTATCGACAAGTCAGACCTTCGGAGTGCTATCTCTTGCTCAAGGAAAACCTTTTAAAAGATAACAAATGAGATGAAACAAAAAGCAACATCATCGATCTTTCAGTATCAAGGACGCTCGGATATCACGTTGTTTCGCAAAAAGATAACCTTGAGGGAAAAACTGGTGCATGTATGTCCTTTTGTCAATTTGTTTTTAACGAATCGTGAAAAAAGTAATTTATTTTAGGGAGCTTTTTTAATTGCCTCTTTGGTCTGCTAGTTAAATTAAATAAGTAAATTCTACTGGCTCCACGGTTCTATTATTTTTAAACTATTTAAGTAGTTGTCAAAGTACAAAGTCCAACTACAACTGGAAACTACGGTCGACTTTCTTTTTGCCGAAAATATATAAGGGTAAAAATAGAGTGAGACGAGAATTCTGCCAAACTATTTGCCTTGCATAAGCTTATTAGTGCTCTTTTGGTGAAATATTAATTTTGCGGCAAGGTTCTCCTACGTCATCTCGATTAAAGAGTTATTAACGTATACATGCAGTATCCAGAGTGCATATATATGTATACATGTAGTGAATATTTACTAGAAGCTGTCTTCTCTCTTATTTAACAAGCATCAAACTTCAACAAGAGCTACTCTCCGCTAAGCAAGTTAATGGCACGAAGCAACCCATTGTTCAAAATTAAGGTTAGGTACATAAACTAAATATATCTTATACTACTTACTACATGTGCCCAAACCCACGATTTCTAATTTTTCTTGAATTTTCATGCGTTTTTTAAATTTGTAATATATATAAATATATATGAATCCTTTAACTTTCTGGGGAAATTCTTTAAAAAAAGAAAAGAGGTTTTAATGAAAATTGCTCCAAGTTTGAAATGTTGTTTAAACTTGAGAGCTTGCAGAGAACACTTTCTTTGGGTCATGGTGCTTAAGGTGCTTGGCTAACTGCGCACATACCTGCCAGAAACCTCTGGAGGAAAAGGCAGTATATCTATATACCTACCTATATTGATTTATGTTGCTAGTGATGGTTTTAGGAGAACAGGTCAAAGGTAAGGGTTGGCCATCCTAACGAGAAGAATAACCAAACCTCAATGAACAGAGTAGAAAACGTAAATACGTTTTTTCTTGCCAATTATATCGTTAAAACTTGTACAAATTGTTATTTTATAACGTAGGTATCGTAATAATTGTGAATCAACTTTGTTGTATAATACAAAATAATTCGTAAAAAAAAATAGCGTAAAACACACTTGCTTTTATCGTTACTGTAAAATATAATGCAAAGGAACTTATATGCATTTCCTTGTGAGAATTCTTAAGTTGTATCGCTAGACAAAATAACATGTCTCTCGTGGCATTCTTCTTACGATACACTTTTACGATGTCTAGTTTAGAACGTTTGTATTTATGCTCGAAAAACAAGAAACGTTGAAAAACTTACTTTGCATATTTATATTTTCTTGTTGAGCGACAGTGGTTGATGAATGTATTTAAATAAGATTGTTGAAATGGAGAGGTAAAGGAGAGACTAATTGGAGAGTAGATTGGCTCGAAGAATTTATCGCGCGAGATGGACGAAAAAGAATTGAAAATAGGATATTTTAGCAATGGCGTTAGGTTAAGCTTACATTTCCCTGTGCATTACGGATGAATAGAGCCCAATCATATAAAATGATAGTAATTCTTAGGGAGGACGATTATGCCCAGAGCAATAGTTTTCAGAGGTTTGGGTCAAGAGTTGGGATCATTAAGATACCGTTTACCGCTCATCAAACTGAAATTGTTGACAGCTTCCACCAGCGAGGAACTGCATAGGCAAAGATATCCACCGATGCATTGCATAACCGTTTGCGCAATATTTTTTCTACCCAAGTGCGTAGAAACCGCTTCATAGCGCGCGCGCGCGTGTATACCTACAACGCAAATATTTCCAACATACATTTCTCACGGTATAGAGATAGCGCAAATTACAACAGTCAGTCGCGAGAAGTCAACGTTGCTTAATCACAGATACGAAATTTCTGTTCATTCACCACCCAATACGTCGTGTGATAACCGTTTCTTATTCCCACTATTATCTCATTTGGTTTTTAATTGTTATGTCAAGGTCACTCTATCCTGAAACCAACCTCTTCTTCCTGCTATATCTACGTCTTTTTATTCGGAATAATTCATTATACTCCTTTACGCTTACAATCAAACGCAAGTAGTACAACCTTAACGAATCAGAGATTTCGTTACTTTTCAATAGGAAGTAATAATACACGCACGCACTAACCAAGTAACACAATGAATGTTAATGTCAAGAATAATATAGTTTGATCTGATTAAATCTGAAAAAACAGGACATCAGCACTATATAAATGATAATGGAGAGGTGCGAACAAGCAAGATATATCAGTGCTTCGAAAGTAGAGGTTATAAACTCTATCGGGCACAGGTTGCTCGAATGAAACTTACTTACCCTTTCCAAAACTTTCCATAAGTACCTATGACCGGTATAGTGAAGCGTTCGGTACATGAAAATAAATATTATACTCTATGCAGGTTTGACGTACGTCTATGCATCGTTAAGTTGATGAAAGTGTAAAGCTGCGAAGCTGATAACATTAATTCTTCGATTACTCTACCAAAATAGCAGTAGACTTTTATTTACATAAGCAGGGACTTTACAATCGTAAGTGGAGTGAAATAAGAATAATCGATTAGTAATTTTACAAGTCATTGTAAAATAAGGTTGAGCGATGACTAGATTAAGCACGAGGGAGTTCCAAAAGCCCTCAAACCTTTGCTATTTATGACTAATCTGAGAATTTCAAAAGAGGTGATAACCGAGTCAAGAAGCTCGAGTAAGATTGGTAGTGTTGATTCTCCGAGTGAAGTCCGTCATAGAGTCTATAGGATAAATTTGTCTTTCACCGGATTGCACTTGACGAGTATCTTGGAATACTTGGTGCAAATATTACAAAGTAAGATAGTTCGACGTACTAATCGATATAAAAATATATCGAAAAAGCTGGAAGCTCGTGGCAAAAATTTGGTCCCCATGAATGACAGTGTGGTCGATTCATTGGCTATGTAAGCTTCAATATTTCTTTTTAATTACGTCTGCACTGTTTTGTTACAATTACACACGCGTAGGATAAAAGCAAATGTTTATCAGTTTGCAATTTGTCCCGCTCCTGACAGGAAGAAAACTCGTGTTGGTTCGTTTGGCGAAAACGGTTCTCGGAGTAGTATACATGGGGTGTTTTGTTTGTTGAAAAATTAGGGAGACGCGATTATACGGGGGAGTGAAAGTGGCGAAGGAGACGGGACTGCAGGAGTGTAACCGCATGGATCGTGACGAAAACTCATCAGCCGTGCGAAAATCCGTAAAGTGAGGTAGCGTTAGGCGTGGGAGTATGAGACAAGAGAAAACATTAATGGGCGCTAGGTAGCGAGATGAAGGTAGGTAGAAAGGAATAAGGAAGGAAGGAAGGAAGGATGTGGCCACACCGGCAATAGTTGTACATGCTTTTATTCAATACTAGAATTCTCATTCCAGCCTTCTTTCACCACTTTCTTTTCTATCCTTCAGTCATTGTCCTGATTCGCGATACGTTCCCCTAACATACGTATTCATCCAGTCCAGTTCCGACACGATTCACCAACCGGCACACTAAATGATGAGTCTTCCGACAATGCGAGAGAGCTCGGAAAACCACTCGTCCCTTTGTCGACAAAGCACTTTGAAAACATCGCTTCCGTTATCGTTAAAGACTCTGGTGGAATGGCACGATCATCACCACTCCCCTCCACTCCTCCGCTCTTCCTTCTTCTCTCATCCTACTTTTTTGCTATATATACTACCCCTCTCCCTCTCTCTTTCTCTCTCTAGATCTTTTTACCCCTTTCATTTCTTCCCCATCAAGCAGAAACCCCTTGCTACAACTATCCTACCTCACTTTTCGTTACTACAAATACTTCTCCTCGACAATGTATAATCCCCTCATTGTTCAAAGTTCTTGTCATCGGAACAATTTGACTTTGTCCTCGTGTTTGTACGTCGTGAACAACCTAGAATTTATTTGTACTATATAATCCATCGGCATAAGCTGCAAGTCTCGCGACGAGTAAATTTTTAGATATGTTTTTTGCCGTTTTATGATTATTCATCGCAATTCGTAAACTCGACGATTCTCATGTTTCGAATAAGGTGGAGATTTTAGTGGATCGGTGAAGAGATTTTGCAATTCTAAATGCAACTGACCACGTTTGATTGAAGTTGTTGCGCAACCGTTCTTACAACGGTGCAAAGCACGAAATATACTGCGTTATTATTCACGGCCACTTCTAACAACTTGCCACACCGAAATCTCTCATCCCAGAGACCGTACAAGAACGTGACTCTCAGTTCAAATAGGAGCTTTCGGAGGTTTTGCGAGCACAGTTAATTTTCAGCATTACATCCAATTTACTGAAATTAATGATTATTCCAACAACGAAGCGTATTTGCGTATCAGGCTTATAACGAAGCGATCAATTTTTCATACCAGACATGTTTCATTTTTCGCGAAAAAGAAAAAAACAGCAGAAATCATTAATCTCACCGACCAAACGAATACGCTTCGCGCTAAACGTAACATTGCTGGCAAATACATATAAAGAATGAAAACAGTTGCTAATTGGAAAAATCGGTCAAAGCGTTATATTAATAAAAAAATTTAATTGGCTCTTGCGAGGCCCTTTGGATTCGTAAATTCTGAAAAATATCCGTTCAGCTAGTTTATTTTACATAACTCAGAGCATTCGCAGAATATGTATTTCATTCAGCGAATAAAAAGTACAGGAGATATTCTAATTTGATATAGACAGGCAACAAATAATTAATCAACCATAGAAGCGTCTGCTGATTTTTTATAGATCAAATCCGTTAAATTTTCCATTATAACGGTCGATCGTAGCAAGTGAATTTAAGTCTGAAATATAAAGCTTGGATAATCTCGGAAATAATCTCGTAATAGTGAAACACATGAATGAAGGATTTAAACTGTATTATACGATTTTGAAGGTTTCAAAATGCAACGAATCGCTGAATTATTGGCGATCATTATAAGCAGAATGGAATTACGCACCCTCCCCCCTTTAATATTATATTTACTGTCGCAATCTTATAGATTTGCACGTCTTTTTATAGAGAGTTACTATGTAGCTCTACAAATCAATGTTCAATGAAACAAAAGCAGTATAGACACTTGGGATAAGAACGTACACTTACAAGCGAAATATAATTTTTCTGCTATGTTCCTGTTGATAAGCTTATAATTTCAACTACATTTTACATGGAACATCATTTTTGAAAATCCATACATATACCGCCAGATATTCTCAATCGATACAGTAAAATAATCAATTGTTACTCGATGCTCGTATTAAGGGAGAGAGAGAGAGAGAGAGAGAGAGAAAGATATAACATGGTAAAAATTTACGCAAAAAGGGTAACCTTTTGAAATCGTTGTATGTATAGATACTGTTACAATTTTAACAGACCTAATTACCTTTCACACGACGGTCTATAAATTAAGTGAATTTTTCGTATCTCAATTATTATTTTTAAACAAAAAATTAAACCTGTTGAAGAATTTTAAAAATGAGAAATTTAATTTCGTTAAATTAGCTATAGTTTTGTATAAAATGAAGCTAATTCAGTAACTAAGATGGACAGAGGTTCATTTATTGTGACAAAGCGGGACTTAAAAAAATTTGATAGAAGCTATCATTTGTGCACGTAACAACACGCGGAAAACCATAAGACCGGCTTGATTTCTCCAAGGATAAGCTTCCGAGAGATCTGAAAAGATGAAGAAGAGAAGATACGTGGCGGGAAGGGGTAAGAAGAGGGGTATAAATGTAGGAGATTCAACTGATGGTGGTAAGGGTAAACTAGCCCTGTCTTAGGACATAGAAACTACTTGGCTTAGGCTATATAGTGCAATCCCCTATTCCTAATTTTTCTTAGATAAAATCAAAACCGTATATATATATATATATATATATCGCACCTAGAAGAGTAATAATAAGTAATAGTACGAGTAGTATAAAATCACGGCAAGCCGTGATATATTCGTCTACTCCAGTATTCTGTCCTTACAAAGTTGTTAACCCAGAAAGAGGCAAAAGTTCAATTATATTCTTCTGGCACGGCTGTCGCTATGTGCGAGCTTGTGTAATTTTTTGAAACGTATATCCAAATTTAAAAGGGAAAAATTATTAAAAGTGGGATATTTTAAAATTGGATTCGCAGCTCAGTTACGAAGAGAACATATCAGACACGTATGATGGGTGATCGTGATTTAGCATGAAGCCCACGTGGATTTATCCAACTGATATGTTGATGTGGAAACGCGTGGAAACCATAAAGCGCAATGAAAACTTCCGCAATGCAATTGAGCTCAAAACGAGGATGAGGTACAGAACACATATGTAAAATTACCAAATTTACCAATAATAGGCAATCTACCGTATAGAAATTGCTAACAATTTTTAAATATTCAGCGATGCAGTATTAGATTTTCGCACTGAAAATATAGTACGAAGCCAAATTAATCAGATTATTGTCTTTGAGTGCAGATATTGAACATGCAAGGCAACAGGTGGTTAAACTATTGTCAGCTTTCTACGACTGTTAGACGACCTACCGCTGTTATCCTATTTTAAAGCTCATCAAATTTTACCGAGAAACTGAAATTCAGTTGAAATAACTTTCAATGCTACTACCAAGACAATCTAAAGAAACGAATGACGTTCAGGAAAGTATATTTCATTAAATAGCTTCATAAATCTTTACTAATTGATGAAGTGTCACGTCACTTTATAATATAAAAATACCAGTATTTTCTATTTAGTATTTATTCTGAATGAAAACGATACACATATGGTGAGCTCTTTTACCTTCGAACGTCCAAATATGTCGAAAAGTAAGTACATTAGAGGAAACATTTACAGATGAAAATTGTTTGAATCCAAGAGTAAGATACAATGATGCTACTAGTTTAACTTTAAAAGGTCAAATAAAGGTCACGTGAAGGTCATCTTGAGTTTTTTAAATGGAACTCCCTATTTTGTCTGTCATATCTCTCGTAGCTTATTTCAAGTTTTTAAAAAATATATAATTTATGATTCCATTCAGTCGTTCACCAGCTATATATATACTTTAAATTAAAAGTAGATGAGCGACCATACATGTTCTTGCGTAAAAGTCGTATAAACTACTTCAACCACCTTACACACACATACCATTTTACATCGAAGTATATATTAAACAATAGAACGAAATGATATATTAATATATGAAGAATTGAAAAAGCAAAAGGATTGTATTAAAAATAAAAGCGGAGGGGGGAGGAAGGTTTTTTTAGAAAAACTCCCGATGATCCGTGTGATCTTCTAATGACTTTTCCGAAATATAACTAGTAGTATCTCTCAACATTTCATCGGAAAATATTTTCTCTAACATATTTAGTTTTTAGGGTATTTCGATATGTCAAGTTAAAAAATGTCGACTAATATGTATGCGTATCACGGGGAACATCTTTTTATATTCGTTGGAATGAATTTTCGCTAATAACATAAAATGTAGGTAAACAAGCGCCACGTCGCGTCGTTCTGTTCATGCTCCATGGCGTACGATCGATAGATAACCGTATTGACCGTATGACATTATCAATACTACATTGGCGTTTACTCACACAAACACATGCATGCATAAAATCAAACCAGCACACAAATGCTTACGTCACACACCAGTCGAACTTTCCGATTAATTGACGAAATGATTGACCAGCGCATAAAAGGGTAGGGTTTAAGCTAATGCAAGCACATAGTGTATAAGAACTACATGTGACTAAGCTTTTATCGTTTTTTTATTATTTTTTCGCTGTGGTTTCTTTTTTCGTTCAGATGCAATAGTTCTTGTCCGAATAATCCTACTACTTATATGTATTTTGCGAAGAAACTGTGGAATGGCACTCGATTACCGTAGATACCGACTCCCCTCAGGGATGTCCTCATACATTTTCCAGTCTCTTTCCTTTGACGTATTTCGGATATTAGGTTCTGAACGTCAATCAAGACGGGTTCCATCGATCGTTCGATACGTGACAACGATAGATTACGCTACGGCCCTACTGCCAGAATACATTAACCGGTTAAAACGAATAAATCCTTTTGACGCCACGCCAGATTTATATGATAGACCAACCACCAGTTCACTAACAGCTGATAAATAATTCAGTAAAATATTTTACAGTAAAACGTAAATAAATCTTATTATTATTTAGAAATTGGACAATAAAATAGAATTTTGCTGAGATTTTCCCCTATCCATTTTAATGCCAATATAAATTTCGCACAAATAAACCAAACTGTAATTCCCGCAATTTCTGCAAAGCATTTCAAAGAGAGTGAGGTCTAATTGGATACCCTATCATTAGCGATTGAAGAAGGCAGCAACTTTCACATTTCTCCTGAAATTTATAAATCATTGAAGGTGCAAAGTGATCCATCCACACTTTCTATAGAAAGTACGACGAACGTACGAATTAATCATCGAAAAAATCCGAAGAATGATCATATAATTGAAACTGTACCTACATGGAAATTAATTAAATGAGATAAAATTGAATAAAGGGTAGAGGCATTATTTTTGGTGAAAAGATATGGTCTAAGGGAGATGATCATCTTGTGACCGTAAGGTCAGAATCTCAGTCCGATATTATACCCCAGGCGATATATATCTCGCAGGCGTATTTCTTTGGTGGAACTACTTCGTGATCCTCGTAAACGTGTTAGAAGCGGAAGTAGAGAATACCGAGTATTGTCTGCTTTCATCATAGCTCTTATCGCAACCACCATTAAATCTCAAACGTCAATTGCAGCAACCTTGCTGCGCGGCTATTAAAAACCAAAGATAAATTACGTAAGATCACGCTTTTTTATGAAACGATCCAGCTTGCTTTTCAATCGTTATAAATCATTTCAGTGGAAGCAATACCTTTCCGTTTCTTTCCTTAAATATTCCAGCACAATGCTTGGAAATTTCAAACGCACTGCAACGTAGTAGGATTTGCATCTTTTATTAACCAGACGCAGGTTTCTCGGCAAAATCTTTCAAATGTGACCTTTCGAACGCTTACTTTTACTCCTTCTCCTCTTCACTGCTCTACACACCAGCGTGCTCGCTTCTATCTTCAACAGTTTTGCTCATTCTAGATTGGTGTGCAGTTTCTCACGCCTACCCACAGTACTGACGCACACACAGATTCGCGAAAGCAGTCGCTCGCACTTGTTGCACCGCAATGTGTCTCTTCCTGTCTACTTTTGTCATTCTCATTTAAGTATATATAGGGTCGCTAAATATTTTCAATTTAATTCAATTACTACTCCATATTAGGTAATGAAACCGTCAAATTTAGTTCGTTTCGTCCATGCATGCAGATCATGAACGTATCGTGGACTCAGCTTAAACGATTTCTCTATTCTCTTTAAAAGACACTTTGCAAGAATTCTACATTTTTCATGTTCTTAAACGTTGTAAAGACGAAAATCAGAGAATCCTATACCATGTACAAGAGAATTTGTTTCGAATCTTCAAGTTTTTTAACAACTATTATATATTTGAAAAACTAAAAGTAGGTACTACTGTTCGAATTGAGCAAAAAGAAATGTTCTGCAGTTGAACAAATAATTCTCTTATCTACAAATGTTTTTTACCACGCGACGCGTTTGTTCGGTGACACATAAAACTCGACAGGCTCGAATAAAGTTTAATTGGAAATTTTAGTGACTTCAAAGAGAATTATTACGAATTAAGCACGATTCGCGTGAGTTTATAGAAAGATACTCGTTTTAACCAATAATAAAATCAGTTTGATTTAAATAATGTTTAATCGAAGCTTTCAGCAATACGCGGTATGACGAAAATTGTATGTCGAAGCAGTGCGTTATTTTCACACACACACACACACACAGATCGAGTGACTCACAGCTTTTTATGGAGAATGCTCAAATTAATCTGGATATACCTAATGACTAATTGTGAGTGACGGGATATTGTGTTACATCGGATATGAGTTTCTAGCTCTTCTTCCTATCGTTTCTGTTAAGCGAGTCATCATACAAGCATCTTGTGATTAATCGCAGGAAGAGACTCCGCCTGGCGAACGAACGAATGAACCGCACTAGAAAGATCGACATGTCGTGCCTATAAAATTGCCAGGAAGGATCTGGAGAGAGGTTTATCAGTAGAGGAGTGGAAATCACCTCTGCTACATCTTTTGTATCGGTTGCAATTAATCAGAGGGATGCTCGGTCTTAGACGATCGTGAGAAGCGATTAAAGATACGGCATACGTCGCTTTTCCTTAACTTTTCTCGCGCCTCATCTCACTCAAGTTTCGATCGTTCTTCTTCTTTGCAATGCCCCCTCTCTAGCTTACACTACACTCTCACCCACCCTGCACCCTCAGCCTACATATATACATCTGCATTTCTTGTCCAAAAATTATTCTCACTCTCTTGCACATGATAGCTTCCTTGAGAACATATACTTTCAAATACCGTTGGTATTTTCCACCCAGCAATCTTCACTTTTCAATTCATTTCTCCAATTACCGATCGGCATATGGAAAAATGTTCGTAGCCCGTACGACGATTAAACTTTTGTTAAAAACTATGCTTTTGTGAAAGTAGCAAATGTAATCGAGTGGACTATCAAAGTTGAACAAAAGAAGCAATTAAAAAACCGTCAATAAACGGGTGAAAGGTTAGGGAATAAAGAAATGTGCGTGTGTGGGGGATAGAAAGGAGGCTTTGCAAGGTAGAGCAAGTCGAACGAACGAGCTGTCGTCGGTGGATTTCGATCCATTGAATCCTCGTTTCTAGCTGGCGAAGCAGAGATGGGTGGGAGTGTGTGCGGCGGGAGAGAGTGAGAGAGAGAGAGAGAGGGGGGGGGGGACTGGCTGGGGCGAGGGGTTGAAAGGGGAAATGCATTGGAGCGCTGGTATCGATTGATGTACGCTACAGTAGCAGCAACAGCGTCGAGCGATAGTTTAGCCATATAGGAGCAAACACAGAACGCTTGACTGATCCCGGTATCGGTTTTTCGTTCGATACGTGTGTTTGCAGGATCAAAAGCGAAATCAATAGTTACTGAGCTCCCGTGTGGCTAGAATTCTGTCCCTCGATACCGGTTCTCTCTCCTATCTTCCTACCGCCCAGTATCTCTCTGCCATTCGGCACATTCGTCCATTTTCCCATTCGCTCGTCCATTCTTGCCATTAACATTCATTTCGCTTCATTACGCGGAGAGACACGTGGTCGCAATCCGAATCGACTCGACCCGATCTGATCCAAAGCGACGTGTTCCTATTGTACACTGACCTATACGCTATTTCTCACCAAATTCTCAACACCGAGGTATCTCACGAACAATGCGCTTTAGAAAAAACATCTTTTGGACCCAAGTGTCGTACCTCAATAAATTATATTTAAACAAAGTATATAGGCATTTTAACTTTAATAAGTAAATTGAAGATAAAGCAAAGATTACAGGTAAATTTTCGTTTACATAGTAAAATTTAAAACTCAATTATTTGCGGTAAGTATTTCTTTGGCATATATCAAAACGTAGCAAATTCCTAAGTCAAAAATTAATGTTGGATCTTAAACTAAATTTTTAATAATAGCTATTATTATTTGTGGGTCTGCTTTTGATCTAATTATGTGCAAAATAGGTGTAAAGTTAGGTCATATTTAGTATATTAAAAAAAAAATAAAAATAAAAACCTTGATAAATTTTTCATCGTATTAATAAATTTTTGTAGAATATAATCATGGTTCTTCAACCTACTTTTGAACTTAATACGCAAAAATAGATGCAATATCTAGTGGTATTTTCAACTCGGTTTGGAAAGCTCTACGAGATGAATATCTAAATAGCAATATTTAAATAATTCAAGGTAAAAACTTTGGTTTGCTAACTTTTTTTTTTATAAAATGCATCATGCACGAGATATTTGGATGCTTGGGAATTAAAGTGACGCAGCATGTACATACGTTAATCAACGAGCTACTCTCATCTCAACGTTTGTTCATAATCAGTGAGAGGTTTATTCCTTGGCTATATTCGCATAACTAGTCGACACACAAAATAATATCCCCGTTTTTCCTATAATTGAGTCAACGCGACCCTACGGTTTTGAATAATCGCCGCGCGCTCTACTCTAACATCTTCCCCCGTTCCTTCATTCCTTTTCTCCTTGTGTTTTATGCATGCATTATGCTTCATATTAGGTAAATAACTCTAGAAACGCAAACGTGACACAATTGCTAGTTACGCATTTACGTTTCCTCTCACATTTTCTCTAATTTGATTTTCGTAACATTATAAATTTATAACAAGTGTCCCTTTTTGTTCAGTTTGAAATGAATGGAAGCAGAGTGAAATAAAGCACAAATGAGAAACTGCTGCAGGGGTGCAGAGAGAAAAATGGTGAATGTATTTTTGGAAATGTTGTTATTGACAAGCGTAATAAAAATCAACACTGAAAAGGAATTAAGGGCGAGTGTGCGAGAAACCAGGGAATGCAATTGGAAGTATAGCCTCGTCTGCATACTTGTAAACACGGGCGACCATGCATAAGAGAAACTTTCACTGAACATTATTACATACGTGTCGGAATGCGACTACTGTACCCTATAACACCATAAACTGCAATGCAGGTGCTCTTTAAAAGCCTGACGTCTCCGTTTCATTCGCATTAACTTAAGAACAAAATAACCGAAATTCTACAAACAAATTTATTGGCAGTCTCGGTGTTTAGACAAACATATTTCTGTTATAATTATTTTTGGAGCGCGAAACTCGTTTAAATCCAATTAATTATGATACCACGCGTAAGCTATACGAATTATAAAATAGTGTATGTGTGGTTTGTAATAAGTATACTGGAAAAAGTCTAAACGTGAAGAGTTTGTGCAAAATGATTTCACCAGCAATTCATATGAACGCAACATGGCAGTTTAGAGAGTAGTCGAGGGAAACGCGCATAATGTCAGTGAATAAAAAGCTATAGGAGGCTTGTGCGAAAGTCATCGGAAAAAAGTGCATCATCCTGGTCCTTGTAGCCTCTTTTTCGTCGAAAGTACATAACGCATTGCAGTGGAATATTGATCTCGCATTTGCAGAACGGCCTCTGCGACTTCTAAACGGGCTCGATGAATCAATTAGGTATATACACACACATATACATATCTAAGGAATATAAATATACAATATCTACGCGCATACATCCGCAAGTACCAACGTTTGGAAAATCTGGGAATATCCAGCGCTAGTACTGATGCTGAAGAAAATTCTAAAGTCTGACTAAATGATGTACGTTGAAATGGGTTGAAATTCCAACGTTTCCCCTTACTGAATGATTATAATATAGCTACATACAGTTCGCAATTCCAATATTCTTTTCACGAGTTATATTTCGCTGCAATTGGTTTAGTCTATTAGCCAATTTTCGTGCTTCGTAAGGAATTTCTTTCGCTTAAAAAAAATATGCACTCATCGCACGTGTGCAAACTTGGGTAAGACTAATAATTTATACTGGAAGAATTGTAGAATTAATAAATTAAAAAGTTTGGCGTAACTTTATTAAGGTTGGAAAAGGACTGGTGTATGTGTGTATACGGGGGTGGGGGTGAGAAATGAGAGAGGGGAAAGTTCATTGATTTTCTTGTCATTCTTGTACGTCGAGTATAGAACGTGTGTAAAGCTTGACGTTTTGGCATCAATCGACTTGGCCGGGAGAGAAAGTGGTATCCATTAGTAGGTACAGCCGTTACGATTAGGCACGTTTATTGCCAAGGAAGCCGGGCTCGAATATTGAAGATCTCGATAAGAATCCAAGAAGGAAGCGAGCGCCGATCTTCTTACGGGTCTTCCATAAATTTCTCGGCGCGACGAGCTAAGCTCGTTTCGAGGAACAGATAACTAAGAATAGGCGAACGATCGAAACCGAGGGAGAAAGAAGGCCAACTCTAAGGAGGATCCAGTGAAAGAAATAAGAAAGTAGAAAGAAACGAGATACTACGAGTGTAAACCTCTGAATCATTGAAAGGAAAGGTCGTCACGGACTTTGCTGCTATTTCCAACACAACCTATTCTTTTTTGCATTCTCTTCTGAGAAATGATGTCCTTCCCAAGGGACCAGTTGGAGGAATACGAACTTTATCAACCTTCTTCCTGCCTCTTTCTTCGTTTCATTAACTTATCCATATATGTACCTATATGCTTTTGGAATGTCACAACTCTCATAGCTCTCCTTTCTCTAATGTTTCAGAACAATTTAAAAGAGTCATATTTAATGATAATCTTTCCAATGGCTAAAAACCTTCCCAGGGAATACTCCAATCGCAATGCTTACGAACCCAGCATCCAAGAGAGAGAAACAAAACAATAAATTCATATAGTGAAGTAATAATTATTCTCACATGATAATACGAAATAATGCTCGGATGTACGTATCAGATTTATCGGTATAAGTATTATAAATATGAATTAAATTATGATTGTAAAACTAATGATAAAATTGCCAAAGAAATAAATAAAAAAATCATGTTTGAAAGAAAGAAAAAAAAAGTTTACGTATACCAGCAGTGAAAACCAAGTGTTTAATATTAAACGGTAATTCTTATTTTTCGGGTAAGAACCCAATGACGATTAAAATATTAGAAGAACAGGGTTTTTTTTAAGAGAAGACTTACTTATGTGGCGCCAGTGGAGCTGAATAACTAAAAAGTGTCGTAAGTATAACCATTATTAGATTGTCTTATTTTTTACTCAAAATATAACACAATAATTTCGGGCTCTGTGTTGGATATATGGATCATCCTCAAACTTCGACTATATTCCAACAAAACCCTGTTATTATGCCACGAAGTAAACAAAAATTAACAGATAAATACTTCAATCAGTTATTAATCAAAGTATATCGTAAATGTAAAAAAAAAATCCTTTCCATGGGCGTTATTTTGGAATTCATTATTTCTTTCCTTTTTCCGCATTTCACGTGAAAATTTCATTTTTGCAGAGTACAAAAATATTTCATTTTTTTTTGTGCCAGATAACCTGGAGAGGCAGAATCATGTCGATGAGTGACAGGTATAATACATGGAGCGTTGGAACCACTGTATATCACGTATAATATATCCACTAAAATTAGTTTAAAACAATTTTATTTAAACTAATTTCATTAAAATTACTCGCGCACTTTAAAAAAATGTAGAAAACAACTATTTTCCAGCACTTGTAATGGAAATGCTTCCTTAAGAGACGGAAGATAAGGGATTCTAATTTTCTCATCAACCAACTTTGACGTTGATCATACAATTCTCTTTTGTAGAAAACTCGACGGTTAATTCAAAGAGTTTAACTCCGCCCACGAGAAAAGCTTCACGCCTTCTGCCATGTAAAAATAGTAACTCGCAATGTTCATAATAACTTAGGCATGTGTAATTACTAATTTTCCAATATGTCGGAACACAAGATGCTTGTACAATCGCTGATAACATCTTAAACCCTGACGATAGTAATTAAGTACTCGGACGAGAGATGCATGAAAATTTTTTTAAACTTACTTAATTAAAGTTCTCTTTGAATTAAAAAAATCCTGACCACCAAGCACGTAATATACGAGTCATACGTACGTATAATCCAGGTACAAATTATTAAGAGGCCAGAGCTGCTATTCTCTTTTGTATAAACATAAATAAATAGGGGCAGAATAAGTAACTTTCCACATAAACCAACTATTAATGACCTTTTGATCGCCTTGAAATTTGCTTGCAAATACTAGCTTAAAATGGCAGTATAGTGTATTACGGAAAATTGATTTGGTTACATTTCAGCTAACTTCACTCTCAGTACTTTCTCTACCCGACCAAATTTCTATAATGCTATGCTGTGGCACGAAGAAGACGATTCAATTCCTCAGATTGCACTGTTCCTAATTGTACAATGAAACAGTGTAAAATATATAATGTAGCTTGCAAAAGAAACTAAGTTTAATAGCATAATATACACAACACACGTAATATGTACAATAAATACTCATTATACTGCGTGAACGAAAATTAACCTACACTGGTTTAAATGCTTAATGAAAATAAATATATATAATTTATATTTTCATGAATTCAACAATAAAAAGGAAACGGAAGATGAACGAATTTTTATCACATTAACAATTTTAGAGTGTAGAGAAAAATAGAAAGAGTATAAATAAGAACAAGGTAGAGGTCATTAAACATTCCATTTAGAGTAATAAAATAAACAAATTTTTTCATCGACGGCAACAAGTAAAAGATACATAACCTTTATTTAAAAAAATATGTTTCAATCCAATTGAAGAAATCGATCTCCTAATTTCTAACGATAGTATATCCCACATGGACCATCAATTATAAGAAGCACAATTGATGTAATAATATTCGTTTCGTTTAGGAGTTACTTTTGTGTGATAACAGCATGTATCACATTTGAGCGTTGAATCATCTCTACTTGCTTTATTTCTTTACATACAAAACCATGTAAACTCAATTTTCTTTTATTATTTTTCTTCTCCTTGCTTGTTCTATATAACTTCTTATGAAAAAGGCATATAACGACAGAAGCTTCTCCGCTACTTGTTTATTTCAAGAGCCTAATGAACCAGGCTTTGAGCTTCGGGTTACTGGACGTGATATGGCATGTTCTAATTTAAGGACTACAGGGTGGTCAAACTTGAAAAAATTTGTTTACAATTTGTTAAATAAAACAATATTTCTTAAGCTGATATTAAAAAATGTATCGTAGTTACTCCTTTTTCAATTGACTTAATTTATAAAGTTACGATAATATAAATTCGTTACTTACTTTAAAGTGGCAGGAATTCTTGTATACTCTTTATTCAAAATTCAATCAATGATATGAAATAAATTAAACTCTGTTTATTTGCAATAACTACGCAATGCTTAACAAAACAATTGGACTAGTACACCAATACATTCATGTCTTATACATATGAGTGATTCAATTAACGCAACTGTCCAAATTAGGCTACCGTTCCCAAAAAGTTGCAGTCATGAATTATTCTCACTAAAACTTGTATATAAAGCTAATAAAAATTTGGAAATAAAGCGAGAATTATTAAAAGTATTTAATTGACATTTTTGTGAATGCTTTAAATGCCAATGCATGGCACTGATCAACGTTTAAATGAAATTCTTCGAAACTTTTAGCTGACATTAAGCTGAATTAAAATTAATTCAAAATAGAGATGGAGCTGAGATAAATTCGATAATTTCGTTAAAATATGCAAATGAATTATTAGCAAAGCTTCAGAGAGCAATTAATATTTTATTGAAAGAATTCAAATTGATTGCAAAACTGGTTGAAATGGAAAGATTAACATCTTCTAATAGTCAGCTTAATAAAATGCAGAAAGTTTATTGTTAAGGCATAAATATAAATGGAAACTGGTGGACAGGGGCTGCAGCAATTTTAATGCAAACTTTTTGCAATAAGGAAGAATGGAAAAAGCTGTGGAAGCAGCGCCGAGGTTATGTTCTTAATGCGGAAAGTTTAATGATATTAATGAAAGTGATACAGTAGGCTCGGCTGCATTTTCAGTCTAGCAACTTTAATAATGTCTTCTTCATTTACATTCCTCTGAATGAGAATACGGCGCAATGGGAGTACCCTTTAAAACAACAGTGTGGTTTGAGTTGGGTACCTAGACCTCTACTTTTAATTATTTCACAAAGCACAGAGGAAGTAGCTTAAAACATTCAACAATTTTTAACAGTCACAACTAAAATTATTTAAAAAATCTCTTCATCAGCGGTGAGATAAAAGTATAAGCAATCACTTACCGCGACCCTGAGGTACATTCTCTTTTGCAGATTTAGCAAACTCTTACCTGAAACAAACAATGGCAAGAATCGATTAGAGAACAACATGATCGATAATGAATAGAGATTCGTTTGTAATGTACAGATTATACTGTTTACTTAGGCTCTAACGATTAATTAATCAATGTTTTTAAGGTGATGCGCTATAAATCAGGTCGATTAACTTCTTAGCTTCGCTGTATTGCGAGGTGCTTACATAGCCGCCAAACACATTTCACGCAGAATTGTTGCGGGAAGCTCAACTCCTGAGGCTCCCACTTGTTCTCAAGTAGAAAACGAATCGTGATAATCAATAAAGCGAATGAATTTCTCGGGGTTCGCATCCGGTAAATTCCCGATGGCAGGCTTGATTCGTGCTCCGAGGTCAGCGTGTGTAGAAATCACTCGCCAATAAATCCGAGGCTCGTTTCGCGGTCTGATTTGTAACATGAGAGTCGGTACACCGAGGCAGACATAATCGCTAAGCTACGATCAGGAGTAGCTGTCGGCAGAAAGCTCGACAAGAGGCTCCTTGTTCAAATCCAATAAGTGAATACGAGCGTGTATGGATCGCACGGAACACGGTAAAACTTTATATCAACTCTCTCTCTCTCTCTCTCTCTCTCTCTCTCTCTCTCTCTCTCTCTCATTGACGCAAAACTTGGTGTTACCTTAAAATTCCACCATTTTCCGCGACTGCTCAAAGCAGAGAGAAGTACCATATCACAAATGCACATTCTCAATGCTAGGTTTATCGATGGAGAGGAAGGCTAAAAAGAATTTCAAATACCGAAATGATCTGTGTGATGCAAAAGAATGATTTGGACTATTGTATAAATAAAAGCGCAATAAAGTAAAGGCACGCACAGGGGTAGGTATAGATATACATGTAGGTAAACACGCGAACTCTCTGCTCAAGAATAAGTGTTCAAACTGGCGCATAAGCCCAGGCTGATAGAGCGTCTCAACTGCAAAGAGGTCAAAGATACACATGCATTTGGATTGTGTGTAAAGAAAAAATAAGGAAAATTGTAAAAGGGGAAAAAATTACACGCGTGTGTCTACTTGAGAGTCTTCCTCTCAAATGGGCCACGATTTCCGCTAGCATATTTACCGCCAAATTACGCCCTTCCTGATTGGCCGAATAATCCAACTAACCCGTTCTACGATAATTTCTTTAGGCTAACCTCTCAACCTGGAAATAGTCAATAATTTCGTATAGGTGGTATGAACGCGTAAAATACTCTTTGGACTTAAAATTCCTCCTGCAGTAACTAGCCACGATCTGCTAATTGATCAATTTACTGGAAAATATATCGGATGTAATAAAATGATGCTATAATTTTTCCGGAGGTTGCATGTGTGTGTTCCCCAAGGTTGTCTGATTAAACTCTTTGAACTACATTAACAAGAGTACACTAGTTACCGAGTTCTATCAGTGTTTTTCGACACTTTTAACCAGTTAAGGTCAAGTCATTGCGATGCTGTTACTTAGCACAAATACCAAAGCGATATCTCGATCGGCTGCTAACCTCTGCAACGATTTTAATGAGATTTGAAGCTTTATGACCAGACAGACTTCGGCCGCTTCGTCACACCCTATATATATATATATATATATATATATATACGTATACTTTATCGATCAAATTGGAAAGTAAATCACGCAAAGACTGACCTGTATTCTGCACTTTTACAGAGCGCGCAGGCACCATGAATCGAGAATAAGCTTTGACAAACTGATCATGGCTGCGATGGATTTCTATTATAGTGGATTGAAAAACACGTTACCATTCGATAATCGAGATTTCATTCGACTTCATTTCCACCACTTCCTTCGAGCGTGACAAGCAATTTCGGAAATTTACCGGTAGGAAATTGCACGCTACGCGCGCTATAAAATTTAAAAATAACTTTTAACGCTTTAATCACAAACAGAATATTTTTGTAAATTCTTGACGTTGATTGATTATGATGAAAGTTTATTTGAGTCGAGACGAGCAAACAACAAACTATAATAAGGTTTTTGGAAAAAGTTTAACTGGTTATCCATGTAGTAGTTAAGTGACTCGATACAATCCAAAATTTGTTAGGAGCGTGAAGAAAAGCCTTGGCTTTGTATTTTGTGGAAACAAAGCGTGCAATGTTAAAGTTGACCGTTTTAGTTCAAGGGTCGCAAGAACGTAGGTGGGTATATAACGATCCGGAAGTTTCTTCGTGAAATCTTTGAAGACTCTGTATCGAGGAAAACGAGCGGCAAGAACCGAAACAGGAACGTAACTCGGTGCGAAAACTTTTCGACCGTTCTAGTGTGGTAAGCTCGAGGAAGCTTTGGGAAGCAATCGGCAAAATGATCGAGTATCAAAAAGAGAAAAACAGTCAAAGTTGGTTATCAGCGCAACTGTAGGCGTTAGTTTGCCAATATCAATCTTTTTTTTAAACCTCTTGATTCGTTCATGAATTTAATAAATAGTATGATCAAAGCTGCGAAATTCTGTTTAATCATAAGGTGCCAATATAACATTTAGCTTCCTATAGAGACGTTTTCTGATTCAAAACACACTTTTAAGTTTCTATATACTCTGATTACTCGGGCCCTTTTGCTCCAAAGCAAATATTTAAACACCTATATGTTAGCTCCCAATTCTACGACAAACGTACAATTTACATGCAGCCCCACTCAATGATCGAGTAAAAAGTTATATAAGAATTACCTGGCTTTGCTAGATGATGGGTGCATCCAGAATGCCATCCATCATTATTCCTGTCAGGAGATTTCCTTTGAAAAGATTTGCAAAAATGGGAATGCTTTGCCAAACAAGAAATACGTTAGAAATGGGCGGACCTGTGCAGCTGGTCACGGCTATTATTACCAATTGCGCGCAACAGCTAATTACCCGTAATTATGCCAGGCAATATATCAAGCTTTCAGGATAATGGTGCGGTTCTAAGCGCGCCTAGCCACGAGAAATTGTTCGGACGTCTAAACTCGACTATAGCAGTGTCAGTCTAGCCCGCTAAGTACCTTACCACATGTACTACAATTAGCTACTTGAAACCAACGAAATTTTTACATAACTTCCCATAATATCCTCAATGGTATCAGTGTTTATCCGGTAGGAACCTATCAATTTGAGCACACGAAAAAAATTATCCTACCTATAAAGTTCCCCTTTGATCAAATTATGTTACGTGCTATATATTCTTTGTACCACAAACTAATATAATTCCAGCAAGAAAATATGAAAATTTAAAGCACGTTATATCCTCTTTAACCTTATAAGCTTGGATGATATTAAATTTTTAGTACAGTATCTCTAATCTTACTGATTAGAAAAAACAAAGTAAAGTACATTCGAAGTTTCGACAGCTCTGCAAGGTGGACCGCAAGCATAGCTAGAAATTGAAAAAGTTTCCTGCTACTCTTACTATATCCAAGCATCTCGTTTTCGTACTTTGTTCCCAGAAACTTTTACCTTCAAAAATTTATTCAATTGTAAAATTATTTGGCAGAAACGTTACTCCATAATTATCGCATCCATTATTCACTGTGATAAATAACAATCTGAATTAGTGAAAATAAATAGGGCAGATTTCATAGGAATTTAAATTAAATAAAAATACAACTATTATCGTATTCTCAGCTTTCATATTTCAGACATATCCTAATTACAAATGATTAATTTATAAGAATTTTTTGAAGCAGGTACAAGAGAGTTGAAAATTGTTATAAGTTAGAACTAACGATACACCTTATACATCACAGAAATTACAGCGAATTGTATACGATATTTCTAACGTGTCTCTCTCTCTCTCTCTCTCTCTCTCTCTCTTCCTTTCTCACAGTTAATCTGGATATAAGTTTTTTAAGCTATTCAGTTAGAGAAGGAGATTAGAAGAATAATGCTTGAATGAGGATTGACCGCGGGGGAAAGGAAGACAGGGAAAGAATGGATAAGAAGAATAAAGGAGCGTTTTCCGTAAATAGGTAGGATTTAAAACAAATGCATTTCGCTATTGGCGCGGTATTTTGAAAGTATGTGGAACGCGAGCGGCGAGTCTAGCAAGATAGCTCAAGACTCGCTTACTCGTTGGGTGCGCATGATGCTGCCGCATGCACGCGATTGCTCAATGCTGAATACAGCTCGGGCAACGGGCAATTTGTGGTAAATCACTTTCCTCGAATCCCATCTCGCACTCCTATCTATTCCTATCCCTTTTCGGCTTTCAGTAGCATTTTGTCTATCCATCCTCTCTTCGCAATCTATCACGTCATATTTCCAGATTCCTTAATCCTATATACTCACCTTCCACTGCACCCCTAAGCTTCGCTCCATTATCACCTTAGGAATCACGCGAAACAAGTTTTATCCATTATTAACTCGAATCCTCTTCTTGAAAACTCCATTCTCCAGAATAATCAAGGAGTTTCGAAGGAAAGATTTTCTTAAAAATGTATTGTTAAACGGTTTACACGGTAAGTGCAATATATCTGGTCTTATTGGGATGCTGGTCAAATCAAAAAGGGATCCTGTTAACGAGAACGTGGATACGCTTGAATCAGCGCTAATTACGAGATGATCTATACGGCCGGATATCGCGCACTATACGAGCACGAAACGTAAGAAGCGTGGGTATTACTCGCGGGGATATCGATCATTCTCGGTGTCGATCGTTGAACCTGACCAAAGAAGTTCCGCTGCTTTGATTTACGACTCCAACTTCGGCCACGTGCCACGCCACAGGAACTACGCTCCCCCCCCCCCCCTCCCTATTACTCTCCCTCTCCCTCTCCACACCGACAAGCCTGCATTTTCTTTCTGCAGAGCACTCAAGAAAATCCTTCTGATCGCTCTAATCAATATTGATGAGCTCGAATTCCAAGGAAATAGTTGGTATATTTATCACAATATTATGGAGGAGTATTCAATTTCTTTGAAAATTCTCCATTAACCGGTTAAAGGTAAGTGCTTTCCTGAATACTTTCTTCTTTATCACTCGAGATCTCTGCACCCCATAACGATGAAAGAAACAATAGCCCTTCAGGTGTGATACACGTAACTAACATAAGTTTACAGCGACTAACCCCCCTCCTCTCCATTCAGTTATTTCTATCTTCCTCTCATAAAGCTTATACATTTTTCCTTCCCTGCTTTCTACTATTATTTATCTGGCTTAACAAAATAAACATCTATAGGTATAACGTACCTTACAACTTTCAAAAGCTTCACCAGCCATTTTACCAGTCCTGAAAGCAATTACATTTTTACGATGGCGCAACTTCAATGAATCCAAGTCCTCTGATGTACGTTAGAATATTCTCTTTTAAAAATTTATCAAAACATAAAAGTGAAAAATATAAAACGGTCTAGCCAATCACCATTTCATTTGAAAATGGAAAACCGATTTTAAGTAAATATTTGGAGTATAAATCGGTTGAGTATTGTTGTTTTTATGTGTGGTAATAGACTATTGAAATCATTTTAAACCATATAACGCGAACAGTAATAAACACAGTAGTGGGAAAGTCGGAACAAAAAGGAATTATTAATTAAACAATTGGTTAATTTTGCTTTTACCATTAGTAGCAAAATTACAAGCAATTGTGTTAAATTTGGAAATTGTGCATCCTCGCATCTATTCTACCAACAATCAGACTTTGCACAAGCTAGCAACGTAGCAGAAGCGTATATATATATATATATACATACATCCTATCGCGAAACAGAAACAGATTCGTGCGCAGTAATTGCCGAGAGCACGAATCTAAATTACTGTGCGCTTGCAACCTGCTCTTCCCCCGATGTGATATGTACAAGATAACCAATAGCGCTAATCATACTTTGCTCCCGTACTTAGAAAGTGCTTGAGAGTAATGATTAACGCTTGTGCACACTTTCTTTAGATAAAACTACCTACTTATATATATGCCCGACAGAAATCGCTGCTTTCAACAAATTACAAGTAATCACACGTGTGCTCTTACGGTGATCTCACCCCCACCATTTTTTTCTTTTATTGTTAAATTTGACCCGAGCGACAGACCTTGCTACAATCTCAAATAACGAGAAAAAACCTGCAGACAATTTCAACCAAATTATGCTATGAAGTCACGCAATGTTTGGTTGTACGCAAGCACGACTAAAAACATGAAAATAATCGGTATTATATTACTGTTTGAAATTATAATACTGATTTAAAAGCCGCGTGAATCTCCGCTTAATGCATCTACCGTTTCAGCAATTTTTTGCAGATTGTTCATTCTTGCATGCCCATGGGAACGTGAGTGTAAATGTCTTAAACTCTACTCGGAAAACATTTAGTAAACAGCGCTTGTTTCCTTCCCTATTTGCATTTCCTAAAAACTTAAAAAATTTTAATATAGTATTATATTTGGCATTTTAATGTATAAGAATAGAATAATCAGCATCAGTGCTAACATTGCACGTCGAGGAGGCTGAAAGAATATTTAAATAACGTCGATTAAAATATTTCAACTGCATTGTAATAGCATCCGTAAGAGGAGAAAGACGATGAAACAGGTGGTAGCAGCTGAAGAAATTACTATGAGAATAAATGTCTGAAAAAATGTTTAACGTCGGTGAAAATAGAGAGATGGGGATAGGTGAGGGTGACGTAGAGACGGTAACGGTGGTACTTTCAGGGGAGACGAACGTGTAGTCGTTTTTAGAGTAGAAGTAATGGATCGTTGGATGCGACGGTTTTGGCCAATTGCGAGACGCAATTTGAAACTTCTCGAGGCGATAAAAGCGTATACACAGAGAGTGACGCTATTTCTGGAGGATCGAAAAGCGATATTCGAGGCTGGTTAGCTTCATCCGTGGTACGTATTGGCGCATGGATAGCTCACGAACGTCACGCTCGTTTAATTTGCATAATCCTGCAAAGCGAGGGGCACCGTTAACCCGAAAGTGGCCGGCGTGGATCACCGTAAGAGCGTTCGGCCGTTACGAAAGGCGGTGCGCGCGTAAGCCAGAGATGGAAGACGGAATAAGGATAAAAGCGGATCAAGATGGCCCATCTGATAAAGAGAGTAACATGCAAACACTAACCGAAGGGAAGCCGACTAGAATAAAGAAAAATTACGCCTCTCACCTCTGAGAAACAGCGAGGGACCAAGATACTCCACGTATATAAATATATAATAGAAGTAATTACGTTCCAGTGGTATATAGAAGAAAAAGAAGACAAAGGGAAGAGAGCTTTGATGGAAGAGAGTATGGATTGTAGTTTGGGGGAATAATGACTCGTTCCCAATTCTTCTTTTATAATCGAATATTAATGTTTATTCTCAATTACAATGTTGTCGCACTTACAAATGTGAATGTTGCGTTTCAATTAAATATTCGTAATCTTGGTTACAATTAATGGCGCAATAACGTTTAACTAATAATAATACGTATCGCTTAGGCGAATGCTGTTTCAGTACGCATTGGCAATCGCTGATTTGTTATATACGTTCGCGTAGACTTAACTATCAAGTCAGAAGTGAAGTCGCCGCCCAAACTCCTCGCTTATATAGCGGTGCGGTGTCAACCGACGAAAACTTCGCGGAAGCGCTCGGCGCTATTTTTCTATGGAAGTAATACGTCGGAGATCGGTTCGTTTGATTCTTGTTTCTAGCATCTTCTAGAATGTTTATTACCAACTACCAAACATGCTCCCCCCGTTGAACAACATGTTCAACAACGCTTCATACATGCGTTAATAGTATTTCATGAGGGTTTACAATTTTATAATGTTTCGGTGGGTAATGGACATAATAGTTTGGTTGTCCTTTTGATCTTTCCGGCGTTGGTCTTGATGGTGGCAGCTCTTGCTATGCCGTCCTCTCCCAGATGTAGTTCTTCGATACGTCCGAGATTCCAGTTGAAACATGGTACGTGTTTCTCCTTTATTAAGACCACCATGCCCACCTTCAAAACTGGGCCGTCTTTGAACCATTTTTGTCGCTCTTGCAATGAATTTAAGTATTCCAGGTTCCAGGTCTTCCAAAAATCTTGACGCATCTTCGATAGGTGTTGCCAAACTGCGAGACGATTTTCATTAACTGAAGAGAAGTCTGATTCAGGTAATGTAGTAAAGGTTCTCCCAATAAGATAGTGTGCAGGTGTCAGCGCAATTATGTCATTAGGGTCGGACGACAGTGAGGTCATAGGTCGAGAATTAAGGACTGCCTCAATTTCGTTCACGAAAGTATTGAACTGTTCCAAAGTGAACACGGTATTGCCAACAACGCGTTTAAAGTGATGTTTAAACATTTTGACAGAAGCCTCCCACAATCCGCCGAAATGCGGCGACAAAGGGGGAATAAAATGCCACTGTATTCTACGCTCGCTCGCGAATTCGGTCACTTTCTTTTTATGTGCGGACGAATTGAGTAGAATGTATAATTCTTTCAGTTTATTATTCGCACCGACGAAATTAGTTCCATTGTCCGAATGTATGTGTCTAGGTAAGCCTCTTCGAGCAACAAACCGTCTTAAGGCTGCTAAAAATCCGTCAGAAGACAAGTCAGTAACTGCTTCTAAATGTATAGCCTTCATTGTCATGCAGACGAATACGCATACATAAGTTTTTACCTGGGTTTTATTACGATACTTCCTTTCTTTTGTGTAAAAAGGCCCGCAAAAATCCACACCCGTTGATTCAAAAGGTAACGCCGTTCGCACACGACTAGAGGGCAAATTGCCCATTTTGTAATGTGTAGTATCAGGTCGGAACCTAATGCATCGTACACATTTGTTTATGACCTTCCGGACTCGATTTCTACCGTCCAGTATCCAGAAATTTTGTCTTATCAAGGATAACGTAGTTAGTACCCCTGTGTGAAAGTTTTTTTCGTGCGTTTCGCGTATTATCGCATCAGTTAACGGGTGCGATCCAGGTAAAAGAATCGGATGTTTCTGAGCGAAGGTTAGCGTTGACTTATGTAATCGACCCCCCACGCGGATTATGTTGTGTTCATCTAGAAACGGACTAAGTCTCGCGAATTTTCCCATTAAATTCCTATCCCTAGTTTTTAATTGCTGTAATTCGGTGTTAAATACACAAGATTGCAGCTCCTTTATGACCCATCGTTCCGCTCGATCAATTTCATCCGGTTGCAACGTCCCTTTAATTTTTGTCTTACGACTTAAAAACCGATAGCAATATGCGATGATTCGTAGTAGCTTTTTGTATGACGAATATTTTTTTAGGAAATCCATACGTTCAGGCACGATTATCAAGCATACGTTTTTGCGTAATTCAGGAACTTCGCTTATTATTACCGTCTCTTCTGGCCATTCGGTTTTGGCCTGATTTAACCATGCTGGACCATAAAACCATGCATGATGTTTGTCAATGCACCTGGTAATTGACCTCGCGAAATTATGTCCGCTGGATTATTTTCAGATCGCACGTGGCGCCATTGCAATTCCTTGGTCATCTCTTGAATTTCCTTCACCCGATTTGCAACATATGGTTTCAGGATATTCGGAGATTTTTGTATCCACTGTAGAACGATTGTAGAATCACTCCACAAGGTAATATTATCAATCCTACATTGTAAAGCATCTGTTGCTTCGAGACACAGTTTTGATAAAAGTAATGCTCCACTTAATTCTAGACGGGGAATTGTGGTCGGCTTTAATGGCGCCACGCGAGATTTTGCACAAAGTAATTTTACTGATACGTCACCATTATCATTTATGCATCTTACGTATATACACGCTCCAAAGGCAGAACCGCTGGCGTCACAGAATCCATGTAATTGTATTTCGCGTGAATTGTCGCTGATCACCTTTCTCTCGAAAACCGTTTCATTAATGGCATTTAATTGTTTTTCGAATACTAGCCAGTCAGAGTATATCTTCTGCGGAACTGATTCATCCCAATTTAATTTGTGACGCCATACGTCCTGCATTATTTTTTTTGCGTATAATGTTACGGGTCCAATCAATCCTAAGGGATCAAAAATGCTTGCAATTTTTGATAATATGTTTCTTTTCGTAGGTAATTTCTGATCTTGACCTTGAGCTATCGAGTACGAAAAACTGTCTGTTCGTGTATCCCAATTTAAACCTAATGTTTTCAAAGTATCGTTTAACTTAATCGTAAAGTTTGCATGAATGTCGGTCTTCGTGATGCCCAATAATATGTCCGGACTATTCGCGGCCCATTGACGTATCTTGAATCCTCCTTTAGATAATAAGTCAATAATGTCATCTCGAATGGCCCGTAATTCATCGATAGATCCCGCGCCCGTTAATAAGTCGTCTACGTACAAGTGTTCTTTAACGATTTTTGCGGCACGCGGATGTGTTTCTATTTCGTCATCGGCCAATTGATGCAAAACTCTAATTGCTAGATACGGAGATGATGAAATTCCGAATGTTAATGTCTTTAATTGGTATGTTTCTATTTGTTCGTGTTGCCGCCATAGGAATCTTTGAAACTGTTGATCACTATTGTGTACCAATACCTGACGGTACATTTTCTCAATGTCCGCGGTTGCGACGTACTTGTATGTACGAAATCTAATCAGGTGATCATATAATTTTTTCTGAATGGTGGGCCCTGTCATAAGCACTTCGTTTAGCGATAAACCGTTACTTGACTTGGCTGACGCGTCAAAGACTACGCGGACTTTGGTCGTGTCGCTACTTTCTTTGATTACTGCGTGATGCGGCATGTAGTATCCACCGTTGGATTTTGGGCGGCAGATTTGAGCGTGTTCTAAATGTAGATATTCGTTTAAAACTTGATCGTATTTCACTTTGAACTCAACGTTTTTATTTAATTTTCGTTCTAAAGACGATAAACGTCTCATAGCCATTAACTTAGAATCTCCTAAACGAAAATTCGTATCGCGAAACGGCAGCCGTACCACGTATCGTCCGTCAGAATTACGCCTCGTTGTATCTTTGAAATGTTTTTCGCAACGTTCCAAATCTTTTGCCGTGCCATTTCGACTATTGGATTCTTCCGTTATCCAACCTATGTTTGTAGGTCTTCTTATGTTTGCCGCGTGGCATAATGGCGTTAATGGCTTTGTAGACGAGATTCCGCCGACAATCACCCAACCTAATTGAGTTTTTTGCGCGTACGCATCTTCATTGTGATCGGATAAACGAATCTGTCCTACGCAAAACAATGAAGTAGTGACTCCTGATCCTAATAACAGATCTACTGGTCTTGGTATATGAAATTCCGGATCCGCTAGCTTTATATTTCTCGGTATTTTTAATCTATGTCTCGGAAATCTCTCTGTCGGGACTAAATCTGAGATGGTGGGTATGACCAAACACGTTAATTCTCTTTCGTATTGATTAACGATCGATTTTATGCGAATGTTAATTATGCCCTGTGAAATTGTAGTTACGTTGTTCAACGCACTGATGGGTAACGACAATTTCGTGGCGCGCGATTTAATACGTTCGATCAATGAGTCAGTAATAAAATTAGCCGTAGATCCCGTATCTAATATGGCTCTAGCTTCTATATATTGACTATTATCCCCTTCAATTTTTACTACTGCACTCATAATTAGCTGAGGTGTTAGTTGTGGTGTTACCATTGATAAACTAACATTAGAGCCCTTTACTGTGGCCTTTGGTCAATCTGATTTCTCGTTCGCGACGTCTGATTTTGTTGGTATTTGTGTCGTAATTTGTGTGTTTGAGCGCGAATCGAAATGCAATAAGCTATTATGTCGTTTCCCGCAAATCTTACATGCTGAAAACTTACATTCTTTACCCAAGTGTGAACGCATGCAATTATAGCATAATTTAGCTATTTTAACTAATTCGATTCGTTTATCGACCGGCAATTGCTTAAATTTTTTACACATAAACAAAGGATGTGTCTCTTCCTTGCATGCTACGCATTTCTTGTCTACGTTTGCAAGAAATGTTTGGTTATTAGATGATGTGACTTTACGTTTCTTGGTTTGAAACTCGTGTTTGTCTCGATGTGTATCGGATTTCCTGGCCCTTTCGCGTTTCGACGCGCACACGGCGGTACGATAAAGAAATTCATACATTAGATCCGCAGTTGGGAATTCATCGCGACTCAAAGTTTGTTCCCACCTTTCTAACGTATTTTTAGGAAGTTTGTTTTCTAGTATGTGTACTATAATTTCCGAATTTATATCTACGCCTAATGTTTTTAAGGATGCAACATTTTGTTGCATCTCATCAGCGAGTTTACTTAAACCAATAGACGTTTCATTCTCTAAATTTGGTACTTTCATCATTAGAGATAAATGTCTTGATATTAATACGCGTTTGACTTGGTATGCCTTTTCGAGCAATTCCCAAGCTTTGGCGTAATTCATTCCGTCTACAGAAAATATTTTTAATTTATTTTCCGCTTCTCCTGTTAATGCAGATTTCAAGTAATAAAATTTATCCATGTCGGATAATTCTGAATTATTACCGATCAGATTGTTGAATGTATTTTTGAAATTAAGCCAATTTTCATAGTTTCCGTCAAATGTTGGTAGGGGGGCTGTCGGTAGTTTAATTTTTCTTTTTAATGTACATAAGTTCGTATCGATATTATTTTGGGATCCTCCCCCCGATGCTACTGAACATCTTTCCGATAAATTTGTACCGCCTAATATATTTTCCGCCCTACCTGCTAATGTATAAAATTTTTCTGTAATACTAATCGCTTCGACATCATGTCTACTACCTGGATCTGCTATTATCAACTCGTCGTTTGATTCTTCAAACGCATGAAATAACGCGGTTATTCTCGCGATACGTAGCTTTAACGTGGCATTGTCAATTTTACCTTTGTCTAATAAATTGGATACTGTTGTAATTTGGGTTTTTAATGACGCCCTTTTCTGTATCGATAATCTAATTTCATCGGACATTGTTGGCACCGTAATCACAATAGAACAGAACTTACTACTTACTCGTTGTCCCGATTTGCGATTCTCGACCGCACCTCAATGTCTCCTCGCCTCTCAATGTCTCGTTGCCTGTCGCAGCTTGTCGTAAGTTGATACAATTTTATATAATTCGCACTATGATAACTCACGACCTCTGATTCGCACTATGCTACCTCACAGGAGAGGCACCAAATGGATTGTAGTTTGGGGGAATAATGACTCGTTCCCAATTCTTCTTTTATAATCGAATATTAATGTTTATTCTCAATTACAATGTTGTCGCACTTACAAATGTGAATGTTGCGTTTCAATTAAATATTCGTAATCTTGGTTACAATTAATGGCGCAATAACGTTTAACTAATAATAATACGTATCGCTTAGGCGAATGCTGTTTCAGTACGCATTGGCAATCGCTGATTTGTTATATACGTTCGCGTAGACTTAACTATCAAGTCAGAAGTGAAGTCGCCGCCCAAACTCCTCGCTTATATAGCGGTGCGGTGTCAACCGACGAAAACTTCGCGGAAGCGCTCGGCGCTATTTTTCTATGGAAGTAATACGTCGGAGATCGGTTCGTTTGATTCTTGTTTCTAGCATCTTCTAGAATGTTTATTACCAACTACCAAACAGAGTATAATGGCGAATGCAAAGTGAGCTGTAAGTTGCACACGATAGTTCTGTTATAAATATATTTAAACTAAGAGAGCAATGTACGATGTTAGCTGAATCGGTGTGGGATGCTTCATACATTTCGTACCTAATAACAATGGCATACTAAAATAAGTCTCGTCGTCTTTACTTTTGCACAACGAACTTTGCTGGCTGCATACTGACTTGGCAAATAAAGGACACGGATACTATAAGTCTACTTGCCTCACACACACATGTGCGCGCGCGCAGGAGCGCTCGACTGATTAACTCAAGAAAGTCAAACATTTTTATTATAGCAGACGACTGCAAATCACCTCTAGTCGCTTCTCCATTCTTCCTTTATACCGAAGTCTCACGACCGCGACGTACCACTTATTCCTTACCAGTTTTCCCTTTTTAATTATACGGTCCGATATTTAAAGCTTTTAATGAAAAATGGAAGCCTTTGGAATGCATTGTACACAGTGAAGACGGTATGAGAAATAATAATTTAAGTGTAACATATTTCTTACTATTTTCAACAAAATATTCATCATCTTTTTTCGATAAATCAAGTAGCGTATATCATGTTTCTAATCTCAAAATCTTTATATACAGTAATTAATTGAACGACTTCATTATAAAATATTTGATAGCAGAAGATTCGTATATTAGATGGTAATTAAGAAAAATCTAAAAGATCTGATAACAATTATCTCTCTGTTTTGGACTATGCATGTGAGGCGTCACCCTCTGGCTTCCATAAATGCAGTCTAATACTTCGTAATCTTCCATCGATCCGATACTCTCTCATTTGACCCCGCTACGTGTCAGTTTTGGTATCAGCCTAACGTGAAGGTAATAAATCACCATACCGTTCGACCTGGATGTAGCATAAATCGAGAATTCTACTCCAGTTACGAGAATCCACCGGGATATAATATGCTATTTAATTTGTAATTTTCCACCATCCAATAGTCGACAAAAAATGTTATTAAGAGTAACCATAGCAAAACTAAAATTTAATTTAACTTACGTAACCCGATCTTTGCGCAAAAGACTAGTTTACATAACCTACTAAAACGAGTCTATATAACTCAAAATCAGACTAAATTAACATTTATGGATATAATGTGGAGTTACAAGCCAGTAGCTAATTAACAAATATGCTATATTGAATTCAGATAACATCAGGTCGATACTTAATAACTTACAGCTTTCGAGATATTTTGCATGTGATTTATATTCAAAAGATAAAAAGTCGGTACTTGCTAAATGGGAAGAAGAACATTCAATCAGCAGCTTTCGATGAAAAAAGAAGAACTTATCGATAACGGTGATTACACGAAAAGAATCCTTTCGCATCGATACCTCTCAAAGTTATCACACATATCAAACAGAAGACTTTATGCGAATTTGCGACCAAAAAAAAAAAAAAATAGAGATGCGGAGAGTAGGAAAGTCTTTTAATATGATAAAATTGACCAAGTACATAGTAAGTACAATAATTATCAGGTATCAGAGGTGGGAGACAGCATCGTAGTGCAATTGGAGGCCGAAAGCTAGGTGAAACCCACAATTCCTGATAGCAATAACCTCTCGAGAGACTTTTTATTTACACTTTCGGTTGCTCTAATTTCGCAAAAAGATTACTAGGTATAATGGAAGCGGAGAGTTTGATTTGAGAAAAGTTCTTTGTTCGCTTAGCCATTAACTCGATACACAGCAGTGAATGGATTAAAATAAAAAAAGATTTCGTTAGAAGAGCGAGAAAAAGAAGGAAGTTTATCGAAAGGTATGGAGAGGGAATAGGATGGACGAAAGGGAGAGCGAGAAAAATGAAGGTTTCGGTTTTGGGGTAGTTTTCTGACCTAGCCGACTAGTATCGTTGAATAATAAAGCAAGGCATATAAGTAGTGAGGGGATCCTGAGGAAACCCTTGGTGAACGCGGAGATGTGCTGCATCAAATATTCATTGCTAGAATAGAAAGCCCCGTGAAACTTGTGCTATGCGCGCTTTATACCGGCTCGTGTGTATATACACAGTGGACCCGGTATACTCGATAAAAAAGAAATTCCTGCAAAACTAGTGAGAAAAGATGCTGACAAATAGTATAAAGGAAGAGAAATGACACGCTTGAAAATAACTAATAAGATTGCGCCACAATGCACAATTTTTCGGCATCATATTTCCTTACCTATTATATTTGCAGTTACACATTACACGCCGTATAATAGTTAAATTCGGGAGATATGTTTCGGTCGGAATGATTTATTAGGTTATTATTATGACGCGGCTGAAATAGAAAGTGAATCTTTCGATAAATGTGCTAGTATTTGCGTATAGGCGTGTGCACATATAATTGGTAATTTTGTCGAGATAATCGAAAGATAAGAAAGAGAGGTGTATAGCGATGATCGCAGCAGTGGAGAGCTGGACGAAATAGCAGGTGAAGACCGTTACAAGTTTCTTTGGCTGAGTCACTGTATGAATTTTACAGTGGAGTTATTACGTGATTACTGTAAAAAGGTGCGGCATGGCAATGCAAGGGGCTTCGGGTCCGATTAGAAGGTGCCTGTTCCCTCATAGCTGTCTAGTGAAATGTGCGATGATAAACGGCAGGAGGAACGCTCCCTTTGTAACTCCTCAGGTGCCATCCCAAGTGGCTCTTGTGATCCTTCTGGGAAGACAATTACGCAAAGTAGCCGTGCAATAAAAGATAAAGTAAAAGGAAAACGGGGAGGAAGAGAGCTATGGAAAAGAAAGCGCGAGCACAATAACGTGTCACTGCGCTCTATGACTGTGATAAGTACTGCTTCCTGGTTGAGAACCGTTTCAGAGTCGCTTGGTTCCAATACGCAAAAACTTTCCACAAACTTTTCGAGTAAACTATTAAACGTTTTACGAGTAAAGTAACTCGCATTAGCCGGTTGATGGGTAAACGCAGTAATAAGACGCTCTCTATGGGGTCAATCTAACTTTAATTACGTGGCTCATACTGCTGGAGTTAACGACCCTTGCTACTCGTTGCAGTATCATCAGGATTTTATTTTCATCTTGCATTAATTGCCACCGGCTTCGGTCTCTAGGTCCTTTTCAAACTCGTCATTAGCACTGCCTTTTCTTAGAAATATATATTATATCTCAAAATTCTATATATCATAATTGTAATATTATATATATTTACTCGCGTTTAAATGGAGCCAGACCAGATTTATCGCTGTTAAAAGTTCACAATATCTATACAACTATCAGATTGATATTTATTTCTGTTATCACTATAATGTTTATCTATAGCTCTTTCGCATGCTCTAGTTACTTGGCACTTACCAATATGCGCGAGTATACATGTATAGCAAAGCATTTTTAGCAAGTTTTTACAGGTATATTAAGTGGTATAATTGGGAACATCTTCCGGTATAATAAACATTAACTAGTTAGCCATGTTTTTATCGTATCAGTATTAAAACCGGATACCCCTAAGAATTAGCGATACTTCAGTAATAACCATTTTAACTACAAACGTCTAATTTTACAGAACCGTCTTAATTCTTGGTTTTTGGAAATTGCAGAAAACACAATAGATGCCTCCAGGAACAAATAATGATATATTTATAGAAAAAATGAAGTAAAGAAATTGTCTTACAATAAATAACAACATAACATATCTATTTCAATGAGGGTGTAGGAGCAGCAAAATATACTTATAATATTCTATTAAGTTTGAGTAATAGTTCGAAAGCGTGTCCATGCGCAAGTTGTTTCCAAAGCTTACCAAGTTTTAGGTACTTTGGATATTAAATTAGCATAAACTTATTACTACATTACCTACATGCTTCCTGCATGACACACATATTGCGCCTTCAATCAAAATATCTCTAGCATTAATTATCCAATTAGACCAGCCGAATTTAATTAGTATGGCCTAACGTGCTGTAGAAGATAGGTAAAGAAAGAAGAATTCTCACTTAGAGTACGTGTTTTTTTTTTTATAAAGAATATTGCACGAGTATTTCGTCCAACATCGGTGTAATAGCGCGAGAATTTTTGTTTCGTCGAAATATTGAAAAGAAGCTCTGTATGAAATAAAATTAACGTGCGCAGTATCAGGTTAATTTCTGCAGTTTATAACTGTTTATCAGAGATGGTGATTAATTATGAAGATACTTCTCGGGAGAAGTGCTGGAGCGGTCGCACAAGCATGCATCTCTGCGGTTTTGCAAGCTCACCCGAACCAGAGCGGCGATTCCTGTGGCACATCCCATATAGTACATGCATTCAACCTCCATATGACGTATGTGCGCGCAGGCGCCTTGTCGTAACAATCTGCCAGCTCGATTTTCGGACCAAACTGCCCCTCTATTGAACATGTAACTTGCATGCAAACCACCTATGCACACGGAATAACAGAGAAAAGAATCCCACAGGGATTCTTTCCAAAGCAAAGCCACACTCGCAATCTATTTTACACAACAAAGTTGAATAAAACACAAGCTGATTTGCTTTTGCAGTCAAGATTACAAAATATCCTATTGTTCCTCCCCGTGTACGAAAATAATTATGGGAATCGGTAAAAAGTATAATTGTTTATTGATATAAAATAAATATTAAAAGTGGTATATTATGTACAAAAACTCGATGCTTTTAACGAAGAATTATATTACATCGGGAAGAAATGATATAAAGTTACATTTTTCTACGACAATTAGTGAGTAATTGATGAAAAGAAGTTTTCCGAAGTAAGGTTCGAGGGAAGGGAAATAAAAGGCAGTAGCGTACTTTATGACGTGGCGGTTCGGGTAGGGTGGAACTGTAGAATCGTCAAGCAGAAGAAGGTAAAGTTTCATGCCGCTAAAGTTTTCGGAGGACGACGGCAAGGCGTGGTATGGCGTAGCGTAGCGTGGCGTGGCGTGGCGTGGCGTGGCGTGGCGTGGCGTGGCGTGTCGTAACGTGGCATGGTATAGCGCGAGGCGTGGCGGCGAAGGGAAAGACAAGGGTTGGAGTAAAATCTCGTAATTAACGCAGATGGAAGGAGACTGAGGCACTAAATCAGTCGGGTGTGGAGTAACACTCCAAGTTTTTACTGACCCGACGAAGTGGCGCCTTAAGTGGTTCCAAGTGTATTTCGCGAAGCACGCTTTTCGCTATCGACCAAGCGTAAAGTATATTTCGAACGACGTGGTAATTAAGCGAAAGCTTCTCCTGTCGCTCTCTCCCTCTCTCCCTGTTTATTCTACTGCGATGCTCTTTCACTCTACAAAATACCAATCCCGTAAATATTAATTAAAAGTTTAACAGTTATCCACTTTTTTCAAAGCAATTGCTTTTCAATTGTTACTCAAACAGAATATTTCAAATTCACGAACAAACAAAAATACTTAGCTAAATAAAAAATATCATGTGATATTCGCTGGAATTCCGCGCAAATTTATTCGATCGCTCGGGCAAAGTGGATACCAGGTCATTGATCAATTATTTTCCGTCGGTTTAAAATCCTTAAAGAGATTCATAATAATAAATGATAAATTATATGATCGCTCTTATCAAGAGATAGCTATAAGAGTGATAAAAAAGGGAAGATACTTTGTTAGTTTGCATATGAATATGCCAAAATAGTTCCAAGTGTTCGGGAGGACGGAAAACCAGATCCAGAAGTACGAAGAGGAAGAGGAAGAGGAAATGGAAGCGAAGAGGAAGAGAAACAGGGGACTGTGGCATATCTAGGAGAGAGATCAGTCGGCGATAATCAAGTTTCGTTGTACATTTGGTGACCACCCGTTAATATCTTCGGTAAATGAGTAGTTATATCCAGGGGGGGGGGGGGGGGGGGGACGGCACAACTGATTGCAAACTTGAAACTACGTAGAGGCGCCTGGCTCGAATAATCTTCCCATTGTTTCAGCTTTCGCAGAGAAACGCTCCGATTGTTTAGTCGGATGGAAAAATATCTAGAGGCCGGACAGAAAGAATCCAGTGGTCCATAATGAATGCGTTGAGTTGTGCGAGGGACAAAGGAAGCTCGGGAAAAGCAATGGAAGAGCGTGATGCGTTTATTACGTACGCGATAATTAAACCTCTCGTAGCTTTCAAACCGTTGAGACCATAATGATAGAACGATGACATTTGATATGGATAATAATCCTTGCGAAATGCAAGCCATGCGACCGGCATGGATAATTCAATCGATTCTCTATGCCATTTATGGCCTCTCACTTCATTTTCCCCATGTACGACCTAAAATCACGCTTCAAAGACCGAAGCCGCAACAGTATCGAGTAACTTTGCTGTGCGTCTGCCTATAATTATATAAACCTATGTAGTATTTACTAAAATGCACGAAAGAAATCACTGATTAATATGGTTAATAATTATAAGCTGAAAAAGTTTTCTGCCTGATGAGGTTCGTGTTTATCAACCACTAACTTCATGAGTTTTATGCTTCAATCAAAAGAGTAGGATCTCTCCGCTAGCTGTTTAACGGCTCTATTTGTCTTACTTTTTCTCCCGCGTCTGCCTTTCGTGAAATACCTCGGTGCGAAACGATGGTTTTGTGCATAACTAATTGTTCTAGAAACTGGAGCGGCTTAATAAACAAAAAGATTAGTAATTGCGGAGCATCCGGTCGCACGATCTAGAAACCATTAGTAACGTAGATTACGCACGTTTTAGCCAAACAATTTTTTCATGCCAGTCATCTAATATAAGAGCCTTGATCCGATTTATAATGGAGGGAAGGATGCGTGCTCCTATAAGAGCTGTGTAACTAATTCGAATCGTGAACGGATAAATATCGGGCTACAATATAATCATTCCTCTAATAAAAGCAAAAGGGCAGATTATTGGTTTTTCCTTCATGGCAATTTGGAGCAACGATTATTTTTACACGTTGGAATAACCATTCTTTTGTTCCATCACGTTTTTATATTTTATCAAAAAACTCCACGAATTAATTTGAAAGCATACCAATTAAGTCAAATTAAAAAAACTCATCTACTTACGTTTGAAAAATACTCTTTAACACGTACTTATTGTATATAAATAACTATATTTCAACTCATAACCTTTACACGAAATAAAAGTGTTGTCACTGTATCTTCCTTTTCGCGTGATTATCACATTCAATGCATAAAAACCACGATATATATGCATTTAATAAATTTCATTAATTTTGCTAATGGAATTTGCTAAAAGCAAACTGCAGCACACTATTTGCTTTGTTTCTTTTTTCGCAAATGTAGAAGGGTTGCTGAAGATTTAAAAAGAGTATTTCTGTAATTTAAAACAATATTAATTATTGCATTAATATATTTCGTTTTTTCTTTGCCTTCGTAATTATATTATTTAAGTCTAACCCACGTTTTCTGCTAATGAAAAATAGTGATAATCGATTGCTAGTAAGTCTTAGCTTAATATTTGGAGCTAAATAGGCTATTAATGGATAAGAGAAGTGAAAACCACAATCGCCTTACGGTTTCCACAATTATTTAACAATACCATTATCTGCTTAAACAATGGAAGATTCAGAACTGTAGGGCAACGCGATTAACAAATATTCAAATCGTACCTGATTATACAAGCTAATATTTGAAGTAGAATTGTATCATCATAATATAAACGAATATCATTCATAAAAGTATAATTCAAAGGTTCACATAATGCCGGGTATACTTTTACTGATATCTAATTTTAACACAAATAACTATAAAATGAAATATATTCATAGAACATAACGCGCGTTAAGATTGTTCCAGAAATTGACCGAATGCAAAATCTCTAATCATATCTACCACGATGACTTAAGATATAGATATTTCGGATATTCCACTAGATACTTTAGAACAATTTAAATTTATGCTAGAAGTTTTAGCTCATATAATTTTTTTTTTTAAGTCTAGTAAATTAAATATACTGAAACATTAAGGTTTATATATTTATTATATACGAATGGCATTTTATTGCGTCGATCAATAGCGCACACCGTACAGTTTTTCTTATTCATGCGAAGCTATTAAATTCAACTAAATTATAAGTTACAAAATCCTCTATTTTTCTAACCAACGCGAACAACGCTAAGCAGTTTTTAATTTTCCATTTTAATTACGAATTTATTATCGAGCAAAGCATTTCATATATAAGCTACAGCGTAGTACTGCTTTAAGATAGCAAACTACCCCAAACCTGCACAAGACAGAGGTTCTATGTGGATATTATTGTTTGGACACATTACTAAATGCTTTTCTTGAAAGAGGACATATGCATACTGAGAATTACTGTGAATGGCAGCTCATTTAGCAGATAAAAAGTTCCAGGCATATTCTCTAGGTTTATGCTAAAGACACGAGATTGTTCTTGCTCCATGGCTTTAAAATCTAATAAATACAAAAATAATTAGACAAGCTGATACATTAGTATTTATCATCGCTAAATAATTAAAATTATATATATATATATATAGAATTATCCATTACAGGAATAAAATAGCAGACTAAAAACGCTATCATTATTAATCGAAAGGTATTAGTCAGGTACGATTATATGTATATATAAAGGTGATTTCATTTAGCTTTCGAAAGAGCAGAAGTGGGTAAATAAAATAGTTAAATGAATGAACGAAAGGATTTAATCAGGAAAAGCAGCATTGTTAAAAAGTCACAAGGAGTTTGTATGCAGAGCAGTTAATAGTTGACTGAATAAGTAGGAAAAAATTGGGTGGACATATAGGAGAGAGCGATAAAGAGAAAAGTCGTGTGTGAATGTTGGATGATGGTGGTTTGCAGCGTGTTTGTGGCGTAATCAAAATATGTTTGCGCGTGTGTGTGGGGGGGGGGGGGGGGAGAAAAGAAGTAGAGAAGGAAGAAGGAAAAGGACAGGTCTTGCGGGCACAGATGTCACGATGGGCGCATGGTCAGCTCTGTTATCCGTCTTGGGAGACAAACAAGCGATGCAAGTATCGTCGGTATCCAACGAAGATGGATTGCCGCGGGAGCGGAGAGCCACAGCTGCTTTGTCTGGCCGTGCCATCTCCCTCAGGAGTTTCTCCTCTCATATCGCGATCGTTACCCATGGTACTCCTACACCTTCATTCTGTTTCGTGTCACCCAGGTTCAAGCAGTGCAACACCCAAGATAGATGGTATTGTTCTGATTAAGACCTTGCATCCCCCCACTCTAACAGCTATTCTCTCCGCCACTGCCTTCTCCCATCCTATGCTATTCTATCCAATCCTATTTCATCCTATCCTTTCTTACCCAGTACCACCCTGCTCTAGTTCTACCTTTCAACGCATTTACCCCTTCATATGACTGCATAATCAGAACTCGAATCTAAAGCATTCCTAATACTTCGAGTTTCAATATATTATTGGATTGTTCCTATATTCGATTAAATATTCTCTTTCTTTCCTTATTCAAGACTGTACTACTTGCAGATTATACATCGAGCATACACACGCACACACACATCGAAGTATGTAGGTTTTTAAATGAATTCATTAGAATGCAACATTCAGAAAATGGAAAAACTTGATCAAGCTTGTCATTTGTGGCTCAATTTGAAGCGGGTTCTAAGAGAAAGAGGAGGGAGCTCAAAGAGAATCGCTAACATGACTGTAATTTTCTGCACGTAACGGAGCATGAAATAAATGGTGCCATACCCTTTATGAAGCCTCCACCTTGTCTTACACAAACTGCCATCATTTATTTCTACCCTTAGTCTTCTTTGTTTCTCTCGCTTTGCACGACAGCGAATTTAAACAAAAGTTTTCCTGGAAGAGCTGTGTTTTTAGGAGAGAACGAAAAGACAGATTTCCTGGCCTTTAAAATATATAACAGAAACTAGTGTTAAATTGACCTTGAAGGAATCGGAAGAATCGGGCTGTTTTTGATACGTTTCGAAAAGTTTATTATACCAATAACTCTGTTGCGATGACACATTTTCAAAAAGACGTGTCATTCGACAGCGGCTTGCTGTCATCCATGACAATTTAAAACAAAAATATTTTTTAAATATATATTATAGTTTACCTCTATAAAATATTGATTCCTGATTAAAGTACCTCGAGCTATTTCATTGCTTTGCATCAACTATCGACGAAATTCTTAGGAAATGTCCAGATTTAGCCAACGTCGGTTGGTACTTTTAAGGGCGGATGGGGAAACGAGATTTTTTAACGATTAGATAGATAATTGTGCGCATCGGTCGATTAATCATCCGCAGCGAAAGCGAGCGCGTAAGACCAGCAGCTGGTAGAATGCTATAAATTAGAAACGTCGACGCAATTTACAATGAAATTTTGTGGAACGGTGAAAGGAGTGCGGGCGGGGCGGGGGACTGTCGGAACTTTCGTGGGACATGTTCACCGGCAAGTGAAAACCAAACTCGCCGACACGCGAGTAAACTGTGTAGGAGCGAGTAGCATATCGCACATGATGCGAATCGCATTGCTACTGCGCACTGTCGTCTTCCGCAGTTTCGTATTACTTCTATATATTGCTGCTTTATGACAAACATTAAACACTTTACTGACAATATAATATCAATTAAGCAGTCTTTCTAAAAATGCGCTGACACCGCAGGCGTTATGTGTTAGTTACTTTTTGCTCGGACGGAGTAACCCGAAGAAGAGTAACTTTTCCCAATGTGATAAAACGTTATTGGAAAGGATTTTTATGTTTCAGCGGGCTTAATAAAATCGTATGATTTCGTCACGTGGATCAGATTAGTCTGCGATAGGTGTTTCGGCGAGCATATGGGATGAGCAGGATAGACCAGCGCGCAGTACGGGTAAAAAGGAAGAGACTGGTAAAAGTTGGTAAAGCGCCGATGGCAAAGTACGCCTTACGTTACGTCAAAATGCGGTTCTCTGCTGCACGGTTAACCTCGTTTCACAGATGCTCTCTCGTTAGCCGCGAAGGAGGTCGCGAAAAATGGATTAGCTGGAATGCACGGCTTTGCCAGAGAGCGTGGTGGCCGTTTAACAAACGGTGAGAAAACTGCAAGTGAAGGGGAGATCTCACCACAAATGCCTACTTCCTATTTATAAGCCGTGAGTGGAGTTCCAGCTTACGAAAGCTCCGCAAGAATACGTGAGAGAGAACCTTTAGGTGCGCCCACCGATTCTTTCCTTTCGTCTCTCGTCTCATCATCCCCCCCCCCCCCCTCTCCCACTTACTATATAGCCTCATCGTCCTCATCTCGTATTCTCATCGTTTAGCTTAACTCAGATCAGTCTAGCTTAGCCTGTTACTTTGCTTTTCCAGCAACCGTTTGCATCAATGCAATCGATTCGTCGATTTGCTACCACTTCTTATTATTCACAATCTAATTATCCAAGTATATATATGCTATATCCAATTATTTGCATTCATTTTACGATACCATACTCGAACCTCCACTATCGAATCTTGTCGATATAATTTGGCACTGACACAAAAATACGTTTAACATTACAGGATCATTTTCCATTATGCAATTGAAAATCGATTATAGCGTTAACAGTAGCGAGACAAAATTAAAATACTCGCCTTCTCTTTCAACAAAAGAACAAAAATTCAATTATTAATTGAATTACGATGATCCGAATATTAGAAAATGAAAATCGATAACAATTATAAAACGAAGCAATTTATTATACGTCGCAAGTTTGAAAACAATTTCATCACGTTATTAATTATTCAATTCCTCGGTTCAACGAGAATAACTGTAACACACACATATATATATATATATATAGTAATCCAGAGAAAGGGTATTTGATTAAATCCATATTATAGCTGCCGCCTCGTTTGTTATGCGAGTAATGTCGCCATGTTAATACCGCGTAAAGGACTATTTGCGTTTCGTCGATTTACAGAATTGCAGTATAAGTTAGCGACAAAAGTGGTTGAGCGGCACACTCCTGCATACCTATCTCAGTCAGCGAAGAGGAAGAACTTTGGAAACGATGGTCTTCTCGAATTCAATCTCGGGAATATGTTCTACTCGAAACTTTAATAGGACTCTTGACTCGTTTCTGCACCCAACTCAAGTCCGGCTCGATGAATCCCACTCCCCCCCCCCCCTCCTCCTCCTCCTCCTCCTCCTTTCCACTAAGTTTGCCGCCTTGTGAACTGCGCAAGAGTATTTATAAGTCGAACGCTTTCGAAGACTCTATCGCGAGAGAGCGACTATACGGCGAGCGAGTTTGAAAAAGCGAGTGAAATTTTGGAGAGTAAACACACGTATATTTATAAATTTCGAAGGACGTGGAAAAAAATGAGGTAGGTAAGTTGTGTTGGTGGGCAAGAAAGGAGGAAGGCAAAAGGTGGACAGGCGGACAAGCAGACAGGAAGATAGTATTCTATATCGGGGGAAAGATCAGTTGGATGGGACGCGTGGCTGCACGCACGAGCGTCACACGTTGACTTTCTCCGACAGAGTCAGCGAAGCAAGGCGACGCGCAACCAACCACACAGCATATCTCATTGCTCGTCGGTGAATCTAGTCCCTTGTTATTTACTATCAACTGCCTAACTGCTTACTTATAGCTAAGTAATTGCACACCTCACCAACACCGCGCGCTAACAATCAGTGTTATTAAACCTCGTCTCTTCCTGCTTGCCCCTCCAATTGTTTCTTTTCTCTCCGCTTTCTCCAATTCGCAGTAATTTATTCACTCGAGCGTAATATTAACGTCAATTTGGCCGAGCATCGTGCAAACGCCATTCGGCTCGTCCGCGCGATATTTTAATTGACCCGAAGCTTCCGCAATATAAATAAACTCTTGTAAAAGCAGAGAGAATTTACGGAATTGTTTTTCGAGATACGCCAAAGTTTGTCGAAAACTTTCACGCTCCAATATTCATAAATTTAAATACATCTTTCGCTGCTTTTACATTTGGTCCTGCGGTGAACCGAGGCAATCTTACAACTACGGTAAACAATAATAAACTGGCGTGTTTGATAAATGAAAGAGCAAGAAGAGAATAGCCGAGGAATTTTCGGCATTGTTAACTTTGAAAATCATGGTTAGCTGGAAGTAGCGGTTCATTAACGCGATCTGGCAGCGCGATCAGTAAGGCAACAAATCGCGACTCGATACCTTAGCGACGGATCGAAGGAAAGATTGATCGAATTTCGTCTCAACGTGCTCGAACCATTAACTATAATCATACCGGGTGTGGCTAAAATGCGAGCATCCATCATCCTCGTAGTTGAACGTAAATACAAGCCGCGAAAGATCGCAACAACTCATTCGCCTCTCAAGCTCTTTGTCGCACTAACTGAATTCACTTTTTTGTCCTGATAATTCGTTGAGCGTGCCTCTCGCATATCGCCACCTCTATAATTACAATTATTTTTCTCAATACGTATACAGTTTGTTATGCGAGAGAAAAATGCAACAATGCATTATCATTAAGTTGTAGTTTGAACTTGAACAAACAAAAGTAATAAACGGTGGATCACACTGTGAGTGGGGAACATTAAAAAACGATTATGCTTCTTGCTGCAATACGAAACACCTGGTCGGTACATCGATGCTGGGGAGGAAGTAGAGATCGGTGCTTTAAATCAATAGTTGGGATATTGATCATTATCATCGACTGCCCTCGTATCTCCCGTTGGAGGCTGTGCAGTTGAAACAAGCAAGCAACTGCTACTATATGCTACAACAGTTTCAGTATTAATATTCATGTTTTAAAGGCGACCCCCATGTGACTACATTATCGACGTCAATCTGACAGCAAGTTACAACCTAGTTGGCCAGTTATTTGCCCTGCTTTGATAATTCTCCATTATAAGCTTCAAGCGACCAATTGCGAACTTTGGCCAAGAAATATAATCACGTCATCTTCTTGCGCTCCCTTGTCGACTGGACTAATTAATTACTTAAATTTGACCAGAGAGAAGCACGGCTCTCCCCTGCAGCTCTCACTCACTATACTTAAATGCAATTTCTGTCCAAGATAAAATGTGTGTACTGCACCGGAAGAAATCGCAGGAAGATTAACGTAAATGACGATTGTCGTCAATGGAGAAATCGATTTCCGTTCTTTATAATCTGGAGCACTCGCAGAGTAAGCTTTGCCAAGACGTAAACAGTGCCTGTGGTGAAGGAGCATATTCAGGACATTCATCCACGTTGCCCAAGAAGCCATTCACTAACCAAACCAACAACGCAGCCCCTCGTTCGTAACAATTGCATGACTTTCCGTGACAATGCCGATTAAATTTACATTTAATAACTCATTATAGAAATTATTCAAACTGTGAATAATATTACAATATATATATATAATATGTATCTAGAAAGATGGTTTAAAGCAGCTCTTGTTACACAGGAGATGCAGTAAAAATCACAGTTGACACCATTAAAATGTGAAATACAACTGTGTCATAAAATCGGGTTACAAACAGGATAAGTTAAAGCCGACGAGAATCAATTTATCACCGGTAATCCCGTGTCTATTTGATATAACGATACGGTGCTTTGTTCGACAGCTCTTCTCGCTAAATGTGTATCGTGCTTATACTCCCAAAAACAGCAGAAGAGTTCAATTTGGATAAAGTTTGGGTTTTTACATGAAAAAAGATTTATGCCGACAGTAATGGGATATTTTTGGAGAAGCCCATATGTTGTCTTTGAGATGCTGATCCTGATCATTATTCATGCAAACTGCTAACCAATATGTATATAGAAACTTGCAAAGAGTTTAAACGCGTGCACATGGTTTCGCTAGGAAATATATATGCATATACGAATGAAGAAAAGGAGTTTTGAAAAGTTAGTTAAGAAGGAATATGAAGGTGCCCCTCGTAAAGCACGTTTTTGTCCTTGCGCTGTGCAAGCGCGATAGGTACTTGGTTAAGGGCGCTGACATATAACACGAAGTACCATCTAAAAAAGATTTGCCTGTAACGCATCTTCACACTGGAAACCCCTGATTCTCGCCGGTTTGCTACATTGACCCAGTTTCGCTTACTTGTTCGGATCGATCCAGGAAAAGCGTAGAAAGAAGGATTGCTTTTTACGACGCCTGCGGATGTGCGAAAAGCCCGGCGCAAATCTTTCGTATTGAATGTTTTTAGAAATGCTTTTGAAAAAATCATGTGGAAAAAACATTAAAGGAGAAAGGGTGATAACTCTCTCTCTCTCTCTCTCTCTCTCTCTCTGGCAAACATCGGAACAAAATTAATAGCGATAAAGTAAATGTATTTTTGAAAATTTTGCATAAAATATTGAGAAATTTAGTAGAATGTAAAGCAGAGATAATTAGATTGAGAAAATTGTTGTGCAAGATAAACGACGTAGTGTATATCCGTCGAAGAGATAGGTAACTCGTTAGTCTTGGCACGGTTTGTTGATGCGCAGACGCGTTAGCGGAAAGTCGACGTCTGTGACGGATTAGCACACAGAACACCTTGCTGAAGCACTATGGGGGACATTGCTAATTTCCCGTTCCGGCGACGGCGCCCCGGCCCATTTAGCGCCTCGCACAAGGATATCCTCCAAATCCCCTGGCTGAATCTCCATACGTGCCTTGCTGATTGCACGTATAAACGTCAGACGTGTGAACGTTACTGGCTCACATCGATTCAGTGCCACTTATCTCAACATATCCGTGCAATCTGCCATCTTCAATTCCAACGATCAACCAGTTCCTTCTTTTACAAATGCTCTCCTTATGTTCGCCTGACAAATAATACCTCCCTGTGACACGCTTGAACCGTCACAATTTTCAACGGAATCCGTTAGAGAAGAATTAAATTAACTTTCACGCACGTATAAGCGCCTATATATGTATTGCCGACGCTCGCCATTTCAATGTCACGATTTTTTTATAGTGGTGTATATAGAATGGCCGGGAAGCCTTTAAATTCCCGCCTCTAAAACCCATTTTATTTTTCATGAATCAATTTTTTGCGCTTTTCGGTCCTAAAATTGGCAAAAAGTTGTCTAGCCAGAACGCGGGTAGATATTTCATAAGGTTGTTAAGGATTGTAGATATGTAAGTTAAATGCGATAACCAATTTATGCCAAAGCAAGTTTATTTCAGTAAGACGAGAAAATTAAAACTTTATTTCCCCTGAGTCTTCTTACATAATTTTTAATTTTGTCTCTTTACGACAGTATTTCATAATGAGAGTTTAATGGTTATTCATTAATCCGTAGACTCGTATTTAAATGAATGAGTGATTCAATTCCATTTTCAATTAAACTTCAAAGAAAGTTTTTCTCCTCGGAGCATCTTTCGACAATTTTTTGATATTAAAAATTTATTAGAGAGCTATATTCATTGAATTCGCACATACACAGAAAAGTGAGTTAAGAGGAAATCAATTATTACTTCGTTAGAAATATCGCTGGCCTTTTAACATAAACAGTATACACAATATTTATTTAAAAATTAACGATTCCTTTATTTCATAGTCAAGTCTTCCAGGACTCGACCGAACAAAAATTTATAGAGATTAAATAATTAAGGAAACTGGATCGTAAAACAAACAAGGCTTAGTAATACTTTCGTATACGTATAAATTATTTATAAAACAGTGTGGGAAAGGCTCAGAGATGAGTAAAGTGGATGGAATCATGCATCCTTAAACAATTACGTATGGTTTTTTGAGAAGTATAATAATATTGTATTGATGCGCACTGTGTAGATTTTGTTGGATAGTTACATTTTTTACGAGTGCTTATATGTGCGAAAGGTAGGTACACTTCGAGTGATTCAGCAAGACTGAAGTATATAATTTAACAGATTGTTATTTCAACTTGGCAAAGTCGGCTTTATACAAAAGCTGGCAGTTACTATTCCGTTCGATTGAAACAACCTTGCAGATACAATAACTCGCGAGATATATCTCGTTCCTTCTTACCCTCTCACTCTGCAGCTCGGTTTCTGTCTCGCTCTACCCAGTGTTTATCCGGTGCAAAATTAAAGGTCTACCTGGTCCAATTCACTTAAAGTGATCTTCAGTGTTTTCTTAAGCACAAGGAGAGCAAGAAAAATGTGCCGGGCTAACTGGAGAGAAGCGTGTAGGTGGTACACGATCCGTGTATCGTCTGAAAGTCATCAGCCCCTCAGGGCAAAAGGTCAGTTTAGCAGCTAAGACTTCCAGATAAGAAATTGGATCCAGCTACGCAATTTTCTTACCGAGCTATATATGTATGCGAAAGCAAGCCACGCGAAAATGCGCCTTTACCAAGGGAAAAATAAACGAAACTAAATAAGAGTCGAATATAAATGTTCCTCAAGAACGTAACGTACAAAACAGGGGATGGAGTAGTAGTTTCATTTAGAGACGCTTTGGCAAGAAATCAGGGGAAATTTTAAGCTCGTATTGCACATACCCCCGTGTGCGCTATACACGTCGATGAATTGGCAAAGCGAAATGTAGTGGTACCGTATAACGAAGTTTGACATAACGAAGCATAAATGAAAACTCATGAAAAAGAGGGGAGCGGCTATTTCGATTTGCGTCTCCCGAAGGGGAAGCGTGAAGAATTCAACGTGAATTACAGGAGATAACGTGGCAGCATTCACAGCCTGAAGGCTAAAGCCGTGCGCTTTATGGTCCGGCCTGACAAGGCGCTGGTCCTCCACATAGGATTTTCCCTCCACATTGGATTGCTCGGGCGGGAGAGAATACTAGCTCCTACTGCGTGAAAAGTTCATGCTTCCTCGTACGTGCACGACAAGAGGGTGCCCCTGTAAACTCCAGGATGACTTCCGACTCTCTGCTTTTTTTCTCCTTTTGCTTTTCAACACAGCACACCGCTTCATCGCTTTGTCCAGCTGCATTTGGCCCCGAGCATCGCTCTGGAGAAATCCTCGTGAGAAAAGTGCTGACTGACGATATGCTGGCATTTATGAGCCCAGCCTCGGGTCTTGCGCATCGCGCTTTAATATAGCAGTGTAAAAAGCTTATTCGACATAGGAAGAGTACACACACGCGACAACATTTGCCTTTACGCCGCAGGATCAATAAACCATTTCCTCTTTTTCTGCCTCGCCATTTGTATCCCAGCAAAATATACCATGTATACATATATACATATAGATTAAATTATCCTGGGGAATAGCCTCTTATAATTCATACGCACATTCTCCTACGTATTAAAATCGAACTCAATTGAGGAATGTTTCACGAAGGGGATCACCCGTACGAAATTTAACCAGTTTCCTATTCACCGCTGCACGAATCACCTATTGAAACCATTTTTTAAGCAGCCTTTTCCTTTCTTCTCCAATCGCTAAAAACATCTAAACAAGTTTTAACATTTTCCTAATTATTAATAATAATAATCATTGATAATATTGGTTAGCGTGTATAGTGCATTGTATAATGTTAGGATACGTATCACATCGAATTAGTTATATTCAAAAACAGGATCCTTCTGCCTATCACTGTTACGTTAAATTAATACAGGCTGTTGTTACATAATTCGTTTGAACAGTCAAAAATTTACATGCCTCCCGCTTGAACGAGATTACATAGCATATAGCAAACAAGATATCCTGACAACCGAGCATCGGATTAAAAGTTATTTTGCAGAGTAGTGAGAAATCCGTGAACTCGAAATATATAGTGTATGGAGATGAAGCATTGGTATTCCGACAGTAGCAACAACCCTGAGACAATTATCAAATAGCAGGAAATTTATAACGATATTATACTTTTGTTAAACTGTACTCTTCATTATATGATTTAGTAATTTCTTTTGGTAAAACCACCTTGTAATCTCTCTCAACATATTAAATTGATATTATCCAGAAATATATAATTAACAGTCACAAGCAATATATTAAAATTTAAACTTCTGCAAAGTTAAGACAACTTAATCCCATGGATCTGCTAATCGAGAAGGTTAAAAGCCGCAACATGCGTTGTGTAGTCCATCCTTGAATGAATGTTAAAACGTTGGACATCGCTGGGTAAACGCAACACTTTCGATACTGACATGCTAACGATAGCCTGATTGAATTTCCCAATGATAGTACGTAAGAGAAGAGGCCAAAACACTTTGCAACAGCTACTCTAGTAGCTTTACGAGGGATTTTACAATGACGCCAAGCAGGACTCATACCTCACTCTACGGCCATTAGAAAGTTGTACGAGGAACCGTAGCTGAGTGCAATTCGAATTCCATTCGCATTTTGTTCGGCCAGTCAAGCAGAGCCCAAGATAGATAGCATGGATCACTGTTATAAGGCATCTACAGCACCTTCGGGTGAAAATTTTACCACCTCGCCAGCCTAAAGAGCTTTGCCAAAGCCAACAGTATACATCACTCGAAATAACTATCATTCGTATTCCCAACAATCTTATATATAATCGATTCTCTGTTTCCTTCGCTATTAATCAATATCACGCGATCGTATAGATCTGTCTTTCATTGTTTAACAAGAAAAATGTCTAAGTCATGTTTTCGACCGTTCTCCTTCTTCTACACTATATACTCACAATTCATCATTGTAAATTTAACCTGTTATTGTCAATTTGAAATTTAATTTTATCACTGGTGAAAATGTCGAACGCTTATCAAATGTGAAAATAATGTGTTACGATTTAAGAAGCCATTACTATGAAATCCACTTTAAACGATCCATCTGTCCACGTGGATAAGAGATTATTTATGACGTTACGTAACAGAATTAAAATAATACAATGAATACACATACCTGATAAAAATGAGCTACAACTATAGCCATGCACTTTAATAGATCTAACTTTTCTAGATAACGTCCAATATTGTCAAGCAAGTTATTATCCTTCATAAGAGCTTAACATCAAACGTTGTCATTGGCTTTCAGTAATCATCTCAGAAATCTAATATTTACGAACGATGGAACAACGTGTCTGATGTTAAAACACGAATGTTGATATTTTCCAAAATCAATTTATTTAATTCCAACGAAACATTTTCCTAGCACAAAGGAAAAAAGAAAACAAAAGGATAATCCCTAACAATTATTCTGAACGAACAAGCAGCAGGATTTCGTGTAAAAGAATGGGGCATAAAAAATTGTGACAGGAACAATTAATCAATCAGTTATCGACAGCAATTAATCTTCATGGATCACGACTAACATCCTGAAATGAGAAAAAACGAAGCTTGATCGTTCGAAAAATGTGTTACATTGATAAAAGAGCTCATACAATGTGACGCGTTACTGTTATGTAAGAGTCAGAATAATTCGAACTTTGATGTCGGCAATAAATAATAAAACGAACATTTAGTCTGATTTTATTTGCGATTGAACTTTTGTAGTCTATTCTTGGCTTTATCGCATCAAGATAAAAATGCTAGACACTATAGGAAGAGGAACGAGCAATACACAAGGGAGAAAGCTGAGATTTTATAGCAAAGCTATGGCAAAAGTGGTATTCATCCATGCCAGTTGCGTTAGAAGCTGGACAGAGATTATTGAACATGAGTAGAATGAGAAGAAGGAACGACTGAAAGCCCGTACATCCCTCGTTAAGCTTGAATTTCGCATGATCAATGTTTCATCTGGTGATAGCAGTGATTAAGGCTAAGGATATACATTGCACTCACATTTTGCCCGTAACATACGTAAACCTGCTTGTCAGTTTACAGAATAGTATGTATCGTTTGAACTGCTTATTTTACGGTTAACGTTTCTATACTCTACTTACCAGTTGATATTTGCTATCCATAGTTTATACCTAATGCAAAATGAACAATGAAACTCTCTTATTTATATAATGTATTTATTATTAATGGATTATCGTAAATGAAGGCACAAATTAGAGAAAATTTACTTAATTGTAACAATACATGTGGCATGGCTCCTGGGTATAAATGTAAACCTCCAATCAAACCTTCAAATGAATAAAATGTAATTACCAATTTAGTGTTGCACTTAATTACCTGATATACCAAAATTAATTTTACTACAGTACAATATATCTGCGTTTAAAAACTTGTTTTCCAAATAATACTTAAAAATTGTAACCTTGCTCGATCAATTAGAATTTTGTATTTCAAAGAATGTTAAGCTTTTAAAAAATCTTTTAGTATATTAAAACAGAAACATATGAAAAAAGTTGAAAAAAAAAATAATCCAGGATTAATTCAAAATGTCTGAATGTGAATATCTCTTATGAAGCATGTGTGTCTTACATTTATTTTGATATAATATAAAGCTTATGTGAATCCAGATATGAAAATCCACTCATTCGGATACAATAATTCCCTACGATACAAGCACACACTCTGTTATATTAAAACAAACACAACTATATACTTATATTGTAAAAGTTAAATCTAAAAGCCGCAATATGTTAATAAGTTTTTCGTTAATAAAAAAAAGAATGAATCATTTTGCTAAAAAAATTATTCAAACCATGCCTAAAACAGTAATAAATAATTATTTATTGCAATATGGCAATACAGAAAATAGTAAACAACGAAAATCATATGAATATAAAGGCAACACAAATTCTCTCAATGGCGTGATGGCAATTATTATAATTTTAATATCAATTGTGCTCAACATTAAAACGAAGAATCGTTAAATTTACTGATTTCATATCGGTAACGTTGAAACTTTTTTTTTAAATTGTAGCAATTGCCATCCCGCGATTGAGGAGATTCGGTACCTTCATTATCTTACGATTTATGCTATTTACTTTTTTGCGTTACTAGTACACGAAAAATTAGTTTAAAAATATGGTAATTTGATGAATTTCATGCTATGATTGAAATAATATTAGCTTGTTCCAAAATGCAAGATATGCATACTTATGTATGTTGTATATAATTATTCTCTATGTATTATTCATATTTTCTTAAAGCATGTATTGCTAATGCTGATAGAGAGAGAGAGAGAGAGAGAGAGAGAGAGAGAGATTGTTGTTGGGTTAGGAAAAAAAAGAAAGGTAGTAAAGTGAAAAAGGTGGCGGCCCGAAGGTTCGGCAGACCTACTTGTTGGTTTATTCGTCATGACATATCACGAAAAGTTTCACAATAATGTCACGATGCATTTCGAAGCAGCTGCATGCTCTGCTTATTATAGTTTGCCGGCCGAGTTAAAGGGCAATCCCTGTTGAAATTGAAATAGCTTTGCGAAAGGCCCAGCTTCGAGGACAAATTTTCAAATCTATCGAGTAATACAATATTCAATTGAGAAGAAAACTCAACTTCGTATAAATGATAAAATATCGTATTGATATTAAAATTCTAAAATTCCAATTGTCTCATTGCAAATATTTTCTTGAACATTCGAATATAGAAGCTTTAATATAACTGATCGTGCCAAACTAAATAGACTGAAAACGAATACCATGTCTAACATTTTAATCATGTTAGAGCGATTAAAATTGCGAACACGGTAGTAATCGTTGTGAGAGGTGACATGTGTTGGTAGTAAGAACAGTAGCAGGTGTTTGTAGCTGCTTACGCACAACGTTTCGAATTTCCCTTTTCCTAGACTAGGAAGACACCTTAACCTGATAGTCGAGTAAACGTTACAACAGCGGCACCAGGTTTTCTAATCCTCCTCTATTACGGGTTGTTATCAAAAACCTCCTCCTTTCGCATTCGCAGGCCCGCGCGAAGCCTCTTTGCTATTTACGCAAATTGTAAAACAAAAATAAAGATTTCGTCGGTTGAAATCGTTGTACATAAGAAAGTGCGCATAAAAAGCGTAATGAATAAATTACTCGTCGAATAGCTGCTGCAGTCTCATTTCTAACTAATAATATAATAAGACTTTCTTCCGCTCCTCTGCTGAAAAACCGACTGAAATTATCCATGCAAAATAATTAAACGAGTTCGACGAGAAGCACCAGACTCTATATAGTGTATCTTCCGCATAGCAAACGCAATAGGCATCAATGTATTTGAAAAGCACGCGCGTACGCATAACACGTTATTTTAATAAAAAAAAAGTAACTACTACCTAGGGGACAGCGACAAATGCAGCAAACACCATGTTTAGCTAACTATATATCCTGCCCTCGTCTCCATAAAGGATTGACCTAAAAGAGTACCGCAATTATAAATCAAACAAAGAAGATATAGCGTATTGGCAAATAATACTTATTTCATTGAAAAAAATACTTTCAAGCATTCCACAAAAGTGAGTCTGAAGAATGTTCACTAGTATAACTTGAGAGATTGAATGTCGTATTATACTATGCGAGTAGTTGAAGAGTAAAAAGTTTTAAACGAGTAGTTTTGGTGCGCACATACATCATACGCGGAGCGTTTTATTGCATGGGTGCGCTTCGACTGCTGCACCATCTTATCAAAATAACGAGCAGGCCATTGACTCGCTTACCATTAACCGTGTATCTATCCTATTGACTTATTGCACAATATCAATCCGGATAGCCTGATTTTCCATGAATTATTCTCGTTGGATACAATGGAGAGGGATTTACTGATGAACTGCAGGCTGAAAAAGAAATAATTAGGCTTAATTATGTACCAAGTGCCTGCAGGGATCAGATTTATTTCCAAGTGGTGGAAAGCCAGTAAGCAATGAGCTGTGACTAGTGATGACGTTGAGTCAATGAGGCTCAAACAAGATTAGAGGCGCGAAGTCGTTAATCATCGTGATCGACGTCACACGAAGAAGCAGTCGAAGGTCAGTTGACTCTGCTATAAAGTTCTTCTGACGCCGTAAGTAGGATCTTCCGTAGCGTGCAGCTTGCCAGCTTATGTGGAACGTACACATAGCTGTACACATCGTTATTATATATTTCTATCTATGTATACATATATATGTATACAGAAGATCCCTACCCGTATACGATAACTGTGCCGTTCTCCAGCTATGCCCTCCTCAACCTTCTCTTCTTTTTCCCACTCGCTTTATTCCACAAGCCCTTTCCTTCCTCGTTACTCCAATCACCTATACAAATACTACAATCGCTTTACTGTAAACAATCAAATCAACTTTCATTTCAGAGAAGTAACAACTTCCACAGTCGTTCCTCCATCATCTCAGCATCACAGTGCTTACAAGAGAAACTCCAAGATAATTGGTTTTAAGCAATTTTTCAAGGATCGTATGCGAGAAGAAGGGGGGTAATAAGCTGAAGTAATTCCATTATCCAATGTTGAGGAAGGTTTATTCATATACGATAACTGTGTCGATATTCCAGTTATTCCTCCTTGGCTCAACCGACGCGACGTCTCTGGACCATCTCCTCCGCGCATCAGTTACGCGTACCGTACATGCATTATAAGAACGAACATACATATTTATGCCACTATCCTTCGTCCGATCGTAACTATAGCATTCATTCGAAAGATGAACGAATAGCAATTGTTCTCTCGCTCTGCCCTACTCTCTGTCTGTCCCCACATCTTCTTCTCCATCTCATCTACTTAAACACTTAATCCCCCCTTCCTATATCTTTAATTTCATCGCCACACAAGCCCTAGTTCTTCTAACAAGAAGATGCATAAAATTTACTGTATCTACTTACTATTCGTGTCAATGCTTTCTACAAAGTCTCTTACAACGTACAAGCTCGAAACTGAACAATCTCTTCGGCCTGTCCTTTCAGCTGCGACAACACAAGACTCTATTACTGTCTCCGGGAGAGACTCAGCCAATGTCATTGATACTCCTTTACCAAATCTTGTATTTTAACCAAGAGTAAATATTCACCATTTCAATATACTGTCGTATATTCGTTTACTCAATATTTTAGGTTTCATTTCAGTAACGTCCATCATGTGAATATATTTCCACATGGAATATAATAGGCGTGATGTCAGCGTGAAATGTTAGAGAGAAGGACGGCGAGTGGTCCATTTGGCACAATAATTTTTCAAGCATCGAGTTATAAATTAACGCTTAAAGAAAGCAACGGACTGTACAATAATAATAATAATAATCAAAGCAACATATTTTATATACTAGAAAGAGATTCTTATACATACATGTTTAAGTTGAATTTCATGTCAAGTACTTGTGACATTCTATTCCCGTACGACGTATGTATTGACTGTGCCGACAACGTGTGGAAATTGAAACGTGGAATTGCTTAAGCAGAAGTCACGGAGGCAAACGAAAGAAGGAGAATGTCCTCACGGTATTAGCCACGCTCCGTTAATTTTATTACGAGCTGTCGAGTACGCGAATTCCTGTCTTAATCGATCTGCCGAAGTACCAAACTTTTCTTTCATGCAAGAGCAAACGACTGAAAGCGATTGCCAAGCGATGCCCTTCCTAAGAAAAATTGCTCGTTAAGCTTGCTTTAATAATTTTCATCCTAATATACCTATAAATCTCTTTTCGATTATCAAGATAATGATGGTTAAATCAAATTACTTCTATATCAGTGTTGCATTGTATAAAAACTTTATTAGTCATTCGCTTTTATTATTATTATAATATAGAATATCGAGGGGTTTTTTAAGACGCGCTCAGGTACCTCGTGAATAGAAAGATGCGAGTAAATCAATCGCGACAGCTTGGAAGCAATAAATGACGCATTGATTAATGATGGAGCATCATTCATCGCATTAGTCCGTAGCAAATCACAAAACCGTGCCGTGTCAAAGCGTATGCAAAATCAATCGTCAACCACGTTAATGCACCTGCGCATGCATCAAAATTGGGTAAGCGTGCAGTCGATAGAGTTATCGCCAAGTCCGCTCGTTACATCGCAACAAGTATCCAAGCAAAGCCGCGCGATAATTTCAAGCAATTGATGCATTTTTCATTCACAATTTAATTTACACCACCGTATACAAACTTGACGAATAAACGCGTTTCAAACTCCTCTCGCACAATATTACATTTTAAATTACAAGGCGAAACATAGGAAACCTTGAGAAATCATTTAACAGAGCGGATTGACAAGAACAATTTTTCATTGAAACCGCGTTAACGTAAATTTATCCATGCAACGAGAGAGTTGTGTCAAAGGATATAGAAGAAAGTAAAGTCGTTTTAAACGAAAGAGGCAGGAGACTGTGGACAACGCGAACGAGTTAAAACTTTTTTCGTAACCTCCCGAGATCGGCTAGTTTCACAAACTGCGCTCTCGAAAGACTCGATCTCCCAAACGAGCATTGCTGTTGCGAAGCAAAGCGACTGAACTTGACACGTCGCGATGCGACGAATGGGAAATGTATTCGTTGACAAAGCGTTCCTAAAGGTCCCGCGAATAAGGTCCAAATAAAAGGATCCTTGAAACAGCAGGAAAAATTGGTGAAAGCACCGTCTTTCCTTTCTTAGGAGTTTTAACGAAGAGCAAAGCGTGGATGAAAGATTATAGCATTTGTACAAGGGTATTATCGTTCGAATTGGATAGTTTAAACGGAAATAGAGTTAACAATAGAGAACGGCTGTGACGTTTAGCGAGTCTGCGAACTAGCGAGGGGACTGATATTCGAGAATTTTGGACGGGAACACGCCAGTTTTATTCATCAGCTAGCTTTTGCATAATGAAACGTATAGTGGGACATGAAATGCATTGATTCGTATAGCTACAGCGACAACGAGGCTGGCTCGTGCCACTTCAGTCGGTCGGCACAACTCCGAAGAGAGGAGGGTAGGGGAGGAGGGATGAAAATACGAATGGAGGAGGACGCATAGCTCAGCATGCTCCGAACGTGCAAAATCACCTGTGTTTCATTATCATTCCATTCACTCGCGATGTTCATGTTGCATCAGTACTCCGCTTACTATATCGTCACCAATGGAACCTACCCACGTCTAATAGGAGTTGTTACACACGTGCTTATCCTGAAACTAGCTCAGCAATGATTTAGCTTTCTCATTTCTGTCACTGCGTTGATTCCACTGGATTCTCCATTGTGTCCACACGTGCGACAATTCATACTTCTCTCATTTAATCAATTTAATCGATCGACCAGCAATACTTACCACTAACGTATTGTCTTCATAAAAAATTGCAAAATGGAAACGTATAGCAAAGTTTGTTTGTTCTACAAATAGAAGCAGTCTTGAGAGATTTTTGCCGATTGAAAGAAGTGACGTAAGAAGTTTTTTAGTGTTTGCTTCCTTCGATCTAGGACTACGATTGATTTAGGTTGACTTTGGATTTTATTAAGAAATAGCAATGTAAGTAGTTACAGCTATCCTTTTTTAGAGAACTGAAAAAGAGGTTCTTTGCGTGAAAATTGAAAGGAGGCTCAGGGAATGTCAATGAACGAATGTGATAAGATCGATTGGGTATAGAGCAAAGGGATTCTCAGGGTATTGTAGTTAGTATAGGGAGAGGAGCAGTGGAGCAGTAGAGCAGTAATGACAGGTAGTAAGTCTCTTGTAATTATCTCCTGCCGTTTATATCGAGCTAGCCAATCGAACCGAATGTCCAACTGTCAACACCGTATATTCGTCGAACACATGCTGTGAAATTAACAATGACCACTTCAAACAGCTCAAACCAGCTTAACTGATTATCATTAGACTGAATAGTCAAAAGCTACATTGATTTATCGGAACCAAGCTTGTGTCATAAAATGCACTTGAACGTCGACATAGGCTTAGAGGCAGGAACAATAGGGCTTATATCTGCTTCATTCCACTCTACCTCTACTTGTGTTTGTGTAACGAGTGAAATACTATAAGTTGGAATAAAATTTAATCAACCAAGCATTCGTTTCTGAAAAATTTTCAGTCATAATTAAAAATACACTTCCTACTCACCATTTTTCAAAACACTTTGGGTCATTTTTATATTTGTAAAAATCCAATTTTAACAATTCAACAAACCTAGCATAATCGTTTTATTAAATATTAGAACCTTAATGCGCACAAAGTGTCTTTTATGCTGACCGATAGAAGCGTATCGGAGCAGTTTGACCGTTCGCGCGCTACATTTATTTTTTCCTTAACAAATGTCTCATTACATGTTCTTATGGCGATAAATCGCTTTAGGAAGTGGAATAATCGCTCTGTTGCACAATGAACAATGATTTTCAGGCGCACAAGCGTCAAGGGGACGAAATAAATTAGAGTGCCAAGTTTATTAGATCATTATAAAATAAATCAGCTGCTTATTATGGTGCTTTTGTGCTATAATTCAGGAGGTAGTGGTCATCCGAGTGGCGGGATGGCGTTTTTCCGTGTGGGACGACCGAAGCAAATAAGAAACCGCTTCTAACGAATCATTTACTATAGGACCGAGATTAATTGCAGGATGTACAACGAATCCAGTTCACGGATTATTCACATATGTCTAATTAAGTACTTGGTTCTTCGTGTGTGTTGTCCGGCGTGAGTGGGAGGGCTGGTTATTTTCATCCTCTTTACCTTTTCTTTTCTCCTTTATTCTTCGCTCCTTCTCTTTCGCTTACTTTCCGCTAGGCTTCACTTCGGTTCAGCACCTTTTACTCAGCGCGTGCGCTCATGTGTCAGTGGGTGTGTGTGTGTGTGTAAAGACGTCAATACGTACAAGTGCTGTTTCATTATTCCCCTGTTACTGTCTCGACAACGTCTCCCACCGCAGCCCGATGCTACAGTACCAGTATTAAGCCAGCTGCACTTGCCAAGAAGAAGTCAAGAATCTACTGCATTGCGCCCACACTCCCGGCTAAACTTTTGGCGCGACTTTACCATTTAATTAGCTTACTGATATTCCCCTGCTATATATATATATATATATAGCTATATACTTGTACACACCGAAGCTACTTTAACTCGTCAAATTCCACTGCCTCTTCCTCCTCTACACACTTTTTCGAACGTCCACAGAACAATGAACGCTTTGACGTAACGCTGCTGCAATCTTTTATTTATATCACTGATTCATTCATTTAATTTTGTACATTGCCGGAGATCAGCTGTTATCAATTAAATCAAATTGTGTAGAAAATGATGAAATTCATTGAAAAGGAAATACTATCACTTTTATTTATCGCACGGCGAGAATAACAATGGCAGAGACTAGTATTTTGCAAAAATGGACCGAGAAGCGGGCGAATGCAAACGGAAACTTTAAAGTGCAATGTTTTATTGTGCAATTTGTGGCTGTTGCACTTTATGCAAAACAAGAATGAGAGGAATTAAAAGATAGTCAAGGAGCTAGGAGCAAGCGGATTCTAAGATTAACCTCAATTCCAGCCTTTATTGCTCTTTGATTATTAGTATTTATCCTAACGTAACTGACCAAACAATTGCGCAACCAATTGCACGGTAAAATGGAATGGTATGGATCTTTTCGCGAAGGAACAAACAGGTGGCAAAAAATCTGCTGATTCGTGAAAAGATAACGAGTGTTTAAATTTAAATAAGATTATACCTACATCGAATGAACCATTGGGATATCGATAAACTCTGATGATTCTCCGTTACATTCTTGAGGAGCTGCATACGTAAGTTGAAATATACGCGCGTAAATAGCGGTAACAGCGAGTTTTTATTACAAAATTGCATAAGAATTGCGAGTCTATGGAAATGAAAATTTGTAGCGTTTTTCAATCCTCTGATTGGGGCCTAATAATCATGTGGCAATACTGCTATATTATTACTGGGCCATTCCACGTCAAAACAGACACATTTCGGAGTACAACACCGATTTTTTTCTTAAAAATATGTGTTAATATATAAGAAAATACAAGACTTTTGGCGCTAGTTTGAGTCAAAAATCTTTTTTCGTTTCGGAGATACGAGCTGTCAAAGTTTGCAGTTTTACCGTTTTTGGTAAAAACACGTAATCTTTAAAAATTTATATCTCCTAAACGAATAAAGATAGAAGACTCTGGCTGGAACGAGTGTACTCAGAAAGAATCATACTTTATTAGAAAAATATAAAAAAAGACAGTTTGTTTTAATTGGTTAAAACTATTAACAATTAAAATAAACATTTGAATTAACAAATGTGTTGTCATGCTCTGACAATTATAAAAAAATATCAGGAATGTTCCTTGGAATGTCCTCTACAAAGAAAAAAATTAAAACGCGTATACTCTCTTGGTGTTCATAGTGAAAAAAAATATTTTATCACGACGCGCTCGACCAGAAGTGTCGTTCGAGCGGCGTAAACCGGTGAAGCGCATGCGTAACTGAGCGCGACTAGTCTCTACATGTCGGAATCCATCAATCTATGAATAATGCGAGTTAATAACATGTTTTAATTGTTTGTTTATGTTTTTATAACTATTATAAATTAACAATATATTTATTATTATTCTGCTTTATAAGCAGTCGTTATCTATTTACAAAATAATTAGCAATAAGACATTTGAACATGGCATTGAATATACAAATTATATACTAATTTATATTTACATATTTTATTAAATTATGGCAGAAGAAAATATTATGAATATGAAATTTCTGTACTGAAAATATTTAACAAACTTTAACAATTGTATTAATTATCTGATCGAGGAAAAGCTTTAGTTTGTAATTGTGTCTTTGAATCTATCGTTAAAAATGCACGATAATTTCTAGTTCCTTTAACTATTTTTACTTTTCAAAAAAATCTCGTTTAAATTATTTTAATGCTTATTAAAACACTTCGTACGAGATTTTTTTGAAAAGTGAAAATAGTTAAAGTAACTTGAAATTATCGTGCATTTTTAACGATAGATTCAAAGACACAATTACAAACTAAAGCTTTTCCTCGATCAGATAATTAATACAATTGTTAAAGTTTGTTAAATATTTTCAGTACAGAAATTTCATATTCATAATATTTTCTTCTGCCATAATTTAATAAAATATGTAAATATAAATTAGTATATAATTTGTATATTCAATGCCATGTTCAAATGTCTTATTGCTAATTATTTTGTAAATAGATAACGACTGCTTATAAAGCAGAATAATAATAAATATATTGTTAATTTATAATAGTTATAAAAACATAAACAAACAATTAAAACATGTTATTAACTCGCATTATTCATAGATTGATGGATTCCGACATGTAGAGACTAGTCGCGCTCAGTTACGCATGCGCTTCACCGGTTTACGCCGCTCGAACGACACTTCTGGTCGAGCGCGTCGTGATAAAATATTTTTTTTCACTATGAACACCAAGAGAGTATACGCGTTTTAATTTTTTTCTTTGTAGAGGACATTCCAAGGAACATTCCTGATATTTTTTTATAATTGTCAGAGCATGACAACACATTTGTTAATTCAAATGTTTATTTTAATTGTTAATAGTTTTAACCAATTAAAACAAACTGTCTTTTTTTATATTTTTCTAATAAAGTATGATTCTTTCTGAGTACACTCGTTCCAGCCAGAGTCTTCTATCTTTATTCGTTTAGGAGATATAAATTTTTAAAGATTACGTGTTTTTACCAAAAACGGTAAAACTGCAAACTTTGACAGCTCGTATCTCCGAAACGAAAAAAGATTTTTGACTCAAACTAGCGCCAAAAGTCTTGTATTTTCTTATATATTAACACATATTTTTAAGAAAAAAATCGGTGTTGTACTCCGAAATCTGTCTGTTTTGACGTGGAATGGCCCTACTAATAAAAATAACAAAGAGAAAACAATAATTTTTCTTTTAAAAACAGTATGCTTTATTTCATTGTTTACATCACATTTTATACTGGCTGAGAGAAGAATCTAGACGTGAAACAAGTAGAAAAACACGGCAAATGTAAAACCGTATTAATGAATATCTTCACCAATTAATATGGCCCCACCCCCGCCCCTCTCATTCTTCCATTCTCTCCCTCTTTCCCTCTACCTACCTAAGTTAAAATCGCAGATTTAAATTGGCGCCTCTTTAGACCATGATCGAAGTCCACCTTATGTAGGATTTCGTTCTTGGTCCGTAGCAAGATCAACGCTTTCCCTCAGTAATTTTGTCATTCACTTATTTTTAATGCTTCAAGAGATTCGCAACGGTTGCTTACATATATCTCTCATTCAAATAATCACTCATCCAGAAGACGAAAATTTCACATCAAAGATAAGTTTTTTCCAAACGATCTCATCTACTAATCTATATTACTCGTTTAAATATCCATGTTAATTCGTTATCTGACATTCAATTGGCTGACTAAAAGCGAGATTGCTATCTCTCTTGAAGCGTGATACAATTGACACAGTATTTCACTTTAGTTTTTCACTTCTTTCGATAGTAAACAAAGAAAACAGCTAAACAATAAAAGATCAAAAACATAAAAAATCTTAGAAGACTCAGTCAACGCATCATCCGCAATATACAATTCTTCACAGATTCACTCTATAGTTCTCGCATATGAATATCTTTCATCATTACACTCATTACTATCATATAGTTATCATAATGATCTAATTTTACGAAACAATGATCCTATACATGCCTCGTGTAAGTGGTCGTGGTAAACTGGTGTGGTATCGTAAATCATAATTTTCTAACTCTTATGCAATAAAAGCTATGTTCCGTTGAACGCTCCCTACGTATTTCCTTGAAATCAATACCAACGTCAGTGAATCCACCTAACAAATGCAAAATATCATTGCCATCCCTGTAGTATTATAAAACATAAAATTTTAATAAACCAAATGGCGAATCATTTCTGAAAATGGTCTATCTTTATTCGATCGAAGCACGCAAGTGTTCCTTTAGCTTGAAATCAGTGTTTCAAATAATTGCTAATGATTCTCATAACGGGAATGTTATAGTATTGAATATAATGTCATAAATATTGTACTGTTCAAACTATTGACACAAATTAGTCGTAGAAATCGAAGGGGGTTAGCCTCTGTAAAACATTCACGAGCAAGCAGAACGCGGAATGCATCAAGCGATCAATGAATCAAATATTTCAATTTTTTACGCCTCTCGTATATATTTTACCTGGAATAACTAAAAGAACAAGAGGCTGTGAAACTGGTGTTTTATCCTAACATGAAAAATCCTTAAATTTCTTCTTTTTCTATACATATATATATATATATAAATTCTAATATATTCCATAATAAAAAGTAATGTGTCGTAGTTTATCAGAGTCTTAATAACGGGAATAAAATGATCTAGTTTTTGCTTGCAGATCTTGAATGACGATATGTAAATTCAATTGTTTGAGAGTAGACATCCGTTAGGTCTCAGTACATTTTATTCATTCATATAGAACAAGTGGATCCCTATTTTTCTCCTCTAAAAACAGTTCTTACCAGCAAATCTTAATCATACCGGTAATAATATTTTTTCGTCAGAAGTAGCTTTTAATACAATTACGAATTATCTCGTATCTATACCATTTAACGTTTTTCCCTTCAGATAAATTCTTATTGCAAAACTTAAAATTGTAAAACGTTAAATTTAAAATTATTGAATGCGCAGAATCAAACGATTAAAAAAATGTCTGAAAGTAGATTTATCGAGTATAAAAATAAGGTTTGGTAATAAAAAAAGAACAATGTAGTGATGAGGTATTGGAAAATTAACATTTTAATCATGTGAATTGTTTAACAAAATAATGATAAAAAATGAATGAATTCGAGTCATTTCATTCCACGAAGAGAAATGTGTTTGTAAAATTAACGCAAGACACTCTTCTCCCCAAGTCTCTGCTCCAGTTTATTTTAGTAATAATGAATACACAAAGTTTAAATTGGCTTTGAAAATTCTGGATTTTTCTCCGTGAAACAATTTGGCAACGCTCGCACCATTGAAACTTTCGTCAGAACTCTTTTGAAAATGGATAGGTAATATCATACGGCATAGTAACAATTCAGGAGTTTTCGAATAATTATTTAATTTGCTCATTTAAAGTTACTTAAGTCAAGGCCACGTAATACAGTCAAGTCATAGAGAACATGTGTATGAAAAATAAAGAAAAAAAGAGACGTACATAAAATTGCGATGGCCAATGAAACATACGATTTGCAGAAAAGATGCAATTATACAGATTAGAGACAAAAAATTGATTTTGGGTCGCAAAAATAGGAAATACCGGAAAATCGGAATATTTATTAAACTGTACAACTGTGAATAATTAACCAAGGAAAATCTCTTTCCTCTCTTTCTCTCTTTCATACAGACACACGCACAAACGTACAAATCACGAGTCAACTCTTGATGTTAAACATTAGGTGAGAATTTAATTAAAAAAGCTTAATAAATTTATAACTCGATCTCTCCAAAATCGTATATAATTTGAAATGATTTTTCCACTTGTCTCGCAAATCAAGAGAGATAATATTTATTACGAAGAAAATGAGAGAGCATTACTTGCAATATTATCACAATGGGTTTAGGTTGCAATTCATAGTAAATGAAATAAATTATAAAAGTTAAGAGAGAAGGTGGTAAAAGAAAGTATGGTTTGAAAACCGGAGGAAATGTACTCTTATCTTCCGTAGATACGTAAGGACTGTAGCTGGTTCGCCCCTTGGCCTGCCCCTGTCTTTCTCGAAAGATCAGAAAGCGGTAAGCACGGCTAACAAGCAATAATTATCAGCGGAAAAAGCGACATGCTAGAATAAGATACGCATTTGTTGCAACGTAACAAGTTTGCTGAAGTAAAAACAATATTAAAAAGAAATTCAGGTAACTCTTTTTTTTCTATCAGGATTAAACGATAAGCAGTATCACTGAAAAACGGAATAGTAATATTTTCACAATGAATATTCAGTAATGTGAAATCTAAAATAAACGGTAGACGGAAATGTAATGCTTAAACTATCATTTCGAGGCTCAAAGTTTAAACCAGGAACGAAAATTGATAAAATAGTTGTAAGATCACACGATATATCGGCGCAAACCTAAGGGATGGCTTGATCGATATTTTTCCATTGCCAAGTAGCAATAAAACTTGCCGTAGATGTCTCGTACGAGCTAAGGAAAAGAAAGATAACTATTAATACGATTCTTCTTAAGGATGGAAGAAAAAGGAACTGTGCTTCCTGTCGTTTTTATCGAATAAGTTAAAGCATAAAAGCACGAATGCTCTAAGCCTACAAAGTCATTAATCATTTTCGCAGCTCGCTTTCTCCTCTTTCCTTGGTACGCAATACACGCACGCACGCACGCACACACACACACACTCGGACAGAGACCACGCCACACGTATCGTGTCCTTTTTCCTCTAACGGTCTGATCGGAAACGAAAGACGGAGGAGGAGGAGGAGGAGGAGCGTTTCGCACGGTTCGCTCTCTCTCTCTCTCTCTATACACATATAAACAACGAAGATAATCTAAGTGGTTCGCCTTACACACTAAGCAAGATTACGCTCTAACGAAAGAGGCTAATTCGCGAGGTGTTGCGTTCGTGACACGCGTGTACGTGTGATCTTGCGTACACCGTCGATCGCAAACGGTACGCCCGAGTGTGTCGCGTGTATGTATACAACAAGTATATAGTATATACTCATACACCATAGATAAGCGTGTACGAGTACGCATGTCGTGTGTCGCCTCTAACTACAGCCCTGTGTCGAAGAGGTCTCGCGAGTCGAATACAAAAGAGAGACGACGTTCGTAGAATTCGTCGTAAGCTCGCCTCCGCGGCTTTAAGAATATCAAGATCATCCGGCGCAGATTTACAGATGAAACGAGAACCAGTCGACCGAAACCGGCGTTCGGCGGATGCGACAGGCCGACTCGTTCTTAAATTACGCCGTCGTACGCTTCATTTCATGTAAATCCACGCGGTGGCCTTTAGCTAAACGTACCGGGTATTCCTTTTACAATAAACGTTTGAACAAACCGCAATCCAACAACTTATGTACACGCCGTTCTCTGCCCAGTCTTCCAATCAGCATCGCTTCTTCTTCTCTTCAACATTTCGATTCGATTCGATTCGACTCGATTTCATTCCATCTACCCCACATTCAACTAAACGGAGATTGTGTCAAGCCACCCCTTGACACTGTTGATCCAGCGATATAGCTCTTGCCATGAATTTCGCGCTTCCTCCGGGAGACTTTAAATAAACGAAGAGGAGAAAAGGTACGTCGCCTGGTACATAACGGCTGTTGGAAGAATGGGCGCCAAAAGCGTACTTTAATCGCTTCTTCGGAACGACTGCCAGGGACCGTTTACCCCAACATCGCCCAACGGTTTTACATTAATAAGTGTACGGGGGAGAGAGATCGCAATTCATCGTCGTACGCGTACGGTCATCAGTGCTGAATAAAAAAAAAACAAATAGCACATTGGGCTTTCCCTCTACCTTCGATCAGAACGAGGTACGACGTAGAAATGCTGTCGAGTGAAATGCGCTGAAAGACGCAACGATGCAACATAAACGGAGAGAGAAAGAGAGAGGTAGAGAGGAAGAGAAAGTTCTCTAATGATAATCAGTCGGGTAAACTGTAATTTCCTCGGTTTCCAATGAAAAGTGCAGATTTTAGGGTAACATTTTTCCTGCTAATTGCTAATTTCATGCGCGTTGGCTCCCCCGAAATTTTTAACACGCGGTACGCGTATGCTATATGTAGGTGTGTGTGTGTGTGTGTGTGTGTATAGACATCACCGCGTTTGAACAAGTAGATGCACTTCCCATGTTGCCACCGTCCGTGACACATCGATCCTGTTAACACCATTGAACGCGACTACCCTCACGTACGCAATTAGTATTCCGCCCAAACGTTAAATCGTTAAAGCTTCCACAAAAACAGATTCATCATTAAATTCGATAGTGGACTATTGCACACGCACATAGTAATGTTGGTTAATGACAGGACTTGACTCGAGCGTGCACGTGCATCGACCAGTAATTTTAAACAATTTTACCATTTAAATTCTGTTATTGAAGATCCGCTTTTTGCTCTTTCTCATGCTACCTCTCTTCAGCTTCTTTTATTTCCCTTTATTTATCCCTCTCCCTTCCCCCCCCCCCCCCTCTTTCTCTTCATCCCTATCTCTATAAAACACACGACTATTCTTGACGGACCAATACGCATAAATGCGCGAAAAAACATTCGCGCGATTTAAATATATACATATACTTATTCGCCACACCTTTTCGCACACGCACAGAGACCGCGCGTTCTCACAGTCGAGTACGTCGACGTGGAACGCGCTCGCTGCTCTCCCTTTCGAATTCAACAAGCCAAACGCGGTACGGTTCGCAGGACCATTCTCGGTGGTACGCTCGTCTAGCTACACTTCTTTATTTTGCTTCTCGCTCATTCAAGCGCTTACTATCCATTTTATATCTCCTTCTCTATGCTCAACCCCCCACAGCCTCTCCCTCTCCCGCCCACCACCCTACCTTTCATTTTCTCCATCCGCGCGACTCGCATACAGACGCAACTCATACACGCGCACACGCAAGCAGCAAAATCACGTAGACACTCGAGACCACTCTCGGAGAGCCTCTCACTCCGCGTTTGCCTTTTCGCGCGCGTTCATTCTTCGGCTTGCAATAGCGTGCGGAAATCTTGCTGCAGCTTAGACTCGTGGTAACTCCATATGTCACTGAGATCCTCCTCCTCCTCCACCTCCTCGTCGAGCTCCTCCGCGAACAGAGATTTGTCCTCCTCCAGCAGCAGTGGCGCCGCGCTCAACGGGGAAGAATAGAACTTGATCTCGAGGTCCCTGTGACCGTTCGGCGAGGTTACGATCTCCGTGGAGACTTCGAGGCCTTGAGGCGGGAGCGGCGTGCCGCCGGTGGTATCGGAAGCAGCATCGGAGGGAACGGTGCAACTTCCGCCGAGGCTGTCGCCGCGCCAGAGCGTCCGGCGTTTCCCGCTCTCCGTCTGTCCCCGATCGCCGATCACTCCGACGTCCTTCATCGGAGTGCTAATCTCCTCGCTGAAGTAACTCGTCGGGTCGCTCCAGCTTCTTCGCAGGATGGTACCGCAGCCGGACGCGTTGTCCCTGTCGCAGAAGAGCCTCTGGTCGTCCGTGCGATCGAACAACCTCTCGATCGTCTGATCGTGACAGGACATGGCTGCGGTTGGCCGGCCGAGGAACAGCGGCGCCTGCGAGTACCTCGAGCCGCAATAGTCGCTGGCCAAAAACGCCGAATAGCCATTGCGGTCCAAGTCCCATATCAATGCGGATGGATCGCAATAGCGACACTGACACAGGCCCAGACCCTCCGCGAAACTCTCGTCGCAACCCGACACTGCGTCCCCGCCGTACTCTTGCAGGTAACACATGCCAGCATGGTTGTGGTTGTTGTTGTTGTTATTGTTATTACTACTGCTGTTCATGCGATGATGGTGGTGAGCGTGATGATAGTGATGGTGATGGTTCCCGAGGCGATATCCTTTCGGTTGGCCGAACGTCTTCAGCGGAGCCGGGACGATGTTCCTATTGTCGTCCAGAACTTTCACCTGCGAGTGTCGGTATCTCTGCCGAACATCCGCTATTTCCTGCATCGACGGTGCCTGCGAGTTTTGCGCTCTGCAACCATAAATACTTTCCCTACCAATGGGCGGTCTTCTGTGGTTCCTAAGCGGAGGCGCTGAATCGTATCTTGGCTCGTAACAATTCGAGACGCTGGCTTTCATAACAGCTATGCTCGGCTGATCGGAAGTGTTACCAGGAATCGATTGCTGCAGCTGTTGCTGGTGATGAAGATGATGATGGTAATGATGATGATGCTGATGCTGCTGGTGCTGCTGCTGCTGCTGGTGGTGGTGGTGCTGCTGCTGCTGTTGTTGATGATGATGATTCGGTTGCTGCTGTTGTTGGTACTCTTCCGGCTTGCCAAGTTCCACCGCGGCAACATTGTTAGTCGGCTTCCTGTCTTTCTTTCTACGCTTACGAGGCTTTATGATACGAGGCAAACTGTTTTCGGAATTATTCGATCCGGAACTCTCGTCGCTAGCGATGCTCAACGAGTCGATATTAGAGATGTTCGTCCCCGTTGCATCTTTCCCTGGCGCGCCTTCGTTCTTCGTATTGTTCATTGGTTTTTTCGAAGCATCGACTGGCCTTTGGGGTCTCGTAGGGAGACACTGCGTTGTGCTCGGTACAGCGACGACGCTTTTGTTATTCGTATAATTGCTCGATGCACTCGAGGGCTGATTACTGGTGGTAACTAAGTTTGCATTGCCATTGTGAACCTTATTGGTACGGTTGTGAAATCGGCCGGTCAAAATGAGCGGTGCTCCTTGCGTGTGAATAGCCAGTCTTGAAAGGGGACTAGTGGACTTTTGCACTTGTTGTTCGCAGACTTGCTGCTGCTGAGGAAGCGTTGGCGACGATCGTTGATTACACCTTCGTGGACTGGACGTCATGGATATCAAAGGAGTTCCTGCCCAGCTGGTAGAACCGTATTGCACCTGACATCCCTCGTTCCCAATACCGTAATTTTGCCCTGTATAGCAACCTCGCGATTTCCCACGAACCACCACCTCCTGTCCTTTTTTGCAACTAACTGTCTTGACCGCTCCGGGTCTAACGTTTGAAGATATCAAACAATTGCCGATATAACGCTCCACCTCCAGGGTACCCTGGGAGGCCGGGCTCATCTTACAGTAAACTCCTACAACTCACTATCAACAGCAACAACAATAACGATCTATCCACACAATCTTCAAATCTTGATTACGATCACTTCACCGATTTTCCAACTATACTTTGCCGCCACTAATCGCACCACACTAATCCATTAGTTACAATTTTTCAAACACAGAAGACTCTTGATTGATTTCAACTTAGCACATGATCACCGGTAATATCGTTAAACTGAAATTAGTAGCAATATAAGTTTCGTAAAGCGTTTCTTGCGTACAGTAGAAAATTATAATTCGAGAGAAGAGCGAAGCACTGATTAGCTTGTACAAGTTGACGGATAGACAGGGACGCAAGGTTTTCACTGTGTATCCAGAATAGTAGATACAATGGTATAAGTAAGACAGGGTTCGTCCGACGGACCATACGGAGCCGCGGCCGGAACGACACTGGACTGTTGAGCGGTTTGGCAAAGCCGCGCGTGCCTACACCGTCTCTTGGTCTCTCCCCCCTTTTCAGACCCTCCTCTCTCTCTCTCTCTCTCTCTCTCTCTCTCTCTCTACGACGTCGACTTCTCCCACCATTAGCATTGTCGGCCAGACGCCTATCCCTACCATATCACAACCCCCTACCGCCTCTCTTTCTCCTTCTCCTTCTCTTTCTCCTTCACGATACATCTCCTCGCTCCTCTTCTCACTTCGATCTCCGCATCCCGCTTCACCTAGCATAATCTCGTCTAGCCTAGACGCACCTAGTGTCTCATTCCTCCTCAACCTCTGTATCGAACTCTAAAGTCTGCGCATAAAACACTCCTTTTTTTCTTCAAAACAATATCGTCACTCTTTATTAAAGTATCAAAATGTTAATTACCTGCTGATATACTGCGATACAAACGTTCAAATTATCTACTTTTCTCATTTTTTTATCAAGAGAAAGAGAAAGAGAAAGAGAAAGAGAAAGAGAAAGAGAGAGAGAGAGAGAGAGGGAGGGATATAGATAAAAACCATTACTAAATGCGATAAGCTCATTACTTTCCAGTTTCTGTCCAGAATGATAAATAATGGAGCAAAATGAATGTTGGTCACAGCCGCAAAAATGTACAACATAACAAAGAAATTGTAGAGTAAAGTAGTTGTTAAAAGAATTTTAAAACCCTGATAGCGGTGGAATAGAATATAAAGATAAAGATAATATATAATTAATTGTGTGAAGCTTATGAACGGAGAACAGCGAAAATGAAAGTCACGTTCGAGAAGGGAAGAGATGATGGGGATTAAGAAAAAGGGTATCTCGATTCAACAATGACATCCTCGAATCTAGCCTACGGAGTAAAAAGTAGGCCACGAGTCACCAATCGGCTCCGCTAAATCTGTAACGCCATCGCTAAACCGCGGCATTTCTCTTTATCACTGGATGCAACCGATTTGGAATTGACTATGGCAAAGATATGTAAAGGTAGAGGGGTATTCTCATTTAAAATAGGTTTTCTTATTCCAATACTGTCATTGTTCTCGGAATCGGTTCGGCTCAACCAGAGGACGCACTTTTTATTGAAACCAGTTAAATATCCAAATGACGTCATAACTTTGTTCACAGGATGTATAGGAAAGCAATCCTGCGAGAAGTCGCATCTGATCACTGATCCAACATCGCCGTACAAGGCTGGACCCAACGACGTACTTGGACGTCTTGGCCCAATTCCATTTGTAACTCATCTGGTTAACATCAAAGAAGCATATCTCAGTCGTCAAACAATTCAGGCAGCTAGTTTGAGAAGATATCGGATTATTTACCTACTAGGAGGGATACCAGAGACAAAAGAAAATAGGTCGTACATGGATTATTCTTCTCTGCAGGAAATAACTCTTGCTTCACTATTAGATATATAAGTATTATAAACAAAAGTTTGAGAAATGGAGCGAGCAATAGTTTCTAGCAGATTTATCGAGAAGAATCGCTAAATCTGTTATATCAAATATGATGATCATTTTTCATATAAGGTAGTATATATGTTGAAAGCACAGTAGTTATATATTCAAGTTGATACTATCCCAGAAGGTTCTCGAAAGGGTTTGTGTGCTTCTTCAAAAGAGCAATGTATGACGTATCCTAGAAATGAAGATGAAATATCTTAGAGAAATAGTGAAAATCAAGAGAGCCGTCTTGTGAAAGTACAGAAGGAAGAAGTTTTCACGGAAATCTTCTCGGTCGATAAGTATGGTTAAACGAGTGATTTTACGGTGAAAGCAGCAACGGCAAACGTTCTCTGGACGACAGCGCGACGCTGACAAAATGAACTTCGTTCCAGAGATGAAACTCGCAAGAGCTCCCGGTAGTTCGCACGCTCTATTTTTTCTCCTTTTTCTTCTCTCCTTCTCTTTTTCGTTCCACGCTCAACGTAACAAAGAAACATTCAGCAATACGAGCGCAAAACATGCTGTACCGCCGCGCGCCGCGTCGTTCGTTAGAGCTCAGATGTTCCAAAAATCTGATACCTCAAAAAATCCCTATTAAACGTACCGCAACATGGTATTTATCAAAAATATCTATATTACACGTGTTTCAAATTTTAAGAATACCTATACATATACGGATATCTCGTACAATCTGACATTTATACGCGTGCATCGCAGATATATATATATTCGTGAATCCAATTCTTAATAGTTACACGTAGCAATGAGAAATTAAATAAGAGCACAAAAACGTAAAAAGTGTATTGTTCGAGCGCAGACAATAGTGGGTAACGAAGAATCATAGTGGTAGAGACTTTAAAAAAATCACCACGATAAAAAAGTAGTAAACTGTTTCATGTTTCACTTTCAGTGGGTCAAAGCATTGATGCTTTGCTTGGAAAGTGTGCTATATAACTGATTTTGTAGTAGCGCACTTGCCAAACAGCGCGAGAATGTTGTTTCCCAAAGGTATTAGTCAACTGATTGGCAAAGACCCCAAGTTCACGCCCAAGCACTAACGAACGGGTGGTAACCCGGGCAGGATGGACAAGCTACGAGTACATGGTCGCAATGGGGCTATGGATAACCCTTGACAGAGGATAAATAACCTAAACCCCACCGAGTTAGCGGCTACTCGGCCCCTGTTTACTTCGATTTCGTACAAACGGAGATGCCATGCCTCGTGTTCTCTTCTCCCCCTTCTCCCTCCTCCCCTTTTCTTCCTACGCTGCTGCTCGAGCAACAAACACTACTCTTGATTTCCATCGATATTGAGTGCACACGGGGTAGGGTACTCTGGAGAAAACTAATCCATCCTACCGTGCAGTAATGCGATTTACTTTTAAGTTTGGAAGACCCGACTGCTCTAGTCAGACTGCATACACTGCAGTCCTTTGAAAACTCTTATTTGGGAAAGACCAATGTTAATCCAACTTTTGCTTAATTCAGATCAACACTATTATACATATAGGTATTTACGTAAACTCTACTTAAGGACTCGTGCACATGGGGAAGCCTTGCGTGCAACCGTGTAAAATAATAATAATAATTTAGCAATAAAAAGGCTGAAGAGTGTTTGACTATATGGAATAGCGACGTAGCAATTGGCCAGAGAGAATTGATATTGGAGAGACGTAGATTCTGCTGGGTAGAGGCTAGCCGCAAGTGGGAGTAGCGTGGAACGCTGTGTGGCAATGCAGAACGTGGTGCACTGGGTACGTTGCCCTGCCACACCAGAGGACATTCCTGTGTGCAGCTACTTATACAGTCTACCGCATACAGCCACCCCTTGAAGGACAGGGCAATCATGTCGAGTAATCAATGCCATGCAATCATCGCGGATGATCCAATTTACTATTCGCCAGATGATAAGGATGTTCCGAAGCCCCAATCACTCTTTCCATCCCTTCACTCTCTCTCTCTCTCTCTCTCTCTATATATATATATATATATATTCCTATTGGTTTTTCTTTTTTTTTTTCAGCACACCAGTCTCTTATCGATGAATATGAAAAACGGTGTGTGCATACATTTCGGCGATGGACGCTCCGATGAAAAAGTTACAGAAAGGGGAAGGTCATGTGTGTCTGAACCTTCAACGTGTATACTGCACAGAGATATGGCAGAAGGTTTGGCCGGATGTCCAGCGTAACTCACCAAACTTTCTTAGTAGGACGCAAAATGGAGCAGAAGCTACCGACTGTTTCGAACGACTACGTCATCCGGAAAACCGATATCTCGACCAAGTTGACCACTTCCGGACCGTTTCTCAGGCGTGGCTGACTTAAAACCAATCTCGCTTCGACGAGCAATCAATATCGAACCGTCTTCAATCCCTCAGTCGCGTTTGGAAAAACGACTGAATCCTGAGATCCCACGGTTTACCAGCATCGCATTAAATTATCTTGGAACGTTGAAACATTCGCTCTCTAATACCTCGAATAAACATTAACTAAATACCGTCTAATTCTTAGGTCTTTCCACAGTGTTTTCTGTAGAATATAAAAAAATATAGCTCAACTATATTTACCTATTTGATACACTATGAAACCTCTGTATCATTAGAGGGAGTAAATTAATATTACATAATTTTCTAAAAATATATATTAACAATGTTAGTCATATTCCTGGCAAGGATACGGTGATAATTTTTTAAATACACCAGGAGAAAGTGTTACAGTCGATGATAAGCACTGTGGTCACAGCAACGAATCGCTGTTTCTCGGAATCACGATAAAAAGCTTCTTTTCATGACAGATAATCGCTCTCTGATGCCGTGCAAATATTCTCCTACTTTTTTGCACTTTTAACGTCATCGCGACTGAAAATCTCCCCGAGAATGTTGATAAGAAAATCTAAAATTAGCTAAATAATACTGCGAGGAAAAACACGAATTCTTCCTTCACAATAAAGCTATTACGTTCTACGTCAGATTGTAACACAAAGGATATGTTGTAAAAAGTTTAGTATGATCAGCACTGTAAAGGAAATCAATAAAAACAGTGCAAAACAATTTGCAGATGTAAGAATACAAGCAAAGAAAAATGCGTGCAAATGCAAGAAGAGCAAACTGGCCGATAAGCGATATCGTTTCATGGCAAAACTTCTCACAGCTTACACGAAGAAAAAACTCATCTCGTAAGATGCTACAGACCACTTTAGCGTCGATGAGAATATGGGCCAGTGCATATACGCCTTTAAGTTTTATTATGGCAGATATTAAAACGCACACTAACGATTTTCCATTAACATGTGCGGGATGGACAGATAAAGGAAGGACGTAGCGTCAAAGGGGATCACTTATTAGTATTCAACGCTATATACTAACAGTCAAACTTTTCATTTCGCAAATAAGTCTTGAGCGCAGCATGAGAAGTTAGATATTTTAACTTGACGCAATACCAGAGCAAAAACAATTATGACGAAGATAACTCGGATTCTCAATTTTAATCAACTAACTTTACGAGTTACCAGGGCGTAAAAGGTAAAGCGGGGATCACGACTGTACGAATATTCCACGTTCCCAAAATAGTCGCTTAAAATATTTAATCATTGATGTCTGTCGGAGTACGCGTCATTTCAACACTCTGTATAGTAATACACACCAGTATGTTTGATTAAATTCCATAATATTTGGAGCTTCGCGCGTGTGATAGTTACCTATACACACTATTGTGACGTATTATTATTATTAAATTTTACGAATAACTAGTAACTCTATGACTCTTTGAGTATTCATCGAAGTAATGTATTTCATTTGAAAAAAAAATGACTTATGAAAAAATAATAAAATAAGATTAACCTTTAGACCACACACATCGGTATAGTTTTTATTGAAAGCAAAGTTTTGCTTTCATCAATATTCATGTACATGCTTAATACTTGTATCGTCAATTATACAAAGCACCGTGCGGTCAAAATATGGATCAGTCTTACAGTGTAAAGGTTAATATATTGATTCAAGTGGATATTTAACCCTGTCAGAATCGATGTCTGTCTCAGTAGACAACAAGTTTAATGAATCATATAAAATTATGCGATAATCGGATGTATCTAATACGTTATGTAAGGTTCTGACGTACATATAGGTTAATAATAAACAAATTAAGTATAAGAAAATTACTTTAAGAAGTGTTTTTGTTGCATAGAAACATGTAAAAACTGTTCCAGGTTAGGAAATAAAGTAGAGTTTTGGTATATTTGAAATAATAGCAATGCCGAGAAAAACTGTTTACCATCGCCCTATTTTAATTTCCGTCTGAAAGAGTTAAAGGAGAAAGATGAAATTTATATATTTCTGGATTTATATTACTTAATAAAGATAATTAAAGCTAAGAAAGAGGGCATTGCATGCACACACACTTTTAAGCAAAACATTTAAGTCGTTAACCCTTTAACATTCTGATGAAAATAAACTATTCATGCTGAAAATGTTTTGAAGAAAGATATTCTCAGAAATAGTTTAATTCGCATCAGTATTGTTATTTCCGGGGTCGTTGAATCAAAATGGGATGTTAGCTTTTGATAAATACAAACACATATTAGGTTTGATGTAATTTGTCCATTGTCACATTTTAAATTAGAATTAAAGTATTCCTCGCGTAATTTTATTTCGAATTTTTTCAATTCTTACAACAGATTTGGGTTTAGCTAACTCAAGAACCTATAAGTATATCTAAGAAAAATCAATTGGAAATAGTCTATTATATTTTTTGTATCATCTCGTATGTACACAACGACACAAAAATAGCACGACTGCTCGTTTCGCCTATTTGCGACATAGACTGTTAAGAGGTTAATAAACTATTAAATTAACTTGTCTCGATACAAGAAGGGCACAAATTTGATATTTTTTTTTAATTACTGGAAATGATGGAAATCAGACAGATCTTTCTGTCGCATATGTTCTCACGATTTTGAAGTGTCCTCTTTCTGTATCTGTCATTACTCTTCATCTATTTCAATGTTTTATCAATATGATCGTTTAAATTTTGAAAAACGTGAAAATTTCCAGATTCTTTTTTCATTTAGCTGTAATTTTAATTTGAAAATGCGGTTTGCTTTGCAGTGAAATTTAGAAACGCGCGCGCGGGCGGGATACAAATATTTACTTTAAAGACCACAAGACCAAATAGAAAAATTCAATATGGCGTACTTAATATGGCGTCGATTTGTTATGGAAATGGTAGTTTATAGCTTTTTTCGATAGTTTCTACTATTTCAAAATAGATACTGGTAAAGGTTATTCTATAATCGATATTTCGGTTGTTGCAAGTTTTTAATTAAAACTTCTACTAAAATACGATAAAATATTGAATTTACGCGTGTATTGATACCAAATGTGTTTATTTTCTGTAAAAATTGACACCTTTTTGAAGTTTGCAGTGTATACGGTATCATCAAAGGCGTTTATTTTTCTATAAATTTAACATAATATTGAAGTACACTCTGCATAGTGAAGTTCAAAGCGTTTAAATTTTTAAAAACTCGTGTAATAATCACAATACTAGTGAATGATGACAGTGGCAAATGCGAGTGTTGCGTCGTTTTGTGTTTTTGTGCTTACAGCGGTCAATGGCAAAAGTGTCAAGGATTCTCGTACACTGTAAGCTTCAATGATTTTATTTTGAAACTTAAAATGTATTTTCTAAATAATAAAGATATGTAGTTATGAGTTTCTAAAAGTGGTGAATGTATCTTTTGCATGAATTTACTCGAAGCTTTACCGCGTTTGAGATAAAAGATTAAAAATATGAATTAATATAGGAAAAAAAAAACTAATTTTTATCAATAATGAGTCTTTGATTTAAAATTTAGCGGAAACGGACTGTATATAGTCGTTTCTATCGGACATAAAAAAATCCCCAAAGATCAAGCGAATTTAAAACAATTTATCTTTGAAAAATATAATAATTATTATAGCATTCTCTGCGAAATATCTGTACAGGCTTCACTAGCCGAATTCTTAAAATCTGAAGATTTTTTATCTAATTAGCGACCGCCCTTTGGAAACCTAACTTTGTAATGCTTTTAAAGAAATGGGACACTCGTCTCTTATTAATCATAAATGTTAAACGAAAGAAATTTATATTTACACATAACTGAGCGTAAACTTATTAATTGCAAACTTACCTTGTCTATTGTAAAACCTGATTCGATTGGCTTTAAAATTAATTCCAGCAGGAAACTAGAATTTTTCCTTAACTTACCTGAAACACAAAAAGAAACAGTCCAATTAAATGGGATAAATATTAGTTGTTGATTTAAAGAATAGAAATATCCCTAAATGAGGGATCAGTTATGAAAATATTGAAGTGGGAGAGAAAAGATAAAAATGGATAGGAAGAAGGGAATACGAGAGGGAGAAGTGAGCAGACAAATAAGTTATGCGATAATGACTCGTTAGAGGTGCTCGACGACAATGCGTGGTGGTTTGGAATAACAAGGGAAAATATCCGGTCTGGCCGAAGATAGTAGGTATGAAGCAGTGCTTTCTGATTAGCCCTGACGCAAGTAAAGATAGGACAATAGCAAAGCGCGTGAAGGTAATGCAACGTGCGGCAGACGAGGCAGGAAGGAAATATCAGCTTCTGTATAAAAGTTGCTCGCACGGAAAATCGCGAATCTTCGCGAGACCGCAGGGCTCGTTCTCAGATCGCACTCGCGCGATACGGGCTATTAAACGTATGCAAAACAGAGTTAATTTCATTGAACTTTCCGTCGCGGCGCGCGGTGCGCCGTACAAGGTTTTGCACCCTTCGGAATGAAATGTGGGGCTTGAACGGCTGGCAACGGAATGTCTAATGAGGATGAGAAAACTGTATAAACGTTCTCCACGGCTTCGTAAAATTTTACACTGTATCAAAATGCTTGAGAGAGAGACTACCAACTCTCTCATTGGAATTCCCAAGTTTTTCAACCAAATGAAATCAAGCACAGACTTAATCTAGTTTTAATTAAGATCAAACCAATTATCCATACCTAGCAACTCAATAAAATCTTTCGAAGGCTACGTGCCGAAAGAAGTAGCTGCTTTGGAAGAGAAAATATAGTCTTTTAACTGAAATAAATGAGATTTTGTAGGTTTTCTTGTAAGAGGGATTAAGTTGGAAGAAGGGATGGTACTATACGTCGAAATAATTAAGCTTGATACAGAGCCAACAGCGGAGGCAGCTACACTTTCTTTTCTATAGAGAAACACGCGAGTTTTTCATTCACCCTTTCTGTCAGCCACTTTTTACCGAAAGTAAGGCGTTCGCACAACCCTGTTTAAAGAATTCGTAGTTGGTGAGCGTTGTTGGCTCCCAACCAGCGTATCAGTATAAATTGCAAAGTGTAAAAGCGCGTTAATCATTAGCAACTTTATTCTAGCCACTTATGCAAATAAGAGCTAACATACATATATATATACACATATACAGAACCGCGTAAAAAGACCAAACCACGAAAAAGTTGGTACTTGTATAAACTTCGATTCTGCCACACTCTAAATCCAAAACTCGTAGACAGTTTAACGCTCTGCGCAGTCCTTCCGTATCGGGTTTATATTTTATGGACTTAAATGAGATCTCGCGCTTTCTCCTTTTTTCTTCTTCTTCTTCTTCTTCTTCTTCTCACTGCTATTCTCGTTTTACACGTGTACGAGTATGCTCCCTACGAGAAGCTCTCTATAACTCTCTTTTATATTATTCATTGCACCGATATAGAGGAACTGGTTAAATAATAAAATATTGTCAAATGCAGCGTTTTTGCGACTAATACATTGTTAATTTTAGAAACAAATTATGGCCTTATTTTTCCCTCCTCCCTCCTTTTACGTTCTTTATTCTACGTCCCAACGTTCCTTAGGGTCTCTAACCTCCCTTGGCTCAACCATTTTCCTCTTATTTGCTCGACCTTCGCCCTCTTACGTGCGTAATTCCATCCAGCTGACCAACAAAATCTTAGGCCAATCCCGTAGCCTCGATAAAATCAAATTGCCCTTTTCCCAAAGTTTGAAATTCTGATAAAGCAAGCTAATTGAATAGAATCAGCTGCTCTGGATACCTAAAGTTAATCAATTGTATTTCAAAAAGAAATTACAAGGAACGAATAAAGCGTTAACGTCATTAAACGATTAACGGCGAATAAAAGCTACTTGGATTAATTTAAATTTAACTAGGAATCTCGTATTGGAGATTTACTTCCATTAAGTGCATCCACATTGGACTGAAAGGCTCCTCGTACTTAGCAAAGTGCTAATCGATCAATTCACAATGAAACGAGTAGGCAAGGAAATAGAAATGGGCAGATAAATAGTCGACTGGTACGTAGAGAAGGGAATATACGAGAGAGCGAATTTTGGTAAGAGGTTGCAGCAGTAGGAAGAGGAGGAGGTGGAGAAGGTGGAGGGAAGGAGGGGGGGGGGGGAGGAGGAGTAAAGTCTCGGTATCCTATTCTATCGGGATGGATTGGTGGTTGGACCGAGGGCATAGCTCACAGAACGACTCCCTTGGTATCGAGTAGCAAAAGCGTTGCTAGGAATCCCTTTCAGCCTCTTCCACAAATTTCTAAACAGCAAATTCATTTACAAGCACTGCACTCTGGCAACTTATGTGCGTTGCACACTCCCGGATGTATATATATATATATATGTATATATATATAGAGAACGAAGCGTCGCATGTATACATAATCCATTCACGTATCTCGCAAGAGACGGAGCTGTGGAAGCAATCGTCCTTTGTCCTTTCCCAAAACGAAAGGTCATCGCAAAAGGAGTTGTCAGAGCTCGACGAATCGTGCGCTCCTTGGCAAAGCAAAACGATCCCTCGTCGGTTTCCCAAACAAACACACTCTTGCACGCACACACCTGCTCTTCTCCTCGTGTAAGAGAGGAGGAGGAAGGTACACATATGCGAAGAGCCAATTGCAACTCTAACGTAGGGTTGAAGAGGCTCGTGCATACGCAAACAAGAACCGTGCGTACGTGCCTAGCTTCTTCGATTGGTAATCGTCCGTTGTTGTCTTGTCCCGTAACCTTGACAATGGCAAACAAACTTATCGCGAAAAAGAAGCCAGCTGTTTTCTTCTTCATCCGAGGACGACCAACCATATATTCGCAACATTTCCTTTTGCATCATTCACCGCATCGACTCTCTCATCCTTCGACCGATCGATACATTTATCCCACGTATTATATACATACATGTACTGTACATATACGAGTTTGAAGCATATGCTCGCTTGGACACTCTTGAGAGTCTCCCTATATACAAACATATATATATATATAAAGCGTAATTTAACGCGCACGTTTATTTATCGGATTTATATACGCGAAGCATATTGAGAGCGCGAGCAGATGTGGTAAAAGAATACAAGTTTCTTTGAAGAAAGTGGGATTAAGTTTTGGCAGGAGGGTTATATGAGAGGCAGAGCCGAGCTGGACAAACTTTATATCCCCAGTGTCTTGGCCTTTCCGAGTGTGTCGCAGCCGAAAGAAAAGCCAGCTTCTTGTAGTTTTTCATAAGAAGAAACGTATGAAAAGTTCAGCAAGCATGCAGCACGCGTGCACATTTTATACGTGCATTGTTATAGCGTGGGAAGCGCCATGAAAAACACTCGGCGCTTCGGGACGCCTGATGTTTTAAGCTACGTCCGCTCCCTCGTTCACAGACAATATCCCACGAAGGACGAAAAAACCCTTTGAGCGTGGCGCGTGAATTTTAAAATAATCATAATACCGACCATATATTTTAATTCCTCCTTTTATATTCATCGCGAGGCTCGACCGCTACGTGGAAAACTACTCGAGTTCCTGCCTACCTTACTAACTCTCATTGTCTTATACACAGAGAAATTCATAACCCAGCGCGCGATAAGATGTATCTAACTCTATTATCTTTTGGTATAGACGTCTCTTGTACGGTCGCTACCTCAAATCCCCGGTAATTCCAGGAAAATTTTCTCTACTATAACAATCTTTAGTAGGTATTCTTAAAGAAATAGCTGTGCAGCGGAAAATGCAAAATATTCTCGAGGATCAGGCACAACGACAGAGCCATTTTACGAAATCTTAAATCAGTAAATATCCCTCACGTTAGGTCTCCTCCTCGTGGATTCCTCGAATATTGATAAATTGCTATTTGTCCTCATTGTGTTTGCATGACTAAGGCGCTCACACTTACGTTGCAAAACTGTACAATATCGAACGTGATTCTTCGAAATACAAGCACGAATGAGAGAACACAATTTTATGTCTGCGTATTCCAGGAAAAACTAAAAGCGAGTCCTTTTCGTGGTTCGATACGTGATTTCAATATTAAGGACAGGAAGAAAGAGGTGGGAGAGGGGGCTATGGCTATGAAAAAGAATAAATCACTATACTCGCGCGAGACCTTCGCCATTTGACAACCGTAAGAAAGTTAACAACTCGTTATAAAAGCTGTACTGGGATTAGAATAAAATATAAAGAACATTTACGTAAGAAAGAGATGCATGACTTCCTCGAACCTAATTTCAAGTACTGGAACGTGCAGGTACACATAACGTCACGTGACTTCCTCAAGCAGCGGTGAAAGTAGACGCGTTTGCTACAACCGTGCTGCAGTCTTTGTGCAATGTCTTCCTCCAGCCCGACCAGCGGTGTGTGCAAAGTCATTGTACGTGTGTGATGAAAAAAATTAAATTTCACAAAATTTTAGAGAAAAAATGAAGTAACGCTTTCAAAAAGTGATGAGAAATTCTTCTTAGGAAATTCGTAACCCACTTTTTTATCTCATATTCAGCTTCTTTAAACAGTCTCGAAGGAAATTAACGTAGCGCTGTCAAAAATACAACGACCTGCGTATATCTCCCAAGCTTGCAAAACTTTAATGAAATAAGCATGCAAAATATTGGCAAAATGTAAAAATCAAAACTCTAAATATTTATTTAAATATTATGTATAATATTCAATGTCATATCGAGAAAAAAAAACAAACCTGAAAACGGGTGATGAAATATTATATTGAAATTTTGCATAATTTAGTGATAATAAATTTAGCATCTGAATAATTTGGAAAGGTTGAATATAGCTTGACTAATAAGCGTTGGATATTTTAATGGATAAGTGACTTTTAATATTGACGAAGCATAACTGGAGGTAAATTTTTTGCTAGAGGCTCGTACGGATTGACTCGGAGAAAAAAAAAAGAGGAGTCGCGCAGAGGGAAGAGGTTGGTCCGTGAAATGGAGTATATTCGGAATTTTTGGAGAAAATAAGAGAGAAGGAAGAGATAAGATGGAAGAGAGAAGAGTCAGCCAGCTCGGAGCCAAGTGCACCTGCTTGTAGGACGCCGTCAGTCGGACATTACGTGCAGGCGCTTCCTCAAGAAGCTGACTAAGCATTTCGTAACAGCGTGGTGGCAGCAGTCATTCGCTTTCAACTCTATCCAGCTTATAGCAGCCATCTGCGGTGTGTCGATTCAACCAGCCACATGCACACTGCCTATTGACATTACCCCTAGTTGCAATTGAAAGCTTCCACATTATCAAAGGCATATACCAAATGCATATGCATATACCGTGTTCGCGTTCCCTTTAATTACGACATTTCATCGGGAAATTGGTATTAATTGTTTTAAATGGATAATTAAGGTTGATTAACTATTGGGATTGATCAGTACAGTAACGTGGTGTCGTATGAGTATAACGTGATTGTAATATGAACACAGGTAAACAATAGGAGGGAAAGGAGATAGGGAGTGCGAGGGTGGTGGGCATGCGCCAAGGGCTCCAACACATTTGGATGCACATTGGAATATGCACTCGCGAGATAATACGGTATAACGTGGTGGCATTCGGCATTGCACCGCATATTATCCAAGGATGCGAGAAACGCTTTGCCATTGACACACCAGACACGCTCGTTCGACACTGCCTCCATTCTGTTGCTTTGTTATTGCCTCGCTCGCATGTCTCATTCCTGCATGTTTTAGAGGCCTCTGACACATGGCAAAACTCGGCAAGAAGAGGGGATCTATTGCTGCGAATCAACGTACATCCATTTATACTTGTGCACCAGCCACTAAAGCGCCTATCACAATTTTTCAATGCTCAAAATCACTATTGCAGTATTGTGCAAAGTTAATTGGTACAGAGAAATTGGTAGCTTTGTTGATCAATCAAATCTTAATAGGAAATCGCGCTCGCGCGGGTCATAAAGGAAATTCGTGGAATAGATTCAGACTGTGCTAGCCAGACATGCTTTGAATTTCAAGAAAACGATATTCTCTAATGTCATTGTACAATTAAATTGTGAAGAATTTGAGGACAATTGAAAAGCAACACAAAGTAAAACATTTTACCAGTATATTATTATCATCTAATGCAGTCTTATGACCTAAATTCTCATTTTATATTTTACGGTTTCGAATCAGTCACTTTAATCGTAAAAGTATGCCTTCCAAATTTATCATACCAATTGTCTGAAAAAGAGGTAAACGTAGATTTAAATTAGTCTTCCTTTACACCAAGTTGTGTTAATTAAAAAAGATTAGCTTTTAATTTGTTTTCTGTAGTTAATTTAGGAAAATTGAGATAGGTATTTGTAGAGTACACTTTTGCGAATAAAATAGATCTCCTCGTAAAGTAAAAACCAGCATCAGAGAATGTAAATTTTGCAATAAAATGTACAATGTAAACATTGGTCAGAATATTGTATTAAATCAATATACCAGTTAAATATCTCATTTCCCATCATTTTTTAAACAATTTTTTAATATATTTAATATTAATCATTGAATCAAATATAGGAGGGTCGATTCGTTAAAATGTTTAGCGTGTCTGACTAATTCAATCTATAGATACACCGCACTAGCTTAATTATAATGTGAGAATGAAATCACATCTCGAGAGTTTCCAACGAGCAAGGACAATTTCCAAGGGGCACAGAAGCTCTTCTACGAAGGATAAAATGTACAAGGAATATTGGAACGACTATAAATTTCCAAGGCGAGGAAAAATTCTGCATAAAACTCGGAAAGTGCAGTCGAAAACTCTAGCCTGACGTGCAAAGGCGTCTTTCTGTCTGCCGACGAGTTTGATAAAGGGGAAAACTTATTTATTTCGAAGCTCGGATAAATTTTGTAGCAATCTTTTAATCGGCGAAAGTGTTACGCAACGTTTATTTCTCGGATAAGAAGCTAGTCTTGCTTTATGACAGTAAATCTCAGTAACAAATGAGGCGCGAAGAAGTTTGATACCTTGAAGACTGGATAAAATCCGGATTGACTATTTTGCGAGGAAAATAGGGTAACATTTTGGAAAATAGATTGAAATTGGTGAGATATTTTTATCGAGTTTAAGTTAAATGAAGCGAAGGTCGAGATTGTAAGGGAACGATTTAAATTCACTTGTCTGTAAAATGACTATTTCAGTGTTTGAAGATATAATAAATCACGAGTCAATTGAATGATATTCTGACTCCGAGACGGCATTACCAAATTGCAATGGGTCCAAACTGTCGTGCAGGAGGGTTTAAGACATAAAGTTTGCCGCGTTAAAAAAAACTAAGCCCTTTAACAGCTATAAAAGTTTTCCACGTTGAACTAAAAACACGAGCCTATGCCAAGGATTTTGCTGTGAAAGTTATCGTTTCTCTTCAGAAATAAAAGCTGGGAAATAAAGTGAAAGCTCTTTACGACGATCAGTTCTGTAAATTCTTGACAAGAATCCTGAGTAGATCTTGAGAATGTGCAGTATATAGTGCTAATTACCAATAAGAAAATTTGGGAGCTATTTCGTGCGTACAAGAAATTTAATTTATCTTGTAACCTAAAAAACATATCGATAAATTTACATCTAAGCTTTTAGGCGGTAATACAATTTTAGTAGGCACACGAGTTAATTGTTAATTCAGCATTACGCCAGCTAAATAAATGCCTAGGTAAAATGTAGCTCCTGACACTATTTTATCCAATAGTGTTTAATAGGTATAGTAGTTATAAAGACCATCGGCATTATGGTTGTCAGTTTACGAGATACCATTAAAACAATATTGAAATACGTGCCTAGCCTTTGCTACGAAGTATATTCCGTATCTAAGGACTAAATGGATTACCTAGGCGAGGATGATGAGGTTTATTTCAAAAAGATTATGGTATCGCTTAGAGCATCATACAAATCCAAAAGTATGGAAGGTCGTGATCAGACTTGATTCAATGGATCCGTCTAATATTTTTAATGTGCGTTCTAAAAATAAAAAGAAAAAATAGAAAACGAATTAATCACGTGGAATGGTTTTTCTAAACCGTTAGATTTTGCGTAGGGGCGAGCATTAAAGAATGGAGAATCTGCCATACCTCATGACTGAGAGTAACGACCACTAACAAAGGATCGAGCTCTCAGCTGTAACATAAAGGATACTTTTAAGAAAATCTCTACTTGTCAGAGTTGACTAATTTCGTGCTAGAAAAAGTTAGCAGTAGATTGCTCGAGCAATGGAATATAAAGAAAAAAAAAAAAAAAAAACGCAGGTGTATGATAGAACAAATTTGAACCGTATATAGTAGGCCCTTTTAGCGTATGGGCAAATGTTCGTTTGAAAACGTCGAGTTCCACGCCTCTTCCTTGTCCTGCTAAATAGCAATTCTCGTGATTAATATCGCGAAGAATATTTCTATGCCAGTTCCTACAAATAATTGGTTGAAATTCGGACTAAGTTCTAATGCCATCTCATCCTATAAGAGATCTCGGGCTGTTTCATTAGTTACGAAACCTCAGCAATGAATCAGCATTCCTGAGAATGTACGGTATTGAGTGCAAAAGGGTCGTGCGAAATAAAGCGAAAAAGTGCCAATGATTTTTTTGCCTGTCCAAACGAAGGCTTCTAAATATGCCCTCTAATCTCTTCATCCTTTGACACTGCCACTTTTAATTCGTCTAAAAATTTTAATGTTTTAACGGTAACCTACCTTTTCGTCTCGTATATCATAGAGTTTTCTAAACAAAAATTCCGCAATTATCGGAATAAGGAAAGTAATCGGATAATAAGCGATTAGACAAAAATAGCGGATAGTCTGACACCTGATATCGATAATTAATAGAATAATAAAGGATGACGAAGAGTGAGCTATCCGGAGGTGAACTAATATAATTAGCGATGACCCTATCCGATAACACCGCAAACGACTTTTCGTTGCTTCCCTGGAATCCTTTTCTCTTTCGCCAAATCCCTGTGACGTCAACACACCAGGACTAGCGGACCTCGTTCCTACATGAATTTCGATCGTGCAACCCCTTTAATTGGGAGTACCGCCTCACCGAAGATAGCAGTCTTGGAATTGCCGAAGGGTTGGTCCTTTGCAACTGCAGTAGATGATAACAGCAGTAAAGTTAACAACAATGGCGATAACGATATTGGCGGTCATGTTCCTGCTGAGTTGAGTATAAGGTGCAGATAACGAGCGGAGCAGAAGGAAAGGCGAGAAATGTGCAGGAAAAGGAAAAGGTAAGAGGAAGAGAGGAGTCAATCGTGTGTGTGTTTGTTGTTAACAATTTTTCCCAACTTGCAGAAGTAGTCTTCTAAGTTTGTGAAAATCATTATGATCTTCTGGCATTCCAGATACGTTGAAAATTAAAGGTTTGCGTGTAAAAATTCTTCTGAAATCAATCATTTCGCGTTTATACTCTCTCAATTTTATTATATAGGTTCTTGAAATAAATTTATCAGTTTAATGTATCTCATATCCTCGATTCAATCGTTCAAACATATCTGCGACTGAACATTATTTCAGTAATATTGTTTTGCAGTAGCAACAATAAAGATGCGTGACTTGTTGAAACGAAAAGTGTAGCTATACCTTTACTATTCAATAATTAATTTAAAAATTTTCATTGATAAATACACGATCAGTTGTAACACTTCTGATTACAGAAATTTATTCAGATTGTCGGCAACATTTTAAGATTACTATATAGATGAAGTCGTGTCCATTTCTTTGAAATCAAAAGCACCTATGGGAACAATATCTGAAGTCCAAATGTTTATTTCTCCCCATTGGCTCTTTCCTTAAAAAAAAAAAAGATATTAAACTGCATATCCTCGTTCATTGGATATCACAGGGGAGTCATAACGCAGACTCTTTTGGAGATACTTTTAGTTTGTGGTGCAGAAATTCGAAACTAGACCATTGGCTACGTCAGATCTAACGACCATCCATGTCTAGAGAAATTCTTATGGTAAAATTCTGGCAAGTAATAAAAAAAAGATTAACACCGAAAAGATAAAATTTAATATAGTATACAAAAGATAAGTCGCAATGAGTGCGTGAAACCAGTAAGGTTGAAATGGGTCTCCAGGACCATGGCTCAAAGCAGTGCATTTATTTCAGCAACGCTGGCTGCATCGAGTAATAGGTACCTACCGCTATTGTGTCACTATTGCACGCTCTAAATAATCTACAGAGTTTTGCGAACAGATTTTATGTCTAGCTTAATCCTTTACCTACATATTCGGTTTTAAATTACCCTTCTTTATTCATTATCCGAAATTCATCTTAAAATCTCCAAACAGAAATGTTGCTTTGACCAATTTTATTCATAGAATTGTACAAATTATTCCTATAAGAAAAAAATTCTTGTCATAATTTATAAAGGAAAGTTTATAGTCGTTGTTAAACACTGATAAAAATCAGCAACAGTTATAGTCCCTTCTTATAAAAAATTACGTTTTTACTTCAAAGCAACTTTCAATTGTTGAGCTGATTTTCTCAATGAAGGGTTGAGTTGCTTTCTTTTAATCTATTTCAGTTACGCAGTTAATGGAGAGAATTTGACATGAAACAAATTGGATCTTGAAATAAAGATAGGATGATTTAAAAAGAGGAGTAACATAAATATAGATAATAATAATCATAAATCCTGTAAAATTAAGGATTTTTAGAAATGCAGAAGGGAAAATTAGAGAGTAAACGGAGAAGGTTGTAGAGTAGATCTATATAGAAATCTTCGAGTGGATAATATCGCGGTTAGTAGCACAATCACCAGAGAAAGTTGCTTCCTCGTTTCCCTTTACGTCGCACGCCCGCCTTCTCTCTCTCTCTCTCTCTCTCTCTCGTGAAGCAAGATGTCCCCCCTCATCCCCCTCCACGTTTCTATACTCCAATACGCGTGCCGTCCTCGTTTTACGATTAACACCATTTGGGAGTGCCCCATTTGAACGAAAACCAGTTTCTTTAGGAATATACGTTCGATAATTCATTCCCCTTAAAAAAACCAAACTCGATTAAAAAATCAATATAAACTTACTTATATTTCCAAAACATTACAAAACAAATCTTTAAAAAGTGTTGATATCTTTTGAGAGTAAAATAAAAATTTCACGGAAATTAGAGAGCGATTAAAATAGAATTGTAAGGAGTAGATAAAAATGGAGTGTAGAAGTAATTTGTGATCTAGGCAGTTTTTGAAAGTGAAGAGCCCAAAGCAAATTATCTTGAATCGTTCGTTCTCCAAGGCTGCTACTTTGTTAAATTCATTACTTAAGGATATGGAAAAGGTCTGGGGCCATAGTGGCAAGCGAAGGCAGCGTTTACCAAGAATCTACGAAGGAACTGATACGACAAGCGCCATGAATCTCCGTTCAGACTAATTGGAAAAGTCCACCGTTCCGCAGAAGAGACTATTCGAAATTTCAAGCACGTAAAACGTTTGTTTCCACAGGGAAAAAATATTCCCTTCGTAAAAGAAAGAAGCATCCGGGCTGCTCGGGGAAAACGAAGATTTTCAGTGAGCCACGCGCCACGAGAATCGCATTCAAGAACTTGGAAAACCGAAGAAACAACATGGAACTGATCCTTTCGATTCACTACCATTCGCCAAACGCCACTCAACCAATAAGCTCCTACCTATTCTCGTTTCGTAAAATAATAATGAGATAAGAATTCGAGAAAATATTGGCTTTTCCTAATGCAAAAAACACAATAATTTTCTTATTCAATTTTCAAGATGGTATTAACAAAGCTAGTAAAATTTTTATTGTGCTGCCTCGTTCCACTGGAGATATAAAAGTCGAGAGTATTGACAAGAAGCAGACTTAAGAAATGGAGGAAATAGAGCAGCGGTAAGCTCGTGCAAACTTGCTATATAGAATAGAATAAATATATAGGTATACACATAGATACGTGGATTTTGCGAAGGTTAATACTGAGGAGGGTGGAACGCAAAAAAAAAGTATTATTTTTAAGGTTAAACGGTACACGCAGGGATATATAGGATATAGGTGCGCATGTGCGGTTTCGTAGCAGATTGTATGCTTGGATAGGAAGAATGTGCTTTTTGCATCGGCACCGTAAGTCTCTTCGGCGCTTCTTTTTAACCAGCAACGTTAGCCTAAATGTATAAGTAAGTAAAAGCAACTTCAGCACAGTTTTTGCCCAAATTTTCGTCCAACAGCCTTCCTATAGGTAGGTAGGTATGTTGCAACGACGCTACCTTTTTGCTCCAATAGAGATTCTACCTACTTTTTATAAGCTTCGCCATATCCTCTCCTATCCAGCACTAGTTGGATTTTTCAGGGAAGGTTTCACACGCTAATCACACGAGCCACGTAGGGTGGTCTGAAAAAGGTTGATTGCAATAAAAGAGCCATGGGTGAAATTTGCAAGGAAAGGAAGAGTAAACTGGCCTCAAAAACGACGAGAGTTTACCAACATATATGGTCCCTTCAAAATCTTTCGTAAGAAAATATTTCCACCTTAATTAATATTGATGAAACAAAGCGCTATCACGTCCGACAAAGATAAAAAACCTGAACAAAGAAAAATCTTAATAATGTCTAATTGAGAATGTGATTAAAGTTTCTCACGATAAATTATCATCCCTCTAGAAAGTAATAAAAATATTGAGAAAGAAGCAGCAAATGCGTCACGCTTGCATCGATCCGTGATATGGATTGATTTTCATCCGGCTTTCATTCCAGAAATGCGATATTTTCTTTTAGAAGCTTTGTCACTGTCTGCGAGCTGACATCGATTGTCAATATTAAAGCCCAATAAACGTAGCTGGCTATATACATTAATGATCAGTGTCGAAAGCTATATAGCCAGAAGTCGTGGTTTGCAGCTAGATAGTCACGATAAAAACGAAGACATAAGCAAAACTCAGTATTAGCAGCATGGAGCTTTAAAAAGTTTAAAAATTTAAGTGCAGAAAATCAGTGTACGGAGATTCATAAAGCTTTTAATGCGAAAAACAGATTTGAAACTGGGTTGAGCAGGTTTAAGGGTAGAGGAAAATCGGGGAATTAATCGGTGAAAAGCTACGATACCCGAAATAACCTGACATGATCAGCGAACATTTGTATTAGTGATATGAGAATATAATTGAGCGGACAGTGGACGTCAGCGTGAAATAAAAGAATAATCAAAACGAAAGACACGGTAGGAGCATACGATGGCAGGTGAAACTCTGCGAAAGAGCTGTAAAATCGTGTCGAGGGAAGCAGAACATTCCCGTAGATTATAAATGAGGCCTTGCTCGCCTCGCCTCGCCTCGCTTTCTCGGCTACCGCGACCGATAGTCCACTCACTCGAGCATCCTCCTCCCCCTCCTCCCCCCTATAGCTACTAATCCATTCCTATGTCCATCGGTCACCACCCTCCACCCCCTAACCCCCTCACCCATTAAATCATGTTCCCGTCTGTCCATCCACGCTCGATCCTACGATCAACTCGTCTCAATTGACCACTCGGCTAATCGATAATTACAGCCGATCGCAGGATCAGCCAGCAAAACGACCCTGTCGACTCCTCTTTGCCCCACACACTCCCACAATATCCTATACACCGAAGCTTTATACGCACCACGTCACAAATACTCGAGCAATTAGAAACTCTGAAATTTTCCAAAATTATCCATCGTTTCACCGAGCAAACTAATAAGCCTTCGCCCTCCACCAAATCTCCACGTATTAATTAAATTCTTCGTTCGATGGAGAATACACTTTTGTCCATTTTACTCGAGAGATCTTCCGGTGCAAGTATACGGAAACAAAGTTTAGTACGGGATGAAAGGAATTACAAGGTATTAAATAGTTTACGAACATTCGCGTATTCGGTATAATGAAATTTAGTTTAGTACGTCCGATCTGCTTTATGCTCATCTGCATGGAGAGAAAGAGGCTTTGTCCTCGAGTCGAGTCACGTCTTTATTGCGTTAGGGAACCACGCCACGCCACGCCACGCCACGCCACGCCACGTTGAATTATTTGTCGTCTGAGCGCGTTTCGTGGATCCTGTATACCGTGGTTACATCTGCCAACTGCGAGGTCAAAAGCGAATCCCGAATCTTTCGTCAAACTGAAAAAGCTGATATAATACGCGCACAGAACCGTGGTATACCTATACATAACCAGGTCGTGAGTTTTATCCGACCAAACAATACCGAAAGTCAGTTTCTAACAAATTTCACTATCCCGCCCCACAGTTACAAGCGCGACAAACTTTTCTTTGTCCTTGCAAACCGTAAAAACCGTCGAGCATCTCGAGTAAGTAAGCTCTGTGACTAAAATTCGACGATGCGCTGTCTGTGTATTGTAAACATTTCCGACTAACCTGCTGGCCCTAATTGACCTGACCGATGTAACGAGCGACCATGAAATCCCTGCTTCCAAGAAAACTACTTTTAACTTCTGTTCGAGCCACTTTGTCACCGCTCGTCTGTCTCTCCAGCGGAGAAATACTCTTTGCAGAGTTTGCTACTTTTAATCAATATTTATAAAACAAAAATTTCCCTTTCGAAAACCTAAAAAATTGATTAAACAAACTTTTCCTCTCTGATGTTTATCCGATCGAAAGATTCTCTTGGAATAAAATACTTGTTGCATTATTCTCTAAACTCTCGCATGCACGTGCACGGTAGGCTTCTAGACGTGTTTAATTAATACCGGTAAAGATCAAACACACACACACACACACACTAAAAATAGCTTCGGCGTTGAATAAAAAAATTGGAGGCAAGCATGCACATGGAAAATTCATGTAAAAAGAGAAAGTGGAGTTGCATGGTATGGGTGCGAAGCATTGGAAACACCCTAGTGTTTATAGGAAGAACAAAACGTGGGAAAATGAGTCGAACTGGTTAGTTTTCAGAGATAAGAGTCTCATTTATAATAGGGTGCTGCTGAAATGGCCACATTCGAGTTTGTACTCGCACCGTGTGCAAGTGAATGCTTTATCTCCCTGATTCGCCTTGTTTGTCGGAACGGCCTCTGGAGAAAGGCAGGAAATCGCGTGTGATTATATGCCCAGCACACACACACGCGCATATATGTGCGCGAACAGCGTCATGACTCTTGAAAATACGAGGGAAAAAATGAACTCGAGATCATTCGATTACACTAATGCTTCAAACTGAAATGATAAAAATCAAGAAGAAAGACCCACTTACTGATTTAGCGTTTACTCTACTTATAGCTAGAAAATATAAAGTAACCGTCTTATATTTCACGCTGGTAATCTAAGTTTTCTCCAGAAAAAAATTATCCTATATAGTTTCCCAATCAGAGAGAAGATCTACTCATCGGAGAAGCAAATCCAAAACTTGTTAAAAATTAGCAATGCTTTCTCACTGAACAAAAGTACAAGATTAACGTCCAATGATAAAAGTTTTATCCGAGTTAAAAGTTACCTGTGTATAAATTTGCTTCGATGAGTCTCTCAATCGAATATTAATTGACATTCCATGTCGTATGAAAGATGTATTATCCACATGGTAAAGTAGTTGAATGAAAGACGACAATAATTTTGCCACTGTTGAAATTATCAAGGCCATGGTCAGTGAGTATAGTATTCCCCGCATATTTTATCATACAGTTAATCGCCTGGAATAAAAACGAAAGTAGCCCAACCAGTGGAATAATCAGCAGGTAAAACGAGCAGAAAGCTAGTTTAGCTTTCTTTCGATCTATTTTTAAATGTAATGGATATTTAAAGAATATTTGAATTAGCAGACAACAGCTGAGCGATAACTCGTGATGGAAAATGAGGCAGTATAGTTATCCGAGGAGAAGCGATTTAACGAGGAGTTTGCTCGCTGTTAATAATAGTTGGAGCGAGGAAAGTACTTAGGGAGAGACCTATTGGGTGGCAGGGGTCAGAAGCCCGTAGAAAGTGAACCACGCACTTGGAACGACCGCGACGATAACCAGAATGAGAATGAGAACGACGTCTGTCGGGGTCCCACCGTGCAAACTCCACTAGTCAGCAGTTCGCCAAGAGTTTAATATTGAATTCAACGACCGCTCGTAGCAATCCTTCTATAAAGAGACGATGATAAAAAAATACCTATTATTTTCAGCACGAGTCCCTCAAAGATCAGCGCACAGTTCTTACAACCAACTATTCAGCACGGTGGGCTTCCGGTTATCAACAAATTAAACCATCTCTCTCTCTCTCTCTCTCTCTCTTACTAGCAACTTTATCATCAAACTAATTACATTGTAACGAATTACTTCCTTTCATCATTATCAAAGTATACTCTCCATCCTCTTTCACTCTACTTCCGTGAAAGTACCCTCTACCGGAATAGGTACGCATAAGAGAGCAAATAGTACACAGAGATGTGTAAGTGTGCCTCTTCGCGATCTATCCGACAGTGAAAACCTTGAAAGTCAATCAACGCAAGCTGCTCGAGAGAAAAATCATACTTTAGAGCAGGACTTTATTACATTCTATCTCGTTGCAAATACTCTTTTACATCCAGAAAAAAAAACTCCTTCATCATTATTACTTTATGTTGCTGGAAAAGTACAATTACTGTGTTTAACAAGTACTACCAGGAACGTTGAGGATTTGCTACAAAATAAAATACTTTCCACGGTTTGAAAGTCACGTAAGTTGTAAATAAAGGCAGTACGCTCTCGTTTGCTGCAAGACAAAGAAATAACATTGATATTTCAAAATAGTCGAGTTTAGCGCTCGGTGGGACGAAAGTCGCATATATATCGGAGGACGTCTTCTAATTAGGATGAGCAATGAGCACGTGTACCAGGCAGTTAGAAGGATGAATTGAAAGAAAGCTATGATCGCGATTCACAGCTCGTTCCGTGCTACGTCCAATAAGGAATGTGAATCATAGCCATTAGATCCTCGTCGCTGGCCGGTCTCGCTATAGGTCTATATGTGTAAGTATATGTATATACACTGCAGAGAGCAGCAGGTTGTTCACTTTCTCTCCTCGACGTCGTCCCCAATGACCCCAATGAGTCGAGTCGAGTCGAGTCGCGTCGCGTCGAGACTAGAGACGAGCTAAGCCGAAGTGGTAAACCGAGGCAGGCAGGCAGGCAGGCAGCAGAGACGGCAGAGTAAAGAGGTGGTCTGGTGGAGGGGCGGGCCCCCCCCCCTTCCCTCCCGCAGGAGGGCCCAGAGCCTAATTACACGGCTCGAGTGGCAAGAGTCTACCAAGTGAATCGTGTGCGGTTTTTTGGACCGGCAACAACAACGAACACACACTGCATGGATAGAGAGGGGACCGGTAGTCTTTCAATATGATGAGACGCCGAGCGCTACCGCGCTCTATGTACGTAGTCTGTACTCATGCACTCTGGTACACATACCCACTCGCTATGCGAGACAAACACCGGAGCGCGGGCCCCAGTTTTCCTACTTTCAGACCGCCAGCTCGAGCAAAACAGAAGCATTTTCTACTCCCCACCCTTTCAGCCCCTCTTCGCTCGTTCGCTAATGCCCAAAGTTTCTCGACTTTCTATTACTCCAACGCGCATACACCTTCCACCATACTTGACGATATCGATGAGATATTGCCGCGCAACACAATTTCACCTTGATCGAGCGGGCTTTTAATTATTTATAAAAAGATATCTCAACGATCCTCCGCCAACTCAACGGAGAAACATTATTTGCTTGATATTAATTCCGAGTTGTAAGTTTGTATAATTACTAGGATGCAGCAATATTGTAAAATAGTAGAGTAACTCGAGCCTCTAACGTGCGTTCAAGTTGGAAATTTGCAGACAGATTTACATCGGACTGGAGTAGAAAGTGAGAACGCGCTGGCTGGTATACTAATAATATCTAAAGGTAACGCTCCGAGTATTGTGCATCGGTTAAATTAAAGTCTTCGTTTGTGTACGAAGCAGATGCGCTTACCATGGACTCATTTACCGACAAGACCAGCGAATTGCTATACCAAAATCTACTTGAAGAATTTCAATAGAATGTTTCTAACCGGCATGAAGTTGACGAAGTTACCTGTTTCCCTGGCCCTAATTACTTCGCTACGTCCTCTTGCTATCTTCGAGAATTCCATTGTGTAAAATGAGAGTATTCGAGGTGCACGATCCTCTTTCATAAATAAGAAACGCAATTATGCGAAACGGTAACTCAAGAGATTTCAATTTTAAAATCTTACCACGAAACTACTCGTATTCTTCTCCTTCCCGTTTTTCGTATATTTCAATGTCGAGACCGAAGCAGGCATAGATGGCTAGAAAGTTTAACAAATAAAAATAATCCATGTGATCTCGGAGTAAGTAAAGAGCCCTTTCAAAGGGAGACGCGAGAAGGAAGGGAAATGATAGGTTGACGGAAATATAATATCCAAAGCAGCGTTATGGAGAAGAAAGCATGGAGAGGAGTAAAACATTCCTGGAAATGAGTAGTGCCGAATTGTAAAAGTTGGAGAACAATGGATCAACGGAATGGTAAAACCGAGACCTTTCAGACAATCTAGTCACTGGCAAAAATTGGCAAACACAATGGATGCAAGTACGGCCTCCTAGCTAGTCCCTTGACTCCTACTATTCCCTCCTAAACATTCCTTTTAACGTAATCTCTCGTCCACCCACCGCACTTGAGTCTTGACACACCCATTTGCTCCACAACTTTAAAGAAATTCAATTATGCAGGTACTACAACTATTTTCAAGTTTTGGTCGAATCCTCTTAGCCTCGACCCGTTTAATACGAACCCTTTTAAGACGTTATTGCGCCATTACTTTCGTTCACCTGGTAATCGTAAAATCTCTATTTCATAATATCATTGCTTTCTGCTCCATACTCTCCAATCCGTTACATTTTTTTTACAATAACAAGTTTTAAATTATTAGAGATATTGTATAGAAATGAAAATATCTAAGCTCTATTTTGCTCATCCTCTAATCTAAAATGATAAAAGAGTCGGATATTTCGAACAGACATTTTAATTCTTAATCACCAAAACTTAATAATAGGAAAAATATTAAAAATAAAGCTACAATTATTATATACAAATAATAAATTAAAATATTGGTCACTTCGGTTATGAGTAGTAATAAAATACAATACATACTAAAACTTTATATAGGGTTTGTTCGTTTTCGCCCCATTACCGAAATGACGCAAATAGATTAGGCGGTAAAAGCACAAGTTTTCTCATTCCTATACTTATTGCAACAGTGCAGCGAAAAAAATAGACTGATAGTAAACAGTACGCTTAGCGCCATCTGTGTTACCACGGTTAAATTGCTAGGTACTAGCTAACAACGAGACCCACCGATATAGTAGAAAACTCTCTTATTAATGCCAGCAAAACAAAAGAAAAGGAAAACACTCTACTCTTTACAAAATTAAACAAAAAATCAACTTTTTCAACAATAACGAATATTCATTTTTATGAAAAGCAATTAATTAATTGTTTTCCAGAGAGTTTCAATAAAATCAGATGTAAAAACACAATTTTTTAGAATAAATGAGTAATTCTATTCTTGAAACTAAAACAAGTTTCAATTACCTTGTAAATAATGTTTAAAGAGATTTAATATATATAAAACATTACCTTGTAAATTATCCAGCATATATGAAAGCAGCTTGTGGGTTCCTGATGGTTCTCCATAAAGAGACATTACTTCCTTACTCAATGGATTGCCATGTAATCCAAGCACTTGTAACTGGAACAACTTCCCAAGTTCATATGGTAATACACGAAGGTAGTTTTGATTTAATAGCAGCTCTCTAAAATATAAAAATATAGTTAATGTATAAAAGCATCAAGATATTATTTCAAAAATGCATATAATTTATGTAAATATAGTTACCTACTTCAATGTAAAAGAATATTTCTTACCTAAGGTAGATGAGTTCTCCCAATTCGGCAGGTAAACTGCGTAGTTTGTTACTACTAAGATCTAGCGACCGTAAGTTAGCTAAACGACCAATTTCTGGTGGTATCCTCTGAAGACTGTTATCATTTAGGTAAAGAGCAGTCAAATGAGTCAACTGCCACAAGTTTGGACTTAAATTCCGAATACTGCCTGTTATCTCCAATTCTGGCCAATAAGACTTTTTTCCTGAATTCGCATCTTCTGTTGACATAATAGAATGGGTACGACGTGGGTTGGAATTCTCATATTTGTCCTTATGATTGCGAGACATCTTAAATCCTTTAAAATAAAATAAATTCAGGTTAGGCAAATAGTTCAGTACCAAAATTAATATAATAACATAAAAAATACACTAGTATAAATAGTTATAATTACACAATTAAATACATTTCTTTATCACTAATCTAAAATATTTTGATGAGAAAAATAAATGCAATAAATACATACATGCTTTCACTTAATTTACATAACATTAAAAATTGCTTAAAATAACAATATGGATTTATTCAAGAAGCAAATTAAAAGAAATAAAATTATGAAAGAAAAGAGTATAATAATAGTTTATATTTGTACAAACCTAACAGAGTTATGATAAACAGTATTAAAGAAAGTATTAATTGTAAAGAAAGAACAAAAAAGCACAAATAGAAGTTTTCAAATATCAATATGAATAAGTTTATTACAAACATACAGTCCAAGCAAAACAGAACTAAACTACTATATTTTTTTTAGCAATAAATCAGAAAATTTATTTTACATAAAATACACATGAGAGCTTTCAACACAACACCTACAGCATATTACTTGTTATTTTAAGAGGTATTCTTCAAACAGAAGACACGATAAACTTTAATAATTGTTTTACGTCTAATACAAATAAATCTAATTGACACTGTACAAAAACAAGTAGCTCATATAACCTATGAACAAAAGATTCAAATTATATTGAATGATTTATTCACAATGGAAAAAAAAATTATTTCTGCGTTCTTATATTGAAAGAAGCTTGATTGTATGAGAGGTTAAAATTATTTTAATATGCTTGATTTCTGAAGATACATCTTTTAACTTGAAAAGTCTTTCCTTTCCTGTGAAGTTCATTCTTTCTGAACGACAGGTCTTCGTGTTATTTGAAGCTTTGTATAATGAAACCAGCAATGACAATTGAAATTATCATAAGTTAAGTTAAAATTATTACGCACCTTCATCTACCTCTTACCACGGACGAAACACGCGAGAAGTTGATACCAAATGAAAATTTTTGCGTAAACAAAACTACCTTGACAAACACAAGACCTCCATTTATCAACTGCACCGATCGCAAACCACTATTATTCCTGATTGGCTGCGTCGGCTGTGTCAACCAACCCGAATCTTTCCGAAGCAGATAGCTTTCCGAAGTGCAAAAGTATGTTCAAATAGCAGCTGCTATTGCTAGCTACCTAGGGAAGTTATATGTAGATGGCCGTAGCAGACACGAACACGAACTTATTAAACTCACAGAACAAACTAAGGATGCAGAAACGATGTCTTTTGGAACGCTGCACAAGTAGTTGGCGAACTGCAGTGAACTGCTGATACCGGCACTTTTTCTAACAAGGTAAAAAGGAATTAAATTTCACAAAATTTTTAAACCTGCTGTGCGTTATTTAACAGAAACAAATACATACATACCGTAGGCATTTAATTACAATATATTATAGGTTTAACAATTTCAGATCAGTTGGATGGTATAATGATTCTAAGGAAAAGATTCCGCTTATAGATTGCTCATAGCTCCAAAAAGTAATTTCTAACTAAAAATACAGCTAAAGTTAAAAATAACTGTCATATAAAATGTCAAATATTTAACAGCTCTTGCATGGATCATTCCGATTAGGAGTAATCATTAGAGACTATAAATCATATGCTTTGAATTATTTAAAACAAACTACTAGAGATTTTGAGGTTTGAGCATCGTCTGAGCGTGGTACGCGGTATATTTAAATATATAATTCAGATATAATTATATTTATTTAAATGGCTCTATTTTATAATAATAAAGGAGCTTATCGTCTTTTAGAATTCACCAAACCATTTGAATTATTTCTGCTTACAATCATGCGCGCTCTTTCTTTAACATTAGTTATGCTTCGAAATATAATTTCATAATAATATTTATTTGACAAATTATAAAACTTACCAGTATTAAAATAAACAGTTGTATTATATGGTCTATTGTATGATGTATTATATGATGCATTGTATGATGCACTGTATGATGCACTGTATGATGCACTGTATGATGCGTTGTATGATGCATTGAATGATGCGTTAAATGAAGTATTATATGGTACGGTATATGATGCATTATATGGTGTATTATATGGAGTATTATACAATTGGCTTGGAACGTATAGACCACTATTGGGTGAGCTGGAATATACAGGATCATGATCATCGTACGTTGTATCGTACTCTTCGAAAGATGTGTTTTCAGTATACATTTTGCAATAATATGATCCTTAGTTAGTGTGCCAAAGACCGATTATTCGCACTAGGCAAGCAATGATCTTTTCTTAAATATCCGTATGTACACTAAAATTTAAACATTTCTCTCCGTAAATAAATAGCACACACGATCAGAGATGGACGATTCAAGAGAAAAGGAAAAGATTCCACGATTCATCTCATGTATTTTCTATCCTTATAGAATTTACTTAAAATTTTGTTTATCATATAAAATTGTTTATCCTTCTTTCAATTATTTGAAAACCGTCTAGTTATTTGAATAATTAATTTTCATTCGATTACACTCCAGTATGTTTTTACTGGAAGATTTATTTACGTTCACCACTGCAATAACTAAAACTACTTAATTTCTCGAGATAATTATTATTTTATATCAGGAACACCCCGTATGACCGATAGACTGTATTCCCTAGTCAGATAACTCTTCACTAACGACTGTTCAAGAACTTTGTCCAATGTTTACCTCAGCTGTTGATCTCTAAATTTTTTTCAGCTAATATATTCCTGTACATTCATAGATTCAAAATTGTGTATAATAGAAAGAGTAGAAAATATTATCAGATTACCTGTATTGTATGTAATAAAGGTAGAGGAAAGATAGTTTAGCAGCGTCATCTAACCTTACTTGCTTAAACTAATATCAGGGATATGCTAGACTTATAAATATTACTATATTATACTACTACACACACAGTACATCAATCTCCAAGTCTCTAAAAGTCCATCATCTTGTAAGTTCATTCTCCGTGAAATTATTATCATTGACATGCCATTTCACATATAGGAATGTGATAATTATTATAGCTTAAATATAGTATGAATTAATGTCACAAATTTCTTATCATAATAATTATCTTAGCAAAATAATATATTAAAAATTACACTGCAAATGTATAATTCAGCTCGTTTTTCAGGTGAAATACGTCAACTTGAAGATAGGATTGGACAAATGAATATCTTTATGAATATAACAAATTAATATTTATTTTTAACACAATGGAGAAGAGTAATTGTTCCATAGAAAAATGCAAGCTTGTCTTAATAGCGAAATGTTGATTTATAGTTGGCATTTGAATGTTTGCCAAGTCATTTATTACAACGTATGTAGGAAAAAAGTAGAGAGACTGTTTCGTTTCACCATATGATTTCCCAGCTCCATTGCCGCGTGGCAGTTGCGTAAACGTACGAAGGATAACGAATCCAGCCGACTTCAACCGACAGCTTTGAACAACAGTTGCTTCGAGTTGCTCGTGGAACCTCGCGTTGCATGTACACGGTTCATTTCGGAGAACGAATCACCAATTTTACCTGTACAGCTTTTCAAACAATCATTCGCATCGCTTTCGTACGAATCTTTCCATTCTGTTTCAACGTAATTTGTTTACGAAGCTTCGAACAATCAATCGACTGGATTAAAAACAGTGTATAATTTAAAAACAACGAAGCCCGGTAAGTCTTAAAAATCGTTTAAAAGTATTAACACATACTTCTTTCTTCTTGACAATTTCTAGATTAGTTTCATATTCATTCTTGAAATTAACATGTGCTTTTAATTTCATACGCCATTAGTTATTTCATCGTAAATGTATGATACTTTAATGTACATAATATATACCGACAGGTAAAGTGACTAGTTTTATAAATCAGCGCAAATAATAAATGAATAACACCAAGTTATCTTTATTATATTTACATATATGTATATTACCAAATATAAGGCGTAAGATTAAACATTGAATTTATATCAAGTTTCTCACTCGTTTCAATGTTATGTCCCGTTGGAGAACGGTGTTATTTGTCTTATACGAAATGTTCGGTTAGTAATCCAAGATGCCTAGGCTCAGCAAACGCTGTTTACATGTTGTAAATAAATGGTCATTTGTCCACAACTGATTTTTCAATCGATCCTTCGAGCCATTTCCAGAGAAATACTGGAGAGTACCTGCAGTATTGGCAGTATTAGCTCTCCAAAGAAGCAAAGGAAACCTACGAAAATCCCATCACTTTCCGATATAACTTTTACTCAAAGTGTTACTACATCAACACTTTGAAAGTTACCCTTACTAAAGAGCGGAGATTCACGCTCCGTTGACGATCGCACCGGAACAAAGTGCTACTTCCTGAAAAATTCCTCTCCCAGTCGCCTACATTATCTTTTCATCGTTAATAAAGTGAATTGCAGTCGTTCGAAGACATTGTCTATTATTCAACTACCTACGCCACGACTGTGGCAAAGTGCAATATCTCGTCTCCCCCTAAAAGTCCGTGCCAGTCGAAAAATTCCATTTCACCCACGAGATTTTCTACTCCTTGCGTGAAATTCAATTCAGCGACGATACAATCGGAACATTGTGCAAAATTATATTCCTCTGGTTACACTCTATATAATTCGCACTGTACGCGCTGTTAACTAAGCGCGCACTTTCATTTTCAGCAATTGTTTGCGAAAAGTATAACTGTATTTAAGCGAGATATTCGTGTTGTCCATTTTCATTATGGCTAAACAAAGAATCGCCCAATTCCCTCCACTGCTCGCGTTTGCTCAATTAAAATTTCCTCAAAATAATCACCGTTAATCATTCCACAAACCTTAACAAACCCATTTCACGCAATCATCATTTCTCATTGGAACGAGTTTTAACAAGATGCGCACACACGTGCAAATTTCATTCTTATTGACACCCTCCTCGCCTGTCCTCTCTTTCCTTTCAGAGAAAATATTCGATGATTCAGATTTTCACCGTGTTAAACGACGGGCGGACACAGCGAATGGTCTTTTATTGTTCTTTCCATAAAGGTGCCTATTATTATTATTGTTTGTCGTGCATTCGAGAGGTAAGCAACAATAGAAGCAGTACTCTCTCTCTCTCTCTCTCTCTCTCTCTCTCGAGAGAGAGAGAGAGAGAGAGAGAGAGATATTTTCTGAAATAAAATTTTCTACGACTCGAGCGAGTGACACAATTGACCGAGTGTTTTCCTTACTAAAAGTCAATGACTTTAGAACTTGATTGTTCCGAGTAAATTTTAAATAAGTTCAGACTATCTCTTCCTTATTAAAGCTTATTGCTAGGAAATTGCTTTGTTTTCAATAACAACTAGGCAAATACTTATATATATATCTATCTCAACGTATATTTAATTACAACTCTCTATCCACTCCAGTTTCTATTTATCCGAAATTTGTAATTACACTTGAATTAATCCCATTTAAATAATGTAAGCAGGCTAAGTAGTTCGATAGGTTACACGACAAGTTTTTATTTAAAAAAGGTGGAAAAGTTCAAACTAGTATCCTCTGTACGAATTAAAAGATAAATTAGAAAATAAAAGCATAGTCCCCTTAATAAGGTTCAACGATACGAGGTTTATGCTATTTTAAATGGAATTATAAGTTTGTTTACCGTAGAATGAATTTATTTGCATGAAATTTAATACAACTGTCAGTGATTAATATGCTTATACCGTGTATAAGTCGCACAGGAGCAATAATCGATCCTTTTCCGTGATTGCGTAACGGACCATAAAGCAGCCTTATTATTAGAGATCATTATAAGAGCCGACCCTGTGCCGACTTTGTTGTAGATGGCCGCAGACTCTCGGAACTTATGTGCCAGACATTTCCTTTATTGACTCATGCTCGCTCTTCCATGAATTCATTATTTCTAATCCGCTCGATTTATCGATCTTTTCTCCTTCCTACATTTTTCCCTCATTCGTCTACCCCAATAAATCGCTGCTATTCAACGCAAGGATAAAACGCACGCGAGAAAGACACGTTAGATCTGTACCAATACGCCATTTAATAGCTCAACCTTGTAAACTTTCATAACGTCTCTTGCAGTGAGTCATACGACCCGCTCCATAAATGAATTATTTAACAGGCCACAAATATCCATAACAATCATTGAGTGGGTGCTGCTTCTTTTATCCCTTGCCAATAAAAAATAGAAAATATTCTTTTACTTAACATTTAGAAAAAAATCATTGCATAATTGCTTTAATTAACACCTAATTGGGGACATGCGAATGCGTCATTCATGTGGTAATACGATCTAAATCTAATATTTTAATATATCCTTTACTGAGTCATACTCACTGTTCCACCAACAAATTACAATGATCGACCATTTATACAATAAAATATAATAAAGGTTTAACAAATTTTATTTATTTAACAGCTTGATTTCTCGAATCGCTCCAGTTTACTTTAATAAAAAAACGTGTAGTAGATCGCTTAATTATTCTTTCATGAGTTACAATTTTGTTTACTATTGTTTAACACAAAATAGAAATTATTATTGAGTTGATTCTATCAAATGGCAATAATTTCTTCAAAGATTACATGATGTAATGCTTGTTACAATTTTGACGAAGGTATTACTAATGGTTAAGATACAACGAAGCCCATGTAATAACGGAGGTTAGTACACGTGGTTAAAGTAACGAATGAGTGGGTGGGTGGTGCGCAAGTGTATGAGTCGTGCTTGCGTAAAACGAGTACGAGTGGCGAATGTGGGAGCTAACGAGAAAATCGTGGAGAGAAGTGGAAAGGTCAGAGAGCGATCAGAGAGTACATATATATATATATATATAGAAGAGGCATAGACGTAGAGTCAGTGAATGCTGCGCTTACATTCAAAGTAACCCTATAACTGTTTACTATTGCAGTATTGTAGTACGTCTGCTAACTGTTTTGCGGTCCCAATGAAATTTGAGATAGTCGTAGTACACCACATTGTAACCATGTGAAACGCTGTTGATTCTTGAATTACTTAACTAACTCTAATTCTTCGTTAAATTCGAATTGTTCTACCAAATTATAACTTAGAAATTTCCTTGATTCTTGATGATTATATATTTATCAGAAATACATTAATTTAATAATAGAATATGTTTTTTTATGCTTATTAAGTCACAGAGAGTACGCGGACCATTGAAATCACTAAAAATCTTTATAGCGTATTTCGAATGTAATTCTGCAACTTTTTCTTCGAGTTGAATCGACTACACCATAGTTAATTACAATTTTAGAAAGTTGCTTTAAAATCACTGGAGCTTGTAAAAATCGCTCAAATCTAAACGCCATTGGACACGATTGAATTTTAACTAAAAATGTACAATTTTCAAGGATTTAATGACAATATTTTTCTGGCAATTAAACAATAGTCGATAATAAAGTTTTCTTATTTTTGAAGAAGCCGTTCGTCCAGTCTCTTTTCCCGCTGTATTTCGATTTTTATTCTATTTTTCCTTCTCTTCCGTGCATCCCGTTAGAAACCTTCTAACGGTAAATGCACTCGGCAAATCCATGCATCGATTCTGACCCATCTCCAATCAGCTATCCCCTTTAATAACTATTTCAAAGATATTCCAGTAACATTAATAATTATTTCTATGATTTTTGCAACGTCTCATTAAATTTTATACCATAGTTCCTTATCCTATATAAATAATGTTCACTTATATGGTATAAAAACATACAATTAAATTTGTTTTATTCAATTTATTTTTTATGCTAGATTTTTAACACAGTGTAGCAGAAATATGTATAGTACAAATTGCTGATTGGAATGGACAGAGTTGTAGTTATGGTTAGGTAGACGAATGAATGTGGTCAAAGAGAATGAGAGACGGATGGATAAAGAAATTTCGAGTCGTCCGGAAGTAGCAGGTGGGCCCATCCGGACGCAACCGTCGCGTGGAAACGCGCACGAATGCACTTATAAACACGCACGTACGAAAACAATACACCCACTTTATTTTACTTCGTTTCATTGAATTTCTTTCATTCAATCTGTAACTACGTGATCTAATTACATCGAATTGGATTTGCAATAATATTGTAATTTTACCTAATCTCCCAAAACGACTCTTCTCTATAGCGTGGAATCTGTTATCGTGATAACGTCGAGAGATAAGCGATAAAGTGATTCTTAGAATGTTACATGAAAAAATTGTATACCAATTTTTTTTATATATTTTTCATTCCAAAATTTATATTAGAAAATGACACTTATTTAACAATTAACTTTGATGATCATAATTATTTCAGACAAATCATTTCACACATATTGTTCTAATTAATAATAATAAAAACAAAGTTGTGTTAGCTCATTATAATTTATCCTGATAAAGATACAATTTCGTAAAATAAAGTTACGTTATAAATGATCTCTCGTTAATTATTAAGAAAGTTTTTTGAAGTGTGTATAAATATAAAAGAATAGTTATAATTAGAAAAAGGTGGAAGTAGGAAGCAAAGCCGATTTACAAACTATCGATCTACAATAATAAGTAGTATACGTAACACTTTTGCCGCTTCTTTAAGTCAATAATGAACTTGAAAAGGGTCGCAAGTTTAAAAACAATTATATTACCAGAAACATGTCACTTATAATGAGATTTTTGGCGCAAGGAGTTAAGCTTTTTAATTAAAATTATAGTATCAATCGATGCAGCAAATTTTATTTTGCCTCTTTCTCAGAAATAGCAACGATGGACAATCAGCAGGTATGGGTGCGGGATAACCAAGAAGGCTTCATAATTGGAAAATTTACGGATATGCTGGACGGCGAGGCACTCATTGTCCCCCTCGACCGAAAACTCTCCAAACGCACCTGTCCTTTATCAGAAGTTTATCCAGCAGGCGAATATACCAAAGACGTTGAAGATAACTGTAAGTGTTTTCTGGCATACACAAAGGCTGTAACTAAATAATAGCAGCACTAATTTAAAATAGCAATTTCTGCATAAAAGCTGTCGTTTAATTCCAAGCTTCATTATATTCGGTGTAGAAGATCTTCTACTTCCCAGATAACCGAGCTGCTACTACGGTACTTGCGTGACGTCATAAAGACAGCCTTGCAGCTGTTGAAAAGTGTGAAAAAACGCTAATATTAAAAAATCTGCAACTCGGTAACGACAATATCAATTTTAACGAGACTCGAACGGTTGCAATCAAGCGGCTCCTATAGGAATAAATCCTCTTAAAGACCTGCAATTGTTTTGTTACAACAAAGGAATGAATAATATTGAGAGAGAAAAAGAATTGGTACCGTTATAATTGCAATGATTATATCGGGATATACAAATTTTTAATACGGTAAAAAAGGAATTAACTAGATAGTCGTAAAAAAGATTTTCATATACCGTTATAATATTGCAACGATCATTTTTTGATTTTCAATACAATTATATGGTAGCACTCCCTGCATGGTAAATGAATTCTAGGCAAATTTATGTGACTTTGATGAACTTTTGATAGGATGTATACAAATTACGTTGGCTATCGTGCAAGGAGATGATAATTGTTATTGAGAATTAAGAGACAATGAGGAAATCTGGAGAGTTGCGTAAATTATAGTCAAGAATAGAAGTAAAGTTTTGGTCACAGTTAGATGAGAAGAGAATTGTAGAGGTGAGGTCCGAGGAGATTACGCTGGAAAAAACAATAATCTGGAACAATGATGAGATCCAGATCTAAGTGATCCATGCTAGATCCTCGCGTGAAAGCCAGAAACTTTCGCTTTATCTTTTCATATACGACTTTCTCCGTTTCTTTCCAGGTGCTTTGATGTACCTGAATGAAGCCACCTTGCTAAACAATATAAGAACACGTTACTTCAAGGATAGGATATACGTAAGTATAGAAATCATCTAGAGTCACTATAGTCTCTTTTATCTCTAAATCTCACAAAAGAAAATTTTTACAGACGTGTAACGCGTTTCTTCTCTATTTTCTATTTTCTCCCCATTTTTACAGTCGTACGTGGCCAATATCCTTATAGCCGTGAATCCCTATTTTGAAGTCAAAGGCTTGTACTCGTCACAAACCATCAAATCTTACCAAGGAAAATCTCTGGGTGAAACACCGCCGCACGTTTTCGCCATTGGTAATTACGAAACATTTCTTTCATTAATAAAATGCGAATTAGTTTAATTTATCAAATAGCACATACCATAGAATTTTATTTAAAAAAAACTTCTTGTTCGACAGGTGACAAGGCTTTCAGGGATATGAAGGTATTGAAACAATCGCAGAGCATCATTGTTTCTGGAGAATCTGGCGCGGGAAAAACAGAATCTACCAAGTACTTGTTGAGGTACCTTTGTGATCTATGGGGATCTATGGCAGGTCCTATTGAACAAAGAATTCTTGATGGTAATTCTAGTATTAACGAACTTATTATATTCAATAATTTAAAATAACGCATGCATAAAAATAATGATCAAAATGCTAATTTAAAATTTCTCCGAATGAGCTATACGTAAGGTCAGTTTTGCATTTGTAAACAAAAACATTAATAGTTTTACCAAGGATAATAGCACACAAAATAGTCTAAGTAGAAACTATATTTATCTTCTGTTTAGCATTCACACAAGTGGTTATTAATTATTTGTGTTGAATTTTAATTAAGGTGCAAGTATAGGCACTATGACGAATGCTGAAAATACTGTGATATTAATTTTAGCAAATCCAATACTGGAAGCATTTGGAAATGCCAAGACCAAAAGAAATAATAACAGCTCGCGTTTTGGCAAGTTTATGGAGGTTCATTTCGATGCAAAGTGCCAGGTGGTGGGTGGATACATCTCACATTATCTGCTTGAAAAATCAAGAGTTTGTCTGCAAAGTTCAGATGAAAGAAACTATCACGTATTTTATATGTTGTGTGCTGGCGCACCAGCCGAGCTTCGGTCCAAATTGGGCATAACCAAACCTGATGATTTTCATTATCTGAGAAACGGCTGCACGCAGTATTTCTGCAACAAATCATCAGAAAGGAAACTTAATAATGTACAATTGAGTCGAGAGCATATTTCAAAGGGAAGCATGCATGATCCCATTTTGGATGACGTCGAAGGCTTCTCAGTAATTGATCAGGTAAAATCTTAACATTTCGCTATATTAATTATTTGTTCAAAAAATTATCAATTATAGATTTATTTGTGCATTTATAGGCGTTGGCTAGGCTCGGATTATCGGATTCTGATCGCTTCGAGATTTATGCTATGGTGGCAGGCGTTTTACACTTAGGCAACATCACATTTGAAGATAATCCTGAAGATACTAAAGGAGGATCTAGGATTAATCCTAATTCCGAGAAATCAGTGTTCATGACTGCGAAGCTTCTCGGTATAGATCCTGAAGAGCTCAGACAAGCTTTGATCTCAAAAGTCATGCAAACTAATCGTGGTGGCATTAAAGGGACAATAATTATGTTAGTATTTGAAAAAAATTAATTAATTGAAATAATGCAGTAATATATTGACAAGACTGTAATTTAATTCTTAAAACAAATTTAATTAAACAGGGTCCCTCTTAAAGCATACGAAGCCAACAACGCTAGAGATGCCCTCGCAAAAGCAATTTATAGTAAACTTTTCGATTATATAGTAGCAACAATTAATAAAAGTATCCCATTCAAAGCATCTAGTTACTACATTGGTGTTCTTGATATTGCAGGATTTGGTAAGAATTAAAAGTCGAAAGTTTTCAAGCATCTAATAAAAGACTTTTAATAATAATGCTGATAATAGTAATTTATTGTTTTTTTTTTTTTTTTTTTTTTTTTTTTAACAGAGTACTTTAATGTCAATAGTTTTGAGCAATTTTGTATAAATTATTGCAATGAAAAATTACAACAATTTTTCAACGAACGAATATTGAAATATGAGCAGGAATTGTATGCCAGGGAATCACTGAATGTGCCAAAAATTCCTTACGTGGACAATCAAGATTGTATTGGTAAACGCTTTTATGCAATATCTTTTCAATTTAAATATAACATTGAAATAATACTTTCTTATCTCTTTTTAGATTTATTGGAGTCGAAAAACAATGGAATATTTAGTCTTTTGGATGAGGAGTCCAAACTCCCAACGCATAGCTTTGCCCATTTTACTAGCGAGGTTCATAAAGTATGGGCTGGTCATTTCAGAATCACTCTTCCGAGAACTTCTCGTTTAAAGGCACATCGAGAATTGCGAGATGACGAAGGTTTCGTTATCAGGCACTACGCAGGAGGTGTTTGTTATCAAACGGTTGGTTATCTCGAAACTTTAGGCTCACTTTATTTGTAGCAATAAATATGATAATACAGCATAATTTATAAACTTCACTTTACAGAACCAATTTATCGAAAAAAATAACGACGCCCTTCATGCTTCCTTAGAAGGTCTGATTCAAGAAAGTAGTAACAAATTCTTACGAACTCAATTTGCGAATCAATCTTGTCAAAAAGGTAAACTTACCTTTATCAGTGTAGGTAGTAAATTTAAGACTCAGTTGAGTGAACTAATGGAGAAACTGAAGAGCAACGTGAGTATTATTAGATTATTAGTGATAAATAATTAAATTCGTAAAAACACTTGACTTAAACGATATTGCTCCATCCTATTAGGGAACGAACTTTATTCGCTGCATCAAGCCAAATAATGACATGGTAGATCATCAGTTCGATGGTAACAGTGTATTAAACCAATTACGTTGTTCTGGAATGACTTCAGTATTAGAATTGATGGAGCATGGCTATCCTAGTAGAGTACCGTTCCAAGAACTATATAATATGTATAAATCGTATTTGCCCCCAGAATTAGCTAAACTAGATCCAAGATTTTTCTGCGAAGCACTGCTGCACAGCCTGAAATTGAATCAAAAAGATTTCAAGTTTGGCATAACTCGGGTCTTTTTTAAGCCTGGAAAATTCGCAGAATTCGACAGAATTATGAAATCTGATCCTGAAAATCTTAAAAAGCTCGTAGCAAATGTTAAGAAGTGGCTATTGAGATCTCGGTGGAACAAAATGCAGTTCTGTGCTCTATCTGTGATCAAATTAAAGAATAAGATCGTTTACCGTCGTCAGCATTTGATTATTTTGCAGAAAACTGCACGAATGTATATCGCAAAAAAGCAGCACCGACCTCGAATCAAGGGGGCTGTGAAGATTAAGAATTTGAAGAGTCAACTGGACAAAATGCACGATGCTTCGAATCAGCTAAAAGCTGGTCAAGCAAGGGACAAGTGCATGAATAACATAAATGGACTATTGAAAGAATTGGATGGAGGAATCGCGACTATTAAAAACAATCTAACAATAAGGCCAGAACAAATCGACAAGCTTTATAATGATTTATCGAATAAAGTCGATAGACTTATGACATCGCTGCAGGATATGGTGAAGCAACAAAAAATCGCTGAAGAGCAAGCGAGATTGAAGGAGATTCAACGACAATTGGAGCTCGAGAAAAAGAAGAAGGAAGAGGAGGAGCAGAAGAAACGAGAAGAAGAAGATAACAGGCGGAAAAGGATTAATATGGAGACAAGAAGGAAAGCTGAGGAGGAGCAGAGGCGTAAACAGGAGGAAGAGGATCGTAAAGCTGCATCTGTCCTTCAAGTAAAAATAATTTCTTTCATTATAATATCAATAACTGGTAACACTGTATACTCAAACTCCACTGTTTTAGGCTGAATTGGAAAAGGAAGCCGCAGAGGAGAGCAGATTCCGTGAATTGATCGAGCAAGAAAGAAGAGATCACGAATTGGCTGTGCGCCTTGCACAGGAATCCAATGGTCAATTGGAAGATTCGCCTCCATCCCTGAGAAGGTAATTGTACCATTGTACGATGAAAAGTATCACAGATTAACACATTTTACGTAGAAATTAATCAAAAAATTGCAATCGATATCGATTTTTTTTTCAATCCGGATTATAAAACACTATCACGTTATAATGAAATCTTCTAAACAACGATCTTTTGCCCCTCGGCCATACAGTGATTCGGATGCTCGAGTATCACCAACAAACAACTACAAGTTGACCAGGTATCGTAAAAACTTGTAGACCATCCGCACCGGTGTTCATGATTAACGAACCATACAAAATTGTTTTTCCAGTTAACAAAAACTGCCTGTTTTCTAGTTTCAATGTCATTCATCCTTTATATCAATCTCACAAACTCATATCTTTAGCATGTTACTGGTAGCGTTGTGTATCTAAAAATATCTGATAGTTTATTCGCTAACTGATCTGTTCTGTCTTTTCCGTTATACCTGTCGAGTAAAGTTCGTATTACTGTAAACAGTAAAATCATTTTTACTCTAGGTCGGAGCAAGTACGCAATCATCAAATAGCAATGTCCAACAAGAAGTACGATTTATCCAAATGGAAATACTCGGAGCTCCGTGATGCTATTAACACATCCTGTGATATCGAGTTGTTGGAGGTAAAAAACAGTTATACGAAGCTGTGTTATTCGAGATAACAAATACAACTAAAATGATCTTTCAAACCAATAGGCGTGTCGTCACGAGTTTCATCGTCGTCTAAAAGTTTACCATGCATGGAAAGCAAGAAATCGTAGGAGAACTACGATGGATGAAAATGAACGAGCACCCAAGTCCATTATGGAAGAAGGTATGATAAAAAGAACAAAATTATTAATTTTATATTATTCGTATATATATTAACGTAATATGCCAAAAGCGTGAACAGCAAGATATATTTAAATAATAAATTATTATGTTTCAGCTGCTAAAACAACACCTCGTAACCAAATGAAGCAACCAATTGTCGAGACAATGCAGAGATATTTCCGAATTCCGTTTGTACGAACCAATCAATCCGGTCAAGTGGACAATAATGCCGCGAATGGAAAAAGGGGCTGGTGGTATGCCCATTTTGATGGACAGTACGTGGCTAGACAGATGGAATTGCATCCTGACAAACCTCCTATTCTTCTCGTGGCCGGTAATGCGCTGCTTTTCTCCTCGTAACAGTTGAAACTGACTAATTACCGAATTTTTGGTCATTTACTGTGGTTTTGCAGGAATCGACGATATGCAAATGTGTGAATTGAGTTTAGACGAAACGGGCTTAACGAGAAAGCGTGGAGCCGAAGTCCTCGAGCACGAATTCAATCGTGAATGGGAGAAGCATGGTGGAAAACCTTATGCAATACCAGCTGACCGTAAGAAATGATTTAAAAGAGTCTACTAATATTTTACTCCTTGGCTTGTTGCCTAATTACAGTTATTACTTATTGTTAATTCATAGTGTTATGTTCTAAATTCGTTGCGAGATCTTTAGAGCTTGAATTCCTAAAGTTGAAGCAAAAGTGATCTAGGTTTTATAACAATTTAATTTTAAAAATTGGTAATTTTAACGCATTCATTGTGTTTATAGGTACAAGTTTCCTTAATGATAATATTTATGAGCTTTCTACGTAGGATCTCGATTCACGGGTAGTATTATGCAATTGCTTCCATGGTTTAATTAAACATCTTCAAAAAAGCGATTGTTAATTAAAGCAAAGAATATGCACGGCCTTCGGCCTGCGATATTTAAATAAAAATTCCATATAAATGTATATAGTATAAGTACTATATATATATTATATTTATATTAAATATTTACAAAATGTTAAAAAGAGATATATGTCACTAAGAGACTAATATTTTATATTTAAATTATAGTTTACTCTTAATCTTAATAAATATGTATTCATGCTGAAATGGCGAACATATATAAAAGAAAATGAGTAAGTTAACAGTATATGTTTATTCTCTCGTTCAGAATGTATACCAATACTTTTTGTGAATTTCTCAATAAAGAAATTATGAAAAAAACGTACAAAGTTATTTAATAAAAATTGTTGTTTACACTGTTATATTAAATAGGCAGTAATGACGTTTTCGAGCTCCGGTAAATTAAACATAAATGACCAATCTTCAGATAAGATCAGTCATTATGAACTGACGTTTTAAAACAAAGAATAATTTAACATACGCTAGCGTTAAATTGTTGAAGAAGGTGGAGGTGTCCAGCCCCCAAAGGCATCTTCTAACTCCTGTGCGATCGTTAAACACAAACGATCTTGAAATGGTGCTGCAATCACCTAAATAAAAATAAAAATGATTTGTTATCAATTTAATAATTTGCAAATTTGCTTGTGCTGATATTTCACTGTCTTTCTTTAATAGCATTATTTAATGGAGAAATTGTATTCACCTGAAAACCTAGAGGCAAACCTTTAGAACTAAGGCCCGCAGGTACATTCGTAGAAGGAAATCCAAAAATGTTCCATAGCATACAATAAACTATTCCTGTATTAGTCAACGGCACCGCAAATGGTGCTTGCGCTGTATAAGGATATGTTGGGTACAATAATACGCCATCTTCTCCAAGCATGTTCTGTCAAACGAAAAAACAAATTTGCTTTAAATCCTAACCTTGTTATAAACTCTTAATAACAATGATATTACGAATAAAATAGGAATGTGATAATTTGACATTCATCAAATCTCACTTATTTTTGCATACATTATAAAGCAACTTACGAGAATTTTCTTTCTTAAAACTTCTGTCTCTTCTTTATACTTTTTGATATTTGACTGTGGTATCAAACAATTTGTTTCCTGCATGAATTTAACATATATAGCTGATTTTGTGTACTGTGAAAGACCAAATATTGCCTTGGCTAGTTCTGGTAAAGTTGATTTTTCAACCTGAAAATAGGTTTTACCATAAAGTCAACATATGTATAAAAGTATTTGAGTTTAATGATCCATATTAATTTCAATTCAATAAATAATATTAACCTTTGGATTATCAGGATCCATTAATAATTTAGGCATTTCTTGAATTCCAAAGAACATTGCTACTGCTAGCTCACATATGTCTTCCATCAACCCGAATTTCGTCTATATAATTGAACAGTAAGAAAAAAAAATTAATAACAAATGGAAGAAAACAATTAAATAAAGGTGTGGATAAATGTGGATATATTATGTAAATGGAGTTCATAGATTTCTGTGATTACAATAATGGCATAGTTTAATTATTGATATTTATAAAAAATGTGGTTGACCTTTTCGATTTTACAGCCTCGCGATGATAAGTGATTAGCTGCGTTAGTTATGCTATTCCTCAATTCTGGATCCAGAGCTACTCCTAGAAAAGACGTTGTAGCCTCTTCGAAATGAAAGACCTTGATCTTCTTTGCATCAAGAGGCTCGTCCAATCGCAAATCTTTTTCAGATTTTTGTCCCAAAACCTTCATGGATAGACGCAGATCTTCGGCGAATCTTGTTAAAGGTCCGACGACTAGATATTTCATAAAGAGTGAATTATCCGACATTGGATAATGGCCTCTGATCGATAAGATTCCTACAATTTTTTCCCATTATTTAGTATAAATATTCTCTAGAGAAAAATTCCAGTTACAGTGGCAGACTGGAATCTGGAAAGAGAACAAAAAAGGAGATGTTATATATACCAGGAGTCGGTTTGTGACCAAACACTCCATTCCATAAGGCAGGTATTCGAATCGAACCAGCAATGTCAGATCCAACACCGATCACAGAGGCCCCAGCACCCAGTAGTGCTCCCTAAATTAATGAACATATGTCAAGAGACTATTATTTTCATTTTACTCTGCAGATAGATCATGTAATAATCATTCTTGTTGTACGTATATATATTGAATGACCAGCACGCGCGCGTGAGTTTCTTTTTCTTCTTCTTTTTTCTCAACAGTGTAATTTTACAATTCCTTATTACATTGCATTATTTATTATTGCATGTGGCTCCGACGTTTTGAGGTAAAAAATGCTCTTTATTTCCAAGTGGAGGTGAAGAGCGTGGATGTACGTAGAGAGGATTATAAAAGAATTACCTCGCCACCGGACGATCCACCGGCACATTTGCTAAGGTCATAAGGATTGACGGTCCTTCCAGTAATATAATTGGAGCTGTCGAAACTCGTGCAAAGTTCCGGTGTGTTGGTGATACATAGCGGAATCGCACCAGCATTTTTCAGGGTCTCCACCATATGACCATCCTCGATGGCCTTGATACCCCGACGAACCACGCTACCTACTGCCAAGCTGTGACCTGATAAAAATATAAAATAAGAAAAACACTCTTTTTTATTATACCATTACTTTGCATGCGTTTAAGTATTTTTAGAGATGCTCTATAAAAAAGGACGAAGAACAAAAACCACTTCTGCATATCGTTTTTACCTTCTCTTTTTCGACCACTTACGTCAGTAGGTACGCGTGCAAGTATATAGGTATACGTTTAAGAAACTTAAGTAACTAATTTAAAATTGTAAGAAAACAACATTATGAATCTTCACGATCTAATTTTTCCACGCGTATGATAATTAATCGATCCACTTGAATTCGTTTGTCCCCTATTCATATAATAACTATGCATACTTTCGAGTCGTTCCTTTTTACACTAGTATCAACGTTTTGGAAAGTGTACACGGACTTGCGTTATTGCTACATGCAACTTTTCTTCCTTTTCGTGGCAGCTATCAATTATATATACTTTATGCTATAGCAGAGTGAAAAGGTAAATTGCGCATGCTAGCGTAATATATCGGTCTTAAAGCTTTTTACGAACATCTCAAGATGACTTTCTCCACTCATAGCTACCAAAAGAAATTTTCTGCTGCGTGCTAGTTTTTCAGAAAGTGCGGTATAATGTGTACCAATTGACTCGCAGAGGGACAATACCGAAATCTCAATGCAATTTGTTTTACCTTTGAGGGAGCAGCTCTCCTTTACCGTAATGGGAACACCGAAAAGTGGCTTCTCCTTTTCGAGTTCATCCGGGTTTACTGTTTTATTTCTGAGCTTCTCGTCAGAAATCTTGGCATCGTTCAGGGCAGCCTCGAAGCGATCCTCGACTACCGCGTTCAACAAAGGATTCACTTGCCTTATTCGGTCGATGTAAGCCTTGACCACCTGCTCGCTCGTAACCTTCGAAAACAAAATCGATATAATTGTTAATCGAATCAGCCTCGATCTACACGTTACTTTTTATTATCGCTAGCTCTGCGATAAGTCGTGGCCCACCAAAAACTCTCGTGCAACCAAACTCAAAGAAGGAAGGTACCCGCAAGAAACGTGTTTGGCTGCTTTAAGTGTTAATTGCAACTGTCAGGCACGTGCTTTCGGTCTAAATAAGGTTTCACCATAGTGGGACAGCTATATATGTATTCATGGCGAGAGTATATCGACTGTATATGAATTTTTTGGCTGTCCATAAAGTTTCATCGACTTACTTCTCTCGAGCGAATCTTTTTTGCCAGAGTAGTTGCGCTACAATTGAGCAATTCGTCTTTTGCCAGTGGAATGCGTCCAGTTTTTGGCGAATAGACGTACGGGTGAAAGGCCTTAATAATCACGCGTAGAATTGACTGCAGATAGACGATCAGTCTTAAAAGGATCTCCATTCTTCGCTATTTTTCGATTCAAACCTCGGCTCCTGGGAGATCTGCAATGAAATTTACAATTTTATTCCAGACTCCAAGTTGTGAATCTTTTTACCTATTAAATCGAAGAAAACAAATATAATATTATTCTAACAAAAGTGAAATAGACTTTTGGAAAAAATTTGCCATGTTTATTATATTATAAGAATTCGCGAGAACAGAATATCGATTATGGTAATTGCACTTTACCAAATATTTATTTTCACAATGCTACGAGACTTTTGCCAAGACTGGGTACTCTTTACACTAGTATGCAGAAAAGAATTCGCGAGAATGTGAAAATGCTAACACGCTTTAAGAACTGTTTTTCTAAAGGAATGAAAATAAATTTGTTGCACTTATCAAAACTCGATTAGATAATGAGCATACAATCCTTGGAGCGTATGGACATTTTCTGTGTACACGAAAGGCAGTATCATTGAAAACAATGAACGGAATGCCAGTAATAGCGCGTGTGTACTTTTATCGCTAGTATGATATATACATTATATGTATATTGATGAATCTTTTTAGAAAGGAAAACGGGAGAAGAGCATTTGGCTGAAAGAAAAATGTGCAAATGAATTACGTACAGTTTCGTGACATTTATGAGCAACTAAGACGGTGGCCATCGTAGAGTTATAGACACAAGAGGCAATATTCAAATGATTAACCAAGTAAGCAAGTATTAAGCAAAAGTTGTGTGGAAAGGAGCTTCGAAGTAGAAATGGCAAGACATGGTCAGACGCGGCAAATTCGTTTAACAAGAACTAGCCGAAGGACAGGATCTTTTTTTCCCCATCTGGTTTCTCGCTTTCCATAATTAAACAGCAATCTTATCCAAACGATTTGGAGCACTGAACTCAACCTCAGCCTCGTATTACTAGATTCATTGTCGAGGTTTAATCTTGTCCTTCATTCATCGTATATATAATCTCGGCTCTAGTTCACACGACGTAAATTACTGGAGATCAAGACAGTGCAGCTAAATCGACCACTATGAAAAATTCTGTTACAAATCAACGTAAAAAAAAGAATATTGACATCAGAGATTTATGAATAGATAAGATACTCAGGTGTATATCTGATGATAGTAAGGTCATTTCTCAATGTGTTATAAATCTTGAAAGTTTGCGAGAGAACCTTAAACATAAATCTTTTTAATAGGTATAAGCGAGCAGTGTCGATAATACAAAGAATGAGATTTGACACAATTTTCTTTATGGTGGATGAGTAAAAGCTCACGATTTTATGCTGGAGGGAGCAGCATATAGTAAAATTGTCGGTGAAGAAACGGGTGAAAGAGGACATAAAATTGTTTAATTATAGGAATGACGTCATAGTTTTAGGATGATTTTTGCATTTGTTCCCGTGAGCGTGGGTCTATTATATTGTATCTATATGCGTATATAATTCCTACTGGAAGGTGTACACGCAGAAACGTGGGTCTTGGATGGCCTTTTTCTCGTTTTTCGAGCAAAAGCGTATCGAATAGAAGTATACTGCTGTTACGTGATAACTAGCTTAACCCGATCCATGCTAAGTGAGGTAAAACGCTCCTTCTTAACAGCGCTCGCACACACGCACATAAATGTGTGTATATTGTTACGTGAGCTGCGAACATTCTTTAGTTAAAAACCGGTTGCTACAGATGCAGCTGTTAAATACCTAAATCGTATCGCGAAAGGGGCCACCGCTCTGTGGAAATCCGCCATATTTGGAATAGAAATTCGAACGTTGCATGTACACACATATCTTATCTGCTATATATATATATATATATATATATATATATACTCTACTCGTTACGTGCCAATTGCGTAAACCCAATTGTGCACCGGAAATTCTGTGTCTCTGTTTTTCTCTCACTTTTTCTCCTCACCTAATGGCGATTCCCTTGCTGCTCGTGTCAATGCAACGTTCCAATGCCAGACAAGCTCAAATTCCACGAAATCAAATTAAATTCAATGCTAATGGCGACTAACTACTCCTCTATAATAACGATCTATCATTTCCTTAGACAACACTTAACAATGGGACGAAAATAATCCATTACAGGTTCGGTTTTTCTTTGTCGTTGTTGAAAAAATAATAGCATAATAGATACATAGATGTGTTTTTTAACATGGTTATTAACACTTGGTAACGCGTGCACATCGAATGATCAAAAAATTTGATGATAAATTGATAAAGTATGTTAGATGAGTTAGATAAATTTTATATAAAACGAAAGAAAGTTTAAAGTACCTGATTATTTATAGAGATCGATGAAGATTAAGTGAATGTATAGTTAATTTTAATTATTTTGTTGTCTTTGCGGAGATAATAATGTAAAGTGGTCTCAAAAATAAGAAATTTTGGAGTTATAATTTTAGAATGTTGTACAGTTTAGTCAGGTTAATGCGGATAAAAGGGAGATCGCGGGTAGGCTTTAATTAACAAATGTTTTAGGAATTAGTAGGAGGATGAGGGAAGGAGGGGTGAAGAGAGAGGATAGTTAGTTGCGGTTACTTTCTCCTGCAGCGTTTGTTCCGTTGGACTTGCACAACGAAAAAGGACGATTTAAAGCGAGAGGTGGGCGAAACTCATGTTTCCAGCAGTTGCAATTAATGTATACAGCTGTGGCTCCACTTTAACCAATCGCTGACGATACCGAAAACCTCGAATATTGAATGGAGCATGAAAAACGGCTCGTATGAAATATTTATATATTTATCGTGCAAACTGAATTTAAAACTTTCATGTCAAATAGACCACATATTTTTAATTTATTAGGTCAAATTATACACGAAATTGCAGTTATGATATAGTTATTTTGAGGTGTGGTATACAAACTTGCTGTAAAAAATAGTATAGCGTCCAGACGGCTGACGGGACGCTATCGTATCACCTGGTTATATTATTTAATTAAGATTAGGATTAGGATAGCTCATACTTGATCACTTAACCTACGTAACAATAAAGTGTTACTGCCACAATAATTCCTTATCAATTGTTAATTTTTAAAAGTGCGTGTGTGATTTATATAATTTTCCGAATTATTATTTCTTTCATCGTTGCAGCTCAGTGAAAAGTGGCTTGTTCAAATCATTGGTCAGCATGTTTACGCAAAAGCATCTGACTTTAGGGATGAAGTATCAAGTTACTTGACAAATGACTCATAGTATGTATTTTCTATGATAATAAATTATTGATCTAGCGGATATTCGCAGAACGTGAAATTTAATATTTGCGTGGGATTTTTCCACTCCGTTGTGCCTTGCTGCTTAACCGGTTCGTTCGGGTGAGTGCAGTATACCTGGATTCGCATATTAGCGGAAGCGATCTCTCTCACTCTCCCTTTGTTTCTTAAACAAGTTCATCGATGAAAAAATCTCGAATAATAATTTTGTAATTTGCAATAATTAGCGAATAGTCGGCAAATGATTACGATGCACAGCGGGCACGTGTAATGTATACAAACAGGCGTCAGCGATGACAATACCATGCTTGAATAATCAAAAGGACAAAAAAGACTTGATTCGTAATTTTATCGAAGCTCTGAAATCTATCGCATGAAAGAAAGAAACACTCAGTTTCAGCAAATTTGCGAATATTTTGTTTTTTCGATATTAAATTCTAGCTTTTCTCCCTTCCCGAAGACTTTAACTATTATAAATGGAACTAATTTAGAAGATACGATTTCTCGCTCTGAGGACTCTTCGATCTTGTGCAGTATTTATTTGCATGCAATGTTTCGCATACTGAACGAGAACCCATGAATGAAGGAGTTTAAAAAATGCATGAGATAAACTTGAACTATGACCTGGATGTTACGCGCACGACTACTAACAAGACCCCCCGTATTCTGTAGCTTTAATGAAAATTTTCAGTGTCGATACGGACCCAAAGCTATATATAAAGATATACATTTATCGTTGCACGTACCGATATTTATCATTAACTTCGGCCTAACGATACCCAAATTAATTGATAAGAGTTACAGAGAATAGCCCTAAAAGTTTTTATAGCTTCTATCCAGTCATGTGTATCCCATTTGCTCATACCCTATCACGAAGAGACACACGATGAACACACCTTGCAATTATTATTTATTATCAGATTAAAAAAATCCATTGTATCGATAAAAAATTAATCGGAACAATTTAAGAGTTTCCTTATCAAATTTTTATGTAATTCATTATACCTATCGAGAAATGTACGGATAATCGAAACCACTTGAAAAAGAAATGCTCATACACAATGAGTCTTTTTAAAAATTTATTGAACATTCCGATCAAACGAGCATCCTATAGTTATGAATAGAAATTCCGGCTATTTACAGCAAGCTTAAACTGGTTAAAGTCAGGCTTGAGAATCAATTTGTCAAGTCGAATTTTAAGCTGTACTATTAACACTTGATGAAAAGATATACGCTTGTATAAACATTGAAAAAGGACCTATCGTAGTATAGTGACTCTATTCGAAAACTTTCAAAAGGAACTGATATAATTTTCACTTGTACATACAGAAATAATTTATATGCAAACTTCTCTGAAATATCAATGGAACATAACAAATTGATTTTCCATTATCAATCCTTGTGTCACTCGTACATCAATACGTCACTTAATCGCACATCATTTTTTCTCAGTTTTCCCACCACTCTCTGATTGTGCTTTTTCAAACGAATAGCGAATAAATTTGGCAGAACGTAATTTAATTTCTTTTGAGTTTTGTATAAAATATTTATAGTCTTTGATTTCTTATAAAAATTAAATGACGACGATTTACTGACCGTGGTAAGCGACCACTTGTCTCGTCCACGAATCACTGACCATTGACGAAGAAACATCGGCGGCTGAACGAAAGAACCCTGCTATGGTACCTCGAGACAGGACCCCTCCGCCATCCCCCTCTATTTGTCGCTCTAGCTCCACTTCGAGGACCCTTCCCATGCAAACTGGAGCTCGTTCTCATTTGCAATATCGTCCGCCTACCACTCGACTTTTATTATTATTATTATTCTCTTTAACACCTCGACCAAGAATAATTGCTGGTCATTAAAGCAATCTTCTCGTCGAAAGCTAACAATTTTATAAACAGTTGTTCGTTACTCCGATTATCTTCTCAACTATTCTTTGACATTCATGCCAAATTATTGTCCGAGTTCAAAAACTTGGCCGGTCTGCCACGGTACATTGTACACGATAGTGATCTGAAAAACGTAATTAGCCATATTGTGTCATTGGTTTTGCTATCTCATGATTTATCGTTTTCTTCCGTTATATAGACATTCAGACGATCGTTAGCTCAAAGTTGTCTCGATTATAATGATAAACGCATGCTTCATGCTTATCCTAATGCTCCTAATTATAGTAATATTAATGATGATGACCACATTTTTTAACGAAAATGTAATTTTATTAAATTATAAACGCATATTTAACCATACACGATATCAAATCATTATACGCTTATAATCATTCATCATATTATATTTTCTGTTTCAAATAACATTTATAAAAATCCTTCAGTTAAAATACACACACACGCATCAAGATACTACTATTTCTTAACTTTTTTGTCAAACAAGAAAATTAGTATAAAAAATGATTTTAATGTTATAGAACTATATGAGTTTCTTTGTGAAAAATATAATAATGTATACAATTTTTCATGATTTTCGCTCCCTAAACGATTTAAATTAATGCCAAGGATTATACGTCAAGCATCCATGTTTTATTCATCTTTTATATAAGGTGTAACGTAAGTTAAAAAAACAGCTCATTATTGCTAGAAGCTTTAGAACGGTATTATTTTGACACGTCAATTACGTAATTCAAAAGTGACGCTCTTCCCTTGCAGATTTTCCTGTATAGTTCATTATAATTATATAGATGCGGTGCGATAACGTAAATTACTTTAGATTAGAGATACACAATACGAAGGAGAAATTGTACCACCGAGTCATCGACCATTCATTGAACATCCAAGTCAATATTTTTTTCTAATACTGTATCAATAGCTATGAATAAAAATTACGGCTATTTTTAGTAAACGTCTACTGGTTAACGTGGAACTTAAAAAAATGCAACTTGTGTTGCATACAGCCACTGTTTGGGTAAACAAAAATTTATTAGAGCAAAAACTATTGCTTACTTGGTATTATGATTAGAAAATTTTAGATTAAGGTAAAATAATATACGTATGAATTCAAAATTTTTGCAAATTTATTAAAAAATAGTTTAAATAATAACAATGATCCTAGAACATGTATGTTTTCATTAACTAATGCAACATTTACGGCAAGCAATAAGCTACTAGCGGTAATCTCTGTTATTAATTAACGTCTTGTTTAAAATCAAATAGTTTTAATGTTTTGTACCATTTTGTTGTGGTCTATGTAGAAAATGACTAGTTGACTCTGGCATTCTATACAATTTTTTTTATAAATGATTTTCAAGTGTGTGTCATTGTACCCAAAATATTGTTTGTGGTTTATTCCTTCTAACTATATCTTCAAAATAATATATCGGCTAATATAATTTTGTCGATGTTCTGTATACATTCTAATAGGACGTCGAATACACATAATACATATTCGTTAACATAAAACATGAGTATAATAAAAAAGCTTCTACGTTTACAGTTAAAACGGTTCAATACATAACAATGAAATAAGTAATTTAATAACTAATCAAATGCTTACAAACATATTTTTTAATAAATTATGAGTTTAAAGAGTTTGTAAGCTAATATATTAAATTGGAACAGAACTAAAGGCAACTCGTTCGATTTTAAGTATTGCAAATTGAGAAGCTCTGAAGATATTACGACTAAATGTATTAGTATGAAAATGCGTACTAGTGACGGATATCGATTCATTTGTTAAAATACGTCATATATAAACTAAGCACTTTATATATAGCATATCCAATAACTAAATCAAATAGTTACAGTTTATTCGTTTGCTCCAAAGCTTTTCAATTTTCCAATTTATTGAAAAATGTCCACGGATGTACGAATAAAACGTAAAAGTCTTATTTTCTGCTACACACTAATTGATTGACGGTAATGTCGTTTGCTCGATTCTAGAAAAGCAAACGTATAGAGAAAATCAGACTAAATTTTTACTATCAACCGGTTTCCAACCTCCAAATGCTGACTGAATTTCTCGAGCAACCGCGAGACAGAGATGGTCGCAATTTGGACTGGCAATTATCTAAAAAAAATCAAATTTCAACATTTAATAGCAATTGACTAAGTATTACAGACATAAAAGTATTTTGAAAGAATTAAAAATTATATAGAATAGTAAATATTGAAAAATGATACCTGAAGCCCGATTGGCATATTATTCCTATCAAATCCTATTGGACATTGTGTAACAGGGAATCCTATGGAATTAAATATCATCATGTACGAAACATTGATGATATTAAAATAGAATTCATAGAAATTATGCGCTGGAATAGGAAAAGTTGGATAGATCAGTATTCCATTTTCGCCTAATAGTTCCTGCAGAATAGAAAAAATTTGTTGCGTTACTTTGGGTCGGCTTTAAAATCAATTATTAACAACTCCAATGAAATACGATTACCTGAAATTGATTCTTCAATGAATCGTTTATTTCAATCATTTTCTTAACAAATCTATGCGGTGCACTTTGAGACGTCCTCTTCAAAATACCATAACATAAATTATAAAGCGTATGGGACGAACAGCCAAACATTTGCATTATGCCCTCGACGAAAACGCTTCTCCATTCCTAAAAAAATTTATACAATATTTTAATTATAATCATTTTCTTAAACTGAAAGCAAATATTGTGAAATATTTACGCTAGGATCGCAGCCCTCTTTGCTGAAAATCGTATCGGCTCCATCCAATTCTAACAGAGTCGTAGTTGCAACTTCCAAGCCATATTTTAGGTCAGGTATATCAGCCTAAGAAATCAATGTAATAAAAACATACCAATAATCATCAATATGGAAACTACATTACAATGTTATGCAACGACATTAGATGTCTTATACATTAATAAAAATGAGGTTATTCACCTTTTTTACTTGAATTTTGTAAGTGTCTTCCAGATATTCTTTCAGTTTACGAATCGCAGACTTCATATCGGAATTAATCTTCTTTGTTATGCCAGAACCACCGTCTCCTTCCATATAAAAGAATTTTAGATCTTTCATTGAAACCTGGGGAATAATTTTTAAATAATCAGCACTTAATTGCAAATGTTTTTGTAATAATATGAATGCGGATACTTTCGGGAGTAATGCGAATAATATGATAAGATAAAAGTAATAAGTGAATTCGAAGGTACGAATATAACCTTTTGTTCCAAACGTTGGATAAATGTTGGTGATTGAGAAATGACTTTCAAAAGAAGTAAAAGATCCTCGGCGTATCGCGTCATTGGTGATATTGTAAAGAAATTGTTCCAATTTTTGTCTGTACAATCTGGCATGTGACCCACCGCGGACACCCAACCTTGCAAAAATATTTTCTTCCAGATTAATATCTCCAGCTATTGGAGAGACGAAGCTTCGATTTCGTGGAAAAACTCATATCGTTGGACCTAATTTACCTGGCGATGGTTTGTGACCGAATACACCGCAAAACATTGCCGGAAGCCTGCCCGAACCACCAATATCCGATGCCAAACTCAGAAGCGATGAACCAGATCCTAAGAGGGCAGCCTAAAAAAATATTTTAATATAAAGCTCGTTTGAGTCGCCTTAGGGCTGTCTCAGGGACAACCACGCGCTTAATCATTCGTGTATGTGTCAAGGTGCAGGTACACGGCGCGTGAAATACACGTGCGGCGCGGACTTTGGGTAGGGCACGCGGCGTGTCCACTCCACACGTTTCACGCGCCGTGAGTGGTAAAAATTAAAAGGGAGCAACCCAAGAATAAACGCTATTTTTCCAGCCTAAAAAGAGGATATCAATTAAAATAATTCTACTTAGTTTAGTTTGGCATTGATGCAATATATCATTCTGTGTTTGAAAGCTAGTGATATGTAAATATCCAGGATGGTCTACGACAGTCCGCTATAGTTTTTACTTGTTGAATAAACTCTCGCTAAATTACTTTTTTTATACAAAAAAACATCTATTGAATAATTTAAATTGAATCTGCTGTAGTTTATTTTATAATTTAGCAAAAAGTAAATAATAGCCTAAGGTAAAAAGTCGTATAGTCGACATAAATAAAATTTTGAGACAAAACACAAACGACAATTTAACATAAATTGAAAAATGTGCATTTCCAATTCCGATATAGATCCTAGTCATGTTGGAGCAAATCTTATTGTATCAGAATGCAGTACATTATATTCTCTATCGACAGAATTTCGAGGGTAAAGTATGATCTTACCTCTCCACCAGAGGAGCCTCCAGGTGTTTTTCTAGTGTTATAAGGATTTCTGGTGATACCAGTGACGTTGTTATAAGTCTCCCAGAACATACACATTTCAGGCGTGTTGCTGACCAGTAGGGGGATCGCACCTGCCTCTTTCACTTTTCTCACCACATGTGCGTCCTCTTGCGCAATCGCCCTTGTCTTCCTCTTAACTCCGACATTGTGACTCAATCCTGCAACCAAAAGTAAAAAGAGAAAAAATCATCATTCGAAGCATTACATTTCCTTACGGAATAAAGATGACCCTCGATTAGCGAGTACCACCAATATTGTCTGAACGTTAAACAAAAAAGCGAACTTGTCTCGACAAACGTTTGCTTAACCATGAGAATTACGCGAATGAATTTAAATTTAAGGAAAACACTTATCGGCCATCCAACATTTTTCGTAAGAGAGCGTGTTTGATATTTAATGAAACAGCTCGGACGTCCGTTTCTAGGATTTTCCATTGAGCCACTCGACAAACGTTTGTTCGTCAGCGCAAACGTAAATATTATGTCGATGATCATACATATGAAAGTCTCTTTGAACTAGCGACACGAGTAGTTCTTCTCTCTCTCTCTCATGTCCACTCGGTTGAAAACGCAAAAATGCATCCCGCCGCGTTAAAGCCCTCTTACAATAACTTATAGCTGATGAGCATACATGAATTTCTAGACTCAGGACAAGAAAACCTTGAACTCGTTGCTCAAGCACGCAAAAAAACTGGTTTTCGGTCCAGACGGTCGTTTATTCATTTTTTCCATTACACAGAGACATTAAAATGCTAGATGCTTTGTTTGTACGTTAAACCTTGTATACATAGTCCGGAATCGTGATAATTTTTTAGGATATAAAAAAAAGTTTTATGATAGAAATTCAGCCTTCCTTAATCCCGACTATTTTTTTGTGTGTTATCCGAGTTAATTTTAGAATCAAGAAATTGTTCATTTCCATGCAGAAATAATCCTTGATTCTCATTAATTTTTAATACAGTATCGCTAGAACCGCACAATTCAATTGTTTACACAGTATAATTACGTGTAATGAAGCATTCGTGATCAGCCGTGATAGAATTAGCGAATAGTTACCGAATCTATATTATTCGAGAAAACTTTCATCGACTTCCTAGGTGCAATAAAACGTCAGAGTGTAAAAGGTCTCTCTGAAAACGAACGTGAATAATTATTTTTTTATCGCGGTGAAACAAGAAAATAATAATAACTCACTTAATATTTCAATATTGATATATTTTATTATTCCAGGATGCAATTAATTATTGATCGCGGAAAAAAATTGAATATGTACTTTTCACGCGTTTCCACTTTCCTTGTTATAAATTAATATTTTTTACAAAACTCTCGGCAATGCAAAAATACAGTAAAATACGTATGAGACCAATAACAATAATTGCTTGTCGTGCTGTAATTCCTGTCGCTCGTGCTTCAAGTCTCCTACACTGTTCTTTTTCTTTTATATTATTTTCCTGAGAATCTTTCATGACTTCGATAATAACCGGACTAAATGATAACCTACAACGTAATAACTGATCAATCGACAACTTCATAAGCTACATTCATTCCATGCTAATTATTGTATGTGTATTTTGATGCCTGTCTAATAAACGATAATGAAGCTTTTTAGTTGACACGCAGCATTTGCGTAAACATCGATAAAAAATCTTCTTGGGACGAATCAGTATTTAGAAGAAGACCTTATTTAACTTATAGAATAGAAAAAACGCAACCATTTAATGTCTTTTCACGCTGCACCAAGCATACATAGTTGATCCAACATAAATAGTTCCCCTGTTTCAACAACATTCATATACCAATTCCATGACCAAATCTCAAGGATTGAACCATTTGAACAAATTATAATTAATATCTCCCAGAGTATCTTCCTTCATTTTGTAATTCATAAAACATCGTTAAAAGTAAGTTTCTGCAGTCTCTCTAATTGCAAAAGAAACAACTATCCTTTTTTAGAATATAATGTAAACAAACGAGTCCAGTTTGTCAATTATCAAGAGAGCACTCTATATAATATATAGAACTAGAAAAGTTTTCTTAGAAAGTGAAAATACAGACCTTTAAGGGCTATGCTTTCCTTAACAGTAATGGGGACGCCCAATAACGGTGTTTCTTTGGCTAGCTGTTCTTGGGTTTTGACATTCGACCTAATTAGGGCGTCGACTTGACGGGCTTCCTCCAAAGCGTCCTCGAATCGTTCATCGACTATTGCATTTAAAGCGCCGTTTACTTCCTTACATCTGGCCACATAGATCCTAATAATCTCCTCGCTCGTCACCTGACACATCCATGACATACAATTACATAAAGAACGCAAATCCTTTCTAGAAAAATAATCCATCAAGCTTACCGTTCTTTCTCGTATCCTTTTGGCTAACTCACTGGCAGGAAGCAGCAACAGCTTCTCCCTGATTATCGGTACTGTTCGTTTTCTCTCCAATAGGGTCCTCAACCTCAAAATCGGTATAACAAAAATACCAACGAAGGAAAAGAAGCCCCGAACTATCAACCTTGCCAGTTTATCAAACATTTCCTGAGTAGCACATAGAGAGAAAGAGAGAGATCACATGAATTGTTAAATCTATTCTAAACTCTGTACCAAATAAGAGGGAGATGCATGGAAAATAAATAATCGAATAATGTCTTTCCTGGATTTCCGATAATTTAGGCAGATAAACGGAAACGCAGGCGAGAGAGTTTATTTGTCTCCCCGTTGCTCGACCATGCGTTTCTCTTTTCCCCGAATAACTCAAAAAGAAAGTTTTGAATCGATAACCGAAAGAAGAATTTTTTATCTCTATTCATACAATATTCAAAATACCGAAGCAGCTTTCCAAGAAATTTTTAAAAATTTATTCATAGAATGCAATTTTCGATTTGCTCACGTTTCTTCATATTTCTTGCATCTTATAATATCAGTTTTTTACTCGATTTACGTAGTATACACATGTGTCGTTTTCGCACGAGCGATCAAGTTTCATAAATTAAGTTGCGAGTGAATCAATGTTATATCTGACAAAAAACTAATTACTAACTAGGATATAAAGACGAAGGTCGATATAGAATACAGTTAAAATGATTGTAGCTAATTCCGCAATTCATGAGCATTAAAATAAAGCATCACTATGTTACATTCATCACTTTCGATCACTGGAAGAGATAACGCAAGTACACGATTGATCATCGAGTCTCGATAAACATAAATATAGCACATCTCCTGCACTGACAATTTAAAGCTAATAATTATCGCTTAATGGATTTCTACTTTATCAATAGACGCGCGCGAAATTTTCTTTTATTTTCACATACGCTCCTTCTGAATTAGCTTCATTTCTTCTTTTTTCTTAATAAATAAAATTTAAAAAATTGTAAGGCACCAAAAAGATGATACAATTTAAGAAATATATACTTTCGGTATATTTGAATTTAAAACGAATGCCAAAGTCACGAGGTAAAGATGAATTTTTGCGGATGCGATAAGAGAAAATGCAGCTTTGAATTGTGTTTAAATAAAGCAATCGAGAGATGATGAACCCGTGCACGATAAAATAGAAGCGATATTCGTGTTTATCAAGCTCACTTGGTTTCGGTTAACAATATTATGAAACACGATTCATGCAAGTTTTAACGCGCACAGAAAACTACAGGGAATATAAATAAAAAATGCAAACTGCAATTTATCACGTTTAATCCTTATGGCAAGTTTCTCATGTGGAGAAAATAACAAAATATATAGATTTGTCACACCACGTACAACTGCAAGTTTAAAGATCAAAGTATCTTCGGATGGTACGAAGACCACGAAGACTTATCGAGTAGACACGATTGTAGAATTGCCAAAAGTGCACGTCATTTTGAAAGCCGAGTCGACCGAACTGGCATACTAAATCGAACGATCGAATGTGTGGTACACTTAAATCAAATTAGTAGTCTTGGTGGGGCATCTCAAGAAATCATGCTTTAGAATTCTCCCGCCACTCATTTCCCTCTCTTCATTTTATTCTTATTTTCTCATTTCCTCCTCCCTCTTTTCCTTTTCCACTCCTGTTCACAATCCCCCTCCTCCATTTCTAACGATTAAGCGCTAACGAAACAAACGTACAATAATACACAAAATTATCGATATAACCCATATAAAATAAAAACTGTAAATATTTATACTGCATAATTTCAAATATTACGTTATTGGAATTTTAAACGAACCGTTTTATGAAGAGTTTCTTTGAGAATCAAAACCCTAATGAATAAATAATTAAAAAAGAAAGTTTTTCCTGCCCTAGTCATTAATTTCATTTAGAAACTCATTACCACACACTGAAAACAAAAATTATTTGATAAAAATAACTCATTAGTTGAATATTCTTAATGAAATTATTCACTTGATATTCGTAAACTTTACTTTAAATAGATTACAATTGTTTTTACTGAAATATATTGTTTTGAATATTCAATCAGTTATTTGTTAAAACAACGTAAATAATTTCATTTAGGCTATCCAATGCAAGGTTTATTCGAATCAATTTTTTTTTATCTGCGCACGTGTAAAATCGTTCCATTAACGGGCGTGTTTTGCGGGATAACTTACGCAACAGTTTGTACTTACTATAATTTTGGATCTCGATGCAGATTTACGACGATTCTTTTTAATTTTCGAAAGGAAACAGAATTTTCATGATGAGGTGAGGCACAGCTATGTGATTCCAAGTCCAACAAGTGTGAGCAAAAGTAGCTGGCGTGCGTTATCGGTGCATTGCAGGATCGAAGGAGACTCCGGAGCTAACGTATAAGCAAATGAATTCACAAAGCAATTTATATGGTATGGAAATGCGATGAGCCTTTGCGAGGAGAAACGAAGGAAAATGTGTTAAGTGATTGAGTAATAATCGGTATAGTGTCGCTGCCACCAGTGGTAGGAGAGAAGCATCATCTTCGACAAGGTATTCCATTCCAAGAGGACACCAAAGGAAGGGAGAATATTTCTCACTTGATAGCTCTCTCTCTCTCTCTCTCTCTCTCTCTCTCATCATTCTCTCTCGACCAATCCTAAACCACTCACGAACAAAGCATTTTCACATTACTCTCTGCTTCAATTCTAATCACTCCTCTCTTGTGCAGTAAAAAATATACATATATACACATACTGACAATTATAATCCGAGAGAATTTCCTAAATCTATCAGAATTTACTAAACTGTTGCTATTTTGTCTGAAAATTACTAACCATAAAAAATAAACACAATATTAATTATAACATTACTAAGAATATTATTCTAGCTATCGTTATTTTTTATCTTAAATTTACATTAATGTTACATTAAAATGATTCGCTTACCTAAAAATTTACGTTCAGATTTTAACTATTTAAATTTTAAATGACAATGAGTCGGACGATGATTTAAATTTTAACGAGTAATTTACTTGCAGCTTTAAAACCTGAACTTCATTCTCAGATCTTAAGATTTAACTTATTACTTTGAAAGTATGATAAAGAATAATCAAGAAGAATTTTTTCCTTTTTAACTTTCATACCTTGTTTTATTAAAAGGGACATTTGAATATTGTGTCGTTTTCGATTATCAAAAATTCAAATATGTTATATAGTAAACTTGAAGATTTTTTTACTATTTACATAGCAATAAAAGAAAATTTATTGAAATATAAAATCCAGCATGTGATTATATGAGACTATCACCCATTTAAAAGACATTTAATTTTGGAGTTGATGCGATTGATATTAACTGATGTCATTACCAGTAGGGAGAATGTAAAAAAAAATTAGTAGGGTGAAAAGTTTAGTTGTCACGGCCACTCATTTATTTGGCATTTGCATGCTCATGTATAAAACAACTTAAAAAGATTCAAGAAACATAATTTCGAGAGAAAACAAACGAAAGTTGTCAGCAATAAAGGATTTGATGTGTTACGCGACAGTGAGATAAACATTACGCAATAAAAACTTAAAGTGGTATATTAATTTGCTTTACCAGCAAATCCATTTTTTAAAGTTTACGTTTGAATGAATGCAAAATTATTGCATAACTATAGCTGCCAATTACCGTACAGTTCGTGGCACAGATTTTCCAAAGTTCATCAGAATTTTTTCTAAGATGTGATGTGCATAAGTACAGAAAATTATACTAAAAATATATTATTTGAATCAAATGACAGGCAAGATGCAGCCAATTAATTGACGTTGTTGGTAAGTTTATCAGTACTGTTTAACACTTGATTTCAATAATTTTTTTAACAATGAAACACACGTTTGTCGTTTATAGTTGAATCGTTTTCATTAACACTTTCCGTAAGTATAAATTAATATAGATATAGATTAAGTTACGGCTTGTTTGAAGAAAAAAAATACTTGTGCTATTAAAATTGAAGAAAGGTCAAAGCTACCAGTTAGAGACTATACATTTGTCTTCCACGTCATGTAGAAAAGATCTCAGTCCTATTAAAAATTTCCATTCAACTATGCATATTATCTCGTGAAAGATTTTACGTATAAGAAAGGTTGCCAGAAAATCTGTTTTAAAAAGAGCATAATTTTGCTTTTAATTTTTATATATCTTTTTGGACTTCAAAACGCTCTCTATTTAAATTCAGGGCTATTTTCTGGCAACACAACGTACAACGAAGGGTTGCAGAAGTTATAGAGTTAATCAAGGATTATATCAAAAGTGAAGGTATAAAATAAACTATGAAATGTACACTGTTCAAATCAAATATATTATTAATCATATAAAATTTTCTTTTCATAACTTCAACTATAATTGTTCAACAACATAAACGATCCAAGCGAACGAATATTCATTTTTGGAGCATATGTATACTATATAATAATTCATTTCAATAATAGATTCAATCTACGATGTGTTTATAATAATAAAAAAAATATAGGTTAATTGCCAATTAATCCTGAATCTAATATTAAAATTTCTAACTAATGATTTTTTACAAGCGCTTCATGAAAATAAACAAGACTTCATAGTCTGTATTAATGAAAATTTCGTTGCTTGCTATCCAGATCCTGACGATAGTATTGCTAATAGCTGTATACGAAATATATACTATATATATATATATATATATATATGTATATGTATATGACAGAGGAAATAGAAATATATAATGCATACAAAATTCTTAGTTCTACACCTCTAAAAGCACTTAACACGATCGTACTCTAAGGCGGTTACGCTGCGTTAAAATATTGAAATATTACATATAATATTACATAAACTTACAGTCTTATTCTTATTATATACCAATGATTAATCAAAATTTTGATGAAACGCAATAACCAAAAATAACACGTTCAAACTTTAATTATCGGAATACATCAAGCTGATCTTTTCACTGAAAATATATAATAAACGTCTGTTAATATACACAATAATTCAACGTATTATCTACGGATCACAAAATAGTGAATACTGATCATTCAGTAACTTGCAGATAATATTTAACACATTAAGCGCGAAATAATTTTGGTGGATAATATTGCATCAGATATGTATTACATAATACTATCCTCCTTTATTATCTTTTTAAACAAAATTCCCTATTTTATCGGTCTTAATGTGTTAATTCATAAGATATGTATAAATAATGCTTACAAATGTGAAAATGATCATAAAGCTAATAGATATAGAGAGAATTGAAGGAGATAGCGTTTAATCTCAATAATCGAGTCTATTTTTACACGAACAATAAATTATTTCAATAAACTATTAAACACGTATAATGAAGAGTCAGAGCCGGTTACAAAATTTCCATTCTTTCAAAAATTAGTTTTCTATCCAATGACTCATTGTCATTCTAACACTCTTGTGCCCTATAGTTTCGCTTTTTCTACCAACCTTCTTCATATGAAAATACCTAAAAGAAATATTTGATCTTTGTTTCTATCGCTTATATAGCTATATCTGGTTAGATAATAGGACACTTACAGTTATTACAACTCACAAAATTTTGTTTTATTAAATACATGAAACGGTAAGCAATAAGTACGTTTGTTTGATAGGAAAGCAAACAATCATAAATTAAAACTTTTCATATTTACAAAGGTGATAATTTTGATTTTATCCAGTTAAATATTTTCACAACTAATTATCCCAGACAAAAAATGTCAAACAAAAGCTTTAGAGCTTAGAGGGGGATCGAGTTTTGTATTAATTGTTCGACCTTGGAAGGTATACTAAAGGAAACTTTAATGTTACCTTGAGTTTGTCATAAGTAAGCCTTTATATTTTATATTATATACTCTTGTAGCTTATCTCAAGCTCTTTCCTAAACAGTATGTTACTCTAACATTTCATTAAGACTTTCGTTAAATATTTCGATTTCAAAGTAGAAGTAGCTAATTGACTATGCGCATGTATGCATGGCAGTCGGGTACACAATTTTGACCGAACACACGCATCTATATGCAATTTCAGATAAAAATATAAATATGCCATTGGTTGGAATTCTAAATTAATATAACTTTTTGCAAAAAGCTTTTACAATGTTCTATAAGAATATACAATATAAAAAAGAAGGTTCGATTTGAAAAATTCAAGAGCCTACATATTTTCTTCAGCATTCCTGTCAAGGTCAATCCAATAATGCCAAGTTACGCCACCTACCGAGATGTAAAACTTTTGTTTCTATACGATTATTATGTTTGAAAAGATGTTAGAATAGATCAATTAAAATGAAACACACTCCGTATAAGAGAAAAGTAAGTGTTATTTAAATCATGCTATATTGCATTTCAATAAATTTACTGACTATGATAAACAAAATATCACCTGTTTCCATAAAGTTTCGCTGTTATCCAGTGCAAACTTTTAACCAAAAAATATGTCACATATAGTAAAGCTGTTGGTAGAAATTAATAGTAGCCTATATTGTAAAGTTACTCGACGACAACAGCGACAGCGATGACATTTTCGACGATTTCCCGGTCTCTGAATGCCCTTATATTTATTAACATCCGTGTCAAGTCTGTAGATTTAACAGCAATTATTAGCTACGAACTTTCTTTCTGGAAAGTTTGTGCATCCAATAAATTATAATTGACGAGGAAAAAATATTTGATTTCATAGAAATTGCTATAAAGAAATAAGTATTCTGTAATCTGACCTAAATCAGATATAGCTATTTTACAAAAGCCCACGTTATCATTTCTCACCCTCCTTTCGCGTTTTAAGATAGTACATCTTTTAAATATATCATTCATTGAACTTTCGAATTACACGAGGTGACTATATTAAAATATAATTTTATTCTGTAGTGAATTATTTATCGATCAACAAACTTACGTCGGTCGGTGAAACGTTATACTAGCATTGACTCGCGACGAAGCCACGTCATTTTTAGCAATATAAATTGATTAATTACTTTATATATGCACATAACTGTGATAATGATAAACAGAAACTAGGCAGGTAAAACTCTTTGGAGGATGTAAAAAGTGAGGCACAATTAAACCATTCATCGAGCTTCCTTGGCAGTTAATTTTTCAATTAACTCTTGTAGAGGAGCTAATTCTCTTCTTTCAATTAAATTGAACTCCTACAATTAAGAAAGTTTGGATATTACTTAATCTTGAAAAAGTCACAGATTCGATTTTAGAAATGTTGTTACCTGTACAAAAAATATGAAATGCTTGAACGACGTATTTAAATGTGCCTCTTCTCCAAGCTGTACTACTTCAGTAAAATGTTGGTGATAAATGTGTGCATATACTCTAAATAATCTCTTGAGTATTGTCTTTGCAATTGACAAGAAGTTTTTTGGAAATGGAACTCCTAAAATATCAAAAATGATTAAATTGCAATTATACCCTGGAAAATATTGTTTAAAACATTAGCTATTTACCAATTTTAGAAGGAAACAATGTTTCGTCATCTAATTGGTCTTGTACCCATGTCATTAAATAATCAATATATTTTGGAGCAGAGCATTTTATAGGTTTCTTGACAGTATGACCGTCAGCCCAATGGTACTCATATTTTGGTCCCGCAGACATAATTGGACAACTTTCTTCTGTACAAAATTCTGTGATGGTGCCATACAACATGTTTATTTGATTAAAAAAATCAACCGCTATAATAGAGAAAGAAATAGATAAAAAAACTGTGTTATTTTATGCCAATTGCTTGTAAATAAGGTAGGCCAATTTAATTACTGTTAACTGCAACCCATTCATTTAAATCTTCTCCTTCAGGTAGCATGACAGCAAGCCTAAGATTCCCAGATCCAAGAGTAGCTGCAGCATGCTTCATCAAGTCGTATTGATGAGTTCCTTCAGGAATATTCTTCTTCGGTTTAAAAGTCTTTGAAGACCTACTTCCGCTTTAAAAAAAAAACAAAAAGAAGAAATAAGAAATTATTTAATATGTATAAATTTTGCTCTAAAAATATTATTTGGCATTCCACATGCACAGTATAATTTCTAATTGCATAAATAAACTATGCAGTGTTATTGTTGTGAATGTTTTATTTACACCTGGCAATGATTTAACCAGAGATCATCAACAAACACTGAATACTAAATGTCTATTGTTGCTAACAATGAAATTTTATTGACTGAATTCACGGAACATATAATCTCGGTAAACAGCTGACTATTATTCGTATTTTCTTAATTCGATCGTTTTCTCAGCTGCACTACTTTTTTGTCGCGATTGAAGATAGAAGGGAGTACTAAAATTACATTTTTAAACATTTCTAAGAAACTGCTGTTTTAACAAAGAATACAGATCTTTAAATTGAACTATAATTGTTTTATAATAAATGACTTAACATTTAATAATTTTGTCTTATTTTGTCAAATTATAATGTTTTAACAACCTATATTAACCGCATCAAGCATTGATTGCAATAAGATTTGTGGGTATAAAAAATATGGATTAATGCACACACTTAACACTTACAATAGGAAGCTCATTGTGTTGAAAAGACGGATCTTTCAATTAAAGTTACACTTTTATGATACAAGAAAGATAAACTTTACAGAAGCGCGCATAAATTTTGTGTTTTCTTGTATTTTTCTTGAGCCTATCTATAGCGAATGAACGTTACAAGACAGGTTACAGGTTTCAGATTGATTGGGTTGAATACCGTTTTTTCTCTTATAAATATATATCGTACGTAAGATAAATTTTATTCGGTTTCAAATTGCTTCAATTCGTCTTTCGTATCACCAACGAACCACAGCGAACCACGGATTTGGCATAAGTATGATCTTCTGGGCTCTTTCACAGGACTCTTGTCTTGTGTGCTGTGCAGTGTGCTGTGCTTGGTTCTTCTCTTCGGGGCAGTGGGCACTTCGAAGTTCGGAGTACTTCGGAGTTCGAAGCTCGGAGCTCGGGGCTCGGGCTGCAGTGCCTGCAGTGTGCAGTCAGTCAACAGAGTTGCCAGAAACGGGTTATTTCTTTCCTTTCCGCTATGACTTACCTGTATTATGTAGGGAGAATGGGACATGTGGTGGGGAAGGAAAATGACCCGCCTCTGGCAACTCCAAATCGATGTTCTGTACAGTTCACAGTTGGTCATTCTGCCTGCACTGTCGTCTCTCACTACTCACGTCACGTCACCGCCAGTCACCGTCATCCAGCATTCCAGCCTTTAACCACGTCGACTACGGTAACAGAGGACGTCACTGTAGACGTTTATGAAACTTTTAAAGTAATAATTTAATTTTTTTAATGTATGCAGATGAAAATCCGTTATTTATGAAAATTTGTATTTTCGGTTCGTACCGATACCGAAAATTTCCTTAAAATTACAGAATACGGGGTCATGTGTTACAGAATTAAAATACCAGTCTATAGTGAGCGCTGAGCAGCAAGTTGCTGGCCTGGTCCGCCTGGTATAGACAAGCATTCAAGCATATGATAATTTTTTCGTTTTGTCCATTACTCACAGCAGTCAGCACTGTGCTCAGTCTCCAGAGCGCCGTGCGCGACTAGCTTTTCAGCTAACTTCATTCAATTTCCCAGTGTGCTGAAATGTCGGATTTGGCATCCCTGCTGCCAAGATAAAAGCAAACATCTGCAATATCTGCATTAATCTGCTTTTATATTTTTGTAGGGGATGTTGCACCCTTTTAGCCAAAAGTGTGTAGATAGTAGATACCTAATAGAAATTGCTTACCGGGGTGTATTTTGTTTGGATACACCCCTTTTAAGCTGAGATCAGACTGATGGTAATACTTATACTGATCATAGCATACAAATACAATAGAATTTAAATTTACTATCATGGGCGCGTAGTAGAATATATCATGCTGGATTATGCAACTGTTTTTAGAACGACCTTAGAGATTTCAATAATAACCAAAATAACCAAATCGTTAATCGGTTTTATACAAAAATATTAATCGGAGAAATTTGGTTGCTCTTGTATAATTTGGCGCTTCAAAGATTGTTCTTTTATCCAGATTGAGGTACCTGATTTGGAAGTTTGGAACGTCGTAGTAATAATTTTATGCGCATGTACTATTAATACATGTCAGGTTTTTCGTGAAGGCAAAATATTTTGGCTTTCGGGGGGTCCAAATTAAGTTAAAATGGTAAGCTGTCAGATTTTTTGAATTAATATTTTTCGTATAATTCAGTACTAAGAGTAACTACAATTAATACAAAATTATTTAGAGCAATTTATTTTAATTTGATTATTGTAAATGTTCATTTAACCTATTTCAAAACCAAAACGATGTTAACCAGATATCAGAATGTCGAAATTGTAATGATACATACTTTTGTTCTTAATATATATCAAATATATTAGTTATATTATTATTTTTACAGCACAAGTTAAAATTTTCCCAAAGAGATAAAGTTAAAAAATTCATAACATTTACACAAACAGGAGAACAGACTGCGATATTTTGCTTGGCTCAAAATGATTGGAAATTAGATTTGGCAAGTGATAATTATTTCCAAAATCCAGAAGCATATTTTAAAGAGCCAAGAAGTTCAGTTGATAGAAAAAAACTTGAAATTTTATTCAATCGTTACCAAGGTAAATAAATCGTTATTTCAATTGTACTTTTTTTAATGATATATATTAATGCTTTTCCAGATCCTACAGAACCTGATAAAATTACAGCAGATGGAATAATGAAATTCTTAGATGACTTAGGTTTGAGTCCTGAGAGTAAACTAGTTTTGATAATTGCCTGGAAATTCAAAGCCGAAACACAATGTGAATTTACTAAAGATGAATTTATGAATGGAATGGTGGATTTAGGGTAAAGATTCAATAAAAACTAGTACAGTTAATACTTAATGATAATAAAAAGTTAAATAATTTTTTTTAGAGTGGACACAATAGACAAGTTGAAAATTCGTTTAAACAGTTTAGAGAATGAAATTAAAGAAGCCCAAAAATTTAAAGATTTTTACCACTTTACATTTAATTATGCCAAGAATCCTGGTCAGAAAGGTTTAGATCTTGACATGGCAATTGCTTATTGGAATATTGTTCTAGAAGATAAATTTAAGTTTTTACAGCTATGGTGTCAGTTTCTACAAGTAAGAACATAATTCTTTCAATCAACATTAATGAACAATGTTTTAAATAATACAATTTTTGAACCATTCTTGTTCAGGAGCATCATAAAAGGTCTATTCCAAAAGACACATGGAATTTATTATTAGATTTTGCTTTAATGATAAATCCTGATATGAGTAATTATGATGAAGAAGGTGCTTGGCCTGTGTTAATTGATGATTTTGTTGAGTGGGCTCAACCCAGAGTACGACAATCTCTCTAATATCTCTTACTGACACAGATTGTCTGAAAAATTTTATTTATTTAATTACTAGGAAAAAAATCATGAAGCAATCTTCACTTTAACTATATTTGTTGGAACATTTCAAATATATTGCTTTGTACTTAGCATGGCCTCTAGGAGTCCTTTGAAGAATGATTTTTAAATCAATATTGTGTAAGTGTTTATGTAATATTTTGCTTGTAACTGCTCTCTTAAATATATTAATATTAAGATTGACGCATAGCTAAATTTACAGTACAAAGCAGTATATGGAGATGCATGTTACATTTTAAACATGGCAATAAAACACATATTGCTCAATTACTGAAGTTACAGTAAATATTGAATTTTTTTTTCATGTTTGTCACTTTTTTTTGGTAAAAATCCAATTGAAGTCCAATTTAACAATAGAAATTTATGAATATGTAGATAGTAATTTCTAGATATAATGCTATTAAAAATGTTATAAAATTAATATCTTTGAACTATGCTAATTTGTAATATACATATAAAAAATCATAAAGAGAAGAATACTGTATTTTAAAACAAAAAATTTTCATACAGTAACATTGTCATAATATTTAATAGTTACATGAAAATTTTTGTTCACTACTTGTAAATTTAACCGAATACTATTACTAGGAAGTGCACCACTCAATAATGTTGTATTTTGCAATTTATATAGTCAAATATGCAATATTAGAAATAGATATATATATATATATATATATATATATGTTATGAATCTAATTATTGTGCTTCTGTTGAAAATTCAGTCATAATTATACTTAAGTTTTCTTCATACATAAAGCTTACCAGGAACAATTGATATAATTGACCCATGTTTTGACCTTTGGAGGTAGTGGAAGAAGTTAAAAATAAATGTATATAATGTAAATAAATGTATAATATAAGGTTAATTTACGTATAGATTAAATTGACTGATAAAAATAAAGAAAACATAACAGCTCTTTTTGTTTTGGTTATTAAAATAATATAAAAATAGTTTACTGTCTTTGTTATCTCTTCCAAATATACAGGATCTAGTGATATAATATTTATTAATTTCAGCTTTTTAAGATGTTTCACATTTACATAAAGAAGCTTTTGTTGTGCAATGTGATGGTCGTTGTTGATATAAGAAAGCTAATTCGTATTGATCAGCTTTTATAGTATAAAAACTGTAGAAAATATCTTCAATAAACCATTTGCATAATAAATCTAATTTATCTATTGTTGTCTGCAAACGGATTAAAAGATGTATTAAATGAAATACTACGAAATGGAAATTATTATTTTACCTGAGCTACTACCAGACCACGATTTGGATTTTTAATTGCACCATGGCTATGAGAATCGAATAGTGTTACCTATAAGAAAATTATACGAAGTATAAAGAGCAATGTTTTTAGATCACTGAAATAAATAAATAGATCCACCTTATAAGTAACTTCTTGAAAAATGAATAATACGGTACGGCTGCATGTTATAAGCAGCATAAATAAATTTTTAGATTTTGGTCCTTTGTACCAATCTTGTAGAAACGTTTTTATATTGTGCGAAAGACCTTGAATTTTCTCATGGAATACACGAAACTTCTGTGCAACATATTGAAATTTAAAAAAAATATTCGTTAGTCTCATTAATTTCCATTAATTTACCCATTCTTTTAAAATGCTTAAACATCTTCCCCCATATTTTAAAGCTTCTTCAGTATTCAGACAAGGATGAGGAATCAATCCTTGACTAACGATCCACTCATGAATAGAATTGCCTTCTACAATTGCCTCTGCTATCAAAATATTGAAACTTGGACAATTCTCTATGCTACAAATTAACAATCCAGCTTGGCAAATTCTTTGGGCCACAAGCAGACAGATTAACGTACATGCTTCGCTAACTTTACCAAAACGAATTTAATTGTTATTATAAATTCTTAGTAATAAAAAATTATAATTTACATACTTTCTTGTCCTGGCGGATAACGACTTTGTGAAAACTGTGAATGATACCAGTACACATTGACATGTTTGTTACAAATTTCTTTTGCGTAAGAAGGAAAGCGGCAATTAAATAACGGTGGGGAAGTCATTATTTTTTATGTTTGATTTTCCAAAATACTCTTCAATTTTGCTGGCCACATCATTTTTTTAAATTTATTAATAAATTTACCGAAATTTTCTGCTTTTACATTTTTGATTGCCAAAAGTTAATGAAGTTAGTATCGTGATTATATCGATCTAAAGAAAGTAAGTATACATTATCGAATCGATCTTTAAAAATTGATTAGTTAAAATGATTGGAAAAATTGGAATTGAAACATAAATCTTTAGATCTTCCTATTAACATCAATTCATAAAGAAAAATACTCATTTCGTTCAAAAGATATATATAGTCATCTTTTTCCTAAATGTATTACTCCAAAATACGATCAAAGAAATTTATTAATATCCACGGTACTCATTAACCTTGCGATGCTATTTGGATAGGATATATTTTCAATAAATTTATTAATATGTAGTATTAAAACGCATGTATTTTGCTGATTACATTTTGCGATTGAATTATTATTGTTATCATCATCATCATCACTTCATCATCATCATTATAATTAATATTGTATTAAAATTTTAAAAGAAATATCATTTGATAGTGTTACCTTCATACTTGTGGACTTTACTTGTACTGATTATCTTGGCAGTTTTTTTAACTGCACAAATTTCACAAGTTACGATTTATTTATTTAACTTTAAATTCATTTCCTAAATTTGGCTAAGAATAAAATAGTATTGTCGTAAACACAAGTATATTACACCCAAACGTTTTGAGAAAAACAAACCCACTGCAATTATAGATCAAAAAAATATATATTACATATATGTATGTATGTATATATTTGTATTACTTATTACCGTTCAGCTCTTTAGTAACATCAGTCATGATAATTTGGTAGACTCAGATCTGCAAGGAAAACGTGTTAAAAGATTTTAAGATAATAAAAGAAGACACGATTTACCATTGATCAGAATGATCTATACGAAGCAGGGTATCTTGTTGGTATGCTGGTTATAAGGTACCGCATCCAATGATCCCAGCCTAGTATTTTTGAAATCTCTATACATTTTTCATCTATCTCCTTAACTGGCTTCTCCTCGTAATAACGTAATAACAGTTTCATGTACCTGCCATAGTGTTTATTAATATATGCATGCCACAAGGAAAGAATTATAACCTGTAATTTATAATAAAATAATGATATAGCATTGTTTTAATTATTTCATTCAATTTTACATTTTACAAATCTCACCTTAGTATCTGTTGCCTCTGTAAATTTTTGTACTTCTTGCCAAATATTAGCTACACTTTGAAGTAACTCTTCATTTGTTTTATCAGAGTCTCCTTCCTTACAGCCGTGAATGTACAGTCTAGACAGGGCACAGCCTTTTTTCACTAACGCTTCTACCAGAGTATTTTTCTGTTTCTCCATGGTTAATTTAATTTTAGCAGCATCTGGCCGTTGGTCGTTTTTCAATCCATAATAAGCCAATAATTTATCCTGATCTATATTTTTTATTACTACATCAGCTACATCGACGATTTGACTTGCTAGAGTAATTGCACTTTCTGGGAGGTCATCTCTTGGGACATATCGACGAGCTTCTGGCGAATCCAAAGAAGTTAGCATGGCAGTATGTATTGGTAAATGATCAATGAATGTATTCTTCAGTTCTCCATAAAGCATGTTTGCATATTCCCCAGGTTCTGGAAGAATAATTAATTTTATTATAGAATATTTTTGCTATAATGAATTTAGAAATTAATTTAAAAAGATAGATCATTTGGACTATATATCATACAATATTAGTTCAGGAAAAATGTATACAAAATTAATACATTTGTACAAATCTGAGGGGACTTTCTGAATATATCGACTTACTTATAGATGGGGCTGTAGATAGAATTTATACCGGAAAATAAATAATTAGATTAATGAATGGAAAAGATAAAAAGAAATGTAAGATATTTTGAAAGCTCAATCTAGAAAACTGTTTAATTATAAACATTTTTCATTACCTAATTTTGCAAGCCAGTTACATTTAAAGTCTCGAAGTGCTTCGTTGTACTCATCCCACTTTGTAGTCTTTTCTTTGTCATTTTTAGAGACAGAATTATTATTTTTCTTTGCTGGCTCGGATAACATATATTTAATTGTATGGACATCGACCTTTTTTCCAATGTCGTCTTTACAAAAAGTCATGGTTCCTTGTAGGTAGCTACCAAGTGAGGCACCTTTGGAAATCCTAGGAGAGAAAATGAGAGTGAAGATATAAAATATTCGCATTTTAACGGTATAACGATAATGCTTACTTTTGCTCATTAGTCATAGGAGCAATATAGAGTGGGAGAATGTTTCCTGGTGGGATTGAAGCAGTAACCATTTTTTTCCCACCAATCATAGCTTGAGCTTGACTTGCATAGACATCCAAACTTATCGGAGCACTTAATTTTTGATTTAAAAGCAAAGGCATATCTATCAATCTATCGAGTAATTCTTTTTTTTCGTGTCTAATGTGCATCTTCAAAGTGTAATCACCTTTCTCAATTTTTTGCACGGTATACTTTGTGGGATATGCATCCCCGCAACAAATAAATTGTTTATTACTATCATAAATCATCCATAGTTGACTTTCATACTCGCTTTCATATAGTAGGTCACTCAAGAGAGCTGCGTTCGGTGTAATTTCGGTTGCCTTTGCTATGTGGAATGTATACGTTAGTTGCAATTCATAAATCTGTCGTGCCGGTGGAATAGTATCACGCGCTCGCAGCGGTGATATCTTAGAATCATTTGGTCTTAAAATTTGCACAGATGATTTTAGACAAATACTAGGCACCACTTCCTCATTCCTTAAGGAACTACGAAGCTCTAGACGATTGATACCATCGGCAGCCTGCATCGTTAAATTGCCGTTTATCAAATGTATTCCATGAAATTCAATGGAATAATCTATGAACATATCACCCAAGTTTGCCCAATACTTTGCTATTACTACCTCAAGAATTAGACCACCTTGAACGGCAAATGCTTGGACCGTCTCAGATTGTGACGTAACATTTATCATTTTATTCAATTCTAGAGTTTTACAGGCTAGCCTAGGTTTCAATTGAACAGTGTGAACTACAAATCTTCCAGTCTTATCCTTTTCAGTACTTTTTAGTTTCAACACTGCCCAAGTGGCATCTTCGGGTACCAATATAAAGTGACGTTGAATCGTGTTGGGTTTGAACAAGACTTTTGTAAACGTTAAGTCAGGAAGGATAGAAGTTTTTGGCAATGTTGCTGGCTGTACTACCGTAATAGGTATCTGGAATACCGGACCTTTCGCTATGTTATTCACATCATAAGCTCTGATACTCGTAGTATATACGCCTTCCGGTAAATTGGCCCCTTCTATTCTGACAGCAATGGCTCGAGGCATGTGCATCAGGTCGAAATAAGTCGGAACTTGTACCCAGGAGGCCTCGCATACCAAAGTCAATTTTAAGTTAAAGTCAATTTTACGCGCCGGACTTACATTATCACTATTGAGAAAAACTGGTTCAATCGTTATAGCACAATCTTTTGGTCTATCGATCACACCGCCTCTTATATGAATCCCTTTAGAATTATTAACTCCACAATTAACGGAGAATCGAACGTCCCTTTCAGGTACGTCGCAGTAATTGACAAGATTTTCGAAAGCTTGTTCTACCTGCAGCAGACCGGAGCCTTGTGCGAAGCAATCCAAATGAGATATGAATAACGCGGTATTCTCCAGAGCTCGTTTTATACTGTACGGGGAAAACTGGCAGCCTTTAGCAAGAAGACCAGATATCAAAACAGCGATGGCTCCTGCTACATGGGGACTAGCCATGCTCGTACCATTCATTAGTTGACTTTTTCTAAGGGTGTAATTTGGTACACTGGTGATTGCTCCTCCAGGAGCACAGACAGTTACACCAAAGCCCCCATCGATTGTCGGTCCACGTGATGACCAAGTATACGGCATTCCTGGCATCTTTTCACGCAACGAATATTCAGCTATCATCATGTCGGGATTCACGTAAGCACCAACGCTGATAATATTGCTTGAACTAATATCTGGAGGGGTGCCAATAGTGCACAATGCTGGTCCATGGTTTCCAGCAGCCGTTACCCATGTTACTCCATATTTGTCTACTACTTCGTTCATCAGTTCTCCTATTCTACCAGAATTCGACCAGTGAGAGCGCTCTCCATAACTCATATTAATAACGTGAACCATTTCTTTGCGTTGCATGATGTGTGCCATCGCACGTACAAGTGCAGTGCCGGTTTCCATGGTACCAATGCGACTATCACCGATAGTCAATGAAATGATTTGTGCGCCTGGTGCTACACCGTTCAATTCTGGATTATCCGGAAAATATGCTGCAGCTATTGATGCTACATGTGTACCGTGTCCAGCTTCAAAATAATAATCACATAAAACATACATTTCATGAATTTTTAGTTTGACAAGAAAAATGTAACAATAAAAAATTACTTACAGCATGCACTAACAATTTCTAATGTATTTCCGTCGTCATGCACGTTAATACTGATATTTAGCTGATCCTCTTGAGTCAAAGGTGCAAATTCTCTTGTATGTGTATATTCTCCAAGAAGAACACCTTTTTCTAGATGACCTTGCTCAGAAGTATCGATACAAGCTCTGAAATAAATAATTTAAACATTCAAATTTAATTTATATCAAGATTCGAAGCACTTTTTCATTACCTCCATATGATCCCATCATGAAAAACCACGCAGTCATAGATAGGTCCAGCATCATTATATTTTTTTTCTGCATTTGTTAATATCTCTACTCTAGCCTCCAGCTCTTCCTTTTCTAATTTCTCCTCGAGAGTGGATATATTTGGATTTTTGGCTTCAAACTCCTGTAAATTAGAGCCATTGCAAGAATAATATATATAAAAGAAAAATATCAAATGTGGTCAATGCTGCCTTATTTATCTAAGTATTTATTATGTAATCAAATCAATGAATTTACAACTCATTGATCTGCCAATTGTAAATATAGCATTAGACACAGATCAGTGTGACAAGTTGTGAAATACTCGGCCTCATTTGAGTGCATGATTTCAACCTGCTTCCAATAGCCCTATCTTTGGATCTCATGGACTAAAATCCTACTTAAGTTTAAGCTCTAAAAATTTCTTATTGAAAAATAAGAACTATTAAATTTTTACTTGTAACTGCCTTGTGGCTTCTGCAAGTGCTGTTTTTTGCCCATCATCCCACAAATTCTTCTTCCTTTCTGACTCTACTCTTTCCTTCAACTTATTTGGATAAAGGGAATACATATTTTTTACACCAATATGATATTGCCCAGTAGGATTATTCCAATTACTTGGGATCTAAAAGCACAGATACAATAATATTTCTTTAAATGTCATTAAAAACAAAGCAGTTACATTAATGTAGCAAAGAGAAAATACCAATAGTTTTCTGCCGGTAAGTCCATTGATATATCCTTCTGGAGCCTGTACCACTGTGGTAGTATCAACATCCCCTGCTCCACTGCAATCGTATCTCTCAATAATTTTAGGCTTACCATTGCTTGTCACCTGAAAGTTGTTCAAATTATTCAGTCCTATTATGTGTAATCTATTTTATGATACAAAACTTGTATAAAAAATTTGTCTATTATACAAAAACTTATACTGTTAACCACAATTTTTCTCACCTTAATTAAATTTTAAAATAAATAAAAGAATATTAATTAAAAATTAAAAGATATAACTTGGTTTTTATTTACCTGCATTCCTTGAGCCCCAGGATCAACTCCTGAATCGAAAATCGCGATAACAACGTCTCGACCATCGTATTCGGGATATTTTGTAAGAAATTGAGTGACACCAGTTTCTTTTTTAGGCAGAAGACCCCAAACAGGAAAGTTACAATCAATGACGTCTGCCATGTTTCAAATACTACACTGCGATACACTGTGCTATTTGCCACGATCACCGCTATATTGCCGTAGAATAATCTCAGAAACCTACCACACACAGCCACCGGCCCACAATTGAGCAACTCTGACTCCTGAAGCTAAAGCTGCTCAAGCCGCTGAGGCTCTGCTTTGAGCTGCTCTGACTGAGCCAGCAGTTGAGTGGTTGAAGCACTGACTCAGCCCTCAGGTTGTAGTCTGTCTGCTATCTCTATTTTCTTACAATATCTTCTTCACACAGTTCACACTCATATCTCATACCTATATACATATGTATTATTAAAGAAACAAATGAAACAATATGATTTGCGCCTGCGTGCAGGTCAATGCACGTATCGCCTATACAGATGCAGTATGATTAATATTTAAAAAATAAGGGAACATTAAACGAAAATAATAATAGGCAATAGGCATTTTGACAATTGGTTTTAATATACTTAAAGAACGCAGAAATATAACGATTACATTATGATTATTTCTATTTCGAAATTCAATAAAATATTGCTTTTTAAAAGAATTGAGGTATTTAAAAAATGTAAGTTTACGACTGAACGTGGAACCAATTCAAACCAATTAATACAGTATGGTATTAATTTGTATATGTATAGAAGTGAAAAAGGGATGAAGTTGTTGAAAGAATTGTTGCTGATGATTGTTGAAAATGAAAGAATTATAATTCAATTTTTCTGCTTAGAGCCTTAGAGGTGGCAGCAATGGTATACTTTATTATTATAATTATTATTATATTCACACACATATCTTTATCTTAAACTGATAACACTAGATACCATCAACCAATCATGTTTTTTATAGATTAAAAGCTAAAAATCTGCATGTATGTATACAAATGTATTAGACTATTAGAGGTTACAGCGTTACAGCTGAGATATATTAACTATGGATTAACTTACAGTTTTACAGATACTAACATAATTGGTTAATACGTATATTCATCACCGAAGCGCCACTGACAAAGTCTTAAAGTATCTGAAGTTCTGAAGACTGAATGTCTGAACCTGTGTGCCTGTGTAGCGACTGTATGTAGCACTGCACTTCTGATGTACTGACTGACTCTTTAAAAACCTGTTTAAACTACCTTTAAAGCACTGTATACGAAGAGGTTATACTGTTTAACCTGAATTTTTAAAAAATGACAGTAGTCCACTGCTTCACGGTATTTTGAATGAAAGCACAATGTTAACGCTGATAATAAATGGAAAATTGTTATTACTGTATTTATATAATTAAGGAAATGCTAAGTACTAAAGAATGGTCATTACTCAAAAAAAGATGAAGCAATTTGCCTTCACTGTAATTTGTGTTTTATTAAGTAAGTTCCAACCACACTTAAGTAGAATAATAAGCCAGAATTTTATATCTTGATTTCATTTATAGTGTTAGGCTTTTATAAAACCATGGTTAGCACGGAGGAGGAAGGATTGTTTTCACATAGTCGACAAAGGAATAAAGTTGAAGCTAATAATAATATTGATTCAATTAATCAAAAAGTAGAAACAGAGGATAGTTTTTCTGATATCAAAGACATGCAAGAAGCTAAGAGTCGTATACGTGAGCTGGAAGACAAAATTAGACAGATTGAGGCCAAAATAGAAAATAAAGCACCGAAAAATTTTCCAGTTGTTAAATTCTTAAATTATAAAAACAGAAAAAGAATTCTGGTTACTGGTGGTGCAGGATTCGTAGGATCTCATTTAGTAGATCGTTTGATGCTCGCTGGACATGAGGTTATTGTTGTAGATAATTTTTTTACGGGTAGAAAAAGGAACGTTGAGCATTGGGTAGGACATCAGAACTTTGAGCTAGTTCATCATGATATCGTTAGACCTCTTTATTTAGAGGTTGATGAGATTTATCACCTTGCTAGTCCAGCTAGTCCTCCACACTATATGTTGAATCCTGTCAAAACGATAAAAACAAATACCCTGGGTACCATAAATATGCTTGGTAAGTGTGGTAAAAAGTATCGCAGCATAAAATATTAATAAAAAATCTTGTTTCACAAATTTTTAAGGCTTGGCAAAGAGAGTTGGAGCAAGGGTTTTAATTGCCAGTACATCAGAAATTTATGGTGATCCTAATGAGCATCCGCAAAGTGAGACCTATTGGGGGCACGTTAATCCAATTGGTATAAAAAAAATGGTTTTCTTAAACAGTGATTTATGAGGATATGTCATTAATGAATAAACTATTTATATAGGGCCAAGAGCTTGTTACGATGAGGGAAAGAGGGTAGCTGAAACCTTAAGTTACGCATATATGCGACAGGAAGGCGTTTCCGTTCGCGTTGCTAGAATTTTTAACACTTTTGGTCCACGAATGCACATGAACGATGGCCGTGTAGTATCTAATTTTATTTTACAAGCATTACAAAATGATTCCATCACCATTTATGGAAATGGCAAACAGACCAGGTCGTTCCAATATGTATCGGACTTGGTTGATGGATTACTTGCTTTGATGTCTTCAAATTATACATTGCCTGTAAATATTGGAAATCCCGTAGAACACACGATCGAGCGTAAGTCTGCTTTGTTTCTGTACATTAATTTTATCGTATGAAAAAAAAATATATTTAACGATCTTTTCTTTATTTCTTTTAAAGAGTTTGCCTTGATCATTAAAGACTTGGTAGGGGGTACTAGTAAAATAGTCGAATTAGCTGCAGTCGAAGATGATCCGCAAAGAAGGAGGCCGGACATTTCGAGAGCTAAGAAATATTTAAATTGGGAGCCAAAAATTCCTCTGAGTGAAGGACTCAAGAAAACCATAGTGTATTTTGCCAAAGAGCTTCAAAGAACGAAGCACTCTCAAAGAAATAGTTTAAAATTATCATCGTACAAAAATGATCACGATATTGTAGAACAACTATAAACATTTTTATGAGACCTTCACGGAACCGTCGAATCAATTTTTACGATCAAACAATTACTATTCGACAATATATCGTTTTTTGCGTTGCAACTATCGTTGAGAAGGTTTTTTCTAAAATACATCGTTCATGAAATATTTAGGCGTTTGTGTCACTTTGTATATTATTTTATATTATGTTTTAAAATATTACATTGTCAAAACTGATCGCCGTCTATATATCTTTATAGCCCTATAAATATTTTGTGACATTATGCCAATTGTTTAATGTAAATGTCACGTATGTAAGCGTCACTGCAGATAAATATAAAAAAAATACTGACTCGTCATTATCAAGCTATAATATAAAGTGTAAACGTAGTAAGATTTTTGATTTCCTACGGCTGATGATATACGCGACTGGAGGAGTATCGGTTGCAGTATATATAGAGATTTTTCGATAAGACGCTGATGATCACGAGTCAGTTCAAGTTCGAGCTTCGTCTTGTTCGGTGGTCACTTGAATTGATTATTTTATATCCGTGTGAAGCTTTAGCAAAATGCTTGGCGATTTTACTGCAAAAGGGAACATTAGCTGACTAATTGAAGCTTTCTGTTCTCTATGAATTTGTAAAGACTTTCTTATCAGTGCTTCCAATAGGAAACTAAAGAGAAAAATATTGTACAGTAACTTTAATTCTACGTCAAGTTGTAATATAAACGAGTTAAACTTTTAATTAAATCTATCACTAGTACTGACTTATTTATTTTATTTCTTTAAACGTGTGAGATAGCGATAATTTCCTCACTTGATCGACGTTCGTCGTATGTAATAAGTTTTTAGATATGAGGAGTCTATTTTTTGTTATTTCTATTGCATTATTCAAAAGTGGAATAGCTGTTATCAACATTCAAGATTTTCTTTTTCCGAAAAATCCTGAAGTGAAGCGTGTCAGAAGTTTTGATGATCCGAACAAACTTTACGATGATTCTGGTATTCTTGATTTCGTGAGTATTTTTTCCATTTTCCACTTTATTTTTCATTGTAGTATCGTCGTGTGAAAAACGCTGTATTTCTGGAATTTCCTGTTTTCCATTGATTATGCCATTTTTATTTTGCATCAGATTGGACTCGTAACAAAGCACGGCTATCCAGCCGAAGAACACAATATAACAACTAAGGATGGATACAATATCGTACTGCATAGGATACCAGGAAGTCCTGTTGCTACCAATACTTTACCCAAAAGAATCGTTTATATACAACATGGTATGTTGGCGTCATCAGACACTTGGGTAATGATGGGTCCTGGAAAAGATCTTGGTACACAATTGCACAAATATTTAATCTATTTTTAAGCCACTGAACGCACTTGAAAAGAAGTTTAACGCATTATTCTGTTTCTTTAATTTTACAATATACAGTTTATTCACTGGTTTGTCCTAAACTGCTGGTGTCACGAAAGCGCATTAATATTCGGAATTTTCTTGTTTTATTTATCACCAATTAATTTATGTAATCAAGTTTGCTTAACTTGACGTATGATGGTATAACTTATTAGTATTTTGAAAGATACACAACTAGCAATAGCTTGTTTTTTCCCCAACTCGAATAAGGCAGTAAATCACACCAAGCGCTAATGAAAAAAGCAATTAGAGCAAAAAATGACACCTGCTGGACTGTACTATGACTTGTTGCGAAAAAATATTACAGAAATCACAATATCACATACAATGATATGTATTATGCAGCGATACTTGTGTTTTTGTGTTCTTTTCCTTTATAACAGATGTTTTTGTTGCTTCCAGGGTATCTTCTTGCTGATGCCGGTTATGACGTTTGGTTCGGAAACGTACGAGGAAATTCCTATTGTAGATCGCACAAGACTCTAAAACCGACTGATAGGGAATTTTGGCAGTTCAGGTAAATAGTGATGAAACTCTCGTCTCGGTGAAGCTTTTCTCCTAAGTGGCCAATAAAGACGAAAAACCTTGGAGAATGATTATCAACGAGCCTTCGGTATCAGTCGGAAGAATTATCTTTACTAAATCATTTAAATGTGTAAATCACTGATATACGAGCTAATTATGCGATAATACACCAATTATAGTCGGACACCGGTAATTATGACGACCATGAGCGATTCTATGGGTTTTCAAGGATTGTCCTTGTGACGTTAGCTTGGTTGTTGTCCACCTTGAGTAAATCGTTCGATTAACTCACTGCTTTTCTCATTGGAAAATCGATTTTCCCCATTAGTACAAATTATGCCAAGGAATGTAAGGTGAAATTTGTCCTCAGTTACGAGGAGATTGGCTTATACGACGTTGCTTCGATGATCGATTACATCCTGAAAGTCACTGGGAAGCGTAATCTGCTGTACATCGGTCATTCCATGGGCACTACTGCTATGTACGTTCTTCTGTCCAGTAAACCTGAGTACAACAAAAAAGCCAGTCTGGTCGTAGGTCTTGCACCAGTCGCTTATTTCCGACACAATCGGTCACCTTTGCTCAGGTACCTTGTAAACAAGGGCCCAGAAATTGAGGTAGTATATATATACACGTTTTACAATATTCCATTCAATATGTGATTTCTCTGTCAATAAATACATCTAAATTGAGTTACTTGGTTGTAAATGCAGGAACTTTTTGAAAAAAATCATATTTACGATGCTGGGGCACTAACGAATAATAATGCAAAAATAGCACGGACGCTGTGCAAGGATCGCTCAATCACGCAGCCGTTCTGCGTTTCTTTCATATTTATGTTTGCCGGTATAGACGTTCCTCAATTGAACACGGTGAGTCACATCGCGTTTAAACAAATGATAAAATTCATAGTTGCACTTTTTATCCGATTTTATTTTTGCAGACTTTACTTCCATACATGCTGTCTTATTATCCTGACGGTGTGTCAGTCAGGACTTTGGGGCATTACATGCAAAACATTGCCACAGGTAGATTCATCAAATTTATCTTCGCTTTGGATAACGCTGGTACACATATGTGAATTGTTTCCCAGGAACTTTTGCGCCATACGACGAAGGTCAAAAGAGGAAATTTGCCAGGCAGAGACAGAAAAAATCAACTGAATACGATCTTAAAAGAATTACGGCTCCCCAAGCGTTGGTTTACGCGGCGAATGACGCACTGGTTAATGCTGAGGTTTGCCAATACACAAAATCTAAAAAAAATGACATACACTTACACAGAAAAAAACAGGAATTTATTTATTCAAATGGTACATTTTTATAGGACGTAGCAGATTTGCGCAAGAGATTGCCGAATGTTGTTATCTACGAGGAGATACCTTATAAACTATTCACGCATATGGATTATCTGTGGGCGATTGACGCGAAGGCTCTTCTTTATGATCGAGTGATAGATATATTACGACAGTTCTAACACGAACGACCTTGAGTTTTCATTAACAATGAAAGTGCCTGTGGACGGCGGTCGACGAACTTTTCGGGTGACCTTCGTCCATTCTTTCTGTCAGCAATGCTACAGAATCTAGAATGTAGTGATTGATTTATTTATATAGATTTGCGTAAAATGGACAATTTTATTGCGATGCATCAGTCTGATAAGCGGCAGATGATAAATGGCTATGAGGCGTTGGCGTTTAAATAAATATATAACGCATAATAAAAAAATCGAAAGTGTATATTTATTATGAGCGAAACTCCAGAGTTGGGTGAGAACCGGTTTATCCCTGTCTATCCCTAGATGTATTACAGAGGTATGCGAGCACGTCAAAGATACACGCGTTGATGCACTTCATTCCACTTGACTCGACGGTTTTCCCAGTACAGGAATAGTTGATTTGCTTAATTGTAACAAAGCTGCTCTACGATCCTTTAAAGTAGGACATTGATTGAATGATACATCAATGGGGGAAAAAAATCCCGTTGAACGGACATTGAACTTGAAGATATAAGACAACTGGTGAGCGAGCGGGAGTTGGCTCGTTCGTTCGTTCGAGCAGGGGTGAAGGTTCTATCTTATTAGCATGCTTGAATTGGAAGATGGGAGATGTCTTGGTGGTGATTGACCGGCGCTGGAAAGGGGGGGACCAGCTAAAATAGCAAAAGGAACAGTGACAGAATTAAGGAGGAAAACAAGCAGCGGGGACAGTAGTAGTAGGATCAGCTCCAGCATCCACAACAGCATCAGGAGTAGTGGTGGTAACAGTACTTGCTGCCCAGCATCAAACGAGGAATAACCTACGCTCTATAGGTAGTAGTAGTGGTAATAATAGAGAAAGAAGACGAGAAGAAGAAGAAGAGGAAGGCGAGGGAGGAGGAGGAGGAGGAGGAAGAGGAGAAGGGGGAGGAACTTTGTTTTTGGAAGAGGATCATTTGTGATTGAAAAAGGAGAAAAAAAGGGCCCGAAGTGATCGTGATCGTGATAGTGGTTGAGATCTAACCGGTATACCAATGTCATCGAGGAGAATCTTTTTGGCACAAGAGATCGTTCTTCTTCTTTTGTTGTTACTGTCTTCGTTCAAAGGCTCCCACGTCACATCTAAGAAGATCTCGGCACAAGAGAAGCGTGCCAAGAAAGATGCCGAAGAGCCAAATAACGCCGGGAAACGCATGGAGACTTTCGTAAGTTATCGGCATAACTCGTGAAATGATTGAAAAACGATTGGTTACCAATAATCAGCGCCAGCTTTGAATTTCCTATACACCGGCCACTTCACCATTGTGCTACTATTCGCATGCCTGGGCTCTTTATATCTCTTTTATTGCCTCACCATACTTATTACTCTCAATTGTACGCACAGTTGATTAGTGTATACACATATAACGTAAACATGTGAGTGCTTGCATTTTCGCGCTCGCGCTTGTATATATTTGTGTGTGTTTATGCATGTAGTATTGATTTGCAAATATCACTTTCACTCGTAACAGATATAAATGGTCAAATGGAAATGATGCTTTAAAGAATAGAATGAATGGAAGGAAGGAATCTTTTCCACTGGTGATTTTGTTTTTTTTCCTTTTTCTTCGCTTTTTTAGATGGACCTGGTAAACAGGTCAGGCTACCTTGCCGAAGAGCACAGCGTCACCACGGATGATGGATACATTCTGACCGTTCACAGGATGCCAGCCAGCTCTTCTTCGACTGTTTGTAGGCCAGCAGTCTTACTGATTCACGGATTGTTCGCTGCTTCGGATATTTGGGTTTTGAGGGGACCCAAAAAAGATTTAGGTTCGACTAATATCTTCCTTTCTTTTTTTCTTCATTTCAATCCCCGCGTTTATCCCGATCGTTAGTCTTAATTTATCGGGAATTATAAAGAATTTAAGTAGGATTCACATCCGACGTTCTTTCGACAGCTTATTTATTGGTGGACGAAGGTTACGATGTTTGGGCGGTGAACGTCCGAGGAAACTTTTATGGCAAACGCCACGTACTTTTATCAGTGGAAGATCCGGAATTCTGGAGATTCAGGTAACGAAGATCGGGACGAGGTGATGGTGGACGGGCAAGTGCAAGGATCAGATTTTTCCATTCTTCCTCTTATACGAGTTTCCTTCTGTTCTTTATTCTTTTAAGCTGGCACGAATTTGGGGCATATGACGTGGCAGCCGTAATAGATTATATCCTATCTGAAACTGGTTTGAGGCAAGTATCGCTGATCGGACATTCCATGGGAGGTGCAGCGGAATTAGTTTTGCTTTCAAGCAAGCCGGAATACAACAAGAAGGTAAACGTAGTACTTTCCTTCGCACCTGCTGTCGTTTTCACGCACGAGTTGCCCGGCTTGGTGAACTCTATCATCTTGTTTTACGGCAAACAAATCGAGGTAATTCCTCTCTCTCTCACTCTCTCCCATTATCTCTTTCTATACCAGTTCCTACATGTCCACTTCACACGTGTCCATCGATCAATCGTCCAAAGGATACCCCCTCTTCCATGCAGCAGTCTCACTAATGACTATTATCTCCTTTCCTCTCATAATTAGTTACGTAATAACACTATATACACTTTTAATTCTCGAGCGGATGCAACTCGACCCGGCAAACATTTCTTTGCGAATGATTTGACGTAACGCTTAAATAATACAAGAAGTATTTTTCTGCCAGGACACCACGCGTCTGCTTGGCATGTACGAGATCTTCCCGAGGAACACGCTGACTGCTAATTACGGCTACTTCTGTCAACGACCGAGATTTCTCAGGTTATGCGAGAAGCTTCTTTATTATCTCTTTGGCCTGACGGCCAATGGAGAACAATTGTTCGATAGGGTAAGCATCGATCGGCACGCAAATGAAGCGTGCCGCGACTCAATAAATTATTAACATTCATGCAGAGAAGAGGCGAGACTTTGATCTTTTGGTTTTGTCGATGACAGTCGCTGATATTGCCACTACTGCATCATTATCCACAAGGCACGTCAGTGGAAACTTTGCTGCACTATCGTCAAGTCGCAATCAGCGGTAAGGCCCGAACACCTAAGAATTTTTGCGTCATTTTCTCCTTTTTCATCGTAAAGCATCGTTTATCATATCTCCTTTACGTCCATAACTTATTGCGTAACCCACTCTCGTCACGTCTCCAAATTTCGTCTTTTTTCATTCGCAACAAAGGCTCGCTCGTGCAATAAAATTCTTCCATCCATAAAACCATATCCATAGAATTACACAATATACAATATTCCGGCGATTGCGATGAAATTCTTTCGATCGAGAAATTTCGTTTGATCTATATATATATATATATATATACGCGATAGAGATTGTTTTACTTGCTATTATATCCCAACTGCAATGCGTAGTAATAAGGTATGTTTCTTTTATTCTTTTATAGGAGAGTTCAGGCCTTATGATTTCGGACCGGATGACAATTATCATCGTTATGGGAAAATCTCACCTCCCGAGTATCCATTGGAAAATATCAGCGTGCCTATTGTGATTTTCTATGGTGAAAACGATCCCTACACTACGGAGAAGGTATATCCGCTAATTAATTACGACTCTCGCTGCCTCTTCTCTTCTTTTTCCTTCATTCTCTTTTTTTACTTTTATTACCGCTTTTATCGAAGGACGCCATGACAATCCAGTCGAAACTGAGAACGGCCAGCCTTAGGAGGATCCGCTCGACCAATTTCAGTCATCTGGATTTTATCTTTTCCAAGGAATCCAAGAATCTCGTGTACGACGATGTTTTGGAGATTTTGCGATACTACAGAGATATTGTGCCAAAGGAAAAGAATAAAAGATGAAACGATCTATCCATTAACGATTCGTCTTAACAATTTGTCTATGACCCGATCATCTATTTCATTCAGACACCCACCATCCAATCGAATCCTTGCAGCGTTTTATACAATCACGACCAATAATTATGAATCACTGCTCCCCAAAAAGGAAAAAGGCGATTATTGTCGAGCGTACAAATTTTATCGCTGATAGTACAACTGCATTACGTATTCACGCGATATAATTTTTCTCAACACGTGCTAGCATGGAAAAACTTTTTCGAGTCCCGAACGAGAAACGTGAAAATATTCGCGATATTTCATACGGAAATTTGCGTCTATACCGAAAAATGGGGGGATCGATTAAATAATTGGATATTTACTCGGAATTACAGTCAATCTTATTTATTTCCTCTGGGAAGCAGTGTCTTGAAAGTTTTTCGCAGTTCCTTCCTCAAGCGACTCAATTTTAATGTTTCCCATGAAATCGTCAGTGTCACTGTCAATTATTTGGGCCGGTTGGCTAATTGTTCTGGCCATCGGTCAGTCCGCTTTGGACATGACACTAGTAAGTGATCGTCAGCAAGCATATATGCTACTAAGAGCTAGGTAATTCACAAGAGTGTTTATAATGGAAACCAATTGTTCTAGAGTGGTTTTGTAAACGATAGCGGATATCCATGGGAAGTTCACAATGTGGTTACGGAAGATGGCTATATACTGTCAGTGCATAGGATACCACATGGAACAAACGAGACTGCAAACGCAAGAAACAACGGCACCAAACCAGTTGTTTTATTGGTACACGGTCTTTTAGGTTGTTCCGCTGATTGGATACTGACAGGACCCAATAGATCATTGGGTATGGAAATCCTCGATAAACAAATTCTACTCAAATAAATTGTTTACAGTTTACACAGTTAATCTCTTCTTTTTTTTTTCGTTAACAATTATTTTGTCCAATTTGGGAGTAGCTTTCCTCCTCGCCGACGATGGCTACGACGTATGGATGGGAAATTCGAGGGGAACCACCAATTCGAAAAATCATACTCACCTACCTGTAACTAGCTCGCAGTTTTGGGATTTCAGGTACATTGATCAATTCGTCATTCGAAGGAATTTATTTAAAATCTATAAAGTTTTTAACGGAATAAATTTTTAGTTGGCACGAGATGGGAGTTTACGACGCTCCGGCTGTGATAGATTATATCCTGGATCTAACAGGGCAAAAGCAACTGTTTTACATTGGTTTTTCCCAAGGAACCACTCAGTTCTGGATTCTCTGTTCCCTGAGACCAGAGTACAATGAGAAAATCAAATTAATGACTGCTCTGGCTCCGGTTGCCTATGCGGGACATCTTCAAGGAATGCTCAAATATAGCAGCTACGTCGCCGTCTTTTTCAAGGTAAACCATCCTATCGATTGCTTAAAAAATTCATCAACGACCACGCACCATTCTTTCATAAGTGTACTAATGTTTCTTTAGTGGCTCTATCGGTTTACTGGATTTTTCGAATTTATGCCCAACTCCTACATGATGAAGAGCCTAGGTTACTACATGTGTCGTAGGCAAGCGATGACGCAACCCATTTGCGAGCTCATAGAATTCTCCATCGCAGGATTCGACGACTCTGAATTCGATTCGGTACTTTATTTCTCAAATATCTCTTTGGCAGATCCAAAATCAAGAATAAAACACCTGTGTGTGTGTGTGTGTTTTTTTTAGGAATTAATGGGTAGGTACTTGTTGTTCTCCCCAGCTGGATGTTCCTTCAAGCAACTGGTACATTATGCTCTGAGTGTTACCAATCCAGGTAAAATCACTGTAATACTATATATGTAGTATACACACAAAGTTCCATTAAGAATCTCTCGTAATTGTGCAATTTTTCAGGACATTTTCGTCCTTATGACAATGGCTGGTGGGGAAATTTCAGAACCTATGGAAGTTTGGTACCACCGGAATACCCATTGGGAAAAGTAACAGCACCCATCGTCTTGTACAATGGACTCAACGACTATTTGGCCGATCCACAAGTTGGTATATCGATATAATCGCTGGTCCATGGCTCGAATTGAGAAAGGATCGGGGCTGTTGTTAAAAAGTGATTTTAAAAAGCATTGTTTAGTTTATGTGCCTTTTCACAGGACGTTGACTTGCTGCACGCGAGACTTCCCAACGTCATCGAGAGGTTTACGGTAACCTTAAAGACGCTAAATCACTTTGACTTCATATATGGTCTGGACATTCCAAGAATCGTCTACGAGGATGTACTGAGGCACATGAACGAGTATAGAGATCGACAGGGCAGTTCTAATATCATCGCCGAAGACGGATGAAGAGAGTTGTGGGGGATGGGAGAAATATACGTGTACACAGTTGAACTCGTTAAACTGTACAGACCCCTAGATATATTAATAAATAGCTTGTTATTTGTTAATTGCCTGATTATACAATTTCCATGGCAGGAATACTGCAAACCTAAATCCGCTTGAATGTTATCGCGGGAAAGAGTGAAGTAATCGACCTTGCTTCGCATACAACGACCTCATTGCACCTGAAACTTTCGTAACATTGACTGCGAGTAAAATCGGCATGGCAGAGGAATTCGCTTCTATTGTTCCTCGGTACGCCAGGTTTGATTTTATGGACTAAGTAGTATATCGCGGTACCAGCGATAGTTGCACTCCGGTGAAACGTTCCTTTGATTTCACTCGATCCTCGAGCAGCGTTCGTCGAGCTTCAAGATTAAGAAAAGTCTGTGGTGAAGCTATTATACAGTTTTTAAGTTGGCGTGCCTCGATTTTCTCTTATCGCATTCGGACGGATTTCTGGACGTAATTGTGCAATCCTAGTAGGAGCGAAATAAAAATTACCTCGTTGCAATATCATCCTGAATGTATGCAGCACCAGAGCCACCAGCAACGCCTATATATAAAGCCTATGATTTGACCTCGAGGGTTTATTTTGCAAAGGACGTCATGGCGTATAGAGGTCTTCCACTCGTTCTCCAGTGGTCCGCTCTTATCATTAGCTCCTGTTCGGCCATAACGAGGCCAGACGAGAATCCCGACATTCACCTGAAAACAGTGAGGACTCATAATACACGTGATTTTTGACATTTTCATTTTTCCATTCTTATCTCATACAAGTCTTCGTATTAATCGAACTGGGGATGTGATGCTGCTAGCCCGATCTCGTTAGGAAGTATGGATACACGCTGGAGGTCCACGAGGTGACCACCGAGGACGGTTATAACCTGCAGCTGCACAGGATACCCTATGGACGAAGAAACAGCTACGACGTCCTTGGATCTAGATCCATTTCGGGATCCAGACATCCGATTTTGCTGCAGCATGGATTGGCTGGAAGCTCGGCGGATTGGGTACTCATGGGTCCAGGAAGATCGCTGGGTAATTGTGTTAAAGGATCCACAGTGATCTTTTCAAATGCCTCCTGCACTAATTCCCCTATAACTATCTTTCATTTCCGTCAGCTTATCTCCTCGCCGATCAGGGATACGATGTCTGGCTCGGTAATAATCGTGGAAACATTTACTCTGCCAATCATTCTCACCTCGCCACCACCGATAGAGCCTTCTGGAATTTCAGGTAGCTATACTCGATCAACTTTAGCCCTTTTCTTTATCACGAAGAATTATTTATCGATGCTGATTAAAGAACCTTTGTAGTTTTCACGAATTGGGAGTGTACGACCTTCCAGCGATGATCGAGTACATCCTGGAGGAGACTGGCCGTGAGAAAATAATCTATACGGGTCATTCGCAAGGGGCCACACAGTTTTATGTGATGTGCTCGGAGATTCCCGATTACAACTCGAAGATCACCCTGATGATCGGCCTTGCGCCCGCAGCCTTCACTGGCAATATTCGCGGTCCGGTTACGACACTCGCCAAGCTGACATACTTTGGTGTGGTAAGTCAAACGTCCTCCGTGCAGTGTTAATTAGCAATACAAATTATAACCGTTTACCCCCCCCCCTCCCTCCTTCTTTCCCATCATAAAAACAAAACTCTCTGCACATTTGGCGTTGCAGTGGGTTGGCGAAACATTCGGTTATCCGGAATTCGGAAAACGCTCGGCATGGGGAAAGATCGTGTCGAATTTATTTTGCCAGAGTGCAGCACCCACTCAATTCGTGTGCAGCAATATTTTGTTCTCCATTGCTGGTTTCAGCCACGATGAATTGGACAGGGTATTTATTTTCTTTGCTTCTTTTGTGCAATAATCCTATCGTTATTCGTATTAATGATTTGAGTCTCGTGCTTTCTCAGGATAACCTTACGGTTATCATAGGTCACGTGCCTGCAGGGGCGTCTTGGAAGCAATTGGTGCACTTTGGTCAGGGTTACATTAATCCGGGTAAGTCGACGAATGAACGACCGTTCCTAGAGAGATAAATACCTATTATACCGATGCATCTTTTCTACACGAAACACAGATCACTTCAGGCAATTTGACTATGGACAACCCAGGCGAAATTTGAAGGCTTACAATAGCTTTATTCCTCCGGAGTACCAATTGAATAAAATTGTCGCACCCGTTGCTCTTTTTAGCAGTGAGAACGATCCACTAGCCACGACCAAGGTAATCCGATAAAATGGTTAAATCGCCAGAAGTTTTAGAAAAATTTCATTTCAGGACGTAGAGATTCTCAAATCGAAATTGGCCAATGTAATCCTCGACTACCAGGTGCCAACGAAAACTTTTAATCACTATGACTTTTTGTGGGGTAAAACTTCCACCGAAATGGTATTCGTGCCAATGTTGCAGCTGCTGGCTCAGTATGGATAAGGCGATTGAAATTCGTTCGACGGTTTGAAAATAATCGACGTCTAAGCTGCAAGTTTATCGTCAAAAAAGTTCAGACACATTACTTTGATTAAATTTGTAAAAAGTCTGCAGAGGGATAGAAAATTCTGTTTCCTGCAAAAAGAATAAAATTGTTGTATTTCGATGTTAATCGTATTCTCGATCTCATTGTTATCTTATTCTTGTAACCTCCTGCATCGATCGATCAGCAGCTTAATAGGAAATTCTGAGATTATAAGATTAAATGGCCATTCGCTAATTCTTCGATCGGGCACATTTTGTAAACAAATCAATGATTGCTACAGATTCAGATTAGATAACGCACCTGTGTTTTCATTGGCAGTGAATTGCAAATTATTGGCAGTAATTAACGATTCTCTATAAGATAGTAATAGATCAGCAGATATATTAGACGAGTAGAATTGGTTCCTATTGGCCTATCGTACGATTAAAGAATGAATCACAATATCATTCGTTTCCTTCATTAAGCTTTTCTTGTGGAAAGGGAAGATCGAACGACGATTTGTCAACAGAGCGTTACAAAATTACACTAGCACGTATCGTTTATCTGCAGCTTTAACCAAGATTAATAAATTTGTTGTTATTCGATAAGAAATTAGACTCGTTGCGCTTGCTACGATATATATTTACGAACTGCGGAAATCTTCGCAAATCTGAAGAAACGAGTGTCCTGCGCGATCGTTAAAATCGAACGCGGAGAATCGTTCGCCATGGCTTCCTCTTCCTTTTTCGTCTTCATTTGCACCTTCCTCATCCTGCTTGACAAATCTATGTCTACTATCCATGTCTGCAGCAAGAGCTTCTCCGAGATTACGTATCATCAGAGGTATCCAGTTGTTGATGATGAACTTGAGGATCCTATGAGCACGTTTAGCCTTAAATATCCGGACGCTCATCTCACGACGGTCAGTATGTTAGATTTTCGTGAAAATGAAAAAAAGAAAATTCCAATTGGTATTTTATTATCTTTACTATTATTTTCTGGGAGCAGGTGCAATTAGCTACGAAGTATGGTTACGCGGCCGAAACACACACTGTCGTAACCATGGATAATTATGTGCTGGAAGTTCACAGGATTACGGGTACGAAAGAATCTCCAAGCGCCAAAGGAAAACGCGTTGTTTTTCTCATGCATGGATTATTATCGAGTTCTGCGGATTGGGTCATAGCTGGACCGGGAAAGGCCCTTGGTAGGATCATTTCCTCCGTTAATTTGTGCACGTTATTTCTTTTCATATAAAATATTCTCTTTTCGAAATTCTCAGCTTACGTTATGGCTGACAAGGGGTACGATGTTTGGATGGGAAATGCTCGGGGAAATACTTATAGTCGTAGACACTGTACTTTATCCACTAAACACAAGAACTTCTGGTCATTCAGGTATATACATATATACATAATAGTGTGTTTGGTACAAACGTATGTGGGATGTAAAAAAGGATTTTGAACTCCATTTTAAAAATCGGTGCACACTGCAGAGATTGTCAGCTGGTCGAGGTAGCGTTGAGGTAGTTGCGTGACGTCACAGCAATGCAGCGGCTCGGCCCCAGCTGTTGAGCAGCGTAAAAACGGACCTAATTTCCAAAGCTTTGCAACTCGATAACTAAAGCACCGATTTTGATGGGACTCGAATGCTTTTAATCAGAAATAGGTTGACTTAAAACTCTACAGCCATTTCGCTTTTACGGTGATTTTAATTAATGGAAAAACTTTTTTCCCTTTACTTCGATCCATCAATGAAGCTGGCACGAAATTGGTCTTTGGGATTTACCTGCGACGATAGATTACATTTTGGAAGTTACTGGGGAAAAGAAATTATTTTACATAGGCTACAGTCAAGGAACCACAGCATTTTTCACAATGGCCAGTGAATTGCCACTCTACCAGGATAAGATCGTTGCAATGTTTGCTTTGGCACCAGTGGCTTTCATGAAAAGGATATTCTCTCCTCCTTTCAAAATACTGGCACGTTTTACAAAAACCATTGAGGTATAAGAAGCTTGCAGCAACAATCTCTTATCTTTCCAATTTTCGACGGGTCGAAAATTCAAATCCTTCTATTATTTTTCAGATCCTATTAAATTTAATTGGAAAGTACGAGTTTGAACCTACAAGCGAATGCATGAAGAAATTTGCAGAAGTAGTTTGCTCCAAAGGAGCTATCACCCAGCCATTATGTGCCAATGTACTTTTCATGATTGCTGGCTTCAGTTACGACCAGTTCAATAAGGTTTCGTTTAAGCTACATATCTTTTATTCAATTAATCATATTAATTTCATTGTATACTAATTGACTATTATCTGATGCAAAAAAGACTTTGCTACCAACAGTTCTCGGTCATGTGCCAGCTGGAGCATCCATCAAACAGTTTGTGCATTATGCACAGCTTATCAATACAGGTATGATTAATTATTTTCCAATCAGAAATTAATTTTGCTGATTGTCAAAGAAATTTGATATTTGTTTTCTCCTTTTCAGGCCAGTTTAGACAGTACGATCATGGTATTATAAAGAACTTGGTAGTATATGGACACATACAGCCTCCCTCCTATAATCTTCGTAGCATAAAAATTCCTGTATCTTTACACTACAGTAGTAACGATTGGCTGGCAAACGTTCTGGTAAACAAACTGTCTTTCTTTCTACATATATCTCAATTAATAAAGATAGCAATAAATTGATTCCTTTCTTTTTGCAGGACGTGGATAAATTGTATCGACAGTTGGGCAAACCTTATGGCAAATTCCTAGTTCCACACAATAAATTCAATCACCTCGACTTCCTATGGGGAAACAATGTTAGAGAATTGGTGTACGATAAGCTCGTCAACTTGTTGTTACAATTCCAATGATGATAATTTTGCAGGAGAGGATGAGGGCAAAGACTGATGAAATTCTTGTCTTTTATAGTCATAAGAGACTATTGTGTACACTTATGCATATGTATATATATATACATGAATTTTGATAAAATTGCTTGGTTGAATTCAAGGATAAAGTTATGATTTTACCAAAGAGGATGAGGAGATTCGTATAGGTGTATACATATAGGAATAGTTCAGTAGGGACGGTAGGGACGTCGATTCTTTTCTGGGAGAAAAATCTATTCCCCTATACGAAAGGGGATGTTGGACTGACGTATAGGGGGGAAAGAGGACTATTTGATAGAACCGAGCATGCGCCAGTTACCCCCACGCTCCCTTGAGCATCGACGACGACGATATCCTCCACACGGTTTCAGTATCAAAGGAAAACTGTGCAAATGCGAACCCATTGCACCATCCAAAACAATGTCGAGTCTCTCTGCGCCTTTGTCAATGTGCACGTTCATGTGTACGCGCGTCCGTGAGAACGTGTGAGCCCCCGATCGCATATTCCTTCCCTCGCAACCTCTACGCACGATTTTTCTCTAGAAAAACTCGTCCACGTAACATTGAAACGTCTCTCCTGCACATATCCATGCCATTGGGTCAAGGTAAAAAATTAGCCAAGGCCGCACTTCGATCCAGATAATCCAATTTTTCCTTTTTCTTTTCGACTGTCCTGGTTTCCATTCGCGCGAGAGCGGCCATCACTCCCCTGACCGTCCCTCACGATTCTTCTCTTCGTTTGGCAATTTCAGAGCATCCACGGTAATTTGGAGAAGAAATGATTGCTTCGTGAAAGTGGAGTGAGTTAATATTTCGGAGGGAAGCGTGGCAATGACGAGGATGGGATCAAGGGAGAACGAATGAATCGATCGATCTGCGAGCTTCGTTCTTCCCAGTCCGAGAAAATAATCCTGAAGAGATGAGCTCCACCGGTAAACTGCAGTATCGCTGCAGACTACCGCATCGAAAACTTTTCATTCTTTTCGTTGCCACTTGGAGCCTCGCAATTGTTGCTGGTGAGTCGTGTGTACGGAGAAAATCTTGAGGAAAGTTAGAAAACATGTTCCTATTACTATATACCTATATTATGCACCTATATAATTCCTTGCGAGAATACTCCTATAGTTGAGTTTTGGTAAAATTGCAAAGGCGTAGCCACGGATCGTATGCAATTGTATATCGATCGGCGCAGACGGCGCAGCATCCCTGCTGAATGAAGTTGTTTACGCCCACGCACACCGGTCATTCTCATTCATAGATCCGTCTGCACATCTCTTGCGAAATATTATTTATCTCGATCCATATTTGTCCCATCGTTAAACCGATATGTACATGTACTGGTGTAGCCACTGAAAAATTTCTTTCCATCAGAATGCAGTTTGAGCGAGGACGAGAGCACGACGCACGCCGCTGTGAATAGAGGAGCTGCGCGGCAAATGTATGGCAGCGGAAGTTTAAGATCGACAGGAAGCACCACAATTTTTCAGGATGGAAATCAAAAGCTGAACCGGCACGAGGACAAACCTGGCCGGAATGATCAAGATAGTGAGATGACGCATTTTTTATTAACTAGATCAACCAACTTCTTCTATCGTGCTTCGTATACGTTCATTAAATCGTGGGGAATTTTAGGTAACGAACCGTTCTTGACGACGAACGACGATCTTATAAGATTGGAAAGGATCGAGAGGCACAGGGCGCAGAGTTCTGCACGCATCAGTCGACGTCCTTCTCACGAATCGTCATTGGAACACGATGACAGGGAAGGTCCGCCCGATTGCGACTGGGAATGTAACAAGGATCAGTTCAGATGCGTCAGTTCTTGCACCTGTATCAATCTGGATGGACGTTGCGATGGATTGGTACTGCAGATTTTTAGCAAACTTTTTGCTTTTATTTCATATACGTTTTACATCAAAGAAACATTCTGTTATTCCTACAGACCGACTGCGAGAACGCCGAGGACGAGATTGATTGCGAGGAGATTCTGTACGAAAGGGCCAATGGGACTTGCTTCGGCAAGACCAAATTGTTGTGTCCTCAAACTGGCGTCTGCATATCGACCAGCTGGCTCTGCGATGGCGAGAACGACTGTGGAGATTATTCGGACGAGTCTCACTGTGGTAACTTTTGTAATTATTATTGTCGGTTTTATTAAGTAACCGGCCGTCTCAATACTTATTAATATTTTTCTTATAGAAGCCCACGCTAATTGCACATCCAATCAATTCGCGTGTCATAACGGAGCCTGCATTTTGGCTTCTTGGCACTGCGACAACGAGGTCGACTGTACCGATGGCTCCGACGAAACTGATTGTGGAAGTAAAAAGTACAGTAATTCGTTATTTTGCTTTTCAAGTCATTTTGTTACTCTATCGAACATTGTTGAATACGTAATAAATTCGTAGAAAATGCGACGAGGATGAGATCACCTGCTCCGATGGCAATTGCATATCAAGAGATGCCAGATGCGACGGCGAGGAAGATTGTTTCGACGGGGCGGATGAACAAAAATGCGGTATAAAAATAATCATTCAGAATTTCCTACTTTACTATTTTTTATCTAGAATTTTCATCAAAGCTTATAAATTACCGTGTAGAACCAACGGATGTGGTATGCAAGACTGGGGAATTCAAGTGCGCGTCGTCGTTGAGATGCATCCAGCAGAATTACAGGTGCGATCGGGACAACGATTGTGGCGACTGGAGCGATGAGAAAAATTGTTCCCATACGACGGCGACCAATTGTCAGATAAACGAGTTCAGTTGCGCCTCGGGGAATTGCATAGATGAAAAGTTGGTCTGCGACAAACACAAGGATTGCCCTGATGGTGAAGATGAGAATATGTGTCAACATCTCACACCGCCTATCTGTTCCCCACAAAATGAATTCACTTGTAGCAGTGGCATGTGCGTTCCTGTAAGTTTCTTATTTTCTCATATTTTCCTCTTGATACTCTTGGCTGGAAGTTTAAGAATAGTACACTTAAAATTGCTCGTTTGTATCATTCTGCAAAATTATTGTAAATTTAATAATTAACTTTGATCAAATTTAATCAATAGTTTAATAAAATTGATCGTAATAGAGTTTCGTAAATAGTATCGTTAGTGTAAGGTTAATAATTTATAGATTTTCTTGAACGATATTCTGAAACTGAATCGATCGAGTTCTCGTTTCAGCATCAATGGGTCTGTGACAGAGTGTACGATTGTCCCAATGGAGAGGACGAGGCCAGCTGTCCAATGACTTGCGAGATTAATCAATATTTTTGCAAGTCCCCGGCGCAGCGAAATTCTACAGGGAATAGTTCGATTTTCAGTTATTGGTATAATCCACATCTACATTATCAGTGTATCAACGTGAAGCTCGTTTGTGATGGAATCGCCAATTGTCCTCTGGGAGATGGTAAAATTCCCAGTTTAAGTGTTACAAATGGTAGTTAATCAAATAAAACGAGACTGAAATTTCAAAATTTCAGACGAGGCTAATTGTCCAAAGAATCGCGAGTGCACTAAACAGGACAAGTGTCAACAACGATGCATCTTGACAGCCAACAATGAAACTGCTTGTGCCTGTGAATTAGGATTCTTTTTAGCCCCGGACAACTATACCTGTCATGACATCAACGAGTGTCAGCTACAAATGGTACAGTATAGACTTAGTAGCAAAAATTACAATAGAAAAATCCTTTTAATCGATGAATTTTCAGGAACCTGTTTGCAGTCAATTATGTAACAACACAATTGGCTCTTTCGTGTGTGGCTGTACAGCTGGATATGAACTCAGACCTGATAAAAGAACGTGCAAGGCACGTGGTAGCAATCCTTATTTGATATTTGCCAATAGAGAAGATATTAGACAGGTAAAAGAATAATCACTCACACGCACAAGTAGTACATAATTGTTAATAAATATTATTTACCATCCACTCTATTTATTAATTTCAGGTGAGTCTTAGTAACGACAAGTATATACCGATCATCAGGGGGACTCACAATGCAATTGCACTATCTTATCACTACAAACGCAAAACTATCTTTTGGTCGGACGTATCTATCGATGTAATTAGAAAAGTTTTTATCAATGGCACGGAAGCCGAAGGTGAGCAAATATTTTTAATTCAATGATATTTTTATTTATTTGCAAACTTTTTTACAGATGTCATTCGTTGGGGAGTGGAGAAGCCAAGCGGTATCGCCGTCGACTGGATTCACGATTTGTTATTCTGGACCGATAGCGAGACTCGTAGGGTCGAAGTTATAACGTTGGACACCAGGGTTCGTCACGTACTGGTATCCAGCGATTTGGATAAGCCTAGACCAATAGCGGTGCATCCTAATTACGGATACGTGTATTGGGCAGATTGGGGTGAGTTCTCTGCGGCTCCTTGTATACTATATATATATAAAAAATGACAGTAGAATGAAATCTCCAATGGAGTAAATCTCTTCAGGTCCCAGTCCAAAAATAGAACGAGCAGACATGGATGGTACAGGTCGGTTGTCCTTGATAACCGAATCGATTTCTTGGCCGAACGGTTTAACCATCGACTACACGACGGACCGAATTTATTGGGCGGACGCCAAACACAAGGTGATCGAATCTGCACATTTGGACGGTACCAATAGGAAGCTGGTGGTGAGTCGTGGTATTCAGCATCCATTTGGTATCACGATTTTCGAGGACTACGTGTATTGGACGGACTGGCACTTGAAGAGTATTCTGTCAGCCAACAAAGGAACCGGTCAAGGGGTCAGGGTCATTCGTTCTGGTCTCCATTTTCCCATGGATGTTCGTTGCTACCATCCCCGTTGCCAGCCAGACTATCCGAACCATTGTGGTAGCAACAATGGCAATTGTTCCCACATGTGTCTACCAAATAGCACAGGTTACAGCTGCGTTTGTCCCGTTGGCCTGAAACTCCGCAAGGATGGGAAGAGCTGTGCTACCGCACTGGATAATTTGTTGATTTTCACCAGGGCCAATGACATCAGGCTCATAGCCATTGATCAGTCCACCAGGGCGTTCGATACCGTCATTCCGGTTGATCACGTACAAACCGCCATGGGGTTAGCCTCAGATGCCATCAACGAGACAATTTATTGGACAGATGTCAGAGCAGGAACGATCTCCAAAGCTTTTCTCAATGGTACCAATCAGACCGTGATCGTGGGTCAGAATCTGGACAAGCCATCTGGTATCAGCATTGATTGGCTTACTGGTAAACTCTACTGGACTGATACCAGTGCGAATAGGATCGAATGCTCCAATATGGATGGATCGATGAGAGCACTACTCGTTTACAAGGACATTGAAAAACCTAGGGACATTGCTGTGGATCCTATTAGTTAGTTTCATATTCTTTTATTTTCTTATAAAAAGAAGTATTAACTCCATAAAAATTTGGTGTATTCTTTGTAATTCAGGTGGCTACATGTACTGGACAGAATGGGGTAACAAATCCATGATTAAGAAGTCGACTATGGACGGCACTCAGAGGAGAGTATTATTTAGCAAGGACCTCAATCTTCCAAACGGTTTGACCCTTGATTACGATAAGAAACGATTGTACTGGGTGGACGGGGCCACCAAGAAAATCGAATACTCTGGATTCAATGGTGAAAATCGAACTGTTCTCATACGTAAGTGTTTCATTTATTTAATGCACTATAGGTACTGCAATATTAATATTACTTGATTTCTGTTAAATATTACAGGTGGTCTGTCTCACCCGTTTGGAATGGCTATTCACAAGAATCAGATTTATTGGACGGATTGGGAAAGTATGAGCATTTATCGGGCTGACAAGGATACCGGTGCGAATCAAAATGTTGTACGATCTGGTATCTCGAAACTAATGGACATTAGAGTGTTCCATCGGCCTCGAAAAAATATCGAAAATCCCTGCGAGCGAAATAACGGAGGCTGTTCCCATCTCTGTCTTCTGAAACCTTATCCACAACGTTACGTTTGCGCTTGTCCCACGGGACTCGCTCTTCAAGTCAGTATTTTATATTCGATTCTCGTTTCTAATAAAAATTCAATCGATTGTAATTTCTCCTCTATGATTGCTTAGCATGACGGTAAGACCTGTCCCAACGTACCCACCAAGTTTCTAATAATAGCTCACAGCGTGGATATCAGAATAGTCTCCTTTGACGATAATTACACCACCGATACAGTCCTTCCGGTGGGTCAACTGAAAAATGTCACCGGTGTCGACGTCGATCTAAACACGTACGATGTCTATTGGACTGATACCGGAAGTGACGTCATTGAGAGCTCCAGTTTTGACGGGAAGACGGTGAAGAAGGTCATTCATGATGGAATAGACTGTGCGGAGAGTTTGGTGGTCGATTCGGTTGGCAAGAAGGTTCGAAAGACCAATTAATTCTTTTAATTTTATGACGTAATCATAAATGAATATAGAATGAAAAATAAGAGATATTCATTGTTTCGTTGTAGCTCTACTGGACCGATAAAGGTCTGAACAGCATCGAAGTCAGCGAATTGAGCGGTGCCAATCGCAAGGTATTGATCTCGTCCGGATTGGACAATCCCAGGGCGATTGCTCTCTATTATTCAGCGGGATTAATTTTCTGGACCGACTGGGGACACAATGCTCGCATCGAAAGGGCTAACATGGACGGTGAACAACGTACCACGGTTATAGCCGATCGTCTAGTTTGGCCAAATGGACTGACCATTGACCAGTCGACGAATAAACTGTATTGGAACGACGCTATAAGAAAAGTTATCGAGACTTCCGATCTGCTTGGTCGAAGCAGAAAAATACTGATCGAAGGAGTGATGCATCCTTATGGTCTGGCCATAATGGACGATTCTATCTACTGGACAGATTGGTACAACAAGTCTCTCGTGCGAGCTAACAAAATAACAGGCTCGAATAAAGAGGTGGTCTTAAAAAATTTGCAACCTCTCATGGACGTTCGAGCTGTCGTGGTAAGCATTCTTTTTCGTTTTCTCTTGTTTTCCAACCTTTTAGTGTGTGCCAATATTTGTCACACTGATGAATATACTTGTTTGCTAACTAAACATTCCAAACACCTATTTTTTCTCTACTTTTTTCTTCTGAAACTATCGAGTCAAAGCAAGGTGACCTGGTACCAATTATAGACATATCTTGTGGGAGTGTCTGATTCAATCTTTTCCTAGAGGTTGGTGAGAAAATAAGATTTTTCTTCCAGCGGAGTAATTACAAGGTGGAAGATGTTTGCGGTAGGCGAAACGGTGGCTGTTCTCATTTGTGTCTACGGAATCCTCAAGGATACTCCTGCGCATGTCCCACTGGAATATCGTTGAACGAGGATGGCAAAACTTGCAATTCGACACCATCGAATTTCCTCTTAATCGCGACATTGCAGAAGCTGTCGTGGATGTCACTGGATACACCCGAAATGCGAGAGGTTTCATTAGAAATTCCAGATATCTCGAACATAGGCTATCGAGAGATTTATTCGATAGATTTCCACTGGAAGAAACGTCTTATATTTTACAGCGAGAATTTCTCCAGAATGATCAAGTGAGTAATGATATTAATCGTGTATAACCATTATGTGTATGTAATTGCAAATGATTTGCAGGGCAGTGAGTATGGATAATTTATCGCAAACGAGAACAATCTTTATTGGCAAGGCCAGATTATGGCCATTCAGAATAGCCGTGGACTGGATAGCCGACAATATTTACTTCATCGTGAGACGAACAATGATTTACGTGGCCAAGCTGGATGGCAGCTGTCACAAGAGATTGGTCCAGAATCTTACCGAAGTCAATTCTATTGCCCTATTCCCCAGACTGGGTTATATTTTCTGGACAGAATTGCGTCCTACTAGAATCCAACGTTCCACACTCGACGGTCAAAATATAAAAACGATCGTGACGAGTGAATTGAATTTCGTGCACGATTTGGCTATAGATTATCAAAACCAAGTACTTTACTGGGCTGACACGTCCAAGGACAGAATAGAAAAGTCAGATTTGCATGGTTTGTATAGAATACAATTGGTTCCAGACATCGAACGTCCTTTTAGACTAGCTTTGGTAAGATTCCCTTATATCGTCCTTAAATTAAAATACGAAGGAAGAAAATTCCTACCCTTTTCTTTTCTATTCCAGTACGATCATCATATCTACTGGGTAATGGACACCATGAAACCAGATATCATAGAGAGAGTTGTAAAATCAACTGGGAAAGACCGAACGAGGATTCGTACATTTTCGTCACATATCACAGAGGTGAAAATTGTATCTGCCAAGAGACAAACCGGTTGGACTCCATGCTCAGTTGACAATGGTGGATGCAGTCACTTCTGTTTCTTTACAAGAAAGACTTATATCTGCGCCTGTCCAGACTCTTCCAATGCCACTACGACTCAGAGTTGTTCGACTAGTAAGCCTCGTTCCACAAATATAAATGCAGTATTCCACGCGAATTCTTTATACTTGATCGAACAATTGTTTAATCTCAGTCCCAACGAAGCGAGTCCCTCTGAGGAAACCAGGGACCGAAGGAGATCCAGAGTATGACCTTGACGAGGACGAGGTGAAACTTCCAGAGATAGCAACGAGACCGAACCTTCCTGCAGGGAGCGATGACGATTATCCCGAAGATAAATTTAATGATAAATTTAATCGCGAGAAGGGTTACAGTCTGCGAACCGTTGTCATTACGATATTAACGATGGTCTCGGCGATCTTGGCCATTCTCGTGATGATAATGTACCTTCTGTGCTCCCGAAAGACCAAACAGAAAACTTATACGTTCGGCAGTCGTCGGAACGTCCTGACCTTTTCCAACCCGAATTACAATGCATCCGCTGCCGATCCCAACAATCCAAACGTGTCGAGAAACAACACCGTGCAGGACAAAAGATCGCTCGTCTGGAAGAGGCTCAAGTACGACAAGTCTCAGGTATGTACCTCATAATTATGTTTATGTATATAGAAAACAGACAATTAAGCACAATTGGCTAAAGCTGCTTTCTCTCTTTCTTTGTTGTTCGCGAAAAACCTTGAATTATTGATCGATGGCCCAGTCGAGACAGAGAAAGAAGACTACTGTAGAATGCCCGATAAAGTTGCAGCATTTGCCACTGCAGTTCATACAGATGAACGAATTAGAGATTAGATAGTTGCGAGGTGGGGATCGATGGAAAACAGAGAGAGAGAGAGAGAGAGAGAGAGAGAGAGAGATGTGAATTTCAAGGGTTTGTTCGTTTTCGCTGCACTACTGAAGCATAAGCAAATTACAAGTTCTCTCCATTTACTGCATTAAAGCATAATGCAGAATTTGCAGTGAGAAAAAGAAGAGAGACTTAATCATTCGTGGTATTATAGGAGAGGGTTTACGAGGACAATGGACAGTCGCCGAGCCCGGAAGTTCTTTCCTTGATACCTCAATCGGCAACACCGAGTAGCAGCAGGGCAGCTTCTGTAACGCCCAGGGAATCACCGCCACCTCTCACGTCGATCTCACATCTCAACGTGTAAGAGAAAGAAAACAATCTCAATGTTATCGGTTAATAATACCTTCAATGGAACATCTGCGGCGAAGAAAAATAAGAAAATTGGAGTTACAACCCTCCGCCGCGTCAGTGAGTCTCAGTGTTTGCCTTCTCAATAGGTAAATGTTTCTATATTCTTCTATCAGGATTGTTCCTTGGATTGAAGATAAGCAAGTGGAAAAGTGAAAGGAAATCCGAAGAGAAACGGAAAAACAACAACTCTATCAAAGGACGATTTTCCTCGATTGTCCATACGAACTGACTGTAATTGTAAATTTACATCACTCCTGCGCTTTTTACTCGTTAAATTATTAATCATTAAGAATCGTGTGATAAGTGGTTTTTACCAGATTCGATTGTTGCCTCGTTTTCACGGGTTTCCTTTTTTTGGCGTCCATTCAATATTTCTTTTTTTTTACATTATCGATAAAGGCTTATTGATTGTAGCTCTTCCACGAGACTGTGCCGGCCACGGATTTTCGAGAATTTGCGTGTATTGTGTGTATGTATCGTACATAGGAATGCGAGCAAATAGCGATTTGCTATTCGGAGAACTTACGGCAGGTGTGATTACGCCGTGAACGATACTCTTGTCATTGTGATATCAGCATTACCTGAATCAGTATTAATCAGGTACGCGGTTGCTATATTATATTACTATTGGACCGTCTCGTACTATTTCTTAGTTTTTCACTCAAGAGTTTTTAGCGTTGCATGGACGACGGACGCGCGAATACTGTAATGCAAAATAAAATAAAAAAAAATAAAAAAACTGAACAAAACGAGATATACGATTAACTCTTAAATGCTCTGAAGCAAAATTCGATTGATTCTTGATGATACTTTTAAAAAATTTAGACTAAATATGTATGTATTTTTTTAAACGAATATATTATATTATATTTCTTTTGTCGAAAGTAAATAACGAAAATTATGCGTTTCAGTATAGCAAGTATCTTACGAAAGTGAAATCGTATCGATGTATTTTTGTACCATTCGAGGTTGTTTGTATACTATAAACTAGAAAAGTTACTTTCTGTCCTCGTGTTGATCGGAATAATGTGTAGCAGCTGGCTGCTGCACCAGAACATTGATCCTGTGAGTTCGTTAACCTTGATTACAAGGTTATCATCCTAACTCGTGCGAAACAAGTACGACGTCCTGGCAACGCACCGTTCTTTCTTTCATTCATTCATTCATTCAATCATGATTAACATATTACATATAGTATAGTATATAAATATAAATACTATAATTCATTATCATCTTGTATAAGGTATATATAATATAATTCTATGTCAACGATTTAATCCTGCTGAGAAGTAAGAGCTATCAGTTGAATTGAGCAGAATATATTTTAGGTAACATTATTGCCATTTTATAGAATCTTCCACAATAGCAAAAATATCCTCAGGATATCCATAGAACATTCCGAGGATATCCAGATGTCCATTGGACGTTGTTTGCTATTAGGATTATATTTACAACAAACGAAACTTAATTTTTGTTTCTAATTTTTACGTCATGTGCGTCGATCTCTCAAGCGGCATTCATTCATAACAGAATTTATTCTTCGTTTCAGCAAACTTCTTCATTGAATTGTCTAATATTGCGTATCTGATCAAGGAAAAGGCTTTTTTGAAAGAAAAGACGACAAAATATTTATTAGCACTTTTCTCAATGGTTCCGTTGGTCAGACGCACGTACACTTATACCGATGGAGTAATCTAACGAAAAAATAAAAATTAACAAAAAGAAAAAAAAGCATGTGTCGTAATGAAAGTAATTACACGTACTTGTTACGTTCGGCAACGTTAATCTTACATAAACTATTACTGTATGATACACCTGCTAAAAGCTCATTGCAGCAAGTAAAAATCTGTGAATTTAAATAAACGAGTCGCTGTGATTGTGTTTGAGTGAGTGAGTGCGAGTTAAACACTTTATTTCAAGCCGAACATTGTTGTAATCGCGAAGAAAAGAGTTTGTATCGAAAATATAGAAAATTCTTACACATAAGCTGATACTCAGTCGTTATAGCGTTGCTGATTCACTCACTATATTGGACAATTATTGATTTATACAATTTCCTTGTATAGAAGAACAGAATGGAAATGAAAATTGTTTTTTAATAAATTCCATTGCAATTTCTTGACGTGTATTTATATTTCACTCGATTCTTGGCTAAAACACGGATAAATAGTCACGGGACTTTATCGCATAAATATTATTCTTTATTTTCATACCCTCAATTTATATGCTTTCTTTTTGTAACATTACTTACATATGGTCCATTTTGGTGATATTATCTTTTTTACACATTAAATAGAGCTCACATAAATAGATAAAATAAGTATTTATTTTATTTCCTAATAACTTTGCATCTCTTAAACAAACAAACTAGTACAGCTTTATACCAGTAAAGCTATTATATTCAACGCATGCGGTAACAATTGTGTGTATATAAAAATATTCGGTACCTCATCGCCCACAGAAATCCAGCAGTAATGCATCAAACAGGTACGATTAAAAATTGGTTTCAAGTACGAAATGAAAATCGACTATAATAATGTTACTGGGGAAAATCTGGACGCAAAGGAAAAACAATTTCAGAGTGGGAGATAGAAATGAAATGTGTAGGAAAAGGGGATGAAATTATTTACAAATAGGACTGTCTAACACGTTACATCGCAGTCACCCGCTCCTCGTGAGCTTTCTTCACGATTGCTAACTTTGAGTGTGGATCCACTACTGGAAGTCCAGTGTACGGTGGCTCTTTCGTTCCATGCAGCATGAGAGTCCAGTGTTTGAACCAGCCCTCCGTTTTATCCGTATTAAAGACCACCTGGATAAAAGCGCGAGAAAAAATAAACACATCATCAGTAATAAGAGTCCATATAACTTGGACCAACCTTACAAGCAATTACCAAAAAAAAACTTGGCTCTCGAGCTTACCTCCAACAACCATTCGCCCTGTGGATACTCCCCCCAAGTGTGCGTGGTCATAAATGGCCATTTGGTAAATCCATCTTTCTTGTCGTCGTCGTTAACGCGACTGCTGAGGATCATCGATCTACGTAAAATCCATGAAATTAATTGCTCGATTTATCATTACTCTCTCTCTCTCTCTCTCTCGATTTAATCTTACCTGGTCCCCATGGGAGACGTAAGATACAGTAGTAAATCTCCTCGACGTGTCGCGTTCACCGAAATAACCGCCTGAACGTGCTCCAGATAATTAACCGCGTATTCCGTACCCGCACAAGCATCCGTTTTTATCTTCAGGTACAGTGGGATTCTGGGCCTTATTCGTCTGAAAATTTCCATCAAGGATTAGGAATGCAAAAACAACGATAAGAGTAATTCCCTCCTCCACTATAAACTTACTGGGGTAAATAAACCGTTCCCGCTTGACAATGGTACCTAGGTGGTACGGTTTTCCAAGTTTTAGCCAAGGCCACCATAGCCCCTGCATCGAGTACTCCGTAACCGAACAAGTGATTATATTCCAAGCCTACACCGTTCATCTTCCACTGGAACCTTTGCTTGGCATCGAACAGCGAGTTTCTCTTCGATGTCAAAACTGTCAAGTGCTGAACGTCTCTCCAGGTGAGTTGGGGGCTGCACAACAGGAGGAGAAGCAACGTTTAACGATGTCTTTTATTCGGTTGCGATAAAAATAATGATTGAGGTGCTTACTTGGCCTCCAGCGCAAGTGCAAAGACGCCTGCTGCTTCGGGCGCAGCTGCTGAAGTACCACTGTGAGTCGTCGTACATTTCCCATAAAGATCCGTCGTTGCGACACCCGTGTTTGGATCCTTAGCCCCGTTGCTGAACGTCGAGGCCAAAGTGCTTGAACAGCTTTCATCGTAATGGGCATTTTGGCCATCGTTTATGGCGCTATTTATGCTGATGGTCCACATGCTGGCAGCGTAACCGTCGCAATTACAGTCATCAGCTTCGCCTCCGTCTCCCGATGCCCACACGTAAATGTTTCCCAGTCCTCGTCTCCCCTGCACACACACACACACACACACGTACGAGCGTAAACATAATATGAACGATTCCAAGTTTCAGCAGATTTTAATTAGAAAATGTATGGAAAAATTGCCTCGTTGACACCGCGGACTATGGCCCTCATGGTCGCGTTCCTCGGACCGTCCACTGTTTTGCCGTCGTCCGTTGGTCCCCATGATGCGCTGTATATATCGATCAGGTCAGGTTCGTGACCCATACTGTTGGCCTCGATCAAATCTGTCATGTAGGGCTGATCGAGCATGCGGATCCCAGCGATTTTCGAGTCGTAAGCCACCCCTACTCCGCAAACGTCATTATCGCGAGCAGCGGCTACCTCGCCGGCGCATCTCGTTCCATGACTGCAAATAAATACAATTTTATAATCCCTAACGAAATATCGATGCTCTTATATTGATGACCAGTTAAATTGATTTACCTGTTGAACCAGTCATCCGTAAATCGTGGATACGGGAAGGGATCGTTACTGCTAAAATCGTAGGAAGCTTTAGCATTCTGAAATGGGAAAATTATTTCAACAATTTATCCCGTTTTTCGTAATTATTCTAACAATTATAGTTGTTCAAAGAATGTTTTTTCAATAAAGTTTTGGTCCTGTGTAGTTTTGTTTACTTGTGAATAACGCAGGTGGAGTTTACAAAGTGAAAAACCAGAGAGGAAATCGTGTAAATATTTGCAATTGTTTTTTATGTAACTATAAATTCGTGAGAATTGATAAATTAATTGATTATTCTTACGTAATTATACTTAAGGTCTTCGTGCATGTAATCGACGCCTGGAAAAGTTTACGATCTAATTAGATTTATGGAAAGGAAGGAGAATGGTGAAATTTATAGGTGCTAAAGGTCATGTTACCATCATCCATAATGGCGGTGGTGACATTTTTTCCGGTAACGCCCTGTGCCCAAGCAGCTTCGACGTTAAGGTCAAGCTTTGGTTTTCCACCGTTTTGGCCAGTGTTCTTCAAGTACCACTGATACCTGAAGTACGGATCTGTCGGGTCGTTGCTTTCGGAATCTGAAGGGTTATTGATGGGAAATAAAGGTACAAGATTATCGACACTGAGCGGCTTGTAGCCCCTCTTCACCCTCTTGAATCCAGCCTGCTGCACAGCTGTATGTACCTGTAGATGGAGAATGCAAAAAAATGTGTCATTTCGATTCTAAAATAAAAATCCTGAAATACGAATTCAAAATAAATTCTGTATATCTCACCAAAGGATCAACTTTTAATTTTCTCGTATGTGGAACGGATCTCTTGCTACGCGCGTGTGGAAGGGCTTTATGGACGAAATGATATTCTGTCTGGCTGCCTAAAACCTACGAAACAAAAGTACATGGATTTAAAAAAAAAATATCTTTGGAAAGAAGCGCGTAGAAAACCTACCGGGCCAAGATTGATAAATCCATTTCTAACGGCAACCTGATCGGCGATATGCTTTTCTGCGGGTTGCCTCATTTTCACGAGGAATGTATTCGTGAAAACCTCGGCATTGGCCAGAGTGCAGAATAGAGTGACAACAATCAGGAAGTGCATCTTTTAATAGGGAGCTATCAAACTCTCAATAATAGAACTCCCTTCTATTCTCGCGGACATATGCGCTATCGAGAAAGGCTCTTCTTCGTTCACTCGGATGTTTCTGCAAATATCATCACGACTTCTATACAAAAAATATGATCTACTTTGAATAAAGAATAAAAAAAAAATAAAAGAAGGAAAAATCAGTGAGGAGACGAAAGACGTAATGAACGATTGACGATCCCCAGGGGTTCTATCCTTCAAAGCACAGAGATTATTCTAATAAGCAATTATTGAGAGAGGTAGCGATATCCCTCCTGGGGACTTGCCGTTTAGTGAAATTTGTCAAAGCCACGCGTTTTCCTATTAACAGTTATTTGAAGAAATTGCGGATTCACCCCGGGATAGCGAAGTTGCTATAGCTACCTTATTCATACGCCTATTTACCGTCGATGAGGCGGAGATAACTATTTTCCAATTCTTCTACCTCACTTTGGAAAATTGTCCTGGCAAATTGCACCTGGAGCGCCAAAGTCTGCTGCGAACGTTTTATCCTTCCCCACTGACTAACAACCGCTTCTTAGGGTTTCGAGTTCTTGGACTGTGCTTGCTGACATCAACAGTGTGACGTCACACACCGTATTGATTCAAAACCACTTTAGCCATCGCTTAAAAACCGTGCGCGCAAGCGCCATCAACCCTATTCTGTACTGTATAAATATCTTCAGTTCTGAGGGAGATAATGTATTCGTTGCAACACTTGTTTAATTACAGTCATGCATATTTTTTCTCTTTCAAAAGACTCTGCCCTCCTTCGACCTCTTAAAATTTTCTCCCTATAATCTTTGATACCTTAAACCCTGTGAAGAATAAGCCCACACACTACAGCTTATGCAAAGATTATAATATACATTCCTACTTCAAATTGAATATATTCAAGATTCGTTTAAAGCTATTTGAATTTAATTAAAACCAGTCCAACAAAGAATTAATAATATCAATAGCTTGGATAGGTACTCAGTTCAGATTTAATATTCGGTATAAGGACAATGATTGCAATACTACTATATTTCTTAAACATAAAGTGTAATATGATTTATTTGATAACAAAAGTAGCGAGTTTAACATAAATGTATAAAAGTATATTCTTATAAAATTTATATTTATTAACGTTGAGCAGGTACTATCATCACAACCTTATCAATTATTCGCGTCCTTCGTCCGGCTTATCAGCCGTAAAAAAATCACCTTTTGTACCACCGGTTTTAGAGACTAATTTGATATTGCTGATAAACATTTCGTCGGGTTTCGCCGCATACTTGCACATGTCATATACGGTCAGTGCGGAGACGCTTACGGCAGTCAAGGCTTCCATCTCGACGCCAGTTTTGCCGGAACATCGAACTTCCGCTTCTATTTCTATCCTATGTAGTTTCTCGTTTAAAGTTAAACTAACATTGACCGAATTCAGCGATAATGGATGGCACAACGGTATTAAATCCGATGTACGCTTAGCTGCCATAATACCAGCCAGCTGAGCAACTGATAAAACATCGCCTTTCTTCGTATTATTTTCAGCTATCAATTTTAATATTTCGGATCCAACTTGCACAAAGCCTCTGGCAATTGCAATTCGTTTGCTTTCAGCCTTCGCGCTTATGTCCACCATTTTTGCTTTTCCCTTCTCATCGACATGAGATAACGACGAGTATGCTCTTATATTCATTAAAGGTTGGATACAAAAGCTTGTAATAACATTCAGCCACTTATTAGGAATGTTACTTGTGAAGTGCATTGAAGCTGTAATGTTTGTGAAATAAGTATAATAATGTAATTATCATTGTCAAAACTGCGTAGGCGATTTGACTATTACTAATTTAGTGGTAACGTTTGTACATGTAAATATGCTAAAATTTATGTTATTGCTTTTATTTAGCCACCTATGAGGATCATTGGTCTGTTCTCCATTTGAGATATATTGAGCATTCCTGAAACATTTGCAGTATCAACGTTATCACTAAATCACTATGTAAAAATATCTTGGTTTTACTCAGATAAGTTTTCATTTATTACCTGCATGTTGCTTCTTTTTACGACCAACAGCCTTGCCAATTATCTCTTTTAGATCTTCCTCAGAAGCTCCGTTCCTCAAGGCATCCCTCAATGATATTTCGCTTTTGCTTTCAAACAGACAAACTTTCAAGTTTCCATCTGCTGTTATTCTTAAGCGATTGCACGACGAACAAAAGTGCTCACTCATCGAAGTAATAAATCCCACCTGCCCTTTGAATCCAGGTACATTGTATGCCTATTAGACATTTCTCATATATATTCATAATAAACATAAAATATAAGTGCTTATAATATAAAATTTAATATACTTTTGATGTGTCATTTGGGCCATTTGGAAGAGATTGGAAATTTGGATAAATTTTTCTGATTTCTTCCTTCATATTTTTAAAGGAAATCATTTTGTTCTCTTGCCATTTATTACCACTAAAAGGCATGTATTCAATGAAGCGTACATCAATTGGTAGATTTTTGGTCAAATTAACAAAATCTATAAACTCATCATCATTAAATCCTCTCATTACAACACAGTTTACCTGCAACATACAAGCTTTAATAAATATTAAATAATAATTTCTTTTGCATTTTAGCTTATAATAAACTCATCAAAAAAAATAATATTACCTTAACTGGGTTATAACCAAGCTGTACAGCCAGATCAATCGCAGCTCGAACTCTGGCCCATCCTTTTCTACGAGTAAGTTTTTCAAAACGTTCTTCCTTCAGAGTATCGAGTGAAATGTTCAAGGCATCTAAACCTGCTCTTTGTAGAGCGGGCAATTGTCGTGTTAGAGTTAAGCCATTTGTAGTAATTGCAACATTCTCTAAGCCTTGCAGCTTCTTAAGATTGACTATTGGGTTATAAGAAAGTTTGAATAATATTGCTTAATAGTACTAGGTTTTATAATAGTTTCAGAAAATCAGAATTACCTATTATGTCTAAAATATCTTTACGAACAGTTGGCTCCCCACCAGTTAATCTAATTTTTTTAATACCTTCTTTTACAAATAAATCAGCTAAGTACAAAATTTCATCTGTGGTTAAAATTCCACTTTTTTCAGTCAAGTTTACTCCTTCCGCAGGCATACAGTAAGTACCTGCATTAAAAAATAGAGAATATTAATAATGTGCAGTTTTAAATATAATGTGAAAACTGATGAATTGTTGTAAAAATATTTACAACGAAGGTTACATCTCTCAGTCAATGATATTCTGAGATATGTATGATGACGACCAAATGTATCAGTAAGTATGCTTTTTAAATGTGAGTCTTTCTTCAAGCTATCTCTAAATTGCTGCATCTATAAGAGGCAAAAAGACTTAAGTGCATTGCTTAAAAATAAATAATTAGTTATACTTATTAATAAACTTACCCTAATTGATGGTTTGATTGATACAGAAGCTTCTGTTGAAGCATTAATAGCACCTAACATATGCTTAACAATATATCTTGCTCGAAACATTATTCAACAATTATAATTAAACAGAGCAACATAACAGATAAAAACAAAAACAAAACTAATATAAAACTATTTTTGTACTAATAATGGAAGACCGTTTATTCTTGAGTAAAAGAAAATTACATAATCCTTGTAGTGGTTACTAATACAAATTTGTACTGCCTCCATCAGTAATTACTATATGTTAATTGAGCACTTAATTCTTTCCAGCACGTCTTACATCTAGATATTTAAGTTTAACGTATCTTACGTATCTTTTGATACGACAGACTCGTAGTATACCTTTTGTCATGATAAGTTACAAGATAAAGCTAATATTACTTGATTTTCTTAGATAATAGAAATTACAAAAAAATATACGATAAGAAATCAGATCACTGTCAGTGTAAAAAAATGCATAGCATATACGGTTTTTAGTGAGGAACTAAGAATATAGGAAATTAGGTTATTTAGAGGTTTGCTAACTGGCGTTGAGATCAGCTGAGGTGCTGAGTCTGAACGGTCTGAACCGTCTGAACTACTCTGAACTGCTCTGAACTCTGACGTCTCTGAGTTCTGACAAGTAACAACCTGCAGGCTGCAGCATCCTGCAGGCTGCAGTTACCACCGTTACCATTCAGTTGCTAGAAGTTAAAAGAAGTTAACCTAATATAAAATAAATAAAAACACATAACAGTCTCTCTTATATGAAATAAACAATTAAGAGTAAGAAGATGTCTTTATTTCCAGCCTATTCTGAAAGTAATGTGGAATCGAAAGATGAAAGTAAGTAAAAAGTAAAATATGAACAATTTTAGGTTATGTGGATTATTTTTGTTTATTTTTTAGGTAAAAATCCAGAGGCATGGACGGTCAATTCCAGTTTTGCTGGAATAATACCTCCTCAAAACATTCAGGATGATAATTCCTCTTCTCTCTTATCGTCTGATAAAAATTGTAAAACTGAGGATTCTAATCGATCATTGCATGAAACCCATGAAACATGTAGCAAACCCATCTCTGTCAAAAGAATTAGAAAACGCAGTCAAATAAGCTCAACAAAAAAATATATTAAAGAGCAAAAAAAGTATAAGCAAAATGTAAAGAATGTCTATTTTGAGGATACAAAAAGAAATGTTGCAAATAATCATATTAAAACCATTTCTTGTAAAGAAAGGCCATATTATAAAATAAGCTATAAAACTATGGGATGTACTATATTTAAAAAATTTCCCAAAAAAAAAACAAATAGATATTATGTAGTTAATCTTGATACCTTGAACAAATCAAAGAAGAAATTCCATAAGGAAAAAAATAAAATAAACGAAGAAGGGGATAACGACTTTTCATGGGGAACTAAAATTGAAGAAGAATGGGTGAAAAAGACTAAAGAGTATAACCAAAGATTAGCTGAAAATCCTGAAAATATTGATCTGTGGATAGAATATATTAATTTTCAAGATATTAATGTTGGATTCAGGTGTAAATTGAAAGAAAATACAAAGGCTTGCAACTTTCAAAGAAAATTGTCAATAGTTGAAAAAGCTTTGGAATCAAATGTAAATAATACAGAGCTCTTGAAATTAAAATACAAATTTATGTCAGACCTAATGCCAGCTGATCAATTCTCGAATGATTTGGAAGCATGGGTTAATAAAGATCCAGGAGACATTTTATTGTGGCGTACATACATCATGGCTACTCAAGGTTCACTTTCTATGTGTACAGTGCCTAAAGTATTAGATTTATATAAAAAGTATTTTAGTACATTAAAACAGTATTCTAGAGGGAATACGCAAGAGCATGATGATAAATTACTAGGAATGCTATTTCGCTGTTTGATTTTTTTAAGACAAGCTGGCTTATGGGAACAAATGTGGGAAATAATTCGTGTCAATCTTACATTGAATCTAAGCCTTGAGAAAGATCAACTGTGGTTTAAAAGTTCAATGGATGAAAAAAAATTAATCAGCATGGAAGAAGTGATTCTAATGTCAAGGCTACCATTAAATCAACTTTGGCTTAGAACAGAATTACTCAGGGAAAATAGTCACTGGATCAGTGTCAGTGAAAACGAGCTGGAATTGGTCGGTGATTCTCACAGATTTATTTTACCCGAAGATGTTGCCGATTTTGTACATCCCTTGATCTCACTTCGGTCGAATTTCCGCCTAGCAATTTATTCTCTTCTGTCTTTAAAAATTCCCCTATTGCCCACTCGAGATTGTGCGATGCAGAGCCTAGGCTTAAAAGAATTTGAATGGAGTTTGGACTCTGCTGAAGTTCTCTTACCTTTCGCATATCCAGTCGTGGGAGAAATGGCCGATCGTGATAGTAGAAAAGAACTTTTAGAAGGAATCCTTGAAGGAGGTTTAACATCAGGACCACAATATTTGAGGTTTCATCCAGCGCAAGAGCCATATTTGGAATTCATCAGGAATGTTTTCCATGTAATTGCCGATAATTTGTCTGGGCTAGAGCGCACTAGTATTTACGTATGGTGGCTGAGATTTGAGAGGATGCTTCTGTTTTTAAACCCGAAAGATAAAGGAAAAAAGTTGAGAAACATGATAAAAGAATTTTTGAAAAAAGAGGAAAATAGAAATAACCTTTATTTTTACAAAGAGTATGCTTTGATAGAGAAAGAATTAGGAAGGCACGAGAACTGCGTCAATATATTGAAAACTGCGATCCAACTGCAAAATAGCAGTCCAGCGTCAGTAACGGATTTCGACGATAGAGCAGCTCTCTTCAGTCTCTACAGGACATTTTTCGAGACTCTGCTAGACACAGATGTGTACAAAGAGATCGACAAACCTCTGATAATGAGTGTATTTAGACAAATGATAGCGGGAGAAGCGGAAAATCAATTGGAACTGGTAGAAAAATACTTGTATAATTGTCTCATCACATTCTTGCGAGAGATTGAGACTGAAGAAGCGAACGACGTCATTTTTTTATCAAATATAAAAAGTGACATGATTGCATGCTACATATATTTCTTGTATATAAAAGGTTACGATCTGACGAATTTAACAAACATCTACGACGATTGTATTTATCATAGCACTGAAAATCGACGCTTGCAAGAACTCTTATATGAGGATAAATTAGCATTGGTTCAGATGCATAGCGAACGAACGAATGAGAGCCGTCATATTTTAAAAGAAGTTTTCTGGAAGATTTTATGCCTGTATCCAAACAATATTTATGCCCTCTCAGTATTTTCCACGTCCAAAAGCTCCATGGTACCGTCCTGGAAATTTAAAACAGGTGATAAAACAGAATTATGGCCCACAATTGGAACTTTCTTAGCGGGCCGTAGACGAATAAAGCAGCTCGTGCAATCTGGTGCAGTGGATACCGCCGGAGTACAGGCTACTCTTAACAAACTATTATCCTTCCATCGAAGCTTGTCGAAGAGTTCCGAAAGTACCTGCTGTCCTCTCTTATGGAGGATGTACATGCTGTTGCTGAGAGAGCACAATTTATGCGAGAAAAAAGGCGAGGAAGTTTATCACGAGAGTGTTGCGCATTGCCCTTGGGCAAGATCCATTTATATCGACGCGGCAGAGGTTGCTCCGCAACTGCTCACTCAAATTCAGGATGTCATCAAGGAAAAGGAGCTACGATTGCACGTAACCCCCGAAGAGCTTGATATTTTACGCCAATAAATGTTAGGAAGGATATAAGACTCTTTTATAGCTGTATTGTACATAAGTGATAATTGCATAAGTTATTTTTAGACCACCAAATAAAACGGTCTATCTCGTAAGAAAGATCCCAATTGTTCCTGAACACTGATTTATTTGACTTTTTACCGACCTTTCTGGTCTCTGCGGGAAAGTTTGAAGGTAAAAGAGAGTATTCTCAGCGCAATCGCGACTTTCCTGGCGCCACTGGGCATTTGCCGCGGTCCTCGCGCGGCGTTGCATTGCCGTAGCTGAGAACCGGCATCCAGTGCTTGGAATGCCACCGAAGCGCGATATCCCAAAGCGCGGCCTCGATCAAACGGTATTCCCATATCAGTATAGTTGAATAAAAAATTCTGTTGAATTGTTTGAGTTTAGAAAATAATCTGTTGCAGGAAGTTGAATTAAAAGAGAGATGTTGAAGTGTTACTGGGATTGATCGAGTGAGAAAAATTGTTGATAAGGTATGATGGTATATAATGTTTTATTGTATTATTCGAGAGAAGGATGGGAAGAAAAAAATGTCAGTGGTTCAAGTGTTTTTTTGAAATAAGTGGCTACGCTTGGAAAGTGGAAGAAACTTGGAGATTGTTGCCGTAGATCATGACGGATGTTGGCAGCCGACGGGCGGAAGTTGATGGCGATTTTCTAGCAAATGATCAACGGAGGCTGGCGCATCACGCAAATGAAGATGAATGAGCTTAGTGCGTAAAAATAATGGCGCTCCGTGGCATGGCGCTTCTACTGCTGGCTATTGGGTACCTGTTACATGCAGAACCCTCTCCGGGTCTTCGTAGTATAGGTACCGCATCCCCTAATTACCAAAGGAAACAGATATTAATTAGTCACTGCGCAGAGTGTCGCGCGCTTGTATAACCGCTATACTTAATTTCAAAAAGAAGATCTCACGTTAACGAGTTACCTACCCACTTTAAATAACGAAAATGAATGATTTTCTTTTCCTAGTAAAAAATTTTAAATTCTCAAACATAATTTGCGCTTTCTTAGTACAAAACTACATTGTTAAACTTTCCATGCGATTAAAATAAAATCTACATTTTTTACCTGATTTTACTGAGATTATGTCAGTTGGAAAACCTTATCCATGTGATATTTTGTTCTTTTTTTTTATATTAAAGTACTCACAGTTTAAATATTATAATGATCTGTTGAGCGTTTCTCTTTTACCTAATAGACCGTTACATCTAAAATAAAGGAATAGAGAGATTTAAAGGAATGATTCCATGAAACATTTTTTGAGTTTATAACAATGAGTGCTTAACCATTTTATTAAATCAATACGCAATATCTATGAAATGTTTACAGTAAAGGTAGTAAATATGAATAAACAAAGCTTGATGGGGCTGATATTTGGTTTATAAATTTTTCATTGTTAAATATATTGAAAAAAGGATAATCGGCTTTGGAGGACCAAGAAGTTATTGGTCGATTAGAATTGTAATCACAATGAAGCGTAAATCGTATTATATGAAATTCTACCAGTAGAGTAGCGCTTGGCTAGATTATGCGTGTGATTTTAGCTGTTTTAGACATGGAGGAGGAGGAAGGTACGGAGAGGGAGGAAAAATCGGAGCGGAGCTCGATCGAGACGCAATTTTACGATGACACTGCTCAGAAGGTGACCGCTGTCGTGGAGCAACCTGTTGTTCTGCCCTGTCGCGTGAAGAATTTGGGGAACAGAACCGTGAGTTTGGAGTAGAGGGGAAAAATTCACTCTTTCTCTCCTATCCCCAAAACAAAGAGGAGTAGGGGATGAGAGAAGGAGGAGGAAAATTGCTTGCTCCCATACGTGAGAGAATCCTTGGAGAATTCCTCGTGTCGCAGGTGTCCTGGATCCGCAAGCGAGATCTTCACATCTTGACATCCATGCTGGTGACTTATACGAGCGACGCGAGATTTACGGTGGTAGGCAACTCGGAGTCGGACGACTGGAATCTGCGAATAGATTACGCGCAACCGAGGGACGGGGGTATTTACGAGTGTCAAGTCAATACAGAGCCCAAGATATATCGGGCGATCGACCTCAAGATCCTGGGTGAGTAAGCTCGGCCTGCAAAATCTACAAATTCTTCCCAAAAACGCAAGGATATCGCGCGCAAAAAGAGATCTCTCCCATTTGCTGCCGTTAGCGATTCTCACGGATCTTTCATCCAAATTAATATTATTCTCTCGTTGCTGTGAACTGTGTGGTTATAAGGGGAGGGGGGGGGGGGGGGAAGACAAAACCGCTGCAGCTGGTGAAGAGATTTCTGGAGGAATCGAAACGGTCAAAAGTGATTTAAAGTATAGATGAATAACGCAGAGAGGATTTTGCGTTAAAATTCATGCAGATCGTATAAGAATAAGAAGAAGGCAGAGTTTTTAGAATCGAGGGTTCGGAATTTATTCCGGATGGTTGAAATTGTCTCTTTAAGCGAGAGTTGCTCGGAAGAAAGAATGAATTTCACGTGGAAGGTGAAGTTTTTATTATCGGGAAGCTGAAGAGTCTTTCTTGGTGCGCGCTAATCCTTGCGTTTTATCGGAGCAAAAATTGTAATGTACCGCTCCCAGACGCCGTCTTTCTCACGTGGCAGACGTGCAGGCGAAAATCACGGGACCCGAGGAGGTGTACGTGAAGAAGGGGAGCACCATCAGTCTCACCTGCATAGTAAACGTTCAGGACGTGCCTCCCAGTAACGTCACTTGGTATCATGCTGGCTCTCTCATCGATTTTGACGGTCCTAGGTACGCCCTTAGCCCTCGAATGATTAATTCTCTACTCCTTTTTGTACGAGATGTTTGTGTTTACGGTTCACAGGGGTGGCGTTTCTCTGGAGACGGAAAAGGCGAAGGACGGTACGACCAGCAAACTACTTATAACACGAGCGATGCTAAACGACAGTGGCAATTATACTTGCGTCTCCAGCAAAGTTGCACCGGCCAATGTGATGGTTCACGTATTGAACGGTAACCGATGCTCATTCGATTATTCCATCTCACCCATGCGATATCTACAAACATTTCAGCTTTTAATTCGCGCGCGAAGCCCTCCCATACTAGGTTTCCGTTTCCCCTGAATATTCATGTGTTTGACGCATCCGGGGTGGCTCGTTGTTCAGCTTACGTTTGCTTTGCAGGTGAACATCCGGCTGCCATGCAACACGGTGGCACCGACAGGGTCAACAGAGGGATGATCTTCTTCATTCTCATTTTTCTCATCGATACCGTCTTCCGGTGAACGACGCGTAAGAATTTATACTCGTCGATCACTTTTGCCTGGAATCAGAAATAAAACATTGTTCTCTCGGAGGACTCTCGACGTTCTTGCGAGTGCTGAAAATGAATAAAAAAGAACAAATATCATGTTAAAGAGACCAGTGTATCCTGTAAATAAATCTGTGTACGTGAGACCAACATTGAAGTACGACTTCTTTCTCCGCGAGGATTTCGATTGAAAAGCTGAAGATTTACGATAGGGTTGCAAGGGTTGTTTTTCCTTCGGGATCGATTTGTATATTCGTAAAAATATTTTTCTCCCGCATCGCGAGCCTGCCAAACATTCCTGCGGGGCAATAAATTTTTGGGGAATGCATCGGTGACGCTGGTCCCGGGCTAGATGGTTGATCCTATCGCGATTATTAACAACGTACGACGAGCTAAACTGCCAACTATGCCACCTATTCCTAACCATACCACCCTTGCCCTCAAGCTGTTCTCCAGTTTCGACGATTTCATTTCCGCATTGCTGTCGGCTATTAGAATGCATAATCGATGCCGATTGGTTCGTGCTAATTACGACGCGACCACTGACTCTACAACTCCTCCGAGAGATTCCATCAACGTTACGCATACTATGTATACGTAATATACATACACGCGTCACTCCCTCTGCTCATGTACCAGAATCAATTCACACAATTGGCATACGCTGATAAACACTCGATATTAGCATTGAATCAACTAATTTCATTAATTAGGCATATTAAATTAATCAGTGGTTTCAATTGCAGTCGAGTGCATCCCAATTGCTTAATAGACGAATCGAATCGCGTGACCCGGAGCAAATTGATAAGTACACTGGCTGCCCTGTGTCGGAGAGCTATCGAGGAAGAGATCGAGGGGGTGGTGGTGGTAAGAATTTTTAGGGTCTGTTAAGGGGATGGGGGTTTAAACTAATTTAACTTGGGCAATGAAGCGTGGAGTGGTGGGTGTGTCTAGGGTTCGCTAATTACCCTGTTAGTCCCTGGTCGGTAATAGCATTATCATTGACGAATCAAGGCCACGTCTCCCGATAATGGCACGGGTGGCCTCACGTATCCTCTAGGAACAGCTGGGGTCCTCCCCCCTCCTTCTCTCTCTCTCTCTATGTCTTTACAGGGACAAACTCGCTTTATGCAAATGTAAATTCATGCCGCGCGCTACCAGCGACTCGCCAAGATATAACGTTACACGAAACAATTTTCAGGTAAGACTGCGGGAGAATTTTCGTCAGATGGATAAAATGTCTCCGAGGACGAATGGTACGCGGAGGTTTCGAGAAAATTCAGAGAAAGGATGGAAAGTTCTTCGAGGCCGGGAGAAAAGTTGGAAGATCGAAATCAGAGTTGGAAATTCGTCTGTGGGAGAGGAGCGGTGAATATCCGGGTCAGAAAGATGTGACAAGCGAGAGAGGAATCATACTCGACTTTTGCGAGTCGTTTTTATTGGACGGATGCTCCGTTTCATTGAGCTTCGGTTTATAAAGGTTTGAACAGTGGGGTGGAGAGGTAGGAGGAGGAGGAGGAACGAGTAGGAGGGAGGAGGGGTAGGGTGGCTCCTCAATAAAGCCAGCATTTGCGTGTATAGTGCATTCCTCGTATAATTCTAGTTGCTCTCGTAGTCAGCTTACGTGACCATCTCCCACTTGGCTCTGTCAACCCTGTCCTACCCAGATACGGTTTCAGCAGCGATCTTATCCTCACGGACGCGAAACTCGTGTGGTAGAGGGAAAGAGTGGAGAAGTGTCGTCGTATATACGAACGCTGGTACCAATAAACCATCCCTATCATACGATCGCCATCAAGATTATTCTCCATTCGCAAATAAAATTTATCGACAAGATATTTTAACGCCGCGGCTTGATAAACATTGAAATTTAGTTACACGGTTTATTAATTATTTCAACTATCGAGAAATTCGCCAACAATTAATAATACATTGTAATATTATCCACCATGAACCAGCTTCAATACTCAAATTCGAATATTCTGATATTCGAGCAATGCAATTATACAGTCGAATATTTGAAATTTACCAGGAAATATAACGCCTGGAAAAATGAGAAGACGATACAGAGCTTAGGTTGCTATACGAACAATTTGGTATTTTCCTACAAATTCACGGCCTGCATCTGTTGTTAGATTAAAATATCTCCAGCAGGTTCAAATTAAACTTTCCAAGCAAAATATATGCAAATATCTTTTTCAATTTCGCCCAGCACCAGCGCCACCTTTTAAACACTAAAATGTAAGAAAGTCCCTGTGTTATTCTCAAGCGGATTCATCGCACCAGTACAAATGTATAACATTTGCGTTCGAGCGTGGTCCACTTGCAAATCGTTGCAATTTAATCTAGTTGAACGAATATTTAATTGGTTTGGTAAATCGTGAGAGATGAAAAGCTAGTTGACGAGGAAAATTTGAGCAAAGCGATTGATTGTAGACTCTAGAGTACCAGTACGTTATAAAGGTACATGTATATATACATATATATATATATATATTATATCGCAACGCAGGAGAACCGTTTGTTTATCCCAGGCTGATTACTTTAGTTGGAAAATCCGTTGAAAATTTCTATCGAACTAAAGCTTAAATTGAGTTCAATTGAATTTATTCGGCAGCATTCTGGCTTGGAAATATATTAAATTTTCACGCGTGCTGAGTGCGTTTAGTAGTGAAATTTCGATTCGGAGGCGAGGCGAAGCGAGAGTGGAGAATGCAAATCCGTAACGCGGACTCGTCTGACCACTTAGGCAACGACGCGGCTGGCTCACCATTAGCATTCGATTACCAGAGCAGAAGCCAGAACCACGTCCAGCAACTAATCAACCCTCGATCCATCGTGTTGGTATCCTTGAAAAATTTCCGCGTGTCCCCTCGCCGAATTGCATCAGGAAAAAAGCAGAGGAAATAATTATATATAGAAAACGATTGACTCTTGCGAGCAGCTTTATTATTATGTTTCACCCGCCAGCTATATAATTTTCCGTCAGCTCTCCAGAAATTTCTCGCCATGAAACTCGATAAGAAATCGCGCAAACCATGATTCACTTATATATAATATGGTTTATTTAGCGTTGAAATTCACTCCCCCTCCCCCAAAATCTCTTCGTGTGGTCCATCTTCGGGAAGAAACGGGAAATTCTAAGCGAGTGGAGAAAATTTCGCAACAAAAGTTGCGATGATCGCTGGAAGAAAAAGAGAATATAGGATTGGTGTGTACTAGCTATATATATAGTACAGTCGAGGTAGGAATTTTCAAGAGTTGTGTGAAATTTTTCTGATCGGTGGAAAGAAATTTTCGAGTCTTTGGGAATTATTACAAGTGGGCCGACTTTGAAGAAGTGGAAGGGGAATTGGAAAGCACCAGAGACGAATAGGAGAAAGGAAATTTCTTTACTTACATCGCCGGGAAAAGGCGGTGGAAGTCAGAGAGCAAGAACTTATCGATTCGGGAAATGAAATACACAGCATAAGCTCGGAGAATAGTTGCGCTATTGTGTCCCCCTCCCTCTCATTTCGATTTACGATTCCTTGAAGGTTTTGTTCGGTTTTCTTGGTTTGAAATTTAGAGTGTAGCTGGTGGAAGTTGCTCGATCGCCAAGCTTGCAACCCCCCACCGTTTAAGTAGTGAACGCGCGATTGGATTAAATGTATTGTATACTATAATACACCACTTGGCAGTGGTAAATAAAGCAAACAAAGCTCTCGATTGCTCTCTTTATGGATCATTAAAGAAAAAACTTTGAAAAGATGATCCATCAACGGTTGCTTGCAAAATGCAAGAGGGAATAAATTTTTTCCTGCAATTTTTCCCTGGGGATTTAATGACTCCATTTGATTATGGAGCCTGCAGTCGTGAAACGAGGTTCCAGTATTGGCTGAAAGCAGAAAACAACAAGGTGCCGGCAATAAAAGCGTCCGTGATTTTTGCTACCAGACATTTCGTTGAGAAACCCACCAGACTTTCTTTGCCTTTTACTTTTGTACTCTTTCCGCGATGACCAACTTCAGCCAAGAATAAAGACGTTAATTATAATACGTAGTACGTACTAAAGTGAATGGTTCAATTAACGCGCATCGAAGGATTTCGCGAAAACTTTGTTTCAACCTATTTCCAATTCAATCACGATTCAATTTATCTAATGAAAATTTATATTTTTATCGATTCCTTTGTTTTAACGAATAACTCACTTTTATTCTCAACCTTTCTCTTCTGTTTGCCGAGACATTTCATTAAAATAATGGAGAATATACATTATGGACTATAATATTCAACAAGTATGTATGAGTTTTTTCCACGACAAATGGGTCATATTCGTGATGACAGTAGCCAATGACCCGGATGACCTTTCAAAATACGTTACTGGCATTGATCAGAGTTTCTCGGTACTGCATTATCCGTGGACAAAAATTTGAATAAATTTATCAAATAGAGTATACAGGTCCTGGTTCCTGGTCGAAGGTTTTTAAGATAAGAAACAAAAATTATATTTTCAGCTGAACTAAAGCATTAAAACGAATAAGAAATCTTGGAATTACAGGGATCCATAATAATCCTAAAAAGTGCATGTAAAATTTCAAAAGCTATTACGTCCAGCCGTTTTCCAATAATCCTTGCTGAACGTTTTGAAAAATGCATTGTTGAGAAAAATGTGTTTAAAAATTCCAGGTGGAATTATTTTGAGATATCTTTTATTTTAGTTTAAACTGTGTCATCGTATTCAGAATCAAATAACGTTCTGTCAGTTGAGATAGCAGCTTCTAATAGGTCGATTTTTCATTACTATAGCGAAGCTCGCGAGTGCTCCCTCGTGCGCGTTTGTGGATAAATTTGATATGATATCAGATTCCTTTTTTTTGCTGCAAATAATTATATATGCGCGCGTTGACACTATATACTAATTCCAACTGCATTTATAATATACATATAGCTAAAACCTTTTCCAAGCCTTCGTTAAACAAACAAATAGTGACTTATTCTGCTAAACTGCTAAAGACCATTGCAGCTACTTTGCAAAATGTTCCAACTGCAGAAATCTGTATTTCGTTTATTTGCGTGTAGCATTGCTACGTCCTTTCCGCAATTTCTCAGTTACCAGTAATCAAAATAAAAGTAGAAAACAGATATATACTCTCTGTGAGGCAGTAAATAATAGAAACCACTACCTCGCTGTATCATTCAACCCAGAAAACCGTTAATTTTAACCGGAAAATCATGAATCGTTAGAGATTGGTATATTGTGCAACCAGTGCGGGAGAAATACATGTTTTTTTTAACGAGTGTGAAGTTTGTCGCAGGCGCTTAGCCACTCTCGCTCGCGTTTGAAAAGAGTGCGTAGAACGGTAGCCTTGCATGAGAAATCGTGATTTTCTCGCAATGCGTTTCAAAAATACTATTTACGGTTGCCTGTATGCTTTTAGAGGCTATATAGAAATGGAAAAATTGATTCTTCAAAAATGTCCGAGTACCCCTAAATCCCTTAAAATTGTAAAACAATGATCGCGCACACTTCGAATCGTGCGAGTATAAAATGATTAATACTACAGAGTCAAACATGCATGCAATTTTAATAAAAGAGGGGTATTATATATTCCAATGAACCTATTATCGTTTTAATTCATTAAAAAATATGCAGCTGCATGGTAATTGTGCCACGCGTGTTAATTTAGGTATTATCCATATAGTAATAAGAATATAAAGAGTTTGCATAATCTCACTAAAGCTATCCTCGTCGTTCTTAAAACGGAAAGAATGAAAAAAGTTGTTGCTAAGTTGGTGGAAAATCCGAGGAGATGGATAGAGCGAAGTAGCTCTGGCTGGCTGGCTGGTTATAGAAAGGAAGGAGAGTTTTATTGGCCAACTCGGCTTGTCGACGACACGTTCCCTCCAGTTATGAGCGAAACGGTAAGTATCGGAAAATCTCATCTATTGTTTATTATCATCCCAATGCTCCAAGTTTATACTATATACCGTTGGGGCGGCTCTTAGCTTGAAAACCTACTTCATTCTTATCCACTCTTTTAATCTACCAGCAATTCGCTTTTAATCAACTATCTACCCATCCACCTCTTATTCTGTATTTCGATATTTAGCAATCTTCCGATATGAAGCGGAACTCAAAGAGGTGAATGCTTGTAAACAGGAGGAAAATTCAGGAAAATTCTTCGTTATAGATTTTGCTTTCAATTATCGATAAGTTAACCCGATTAAAAAGAAAATCGATAGAGGTTGGTTGCTGATTCTCGTTGCTGTTGGTGTTTTGTTTGGTTAGGTTGGTGGAGAGGTGAGGTGAGAGTGCGAGAGAGAGAAGAGGCGCGACTGTGGTGCGAGAGGAGGATGAGCAGACAACAGGCCATTCACCAGAGTAAACATGTTTTGGCGGAGACAAGATCTAGAGGTTCGGTTAGGTCAGACGAAGAGAAAATTTCGTCGTCGGAGCGCGGAATGAGTCTCTCGAGGGCTTCCCCATCCATCGTATGTCCTAAGTCAGGTTAGAAAGCTTTGTGTGTTTGACGGTGAAAATCATAGCTCTGCCTGTCTTCTGTTCGCGCAGCGTAGTCTTCGTTGGAGGGGTTTGTCCAGGGCCTCTATTGGACCCGTTGGTAGCAGACTCCTTTTTCACAAACGTGGCGATCGAATGAAGGTACCTCAATTAAATTATTACCTATATTTCGATGTCGATTCAAATTTACGTATTGAAACGAAAATTATCCAAATTACTATATTGATTTACAATCATTATTATTACTTTAATCTCCATCTACTGTTTCAGAGTTGAACATATAATTTTTTTTTTCTTCCAAACGCAGTTTCTGCAGTCTCGTAAAGACTATGTTAAGACGGTTCGCGAAGTAGTACTAGGCTGTATTAGTCAGACGTGTTTTTTAAATTCGAAGGAAACAAAATTGTGATATACTACGACTTGATAATAATGAGGAAATATTGAAGAACAGTTGTGAAGCAATAGATAATAAGACATTCGACTAGTATGCTGGCATTCGATGCAATCTTATTTCTTGTTTGTATTTTTCGCAACCAGTTATTCCAAAGCAAGCTTTGCATTTTTTGTCTCGATATTAATGTAGGAGGAAAGATTTTATTGTTAATAGTATATATTCTATAAATTCAGCTTCTCAATATTCATGAATTAGATGCGGAAAGCGAGTTATAATTTTCTATTCTTTATCAATTGTTCTGAAATATTTCATCATGAATTATTAAGTCACATAACAGAATGCTAGGCTTCTTCAAATTTAAAGCATGTCCGAGCAGTAGAGACCGAATATACCGCATGAACTACCTTAAAAAGTCCTTCCAGTTCAAAAAACGCCTTCACCGAACATTTCATTTCACCGTTTTGCGTCATAAAACTCGCTTTTCACTCATGCGCGAGCTAAAAATTCGCACATTTTCGAGTCTTCCACGTTTATTTACAAGTGCGGCAAATTAGAAAACTTGCATTTCCAGATTCCCAAGTACCAGAATACATATCGGTTAGAGCCATTTCGGCAATTCAACGCAGAAGCCGTGGACAAGCTGCTTCAAGAAGTAATGGCAAAAAAGTTATCGGACGTAACGTGCTATTATCCGGAGCAGATCGCCAGGATATCAGGAGAAATAACGTCCGACGTCTTAAGAGGAATCCACAAGAAGGATTACGACAGGTAGAAAAAACAGGGACCCTGAAGGAAAAGGAAGAGCGAAAGAAAGGGGAAAAAAAAGTTGAAAGTACATTGAGAGGAAAAAATGGTGATTTGGGTTGTGAAAGAAGGGTGAGGGGGGGGGGGATGAGTATAGAGTCGTGGATTGATCGGAAGGGGTTAAAGGCCTGTCTCCGAGTTTCGAATATAAATAACGTAAATGGTTGAAATTTATAAGTCTGGGGGGTAAGAGACGAATATATCGTATATAGAATCGAAGCGTAACTCGCGGAATACATTCGGAGAGACCTTTTACGTGTATTTGTGCGGTGTACGTAGTCGGAGGAGGGGGGGGGGGGGATAAATTGACACGTGCAAGATTTTTCACAAGAGTTATTCTCTTCTTCTCTTGTTTGCCTACCCAGATGCAAATTCGTCGTACAGGTGAGCGTGATCCAGCGGTTCTGCCAAGGGGCTGTCGCAGGCTTCGAGTGCCTTTGGGACCCGTACCGTGACAATTACTCGTACTGCGTCTTCGAAAATTGTCATATACACGCTTGGTGCACCGTATTTGGCATGTATTACGAGTGACTCTTACGTCACACAGCCAAGCCCACTCACGAGATCCCCCAGGTGTGCAGCAAGAGATCCAACCGAGTCGAGTTTCACGCCGGCCTAAAGCTTTCGTTTCAAGGATTTTGTAGATTTAATTAAAGTATTTTAATTAACGCACACCGCGTTTCTTTTTTTTCGATCCCGATTAAAGTGCCGACTATTCCCGGACTCTTATCTATTATTCGACCTGGAGATAACTCGGGGAGCGCTACGTGTTGCTCGGATCACTTTTTCCGCCTGCAATATTTCTGACCCCCTCCCCTTACTTCTTACCAATTCTCAAGAACTTCCTTCTTATTACTACAAGTCCGGCTCAGGTTTTCTCGCTTCCACGGTTTTTCACCCAGTCCAAATGTCTGGGATTTAATTAAAACCTTTTAATTAAGGTATATATACGTGTCGATCGTTTTTCCACGACGACTCTCTGTTTACGTCCCCCTCTCGCTTAGAAATTAAGCGGTAACTAATTTAATTTCGTCTTACGAGCGACGAGTGTCTTCGAGATTCCTCCTAATGCTATGGATTTTGTTCGATAATCAATTATACGATATATAGAGTGCAGTAAAGTTTATTGCTTTCTCAAGGTCCACCCTTTTCCTTCGTTTCTGCCTCCTGTTCGATTTGTAACGATAAAAATGGAATGTTTGCTCGGTATCTCCTTATACTCGGAAATTAAGCGATAAGTAACTTTATTATAAGTTTGGCTCGCAGGATGGTTATCATTTTGCCAGACTGCACGAGATCCAAGCTTTTGCTCTTATATATATATAGTTCTAAGAGACAAGCGTCTTCGAGGTCCCTCGTAATACCATCGATTTTATTCTGTAATCAAGCATTATACACTATTAATATTTATTAGTTTCGTAAAGCCAGCCCTTTTTCTTCGCTTCCGCGGCATGATTTATCGATAAACTTTCCACTTGTCCAACTTCCCTCTCCCTGGAATAATAGCCGGCGGTTTAAACTTTCCGAAGCTAGTCCGACATTTTTATAGACATTTTCATCATCCTCCTGTCGAGGAACGATCGTCCAATTTTCATCTTGGCCCGTAATCGTTTTATGCCCGATTTCCTTCGGAGCCCCACGCGCAGCTTTATCTCGATTAAAAGGTCTTCCGAAATTTCTCCACTCGAGGAAAATTCGCTACGAGTGCAGGAGAAATTGTGCGATATAAAGCGGGTTGCCGGAGAATAAAGTGGAAACGATAGGTTTTTCACGAAGCCGTAACGAGAGAGGGAAAGGAAATTTTTTCGGGGAAGCAGATGCAAAGCATGGAAAGCTATGAAAAAACAATGAAAATTTTTGAGGTAGAGTTTGGGCGGAGAGAAGCCATAGGGGATGAGGAAGATGAGATGTTATGCCAGAGGCTAGGTATAATGCCACTCGTATATTTCTGTTGTTAGTGGTGCTCGAACGTGTGTGGAGAGTGGTATAATTACGCCTGGAGCCCAGGGCATTAGTCATTTAGAGGCCGATTATGCGACTGACCTCCCGAACGCAGCTATTTCCGCCGTGTGTAACGCACACTCCGCATTCGCAAGTTAATCCAGGGCAGAAAAACTTGCCACGACCGAATAATATTTCATTTCAACTTAACTCGCTTCCAATGATCAAAGCCCAACGGAATAATGGGATTCCACCTGCTTCTCACAATCATTTACACACATAGTTAGTTGACATCCAATAGAGTGTTTCTCTCTCGCTAATTCCTCGCCCAGCGTAATTTCTACCCTGCTGTAACCCCCTATGTATATGCATGGTCCTTTTCATTTCAGGCGCGATATAACGGGACCGAGAAATTCATCAAATTTAATTTAACTAATGTAGCCATTCGCTACTTTGCCTGCTGGCTGGCTGGCTGGCTGGCTTTAATTGTGCCGCAGCGTCGACACACCGCCAACGGCGTAACTTCCGAAATTGTGGCCTCTCTTGATAGTTCGATAATCCAAGCGTTGAGAATCGGGACTGCGTGCTCCGGAATTTCGATTCGCCTCTCTGCCCCGACGAACCGACCGCTGCTTCGTAACGTATATATATATAACCTCATTCAACGCGATTATTCCCTTAATCACTTATCATCCTATAAGAATATATACCTATATCCTATATTCGCGCGCTTTGCAAACTCTCCATACACTCCTCGTGCAATAAAATCCAGGTGACAATAATTCTCATCCACCTGCCTGATGAATCAACGCTCGAGAGATTTTTGCACTTTATAGAAAATTCCTTTTTAATCGGCCTGTCGTCGCGTCGCTAGAGCACGATACTTTTACTACTGGCAGCCACGCAGCAAAAAACCTATTGGAATTTCTCGAAATACGACAAAGCTTCGGAGAGATTTTTTCTGGCGAGTAATATAATAAGCTTCGCTACACCTTAATGACTCGAAATTGTCGAGGATCGTACGGCGCTTAGCTGGTTTAATTAATGGCGCAATTTCAACATCGCGACGTGACACTTCCGGGAGCGGATGGATAGATGGGGGTGCGAAGTGGATGGGAAATGGGAGTGGTGGGGGCTAAGAGGGTAGGAAATCGAAGCCTGTACTGGCAAATGTTTACGGGCCGTTCATCAACCTGTTCTCGCAGGGCCAACTATACAAATAAACGCCACTGCGCACCGGCAATACTGTTTTCGGGCCTCGCAGACGCGGCCACGACGCTTTGTGATTTCTGTACATCCACCCTGCCAGTTTCATTATCGCCCCAGCCCGACCAATCAATTTTATCCGTTTCCACTCTCTCCCTTTCGAAAAAAACTGCAGCGTCTCGCACCTCAACCCCATTCCAGTTACGATCAGAATCAATGCAGAATTCTATGCTCATCTGCATACAAATAAACCACCAATCGCGAAAAATTCTACCTGAAAAAATTCTCTCTTTTCATCTGGCTCAGTCTTTCATCCAGCTTTCATATATCTATAGTTATATATGCTGTGTATGCATATATATGTTGGGGATTTATCGAAATCCTCTACTGGCGATAATGAAAGGGATGCGAACGTTAAAAGGGGCAGACATACATACATGTATATATATATATATATATGCACATGTGTGTAGGGAAAATGTAAAAGAAGCATTATGAAGGTTCGTTGATTCGTTTGTTCAATATTCGAAAGTAAAGTTTTCGAATATATATATAGGCTCGCGTGAATTTTAATCATTGCTGCGAGTGAGACATTCGGCCAACAGTCAATTTGCCATAATTATACCGGACTGCAGTCATGAACACGCGTGCGTCTTTCGTAAATTTCCAGTCAATTTGTTGAAAATTCCATGATACGAGACATCTAACTGTAATAAATTATGAAAATAATAATTATGCTGCTCGCGACCCTCCTATTTATGGCCTCGAAAAACCATAGAGACAAATCATTTAATGTCCACCGTTAACCGCACCAGTCTGTTTTTTTCCAGATATTCCGGAAATAATTGTATTTCTTCGTCTTTACGGACGCTGCGCAAGGGCTTACGAGGATAAAATAGAATGAAAGAAGTTGCGCGCTTTAGATGGAAATTATAATTAATCGTAGCGCTTAATAAAAAGTTTTCACTTTTGAGATGAAGATGGTGTAATAGGTCGTCGCGGTAGTTTAAGAAACTTTAACGTGCATATAAGCCAGCTGTCATGCTAAGAGGCCCGCGTGGCAAACTGACAAGGAAGTTTCCGAGAGGCGATGACGTATGCTTATACCGCGAGTTGTCAAGTTAGAACCGAGAAAACAGTCATCAAACTCGATCTGGATTTAATTCACGTAAGAACGTCGATGAGTTTGATCGAATCTCTTCTTTTCACCAAATATTGAACCAAGTATATATATATATATATATATATACATATATATAGGAGCGATTCAGTCCATCTTTCTCGATTAGCTATGTATATATACATAGAGGATTATCGTGCATTGTTTAATGAGGAAGGAAATTGTTTTAATCGTTCGCTGATGTATGGCTGTAATTAAATGTGTTGAACAGGAAAAATCCTATGGTTGTAAATGAAAAGGGGAAGAACGGACGGCAGTAGTTGATGGGAACCAAAGCACTTGGCTGTATTGTGTGTTTCGGTGTAGAGCATAGGTATAGCTTGGGGCAAGGTTTGTTTATATTTACGTCGTATCCGTTGAACGTTTTAACGTGTGACGCGCGATTGCACCTGCTATTCAACAGTTTCCAACGTTGATTAATATGCTCGTTGCGCGTTTCGGTGACCTACCTAACCTTGCTGGTTTGACTGTCTGTGTTGCGCGTAACCGCGTAAACAGAATTTATCCCAGGGAATCGTACGGGAGTAGGGGATATACATACAAGTTAGAGAATGATGATTTTTTAAAACGAGTTATTCACTCGAATAGTAAATTCGTACGAATATGAATATAAATAGACTTGAAGTGCCTCCCTCCCCGACTTTTTCTTTGTCACGATTAATCTAGCGTACAACAACGCCTAAATAATTGATAAATTACAACATCTTCGAAGCTTTGAAAAAATCGATGATGGAAATAACGCGAATAGCTGTCGCAGAAGATTTTCGGTCCGAGAGACCACACCGGCGTTAACCAACCCGGGCTCAAGTTTGGCTGGCCTTTTGCTGTTTGCCTTATTTGCAATGCACATACGTGTGTTATATATATACGTACCGACAATATTCTCATCCATATGCCAACACCCTTTCGTAGAAAGGCTAATAAAATATAGTTACGCGATACATGCGCAACTCCCACTGTATTTTTGCTGGTGAAACAAAAATAGCAGTGTGGATCAAACATCTCTAATTTATTCGACCTATGATAAACAATCCATCTCTCATTGATATTTGTCTTAATTGTTGTCCTATATCTATATTTTCTGTGGCACAGCTGTTAACGCACTCTCCACGTAATTATATCATATTAAGCGTTAATTATATCTATTCGTCCTATAATAAACATTTCATTTAGTTATTAGTACTCGTCTTACTTGTTGTTCTACGTTTGTTCTCTGTAGCACACCTGTTAAAGCACTCTCCACTGTAATTATAGATGTCGCGTTAATTGCTGTTGCCACGTTAAAAGCTTTATAAAATTTATATACGCCTTGCGACAAATATTTCAATTTCCTATACTCGTTTTCATCTTAATTATCGACGAACCTTTATTTTCCGTAACTCGTTTGTTCCTGTGCATCATCGACATAATTATATATAGAATTAGCGTCAACTACCATCGTTACTCCAAAGAATCATACTTGTAAACCGTATTCAACAACGTGGTGAGAACAAGATAAGCTCTTTTTTGTCCGTCGACGTTTAAACAGAATGAATTTACAGCAAATATCTGCCTCATGATTATCGAGATAATTCGTGATCCGACTCGCGCATGTTGGAAGAGTACAAAATTGGTAATTTTCGGCAAATTTTGGGTGATCGATATATCGTTTATTATTTCATTAATCGTCAGACTATACTATCGAAGCCGCTTTACCAGCGGATTATATCGGCTGCACCCTGTTGTATCATTGTATATTCTCACGCCTCTATTACGTTCTAGCATTACTCATCGAGGAATAACTCTAAATCCTCATAATTTTTTTCTCCTGCTTGTTGCTGCTTTTCGTTGCTCATGATTGCAACCACCCCCTCTTCTATATAGGTGATGAGTATCGAACGCTGTGGATATCTACGCGAGAGAGCATGTAGCCACTATTTCTAAGTAAGAGGTAAATAAAGCTAGGTGGTAGAATAGTAGAATGGCCGAGGGGAGGGAGAGAGGGGTACCTTCGGAGAGATAAAACCGGGATACATTGGGGTCTGGCTCTGTTTTCGCAAACACTCCACTTGAGCACATGCCACTTAAAACTCCCAGTGCAACCACCACCATCATCAATGCTAGCATCAGAGCCCAACCACCCAAACGAAAGTCTCCATTGCAGACTACATTAGATTATTATCCATTACCTCGTATTATCGAGTGTTCCACTCTTCGACTCTACTTTTTTTTTTTTTTCCCCCCATATAATCGTTTATGCGAAACGTTCTTCAATCGTTTCCGTTCGCTGGGTACGAAGCTATCAGTAAATGTATGTAACACAGTGGCAAAAGCAAGCGAATTCCTGTGGTATGCACGAGGAAAGAGCAAACAGTCGTTTAATTATACCAAGTGGCATTAGTAATTATTTCGATGAGAGATTTCAAGCTCCTATATATATATATATAAAATTATTCTCAAGAGTCCAAACGCATATGGGGAAAAGGCTGAATTACAGAAACAGCTTTATTGTTAATTTGCATGGAATTGCAGGCACGCCTTTGCAGCTGAGCTCGACGTGACGCGATTCGATACATAGAATCGAAGTCAATGCAGAATAGCAAATAAACAGAGGAGAATGTGTATCCGTGGGAAAATGTCCTCTTAATTTCATCGTTAGCTTTGGCATAAAGCATTGTCTCAGCGATGGCCCCATCGGCTATGGAAAAAATGGCTTCCATTGGTTTTTAATAAAGTCAACGGTTGAAAGCTCGACAAACGAGGGCCGCGTGACTACTCCTCTTCTATTTTCGTCCGATTACTTCCGGTAACCTCACCGAGTAAATGGATTGATATAGTTTTGATGGGTCGGCTATATTTTATACCCGCGCTTCCCTACTATACGCAACGCTAACTATAAATGGGAAAACGTCAATTTTTTACTTCGTTGAAAACATTGCGATCGAAGAGAGCAACATTTTTGTGAAGTATTTTTTTAAAAGGTTGCATGGATGACGTTCGATTGGACGGTAATTAAGAGATATAGGCGATTAAAATATAATCCAACCTGGAACGAACGACTAATACCGATGTAGCATCGTGATCAGTTTGTTTTCAATTTGTCCCACGCGAAACGCCATCGTTTGTCTTTATTTCCTTTCGGCTAACTAAGCCATCGACTTATCGTTATCGGACAGGGCACGCTTAAGCAACCTCCCACTCGCGCACCTTCGGCACGATTTTCCTCGTAAATTCAGTCGCGCGTCACGACCGATCCGTTAGACGACGATGGAGAAATTAACGCCTGTGCCGAACGACTTTGCGCGATAAGGTAAACCGTCAAATCTCTCCCACGAGACCCGTTTTCTTCCAAACTCGACGGTACTCTCCTTCGAGCGCAGCCCCTCAACGGCCCCATTATTATATTATATATAGAAGCACCGCATTCACATTCTGCTCACTTTCCAATCCGTGCATCTGTAAATCTCTACGACTTTTTTTTATTTTTCTCTTTCATTTTTTTTTCAAGAGAGAGAAATTTTAATTAGCAGACACAGGGCAGAGCACCGGTATCTTCATTACCTTTAATATGAAATCCTATCAGTGTTTGAAGTACGCCAGGACAATTCAATTGCAGACCGTTCGTTATCCTGATTTTTCCCTCAATGAAAATCTTCCTATCAGAAGAATGAGTTTCAATTAGCAGTTGTTCGTGCGTTTCTTTTGTTTATATTGCCATCTACATACCCGCAGGCTCCATGTATAGTTGCTCTGGCACTTTTTACTTCCTTTCTCACTTGCTTACATTGCCTCGGTGTGTCAGGATATGTTTTGGCAATTTTACACTGGCTCGGATTGCAAGTATCGATGGCGTTTCACGAGTAAAGGGATTAAATAAATTAGAACAGGTTGATCCAACGCACGGTAAATTTATCTGACAGGTAATTCCGTTTTAGAGATCCGATGACGTTACAGATTGTGCGGCGAGATCGAACGGATTTATTCCATTATCCCTCTGATGGCTGAATCGATCAGGCTTCTTTATTAGCCAATACCCACTGCAGTAAATTATGTCACATAATTACCACCTGCTATTGGCACTCGATAGCTTCTGCCCTGCACACACACACACACACACACACACACACACATTTACTCACATAGACAAGAGTAATCAAGTCTAGGATATAGCGAAAAGTAATTGCTCCGATTGTTTGTCGCGCTGAGAATTAATTTTCTACGAGAAAGTAATATTTTAGATGTGCGAGGATAATGAGAAGGTAAGCGTAAATACAAGCGGTAACTTTTCTCTCGAGCCAACATTGGAATTTCTCTGCTGCTCGAAGGAAAGCATATAGGCTTTTTTAAATTTGTTTATTCGAATGCCGAGTAACGCTGTATGGTGCAAAGAGGAAATTGACGAGAGTGAGAATATACATTTCCAACAAGTTTGATGAAATTTTGAAAGAAGTTCTTTGTATTAGAAGGTTAAATTATCCATTTAAATTTAGCTGCTGGGGGAAGGAGTAGCTCGGATGAAAAGTCATTAGACGGGAAATTCGAGTTTTCGACGGAGCGTTTCATCCCTCGTTCATCTTTCACCCTTTTGCCATTTCCTTTTCACCCTGTTCCTCGGTATTTCTGTAATAATTTGACTCAAGTCGACGCATACGGGATTATTTTCACCATATACGTATGATTTGCTCATTGTAACATTTTTGTGGATAATAATATTCTGTGGAATATAACGGTGATTGAATTTCTGTTTAAATTAATGATAGAAAATGACATTATTAAAAAATAATAAATTCCTATATATGATTCAGCGAGTAAAACATTGGCTGAAATGCATTTCTTCTCGCAGAGTTGTTTTGTTGCACATTCGAATAACTCTGCAGAATTTGCTATCCGAGAGACCCAGACTGGGAAATGGGAGAAGAAAAATGAATTTTCAGGACAATGAGCCCTACGCACGCTACTTACATTAGTGAGGTAGGGATGATTATGGGAGGAGGGAGGAGAGAGAGAGGGAGAACGTGTGTGGCGCAGTTTAGAATCGAATTCGCGTGAAAGCGCGTACGTGCGTGCAAGTGGAGCTTTTACAAATACACCGCGGAAGGCCGTCGACCCCTTCGCAACGAATGGAATATAAATGTGAAAGGTCGTAGATAGTGATTCAGGCCACGTTCGGCTACCCCCAACGACTGTCACCCTCTGAAGAATTTCAAAAAAGAATTCTCCCTCCCACACACTCTTTCCACTCTCCTCTCTTCATGTGTCTTGTCTTTCTTCATTCGATTCTTGTTTACTGCCCCGATCATTTCGATTTCCATCTCTCTTATCTTCACTTGATTGTACAATAGAAATTGTCCCCTTTTTCCAATTTCATTTTGACCCTTGACCATTTTCAATTTATATATATTAACAAATGAATTAAATTTCTTTTGACGAACGTCTGACAAATTACCTCTTTTACTACTGGCTAAATTAATCAACTATCGATTTCCCACATTGCTTCTGTCACTGGATATTGGAGGAAGGTTCGGTGGTAGGGCCTCTTTGATAGCTACTCTCTCTTACCTACACTGGTCAACACAATTTCTTGCCTGATTCACTCTCCAACTTTCGTTAGTCAAAGACACATCGAGATTTCACTGAAACTTGAAGTTTCCAGGATACGGAATATTGCGCGGTTATCGCTAACTTGTCTTTGTTCGAGCGTCAAACTTAATATTCTTTTTACAAGCTGCTACAATTATTAAAATAGTTTCCTGTGTTTCGAGTTGGATAGCTGCAGAGCTAATTGGTCCATATACATAGTAGTTAAACCTTTTGTGCATATTAAGAATACCACAATTTTTCTTTCGTAAACCGTAAATATAACTAGAAGTATTATTATAGGAGAGCCTATATTGTTCATGATATAGCATGCGATTGACTTAAACAATAGCTTATTTTTAATGGTTGGTTTGTGGCGTGTGTTTCCAAACCGCGCTGTATTAAATAATTTTGTTCTGATTATGGTAGGAATTTGACAATATTGACAGGAAGCGTAGAAATTATATAGGTCAGTTTGCCACACTTTCTGCCAAATCAAAAACCTTTTAAATCCATTTTTCTATATTCATAATTGAACCACAAACTTTGTTTGTCAAGCAGTTACATAAAGTTAGGTTAATAAAAGCCACACGTCGTGGCAATAATTATTTTCATACGTATTTTATATGTATATAGTGTTTCGAAAAGAATGTTACCTTGAACAAAAGTAGTAGACAATATTGATAAAATTGTTTACTTAATTAATAGACATGTTTAGTAAAAATCAACAAGTAGTTTTCTTATGGAGTTAATGAACAAATATTAACATAGTTATACAAATGTATATTATTTGTATGATGCATAAATAATCATTTCTAAATATTGCAGTAATAATAATTATTGAATAATCAATAGCATGAATTTTAAAATTACTCTTCATTAATGTATCAACAATTATATATCTACAATCTAATGAATTTAATTTTTAGATAAAATTAATATTTGTAAATCAACGATCAAATTAATTTTCCATCAAATGTATATTAAATTAATGAGAACAATCAGCTACCACTATATACGGAAGCTTAGAAAATGCCAGTTCATTTAATCTTTTTATGTATAAATAATGAATGCGAATGCGTTGATAACAACACATGAACAAAATTCAAGTTTTTACAATATCAAATAATAGAGTGTTTTATGTACTTAGAGATAATCCTATTCATCCTATTTATTCAGAATAAACATTTCCTTTTAATATCATATAATTAGAACAACTATTTAATTAACAAAAATAATATTATAATTCTAAAACTTATTTATTATCATCGTAATCATTATGCAGTATCAACAATATTTTTTAAACGCAGAAGCTGTGCAGCAGTTACCTACAATCTTCGAAGCATCAGTTAAGGAGAAACTCGTATCGTTCCCAAATGGCCGAATATGTATGCCTTAGCTCGTATTAATTTGGTTCGGAGAGTGACGAAACTTTGATTTCAGTTGGATAATTCATTCCACTGCAGTTGACTAAGTTTATTATCCGGCAAGGGGCTAACGAGAATATATCGGAGAATTTTCGAATCTGGAAATATCTTTACGAGCTCGCGTGTGTAGTGTATCGTTGTGGCTCTCCTTCCTTCCTACTATACTAGGATAATAGTTTCACTGTTTTCCCTGGCTAAAATTCAACGAGATCCGAATTCCGAGCCGATATTCGCGCTTAGCATGCACGAATGATGAATTCCTGGTCAATTTGTTAGTGATTATCGGGTCACTATGAACACACACACAACATTCCAGTTCTTCGATAAAGTGAAAAGTTTCAAACTAGCTGAAATCCTAAATTAAACACTTGTCTCTATATAGGTAGAGAGAAGAATCAAAGAATCAGAGAGAAAGAGCACTCTTGTTTAGCCATACCATTCTTTCAGTTTCCCTCCATATACCTCTAAGGTAGAATTTAATTGTTTTTGTAAAAAAATGTAGCAATGTAAACGATGTAAACGAAGAGGAAAATGGAAAGATTTGCAATACGCTTGCATCAATAATACAGGGAGATTTTTGAAAATTGCTTAGAATTAGCCTATTTGGAAAATAAGCAACGCGTAGTGTAATTTGAAAATCTTAAAGTTAATTTATGTTAGAGACGACATTACAGACTGGGGACATATTGCAGGACGAGAAGACTAAGTACTTTAGATTTCCGTAGAAAGTGACAATGTCACGTGCGAATCCTTGGCTTGGCCAGGGCCTTCAGGCGTCTAGAACAGCGAGCCTTCAGTGCTGTCGGTGATACCCGGAAAGCATCTTGCTTCACGTCTGACTCCATTCCTGGCTGACGTTCCAAGTGTCTCGCAAGCTCCAGGATCCTTGGACGAGCTGAAAAATTCAGCAAATATCCTCTTCGTATAGTCCGTATACCTTCCTATAGGATCTAATTTTTATTGGCTACGAGAATTTCGAGATTATGTCTCCTCCTACCACACGTGCGCTTGCTTGGCCGTGATAAATCAGGCTTCCCCGATCGGGATAAATCGTTCAAGCTGAATGGAGCTACGAGATGATGCGTATAACGTAGCTAAAACTTTATGAATATGCTAAATTACCGGGGAAAAAGTTAACTCGTTTACGTTTCCTTCGCTATATTTTATTTCTCGCGAGATGGACGAAGGAGGAAGCGAAGGATTTCTGAACTTTGAGGCGACCGACTATGAAAGGTAAAAAGCGGACCAACTTTTAGCTCGCCAAGCTGCTTTTTGGCTTTACTTCCATTTGTCAGGGGGAGTTTCTAATGGTTTTTGCTGTCAGCTTGACGGGCTACAAAGCTAAACATAAATTTATTAAAAATCTAAAGATTATTTATATAATAAAGGAGCAGGGCGATCGACGTTCGCACTGATTTCTCAACGTTGACGAATCGAGTATAATTTTGTAATGTTGTTGCTTACGGTCGTAGATGAGGGCAGCTGGGGCCACCGCTCCGGGCATTTTTGGCGGAAGGACTTTGCGTTCGGTTTGCCTGTGAGAAAGTTCTTGCAAACGAGAAGTGATCTCGTAATTGAGTGCACTTTCCGGGATGATCCAGCGAGCATCTCGAGTCGGTGGAGTTTGTCTTACGCGGGGCAATGCCAACGATTTCATTCTTCTTATGCTCGGTGGTCTCCACTTTTTCATGAACTTGAAGAATCACACGATTTTCTAATTAGGGAATCGACGCATTTCGATAGGATCTATGCTACAGTTTTATTGCGTCCAACTGTGTCAGCGTGCGGCCTAATTGGAAAGCTACCAATGCTATTATAGACTGGGGTGAATGACCTTAGAATTCTCTGGGTATTTACCGCAGTATATATATATATACTATAAGAATAGCTAATTGTCTATTGTCAAGGTGATCATGGAACTGTCTTACCAGTGGTTTGGCTTTCGGCACAGATTTTGGTTTGGCTAGCTTCTTCATCTGTTCGATGTGTCTCCCCCACTCTTCCGGTCTTAGCACTCTTCTTACCATCAGCTTTCGCCTGTTGCAAGAACGCAAAGCTCCTTTAAAGCTATCCTCAACGGAGCTTAAAGCACGAACGATCGGAACAAAATATTCAGTTTATTCTCCTCTTGTTTTTAACAATAATTAACCTTCCCTCCCATATTTTTCTACCTATATCCATTAAACTTTTAGGCTTGTCCTGCTCAATCATTTTACGATATCGCCTGCAGTGGCCAGCACTCATCTAACGAGGCCTCGAAAACTTTGGCGCAATACCTGGCTAAATCGAGACAGAGACGGATATAAAATTGATTCGCGAAACTTGCTTATTGCTCAAAGCCAGCGGTTTCCACGAACCTTGGAACAATTATGCAATCGACGCAACTTTCCAACGATCGATAATAGGGCCAATGAAAATAATTGGCAGAGCACATCAAAGAGACTGTGTAAAGTTAATTCTACCGTAATAATTATTCACCGGTTGAAATGTAAGACCGAAGGATTACTGTTACTCGCGCGCGTATGTGTGTGTGTGTGTCAAGGGTGAACCGTAGCATACAGGGTGTGCGATTGAATTCGAGTGGGACAACACGGTGCATGAAAAACCTATATATATATATATATATATAAATTGCGAGCGCGTCTGGATCGAATCCGAAGTAGCGTCAGGAGGAGACTGGATCATGCTCGGGGCTGGTCAAGATGTCCTGCTGAAGAACGTAGGAGCTGCAGGAAAGGGAGAGGAAGCTCGATAAGCAGCTTGTGCAAAGGGCGAAGAAACGCGGCGGGTAATGTGAAAAAGGCGAGGGGGTGGGGGTGCGCGGTGGTTGTGGCGAACGCTGCTACTGATTCTGATCTCGAGCGTGTCGAGCGTATAATCGGATTTTGTCGGTTGGTCGGAGTTTGCCGGACGCCAAGCCGCAAAGTCGGATGATGCTAAGGGAAATCCAGGACTAACCGTTCGTCGGACATATTTCGCACGACCCGGGATGTTCATGATAAAATCCCTGCCATGGCAGAAACAACAGAAGCGAATTTCAATTAGAATCGCGGGAGTTAATGAAATCTTTTGTGCAGTGCGCCATGGTCCACAGTATCGTCATTGAGTATCCAGCAATTTCCTAATGGAAAGATAATACTAGCGATGATTTTGACATTGTGCTTTGCTACCTTCTGGCCAACGAGCGCCTTCTCAATGTGTTGCAAATGATCCGATACTTCTGATAACGCGATGTCCTGATTCGCTGAAGCAGATCCTCCGCCAAATCTTTCACGAGCTTGCTGTCGGTCCGTCTTCTAGTCTGGTACACCACTCTGGATAAGATGACGAGTTTATGCAAACAGGCGTAATTTTGTCAGAGCGACGAACAAGTGGTACCTCTCTTTGGGCAGAGCGAGATCCAAAATTCGTTTACTGGCTGTTGCCGCTAGCGTGCCCGCACGTATGATCGAATGCTTGCTAGGCGCCCTTCTGCAAATCATTATTTTCCACCTTTAGTCGCTTGATGGATAATTACGCGAGGACTCGTTAAAATTGATTCGATTTGCTCGCGAGCAAGTCAATTTACCTCGGATCGTATTTTGGCCGAGGCTTCAGCGGTTTCGACATGATTTTCAACCTCGTCGAGGCTCTGCACCTTTTCGCAGCCCATGGTATTATAGTTGGAATCGGCTGAAATTTCAAACGAATCGCGCGATCGATCGCTTCAATCAGCCGTCGTATTATTATTGCATTCACACCACTACGATAGCTTTCGTCAAAGTTTTTACTTTCGAATGAATATCGATCCTTTGCAATCGCCTCCAATTGGGCACTGCCAGAATCTCCGTGTACTCATCTCGGTTCAAATGACGCCGTGCGTAATGGACTCTGTCCTTCAGAGTTATCAGCGTTTCTCCTTTATTAGCATTGCTCATCATTTTCTCTCTCTCCGTCTACACGATTTTCCTGAAAAGTATCAATCTCGTCGCCCATTACCGATCATCGACAATATTCTTTACGAGACAACATTTGCTCACTGATTACACTGAAAATTTTCACCAATTTCACAACCCGCAGCTTCCACGAATACTTCAGAATTTCCTGCAAAACATAGCTCGATGATACGAGGTTACAAAACAACTGCAGCTTTGCCAAACGTTACTCATTTTTTTCTTCGACTAGTCTTATTGATCACAGGTAATAAATATAAACAATTTTATTGGTAAATTGCTTCCAATAAGTTTGCGGTTGATTAACATTGTTCTGCAGGCATTTTATTATTACTCTATGCACTCTCTGAATTTGATGAAAAATATGAAGATTTTTTGTCGAAATTTCTTACGACCATTAACGTTCTCTTGTATTTCCTCTTATTCGTGAATACCTCCAGTTTTATTTTCCCAAATGCAAACGCACATCATTAAGCCGATTCACGAGTCTCTCGTTGCATCTCTTCGAATTTCCTTTATACACCCAATACCTTCTATCCGAGCTATACCCATTGTTAGTGCTTTGCCCATTCCATCTGATTCTTTTTTTAAATCCCACATTTATAAAAAGGCAGGTGAAACTTAGCGTGTTTCAAATACGAGCCAAATACCTTTGTTTTTCATCGATTTTGATTTAGTTTATTTAGCTTTTTCTCTGATTTTTCACATTTCTCTTACGAGCAAGTGAAAGAGAAAACCCGACTAGTTTAATTGGAAGTGTGATCCTAGCTAAGGGTATTACGTACAAAAGTTACAGCGGTGAAGATCTCTTAAGGGTTTTTCTGCCGGTTTTATTCGTTTCCAAGCGGCCACTCACGAATCCAAGTTCTGTCAACCCCACATGGGAAATCTCAAGTACGCTGAGTCTGTTTACCTGGTATTTCAGATCCCTCGAGATATCGATGATAAGATTTTAGTCCCTACCTCGTCGTTGTCGTCTTCCCGGTAAATCTTTCCAGCAATTTATATAGCAATTTCGTTAACTATACCTTCATGGCTTTCACAATTACGTAAGGCAAACATCGCATAACAGTCAACCCCAGCCTCTCCTAGTCCAAAATCTTGTACATTTTCACGTGGAATGAAATTAAAAATTCTACGTAATATATAGAAGAACAGTTACTTCAACTGTTTTTTTTTTCCAGTAGTCATAGAGGACCCGTGACAATGATCGTTTGAATTTTTTTCATTTCTATACACATGTTTTCAATGATTTAATAATTTAGGTATTATAGACGGATGGTTTCTATCGATGAAATTCAATGAACGTGACTGTATAAATTAACAGCAGAAAACGAACATTTGGCATGCAATCTAAGGGCAGACTGTGTGGTACTGATACTACATATAGTAAGAGTCAAATATACATATATTGATATCGCGAGCAAGGAAACTAATCTAATATGATTTACTTAAATCAGTCTGTTATAAGGGGTTACGAAGTCACGTAGAAGCATCCGAGGATTTTCGTCCAGTACATGTCAAGTAGAACACTTCAACTGCCTTCGCTAGTTTGCGTGACACATACTTAATTTAAGCAATGACGAATTTACATATTTTCTGTATTGCCATACAATGAAAGAACACCGTATTTGCAGCAAACATTCGTGAAAATTAAAATTTAAATTATTACTAACATTATTAAATTACTAGTAACATGCAAGTATAGTACTGAATATTCAAAATCTTGTACATGGAGGGTAACTGTTATTATTAAAATTTTAATGAACATTAGTTATAAGTTAAAATTCATTTGGCTCCATTTCGTGTTTATTGCTGATATGACATTCCTCGTGCAACTGTAGAGAAGTATAGTAGTTGTATAAAAGTTTGACTAAACAATGAATTAAAATTTTAACAAGTATAAAATAAATTGCTTCCTTAAATATCCTCTTTGTTTTAATTTATTATAATATGTATATCTATACTTAATGTTAAGTTGAAAACATAAGTAATTACAACTCCGGTAAAATATGATGGAAAAAACTTAATCTTTATCTCTATTGATTCATTGGAAAGATCAGGTACTTCGCCTCATATTGGATGAAATCCATTTCCTTTATTGGCTACAATAGATTTCTACAATTCGTTGGATGATCATCTTAAGTCATATGTCCAGCCGATTTTAGAAAACATGTCAATAAAACCAGTGGTAATGCTAAGCCTATAATTTCCTAATTCTGCGGCCTAGTATATAGTTCCAAGGAAATGTCTAATTATAGTTCTGCCAGCTTTTTCAAAAAGCTACTGGAGCGACGCTTTATTTTCAATTGGATTTATGTTTTTGAAACAAATTTTTTTCAATTAACTAATATCAATTTAATAATTATAAAAAATTCTGACTATTAATTTTTAAAGAGTATTTATAAGAATGTATAACCTGTTATATGGTTTGGTTCTCCAATAATGGACTGCATTGTTCACACTCCAAGCGAAATGCGGCGTTATGGGATGCCTTATGAAACATTGAGAAATAATTGCGCGAGCCCGCAAGTATCGCTCCAACCATAAATAGGTATTATCGTTGGTAATATACAAAAGTAAATAGAATCTTGAGAATTCTGAAGTAGAGGAGAGTCTTGTACCTTGGGACACTTTTGTTTAAGTTGCTTCTGCTATAATTTACAGAAAATATACCTTATTAAGATTCTTTTATGTATTCATTTTATGCATAAACTATTAATGTTTCAACTGTCATTTGCGAATTTGTATGTTTGTTTAATTAAAAGATTCTTTTGATTTATAAACAATTGACAAATATCCAAAAATACAAGGCTCTCCCTTATCTATAGAAATTAACATTTTCCTAATTGGTATAAATTATTGTGCGTATTAAAAGATGAAAAAATATATAAAGATCATCAAATTTCGCCATTATATACGTTTGGTAATTAATGCTTAATTTGTGAGCAGTATAATTAACAACACACTCTTCAAACCAATGAGATTGGCTATGAAATTGTCACATTACGTTCAATTTTTACTCCAAATTATTACGAGATGTACCAAAACGTCAACTCTCATATCGATTTTTAAATCTTTTATTAATAGCTTTAAAATGCTTTTCCATTATTAGCCATCCTACATCAGAGAAGAAAATGCCTCTACTGCTAATGTTAAAGATCAGCAACCGTTTTGGAATATTTGTGGATATCTCAGCGATTCCTTATCCGAATCGTAGATTGTAATATAGTCATAATGTAATAATAAATTGTACATATGCTCAACAAATAGTTTCTAACAATTATTTATAAAAATAGAAACTATTTTCGCTTATGAAATAAAACTGGAGACCTAAAAGCGATGACTACACAGAAATAGAACTTTTGGAAATATTAATCTTTATAAGCGTTTTTGTTTTGTTTTGTGCAAAGCGTGTTAAATTGGATATGGTGTGGAAAACGATAGAAAATAAGTCAATGTGTCTGTTCCGCTGGTTGGTAATATAACATAAGAATTATGCTCAGTAGCTATTTGGCTTCATAGGAATTGTGGGTCAAGTGCCGATGATCACTAGCGCGCAGTTATGAAAAATCGGAATGGAATGATCATTAGAAGCACTAGAAAAGTAGAATTAAGATACAGATCAGAATTGATCTTTTTAAATTTAAGTATTATATTTTTTGTGGTATTTTCACAAATAAGAAAGTTAAACAGGAGAATTAGCCGAAAGAAAGTTTAAATAATTTTATTCATTGTAAATTGAATTCATCCTAATTTTCTTTTTATTGGAGATGAATATAAATAAGGACAAATAAAGTGTGTTTGTGTTAAAAGCGATAGTACGACTCAAAACAAAAAAAAATCAATGACAGAGACTGGATGCTGGTCACGTAGTTAATCGATGTAAATTTATCTGAAATCGAGAAACAAGAGTTAATTTTCAAGTAAAAGTCTGTGTATATATTCAGGCATGCTTTTGTGAATTATATTTATTTTATGTCATGTAATTATAGTTCCATGATATTTGTCATTGGAATCATTTAATTAAAGGGGTCTTTTCATCTGTAAATGATCCTCTATAAAATATGTAAATTGAAATTTGATACTACTGCATTACTTTGATTACTTTTGTTTTGCTAAAATAATGTATATTTCATCATGTAAGTTGTGTATGTGTGCGTGTGTGTGATTGGCTAAAAATTATTTTAATTAATGTCGCAATAAAATTTCTGTTGTCCTGTATACTTACACTATAATCTAGTTTTCCAATTTTCAAAAAAATAAAATTTCATAAAATAGTAGATTTAGACGAGAGAGATGAAATATATTATATTGAATCATCCTAGTCTTCAATCCAAAATATGCTGCAAATTTTGATAATTATTTTTTATCCTTAACATATTTTGTTATTCTACCTCTTTCCAATGCAACAATTCGCTTTTACTTTACCAAACAAACCTGAAACAATAAAACAAAGAGCTATTACAAAGAGTAATCGATTATTTTAATATTACGAACACCAACGCACGAAATTACTTGAGGAAAATTAAATCGAACCGCAACCATCAATGCGGCCTTTGGGACACTCTTATACAGCAACTTTGTACGTCCAAACCTTAAAACAATTTTAATTAAAATTGTTTTAATTAATAAGTATCGATATCAATTAAAATTTATTTACATGGTCAATGCTTCCATTTATAAACTCTTATCACAAGCTTCTAGTACTACCTAAGTGAGTTTATTATCAGCCTACTAACGATTATTATTATTACTATATAGACTCTTTCATTTTCTTAGCGAACTAGATGATAACAAATTTCAGCTAGCGTCTGTGTTCACTGCGGATAAATTTTGAAATATTGCAATTTGTTGTTTCTACCTCAATGCTTATTTGTGTTTAACGGTATTTTTATTACAGCACCCTGCATATAATAAATATTTGTAAATATTACAATTCAAGTATTAATTCTTTTTGATTATGTGTTTGATTACTTTGATTTTGTATATGTAACTATACTATTAGGGGATAAGCTAATAAAATATCAGTAAGACAGGAGATTATTTGAAACCATGAAAGCTCGGCTGCAAGAGACACGTTCCGGGTGAGTTTGAGCAAAGATATTACGAGACACGCACAGATAAACCTTCTGCGAAGATACTTGGAACTCGTCTCTATATATAGGCTTGTTCGAACTCAAACTTCAAACTCGTTGTTAATTAAACTTTGACCATCCAAAAATTCAACGGATATCTTGGATAATTAAAATGGAGTGATCTTGTTCAGCATCTTCTTATTATTTTATCTTTACAAAAGATTAGACAAGGAAGCGGAAGGTTCTTTGGAGAGAAAATAAATAAGGACTAGTCGCGTAGTCCTCGAAAGTCGCGCGTGGCACGGATTCTAGTTGCTAATTAAACTTTAATTACGGTAGCAGTAATCAGGCTGTGCACTGTGTTATTGGTTTCGGCTTTGACAAAGGAAATTTCATTATTAGTGAGCGCTGTAGTGGAAATGCAAGCTACACTTTGGTCCCTTCGACGCCAGATAATCTACCTACATGTGTTGACCGAGTCTGCCTGACTCACGAGCAATCGTCATAATTCTCTTGGAAAAAAGAATAATAAATAAATAAATACACTTGGAATCTATCAGCGTTCGGGCTTCAATAAATTAATGAGATTAACAAAAAGAGGAATTACAGTTACTGTAGAACGCAGCTAAAATTCATGCTCCATTGTAATTATACGAATCCTTTTAGCTCACGATATATCAAACGTAATATATGTATATCGCAACTGTAGGTTTCCACAAGTTCATACATGAACAGAAAACCCATATTGTGCAAATACATTTTTAGTATATAATTAAAAAATGAAGGATTTCGCTTAATAAAGTTTTATTGAAACCCTGTAATATCGTTGGTTACATTATTTATTAAAAATTGGTATTAGTAAAGTTTTAAAACATGTATAAGTTTGAAAATTGAACTATATACTCCAGGGTTTAAAGGTACCTAAAGAATTAATTGATTAACATTACGTAGTTTGAAAAAAATTCAGCTATTGTTTCTAACGTTTCGGAGCATTTTTCTCGTGTCGAATAAATGATTCTGCGGGGAAGAATAAAAAATTTGGCCAGTAAAGGGTGCCAAAGGCTTTTTCCCTGGAGGAATTCGCATCGATTTGGCGAGTTCGTCGGAAGCCGATACTTCTGGATTTTTTTCTCAGCTGCAGTTTACCCCTACAAGCTTAACCAGTAAATTTAATCAATCAGCAAGTTTACAATAATTGAAAGTTTGTCTGGACCAATTAATGTTTACGGCTGGAATTAATCTGACCTTTTCGTAAATATATCCGTCGAGCTTATTTATCCTAGCTGCCCGATGAAATATCGACGTCAGATTTGTTAATGCTCCCGTTGGGAGCGGTTTTCATTTGAGAGAAAGAGAAAGGGAGGAAATAGTGGTGCACAAAGGGGTTGAATTTATTCGGACATTATGATTGGCCATTTAACCTCCTTCATAACCAATGAAACAGGGAATCTCCAGTCGACTTATCTCCGTAATTGCTTATGTTCTGGTCGTATTTACCCCCTCCACCCCGTTCCGCAGCCCCCTTCATCCCTCTTCCTCCTTCTCTTTCATAATACGCTACTACGTTCCATTCTCACATTCGTCTCTCACGCTCTCTCGCGCCCGACCCTCTCGGAAGATATTAACTTTGAAAAATAGATCTACCGATAAAAGGATCCGAGCGAATAATATTTTTCCTCCATCTGGACTCCCCTGCGCCATCGTTTAAGCGCCCACCAGAGCTTTTACGAGCTTTCCATACTTTTACCACCGATATACACTTTGATGGTTTTACTGCTGCGGCGCTTTCATTACGTACCTTTTTTTGCTTGATTTAACTCATCCCTAAACATTTCTCTCCACCGCAATCTCTTAATTCTACGCGCAGCATTAATAAACCTCATCGTAATTTCGATTTAATTATATCATCCGAACCGTGAATAAATTGTAATCCGTGTACGATTTAATTTATTCATCGATAGTGTACGCGCGCGCGCTTGTGTGTGTGTGTGTGTGTGTGTGTGCTGTACGAGAGAGAGAGAGAGAGAGAAGGAGAAAGCCTGAAGGAAAATTGTATATTAACATAGAAATTCAGTGTTCGATTGGTTGAAAGTTTCTGGCTTGTAACTCTGACTGGATGAGAAGGGATGGGGTGGGAATGGATCTCTCGAAAGTTTCGACGATTCTCGATTACTAGCATGAATCGCACGATAAAGCCCTAAAACTTGTCGCAGTCGGAGGCAACGTTCATTGGCGAATATCGACAATAATTCGCCGCAGTCAGGATGTTCCGGCTGGCCAATTTTATTTTTCGCCCATGAATAAGCTCGCTTTTCTCCCCAGGAGAAATTACAAAACTTCTGGAAATATTTATAGTGCCGTGTCGAAGTCTCGAGGAATTACGTATTTAAATCTGGAGAAAGAAAGTTATTACCGCGCCTTAAGGATGTTCGCTTCCTCACGGCTCTCCAATTAAATGCAGCGTCGAATTCGTTTCTTGAAATAGGAATAGTTTCTTGAAAAGTCGAAAAACTTAACTCGAACCAGCCGGCCTCTTCCTTCATCGAGATCGATCCGTACAAACTTGCAGCTAGTTCTACCGATTCTTTCTCTATTTCTGCTTCATCTTTTCGCTTCCTCCATTTCTTTCCTCGTTCTTTTTCATCTTGCGAATTTTACGTTCCTCCTTATCTCTCTTCTTTTCTTTCACGAGCAAATTATGATACTGCGGAAAAATGTATAAGATGTAAAAAATAACGAAGATGATATACTAGATAGAGCAAGAGAAGAGATACGGGGTAATTTTTTCCATTTTCTGGAGGCAATAGTTCTTCTCCTTCAACCCCTATTTTCTCTCTCTCTCTCTCTCTCCCTCTCTCCCTCTTCCACTGCTCTTATAGCTTTTACGAGTGCTGGTATACCTGGCGAAGCCTAATTGACCGTAATTCCACTTGCGAGTCTCCTTTTCTTCTCCGGATGAGCGATTTTTAATTTGTTACCACGTACGAGCTTAACGATTATTATCCTCTTCGCCTTCTTAGCCACTGTCAAACTTTCCTCGTAGTAACGGCCTGGATTGTCTCAAGTCCATTAAGCTGCACTCTCCTGTTTACTTTTCTAAAATCGCCCCAACTTCCTCCCCCCCCCTCTCTCTCTCTCCCCCTCTCTCTCTCTCTCTCTCTCCCACCCAACTCAATTATCTTGATCTTGATATATAGCTAGCCAATAAGAGACCAATTAACGAAGGAAAACTCAGCGGCCCGATTGTATATAACGAAATGAATATAATCCATGTACACGTGAAAAATTATACGAGTAGAAACCGTGTAATTTATCTGACTGAAATTTAATTTAAAATTACCATTAGCTGGTAAAAACAAGAGTAAAAAAACATGATTTGTAAAATGGTAATAAAACAAGGGAGCAAGGGTGAGAAATTGATGATCGCGAGGCTCGAAAGTGGAGGTGTTGTTGTATAAATGGACATCCGCGGTAGGGTCGTCGAGTTTCGGCGTTGGGGAAGGCGATTTTTCGTTGATCGCGGACAATTGGTATAAGGCTGCTTGTAGAGCTAGGTAGATGAAGAGGAGGTGGAGAGAGGTGGATGGAGGTGGGGGGGGGGGGGGGGACGTTTATTGTCTTGGCTGCTGGTAACTCGACGTTATTGTTTCGAGATTCTCGTTTAGCCGCTTTCAGATGCGAACTGGGTGCTTTGTCAAACGAGTGAGCATTGTCACGGTACAGTGTATGTGTGTACCTTATACCGACGACACGATTCCTACGCGAATCTGATTAATTTCGAGCACGCCTGATGTGAATCCTCATCATTCAAAGACATTAAGTCATTAAACGCTTCGCATAGCTCTTCAATTTGCTCTTCCATATTTGACAATTCCTCTGAGCTGCCTTTTATACTCTACATATATATTTGCACGGTTCTACTATATACTTATTCGCTTTTCACTTGTACGCATTGGCGCTCAAAGGGTAAGTTTAGAGTTAAAGTTTTTGAGTGGAAATGCGGGGAAAAGGAGTTTCGCAAATAAAGCGTCGCGTCGGCCGGAATAAATAGCCGGGGCGCGAGGTGTGCTCGGGTCCCAGTTAGTTATCTCGAGGACTTTATGCGACAAAACTCGGGAAGCTTGGGTTCTGTTAAAGCCGCGAAAATTATTATATTACGCAAGCGAAGTGCCGGATGGACGGACAGAGGTGCGAGCTTTCGTAAAGTTGCGCGGCCCGCCGGAAACGCGAGCTAACGAGCTGAGATAGCTCGGACCAACTTTTCAGTGCTGGAATTTTCCAAACCCCTTATACTCCCCCCCCCCCCCTCCCCACTCTCTCTTTCTCCTCTATCATTTCCTACCACCCTCGTCGGCCTGTCCCAACCCAACTGCGATGTGTTGTCTGTCCTACCCTATCATAGCTCACTACTCTCCGGATGAGATAACGTCACCGCTAGTACTCCTTGCAAACTTCCGCTAACTCCTCCCTCTCTCTCTCTCTCTCTCTCTCTCTCACACACATACACACACACACACACGTGCTCTCCAGGCTTTTCTATTTTAACAGAATTATTTAGTAGGAATAATGGCAAAACGATACAAAAATTCTTCTGCCGGGTTTCTCCAATGATATATATACTATACAATACAATATTATTAAATTCTTCCAAGGAAATAAGATAAATTTCATTGCATTGCTGTATAGCATCTCGATATAGATTTCAGTGTTGCACAATGGCTTTTCCATTTCTTTGTGAATAATTGCCTTAAGCTAGGTTCCATATGTTGCGGTTTTAACCAACCTGCGTATATTTATGCAGGGAAACATCGTTTTACCATCACTTCGTTAGGAATTACCTACCACTCATAATTAATCCGCGATACTTTATTGTTCGAATGCTATGTCAATTCATTATATGTAAATTGGTTTGCAAAGCAGAATTTGCACCGCATTTTGGAACCAACTCAATTAACCATGCGCAGAATTAATCATAGCGCATTAATATTACCTTTTAAATGATAGATAAATGCAATTTAACCAATTCCTCCAATTATTCAGCTTCAAAGGCGATTCTGCATGCACAAACTAACTTTTCATAAGCAGATTAATCTCTATTTCCATGAATTACTCGATATAATGCATTTTTTTTGTCGATTTTTAGTTTTCATTATCATTTAAGCAGATTGCCTTTATTTAGCAATGATAAGGGAGAATGTGGTAGGTAGGGTGTATGAGTATCGAGTACCTCTCTGGAGTAGAGCCGTCCTCTATCGGCGAGAGGTAAGACAGTTCTTTCGTATACGGCTAGCTCCCTGTAGTACCGGCAATTGTACTTGTAAATGTTCCAATTTGCTCGTCAACGGTAAGTCGAGTTGCGGCTCAAAATAATAAGTTTCAAAGAAAATATTCTTAACGCACTGAATAACTAAAGTTTTGCACGGATGGTGCTAAAAAATATATTGAAATTTTCTCTCTATTTTTATTTAATTTCATTTAGAGAGAAGGATAGAAGAGAGAGTTTCGCTGATGCTTTCAAAAAACAGGAAGGGTCAGCAGATACGAATAAGTTTGGGAACAAATATTGGTGATATTATTTATAGTATAAGGGTGCAAATAAGGCTTAGGAGAATTAATTTAAATCCTGGAATATTTCATTTTTTTCATGGATGAATGAGCTGGAGAAAATCGGTTGGCCATTCTCATTCATAGTTCTGTCCCGAGTGAAATAAATTATTGGTACGCACAGGGGCACGTAGATATAGTAGGTGCGCCAAGCTATTTCGGCCAGCAGTAACTCATATTTACGACCAATGGGAGTTACGCCAACTTTAAGAGGCTGCATAATGAAACTCGGTGGCAGCAACCCCGTTTCATTCTTATCCCTGTTTGTGCTCCACTTTATCTTTCATGCTTCTACCTTTAGCTCTTTGCTTTAGTTCTTTACTTTTTCACATTAACAACGGAAATTCAGCTAAAAATTAAGTTTCATTTTACATTTTGCTGGTTGATTGAGGAATAGAGAGGAAAATGAAGAGAAAGAAAGAGAAGCAACAAATCTATATATATATATATATATACTGCACTATTCTCTGAAAAATATAAAAGTCTGACCAGCATAATTCAAGCATTCTTAGACTATCCCTTCGAGAAATTATTTCGTCCAAGAGAAGCGAGCCACGAAAGAATTTCCTCCACACGTGGCTGGACTCTGGAGAAAAGCTCGCTGGAAAAGCTTCTCCATCATTTGTACGCCTCCATACTTTACCAGCGACTTACCGCTCTGCCTGAGAAATGCCTTGAAAAATTTTTGCCGCGAGGCTTCGGTGGACGCAAGAAGAACTTAACTAATGATGCTGCTTAACATTTGAATAATAATTATGGACGGGCGTCGCTGGGAAAAGAATGGTGTCATTACTGTAGGAAAATGCTATAGGATATTAATGGGGACCTTATGCAAAAAAAGAGACGTTATCATATATTAATGTGGTACTCGGAGGCTCATAGACCCTCCTCACCAATGCCTCGATGCATATTCATTGCAAAACAAGAGGGTCAAGCTTCTCTAGAATAGCTTATCCGAATGGCCTCGGACCAAGGCATATATATACACAGGGAGCGATAACTTTCACCAATTGGTTTGTTTTTCTTGCTGTTAGACGAAGAATTCCACGAGTTTCGAATGAATAATAACGTCCATTGTGACGCGCAGATCCCCTCCTCTCTCTCTCTCTCTCTCTGCACCCTTCACCCTAGCTCTCCTGCACCGTTACATTAATATCAGCAAACTAATTACAAACCAACACAAGCCGGTCTAACTCCAGCGCTAGATGAGTAAGCAAAACTGTGCCTGGAAAATGAGAAAAAGCTTTGAGGATGGCTATAGACGCCGAGGGCTAGGTAATACCTATATTTTAATTTATTTAACGTTGTTGCTCGGGACAGGTAACGCAATGAACGTTTAAACTTGTAATAATTACGAGATACCATTTAACTGTAATGCCCTTAAACACGGTTATTCTTTCCAACTGTAAAACTTCTCTTTCCTGCTTTATGCGTAGGCTAATTATTTTCCTCGCTAATTCTACCTGGCACATTCTGCTTAAATGCATCTGCTACGTGCTGCTTCAACAAATAAGCTTTGTGCTTCCTCCCTATCTCCAAATGTGCACCGCCAAATTGGAGGAGTATAATTTGACGTAGCTCTCTACACAGATACGTGAGGCTTCGCGATTAAGGATATTACCAGGCCGTTTACCCGTGTTTCAGATGGGGTTCTGATGCGCTCAACGTGACATTTCCTTCACAATTGCGCACTTCCGTCGATTCTAATTTAATATATATATATATATATATATATAGCTGCAGCAGTGCGCGACGATTGTTCTGCTGAAAAAAATCATTCCAAGAAGGAGAGGGAGAGGGAGAGGGAGAGGGAGGGAGGGAGGGAGAGAGAGAGATGATCCAAACAGGTTGAAAAATTCAATTCAGAATAGAAAGCGGTTCGTGCTGTCCTCCGGTAAGAAAAAGCACGAAGCTCGGAGCTTTCAAGCGTAGCGAGATGAGTAATGCAGCGGCGTCTCTCGAGAAACCGATGAGCCAATGCTGCACGGAGGCAAGAGAGACATTGCCTTTTTCTCAGCTCGGAGCTTTACTCTTGTAACAAGCGAAGCTTTCCGATTTATTAGAGGCACGCTTGGACGTGAATTCCTAGCGAGCCATGCGCCGCAGCTTCGTGCTGAGATCTCTCTCGGCAACTTATTTTCACTCTACACATTCAGCACTCTCGATGAAACGGCGAAAAGTTGGCAAAACGTTTAATCTCTTGCCGATTTATTAGAGTTTCGCGGCAATGAATTCTTTGCAAGGTGCATTCATAACGAGCCAGGCGAAAGCTCGCCAATGGCATTCCACCACGTGAACCGCTCCGCTATAGCTGTGTGCGCCTGATGCCTATAACTATGGCCTTATACTCGACGACTTCCTCGTCCTCGCTCCTTCCACACTATCCTATCCTCCTTATCCCACTGGCTTAACTTAATATAAAGTCGGGCTGTTTCAATTGTTAACGCTGCACAGTGGAGAAATCCGGCGCGTGTCGGCCAAACAGCAACGCCAAAGAACCCCGGAATAAAAGCCAAGAATGCTGCATGTACGCATGCATAAATTCATGAAGATCCTGGATGCATGGATTTGCATACGTTTATATAAGAATGCAAACGTGTCCTGCTCGACTTTCCTCTTATTTTATTATTGCTCTTGTTACTATTTTTATTATTATTTAATATATTCCACTCCAGGGTGAATCATTGTCAAGTCGAGAGTGACGAGAATCTAGAAGAGGAAACACGGCAGATCTGCGAGCGTTCATTCCTATTTTTTTTTTCTTCTAGATAGAGCGTAAAGGAAATTTCAACCTATGCAAGTAGAATCCGATAGATGACGAATTTGAATTTTTGTAAAATTTAAATCCTTTTCCATCCCACGGCCGACACTCCTAAGAATTTTTAAATGAACTTTCTGTTTGCATTACACGAATGAAAAAAAAAAGAGCTACTGAAGGATCATGTGGAAAGAAAACAGGCCATGAAATATAAATCACGTTTTTATAGCGTAAAGTCTATTTAAAGAAGAAAATTGATTTTACAGAGTGATATAAAAATTGAAAGAAATTTCGAGGAAAATAAATCATAGTCGTAGGGAAGGATATTGGCATACAGCTTTAAAGCCCGAATCTCGTAAACGATTTTATTATGCCAATCGTGTGACAGCGGGCTTATCAAAAATTCACACGGCGCAACTCGCTTCTTCTTCGGTTCCATGCGCAAGCCAGAGTTAAACATGAATAAACAAGGCTATGGATTCTTGGCTACTTGGTTTATTTCCGACTGTGCTTTGACCACCAAAGAGGATAAAGGACCTCACGGCTGAGAAAGCGCTGTTAAAGCTTCGTGGTTCCAATATTTACACACGTCGTCTGTAAATTATACATGCAGCAAGTACAAACATTGTCAACGTAATACACGTAATTCCACGATGATCCAACTTTGCTTGGAGTCCACGAAATTTATTGACAGAAAGCTCCATTTGGAGAACGGGGCTTAATTACTTGTAATTATAATTGATTGTGTTAGTGGGCAGAGCTGATGGATCGAGATAGGTGATATTAATGCGTATAAAATAACATAGGAAAATAGATTATCGGGCAGTAGTAGAGATGCGTGAATGGTCAGACTCGTCGGGAAAACTTTCCATGTTGCCACGATGATTCACCGTGAAAAATGGAGCCAATAACTCAAGCGGCAGTGGGAAGATGATGGTAGAATTTTTTTCCGCAGAAATACTGTTGAGCGTTTGCAGGTATCTCAGCTGAAAGAAAAAATGATTTGCTTGATGGGGTAGCTTGGTACAATGGGAGATTAATAGGTCCAGTATATATATAATGATTATAAGAGGCGTTTTTAATAAAACTAGATGTTGGGTGGAGGGGGTAGATTGGATGGAGGATGCAATGGTGCGTTATTTTATACCTGGAGGGCTGCCGGGCTCATGGAGATGACGTCACTGGCCTCTTTAAGGGCTCGGGATGCTCTCATTTCACCTTCCGCCGCAATCACCTTGGCTCGTGCCTCCCTCGCGGCCTCGGCTTCCGCTGCCATGGCTCGTTGCAGCTGCACCGGAAGTCGCACGTCCTTTCTGCGAGAAAAAAGTGTTCTCCAAAAGATTAACAGCGGCTCTGAAGCACGGGCGAAAATTCGTCCCGTTATAGAGTAAAACCGGAGGGCGAAAGCTAATAGGGGAAAACGAGCTTAGCGAGCGTTAACCTCGCAGCTTATCGAATTAAAGCCATTTCCAGCTTGAAGCTCGTGACGTCATTTCCGTGTTTCCCAGTCGGAGTAATTATGCGAAAGGAAGCTTAATCGGACAAAGTTAGGGAAGGTGATCGATTGACGCGATTATAACGCTCGGGGCGAGTGGAGTATTTTCAGGATGGGCCGGAGAAATGAAGAGCGCGAAGAATTCTAAATAAAAGCTTGCTGATCCCGAGGGAGTTAAACGTCGAATGGCTAAACGTGAGATATTCCAACGTATATTCCTCGCAAGGGGCCCACGGACTTTCGACGCTGGAGCGTGAATTTATCGATGATAGGAACTTTTCCTGCAGACTCGCAGTGGTATTTATTATCCGAGCGGCAAACGTGCATCAAGCATTCGGAGGCGTGCCTTTCAAAAATCGATCGACCCCAGCTAAAAGTCTCTCGTCAACGCTGTCGTTTTCGCAGCCCATCCTACATTTTCTCGATCGGACAAAAAGGAGCTAAGCGCGCCTATATATATATATATATAGCCTCGCTTTCCACCCATTTGCCAAACTTTTCTCTCTCTCTCTCTATGTATATATATATATATAAGAAAATTCACGGTATTTGCCAGTGGTACAGCGCGGTATTAATTTTATAATTACATTTCTACCCTTTCAACCTTGACTCCCCAGGGATCCGTAGCTTCGTCCAAAGATGTCTGCATGGTGTGTGAAATTGTTTCACGTTCTGCCAGGATCTCAGCGAGACTTCTCGTTCCCAGAACTGTCCTCAGTGTGCTGGCTGCTAACAATCTTGTCGAGTGACTGAAAATTCAGCGCAACGGACCGTTACCCTTTATCAAATGGATGAACTCCTGTATACTATATATATATATATGTACCATAGCAGCTTCGAAGAATTCAAGTGATTTTCAGAAAAATTTTCTCGGTCAACGGAGAGTTGAGTAGGTGGTGGGGGGGGGGGGGGGATTGGAAATGGGTAAAGTTAATTGATGTGTCCATCGGAAATGGATTACATTTCCGAATGTCGATGGAAAAACGAGACGAAGAAAGATAGAAAGTTCCGGGCTGCACGCTTCGCACCGTAATTACGTTAATAATAACGAGACTGGTGTAACTTCAATTATACAGCGACCTCCTTTCCATAATTGGATACCGTCGGGACAGTTAATTAAACGCATACGTTTGTGCAGCCAAATCGAAAATATATTCACCGGAAGTCGTGGTATAAAGCGAAAAACTCGAGATGCTTCTGAAAATGGAACGTGACGCGAGTGCTGAAGAGATCCTGCCTGGGCGGATCTTTCTTTATAGTTGAGAAGAATCGATACAAGTGTTATTAATATGGCGTCTCAAGTTTACCGATGCGCTCTTCGATGAACACGTTTTGTTTCCCGTTGCGCAGAGAGCGGTTCGCCACACGGTGTGGGGGGAAAAAGCCGACGACGGCAATTATGCGGTGGATGGAGCAGAAAGAAAGCTCGGCAATGAGAGCTTTCGCGATCCAACTATTAATTCCAAGCTCGGAAAGAGAATTCCAATGAGCTCGGTTCGTGGCAGGAGTAGCTAGCCACTCCGCGTCATTTTTCGCGTGAGCACCGACCAAAAGGAAAGAGAGGGTTCATTTGCAAGAAAGCCGCGGAAAAAGCTTTACCGTAATTTTTGAGAAATTTTTAAACCTTAAAATAACGAATCGCGGTACATTATTCGCTTACACAACCTTCGCTGTATAATACAAGGAGCTACCGCAATAATGGTCACGACTCGAGAACCAGCTTACTTCGGTACAATATCGATTTAACAGTGCGTTGTTTCATTACGAATATTTATAACGAAAGAAAACGTCAGTATTATTAGCAAATGGAAACACTGCATCGATTCAAATAACAATTGATAGTGGATTTAATGAAAACTACTTGTTTTGCCAAGTGAAGCTTTCCGAGGTAGAAGGTTGACTATATATATATAGGGTACATACCTACCTATAGTTAGCTATTTTGACAACTGCGTTGAGAGGCTCCTTGATGCGATAGTACACCACGGCGTCCACGCTCACCGTTACCGAGTCCTTCGTTAAAACTTCCTGTGGAGGCACGTCGAAGGACACGGTTCTGAGGTCCACGCGTACACAGTTGTCCACGCAGGGAATGACGAAAAAGGTGCCTGCGCCAGGGTAACGACGGAGGAGATAAGAAAATGGAGCGACTGATGCGTAAAAAATTACCTGGACCATAGGCGCCACCTCTGAGACGACCCATTCTGAAAACGACCGCCCTCTCGTATTCCTGTACGACCTTGAATGTAAAGCAGAGGGAGAATGGAAAAGTGATCATCAGGAGCAGGAAGGACCCTATCGTTGCTAGAATCTCGATGAACCTCGTCATCCTCCCCACCTCGTTCGTCCCTACCTCTGCAATAATCAATAAGAAAAATTAGTCTCTAGACCCTCGAACGATAAACACAAGGACGCAGGCTGGGGTGGTGCTCTTCGAGAAATCGTCGAGTGAAATTTTCCGTGAAATAGAATGTCTGATGGAAAAGCAAACTCCTTCTTCCATTCGCTCATTAAATTTATCGTAGCTCGTTGGCCACTTTGTTTTTTTTCCACCATCAAATCCAGCAAATTGCGTTACCCGAGCAAATTGCATCAGTTCCTTTGTGCAACCGCGTCACAATCGATATAACGCGTCTCGTCGTGTGGTGTAACGGTCTAAATAAGAGCGAATCAGCCAATGGCAAAGCCAGGGGTAATCTCCTATATAGTAGCTCTGACCAGTATTTCTAACGATCGACGTATAACACTGCAGCTATATAGTGTATAGCCATGCACCGAAATCTCTCGCTCTCGATCAAGAATAGGCTGCCTTGTTTTTCAATCGCGTATAGCCTGTATTTTCCAGCTACTCCAATATATATTGTGCTGCATCCATTTCGTACATGCAAAAGTAATCTCAAGTTTGTTCTATCCAGTGGCAAAGTTTCTTCGGCTTTGGCCCAGATCGTTTCTCCCGCAACTTCCAACGGAGAATCGACTGACAATCTCTATACTTGCTAGGTGTGTCATGAAATACCTAAAAGTTACCCTTGCTTAACGATCCGAGGAAAGGGAACTGATCCAAGTCAACCGCCAAGTTGACGCTGGTCGAGTCGAAAGTTATATACTTGTTGCCGTTGGGAACAACTTTCACCCCTGCTGCGATATATACCCTTATTCGCACGAAAATATTACGCCATTTCGATTCGTATTTATTTGTCAAATATTTGCATATCCAGAACAACAATTTCACTTACCTGTTCAAACAACCTAAATATATATACTTTTCAATGTTGCTCTAAACGATATGTATTGTTGTGATAAAAAAATAATAAAAATCACCTGTTTGATGAAAAATACACATGAACGATAGGTTATAGAGTCAGATTTCCCGATTGCTAGCAGATCGAAAGTATCGCGCGTAGCCTTTCGAATTAATTGAATTTTAATTGAAGAAATCTTACTGTACTCGACGAAACACTCGACACCACCGCTCTCAGTTTTAGCACAGCCGTAGTGGACCATTAGCAGTGCGAAGGTGTTTCACGCTCGCTCGTCACTCTGTCCAGCTGCTTCTACCACGAAACAGCTCGATTTGCTGATTCTGCGAGCAATATAACTGCAGAGCATCACACCGCTCCAACTCTCGTCCCTTTCAAACGTCAAGAGTCACGATCACTGTTTCACCCCGTCTGCACTGATGATTCAACCATTAAGAAATTAAACTCTAATTGAATTTTTGCATGAAATTCGCTGTAATATAGAAATCGGTCGATGCTGCTGATCGATTGTAGTTGGCATGTTCGAGTGAACTGGCCAAAGTTGGTAGTAGAAGAAGCAAGGGAAAAGGAAGCGGTACGAAATTAACCGGCGGCATGCGTGCTCGCGCCTCGCCTCTGTTTACGCGAGCGCTGAGTAATCGCCGCTGATCATCCAGAATCTGCGCTTCGTCACGATCATTTCTCAACGGTTAGCAAAAAGACCCATCCACGCGAGTCCAATCTCCGTTACCACCAGAAATAAACTAGCCCGCAGTCGAGAATGAAATCGAAACCGCAAATAACGCATACCGAAGCTTATTCTTCGAAAATAATCAAACTTTCGTTGCTCCTTCGAAAATGATCACCATGTTAAAAAAATCCTAGGCAAAACGACTCGATTCGTCCTCCTCTCCCCCTCTCTTTCTCTCTCTCTCTCTCTCTCCTTTCTCCTCTCACCAAGGTGTACTCGTGATTTCACTATTTCACGAATTTCGCTCGATTTCAACATCCGCGCGCGGAATTGGTTCCAAGTACCAGAATCCATTAGTATATTGGACGAAAGCTTGTTCGCGCAGGATCTTATAGAGTTTTTTTTTTGCAGAAAATAGGTTCATTATCTTGAAAACAAAGAGCTTTCCTGTTGGATGTGGAAAAAATAAAGCGGGATGATATGGGAGAGAGACGAAGGAGCGAGGATTATCGCGGAGTGGGGAAGAGGTGTGATAAATGTAATTATTTCAGGTAGGGAAATCGGTGGAATGAATTCCGTGGTTAATGGTAATGAGAGAGCAACAATAATGGCGAGAACTGGAGGAATTATAGGATCCGAGACACTTGCTGGTAATCAAGGATTATTTCACGTGGCATAGTCGCGCATACTCGCATTTTGTTTGGTTGGATTTTATCTTGAATGGACCAGCATAAACCGGTCATTCCATGCTGCACTACCTATATGCCACGCATCCCCCCCCCCCCTCCCTTTGCCTTCTCACCAACACAACGCGTGTATGATAGTATTACTATATAGATCCCTGAAGCAGATTGCAATCGTCATTGACCAAAGGAGTCACGTCTCTTTGGTGGCACAACCAGAAGCAATTGGCTGTACTAACAAACACCAATTCAAACCATTGCTAATTTCAAAGATTGCTCGATTGTATAAACTAGTTAATCGTTTGAAGAATTAAACTACCGGTTTATGCCGGTTAATGACGAACGTATATTGATTTGCAGCTGCAGGTGTCGGTTTGCAATTTCCTGTGCGAATTGCTGAAATTCTACATCGAATTGCCTCTGTCTCGTTCTCGTTATCGTTCGGTTTATTTACACCTTATCTAATCAACCCCCCACCCCCTCTTTCCATACTGCCGAATAACCGTGACCATCGTGAAAATGAAGAAGAGGGGGGAGGGTGGAGAGAAGAATAAAATAAGGAAGCTGAAAGGCTAAAATTGGATTTACAGTTAGGGCAACCGGTGCAATGGTTTTGCTGGCGAATTCAAATAACACGAGACGCTCCTTCGGCGGTCGTATAATCTTTAAACTGTAATATCTGGAAAGCCGTAAAATCCAGCAGCTATATCTAATGTAACCAACGCTCGCGTCTGTTTTACGAGCGAGATGCGCCGTGTATCTGGTATATAGGTCGTCCTGGTTCTGCTGCTGCCCCTATCGATGCACGCCGCGCATTTCTATCTGATCGTATCTCCCGGGCCAACCAGCTACATCCTGCCACCTCCCCCCCCCCCCCTGCACTTCCGAAAGGACGTAAAATCTCCACGGAGGTTGTCTAAATCGGATCGCTGCTCGCGACTCTGGAAAGAAATATGTTTTTCGAATACATTCCACTTATTCGTTACTCGATCCCTTCTCTAGAAGCATTTTTTAGCCATAGTCGAAATTTTGCATATCTACATATTTACATTGGTTTCTGAAAATAAATGCGAAAGGGTGGGCTCGCTTGCGTTTGCTTTCTTTTTCGTGGAAGACCAGTGCAAATAAATGGTCTCCCATCGAAGAAAAAAATGGAGGAGTTACTGGAGCGTGGCTTTTAACCAAATAAGAAAATAAAGCAGAGAGGTTATCTTTGCTGTTCTGGTGTTCGGTGGCCTATTGGAGGTTGAACGGGGGTAATGGGTTTGTTGGGAAAGAAAGGGGTGGTGTGGGGCCGGGACACAGTGTAAATTTCGTGGAACGTAGCAAGCGGCTAGCAGACATTACGTATATATATATAGCAACACTGCGGAATTGTTGATCGGTGACTGACGAGGATCACGAACATACACTGCACACACACACACGTACGCACACGCGTGCACGGGAAAAGACAAACGTGCAGAGTGCACGGCACTGCAGCATCCTGAAGCAGGACTAGCTGATGTGGCGATCCTGCGGGAGTGCTTGATCCGTGATCACGTTGTTAACCCTCCCTTCCAGCCCCTCGAGCATATATCCCGCTTCTCCCTACACACACACACACACACACTTTGCCAACATAACCCAACTCCTTTCTTCCTCCTTCTCCCCCATCCCTTCTTCTCGTTCGATAATGTAAACTACAAACATCCGCTGGATCTCTCTTTTATACGTATTCAGCTCCTACCACTTTCACTCCACCACTCGCATACGTTATACTATATATACACTTGTAAACGAGAGTTTTTTCCCCTATTGGCTTTTGAAAAATAGATACGGTACTCTCCGAAGATATTTGTTTTATCGTTATATGCATGCAATAACTGGTAATGATTTATCGTGTAGGGGGCCGAGAGAAGAATAATTATCAGAGAAAATCAAAAGTGAATTTATTTACATGCCTTTGACAAGGTATATAGCGAGAGGAAATTTCGCACGGAGATAAATTTGTCTATATCGAGGAGAGAATATGAAGCGTTTGTGACTTTGTGCAGACGTTATCCGGACTTATCCTTATACCAAGGTATACTGTATATGTAACAGGCTCAAGCTTCCAAAGGAAATCTCTTTGAAAGATGTTTAATTTTTTTCATTCCTTTTTAGTACAGGGAAAGAAAGCGTGCAAGAGGAAGTTTAGCTATAATCTCGCATCTAGCAGGCTAATATCGGGATAAGGACGGAGGAAAGGTCCCGAGGGTTTACGTAGGATAATGTAAGGTAAGGGAATCTTAATCTCGTCGGGCGATGGCCCACCTCGCAGATTTTCCACCTGGCACTCACAGCCCTGGGGTGTAATTTCAGTAATTTAATTCCCAAGCTTAATAATATAGGCAGCTGGAAAAGCGGGTAAAGGGAGTGGGCTATGCAGCGCGCGAGGCTTACGAATAAAAAGCAGAGAACTTGCAAGCATATATCTTTCCTCCTGCTCCAACTAATGTCAATTAAAGATCGTCCTGATCGAGGGTCGTATTCTTACGTCGAGGTTTCATAGGATAATTAGACTTGGGAAATTAAATTTTAGCGAAACTTGGTACAAAGGAAAGTTTCCATGCAGCGATACATCCTTCCAACGTACAATGGCCCCATCGAAACTAATTCAAGGAACACAAGCGAGCAGGCATCTCGTAAACCCGTTGACGACAGGGATGGTTTAGTGTGCAAGCATAGTTGAGGAACAATCAAAGAGACACGCGAAGCATCATCATTCCTGCTTCATTTTCTACGCGTTCATTTCTATAATATAAGCTGCAGTTTATCCAATTCACACATTATTGCGTGCATTATATATACTTTTATATGGTATATTTAATATAGTCAAAGAATTAAGAATTTAAGAGAAATCTACCGTATGAGTATATGATAGAATAATTTTTATTCATAAATCATTAATTCAGAGAGACCCCACAGAATAACAGAATTATTTTCCAGTTATTTTTCTACACGAATTGGTGTAAATGTTTTAGCTTTGACTGATCAATAAATACATCGCTCGTTTTTTACAACACAGTTTGTCAAAAAATTAGGTGAGTTTTCAGGTTCTTGCAGTTGTTTTTGAAACGCAATTTGCTCCCACGAGTGTTTATTAATCCACGACGTCCGACAGGTTGATAAAGCTCGTTTGAACTTAGCCTGGTGGTGCGAATCTCGTGTAAATAACCGTTAGCACACCTAGTAACCAGCGGTACTGTGAAACTTACGGGATGCTATGTCCCTTAAATTCTGACGCGACTTTAGTTGGCTTTTTGAAAGCCCTCTCTCTCTCTCTCTCCCACTCTCTTTCATTCTCTCGCTTTCTTATCCTAGTCGAGGATCCTCCGTAGCAATAGAACTCCCTTCAAGGTGCCATAAAGTCTCAATAACGCCAGGTTCGCGCGCTCTTTTTCAAAGTTATTGTCGGCATCTCGATTACAAGTCCTTGGTGACTCTGTGCCGATCGATGAGTCTCTTGAAAATCAACAATACCATCGCCCCAACCTGCAGCTCTTTCGTATTTTCGAATCTCTCTTTACACGATGCTCTCTATAATATCCATATATATTAATTAGAAATTACATCCCTTTGTACCTTGAAAGGCAAAGGACGAGAAATTCTTCCTTCTAATTGATCGAATTTTCTGAATGTCTTCGACTATTACATATCCGTAAATTAAAGATGTAACGAAATAAGGAATAAGCTGAGAAAGCTGTTTCATTCGTTACTATTAATCGAACAGTATAAATAAAGTAGTATTTCATATGTATATGTTGGAAATTTAAAGTCTGTCTGACTGTAAGTGGAAAATCCGTTTACGGAGGCTGTTAAGGGGAAAAAGAAAGAAGGAGGAGTACGCACCTGCAGGCTGCATGGCAGGCAGGCACACACACAGAGCACAGGATCGATCGGTCCAGTTAGCTCTCCGACAGGACACGCGAGTCGCGAGAATCCTGCGAGATTATTCGTCATTGTCGAATTCCGAATTGATCGATAGTCGCGAATCAAAAAAAACAGCGGGTTGCCGGCTGGTAAGAGGTGGCACGATAGAAAAAAAAAATGAATTATGCGACGAATCGAAAATGCTGGTCACGAGGGGAACTCGAGGTTATTGTCCTGTCTTCCAGGCCCTTTCAGCTAGAGGTGGTCGGGGTTGTGGAAGCCTATGATTTGTTGCTGAGGTACAGGGTGTTACGGTGTCTCCTCCTGATGGATCACCTATCTTACGTGCCTTTTATCCACCGCGCGAACGTCAAGAGGTCATCTCCAATCTTCGCCAAAGTCAGATCTCTTTTTACCTCGTAGCTTAATACTATCGATATACCATATATATATATATATATATAGCTATACTAAAAATAAATCACTTTCTTGCGCCCCAAGCGATCCTACACGTATAAGTTTCTGCATTCATCAAGGAGAGAATCAATTTTTCGTTGTTTTGCCTTTGCAGAAAAGAGCTCGCTCCTCAACGAGCTGGACGAAGCAAAAAATATCCAGTCTGTTGGAGTCGGAAACTCGTAATCAACGCGACTATACTAGCATTTCAGAGTTTGCTCTCTCGATTTGCTAACGAGAAAAATCGCGCTTGCTCTTTCTTCTGCACAAGTCATACATTATTCTTTGTGCAGAGGCTATTTTGCTCCTTAAACGTCATATTCGCTACAGCAATTTGGTCGCAAAGCACAAAGACGCGAGAACACACTGAAAATAGGAAATCTCTGCAATAATGACATATTTTCAGGGGAAAAATGAATCTTCCGACAGACGTGGGATTTGAAGTGTCCGTTTAACGCTTGTAGGACGTTAGGAAGCTTTTTGAAAAATCTCTCTCTGACCGAATCTTTACGTTATGCTGGCACGTATGAAAATCCTACAAGACCATTGAAAGAAGCCTTGGGGGTGGTTGCGATGGGAACATTTTAATGCAAATGCATGGACATCTGGGATATCATGGAGCGAGCCGACTATGCTGACTGAATCAGCAGAAAACCGGAACGTTTTTCATACAACTTCTACTTCCACGTGCTCAAACAATATGATTGCGGAAAAAAACTTTGGATAATATCAATTCACCGTTCGTGGCATGGTTTCTTTTGGCACGAACAACGAGAGGAGAAGAGTAATTAAAATATCGGTCTGGTTTATCGATCATTCCGAAAGCAGGACAACATTTTTACGTTAACCTCACATGGAAGCTTGTCCTTTTTCCTTCTCAGGAATTCGCTGCATGTACCGCCGCGGGAGTAAGAAAATATTGAGGCAATTATTAGAGTTGAAAGCTTCTCCCAACAAATATCTCGAATTTTAATTCTTAAATGGGAAGCGACAATTTATTCCGAAGAATGTATATACACTCTATAAGGTTCTATCATCTCATCGGTAGAAGATCCAATTACGCGGTGCGACATTTGATATTCCGTATTCAGATGAGGGGTGTAGGTATAATCCAAGGACAATAGGAGCTAGTTGGGTCCAATAAAAACCTCTCCCGCAGGATCGCTTGCTTGCTTTCCGTTTTATCCAGGTTTTATTCGGCAATAAACAATATTTTTATTGCTCACCCCGTTTCTGCTGCCCGAGGCGCGAAAGTGCAATTCCGGGGATGCTCGACATTTTTGTACACATCCTCCCCTGCCCCCAACATAATTCGACCCATTCTAGCAATAACGAAGTAGCACACTCGTTAATGCAGTTTACGACGGCAAGACTCCTGCGAGACTATGTGCGAGTTTTGCCACCCACGTATACTTTCTTCCCCTTTCTCCCCGATACTCACCACACTCCTTCTGCCAGAAGTCTAATATCATCATGAATATATGTATGTATGGGAGATGCTCTCTCTCTGTGCTTCGTAGAATTTTTTATTAAATGCAAAAATATGATAAAAGATATAACTGTGGGTTTTTTCAAGTTGATAAAATACAACAATATAGCGTAGTAGAGGGGGGGGGGGGAGGGTGTGTGAATTTTGTGTCACTTAGAAGCACGATTATCCGAAATCGAAGAGTAGAACAGCATATTCGAGGCTTGGCAACTGCTGAGTGCAGTTCAGTCGAGAGGTTTTGCAAAGAGGAATTGAGAGGAGGCAGAGTGTATTCTCCATGGACGAGCGTTTTGACAGTTAGTCGATTAGTTGGATATATTCAAATTGTCAGACAACTTGGGATATAGTTCTGCTACTTCGCGCGGGATCCTCCAGTCTCCGAAGGGAATTCAAATCAAGTATGTAATCGCTATACAGCGTTAGCGAACACGTCTCACAATAGATATCGTCGTCTGTGGCTGGACGTTTTCTACCCTAGCTGTCCCAGTCGAACTCCGATCAATTAATCGTCGCTGCTGCATGCTTAAATGCATATAGATAATACTGTCTCTCTCCCCGTCCTCAATAAGAACCATTTATTATTCATTAAGCGTCGATGTTTCCAGCAATTGATTAGGGATCTTCGCGTTTCAACGGTAGAAAGAGGGCGGAAACTCACGCGTGACCTGGCACTTCCGGGAACGGCCAACTGAATATTTAAATGGAAACTTTGTATCTTCTTAATCCCCGCGAAGTGGCTACTAAAAAGTTTTCTGCGAACTCCCGCGAACAAATTGCGAGAATGGAGGGTGTAGAGGGAAAAAAAACTGCAAACGAAGTAGAAGTGGAAGAAAAAGTGGAAGTGGGAGGGAGAGACGAGGGGATAAAATAGGCCAACAGAGAAGTTTAGGTTGTAACGCTGATAGAGGGAGAGAGATGGAAGGGGGAGGGGGAGTTGAAGGAGGAGGGAGGGGGGGGGGTATAAGTGCACAGTAGTGAGAGATGGGAAGAGGGGTTGGGGGAGTGGGAGGGGGGAGGGTAGAGGATAAGGGTGGAAGAGAGAATTTGTCGGTTTGGCTAAGACTACATTTCGCACAGGTATGAATGGGGATGGAATTTAGTGCTGTGGGATGAACACCCTTGTCATCCGGAGATCAATTTAGCCTTTGTCACCGATGTCGCCGTCATGATTCTCCGTACAATGGAAGGAAGGAAGGGTCGAGTGGGAGAAAGCGAGACCGCGAATGTGTGGAGTGGCGTGCAGCGGTAGCTCGAAATCTGAAGAGCGAAGGAGCAGTTGGACCAATTCTCTTCCACAGAAATTCGTGGCCTTTGAGAGCGTAAGTAACGCAGAGTTTGTCGAGCGAATGCGGACAGTGGCCGTAATTGGCCGTCTCGTGATTGAACTTGGATGTATCAATGACCGTACCGTGCTACCAGAGGCAACGCATTCTTGCCAATAAACAGATGCCTTTTATCTCCTTCGAAACTCATACATACCACGCACGTTTTCTCCTATTCTACTCTATATAGCGCCCCGCTGCTATACTATCCTTGCCTATATACTTCAATTGCTACCATTACCGTGATTGCTCCGCCAGCAACATTTCCTCTATACTCGATCTCTTCTCCACGACCCATCATTTCATGTCAAACTTTATATTTCAATTTCTCAGATAAAATGGTCAGATGGAGGAAAAGAGGGAGAGGGGGAGGGGGTACTCCTGGTCGATTCAATTTACTTCGAATAACGAGAGAATTGCTTGAATTACAGATATCAGAGTCAAAAGAGAATTTTTCGTCGATGTTTGCTCGGTTTATCGTATAAAATTCTATTTTGCTTGAAAGGCTCTCCCAGTTACGAAGAATAACGAGCGGATTGTCTGTTGTTAACGAGATTACACATATCAATTGTGATTGTACAAAAACGTGGCTCTTGTGAAATCATTGACGCTTGATGTACTCGCGTCTTTGCAGAGGTTGGAAACGCGTAGCGGTCACTCGCGCGAATGTAATTGTTCCGGGCGAAAGAATTCATTCCGTTTCGGACGCTTAATTACACTAACTCCCTTTTCCCTCACGGGAAATATATTTCCACCTCTGCCCGACTCTCCCTCTGATCTTGGAAATTTTCCACAGGGCTTTCCCGCACTATCGACCGGGGTGATCGATGCTCGAATTTTATCGCGAACGATAAAATATTATCTCTTCTTTGAATATTCAGTGTTTGGCGAATGCATCGGGTTGCAAATTTATGCATTTTTCTCTCAATATCTTTTCTCTACTTTTTTCTTCATCCCGATAAGTAAATCAAGCGACGGTACTGCATGGAATACATTATTGCGAGTGATCGATGCTCTACTGTAAATGAAAAAAAAAGATGCTTCGAGATGGAATCAAGAGTGATCGACTTTATTGTTGATATATTTAGTTTTAGTAACGAAGAAGAAAATTGGGAGAATAAGAGCATTGGATGAGTATATAAGAAACGATGTGAAGTATATACAGCTGGTTAACTTGATCCAATTTGAAGAATCTCTCTCTCTCTCTCTCTCTCTATATATATATATATATATATATCCCTCCTGTACATTCCTAATTTAAAAGCACAGAGCAATTAGCACCACATAATACCGGAGTCTGGACAAATCGGATTTACACGAGATCATAATCTACCCATTATTCCAAGTACTACCAATTTTAAGGAGCTTTTAGTTATATGGGATATAAATTCAAGAACAGTTCTGCTATTTAGATGAATATAATATATATACCTATCCATATAATTACTCATTGTTCTACGAGAGAAAACATTATTTGTGTGTATATAGGTATGTGTGCGTGTGCGGAGCTAGTAGTATAGAGAGGTAAAAAGGAAAGTCTCCACGTAAAAGACCCCATGGCAAAGTCTAGTTATAGATCATGAGTTTTTTCGTTTTTTCTCAGAGTTCTCCAAGAATAGATAGAGAATGAGAGTTAAAGGTCGACTGCGGAGTAGTCGAGTGTATTTGTACGGTGGGATCAGCAGACGATAAGGACTCTTTCGGCTTAGCAGAGGTTCTAATAAAGAGATCCAAATCTTCGACAAATAAAACTAACCTATGCTTTTTGTGCGTTCCAATGTATATGATATTTTAAGAATCGAAACGCGTAGCTGCTATACTATCGCGATTGTTTTTTCCTCACAATTCCGATGACATCAAGCTACACGATAATTCAAGTGCACATATTAAAAATGATTCCTCTTCAAAGCACGTTCGGTATGAGTTATTGTATGCGACATAATTTACATAGACTTTCCGTGAAAAAAATCTTATCTACCACGATGCTCTTTAATTTTTACGTCGCGTTTCACGCATCTGAAAATAAAATTGTCTCCTACTCTTACGCATTCGCTTTGATTAATGCTCGCCAGAAGGGAGACAAAGAAACTGGGCTATTTTCTCCTATAACGGCATGCCTAGCGTGCTACTCTACATTCACTATGTATACAGTCCTGAAAGAAATGTGGTTAGATAAGTTTATCGGTGCCAGGGTTAAATTTCAGAAGGGAATGCTACAGAAACCTGCAAATTTTATGTGTTATATATATGTTACACAGCAGTCCAGTTTATTGTAGATAGCATAACGATTTGTCTAACGAAACTAACCTGACGTAACTGAAAGGAGCAAGAAAAACAATTGGATCATTTGTAATGTTCTTTCAAGACTGTCGCATCCTTATCTTGTTGAGCCTTGGGTAAATTTGATAAAATAATTCTTTCTAGCATCATATATTACGCTTGACAAACTGAAGTAACTATAAAGCGTTGCACTCCATTAGCTATTTACTGCAGTAGAGACGTAGCAAGTAGCGCGAAAAGACAACTCGATATTTTTTGTTGAGTTCTTGTACAGATTTCTCATGAAAATGGCCAAACTTGTCATCCTTTGCCTCTCGTTGTTCCTCGTACGTATACGAATATTATTATTGTTTCCTACACGAGTCTATAATACTTGTTTTTAGACCACTGACACTTTCAGACTGTAGCATGTGCTCAAAATCTATTATCTATACTGGAGGCTGTGAATAAGTGTCGACCAAAATCCAACTTTTTAGACTTTTTCAGCAACGAGAAAGAGGAACAAAGTATTGGATGCTTGGTCGAGTGTATCTTGAAGGAATTAGGAGCGGTGAGTAAACTACCTGTCGTATAATAAATTGTTATTTTCTTAATATAATTTATTTATGCTTTCATCAAACCAATAAAGTTGGATTCAGAGGGAGGATTGCAGTTAGAGCCTGTTGAAGAGGTCATCGATACCATTTTGCCATCTCGAATTGCAGATCCATTGAAGAAGGGCTTGCTGTCGTGTGGTAAGAATAATATTAAATTCGTAAAATATACCGAAAAATCTCTTCATACTAACACCTCTCTCCTTGTTTTCAGTCCCGCAAAACAATTCGAGCCAGAGCTGTGCTTTAGGTACAGAACTATCGGATTGTTTGATTCGTAACAATCCACTGTTAAAAAGATTACTGAAAAATCTTCCCAGCTCCTTGACAGGACTCTTACAATAAAATTAATTTTACCGGGCCTTAAAAGAGTGCTGTAACTAAAAATATTATGACTCGCTAATAAAATAGTCTAGATTTTTACGACCGTTCGTCAATCTGAACCAATGCAATTTTCGATGCTTTTCTTTCACACCGTAACTATTCGTGAAACGAGGCTTTTCTGAAACATAAAATGCTGGCATGAAATCAGCGAAATCTTTATCAGCTCGCTGCTGAGGAGAGGAGTAGAGCGTTCCGAGAGCTACGGCTCGCACAATCCTCTTCAGTCGTAAAAGCAAATGGAGGGCATAATCAGTTTGGTAGATATCGCAGTAACCATGCGAATTTGCCTGAAATCCGTATATAGGCTACTATCGAGCTAAGGGATTGACAAAGCTTATAATTGGCGAGTCAAGAATGAGTAGAGTGTTAACGATCGAGAAAAAGGCTCAATGGTAGGGATGATATGCAGTATAGATAAAGGTGACTGGTAGGTAATTTCTGTCTGGGAGAGGTCAAGCTTTTCTCGTCGCAGCAGCGTTAGCATAAAAATATGCTTAGCCAAACGAGATTTTGGAAGGTTGCGCGCTGGGTCGCGCTCGTCCTCGGCAATAAAACTCGATGGAATTTACACCGAAATGAGACTTTACCGCCCACGCTCGACCAGCCCCTTCCACCCCTTTTGGCCTCTCCTACTCACCCGTTCTCACGTCTCTTTTCACACTGAACACCAACGCAGCCGGCACGAAACGGAATGAAAGTTTCGCGAAATGGAACGTTACGTCGGGCTACTCTCTCTCTCTCTCTCTCTCTCTCTCTTTTCCTCTCCTCTCCTCTCCTTTTTTTTCCTGTCTTGCCCGCTTTTTCTAGCCCGACAGAAAAAGACCACTTCATTTCCCTAATGCGACTCATGGCAGTAGCAGCCAGGCCAAATGGCACAACTGGCCCCTTTATGCTCGATCGAACGTTTTTACACACTGCAGCTTTTTTATTTATATTTTATATTTATATATATATATATATAAACACACATATACCGTACGTTGTTTGCGATAATCACATTTATTCTTAAGAATGAATTAATCACTATCAACTACTTTCTATGGTATAGTACTAATTCAAACATAAAAATTCCGATTCTTCTATATAGTTGTGCAGGATCGTTTAAAATTCCTTTGTGTTCGTTATACAACGCAACATATTCCCGGCCAGTTTCTCATTTGGTAGATCTTTTCCTTGTCCCGCTAAAATTTGATATAGAAAAGAATTAATTTTATTAAATGATGTCTTTTTAATTTTAATTAAACTCAATATCTACTACCGTCAACACAGTCCATTACAACTTTCATTAAATGCTCTTTGTTAAGATTTTGTGGAACATCCATGTTTTCAACGAAATGCTTTATCTCCTCTTTGTTAAATCCAGTATCTTCATTCATCTAGAGATTTAAAAAGAATTCGACTGAGTGGTCTGTAAATTATCATGAAACTGTCATTTTCTCTCACCAACTTTTCCTCACGCATGACACAATAATGGAAGGTGTCGTATTTATTCTCATCTACGTATGTTGGATCATCTGGTAGTTTCTCTAGTTCAGCTAAAAGTTATCATTGATTTTGTAAGGAAAAATCTAAATCGATTAATTGATTGATTTAATTTTAGCAACCGACCTTCAGTTATTTCAGACTTTTCCCTGCAAGAGGTAACGATTGACTCCATCCTTTCAGGATAACCTCCTAGTTTTATCGAAGCATCAGCCTTCGAAGAAATGAATAAGAGTTCGCATGACTATTAATTTAGAGCGCCATATTCGAGTAGCTGTGACACATCCAGCACGACTACATAGAGTAATATTTACCAAGGACCAAACCAAGCACAATCCAACGAGGAGGAACTTGAACATTTTAACACAGTTGCTGTACACCACGCGTAATATTTTTCAACGTAAGTCTTTTCTTCTCGCGTGAAGTATAACGATTAATGCTCTTGTCGCACGCGATATTTATATATTCAGCTACGCTCGATTATTCTCTCATTTCCGGAGATGAGAATATTTATTTTGCTCGGTTTTTTATGAGATTTATGTAACAGCTTGACCATTAAATTGGTCTCCTTTAATCACGAAACGTTTCCTGATAGGATTCCCTTGATTCTTTTTTAAGCGGGATTCGAGGAAACTTTTACGGCATAGGCGAGCATTGCCGGCATCATCATTTTCAAACAGGAAATATATTTCTTTGTCGCTGCAAATGTCGTGTGGTCAAACGCAATAGCGCTGCGTCAATTAGATTTTATCGAGCTTGAATTGTGGCATTCCGTGACTGCAAACAATGTAAGGTCATTATTATAATTGTATCCAAACCAATTAACCTTATACATGTACATATGAGTATATTTTTCTAACAATCATCAATGAATACCCTTTAGTCTATGACATTACGTAAAAAAAATCTTGTGTTATATAAAAACACGTCGATTGAACATTTTACTACGTCTATGGTAGGTGTAATGGGGAATTATTACAAAAGACTCGAGGGAGTTGGAAAGAAAACCAAGCATCTTTGAGAACGATTTTGGAATGGAGCGAGCATGAGAATTGAATAGAGTATAGCTATATTTAGCGACGCGATATTTCGTTGCCTGAATAAAGCTACCAAGGTTTACGTTGCTCGATGCAAAATACATTTTCCTTTCAAATTATAACTAGGCGCCTTCTCAAAGAGATATTAAAAATCTTCTCATCCTCAATTCAATTATCCACAACGCCAGACTCTGTACAACTCATCTTACCAAGTGGTCTATTAAATTCTCTGCATTAAAAAAACAACAAGCATTTTATTAGTTATTATTAGGTTCGGTCGCCTTGCTTTATTTCGATAATACGACCGTTAGTCTTAATCCTGTAATGAACTATTAACGTTATATTTAATCAGGCAAACTTTGTTCATGTCCGAGGAAAAATTCAGAGCATTTCAGCGAGTGATGAAAAAAACGTCACATGAACAGACACGGTTTATTACAGTGATGGAGAAAAATATAAGGTTCCGGGTGAAGGAAGTGACAGCGAAGTAAGGTTTTTCTTGAATGAAATTTGAGAGAGAGAGAGAGAGAGAAAAGTATATATAATTAATTCTTATATAATAATGAAATGCATAATCACATCATTTCAAAGAAGAAAATCAAACAACTACTACTATGTTTAAATGAAGAATGCCTAAAACATTGCCTCATCTAACAAAGATTAAATATTATTTCTCTAAAATTAAACCTTGTTTACTTTTTCTTTAGTAATTTTATATACTTAAAAATGAAACTCTAATCAATTTCTCTTTGATATAGCATTAATAAATTAACTTTTTCAATATGTTTTTTATATAGGAAAATTCTTAAAAAATAAACATAAGAGGCTTCGTTTACTACAAATACGATTTATTACTTTTCTTTCTTCACTTAACAAATACGACAAAGCTTCCGCTACAACAAACATCCAAAAATAATAAAATATAAATTATGGTAAGATACTTTATATTTTTCTTACTCTTGAAAAAGGTAATTCATAACTTGTATTAGCTTACAAATTTATTTAATTCCTATTTTCTGTTATATCAAATCAATTAGCAAGCATTTCTTCATCAAAATTAATAAAATTGGGTAAATTAGTAACTTTCGATATACATTGAATATTCAAAATTATATAAATTTGCAGTTTGAAATACAACCATCGTTCCGATGTTTTGTTAGCTCAGCGGAGTTGGTATATTTAAAAATATAGGTTAGTAAGCCTAACGAAATGATTAAGCGAATATTAAAAATAGTCATTGGAATGAAATAAGTTAAAAAATGTTCTGTAAGAGGAAATGAGAAGAAAAGAATGAGATGCTCAATAAAAATACATCGGATGCAATTGACTGTAAATATTTTTTTTTACCTTGTATTTTATTCCAGAGAAAAAAGAACAAATTTGTCTCCTTCATACATAAAAAATTAACTTTCAGAATGCTTTAGAAAATAAGCACCTTTTTAGTTTAAAGAAGCGAATTTACACATTGCCAACATGTGTTGCTACGCGTTAAAGAATCGTAAAATAAGCAGCTAAGAAATCGCTTGTTTAGTATTAAGATTTAAATGGAATTTAGAACAATTTATGTTAAAAAATATAAATTACTTCCTGACTTATATATATTATTTATTTTAAGATTGATTGATATAAACGAATGATATATTATATATACTATATAAATAATTTCCATAAACTGAAAGATCTGTTTCATTGTTAAAAAATGGTATTTTTTATTAAAATAAAAGAAAATGGTTAATCAAGCAAGCTCTGTCAATAATTAAATTCTATAGCGAAATTATACAATACAAACAACAAAATCCACAAATTTACAAGAATAATAACCTTTATTAACATATAGCGTTAAAATCTGCGTAAAAATATTTGCATCAAATATTTAAAATTGCCCTGTTTGACTCCAGAGTATTTCGGAGTCGTTTTAAAAAATTAGCAATAATGATCGCGCACTTTCCCTTGTAACAATGTCCCAGGACAGCATTAAAGCTGCTCTCAGTGCTTCAATAACACCACATCCTGTTATCTCGATACTTATCGCTCTAAGATGGACTAAACTAAAAAGTCCATTAACTTCAAAAACTGGTGATGCGATAAATATCAAACGTCCTCATATCTCTCTTTCAAGCCAACAATAATTATACATTCAATTTCGCAGAAATCATATTGCACATAAAAGTAACAATTAATAATTATTAAATTTGTTTCAATTTCGATCATTCATATAGAAATTTAACCAAAATATCATAAATATTTGGAAGTATTAGATAATATATAAAAAAAAAAAAGGAAAACTTTTTGGTAGAATTGTTTTTCCACTCTATGTATCTTTTTAGGCCCAAATGCCCCCCCTCCTCAATTTCGCGCGGTTAAATGCAATAACACTGCGTCAATGAAATTTTATCGGACTTGAATTGTGTCATCTCGTGCCTGCAAACTATTTAAGGTCATTACTATAATTGAATTCAAATTGATCAACTTGATTTGTACACCTACATGTATATGGTTTTCTACCTATTGTCAATAGACGTCCTAGAGCACCTAACGTTACGTATTAAAAAAAAGTGTTGATGTATGTAAAAACATGACGATTGAATTTGGACCGCACCGCAGGTAGGTGTAATGGAGAATTATTACAAAAGACTCGAGGGAGTTGGAAAGGAACCTAGCATCTTTGAGAACGATTTTGGAATAGAACGAGCATGAGAATTGAATGGGGCAACTATATTTAGCGACGCGATATTTCGTTGCCTGAATAAAGCAACCAAGGTTTACGTTGCTCGATGCAAAATACATTTTCCTTTCAAATTATAACCAGGCGCCTTCTCAAAGAGATATTAAAAATCTTCTCATCCTCAATTCAATTACCTACGACGCCAGACTCTGTGCAAGCCATCCTATCAAGTGGCCTCTTAAATTCTCAGTAAAAAATAACAAGTAATTTATTAGTTATTATTAGGTTTTGCCACGTTGCTTCATTTCAAATACGACTGTTAATATAAAACCAACGAGCTGTAAATATAATTAAATTGGACGAGCTTCATTAATGTCAAAGGAAGAATTGCAAGCAGCATTTTAGCGATCGAGCGATGAAAAAATATCACATGAAGAGACACGGTTTATTACAGCGATGGGGAAAGAACGTAAGGTTCCGGGTGAAGGAAGCGAGCCGGGGCTAAGAGAGGTTTTTCTTCAATGGAATTTGAGAAAGAGAGGAGTATGCCGTGTATGTGTGGAAGTAAAAATTGGATCGCGGCCGGTTGGCGCGCACGTGTGTCGACAGGCAGTCGGCGGAGACTCGGTGGATAGCAGGCAGGCAGGCAGGCAGGATAGGCAGATCACAGATGGTCCTTTGGGGCGGCGTCGACTGTGTCGTCGTTGTCGACGGTGGCGCCCCGGAAGTTGCGGAGAGGATCGCGGGGAATAGCATCCAGGAAAACGCGAGCCAGAGCAGGGAATCGTGCCAGTCGCAGTGACGACGCGGCGCCGCGCGCGACGTCGCTTCACGCATTCGCTGCTCGTCCCTCTAGTGGATCCCGAGAACCACGAGACGTATCCTCTCGTAACATTTTTTTATTTACCAAGGAAAACTCCCGCTATTTCCGATCGATAAAAAAGCTTGTCGAGCCAATAAGAGGAAGAACAATCGTCTCGATTGAATTGTGTACTCGACCCAGATATTTATGAACGCGGGGGCCTTGCTCCCTGCTGTTTTTCAACTTTCGTCGGCGAGATGACGTTCGATCGAACGAGAATAACCGAGTAGTGGAATCGAATCGAAGGGGGAAAACGTGGCAGTCTATAATTAGGAAGCCGTTTGGTCGTTCTGGAAATAATCAAGAGTTTGATTGGACGAGGAAAAGTTTGGTCGTTGGAAATGCGGTGGCTCAGCTGGTGGTAGTGGGGCTGAAAATAGTGTGCGCCAGGAGGAAAGTGTGTGGAACGGGGTTGTGGTAGGTTGGAGGGGGGGGGGGGGAGGCAGAGCATTCAAGTGCAGCCAGTGCAGCGGGAGAAAAGAATAAATAGTTTGGTGATTGTGCGATATAAGGGGGATTATTTGATCCGTGAGATTCGAGGCGAAGATGTCAGAGGCATAAGAGGTGGAGCAGGTGGTGGTTATAGGTTGGTCTAACCGATGAGATGACAGTGTTGTGCGTATTATGGGCAACCCTGTCCACTGTTGCGTCAATCCTCGCGTGTTCCGGCTTCTATCTGCCCTACTGGATTCAGGTAAACAGCTGCGGCTATACTACGGAAATAGCCCACACAGTGGTTCGATGCGTCATGCTCTACTCTCCAAAGTGACATATCGCTCCCCGCAATCCCCCTGCCCACCCACCCACACTTTATTTTACGTCTAAACTGTGCTTCGGTATAAGTCCGTGATTCATGCAACTTTTGAAATTCAAGCTTTCTCCCGCTTGCCCCTCTCCAACCGCAGCAGCAAACATTCTTATGCTGAATGCCTCTTCATTTCACGTTTATATAGTATAACCAATGAATTATTTATACACGAGTTTCTTCATTTACAGTATTTTCGTTAAAATAGCGCTTTTACCGGACCTGCATGCACACGCCAATGCTGAATTTATTCGAAATTTATTCACGCGCCTGATAAATCTGATAATTGTATAATCGGGCCAAGCATTCGGCGAGAATAATAGGATAATTTTTAGCCCTTGGTTGAACTAAGATATAGGTTTTATGTTTTTTCCTTCTTTCGCTATCGTAAAGTTGGCGAAGCGAGACTTTATTGGGTGGCCGTGTGGTTGAAAGTGGCGATATTTGGTTTCATGGTGCAAGTTTCGCGTCGGAGGACGTATAGAAGACAGGGAGAAACTTGGATCGTACGAGGAGTCTTGATGCTCCTTTCGTGAACTCCCGGCGCGAATGTCGAAACGACGTCTCGCATTCTTAGTAAAGTCGAACGTCGTGAAAACGCGCACTAACGCGTCCAAATATCCTTGCTTCGTGGTCGTACCAGAGCTTATGTATACCAACCCATTTTCTCTTCACCACCAATCTCTCTTTGCTCTCTCCCTCTCTCTCTCTCTCTCTCTCTCTCTCTATCTCTTTCGCTTCGACACGCTGCTGTATCTACCCTCTCTTTACTCATTATCATGAAATTTGATTAAACGGCGCATACCTTAAATATACGATGCATCGAAAGCATATTTAAATCATCCGATCAAACATTCAAATTTACATGATTCATGGCAATCAAACTTTCCACTACCAATTATAAATTTTATGATGAAACGTATTTGCTACCCAAGATACTTTATTGTATATACTGCTGGTAAATAAATTTTTGTGAATAGAAAGCATCCAATTATGTTGAACAAATATTTGCAGTTCTTTATAGAATTTTGGTAAAAAGACATTTGCTATAGAGGTTTATATATATATATTGCAATGGAAAAAGAGGTTATTATTGTGAAAAACTGAAATCATAAGCTGATAACAGGTTCACTTGCAAACGTCTGCAGGCAATAAAGCTTTACGAGGAATGAGTAAAAAGTAAGAAAGTAGCGCGAGGGTGGAATGAAAGTAGGATTAAAGAGTTCGTGTGCGTGCATACGTAAACGACAATTGGGGAAATTCTTAACACGGTTCGTTACAGGTGGATAGAGAATGAGTCTGTTGACGATAGAGCTTATACGTTATGCTACAGTAAAAACAGGCTGCATCCTTTTATAGCACCTGGCCAATATTACCGTCAGGCTTACGAGATTATCGTTATTCTACACCGACGAAAAAGTGATTCGCTTTAATAGATTAAAAGCAGCTTTGTGTTTACACTCTTGATCGATACAGTATCCTAGGCTAGGCTGCCACGCAAAAGCAAATGTAAATTCACTTATGCATTTATTCATCCAAGTACTCGAGTATTTTCCAAGTCCTCTTGCTGCACAAGTCGGTTCTCCACTTCTCCCCTCCTCGCCATTCCACTTCTATCCCTTTCTCGAGGGAATATAAACGCTTAGGAGCTATTGCTTAGACTTGTATTCATTGACTTTCTTACTCGCATCGATCATCGTGCTTCCATCAGTCCTTTCATTCTTCGACGATTAATTTCCGAAAGCCCGATCATTCGGAAAGGGAATATCTTTCAAGTCCATTTACTTACGGGGAATCAAAATTCAATGCAGACATTATTGCCGAGGAATTAATTGATTGACAAATTTTGGTTATAATTTGCCATACATTTTCACGGTTTATGGTACGTTTAAACAAATTCACAGGTCAGTAATTTGTTGGCGAAACCATGAGGCGGTATACGGGGAAGAGATGTGATGTCTCCCCTTGTAAATTCGGACCAATAAATGTGCGGCAGCGTACATTAATCGTGGCCGTGCAAACAGCGTGAGCAAATTATCGGTAGCTGCACCGCGATAATACATATATGTATATATATATCAATGCACGAAGGTTTGAATTGCTGAGGAATCGCTTTTACCCCCTATCCCCACCCTTGATATCACTGCAATTTACCTTCACCCCCCCCCCCCCTCCCCGCTTTCTCTACCATTACGTAACGCGCGCGCAAGAAAGCTTATTCGTGTAACTGGTGTAACTTGATGTTTCAGGGACGATTACTGGGCAAGGCTGACGCTTACTTCAATTCCTTCAGGCGTTGTAACTACCCTCGTATCACGGCCCCAAATACAGCGCCGGAAATTGTCTACGAGTGTGCCAGGTACTCAAGGTGAGCAAAAATTGTCCTCCTCATTTCCATCAAGTAAAAGAAAACGAGCAGATCTTTATTTGGATACACGATGAATAAAAATGGAGAACATTCTCCGCGTATTTGAATCCTGGTTGCGAGGAAATGCGATAAATGATATTCCACGGTGAGATAAACAGTTCTTTCCCGCAGTTTTCTCCAGCAATGAATTCTGTCGAGTATCAATAATTTTATGCCACGCTCTCTCTCTCTCTCTCTCTCTCTCTCTCCCTCTCCCTCTTCTCGTGGCAAGAACAGCCAAGTGGGAGTGGGAGGCAAGACTATTGAATTTCGCGCACGTAACTGCTACAGCAAATTCGTGCTGGAACAATATAATTTACACGTGTGCATTGGAAATTCGATGCTTTTCGTCTACTCGATAATGAGTATAACCACCGAGGAGTTTAAGATTCGAGGAAAAAGTTTCGAAGAGTCGGGGTATATTTGGGCTGCGACTCTGCAGGATCGATGCGTGTATGGGAGTCGAGGGGCGACTCGATGCGCGATGCAAATGAAAACGACAATGCAGAGAAAACACTGCTAGCTGTGGAATGTTGCTCTCGAGGTTTTTACAGGGTAGCAAAGTATAGTGGTTTAAATGGGGTGAAAGGGGGTGAAAAGGCGAGCGTGTGTAATTTCGCGAGCGGGTGGACTCTACGTGACGCGAAGAAAATTCTCGCTGAACTTTACACGCTTTGCTGGTTGGTTGGCACAATCGAGATACGACTTGACACGGTTCTCTACTTCTCGGAAGCTCTCTGGTATCTCCTCAATAATTTCTTGGTTCGATCGATTCGAGGTATTAGCTCGGTGTGAAAAATTCACTGAGAAACGGAGCCCCTTTTTACATCGCGTCCTGACGGAATTGTGAGCGAGTGGCGGCGGCGGCGGCGGCGGAAACGAAGATGAGGCTCGACATTCCCGAGAATGACCGCAGTGTGCAATTTGCCGCTCGATCGAGCATGTTGGATGACGATCGTTTCGATATCTTTGCTCGATCGCTAATGGAAAATTGAAAATTTCAGCTTTTGGGACATACCGAGTGCCTGGTGGCAAGCCAGCACGATCACCATGGGCATTGGTGTGGCGATTGCTGTCATAGGAGCTCTAACGCTCATAGCTGCTACCTCGTCTTTTCTGCCGCACATCCTGAGGACACCGAAACACACCAGACTACTCGGCTCCTTGCAGCTTTTGGCTGGTGAGTACGTCCATTCTTTTCACTTCCTGTCAATCTCGACGTGTACTATCGCCGACGAGACTCGCAAAAATCCACCCTTTTCCTGTATTTATCGGACATTTCGATCAAACCATTTTTTCAGACCGGAATTGTAGAGATTTCTGCTTGTAGATAATAAACTATTTCTCCTTCGACCAGTGGGGATGAGAAAGAATTAAGCGTAATTTAGCGGAGCGGTCAATACGTGGTTAAGTCAACGCGATACGCTCTTCTTTGTCATTTTATAAAACGCTTTGAAAGAGTTTGTTGTACTCCGCGCGAGTATACACCATAAAACTCTTGTTACACGGCGTGGTTTTCTTCTTTAATTTATTTCTGAACCGTTTCTCTCCTTTATCGATTTACTCGCAGGCTCGCTCGATATCGCGTTAAACGTGTATTTAAAACGCACGCAGACGGAAATGAAGTGGTCGCTTTAATAAAGGGTAAATGGAAGAAAAAGGGGAGGCAACAAATTATCCGGTTTAAAAGCAGCAGCCTGGAATTTCGGGAAAATTCACTGTCGAGAAAATTCAACTATTTTTACGGTTTTTCATTTTTCACTGCTTTCGCGGAGAAATGCACGACGTTACCCTCTGACCCTTTCTGCACCGTTTGTATCGGACTATCACGATCATCCACTCCGGGTGCTATTCAACGAAAAGGAGATATTATAAGTGATGGAGAAAAATATTTCAGGCGCAAAATTGATGGAAGAGATTTCATATTGAAATATCTCCTCGGCTGCAAACGAACTTGTGCTAATTAAAAAACGAAATTCATTCAAGATAGAATTAAGTTCGACAAAGAGATCGCATAGCTGGTCCAGTAAATGAATATTATCCGATTAGAGTTTTTCCACTCTATATATAACATTTATCTGCTACGTTACTTCGCAACGCGCTTACGTAAATCTGCTTATGGCACTGTGCCGTAACCGGTAAAAATGTACCTCACCTACGACTTTCATTATTTTTAAACCCGATTGGTGAATCGTTACTTTTGGTACGATCCCTCCGAATGAGAATCTACAGGATACATATAATTATTCGTAAAGAATTGCAGGATTATTAACGAGGAACTCGACTGTTTCATTCGACCATTTTCTTCTGTCCCACAGCGGTAATGATTTGTGGCGGTCTGGTGATGTATCCAATTGGCTGGGATAATCGTGAAGTGCGTCAGTCCTGCGGAAGGAGTGCCAATGTCTACAATTTGGGTAAATATGAGAAAGAAAACCGGAAGATTCTCGCTCTAAGTGGCCGGATGAATGGTATATGGATATTGTCTCGCTTTGATCACACGTCTCGGTGCAATAACAGCATCGAATACCCTGGGGGCGAATCACGGGACTAAAACTCACAATCTACCCTGTCCTATGCTAACGCTATCGTTGTATCAACTAAGCCCGTTTAACGAAACCGAATTCTACTTACGGACGAACGACCAGCCGACTTGGCTTAACCATTTTGCGGTTGGATGAACCGCGAACTTTCCTGCAACCCGATGATCCCGTAACTTTCCCAACCATAACTCCACGTTATAGCTTACTCTCTTGAATATTGCCTGAACACCTGCTATTTTTGCTCAACTTTGCTAATCTTTTTCCAACTTCTGCCTTTCATAATCTCAACGTATACAAGAGCAATCGCAAGAAACTGCGATAATCCCGTAGAATATTGCACGAAACTTTCCTCTCGTTTCATTATCAATTTCTGCCCTCCAGCTCTGTCATGTTTTTGTTGATTTTAATTGCAGGTAAATGCTCCATCTCTTGGTCAAGTCACTTGCTCTTGGGCTCGGTGGCTCTGCTGCTCTTGTGCTTCGGACTGAGTTTTTGCGCCGCCCGAGACAAGCCCGCGGATTCCCTACACTCGGATCCACTGCGCATTTGACAATCGAGGTATTCGCAATCCATTCACGCCTACGCATCTTCGCCAAAGACAACGACACTCTCCTTTGTCACGGTATGCTGAAGAAGAACACGCGCCGAGGTGCCCGAGATGCCACTCATTTATATATATATATATATAATCATACCCTGCGCCTATTTCTATATCCCTCCCCCACCCCCTCCCCCTCCTTTCCTCACAAATATATTTTTCAATTACCTTTCTTCGTCACATACACCAATATCCATTGCCATTGTTAACCGTCATAAATATCAGCATTGGAGAAAATATCGTGTCGACCAATAGGAGGAGCTAGCGAGATCTGCATTCTTTCAATTTCCTGTTTAATTGTCTCGTAGTTTCATTGTAAGGACGATGAGTCAACTGAAAGTTCGATTATTTTGCTTTGTCTCTCACTCCGTGTATATATATATATACCACAGCGACATGACTGAAACTTTCGCAAAGATCGTCGATGCTCTATCCTACGTTGAAATTCAGGAGAAATGTCAGTGTGATAATAATATTTAAACCGATGTGTGTTTATAAGATATCGAGTTGTTGAAGTATCTCGATGATTAAGCAACAGTGAGCTTCTTGATTTATCGGGGATATAATTTGTGTGCGGTGAGAAAATTTCTCGGCGGAAAATTGTTGATGGACGAATGAGGAAGAGAACAGGAGTAACTTCCTGTGGGACTCTAGCCTGCTATTCCCGTTTACGAGAAGCCGTAACGGGCAAAGCTTTTAAAATTAAAGGGGATGACTCGAAGATTTTTAGCGCGTTTGAAATGGAGGAGAAGTGGTAGTGAGGAAAATCGTGTAAATACAGCTCTGTGAATTTCCATTTGAACTTCTTTGGTGCCGATAGACTCGTCACTTTCGTGCCTTTATTCCTTTCAGCGTCCACTTTTAGCAAAGTTCTACCTTCCTGACTGCCTGCCTATATACCTGCAATCTCTTCCGCTGTTTCATGATCGATCGATCGATCCTTCTATGCATTGTCAACATTAACCATCTCTCACACACACACACACCCACACACACACTCTTTCTCTTCCCCGACCCTTTCCCCTACTTTTTAAGTCGGGCCTTAAAAAACTTACGTGGTAAATCGACTTCTCTATTACTATATTTCCTCCTAAGGAATTGCATTTCCTTTCTATAATGTTTTTTATTATTATTATTTACTACCTATTTCTTCCACTCCCCCTCCATTCGACATTGTCTCTTATCGACTTTTGCCCGTCTAAGAACTCTCTGCGACTAGGCACTACGCCAGAGAGTGCTTAAAGGGAGTACGGTAGACGAGAAAAAGGAGAAGAAGTGAAAGAGGAAGAGGGAGGGAAGGACTAATTGGGCCAACGGCCAGCCACGAGAGCCTTCCATTGGCTACTATGCCCAGATCCACTTAAATGATGTCTTTCCAAATTTAGCCATGATTCTTACAAGCAATTCACCGGGTTAAATTTCATTAAATCCATTGTCTTGCTGTATAAAAGCATCCTCCTATTTGTCTCTCCTCTCTTTTTTTCAGTCTTTCATAAAATTTTCAATAATATAATAGCGTTGCTCCCAAGTCCATTCAAGTTTCACTCTTCTGCTTTATAAATTCGTGGTCTTGAACGAGACTGTCTCTGGTCCAAGTAGAAAGAAAGGAAAAAACTAAGGGATGGGGTCGAGAGTGCAACACGCGACCGTCACACGTACACATACCGCACACGAGAGTTGAGCAACGACCAAGTTTTGGAAAGCATCCACCAGATTGTCTCGAGTTCCATCAAAGTTTTCCCTTCGATGGTCCGTTACTTGACGAGAGACTGCATTGCCTTCGATTCTTGCGAGACCTGTTGCCAGCAATGTTTCGTCAAAATATCAACAGCTTATCAAGGATTTATCAGACGCATCGATCCTTCCGTTCGGCTTTGCTATTTGCACGACGCGACGTCGCGAAACGACAAGTAAGATCGAGAAATACAGCGATTAATCCGAGAGATGAAAAGCAAAATTGTGTGAATGGCGAGCTAGAAATTCTTGATTGGTAACCGCGGAACGCTCCTCACGTACTTCGTAATCAAGCTCTGACGAGTAAGAAGACTGGGAAATCATCTAGAAAGCATACTAATGACGCTAACTGAATCTTTTCAACTTTCGCAATTAAATTCACCATCCCCCCTCCTATATACCGTCGTCTTCTTTTTAAAGAACCGTTTAAAGCTGCTGCCACTCGATTTTCCTTCGACTTTGCGGATTCTTGCAATAGTACTATACACGCACAGATCTCGTAAATCTATTTTAATCTCCATCGATTTATCGAGTCACACAATCCGATTGCAGCAGGCGGAGTTCTCCTTCTGCAGAAAACGTTGTCAGAAAATTACTTAAAATTCAATTTAATCTCAATCAAGCGTTGATTTTGCAAGCCCGATCATTTTTGCTATAAGCACGTACCAGTGATCGAAGCATTGTCGAGATTAGACGTTCTTGTATACGTATATATATATATATTGCAATAAAATAAAACACAATTGGAATATCGCAAAGTTATATCGGCCGATAATCGCTTTGCTGCAATTCGTCCTGTTAATTGTACCATTCGTCGAGCATATTTTGCACAAGTTCAGGGAGCGAGATCTAATAATTACAATCGGTACGCGCGCGCATGACTGTCAATAATAGTAAGGATCGTTATATAGGGTGTTAATAAATAACTGTCGAGCCCGGCGAGTTATCCTGCAAAAATGGTGAAATTAAAATTTGTTAATTCTGCATGGTCTCTTCTATCCAATTTTTCTGCTTGAAAACCCCTGTATACATAAAACATCAATGATACATATTACGTGAATGTTAATAATGTGTGTGAGCCGTTGTGTGTGCGAGCAAAGCGTCAAATGCGAACATGCGATCGAGCGTGTAAATAAATATGCGTATGTGTATGTATATATAGATGTGTTGAGTGTTTCCATGCCAATAATTATACTCGACGGCCTATAAAACAGCCATCCGCCGAAAATGGGAGACCAACGCCGGATTCGAGAGAATACTTTTGTCACTCGTTAAATGGCACACTTGAGCACTGAAAAGAGAGAGAGAGAGAGAGAGAGCACGCGAGTTGAAGATTAGTGTTTCGAGAACAAAAAGATATAACGATGATTATAATGATGATGCTGATGATGATTATGGTTATGATGTTGCTGCAGCTAGCGAAGAATTAGAATGGCGAAAGGGGGTGCATTAGGAGATTGGCCAGCAGGATTTAGCAGCGTTGCGTTCGTGACGTTGACCAGGTGTTTTCGAGATCGTAACGAAACGCGCGTGCATTTAGAGAATTCTTTTCAGGCTGGCTGACGGCTAGGGCAATATGGCGCAAACTTTACGAGACGTGCAACGACGTGCACGAGAACGAAATGATAGTATCCGGCAGCGCGCGCAACAACTGCCATTCGAATTCAGCCACATGGAGAGGATTGAGTTTGTATTTGTGTGTGTGTGTGTGTGAGAGAGAGAGAGAAGGGGGAGGGGAGGAGAGAGTTCCTCTCATTTTATATTTTCCAGGGTCGGTCGATACTGAGATTAGACTATAAATTTGTAACGAGGATGGCGGATGGTAGCGTCACCTCTCTCACCTGACTATCGAATCAGTTCATAAATTCTACCATCTAGCAGCTACTATTAATTCGTAAATCTAAACGAGATGAAAACTCGACGCAATCTTATGAACAGATTCGATCGTTAACCTCTGTAAAGTATTAATTTCTTAATTATGTACGCTGCCCGTAAAAAAAAAAAAACTCGTTCGCAACTGCCAAACGAAACTTGTACAGACACGTATTCGTAAATGTTACGTATTAATATATTTTATAATAAAAATGAATAAAGCAAAAAGTTTTAAAGCGACTGGAGGCTCGTACGTCAGTTATTTCTATCAAGAACAATTTCTCATTTGGGATCTATGAGGCCCAGAATTTCATTTATATGGACTTACGAGAATATTCCTGTTTTCTCTCCTAATTACGAATTCCCGAATGAAGCCTGTAACAATCGCTGAGCAAGTCGCGGTATGCTTTGTCTCTCAGCGTCTTACTTGTTCGTTAATTAATCCAAGGCGTGAACAAGACTGGAGCGGGGGAGACTTTGGAGGTCGCCTGTTTGCTAGGTGATTGGGCTTTACCATCCTATATACCGGAATCTTATGCGTCGGAACAAAAGCCATTCAATCCACTGCGAAGCAAATTGATTGACGAAGCGACGCGTCTAACGTCGTAAATAGTCACGACGCCTGTTTCATTCTGGTCTTCATTATTATTCCGGACGTCTTTCCATCTTGATACGGCCAATCAGCCATTGTACTGCGAGTGGGACCAACGCCTAGAGAAAATCTATGCAAAAAGATTCCATAGGACCAGACGACTGGACAGGACTCAACGACGAGTATCAAGCCGACGAACCGTTTGCAGGAATAATTTTAGGTTTTACGGGGAGAAAACAGAACGAGGAAGCGAGTCGTGCACTATTGAAGCTCTGGTACGTATTAAGTATATACTATATATAAATCTTTTTATAGGAGCAAACAGAAACTCCTCGTTCATTTCCTCCCTTTCCATCAAATTTATTTTACGGTCTGACTAAAAATTAGGCTTTTCACTAATCAAACACTTTTGGATCAATCGGGTTAAAACGTCCCGGTGCATCGATGCAGGAAGACGTGTATATCGCTGTAACTATGAAAGATATTCCAATTTTTTAAAGGATCTTTTAAAAACGTTTTATTACTTGCATTCAGAAAAATCTTATCAAAAATGTTGATAACTCTGATAGTTGCGGAGATACACTTCTGCTTGAATCTACATCCTGGAGCGTTTTGACTGTCAGACTCTATATAAATAGTATACTATTTGCGATAAATGAGTCTATACCCCCGTTGATTGAAGTTAATCACTAAATTATACTTTGTCTCACCTTATAGCATACAAAAACTCCCAAAGCTATTATGAATATTTGACCAAAAAGCAATTAGTAGCTTATGAGACGCAGGATGCGATTGGCAGGTGAAATTTTAGGTGTTTGGGGGAGGGAGGGGGGGGGGGGGGGGGATCGAGTGGATTGCATAGTGAAAGAAACACGGGGAATATATTCTTGTACGAGCAAACGAACAATCATCATTCATTTCCTCTCTTTCTATCGATCATTCTTAACGGTCTGACGTTGTACAAAGAAGAACGACTGTCGTGGCACTAACCAACACTTCTAGTATAGCGTACTATATATCTATGATGGATGATCCAACGCGGTATAGAAACTGGCTCGTCGCGAATGGTCGCTGAATTACTTTGTCAACAGATATGCAAACTCCCGTAAACATTCGTCTAATTATCCAGCAATGGAATCCTAATTGCTCTTCGGGCCTCGATCGTGTTTGCATTGCACACACGTGCATCTGTATAGCACACACGGTATCTCGATTAAGCATAAATATATATTGATCGAGAAGCGAAGCACGATCCTGCAACATGGTAATAACAACGGACAATAATTTATGGAATACAATTCTCCAAAGCATCTTCCTTCATTTTTCACTCCTCGCTATGGCAAATCGACAAGCGCTATCAATTATCTTGGCAAGTTCACTGTATACGTCGCTTACGCATATTGCTACCTTCCATGTGGCACATCCTATATATACATATATAGTAATAGCGTGCCAATCCATTTGATTCCAACGCCCAAGTTAGTTTCCTTGGGCCAGTCATGCTAGTTGGTAATTATTCTTGAAATGTCCTTAACCAACTTTCCAGTATCCGTCTGGTTGCAGTTCTGCCCGGTTACGGTTTGCAGGACATCTGCAAACTCACCTACCAAGAACTTGCTCAACTTGCGCTCCCATATCTATTGATAGTAGCCCCCATCCCCTCCCCTCTTTACCCTAATTTCAAATAAGCAACTGCTTCCGCACAAGGTTAATTTTCCCGACATTTCTCCAAATTTCTTCTTCCGATATAAGCTAACGTCACTCAAAGTATGTTTACGGTATGAAAAGTATTTGACTTTGTTTAATTAGTTTCCTTTGAAGCGGATAGCGTATTCTTCGTGCCGGGTTATGGATAATATATATATATAGGTACATAAATTTCCACTTGGTTGATTTAATTAAAATCTTTCAAAGAGCATTAAACACCACCGAGTGATAATTAATGCCGATGCAAGCTGTAGAATGCGGGACTCGATTAATGAAGACGCACGATTGTCAAGGGGATGGATTTTTAAAGTTTGAGGCCCGCTGTTAAGAGTATTGATGTAAGTATGTTGGTGACGAGCGAGCAAGAAGCTTGCAAGTATGAACGCTGAACGCAGTTGCTGACAGTTGGCTAGCAACAAACAAAGTAGCTTCAGTAGCTTCCCATTATCTGTGCTTGGCGGATTGTTGGCGAGGCATGCATACAAAGCAGTATTTATAGCAGAGAGCCACCACCAGGGGAGCTGAGCAAATATTCAATGACGACCCTTGAAACACTCAAGGGTTCCCTGTAAATATTATCACCATTCACCTTTGCAAGTGTCTTGTGTGTTCTATCGAGTCGATTAAATCAATGATGAAGGTACAACAGATGCTGGATTTTCTTTAAACAATATTTAGCGGAGCGATTAATTAACACGTCATGTGCAGACGAATCCAGTATACTATATGTATAGCATATGCCATCATGTATATATATATATATATATATATATATACATATATACACACATATAATACAGTGCTATGCAAACCCATTACCAATTACTAAGTAGTTACACTGAAGCAACGACCATATAGGCATACAGTCACGAATAATTTTGTGCTTAAACTGGAGCAAGCTGCAATTCGTTATCCACAGATGGCAATGGGCAAATGGAGAAATAATGAAAGGACTAAGTGTTAAATATAGGGTCAAAAATCTCCCCAGAATGAATTTTCAGAGTTTCGGAGAAAGGCGAAGAAAAAATCCCTCACTTAATTTAGAGCACAGTTTTGTATTTGTACCACAATTAAGATTTTACTATAGTAAGTACATAAATATGGAGTTATACAATTGTTCATCTCCTATTCAGTTAAGCTGATCCGGCCTCCATTATTAAGACAAGTATGAAAAAAGTCAAAGAATACACGGTGCATTTGGATTAACACAGCTTTCTATTTGCACAAATTAAGATTTTACTGCGGTAAGTACATGAATATAGAATTATGCAATTGTTCATATTCCATTTCGCCAAGCTGATCCCCCTTTATTAAGAAAATTAAAAGCAGTCCTCCCCGTTGTTCGCCTTGTCAGATCTCTCGTGACTCTTATTCCTTTACGATTGGCGATAAATACTAACGAGTGAGGGCCTCATAAACATGATGCCGAGGTACCTCTCGTTACGACTTTAAATCCATGCCATTTACGCATTCTCCGTTGTTGCTGTCGCTCGATGTTCAGTCTCCGCGATGATTTTAACGATTTCACAATTCTCCATCCCTCGTCATTGATACACCGGCTAAATCCTTTTGCTGTTTTGCGATAGAGTCGAATCCCCTCGCTTTACTGCCGTAGGTGTTTATGGAAATTTTTATGGTGCACCATAAAAGACGGACTCTGGATAAACGAAACGTTGCGTTCATCGAGACGGGAAATTATGAAAATGGTAATACTGTGTTGCTTTCCTTTACGAATATACACAATTCGCGAAGAGATCGTATAAACATTTATTACATTGACCAATTTCCATAAGATACAGAGTTATTAGATTATTCTAATACCAACTCGTAACAATCAGCCGAGTTCCCATCAATTCGTCGTCGTTTTTTTCACAAGACACTTTCGCTCTTCTATGCAGTAATATCACGAGAAAGTAATATTCTCTGAAAAAAAGCGTATATAGAGATTTTATTCTTTTAGAGGGATTCCTTGTTTCTGGGAATAATTTGACTTTGGATGCTAGCAGTAATTCGTCTTTCTCTCTCGACGAGTGTTGTTAACCAGAACTAAGTAGAAAGAGAGAGAGAGAGAGACCAATTTGAAGTCAGCGTTGCCAGGTCATTGTCCCTGCTGAAGGTGGCACAGACGTAAAATGGTTCACATTTTTTCCACTTCTCCTTCCTTTTTCTTTTTTTTTTTTTTTTTTTTTACGACCTCGCCTAAGCGTTTTTGCTCTCTCGAGGCAAAGATAAAAACGCAACTGTAAAATTTTCAAGCATTTGTACACCTCACATCGTGCGAGACTTTTAGTACACGACCCTAAACACCGCTTACGTTTAAAAGCTTAGCTCGCGTTTAATGTCATGAATGAACAAGGGGTGTACCGCTTACCGGCAGCTTCAGATGCGTGCACTTGCAACATTCAGACAGCTACTAACTAATTTATAAGCCACATTTCTGCTTAGCTGCAACTTGCGGCTGCACAGTATCGCCATACCGAAACGACCGAAATCCACGTGATAATATTGTAACTTTACTTTTTTCCTTGATAAATTCCAAAAAATCAATTAGAGTGAAAAATAATTCGCGCGAGGTATAGAAATGTATCTTGCCGTGGTATAATATACAATCTGTATGCAGGCAACTCTCATTCTTTTTTCCGGAACAAGACTCACTTAAAAACTTTAGCTTTGACTTGCGTACTTTCTTTCATCCTGCACTGTCGCCACTGCAGAGTTCAGCTATCCCCACCGTCCCCGTCCGGTTTGGCGTCAAGTGGCAAAGTTTGCAGCTCGCGTCGCTCATTCAGTCAAAGTCAAGTCGAGCCAAAAAAGGTAGGTAAGAATTAAACGCCCCGAGCGATTGTTCGCGTGCGAAATGAAAATTTTGTCGCGCGGACACAAATTAAATCTGCTACGAATAATTATAAGAGAGAGAGAGAGAGAGAGAGAGAGAGAGAGAGAGAGAGAGAGAGAGAGAGTTGTGGGGTTTTGCATGCAAAACGGATGCAGGAATGTCAGCAGCTCCTCTTACCAATTCCTCAAAGTAATTCAGCTAGGTTTTGCTCCTTTGCTATCTCGGATTTTCTTCCGAGTTGTGCTCGATTCGCGGTTTCTCGAAGGGACGGCAAGTGCTATTTCGCACGTAGATTTCAGTTTCCAATCTCCTTAGAGATGCAGCAGTGTCGAGTTTGGTTCTACCCTTATTCCGCTTTGCATTTCGAAGGTTTGCTTTTGCATCCAGCACTCTTGCATCGAGCCCCCTAAGTAGAATTTATAGGTTGCCTGCGAAGAACGTCATGATACGCTCCTGCTAAATCTTTTAGTCCTTTTTACCACCGGTAAATACACATCAGCCATCCGATCGAATTAATCCTATTCGTTTGGTGATAAACTGATTCTCCTGTGCCATTGACTATAAATGGAGCCGGGGTCAAAGGTGTTGTGGTAAAAATGAAGAATTATTTCTATATCAATGCGATGAATATCGACATACATATGATTAAATTAAATTATTAAACGTACATCATCAATGAGAATTTTACGAGCAAATATCAGATGTATCGTATGTACGTGCAGGTATATCAAAATGGAGAAACGAAAGTATAAAATATAGTATACGGCCCTATATAGAGAGATCAAATTATATATCTATTTCTTGAAGAACGCGTGGCATGACTGATCATGGACGAATTAGAAATTGGTTATAGCGTCCCTCGCGGGATTAAAGCAAAGCCCTGGAAATTGCACAAGAGCCATGTACTTTCAATAAAGCTACCGAAGCCCGTTCCCACTTGCCAGTCGTTGGCCCACCTCGGTACCAACGCTCCCTCCCTCTTTCTCTCATGCATATTGATTTTCATTGAAAATAAATGCAGCTCCCCTTTTGCATGCCGAAAGTGTATCGCTCCTACACTGGCTTCCAGAATAATGGAAGATTATTTATTAGGCAGAGTGACAAAATTTTCTCCGCATGCTTTTTTAACGTTTAATTATCTTGAGATAGTTTGAAAAAATTTGCACGTTGATTGGCTGTGGACGGTCATCAGTGAAACATAATGCAAATCCGGCGAACGGCTTGTCACTGAAAAGCATTTGAATAAAGCAGGCTCGTATGAATAGTGAAAAGAGTGCAAGAAGAGGAAAACCCCCTGAAAGCTCTTCTCGTTGGACCGTGCATACCGTCGGTGCGGCTTCTATTTCAGAATGATTTTTAAAGGCTCTTGCCCTTCCCTTTTCTCCAACCGTCCCCCCCCCCCCCCCCCCCACTCCTCCAAACCCCTCTCTTTTAAACATAGCCAAAATTTCCATTCAGATTTACTTACTTTCAAACCCACGCTTCAATTATGGTCTTATTATATCGAGAGTTGGAGTTCGAGCAAAGAAATCAGTAAGCGAAAAATCTCGATAAGTTTGAGATGCTTCGGACTTATCAGATTTTTGCAAGATCGATTCTGGCTAGGCAAGGCAAGGCAAGGCAAGGCAGCGGATATTAAAGTTTTGGAACATCGAATCTATAATACACGGGCTATAATTGCCTCAAGGGGGAAAGCTGCTTGTCCCCTTCTTTTTCTCTTATTTTTTAGCACTGCCTCGAAGAGAGTTCCTCGCTAATGGTGGTCGGAGTTTGTCAGGTGAAAAGTCAGCTTCGCAGAAGACTGAGAAAACTTTGTAGAAAATACCCTTGTGCCAGAATATATACCTATGCCAGTTTCGTATAACCGGTGGATGAGATTTTTTAAAATTCTTTTCGACTACTATCAATGTCAAATGAATTTTTCAATCTCTTTTTTCCGCTCCTCCATAATACCTTAAATGTCAATAATCCGTAATATTTCTGTCAGGTAGCTGACAGGACGGGCCGGTGAATAAGGAAATTGGCAATTATTTCCCTTAGTCTCGAAAGACGGTTGGCGCGGGTCGATCGGAAGCGAGGAAGAAAATTTTCGGTAAATTTTGCGATTTATCATGACGTCGTAGCGTTCCGTATGGCTGGCAGGGTGGAAAACGTCCAAGTTTCGCCGACAGGCCGAGCGGAAAATTACAAATAGTTGGCGGAAAGCGGTGCCGCATGAGCGACAGAAAGATGCCGACGGAAATAAACAGATGAGCTACGGGGGGTAGAAGCGATAAGATAAAGTAAAGAGAAATTCGCCTCCTGCGCCGATATGGCAGTCGCCATAAATAACAAGTACAAAAAAAGGATGAGCCTGCATTGCGGGACTTTGTCTAGCTTTCTCAACGTGCATCGCGACGAGATACAAAGCTTCCTCGCGACTCTTCAACCTTCCAGCGATTTGCCATCTAATGATGCCAGCACTTCGTCAGGGAAACTCGATCATTTTTTTCCGACCATAGTGAAATATATATAGCGCTTATAATATATATATATATATATATATGCTCTCCGTGCGACGAGGAGTTATTTGGTAAAAATATCGAGAACGATGGCAGGGAAATATTGCAGGAGAAAATGGAGGGAAAAATTGTTACGCCCGAAATAATAGCGTCGATGAGATGTTTTAAATGCGAGACTCGTGTACGTCACACAATTTCAGAATTAAAGGTCGTGGCCATTTAGAATTTCGTCGACTTCCGCGACACCTGTCCTGACAGTCGTTCATTATTCAGGGGTTGCAACGAATCGAGCGCTACCTCCATAATGGAAATCCAGCGACTGACTTATACCGTCCAACCGCGAGACACCTGCTGCTGCTGCTGCTGCTGTTCTGTTCTGTTCTCTCCTCTGTTCCCAGTTCCTTCTCTGAAATCGGAGAAACATTGCCGATTGTTCGCGCGGAAGATTCATCGACCCCCCCCCCCCCCCCCCCACCACAACCACCTTTCCAACTCAAACTTGCAATTTTCATTACGATTCCTGTATAACATGGTAAAACCAGTCAACTCGCAGCCTAGAGTAAATTAGATCGAGTAAGATTGATTATTAAAGTAACAAAGGAAAGGAGAAGAAGATCTATATATTGATCACAGTTGATTTATATGGTTATAGTCAGACATGTTTTAAAATTGAGAGTAATACGATTTTCCAGTATATAATTGACGTAAATTCATTAATTTTTGCTCGTCCCTCTTGCTTGATTAATCAAATAGGAAGCATTGATTTTTGACGAGAAAATTTGTTTATAAAATCTGCCATGTGATAGATGGTTGATCAAAGGTGAAATAATTTGAATTACTGTAAAAGGATAAATGGTATATTGTGAAGAGAGAGAGAGAGAGAGAGAGGGATGATGAAGGAAAAAGTTGGTATCAACTCCGTCGATATATTACGGTTCGTCTAGCAATCGCGATGCAAGTGGGCGATTTCAGGGATGGGGCTGGATCCTCTCGGTTCTGAGCTGGGTTCGTTTAACGAGAGATGGACTATGCTGAGAGATATCTAAAGATGACTCCCAAGCAAGCAGCAACTGCTTAAGTTTCGGGTTATTCCCAAAGCTCCCAGATGGGATTATAGTCCAAGGAACTTCTTGTATATTCATACAATATCTAATTTTCTCGCTTTCAAGCCATCGAGCCCTTATTATTCTATCTATCAGAATACAGAGTGTTATATATACCAAAATAACTCGCATTCGGCAAAACTTTACCAATCATGTGCGACAAGAGTGACTTATATATATATATATATATATATATATATACTTACAATGCAAATAATTTTACGAAAAATTTGTAAAATTTAACGCGAGGTAAAAATATTATTTATTGATATACATACATCTTGAAAATATATACGCTTTTATATATAAGTAGACGCGTATAGATAGCGCGAGATTTGCTAAGGAATTTTCGTAGGATTAATAGAACAATTTATTCCCTTCGTCTCGCGTTTCTGAGTAAAGCTTAAGTGAAGCACATCTGCTAAAAATATTAAAAAGCTTGAAAAAATGTCGTGCAGTTTTGAAAGAAGAAAAAATATTTCATGGAAAATAGCGAGTTCACTCGTGAAGGCCAAACTTTTCGTTGGCGCCCTTCGCTTTATTTTCGCACTCAAGCTCGTGGAACAAATGACCGTGGTATTTTTCTCGAAATGGTTTTCGCGAAAAAAAGTGTGTACAGTATTCGCTAGACACCAACAGCAAAATTCTCCATTCAGCAATGGTTCTCAATCAGACGAACAATTCAGTGACAATTGTGACAAGATTTTTCATCGGATGGTTGAATTATTCCGACAGATGGAAAATGTGAGAATATGTCGAAGGATCCTAAAAGGGGGAGCTTCAATGGAATATAATGCATGCTTGATTATAGTCAACTGATTACACGAGAGTTGGAAAGCGTTTGGGGTGGCTGGACCATCTTTTGTGGCAGTCTGAAATTGCCAATCAAATATTCAAGCAGGTCTGCTTATCTGCCACGATAAAGAACGCCTACGAGCCTTTCAACAGCCAACGGGAAATTGAAACTCTAGTGCTTGCACGACTGGACCTTCAATTGTTAATACTATGCGACCATTTCATTCGAATGTAACATCAGGCAGAACTAAACTCTAAACGCTGTACTATGAAACAATAATTAAGATAAACAATTCTGCGCGTCGACAATATAATCCGAAATTTAATCAATTCTTTTATATACTCAATAGAATACGGTTAATTGTTGGTGATTTCGAGATTCTCTGCGTTGATGACCTTATGCTCCAATTACGGGGCTAAAATTCTATTATCAATAAGAAAGCAAGTAAAGTATAATATTAGCATATAGTAGTATAATCTCTTTGATATAATTTTGCATTTTTGCGACGATGGAGAGAAACATAAGACATGTACTTAAAAATTGATCGCACAAAAATATAACTTACTATTTGTAATATGATTATGAGACTTGAATATTACATTCTCCTTATTAAAAACTGAGAGTGCTACATATGTGCGCATTAAAGTCATCTCTATTCATGGCTTGCATAGCATCAAAAAGTGTGGAGAGAACTCAACTATATCTTCTTTTTATTTTTAACGAAATTAAATTTATTTTAAATTTCATCATAGTTTGGTGAAAAAAAAATCTTCGTTCGCTGCAATCTCCGTTCGCCTCAATTTATTCTTCTTGCACGAAGATGCTGCTAATTTTCCAACCTCATCTGGAAACGACTGAGAAGGAGTAGAAACGAGATACGGTAATTGAGTTTCGAGCTTGATTTAAAAAGTAATTATGCAAGGCCAAATGGGAACAATAAGGCTTCCCTCACTGGTACCACAGATTGACGAGATATTTGGCTTCATCTTAAAAATGAAAACAAATAGATGGTAAATGTGTACTAGCTATATAAAATAAATAAAGTAAAGTTTACTTGTATAAAAGTTTATAATTTCGGGATAAATATAAAATAATCGGTGATCATTGTTCCAGATATTTTCAGCGTTCCTAGGTTAATTTCTAAAAGATTAATGAAGCGGAGAGATCACTAGTTATACAATCGATCTCGTGGACTATCGGGTCCCGCGCGTTTAATGCACTTTTTTCTTTTGCTCCCTTGAAAATCAATACACGTCAATCTGCGTCCTAATTACGTCGGGCATCAGTGGTTCCACGGAGTAGCGGATGGGGGATGAAGAGCGGCGGCTATTCGTTGATCAATTAAACAAAATAGTCGATTTGGTAGGCCGGTCATTAATTCGGTCATCAATCTTCTTCCATACGTATACATCCCTATCGGAACAAGCATAGAGTATACTCTACTGTATACTCAGTAAGACTTATGGTCCTCCTTCACGACGATAAACCACGCACTAAGAGATTTTAATTAATGCAGCTGTCTTAAAAAGATCATTGTATTTTTTTGTTGTGCCGGAGATAATCTGCAACGTCATGTAAATACCGAGAAATCGAGATTGCAATCTACTATAAAGATATAAGGAACTGTAGGGGAACGAAAAGAAAAATAAAAAGTCCATCCAGATTTCAAGAGGAAATTTTTGCGAAAGAATTCCTCACGGTTCGCGTTGTTCATAGTAAAGTAAATGGATTTACTAAGCAAACAGATAAATATAGGTATCAATTCTAAAATAAATTTGTATTGACTAGTTTTAATCAATTAAGAGAAACAACTCTCCGTTTTTTGGAGATTTTCATTTTTATAAAAACATACGAAGGGTTGAGTAATTAAGGCAAAACTAAATATTGAAATAAAACTAGTATCTATATTACTGATATTTCGTAATTTGCTTTATTAATTCCTTCCTCTGTTTGCTTATGTAGTAGCTGAACTTTTAGATATTAGTTAACAAAAAATTGTAAACATTGATACTTGTTTCGGTTTTTCTAATTTTCATTACTAAATGAGAATACCTATATTTGTGCAGTGTATATACATTTTCCATAGAAACTTGGCGTTGGCTTAATAAGGCAAATTTGTATAATTTAATTCACTATTTATTAACATTATTTCCACATATTGAAAGTTAAATAAACTTGTTTGTTTATATTTGACGAATATATAAATATTGTATTGTATGCACCGATGTCGATAACTCGTTCGGGATAAATTTGCAGGTCAGCAGATTTTATCGCTTATTCAAAAATATTGTCATATTTCAAAAATATAATTCTTCATGATTTAAAATGATAAGAATTTTTAGAATTGTGCTACAAAAGTACTCCTTATAGGCAGTAACATTATTGTCAAAAATTATCGATAACATAATCATCTATTAAAATGAAATGTTTGGTTTATAAATAAGAAGTTAGGTAGAATGCTTGAAATTTCTTGAATGAGCAGATGAATGATGTACAGTATGAAAAATTAGTTAATTTTCAATGTCGTTTCCGTTAAAACGGCGAGTACCTGGTGCTTTTCTCCTGAATGACATACCCTGTTTTACCCCAAACCACTGCAGGTCATATAAAACCGGATTGTGGAATGATTTTCTTCAGTTTAATATTTAATTTATTAAAATCCATAATAATTATATAATTTCCTGTTAATAATGGTAAAAACAATGATTGTTTCAAATAAAACTTGTCTGATTTGCCATATTTTCGAACCATTTACAAATTATAATCTTTTATCCTTGTAAGTGTCTGCAGCCCGACTAGAAAAATCATAAGGAACAACTCAGGTTCTATGAGGACCTGATTTGGTTAAAATGGGGTTTTCCTTATTTAATTTTCCATATTGGGGCCATATCAGTTCCTTATAGAGTATATTTTATGTGGCAAATATATATATGGCCCTCATATGGACGGATAGTTTTATTCCTCATCGGTTCCTTAGTTATATATAAGAATGTGATCTAGTCTGGTCTCCTTGTGGTTTTACCTGACATTCGAATTTAGATCAAAATGGCGGATCATATGCAAAAGCGTAAACGGGATCTAAGTAATTTAAGGTCTAAAAGATACCGAAACAATAAAAAACAGAGTGTAGAGTGTAAAAAAAGTGAGTTACTTATAAGTGACTCAAGTGAAAATGAAGAAAATATAAATATCACCGCAATATGCACAAGTCATTCAAAAGAAAATTTAGTAGCAAGTACGAGTAATATTACAAATCCAGATATTAGTGAACAATTAAGAGAAAATTCAGATTTAGAACAACAAAGAGAAACATTAAGTTCTACTGATAGTGACAGTGATAAAGATAGTGATGATGAAAACTGTGAAATGGCACTAATAAAAAAATGGATCGTGCAAAATAATATCACTCAAGCAGCTACTGACGACTTGCTGCAAATTTTAAGAAAAAGGCTCTTACCATCTTTACCAAAAAGTGCTAAATCGTTTCTTGAAACGAATAAAGCAAATTATAACATAGAACAATTTTTAGATACAAATGGGCACACCAGAGGTGAATTTGTGTATTTTGGAATAACTGAATTTCTACGAAAAACTGTAAATTCTGAATTACATTCAGATAATAATATATATTTACAATTTAATATAGATGGACTACCTTTGTTCCACTCTAGTAATAAGAATGCCTGGCCAATATTGTGCAAAATATATTCAAGGTGTGATATTTATAAAGTTTTTACTGTGGCTATATACATAGGATCAAGCAAACCTGAAGATATTAACAAATACTTCCAAAAATTTGTAACTGAATTGACATTTTTAATAAATTGTGGACTACAAATAGATAACAACATTTTTAAAATAAAACTTATGTGCATAATTTGCGACAGACCTGCTCGTGCATTAATAAAATGTATAAAGGGTCATAATGGGTATTATGCCTGTGAAAGATGCAACATTTGTGGTGAAAGAAGTGATGGTCGCACAGTATTTATTGATACAAAATGTGCTTTAAGAAGTCATGTGGAATTTAATCTGCAATTCCAACCAGAGCATCATACAGGTATTTCTCCTTTGCTTGCAGTACCAGAGATAGACATGATAAAACATTTTCCTCTAGACTTCATGCATTTATGCTGTTTAGGAGTCATGAAAAAATTATTGGTAGACTATTGGATAAATGGTAAAAGAGCATTAAGATTATCTCACAAGGCAGTAACAGATATTTCATCAATTCTTCTTCAAATAAAGACACAGATACCTGCTGAATTTCAGCGTAGTACAAGAGCATTGTCTGACATTAACAAATGGAAAGCGACCGAATTTCGTTTTTTTATACTATATAGCTCTCCAGTAGTGTTAAAAAACATATTGCCACAAAAACTTTATCAACATTTTCTACTTTTCCATGCAGCTTGTAGAATATTATGTACCGAAAATGTAAGTGATAACTATATTGAAGTGACTAAAGATTATTTAAAAAAATTTGTTCAAATAGCTGAACATTTATATGGAAAAAATAGTTTAACACTAAATATGCATAGTCTGATTCATATGACAGATGATGTTGAAAACATGAAATGTAGCATAAACAGAATTACTGCATTTCCATTTGAATCCAGCTTAGGACGTATGAAAAAAATGCTAAGAAGTGGTAAACTGCCTTTATCACAGTTATGCAGAAGAATTCATGAAGCATCTAGAATTAATAATGAAAAAGTCACTTTGCCTTCAAAAATCAATATATTAAAAACAAAATTAGATAAAGAAAGTAGAAAAATAGTAATTGTTAAATTAAAATATATAGGACTAACATTATCTGTCAAATCACCAGATAATGTAGTACAACTAAAAAATAATAAATTTATAATTATTGATAATATATTTTATTTGGAGAATGAGATGAATGATAATTCTATATATATATCTGGAAAAATATTAAAGCCATTGAAAAATATTTATAATTATCCTTGTCAATCAAGCTTATTAAATATGTGGGCTGTAGCAGAAACCTCTACTCGAATGTCATATAAGCTTGATTTTATACTCCATAAATTAATTAAACTAAAGTACAAAAACAATTGTGGAAAAGAAAAATTGTATGTGATGGCACTTCTTCATGAATAGGCATTTATATACATATATGAGATACAAAGGAAAACAAATGGATTGAACAATATTTAAGTTTTCCATGTGATTTATTAGGCCAATAAATTTATAAATAATATAAAATTCTATGTATATACTTATATATATATATAGTTACTCTTCTGATTGATGGTGCTATCGTTCCACTGAACGTTGTGGCTGCGAGTATGAGTGTTAGTGGAATGTACTCTTTGGAGACTATGGGTAATATGTAAACATATAATGTCAACATATATATATATGTATATAGTGATGTGCACATCGTCATCGTCGTGTACAAATTGGTGGCTATCAGTTCTCCGGCTTCTCCCTTGTGTTGCTCGTGCTAATCGTTGTTAAGCAAAAATAATGAATAAGAAACATTATAAAATAATTTGTTTCATGGATAAAGGGAAATCCAAGACAAAGTCAATCGACATTGTTCCTGAAAATTGGATATTATACGATGAAGCAACTGGCTGCTTTAAAACAAAGTTTATGCCACCACCGTATAATGAAGAACGGTCAGCGAATCTTCATACTTACGTTCAGCATTCGGCTGCAGCCCCTAAAAATTGGCCAGACTATTTTATTGAGATTAAAGGGGATGCAAGTAAATAATAGTGTTTAATTTTACATAGTTAATAAATACTTTTGGATATTACTTAATTAGAAAACAAAATATTTTTAGAAAATTATGAAGAAGCTCTTAAGAAGCTTGAAATATTAAAAGACAAAGATCATGTTTTCACTACTGACGATGAACAAAAGATCAGTAAAAAAATTTCAAAAATGAAAGAGGACTACACAAAAGGGGACATTACAGACAATGTGGATAGACTATTTCATGTTCGCAGTCTTGAAACTAGTGAAAATATAACTTATAAGCCAGGAAAAATTAAAAAAAGCAGGGAGGGTAAGTATAAATCATGTTTTAATATTACTATCATTGCTTATAATCGGTTAGATATTAATGTATTTTTAAACCAAACTTTAGGTTATCAAAAGAAAAATGAAGTACTTATGGTAGATGCTAATGCTGCTCATAAATCAAATTTTAATATAAGTAAGTTCAACATTGGTAAGCATGAGCTGTCAAACATCAAATAATAATTTGAAACTTAACTTAAAAATTTTCTTTGTACGTAGCATATCCAAATGAAAGTTTTGATGAATTTCCATGTGAATCATCAGATGAATTACCTATAGCCAATTATGATGTTTTAATGGATGGTCCCTTGTCAGTTTTAAACATTGAGACTAGTGGTACTCCAGCGGAAACAATTTCAGACATAAATATGCAAGAATCAAGTGAATATTGTAACTTTTTTATTTCAACATATTTCTACTTTATGATTATTATACTTTTATTTCATTACATAAGCTAACAGTTTTACAATTAATTTTAGTTAATGTAATGGGTACCATTAATGAGAGCCACAGCCCATTATTGGATACTGCAAATAACAATGTAAAGCTGTCCGATACTAATGTGTCTGAAAACATACAAAATAGTAATCGTTTAAACAAATTTTTATAAAACATATGTAGTTATATTACTATACAACCTTATAATCTTTTATTAACCAAATAAATTTTAGATAACTGGTTGGAGATTATACAAAAACTGCATAGAAGCCATACATTACAAATGACCCAAATTCAATGTAGTATAACAGAGATAAAAAATGACATTGCTAATATTGGAACTATGCTTACTACTATTTGTAACAAACTTGGTAATAGCTCAGAGGTCATTATGCTAAAGGAAAAATTTGAAGAAAAGTATAAGTTAAACTTTCCACTTGAGACTATGGAGAAATTCAATCAGGTAGAGGAGCTTCTACAAAACAAGGATACTAAAAGAGAACTGGTATATGTCATATTGTAGAATTAATTAAGTTTATACATATAACCAAATCCATTCTTATTATATTAATAAATTTACTTGTATTGAATTTTAGGTTGAAGAAATTACTGGTTTGATTACAGTAACACATATGCAACAAAGTATCACCCTAATTTTAAAAAAGTTTTTTTCTAGAGAATTATTAATGATGAATTTTACTGCTACAAACAAAAAGGGTGAAAAAATCATTTTTGAAAATACCGAGTTTTGCTCATCTATTAAAGGTAATGAATTCTTATTATTTATATGTGTTGTTTTATCTTTATAAAATTGGATTTTCTAAATTTCGCTTCTTTTTTAACAGATGCTGTGAAAGTGATATATAAACGTAATTCTACTGGAAATTTAATTTATAACAACAAGGAGTTCATGGGTATGATTAGGATTACAATTAATAATTGTAAAGATTGGGACGGACATCGACTCCTAAGAATATCCAAGAAAACATAAGAATACACCTATAAAAAAGACAAGTCTCAATTATTATTATTGTTCCTTTAAAATTATATATTTTTTTAAATCTATGGCAATTCTACACTGAAATTAGGAACATTTTTTAAATTTTATTTATTTCATATAAAAGGTGTTTAAATTACTTACCTGTCATTATATATACATATGTATAATTAGGTCACCACTTTTTTTTTGTAACACCAGGCAGATTTTAATTTTGTTTCACTTCATACTAGGATTATGAAAATGTTATATATATATATATATAAATCTCCTCCTAAATATTCATTTTATTATTTATTATATTGGTAAATACTATTTTTTTATTCAAATAAATATTAGGTATATATGTATATTGATTTTATGGCACTTAATTTTCTCCTCTCATAGATAATTGTATAGTAGTATTGTGTATATTCAATCTGTTTCAGTGACTCGTGTCAAAAATTTAAGGGGTGCTAGAGGAGACTAATATAAACATAAAAATCTTATAATATTTTGCAAAATATGCAGTACCCTTGGAGTTATACAATAACAAAGTTATCATTATAGTTAGACAAGGATACTTAGAGTCAACGCTACTTCAACTAAATGCTCTTGTCTAACTATTGATAACTTTGTTATTGAATAATTTTAAGGGTATTGCGAATTTTGCAAAATAGCATAAGATTTTTATGTTTGTATTAGTCTCCGCTACATCCTTTAAATTTTTGACATAGGTCACTGTAACAAGTAGATATATATATATACATAGGGAACAGCTATGGATAAATTAGTGGTCACTCTATTATCCTCATCAGGTTCACGTATGGACTAAATCAGGCTTATATATGGTTAAGTTGTGGTTTCCACATAAGGTCCAGATAAGGCATTAACTTCGGGGTAATGTACAACGCAGCGTGACGCTTCCTATAGAGGGCCAAATGTGGAGTCCACACCAGGTCCTCAGATTTTGTCAGGAACATCCATATCAGGTCCTTATAGAACCCCAAAGAAAATTTCTACTCGGGAGGTTTTATATAGCAGTCTCCTCTATATGAAAATAGATTGATAAAGATTGAATGGAGGTAGGTGTTTAGGGGTGTGAAAAAGCGGCTTATTGCAGTTTAAGCAATAATCTTGGCTTGATTTACGGGAGTGCGAGAACAATGGAAAAATTTTTAATGGAAAATCTCGTTTGGCAGTTGGGGATATAGCGTGCAAGCCTGCATGTATGTGTATATGATCGCGTCAAAGGATTGGATTGGTACTCATCGAAGTTTCATTCTCGTTCAGTCAGATGAAGCGTTGAAAGTATTCAGCAACGAACATCATGTGGTTATAAGCTAACGCGAATAATGGCTAGCTTTTTGCAAAAATGACCAAAGATGCGTTTTAGTGCAAAGTTGAGGCTGATGAGAGGGGGTCCGAACTTGGACTGGAATCGAGTTTGGGTTCACGACCAAAGCTCTTCCAACAATATTGCTGATTCGCACTCAAAGCACGTGTTTCGTTCAACGACTCGACGAGTTAACGAAGCATGTGGATAATTTTATGTACACACCGGAAGCACGAGAAAGCATTTCCAGTTAGAGATATATATATATGAAATTATCGCGAAGCCAGCAGGTTATATAATGACATTGACGAGTAGCATGGAGCAGTATAAGTATATGGTATTATAGATATATGAGAGTGGAATTTTTGAGACGCGCGCTAGTAATAATTATTGGAGTGTCAAGAGGCAAGATTGCGATAATTAGCCGAGGAATCCCAGACGATTGGTGGTGCCATTTATCTAATCGAAATGGACTCAAGCGCAGGCAGGGTCCCCACGAGTTGAAAGGGAAGGAATGAACCATCGGTTGAAGTTAGCCAAAAGTGGTGCAGACTGTAAGCGATAGGTGGAACTATTTGTAATTACGTTTCTTTCCACTCCATCTGCCTGCCAGCAAACTGGCCAGCCCTCTCACTTTTCTCATTTTCCTCATTTTCCCCCTTTTTCTTTTCTCGGTCTCCCCTGAATCCTCAATTCTCTTTCTTTCTCCTTAAATCAGAAACGTCATAATTTGAGAAATATACGAATTTCTCGTCTCTTTCGCGTCTTTTTCAATGAGTTTTCTTGTTTCATCCCAATATCGATCCTTCCTCACCGTTATCTACGTGCTATATACTACAGTATGCTATACATAGTGCAGATGGCAATTTGACGTATCGCTCGATGCATTATCGGCTAGGTCAACTAATAAGATCGGCTATTAATTCTCTAATGGAATTTCCTCGAGCGAGCTCGGTATAGATGATCCATCCAATTTGTTGCGATCCCCCGTTCCGACCATAGCCAATTAATGAATTCCATCTCTTTCCTCGTATTCTCGGTAGACGCAATGAAGTCAGTCATAAGGAAATATCTCTGAATTTTCTAATGCGCATGCAGAAAATAACGAAACCATTAGAGCCACAGTTATTTTATTGGAACAACGGCCTCTTAATAGCATTAAACATTGGTTAGCATCACGCACTGTGTAACGAAACAAGCGTAATATTATCCTACAAATTCGGCGTATGAATTTAGCAATGGTTAGAGTGGCCACAGGGCAGAGATTTAATGAATAAATGAATAGTCTCGATAAACGAGCGAACAGCGAGCATTGGAAAATCCAGTTAACCTAAATAGGTCGAGGCCTGGATGCAGTAATATCGCAAATCTGGCTCGTTTCATAGCCAAATAGAATTTTAGCATCTATAAGTCAGGGATGAAAGCATTATCCTGTGAGAAAATTTGTTTAAAAAGAGCGTAGCGTGTGCGGCTCGAGCAATTAATAATTCGCGGCTCGTAAATTCATTTCGGTCAAGAGAGAGAGAGAGAGAGAGAGAGAGAGGAGAGAGGTAGAGAGGAGAGAGATAGAGGTATAGGTTGGCAGAGTTGGGGTAAGGAGGAGGAGGGGGGGGGGGGATTGAAGGAAGAAGGACTGCCATTAGGATGGTTTATTCGAGCGCTTAAGGTGTACGGCGAATCCCCTTAATGCGGCGCCATTAAACGGATGTTAACATGGCGGGGTCGAGTTCAGACGTTGCGGAGGGACAGCCAGCAGGAACTAAGGTGTAGGAGGGGGTAGGCGGAGGGAGGAAGGAAGAGAGAAGAGGGTGGTTTCATCGATCTCGTTAAAGCTTCGCTGCTTTCCTTTACTTTGCCCCTTTTCTTCTTTGCTTTTTCCAGATCGCGTCTCCCCCCCCCCCCTCCTCCTCTCCCACTCCCCTCCCTCGCTCACACAAACACGAACCAACACAAATCCCTTTGTTGCAGACTAGTCGCTGCTGACTTCGTAGCCAGATTACACCCGCGGGGAAAATTTCTCCTTTAAATCCCACGTCTGACCCACAACACGTCGTACCCCATTCGAGTTTCTCTGCTCTACACTACATATACACTCGCTACTTGTTTTCTTACTCTTGTTTGAAGAAAAAGGGAGATAGAGAAGGGAGAGAATGGCTGGCTTGATACACTCTATCTAAACACGGAGCCAGTAATTCTACCACTGTTTCTTCTTCCCGGATAATTTTCAAAGTCATTCTTTCAATCTCGATTCTCGGGCAAAAGTTTCTCTTGTTAAGGGAATCTGATGTTGAACGCGTATGAGGTATTATGTTTACATATATATATATATATATATAGATGGCTGAAATGTGAATTTCTTCCCAGAAATTTCGTAACGTCAAGTATAATCTTCCCTCAGAATCATGTAACTTCTTTCAACAAGCTTTACTCCTTCGTTTGAAATCTCGTCTTTCCAACTTTTAACAGATTACAAATAACATAAACCGATGAAAGAATAGATTCTTTTGTACAGATATTTCATGAGCATCGTTATTAAACAACAAAAGTTCGAACTGAAAAAAGTCGAGGGTCTTCTTGTCGAAGAATCTAACGATACTCGTTACCAATGACATTTCCGGCAATCTCATGAAATTGCTGTTTATCTTGTTTCACCTGAAATAAGAAGATTGCCTATTTCCACCAGCGGCAAAAGCTCTTAAGAGCTGAATTTATTCGAAGATAAACAATGAAATCCACGGAAATTACTCTTCGAGTAGTCAATAATTGATCTGAGAAATAAAAAGTAATTGATGTCTGAAGCAGCCAGGGGTATCACGACGAAAAAACCTACTTAACACCTAGCTTATGGTAGCGCGATAAAAACGCAATTTTTCAAGACGTCATTAATTACTGTCGCATTGTACTTACAGCGCAGAAGCGTCTCCGACATTTTTTCTGACTTACTGCATTAATTTATTTCCAAGTCCGTGGTGCTCAAAGAGACGAAGGCGTGAGGGGCGGGGGAGAAGGAGAGGGATTACTGGTTTTCAGACTCCGAGTTTGCTGATATTTTTGAAATATCTCGCTTAGGGAGTTGGCGTGGTTTATGGGAGCATTAAAAATTGAACGCGCCTCGGCTACTATTATGACGTACTTGGCAGGATGTTACGAGCGGTTTCTCTCATGAGTGGGGAGGATCAGAAGCGGAGGAAGGTTGGTGTGCGTAGCTGTTGGATCTCTAACATACTATACGACTGCTAGAACGTTTAGTATCCTCGCGGGCAGATACCATGTTTTACGATAATGACCGACTAATGTTACCCACCGATTCCGATAGTCTCCTCGTGCACATCGATGCGTTCATGTAATATTCTCCATTGCATTCAAAAGCCATGGTTTTTTTTCCCCGGTGACACTTTTAAATTCCTATTTATTTTACATTCTTTTCCCTTTGTGTGGTACCTCTTTATTTATTAATTGATTTTGTTCTTCTGGAAAGAAAACAGAGAGAGAGAGAGAGATAATGAAACGATTGATAGTTTGAAATGGGAGCATTGGAAGTGCTTTGGAATTAATCGATGCATCAGGATGCAATGATTTTTAGAAAGACTAAAACGTCTGAAATAACATGTGACTGTGTAAGGCGATGAAATATCCGGAGCATTTTCGAAGCTTTTCCAATCCCGTGCAAGAAACAGAATGGACGGGCGGAAATTTCAAATCCACGATATATCCACGAAGTGCGAAAGTTTTCCTCGTTATCCAGGGTGAGTTGGGAGGGGATATGGCAAATCCTATTTATAGGCAGCTTTGGAAGGACCCATCGGTCTTCTCAGTCACACCGACGAGGGACGTCTTTTTTCTCTTCTCTCTTTTTTACTTTTCTGATTGTGAATTCTCTTTTTGCATCTCCATTGCTTTGCTTCTGAAAGTCCTTCGTCTTCGTTCGTTTGTTCCTTGATTCGTTCGTCTGTCTAGTTGCTCTGACATGCCATGCTACCCCTCCCCCCTCCTTCCCCCTTTGACTACTAGCTCACTCTCTTCCTCGCCACTATACGAAGTTTTCTATCCTCTCTCTCCCCCCCCCCCCCCCCTCTTCCCCTACACATCACTCCCACACAACGCCCACTCGCTCTTTTCTCAAACTTTCATCTTCCCGGTAAACCCAACTCGCGGATCCCTTTTCTCGCATCGCGAACTTTTGTTTGTAGAATTAACTTATATCCAAAGTTCGCGAGTGCTCGAGCTGTAACTATCGCTTCACGGTCCTTGCGCTCTAAAACTGATTGTTACCACAGACAGAAGCATCCTCTGTCCTCCCTCCCCCTCCCCCGTCCCCCCCCCCAACCCTTCTACTCACAAACCATAGTACAGTCCTTCCCTCATACCACCCTTCCTATGCTCAGCACATACCGACATCGACCAGCACGAAACTTTGCACCTGTTGCGACTCTCTGGGATGATATTCAGGTGCTCTCCAAAAAATTTATCATACCAACGGAATAAAGTTTCAACTTTCCCTCACATTTCATTCAATGAATTTCCCCTCCAATCCGGGCTTTACGATTTTCAATTATTAACGCGAAACTCTCTAGGATTTTCTGTTCCGCGCGATTTTCAAAAAAAAGAACCTTGCAAATTTATTCTGAAGACACTCGAGATTTGTGTTCGGGGTATTACAGAGTTCCTTTATCGTTATGGAAGTCTCTTTACAAGTACAAAACTTTGCTAACTAGCGAACCGCGTGGCTAAAGTGCACGCGGATTAATAAATATGACATAGCGAATAAAGCGCCGAAGAAGTTTGCGCTTCGAAGTTGACCTTTAAAATTGCTCATAGACGCTGCATTGAAATGCTAAAGGTCGTTAAGGGAGTCCTGAGTTTTAAGAGTGAGAGAGAATGGTAATATGTACAAGAAACGGTGAAACGATCGAAACTCGCACGACCTGTTGCCCAAATAATAATTAGTCGGACTGATTTCTCGTTCGCTGGAATGACGTTACGAAAGATTAGTTGAATCTAATTGAGCTTATATAGCCCACTGAAAGGATATAAAAATATCCCGCAATTGTTCATTAGCGCGTAACAATACCATTGTCTACGTACCTTTTTCAACAGTTTTTCTGCAACAATGCTCTTTTGCATCGCATAGAAAACACGGGAAAAAACAACTGCAATCTGAAACCTGTTTCGCGTATGCCTCTCAAATGTTTGAGAAAATCAATGCAAAACTCGATTGTAAACCAAAGCTTCATTGATCGTATCAAATTAAAAAACCTACTTGAAACGTTACAATGAATTTCATGTATCAAACAGTTTGATAAAGATTAATTACACTCTGAGGATGTAACACATATATTTATTATTATAGTCTGCAATTTATACTGGTCAGCGTGTAAACAAGCTTATCACTCGGGTAAGCCAACTAAATTAGTAACTCTGACGAATTTACACGAGGATACACCAGCATGATTGCTGTAAACTTGTGTAGACTAAACCGGTATAGGAATTGATAATTAACGAATAGTCGCGATTTACGCGTTAAAGGAAACGCGAGGAAACTGGAAATGGAAAGTAGCGAGCAAAGACGCAGGTTAAAAACACAATATTCGAGAGTGGAGTTTGTTGAAAAAGCAGTCGACAATTCAGAGTCTCTTCTGTGTGTATATATATATATATGTATACGTTATACGTATCACACATATACGTTTGATTCTCCTGGACATCGGGGACTAAAGTATTATAGAGTTTGGAGCTGCGTGCCGTGCACACGTACGCGAAGCAAGGACGCATTTGGTAATCAAGTTTCTTTGAGTCGAAAGCGAACTAGGAGAGTACTGGACCTGGAATGCCAAGAACATTTCCCCAGAGGCTGGATTCAATTTCACCGGCTGAGACTCAGAATTTTGCAGTCAAGGCTCCGGTAAGCTGCCTGCAAACTCGAACCAACGAAATTCGCGCCAAAAAAAGCTTTTCTCCCTTTTTCTTCTCTTATCCCGGCCGCTGCAGCATCCTTGAGCCAATAGCGATACTGGTAGTAAAGAAAGAGCGGAGAAGGGGACAGACAATGGAAAGAAATAATAAAATGAGGCAGGAATTAAGAGGACAAAAACGTGTACGTCGAGTAAATCCAGGATTTTCCAGGCGAATGGCTCGAATAATCCCGATAACCGGAAGAAGCTTGCGAAACGTAAACTCTTTCCATTTATAGGAATCCTGATAACGCAGCATTTTGTATATAGTAAGCTGGACAAAGGAGAGGAGAAGGCCGCAATGCTTTCCTCCAAGAGATTTCTTGCAGGATCTTGTGATTCCCTAGCGCGATTGCGTCACAAGATACTTTGAATAGTTGACGTTTCTTCTTGTCTTACCAAAGAGGAAAATCTTATTTCAAGAGTGCGTTCATCCCCGAATTGGATAGAAAGGGAGAGAGAGGAAGAGTATGGCTTTTATCACTCGCTGCGGCCAGGCGAGCTATATTGGACCAAGAGACACGAGCGAAACAAGAGGGTAGGTGAGCCACAATGCTCTCTCAGAGCTCGTAGAATTAAGTGAAACGACGACTCCATGAAAATTCCACTTCCTAATCCTCTTCCAAATCGCATATCTATCAGCACCGCACCGATCGTTTGGAAAACTAATTAACGGATCGCGGCAACCGAGTCGATATAACGTAATCAAGCTATAAGGTTAAACTTTTCCAATGCGACGCGTTCAAAGTTTACAGGGATTCTCGTAAACAAGCGCAACGGAAAGAAAAAACAACTCGAGTTTCAGCATCACCCACGAGAAACACTATATTATTGAAAAACTTCATTCTTGCGCTGTAACAACACTCGAACTTTATCTGGCACCTGAAAGAGGGTGAAAACATTGAAAGGAGGGCGAAACTCGATATTGTTCCATTTAACGATTGAGACAAATAAACTTTCGGCTCATTATGAAAGCAGCTATGCTTTCTGAAAAGTTTTCCACGTCTCAAACAGGTAGAATGGGAACAGAGCTTTAACCAACTCTGCACGCACCCCTCCATTCTTAATTTCGCCTTACGGAAAACTGAAACAGCCGTCTCCTGACTTCACTCCAGTAACACAATTTTGTGACGGAAAACACGTATAAGGTATGAGGAAAAAGAAATATTTTTCGCTGAATTTCTTGCTCGATCTTTCGAGCATGTGCCCTGTTAAATAAGAAAGGGTGAAATATAGGGGAGATTTGAGACCGAGCTGCTTAGGTATTTTCAAGAAGGACGCGATGACCATTGCTGAAAATACGAATCACGTATCGACCTGTATCGTTTCTTCATTCTGGTCAGTGGTCTGACAAATATGGACGATATCAGAGGCGAGACCCTACACGACATAAACAAGATTCGTGCGCGGATTACCAGAGTATTCCTCTTCGCGCGCGAGTCATGATAGTCACGGTCCTGTCGTATATTTATTATAAAAGTTCTGGTCCGATTTTTCAACGATTTCTCCCCGATTACCTGCTGATCGAAATAAAACAAAATCTCGACGATCAGGGTTAAAAATTGGTCACTGATCGGTCCACCTGCCACCTCCCTGCTGCTGCTGCTACTGCTGATTTGCAAAGATAAAAAGCACGATAAACGAACGAAACGTGTCTGGGATCGGGATTGAGCTTGACATGGCTAGAGAAGAATTTTTACCGCGTCAAGTTATTGGCATTTTCATCAGAGAATTATCGTCAAGCTGTCGATAAATTTTTGCAGTTGCTCTTCGCTCCATGAATGCTCCCCCTTTCCAATACATATATATATATATATATATATATATATATATATATATACTCTGGAAAAAAGAACACAATTATTATCCGCGATAACACCATCGATGAGTCACTCGTCTATTAGAGAGAGGCCGTACGTTGGGAAACCCTTGGCACTTTTCTATATGGAATAAAATCACTTTTAAGCTCCAGCTGTGTCGCGACTGTATATATATATACATATATGGCCTGCATGGAAGCACGGTCATCGACCTGATTTTTGACAATTTCCGTCAAACTGACAAGCCAATGATAGACGCTCCGCTCGAATTTCTCTCACTGGGAATTTGAGACATTCATTTGCCGCTGCACACTCGTTAAAATTTTCAATCATTAATCAATCCTCTTATGAACGTGTTAATAAATGGAAAAGTTATTAGTGGGCAAATGAATTTTTCGCCAGTTTAAAATCATTCGAAGCGCGCACAGCTTTCGCCTTTTATACCTTGGTCAATTTTTTCTCAACTATTTTAATCAACCGGCTATATAATGCCTGAAAATTTTTCCCTTGTTTACCGCCATTTTACGATTTCACACTGTAATCCCGTAACTACTCGCGGGGATTTCGACTCGATAAAATAGTTGGCCATTTACTAGCCAATTCCATTCCCAGTCATAAAACCATCGGAGAGTTACCGCAGGCCCGACACATTCACGAATGCATATATATCGATTGATACTTTGCCCTCGAAAGCTGGCCAGAGTTTTGAGGTAGCGACTCCTCTGGGTTTTATACAGAAACTCGGATTTGTTGCAAATTTTCGTACGAGAAAGCTTATATCCCAAAGGATCCATGCATTCCATGGGACAATTTCGACAGGCTGCTTTGCTCTCAAATTGAAATTTACTCGCGATACGAGATGTATATATGTGTACATATATATATATATATATCGCTTCTCTATAATCTTTACCGAGCGTAGGAAAGAGCATCGCGAGTTTGTTGGAAAAAGTAAAGTAAAATTATTTTCTATATATCGGTGAAGCCTCTTCGAACCTATAAGTAACACTCCTCGATGTTCATTGTAGTGGGACAGGATGCACGATTGAAAATCGAAATGGAGTGGAAAAAAGAGAGAAATGGGAGAAATGCAGGAGCTACGCGGAGGAGCCATCAGAGTGGACGAGCAAGAATCGAACGTACCACTTTCTCCACTTTCCTCATCGCTCTGGACACAAGCGGACCAGCCACGAGTGGGACTCCTGCCATTAACGATGAAACTGGGAATCCTCGTAGATATCTGTTAAAGCACGTCGACACTACTTCATAGATAACATCTCTCGAGGACCCCCATATACTATAGCTCCTACTCTCTCTCTCTCTCTCTCTCTCTCTCTTCTTCCCTTTATATTCCTACCACTCTCGGTAGAAAACACTAGATTCAATTTTTCCTTCGTTTTTCTTCAAACGAAATGATTGTAGTGAGTAAAGAGTGGAAATATCAGCTGCGAGGAGGGGGTGGGAATTTTCTTGGCGAGGAGCTTCGCACGAAGAGACGAAGCTAGGATGGTGAATAAGAAAAAAGCAAGCAGAGGTATTGCCTTTAAGAAAGTGGTCAAAGGAGCCAGGTAAAAAACCCTTTATTCTAGTTTCCTTGCTCTGGGACGAGTTTTTATCTTGTTCCGTAGTGTTGCTATCATATTCTACGCTGCATTACTGTCTACTCGAAAGCCCGAACGTACTTGGTACCGCGATCATGCATAAAACACCTTTTCTAACGGCTGCTTCTATCTCTTCGCGGAGCGGTGCCCCGTTAAATTCTCCGAGATTTCTCGTGTGAAAAAATGTTATGGCAGAAAAGACAGAAAATAAAATACTTTGTATTCGTCTTGGTGAATATTTTATTGAGCAACAAGAATTTCATATTCGTGCATTTTAAAGCGATGCGCGGTTCTGGTATAAGTTTTAAGAACCTCGGGTTGATTCTCTAGATTTTTTCGTTATAATTATATAAACCTTTGAGGAATGAAGAGGATAGCGCGTGGCGAGCTTTTCTGCAGGGTTGCTCTTAAAGCTCTTGAGAAGAGTGAGAAGTGAAGGGTGGAAAGGGTGCAATTTGAAATCGTATTAATGCATTTTCCTCGAAATGAAGTACGTACCCGTCAGTAAATTGAGCATCGAGCCCCCACGTAATTTAACCGATGTTTCAATTCTCAGGGGTGTCTTCCATTCCCCGTATTAGCTCCAGCCCCGACACCACTAACCGGTACCCGCTATACCTAATACCGGTCTCGATTCACCGACTCTCTCTCTCTCTCTCTCTCTCTCTCTCCCTCTCTCTCAGAGTTCCCAAGAGACGAGAAAATTTTCTAAATTGCTATGTAGCAAGTAGGAAACTACAGGATAGTGAAAAAACCTGTCAAAGTTTCTTCCAATGAAAACTGTGTGTAAGTTTTCTATTTTCCTTAAGACACACGAAAGGGGTAGGAATGATTTTCTTCGCAGTGGAATAGCTAAAGAAGATGCAGCTTAGGAGTTAATACGGTGAGTTTGGCGGCAGAGTTCTTTGATTCAGGCCAGATTAATTATACGCTACGACGTCAATTACTAGGACGCCCTTGGGCAATTAAGCCGTTAAGCGTACCACTTAGCTACAAGGGAAGGATTCCTGACGGTAGCGGCAAAAGAGAAGGGGGTGGGAGGAGGCGGGAGAGGGAGAGAGAGAGAGGAACCGACGAACTCAAGGCGGTGCTCTAACTCTACCTTCTGGCTTCAACAATGGCGCCAGACTTCCGCAGAGGCCACTAAAAACACTTTTGTCCCACCCCTGCAGGCCAAACTACCACCCAAATCTACCCACTACTCGCTGCTACACCCAACGCTAACCTCTACGCGACTTGCTTAATTGAAATCTTTTATTCAACGAGACCTGCAAATATTTATAAGCCCCGGAATAGTTTAGAATAGAAATTAGCCCTTTGAAGTTTCGCCACGGCCAAGAATTTCCTATAGCCCCGGTTAAACAAATATCTTCCGTATTTACCGGAGATATTGAATTTGTCCCGGTGAGCTATCTGTACGGTTAATTAGACTAATTACGCGATCCATTATTAATTTACGTCGATCCAATGAATACATAACGAGTGATGAGGTCTAATAGTGCATTAAATAATGTATTTAATTGAAGGTAAATCTTTGAATTTGATTTAGAGACACAGGTATAATAAAGCAGAATGAAATGGAAATACTTAGATCTATACATATAGTAATAGAAATACGTGAGAATACAGTGAGTAAATGAGAGGAGAACTGGAAGCAAAACTATATAGAACCCCGAAAGTGGAACTGAAGCTGAATCTGGAACAAAATAGGATTGTTGGGGTTCGATAGGTCTGCGAAACGAACGAAGCATGCTCGCTGGGAAATTAGCTGCACCGACGATAAATTGGAGTTTCTGATTTTCCTTTTGCGGTCGTCAACGTCACGTTCCCGGTGGCCATTCTCCTCTATATATATATATATATATATATATATGATGCTCCATTCCAAACTGTTTACCAATTTCTGATAAGTTGAGTTCCAGTGCAGCTGCCAAGTCCACAGTGTTAATTTTGCTTACAACAACGAAATATATGTTTATACTGAAGTTTTAAGAAGATTTTTGAAGCATCTATAAGTATATTAGATAGTTTGGTGTGTATACATAGTACATGCGCTTGGTAGATTTTGAAGCGATCAGCAACGGCATCGTCGTGGTTGGATTTATGTCAATTGCACGGCTCTATGCCCTCAAATACCACGACCTGGCTAGGCTGGAATGTAATAAGCATTAGTTAAGCCGTCTTCGTCCGACAAATCCCGCCTTGAATTTGACTAGCGCAATTTCTGAACGCGTTACCCAACGCCCAGCTCAGGGCTATGGACCGTGCTATCTGAAATCCTCCGCGCTGATGAGCAATCTACGAGCTGTCTAACTATAACCTACCAACTACCAACCTAATGTCATCAAGAGTGTGCCTTCGGTTCTTCGTCAACAAAATTCACACAGTGATTTTTCCACCCCATCCAGCATGTAGTTTTCGACTACAAAGCAAACTTCGCTCAAACTATCGACAAAACAATTTCTGTCTATGAAATATCTCCAATTAATTTCGGACAGTTTTTAGTTGCCACTGCAGAAATTTTAAAATTGCGTTCGCATATTTCAGGAGAGAAAAAATCACGCGCGTTGTAGGATCTCACTGGGGGAGGGGGGGGGGGGGACGATTCAACTTTAAAATTACTGAAATTACGTTTCTTTCTTCTCTTTTATTACTTCTCGTTTTTCGGTCAAAGAGTCAAGAGGAATTTGTATGGAATTTGAGAAGAATGCATTTGCACTGTAAAAAGCTGAGCCAAGGGCGACTGGAGTTTTGTGAGAATGCAAGTACGCAGTACGGAAGTCCGAGGAAGTGAGTAAAACTGCGGTGGAGCGTGCTGGAAACGCAATATACCGTGACCGGACACCCCCGCCTCGCTAAGTGGGCTTTGGTCTTGGGGTGAAGTTAGAGCGGGAGTCGAGTCGAGGCCGAAGGCAAGTGCTAGCATAGAATTTTTATGCCAACCCCGCTCCTTTACCCCCCCCCCCCTCTCTCTCTCTCTCTCTCTCTCTCTGGGTCGGTCAATTTTCAAAGGATATACCCGCGCACTACCCGTAAAGTACAAGAATTTCTCTAAAACTGATGGCAAATCAAAAGAAAAAGAAAGAAGAAGGAAGAAGATCAAGAGAAAAAGTTCTAGAGGAGATGCACTTGCACACAAACACATACAGAAGAGATATCCAATATACCGTGGCCGCACGCGATTGGAGACAAGAAAATTTCGCCAATCTCTCTTCATAGAACAGAAGAGAAATTCCTGGACTTTAAGCACGAGGGAACGTTGGAAAAGTTGCAAAAATTCATCTGTATACTGGCTTTGGTAAAGCGTCGTATCAGGAAATTCCGATTGACCAGAATGGTAAATTAATAATGAAGGAGTTGCAATGTTGTACCACGCTGTATATATACATAAATATGTGCTGTACCATTCAGTGGCGAAATAATCGTTTTTTAATGTAAACATACACCTGTATAAAATAGTTGTTGGTATGTTTAGTGCTAGTCTATGGGTATACAATAATAGAGGACGTGAGTGTAGGTAGAGAGAGAGAGAGAGAGAGAGAGAGAGTATGCAATGCAAAGGCTGCACCATTGTACACAGAAATAGCTTATATATGTATATAAAGGATGTAATAAAACAATTCCAACAATTTGAAAATACTTTATTTTCCCTTCGCGTTATGCAAATATCTTCCAAGCCAGTACATGCTAAGTATTAAAAATTAACGATTTTTTGCAAGTATTTTTTGGTACACCCGGTATCAGGTGGCAAAGTTGATTCTGTATGTCACGAGACAGACCAAAGCCTTCCAGTTCCAACTCGACCCACATTGGACTGCTGCAATGTAACGATAAAATTCAGAGAGGACCGCCATAAAGGGGATGAAAGGATAAAAGATCCTTGATTGGTGTCTCTAAGCTCGCACGCAAATTTCATTTCCCTCCGAGTCACGTTGCATCGATTATGTTGTCGCGCTTAAATATTTTTCTGTGTGGATCCACCTCGATCTCCCGTCCCACTCGCACCATCATCCACTTTCTTCTAGCAATCTGCTTGAAACGTTCGACACAGCTAACGACGACCCTTCACTAACACACTTTGCCCAGGCTCCACGAATTATCCACTTCATGCACGGCACACCACGCAATAGAGTGCTTTCTTGATCTTTGACACACGAAGCTTACCATTGTATTGTATTGTAGCATAGTACATTTCTCACTCTCGCACACACATAGAGCTACTACAAAATAGATTTAGCCGTTGCTCCTTAACGAAACGCGGCGGGCCATTCTCAAGTTTAGTGTTTCGGTGCTTCCGCAGTTTCATCGAAATGGCCCATTATCCCCAACCTACCAAGCAACCACCTTCCCCAGATTTCCCAGATCTTATACAAGATGCACCGGAAATTATACGAGATTCAATCTCGCGTCTTTCGCTAAATTACTTTCGCCCAAAAATATACTGCCTACCATATTTCCTTGTTTCTTAATTTTCCAACCACTTTACCACCACCTTTCCCGCGTTACCCTTACCAAATGGGGTTAATAATGATTCGCGAAGCGAAACTCTCTCTCTTTGGTGGTTGGATAGTGGAGAATTTCTTGGGGAGGGAGAAGAGAGGGAGATGCAGGGTGGGTGGGGGGGGGGGCATTCTCTTCACGTATCTCATTGTCGCGAATGCGGGTAAGTGACGCAAAACCGGAAGCCCTGGCATCCTGGATTCATAGCGAGGACGTTGTGCCACCATTTTCGCTCGTTTCCTTCTGCAAGCTTCGCCGGAAACTCCTACAAAAGCCCCTCGCGGCATTTTCCGGATACCCTCACCTTTCGCAAAACGCGCGCGCTTCGCTCTTTCCACGTCAAAAACCAGCCTCCAAATTCACTATATCTCTTACCGATTTTTTTATTTTTACTTAAAAAAAATAGAGAATATAGGGTAAAAAAACTTTTGTAATCTCACTAAGAGAAATTTGATCACGGTTTTTTAGCAGCTATTTCTCCTTGTCTCGGTACGAGGTAGACTGACGAAAAACATGGCAGGCGTTGATTGGCGAAAAGGGATGTTCTGCCTTTACTCCGCTGCTTGTGCAGGACTATGGAGCGAGGGTGGGGGTCACTCGTTGATAAACGGTGGCCATTTGTCTGTGACACGGATATAAGGGAGCAAAGTTTCCTTCTTAGTCGTTGCTGCTGCTGCTGCTGCTTCATTTAACAAAATTAACGATAATTTAGCAGGAGAATTTAAAGCTCATCGATCGAACGAGTAAAGAAAGAAAAGAGTCTATTTTGCAGTTTTCAGTAAGAGAATTCAGGCAAGCCCTGCAGGCGTCACCATAGTTATACAGGGTCCAGTGTTGGGCCATTTGTAATTTTCCACTCGATGTAGCATAAGCTTTCTGACATGACTGGGAGTACTTTTAGCTTGCCGAACTGCTCGGAGATATTTCATCGTAGCTCGCTCACCCTGCGAGGGAACTGCACTCCGCACTAGCTGTGTATCGAGGAAAGTTTCTTTCCTCGCGTTAAGTCAACTGATCGTTGTTATTTTTTCGGGAGCACTCCATTTTATAAGTAAGAAATCTCGGCAAGTGCGCGAGAGAAGCTGTCGTGTACAATTGGGGTCGAAAAAAAACATTAATCATTGAACGAGGATATATAGTATATATAGCGTATACGTCGCGTTGCACCGAGTGTCCTGGCGAAAAATTCATTTCGACCGAGATCGGTATAATAGAAAACTGGCCTCTGCTGCCTTTTTACGTCCGACAGCATTTGCATTGCAAAAGGATGAAAGGGAAAAGCGCGGAGCGGTGCGGAGAGTTTTCCATGCGAGTTCGCGTTTCCCAATTGTGCATAATTCAGATTCCCTTACTCCCCCCTCCCTTATTGCTCCCTGGTCTCGCCGAGATAAGCTCCAGGCACTATTTTATTGGCTAGTTGACTTACCCCGCTGAAAGTAATTTATGTTTTGAATATGCTAAAACTCTTCTCATAAATATGAAACCATTGTCACAGCCACGACTAAGATAAAGAAGAAACGACTATGCACAGCCTCGATAACCCTTTTTCTCCTTTAGCCACTGGATCGATCGAGGAAGTCGAGTAGAATATTGCCTGGTTTTTCGCGAAACTGGAAAAACACGATGGAACTGATTGTTATTCGAATGCAGGGGCAGAGCAGAGTCGAGCACATATACATATGTACAAACAGTCGCGTCGAATGGGAGTGGCAGAAAAGTGTTGCAATGAACACAGGTTCATTGTTACATATACGTCTTTCGAGTTTGATGTTTTTAGAGGGATGGGGTGGGAAGAGAGAGAATCTCTTTTCTCCCCAGATTCCTTTGAAGCTCGAGGCATCAGCGAGGCTGAGTATAATTTGATCGCGACAGTGTCAGCCAGGTATCGAGACTGCCAGTCGACTTTTCTGTAGATTGAATAAAATTTCAATTTTACGGATTGCGAAGCCTCGATTGAAATGGTGAATGGGCCAAACGCTAAACGATAATGCGCGCGTCGAGCAGGAGCAATGATTTTCGCTGTATTCACGATTCAGATCTTTATCGCATTAGCGCCCATAGAAAATTATATCCAATGACAGCGAGTTAATCGGATTATAGCGCAGCGCTGGCTTCGTAAATTTCCACGCCGCGATTCATCAAGCCCATAGCTCTATATACCTATTCCTCGGTTAACGATAAAACTGACAAGCTCTCTACGTCACTCTGTTACCTTTCTCTCTCTCTCTCTCTCTCTCTCTCCCACTCTACATTGATCTTTATCTTGCATCTCATTCGTCAAATTCAACCACGTGACATTTTGTCTTGACCTTTATTGTAATATTTAGCAATTGGATTACGAAACGGAAAATTATTAGGATAGTAAACTCCAGGTTCTTTTTTTAATCGATATAGCACAGTCATTGGTTATATTACACCGAGTATAATGACCATTAATAAACCGATGCAAAATCCGATACAAGCAATCGCAATTCGATGAAGAATTAATGTCCAGAGTAACCTATATACTTCGCACAGGGTGTACCGTTCTCCCCTTCGTGTGACTATATATATAAATACATGTACATATACGTGTGTCGTATAGACGGATTGCACACAATGTAATCCCTCCGCCACGAATTTATTTTACAACGTACATCATGGATATAGCGCCCAGGATTTCGGACCACCACCGTGGAATTCGTCCATCGATTTATTTAATCCGATTATACGTATCCTACATTCGTCATTGATTGCCTGGCGCACCCCTACCGCGGTCTTTCGCCAAAAAGAAGAAAGACATTTTCATCAAATTAGAAAACAAGTTTCCTGCGCTATATTCGCGTTAAACGAAATCATTGAATACGAAAAACCCATGTTTTCGTGAGTCGAATCCACGCTTGCCACTCGAACCATGAAAATTAAACGAATCAGCAATCTTTTCACGTATAGGGAATAAAATCTCGTTTCTCGTCATGTACATGTATAGTTGTCAACTAACAATTTCGGTACTAGATTGTCTGTCTTGAAAGAAGGATTGAAAAACTTGATACGTGCAGTGGGGAAAAAAATCATTTGATTGAAACAAATCTTTTTTTTTTAAATTCCTGACAATTAAACTCTTTCATTCGATACTATTAAAATTTAATCAAAGAATTATTTAATCTTTTATTTGATTAAATTTATTTTTATTTTAATCCAATCATACGCACACACGTTTAACTGGCATTACATGCAGAAACAAATTTATTTGTTCAAAGAAATTTTGTTTCTCAGTGTTTCTTGCTCAAAAAAATATATATACTTAATGATGACACAAAATAGGTGTTTCTGTCGTGAAAAAGAGTGAAAAGCAGCAAGAGGGAGAGAGAGAGAGAAGAGCTTCCGAACGAGTTAAAAATTGTTTCGAGCTCTTTCGCATTATCGCTGGTAGCGCGGCATGGCGTTCGCAGCTCGCACTAATAACGGGCAAAATAAGAGCTCTCTCCCTCTCTATCTCTCCAGTCTCGGGCGGTACCACGCCACCGTAAATAGGAAGTGCGCTAACTTTACGAGTTTATGAGCGTCCAAGCACAGAGCCGTCGCCTATCTTTCTCATTTACGCGTTGTTTACAACAGAACCAGCATTAGTTTTATCACCGTAGCACCGTCCGTTGAATCACCTAGCTAACCGTAAGAAAGCTTCTTTTCTCAGAAAAATTATTGCCCAATTGTAAACGATTAGCCGTGGAAATTTCACGGAGCTTCGCGCCATTTATTCGCGTGGAAATGAAGGAAAGGGAGAGAAAAACTGACGATACGCGCGCTTGCGATGCAGATGTTAGTTCGATCGAATGAAATGGCGATTTTCATTGAAGAGAATTTCGGATTGGTTTGCATGAACATGAGCAGGACGCGCGCGTGGGCTCTAGGAGAATAGTGGTGCAGGATGCAATACCTGTATCCGTTTCTGCGCGTTCGCGCGATGCAGTTGGCAATTGACCAGAAAACGGTTACAGTCGTTTAGATTCGCTTTCGTGACTCTGTGAACGCGTCCACGTTCGAGTGGCCTGGCATATATGTATCTGAACCCATACAGAGCGTGTCCCAAGACAGAGCAAATTCAAGCTAAAGCGCCTGAAACGCTCCTGAGACCATTTTGCGAAATCCGCAAGAAGTAGCCTGCCTGCCGCATACCCATCTCTCCATCTTCCACTTCTAGCCTAGCTGTACACCCTTCTACTTTGATCTTTCAATATACATATACCCGAGTCTAAGATGCTTTCCACCATTTCTCTTTCGTTCTTTCCGAAACTTCAAAACGAGTATTATCTATATTTCGTTAAGCTCTCTATATATGCACTTGTGACTCAGTTATACTCATCTCCGTTATTCTTTAAATTTAAGAGACATCAATTTTATTTCTCTAGACGAATTTTTTCAAGCTTTCACTATTTTCGCTCTCAGATAGATCCAATAATGAATTTATATTTGTTGAATTTTCACAATAAATTAGTTTTTACGTTCATGCTCCGGTGAGTGTAACAGTGTAGTAGTGTACATAAAATATTTCTGACTTATACTTATGCACTCTTTTACCTTTTTTTCTCTATCACTTAAAATTTTGTTTTGTTTATTTATTTATTTTTTTCTTTTTTACGAGATTAATAGGTGCATACTTTTAGGTATATTAAAAAAAACTATATACTCTCCTTCTTGTTAGCCTTCCGCAATTGATAGAATTATCCGTGGTATAAGTTATACGGATCAGTGTCAGAGGGTGAGAAAACTGGGCACATGCGCGTCTCTCAAGCAGTACGTGTACCGCCTGCGGACAGCATCAGCCGTAAACGATAAATCACGGATTGCGAATTCATCGGTACTATACGGCATTGTCAATTATCGTCTCCCGAATTTACGTCGCGCATCGCTTGAAAACTATCACCCAACTGCAGGCTGTATTAACGCTAGTGGCTATTAATCTTCACACCCGTAACGAAGCGTGAACAATGCCGCGACGAACCACTCGTGTTTAACGGATCGACCCAAGATGGATTTCCCAAGATCCTCGTCACTTTTCAACGAGATAAAACGCGAAATTGAGGATACAAAGAGGAAGGTTTTGCCTCATGGACAATCTTAATACGTAAAAGATTCATCAACGTACCACTCGTGTTTAATGAATCGATTCAAGATTAATTTTCTAAAAGAACCTCGTCATTTTTCAATGGGACAAAATGTGAAATAAAAGATGCGAGGGAGTAGAATATGCTTCGTTTAAGATCTTATAGTTGAATACTCAAAAGAAACGTGGTATAAAATTATTTAGTACAGTGTGCAGGGGTTGAAATTATCGATGGACCAGGAGATGGAATTTTATAAGGGATACGAATATAGAGCCATTGGATTATTTCAAACGTATATTGTTTTGATTATATTGTGAGGAAACGAGAGAGATTATACTTTTTCTATACACTTGATTGCAAACGAGTTTGTAGTTAATCCAATTAGAATTATTGAATTAGTAATCATTGTTTTTCTTCCTGCTTCAGACTAATTGCTTAATGGTTGAATGTTTGGACATCGTATTTGTCGTTAACCAATTAGCAAATACACGGAATACAGTACGATCTCTCTTCGAGGATTACTTTGTTTTGAAGGACGAATCAGTCAGCCTTAGCGTAGTGGTATGTACCTTCGCTATGACATGGTAGTTGGTACAGCTGCAGCTACAAAGGGGTAATGAGACCAAATAGAATACTCCGTGAAGATGTTAAATAAAATGCGTGAAATGAAAAGGCACAAAGGCAGAGTGAAAAGTTTGGCCTCATTCAGTCACGAATAATAGGACTCGAGTGCGTCGAGCTTCCATTTGTGTTGACTGAAACGTGCTCAGCCTTTATTATCGGTATCCCAGGTAGAATAAAGAGAATCGTAATGCTCTCCCTTTAACTCCGCTACCGTTCCTCAGTTATTTTATACTCGAGAAATCGAAACTGACCGCATTTATCCAATTTTGTAGAAAGGACTTGGAAAGAAGCAACAAAAATCATTCATCCCCCCTCCCAGAGCGGTATCGTATTGCCCGACTCGCTTCTAGTGTACTTGATATTTTTATTCCCAACACTACTGCAAATTGATTTCGCAGATATTTGCTTGTTTAAAAAAAAAAGAAGAAAATACGACCATTTTGTGTTTAATAATTTAGTTCACGACTATTTTCAACGATTCTCTCTGGCAAGTTTTCACTTTGCACAGTTATAACCGACTGGATCGTGAAAGGTTTGGATTTGGTCAATCTGCGAATAATTAAAAACTACACGCGTATGTTTGGCGATTTTTTCCCATGAATTTCCCCAACGTGAAATACTATTTGTTGAAAGATATTAAATATCGAAATACTTTTTGAAATTCTGCTAGAGGTATTGGGTTTCCACCTTACTTTCAACGACCTCCTCGGATAGATTTAGCACTTTGAGAAGAAAGATTTTTCCAATTTTTTGGCATTGTATTGTATAGTGGAGGATCCTGTATAGGGTGACTAATATATCAGCGATGTGCACAAGCGAGATCACGTGGATGACAGACGTTTGAAAAATAAGAAATTCTTCGAGCAAAATCCATCCTCGGCACAACGGTTATGCTATAATGTTTAGCATTACGCGACACAAGACGATGCCAAGCTTATGGATACTCTCTCTCTCTCTCACTCATACTTTTCCAGCCACGTCATCGTCTCCCTTTTATTAACATAAATGCATCAGCAAAAAATATCGATGCTTACTCTTATACGTAGTCTCACATGAAGATCCTAAAATAACAAAACTCGACATGTTACGTGAATTCTTGGTAAACTTGTCCATTAACATTGCATATACCGCTAAAAATTTTGTCTACTTGTGAGGTACGATGAAAAAGAAGAAAGCTTATCTTGCTTTTTTACTTACAGTTTAATGTACTTGGCTCCGCCGAGGGTAACTTAAGTATTTTTCCATCGTGGGACTGACGTGTGTTGGATAAGGCTAAGCTTGCAATGTCAAGGATATCGGACTTGAAAGAAATCGAGTGACAAAGTTTTCATATCGGTTCAAAGTGAAAGTTTGTCAAACAGACTGATCTCATTGCAAAACCAATAAGGAAACGTAATGATAAAAGCATCAAGGCGGCTCTCGAATTTCTAAGAGGGAGAGGGAGGGAGAGAGATGGATGATAAATAGGAGGATAGGAGGGGACAAGAGAAGGTGAAAAGGTGCTGAGCACTTACTTACTTACTACTTACTCGACAGAGGAAGCTTCAAGCGGAAAAGCTTACCATCAGCAGCTCGCTCATTCAAGTATTGACAGAAAGACGATTTAGACCAACGTATATGCTTTGAACCGCAACGCCAAAACGTCTATCCGATGTATTAAACACAGTAGTCCTCTTGCTCATGTTCTATGAAAGCTGGGATTTCTGTCCAGCAGAGGAAAGCCCCCGAAAATCAATAATGCATTAAAGTGTCAAAGGAAATCTAGCCTCAGTTGCGTCAAATAACCATCCGAATTAGTCTGCCTTAACAACGTAATATAAAACTTTCTCCTATTATCGGACAAAAATGATAATTTCAGTTGAATTTTCATGAAACAATGTTCGCCAAAAATTCCTTGGAGCCATAACGGCAAAAGAGTTGTAAGATAGAAATTAAGTGGCAATTTATGAATCGTTGGTGTACGAAGGATGAAATTATCGAGTAAAATGAGTCGAACGTATATGACAAGGGCTTATCGTTTCAAGATTCATCAGGATAGATATAGTTCGATTAATGTCAACGCTGCAGGTTACCAGAAACCGCTTGATGATACTCGAAGCCCTTCCTGCCCTTTGACCCTTTAAATATCAATACAGGGTCATTCTGCGTCAGGCCATAAAATTTTCATCGAGCCACGAGCTTTCGGATCCCTCGAGGAAATAATTTGTACATTGAATAATTTTGTATTTTGGCTCGCCGAAAATTAGGGATCGAGCTGTGGATACACGGTGTATATATATATATATATCTACGTAGACCGCATGTACACACATGTACGGAGTACACGTGGATACTTAGATTAGACGAGACTGGGAATTACCGGTAAGCCGATGGCTGATGGCTCATGTTTATAACCTGCAACGTGCACGTGCAAGCCAAGCGTTATCTGCCGATCCTGAAGGGCTCGAGGAATTTCTGGAGGTGGCGCGCACTTTGATCCTTGCAACGATCGATACCGTTATCGCTCACACCGACAACATCCGCTATTCTCAGAATCCGGATAAGCGTAATACTACACGTCCTCCATAACTTATTTCGAAACCTATCAAAACTTTTATAGCTGGCTTTTTTTTACCGCCGCGTAGTCTTCTATAATACGCGTCTCGGGGGATAGAGGGAGGGTCGATTCTTCCGCGAGATCCTAATAAATCCTTGAATTTTTCAAGCGAGCCCAATTACCAACTTTCACGTCATTACCGAGTGAAAAGTTGAACGGTATTAGCAGGGAGATGATCGGATGATCTTGCGCTCAGCTGACGAGCAGGAATAATTTTCTCATCGACAGGATACTTTTCTTTATCGTTCGCTCTTCCAGGAAGAGTACACTGGTCGAGAGAGACTTTTACTTGGCAAACTGCACGGAGAGACTCTAAAGTATAAGAAAATGAGGAAGTAGGAAAGGAGGAGGAGGAGGGGGAGGAGAAAAGAGAGGGGGAATAGAGTCAGAGATCTCTGGTTAGAATTGACAGTCGATCGATAGTATAACACGAAGCCTGGGTGAAATTAAACGAAACAGGAGGACCGTCGAGAAGTAGTGGTGGAGGGGGAAGGGGAGGGGAGGGGGTGAGCCCATCGAAATCCTCCATCCCGTTGCTTCCGCAGTGTTTATTTGCTTCCGTTACTCCATTGGTCTCACCGGTAGACACTCGTTCCCATTTTCACCGCTTTGAGCATCCACTCCTCCCAACCCTCCCCTCCCCCCCCCCCCTTCCTCTCATCCTCCTCTCCTCAACGCCACAGTAGCAAAAAGAATATACACATGCACACACCCCTCGCTTATCTTGCGACTATCCAAACGTTTATCGACAACTGCTTTCATGAAGAATTAACGCGCTTGTCTACCTGCCTACTTGCTTGCCTTTAATCTTTCTATATAACCCCTTCGTAATCCTCCGGAAACCGAAAAATTCCTCCTGTTCTCCTAAAGAATTTCACGGTACATTAAAAATATTCGGCCAGATTATTCCATCGCGAGCTTTGGACATGGGAGTATTTGCAGAGCTTCACGACTTGTCGAATCATATACTCTGGAATTCGTAATCAAGAGCAGACAGTTTTGGACCAACCGATGCTATTTGTTCAATCATGGGATTTCGAGGGACTATTTTTATCGACATCTTGCACAGTGATGGATTCGATTAGATGCCATTGGACAAACGAACTCCGGTAGAGCCTCGTTTTGTCTCAACGGTACTTTTTAATTCATTAATGCACTCCACGGATGTTTGTCTCAAGCAATCAGTAAGAGGATTGTCGTTTGGTACAAAGCTGAAAGTGGCATTCCATTATAAAAGACGAGTCTTTTCCTCATTCGAGTACGATTAACTAATAATGGAAAGGGATGGGAAATAAAAGAGTTTAGGGAAAGAGAAGCGGAACGCTTCAATGGCTGTCTTTGACTTGCAATTAGCGATTGGACGAGTCGAGGATCTCGAGATATACGAGAGCTTTAGTTCATCATTGTTTTTGACATTTGGCTTCTCTCTGCTAACACGCATCAAATCGAACTTCCTTGCATTTATGATGCTATTGTCGGTGGCAATTACCATTGAAAGCCAGGCAAGACCCTGGTACGATAAACCATCAAGGTATATACACTTAGGATTGTTAAGTCCCACGTCCTTAGATATCCCACCAAATGAATAAAACAATCGACAAGGAACCCATGTATAAATCGACATTCTCTTTTATATATTACCAGTTCAGATATATTTCACCTTCTTGCCCATTCAATAATTTCTCTAGCCTGTTGAAGTAATAACAATTTGTAGACTGTTAATCTAGAATGGATAGGTATAAGTCGATCCTGCAGAATAGCGTAATCGGAAGATCCCTTGGATTCGTGGTAAAACGAATTTGAATGTTTCAGTTCTATCTTTATCCCACAATATTTTCAATGTAAACTGCGGGCTCTGGGTTTGCTTCAATTTTTACCATTTTTTTATGACATTTATTAAATACTTTTAATGACAGAAAAACTTCATTATTAATCGTTTGTTGCGAAAAGCTACAAAATGATTGCGAATGAAACGGGCTGCACTATATAGGGTTCAACAAACGTGTTTCTAAAATCTAGTAATCTTCTCGCAGAACGAGTCTGAAATTTGTTAACTTTTAACGTAATCATTCCTTTGCACGTTTTTCCTTTATAACTGCTGTTAAATTACGTTCAATTTACAAGTGTATTTTTAAAAAGAGCGTATAGTAATATGTACAGTATAATTTAGTTTGGTACGTAGAATTGGGGAGAATGGGGAAGTGGATAGGTGGAGTCGCGCGAATTGGAGAAGAGAGGATAGAAAATGGTGGTGGAGCGTTCGAGTCTTGGGAGATTTGAGAAAATAAACTGTGGCGTTTAAGAGTCTTTGGGGAGAGTGTTGGCCCTCCTATCGATTAGGGAAGAATGAATGGAACGAAAGAGTGGGAGGGAATGAAGGGACTGACAATAAGAGTGAGACTGGGCCGAGACCGGGATCGTGGGACTGCTTTCTCGCAGAGTTTACCCAGGGCGACAGATAGAGTAAAGATGAAAGGGAAGCGGAGTAATTACGTTTGGCCGTGGCGAGACTTTAATCTTCGATTCTGAAGGTGACGGAAACCGGCGAGAGAAAAAGTAGCAACTCCTCGCCAGTTGAGAAAAGAAAAAAACAAATTTCACATTTCACCAAGCTATTCCTACTTCTTTGTTCCGAAACTTTACCCATTTCGATATGAGACCCCTCTCACACCTCTTCCAACCTCTATGCCAGCACGCACACACCATTGAACCAAAAATTGCCCACTTCGAGGCTTATCAGATGCTAACGAATCGCCATCGATTTCTGGCGCGTATTGTTAAACTTCTCAATGACTCCTCACAGAATTCTATCGGCATCCAAATCGAGATATGCCGGAACTCGCGCCACTTTTTCTATTCCAGCTCGGAACTCGAATATTCTCGTCCTGCAACGTACGCTTCGGTTGAATATGTAGGGGAGGGGGAGGGAGAGGTGGGGGGGGGGGGGGGTAGTTGGAATGTAAACGTTTACACTCACGTCCATCCGGGAGAAAAACCTGTAAATATCTTGCTTATATCGCTTCGTGCCCCCTCGAGATTTATAAAGCCGACAAAATTAATAGAAAATTGTGCTAGAAAATAAAAATTACCGCAAGTATTTACTATACGACCGTGTGTACAGAAGCGTGAAAATTAGTCGAAGCTCGGCGGTCAATTTGCGGTGTAAGATATCGCACCAGAGTTGGTGGAGTTTATAAACTTTGGGGTGCCACGATAACGTCTATCTGTGTGAACCTAGTCACACACACTTATTACATGGATACGTTTATTATGGCCCGCTTCGTTTAAGCCAACGGACTCTCTCTCTCTCTCTCTCTCTCTCTCTCTCTCTCTCTCTGCGGTAATAATCTTTTTTCTAAAAAAAGAGAGAGAGAATGTAACAAATAAAGTACTGTTCTGAAATAATTAACCAACGGTAATTATCGAGAATATAATTACAGCCAGTTTCATTATTATTTTAATGAAAATTCATCCAATAAGTTTATGTACATATATACATTTGTCGATAGTACGACTAATTTTACTCGGTAAAAATCGACTCCAGTCAGTTCGAACGAAAGTGAAAATCATGGGAGAAATAAAGGAAGAAAAAATAGAAGGTAAAGTGGAAGAGGAGAAAACGGTTGCTAGTTTCTTTGAGCGAATGGTGCTTGAGATATTTTTGTGCATGCAGAGGGGCTGAGGTGAGGGGGCTTTAAGGGTCCTTTCTGACGGTTCCTCGCAGTGGCGGTTCACGAGTGCACTCTCGGTTACTCATCTCGTATGAAACACAGAGTGAAAAGCTACGAGTGTAAAGGGGGTGGGCGGTCGGCAAAATCTGCCAAGATTTACGTGCTCGGAATTCCCGCATGAATAGCCTGGCTGCAAGAAATACTTGGAGCTTCGCGTTGGTCGTGCGCCGTTCTCGTATATGTAAAAGCTGGCAGCACGTCGTTCTTTCGGATCAGAGGCATTTCCCGCGAGAGAGCCTCCATTCGAATTAACGCAGAAGCGAACGCTCAAAGGAACCACAACACTCACCACCACAGCTACCGCTATACCAAAAGCAACCCACACCCTCTCTTTTCACATCTTCCAGCCCGACACTTTGAGAAACTCAAGTATCGTTGGTCATTCGATATGAGTTATCTATATACAAAATGCTCGATTAAACTAATGAAATTTTCACCTCGTCAAGGCTTCAAAAAAGTCGTGCTTCGTCATTAGCCTAATATATAGTGATGTGTAACGTATATTCGTATATACAGGTTGAGTTCTTTTCATATGTTTCATCACATTAATAACTTTTTTTATTATCTATATTATTAAAAGAATTCAAACGAATGTTTTATGGCTTCGAGGGGTAAAACACTATGTTATATATTATTTTCATTTTGAAGCGTTATTTTAAAATTATAAGAAAATCAATTTGAGGTTTTTAAATGGAAAACCTTTTATATATTATTATACATATTCTTTTATCTGTGATCTTAAGAATTATCATATCACTGTATCGATTTATCTTGTCATTTAGTCTCTCTCCAGATATTTCAGTTTGAAATTATATATAAATGTGACTGACTGAATTATAATGTATATACATATATGCACGCTTAGTCGCTCACTTGCTAATTATTTCAAATCAATATATATGTTTAAGGTTTCATAAACTGAAATGAGATAAATTAATATAATATTTTGGAAAGCTCTTGTAATTAAGATTTACTGCAAGAATATATAAAAATTTCTAGTGTTTTCTATTTAAAAAACACAAATTGATCTTCGTGCATCCTAGCTTCCAGTAGACTTTTAAGGTCAAACGAATAGTACAATTTTTTTCTCTTTCAAAATCATAAAACATTTATTTAAAGAAATTTTTTGGTAAAATCAATAATAGATTACTTATTAGGGGTGGAACATTAAAGAGACTCGCCCTGTATCTATATTTATCGTCGGACCGAAAGTAAACAATTATAGTCCTACAAAATTTGAAACAAGCTAGCAATATCCGGGATCATTTCCAAAGCTCACTGCGCGTATTATTGAGCTTTTCACAGAGTTTCGGCAAATATTTCGAGCAACAGAGTTAAAACTGTAGTGTTTCCATTGATTCATTCGTCTGCTATGTCGCTATTTGATCAGGTCAATATATATAGCGTTGCTCGATCCTATATTCTAATGACTAATTTTCAAACTTTTCAATGGCCTACGTTATTTCAATCTAAACAAAATTTTTGCCTAACTTTTCCCGAACGAGGTCGCAAAGGTCAGCTGTACATTTTAATTATTAAATAGGGTATAAGCGGGTTGCTTCCGGTCGTGCTTGACTCCTCTTCCGGTTACGACCATGGTTGAATATACATATATCATTCTGTTGCAAAATTAACTCCTCATCTTCCATGAAGCCCCCAATATGAGAAAACTTTCATTGATGAACGAGGGCTCGAAAAAATGTTTTAAATTTCCATCATGGAAATTGGAGAACATAAAATTTTGTTTTTAAGAAAACTGTCTCGAGAGCAGCAAGAAATGTTATTTCTGGACACCGACAACTAAATTCCGAGACCGAGATATTCGTTTGTAGGATTGATAGGCTGCTAGGATTGATGGTTGGTTCGCGCGAGTAGCAATGAGGAATGGACAGAGAGAGAGAGAGAGAGAGAGAGAGAGAGAGAGAACTGTGAATCGTGACCGCGTTAGCCGTTGATTCCAGCCGAGCTCCTAATGCAAACGTAATCTAGTGAAGGTTAGCCAGGCAGCCGCTGCTTTGTAGGCAATCGGTGGTGTGGAATTAATTTCTCCTACCCACTCCCCCTTTCTCTCACCCGTCTTTGCAAGCCCCGCGGACCGTCTGGAACTTTACAATGTTATCATCCAAATTTCTCAACGCGTTCCATCCTACTCCAGCCTCTCAAACTCGATCAAGGGAGCACTAATCTCCGGAATATCAATCTCTGCAGCAGAAATTTATTCGCAGTCCTGCTGAGCTCTTGGCACGATTTCTCTGCCTGTGGTTCATTCGGGCTACGCTCACTTTCGACTACTCTTATCCGTTCAACTCGCTCCTGTTGATCGATCGATTCCAACTGACCTCTTTCGCGCGTTAACCGAATATAACTAAGACAACTTTTTTCCACCAAGAGAGTAAAGTTTCACTCGGTCTCGGTGCAGAAATGCCTCGGCGAACAGATTTCCTCCCTCTCGAGTCCCGTCGGACTTGCTACAGATTAAACTTACGACCAAACTTATAAACGCTTTGTGTTTACCATCAAACGCGACGTGAGATTCTGCAGTGAGCAAGGCTTAGTCACATAGCGGACTATTAGATTCTTTTTTTTCTTTTTTTCAAAGTTCTTCGAGGAATCGTGCAGGCAGTACCAGCGCGCTACTTCAAGTTTCCATGCAGATTATCATGTTATTTGGTTTCTCTCCGAGCCAGTTTCCTCGTTCACACAATAATTCTTTCCTCAGGATTATCTATATAATTAATAATCGTTCTATTGTTAGAATTATGTTTTGATTTCTCTTCATTTGAGTAAGCAATAGCGAGAGCTGTTAAAATACAGTTAAACTAAAATATTTCATCTGGTATATTGGTATGTATGTATGTACTCTGCAATTTTATTACCTACATTCATTTCTTTTTAACGTGATTATTCATTTCAAACGTTCATCTTTTTGTCGCGATTTTTTAGTATATTTTTTCGCTTTTAACAATATTTCATCATTCATTTATTCAATTATACACAAAACGGGATTTTTATTGTTTCAGATTTTTAGCATGTCTGACTAGTACGGTATGTATCTTGAATACGTTCGTATTATACACTCCCTTTCCCCTTCCAGCATTCCCGATTGATTTCAACGGGCTACATATAGATCAGCTTTGATTTATAGCTTATCGCTCTCCATGAAGCTTCGGTTGAAACTTTTGTTGGCCGCAAATCGCCCGTAGCTACGCGTATAAAAAATCAAGCCATAATAGATTTCCACCTTTTTTACCATTGAATTTTTGCTCAACTTTTCATCAGCTATAGATTATCTGGATCCTATACGATTGTTTCCATTATCGCTGTGACGTTCACCAATCGAATTGTCATATACGAGTTGAATTACGACGACATTTTGCATGAGTTAGGGAAGGCTTGCGCAAGGACACGTGCGTTTCAGAGAACTTTGCTCGCGAAAGAAAATCATGTTCGTAGCGTTGGATCTCAGTGGCAAATGGTATTCGAAACTGCGAACTGGAAAGAACTTAAGGACGTGACCTGTAAAAAATGGAAAGTACGATCGAGGGGAAGCCTATATATATATATATATATATAGAGAGAGAGAGAGAGAGAGTGGGGAGGATGGTTAGCGTAAGATAGCATATAGTATAGTAAATGTGGGAGATAGGGGGTTGAAACAGCATTGTTATGATAAAGGGAGAAGGGTGATAAGGAATTTGCAAAAGCGAATGAGAAAGCTCGTGGTTTAAACTCGAACTCACAGTCAGTTTCAGGTTTCGATGCATCTCATTATGAAAATACGACCTCCACTGACTCTTGAAAATTATGCTGATGTTATGCGCTGCTATATACACCACCTCCTCCTGCCTCCTTCGGTACTATAGATAATTCTAAATACATCCAAATCTTGATGTTAAAAAGCACTGAGGAAAATCAATGTCTTTTGCAGGATTTCGAGAATGAATTGAAAAGAAGATGAGCCAAACGAGCAGGACTTCCTTATGCAGCTGTATATTTTTAGTAGGGGAAATTTGCACTATCTAGCACCCCATCTGTAGTTATATAGCTGTGACACTAAAGTTCCCACAGGAGAGGCGCTCTTAAACGGAATTATAGCGACGACGACGAGTGGCGTGCGGTTCTACATCGAGACATGAATTACGGAGCTGGAAAACGAGACCACTAAAAATCTTCCTTTCTCTCTCTCTCTCTGAAACGACGATGCGTCGCGTCTCATGGATTCACGCAGAAACATGAGAAGACCACAATTAGATCTATATAAGACTAATTATGGTAACACCAAGCATACGAATTCCCTGCTAGCTTTACAATTGAAACACATTTCTAGTATTATTATAATTACCCGAAGCCAACCACTAAAAACGTGTATCGTTAATGAAAAGTTACACCCAACTCCCGTGTTGCACAAAACAAGTGTAATAATACGATGGGTATCAATTAACACAGGAGCAAAACTGAAGAAAAACTCCCAAACAGTTGTGAAATCGTATACGCTGTGGGAATGTTTCAGAGGCTAAACTCACAATATAATTATGATAATAACAAATTATCTTGTTCACAATATTCCAATAAATGAAAATTTTATCAAAATCGATCATTATTGTAGTTTTTCGTTTCTTCCCGTTACGATGGGTAACCCATTTAGCACAATAAAATGTATTATTTAATCAACGTCATTGGCAAGAAATGGAATTTCCTGCACAACTATTGGGCAAAGTTTTCATCAATGAATCCATTACAATTAAGTGGATCTGCAGAATGGGGAGGATATTTTGTCGTCGTTACAACTGCAGTATAAGGATTTAAATCTTTTGATGCAGGAGGATCGAGTATTCGAAATGGGAGGGGGGGGGGAGGGAGGGAGAAGAAAGAGATGAAACAGTGGGAAAATGAGGGAAGAAAGGGGGATAGCAATTAGCAGAGTGAAATAAATTAGCGTTCGTTTGAAACTCGTTCCGGTTGCTTTAAGAGCCGAGAATAAACATCCGTAGCAGTGGGTAGTCTGGTTAAATGACGTTTGGGATGTGACAAGAGTTGGAAAAGTTGTCGAGCGACAGTATAGTAGCAGCAGCAAAGCACGTGCACTTTAATCGGCTTGATATCGGAGCAGACTTGTGTGGGAAAGCCTTAACCAGTAACAGCAGCAGCCGTGGAACTTGCGCCGAGCGATGAATGCAAGATGAAGCTGGGCAAAACTTTGACGTCTATTAACGATTTAGCCGTTCGTACACCAAAGGGATTTATGGTAACGCTTTTTCCCCCCACGGTAGGTATGTACTATACAAAAGGGTTCCTTCCGCCAGCGCCCGGCCTCACCGGCCCAGACTGCTTGGCAGTTGTCGATGAATTATCGCGAGTAAATAGCGTGTACTATCGATCGACTTTTTATTTATCGTACCGATCGATCTTTCAGCCGGCTGCAAGCCGCAGAAACGAATTTTCTTGCAGGAGCAGCATTTTTCATCGGTAGCCTCACTAATTGCCGGAAAACGGTAGCGTACCTTAATGCTGTTACAGCTTTTTAACTGAGAAAACTATTTAAACAAAGTAGGGAATTTTTCGTAAGAAGATTAACGCGAAGAATAATCCGAACGACTAGATAAAATTTAATAAGATTGATGTTTCGATTAATTTTAGAAACGCTTTCGTTTGATTCATTCTTGATCAATCATAACGATTTCAAAGAATCGTTAGAAATATTCGATATGAAGAATCCAGGACAAAAGGAGTATTCGATGTAAATCTCAGTTGTGTATAATTCGATTTTTTATCGAAGCTTGTTACACGTGGACTATAGGCGAGAGCCTTGTACCTTGGGATATTTGTTAATTTTTCTTAAGACAAAATGAAATTTCCAATTAAACAAATAAAAGCTTTGGTACATTTGAAACCTAAAGATAAGTATAGTGTATATCCATAAAATGAAAACATACAAGAATTTTAATAAATTAATACTTTCTGTAATTTGTAGCAACTGAAATTTAAACAAAATTCTCCCAAGGTACAAGGCTCTCTCCTATGTATGTGTAAAACTATATATTTATAAATAAAACGTGTTGTGTAACATTGGGATTTTTCAAGAAATGGCTCATGAGGCATAATTACGACCAACATACCTACGTAGCTTATTTATTCATAATGATAATTTTGATACATGGTGGGCTGCAAGTAGTCCAACTGTGAAAAAAGATTTCGACGAACGTTACAGCATGGTGAATTAACATGACCCATGCAAACAGAAAAAATATTAGCTGGCGTTTAATCTTCGCATACATATATATATATATAGTTCATGCTTGCAAATACTAAAAAATGCTAGCTCGTACTAACGTGTCTGGTCAATTAAAGTTGGCATTCAATTTTAAACCGCTTCTCAAACTCTTTTTATTTTTCATTAACTTTGTGTGTTTGTCCATATCTCTCACTGTCTTTAGCACTTTCTTCAAGTTACGGATCATCCAGGTCTCTCTCTCTCTCTCTCTCTCCCTCTCTCTCCCTCTCTCTCCCTCTCTCTCCCTCTCTCTCCCTCTCTCTCCCTCTTTCTCCCTGTTTCTCCCTCTTTCTCCCTCTTTCTCCCTCTCTTCACTGTACACGTAAAAGCTGTGATTCGAGGTGTTTCCCATAATTTCTACGTGAGATTCCATTCTCTCTCCGGTATAAACCACAACCTTCCACGATGTTATTATTTATGCGCTATGTGCCGCGCGTACCGCGCACCATAATCTTCCTCTCTTCTATTTTTTCACTCGCCCCCGCTTTCCTTCCATACCTTTAGCGATATATCAGGCATTTAAAAAGCTTTTAATTATACACTAGTTTTAATTCATTTTAATCAAACTTAGCCCCGAGTTTCCGTCATATTTTTTCTTCATATTACCCGGAATTAACCGGTTTATCATTATTACGTCTTTATTTGCCAGTCAACCTACCGTGCTTGTAACATGCACGATATAAGGGAGAGAGAATTTCTGAGAGATTGTAATTGACGACATTTATTCGAAGTGGCATAATTTTTAGCGACAATGTAAAACGGGTTATCGGATACGTGTGGGAACACAGCGCAACTTGTCGGAATTTCAAGAACGTCGTGTTTGGTAAGGATCATAATGCGCTTTTCGGAAATTGTCCATAAAATTGACTACTGTTATTTAGTGCATTTCGCCTGGAATATCGCGATCCTCTCATTAATCGTGAAACGTCCGACGTCGATAAATCAACGGATTTGTGTGAAAAATCACAAAAAAGATCCTAGTAGTTACACAGCTTAGAATAGAGACTAGTTTGCAAAAGGAATATTGAGAGATTGACGAATATGAAATTTCCTTCAGAGAAACTATAGCTTCTTTCTAAGTTTTATCACAAATTAACTGATGAAATTAGCAGAAAACTCGGAGCAAACTGTCGCTATTGTTTATTCTTGCAAAAACATTTGAATCTGTGCAAATAATAGCACCATCAGGGACTGCAAATAAACGTATGCGGAAAGACTGGAGTACAGAGGTACATACTGGAGGTAAACATCTCGGACAGGTGAGAACAATATCACACTTTTCATTATCGCTATTTCACTTTTCCACTTATGACTCATGCGGTCCAACTTGCATAAAATTCCAATTCAAGCTTAAAGGAGTGACGCACCACGCGTTATTTCCATTTATTTAATTTCTCAGCAAACTTGTAGAGGTATGTCGTCGTATGCGTTGTACAGTTTGCTTAAAAAGTTGCAGCTGCAAGCTGAGAAAAGTTTGCGCGGAAAATCTTGTAGAGCGCGAAACGCAGCGTGACGAAAAAAGCACGACTACGAAGCTCAATAAATTTCGTCGACATGTACGAAATAGCTTAGTCTTTCCATAGCTCTCTCCTTCTCCTTGTCCAACGAATTCCGGAAATTCCTCTATAAACTTTCTACAGCGGATCGTAGCTGGAAAGAATCCTGTTCTTACTCATTTCTCACGTATATGATCCTTCACCTGTGAGAATTGTAAAATTATCGGATAAAAATTTGCCCGATATCGAAACGTCGCCAGCTTTTGACTTTGGCACCTCGCCTAGCTTTTCTCTTATTGATTAATTTTAAGATAAAAAAAAAGAGGAGAAAATGGTGCGCTTGGGTTAAAATAGCGCGATCGCGGTCTCGAAGGAATAGAGGGAAATAATCGATGGGAGAAAGCACTTGGAAAGTGCCATAATCCGCAAATGGCACTCGATTCGATCGACAAAATAGCGTGGCATGGCAGTATAACCGTTCGTGGAATCGTGGTAGATGCCTCGAGAGAAGGATAGAAGGAGGGGGTGGGGGTTAAATCGTCGGATCGTTAAAGGAGCGTTGGTTGACTCATTTCGGCTAAAGTGAGAGGTGCTCGTTGCACGAAGGAGCAAAGGAGAGAACTAGACCGGCCAGACTGCCGTAACTAAGCACACTATTTCGAGCAATCCCGTTAGTTAGTAGGAGCATCACGTCGAGGATTTATCTTGGACTGTGAACGGCTTAAGAGGGTGGCTGAGCACCTCCTGACCCCGACCAGGCCTGGTGACCTAACCTCAATCGCGCATACGTGGACGTAAAGACGAGAAGAAGAAGAAGACGAAGAAGAAAAAGAAAAGAATACTCTACTTTAGAAGAGGTGTTTCGTGAAACCCAAACACACGCACCTTATCCCTTCCTTCTCCTTCACCCTCGTATATATCCCGACGCTCTCACTCGACTCGACTTTTGTAAATTCTTATTCCACATCACCGACCACCGATAACTCTGTCCCTGCTGAATTATTTACGACCGGATCTACTTGTTTAATGCTTATATTAATGTATATACTCCTCTCGTCTTTCTTCCTTACGAGAATGTACTCTAACTTGAAAATTATTCAAAATAAATTCAAATCAATTTCCTCTCACTTTATATACCCTTTTATTTCTTAGTTTAAATAATTGCTTTACATATTATTATAGAAACAGTACATAGTATTTCGCTATATATTTAACAGGAGACTCTGCATCTTAACATAATTCGGAATCGTTAACGCGACCAAATGGAAAAGTAAAGGTAGATGCATTTAAAAAGCATATTACCTGCTCTTATCGAGCTTTAGATTTATGCGTTATTCGGTATTCCGTTCTATTTTATGAGGACGATGAAAAAACTGCCGTTCTATTATATATACTGTGTACTGGAGGCTGAGGCTGCAGGTTCGTGGGTGCAGGTGAACGTTTCAGGGAATGAGGGATTAGGGGGTAATACTGGCTGTGGGATTTCAGTAAACAGTCAGGACAGCCGCTTTCACCTTTTTCCAGTCGTAGCGCTCAGCAATGGCTCGTCAAACGTTGGGGTCGCAGATTTAAGGCTGGCTACGCGATATGTTTAAAAGAATATCCCAAGGAACGCTCGGTTTTCTCGAGGAAACCAACCCACGTCTACTTGCTAGGCAGACGGCATATTCGCTTGTCCTCGGCCACCATCTCAACCCTGTCAACACTGATTCTCCTCGTTAATGACGTCACTACGTAATACCCCATTCGTATTACCGCAATAAATAATTCTACGACTAGATCCTTGCCAACTCAAAATCCGATTTTTCCTGAACGTAAGCCTCTCCCATTACCGTTCGACGAAAGTAACGCTGGTATAGTAAGAACGAGAACATTGATTCGCTCAAACGTATATAATTTATGCTTCTTCCTCATATTGGTGATAAAAAAAATGCCATACAAAGGATCCAGAGAGATTAAAAGGATGGTAGATTTTTAGCTGGGTTCTCTAGTTCAGAGGACATTTATATAGCGCACAATTTTTAATAAGACTTAAATCCGATGGGAGCTCGTAGAATATTCGAGCGCCATTTGTCACCGAGCAGTGGCAGCAACGAGGAAAAGCAGGGAAAGCATTCTTAGCAAGGATTACGCTCTCGAGTGATTTCATGCAAGAATGCCATAAATTCTTGGGGCTTGAAAAGCAGCGAAATGCCGGGGCAATTTGGTGGACGCTCGCGTAATGAGGACGGCGTAAGGAGAAATAAATAAATTCGATGAGACGCGCGGGAGAGTTTCGCGTGTGCTCCGGTATAAAAAGGATCCTGGTATTTTTCCTGATAGATGAAAAATAATTTGAGGGAAAATGGGGCATAAAGATGGATCGTGTGTGTGTGTGTGTGTGCTTGGGAAGCAATAGAGTGTGCGTCTATTTATGTATGTGTATATATATATACCGCAAGGGAATAAGAGACAAATTGTTGAGCAAATAGAACGTGTTAATTCTGACAGATAAGGATAAGAGAGGTGGGGGGAAGGGAATAAGCGATTGGTAGTTATAACCGGTACGTGTTCGTACCTAATAGCCAGATTGGTGACTGGAGTGAATTAAGTTTAAGCTAGCGGCATTGGCGTTCGTTAGCCTTTGTCGTGGCAGCGTCGTCCTTGCATTGGTCCTTTCTAGACGAGGCCATTAACTCTGCTCATCTTACTGCTGTAAAGTACAATTGTTTCAACGCTAATTTTACCATCCCTCTCCCCGTTTTCCCCGCTTCTAACAACGCGTCTCCTCTGTACCACGAGGAAAATGCGCGATGACAAAATTCCCCTAGCTTTCCTGAATTACGAGGTAAACCCAGCTGAAATGCATTTACAAAGCACTCGAAAGCAGTGAAATCCCTCGTTTAATTAAATTTGTCCTCACTGAAATATTTTTCAAATATGTTAAGGCTACGAGAGCATTTCTTCCTTGCTAATGTAACGAGATGTCGAGCTGAAGCGTGAATTTGGCTCTTTGCAAATATATTTACATTGCTCGATGATAAGACACGGAGTTTCTACTATATATATATATATATACATATATATATATATATATAGGTATACCAAGCTTAGAAGCCAGTACAATTTACAATTAAACTCGATATTCTTCAATAACGAATGAACTTTATATTTTTCTTTGACCATACGATATATCTGGTAATATTGATGTATATATATATGGAAGACAAAATGTGAACGTTTAGCCAGGACTGGCCATCTATTATGCTAATGAAATCAGTGTCAGAGGCCAAAACTGATGAGCTTTATCGAATTAACGCTGGAAGAGTTCCTACTTAACGCTGATTATCCTGATTATCGATTATCCTGGCGCTCCTGGCACGTAGGGTCAACGATCCCTCGTCTGCTAATCAGTTTGATCGATATGCGAGGGTCGATTAAAACCGTCTGTCGTGACTGATTTATCGTTTTCACTACAGTTTATCCCTGTTGGTAAATCTCGACGATCCGGTCAGTTCTGCTTTCGGTGCAGCATGAAAATATTTTTTTTACCCTTTGATTTCGTTGAAAATGCTGTAAGAGAAGTTCGCTAAAAGCTGCGACATTTTTTCGTCGACGAATCGATGCAGGTGGTGGTGCAAATCATCCAAGAGTCCTCATCTCATGCACAATCGCGATTGACACCCTGGTGAATTCTACTGGATATTACATCCGTGACAAGCAGCGAAATCTATTTCTCGCTGCAGCACTGTCACAACCATTGCTCTCCGCTCTTCGATCCAACCCTCGCACGGTTTTTCACGCGAATAACACTTTCTTCGATATTATTTACTCTGTGGAAATTCAATAAGCTTTCGCCTAATTCCGCACCGCAAAAAATTATCGAGACAATTATTTTTCGATTCTAAATACTGGATTCCATACGAGTAAAGAGAAAAGAAAAACAGCGAGTCGAATTAGGAGAGTCATGGGTGGACAGAGATAACCGCTCCGCTACGATGAGACTTGTAGGCACCCCTTATATATATGGTATATATATTATACAATATATATATATATATATAGAAAGTTCAATGCGAAAGGAGAATCAAAGGGAACTCGGGTGAAGGAAGAATTACGAGGTAGCGGACAGTGTTGAGAAGATAAGACAATGCTGAAAGAGGACAGAAAGGGGATAAATGGTGAAAGGAGGGGGGGGGGATGAGGTATTAGAAGAAACATTGGATTTTTGTGGAAAAAGGACAAGACGCTTCCTGATCGGAAAGGGCACTTTCGGTATTGTAAGCCTGGATATCCTTATCAAGGGCCATCCTCTTATCTGCTTCAAACTCGGATGATCACGCGGCACGGGAAGCTTTGAAAAAGCAATCGTGTTACATTTTGCCGAATTCGCGCCATACGTTACCACATTTTTTCCCCTCTTTCTTCCACCCCACATTTTTAACCGTTCACCTCGTTATTCTTTCAATATCCTACACAAAAAACAGAAATTGCGCGCGTATCGAATACACCGGGAATGGACGCAGGGGTCGAGTGATAAAAAAAATCCATTCTAGGAAATTCCTTAATTTTGTCCAATATCTCGATAATTAACCAATCGTATCGAAAGGCAAAAAAATGCTGAGGAATGGAGAAAAATCATGAGAAATTTGTGAAATGGCAGATATAAATTATGTTGGCCTGTCAGGAGGATCTTGGGGGATTAAATTTATTCTTGGATTATCGCGCGCGGCTCTCCGGTCAATCCCTTCCCTTTAAAAAGCACGGGGGGATGGGAAGCTTTATATTAAAATCCGTCGACCGTATACGACCAAGCGTGGTATGGTGGTCGATAAAAAAGATTCGAATTTCAAGAAGGGAGCGGCGATCGTGCACAAAATTTGTCGACGATTACCGGCCATTCGTCCCGATCCCTTATCTTTTATTCGTAGATGATCGACGAGCCAGCCTTTATTTCACGAACCCCGCGATTATTTAATTCGCACCATTCGCACTGCTACGGAAAATTGCCAAAAGAAAAAGAAGTGGAAAAACAAAAGGATTTCACGCTGACCGTGAGAATCGCAAAAATTATTGCCATCATTTTTCACACTACGTGTAAATAAAAAAACAATGGCTAGTGAGTTTTGACGAACGCTGCAAATTGCAGAGCGTACGCGTGTATATCCGTGTTTATACACGTATACAAACATCAGATTATCAATATTTGAGCGAGCCCGTATGCTCGCTCGAAATATTTTCAAAAATACAATTGCACGAGGCACTCCCCGATTCTTAGTTAATTAACGAAAATTGCTATCACGGTTGCGTAGGAGTAAATTACCTGTCTGGCTGTATGGATGGTTGCGTTGCGCGTGTATACCTGAAGAAACATATACAAGACGCTCTACCGCTATTAATCTTCTCGCGAGAGATAACGATGTCAATTAAATTTCATAGTCGGCGTGGATTGTAGTGCAATGGGAATTGCTGAAACGAGAGAGAAACAAACAAATATAAATAGAGGGGGCAAAGTATATCGGTAAGGATTGGCTAATTACGAAGCAATTCGCTTCATCGCTAATTACAGCGTCAATTAAATGCAACGGACGACGCATTTAAAGCACGCCATTTTCTCGGCTAGCCAAGGGCGGAAGTGTGTCGGGAAGCCGAGGGGGCTCGTTATCCCCGTGTAAGGCTCTCAGACAAACAGCCTCATTTGTCACGCGTTGACCTCTACAGCTTTCCAAGCCTCGTCCTTCCCCACTTCAAACTTTGTACCGTGCCTAAAGAAATATAACAAATGCCACCCACCCCCCACTCCTTTCAACAACAGTGTCATCCACGAAATTCCTTCAAATATTCCAAAAGATATCCCTGTGTCAGTGCGGAATACATCGCGACGACCAACTTTCCCCACGCTTTTTTTTCACGCACAAAATCCATTTTACCCCATTGATTTTTTCGTCGAGCCACGTACGCTCTTACAGACACCACGGAACCAATGTATTCGCAAGCTCCGAAACGGAACTAAACTGACGTGCCTCGTCCGTTCGGCTGCCTGCCTGTCTGGCCAGATATTCTATAATATGCATTCGTATATACATAAACTTCTCTTTCTTTTGCACAAAAACAAGCCACAGGGACGATTTTTTAATTTTAAGCCGAAACGTCATACCCCCCCCCACTTTCCTTCTTTCTCTCCCGCGACTCCGCTGGCCGAGTTTCAAAATTTAATGCCAGAGTATGTACTACGCATATATACCAACATATATATACACATATGTACTAGCTCTGTATAATATTTCTATAATACACGTGGTGTAACACACCACAAATTTCAACATTTGCAGCTGTGAATTTTAGAAACGACTTCTTTCTCTCATTAAACGCACGGTATACGCTGAAATTTCAAACAACTGATTGGATTACTGGGAGCCAAGTGATATTCGACGCTTAACAAGAAATATCTCTCCTTACTGACAGCTGTGACGTAGGCACTCGACTATAATTGCATTTGTTGCAGCTTGCCGTTGTTTCCCACGGTGAATTTTCGTTGAAAAATTTTCTTCTCCTCTTTCGTTTTTTCCGATGTATAGGCGCAGCTCAACATCCCCATTTACGCCGGTACAATTACTCGAAGCTGATTTTACACGAGAGTAAAAGCAGTTATTTATTCGATTGCGGAAATGGGAAGTTGTACCCCGCATGAAATCCTGTAATTTCATCGAATTTCTTGCTCTTATCCGTCGCGTCGCCTCACATGTACCACCACTTCCATGACTAATTCCCGAAAGCTCCCTCCCTAGGAGGAAATTTTAATTAAGAGCAAAACTCGCGCGCTCGCCAGTTCAATAACGATATCGCCAGCGCTCGCGCGTTAAATATATATACTGATTAATTAGTCCTTATAGCATACGCCGTTCACCAAAGCTTGCATCGATTACCATATGCTAATTGATTCGGTATACTGCACAACTGCCAAGTTTATCCTCCATCAGAAATTTGTCGTTATAATTCGAATGCAAAGGTAAGACATCGCGATCTCCCATATCTATATCGATATAAAATACGCAAAAAGCTGAACCAACGGCAAATATTCCTGCAATATCCTCCATGCAGAGTTTTTAACGTAACTTTAATAAAATTTGCATTAGATATATCGGAGAACAGCGCGACATCCATCGAATTCACCGTACACGTCAGTTTTACGAGGAAGCTCACAAGTAATCATTTTTCTCCCTTTTCATTCGACAGAATTTTATTAGGTTAATTGACGTACTGGTATTCTGTATATATAACGTACACGGTAGTCCAGGATTCAGCGACTATTGAAATTCTGCATGAGAATTACATTTGCATTTTAGCTGGAGAGGAGATGAGAGGAAACTGTTGTACGGATCGATGCACGTCATCATTTTTCAAGCTCGATCCCTGCAGTTAAATAGATTTTAGTTTTAAAGTTGGCATAGATCGATTCGGTTCGCACGGTGGCTGTACATATATATATATATATATATATATACATATAGAGCTATGATGCAAATAGCAACTTAACTCATGAGACGCCGAAAGTTTGGAGATTAATAATTTCCCGTTCATTTGGCGCTCGATGCTTCGACTTTCTCGTTAGCCGCACGAAAGGATCTGACCACGTATACTATAACCTGATAATTCCGGTACATAATTCCACGAGTTAACAATACTCTTGCGGGTCAACGCGCACTCGGCTGGTAATGAGGCGAGGTCGAGGGACCGATGACGAATTAAACAAGCCTCTGTATGAATTTCGCGAGAGGGAAAATCCTGCATTTCTATATATATAATACATAAGCTATATAGCACTGTTTATGATCTTCGTCTCGTTTCCCTGTTACACTATTAACACTTCATTGACGTGGACCTGGTTGGACCACGCGAGATCGAGAGCTTGTTGCGTCGAGTAATAGTTTATCAGGCAATAACCAGATTCCACGTCGAATTAGGATTGTAATATGGAGGAAATGACGGCACGTTCCATCAGGAGTAGCGCAGCAACACTGTCAAACTTGCTGAAACTCAAATAATACAGCCGAGCATAAAGCCAGGTATACATATAACGAACTGGTAAGTTAACGCTTGCTGCAATTATTTATGCTTCGAGGATATTCCGGAATGTGCGCGCGAAACTCGCATCGGTTAATGGGATCTCCTATACTCTCGCTGTATTAGTATCGACGATGTAAAAAAAAATGCCTCGCGGTTTTTCTCTCTTTGGTGGAAGAAGCATTAACCGGAAGCGACGCGCGGACGGGGTAAGAAGTTCATGAAAGTAAAACGCGAGACAGGAGAGAATGGAAGGGGTTGCGTGGCAGGTTATGAAAGCGGCGCGCATAATATTAGCATATCTTCGACGTTGCAAGGAGCATATCTGCATGATAGAGCACATCGAATATCGCGAGGCACCGAGCAGCCGCGCCGCGTGGCGAACAAGAAGAGCTGCGAGAACCTCCTGGAATTCTCAATCCTGCATGGACCGAACTGCACGGCACCAGTGCACCAATCTCCCCTTATACACGCACTTCTTATATCCTTGCACCACTGCCTTGATAACGCCTTACCTACGTCACTTTATACATATATAAGATTACACTTATGCTACATGTGTGTGTGTGCATATATATATACTTAACTGAATCGATCTCCCTCTTGAGCGATGATATGTTGACTTTACACCCTCTAGTATAGCATTTATATAACACATCATAGCGTCGAGTATTTCACTCGTAAGATTATTAATTCGCCAACTATATTCCATAGACTTTATTAAAAGTTTAAGTTTGCTAAGAAAGTGATAAACCTCTCGCGAAGAATTTCATTAACGATCCAATAATTTAATTAGTACAAAGTCCAAGTTTTCTTCAGTCGAGGAGAAACTATACCGTCTCTTGCGCTAAAGAAGCACACTTTTTTTATACATAGCAGCTTAATAGAACTTCATGCTGAGAGAAAAACTTGTATTTGGCGCGCGAGAATTTTCTGTCGAAGAAAATCAAAAGACAGCTCACGTTTGATATTGGATTTTCTCCTTATTGTAGTACGATGAGATTAAAGATTGAAGTAGATTCTTATTAGATCGGTGCGTATATGTGTACATGTACATATATATATATATATATATATACATATATAAATATATAGCTATTCAGTTGTTTAATGCAAAGCTCTGGAGTGTGGAAAGTGGAAGTAGGACTCAGTAGGTAGTGGTAGTAGGAGTCATACGTATACGTAGGTAGAAGGGCAGCAAATATGAGAGCCGAATTTATTTAACCCCCAAACGATTGGGAGGAAGAAAAAAAAGGGGAGAAAATGCGAGGGAGAATAGTTTTACAAGGTTAAAGCGAGAAAAGAGAAATAATGGAAAGAACGAGATCTGTTGGATTTTGCGTACGGCAGGAGGAAGAAGAAGAAAATTTGTATGATGAAGTATCACGCGAGGCTGGGAGCAATTTGATTTCCATAAAAGTTCCCAAGGGAAAAAAGAGAAAAGTGCTAGCGATTGGTTCGGATGGCGTTATTACAAACAAACCACCCGTTACTGCCATTTGTCGAGATCAATACGGTACAGCATATGATTTTTATTTCGATCACTCGGTCATTACTATTGACATTATTTTGAAATGCGTTATTCTGCAGGTAACAAATGCAACGAAACGTGCACCAACCTACATATTACCCCGGGCGGAAATGAAAGCACGGAGGGTATGATACTGCTGAAATTTAACAGAGAAATAATCGAGAAGAACGGCCAGAAAAATTCTGTCAAGCTAGAACTGATGACCCCGAAGAGTTACGTTCCGTTGGCGAACCCTACGAAATATCCGCGTCCTCCGATAATAATTCCCAAGAGTCTCGGAAGGACCACCGGCGGAAGATGCGCTAAAGAGAAATTAGACAAATTACCATTGGCCTATTGCAGTGATAATCCAAAGTGTGCGGGGAGAAAATGCACTTGCATGATGAAGTGAGCCGTGCAAAGCAAAATCACGTATCTGCAGGGAACAAGTTATCTCGCATTCTTTACGGCTAATCCGGAAGAAAGTGGCTACCATTACCTTCCGCGTAGTACAAACTGAAACTTTGGCACCGGATCAGAGCGTAGAAATTTACGAGTTTCGCCGGGCTTCGCCACTTTCGCAGCCTGGGTATTAGAAGCTGCAAAACAAGAAGAATCGAAAGCTTGAATAAATCTCTCTCGCTCGGCAAGCTTGCGAGCTCCAGATAAATTTCTCTCAAAGCCTCACCTCTATCAAGAATTAACCCTCAAAATTTTCCTGCATCCTTCCACTTTTCCATAATGTATCCCCGTGTACGCAAAGTCAAGCGATAAATAAAATGATTTTCACTCGCTAAGCCTAGTATTTATAAGATTTGCAAAGAAGCGATTAATCATAAGAGCTGCTGCAAGAGACCGCTAACACCTGTCGCAGCTGCATCTCGCTAGGATTTCCGAAAGGGACGAATAATACTGACTGAGGAGCGCCTTGATCGACAAATATTTTCCACCTAGTTAAAATATTAATGATATATATGTATATAATTATATAATAATTTGCGATAAAGGGACGTTTCCAATAATAAACGGGAAAAGACGATCAAAGGGACATGATTATTTGGTTAGTCAAAGATATGTATACAAAAGAAATAAAATATTCATAAAAAGGACGTTTGGCGCAAACTGCCATGGAAATATTATACCTGTATAGCTTTGCAAGGCAGAGAAATACTTTAACGAAACTATTTCTTTAACAACGGAAGAAGAGTTGGATATTTAATACACAGTATCAAGTCTTTTATACATCATGTGAAATAAGAAAAAACTGATAGCAAACGAGACAATTGAAATATGCGAATTCAAGACAATTTGATCTCTACAGTTTTTTTTTATAATATTCTACATATTAGGAATATAAAAGTGCAGAGGTAAGAAACGCGATTCCTCGATATGTTACTTTACAAATGAATATGAAGAATATTTCCTCGGAGTGAAGAGTGCGTGTAGCTGAAAATGAAATTGAGGAGGACAATTTAGGAGCCGAGGACAAGGATGGGATCGAGGGGTCAGAATGATAAAGTATGCCATTTGTCTGTGGCGTAAAATACTACGGTTACTCGCTCTACTACACGGTCATATTATTGACCCACGCTACTGCTAGCTTCTTCGCTTAATTCATAAAACATATAAATCTGTCTTTCTCTGATACTTAAAACGGACCTATCTGACTACTGCGAGTAGAAAGTACATTTATCGTGCAAACCTACCTGTGCTATCTACCGTTTCTCAATAATTTGTTATTTCTACAGCTACAAGTTAAAAGAATCCTTAAAATAAACATATTTTTCCTCGTGTACTCCTACAGCCAATACTCCTACGTAAAAATTAGCTTTTAATCTCCACATTAAGCCTATCTTCCCTTCTTAACATATAAAAGTAGAACGATAAAAATAATTTAGTGCAATATGGATAAACATAATTGTATCATCTACAATTGTGTATCGAAAATAAGCTTAAATAATAAAATTTTTGATCCGGTAGGACATAAAAATTATAAGATGTTGAGAAGCAACGGAGAGAGAGAGAGAGAGAGATAGAGTAGGATATTATAAAGGAAGCGAGGCTTGATATTGCGATGAAGGGGATTTACACCTACACCTTAGCCACGAATAATGCGATAGAATCTCAGTAGGTCCACGTAGGGGATCCTCGCAACAGGGTTAAATTTGCATTTCTCGGCGCTTTAGTCCAAACAACATACTAGCATTATGCAAATCTTGATTTGCCTCGGTACAAAATCTCATAAACCTACCTCTAAAAATAATCTCATCACTATCATTTCTGATTTAACTTAATTCTTTAATTGCTCCTTATATGAAAGAAATACCCATAAGAATTATAAGATTATCAAAAAACTTTATTTTATAAATTCAAGTAAAATTTCTATATACATAACATACAGTACAATATAATTAATAATTATATTAAACATCTGAATCGTCAAAACTATCATCGATGCTTAAATCACTCTGAACATTCTCATTCGAAATTACTATTTCCATCGATTTTCGAGACATTTTCAATACTTTTTCATTATCTAACACTCGTTGCACAGCAGGACTTATGTGAAGCTTTTCATCTATAAATATATATATATATATATATATGCATATACAATCTATAATTGAATCAAATTAAAAATAACTTTGAAATAAGTCAAGTAAATGATTACCAGGATTTAGCATATCCTTATAACCCGCAAAAGCCGTCAAAAAATATTCATGGGGATGAGTAACTGCCATATCATAAGTGCATCCATGTAAATCATCCAAGTAAGCTTTACAAGCCCCTTTATAATCTCCTCGATTACTTTTATTCACAATATCTTCAATATCTACAATTGAATAAGCAATTGCATATATGATTGTAAAGTAGGTATATATATTTCTATTAAGAGTTTACCTCTAATATCAGACTCTCTCAATTTTTCTTGAAGAGCATCAGAAGGCAGACTTTTATATGGACAACTGCAGCAATCGTTTCCAGAACCAAAAAAAATGACTTTCTCACATTTAAATGGCTGATAGTCTGCTTTCCTTCCTACTTCTCCAAAAACATGTCTTAGCCAATATATATACCTGTTAATTGTATCAGTACTTTCATTTACATGTTTCAAAAATTCTGCTTCCCAAAAAACCTCTGCTTCATTCAGAGGTATTTGAATATTTTTTAAGAATAAAGCATAAAGGTATCTTCCATTGTTTCGTAGATGATGATGTTTTCTTAAATGATTATGAAAATCCTTCATGCAAAGTGGATAGCATATCTTTGATAACTTTAAATAACAAATTCATATGATTAATAATTAACATTTGGATAAACTACTAGACAAAATAGTTTACAAAATTTCATTAAAATTTACCATATCTAATTCTTCTATAGGCACATTGCTATTAATAGCTTTAGATTCAATCTGTACTTGTGAGTTCATTTCTCTGGTAACAAATAAAAATAAATGCTGCCATCTACTATCAGATTGCAATTTGAGCCTAAGCTGTTTTGCCTTCTATAACAAAATTTACAAGCATATATTAATACCAATAGGAAAACTATTTTATTCAACTTTTATAAAATACCTGTAATGTCTTATTAAGATTTTTTGTAAAATCATGCAATATCATCCACCCCAATAATGACTCTGGCAGATATACTTTATTATGGCAAGCATAAATTTTTCTTTGTTTAACCAAATATAGGTAACAACGTTTATTTGCTTCATAAAAGTTAGTTGTATCTACATCTTCAACATATTTTATCAATGCATTTCTCATTTTATCTTTGGCTTCGTCAGAAATGGCTTTATATTTCAGCCCATTAAGTGCTACGAAGAGTTTTAAACTACCAGTATCTAGTAGAAATACTCTTAACTTAAATAATCTCTTTTCTTGTTTCACAAACCAGCGCTTCTGTGCTTTTAAATTAGAAGTAACCAATTTTATAAGAACATGAGATGCATTATCCTTTAGACGAGCATCAACAGAGTCTTTATTCTTTGGAGGAATTGGTGGGCCATTTATAATCGTGTTATAATAATCTAAATTATTATTTTTCAATTCTATCGATAATTCAAATCTACATTGCTCCAAAGTTTTTCCTTGAATAGTTTTATAAATATTTTCCACAATTTGAAAAACTGTAATCCCAAGTTAAACTTGATTTAATACAAGGCACCAAAATCTTTTTTAAACAATACTTACGCTTTAATCTATCCTTTATTATGTTTTTATAGTCCATCAAAAATGTTTCTTCAATTATAAAAGAATTATACATGGACAAATCATGTTTGGTAATTAATAATTCTGCTAACGCTTCCTCATAATTTTCAACACTGTAATCCTCTTTCTTATATCTATTAGTGGGTAGCATTTTTTGCTAAGTATTTATCTTGATAGTGGTAATAGGAAAATTGAGTTCGTTTGGTCCATACACCTCATATGATTCTTGATCCTAACCATCCTAACTAGTATAAAACAACAAGGGAACGTAACGTGGGCAACGTGGCTGAACGTGCACCCATTACATACATATTTACAGCGAAATGAAAATGTAAATTGTAATGTGTTTGATGTTATTTGGGTTGGGTCAGGTTGGATATTGGGGCAATGGGCACTATTGGGTGTATATTATCAACGCAAACTATCGGTCAATTTTTGCACTTTCCTAGGGTGTAATTTATCTTACCGGTAGAGTGATAGTGTAAATCTTTCGAAAAAATGTTCACTACATGCACTCATCTACAAAATTTACATCTGTGCCTAAATCCCGGAAGTGACATATATATATATATATGTATATGGAGTTTAAAAACTGTAGACACTGTAGTTTAGAGAGCAATTGGTAGTAATATTTCTTAAGATTTCAATAATGGCCGTTATGACAAATAAAAATACAAGTAAACATAAAATATTAATGATGTACAAATTATAATAATATTATAATTTCAAATGAGTATTTAACGTTAAATATAACTAAGCAAATTTAATTAACATTAAGTACTCATTTGAAATTATTATTATAGTCTGTATCATACATATTTTATATTGATTTGTATTTTTCTTTGCCAAAACTGAACTCTCTCTTAAAAAAAACTACTGCTAACGCTGTCAAGTGACTATCAACTTTTCCCCTAACGTCTCTTCAGGAATTTAGGCTCATAGATGTGATAGATGTAAATTTTACATGTAGATGATTGTAACAATGTACGTAATGTGAAAATTTTTCCGAAAGATTTTACAGATCTTTACTCTTTACACTCTTTAACATTTTACACTACACCGAAATACAGTAAGGGCGCTGCGAACGCTGAGACACAGCGAATAATTTGTAGCCCCTGCGGCCCCTGCCGCCTGCGTAGTACATACTATCTTTCAATATGGCGGACTTGGCAACGCTGCTTGCCCCTTGCCAGTTCTCTTTCTCTTCAGACTTCAACAAGGCAATATCTCCAGACTCCCCCTAGCAATAAAACCACATTTTGTACGTAGGAATTGGGTCTATGTATTGCTCATCACCCAACACCCTACATTAATTCATAACAGTTAAAGTGATAGAAGAATGCAATAAAGTAAAGCTCCGGTGAAGACTGTGAAATGTATTTTTAAACTACAAAACTGGTAAGACTAATCCCGTCAATCTGAAATTTTCTTTTATCTGTTGTTCAATATCTACACAGATTTTTTTGTTAATCAACTACATCTATCCAAAGTACATTCCAAAAGTTATCTCTCGTGAAACACCATGAGTTCTGATAACTTTTACTCCGATTATCTCATTAAATAATTCTCTAACGATGACTAACATTTATAAGTCATACATGGGACAGCTTCTCGTAATTATTTTTAATCATAAGCTACATTTACCTACATTCGCTTAACAGTGTTGTTGAGTAGCTTTGTGACAGTGACTTAGGTTATTTAAAGATATGATTTAGGAAATACATACTCTTCGAGTATGCGTAAATAATACAGTAATCTGTTAATTAAGATCGGAACGTTAAATTGGCTTGGTCGAAGGATTATTCTAGACAGATAATTAATCTGGACAGTTTTATGTTTATAAATTAAGAACAAAAAGAACCCTTCTAAAATAAATACAAATATTTTAATTTTAAACATTTCTGCTTTACTAATTTAAAAAGATAAATTGCTTATTTTAATTCAAGTTTTGGTTTTGCACATTTTAGAGATAAAACGAAAATAGACTACCAAAAATTATTATAATAGTAGGAGTAAACTTGTATCATGACAGAATATAAACTTGTCGTTGTTGGAGCTGGAGGTGTTGGAAAATCTGCACTTACAATTCAACTGATACAAAATCATTTTGTGGACGAATATGATCCTACTATAGAAGATTCTTATAGAAAACAAGTAAGTTTGGAGTTGGCTATTAAATCGATAGTTTTAATCATATTGAATTTTAATTAACAATAACCATTTCAAAATTGGTATTAGGTTGTCATCGATGGTGAGACGTGCCTTTTAGATATCTTAGATACAGCTGGTCAAGAAGAGTATAGTGCAATGAGAGATCAATATATGAGGACAGGTGAAGGATTTTTATTGGTATTTGCAGTTAATTCAGCAAAAAGTTTTGAGGTAAGTCATATCTTTCGCTTTATAAGAAAACATTAAAAAGAAAAGGTAATGGTTGAAATATCAGAATATTTCATTATTATCTTATAGGACATAGGGACTTATAGGGAACAAATAAAAAGGGTTAAAGATGCTGAAGAAGTACCAATGGTACTTGTTGGTAATAAGTGTGATTTGCAATCGTGGGCAGTTAATATGGCACAGGCAAGAGAAGTTGCAAGGCAATATGGGGTACCATTTGTTGAAACTTCTGCGAAAACCAGAATGGGTGTTGACGATGCATTTTATACCTTGGTAAGGTCTTAAATATAGTATTAATTAATCAATGTATTGATTCTATGTCAGACTTAATGTATTGGTTATTATGTAGGTAAGAGAGATAAGGAAAGATAAAGAACAAAGAGGTAAAGAAAAACGGAAACGTCGAGAAAAAGGCAGAAGAAGACATAGGTGTTGCCTCCTTTAAAATAACATGATAAATACTAATTCCCTTATTTGATACATAAGCCTAAATTTAATCATTTTAGGCTAGTAATAATTTTATGCACAATTTTGCAGCTTACACCATACATTATTGAAATTGATTGTAAGCACAAATTTTTTTATATATGAAAACATCTGGAAACGCAGAAAAAATAATCATAATATTATTGTATAATATTGAATACAATTTTACTCATTGAAATATGCTTTATTAAAAAAGAATGTTTATTTGTCTCATAGACAATTTTGGTGGTCACACATTGCCATAAGTAATTTTTTATACACCAGAAAGGAAATGTGCTTAATCCTTGACTGTATGTTTTAAAAGTCAAACTTAAATTTAAATGCTATTCCATTAACTAATTCTATGCATTGCACTGTACATTCAAATCAATATAAAGATTCCTATGATATATTACTGAACAATCATTATACTCTATATGATCAAGGGTTAAGTTATACATAAGCAATGTAACAGTACAATTGTAAAATGCTGATCTACACTTAACGCGCAAACTTACTATTAGAATTTGCCTACAAGCGTAATAAGATTACGCGATACATTTACATTAAGTATAGTTCTAATCGTCTAAAAGAAGCATAATAATGTTAAAATTTTTATAATTGAGACAATTATGTGTAACCATTACTCACTTATCTTAATAATTTCAGAATGTTTAGGATACTATTGATCATTGTTGTACATGTATACTTGCATGAATGCATCAAATAATTGACATTATACAATATTCAGTCTTAAAGGATTGGTAATTTTATAATGTTCAAATTTCATTTGACTACTCCAAAGATGTAAAGAACCAAAAAATGTAATATACTTATTGGATCATAACAAAGCATGGCCGTGTATTTATAATTCAAATGCAATTTAATTTTGACTATCACTTTCTAGCAGTATACAAAGATGAAGTAGCAAGTAAGCCTGAGACGGTGATATCATTACCTGATGTAAAACTGGTAAGCCTCAATTAGCGAGCCCATTTTGCTCGACCTTAGAGATTCACATTTTGGAAAGTTGAATACATTTTGCTTTTCATGCAAAAATACTAAATGCATGACTTAGGAGATATACATTTCGTACGGTATTAAAAAGCATTCTAATAATTAAAAATATTAATCATGTCATTTTACGAATTATATTAATTACCGACCACCAAAATTCATATATATATATATATATATATATATATAAATATTTTATTAACATATTTTTTTAAAAATTTTTTATCAATTTATAGGCACCTAAAATCCAATATAATACTCGTTATACATATAATGGAAATGCTACAATAATACAAGTACGTAATATGTAATAGAAAAAAAATGTTTAAAGTAATAATAAAAACGTTTATACATACTAATATCAGTGGCTTTTACTCTCGTTTATAGATACATTCAGAACTTATAAAAATATGTAGATGTATATTAGCAAAAGTGTTCAGGGATAAAGCAAATATTAAAAATCAATTTTTATATGAATTTTTCATTTATTTTCGATCATCTAAATAGATATAAAATTGGTATACGTCTATAATATTCTGTATGTAACTATATCACTGTCATGTATTGATACTATATACGCATTACATACTATTTTCTAATTACATATGAAATAGATATACATATATCTGTATATATATATATATATATATATATATATATTTATAGTGTATATAATAGGCTTGTGTGTATATCGGAATATCGTATATCGTGTGTGTACATATATATATGCATGTACATATATATATATATGGCACGTCAGTCTGTAAATTTAATTTTTAATTACACGTATTTTTAAATACTACCGCATATAATTTTTTACCGATACGTATTAATTATTCCGTCGTGTTTGGCATTATCAATGGCGAAAATGATACTTTTAGCACTACCGTATCATTTCCATGTACTTTTGCTTATGCTTAGTTAACATCTCAGTCACAGTCACCAGTTGTTTTATTGTTGGCTAAGAGCAAGAAATATAAACAAGTGATTATTTATTGTTAATATAATATTTATTATTAACGTTAAGAAAAACTCACCTGAGTTTTCGATAACACTTGAAGCTCTTTTAGGTGAGAAACGCATATGTGATGCAGTGTTGCGAGATCCCTTGCAGTATCAGATACAACAGCGCTTTTGTTCCTCGGGTCTGTGTTTTCCGATTCTGGCTTGTCCGTTACGTTCTAAATGTAAGCCAATTAAGTTACTAATACAAAGTTTCTTTTGTAGCTATAAAATTCTGGCAGTATTTTAAAATTTATACTACTAATACCGGCAGTACTTACATTGTCTTCAAATGTTTAACATAACGTATGTATATAGAAAAATTCGATATTGGCAGTAATTTTAAAATACACCTCCTATATAACATTTCGAAAGAAATGAGTACTCACAGATAGCTGATCAAGGAATACGACCATGCGCTCTTTATTTTTTAGAATAAAAGGATTAACAACTTCCATGTATGGCTCTTTGCCCCCAAATTCTACCAAATTTGCCAAATTTTGTAGGCATTTTGCCACCATTACCAAAGATCTGCAAATAAGTTTTCATTCATGACTACCTAAAGAATCTTTTCTCCTCTTATGCTTAAGGAGTCAATATTATATTCAATTACCTAGCTGCTGCTGGTGGTGGAGGCTCAGCAATTAAATTGAATGATCTCGGATTTAAGATTGCAGGACACAGCAAGCGTAAAAAGATAAAACCGCTGACGACTCGAGTTCTTACTAATCTTTCGTGAGGCCATTTGGCAAGTACCGCCCTTTGGAGACAACCACAAATATATCTTAATGTTCTTGGACAAGCATCGGGACTTGTAAATATATTCAAGGTTACTCCGTCCAATACCTAAAAAAAAGCAAATAAACTCTTAGTCAGTTAAAAAAAAATAAATCAATCAATGATCGATGCTTACTTGTAATAAAAACTCTGCATTGCTGCAAGCATCTTCCGGGGAATCCATTTTCGTTGGATTCAATTCACAACTTTGCTTGCTCTCAATTAATTTAACTATCGTGTCTCGTAAAGCGGCTTTTAAAAATGAAGTACAAACTGATTTCATGTACAGATCCATCAATGTAGTTGTCAAACTGGCTGCTCTGAATAAAGTAGGTGTTTCGTCTTCCTTATCTACCTCAGCTTGATTTAATGAACGTAAGAGATCCGCCTCCTTTCGTTCATGCCTAAAAATCATAAATATTTCAAATTCTTTACATGTGAAAGTCAGTATGCAAAATTTCTCCCTTTATCAAAATCTTGATTATCTTGAATCAACCGACCTAAATATTCGAAGCAAGCTATTTGCCAATGGCACTCTATCCAAATGACAGACGTCAGCTAAAGCTCTAACGACATGAAGCTCTGGATCTAATAGTAATTGTTGGAGTGGGCTATACTCTTCCGGTGGCATAGCAAGATCATGCCTGTACCTTAGCCGTAAGCGTAATGCTCCCCATTCGCCTATAGGTGTAACGCCTGAAAGTGGATACCACTCGTCCATCTCTTCCCCATTATTTAAGCTCGATAATTCCACAGTCAATTCAGCGACTTCAGTATCTTTGCTTCGTTTCCCTTTATTGTACAGAGTTAATGAGAATGACATAACATCTGGCGGCACGTCTCTATGGAATCATGAACAGAAAAAGAAAAAAAAAATTAATTCTGATTATTAATGAAACATAGTTTGGTTTTCACTTGATCTATTGTTAGACTTGTACTTACTCTAGAATGAATTCTTCATCCCAGAGTGGATGTGGTCCCGTTTTGACTTTTGTGCGAGCAACTTTGACGTTGTTTAAAGCCACTATGATGAAAGGATTTGGAACTAGTTTATAAGGAAGTCTATGGGCGTCTAAAATATGAAGATGCAGCGAGCGCAATTCGCGTAGTCGAGCGACTTTTGGAGCGCGAGTAAGTTGTGACACACATAGAGGTTTTAAGGCATTAATCCAGTCTAAAGCATTTTCAGAATTCGGTGCTGCCAAGTATGTTATCGTGGCAAGGCATGGTAGAGCACGTTCGACTAATTGAAAGCAGTGAGGTCTATCAAACACGCTTTCATGGACCTAAAATAAATAATGTTAATTTGCATAAAATCTATCTTTTCTTAGGGAATATTTCCTATTCCGAAATGCCACGTTCACCTCTAAACTACGAAAAAAAAAAATATATATATATATACATATTTTTACCTGATACAAGTAAGCGCAGCTCAAGTCAATAAGGCCTTTCGGTTTTGTTCTTTTTGGATTGTCGTACAAATATAGATGGGTATCCGTAGCATCGACCAATAATACAAAATACAATGCTTTCCATTTCTTGTTCTTCTCAGACTTTTTCTCCAAATATCCTTGCATCTTAATTCCCTTATTCTTCTTTGCACCAGACTGTTCGCGGCATTCTCTAAGAGTGGCATATATTTTTTCAGCATGCTGAACCTCTCTATTTACCCTAACACTACCATCAGGCTCAGTTACCATTGCTTGAACCAGAGTATGACCCTCAACAATTTGCTCCTTTCTATATCTATTTATTACTGCGTCTAGACATTCGAAAGTTCTACCGCCCATTAAATATCGTACTCCTTTTTTTTCAATTCTGAATCTCTGAATTTGATTATTGATATGAAAAAAAAGGGAATAATCGCCAGGGCTGTTATCAGAAGGTCTCACCAGAAAACTACCAGGACCCGCTTTTACCAGCATATCAACAGCCTCGCTTTTAGTCACATTTGGGTGGAACCATGAAAAGACTGTATTAGGATCAATCGAATCATCCAAGTCTTCTACAAGTTCCCTGAAAATTAAACCCTGCTCACCAGTTCTATGTGCAGTTACCCATAGCCATCCATCTCCCATGTCATTATGCACAAAAAATATGTCTCCCTTCTGGAAACTCAGCTCATCTGTGTCTGGCATTTTTGTGTATGGTAGAATGGCAACTATGCGCTTTTTGTCATTTACTGGCTCAGGTGGTGGTGTTGGATGAATAAGTCTTTCCCTTTTTAAAAGATCTGAGCAATGAGTATAATAAGCAACAAGATCTAATAGGCTATTAAATTGACGACCACCTACAAAAGTGTTTTGTTCAAAAATCAAAATTGAAAGTGAAAAAATTTTATAAGTAAATCTAGAATTAAGATGATATTCTTACCAATATAATAATCTCCACAAACTGCTGTTATTCTAAAATGATTAATACCAGTTCTTCCTAGATAAGATAACACATAACTACCAGGTTTTCTGTCACTCTCCCGAACTAAATAACTTCCCATTTTACTTGCATCCCATAATCTTTCCTCAGCTGTAAATCTGTCTAATCTACCATGGTACCATCTATAAAAAAAACATGTATAGGTTTATTTGTCATGTTAAAAAGAAATTGATTGTATAATAAAAGAATTGTACTGATTTTCAGCAGGTGCAGTTAAGAGTGTAGCATTAGCACTGTCTGGTTCCTCTGTATCTTGAATATCGTCTGGAATATTTTCTAGAAATGGATCAAATTCATTCTCTGCATTTATAGATTCATTCTGTCCACCATCTTCACTTCCTGTGCTTGGTGACCCTCCTTTGTTGTTGTGGTCAATCTAAATAACAAAGCATAACAAATTTTTTTCTCTCTATTTTCCAAAAAGAAAAGATATCACTGATATGGAATATTAAAATTGGTAATAAAAAAAAGAGAAATAAATATTAATACATTAATTTCTAACAGTAAAAATAAAATGTAATACTAAGGAACAATTTATCATTTCTCTTTTTCTACGATAAGGTATCAAAGAATTAATAATATAATAAATAATATACTAAATAGTAGTTTTACAAACCTTAGCACTGTTAGATACACTAGGGCCTCCACGAACAAATTCTGCCATTATAGATGCATGCACTCTTTGATTTTGGCGACAATGAAAAATCTAAATAATCACTAATATAGCATTCAGCTTATTGAGATATCCTCCTCACAATTATTTACAAAGACTGACTTTTGTCAATATAAAATGTATTGACGTTTCCCGGCAGCCATTTTACACTACACCATAAGACCGACCGCCAGCAGCCAGATATGGCGTTCAGGAATTCTATTGATGTATTTAGGAACGGTACCCACTCTACCGAGTTCACCGAGCTTGAAGAGTTGAGATTGAAAACTACGTATCGTTACTTCGCATCACTATCGATAGATGGCTATACGGACTTTTTCATTTGGTTAAGTTAAACTTCACTTTAAATGGTGTCGCCACTGTTTAAGGATTATTTTGAGATACGCCATTAACGCAATGAGCGAGCAATCTCCCGTCATATCTCTGGAATCTGATTTAAATCAAAGCTCCAGTTACAATGGTACAGTTTCAAACACTAATATTTTATCAATTAATTTCATTTAATAAGCATAACCTCAAAATTATAATCGAAAAATATTTTTATCAAAGTAAATAATGTAAATATAAACTAACACCTTTTTTTTGGCAGTCTGCCATATTTAATTTACAGAGCTTGTTAACAGTAATACTATTATTGATATGTACCTGCACATACGTTAGATCAATTGTACCAAGTTTATTGGATAATCGATTAGGTAAAACTGGGTAGGTGTACGTTGATTTTGAATATTCCAATATAAGCATTCCCTTTTTTATTAACACAACATTTTTAGTTTTCAGGGTACATTCTGGAAATGTGCTAGGATTGGAGAACGTAAGAGTCCATATGTAGCAATCAGTTGTATGTTTATGGCCTTCAGCATTCTATTTTGGTCCTAGATATGTTATAATCTTTATACGCACAAGGAAATTTAAACTTGAAATATACTTATATTAAGTTCTTCAAGAAGTGTCTATTTCTCTTTTAATCAAAGTTAAAGAAATATTTAATATAAAAAAAAGCATTGCTAATTGTATGATATATTTTATTTGTCAACACATTTCTTCTTTAGTTTTTTCTTCTTTTCAAAGTTAGATAGTTATCCAATTTGAGCACATTTTCTCTTTGCCTTTTATAGCATATATTTTTCTTTAAACAACAATATCCTTTTTAATATAATTATTGTAAATGTAGTATATTGAGCGTCATTTATATTGTAGCTTGTATAATAAGTACATACATTTAACAGCTTTTAGACTCCTTAAGATGTTGGGAAGTGGCCTTATTTGACATATGTTATAGCAGATGTTTTATATACCTATGAACCATTGAAAAAATATGCTGGGTAATGAAATTAATATCTAATAGGTCTTATCACCTTTTTTTCTTTCTCTAAAATATTCAGTACATTGTTATCATATGCACTACAGATATGGATCTTATATTTAGATATGATTTAGTACCATCTGTTAAAATGTCGAGTTTGATTTCATATTTACCCTTATAATCTATGATAAACAAAGTAATTATATCGTTATCACCTTATACATAAATTAGTATGCTAATTATTTGTCTGCGTTTGACTTTACAATCGAATAGTTGATAAAATGGGAGAGATGCGTGCTTAGCACGGATCAGTCTTAAACAACAGCTTCAGACGAATGACTTTTTGTGAGATAAAAGGATGTAAGTTTTAAATGGATCGCCATTGCCATCGCTGAAACGATATACATATACATAAAATAGAAGTCTCGCAATCAAATCAGCTCTCTCGTAGTTCTCGTCGCACTTCCCAGAATGATACTGGTGGCCCACTTGAGATAGACACCCTGCATTATTTGTAAGGCTCTTGAAGCTAATGTATATAAAAGTCATTCGTAGCTTTTCTTATAATTGGCAAAAAGCAAGATTGCTCGACTGTTTTTGACAAACATTTTCTCTTTTCTCGATTCTTTTCCCTCCATCTGGTTTCTTTACTTTTAACGCATAAAAGGGTCATAAAAAATACATTCATTCATAAGCATTTCCTTGAGTTTTGCTTAAAATCTGCAACAAGTTATCCTATGGCCATTGGCCGTCGTCAGAGATCGATTTTTCTTTTCGTTGCACGAAGAAAAAAACACAAAATTTCTTTGCTTCGATAAACATTATAATTATATGATATTAATTTCACCCCCCTCCACAAGAAGTTTCTCTCTTTCCTTTTTAAACTATTTACCTATATATTTATTTATCAAGCTCTTTTCACTCTCTTCCCATATAAAATAGAGACTAAATCAAGCTTTCTAGAGTTTTAACATATAATATATTAATATAATATATATATACGTATATTACACACCGATCGTCACACTATAATTTTGAAACGCATTCTTACGACACGCTCAATGCGACTGATGATGTACAAATGATAGATTCATGTAAAATATCGGTCGCTACGATTGGTCGTCAATACTGATATTAGACTCACAGTGGTTCAAGAAGGGTAAGAGGGAGGGAATACAAAAATGAATTATCGAATATTGAACGATAATAGGAGAACAGTAATGATAAATTTAGTTTTTACAGTGTATACAGCATTTCGGATAGCCAAACTTCGTACGACAAGATTTTTCTTCTCTTTATAGTCATTCTTATTGTTGTAGAGTGGTAGACGCGGCTCCACGGTGGTGGTAGTGGTAGTTGCGTATTTGCTGTAGCCCAATCGAAGCGTGCTCTTCTGCATAGCTGGAGTACTCACTTGGTGATAAACTCGATTGAGTGCCGTGGCTTGCGCTGATTTTGATTTGCCTCTGTTTGATTTTCGCCAGTTGACTGATGTCGCTCGCGTTGGTAACGTAGCCCTTTCAATTTCTGCTCGTAACAAACGGTAATCTTTACTTTAGGAATCAATTTATTCAAATTATGAGAGAGAGAGAGAGAGAGAGTGGGTCGGGGGGGGGGGGGGCATTGAGAGCAAAAGAACCAACCAATTCATGCATGGAGAAGGATAGGAAATTCTGACATTTGCATTGGATGAAAAAATGTAAAGTTGTATTTAAGCAAGGAAAAGGAGAATGAAAATTCTTGAGGAAAGTGTACGACGCTATACACGTATATATGGCTTCTCTCCGCGATTTTCTCTGATTGATATTATATTACGTATATATGTGTATATATATATATATATATACTGCAGGTATAATATAGTAGGATACAGAGAGTATATACGCATACCGTGTATACTGAGGGTAGTTTCCGCTTTCCCCATGCTGGATGAGGCAGAACACGTATACTCTCCCAAATCCCTCTTCTCCAAGCGTTCTATCTTCAGCTCGATAGTCGTTTTCCATTCTTCCCCAGGATTTGGCCGCTCGTCTATCTCGTATCTACCGCTGAATCATCGACGTGTCATTTAATTGAACAGTTGATAATCCTCCAATTTGGGATATCTATATATATATATATATATATATATATATATATAATACGAGAATGCCAATAATTACCCGCTCATGATGACTTGTCCCTTGCGACTCCAGAGATTGATCGTCTTTGGATATGCCTCGATAAAACATACAAGCGTCACGTTGGTGTCCAGCGGCGAGCCGAGCAACTCGTTCGGCACTTTGACGCTGGGCGCGACTGAAAGGAATTTCGGTTGAAGCAACTTTGATGTTATTTGACAATGCTTTATTGCACAAATCATGCACTATCGTACTCACAGTTGACTCGCAAGTAAACCCTCTTGCTCACTGCCGGTGGTACTTCGTTCCGGGCTATGCAAAGATAAGCACCCATTTGCTTCCTGTCTACTTTACCCAATTCCAGCTTTTCTCCGGACAAGCCATTCACTGAAAAACCATGATTAATTTGCTTTATCTCCTCGACTAATATCACCGAAAATTCAATTGGACCCGGCGGATCGAAAGCTATTCGATTTCGATTAATCGACAACACACTACGGATGCGCTCCGATGAATAGAATAGAATAGGACTATGAGTACCGTGTACAATGTTCTATGTAAAGTACGTCAAAATCCATTAGATCCTGAGACTCCCGTCTTTAGCAACGACCCCCTTTCTAATTATTCCGATTCACCAAGGAACAAAGCAGCGAACCAGTCAATGCTCGTGACAATATATACCTTCCTTCAGATGATCGTACTGATCCCTCATCAGTATAGCTGTATTCTTTTCTCTTCTCCAGATCATAGTAGGTGCTGGTCGACCCGAAGCTTTGCACGAGAGCGTTGCATTTTCTCCTTCGTGAACGGAAACCTCTCCATCCGATGTACCGGAACTCAGTATATCCGGTGGAACTGCAATTCGTAATCAAACAGAATGGGAAACAATGAACATTTTCTTTCTTAACGTCCAGTTTAAACCTAAAAATACCTTTTCGGGCCAATTGTAATATCGATGGGATTAACGGGATTTCTCTTACCAACATCACGCGGAGAGAAAACTAAAAATGTGTGTCAACGATACAGTGTGTTATTTTATTCACCAGCTCCAATTATAGTATAATCCAAAAATATATTAATTTCAGTCAAACATTTCTAATAATTTTATCCTGTGTATCCTATAATTTAATGAATAAAGCTTCTCTCCCCAACATGACGCTTTTAATGTCTACTTAGTAGCAATTGAGCCGTTATTGCATTCGAAACTTTTGAAATTGCAAATTGTTGCTATAGTACTGTAATGTTGGCATATAACTTTAAAAACAATAAATTTGTATTTGCAGCATACTAATTATATTGCTCACAAATATTTAATAATTAAACGCATATAAAATGAGGGTAATAATATTCATTCTGTGATTGAAAAATATATTCAGCGATTGTGAATATCGGATCCAATTTATGCATCGTGGTATTGAGTTGCTTAATATAAAAAAAAATAACGCAACCATCAGCTGTATGCGATTTCACCAAAAAAAACTTGGGGATGTGTTTAAAAATGTATAATGCTGTAGCTGTCTTCATAATTATAAAACATATTTAACAATTTTAATTATAAAACGAATTATAGTAAAGACCAATATATAATCATCAGTATCAATGTAAAAGAAAAGCACTTGAAAAAAAACATTAATTTTATTTAACAAAATACTAGATAAAGTTTTCATAACGATGAATCTCTTTATAGATATCTAAGAAGAAGCACGACGATTTAATCAAGGAATACCATAGTTATTTAATAATAGTCTCGATGCATCTATACCCTTCCGAACAAGCCCTGCTGATACTTCTTATTATCGATTTAAAAATATCTGAAATAAATATTTGTAGTTTTACCGAATACCTCAGCCGTGTAAAATATTACATTGTAAATTTTGTTTAAATCTAAAAATTCTGAAATATCCGCTGTGTTTTTATTACCTCCAGTAAGCGTTTTGACCGTCGTATTTAAATTTATAATACCACTCAATGAAGCCATCAATTACTCTCTTTCGCAAAATAGCAAGATTTCCAATAATTTGACCATTTTACAAGAACGAGCATGTCGCGAAGTCTTTAAACATCAGAATAAGTTTGAAATTAGTGTTGAAACAACGCCTTACTATCTTTGACAGATATGTTTTCACTCTGCAATGTTATTGGTACTACGAGGGATCCCTTTAATGGGTATAAACGCGAAGATTAATTGGAAAATTGTTGTATTTTCTGGATAGTGATAAGAGGCGAAGAAAGAAAGAATACAGGGGTGGAGGTTATCAGGATTAATCTCGCAGATGGTGGTGTATAGTGGTGGTGAGGGTGTTTGGTGTTGCGAGCGGGCTAATTAACGGTGACGAGCCGCAGAGGTTGGTGCGGTGGGCCGCACGGCCAATCCGCTGCAAGACTGTCGAGCGTTGTGGATTATTGTGACGTAAGCGCACGATTCGCCCAGCCACGCAACAATTCTCACCACTACCACCCTACACCTGACAACGCATTTGTGTCGTGACATTAGCAAAAGCATTGTGTTTCCCCCTTTCCACCGAACGCACGCACGTGCATAATTTCCACTCATACCGACATTAGGCCTAACATGGACACAGGAATTTCATGGATAAATAGCGTTGGTAGCTTCTGAATTACAGGCAAGCAGTCTCAGAATAATTTCTATAACAATTATTATCGAGGAAGGTATATATATATATATATATACACTGCGCGCATTGTTTGTCAAAACTCAATCGCGATCACTAATTAACAGTTGTATCAGGTACAACTAAATTAGCTCACGAATTGGAATCGAATTTAGCGCTGATTTTAGTTCTGCTGGTAACGAGGTCCGCTTAAGATAGGTTTACATTGAAATTTGCTGTTGTCACGCCACAGATTTTCAAATTGTTTCCCCGGAGAGTTTATTAAATTCTTCGGGTGTGTAGGAGTAGAATGGTGTAGAATAGAGGTTTTCGTATACCCAGAACATCGACGCATCCGAGTTGACTGAGCATTGGACCGGTGTTCAACTGGCACATGTAGCATCCTCGATCGGCTTCTCGTAGTGATTTGATATGCAACCGCCAAGTAAATTCTTCCGCCTCTTCCTCTTCCCTCGAGCGAGTCTGATTCTTCGTTTTGGCGTTCTCCACGCTCACCTGGAAACGCGACGAGTGAGTCACTGTCCTCTGACCCATCGACAGCACAGTCTGATCCTCGGCCCTTAGCCAGGCTACCTATAAAACATGGACAGAATTATGTAATTTTTGTCGTTCTTCGAATAATAATATTGTAGCTTTTTTTTTTGTTAATTTGATCCTACAAATATATTCTTAATTTATATATGTGAATTGTGATTTAATTAATTAACAATCACCATTTGCACAAATATATTTCTTTTAGTGCCAAATGATTGGCAGATTTATTTAATTTGTATATACACATCTTCTCGATTAATATACTGCATATTTCAGTCTACGAGTCATCGATAAAACTCGATGAAGTTGCCATTTGATGAATTTGACCGATAACCGTATAAACGTCCAACGGCTCTTTAATCATCACTTTTAAACAACTATGTCACGATGGTTTATTGCGGGAGAGTCGTGGCCACGAAATTTTCAACTAAATTAGGTTACGACACGCAAGAAAGCAGCTCGATTAAAGCGACATCAAGATTGTTGGGATGGCGATGTTGAACGGTAGCGCATAATTGAATTTTCTTGCCAATTAATAATGCGCACGTGCGGGTCTTGGTTCTCCGCGTTCCATTCCATCACGGGGCCACTTAATTTGTCGACTTTGTCCTTCGTCAGTCGCTCTCCGGCATGAAAATGACGCGACGCGACGCGACGCCGGCTACGCGCCCCTGGCTATCCTTATTCTACACATTCACGCGCGCTCCTATTCTCTATAGCTATATCTGTTACAGCTAAAAACTTGCGTGGAAATATATGCACATAAAGTTGGGGAGAAGAAGCTACTAGCATCCTTAGCATTCGCGTGATGTACAGAGAAATAAGTCGGTGGAAACTGTCGATGGAGATTTTCTAACATTTAGAAAAGCACTCGCTTTAAATATTACATCAAAGTAGTTGGCTACGCTTAATGGGAAAGTTGGAAGGTTGCGTGACGCTCAAGCGGTACTGGCAAACTTGGATATTGTCCTGGCTTGGATACACCGGCTCCGGATCTTCCAGTTCCCATGCAGATCAGACAAAAAGACGAATAATTTAGACATCTTTCTATGATAACCATTATGTACAAAGCTAAGTTATTCCTTCTTTCAATAAATGACTGACGCTGTATATAATTGTTTAACGCGCGCGCGGCCCTACCAAATATATATATATATGTATATTATATATATTATAAATGGAAGAGGAAATGGTGTTGCAAAAATAGCTGTGGAAGCGGAATCAGTCTTGGGATATAAAATTGCAAAGCTGTTGGTTCAGGAGCGAGGATTGTAAACAGCAGGAAAATTCGACAGTTTCGCTTGATAGCTTGGTTGGTGGATCATTACGCTGATAACTCCGTGGAAAGTACAAAGACGTCTTAAGAAGTTTCTCGTAAAAGAACAACAGTTTGCGTCTAGGAGGAATATAGAAATTATCTCGTGTAATGGTTTCCATGAAATTTCTATGAAACGGTCACCTCGATCCGAGAGCATAATTGAATTTTTCGACCAAATAGATTCTCACGCTTTAACGAGCACGCGCAATTAAACCCTTTCCTCTCTGGATCGTGGTGCGCGAACATTTCTTCAGCATTTCTACCGATCAATTTCTTCTTCCGTTCTTCCGCCTGAAAGGCGAGTATTGTTTCTGGATTAGACTGCAAGGATTTTAGTATTGTACAAAAGAAGAGTTTGCAATCTCGTCCCTGGAAGTGAGTCATTTCCCGTAATAACGGTAATGTTTCCCAAAGGGTAATAACTCGCAATGGGTGCACTTTAGTCCTGTTGCATTATACCGTGTGCACATATATATATATATATACATAACTATCATATAATACGCTATATTATGATCTTGCACCAATTTGCACTTTAATATACTATACGTTATGAGGGAATATTTGTCTGAGTAGCTTCCCTGGTTCTTCAGCTCTATATCTATATATCTACAAGTGGCTGTTTGTCTTGTATCTTTGGTTGAGCAGCGATTGTGTTGAGAAGCGGTGTTTCCAGCGTCTATTCTAGGAAATATTAAATTATCCTTGATTATGGTAAGAATTAAAGTGAAAGACGAAGAAAATAAAGTGGACGCGAGAGTGGGGGGTTGCAGGGTGTTGACGAGGCACCAGCGTGGTTGCAAGAGTCGGCTAAGGAGGTATTATTATAGTGGTGGAGCTGGTGGTACGGGACGACTTAGGAAATTCTCTAGCTAGGCTTTCTCAGTGTAATATTTCGAGAGTCCCTGGGCCACGAATCTACGTTAGCACTAAGAGATTGCTCCCCGTAGCCAGGAAAGCCACCATCCCTTTTCCTCTTCCGTTCCATTGTAATCATGGAAACAATCATTCTTCCCTCCTCCCCTCCTCCCCTCCCTCTCTTTCTCTCTCTCTCTCTCTCCCTCTGCATTTCTCCAGCAGGGAATCCTTGAGCCCTCTCACTCCCCCCCCCCCCTTTCCCTCCAGCAATCACCGATTTGTCTGAATAAGCCCCGGGCAAGTGTAACATAGACTCGCTCCGTCCCACAAACACAAATGCAGCGCAGTCCCTGACACGGCATAGCCGAAAAATCACACACACGCGTGATCGTTCGTGTGGTGGTTGTCGTCGACACCAGAGCCAAGCTATTATTGGACCAGCCAGAAAAGAAAGATTTTTCTCTCCTCTCTCTCTCTCTCTCTCTCTCTCTCTCTCTCTCTTTCTCGTGTCATTTCCATGCTGTACGATCCGCGGAGGATCCACCTGTCCCGCGGCACACCAGCTGAAATCCGGCCCTTTTCAATTTTTCCACCCTTGCAATTTTATCGAATCGCCCCCGGTTTAAACAAATCGCCCATTTTTATCTCGCGAAAACAGTGGTGCGAGGTGAAGAAGAGGTAGGTGAGAGGACTGGTATGACAATAATAATAGTAGTCTAAGGGGTTCGTATTAAAATTACTCGCAAGCTAGCATATACGTGTTTTATACAATCATAAAATAGAGAAGCACGTGGAATATTCAGTTCTCCTCGCCACTCCATTTCAAATGCATTTCCAAGTTGGACCACGTCCACCTGTCTCGAGTTGTACGCCATCAGTTTTAGATTCCAACCCTCGCAATTTGTCCCATACCCTTGAATTTTTATCGAAAACAAATGGACGAGTTTAGCCACGGAACTTCCGAATTCGGGAATGAAATCGAGATGCGAAGGCAATTTCTGTATATAATAATAATGGCAATAATCATGCTAGTCGTCTAATTGTTGGAGCGTGAATAAAATTACTCGCACGCGCTAACGCGTAGGTGTGTATCGCGTCAGTAAGTATATTTGCAAGGCTTTATAACTATAGAATTGCGTTTCGGAGCGAAAACTCGGCGTACCAACTGGTATACCGTAGAATAGTCGGAATATCCCCTCCCCCTCCCCTCTCTGCTCCCTCGTCGTTTGCTTCGCGATAAACGAAGACGACATTTTCCGCAATGGCTTTATACATATATATATATATAGGAAGGACTCCTTAGCAGCATTAGCCTCGCACGCCCCATTTTCCAAGCGCGTTTTACGCTTCGCAACACGTAGTAACGTTCATGAATGGAATTACGGACTTTATACTGGTTTTCAACGGTGCTTCATACGCGCCAACCTACTATCGGTAATGATAAGTATCCTGAATGCATTGTACGTTTGAAAATCTGTATCCTTCCGGAGTGCGCGTATATCTACGTGAAAATAAAGAGGGCTTTGGCCAACGAGAGTAGAGCAAATGCGAATGGTGTCAACTGTAGTAAAAAAAAAAAAATGCTGAGAGCTTCCCGCAGGGATAAGTTTTCGAGCGTACGCGCGCCTCTAGTACCTATATATATATAGTCGCGCGAAAACACAAGTGCACCCGCACGCATCCACACTCGTCCAGGGGCTTGTTCAGGCAAACCGGTGATTGCTTCCGCACAGACCGGAATGGCAATCCAACGGCATTTGGCAATTTTCGACCTCTATGCACGCCACCACTGTTCTCCACTGTAAAGCTCTATAAATGGATATTCAAGTCAAGCGCCAATGCAATTACTCCATTTAAGAAAATCAACGTTAAACGTACCAATGAACGTTTTATTGAATCATCAATAATGAGCCGTGTACCTAACCTATTCATTCTCTGTGTGTGCATAGTATAGTATAGCGTGTATTGTTTCAAGAACAAGACGACTCCATTGTCAAAGTCCATAAGGTACAAGCGAGAAAGGAATTAAGGGGATTAGCGCGTAAATCGAGGGCCAAGCGGGAATTCGATATGTTTTTATTACGGTGCAGCTTTCGAACCGATTGAATTTCCTGTGAATTCTAATGCAATCCCCTGTGAACCTTACGCAATTCTGGATCCTCGCTCCGCTTTGTCCGCATTTGTCCCACGCGAATTGGAAATTATTTTACAAGGAGCATTTGCCCGTTTGGAACCACCGGTAATTTATTGCTTAGCGTGAATTATGCGCGGTTCCTTTCACTAAGCGCGAAATTCGCCTTTCCTCCTTTTTTTTTCCAATCTCGGAAAAGTTTCAGTCGCGCTGTACAAAGTAAGAGCCAACTGCAATCGAGCGAGTCGAAAAATCAAATTAGTTTCGAGGGGAGGCACGGATTTGACCTAACGTATAGAGATCGACCTTCCGTCGTTGATAAATCAACGAGAAACTTTACGATGCTCAACACGTGTGTATGTGTGTCCGTGTAATTGGACTGGTATTGAAGTGAAAATATAGTTACTCCTTTTTGTGGTATCAGATAGTGTGTATTGTATACGTAGTTAGGCCGTGAAGCAGAGCGCGAGAAGTTTGCAATATTTGCTCGATGCACACACTTACACAGTTATATATATTGACGGGAGAATGTGTAACATACTGTATATATATATATATATAAGTATATGGGGAAAATTTCCATCAAAAATGGCAAAATTTACCGATAGATAGCGCTGATAATATGCATATGCACTATAACACATTCTCAGCTCGATGTTACTGCGTAGGTATGCACCGAGCGAATACCACATCATTTCTGTACTTATTGTATGTAAATATGAGCTTCGACGTTGAATTCCTTCTCCTCGCTCTGATATCACGTACCGCGACATTCTCGTTCTTGCATCGTTTTGTCAGAAATAATCACTTTCTTCGCCACTCTATCTACAATCCTTCGGCGTCTCATAGCTCCAGCATAAATTTTCTGCCGAACAATCGTTGCCCCCGGAAATCATTCTTTTCTTCGTGCAGCTTCTTTTTTTTCTACCACTTTCTCGCTTCTTGTTCCTCAATTTTCCCTTATTTAATTGTACAAAAAAAAGATCTACTTTCTCCTCCATCTTCTCTATAATTAATTATATCAAGAACGAAGGACTTTTCAAGGTTTCGTGCAATTTATCAAAACTTGCGTATCCTGAAGAAACCTCCCCAACCTTCTCGAAAAAGTCTTTTAATAAATTATCGACTCTCTTCGTTCTCTCGTTGCAAAAGTCGAGACGTACATCCGTGGCAAATGCGAATCCAAGGGCCGTAGGTCAGGCTTGTTCTTGACTCGTTTTACTCCAAGTGGAGGAAAAAATTATCACCAAAGTCAGCCGTTCCTTTTCTGTATACTAATCACCGATTACACATTTATCGACAAGCTTTGATATACTAGCTAGCTTCTTTACTTCACTTTTGAAACATTTTGCAGTTTATTAATTTACTTCTCTGGTATAGTTTTTAAAAATTCAATACAATGATTTTAAATGGCTTTAAAATGACATATATATAGGTATCTTTTTTACGGATTAGTGTGCGTGACCATTACGGATTCGCTCTGACACAGATTATTTCAAAAGGTCATTAATATTATATTTCAAAGGCTCTTGAAAGCAGTTACAAGAGTAGGGGAAACCCGGGGTGAATCCGTCACCAGAGCAAAGCAGTTACTGACTGTTTCATACATAGTTATACGCTAAACCGTATACAAACCTGTCATAATAACTGTAAACACGGACTAGCAAAATAACGTAACTCAACGAAATTAGTTCAGTCAGTTTCAACGGTAAAGCTATAATTTTTAAAAGTGTTTTCTAAGTATCAAACATAGAGACTAAAAAAAAACTAATGTTAAACTAAACTAAGCTTTTCTATTTTGTTTTCTTTTTTTTCAAAATGGTTGATAAAATTATAAAAGGTCTATAATTACCTCGCTGCGGTCGCTAATTTTGTTAAGTAGAAACGAGTTCTCAGAGGAAGCTTGTCGGTCGTTTAATTATTTAAGAGGATCCGATAAAATGTAACGGTGCTTGTGTTATTGAGCAATAAGTGGACGCTTCACCGAAAGTGATGATTTTAACGAGAATTAGATTATTGCTCGCATGGCGCAGAGTGGCCCTTACAGCCGGGCGTGCAAACTGAGCATGAAAAAAAAGATAGGAGCAGTTTTTTTGCCCCAGAGCTAAAAGTAGAATTTGTGTGTGATTGGGAGGTGTATTGTGAGATGAAAAGGAGGGACGCGATGAGAATGGGCCACGAGAGAATGACGATTACGAGACTAGGCTTGGTAATAATTGCAAATCAGTGAAGCGCGGGTCTGGAAAGATTTTTGCCCTGATGGCCAACGGCGTTGCAGATGGTTTAATTTCGCGACACTTTTCGAGTACGGTGCTATTTGGGAAATGAGGAAAGGATCGAGGGGGGAAGAGAGTTCTGCAATGGAGAAAGTGAAGAAAAATGTTTGTTTCCACTGCACTCGAAAATCTGAAATCTCGACCGGACTAAAAGCAGAGTTCTGGGTAGTAATGGTTTCACGCTCTATTATATTATACCTACATATATATAATCTCTTTCTCTTTTAATCGAGAGTTTTAAGAGTGGGTCACTAATGCTTTCATCGAACATCTTTTCTCTTTATACTTAATCCATCTATGATGGGATATATAATACGCCCCTCGCTGTGCATATAAGTTTAAATCTCCCGTTGAACGATGGAATACATATAGTGTACGACTGTACCTTGCTAAATGCAACGCTAATGTGCGGGACCACGATGCATCCATTTCTCGAACATCAATATTTACATGTGGTAAAACGCGGTTGGAAAAATATAGTACGCAAAATATTTTATTTATTTTAAATAATGCATTTATATCGACGAGCTATGAAATATTTTCCCGCCGAACGAAATAAATATTTAATCTTTGGGTGAACAAGCTCGCTCAATAATGGATCAAAACAATACGATGGAATACGTGTGTATATAGTAACAGCTGCACTTTAATCCCTCTTTTTTAATACTCAACTGCTGTGCAACGTTTTTTCGGAGGAAATTTTATCTCGGCGAAAGCTTTCTGGAAATTTGTTTAGAGAGTCTTGATGAGAAGAAAAGAAGAAAGGTGGATGGCACACGGTGGCTCGGGCAAAAAGACTGAGGAGCCGTGACGTCTGTCAGAGACAGGTGGCCAATTGGAGAAAAGCCGTTTTAATTTCTTCTTCTCCAAATGTTCGATCAATTGGCTCGAAAGCTTAAAGTGACGTGGTCGTAAGGGTGATACATAGTCATTCTTACCTTGTAGTTGCCCAATCTGGTAATGGTACAGGACAAGATAGCTTCCTTGCCAATAGCCGCAGTGACGTTTGCCATCGGCTCGGAAAAACTCGGTACATCTGTGAAATGAAAGAAAGTGGATGCTTTTATCCGTGCCATCTATACTCTATACGTATCTGTCTACACGTGTAGTGGTATATACTGCCGCGAGAGAAAAATGAAGCGAGACTAAGTGCGTTATAAATTTCCTAAGAGATTTTTCTACCGTGCCAAACCGGATGTGTTTTATAACTGAGCGATGATCGAGCAATAGCACGCGTTCGACTGACTGATGCATGTTTTCAATTTTTATTCGCGCAGCCGAGTCTAGAGCCGGCCTGATCGATCGGGCCCCAGCCTGCCTAAACTTTTTCTCAATTTTTCACCACCTCTCCCCCACTCCCCCCGCACATCGCACCAACAAAAATAGTTTCATCTCAATTATTACGATTGCAGCAGCGAATTCAAAAAGTTTAAACAAACCGATCCTACTGTGCAATATCGAGTCTCTGGCTCAACTTTTCCGTATCCATTGTCATCACCCCCCGCCATTATTACAGGAATCTCTGCACAGATTTATTCCAAATGAAAAAATGATTTGCCACGCGTTCAGTGATCGAAACCCGGATTTTTCCTTATACACTGCGTTCTCTCGTGTCCTTTTTTTTCTATCATACTTGTATGTGACACGTGTGTACAAACGGTGAACGGTGTTTATTTATTATAAGTGTGCAAAGCTCTTGCTGTAATAGTTCAAGGAGGAAAATGCTGCGTATCGCTTACGCGTGTGAAATGAATTAGTACCTCAATTTTCTTCACGAAGAAAATTGTTGAAAGGTATATGGGTATATATGTAATATAAGCACACACACACACACACACACACACAACAGTTTGATATCCATAAAGTTTTCCTGGATCTTAATCAATGAGAAGTTTCGAACGTCAGGCGATATTACGAAATAAAGATCGTATGCAGTTTACCGGCTGGTGTTAAGTGAAAGCAGTGTGTCGAAGCCAGCCTGCTGTTGCTCTGTACTGTATATATGGCAAAACGATATTCCAAGATCCGTCAAAACTACTTATACGATACGGTGTGGTTGGGGGAAACAGCCGCAAGTAGTATTATGATAAGATATTCACTGACAGAAACAGGAAGAAGGGAGAAAGGAAGAGAGGAGAAATTTTCGGAGGTCTCCTCTATCCAGAATGTAATATGAGGGAGAGTGTGTAGTAGTGGGAAGAAAAAGGATGGAAAATGACTGAGCCAGACGACAGAGGTAAGCCGGCGTTGAGCGAGCATGATATAGGCTACTGGGATGGGGGCTGGGGATTTATCCACCTCCACCTCTACCCCCCCCCCCCCCCCACTCCTCACCCTCTTCCCCCCTCTTTCCCCACCATGCCTATTTTATGGCAAAATTATTCCAGGAGAAAAATAATTCAATCTCCAGCCTCATACGCGCTGCCTCGTTCTTTGAAGCATTACGGCGCGCGTGCAGCTTGACGCGAAAAATCTTTGAGCATATTCCTCGAGAAGCCTCTTGATACGAAGAAAATTACATTTTTTTTTTGTTTTTTTCTTTTCTTACACCACACTTCTTTTTCTGCGTCGATATAGGGAGAAAAATATGGAGCACGAGAACTCTCGATGCACCGTTTAAGGAGCTAATTTTCAAGTGGCTATAGATAAAGCTAAGCAAAGCAGGCGCCGCTCTTTTAATAGCTTGGCGAAAGCTTTTTGTTTATCTTTCTCCCCGTTGCAAGCTCGCGAGAAACTGATACAGTAATTCTGAGATTTACTCGTCGAATCCGCTCGAGGGGCTTCATAACTGTAGGGCGATTTTCGCCAAGTTTCGCGATGAAAGTTAAGTGGGCTGCAAAAAATAGAAAAGAGAAAAAAAGACGATTTACAGTTTGGTCGAAATTTCCAAGCTTTTTCTTTACCCTTTTTGTCTCTTGCTTCGTCGTCTGCTTCATTGTTTCTTCCTTCTTTTTCTCGCCTGCTCGATTATTTCTTTTTCCCTATTCTATCCTTATTTTCCATTTTTCCCCTTTTTTCTTTTCGTAAATTAACGCTTTCGTCGAGATAAAAATTCAGCGACTTTCGGTGCCAAGTAAAAAGGAAGAAATATTTGCTTCACCGGAAGAAAGTTACTTTCTTGCCGGGTGAGTCAAGCTTGCTCTTCTGTACCAGCCATCCCGCAGCGAACCTATTCTCGCACTTTTATATAATAACAAGACTGAACTTTGTCAAAGTCTCGTTGTGGAGACGGGGAAGAGGGGGGGGGGGGAGGGAGGGAAAGGGAGAGACAGCCTCCGAAGTGCGTTTCAGTCATTAATGAACAATCCGAGTTATCCGATTGCAAAACACATTTATCCACTCCATACTATATTCGTTAAGCAGAAAATAGTGAATAGCCGGTACTCCCGGTACATGCCCAGCTGCATCCGTTTGGTATATTAATAGCCAACGTGCCTTTTTCAGCAACCGCTAATGTGCTAGCACTTGCGGAAATTCGCAGGAAATTAATTCGATGCCGAAAGCAGCATCGGAGAAGCAGCAAAAACGGTGAGTGGAGAATTAAATATTTTTATCGAGGCTTCTATTAATTTATTCGGAAACTTAAGCCTCTTGCCAAACGATTTACATACTATTTGAACATCGCAACGACGCATTAATATTCGACGGGACGCATTGTTATTATTCAACTCTGTGTAATAACTGTATGCATAAATTAAATTTCCCATCGGACGGCTCTTCCTTCCCTTCATATTGGCTAAATAATGTGCTATCGTGATAGATAAATCGATGCAGAAAGAAATAGTTAGCTCGGTAGCTAGTGGAGGAGGAGCAGTGCGCGGCGGCCACTATATATATAGGCTGCTACCGTTATATTATAGAATAACAGCAGAAATACAATGCGATATTTTATCCTCCGACGTTCTCCATCTACAGAGACGAGCACCGGGGCCAACCAATCAGTTTCAACCTTTCACCCCTTTCACTACATATATATGTATACACACACTGAGTACCACACTACTCCATAGGTATATATTTCACACGAATCTCCGATTTTTACCCAACACTGATATCGTTTCATTTGGCGAATGCTACACCATTTGCTCTCGACCTAAAATTCTCCCTGCTCCTTTTTTTCTTTCACTTTAATTGTTCCTCCCACAAATAATCAAGGATATTCGCAGAGAGCCGCGCAAACCAAACGAACGGATCCAGTTTTAATTCGCAGGGAGTCCCTACGGATGGAATTAAGAGATTATTTAATGAAATAAAGCTGTGTGCTTCCCGGAGAATGATATTTTTTCACGGATGAATTTAAAGCCACAATTGTATTCTGATTACAGATAAACGTATAGCTACGGTTTTACGAAGCCCAGCAAGGCACCATCTGGTCGCGGCGTTTAAACTCCCATTTGCCCTTGTTATATTAGACTCTGCGCGTTACAACGCGCATCCCCCTACTGCGCTCGTACCGGGTCGTCTTATTAAATCCATTATTACACCTGTAACAAGGCCACGACGATACTCCTCAAATTACTCTGCCTCGATCCTCCCTTCAATCGTTTCGAATTATTTCCCTGGCTTTACGCCTCGCGCACTGTAATTATTTTATAATACTCACTCTCCTATATATCTCCGCGCTACTACCACTCGATGCAGAGAGTCGAGTCGAGTCGAGTCGATTTGACACAGTGCGCGATCGATCGCTGAAAATTCTATGACTCTTCCGAGGTCTCTCCGCTTTTTCCAACGAAAGAATCTAAATACGCGTATCAGCGTAGCTCGATCGACTCGAAAATCTCGGACTCGAAACCTTTTTATTTCCGTCAAATTTCCTCCTATCCGGTTCAGTGGCCGTATCCCTTCCTGCCTTTAGTTTCGTCAATTATAAATAGTATATACTAAATATAGAAATTAATAGTATACGGCGTATATGTATAATAGAGAGACTTCTCACGAACAGTTCAGTCGTCATCCTTTGCTGATTTTAGTTTGCTAAATAATAATGGTATAAATGTAGAAATAAACAGAGCGTCACAGAGGATACTCTCGTAAACTATATATATATTCACTCGTCATTCTTAGCTGATTTTAGTTTAGTGCAGCGCAATGTATAAAATAGTAAATACAGAAATTAGCAGAACGTTATAACGAAATTGTGTGTTCTTCGTGCAATGGTCGAAGGTCGTTATGAATCAGACAGGCGCGCCAGGATGCCAGGACCCTTGGTCCAACGACTTAGCATACGAATGCACGAATCTCTGTTTGCAGCACCGCTTGGCTCCTCTCTGCTTGGCCTGGTCTGGCCTGGCTTGCTGGTTTGGTTTGGTTTGCTTTGCTTTGCTTCCTACCAGCCAGCCAGCATCCCTCATTTGCATAGTTATTATGATATTATGCAGCCGCGAAAAGATTTTTATCGGGCACCCTTGGCCCCTCCACTTCCCTGCAGCAAGACGCGTCGCATACTAGTATTATGCTGTTATAGTATACAACACACACACACACACACACACACACATATATATATATATATATATATATGTATACATAAGACGAATAATACGTCGCCAAAATATTCCAAGGCGCGAGCGAGATAAAGCTGAAGAATGGTCTGACCGAAACAAAATTACACTACTAGCTAGCGCAATAACGTGTAAATCTGGAAAAAGACTATATTTGCAATGATCAACGAAGAGGATATGGATCAAAGAGGATTTAGCATCGAGTTTTACGCACGATAAACGAGAGTTCCTTATCCCTTATTCACCACCTGTTCAGGTAGCCTATCTCACGTTGGATCTGCGTAAGCCCAAGAGGAAGATCGAGAATGCGGAAGAAGTGGGGAGCGATGGATCGAAAATCGGATTATTGGAACGCCAGGAAATTCTCCGGCATTCTTAAGCTGAATCTGCAAAAAGTTTCCACCTATATAGCCACGTACATTGTACCTATATAAATATATGACATATACTATATTGCAAAGTTGGTATTTCTCGTTGCTGCTGCGGAGAACTCGCCGAACTCGGTACTTGGCAAGCTGTTACGCGTTTCGCTCGGGTCCCCCAATCGTGTTCGCAGCTTGATTCTTCCTAGCACTGGCCACGGTAAAGGTCCTGCAGGTATACACACACACACACACACATACATATATAACAGCTCGGGAAGACAGGAGCACGCGGCCAAGTTCCCTGGTGGCCCTAACGAGACCGAGAGCGCGAGAGTCAAACCTGATAATTCCATTTCCGCGCTGGAAAATTCGAACTTTAATTAATCGAATCGAGCTCCCGTGGGACGCATCCGTGATCCCGGAAATTAGTAAGATCTCGCGCGTGAACCAGCCGACGATGCTTCGCCCTTGTAAACGAGACGACCCACCATGGATTTAACCACCGAGTCATTTTTCATCCCCCGAATTACGTCACGGCGAACCACCGTCGGATATTCTTCCGGAAATACCTGCGTTGTTATATAATCCGCCATAAACATGGTTAAAAAGAAGAAATAACCTCGACTGACGCTGCGGCTTCATCGATTTTTCACCATTTGAATCTGTTGCAAATATAGTTATATATATATGTATATATACTGGAGGGATAATTAACGGGATTAAATGAGAGCGGTGATGCGGAAAAGAAGGTAGGTTAGCTCCTTTTCCGGAATGAATAATCGATGTCTGCGGGAAAGGAGAAAAGTCTATGGTTGGGTCAGACACGTGACGGGTGAAAATCGTGCATGGCCGAAGAGGCGCGAGGCGCGCGATATGTCCCGGGCGTTATTGGTTCCATCTCGATATAGCACTATAATAACGCTCTCACTAATTTATATAAGCCCGGTAGCTTTAACTCCCTCGTGCTCGCAGGCATAAAGAAAGATGATTCGAGCGCCGCTACACACGTGCGCCCCTTAAGTGGTAAACTTGTAAGTGGCGAAATAAAGTTGGGGCCCGGGTATCGTGGCTGTGACAGTTTAATTAATATCTTTCATCCTGAAAGGAAAAACTTGCTCGACTGACGTCGGCGAACCACGCTTGAACTTTGCGCGGTGCTTTTATTCGCATTCTTATTCTCCCACTGTTGGATACTATCTCTTTCTCTCCGTGTCTTCTTAATTACTATTGATAATAAATTCAGAGCTGAAAAGAGTCTAATTGGCAAAAAGTCTCATTGCACTGCGTTAACTGCTCCGCTATATTAGCTGTCGTTGGTAAATACGTAATGCAAAACTGTTGTCCCTTGGAAGAAAGCTGGCTAATTATCTTAATGGAAAACCGATAGTGCAAGGAAGAACAATATAATGTATAGCGGTGAGATTCGCGAGAAAGTGGTAATTAAGATCCGGACACGTAGTAGAGAAAAGAAGTTGAAATGGGTCAAGGTATTTAAATGGAATGCAACGTTGCATCCCGATTTGCTATATACCATATATATATATATATATATAGACACACACACACATACATTCATACGGTATATAGTAAATGTATATTAAAGGAGACCCTGTGCAAGGTCCATGCTTGCTGGCTCGTAATAGCTGATGGCATATTCATGGTGGCGATGGGGGAGTGCTTAGTCGAGTTTCCTCAAGAATGAGATAATGAATCAAGCTCGGAATGGTCCTGGGAGCTTTTGCATTCGTACATACATTTTTTTATCGAGCTAACGAGCCAGATATTGCGCATTTTTCGCTTTTCTCACGTAATATTCACTAAAGGAGCTTTCAGTAGAAATGGAATGCGTAATTTCAGTCAACAAAGCTCTCTTTCGAGCTACCGCTTAATTGATGAGACACGTGGGATAAAATTGTTTCGATCAAAGCCATATTCCACTCGGCTAATAAGCTCTTTGATCCACCACCACCACCAACCCCCCCCCCCCCCCTCCCTCCTCCCCTCCCGCGAGATTCCTACATCTTTGAGAAAATCGCTGAAAATCCGAAAGAAGCGCTTCCAGCAATATCAGCGATATCGAAAACGCGGAATACCTACTTCTTTCAGGGCTTCTGCCGAACTCGAATATTTCCAAGTTACGCGTCGCAACGTCAATGAAAACTTTTCGAAAAAGAACTACCAGCCGATAGCGCTCGCACGAACGACTTGAAAATCGATTATAAGCCAGTCGGTCGTAATATCTGAATGCACCAAAATATATAGTTGGATCGTTTCTATAATCAAGCTTCCAAAAAAGAATTCCGTTGACCGTTTGCTTGACGCAATTATAAAACAAAAAACCTCTGTAAAATTTCCTCTTTGCATTCTCTGCCCCCCTCCACTTTGCTATTTCCTCGGGCGTTAATTATTTCCCCCCCCCCCTTAAATTTTCTCTCTCGCTCATATAGCTCATTACGAACGCGTGACTGATGGCAAAAATTAAGCTCCTTCGAGCTATTACCGTCACGGGCTTCCAGTCCTCGAGTTTTCTTCATTTATCGTCTATCCGAATCCTGCATACGCCGATGCAATCAGAAGAGTCTACCTTCTCGACGAAACGCGAAGAGTGACGAACCGAAAATGAACTTTTTATTATATTGCAATTTCACGCTTGTTTCAATTCGACCGAGCACCCCTTTGGGCTTTTATGGCGAGTGACATATACCGGTGAAAAAGTATCCCCCTAATCACAGATGAAAAGCCGCTTAATATATCGGAGCTTGCCGAAAGGCGGTAATTGGTTCTTTGATGTGCTTTGGCGAGTGTCGAAGGGCAAAGTTTATCGTTGGAAAAGCTGCAGGACTAAGCTCGGCTAAAAATAATGAAAAAAAAAACAAGCTTTTGCATACGTACCTAATACGGTGGGACTTGCCGCAGAGGCGTCCTGACGCGCTACGTCACTGGTAATAGCTGCTCGGCCGAGATTGCTGTTGTAGTCTTGGAAAATTACACAGCACAATAATAGCCATGCCACCCACATTCTGCAAATGAAAAGAGAGACAAACAATAATTATCGTCGATAACCGTGCCGAGGGGGGAAGATATATAGCTGACAGGATCAGCAGGATTGCAAAGCGCAAACACAGCGAATAGTAACGAGGAAATGTTCGTTGAACGATGTTCGGTAACTCTAGTCTGGATCGCGATCACGAGTGTCCCCCCCCTCCCTTTACCCCCTACCCAACCCTCTCGCGCTCCCTTGCCCCATTTATTGAGCCAGTAGCAGTGATGGAATCGTTGGTCCGCAGTAGTCCATACAGGAACCACAGTAGAGTCAGACAGCAACGCTAACACATTATGGCCAGGACGAGCCACTTATTGACGCGCACCACTAACTCTCTCCAGAACATTAACACCGTGCAGCTTATCGCTTTCCCTTTAGCTTCGCCATTTGCGAATCAGCGTAGATCGTTGCATCTCGCTCCCCCCGCCTTCTATCCTTATTCCACCCAACCTCGATAATAGGGCAACGATACGTGTGTAGCACCAGTGTGGGAACAATTATTCCTTGTGCTATACCCCATAAATAACTATCGGGTTACCGGAAACGTCGAAATTTTTCCAGACCGAGATCGGTAGAGTGTGCAGGATTTAACGCTCGCGCTACGGTTCACCCCCCCCCCCTCGCTTCTACCTCTTATATATACTGTATACGCTCCTACAACATCATTCTCTTATTGCACTGCACGCGTGACTCGGTCTTATTTACGATGGGACTAAATGAAAACAACCAGAGCCCCTTCCATCCATGCCTTTCCTGTCGGATTATAAGCCCTTTGTTTCATCTCGATCGATAATCCCAATGTTAAACCGGTGCTAAAGTTCCTCGTGCGCCCGAAAGCCCTCGGATTAAGTCGGGATACTGGACTGGAGAAAATCTCCATTCCACCATCCGTCCTCTTTTCTTCCCTGAAAATCTGTTTGTTCCACGAGAATCTTTCTCCAGATAAACCAAACTCTTAATTAGTAATACGTGCCTTCTAGCTAGTAGTTACGCTTGATATAAATCAGACGAGGAATCAGCGTCACAAGGCTCTGTTTTCAAGCTTCAAAGTTGAGAGGTCTTATTTGTTAGAATATTACTACTATAATGAAGTATTATTAATTATAACGGTTTCTCTATACTTTTGCTCGAAAGCTTTGGTTTGATAAATGAAAAGCGTGGAAATGAAGGAGGAGGGGGAAGAAAAGAGGAAGAGGAAGTCCCCGTGCCGACACATTTAGGCGTCAAGCTGTCAAGTATATGTGTTACCGCATATGTGTCAGTCATAAAACGTGATTTTAATTAAAACGCAAAAAAATTAATTAACAAATGCAGGCGTAATGCGACAACAGCTGCACCATAAACTGTATAGGGTGGCTAATTTCTTGCGTCCAGAATCTAAACGGTAAGAGAGTTTAGCGGATGAGTTTGTATATGAATAATTACGGGGGAATTCTCTCTCTCTCTCTCTCTCTCTCTCCATCTGGTTTTATATCTATTATTCCACAGCAATCTTTCCAATGCTGCAGTTTAACTCGATTGTTATTTATTTTTCTATTATTTCTCTATAGCATCCTTATTCTTTCTTACTATCACCATCCCCCTCTTCAGTTCAATTCCTACACTTGTATTATGTTCGTTACCCTGCTACGTTCCACGCTATATCGTTAGGGGAGAAAGTGGGGGCGGGCGGAGATAAAAATATTTTTATCGGCAATCGATCACTATTTTCAACGACTTTTGCTACTATTGATCTCAATATGTTGCTTCGTACTTTAGTTTCAAGCGGACCGTGACTCAAACAAGCTGCAGTTGGGCCACGTTTTTGTTAAAATATAAGAAACCGAGCTTCGAGCTTTTATGCATAATATTCAACGGTAATAAAAAATTATAAAGAAATAATAAGGATCAAATAATTTAAAATAAAGTTAAAATTTGAGAAATAATTGGCAAGAGGGACTAATTACAATTTCACTCGTGTAATAGAGTGAAAAGCAGAAAGTGCGGGCAGTGATAAGGTAAGATTCGTGAAATTTCATTGTGCAGCGGACAGCATTAAAGTAACATTGTAGTACAATATATATACTAGTATATATACACAACGACAGTCTAAAGCACGGCACGTTTCGTGCGAAAGGGGAACGTTCGTGGCAAGTTCCGGACCCGCGTCCCTGACCAACTCGACAACTCGATTGCAGAAACACGATGAACCGTTAGAGAAGCTGCTTCTGCTTTTCTACCCGAATCCCCCCCCCCCCCCCCTCCCACCCACCTTCCCTTCTCCACTACCACCACCCCACCCTGCGCACGAGAATGGAAAGCAACAAACAGCAGGCGTAGTTATACATATATATATATATATATATATATATACATGCACACAGTGAGTAAAGAGACGCGATTCGTTCTTGTTGATCTGATTTGTTCGTTATCGTAACAGACTCAAGTCAATCATTACTAAAATACTTTACTTTACATTTTTACGTGTACCGCGTAATGCTTTCAAAGTTATAAAATTTTCCCTTTAGAAATCATTCCCACTCAAATTTCTTCCGACTCACGGAAATATCCTGAGCGCTACTTTTATTGGCCCGACTATAAAAATTGGCCGAACGTCTCTTAAAATTAAATCCCAAATTATTATACGTCACCTTCGACGAAATTCGTTACTTTTTGTTTCCAGTAAGAAATAAAACGAAAAGGTGGAAAAAAATGATTTTTATCGCGTAAATTTATCGTATATATAATGCAGCGCAAAAGTATCGATGATTATACTATTTCTCGACTTTAAAAGGAATGAACGATTGAACGGAAGTACAAAGAAATTATTACGCAGGAGAATGGTATACGGTGCAATAGCGAACAATCAATTTGACTCGGAATATTTATCCGAAACGATCGTCGGATAATTAAACTGATAAATAATGTGGAAAAAGTGTGGAGAAGGGCAAAGCACGTTTATCGAGTAACGTATCACCGGCACGGTGCACGGTCTCTGCTCCGGTCTCGGGACACGTTCGCTACACAATTAAGGCGAGATAACGAAGAAACGTTAAAGCAATGAAAAAAGCAATATCAGAAAAATGGAAATGCCACAAAAGACAAAAGCACGTTGAGCATTAATGAGACTTTCAAGCACTTTCAAAAGGTCTGCTTGCCTTTCTTTATTAATACTTTCTACACGTGAGCAACGAATTTTAATATATAATAATTTAGGTCATGACCCCTCGTTAAATCGTACAATACCTTCCATCACTTTCACTCACTCGATATTTACATATATATTATATGATTATATATAATAAACGAATGAAATATTTTTAAACGCAGGCGAATAGTAAACGTCACGGTTGAAATAATCAATTGAATGTTATTGAATTAACAAGTTTAAGGCAAAGATCAACAGTGAGATTAATTTGTCGATTACCTGGTAATGAGAGTTTAGCATTATACTAGTGTAATTAGCGATAGCACGTTTTGCGTGCTTCTTCGTCCCCCTCCTCCCCCTCCACCTCTAATTTTTATCGTTGAATTTTAATTTAAAATCCCTGTAGAATATTGCACATTCGATCGGAACCATAGGAGCGTGCGTTACTAGCATCGACGAAGGACGCATCCCCGAACGTCGGGACGCGTGTACTGATGCCAGTTGAGTTGGTCGGGCGTCGCGACGCCGACGTCCAAGCTGGGAATGCTATGTACGCGCGCGCAGCTTCCTTTCTTTCTTCTCTCTCTCTCTCTCTCTCTCTCTCTCTCTCTCTCTCGCTCTCTCTTATTCCTCTTCACATCGTCCCCATAGCGCCCAAATATCGCTTATATTAGCCTTATTTATCTAATTATTATGCTTCATCCGCTCACCGCAATCCCCTCCCTTTTATATATATAGAGATCCACCTTACAACGCACAGCTATACATGGCTAATCGAGAAAATCCATCATAGCAACGAAAAATTGATAAAAAGAAAGCGAGAAGAGTGTGAATGATTTTCACGATAAATGATTCATTTTCCCTGGAGCACCGTGCAACTTTATCTTTCCGCGTCAGACGACTGTTAATCCTTAAACGTCACTTAGTTGTAAATGCTGTGAAAAGTGGAGCGCGCGAGTACGCGTGACGATGCTGCTCAGAAAAATGCTGAAAAGAAGACCGAAGCTAAAGTGGAAATAAGAGTCTTTCCTCGAACACATACATTATGCACATCTCGGTATAAAATGAAACAAGGACATAGTTGCCCTCGTTTTCCACTTTCTTATTCCTGCTTCCACTTGGTCGAGTATTAATACTTCAGTACATATATATATATATATATACAAATTATAGTATACTATATACATATATTTGTATGTTAACAAAGAAGCATTCGTTTAACGAGTCCGATTAATTTCTTTCTTCCGCCGAGTGAAAAAGTACCGGTGCACCTGAATCTCGCGGAAGAATCGTTAGAACGTTAGAGTTTCTTGGCAAGCGTGGAACGATCAGGCATTCCGAGTTCTGAGAATTTTTTCATTAAGCCTGATTATCATATAAAAAAATTGCAATCCTAGTTGCCGACAAAGAGCCTCGATCGAATCGTTCATTCCTCCTCTTTTTCTGCCCATTGACGAGGAACAAAAAGAGATAGAATCGAGTTTGCTGATCTCGATGTCAAAGATTGCGTGGGTGGTCGAGGTAGAGCGAGAAATAGAGGGAGGGGAGGGGGAGGGGGAGGGGGGCGGTCATATAGAAGGCGAGGAAGCAGCAGACTGGTGTAGCTCGCGCGGGATCGAACCGATAAACGATATTGCGCGCGCACGCCACTGGAGAAACTTGCCAGATGAGAAAGATCGTTTCGTTTTGCTGCTTCGGATTTGGCTCTTCTGCCTCTTAATTTACGACGCGGCAATGAAATTCTCTCCCGAGGATTTTGTGTTCGCGAGAAAATGCTCATTCGTCGGTAACTCCAGTTGCTTGGAAAATAAGAGAAACTGCAGCAGCTAACATCAGCCAGAGTCGCTCGCTTCTTTATTTTCAGAACAACCTCGATTACTTGGTATAAAGAAGAAAGAGAAGAAAATGCAGGGGCGCATTATGGGTAAACGTTAAAACTGCGAAGGAAAATTAGCCGGATTTTAAGTATCAGCGAAGCGAGTCGTCGAGATGAATGAAAAAGCTTTGGTAAAATTGTTGAAGAAAAGGGTAGAAGTGGCGTACCTCCAGCGGACGGCATTATGAAAAATCTTCATGGCTGGGGAAAAGAAAGCTCGTGACGCTTTCTTTTAAGTAACATAATGAAAGCCTCAGGTGCTTCGGCCGGCGCATTCCTCTTCCCCTCCCCCTCCCTCTCTCCTTCTTCATAAATCCATTAAAAACACACAGACTCCACCACGTAATGAATGCAGGTATTAACTTTTAATAAATACATCGATCCCACGATAGCAAATGTTTCAGCGAGGGATAATGGAATGGATAATGGCTCTATGTGAATTTTTTTTTTTTTTTTTACGTTATATTCAATTGCGATTTTATGCCATTCGCAGTGTTTCATTGAAAAATCATTGAGTTACGTTTGATCATTAATGTATGTATGCCATATATAATTGTGTCTCACGGGAAAATCATGTCGAAATCAAATAATGCACTAACAATAGAACGAGTATATATGCTATATATTCTCATTATACGTGCACAGTTTTATTCCCATCACTGTCCAATGTTTTTCATCGTTTACCATAAGTATATACGAGTATATATAAGTTATATAAATGATGTCGTTTATTTATTATTGCTGCCTATGAAAAACGCATATCCCCTTGGCAAAGTGAAACAAACATAAAATAAGGTCGACGAGAGGAAGTAATTTCCAAAGGTTCCATTTATATTTTGACGAGGTTTCTATCGCGCGTGAAAACTTAGTATCGAAGGGAGCAGTTTCGAAAAGAAACGGGACGTGTAACAATAATCGACTGGAAAATAATGTATATACATATATACCTGCTATATACCGATGGTCACAGCTGTACGTACAGGGTGTATATTTTAATTCGCCGCAGGTCGTGGATACAAAAATTCGCTCATTTCGTGCAGTTACCGTAAGGGATATCAAATTTTTTACATGGAACCTTTTTCAAACTTCTTCCTACGTGCATTGAAAACGGCAATGTATATATGAAATAATAGTATCTCTGTTACGTAGATACCTACCGAGTTAAATAACTTTTTACATCCGCATTCTGAAGCGAGTCGAGGAGAGTATACACCCTATATATATATATACCGTCGTATTATATTCGATTCGAGGAGTTTAGAGATACTACCCGACTGATAAAAGACTCAATTCTCCTTTCGACTTATACACGATTTACCCATAGAAATATAGCCTATACATTATAAATGCGTAATAGAAGCTAATGCACAATTAACAATTTCGTATACTCTTGATAATTAGTCGAGCTGAAGACCGTATGTTGAGATAACGACAGAGATTCGGCCGTGTGATTTTGTGTACAATATTGAGGAAAAAAATACGTGACTCTGCGTATTTTTATCGGCTTATCTGGCCGCTAGGGCCGTGACCGTAAAACATCGGAATATATTGAAGAATAAAGAGGAGCAAAGTTATCACGTGCAGTCGTAGCACATACTACTGTCGATTGCCTGGTGCGTCGTGCGAAAGCAAAATGAGCTTGACCAGAAAAACCTCGCTGACAATATGTTAGAGGGGGAAGGAGTGGGGAGGTGACATTGAAACGCAGGATTGTTATAAAAATACAAGAATTTCGAGAGAGAGAGAGAGAGAGAGAGAGAGAGAGAGAAGAGGCTCGAGCGACAAGGACTTTTAGCTCATTTTATGAGTAATTTCCCGCAAGCACGGGGCTTAGTGGGCGAGTGTACGCGCGTGTATGTATGTGTGTGCGAGCGGAGCGTCAGGCAGAAATTGTCGTATCTCGCAGCTTAGGCCACGCGAAATCTACGGAGTTTGGTGCAGAGATGGAGGGGGGGGGGGGGTGGGAGTGCAAGGGAGATAACAGAAAACGAGCGTTCATTCAACGAAATAGGTGCACGCTACGTACTCACGATTATTATTACTGTCGGCTGGCGAACGTTTTTCTTTTTATTTCATCTTCGCGCCTATTCTTCCCTTATATACGACATTTCCTACTTCGTGCTAAAGTAATATAAAAAATTCCCATGTATTACTCAAGGAGTTTCCCAGATAAAATCGAATGACAATAAAGGGAAATGTCAAAATGAAAAATAAGTTCGTTTCAATGAAATTCCTCATTCTTGCTCCTTAATTTCTTTTTTTAGTCTCCTTGTTTTTCTCTTATTTTCCTTATTTTTCAATCTCTTCTTTGCCTCTATGATCGCACTGCTTTATCACTTCGAATTAATTTCAAAAAACGAATTTTTCATCGCACAGTGTTTAATTAACTGTGATGAAAATGAAAACGAAAATTTACTTGGCTAGTTCGAACTCCTCTAGACCTATATGGTTCTTTAAAGAGAGAAAGACGATTTCATGTTTTTTTAACGTACCGAATTAATTATTTTATTCTAAATTTTGGCATGCGAAAGAAAAATATTTCGAGCAAAGTCCATAACATTAGTATTACATAATATTGAAAATTAGGACTTTGCCAGTTTTCTGAGAAACAAAAATTCTCGTGCCATGCTGGATAACTCGTGGTAACATTACCTTAGATCAAAAAGTAAATTATTTATTGTTAGCAGATGAGTATAGCTTGTAATCCTTCGAAGGATTGTAAAAAGAAATTGAGATTTTAATTTTTAGCAGAACTGTGTTTAAAATATGAAGATTTTCTATATAAATTTTGATAATTTATTTACTTGTCAGATAAGTCTATTATATTGTGGGAAAATCCTTCGATCAACCATGTGAACCATGCGGGCTGTACTCAACTTGTAACAAAAAATATCTGAACTTTTCGTTTCAGAGAGGATTATTATTCACGAATTAATCTATACAAAAAGTTCGAATAAAATAATTCATTCGGTATGTTAAAAAATGAGGAAATATTATATGCTTTTCTTCCCTTTAAAATCCATGTAATCCCTTAAGCGATATAGCCTTGCTAATTAGCACCATTCGTTAGTGCGTTAAAATTAGGCGCTCGAGTTTGCTAGTTACAGCATTTCCGCGGATATTATTCATGACTGCGAGTGAATCGATGCTTTAATCAGACGAATGCCTCCTCCATCTCGATACCATTCGCATACATACCCGATGTATCTATGTAAGTAACTATATGGATGAATAACAACCAAAAGAAGAAACAAACTTTCGATCGAAGGAAAAGAGAGAAAGGTAAAATTTGGATATTCCGGTGTAAAAAGAAATTTCCTTCTAATTTTAAAGTCACTTTAATTACAAACGAGTTTTAATTTATTTTATCGGATCGTTAAAGGCTTTTTAAAATACTGAAAGAAAAATATTAAATTATAAAATATCGTCTAACAGAGTAAAATAATTAGGTCTTTAACGGCTTGAAGGAACACGAGCTATTGAAAATTAAATTACAAGGAAATAGTTTTTTAGGTAAGCCAATAGATGATGATCACATGACACATTGATAATATTGGTTAGGACACTTTGCACTATTATAACAGGATACCTATTACGAACAGAATTCGGTCTCCATTAGCATTACCAGCGAATAATATCCATCAAACGAGGGATGGAAATAAAAATGCGCCGGTATCTCGAGTGAATTTTCGCGCTCGAATACCAATGAGAATCGAGTCGAGAAATCAAGAAGTGGAGGGTTTATAAGAATGGGCAAGGTCTAAGGGGTACAAGTGCGAGTGAGATAGAGAGAGAGAGAGAGAAGGGGGGAGGGAGGGGGAAGAAAAGGAGAAAAGAATTTACTATACCTATATAGTTCTGGCGAAAGAGGTTAGATAGTAGTTTTTGTTTAAATCGTTATCGAAGATGAGAGAAAAGGAGAGAGAGAGAGAGAGAGTAAGGCGTTCTCGGTGGCCGCAATTATTTTCCAGGCAGCGGTTTTTGCGCGTTTCTGAAGGAGGGTTGGCACCGCGCGCGGCCGATTGCAATCTATGAAATTCACTCTGGTCGAATTAACATTGGCGCGCGGCCGGTGGTTGCAAACCCTCCCTCTCTTAACCCTAAGCCAGAGTGACTTTGCAAGTATAACTTGAAGGTAAATGTAAAGGTAGCCGAGCGTTGCGGTGTCCAAACCGCAGACGGAATCCTCGCAATCCACTCGAACCTACCAGCCAAGACTGATTATTTTAAAGAGAAAGCAAGGAGAAATTTTTTATCAAATATTTCCACTGCTCGTCGATACAAATCACTCGACGCACTCTAATTAAGCGTTACGGAGCAGTAACTCGCGAATGCAATAACTCCTTATATTTTTCATGCTGTCGCGCACTGCTTTGCACGTACCCCCTTCGCAAACAGTTGCATTTGTCGCAACAGTTGAATTTCTTCTTAAAAGATCTTATCAATTAATCGTAACTGAAACGTAATTTCTATGTAATTAAGAAAGGAGAATTTTCTCCCGCGTGAACGCATAATCTAATTTCCGCTTTCTCTCCTCCAGAAGGAAAATTCTGACGAAAATGCACTGTGCAATACACTTTGGTGGGACGATATATATAGATATATAATTAATTTTTATAATTAATTTAATTACCATATAAAAACACACGGCGCGCATCGATTTATCGCAAAAATAGCAAGAATTATAACCCTTCGGTCCAATTATAAATATTAAAACGATTTGGATAAACTATGATTGAATTCCATGATTGGAAATACGAAGAAGAAAAATAGAGGGAATGAGTCGTATTATAAGCAAAGAAAAACTATGATAATTCAAACTCGCGAGCACGTTTCTCAACAATTGCTGAAAGATGAAATTAAAAGAAAGAAGGTCACCGTTGAAGCGACTAGACGTGTAAATTGCTTTGGCTAAACTAAATAGAGAAGAATGAAAATTCGAAAGAGAAGCGCCTGATTTCATTAAGGCCCGGTTCATTTACATTAAAAAACAGCTGGGCGTGCAAATAGTTGGGAGGAAATAATAGAAAACGGGAGGAACAACATGGTTGATAAATGGAAGATAATGGAAAAAAGCAGGGAAGACTATTAAAATGTCAGTGACATTGCATCCAGCAACAGTGTATATACACGAAAGCTTTTAATAAGACGACTTTGAAAGCCATCGGAGTCGTTTCGTTCCATAGCAAAAGAGATTTATGTTTTCATTCGGTATCTGAAAATCACGCTCGTTATCCAGCCGTGTCTGGAAAGGAAGAAGCCCTCGCCGACTCGTAACAATTATGCCGATTGGCGGGCATAAAAATGCATGAAGTCGCAGTGGATATCAGCTCCGAATATCGGTATACTACGGTGGCCATGGATATACATATATACAGGTATACAGGTTTGATTGCAAGGAATCATTCGTGCGTAATACATTGTACAGTCTGTTACAAGTAGACCGACCCTCCTACATCCCAGCATTGGAAAATTAAAATGGAAAATATATCATGGAAGAGAGGAAAGTTTAAACGACGAGTTAATTAATTAGACGTGCTATTCCGGTTGGTCTGTTCAATCCCATCGAGGAGTGTGAACGCTATTAATAGGTTTTCTCCCACTCCCCCCCCCCCCCCCCCATCCCTATCCGTTCCTAGCTATCTCACCCTGTGCACATACAAATCGGGCCAACAATGGGATAGGCACCGTGACGATTATTAGCCGTGAATACCTACAAGGACGAGAACGATGGGGAGAAATTGCAGAAGCAGCAATACAGAGACAGCGGGGAAATCCTTTACAAGCTGTGAGTAATATGATCCTTAGAACGGTCGTGCGAATCCTTCGTAGTCCTCTCTCATCTTCCATCTTCCTCCAAATCTCGTTAAAAGGACGAGCTATACTGTCTTCGAATTTACAGCGAAATGCGTGTCTCTCTGTGCATCGATACGCTTCTTAATGATTACACCTGAGTCACTTTGAACGAAAAGAGAGTATGCCAGCTTCTCTATATATATATATAAGGTTTCATTTTATAACGAAGAGATGGAGAGTGGAGTACGGCATAGATAATAAAGTTGAAGGATACATAATGCACGTGCTCTTTGCTCTCAGCACGCTATCGGTATCGTTGGCCCACCTGTGAGCTTTTGCTTTACCTTCTCTCCCACCTTCCTCTTTTTCTTCTTCCCTATCCCTTCTTCTTTTTTCACCCTCTCCCCCTCCCCCTCCTCCTCCTCCTCCTTCGTCACCCAACCATCATCCCCACAAGTTGACGCCAAAGAGGGAAGCGAGAAAGATATAACTAGTCTAGCTTAGGCTAGGACGCTTCTTGCAAGAATAAGAGAAGAGGATCAGCAGGGATGTCCCGGGATTCTGTCCTCTATCGATCTTTCGCGTATATAGACACTAACTTGTGCCCTCCGCAAGCCGTGCTATGTATCCCTGCCATGTGCCATATATACGTATACCGTTAGGGGGCCCCCCTTCTTCTCACTCGCAGAATCACCCCCCTATTCCCCTCCTTTTTCCTCCTCCCCATCCTCCTACTATTCAATGCTTCCGTTGCCAACTCTCGCCCTCCACCTCCTCCCCCCCCCCCCCCCATTTACTACTACCTATACACTACTACTTCTACTCCTACCACTACTTTCACCTCCCCTCTTCTCGCTTTCTCCTATTCTACTATATCTCTATCCTTATACCTCCCCCTCTCCCCTTCATCCCTCTCTCTCTCTCTCTCCCTCCATGCGTATATCACAAACACACACATACCCACATACACAGGCAGTAATAGATGGCAGAAATGGAAGGCTCAGAGTCCAAGTGGCGTAAGTCCATTTCGCATTGCAAAGGAATCCATTCGTTTTAATGCTAGCTGCGATAAGTTCTAATGCATATTTGTCCGCATTTCAATAGTCTGACGAATTTTGCGCTTCGCTTGCCAATTCCTTGTCTCTTCCACCCAAACTTTTTCAATCAATCGTTTTATCAGCCGTAGTCGTGAAAGAATGGCAGCAACGTGTCGTTCCGGGGTTTGACAGTGGGTTATCGTGGGACCAACGATCCGTCTGTCGTAGGTGACCAAGTCAATTCATGCAGTGGAGGAAAGATATAGCACGCACATTGAAACCGGTTTAGAGTGTTAAAAGTGCGGAAGATCACTGTAGTTTGCCGATTTACGGACATATGCCTGTGATCAGGAGTCTAATGCTTTTCAACTATTTTCTGATTTCGGTTGGAAGAAACGAGAGTACGATACACGTTTGACTTGGCTCATTGAGGCACGCATGTCATTCGGTGTCCAAAACTTTCCAAATCCTTTCTCCACTCGGTTACAAAATACTAGAGGAACCGTATGACTTGATTCGTTGAAACAGACGTAATGTCAAATGGTCAAAGCTTTTCAACTCCTTTCTTCTCTCGACTGAAAAGAAAGAGTGAAAAAAGAAGCGAATATATTAATTCAGATTAACAATAAAGAATGCAAATAAATCATACACGTGCATATATATTGTCAAATATTTTCAACCCCTTCTTCACCACTTTATTAAAAATTAAAAATAACAAAAGTAAGCACAGAAGTTGGTATTTTACAACCAAGTTACAACACTCGTGTTATCAAGCATCTAAAATTTTCAACCCCTTTCTTCACTCGATTGAAAGAAACCATAGTATAAGCACGCGAAAGAAATTATGTAGATGCATTAACGCAGATTAATTAGAAACGAAATTAGCGAAGAATCCAAGCAATTTAAACACGTGCGCATTATCAGGGATGTCGGAAACTTTCCAACCATCTCCTCTACTTTATTAAAAGAAACAGAAGTATATAATCACACGAAAAAGAGAGAAAAAAAAGTGATGAACGTATTAACCCGAATTATCCATGGAACAAAATTAAGAGAGAATCCAAATAAATTAAACGCGCGATTATCATCAGGTGTCGGAAACTTTCCAAGCCCTTTCTCCGCACGTAACTCATATAATTAATTTCTAAAAAAGTTATGCGCGTCTATGCACTCTGAAAATGCACTGCCATACAAAAGAGAGGCAAGCAGCCATACGGAAGAAAGAAACAGACTGTCGTATTAACGCAGATTATCTCAGTGCACGTTCTGCTTGACACGACAATTTGTACTCGAAGCTGGAGCAACAGGCAACTTTCATCAAGCCTTTTAGAGCGCGCGTGTCACGTGCACTTGACGGTGTGTGCGTCACTCCCCCCCCCCCCCCCCCTCCCGAACCCCCATCTCTACCACCCCCACCAGAGCTATCATTCAACCATTGTCCAACACAACTCCTTTGTGTTTAAGTGCCGGAGAGAGCCGCCCTTTAATCCTCCTTGTTGCATTACTCCCAGTAGCCAATCGCAGCCAGTATGCAAATTACTGTTCCATCTGCAGTACCTATCTGCGTATAGCAAACTGTTGTATACCGATGGAAAACTTTCATTTTACATCGACGCCCCTCTTAATCCACCCTTTTGGCCCTTCGAACACTCTACTTCACGAAAAACCTGCAGTAGGGAAACTTAACAGCCCGTTCACTAAACGCAATTTATCGCGCGCCAACTATACCAACTATATATACAGCGTGGAGAAATCACTCGCGCAGCTACCTTATTTCTGCTCGGTAAAAACTTTCGATGGAAAGTTCTTCCTGCTTTCTTTGCAGTATTCGGCGTGAGAAAGGGATGAGGGGTTTTTGCCAGTTGGCTTTTGTGAGAGGTCGATAGCGGATACCCCGAACGAGATGATCTTCCAGGATATGAGCTACCCCATTCCCCCGATCCCTTCAAATTCTTCCTCCCCACGATTTACCCACCATTTCATATACATGGCTCGCAATTCAGGAACAAACAGCCAAAACTAATTATGTTACGATTCGTTAGACGAGTCGAAGAATTCAATTCGTGTGTCCAGGTAATTAAATCTTCCCCTCCCCTTCCCTCCTCGTCTTTTTTTGATACTCTAGAGCTTCGGTTTTTAAGCTCCAGACTCTGGCAGCAGAATAGAAAATTCAGCATCCGGCGGCGGGTATCGGTAGATCAAACAAAGATTTTCGTCTTTTTTAAAGAAAATTCAATATTTGTCTCGCTATATTGGAATGAAAATGGACTATCGTATGTCGATAATCTTGTAGAACTATATAGGTAGTCCAGGTACAACATTTTCTACTTGCGCGTCGATTAATTAATTATTCTTCTGCATCCTTTTTCGTTACTCTTTTGTTTTTCTTTTACTCTCTCGGCCTCTATTCTTTTGTCTGCCTCCGTAATCATTCAATGAAGCGATAATCTTACCCTTCTTATCGAGTATCGTACCAGCCTATTCATCTCCTGCAAATTGATAATGGGTCCTTAGACTTATTGCCACGCCTTTGCAACTTTCATTGACAAATAAGCCCATTAGAGCTATCAGCTTCCGCCTGAACGGTGAACCTCTCAAATAATTCTACTACTTTTTAATGATCAGCTCTGGACAATTTTTTGTTTTTTTCTTATCGAGAATCAAACGACGCTGCTTCAGATTACAACGAAGCTTTACTAAATTATAATTGGAATGACTAGCGATAAGCTAGTCGGTAAGGTAAACTGGTTCGACAGCTCGCACCGTTAATTACACTCCGAATAATAAACAACTTGTTGATTATCATTAATTCTGAATAAGCTTGCCAAAGCAGCTTTGCAAACTTCCAGGGCTCGAATGGTTTAAGATTGACAACCGTACGAGAAGGAGCAATGGATATATATATATATATATATATATATATAAATAGTATAGATATTACAGTACACGAAAAATCTGTAATTGCAGTAAAGAAACTTTATTGACTAACACACATATATATATAGTATTAAACGACTGTACAAACTACGTTAAAATCTAACGAACGAGAAAGATGAACGATTTGGCTGACTACGGAGAGTGATTTAGTGGTGAGTGGTGTTTGGAAAGATGGTTATCATTGATTTTCGTTAGTCTGTATCGGGAGATCGATATCAGCTTGCTCCCTCATCTTTAATGATAGCATCGATATCGGATAGAGGCTATCCGGGTCAGCAGAGAATCCATTCGCTTATTTCACTATTGGCGTTCGCATTTTGAAGCCTCATCCTCACCATCATTAACGAAGGATTTTTGAGATCCTGCACTAAGCCCCGGTGTATTGCTGAAGTACCTTGGACCACTCCTTCGGGAATTTTGCCTGTATGTGGGAAAGGACCTTCTTGATCTGGCGGGTCTCTTCTGGTGAGCATTGAGGACAGGAGCCCCTCAGCACCAGCGGTACCAGGCCTGCGAATCAAGTTTCAAATCTACAATGTCAGTCACTCCTTCTTACTCTCGGCTTAGATGCAATACGTACTTTTCAGACGACGTCCTACAGGATCGCACGGTACCTCTCCCAAAGCGCACTTTAACTGTCTTAGCAAATATCTCTCGTCGCTCAATGCCATTTTCAGCTGATCATCCGAGACCCGAGATTTTCCCGTCCTCTCCTCGCTGTTCTCGGCCAAGCAAACTGCGACAATAGCGCACAGAACACAAGCAACCTGCAACAAGTTTTTCGAACAATTATTCTCACATTTCTTCTTATCTATTTTCCTTCCGCAAAACATTCTTTATTTTCTCATACGCAAGTAGACTCTGTAGCAAATTAGGTTGTAGATTAACATTTCTACTTATTTATATATATATACATATGTAATCGTCTTTTTTTTTCTTATCGTTAACTATTATATTTATAAATTTGCTAAATGAGATAATTTTCTTAGTCGTGCACATTCACGCGAAGATATTTACAGCGGCGCTAGAATTAATTTGGCTTTATTGTATATATGTATGCAATATATAGATAAATCATTGGGTAGAAATGCCTCTATGCGTCAGACAGATTGCATCGGAGCGTGGTGCGTTTCGCGAATTGATTTGTGGATTGGACGTGGGTGGGCCAGAGCGGACCGGGATAGGCCAGCCACAAACCGCTTACTTCCGCAATAAACGGAAATCGTTGCCGATCATAAGAGGCTCCGTTGAATTGTGCGGCAAATGCCACTTTGCTCGGTGTCTACGTCTGCTTTGCTAATTCATCGCGCGCCTATGCCCTCGTGCTAGCTGTTACATACTTAATACTTCATTACTTCAGTCGAGAGACAATTGCGCAATGACGCGCATGGAGAAAGAAAAGCCACCGCATGTGTATATATATATAATACAATAGTGAAATCGCTAAAGTGGTCGGAGGAACGAACGATTGATATTCCAGTCAGAGTGGTCAGTATTTCCCCATAGAGACGCGGCGCCGCGCCGCGCCGCACTCTGCATATATAAGATAAGATAATTGCAAGGACTGTACGAATCGTAATCTTACAAATTTCTCGATAAAAGCGAAGCTCCTGTTCAGCGAGAAACGCGGCGAAATTACGCGATTTTACCTGACAGATTAAACTTGACATTTGCATAATTTCAGCACTCGTTAAGAGAACGTCTTTATAGACAAATATTTCTCCGACTTTTGAAGATTTAATTTCTCTCTCGCCGCCTCCTATAACGAAATAAAGGAAAAATCCAGCGGCTTGAAGACGACTTACTAAAGCGGCTGAGGCAGGTTAATTAAATAAATAAATAAAGAAAACGCGGGAGATGGAGCGAGAAATCTTTCTATAAGCCCAACTTTCCAACTTTCAGCTGCCTCTACCCTCTTCAACCGTCTTCCCTGTGTTTTTAATATTTTCTCTCTTGTCGCGATAACTTATTTTCCACGACGATCAAACAGAAGGGAGGATGAAGCATCGAACTTTGCAAACTCCAGAGAATGGATCACCAATGCTATTTGTGATTACGCCGGTATACCCAACCGACAAGGCTAAGGCGACTTTTTTTAACCACCCAATCTACGCTCAAGAGAATACCGCACGTCGGTTTCAGTTTCACGCACTAAAAACTTAAATTTCGCCAGAGTCTCGTCGCTGCCGGGAATTCGGAGGATGCGCTCGGGGAGGATTAGTGGGTAGAGTGTAGATTATTCGAGGTTTAAGTTTGGCAAAGGTCGAGCCCTGCTACCTTGATCGTCGAAGCCATGATGAAAGTCCTAATGGGAAGGACGTTGATGGAGATCGAAGAATCGGTATTGTAGAATTTCACGAAGCACCAGTCGAAAGCTGTTCCTTTCGCGACGAAATCTCTCAACGTACTGGCTGGCAATGGTGAGTGAGTCGGTGACTGGTGTCAGTTGGCAGCTGGCTCGACGACACCGTTCAGCCACGAGACAGCGGCAACCGGCAACCTCGTTTCATACGTCTTTCACACATGCAACCTTCTTACTCCTACCACGAGAACACCATTAATCCCCGCTTCTTATTTTTATTTCCATCGCAGCGATACGTTCCCCAAACACGGGGTACCATTGCTAATTCCTTTGCCGGGACAAAAGTTCGGCTAGGAAAAATCCTCGCTCGGTATAAAGGTCGACGTATACTTTCCCAATAAAAATACCTAGCGAAGCAATTGTTTACAGACACACACGTAAATTTCTTCCTCGTGTATCTTCGTGTATATGTGCGTGGACCGGGTGGACCGTTAGAGCGCCGTAGCATCGCCGCTTGGCGCCGATCGAAGGACCATTTATTCCGGAGAGACCGCAATATTTATCCGAGTCAAAGGATTCTAGCAGATTCCACGCTAAGAGGCCAAAGAATCTCTTGGAGAGCTTCGAACTAGCTCCTTGACGAATAGGACTCTCCCGGCTTCCTCGACACAAAGCTAACTTCGCGATCTGTTATTGTCTTCCTTTGAGAGGAGCGCGCTAATCGCGTTACGAAAAAGCCGCTAGAAAAAATGTTCCTCCTAGCAAAAACAGCTTGAAAAAACAGGAACTTGAGATTCCAAGAGTGAAATTGCTAAAAGTCCAGAGTTTATTCCTATCCGGTGGACCCTGTCGAGGGAAGCATTGAATCGGTAAGGAGCTTTCAACGAACTCGATGCTTCCAGTAGAATCGATTTACAACTTTTCAATCCATCGGCGCAAAAAGGAATCTTGCGTTATCCGGCCATTAGTCTCTTTCGATTGGTCGCTGCTGCTGGATCAATCCACTTTTAACCAGTTCTCACTCTCCTTTTCCTTCTCCCTGTATGTATAAACGTGCCACCTGCATGCTACACGCGACTCGCTATACAGATCCGAGTAATTACAAGCTTCTCACTCTGACGAAAACGAAAACGCGGTGAAAGCGAGAGGCAACAACGCAAATCCTGTTTCTCCCCCCCCCCCCCTCATGTCCCTCATTTCTTGCTTTTCTAACTCTGCAGAGTTTTCACCCATGGCCGCGTCATCCCGTCGTCTCGGCTAACACGCACCGACCGAGCCGGATGATTACGCGGAAGAGATCGCTCCGTGTGGAAAAGAAACCTCAAGGTGAAAGTTCACGATCAGAGAAAGTATACATTCGAGGAAAAGTCAGATATGGTCTAGTGGCTGAATACACCATGACTCGCTCTACTCGTACTACGACGATACAATACGTTTCTATATTTTTACGAGTCTTTCTTTCCCGGAAAACGATAAATCTCTACCACGCTCAGTTTTATTAATCTCTCGTTGAAATATTATTCCTTTTCTTGTTCACTTCGCAGTCGTGACACTTGTCGAGACTGTGATTTTAGTTGGAAAAATTGCGTCAACATTTTGTGGTTAATTGCTCGCCGGTATGATCGTATATGATGCCCTGCGACATGGCGTAATTTGTGCAAATGGGATCACTTCTTATTCAAGACACGCAACCGATTGATTGGCACGGCACGACACGCCGCGCCACGCCGCAACACGACACGACGCGTTACGCGCTACACCGTACCGTGCGTCACATATCAGTTTTGTTTGATTGTTTGGATCACTCCCGGTATACCGGCATGGTTTCTGAAATTCATTTGTGCACAGCGTGCAGCGAAAGGCAACTGTGTATACACACAACTGCCCTTTATTCGTTTATCGTCCTACTTCACTCATGTTTCCTGGAACGATTTCCAGCAATTTTCCCTACCAACAAACTCGCATTAATTTCAACCGTGTAATTACGCCAAGCGAATATTTTCCGCACGTAGATATTTATGTTTCATGAAATCTGGTTGAAATACGGGAGAAAAAGTCGTCGAAAGAGTAACTAATCTTTAGTTTAAGGATGTGTGGGTAGGTGTGGGAGCGAGAGAGAAAGAGAGATATATGGGAAAATTTCACAACAGCGGATAAACTTTTTTGAGGGATGCGATAGACAAATTGCTCTCCTCTAAACAGTTAAACAAGATTTTAATGAAATTAATTCTGCTTTTATTGAATAATAAGTAATTGAATCGGACATTTTTCTGTCTTCTTTTCTCTCAAAGCATTCGTACGAATTTATCTTCTTCGATAACACTCTGCACGAAAAATTAGAGCTATCGTTAAAATTTATTTAGCGAAATAATGTTTCTGTACTTTTACCAAAAGTTTATAGATTTAAGCTGATAATGTAATTAATTAAAATTAGTAGAATAATTCAGAAAGTGTTTCGGACGAAACGTATTTCGCGCGCAATACTCGCGATTTATTTTGATAGTTTCGCTTTAGAGGAGAAGGCACCATCTGCCAGGATATCATCGAATTAACTGGAAGAAAAGTACTCGGTGTGTAACATACGCGGCGCGCACCATCACTTCTTTTCTTTTCTCTCTCTTTCCCGCCTTCTCTATCACTCACTAGCTCTCTCTCGAACTCTCTCGTCGCTCTCGTCTCGCAAAGCAACACGCACAAACAAAGTTACCAACCAACCAAAGTGGGGACTGGGGAGAGAGAGAGAGAGAGACACGCGTAACGCGAGCGACAATGGCGACTTGAAAGCTAGCGTGCGTTTCTTTACTCGAATTCATTTTGACATCCCGAGAGTATTAGCTTGGCTTTATTTGCCAGTTTGTCAACGTTGAACAAAGTACTGCTTCAGTGAATAATGTGATTTAAGAAGCGTGGGACCGAAAAAGTACGAGGCACGCTGCTCTGCCAGCTTATGTGCGCTTGGTATACTACTAGTATACTATACACACAATTCATGGTGTTGGTTCATGCCGAAAAAACAGACCAGCTATTATGCACTTATCTCAATTCCTTCATTTATAATGTGCTGCAGGTGAAATTTTTAACCTTCTTTCGTCTTATATTTAAGCTTTATCCCTTTTTCGATAGACACATTTTTACCAATATGCCATTGTAACAACTCGCAAAGTTCTCTAGGTTAGGTTGATCTGAGAAACACTGGCATCGGCAGATTTTATTTTGCTCTCTTTTTAAATGGAGTTCTCTATTTTTTATATCACATCGAACGCCATAAACGTACACAGCCTATCGCTATTGTCGGATCTTTATTCTCCTTTGCCTAACGTACCTCGATAGTTCATTTATTATTTACGTCGTACATAAATAAAACCTATGTAAATTATCCAAATATAAATATTAAGTATCCACATTGACTTACATGCTTTAACTTGGTGTAGTTAACAAATAATATAATTGCAACAGATTTAATTCGATAAGGATTAATTTGTAAGAAAATTCAGTCAGAAAGCTACTATAAATATCTCTTTGATTGATTCTCGTCAGTATTTTATCTTTTTTATATATTTCCTTTTCTTTCTTTTATTACAGCTCAAAAGCAATATTTACTTGCTACTGAAAGGCTTAGGAGTTCACTAACGGCATGATAAAATAAAAGAACAGAACGAAGGAGATGAGCCATAATATCGCAGGCATGCCACCTTTTGCCAGGATGCCTTTAGGGGGTATTGGAATGGGTGTGAACATGGCTCCTAACGCCCCACACCCTGAGTCATCTGCTCATCCTCATCCACCCCCTCCGCCTCCTGCAGGTGCTAATCCAAAGAAGAAGAGACGAACAAATTCTAGTGTTGCCCAGCCACCCCCACAACAAGCTCCAACTGTGCAGGTAAATTTTTTTCTCTGCATTATTATAATATTAGAAAGTGGTAATATATGAAAATAATTGCAGGATCTTCTACCACCACCGCCAACTGGTTATGGAGATATAATAATTGCGAGCAACCCTTTCGATGATACTCCACCTCAGCCAGCGCAAAGCCCCATGATGCATGGAGGCCCACCGCACATGCATCCTCACCATCCACATCATATGGGTGGACCGCCCATGCGAGGCATGAGCCCTTTAGCATCGATCGGCGGTATGAGCCCCATGATGCCTCACAATATGGGCAACATGAGTCCAATGGGAAATTCTCCCATGCCAAGTCATATGAATCACATGGGTGGGATGTCACCCATGAATCATGCTCAGATAGGTGGTATGAGTCCCATGAACAACATGGGCCCAAGTATGCCCCCAGGTCCAATGAACACAATGAATAACCATATGAACATGAGCCACATGGGTAACTCGCAGCTCAGTGGGCCTCCCATGAACAGTCCGATGAACAATATGAACAGTGGACCTATGGGTAGTCCTATGAGCAATATGGGACATAGCATGGGCAGTCCAATGGGTGGACCTTTAGGCTCTCCCATGAATGCTATGGGTGGATCCAATCACATGCCTAATGGACCAATGAATATGAGCAGCATGAATAGCCACATGCCACCTAACAGTCCATTAAATGGACCATCCATGAACAATGTGAACAGCCCATTGGGACACAACGGATCTCAGCCTCACCCGAACCATATAGGCAGTAATCTTAGTAATTTAGGCAGGCCCATGAATGGACCAATGACAACCATGAGCTCCATGGTTACAAACAACATGAGCATGACCGGTCCAAGTCAAATGAATAATATGAATATGGGCGGGCCGCCAATGAATAGCATGTCCAGCATGAACATGAGTCATCATAATCAGATGAGTCACATGGGTGGACCAATTGGATCTATGTCGACCAACATGGGTGGTGGTCCTCCTATGGGTCATCCAATTAATATGCAAGGATCAATGCCGCCTCATGGGTTTCAAGGCCCGCCGGGAATGGGACCAAAGCCAATGCCAGTATCTGCTGGGAAGGTAAGCTATTAATAGATACATGGGCGTAGTTCTAATCTCACGCGCGACTCATCTTCGCTTCTGTTTCTAGATATATCCCCCCGATCAGCCGATGGTCTTCAATCCCCAAAATCCAAATGCACCGCCTATCTACCCTTGCGGTGTCTGTCACAAAGAAGTTCATGATAACGATCAAGCGATTCTTTGTGAATCTGGTTGTAATTTTTGGTTTCACAGGTGAGGGATAGATTTAAGGCACGTGCGCTCACTTAATACTTACAATATTATAGCAATACCAATAACAGTTAGCCTATAAAAACAGCATCGATATACAGGGTTTTTCCCTAATAGCGAAGCATAGGAGATTCGTGTTAGTTGACTGTAGCACTCGGAATGATGTAATCTGAGAGGGATGATTGGTCAATATTGTGCAATGCCAACTTAAAATAGGCCACTATCAATAGTTGGATACGAGAAATGTGACTCACCCGCCATTTTGGTGTGTAAAAATGTTTACATGCTAATCGTAACAAAAAAAGGTGTAAAATGATGAAATGTCAAAAAGGTGAGATTACTAACGTAAAAGTTGAAAATAATGAATGGAAAATACGAATATTCTTAACTTCCATTCATTATTTTCAATTTTTACCTTAGTAACCTCACCTTTTTGACATTTCTCCATTTTATACCTCTTTCTGCTACGATTAGCACGTAAACACTTCTACACACCAAAAAGGCGGATGGATCTAATTTTTCGTATCCAACTATTGGTAACGACCTATTTTAAGTTGGCACTGCACAATATTGACCAATCATCCCCCTCAGATTTTATCATTCCGAGTACTATAGTCAACTAACACGAATCTCCTATCGCTGTTAGCAATAAACTCTATATATAATATGTATATATGTATTTCCAGGGGATGCACAGGATTATCAGAATCAGCGTACCAGCTATTAACTCAAGAAGTTTACGCCGAATGGGTTTGTGACAAGTGCTTGCAGTCAAAAAACATACCCCTCGTCAAGTTTAAGCCATAACACTTCTTGACTCGTCGTATAAGCGACGCACGATTGACTCTTTGTTAGCGTTTACACTTTGTACACGCACATATGCGGCGTGCGATTGCACACACGTACACAGACAAAAAATACTATTGCACGCGCCGAGTCGTGCATACGATATAAACATGCGCTGTTTGTTAATAAATTAGCTTAACTTGTTGAGATATTAGGATATCATTGACGTGAGACGTATTGGAGAGAATATCAAGCAAAGGGCAGATGAATGACACGTTAAGAGTTATTTTAAATTTCGAGTATTTTCATGACAAGTGGATTCAACCATCTCATCAGACTTAGTATAACTTTTGGTTTCAATTTATGCGCCCTAATAGCAATAGAGACACTCGAAAGAAAGTTAATTGTAAGCACCAATGAAAGAGATCCGTGACGATGTTATAGAAAAATCCATTTATTTTATGTATCATACATATATCGTTCACACTGGATTAATTTTTTTTTTAACAGAATATATTTTAAATTGATTTTATACTTACGACGCATAGGCAGAAGAAAAGAGTAAGCCAGGTACAGACAGAAATACTAGAACGAACTGTGATTGCTAAACGAATCTGTCATTGGTGTGAACGATCGATCGAGGATGTGACTTTTATTTTATTAAGATGTTTTTATTTTCCTTTTTTTTTTTTTTTTTTTTTTTTTTTTATTAAGACATTTTGCAAAGAATAAACTGTTAAACTATTTCATTGGTATCCAAGTCGCTTTGGTAATTCGGAAAAGTAAGCGATATACTTTTCGTCTGCGTATTAAAACTATGAGAATAAGTTTACAAATGTTTAATAAACTGATATGAATTGAAATTGGTACTGTATATTGCGTTTGTTATGCAAAAGGACAACGTATTGTTAAAAAAATTGCGTACGTTAGGCGTCATTAAGTTTTTTCTTTTAAACGCGTATCACGCAATTTTCTCCAAAAAGATGGATGAGAAATCACGGTGATTTTTTGTTTTAATGAAAGTACGTGAAGTATTTTTTAGTATCTTAAAATGCCAGTACACGCACGTAGCAGGAATTAATTACTTTTACACCACAGAATTCATTACTTCGATTATTGACGTTAAAAGATTGCTTTCTTTTTTAGCTCGCATATTGTTTAAATTTAATATACGACTAGTCCTTTAATTTATATTGTTTTGTTATGTAAATGCTTTATCATGTAACTTTATATGTATGAATATGTAAAATTACGTTTGAGAGAAAGTATTTTATATTTTTCTTTACTCGGTGACAAAAAAGATTATAATTCTACTCGCGCGCTCGGATAAAGTAAGGAATTCTGTGTCAATAACCCTGAAATTCGAAGGTAAGATAATGGTCACATCTGCCGGACTATCGGTATCAATAATATATATATATATATATATATATATATATATATATTGAAAAGAACTGAGTATTATTGATACGAAGATAAGAAAGAAATGAAAGGGAAGAAGATGGAAATTCCGTCGGCAGCTAACAGAAAATTAATGAGTCCACGGATTGTATAGTTTTTTATATGTATATGAAATATAGCCAGTTATCATTTTACAAATTAATGCCTGTATTAAACGGAGTTTAAATTGTGAATCGAGAGAGTTTCTTGGAATATCCAATATATTGAAGCATTATAAGTGGATGACGGTGAGAAAGAGAGCGTGCTCGTCAGGTAGAACCGGCCCGCACAAGCGGTATTCTCATAAGCTCTTCGATTGCTCTGTATGATTCATGCCTTAAACTTGTTTTACTATAATCGTTTTTAACAAATATTACAATGCGAGTAACATACACAAAAAATCCTATAACTACATAATGCTCATATTAGTATTACAACGAATAGAGTACCACCTTCACATATCTTCTTTCTATTTTTTCTCATGCGGGGAAGAAGGTCACGCTATACCTGTTAACGTTGCTTTTATTAAAGAAATAAAAAACAATAAATATAAAGCCGGGTAAATGTACACAAAATTAGGGGGGAAAGGGGGATGTTTATGGCAAGACGGGGGGGGGGGTGGTTTGACGAATCAGCAGTAATATCTCGGCGAAAGAGATTTAATTAACGCGCTAATAATTCAACCATGTGTAGTTGGAAAGTGAGCAGGATCGTTTTCTTCTTTTTTAGTACAAACGAATTATTATTATTATTATTAATTTTAATTAAGATTAGTCTTTAAAGCTATCTACGATATGCGAACAGTTTACACACAATGCGTGCCTCGAGGGAAATGGTTGTTGTCTTTCAATTTAAGTTTAACAATAATTAGCTTAGCCCCTGTACAATTTGTTTTAAAGCAAATGCATTTCATATGTGTCTAAGTTTATCTTGTCTCATTGTACCACCCACGAAATATACAACCACTTTTATTTGCAGCTAACGAAAAGAATGTAGATGAGCAGAATTTTATTAAATACGGTATACAAATTTCTTAAAAACAGTTCTCAATTGAATTTATGTATAGTTGTGCATTCTCCTGATTAGCTCTCGAGAAGGATCAAGGGACTTTTGACCATACCAATTCAGGTAGTATCTTGGCACTGGTAGTGAAAGCTGAGTGAAAAAGAGGAGATAAAAGTAACGAGGGCAGAATTAAGACACGTTTATGCATACTAGATCGAAGAGGACGACGAATATTTTACTTTTTCGTTGCAGAGAATGATCGAAGAATTGATTCATCAGTGGTTTCCTTGTCTGGGGCGGAGGCTGCTGGTAATAGTATTGATGATCGATCACACTAGTAGCTGGTTTCTTATTATTCCCTCCCAATTTTCCATAAACTCCGTATTTCCTCTCATCGGCAGCTTTTAGAGCACCGTTCATTTTCATAGCCATATAAACTTGCTCCAGGATCCCGTGACTCTTAACCAAGAAATCCCTTTGATTGAGACTTATTATTCGATCTCTCTCCTCCGTTTCGGATATGGCCTCTGGCTCGAACGAATACAATCGTGTATTCGGAGCTCTCGTTCTTTTACTAGACGGCTGAAATGCCCAATTGATATATATTTATGATCAATCAATTGGTGAGTGACTGAAATGCAAAAGAGCTTCCTTCTGGTTACTCACTACGGCGGACAGAGTTTTCCTAGATACGCGTTTGTTAAGATTTTTCTCCAGACAGGCAGACGTGCTTCTTAGCGTCTTAGACTGCTTTGGACTCTCAGGGCCGATCTTCTGCTCGCTCCACTTGATCCCAATATTTTTGCTCTCTTGCTCCTTCATCCTAGCCTTTGAGGAAAGAAACGATGATAAACGCGCTGATGAGAAGATTGCATATGCTCGAGTTACCTCGTATTCCTCCCGTTGCTGCTTCACGGCTTCCTCGTGGGCCTTGGAGGCAATTGTCTCTTGGAACAGAGAGGCACCGTTTTGTTTGAAGAAAGGACTGTACTTATCCAAATCGTCGCAGGGGTAGATCTGTCGAAAATTGCCCAAATGTTCCTCCTCCCATTTAAACTGACCCTCGATTATTTCGCCGCTGATCCTTCTAGAGCTTTAACCAATTTCGTACAATCTTTTGCTTAACCAATTCAATTAAAATTCAATCGAGCCAACCTATTCTCCTTAGGGTTTATGTTCTGCAACAATCTATCTCTGATTCTCCTCCTATCCTCCTCCATAATTCTCTTCTTATCGCATTGCTGCAAATTCAACATCTCGAAGGTATTTATCAACAAGGCTTCCTTTATCTCCTTATCTATCTGCGCATCCGTGTGAAAGCTCGGCGAATGATTGACCTGCAATGACCCCTCGTAAGCCACATTTCTCGACAATTCGTAAGAAGGTTATAATCGTCCAGTCCGAGGATTACCTCCAGCAGGTACGGCTTCAGTTTCCAGTCGAGGAGAATGTCAAAACCCAACAACTCGAAACACGCGTAGGTTTTGTCGTGGGTTGGAAAGCAAGTGTGATAACTGTGCTTCAATATCGGATGCGCAGCTATAATAGTTTTGATTATTATTTCGTCCACCTTGGTCCAGAGTTCTTCTGGCTCGATATCTCGCATTTGAAACCATTTGTTCAAGGTCGATATCTTTCTACAAATATTAATCTTAATATTCTTCCAAAGCAGACTCGCGTTACAACGAAAACATACGAAACATTAGACTTTTAATTACTGCATCTCACATGCCTTTTACTGCCTATCTCCTCATCCACCACGTACATCCTGCTGTGTTTGTTGATCGAATAATTGGTTAGGTGCATGAAGACGTTGGAAGTGTTTTGCACGGTTGGCTCCTTGTACCTGCTTGTTGCAAAGCTGTAATATATATAAATATTTATGAGAGATTAAATATTGTAAAAAATAATTCTTCATGAGCAACTAACGACAATAAGAATATTCTCTTGAAGAGATTACCGGGCCAGACCATCGTTGAAGACATAGATCCTTAAAGGGTCGCACGACGTGATAAGCGTATAAATTCGTAGATCGAACTTGTAACCGTCTATGAGGAATGGCTGTAAGAAGCAATAAAGCGTGGAAAGTATATGATAATACTCTCAGACTTTGGGTCGAATAAAAATAATCACTTTGGCCAAGTAGATCTGGCAGATCATTCTCTCGTTGATCTTGATGTCTTTCAAATTTTTCGTCAGATATATCCCTCGTCCTTGACATCCGGTATCCGGTTTAATAATGAAGGTCCTCCCTCGTCTCAAAGCGGCATACGCCACTGCTTCGCCGTGACTTGAAAGAGGAATTTTTATTCGTCGGTTAGTCCAATAATCGCATCGCTCCGCGCGATATGATCATTGAAAAATTCATCTCACTCTGCCGGGAAGCACCATGTTTTTGGGAAAAAGTTGTAGTCCTTCGGGAAGAGTTTTAACATGCGATTCAAATTGCGCGCGAGCAAGTCTTTCCTACAAATTTCTGTCATGCCCGGAAAATGATTAACCTTTTGAAATCTTTTCATGTCTTTCGCACGCTCGATGCTCACGCTGAGATCGGTCCAATAGAGGTTCCAGCTACTGTCCTCGGTCACCTCCTTCATTCCGAAACGGGTAGCGACTTTCCTTACCACGTCGTACTTGCAATTGCTCGTACATATGGTTAAATATCTAATTGACCAATCGAATAATTGTCAAATCTCGGGGACATAATCCTCTCGCACTAACCTCTTTCTCCTTTTCTTTCCCTTAGTCGTCAGGGCTTCGTCAGAATGTTCCCTGGTATCTTGAGCCATTTCGGGCCGTCTTCCATCTACGATTTAACCATTAAACGTACACGTTCAAAGGAAATTCTTTGATCGCGCTAGATCCATTACAAACCGTTGAGATTTCTTCCTCTGGCTTTTTCATGATCCTGATTGATTATGTCAAGACAATTTTCCGGACATACCATTGCAATGAAAATATATTCAAAAATTATAAAACATGCTTATAAAAGAGATTTACTACTAATTTCTTTTTTAACCACGCAGCATGGTACTATGTACCATGCCAAATTATCGCTTCTCTCGACTCTATATTCAGATTACTCCTAAAATCTTCTATATGAACATGTACTACATCGATTGCTGTTGTTTAATAAATTGTACGGATCAAAAATGCTTTCTTTAACTAATTTACTATATATTATTAATTTGTCAAGGTTAGTCGAAGCGGAGAAAATATTTATTGCGTATATAGATATTTGTTTTTCAATTGAAGTTGGTATCGCTACTGCTCGTCCCTCCCTGTGTGTGTGTGTGTATATATACGTATATAGATGTGTATCCTATCATCGATAAATTTTTATATAAAAAAAATTACAATATTTATCTACGTCCACTCGATATATAGAATCTTGTTTTCTCTCATGGAAATAACGAGAAGAAGACAGAGGTTGAAATAAGAAAAGCAAAGGAATTGATTTTTCATGTAAGGAGATGATTCGACGCTGCATAGCAAACTCTTTGCCACTCAGCTACTGTGCCATACAATAGACCATGGGAAACATTGCTTATTCAGATATTGTTTTCTTATCTCTTAATTCGCGTGGGCGAAACAATGAAAGAAATAATAAATGACATCCTCTGTGGATTTTCAAAAATAATAGAAATATTTGAGGAAATCTGGATCAACTCGCAGGCCCGATTGGTCCATTATTAAATTAAAAATTAAACGAATCGAATAGGCCGTGGTTTTTTAGTCGAGCCAAAGGACAACAAAGTTTCTAGCCAGAAACTTTTCGTATCCGTCCATGCCTCTCGCTCTTTGCAAATAAAAATCTGAGCAACCGTATATAACGAAAAAGGTATCGAGCCGTGGAGAAAAACAGGAGAGACGAAAAGAAAATAGAAGTAAGGCTATCTTTCTTAATTGCTCACTCGTAATACAAGTCGAGACACACAGCGAACCCTTGTATCACGACAATCAAGCTAACTTGAGTCATCAGCTGTTCAGCAGGAGTATTGCTTGTTGAATTTTTCCAGCTATTTTCTCTTTCGCGTTTACTATATATATATATATATATAAAGATACGCGCCAGCAAAGACTTGGTTACGTTATAATAACGTAGCTTATCCTTTCTTTATCTTTCCCTCGAATGAAGGGAGAAAACCAGTGAGGGAGAGAGAGAGAGAGAGAGAGAGAGAGAGAGAGAGAGATATTAAACGTTTACTGGTAGAGTTTTAAATCATGCGTAGCAGCACCCTTATGATCGGTAGGCCTCTTGGTGATACTACAACCGCCCATAGAAATGGAAAATCAGGCCATTCTCTTCTTATACCACATGGAAATTAATGACAAGTAGGTCATATACGAGGATATGCTTTAACCTTGGATCGCAGATAAAGGAAGATTCGTCGTGTCGTTTCCATATTATCATTTGACCGCGACCGCGCGACACACAAGACAACTGAGACAAGTATCTTTGCCGAGTGCCGTTTTGCGCGAGATTCCCGGGCTTCCCCTCCTTATCTCCGTCAGGACCCTCTCATCCTTGCAACTCACTTATCGAATTGAAATGAAAACAGTCCAGCTGACATATATATATATATATATATATATATGTGATACGTCACCGAGCGTATACATAATATCGTATATACATATTGCACAGTACAAGTCATTTCGCAATTTCACAGAGGTTGAGGTCAGGCCATGGTGAAATCTAATGGGAAACAGAGGGAATCGTGCTTCCTGGATGGAGGGAGAATTATTTATAAATGTTAACAGGAGTTTAACGAATGGCGATTGTTATTGTTGCGATTTGCGGTGGCGGTTGTGTGACGGTGCATAAACGTGAAAAAGTGGATAGCGAGGAACGGTTGTCCAAGGCGCCAGTCAGCATCCCACGCACTACTATATACTCTCCCCCTCCACCCGCTATTTTTCCCCCTCTTCCTTACACCCACGTCTCCCATCTACGCATACCCCCATATGCGTACGAGAAGATTCTCGCCGAACCAACTCGCGAATCTCGACTGCTCTCGACCTTATACCACTCAACCCCTCCCCCCTCTTACCCATTAAATTTATTTGTCTTTCGCAGTGATTCACTTCTCAATACGACTTCCCATCTCAGCGATGAAACGACTACACATTGAAATTTTTCTCTCAAAAATATCATCCTGATTTCACAAATCTACTCTCGCTTCATAATAGAGAAATATTGAATTTTGCGTTGCACGAATGCAGAATGCTGTAAGGAAATTTGCAGAAATGGCGAGATTGAAATTGGCTAATTGCGCAACGTCACTCGTCTATATTTACAGCCAGTTAACAATACATAGCAAAGGTAGTTTCAGTCAAAACGCTGCCAATCGACAATCCTTTGACTCGATCTCTTATTCTTGATCGTAGCTCTTATTATTACGTAATCGCGTTAAATCACACTTTATCAATAAATTTAATCATTATCGAAAAGCGCGCTAGGCCCTTGACAAAAGTTTCTCCGCCTAAAAGGTATGTATATAGTCTAACGAATTTCAAGTACTGCGAATGTACACTTATCGCGTTTATTGTCGCCGATGTGTGCGAGATAAATGAACTCGGTGAACAAAAGTGGCCTGGCCACCATGAACTTGGAATGATTTATCGACAAATATAGTTCCGGTTTGCGTCAACCAATCAATCAATCTAACGACGCACCGTGGTAAGCGAATAACCCGTACAATGATCATTTCGGGAATGATTTAGTACGAAAGATAACGCGATGATCGAAATCGTTCCTCGGTCATTTTATTCATTGGCCATAGACAGGCCAACGATCAAAGAGTTTGAAATTAAAGGAATGATTTTGCTGCACGTGGAAACTAAATCATTCTCTATTTCATAAATCCGTTTTATTACAGTCTGATATAGGTATGTAAAATGATTTATTCGTCGATATTCTAAATTTTATTGTAGCAAATTCAGATTAAAAAAAGGAGTTTTCAAACTAAAATCTATCTCTTCGTGTGAAATAATATTCCAGAATTACTGAATATATTTCGTATATATAAAAATATAGTTTCTTGATTAAATTTATATCTATGCACGTTATTTTTCGAAATTTTGTTAGGTCTTAGAATTAAAAATAAGATGAATTTTTAGACACGACTAAATCTCTCCTTCTCGCTAATTTAATATTTAGTAAGTACCCAAATGCATCATACATATACTTCGTTTTACCACACTTTGGCACCACTGAGTCTGCACGTCGCTCTCAAAAATTTATGACAACATTTTAAAATTAAAAAGATAAGTTTTCATGCTAAAAAAATCATTCTTTATTTAATAAATTCATTTTACCTTAGCTTTTGGTACAACTATGTCTACTTGTCGCTCTTCTAAATTTTATTACAGCATTTTAGAAATAAAAAGATGAGTTTGAACAGAAAAAAACTCCTTTCTAATCTAATATATTTCATAAATACCCAAATCCATCACACATACCTCGTTTTACCACAATTTGGCGCCGTAGCGTCTGCACGTCGCTCCTCAACAATTTATTATAGCATTTTAAAATTAAAAAGATGAATTTTGAGACGAAAAAAAAATTCTTCTCACTAATGTTTCATAAATACCGAATTCCATTATACATAGCTCGGTTTACCGCAGCATGGCGCCGCTATGTCTATACATCGCTCTTCTTACTTTGACTCAGTGAAACAAGTATTTCTTTGCTGTTAATGCATCATTCCTTAATTGTTAATACGCGAAATTTATATACTATTGTATAACTTTGAATGCATTTTTAAGTGCGCAAACAAAATAAAAATGGAGAAAAACTACTTTTAACGTTAAAACATAATTTAAATATAGTCGTGAAGTTTATAATTGCAATATAATTATGCGTATACATAAGAAAAGACTAAAAAAGGAATTTGACAAGTTTGCAATTAATATATTTCACGAAAGTATTGAAAGTGTATATTGATATTCAAAATACTCTTACTTTGATTTTTATAGTTAGGTGTAAATATTGGAAATCATAGTAAAAGTTAAGTATAATATTCTATTAATTTCACGTATATTGACTATTAACGTATATATGATGCATTTACACAACGAAGTAATACTCATATCCTAGTGCTCGATTTAACTATATATCGTTCCTAGAAACGCTGCTGTTTCTTTTCTCACACATACAACAATCGTCGAGATTGAAATTTCCTCGCTAATTCGTTCGAGGCAATCTGAACTCACCCAGCTAACAATATGATAAACTATATATAGATCTTAAGCAAAAATGAGAAGAAGAAATACCGCACGTATAACAATATTTTTATGTAAAAGCTCTTTCATGCACGTTCGAATAGAAATAGATAGATTTCATGTTTGGCGTAGGAGATGCGAGCTTGAGCGAATATCAATAATATCGATGCATGCCGAGATTGCGATCTTGTGCCGAAGGAAATATTCCCCCTAGAGCCTTTATTTCCGTTAACTCGAGCGAGGCCACGGATGGTTGCTGCTACTTTTTATTCGATCCTCCCTTTGCTCCTCTTTCACCAGATCGATTATTAAAGAAAGAAAAAATAAAGAAGATCCTTCTTCCTCCTTCTTATCCCATCCCGAGGAGAAGCTCTGGATGCTCTCATCGATGGAAAAGCTATAATTGGCTGGAATCCATGGTTTTCCGCCATAGGACGAAGCCAGTCGGCACCAACTTCGATTTTACTACTGCGACCACGATTATTATGATGATTATTATTATTGCGAAAGCCGGGGATACAAAGTTGGCTGGCATCATCGATTCGGTTCTGTAGCAGAGCGATGACGTAACGATTGGCGCACGTGAATGGCCAAAGCGAGCCAAAGCTAACTGGCAACCTATCGGAACGGCGAGCGCAACATCTTGGATGAGGACGCTGTGTGCTTGCTCGTGGCTTCGCTCTGCCGAGGAAAACTTTGCGAGGAAAAAGAGTGGTGTCGTATAGAAGCATCGCAGCAACGATAACAGCGATTCTGGAAGAAGAAGAAGAAGGCGAAGAAATGGATGAAGAGGGGGATGAGACGGGGCGAGTTCCTATAAATGTGGGCCGCGCGCAAGCTCCACCAATCACTCGCCCTCTGACCTCCAAACTCTCCTAGCTGCGGTACCAATCTGAGCTTGCGGCTCCTCGACAAAACTCTCTCTCTCTCTCTCTCTCTCTCTCTCTCTCTTTCTCTTTCTCTTTCCCTCTATATCTCTCCCCCCTCCCTGTCTCTCTTTCTCTCAAACTCCACCAGTGAGTTCACCGCCGTTACCATCGACGCCACGCATCCACCGCATCCGTATCACCGTAATCTACAAAATTCCAATTTGCTGGATCCTCATCGCGATCGCACCAGAGGAACTTGGACAATCGTTAATTCTTCCATCGAATAATTTTCGTGGATCTTCGGTGCATTCAATCGGTGAGCCGTTTCATTGCTTTTATATTATAATCTATACTATTTTATATATTATTTTTATCGTATCTATCTAGTTTTATCTTTCATCTCTCCCATTCTTTTCCACCAGCATGCTTTTTCTTGCTCTTGGTAGTATATCTTTTATATATATATATATAATACCATATACGTATAATATAACATTGGATGTGTATTCATGGCCAAAGAATTAATCCCAAAACATAGTCTAGTATGAAACGATCATAAAACCCGTATACGATCGTAACAAACTGTTTTATTATTCAACCGATCCATGGGAACCCGTCTGCACCGCGTTGTCAATGTTGCACTGCGAGTTTATATCGCTGATTGCTTGCTTGCTTGCTTGCCGGTAATCCATTATTGGCCAAAACTTTCGGTCCATCCAGTGGAATGGAAAATTTTTATTTTTCGCAATGGAATAAGAGTAAATTTGTAGAAAAAACGTGGAGCTTCCAAAGGGTTAATCCTTAGCAGCCTAAATATATATAATTTTGTATATATAGGTAATCTTTTTTCGACTGGCGCACCTTTTATAATAACTCTCTATCAAAAATTGTACCGCGTCGCGTCGCAAACGGCGTTTTTCTACGTGACGTAGCTATGGAATTGATGGGCACGTGCTCCCCTGCAATGCAACAGATTGCTGTACGACGTGCAAAGTTTTCCTCGCCGTTGCACAAACGTATGTGCGCTGCACTTACGGAATGGCTAATTGGGTGGAAAATGCGAAGGAAAATTTGGAGAAAAAGAAAGAAAATTCCAGTGCGCGAGGTTTTCGCAAAATTACGAAAAATTTGTTGAACTTGCATTAGCCGGAGGAGAGTCGGAGATCTAATCGATAATGTCGAGCTATCGTTTATTTTCTCGTAAAATCCACGTAATTCCGCGACTCAACCAAGTTAACGTTGCGAAATCAGCATCGTAAAAGCGTGTCGCGACACGAGTCGCGACCGAAAGGATTATTAATTTTTATCTACGTTTATACGTGCAGCGAGAAGACCGATGCTGATATACGCATTTACTGCTTATTATCTGTGTTACACGTGTAAAATTTAAATCTAATGGTGAAGGGGGGGGGGGGGGGGAGTATACGCAAAGACACGCAATTTTTGCACATCCCCGCATTCGAGAGCTTCGATTGATGAATCAAACGGTTAGGGCTATAGGGGTCCATGACTGGCAGAATCTCTAGGATGTCTGGTCGAGAAGAATGAATCGCAAGAGGTAACGGGTGCGTGGGGGATACGCTAGTTTTTGTATGCCACGAGACAGAGAGTCGCCAGATCGTCCTACATAGCCTGGCGGAGCAACACTCTTCGCTCCCCTCCAATTCGCCATCTTCCCCATCCCCTTTCTCTTTTTGCGTCCTCTTAGCTGCTACAGCCTTTTACCAAGAAATTGTCGAAAATCAAGCAGCGCTAAATCAAACCGTGACAAGAACCAACTATATACATGCGTGTGCGTATTCTATATATAGAGCGTTATTATGCTAGTGGAGGGTCCAAGCTGAAAGAAAAATAATAGATAAAGCCACATTTCCGCGTTAATCCAGCCTATCTTGCCAAATGGACGACGATACCTTCTCCAATCCCATTTGTGCCTGTGACGAGGAACCAGTCTGACTATACGATGACCTATACTACTCGCGCGAGATTCAGCTGAACAAACTTTCCTCGAATCGCATCGCTCGATTTTCCCTCCTCTTCTGCAACACAATACCACGAGTGCTTTCACAAAGTTTCTCCGTTCAATTTGCACATTTTTCATTTTATATTCATATACAGCCATTGAACGTCGATTATTATAATATATATATATATATATATATATATATATATATATATTTATGTAAATGCGACAAAAATCCACGTACAAAAGAGATTGATACAGTTTCCAGCGAACGTTTCTCATCTCGCACGATGAAATTTAATCTCTCGTCAGAAATCATATATAGATGAAGAGTTTCTTAAGACAGAATCATTCGAGTGGAAAAGGTCGAGCTATGAGTGTACCGCGTGTTATATTACGTGCGATCGGCAGTATACGGCGCCGCACTACCATTATTCGAATCCTTCGTTTATCTCTCATCCATAGAATTTCAATTCGTTTAATAGCCGGGAAAAGAGCAACACTGAAACATTAATAAAACTTTTATTTGTATTTATCGACGTTGCTGGAACGCAAAAGAGTAAAAATCACGGGGCAAATGGGATTGCGTTTAATCTGCTTAGCCGAGTGACTATAAGATTTAGTCATTTTTTCCCCTGCTCTTTTTCAGCCGCGATCCGCAAACTTGTGGATTATCGCGATGGAAAAGATCGGAAACGGAAATGAGATCTCGACGAGTTCGACGATCGATCAGCCTGAATCCTCGGGATCTCTGGGCGTAACGAGCGTTCAATTTTCGTGATAATTCAATTATAAAGAAGCCATGTTTTTACGCGTTTGCTCGTTACGATGAGGGACAACGCGTTGACTCGCGTAAGACACGTAGAACAAAGGGGCAGCAAATTTTTGCTCCGGCTTGTTTTCGCCTCTTCTCGTCCTTGTTATCCTAATTAAATTCGAATTATCCTCCTAACGAAGAACTACGAGACGTCCCACAAGCTTGTCGCAATTTTTTACATTACGCGCAGTGATACAGAAACAACGTATACTCCCACGTATAATTATTTGCGAAATTGAAGCGTAACCTGATACTGGGAAAGAATCCTTTACCGCCAATTCCATTTGCATATAATAATCGCAATTACGATAGTCATCAATTAACTAAAATTAGCCATGGGAAACGTTTCGCTTGACCACACACTACGTGTATACGCAGCTCTGTATACTCTTTGACGATACAGGCTTGTACCATTTATGCAGGGTATATGCCACTTCGTATAAGCAGCATACGTGTAAATGTATTGTGTCATATAGCTAGTCGTAACACACCTAGCTTATTGTTAGGTCTCCCACTCTCACTCTCTCTCTCTCTCTCTCTCCCTCTCTGGTTTTGTTTTACACAAATTTCGACACAATGACGACTCCTTATTGTCGAATCGCACTTGGAAACAAGCGAGAGAAAGAAATACGAAGGAAAAGAACTCGTTACCAAATGATGATCGTACTCCCAGGATAATACTGCATAGATAGGAATAAGCAGTGAAGTGACATTTCAGAGAAAAAACACTTTTATTTTATATCCCACGCTCTCCTCTTACGTCAGTGGTGCTTCTTTTATTCGGCCAACACTCGCGATCCTCTTGCAATAATTATTCGACAATAAAAGCTTTTGCTGTTGACTCATTAGCAAACTCCTCGCAATTAACGCGCGCGCATATACATTTGGACGTGGCGCAATCCAGGCAGAAATCTTAAGATTAAACAGTATTAAGGACGAGCGTGGTTGTCGTCGACCGACCGAATCAATCCAAAAGAAATAATATCCGTTCAGGCCAAATTTCAGCATTCTGCGATATTCTCTTTTGTATACAAGGACAATCTCAGATAGGCTCGCACGTTATAGCCCTGAAAAAAGTTTTATACGTGACTTTGACTATATTGATGAGCAAACTGTTGCGTTGCATTGATGTAATTCTTACGACGTGTGCACTACGTGCTCGCCAAACATTAATTAAATCCAATTGGACCTCTTCGACCCTCTCTGCGTAAATATTATTATTTTTAGCTTGGCCATTGCGATTCGAAGGATTTCCTACTGTGGCGTGGCATAATTTGAGATATTGGCGAGCGAAGAAAGCTTCGCGTTCCAGCTGGCAAATTGGCCCATGGGAATTCAGAACTTTATCGCCGCGCACTCTCCGCATCCATCGAGAATTTCCACCATTTTCAAAATAAACAGACTCTTCTTTGATTTCTTCCGCCAAACACCCAATCTTGTTACCCAGAGTATATCGCCTTATCTCGTTCAGACTGCATTTTTTCCTCTTTTACGTCGTCACTCTGCCGATCCGGTCCGTGAAAATAATTAATCAAAATACAGAGTACCTGAAAAGAAAATTGTAAAATCAATAACTTTATATTCTTAATTGTGACGCTTGGATAATTGATGTTGTTATTAGAGAGAATTGTAAAAGATGAAATATTTGGGAACTATAGCCCGATATATGCAAACTTTCACCATTATTCGATCAAATTACACCCAGCGGTAGGTATAGGATTTTAGAGGAGAATAAGGCTACCCTGTCTTCTAATTTCCGGCGAATAAACAACGAGGAAAATAACGCCGTCACATAAATCTGTCCAAGACCCTACATTGACCTTTAATTTGACCGACTTTGCTCCTCATAAGCTATATCTTCTCCATTATTGTTACAGGCTTCAAGATGTTTCTTCGGCACATCATAGTCTTTGGAATTTTTGCCTGGTACACCCAAGTGTCCGGTGAACACATGGTGAACTGCGAGTAGGTATCAAATCCAATTGGGGGTGTAACGCAGAATTGTTCCTTTTTCTAATATTTCTTTTCGCGGTTTCTTTACAGACGCTATCCGTTCCATAGCAGCTGCAGGGGTGTGATGCTGAGGAAACGCGAGATGAGATCGAATGGTTTGCGAGATCAAGGCTGCGACGACTTCAGGGATGACATACCGTGCTCGGAATTAAAGTCAAGCACCATCGACGACGATCAACGACGACGACGAATTAATAATCCAAGTCGTACGGAGTACGGAACGTTTCCCAGATCGCGACTCTGGATGAGCCTTCTGGACAATGTAAGCGAGAGAATCCCTCATCAGGTTTATAATAAATTATAAAGCTACGTAAATTTGTCATAAAATATTTATAAATTTTACTGTTTACCAATGGACATGCACGGTGCGCGAAAGGCAAAGATAATAAAGTGAGAGTGTGAATTTGCTTATGTGTATACGAAAAATACAGTGAAAACTTAGAAAAATTAACTAGCACTGTATTCTCACTTGGTTATCGTTGTGTTTCGCGCACGGTGCCTATATACACGTACATGACGTATTAACACTTGACACGTTCGAACCAGATTACTGTTATTCTATTAAAAATGCATAAAAATTGTTTATGCATATCACGAGTTGTATTCTGTGCAGGGCCTGAATTCTGATAATCCGTATGATTTCTATGCCTCCAATTACGAGCGACACCACAAGAAACGAAAGAACAGCGAAAAGGAGAAGCTCGCCGCACGAAGAATACCCCCCCTACAATTCACAGAATTTCTCTCCGAGCTGGATTCCTCGGATAGCGACTATTAATTTCAAAATGGAATGATCAAATATGACTCATTAATCGAATCTCTCCTCAACAATAAACGGTTTTATCCCATAAGCTCCTTTCCATTTCAGCCAGTCGTATTCTCTCTCTACATTTCTTCCTTTTCCTCTTTAATCTCACTCCTCCTCATTCTCCTACTCTTCTTTGTGCATTATCATATTACACTTCTTCTGTCCCTTCTTCTTATTTTTTCACCTCTTCCTCCCATTTTCAATATGTATAGCTATATCTCATCCTCTTCCTTCATTGTATTCTCTTCAAAACTTATTTAAGGTTTCTCGTCCTGAACTACACGCAGCTAAGAGCCCATGTACATAAAAGAATGCATATTATATATTTAACATGTCATAAATTACATTTGAAAACAATTAAATCTTATTGCAGTCTACAAAATTATATTATTTTTCCATGCAAATCGATATTATATATTGTATATAATGTTGAGTGTAAGGAAAAGAAATTATAATTAGTACGTGTATTGTATTAATACAAAAATAATTTTTGTTTCTCAGTCTTTTAAAGATTTTAAAGGTCCAATCAATATTCCAATTCATAGAAAATTACATTATAAACTTCTAAAAACCCCGTATATATGCTATACTGATTAATAAAGTTTTATAAAAATTCTGCTAACATTTACAGATAAAAACCTTTGCTCGCAATAAAATACACAATGTAAAAATATATATGTTTAAATTGATACGATACATAATTCTTATTTGATAGTGTTCGGTATATTCAAGTATATATTCATATACACATATAATAATATTTAAACTTTGTGTTTGAAAACATAACGATATCTCAAAAAGTAGATAATAAGAACTTCACAAATAATATATTTGAAAGACATTTTTGCTACTTTTGAAAATTTACGAGTTTCGTGGGATTCTATAAAAATGTTTAAAGCGACTACCGTATGACCTTCGCATATCGTTTATCCCCTTCAACACTTCTCTTTAATTAATATAAACACCACTGTTGCCATACAACAATTCTTTAGAAGACCTAAAAATGTGTTTCGAACATTTTCGGATATCCTGAATACTTTATGACTTAATTGTAAGGAAGGCATGTAAACGGTACAGAATCCGCAACACTATGCATCAATACATGCAGCGGCAATCCGATTCTGGGACCTGGGACCCAGGTTATGGATTGTCTGGAGCGTCCGTACTGACCGCCACTGATCGGCGGACTCGGGCTATCGGAGTCGTCGGGGTTCCGGACACATTCCTAATAAACTCTTATATATGTATGCATAGGTTAGATGTTACTACGTCCTGATGAAGGCTGCCTGGTTGGATCTTCTTTGTCCCTCTGGGTGCGTTCTCATGGGCGTAAACTCACGATTTTGCCCTCTTTAGGTAAAGAGGTTTGTTGATATTTTGTAGGTTCGGGATACCCCGTCTTTCTCACTATGCGTGATAGGAATCGAGATGGTAGTTGATTGATGAGAGTTGTTGATGGTTTTATGTTGATTTATTATTTGCTCGTACAATGATTTATACACTGGTTGAATGTTACTAGCTGATAGTAAGTTCGGTAATTGACTTTCGCTGAACTCCGCGATTCGAAGGCGCAAGACTTATTCTCTGAAGATTGAATTCCGTCGTCACGAAATTACAAGCAGAGCTATAAGAATACGAGATTCTAACACAGGAGCAACAACTAACGTATGTACGAACGAAAATGACGAAAAAAGAAGAGAGCGGCTAAGGGTTGTCCGGGGTTTTTAAAGGAGCATCCCTGCGTCGCTTCTCTGGACCTATCGAATCTTGGTTTTCGGAAAGCGTCGCTCCGTTGTCATGGAGATTTTGGGACTAGGAGTAGGGAAGGCTAGGGAGATGTTTTCTGGACTGAGAGTAACCTGCTTACGTCACGGGGAGATTTTTGTACACTATTGCTCAATAATCTTGCGTCAGGCGAGGGGCAGTGGGGATAAGAGAGGCAAGGGGTTATCTAGGGAATTCTAGTGGACACCGTCAAATTTTTGATCGGCTATCCCTTTGACGCAAAAGAGCTGTCAAAAGCTAAATTAACCTGTATTTTGAAGAAATACAGAAACATAAATATTTTTAAAAAACAAATAAGAAGAAAGAAAGAAAGGATTTTAATAAATATATAAAGAAAAAATATCAGATGAGTATTAGTTAATAGGAAATGTTAAAGTAATTGTTAATTATTAAGAAAATATACTTTGTGGTTTTTTTATTTCTGTTACAGGTTAAATGCTGTTTCTGATGAGCTTAAATTACAGAAAAGAAATATATATAGACCAATAAATAAAAAAGGACTAATTTATGAACCATTTCTGTGTGGACCAGTCATTTCAATAATTATGATGTAATGTTCTAATAGTGAATGTGTAAGCGTTTGGTGTATATACACAAAGAAATTTTATTATAAATTAATAATTATATATAATAATGTGTTGATTCTTATTACTATAAATTAAAGCTAGTTCAATTAAAATATTCTTTTTCTTTCCTCCTTATCTGAATTCTATACATACATAGTAATTACATATTCTCGTAGAATCTATTCTTTAAACTAATTAAATTGTAACTATTTGGAATGTGCAAGTCATAACTATTTGCTTCAATGATATTTATTATTCATTGTAAGAGAAATTGCATAGAGCCTCTGCAAATTTCTTATTAATATGTCACATCCTTCTACATATTATCTTTTATGACATTTATATGCCTCCTTTGCACTATTTTCTTCTAGTCTATAACATATAAAAATAATTTTACAATCATTAATTATTATACGCAGATCTGATGATTCTGCTGATCTCTAATTAATTTTATAAATATTGAAATCATTGATAAACCATTGTCTAGTTAAATTTGAAAAATAGGCATTTGAATGATGTTATTTAAATTTGGTATCTCTTTTGTGAGATATGTTTTCATAGTACTTGGGAAGATAAAGTTCTTTAGAAGGTATGTGTACACTAATGAGTTCATTTTGCTTTCAGCTTCGAATAGTTTTTCAACTACGTGTTTGGATATACATTTTGAATATAGAATATATTTATTTTGTTACTCCTATTATAATGTTGACAGAATTGGTAGTAAGATATATCAATCATCTGAAAATAATAGAATATATATATGGCGACTAGATAAATTAAGGATTTAAGACAGATAATTCTCAACAACAAATAGGAGTAACAAAATAAGTATTGTATATTAGGAATGGATATCCAAATATGTAGTTGGAAAATTATTTGAAGCTGAAAACAAGATTAACTCAGCAGTATACATGAATGTATTGGAGGACAATATCCTGTCAAATGTAAAGAAAAGATATCATGTAGACGAAGTACCAAACATTATATTTAAGTACAATAAATTAAGTGAAGTGTCTAGATTCTTCAAATTTAATAGAGCAATAGCTTACCTATCATCCTCACATTGATAGAATCAATTAGACAGCAGAATAAGCATACTTCAGCGTATTTGAAAATATCTAGAGAAATATTGGTATATGTTGAAAACTAGAAGAAGAAGGAACAATCAAGGCAAATAAATGTCACACAAGATGTGAAAGAATGTGACAGATCAATAAGAAATTTGAAGAGTCTCTATGCAATTTGTCTCGCATTGAATAATACAAATAATTGAAGCAAATAGTTATGACTTGCACATTTCAAATAGTTGCAATTTAATTAGTTTAAAGGATAGATTCTATGAGAATATCTAATTACTATGTATGTATAGAATTTGGATAAGGAAGAAAGAGAACGAGTATTTTAATTGAACTAGCTTTAATTTATAGTAATAGGAATCAACACATTATTATATATAATTATTAATTTATAATAGAATTTCTTTGTGTATATACACCAAACGCTTTCACAATCACTATTATAACATAATTAAACCATAATTATTGAAATAACTGGTCCACACAGAAATGCTTCATAAATTAGTCCTTTTTTATTCATTGGTCTATATATATTTCTTTGCTGTAATTTAAACTCATCAGAAACAGCATTTAACCTGTAACAGAAATAAAAAAACCACAAAGTATATTTTCTTAATAATTTATAATTACTTTAACATTTCCTATTAACTAATACTCATCTGATATTTTTTCTTTATATATTTATTAAAATCCTTTCTTTCTTTCTTCTTATTTGTTTTTTAAAAATATTTATGTTTCTGTATTTCTTCAAAATACAGGTTAATTTAGCTTTTGACAGCTCTTTTGCGTCAAAGGGATAGCCGATCAAAAATTTGACGGTGTCCACTAGAATTCCCTAGATAACCCCTTGCCTCTCTTATCCCCACTGCCCCTCGCCTGACGCAAGATTATTGAGCAATAGTGTAGGATGTTGCGTGCTTGGGAAAAGAGAAACTCACGGTTTTCCCAATATTTAAAAAGGATGAGAAAAAAAAGGGTTTGCAGTTTTATTGCTTTGTTTGTGACGATTCAGGTAGAAAAAGGGATGTTAAGACGCTTTCTATATGACGGAAGTTTCCTCTTTATGTGTAGAATAATATTCTAAATAAGATCTAAATTCTAGTGGATTCAATGTCTACCAGCCATTATTATTAATTATTGTGATTAACGTATGGGCTCATAGGTGGTGCTGTTACGGCTTTGGTCAGCACGTAACATAGGCCCGTACCAGGGTGAGTTTCACCAACTAAATCCGGGGTTAATGTAGTATAGTTTGCGTTACATGAACTGTACTACTTTAACCACCCTTCGTTAAAGCAGTATAGTTCATGTAACGCGAACTATATCACTTTAACCCCGGGGGGCGGGGAGTGAGTTGGTGAAACTCACCCTAAACGGAACTTAGCTCGAATTTGTGCTTAGCTCCTGCTTAAGGATGCTTTCCAATTAGCTTAAAAATCGACAATCGGACACAAATGGTATATTGCATGTCACACAAACTATACATTTGTGTCCGATTGTGCCGATTTTTAAGCTAATTGGAAAGCTCCTTAAGACTGTTCTTAACCTAAGTTCATGAATTCAGCTTAAGACCGGACTGAAGCTTCCATTTTAAGATCGTACTTCGTAAACTTCGTTGAGATTTAAGTTTAAGGCTTAATTAAATTTTTAATTTTATTCCTTATTCAGAGCTAGTCAGTGAATCTTTAGATTGTACTTTATTGTTTGTACTTTTTTCTTAATTAATAAATATACAGGGTGAGGCACTTAAGCCGCCCCAGAATACGAATGCCGAAAGAGGTGTATCTCTTTAACTATAACAGATATTCAATTTTTCCATAGGACATTTTCGAAGCCTCTTGTTATTTGCTTTCAGAAAGGTTCTATGCAAAAATTGAATATCTTTTATAGGTGAAGAGATACGCGCCTTTCTGCATCCATATTCTGGGGCGGCTTAAGTGCCTCACCCTGTATATCATTTGACACTTTATTTAAATTTGCAATGTTTTAAAAAGTGTTATTATAACCTGTGATATAAACAATGTAAACAAAAAATAATTCTATTTTATCATATATTTATTCAGTGAATATATTTGTAATATACAATAAAAAGTACTAAAATTATTTTATCACTTTGTGTTAAGGAATTTTGGGTTATGTTATGACAGGTTATAGTACATACAATGACATGAAAGAAAAGTATACAATTTATTGGTTTTGTTTCTTGGTTTGTCTTAAAATAGGTTGCCTACTCAATCTGAGCTAAGCATCAACTAAACCAGCTTTTCGCGTGATTTCAGAACAGGGCTTAGCATTAGCTTAAGACAGAAAACGAACTTAATTAAGACAGAGTTTGAGACCGTGCTAAGCTTAAGTTCCGTTTAATGGTACGGCCCATAGACTCCGTTAGACCAGGTTATAGGTTAGGCTCTGTTGTGTTGTGGTTCTGTTTTGTTACCATATAACCACGTGATAGACTGTGGAATTCGTCAAGTTCTGTACTTTGCATTAAAGTTGAGAAAGTCCCAAGTGTCCGGAGTATCCTGGCAAAGATATTCGAATAAAAGGAATAGATATATATATCCTACAAAAATGACTTTCTCGTCTCGATTAAAAATCATTGCTGGAATTTTCACAGAAAATTTACAAATTCTAAATAAGGAATGCATATTATTTCAGAAACAGTATAAAACTTTTTTTATGCAAAGTATTAGTGTATCATTTCAGCATACTGAAAGCAATAGAAGCACTTATTCTTTGCACCAAGCTAATCCGCAAGGTACAGCAGTGATTGAGAATAAACGAAATGTGTCGAACAATGAGAATAACTACGCACGCTCACTTTTATTAAATCCCGTGTATTATTTCAATACTGTAGTCTTTCCTCCCAAAATTGTACTATATGTCACAGATGAGTCTGCTAAAGAAATATTAGATAAAGATTGGTCGTTAATGAGTAACGATGAATTAATAGTTGCATTAAAAAAATTATCTCATCACGCAGCAAATGCTACAAAGAATTTAGATCCAATACTATATCATAACATGTTGACAAACCTAATTGATAGATGCAAAACAATGGATAAGTTTGCTCAATTTGAAATTATGAAGCTTTTAATACCTTTGCAGTGGCTAAATCATTACTCGCCTCAGTTTACTAATCTCATGAATACATTAGACGAATTGAGTTATAATAATATGACTACTTATACTTTAAATGAAAAATTTCTTTTATGTGATATATTCTATTGTCTAAAAGTCAGCAAAACTAGCAAATTTGTACCAAGAGCAATGCTAAAAATTTCCTCAAAAGCAGATAAGCTTACATCGAGACAGCTTATACAGCTTTTCTTTCTTCTAAATATTGCCCGTAAACCACCTATTAATATATATAATTTAGAATATCGTCTTGAACAAGTAATTGAAGATATTATGCCAAATGAACTTAGCATAATCGCCATGGGTTTTTTTAAAACTAAAACCTCAATAAAAAGTAATGATCTAGTTAAAACTATATTGACTAAAGTAACAAAAAATATAAATTTAATGAATGAAATTAGTATAGCAGAAATTATGAAAATATTTAAGTTCAGCAAAATAGGCAATGAAACCAAATACTTCATAGACTTCCTTGAAGCAGTAAAGCCTCATATACCACAATTATCATTAATGGCCTTAATCCATATTGCTCAAGCTTCTGCTGCTTTAATGGCTATTACACCTGAAGTCACTAATGGTATTATAGATAGGTAGAAAGCACTATGCAATTTTTATAAAATATAATCATGAACAATTCTTCAAATTTTCAATAAATTTGTTTATTGTTTTCACAGATTTGAGAAAGAAATGAGTGCTGCCAGGTATAAAGACATAGAAAGATTGATAATCTTTCTGCGAATATTTAATATACCAATTAATCATGCTATTTATCAAAAGATAATTAATGAGTTAAAAGCAAGAAAAAAAGAAATTACAAAGTAAGTGTTTGAAAAATTTAACATTGAACATTGTTCTAATCATCGCTTACTTAAAGCAAATTTTATTGACACAGGTTTCCAAATATTCTTTTAAGTATAGTGTATAATTTAGGCTTAATGAATATATATGAACCATATTTTATAAATCTTATGAGAGATCCTGATTATATGAATAAGATAAGCTTTGGTAATTTAATTAAATTACCCATGCAGTATGTGTGCTTAGAAAATAGTTTGGAACTAGAATCAAACAATTTTCAACCTATTTTACCCGACAGAATTAAAAAAACGCTCATATACGTAAGCCAGAATAAAACATTTTTTTTAATTAAAATATAAAATTTTTGTGTAGATATTTTCTTTGATTTTTCAGAAACTTCATCATTATTATGACAGAGAATCTTTTAGGTTTCAGAAACTATCTTCAGAAGTATTTTCATACTGCAAGGTTTAGTATAAAACTTTAAATAATCTCATAGCATATAAAAGGAAAAGAGTGTACCAACTTCTCATGATTATTTTTTATTTGCAGACAATTTTAAACACTGAAGACAAAGTTTATTTAGATTGTGTTTTACCACATTTTATCAAAAAGGATATATTCTTTGGCCTTAATGAAAGAGATGAAGTTGTATCGTTGGATTCAATTTTTACAAAAGAGTGGAAACTAATTAGATATCCAAGAGCAGACGATTTGACCAACGTCACGTGTATAGCACTTGTTTTGGCTCATCCTAATCTTTTAGTAAAAGAAGAAGTACTAAATACAGCTAATAGCATATTTGATGGCCAACTTAACGCAAAGATAAGACAATTGAAATGTGCTGGATATATGCCAATTTTGGTAAAGTATTTTTCCATCAAGTTGAATAAAAGCTTAAATTATTTTAATTTTTTATTTTAATTAGTCTCTGCCCTACTTTTTTTTCTAGATTCATCAATTTGAGTGGAATAATCTTAAGGAATATGAAAAATCTATATATTTAAAAAATCTTATATTTAGTAAAAAATCAAATATAGATTTGATCTCTTAAGAGAATAAAATGTAAGATAATATTTCATATAGAGTATTTTTAATAAATATCCAATAAAGTCATGTAGATATAAAATTTAATATTTTTTTGTACAAACAAATGCTATTGTAAAAGATTGTGCAAAAATCTTTTAGTATATTCGTATGTTATGAATAATGTTGCAGTTGCAGGAACAGTTCTAATTAATGTTGGCTTTAAGCCATTATATAGTGCTCCTGCACCTTCATTCCTTACAATATCTTTCATTACTACTAAAGCTGGTGTTCTTAAATTTTTGACCTGTAAGTGATATAAAATACGTTGTTAGATGTGCAGAAAAAGAAACTTGCAGCAGGGATGTAATCCAATTTGACTAACTTGTATTCTACTCTTGACTACATCTGCTGGAAAAATAACAAGCCACAGAAATGATCCACCTACAGCACCTGCTATCATTGTCTTTTGCCAGCCAATGTCATCTGCACTCTGACTGGGTCCCGCTAAAATCTTCCTTGTTGCTTCATAACCACCAAAAAAGAAAAAGTATCCAGGCATTTCTCTAGCTATGGTTGATGAAAGACCTGTAAACAGGCCCTTTACACCATGCAGTTTTATAATTTGTCTTGTCAAATTCCAGGGTCCTATTCGATTCTACGAAACAATAAACTTATATCTCAACAAATTTCCATCTGCTTCATAAATATTTTATTATATTTTAATCACCATCAACACGGATGAAGCTTTTTTTTGTGATTCAACCTCTCTCATAGCTTGAAGCTTACATTTAATCAATTCTGTAGGACAAAGTGTTAATGAAGAGAAAAATGCTGCAAATGAACCAGCACAAGCATTACCAAAAGAAGTTAGATCTTCGGTTTTAGACAATCCTATGAAAATTGTAAACAACCCATGTGTCATTTGTATTATAAGTCACCAATTTGAAAAACAACATAATTACCTAAGAAATGAGCAATAATTTTTTGACAGGTCCCATAAGCAGCAAATAAAACAGAATTTTCAGCAACATTAGCTACAACTGCAGGTATAGTCCCTGCATAAAGGCCTCTCCTAATTCCATCAGACTTTAACGTACTGACAAAACAATTAGTCATTCCTTTGTACATAGAGGGGAATGTTTGCATCTTCACTTTGACTGTATCTAACGGCTGTCCTACATAAGTACTAGCAAGTCCGCCTGATAAAATATAAAAATATAAGAGAAGTTGAAAATATATCCGCATTAGTGAGGAAAACTTTTATTTTTTCTTTTCTGTGATGACTTTTGAATATAAAAAATATATGTATTATTACCTAATGAACCGGAAAGAAAATCAATCACCCCAGAGATTAAATTATTTGTACTTTTATTTCCAGGCTCTATGCTTTCAAGTGCCATTATTGTCAACAATGATTCTTCGCACGTGGCTCTTCAACAATGCATTTGTGACCGTAACGACGTATTAGTGTGTCTATAACCTGATATGGTAAATTTGAAAAATTAAAGAAAATCAAGAAGAAAAGCACGTGATTTGTCGCTTAAGAAACTCCTATTATTGTGATACCAGATACTAAGCATGTATTAAATAATATCAGAATTCCGATAAAATGTAAGCGATTCATAACATTATCAATAATATACATGAATCGCTAGAGTTCTACTTCGCTTCAGCTTGAACACTTCAGTTAATTTAGCTTCATAATTTCAATGGTATATACTAATGTATATATAATATGTACACGTATTTACCACATATACGATAATAAAGATAAGACTGTCTTAGGCGAGCACATTCGATAACGAATAATAAATAAATGAGGTTGATTGCGGGAAGATACAACAGCGTTTGCTTTTTAAGCATGTTCCATTGGTCAGCTTGTAATTCACGTGTGTGATAAGATTTAAGGTATGTGTAATCGGACGTTACTTCTACTGTAAAGCTTGTTTTATAAAGTGTAAAAAACAGATTCAACTGTTTAAAAACACATTGCGCATTCTCAGATTCTATAAACTCGTAAAGTCTGACTTCATACGGCTCCATCTTGGTACTAATGTGCTGTTGTTACCATGGTTGCCAAATAAAATAAGCACTACAAGGACGGTTCGTATGTTGCATTTCTTGCAGGGTTGGATTATTACCGATTACCCATCTGTAACAACACCTTTAAATCAGAGCTTTAAATTATCCAGCGACTTTAATTATTTTTAATCAAGTTTGCTGCCAGGGTCAGTGTAGGCTTGTAAACTACAGAAGATTTATCCATGGTTAATCCCCTTTATTTCTATAGTATCCTATCTTATCTCGTTACTTATCTCATAAAACAAAATACAGAATTTCTTTTTTCAACACTTTTTCAATTTTCGATATATTTATTTTCTCGACGAATGTGTATTCAACATAAAATAAAACTTTTAGCAGTTACGCTCATTGTTTCGATCATTATCGGTTAGCGATATACATATAAGCTGTCATGTGAATCAAATTTTCGATATTCTTTTCCGTAAATCTATCCTATATAACTTTCTGCCGACAAATTCCGGTATCGTTATATCCACAGTTAATGACCAATATTGCTAAATATAATGCGAAAATGTATATTTATATGTATAAGGGTGCATCAATGCCACGTATCTCAATTCTGTAGATAGAGGATAAAAAAAGGAATAAAAAATTATTGGATCAAATAAGGATTCTAAAAAACGATAACTGCGAAGGGATGAAAAATGAAAATTTCACCGGATAATAATATGCTTACCAAATGCTTTGGTTTGCGCCTATATATATACTTATAAAAATAAATGGTGATAAATTTAGGTAAAAGAGGTCTTTTGTATATCCCTTTCTTATGCCTAGCAGCAAATGTCTATGCATTTAGTCAACTTTATATCTCTCTTCGTCTGCATTGACCTTCACTATTTTTTATGTTTATATGTATATTGTTCATTGCAGGGTAGCGAGAGGTGTGTAAGGGTTGGAAATTCTACTCAATCTAATTCTGTAATTATTTATATTAACAATCAAAGCCCGTGATAAGCGCATTATTAGTGTAAATTGCCAAAGTTTCATTCGATCATTTTTAACATATTATCCAAGGGATACGTTTTTGACCTAATATTTTTTTACTCCATTTTCCATCCTTTGATCATTGTTTTAGGGACACATTACACGAATATTGATTCACCCTGTATATTATTGTTTTCAGCCTGTAGATAACTCAGCTTCCTGTCGGCAGATGGCACTGATGTTCGTTTCGATCTTTTGGAAGTCTTCGGATTCGGGAATCGGGGTGCAAACTGCAAACACTGCAAACTACTGCAAACTGCAAACACTAGTTGCAAACGGTAACGGCGCCGCCGTAGGGTTGCGGCAGGAATTAGGAGCTCAAGCAGGAGTATTCTGCTATTCTACAGCATTCTACAGTCTGCTGATCATTATCCCTCTCTTAATTCTCATTTCTTTGTCTATATTAATTTTATTTAAATAGGTTTAGAAATTCTGAAGAGATTAAAGCATTTGATTCAGTTTAATAGCTTTTTAAGCTGTATTTAAATTTAATAGAATATATTCAAAAACATGTCCAGGCGTAAAAGAATTAAATAGACGTCATATCCGGCATGGAACATATGTATGTATGTATGTATATGGAACGAACACCTCGTCCGCGCACGACCTCGGTATTCGGTAACCATAATTCAAGCTACTCTACGAACACACTCAGAACCAGTCGAGAGAAAAGGCTAATGTTTTCGTGGTATTTGTGCTTGTGTATGCGCAAGAGACGTACATATACTGTTGAACTAAACTTGACGTTGTGTAGAAAAGAGAACTCTTTAATCATGCGTTTTCTTTTAATCATTGGTAACCATTTAAGTATTTAGAGTGTATTCTGGTTTCAGTCAAAAATTGTAACAGATCACAGGCTTATTAGAAATAGCGTTATGTTAATGCAAGGACAGAGAATAGTGATGATATAATAAAGTAGGGAAAGTATGTGTCGTAGTCACTGCAGACGGACAATCTGCCATGATAGATGATCCGAATGCGATCGCGTCTTTACCGCACTTGAAAAAACTGTTCAGTTCTTAGCAAAATGCAAGAAAGCCACTGTAAGAAGAGCTTTTATATGGTAAGTGTAAGACCTTTTCTAATGCGTATATGTTATGTATGTGTACTTGTAAATATTCGTGAAAAAGAGAAAGAAAGAGAGAGAGAGAGAGAGAGAGGGAGTTAGCACACGAAGCTGTGCTGTGTATTGTATTCTCTACAGACTCACCAGAGAAGAGTGAGCACTAAGCATGAATAGTATATATGTTTTAGGGCGCAGAGAGCTCTGTCAGCGCCATTAGCGTTCAGTTCAGGGCATGGTCGACAAATAATATCCGTGCCGCGTTCTCCATTCACATTCCTTTCGTCAATTATCATTACCTGTACTTGTCAATTTTTCTATCAGTATTTAACTACAGAGTTGCACTGATTGCCTAAATATGCTGTCCTATAGTATTCAATTAAAATCTACCCACTTTTTCTTTAACTATTAAATTTATTTTTCACATTGATAGATAAAACAGAAATTTGTTGACTAATAGTATTTATATTATTCCTTTTGCCTTGTATAAAAATATAATATTTATTCCATGTTTCATATTGCAGTAAATGTACAAGGTACAGAATGGTGGTGGATTGTTTATCAATTCAGGCCTCGGCAGCTGGAGCAAGGAAGCAGGAGCGTAGATTTGGGAACTCTGTAAATACAAAAATGCAACCCAGTAATGGAAGTAATGCTGGCAGTAGTGGTGGAGGTATGACACCAAAAGAGCTATCTGATAATGATGACTTGGCCACTTCACTGGTACTGGATCCCTATTTGGGCTTTACAACTCACAAAATGAATATTAGGTAATTTTAAATCCATCTTTCCTACTTAATATGTTTTTCTATAATTTCAAATGATTTGCATTAAAGTTTATATCTGAATAGGTACAGACCTCTTAAAGCAAATAAAGAGGAGTTAAGAAAAATAATTTGTGATTTTATTCAAAGTCAAAATTATGAGAAAACATATAAAAAACTTATGGGTGGAGACTGGGGTGCAAGACTTCCCCATACAAAATCAAAACAGCAGCAAATTAATCTTGAAAAACATGTAAGCTTCATAGCTGAAAATTCTATAAAATCATATAATTGAATCTTGTTCTCTCATTCGGTCATATAACTTGTTACAGATTTATCGGTATCTTCGTGTATTTGACAAAGAATCTGGTTTTGCTATTGAGCCATGTTATAGGTACAGTTTAGAAGGACAAAAAGGTGCCAAGATTTGTGCAACTCGTAAATGGTTGAAGCATGATAAAATTCCTTGCCTTGTTGGTTGCATAGCAGAATTGAGTGAAAAGGTTGATATAAACAACATACTAACAAAAAGATTGCTGGCCCTTGTAATAAAAAATTAATTATAAATTATTTTATAGGAAGAAGCAGCTTTACTTCATCCTGGTAAAAATGATTTTTCAGTTATGTTTAGTTGTAGGAAAAACTGTGCTCAGTTATGGTTAGGACCAGCTGCATATATTAATCACGATTGTCGAGCAAATTGCAAGGTAACTGATATAAATGATTAGAATAGAGATTATATAAATTGAGATATGTATGAAACTGAAAATTGATTTGACTATGTTGAAAAGTTTGTAGCGACAGGTAGAGATACGGCATGCGTTAAGGTTCTTCGTGATATTGAAATAGGAGAAGAAATAACTTGTTTCTATGGTGAGGATTTCTTCGGCGATGGTAACTGCTACTGTGAATGCGAAACGTGTGAAAGAAGAGGAACGGGAGCATTTGCCAGTCAAAAGCCAGGCGAAGAACTCTCTTCTGGTAGTAATATTTATTTCTTTATAATCCAAAGATAAAAGATTTTAGATTCATTTCAGAAAATTTATTTGGATTGCAGGATATCGTTTAAGAGAAACCGACAATCGAATTAATCGAACGAAGCACAGACAGCAACCACCGAGCAGGAATAAGCAGCAAGCTAATAGTACGTTGAGCGAAAGGAATTCAGTTCTTGTTGGTAACGTTGCGGTTGCACCGCAGTCCCTGAGTATAAAAGAGCTACGTCGTAAAGGTTTGACTAAATACGACGCGGAGCTATTGATTGCACAGGGCTGCCACTTTTCGACTATTGCACAACAGGAATCTACGGTAAACGATGGTGAGAACGTTTTGCACATTCCTCGCCCTCATCCGTCTACCATTGCCACATCAGTAACGAGGAATCTTAGAAACAAACAGCAGGAAATCGGCAATGGTAAATTCGATGCTACGTGTACCGACGGTAATATTATAAAAAATAATCAGAGCCTCAGGGCTTCGAGACTTCAAAAAAGAACAGAATCAAAAAAATCAAAGATCACAGATGGACCTGAATCTGGGTTAGATGTCCAAGCCTGTAAAAGCACTGAAGATCTTGAAGAAATGAATATTTGCCGAGACCTGAACGATAGGAATATGGAAAATAGTGAAATAGAATATTCCAAAGAATCTAGGCATCATTCTAGACCTACAAACCTTCAGAATGACCAGCGACCAGTGTCTGATTCAACTCGTAACAATGTTGTCAGTGAATCAGTCTGTTCTATTTTCCCCGATATATCATGTTCGAACCGTTTGCAAGAGACGGAAACAATGGAATCTACGGAAGAGCTGTCCAAGCTTTTGTTGGAATACGATCCTAAAAACATTAATACTCTAAGCCCTACGACTTTTAAAAGAGGTCATTATAGTACAAATATCTGTGATCCAGCTCGAATCGACTCGGGAGCTCTTCCATGGTCCAAGGATAAAAATAATCCTGGTACGATCTTGAAAAATTATCAAACTTTCTCAACGAGCGAGACTGAAATTAATTTGTATAAAAAACCAGGGAAGTCTGATAATTGCAATAATACGTTAAATACGATGAACGGTATAGAATCAGGGTCAACAGGACAGAGCTTACGAGTGGGGGAGAAGAGTGTTTGTAATGGAGAATACAATAAGATTGATTGCATAGCCACAGTTGCTTTGGAAAAATGTCATATTTTGGAGAGAAATTTAGGGAAAAAGTATGACCAAATGTTGAATAGGGATAATGAAAAATTTGTGGATATAGGTACAATGAATAACCAGAAGAAAAATGGTGGAGGATGCAGTGCGAAACGTCTGGACAGTCACGCAATAGAGGAAGATCGAAATAGTTTCTTGATCAAGAGGGAAACGGATGTTACAGATAGTAAAAATTTCCTGAAGGAGGCAGAAAGAGTGAACGATATTCACGTTTCAAATATCAAAGAGACGAATGAAGATAGTGCCCACATTGCTACTGATAACGTCGAAATTAGCAATTGTAATATCAATCCAGCTACTAGTAATTCAGAGGATAGTAGGAGCTTCACATTGAAAAGAGCAGATTTTCTTCAGCAAGAAACACCTGCTATTGATGCAAACTTAAATGCTCCAACGAAATCACGCAAGAGTCAAAAGAAATTATCAAAAAATTGCTCCTCTAGGTCCAGTTTCATCGCGATAATAACGGATAATAATCAAGCGGATTCTAGTGATAGCAGTGCAGTTTTGGCAGGTGTTAATGCTAAACGCATGGCCAAAGCGAAGAGTCGATCAACCAGAAGTCAGAAAAAAAGAGAAAAATGCCAGAAAGAGGCAAGTGCTGAAATCGGAGTTGCTGATGATGATTCCGGTATACAAGGCGATATTTATGAATTCAGTGAAGAAAAGGAAAGTAATTTAGAGAACATCGATATGACATCTGCAACAGCTCGACGTAACAAATATGAAAATCGATTTTCTCCCTTAACGGCATCTCGACTGCAAGATGGACAATTCAACGATGATTGCGATATAGCCGAGCCTCCGGTACTAGTGCGCGAAGAGCCCTGGCCTCCTGCCGATCATAATTCAAGCTTGCCCTTGGCCTCCACAGTAAATAAAGAATCGAGAGAAAAATTTTTGGAGCCTTCAAAGGATTTAAAAAGGTCAGCGATAGATGTAGTAAATTGCGATGACAAACAAACAAATTTAATTTAATTGTGCCAAAGAAGAATATTTTGTTTGCTGTTTTAATCGAACGAGTTCTTTTTTTTTCAGACCTGCGGTACCTGTTAGTGTAAATACTAAAAGATCAAGCGCCTCGTCAGATTATCAATGGCAAACCGCTAATTCGGACTGCCGCACTTATCCTACGACTCCTGAAAGGCCAAGTGGCAGGTTAAAGCTTACTTTACGTGTAAAGAGGTCTCCAATCTTAGATGAAATTGTCGAATCAGGCGCCAGTCTCAGTGAAGATAGCTTCGAGCCTGAGTATGAAGTTCTCCGCGTAGAAGGCGTTGAAAGAAGTCGTCATAGGAAAAAACATAAAACCAGGAATCGCGAAAGGCGGAACAGAAAACGTGAATTAAATTTAGACCCACCTCCACCACCAATGAAAAGGTTGCGATTAATTTTTGGTAATGAGACACACACTATTCATCTACCACATTCTTAACAACTATAGATTGCCATAAATTATATCACAGATTTGACATCATTACAAATAGAAGGAAAATCTTTCTTACTGTTGTATTCTTGTACAGCCTCTTTAGTTATAGAGGCTATTCAAAAACTATGATATACCGCTATAATGTATTAACTTTTAATTTATTCTGAGCGAACTTCTTAACATAATTTTGATTTCTATAGCATCGACTGATAAAGGCCTAGAATCGTACATTACGCATAAATCGGAAAAATGTTAAACGACAGTAAGTACCATAACAAAAATAAAAAATCATATATTGCATTGCAAAAGTTCTGATGAATATATCTCACTCAATGTTTTTTCGAATTGAGAGGCTGCGACAAAACAATTTACTTGTAGGTCTGTAACATGTATAATAGCTATCTCTTAACTAATTATTCAACTAGCTCAAGTCTAGCTAGTAATAATATACATTACACGATTAGTCCTAACCCAGAAGCGTGATAAAATATTGGAAAAATTGTAAATAGTGTTTGTATAAATTGTATGTCAAAACTGATTCGTTATGGCTCGATCTGGCAAATCTCAATATATTATGTATAGTTACGTATGCTATATTCTGCGTAACATATAATAAAGCGTAAAGAGATTTTTAAGATCGGGCCTAAAGTATTCCGTATATACTACATATTATACAGGACCCGCCACTTAAACTGTATCAGTAATTGAAACGTTAAAAATTGGGAAGGAGCGAATAAACAAATTATTGGTTAATGATATATAAAAAGGAACAAACAAATGACTCTCCACCTTTCTCAGTCACTTCTTTTACTCCTGTTTCAAAAGAAGCAGAAGTATATAATAAACTGTTTTCATTTAACAATCGAAGATCTAATATGATTGTCGACATTAATATGTTTATTACCTCCTTTCACGTTTTTAGTGCTTACAATGACTAAGGGGACTTACATGCCGGACTCTGTATAAGTAGGTTTGTTCGTTTTTCTGTAGTTTCGATACAATTATCTTCATTCTTCATATAGGCTGACGGCAAAAAGTGTAGAAAGTACTACAGCTAAAACGAACAGTCTAAATAAGTATTGTAGTATCTCGGAATTTTGGGCTTTCGATGTACTTCAATATGAAACAAACAATATTGCATACGCTACATATTAATTGATAAAAACTTGAATAAAGTAGCGAAGTATTAAAAATATTTTTTTCCACCAATCTTAAATCAATTTTTGTGTTAGAATTTTAAGTGTAAATGTTAAAACAATGTTGTAAAATTATCGAAACGAAATTGTTATATTTTTATTATTTGAATCTAAAATCATTGTGGAAACTGTGTTTTACATAAAATGGATTAAATGTGTGAAGATCGGCTATTAATTTTTCTATTCTATTGTCTGTTCATTAAATAAATATACATTATCTCAAGCTGATCTATCTAAGTATGAGTTTATTGTAAGCATTTTAATAACGAATTAGGCTTCTTTATATTTTCGTTTTACGTCATTACACGCATTACTACTTACTATTACTACTACTACTACTACTACTACTATTACTACTACTACTATTATTATTATTCTCATTATTATTATTATTAGTAAAGTCACCGAAAAGATGTTGAACGGATGCAGGACTTACATGTACTAGCCTACTATTACAATTAAAATTATAGGTAAGAAAAGATTCCTTTACATTATATTATATAATGTACCCCTATAATGAATAGCGAAGCGGTCAGCTTTTGCGATAACTGTTGTTTAATGTACGATTACAGGACATTGCATACACTGAATAGCGTATCTGTGATCAAAAAGTACTACTATGTTAATACCAGAACGATGTCAAATTGAAGGATAAGTTGCAATTCATGTTATTATGAAACATTTTAACTGAGCTTTTACAAATAGTGCCGATTTCCGAAAAGCGGAGTAAATTTGTAAAGTTGCACAGCTTCGAAAAAGTTAATGTCATTAATCTAATAATTTATTTACTATGCATTGTTATTGAAAAATCATGCTCCATTTGCAGTAGATAAAACCGGACAATATATAATCGATTTCATAGTTACTACATCAACTACATGTAATGCAGGAAAAAGATTAATAAATTACTTAAGAAAATTGTATAAAATATAATTGAGTTTTGTTTTGGGTCTAATATAGAAATTATAGAATGCGAATATATTATCAAATCTAATACTCATATTATACTACATATTCGAGTTAAATATCCAATACCTTATCTATGTGATATAAATATAACGATGAATATAAATTAATATTGTAATATTAAATTATTCATCTTTGTACATGCACTTACTATGCAGCATATCTAATTTATATACATCGAGGTTTGTTTCAAAACTTCCTTCTTAACATAATCTTTGTATTGAAAAGCACTATATTTAGCAAAAATATCAATATTCTTATTTTTTTAGATCGCGTAACGTTAATTATCATTTGTAAGAGAAAATGCAACAATTGCTATATGATAAAACATTTCTTAAAGCAAATTAATTACTTTAAAAATATTTACTCTATAATTTAGTGTTAAAAATGTTCATTTTTAACACTAAAATATGTTTTGTTTTGTAGTTGGTTCTACCATCAGAGGAAATTGCTAATGGAACCATTATAATAGGATCAATTTTACCATCTATGGCGCTATGGGATAATAACACTAATAAAGAATAGTTAATGTATAATCTGTAATACAAATAACTGTTGTGAAATTCTCTAACTAAATTCTTACCGAATATATATATATTAAACACTATCGTTACACAATGTTAAACATTGCTAAATGCATAAATGCGCTTAGTTTTATTCGTCTCAAAGCGTGTGCGTATAAAATCATTTGAACTTTTCTGTTTATAAATGATAAGTAGTACATCATAAAATTTTTACATATCTTTTTTTCTATAAATTTACATAGAAGAGGTTTCAAAATGACTGCGGCTTCCAAAAAATGAATATCTCATATTATTGGGATTAATGGATTTTTAGCTGTTGTGATTGGAAGCAGTGGAGGCTACTTAAATAGGGTGCTTTCCAAATTTCAATTAGCCTAAAATCAACACAATCAAATACAAATAGTACAGTTTGTGTGACATACAATGTATCATTTGTGTCCGATTATATCGATTTTTAGGCTAATTAGAAAGCTCCCATAACAATATCAATGATTTGCAATTATTATAATAAATCAAATAAATAAAATGATGGTTATAAGCCCTGGGGCCCCTGGGGGCTGGGGCGCTGGTCTACCGACTACCATCCGAGGGCCCAGCGGGGTGAGGAGACTGGTGAACTCACGGTCGTAGTCGTTCCTCCACCTCGACTCAAGTTTCAATACTATAGTTTACGTAACATATACTATAGTATTTTAGCCTGAGTCGAGTTCGAGTCGAGGTGGAGGAACGACTATGAATACGACCGTTGAGATTCTGATATTCTGATGAGTCTGATGATCACTTGGTTACAGGTTGGGCTGGGTTGGTTGGGCCAGGCCTGATTGCCTGAAAGACTGTCTGTGCTGTGAAAGACATTTGAAAGTATTTGAAAGTGCTAAGTTTGTAAGGTTATGTTATTTTTTTCTAGTAAACAGTTAAAACATATTTAACGTAATCCAGAATGAGCGCATTTAATAATTTGAAACTTAATTCCTGGATTATAAATCAATGCAAATCAATGGGTATAAATTTATATTAAAAAGAATTATTTATATTGTAAGAAAAAAAAATATACCATACATTTTTTTATAGGCTTAAAACAACCCACTCCTATACAAGAAAACTGTATTCCACATATATTAAATGGAAGAGATTGTATTGGATGTGCCAAAACTGGTAGTGGTAAAACACTTGCTTTTGCTTTACCAATTTTACAAAAACTTTGTGAAGACCCATATGGAATTTTTGCACTCATATTAACACCTACAAGGGAACTTGCTTATCAGGTAAACATTTTCCTGTTCATTCACATTTTTCCATGACAACTTAGCTAAAAATTGTGCTAGATAGGTGACCAGTTTGCAGCAATTGGAAAACCAATTAATTTAAAAAAATGCGTTATTGTTGGTGGAATGGACATGATGGTACAGGGATTAGAATTATCAAAACGACCACATATTGTTGTTGCAACACCAGGAAGATTAGCAGATCACTTAGAAACTTGCAACACTTTCTCCCTATCAAAAATAAAATTTCTAGTTTTAGACGAGGCAGACAGACTTCTGGGTGGACATTTTGATAAACAACTAGGAATAATTTTTGCAGCTCTTCCAAAAAAAAAACAAGTACTTCTTTACAGTGCTACAATGACAGACACTTTATCAAAAGTTAAGCAAATTGCTTCAAGTAATGCATTTATTTGGGAATCTAAAGATGATGATGGATTAGCTACAGTAAAAGAGCTTGACCAGCGTTATGTATTATGCCCTAAAGATATTCTTGACTCATTTTTAGTGCAAGTAATTATAACTTTCAGGGAAACTAATCAAGATGGATCTGTAATGATATTTACTGACACCTGCAGGTACATTTGTTTTTAATTTATATATTTATAATGTTAAATTAACGTTTTTTTTTTTTAAGAAACTGTCAGTTATTATCCATGGCTTTAAATGATGTTGGATATCCAAATGCTGCTTTGCATGCTATGATTAAGCAAAAAGACCGTTTAGAGGCACTATCAAAATTTAAATCTAATCATATACATATTCTAATTGCAACAGATGTTGCAGCTAGAGGTTTAGATATACCTACTGTCCAGTTAGTTATTAATCATTCAGTACCTAACGTACCAAAGGAATATGTACATAGAGTTGGCAGAACTGCCAGAGCAGGTAGAAAAGGTTTAGCTGTTAGCTTAATAACACTTCACGACATTAAATTATTACACGCTATTGAGGACACTATTGGAACTAAATTGAAAGAATATAAAATTGATGGTAATTTATCTACCTTGAAGCATATTGGTATTTGTGAAATTACTTTAATTATAAAATTAAAATGCACTAACAGCGTTTATCTTTTTCTAGATAAAGATGTGCTTACTAATTTAATGCAAATATCAGTGGCAAAGCGGGAAGCTGAGATTAAACTAGACGAAACTGATTTTTATGAGAAGAAACTGATTAATAAGCGAAAACAGTTAATATTAGAAGGCAAAGATGTAGATGAGATAGAGCAAATTTTGTTCAAAAAGAAGAAAACTCAAAAACCAAAGAGAATAAAGATGTTAAATTAATTATAAGCTTTAATTGAAATAAGTATTTTCATAATCATATTTATACAGAACTGTTTTATAAAAATATATTATCATTTACGGAGATTTTTATTTATTAATAATTATTCTTTCTTACAAAATACTATTTATAAAATTATTTGTTGTCCTGTTCCTTTCGTCCAAAATTATTAAATCTTTTTTTCAATCACTATTATATTAATAATAGAATTTTTAATGGTTAATCTGCCAAAAAATATCAAATATAGCAGTATAATATATAAATTTCTTATTGTACTTTTAAAACTTATCTTTCAAAATACCTTATGTTATAGCTAAAGGTTTGATAGTTATAATAAGCATTTAACTATTGCAAGTAAAATATAGTCGCATTACCATATCATATACCACACAAAAGAAGATTTAATTTGAAATAGTTTATCCCTAACAGTACCATCGCTTTAAATATATTTTTCTGATATATCTACTGTGCAACTTTTATCACTATTACTCACAGATATAATATAGCTAATCAAAACAAATATAAAATATGGATTATAACATTTAAAAGAGATTTAAAAGCTATAGTTGACATCTTTAAATGAAATTAAAATTTTGTTAATGTAATTAGATAGATAGAAATTACAGTCGTGCTCTAATTTTCTCTTCATTTTGTATCATATCTAGTTGATTGAGAAAAGCATAGAGTTCTGCTACATACTCCTTTGGATACTTTTGAAGGTGTCCAACATGAGGAGACTTATCAAAAATTTTCATGTATGTCTAGGAACAAAATTATAATTAATAGCAGAATATATATCAAAGTTTGTATTTATTATACCTGCATCCCTAAAGATTCCATTGTTTCACGTACTCTTGTATTGCTGGCTACTGTACCTATTGGATCAGTATTGCTGACAAGAAAGAGAGCAGGAGCATGAACAATTGTTGAATGAAAGAGCTGGCTGGAGCGAACATAATATTGAGTAGCTTGTTTATAAAATGTTTTCATGTGACACCTGAAATAATTTGTTGTTACAAAAAACAAACATGTGTTTATAAGCACATAAATTAAAAGTGCATACTCCAAATATGTTTTCATCATAGATTGCAGAACAGGATTATTTGGAAAAACAGCAACTGGAGTACCTATTGATAATTCAGAAATATCAGCAGTACTATCCCAAACTTGTCCTACAAATCTGTTGATAACACCGTCACAGTTTGTTCGATCGCTTTGTATCAAATCTAAGATTTCTCCCCATAAATAACCACCAACTGAAAATCCATGTACTAAAACTTTACTATAGGCTCCATTTTGTAATAGGAAATTTAATACGTCTCCTGCAACTAGCTACAATAAAAATAATTGAATTATTTATTTAATTTATTTGCCTTCTGGAAAGATACTTACCCGAGATCCTTTTGTAGGCCACATTAGCTGCCAAGGACTAAGTGACACAAGTGCAATGTCAAACCCTTGCTCCAAATAGAGATTAGCAAATTTCATAACATGCTTGCGTTTTGCCAAGAGCCAACAAAGCATAAGCAAAAGAGGCCTCTTTTCAGTCTTACTTAGGTTTTGTTTCATGCTTTTAGTTGATAGCTGACCATTATCTTTTGAAATAAATTCAATACTTTTTGTGACATGATGACTGGAAATACATCTATGCTCTAACATACTGATCACCTGTACATATAATATATGTTTATAATAAGAATTAAAATAAAACATTTTTACTCACTGCAAGAATAAAGGTATTTACCAGATTGTGCTTTCTGTTTAATAAGCAAGATTGAGAGTAAATACTTGACCGCTGTTTGGCAATAATATTTATAGAGATTTTATAAAAATTCATTTTAAAATATGATTATTTTCTCTGTAATAATCTAAAACATATAAGGCAGCTTATTTTAGTGTACAATATTTTAGGCTTATAAATCCTAAGTGTATTTGAATTATCATCACTGAACGTAATAATAAGCAGTACAAAGTCCACAAGTCCATTAAACTTAATAATGAAGGAACTTTAAAGTATTGAAGAGTTTCTTTCATATCAATAATTAAAGTGCATCATATAATTCTTTAAAATCCACTCTATAAAATTAAAAGTATTTTGTATGTGTGCCTCCAAAATAATACTTTTGATTTTATGCCTAATATTATAAACTTGGCAATAAACCATTAAACTATACAAGTGACAATGGTGACAGTTAAAAAAGAGTCAAAACTGGTCAAAACTTTAACCTGAAACTTATACACCTACTGAGTATATATGTGTATTAGTGCAATGTATGTATATGTGTTGAGCAAAAATGCTATTAAATACATACGTATATATAAAGTCCAAATCAGTTGACAATAGGTCTGTTCTTGTTCGCTGGAATGCTGCACTAGTGCGATTAATAAAAATACTTGCCTTATTTCAACTAATAACACCAGTCAAGCAATTTAGCGAAAAAGAACAGGCCCATATAGCCATAAACTGGTAAGATTATTTTTTTATCCCCTCTCTTCCGCTGTGTGCGATATAAATGCGTGTGCGTGCGTATGGCACAGGTCGGATTACTCGGTAGTAAGTGTTAGTAAGAGCAAAGCAGGCAAACTTTTGACCAGTAGTAAATCTCTTGCCAAGATACGGTCTTTTTGTTTTTAAAAACGTGTATTCCTCCAGTCTAAAGTATTTGCTTTCCTGTAGCAGGTTTATAACGTCAGTACTTTCCTACATACAATTAACATTGGTAATAATATTATAAAAAAGTGAAAAGGGAAAGGCGAAACAGGCATTTTGTGAAGAATATGATACACGTTTTTAAAAATAGATACTACATTAATAATACAATAATAATTGCATTGGAACTTTCTTTATTAATATTAAACATTTCTTCAACTAAACTTATTATATGTATTAACAAATAAGGTGGGCCTAGCTTGGGTCATTTTACCTTAAATCATGTATTATATAGGTATAATTATATAGGAAATATTGATAAATACGCGAAGAAGAAATATTTTGCTTCTTTACATCAGAAAACATAAAATAGGAATGCTAATAAATGACTACCAAGAATTGTGATAAATATAAAAACTAATTAGTAGAGGGAACTCGAAAGAATTGCAGTCGTATCGAGGGTCCCGATATATGTATGTACGTATCTAGTATACTATTATATAATGTACAAGAGCTTATGTTTTTAAGTTTCGTCAAATTAAAAAAGACTATTAAAATATTGATAAACTTATGATAAAAATTTATCATTTTTATAAGTGTTATACCAATCATTCACGCTCGTCGGTAAGAGTACAATATTTTTTGCAAAATTCATTACTATAAAGTTATGGAATTTTACTATGAAAATAAATATTATATAACATTATATTATTATCTAAAGCTCTGTGGCTCGGCTCCTCTATTTTAATGAACTATACGGTTATTAATTCTTATATACAATATAAGTATAAAGTATTTTCTATTTTCTCGTCTAACGAATATATATATAACTATATAGTGTTAAAAAAAACGTTAACTTATTGTTGTTGATATGCGAAACTAAAAGAAAGTTTTCGATTATTTTTCTAATACAATGTGCGCTAATTTTTATTATGCAGAAAATACAACAAGACAATCAGCATTGAATCCGAAATACTTTTTGTGTGGAAAATTTGTAACATATTCTAAAAAATTGAGCAAGAAAACTTGAAGTAATTGAGCAAAGATTGTAATCATTTAACTAACCTAAATACTATTAATTTTACAAACCGCGCCTCATATTGAATTTTTATATGTATGAACAATGGCAATGATTAAAAGTAAGTTAGTTATACGTGGCAGTACTCGTATCGCAGTTTTTGTCTTCTCCCACTAAAAGCTCGACAGTATCGAACAATATAAAATGGCACTCTAAATTAAGTAATAAGAACAATGATGGAAATTTTAAGATTTTCGTGCAGCTTTATTTATACGTTACTTAGTCTTTATTCCTGATGAAGTTGTTTTTTTTTTATTATTATTTAGTAAAAGTGCTTAAATAGTATTTTACTTGATTATACGCAAAGTGGATCTCTAGTACATATTAAACATAAAGTATATAATCCCTTGTCTTACGATATCATGCAAGAGCTACGAGAGACAGGATGCTCATATGGCAAGGGACTAAATAATATATCACGTTGATATTGTATTGGCTAAAATAAAATGAAATAGTATCGCTTCTACATGTATAGAGATCTACTTTTTGCAGAAAAAGAACTTCGGTTTGCATTACCAATCAAGCATCGTTATGCAAAAGGGGATCAACGGTAGCGTGTACATAATAATTTACCAGGCGCTGCTATACTGATATTGAGAGAACATTGCAAACACTACCTTATTTTAATTTATAATTTAAGGATATCTGGTTTCAATAAAAGAGGTATGGTAGTATATATATCATTTTGTGGATGCTGCTCCTGATGTTGACACAGCACTATACGTATTATTACCGCCCTTGACATGCGTCGGGTGCTTATGCGTATCGGTCAACGATTTTCTCGGCGGTTTAGCAATCTGAGTCGTGGATAGACCACTAACCGGATATTTGTTCTTGCTAAACGAAGCCACGCTTCCGCACCTACTCCCGTTTGTCGGTGACGTTAACAAAGCTGAATCGGTCGGGTGCTTGGGAAATACGAAGGCTTTCGTTTGCTTCAACAAATATCGATCGTTGCAAAGCGCGGAAATCAACGGTAGGTCCAAATTGCGACTCTTCTCGCGCAGTGTTCTAATGTCCAGCATGCCATCTTTATCGTCTTTATCCGCGTTCTTATCGCCAAGGCCATTGTTCCTCTTGAGGATCTTCTTCAGAGACAACGTCGAGGATTCCGACGGTAGCGGACGACTCTTCTCCATATTTTGAATTTCATAGGACGATGGGGGCGGTGGGGGTGGCAGTCTGCGTTGCTTGGGCTGCAGCAGGGACTCTACCGTAGCGTTGGAAGTATTATTGAGGCATTTCCGTAGATTGTCGTCGTAGCCGCTTCTGGAAAATGATGCCTCGACATGGCTGAGATCCCGTTTGAAACTTTGATTGCCCATCGAGTTGGTCGCGTGGTTGCTGTATAAAGAACTGGTGCTGGCCGTGTAAGCGTTCTTTGGATGACCGTTGAAGTACAAGCTGGTAGGATTGGGATCCGTGTTGCTCAGATTAACGTTGGAGGCGTATTTGGAGATGGAAGTAGCAGCTGGATCAGGTAGGTAAGGTGTGCTACGGTACAGAACCGAAGTTTTGTTGTTGAAACGAGGATAACTCGGGGGTGGAGGATGAACAGCCATTGCTGCGAGGAGCGATCCCTGCTTGGCGTCGATGTACTCTTGCTTAGAGATGGCAGGGTCCTTTAGAGGAAACATTACGTAATCAACGTCAGAGTAGAGCTGTTGTTTGTACTGTTCGATTTGCGACCTGCTCAACTGATTGGTGTATACCGTGGCTAAGCTGGATGGCGCTGATGGAGTCGATGGGGGTGGTAGCGGTGGTAGCGGTGGGGGAGGCGGTGGAGGGGGCGGTGGTTGTCTGGGATGGGTCAAGGGTGGCGTAAGATATGGCAAAAGAACAGCAGGCTCTGCCCTTGAGGCTCGAACGTCCAGATAGTTGTTCGGCCCAACTACCAAAGCCGCGACCGGTGCATGGACCGGGGTTGGTTTCATCTTGTCACCGGGATAGACTGGTGGATGTATCAAGCGTGAAGATTTGGGAGGTAGCGGCACGACCCTCACTGGATCCCCGATTGCTGCAGTATGATTCTGTATCCTTAACGGCGAGCAAACCGTTTCCTTTTCCATCAAAGTTGCCGCTTGATTGACTCCTTTTATGTCAACCAATTTAGACGCTGCGGGTGGTGGGGGTGGTGGTGGCTCCCTCGGTGTTATCGCATCGTTTCTCGGTGGTGTTGGCGGCGGAATTTGAATCCTCTCACGTGGCAGGGTGTACGAGGTAGATAACGATACGGAATCCGCCGTGCCGGATGACAAATAGTCGTCGTTAGCGCTGTAGGATAGATGAGAGACTGGTTTCTCGCTTTTGGCCAAAGCATTTTCTTCCAGGTCGATCGTAGCGTAATCCAGTTGCGTAAAGTGAGAATGCGAGTACACCGATGGCATTAGCCTCTGTTTATCGCTGTCGGTTCTTGGAGGGGGCGGCGGTGGGGGTGGTGGCATCGTTACGTAGTCGGAGTCAGAATCCATCGAGTTGCTGATGGTTTTTCTCGGTGGATAACGTCCCACTATCAAATCGGACAGCTCGTCGGCGGACAGGAGTGGCCTAATGCTCGAAGGGTCACTGCCATCACCTCGAAAACTACCGGAACTCAATAGGCTGTTGCTACGTGATCTTGACTCATCGAAATTCAAGTCCAAGGACACTCCAGACATGATAGATATGACATTGTCGATCTCTTCGTCGCCCTCACAGACGCTGTAAATGGGTTCCTGGTCCTCGTTCTGCCTGTGCTCGCTGTAATCATCGGTGTCGCTGGTCTCAGACCTAAGTCCACTGTGAATCGTGTAGAATCCGGAAGTGACGGATGCCTCGTCGGTGGCCGATTGGGCGGAGCTTAAGGTACACACGTCGCTCGCTGCCGAAGACTCGTTCGTCTCCGTTCTGGGCGAGTAAATGTTCCCCATAGTCTCGTCCTGCATCTCGCTGCTCCTCAGGGTATACACTCCGCTTGTTTCACTGGCTATCTCGGTACCTGTTTTCGATGACTCAAAGGTTAATTTCTGTCTTTCTTCCATAAATAAATTCAAATAAAAATATAAATATTTTTATACCCTCTTCCTCATGCTGCTTAGCCTCCGTCACTCTTTGCGCTATTGCCATGGAGAATTGATGAGTATCGCGGCACAGAGCCAACAATAGTTTGCTCTTATCGTCGCAGCCACTGTAGAGAGTAAGCTTGTCCGATTGGTCGACTGCTCGGATTTCAAACTTCTTTCGCTGCATTGCAGAAAGAAGGAATCTTGTGAGAAGTGTTATTCTTTTGAAACTATCATTTAATACAATCTGAAAATGCTTACGTCGAAACAGAGTTTTCCAATGTTGTTCCAGCTGAATACTCGGGGTGCATTTTCCTCTCCATATACTCTGACTCCTCGTGCGGATATCGCGAGGAGTATTCGTCCTGGACCGACCTCGTTCTTGCTTCTTCGGAGCCTGTAAAGGTGTGCGTTAAGCGGCGCATCCAGACGCATTGCCTCGCGGATATATTGTAGTTCAGCGTCCTCCCTCGATAATCCACGATTTTCGCGATGCTGCTCAGACAGCACCGACAGTATATTCGTATCCGTGCACATCTGTCAAATAGATTCATTGATATATATTTTTGTAGTTTTTTTTTGGGTGTGGGGGGAGGATTTAGAAAATACAGGGTGCAGTTGGGTGGCTTACGTGAGCTGGAAGATAGTCAGTGGGCTTGCAGTAACCATTGAATCCAGCGTGGGGCAATCGGTGCCTCTCTTCGGAGTAGTCACCCTGGTCCGCTTGCAACGCCAGGCCAGCCAGCGTGAGCAGAGAACCGACGATAGCTGACTCCTGAAGGGGGTGCTGGGGATGTAGATTCTCCACACCGCCCCCATGTCTGACCACGTTGTCCCGGAGTTGCAAATAGTAATGATGTCTCGTCGTTTCATCGCTAAATATAATTTTTTAAATATATAATATAGCGCATGTGTGTGTACAGTGTATTATTTTAAATAATACAACACATTTTTCCTAAAACTCTCTTGCAAGTAAATAGATTTCCAACTAAATTTTTTTCTTTTTGGATCAATGTTTTTACAGTTAGATCTTCGAGAGCCACTCTTTGACAAAATCGTTCTAAATATCTTGCCATTTCATTACAGAAAGATTTCTTACAGAACTTTGAAAAGTAATATTACTGTATATACCTTAAGAGCAATGGTGCATCAACGTAATAACGTACGCGAAAGTATAATACAAAAGCTGGCCGTCCACTGCTGTCTAAACCCTGAAGAACCATAAATGCGTTTAATTAATTTTTCATCTTTAAGCTTCTGTTACAATAACTTACATATGTATGGGAGTTTCGCCAGTTTTTCGGTGCGTATTTGCTAAGTTTATTTTCCGAGTCTACAAAAAGATACTCGCCATCTGAAATATATTTAAATAATTATAATATAATATATATTATTTTTAAAGAGAATTGACCACTATAAAATCTTGTTAAACTCTGATATGATCAGGTACCTGATAATATTGCCAAGCCAAAGAGCTCGCATTCTTGCATACCCTGCTGGCTAAGAATTATACATGTTTGCGCGTAGACCTCCTTTACACGAGATTTTGCCTGCAAAATAGAGCATTCATTATTCTCATAAAATCTTTGCAATGATCGATGACGAGGGAAAGAGTTTGGTGAAAAAACGAGAGAATATTTTAGAGGAGCGAGTCTCAAGGGGGTCGTTGAATTAGAAAGAAGTAGTTCGGAGAAATGGTTCGCTCGTGGAACGTTGTAAGACGTGACTTGATTTTTTCATTGGAATTTTGGGATGTTGAGGAAGGGGCAAAAAGGCGGACACGTGAGATTTTCCGCGATAGCACGAGAATGGAGAATGGTGCTGCATTTTGAAGTGAACTTGGGCTGAAAAGATAGTTCAGGTTCGGGAAGGAGTGGTTGGTTTTTAAAATGCTTGGGAGCGAGAAATGAGAGATTGATAAAGAGCAAAGAGTAATTAATAATGATTTGGACGTAGTGTACCTCGACAACAAAGTAGAGAGGGTCACCGGGTAGAGCGTGTACGGCGAGATAGCGGCTGGCGGACACCAGGGGTTGAAGGCAGGACCGCGCAGCCGTAACACCGCTACCACGCATGCTGCATGCTTCATTGCGCCGCCGTTACGTCGCCGTCCCCCAGCGTTTACTTCACTCTGAAATCAAAATCACCCCATCATCCACTCTGTCCCCCTCTTTATTCTTACTACAACTGGTCTGCCTTCTCGGCTCAACATAAAATAACAGCTCTACCCCCTTTTCAAGGTGATGCTGTGAATTTTTACTCTTTAAAAAGCTCCTTAATATTTCAAAATTTAATCAAACATCATTTTTTTATTATTTACTATACATATATACACACGAGACGAGATAATCTGCGAACATCAGCCTTTTGCCAATTGATTGCAACAGTTTGATAATACGGGATATTAAAATTCATACGGCATAGCGAGATGAGAGACAAAAGAAAGCAAAAATGAAACGCAAGAGTTTAGGGTAGGGTATGGCGCGAGTCAAGGTAGGATAAGAATGATAAGACAGAAAAAATATGCAAGTAAAGTAACTTTAAAGCGGAGTAAATATTGGGATAGGGTTAGATATGGCCAAGAATTGAATTTATAATTAAGGCAACGATCAGTGTTCGTTAACCTCTGGTTAATGTTAAAGTGGAGCAAATTGAGGCAAGTCGAGTCTACGGTTTGTGTATAAAAAATAGATGGAAGGAGGAGGAGGAGGAGGAGGGGGGGGGGGGGAGAAATTTGGGGCAAATTAGAGGCAAATTGTGGCAAATCGTGACAAATCGGGGCAAACCGCTATGGCCTGGAGTAGTTTGAGTGAGTTTCAGGCACGACGAGCGCGCCAAGTTTTTCAGGTTAATTTAAGCGAGCTGTAAGGAGTATAAGCGAAGGACTGACGAAGGATAACGCCAGCGCGCGAGGCTCATCGAGCGGACGGTGCTCGATGCGAGCGAAGGACGCCCGCATTCCATGCCACAAACCTGGTGTAATACGAGGAATTGACCGACCGGACAGGAGCAAGGCGAGGAGCGGAGTAGAGAGGAAAGGAGTGGAACGAAACCGAGCCGAGACGAGTCGAACCGATCTGAAACGAGCATGGCTCTTGGGACAGGAGGGAGGGGAGAAGAGCCAAGTCCAAAGAAACGTAGTAGTAGGGGGACCAGTCTTCCTTCCTCTCTTTCGTCTCTCTCCCTCTCTCTCTCTCTCCCTCTATCTCTTTCTTCCTCTTTCTTCCTCTTTCTCCATCTCTCCTTATATACTCCTTTCAACCCTCCTTTCCATTCCTCATTCCTCCACCCCACCTCCCCTTTCCCTTCTTCACACCCTCGTCCCTTTTTATCCCCCCCCCCCCCAACTCCACCTCCTCCTCCTTCTCCCTACCTCATCCTCCGAAGCTATTGCAGATTTTAATGGCGATCCGATTAATGACGAGATTCCTCCGAATCAAACGGGAATACAAACACGGCCTCGATTTTCTTCCATTCTTCATTGATGGCCACTTCAAACCAATCTGCATTTTTCAAACTCTCTTACAACCGTTCTTCATCATTTAATACCTCATCCACTGCAATAATCGTATTTCAACAACTCTCGCCCATTAAATACTATAAACTTAACTTCAAGCTCTTATTCGTCCGATGCGAGCTACTCTCTTGTGCATGAGATTTCAATGGGTATACCCAATCAAGATACATAGTACTAACTGGAGAATGTTTGTGTCAAATTTCAGTGAAAAATTAATAACAATAATCGTACGAATGCTGCTAAGCTATATTTATCGATTAATTAGTTTCAAAAAATGTATGCGGAACTAATCTCTCGTGCAGATTATTATTTCGTGTAACGGGAAGCAGTATTTTCGGGAGTAAAGAGGAGATGAGGGAAAATGATTTTAGGTTTGAAATTCTGCGCAGAGAATAATGCAGATAAATGAGGTAGAATTTAAATCTGGAGATTTAAAGCAAGAGGGTAATAAGCGAGGGGGAAGAAAACGGTAGAGTAGAAGTGAGAAAAACAAAGTCGAGCATGGGGATGAAGAAGATGATAGAAAAGAGGGAGAAAAGGAAGTAGAAGAGATAGCGGTTGATTCCTGCCCAGAATGGACCAGTATATAAAGCTAAGAACAGTTGGACAATACAAACTGCAAACGGTGAGGCAGGCAGGCAGCTGAGAATGCACGGCAGCGGGCATGAGCCGTAACTCGTAACACACACGTGCATCCACGGTGGAATTCTGTGGAATGCGCCCTTTCGCCGTGAAGAAAACCACAGGAGAATCGAGAGAGGAGAAGAGAGCAAAAGAGAGGGAAAGAGAGCAAAAGAGAATCCCCGCCTTCAATTTCGAAGCTGGAACCTCCAACCGCCAACCTCCTAACCACTCTAGACTTACCTACACCTCCACAGGCCTCTCCCCCCCCCCCCCTCGCTCTTCTCTCTCTCTCTCTCTCTCCCTCATCCTTTTTGATTCTCCACTCCTCCTCCCTTGCACTCTTCCATCCTACGCTCATTCTCCCGCCACTCTCCTCCTGCTTCCTTCCTTTTTCATCCTGTAGCCTCTCTTCGACGACTACCTGCCCCATGCTTCCAATACTCGCTCGCTTGCTTATTCGCTTTTGCCTCTTGCCACTCGCTTTTACTTGCACTTGTTTACTCGCTAACTCACTAATTATTACTAGCTCGTTCTTCGCTCTCTGGTTCTATTTATTCCTTCCATACATATATACAATCTCTGTTTAACACGGTTAGCATATTTTATTCATTAATCACGAGTTTGCGAGTTTTCTTCCTATAGTATACTATATATAAAATGCTTTGTACAGAATCGTAAATCTCTTGTTTACTCTATTAGATTATTATTTGCCACTCGGCAGAGATTTCCTCTTCGGGTTAAGAGACCGCTCGCTTCTTTTCCGTTTACCTGCTGCTAGCATCCTCGTTTACCTGCCACTTCCAGCCTTCCGTTTACCTGCTTGGTGTTAAACTCGCGAACACTCTCTCGATTCAGTTTTGCTGTCTTCGAGTAGTCCGAATTCGGTTCTGTACTGCCTTCTCGCTCCTCTCATCGTCTCATCGTCTTTCGAATCTTCATCAACCTGTCCATTCTCCGCTGCTCCTTCGCCAATATTTTTTCACTCCAGATGCCAGCTTAATTATTCCAACCTCAGCATTCTCTATTCTTTCTATCTTAGACCTCCATATCCAATGAGATATTTCTTCTTTCCCTCCCATTTCAATCACGTTTATTGAGTCTTTTTTTATTACCAAATCATTTCATTTCTTGCTTCTCACGTGTCTCTGCATAGATACGAAATGACTCATGTCGATATTTCACTGAATTTTATGCTCGCGGAAGAACAACGAGGGATAATGGACGATGCTATAATTTGAATTCTTTCGTGGAATGTGAAACCATGTTGAGCAACATCTGTTAACGAAGAAATTCAGGAATCGTGATGGTTTTAAGCTCGTTCCTCTTTGTATCAATAAACAAGAAGTGGTGACGGAGAGGAAGTTTTGATTACTATATAAGATTACTCGATATCGAACACGTGGACTCTTCGAAGATGCGACCGCTTATAAAATAATCCGAATCTCGTAATACTACAAAATCCGTTGCTTTTATGCCTTCCTTGACATTGCCCAAATAAATTCATTTTATCTCTTAATCGTCACATATAAGATCTTAGCTACCAGGCTTGACACATCCTTCTCTTCGTGCATGTTTATGTCGAATGGGAAGAATGAACCGAGTCATGAAGAAAGGGTGAACATATAGAACTATATACCATGAAATTGGGGAGAGACGATGAATGGCTAGAAATAATAGAAAGTACTCCACAAATCAAAAACCGGGTAAAGAAAGCGGAATTCCGTTAAGATCAAAGAATATTAACGAAATCTTCATCGATCCATTCACCAATAGCCTGCATTCCTTGTGTAAAAGTCCGATCGATGCATTTTCTCTTCGTATAAACTAATTGTTGTTTATATCTAACAGGAACTTTCAATACGCTTTGGATATTGTACCTGGAAATTCCTTTTTCCTTCATATATATTCCATCAGGTACAATATATAATAAAGCGTATAAAAGTCACCAAGGGGCTAATGTTAAAGCTACCATCCTTAAAGTAAACATTTTTAAGTTTTATAAGAAATAGATAAGGAATTTACCTGTTGACGTAATCAAAAAATTTATGTGAATGATTGAAAAATTCCAACGACATCCATAATCCTGTTACAAGAACACTGGATACTACATGTACAGAGAAATATATCAGGCGTGTGCAACAAGTGTATGCAAAAAATAAATACTCCTAGAGAATAAAGTGCAGGATAGCATAGATAGTGGTGCACGTCACATTTCACAACACAGTTTACACTTTTTCCATTTCGTACACACCAAAATGTGCTGCTTTTATATATACAGCTTTAGGATTCCTTCGTAGGCATGCAAATCACTTTTTTTCGCATTCGAATCAATTATAAGTCTGCCTTAATGGCTGTTTCAAAACAAGTTAGCTTTTATGAAAATTCAACAAACTCGTGCACTTTTTCATTAAAGGGAAATTTTAGAGCTCTTTAGGTTAGTTAAAAAGAGTAAACTAGGGAAGAATTTGGAAAGCATTGTCAAGTCAGATGCTACACCGACCAGCAGCGGCGAGAAACTGGCTAGTGGGCCTAGTGGCTAGTGGCTACTCACTACTGGCTGGCTACCACTGGGCAGTGGGCACTGGCTGCAGTGGCTGCCACTGGCTACTGACTGAACTGACTCGTCTGACTCTAGTGGCTCTACAGTCCCGCCTCCCGGGCCCCGGCTCAGGCCCGGCCGCCAGGCCAGCTTGGCCATTGCTTGGCATTCTCTGCCATAACTGAAAGACTGAAACAGACTATGGCTGACTTTAGCCTGATGTTGCCATTGGGTTACTTTCAATATACCTACATTATCAAATAATAGCATAGTTGCTATATGATGCTATAACCAATGTCATAGTTAAACCAAGTTAATCTATCAATATTCTAAACTATCCAACCCTTTTCAACAATTGAATAATTTAAAAATTAAATCAATTGAGTTCATTTTTTTGTTTTCAAATTTTCAATGTCATAACTTTCTACATTCATAATACGTTTTCTGAATAATAAAGAGTTACATTATTAATATAAAACAACATTTCTCTTAGTCAACATTAATACAAGTTTTCTCGGAATTTACAACATAGAAACGCAATTAAACCATCAGTGAGAAGTAAAAATGTAAGATTCTTTTAATAAATATTATATTTTTTATAAGAAACTTTATATGAATAATCAGTATTATATTATTATTAATTATTTATTCATCACTTATCTTTTCAACTTTTTATTCAATGACAGATCGCATTTATATAATAATAGGTCATGTTTTCAACTATTTTGTTGAGCTTTTGGTTTAATTTTTAGTTCGAGTTACCTCAAAAGAATATAATATATATGTATGTATATATATGTGTCAACTGTCAACCGTGTTTTATGTTATCGACTGAGTTGATGTATGAGGTTCGTTTAAGATGTTGGAAAATAAAAATTTTCACACATGGCATATTAACAAAAATCTTAGGAAAAATGTGAATTAAATAGAATCAATACGAGATAAAATTATTCTAAGGTGTAAGTTAAATACCTAACTATAGCGATTTAAATGTACCGCTGAAAAAGCTGCAAGTCGCAAAAGAGGGGAGAGGGGTGCCGCCAGTGTCGCCACCTATGAAGAAAATCAATTGGTAGACTCGCATCATGGCTAACTTGAGGAAATCTCCAAGGGGATACGAGCCACAAACCAATGAAAGAGGAGGCTCGTCAGAGTCAGCGAGCCTATCTAGAAAAGAAGAGAGGAGTAGAGTGTGACGTAAACGACGAGATCTAAACAAGCATCAGCTGTGTGGCAGTCATTGTTCTTGTCCGTTTTGGCAAATGCCAGGGAAAGAAAGACCATAAGGATTTTAATTCTTGTAATAGAATTAACGGAACAACTCGCAAAGAAAAAGATATATGCGAATCTCGCGATAGTGACTAATACAATCGAGTGATGATGGAGATTAATAGTATATGGTAAATGTAAGTGGGCCGAAAAGAGAATAGTAAAGATTAAAGAGAGACAGGAGAATTCTTGGTGGATAGTTTGAACAGGAGATTTGTTTTTGTTTGCTGAAGCAGCTGTGACATATCAATTCTTTTAGTAACGGTATTTAAGGCGAATTAAAAATTTTCCTTCAAGGATAGCTTTTTGTATGTGTGTGTGTGTAAGTGGGAGGGTGAATTCGTGTGCGTGTGGTTGCTCGTGTCTGTAGCAGGTTGAGAGATCAAGGGGTTTCAGGGGTAGCAAATTAGAAGGTAGAGAAGGCGTAGGTAGAAGGAAGAAGGGAAACGCAGTGTAGGAAGAGGATAGATAGATAGAGAAAGAAAGAAAGAGAGGGAGAGAGAAAGCGTATGTGTCCGAGAGAGGGAGACAGAGAGAAGCAGTGATAGATAGAGAAGGGGGAGTATTCGATCAGCAGTAAAGTTGGAAGTATATTTAGTGAATATAACAGGGACATTTTTGGGAGAATTAAGTTAGATAAGAAGTTGGTGAACAATTGAAATAGAAAAAGGGGGGAGGGAGTATTAATGAGAGAAGAAAAAGAATTGTGTCAAAGGAGAAAAACTGTGTTATATATTTAATAGTGGGTGGGGGGGGGAGGGAGAAAGAATAAGGTATCTGGTATTGGATGAACAACACTCAGCAGTACTCACTACTCAGCAGAGATCAAAAAGGAGCATCTTCGAAAGAGGAAGGGAAGAGAGAACGCCAGGGCGAAGCTGGTGAGCGAGGTCGAAGAGGAAGAGGAGGGACGAGAGACAACAATCGTGTGAAAAACGGGGCGATACGTGCATAAGCCTGGCCTCGAGCGGCGAGTCGGACGACGGTGGACTCGCTCCGCCACCGCGCAAAAGGTCGCGTAGTTCACTCCCAACTACCCTAGGACCAGCGGACGAGCACCACACCAGCTCCGACATGGAGAATTATCGGTAACGCTCTTCTTTCCAACCTGGGAGCATTGCGTTCGCTTAGTCAACTCACGGAGGGGACTCATCCCCTTCGTCCTTTGGCTCTACGACGCTCTCACAATTATCTTCTTCCTTCCAGAATCTCAAGACGTATCGACGTCGGATTCCTTTCATATGCGCTGTCCCTCCAGCTGTTTTACTTATTTCTTGAAATCCTTTCATCGCAATAGTCATTACTCTTACACACAGACCATATAATGTTTTAATAGCTTTACAAAGGTCCAGCGAAAGGACCTAGTAGTCTCAAGAACATAACTACCAATTAGTAAATCATTGCAATCACGGGTAATATTTCCGTGTGCATGACAGCATAATGCAGCAGCAGACGTCAAACGGAGCTGTTGGAACTGGACCTCAACAGAATGGGGCAACAACTGACTCGGGAGGGCCCCATACCAATGGCAACATAGTTCCAGAAACCAATAATGACATCAATGGTGTCAATGGCGATGTGAATCAAAGTGTTGGACCTCCTAAAATTATGGACAAAACAAATCAGGACATAGTTAGGCTCATTGGTCAACATCTGAAGACAGTTGGACTTGAGTATGTATTGAAATTTATGAGTTGTCTATTCTTTCTTATCTACAATAGTCTTTTCGTTATTGTATGTATTAGTAAACATTATTAAAATTATATTTATACAGTCGTACAGCAGATCTTCTGATGCAAGAATCAGGCTGTAGATTGGATCATCCTGCAGCAGCTAAGTTTAGACAGCATGTTATGGATGGTGACTGGAATAAGGCAGATCATGATCTTAATGAACTAAAATCCTTTTTAAATGGTGCTAACCAGAGTCTAGTTGTGAGATTTTGTTCCTCTTATACATTATTTCTTAGAAACTACACAATTTTCTTTTATATTTAATCAATGTCTTTATTCTCTCTTCTACAGGAAATGAAATTTTTACTCTTAGAACAAAAATATTTAGAATACTTAGAGGAGGGCTTGGTAATCGAGGCATTGCAAGTCTTACGCCATGAACTCACACCTTTAGGACACAACACAGGCCGTGTTCACCAGTTGTCTGCATTTATGATGTGCAGTGGTAGAGATGAACTTCAGGTATTGCTCTTTTACAAAACAAATATTACATAGTATGTAATACCCTTGGTTAGATTCTATTTGAGCAGTCAGGTTTTCAGTATGCCAATGTTCAAAATAAATATTTTATTAAGTTGTAACTACTCAAAGACGCGACAACCAGACGTGCGTAGGCAATTTCAGAAACTAACGTATAAATAACAATTTGATCGCTAGCAAATAGACACTTGTTGACAGACACGTGCTGGCTGGGACGGCAAAGGCTCAGCTTCCAGGGCTGCTTTGATGGATAGACTGCAAAAATATTTACCCCCATCCATTATGCTACCACCGCGTCGGCTTCATTCTCTCCTCTGCCAAGCTGTAGAGATGCAAAATCAGCAATGCACGTACCATATAACACATACTCAGGTAATCTTTAAACATTGTGTATAAAAATACTTAGTGAGAGTCAGAACAAAATGGTATTTTTTACGCATTGGTATTTTGTCTCGTAAATATTTTATCATTTTTATCGTGATACAGACAAGCTTGGAAAATGTTTCTCTGCTCGTGGATCATAGCTGCAGCAAAGAGCAATTTCCATGCCATACAACACAAGTACTCAATGATCATTGTGATGAAGTTTGGTATTGTAAATTCTCTCCGGATGGCCTTAAGCTGGCAACGGGCTCTAAAGACATGACAGTCATGATTTGGGATGTTGATCCTGTAAGTAGTCTCTGTCATACTGCTGAAATTTGAAGAGCCCTGCTGCTTTCTATTTAATATTAAGTTTATTGTTTTTTTGCAGGAAACATTAAGGGTAACGCATAGAAAGACGTTGGAAGGACATACTTACGGTGTAGCTCTTATAGCGTGGAGTCCGGATAGCAGCCACTTGATAGCTTGTGGTCCGGAAGATTGCCCTGAATTGTGGCTTTGGAGCGTCGATACACCTGACTGTGAATTACGAGTAAAATTAAGTCAAAGCACCGATGACTCACTTACGGCATGTGCTTGGCATCGAGATTCTAATAAATTTGTCACTGGTGGCCTCCGTGGCCAATTTTATCAATGTGTAAGTTCTGTATTATTTTACTTAAGAATAAACAGAATTATCCTCATCCTTTTGTATGCAGGATATGGATGGCAATGTATCCGATTCCTGGGAAGGCGTACGCGTAAAGTGTCTGTGGTGTAGAAACGACGGGAAGACTGTTTTGGCAGCAGATTCTCATCATAGGATTCGAGGTTACAACTTCGATGAGCTATGTGATTTTACGATGTAAGTAAATGCACTTTATAGATATTTTTCACGCAATATATGTCCGTATTTATAGACGTCATTCGAATTGAATAAACCCCTGATTTGGAGTAATGTATGCGAATACGGGCAATGGACTTCTTAAGATCTTTTCAACAAATTGGTCAATTTTCATTGGTTTTACAGATTACAAGAAGACCATCCAGTAATGTCGTTCAGCGTTAATAAAGCAGATAGGCTTGCGTTGTTAAATGTTGCAAATCAAGGCGTTCACTTGTGGGATTTACAAGATCGCTGTCTAGTTAGAAGATTTCAGGGTGTGACTCAAGGACATTTTACAATTCATAGCTGCTTTGGAGGCGTTAATCAGGATTTCATTGCTTCTGGTAGCGAAGGTAAGGCTCGCTTTGGGTGTGTATTAAATATTAATAAGAAGGCATTCTCAAGAACTTTTTTCGATCGTCATTGTCTAGATAATAAGGTGTATGTGTGGCACATTAAGAGGGAGCTACCAATAGCAACTTTAACTGGACATAGTAGGACAGTAAACTGCGTTTCATGGAACCCTGTATATCATCAAATGATGGCATCAGTGTCGGACGATGGAACTGTTAGAATATGGGGTCCGAGATCCTCCTCACTAGAAAAGACGGATAATGAAAAGACTGGTTGGTTTTACTGCTTACATATTTTTCTACTACGAAAATAACGATACAAGCATATCTCTGCTTTAATAATGTTTCATACATGGTATAAAAACTGTATATTTTTCTCGACTTAATCAGTTTATTCCATTTTGATTGTTTAAAAGAATTTTTTAATTAATATTATGAATAATATATTTTTATCTGTTCAGCATTCACAGAGAGCAATTCGTCAAATGGAAGCAACTGGCATGAAATGGTGTCGTAGCGTAATACTACACAACGTCAGTGTTCTTATGACTTCATGGTGTTCAAAAGACTGTCCTGTTGATTGTCTCAAACAAATCCCTTCTGCCCTCGATGATTCCCTTTTTGTGCCTCGATACCAGCTTGAAACGGGTATCGCTAATCATATACAAAGGTGAACAAGGGAAGCAGAATGTTAGTATCTGATTTCTGATGAATCAGAAAAGCTAATAATTTAGTGTGGTTTGGGAGAGGGGGAAGCCTGCGTGTATATTTAATTTCCATTACAATGCGGATTTCGTACAGCGCTGTGCGTAGTCCGTGCATTATTTGAAACTAACAAGAGTGACATTATAACTTTAACAATAATCGAAAATTAAGAAAAGTATAACTATGATAAATACAGTAGAATTATATGATGATGTAGTGCGAGATAAGTTGTTTTAGAATCATTGCGATGATAAAACTTGGCACGCATAAATAAGAATAAAATTACAAAAATATGGCACTCGTGGCATTATAAATCTGATATGTTTTTGAATGGTAACAAAATGATGTGAAATTTAATTAAATACATAAATAAACTATTGTAAATAAAATTTCACGTCTCATATTTGTAACTAATTTTGTAAATTGTGAATTAAAAAAAATTATATTTTCTAAATGCCAGCAAATCGAAAAATATAAAATAATTCTTTGCATTATTTTATGATACATCAATTTATTCACGCGTTTGATTGTGATCAATGAGAATTTGATATATTGCTATAGGGCCGATGCCACGTTACATTGTATACATACACGCTTCATAGTTAATATCTTTAATAATGTATAATAATAAAGTAAGAAATACGATTCTGCAGAAGAAATTTTATGAAAAACGTTTCTAGTATAAATCCTATAAGATTATCTGTAAATCTAATTATTCTCTAATCATTTAGGAAATTACATTAAAATAAAGATTAGTTCGTATTTTTTTATACCTTCAAATTTAAATTATAATCTATATTTTACAAGCAAATTAAGTAATATAGGCAAATAATTTAATAAGAAATACTTTAAGAGCTGAAATATTCGCAGTGAGCGCTTTCATCTTACTATTTCTTGATCTTTCTTCTGTATGAATAGGTAAAATCAAAGTCAAAGTAATTTTTCAAGGCAGGTTCCTCTATCCTTTTAGTTTAATTTTCAACAAAATAAATAGGTGAAACAAATTACAATGGCAATTAATCAACACAATTGGTAAAATTGATATTTTCTTTATTAATTTTTATATACAATAATAGCAATTATGAAAATTTATTTTACAATATAGTATAGTTTATTTTCAGGAATTTATAAAGTTACAAGATAGTATTTATCTTAACACACATCTAAAAAAGTCAAACCATTGTAGTTGAAAATGCATTAATATAATTTTTGAATATTTAATCCGTTAAGCTTGTAAATAATCAAATTTTTCCTGATACAGCAAACACTTCAATAAATTTGTATAGAAAAATACATTCATTTTACTAACAACGTAAATTGGAAAAAATAAATTCTGTAAAAGATTAAAATTTTTGTTCTCTCTAAGATTTAATTTAATCCCAATTCTTTTGACGAAATTCAGGCTCAAGGATGGACCAATTGGGTGATTTTTTTTCAGTAGAAAGCCAATTAAAATCATCTACACAATTCCAGTTGTTTATTTTAGGGTCAATATCAGCTAAATTAAAATGTTTAGATTGATTTTCATAAGTAAAATTGTAAGGTGCCACTTGTATCTTTGTACAATCTTCTATTATAGCTCTACTTGTAACATGCATATATATTGTACAGGCTGTAGATGAGTGCAGCCTAAATTGTTGACAAGCAAATGCAAATGTGCAATTGTTACAATTGTTGGCAAATACAGAAGAGGTAACTGGGCCAACCAATATTGTGCATTCTTGTAAATTAATCATATGTAGTGAACTTGGTGCACCATGTATTCGTACTGTACACCGAATTAAATCAGAGATTAAAACATCATTTTTATTAACATTCTCTGAATCCAAAATTAATTGTTCATCAATTTTGTCTATTAACGTGCATGTGCTATCTCCATAATTATTTAACCATTTGTTACTCTGTTTATTCACAATATTTTCAGAAATATCTAAATGCTTCAAGCCATCTATCATGTCATTTGATTTTTCTGATGACTTTTTTACAATTTTCCTATTCTTAAAGCCAAATTTTTTTTTCGGTAAAAGTTTTATCTCAAGTTCTGTTACATTGGTTTCTAACAATTGTAATGTTTCTTGAGCTTTTCTGATATCATAGACTTTAAGGAATATTTTTGATTGAGATAAGTAATTCTTAAGAGTCAATATTTCTTTGCTAATTTTATCAAAAATATTAGGAAGAGCTGATAATGGTGTTGATGATGCATTGTCCAACATATCTTGAATTTTTGCGCAAGCAGTGTAAAAAGAGTCTTTGAAATAGCTACTCTGTTCGCTTTCTACAGTAAGAGATTGTCTCTCTTCTCTTCTCCTTTCTATAATATTTTTTCTTTCACGATCTCTTCTTGTAATTCTTTCTGACAAGTTATCTTCTATAAATGTGTTTGAATCCATATTTATATTAGTAGCCCTTGCACTGCTATTATTAAGTAGTATTTTTTAAAAAATCTGTATGCTACTAAAACAAATGTTTAAAAAAGTTGAGATCTGTAATAGATATGGACAAAATATTGTTAGATGTAAATTTTAGTGTCAATAAATCAAAGTTTATAATTTTTTAATTTTACCTGTAATAGATGCATTTATAAGATACCACAATAAATTTGTAAGGTTTGGCCCTGCGGTCGATACAATCTGTCGATCATATCGAGATGAATCTCGACATGATAATATAAAATGTACAATTCAGGTTAACAGAATGAAACATTCTTACAGCTCTATCTACTAGATTTCCGTCAGGAAAGACGCTTGTGCCTTGTATTTAGAGTTGGAAAAAGTGCTAAAAGATAGCGACAGCTATTGTCTTGGTTAGACAGGGGGATCACAACAAATTACGCGAATTATTGTAGGTCTTTGAAGGTGCCGCACAATATTACATACCCCGAGACATACCCGGTATCTGGATAATTAAGTTTTTTTTTTATAACGGATCGAGTGGAACCTGATGAAACGAAAAAAAAAGATTTTTAAAGTTTTGTGTTGTGTTAAAGTGTTAAAGGTTAAAATAATCTGTGAGATCGATCTACCTACTCGCAATAAAAAAAGCTAGTACCCTCTGTAGGTATAAGGAGAGGGTTAACTTTACAAATTAAAAATCTTTGTATTTCTTCTGCCAGGTTAATTGATCATGTATCCTCATTTTATTTTCTTTAGAAAGCTTCTCTCCAACGAGATAATATCCATTTAGAATAGAAGGACAATTTTTATGCACAAAATATCTAAATTCTGGTAAAAAGAGAAATTTACAAAATTCAATAATTTTATTAAAATGTAAGGAAATCTAATATTTATTAGTTATGTAATAATGATTGCTTTTTATAGTTATTTAATTATGATAAAATGTAAAATCAACTGAATGACTTGTAAAGTTATTATAACCTTTTAAAACTTAATGGGTGTCGAATCAATTGCTTTTTAAATACCTTGCGATGTGTTCATATAATGCCACCCAACGTATGATCCAACTAAAAATGCCACTTCGACAGCGATATAAGCTCCAAAACTTATTTTAAATATCTGGAACCATCCTGATTTTGGCTTTTTGACAAGCATACTCTATTTCTTCAGTAATATAGTAGGTATCGACGGTAATAATAATAAAGGCAATTGCGAACAGAAGAATTTCCTAAAATGGAAATTATTGATACTCGGCCATATACACGACACAGGGCAGAGTGGAGAGTGGAGAGTGGAGTTGGAGCAGCAGCAGTCAAGAGTGAGGTGTGTTGAGTGAGTATGAGCCTACACTTTACACTCTACAGTCTACAGTGGCCTAGTCTAACACTGTCACTACACAGTCATACGTATGTACATATGTACAACCTCACAAGCACACCAAATGCACTAAACACGAAACAGCGAGAATGAAAAGAGAGCAGCTGACATGTGAATGTGAGAAATTGTGAGAAACTGAGAAGTGTAGGAAATTCATATGTGATACTAATACCTTCACATATATATGCACACTACAGCGCTATCTACCGTTAATTTTTTGGTTACGTTCGTTTGTACACTGACATTACTGATAGTATACATTCCTTCTTTGTTTAGTGCGTAATAGCTGACAAAGATAAAATGATACTCACAAATACTGATAGTATACAAACGAATGCAGTCTTTATAAATTTTCAAACGCATGTTTGTACGTTTTACACATTCTACACTTTGACAACGTTCAGAGGAAGCTACTGTCAGTACATACTTGTAGCATCATTTTATCTTTATTAATCAGTTAGTAGTATTAGTAGTTAACGCAGATGCAAATGATGCTAAGAGTAATGGTAGTAAATAGCCGAACGCAGTTTTTACACTGTGAACGTGAATATTAGACTATACAACTCTACAAAAAATTAAAAATAATGAATGGAAAGTACGAATAATCTTCATTTTCATTCAAAGCATTCAATTTTTACTTTAGTAACGACAACATTTGACATTTTTCCATTTTACACCTCTTTCTGCTACAATCAGCATGTATTGTAAACATTTCTTCACACCAAAATGGCGGATGAATCTCATTTTTCGTATCCAACTATTGGTAACGGCCTATTATATGTTGGTACTACGCAATATTGACCAATCAGCGCTCTCAGATTCCATCATTCCGAGTGCTATAGTCAATTAACACGAATCTCCTATGCTCCGCTGTTAGGAAGGGTGAGAATTCACCAAGTCCGGCTTGCTTACAGCTCATGTAACGGTAACTATACTACTTTAGCCCGAAAGTATACCATATTAGCCCGGCTAGGCTAGCCATCAAGCCGGACTTGGTGAATCTCACCCGAAAAGACCCTTGTATGTACCGAAAGTATATGTATGTACAACTACACTTGGCATTTGGCAACCTTGAACAGCATTGCAAAGTGCAACTGCCTACAACGGCTACAACAGACTGCAACAGACAGATCACAGTCATCGCAGACAGGGGCGACAGAGCTCACAGAGTCAAAGTAGTCAGACTCAAGTCAGAGTCGTCAGACTGCGTCAGACAGAGCACAGATTACAGGCTGGCCAAGGCTGGCTTTTATTTTATGGATACAACTGATACAAGCATTACAGCTTACACAGGCCTTGTAGCAGTTACAAGTGTTACAACAGCTGCACCCAGTTCAGTCAGTTCGACTACAGTAGGTCTGTTCTTTTTCGCTGTTTGCTGCACTAGTGCAATAAGTTAGAGTGGAGAAAACATATGTTTGTCTTATTTCAACTAATTGCATTAGTTCGATAGTGCAGCAGAAAGGAACAAACGGAGTGTCTAGTGTCTACAGTCGTGAGTCGAGTCGATTCTGTTCATCCGTTTACATCAATTACATCTGCATCAGTATAGTTTGTACTTTTCATTATACCGACTTTCTGTGACTACTAGAGTGAGTAGTAACTACAGACTACAGACACTACAGTTATTGCACAATACACAAAAATTTGTAGACTTTGCGGCGACCGGTAGGGTGGTGCGGCCTGTGGATAACTGTAACGAAAAAAAAGACGTTATTAGAAAATATTTTGTTGTACTGAGTAGTACTGACTATTTCAAACACGGTTAGTAATGGCAGCCAGTGCTCTTCTTTTTTTCTTTACAGTTTATATATATAAATTTAAATTTTGCCTTTAAAAACTAATTGTTAATTTTATAAAAGTCTTTATTCGGTCTCTGTGAATTTTTATATTAATGATAAATACCCCTATGATTTGAAGAAATATAATATCTACTATTATTTATTTTCTTTATTTTAATTATAATTCTTATTTCATCCATTAGAATTATGTTCCGAGTACCAAAAACTGATACTGCAATGCCTGCTACTACTTCTACAGTAATTCCAAAACCTCAAAAATCTGCCAATGGATGTGCATACAAACCTTATGAATGTTCATTACCAGTTTTAGACGGATATGCATATTGTTCTAAGCATATTTTACAAGATGCAAATGCTCCTTACAAACAATGTAGTTTTGTATATAACACAAATGGCAGAAAGTGTCCAAACTCAGCACCAAAACTTAATAAACGAGATATAAGGTAAATTTTAAGATTAAAATTATTCTATATACTAAAGCATTTATTATTTATCATACTTAAAACATTTTATTTATTGCAGTTATTGTACAGAACATACTAGGAAAGCTCAGATTGCAAGAATAAAATCCACTTCACGTCGTTCTTTACCAGAAACACCTGAAATGCTGCTAATGAATCTTAAGCATTATATAAAACCGACTAACTTAACTACAGAAGATATTGAAGAAGATAATAGCAAAAGTAAACCATTGGATCCTTTCAGTAAGTTCTATTAAGTAATTTAACTTAATCCATATATTTTAATTATTGTATTATTATTTTTATATCTTCAGCTGAAATCGATGCTTATAGAGTAAATGTAAGTGGTTGTGATATATTAGATTATGCTAGTTCTTCTGATAGCGATGTGGAACCAACTTTAGTAAATGATACATTTAGAGCAAATTTTCTAGATGACAGCGATGATGAAAGTTTATATAGTCCACAAGAAGATCCATTGAAGTGAGTATAAATTATTTAATTATTTTTAAACAATATGTATTATTCTTATAAGGTAGAATGACTGCTAGCTGCTTCTGCTTGTGCATTTATTTAATGCATTTAGGCTATTCCATGTCAAAACATTTCACTGACTGCAAACTTAACATCTGTGGAGAAGACCACAATATATTAGAAATCCTTGTTGAGTGTATTTTAATGTTTATGAATTATTTTTTAATTATAAACTTCAAAAGTATATTAATATTATGGTGGATATCAAAATAGGCCACTACAGGGAGCACTCAAGTTTTTTTTATACCAAAATTAGTCTAACCTTTTAGAAACTGCAAGCAATTGCTTGTAACATTTATGATGCATGTTTATAATTTTGATTTTATGGCCTATGTACATATTTTGTTTATGTGAAACTATGCTACTGACTCACCATTTTAAGATTAATTTAAATTTCTTATTACTTTTAATTTAAAAGTTATATATGTATGAATTTTAGTATTTTATGAAAAGAAATTGCTGCTGTGTGACCTTTTCCATTCTCTATGCGCTTAAAACTATATAGATTTTGAGTACATGCATTTGTTTGGAATTCTGTCTTTTACAACATTAAAATTTTAACAGGATTGAAACTAGAAAGAGTAGTCCAAAATTTGTGTGCTTTGGTATGAAATGACCTATTACAAAATATATTTTCTTGATGTAGTTGCTATGTGCAAAGATAAGATACTGGTTACTCTGTAAATAATTAGTATTAATTTTTTAAGGCACGCTGGGATTTTCACTGCTGAAGAGGTAGTTTACATTGCAAGGGAGAAATTGATAAGATTGCAATCTCTTTATATTGATCAATATAGAAGATTGCAATATGTGCTTAGAGAAAAAAGAAGAAAATACCTTCATACCTTAAAGAAGGAAAAAGAGACACTTTGTAAGTTTTACAACAATTTTAATTTTTTACAATCTAATGTATTTTAGTATTTTCTTATTATTTAATTCTAAATAGGTAGTATACATGATCAACCTAAAACTACTGCAAAAGAAAAAAAATTATATGAGAAACTAAAAGCTTTAAATCGATATCATAGAAAAAATGGAGTTGAAGCTATTCTCTATAGAAAATCTCTTGAGCGTCGTGCACAAGTAATTAAATGCTAATATTGAGTAACAATATTAAGCACCGTTAATTAACTAAATTTCACTTAATGTTTTGTAGGCAACTGAAGGCCCTACACAGAAACCACCAAACGTTCCAAAATGTATATTTACAGAGGGCGGTGTGAAGTGTGGCGAACGAACTTTACCTTCTGCTAAGCATTGTCGAAAGCATATACTGAAGGTTATTTTTTAAACTGATGATTTTTTAGCTTTATTTAAATCTACAAAATAATTAATATCATAAAATAATAAATAGGACCAACATCAAGTATTATTTAAAGCATGTGGAGCTGTGAGAGCAGATATAGAATGTCATGAACCGGTACCTGTAATATTTGATACAAATTGCGTATTTCACATGAATCTTCCACTGCAATATAAATTGGAATCTATGAAGGTATTTGAAAAATTATATATATGTATAAATTAATATATTCTACATTATAGACAAATACCCTATATAATTAAAGACAGTAATCAGATTTAAATATTTTTAAATGAAATCGTTATATCACAGTTTATGCATTTTATAAAGTGTTTTTATTAATATGTATAGTTTGAGGCTGAGGCGCCAGATACTCAAGAGAAGCTGCCAGTTGCAGATGCTCAGTCTCTGGAAATTGACGTTGTCGGGGAGGCTCAAGAAATAGACCCAGATGATGATATGGCTGGATTAATGAGAGAAATGGGCGATGCTTCTCAATCAAAGCCAAACGTAAACGAAGGCTTAAATAGCGAAACTAGTACGGATACTGCATTTAGCTTAACTGCGCAATTAAGTGATAAAGATGAAGTCGCTTCAATATGATAATAAACTTTGTTGTTAGAAAGCTTCAATTATACCATTATGGCCTTTCAAAGATCAATATCAGTTGCACATCACATAAGAACCTATTTGATTAATTGAGAAAATTTGTATTATTACTTCGTCTATTAAAAACATTTTTTATTAAATGAAGTCAAGTTTTGATAACAGTGAAATAAATAATTGAACATTATTCTAGTTAATAAAAAAACTAAGATAAACATATTCATTTTTCATTGTAAATTAAAGATGTAATTAAATTAAATTTTAAATAGCAATGTGTAAAGTTTTTAACCTTTTAGACCGTATGGGATTTAATTTTATTTTAATTCACCTATTTCGAAAAAAATTAATATTTTTTTATGGCTTGGTCTAGTTGGTTTCATCACTCTCAACCATCCATCTCAAATCTCTCAAAGGACCCTCGAAATTGATATACATATAGTCTACCCAACCTATACTATATATAACTATACAATACATACAAACATAGTAATACATATAGTCCATATAGACCGAGTCCCCCCTGGGCCCTGGGGCAGTTATGTATGTATGTACATACAATCGAATACAAATTACGTTGTATAAGTTTCTAGATTCTGATTGTTCTGAGCTCTGAATTCTGATGTTATTTTGATTAATATTGATTTTATGGTATGACGGTGGTTGCAAAAAATTTTGTCTTATTTCTGTTGTTGGGTTCTATAAAGAAACAATGGTGGTTTGTGTAGCTGTTATCGGTAAAGATGTATGTATAATGATTGATTTGGAGGTTATAAAATTACATTTGAATGTATTTTTTTATATTATAACTAAGATTTTAAAAATTATGATTATTTAGAATTCTCCTAAATATATTCGCTGTAAGGATGAAGCTAATGCATTATCTTTTCATTATAAAGTACATACGTCAATAGATATAATTGAGGAAAAATTAAACGTATTAGGAAATAAAACTACAAGTGATGTAAGAGATTTATATTTGGGTCCCTTAGTTGTATCAGAAGATTACAAGATGTTAGTAGTATTCTCTGTTCATGCAAAACTTTAAATATTTTTATTAAACATTATTAATCAATTATGTTTCAGATATGGATATACCACCAATACAAAAATTAAATTTGTTATAGTTCTTCATTTCTCAAGTTTTCAGTTACGAGATAGTGAAGTCAAAATGGTATTAGTTAAAACTTTTATTAAATATAATTAAAATGATAAAAATTCGTTATTTATTTTGTTATTTTTAACAGATATTTAAAAAATTGCACACTGCTTATTCCAATGCTGTCTGCAATCCATTTTATGTTCCTGGTGATCAAATCACTATAAAGTAATAAATAATTTAAGTATTCATTTACTTATTTGATCTTATTATAGATTAATTTTATTGCATATTTATGTTTTAGATCTTTTGATACATCTGTAATGGAAATCATGGGTATTAATTAAATAGAATATCTGTAACTCACATATTTTTTTACAAAATAAATAAAAATGAAATTTTTATAGGATCTTATTTCAAGTTGATCAAATATCTTAATTTGTTATAATCATTAGATATTAATTAATACAGTTATTATAAATTAAAATTATCTCTTTGAAATTGTTATGCTCTAATTGTATAATCTTCTTTTCTTTATCTTTGTATTATTTTACAGTAATAATAATATCTTTTTTGTATAAAATTGTTGCAATTGTTAACCATACAACTGTTGTCCACAGATTGATTCCCAAGGCTAATCCATGTGTTGAAACACCTATTATTTTCCAGTTAAATGGGAATATATGTAATAAAGAATGGCCTAAGTATAAAAGTATAGAGTTTGCTCCTAAAAAATGAAAGTATTTGTCATTAAAGTTTACTTATTTCCAAATGTGAATAGATTTATTGACTAACCTGCAGGAATAAAACCACCGCCATTCCAATAGCGTTTGTAGTCGATCACAAAATATAATAAAGCATACAACAAAAATGCTAAGCTAGATGTACATAATACAAATGACAAAGTCATCATTTTCTTGTTAACAGGTATTATACCACCTTCTTTCTCAAAATTACACAAAATGCCAGCAATAATACCCTACAAACGAAATACCGTTTTAAGTTATAAAAATGTGACTTTTGTTGCAAAAGTATTTTCAGGCTAAAGCCCAATAATATTACCGTTAACAAAGACCATAGCAACCATCGTATTAATTTATAATTATCTTGATAATGGGAGAATAATATTCTTCCAGCTTGCATGCCCAGGTGAACAATTAGAATAGCTGAGATGGTATTCATTAAACCTGTTAGAAACGATAAATATTTCCAGTAAGAAAATAAATCCAACTGATTTTATTATGCTTAATATAATTAAATATTTTTAATTATAAATTATAAGATATGTAAAATTAGACCTTCAGGATCTTGCGGTAAAATTGTTCCATACGCAAGATTGTCAGTTTTTTGATAAATATGATTTCCAAAAACAAGTCTGTCTATGTAACCAGCTGCTCCACCAGTACAATTAATATATTTGCCGCGACAGTGATATCCGCCAGGTCCTAAATACCCTTTAGGGCAGTTTGGTATTGGTAATAAAAAAGTTAGTAAAGTATGTACAAGAACAATGCAAATAACAATCAACCATTGAATCCAGTTATCCAAGATATCCTTTAAAAATGCAAATCGACCAAACTGCAAACAAAATTATTATTTAAAATGCAACAGATAATTTTTATTGTCATTAACAAGCAATTAAAATTACAGACATGTGGGTTTTGCTTCATGAATGTTACTTCAAGAACAGTACAAACAAAATATGAAACTCCCAATAGTTGTAATACACCTGGTAAACGCAATTTTGACAAATATAGATATTTTCTAGAGTTGATTGAAAGTCCGAGCAAAATTAATATCATCATCCTTCGGAAGCATCGTAAAATAATTTTTTTTCGAGAATTCGTTACACGTAATTCAACTCTAGTTGACATGACAATAGTTAGACCCATAATCCATGCAAACCTGCATTGCAACATTAAATGCTTTATTGATGTTTAGTCAATTAAACCCAGTAGTTTGAGAAAGATTTTACCAAGGAAGTACTAAATCTGCAAGTGTAAGGCCATTCCATGCCGAGTGCGTAAAGAATACATATTCACCTCCTCCATTATTTACAAATATCATCAGAAAAATAGCAATCCTGTAAAAAATTATTATTTTATTCAGTAATTGATTTTTATATTATAAACTTGTATAATTATAATGTACCCTCGGAATGCATCAATTGATTTCCTTCTAGTGCTAGTTTTAGGTGTTCTTGTTACTGCATCATTTGGAGGAGGAAGTAAATCCTATAAAAATATTATTCTTTCAGAAACTATAATTAATGTTCACATTTCTTTTTATTATCCAACTCACATTATTTTCATCAAATCTTTCTTGATTCCTGCGTCTTCTAATAACCCGTATTATTATTTTTGAAAGTGTTACAACCATGATGGTTAAAATAGCTATTACCAAAGCTTCTATAATTGCTACAAAATAAAAAATACTTATTATTTTATTATACAGGGATTTTCCAATCATGCGAAATATGATTCTGGTTATTTGATCATATTGGTGTTTGTCTATAAGGTTTAATAAAATCTTAAAACACTGGCTTTTTACTCTTTTAATTTAATAATTTTCTGAATTCATTATAAGTATTATTTTATTTTAATTATAATTTTGGTCACTACGATTAATACTAAATTAAAGAGAATGTAAAATCTTGGGTGTTACAGTCAAATTGTATTAGGTCAGTTTTGATATGCTGATGTTAAAAAATAAAGAAACTATATATATAATAATTAATTCAATGAAATTATAACTTACGTAAGTATATATTGCTTACTGGTTCAGATAAAGTATATATACTTGAACAGCTACCTTTTGTGAAATTCCACCCATATTTACCTGTTTCTTTAAAAGAATAAGTAGAGCTGCAAATTATAATGTTATTGGTTTATACATAATAAATTATTAACAATATATGATTTCAAAATTAAATATTTACTTACTGACAAACTTCGTATTTATCTATGTAATACATATGCATTGGATATTTGGTTGATATAACCATTGTGGTATTAGAATTAGCTGATAAATTCCCTTGAAACAATCCATCACACTGCAATTTAAAATATCATAAGTATTTTATAGTTATTTAACATTCACATTTAATCTAATACTGTATCATAAAGATATTAACCAAATAACATTCTGATGGATTAGAATAAAATGAAACTTGGTGATCAATTTCATTAACTATACTTAAACATGCTTGGTCTATCCCTAAGGAAGCATTTGATTGAAGGCAAGGATTATCTGTGACAATCTTCATTGTGAATGATATTCGTATAAATTATAACAAATATGAGCCACGTTTTTCTTATTTGCAATATTCAATTTGAGATTTTCTCTTTGATTTTCAAGAAAACTGTAATAAAGTAGAAAATTATAATTTGTTTGTCTATGTATAATACAATATACGGATTGATTAAAATATATTCCATATTTTTATTTTACTTTGAAATATTAGTTTAAACTTAAACCTAATTTAACCTTTGGATTTGAAACTTATTTCTAATTATTATTGATGCAAATCAAACTTGCTCTGATGAATTTATCACAGTTCCATTGGGTTCTTTTCTAAATCAAGTAGTAGCTATCTCATAACAAAGGTAAGATTTTTACACAGATAATTAGTGATAGTAATGCAATTTCGATTGGAGTTTGCATTTTAGTTTAAATGTATTATAATCAAATCTCTTAACTAAATTATATCGAAGTTTAATAGTATTTCTTATAATACTCGAATCAAATAAAATTTAATATTTCAATACACTTCTTTGCAGGTATAATTATTAAAAAAATATTATATTTTATTACACTACATCTTTGTTTTCTGATTTTTCTAGTCTCTCTTTCTCTTTCTTTCTCTCTCTCTCTTTCGATTTGTTGACTCTCTTCCTCGTCCTCTCTTCCTTAAAATCTTATTGGTTGAGGTCGAGACAGCCTAGCGCAAGTTGCGTCGTTGACGAATTGACTGACCTAACGCAACTCCTTTTTTTAGTACACACTACACACTGGTCACGACAGTCACGACTGGTCACGACTGGTCACGACTACGTGCACATACTACATATACATATATACTAGTTGAGGTTGAGAAGTGTTGATCAGATGATCGAGTTGATATTTAATAGGATTCATTATTACTTCGTTAATCATCCAGTATTAGTATTAGGCAAGCTGACGTTGTCTTGCGAGGTTGCTGGAGCGTTGTTGGTTTAGACTGGTTTAGACGAATTTAACACATCATATGATCATACCATACTTCAAAAAGTAAAAATGGCTGAGCTGATTGCTATACCGTTGAAGAAACCGTCCGATGTAGATGTTGTTAAACCACTTACAAATGTCATTAAATCAACGTATAGTGGTGGCTCCAATCAAAAAGATTATTCAGAAGCAATTAACGAATTCAGTAAATTAAGAAATAATGCTTTATGGCGGGCTTTTGAAAAGCATGAAAGTTCCTTAGAGGTTATTTACAGGTATGACTCATCTTTGATTAATTACATCCTGTTTTTGATATTATTTAATAATAAAGAGTATTAGTATATTACATATTTTTGGATTTTTCTTTCTTAAAGGCATGAGTGTATTATCTTGTGTTTTAATTGATAGTGTTAAAGCTGTTATCTAAGAAAAATATATCTGCTACTTCTATTACATTTAATTATTTTTTAAGTCCATGGTGAAATGGTTTTGCTTTTTAGCTATTATGATCAGTTATGTGCATTGGAGGGTAAAATTCCTGCCCATGAGATTCAAATTCCTTTCAAATGGAAGGATGCATTTGATCGAACTATATTTGGAGGAAAGCTCAGCCTAAGTAGGTGATCTGCTTGTGATTAATCTTATAATATTTCAAGAGTGACCAATATGATAAGATTAGTTAATAGATCTTTATTGTTGTGTATTCAGTAATTTAATAGTATAAACTTTTATAATAATTTGATTTAATATATTGCAATTTTAAGTAGCTAATTAACTGACAATTAAGTTTTATTTGGAACATTAATAGCTAAAGAGCAGCAGTACATATTTAAAGCATCAATTTAATAGTTAAAAAGTTGTTATTTACAGTAAAGACTAATTTTTTAAATTATTGTTTTATATAACTTTTGTGAATTTTAAAAGAGCTGCAATAGAGCTTTACTATTATAAATACTTGTAAAATACGGTCACAGTAAGTTAAACAATTTTACATATAAAGTAATGAAACAAAACTTTTAATTTATATAGCTATAAGCACATTGGCATATGAAAAAGTATGTGTTCTTTTTAACATTGCTGCTTTGCAAAGTGCAGTTGCATCAACTCAGTCTTTAGATAGTGATGAAGGTCTAAAGCTAGCAGCCAAATTATTTCAGGTATTTATTTGATATTAATTGTATGTATGCACAAATGATTGTAGATTATATAAATGATGAAAAGTCTTATTTCAGCAAGCAGCTGGCATTTTTAATTATATGAAGGGAAATGTTATGATGGCCATTCAACAAGAGCCAACGCCTGATATTAGTCCAGAGACACTGGGAGCATTATCCCTATTAATGTTAGCTCAAGCACAGGAAATTTTTGTACATAAAGCTATTCATGATAGTATGAAAGATGGAATTATTGCAAAATTAGCTGCACAGGCTGAGGAGCTATATGCTGATGCTTTAAAGCTATTTCAAAAAGAAATTTTTAGAGCTTTTTGGGATAAGGAATGGGTCCCTTTGGTAATTGTTAATAAATGAGTGATTATAATTTATTAATCTTTTATGCCTTTTAATATTTTAAATTATTAATTAGATAGCAGGAAAACAAGCAGGTTACAGAGCAATGGCAGAATTTTATCAATCATTGGTTTGCAAAAATAATAAGATGATTGGGGAAGAAATCGCTAGACTGGAGGTATAAATTTGTAACATGTTTAACACTATTATTTAATGAGAGGAACCATAAAATATTTTAATTACAAATTTTCTTAGCATGCAGTGGAGTTATTTAAATCTGCACAACAAAGGTCCAATAAACCAACATTGTTTCAAGATTATGCCAATAGAGCACAGCGAAACTTAACAGAAGTGAAAAAGGACAATGACTTTATTTATCATGAAAGAATACCAGATGTTAAAAGTTTGGAGCCTATTGGTAAAGCTAATGTAGCTAAATTATTGTCAATGCCAGAAGTTTTTAGCACTAATTTTAAAGGTAGTACATTTATTTTATTTATCATGCTTTTTATTTTATCATTTTATCAATATGTTTAATTTCAGATCTTTTTGCTGAATTAGTACCAGTTAGTGTACATCAAGCATTATCCTCTTACGAAGTTCGCCGAAATGAACTTGTTAATGCTGAAATATCGAAATTACGTGAAATGACTCAAGTTCTCAATAGGTATTGAATTATAATTAGATAGAAAATTATAATATTACTTTGTAATTTTTTTGTTACAGTGTTTTAGCAAGTTTAAACTTGCCAGCAGCGATAGAAGATACAAATGGTACAGAACTACCTCAGTCATTATTGGATAAGGCACTTTATGTTAGACAAGCAGGTGGAATAGCAGCATTGAATGCAGCTATGAATGAACTTCCAGAATTACTTCTAAGGAACAAAGAACTATTGGACGAAGTAAATACATTTATTCATTTATCTTTTATAAATGACTATTAGATTCTAAGTAATATTTTATAGATGTATTTTATATTTAAATTGTAATATATTTTGTATACATATACTTTTGTAGTCCGAAAGAATGCTTAAAGAGGAACGTGAATCTGATGACCAGTTAAGGGAGCAATTTAAGGAGCGTTGGACAAGAATAGCTAGTTCTCGTTTAACAGAACAATTTACTATTAATGCTAGAAAATATCGTGAAATTATTAATAATGCTGTATCCGCTGATAAGGTATATATTTAAGCATTAATAATTTAATATAAAGATCTTTACTAATATTACGATTACTTTTAAAGGTTGTACGGGAAAAATACGAAAATAATCGTGAGGGCATGGAAATTTTAAGTTTGGAAGAAAAGGACCTGGTTAGGGCTGTTCCTACTGGTTCTGCGGTCCAAGAAAGTGGGGTTGTTTCTCAATTAAGAAAATTAATGGAGGATGTATGCAAAAGCTCGCTTAACAACAATTAGATTATTAAATTAAGAGTTGTCAGAATTGAATTTTTTAATTTTAGGTTGAGACATTGAAAGCTGAACGAGATGTCATTGAAAGCGAATTAAAATCGGTCACTGTCGATATGAAAGCAACCTTCTTGACAGCTTTAGCCAAAGATGGGCTGATAGATGAACCGAATTTGTCAGTAGAAAATATAGGACAATGCTACGGGCCATTGCAAAAGCAAGTTCGAGAAAGCTCAGCTCGACAAGAAGAGCTAATAGTTCAAATACAGGTATTTTATATTTTTTAAATAAAATAAATATTGAGCAAAAATGATATTATTTACATTTCCCTTATTATAGAGTGCTCATGCGCAATTTACAAATGAGCAATCCGGCTCTGGAAGCTCGAGGGAGGCCATGCTTTGTAAACTGGCTACTGCTTTTGATACATTTAAAGAATTAAAAGGAAATTTGGAAGAAGGTGTTAAATTCTATAACGATCTAACACAAGTAAATAAATCATTTTAATTAATACATGTAAATTATTTCATATGAAGTGAATTTTCTAACAAAAAAAATATTGTAGTTATTGGTAGTCTTTCAAAACAAGATTTCGGACTTTTGTTTCGCTCGAAAAACCGAAAAAGAAGAACTTTTGAAAGATCTAACGAGTAATTTGAGTCAAGCTGGTCCTGCTCAGACACCAACTATTCCATCTCATCATGGTAAATTTATGCCTATTGCTAAATTTTCAAACTGTTCATTAATATTGAAAGATTTTCCAGCTGCCTCTGATTCCACCGACAATTCAAGGAATCCACAATTACCATACCCAACACAATATCAAGGTGTAATGCCTATTCCATATGGTTCTACTCCAGCAGCACCATATCCAAGCTATATTCCTCCGCCAATGCCGCAAACTTATAATCCATATGCAACTATGCCATATCCTGCTCAAGGTATATATATCTTTCTCAAAAATAGAGTATGTACTTTTTACTTATTTTTGTTTAATCTAGGAGGATATAATTTTCCTTATCAAGGTCAACCGCAAGCTCCACCACAGCAACCTTACCAAGGAGGTTATGCCACATTTCCACGACAACAACCACCAGGTGGATATAATCCTAATCCATGGTAGGATGAAATACGATAATGCTGTGATTAAATAGTCTGTATTTATACTTGTTGAGAGGTAGCTTAATTTAAGTGGGTACCTCCATACTAATTTTTATTTAAATTTTAATTTTCTTCAAGAAAGAAGCCAGCAAAAATAATTGCATTTTCAATTATCGGATTAATAAGTCCATATTGAACCATAAATTATACATAGTATAGTATATAAGTAAACATACACATATTTAATAATGTAATATTATTCGTAAGAGTATATATTTATTCCATTTATGCATTGGTTTCAAAAGTTTGTATTACAAATTTATACAAATTGTTTGTCTACTATTTATAGCTATTTTTTTATAATAATGTAAAGCAAATATATAAAGAAATAGCCTTAATTAATATTGTAAAATCACACATTTTACTAAATGCAAATTACTTTATCATAAAAGTGAAATCAGTTATAGGATTTTAACATTTTTATCAATTTCGCTGTTGATTGTTTAAGATGAATATATTTTCAGGTATCATTTACTTATGTGTTTGTAGAATGAAGTTAAAACTATAAAATATATATTTATATGCTAATCTTTACAGAAATAGCAAAATTTTTATTAAATCCACTTTTGAAATTACACTGTTTATATTTATGAATTGTGTCTTTATGAGTACTGTAACTGAACATATTTTTGTAGGTCGAAAGCTTTATAACATACAGGAAAAAATACTACAACTATGCAAACGTAAAATATGAAAACGCAGGAAAACTTGTTGTAAAAATAGGATATCAATATGTTTAATTGTGTTTTTGTTTTATATATTTTGTTTCCAATTACTGCAGTCTTTGTGTTTATGCACTTGACGATTTAGTTGAAGGCAAATTTCTTCAATAAGAATACCCAGAATTCCGTAGCAAATTTCTAATCTTTGGAATGTTTACTGCTTAAGCTACTTGAACGTGAGCGACGTTTAAACCTTGCAGCTGAAGAATTATTAGCACCTCCCTCAAATCTTCGTGGTCTGCCGCGATTAAAGCGTGAATTGTCATCATGATATTGGTTAACATTTCTTCTGTAGTCATTTCTTCTATCATAATATCTAAATTGATCTCTACCACCTCTAAAACTTCTGAAACTGTCTCGTCTGCGTGGAGAAAACCGTCTAGTTCTTCTTTCTCGACTACCGCGGCGATCGAAATCTCTTTCCTTTGACCTATAGCGTTCTCTTGATCTAGAACGTCTTTTACTTCTATCTCTGGAAGAGTCTCTTCTGGAAAATTTACTGTCAAAACGATTCATGTCACCTTTTTTTGGATTTTCTTTACGTTTCTTATCCCCTTCGAACTCCATCGTATTGCTTTCTGCATTGATATTGGAATTTTCTTCTCTTTTTTCTTTTTTTGAATTATCTTTTTCATCTGTTTGGTCGTTTTCTTTATTTTCGGTAACTTGAGACATATAACTCACCGTACTATTAAGTTTTCCCGGACTTGCATCTTCTTGCTCGTCTGGGTTTTCTACAAAACGTCTCTTTCGGTCTGTTTCACGTTTCTTCAGGTCTTCTTCTTTTTTCATTCGTTCTTTTTCAAGTTGCTAGAAAATTGATGTCAGCTATTATTTAAACTCTTCATAAAACATAACGGATTTCTATATTCTTTTTACCTGGAACTCGTGTAACTTAATTGTACGATTCTGAGCTTGTTTCCAATGTGGAGGTGTAACACTTTTAGAACGACTTCGGGAGGGTGTACGATATCGCTGTTAAAATATTGGTAACAAATTATTGATAAAATTTTTATCAAAATGATTGTTAAAAATGTTAAAAAGAAGGTGAAATTTATTGAGACACGTTAATGTTAAATACTTACGAATGTTCCACGTCCCTTAAATAATCGACCACTTTTTCTATGTGTTCGATGATTACGATCTCTTGTGTAATTTTGTCTAAACTCTTTTTGATTAGCATTATTGGTGGGGCCAGCACGATACAAGAATTTATTTGCTGGCACTTCTGGTATTTCGTTTGGATCTATTTTAGTAATAGAAACTAGTGGGTGATGAGGCTTACCAACTTCTTCATCATTTGAATCATGTACTTCCCCCTCTTCAGACTTGGATCGCTTTTTACTGAAAATATCACCGTGTTTAATACAGATTGAATCTATTCAATAATAAATTTAATTCTTAATGATTTTACTTCTTTTTATGTTTTTTTTTCTTCTTAGTTTTTTCAGTGGTTGAATCTGTGTCAGTACTTGACTCTGATGAGCTACTGTGTTTCTTAGGGCGTTTTTTCGCTAAAAAAAAAAATTATAAGATTATAAAACACTCCTTGAAATAAAAAAGACAAAACTAGAACATTTATTTGATTAAATACCCTTGCTTTTAATTTTCAAGACAAGCTCTCCACAATTGACAACCTTAGCATCCTGTAGCGGTCGAGACATGCGGTCTACCGGAAGTCCTTCGATGTGAGCAACTACTTCTTGGCCAGATACAACTTCTCCAAAAACCACATGGACACTAAAAGTTTAATTAAAGTAATTTTTAAAGCTTGTTACCAGCATTTTCTTTTTCTATCATTATTGAAAATGATTTACTTGTCGAGGTGAGGCGCTGGTTGTGTTGTACTACAACAACAAAATATGATTAAGGTGATGAGAGATGAACAGAAAGAGCCAGCTTTCATTGGTCATTGTGTTGTAGTTGTGGTGTGCAGACCCTTCCCTCACGACTACACAGAAACACGTCTGAGTTATTCACTCCCAAGTTATCTTTACTTTATACTTTGTTTCAAAACTAGTTAGAAATTTTGTATTACAAAATACAAATATATGCAAGTTAACTTCCCCAATTATATTGCTTAATTTATATTTGCTATAATATATTTAATAAAATACACACATTGATCAAAAGTATTAATTACATACCTCAATAGTTCAGAGTACACTATAAGAAATATTAGTTTATATACCTTATAATGTTAAGTGAAGTTTTACATTTTCTTTTATCTGTAAGTATTATCAATTAAGAGACGCAACGGAAGGAGGGAAATGAAATGTATTGGCACAGAAACAAATTTAAAAAAATATATAATATAAAATATCAACCTTTAATGATGGAAGCTTTAAAAAAAAAAAACTGTAGATCGATTAAACAATTTGACCAATAATTAAATAAAAATAATTTTTGAAGATTTATAGTTTAGATATTTGTACTCACATGAAAAATTGGGAGCCGTTTGTGTCCTTTCCACGATTAGCCATAGATAACAAAAATGACTTGTCATGCTTTTTGATAAAGTTTTCATCTAAAATTTATTAATTCATTAAGAATCAGTAAAGTTAGGGTTCAAAATCTTATAATCTTACCTTCAAATGTACCACCAAAAATTGATTCTCCACCTGTTCCATTACCAATAGAAAAGTCACCACCTTGAATCATAAAATCTTTAACCACCCTATGAAAAACAATTCCATTATAATGTAGTGGTTTTCCTGTTGTTTTTCCCAGACCCATTTCTCCGGTGCACAAAGCACGAAAATTTTCACAAGTTTTTGGGCAGATATTCTTGTAGAGTTCAAAAACAATTCTACCCATTGGGAGGCCGCCTACTTCTATATCAAAGAAGACTCTAGGATTTATGTTTTCCATTTTACCTCTTATTACTTTCCCTAAAATGATAAACAAGGAAAATTGAATTATGAAAGAACTTGGAGCTTTTAAAATCTAAGTTTATAATGTACAAAGGAAAAACAATTATTAAGAGATAATATCAATTGAATGTAAACTAAAATAAAAATAGAAATGAAAAATATTAATGATAAATTTAATTTTCAATCTGGTACCGATAGTACATTCAAGCTTACCTTTTGCAAATTAAAGGTTAGGCCTGCGTTGGGAGTCGTATCGATTATTATACGTATACACAGCTACACAGTGTATTAACTTGCAAATTCCAGTGAACAAATAGATTTTAGACAATTTTTATTTGAAATATATTTCAGCGTAAATTTGGCTCACAATACACAAGAAGTCATAATAATTAGAAACAAATTTAATAGTTTTAACGGTTTTAACCATATCAGCACATATCTGCACATCAGCAGTGCACATATCGACGTTAACGGTAGTTGACGAACTCGACTGAACTCGGTCCAACTCGGTCCAATTCGGCTTCTCTCGGGAGTCCAGGAGGTAGGAGTGTAGAACAGTCGTGATCGGGAGTAATCGGGAATAATCGACACACGAGGGATCGCGATCTCATGTAGGTAGCGACGGCAACGAGTAACGCGCGGCTAGTGATTAGCCACTGAGACCGATGATACATTTTTAAATTTTTGAATAAATTTTTTCACCTAAGAAAGAAGAAGTACTTGTTACATTTCTTCGAATCCGAACTATACTTATTACATAGTTGTGCTTTAATCAATAAGGCTTTAGAGAACTCTTGAATTTTTAAAGTGTTTACGAATTTAGTGTTACAATTTACACTTTATTTTAAACATTCTTATTGCAACATTATTGTTTGTACCGATTAACGCAAAATTTCATAAAAAAATCTGGAATAAAGCGTAAAACACAGATATAAACGTGCCAATCTGGAAGTTTTTAAGTAATACAAAAAATGATAATATTATTTCTCGATTCAACGTAATACATTAATAAAATGCAATTAAATTAAATTAGCGCTGCATTTATACAATAGGAGAACGTGAATGGCCTCGTAGTGGCTCGTAGCTACTTTTATAATTGATCGTCACACTGCCGTTAGATTTTCCGTCCCACATGACGATGATCGACTGGATCTCGAGCAAACATTTTCCACACACACACACACACACACACACACACACAATTACGGCATTACCGCTTATCCTTTTACATATAGTAGCTACATGTCCACTCATTTGAATATTGAAAGATATCTCGATTACTTTAGCATTGAAATCTGATTTTCCTGCGTATTTTCCACGCAATCTTCCTTGTATATTCTCACGTAGCATTGTTTCGGTCTTACACGCGTGTAATCATTCGACATTATTAGCCCTGATAACATAATGTGATATGGTCAATTATTATTTTTTAGATTCATCATTTTTAACAATAATAAAGAGTATACTATTAAAAAATAATGATACTCCCTGCGAGCATAGGATAAACTTTTGAAGATATTTCATTTGTTTCAAAATATATTCCGGCATTGTTTGATTGCTTAGCGAAAAATACATTATACCATTCATGTGAAGTATAAATAGTAGGCACACGATGGTTTACCAAAGCAAAATAATAAGTGTTTATAACGCCCCGCGGGTCTTCTATACATATACGAGGCTGACAGTGAGCAGGTGTTCCAAACAATTAATGTTGATTGTTCAAGAACATGTCAAGCGTCAGCTAGGAAATGAAAAGTAATGAAGGTTTTCCACATCGAAACAATTAGTGCGGATTTCCTTTCGATTCGAGGAACATTTCAAAACTCGAGTCGAACCTTCATAACTTCCTACAATCAAGCATTTCAAGGTCATTTATTTAGATCAGATTAATATGGATGGTCAGGCATAAAACATAATCCATTGGTCGTTAGAAAACCTTAACCTGTCAACTACCTGTAATATATAATAAAATATTTTATATATATATATATATATAAATTAAAATATAACGTTAACAATAATTTATTGTTCTGACCTTAATAATTGCTTTCTTAAAACAAGAATTTTACGTAATGTTAACTTTTTCTGCCCAGTATTTATTAATTATAGTCACATTACTTGTTTATCGCGGTATCGGAGCCATGAGAAATCTTAGTGTTGAATAAATATGTTAAATTGCAATGGTAATTTGTATCTTATATATAGCATAATGAAAAATTACAAAATACCCACGAGATATAAAAGTCTCGAATGGAGAAATACCATGAACCGTAAGTATGGAGAAATCATTGACCCGTTTACGTATAGACGTTAATTGTAAGCAACAATTAATTATTATTATTCTACGAAGGACGGAAATCATCAATATATTCCATACTTGGCTTGTAGTTTTCTAAGGGCCGATAGTGTTGGCATCATCAAGTAATTAACGACGAAGAAAAAAAATAATTTTCTAATTATTTTGGTATAAAATACTGATATTGAAAAGTGAGCATTTGGCTGAATACAAAATACAGGATAACATTTTAAAGTGAAGATTTTTTTTTACTGGTGAATGAGTGCATTGTAACGACAATAGATTGATTCTACGGAGATTCTATACAATAAGCGAGAGAAAAAAGTTACATAACGGATTGGTACTTAACGTTACGCGTAGAAAATGGTTAAAAGGTGATTTTTTTTCTAATAGAATCGTGGGAAGACAAAACTGAAAATTTAAATTGTTGTATTTTGTCCAGTGGATAATTTGTATTATTTACAGTCTTCTCAGTTTCGCATTGGTTGCTCGGTAAGATAACATTGTTATCGTCGTGTAACTAAGCAATTTTAATTTTCAACCAGACAAGAGTAATAAAATAATTTGTGCAATTATCCATGTTGACAGAACGCTTTAAATTCTTGGCGAAATGCATGATAGATTCATTTTTTTAACTGATGTTTCTATATACCACACAGTAAAGAATTATTATAGAATATTACAGCGGCAATCATAACCAACTTCGTAGCCCATGGCTGACATTAGAAATTTGTACTGGATCACAAAAGAGCGATTTAATAATAGTTATTACTATAAGAAATTCTTGTACAACTAAGACTGCAAGTTTTATAACAAGAGTTTTGGGTTACAAAGTTTTCCACCATTTTCGTTGCAATTTTACCAAAATCTGTATATAGTATAATTAAAAAGCTCGTGACGCTTTTTATAATTTCGCTATTCAGCAGATTTGTACAAGTACATAATGCATATCATTGAGTATGGACTGTGTAATTTTACGTTGGAGCAATACATTTTCAAGAAAGAAATCCAAGTTTTGTCGATAGCTTTGAAACTTTTGTGCTTCGGAATGCACAACTTGTCTGAAGCGTATATATATATATATATATATATGTTTTGGTTGGAATATGGGCGCAGAGATATCGAAGCACCTTGTCACTACTGATCAGCGATAAAGAAATGTTGGTAAGTAGGAACGACGAAGTTTAGAGGTGATCTATGGAACATTGAATTGTGTTCTCCATTATAGACGAGGAGAGGGGCGTCTGGTGTCAGTCGTTGGCTATATAGCGAAGCCGGAGAACCGATCGTTGCAGTAACGGCTCGCAGTGCCAGGATTTGCCGATTTTTTCAGACAAGAATCGTGCTAGCCTGCCACCAATCGAATTCACTCGTAGTCTCCTGAAAAAAAAAAAATATATATATATATAAAAAGCAAAAACTACAGAGAAATATATTTCTAAACTTCGCGTCCTTCGCTTGCAGGATAAAGTCGAGCCGATTTATGTAAAATTAATTGCATGAGAGATTAGCGCGAAGACTCGCGATTGAGCTGACGAGGAATTCTTCGAGACCTCGATTATTTGCTTGACATCGATTCGCGCGAAATGGTTTCATCGCTAATTTTCCTGTCAGCTTAATATTCAGCCTCAACGACAAGGGTGAAATCGATTGTTTCACCGGTCAGGATTGGTGATTGTTGCAAAGCACTTTCGACAGTGATTAAAAATACAATAAAGTGCTCGTTCAAATCATCTGTGAACAGTGGCCAAAGGGATTTTCTACAAACGTGTTGTTTCCGAAGGAAGGAGACCTGATAAGAGTGATTTAGTAAAATCTTATTAAATCCTCGCATGATAGAATTTTATGACAAAAGAAGGAGATCGCAGTGTGATTTGAAATGCCACCTCAGGAAAAATTTATCACAGGGGGAGCGGAATCTTTTACGGATGCTGCCTGTCCGGAACTGTTAAGCCGTCGAAATGGAGAAAATGCAGGGACAAACGCTGAGATATCTCTATCCAAAGTGGGAAAGGACGAAAGGAAGAAGGACATTGATTTCGACGAGTTGCTTCCTTACGTCGGAGAGTTCGGCTTTTACCAGAAGATTCTCTTTCTCCTGATGGTCCCTTTCGCTTTTTTCGTCGCTTGGGTGTACTTCTCGCAAATATTCATCACGCTAGTCCCGCAGGACCACTGGTGCTGGGTTCCAGAACTGCAAAATCTCACTGTGAAAGACAGGTGAATTTCACGTTATCCCGGTTTCTCATTCTATTTCTTCGATAAGATAGCTACGCTTGATTAACTTATCTCGCGGCACGTATTAATGTGATTTGAGTAATAACCATTGACTCCATTATCGCCAGATTTTCCGAAGGAAGGCCGTATACTTGGTCTTCCAATAAATTTCTCTTCCATCATTATTACGGTCTTTCTATATCATCGCTGCCCGTATAGAAAAACTCTACGGTATCCAATTGTCGTGTTATAACTATATAAATGACGTTAAAAATTCAAGCTGATACATCTCAGTAATTAACGGTAAATATATACGTGAATTTGCAAAATCATTTAACGCTATTTTATCAATTGAATTTTTAAACATTGGAGTCATGGTCATTCTCGAGACAGGCCGAGGTCCGAATGGTTTTCGACATTACATATTTCCACGCAATCTCGAGGTTCATTTTTTGACAGACGATGTATCATTTTTTTTCACGAGTTTAACAGAGATGTTATTATTCAGTGCTCTATTCAGCCAGTGCTCGGCCTTTTCTGCCGATATAGCTTATGCTTTACTCAAACGGAGCCTTGTCATTCCGATTCAATGAAGCGGATAAATACTAGCGTGCACCGCTACATTATACTTTTCTCACACTCCTATTGTCCTGCAGTAAACACAACTTAGCTTCAAAGTACCTAAGTCAAATTTATTCTAATGCATTTTCTTTGAATTATTTGACGCAGAAAAAGAATGTAATGAAACATGATTGGACATTCGGAAAAAAAAGTACTGGTTGAGAAGAATTAACAGCTTGCCAAATATAACAATGGATAATAAAAGTGACATTATTGATATTTTTAGCACGTTGTTTTTAACAAATCTTTACTTCCATCTTGCAATTCTCACTTTTATGCAAAGTGTGTAAAACTTGTGCAACGCCATTGCACCTTTTCAGTTTTCACGGAATTTTCCAGATTTCCATTAGATTCCTATGTAGTACCTGCCTATAATTCGCACGACACTCGCAATTACTCGATTTCGATCAAGATCGTAAAATTAAATTGCATTTTTCTCTGAAAACTGTCGTAACGTTAAATTATAATTCTCTCGCAAGACTTATTTTCTACCCTCGTATCTTGTCTTCGAGTGATGTGCCCGATACAGTTGCCCAAGTTAATAATTCTCATAAAAATTTGAATATATTTATTCACTTAGGAATTATATTAAAATATTAACAAGACGGTGGTTCTCTTGTCTCTATTTTTAACCGAAATTGCAAGTGATTTATTATTTTTCAGTCGACTTACCGCTTAAAAAGCAGCGGTTTGTGCGAAGTTAGTGGGAGGAATGCTGTATTATTGGCAAGTAGGAGAAAATGGCATAAGTCATAAATAAAGTATTAAGGCTTGCCATAAATATTTACTATCACATTTTTATTAGAATGGAAATTTTAATCAGTAGCCATTCCTACAAGTGATGTGATATTTTCTTGTTTATCGTAGAAGCTGTACCCAGATACCATGTAGCGTCAACTGGAAATCAAGCTTATCGCCCGTGGTGTTAAAGAAAATATTAAAAATTCTTTCCCTCAGTACCTTTAATACAATTATTTGTAAATATCCAGTCAAAAGGGAACAAAACAAAGCTCGAATGAGAGTACCATGCCACGATTTGCAAGAATGCCAAATCTCAATGATTTCCCACCTTTTTTTTCATGCACTTGGCAGTCTTCTATTTGCAATTTTACCATTTTACACTATAGTTTATTCAATGCGTATCGATAAATCTCTCAATACTAATGCATCGATGATCAACATTTTTCAAATACATATATTTTTTTGTCCAAACAATATGAACAAAGAAAAGCAAATAAAGCTTCAATCGAAGTTGTAATTGCATTTTTATTTACTCGTCGGTGTAAAAAAGGAATATGGCATATAAACCACGTATGTTTAACTATAGCTTCATTATTGATTTTATGCAGACATTGAGAAACTCGTCCACCCCCTTCTTTTATCTTTCACGAAAACTGTACGATTTATCAAGAAAAAAAATAAGTTTCGAACCGGAAAGTCTGATTAGTATTTACCGTTACTTAAATTACCGTGCAATTTAGGAACGCCGAACGTTCGTGCGTAATTCAAACTGTTATATTGCGCTTTTCTGTCGACTTAGCTGCACCTTGAAATTCTACTTCTCAACCTGCATTAATATTTGCAAAAAAAAAAACTCCTTTCTATACTGGAAATACTATTACCTCAAATTATTTGAATGCCTTGTATACTTTTTACGAAAATCTATATATGTTTGCCTGCATACAAAAGCCAAATATAAAAAGTTTAAAAAACTATATCTACCAGTTGCATTTGGTATCTTGCATAGTCCGTGATCCTCCGATACCTCTGGCAGCTTTAACAACGTCAATTCCAAAAGCAATTCGCTCTAACGCTACAAAAGAATTAGATTAAACGTCAACAGTGCTTTGATTTATTTCGACTGTTTTTAACTAAAACATGCAGAAAAATGTGAAAGAGTGTCGAAAATTTAAATGGCACACGACTCAAGCTTAGAAAGTAAATAGCTGGAGGTCATCGTGGATGCAATTCAATTGCCTTTTCTGGCCACGCATTTCACACACTAAAATCAACTTTTATTTAAACCAGTTTTACAAATCTATCCAATTGTAGATTTCTTTTTATCCAATGAATCCAGTATGCGTTTGATCAGAAAAATTTGCATTCTTTATAAAATAACAAAAATTTATTAATTGCGTTAACTTAAAATGCTATAATATTTAACAAAGTCCGAAGCTTTTCACGAGTTTATTTCACCGATTAAAGTGACTAGATAAGTTAAGGGATAATGGATAATAATTAACGTAAAACCTTCGTACGAGCAATGAGAGCGTGAACGCGAAAAATGATCGCATACGCGTTTCTAAACATAATATTGTATTAATGCAGCATTTGCAGGATATTCAAATCCATGAGATCACACACGTACCAGCCACTTACAACATGTTAGAACTGAAAAGGTGCGAAAGAGCTTTGTGTCGTTAAGTCTCCGATTAATATCCATAACGCACGTTTTGACGCTCTACATTTACAGGTTTACAGTAATAAATTATGCGGTGACTAAGAGAAGTAATTTTTAAACAACGGATAAAGTTAATTCGTATTTATATATATATATATATATATATATATATATATATATATATATATATATATATATATATATATATAATCTGATTTGGTACATCTCCTTTAATAGTTTTTTGTTTTAGCAATCATTGAGAGATATGAGTTTAATATACAGCGTTTAATCTCACAGATTCAGACAATGATCATTCATACGGTTGATCATCGAGAGCAATCCTATTTACTTAGATGATTCGTAGAGCGATGAGTGCTAAATCTCCATAGGTCAAAAGCTGCCGTTAAGATTTAATTCATCGCTACTATATATATATACGAACTGTAAATTGTGCCGATGTATAAACATGCACTGGCTGACCTTTATCGGAGGAGTAAACGAACGGATAGTTACGCGACAAAACATTCGACACCGCGTAATCCAGCGTGACCAGCATTTTTCATCCTCAATTCTCGGTTTCACCGTATCGCATTACTCAGGATTACGTGCATAAAAAAAAAATCTTTGTCTTTATTACAGCATCTCTTGATTTTCACGCAGTTTGCATTTCCCCTCCTCTGGGCGAAAAATAACAATCGCGAGTCCTCTGTTGAGATAATTAATTCAACGTGGAACACCAATAAATCTACGACAGATTTATCGTTGAGATGACTAGGAGACCGAAGCTATTTAATTTATTATTCACTGTTCTAACAACTATCGCTCCAATCATCGAGCATTTTTATTGCCAGTGCAGAATCGTGGATCTACCGCAATGATGAATAATTAGTAAATCGTATTTATTCCTATACGTGCCAATAAAAAGGCCCATCGATAGATATAAAATCAATGGCAAAGTCCCTGGAAAGCAGCCTACACAATCTCTTTTACCAACCTTTCAGAATCGCTTTGGCAATACCTCCCAGTGGCCAAGGCTACTCAAAGTGCAGCATGTACGACGTGGATTACGAGGAGATCTTGTCGAGAGGCATCAAGGTCAGCAATTCATCCTGGACGACCAAGAGTTGTACCTCCGGGTGGGAATTCAATTTCACCGATGTCCCTTATGAGACTGTCGCCACTGAGGTGAGATTCAATTATTTCCTATTATCTGGTATACACACACACATCCTTTACACTTCCAAAGTTGTACAAAGTATATAATCGATTGTTTACATCAGCTAAAATCTATCGAACAATAATAATAGTGATTCGTTGTAATTATAGAGAGTAAATTAAATCAATAAATGACTCGATCACAGCTCTGTGTTGTAGTTTGGGTGGGTGTGCGAGCATAGTGCATTACCTACAACTGCTCAGAGCATATTCTTCGTGGGTGCCATTTTTGGAGGGCTAATCTTCGGGTGGATAGCTGACCGGTATGGCAGAATACCAGCGCTAATTGGCACCAATCTCACTGGATTCGTGGCTGGTATTGCCACGGTTTTCGCTGGCAATTTTTGGCAATTTGCCCTCTGCAGATTCTTCGTTGGATTTGCCTTCGACAATTGCTTCACCATGATGTACATATTAGGTAATTGGAATTCCATTCTCTATAGTATTAATATATAGTCTTCTATGAATAAACAAAATCTATATAGTCTGCACGATTCAGTGTTAATGATCTCTCAGAGTCTTTGATCGGATCGAGCCTGTGACTTGATTTACGTTCGACTCTTGTACAAGGCTCGTCTGTGAATAAAAAAAAAAAACAGTCAGTTCCTGTTGTTAATTGCAGTTGGTGAGTAAGATCGTGGATAACGGCAGTGACAGCGACCTTGGTGGTCGATAACAAAAAAACTTGAGTGTTGGATTAAACAAATTTCTTCCAGAAAGCCATAATATTATTTAAGAATCGGATCCAATCATCCTGATTTTTACGGTTGGAGCTAGCATAACGTTAACGCTCGCTTTTCCCGATACGCTGATGATAAAGCGAAGAGGAAAATGTGTGAGGAGCACAAGTTATACGAAGCTTTCGCTTCTTGATAGCACGTGCCGTTGACATTGACAGCATTCCTCTTTAGTTAAAATGGATTCAACGAAACGGAACCCTTTTCCCAACGAATACAAGCTCACTAACCGTGACTGAATGACTCAAAGCCTGTCGTAGTATACTCGACACCTAGTTAAACTAATACTTGATGTGAACTTCGATTGAAGTCTCATTAGTCGATATATCCCATAATCGAGACCATTTAAACAGACTCATTAGTAATCGAGTAATATTACAATCTTTAAGGACATCGTCCAATATGGACGGATTTCTTACTTGCATTTTTTTTATGATTATTCATAAACCAAGGGTAATAAAAAAAAATACGAATATTTCTAAAGAGTTTATATTTATGGATCACAATTATGAAACGTTCCACCCCGCTTCCCCCTCTTCGCAAATTAATTTATTCTCAAGTAATCAAAGTTTGTTGATAAACTTGGTCGAGTATAAAAGTTAAATCGTTGTAGAGCTTCTACTGTGGATAGAATTAAAATTGCTGAATTATTTATACCACATTCCATCTTCAGTCTATTCTGCTTTTTACCGTGCTATTATAGCTTAACTCGTGCTCTACTATAGATGACCTTGAATAATTAGAACTTTCAGGCGAGTTCACACTTCTGGGTTGGCTGGTTCTATAATTTGTTTTCACGTGGAATATAGCCTATGACGAAGACAATAAGTTAGAAAAATGAAGATATTTCAATTGGAATACTGCTCGATTTCAGTGCTGGAGTACGTGGGACCAAAATGGCGAACGTTTGTTGCAAACATGTCGATCGCACTGTTTTTCACATTCGCTGCCTGCATTTTGCCATGGATCGCTTATTACTTGGCGGATTGGAGAATGACTTGCATCGCGACTTCGGCTCCTCTCGTTCTAGCAATCGCCACTCCTTGGTTCGTACCGGAAAGTGCTAGGTGGCTGGTCAGCCAAGGTCAAGTTGATAAGGCCATCAAAATATTAGGCAAATTCGAAAGAATCAACGGCACTAAAGTTCCTGACGAAGTCTACAAACAGTTTCAGGTATTCGATTTATCGCCTGAAACACAATAAGAAACGATAATAATCGTATCTTAATTGCCGTTAATAAATTTGGATATTTTTCACTACAGGAAACATGTGCCAGAATTCAAAAGGAAGAGGAAACGGATAAGAGTTATTCCGTCTTTGATTTGTTTCGATCTCCTCGATTACGAAATATCACTATTCTTCTCATAATAATTTGGTACTTATTTTCTTTCTTTGATAATCAATAGTTATGAATCAAATAAAACTCTGATTACTATTTAGGATGGCTGTTTCTCTGGTATTCGACGGACATGTGAGAAACGTCGATAATTTAGGACTTGATGTTTTTGTGACATTCACCATAGCAGCAGCTACAGAATTACCAGCCGATACATTTTTAACAGCAGTACTTGATCGGTGGGGTAGAAGGTGGCTGGCGTGCGGCTCGATGGTTATTTCGGGAATCTTTAGTATCTGGGCTTGCGCAGTTTCTAACAGTAGGTATTTTAATTAAACATATCAGCAGACTCATTAGTAATTGATTCAATAAAATTTGCCAGAATCATCCTCACACTTGCCATTAATTTTTCTTTTTTATTTCTTCTTTCAAAAATTTGTTCTTCTTTCAGACGTATATGCAGCATCATTGGCTATAATGGGAAGATTCTGGGTGAACATATCTTACAATATTGGATTGCAATACGCGGCAGAATTGTTGCCAACGGTAGTGCGTGCACAGGGAGTAGCATTGATACATATAATGGGCTACGTTGCTAGTATCGTGGCGCCTTTTGTCGTTTATCTGGATGTAATCTCTTCAATTTTACCACTTCTCGTTCTTGGAGTCCTCGGGGTTCTCGGTGGTGGACTCACTTTGTTCTTACCGGAAACGCTGGACAAAGATCTTCCACAGACTCTACAGGATGGAGAGAATTTCGGAAGGGATCAGAAAATATGGGATATGCCTTGTCTTGCCAAGTTAGTCTCTTCTCAATTATTATATATATTCTCAAGCCATTTTTAATCGTTAAATATTTTTCATGGAATTTTCTCATGGTGCACTCATACTAAATTTGTATTTTTCTCCTTCAGGAAATGCGAGGATGAGGAAGCGCCCAAATTCTCAAGGTCGTTTGCTCGTGGTAGCGCGAGACTTTCCATGAGGGCATCGTTGAGAGGGGAAACCCTCAGAAGCAGCATGATTCAAAGATCCAGCGTGCGATCCAGAAACAGTCCGATTTCCACGATCGAAATAGCGAGATTATAAAACGAGGGCATTGAAAATCTCGCCTGTCCCATCAGTTTGATCTCCATCACTCATTATCAGTCTTCCAGAAAAACGTGTGATAAAGGCTCGAAAGCTTCTTATTCTTTATAGTAGAAATTATGCCTGATGCTGGCTTTATGACCTCTGGCTGTGTATTATAGCGAAAAATGTGCTGCGTGCAAGTGTGCTTGGGTGAACGTGTGTGTGTGTGAGTGTATGGATATATCTATATGGACTACAGATTTTTGTAAAATATTAGAGTAGAGATGTTCAAAAGATTTATACTAAGCTTTTTCGTCGAGTCGACTTGAAACTGCTCTTTAGAAAACATTAATTTATAGAAAGCTTTTATAACTTATTTTGTACAGATTTGTCTTAATCGAAGCTTCATATGTGTATTGCTAACAATTATTACTGACGTTTTATCAAGAAGTGTAAAAAATTTAAAGCTGCATGCCGTTAAATCTGTATCATTGACGTCAATATTAATTATTACACGTGTACTACGTGGAAGAATAAATATGCTTTACTTTTAAATCATTAGAGAATTACAGATTCTTGAAACAAGTTTGACAAGTATACGATAATCATGTACCGGCCATGAAAAGTTTTTATAAGATTATAGATAAGTGAGTGTGTATACTCATTCATCAAGTAATTGTCTAAAAATCAGTTATAATACCATTCGTTTCTAAGAAATAAAGTAGACGAACCATTAAAAAATATCTTTATTTTCTCCATTTATTGCTCATCGAATAGTTCGCTGTCACTGGAATAAGAGGATTATAGTTATAAGCTTTCCCCATCGTACACCATTGCTTTTTACCTATTCCTCTTAAACGAATCCTCTTATCTTATTATTTTTAATATTAATTATTTTTATTAATATATAATTTATAATATAGTAATTATTATATATATTATAGTATTTATAGTTATAAGCTTTCCCCATCGTACACCATTGCTTTTTACCTATTCCTCTTAAACGAATCCTCTTATCTCAATGCCGAGTCTCTTTCGATTTCAAATATAGATACAGCAGACAGCATGCCAATGCTTTCTATTTATCATGATTATAAATAGTTAGTGAAAAAAAAGCAATCATTTATAACGTTATATTTTTAATAAAAGATTAGAATTACATCTGAATTAGGATACGATCAACGGCAGAGTAAAATTGGATCACTATATAATTTCGATTCATCGTTATTATTGATAACTTAAGCTTATTGTAGTTGGGGTGTAAGAAACCTTTGTTGCAATGCAGAGATTTTATGTGCTACTTCATTTGAAATATCTTACATCTTCTATTTCGCTTAGGTAATATGATTTTTGCATAACTATCACTTTCTAGGTTATTCATTGGTCCACTCATATACAGATATGCCAATGTCAAGGATCATGCCGTAAATCACTGCTTGTGTGAGGTTATTAATCTTTTATCTGCGGGGTCTTTGGCACTGAAGACATGTCGATGTTTTCTTGTTCAAATCACAAAAGTCTTTGCATGAGTGAGAGTAATATTTATGACTATTTTCGAACTATGTGTCTTCAGAACGATTCTTTCTACCAATTACGAATGAAGGCCAGGCAGTGTTGAATTCTGAGTGTAAAAGTATAATGGAAATTTTTCTGCTGCTTCAATAAAATGATTAGTGGATGAAAACAAAAAGATGAAAGTTAATTTGGTCAATTAGTTTCGGTTTGGAAAGTTACTCTATACAGTATAATGATCAGCTGTTGAAGCTCTATTGTGCAATTCTCTAGTAATCGCGTTATATTAAAATCAAATGACGTAAATAATGCTGAAAATTACTCGCGTAATTTGTAGAAGCCAATTGCAGATAAGCCGCACAAAGATATTGGATTTTTAAGAGTGCTATTTCTGGTCTACGGAGCTTGAAGAGTAAGATATCAGAATACGAGCTTTAAAATTTAAATAACTCTTATTCTCACAAATTTCAAAGTACATTTTAGTCAAAGATTATACTTTTTTTATCGATCGGACATAACAATTTTATTCTCTTATTTTAACAATTAAACAATATATTAGTAATTTAAAGTAAATATATATATATATATATATATAATACTTACTTAAACAAAAGAGTTTATACTTTATAGCAAAATTTATCAAAAACACATAATTCTTCCTATTCTTATCCTATCAATACTCGTTAATAATTTGTTGTTTCTGAATCAGCATTTTCCTTATATTTTATTGTTTCTGCCATTTTCGAAGAAAATATCTTATCATTTTTCTTAAACAATGGTTTTTGGTTATATCTATAGGAAATTGGTGATTAGTTGGAGCATAGAGAGATTTCATTATCATTGTGCTGCAGTGTGCTTATTCGATGGTTGCGCGAGTGCAAAGGGACAGTGCCATCCATTTCATTATGGAAAAGTGACGTTAGCATTGTGAGGATTCGCTTGAACCCAGTTGTCCATTTACCTATGAAAAGGACTTTAACCGTGAGATCCAAAATCCAGAAATTCACGTGTGACAATAAGAACAGTAAATACTGTAATTTTCAGTAATTTAGATAAATGAGTAGAAAGTCATTGCACCATGAATGAATAAGCAATTCATTCATATAGCATAAAGGATTAAATAAAAAAGTAAGTAAGTTTAGTGTGAAATTTGGATCAACTAAAATTATACAGACACCGCTGCACGTTAAATTATGTGTAATTACTGAGTGTCACTAATTCCGATTATTGCAATTAACCGACTATAAATAAATTGCTGAAGTATATAATATATATGTATACAAGTCAAACTTGTCGAGGAGGATTAGTTTGACTGAATCTGATTATATGGTAAGACAGTGAAACCGCAAAAGAGACAACGAAAAACTGGTTGGATGACGGGAAAGCGATAAATGTCACGTTCACACTGTTCTCGAATGAACTTAGATGAACTACAATTAATAATATCAAAAGTCAAGTTTATCAATTGATTTCTTCTGCTCCAACTAAAAATTCTTCCTTCCACTACATACTCGTACGTCCAATTAAAAATGATTATCAATATCCATCTGCATTGGATTAGTTACTCGAGGCTAAAATTAACAAACATGTGGATCGTCATCCTGTTATTACGCTATCAGTTACAGCAGCTATCATTCTAAATCTCTCTTACACATACTAATTAACATATTCCTCGTAGCTTTCCACTTATTATTACAATAATAATTAATGTATTTCTTCACATTTCGTTTCTCCTCCATCCCTACTTAAGTTTTAATTGTGAGTGTAAGTGTTTGTCAACTCGACCAATCAAGACGATTTATCGATATTGTTGCAATTTTGCTGACAGTATGTGTGATTTTAGTTGATTTCTTGAGAATCTTGAGTAACGGGGCGAGCCTAGTTAGGATTTCTATAGCAGTTGTTTAAATTAATCGGCAGTTAATTATAGCTGTAGGATAATCATGAACTCACCTGATACAGTGCTCCGGATCCCAGCTTTGGAATTAATTGTCGATACTTCATCGACCAATACGGACTCTTCGTTACTCATATACCGAAAACAGACGCTTATTTTTCCCAGTTGGGATGCCTTTCGTTGTATAAAACTACTTTATCAATCCTTTCATAGACTTCAATTAGAGCTGGCGGGTTCTTCAACGCTTTTTTTTTTCTTCTTTTCTTGCGGTTGGTGTTCTTTTTCTATATTCTTGATAACTCGTCTTTAAACTTTTCCATCATCTTTTCCGTTTACGCACGTGTCTTCCATTTTTTTCTTATATATAAGAACAATTATTAATTTAAAATTCAACATAACAATATCTCGAGGTTTTCTATTCATTAATGTCTCTACACTGTATAACATTTTTCATGGTAATAGCTTCGTTCATACAGATTCTTTGAATAATTAGAAGTATAAAAATTGTAATAATTCTTCTTTCATTGTCCACCATTATTCAAAATGATTAATTTTTAATCTATTTAATACTGTGCCACAAGTGGTAACACAGCTATTGTATTAGTTGAATTAACGATTAATATATTTTATTAATGGTACTTGATGGACAAAATTGTATTAGCTACTTGCTAAAATTAAAAGAATTTATAGTTTAAGTTAATATAATATTAGTTACACGTAGTATACTATACTTAAATACTGACAGAATGTTTTATTTTACATTATATTAAAGGTCTCGCACTTTTAATTCTATTCATGTAATTTATTGATCAGTACAGTAGTTCTCTTTTTATACTATTTTCCTGTTTCGTTTAATCATTAGCACTTGTTGAGTGTTTTGTAATAGTATCTGGTGGCACATGAAGTATAAGATGCGATATAATATTATACCAGGTCTCTTATTCGCATTCCGAGGCTGGTCCCTGTCTGCCAATACCTGCCTTAGTAATATCAATGGCAGATTCAGTTTCACTTCAGTGACTGATTTCCTGCCCGTACAGTGATGACACCAATTAAATTTTTATTTCATTGAATATAACACTTTGTAAGTAGCATTTCATCCATTTTTACTTCAATTTTTGTCAAGTTATAGAAAAATAATCCTATTTTTCCACAATTTTATAAATCTAAGTCTTAAACTATAAATGCAAAAATTATACGATTTAATAACTTTCTATTATAGCGATGATTGAAATCTCTTGTACCGACCTACTTTATTTTATAAATGAGTAAAAACAGAAAGCCATTCACCTGCCGGTGCAGAAATATTCTTAAAGGTGATTTCAGATTTCATCGAATTGTATTCGTATAGTGAATTATTATTCTAATAAACTTTGTTACTTGTATGTTTTTAAGTCGGATAATATAAACAGTAATTATAGAAGTTATAACTATACAATTATTTAAACGATGCGATTTGCACTTACGATTAACAGCTATATACATATGTATATATATACTATATGTATAGTCGTACATGAAAATATTTGTGAACATTTCGAATATGTAGGAATGATGCATATTAAATCAGTTGCGAAAAGCTTCGCTTAATTAATTGTTAAATCAGGCATTTTCCACTGTGCAATTGCATCGACGGAGTATTCATCAGGCGTTACGATGGGCAAAGAAGTTCGTTATACAGTTTAGTTTACGATCTGTTATCGAACATTTGATTAATCCGAGGTGCGAGTTACTTGATCTCTTCATGATTTAGTGACCCTTTCTCAGAATGGTAGGCATACAGCTATAACTTATCATTTAAGAATCGATTACGAAACACGCAAACTGCCTTGGGCTAGCGAAGGTCTGCCAATTTTAGTCGACCAAGCAGCACCGGCTGCACAACGCGCATTAATTCTCTTAGAAAAGAGATTTTTTTCACCCTTCAGTGGCGTCCTACAAAAGATCTCAGTTTTTTATTCTACCGTTTACCCCAACCCACGAGAGAAGTGCTTTTCCTTCGTTTTTAAGAAAAAAAAAAAAAACGCGAAAGAATTTACAATAACGAATAAAGTATCTAAAATTTATAGAACTGTACAGAGTTTCCCCGGCAAAATTACATCTCAATGACTGACTTTTCTGAAATGTAATATTTCCGTTGAATTTTATTTAATTTCGCGTGACAATAACAGTTAAACTACAACGATAATAATATTTATGAGAACGATGTAAAACATTTGTATAGTGTCATTATTGATTGGTCGTTCGTCTGTTTCAGAGAAATGAAAAATAAACATTCGAGAAGTGCGTACGAAAATGGGTGTCCGGACGAGACGACGGCTCTACGATCGAAACTGGAAACGTTCGATGATATTTTGCCATTCGTCGGTGATTTTGGCAAATACCAGTGTATGCTGCTGTTTTCCTTATTTCCGTACAGCGTCGCATACGCTACCCTCTATTTTTCACAATTCTTCCTGACCCTCGTACCTCAGGAGCACTGGTGCAAAATCGATGAATTGATCGAGCAAAATTACACCCAGCGAGAGAGGTAAGCTCACGTGTCAGTTATCAGTAAAAAAGAAACATTATAAGCAATCCTCATCTTGTCACCCGTAAACACTGATTCATATTTCAATTAGAATCGAGATTGGAATTCCACGAACAAGGACTTATCCTTTCTATGATCAATGTGTCCGAAAAGACAGAAACTTTAGCCATTTCATCCAGAATGGCGAGGAGTTTTGGTTTTCACAATGGAGATCCAACGGAACCGTGGAATGTAACCACTGGGAGTACAATTACACCAGTATCCCTTACGCTAGTATAGCAGCCGAGGTGAAGTGGCTCCATATAATTTACGATAATGCAATTCAAATTAAATATGATTATGTTCCTATATAATTATCACAGTTTCAAAAACATTTGTAAAACAGTTTTTCGACTTCTTTGGATGATTGTTAGATATATCGTTAAAAGAAAAACATGTGTAGACAAATCTGGTTCGTTGATTTTTTAAAATCTTATTCGAATGTGTTTTAATTTAATTCAGAATTTAATTGTGGAATATCATGAGCTCTAATCCTTGACCCTTGGTGATTAGCTATCTAGATTGGGTATGTAATCGAGTTGAAGTGAAGTGGTTCAAATAATTGACGATAATGCAATTAAAATGAAATGTGATTATGTACATAATTATCATAATTTCACAAAGTTTACTATATATAACAGTTTTTCAACATTCTGATATAATACTTATTATTAAAGAATATAAATAAATGGAGTTCGTTGATTGATGTAAATCTCTAAACTATTTTTTAAATTTCATCAAAATTTAATTGAGAAATGTCATGAGTTGTAATCCTTGATCCTTGGTGATTAGCTAGATTGGGTATGCAACCGGGAATACCTCGTCTCAACGGCGCAGTTCATCTTCTTCTGCGGCTCCATTCTCGGGGGTTTCCTGTTCAGCTGGATTGCCGATCACAAAGGAAGAATTCCTGCTTTGGTCATGTGCAGCGGAATCGCTTTAGTCGCGTCGATCGCAACCGCCAGCGCCAATAGTTTCGCTACTTTCGCCATTTGTCGTTTTCTCACTGGACTTGCTTTTGACAACTGCATCAATATTCCTCTAATTATAGGTCTGTTCAGTCTCCCGATCATCGTCTTTCTTCATATGCTATAATATATTTACTTTTTTCTGAATAATATTAATTTACAGTGTTGGAATATATGGCTGTGAGGAGAAGAACACTGGTGGTTAACGTAGCCTTTGGAGTCTATTTTGCTGTTGCTTCTACTATACTGCCTTGGGTAGCCTATTACATTGCAAATTGGAGGATCTTTGCCTATGTAAGCGCTTTGCCAATGATCAGCGCCATAATCACACCATGGATCTTACCTGAGAGTGCACGGTAAATTTTTATTCTTATCGTCCATTTGTGCTTCTCCTAAGAATATGTTTATTATTTTTTTTTCATTTTAGTTGGTACGTCGCAAATCGAAAGACCGAAGAAGTTGTAGAAAAATTAAAGAAAATTGCCAGAACCAACGAAAAATTTCCTGATCCTAAAATTTATGAAGTTTTTGTTGTAAGTATATATATATATATATATATATATATATATATAGTGAAGTAATCTCCGTGCGCTAATTATATTTATATTTTATGAATTGTTCATTTTATTTTTCTTTTTGCTATTCTAGAAAAATGTCCACGATGTAGATAGGAGAACGGAATCAGCGACAGTTTTCGATCTATTCAAGTCACCACGATTGGCAAAAAATACTTTGTTACTGTGTGCTTTCTGGAAAGTATAGGAAATCTTTTTATAGTATACAGTGAATTGGTGTACAGAGAGTCTTTGATCATTCCCATTGATCTAATTTGTTAATAATTATAGTTAATAATGAGATTGAGAGTATATAGACTTCAGTGTCATAGTATGGGGTTTACCACTGAAGGTGCATCAAAGCGTGGACGTTGGAACTTACTTGGCATCTCCATAACACTTTTATTAGAGACATCATTTTTTGACACGACTTGTTTGAATCTCCTACCAATTTTTATTTTGACAGATCTTAACCTTTTAACAGTATGATAAAATTGTTTTAAAGAAAGAAGGGGTTTCAGAATTAGTATACTATAATTCATCAGTATTGCTATTTCCGGAATCGTTGAAGGCAAATCGGATGTTAGATTTTGATAAATATAAATACATATTAGGTTTGAGTGTTTTAAAAAAAATTATTCATTGTCACATTTTAAATCAAACCAAAAGTATTCCTCTTAATTTTATTTCAATTTTTTCAAAATTTCACAACAGATTTGGATTCAACGAACTCAAAAACGTATAAGAATTCAAGGAAAATCAATTTGAATTAGTCCACTGTATTTTTTGTATCATGTCGTATACATATACGCGACATGACACAAAAATAGCACGATTGCACGTGTCGTTTATATGCAACATGGACTGTTGTTAAGCGGTTAAACAAAATGTTCTTATTTGTTATCATCTCGGAGAGATAAATGAATTTTTATATTCGTGCTCTTAGTGTACTTTCATTGATACACCCTGTATATATATACCGAAAAAGCTTTAAAAATTGCCAATTTCTTTTTTTTGTTCAACAAACAGGTCGTTGACTGTGATAGCATTCGATGGTCATGTTTATTCATTGAAACTTATACATGGTTCAGTCTTCGTGTCATTTTCCCTGGCCTGTGCTACAGAATTACCAGCTGGTTTATTGCTGGCATTGGTTCTTGATCGTTGGGGAAGAAGATTCTGTGGATTCATCACTTTATCGATGACATGCGTTTTTAGTTATTGTGAATTCATGTTACACACAAGTTAGTATTGATAATTCATTTCTCCAATTTACCTTAAGGATTAAAAACCCTTGACATTCCGTATTTCTTAAATCGCAGCTGGAGGCAAATTATGGATGTCAGTTCTATCCCGATTTTGTCTGAATATGGCAGCGAATGTTGGATTGCAATACGCTGCCGAACTTTTGCCTACGCCTGTTAGAACTCAGGGAATTTCCATGATTCATATAGTGGGAATAATTGCTCATTCGATTGCTCCATACATTATTGACTCGGTGAGTAATTATATACATATGAAGTCGAGTATATTAGAAATTATTCACTAATCGTTCTTGTTATTCTTCAGGCAACGATTTGGGAAGGACTGCCAATGCTAATAATCGGCACGATAAGTTTCATAGCAGCTACCACTGTAATTTTCCTACCCGAGACTTTAGGTAGCGATCTTCCTCAGACTCTGCGGCAGGGCGAAGATTTTGGAAAAGACCAAACTTTCTGGGCCCTTCCTTGCTGCAAAAAGATCGACAAGGATGATCTTCATATACATCATCGTTCTCGAGAGCGATAGTTTCATTTTCTAGAATTATACAAATTAATGTTTAAAACTTAATCAATTACCCTTGATCACCGAGCAATTACATCTATGATTGCATGTGGCAATAATAAATTCTGCTCATTAGACTTTTTCTAGAAATATCTCTACCTTTTTCTTATTCAATAATAAGTCAATATCAAGATAATGTTCATGTATGAAATATTATTGCATTTAATTTTATTAAATTGAATATAGTCACTAAGGATTGTAAGTTAATCAAACGCTACGGATCATTCTGATCAATTATTGTGCATGCGTTATTGCAAAGATTGGATTTGTGAATAAATATATGAAATTGTGTGTTTCATCGATAAAATAATATATTTCTTTTTAACGTAATGTATGATGTCAGTTTGATGAAGATGAAAATATTATACAAGAAATCATGATGTAGTGTATTTCGTCTATTAAAAGTCGATTTCTAGATTTAAAAATTACAAAACCAACAATCAATATTTGTACCTATTAAGCTTTACAACGTTCTAAAGTCGACGTAGACAAGACGTTTCTTTGTCGCTTGTTTTCGAAGCCCTTTTCTCTTATTTTAAGATAACTATAAAGTTATACTTTTACTTCGTAAGTACGCGGATGATTCTAAAATTGTAGTTCATTAATCGCTTATATATTTTTCCTGCTATAACGTGATTAATGGAACACACATTGAGCACTTCTCACGAGCCAGTCCAGAAATTCGATTGTTTAAATAAATTATCAGTTATTTACAACTAATCATAAATAATCGTCCATCGATAAAACGAGTATTAATCTACAAAGTGAATAAGAGGCGTTTAACACCAGGGAGTTAGAATTATGGAGTAACAACTCCTGTATCTACATATTACGTGCTGAACATTCTGGATACACAAAAATGTAACGAATGGCTGGCAGGAAGAGAATAATCTCGTATAAATTAATTTACATCCATTTACAACAAATTCCTGCATAGCCCCAATATGAGTATAAAAATATTTTCACCTCTTTGAATATAAACTGTAATAGATCCTCGGCAGAGATATTAAAAATTGAACAGCGCGTTACCCTGCTATGTATATATATATATATATATATATATATATATATATAACAATATTTTGCCTATAACTTTTATAAAGTTAATTTATACATAAAATTTGTTAATATTGAGCTCTGTATTTCCGTGCTTCTCCAACACTCGCTCAAACTTCTTTCCTCCTGCTTCCTTATCTCGCATTATCTCTCGTACTCTCACATACGTTTAACGATTATTATTTACAAGTATTTGGTAATAGTTTTGCACACGTTAGTTTCGCTATAGCCTGGTACAATCTATTCTTTGGAGACTTCCACGATGAAAGGCTGCATTGTTAATTCCTTCCTTTTTCTTTCTGTACTTCTTCTTTTTCTCTGGAGTCCTAAGAAAATCAAGTTTGACATTGTGTAAACGTAATTATAGAAAATTCAAGAGAAAAACTTGTCAGAAGAGCATTATTATTATATCTATATAATACGATTAAAAATATACTTACGCCGAAATGCAAGGGATCCACCAGAAGCTTTGATCTTTGCCAAAGTCGTTTCCTTCTTGCAACGTTTCCGGAAGTTCCTGGTCTAGGGTTTCCGGTAATGCCAAAGTAAGGAAAGCATCGATGAAAGACAATCCTCCTAGACAAATTAGTGGCAGCTCCGGAGAAACATCAGCCTGGTTCATTGAATATATTTAAGAAATGCTATGATAAAGCATTAATTTTCAACGTGCTAAAAATGTTTAAAATCTCACCAAATAAATCACATAAGGTCCAATGATATGTGCGAAATATCCAATAATGTGAATCAAAGAGACTCCCTGTCCTCGGACGACAGTCGGCAGCATTTCAGCCGCGTATTGAAATCCGATATTCGCGGCTATGTTAACTCCGAGACGGGCCAAAATTGCCATAGCGACGGTTAAGCCACCTGAAAAGTAGATATCTCTGTAATTGAAGAAGACTGAGAGTGTTTCGACGAGTGGACGGAAAATACGTTCGTTAAGATCAAGAGACACCAAGCTAAATACAATATTACGAATTCTCTTATGAATTCGAAAAAGCTCACGTTTTACTCGTTGCGAGATGAGAGGGGTGGTTTTGGAAAATATCGAGATGACAAAAATTACCAGGAGGAGTTGCGAGCGCCACGAAGGAAAATACGCCACATAGAAACATCGAAGCGAAGCCCATCCATCGTCTCCCCCATCTATCAAGGAACAGTGCGAGCAAAATTGCTGCGGGCAATTCTGTCATAGCAGCGATAGAGAAGGAAGTGAACACGTTGGGATCCAGCAATTTCATGTTCCATACGTGACCATCGAAGACGAGAATAATAAGTAGCCTGTAAGAGTTTTTTTGTTTAAATTATGAACTCATCTCATACATATGTTTCCTCGCCTTTTAAATAGTCCACTCTCGATGCTTACCAGTATATAACAAGCATAACTGTGATACGAGCTAGTCTAGGTTTCTTAAAAAGATCCACTACTGTATACTGATTGTGCGATGTATCCTTCTCGATCATGGATTTGCAGCTCTTTTCAAACTCTTCGTAAACCTCAGGCTTCACCTCTTTCTTATTTACCTTCTCAAATTTCTTTAACATCTCTAACGCCTTTTCGACTTTTCCTACAGTCAAATACCACCTGAAAAGAAGTCCTTGTCAAACTCTGCTGATAATTTTGTTTTTCATTTTGATAAATAAACAGTTACTTACCGTGCACTTTCTGGCACGATCCATGGGCCAAGGAATGCAGTAACTAGGGGTACTGCTGTGACCACAGCCAAAATTCTCCAATCGGCTATCCAATAAGCGATCCAAGGCAAGAGACTGGCAGCTGCCGCAAAATATATTCCAAACGACATATTCGCCACGAGGGTTCTGTACTTTGGTCCAACGTACTCGATCACTATTAATATTCAGCACAAGTTTAATAAAAGTTTCTTACAAATACACACAACAGTAAAGCAGTATATTTACCAATAATGAAGAGAATATTGAAACAATTGTCGAAGGAAGCACCAACGATAAACCTGCAGATGCAGAAGCTCCAGAAGCTATTGCAGAATGCTGTAGCAATGGATGCGAAAAATCCTACACCGTTGCAAGATACCAAAGCTGGTATCCTACCATGATGATCAGCGATATAGCCAAAAATAAGGCCACCAATGATGCTTCCAAAGAAGAAAGCTGATTGTGCAGCTGAGCCTAAATACGTTTTGTCGCAAACCCACTCTAACTGGAATATTTCGTGCATCTTCTTTATTTACTATTCACAATTTTTGTTGCACGTGCTAAATTATTGATAAAGTTCGTCAATTACCTCGGCAGCGATTGAAGCATAAGGAATATTAGTATAGTCAAAAGACCAGCCATGCTGACAAGAAATTTTTGGCCACGATGGATCTGGTTCTCTAATTCCATGGTCTAAAATATCTGTAAAATTGACTGCGTACTGCACACATTTTGAGAATGGAGTCGCACCTTCCATCTTCAATTCTTCCGTATTTGCTGGAGGAATTGACAAGGCAATCCTACAAAAATTACATGAGTTTTAATTAAATTTCCTTTTACATAAATATCTGTCATCGATTACTCTTGGTAGTACTTATAAGTATACATATTTGGTAATTATTGCAGTTATTCTGCGTCATAAGGAAAACAAAGGAAGGACTTTCATTTGACGCAGAGTCCAAGTTTCATTAGAACATGAAATCAAAATCAAGGGTAAAGAATGATAATTAGACGGTTAATCATTTTGAAGAAATTACTGCATTTTTTTTAGATTTATCATCGACTTTTGTATCTGGAAGTGTTTAATAGTTGAATAATTTATTTTCCAAGTTATCTTAGAAAAAACTATATATGCACAAATTATCTAGAGAAAGTTACTTTGAATAAAAAATAAGTCTGACATTAAAATTCTAAGTTATTAATATATATGTGGTAGAGTATCGTGGGAGCAAAAAACAATTATTTGAGTAATCTGAATCATTCGAAACACGGGCATTCTTGTGATGCAATTCAGGAATAAGGGAAATCCCGGAATAGGGAAAATCCACTGATGATATAGACGTTCGATAAATGCTATTTTCATTGATTAATACAATTTCATGGAAAAGAATTCGGTTTAAAAAAGTACATTGCAAGGCATGGCAAAAATGTGTTAAATATTAAAAAAAAGTTAGGCGATAAGGAAAACGATTCAAGGCAGTTCTTAAAGGGGTACCCGACAGGTATAAATATACACTACAACAATATATTTTTTCAAATATCTATCTGCAATATTATCTTACAATTGAATTATATTTATTGCAAAAAAGGATTACACAGGGATCGGTTATCCAAATTTTCATGCTTATGCCATGATTGTTAGTTTAGGAAAGTGAACTTGATTTTCGAAGCGTCGTCAGAAGCGACCTCCAATGACAATGCAAAAATAAAGATAACGGATAGGCTATATTGCTCAACATTGAGAAATTAAACCGTATCTAATGGATACCGTTTTACAATTCCAGCTCGACATATAATTATCACTCTTGTTCGTTACTTTAGAATTCCCATGTACACGCTGTGTGAACGTCACTTCGTTTCGTACCTAATTTTAATCCTATGATAGATATTGCAAATTCTCTATCGGTGAGCAAATTAATTTTTCAATTAAATGAAAGCATTTCAATGGTTATAGCGAATAGAATGATTCGATTAACAGCGTCGTATTTTATTGGACATGGAGAAACTTACTTTTCGGCGTCTGTCAGGTTCCATCCTTCGAGTTCAGGTACGTAACACCAGTGTTCATTTGGCACAAGGGTTAAAAAAAATTGTGCAAAGTACAGGAAGGCGTAGACAAATGTGAAGGGTAGCAGTAAGAAGAATAGAAATAATTGATAACGGCCGGCCTCTCCAACGTAGGGCAGGATGTCATCAAAAGTCTCGATTTTTGTTTTAGCCTCGCCCTCCTCGGCTTTTGGCGAATCCAGGGCCACTGTCATTTTTCAAGCTAAAGCAAAAAATCATTTATACTGCATTAACCTTCTCAGCAAATTTCTTGAACCGCGAAATTTATTCCATAAAATTCAAATAATATATAGGGTGTTTACATTAACTTGGCCTAGAATGTGGATTTAAAAATTCACCAATTTTCCTAACTATAAGAGATATCAATTTTTTACACTTGGACAAGGATAAAAGAACTTTTACGTGCGAAATCTCTTGGTTGAATCAAAATAAAGACTCTGGACGTTTATACCTGTGAAATTGATCACATGGAAAAACATAGTTTCTACTTATTTTAAAATATACAATTTTAGTGTTCGATAAAAATTACACAAATTGTTTTGATTATTTTCCTTTTACACTAAAATGCAGAGTTAATTAAACTAGTTTTTCAGATCAAATTAGTTGTTTTTAAATCGTTTGTGTATCGTAATGGGTCGGTTTATGAGCTTAAATCTTTACAATGTAAATATATATATATTATTGTTTTAGTTTATGTTTCAAATCTACTAAAAAAACTCACGAATTTCACTGCCTAAAACAATAAGTAGCCATTAATTTTATCTAAAATAAATAGATTTGAAAGAGTGTTCAGAAAAAAATCATGATCTATATGTATCAGCTGATTAATCTGAAATTGATCTTTATCTTGATACTAATAATATTTTACGTATTTCGTGCTATAATAATAACCTTTTCCTTCTTAAATATGATGGTATAATTTTTACAGTCATTCCAAGTGCTGTTTAACATATAAATCACCGAATTTATTAGTTATACGTAACGTTGTGAATCCTCGGTATAGCGATTGTTTATTCTTTTTACAACTGTTTTTTGTAAGAAAAACTCCATCTGAAACGGGAAACTGGTAATAAGCGATGACTGAGCTCCATCAATGCTTCACCAGTTCCCGTTATGCAAGTGAATTAATTTGTCATTAAATACACCATACATTAATCCAATTTTAGCAATAAGAGTCATACAACGAATTTTTTCTTCAAACTTTGCACGGAGAAAGATGCTAATCTAAGAATTCACTTATATTATTGCTTTGTTTTTTTTTTTTAATCAAATCAAATAAATATAGGGATACAAATAGGATATATTAAACGCGAATAAATTATATGAGAATATTGTTAGATATTGATTAATTCATATTTAAAAGTTATTTTTTATACACAACCTCCAACTTCAATAAATATGTACCGAGAATAAAATTACTTTACTTTATTATTCAAAGACCAGTTTTGCAAGAAGATCAATTAATAGTAGGGGTACAGCTGGTTAAAGCGAAATTACCTCAACAACATTTCGATATAATACATGTGATAAAGTGAAATAATATATTCTTGTTCACCTGTTGTATCATTTCAAAAATTTAAATACGACACAAAAAATTTTTAAGGTACTGGTATCTATTATGAATGTAAATAATCAATTTGAAAGGATGATTGACTAACGATCTCACTGAGTAACTCGTTTTAATTATGTTACAGATTATATCTACGACGGAATCGTCATTAACGAGTCACTAGTTTTTTATTAAGTCATTCTTCATTCATCAGAATTTTAAATCTCTATTAAACTGTTGAGGTATACAGTACACATCCACGTTTATTTACAGAAAATTCCAAATACTGGGTTCTATATGAAGCGACGTTATTGCTTTCAGTAAATATCTATTTTCGTTAATCGAATCTCATTGAAGAAGGAAACTTTAGGAATAATGTTATATATAATATGGAAGAGACCAGGATTAGAGATAGAATTGAAGCATTATCACTTGCTGGTTACTTTAACGATTTCGAAACTCTAATTCAAGCTCAGTATGTGATTGCAGGTTAATGCTGCAGGTTGATTTCTGGATTCTACAAGAATCTCGTAAAAATCACTGCCGTACTTTTGATTAAAGAAATTCGCGTGCACGAAGAAACCACTACATCCATAAAGTCACACATCCACGTGTCTTTACGTTCTTTCCAAACATGAGAATGAACGTAACACTTCTTTACAACAATGAAAATATCACTACATTCACTATTTCAATAGAAGCTTCGTAAAACTATTCCTTTTGCGATTCATCTTTACGTACCTAAAACTTATCTTCGATATGATGAACTGTTGATCGCGAGATAAAAATTTGTAAGTTAATCCTTAAAGGATACAAATTTTGTGAAAAAAAGAATCGGTACGTTTCTTAGAAAACGTTGAAACGATTAGAAATTTGATAAGTAATAGGCGGGCTTGTATGTTTGTTTATAAGCATGTGGAGCTTGGTTCGCGCGTAAAATCGGCGAGAATTTGGCAGCAAAGCTACATCTCGTTTTGAGGGTGTGCGAGTCTCGACTGTTGGTCGCGTTGGGACTGTTGTCCGTTTTCCACTACAACCCGATACTTTATAGCATCCATCAAGACCAAACCGAACTACCTCACCACCCCCACCAGCCAGCATCAACATCAGCCAGTCAAGATAACCACCGGCCGCCGACCGGTATTGTATATTGTTTCTCATTCTTGACTCGAGTTCTTATATGACGTCACTGCCAATGGATTCGCTCTCTCTCTCTCTCTCTCTCATTCTCGCATTATATATTTCTATTCCTTCCACACGCTACTCCTTCTCGTCAAAAAACTTTTTGCAGCAGATTGCGGATCCCCCCTTAATTCCAGCTCTTAACATACTACACTTTATCATGGTTACTCCTCCGACAGAACGAAAGGAATAATTTAGTCTTTGGTACATTTAAAAATCATTCCAGAAACCAAATGACAATTCCAAAACCACAATTTCCTGGTTTTTCCGCAGGCAAGCCCCCAGGAGCCTCGTCCCTTCGTTCTTTGACGTAGCGAATAACGTCACTGACTTTCTCACCTCCTTTTCCTCCATGGTGAAATCTTTGACGCTCTTAGCTTTGTCACTGGCGTCAAACCACAATTAGTCATACATTTCCGATATTCCATTGTTTCCTTTCCCCTATCTTGGTCTATCTTTAGCTCCTAATAAATTTCTAATGTTGCCTTTTATCATTTTCTTCTACCAGATTTAAATAAATCTTCATTCGCATTGCTATTTTCATTTGTGTTTTAGATCGTAGGAGAAGATTGCACGGGACTTTCGATAAGATTACGCCAATGGGACGTCACAGTCTCTCGACGGTTTCGTTTTTTCCTCCTTTACCGTTTCAGATACACGAAGATCATAGCTTTTCTCGCACTCATCCTCCATTAGTCTGCTGGAATTTCCTTAATTTTAAATATTCCGTTGTATCACTCTTATTTCTAGTATTATATCACTATCGATTAATAGATTTGATTCGGCTGAACTCGGATATATTTCAATTTAAGCGTTTTGCTCATATAACATTATAGAATTAATTGAGAAATCAGATACTCATGCCTTTATTTATTTATAGTTCGTTTATTTGGTTTCCTCTGCTCGTTAAAATTACGTAAGAATTAATGTCGATTACCTGACATGCGAGGTCGAAATCCACGAGGCGATTTATTACCCAGATTCAGAGGGATTCTGTAAGTCTCTTGTAAAAAAACGATACTAGATATCTTTACTATTTGTACCCACATTCTATATAATAATAACGAATAGTCATCGCTATGTAGCTGAACGTGATACGAGATCAGACGGAAATTTTTATCATTGAAAGAAGTGACAGACGCAAAATTAATGAATTAATTAACAGAGACTACAAGGTAAACACACGTGATCTATACTTTTCGTAAATAAAATCCGTCTTTGGAATGATGAAATTTGACCAATTTTTAGGTTTTAGTATATACAAGTTGAGCTTCTTTTTCACCAACTTTCTTTTCTTTTTATTTAAGGAACAAACACACGTGTGAAAATGACAGAAGTACGCTTATTTTTTGCTACAATTTTCCACAAACAGGTTTATAACCGTCTGCGAGACAAGTGTTCCGCGTTTATTATTGGTTTAATTTAATGTACATTTTTGTTGATTCAACACAAACCGTTTTATTAATTGAATTATTCATGAATTTTGTTAGAAAATATCTTGGAACGGAAGGATCCAGACCCGAATCTCTGGGTGAAACGTTTCAACTGAGTTACAAAATTTTTTTACAGCTTTCATGTTTAATGTCGATTAAATTATAACGAGCACACAATAGTGCTCATCTTCGTATGGTAAAATAAATAATTTGGCGAAAGATGAAATCTCTCTCGCGATGTCTGTATATATAATAATCATATGTAGAGATACCTATTTTTATATTCGATGACCATACCATCTCATATATTCATCTCATTTCATTTACATTTTTTATCATAGCTTTAGCATGAATATTGAGGAAACTCAAATTGTTTTTCTGGTTTATTCTTAGTACATCGATTCACACAACGAGGTAATCGTAGAAAGGAACGTAGGCCATTACTTTAATCGATTAAATGTTCGAAGAAATCATTTATTTATATAACAATTATAAACACAAACTTAATCCTCATTATCCGGTAATACGGATATGGAGAGTGATCGTGTCTGAGTAGACACAAATTTAACAATTAACAACAAAGGTTTTAAGAAAATCAAATGAATCTTTACGAATTTGCAGACGACTCGCAGTTGTTTAAGCAAATGACAGACGAACCACGTACACGTATATAGGAATATTTCTGTTTACGATTTATCACATGATTAATCACCCTTTGAAAATTGGTACGGCATATACTCTCGGTTTGTCTAAATAACCAAGTCACAGTGTGTTAAAAATGCGATCGTAAATAGAATAAACGAGATAACCAACGTTCAAGTTTTTTGGAGCCAAGCGAGGAAACTTATCAATGAGCTTACGATCTACCTGTAATTAGAATGTTTTATTCACGGAAATTTCAGGAAGGCTGTTGATAAAGTGTCGAGCGGACCGTAATAAAAGATAACGCGTCGACCCGTTTCTTACTCTTAAATTTTAAATTTTATTTTTCTATTTTTTTTTTAAACAGAGCGGCTTACTCAGAGGTAAACTAGAGAAATGTTTCAGGTAGACTCTGCGAACGAGACTAGTCCGTACCTTCATCCGTACGACTGCACGAGACTATGCAGTTGTGAAAAAAGGAGAAAAAATTTTCGAAGCGGAAAGTCAGGTATATTTAAAAATAAAACTGAATAAGAGTTTGAAGAGGAAAGGGGTTCGAGAAGACCAGCTCGCAGGTAGAAGATAGTGACTTGAAGATATTATTGGTTTACTCTCTGACAAGGAAGTCGCGTGATGGAGGAGGGGGAGAGGATGAGCAGGAGGAAGAGGGAAAACCCCGAGTGGAATTCCCTAGGTGAAGACTCGTATCAGGGAGGGGATAAAAAATTTCGAGCTTCGGTATCGTCTCGAGTAGCGTAAGGCTCAGAAACCGGTTCGGAAGGTAAGACCAGTTTTCTTTCGTCATTTAATGTCAACTGGACAAAGGAATTTTTCAAAACTGCAAGGAGGCAGCTAATAAACGCGCTCAAGGATAACTCTCGGAGAGAATCTTCCTCGCTTAATGAAGTTTTCTAGAAAATCAATTATAAATCAATGTTAGGGTATTGCGATGGAAAATTCTACTTATACCTTTGCTTCGAATCAGAAAGAATTGCGAGACAAATGCATTAATTAATAAATTGAATAATATAAGATACGTATATAGCGATGGGGAGATTCTAAATAAATATAGGTCTTGTTAAAGTCAACAGAGACAAAAATGAAGGAAGTGTAATAATAAGTTGTTAGTATAGCTGTTACGATATGGTGGATTTACGATTATTTACTACAGTATTAAGACGAACAACACTCACTCTAAACAAGACGCGAGCATTGAGATGGAGCAGCCAGCCTCTCGTTCTTCAGCAACTGTTATTAATGTTTTTCTAATCTCGAAACTATTTCCACACGAGATAAATTTTGTGGTTGATTGAAATTCGCTGGTATTCTTGAAGAGTCGAAAGGATCATTTGGTACATGTATAGGGTAAAGTGACGCCACGAAGTGCAAACGGAGACTAAAGTTATCGATTTGCTTCTGTTTACGTTACCCTGATGAATGAAGGATACTATCATGGAGTCGCTCGTAAAAAAGTGTTGCTACTGATTGGGAAACGTACCCGCACGATTATTCTGGAATGTCAATATGTTCTTCTCAGCTTTTGTTTCTGCCTCCGAACTGTGGAAGCCAAACGCGAGCAGATAAAAGCAATTAGGGATAATAAAAGAGTTTTTACTGAATCCACGAAACGTCATAACTATACGGTTGTACACAGAAGAAATGTAAATTGCGAGTCAGAAACTTGGCGAAAAACTGAAACACTCGACGAAAAAGATTATTTTTCAAGACAAGGTGCTCTGCTTTTTTGTCGCGTTTTCCAGCGATCTCCAAAGAGTCTGAACAGCGAAGCTACCAGTTATTTCTAACTCCAATCGTAATATAGTTTGCTTTATTAGTATAAGCAGTAGATGGATGTATAGTGCAGTATATACGAACGAGGACTTTCAAATAAAACTTTGTACTTTTTTAACGACTTCGACCTCGACGCAAACGATTCGTGACCCTTCGAAAGACGAAAATGATTGGATCCAAAGCAAATTCGTATCTCGATTGAAGGCTCTGGGCGGTGACGCAATTGGAAGCACATCGCTCGTGTATCTTAATTGATTCGAACAAAAATGGATGAGATTTCTTAGATAATCCTTGAGAAAATCATCATTGAAGGAGAGGAAGGAGCAGAGAAAACTGACGTTCCTGTGAGGTCGTTTACGATGAAAAATATACAAAGTAGACTGCAATAACTTTCTTCCTAATATAATAATTGTGCTAGAATATTTCGTGAGCATGCCGGTGCTTATGTAGCCTTGGCATTAAAATTTAACCAATGACTGCTCATGTCAGGCACGGTGGTGTCGGTATTTTAACTAACAAAGTAAGGCCACGCGAGACCAAACGTTTCGATAATTGGAATGAATTCGAAAAGCGCCGACACGTGGCATAGCCGACATTCATGCATAATTAACGCTAATTAACCTTAATCTGCCCGAAATATTAGGAAATATTATGTCACGTGCAACTTCGTTAAACGGTCGCAATTAATCAAATGCAATCTATTACTTCTGCCAGTTGAGTTCTCGTTGATGTTTATACGAATATCATAAGTGTAACGTAAAATATTAATCGCGGTGTATAAAGTAAACATTGGACACATCGCGTATCTTTTGAAATATAATGTTGCAATGCGAGTGAAACTAAACGCCAGGAAAATATTATTCGTATTTATTACAGTCTCTGCTTGAAGAGATTCAAGCTCTTTGGTGTGTACGCGTGTGCTATTATACTCCTCTGACTACTCTGTTTCTCTTTCGCCCACAACACTCGTAAAAACCATATCGACCAGAAAGACGAACGGTCGTTTAAACTTGGTAAGCACTTAAAACGTCGACGAGGTATTATTAAATAGGGCATTAAATTAAACACACATAACGCCTGGCTCCAACGTTTTGGTTAAATGAATTATAGCACACACACTTATATATATATATATATATATATTTATATAGTCATGCGTTTGAGTGTGATATTATAAATATATACATCAATTTCATTAACGATAATCCAATGTATACCATTTTCACGGTCCATCTCTCTCTACCTGAATGTAAATTGTGCTTACCAACATTATATTATCATGTTACTTATTAATGATGCTGGTCGTCTTCGTACCGTTTGGTAAAATTATTTCAGGATGACGTAGGTTGTAAAATGAAGGAAAAAAGATTAACGATGAAACGGAACGCGGAAATTTTAAACGTCTACGTTATTATATAGCATTGCTCAATTCTTCGGTAAATATTTCTAATCTTGGCAAGCGACGAAAGAACGGGAGTGCTGAATTGTTTTATTCAAAATTAATACACACAAAATCTTAGATAAAATAATTAATATATATACGCATACATATATATCGCGAAGAAATCTATATATAACGATCGAGAAATATAATTGTAAAGCGCTTTACAGCATAGAGCAAAAAGTATTTTCCAATTGATGCGAATAGATTAGTTAATAACATACTTAGTTCGTGATTAGTGGTCGTTGAATAAACAAGTAGGTAAATGAGATGATAACAGAAAAAAGGAAGGAGAAAAAAGTAGAAGAAACGATTAGTCAGATTGAGAGGCGAGTAAGACAAAGGCACTTTTGAGCTTCCTCAAACGAATCATTGAGATGCGGCAAGGCCGAATCGAAGAAGGAGCAGGAAAAAATAGCCTTATGGTGGGGATAAGCTTTTTGTTGTCTGCGAGTTCAAGTGCACTGCTAAACTGTCCTTTATACTCCTACCATTTATTCCTTGGCAGCCTGTTTGATGCGCACGTGACAAAGTTACCTAATCACATTGATACTTCAGCTACTTCGATATAAATGTATATGTATACCACACTGATTAGCTCACCCTGTATATAATGCCTTATACTCCAAATCTTACACCTATTCACTCTGCTGCAGTCTCACCCGCAGCAACATAAATACGAATGCGTGTCATTCGGCCTTAATTATAGTAATCGTATTCATGAAATTTGCTTTGTTTCCATTGCAAAATATATAATCATGCAATATTAATAATAATTTTTTCAAAATCGAGTCGAATCTTTCGTTCTTTATAACGCTTGCGAATCTGCAGGAATAAATTATCTAACGCGACGAAATCCTCGATGAAGCTATAGGAGTTTAGGTATAAACATCGATCATTGGAGCAAATCCTCGAGATGATAAATTTCAATGAAGAAAAGTATGATTGTCCGATCGCAAGAAAAAGACGACAACTTTTTATCAGTTTCTCTCCTTAGTAAACCACAAATCGGCGAATGCGAGTCTTCCTATTCTTACGTGTTACAAATCCAACCTTATAGAGTTTCGACGAAATCGCATTTAAATCCATTTAATTATTATTATTTCAATAAAAACTTACGAGAGAGGTTTATAACCATGCCTCGTCGTTTATTACCGATAGTATCGGTTGGTAGAGTTGAGAAGGAACAAAATTATCGTAGATCTTTAATAGCAACTTGGAGAATGGAATATCGATCGAATTGCTCGAAACTATAAGCAATTTGACTTGAGAATTGTCAATCAATGCTTCAGCGGATTGGAGGGTAGTATTATTTGTTGCAAGATTGAAGGAGGCATCATCGATCGGCTATTTACCCGAGTTCAGGCATCTTCATAACGTCATGAATCATTCCAGCTACGATTCCTTGCCTTGATAACGACTTGGATGAATTATTGATGAACCGTTTCAATCTATTTGAATGGAACAATACAAAAGCACGTCGAAACCCATCGATTTCCTCTAATTTTGACAGTCGTATGATTTTTTTGCCCACTTACATATATAATTTTCATATATGGATCGACGCGAGACGAAGGCTCGCCTGGTTTTTAACAGTGGTTTTAAAATGACGAAAAAATGATGTTTTTGTATAGCGATAGGCTGGCTGAAGAATCGATCGATAGGCGAAGGAGATCTGAATAAAAGTTGGATCTGGATCTATCGGTCCGAATGAATTAAGGTCTGGTAAAAACGTGAGAGCGTGTATTATTGCGAAACTGAGATCTATCGATTCGATTGTTAAAGCGGAACCAGTTAGTGAGGTTTTCAAGGACGCCGAAAGAAAACCACGTATAAGATGTTAGAGGTGAGCGAGCAGATAAGAATACAGGTCGATCCTAGTAGTACAGTCACTATCGATTCGATTGGTAGAGGAAGTCGGCACGCCAGATTTTCTTGAATAAATTTTCAAGTGGTCACCTTCAGCAACACCTTCAACTCGCTCGCAGCGAGCAGAAATCCTCCTTCAATCCCTATACACGTATTATACAAATATATTCTCAACGAATAAATCAAACATTCTGACGTAAACGCGCAATTTCATACTCGCCATTTTATTATATCACCTACCTTTTCTTTACACCTATATAGAACTTTACTATAGACTCTTCTAATATGCTATTTTCTTGGTGTAACGTTTCACATCTTCGCATAAACCAAGCCTTGTCTATCTGTCCTCTCTCTCTCTCTCTCTCTCTCTCTCTCTTTAATAATAATCTATAGCTGTTCCTGGAATTGTAGGGCTTTCCAGTAAGCGATACAACTTCACCCTGGCAAATTGTTCAAGAATCAATTTTATTGAAACGTTGACTTTTATTGAAAACTATGATAGGCATTTGTTAAACGAAAGTAAATAATATAGGTTAATTTGTCTAATTTATCTTTGTCGTTTATTTTTATTCGTTCTCTTAAAGAGTGAACCAAAGTTTTATAGATGTGTTTTATTTTTGTACGATTAGCAAGTAGAAATGACTTACAAAATTATTGGTGATCGAAATGATTGAAGTATATATTAGTAATTTTTTCCTTCGTTCTCATTGAATTACCAAGTTTTACTTTACTAAGAAAAAAGCTATTTGAGAAGCTAATTTGAAAATCGATAGCTCTACAGTAGCATGATATATTGCCTATTTTGAGTCACGTTTTTGATATGGAAAAGTCATTAAATTATTTTGGAGCCTTTAGAACTACATCAACTTTTTTCGTAGCAACCTGATTTCTGAAAGTAGGTTGGTCGAATTTCTTGAAAGTTTTAAGATAAAGGAAACCAGTGCTTGAATTGGCAATGTAAGACTCCTCTATCGTGAAATTAGCTCTCAGCAATCATCACTCGCCCTTTTGTCTGTAGTAATTGCAGGAAAATAATTAATCACCGACCCTTGCCAATGAGAGTGTAAATAATGGCGCAAGTGACAACGCATGCATTTGTAGAATGGATAACCGCTTTTATAATACCACTTACGTTAATCTACGCATTACAAGTGTTCCCATTCTGTTTCAATTAGAGTTTAATTTTATTCAGAAATTTGTAAATTCTCTCAAAAGATGTGATTTACTGTGAGTCAGGTTGAAAAGATTATGCAGATTTCTGTTAAATGCAAATATAGTTACTGAGACTAGATTTTGTTAAATATTTTGTAACGATGACCATTCAGTCGTATATGTATATACTACAGCTGTTGATAAGGCAGAGTTATATATGAAGTAGAGTTACGTAATTTGTGGCAAGGATAATCGAATTTTTTGTTCGATTCATAGAGCAAAAACTTCATTAAAACCCGACTAAATGAAAAAAGAGGGAGGTGTGCGTTGCACAGTAGAACCAGCTGGAAGAATAAGCTCGTCATATTTTCCAGGCACGAAGTTAACGTCAGGTGCCATTTTCAAGGAGCATTTGCATAACCAAAAGGACAAAAGAGTCAAAATGAGCACGTGCTTGCTTGATTCCTTCCAGATTGCTTCCGACTGATCAAAATAAAAATTACAAGTACGTTTCCTGTTTTCACATGTGGTCAGAATCCTTCACTAGGTCGACAAAAAATCGTACAATTCTATCGGTGGATATGGAAATCTTTAAGGAGTGGTATGTATTAATAAAATAAATTTAAAGTAATTTTCATCCTGAGACCTGCATTACGTAAGAGATACGCAATCGCAGACAGGAGAACCTTTTTCACTCTAAAATCTCGCGCTTGGTCTAAAATTGCATTTTTCCACAAGAGAAAAAACAACTTTTAGAAATTTTGAAATATGAAAAGTGCTTTGCATGTTAATCGAGAGGAAAGATTCGACTTTTTTTGGCATCAAGTGGCCCAGTTAGTATCTGCTGTAGGATCGATTAGGTTCGGGGAGTTTTTTTTTTCTAGGTAGAAGAGCAGCATGGAACTTTTAATCAGGCAGTGTGACAGAGGTGAGAAGTAACGGACGAGAGGATGAAAAAAAAGGTGGACGGATGAGCGAAACGGGGCAGAAAGCAGGTCCGAGATTGACGTACTGTTTGCTTAGAACCGGAGTGTGTTTGGCACACAAAAACTGTTCTCCCTCTTTTTTTGCATGAGGTCAATAAAATCTCACCAAATACCTCTCGCCAGCTCATATGTCGAATTTCCTACGGTCTTTCGTCCCCTTTCATAAACTTGAGCTTCTTACTTCAAGATTTTCCTGCCTCACTATTTTTCACTCTATTAAAAACTTTTTTCAAGTTTTTTCTTTCATTATATACTATATATATATATTTACTCCAATAAATTATTAATTCATATCCAAAATATAATTCCAATAATATGAATTGATTTTTCTGAGTTGAATATATAGTCAATAATTTTTAATAGTAGTGCAAGATTGTATTAAATCACTTTAAATAGCCTAGCCCTAATAATACATTAGCCTCAGTCTCTAAATAGTTTTCTAGACAGAATTTGTAATAGCGATGAGGTCTATATATAGTGCAGAAAAGAAAATTCACTTGGGATTAAAAAGTATTATATCGATTGCACGATGGTACGATTCTTGTCGAAAAATTCATAACCTTCTAAAAGTGAAACAAGAACTATTAAAGCAGGTGTTTTCTACTCGCTTCGTTAAATTAATGGTATATAAGGAGACTCCCTATTTTTACTATAATTAATAATATATCGCAAAATTGTGAATTTTTTATTTAATAGGACATGTCATGCAGTTTAACATAAAAATTCGTTGGTAATTTTGTTAGAGGAGATAAAGCTATGGGTTGGAAAATGATCAACTGGGTTAATACACTAATTAAGAAGATGATGAACGAAACACGTATAGCTGTAAGCGTTATTCAGCAATATAATTGAAACTTGGAGAAATGGAAGCTACGCATCCAATTCACTCATACGTAGTTCCATATTGTATAGAGCCCTTTTGCTTGCTCTTTGCATTATGAAACACTTTAGTTAGTATTTCTCATCATTTGCGCATGAGATGACATCTAGCATCGTTTATTCGCGCGTATATGTACATCATTTTCCAGTGGCTTAAAAGTAAATAGAAAAGTCAGAATTTACTCGTAGAATAAATCGGCTTTATAAATTTCTAAAAAGTTGGAACATTTTATTCAATATGAAAAGGAAAACATTAAATAAAGAATTTAGATAATATTTATGAAACGAGCTCACGTTCTTGTTACGCCATAAATATTTCATCAGGATCAATAACTTTTATGAGCAAATGCCTTGGAATGTATAAATAATCGAAGATCGCATTGATACAGTTGACACAAATCTAAAAGTAATTTTGCTATTTAACTATATTGATTTATTTACGAGCGAATCATTGATTTATATATCTGGGTAAACAATCGTGTCAACTACAACGTTATATATCATTTCCTTTGTTGCAAAAAACGACTCGCCAGAACTTCGTTAAATATTTCACGTGATATGTTTGATATATTCACGCGTGGAAATTTTTCTGGAGAGGTTTTTTCCAGCAGCAAAGAGAAATTATTGCTACGCGAAGCAGTATTTGTTTTTTCTTCTGCTTCTTTTTCAGTCGGCTGGCATCTTTAATTCGTGAAACGGATGTTCGCAAAATTAATGAATGATGTCGTGCTCTGTCCTCTAGTTTTACGTTGGTCAGCTTACAAATATTGGAAGGAAGGTCATCGGCAAGTGTACGTATTTCATGAAAAAAATTCGATTCTTCATAATTCTGGTTTTTAAGGTAGACGCGACACTGAGAATATTAAACATTTCCAATATCAATTCATAAAAGTTTCATTAGAGATCGGTGAAGATCGCTTGAAAGGGATGACCGTGAGAGTTTGACAAAAGTTTGAAGAAAAATTTATAGGACGAAGCCATAAATTATAGACTCTTTGTAGTATGTGTATGAAATAAAATTGTGTAAAAATATTGCCGGGCTAGTATTAAAGGGGATTGCGCCTGCATAATAGAGCGAGGAGAGAATAAATGCAATGAAAATCACTTTGCTTTCGAGCTTTCGAATCAAACGAATTCGTCCAATTTCGTCAAGCATTAACTTCTTCTTATTTCTTCAAGCTATAATTTCGTCTCATTTTGTCAATTAAACGTGACGTGCAATTTCCTCAATTAGCGATATCCTTTTAAATTTTCTTATCAATTGCTTGATTCGATTCTTGGAAGCTCCATGGATTGACATTTTCCATTCTCATCGTGGAGGATTAGAAGTTGGTGAGAGAGATTTCTCAAGTGTAACACGGAATATCATATCCATCAGGTCTGTGAAACTGTTGAATGAATATTATCGATCTGCATCCGCCCACTATACATTTCCGCTTATGTAATTCGCAATAAGCGAGACGTAAAAGCACTCATCCAAAACGAAATTTTTCACGTTAAGCTGACGTTCCGACGAGGACCCAATAAAAATTAATGATTAGCGATTCACGGACACGATGCACGAGATCAAAATCATTGGACTTGATATTTGCTGGTTTTAAACTTTCATGCAAAAGTCACGCGATTCTTAATTGCCAATAATATAAATGATCATTTGTCTAACACTACTGACCTAAATAAGTCGTTGCAATGATAATTATTATGCCAAGGATTAATTAGCACACATGTTTTCCCCATTTTCCAAACGTGCTTTGCACACTTAATTGATTTGTCGAAACACCACTCTTTATATACTTATATCTCTTTCTTATAATTTATACGATTTTATCTCTTAAACGAATCATTTTACTAAGATCTCTAGAATTCCGAGAAAAATTAGGAGCTAATTTTTCGCTTCCTTCTCTCAACAGGCTAGTTACTTATCTAACCTCGAGAATAATTTCTTCGTCTTCGTATAATTAGTTTTCCATAATTCGTTCAATTAATCCACTCAGACCTGCCTTTAAATTAAGCAGAGAGTAGAGAGATAATTTCTTTCAAGCGGCTTATTCGTCCGGCAGGCAAAGTGTTTATAAAATAGTGTGTGCTTTGCACAATTGTTTGCTGCAAAAATGAAAGATTAATTCAACAAAGGTTGCTTATACTTTTTTGTTGTTGTTTCAATTACTTAAAAATGAATAATCGATCAATGTTTTGCGTAATTCACTTTCACCGAGAGTCTTGTCAGGGGATAAAATTCAGTAGTTTGCCTGGCAAACAAACGATTGAAGTTTTGCGCGATAGGGATTCCGGGGGTTATTAAATTCCATTCGAGCCATAATGGATCTTGGTAGTTTGCGCATTACGTAAAAGAGCAGTTTATAGTGAAGGGAGGACTTTGCGAGTCAACTGGTTTATGCATGAAAGTAGTTGGCTACAATTTGTTATGCAATCGCCTTTCGGACTTTAAAAGGGACGTGCGTTCGTTAAACAAGCCTGTAACACGAGCTACGCGGAGATTGCAACTAATTTTCCTAATTCATTTTGTTGTTTCGCCATGGCCGCCTCCGCCGAAACGGAATTCCGCCAGCTCCTCTTCTTATAAGATTTGCGTTCTTTCCAACGAAATCATTGGATTCGCTGCAGGTTTGCACCAAGCTCTCGCAAAATTGGCATTAAGCACGAGCGGCTCTAATAATTAATGATGAAAATATGCAAACTTTGTGATTTTTCACTAATATCGGCCTATCCGATCTTAGTCCCAGGCTTAAAATAGTCTTATTTAAGTGCTTTAGCTGCATGCATTAAAAGCTATCACTGAATAATCTATCCGGCCATTGTAATTTTAAATTTATTAATAATACCAGATACAGCTGCATGAATTTTACTCCAAATTGCTTATAAGCAGAAGCTATACAAAAATGATCGCAATGCAGCAAAGCATATCACAAAACTTTCAGTTCTTCTTGCTTACGGTTTTAAGAATTCGTTTCAACAGGGACTACAAGATTTTTCCTCAAAGTTTCTTTCATCTCTCTTTCGATGAATTCTATTCTCTCCATAGACTTTACATTATATCGCGAATTCTTATGTGTTACGATGATATAGTTACTGCAAATAACAGAAAATCTCCAAGAGGCAATTTGCAAATAATCAACAAGATAAGATCTCATTTGCACTTGCCAAATCTCCTCTTACTGGAATTTTTTTTTTCTCAATAAGAGATTTCATAAAAGATTAATTTTATCAGTGAATTCTATTAATAGCGATTGGGTAATGCAATATATCTGCATGAGAAATGTTGCTTTACAAAATAAACAATTAATTTGCTCGATTGAACTTTTAGCAATAATTTACGTCGCACGAATTCCAATTAAATAAGTTAAATTCCAAGGTGACGAAATTGGCGGGAAATCTAGAATGTAAAGGAAGGACGTAATTATTCTTAAAAGAATCAATTTCAATCTTAGCATAGAAATGTAAATGTAGAAAACTGAAAACGAAATTACAGAGATTCAATAGAATCATGAAACTTCAATGAAAGTCGTATAAGATTTAACAAACTTCAGGGGACACTTTTTTCCAGCACTCGATTTCGAGAGTTCTTAATAGCGTTTTATGTGGATATAAAGACTTTTATTGTCAGTTACATCATTATGGAATTTCAAATTTCTTCTTTATACAAATATATTCAGCAATTTCGTGCAATTTCCGTAAATCAACCGTATCAGTGACTCGAGTTGTACGATGAAAACGATTTGCGATGTGTTTGTACAAAAGCTTAAATCGTGAAAAATTCGAGATGTTCGCTTTCGTTTAGTTTAGAGTAGTTAATTTGTTTATACAGCTTCTTTCTCTTAATAATAAATCGATATTATATCGTATGAAAGTTAAAGTTTACTTTTGTAGACTCTATTGGAAATACCTTAGACTTACGGACGGAGCTTATTATCCTTTTAGTGCACTTATTAGATCCTTGTGCTTGACTTTACCGAGAAAAACAAGCTACAGAGACGATTAGCACTTCACTCATCGCCGACTAACCTTGCACTAAACTGCATCATCTCGTTCATCCCGCGATAACAAAACTTGACAATGTATAGTTATGTTTTAAAAGCCCTGCAGCATTTAACCAGAGCATGCAGTGGGTCATTAACGGTGCTCCAATTTTAATCGCAGTCAGCTACGTTAGCCTTACCTTGTGCAGTCAGACTTAAATAAAAGGAAACGAAAAAACTTGTGTCCAATCAAAGAAAAATCCTTCTAAACGTTCTAAAACGATAATCCCTCAAAATTTATGTACTATGCAACGTGCTCCTATGCTATATAAAAAAAAAACATTAGTTAAAAGCCGACTCAAAAAGCACCGAAATAATGTATTCAAGAAATTATATTTAATATTATTGGTCATAAGCACTGAGTAAACAATTTATCTGTTATAACTCAAAAACGTTAAACTCTAAAATATTATTCAGTACACTCTATTCATCAGTGTGATTTTAATGACTCGTGGTTTTTGTTTATTCAAAATTTACGATGATGTTGTGGCCTATAGATTGTTGGTAAGCATAATGGCATCGATGTGGAGAGTAACAGAAACAGAGAGAGAGAGAGAGAGAGAGAGAGAGAGAGAGTGATACGGGAGGGGGCGAGTCCATTGTGCGAAACCCACGAAGATGGAGGTAACGTAATGAAACTAACTGGCTAGGTCTGACCAATTAACTGACCGAGGCACGGCATAATATTCAATGTACACCGTCGCGCCTTCCGTCGTTCACGTGGTCGATTTCAGTCTAGAATGTAGAGTTACACGAAAGTCCTCGGCCAAATAACAAATGTTATTGCCTCCACGAAGATTCCGGTACAGAACCCTTCTCATCCTGTTTATATTTGCCCGTTTTCTCGCATTCAGGATCACAGCTGGATTCCCACTCCAATTTCATACTATATATAAATAGAAATCTTTTGCAATGTTTCAATTGTTATTTGAAACGATTTATCTTCCAGTAATACATTAGATTTTTATGATTGTAACGAATGGACGTGATACAAGTTAATTTTTAGGAGTCGATGTAGAGTAAATCGGTTAACCTCAGCTTTCGTGCTACTGCGAATATAATTAAAGGATTTTCGACAGTTTCGTAAACGAGACCCTCACACTGTCATTGATAGTTATATTAATAATTTTGTATCGATAGTCCCCTTTTTCGCTAAGTAAATAGTCGGATCATAACCTAGTTTGTTCTACTTGTTTCGTATCGTCCGAATATAACTGCATATTTCTACTGATATTCCATGCGGCGGAACATTGATTCCATTCTGACACCTATTCGTCTAATTTATTCATCTAAAATGTATATTTTATTGGAATTATACTAATGAATATTTTACGTGAATTAATATACTTAAAGTTTAATCATTTTCATAATTGATATATTATCGTTATTCAATTATTCTTTAATTACCTATTCAATCAGAATAGTTGTACAGTCCGGCGGAGAAAGAGATTAAAAGAAGTGTATATATAAACATAATGAATAGTACAAAGGGAAAGGATTTCATTCATCAATTTTATATTGTTTGTTTTACTGCTTGAAAAGAGCATTTTAAAACAACAGGAAGTATATACATATAGAGTATATGCAGTATACAGTATAATAAGCTGGGATTATTGTAGAAGCAAGCAGAAACCAGCTATAAAATGTCTCTCGATTCCGCTCCAAAAAGTTTAATTCTTTGCTCGTCCCTTCTAATCTTCGTGGTATAGCAATATTTCATTCGTATCGATCCCTGCCTCGTCGAACATTCATATTTTAACTCTTTTGGGCTCGTTCGTGACGCTTTGCTCGCACGTTGAAATTTACTGTCACGAATTACAACGACAACGAAGCAGCACGAACGACGAAACAAAAACAAAATACATAAACTAAAGTTACCAGCTAACTACAGGGTGTGAGGGCCAACGGTTGAAGTTTCTTTCAGCTTTTCACAATTTCTCGTTATCCCATGGAAATACGGTCTTTTTCCTATGTTTCATTGAAGTTTGGGCCGAAATTTGGAAATACAGAGCAAACGAAAAAGCTCGATCTAATTTGTTATGTCTACAAAAATCTACATTGTTATACGCTATATATATATATATATATATATATGTTGCGAAAAATCGATTGCAGCAGCGATTATAAAATCAATTAGTCGCTTACGACATCGAGTGAAGTCAGGAGGTTCAATAATAACTTCCTCCTGTTATTTATAGACAGGACGAGCTTCTAAAAATTTAAGATCGTCAAAGCTCATGGAAATATTTAGAATTAGCACAAGGTCTTTTGAAAGAAAGTTGTGCTACAGAGTTGGAGGATTAACTGGTAGTTTGCGGAGAAAATTATAGTAGAGTCTCTGGGAAAAAGTCGAAGGGCTGAGAGATTCTCCCGAAGAATCGGGCCTTTGGACGGATTTTCTAGTACTGCTAGCGAGGGTGGGGGTGCAGGAAGGCTTAAGTATGTTTCGGGTGGCGTGAATTTACCGAGATTGCGCGCCACCGTAGGATTCCAGCGCGCAAATAGCGAGTGGAAGGAACGACGGTCGGCGGCTCGTCCGACAACTTCAGTTCTTCCCGCGCTCAGCTAGAGTGACCATCGAATTTCGGGGTGAAGTATTTTCACAACACCGGTGAGTTTCTGTCCTATCAGTTATTTATGCTTATCCTAAGAGCTCCGGTAATCCTTGTCGCGTTCGCAACGTTCGCTGAGACATATATACCCAATAAAGCAATCGCGCCTCGATCTGAAATCGCGTCGATGAACGAAACATTTATTCCTATATCTATATATAGATGCATTCGAGTGACAACGTTAATTTTATCAACCATGAAAAACAACCAGACGATTATAATAATAAAACTGAATGAATTTCGTAAAACGTATAGATATATATACGTTTTACTCGACGTTTCGATTCCTACGAGTTGCTGCTGCGCTTGATAAATGATAAAGCTCCGTTTGATAAAACGCCGACTCTTCGAGCAGTAGGTACTTGTATAAATATGCTGATAAAATCTAAAAAAGTCTGCTGAGATCAACGCACTCGCTGTGTTAAATAATCCAAGTATACTTTTGTGATAAGCTGGACTTTTAAAATTAGATGTTTTCTCTTTTCATTTTAAATCAATCACGTGCCATTTAGTTGTGCGGGCGGTAAAGCTACTATTGATTTTTTTCTATTTCAGCGAATGCAGCTTAGAATTTTGAGATGGGTGAGTTTATAGATAGAAAATGATAAAAAAAAAGGAACGTACATTATTGAAAAGTTGCGCCCAATGATGTTGAGTTTATCAACTAGAGAGTTTTCTTGTTATATATAGAAAATTCGTCAAACGATAGCTTTGAGTATATGCTTATGTTCATACCTGAGTTTTTTCATTGGAACTTTTTAAGGTAACTTGATTGGTCCAAAGAATAATGCACACGCTTCGTCCACGATGTGCTGCATATTAAATGTGAAATTTATGCATACAAAGCAGCTCAACTGTTCGCCCGAATAATTTGAGTATCCAACATTTTCGCGTAATACTTATTTATAAATTCTTTAGCGATAATTCATTGATAACATTGAATCGAAGAACAATAAATGAGTGTTAAATCATTATAGTAGATTTTATTGCAAGATAAAATTCATGATGATTCGCGTATTAGTACTCGTAAAATGGGAGCAGCGCGTAGCGCGTTGAAAATAAATCCGTGGGAAATTCGTGGAATATAGGATGCTGAGGTAATAACTAAAAGCTAATAGAGTTTTGAGAAAAATTACATTGTGTTGTTACACAAGCTTTATGGAAAAATGTAATATTAATCAAAAACAAACTGTGCATTCGAAATTTTAACAAACTAATTACAAGATCTAAATCAAACAGAAATTATATGGATTGATCTCACTGTGATTACCTGGCCATCTCGCTATTGAAACTTGATTTGTCTCGCTTTGCACTGAATTCCAATGCGCGTCGATCGATAATCATATTGTTCGCAAACATCCCTTATTTTATTGTCTCAGTATTTCTACTTATTATCTCTATAATTCTCAAGTGTAAAGTTTAATCGTACGATAAACATGTTACAATTCCATATAGTATATGTATACTTGTAAAACTAAAAAATTTTTCATCTTAAAAGCTACATTTTTCCATTAGACTGAAAGTTGTAACTCATTGTAATCGATGCTCTACAATGTATAGAAGAAAAATCCGTTTGAAGGAGGAATAAAGCAGTCATTATTAGTTTTTAAAGTTTAATAGATATTTTGCAAAAGTAAAAGGGAAGAATGAATTTAAGATTTAAAGGTGCGTGAATGTAATTAAAAAATATTAAGATATCAAAAGAGTAATTAATTTGGAATTTAATGAACTTGATATACCTATATAATACTGTATAATATGAGAGCAACCAGGCAAGCGTTAGTTACATTTTTAATTTAAATGATAATTAAGTTAAATTGTTTCGACCATATTTCGAAAGATTCAATAGGGATTTATTTTTCCATTTATACCTCGTATTTATTAGCTTCAGTAGCGTGTAAAAGCAAACGTTCCCGGTAATTTATTGGATCGGAACTTTTAGTGGATTAATCACTTTTGCTGGAAGAAACAATTACGAGGATAAAAGAGTAGAAACCAGAAAGGGAGAGAGAGAGAGAGAGAGAGAGAGAGTATTTAAAGAGGAGTTGACGATGGTGAGATTATTAGGAAAAGTCGAAAGGAATGGATGATAAAAGTTTTCCAGGATACTTTTCGATGAGCGAGAAGAAACATAATGAAGATACGAGGGGCAACAAGTAGAAACGAAAAGAGTCATAAAAATGGAATAACCGTCAGTGAGATAGAGAAGAATAAAAAATAATTAAAGAAGAGGGCAGCGTAAAAGGGATAAAGAAAAAAGTAGCATGAAGCACGAAGCTCGAAGGATGCGTCTAGGAAAATTACAAATTATGAGCATCCTTGTGTGCTGGATAAAAAGAGAGAGAGAGAGAGAGAGAGAGAGAGATATCTCTCAACAACGCCTTTGTTTCGAAAATTCACGTGGTGCAGCAATATTTTTATCATTTTTTCTCTTATATCCCTTTTGCCCAAGTCATTAGTCTTAAAAGCATTTTCCACCATCGCTCTTTAAGATGAAATCATCGTTTTGACATCAAAAGCTTAATTTGATTAAAAACGGTGGAATAATACAGCGATGAGAGGGGAGAAAGAAAAATCATAAATAGTTAATATTGATTTAGTTGGGAGAATTTGGTCAGAATCGCGTGTTGGAGAATCGAAAGATTTGAAAATGTATAACAATAATAAGCTATCGACGAAAAAGTAAGTCACGAATCTCTCTGTGGTATTCTTTCCCTACAGCCTATCGTCGACTGATAAATCATGTTTGCTGTATTTTTTCTACTATTGTCGGGTGCAAAAGAGGTAGAAGCTATGGTTCAATGCCACTAGCACGATTTTTCTAGCGAAAGTCAATAAAGCAGAGCTCCCTGTTGCGCTCCATGCTTCGCTCTATATAACCTCACGACTCACGTTCGCTTCGGTAACATCAATCATTTAATGTAGGATGTCAGTTAAAATACGTAAATTGATTATGTTTACCGAGTAGTAGGAATGAAATGAATGAGCGATTTCTCGATGCGGGAAGTAGCATTTCCAAGAGGAAGAATGAAAATTTGCGTTGTTTGAGATTTGTATTGTGACGTAAAATCAATCGAGTCTCACTCTTCCAAGTACGCATCGGTGCGAAATCTTGTTATTTTTACCATTTGACAGAATCCCAGCTAAATTTCGATTATTAAAATATATGAAAATAAAGCGGCATGTGTCGATAGGATGCCATTTACACGCCTGCCAATCATCCTTGACGTTTTAACGACCTGGCGTTTTTTATTCACGTTATAGCTTAACGTAAAACATTTAGGCCGAGGAAATATAAATCGATCTCTTGGCAACATCTGTTCATTCTTTAAAAAATCCTATACCAAGCTTAAACTCTAAATGTTATTCGACAGTCGTTTTATTTCGCTCGAGGGAATTAATAAAATAGAAAATTTAATTTTCACAGTTTCGGGGTATTTTAACTATTAAGATTTAATTTTATCTTGTTGTTACGTATAAAAAGCGAAATGCGAAGGCGAAAAGAAATAATAATAATACGGAGATTAAGTTATGTCACTCATCCAGTCCAACTTGGCAAAAGAAAGTTAGATAAAAAGCTTTAATTTATGTGTTAGTATTGAGAAAAATGAGGTTAATATAAAAGCTTGGAGAAATAAAGTCTTCTTAAATTATTTTTAATTGACTTTCAGATTCTTTAAAAGCTTCTCTTTTTATTACAGTTTACAAAGCAATTTGGCTGTATTAAATCAAATTAGATGAATCTCTTTTCTCAAATACTGCATGTTGGTTTACAAGAAACGTTGGAGCTTATTCGCTATAATTACATTTTCCAAACTTGTCATATTATTATTAGCCATTATTAGATGCTACTATATAAATCTAACAAATAATGACTGAAACTTCGGAGAATACTTTACTAATTTCAGTGAATCCCCTCGAGTATTTCTCTGCTACGTTATAATTACTTAATCGAATTAACTAATTAAGCTGCCTAATAAACATCGTATGTAAGTTAAACACATATATATTTTGTAAAACTGTGTGTGTTTTGTAACTTTATATTTACTTGATACGCTATTAATAAACGTTCGTCAAATTTGGTCTTCAGTGACGCAATACTGTAAAATGAATTTATCAGGGAACGACCTGATAACACAGTCAGTTAATAATAAGATACTGACAGGTAATTAAATTTGCAATTAAAATTGTCTGCTTGTGAGAGGAACGAAGTTTCGCGAAGCCTTGTCACCGAGTCGTGCAAATAAGATTTCAATTCTACCGAAATATAATCATAATTGTATTCAAGCATGATGCATCTGATCGCGAAAATAAAGCTTAGTATCTTTAAACGCTTGGTTACTTTCCACGCTTAGCAGTCAAAGTAAAATACTAGGTTGCATCTGTTTATCGATGAAAATTTTCATCGGGTTTAACAGCGAGAGCGGTCGTCACTGTAAATAGAAATCCTTTTTGGTCACTATTGTCTCTTTAAATAATTGGAAAACTATATGAATACGCGCGTGGTAAAATAGCATATATACACGTATATACACATATATATATAAAGACATCAAATTCATTCCACCAAAAGGTTCCTGCAATCTCATTTAATATCGTTTTCTGAAAATTTAGTTGAGAGTCTCCATGGAAACCAGCTCAACTTTTGTTAATTAAACATTGAGCTTGGCCTGTTTTACGTCACATCGTTATATGTCCTAGTCAGTTTGGCAAGCAATCAAATTGCGTAATAATATCTCGCTGTGCGCTTGATTACATTTTAAGGATGACAAAATCAATTCATGCCTTGAGATTAGAATTCTCCTCTGAATCTCATCTAGTCGATAGGAGTATAGTAGGTTAATTGCAGTATATTAAAAAGTACATTAGTTCAGAGGTAATCGTGCACAATCTGCTTGGTTGCTATTTATTCCACGCTATTGTGCATTGTCGTGTGATGCATGACGCGCGCGTGTGTATCTTTATATATATATATATATATATATATAGGTGGGAAACGCATCAGCTTGAAGAGCAACGCAAGTCCGCGTGAGAAGAACCTTTTCAGAAAAGACCAAACGAAAGAACGTACTATCCAATCTCGGCGAAAGCACAAGTATCATGGCTGAATCGTGAAAACCAGGTCAAGAAGCTGCGATGCTCTTCCTTTCCAAGGCTACAGTCGATTTTTGCCTGCCCTCCAAACGATTCGTGTCGTGTGTCAAAGGGATTTCTGGCATACTTTAACCACTTCCGGTACCATCAACAGTGTCCCGATACAAAGCTGGATTTTCCAACGGAAAATCACTCGTATATACGGATTCGCCAATTTTAGCACCGCAACTCGAGCTTTCTCGTGATTTACACAATTTTCCAGAAAATATTGCAAGGATATATCGTGAAATATGTATAGTGCTAAACACGTGCTGTAATTACAAAGAATCGACAAGAAATTGAACAGTTAGCCAAGAAAATCAACTTGGTGGAATTGTTTTCTCGTGAAAATTGCCCACTGCCCGAGACTTTGGAAACTCTGTGAACTTTGCCTTATCGATTTATACGCTGCTTCCATGTGATATATTCTCTATGAATGCTCGCTTATATATACACTTTCCTCACAAATTTTCTTTTACTATAGGAAGGAAAAATTTGCTCATCTGCTCCTAGTCAGTTTCTTTTTCCTCGTTTTATGCTCTGCATTCAACCCGACTGTATTGTATATATTATTGCTTTGATTTCCTTGAAAATATATAAGAAGGGAGATTTTAACTTGGCAGCTAGTGCTATAGAATCTCTTTTCTCGCGGCAAGTTTATAACGAACGTTCGAATATTGCTGTTGCAACGGCTCAAGGCTTAGCCCATAAATTGTGTTTTTTTTTTCAACTTCCGGAAGGCTTGGTGTAATACCGTTAGTAAAAATCATCTACTATTTCATGAAAAAAAAGGAAGAAAATTATTATTAACGGGAAGCATTAATTTTTACTTTTATTTATACCATTCGAGAGTATATATATATATATATATATATATATACCTGTGCATGCGTTTTTGCTCGTTATACGATTATCGATCAAATCCTCTTAATGACAATTTGCTTCTTTATGATTCTCGTTGATAGCGACGTCTCGTAATTTAAATTTCTGGACGATTCCGAGAGTAACGACCGGATTGCGTGAGATTGGTTGCGTTTCTTGGGACTATACTTGCCATCATCGAGGAATCGGCTCATCTAAGAAGATAAGCCGAATACACCTAGCAAATGCGGCCCCATTCGATTAGGAATCACCAAGATTAATTAGAACTCGGCCAATGAGACTCTATGGAAGCAAATTTGTGGGCGTGTAATGTAGTAGAAATTGTAGAGAAATAGAGAATATGGTATTACCGCGGGTTCTTACGGCTCTGTGTACTTTCAGATCGAGTGTGAAGAGGATGGCAGAAGAGCAGCCAAGTTACAAGCTGATTTACTTCAACGCTCGAGGTCGGGCTGAGCACATTCGTTATATCTTTGCCTACGCTGGGATCAACTACGTCGACGAGAGGATCACCAAGGAAGAATGGCCCGAACTCAAGAAATGTGAGACACTCTCCTGAAAATCTCTTATTATTATTATCATTGTCATTCGCGCATCAATTTATTTTTCCATCACCAATCCGATCTATCTCCTATATCGCATTTTGTCGATGATTTTATCAGTAGGGACGTGCATTTGCTCCATCTCTCTCGCGTCTACAGCCTATTACTTTTTCTTTATATATGTATATGTGGGAATTAATGTTGTGCACACTGGATTTTAATAGCAATGCCATACGGAGTGCTCCCAGTTCTCGAAGTAGACGGGAAACCAATAACCCAAAGTAATGCGGTTGCGAGGTATTTGGCACGCAAACACAATCTTGTTGGAAGGGACGAATGGGAATCGATGTTATGCGACGTTTTGGTCGATACACTCGGAGACTTGAAACAATGTGAGCTTTCCAAGATTATTCTCGATTTATCGCCGATCCTTTCTATATATGTACAGTATACCAGGACGAGAGTTGTTACGTATACAGCGATGCTTTAATTATACTCGTACTGATTCGGGTTTTCTTTAATGAAATTGCACAGTCATCTCGCAGTACCGAACGGAGGAGGACCCGCTGAAGAAGGAAGAGAAGAAGCTGAAGCTCCTGAAAGAAACGATACCATTCTATCTGAACAAATTTGAACAAACCGTAGCGAGGAACGAAGGGTACGCGGTAGGCTCGACGGTAAGTGCCGTATACCAAAATTCAATTTTCCACAATACATTGTTGTTGGTGAAAAAAGATATATATTTGTCAATGCTTGCCGTAAGAGTGAAGGAGAGAACTTTATTAGCATATACATGCTTGAGGCGAGGTTGCGTTTTGAAGAGATTCGTTAGTCGATGTTTTGATCCTGTAATCTTTTACAGACTACGTGGACGGACTTCGTGTTTGCAGTTGCATTGGAAAACTTCGAGCAAATTTTCGGCTTGACGGCACTAGAGAGCTATCCAGCGCTTCGAGGATTGAAAAAGCGTGTACACGAAATTCCTGCCATAGTTGATTGGCTTGCTAAGCGGCCACAAACGGAATTCTAAGTAATCTCCACATCTGAATTTCTCTCGTCGAGTCTCTGTATGTGTGAGCACCGTTAGTAGGAATAACGAATAACATGAGAAATGTTCGCTTGATATATTCGGAGAAATATTTGCTTCCTCCAAAATTACGCCTTTTCCCCCACGTTTCATCCAAAGTATTTTATTTTCTTGTATGCGAGTTATCGGAACTATTTATACAGAATCATGCTATGGGCTAAGCTTTAATTGAACGCTGAATTTTGTTGAACCTTTCAGGAGAGTTTTCACTGTGTACTAATGATCGAAGAGCGAATATTTCTCCCTCGTTTATACGTCTACGTGTTCATTAACAAAGGAAAAATATATTAAATAATTGCAAGCAAAGAAGAATTAAATATATCAGATACATATCCACGCGAGAATTAAATTATTTATTACCTATATTAATACACAGGATTTTCAATGAGTTGTGGCAAAAACAATTTACTTTTATAGTAATATCTAAGACTGGGGTATACATATATTTAAAAAAAGATCCTATTTATTTAAAAAATATAGTACAAGTAAAAAAAAACATCAGAGCACGCTAAATGATCTATTAGCACATGATCTATGCAGCAAGTTACTTTGACGGAAGTGTATAAATGTCAATATGGATGTAATGCGCTGTCTTAAATGTGTCGACGGATAAAAAATATAAAGTGTAAATAAAAAAAGAATATTTATGTACAATAAACAAAGTAAATGTTGATCATTGACAAAATCTATTAAATGTGTTCAGTATTGGAAGGACGCACAATGTATAAGTGTGTACAACATATTTAATCAAAAAAGAGATGTAAATTCTTTATATCCATATTATTTTATTAAAATATTACTTTATTTTTAGGTTAATCAAATAAAAACGAGAACAAGCATTGCACTTGATTATGAGATCTTTTATTTTCGTTATACGTAGTTTGGTTGCTGTGTGCCGCATTTAAGATTATTTCAAATGTAGATTTGCTAGCTTTAAATGCAAGTTTTCTAACAATTGACGATCTAATGGATTTTCGCAACCAATTCGAACAATCGACCGAAATTGCGCTTTAATATCAAACTCGCAGATATGTTATGCCGAGCATAATGTGTTTTACATCTGAGGTGCTTAGGTTCCGAAAGTAATCAATAGCTATTTCAGCTATATCACTTATCGAGAACATGAAGAGCTGTATAACTATACTATTTTTTTTTCGTCTATACCTTCTCTCTCTCTCTCTCTCTCTTATCACATAAAATGAATGCTTAATTGCGTTTAATAATAAATTTATATCTCGGAAGATTTTGAAATTGTTCCTGTACAAATTATTATATTTTATATATAGAAATACTATATACAGATCGATAGCTCAGGACAGTATATAGTAGCCTGTATTAACTCTAGACGTGTACAATTTTTTCATACAATCAGTGCATTCACTTCTTTACAATTCTACCGCAACGATGATATGACTTAACAAATCTTATTTTGACTCGAGAGTGTCAGTTTAAATATAAATCAGCTGCATATGTTTCTGCGATATTAATGTTACGAATGATGTATAATTAATGAGAACTGACTGATGATAATAATAATGATGCAAAAGTTAATCCTCTCTTATTCATTAATTCATATACATCTCATCTATTCATTCTAGAAAAAGTAAATAAAATATTAATTTCCAGTTTTTATTCATCAATGAAAGAGATTTATCTTTACATTGCCGTCAAATTAAATGTCTAACTTATCTACTTCCATTCTAATAATTTTAGAGGTCGCTAGTGTTCTATTGCGCGTTGGTTGGCCGGATAACTCGGATATCTCTGAGGATTGACCTACGACATTATCTACCGCAAATAATATATCGGCCTTATCCCATTGTTTACTTTTACTTCCATGAGACATTTCAATGTATTATAATCCACAGAGATACGAATATTTCTTTTATGGCTTTTGCATTTATAAATTCCCTACCTTAAGTTAAAATTATATAATTCTTCTACATGTATAAGAAGCTATTGTTCTTTTACTTGTTTTTGTTTCTACTGCCACTGACAATGGGTGTATCAGTTATGCCAAGTGTTGTTTGTTAAAAATTCCACTCCATACACTATCGGATTCTCCTATATTGCTTTCGTACCTTTGTTCTCGAATATTCCTTGAAAATACTGGTGAATTTCTGTTGGAACCCACTGTTATACTGCCAATCGGATTTAACGCTTATCTTCATGGTGGGAGAAGATAAATACTCCGCTTCAGTCTCGCCGGTCATACATTTGCTCTCAATTCTTTGCTAAGGTTTCTCTGTTTAGCTTTGTACCTTTTGTGCTTTGCAGTTTTTTTTGCTCTAAAAATGTAAGTATATATTTTTTTCCAACTCATATGAAGTAATTACTTTAAGAAAATTGAACAACATGTAATGCTAGTTTTCTAGTTTTTGTGAAAAGTTCTAACGGTTCTTCTTTAAAGGGTTACCGGTATAAAATATTCAATATTCATTTGTTGACTACAATTAAAGTTTGATAACTCTACATCATGTTATCTTCTTTCATAAATGACGATAAAATTGTTTTTCTTCTATGTTATATCTATTAAAATGCTTTATTTTTCAGGGCGCCTAAGTACAAGATCACATATTTCCCAGTTAAAGCTTTGGCAGAACCAATTAGATTCATATTTAGTTATGCTGGAGTAGAATTTGAAGATGATCGTTTTGATCGTGAAAATTGGCCAAAGTTAAAACCAGGTAAAATTTTAATGCAATGGTTATTTAATTAATTTTAATGATATTTGATTGAGATTCAATGTCTCTTGTTATAGAAATGCCATTTGGCCAAGTTCCTATTCTTGAAGTTGATGGGAAGAAAATTCATCAGTCCACTGCTATTTGCCGATATTTAGCTAAGCAATTCGGGCTTGGTGGTAAAGATGCTTGGCAAGATCTTGAAATAGATGCTTGTGTTGACACTATTCATGATCTTCGCAGTAGTATGTATATTTTCTATAGAAGTATTTTATCAAGCTAAATGAAAAATTTTTCAAAATTACTTCACAACTATATGTATTTTCAGAAATTGGTGCATATCATTATGAGTCTAATGAAGAAGCTAAGTCAGTACGATTAGAAGCAGCAAAGGAGTTAGTACCATTCTACTTGGAACGTTTAGATGCTCAGGTTAAAAAGAATGATGGATACTTGGTTGGTGGTGCTTTAACTTGGGCAGATTTAGTATTTGTCGCTCTTCTGGATTACTTAAATTTCATGATGAAAAGCGATATAATTGAAAATTATGATCAACTCAAGCAACTACAGAAGAAAGTCTTGGAGATTCCAAACATTAAAGCTTGGGTAGAAAAGCGTCCCCAAAGTGATTGCTAAAATATTTAAAATAATGCAAACATATGTTTCTAAAATATTGTTTGTTTTTTATTCAACAAATATATAAGAAAAGTATTATACTGCGTTAACTAATAGAGGCTATATTAATAATTTTTAACAAATGGTCTGTTATTTGAATATTCATTTGTGAGCTGAAAAATGTACTCTGTTTTTACGTTATACTTTTGTATCACAACATACAGCACTTAATTTAAAAAACAGGTTCTTGTATGTTAATCCTGTCCCACCTATATAATTATTTAGAAAAAATAAAGTTTTGAAAAAGATGCACCTTCAAATAAAAGTTAAATTTTATCAGGCCAGTTATTCTACCAGTCACAAGTATATAACCTTGTCCTCATGACAAGGAAAGCGAGATTCTTGAGTTTTTTAAACGAAACAATACAATTTTTTATCTCATACTATTGTAACTTATCTAAAGAGCTTTCAAAACCGCCACATTCATTTATCATTTCATTCTGTCGAATACTAGCGACATTCCGATTTAAAATTATAAAGTAGGTGAGTAACTATACTTGTATATGTGTATTGTTCGCGCATGCTATTTCAGCCAAATCTCCATTTGTATGTAACTTCAAAATATCCGATGAACGATTGAATAAAATGATTAATTATTTTTTTTAAGGCTCTTGAATTAATTGCTATAAGAATATGTAATAATAAAATGAAGATATCTAATTAAAAAAAATCAAGGGGAATCCTTCAGATACTTTTCAAGGACAAATTCAACATCACCATTGCATTATCCCCTTTAAACTTTAAAACTTACTGTTACTCTCAACTATATTTCTTATAAAAATATTTATTTTCACGGATTTTTTCATTTCTAAGTAAAATAGGTTCCCTGAGCATTTGTATAATAGAAATTTCTCCTTTCCCAGTTAACAAATAGTTCTTTAATTCATTTAAAGTGCGATGCTTGGTTTCAGGTTGGTGTAAACACAAGATTTGCCTCTCTATTTGCAGACACATTTATCTTTTCTACCTCAAGCATATCATGACACAGCACAAATGATATTATGAATTGGGGGGGGGGGGGGGGGGGGATTTGCTGGAACATGAACACACATGATGTAACTACATCGTCCGGTAATATAACGTGTAGTAAATTAGTAATCGCTCGGATTGTGATTCAGCCAGTATTCAGTGAGACATCGTACGGTGTGCAGATTTGAAAACATTTGTTGTAACAATTTTTTTTGCTCATAGAATCGCCTATTCAATCTTTAAAACAAGGTATGTATTATATAATTTCTTTTTTATTTGTCTAAGGATTCATTTTCAGATTTTCAATGTTATGCATTATTAATGTTAATCGCTAAAAAATAGCTATCATTTTGCAATATTTTATAGCAACATTACTAAAATGTAACAGATATTCGATGCTATCAGAGATAAAGTATTAAAATTAATTTTGAAAATATTTCTTTCAGCAACGAAACTTGATGTAGACTATATAACAATATTAACTATATTTAAAAAATAATAGCTTTTATCACTGTTTCTCGACTTTTCTGAATTAATATATTATTACTTGAAGCTTTTTAATTATTGCTATACAAGCGCTACCGCATATGTATACATATTAATCTCTGTCCTTCGTAACTGCAACGGATGCGGACACATTATAAATAATTAGTAGCAATTACACTCAATGCACGCAATCATACAACAAGTCCGAATTATTCAATAGACTGGCTTATATGGAGACATATCTTTTTCTAACAAAGAGATTCAATTTTAAAGTAGTATTTTTCCTTTCGTAGAAGATGACTACATACAAATTAATTTATTTCAATCTTACTGGACTTGGAGAACCGATTAGATTCCTGCTTCATTATGCTGGAATCAAATTTGAGGATGAAAGATTTGAGATAGAGGACTGGTCAAAACACAAACCTAGTAAGTTCAATTATTATAATTAATATATTATTAAATAAACAAAAAAATTAATCATACGTGATTTAATTAAAGAGATAATTAATAGTTCACAACACTTATACGTTAGGCATTTCTTTCAGGAACTAATAAGAGATATTATTTAACGAATAGATTTGTTTCGTGATTTTACTGAAATCTATCGTAAGCTTGACATTAGTCTTCGAATAACGTTGAAGTCTAGTTTTTGCTCTCCAATGTGGGTATGAGAGATACCGTTGAGTCGCTTCGTTTCTGAGAAAACATTCACGACATAAATTATTCAAGAATGCAATTATTTAATTGATAATGAAATTTCTTTACGTGTTGAGAAATAACTATTGATAAGTAGAAATTCATTGGTCCTATATATTATAACTAGATTATATACTCTTCTTTTTACAACTAATGTAGATATGCCAATGGGTCAGGTGCCGGTGCTAGAAATAAATGGCAGAAAGCATTATCAATCCAAAGCTATTGGTCGCTATATAGCAAAGAAATGCAACCTTTATGGTTCCGATGAACTCGAAGCCCTCGAAATTGATACTGCAATTGATAGCATAGATGACATACGTCAAGGTAAAATAATCAATAGAAATAATTATTTTTGCAGTAAATGAAATAATTGACTATGTTGATAAGAAAATCCACATTTTTATTACAGCTCTGACCCAATATTACTGGCACAAAGATCCAACAGAAAAAGAGAGATTAACAGAAATTGCTATGGAAAAACTTCCATTCTATCTGGGAAAGTTTGAAGCTCAGGTTAAAGAGAACGGAGGTTATTTTGTCAGGAACAAAGTAAATCAAATAATTTTCATATAGTTTGCGAAAATGTATTATTCGGTACATGATTAATTTTTAATTATTTCTTTTCTTTCAGTTATCTTGGGCTGATATTCTATATGCTGGTTTCCATGATTACATGTCTCATATTTTGGGTAGAGATGTGAATCAAGATCATCCAGAATTGAAGAAACTGACGGATAAAGTTAATAACCTGCCGAATATCAAAGCTTACCTTAAGACCCGTCCAAAAACAAGTTTATAAGTCGAAATAAGAAAATTATTAATTAGCGTAATATATATGAAAAAATACTTTTCTAATATAACTTATAACTATTAATGCAATATATATGTAACAGTATCATTTGTATTTTATAATAATAATATACGTTTGAACACAATAAAAAGTGGGTTCATCCAGAGGGAAATTTCTATATCTTTAAAACGTACAAAAAATGAAATCGCGGTAGTAATTAAGTTTCGAGTTAAGTGTCCTGTCAATTAGAAAAAAGTCATTTTGAGAGTAAAGCGTGCAAGGTTTCGATTAAGTAAAAGTGTTAATTTTTGGAAACTTATAATAATTTTGTGTAATTTGTACAGTTAAAAATTATAAATGAACAAAATTTTTTGAGAAATAAATTTAATGATTTTATGTTGATTTAAAAGAAATAAGTTTAACCGTCCGCTTGGTTATTTTACCCAAGAATGCCTTCTGTGCATAAGATGCTATGCATTTGTCCGACACTGAGGAAGGATTTTATATTAAAATTTGCTTTGCACCTTATAATTTTTTTTTTTCGTAGTCAGCTCTCCGTCGATAACTAAAATGATATATATTTCCATTCGTCCAGTCGTTAATAAAACAAGTTTCCCGCTGTTTTATCCACCATTTTAGGAGTCTTTAACTTGATCCCGTCAAACCAAGTTTCAGAGATGGGCTCTGTATTCTAGGGTATTATAGATGTCACTATAATCTGTTGTAATAACATATAGATACGTATATACTGATCGTTTGCAATTACATTACGATCCAGGGTCCCAACTGATTCAAGATTTAGCTGATGACCCTGATGTAGCTAGTACTAAACGAAACGTCGCGCGGTGTGGATCTTAAAATATTTGTTGTAAAAATTATTTGTTTTGTTTTTTTACAGGTTTTTGGTGTAATCCTTAAATCAAGGTACTATAATTCTTCTTTTCTATTTGCCTATATACAATTATGTTCAAATTTTCAGTGATGTATATCAGGACCATATTATTGAAAGATCAATGTCAATTTGCAATAATTTAGCAACGTTACTGAAACCTCTTAGTTAGATTAACGCTGTTAGAGATAAAGTATCAATTCAGCTTGAAAATATTTTTCCTCTGAGCAACGCAGTTTTATTTAAATCTTATAAAATTACTAATTACAATAAAAAAATTGTTTTTTTGTTACCATTTCTCGGTTTCTTTTACTTATGTATTGTTTTCAGTTTTAATTATGCGCTATATTTACAAATGCTTTCGTATGGTTCCGCTACTTAAATCGCACCAACGACAGTAAACACTAAAAGCGCGATGGAAAGGAATTAACATATCGATAATTATGTAGTTATTTGACGACTGACACAGGGAGAAACGAACAATGATTTATTTCCTCTCTCTGGTATTGCTAAAGCTCTATATCTTTTCGATTAATAAGTGAAATCAGCTTATTAATTTGTGCGTTTGTTAAAATAGTAGAAGCAATAAAAGTGATATATACAGGGTGTCCCACGAACGATGGCCACGTCAATACCATCGGATAGGGGACAAAAGTCTAAGTAAAAAAGTTGTAAAAACTTTTTTCCTAGCACCCTTAGTTAAAAAGCTACTTGCAATTAAAAATTATATACATATGGAGAGACAGGGATCCGGAGTTATCTTTTTGCTCTTCTCTGTCTGACAGAGGAAAAATCCACAATAAAATAACTGAATTAACTAAAATTATTCTACTCGCAATTATGATAGTAATTATGTTGTAGAATACATTAAACCTTATTAGCTTCCAGCTACAGAAATGGGTTAAAGTAACCCAGCATTTTTAATTTAAAGTCTTTTTTTCGTTCAATCCTCTTTAATACATCTCATTAGGTGCCCATTTTATTAGAGTGTTTTCATCCAACTCTAATACTTTCCTATCGTATGGCGTGCATATTAATACAAAACGACATTAATGTTGGCGAATTCTATCAAGATTTGTATAAGTATATATATATGTAACTGGTAATTTTCTTGATATACTAGGCTGAACCTGCAGATGTAAACTCATAACTTGAATACAGCGTTGTATTTTAGTTGAGAGTTAATATACAATATTATATGAAGTGTTTAATTTTAATCCATCTATTTCTCTATATCAAAAATTAATTAGTACTAACTTTATTATACTTAATGCACGATGTTATATATACAACATGCTAGAATTAGACAATGTTAGGCAATGATGAGCTAACCCACATTTTTCGAAATAATACTTTATGCAACTGTATATATTCGCTGCTTCTTACCCCACAATGAGCAAAAAATTTTCAAAATTTAGTTAAATGGCTGTACCATCTGCTAACAAATTAGTCAAACAACAATCACGTTAACACAGATAGATCGATCAACTATGTAGTTATAAGTATCTCAAAACAATACAATCGTAGCTTGACTCATTATTGCGTAACACTATATCCAAGTATTAAATAGACTCACTTATACGTATACAAACTTATCATTATCTAACAAAGAAGTTTAATCTTATAGTAGTTTATTTCCTTTCGTAGAAGATGACTACATATAAATTAATTTATTTCAATGCCACTGGCCTTGGTGAGACGATTAGATTCCTGCTTCATCATGCTGGAATCAAATTCGAGGATGAAAGAATTGAGATGGAGGATTGGCCAAAACATAAATCTAGTAAGTTAAATTACCGTAATTAATATTTTATTAACCTATATATATATATATATATATATATATATATATAATGGTCATACGAAGAAATAAAACGTAATGATCATGCGTGATATAGTATACCCCAAAACTTATGAAAAGCGCACAGTTGCCATTTGCCTTCTTATTTTTGTATCATCGGTTAAAGTTTCTAACTAATAGAATTAAGTTTTAAGTATCTTGTTTATACAATGAAAAAGTTGTTTTTTCTTATTTGAATGTTAACATTTTAAAAAAGTGCGAAGAAGGAATGTTTAAAGAACATTGATCTTTTTTACAAAAATAATACAAAAATTTTAATTTGTGATAAAGATAGAAAAATGTAGAGGTGTACTCTCAAAATGGTATACTTATGAAAAAATACTTTTGAAATAACATATGTTTGAAAGAAAACTATTTTTAGTTTTTTTTATGTATTCGAAGCTATATAATAATATTAATAAAACTCAATAAAATCAAAGAGGTGTATATCTTAATGAGGCGATACGTAGGAATTTTTAAATGTGTAGACTAGGCATACTGTGTGTGCTTGGATTCGGGAGGAAAATTATTGCGCCCGAATGAAGGTTAAGCGATAAAAAGATATGGATAAATAGAAATTCTATATTTTCAATATATCTCACACGTATTTGTTCTTATAACTAATAGATATGCCATTGGGTCAGGTGCCGGTGCTAGAAATAAACGGTAGGAAGTATTATCAATCCAAGGCTATTTCTCGCTACATATCGAAGAAATGTAACCTGTATGGTTCTGATGACCTTGAAGCCCTCGAAATTGATATTGCCATTGACAGCATTGATGATTTTCGCCAATGTAATATAATAGATAATAAGTATTATTTATGCAAGTCTTAATAACTATGGGAATTAATAAGAAAATCTATATCTTTATAGTTTTGACCCAGTACTACTGGCATAAAGATCCAGTAGAAAAAGAAAGATTGAAGCAAATTGCTATGGAAAAACTTCCATTTTATTTGGGAAAGTTTGAAACTCAGGTCAAAGAGAATGGAGGATATTTTGTCAGGAATAAAGTAAATGAAATATAATTTTATTATATTGTAGGCAAATGTTTATTATTAAAAGCATGAGTAATTTTCGAATCATCTCTTTTTTAGTTATCTTATGCTGATTTTCTATATGCTGGTTTGCATGACCTCTTGACACATATTTTGGGTAGAGAGCTGAATCAAGATCATCCAGAATTGAAGAAACTTACAGACAAAGTTATGAACCTACCGAATGTTAAAGCTTACATTGATACTCGTCCAAAAACCAATTTTTAAAGTAAATATAAAAATTATTAATTGCTTTATTTCGTGCATATCACAGTACTTTTCTAATTTGGCTATTAATTTTATGTAACAGAATTATTATTATTTGAAAGCATATTTAATCAAAATAAAGATTACATTAAAATAAAGATATATATATATATATATATTTATAAATTATTCATACTTCTGCGTGGAAAATTTCTAGTATCGCTAATACTAGAAGTGAATATGTCTTATACTTATGACTACAGACTTCAATAAAGGAGTTAGATCAATTGCTAAATAAATGTCATTGGATTTGATTGAAGGCAAGTCATCATTTGCAAGTTGAATTCACGTGGAAGGGACCAAAATTAATCGTAACACGTGTCAAATATAACATTCAAATTTATAGCATCAATCATTGATGAGACTTAAATTGGTTATTACCTTCTTTCATCACCGTCAGATATGGTATAAGTTGCCATGCTGAGCCACTATTATTATAAATGACAAAATAACTTGCTTGTACTTATTAGTAAACATTTAATTTGTTTTTTATAACTAAACTGAAACTGCTCAGTTACTCTTGTGTAAATGATGTTATTCAATAAATTATTGAAATGGCATTTATTTTAGTAAATTTTTTATACTGACCGAGTTTTATATATGAGATTATATCGATGAAATTTGATCGTACAATGTTTTGGAAAACGGTTGATGTGAATCATAACGTGTTGTTTGATTTTGAAAAGTTCACATGCTTCTTGCATTAGCAACAATTCTTTATGTATATATATATATATATATAATATATGATATACATGATTCATATTAATTGACTAAATATTAAAATGTTACAAAAATTAACATTATTTTGTAGAAAAAGTGTATTATTTTTAATATTTAAAAAGAAATGATATTTTCTTAACAGGGTCCGTCAGATAAAACGTGTCAACGTCTGATAGTGCCAAAAACGCAATGTCGGATAATAAACATGTTATTGCATGGTCGAGATGAAAAGAGAGAGACAATTGAGTGAATCATAGTCTCTTTTTTTCACTGATAAATGAATTTAGTTAGGGGGGGGGGGGGCGAGATAATAGAAATGAGAAAGAAAAACAGCGAGTCATTCGACCGTCCTTTTATTTCTATCTTTGACCAATAACATTTATTGTCTGTCATTGGGATTTTGGCACTTCTTGACGTTGGGGCATCTTATCTGACGAACTCTGTATGATATTTACCTAAAAATATCTTCAACCATTTGTATATATCTGTACATTATGGCAATAGTTAGTATTAGACAATTGGAACATACATGATGCTGAATGTAACAGATTGGAAAAGTGGTCCTATATTTCTCTTTTACACCTACAGATTAATTAAACCATTATATCACAAACAATAGGTTTGCATCTTAGACATACGCGGTATATATTACTATTTTTAAAAAATTTTTTAAAAATCAACAGGTTAAATTTTACATAAAAGAAAATTCTTCACATTATTATATTTGATTCGGGTCCCCTTTATATTCTTTGTAAAAGTGTATGGGTGTTACCTAAGCACTGTCGTTGCTTTTTACACCCATACGTTCTTAAAAAGAATGTACACGAAGTCAAGCTGCAGATATTAGCGGTTTGGCTTCAATTAGCTTAATAAGAAACTACAGACCATGTAGTTGGTCTAGATCTACTACAGTAATTTTTTTTTTTTTTTTTTTTTATGTCTATGCCATGCTACAATCCATGTACGGATCAATCTTTGGTTACTCTACCAGATTCTCCTGCATGTGGTTCCTTACAGATTTGCGTCATAGTATCTCTTGAATTCCTTCCAAAATCGGCCTTTCTAAATTAGTGCCATATATATTTTACCTACTCTATTATATTTAGAGATGACATTAATATTTCATGTGTTGAATAAAAATATTTTATTTTACATTTTTTACATCTTAATATTTTTCTTTCCATATATATATATGATTATAAAACAAATTAGATAGATTTAAGTGAGTAAAACCTTAATAGAAAATTAACGTTTAATCACCATGAATGGAATTGAAACTGGTTGATTTGTTTTAACTATATTTCTTAATAATTTCAGTATCTTAATGAAAAATGAATTACAATATAATTAGGCGAATAAATTTTCTCATAATTTATTTTATAGGCTCTTCGCATAATTTACGTATATTTTCCTTAAAATTGAAACAATAATTTATTTCGATATAAAACTAATTTCACAGCTTAAAATAGCTTTCAATTTTTTGGGAACAGAATCGCAGAGTCAGATATCAATTATCAATTTATTGATAAAAGTTGTTAAAATAATTGGTTAGATGCGTTAGCACTTAATTAATTTTACTTTTCAATATAAACACTTGTCTTATAAAATAGCTATTAATGCACACTGTGAGTGTGAAGGTATACTTTACGTCAATTGTTTGAACTAAAGAAAGAAGATCTCGAATTTCCTTGATAAGGGAGGTATTTTGAAAAAAATAATTCTGTTATTATTTCGATAAAATAAATCTGTATATTATGATTATAAAAAAACAAAATAAAAATATTTTGTTTATACAAAAATTCGAAAATAAAATACCTTTTCTTTCAAAATGTATAATATCAGCAACGTTATATTTTTATGATTAGATATGATTGTATTTTCGCTATAATTTAGTTTGGCATTTATTTCAAAAAGAGTATGCGTATTGAGATGGGAAGTATACCAGGGTGAAAAATTTGGAATGGATTATGGTTTAAATATGGGAAGAACCATGGGAGTCTGGCATTACCCATAGTTTAGCCCACACATATATGGATTATAGTATGATGTAGAGATATATTAAGTGACATTCACGTTTAAATATGTTAGATGCTAGAAATATTCCACACGCTAACATCACTTTCAGAAATAAAACTTATCAAGTTTTACAATATCTATAAGTTAATATGTTGTTACGATGATAAGAATGCTCTATACTCTTATCTACTCGATGTACTATATAATTAAAGTGGTAAAGTTGAATCATCGTTTTCAACTTTGTTTTCTGATTTAATTACATAATGTTGCTTAACAAGGAAAAATTATTGATATTTCACAGGAATATATATTACAAATAGTAATAATTCATATCGACAGTCTAAAAGTTAATATTATACGAAAAGACATAAGCAAGTATTCTAAAAGTTTGTTCTTATGCTGAATATTTTCATTATTCATTTACAAAAATAAATAATTGAAATTAGCATGTACATATTAACGACTTAATTGACAGATGTGCCTCGTATATCAATTAAATTTCTTTATTTACAATAAATAGATCACTTAAATACAGAAGAAAAATCATAATATTTTTATTCTCAGTTTTATTTATTATCAACGAATGTATCGCTGATTATAGAATATATAATGAACTGGTATAAGTTCCTTCTATATGTATATGTGTAATAGTATATCTCTAATCAATTATCAACGATTTATTAATTCGACGATAATTAGTGTTACTTCTCTTATTCACAGTTAATTTGAGCCTGTATCGGCTGTTTGAAATATAAAAAATAGAACACTGCTGGGAAATAATAATAAGCATAAAATTTCATTACACTTAATCACAATTTTGGTCTCACTGAGCTTTTTGAAAGTTAAATTTCACAATCAACATTGTTAGCTGCTACTGAGATTCGTCAGATTTTCAAAGGTAAGTCGCGTTTTCCTTGACAGGTAAATTTTTGACTTCGTATCAAGTAACCAAATCGAAATTCAATTCGCCCATATATTGGGCTAGCTCTATTTGGGTAAATTCTGTCTCATCGAGATCCTGCAGACTCGAATTGCTGATGGTATTTGCACTATCGATGCTTGGCTGGCTTCGGAACCGTGGAGTTATCGCAGTGGCGACCTCCGATGTGAATTGTGGCTCGATTATAGCCCGATGCTGCTTTGCAAATAAACCTTTCGTGCCAAATCTTAGCCTTTCCGCTAATAATCCTGCTAAAAAAGTCTTTTATTTACATAATTTTTATACATATCCAGCAAAAACTTAAATATAAATTTGCAGATTGCATGCAATTACAGATTTTATTCTTGTCCAATGAATGTTTCCATTAAATCGTGCTAGAGAGTGTTTTGTTTTAATAAACGAATTTAACTTGAAGTTTGTATTTTTTCTGAATATTGAGTCTGGAAGATCGTGAATATAAATACAGAATTAAGAAATTCTATGAATAAAAATGAATTCTTTTAGCGAACAGACAACTCACCTAAGGATATTGGTTTTGAAGGACCAGATATCCTAAGCAAGCATTCACTGACACAAGCAGCAGCGCTATTATTGTTCCCTTCGTTGAGACCTTTACTAATGGACATCATGGCAGTCGTTTGACTAGAATTCGACGATCCTCTGGAGAAAGTCTTTCCGTATTCCCTGCAATTATTAGAGACAACAGTATTACTGGCTTTCAGCTGGCTGTTATCCTTCTTGTTGCAGAAATGATCGTCTAGCTCAGTCGAATTTGGAATTTGATTGCCCCTCATCAAAGTCTTCTGGTTCTCATCGCTGTAGGAAATCGAAGCCGAATTTTGCCTGTCATCAGCTCGACGAGTCGAGCGTTGACAGCGAGACAGACTACTGTAAGTTGGCCTCCTTGGACTTAATTTGTGAGACGACAACCTCCTACCACAATGCTTCGACAGCATAGACTACGAAATAAATGTTAAATTCATTTATCAATATATTTTCTACGACTTTTAAATACAAAATTAAAATAAGGAAAGTTTAAATGCTATTCGCAGGAGCTTACTTTGAAAGCTTCCCTGAACTTGTTCGACATAATGTTGTACAGTAGAGGGTTAATGGTTGTGGAAAGGTAGTAAAACACACCCGAAACGTATGTCAGAATGGTGTAAACGATGACCAGAACGTGGTGTGGCTTTTTTTCGCTACCTTGAGCGTAAACCGCAAGAAGCCTCTGCGCGTGAAACGGAGCCCAGCATATGAAGAAAGCCACCACTACCGCAACTGCAACAATTGCATATTTCTTGAAAATACGAACATTCCACCATCCCTTGAAAATAGAACACTGTATTGGAAATATATTTAAAACTACAAAAGCCATGTATTTTCTTTTTCCCTGATAAATTTCTAAGCAAATATATTTCATATTAATAATTTTTATCTTAATCCTTTTAGGTTGACAAAAGTAAATTAAATATATGTATATTCATAGCTTAAAATTTCATCTCTTCTTCGCCAACGATTTCTGAGCTCACGGATTTTATCTGTTCGTGGAGTGTAAATTAATCAGCACTGCTCTGTCTCTCTTTTATGTTTCTTTCAAGATATTACGCTTATCAATAAAGTGCTCGTGTAATTAATGCGTTGTCATCGCGTCAGTTGAAAACCTCTGTAAAAATATTTTTATCATACAATGATAATTTTATTAAAATGTCAAAACAACGGAGCTTTGGAATAAAAGGTTTACACCTTCATTTTTGCTTTAAACTAATGCATAAGCAAATTTGACAAATTTACGTATTCCTTTATTATTATAATCATGCTATACTCTTTGAAACAAAAAAATCTATAAATATAAACATCGAGATTAGAATGATATAAATAACTCTTCATTTTTAGTTCCGCCCGTCTTTCACGTTTTTTTAAGAAAAGAACTCTGAATGCCCCTGTAGCTATCATGTCCAAAAATAGAACTCCACATTTCTTCCGTTAAATTGTGTCGTTTCCTTTCAATTCGCACCTTTTTCAGTTGGAAACCATTTTTATTGAATCACCCTTAAGGATATCAATTTTTATCCCGACTGCTCGTATTTTCTTTTGCTCTAAAAGTGTGCAGTGACTTTTTCGTGATGATGATGAGAGAAGAATAAGAGAAATAATGATTGATCAATTCTTTTGAAGAATAAATCATTTCAATAATTTACTGGGTCGATCCTATCCTTAATAATCCGCAACTATTCGCAATAAATTATAATAATAAAATATAAAAGCGAATTTTATTGAATGTTTTTCGGTTACTTATTTCCAATATTTGACCGCATTAGAGGTATAGTTATGGCCGTGCCAAAGCATTAATGGTAATAAGTGGTTAATACTGCCAAGTGATAAATGATGTTTTATTGGGAAGATATTTTTTTTTAGATGAACCGTAACACGTGGGCGGTCCACTATAGGCTGGAATTTTACGTATATATATATGTGTATATCTGCTTTTGGCACGAGTCGAATGTAGAAAATACAATCGTTCCAGATGTTAATCTTGCAAAAATAGTCAAGTAAAGAATATTATAAAGCCACAGGATTTTATGGGTTCTTAGACGAATAGGGCTTTAAACCTTTACATCAGTAGCTATACATTATATGATGTCGACAATTACGATTCACATTTCTTGTATATCTACGTTTCAGTAGCAAATTTATGATACACAGACTGACATTTCTCCACTCGAATTTGTTTTATTTGTCAATTCACTTCCGGTCTTAAATTTTCTAATATACTATAAACGCATGCACACAGTACTGGTATATTTTAAAGGATTAAAGTGACGATAGGAAAATTCAATATTTCTCAAGCGGACAAAAAACTGCAACAGCATCGAATTAAATCGGTCAGATGTTTCGTCGACCATACGCGTCGATCGTATATGAAACTGACAAGTTTTTGTACGAATTTTTGAAGAATACTTGAAAGAGTTTATTTATTGTTGATGGACCTCTTGACGTTGAAGAACTTGGTTGACTAACTCGTTTGGAAGGATAATAATGCGACTGGATTCTTATAATTTTGTTCATACTTACAAACACCCTCCCATCATCCCCCTCTCTTTTAATGGTGCTTGTCTGGAATAGGATATCGAAAGAAGCAAAGTGTCGATACTGGAGCTCTAAAGTAAATTCTACGTTAACTTCTCCAGGAGAACGTGTTCAATGGCCTTGGATAGGACTTATTGTCCTACATAGAGATTATTGGCCAGCGTCCAACCGTGCTTCTTCAGCCGGAAGACAGGTCCATTCAAGATTTAATTTTATTGCGATATCTCAACATTACACCTAATTGCTTGTTTCAATTTTTCTCTAATTTCGTGTTTGTCGTATTTTCATTCAATTTCTTGCACAATTCTCTCTCAAGCTACAAAGCTAAACAGACTAAATTTATTAACCATTGCAAGAACTTTATTTTTACAAACAAAGAAATCAAAAAATATTTACGTGTGCGGATCTGCACATAATTTAGGTTCAGGCAAGGAAACATAATTTGTATGAAGGCATTTTGTTGTATATTTATAATTTTTCCGCTATGTATATTTTCATGCATGTAGTTGCTGCTCATACCTTCATGGCGACTATGTTGCATTAGGTATCTTTTGCAAACAATAGCAATATTTCATAGGACTTTATGATCCGACTAACCTGTCAGAATTAAAAATAAATTGATTGCGCTATTTTAGACTCAAGGCTAGTCAACGAACGAGGGTATAGATTTCCGGAAAAATCCTCTTACATCTATTTTTTATCTTGCACGTCAAAATCTAGGTTAATACGACCATGTTGCGATATGTGAAATAATCCAATCGTAAGCCTTTAAGACGCACTCGGGTTGAAGAATCGACCGAGGAAACTCTTTTACGACTCACCGTTTTACTAACTGTGTGGCGCAACTCACTTTTCATGTTATGTTTTATTCCTGTCAACAGAATCAAAAAGGTCCGATGCTATGAGGCTTTCCTGAAGCTTGACAAAACAAAATATTTACCTCTGCAAAAATACATTCGCTATAAATCACGTTTGTTAGATTAAAGAATTAAAAAAAAAGATTTATATACTATCGTATAGGAAAATATTTGGAAAAAATAATTAAAAGGTGAAAATCTCGTTGGACGGGACAGATAAAACACGAAAGCTTAAAATATGGCATGACGTTTATAAAGAGCGTTCAATCAAGATCAATATAGGTACTGTACATCGCACAGATATAGTTTTCTCGACAGAAAATGAGTTGCGTCTTGCATTTTCAAGAAGCTATTTCTTGCCTCGCTACATGTCTGTTTTGTTGTATTATATACACAAAGCTAAATTTCATCAATAAATGTATTTTACGCTAAAATTTAGAAGTCTTGTTAAAAACTGAACTTTCCCACTTGCAGAAATCCAATCCCGCATACAAATCTCCAAGGAAGCTTATAACGAATGCAAGGCAAGGGGTAGTTTGCAACATTTATACATGTATTAGCTGGTTCAGAGATTGGAACTTTATACGTTATATCGAAGAAAATCGAAAGGAGCAAAACAAATCCAATTTGCACGTGCTCCGAGACTTTCATTTGCATTTTCGGCCAATTTTTCGTTCAGGGACAAAACTTCGATCCAATTCTCCGGATTCCAGCATCTGGAAACACGTAGGATCGGTTAAAAAATTTACAATATCAAACCTCAAGGAAAGTACGTTTTTTCTAAAGCATTAAATTAAAAAAAAAATACCGGAGAAATATTATAAATATTTTTAATCAATTCTCTTATTTAAATTTTTGCTAGACATTGAATTTATAGCTACGAATGGAAACGTAATATTACAAGTTTTACAGTAAAATTTTCTGTTGACATTATTCGCGTTGTCCTGTCAAATTTAGCACAAGAGTTTTAGTCCATTTTTATAAGTAAAATGTTTTTTCAGAGCTGGAACGAGGATTGGGATAACGCTTGTGAGATAACAGATGACAAAAAATAAAGCCTTTATCATTTATTAGTTTTGTCACTTATAGCTAAACGCTAGCCGAGAAAAAAAGAGCCTACTTGACTTGCATAAGTCGTAAATTGTAAAAACAAAATTCTAGAAAAATATTCCATAATCGCAACGGCCATTTATCTTTCGGAGTCCTTTAACTACGCAAATAATGAGAAAAAATAATTATTAAGAAAATGAACTCGATGGAACGCGTTACTCAGTTGTGGATCGAGATAATGGAGAAAATTAAATTAATAAATTTTACTCTTTTTTCTCGTATGATTCATCCGATTGCTTTCAAGTTTATTAACTTAAATCGCTTTGGTTAGAAGGATTATTTAACAGGGAATATAAAATCTGTGGACTTGATTTATTGTTCTTAGCCTAGTATTGTAATCTACGCGAGATGAAGTCGTAATGTAATGTGAAACTTATCAAAGATAAATCTTTCATTCTGAAAACGGTCGTTTACCCGTTACTATGAAACAATCGATAAGCTGGCAATTTTCTGCTACAAAAGAGCAGCAGCGTGAAATATCTGTTGTGGTTTGGAGGATTTATTGCCTATATCGTGGACAATGTGATTTTATCTATTTTTATCATTGACAGCTTTCTCGGCCAAAGTTCCCAAGCTGATTTTCATCTTTTATACAATCCGGGCACGAAACGATTGACCGAAAATACCCGACTAACGATAAGGGAATAGGAGAAAACCAGAACGGAAGATTTCATCGACATCCGCACCATTGTATGGACTAGGCTATCTTCTATTCGTGCCAGGCGTTCCTTCTGAATTAAATTCCAATTCTTTTGTTTGACTTGAATAACCTGGTTAATTGACGATAACCGACGAACGACGAAACGAATTGAAAAACAGTCAAGCTATACATAAATTAAGCGAGGTATTTGAAAAGGAACTGAGTGCGTAGGTGACTATAGAATTTTACGAATGAGTTAAGCATAATTTTTAAATACTATTTTGGGACATGATCTGTAACATCGATCAGAATTCGTTAATCTTTATGATGCTTCGATTCTTTTTATTCCGTGTTATTATTCCAAGGCTTTTGATTAATTTTAGAGTAAAAATTCATTTTACGGCAAATTACAGGATATTTTTCGGATGAGGAATTCCGAGCAGAACTTCAGAGTAGAGAATATGCTGTGGAATTATAATAGCTCAAATGCTACTGTGGCATCCTACTAAAGTTGAGCAGTTCATAAAATGGAATACTTTGTTACTGTTCGTAACACTCTGTGCAACCCCGGGGTTCTTTTCCAGTTTTTCATTGACGACTCTCTTCCTGTCCTTTCATCCAAAGAATATTTTAAAATATTGCTAATTAGTCTTCTTCAATCTACGGATTGATTCAATTAAGAATATTGATTTTTTTACAGTCATGTACCTTTCATTCAGCACAAATTCACATCTTCTCTTTTTCGACCTATACTTAAATATCTAAATAATCGAAAAGACCAGCTGGTATAAATTAAACGAAATTTCGTATATTTCCTTATTTAATGTCAAGTGAGAAAGCTTTTATAAATAATTATAATTGCAGAATCTTCTTGAGAGAAAAGAATTTGTGGTATTTTGCTGTCGTTAATATTTGTGGGGGTAAGATAATTTGTTGCGCTATACCATAATTCCAAATAATCCAATCTTGCCAGCCAGTATTTTCGCAAGAAATCCCCGTAAGTAAGAAAGTGGAGTCACGAGATTCACGCTGTCGCCATAAAGAACGAACATTGGACATTCTACCACAGCCTTTTAGAGATGTTCTACAAGGCTTTGACTTTTTCAGTCTTAGGGGGTACGTCAGGCTGATCGACATGAAAAGTATCACCGTACGAATTGGCTTTGATTTTTGATGAAACTTCGCGGAGAGTAATCACAAAGGAATAAGCTTTATTAACATCGTAAAAGCAACTTGCCATTTTCAAGTCTGTATTTTGATGTCATTTAACGAACGAATGGCTTTTATGAAAGTGCCTTTGATAACTTTTCTGAGATTGTTAACTCGCGTTCAATTTGTCAACTCGATAGACTCTTAGCAAATATCTAAAGATTCACAAGCAGATTTTTCATGATACAAGAAAAAAATTGCTATCCGAACCTTACGTCGTTCGCCAAATGAAAATCGTGTACAAAGTATAAAGTTTTATAGCACACGTAAGATAGAACGACTAGAATTCAATAGCTGAAACGTCAATCATAGAATGGAAACCAATTGGGGTTGCGCAACGAGAATGTTCTACTTCTATCCGATGGAAGATCTCAAAAAATATGGAAGGATCTTTCTTATGGTAAGAGGGAAATATATCGCTATCATATTCCTATATCGCTTGCAAAATGAGAATGATATACAAACTATTAAGTCTCCTGTTGTCACGCATGTATATCTCAAAATAAACCTGAACAACACGAATGCCCTAGCTGAAATGTCGATGAAACTATATAGAAAAATCAATTTGGGTTGCGTAACAATATAGTTACCGCGCTGTAATCGTTATTACGCTCATGTGCTTGAAATTTATAAATAGGCAAAGCTTTATCTGATAAATTTTGGACCTAGTCCATGCTTTTACTGATTTATTCATCAAATAAAATGAGAGAAACCTTTTTGGGGATGACGTGGTGCGCGAAATTGACGAGGAAGCATCTCGAATAAATTCTTTAATGGGCATGAACACGAAAATAATTTTTTATCACGATAACGAGGAGGGAGAAAGAAAAGTACCAAGATACAATTTAATGGAAGCTATTATTGCAATCGCAAAGTCCGATTACATCCGGACTGAATAGAGTAAATTACGGTGGGAATTAATAAAGAATACTATTCAAATTGCGTTGCAAGAATCTGCAGGTATACTTTTGGTGAAGGTGAACGATGTACCATTATGGGAGGGATTACCATTAAAAACATCTGGTTAAAGTATAGTTAAGTCAAATTGACGCCTTGCATTGGAAAACTTGGATGAGCGTGTTTGATGAGGATCAGTGCTAAATCGATCCACATTTTTCGTGCTTTCTTAAAAAGCCTCGAAAACGGCCGTAGACATTAATAAGGATATCGAACGAAGCTTTGAAGATTTTCACGTTAAAAGCTAGTCTTCGGCAGTCGCAGTGTCAAGTCTTTGTAATCTTATTTAAGGATCATGAGAATCGAACCCTTTTACTCCTAATGGAAGGATATATCCTGAAAAGGTCTCTGGGACCTAAGTACTTCCTGGCTAATGTAATTGATCGAAGGAACTTTATATTTGTTAAAGATATATATTAGTTGAATATAGATAATATGCTTATCATATATATATATATATATATATATATATATATATATATAGCACTGTATGTCGTTCCTGGATGAAATCGCACTGATCCCCAAATGGAGAAAAGATGTCCAAGGGAGAATGGGAGGGGAGCATATCTCCAAGCCCGGATATTTTCAGTTTCTTTATCTGTTTAAAGCGCGTGTTATAGTCGTGGTTTCGCGTGGGTTCACGGTAAAACCGAAACGTTCTCGTGCTTTTGATATTCCACCAAAAAGTATCATGCATGGTCACTCGACTATATTGGATGGAAAAATATACAGTGTGTCTATTGTAACAGCAAATTGTAAAGTCCAGAGTAAAATCGTCATTGCACCGATTTCCAATTAATTCCAATCGAATGTAATTTAACTGTAACAGCAGCTTCGAAAAATCTCTTATTTATTGCGTTACGACGCTTAATTAATTTATTGTTAGAGCTCTCTAGAGCCGAAACTAAATAATTATGTTTACGATACGACCATTCTATTTGACCGGATTGCATTAGTTCTCCATTTATACAATTATCAGTGGAACACTATGAAATTCCTCGCTTCCATCTCAACAATGCTTGGTATCGATTGTCCTAGCAGTCACGCGAACCTATCGCAAAGAATTTCTTGCTAAAGGAATTGGACGATCTTTTCTCGACGGATGCTCCATCACAATATGCCTTATAAGTGCTGGTCAGTCTATCAATCAAAACTTTCGCGAAGAATCGAAACCTTCGTGATGAATTGCAATTGATCTTTGGAATTTACTTCGATAAAGATATTAATGTCGTTTCAATGTTTTTTTGTCAAAATATCCAATTGCCTTTAGAGTTGCGTTTAGTTGATTTATTTAATATTGTACAGTATCACGAAAGAGCAATCAATCAGGAAATCAGATTGAACTAATAATCTGATTTGAAAGAAAGTTGAAATGGTTTGAACCTATCAGCAATATGGCTTGTAAAAATATCAGGTGTTTAGCTTTAAGCTCTTCCGTGTTATCGCACCACGTGCTTCATTAGGAATTCGATTTGGATTTGATCTTCAAGGATTCGAACCAGTCATGTATACCAGCAAACGTTTGAAAGAAAATGTGCAGGATACACTTTATTCTATTTTCATTCTCTTTATACTGATCAGATGAGTATTCATAGTATACAAATGAAAAAGGTATGTACAGTATCTTTGTAAATTAATAATAATCACTTAATATACATTCACAATAACTCCAAGTGACAATGGCATGTAACCAAATTGATTAATAATTTGTTCCAGTTTCATTCGAATGCAAGAAATCAATTTAAATTTAAAATCTGCAGGATATTGACAAATGTGGGAATCCCAACAGTGACTCATTGCTTACAAATGGAAAAAGTTTGAAGATAAACGTGGTGGCTAGTGCAGTGAAATGGAAAAAATCTTCCAAGAATATCAGAAAATCGGGGATTTGAAAGCTATAAACCTTAAGATAACATCAGTCTATTGTGGGTGAACGATGACTAAATTATGAGACAATGCTGGTGTCATTGAATTTGACCTTGGGCAGGTCAACTGGTGGATGGAACCGGTTCGCATTGAAAGAGCGTATAGTGAAAAATGCGAAGAGCCTTGATATGCTGTTTGTAACATTATTGCTGGTGCATTTTTAACAAAATCTCTAAATAAGAACGTGTAATTTATTCATTAAAGAAATACGAAAAGAGGTTTAACCCGATTCACAAATTAGGCAAAAAACTGTTAAAAACTTAACAAAAATATAGCAGAAATTGCAATTTCAAAGAGTGTGAATAAAACAACTCGTAAAGTAGTAAATAAATTTAAATATTTAGTTAAATTGTATGCGACGAAGGGGCTTGGTAATTCCCAATCTGATTTTGATATCATGACAGACATTTCGTATGCAACACGAGCAATGCTTAATCCAATGACATTCCCAAGTACATAAATCATCGTTGGGGTTGAGCGTTGATGATATTTGCGAATTGCATAAATCAGTCCATTAGGCGTGCCGATCAAATTTACCGCGCAGGGAGTACCAAAAGATGCAGCTACAACTATCTCAAACATATAGCATTTTACCAAATATCAGTTCCTCCTAAATATTTCAATTATTTCAAAATCAAAATCAATCACACAATTTTTTTTATCAACTGCATCTGTTGCCGTTCATCGCCTTTTATTCTCTAATCTATATAGTTATATAAAACATTGATACCTATAGATATGCACCTTCCGCAAATTTGTTGTCCAACCTATATATGCTTATACTCTAAAACAAAGCTCTGATTTAATCGGATTGAGAGAATCGAATTAGCTTTTGTGCATGCATTGGTGAGGGATGTGCAATTGAATAGAAAGATGAGATTTAGTTAATATTTGTTACTCACTGCTCTTGCTGTAATCATGTGCTAATTATATTATTATACTCACCAAGCATGCGAATGACGTTTCTCTGTGCAGCTGTTTTGCTTCTGCCACTGTCGCTATGGTTAAGATTGACTGGCAGATGGTTTCGTTTAGCAGCAGTTGTCAGTGTGCGAGACTTTCTCAATTTAATCGCAATAAGAATGTACAAGACTGTGATGACTGTCATTGGTAGCACGAAAAATAACATTGTCGAGATCTCGAATGCATGATCGATCAGGTTTCCTTTCATGGAGCACCTCGCACTCTCCAAAATGATCGTGCCATTTCTATGGTAGTCGTAAATAACACCGAATTGGATGGCCTGCGGTACCGCTAGGCAGAGTGCCAGTAGCCAGATCACCACAATGAATTTGACAGCTCGCGACAGCTTCGACATTGTGTGCGAAATAAACGGGTGACAGATTGCCACGTACCTGGAAAGATTTTTTTTTCTGCATTAGAAACCAGTGATGCATCGCATGCTTCTGCTCGCAACAGTGAGAATGAAAAAGAAGTTTAGAAAACTAATTGGATTTGGCGAAACAAATGCACTGACGAATATCATGCTATTATCTGTTTGAGTACTTTGAGAATACTTTAAGCTGCCGCAAGCGTTTTCAGATTAAGCTGGCGCAAAAGTTCCTTTGTTGTGTAGTTTCGCAGTAGTTAAAATTAGTTTCACTCGTTTAAAATGACGCTTGTCTTTGTCAGCGGTCGGTATATCCGTAACACAGCAGGAATAATATAATAATCCGTACGAGAAAATTTTTGGTAAATGTAAACCTACTGCTTGCAAAACCAGCAAAATTTTAGCATATACCAATAAAATAAACTGGTGAATAGCCAAAAGGAAAGTTATAATGGCAGATAATCCTAATTAAGTTTAGACAAATTTTCAACTGTGATAAATAGTTTGGGCAACAAACCTTTCCACGGTGAAAGCTGTAATTGTGAGAACTGTGGCGTTGGCAGAAATTTCCGCCGCAAAACTGGATATAATGCAAAAGGCTTCACCGAAAACGTAAGGAAAATGTGACCAGATGTAGTACATTTCAGGTGGCAGGCCGGAAATGAGCAGCAAGAGATCTGACACGGCCAAACTGAACAAATAATAATTAGTCGCTGTGTGCATCGATTTGTTCCTAGCGATGACCACGCAGGTGGAAATGTTTCCTATAACACCAGTGAAGAAAATAGTCACATAGATAATGGTAATCGGCAAAACTACGTATAAAGAGTCCCTTCTGGACAAGGAATCTTCGTTTTGTAGGAATTCCACGATTGCACTCGAGAAATTCTCATATCTCGGCGAAGAAACGATCAAATTATCCTGGATCGTTCGGTCCAGGTGACCCAGCGGCATCTTTCCATTCGCTGCGGGCCTGAAAATCAGTCTTTGACTCGCAAGACTGTCCGTAGCATTTTTCACTGTATTCGCGATCATCTTGAGCTATCCCTTACTCCTATATCGCTCTGTGTACTATGTTTTCGACGAGCTGACTAGATGGCCGTAAATATTGGCTGCACTTTCTTATTATTCTCTTGCTGACCTCTCTCCCTCTTCTTCCCTCCTTTTCATCTTATGATTATCGCTTTGCGATTACTAATATATATATATATATATAATGATATAGCTTTCTGTTCGATAAAAAAAGCATCAGTTTAATAATAATTGACTAGCATTAATAGTCTTGGAAAACCTGAAGAAATGAGTATTTTTATTGTGGTGGATTGAGTTTAATCGCATGTTAGAAATTAAAGGGAAGATTCATGTTTGTTTGACCGCATTTGCAGGGGAGTTGCGTCGCTCTTCTTATCTGTTTCCGCTTTCCTGCAGATCAAGCGATATTCTTTCCGGACCATCTGACTTTCTCCCCTTTTCCACGTCTTATCGAAAAGATTCTTGATTAGTTTCGGAACATTTTCACCCTTTAGATTGATCCTAATATTTTCAACGTTGTTGCCATTTTTTCTGCCGTTACCCTTAGACCTTTCGCTATCCGATTAGTCCTTAGTCAATTGCCACTGTTCAAAGGTCGTCTTTAAGTCGTTCAATCAAGCAGGATGAATGCTCTTCAGCAATGGTCACTTTCTTATCTCGCTACAAGCATCTTTCTTTTCCTGAAATTTCAAAAATCTCTTCATTTATCCACGTGAAGTCGAATAACCCAGATATTTTATCTTAAAATTTTTTAAACAATGAAAATAGAGCAATTTCTTTATAATTTATCGTTTCAAATAAGGTTTAATCCCATTTTAGACGATTTGGACATTTGAATGTTTTTGCAAATTGGCTAGTCAATAACAATTCTATTTCTCTCCAATGATTATTTGGCAAAGAATCGATCAGTTGTTTATTTACATTCATCGACCCTCGCTGTCGTGGCAGTTTTAAAAAGAGTCTATTTAGTAGAGATTCCATCCAAAAAAGTTCAAAGTTTATTATTAGAGGCAAAACGGGTCTACGATGACAACGCTACGCTCCCTCCCTCCCTCCATCTCTCTCTCTCTCTCTCTCTCTGTTCCACTATTCACGATTTAATTTCATACAAACGTGACAAAACACTGACGCGTGACGCTACAGTGAAAAACAATTATTTTTGTACCACTCGTAAGCTTGCAAGCTCCACGCTTATCTTTTTAAATAAATCAGTCTTTATGATCTCTTGAATAAACTCGACAAAGTCATAAATTTCTCTCCGACAAATTACATCTATATATACACATTTCCATAATCCGTTAAAATTGAACCTTTCGCGAAAGATTGACACGTTCAATATCCTGCTTACTCTTTACTGATCCATTATAGCCGATCTCAACCTGAAAATCTTTTTCACTAATATTTTCGACGAGGAAATTGAAAATTTCCGCGTATTTCAACAAACTGTTGATAAAAAAAATTGTTTGTTTTTGCAATTAGTACTGTTTAGCAGATCTTGAAGCAAGGAAATAAATTGAGCAGATATATGTACACGTGTTGTATACATTTGAAAGTGTAGCCAGCCCACGGAGGGCTTTTAAAGTTTCGCTGCTTGCAGTTCAATTTAATCGAGTGTAAACTAGTAATATCTGACGGTCCGAAGCGGCTCGGCGCAGCGTTTCTATATATTTGCAAATTTATCGAGTTGCAAATTATTTTACGGTTTATTTATATCCTCGTTTACCCGAATTCTCTATAACGAATATCGTTGTTTTGTAGTTTTGTGACGTTTGAAAGCGGACACGTCTACATATACCCGATCACGTAACTTTCCTCGTGTTTTGATTACAATAAAGACTACGGGGACAGAGAGGGGATTTCATTTAAATGCGAAAAAAGCTGTTACGTGTAAAAATTCGCCACGGGGACAATCCGTCAAAAATTAAAATGTAAAACTGTTTGTATAGAATTGTAAATTTGTATTTTGGAAAACTGCGTTGAATTAAAAATTGAATCATCATTGTACAGAGGGTCGGTTTTTCCATTTAATAAATCAACATTTGCTCGCGGGAGAGTGTTTACAGGAGCCAGCTTATGAAATGTTGTTTTATCAACTTTTGCAAAGTCCAATATACCTATATTCGTTCTATATAGTTATTATCCGGAAAGATGGGTATAATTTGATAGGGCGATTAATGGACAAAGTAGTATTACACAAAGTTTGACAAGCCCTAATTTAGTAGCCCGAACTAAACTTTTATAATAGTTGCTAGGCTCACCAATGTCACAAGGTCATTGCTGGCCAGATCTGGTCCCACATTCCGATTGCATAGACTCACAAACATTTGCACGATCAAAGATTCTCCAGTTTTATCGTAAGCATTCGATTGAGCAGCCTGGAAACTTTGCCAAAAACTCAGTTTGCTCATACCCACTGCACTTTTTTAAACCGTATAGCGTTCGTGAGAAAAATCGGGTTAAAAAAATTCACTTTCACTTCACTTCACCTTAAGAGTTCCAGTGTGTGACTTTTCGCCAACACATGAATCGTTCTTTCGTAAGATATAATCAGTAAATATCCCTTAAACTTCTTTTCGTCAAAACATATAATCCAATGTTGAAAACCTGCGTTCACCTATTAATCACTGTAATTCTCCTCCTTTACCATTAACAAATTTGTTTTTCATATTTGAACTATTTTATTGATAATTATAATGGCTATCACTTTCCACTGCTGATATTTTGTTTCTAATTAAGGTAATTTCAATTTATATTGTTATTTCTCGTGATTGTTTATCGAAGAGTAGTTTTACTACATTTTATGCAGTTTTCTTCAATTTTCATATATATTATCCAAGAAACTTCACCAAGCGAATTAAGACCCACCGGGTCTCTCGGAAGGTTTTCACGGTTATTTTAGATGATTTTGGATGTGGGAGTTCCAAATGGGATGCCCAAGAATGGGGTACCGTTGGTATCTGATACGGGCGGGGGCCTTGCACAGTGTGAGCCGGCAAGAGAGTGCCACGAGCTCCGAAAGCCCACGTGAAATTAAGCAGCTCTCACAATCATTTCTCCTCACCGCGCAAATTGCCTCGCGCATCTACGAAAATAAAACAACAAGTTATTAGTTGTTGCAATTTTATTTGTATTGTTACTATTATAGCTGTGTGCTGATCTTTCATTTCAAGAATTATCCGCTCTTCCGTTCATCTGACCACTTTATCTTAATTTTTAAACGTCGCCAAAATAAAACTATCGCACCTTTCAGATTTGATTTATCTTCATTTCACAATTTTTTATAAGAATTTCGTAATTATTTCATAGAGCAAATTAAACTTTATCTCAGGATAGGTCTAATTCAAGACAGATCTCGAAAATGTTTTCTGTGAAATGAAGAAATTCGAAAATTTGTCAGGCTTCATAAAACTAATTGCCTGTGATATGGGGCCGTTCTAATAATAATAACGAAGACAGCTTATAATGACAGTATCGCTGCTCGTAATGGAACATAAAGACGAGTTCTTTATTGTAGGTGCTTCTACTATTGGTACAATATATGAACCCGCGGCAAATCTTAGCGTTCATCCGTACACCACTGTATTTTCTCCAATAAGAAATTCAATCAATAAATATAATTGCAGTGTTATTTTTTAATGCAATAAATACTTTTTGAATTTTCTCAAAGTCCATTCGCTTCCTTCCGACATACAGACTATAAAAATCTCGTAATGTGATTTTGAATGGACTATTATAAAATTGTTGATTGTTACACAAATTCAATCGTTCTATGATTTTATATATAATTTTATCTATTTCTGCAAGAGTTCTGACTATTTTTAGAGAAATTTCGACAGAGAAAAAAAAAACTACTAAAATATACAGATCAATGAACAAACAAACCTATACGAAGGTCAAAGTAATAACAGATGAAATTGGTAGACATTAATTCATCGAATAAGGGTTCAAGTGGATTCGGTGGTTTAATGAGCCGACCTTGTCGTACTTCAGCATCAAAACTAAAACGAACTTCGCTTAACACGAAATAATATATTCACAACGATTGTTTAATTAACCCCTCTTAAACCCTAATTTGGTCAAGTAAATTCCAGTCCATTTTTTCGAAACAAAATTTTCCAAATGAATTCTTATAATTGCGTGTCTATGGAATTTGTCATTGACCTGGTACAGGTCGAATAATGAAAAATTAATTATAGAAATCAATCGAATGTTAGATCTTTACGCTTTATCAGTTCGAGAGTTACGTGTAAAATTTTAATCCTCTTATATTTAACGAAAAGAGTAATTATTCCAATTACGGTACTACGATTTATCAAATAAATTGAGCAATGTGGATTCTCTAGTAGTAGCTTAAAATAGTGTTTGTCGTCCTTAAACTATTTTGTTTGGCCATTGGTTTAGGGCATTCTGGAGGAGGCAAACATTTCTTCGTCTAGAGTGGTTACATTGCAATTTGTCATGTTAAAAGGGGAGAATCGTCATGTGAAGGTAGGAGTCAAAAATAGAATTCCCTTTAATAAAAACTTTGAGCTATTTCTTCGACGTTTCCCAATCGATAACTATAATGAGTTTCGTTTTACCTGTTGCGCGCTAACTTGTACGCGTTCATATATTCACTCTCTGTCATCTATCCTGTCGAACTTTATCTCGAAAAGGCAATTACGTTTAAGAAATATAGCAGTTTACACGTAAATATTTGGCTTCCAAAGTGAGATATTCCTCGATATAGTATAAAACGAAATTCATTCTGATTTTCGCTAACTAGGTCAATGCTTTTATTTTCCTCTCAATTTGAATTTCTTGATTTCTATCACCGAGGACACTGAATTTTCGGTGGAAAGAATCCATTGTTGATACCTTCCAAAAAAGCCTTTAGAAATAAAAATCCATGATAACGATTCCAGTAGATTTGAACAAAACTATTGTCACATATTGGACACGAGGCGTCAGATAAAAGCAATGCAATATATATATATATATATATATATATAGACGAGAAGCTAATCCTATACTACCTGAGTAAGGAATTGTTTACCATCTCGCAGCACCGAGAACAATGGAGCTAATTATATCTAATTACCGGATCAGAAAGGTCTCTTCTTTTAATCCGAAAGAAAACTATTTCTACACTTATTCGTACTGTTTGTTCACTCGAGTATTATTGCACGTGACGCTTTTGTTACGCGTTGACAGTGCAATGGGAAGCCGAAGAATAAGAGAAAATTCTGTGTTGGAGAGAGATGGGTTGATAAGAGAAGAGAGAAGACGAGGGGGTGAGGGAGAAAAAGGGAGTGGGGAGGGGATGAGAGAGAGAGAGAGAGAGAGAGATCGAGGCTGAAAATGCGCGTCACGCGTCCAGCAGCTCCGGCTGTGAAAGACGCCGGCCGCGATTTGACGCGCGATTTCAGTTGAGTCAGTTCAGCCAGTGTTCGGTTCACTCACTCTCCGCCAAGTCTCTTTCCAGTTCCGAATCCAACAGTAACAAATTCCGTCGCTCGCGCCAGCGCATCCCCACCTTCGCCTTCACCTTCCATCCAGACTCTCTTCTCTTCATCCTCTGCACCACCCCAAACCCAACCCCTCTTGTCAACCAACTATTATTCGTCACCCGCAACTCTATTATACCTTAATGTTCAACGTATATGATCTATATAGAAATTTTATCATCTCTTTTTTCTCCTTTATAATTTCATCTCAGCAAATGTATGCAGGTATAATAATTAATCACCATTTCGTTTAATAGACCAGCTCACCTATAACTTTTCAATTTTAATTTAAGAAATATTTTCCACACATTGTCTCTTCTGCTCTTTCCTCTTACTTTCAAGATCTGTCTGTCTCATACCCCTTTCCAGTTTTTAATTTTAAAATTCCATTTGCTTTATTCTGCTCTTTCTTTTTCTTCACATACTTCCTAGACCTTGTTAAGATGGCTCCACTTTGATTCAAACTCCACTCATTTTTCCCTCATATTCTTTTTTCTTTCAATCAATTTGGTTAAATTTTTATATTAGATTATTTCTCTTTTTCGAATGTCTCTCTCTTTTTTCCTTTCCTATCACTGCCTGTGCATTTACATTCTCAAAATCTTTTATAGTTTCTTGAATATTCTCCTTCGAAATGTAGTCTTTAATCGATTTATATCCAATAAGATATTTTATCAAAATTCGTGAAAACTGGTGCAAATATGGTCGTACTTGTAGGTCGAGTCATTTTTCTTATCATTTACTATTGCTATTACACGTTACAGATTATCAAGTTTCAAGCTTCTTGAGTCTTCTCATCTAGAAGGTATAGTGCTTTTAAGCGAAATCCATCCAAACACTTTATTGAAAATCCTTGAAGACTGGGGAAGTTTTAATAACAGTCTGTAGTTTGGGAAAAAACGAGTGCACGGTTTAGAAGCAGTACATAAGATAAGTCTCGAGTGCTTCATTCGATCCCATTGTACATTCTTTGCACTAGGAAGATCCTTATACTTCTTTATTTCGCGCTTGATTAGTCTTCTTGAGATTCTTCTGAGCGTAACTCTTCATCAGTGACTTTACATTACATTTGTTTCTGTCTTTATCGCTCGGCTTCTTCAACTACGCCATAAAATCCTTTCTGTGCCGCATACACCTAAAAACTTCCCTTCCCTCTAAATATCCGTATATCGTGCATTTCAAGGTTGCAAGTAAACTCGGCAATTATGAATTTTCATTTTAATTAAAATATTTAATAAAACTAATCACATTGTAAAACTTTTTTCATCGATATATGGTGTTAACTGAAACAGGTCTACGTATGTATAATAAGTATAGGTTGAAATTCTGATAACTATAATTAATATTAATTCTCTCTCTTACACACGCACACACACACACACACACACACATCCGGATTCTAAAGATTATAGAGAAAAATATATTATTTAAATAGCGAAGGACTCTATAGAACCTCCGTGCGCAACATGTGTAAACGTGAAATGGCAAAGAGTCAATTTTATGCATTTATTTACGACTATACGCACTCGTGGGTTACATGATTCTGACTTTTGGTGAATTTTATTAATGTCCGGCTCCATCGCTCTCACCACAAAACGATGCAAATTTGCTAAATTTCGGTTGGCCAAAGTGTAGCCCACAAATCCTGATTTATGTTATGCGTTATACTACTACTATTATCTGCACTTGTGCCATCGTAAGTTGTCCAATACCTATACACCAGTTTAATTATATCAAATATCAATCCATTGAGATTTTTCATTCATTTACACAGTGAGAGGTTTATTTAATTTAACGTCTGAAATTTAAAATTTAAATTCGATAAAATATTCCAGAATGAACCTTGAAACTTTTATTACTTGAAATTGTTGAGTTCTGCAAAATTTGTTATATTATAATACCAATGATGAGATATTTAATTATATTGAATGTTATTAATTGGGCTTTTAGTAAGGCTTCCTATTTAATCATAATGGAAAATAATTAATAATTACGATGCACACATAGCAATCGATCACAAAGGTACTGCGTCTGGCTGGATAGTATATATACAGGCGGGATGTATCGGATTATACCAGAACTGTGATTTTCCTGATCCTATATTAACTCTCTGAGCCAGGTTGAAGGATAATTGGATTCTATAACTTTAACCTCCAGGTTGCTTCATTACACCATTGACTTGCCACCTTTCGTCTATACCACTTTCAAACTCTATTCACTCCTATCAATCAGCTTGAAATATCGACATAAAATCAACCAAACAGATCTTTCAATCACGTAATTGATGTTTAGCTACGATATCCCAGAGCTCAATAATCTTACAAACATAGCAAGGCAAAAAATGAAGTTTTACGATTGATCTTTTCACCAATATTAATTTATAATTTAGCATAATGTACAATTCTAAGACCAGTACAAAGGTTAAATATGATATGACTAATGGCTTTTTCTAGTCTAGACTAAAAAATTATGTAAATTTACCATAATAGTTGGGACAAAGAGTGAGTATACTTTTATACGAAGTGTCTTACCATAATAAGCTGAAAAAAGTTTTGGTAATCGACTGTAAAGCTCTTTTCCTACACTTGGCGTGTTTTTATTAAGTAACTTCATTCCGGGTTGCTACTGTGTATAAGCTGAGCTTTAAAACCTCTTTAGCTGTACCACTTGCGACCTAGATTTCTTACACCTGACACTGTTCTTCATTTCTTATTTGCATCTCTTACTTAGCCATGATTATAATAACAATTTTCGATGACATAACTAAATATGGGAAACTGAAAATACTGCACACAGTATTGTTCCTTATCTGAAATAAATTAAAAGTGTAATTCGCGAAATTAAATATATGCCCGTACACACAGTTTTAATGTATTGAACAGAAACGTTGACCACATGAAAAGTAACTAATTGAAAAATTTATTTAAATTCTATTCTTTTTTCCCGATTTTCTCATTCATAATTATTATAATACTTTAATGGTAATAATAAAATATAATACGACTTCTTTTTCTGAATGAAGAAATGATGTATTATAAAATTATCTGTTGAAGCTCTAATAGTTGAATTTCATAAATATTTTGATAAGTGTACAAAAAAGAATTTATAGCCTTGATGACGCTTGTGAGTTATGATTGTTTTGACTTCTGGCAAACTTCAGTTTCCCTGACGTCACAGATTTCAGTGGCAACGCCACTGAAAGTTAACGACCGACAGTTGTTATATTTTTTGGCATTCAAAAGTTGAGATATTTTTGTTATCCTATCTGAGTCTGAACAATGCTCGTTGTCGCAGACTTTGTTGAGAATTTTTCTGCTCGATACACTCTTACTATCACTTTTCTTACGATACATGTTGGGGTATCTACTACATTTATATATAACAGAAGCCCTCTTGAACCTTAGACTTTTTTATTCAATCACTGGAGAAAATGCTGTCTATAATATGATTAAACATTATTCAATTTCATTGAAATAACCAAAATTTTATTACGTTAGTAAACATCCAATTGTGGATAAATTTTATCGTAAAGCTTATATTATTAATTTAATCACAAAAGTAGATCGAATAATTATTTCAGTGAGCATAAAGGACTAATTTCGTTAAGTGTATGTTCACTTGTATCGTCGAATAAAAATATTAACTTGTCATTAGAAGCTGTGAAATTACATTTTACATTAAACAACTACTTTATGAAATGTTGTAAAATAGCGCAGCACATAAAAAACTGTGGAAGCTTCGAGTAGTTGGGTATTTTCCAGAGTGCATTTTTTCAAACGTTATATAGGATGTTAGGAAAAAACTACGTCTAGTCTGGGAGGAAGGCACTCTGGTTCGATTGTCTGTAAGAAAGTTTTGCTCGAGCTTTTGGCGAGGAATAATGGCTAGAGAATTCCTTCGCGTGGATCTATTGTCTACCTAGCTTCTTGCTTTTCCATCTCGTTATTTCCTCGTTAATATTAGATTCTGGATAAGATACGCTCGAACGCCAACACCTGCAAAGTCGTGTAAAAATAGACAAAATATGAATATTAGGATTCGTCTTCATTAGTTTTTCAAGAAATGAGTTTTTTTTTTAAATTGTCTTTCAGATAGAGTAGTTTTTGTTTGAAATATCTATAGCGTTGTTAGTCCAGTGACCATAGAGTATCGAGAGTAACACGTGTGCTGTGTTTGGCTCATAAAAGGATTATATCTCCAGGAATAGTCGGCGAAGTAAACAATTAAATGTATGGCGAATCGAACGTTATTCAATTTGCGCGTCTGCATTTCCGGTAAATATTCCACGTGTATTCTTCTCTCTTCTTCTTCTGCTTGTTTAACGCGTTATTGCTTCTACGTCGTGCCTAAACGAAAAATAGGCATGCACGAGCTAGAAATATACTTCCCTATGAGTTACGGGACATAATCTTTCCTATGCGCAATCGATGCGATGCGCTTTCAAGTATCGATTACGTCATCTTCTGATTTTCCTATAAGACTGTACGCCAGCTTACTGAGTCACGGAATATTCACTCTGAGCGTCACTTGTTATATGCATTAGTGATGGGTATTTAATATAAGTATCTTTTTAATTACAGTAAATTTTTAACGATTTTCATAAATTATTCATTTTAGGCTTAATTACGTTAAATAATCAGAATTTCAACAAACAAATAAAGGTTTCCATGTTCTATGCTTCTTCTTCAAGGGATGAGTGTAAGTCACATTTTTTTCACTAACTAATAATATTTAACGATCTTAGCACTCATCATCGATCAGTTTACAATAGAAATTAATTTAAAATAGATACATGCATTATCGTTAGCTTACAATGGCAAATGGCGAAGATAATTATAAGAACAATTTTAAAATTTCCGGTTTGGCAAGAATTGAATGGTAATATTGTGTTTATGTAGATGATGCTTTGGACTGCACCAGTTATTAGTTTGAATCAATAGGGTTCGTTAAAATTGTATTCAATGATAATAACGTTTTCTTTTTCAATTTATTCAATAAGTTTGTACTTGGTGAATGAGAATGTTACATATTAAGCACTTAACTTATCTTATTTTCTTAATTATTAACAGAAGATCTTTTAGTTTTGCCGGTGTTTAGATGGTCCTATAAAATAAAAGTAGGATTTTGAACAATGAAGCATACGATATATTGTTATAAAATATTTTAATTGAAATAACAAATTATTTACCACAAATATATGCTTCATAGCTCTAATAAAACTATCAGAAATTTCGTTGGCTATTTCGTTGGTAATGTTAGATAAACCTTTGCCGGTTTTTGGCCTATGTACAGCTATGACAGCTGTGAAAAGAACAGTCAGTAGTAAAAATGTTGCTAGTTTCATGGTAAAAATTTGTAGTAAGATTTCTTCAAAAGTAAACGACCTACCGGTCTTTATACGGCATGCTTCGTGTATTTATATATGTTCCAATAGCGTTAAATAGAAATAAAGATTCAAAAAAACAATAAAAATAAAATATTAGTTTTAAAATGATATCGGTTACACAGATATAAATTTATGCATTTGCAACAAATAAAGATTAACTGTATTTCGAAGTTTTGATGTATGTATGTTATGAAAATTATAAAGGAAAAAAAATAGTATCCGGATTTTACTTCCATATTAAAATATTAAAATATATAGTTATAAAGTTCAATAACTTCAAATTCGATCATTCGAAAAGTCAAGTATGCTTTCCAACGAAACTCAAACTGGAGATTTTATAATTCGTCTACCACTCACACGTCTTTATTTATTTAGCCAAGAATATATACATATATTTAAGAATACGTCCTTTCTATTTGAAACACTTGTTAATTAATATGCGAGATACCATTTAAAAGTTAAATCACCATTTTTAAACCTTTTGATACATTTAAAATTAACGTTCATTTTTAATGTCATAAGTGACTCGCGAAATCTGATTATTTCAAAAAATAGAATACCAAAAGGGGAGATGGATTTCCTGTCAACATCGAAATCTCTTAAAATTGTAACTCTAGTTAAAGGCCTATTAAGATATTATACAATCTTAAGAGCTATGAGAGTAAGTCCTATAGATATCTTATTTATTACAACGTCAGTCATCCTATTACTTTTTGTATAGGAGCAATGCATTGTCTTTGTTTAAAATATAATAAACTGTGTTATAGGCATACTATTTTTTATACAGTCTACTTTTTGCTTATTAAAGAACTAAGTAAGATTCATGTAATATTGAACCAAAAAGCATGTATTCTGTAGAATGTATGCGTGCTTTAACACAGCTACATTAGAGGAAGATTCAAATTTTCAATTTATAATACGGTTTTTTCGAGTTATTTTCAATTTTGTCTTAAAGAAATTCGTGTACAGTAAGAAAAACACTATAAATTATTAAAATTTCTGCTATTACAAGTATAAACAATAACAGCGTGGATCTTCATAAAACTTAAATAAATATTAGCTTATGCACTACTCTTTATCTTACGTGCACTATTCACACTTTATGGTATAAATTAAACCTTATCGTGCACACGTGTAACACATAGCTTAAAGTATAGACTTAAAAACATGACCTTAATGGAATATTTATTTTTCTTAAATGATTAATATTAAAAAAATGTTAGTATAAATATAGGATGTTACATTTTTATCAAAACTTATTGATATGGAACCTCGTTTAGTTCTATTGTCGCCCAAAACCAGGATATTGTATTTAAATTTGTTTTTCAGATTTATAACAGGGTTGTCACCAATCTTTATACTAATTCCTTCCTTAATTGCTATAAACTACGATTGACCGCGGTATAATTACGTCTATTTCTTTATTCATTCAAAAAGATAATTAAACATTAATAACACTAAAAGTAGTCGACTTTTAACTTATTTTCATCGTAGGTACATACCAATTATTAACAATAATTTTAAAAATCCTAGTAGAACGCAATTTGTACAAGTTGAAATTATTCATATTTGGATTACCGCAACGTTGACTTTGTTTCTTTAGATTTTATAGTTTGCGTTCAATTGTTACGACAGATTTATATATGGTATATATAACATTTTCTTTGATCATTTATGGAATTTTGTCGTGGATGTACTAATCTCTATATTATCTTACCAACTAGAAAAATAGAAGCTTATGAAATAAAATTATTTAAATTATTAATTAATTCTAAGTTGTAGGAGAGACCAAACAATTTAAAAACAGTTTTTCTCTAAAAATTCTCCCTTCTATGTAATTTTAGGATTGGCATAAATCAATGGTTCTAAGCGCAGCTTCTGTTTACCACCAGCTTATAAGCTAGCAAATGTTTTCTTCTATGTCAATAAGAGGGATGTAATATTTAAAAAAATAAATATAGATAAATGGCTAAAGAAATAAATAGTACAAATATTTCTATTTATTCAGCCCTGAAGAATTCCGAGAATTCCCATGTTTATTAATATAATGTTGTGTTTAAAATGAAATCCTTTATAATCCCTTCAACTATATATAGATCTTAACCTAGGGTTACTGAAACACTCTGCTTTATGTTCTTTTAGAGATCAGTGTGTCAAGTGCCAAAAATAATATTGAAAATTAAAGTGGTATGTATAAACTAATTAAAAATATCATGATTATCCATGCTATATACCTAACTTAAATTTCGATATTATCATTGTGTGTGGATCTTATAACGTATAGGCACCATGTACTATATTAACAACCAATTTGCATAATTGACAACTTTAGCTTTAATACACACAGGAACTTAAGGGACAGTCTCATGTAGCCCGACAAGAGAATGGTAAATTTTTGACAATTTTTCAGGTTAAACCCTTTGCACTCCGCTGTCCCCTCTGAAGGGACATAATGTTCTTAATATGATATATAATAGCAGGGTGCAAAGGGTTAATGAAAAATATAATGGATTCATTGTTTTTGAACTCGATTATAGGGATTTCCTAAATAATTAACATATTTCTTCTTAAAAAAAAATAGTGCAATAAAAAAAAACGAGAAAAACACTAACTGGGTCGAAAGTAACTTTTCGTAAATGAGAAATTAAATATTTCAGCATTGCGTCAGCCGGTCAGTATGATTGCGGTCTTATTTGTAAGCTTATGTCGATATTATATATAATGAAAGTTTCATTATATTTTAAGTAATCTTACCCAATTTCATAATAATTTGCTATGAAAATATAAATAGTCAATCTTCGCGTAAAGAGAGGGCAGTGTCTAGATCGGCTTAAAATTACTTGCCGTCAAAATCCTATCGTATTTCTTGATCAATGCTAATAATGTTTTAACATTTGTACGAGAATCCTCAATTAACGTGAGACGCGTCTAGTTTCATCTAAAATCAAAAAATTCATGTTTTTCTTTATTGCAATTATTCTAATAAATGTTCTATTTGAATGAACCTATTTTCATGCAAGAAAGTGATGATGCAAATATAAATAACAACTTTGAAGAAAAATGAGAAATTTTTATCTTTTTACTTTTCACTTTTAAAACGTTATATAAAATATTAATTCGTAAAATATTTCCAAACAAGTACCTTTAAAAGAAAGTGATGATTATTGGAATCTTACAGTGATCTCAAATTATTCAGCTATTTCTGCTGAGTAAAGTGAGCCTTCATTTTCTTCGTAAAACTCAATTAAATATTTTCGGGTGGCTGAGCTTATGATAGCTCATTTCGAGTGGGGAAAGTAGTACTAGACAATGTAGCCATAAGAATTGAGGTAAGTATATTTTTATTATCTACATGTAACTTGAAATATAACAAAAAAGGCTCATTTTTGTTTAAATAAAATAAAATATCTTGAACTTTTTACGTAACAGCGCAATTCCGCGAACAGATTTGAGTTCACCGCGCTAAATTACTCTTCAAAAAAATGTCACTCCTTCAGCTTGTAGAATAAAATATTGTAGACCTATGCCTTATTATTGAAACGTTGGGCAAAATTATTTAGCATGTTGAAGTTCCGGTTGTTTGTGAACTGACTGACTGAAAGAATTAACCTTATATCCATACAGAGGGGGATGTTCATGCAAACCTGTATGCTGCATTATATAAAAAAAAAACATTTTAGAATACATTATGATATTAAATTTGTAGTATGCGAATCTGACGCAACAAATATAATGATATAATTTTTAGAAATATAAAAATGATTACCTCATAAAGAATTTCTGCAGCCTTTACAAAACCATGCAATATAGACATGAAGGATTTATGATTGAGGATCCCTTCAGAAGGTCCATCAATTACTGGACTAGCAGAACTAGTACTTCCGGTTAAGATAGTTGCTATGACCGCAGTAAACAGGAAGAAATATGTGGCATATTTCATGATCGATTCTTTCACTCGAGCTTCCCCCTCAATTTCAATAATTTTACAGTATTCAATCCATATACATCGTGTATATATACGATCTGAAAACATTAAATTTAAATAAAGATTTTTAGAAACCAATAAAAATTTATATCGCTTTTAGAATCACGTCGATCCTGCAAATATGTATATATATATATATATAGTTAGATACACAAGAGCGACGGTTTCACTAAAATTTCAATTGTTAACCAATACATATTGTCGATTTTTTTAATGGGTGGACTAAGGCTTATTATTGTAACTTTATTAGGCGCTGGTCCGAAACTGATAATATATTTGAATAGTAGTAAGTTTAATATTGAAAAACTCGAAGTCGAGATAAAATTTAGTAGTGTAGAATATAGATTAAGCCCGGAAAAACCTTGCTGTATAAACTCTATTGAAGGGACATTTAGCTAAAGTAACATTTAGACAACGCGTGACATAAGACAATGACACCTTTTTTGAATATCAAGGCATGATTCAATTCATTACTCTGTCTTTTATGAAACTTCTGTATACTATTAATATCATATTTGTTTTAAAAGAAATAAAGCAATGTGTGACTATTTTCTGTTCTTACGCTATAACAACTTTTGGTTTTGGTTCTTCAATAAATTATATTACAATATGTATCATTAATAAGATCTGCAATGTAAAGTAAAAGTTTTTTTGTTGTTATTTTCAACTTTAACAAGACAAATAATTTCAAAATTTGTATGGAAGTGATTATTTTTTAAAACAAGATCATGATGTTTACAGTACAGGGTTTTCCCTATTTCTAGTTTCAATTTGATGCACATATACCGGGTGTTCCATTTTAAAAATTTATATTGAATATGTAAATACTGTAGAATTCGAATTGTATGAGAAAATATATACATAATTATATATAAGTAAATATATGTGCTTTTAATTTTATCTGTGTATAAAAAGTTTTGTGTAAGGTGTGGGCTAATAGTTATATAGTCTTTATTTTTATCTGCTAGTGTAGCTCAATTTAATATACAATTGTGAACTTAAAATGCGATTTATAGTGAAAAGGGAGTTTATTAAAGGCGAGGAGTTTCTGGTATATGGCAATAAAAATCTTTAGGTACGTACATAATTTCTTTATTTCATTAATACAGCATATACTCATGTTTGATGAAACTGTGACAAAAGCAAATTAATGAATCCAATACGAAACAGACCTCAAGTACAAGTCCAAAGAAGGATGTAAATAAAATGTAGAGTAGATAATAGGCAAGAATTTATACATAGTCTTATTCAGAAGGTCTCCTTCCTTCCTTTTCAAGCATCACATAAGATCATAGATTGATTGTTTATTTTAACTGTTTAATCATGCTTGCACTTGGACTATAACATAAAATAAATATTTTATTATATAAAAAAAATATATAAAAATTATAGGTTATTCCAGTTATTAGTTGAAATTGGACTTAGTTGTTCCTGACATAAGACATTTATTACCTCCACTACATAATGAACGGCATTGTAGAAACCATCTGCTATTGCATTGGCTGCTTTTCTAACAGCCTCATTTTGATCGTCCTGTTCGTCATCACTAAGTGCATTTACAACAACTGCTAGGGCAGCAATCATCAATAACAATATTGCTAGGTGCATGATCAATATATCTAGTATGCCTACTATAATACAAAACACCTTTCCGTTTTTAAATGGTGCGCACTGTGTATTTATACGAGTTGAAAGCATTAAATACGAATAAAGATTTTAAGAACATTAAAGTTAAATGTCGCGCTCGCAAGATCACGTCAATCACATAAGTATAACTTATTATATGAATAATAGATAAAAATTTTGATTGTATATTAAAAGTGCGCGCGCGCGAATTATCTAAATAAAAATAAAAAGATTCTGTGTGTATGGATTATATCTTGAGAATAAGGTATTTATTCATTGCTATGATGAATTTAAAAAACTTATTCTAATTTTACTCAGTTGCTTCGAAAATGTTCAACTTAATTTTTTAAGAAAAACATAAATAATCGAAAAAAAAATATATAAACATGTCCAATCAATGATATATGTCCATAGTTTTTTTGCTTTCATTATTATAAATTTATGATCGTTTCGCTATTTGAATATTTTAATAAGGATATAAGATAATATGAATGTGGTCAAGAATGATGACGACAAAGATGAGATAAAAGTAAATAGAAATTAATTGAGTAGTTTATACATTAAATTCAGTGGTAATATGTCGTGCCTTCAACTAGTTCAAACATAATCTTGTATTAATTTGAATTAAAATAGTAGCAGCTGACTATAAGTAAAAATAAAAATTCCCAGGTCTAAACTATTGTAATCATGGTTTAATAATAAATTAGCTATCAAGGATAGATTTTAGGTAAAAATGAGATAAATTTATTGTAAGTACCAAACGCGATATGTGAACCTAAGCGAAACATTTGTTTTTACCGCTTATATGTACACCGAAGTATTTATATTCTCATAAAAGTACCATTAGAATCGTTGAAAACGTATGAGAATGTAGATTAGACTACAGACTTGATTTTATTGTTAGAATCACATTTATTTATAATCAACTGTTAAAAGGATAGAGTAATTCTCTCTGTGTGTCCAGATTGAATCATATTTTAAGAACCCCAATTCATACATGATTAACAATTAAAGTACAGGATTATTTTGTAAATATTGTTTTAGAAAAATTAGTTCCTCTTTTTGCCATAAACATTACTAATTTTAAGTTAACCGAACCTTACAAGGACAGGGGATGAAAACATAAATAAATACACAATGCTCTCATTAAAGTATAATTTTATTCATTCCGTTATCTGTGTTTTCAATTATCCTACAAATGGTACATATGACACTTACATTTCAAACAAAAAAGCGAAATAGAGATGGAAGGCTAGGGAGGAAATTTTGATACTCCTGTAATATATAAAAATAATTAATTAAAAGGAACTTAAAATTTAGTTGACCTAATTTGATTTATTGGAGCATAAAATTACCTTCGCAACATTTATGACAGCATTGACTAAGGACGAACCGAAAATAGACTCTGCGACGGCCTTTCCTGCCTGCATTACTTTATGAGTAAAAACCTCCGCACCATTTTCAGCTGTGCTGACAGTGATCAAAATAGCCAAAACAGCAAGCAACAACAAAGATTTTTCATGTCTCATGCTCGATGAACGTGTAAGGTCTTCCTTTCGTTGTGAAAAATTTACCAGCTCTCGTATAAATCGTTGGTACCATTCATATATACTACCCGAGGACATTAAATAAAAATAAAGATTTTCCACAGTATTAAAACGCTATAAGGCATCTTCGTAGATACTTAAATCACACGGGTATATGATTAGGTGTGATAACTGCGCCTATGGGCTGTAAGATTGGTGTATTGAAAAAACGTGAGCATTGTAATATTGATTATAACGCGTATGCATGAAACATCCATAATATTTAATATGTGTTGCATGAAATATATTAATTGGTATCAAATACACATATTGTATATAGCTAAAGTCAAGGTTAGCGTGAAAAAAAGAAAAAGAGATGACAGTTCAATTTTCGAAATTTTGCTATTTTTTGCTTGCAACTTTCATTTTTAATCTAGACAAAAATTTTGTACATTTGAAAAATTTGCTGCTACTTCAAGTTTTGATCTCATACTACGTTAGTCTGAATAAAGGGAATCTATAAGATGCGGCATAGATACATATGAGTAATGACTTTTTAGAAAGTAGTTTTCTCATTTAATATATGGAAATGTGATATACATATTGTTAAAGTAACTACTGTCAGGCGACGCCGTGCATTGGCATATTTACGACACAGTAGGAAACAAGTTATATGGTGAAATTAATAGGACACTGCACTTTGAGATGTCATCTCTTTTATATTCTAAGCTATTACATATGTAGGGTAACATTTAACGAATCAACAATTCAAGGCATTGTGGATTGCTAGTGTTATACTGTACATGAATATGCGTTTATATCTAGTGCAAAAATTATAATAGGGTAACTTAGGATTTGAAATTTGAAGAGGAATAAATAAATTGAACACTATATAAGCACACAATACAGATGATAATAAAAATAAAGTTTTATTTTACAAATTTTAAATTTACTGCTTTTACATGGAATAATGGATAGAAGATTGATTATTTTTCCCCGAGAAATCGTACTTTTTAATTCTATACTAACCTTCTCTTCAAGTTCTTATTATGTTTTCTTAGAATCTGAGCCACCGGTAAAATACTGTTATAAATAAATCAGATTAGTTAGAATGATTACTATAATTTAATCCGTCTACATAACTATCAATTTTAACTTTTAAATGAAAAGAGGTAATACCTTTACAAGTCCCGTGATTCCTTTAACCAATACGTCGAAGATAGCAAATATAGAGAAAAAATTTATAGGTTCAGGATCAGCTTTAGCAACCGGCTCTGGATAAGCAAAAGTAATACTTCCGGCCATGATAGCTGCTAAAACTGTAATCAACAACAGACAAAATGTACTCGTTTTCATGATCGATTCTTTCGCTTGAGCTTTTTAGAATTTAAAAAATCTTCTAGTATTCTTAGTCGTTAACCGACATACGTCTTGTATATATACGATTTGAAGACATTAAAATTGAATAAAGATTTTTAGAAACGAATAAAAATTTATATGCTATGGCTGAAAAATATTTCCGTATGTAACTGATAAGCGATATTTAATCAGTCTTGTAAAATGTGAGCTATAAGAAATCAAGTGACTAAATTAAACGAGGCATTTAATTATTACGTCACTGTGTGTGAGCAAATTTCAAGTCGTTTATAAGTACTGTTTATGAATGAAATCTGCGATCTATGATTCCTTTTCATTACACCCCAAGCTAAGTAAAAGCAACATCCAAAAACGCATAATTTTTAGCTGTTATAGGAAAGTATCCATTCTACATAAAAGTCTCTTTGAAGGTTTAAAATTGTAAAACCGTTTTATTTCAATAAGTAAGTATATATCTTACCGTTTTATTCACATGCAGACGTCTTTCGGACTCAAGAGATATTTCAAATATACACTATATGTTGTGTAAACCATACAGGATTTATTATTTAAAACGCCCCAAAGACATACGTAAGAAAATATTAATATTTATATTTGTAACTATTAAAGATATCAAAATTTTGCACGAGATTTATCATAATGCAAATAATAAAAGGTTTCGAAAAAGTTTCATGTAAAAAGTTGATATTTCTTTATCGATATGGGGATATTAGCTTTGTTATGTTTTAAGACATAAATGAACTCTTCTACATAGATTTCAAGAGTCTCTTCAGTTCGAGTGGGACTTTTGAATACAACTATTACTACAAAATTCGATTTGACAGGGGATTGTTTCAATTTATTGTTTTTTGCATTGAATAGGCATTTCAAAACAAAAAATATTATTTCTGTCACAAAAAAAATTTGAGAATATTCTTCTTCTCCACAATGCAGAAAATTATGATACGTTATTGTTTCAATAAACTAGTTAAGTCATTTTGTCTCACTTACGGCGTATGATTAAAAGTAGCGCTTAACAAACGTCATTTCAGCGTACATTATTTCGATTATTTTTTATAAATGAATGTCGTAATTTATAAACTTAAAGTAAAAGTTCTCTTATATACGCAATAACTCTTTAATGCCAGACGGAGAGTTAAAACAAGAAGTTAAAATGTTTATATTATAACAACAATACAGTTAATTATTTATTATTCTGCATCAGCAGGAGCAGGAGTTTTGGTTGCTTGCACTCTGTCTCGAGTATCAGTAATTATATCCATAACATAACGATAAGTCTAGAATGAATAAGAAGTACATAGGTTATAATGAATTGTAAATTTAGGTTATTTTGCTAAAAATTGTAGTATATATTAAAAGAAATGCATTGTTCACCTCGATCACTTTTTCTATGGCCATAACAGCGCCTTGTGCAATTTCATAGATCATTGACCAGTTTATAGGTTCAGCTTCAGGCCTGGCTTCCGCCTTACTGTTACTTCCAATTATGACAGCTAGTAGGACAACAATCAACATAAAGGATATCAGAGGTTTCATGATTGCAATATTCTTTGGTACACTACTGTTCAGAATAAGAGTTTCTGATACTTTTTTATATCGAATGTGTCCTGTATTTGTACGATTTGCAAACATTAAAATACAATATAAAACTTTAATGGAAATAAAAATTTATATGCTATTTTCAAAATTACGTAAAGACATATCTGTAATTTTGCGCACGAACAGCAGATATCACCTTTGATTTATGTTTTTAAGACCAATTATATTTAATGTATAATAATAGCGCAACTTCTTCTTACTGCTCTATTTGCTATTTTTCTTAGCTATTTTTATATTTCTTCCAGTGTAACGTATGGTGCAATGAATCGATATCATGATTCTTGTCTTGAACGCTATTAATGTTGTGTCAACAATATAAACACTGTGTTAAACTCCGAAGAAAGAGAGTCTAATATAGATGAGACCACTACTCATAGGTATTACGTTAATAACTGTGGTGGGAATCTTCTAAACCACATTTGCAAGCCTCTATATTTAACTATAATTAACGAGGAGAGGGGGAAATATGTTATCATGTTTTGGCATTCTTAAGTATATATTCAAAAGATCTTAAACTTTGTATAATTATTCTTTTTTCTTGCATCCGAAATTAAATAGTTTCTATTTCTTATAAAAGATATAATCATTATTTATATGTGGATTAACATGACGATAGTTATAATATTAGAAATAAAATGCTTATAACTTATCATTATTAGATGAGTAAATTTTTTATAAAGTACTAGTTTATGAGAAATTTGATTGTGATTACTAAATATCATCTCTGTTATGTTCTTTTTACTAAAATTGCTAAACTGTTAGTTAAATTAGTAAATAAATACCTATATTTCAAATCATATTTAGATGGTTAAGAAATATCCATTTATCATCAGTTTATTTAAGGAAAAAAGATCATAATTTAAGTCGCGCAATAAAATTTTAATGGACAAAATTCAATCCGATTGTTTATCTCATACGTTTTTATTTTGACGCATGTGTCTGATATAAACTTCAATTATTATGTTTTGTCTAAAACTATTTTTATGTATATCACCATAGCACGACTTTTGATGTAAAAAAAAACAACTTTTAACATAAGGGCTCAGGTCATGTTTATGTTAAAGTTTTGGAAACTTTTATAAGTATTGAGTGACCGTTACCTCTGACGAACCGAGCTTGCTTGGGGCAGTTGAACGTGGTCGCGTACGTCGAAACAAAGAAAAATATATATGAGAATTAAGTCTTGTAAGTTACGAGCATTATAATTACACATTCGTTACATATTCGGCTCTCAGTAGGTGTAAGCTAACTTGCATCGAATTTGCTTCCAATATTAGAAAAGAGAGAGGCCTCATTGGATAATTACCTTGATCATTAATTTTTCGGAAGCAGAATCAATGCGGGCTATTGTATAGTATATTAAACGTACCTTTAGATTGGTAAAACACACAAGCCTTTCTTAGAATATTATTATCATTAAGAAAAGTAATCCTCGGGTTGTAGAACGGCAACATGCATTCACTAAATGACACCTTTAATTCATCATTGTTGTTTAATTTATACAATCAAAATTATTTGCTTAGTTTTAACTTGACCTTACTGAAACGAGAATAACAGCCGATAATTCCTATTGCTTCTATAGTTCCTTTTATTATACACGTGGGCATAATTTAAATTGTTATCAGAGTTTAATAATTTTTTTATTTCATCGATACAAAATACTTCAGACACCAAGAACACAATTTAGAAAACAATAAAAAGTCAATATTTTTGAAGTTTATATTGAGAATATTCATTTTAGCAAAACCCGGGGAAATATTTCCTAGTGTAACTTTTGGAAAAATAAATCAAGTGTAAACGTAGGAAATAAATATTTAAAACTAAACCTATACTATCTGTGTTGGTCAATTGATCCTTTTCAAATGTAAAAACACGTGTCTAAAAAATTCCTCGGTTCATTTAGTGTGTTAATTATTTTCAGAGAGTTATATATTGCTGGAATATGGATTCCTATATATGTAAAAAATATATTTGTATATATATGAAATAAGTCTAGTTCGAAGTTTTAACGTTGACTTTAGCATTCCAAACAACAGAGAGTGATCTTCGTTATTACTTTTTATCAATTCTTTGTCTTGCAATTTATTATTTTGAATTATAACTAATAATTACAATGATAATAATTAAAAAAATCCAATCGTGCAGAATGCTTCCATGTAATATTCTCGCATATTCTGATTTCTCATTGTAGTCACATAATAAAGGAATGGTGTTTTGGCTTCTTTTTTATACTATACTAGGTTTTTATGTACTTGGCATCGAAATTTTATCGCACGTGTTTTTGATACTAAAGTAATCAAAAATACGATTGTAATAAAATTTGTATAAGTTTAGCCAAACAATTGTTGTAAATAAATTGTGTGTATAAAATTCTATAATCATTTATCTGAGCGTCATTTTTTCAAATATAATTCATTCTGATAACTGTGTAAAATAAAGATAACAGCTTTTTTATTTGCTACCTAAATCTTTAATTTTAATGTTCCCAAGTCGTACAAATACACGACTCATAGGGACGAAAAAGGACTTGCTGTTGAATTTGAAAACTTATTGGACTCGCGATTCTATATATATAAGTCATGAAATATTATACCCTTTTATTGTTACTTGCGTTATTACTTATAATAGGCAGTAACACCGTGCATGGCAAAAGTATTCCTAATTTATCCGATGAAACAATTACAAACGTTATTCACACTCTATTCAGCGCAATTGAGAAAGCAATAATGGTAACATCTTTATATTAAAATTAAAAAACATACTTTTGTTCAATTGTTTATTAAAATATATTTTTCATTATAGATGCTCGAGAGAAAGGCTATAAATATAATAAATGCTTATACTAAAAAATCGTCAGGTTAACACATGTAAAATTTTTATAAATAAAGTTTATTTTAATTAATAAAATATTTAAACAACATTTTTCGTTTCTTTCCTCGCTTTTTTGCGCGTATATTGAAGCATTAAAGCTCTTAAAATATTAAAGATTAAACATTTATGAACTGAAGACATTCTATGGTTAAGGCATTGTTAAGATTTGATACATACAAGCGGTTTTTCGATGTGGTATCCATTTAGTACTGCGTTTGCATTATAATATTAGTAAAGGGATCAAACCACACGGGATGCGTGCTGGACGCACCACAATGGCAGTAACATTTAAATGTAAGTATCAATACGCCACACGTCTAATGTGCTTAGTCAAATATCGTCTCCTAAGGCGTGTTTAGTTTTAGTCACGAAGTAACTGTTCCGTGCTCGTGAATAACAGACGTATAGGTAAACGTTACGTTCTTACATTTAAAAACCTCGGATGTGGATCAACCCTTATAAATTTAATACTCAAGCTACTGATCTTTATTGTTCTAATTGATGAACATTTATTTTCAAATTGTGTTATTCTTGCCCTAAGTTCAATTACTTTTTATAATATGAAATATTAATCATTTGATGGTAAATACTGGAATAAATTGTTAAGTAACATATAAAACTAGTTTAACATCAATGGTAAAATTATGATATTATTTATTGTAGCGAAAAATTATTCATACATAAAGTCGTTCAAATATACAAGATTAAAATTTGAAATACATTTTCTTAGTTTTTTCAAACTTCTTGATATGAGAATGAACTATATTATTCCATAACTAAAAGTAGGCCTCTGGATATCCGTAATGTTATAGGAACATTTCGTAATGTCACTATATCTATAAAATGTTGTGAAAACTATAAACGTGGCAAGTTAAACTGTCATTTGAAAAATATCTTTTCTTTATCAACTGTAAAAAAAGATAGCTTTTATTATTGGCTCAGCTAATCTTGGAATAAATCGTTTGCGAATTATATAAATACTGGTAAAGCTGAAGTGAATTCTATTCTGAAATTCGATTGTTCCATAAACGCTTGAACATGAAAAATTATATATTTTTATTGTCGTTTGTTGCATTAGTCCTTATTAGTGGCTCTGCAGCAAAATTTATAAAAAGCGTACACCCTCATCCACATAAACTTGACGATATTTTTCCGCTCTTCCTCAAAGCCATCGCATTGTCGGCGGAGGTAATATATTTTCAGTAATTCATTATATACTAGGTACATAAAATCTCTAATTTGTGATATTTTTTAACGGTTCCATTATTTATTTCAAATTACAGAAATTGGAAAATCGTCGTGAAATGTTCGAAAAAAAGAATCCTATACAATCAAAATAAATGAATAATATTTTATAAATCATATCTTGTGTTGGTTCAAGCTTTTTATCCTTTGAACTCCTTTTTTTTAATCGTATTATATCAAGAGACATGGTAGTGTCACGATGGCAAGTATATATAAAAGTAGAGAAAGACATGTCTATACCGCCGTCGAGGCACTATTTCTCTTATACAGCTAGTTTGGCCCGTCCTAATTTTCTAATCGATTTATCTTTGTGAATAATTAATTTATATACTATTTGAGAAAAAATAATTAATCTATGTAAATTCTAAGTTTTCATTCTTTAGTGTCAGTCATTTTTACAATAAATGCACAAATGAATAAATTTGGCATAATTCTATATACCAATATAATATACATATAGAAAGCTTGTAGTAAACGTTACTAAATCAAATACACATAAAAAATTTTTAAAATAAACTTTCTGTGTTTCTTTCTTAAAACATGATGAACTTTTGATTTTCTGTATGTATAAATTGCCGTAATTTGTAGATTTTGTAGAGAATTGAAGAGATGACTCGGGGTAGGGGGAGGGGGGGGGGGGATAAAAGTTTCATTAATTAGAGACATTCTATTAGTAAACGCAGTATATTCCAGCGTATGTATCAATCAGTCAAGTAGATTCACTGAATATTCAATAAATTCCGAATCAAGGATTTTTATTCCTTAATGTTTTTTCTTTTAATTCCTTAAAGTTTTATGACTTTCTTCTTAAAATTTTCATCTCTTCTTAGAATTTTCAGATAAATGCGAATCAAACATGGTGTAGCTAGGGATTTAGAGCAACGCTATAAAAAAAATTAAATCTAAATTATTGAGCAATGTGATGTTGACGAACAATCCGGAAGTTCGACGAATCTAATTAAATTCCTATACATATACTTAATTTTAGGCTACTTTTTATAATTGCTTTTTTATTACCTTTATTAAATATTTACTTTTACAGAAGTCCCTTAAATATTGCACTATTTCCAAGTTCTTATGGTCTTTACGCGCAAACAGTATAGTCAAACAGTCCCCTCCCCCCTATCAAGACATACAGGAGATAAAGTTTAATTTCCTAAAACAGCTCTTTAAACGTATCTGGGCAATTAAATAGTAATTCATTGCCTGCAAATTGTTCTTTCCTCGCATGACTGCTGACATTGACAGATGTCTGGATCTGATTAGAAAAGGTCAAAAGTTGATTTATTTCGTGGTTCGTTGAATCGGAAGAATGAAACTGCTATTGCAAAGCTCGCAAGAGAAAGAGAAAACTAAAGGGCTGCCAGATGCCACGGAACTGCGTTTTTTTAACTATCTGGATTATTTAGCTTTTTCTTTTCAATCAACAATCCCTATAACTCTTGTTAGCATCAAAACGTGATTAAATGTAGTTAATAAGAATTGTACAGTCGATATGCAGCCTTGATGGAATTGACAGTGACCTGCACGGTTTTGATTAAAGAATTTCTATCTGCTATTGCTGTACTCACGGGGGTGTATCTATAGTTAAGTGAATTATGATCGTTAACTTCAATTCGTTCAATACAGCAAATGGTATCATTATTTCCGTCCAATAAGAATAAGATCAATTATTTCGCCGCGTGCACTTTATTGTTCTTTTGTTCACTTATATAGCTGCCCTTAAAAAAATCTTATATTATATTATAGAGTACTACATTATATTATTTATTGATGCTGTTTTAATTTCACAAATGGAATTAATCATTGTATATATCTATAAGTTTTGCAAATAAATATTTTTTAGAGAAATTGAATGAACTGTGTGGGCTTAATATCAATTTAGTTGTGATGGGATAGGTACGTCTCGTTCTGGGAATGACCTTTTCAATTGGCGAGTCTCTAGTCTCCTCAATAATCAAACTGTTGAAAAAACACGTGTTGACCTTCTCTTCCACTTTTCTACTTGAATGGCAGAAGATGAACACGATGTTACAAATTAACTTAAGGAGGAACCTATACAATAAGATTTTAATTTACGCTGTTATTTATTAATAGAATCTTAGTCATTATAATTTATTTGTTTAGTAATTTAATTGCATTATTTTAATATAGATAAAATATTGCAAATGTTCATTCAAGAAGTAATTAATATGTTTGTAAGGAAATTGATGCTATTCAATTTCTGGGGATAGTTTCGACTACAGTAGAACAGGTGAGACGTACGACAGATAAGACGATATTGTAGCAACTGCATAGTTCGCAGGAATCTTCGATTAAGGATTAATTGACGCGATTCCGATCCGTGCATTGTAAATTAATTCATGGGAAGAGCAGGAAGTACGCTAGTAGCTTTGTCAGATTGAGTCACGACTATCTCTACGTAAAGGAAGAACCTCTTACAAAGTTCTAATTACAAATTTTCGAATTACGAGGGTTGGAACAGAGCGGACGGAACCTATAGAAATGCTTCTCGAAGTTAAGTTTAATTTGTTTCTTGCCAATGAAAATACCGCTATTTCAATGTAATGATTCCGATAATAAGATTCCATGAGTAATTTTATTGATAAAAAATGTTTTTTTTTCGCATTTCATAATTGTTCATCATTATAGAAAAACTTAAACTAATAAGTGAGTAAAGAAAAAATATTTAAACTAAGCGCGTTTGCGATTTTAAGACTTTTAATATATGGTTGTTGATTCAAATTATATTATTTAACAAATATAAAATTCTAGTAATCTGGAAAAGTGTGTTCGAAGGTAAGAAACATTGCTGGTATAATAATTGCTATAAGCAAATATACTTCGTTTTCTGTTAAAAATCTTTATTTGTAAAGTGTTTTAAACCGTCATAACTCACACAATGGTAGACGTTTGTTTATAAAAATACAAGAATATTATATTAAAACATTGAACTGAAGCTTTGGAAACTCTTCCCTTTGATTATTGATCTTTGAATTATTTTGAATTGACATGAGAGTTTAACCATTTTTCTAGCTTCACTCGATTTTCAGATAGCCATTTGATATTATTTGACACGGTTTCTAAAGCTTTAGCTCTCGAAGTAGCACCAGCGCCAGCCTCAGGATATTTGACAAAGAAAGCTTTGATTTCATTCAGCTTTGTCTCAGTAGCAAAAGTTTTTGTAATTGCTGGGATTAATTGACCCAAATATCTGTCGTTTAACGTATATCTTTTAACTAAAAATTCCCAATTAGCTCTTACCCAGTCCCAGACTAAGGGTGTTCCTACAGGATTGTTCGAAATTGATTGCAAACAACCGAAGAAATCCTGCGATCTTACGTAATTCTCGTTTGAAGCTAAAGTAATGAATCTGTAATGTTCGCCAATTAATAGCATGTAATAACAATATACTTCTAAGGAGATACTCATAAAGCAGACTTACTTATTCAAGATCCAGCTTGAGCTAATGCCAGTCAATCCCTTCATTAGTTTCAGCTTCTCAGCTGAATCAGTTTCATTGACGAATGTGTCGAATAAAATGTTCCATTCTTTTTCAGTGCCGCTATGTTGTATACCTGATAAAAACAAAGTTAAAGTAATAATTGAACAAATGATAGATATACAGAAACTGGTTAAAAATTACCATAATAATAAATTAATCCTTTTACGTCTGGATGCAACCGAGTTCCTTCGGGGTTATTGATAAAATCTATAAACTGCCTACCAGCTTCCTCTAAACATTCAGTATGACCTACCGCGCATGCTAAATCTAAAACAGTTGTTCGAAGCCGCCTAGGAACAAAAAAATTATATATATACATATATGTATATATGTATGTATGAAAAAAGTATATATATATACGGATCTTAATTATTAGCTGACACTTACAGAGTAACATGATCCTCGATATTATCAACTTTCCATGTTACATCGTGATAAAGGCTGTCTACCAAGTCTCTTACATAAGTCTGGAAAAATTGTATTAAATAAATATTTGTTAATTAAAACTTATATGCCGCCAAACATATATTCACGTAAAAAGGCAACCTTAAACATTGTAGAAATATCAGTAGAAGACAGCAAAGTGTCGATCTCTGTAAATTTCGATGAGGCAACACTCCATGGTACAGCATGATTTTCTCTAGGAAGATAAGCTGTCATATCCATAGCAGTGCTATAATCCAATAAACCTGCAGAGGCTAAACTAAAAGCGTCTTCCAATAAATTAGCTCTATCTGCGACTGATAGTCTCTATAAAAGTTATACAAAATGTTTGTCGTAAAGATATGTGTGAATTAAATAAATATAACACTACAAATTACCTGATGGTACCACCGGAGTGTATTGGAAAGAACCTCCCATTCAGAGTTTTCGTAATTAACTCGATAATATCCCACTTGATCCTTATTGAATTTAATCCATTCGGCAGGCTCATCGAGTTCGATGATTACTGTATACATTTAATTTCGTTAATTCTAAAGAAAGGTCTTTCATTGTTTCTAAAGTGTTAAAGAATAAAATAGTTACAATCGTCGGCATCTTTGTCAAACCAAAATAAAGTTGCAATTCCACTGTTATTAGTAATATATGTTATAGGAATAGTCCATTTATATCTAAAATAAAAATTTTACGTTAAATTCATTAACTTAATAAGCAATTGTTGATACCCGATATTTTACCTATATTCAGACTCAGCAGGATCGTATTCAGCATCAGGATCGGACAAAAATCTCTTTTGTGTTAAAATGTATTTGTTTCCTTGACCTTTTCTAACTGTTAAAACTGGAAATCCTTTTTGTCGAGTCCAAGTGTCCATGATTGCTGTTAAATTAATCTTTGAGCCAATGGCTTCTTGTAAAATTTTAAACAAATCAGCGGTTTCTGCATTTTGATATGCAAATTTATTTAAATAGGAGGATATTGCTGTGTAAAAAGTTTCTTGACCAATGAAGTCTTCCATCATACGAAGGATTGATGAGCCCTGAAATTTTGTTATAGTTTAAGCTAAAATTGATTCAATATTATTATTTTTTTAAGCACAATATGTGTTCATAACTTTCACCTTTTTATAAGAAATTTCATCAAAAATAGACGTAATTTCATCAGGATTATTCACAGTTTGAACGATTGGGTGAGAGCTCAATTTAGCATCAGTAATAAAAACTGAATGCAGTTGGTTAATCAGGAATCTATCCATCTAAACATAATTCGCATATGAGTAATAGTTAAATATTTAATTTTTAAAGTTTCGTTGATCTTGTATAACTAACCAGTCCCCAATCTGGCAAAATAGTGTCAGCACTTTTGTATTCCATAAATGATGCAAATCCCTCGTTCAACCACAAATCGTTCCACCATTTCATGGTGACTAAAATAATAAAAAAGATGTTTTATTCAACAAAAACTTGAGAAATCTATAAAATTTAATTTTAAACTTGAAAATAAATACACAAGAATTACCTAAATTTCCGAACCACATATGAGCAAACTCATGACCTATCACATGAACAATACTTTGTTTGTTAGCAGTAGAGCTGGTATTACTATCATATAAGAGTCTAGCTTCTCTATAAGTGACTAATCCCCAATTTTCCATAGCCCCTGATACAAAATCAGGTATAGCAGCCATATCTAGAACAAGGAACGAATAAATGAAAGCAGGAAATATTGTGTTAGAATGAACATATATTATTATATAATTTTAATTACCCATTTTAGGTAAAGGATAGTCTATTTTAAATAAATTGATGTAAAACTCGATAATCTTTACACCGATATCTAAAGCAAAGGAGCCCTTTTCTTTTTGAGCGGAAGTTGTGTAAACGCTGACAGGAAACTGCTTATCTTTCAAGCCTTTTGCATTTTTCGATAAAGCAACAAAATCGCTGACTATAAAACATGATAAATAAGTTGACATCGGAACGCTTTTCGCGAAAGTTACCGTAGTGAAACCAGAAGTTGGTTGATTTACGCTTACGCTCTGGAATAAAATGATTTAATCAGTAAACTTGTGTGTCTGAATTTATAAAGATAATATAGAAAATTTAAGTGTATCGATTTACTTCAACATTCATGTTAGACAAAGCATTGTAGCAGTCACCGCTTGGATGAACAAGTTTGATGGAAAATGCAGCTTTAAAAGCTGGCTCATCGAAGCAAGGATAAGCTCGCCTTGCATAAGTTGGTTCTAATTTGGAGGTAGCTATGTATCTGAAAACAAAACGATATTTATTAGATTATTAAAGAAAACTAAATATTCGATTATTTTTTAGGACTTTCACCTTGTTCTATTTTGGGAGTCCTTATATTTACTAGAGTAAAATCCAACGATTTTATCGTTTAAACCTCCATTAAAATCGAATGTCAGGTTGTATAGGCCAGGCTGGATTTCATTTTTAGTGGTAACCACAAAAATTTCGTATTTGGATATATCTGATGGTGGCATTAATTCAATATCATAATTTTCTTCATTTTCTACAGTTCTTAAAACTGTCGATGTAATAGTTAAATCTTTTTGATGTAGAGCAATGTAGTTCCTTTTATTCTTTACATCGATCAAGATTGTGACTTTTCCTTGAAAAGTACCTTCTCGTAGGTTTGGGAATAGATACAAATCATATTCCAACGGTTGCACCTCTTTTGGCAATCGAAAATTAATATCCGGCTGTTGCTCCTTACTCATTATGGATTGCAAAACTGGACTCTGATCTGAAAATTTCATTTTGCATATTTAACCGATGACTTCAATCTATTTATTATGCTTAAACGTAAAAAAGATTTTTATCAGAGAATATTAATTATTTTAAAAAATTTTAATTAAGAAACAGGTGCTAAACAGAGTGTAAAAAATTTATTTTTAAAATTATCCGTATTGGTTTTCCGTGAGTAAAGGAGACATCTCTTGAAACTGTATCTTTGACAGATATGATATTGAACTCAATGCTTTGAAATGATAGTTTAAAAAGTTTTTCTAAATCCAAATGTTTACCGAGAAAATGTACGTGGCGATGCTACTAGGTTACGGTACCATAATACACCACCTAACTATTATGCAAGCCAGAGCTAAATTACATTATTTTGATTGCACTTCTATATCTTTTCAAGAATTAATCTTATAGTGGTACGATAGAGCTTCCAAAACCGATCAAGCACTTCCCAACATGCAGTTATAAAATCAGTCAATGTTTAACATTTCGATAAAAAAAATTAACAAAAATGAAAGATAGCTTATAGGCACATTTAGACTGCGAAAGGATGGTAAAGGTGGCAGCAAAAAAGGAGCATTTTGACGGTCAACCCGTAATGCGCGTTTTGCTCATTTAAAAATCTTCTGATTATTTTGGAAACAGATGGATTTTGAAAATAAAAAAAATTACTTCGAATACAAATTTTATAGTTTGGAGGGGCATATCAAATAGTATCATTGATTTAACCTTGTACCGTTCTTTGAAGGTTACATTAATGTTACCTTCATATTATATAAAACGGAAGACCCTATATATTTTAACATATTCTTATGGCTGTTCTTTAGAGGTTCCAAAAACACTTTTAAAATCATCATTTCATCAAATTGTTTATGAGATATTGCGACTTGCAATTGGACATAGGTGTGGAATTGACTTAAGTAGTGTGTGTGAGCATTACGCACTCTGCACAAGTAGAATCGATCAAATACTTTCAGTTTTTAAATCGAAATATCTCGTAACTGATTAGATGAAATGATAGAAATAAAAGTGTTTTGGAAAACCCTTGAGATGATCTACAACAATATGTGAAAATATATGTGGGAAGTTCTATTTAAAACTTTTAACGTGACCCTAATGTGACCTTCAAATCATGTACCAAAGTCAAGGCAATGGTACCATCAGATCTCCTTTAAGCCATAAAACTTGTTTGAAATAGCTTTACAAAAGCCCTTTTGTTTTCAAAATAATCAGGTGGGGGATTTTTCAATGAACACACTGTATGAGAAATATAAAGAACTACCGTTAATAAAAATATAATTTTGATTCTTGCATAATTATTCTTTTGATACAAATAATTAAATAGTTACAATCTTGAAGTCCTCTTGATCATACTCCTGAACAAACTATAAAAAGTAACAATAAATTTTATTACTGTTTTATACTATGGTCACAAAAAAATCTTAAAATAATTCACACACATGCTTACATACCCGCAGTCTTTCTTGAAAAGCAGCGAGCAGGTTTCCCAAGAAAAACTCTACTTGTAGCACAAGCTACTATATTACGCGATTGATAAAATCTTCGGAGCTTGACAAGTGGATTGTAGAAGCGTTTGAATTTCGCGCCGAACATATGCCTTTGATAGCAATGTGTCAGGTGAACGATAAACAAGTAAGGTTACTTGAAGTCTCACCGTTACGAAATGTGGCAGCTTCGACTTTTTGGTCAAGGATGACGACAAATGTTGCCAAACAGATGCAAACAATGCACAAAAGGAAGCAGATACTGCAGGTACAGCACAAAAATGTCGTGCCGGCGGTTCTGTATCTCTGAGACCGGGTTCTCTTCATACTGGCAGCGCCATCTCCTGGGTTATAAGATAATTTCCCGCCCATCCTTAACGCATGCGCTCTCATTACTAGGGAATAAATATTTGCTGCGAATGTCCCACTTGGATTTTCAAACTGAAAACAAGATATATTGTATTTTCTCTTATTTTCCTTATCGTTAATTCTCTTACACAAGTGTAGATTTAGCTCTTATCACGTTTAATAAAGCACACAGCTCTTATATTGTTTTAAATTTATTATCATGTCTCATTTCAAATGTTTTTTAATTATTTTGTTTTCTCCAAAAATTATCAATAAAAATTGTCTCTTACAATTCTAAAACTATAAGCACTCAAAATATGCAGATATAACAAAGATTCACAAAATTTTCTAGGTTCTGTAATAACAACAAGAGACAATCTGTCATAAAAGAACTTTGTCCAATGAAACACATGTGTAAAAGGAACAAAATGTTAAACATAAGAATATCATTGATTTAAGGTAATTTTTTCTTATAATTTGACCAATGATATTCCTACGTTTAATGTCATGTTTTTTATAAATTTAAATTTACGGAGTTGCTGTAAAATAAAATGTGTTATATTTATATATATATATATATATATAGACATATATAATCTAATTTAATGTCTATTTAAATATAAGAACAATAATATTTGTAAATAGACTCACGCAGTAAAAGAGAGAGAGAGAGAGAGAACACCAGTAACTGACAGATGTACCACTCAAGAGCTTTCCAACAATAGTTTCACTTTCGTTATGTTATCGTTCGCATTGACTCATTTGACAAGCACCAGTTGCACTATTAATAGAGTAATGAGCGGCTACTTGGATGCAAGATACAATTCTTCCTTTCTAGTCGTAGAACTGACTATGTAGGTTTATTAATTGTAGAACGAGGTAGCTTAATCGTCGCTTGAAAAACTTTTAAGAGCCACTTCCTATAGATTACTCACGATTAACTCGACATAAGGAAATTAACCGGAAGATCTGTGTCTATAGTATGATAATGTTAACAATGCAATAGGGACGAAACGACTGACAATATTTTTCGTGATTTTTATCAGTAAAATAATACCAATAATCAATATTAATCGACACGACCAATTTATCATTTATAGACTGTTATTAAAATTGTAATTACACATTTCAGCCTATCCTTATCGCTCCCGGATAATCACAGTCAGGAACACATCAAATAACTGAATCGGTATTTGATTGCATGTGGATTAAATTTAACCTAAGATATTCGCTCTATCGACTATGGTGAATTACTGTAGCTATTCGATTTGTATCCAAACCCGATTCGACCGTTACATCAATCCCTGTGTTGCCAATGCGAAGATCAATAAAATAATTTCCAATGGTCATTATTTAAAATTGAAGGAATATAAACTGAAACTTTACAAACAATTATGGAATGATTCTTCGCTTATCGAAGGATATGATAAAGTATAATTAAGTAGAATTATTTGTGTTATTTTCTGTTATAAAATATAAAAATCTTTAAAATGTATGTAGAGGACATTTCACGAATAATAAAATATGGCAACGTTGGAAACAGTTTTTGGAATCGGTGTTATATATATATATATATATATAGCATCAGTTTCTCTTTTCTTATTCTGTTAGTCCGTCTGAACATGATTCCAATATAAATATCTGGCTAAAAATTCGAGTTTCCTTAAGTTTCCGAATGCAATTAATTAAAGTATATGTAAAAAATTCAAAGAATATATATATTGAAGCGATAGAATCTGCGAAATTGGTCAATTCAATTTTCAATAAGAATGATGTTTTTAAAGCGACTTAGTCGTTATTTGCCACATAGCAAATTATCACGGAAAACGTTCTCAATTGAATCTGCATTCAAATTCACAAATAATTAGGACAAATTAACATTAAGTTGCTGCCTGCTCATTGACACACATGGACGTGGAAGGAAATTTATTCTTGTTAGCAAAAAACGACATCCTCTACCAGGTTTTCACGATTTTTCTTTTGTCACTTCATTTATTTCCTTATTTCTCTCAGGTTTTGCTTAAAATTTTATTGTAAAATTCTCACGTTTTAAACATTTAATATTTCTACTATCCCTTCAAAATAATTCTTTTCTCCGAAGTGTTTGCAATCATCTTTTTTAGGATGTGTCAATCCTTTCATCCTTCTTTTGTAACTCGTGTCTATTCAGAAAGTGCTAACGAACTCTTATGCAAATAAGTTTCAAATAATCGCGAAAAGCGTGCTGAAAGGACAGTTGCAGAAATTCTTGTGCAAACGATCACCATTATTATATAGACTTTTCGGACATACACACGATTCGTCACGTATCGCCTAAATCAATATTATTAGTGTCCCATATTTATTAAAGAAAGCTATAACAAATTCAGTATAACCACTGAATATGCCAAGGCAAAGCTTTATGCGATTTGGTCAAGGTCCGAAAAGTCCATTAAGCAAGACTGCGCAATACTTACGAAGAATACTTTCAATTTTATGGGGAGAAAAATGACATAATTTTTTCTCAACAAGCGACATAATAAGTGAAAAAACGTTTTTGTGTTTGAATAACAATAATTTATTTATAAATAGATTGAAAGTAACATCATCAAGGCAATAATATATCTCAAGTAGATAATGGAAACAAAAATCCACCATAACTTCTTCACCTTTGTAGTACACTAACTAGCTATTTTATATCATGTTAACTATATAATATATACTTGCTAATTCCTACGACTATTATTCAGTAATACAAAGTTTCAAATAATTCACATGGTAAATATTATATGTTCTTTCTGTGGAATTACTAGAGAGACGACATATCCTTTTCAAGGATAATTTTGATTTACCGCTTTGAAACTATATATTTAGATAGCCCTTTTAGAACCTCTTCAATCCATTTAGTCTTCTTGTTAAAAGCTAATGAATTATTAGCGATCTTAATTTAGAAATTGAAGAAATTGACAATTGATAATTTTAAGGCAAGTTGTCGATGCTAGATTGTCGCAATGTGACGTCTTCCACACTCCATTTCATTATTTTATACTACTCTTACGTTATACGTGAAAGTAAACTAATTTATTGATAAAAGCTTCTGATATTGCTTTATTAAAATTTAACATAATTAAGTGATTGAAGAAAACTAAAACGTTTTAACAAGTATCCCGCCGTAATATTTAAAATTTACAGTACTAACTTCAATAAATCATTATCATCACTTTTTCTTCTATTAATCTTAAACGCTGAACTATGATCAGTGTCAAGACCCCTTGATTACAAAATATAAAACAGGCTTTCCAAGTATCCTTTTAATATTTTTAATCTTATTATTTTGATTCTCGTAAACTTTGATATCACTTTGCTTGTACAAGAAAAATTCCAATCTAACTAATCTGTTTCTAATGAGATTTCGACGGCCCATAAGAGCACCGTCCTATATGTAACTCGACACCGATATTAATTTCGATGCGTGTTAACTTTGAAATATATGAGCAATCGACAACATCACGACATAATAAATATTAATTGACATTGCTAATTAAAGATTATTATCGCTCTACAAATCACCATAGTAAACTACATTATTGGTCACTACACCACAATCAAGGTGGTATTGTTTCATCACACGATAACGCTACATAATTATGAATAACTCATTTTACTATGAATGTTTGTCTACTTATTTAAGAGTAATAAAGCAAATTTGGTAAATAATTAAAACGCATATGCCAATTGTTGAGTAGTTAAAATAATGAGTGATTCATAAGAATGGAAAGAGGCACCATTTCAAGTACCTGTACTAAAATAAATTGAATGAAATATAACATTGAAGACAAGGAATCTAAGGTGTAAGGCGTAAGCTAAGCCTCGCTATTCAACTAAAACTGCACTTATTTTAAGAAACTTTATACAATATCGTAGTAGTTATTACATCGATTAACGGCTTTAATCTGCGATGTGCATTCTATAAACGTTAATAATATCATGACAATTATTAACGTTTCACGCGTTATCTGTAAAGTTCTTATGCTTAACATTCCTTTGGAGCGTACGAAAATTATCAAAATTAATTGTAAATAATAAATAACTTTATAACGTTTGGTATAAAGAATTTAGTTCATTGACGCTTATAAAAAGTTTTAGAAATTGTCATTAGAGCGGCTTAGCTATTGACGATTATTACATATAGGCCTAATTTCTATAATGTAGCAGCATTTACATAGCAAATTTTATATTTAAATTTGTGTGTATACACGCGTTAAGAAAATCTTGGATATAATGGAAACCATAGAGATTTATCCTATTTATACCAGTTCCAAAGTGTACCGTTTGAAATTTCATCTTAAAATTATTATCAAGTTTTAAACTTGTACTTTTTGCAATTATTTTCATTTTTTTAATACGTCATAAATTGAATTGATGAAAGACAATAATTACATTAATGGCAATTAATATTTCAAAAGGTATATTTTGATGCACTTTGGTAGAAATAGTGTTAAAAGGTAATTTCTAGTCATATTTATTTAGAATTTTTGCCTTTTTCATGTCTTCGACCTTCATATCTGCATCACCCCAGCCCCAGATAGCACCATCGTGAGAATGGTGTTGAATGCCATCTTTATTTCTACCGATTCTGGTTCCATCGCCAGTTCTCGCTGCGCGTTTCTCGATCATTTCAACGGGCACAGTTTTTAAGTCATAGGCCCAGCCAAGCATCGCAAAGAAATCTATAAAAGCCGTCGTGAAGTTTACATTGTAATTACCCAATTCTGCTGCTTTGTAGTCCCATGGGAAGACATGGTGGTAGTTATGCCAGCCTTCACCGAAAGCTGCAACACCGATTCTGAGACTGTCGGTTGGGCTGATGGAGCTGAAGCAAAATTTCTCTCGTTAGATAATTCATTGCATGGCTATCGATGATTCTACAGATAATATGAAAAACGTGTTATGATACTCACTCATCGTACGGTTTGTAGCCCCATATATGCGCAGCTGAGTTCACTAGCCACGTTAGGTTCAAAGACAACGTATACCGGAAGAGAGTTGCGTACCACGCGTACATACCACGTTCTCCCCAGAAATGGCAAGGTACCCAAGTGGGGATGAAAAAACAACATAGCGGCATAATGAGGAGGTATAATCTGAAATAAAGCGATTGGTCAGAAGAAATGCCTCATCAAACAAATTCTCTTGATATGCATAACTATACCTTCTTTGCCATACAACAACTGAGTCTTTTTCCAAATCACTCATATCTACCACAGCACCTTTCTTGATGACATCGGGATGTTTACGAACTAGCAGCCAACCCATGTGGGAAAAGAAAAATCCTCTTTCAGCATTGTGGGGATCAGCATCAGTGTCTGTGAACTTGTGGTGCACTCTATGGTCTCTTACCCACTCGTAAATGTGATTCTGTAAAAAATGAATATTTTACCAGTTTGTCGTTATATATAATCTATAGTAACATCTATACACATATAGCATAGAGTTTTCTTTATACCTGAAAAGCTGTGGACTGTAGAAGCATTAAGATGATCCTGAGTGGCAGGTTGGCTTTATAAGCTCTATGGGCCCACAATCTATGTGCTCCTGCTGTGACACCGAGTGCCGCAAAGGCTGCTACTAGAACGGCTGAAAATTAAAAATACGTATAAAAACGAATATTAGTGTATTCGCGTTAGCATGAAAAATTGCAACCATCCTCGCGATTCAAGATTTTTCATCGAAACCATTGGCACGCGATCTATTATCACTTTCTTCAGGCTCTTTAGCTATCGCCCCCTTTGTAGATTTCCTATAAATTAAGGTCACGTTTTCTCTCGGAATCGGCTGAAGCTATCATTACACGTTTTGTTTTTCCACCGATGGCTTTTAAGCAAGACTTGGGTCCTGTGTTTATTCTTAAATATTATCGTCTATCTTTACAATAAATTATTTATAACCCATATCTACAAATATATCAATGGTTCTTAAAACGTAGAGTTCAGGTTTTCTATTTTGTTAAACAATGATTTGAAAACAAAAAAAAATGAGAATTCTTACTCCAAATGGCTGTGAGACCTTTGGCCCCTGTGAACAGTAGATATAGGCCATAAAGTGCTCCGATATGAAGATACAGGAAGGCTATTACATTCCTCCAAACAATTTTCCATTTGTATTTCGGCTGCTTAGATTGTGGTGTTTCTTCTGACAATTGTTGAACAGGTGCGATTTTTGCCGAGGTTTCAATTGGTTTTTCCAATCGTATGTCCTGCTGAGCAGCCTCCAAAAATATTGTTGCCGATGTGCCAAACAAATTCGGCGCCATTTTAAAAGGAAGTCTGCAAACAAATATTACTATCCATCAGTAATCACCCTAATTGACAGCAAAAATTTGTAGAAAAGATTATTTGTAAAAACTATTTTTTATTGAATAGGTAGCTAATTTCAATTTACATATGTATTTAAATTATAATTCCGTATAGCATTCAATCTCTTTCGCACGTATATAGTTATGAAAGACGTATGTTTTAATCTTTGTGTTCGAAGCTTACAGCAAGTATGAAAATATTCCACTTTGTCGAATCGTTAATATTACCGTAGGAAGGTAGCACACGAACAGGTAAAAATGCAAGAGGAGTTTCAGTTTTACGGAGTAAGAACAATACTCGGTAATCGATCATTGATATATTCCACTTAGGCTCGCTGAATGGAAAGTCTCCCTACTCGATTCTTAATACAAGTTTAATGGAGGATTCGCAAAGAGAATATATTTCGCCCATGTGTAGCCGAAGAAAAGGGGTAAACGATCAATGATCTCAATGATTAATGGAGATTCCTTTTTAAACAAGAAAGTTTAACGGATTTTAAGAATGGGTACAGGCTAATAACGAGATAGTAAATATTTCGAACAACTGTCCGGAGGGTCGTAAAATAGTTAAAGATTTAGTACTAGGTATAAAATTTAATAAAGCGTTTCAGTAAAATTTTACTTTGTACATACCAGCTCCCAAAATCTACTTAGGTTTTTAATAGCAGCTTACATTTTTATGTCAGGATGTATTGAATACATACTAATGTAACGATTAATTGTAGTAAAGCATGTGTGATAAATATAGTTCTGTAATTATCTACTTTCAGTGCATTTATTTATTTTTGATAAGAAATCACGTATATTTAACTTATCTAGCTTAGAATATAACAAACAAAAATTCATGAATAAGATTAGAATCCTTTCATCAGAAAAATTAAAAAATATAAATAAGTAGACTTAATTTTGGATCTTTAATTAAATATCGTTTAATGAAACTGATGGGTATAAAGATTGAAACAAGATCTCGTTCTACTTAAAATTTTTTGCCAATAAGTGAAAGTTATCCTTATAGTCTTTGAATCTTCTTTGCTAAGATCTATGGTGACTTGGCAACACACACATCTCGGAGTGCCATATGCGATTTCAAAGTTTCTGCGACAAGGATCCTCTTGTAGCTTTCCAAACGTTTATTATAACTAATTTGATATATTCACGAAACACTACATGTTTTCTTATGAAAGAAAACTCTTTGGCGCTTATTATAATAATTAGTTATTGTTTCACATGTGGTACCTGGTCTATCTTTTAATGATATTCACAGGATCTGTCAATGAGCTTATGCCGTTACTCATTTAAAGCTTTGAATATATTGGTCAAAAACTCAAGAAATCATAATTGAAAAATAAACAGTTATTTATAGGATATTATACGTGCAATAATAGCGAAGAAGTGTATTAATGATACTATAATGCTAAATATTGTAAATATCGAAGGATCAAACTAAGCAAACACTCCCATCCTGTTTGAAAATGTTAACAATATGTAGGTGCCCTACATCTGGAAACACTTCCTCTCCTTTCTTCATCCGAGAGCCGTGTAAAATAGGAAACAATATTCTTCTTAAAAAACAATTAATAATCACATTAAAAATATTAATTTTAGTAATTCTAATATACTTAAATGTCTATATCATTTTACAATCACGGCATGCATTTTAATCAGTGAAAGTTATTATTCCAGTAACCGGATTTTCTGACTGCGTAAGAATTAAATCATAATTAATTCTACTAGAACTTAGATATAATTCTAACATTAATAAATTATGGAGAAGAGAAATAAAAGCATTGTGGATTTTGAATAGATGCTGGAATAGTTTTTATCTTCTAACATATTTGTTTTAGTCATGTTTACATATTTAAGATTTACCCTGTTGAGTCATAGTAGAACTATCGCATGGTCATTGTGCTGTTAAAGGAAACTTTGTAGGATTAGTGGGGAAAACCCAAGCCCTTAAGAGTTTTTGTAAATTAGCTTTATTAAATTTTATGCATTCGCCACTTCTCTCCACTTTTCGACTCCAATGACATCATTATAACAAATTCTTAAACTTTCTTTGCTCTTTAACGTATCCAATTTCTCTTGGGTACTGCAGCTTCTGTAGAAAGGATGATGGGACTCTTGATTCTGAACGTTGACAGTGCAGATGCCACTGAGTCAATGGGAAATCTCGAAGGTCATTCAGTACGTAAAGGATACTAATGGAAACCCCACAGAATCAAGCCAATGCGTAAACTTCGAATATTTAAAGTTTTTATTTTCAACAGTAGCTAATTTTTCTTGCAGCTTCGAGAGTGAATATTTTGTCCTCGTTTACATTAACACCATATCCACAAGTTACCTGATAGAGCTTCGGAAAGTTTTAGATTTGTAGGAACACTGACAGAAACATTTAGTGGACTTATGCGAAGCTAATATGAAAAATATTCCGTGAAATTGAGGCACAATAAATTTGGTTTCTACGAGTTACAGTTTCAAAGGTAATAATACAACAAAATTGTAAGCATGCTCCTATAATACTAATTATCCTAAAGATGAAATTTACAATTTAAATTGGGAGAATAAACAAAATATTTTCTTGAAATGTTTTTCTAAAATCATAACTTAACTTAACTTTATTCACATTCTAAATAAAATAGGTATGTTTATATATAACCCCAAAGTGAAAAGCAGGAAAAAGCTATGAAAGAGTAATACACATTTAATGAGATAATAAAGTAATCCAATTGTGCTTGCGTCGATCAACTAAATTTTCGATCAGGCAGTATATACTGTAAAGTGAGAATTTCGAAGTCATAAAAAATGATTAAGTGATTGACACAGGGTATACGTTGCTTCACTTGTAACATTTCCTGAAGTATCATAGCAACACGAAGACGAAAAGACCATAAAAAAGAGTTTAATGACGTAGAGCCTAAGACTTTCGTGGAACGCGAGGGAAAAGCTTTTTATGTTAGCAATTGTTGTAACAAATCCCACAATATGGAACTATAAAATGTAAGGAGTTTTAAAGTTTAGTAAAAGTGCTTCGGCGCGCGTTTGTAAACGGTACTTGCTGGAGAAAGGCTGTGAAAGAGAAAGAGGGAGAGGGAGAAATGGAGAAGGAAAGAAGTTCAGACTCGAAGCATAAACCGATTCCTCAGAAAGCAGGTCAATGGCGCCTTTGAGGTCATTGCCAATCACTGACTGGACCTGCAGCGTGTAGCTCTTACATCTTAAGCATCCGCGATAGCCATTCCATTCGCATCCGTGTATCAGCTCACGTTGTCTCCTATAGCTTAGTGTCCCACTCTCCCACAACGCATCTACCTTTTTCAACTTTAAAGTAATATCTCCCCTCCCTCGTACAAAATTCATAAACCTTCTTCTTTTTAACATTTATTAACATTTTTAATCAATGTTCATTCCAAGTTCATAAATATATTAACATTTACGTATATATTTTTAATCATTAATAAAAGAAAGGGTATTTTTGTTAGTAATAAAATCTAGATATTAGACGGGACTTCTCTTGTCTTAATGGTAAACATATTACCTTTTTATTAAGCACGAGCTTATAAAAGCAAAGCTCTCAGTCGCGACTTCATAGCTGACTCGCTCATATAAATTATTTCTTAAAATTATTCAATTCACGATAATCTTCGAAAATTGTTTATCAGCTGATTTATTCGAGTATTACACAAGTCAAGATTCATTGATATATGTATCTTATTAAAACTATTTGTTAAAGACCATTTAGAAATTTAAAAATATTTTGATTCCAGCAAATGGTACAGGGTGCAAGACAATAAAGCTTCATTAGCACAGCTGGATAGAGAATATTTTGCCTGTGGCAATTAAAAACAGAAATCTACTCATAATTGTTCATTGGTGATTAATTTAAGTATTAATTAGTCACTTTTATATGCAAAGTTTCGTTTTGAGATATTCTGGTATAAGATAGAAGATAGTTTTTATTTTTGCATCATGCTAAAGCAGAAAACTTTTAGTAAGAGCTATTCAATTATTTTTGATGAAATATTCAGAATCTTGCCATTGCAAACTTTTTTACAAATTTTATTTATTCTTCATGTTAGGACCGAAAAATATGGAGACAAATTTTACGAATACGATAATATTAGCAAGTGGAAGTTTAGAGGAGATAGTGCGACTGTCTTCTAAAATTATCCTTTCATGGTCCCAATCCTAGGTGTCCTTCAACGTTTGCGGTATTATCGTTACGCAATTCTTTAGTACAGGTGCAATTAAAGCAATTTTAAAGGAAACCACGAAGATTTTACTAGGAAAATTTCCTCTTATTTTATCGTCAAATACTATGCATTTTTATCACTAAAGACCCATACACGATTTAATTTGATTAACGCGATATCGCTATAAATGGAATAATTAAATTAATATTTGTCTTTATTCAGACTGATTAATTATAATGAACAATGATTTGAAGGAGATGAGATTTAAATGATTTTTCGTTTTTTAGATAATCAAAAGATTTGTTTTATAAGGTTTTAGTATAGTTTGAGAAGTCGGCACCTTTTCCATTTGTAATGACACTGAAAGAAAACTGACACTTCAACACGTGTCATGACGAACGTAATTACCAGAAGATTGTTCTTCGTCAGTATGAAGCTGGCAACAACTTTCGTTTTAAGTCTTATAGAAAAATTATTGTTAAATCTTCAACGCAGTGAATTAAGAAATAATATTATCAATAGAGATAAATCGTTAATCTTTAGGCTGCCGGAAAGCCTAGTGGCGCTAGAAAACCCTCAATAGATTATTGTGTAAATATGTTATTTAAATCAAAAAAGTTGAAAAATAGTTCAGCATTTAAACATTTAGGCTGCCGACATTTATGTATTGAAGTAGTGGTATTTTTTTCTGAGCACTTTTTATTCATTTAAATAAACTATGTAGTAAGTAAACTATCGAGGTTTGTCTAACGTTATTATGGATTCTTTCCGTTAGCATAAAGGTTAAAAAAATATTTTATGCAGGACCAAACCAATGAGGTTTTTATATTTAATTGTATGTTTAGAGAAAAATTAATCAACTTCCAAACAACAATATTGTTTAGACAATGTCAATTGATCTATTTTATTTTTGTTTATACTATTTTTTGCCATCATTTCGAGCATTATGCGATTAGTTTCTCGCAACGACATAATAAGTACACTTTTAAGCCATCTGCATGGCTATTTTTTTATTATTATCACATAATAAAATACTGTTTGCAAATTAATTGCAGTGAAACTTGAGAAGGTTCAATTCCAGTCTAGTAAGCAGAACAAGTGCTAGAAGAAAGTATGCCGCGAGGATGACTTATCGTGTACATATCTTTTGGACCTATTTTTCACAAGCATCGAAAAAAATCTGTTTATTATCGATGCTTATGCTCCCTTGGTTATCGGTTAGCAAGTATCGTTTAAAACAGTAATAAAGTGGTTTCCGAAGGCTATATCAATATAAATATTGAAGTACCGAACATATACTTTGTATATATTAATATAACGCTATAACAAGCAAACTAAGCAAGGTAGATTATCCGAATGAGGAACTCATTTAAAATGTGAAATATAGTATAATTGTGTTTATATAAATATAGCCATTCTAATTTACTTCTGTGCAACGGTTGAATTATAGATATTTACGTGTAATTTTCGTTGGTTTATCTATTTTTCCTCTAACAAATGACCGTTTAGAACCTTTTAAATGATAAGCAACAAAATTACACTGACGTACTTTGCATTTCTTACACGGCATTGAATAAACTAATGTTTTTTTAATTAAAGGCCGTTTATTAATACGTAAACGAAGAAGTAAGAAATATTTTATTGCGTAATACACATGTAATGATGGGCATGATTTTTAAGAGTGGTTTGAAAAAAGGAATTATTTTTGCGGGCTATTATAAATTTATTATGAAATGCAATAAATACAATAATCGTCTATATGAAAGCTTTTTACTACTAATGCGCGGCAATACCGTTTTAAAATATACAGTGGCCTGGATAGTGTGCTTATGAAAACCGTAGTTATTCTATCGTAAACGTAAAGTGTTAAAAAACTGATTTAAAATAAATATTCACACTACCTAAACCTTCTAGTCAGGCAAACGCGATATCAATAGTTAATATTTATTCTAATTAAGTTTTCTAGTTTAGGACCGTTTTCAAGATTAGTGTCAATACTTGAAAATTTTAATGGATTTGGAGGAGAAGTTTTATTTGACAATTTCACAGATTTGAAGTAGTGCGGTCATTGGATGGTTGAATATATTGATTCAAGAAAGTCTTATTTTTTCTAACTAGGATTTACAAGGTCTTAGATGAAGATTTGTACGTAATATAAGTAAAGGTAATCACGAAAATTGTATGTGCACGTCATCCAATACTTCAAACAAATGTCCAAGCAGTATTGCGTAAAGTTGAAAAGAAAACTATTTTATCAATAAATAAATATGTCATGTCCCATGTATAAAATAGACTAAAGATATTTTATGATATTTAAATATTGCAGTACTTAATGTACGTTTTTTGTTTAAAATTCCAATAAATTACAATAAAAATTTAATCAACAAATTTTCCAAAAAACCAACCAGGAAAATTGAATTTAGATTAATTTTCGGTCATCGAGGGCGGAAGAGATTCCCCTATATTGATTGAGCTGATGTAAACTTGGGGTAGAAATACTTATATAGTTTTATTACCAGGAAAAAATTGTATAAGGTACAAATATGGGAATAGAATTTTTGTACTTACAAGAAAATAAGTAAGGGGTAATAGGAAAGAAATCCTGTAGAGAGCACAATAACTGAAACCTGGACCGAATCAGCCGCCGGTTTCCTGAGATGAGCACGGAGGAGCGATGCTTTCTCACTGGCGCTGGTGAATGCGATCTGAACCAATGGAGAGTTCACTACGAAATACAGGAATACAAGAGAGTATGTGCCACTTATCAGGTACGCCCTGCCCCCGACAAAATTTCCCACGACGTAACGTACCCCTCACTCCATCGCCACCTATTCGCGTCTTTCCATGAAATCTAACCAAATTTGTGTCCACTTCGCTAATTAACACCCACCAACGTGGAATTCGCTTGTCTAATCTTCTTTTCATTTGTCATACAGAAAATTTCTTAGGTTATTAGTTTTTCAACTATATTAGGTAATGGCAATCCACTATTTTTTTGCAAATATGTATACTTATCTGTTTTAACCCATTTTTTTTTAAACCAACTTCAGAGAATTTATATTATATATTAGTTATGATTAAATGACGAAGGTGGTCATTCGAACAATATTCAAAATTGTCAATTAATTAGAGAGTCATTAATTGAACGGTGTCGACATTTAAATCTGTTTTATGACAATGATCGAATTGATATTAATATGTGCATATTGTAGTAAAGAATAAAAGCATACTTTATTAAGTAACTACATGGATAGAAACATTGATAATCCATATTTATTTGTATATCTATGTTACAACATTTTCTTTATCTTAAATAAAGATAGAATTCTTTCTTCCCCTACCAGTTTTATCATTTTTGCACGCCTAAACTGCTGCCCCACTACTTTTTACCTAATGAAAGTTCTTGTAACAAATTGTAACTGTAATTTATGATGACTTCTTAGGTTTGCTGCTCCTAATTTTCTTTCGTGTAAAGTCATTGATTTGTTTTTACCAATAATAAATCATGTATTTGAGAGGAATGCAATTATTAATAAATTGGGCCAACTATCAATAATACTTGCCTATTTGCCTTTCTAATATAATTGTGCTATAAATGACAAAAAAGTGGTCGAATTAAGGGGTGACTTGAACTATCAATTCCCCATAAAGATTATTATAATCAATTTTATAATCTGTATATTATATCATATTAAGATGACCCGATTTGCTTTAATGGTGAGATGTAGAGATGTATCTTAGAGAATCAGAATACTTTCTTTAACCGATGAAACGGTACCAATAACACGTAGTCCTTAAGGCATATTTGAGACCTGTTTTCATAGAATCTCCATGGCGATTTAGTATACAAAGCCTATGCAAGAAAAGAGTAACCGTACATAGCACGAGAGCGGTTATTCTAAAGAATTAGAACCAGTATTTCTTCAGTAGATGCTACTTCTGCCTGTTATCCTCGAATTACACTAATATTAACCTTTATTTTTTTTAACATTTCTCAACTATTACTTTTTAGGCTAGCAGCATGAACGTTCCACAGACAATAAAATTTTTTACTTTACGCCTTCCTGTTAAGCCAACTTTAATATTGGAAATTGCAATAGAGCCAAATTATTTGCATTTGGAAATAGTTATATAATATTACGTGCTCAGCAGATTCATTAGCTTCCATCATACCTTCCTTATAAGCTCATAAAACTGTTAGACTACTAAAGCAGTTTTATAATTCTTATTTCCTACGCAAGTTACTTTTCATATTCTAATACCAAATTTAAAATGCAGTCAATGAAGAGTGTCTTCAATACATTAGTCATAAATAGAAACACTCACGTACCAGAAGAAAACATGAAAAATCGTTAGGTTCATGAAATTCTTTTTTGTTAGTAGCGCTTTGTTAAAAATGTACATTTTTTTTGTTCAAAACTTCCTTATAACTAATAGCTTTTTCTAATAACAGGTAGTCTTTTCATTCTTCCATCTAACAGAATTATATTAAGTAGTAAGTTAGCTAGCTGATAAATAATTGATTTCAATTTTAATGAGAAATATTTTAATTAACCTGCATAATAACTTCCGGATCTCGATATCCTATTGGTAGTACGGAAGTATGTGTTAATTCTTTTGCAACTGTCATTTGCCTACTTTTGCAAACAAATGAAATGTTGCAATTAGATTACAGTCCAGTAGGTTAATTATAGCAATAGATTAACAAACATTTTCGTAATATTCTGTTGTTTGCTAATGCGTGCTGTTTCTCGTGAAAATGGTGAAAACTTTATTAATTTTGTATAATTTTATTTACAGTAAGAAGTGTATATAAAAGAGTATTACTAATTTTTAAATTTTAAATTTTTAAAAAATAGTTCGTTGTTGAAAAATTGATAGCTTTTGGCTAATTTATTTTGCCGAGTCCTATTTCAAACATTTGACGTGCTTAAACTTTCATTTCATCTGCAAATATTGAACTTTTGTCAGGTCTTGGTAGTTTTTTAAGTCAAAACATCATTCTTCACACTTATTTTTCTTAAATAATTTAATGACGCAACCGCTAAAAAGTTATACTTTAAGTTTAAAAGTTCTTCGCACAAACAATGTAAAATTTAAAATATTTCAGTTAATTAATACGGGTTTATAGTTTTGTTTGTCAGCGAAAGAGTTTCATTCAATACGGGTTTTGATTGAAAACCGAAAGCACGTGTATGACGGAACGAGCATGATGTGCGAGGTGTGCGAGTGAAAATCCTTGACGGAGTATCAAGTACCATTTTCGAACGGCAACTCTGGTTTTCGGATAGTTCCAAACAATTAAGGCTGTTGAACGGTACCTGCATTGCCTACGGGCCTAAGAAAAAAAGGAGAAGCCTCAACTGTGAATAAATCATGAGCATTCCACTTTCGAAAGCTGATGCAGAAGAGTCATTGGAAACGTTTTTTTAACTGCTCCTCGAATTCTGTTCCATTGATCTACATTTCACCATAGACATGCCTATATTTTTTATCCCGTTTATAAACAGTCCTGTCCTCTTTTTCTCTCTTCTCTTAAACTTGAAATCACGAGCAATTTTATATTTGGTTTAATTGGAGAAACTATTTTTGATAACTGTAAGGCGTTTTTCAACCTTACAATTATTACTTATTAGAATCTCTTCACTTCGTGAACCAGTTTCCTTTTTCTTGTAGACAAATTTTTAGCCAGGCATTGAAACAAATTATGGGTGTTGGCAAAAATTTATTTGAATGAAATACAAAGAAATCATAAAATCAGTTATAAAAGAGGTTGGAATAATAAATATATAATTAGAAAAGAATCTGCAGCTGCCGCAGTGCGTAGTGTTTGTGATATATATTCTAATCTTAGAAAAGCCGTATTTTAATGTATAAGCACTAATACTAGATAGTAAACTATTTTAAGTTGCAACAAAATAAAAATATTTTACAAATACTTCATAGATTTCATTGAAACATGCTTTAAAATACCTACCGAGTCAGTCTGACCAACATACAGCACTAATTATTTGAGTGATTTCTGGACAATACTGGATAAGAAATGAGAATATAATTGAAAAACAAAAAAAAAATAAATTAAGTCACTAAATACCACGTGCTCTTGACATTTGATGAAAATACTTGAGCGATAAATCTTGTTCCCCACAGAGGCCCAACCCTTATAAGATAAAAGTGGAACTCACAGATTCCAGCTGAGTTATCATTTTCCTTATGCCCACGTGACATCAAACAAGAGGCGAGTCGCACTTTCTGATTTTCGCGAAGAATTCTTAGTTGGGTGTAGCTGAACATTATGCGGAACCATCGCGGATGTTTTGTGCGCAGACGGCGAATCGAATTAGCAGAAATTAGGTCGTGAGGGCAGATTGAATGGCTTGGAGGGTGGTGAACTTGGGTTTTCGGGCACTCCGAGACTTTCGGACTGCGGACAACGATCGATTAATTCGACATTTACAAAAAAACACCACTCGGTTTCTATTTTGAGAGCCATGATTCTTGGAGACAAAACTTTTATGACTTTCAAAATGCAGATCAGTGCAATTTCAGATTCACGTTTAGAAGGGATTTTTTCAGTCTCCTCGTAGTCGATTAGATGCCTTGGCTCTGGTTGCTCTGGTTGATACAGCGCCACTATCGCAGTGGTACTTGGAAATACTAAATACGTCGCGGAAAATGCTACTCTAACGGTAAAATAGATTAATTTGCTTTCAGTTTTCTCTCATGAATGACAACTTGTTCGGTAAAGTTGCTACGTTTTAAAAGTACAAAAGATTCAAAAGCTATATACTCATGAGCATTCAAAGAATACAATAAGCAAAATTATTATTAACAAATTTTTTATGTTATAAGGAGTTGAAATATGCATTGAAGTCAACGTGTTCGTTATTAAAATTTTATCAGATAACATTACTTTTTTGTATTAAGTTTTATTATTCTTTCTTGTGTTGTATTAAATAGAAAGATTGGTTATTTCCTAGTTAGAAAACTTTCTTTATATTTATTTCCATTTTGTTAATATAATAAAATTAACTACGATAATTTAATATGTTAAGAGACAGTAGAAATCTGCTTTAGCGACTGCACTTGTGATTTTAAGGTGGTGTGATTTTATTTTTAATTTAGTGGAGTTAGTAATTTACCAAAATGTATAATGGTATAATGGTCTTTATGGTAATTTGTTGACTCTGAGTTTACCTTTCAATCACTTGGAGAAAGTATTTCGACTTAATCAAACTTTAATGAAAGCATGTGAATAATAAAGTTATTCAACTAATTTCCAGTTGCAGTGACATTCGAATATAACGCATTCTCTTTTTTTAAATCAGTTTTTATTTTAAGATGCACATGTTGAAATTTGCCTAATTTATGCTGGTTCCCACTTCGTTGGTCTTGTATAAAAGAGAGGGAAACTTATAAGAGGGAGTGGAGTCGAAGAAGGGATGTTTACGTTTTATTATTTGACTCTAAATGAGAATGCGCGTATGTGCTTGGATATATGATTTAAGTCCGATTTGTTCCTGTATTAATATTTTATTTATCTGCTCAGGATAAAGATTATAAATGTTGATAAGTTTTATTGAAATTAAAACCTTGCTGAACAAAAATAAATTTACCAAGAAATTTATACCTACAGGTAGAAAAGCTTGCCCCTAATGAATTAAAATATATTCGAATCAGTTTTTGCAAATTTACAGTTAGGTCAATAGGTGTCCTTTAGGCCGGTCATATACATCTATTATTAATATAGATATTACCTATTTTTATAGCAGTACACGATTTATTCATATTATTTAACATTAAACCTACCATTTGATGGTCAATTGATCATTTTTAAATGTAAACACACGCATATATAAAATATCATTGATATATGCGTTTAGTGTTGAAATTGATGTTGTTTAAATCGGTACAGTTTAGAATTTTTTCATTTTATTCAGTACGGGTGAACCATATATATACAATTCAAATAACTAATGAGTTTATTGCCAGCTGTAAAGATATTTGGGGTATTTATTTACCTGATCGGATGGGCTGATGGTAATGCCATAAAATGAAACGTTCAAATTTGTCAGAAGGGCTTTTCATAGAAGACAATTGAATCGTATTTGGGTACAGTTTGATTTAAGGATTAACTATATAATGACTATACCCTTCTGGGAAAAAGGACCAGATTTTAATAGCGTTGAAGATATTCCGAGGTTATTAATTATTTTCGGTTTAAGTGAATCGTTAAGAAAAGTCTCTATGGAGAATAAACCTAATCAATTGCTAGTAAGTCTGTAGAGCTCTGCTTTATCAACTTGCGTCGCTTCGAGATACAGTGCACTTTGATAACTGTTAAAAATAACAAGTCTTATCTTTAACAGAGGTCTCTAGCTTCTAACAGAATAATAGAACAATAGACATGATGATGGTTGTTATAACTTAACATTACTTTTCAAAAGTATTTGTATTCCATCACAAAATTTATTTAGGTTACTTCTCATAATACAGACAGTATTTATATCTTTAGCCATAGAATTATTAACGACAGATTTAATATAAATTTAATGCACCTTATTTTATGAAAGGTTCCAAATTGTTATTGTCCTGGTGCAATTAATCTTTAAATTGAAAATTCTTGCAATTTAATTATATAGGAAAAGTTAATGTCTAGTAAATATGTTTTCATAAGCTGGAGATAATATGACAGTACAATTAAGCTTAAATAATTCATATTTCGGTAACAACATGTGTATTTTTCAGATTAGTAAAAGATTATTAAAATTTATATTGAACTGTACACGTGCATTTCACAAATGCTAGATACTTATGGATAGGCTATTTCGACTTCTAATTTTAACCCGGAAAACTACGAGTTGGCTCGAGCGCTCATTTATTATATCTACACGTGTAATTTTAGAAAATAGATAAATAATGCTGAAAGAATTAATTTCAAGAATTATTATATGTTACTTGTTCAAATTTATTGTTTTTTATATAATTGTAGAAGAGCAGATATTAATTTTGATCGTTGAACGCTGTTGGAGCGTCATCTTAAGTGTGTTTCATAATCCCTATGTGTAGACGACAATAAAGCATTGTTAAGCAAAGACAAGCCTTGACATCTCGACATCTCCGGTAGCTTCTGAAAGAACTAGTTTTAACGATATTACGATACACGTAAAAATTGTTTCTGACTCCGAAACCTAGCTATCTAATTAAAAAGCTAATAAATGTAGCATGATTCTAATCTATGTGAATATAATACTTATATATAAAGAAACGTACGAAAAAACATCTGTGATTAATTGCTACTAGATTGTATATAAGCTGTGAATATAAAAAAAATATTTAAATTACAGTTGGGAATAATTCTCAATCCATTCCCCTGGAAAGTATTGAATTGTTTGTAAAGTTTACAAGAGTATTCGTTTATGAATTTCTAACAAAATAAAGAAAAATGTTTCTCGCTTCTCCACGAGAATATAATTAACATTCTAGTTGATATTCAACACGCAATTTCACGCACGCACAACCAGTAATAAAACTACATGCAGAGTCTGTTGTGTGCCAGTCTGAACTTAAAACTCCGAAATTTTCTAATTGATCCAAGGTCTGTAAACTTCGATCAAGTGTAGATGTTTTAAAAAATTAACATTGTTAGGGATTATGGGAAATCTAAAAAAAAAAAAATACAAAAAATATAATATTACAGTTATTGAAAAACTAATCCATAATGTACAGTTTTCTCAGTAGGTGAAAAACATTGATTATTGTATAATTGTATAGCTAACTATTTGAAATCGATTGATTCTTATGGTGGATGTAAAAGTTTAAGAGCCGACTGGTTATTATAGTGTACTATATATAGAATAAGTTGCAGGCGGTATTATGCAATAGGCACGGGGCATCTTTCACCCATCTGGAACGTGACTTTGGCTATATTAGTAGATGCGATACTTACTACAAAATTTATTTAGTCATTCATCTTGGTAACTTATCTAAAGTCCTCCGACGATACAATCAGGTTTGATACGAAAGCTTTATTCTAAGTTTCTTGAGTATTTTTATTAAATAGAAGATTAATATATACCAAACCGATGTTCGCTGTTTATTTAATGATGCAGCTGGTGATTTTCGTAGAAACTAACTAATATATATATATAGTATATTGGATGAACGATAAGGTTGTAGCGGAGGAATTTTTATCTGAGTTGGATACACCGTTATCTACAATTATCAGCAATTTGTCGAATAATTATCAGAAGAATAATTTAAAGCGTCAAATATAATCTTAATATTTCTTTTATATCTATCATGTTGCAATAAGAGATATAAGTCGAGACAACAGATTAAAGAATGTAATAATGAAACGCTGATATTTAGATGGATTTATTTTGTTATAGCTTCTCATTGATGAGTTTTTTATTTTCATATAAAGACTTACCTATATTAGTAAATAAGAAAAAAAAATATTTTATCATAAGATACAGTTTTGTTTTCGTTTTATCAAACAAGTAAAATAAGATAGAAATAGTAGGGCATATCGAGTGATGTTGGATGTATGTTGAGCTGAATCATTGGGACGAAGTTTATTGGCGAAAGGAACGAACGGTAAATAAGAGGACTACGTCATGGATGGATGGATGGATGGTTGGATTCGGAGTGGGTGTAGGAGAAATGAATGGTCACAGCGCAGACGCGGCTGCTTCGAATTCGCACGCGTGCAGAGTTAAACTTCAGTCCACGCGGGCGTCCCTGCTCCTTCAATTGTGCTCAAGTCGCCTCAAGTCCTTCTTGAGTCCTGAGCAGGACACACAGTTTTCGGGTTGCTCGATCGTGCCATTAGTCGTTCTTCTTTCAAAGTGTGAACATTGGTCTCTCTTCTAAAACCAGAGAAACATTTTCCTACTATCAACAGTTTCTCCTATGTTCAATGAAGAACTCATGAATTGATTGGAAGACATAACTTGTGTGATTTAGTTACATAATTGTGTGAACCTTTCGTGAAGAAACATATTAAAAAGTGACCATGATTGTAAGTAAAAAGTAAGATAGTAATAATCCGGTTTCACATAGTTTTAGAAAAGAAAAATGATCAAAGAATGAGTGAGTAAATGAGGAATTCGAGACTAGATTCCTACAAATAAAACCAAAAATTATATTCTACTCTCAATATTGATAGCAAAGATGAGATGCATCTCTTTTAACCTGGATCTAACTAAACCATTCTGACATAAATCCTATCTAAAAACTCATATATAATTCATCGTCTGTGAATTATTCGGGAATATGAATTAATTATTGTCATAACATTGGTTCTATCATCAAGAGTATTTAGAAAACATAGTAGAGATAACGGTAAACTTCCATACATTTTCAAAGACTTTTAGATATTCGTTGAATTTTTGCAATCATTTATCACATTTTAGCTTCACAGCTGACCTCTCACTTAAGCTAACAGGAAACTACCTACATTGGCAGGTGTTTCAAATAGAAAGTATTTAATTTGCTATATTAATTTAATACGAAATTTTAAAATGTTAGATCGAAGCCGGTAAATTTCCGGATTGATTCTTGAAATTCTTAGTACATGCATTATGTATAAAAGTTTTAAGTTACATTGATGCGAGTAAATTGCAATAACTGGGATAAATATAAATTGAATTTATATGTGTGCATTCCGAGTTCCCACGTGGTATGTACTAGCACACTGTTTTCATTATATCTGGCAGGTATAACTGCTGGAGCTAACATGCTTTTCCACTTTTAATGTTCGACCTCGAAACACACGTTATTTATCACAATATTATGTTTATGACTATTCGGTGATGAGATTAGTAACTGTTCCATGAAATCACTAAACGGCTTTGAAGATAGTACAAAAATTTGTTATAGCTATAGAAAGAATATTTTCACCTTTGCAGCCAGTATGACTGTTCCCTTATGTCTTTTGGTTAATTGTAAATGTAAACCAATCAAGTATCGTGATTTGAAATATTAAATTATCATGTAATTTAAATCTTATTTTAATTGAATATAATTCGCTTTATCAAATTACAATTAATTTGGATTCAAAACGCATTTTTTACTAATGCCTTATTTATATTTTTTTCGAAGTAGTGTTAGCCATTAGTAACCCAATGGAATTTAAAACGTTAATAAATGGTCAATCAACAACACAATTTGTAGACGTTTCACAAGGATATTATTAGTCTGACTGACATATAAAAAAGATATATAAATACTGATGTCTGGTAATGTCGTGAAGTTTTCTGATTTCTTTAATCTTTATCTTAATGCACTCAATTATTATATTATTATGATATGGTACATGAAAGTACGCACAGAGTAATCAGTATATCTCATTCTTTCTCTTGCGGTCTCGCGATTGCGACGACGAACCTTGTGTTTTCCAGCACTTTTATGTTAATTGCTGAAAAGCAAAAACCGTGAATCTCAATGAATTTAAATAATTTCATTTGATAGACTCTTGTAACAATGAGCTATTTACAAAGTTTTAATAAACGACTATTGCTTATAGAAAAAATAGTAAGCATCGTTTATAATAAATATTTAATGAATACAAAGCATACAAAATTTTGTTATGAAAAACCTAGCGCAGCAGCCACGGTTTTGAAAACTGACAAATTGCATAACGTGTAGATTAGTTTTTATCTTATTGTGCGCAGAAATAGTAGAGAGTGCATATACTGTACAGTATAACACTTTTTCAAACCCACGCCCACTGCGTTACGTCAGTTACGCAATCAGATTCTCAGTCACTAAGAAGTTGTCTCAGGAATAAAATGTACTATGATCCCACCTCGATGACTCATAATTGCTTATTCGATAGCTCATTCAATCTTCTATTGTAACTTGTATACTACAAAGCATCTCTCTCTTTAACTTTAAACTACAATCACAATTAGAATTATTAACTTGACAGGCTTAACTCTGAAATTTATTCGATCTTTATAGAATACATTTATAAGGTCAGATGTAACTATGTCTACCCTCTCCTCTCATTCGCCTTTCCCCTCTCTATCATTCTCGAACTATTGTATAGCATATTATATTCACTATAGCTTCTGGCGCTAAAATATTTTCTTCTATTCTCGATCTCATACAATTTTAAAGTTATATACATCCGAGAGGTCGTTGTACTAGCTTCCAGATTAAAAGAGTATTGTTGCATAAATGTAATTTGAGTAGACGGTAAAGTATTAAGTTTGTAAAAAATGATTATGGAGCAAGGCGATGTCACGGCTGTAATAAAATACCTTGTAATTATTGTGGGGAACGAGGGCGTCAATTATGGGAAAATAGCGTTGGGTTTTGCAGATAAATCGGCAGTTTCTTGTGCCAAGTATACAATAGATATTCATAAACAAAAGCAAATTGAAAACGACCTAGTTTAATTTTATCTCAAATCACTAATTGCCAGAAATTATTGTGAATAATTTTATTATAACGTATTAGAATTGTTTTACATGAGTTAATAAAAGACTATGTTAAAGCATAAATTTTATTAGTTTGCTTATACTACACAAACATTAAGTATACATACCTATAGTATTTTTAGTAATTTTATTGCATATTTATTCAGTAATTTTTAAATGTCTTTCAAATCACTATAATAATAACTTACCAATTTATTCAACAAATCTATACTATCAGATACAAATATAAATTTTGAATAATATTTTTAGGAGCAAAATGTGACTTTATGCTTAAGTAATCGTTATAAATATTAATTGCTTTGGTTAAAAACATTTATATGCTTTTTTAAAACCATATATATTTGTGAATGTTGTTGATTGACTTAGTGCTTTTTAAAGCTTTAAAAAAACAACTAAAAGAATATTTAATAAATATATATATATAAGTTTTCATTAAAAGAAATGTTTTAAGATAACATTCACGTCTTCTTCCAATGACTTATCAAGATCTAATCGAAGATATTATTTGATAAACCCTTTAGAATCTAAAAATTTTTAGTGGAAATATTTGGTTTTAAAAATATGGATCTCCGAAATATTTATCTGCTTTACTTTAATATCAATGCACAACATGAATCCACTCTAGATATGATTTATGTTCGCTCTCGTTTCAATTACCCAATAAGCATAATAAATAAGTGACCGTATTACTATCCTTATCAGTCAGATATTAATCCCATAATTTGTTTTTTACGTAAAAATATTTTATCAAAGCAAGAACATTTCGAGAGCAGACTTATTGTGTAAATCATATTTTATAGACTCAACTTGTATTTAAGACCATGGATGGTTCGAATAATAAGCAATGTTAACATTATTTTTTCAAATGTGCAGCATCAGGAGAGTATAAATAGTTACAAACTTATTTGTGAGATAAAGAAAAGCTTTGAATTAGATATTGGAAAATTGATAAAAGTCGTCGAAGGTTTGGGGAGTGAAAAGAGGTAATTTCGTGTAATGCGTGAATGAAGTAGGGGACGTATCGACCAAGACATTATGCGTGGACAGGCGACCCTGCTTATCAAGCTTAGGCGCCATCCTTTATGTTTTGCGTCTCTGGGGAATTGCTCGTGCGTTCTCCTCTGTGCATGTTGGTCGGAGATGTCCGGTAGACGATGGTTCAATGTCGACGGCGCCGTCAGGCTTAGAGTATAAGGGGTGGGCTTGATTTTCCTTTGCCAGCCTAGTTACACGAATTGATGATGTTATAGGATCAAAGTACCATTTCTTATCCGCTACATCGTAGAATTTAATCTTTTTAGTAATTAAGACTCAAGAATTTTTCCTCTTATGCAAACCTCCTATCTTTTTAGTCTGACTAAATTTAATTTGAACTATGATCACATTTTATTCTATTTAACGTTATATGTAGTCAAATATAATTTAATTATTTTTTAAATATATTTCTTTTTAAATTTTCATCTCAGCTGATAAAATTGTACTATTTAACCATACACTGAATCCTTACGGATATTTGTCATCGTTTTAACATTATATTATGTTACAATGAAATGAAAGGTCAACTTTAGCATGACGACACTGGAGTGCAAATTGTTAAAGATTTGACAAGTAAACATTGTAACGATTGAAAGTAGGTTGCGTTGATACGTGGAAAAGTCCGTAATAGGATTGGCTATTTGCATTTACTGCTTCTGCAGTTACCATTCGCATTTATAAACCACCCTCTCGCGCTGCAAGATTAAAAATGATACCATGTAAAGGGGGTACTGGCTGGATATGTAATTGGCTCATATTTATTGTTCAATTATAATAAGTTTAATTTTATGTTACTAGCATAATTAATGCTAGGAATGCACACTTAAACTCATCTCATATACGTATAAACTCCTGAATCCTTATTCATTACTTTTCCTCATTAAATGAACATATTTCTCATAAGTTAATGATTTTACAGGTGATCAACATATGAGTCACTTTTGGCAAAAGAGACTTAAAAGCCATGCAGGCAAGATAGAATTAGGAATTAATAGGAATAAAGACCATCTTATCTACTGAGAAATATGTCACCCCAAGAGAATGAAGAGAAGAGGATACCCCTCTCTCCGATTATTTCGGAAGTGGAGGATTTCAACATTAATAAATCCGAAGAATACGAAATAGAATCACGTGGCAAAAAAGTGGATTATGTACCCCGAATTAAGTGGCCGGATTTGGCCGCTCAACTTTTTATTCACTCTGGCTGTGTTTATGGCTTCTACCTCATGCTTACACAAGCTAAACTTCTCACTACAATGTGGGGTAAGTTTTAAATATATAAGATGTTACAAATGTGAAAAATTGAGAAAAAATTTAAATATATCTTGAATCAACCTATTAAAAAGAAAATCTTTACAACGATTGGATTTAATATAATAAAATATAAACTACAATTCTATAATTCCTGGGTATTACAATAAAATATACACTGCACAGTATACTTCCATCACGCTAGTACTAGTAAAAAAATATAAAGGGATTTTTAGAACTTGCTACCACCTTCTGTGCCACTTATTTTAGAGTCGATGAAAATAATCTAGAATAGGAGACTGCTGGAAATTAAAGTTACTGCTTTTCTTGCTTAACTATAAATATGCAACGCGCACGGCAAGTCTGATACGGTTGAACCTGTCGTGAACTTTTCAGGGTACTTTTGCAACGCTTCTATCGACATGAATCGATAAAATTTATCGATCGAATTATCCCGTTTTTCTAACCCTTGAAATCACCATCAACAATGAATGATGTGCACCAAGGGTGAATCGTGCTAGATTTGGATCTTTTTCTAGCTTATTCGATAAAGTATTGCACGGTGCTATTTAGAAAGTAATCGTGAGGTTACAATTTCGTTCTACGTTGTGTCACGCCATAGTGAATTACGTACTGTATGCAAAATCCCACTCGCGCATGAACCTTACTGCTCATTTCTTCATTCCCCCACAACAATTGCTACAATTCTCACAGTACTTAAGATAATCTTTAATCTAACAGTTTCAATGGAATCGACACGTGTGTACACTCCATGAGTATATATGATTGTTTAAGAAGAAAAGAAAGCAAACAATTTTTATATAACGATAAGATATAGATATTTTTTTCTAGATTTCCTTGAGCCTTTTGTAATTCGTTGAAACTTTAAGCACCATTTCAGTTATTTGTCTAATATTTTCCTACACGTTATATATATATAATCCACCTAACTTAGACCTTAGACATTTCTATCGCGTTTACAGAAAATAAATTTTAATTTCAAGGGTCAACAGAGAGAGTCGAATATTGCGTGAGAGTGAAAGAGAATTTTTTTCCTTGATTCAAGGTCTGACAAGATTTGGTGATTTCTCAATGGATAATTTGAGTCCGTGTGCCACTATGCAAAATTATTCTGAGTAACCTTAGATATCTTGGCATTCTTTCGTTCGTGGCACTCTAGGCTGTTTCAAATGACGCAGGAGTAAACAGAATGCATTTGCTAAAGATTATATCCGTGTAGAGTAATCAGCAACAAAATGACAAGAGTAGAAGTAATTGGATCTCGATCTTTTAGAACTTTAATGAAGAATTTGAGTACGTCAAAAATACATTTAATTTTTAATTCAACTTAACACGCGTCTAACGCAAATGATCTACTTAGATAACTTATTTAGAATGAGCCAAACTAATGAACTAGAATAAATTATACACACAGCATTACTTTCGATATAGCACGAAAACAATTTTCTTAGCATTACCTTCAAGGTGGCTATAGATAATCTGTATAGCGCGTTAAGGGTAATAACTTTTTTTATCGTGATAAAATAATTTAGCAAAGATCGTTCTTCCGATTGGTGACAACCTACTTTCATATTATAATATTCGTCTTGTTTTTAATGTTTCAGCTTTTTTAATGATTTACGTAACTGGCTTTGGGATAACAGCAGGTGCTCACAGATTATGGTCCCACAGAGCCTACAAAGCCAAGTGGCCCTTGCGCCTTATTCTAGTCTTTCTTTTCACAATAACTGGTCAGGTAAGATAATTTAAAAATTGATGTAAACCAAGCTGTAAAACGTTGAGACAATATTTTACTAAATTTTAACGATTCCAACAGAGACACGTGTACGCGTGGGCATTGGATCACAGGGTGCATCACAAATACAGTGAAACGGATGCTGATCCCCATAATGCAAAACGTGGCTTCCTCTTTGCTCACGTGGGATGGCTTTTCACCACGCCGCATCCGGATGTTGTAGCTAAACGCGCGGCCGTTGACATGAGCGATCTCGAGGCTGATCCAATTGTCATGTGGCAAAAAAGGTTAATGAAGCAACCTTCATCTGTCAAAGGTAAAAATAGTGGGCGTTATTAATTTTTGTGAAATTTTTTGCAGGTTGTATATTCCATTATTTGCCCTTTTGGCTATTGGTTTCCCTGTTGCGGTGCCGTGGTACTTTTGGAACGAGTACCTTTGGACGTCTTTTTGGGTGAACTTTAACTTCCGCTTTTGTGTCACTCTAAACATTGCTTTCTTCGTTAACAGTGTGGCACACATGTGGGGCCAGAGACCCTACGACAAGTAAGAACCTATATATTATACTCTATATTTCTATCGCATTAATGTGTTTCATTAACTCGATGAGCAGTGTCTATATTATACAATGATTAGAAATGATGTATTTTGATCTGGTGTGCGGTTTATGCAACTATCATATTTATAGAAGCTCGAAGAGTTAATGTTGTTTGATGTGCATTATTCAAACGTCCGTTTGTTATAAATTAGTTTAAACTACACGCGCGTGTATACTTTTATTTTTCTTTATGCTTAAGGGGCTTAACTCGCTCTTATATATTAGGCAATTTTAACGCTTAAACTTTAATTGTTATTAATTTACAGGAACATTTCTCCTGTTGAAAATTTAGCTGTATCCATTGCTGCATTGGGTGAAGGCTGGCACAATTATCATCACGTTTTCCCCTGGGATTATAAAACAGGGGAGCTGGGGGATTATTTCTTGAATATCACCACGGGATTTATCGATGGATTTGCTCGGATTGGTTGGGCTTACGACCGAAAATCAGTTTCCCCAGATATGATACGACGCAGGGCAGATCGCTGTGGTGACGGAAGTCATATATGGGGATATGGAGATAAGGATATCCCCAAGGAAGACCTTGAGGAGCTCGAGAGCATGGATAAAAAGAAATCATAAAATATTTCAAATTTCTCAGGAATCATTTTGAATGCGAGTTTAAAAACATTTGTCGAAATCAGCATTTATTAATTCACTGATTATTTTAACAAAATTCATTCGTTCAATTTCTTGGACGATTAATCTAAAATAGTTCCAATATTTCGTCCGGTAACAGCTTTAACAATAGCTGCTTATATGTAATGTACCCAATGCAGTGTGTTAGTGAAACACAAGAAAACTGTTAACTATAGTGAAGATATGCTGCATTATTATATAAAAATTATGATTTCAATTTTATATTTACATTGCTATAACAGTTACTGGTGCCTTTGTGTATTTTAAAGATTATTTAAAATGGCCATTCGAATAATGAATACACAAATCAAACGATTTTATTTACCTGCATGTTATTATAAGATATATTTTAATAAGAGTTTGAAATTTTTAATTCATAGTTTATGTAATATTTTGTCAAATTTAATATTTTTCTAAAGAAAATGAACATTGTTGCACAAATCTTCAAGTATTAAAGTGCCTTTAAATCTTTTACAAATTATTACGAACGATAGTTTTAAAAGAAACTTGATTTATTTTACCAAATAACTTAAATTACTTCTTTCAAACAAAGTAGTGGAAAGATTAGAGGGGATATAATAATCATACGGTATTTAATAATAATTGTTATGTTTCTTATGCATAAGATGAATATTCAGGAACCAAGTAATATTTATGATACGAATAATGATACAATTCATGATAAATTCAACAAAAAGTTTTGAATTATTTAAGTAAAAATATCAAGATGAGTAAATTATGTTATTATTATACGTATAAATATTATATCAAGACTTAACAGTATTCGCTTTAGATTCTTTTAGTATAATCTTTAGTTTTCTTATTTTTACGTAAATAAATATTCATTAGACGTAGGCTGTGTTTTAATTTTAAATCTCAGACACAGAGGTCCCCTTTGAACCTGAAATTAAGCAAACGAGAGAAAACGTAAGTATAGTGATTCTATTCTTAAACGAGAGAATTTGTAAAGTATTATTTTACGTGCTTATCATTTCTGCGTTTGATGAAACAGTATACTCGTAAATATTAGGCAGTAGTACACTGTATTAACAAATTTTTATAACAAATGAGTCTATTGATGCTGTTAAATATAAATGGTAAATTCTATAATGACTGTATTTTATTATAAGCTGGTTATACAATTTGGGCCTATCGTCTCTGATATCTTCAATATTGAGGTAGGAAGGAAATGACGATGGAAAAGTAAGTTGAATGATAATAAAATTCCACGAGGGGGTCGTAAGGTTAAACGAACCATTCGCGTTGTGGCCATTTTACGGTTTAGTTTCTCCTGGACATTCTTGACGTCAGCTCGCCGTGTTCCAGGAGCTTAGGTAAATGAACAGAAAGCAGAAAATTTCTCTTTTAAACAAAATGTTCCTTTATAATATTCATCATAAACCCTTTAAGCTGCAATTTGTTCGTGTTGATCAAGATTGGAGAGTGAATAAAGTGAACTGAAAGAGGCTGTTGTTAAATAATAAAAATAATAATTAGTGAATAAAATTATTACGAGCATGTTTAATAAAGTTGAACAATGTTTTAAATCCACAAATAAAGAAAGTCACTGACGTTTTCTCGATTACAGGGAGCAAAAGCGCGTACGGTATTCAATAGAATTCCGTCGTCGGAGAAAACGCGCTAAAGAGGGGTGGTTTTTGAAAGACAAAAGTGGATATTATTGCTGCCGATTAGTACAATGACCGAACAAAAGAACGAAGTACTTCAAAAGCGAGATTCTGATTGGCTTGCAGTTCTGTGGTATATTCATTTACATGCACTTGGCGCTTATGGACTTTGGCTGATTTTTGTAGAAGCGCAATGGCTCACGACAATTTTCAGTAAGTAAATTTTATATATCAGAGATCGTTATTAGCTTAAAAGCTTCAACATAATTAAAACTGATAAAGTATTAGATATTAAATTTACTAATTTATGACTTCTTTTCGTAGTCGAAAGTTTTTCTTTGTTTTTATTTTTGAAAGTCTGACGAATGGAAAGTTATAAATTGCTTGATTTAACATGTAATATTTTATTCCTTTACATTGTGCTTAAGACGTTAATCGTAAAATTTAAGCAGGAACCCGCTATTCAGTAAATACATCCAATGATAATCAATGATGTTTTCAGCACTCTTCCTTATAATATTGTCCAGTCTTGGAGTTACGGTTGGAGCTCACAGACTTTGGGCCCATGAAACATTTACAGCATCGTTTCCCGTCAGATTTTTCTTAGTAATGGCTCACACCCTCGCTGGCGTAGTAAGTATTGCCAAAGACGTGTTACGTAATGACGATTTCCGCACCTTTGTTTTCGTCGTAATTATTATTTTCACATTGCAAATACGCATTTCTCTCCAGGGACCGATTTACGATTGGGTGTTATACCATAGGATACATCACAAATACTACAAAACGGACAAAGATCCGTACAACCACAAGAAAGGACTTTGGTACAGTCATGTAATTGCTAACCTTTTGGCTTTGCCTCCAAATCACGAAGAGCTCGAAAAATCCATCGATATGAGAGTCGTCGAGAGCGATGGTTTAGTTTGGGTGCAAAGAAAGTATGTTAACAGATCACTAAATATTAAATTTATTTGTCATTGGAATGTTCACAAAAGAAATTATACTTCTTCTACTTTCTCACAGGTTTTATTGGATATTGTTCATTATCTTTGGCTTGCTACTACCAGTAAATACCCCAGCTGAATATTGGGGCGAGTCCTTGAAGACTTCTATTTTCATACTTTGCTTTTTCCGGCTGGCAGTCACATGTAACATCGCTTGGCTAATCAACAGTGCCATGCTGGTCTGGGGTCTTGAACCGGGAGCAAAGTTAATAACAATATTTGATACCATTTCAGTAATTTATAAACTTTTTTTTAAAATGCCTAAAAGCCATGGCACCGTCAGGATAGATAACGAGGGTATTCATAGCAGTTAACAAAATCCAATTCCATGAATTATTTATTATTGTTCTTCAAACACAAGTTATATAATATTAAGTAGCATAAATATATTTATTGATATACAACTAATCTTTTTTCTAATTTTGTAAATCCTTTTCTTAGAACAAAATATATTATACCGACAAATGGTAGCAACTGGTAATTCTATGATTTATTTTTCAGGTTCCCTGTAGATGATAATTCAGTTTTCTTCCTTAACAAGTCTTATTGGATAAACTATCATTACCTTCTTCCCTGGGATGTAAACAGTGGAGAGTTTGGAACTTACGATTCTGGATTCGGAAGTCTCATCATAAAACTGTGGAATGAATTGGGACTTATAAACAGATTAAAGTCCCCCACCACTGAAAATATACGCGAGACTCTCCACAAATTAGCAACTGCGAAAACCGATGTTGATGAAGTTTTGTCGGAATTAAAGGAAACAGTTGAAACCCAGGCAAAAATGATTGATCTTCAGTATAAACATTAAAACTTCTTGCATTTTATAAATCCTATGAGATTTTGATAATGGAGATTCCAAGGTTACTTTAAGCAATATTAAAATTTATACCACAATTACAATAATTTGGAATGTTTGTATATTGATACAGCTCTATACTAAATTTTAAAAGGATATTCCATAAATAATCATTTTACAAGTGTATGAATTGAAATTTATCTTACTTATAATTAACAAAGTTTTGATCAAACAGAACACACTAAATTTAAATGTACACAATCTCATTTAAATGTAAAAAGCATAATCATATAGAGTCAATAGATTTTAATTATAAATATTCATCTCAAATTTGTATAAAAATTGTAATGAATTTAGCCAGGGAATGAAATTAAACGACAATTATACTTTTACTTAAAAATATACTTTATTCATTATATTCTATAATAATTCAATGTATAATATACAATACATTACACATATTTATAGTTCATAAACATGCACAACAGCTTTTACGAAGAAATAGCATATTGAGCAATTTACGTAATTTGTTTAATCATTTCACGTCCTAATATCTCCTCACTACTTTACATTTCATTTTACTTGGTTATGTGTTTATTATCGATTAGTTTTATATTATAATCATAAGATAATACACACGGACATCCTTAGTCACCGGGACTATTTCGTTTAACTTAAAAGATTTATGATTTATAATATTTATAAATATAATTTAATTTGAAACATTTATTTAATTTTAAAAGCTTTTTATACACTGATACAAAAATTGGTTTGAAAAAAGCATTTTATTTGCATATTTTAAAATTTGCTTGGACATTTAATGATCGTATCTTACAGCAGGTAAATATATATTTAATACTCGTAAGATGCATTCATTCAAATCGAATCAACTTCGATTAAAGCAAACGAATATGTTTGTAATAAATAATTTTGTATCAGTGCAGGATCGCTTTGTTATTCGTTTTGGTTAGGCCACGTGTTTTTTCCATTATACTATCCAAGTGTTTGAAAAATTTATTTTCTAAATTAAAATGTCTCGATTAACTTGGAAAATGAAAGAGAAACTACTGTTAACCCTAAAAACTGAAAAAGAAATAGTAGTCGATATTTCGTATAATTCAGTTATATATAATAAAATTATGACGAGCATGCATGATACCAGTTTAATTATTAAGTGCTCAGTTTACTTTCCCATCCTGTAGGTTAAATATTGCAGGATAATAAAAGTTACAAAATAATTTTCAATGGTATAAATGTAGGAAGGTCTGGAATTGAAGCAATTCAATTTCCTAATACCATTTCTTCGAATGTTAATGTATCTTAATTAAGTAGTTACTTTTGTTTAATCAGTCCATTAAATCCATCCAATTCATTTGCAAAAGACTATACCATGCAACAAATCTCAAGACTAATAAAAATTAATTTACAGTAGGCTTCTATTCTTGTATAGGCTTCAATTGCAGATTGAAAAAATAGTCAGTAAATGTGTATACTTTCAGTAAAAGATTTGAAAATATACCTCAAATGACATGCAGGAGATTGAGAAGCACATATATTCGATGTACCATTAGACGCGAAAAAGACGTCATTTAAACTATTCTTTGAAAAAGTTACTCAAAATATTACATTAAATAGCATAGTATAAGTTTTAGAAATATCCATTTTTTAACTAAAGTTATCACTCATACTAAGATCACGAGCAAACTTTTTAGAACAAGTGTTATTTGTTTTTCATATAAAATATAAATTTATTGATGAATTCAATCATTGATTTATCGTAATGCTTACAAAACTCATTTGTAATACGAGACATTATTTGTATACTGCAAAACAATCTTTATTTGCATTCAAATTGAAACAATTGATTTTTGTAACAGAAAAATATATTCATCTTTGTTTCGGAAATTGATTGCAAATACGGATTGGAGTATTTTCATATCATTCATTTTCGGTACTGTATGATAACTCTTACAAAATTGCTCTTATGGAAAATATTTAAATCACTCGTCAAAAATAAGGATTCTTTGTAAGAGCTTCAATAGGGCGAGCCCCCAGGGCTCTCTGAGTAGACAATATGATTGTGTCTGAAGGTACACTCAAAAATCGATGGAATATCTTTGCATTAACAGAACCAAATCGATCCCTGTCACTTCCTCTGAACTATCTAACAATGAAATGTCCTTTGTTCAGTTGGTCTTTGTAAAAGTTCGCGTATAGCATTACCTTCACTCGAAATACCCCCCTATAAACTATATCTATAACATTCTTTCAATGATGACATCAAAATTGTTTTGACTATTTAAAGAACTTTGTTCTCCAATACAGAATAAATATTTTTAGGTCTTATCTTCATAAATTATGATCATTTGCATGTACGGTAAGAACTAAAGGAAGTAACAGTATTTTAATGATTTTTTAAATGCATGTGCGTCACAATAGCTTCTTGCCTCTCTTCAGAAGTTTGATCTTTGTCACCCCAGCCCCAAACTTCGTGTGTGCCATCTCCCGTCTTCTCTACTCTTTTTTGAACCATATCTTTTGATACACTTTTCAGATCATAAGCCCAACCAATTCTTGCGAAGAAGTCGATGAATGCTGTTGTAAAGTTATACGTGTAATGTCCTAACTCTGCTGTTTTGTAGTCCCATGGAAATACATGGTGATAATTGTGCCAACCTTCTCCCAGTGCCATTATTGCTATTCCTTTATTTTCTGATGGATTAATGAATCTGTAGCATTGAGATGAAACATATGAGCAAATCGTTCTCGGTTCTCGTTTATCTCACCTATAATTAATCAATAGGCATTACTTACTTGTCATACGGTTTATTGCCGAACATATGAGCTGCCGAATTAACCAGCCACGTCATGTTCAAAGTAAATGCATAACGCAGAATTGCAGCGAAATATGCATTTTTGAAAGTCTCATTCCAAAAGAACACAGGGATCAAAGTAGGGATGACGAAGCAAACAAGTGGCATCAAGATCATGTAATATCTAAAAAGGAAAATCATCCGAACATATATTTATACTGATAGGAAATTAGTACTCAAGTATTTGATAAAACAGTATTTACTTCTTCTGGAACGCCAGAATAGGGTCACTCCTAAGGTCACTCATATCAATTCCTTTGCCCTTTGCTTTGACATCAGGGTGTTTTTTACACAATAGCCATCCGACGTGTGCGAAGAAAAATCCTCTGGTTGCGTTATGTGGATCTGCGTTAGTTTCGCTATATTTGTGATGAACTCTATGATCCCTAGCCCAATCCATGACAGCATCCTAAATTCAACATGAGAATTAATACATCATTACAAAATTTAATGAATAAAAATGTACAAAAAAGTGTCACAATATTGTAGATCTTCATCTTTTCTGTTGTTTTCAATATAATCTTTAAACTTACCTGGAAAGCCATGGTATTGAATATAACGAGTAATAATCTCAAGGGCCACTTGGCTTTGTACGATCTGTGAGCCCATAATCTATGCGCACCAGCCGTAATTCCAAAACCAGAAAGTTGATACGTTAAAATTGCTGAAACAAAAGAAAACGACGATATCGTAAAGAAATTGTTAACAAATCATATTACATTTCATATTAACTGTATGAAAGAGGAAAAAGTGGATACTGACTAATAAACAACCTATTCAGATTTCTTAAAATATAATTGCAACATATTGATGTATGCGAGTCTTCATTTAACGGAGAAATATTTTAAAAGTTTGAACGCGATTCATGAACAATTCTCTCGTAAAATGTATGTATACTGGCCCATATGTATATGGACCTGTTATAATACACAGATGAAGATAAATGATGTGGGTATTTCAACATAAATAATAATAACGTGAATGTGGATTATTTTACTGTTTAAATAATCCAAATTTACAATAGAGACAACATCTAAATTGAAGTTTTATTATTGCAAAAATGAGTAATTAACAGTAGCCCGACATTAATTGGTTCTACTATAATTACTAGCAAACTTTTTTTTAATGATAGCTCTAGTATAGTGTAAGTGTATTTGACTAGGTTTAGCCTTTCGACATTGATTTACTGCACATTTGTGGTCTCGTTCTGCAAATCAATGCTGGACCCTTTTTTAAATGGCTTGTTTGAATATCAATGAACTTTATTGCGCATGTGCTATCAATTATGTTGGAATACTCATACGTTTTAGCTAAAGAAAAAATAAGCGAGTGACGCTAATTAATGCAGAGTTTCTCGAGTACTATTGAGCATGAAAAAACGATATTCAATATCCAATACATAGGGTTTAAAGGCATTGAAAAAGTAACACGTAAAAGAAGCTTTTGAAAAATTAAATTGTGTTGTCAACATTTTTTTGCAATATATGTTAATAGACTTTAAGGATATTGAGATCTTACCATTATACAAATATTGAAATTAAAATAAAAATGCCTTTTCGAAAATAATGAAAGCATCAATGACCAAACATTTAAACTAAATATTTAATAATTTAATTTGTACAATAAGTCGAAATGATTTAATGGTTTAGGTACAAACAATTATTTACGAGGATAAACAGTTTTTGTTTTACTAAAACAATTAGTAATCAAACAAACAAAAAGAAAGAAGGAGATAATATATATAGTTAAACTGAATAAAAAATAAGCGATTACTTACAAAACAGCGTGGTGGCTAATTTAGCAGATGTGATTAGAAGATACGCTCCATACAAAGCACCAATATGTAAAAGTGACAAAGAAATAACATTTCTCCAAACAATTTTTCTAACATATTGTGTTTTTTCTTTTGTCTGATCATTTGATTGTGCAGAGTCCAAGATTTCTCCTTCGAAAAGCACTCCCGTTGGCGCGGTTATAATATTAGGTGCCATCTTAATTCCAATCCTGTAAAGAGAAATATAAATTATTTTTGAGATCAATAGTAAAACAAATATTTGAAAGAATTATTTAATTTCACGTCAATTTATAGCTTTATTGCTGATATTTGAAGATAATATAGTAATAATTGACCTTAAAAAGTTAGATCTGTACGGCTAATATTTTTGAGTGACATTGCATGCCAATAATAAATTATATTTTTGACATGCGTTCACGTAACAGAGACAACTAGCGGTAAACAAGAACAAATAATAAAATAAAGATTGTCTAGTCTTATTACAGCCAACTATACTCTTGAAAACAGTCATTAGAGCATAGAATTTCTATCAAATCAAAAAAGTAGTATGCAAGACAACTTTAACATCATGCAAACGGAAAAACTATCTATAACTAAGGTTTTTCTGATATCATTATCTGCAATATGAATTAAACGAGTAGTATACTATAAATTAAATGTACCTGTTTCTAGTGAATTTAACATAAATAATATGGGAAAAAATAGCGAGAGAAATCCTTATTGCAAGAAAATTATTTAAGTAACAAGTCAGAGTGCTCAGAGTTTGAAGTCTTTGGACGACATAAAAAACTAAAGTAGATGCTTCCACCTCATCACATAGAATCACCTATTGCGTTTTAAAAATCAAAGCCAACTCGTTTCACGTAACAAACATTAACGTTTCCAGTATTCATTGCACAGTAAAACTAACTCTTTTTTCTCTCTCAAATGTTTTGCTAGCTCACAATTTGCGATTTTAAGCTGACCACTAAATTTAAATAGCAGGAAAAGTGATACTAAAATGATGGGTATAGGAAATGTAGAATAAAGAAAATGGCTTTTGCATTATGTAAATGAATAGTTTATTATCAGAAGAATAGAGAGAACTTGTAATCTGATAGTAAAAAGCTACTTAAATTCTATGCATTTTTCTTATTTATCCCGTTAAACATAACAAAGGTTTCACTTGATTCTATGACCTGAAATAGAGGTGCATGGTATACGTGTGTACATATATATATATATATATATATATATATACTGCTATACAAATAAAATGATAGATTTCTCTTTGCCATCCTCTTTAAGCACGGAAGTTGCATTGTTCAATCTTCACAGATCGCAACCAATTTATCTACATTAATGATTAAATTAAAGCAATAGAAATAGTGAATATGAGAGTCAGCATTCATAGAAATACTTTGGTACTTATCGAGACCAGTGCAATACTAATTATATTACAAATCTCTCTGTCATTTTTAGTGCATAAAATCTAAATCATATTTATTGGCCACTTATTATTACTGGAAGTTCTATTCGGTGTGTTACATATTGATGGGAGAAAGTTTTAGTTCACATTTACACAGATCTAGTTAGGAATGCTTACATGTATCAACAACTTCTACAACCGAATAGACTCCAAATTTTTATTTCGATCATACTTATTGCAAAAAATACGAAAGAAGAAAAGCAGTACTAACAATGTGTACAAAATAATTGTTCGAGGTAGTAAAGTCAGGTTAAAATAAAATAATATTTTGAATCATGAAAACTGGACTACGTTTAAAATTGATACCAGAAAAACCAGGACTTATAGATAAAGATTCAGAAGAAAAGCCAAATTGGACATGATACGTAGTACCTTGGACTGGTGAAGTGACCAGGATGATAGGAAAAATTAGAGTGAGTATAAAGGTCACACTCTGACACTTTCAAAGCAACGTGCTCGGTCTCGCAGCCCGGCGAAATCTGCGATTCACCCAAGCACAGCGGAATGGGCTGCACACCAAGGATAGGATCATTGAGCAGCATTTGATCAAAAGCTTATCGACAGGAGTCAAAAAGTCAGGAGCTCTAGGGCCCTGGAAGACCACCTATCGACTGGACTGACTGTGTGTCGACGGAAAATCTACAACTACAGGAGAAACGACGCAAGCGCTAAAAGCATCACGACGCCTCCCACCTTCATCTCTATCTCGCTTTTCCTGGTTGCTCTCACTCTATAGTACTCTATACAGCTCAATCCCGAAACTTCTATAATCAGCTGACAGCTAATTTAACCAAGTAATCACATTTTCCTCAAATTCGAATTCCAATTCTCTTCCATAAATCGCACACTAATATATCTTAATTAACAGAGCCCAATAAACCATTACAATATTAATTAACAGTAACGTTATATATCATTTACCGTTTATAGGTGAACATTTTTGCATGTATACACCTACGCGTATAAGAAACTTTTGGAACGGTTTTTAAAAGTTATTTCCTTTAAACTCTAAAGTGTGATAAGGTGCAGTTTTTTGCAGGAAATTTCCAGTTGAAAGAGTTGAATCTCTTCTTGATCGCAGCAAGTGAACTCCTTAGTAGACCAAGTTCAAATGCCAGAAGCTCGGTAAATAGCTATTTGACCTTTTCATTTTGGTCTCAGCAACAGCACTTTCACTTTATTAAAATTTAAGCTCTTCTCTTATCATCGTCATACAAAATATCATGTCAGAATCCATTATGATAACGAACGCTGCGAAGAAAAGCATGAAAACAAAAGCTGATTTGATAAGTTCGCTTGGCCAATGGATCACATCGGAGCAAGATTGCTTGATTCGTATCGTGCACGCTGAAAGATTGGACATTTTGAATGAAGCTATATCGATTCACGTGAGAGATAAGTTCAATGTGCTCTATTTTTCTTTTTTTTTTATTAGATCTTTAGCATTTGCAGAGTAGCAAAAGTTCAGAAGAGCAATTGTTTATATATCTACAACGAAAGCTGTGAAAGACTTGTCGGCTTTTCAAGATTTCCCAGTAGTGTCAATGCCAAGGTCAACTGACATGTGAAGGCTAAGTCGCTAACCACGTGGTGTACACAGCTGGAGTGAGTGGACACTCATGAGCGTTGATTAAATACGCGGAAGGTTATGCGTGTTGCTGATGCCATGCAATCTGAGAACCCACCACAATAAGTCACTCTGTAATTTTATTAATCTCGAGCATTGAACTTCACATCGGATTTGATTTGATAATTCATACATTTATATGACACACACACATACACATTGACCATTTCTCTCATTTTCTGTCTATAATCACGAAAAGAAAACGAATCAGCAAATGTTACATCAAACGTACAAGCTCATGTTCTGTATAAACTCTTGAATTAATTATTTATTGTTACTCAACCTAGTCGATCATATAATTTTCACAAAAGATATTTTATTAAGAAATATCCTCCTTAATCTTAATTGGATTTTATTATTACTTTTATCCGTGATTAATGCATTAAACATATGGATTACAGGCTCGTGAACATTTGCCGTATTAAAAGGATCTTTCACGTAAAATTATTTTTGTAGATGTTATTGAAAAAAGAGTTTAGTTTGCAATTCATATTGAAATAACAACTGATTCCGTACAAAGACCTTACGTAAAGCATACAAAGATAACGAAGGTTTCTAATCAACCATAAGTTCCATGCTAATCATTCTTCATGTTATTAGTACTAGTAATATAACATGCTGTTGGCAAAAGGTTTCTTAAAAGCATCATTTAAGTGGTAAATTTAAACATTTATTGTTAGTAGACATAAATATGATATTGTCCCATTTAGATCACCAGTGAAGCCAATGTAATTTATAATATATTATTCTGAAAAATTGAAGTAATTTCTTATATTAATCTTGAGATATTCAAGATCTGTTCTAATAGTTCATACAATTGTTTCGAATATTATTCAATAAGTCTAATTGATATTCGATACAAAGAAAAATTTAATATCATTTAAAGTTATCAACATTTTCTCAAAGATTTATTTAATATTTTTAAAAAAATTTCCGTAGAAGGCCATGGCATTTTGTATGATAAATTATCTGGAAGTCCATCAACGGAAATTAATCGCTAATCGAAAAACCTTGGCATTTTAAGAACAGGAAAACCATTCCGAGATTAAATAAGCAAACTTAACGACGACGATGCGATATGAGAGATTATGAATATTTGGTAATTAATCTCCCATTGGATCGAACATGTACTATACAGAACCAGTAAAGAATAACGTACATTGAAGCTTCAAACAATCTTAAAGCTTAAAAGAAAGTAGATTCAACTGTTGCTCCATCATTCTTTTAAATCAATAAAATAAAAATGTTTAAATTTATAAATGTGTATAATAACACTAAATCGATAGATCCCTATGAGAGAAATAACACTTTACTGTTGTAAAAGTTGCGAGAGCTGCGTATAGGGACGAATTTGGTAGATGGAAACTGTGTGTAGAGGGGGAGAGGGAGATAAAAAAAGAAGCGGAAGAGAACGAGAATCCCGACTGTAGGAACATTGGCAATCGCGATAATGGGAGCTCGTATGTGAGACGTGGTTCACGTGCGGTTTCATGGGTAGAGTCTGTCGTCGTGGTCGCGTCGGCTCAGCTGAGTCGAAAGGACCAATCAGAATGGTTCATGCGACTCGCGCCACCTGAACTCCACGAATGGTGTTTAGCGAGAAGCACAGCTGACTGGACTAACTGAGCATGAACGTTCTCTGCTGGTCTGTGGGGTTCTAGCTCTTTTCTTTTCCTATATTCTTATACACACACAGATAGTTATATTACCATGTGTATATACTGCATATCTTATCCGCGTCTAGCTCGTTTACTCCAGTATCGACGTGCTCCCGCGCCTGGCCTGGAGGCTAACTTCTATACATACATGTGACTCGCACCACTACCAACAAGTAATCCGCCAGAAATTCACCATACATTTACTCTGGCAACGTGAAAGAAAGAGACAGAGAGCAATAGAGAGCAATAGAGAGATAGATAGAGAGAGAGAGAGAGAGACGGAGAATACCCCTACTAACCGAAAGAAGCGATTCGAACTAAAGGGGAGCCTACTGTTTAATACAAAACTGTTGTACTACTCCTTTTCTCCATTTTTCTACCTCATTTTCAACCAGGAAATTTTTCCCCAATTGTATAAATATTCTCATACTATCTTAACAGCGTTTTTAAAAACTTCATCAATACTTCAATTTCAAAATATATAATGCACACGCTTTGTGAACTTTTATTAAAGTGTTTAATCGTACCGTAATGCTCTTCTATTTTTGCCAAGCTTGGGACATTATCGAGATTAAAAAACAATGACGTTGGTTGCTCATAAATGAGCTGCAAAATGCCAATAATTATCGGAAAAAGGTTTACTTCTTTTTTTTTTTTGCAATATTTAAAGCAGCTATTACTATGCTATTTACGCAATGGGAGAGTAAAAAATTGGCGAAAAAGTGATGTGACCAAGCAGCTATGTTAAATGTTCAATTTTCGATACTTCGAATTGCGAAACAGTTATTTGCCCCTTCGATTTAGAATATTTCGTGACAATTTGTTAAACAATTAAAGTTAATTATCTCATTGAACAGTTTGAGACTAGAGAAATTACTCAAAAGTAACTTATAGTTAAGAGGGTTATTATATAAATTATATTATTTCTTTTATTGTTTATCTGATAAAGTAATATCAAATAAGTGGAAGTGCGTTCTTTCAAGTTAATAAGCCATAATGAGACGATTCTTCGGGCATAGTTCACGAAACGTGTGAAGATAAAACCCCTTTGTCGTCATTTTTTGTTATTATAATTATTTCGACATGTCACGAAAATTCATTTTATTGTATAAGCAAATAAGATGAGTAATTTGCAACAGGCTTACATAATATTTCTTCCATAGAACAGTAGATTAATTTCATCACTTATAAGACCTTAAAAAATAGAAACACTCGGCTTTAAAGATACCCTGAATTATTTTTATTATAAAGTCTTATGTAAAAATTGAAAGCTGTTTACTGTAAGCCAATGTTCAAATTATAGTCAGGATCAATTTTGTAAAATATCAAGAGTTTTAGTTTCCTCCGTTACTGCTTTACTTACATTATTATGCTTAATAGAATCTGTTTGCGTATTAACGTTTTAAGACATTTCTTCGACTATTATTTGTAAAAGCAGATTTTATCTCACGTAATATTAATAATGCTGTAGAGCTGTTCTTACTGATCAGAACTGGTGGTAAACCGGTTTTTGAGAGATTTGTCGGAAAGAAATAACCATCACACACAGAAAGGAAGAAAGTGAACAAGGAAGAGGAAACGTAAGCCGCCCTCGCGGAAAACTCCTGGACAGTTGGCCAAAACTTTCATATTTCTTATTAATTTATATTCCCCTATATAAAATTATTAGTTTTACTTTCCGGAAAAATAATAAGGCATTAATATTACTTTAACAGTAATCAATCAATTAAGTTATCATGCGTTAAACACAAGACAAATTTTGTTTTTATTTTATGGTCAATTTTCTAGGCTGCCTTTTGTCCGTTAAATTTTAATATAATAGAATTAGAACTTTTATTTCATTATGTCATTCAAGGAGAGTTAAATTATCACGGAAGTGTGAAACAAACTTTCGCTGCTTTGTACGCGAGATTCTTCCTACAAGTATAGAAGACTAATATTCTAAGTAGTATTTAAAAATCACAGTAGCAATTTATGTAACATTTTATGCAATTTTTATAATAATAAGAATAATTAAAAAAAAGTACATAGTAAGTACAACATTTTTTGGAGGTCTTATATATCGTAACTACTTTTAATTATTACATTCACAATCAGATCAAAAGCATATTTTGCCTAATTACTTTTCTTATACCCCTATACTTTATATATGTATATACAGCGTCGTTTTTGTCTTTTTCATCAAATCTGTAGGTACTTATTATTTTGAAAATTTCAAGCATTTGGATTGGGTTTAAATTTTTAATACACGCGCAGAATAGTGTTTAAAGAAGTAGATTTTGTGTGAGTGTTCATTTCTTTTAACAACTTAATGCAGATATTAATTTCATCTTAGTTCGAAAATGACAAATTACATTCGTTATCCTTACATTATATATATATATATAGACAAAACAATTGTATGACAAAACGCCGAGTTTCAATCAGCAAATTTACCTAAGGTATTAAACAAAGTAAATCATTCGACGATTTTATTATAAAGCAATATAATTCGTGATAAAACTCTCTTCTGTATAATCATTTTTCATCTATTGTGATATGATAAATAGCATATTTCAGGCAAGATATTTGAAAGATGAAAGAATGTTTAAACCACCAATGTTAAATCAATTTGTTTCTTATTAATGCCATAAACAATGAATATCACCAATAAGTTTTTTCAAGCGCTTAAACACAATCACATTTTCCACGGTTGCCCTAAATAGATTTATTGATCGAATATTATTAAACTGATAATTTTACACGCGATATTTATTTATTTTGTTACTAACGTGAATAATTGATATAACTAGTGTTACATGTAATGTTAATACTCTTGAATTATTTAGCAATTGAATAATACATACGATTCTTGTACAAATCGTATAATCAAATTCATGCCTTTATTATTCAGAAATGTTTAGTTTTCCCTTGTGCATGGGCGAAAACTATAGCAGTATAACCTACTTTTAGATATAACCGAAATATTTCCACAATTATCAGGAATATGAAAGAGAATTACTAGACAGCATAAAGCGTTTGAAGCTGTTTGTTAAAACATTTAGAAAGGTTTTCTATGTAGAATTTTAAATATTAAAAATTGAAAGCTTGGCAGAAATTTCTTGTTACTGTGAATAAGTAAAGCTCAATCTATAATAATGCTTCCTCTAATACATTCGTTGGGAAAACAGTAATGGAAAGACTTATTGGAAGCATTGGTATAATATAAAAAGAGTCATTCTGTTTTAATTTGCGTCGCAGTTGCAGCTGCGTGAATAGAATTAAAATAATAGTTTAGTTAAAGTATCTATTTATGGATAAAAACATGCGGCACTTTATAGAACAATCGAATCTATTATTTCAAATAAATGATTTGCTAATAAAAAACTTAAAAATTCTTAAAGATATACGAATCATTTGCAACATAGGGAAGCTGAACCAATAATAACAATAATGTGATTCGATCTTCAATGTATAATATTACTCCTTTTAAACCGTAAAAGGTAAGAGCTTTCAAGCTTTATCAGTATGTACATTATTTTAAAAAAACAAATTAAACTATCCGTTAAAAAAATTATTACAAACATTAATATAATAAACTTAACAAAAAGTTATTATACATGTGTATTTTTATGTATATGCATTTTAAAATGGTCATTAGAATTGATGTAGGTAGATAACGAATATATACACGGCATAAAAGAGTGAGAAGAGCATAATATATATAAACGACGTTTTCTCTTATCAAGTTCTTTTTTTAAATCATACACAGGTTTGCGTTTTTGGAGATTTTTGCGCATTCGCTACACATGCTACAGAGTATTTTGCTCAATATGGACAATTTCAAAGCCATATATAGGAAGTGTCACTTTAATAACCCATTCTCAGTTATACTTCTTAAGTTTTTACTATACGGGAAAATAATTAAGCTTAAAATAAAAGTTGTTTAAATTCTACAATGACAAATTATGATGATTTCAATTATTTGATATTATGGTAGTCTTTTAAGGTCACGTGAAGGTTACTCTCAATAAGTTGCTTACATTTGTAGTTTTACGTCATAATCCGATCATAACATTATTTTAATGCACAATTTAAACCAAATGTTTATGAAATTATTGAATTTGAAATACCTAAAATGTAAATTTTTAACCACTAGATTCAATGATACCTATATTATTACCTTGTACTGAAAAGTTCCTGCGATAACCTATAAGATTATGCTATAAAAAATAAAAGTTTCTATTTTTGAAGACACTATATAATGCAAAAAAATGTACTACTGTTTTACATGTTTTCTTTGACTTTAATAATTTTTTTCAAATATTGAAAAAGATATTTATATGTATATTTATATCTTTATAGTATATATTGATTAATAGACTACGTGACATTCGATACAAAATTGAATCAGCTCATTCTACATTTTATTAAACTTAAAAAAAATAGAAATTCTTTCTCTTTTAAAATCAGTTTTGTATATCTAGTCCAAATTATGTTGGCTGTATGATGAATTGCCCAAGTTTTGCATAGTGCAAATGCATAAATGTGGGTAAAATAAAATTACAAATTTTATTGCATAAAATTTGAGATTAATTTAGTTTGCATGATCCATTAAACAACTGAATTTAGCTACACGACAACACAGGTGGATTAACTACTCATTCGAGACAAATATGAATTATCGCAGATTGCAATTTTAAAAGATTCGTTAATCGCAGCTAAATGAGTTTACCAATAATGTCTTATCTAGAAATGACATCTACGATAAGCAATCATTCTATTAAAATACTCATTTCTCAAATTAATGATGTCAAATTATGAAAGCAGAAATGCTTCCTAATTTTCATTTTAGGAGATATAAATTCAATACTGTAAAAAATACAACAATACGAAATTTTTACAATTTTATTGTTACATTTCTTCACAAAGGAAGTTAGCAATTACACTTTGCATCATTTGAAAAGTGCTAACCTTTACACTAACGGGATTTAATTTCTTCCCTACAAAAATTTCGATAAAGTTGATCCTACTTTTTATCTTAAATTACCTCAATAAATCATAAGTGTGTCTCGTATGAGATTCTGCGCGACTAGAAAGGTTGATACTTTTATCAGTAAAATTAATTGAACTTTAATTATTTGATATTGTTCTTGAAGTAAAAAAAAAATACTTTTTTATCATAATGAGCTCTCACGTTGTCCTATACAAATGAAAATTAACGCTTAATTTAGGAATTACTTCAGCAATTATGAAAGCTGTTTTAAATTCGATCGAATGCAAATTAATCATTATATACATTCTTCGAGTTTAAATACCGTAATAGAAAGGAAAAGAAGGACCCGTATAACACACTCAAAATTTTAGGTGAGCAAGGTCGTGCTCCCATTTGATTGTGATGTAAAACTAGACGGTGCGGTAGATGTGCGGAGTTTCGACTATCATCCTGATAAGTTTTAGAATGAATATGAGAGAAAAGTTTTAGTATTATATACGAAAGCGGTATACCCTATAAATTTGGATCGTTTAATTGTGAATTCTAAAAGTATATAAGAAGCGGAAGAAAATTATAAATAAAATATAAGTGCTACGGAGAAACACTTACCCTAAATTCTTTCTGTTTGATGCTTGTGTGAAATATTCTGAATAATATTTGGTCGCAAAACCTGGTAGTCTGGATCCTAATTGCTTGTACGTAGGTCGTGTATGATTTGTCCTTAAAGAGGTTGCTCTATTCTATGAAATTCGTCGAACGTAATTCTTTAAATTCAGAGCGAAAATCGCAAAATTGGACACGCAATCTGACAGCGAACTGAGATGCCGGCACCACGCGGTGAGAGTTAAATATCTATCGTAATACTGGCAGTAAAATGAAATCCTTCTTCAGAGCCACCTGCCGGTAGGATAGTGTACTACAAGAAGGCTAAACTAAAACTCCGTTGGCATTGCTAAGCAATAGGAAAAACACAATATTAATCATATCCGTAACATTTTCTCTACGTTTCAACTCTTTTCACTGATATTTCACAACGATTTGACTGATTATTCTGACCACTCAAAAGGACTATAGTGACAGCTATGTAGTAGGATTTCGTTCATATACATATATGCGTGTACTTTTCCACTTATGATAAATGCGTTTTTATTAATCCTATTACATATACTACACTAAGCTTCCTTCAACTAAAGAATTGTAGAACGTAAAAAGTCGTTTTAATTTTAAAAAAGTTATTCACACACATGTGAGATAACAATTTTTGTTGGTTAATTGATAAATTTTTTTTCATGTGAATCTATCACGAGTTAATTTGCTGAACTCCATAATCTAAACTAATTTTTATAATTTTTTATTTTCAGACTAATAATATATTTTGTATTTTATCAGTAAAGCTCAATAAATTTGAATGATCAGACATTTATTGTTAATATGCTGACAGAGCCGAAACTGTCTTAATAGTAATCTTTTCATTATAATGTCTTTACTACGATTTAAAAAAAATTAAACATGGTGCGTTAAGATGAATAATGTAATCTCTTTGATTGACATTAACATATAAGACTATCACATTATGTGAATATTTCTATTGCGTTGTAATAATCTTACAATTTGCTAGTATAGTTATGTATGTTAATATCTTATTTGTTTATATAAATGCTTATATAATAAACAAATTAATTTTTAACATAATCTAGGTAAAATATTTTATTCCTTTGTTCGGGCCTTGACATTGGCAATGATTATATAGTATTTCACAAGAGTGAGCGTCTACCTCAATTCCTGAAATAACGGAACCATGTATGAATACAGTAGAGTATTCATTTTTTGGTTTTAGATTACTACGTAATATGTCTATAGCTTAAATTTTAAAACTTTTTTATCTGCACGTAGCTTTTTATATTTAATCAAATAGCTAACAATAAACCTACTAACAATTTATATAAATATGCTGCAATTTAAAAGAATAGGCTAATCAAACTACTGATATAGTAATTTCTTATTAATAATTTTATTTAAATACCCCTCATGCAACATAATTTGGTATTACTAATTGTCAGCGTGATAAACAATAAATCCAATTATAATTACTGGCTTTATACGATCCCATGTTAGGAAAACTAGTGCATTTTGTGATAAAATCTGAGACGTATTGCTGAAAACTATAGCTGATGCAATGCCTTTTTAAATTTAGGCGAAAACATTAAAAAGCCAATATCCGACCTAGCTAACGAATGACGCATTGTGATCTGTTGACGATGAGATATGTGACGATGGGGACACGTATTCGTCTGTTCTAGAAGAGTTTCTCAATCCACGTCAGTGTTGCGTATGTCATGTCAATCGGACGAAATAATCTAATGATTGAAAACATATCAGTTCCTTGCAAGGTGCATCGAAATCACGTAAGAACATCTGATGAGTATAATTCCGTTCAGTCCATCTACCAAAGTTCATAACAACACTTTAAGTATATTGACTCTATATATATATATATATATATATATGAAAAATGACACTGATACTTGCTAAAGCTAATAGTAAGAAAGCGCGTACTTGCGCGTGTAATATGTAAAAATGCAAAAGTGATTCATTCGTGAATTAATTTGATTTGATGAAAATAGGTTCATTTTATTTGAATTGGTAACATTAAACCCAATAATACTAACACAATGAGCTCAACACTATACTACTATACTGTGTTATGTCAATGTTGCGTGACCCCGGAAATGTGATTCACTTTATGCTAAAGTCATCATATGAAAGAGATGAGAAAGTTGTCTTTGTTCTAACGTTCGTTTAAAACAAAATGCTGTTTAATAGAAAAACATATAGATTTCGTTTAAACTAATAGACAGTATGGTATAATAATAACTTTTATTGTTTACAGTAAAAAAGAAATCAAAAAATTATATAATCCTACCAAACAATTGTTTCATTTTTAACAGTTTGGAAATCCTGCATGAAATACCAACTAAGCCATAAGGAACATTGTATGTAAATGTGAGATACGAAGTAAATATAGCGTATTTGAACATGTCAAGTTTAACTTTCCTGTAGACTTTGATTTGTTCATTTACTTTTAATTTGGTCGTGACTCACGTATTTAAGAATTTTTATTAATGACGATGAGGCTCATTGAATAAATTTCATGAATATTTTTCTATTACGTTTCCTACTGCAAAATGAAATTTATCGACTGACCACGCTAACATTTCCTGCTTTAGGAGGATACAAACCGTGATAATGTATGCTAGAAAATATGTATAGACAACCATCGATTGTTTCGCGATGGCAGCACCTCTCAGTTACATAGCAAACCACGTAGGTAAAGAACCTCTAATATATGTTATAATTTAATTTTAGTGAATTACGATCTATAAATACCTAGATAGGACCTTTAACTTTATCCGTACTATAAATTGAAAAAGATCAATAGTATAAGTTGTGTGTAGCAATGAATATTAAGTTTAACTAATATAATGATAAAAAACTCCCCTGTGAAAAAATCCTTAAGTATCTATATATACACGTAAGATACAGTAAGAGCATAAAATTGACCTGTCTCAAAGTCCACCTGACGGCACGGCTGCGCGTGTTAGCTGGAAATCGATTTGATCAGCTACCACGTTTTCCCACCGTGATGGCAGTATATAAATATAGTAATAATAATTAATTGCCTCGGATTCGTTTGTTGGACCCTTGCACGGAAAATTATCAGATAAAACTTATAAACATAACAATTTTTTAGATTCTATGCATATATCTATAAGTATTGAATCAATCTCTCTGTAACTAATTAAAATTTATGCGAATTCATTATACAAAAGCAAATTCATATTAATTTATTAGTGTTTTGCTTCCGCTTATCCGATTCTTGTAATAATTTTTCAAATAATTTTTTTTTTATTTGGCTATTTTAATTGTACTTTTGATCAGGAAAAATAGACTGTCGATTTTAGAGTCATAAATGCTTTTATAACAATTTCATAAGTTTTTTAAAAAAGCGAAAATTATGACCATTAGTGCTTATCTGTTAATAATGTAATCGAACAAATTTTCCATTAAGTATATTGTATATGTATACGACCCTTTGGTAAAACACTTTTAATCTGCTACAATTGATCGTACACTAATCAAGATACTCAATGTTAACTGATCTATTTATATAATTTACCATTATATGCGTGTTGAAATTAATCTCTAAGTGGTGTAATTACGAAGAGGATTAATGAGTCAAACATACTACTTCAAATTTTCTCACTCTGATCCTATTACATTAGTTAATAATAAGTCCTCTTTATTGATTTTTGTTTCCAATAATGTTGGTAAAAGGTAGTATCTCATAAAATCTAAAATTTCTGTGCAATTTAATTTAAAGACGAATTCTCTGACAACGAAATAATTAAACTTTTATTATTAGATATGCTGCTTGGAGTAAAAAATCGAATAGTCTTTTATCATGACGAGTTCTCACGTTATTTAACAAAAGAACGTTAACTCATCATTGAGGAGTGACTTCATTAGGTATGCAAGTCACTTCAAATTCGATTAAATGTAAATTGATCATTTATTTTCCTGACGTTAAATATCGCAATAAATAGGAAACAAGAGCTTTAAAAATGCTTAAAAGTTTGTGGAAGATCGTTCTGGTTTGTGACAATAATGAATTTTAAAAAATTTCATCTCGATGTATCTTAGAAACTTCTCTGAACTTTAGGTACCTTTATGCTTGGAATTGTATTCTTTAATTAAATAAAATTACAACAAAATCGAAATACGTATAAATTAGGAGAGTCAAGCTATTTAGATATAAAGGATAATAGTTTAAAATATAATAAAGAAATTTATCTTAGGCGAATTTAATTAAATATAATCCTTTCAAATAACATCGCTAGTATTTTATGCCATATTTTAGACACGTTAGTAACATTCATCCACAAATACCAGAAAAAATTGCAACTTTTTACCCGAATAATAGTTAAAACTAATTAGTCTAAAATCTTGTATATTTTGACATGAAATAAAATTAAAAATCATACGTGATATATCTAAAAACATACCTTATTTGTCTTCAGTAGTCATAAAAGGCGTGACCCTGGTAATCTGAATCCTCTTAGTTTCTACGCAGGTTTCCAATGCTTTGAGTATAGAGAAATGATCTCTACTGATGAAATTCGTGGAACGTGATAGTTTAAATTTAGAGTAAGAAACAAAAATTTGGCACACAATCTGATAGAAGACTGCGATACCAGCACCATATGGTGAGAGTTAACTATCTATCTCGATATTAAGGAGATGAAATAATCTAATGATTAACTGAAATTAGTTTTTTGTAAGGTGCTACAAAGTCACGTAGAAATATTCGAAGTAACTTCGTTCATTCCATGTAAAGTCGAACACTTTAACTGTCTTTACTAGTTTCCTAGGAAAAAAAAAGTATAAAAGTGCTGAAAACAGTCGCACGCGGTTTATATGCGTGTGGTGCCAATGGGGATAAATTGTTGTTTGGAAGGGGAAGCTAGGAAACTTTGTACCAAAGTTCATAATTCATAATAGTAACACCTTATGCCCAATGGAGTGAGCTTCACTGAAAAAATGTGGTCTGCAATTGTTAACTAGGGTTTAAAAATGTTGATATATGGAGAAATGTCCTGGATTTCCACGTGGATGTTATACAGACTTCCAGCGTTTATTGGATCGTTTAGATGAATTCAAAATCAGCCTACCTATTAAATATACAAACGCATGAAATACAGAACTTACAATTAAATAACGTTGAATGAACGGGAAAAGGAAACGTCGAATGACTTCAAATTACATGATGAATTCAAGAAAAATTTAAATATGGCTATAAAGATCTGAGTACACGATTCACTTTAAGAATGGCTTGTTTTATGATATAGGTATATACCTAACGAGATCAAAACAAAAACTGCCAACTCAGTTGATTATTTTCTAGCTTTGATTATATACTGTTAAACCATGTGGTGTAAATTTTGCAAGCAAGAAAGGAACCCAGATGATATACATATGATCAACAACGATTAACGTAGATTATTTAGTCTTAAAATATATTGTTTGTAAAATCAAAACTGCACTCTATAGATGTGAAAAATTATAAAAAATTGCCAACATTTATACGAATTTTTATATGTTATATGATACCGCGGGTAGACCGTGGTACGATTATTCCTTTAAAGCTGTGAAATAATTCTATAACCTAGCTCTCTTAAAACATTAAGATCTGAATAAAAATTAATTGTGTGATAAATTCTTTAGTCCACCTATATTATCTACCACCTTTTATCTATATAGAGAACTCGTAATATTTCATCTACAAAAGAAAAATTACATTGTTGTAACTAGTAGCAAGATGCAGTTGTATTCTGAGGAATGTAAAAGTGATTCATTTGTGAATAGATTTGACTTAATTTGATCAAAATAGGCTCAGGTTATTTGAATTGGAAACATTAAGACCATTAATACTAGCATGATAAGAGTTCTACAGTGTACTATTTTATGTCAATGTTGTGTGACCCCGGAAATGTGATTCACTTTAAGCCAAAGTCATCATTGTGCTAAATATTTAATATCTTCAGACTTTCCTACTACATCGATACCTACTCTCACACCTTTCTCTATTGCTCATTATCGATACTATAGAAAATTTAAAAACTTCAATTGTTTACTTTCACCACAATATTGCGAACCAAATTTCAAAAGAAAGTGAACATCAGATATAATAATATATATTTAATTATTAATTACATTAACAATAAATAGAGTGGTCAACGTAGCTTGATTGGCAAGAATAATTCAGACAGTATACTTCGATAAAAATATGTTTACACAATAGTTGCGTAGATTGGAAAGGCTCGCTGCGTATCGCATAAATTTTCTTCATAGGTGAAGACGTTTCAGAGAAATCAAGGCCACTTTGAATTCATTAAATGGAAGTCTAGATTTTGTTATTACGTATTCTTGTAGATGGTTTCGAGAGCTTTGCAAAACCCCTATATTAATTTATCATTTGATCCAGTTATTTGCTACATATTTCAATTTAAAATTATATATGGGATGTTAGTCCATTGTAACAGTACTGTTCAGTTAATACAATGGTAATTAAAAACCAATGTATATGGGTAAAGAGAACATCTAACATTATTTTAATATGACTTTAATGAGTTAAGGTTTATAAAATATAAAATAATAGAATTTTTCGCAAACTTGTCCCCAGTTTACTTTTTTTAACAATGTATTGCACGATGTTATTTATAAAAGTTTATGAAAACATGAAAGTGTCTACTGAAACGGTAACACCCAAATGAGAACGTATAACTATTTGATGTATACCAACAAAATTTCTATCAAAAATTTAAAATTTTAATAATAAATATAATATTAGTAGTACCTATATATACATTTTTTGTATCCATGCTCTGGGGCGTCTTACGTGAAACACCCTGTATATGCACTACTAATCATTCTTATTTTTTGATTCAATATTATTCTGTTGCGTACACACGAAATATTGTATACATAAGATACTTAAAGTAAGAGTGTAAAATTGCCCTGTGTGAAAGTTCGTCTACCAATACACGTGCATGCGTAACCTATAAATCGGTATGATTATATATATAGCTACCACGTTTTGATTCCGTAATTGCATTATACAAATCAGTAATAATCAATTGCCCTAGATTCATTCATTCGACCCATTCACGAAAAATCGTTAGATAAACAATTATAGATCTGCCATGTATTTTCACATATGTCTATAATAAAATTTTATTTTAAAGAACCTTCACCTATTACAATTTAAAAAAAAATTATATAAAAATAAAATTTCATATCACTTGATTAGTTATCAATTTAATAATAACATATCAAAAGACCAGGTAGTGTCTGTACAACAAGAAATTATATATAATAAAAAGCCGATGTGACACTGTTACTTTTTACACGGAGATTGGTGCTTCAATTTTTGAATTTATTTTAACCCTATGCAGATTTTTCAAATTACGTTTTCTTATTTAACTCTTTTTTACTAGTATTTTTTATTTAAAAAAGTATATAGAGGGTTGATTCTTAGCTCATAATTGTTTTTACAATAATTTGATGAGCTTTTATACAAACGAAAATTACAGTTGTAACCCTTATCGATCTTTCAGTTTTATAATCAACCAAAATATTGTTTAAATTATATATCGTATTTACGATCATATAATAAAATATTCTTTAAATTTGTTACAAGTAATCGAACATTATGAAAGCATTTAATCATATAACTGATTTATTTACATCATTTAACATTGTCCATGTTAAAATTAATCTGTAAGTGATACAATTTTCAAAGACTTATCCTTTACATCTACACGATACCTACAAAGCTTCTTAACTGAAATCTTTGAAACTTTCGCGATGGATTATCATGTAATAGGAAAGATCTTTGAGCTGCTACAGTTAGAAGTTATCACAATTAGTATTTAAAATAAGAATGTGTATGTGTATGTGGGCATCATTTAATTTCACTGTCAATTCATGAAATAGATAATGAATGAATAATTATTATTCAAGGTAATTTTAATGAAACAAAAGTTCTATACCTACTAATATGAAGCTTCTAATATTAATTTATTTCCGAGCCTCTAGTTATTTTTAAAAATGTGTTTTATAGGTGTCTCTTTAACATTTGTATCTAGTTCGGAATTATGAATGTATAAATTTAATTAAATAATTAATTGCATGTATACATAAGAACGTTCATACGTTAACTATGAACTGAAAAAATTCATGCTTTTCTGATACATATTTAATTTCATTAATGGTGAATTTACATATTCTCTGTTGTAGTTGTATAAAAGTTTGACTAAAAATCAAGTCAAAATTTTAACAAAAATAAATTAATTTTGTCCTTTACCTATATTTACTGTTATAATATTTTTATAACTTACTTTATTTAAAATGTAAAAATTGAATGATTGTAACGTTGGTAAGACATAAAAAAGCTTAGTCTTTCTGTACTATTAATTCGTTTGAAGGGTCAGGTACCTCGCTCCAAATTGGATGAGATCCATCTCCTTTATTGGCTACAACAGATTTCACTAATTCATTTGATGCTCGTCTTAGGTCATATGCCCAACCGATTTTAGAGAACATATCAATTAAGCCAGTGGTAATGTTAAGCCTATAATTTCCTAATTCTGCGGCTTTATAGTCCCAAGGAAATGCATGATGATAGTTGTGCCAGCCTTCGCCGAAAGCTACTAAAGCGACGGCTCTATTTTCAACTGGATTTATGTATCTGAAATACATTTTCATTGGTTAATTACTTTTAACATTTATTTCGATTTTTACATAATAGTTAAACAATTGCTTTTAGAGAAATGTATAACCTGTCATATGGTTTGGTTCCCCACAAATGAGCTGCACTGTTCACACTCCAGGTTGAATTTAAAGTTATGGGATACCTTATCAAACACTGAGAAATAATTGCCCTAGCCCAAGTTTCCCTCCAACCATAAACAGGTATTATTGTTGGTAATACAAAAGCAAATAGTATCTTGAGAATTGTGAAGTATCTGAAGAGAAAAAATTTGTTCGTAATTTGTATATATTATTATATGCATATTAAAATATGACATGCAAATTCAGAATAATCATATTTTTACAACGTGTTTTCGTTTTATGATAAATATTTCACTTTATGAGCACAGCGACTAACAATAAAAACTTTAAACCAATATATAAGATCAACCATAAAATTATAATGTTGCACCTACTTTTGACTAAAAATCACCACGGGATCCGCCAAAACGTCACTCATATCAATTTTTTGACCTTTTTTAATAACTTCGGGATGCTTCTTCATCATTAGCCATCCAACGTGAGCGAAAAAAAATCCCCTATTACTATTATGAGGATCAGCATCCGTTTCGGAATATTTGTGGTGGACTCGATGATCCCTTACCCAATCATAGATAGTATTCTAGTCAAAGTAATAATGAACAGTTCATAAAATAAGTTCAACAAGTAGTTTCTGCGTCACTCATACAAACAAACAATTTTCGTTTATGAAATGAAAGTGAAGCCCTAAGTGATGACTAGATAAAAGTAGTAATTTTCGAAATATTACCCTTCATAAGTGTTTTTCGTATACACATGACAGTAGATAAAAAGAATTAGACAAATTGATTGCAAAGCGTGTTAAAGTGAAAGTGGTGTGGGAAGTGATAAAAAAGAAGTCAATACCTGTCCTGCCGTTTGGTAGCATAACATAAGAATCATTCTTAGTGGCCATTTGGCTTTGTAGGATCGGTGAGTCCAGTACCGATGAACACCACCAGTTACGCCAAATCCGGGTGGAACGAACATTAGAAAAACTTGAAAAATAGAATTAAGAAGCAAATTAACGCTCCTCTTCTTAAATGCAAGTACCGCATTTTTGTTATATTTTAAAAAATAAGGAAGTTAAACAAGAGAGTAAGATAAGTCAATTTTTTATTGTATTTAATATAGATTTAATTTTTCTTAATATCCCATTTTTAGCTAATAAATAGAAATAAGGAAAAATAAAGTTTGTGTTAATAATGATTTTGCACTGGGAGACAAATCAGTGATACAATAGAACTTTGTTACGTTGATCGATGTATGTTGAAGTATAAAACCAAGCAACAGAAGCTAATTTTTTAAAATATAAGTCTACGTATAATCGGAAATATATTTCTCTTGTAGATTAAATTCAGTTTATATCGCTCAGTGATAATTCCACGACATTTTTCATTAAAACAATTCAAAGGATTTTTTTTTATTGGTAAATATAAACTTCCTTAAAATAAATACGTATTTTATAATTTAGTATTATCTCTAATATTTAGTTTTATTTTACTGAAATAATTTGTTTTATGACTTGTAATTTAATTGACTAAAACAAAGGACTTTAAGAGTATTTTGTTAAATTTATTCTACTTACGCCATAATGTGGTTTTCCAATTTTCCAAATAGTTAAACGTCAGAAAGCAGTAGACGCAGAAAAGGTGCAGAAGAAAGATATGAAAAATATTATACCAAATCAGCTCAGTCTTAAATCCAAAATTTGTTGCAAATTTAGATAGCTTCCTTTTATCCCCATCATATCTGGTTATTGTATTATTATTTTCATCCAGGCTCTCCGCGATTTTCTGGTATTTTAAGTGTTGTTTTTCCAGTTTCTCTTGCAAACAAATACTGGCAGCAGTAATATTTGGAGCCATTTTCTGAAATTATTGTACATTACAATTTAAATTATGAATAGACGGTTAAGCGTTGATCCGTAGTTAACAATAATGATATATTTCTTAAATATTTTATGGTTCATGAATCTTATATTAAAAAAATTATACATAATTGAAACTAAAACTACAAGTAAATGATCCAATGCATATACCGCGTCCCCAAATTGGCACCATAGAGCACTTTCACAATCAATCAACTAAATCTTAAGTATTTTGTATGTAGTGGCTTTCTCGAAAGCCCTTTAAGAATTTTGTTACTGTAATTATAATTTTCCAAATACAGAATACACATCAAATCGTAAATTTTCATGTACATCAAGTGGTGTCAATAAAATATTCTGTATCTTGGGGAAACGTTAAGAGAAATTAGACTGAAGGAGAAACAAAATTTTACATCGGCAACAGCAGTGAGAAATGCTGATTTAGCTTATTTTACGATAAGCTTAATCAGCATAATTCTACCCTCTTTAATAATCGATCTGAATAAGTGATAAAATTGCAAAACCAGTTTTTTTCAAGTCCTATTAACCTTTTTTCAGCAATGATACCAGCTTTTAAATCAGACACTACGATCGAAAGATGTTACAATATGCGGAGGGAGAAGACTGGTATAAGTGCACACATTGAAGCATGAAGCTTGGTCAGTAGAAAAACAATGTTGTGAGTACCCCTTATCTCTGCCCCTTCACACTTTGCGAAATCTTGGTCCTATTATTGTTACATGTATATGTAGACATTGTGTTACATCAAAGATTCATTTTTTAATAATTTTAAAATACCTTCATTCAATATAGCACAAAGTAAAATTAAATTAATATTATCTACTTTATGTAAGACCACGCTGTAGTTAAATTTTATTAATTAATTTTTTATATACATCATTGCTTTTAGGCTATCCATGCTCTGTACAACATTTTATAATACAATAGTGTGTTTTATTCAGATATTGTTTGTCCTTGAAGTCAATATTCGATTTTTCTAAAGTAAAAAATGCACTCTGTTCTTATCATTTATTGGATATTTTTCAAGTACACAAGCATGAATATGTAAATATGAAGGTTGCATAAAACTGTTGCATCTTTGTATGCTGATTATCCTTACTTTTAGGTGATAATTTTTTCTAAATCGGCTTTGTTGTTAAATTTAAATACAATTTCTTTTTAATTCTAATTATCCAATATCCCGTTGTTTTTGATTTCTGAAATGCATATTAATGCACAAACCGGTAAAATCGTTTCCATTAAAATGAAAGAGGATTATCGTATGGATAATTAACTTCATTAGATTAGCAATTCAATGTAAGATTGAAGTATATTTTTCGAAGAAATTATAGATTCGAAACCTATAGCTTTCACAGTTGATTAGGGATATATTCTAATACCGGGAACTAAAAAGTCAAGAGACTGTCATAGTTCAATGCATTTTTATTCAGTTGTCGACTATTTCCTAATAGGCTGAGAAGACAACAGGGAGTCAGAATTCTATGATGAAATTGCTGTACAATTAGTTCGTATGGATAAAAGTGAAAAAGTATGATTCATATCTTCTCTGTTAATTTCACCTTTCGTTACGGTAGAACTAAATTCATTTGAGGAAGTTGACAGTGGTAATACTGTCGTGAAACGGAACATTTCATCGTGTTATCATTAAAGTACACGGAATTGAGCAAAGCTTGCACAATATTGTATGATCGTTTTTTGATTGAATCACGCATTTATCGAAACTTCGATATGTTAAATTGAAGGAGCGTTAAATAAACTATACTTAATACTTTATCTAGATGAAAAATTGTATGAAGAAATTTTAACTTCTTCTTGATTGGAGGCCTATTCTTAGATGTTGAAGTAAATTTAACACTGTCATAATTTATTAACTCAGTAAGAAATATAAAAAACTTCTAAAATCTGGTTAGTCTTCTACACTCTCTCTCGGTAGGGTAACTGTGCTAAATTTGTCAGAATACTTACTGCTATGATTCTAATAGATATAAACAATTTTGTGCTCACATAAATAAAGCAATACTTTTTTGATACTGGCTCCCTCGGTATTATCGATTTTTTATGCTTTAAATAAAACTGTTGACCTGTTTTGTCAAATAAATATTAGAAGTAGTGTTTATCATTGATTATTACGTGTTCTAGTAATTGGGATTATTATGCTGTCGAATATACTTCATGATTTGTAGCTCGTACAATACTTTGCAATTAACTATTAAAGTGACATTCGATCGTCTTGACCTTTTAGCTTTATCATGAGAAAAAATTCTATTACGGAGTATTCACTGTTGATGTGAAGCATTCACCTACATAACGCAAGATTACTTATTTCGATTTTCAGTATCAATATGAAAATTGGGTTGCTGATACTTTCAACTTTAGTGTGTGTATCTGCACGGACTTGCATTCCACCAACACCACTAGCATTGCAACTAATTTTGGAATACGTAAATTGGAAGTCTTGGGAGCAAATTGTTCTTTTTACTGAACTTAATCCAAATCGTAAGCACTAATATTGATCTCAATATTAAATGTGTAAAAGCACTCAGTATGACGTGTATTGTTTAAAATGCACATTTTACATAACACTTTGGATTATACAAAATTGAAATATCGTATTGATCAGCAAATAAACAGAGAATAGTAATCAAAATAAACTGCACAATTGCGATTAAGAGATAATAAAAAAAGATTAAGATAAAAATTAACAAGTATTACTTGATTTATGTTATTATTTGCTGCTAGCAATGAACCTGAAGAACCTCGACCATTTAATAATGGTGGACTGAATTGGTTTAAAGCTAGTTTGTGGTTCTTATAGGGAGTCAAATGAGTTACTATACACTATCCTCCTTTTCCGCATCGTTAATGAGCATTCCTTGCTTTTCATTTCCCTACCACTACTGTAAAATCGAAAACTTTGTCACGTGTGCCGAGGAGATCCCACTTTCATTTCCTCCTAAAAATTTAGTAACTTTGAGATCAATCCGTTCGATTTTATACTAATTTCTGTTATTATTTTTATTATTGATTGCTCATTTTCCCAAGATTCACTCTTACAATTCTCTTGCGTAAATAATATAAACAAATTTAAAAAAAAATACTAAATTTCTGTTCAATTATTTGCAAATTATAGTAAACCAATGAATTTTATTTTAAAATGACTTTGTATACTATATCTTGGTCAAATTACTTGGCCTTTTTATAGATTCAAACGCTTATTTAAATGATATATTTGTAATAATTTTAGTCAGTTTCGATTTCTTTACCTTTAACTTTTCGATTGACATTTGAATATGCGTTTCATGTAACATTTCTATTTCTCTACATATTTCAACCTTCGCCCTATCTTAAAGTATTCGTATTTCATTAAACATTATCATGTTCATTCTTGTACAATATTACTTTATTTAACTTAATCACCTGTGTTTTTGTCAAGCAAATTAAAGCAAATAAGTTATGGTATAAAATATGATGTAGTTTCTTTATTAAACATAATAGATATACAAGATAACTGATTAGTTTCATTCAAGAAATTATGGTCATCTTTATTTTTAACCCTTTAACTATCATTTGTCTATCATCTACAAATAATTAAAATAAATTTACATATTTCTTATTAATAGAAATGATCTTAAATGATATAAATATTTTTGTGCTGTATTATAATCTTTCATTTCTGTATTTCGAGAGCTATGAATAAACAGTAATGATGTTGAACGGACACTCGCCGTTATCTGTCCGCACTAATCGAATTTTTATAATGAGCGTACTTTTGGCTAACTTGGCTCTAATGACATTTAACGAATATATTTTTATCGCTTAAATTTCAACGATTGAATTCATTGATTTATTTCCATTCATTAACCAATGACTTCTTGAACGAGTACGTGACTATCCTAGTGCGAACGATTTATTCAATGTCAGCTATATAGTGTCATTAAGGCAGTAGATGCTTACAGATCAATTCTAATTGTCGCAGCTGATTTAAATTTGCCCTTTTCATACCAATCCTGGTGGTGTGGTACTTGAATGCAGATTGCACGCTGCAGTTCATTCGACCGTTGATAGAATGCTTTGGGGAACAGGGAGTCACTATCAACGTCCAACCATCATCGAATCCAAATATACCAGTAGCATTTCGCATTCACAAGCATCGAATAGGTGCTATTGTTCTCATGGATGGCCTTAATTTGACTGCTACTGATAATGTTCTGCAAGTGGTTTGTATAATTTATGTAGTATATAATTATGCATTAAAGGCTATCATAATAACAATTCGGTTAGCAAATTGTCTTTATTTTTTTAATTTCTTTAAAACTTGACACATATACAAATTTTTTAAACATTTTGTCCAATAATACTAGGCCATGTCCAAGAGCTCCTTAATTTTAATAACCTTTGTTTGATTTATCTGATAAAATTTTATTTATCCCCTTGGCCGGATAATAATTAGTCTCAAGGGAAATCTATATTATTACACACTTACTTGAAAATTCTAATGAGTTTATTTAGGCTTGTTGTTTTATAAATTATTCTCTTTCTCGGAATGTTTTCCATTACAATTTGTCTCACTTAATAGGCATCGCAGAAATTGCTATTCAATTATTACATCTCCTGGTTATTGGTCACGTCAAAAAATACTGATACTTCGATAGACGGTGTTCTTCGTGATCTTCATATTGGTATCAATAGCGAAGTGGTGGTTGCCAATTCTGCTTTGAGTTTGCAGGAGACAGGGGTTCTTATGAAAAATATTTGGAATGAGTGAGTAAACGTAACTTGAGGTATTATCATTTAAGCACAAATAAATTAATGTCCTTTTTATAGAACCTGCCCGAGACTACGCCGATATTTCATCACGTACAGTTATAATATCAAGCTACCAGAAAATCCTAGAAAAAAATCCAATGAGAGCGCAATAGCAAATTTAAATTATGTTACATCAAAAAATAGAACTGTTTCTTACTATTTCTTTCATGTTTACAAAATTCGGATGACCGACAATACGAGCTTGGTTACGGATTATTTAGGCACCTGGAATTCAGGAATGTATTTCTTAAGGCGTGCTGTCAATGTTAAATCGAGGCTTGATTTTAAAGGGTTACCGATAATATTTGGAGTTTTAAACGGTACTAACGATGGCCAGACTGAGATGACGGATCAGATCGAATCAAATGATATTGAGCCTCTTTTAGATTTTGCCAATTTTGTTGCAAATAGTGTGAACGCCAGGTATTAAATTAAAACACATATGTCCCTTTATTAATTCTGTTTAATCAATGTTTTAGGTACGATAATTAATTCTTTATTTCAGCGTAGAGTTCGTACCCCACGATAAATTAGGACAATTGAATAATAAGGTCTGGAGTCATCTTCTGGGAGATGTAGTGTCTGGAACGGTGGATATTGGATTGGGATACATAACAATCGATGAGGAACGATTAGCAGAAATGTCATTTAGTCATCCGTTGATAAGATACATGTAAGATAATAGCGGAATATAGTTCAACAATCGTGTCTTGATGTTGAAAGTTAATGGAATAAGGATATATTGATATTTTTTAGGAGAAACATATACTATCACCCATTAGAGAGTGGGACTATGAGGGATATTTTTCTACAGCCGTTCACCAATCGCCTCTTAGGCTGTGTAGCATTAACATACATTATAATTGTTATTTCAATGGGGGTTATTATTTATGCTGCGAAAGCTGCCTTGCATGACGAAGCTGAAAGACACGCAGGAATCGGAGAAGCTGTTCTCTGGTGTATCAGCATAATGTGCATGCAAGGTTAGTGTCCTTATCTTTTATCTTGTTGTCAGTTTGTGCATTCATATATTGATTCTTATAATATTGACTAGGCTCTCCGTGGAATCCCAGAAGCCCCTCGGGGAAAACTTTGCTACTGTTTAGTTTAATTTTTGCTTTAGTAACGTATAACGCATATGCAGGATTTATTACTTCCATTTTGTCAGTTCAAGCAACAAAAATAAGAACCATTGAAGACTTATTATCTAATAATTTTAAGCTTGGATATAGTATAACCGACGATGAATATATTAGGGTATGTCGTGATGCTTTAAAATAATTTCACAAGTGAAAGTATGATTGAAATACATATGTACTACGTGTAATAATTGTTTTAGAATGCCAACGATTCAAACCTTAGAAGGGTGTACATAAAAGCATTCAGAAGTCGTGAATCCAGATTGGATATAGCATCAGGCTTGATGAAAGCAGTTAAAGGTCAATATGGATTCTTCGTTAGCGCCACGTTTGCTAGACGCGCTTTAAAAAACACTTTAATACAGGAACGCTGTACACTTCGCGAATTAGCTTTGCGCGAGACATTTACCGTAGTTGCTTTACCAATGGCAAAATCTTGCCCGTATAAACAGATAATTAATTTAAGGTATACAAGTTTGCTTTTGTCCAATTTTTAAAGCGAAATTTTCAAAGTGCTACTATATAGTTATTAATGTGAGATAAATGGTTTCCGCTGATTTTAGCATCTTGCGTATTCAAGAACGGGGATTGTTGAATAGAATAGCGGAGAGAATGATGCCTGATATGCCAAAATGCAAAGCTCTGACGACTTTTCACAGTGCAAGATTGGCAGATGTTTATTCAGCATTCATCATTCTGCTATTTGGAATTGTCGTGGCTGCTTCTCTTGGAATATTCGAACGAGTCTGGAGCAAACGTAAACTAATGCAGCAAACGATCGTTCGTGGTATAAGGAATCATCATCTGCATCTACCTCATTTACCACATTTACCTCATTTTCCCCACTTACACTTACATAATTTCTATAATTTCCACCATCCTCATGAGAATCCTCATGTAAATCCAGTGTCAAATGCTGGATATGTAAATCCACCAATAATTGCCAATCCTAATATGCCTTATAATATGCAGACCCTTCAGCATTTATCCAATTTAGAGGATCCAAATTTTGTAAATCCATTGAATGATCCAGCTATTTTTAATTCTCTGAATCAAAGCATTTCCTCGAATACTGTACGTAAAGTACAGCTTGCAGATTCTTTAAATGAGGCGGCGAATGCAGCAGTCTTGTCTAATTTGCAGAAACCAATTCGTTCTAATCTTTTGAGCGAAACAGCTTTAACAAGTTTTAATCAATTATCGATTAATCAGCCACGTCGTATACAGTTACAGGGATCAATCGGTAGTAACCATTTAAATGAACCAAATGGTTCAAAGGTAAAGGGGTCAAGTCGCGCGAGACCAATAAATGATTCGATTCGCTTAAACGTCAAAGAAACGGATCACACAACTCTTTCAAAAGCTTCGCTAAATGAACCTTCAGGAAAGGAAGTTCATTTCGCCAAAATTCCGGAACACAGAGATCGACGCAATGTGACGAAACAATCGACCAATGTCGCTTTAATAAAAGAATTTGGAAATGATAAAGAGACCATCCCGGGAAGGGGGCAAAATAAAAGAATTGAACTCTCAAAAAAGCTAGCTGAACCCATTAAAGGGCCACCTTCATCGGCAGAAGTAAGTAAAAAAATCGGTAAAGAAACATCTGCAGCAATAGCTAATAATCCTGATTTTATTCCATTCAAAAATTAAACTCGTCTCTATTCCCGTTAATCTCATTGAATGTTAAAAGAATAAAGTATTATCGGAAAATAAATTGGATTTATATTTTAAATAAGAATCATAGGATGTAGATTGATACAAAACTCTACAGTACTACACATACAATGAAATTACTTTAAATATACAAACCAGTAATACAAATACTCTTAGAATTATCGTCTGAAACAACAAATTTTAAGATCTGAACACCCTTTATGCATTTGCAAAATATTCGTTGCATAATTATAAAAATATGACAAATAAACAAATTTAGGAACTACTTAAATGTTTGTGCATTTTTTAAAAATTATATTTCTAAACAAATAAATAGAAATGTCTGAAAACACATTCTAATTATTCATAGATGAAGGCCAGCATGTGCTAATCACTGAATCTACACATCTGGCCATAATCCAGCATCATAAATATCTTATTTCTATACATATACTCCTTTCAATGTGTGTCGTAAAATTAAATGAAACAAATCTTGTTAGGAAATTTGTATTCACAATATTTTGACGTATTTTTTTATTTTAGTAATTATATATTAAATATATAAATTATTAGTATTATATGCTGTTAGAGTCATTTTTAACTTTAAGTCTATTCAAATAAAAGACAAAACTACCTACAATATACAAGAGAGATAAATAGAACAAAATATAAAGTAATATCTTTAACTAACATTTTACAGTCGAATGGTTTGAATATTCAACATTATAATTATAGTGTAGACACAAAAATAGGGTAAATTTTATTTTTTATACTTTTTATGTAATCATATCCACTATGAATAAAACAATACATTAATTTTGAACATTAGACAAAAAATGATTCATAAAGATTAATAAAAAAATAGAGTATCAAAGTATATTTAAGGTTTTATCGCTGTTGTAATAATTTAAAAAATGTAAGTCCATTAACTACTGATATCTCAGAGTAACTAATTATTAATAATACTTATTATATCTCTACAAGCAGTCTTTATCTTTTACTGAGTAAAATTAAAGATCAAAGTTCTATGTTATTTTTAGAACTTACTTTGATTACCCGGAAGTCAGCCTAACCTTAAATTTATAAACAGCCTATATTTCTAAAATTATTTAATTGTGTTCGATCTACCGAGTGCAAAATTATTAAAGAGATCGGTAAGATATATATTTTATGACATGTTAGAATATACATTTATATCGTAGCTAATTAATGCAATGAGTAGTATGTTCGAGAAGTAATGTCTCAAATTTTGAAATTTAATTATATTTATTTCCATTACTAAAATATAGAATATATGAAGAAACTGGTTAAAATAATGGTACAAATTTATATCTAAAAATAAATTATTTATGATCATATTCCATTGAAATCTTGATACTGGCATAATAATTTTTCGGTCTTTTGGACGGTTGAATCATATCGTCTATATTTCGACAGTCCTGAAGCAGATTGTCATTATTTCTGCAAGTAAAACCAAACCATCATCGTAGCACTAGAGTTTCTTTTTTATAAAATACCTGCACAAAAGTGTAACTAAATCAGGTTTAGAGAAATCACCATCATACCATTTCTGCCAATGATTGTACACATTTAGAGGGCCTATTGCATCTAGATATTCGTGACAGGCCGCTTTCAGACTAAAATAAAGTTATTTTCTTATTTTTTGTTTCGTTTAGAAAAATTATGAAAATAATTACTTTTCTTCCCATAAATTATCAGACGCTGATAGAACCATCCTGGAACCAGGTATATCATCGATAATATATCTTTTGTCGTTAAGGTCACGCAAGTTATAGCTGTCAAAGATTGTTGTGGTTTAAATATACTATGTTATTAATACTAATTATATATTGAATCCAAATATTACTGTTTAAATGAGTAATCGCAGATAGATCTCAAAAATAAATTCATTTCGTGTTCGTTTAACGGAATTTTGGGTAACATAAGTTTGTAGCTGTCCTCTAAGGTTCTGTTAATCTAAATTTTAGAAAGAATATCGGTTTCGAGTAATTGGGAGGTAAAGATTTAATTATGTTAAAATAGTGTTAAACTGTTTAACCTGTTCTGCTATTGAAAGACACATTCCACACTTAATGCAAGCAGACGAAAAATTAATATTGATATCGGTTAGACCACATGAGTCAGATTGGGCGTAGGGTATTTTCTTGACAATTGCGTAATTGAATAATTCACAATCACTGTGAGGATCTAATGGAAGTTTTTCAGTAGTTTTATGGTCGAAAGTTTCTTGTGGATCCAATTTCTCCTTGCAACATCTTTCTATATAATATCAATGTAATTAATATTCATTAATTGCATATAAAGTTTTTATTATTGAAAGCATAATCTTGTCCAATTTGTCTTACCTGCTACCTTTTTTGGAATGTTTCTTTTACCAAATGCTGATACAATTAAAAATATTTCAAATAAAATAAATATTTTAAACATCAGCTTAGCATTCATCGTCTCATAGAAATATAAAGTTTAATAATTGCCAAATAAAAAGTTTTGTGTATAAGTTATAAAATATATGTTCATTTGAAGTCTATGTAAATTGAATGCACCAATTACGTGTGTACTTTTAAGTCATAATTAATCCAAGTTGGTTAGAAGCGCATACAATTTATTGCGATTAGAGTATTTTTATCGATCGATTGATTAAAATTGAAGCTACGAAAATAGTTTTGAAGACATTGGGCTAAAGCCACGTTTGGTTTGGTCGCCTACTTAAATCTGAGCAACGATAACAATTTTCATGCAATTATGTACTACAAAAGACCGCTGCTGCTGATGAGTTTCCAATTCTTTCACACGGGCTCCACCACACACTTCGAGCCAATTTTACTTTTATGAAACTAGGGGTTAGCTATTCGCTTAACCTTTATGAGACATAAGCACTACATAACACCCTGTATACAATTATAATTTATCTCGACACGTCACCACGTCAGAGGTGACAAAGGACATCTGATGTTTCAGATCGTAAAATTTTTGTTCAACTTTTAGAAACGAGACGTTCGTCATTTCGATATTTCGAATTCATTGCTATTACCCAATACTGACTAATGCACTAGTGCAGCTACTAAAATTCATTCCAGCGGTTGACTTGCTTTTTCTCAGACTCTGCACACTTTCTCACTTATTACTTGCCACAAATTCCAGGTGCCTCGCGGGGTTAATGAGCGACTAACGTTAATTTTGGACTTTTCCTTGCATAGAAATGTTCCTTCTTTATCATCAGAAAACCGGTCGAACCATCTGTGAATTGCATCTTTATTTTGGTCGATAGGAATGCGTTTGTTTGTGTTTTACGTCATTAGCCATGTTTCTTACATTAGTTCACACGCATTGCTATTTTGCATTCATAATTTAACGCGTGGATTGAGAGATACCGCTATTGTTCCGAGAGGCGCAGGTGCAAATCAAGTGAATCATTTTCTTTTCAAGCAAAAATCTCAAATTTATTTTGCAAACCACGTAAACGCTTACCATAAAATGGAAAACATTATATGTACATGTACTTATAAAACAAGCATATAACTATTCGCTAATGTGTGAATACTGACACAGTGATATTGGAATGAGAAGATACGTCTATTAGTAAATTTGGCCATTTTTCTCAAATCGTGTTCATATATATGTATAATAAATTACATAATCTTCCTTTATTGTGATTGTGTGAGTTATACATACGTAGCAAATAATGAAGAAAATTAGGACGAATTTGATTTCTTAATTTATCAACGAATGAAGGGGTGAAATATATGATCGAGACAGATTTTTTTTTATCAATCTAAGTTTGATTTAGGCGCCGGTACTTCTGCCCAACGAGGATGCGTGCCATCCCCTCGATTCTTCACTACGGTTTTTATAAGGTCCTCCGAGGGTTGCTTGAGGTCGTAAGCCCAGCCTATTTTTGAGAAGAATTTGATGAAAAGCGTGGTGGTACTGGTGAAATCCATTAAGTTAATCTCAGTAGCTCTGTAGTCCCATGGGAATGCGTGATGGTAATTGTGCCAACCTTCACCGCAGGTCGTCAGAGAGACGAGGAAATTTTCCGACGGACAAATCGTTCTACGAATTAAATCCAACTTTCGTTAATTTTCTTTATTTATTCTTCGTATAGACACTATAAATTGTTTAAAAAATTCCTCGTTGATTTTATATACCTGTCGTATGGTTTGCTTCCAAACTTGTGTGCGAAGCTATTCACGCTCCACGTAACATTCAGGATCAAAGCATACCTCAAAAAAAATAACGCGAAAATTGCATTTTTTGCGCTCTCGTTCCAAAAGTATACAGAAATCACCGGTACGAGGTAGAATAAAAGTATCGAAACTGCGTAATATATACTGCAATAAAAACAATTAGATTTTTGCGTCAATCGCGTTTGAACATCATTAAACTTACTAGTTGGGGATGTTGACAACTGGATCTGCCTTAAGATCGCTAATGTCGATCTGCTTGCCTCTTGCAATAACTGTAGGATCTTTCTTCATAAGAAGCCATCCTACATGCGAGAAGAATAATCCTCTCTGTGTATTGTGTGGATCAGCTGATGTATCCGTGTATTTGTGATGAACCCGATGATCTCTGGCCCAATGAAATATGGGACTCTTGGAGAATTAGAAAATATGGCGTGTTTGAGAAAATCACAATTGACCCTTTATTCGTAACAAGTTACTGTGCTCGTTAGGATATGAATTACCTGTCCAGCAGTGCAGTACATTAAGAAGATTAATATCTTCAAAGGTAATTTGGCTTTGTAAGATTTGTGCGCCCATAGACGGTGGGGTCCGGCTGTTATACCGGTCGCTGATATTTGGTGTATTACTATGACTTTAAAAAAATTGCCAATTATTGAATATATACTTTAGCATTTAACGCTTTGGAGACATAAGACATTTCACCTGGTATATTTGCATTTCATTGATAAGAAAATGCTGTGTAAATGAATAAATGAGCGATACCAGCATGCGAATATATCGCGTGGAATTGGAATAAATTGGTCTAAAGTCTAAACGAACAAAAAGTATCTATATTTTATAATGAGAATATATGAAACGAATCTACTAAATGCTCGTCAAGTGTTTAAAGTATGATCTCGCATTTATATGATGTACGAATATATATTATAAAAAATAATAGATTGTCTTAGAATAAGAGGTTTCTATTTTCGTACAAAATTGAAAATCAACTTACGCAGTATCATAGTGTATATGTGGAAGGTATGGAAAATTGTAAGGGCGTATAGAGCACCAAGGTGAACCACAGACATCACAATAATGTTTGGCCAAAGTAACGGTTGTTCAAATTGGAAAAACCCTAATTTTTGCTTTTTATTATCCCTTAGTATCATCTTGCCGTTTTTCACTATCTTAAACTCCTGTTTAACTTTTGCAGGTTCAAAAGTGTCCGTCATTGTATCGACACTCAATTTCTTGCTCGATTTCGACTTACACTCTTTATATATACCACGATTATGAACATCCGACTATCCACACATCTTACTGTCAACTAGTCAATTTAATACACTCAAATTTATTCTGCTTAAATTATATTCAATATAAACGTTATCAAACTACAGGGCTGTACTCTGTACTATACGGACCGCGAAAAGTGATATCGCGTCAGGCGATGGGTCACTGTCCTCGGCACGAAATTTCCCTATAATAGATAAAAAAAGATATTGCTTTTTTATGATTTCCCCTTTAAGAAAATAAGTACTTTAAAAATGATATTTCTCATTTTTTTTTATAAAATATACGTCGGAAATTCTCTTATCAGACATTAAAAAATTAAATCAAAATATATTCAACGGAAAAAGCTTTATTAAATATTGGAAAGTGATACGGTAATTTTATTCACTCCATGATTTAAAAGATTGTATATCCTGTTAATAAAAATTTTATCAGTTATTAATCTTAATTTTAGGATTGGGACACCGCTCAATTTCCAAAGTTAACTTAAAGTGAATACCTGATGCTCATCTCTATCGAGTAAAAAAAATTATCGATTTTTATTAATAATGTAAAACTATGATAATGCATACCTTCTTAGACTTTGCAGATGTTTAATTTGCAATAGTCATCAGGCAATGATTGTAGATAGCAAAAACGCTCGATAACATTTTCTTCTTTGATATCCTAAATCTCTGTACGATTATTTTTTAACAAGAAATCGTTGATGTAAGCTTTTGTAGTCTAAGAATATTTATTACTATAATCAACCGCTTATCAAATAATCATGCATTTATCGGAGTAATCTTTCTTAAAGGACAGGGTGATTACTCATTTTTTAAATTTTAAGGTTTTCAATTGTTAAACCAAGATGAATAAATATTATTTTACTGAGGGACTATAATCATTTAAAAGAGCCTTATGGAAATATTTATATTGATAATAAGGTACATCAAATTATGGCACTAATTTACTATTACATTATTTAGAAAATTGTACTTTTTCGCGGTTTTTTCCTTAATCTTAGTAGTTTACTTTACAGTCGGTATCTTACCTACAGAAATGTAATAGTTGATAGTAGTAGAGGTCGCTATCTTAATTCTTCTTCTCTCTTGCCTCTTTATTTCCCTTCTCAACCAATCGAAACTCAATAATTGAGATTATGATAGAAAGGGATTCATAGGCAGAAAGATAGGAATTATATAATACTTACATCAGGTTGCATAAAACATTGGAATTTCATAATAAACGTTGTTTTTTCTATCCAGGGAACCTATATCCGGTAAGTTTTGTCTAGAAGTAGAGTGTAAAACTCCTAGAGGACGCTTAAGTCTAACTATTATTTTTGGAGCGCATGGAAAGAATCAACAATCAGCACACAGGTAGCAATTATAGCAGGTTAGCTTAGCAGCTATAGAAAATAAATAGCAGTCTTACCTATCTTCAACAGAAAACGTGTGATTTTGTGTACTTTATTTATTAATTACTTCTTACGTGAGTACACTTACAAGACTGAAAATACTCTGTCATTCATATTTTGTGTACAGATTTTTAGTTCCAAAGATAGAGCAATATGGTTTGTAGTTTATTATACTCACTCTTTTTATATAAAATTTAACAGTTAATAATGGTTTAATTGTTTAGTCTGTAGCTATGAAAAGAGAATTATCCAAGGCTAGAAAAGTTGGTCATCCCAACAGCAGAAAAACAATTTCAATTATGAAAAAAGTAAATAAGTAAGTAAATATCAAACACTTAGTCAATCGTATGATAGATTTTCATAAATGATATGCTTTTTCATATGTGGGAAGATGCTTGTTTTCATGGATTTTACTTTTCCAGAATTTCAAGCAGAAAAAAATCCAAATTAGGAGGTTTAATAAAACAGAATCTTATAGGAGATAAAATGTTATGGATTCAACAACATATGAAGCCTGATATTTGTCCTTATACTCCAGAACTTACAGCCGAATTGCTTGAAGCGTAAACAAACATTTTATTCTTTTTTAATTTTAATTTAAAACTATAAAACAATTTTCTTTATATTTTAGATATTTAGCAAGACATGACGAGGAATTAGAGCAAATTCAAATAAAACATTCAATTGGTGGTAAACGGAAAAGACAGCATGCCAGTAGAGAAGATGTCTTAAGGTTAACCAAGGAACGAGAGAGGGGAGAATATGAAACTTGTGGACTTGGTATTATACAGTAGATATTATAATACAATTTATTATTCTTAGTCATTATTTATTAGATATTTTTTATTTCAGAAATTCCAGATATTCTAAATGCAGCTCAATGTAAACTATTATTAAAATGGGAAGGAGAATTGAATCTATTATCCAAATTTATATTTAGGAGATTTGGTAAAAAACATTTGAATGAAGCAATAAGAAATAAAAAAACACAAAAAAATAGAAATCCAAGAGGAAGTTCTGAAGTATCTACATGCAGCGCACCTATTACTAATATGAATAAAACTAGTGAAACAAAATTAGATAGTAGGGATACTCTAATTGCAGAAGAAATTATGGAGGCAGAATGAATTAGGGATAGCTTTGTTTAAAGTCTCAAGATTTTAATATGTAAAAAAATAGCTATTTTTTTCTACTAAAACATTCCTCTTTCACTTATGAAAGTGGTACTATGTTTAAACATCGAAATTTCACAGTTATATACATTATCTATGAACAGATAAAGTGGGTTGACCTCCGCTGTTCCTAATTTATTACAGCTATACCAAGTCTTTAGTTGCCTACAGGCCAAACTCGACCTCCTGACCTCCTTCCTCTTCACCATCTTTATATAGTAACTTATGGAATCTTTAAGATTTATTGTACTACTTGAAAAATGTATATATGCTATACAATTCAACTGTTATGTATTGTCATAGCTATTATAAAATATTAATAAAGTATTATAGAAAATAGACTTTCTTTTTATTGCATAAAGTGTAAAATTCAACTTTCATGATAACCATATAAAGGGACATTTGTAAACTACATATATAGTACTTTCTCTTAATTACGGTATAAAAGTTATATAACCTTATGCGTGCACGAATCTTAATTAATTAACTTCTTTCCTTCCCTCTTTCTCTCTCGTCATCAAAAAATACAAAGGTGCGTTTCCGTCGAAGGAACATAATGTAAAGGTTAATACAATTTATTACGACATATCAGAATGTATTTCATTAATGAGAAAATTAGATGCTAAATGTTTAATAATATTTCCTTGCATAATAAAATTTATTTTACATATGATGATATTCGTAGCGTGCATTAAAGTCCATATATCATTATAACTGTTAAATAAAATTGTACAAATTTTGCTTTCAGCTATAATGAGAGTTTGGTTTAATTGAAACATTAAAAAGACTCGTTCTTCTCAGTATACGTTAATTAATACTCTAAAAGAGAGAAGATTTTTTTCTAGTATTTTTTAAGTTGGTTATCCGTCTACAATTTCCTGAAAGCTTTAATTTCTTGTTGTGCTAAAAAAGCCAATAGCGTTTGGTCCGATTATGTTCTTTAAGGAAAACTCGGTAACTGATAGGTCGATTTATGGAAGAATCGATTTTTCTATTAACGAATGGTAAGAATTTTTTTTTTAATTTAAAGGTTCACTGGTTTCTTTATAAGATACGCAACGCGCGATTTAACCACAAAGATACTTCCTATGTATTACGATCAAGAAGCAACGTCGGCTAACAGGCTGCAGTCGAGACCAGAAGGAATTTCTCTGGTCTCTAGTGGATCATTGAGTGGTGACGATCACGTGAGAGTGAAAGTTTGCACAGTCTGTTCAACCAAATCATTCACTAATATACAGGATGCAACAGCACACCCTTTAAAGTAGTTGCCATACGTAAACCAAACCAAATTAAGAGCTCTTCTTCCATTCCATGAGTTTTTTATTCATTAATTAAACAGTCATCATTATTAAATATAAAGCATATATATTAAACCTATAAAATTCCAAAAATAATCTGTAACTTGATTATATTAAGCTTTCCCATAGGTTGTTGGAAATTCGGTATACAGGTTTACTTTCAAAATTCAAATTATACATATATAATCAATTATGAATTAATATAATAATGCACTGCGCATAGTTATATTGTATTAAGTATCTGATTTATGACGTGTTTACGTTTACTTTATAAAGTACACGGCTACACACTTGATATATACATTATTCAAGCGAATTCGTGATAATTATTGGAAAATGAACCATGTAGCGGTATTGATATAATTCTTGCAGTAATCATTTGTACCCTGTACTTATTTCACGCTGTACAGTTAGAGCAGGATTAGCAAAACGAACGTAAGTTTACGTGCTCTCCAGTTATTAACCCCAAGGTCATGTAGTGCATTACAGTGTAATCGGATCATGTCGAAGAATTGCAGATTTTTAGATTATTAACAATGGTTTTCATTATGCTGTGAAAGCTCTAACAGCTTCTCAAAATGATGCTCCTATATAGTACTGATTGGCGCGATCATCACGTTTTGACGTTGAAAATAGGTCATTTGGGGCTGAAAAATTCTTTCTATGATAATTTTAGTCATACTTTCTCGTGGTTAACCATAGGTATTTAACGGTTTGACTTTAATAGTATTATGGTGGAGAACAATTATACATATTTGCACGACAAACAGGTACTTAAAACGACCATTGAGAGAAAAAATGAATGCAATGAGCGTAAACTTGACCAGTTGCATAGTTTGGACTCGATCACTATACTTGTTCCTATTTTACGATCTCAAAAAGATTTTCCAGATTATAGATAACATGTCCTGTGTAAATAAATTAAAATTTTAATGTTAGCTAAACTTCTTTACAGCTATAATAATGATGTTCGTCTAAAATTTCTATTAGTTGCTTTTTAATTGAAATAATAATGAGTCAGATTTGATCCGCTCTTATTTGATTAAGTATGATTAAACGTCCGAAGAATTCTATGGATCGAGATTATTACTTGCTAATTTAGCTATCTGCAAGAAAAAGGTGTCAGCGATTGTGGTTAGTCGCGCGGGAAAGTCAACGGGTTCTTAACTGGCAAGATTAACACGTTGCTAGCCACGTGAGCATTAAACGAGCAGGTTGTCTCCCGTAAGAATAAACGTTGTTTCAACATGGTACGTTGAGCTGTTGGCATTTCTTCGGTTTAATCCAATTCTATATAAATCTGCTCCAGTCAATTATATATATATATATATATATATATAGGATTTAACGCACAACTACCCCACAGACATATTTCCTTGCCATAAAAATAAGCCCTCCCTGAAATTCTGATTTTCCTAAAAATGTAAATATTTACGAGCTTTTGTTTGAAAGTAAAATATGCAAAATTATGAACTATTCGATAGTACACTGTAAAAAGGATAGGAAACGGAATCAGAGAAATGAAACTACTGGGTAAGTAAAAGAATGAAAGTTGAGATGGTTGGAGATTGCCGGTTAAGTGACTTGGGTGTAGCCTCGAGGAGTCAGAGTTAGGCAAGCTCCACCTTTATTCAGATTGGATTACAGGATGGAAAGGGGGTGTTGAGAGAAGTAAAGCACGACTTCTGAGAGTATGGATGGTGTAGACAGTGTAGTTAAATGCTGGATGGGATAGCAGAGAGAATCGAAACGCAATTACGGCGCGTTATGGTGGCTCCACCGTTAGACCTCGCCATGCACCATCGGCTGTACCGCCGACTAATATTACGTTTACTGGCGTAAAACATCTGCCATTACCATCCACTGCCTATCAGGCTTGCATAATCACGATACGGTTATGTATACTGTTAGCCGAGTACAGATGTTTCTTCCACGCCAAGGACCTTCCTAAGCATTTCACTCTTTGATCAACGATCGATACATTTTCCAGATATCTTATCCTACCTTGGCATCGAAGCACAGTTCATTTTTTTCAAATCTATCGCTCTCTCGTTTCGCATCTGTCGAGATGTCATCAGGAAGACAAGTATTGGCGGAATATTCGCTTCGAGGGATATTATACCTATAACCATTCTGTTATTACCCCTTTGTCGACTGATCTCTTTTAACGAGCTCAAATTCTCAGATAAAGAGTGACGATTTGACGATTCGGGCACAAATCGAGTTTTCGGAAGAATTGTGGGTAATAAAAAGCACAAGTGAGTTTTCAGGAGCGAAGAGTCATTATCATCCCAGGAAGATGAATTCCAGAATTAATGGTTCGACACGCCCTGGCGGAAAGCGCGAACCCGGACGAAACGAGGTGTTTTCACCACTGGAATCTCAAAGAGGGAATTCTTCAGAGTTGGCTAAAGCTACAGTCGACACAAATACTCCAAAGCGGTTTCGCGATCTTTCGTGTTCTGGCACCGCAACAGCGTTTCAATCTTGTACGCAAATGTAGGCTTTTCCTACTATTCGAACGCTACCATGACTAAGAGCTTACGAGTAGAAAGAGTACCGCATCCTGCAAATGTCCCATTGACTTCCTTCAAAGTTTTTGCAATTTCACAAAAGCTTCGAGAAACCGATATAGATTTCGATCGAATTTTTCAAAAATCATTGATAATTGTTTTTAGCTTCTATGAATGCATACTCCCTCAACATGAAGTTACCATCCCTTCTTATCGACTTCCAGTGTCCCATTGACTCCACTGCTTCTCCTTTTTGTTCCAGTGCCCCCTTCTCCCATCTTTCTTCAACAGCCTTTCTCCTCAGTGCCTTCTCTCCTTTCTTCGTTAAATGATCCTTCGCGTCTTTAGCTACCTCTCTCTCTTTCTCTCTTTCTCTTGCGTCCTCCTCCTCTCATCTAGCAGGTGTTCCACATACTAGCCAATAAGCGTGACTATTTGGACGGCTCTACAGTCTACCGTAAGACTCTTTAGCATTTTCTAAAACGCCAAGTCGACCTTCTCCATGGTAAACATACTCGAGATTCGTCCAACTATACCTTTCCTGGAGTAGAAATCATCAGATTCCCAAGATTAATTCAGTACTGAAATTTCCACTTTCAATAAATCTGCAAAATTATGAAAGGATATATATATTGTCCTATTAACCTTTTATCAGTCTTTTATATATCGATCTGTGATATTAGCAAGGATTAAGAGTGACGTCCCAGTTTTAAGATCAATTTAATGTGAAATATGAGTATGGTAGGATATAAAATTGTTCAGGTAGGTCGAGTTGAATTGAGAAATGAAAATGTTTACGAGAATTTGATCGGTCGTACGAACTTATCGTAGAAAAGATAAATGTTGTTGTTACAGAGGGTGGTGTGGTCTAGTCGTAGTCAAGTCAAGCGGCAATTTATCCTTAGGTAGAGAAGTGCGCGAAACGTGACTTCCACATTTATGTCGTCCCGATCGTTAACGCGGTGCACACCCAAACGGACGTCGAGCAATTTGTCCCCGATAGCCACATGTAGCCGCCGGTATTCCCAGAAATGCGACTTCGATAAATCCTGAAGCGAGGCTGAAGTGGACAAGTGGTACAGTTCGGGAGGAATAGGGCTCGTTGGATCTATCGAGGATAGTGGGGGACTTTGAAGAAGATGCTGCAGGATAGATAAGGATGTGGAGTATGATGCTGAAGAGATATATAGGTGTGTGAAAGAGATAGAGTTATGGTTGCAAAGAGGTATAGACTTGTATGAAATACTGATGGTTGGAGAGAGAGAGAGAGAGAGAAAGAGGGGGGGGGTGAATGGAAGGGGGAGAAGATACAGAGAGAAGGTAAATGGAAAGAGAGGGGCCTTCTTACCGGAGCGGAGCGGAGGTACCTTTCTCCGGTCCCCTGGCACCGGCTAGGCCTTGGCTCCTTCAGTTCAGTCCTCGGCGGGACACAGACAAAGTTACGCACCCGGAGAAAGGTCAATCGGTCAGGTTGTTCGAACCGGCCGCACAGCCGCCACGAAGAATCACAACAACGACTTTTACACTTATCCTCATTTATTTCACTCACTATCCGTTCTATAAATCATCAAGATAGAACTGTGCGTTGCCATTTTCTCTCCTACTACTGTTTACACTTCATCTTTGTGATTTTCTCTCCTCCATTTTTTCCCAATACGTATAAAAACACTGGTGCAAACGAGGCTCGATTTATCTAGGATTTTTCGGCATCCCAGTGCCACCAGACGCGTGAGCTCAGTGACTCATGTGACCGAATGCAAGTTTGGTTCGTGTTTCGTGCATTTTCAGTGTCCGGATTTTACCCAAAGTGAGATCCTCAAGGGGAAGTAGGTCAAATGGGGGAAGACATGTGGAGACTTTGGTTTACCAAGCTGCTCGTCGTAGCGATCTTCCTGCTGGCTGGAACACATTTTACAAGTTGTCATGGTGAGAGTTATTATTATTTAATATAATTTTTTTCTATGAGAAATCCGTTAAATAACGACGAGTTAATCAATATGAAGTTTGCACGTTTGCCAGTATTGTGAAAATTTTCATTCGTGAAGATTCCTTGGGATTACAGCTAATGCTTGCTTTAGCTCATCATAATCGAAACACGCAACGGTAGTGAAACAAGCCACGGATGAATGAAACTACATTTTTCTCGCCAGATCCTGTGAACCCGGTCAAATGACTCAATTTACAAATCGTGAGAAAAGTGCTTCTTCTTTCTTTTTCTACTTACCGAACCAAGAAGCTTTAATATTTTTGCAAGTTACTCTCTAGCTTCGCGTAATTAGCTATACTTTTTTGTGTATTGTCACAGTTTATATTACTCAAGAGTGTAAATTATTTTCCTTTATTTAATTACTTTAAAAAAATTGTATGCCATATCGAGTTCAATGGTAAAAAGTGTTCATTGACTGACGATGTTATATTACTGTATTGTAAAATAATATAAACTGTGTAAATATAGCGTTGTAAATTGTTCGTTTAACGATTAGGAACGTTTAAAAGGAACGATTATTCGTTGGAGTAGTTTTCTTGCTAGGTTAACACGGAAACAAAGTGGCAGCGTGATAATTCCTTCGATTACAGCTGTCCAGGGCCTTCCGCGCTCACCTGCAAATAATGCCATGTTTTCCGCTGACAGGATGTCCACCTGCACACGCGACTGACGTAGCATTTCTGTAACTGTCAAAACATTTTCCTTCATTTCTCATAAGCTTCTTTCTAGAAATTCGCCAAAGCTCCTTTTTCTACTGTAATCGTTTGTTTCTATTGAAAAAAAAGAATAAGGAAACGGAAGTAAATGTTACATTTCATCAACAGGGTGAAAGCTACGAAAAGCAGATTCTAATTACTCAATTTTCTTAAATACCGGAACTACAAAATGGATTATGTCTTACCACCCCAACTGTGCATAATGGATTATATAAAATAAGCGATGCATAAATTCGAGCTTGATGCTAATGGACCTTTATGGTTATAAATATTCATAGAGTGTATCGCGTTGTTCCTTCGTTTGAACGTGTAAAAAGTTATACGAGTAAAAGCAGCATATATTATTCGCTAGGAACGCAAGAGGAAAGAAAAGCGTGTTAATTATTATATGAGCTTGATTACGAAATGTAGCCTTCGAGAGAATCTGTTAGGAGGCAAATTTATATTGGCAAAAATGTAATTGCTGACTTCCGGTGCGTGCGGCTATGCTAAAATGCCGCGAGAAATTGAAACGGAATCTACTATAAGACTGCAGTTTTTACCTGATAAAGTGTATAACGGACTCATGCGTTTTATGATGGAATCCAAATGCCTTATGCAACTAGTATCAGATTCTTTGACCTCCCTGATCAAAATAAACTTACGATTAAGCCTCGCTTTGTTAAAACGCGAACGCTTTACACTTTTGACCTACGATTTTCCGCTTGTCGCTCAGTCTTCGCTCTCTTCAACACACCTTACACATTGCACAACTGATCCACTATACCCACTCGTTTCCCTTTAACTTTTTTTACGATAATCTAAACTCGCTGAAGTATCCTCTTCTTCCAAATGTACTCTTCAAATTTTAATGATCAGAGAGAGCAAATACAGTACAGTAAAGTTCATCAACGTATAGCTGAGATAGTTATATTCTCTAAGTATAATGATTTTTATAGTCATCTCCACTAGGAAAAACATTCATGAAGATAGATTATATTCGGCAATTACCCCATTGCTTATATTAGAGCTTATATCTGAAGTAGCTATATATTATCTGCAGAAAAAAATCAATGAAACAGGGAAAGCTGAATAGATTTATGTGAAACGAGCTTAAAAACTAAAATTTATAAGATTATCTATATACTAAATTTAAAAGATGGTAACATTCAGTAAGAAGGGGGTGGGGATGGTTTTACTTTCGCTGCAATGATATAATTTAATCAACATCTAAATTTAGGAATTTATATACAGGTTTCTCGAAGGATATCAGGATAGGGTGATTCTATTTGCAAACGGTGTTCCTTAAAATTTATGTATAGCTAAAAATCTTCCGTAGATCTTATTGAGTAATCGATCGTGGAGCTAAAACAGCTTAGCGATAATAACGGTAATTTAATCTCTAATTAAAGTGGTAACCGGTATACCGTATGGGAGCTTCTGGATCGGTAAATTAAGTCATTAATAGGTTTTCTGAAAATCGTTAGTTTATTAAGATTACTTATCCGAAGTTTTGGCTTGCGGGATGAATGAAGATCTGTTTTTAATTATTAAAGTAAATAATTAAAAAAAGGAAGCCTAGGCTATAGACGGATCGCATTAAATTGTTTGAAAAATTTCGTTGAGAGAAATAACATTGATCGTAAGCAGACTCGACCTTAATTACGTTATCTTCGGGGTTCCTCGATATAATGTTTCTCTCGCAGTGTGCACCAGCTGATCGGCTTTGGCAGTATGTACATATATACAGAAGATAACCGATCCGGTTAATTAAGGACCGCGTAGTGTCCATGACCTAGAAATGGGCGTTCGATTTTCTAATGGGCTGAATCAAATCGGTATAACGGTATACAGGCAAGTTGGTCCGCGTTTTCGCGATCACCATTTAGAATGACTAGCAATCGCAGGGCTGAAGACAAGTAGCTCGATCTCTGACTTTTTTACCGATCGCTTGGCCTTGTAAATCCGTTCACTCTTCGCTCACAGCAAGGATCTTTCTCCTTCGATAATTCCCACCTGGTTCCTGGTGGGGTCCTGGAATTTCTTTCTGCGGCTTGAGCAAAACACTACATCACCATATTGCGTCATTTGTCATTTAACACTCGAAAGAACTCGAAATATTTCCCTAATATCTTTCGCGTAATTTCTATTTAGTTGGATTCTTCTCACATCTATAACATGGATAAATAATAGAAATATATATATATATATATATATAATTTTTATTTCAACGCAACTGGCACTTTTAATTATGGTCCCAGGACATATACGATGTATCAGCGATCGTGCTAACTCGATTAAAAGTTTTTACAGGCTAATTGCCTTGGGACTCGAACAGAGTCCAAGTCATCGCGGTAATGATAGATCGCTCCTTAACGAGCAGGACGTTTTCATCGTAGTAGATTTTCTTCTTTTAGTTGAGTGCGTAGCCGTTTTATTGTCCATTTCGTACTGGTTCTCGTTTCGTCGAGCGGAAATTGTTCTTGGCAGACACACAGGCCGATTTCCTCCAGATATTACCTGCAGTGTCCCATTGCGTGTTATGCTGCATTATTTCCCGACTACCGATAACTTTTATTCCCCAGCCAACGCTACCTTATCCACATACCAATCGCACACAAATCGCCAAGCGTAAAACGGAAATTGCCCGTTTTACTTTTAATTCCACTCTCATTAATTTCACAGCCCACTCCAAATAGCAATTTAATCGTTAGGATTCCTTGAATTCTGTTCATTAATCACCGCCTGATCGCTGAAACAACAATTATACAAACAACGATTCCCTTTTAACCAAACGATCGTTACTCGTGCTTTATCAATTGTTCCTATTAGAAATTCTCGGAGATAAATGAGATTGGTATCTAGATTAGGCGATTTGTCATATATAATCGAAAAAGGTAAGCAAACAGCGTAAGCCACTGGAATAACCGGCAGGTTAGATTTCTCGGTACACGGGACTTATTTCCGTCCAAGCAAGCTCCTATAGCGCGTTCATTGTCGCCATAGCTAAACTTTCCCCTTGCGTGAAACTTCATATTATAGCGACGAACCAACGCTACAGGCTAACTACTCGTTGGATTTAATTGCTTTATCATTCGACGCGTTCCACATTTTCCAACCAATCGTTATACAACGAGGTCATAGATCGAAGCGCGAGGCCTGAAACTTAGAAATTTCATTCATTCGATTCATCGATCGATTTTAGTGCGTGTTTATTACAGAGAAAGGTCGAAGAGTTGTGGTAACGGAACGTGGAAAACGAGCGTATCCAGAGTCGTAGGCTGGCGCTTGGCTGGAAGTGCTCGCTGCATCCGCTCGCGCGGGACGCCGCAGGTGCGTTTAGTTGCACGTAAGCGAAGGATTCGCGAAACACCACAGCCGTATGTGCACTTTGGATTCGCATACCTTATGTCGGAATGGTGTAGCCAGCTATAGCTACGTAGCGTTGGACGAAGGTGTATATATCGGTGAATTGCGTGCACGAAACGCGTGCGCTCGGCACGCGTAAAAGGAATCCTCGAGCTCGATAATTGCGCAAACAGTCGAACGCGATATGACCGGCAGCGATCTTTTTGCCTTCGCGAAGGAGAAAGTCGGCCGTTCTGGTGCGGAGTGGAAAAAAAACGAGGGAACGAATAAACAGGAGGCAAAACAAAGCTCGGCTTTACTGGCGGTGACTTTGGTCATCCCCCCTCCTCGATCCCCCTATCTCAAAATAAATTACCCATTTTTCTCTCAAAGCTCGCCTCATCCCTCTTTCTGCAGTTTCTTTCACCCACGCGAAATTAAAAAGCGAGAAATTTTATTCATATCGATTCATCGATAAATTTAAGTATACCAATAGATATATAGGATAGGTGGATTGGTTGACACTCGATTTTCGTAAAATAAAATTTAACTTCGGTTATCCTGTTTCGCAATTCGATCTATTTTTCTCTGAACTCGGCAGATTCCTTTTTAATACTCTTTCCCCCGTGCGAAAATAACGCTAGAAATAAAATTCATATTATAACTATGAATAAATTTAATCTATACTCTCTATTTTCCAAAAAGCCAAATAAAAATAACTGTGATAATGAGGTATTATTGTTTATTGGAAACCGAGGAAAGAAGAGCTAATCGCGCGCGAATCGTTCAAACCACGCTCGATCATGGATCGCGATCATTCGGAGAAACGGTCTGTACGTGATATTTCCACTCGGTTTCACTGAAATCGATCGCGCAAAGCATTTACAACGAACCTTTTTAACTTTCAATTAAACAGCAAACTGTTATCCGCGATCACCTCTTCGACTCGTGCCAAACAAGAAAAAATTGGCTTTGATCTATACGGATTTTATTAATTTCCCTTTAAATATATATATATCCGAGAACAACGGCTTGTGCAAGAATTTTCTGCTACCAATTTAAAAAATCCATTGTTCCAAATTGCAGCATTTTCAATGAATCATATGGTTAAAATTCATTACGAGGCTGACGAGAAATTAACTTTGAGAAGCAAAATGAATCGGTTCGACTTATTAGAAAGTTCAGGGAAGATGAAATATGACGTGGTTCCTCCTACGCGCGTTCTCGTGCAACTTTACTTACTATTCAGAGGTCACGCTCGATCTATCATCGAATTCCTATGGGAAGATACACTTAAAACGCCAACGATGACATTATACTTCGCTTCTGCATTCTAATCAGCGACAAAAATAATTTTTACCAAAGTGTGTGTACCTTTCAAAACGAATCATAATTCATTGTATTTTTTTCTTTAAAATAAATAGAAAGCGATTCATTGGAAGAATCCTACGACCAATCCACGATGATATTAGCTTAAAAATATTATAATCCTTGCAAGGTTGTCCATATCGATTTTGTGAATCAGCTTATTTTGTACATTTAGTGTATAGAGAAGATGAATTATTTTTAATGTAAATAATAGTACACATATATAAAAATGTTGAATGAATCAAAAGGTGGATTTGTCGGTACGTCGATGTGGGTTGGGAAAACTATGCTGATCCCGAGAAGAATTTAGTATTAACAAAATTAGGCTCTGGGAGTAAAACCTCGATACAAGGGAATGTAGACTTTCATCGCCTGGAGCAGTCGGGCATCGGGAGAGTGATGTCCCACGTGTCCACTTTCAAGAATCGAACATTTATCTCGACAGATGTTTTAATGAATGCGTTCGGAGATGCACATACCTGCCAACTTTAGACATAACCATTTTGAGAACCGTACGAATTTCATGATTTAGTACAGCCAGCAATAAAATTATGTAAAGATGATTTCAACATTGCACGCAGCGCGTTTCTTCTAGGATGTTTTTTCTCTCGTTGTATCTTCTTACATAGAAGACTGCATAGTATATCACTCAAGTCGGTGGTTTTCTTCGTCACTTCCGTTACTTCGTTAAATTTTATCGTTCTTCTCTTCGATTTTCACGAGTTCCGTTGGTTCGAATATCGTTCAGCGTTGTGATTCAGGTAACCGCCAGAAAATCTTGGAGAACGACAGGTGTAGAATTTGTCGTAGGTGCGTAAACCATAAAGCCATGCGCATACGTGTTTCACATGTGAAAGAGCATGCGGTGACCTGGAAGATCCGTAACATGCGGTGAATTTCAATCGGCGAGTCTGCGACCTCGAAAGGACCAGCTTCGATCATGCAGGTGGGTGTCCGACCAACATTCTCACGTCCCCGTCTCCGAATGCAAGTCGAGTCAACGCTCCGACTCGCTGGAACAAAAAATAACCAATATACTCACGCCAGTCTCTCTCTCTCCGTCTGCCTCTCTGCCTCTCGCTACTTTAAATATTCCTCGTCGAAAATTTCAATAAACTTATACTTTTCACATTGAAATTAAGCGAAAGTGTCAAGTACCTGGTCGATTCTCAACTTTCTCAGAAGAAAGGAATTTCTATTAAATTAATCGTTATAATTATACTAATACGGAGAATATTTAAAACAAAAGTTTTGTTCAACTGTTCAGAAAAATGATAAAACAATAATTATAAAGATTTAATACTTTGAAATGATTTACTTTTATTTTGCTTTGACGCAGGGAGACTCTATATTATTGTTAGCAGGAATTAATATAAATTCTTCGCATCCAAGGTATTAGAATCGTGAGACGATTCGACAGTAATGTCACGTAATATCGGCATGTAGGATCCGTTAGGGTGCTCTTTTCTTAGCACAATTGCATAAGATTATGCAAAGAACTGGGTCGAATCCCATAGCTGCGTGGCCCATACGTGGTAGCGATTTATACAAATTTACAATAAATTAATAATTTGGTTAAATCTGTTGAAATAAAAATCCACCGAGGAATATTAATTTTCTTGAGATAGGATACAGCGTCACTGAAGCGGATTCATCGAAGGATATGGCGTCATTGACTGTGACACTTTTCATATCTCTCTGCATTGAAGAATATTACGGTCCGACCTTGAAATCGAGCACCGAGACTCTCTCCTCTCATTTCGCGCGTAGGAATCTTGAAAAACAACTCGGCTTCGATCTTCTCGTGATCTCTCTTTGACTTTTCCTGATCATTTCAGTCGTAGTACTTTAAACTATAGCGCGAGAGATCGAGATGCTGCTGTTTCGCGAGCTCAGCTTCTTCCTTTCACTTCTTTTCCAAAGTGCATCATCCACTTTCCAGATGAGAAACTTTAATCGCGATTAAAGAATTTCCAGGGAAAAAATTGAGTACACCTTTGCAAAATCGCGGAAATAAAAGTGGATCACCGGATAAGAAGCAACATTCTCCTGGCGAACCGAATAAAAGAAATATAGCTCTATATATAGTGCCTATAAACGTATTATTCCCATAAAAACGTTATGGACGAGATTTCGTGAAGAAAATTCATAAAATTTCTTTCCTAGAAATCGAAACCAGTGATTATACATCGCATACATATGTCCTATTTTGCTGAAGATTATTTTTCAAGAAGGGAGAATTTTTATTCGTAATGCAGAGTGGGTTTTTTCGGGTACGCCAGTTATTTTTGGCAAAATGACGGGGATCGGGTGAATAAATTTTCGAGTTAATTGGCAGACAACGGATTAAATGCAGCAGCAGACTCGGCCGTGACATTCAAGGTAACGGGAGGAAGCTCGTGCACACGGACGAGACGCTAAGAAATCCTACCGTTAGTTTACCCAACATTAATACACTCACCTCGAGTGGAGGATGGTTATTCAAACGCATATTCGCATCTTAATATCAGCCTATGACAGCTCAAGGTCTTCTGCCTTCAAACGCAAACTAAAAAACGTACAGACGCTGTTATAGCGGAACGAGTACGAACGGGGATCCGCTTTACCTACTTTTTACATTTTTTTCCTAATACCGCCGATACAGTTAAAACGAGTAAAATAAACAGACCAATATAACACTGGATTTTGATTAAATCCCAATGAAGATGCACTCGCATACAAATCGTTATAGTTTCGCCCTTTAAATAGCGTGAGAAAACGGATAACGGAAAGTCAACGTAGTTATTGCTTACCTCGTTTGATGAATCAACTAATGCAAATAAATAATTTAAACAAAATTTAAACAATTGAAATGCCAAATCATTTTAATATCATTCATTAAAACGTGTGAATAATTAACATAATTGTTTAATTTGTCGAAATTCCTTCTTAAAAGCGTTAACAGTTTGATACTTTTACGACCGGGATAAAATAAAGAACGAAGGAAAATATAAATACGCACAAATATAGCTATTAAACGGGATACGAGCGTGTCGTTACGAGGAATATTAAAATGCTATAAATAAGAAACTCGTTTTTTTTTTGTCAAAAACGGAGTAAACTCTTATACCACTGTGTTCTAAACTACCGATAATTCTCAACTCACTTGACATTTAATTAGAAATAAATTAAGTAAAATCTGCGATTTTCTTCCTCTACGTACAACATTGTGATGACGTTAATCGATTGATTATATTCTGAAGGCAGAGAAAAAATTACAGCCTTTGTTTCCCGATTAAATCTGAAGAAAAACAGATAGTAATGCCTGCAAGTTGCTGTACGTACACGGAAGATTAATTTCGAATGAGGAAAGTAAGTAGTCCTTGCAGGCAGCGTGGAGAAAATCATTTCCCGATGCATATAGAAATCGATGTAATCATTGCTGAAGACGCGGAAGACTAGAAAGAGAGGACGAATCAATGACGATTGGACGAGGATAATTCTCGGTGAATACAGGGATGAAATTAGCCCGCGGATCTTTATTCCCGTTGCAATTGGTCCCTGTGAGTATATAAGTGTGTAAGAGGTAATTGACTTTGTCCTTGGTCGCAGGATTTCATTTTACTTCTTGTTTTACCGTACGTTGTCCATCAGGTATGTCCTTCGTGTTATTCACACTCCCCTCGTGCAACATCTTCCTTAATATTACTAATTTCTATATATAATTTCGTCGTGTACCTTCGCTATACTCTTGGCCACCCTCTACTTGTGTCTGAAGAAAAAGGGTTCGCTTTCCTCAGTTAACATATATATTTTTTTAATTTTAATTCTGCATTCGCGATCAAGATTTTCCTGTAGGAGATTTATTCGAGGAATTGAAATTATTTCGAGGCAGATGGTAATCTGGCAACGGACAGGAGCCACTAAGAAGGGTATGGATCATTTACTTTAGCGGTTGCGTTGACTATAGGGGCTGGAATAAAACGTAGTTGAGCTCAAAGAGACGTTAAGTAGATTATCTGCTGAATCTGCCGAGCGGAATCTGCAATCTACTCGGCTGAATCTTCTCGTCTGAATCCGCTCGGCTAGTAAACCATCGTAAATCAAGCACTGCCAGGATACGCTGGTGCAAACAACGGTATTACACACACGAGAATATATTAGTATATCCAACCAGAGCTAATAAACGCACTCCGTGATTGTTCAACGTAATCAACGAGACCCCTACGTATAACGAATTTCAATTCTTCTTCGTCATGAATCTTTATATTCATCAACGCTAAATTCCAACCTCGCTGCAGTCACCTTCCCTGATGACTCGATGAATTTATTCAAATACCTGACAATTTGTTCATCAACTTTCACTTTTAACTAATCGAGCTGTCCGAGGGAAAAACTCGATGAGGCGCCTTGTAGCTCTACTGCAAAAAACTCGGTTAATCATTCAGCATGTGCAAAGGGCAACAGCGTGGCTAAAAGTTAACGATCGTCAAATTTTTTAACGAAAAAGCTATTTTCTATCGTGTCGCGGCTGATTATGGAATTTATTGTTCTCTTCAATCTTTGCTTTTTAAATTATATATTCTTAATATTTGTTTATTTCTTTCTACATATATTCTATACGTTTGAAAATATTACGTTGAGAATTTCTTTCACTGACTCGAACATATGGTTGAGTACGTGTTTTATAGGGTTTTCGAGTGAGAAAACTGTTATTCGGAGGCCGCTAGGTAGAGATATTCCCACGTCGAGGGGAGTCAGCGAATCTGGAGATCTCATTTGGCTGTTTAACGGAGCGAATCGGGAAAAGGCTCGATCGAGCATTCAGCTACAGGATCGTCACAATTTATCGTCAACTTTAAACACAGTGCGGAAACTTAAGGGCGTGCCGCGCCTGGCATGTCATTGCTTGGCATCTCTCTGGCCACCCACTCCCTTACTCATCTTATGCTTTTTCCTCGCTAGGAATAACCGATAAAACTTTCGTTGATACTCTAGCATATAACTCAAAGTAAATAGTCGCAAAATATTTAAAATAATCTCTCAAAATAAAAATCAAACGTTACATATAATCCATAATATACGGAAAATCTTGTCAAAAATCTGATAAATGTATAGCCCATTTTTTATAAATTGATTAAAGCAGATTTTCAAGTTTATTGATTAGTGTATGAACTAGTAGTACAACTAATAATATACTATTATTATTTTTGATCATATCTTATATTAATATCAATATTACGATTTATTAATTTATATCATCAGCATTTCTACTACCCACACATCAGTGAAGTCTTTCCAACCTACCTTCTACCTTCTTGGAAATTCTCCATCGAGATTTACGTGACAATGTCTATTGTATCGTATAGTGTATGTATAATACATATAGCGGTATTGCTATCTGCGTAGGCGCCAGCAAAAACTTTTACTGACGCCTCAGTCCGGTGGCGTCGTTAATTTCATGGATAAATTTGGCCATTTCCTTCAAAATCCATTTATCATCTTCTGTCGGAATTCCCTTTTCACCGAGTAAGCTTTAACTTATTGAAAGCTAATATCGTTATCATAGTGATTATAGAGAATAAAGCAGTCATTATAAAGTAGCAATTGGTTTAACTTTGCACAGATATTCCAGTAGCTGAGTATCGTGACAATATTAATTAGTACAAGCGTATATCTGATAACTGACGTATTATTCTCGTGATAATAATAGTCTCTTGAAAGATATACTTGCGCGTGATTTATTCGCCGGTAATTGCTGCTCCTATCGACTAATTTCTATAGAACAATTTCGTTTGTGAATAAAACCATTCACAAATACTCTTAAGTTACTTTTAAAAATAGCGTTATACAAGCTCAGAGTGACGATAAATAGGACCTGGAACGGATAGATTTATTATTAACGCTATAGCCGCCTTCGCGCTTCAGTAGTTTCGCCGCGCCAATTTCCCACGTGGTAATTTTATTTCTCCTATAGCTGTTTTCTTTCTTTATTTTTTAGTTGTTCGTGCTACCAGTATTAAAACCTTATTTTTATCCACGTACAACAAGTGTAAAACATAGGTCCATTGCCATTTATATTTTACAACTGGAACAATAACCGCTGAACGAATCTTTAATCAAAAACAATGAATACAGTTTGTTTTTCGATGTACAAACAATATGGTTGTTAAATTGCAACAATTTTCGAATTTAGATTACCTATATATATATTTAATTAGCTACTACTGGCAGTCGGAAATGCGTTTTTATTGGAGATTATAATATTTTTATTGCTATGCTCTTCAGCTACTTCGTTTGCCTTTCGCCGACAGTTATGTCATTGCGAGTGTCCTGGTTCGTATAATTAATTGATTTTTTGCCAGGACGTGCTTCAATTGGCCGTCTTGGGCACTGCACTGGTTATTACAGTTATTCGGTCTCGTAGCGAGCACGTGCCAGGGAGTGCTTTAACTTACAGGAACTTCCGTACGCATCGGTTGGCGGATGAGCGTGCGTGACTCCCAATCTCGATATGCAATCACACTCATTGCTCGAAGCAAAAACAAATCGATGTACCGAACACTTTTCTAAAGCCCAATGAAAAGTAGCTGGAAAATGATCTTTTATTGCCTATCGCTGACCTTGATTGATGAGTACAGTACACTATATCTAATATGGAATTTCTCAATAGGTCGAAAAACTAAATTTATCGAAATATTTGAGCAATTATCAGCTTGATAAATTTTTTAAAATTATATATAACAATAATTGAAAAAAAAAAAAACTGAATTCGTTTGATTTTAGATCGTTAAGATACATTGATATAGATACGTCGGAAATGTTTGCCCTTTACAATGCACCCGTTATAACTGGTTGTTGAGCTTATTATCAAGTTTTTCCGCGATGAAACCCTATCAAGGGAATTATACGGCTTCGCTATCGGCTCTGCTAGAATTCTCGTTACGCTTCCACGTTGCTTCCTCGTCTGGTGAGTTGAATGCGCGGTTAAAGTAACGAGACGTGACGCTTCGCAAAAGCTATATTGTTTATTATTGTACAATAAGCTGCGTATACTCACAGGTAACCATATAGATTTTCTGTACGCAAGTGTATACCTATAAATTGTCCAACCAGCGTAAATATCATATCCGATAGTTACACATTAATCAAATTCCATGTCAGCACTAATCACTTCCGTTACTCGCATTTTTCATTTGCTTTTTAATCAATTTTAATCAGTTACGATGATAAAATTTTCTAAAGAATATATGGTTCAAGAAAGCATAGTTGTTAGAATCGAAAGGGAATTGCTCATTCCACTTTTTGATTTTACAATTTACATTCATTCTGCCCGCTTCTACAATTTCTTGTACACAATGGTCATCCAGCGTGGGCGTTACAACTTTTACTATCACGCTAATAAATCTACTTGCACTTATACTTTCTCTCGCTAAATTCGCAGGAAAATGCAAATTTCATTAATATTCTCGGTCTTCCCCTTACGAAAGTCTTATTTTTTATGCTCTTCTTTACGTAAGTGTTATGATGTGAGTTATGTGCGTATATATAAATTCAAGCGTTAAATTCATATTATAAGTAGGAAAATTGGATGAAGCCAGCGAATGCTCGAGGAAGCGAGATATTAAAAGAATCACGAAGAATCAACTTGACCGGAAGTTGCTGTGCAGTTATAATAAGCTGGCAGCGGTATAAATGCTAATAAAGCACTGGAAATATTTGCTATGCAATAAAAAGAAATAGAAGGGAAGCGAGGTAACCCGATATTACGAATTTCGCCGATTCTTAGTTTGATGGTATTCCTTGGCAGGCATAGATATAGGGATAACTGTTAATTATATAGGATTAAATAACACGTCAACTTAGAAATGCAACAGTGTAATGATGCTTCGTATAATTGGCATGCTCCAGAATCTCTCATTGGTCAGCAGAGGAGCAACAGCTACAAAGTTATTGCGTGACAACCATATGTTATAAGTTTGTATTAAAGTTCCACACTTTTTGCTAGTATTATCAATGCTACATCGGATTCCTCTAGCAAACGTTAATTGATCGCTCGTTACTAATAAAATGAAATAGAAGAGCATTAGCAGCCTTCAAAAGTTCAGAGTAATGCAATCAGTCACAGTGATGGATCAGTACTGATAAGAAAGTACAGTAAGAGATTTGTATTTTTACTCTTTTATTTCTTTATTTTTATATATTTTTTTTATACGATAGGAAGGTGACAGAACTGTGGTTTTCGTAACTTTTAATATCAATACGTTGTATATGTATGCAAATTAGCGATCGTTACAGTAACACAGTGAACCAGTTCAGAAATCTGGCTTAGAACGAAATCATGCATTAATTTTAAGTCAACACTTTCGAATTGTTGAAGAACTTTTCGAGCTGCCAAACCGGTCGACATATTTTTACATATTCTAACTGCTAATTTTTACTCGATCGATCGAGTTTTGCCATATTCTATTCTTTCATTCGCTTAATGCTGCCTTAATTTCTAATTTGGAAAATGTTTAATAAAGAAATTCTAGAAATTTTCTCTTGCAACTAAGATGATATTTTATTGCTATAAATACTTTGAATAATTTTGATAAGTATCAACGAAGTAAATCACTTAGATATTTTAATTAATTTATGATTAGTTTTAATGATGATTAAATTCAAAGCTGCTGCCTTGATAGATTCTTTTTATTTCGTCAGCTTGTATAACTACCGTTACAGCTACACACACACATATATATATATATATATATATAAGCAAAGTAATCCTGGCGAGTTACATTTCAGTTGACATTCTGTGCCGTTATGTAAACGTCTTAGTAAGTCTCAAAATCTCCCGGTATACGCGCGAGTCTCACACTTTTGCTTGCGCAATTTTATGTACGGAGAGGCAAACAAGAGAGCTCCTCGTAATTTCTCCGAACCACAATGCAGACAAGGAAATTAGTCAGATTTAATTACACTTAATCACCTTTTCCATCAGAGGCTGCAGTGAAAAGCAAAATTTTTACAATTAATTGCTCGTTCTCGCAGTAATAAATTGATTTTCCAAACAAATATACATATATATACCCCTGATGGTTAATGTATTTTTAACATCTCTTGATAAACGTTCTGCAAATGAGATTTTGCTGGTTTTATATAAATCGTCCTTACGTAAATGATGTTATATATAGTCGTAGATATACTACGTATCTCTTAACTTTTGGTGGCCATCTACAATATTACACGCCACGTGAAATTTATGTGTCGACAGCTTTTAAAAATATAATTGCTTTAATCATATTTGCCTAACAATATAGACTGTAAATTGAATACACTGATAGCGAATATAATATTGATAATAATACTACAATATATTTATGAGAAGTGACGTATCGCTTGTTACGCTTCGTTAGGAGTAGTAAAAGATGAAAAGCAAGATATGCGTGCAGACATTTGTTTGTTGTGTATATAACTGAGAAGAGAATAAGATATCGAGCAGGTGTTAAAGATTTGCTGGGAGTTTAAAGGGTAGTAAATAACTGTTTTAACGAGAGTCTTAAAAACTGTCAGATAGATCTGCTGATGGCAGTGTTAAATCTAAGGTTAGCGTATCCATTTGGAGTATATATATCCTACATTCAAGTAACAGTACCAGGACAGGTACTGTGTTGCCGTTCCTGGGCCCGATACGCTGCGTGCCCGTACTCGTGTGAATAATGTGTCCTCGGCTACATGCTCGACATGTCCCTCTACACTTCCACGCATGCCCGTGATACGCACGCTCTCCTCCCCCCTCCTTACATATCCACTCTTCTTCTCCTCACTCCCTCAATACGTATACGTACACTATCCTGAAGAAAGAAGAAAAACACCGGCTCGTCCACGTCCACTACTCTGCGACGACATGCTTCAGCGAGAATACAATCACCGCTGACTGGACTTGTAACGAACCAACTTGGGTGTCGAGCAAACCTCTCATAATCGCAGGAAATTCGAAGAGCCTTGCCGAAAATTACCGAAACCTTCGAGACAAAGCGCCATTTCGAGCGTGAAAGACAAACTTTGTAACAGAATTTTAAAAACTACTATTGTTTCAGCAAAAGACAACAGCTTATCAAATGTAACAATTTGGTTCCATAACGGAGAAACTTTGAGATTTATTCTCATCATAAAAGTAAGAGTAATTTAAGGTTCCTAAACAGCGCGATCTTTCCTGTGCTGGTGATTTCAACGAAGCTGGCCCTATACGTCTCGGTGGTCGTTGAAGAAAGATAAATATGAGTGTGCGCGAAAAATGGTGGCCGTAATCTGGCGTTTATATTATCCAAGTTTAACGTCAGTAAAATTTGTGCCTCGAAATAATCCTGGAGTATCCCTATGGAACTGGTTTACGGGACGGTTTCGAGCAGTTAAAATGGGGCCAAAAATATTAACCACTTTCTATATAGTCCGTGTGTTATCGAGTCGCGAGCTTCATGTTTCCCACCGAACCGCTGCGGGACACTGGTATCTTTTTCAGTCTAAGCTTGCAGCAATGTGAACGGTCAGGCAGGAATTTCGGGAGTCATAATGATAATAATGTCGAAAGGACGCAAGGACTCTACTACCACGAGGGAGATTTTATATCCGAATCATTCCATAAAATTCGGAACTTTATACGTATCGAATAATTTTTTACCAGCCCACAAAGTTTTACGACAATTTTTAACGAAGCTATTTATTTTCGTGTCAAAGAAATTAGCTGTAAAAGTTTTTAATTATATTTTGACTAAAAATGTTATTCCTTATAGAAAAAGCCTCTTTCATGCTGCCATGTTTTAGACTGAATGGGTTTTCCTGACGCTGAGGTAACTTTTAATAGTTGATATTACAGTATGGTTGCGTAATATCGTATGATATATCAAGTTATTGAAAATGCAGAGGGACGTATCGGATAAACCAGTCTGGCCCGCGTAGGTGTTGGCAAATGTTCAAGTTTGGCATTTCAATGCCCAAAACGATCAAGCAGCGGAGTGCAATCTGAGAAAGGAAAAGAAGAAAAGCTTCGATAAAAGCTGCAAAGTTTTGGACGTGTCAAATTCAAATCTGCTTTCACGAAACTTGTCGATCGAGTCTATAAAAATTCTGGATTGCATCAAACTTGACAATTCTGATCAGCTTTGACTGTATAATCGAGGATATAGAAAACAATGTGATTTAGCAATCTGACGAAAGAATTTGGATCACTGGAACACTCGCCATGTTGGGTAAATTTTTTTCGCATGAATGTTTAAACAATTGGAGAGAAAAGAAAATCAAATTTCACGCTATAAAATTTGTTTATGAGATTTACTAGTGGGTGGTTGTAGATATCGAATGACCTAGATAATGAGGAAGGAGACAATGATCAGTGGCACACATCGTTGAAGAAGAATAAAGTTAAGTGGCGGAAAGCGGGTCGTTGCTTGAGAAAGAATGGGGCGGGGGAAGGGTTTAATCGCTTACCGACGAATCGCTCGTCACTTTTCGTAGAAGCGGCGGAATTTTATTTCTTCTGCCCCGTTTGCTGAAGATGCGTGCCGCTAGTTCTAGCCTAGGTAAGAGAAGAGTCCGACAATCAGCGCACATTGTATAACGATCAATGAACGTGTTTTTTCGCGAGAACCAGTCCCACGGTGCTCCTCTGCTTACTCATTACGGTGTTTTCAGTAAAAGAAGAACGTCTCCTCGCCACGTAACCGTTATTATTTACTCAGTCAGTCGCTACAAGGTACTTTCATCCTTATGCAACCAGCGTAGATGCTATCTGTTATTTCCTTCGTCCGACGCCTTTGCGAAACTCTCCCCACCAGCACGACCCCTCTCATCTACCAACATCATCACCATCACCTCCTTCACCTACTTCCTTCCAACTCCTCCCGCCCCTCTCTCTCTCTCTCTCTTTCTCTCATTTTCTCACATAAACCCTCAAAGATTTTTTCTCTCGCCTCGCGTTTCTCCCATCTCTTCTTCTGTTCTGCTTTATATTTATTTCTAGCTTTCATCTCGTTTCTTCTCGAATTCTCATGCAAGTCCCAGTCTCTAGAATCGTCAGTCCCAAACCTCCCTTTCCGTTCAATCGAGTTGTATTCTTTTCTCCTTTTCTCTCGCCCCCTCTTCAGTCGTGATCTATCGGTCCTTGATTCGATCTAGTTTTCTAGCCATATTGCTCATCCAGCGATAGGAAGTACTTTTGTGCACACAGATATTATTTCTTTCTAACAGATTGCCAGCTTCAAACTGTTTTTAGCTCGTTAATAGCTAATTTCCGTTTGGAAATATGATCTTCCGTTTCCTGATTTGAAAGACATCAACAGCCACTTTCGCACGTTTCATGTTTTATTTCTTCTATCCTTAAGTCTTGGAAAATCTGAGGAAATATCATCGATTAGGTTTTTCCTGAGATTCCATTAATTTGGTAGCTTGCTGAAATGTCAAAAATAAAAGGAAGAGTATAGGACTGTGGTGATATTCAAATTCTGGGACTGCATTTGAAACACGTCCTGCCGCTTTATTGGCAAGTAAATGTTGGTTGAGGTAGGCGCATCTTCCGATAGTTGTAAGTTATGCCGATGTTAACACGTGCGAGCTTTAAGGGAAGTGATTCGAACGTCCCTGGTTAATATTTATAATCCAATGCATTTCCTTCACTGTTTCATCTCTCATAGCAATAATGCAACTGGAAAATGATATATCACGACATTGATTCTATTCCTCGATGGAAGTCAGACGTGTGCAAACAAAATTATTCCTTAGGAATGCCGTTAAAATGTTAACTTTCTCGCGGATAATCCAGCTTGAATTTTATCAGATGCCAATAGCAAGGTGTGCAAAATCTCGATGGTAATTTCATTTTCATCAGGTCAAAATAAAATAAATTATATCAAGCTGTTGATAACTTTACACTGAGAAAATTTACATCAGCCATGATAATCGATTAAACAAATAAAAATATGCATTGATTTAATCTAATATTAGTTCTTAGAACGATGAACCTGACTCTTACTCACCTGATTTTAATAATGAGTTCTTTCTTTATTTGAAATGGCAAGAAACTGACCCACTTACTAATCCTGAAATAGCATTTTAGAAGTATTATTCTTCGGGTTGGCATAATTCATCAACTCTTATATTTTTACGAGGTATTATTATTTCGAGATTTTCTAAGCTTCACTCAGCTAGCTCCGGGAAGATTAATAAAATGATTTCGTTCAATCTGATTAGGTGAAAATTTATATTTAAAAGAAAAATTGTATGCAGGAGTTGTTTGTGAGAAAGCTAATAGATGAAATTTTATGAGCCTTTAAAGGAAAGTTGATAAAATTCAATATCGAAGGATGGGGCTAAAAGGTGAAAGAGTCACTTTCAAAGGCAATTTAGAAAATCTTTTCTCAATGCGATCCACGTAACGATGTTTTACGCACGATGATTACGATAAGATTGCAAAGATGTATACACGTCCAGTGTTTCTCCAAGCGTGTAAACGCAGTTACACACGCAAGCGTGATCCTACATCATTTTACTTGCGATATACTACAAATTTAACCCTAATAAGCACTGACTGTCAAGTTGTAGAACACCAATTTCCTTTTTCATTCAATTTGCTATTTTCATTCGTTCAGTTCCTTTCATTTTCATTCATAAATGATATCAATAAATTTTATTCAAGGTCAACGCTTTTATTTAGTTCTTTACTGGCAAACGTGCGAAAAATTATTTATTATACTATTCGATATCACCGTCCATATTCTCTAGAGAGATATATAACTCAATGAAACGAATTTTTTTGTTTCAGGTTCGTATAGCAGATTTCGTAAATCGGAGATCGAAATTTTTGTGAGTACTACGCGCAAGACTTGCCAATGATCATTTATCGTAACATACAGTTATCTAATCATTGGTGAACTTATACCAGGAATGATAAATGCCTACTAGAAGTCAAAACACGTGAATTGTGAGCTTCGAGGAAAGCAATTTAAATGCACCTCAGAAATGGAGCAAATAGTTCACCTAAGGTTTCGAAAGATACCTCGAAGAAAACTCACCAAACATTTTTATGCGTATTGTAATTAAATTAGAAACTGTGACAAAATAATAATAATAATAGATTGACAAAGTAGATTTTTTATTGTAAATAAGATAAATTCAGTTGGAATCCGTAAGACTATTCATTAAACCAAATCGATAAATTAAATCGTCAAGCAAGACTTTAATTATATCATTATACTGTAAGCATTCTCATTTTAACGGGAGTTCATATCACAGTAAGCAAAGCTTCCCAGTTTAGGAAGGAAAAATTCGACACAGGAAGTTAACGCAAAACGGCTGACAATAACGCTAACCAAGACTGGGATTTAGTACCGAGTACCACCAATCACTTAAAACGGTAGCTCAGGTATCCTTGTCGCTTTACTTCTAAGAAACCAGATCGGCACGCGTCGGATTTCCATAATGTAATTTAACCGTGACGCAACAAGTATTCCTTCCATTTCCTTGATTAACAGAATATTTAAAAAGTCTTGTGCAACTATGCAAAATTCGTTGTGCAATAGTTTTCTATCCTAAAATCCTCCTTTATATATTTCTCTTAGCTTATTTATTTTCAGTATCTTTCATTTGTCAATTAAACCGAATCAGATAAGAAAGTAATTGATTCATGCATTCGACAAACTAAGAACACTTATTTATTCGATTCCCCTCACGTACTGCATTGATTTATCCATCAAATTGAACATTGAATAATTTGTTAGATTTTTAGATAAATAGATATTTCATTAGATTTACCACGAGATTTTGCTGCTTGTACTGTATTTTTAAAAAGTTTACTTTGTAATATATTATTTAATTAAGATGAATGTCAAAAGAAGTGATCAAAGTTTCATTTCTACGTATAAGCTGTAGCATAAATCATAAGTACACGAGTAGCTGGGAATATTATAAGAATGGATCGTTGTGAGTAAATTGTTTAGAATTTCGTAAGAGCGCGTGTACACCCTTCACTTAATTATAGCAAAGGAAAAGGTTAATGCACGCAGCCTCCAGACGAATGATCGATGCTCATCCGGTTGACTCGCGATTTATTATCATTCGGAAGATGTCTCGTAGTAGAGAGAACAGCACGAGAACCGAGTTACGTTTGACTTGGAAATACGTGTCTATATAGTTTACGTCAATCGAGCTTCGCGTAGACGCAGTTTCTATAGCCACTTTCTACGCACATCTCGGTCCATCGTAAGAGCCGATCGTCGTTAGAAGCCGGTGGAACCAGAATGTTTTGCCAACTGTAAAGCAAAAACGTTAATTCGGTATTTCTCGGATGAGCGTGTAACGGCTCACCGATTCCTTTCGTTTATTAGTACCGAAGTCTCACTGTGCTGCTACGAAACTGTGTGTGCAATACTAACTAAATACCATAAGACTCGCATTAAGGTACTTCTGGAAAAACACCACATTGATCTGGTCGAACCAACGTCGGTGATTCTTTTAAACTCTAATTGACCAAAACTGTGACGTAACCAATCGTTGACTAAAGAAACGTCTCTAACTCTGTCGTTGGTACAAATTTCTATGCTATATTTACATAAAAACTGCCTTTAAGTGTTTTATCATTTCCTCGTAGGATTTCATACCTTCTCATTAACTCTAATTCACCTATATATTTCGTGGTTGTATTTCTTCATTTTTCTTTCTACCGATTTCATGAATTTATAATTATTCAAATTGCACAGCGTCGCATAGGTCTATAAAATTTAATTAATTTGTTTTTCTTTCAGTTATCATTGCTTACTAGAGATCGTGTACTCGGTGCTTTTTCTATTTATTGATTTATTAATCGAAAAGGCACGATTTCTATACATTTATATATATATATAGATATAGGAGAGCAAAATATATTCTTTGTGCTCAATTATGAGAAACATTTGGTATTCGTGGGAAGCGCCATATTTTCGCAAGTATAGGTTTACGTGGTTTCGCAGGTATGCGTTTCGAAAGTGCAAGTGCACAATCTTGTATATGGGGATGCATCTCACGTCGGTACGCCCCTGCCACTGACATTTCCCACTTGCTGTTCGTTCCTTTCTGAATTGCACACACCTCCATCGAGCATTCTGCATTCAGGCGTGTCGTCCATGTATAAAAACCATCGCAGATTTGCTATTTATTCTCGATACAATTATATACATTGTCAAATGTATCTCAAATGAAACGAGAAATTGTAGTTTTACAGGAGTTCCGGAATTATGCTGTTGAAAAAAACGTTCGCTACTCGTGGATATATACTCATAAAAGAACGAATAGCCCACAGCTCTTTCTACTTAATAAAGAATTATTATAGGTCGATAAATAATAGCGATGGAAAATTATAACGTGTAAATCTCTAGATTTACCTTCACTTATTTTCTCAGATAAAGCTGTTTAATCGTCTGGGACAATGACTGATGCTATATAAAAATTATGGGTATTATTAGAAATTGGGCTTGAAGTGTGTGGAGCTAGTTTCACGCCTTGCGGATGAATGTTAATGTTGTAAATAAAACTTTCACCAACAGCGTTATAGCATACGTAAGAAACACGAGGGATCTCGACTTTCAAGGCTAGTTTTTTCCCATTTTTTTTTTCTTTTTGAAAGGTCTAAAAGTCGCCGACCGCTGCGCTGACGCATTGGAATTTTATTTCTCTCTAAGGAATTTTAAATAAATAAATTTTGCAAAATTTAATATATTCTCTAGAAACTAAACAGAGCTGTTTGTGTGAAAATCTTATAGAGAATATTTTTACACAATAAATAACGAAATAGCAAGTGTTTTTTTTATATGAAAATGATTAATAGGTCGTCGGGTAAGATTATGGTATCAAGAATCTAATTGTAACTAGGTATATAGTTCTCAAATACTGTGTTACCGTTATGTTTATTAAGAAAGGAGCGAAGCGGAGGGTTCTGGAAACGTGCCGATCAACTGACATTTTAATCGCGTAACAATAACTGAGAACTCACCTGTACCGAGATATATCTCCGGTATCGTGAGAAACGAGTACCTTTGACAGTAAGAATTCCATATTACGATATTACCGCAATATACAGGCCACAATAAATGCGTAATTTAACAAAAGGATCTTGCAGAACTCCCACGTGCCAAATTATTCGCGTTTTCACGTCGAATGACTGAACCAAATTTTATCTTTTTAATAATTAGAAATTATAATCTGTTAATTAATGAAACTGAGTTTCCCCTTATAAAAAATGTTGTAATGTATATGTCGCTTTATATAATCCTGTTTAACGTTAATATACATATTTACCACTATGCGTGGAATTTTTGTGTTAATTTAATTCACAATTTAAGCTTATGGCGGCGGAGAAATTCGAAATTGGATATGTGGTGATATGGAGAAAAATTTGGAAAGCTCCGAAGAGGTCGGGTATGGGTCGAGCAATGACCGTAAGGATTGAAAGGTTCCACGCAGGTGGAAGCGGGACGTTCAAAGCACACATTGGCGTTAGGTAGAAAGCGTTTTCACCCGTGATCCCCGATACATGCGTCCACTTTAATAATATACGCCGCCACGTGACTCCGCGATAATGAAATCGATCCAGCCCACGTCAAGCTCCGTGTCGAGCTGATTTCTAATTAAAGCCTCTTTCTGATAATCACTCTCCCTGCATTTAACTTTTAGCCAGGCAAGATTTTTTCGCATCTTCTTTACAACCAATAGAATATTAGTATTTAATTAATCGAATTACAAATATAAGTACACACGAAATTCAATTTCACAAAAATATTATTTAAATGTAATGTAAAAATAAACAGTTGCGAGGGAATTGAGTAAAATTTATGAAATTAGTAAATGCGGAATTTTAAAAGCATTGTAAATATACTAATAGCACACAACGATTCTTATCAAGGTTAGCTCTTCGGTTGATTAATAAAAGATTGGCGCCAGAAAGTCAATTAATCTTCTTAGCCAAATATGAATGGACCACGATATAGTTTTGACACCCTGGGTGAAACGAACAAACTCTCCCTCGCATTTCACCTGTTAAGAGCCAGATTCACTCTTGGCTATCGTGTCCGGTCCGAAACATCATTGACCAGCTTCTTTCCCACTAGAGAAGTTCTATGGGCTTGGTCCACGATCGACCTACTAGCACGAATACCAAATGCCTTTCTACATTTCGCTGATTACACTCATATAGACTCGCACGATTCTCCAATCATAAGCTATTAATCACCTCCTAGTGACGATCATTAAATCTCTTTTTAATCCATCTTTTGAATTTAAAAATTAAATAATCCCCACTCTTCTTCACCAAAATCCCATTTTCACCCGCTTTAGTCACTAACTTCAGTTCAGGAGGAAAAATTTGTTGCTATTTTGCTATTAACCAAATGGAAAGAATTCTGTCTGCCTCGCTCGCGGAAGATTTCTATTCCCGTGGATTAGAATTGACAGCTTTAGCAGAACCTATATACTCTCCACGCAAATTGCGTAAAGCACTTTATTTATGCCCCATACCTTCGATAAATCACTCTTATGATAGCACGTACGGTGGCTTATAATCATTGATAAAATGTGGAAATTTCGTTGTAAACGCTCATTTTCTCCACTTTCCATTAAATCCATTTGGATAATATCTTACGTAATTTCTTGTCCATTTCCTTCCATAGCCTTTTTTCTAATTGCAATTGCCATCCATTCGATCTCATCAAATACGATGGAGCAGAGTGTTTCTTCACGACGAAATACTCTGAAAGATATTTTGCATTCTTTATTATGACATTTTTATAACGTTATTCGGAAAGTACCGGCAAAGTACTGCTGGGTTTATGAGGGGATTATTATTCGTGCTTAGAGTATATTGACATTTTGAAATTTACTTATAAGGATGAGTGTTTGTGGTGGATAGTGAAGGCGTCTCGGCTAGGCGTCTCGGCTAGGCGTCATAGATAGGCGTTTAAATAGGCGAAGGCAAGAGTTTCATCTTGGGAAGGAAAGTCACGTGGACGTTAATTCCTTTCCCATAGGTATATGGCTTCGTAGATCATTCCGCGATCGTGGAAAAGTGTACGAGCTTCTAACGATCTGCCAGAGTGAGAATGAAACGCAATCAGTCGATCCTCTCTAACTTGTTTATTAGAAACAACGTAATTCTTAAGGAACTCATCGAGCAATAACAATTCTAATTAGCACGCTTGTTTCGTGTTTCTTTCTTCGAACTATTCTAGTAAGGATAGTCACCTAACTTCCAACTGATTTAATAATAATGTAGCATTTTTAAGTCATTAAATGATTTATTTATTTTTTTTTTTAAATCATTCGTTTACTTTTTTATTATTGACATATGTCAAATGTCAGTTTAATTTAAGGCACATTTTTCATTAAATGTAATAACGAATGTAATTCTTGAGATTTTGCAAATAAGGTTAATTGATAGATGCTTATAATAAGGCCTTATTAATAAGAGTCATGTTTTTGCTTCATCGGGAGCACGCGTTATTCGTTCTTTCCGACGCGACGAGGTAAACATCAAGTCTGTATCTATACGTGTATAAGAGAGTTACGTCTAATGAGGAAAAAAACCACCGTTAGTTTAAGGCTCGACAAGTTTCATTATAGTTCATTGAATCCTCATCGAGCTCTATAATAAAAAGAAACTTGGATTCGGAAGTACAAAACAAATATCAAAATAATAAGAGCATTAATTAATTCACGCATTAAAATGAAATGATAAAATAGAGCCGATATGAAATAGTTACATTGAATATTATTAGATTGACGATGAAAAATTTACTGTTTCTTAAAACTCATTAGAAAGTTGGTACTGTTTTTCTCTGGTCATTTAAATGAGAAAAAATAGGAAGACTGTTTGCATGAATTCCGAATGATATTTTGTGGTTGACGGACTTCCCATTGTACAAAAGCTTGTAACTAGTATCGTGTCCTTTCTAGCATTTTCCTCTCTCATTTTTCCTTGGATCATTAATAGTTTATGATTTATTCTAAAAAAATTATTTTCTTTCTCGTTAATCTGATACATTTTTTAATATTTCTATGCATGTACTGTGAATCAAGAGAGAAACGATGTCCTCGAAGTATAATGTTCAAGCGAGTTATTGAACTTTCTTAATCTTGTGATAAAAAAAGGAATTAAACGCGTGGTATATTGTTTTAAAATTACAGCTTATTTCTTAAAGAACTAAAATTATGCATTTATGGTATAGGTATAAGTCTACGTGTTTTACTCCTCTTCAGGGAAATTACAAGTTCAACGAGATATCCATGTTGTTAAAGGCAAACGTTTGTCTCGTTAACGATATATATAATTGGAAGTTTACTAAATAGTGTTCGTGCAAGAAATCGTGATGTTGTAGCTCGTGCAAACGTCCCGATGTGGGCTAACGCCGGCCGGGTCTGCCGAATTCACGATGCCTCGGGCTCATAACGGTCCGACATACTGACTCCTTCACGGTGGGCTTCCTCTTTTACAGCTTCATGCAAATATTCGTTCGCGCGCTGCTATATTATCGTCGCATACTAATTCCCTCTTTGTATTCCTCTGCTACTTGCCGCTGCTGCTGTTTTACCACTCGTATGCAACCCAATTCTGGAATACCGTATGGCGTATATTCCTCAATTCGTGCACGTAATGAGCTCACGGAAATCCAAGTCTAACGTGTTTCGTCCATTCTACGTAAAAAGTGGGGAAAAAAACAAAATTAATGGAAATGTTTACCATTGCACAGTGCACGTTCTTATCGTAAAATATCTTTTCTATACGGAACTAGTGTAAAGAAAGATATGAAGAAATATGAGTATCGAGGCATATAAAGGATATTTATGGAAAATTGTGGTTTTTAGAGTCACTCGATATCTGATTGGTGAAAACGTAGTAATAGCTGCAGAGAGTACGCAGTAGAGGTAGAATTTTTTTGAATCGTTGATTGGTTAAATCGAGCGCAGTGATCGTAAAATTGTTGGTTTTTTGAAGGAGTCAAGGCCGCCAAACGTGGTAGCACCTTTCTCTAGAGGAAATGGAAGGGGGAGGGCAAGACTTGAGCAGGTGGATGGTCCAGTCAAAGGAGGGGACGATCGAATTAGGTCAACCGCGAGCTGGTGTTGCAGCAAGAAAATATATGCATTCGCATGTTCGTCCCTCTTCAGCTTATCTCGCTTCGTTTTTCCAAATTGTTATCAATGAACCTTGCAGGTGACAAATTAATTGCACAAATGACAAGATCTACCATAAAATTAACTAGTCGCAATTAATTGAAATTCCTTCGTTGATCCAATTAACCGTTTAATTTGCTGTTTGAAGATTAAACAACGCAAACGTTAAGATTGCGCAATTGGCTGAAATAACTGTCGTCTCAAGCACGCGTATTTAAATGAATAGCTTTGCGGAGAATGCTGCAGTTGCACAGGATCTCAGTGGGAGAATCGGAGCATACCTGATGTTTATATTCGCATTGATTCTTAACCGTCCATACTCTTACGCTAAAATTCACGCACGACCAGCAACAAAACTGACGTAACACTTCCATCGCTTTTAATAATCTCGTGTAGGTATCTGGTCGAAGGTAGGCGTAAAAACATGCAGCAATTTTCATTTGATGCAACTCCCATTTAGCGATAAAAAATGTCACATTACTCAGCAATGATCAAACAATTAGCAAGTCGATAAATTGTCGTTAATTCGACATTATTCCTCTCCGAGTGCTGCTCGCGGAGAGTACGACGATCGAGGAGGGTGTTTCGATCTCACAGAGGAATCAGGGCATGAATATTTTAGCCGAGGAACACATTAAACTGGTCAAAATTCGCTTTCGCGTGTCAATTGGCGTGCTAAACGATCGACAAATCATTTAGTCAGTAGCGAGTTATTTCAGCGTTGGTCAACAGAGCGATAGACCATGAATATCATCCAGTGGATCTCGTTTCCCGACCTTCCCTTCTCTTTCTTTTGCTTTTTTCTTCTCATTTTCCATGCAATTTTTCGTATCCTTTTCGCCGAGCGGAAAATTCTTTTAAACTCAATCACGTGTTCCATGTAAAGATTGATAGTTGGAAAAATACCTATTTCTCTTGGCGGATCTATTCGATTTCCGGTCGTTCCTACAACTTAGCGTCTCAACTTTGTTCTCGTTCGTTCGTGATTTCCGTTAAAAAGTGAAACCAGATTGACATTGCACGCGACAGGATGTTGGCTACACACGAATATCTTACGTGAGAAGAAACTATTTGAGTGGGAGCGAGCAAAGGGAGTCTAGTTCACGGGAAAGCACGCGGAGATCCGTGGTAAAGCGGAACGATCGAGTGGAGGAACGAGAAATGAATGTGAACGTATGGATATGTAATAAGGAAAAAGGGTCAAATGCGGAAAATCTCTGTCCGGCTCGATTTACAAAACCGACAATGAGAAATATCCGTTAAAGTGTAATATTTGCCGAGACGCGAGACTGTCGGTCATAAATAAGTAGTAAAGACCGCGGTGATCTGCGATAATAATGGTACAGCGTCGCGCCGGTAATTGACCTTCTTTACTGCCTGTTATCACGATTCCAATTCCATCCAATATCTGTTCTCCCTCGGTCAACAATTAACCGGATTAATCGTGGACACGCGAGTGTGCAATAAATACCCGTATAATCGGCTCGAATCACGATTTCATTGCTATGTGCGAATATTTGTTTATATCCTCTGGTGAATAGTTTTGCACGAGTCGACGGATATCCCCAAGGGCCGTTACGTTCGAGCTTTCTTATTGGGCAAACTTAATTGGCAGGAGTAAATTTGAGATTTGCGGGGGGCGCGATCCGAATATGGCGCTTTCATGAGCAACAGGTTTCGCACATTGGAATTCGTCCTCTTTGCATCTAATTAAAATCAAGAGATCTGGCCTGTCTCTCGCTTGCTTGGCATTCCACGAATCTGAGTCGAAAGAATTGTTCAATAGTGTTTCTCGCGATGCTTATTATTACTTACCGCTGAGCAACTAAAATCAACACTGCGTCGTTGATCTTATTTCGCAGTGCTTCTCGAACCCGTTCAGTTCCTGGAAGCGTTGGAAACTAACCGGAAAATATCATTGCTAATTTGTAGAAGCAATAGCAAAACTGTAAATTCAGTACTTCCGGAGTTGGATAAATGATTTCAACCGAGCGATTGTTGGCAGATGGAGGGGTCGATGAAAATCATTTGTCATAGTTTGCTGGTATTTTCTATGCCAAGTGGAACTCCGGAGGGAAGATATGGGGGGCGCCTACATAGTGCTGTATATCATTGCATTTATGGCGGTGCGAAAACTTTATCGGGTGTGTCCGTTGACTTCACCTTTCTCGGTATTTGCACAGTGGCAAAAGTAGGCGGGAAGAAATACGTGTATATTTGATGCAGTATTTACGTTGCCATTGACACGGTGGCTAAGCTTATGTTATACTAATGGAAGAAAGTTTTAATGCTAAAGACTATGAAACAGTGGACTTTGGGTTTCACCATTGAACAAGAAACTTTCGACCTTGACACGCCAAAACGGGTGATTAAATTCGAGAAGGAGGCAATTCGAGAAGGAGGGATCTCGGTCCCAAAAATATCGAGGCCAGTTAGAATCGGCGAGAGAACAATGCTTTGATATCTTGGGTTGCGATCTGGCTAAAGAACAATTGGCCACGCACCGAGCACCTTGCTTCGTTAATAACAAGTTCGGCTTCAGCATCCAATATTTTTCTCCGCATCGGTGAACCGATGGCGAATCACTCTCTGGACGGTATTAGAAAGTGAGTTCTTCGATATTTGGGTCGCGAGAGACCGCATATAAGCGAGTATAATTAATTAGAGACTGGTAGGAGCCGCTGGTGAATCGTCCAATAATAACCCAAATGAATCTGTCTTCATTTTATTCATTTTTCCTTCGAAGCATAAAAATCCTATGCCTAAAAATCTACTATACTCGCTTATCGTTGAGCTTTAATTGAATCCTTATATGAATAAACTCGTTAAAATCTACAATCATCTATGCTACTTATTAGTTAGCATAAAATTTTTATTGAAAATAAAACATTCGAGAAAGTCCCTTGGTCTGAGCCTCCGGCTCTATTTTGTTTCTATGTCGCGTCTTGCTCAATGAGAGCCTCAATTATACAAATATTCTAATAATGATTCTTAATAGAGTACACATTTTAGCGTTTCGTCCTACTTTTAAAATAGTTTACAGCGTTTTTCCCTAACATTTTATGATTGCTGTAACGATTTAGTCAATGATAGGTATAAGTGCAAAGGCACAATGATTAAACGAATATCTCCGCTAAGATTCCTTTTGTCAAACTCGAGATGTAATTCATCGTAGTTTGTAAGGAAACTGAGAAAATTACAATTTAAATTTTATATTCCCACCAAGGTGCTTCCATGACATTTCAAATGTTTCAATAAAATTGCATATTTTCAAGAATCTACGTGCTCTTTTTTCATGCATTTAATATTAAGAGCTACATTTCCTTTAACACTGAACGTATCGAAAATATCATATATACACACATGTGTTTACATTTAAAAAGGGTCATTTAATCAACAAATGGTATAGCTCTAGTGTAAAATAAAAAATATAAATAACTTTCTAAGAGTTCTTATGCTTGTATCGATCGGTAGATCTAATGATATATGTTAAAATTGGTGTTTCTCAAGCTTTGTAATTGCTGGTTTATGCAGCAGCAGCTTGGATAGTTTATACTTTGCGAGACTCCGACTGCAACTTTAGAGATGTAAATTGTTCCCAGTTATGCGTTATAATTCGAACGTCGCTAAAGCGAAATGACCGTCATCGTTTAAGAATTAGAAGCATTCTGGGATGGGACGAAAGCGTCAGAAGGATAAATATAGGTTCATTGGATGGAAAGCAAAACACTTTCACATTCGAGCAATAACCCATGAGGTCGGTGAATACCATTAATTCCGGATGATTCCGTAGCAGGTCCCGAGAAGAGGCTGATGAAACTAAATCAGAGATGCAATGTTGGCAATAGTGAAAGCAATGCTTTTCTGATCTGATCGAACTTTGCTCTATACTGTAGTTCGTTCCATTATGGGTTCACTAGCTTTTGACTCTTATTGCCTTATAAACTGCAAATTATTTGATATTCTTCTTATATCGCTTTAAACAATCCTCTTAATTTTCTTATAGGTATTAGCCGATCGATGAATGAAATTAGTGAGGAATGTATATGATACGAGAACAAGACTTTTGTAATGAAATAGAATGAAATGACTCGTATATAAAATTGAAAGTGATGCGTTAAGAATGTTGTACCGGCAATTTTCTATTGCTTTGTTGTAATGAAAACGAGGAGAAACGACACTTTCGTGTCACCCTCGCTTAAGGCTTGGACAGAAACTTCTCGCACTTTCACCCTCGCTCTCCAATAGACTGTAAACTCTTACTTGGAACCTTGAGGCTCCCTCCCATCCATTTACGTATACGCATAATACACAGTGTACCAAGCACGACTAATTCAAGTACTTAGCCTTTCATTCCAGCTTCCATTAACATGCCTATTTTTCTCTACCGCCAAATAACTTCCGTTCCTGTCCAGCGATAAATATACACTTTACCCGTTTTCCTTCGTTTTTAATCGTTTTTCTCAACTTGGATAATTGATTTTATTTCCTATGATTATATTATTTTTCTTTCTTTTTATATATCCATTTATTTCTACGAGCAATTTCCTAGATTTGTAATAATTTTTCTAAGTAATTGGAGTCATTTATCAAATTAAAGCTAAGATTATATTTTATCGATTGTTTTATTGCAAAAGTTTTCAATAATATTATTCAATGGGAACCGCGTTTATGGACACGCAAGTGGATATTGATCACGTGCAAATGGACGTGCACAGCGAGGAGACTGCAACAAAACGTATCCACTTTATTCTGAGAGGAATGGTGTGGCAATTCTTTACGATCACAGTGTGAAAAATGTTGAGACACTTTTTCCATGGTCGTTTTCTCTCACCATGTATTTTGTACTTAATATACCATTGTTGCCTTAACGATTGTTATTCAGCAATTTTCTCGATTATCGATCAAGAATTCGCAATTATACTAACTTTTGAAAGTATAGTATTAATATATTTCGCCCATTTACCAAAGTCTATGAAACGACGAAGCTTTATTTGTTAAATTGCATTGTAAAATGCTACTTTCTCGTAGATCTTCGTGTATTCCCTGCAAGGCTGACGACGATTACCGATGAATTCTAAGGATAAATAGATAAGTTTCACGTCCCACGCAGGTTAGTGGTACGAAGCCCTAGCTTTGGCCGTACCAGATTCTCCGATAGTTAATCTCAAACGTTTTACGAAGAGGATGGTGTTGCATGATTACTTTTATTCATATTCTGAACAGGGCGGAGAAAATGCTGGGCAGAAATTGTAGCAAGTAAGATTGTCGACAGTTGCACTACTTGCAGGCGATGAGTAATCTGCCGAAGAAAATCTCGATCCGAGAACTAGGCCAACTATGGGCAAGATTTTCTTAGAAGTGCCGCCCTCCACTCTAATCCTGCTCATCATAAATAATCTACTTGTTTGATCTCGATATAATTCTCTATTATTATGCCACCTTTCCTGACTTTAACACAAGTTCATATCACGTAACACCTCTCTCGCAATTGTGGTTACAAACCTTTTTCCTTATTCCATCAAAAATAGTTCCAATAAATCGATAAATTCCTATATGTAAAACATATTATACTTTTAACATAACAAGAATAATGAACACTCGTATCGCTGGAATGGCTAATACTTATTCGATAAATAAAAAGAGCATATAAAAAAGAAATTATTTGTAATTTGAAACATCAGTAAAGAAAGAGTAGGACTGCGGTAGATGCCAAAGAATCTTGGCGATCGAGACTACCTTTACCGATGATGAGCGAGCTCGATACAGGATGAAGAAAATGTCGATCTTGAATCTAGGTCATCAAGATCCAAACGGTTACCCATATTTTTTCCATAATGCCCTTATTACATATTTTTGCCTTTTTACTCTAGAAAGTGCATTTTTCGTCATTCTACCACTTATCGTGCCGACTTTTCGAAATTCCTGTCTTAGCTGTACTTATAACGAGAATCCAATAAATCTTCTTCTAGATCAACAAAAATAAGATTGCAGTTTTAAAACAATTTCTATTGTTCGTCATCGATTTTAAGGAAAATTTCTGTTCGATGATCCACCGTGCGAATTTGAATTCTTTAGCCGATTTTCTGCTGTCCATGTGGAACGAGGCTAATTGATAGTTGAGCGATTTTCCTGCGGCATTTTCAAAGGGAGGAGGCGTGGTTGAAAATTCTCAGGGTGAGGTTGTTAGAATGGAAAACTCGTGGATGGGTATGTATAAATACTACAAGCGAGTCTGGTTAAATGTCGATTTCGAAAGGAAATTCGAACGGATCGTTGAGAGGTTACTCGTGCGAAAAAGCGATGCGCGCGCCGACTATTATATTGAAAATAGTGAGACCGCAAAATTTTCTTCCAACGTCCGCCAGTCACGAGTAGAAAAAGCCAATGCTGAAAATTACCCTCGGGCCAGCCTTCTGAGAAATTGCATTGGCTTATGCCTGCCTTGTCATTTATTCACCAACCGCGTTATTAAAAATCTCAAGAAGCCATCGTAGAAACTTGACAACTACGTGAAAGCTATGAAAAAAAAATCGAAACGTGAGATTACATTAATTATCCTCAGACGCATGAATTGTTACCGTGTGTGCTTAAAATTATTTTACACGAGAGATAAATATATTATTAAACACTGCATCCTATTGAGAGAGACGTTGAAACGGGATTGCATGGTATTGAATTTTTCTAAATTTTGTGTAAAGAGTGGGGATATATAATTTCCTCAGCATCCAGGAGAGGAATGGTGATTTTAAATGCAAAAGTTTACAAGTTCATCTCAATGTGTTCACTTGCAGGAGAAAGCTGTAAAGGGAGGAGAGAACAATAGTGTTTTAGGACAAAGCCGCAATTACATTTGAGATTTGTTTTAAGCGCGAGGTGCATTGGAGACTTTGAGGACAGGGAGAGAGAGAGAGGAAGAAAGGAAGAGAAGAAAAGAAGAGAAGAAGGAGGTCCTTCCAGCTTCTTCGAAGTGGCCGACTGGAGTTGAGATCCCGTTAAAAGCGGCCAACTCGTATCCGTGTTCCTCTTTCGGATGCGTTTCTCTTTTTCTCTCTCCCCATCCTCAATTCTCTCCTTATACGTAACAAAATTGTTCTTTCTTCACCATTAATTAAATAATAAAAATAAAACGATTAATATTAGTAACAATCGTATGACTGTATTAATCAGAACAATTTAAATCTTAGTCGAGAGAGAGGGAGAGACTGTATATTTAAAAAAGGTGCTTTCATTAATAATGATATGAACGTAGTAATTTAATAACGAATAAACGATCATAAAACGTTAATCGTAAAAAAATGATTCTTAATTAATAATCGCGTGTGACACGTTCGAGTTGGAATGGTGGGGAAGAAAACTTGACGAGTCGAATATGCATCTTTAGCACCGCGTGTCGACTGTATTATATGGATGCGGAGAACGTATCGATACTGCATGTAATAGTACTGAAATTGCAAACGCGAAGTTCCGTGCGGCACGGAGCAGGTTCGAGGGAGAAAGTGTTCGATCGTGGGAACCGGTAACAGGGATACCAACACTCCAGCATCCCAACGACAATAATTTCTCGCATCGCAATCCCTCTTTGTTAGTCTTCAAAAACCACTGTATTTTACTTTACTCTTCAATCGCCATGAACATTTTACGGACGCTGCTTCATCTATACCGTCTGTTTTTGCCATACTTTTTTCACTCAATTGGAACGATTTCTGTTCTTGCGAGAAAAACTCACAGCGGATATAGCACGTGTTCCGGAATAATTCTCCGTGAATTTATTCATTTCACGTGAAATCTTATTGTCGTAATGCTATATAAACCTTTCGCTAATGAGTTATTTAGAAATTGTTGCAATTGGTTCAAGAGGAAGCCCAAGAAATACGAGCATCTACAGGATAAATTGTTATTGTGAAATAAACGATATACCCAAATGTTACGTGGATAAAATGACCGTGACAGACTTCATAAATTTTAGTTGGCATTAAATAGGCACCCGTAATTTTTCCGCATTTTACAATTTGTCAGAAACAATATAATGGTTACCAGAGGAATTATCATATTTCTGATCAAATTTGGGCACAAGCAAGGAACAGAAGAACGTTCCGCACTGTGATAACTAGCTGGGGTATCCAGTATGTTTAGATACGGTTCACGTAGAAGTATTTTAATGGGAAAAAACCACAAACAGCGAAGCTTTGTGGGTACCGAAACAATTTGTCCAAATCAGAATTTAGTAGGGGCCAGAAGAATTAATTTCTTGCGTTGCATGCAGAGATTGAGTTAACTAGGCGTATAATAGGCGAAGTATTGCGACCACTTGGGAATGCAATCTGCGTTATACACGTATGTGGTAAACCGAGAATAATGATGATTACTCTCACTTGCTCAATGACGTTTCGCAGCCGGTCACCTAAGTACTGCCGCGACCGTATTTGGTCCTTATTGGCCACCAAATGACGAAAGTGTCGTCTATTCGCACTTATATATTTTCTTCCCTGCAACTAAGTTCTATACAAGTTGATTGTTAAGTAAATACGTCTCTTGACAAAGTATATCCACCAGACAAAGCAAATCACATCTACTCTTTAACGAGCTTCTTTTATTTCTAACCTATAAAACTATCTTATTCTATAATAAACAATTTATAAAAGAAAATAGAATCGTGTTATGATTCGTCATAGATGTAAAAAGGATAATCCTTGTAAATTTTTTTATTTGTTCTCCAATAAGGAGGAAGGCTATTTCGGCTCATCAGAATAACTTTCTCCACGTTAATTTCCATAATCGGCCCATGCAATTTCGACTAATTCACTCAATACATCAGCAAAGCGAGGCGCGTAGCATTTATCAATTTCACGTAATGTAACGTAATAAAGGCGCATCTCGCATAACTATCGCAAATGCTATATCTAAATTCAAGCGAGAAGTTATAATAAGAAAAGCCCAAATACGTGCGACTCATGAAAAGCCGATTTCTCTCTCGCGAAATTTATTCGATCGATGCAATCGATTATTGAGTAACGCAAGATCACGGCCGGTCGTGATTGGCCCATGGAAAGAAGGTCGACCGGCTGACCCAGCAGACATGAATGACCTCGAACCGCGGGCCCCACTGGCCCGCTACCAAGAAACCACAAGAAGCCAATGAGAACCGGATGTCACTTGCTTTTGCGCGAATTCCTGCAAAATACCCTAATAAATCGTATTTGCCAGCTGAACAATCTTACAGCTGCTCGCGCGTCTCCAACAAAAGAGCTCCCACTCATACGTCCCTTCTCTCATCTTAAATTCACCATATTTAGCCCTGTATATATATTAATCGCCATCGACAAACCTGCAACATAAACGAATGATTCATATATAAAACAGGTGCTGAGAAATAATTACTCACCCTAATCAATGACAAGTCTTTAACTGCTTTCCATAGATTGAATTTATGGAGAGAGTCAGTCGAGTTTATTGAAATAAATTATTAGAGACTGGAGAAATTTTGGTTAATGCTGGTCACAGTGATAAATAATCGTTTCACTTGTAAATTGAAACACAGTAGTATAAAAAAACTGATAACGGTACAAGAAAGAGTAGGAATTAGAAGGAATAATCAGAATAAAATGTGTGCACAGTATATGTAGTAGCGTTAAAACAATAAAAAGTGGCTTCAGTTTTGTGAGATTATAGATCAGGTAAAGCCGGTGTGACGACTATGGAGGGCAGACCAGGTCACCAGGTGATACCATTCAGGACAATCTAAATTCCGCGAATCTGCTGAGCGACTGGATAAATCGGCCAGGATGAATGAGCCCCCAACTTGGTGGTGACTGAGCTTCGGTATGGTGACCGTTCACTTCTAAATATAGTAGCGTTGGTCAGGATTGAATAGCACCGGTGCGCAATAAACGCTAATAAATCAAACTGGAAAATCGATAATAAAAAATCTTGATACATCCACATATATATGGGATCATGAATCAGTCAGTTTTATTCTGCTGACAAATTTTTTCTCACGAAGAGTCTCTTTACCTACGCTATATCACACGGTACTAATAATAAGTGGCCTCGAGATATCAAAGAAAAATAGAATAAAAGGGGGTAGTGGTTATTAATGGATCATCGCGTACGCCTACCGACCAGGAGAATGTCGGTCGTGTATTCCGTTCGATAATTACAAAAGTGGCAGATCTTCGATTGCGCAGAATCGCACGCGCCATTCATGAAAAAAGTTTGTGCACAGGAGAGGGGTAATGGTAAGGTAAACAAGAAGAAGGATCCGTGCTCTCGACGAAGCTGAAGATGTCGTCCGGAGGCCGCGACGTACAGTTATCTGACCGACTGCTTTTCCTCGTGCTAGTCTCCACGCGTCGTAACCAGTATGAGCATCTTTCGACCACGTGTCTTGTCCCATCCCATCAACAACTCCTCTTCACCTGTACCTTTTACGTTACCGCACATTCGCGAGCTCTCTCAGCCTCCGCATTAACATACTCAGCAATCAGCAACCACCTTTAAAAAATAATTTAACTTCTCGTGTTTACTTTACCCTAATCATGCATGCGTAAATTAATAGGCAAATTTTTGAAAATTTCCCCTTATTTTCTCCTAATATCGATGCAGCACCCATTACACTTCGTTTTGACGAATGGTGAAAATGCTGCTTGCGTCGGCATGGGTGATAAATTGTGACGATTACTTATCGGGAAACGGATTAATCGTCCCAGCGATCTAGTTATGTATGAGGGAGCTTTTTATCATGGACCAGTCTGGAGGTGAGCGTTCTCGAACGGGTCTTGGCGCAAAAGTTTCGCGAATTGGCGTTCCTCGGACAGTGATCCATCAGGTTTTTCTGCAAGATGCCAAGAACGCGCGTGATTCCGTGACCCGCCATCGCGGACCGACCATCGTGACTTGGAAAATGTGGAACGGAATTACGGAAGGCACGAGCGCAATTTGAAAGTTGATAGAGCGTCTTCGAGCGTGCATTTAAACGACATTATATATATATATATACAAGCGACAATACTCACCACTACAATTTGCCCTTTGTACTTCTTCCTCTCCTTTATTTTTTCTTCTTTAGATTTCCTTTCACCACCCAACGTTTCCTGTTCCGAGCAAGTCATTAGGTAACCATCTTCCTGCTGCATATAATCATCGGAAAAATCTATATATAATTCATAGAATTCTTGCTATAGCTGCATCGCATACTTACTTTATTCTCCTGTTTGCAGACGTTGAACTGTCCGACCAATACATCAGGGCCTCTAGGATAGAAAGGAATCTCCAAGGTGAGTCCATAGAATCAGCATCTTGTATCTTGCACTATTTTATTCTTGCATGTAAACATTACACGATTACACAGATACACTCACACCGAAATTGCAGTTGAGTAAAGAGGAAAGAAATCTTTACCCCCTGGATGTATGTAGTCTTATGTGAGAGGTTCAACAAAAATGATTCATCTTCCTGTATGAATTATTTATATAGTTTGTACTGAATTATTCTTATGGTACATTTTATTCAACTGCAATCTTATAATCGGACATTATTTTCTGCTTCGTTCTTCGCCTCTGTCTCTTTGTATCTTTCTTCTCTCTCTTGAAACGCCGTTCGAATTCTGAAAACTAAAATTTTCATGTGCGTGTTGACGCGAGGTGCGGCCGTGTATTATAAACGGACAATACTTATATATTTTCTCCATATCTAAACATAGTTTATTTTCTACGAGGTATCTTGGGCTAGAATTCTTTTTAAATGACTCTCCTCATCAAAATAATACTACGGAAACTCTGAAAATGTTTTAATGTCAGATTTGTATTAATATTTCGAGTTTGCTACAGCTGTAACGATCGAGGAACTCGATGGTATCCCACAGAGAGTCATCGATTGTATTAGAATGGTTGCAATTTTCAGGGTTTCTGAGGTGTATATAATGATCTAACGCCTTGACTTTTTTGCTCGCATTTTCTCGAGTCAGCCTCTCATCCTTAGAACAGCAGGTCGTTTACCGCTAAGGCGATATAAGTTAGCGGCAAAACGCGATGCGTTAACGTTGAGGCACGTTTAGCTTGCGAAGCAGGTGTCCGAGGCTACGAAAAGAAGAAGGCTCGTCTACTAAGATCGTCTCTCTCTTTTTTTCTGTTTCTGTTACTGCTCCTGTCTGCCTCCCCGCCTACTACAACTATTCTTCAACAACTGGATGCCGTCTGCCTCCAACGTCCGCCCGCCACCCCGTCTCTCTGACGACAAATTTACATGACCACGACGATAAAACATTTTTAACACTCTTTATACGTAATAATGATGCCACGAAAACTCTGGCGGCGTTCCGCTCTTTTTTTTCACGTTTATCAAAACTGTTTCTTGCTTCTCTCTCTCTCTCTCTCTCTTTCTCGCTCTCTATCTAACGCTCAACCGCCCAATGACGTGACTCGACAAATTTTCCCCTGTAATCATCTTTAATGCTCAAACGTGATTTCCTACGAAATCATGCATTTCTCTTATTTTGCGAATTTACGACCGTCTACCCTTTACTCGTCATTACCACTCTGCCCGACGACAAACCATGAATATCCTACAATATTCCTCATACATCCCAATGCACTCGGATTGAATACACGCTCTTCTTTCGAAATTCAAATGAACGCCGTGATATAAATACGCATAACGTTTGTCCTTGGTGAATCTCGTACGAATATTTTGTCTTACGAATCAACAATCTATTGATATTGAATCAATTAGGAGTGACGACGGTCCTTCTGGTATCAGCTAAACAGGGAAAGTCTGCACCTCCGATAGGCCTGCTAACAAAAACAGCTAGAACGTTTGTGCAGGACGGTGCTAGCACTGAGTTCGCCACTCAAGTGGTGGGAACCACCCTGGACAATGGTCGATTGTACGCGAGAATTCTCTCAACATCGAGCCGCGTCTTTTATGACAAGGAACCCTCACCAGACCCAACCAGTCCATATGTGGTGTATCCGTCGAGGGCACCTAAAGATGACTGGCAACTCGGTGTGGCATTGGATAATGCTCCAATCAAAGCTATCAAAGACCTAAACGTACTTCAAAAGGACGAAGACATTGAAACTTCTACTGAAGATCAGAATGAAGCATCTAGTAAAACCACTTCTAATTTGGATGAATTGTCCAGAGAGAACGATATATTCAACAAGCGAGAGTTGAATGCTAATGTTCAGAGATTTAAACCAGCCAAAGTTCGGCCTGCAGAAAATTTACCAACGTACACTGTCAAGCAGGAATACGTGACGAGCAGCTTTGATGCGTTAGATGAGGAGCCAAAGAGTTACAGACCAAGAGCACCAAAAATCTTCAAGCTCCAACCAAAAGCTTCTGCCTTGAAAAAGATAGATGTTAAGAATTTTGCTACGGTGACCTATCACGGTTTCGCTGATTTTACAACGACTGTTGGTGATACCGTAATCGTTTTCTCGCCAAGCACTTCGCCAGTACCTGCTGGTAGACCAGCAACGACTATTAAAGGAGACGCAACGCTGAGACCGGACGATGGAGTAGCTGTACTGAAAATAAAACCAACAAACGTCGTCGTCGGCCATCAGAAAACCGAAAATCCTCGTCAATCCAAGGATCAATTCCTAGATGCTATTAACGGTGGAATTCAGTCCAGTGTGCCGGAAGAAGTCGAAGTTGAATCTTCTAGTAGATCGACCGATCCTCTACTGTGGGTGCCTGAAACTGGATCAGTCAAAGCAACTGGCTTACTGAAAGTTATAGATTCTACTACATCTTCGGATGGCACTACTACTCATTACAAGAGTTCCATTTATGGTACCTTCATTGGCACCAATTATGCCCAGATTATCCATACTTCATCGAACGTTTACTTCTTCCCCGAAGAGTCAACCTTGACTTACGGAACTGAGGACACTACGTCTGATTACAGTACGACTGGAACTGAATCTGATGATTTTGATTTAGACGAAACTGATGGTACAACCACCGGTACGACGCCTAGAATATTTGTTACTACTGAAGAGTCTCCCATGAACGAGCTAACCACCCCTTATGAGAAAACAACTGATAGCGTTTTGACGACCCTGAAAGACATATTGGAAAGCGCGAGAAAAGTCTTAGGAACAACCGAGTCTGCTATCCCAATGTTGGATGATGAGACTGCCAATGATATTTTGCCTGTGGATCCTCAAGGACGCAGCATTAAAGGCCTTGCAAACAGGAATAACTTAGAAAACAAGAACGACAAGGGACAAGATCAATCTGACAATGCACAGAAAACATCTTTGGCTACTCGTCTTTTACCCTCTACGGTTTACAAAACCTTCACCTATTTCACTACTTTCTTCATTCCTGGTGATAATGATCAAACGACAACCTCCATTAAGTCAAGAGAGGTAATTTCTTCAGAAGTCAGTTACCTAACTGAATTGATTCTACCAAGTGCCACCCAGAGTACTCTTCATGCTACAGTTTCTCCTAAACCTGCATTCAGGCCGAAAGTTCAGATCCAAGCAGAGCCCGAAGAAGAACAGACCACTAAACAAGATGAGGAAATCGAACTTATATTTAAAACATTATACACGACTTATACATATTTGACAACTTTCTTCCAAGAAAGCACATCAAGTGTTTCTAGCAGAGAAGTCGTCGAGACAAACATTATTACCCAAACTGTGGGAGCCAACGGTGTATCGGAATACGATAGACTTTTCGATAAAGAAGAATCTGCCGTTATTGCTCCTACGAAGATTGCTCAGATTTTCCCTTCAGTCACTACTCGACTTCCTTCAGATACAATGGAAGGTACTCCAACTGTTCCTAACGATGAAGAAATATCATTTAGAGGCACCACTGAACCTACAACTACTGAAAATGGACTTGAAGGTACAACGGATTCATCTAACACCGAAATTGAACCAAGTCCAACGCCTTCTTTATCGGTAGAAGAATACCAAGAGCAAGTGAAAACTTATTACACCACTTATACATACTTTACTACAATCTTTGTAGATGACGAAACTGAAATAGAAACTAGAACAGAGGTTTTCAGTAATATTGTCACTGAAACCATTAAACCAACATCCGTATTACCAGTGCCGCAAAATACAGTAACGTCTAATTCAAAATCTGAGGAAAGCAAGGGTGCTGTACCACCAGAAATTTTAGCTTATCTCGAAGCACTCAAGCGGCAGAAGTCTCAAGAAGAGGCTCTTTCATTGGCAAAAAAAGCAAAACCAGTAAAACCAGAAGTACAAACCGAGAAAGATGATTATGAAACTACTACCGACTATTTTATAGAAACCACGACAGACAACCCCACAACTGTTGAGGACAGATATACTGAGAACTCTTATAGAGACTTTAATGTTCAAGTAACGCCCAATCCTCCGGTTGAAGGTGAGGTCTTGGGATCGATGATAACGGATGTTGTGTCAACCTCGAGTTCTGGTGGTGGTACTGTTTTAGAGGTGATGGATAAGCGTAATGCAGTACCAGAAGACCAAGAATTATCAGAGTCCAATCATCATGACGTTGAGCCTGCACCTACTCTTCTCTTACAAACGAGCTACACAACATTTACATATTTCACAACTATGTACAAAGGAGAAGAATCCAATGTCGTTAGCCGTCTCGAAACTGTGACTAATGTAGCTACTGAAACAATAAGACCAACGGCTGTAGTACTTGCAGAAACAAGTACATTGCCAGTAACTTACTTCACTACGTTTACTTATTGGACTACTTTCTACAGAGGTGGTGATACAGTTACAACAAGTCGAGAAGAAACTATCAGCAATGTAGTAACTCCTGGAGTATCAGCAACGCCAACGGTACAATTGGGGGTAATAATGACGTATAGACCATCCCAGTCATCCTCGCCATTCGATGACGAGCTTGTGGAAGAAAAAGAATCCAAGGCCACCGCTGATAACGAAGTAACACCCGCGGATCGAGCAGTTTCTGAAAAAGCAGTAACGCAGGAGACACCCACGTTGAATGGCATTAATACACGTCCCAGTGAAGATAGTGCTGCGGAAACATCATTAATTCTGCCCGAACCGACTACGTATTACACAACTTTTACTTATTTCACGACATCGTACATTGGAAATGAAACAATTTTGAATAGCCGATTAGAAACTGTTACGAGTGTTTCCAGGCCTGAAGCTGGAACCCCACAGGCGACTGGCCGAGCTATTGGCACAAGTGTACCACCATTAGTTCAAGCTCTTGATACCGAATCTAAATCTGTAAGATCCTCGAAAACCGAGGATGTTCCGAAAACTGGTTTGATCTCTACAATTCGCTCGAGTAATGTTCAGGATGGTACAACTACTCATTATGCAACTGACGTGTATGGAACTTACATAGACGGGCTATATGCTCAGGTTGTGGAAAGTTCAACAAGATTGGAAACATCTACTCCATCTCCCAGCTCTGTAGCTACGCCTATTTTACCGACAGGAGTCTTGTCTTTGAACAAAGGAAGCGTTATCGATGCAGATGAGGTTACTACGGTTTATTTCACAACCAAGCAAATAGGTACTCTTATCGATGGTCTGTATGCTAAGGTTATAGAGAGTACGTCCAGTACGAAAATAGACGAAGAAAGGAAAGCTACTCTACCTCCACCTCATGGACATCGTACTGGACTAGTCAGGCTTATTCAAGGCAACATCGAAAATAATGGTACTACGACGTTCTATCAATCCAAAGTAATTGGTACTAGTATTGACGGACGCTACGCACAAATCATCGAAAGTACATCCACATTTGTAGCTCAAACTGCTACAAAAGGAGTATCGCCAAGTTCGACAATACCACCGAACCAAGCAACAGGTGTACCAGCGATCTCTCCGTCACCTGCAGCCATTCAGTCATCGCTGTCGGAAGATCATTCTACCGATTCGACCGATGATGAATCAGAGGAGAACGAAGGTGAAGAGAGTGAAGAGGAAGACGAAGAAGGTGGTCTTGGCAAGAAGAAATCCAGATTGACGTTCTCTTCTAGAAAGAGGACATTTACACCTGTCATCAGGCCTTTCATCTCGCGAAATAGACCAACGTTCAATCCAAAGCGAAAGGGAGCCCAAGGTGCAACAACCATTACCAGAACTGATATAACACCGACGATTACAGCAACATTAGCTGGCAAGAGTAACAGATTTGCCTCATCCAGAGGTCGCGTTACATCACCGGTTGGACCATATTCCTCAACCCTCGCTCCATCTGGATCTAGAAGATTCTCAGGTAGAAGGAGTTCGGTAACCTCTTCAAGCGTACTTAATACCGCGTCTGCTGGAAGTACAAGGGGTAGGCAAGCTGCAAGAATAGCTCCTTCTTCTGTATTCCAAGGAAATAGAAGGACACCAACGTCTATCAGAGGATCATCCTCTCGAGGCTCTATCAGGGGATCTAGTTCAGCATTTCCCGTAGCTTCCTCCAGGTATCGTCCAGGAATCAGACCATCTTCGACCCTTCTTAGAGGTCAAAGCACTGCCAAGCACGAAGATCAAGAAGATGATGCAAATGAATTCACCACCACTACCTTGACCACCGAAGAGACTCCGTTCACTGAATTCACAGATGCCGGAGAAACTACGCCGTACCAAACAACAACCGAATCTTCAAGGAGATCGACGAATCCACTGCTACGTTTTAGGAGACCTTTGAATACCAGACCTAGCACGACTCCTAGGCCTTCGACAACCACTGCTCCAAGAAGAACAGGCAACCTAAACAGACAAACGCCGCCAACTGTGCCCAATAGAGCCGCAAATGCCAGATCGAACAATAGGGTTCCGACTCCAATAGCTTCCAGAACGAGAACAGGAAATACAGGTCTTTTTCCACCACGAAGTCTTTTTGGTAGAAAGCAAGTAGAAACACCCGTGGAAGAAACTACGCTGCGACCAGACGTCGAAGGCGAAGAGAAGCACGAAAGTCACATCGAAGATCATCCCGTTGAAGAAATTTCTGATAACGATTATGAGGGTTCTGAACACGAAGACAGGGCTACGACTACCGCGAACGTTACTCGGCGATCCGGTAAATCCCTTGTATCCCCGGTGCAAATCAGGCCATTCGGTAGACCAAGGAGAACTCGTAGACAGGCGAGTCAATTAAGACAACTGACGAACCGCTTTCGTTCCACCACTCCGAAATTCGAGGAAAGATCAGATATCATTGATAGTTCTACCAGTAGGGAGGAGTTCCCCAAAACATATGCAAAACCAACCTCGAGATACAGTGTCCGTGGTAGATCATTGACTACATCACGGTCATCCTCTTCAGAGTCAGCTGAAGTATCTCAGCAAAATCAGTCAAGGCCACGAACCAATTCATCAAGAGTCAAACCCTCGCCCATAACAGCCAGCAATCGGCAATTTACTCTAAGAGAAAAGGACGGATCTACGACAAATAGGTCAGGATACAAACGACCATCGACCACCTCACGGTCCAGAACTCCATCTAAAAGTACAGATCGCAATAGGTCACTGAGATTGACTGGACGAAACGGATCCGATTCTCGACGAGGATCTTCTAGAGGCTCCTCAAGGTCGTCGGGCAGGAGCAACAATAACAGAAGATTGAATCACAGAGGACGTGGCTCCTACGAGAACATCAGAGAGTCCCCACTTATTTATCCCGATACCGATGGTACTATCACAGTCACTCATTACGTCCCAACGGATGTGACCATTCCTGTAGTAAGCAATGGTGTTACCGAACAACGAAACATCATAACGGCGCGTCCCAGCACGGAGATTCTTGGACCCGAGCAATATAGCACTGTCGTGGGTGGTGATGGTAGGCCATTAGTGGTAATCGTAAGTGAAGCAACTGGCACGAATAATCAAGGTCAAACCGAGATAACTCGATTCTTGCTTCACGAGACTCCCACAACGAGAATCTCCCACACGCTGACAACCTTAGGTGGTCGTAGAGCCTCACAATCCGTCATTGTACCAAGCACGGTTTACTCAGTAGAGAATATAGTTTCGACGATTCATCCTTCTATACCTGGAAACTCTCCTTTGGCGAATATTCTTTTATCACAGCTGTTACTGGGCCAGCTGGGTCAACAGAATCCCTTGGGAACGTCTCAAGCTTCACCTACGACACAATACAGCACACGCACTACTTCTTACGTAACGACAATAACGAAGCAGCAGAGTACCGTGATTCCACTTACCTTCCGAGGTAAGGAGATCCTTACGACCTTAGTGGACACTTCAACCAACGTTGTCACAGCAACAGAGTTTATCACGGATACCGTGGTGGTCACACCGACAGCTGCCATTCCTCAAGCAAATCTTAACTCGCTGCTACTGTTACTTCAACAGCCGCAATCGCAGCAGCAGCCAAATCCACTGGCAGACCCACTATTTGCTGCTTCTCCTCTGACTCAGAGCAACACATTGCCCGGAGAAGTCGAGAGAAGAAACCAACCAGCTGACTTCGATTATAGGCCAGATAGCTATGAGTACTCTGAGGAAGAGGATGATTCTTACGATGGCACCTCCAAGTCCAGAAGCAATCGTAAGGATAAAAAGGAGAAGAAGGCGACAGAGAAGACAGCTGCATCTGCAGAATCAAGTGTCGTTACTTTGTACGTCTCAGGGAGAAGACCCGGAGAGTTCAGTACAGTATTAAGCACCGTGAAAATTGGCGATGAAAGCACTGTCTCCAGGAGACGAAGGGATATTCTAGGAAACGCCGAAGTGAGGCCCTCGGTTCCGCCATCCTTGCACGCGGGACCGGATCCTGTTGATTTGATAGCTGGAAGCGAACAACCAATTCACGCACATGCACCGACGCAAAGTCTCGAGAGCGTAGTGGGTGACGTCGGACGGCACATTTCCACGTCCACCTATGCTTAATTGTCTCATGAAAATCCAAGTCACAACATCCTCATCGTCATCCGTGTCCTCCATTCACCCCTTATTCCCACTTTCATCCTATCATCTTATACGTATCACGATCTTTATTTTTAGCTCATTTTAAGGATAATGCTTCATCTATTTACTTATGGACCTTCTCCTCTAATTCTTAATCCTTCTAAAGTTTAAACCTTCTATCCAATAGCGCAGGACTTTCGTGAACATCCGAAGCTGATAACTTTCTCCAATAATATATAAGTCTTATTCTTGTTATCTTACATGCGAAATCAAAGATCTGAGCGATTTCTCGGCGGACACGTGTAATATAGGAGGTGGTGTACGCTAATATAATGCCGCCGTTGTGCGAGTTAGAGAGTTATGAGCTTTGGTGCATTAGAAAGTTTCTCAAGCTTCAATCTCTTATTCCTATTTTCATTTGAAATACCTGATCGTTCATCGAACGAGCTCGGTGAATCATTCTTGTATCTCTTTTTTCTTCCATCTGGAGATCATTTCGAGTTCGTAGACCTACGCTCCTCCTACTAATAAAGCCTTGAGCCGACGCCGACGCCGACGCCGCCGCACGCGCGCCCACACGACAAAAGTCAAACATATGTGCTTCTCTGTCTTCTTGTACGATAATACAACAAACAATTAAACATACCATCTGTATTCTTAAACAATGCGCAAAGTGCAACTCGTGTCTGGAAGCTAACTCCAAAAGAAATTAAGGCTCTATATCTTTATGGTGAAAATTGCTCGATTTTGGGACCGATTCGATTGGGGCAAACGATTTGTGTAACACAAAAGTGGGATATCGCCTTTTCAGGTGAATTCTACGAAGCACCTTACGGTGATAGGATTTCGAATAGACGTGAGATTGGCAACTATAATAGGTGGTCAGCCTCCGATGACTACGATACGGATGGAATCGACGTAACTCCCGATACATATGCCGGAGAGCCACGAAAATTAATTAGTGCAAATGGCACACCTTTGCTTCATGAATTTTATGCGGAAGAACCACGAAACCTGGTTAGAACGGATGGCCCACCGTTGTCTTATGACGTTTATCCTGAGGAGCCACGAAAACGAGTCAGGATTCGCGTCCCCGTAACCCGTACTCGAACTGGCAGGCAGCATAAATATACCGTCGTCAGACGTAGAACCCTCGTTCCATACCAGAAAGAAACACGTATCAAACCTACTTCCACGCCTCGCAGGATTGTTGTGACGCGAGTTCGAAGTCTTGGACCGATTGATGATGAAATCGAAACTGCAAAATCTTTTTACGATGACTACGATCCGGCTTTATATTCGCTTGACGATTTTCCTGCAAGTACCGGACGTCACAAGGTCACCATTACCAGACGAAGAAAAGTCCAAGCCACGTCGATCGAGCCAACATCGATGAAGAAGGTTAGAATTACCAGAAAAAAACTGGTTAATGTCAGACCTGTGATCCAACCAACACCAACTATTGCTATCATTACAACTGGCTTTTATACTGCTCCTTCATTAGACGACTACGACAATTATAATGAAGAGAAATTCGAAGATGATACATCACCAACAGTAGATATAAATCTAAAAGAAACACCGAACAATATTGACTTTAAAGCTGAAGTTGATAATGGACGATATCCACAATCTGTGTCTGCTACTCGGACCAAGTTACCAGATCCTACTACTACTTATACACCTGTCATTATTACTGACAACTTCTTCCTTCCTCCATTCAATGAGGAGGAAGATTACGATGATACTACGACGACAGGTAGTCCTCTTGATATTACCACCATGAAATATCAGAAAAAAAATTTCTCAATACCTATATATGTTGCCGAATTCGAAGAGACTACGGCTGGATGGGAGGATAAAGCTACTACCACTAGCTTATCAACAGTTAACGAAGAAGTGGAAAATGAAGAGGATTTATTAACAACTACAGTAACAGGGCTCACTACTGAAAGTGAAGAAACAATTATGACAACGCGTAATTTCTCTGATGCTGATGAGGAAACTACTACAAAATTGCAGGAAACCGTTACAAATCCTCCTGAGACACAGGGTAGATCTTCGACAGAGTCATCGAGCGCCGAAGAAGTGACCACAGATAGATCATTGACGGAAACTCTTACAGAAACAGATAAACCTACCGAAGCGAATAAAGTTGACTTACAAGACGAAGATGTTGTAACAATCGCAGAACCTGAAGATGCATTAACAGTTATACCAATCCAACCGTATGAGCCAGATTTGTCCATAAACATCGATTCCTCCAGTAGTACGTTCAACACCCCAATTCTCGAAAAAGACCTAACATTACAGACAATTTCAACTAACCAATTGGACGATTCGGATATTCCTTCGGTTATACCATTAGGCGCGGAACATACTATCCAACCAATCGAATCTAGTAGTCCTGTTCTCAAGGTCACAACGACCATAGCATCACCCACGCCCGAAGACATCGAGGCTGGGTTAGCCGATGACCTGTACTTATCTTTATCGCGCCAAGATTTTCTCGAGATTCTACCCTCCAAACCGATCTCTAATCCTGAATCAGCCACCACTTCCTATCCTGTACTCGAACCAAGCACGAGCGTTTACTATACTGAGACTGTAGTGACTTCGACGAGACTCAGGACTTACACTTACGTCGTGACGAAATTTAACGGACTGGAAACACAAGTGACTTCCTCGACGACAGTCAGACCTAGAGTGACGACACTGACCTTAACGGTGCCCGTCACGGTGACGGTGACTCCTTCCATAGAGTCGTCATCCATCTCAGTTTCACCTGTGAATAATCCAGAACCCGCTGTTGGTGAGTAGCCCTTTTATCCCAAAAGATCATGCTCCTAACAATAATACTCGCAAGAGCACAATGAACGATCCCACTTAAATGTTAACGATGAAACGAGCCCTTTTTTTCTTGATTAGACAAATGTCAATCATGAAGAAACTCGTCTTTATATACTTCATCCTTAGCAGTTCAAAATACTGCAATAAAATTATCAGTATTATCGTCACGAGTATGACCTTTAACATTATTGCTCTTTCGCTAACGAAACCCTGATTCTCTATGACACGAATTTGGCGAAACGGACTGTCGACTGTACAAAAATTCGTTTACCCCCCTTGTCAATTAGTCAATGTACCTAAATAATTCTTCTGTATAAATGTGAAAACTCTCTGTGAAAACTGTAAATATTGTAAATTATGAATTTTGTATATAGCTCTGAATTGTTTGTCCTCTTTTACCTTTCTTTTTGTAATTATTTTACTGAATTACTTGATAATTCTTTGCAGTATTATTCTAGTCGCAATATATATACTGGACTTTACTGAATATCTATGGACAATCTTTTGTAAGATAAAAATTCTGGACGCAATTTTTCCCAATAAAAATAGCAAGGCAATTCAGGTGCACTTTTACAGATATTTGCTCATCTCATAATAAGCCTACTCTCAAACTGTTAAATACACTCTAATTTACAATAAATATGTACGATATACTTTTCTCTATAATTGACTATTGTATATAAATATTTCTTCTCATATCTAATATAAGTTTATACAAGTATATTTAACAATGAAAGTAGGAATTTATTAGAATAATACTTTTCAATAATTAAGACAAATGAATAGAGAATAAAGCTGTGAAAGTGCATTTGACACGAGTGATAAAAAATCAATACTAATGAAGTGTTGCGAATAGGAGAACATGAAGCACGGGATGAAGAAGAAGGAAGGAGATTTAATTTAGCAACACGAGTTATGTCGAACGGAGTTGAGGTCATCGTTGCAGGTCCTACGCCAGCTTTGAGGTGGGAAAATTCTAATCCTCAGCCTACGCTCACCTTGTCAGACGCTGTAGTCATGCTGCTACCTCAAGATAAGCCTAATGAGTTTGTTACGAAAACTTGCACTACCACGTTTACATATCTAAGCACAATTACAAAGGATGGAACTACTATTATATCAACAGAACAACAAGTAAGCGAAATTCTAGAATCTTTTAAGCTGCACAAAATTCAAGTAATTATATTCTATATTTGGCTGATTAATTTCAATTAAATTTCTCAAGGTCATAGCTAATACAGCTACGGAGGAACGCCACAGAAAACATGGATCTGAAACAGCAGCAGTGACTTTGGAAGCATCGCCAACGTTACGCACAGAAGTTTTCAAAACGACATACACATACTTAACATTGAACACTGATCATAAAAATGTGGAGGATGCACTTGAGAGTAGTACGAAAGTGATAACCAATACTGTAACCGCCCCGCAGCATTATTTAGATATGATACTGGAACCATCGGAAGCTCCAAGGCCAGAAACAAATACTTACTTGAGCACCAGAATTCTAGAAAAGACTTTTATGGAAGATGGAAGAACAAAGATTACTACTACCACTGACACAGTAACGCAGGTTAGTACCTTCCAATTTTGTACAGCTCCTTATTATAATGGTATCATTGTCGGTACCAAACTCAAAAATTTAATTTTACAGCTAATTGTTACGGAATCAGTACCTCCACCTCGTCCAACGAGTGTTACGACAACATTAACAGCATTAGACAACACGGAGGATTTAACTACAGATATCATGAAAACTTATTATATTACTTACACGTACTACAATATGTTTTTAGAGAATGGTAGCACAGTAGTTCGTACAAATATTGCTACATCTACGGATGTAGTGCTAGAAAAAGCACCCATCAAGAAAACAGCAACTAAAACTACCATGGTTAATCAAACTCCAGAACCTATTCAGATCTTTGCCACGAAAACTTACCTAACAACGTTCACCTATTTCACAACTTTGCTTCAGGTACACATTAGTTAAATTAATTAATACAAAAATAATATATTATTGTGCTAACAAATTATTGATTAATACTTTGTTTTATTAGGCAGGGGCAAATGGTGAAACTTCCACAACGATCTCTTCCCGATCACATATTGTAGAAAACGTGGTGACCGAATCCATTGCACCGAGCTTATTGGACGCTGGATACATGAGTGCACTGATGACCACAGCTCATCATTCCGATCCTGTGAAGAATGTTGTGACAGGTTCTACGATTATTTTTTTCGATGAAGAAGACCAAATTGATGCTACAAAGGCCAGCACTACTGCTGAAAGTACAGCGACAGTTGCAGTAGAAACAGATAGTACCAATAGTGAGAATGTGGTGTCATCTATGATTGCTGATGCTCCAGCATCTGTCAACACTTCTGAAGAATCCGACGAAAAGGTATAGTCAACCTTACAAATCAATTAAATGATTTTTCACCAGAATGAGAAAAAGCAAATGTATTAGTAATTCTTAACTGATTATTGAAATAATAGGAAGAGGAGACTACTCTGTCATCGAGTGAAACTCATAAGAAAAAACCTGTAACACAAAGTAGCAGCGATCTTCAAGTAAGTAATCTACTGAGTCTTGGATCGTTGGGAATAAATAGTCTGTCGGCCTTGGGACCAGTGATAACAGCGATGGCTGGTTTGCTGCAAGGAAAGCCCACAGCGACTCGTAGAAATGATACAGTGGCCCCCAATGTGGACGCTCAAGAAACTACAACCCAGAGAGCACCAATTTATATACCTGTTGCAGAATTTGCGGATGGTGATATTGAAACTGCAGAAAGTCAACATATTGGTAAGTAATGTGGTAACTATTTCTATCATTTTACCATATTAGTTATGTAAATGCGTCTAAAACGAATATGTTTTTTTCTCAGTTTCTCATTTGGTAAATCACAATTACATTGCTGAGACACGACATAAAGTAGCAAGTAGCTTAGCTGACGGTATTCCAATATCTCCTGGTGAAATTATTACGGCGAATAGCGACGTTATAATAGGAAAACCTGGAAAAATGGGACCAAGACCTCCTCAGATATACTCGAAAGATGAAGGTAATCTTGGTATGAAGCCACCACCATTACCAGTTCCAAATATACCTGTACACCCTGTACTGGAAGTAATTGAAGATGATCAGGAGGATTCACAAGGTCAGCATAGCCAAATAAGACCACAAATACAAATTTTACCTGCGCATCAGATTTATGAGGAACATCTAAAGATTCCCGTTACACTGGAAAGTAATCATGCACCAAATCAGCCCCAAAAACTTCAACCTGTAGGGCCTCTACCACCGAGAATTGGTTCTAAGCAAGATATTCTGGAAAACGATCCTCTTCTAAAGCCACCAAATCGACCAAATGTAGAACAATATGTTAATCCAAATAAAAATTTGAAGATTTCCAACTGGAACCTCGATAAACATAGGAGACCCTGGAGTGCTAAGGATCCTTTGAATCCACAATCTCCAGCCTCCTATGACGAGGTACGTTCAACGTTTTTGTAATAGCTGAATACATAACTTTTCACAATTAACAAAAAAATTCTTTTAGGTCCATTATGAAAATCCAGTAAATGACAACCCTCGTCCTGTTGAAGTGCAAAAACGGCCTCCGTGGGCCGAGAAAGATCCATTGTTACCCGAAACTTCTTTAATTCTTCATAGTTCCGAACCAAATACACTTCCATCCGAGCCAATCGTCTATCAAGTACCACACGTTATCGACAGGTCCCAGCCTTTATTAGTGAACATCCAGCCCAGTCAAATGGCTAACGTTGTCATTCCACCAGGCGGTACTCAAGCACTGATATTCGGTGACACCAATGAGCCACACATAAGTGGTCAATATTTCGACGATCCATCACCATATCCAGAGCCTGAAATTATGCCAGGAAAAGCTCCTAGTGGACATATTGCGTCATCGTCTGCTCCAATAAACTTCAAGGTTTTGTCTCCGAAGAATGGAGCAAGCCGTCCACACACAATTCCATTATCTAGCATTCAATTAGAAGGACACTATGGACGACCCGAAAAACCAGAAATTCATTTAATAAAGAGACCCGATTCCGCGATAGGTTCTAGCGGTCAAGGTCACGTTCATACCGAAATTTTGGTACATCACAGACCAGAATCTATAAACATACGGCCACAGTCAATACCGAGGCCGACAATTGTATCACATGTCCACACAGGCCATCAAGGTCATCAGCATCCACCACGAGGCGATGGTCCAAATCATCAGAAACAGAGCGAATTGGCTACTCCACCAAGAAGAACCGAAGTACCACTTGAATCGTCGCACAAATACATATTTTTAAACAAGCCTGATAATGGAGAGGATGTAGCTCTGAACAATAGTTGGAAATCTGGTAAGAAACCTCCTAGGATCAATATAGGCAGTCGTCCAAGACTACCACGACCACCAATACGACCTACCACGATTCGACCCAATTATGGAGAGAGGCCTAGCTTCGGCTTGAGGAAACCAATCTATCAAAGACCACCCTCAAAAACACAGGGAGTGTTTCCATTTCAGCAGCATCCTCCATCGTCGCCACACCAAGGCTATCATGAATCAACGAGAAAGCCTATATCACCAACTTCAATTAAACAAGTTTTCAATGGCCGTCCTCATGTTCACAATATTCAAAGTCATTTAGTTGATTCAGCTTCTCACGAAGATAAGAATGAGGATCATTTGCCAACTGGGACCATGGAATACCATAATCCTCTAGATTCAAAAGCAAAACTACCAGAAAATAATTTGTTCTTTGAATCATCATCGCCAGAAACAAAGGTTCCCGATTATGAACAAATTTCATCCAATAGTGAACATGTTTTCGATCACGAGTATGCTGGAAGCGAGCACAGTATGGAAGATACTGACAAACCTCAAACTAATAACTTCGAGGCAGCAAGTACTAATGGAACAATTTATATTGAACAGCCTTATAAATCTGATGAATCCATTAGTACTGTGATAGGAAAGCCACTTAAAGTAGAGCAGGGCATTAGTTATGGAAACGCTAATAACAAAACTCCTTTGATTCATAAAGGAGAGCCATTCAATAACAGAAATGATGAGATAAATGTGCAGATTGGATCTTTTGGACAAGGCTACGATAACGTTAGACCTTACGACACTCCTATTGTACAAGGTAAACCATTTGGAGTATACAACGGTCAAGTAAATTTGTCAGTACCTTATGGTTTTAAGCGAAACGACAATAAACCAGATTACGATGTTATTCATGGCTCTCCAATCATTTATTATGGAGACAAAAAACCAGGTTTTGTTAATCAGCCAAAACCAACTAACCAAACTCCTGTACAGAAACTTCCTAATGAAGATGACACTATAGATTTAAGGCCACCAGCAATTATACCGCAATTCAATCGTGAGACAGATAATTCAAATAGACCGTACCTAAAGTCTTATCATAATGCTAGACCTGATAAAAGACCAAGTTATCCAAGGCCAGAAATAATTACTAAAGCTCCTGAAATATTTGACACTAAAGTTAATTATAACATGAATGGACACGTCAGTGACTCGATGACCTCCCTTAGAAATAAAACATTGCAGGCCAATGTGAAGACTCGTAGACCCCAATATAATATACCTGGGCACAAGTTTTATAATGAAACAACAGCACACCCTAGTCAATCTAATGTTGGAGCGACAACGCATAATCCTGCAACAAGGGTTCATCACGAATATCCGAACATTTTAACCAAACCAAAGCCAAAAGTACCTGCACCGATTACAATATCAACCGGTATTAGGAAATCAGACTTAAATAAACCAAACATACAGTACTCCTTATCGGTAGAATCGACTGGAGAGGAAAAAGACAGCAAAACTCAAACTGAACGGCCTCCCAGTATGTTGATCACAAAACATACTATGAAGAATAATAAAAAACCAACGGATGAAACACTTGAAACCGCATATCAAACGAATTTTGCATTACCTGATTCAGAGGATGAAGATACGGAGATTCACGAGGTGAAAACAAAGCCTCAGCAATCGCAGAGCACTGTTAAAAATAAAGCAGACACCAATGTGCCTTCTAGGGATATGAGACCGCCACCCTTGAGACCAGCCGTACCAGGTCAAATAGAAAAACAGGAAGAGCAAGATTTAAAACCACCGCCATTGCCTTCTACTGAAGTCGTTGGTCTGTCTCCACCACCCGTTGACATCACAACTACGAATAGGCCAACAGACAACAGATTCAACCATGGTGCTATTGACGATTCAGACTTAAAACCACCTCCCAAGTATATTCCGTTAAAAGAATCAAATGCTCCTGCGATTCCACCCCCACCAAGCACAAGTATGGTTCCACCGAGTTTGAGACCAACTGTCACGAGACCATTTTTAGTAGAATTATTGTCTCAAGATATGGTTCCATCGACTTCTCTACTGAAAACGACAAAACCATTAGAAATTGCTACGATAAGGCCAGCAGTGGCGGTTTCTGGATCGATTCAAATTGCCACCGCAGTAGCAACGTCGCATATTCCAGTTATCAATGACATGGAATCGAAAATCCCAATCATTCATGGCACCGTAGATCTACCTGTCATTATTGATGTACCAGAAATCATGAGGCCCGTGGAAACGAAGATGACTGAACATGTTAGCATTTACACTGTTAGGCCGTTTGATACCAAACCTATCTCCAGGTAATATTTAGTTCAGTTAGGAGAGTACAGTAATTTTTTAATATAGGATGTAGAAATTATTATTATTAATGTTTTTTATTATTATTTATAGACCATCTGTACAGCCCACTTCAGTTTTAACGACAAATTTGGTTATTTCAACAAAACTAAGATCACCTCAATTGGATCAAATACAACCAAGCAAGTCCTCGGCATCTCGAGGAGATATTCATCCAACTGAGGCATATCCATTTGAAATTCCACAAAATCCAGTTAAGCGTCCTGAGAATCCTATTTTCCTTGAATCCAGCGACGATGTTTTACCACCGAATCAAGTAGAAGCAACAGAAACCCTAACTTACATTGTTGGAACGAACCAACAATCTCATTATAATCCAACAATGACAATAGATAAGATTACCAAGACTTCTAATAGACTTCAGCCCACAGTCTATAGAAAGAAAGAGCACCAAAATCAGAGCCAATCTTCAATTGTGACCAGAGTAGATAGTTCAATTTCAAAAGTGACGAATACTGTGTTACCTGAAAAGATTTTGCCGAATAGAAGAAACGAGACGAGTGCAAAAACAAAGGGTAATGCTTCCCAGGTAACTCATCATCAACATGGAGCTGAAAGAAACTCCACTCTCCCAGCAAAACCGAAGGAAGTCACTCGATTCAAGACCTCTACCGTTACTAGAGTGGAAACTTCCGTACTGGGATCCCCACCGACAACAAGAACTCTCTTGATCACTCACACCATGACTTCAACTACAGTGGAAACTGTCACAGAGACTTTGCTTAGACCAACGAATGTAGTAGCTACTGTTACATCGACAATCGTGCAATCCATTACTAAAACACCTACAGCCTACGATAATATTCATGATAACGATTCAATTTTCATTGTAATGAGTGATCAGAAGCCTCCTGCTCCAGGAGCTGAAGAGGTATAATAATTTTTATCTTTTCTGTCAAAACTCTCTGAACAATTAAATTAGATATTAAACTAACCACAATCATTATTCAGGTGGAAGCTGAATACGGAGATGAAGATATTTCCAGGGACGAACAAGATCCAGCTGGTAACGAGATTCATAGAGTCCTCGCTGGAGGTGTATTAGGTGCACCTGTGGTTCCCATTCAATCTGCAACGAGTCACTGCATTCCCGAATGCAAAGCTAACAAAGCTGAAATCTGTGCTGAAATAGGTAATGAGATGAGATGCGTGTGTCGACCTGGATTTGCGCGTATGTTCCCTGATAGACCCTGCAAACGTAAGACAAGTTTTTGTATTAAATGTGGAAATATTGTAATGTCGTGTTAATTGTATTACTTATATAATTTAATTTATTATTAGCAACCTACACATATACACTGAAAGTTGGTTTGGACCGAATTGGACACGAACTTGTGGATTACGAAATTGCCATGAACGATATAACTTCTGTGGCATATCAGCGTATAGCAAATCCAATTAAAGAAGCTCTAGATAGAACGATGATGCAGAGTGATTTAAGAGATGTTTATCGTGGCCTGAAAATTGCTGGATTTTCGCCAGATCCAACAAAAGTCGAATTTCACGTTCAGCTGAGTGACAATACGAACGAGAAGAGATTAAAGGAAGTTATTAGAAAATATTTGATGAGTGGTAACTTTAGTCTGGGTGGTACAGATGTCTACGCTTCGAAGAATTTAGATTTGGTAGATGCTAAGGATTTCAATGAATGTGGAACAGAGGAAGGTGGCCCGCATCACGATTGTTCACCTCACGCAGCTTGCTTTAACCTTCGTGGAACTTATCAGTGCTCCTGCAAAGAAGGTTGGGCAGATTTGTCGGAGAATCCTGCTTATCCTGGAAGGGTTTGCTCGCAAGCTCCTCTAGGCTGCGCTGGATGTAACAATAAAGGACACTGTGTAACTAATATTCATGGGCAGGAAGTTTGCGAATGCTTCCCATGGTATAGTGGCCAAAGGTGTCAAGTTAATCTAAAAGGTATTTTACTCTTCACTATTTTCTGTCGCGTCAAAGTTATAAGTTTACTATTATTTGTTATCTTTATTATTAATAATCCAATTGTTTTTTTTTAGTTCTACTAATAGCTCTAGTAACTACCGGAGCGATTCTTTTGGGTTTATTGGCAGTTTGCGTCGGCTTAGCTTGTTTCCGGCGACCAAGCCGAAGAGCAAAAGCTGGAGACAGACGTGCCATGATACTTGGAGCTAATGGCGGGGACACAAGCAGTGAAGGTAGCGTCACTGATCTTGCAATTCCTCATCATGTTCCTCATATTTTACCACCACCGCCAAAAATGCTAGCACCTTTACCACCAACAAAAAGACCTGTTAGAAAAATAAGTGCTAAACCTCGTCAGCCTCCGAAAAAGGCGACCACCACACCTTCGCCAGGTACTTTTATTTCATCTCTACTTAATGAATAAGATCATTTCTGAATTTTACCAAATAATTTTAATTTAATAATTTAAAACGTTGCAGTTCCTGTTAATGAGGAGCAGCGTGATAGATCCCTAACCGTTATGATTCCTCGGGCAAAATACAGATCGGTTCAACAAGCACCGCAAAGTTATAAATCAGGAATGAGTACTTTTGCTACCGAAGAGCACAAATTAATGAATTATTTGGAAAATGGTCCTCAACATTCAGGAGTAAGGAAACAAAGTGTCTCTAGTAATAAAGATTGCAAAGAAGCTGATCTTCAGATTGTTAGGGCACCTGTTGCTCCGAGTGGTGCACTTGTCAGTGCTGGCTTTCAAGTAAATAAAATTTGGCTAAATCTACTATTTAATTATTTTACAATTTTCCTGGTATTATTGGAATTTGTGTTAAACGCGCGAGACTTTCCTTTAGGTTTCCGCAACGGTGACTCGGATAGTAGACGCCGAGTCGACATTGGCAAGATCCTGCGACGAAACGTCAATGGAAGCATCGACAAAAGTGTTGAGAGCTGATCTTCAAGGTGATCTGGGATCAACATTGGCTCGATCTTGCGGAGAAACGACAATTCATGCACCGACTAAACTGCTCAGGTTGGATCTAGGCGAAGCTGGCTCGACTTTAGCGAGATCATGCGGAGAAACAACGATCCAGCCGCCTACAAAGCTGACTTCTGCTCGCAGAAATAGTATCAAGGACTCAAGAGACAACAGGGATACCAGAGACAGTGCCAGTGAAGGTCACACCATGGCAGAACGTGATCTAGGCAGCACGCTTAGATTGCCAGCCCAGCATCCACCCCTTTATAGCCCAGACAGGGTAAATTTTGTTATCTTATATCTTACATTTACCATAGTTTTAGTTACTATACAAAAATTAATCGATTAAACCTTTTCTCTCTTTTTTCGTTATAGGCTAGTGACCGAGAGTCCAACTTCGATTCTTTGTAGACACTCATCAAGTGAATGTCGGTGGTCAAAGTGGTAGAAGCCGCTGGACGGTAAACCACCACAGCAAAAATTTCTCGTTGCCAAATAAAATGTCGAGTGAAATTTTATATAATTGCTCCTCGACACTAAAAGTCACTGGACTATGCGGGTCGTACGAGGGAATTTTTGTAAACATAAGTAAACTCTTATATTCATCATCCATAAAATTTACTTTGCTTTAAAGCAAACGTTAATGATCTTAATCTAGTTACGAAATTATTTATTGAAAATTTATTTAATTTGAGATGGTATTAGGCAGAAATATCAATCCGTACGAGTCGCAATCTCCTACTTTTATTTATTTATATTCGCCAATATTTAAGTTTGTACATTTTCGCTTTGCACTTGTAAAATTCGCAAATAACAATGTAAGGATCATCGATTAATGGAGAGTGTCTATGGAGGATTTTGAAATGTGCTGAATGCGAGGCGAATAAATTAAAAATCCTCGTGCCAAAATACAACTAATCAAAAGAACATGGAAAGTTTCGCTCCGTTCTTACGAGGTTATTATTACATATCGTAAAAGAAATACCAGTGTCATAAATCGTAAAGACGTCGACAATGACGTCTCGATAACGTCGAATGCATTTATATAACGGAAGGAGACATTATTATTGTTGTTATTGTTTGTTTGTTTAGCCTATTTTCTACGAGTTATGTCATGTTGCCCGGCTCTGTTAAGAAATTTTAGAATTCGATCGGACCGAATTCTCTTTATTCGAATTTTTTCGTACTACTGAAAGAAATGTAGCAGATGATTAATAACCAAAAGTAGTTAAATGAAAACATGCACAAATTAGACTTTTGAGATCACTGTAATTCGAATAAAGACAAGTCATTTTCGGGAAAAAAGACAGAACCGCGGCAACGTCGCAAAAAACAACTCGGAAAAAATGAGGACTCGTTACATTTCCGGTGTATTAAGTTTAACTTGATAGTATAAGAGAAAGAATAACAAAGGACAGGTGTATTAACGAGATTTCATGTTATGTTTAACCAAATGCTCGGCTGAAGAGGGAATAAAATTAACAAGAGGAGGAACGTATTATTTTCGGAGGAAGAAACAAGATAAAGACAACCGTACCTTTCTTTTATCTACTAACTTGTCCTTTCTACGTCCAAATAAAGTTTCCTTTATAAATAAATAAATATAAATATATACGCTATTGTACATAGTATCTCCTCTCCGAAACCTCTTTTGCGTAATACTATTTGTAATTTTGTATACTTAGTGCCTGTATACTTATATGTACTTTTAATAAAAGTCAATAATACAAAAGAAATGATTTCACATATTATTGTGTAGTGGTTTATACATTATAGGAGTCGAATGGGGAAGAAGACAAAGTCCATATTCAACTCATAGCAATTTTATTTCGATCTAATACATAAGATGGGCAGTGACGAACTGACTGACTCTCGGCAAGGACAGTTCGTTCCTTGGCGGTTTCAACAGGCTCGCGCCTATCATAAATCTTTTTTAAAATAGCTATAATTATCAAATACTATTTATTCATCTATATTAATTTGTACGAAAAATTTGATAATTATAATTTAACTACAAATAAAGTTATAAAACTGTTAAGAAAAAGGTTTTTAAGTCTTAATATTTTTCAAAAAGAATGTCCTAGCGGATGTTTTGTGAACTAAAAAGAAGAAAGGTGTTTCTCGAGTTGTACGAGAGAGGGCCTACTGAGCCAGTAAAACAGAGACCGACAGACACTCTCTTCCAACTTATCCACCTCCTGCTGCCCTCACTCAACGCGATCCAACAATTTTTACTTTTACTTCAAATTGATACGATGTCTATGCTTGTACATAATGTTTATTATTTCTCGTTAAAAATAGGTTAATAAATGATGTAAAATGTAACTACCATGGTTTCCGCTCAATCGTTTGGTCTCTTTCGAAACCAGCTCTTTTCTTCCCACAATACTTTTTTTTTCATTTTCTCCGTTCATTCTTCTTCTTCTTTTCGACTCTCATTCCTTTGCTGGCTTGCCTTCTCTCGCGTTTCTGTTTCTCCGTTCTTCCACACATACCGGCGCATAAACACATTTCTCTTGGCCTGGGACGAGTCAGAAGAAGACTCAAGGGGAAAGCTTGCCGTGAAATTAAAATATGATGAGGGGCCTAGATTGAGATGCGAGTCATGTGTGTGAGTAAGCCAGAGAACGAGAGAGATGCAAAAAGCAACAGGGTGAGAGAGACCAAAAATCTTCAGGGACGCAGCCAGTTTTGTCTAAACTGGATGACACTCTACCTGTGCATAATATCAATTTTCTTGTTATACTCTGCTTGGCCACACGTGACCCAAGGACTGGTCAAAATAAATAAAATTATAGAAAAACAAATGCCAGTCATTATCCATGAAATTTTTAAAAGCTTTGCATAAACTCCTGTAATTTTTCAGATAAAAGCAACTCTATAAGTTTGTAGAAAAATGTGTTATAATAAAATGATTTTCTTCTGTGTTCCTGCAGCAGTTCTAATGACAAATAATTGATTTTTTAGCTCCTGCTTTGTGAGAGAGAAAAGAAGATAGGAAGATGTGTGAGAGAAAATGAAGAAAACAAGGGAATTATAAGAGTGAAAGTTTTAAGGAAAGAAAAAATAGTTTCCTTGGTGATTTTTTAGTCACCAATGCTCAACCGCAAGATTTCAATCGGGATGCTCGAGCAATGGAAGCCAATAACAGGAAAAGGACTTTAGGTCGTTTGGAGTACACAGCTATACAGAAGGTGGCTCTCTTTTTTTCCAAGAATTAACAGGTCCAACGCGTTTTTGCAATGTGTTGAGCACGTCAAAGAAATTGGAGCCCTCGTGGCTCTCCTCGTTTTTCTGCCCCCGACCCCCCGTCGTCCCTCTCTGCGAGTCACTTTTCTCAACTGGCCAGTGCCCAGTGACTCTCGAGGCGTCATAAAAAAGCCGACAATTCCAGAAACCAGTTGACATCAATTTATCAAGAAACACTTCACTTCATACGAGGCCCAATCTGCATATTCATATTTCGTCAATTCATTCCACAACGACGAAAAATCTCCAACAGTAGTAAAAACGCACGAACTGTCAGTGACAAATCTCTGTAATATTCAACGGTCCAGTAACGGTACAGCGAGTCAAGGATAAGATAAATAAACCCGTGAAAAGATTCATTACAAAAACTCATAATTGCCTTTCGTCGTATAAGCTTTACGATCAGCGTTTAAAGTGAGTTTTTTGAGTTTCGAGAAAATTTGGCAATATCGAAGGTGGGATTTTCGTTGATAAAATGGGAAGAGAGTTTTACGATATAGAAATACGGATTATTTGGAGTACCTAAAAACGGTTGGAAGCAGTTTAAGGGGCAACACGAAGGATGCTTTGGTCCGATTTTGCGACAATGTGGGTGCATCAGGGATGAATAAGGTCTCTTTATGTAGCTATGCATGCCATGGAACAAATTGTCCAGAAATTTCTCTGGTCGGTCCACTTTGTAGGATTAGCCGACTCACGCTTGGCTACCGGCAACAAATCGTCAGGTACCAGTTACCATTAAGCACCTATCACGTGGCTTGTGATCACCTGAGCACATAAGTGTACATCGGCGTGAAGCCCCCTCAATGATGCTGAATACCCTCGACTACCTTCACGTCGATCCAAAAACGAATCATTGTACTCGCACTGCGTGATAGTCCCATTGTTTGTAAACCAAGCGTAATCGTTTCTCCACAATCTGCATTCTCTACCAGTGCGCCACCCTCTTCATTCATTTTATTATTCCCTTTTCTATGTTATACAGCCCCCCACCTCCCCCCCCCTTTAATTCCGCTCACTAGCATCTAATCATCCGTCAGTCAATAACAAAGTAATAATTAAACCAACCGCTATCGTTTAAATCTACCAGATCGATTGTATAGAGAATAGAATTATATACCTAACTCTATCGTTCGTTGAAACACGTAAATCAGCCTCGTTGCTCATAAAATATTTACAAATTTTGATGATTTGACTTGGAGGGTGAAAAAATAGGCATAGCAATTGGCCTCTCGTAATTTGACAGATATTTCGCTTCGAGTGAGAGCTTCCTCTCGTTCGATCAGACTTTTTCAGCTCGTAGATTGTGCAAGAGAACTTTGAGCGGTGCTAATGAAGACATCAAAAGTGTTGAGAGAGCAACTGGAGAAACGGTGGATGACGAAGAAGAAGATAAAGAGGAAGGAGGAGGAGAAAAATGAAAAGTAGAAGAAGAAGAAGAGGAAGAAGAAGAAGGGAAGGTAGAATGAGAGGGGACGATGTGATGAGGAAGGAGAGGTCCAAGTTCAAAATCACCCACACAATGGCATTGGAGCATTGTCGAGCTGGCCCAGGACCGGATCGTGGCGCTCATAATGGCTTTGTGCCCGCTTCCTGAAAAGAGGCGAGTGTGATCTATGGGACCCCATACCGAATATCGTACCGACTATATGCCCACTACAGTCGTGGAACCAAACGCGTGAAAAGGATTTCACAGAAAATTCGAACACGAAGGATGTTGGCATTTATGGCTGTTCGGTCCGTTTAGCTGCAGATATACCTGTTTCTGCTTATGGACAGATTCTCCTGCTTAAGGCCTGTTCGCAGCATTCACCAATGAACGTCGGCCTCTTTGTGACCGACGCAAAATACTACTCGTGGTCACGCAATTCCGGAATTTCCAGCGGGAACACGAACTGAAACTACACTTATTTTCTAAATTTCCTATACTGACTGCATGAAAGGATTATAACACAAAATTTTGGCCACAAGGTATTTTATATATTAGTGTACATGTATATATATATATACATTCAATAGTTTATACAGAATCTTTAAACCTGGTTAAAATATTAGACTTAAAATGGTGAATAGCGGATTATTGGCGAATATCGTGAAGATGCAAAAGGAGAAGCTGTCAGGAGTCAAAATTTTCAAGAGACTCGTGGAAGTTCTCGCATTGTCAGATCCGTCAGTCACGGCGAATTTGGCGCAGCGAAACTTGAAAGGGTGTCCCTGGTTTACACGAGAAGTGATGGATCGCGTGGCCAGAGGAAAATGCATGTACTTTTACCACAGCAGCATGGCAGCGAAAAGCTGTCGTTTTCTGAATATCCTTCGAGCAAAGGAGATGAAAGCCAGGTAAATCCCGTCAAATGACAGGAACCGGTCGACTAATGTTCCACCATTGTGTCACTCATTGCTCTGACGATCCTCGACCACTATGAACATTCGTAAATCGTCACAGCGTTAAACTTGTATCTCCGCTAAGATTTTAAGCACCTGCTGAAATTGAACAAGATGTAGGATTTCGTAGAAAATTTATAACGTATCGCGCGAACCGTTATAAATTACGGCGATATATCGAGTGGGGGCTGTATATATATAGTTTCTCAGGCTAATCGATGAATATCGGTCGCTAATTAAGACACCGCGGCCACTTAATAAAGACTTGGGTACTGGTGGAAGCGGTTTACGCAACGAGCTGTATGTCATTAGGTGGCAGATTTCGTTTCAGGAAGCATCTCGAGACACCAAAATCGAGAGGAATGGAGACATACACACACACACACACACACATATATATATACGTATACGTACCTGTCGGAGCCCCCTGACTTCCACTCTCGGCCTACGTGGAATCTCCAAACGGATTTATCGAAGAATTTCAAATCCCATAAATCCACGACGAAAGCTGCGCGCAGCTTCAGATAAATATCATTGAACACGCACGCGGTGACTTACGAAGACTCTAAAAATGAATTTATGCGATGGCCCGGGTCTAGCCCTAGCTCTACCTCGCCTTCGCTCGTCTCGACGCGCGACCTACTGGCGAGCAGAACAAAATCCAATAACTGTATTTTACGTAATAATTAGACATCTCGTTATTATACCCTAAGTTAGCCTTAACGCGAGATTTAATTGTCGGATTTAGCGCTAGGATGATTAACACGGGTTGATTTCAAGCTCCACCCAGATTACTTTTCTCGGTGAATAAATTTCATCGAAAATCACCGCGCAGTTATACATACATATGTATATACATGCAGGATAATCGAGCACACAGCGATGCTTCACGCTTTCATTTGCTCCGGTGCGCGCGCGGTAATTTTATTGTTTATTTAGATGTTGCCACGTGTGAACAACGATGAAATCTCATTTTTCATGGTATATACACACGGAACGAGGCTGACGAAATTTTCAGGTCATGACGAATTTCGATGCTTTTCCGATCTCGCCTTGTCGGCCTTCAAAATAACAAAGGATGAAATTCGATTTTCCAGACACTCGTGCTTCGTTTCCCGTCACGGTGTGATCCGGTTTTAGCCGGGGAACCTAGAGAACGTGTCACTTTGCGACAGCAATAAAATGGACCGAGTCGAGTTTGACGCGAGATTATCCGGAAATGTATACTATAAGCAGACTCCCCCCCCCCCTAATTTTTTCACGATTTTTACGAGGAAACCCGACTAAACCTGCGGTGTCAATTCTTACAGCACAAAGTCAAACTAATATATCTATATATATATATATATATATAGTGAAATAAAACTGGAACGAATTTATACGTTCATCAATGATTTTTGAGAAACTCTCAAGAGGAGGGAATGTTATTTTTCACGATTTCGAGGTGGAAAATTTATCTTTTTGGTGGCGATTTCCACGGGGCGATGCAACTCTAATGGAGAGGATTTTTTCGAGCGCGCGTGATTAGAAGCTGTAGGATTCGTCACGATGTGGTTCCTTTGCTGGCCTATCCCGAAAAAGTTGACCGGTCAGCGACGTAATTAGCGCCAGTTCGATCTTTTGTGTTATTCACGGGCCGTCGGGAACGAGATGATTACCGGCTACGGCCCAGGCGTTGCCGGGCCTCTTCGAAAATGAAAAATCGTAGGGCCCTTTTGTGTACCCCGAACAGTGGGCACGCCCCGGCCCCCTACGAACTCACCCGACTCGTTCCGAGATCCTCTAAAGACCCCTGTAACGTCTTTTCTTTTTCCTGTCTACGCACCAACCCCAACCATATACTCTACTTCCCAATAAAAACCTTAAAAAAGCATTCAAATCTATTACAACGTTAACGAAAAATATGCCACGATCCAAGACAGTTATATATATATATACAGTGCATTTAAAATACAGACAAAAATCCGTCATCAATAATAACAATATCGGAGCAAACGAAAATTTGTTTCATGCTTGAAATAAGGAAAAAGAAACTATACATATATAACAAGATTATAAAAGATTCTATTGAATAAAAAGAATATTTTATGCTGCTGCGAGGGCTCGATTAATTCTCAGTACAAGAATGCTTGCTCATTTTCGAGAATGAGATAATACATCGTTTCGAGAGCGAGCTAATTATGATATCATTCTGCGAGGGGCGATAAAAGCAAAGAAAAAGTTAACGCAGCGCGAAACTAACGTAATAATTTGACTTCCACTTGCAGTTTGGCCTGTGAGTTAACTTTCCGGTGGATTAGCGCGAGGGCCAAGGGCATAATGACGAGGACGAGTGGGCAAAGAAGAATCAATTTGAGTTTTTCTTGCGTTGTGCGAAGAAATCTTGGAGAAAGATAGACAGAGAGAAAGATATGAAGCGAGAGAGCAAACACGGAACAAAGGGGTCCAGGGTGACTTGCGAAAGGTGGCTTCTTATACGGACTCGGGGCCTGGCATCCGTGCACTCGGCCTCTTGGGTCCGGGCGGCCCTATTCCTCGTGGAAAAACAATGAAGGCGGCTCTCGATCGGCCAGCACTCACTCCGCATCTGATTCGCCATGAAGCAAACAAGAAATCGACCACGATGGCTTCTGCTCCCGCTCCTGTTTCTCTTCTCTCTGCTACCGACTACCCCCTCCCCCAGCTCCACCACTTTCTCACAACCGCTTATTCCACTCTTTAAACTGCTCAATCCATTTCAACCGTTCCATTCATCAATTCCTTAATAAAGTATTATGCATCGGCCCATCACGAATTATACTTTCAAACTTTCGAATATCCATCTTGCCGAATTTACTTATGTAACTAGCTGTTTTTTCTTACCCTATAACAACATCAACGACTTACAGAGGAGCTTACAAAAGCTTATGTAACTTTAGACTCATCTCCAATTAGTCCTATCCATCTACAATATTAACGTAGTAGGCTAGGATTAATAGATAAGCCAATACGAGATAAATCTCTTCTCCTTCAGCAGCAACAAAAAATATATTAATGTTGAGAAAGCTTATACTCTTTGAAAAAAAGTTTTTTCACCTAGTTGTTTATTAATACTGATGGAGAATCAGCATCCTGTATCTTGTAAAGCCAGACTAAAAACGTGACTCTGCTGCACCTGCTTTAACTTGTGCTCCGCTGCTATCTCCACTTGCGTAATTAACATATCTGACCTATCTATATAAGCTCAACACATAATTTATAATATCGACTATACCAATTTACAAACAAGCTGCATCAAGACAACTACAGTAGCTTTAAATAGGCTGATTACTAACTGTAATAATTGATTAATAAATATTTGTTAGCTGCATCTTTATTACTGATTGGGTTGAAATAAACAGCTTTCATTATTCCAATAAATTTCTTTTTGTTAAGTGTGTATATACTCTCACATAAAATCATGTTTATGTAAATTTCACTTTTTATATACTTTAAAAAAGAATATGTAATTTCCTTAGTATTATCGATTAATTTATGTTATAACAATACTTTGTTTGTCCGTTGTGGATTTTCCAATTCTCAGTCAATAAAGTAGCATTGCGATTTTACCGATTCTCACCCTTCCCACTGTAATACTAATGTACCATGAAGTACCATGACGGGCTAATCACTGGCAATTAGTAGGAGCTTCAAAGGAATGCAATGTTAGAAGCGTCTAGCACGAAAGAACGATCAATCAAAAAGGCGAAAAGCTGTCGAACGTCGTGAGGGAGGAGAGATTGGTTGGAGAACAAAGGATTTGCCGGTTTAAATAGAAGACTGGTACCCGTAGTGGCGAGGCAGCTTATTCGTTTCAGTCAGAAAGTCACCCGAGATTTTGAACCTCCACACAGTAGTTTCTGCCGACTGCTGGTGCCAAGCCGAGTGTGAATTTCAACCTCATGCCTTTCGCTAATTCCTAGATACCTTATCTGGAAATCTCGTTTAGAAGCAAGCTACTAACTCTCGACACCTTTCCAGCGGTAAGCTCAACTTAGACAGCACGGAAGTAACGGGAGCAGAGATAGGGAAAGATATGCCAACTTTTAGAAAAACTCGCAGATCCACAAACGAGATAAGCGAGATCCTTTTTTCAGGACAGCGTGTTTTCAAAATCGTAAACCGTGCGAAACTTATATATTTCAAAGAAACTGGATAAATCTGTATAACAAAGTTTTAACTGCTTTGGCGTGGAAAGATTTACGAATTGTGAAAATATATATAATTTATTAACGTTCATAAACATCCTTAGATTAAATTTACTGTGTCTGATAAGTTATTCTGTATTTATATATACGAATACACAGAAATATATATATATATATATATATATATATATATATGTGGTTGAAAAAAATAAAAGCGTTAAAGAGCCGGAGATTAACAAATATAAGCAAGAGAAGAGATAAGGGGATGAGAAGTCGCAGATTGTTCGTAATGATAGAAGAGGCGGAAGGTGCAGAGGAAGAAAAAAAGGAGAGGGGGAGAGTATCCTTTTTCAGAGCACGATGTTCTGGAAAGTGTCAGGTAGCGTCGTAAATCGTAAGTCATCGGTTTCCTTTAAACGCATACCGCCCCCTGCGGCTTTCCTTGCTTTTGTCTAGAAGCTTTCCACTTTTTTAGCCACCTCCCCCTCCCCCTCTTCTACTCACTCCCAGCTTCCACCTCTCTCACCTTTCTCCGTGAAAAAGTGAAGAGACCTCGAGGGACAAGGTCCTGGAACGTGAACGCGGCAAATGAGGCTGTAAATCTGGCGGCCAGACCCATTATAAGTTTATTACCGAGCTTTCCTCGACGCGCGACACTTCTTCGGGGCGCCTCGCCGCGATAAACCTGTTGCTCTTGCCCGAGTTGCCTCTTCGAGGATGCTGCCCTGCAGGTGGGAAACACCATCCTTAGCCTCGATTCATCCCCCACCACCCAGAGAAATTCATATCTACCATTATAGTTATTCACGCAGATTCCTATATATACCGCGTCTTAAGATTCATAAACCTAACCTAACCAACTTTCTATACGAATCCTCTCATAATTCAATGTCCCGCTAAAAAATTCATTCGAGCTTGTTCATATCCTACAGATCTACTTCAATGCTTATTGCTTTAAACAAGAGAGAGTAAAAAGCTAGTAATAACTTTTAAGCCCCGATTACGTTTATGGATGTTTGAACATTGAATCACGCAACGTATCTGGATTGTTTGATCCAGCTAGGATTAAAATATTTTGTGAGTCTGAGGGCTTTTAATAATACAGACTAGGCTACGGGCATCACTTAACAATTCTATTGGATCTTTCTTCATTGGTACACATCAGAAATTAGATAGCACAACATTATACTACTCCAAACAGATTCGGTCTTCCGAGTCGAGATTAAAGGACACACATACCACATTTAGAGGAATAAACGCTATTCGGATCAGCTTTCCCAAATTCAACAGAAACCACTATTAAAATCAGCCACACCTCTAATTTTAAACGCCAATAAACGATTTAAAGTCCCCTGTACCTATATAGTCTTAATCCTTACAGAAACGTTTTAATTTTGTCAAACTATCAATTTATTATAGTAACAAAATTTATCCGAGTTTTTTGACAATGAGCTTACTTCACAGTAGATAATTATATTTTGGCTGTAAGTTATCTAGGAGTGAAGAAAGAACGTTATACACGCGCGTGTCTGCAGCAGTGAAGTGAAAGAAATTAGTAGAGAGAGGCATTAAGAATTCTTAGGCAATTAGTAGGAGAATCGAGTATTAGTAGGTGGAGAAATAGAGACACCTGGATCGGGCAAACGAGTTCAAGTCGGAAAGAGACGGTTTAATGCGTGGTGTTGATTGGTAGGTGAGGGAGCTGGAGAAAAGGTGAGGATAGAGAAGGATAGAAGAAGAAGAAGAAGAAGAGGACGATACGGTTGGGATCGGCTCTCATCGCATCGTGTCCGGCTGACGAGATAATTTGTTCCTCGTTTCTCGGGATTTCATCCCCGATGACCGAAACTAGCGAGGCTTTGTCGTTTGCCCTACGCCGGGTGAAAAAGAGCGGCGCCTCTTATTATTACAGGCCCACGGACACTTGGGCGTGGGAAAACGCCAGGGATAGTCTCACCCATTTCGCTTTCGGCTGGACACTACCATATTTCCTCAAATCTCCATTACTTCACAGCTCCACTAAAAACATTCCAGTGAATCACTTCGATTCACGCACCAACTTTAATAATATAAAGGTTATATCGATCCTGCTAATTTATTACTTAACCTTTTAATTTTTCTTTCTATTATTTTGTCTAATAAATCTTATACTCGCCTCTTGTCTGGTTTGTAAGAACTGATTCTACTATAAATTTTTCTGTGTTTTGAATAACAATTATTAAAGAAAATTTATCAATGAATTTGTACTGCGTAATTGAGGTCTTAATATAGAATTGTGTAAAAAAGTACAGTATCTGATTTAGACAGTTGTATAGTTTTCATGTAAAAAGGTGAAGAACGATTCGTAAATATTGAAGCAAACTGTCATTATTGCTATATTAGGTGGTGTATCGGTTACAGCAGTTTATCGGGAGGCTTGTGCCGACTCGGCAATCATTCTGGTGCTTGTTAGCGAATAACTGAGATTCCGGGAGACTGGCAGCACGTGCAGGCACGAGATTCAGCTCCGGTACAAGTTGGCGGGTCCCGTTTTCACACTAAATCCCAATCAGCCGGTTAGAAATGGAACCCAGATAACGAGGACCGTTTTACGAGACCCTTCCCTGCCATCTCATATAATACCCTAAGTCAATTTCCAAGTAAATTCGTCATTAAGATAAAATCTAAGAATAAATTTCAGAAAAACCTTTTATATATCGTAACAGTTCTTCCTCGATTAACCATGCAGAGTCTTCAGTTACAAAATAAAAGTACTTATTACCTACACCCATATAAATGCTATGACTGTATAGTACTTTCGAACGAATGACAAAGATCGGATCTATTCTCTTGGATATATTTAAAATTAAACATTGGAGAATCCGTAAAAATGAAGGAGACCACGGAAAAGTATTTGGTTTGCGTCGTACTGACCGTTTGGCGAACGGTGAGTGGAAGTTAAAGTATCGAATGCCTTAGCATTGAAGGGAAGAGTGGGTTTGCGTGGAGCAGGGAGGATGGAAGGTTGCCCTTCCATTTCTTGCTGGAAGTGAGAAAGATGGGAGAGAAGAGGAAAGAGAGGCGTATAATCCTACCTTGGATATGAGGAAGGGGGAGGGGAGGCAGAAGATGCGGAAAAGGAGAGAGACAGAAGCGGGTAAAGAAAGTATAAGATAAAGAGGGAGTAGATTGGAGCCTCCCTTTTTTAAATGAAAGCTAACGGAAAGCGTGCACATCGAGAGAGATAGATGAAGAAGTAGAGGGAGGGAGAGAGGGGGTCGAAAGGTGGACGAGGATGAAAAATAAGCGAGTGGTAGGATGAGCTCTTCCCTTCTTCTATGAACTGGAAGAAAGCAGAAGAGGTTGAAGGAAGGAAGAAGATAGAGCAAAAAGCAAGATCCATGGGGTGAGTAACTTCCTCTCCTCGTGGTAGTAAGGAAAGGAGATAAGAAGTCGAAGAGAGAGAGAGAGAGAGAGAAAGAGCGAGGAGAGGAGAATAAGAGAGGGGGTGGAAGACGAGAAAAAGGAGGAATGGCGCTGGGAGCAGAGGTGGCGCGAGGCCGACAGGTTGGTCCGTTCGCCACCCGGGGGCGCCCCGAGGTGGCCCCTGCTCGCACGCCTTGCCCTCAATAAGGACAGCGCTATCTTACACCTGCACCATCGACAAGGATAACCTCAGCTATGAGAAACATGGTGGCCTCGCCCCACGCGAAGACCCCCCCAACACGTTCGGGCCCTAGAACTTCCGATACCGACAAACCTGCCGACAGTTTCGACCCTTGGACACTACATCTCTTCTCTTATGCTGCACTGCCTTATTCCTCACCTTCGCTATTGCAATTTTGTTTCTTCCATCTCGTCGTACACTAGATCCTAGTACATAATATAAAAATACTATTTCTATTCATTCTTTATTACTTCAACATCTATTCTATTATATTTAATTCTCGATAAAATTATATAAAACTTGACTGGTAATTTTCTTTGCACAAATAACTCCAATGCCATGCCAGTTAATTGCTGTATTAAAAAGCTACATGTTTATAATTTTGATAAATAGAAATAAAGAGAATTACAAATATAGAATAGAAATTCTTTAGCTTGATGGATTAATTGGAATTGAGGTGATTAGAGAGTCGTAGACTGAGATTGAAAGAAGAACAAAGTTTAAACTGGATTCCAGAGATGGTCGGTTAGTTAGGAGCCGAGAAATAACACGTTCTCAGGTGGCGAGATCAAAACGTCAAGTAGTTTAAATCGGGAGGGTCGACAGAATTCATCGAAAGTGACCGAAGGAGGTAGAGGGGGCGACGTGTAGAGAGATAGAGGAGTAGGGGAAAAGTCCATCGGTCCTTTATTTATTTATCTTTCTTTCAATCATTTGACCGCCGCCGCGTCTCTTTGTTCATTCCGCCTTTACTACGAAATCCTCTCGAGGTCCTATTTACATCCAACATAGGCTAGCTGTTCCTAATACCGAGATCATTTCCTTTTCAATTTACCAGCAGCAACCAATTTCTCTTTAATTCCTCCCTGTAGCTTTGCTTTAAAAGTTAAATTCACAAACTTGTTCGTTCTCAACAATTAATTGAGAAAAAAATAATAGTTAATATAAATAATTTACAATTATGTATACTCGTGGCTATTCTGTTAAACGCGTTAGAAATAATCCATTTATTCCCCCCTTTGTAGAAAAATCCGTTTAAATATAGGATAGCTGTCGATTGAGACAACAAGAATGAAATCGATTTTAGTGTTTTCTTATTTTTAACTTAGTAAATGGCCCTCTCCTTCGAAGCAAACGATCGGCTAGCACCCCGTGTGTCGGCACAGGCGGCTCCTTTCTTACCTGATGATCGCGCTCTGGCCTCAGCAGCTCCACACGCATCCTAATACTCGATGGCACGAAGGGGGTACCGGAGGGGGCGACAGTTAATGAGCTCGAACCACGGGGGGCTCGCAAACGGACCCCGATCACCTCCTCGTCTTTCCAAGAAGTCACCGACCAAAATCCACCAACAAGTAACTCGCGGCGAACGAAAAGTCACCATGCACACCTTAAATTTTACTCGTAGTCAAAATGTTTTCGTTAATAGTCGACCGAGTACAAATTTGTCATGTTTATTTCACGCGTCGTCCCTGAAAATTACAAGATAGCTATATACATATAGGACGTGGCACGGTTGAAGCGGTGAAATATAATAAAGTTCTGTACGGTGGCATCTGCGTCGACTCATGCCGTTTAAGGGCATGCGCCTGCCCATTATCCCATTATGAGAAAAATGTTTCGTGCGGCTACTGTCTTCGGGAATGCTTCGTCATTGGAATTCAAAGGGAAAGAATTGTTGGAAGTTTGCTGTTCACTCCTGGCATTGAGATATCTACGAGTCCGCACGCGATTCCTGAAGCTTATGCTATACAGTATAAATGTACAACGGTAACACTAGGTGGTAGAGCGTGTGCCGTAAGATCTCGAAACGAGCAAGAAAAAATGGCCCCCGTTGTGTTCTTTTGAATGAAGAAACGCGTCGGACCGTCCGAATTTAACATAAAGAAAAATCACGTTGGTATCAAGAGCGAGGAATAATAATGAGAAAGGAAGGAAAATCGGTGAACAGTCCGATATGAAATGGATAACGTATATATAAGCTAAACGTGTGTGTGTGTGTGTGTGTGTGTGTAAGAAGAAAATGTAAATACAAGAAATGAGAAATAAAGTGAAATTTCCGAACAGAAGATATTGAGGAGTGGTGCAAGTTGGAAAGAGAAGGTTATGTAGAGGAGGGGGGGGGGATGGTTGGAGAAGAAGAGGAGAAATAGAGGGGGATTGCGAGGGAAGGTTGCATGAGAGTGGACCGGAGAGTGGGATTCCTGTAGCCAACAGGTATCGGTTAAACCTCATTGGCTCGGCCCATTCCCCCACTCTTCAGACCTAAAGGGTTTCAATCCTCCCTTCACAGCAACACAGAGCAAGCGGCATCATCAGCAATCAGCATTCGCTTTCTTCTTCTTCTTCTCCTTCTCCTTCTCCTTCTCCTTCTGCACCTTCTTCTCCTTCTCTTCTTCTACTTCTTCACTCGAAAATAGCTCGCTTGCGAATCCTCACTTGGGAAACAAACCCAATCCTTTTCTTTGCCTTATCAGGTGCTTACCCTTTTCGCTTTTGCTTCCACGAATCATTCATCTTGATCAAGTTGCACAACAAGAAATGCTCTGCTAATCATTTTAAATCTATGAGTTAAAGTATCCTAATCACTCATATCAGCTTCTTTTCCACCATCCTTTATCTCACGTTGAATAATTATCACTCGGCTACCTATACTGACACCCGATTCTTTGATCAATTACATTCAAAATACTAGCTTCTTCTTCCAGGTTTTTTAAAATATTTATTAAATTCTGTCAAGTCTTAAGCGATAAACTTCTATGTTACGCGCATGGGCTATAATTGGGAATTGGTCGAGCCTTTTTATTTGTTAGGCTTTATAGTGTAAGCGTGGCTGTTCGGATTAACGAGCTCGTTGTTACAGCTTTCTAAAGGCGAGCTTTATCGTAACACGCGTCCTCTTCTTGTTTACACGAGATTACATTGCTGGTATAAAGTGAGGCAACCGTTTCTTGCACTTGCCCGTCTATATATCCATCGGAATCGCTAATTTAACTAACTATTTTCATACTGTACTATAAACCTTTGGTTTTATTTTTATACAAATGGAAAATCACAAGAGTTCACAAAAATGCTGAAGCATGCGTATAAAAAAAGAGGAAAAGAAATGTTCGCGATATAAAATTCATTATAGTATCAAAAAATAAGGGTACAGGGTATTTTCATAAATTCCTTATATATATATATATATATATATATATATATATATATACCCTGCGCAGGATGGTTTTTTTCCTGATCCCTTTTTTGGAGGGGGTGGTAGGATTTAACAAGAATGCTAATTTTAGCGAAAAGTATAAATCGACTGGACACCGATTAGCATAGAAAACGTCTTAATCGAAGAATATCTTGAAATATCGAATGGAGTGGGAAGGAAATTTTTTAGGAGGTTCGGATGAATCGGCGGGTGTCGTTGATGACACTCACCGTCAGAAGGTCCCAATTAAATCGGCGTGGTTCCGAAACGAGCGGGTCCTAAACGAGAAATCCCCTTGGGCCTTTGGCAAGTTCCGGAGCTGTTGTTTCGCAAGCTGATTGGCCGACGGAGGCCTGATTACGCGGCCTTACCTCGCTCAACCGTTATTAGGGCCGGGGGGAAAACAGGGGGTAGTCGCTAAAACCAACAAAATTATAAGCGGCCCATGCTGTTTATAGCAGATTCAAACCGAGCGCGTCAGAGTTTCGACCGAACAACAGCAAGAGCTTCGGGAGTAAATCGCTTGACGCACAGAAAAAAACTTAAGTAGAATATTCTCGTACAATAAGAGTATTATGTGCCTGAGCACACAACTAGTATACATCTTCTGCAACAAAAAAATAACACAATAATTCGGTATATAAGCCAGTGGATACGTAATACTTCGGAAGAGAGAAGAAATTATATATAAACATTTTCAAGGTTGCACAATGATTTGTAGGGGATGATGCAAACAGAGATATTATCTCGGTTTTGCAGCACGTAGGAGGAGACGAGCCTGCGAAAGGGGCGGATTCAATGGAGGTGGAAGAAGAAGAGGAATAAGATGAGGAGGAGGAAATGGTGACTGCGAGGTGGTAAAGTGAGAGAGGAGACACGAAGAACGACGACAGGCTGAACGACGAGGCGAGACGCGCAGGAATGGCAACTGGCAAGTTGGCAACTGGCAAGTCGTCGAGGTAAGCCAGGACAAGCGCAACGGACCGCGACGGCTAGTTAATGGCTCTATGCACTTCATCCCTCTCATGCCCTGGTGATTATCGAAGCCTTCATCGCCCGCGCGCACTGCTTTCTCGCCTCTTTCAAGGTCGACCAGCCAGCATCCAGTACTGCATCGCTGATGCCCCCCCCCCTCCTCCCGCTACACCCCTCTCTCTCTCTCTCTCTCTCTCTCTCTCTCACTCGCCCACCCTTCTAAAAGCTACCGTCCCATCAGCAGCTCCCATGATGGATGCGACGACCACGTGATTATTCTCTTTCCGTGTGGCCTCTTCAACACCCGATACCTCTATACCGCTCAAATCAGTCAAATCCTCGCTAAACAATATTCTCCATCCTACATTCATCCCCTCTCATCTAGGTTTCACCTTATTGCTTTTTCTAGCCAGTAATTATTATACTTTATTTCTGTTTTCAATATGCTTTTGAACACTTTATATTCATCTGGGAGATCTTTTTGCTAATGAAAACGGTAAAATGAGTTTCGTGAGAATCTGCCGGACGTGAAATAACAAGGTAGAATTTTGCCAGTCGTATATTCAACTGGCGTTCTAACTTTGCCATTTGTTCCATAACGGACGAAACTGAGCAAACGATTGGAGATTTTCAGGGCACTCGCTGCAGGGAGTGTTGCACATGTGCCAGTGGTGCGGATACGCGAAACCGGAGAGGAGCGCAAACTTGAAGAAAGGCACGCTGACAGAGGTCGAAACATACGTCGTCGGTCTCTCTGATTTTTCCTGCCTCTTGTGACACGCACTACCGCCATACGAACCTGTGCTCTCTCAAAACCCAATACTAGAAAAACACTCGAAAATGAAAAGTCTGCTTTGACGTCTGGCACCGGAAGCCATACTTTTTATAACCGTGACAATTCAAGTGTCGATTGAAAGATTATTAGCAGATCTGGACTACAATATTTTGCCCACTAGAAAACATCGGTTTTTTCGCCTCCGAACCACTACGATAACCATACTTCGTTGGCTTATGCTGCAGACGATCGTCTTATGTTTCACTCATACTTTTTTCCTACAAAAATTTCAATAGTGGTATTATCAAGTTATTTCGATTGAGACAAAAACTTCTCGCACGTCAATTATACAAGTACCTAAATCTGAGAAGAAGCAAGTGCAGACTAATTAATTATAACCAACTTAACAGCTCTATCGAAGAGTCCTTAGTAAAATGTTATTAATACTGGTGCATATATTTTTCATCCTGTTTTGTTTAAATTTAAATAATTTAAATAGTCTTTGGTCAAAATTGATAAAAAACGAACGAATACATCTCTGCAGACCTTACAAGAGTAAAGCTTACATTTTTAGAAATGAAAATGCAGGGAGTATTGAGAATATACTGCGCAGTACAATGAGACAGAGGAGAAGCATGCAAACGTCAATTAACAAAGACAGTAAGTGAATTCGCAAATTGTCATCGAAGTAAGATGCGTTTAGCGAGCCTATTTCCGTCTTTATTGCTCCTGTAGTTTGTAGGAAAAAGTAGGAGGGAAGAAGAGGTATAGGGAAAGAGAGAGATAGAGTATAGAATTGAGAGGTGGGAGTCAGCAGAGCCGGCTGGTGCTAGTTGAGTTGTCGAGCTGACACGCGTTCTCCCTCTTCCGACCCTCTCAACTTTCTCTCTCCCTCCGTCAGCCTCTCTCACTACCAGTTTCCTGCCTACTCTTCCTCCTCTCAGGCCAGAATCCGTCCTTTTCTGCCCCTCTCGATCAACAGTTTCTTCCCTCTCTTTTCATCTTTCAACCATCTCTGTCCCGCTCCCTCTCTCCCTCTCATTTCCTCTCTCTCTCTCTCTCTCTCTCTCTCTCTCACCCAATCAGACCTCATCCATCCTTTTCTATCCATCGTAAAACCTTCTCTCTACCTCCTCCCCCCAATCCTTTTGAAAAAATTTATCTTTATTAGACACCATGCATTTCTCTTCGCTTCTGCAACAATTGACTTTTCTGCTCAATTTTATTATATTAATCATGTTGGAAGATCCTTGACTTACCTGTTTTGCTTGTTTCTTGCAGAAAGCCTAGACTCGATTCCCAACATCGCGCTTATCCAATTCTCAATAGCTACTTTTTCCACGAAGGAGTGGTGATTTTGCAGTTTCAAAAGAATTTCAAACAGCTCCACGGCTATTGTTTTGTGGGCTTTAGAGGAAAGATTGATTTTTGTCCGATTATCATCGGGGATTTCTCGAGGCTCTATGAAGATGCTTTGCTTCCTTCCCTCGGTGTTCCCCACCAGCTGCTGTCCCCTCCACATTGGTAGGGGCGTCCCTCGCTCCCTCTCGCTCCTATTTTGAGTTTTCTCGAACGTGTCCCAGCCTCTTCGTCGCACGCCCATCGCGTAAGACGGAAAAAGAGGAGAAAGAGAGAGAGAGAGAGAGAGAGAGAAAGAGCGCGCGCGCGAGAGGGAGAAAGAGAGGGAGAGAGATGGGAGAGAGTTGCTGCGGAGAACTCTCGTGTGCTCCGACAGTCCGACTCTCTCAGTACCGCCATACCCGCCAAAGCATAAGCACCGTATGACACACGACTAATTTTTCTCCCAAAACCACGCTACACCCTAACACCCCAACAAATTTAGCCCCGAACATCCCCGATCGGTAATCGCGCCCCAGGATTTCACTAATGGATTAAATCATCGGCCAGGATTATACCGTTGTGTCTTCTAAAAGTGACATTTCTGAACTCTGCTACTCAATCGTGTCACGAGGACTGTGCTCTGTTTTATGGTGGACAGCTTACAATGCTGTATATTCTTTCCAAACAGTTGTAAAATAATAGTGAGTAGAGTGAATCAGACAATCCTCCATGGAATTGTAGTGAACAAGTGATAAACTGTGCACGTGGGGAACACCCGACGTTTGTCGCATCGAGTTGACACTCGCTTTCATAAAAAAAAAAAACCAACTTGTACCACAAGTGCACATGCATATTTTCCGTCAAGAGATTAACAGTTGGTGATGTGAGATCATAAAGTGGATCATTCTTTGACGGGAATGGATAGAATGTCTTACGGTCATAGAAAAGATATCGTATACATTTAACTACACAAAGTGATCTTGAAGAAGAATCTCTCGCGAAACATTCGCGACAAAGTGGTCCAAGCAGATCCAGCTGAAATCGTTGAAATCCTGGAAGATTTGAAGCGAGGACCCAAAGAGTTCTCGCAGAGATTTCGAAGTGCCCGCCGACGGCAGCCACGGAGACCGACTGCTGCTCTCAGACCACGAAGATATCGACGTGGAGAGCATCGACAGTCCAAGGAACAGTATTGACAAATGTTCAGGATTACACGAGATCTGTCAGCCAGCTTTCGAAAGTGGTAGTTTTTCCAAAAGGAGTTTGGGAACCTCGTCGGAGACCGAATCGTCCAAAGAGGATCGGTGTGGTTCAGCAGTGTTCAAGGGACATTCCGATTGGTCTACGGCTCAATCGCGACATTGGGCAGCTTATCATCCAGAGGAGCTAGGGTCCAGAAGTAATTGGGGCGAGATCAGAGAGTCAGAAGCCGGTAAAACTTGGAGATTCCTAAGAGATCTCGAAAGTTACGGTGAATTGGGGTACTATGAGCGCGATTGTGGAACTTCGCGGTGTCAGGCAGGATCTTCCCTGATCCTGGACGAGGGTGCGAGGATTCTCGCGCATTGTTTTGGGTTTACGGGTGGTACGAGCAACGCGAAGATGCCCGAAAAGGAGGTGGCTTATCATCAGGAGGCTTTTTCCCTCTTGCCGCCTCCGCCACCCCCTCACCACCCCCATTCAGCTTTTCACGCTGCGTTTCACCCTCACGCGCATCCGCCGCCTCCTCCGCCGTTCCACCCCCATCATGGACCGCCACCACCTCCGCATCCTGCGGCCGCGGCTGCCGCCGCCTGGGAACATCACGCGGCCGCTGCTGCTGCCGCAGCTGCGGCTGCTGCAGCCTTTCACGCCCCGCCACCTCACCCGTAAGTTTTTCCATCTTTATAAAATCAAGTCAAACGGTTTACCGTCTTACCGAGTCACAGTATTCGTCTTGTGTTATACATTACTTATTGAATCACGCGTCAACTGTAATCCATTTACTTAAATTTCATTAACACTGTACCGATATTTATTCTCAACTATTGTAATAAATAGTTAAATAGATTAAAAAAATTTTTGTCTCAGTTTAATATACGGCGTTTATGTTGAAATTTAATTGTCGATAAAGAAGATTCATTCAAGATTCTATTCAACGTACAGTCAGTCGCCGTTATTTCTATGTTACGCGATTAGAATCACGGTGCGATCTCGATAGTGATTAGCTGCTTATCGATTGGAGAAACCATCAAACGCAGTCGAGATCGCCGCTCGATGATCGCGTATTTTTGTTTTCTACTTCAATCGGGATAAGTCGAACCTCAGCTGTGCATTTTCACGTCCGCGAACACGAGATCCGTGCACTCGCACGCGAGTCAAGATTGGCTTTTCAACGAACCGGCAATGTCCAAGCAGCTTGAGCGATGACGCTAATTGAACGCTTTCCAAAGTACCAACCGTATACCTTATTCACGACTCACGTTACATCAGACGCTCGATCGCATGATTTACTCACGGAAGAGCGACAATTATACTTGCATACCGGCCTTTATCACCAAAACAACGGATTATTAATTCAACGTAGCGCGCTACTATATATATATACATTAACATAATTACACATGCACCGATCTACGCCCACACTCGATTTCAGCGTTGAAACGGCAACTGATCGACGAATCTTGAAGATCATTAGTCTTTTGATAAATTTCTCAACTTTCCGTGAGTTTTGAAAAATTATTTCTGCTAAGGTACAGTAGACATCGAGGGTTTTTCATGAAAATAAAGATTAGAGAGGGAGAGAGAGAGAGAGAGAGAGTACAAGGTTCCGTTTGGTTTGAATATTATTCAAATAGGAAACTTTTTTGTCGCTCCTCTTGAAGCCAGGAACGATGCAGGTGTTCCTGGCGCTAATTACCGCTGCATCAAGTGTATACCTACGTCAGTCCAATTAGGCATCTAATAATCGCGCGTGAAGCCCGTTATTAATGCCTTCGCACCGATCATAAGTACTAGGCCGGCAATGGTGTAACAAGGAAGAATCGATTTTCCTCGCAAAGATCGAAAAAAATCATGCTCCAGCGAGCACGATTAAATTCCGGCGTTGAAGATTATTGCTTTATAAAAGCCAGACATGTTGCTTGGCGCCTGCGGCTACCCTCGCTGAGGTTAAGATCTTCATCGCACTTCCTGCGGTTGAAGCTACTCCATCAGAGCAACTTCAATCTTTGTATTTCAAATTTACCTTGGCCGCTGGAAGTGCCTCGTTACAATTTTTACATCCTCCATATACCACCCGTCTCGTAACTCTGCAAACTCCCACGAAACCCTCTAAACCAAAATCGAATTTCGCTTTATAAATATATGCTTTCGCTAATATTGAAAATACAGTTGAATATCGAAATAAATAATTATCTCGTTTCTGCATAAATGTTCAGTTTTGTTATATCAACAATTTATCTTCTCTTTGGGAAACGTATTGGACAATTAGTTTTTGGTAAATTCTTCTTCGTTCTAAATATGCAAATGTATGTTAAAGCCTTTGAATTTCAAGATGTTATACGATCAGCATTTCTTTGTTATTAGATTAGACGTTGTTTTTGCTTCCGAGAAGTTTTAATGTGAGGAAAACGAGGAAGGAAATGGGAGGGGAAAGGAAGGAAGCGCGTGCGCCACTTGTCCAATCTGCCACATAAGTTGGGGTGAGTTTACGACGTTTTGCAGCAAGGGATCGCTGTAAAACCACGAGGCAGTCGTAAAGAGAGACTCGCGCGCGATTCTCGTCTCGTGAATTAGACTCACGCCGGTGCCACGCCGATTTTCAGGGCATCTACGGGGGTTTCGAGCCGGGATTTCTTCTTCCTCCCTCGAACTCTTTTTATCCACGCCGACCTCACGTCCATTTAGACGCTTGAACCGCGGAATTTACTGGCTTGCCAACGCGTTTATAGCGCGCCGCTTCCACTAAACTCCAGCGGCCATCTTCCTTCACGAACCAACCCGGCAGAATTCTCCCTCTACCCCCTCCTCCTTCTTTCTTTCTCTTCAGCTATTCTTCCTCCAAAACCGAGACGGTACCTCGCCTCTGCTCATCCATCGAATATATTCTCACTTGCAAACGCAGTTATATCGACAAGAAATCACAATGTAACACAAATAATTAGTAGGTCATTTTTTTAACGCAAAATTATAGAGAGATATAGTCTCAGCTGTCAACCAATACGATTGAACGTGGAGAAAAAACTGGAAATCGGAGCAGGCGTTAAATTTGCGCGACAGGCGTGCATCGTCCATGCACCTTGGCGAATATATATTTTCGTCTTGCGAATAGACACACCATCGTATATTTCTGCACGATCTTCATTATCGCGAGATCCTTCAACGCATTCAACTGCTAAGAGCACTGCGTTGATACTTGCGTCAAAGACAAATTGCTAAAACATGTCAGTTGTACAATTTACTTTATACTACAATGTACAAGAATTACTGCCTCTGATGACGGTGGGCAAGTTTTCATGACGAATTTCAATGATCTAACGAAAAGGTTGTTTATACCGATTGTTAACCCTTTGTACTCGAAGCACACTTCTCACACAGGCACTGTTAAAGCTTGGCTTTATACTCGAAGTGAATTTCTCAAGTTCACCAATAATATACTGCACCGAAGATCAAGCCATTGCAATTCACAGTTAAATTTTAAATGTAAAGTTTACCTTGAAATAAATCAAACATTTCACAGGCAGATAGAACAAGTAGAGTCGTAGCTGCTAAAAGCTTTGAGCGAGAAATAGTCAGAGTCCAAATAAGGATGGAAAATTGAGCGAATATACCATTTGAATTAATATTTCGATCGACGATGAGTCCTGAACTCTCCAGAATTTTTAAAGATAAAACAGCAGTTTCTTAAAGTGTTTATGTAGTTCATGATAAACAGCGACGACTAATATATTGTCGAGCAAGTTGCGCTTGTCAAGGAGCAAAGCGCGTGGAATACCAGCATGGCTGGTAGCTGCGAACATCGTTTGTTTTCACGCTAACAACCGACAGCCCGCATGAACCCCCCTCTTTTTTCTTACTCACTCTCTCTCTCTCTCTCTCTCTCTCTCTAGCTTACACCCTCTTGCTTCTCACCAAAGCAATGAAAAAGATTCATCAATAGAATGATGAAAGACGATCGTTCTATCCTATTGTTTGAGCTTCCAAGCCCAGATTTCCTCCCACGCGATCATCCCTTCCATAGATCCACGCTTCGCTATCGAAAAGGAATGAAAAATTTATCAAACTTTAACGAGAGAATTCATTCCTCGAAATTCGCGAAATATCGAATCAATTTAACCGAAAGAAAAAGGTCTATTCTTTTGGATTCGTTCGCAAAGGAGAAAGAAAATATTTGAGTGCGAGGGGGGGATCCATTATTCGGCTTGGTGCGATATTCCTCACGTAGCCGATATATAGCAGGAGGTGGATGCAGGAACGAAGGTCGATTTGTCATCACGCACCATCGCGATTTCACCCTGCGGGGGTTTCTCTCTCTCTCTCTCTCTCTCTCTCGAAAGGAGACGTTTCCCTTATCCCCTTTCTTTGAATTATGTCATGCAAAAAATTGCTCTCCCCTTGTCGGATGTTATTTTCCATAATTCATATTTCTCGCACTCGAGTATTCTTAAATAAAGTGTCGAATAATTCCTATAGAGTTACGAAGATCGTTAGAGTAACAAAAATAATTGAACGAATAGAAGATTTCATAATGTCTCCTGTGTGGTAAAATCCTATAAAGATGGTATTTTTATACTGTTTTGCAAGAGGATTGCGATTAAAGCGTTGGGGGGAGAGAGGGTAGATAAAAGGAGGATAATTTTAGTAGTGTTTTGAATTTGCCGATCTCGTTGGCATTGGTTGGGAAAGAATATGTGCAATGAGGGAGGGGAAAGAGGGAGGGTTTGTGTTGGCGAGTGAATTTCTCGTCTCGCGTTTCGCGCTCGCAAGTTGCTATCGCGACGCATCGTTTCTCGCGGGGTTCCTCCTCAGGTATCGTGTGTCTCCCAAACGTACACCAGCACCGAGTACAACACGCCCGCGGGGCGTTATGAATGTGCGGAATTTATCAATGGACGACGCACCAATGATAAATCGCGCTCGCTCGCAGGATCGTATCGTACGTGCAAGGCTTTCTATTCCATCTGAAACGAACACGAAACCTCGCGAGAGCCACGGGACGACAGGCATTCGATAATAAAGCCAAAGCCTGCCATCTATACCAACAATAATTTTTGTAACGAAAAATGTGCAAATAATGAGAATTTCACTTGCACTTTTAAACGAGAAAATCGAATGCATTCGGGAATTAAATTGTGAGAGTTTGTAAAAGGTGATAATGATTCATGGGTATAAATGATTTCTCTAGTGTAATTCCCTTAATCGTTAGAGAAAAACCAAACTGCACGGTTAGGCCATTTAAATACGAGGCTTGCGTACGTATACCAGTCATGCATGCGACACTTGGGAACTCTGGAACGATCTAATCGACTTAACGAGACAATTAGCAGATGGCACTGCCCGATAATACGATTTGTTTTCTTTCCTTCCCATACCCTGAGATCAGCCTACTTGGTAAATAAGCAATTGTACGCAAAACCTCGCTAAGCTCTCGTTAAGGCCTCGAGAAGAAAAATTAATTTTTATCTCTTTCCCAGCATTTATATTTTAATCACCTGAGTTGAGAAAAGTATGACCTATACAAATATGATATTGTATTTGTTTTTACTGAATCAGATCAAAAATAAAATCTAATGGTTGATACAATGAATTTAGCTCTGCAAGTTTAGTTCGAAATAATTGGAGCTCATATTTTTACTTGGTTAATTATTTTTATTAATGTGAAGATTAAATTGCAACATTTGTTGTCTTATCCTTCAGACGTTATTATTGTTACTAGTGTAGAAATTGTTGCTTCAACGAGAACAATCCTCTACTACGTTAGCATATACTATAGATAGGTTTCTCAGGTCTCGCGTTTGAACGCTTATTCAAATCAAAGGAAAATAGTAATCGTATAGCAACGATGACGTAGTATCGAATATACACGAGAGACTCCAATAATATACATTAGCATTTGCTTCTGTTAAAATCACTGCTGCCACTTTGCTCGTATATAAAGTTTAGTTTAGGATGAACACGTTGACTTGTCAATCAAGCGATACAAAAAATGGAAGGAGCTGCAGGTATTAAAGTATCTGCTCGCGATATTTTTCTGGCTACAGGATTATCGTGGATGCCGAAGCTCTCGTTACCACAAAGAAAACGATGATCCGCGCTTTCTGAGACAACAACGCGTCTATTTCACGATGCACCTTCCACGAAAGCAGGAAAGGGGGCAAGAAAACATCGTAGGGAATAGGCACCTATCCCGTGGGAGTTACTGCCAAAAGAAAAACAAAAACACTCTTGTAGTCAATATCTGATTAAAGTAACAGAAAATAAGCAGTGTCTTTTTTCGCTCGGAAGAGATTATTTTTTTCAATTCTCGGAAACAATATTGAAAATTATAAATATAGCACAGAAAAACATCGAGTGATGCTAAACGAAGATTTGCAAACTTCTATCTTGATTTTGAAACGGAAGTATTCCCACGTAAACAATTATTGGCTCGGAAAGAGCGAGTTGAGTTCGCATAAAATCTCATAATGTTCTTGTCCAAATAAACGCAGGTTATGACAATGTTATGGTGTTTGGAAGTTTACCACTCCTAGAGAACTCAAACGTGTTAAAGGTAGACTAATAAAGCCATCTCGTCGGTTTCCTTTGTCTCATAATCCGATTTTCGACCGTTTGTGTCGTGTATCCTTAACGCAAACACGACAAGACTAAAAAATCTTGATAGTAAATCAGATTCGTCGCGTCCGATGTTAATATGCTGGTTATATGGCAAACAAAATTATTGTAAAACGCAGTTTTGCAGTTTTTTTTTTTTTTTTTATAAGAAACAAAAGAAATATGGTTTTTAGAACTCTTTAAGCATTCTAAAGATATTTTCTCATACCATGAGTGTAGAAAAAGGACTCATTTCTTTTCTCATAAAACAAAAGAACTCTTCTTATTAGTCCCGAAGTCTCATGGTAATTAATTACATTCCTAAAATTGTGTGTGCTATTTCTCTTCATGTTTTGAGTCAAGTGCCTCATAAACTATATAAATTTTCTGCATCTTTATCAAGAATTAACGCGAATTTTTAACGATAAATTTTGGTCACATGTATATTGACTGAAACAAATATATACCAACTTTATAAGATTGGATGGTTGCGTAAAATTAATTTAATTTAATGTATACTGGACAGAATTCTACGTGTTACAAGTAAGACTCTGAGGAATTATATAAATATACAATCCATAGATTATGTGAAATAATTATTTTGGAGAATTTGTCTTTAAGAGAGATACCAGGCAATATGAAGCAATACCGGATGATAAAAGTAAACCATGATTTTTGTTGATCTCGACTGGAAGTGAAGAAGTAAACGCAAGGGTGAAAAAAACACAAAATTAAGAATGGAGTGGATCGTGAGAACACAGAACTTGCAGAAGGAAACGCGAGGGAATCATCCAAGAGAGCGAGAAACTTCCAAGAATCGGTGTAAAGATAACCACTCTATTGGCGAACGCGCGCGCACCCTCGGTCGTAATCTCCCATTCTTTCATTCAAGCCACGATTACTGTCCACTGTCAAGTTAACCGTCAAACTAACTGCTTCTAATGACAGCAATCGGAAACCGCGCGAAAATCGTAAACCGATTTCCTTTTCCCCAGTCCGTCTTCTTCATCGCCTTCTTATTCTACTCATTAACACCGTCCTTTTCCTACCGTCTGTAATTTACCTCCGGCCCGCCTTCCAAAGTACTCGTTCGGTTTTGCAGAAGAAGATCTTTAAATGCGAAAACACCAATCAGGACGATGGACAGAAAAGAAATTCAATAAAAAATAAACGATTGGTTTTACCTGTACAAATTGAATTATTATACGATATATATAGTGATGCGAAGGCTTCATTCTTCGGCTTGTCTTTGTGTTTTCGCAAAAACAGCTGCTGGTATATTATACAGAAAATGTGTAAGAAGTGCTTATTAGAAAGGTAGTCGTTTTATTGGTCAGTGTCCTGGTCAACGCTGTCATTAAGTATGGCGGCAATCACGTGCTGCTCGGTTCCTATCCACCCGTGCATACTAATACCAAGACACAGTGACATTAAGTTGAGAACGTATATATGTAGCAATGCATATGCATTCTGTAAGTGTTATCTATCGACAATTTTTGTCATTTTGGATGGACTTTTATTATATACCTACATCTACTGCAAATTCTTATTCGATTGTTCGAGTTCTTATATATATATATATGTATATCCGCACAGAGCGAATATACCGCGCATATACCACTCATCAGCACGTATATTCTCATAACGATCGAAGAGTGCAAAATTCAAGTAGAATTTGGATCAATGAAACGTTCGATGAAAATTCTTTGAATATACAAATTCTAAATGAATAATTTGTCAAAGAGATTACAACTATATACATCTCTCTTACGCGCGCACGTATACGTGTAATCGAAGGTCTTATCGAACGGTTTTCTTCGCATCTTATCCATCACTAACAGGATTAAAAAATGCGATAGTGCATTCACGGTCCACGAGCATGGGCTGGGGTTTCTAGTCGTCGTGCAGGATTTATTCGCGCATGCAAATTCTCTGCGGCTCTCGCTCAACGAAAAATAGCGTAAAATCGAGCAGGCCTTTAATCCCGCAGATTTTATCATCCGGTCGAGAGCAACAAGAATCCTTATGACCGGACTGAGCATGTTACGTCGTCCTCGAAGAATCGAAACGGCGTTGCACGGAGCTTCGTAATGGTTCCCTTGGTTCTCCACGTTGAAATCGCCATAAAACTGCTGTAATCGAGAGCTGCCGGCGGCGAAAATTTTCAAATGGTGCTGGTGGGCGTTTAAAGGAGCTCGCACTTTATGGGATACAATTATTTTCTTCCCGCAGCTTGAGTTTTACCGGGAGAATTATGGCCACGCCTAGCTTCAACTTTCCACACGATTTAGAAGCTTCCCAATTCTGCCGTAATCAATGACCTCTTGCATCCTCGATTAATTCCAATAATCGCTGCTGCAGTATTTCTAGTTTAACGTTTTTCATAATATATATTGTGTAAAATTTGAGAAATCGGAAGCGAACGGGCTTCACTCTGAGGGTGCCATTGGATGTTTTGCCGGCTAGCTGGCTGGCACTCCGCTAATTGAGCCATTACTCCATCCTTTAATCTTTCGGCCCTTTTGCCTCGGCTCGGCTCGGCTTCCTCCGTTCCAGGAATCGCTGGCGAAAGGTTGGAGGATCCAAATCGAATTCTGGTACCGGTGATCGGACATCGAAAGAGAACTCACGCCATTTTTTTCCTTATCATTGCGAGATGGATGAAAAGTAAAAGGGTGAGCTTTGCAATATTCCACAGCTCCAATGTTGAAATCTCCGGAGTGATTTAAAACTTTTTCTATTCAGAATTAATGTGGTTGAATATATGAATTCTCTCTTTCTCGCGAATGTTTCTCATGACTCTAATTTCTTATATATATTCATGTGTATATATATATATATATATATAGCTCAAAGCTTGACCTGTATAAGTTTCTCGAATGGTATTACAATGTATACAGATGTAGTATACACAGGTACTAATAGGTAGGGCGAGAAGCGTATTGGAAAGGACGGGCCAAAGAGTGAGAGAAGAACCGAATGTTGGAATGCTTCGAAAATCCGTGTCCTAAACCAACATCTTTATGGACTCGATGTCTTGCGCAGCCGACTTATTACGTTGATTTATCGCTTTTGTGCTGCCCACTGGGCCATCTGCCGCTTCTACCTGCTATTTCTACCACGAGATGAGATACTCCATGCTGGATCCCACGAATCGTAAGGTTCCCCCTTTCAGGTGTAATTCGTGATGTAACCAAACCGAAAAGCCAACGTAAGAGATTTCGAATCTAGCTGCTCCCTACGTATTTCCCACTTTGCTGTTCGCACCTTTTCGCCCCCTCTCCATCGCCACCTTTGGCAATATAAGCCTTTGATTCTATCAAATCGTAAAAATTTTAACATTCGAGAAACTTCCACGCCGACAAACTTTTACAGTCTGACCGAAGCAAAGTAATGATTTAGAAGCATCCTTCGCAAGGAGATTTATGAGATTTTCTTGGATTTTTTTTACATATGCAGGAAAAGTTATTCTTTGATCCACTTTGGGATTGGAATGTGGTTGACTAATAAAATCTGATTTCCGTCAAGTTTTGAATCGCCCCGTTTATTCCCTAAGGAGCGCGTGTAGATCCTTGGCTAGGAGTGACTAAGCTCGAGAGCAGAGATTGAGTTACCAAGATAATCGGCTGCACGCCCATCCGCGCGCGACCATGCATCTCGATATCTTTAAGTACAGTTCACAACCGTCCACACTCATCCAATAAACGCTCCTCAAATCCGTGTAGTATTATCAAACCTCCAGGAACGAAATTTCTAAGAATATAAAAACCTATAAAATATCTTTCGAAAAAGAGCTGAATATTTTAACGGGACAAGTCAAAATTAGTCATTTTACAGTACCCATAATTATTGAGGGTAAAAAAATATGAAAAAAATGAAAGTAGATTTTTTTATGTCAAAATTTGTTTTCTGCCTACGATAGTTTAAGGGGAATCCAAACAAATACATGTTTATTCAGCACCTACGTATAAGAATACCTATATAGCATCGACATAGTATACACAGCATACAGAGATGTTCAGGTTAACACACGTGCGCGCAACAGAATCACTTTATTGTTGAAGGAACCCACGCTTTCAGCTTCCCGGCAATGGCGGAATCCTCTTGCAGGATTGGCTAGGCCCTTGGTTCCCCTGGATCCTCCGTGATTTCATTTGTCCTCTTTAACAGAAGACAAGTGTATCTCTCATGGTTGTAACAATCTAACACGTTCAACTAATCTAAAATACAATTACGTTCAACTGTTTCTATGAACAATGATTTCATTTTCAATTAATTATTATGCAAGTTTTTATAAAAAATGCTTATCTATATATATACAAATGTAAAAGTATTTGATTGATAAATAATTATTCAATGACTCCATAAAACTAATCTTTAATTAGAATTATTCTGCTGCAAGTTGTAAATGGATTATTTGCACATGTGTATTTGTGTTAAAAACCTGTAGCAATGTCTTTATTGACAGAAGGATTGAAAGCAAGAGGCAAAGACATATTTAAGTGGGCTACTACTTAAACTGTTGGTCAAAGAAACACTGCGCCACGTGGACGGTGATACTTCTTAATCGAAAAAGTAAACGAACCCGTGCAAACGAAGGATTATTACCTGCATTTGCCCAGCATTGCACGTGGTAAAATGATATTCAAATATTCACCATATATACATTTACAATACTCATATTTTTAATCGCTAATTTATTAAAAAATTAAATTTCTGCATTATTACGATATTACCGAATTTCGTTACATTATATAAAAAATGATTGGGATCTGCAGGAAAACCCGTGTGGTTTTCAAAGGTCAGGAGAGGTAACCTTTAAAGCTGAAAGCGAATCCTAAGGCAATCCGGGTGCTACTCGCAGCTCCTGGGCGCGCGTGACGATGGATGAAAAGAGTCGCATCGCGGATGAAGTTTGCAATGGAGTAGCACGAGCTACTTGCTAGTTGCTGCCATGCATCATCCTCTTGGACAGCCATTCGCTCCGCAGATCTTCTTTCCACTTCTCATTCAGAGCCCTCTTCTGCTATTTCACTCCCTCGCCTTCCACCAAAGCGTATGCATTCTACGAAATGCAATAAACAATGGCTTTGTTTTTGTAACTAATATACATCCTGATCCAGCGTGTCACGTAAAACAATATCCAGTTGAATCCTTTAGACGATTAATCTATACAGGACATTTCAATATTTGTTCATCTTGGAGAAAGGGTGAAGTTTTGGAGCTATTTTAGGACTATCTCTTTCCTGGAGTATTTTTTAATTATTATAAGGCTTTTAACTTGCCAAGTGCATGATATGAAATGGTGCATTTAACGTCATGCTATATAGACAGATAACGTCGACCATGCAGTGTCGTCGTAATCGTGAAAAAATAACAAGTACTCATTGAATAATTTCATTTTAAAATTAGGAAATAATCTTTCAGCTTTAATTCAGTTCATCCTTCTTGCATCTCTGATGCTTTCTTAAAGTGCAGGAATTAATTTTAATATTCTTAATAAACTGCAAGGAATCTCACTCGTTACGAATAACGTATATTATTTAGTTTCACATTGTTAGCTTATACCCTATTACTTTCCATAATATATAGAGTAAATTTTAATAAAATATACGTATATACACTCATTATCACAACGTGTGTCCGAAATTAATAATAAAATAATTCACGAATCCATATGCACATGAAAGATAACTTGTGCAGTAAGTAATACTAATTAGCAGCTTCATTGAAACTATACCAATCAGTTGATTGATTATCGAGTAACTTGTAAAAGCTACATATGCTTTCATCAGTAATAAGACTATAAAGAAATGTAAAATCGAAAACAAAAGACTTTGTATTTCTATTTTCATTTAAAAGTAAAACCTTTGGAGATTCTAGTTAATCGATTATATAATAGATCAACAGCCTTATCATTTTCAACAAATAAGTTTTATCATTAGTTAATAAATGTCTGCTATAAGTCTTGGATTCCTATAAAGATTTTATCCGTTGTATTACAAATTTCTACACAGTTTCTGGCAATAAGCGTACCCATAAAATTGTGATTCTGTTTTTATATAAAAAGAAAATGGGAAAGTACATTGAAGTGTGCGAGACTAAGAAATTTATGGTGTGTTCATAAAGCGAATGAAATTTTTGTACATGCTCTGTTAGTAACATTAAAACTAATTCCTGCAATTTAAGAAAGTATCAGAAATGTAAGAAACCCCACACAACTAAAGAAACACTGAAAAATTATTTGCTAGGTTTAAATTGGAGTCGTTCAGTGTCTAGATACCTGTCATTTTTTCATGCTTGTTACGACACTGCGTAGTCGACGTAATCAGTCGAGCGCAATGTCGAACGCGTTATCTTACGTTACGCATTTGGCAAATTAAAAACTTTAATAATTCTAAAATTGTTTTTTTGCAGAAAAAGTACTTAAGAAAAGATAACCTTCAAGTAAGTTCAGGATGTGCACTCATTCTTACCAAAGTATCAGAATATTTTTAAAAAATCATCCTTTGTAATAGGCTATTCTATCTATTATTTCTGTATCCATTATTATTTCACTAAAGAGTGAAAGGAAAGACAAAAATTATTTTCTCGGTATAATTATTACACTTCGATTTGCAAAGAATTTCTATTCGTTATTTGAAGAGACGATTCGAGAGCAAAGGGGAGAAGGATTTTTATCTCTCGCAATACTTGAAAGTCGGACAAAGAATCGCTGTAAACTCACACGATCTTCACGGAGTTACGCGCCTTTGGGTCAGCACACCCACGCTGAGAAATTGAACGCTCCCCTCCGAAAAACCAATTCAAAGATATTACCAGAACCTTATACTTGTTTACCCTTACCACAGAAGTTAATTTTAACATTAAATTTGATAGAATCAGATACTTCAATATTAAAAAATTATCCTTACGAGTTATTAATTTGATTGATTAGTCGCAAGTAAATTTGCTTTGTTTCCATTAATGAAGAAAAAAATGATCAATCGAAATATGAAGTATTTTGTATAGGGAATTTTTAAAATACTGTTTAGATATATAGGAAGAGAATAAAGTTTGCTCGCGCGAAGGAATTGGGTAGTTTTTGGTACGTTGGCAGGATTGGAGGAGCGTGTGCTGATGGTAGAAGGCCGCCGCGGGGCAAGCATCTGGCCGTAATTACTAAATTATCCTTTAACTCCGTGCCGTCCACTCGAGGCTCGGCGCGATCTTATCCGAACCGGGCTTGTGCCTAGGTTTACTCAACGACCGTCGTTTATCCCGCTGCTTCGCCTTTTGCAACTTGCCTTTCGCGTCTTCGAACGTCTTCATAAGATAATGCCTTATTTTTTCAGAACAAAAAATTCCCTTCTTAACACTTGGATAGTCTACCCGAGAATTCTTACAAAAGACCAAACATCCTCGCTTAGAAATAACTTCTTATAAAACAGCACCATAAAGAAATTTAGAGATTCTAACGTTTGCAAAAATAAATCTGGTAGCCGAATCATTGTCAATATGACTCTCGATTGCTTTTATTTTCACGAGGAGGAAAGATTTCATGATATAACAATTTCCTAAATAAATTTCGTTAGCATTTGAATAAAAAATAAAATATTTAGATTTAAGTGTATATATATGATTGAGAAAGTCTTTGAATTACACCCTGCTGGGGTTTGTGAGAGGAACAATTGGCGAGTATATTCAGGATCTATAAGCCTAAGTTAAATCGTTTGTTTCCTTTGTTGAAAGTGTCGGTCATGGCTATCGGTTTATAATACCATGTATGACAATGCAAAATTTTGTAGTCTGGCTAGTCTAAGCTTCTCGAATCAAGTTGCGAAGGAAATGCTTAGAAAATTCTTTACGATGGAATGCATGATGAGGAGAATACTGAACGCATCGTATTTTTAATATCACGTGTGTTTCTTTGTATTTATCTCCAAAGATCGATTCTCCTTCGCATATCAATCAATTTTTATTGTTTTCAGTAAATTTTTATTATCTTCGATTTTTTTCTTATCTCATTATTTAAATTATTTTATACTTTTGCATCGCTATTTTGACTAGTCTTCTCATTCGATAGCATTATAAGTCCATTCGTTCATTTTCCTATCTTTCAACTGGAACAATGTTCTCCATTATTGCTGTGTGGGAAAGATTATGCATCGGTCTTATGTGTCTTAATCGTAAACGTGCCTCTTACGGTTCTCTCTATGGTATAACAAATGCTGTACTATATGTGTATATGTGTATACAGCTTAATCGTCGCCGCGTCGGTCAGAAATCTTTAAGGGTTACACACACCGTTTCTCAATAATTCATTATATGCAGTCATCGGATTGGTATAAAAACCTACTATAACGTTCATTTATTATACAAATCGCTGTGTTAATTTTTACCTATCTCTCGTCATTATATATTTGCCATTTTTATTATGCAAGCATTTACCTTTTGTTCACATAATTGTGTAATATAAAAACAAATTAAACGATAAATAAATGCAGCAACTGGCAATAAAATGTGTCATCTTTAACAATTGAGACATTATGCTGTAAGATCTACAAGGAATGTCCAATGAATCTACTCATATATTTTCCATGGCATCTGTACTACCTGCTTATAGCTCATTAAAGGACCGTTTGAATACCAGCTGAACATTGCAATTTTGTTTCCTCAACTATCTGAAGTTTTCATAAGTCTCCCACCCACACAGAATACGTCCGTGAGCAAATAAGATTCGCAGTCGTTGAGCTATGCTCTTATACTAGCACATTTTAGTTTTATGGCTTTTCCACTGCGAATTATATACATATTATACGTATCTACTTCGCTGATACAAATACATCTATTCGTCAATTTCTTTCTGGCTAGTTCTCCTATAAACATAATTCAAAGGTTTAATCCTTATAACCTTTGCAAAGCTGATTTTTGACTTTCACAATTTACGGGATGGTCGGATCTCCGAATTGAATCTCGCGGTCGAAAGAAGTAAAGCAAGTGTAGAAAGCAAGGAGTGCTGAGAAAAAGAGGATACGAAGCAAAAGAAAGATGAGATTGAAGAAGAAATGTTGCGTAGAATGAAGAAAAGAGTTTAGTAAAGGAGGCTTGGCGTGGTCGGCATTAGCATTAGCGGAGTTTCCGAAGACATTAATCAGGATTAAACGGCAACCTCGCCGTGGCACTTGACGGTCAAAAACACTTCGGATTTTAGCTCCGTTCCTTTTTTTTTTCTTTTATTTTTCTTTCGGCTACCGACGGTCATTTGTCAAAGGCTAGTCTCGCCTCGCGCGGCCCGCTTTGTCGCGGATGTAGAAACGATTTCGGCCATCTTTGGCCGTTTCAATGACGTTTTGCTTGTCATCAAATTAACGACATCGCTTATTTTATTTTCAGCAACGATCTCATAATACTATCGAGAAAAGACCTTAAGTCTCGTTAAAATTTTTCGAGAGAAAAATATAATTCATCAGCTCGATAATAATTGAATAAATAAACATTTAATTGATTTAACAATTATTATTATTATAGAAAAATCAATCATATCTCTGCCAACTGAAGAAATTAGACTTCAACAGTGCCTTCTCTTCCTATTGAATTTTTCTGGAATCCGATGCCCATTAAAAATAACTTCGTACAGAACTCTAGAAAATGAATCATTGTGATGAATCAGAAGATGAAAATGGAAAATGCGAATTTCTGTGTGCGAATCGTTCTCGCTGCTTTATCGGATGAGGTTATCGGTCGCCCTCGACATTAGCCATTAAAATGATTGACCCGCCAATAATCATACCGGCCAGCCCCGGTTCTTGATCTTCTTCTTCGTCTTCTTCTTCTTTTCTCGAGACGTCTCGATAAGGCATGAAAAAGCGTCACGCAAATCCTGTCAGCTTTACTTCACCAAACAGACTCGATAAGCCCACACTCGATCGCATAAAATCGTTCCAGGCAGATTCAAAATTTCCATTACAAGTGAGTTTATATATAAAAAGAAAAAAGCTTTTTATCGATGGGCTCGCGAGTCGGCGAAATTTTACTGCAAATTCACCTACAGTTTAGGGAGATTTTCAGATGATACAATTTCAGTGATTTTGTTCGCAAGCGTTCTAAGAAGCGTGCAATTAATAGTTGGGTGCAGGCAGGCAGGATGGCAATGAGCATTAAAGCAAACGCGGTCGAGACTCGTTAGTGAAACAGTGCTGTACGAAGCGAAGGTGCAAACAGGTCCATTATATATTGGACTGCGAAACATTCTTTTCGCGCCGCATGCAAATCGAACCCAATGGCGCTCGTTAATTGAGGAGATCCTGCAGCTCTTTCCACCGACTGACTTATCGATACTCTCCTCCCTGCCCCTTCCTCCCCCCAATTCCATCCAGCAGGTACGGCATAAAAAAAGCAATCTGGTCGCGATAAATTTTTATCTTACCCTTATATATTTGACCGACCAATGAAAAAGACCCCTGGCCCCTTCGATTGATGCGTACCACCTAGCGCTAAGAGGGTTTTAAATGTTCCTAGCTGGCGAAAATTTCTACCCTCATTCATTTTCATTTGCCAGTGAATTTTTTCTTAGTAAAACTGGAATCGTGACACGCGTTAATTCGTACAAATATTTTACGCCCGCTTGATTGATAAGATTCGTGCTAAATATATAATATATTTGCAAGAAGAATTTTTGTCCGTTTTGGAAGGTTAGGGTTGGTCCGTCGCGTAAAATTGGCGCGTTCCGAGACGTCCAATGAGAATAATGCAGATCAGGGGGAGAGCCACGGAGCAAAGTGGAGTCTTCTACGATGAGACGAGACGCCGAGGAATTACGTCGGGCTATTTAAATTTATTAATTGAGCGATATCAATGAACTCGTGCGCCAACAGTGCTCTCATTGAATTCGCTCGACTAAACTATCCTCGCAGCAACTTATCGCATTAATCTTCGCGCTAAAGTGTGTCCCTAGCGAATATTATTTCCGTCTCTTGCAATATTTCAACTGGTACAGGCTTCTGTCAATGTTGACATGAAAAATCATGGAAAACATTATATACGAGCGGAGCTTCCTTGACTTATCCGGCATGGGAGAAGAGGGGGGGGGGGAATGACTAGATGGGTAAATAAGAGAAAGGATAATTCGTGCAGATCCTGCGGAGAAGAGAAATAATTATGATCATGCGTTGACAGGCCTCGGTTCCCATCCGCCTACTCCATTGCGCAAAAGCATTATGGCAGCCATCACTTAAACCACTCGTAACCACCATAGGTCTCCGTGGATGCTCTACGGGGTGTCCCGAAAATCCCCGTCCATCATCGCCAGCTGGAATTTAATGATGATCGACCGCTGCTTAATTCGATCCTGGCTAATTCTACTACCACGACGAATGGCTCGCAATAAAATCGCCATTAACACTTTTTGTCCATTCCAGTATCGCCATCTTGAATCTCGATCCATGCCTCTTCGGATCGAGATTCTCCTGCCTTTCTTACAAAGGAATTATGAATTCTCATCTCGCTCGCTTTAATTCAATTCCGATGCTTTATCGCTACGATAAACCTAACAAGAATGCCCTAGCTCCCATTTGCTACAAATGCTTCTTGGAAAATTAGTCTCGATCCTTTATCGTATACTTTTCCTCTTTTTCGCTTCTTTCTTCGATCCTCTGCCCTCTTCCACTATGTTTGCCCTTTCTTCAAATTGATAAAATCTTTAACTGAATTACAAATTTAGAGTCATCTCGTCGTGAGTCGTCGGGTAACTCGAGCGCAAAGCGTTAACCTGTGACGCTGAAATATCGCCAACGATTTATATCGCCGGAAGAAGGGTGGGACATACCAGTGCCGTAACCCCGGATCTCGAGACCTCTGCCAAAATCGCGCGAGAGCCCATTATCAATTAAAATCTATTCGAATGCAATAAATTCCATTAGAGGTACGAATCAGTATTTGTAGAGACACAAAAAAATTTATATACGAGAAGGGCGATGAACTACGAGCCGCTAAATTATTTACGATAGAAAAAAAGATGGAAAAATTCGGCGTGGTGACAGCGATTAATAACGTCGAGTGTGGCACGGGCGATTTAAATCTTTCCACTGTCTATTTGCGTTTCTCGCTTGGTGGCATTTATTTTTTAGTCCTGTGCGCATCGATCGAGCAAACTCGTATACAAACTATACATCCGGCCATGCGACTAGATCGCGACTAAGACTATAATTCCATGAATCCTCCTCGTGGGGAGGAAAAAGGGATGGATAAATGGCGGAGCACGGTTGTCGAAGGCTGCTTCTTATTTAATTTACGAGGATAATATTCGAAGATCGTGAGGAGAATAAGAATCAGGTGCGAAGTGGCTAAGGGGGGAGGAAGTGGCTGGAATAAGTGTGTCCGTGCTTGCTTGCGTGGCTCTGTTATATTCTGCGCGATATAAGCGGAAAGGGGAAAATGGCCCGTCGCGGCGTGGTCATTGCCAGATAGGGCGAAAAGGGATAAAAAAGCGCTAAGAAGGCGCGGCTCTTATAAAATCGTAGTCCGCTCCTTTATTGGCGTCGGGGCGGGAAATTATGTGTACGTTCCAACGTGGAACCTGTTTCGGGCCGTTTATCTGGTATAATTGGAACGTTCCAAGGAGCAACTCTGGACATTACGCGACCCGCGCTGATCACTCCTTTCCACGGATGCGCCCCGATTAATGTCGCATTTACCGCACTCTCCATTTATCGCAACACCAACAAGAACTCACAGTATTTCCAGCTCTTTATTTTCCCTGCCTCTAATCATTCCCTTTATCATCATCGAGCCTTTCTTCGCATGCAGCCTCTCCTATCGGGTATATTATATACGTATGTATATACTATATAGTATAACTGGGATAAAGCAAACATTTTCGATTCGTGCCTACGCAGATCCTATGAAACTTATTTCTTGTCTAACGAATTAACGTTCTTCACTTTTTATTACCCATGTACACATCTTGTTCACATTTGGATTCCTCATTAAGTGCATTCTCGGGCCTTTATCGATGCACGCATTCCACTTTTCTCCGTTTATTTGAGAAATTACGCAATACTTTCCCATCTTAGCAGGATTATTTAATAATATTCGAAGAATATCGAAAAAGCACAGAGAGATATATTTTATACGCCGGTTGTTTATAGGCTGACCCCCTCTCCTGTGATTTCTTCGTCGTTTCACTTTTTACTGCTGACTTTCGTTTTGTTAGCTCCCGCTCCGGGCCTTTTTTTTATCATTTCTTCCCTCATTATTTATTCGATTCTCCGCTTTCTTAGCGATTTTTCCTCCTGTCCGTTCGCCCTCAGACTCCCGCGCTGGACTCGACTGTCTTAGTCGGCCTCGTAGCAAGAAATCAAACGATTTTATGAGGCGGTGTACAGCAGCGTGCTTTTATTCCTCTGTCCATTGGCCTGACCACTTAACTAATGGCTCCCATCGAATTCAGATCTTTTTCATTTTACCACGTCTAGCGTGTGTTGCTAATCCCCCTTATGGTATACCCGGATATATATACTCACCACGGGGCTGCGTCAAACAGCCCTATTTAGATTCGCCAGCTCCACACATGTAAGACTCTTCTCGAATTCTCCGATCCTAAAACCACGTATCCCCTATATGCACCGTTCAGATTAAACTAATAAAAAACTTTAAATCTCAAATTGGTAATGTGATATATCAGTCAAACTATTATGAAATAAATTTTCGTGGGAAGGATGCTGGTGCTTGAAGAGCGGAGAAGAGGGTATATATGTACATATATATAGTATACCGTTTGTACAGACACATTGTATAGTATATATTGATGGCAAATGCGTTTTTTGTGCATATAAAGTTGGAGTGTTTGAAAAAGGAAGAGGAGGAAAAGTATAAGCGCTCTTGTTACGTAGGTGGTTTAAGCGCGGACAGGCACGATAATACGCGGCACTCCAGAGGGAAACAGCGATCGGCCGGTGGTTTAAGGGCGCGGCATGGAACGATCGAGTTGCAGATGAATTATTGAACGCGCTCGTTGATCAAAAGCTGCCGCCCAGTCAGCGACAAGCCGTCTACTAAAGTCCAGTGCACACGGAAACAGTACGCTCTCTGAGCCAGCTAACTGCTCTCGGTGCAGAAAAACTCCGGATTTCATCTCAATTTGCTTAACCCGCTCCCCCCCGCGAACCTCCCTTCTTTTTGGCTATTATAACGCCATATATTGCACAGTCCTCATCGCAGCTGGAAGTACCTCTGCATTATAAAATGTAGCGCAATCAATTAAAATCTCAATTAATGAAATTTATAAGAGAGTGAAGAAATTGAATCAGCACAATCTGGATTTTATCTCAATTTCCTCAATTTCGCCCTCACTGTCGATCCTTTTAATTTATTAATGTCATAAATTCCATAGTCCCTGTCGCAACTGGAAGTATCTCTATTATTATAAAATGTATCATGATCAATTAAACTATGAATTTTATACTAGATGAAAATACTGAATCAATATTCGCATATAAATCAAAATTGATCGACCAATTTCTCTATAGTGTAGAAATAACATTAATTATTCTGGAGAAAATCCGGGGCCAGCGAACGAACGCAGCAATGGATTTGGGATCGAATAAAGCGATGCGTAGAATTTTGTGAGGTGGATGAAAAGTGCGGCCCTGCAGCCTCCCGCCGTGGACCGGTTCAAAAATACCTCGGATACCCGTGTCCCAGGGGCGGGACGACAAGGGAGGACCTCGTTGAGGAGCGAGAAGGAAGAGAGAAGAGCGCGCGTGCGAGAGAGAAAGAGAGAGAGAGAGAAAGAGAGAGAGAGAGAATTGAGTGGGGGGAGGGGAGAGGGAAAAAAGGAAGGGGAGAAGCGGGCGAATCTTGCCTCTGTAGGTGAAACAAAGAAGACGAAACGTAAACAGACAGAAAGAAAGGGAGAGAGAGACGAAGAAAGATATCTTTACGAGCGAGTGAGATCCAAGACGCGGTAAGAGGGAGATAAAAAAGGATCGTTTCTTCCGAGGAAAGGAGTGAGGGAGAGAAAGATAGGTTAGTCCGCTTCCATAATATCAGAGGAAGAGGAACCCCTCGCCTCTCCTTCTTCCTCTTGGTAGGAGAATGACAGAAGCTTTGAACTTTCTCGTTTCTTGCCGGACGATGGAGAAGGACGAACTCTATGGATAGGAAGGAAGAGAGAGGTACGAAAGGGAAGATTAGGAAGAAGCTGCGAGTGAGAGGGGGCAACAGTATGAGTGTGAGAGAGATAGAGGGGGGGGTGAGGAAGGAGAAAAGAAGCAAAGTGGGGGAAATGAGGATGAAAGAAGAAAGAGAAGAAACTAGTCCCGGGGTGGCTGGAGAACGCGTCTTTATTATACCAACGGAGCAACAGGGCCTGACTCTGATGATGTTGTACTCACGTCTCGCTCGTTCCCCGTATCTGTTCCCCGTACCCGTTTAGCTTTGCGGCGTGCAACCGATGCTCCCCCCCCCCCCCCTCCCCACCACACCAGCAAAAATCGTATCGCAATTCGCAATAGCCGAGAACGGTCAATTATCACTCGGCGCACGGTGATCCCATCCGAGATCGCTTTCAATAATCGACGACTCGTCCGATGGTCAAATATAAACACTCTTCGAGGACAATCCAGCGAGCCTTAACGCGGCGATTCGGTTATCGAGCGTCATTGGAATTCTTCGAAGTTTGAACAGTTACGAGAATGAACAACTTCATTTTTCCTTTGTTATCCTGATAAAGACCAAGCGGAATATAGGAAGTGTTTTATTATTATTAAACGTCGTTTCCTACGTATTAGCTTCGCCAAGTTCAACACTCTACAAATTGGATTCATATATGTGTTTGATGAGAACCACTTGCGATGATTACCTGCGAAACAAAAGGTAAACCGAGCGAGCGTCGGCAACAGGTGGTAGAATTACGTGACAGATTTACCCCGAGGGTTCCCCGGTAGAGCGCTGCCAGCTCTCACCCCAAGGGTCAATTTCTCCCCTAGCAATTTCACCTTGCACAAGCCTTCAAGGACAGGTGCGTGCGCGCAGCCTAATTTCACCTTGCGCGAACACTTGTCGCTTAATTATCGCCTTCCTTTCTTCCTTCCTTCTCTTATTTTCTACCCACACTCTCTCTCTCTCTCTCTCTCTCTCTCTCTCTCTCTGCCAAAGACCGATCGCGATTCTTCATCGATGAGCCTCGTTAAAAAGTCGATTTCTCGTGACGAGAATTGTTTAATCATCCAGCAAGTCGATCGCTCTCTACTTTGTTGCAACAATGGCGCCCAGCTCAATCTTGATAAATCGTTGAGCCACAATTCGGCCACATACTGAGTACGAAAAACAAGCTTACCTGCATTGTCTCGCAATCATGAAACTCGTAATTAATGAATCCAACATTATTTTCTTCCCTCGGACTTCTATCATTAACAATCCTGACCGGTTTTTCTTCCGATAACACGGTAGGATAAGATTGTACATTATTGCTGGCAGAGCCGTATATACGCGGTAAAAGTTTTTTCAAACTTTCGTCCGTAGGCCACTTGACAAAGCTGCTTTGTGTTGGTTCGCGCGTCCCCAGCGCGTCCCGAGCGCGTCCCAAGCGCGTTCTCGGTAGCGAGAGGTCGATGAAGTTTGAACGCGCGGTTTTTGCCTGTAAAAGGATATTTCGAGTGTCCGTAGCGGTGTCAATGTACTTGGCAGCGGAATGTTGACGATATTTTAACAGTTCCCGGCGTTAATTGCTGTTATACGGCACACAGCGTGCACTTACCGACCGAGTCAGAATGCGATGCTTGAAACGAGATACTCGGCACCTTCGCGAGGGCCAGGCCAGCTTGCTTGGTATACGTACCACCTGTTGCGCTTTAACGTTCGTGTATTTCATAGCGGCGCGGGCGGCCCACGAGCCATCGACGACGCTCCAACGAAGAGTGACGAAACTCTGGAACGCCCGGCAGCAACGGAATCTCATCATTTAAACCCTCGCTTTAATTATACCAACGTAGCTAACGAACATGACAAGTATATTCTCGCAGAGTATAGATGAAAATTCGCTATATTATGTATAAATGATGAAGCTGAGCCTCGCGAAGAGGAGCAAGCTTATTATTGCACGTCTATCGATCGAAAGGAAGCCAGAGTTTCGGGACGATTGTTTTCTCTGGCACAGGGTTGAGGTCGGGTCCAAGGTCGAGCTCTGGGAGTCCCGGCGATATTGTGTGTGGAAAGAGGCGGAGCGCGCGTTGGTACACGGGAGTCGATTGAATCGGTCGCGCGGCGCAAAAAGGGAGACGGGGACAAAACAAAGGGGCTCGCCTGGAATCTCTATCGACTCGAGACAGAAGCGGCGGGACTCGAAAGGGGCGAGGGGAGGGACACCGGCACAGAACGAGAGTGGTCCAGGGGAAAAAAGACCTTGAATGCTCGACTCGAGATTCCTGGATGGTTGCCGCGAGTCGAACCAGCCGCCAACCGCTAAAAACCTAATTAGATGTCATAATTATACCCAGTGGTGCTCAACCTGCATTCCACCCTCCTCAGCCCCCACCCCTCATCTTCGCAGCTGTTCTACACTCGCTCGACCGCTCTTTTCTCCCTCATCTTCGTGCCGTTCACCTTCGCGATATTGCCTCTTGGCGACCCTTCTCAATTTTTTTCTTCCCACCGCGACCATCCACGTAATAACGGATATATAAGTTTATCGCGTTATGGCCATTCACTCTTTGCTCTCATCGCGGACCGCGAAGCACGCGAGCCGACTCTCTATCCATCCGTCCAATCGAGTTGTTTAATTGAAGCGACCGCAGGTGAGGATCTCACGGTTTGGGCGGCAAGCGAATCTATATCCTCGGCGTGTAACACATAAAGTTGCGAGGTGAAGCAGCAGAATTCACGGTAGTGCGTGGCAACAAATCATGGATGTAGGGCGATAGAGATCGATCGGAGATGGGCGATATTTTTTGAGCGAGGCTCGCTTGTAGATAGACGCGTCCAGGGGTCCTCTCTGTCTTTGCGGGAAGGGAGGGAGGGAGGGGAAAAAGAGAAGAGAGAAAAATAAGGAGAAGAATAAGAAGCGGATCCCGGAGGATTAGCATTGGAACGTGAAAAAGTCGCTTGTTAGATGGCGGTGGTACCCGTTCGTTCCGAGACGTCATTAGGGCACGCCACGTGAAGCCGAGATCGGGCCACGATAAAGTGGACCCGCGGGTAGAGGGGGGGGGGGGAGGGGCATCAGGCCCGGTCGGTTCGATCGGTGGAGGGGGATACCTGGATCGTGGAAGGGGTAGGGGTAGAGAGGAGCTGTAAGAAGGTACAAGACGAAGAGTGATTGAGCTGTAGTCGATCTTGCTGCCCTGTCCAAGTCTCGAATGTCTTGATGCCGCCAGTCCCTGCTCGAATTCGCTCTCGATAAGCCAATACTCTCTCGATCTCCTCCCTCCAACCCTCGCTTCTCATACACGTATATCTAAATCTATAGAGATTACTTTCCTCAATATTTCTCCAAATGACACATAAACAAATTTTATTTAGTTTTTGTCCCTTATTACTACTTAGCTTCTATATAGTAGTAGTATCCCTTGATCTCAGTTGGATCACTTTTAATCATTAAAGATTTTATATACCAATTTTTTATTTGATTAATCATCCTCTCCTGTGTCTCTCAGCTTGTACACTGCAATTTTCCTCACCACCCGGACTGCAGCGTTCAACTTTTGAATAATCTCGGCAGGATTTACGCTGAATTGCAAAAGTATAGCGTGTATTTAACATCGGATCGTAATGACTCGCGAGCAAGGCGCGACTTTACTGGATTTTCTTAATTTGCAGAAATTATTTAGTAATTAAGTTGAAGCTATGCGGTTCCGCGGTGCTACAGCGCGGCTCGGCGGCACAAATGATTTTTGCCATTCGAGCATGCGGACCCCCTCTAATTGAGTCGAATCAATTACTGCGCCGTGTCTCATTATGAGGCATTTAATACGATTGCGAGAGCATCGGACAAAAAAGAGACCGGTTCTAGCGTCCAACAATGCTCCAACAATACCATTGCAAATAGAATTTCCTACGCCTGTCCAATTTGCAAAAATCTTGATCAATTATGTATAATATATTATTATGCATTATTTAACCGTTTCTTATATCTATTGCGTTTCGTTGTTCATTCTGAAACCTGTTTAGTAGGGAAACAAAAGGAATTGAATAAATTTTATATCCTTCAATTTAATATACCATTTTGGCAAGAGTTGAAATATTGCCTATTGTGACTCGTCGCTTTTATTCCTGAGCCGTAAGTCATGTAAGTGTATTTTCACACACACGAACATTCGCAACCGCACACTTGCAACACGCTCGTGTTTGCAGTTCTTTGGGCTTGTGCGGATTCACGTGCGTGAATATGAAACCGAGGGAGAGAGACATTAACGGGGAGGGGCAGAGAGATTCGAATCTCTACAGGGCTGCAAGTGTTTTCTTCCAGTATCGAGTGACTGGCTTCCATGGTTCTGCATACCAGCAAACTAATTGCTTCACGCTTCACATTTTCCAATCTCAATATTTCTACTCAAATTTACACCGGAAAATTTTCCACTTGATCAAATCCTACCTCACTAATCTACTGTATAAAACTCTGCGCGAGTAATCCAATAGAATTTTTATCTAAAATCCTTTCGCTATAATTTCCAAAAACAACCAGACGAAATCTGTAGCTGTTGGTCAATCAGCATCCCAATAAATATTTCAGCTCATAGAATCCAAGATCCCTACTGGCAAATCTGGGTCTCGTTTTTAAAACAAAGCTGACACGCCTCTAGCAGTATCTCTCCTAATTACAGACCACTTGGTGAAAATTTACAAGGTAATACACCGAGCTATTCCACTGCGCAAACGATAAACTAGAAATGAAGGACTCACGCACGACTGGCGTTAAAAGTGAAAAGGAGCTAGGATTTACGTGGTGCTGTGGATTGTGTTGTAAAAAATTTGGTACGCTCTGTAGATAAAATATCAGAGGCGAGCACCTGCCAAGAAAGAAGAGTTCGCGAGGAATATGGGATATAAAGGTGGTAGGAGGAGTGGAGGTGGAGAGAGCTTTGATGGGATGAGGTGAGGTATAGTGTGGTGGGGGTGGGTCGGCTATAGGAGGGGTTGATTGTGATCTGAGAGCCCGAACGCGATAGAGCCATAGATCATCGTGTGGGCCCAGGCTCCGAGAGACCCTCAGGGGGGTTTCATTCGTGGCGCATCACGATGCAGGGCCGCATCCACAACATGCACTCTGCATATCGATCCTCCCTCGCCTTCTTTAATTATCAGCCTGTCAGTCCCGAAAACGAACAAAAAGCCAGCAAGCTTGCTTCAAAATAGGCAGGTGTAAAAAGCCGTAATCGTATTTTATGTTTATTGCGGGTTGCACTCGCTAGGCTGGTCCAATTGAAAAGATCCAATTCTCAATAAGCTCTGAAAGGCTTGACCTAGCGTTTAGATGATATTATTTACATATTTATGCAATGCAATAATTACTTACTCGACAGAGAATTACATGTATAAAAATAGTCCTCACTTCTAGTGTTCTTTCACACGCAGTCACCGTCGCTCAAGTTTTGTATCCCAGAGCACATCTCTATTTTCTTTCAAATTCACTCCACCTCTCTGCTTGTTGCTGACCTCGCGAGCAGCCAATGCACATCTCTATTTCTCTCGGCTTCTCCTTCTGAGCAGCGTTGCCGGATTTGCGCTGTTGCCTTGGCTCCTGTAAACTCGAAGAAGCCGATCGATGAGGAGGAAGAAGAAGAAGAAGAGGTGGGGAATGAGGAGGCTGTTAAGTCGGTAGCATCCGAGAAGATTGGCGCCTGATTGGTCGCCTAGAATCCGGAAGCCAAGCAGCGTGTGCAAACCGCAAATCCCGGCGCCGCTATGATTATCACCGATTTTCCAATGTACCACACAAGGCCCCCCCCCTCATTGTTTTACTTATTAATCGGGAAAGAAGAGATAAAATCATCGGTACGAAAGGACTTTTTAACTATCGGTATACGAAGAATTTGGTTAATTAGTCAATGAAGATTAAGAGCTTAAAAAATATTCTTAATTAATATTTATAGAAACGCGAAAGAAAAGGTAATCGTCGATCATCGCTAATTTCACGATGCTCGATAAATGAGAATTTATATCGAATCGTTCTCGACCCATCGGTAATTAAATCTTTTGCTGCGGAAAAAATTGCTACCGTTAATTAATGACAGGGCCAGTCTCAAACACTCCTTTTTGCCTAATGTATAACCTTTCCCCTGGCTTTCATTAAATCTTACTGCTGTATTAATTTTCTTTATGACTCGAATAAAGTCGAAATTGCGATCGGTGCGTGGTGAAAATATTAAGAAGCGGGAGGATGTACAGAATTATAACCGATGCAATAGAATCCGAAGCAAAAAATCTAATTGTTGCGTTTATACAGTAAAAATGAAAGTATCATCGACGGGCAAAATGAAGAAATTTGTAAGCGAGTTTAGAGAAATTGAGATTATCGTGGGATAGTAGTCATAGTGTGTGTTTTCCGTTGGATAATCTTTGCGGAGAACAAGTCTAACTACGTGGAGTTGGCGGAGAAACTTGATGGCGCGGAGAGGAAGTTTCGAGCGAATGTTTTCTGGCAAATGACAGGTACAAGCAGCGCTCACGGGAGTAACCGGCCCACGAGTGATACCGATACTTGTTTATTACGCTTCTTTTCGTTCCATCGTCATTATTATTTACATGCTTCAAGTGGAAGAGCGGTTTACTTGAGAGACGCGCGCGAGGGGTGAAGTGAGGGGGGGGGGGGGAGATGATAGAGCGAAAGAGAGAGAGCACGAGTGTACAACTGACAGCTTGCGTTCCCTACTCTGGCCGAGGGCTGCAGGAGCAAACTCGGCAAACCGAACCGATCTGGACCGAACCGAAGGAAACGGAATGGAACGGAATGGCACGAAACGAAGCCAAACGGCCACGAGTCGACGAACTAACTCCGGTCACGCGCGCTGCCTGTAATCACGTCAGCAGTTCCCTGCACACTTGATTGGACCGTCTAGCTACCAGCGCTCTCCTCTCATGCCCCTTCAAACTCTTCACCTTCCTCTTAATCCTCTTCGTCTCCCACGTGTCTTTCACCAATACAACCTGTTGTATATTCTCCATTATATATACAAACTCGCTCTTTATTCTACGTTCCCCTAAAAAACAGTTTTTCATCCTAAAAATCTTTATCGCTCCTAATTCAACGTCTTCTCATATAGAAAGATTGTTCGAAAGGCATAAGTTCATCCTATATTTCTCTGTTGACGACACCGAGGATTGGATCTTTGATAGTCGAGTGTAAGGCTTTTTTAATGGATACTAAATTGAGTGGGCTAATGCCGAAAATAATAAAGTTGTTCGCGGCTAGTCCAGGTGTCGACCTACCGCGTCTACGTCGACGAAACTTGTACTACATTCTCTTTTTATGGTGGACCGCCATAAAATCGTAGCTCACCATGCCGTATTCGGTATCTTCGGCATGCGTGAGTATCGCGCCTCCGGGGTGGCTGCCGCTTTACGACTCGCAAGTTTCGCGCCTCAAAATCCATCCGACTCTCTCTCTCTCTCTCTCTCTCTCACTCACTCTCACACACACATATACATGTATAAGCACATAGCAAGGAAGCCGCCACTGAGGAACATCGGACCTTCAGAAAAGACGATCCAGAAAAGGAATACCCTCGTAAACCCTTTCAGCTTTTCTCTTGGCCACAGATACATGACCTTTGTGGCCATAAATTAGAGGTGGTAATGAAACTTTTGTGATGGAACTCAGTGGAGTAACTAAGAGACAATGACGCCTCTCGAACTCGACAGCAATCTTCCATTGACCCAATGAGCTGAATCTAAAAAACTAAAAATTAACGCGTTGAAAAGTTGGATTGCTGATGGTATAAGAATAATGACATTCTTAGGGGAAAATCACAATATTGATATATTCACGATTAAGAAGTATCTTTTGAGAATAGTTAGGGAAAGTGATGGTGTGTTTGGAGAAGAGCAATTCTGTGGGAATTCAAGACAACAATCGAGACTGCTTCTTAGTTGCCGGATAGGCTTCCGAAGTCTGGCCATCCATCTATGGCGAAAGGGTTTTTGCGAAGAAGTGAATTTGCATAGGGCAGGCACGTTTGCACAGGAGCTGTGACGGCTTATTAGCCTGAAAGCAGCTGCGTGCCGGTAATGAGGGGCCAATCTTGCGTTTATGCATAATACTTACGGCAGCCCATACCTCCCCCTTAGCGAAACCTATTCTTCCCCATATGCATATGCACTATATACTATATATATATATATATATATATATCTTCCTCTTCCCTCAAACACATCTCTTTTGTTATTCCACACCACCATTCTTAAAGTTTACTCTCCCTTCTTCAATTTTCCCATTTTTTCAATCGATTTCTCAGTCATCCTATTGAAAACGTTAGTTTTTGTTCCCTCTTTTCGTCCAAACTTGCCTCACCCTCAGCATCCTTTTACTATCTTCCTCTCGAAGCTCAGCAGCTCCCTGAATCCTCCATAGCTCTGCTTACCGTTTCCACAAAGCCTCCATCACGAGCGCATCGCGGTTGACCCTGCAGCCATGCACGCAAAGATAACTGCTTCATCCTGTTAACCCCGGCTCTCCTTTGCTTTCTCGCTTTACAGCGGCACTATATGCATGAGAATTCCAAACTCCCTGCCAACTTCTCTCTGTCAAGCACCAAACATTTTAACGAAATACACTTTAGAACCTTATCTCGGTTTGACGGAATCAGGCGAAAAAATCTCTTGGAATATTTTTTGGGTACGGTAATAAAAGAAATCGAAAGCTGAGAAGTATTTTTGGGGATTACTGTAGAAGAGGTTATGTAGCAGGACCTCTTGCAAATATATATTTATATTTATATAGTATATATATATATATATATATATAAACATGAAGGTAGAATGCATACATACAAGAGGCCTAGTAAGTTACACCTCGCAAGCTTATCTACGATCGTCGAATACCCCCCCCCCCTCCTCTCTCCCTTTCCCCCCATCCCTATAGGCCACCTTCTGACCAACCCCCTCCAATCTCGTGACTGAATAACTTTACTACCGGTTTCTCGCTGCTGCAGCCACTAAACTTTAGGGATAAGCACCTCCTACGCTCCTGATCCCTTTCCTTTCTTCCGAGGCTCCGCTGCGACCGTACTGGGAATTCTCGTGGGTGGAAGGACGTTTATTATCGAAAAGTAGATCGTCGTTGCGTTTAACGAGTCCTGCGCGCGAATTACATAGTAATCGAGCTCCTTATGCTGGTCCGATAAACGTTGCACAATGTGCTTCGGGAAAATCTGTCCAGTAAACAATCGTTAAACTGCCAGGAGATTTTTGTCGGGGAGAAAGAAATCATTGCGTGTTTCCGTAGAAATTTTAAAATCATACATGCATCGTTGGATGTTTTACGGGATCATTAATTGAATGAATAAATAAAGCGCGTAGAATGGCATGGCACTGACACGACAATCCGATCCTTTTTTTCGCGCTCGTGTTCACTCGCATTGTTTCACTTTATCATTGGGGACCGCTCGCTGGGGTTCTCCCTTTCCCCCTCTAACCCCTTCGCCACTCCGCCTCTCCCTTCCTCTACGCGAAGCCACTGTCTCGCTTCGCGAGCGTGTACCTTATAAACTTCCCGAGTACATATAGAAATTTACGCTCGGCAGGTATAGGTATACCATACGTTGCCGTACAGTTAAGAAGCTCCAAAATATGCTGCCACATGCCGGGCTCTTCCACGAACAGAAAATAAAGACAATGGACTCCCGTGGACTCGTGATTAAAACCTTGCATTGGACCCGCAAGCTATACAATATATGCACTATACATACATTCCTCAATTTATTACAAAATACTCGTAAAATCACCTTCGAAAATTCTCCTTCCTTTAAAACTGCACTCAATTCACGAGTCAATTAATATGTATACATATATAAAGTAACACACTGATTTGTTTTTTAATCTGCTCTTTTTTTAAACTTTGTTTTAGCAATTAAAAAAATTTTTCGCATTGTGGTATAATTACGATAGTCGCGATCGAATATCGCCATATAATATAACCATCAAATCCGATGTTTAATTAGGAAGATAGTGCCAGGGGCTACGGATGAAAGAACCATGGCAAAATAGCCAGGAGAATTGAGAACTGGAGATAGGGGGCATCTAGAAAGGGCCTCGTTCAGAAATTAACGCATCAATTACGAAAGAGCCAAAGGGCGCTGAGGGGAGTCCCAGACGCACCTTTATTTTTCGCGAACACCATATTCCCTCTTCGACGAAGATTACCATCTAAAACTCTTCCTCGTAATTTGCAGTGGGTGGCAAAATTCAGGATTAGTAACGCAATAAATGGTGGATCTTGAAGGACTTGAAAAAATGATTTCTTCTACGTAACACATACATGTGTATATATATACTATATATATAAGAAGAGCAAGTTTTAAGCTTGCCTTTTTTGCACCCGGTATTAGATGAGAGCTATAGTATAATACGATTACCGTTTAATAAAAGCGCGTGTCAAAGCTGTTGTCGGATAAGAGGGAGAAGCGAAGAAGAATAAGAAGAAGTCTGGGAAAGAACGATGACGGAGGATAAGGGTGAGAAGACAGCATTTTGGTTTTCATCCGTTCTTTAATACGCTTACCGCTTAATCTTCGCTGCCGGTGATCAAGGCTGGCTATGAAAGTGCATTTTACAGCAAGCAGCTTCTTCTCGGCAGAAAATTCTCCGGGAATTCTGCCGAAGTGTTATAAAAGCAACGTTATCCAGGCGAGGACAAACCAACATTGGACAAGGACCATAATTTAGAACGTGACCAGCATGGCGAAGCTAATTAATGACATCGTTATCGGTGTGATCAGGTTTTACGAGATTCCCTAGGGCTAGGGAGTTTTAGGTAGAATCTTTCCTGGAATCGCCAGGGGGAAATCTGCACTTTACGAGCAGCTAACTGGGGAATGACAATGATTCATGGAAACTCGGTCCTTTCGACTCCAACATCGCGCGCTACCCTTCCCGAATTATGCAAAATTTTTAATCCTCCATAGCTGGAAATTCTTACGCTCGAATAATGATCATAGTCCTCTTCCTGAAATCTTTTTATCTCGAGTGTCAGATTGGACTGCGGGTGGCTGGCTTCTCTAGAATCAAGGGTCAAGGACATCAGGTTGAGCTACTTTGAAAGACATATGTAATATGCGTGCAGCGCAGCATTGTTAATTCCGTAAGCAATTAAGCATGGCCACTCGCAATCTGCACGTGCTTGATCCTCCAAAATTGACCAGCTGCGCTGAAATAACAACTTAATTTGTCAGACGTCCAATATTTCCTGGAAGTTGGCACCGCAACAGTTCGACCAATTATGTTGCCCCAAAGAGAAAGCAAGATAGCATTCTCAACCCCCTCCTATAATAGCTTCAGGCATTCCCAAAAATTTTTGCGCGTTTAAACTAAACGTCTCTCTTTTCGTATACCTTACATTCGCTCGTCGACAACAATTTTACTCCTTCCAACGTTAATATGTATTTCAAGAATTTTTAATATAGATAATAAGTTTTCTGTCAGAGTAATATGAAAAGGTGTAAACAATTTCTTGTGAGTTTTATAATTATATACGAATAGCACACAGGTGATACTGCCACATAATATAAAACTAATGTTGGACCAGCTATACCTACTGGTTCCCGAGAAAACCGAGATACAATCTCTGTGAAGCGGTCTATTCAAAAAATCAAGGACTTTCTCACGTGTAGATGCTGTTTTAAATACCGAGAGTCCAGCAAGAATCTTCAATAATTTTCTAACCGATTCGTATAACTCGAGTGTTGAAGAAACTTATGATCATCGTATACAGAAACACCTTTAATTTAATTCAAAACCCGCTTACTTTTAATAAAATGATTTGCACTATATTTAGCTGTTACATTTTATCAAAATGATTTTTGCGGTTATAACTTTACTTTGTTTTCTGCTATTTTTCCGATTAACTTGCGTTACGAGCCTGCATGGGCATTGCTCAAGTATGTAAAATTGAGTATCGAAATTCTCTTTTTATATAGGGCCATGTTCTTACGGAAAAACACGGTCGTAGTTTTTTGTTCTTTGCTTCCTTATCGTGTATCAACTGGAAATTATGTTAAACATTACACACTGTGGGTAGCATTAATTCAACAGCGTCCAGCAAAAATGATCCCTAATGATCCAATGAAAATCGATTAACGCGTCTTCATTGGCATTCAATCTTAACTCTAGGATACACTCGCCTATACATTAAAGGATCGAAATTGGGCTAGCTGCGAGTAATAAGAGGCAATGAAAAATAATCTGGATCCTCCAAGTAAGATTTAAGATTATCGATCATCGAAATTACTCACTTCCGCGCGTCGTTTGTGTCTCACTTTCTTTTTTACGCAAGCCAACTGGCCATTTGGCCCGAACTTACCATTATCCTTCAGAGTGACGCCGATCTGACCAAACTGGAATACAAATCAGCAAAAAATCACTGCTTTACTCCAAGATGCACGCTTTTCTTCTCATTTCCTTTTTTTTTTTACAAATTAATGATTCTATCAAGCACTTTTTCTTTTTCCAACCCGATCTGCGGTGCTAGTAAAACCTTGTAATCTCATTATATCTCTTGAGCTTTTTGCATTACACCAACGTAAACGATTCAATTAGTATTTCAAGTTTCTTAATCAAATTGATAAAGGGCCTGCTGATGCAAAGATACCACTAATTAATTCAATCAACTGTACAGGGTAGCTTTAATATAATATATTATATTACTTCCTTAAGCATATATATATATATATATATATACACCTATAAACGTCAAAGTAAAATTTCTTAACTTATCCTCTTTCTGTTTTAGGTGAGTATCCATTTTCCTTCTGTACCAAGGACGAGAGGGAGAGAGAGAGAGGGAGAGAGATAAAGAAAGGTGAACGGTGAGTTAGAGCAACAACAATAAATGATGGATCATGCCAAAGATTTTTGCTTCAATTTCATCTCAGTATTTACGCTCATAATACAGGTGTGTGCACAAATACATAAACGTGCAGCGTATGATTTAGCATACATACTTCGCTTAATTTCTACATTGGTCGAATAATGATTGGAGACAGGAGAAGGTGGAAATAGAGGAGAGAGAGGGATGGTAAAAGAAATTGGTTGAAGGAAGAATTGATCGTCGAATCACGAGGTTCCGGTTGCGCACGCGCTGTACATCCTGGGACGATAATGCTTTATCGCTAAAGAGCCGGAGAATCGTAGGCAGATACGAATGGGATTTTGCAGAACCTGTTATGGCTGTTCCGGAGCCTCCAAGGTGGTCTACAATTGCAGTAATAACTCAATTATCCTCTCCTGGACCCCTGGTACCCGCCTATCTGCCTCTTTTACTCTCAAATCTCTCACTCCGCCCCCCTCCCCTTGGCTCACCTACCCAGTAAGATTGACCCCCTCCCCTACCCTCTCCTCCCTTCTCCTTTGTCCTTACCCCGTCGAGCATAATAATCCCTTCGATCCCATCACGATCTTTCTCGTCCGCGTGTTATTAGGGCTCACACATACCGCTGCTTCGATTAGACCTCCACACACGCACCAGCACTCTCCTAATCTTTTATCGGACCGATGCCGCTCACGCTAATTGCCCTTCGCGCCAAAATACGCTTTTACTCATCCTGCCACACGCCATATCCCTTGACAGGCTTATGCCCAGCCGAATACCCACCACGCGAAAGCTGCAACTTCTGCATCCCACCCTGAAAACCACCTCGGACTATGTGTAATCCACAGAAAAGGACAAATTAGTATAACGCCTCGTACCATAAGCTTACTCTTTCACTTTGACAATCGCAGGAAACTGGGCCAAGTGCAGCAGCGATCAATTTTTCCGTGAAAATTCATCGAAGGTCCCACAAAAAGGACTTTTTCGCAATAACGTACATCGTGATTCGTGCGCGTTGCGAGTGAAATTTATGTTTACGTTCATGCACGGGGGATTTAAGTATACGTGCGGGCATACACGAGTGTAATTCCACGTGGTCCAAGGGAGCTAGCTAAAGAGTGGGGTACGATGCCGTGGGGTATGGGAGTTGGAGGTTATGGGGTCTCAGTGCAGGTCTTGCGGGCTTTATGGCCGGAGTCACGGGATCGGGACTGGGATCCCATGATCGATGGGCCTTCGGCTTAACCCCGCCGTTTCGTTGGCTCTGCTCTCCCTACGGCACCCCCCTCCCCCTTCCCTCCATTCCTACACATTATTCTCATCGACCACCACCACCACCACCACTAAGGTAGATCGCGAGAAAATAAATTTTATCAACCGACGTCTTGAATCCGCGCGCTGTAGATAACGATTTAGTCGCGAACGAGAACTCCACGGTGCTCCACCACGCGTTATTTATACTCCCAGCTAGCTATATTTTCCTAACCACTCCTGACGCCCCTCTTAAATAAGCCCCCTCACCGCGACGACAGCTAATATTCGTAAGGAAAGTTTAAAAATCCCTTATGGCCACAGCCGACGATCCGGCAGATACGAACGTGACGCGCAATTCGATTCCCGGAAGAGCTGACGCGATGAGATAAATATACAATCTAGCGTGAAAATAGCACTGGTCGATTTTATCGGCGTCATTAATTGATAAAGTCGTGCTCGCTATCGTTAAAACGCCAGCAACAAAGATGCCGGCAGCGTCTACGCAAACCCAAATGCCCGAGGCTGTCGTTAAACGGCGTCCCTAATAACGCTTTACAGCCCTGTCACTTTGCACCGCTCCGCGAACTCTCACCTATCTATTAACAGCTAATTTGAACCCTTTAAAAATCCCTCTGGATATTATATCATATTTTATAAAGCCTTTAACGACGCCGTTATAATTAATAAAAATGGCAATCGATGTTCTTTGCGTTTCTCCAAAATTTTCCACACTTCCATGTCGATCCCTTCGGCCGCTTTATTGAAAAACACCCATTCATCGTAAATCGTTTATATCATTTTTAAAATGACTACTATCTTCCTCGTAATTACTAAATAAATCATGTCTTTTTATTCATCCATGGATGAATTATGAATTCAGCGCGACGCGTTTAATTATTAAAGATTAATTTCTTATTTGAAACAGAAAAATCTATAATTATAAAGGAGAAAATGAATATCGATGCTTGTGGATCTTCTCGCAACATATAGTATTTTATGCTATAATGTAATAACTTAATTACCACTAGCCCTAATAGAGGAATACTTAATTGGTATGAGCGAGATTCCACGGATTTTTCCCAGTTAAATCGACCGACGATCGATTAAAAAGAAAATTACGTATTACTACCAATGCAGATGAAAACGAAAACTGCGCAGCTTGGCTCCAAAACAGATCTGGTTCAATAATAAACAATAATGAAGGAATATGATATACAGGATAAGGGATGGAGCTGCGATTGTGTGTGTGTGTGTGTGTGTGAAATGTTTTGTCTCGCAGCGCGTCTATTCTTTCGTTGCTGCATTCCGTTTACGTTCCTCTTATCGCATCATGACGCTTCTGCATCTAGAATTTTGTTTACAATTTACCCTGATGAAGCTCGTGATCGACAAGTGCACGCTCCTCGGTTTTCACGGCTCACGCAAACCCAAACTTGTATGGCTCAAATTCGATGCAGTGTTTATATTAGAAACGCGAGGCCCAATCGTGTTAACCATACTATGTTTGGATGCAAAAGGACGAGGATAATCGTTTCACTTTATAAGAGCTTTGTTCAAAGCAATGAGGGGGGGGGGGGTGGGGGTGGATATTATATAATTGCTGAAGGTAGGCATTATCAGAAGAGTGGTGCGTCGTCGGATAGGTTGTTTGTTCTGGTCCGAATAGCGAAACTGCTGTTGGCTGCCACAGCAATATTCCATCCCCGGAGTAAGACATTGAGGCACCTGTTGGAGGATCGAAAGTTCAGTCCAGCTGAATCGCGAGTATATAGTATAGCAGCCGACACGTTGTTGGAGTGGCTGGTAGTGGGAGAGAGGAGCGTAGCAAGCACAGCAAGGCACAACGACGGCATAGCCTGGAACTGTATCCGGCGGGGCAGGCAGGGGCTCTCGAGAGAGACTCGAGTCTCGACCGACTGGGTGGTCCTACCGCTTCAGTTCTCTTCAGTTCTCCTCCGACGCGCTTCAAGCCAACACTACCAACATTATTTCCAGCTCCAAAATCACCCAAAACTCCTCGGATCATCCTCCAAACGACACATTCGACGTTACAAACGATTTCATCTCGCTTTTCATCCCCGCCTCGCGATTTCGAGATCTCTCCCTCCCCCTCACCCCTCTATCTTTATCTCTCCCCACTCAAACCCTTTCACTGACAACGCGTGACAGTTGCCGGCTCTCCCCTCCCGAATCATTTCTTGCCAGTGTTATTATATTCTCTCGCATCATTTGCGTGATTGTGTGCGTGACTTTACGTGGCAACGCCGTCGTGATTCAAAAAGATACAATGTTGTGTAAAATCGGTCGTTTCTCGATCGATGAATGGGAGACGAAACGCGCGTGAGTTTCTCGTGGACTCGATCGTTCCAGCAGGACTCTCTCTCGGTCGTAAAGGAAGAATAACGTTCGACATAAAAGTTTCCTTCGAGAATCCTACTCTTAGTCGTATCCTCGAAAACAAACTCGGACCAGAGTAAAGGTTCTGGCGTGGACTTGAAATAATTTCCACGCGAGAGCCAACGCTGCACATTGTATGCATAAGTGGAATTGGAGAACACGCGAGGACCAGTCACGAAAAGGACACGGATAATTTTTGTAAATTCGGTGCTTCTTTTGGTTTTTGAAGGAGGGACCAAAGGAGGAGGCAGATAGAGAGAGAGAGAGAGATGGCATAAGGGAGGATAACAACGAGTTGGAGGGGTGTATAATCAAATGCAGCTTTATTCAGAGCTGCTTTGATAAAGTGGTTAGTGCGAAAGCGTGGATCGAGCCAATCATACCTGATTGCTCGGACGTGAGACGTGAGTTGTGCGATCTAACAGGGTGAGAGGAGAGGGGGAGAGGAAAAGGAGTGGGGAATCCAACTGCCATTGGAACCTCCGCAAGACGAAGATGAAGACGTCTCGCCTGAAAGCACGCACAACCACGTGACTCGGAAAAGCTATTCCTTTATTTCCTTCCACCTTCATTTTTCGCATTTTAAAACTATACGCACTTCAACATCAGTTCCACCGCGGTAATCGATTGTACCATCCGAAGAAAGAAACTCTTGAAGAAAATGTAACACGGTCTTATAGATCTTTTGGTAAAGGTAAGTTAATTAAAGAATACGTATAGAATTATTTTAAGAAATGGTCAGAAGGAAACACGAGGTGTTCTTCGAGTTCCCCTTGGAATTTAACGGTACGGTACGAGAAAGCTGAAAGTTTTCCGGATGTTCTCTGGTATCCTGTGGGATAGGAAAGATTGGTCCTGACCCTTCTCTGCCAGGTATGCACCGTCTCTCGACCTATTCACCGCGTTTTTTCCTCCGCTCCAAAGTTTCTCCTAAAGCCTCCGCTTGCACGAAATCCCTGACTCTCGTCGTTCCCCATTATATCTTCGCTTCGTTTTTCGAATTTGTTGGGCAGAGTCCACCAAAAAATATCTCTATTATTGTCGTGAAGATGACCTGCTCCAAAATCTTGCCCCGCTTATATATATACAACGTCACGAACTATATTTAAATAACCGCCTTTATTTAAAAACCAAATTGATATACCTGCTGACCCCGAAAGGATCCTCGCGATGCATCGATAATTCAACACTTACTTATATAAATGAGCTTTACACGTTTGCTTCCATTAATAATTTTATCGAGTAATTTATGATAGGAGTTTGTTAGAAAATCGTGTAAAATCAGCAAAGATTTATAGTGGCGATTAAAAAGAACAGCCGGTAGCTTACAGGAATTTCTTTTTCAAATCATGTCGAGGCTAAAAGTACGTAATCTAACGAAAGAAAAGCAAAGAAAATTAACAAAATTACAAGCTGTCAAGACGTGTATCGACAGGGGCAAAATAAACAGTTTTGACGATGGTCCGAAGAAGGGAGGGAGTATAGAGTGAGAATGTGTGCAACTGTGTTTATGTAGCGAGAGGGACAAAAAGGGAGTGATAGGAGCAAACGAAAATTAGTTGAAGATGGCATATAAAAAGGACGATATATAGCTAAGTAGTGAGAAAAAATAAGAAAATAATATACAAGAGTTAATGCAGGTTAATTTTGGATTTGGGTTGGTAGGGACCAGCTAGCAGTCGTGCGGCGTCCTAACTATAAGCAAGAGGATCCGCGCGCGAGGTAAGGAACGGACCGACAGACGGACCGACGGACATAACGTGGAGAGAACCAGTTCTCACATTTCATTGCGTTCGTTGTCCGATAATGAGGCATAGCACGGCAAGCCGGTGGCATAAGGCGCGTGTGAAATGCAACGCATCCACAACCAAAGTAAACAACGAGTCTTCCCACATCTCCATCTTCTCTCCTAAACATTCGCAAAAACACCTCCGATTAATCTCCAACAATCGCATCGTTTTTCTCCAAACAATGAAAATAATCGACTAACCGCTACAATTACTCCGAAAGGAAACGCATAATGCAAAATCGTCGAATTTCGCGTACCTTCAATAATCCTGATTATAATATTTTAGGATTTGTCAAAAATTATTGCTTATTGGAATTTCGGGAGTTTTAACAGATAATTAACGATTTCTAACGACCGGTTGGTTCAGAAAAATATATCGGAATTCATTTTTAAGAGTAGTGCTGATACATCCACGAGTTCACGAGGACTAAAAAATATTCGTACACTGGAAGCCGATTATGGCCACGAATGCATCGAAGAAAGAGGATCACGCGGCAAAACTAAAACCGGTTGCAATAATCTCGAAAGGAACGATTGTTCGCGTTAATTGGAGCGAGACGTGATCTGTCTGAACTCGATTAAAATCGATTAAATTCAGACCGATTAATACCTTATAAGTTGTATTAATCAGAGTATATTAGTAGCCGGCTTCGCGATACAAAGTAATGTTAATGGAATGTAAATGGGGAGAAATCAATAAAAAAGTTTTCCACTCGTGAATATCTGCTCTAGGGTGTATCTTGAAATGTTTAAGAGGGGTGGGGGAGGGGGAGGGGGATTCCTGGAAGGAGTTATTCTGTTAATATAGACATTAATGTACGCACACGTGCTTCAATGGATGAAGTAATTTATAGAATTTGAAAAATGAAAAAACTATTTTGTGTCTATTCGTGTCTATATTTATCTTTTCGTCTCGTATCAGGAACAGCTTCGTCGATACTTCACACGGTTGCACTGGAAAGTCTATTAGTGTTTTGCACGCGTCAACCATTTGCTAATTGCTTGGAATTCCATTGCGTCTTGTCTATACACTACTATATCCTTGCAATTTCTCAACGTTGACAGAAAATGAAGATCCATAAACGCGAATCAACGAAAGAACCTCAGAACGTATCAATCAATTCATTAATTCATTTTTCAATGTAAAAATATCAGACGAAATATTCTTCTATAATTATTATACGAGCCAGCTTCTCTTCCATCGAAATAAAATTGGTTGAACAGTTCAAGAAACTATATATAAATTTTGCTCCTGTTCTCTTCAATACCTTGCGATTAACGTAAATGTCTTGAATGCAATATAATCGTCTTGCGATACACACATGGAGTGCAATCGGAAATCAGAAATTATAGTGAGATCTATCGTAGTCGTTTAATAAAAGGAAATGTTTGGATGGCTTCATTCGGATTCGTCGAGCAATCCAACACACGCAATTGCAATTGCACCTTGGTGAATCTCTCTCCTCTTTCTTGCTCAACGTATATCCAGGTAGTATAGCAATCTTCGAAACATCCCATGCTTAATACATATTCTTTGCAAAGATTCTCAGAATATTAAAAAATAGAAATGTAACGAAAAGAATTAAGCCCTATTTCTGATTTTACCAAGAAAAGGGAAAAGAAAAAAAATGACTTTGAGACCACAACAACAACTAAGCTCGTACCCATCAATCATTTTCTTCCACTGTATAATCTTGACCTTGAACCCGAGATCTCGACAAGAAATCGTTCATGATAGCTTGCGCGATCTGTAATAAGAAGATATCGTAGTCCGTAAGCGAGGAAGATTGATCTATAGCCCTTGAGATTGGAGCGCGGTAGATAAAGATGCAAGGCAATCGATGCAGAAGCTCCGCACGAAAGGCGAACGCGCCTGAACGATTGATTGTTAAGATTGCAGCCTCTTCATGTTTACTTTGTTGCTTTACACTTCAATTCCCAGCAACTTTGCATATCCGCACTTCCGAACGGTTTTCTTTTAGCTCGCTTCCACCATTTATGACGTCCTGATTATATATAGTGACATATTCCAGGATTTTCCTGGATAAAAATATATCTGTCTGGCTGCAGGAGAGAAGATTTTTGCAGGCTAATTTGACAGTTTCACGATTAGAAATTCAACGTTACAACTTAATCGTGACGTTTGAAAGGAGAACAAAGAGGTTGTGGAATTAAACGGTTCGTGATATGGCGAGAAAGTCAGAATCCTTGAGGTTGGGATAGGAGGGACGAAAGGCGAATGAGGATCATCGAAGAATATATATGTGGAGTAAGCGTGTAATCACGAAGATTCTAAGTTCAGTGAAGAAGATAATTGTGGGTTGTCTGCGAAGCAGAAAAGCACACGAGTCTTTGGTGAAGCAGAGGCCAACAAGGTTGGGGGTGGATCAAACTTGTCTCGTCAGAATTAAGAGATTCGCATCTCACTCATAATTTCTTCATCCTATTTTTCCGTTTCGTTCAGTCTGTCGAGGATCTGTCCTCCATCAGGATCTCGAGTTTTCGTGGAAATTAAAAGACGCGCGATTGAAAATTGTTGTATAATAATTAGTATATATGTATATATATATAGTTATATATTGGTCATTTCGAGAGGAATTTTCTGGTGCATCGCGAAGGTTTTCATTGACAAAGGATTAGCAGCTGGAACTGCTGGACCATGAGGCGGGATGTTTGCACTGGTTGGGATTTTACGGCAGTGACTGGACAAATCGAGTCAAGCCAGACCAGTCCGGTCGACGATTACCGTAGGTTGTTAGAGTCCAACCAGCCGATCGCACAACTTTGTAGCTACAAGCGCGCCTCCACAGACTCTTGGCACTCGTTTTACAGTTTATTCTCGTACCGTTCTCCCGATTTTCCCCCACGAGTCCCTCCAGTCGAATTTTCAAACAAGTCTTTTCTCTCTCTCGCAAGCTTTAAATTGAACGAACGGCCCGTCGAGAACCCGCAGCGTTTTTCTAGATCCGTTTAAGCGTTATTTTCACTCGTAACCCCCTGGCCTGACGGAACACGTCTGACAGATCGTCTATAAACATTCGCAAAAAGATCTCAGCGCTTGTCTCGAATTCCACAGACACTTGTTTATTCGCGCATGATGGATTTTGCCAAACATTAACATCGGCTTTACGTTGGGCTTGTCTCGAATGGCAATTAGCTATACAGTAACTCCGAATGGAATATAATATATTAGAATTTATTATTTATTGAAAAAATAGGCGTGTATTTATTCTGTATTTTAATGGATATTAAGAGAATAAGCAAAGTTTTTCAGCTGTCGAATCGAGGCAAAATAATACTTGACTCGTTTCGCTTTTAAAGCGTTTGGTCAACCAATTGTTTGCCAAATAAGCGAGCCTGCTGCGTTCGCTATTGTTTCTCTGCTCACACTGGCACACGCCCTGGTACCCTTTTCAGTGCCCTCTCTCTCTCTCTCTCTCTCTCTCTCTCTGGTACGCGCAAAATAATTATATTGTCGCGCAATAAAGTCCTCGACCACGTCGCTTTGACTTAGCCACGGCCGAGTGAGCCCTTTCGTGGCCGGAAATGCACCGACGACGCCCCCTTTCACAGAGAATGCCACCACGCAAAATGACTTCGAAGAAAAACTCGTTAAAAAAAAAAAAAAAAAAAAACATGCTCGGCACTGCTCGATATTTACAAGAGAAGATTCATAATTATTTCATCGAGGAGATATTTAAGTTTAACGAACGGTCTAGTCAATTAAACTCGCATTCATCAATAAGGGTGAGGCCGTTATTGACGACGCACGATGAATGCAACTTGTACAGAGTTGTATATATATATATATATATATATATATATATATATATACGGTATGGTCGATTGGAGCAATGACCAATTTTGCTAATGAAACTCGCGAATGAAGGATTGGCAGACAGGATCTTCAGCACCTTGCAGGAGATTTTTTGTTAGAAAGGCTGACAATGTGTTAGGCGCCGCGCCGCTATAAATAAATACGTCCGAGCTGGCTGGATACGTCGCAACTGTCGCCACGTGCGAGCCAGCTTGGGAATTCCCCCGCCCCTGCCCCGTTTGGACAATGCTTTAGCCTTAGCCCTTCAGGAATATTGCCGGTCGACATTTTTCTCGCAGGAATGCGGAGTCGTTACGTTCGCGTTATACGATTGAAGCCCTGGAGAACTTCTTCTTACCGGTTCCACTTGGACTCTCGCGAGGATTCGCTGGTTCCTTTTTACCATTTCTTGCACGAGACCGAAGAAAATCCAAGGCCACTGCATTCCGTGAAAATTCCCAAACCGCATAAATCCTCCATGCCTTCTTCTTCTTCTGCTCGGGGCAGCAAAATTCAACGTACTCGCGTGATGATCTCTTCACGGTGGGAAATACAAGGTCTCTCGCGTGAGAATAATCCTCGATCGTTTAATGAAGATTCATGTTTTTCGTTGAAGGATTTTGCTTTTTAATAAGCCTGCTTCGAGCCTGTGTTTCACTCGGTGTTAAACGACGGTTATGGCACTCGTTATGATCAACGGCAGTATAGGAACAATAAAACTCCTCGATAGCTGTCAGAGACTCGTGACCGAATCTGCGTATATATTCGTGCCTACAAACTTAGAGGTAAGCTCATTGTTCTTGGTCGCACGTGACATTGTCACGATGAAAACTGGGCGTGTGCCAGAAAGCCTGGCGCGGTAATTTCGCGATCCCTATATAATGGATTTGGATCTTTTTACCATGCAGTTCAATGCCAAAAGCTTGGTTTGAAAACACAGTTGGTCTCTTTCAGCAGAGTCACCCAACTAATTCACAGGCTCGAAAGCACAACAGCGGCCTCCTGGACAATTGTATGCAAATGTACAAAAACCAACATTGACTTCACGTCGATTAAACAGAATGGATTAACTGATGCGTTAAGCCTATCAATCCTTCCCTTAATGTCATTCACCGGAATAATTAATTGTTCCGGTAGACAAAGAGTGGAAAAATAGGGCGTGTGCCGTTTTAGCTTTGACCGTCACAACCTTACGTCACTCCGGAGGGGTTGATTTGAATAAAGCGCCAGGTAACGTTTAAAGATCGCTGAGGGAACTGAGTTTGATCGCTATTATTTTTGTCAAACCACGCGTAAATCAATTGACAACTTTCCACTATATTGATGTCCTTGTTTATACTCAGCGTGAGCCACGTAATATCCATTGTGGCTAAAGTCATTTGCACACTTTGACTTCTAGATTGAAGAAGCGCGTGCTCTAATAGCTGCTGAAAATAGCCTGGTCCATAAAGAAACACGGGGTTTCAATTGAGCGAATTCCTCAGACGGGAGATTGCCCCTAAATTTCGTTTGCTTGGAACCGAATGGGATAATTTTGTTGTGCTGCGAGGAAAAGAAAAGCGCAAAAAAGTATCTCTGCGCCGGAGGAGTTGAAATTGTCGATCTTCCGGGCTTTCGTGTAGGGGGGAGGGAGGGTGTTGGTGGTTTTCCAACAAAATGAAGTATTTTATTTAATCGTAAAGGCGAGTATTCATCGGAAATTGTTGAAGCAATCGATCGGGGAAAAATAAGATTTCGGTAAGTTGGTCAAAGAGTATACGCATGGGGCGAAGAAAGATGAGGCAGGGCACAAGGATGAGATGCGAACGATGCGGTAGGAGTCATTCTGTCGCATGGGCCCTACTTACTCAGAAGTCGTCCTTAATTCATGCCACGCTGCCTTTTTCCATCCCGGACCTTCGTGGAAGGGCGACCGATTCGGCTGGTCGGATAGGCTGGCTGCATCATCTCTATTATACCGACAGGAACGGCGACAAAAACCTGAAACGTTGCCTACTTCGGTTCCTCAATACCCATTTTTATCCGCCATTTTTCTTCAGATCCCTCGGCCTCTTTTCTGCACTTCCTGTCGCTGCTGCTACTACTATTCCAACAACGAAAATTTCGTTCTCAAACTCTCGCCTTTTACACATATGCAATTTTTCAATCGAAGCTCTTAATCGGTCGATTTGGAAAATTACTTAATCTGCTATTGATTCGTAAGTATATATTGTTTATTCTTTAAATAGCTGATTGCAAAGATTTTTTTCGATGGTGTATGATAGTACCTCGAGTATTATTCTGATGAGACCATGACGTATGCACATCCCTTAATTTTTATTAGAGGCTCTTGGAGAGAATAAACTGGAGGATCGCTGGAGGATGGTCAGCCCGAAGCAACGCGAACGTAATCTCGCGTAAGGACTCGTACACGCATGCGCACACCCGCACCTAAGAGGCAACCGGCAGACATCTCCTTTGTTAGGGACTGCCAGCTCTCTTTCTCCCTCGCTCCTTCTCTCTTTCCATTTTGTAGTAACATCCTCGAGCTCGGACCCGAGCCCGATCACTTCTTCAACTTGTAATTAAATTCCACCAAAGCCGTATAACTAGAATAAGCTTATCTTTTTCAAAAAATGGTTGATTCTACAAAACTTGGGACATAATTATTTAAAAGCTTGCTCCAAGGTTGATTGGGAAGGGAGTTTATAGTTTTTCCAAGAATCGTGGAAAAGTTTGATGAAGAAAACGTTTAAACGAGTCGATAAAATATATGATAAAGGAACTCGTTAGGGGGTTGAAAGTAAATTTATAAATCATTCGGCGATTCGAGTAGCGATTATAGCGTTTGCTATATATATATATATATATATATATATATATATTGCATCGAAGTAAACGCACAAGCGCGCGTGTAGCTCGTGTACGCTAGTTAGTTAGGTCCGCTGGTAAAGTTGGGGCCAAGCAGGACGATGCCCGACACAAACGAGTTTTGTGACTGTGTTCGCGTGTGCGTGTGCTCGTGTGTCACGGCTAACTTCAGGCGTATACATATTTGTTACGAGAGCGATGTCTCTTCTCGGTGCGGACGTGATTCGCTTGCGAGAACCCGATGAAGACCTCCTCATCTGCAGACTTGCATTTTCAGGCCTCGTCGCGCGTCAGGAATCGCGAATATTGACAGGTCCTCCCCCCCCCCCTACCCCCTCTCCTAACATTATATTTTTCTCTTTCTCTCCCAGGCTCTTCAATCTCGTATAGAGAATCAAGCTAAGTATTTCGAAATGCTATAAAAGCAGAAATTTTTCAAAAAATATTTGATAATTTTGCCACATTGTTTGATACAGTGGGCAGACTGGACGCAGGTAGGGTCTTTTTTTCTCGTAGTCTTTCACTAGGCCATTCATTAAGAGAAAGGAGGGAGTGGGGAGGAGTGGGTCGGTCAGTTCGTAATTAGTGGCACTAACGAGGGGCGAACTTCTTGCTTACGCGTAATGCTTGTGCGTGCCACAACCGGAATCCAACGCTAATCGTCTTTTCCACCTCGAATTTCCCATCTCCCTGCACCACTCCACCCTCCTCCCTATCTTTAACGAATATAAAAAAATAAAAATAATAATTGCTCATTAAACGATCAAGTTACACTTTTCTTTTCGAGCCACAAATGATATAGAAATATAGCTCGCACTGTTTTTTTTTATTCACGAGAAGAAACGAGGTGAAATTTTGAAAGGGTAAATAAACAGAGGAAGAAATGGACAAAGTCGTCCTCGAGTCTCGATGTCATTACGATGGTGGAGTTGGTACGACTTGTACTCACAAGCCGGCGAAGGTGGAAGTTGATGAGCGAGCGTGGACGATGAAGATGGCGAGTAAGAAAAGAAAACGAGGTGGTCTCAGACAGCTGGGGTTGAAGAAGGAGGGAAGATGAGGATGTAGAGGTAGAAAGGAACAGGGAGGGAGAGAGAGAGAGAGAGAGAGGAGTGAGAGAGAGAATCGAAGGAGACAGGAATGCCGTGCGTGGGTCTTGCCTCTTAGACAACGCTGGCTCGGACCGCGTCTCTATCAGGCAACATAAATAATTCCCGACCAAGCTGTCCTTCTCTCTTACCTTCTTTCTTACTCAAATGCTTCTCTCTCAATTCTCTCCTCTCTCGCTCGGTTCGCTTCACCCAATCTCGTTTTGCACATTCAAAAACCAATAAACAATTTCCGCACATATTCCTCCCGTTCGACCTTCGATAACACTATCAGCCTGGAATCCTCCTATAAATCCCCTTTCAATTCATCAATTTTGATCCCGCATACTCTACGTTTTCCAATGTATACACACATATATATATAAACCAAAATTCTCCCATTTACTCCAGTTCGTCCAAGTTGACTCCGCTTCGAAAGCAGCACGATTCGTTATCTTTGTTCTTTTCCGCACAGCGCCTTTTGCTCTCGAGTTGCGTTTCTTTCTTATTCTCCTTCTCTCTCTCTCCCTCCCTCGCGTGGAATCCACAGTGTTTTTAAGCCAGCTCGTGAACACACCGTGAACACGGTGGCGCGGTTGCGTTTCGGACCGGTCGGGCTAGGAGAGGTTATAAGCGCGCGCTCGCGCGCTAAGAGAGCCCTTTAAAAGAGATAGCACGCAGGAAAAAAAAGGCGAAGGGCAAGAAGGAAGGGGAGATGGTCCCTCGATCGAGGTCCGCGACCAACTCTATACGGATCTCAATTCTTTATGGCCGGACCAGCCGTAATTTTTTCCCCTCCACAAATGCTCCCAGCCTAATAACTATATTTCAACATATTTACCGCTCAGCTCGATATTCCCTGAAAATTGGAAATACACTCCGACCCCTTATCTTATCCGATCTGTAACATTCCTTCGGTGGAAATTTATAAACAAAATTGGATCGATGAACGCGCGGCTATAATTCTCTACTAAAAGGATTCTCGTATCATCGCTGTCGTCTTTGTTGATTATTGTTTCTTTTATTTTTCTTCATTTGATGAATATACGCATATAAATGAATAGAAAGAAGGTCACGGGCGTTACGATGGATTTGAATCGAAAGCGTGGGTACAGAGTTGCAGAGTCGCGCGCTGTGCTCGGTCGTTAAGACTCGGAAAAGACGGCGAGGTGTTCCGCAATTAGCTCGCGACAAAAAGCCGCGAGTCGTCTCTCGGTCCGAGAAGCCTTGGCGGATCGATGGTAGCAGCGCGCGTCGCTGATGACCACGGGAGAAGCTCGAAGGGGACCGAGACCAAAGGGAACCACGCGGAGAAAGAGCACCAAGAAACGGGGACCCCGTTCCAAGGGGACCGAGCGAAGGGTCAACGACAGCCGAGCATCTCAATTTTTGCCCGTAAATTCTACCAGACGTGACAACTTCGTAAATTGTATATAAATCATTTGTCTACACAGGTTGGCACAAATTAACGCAAATCAGAAATTCATGCGGCTAATTTACACGAATACAAGCAAGCCCTGCTAATTGCCTATATAACTCTACTGATTGATTCCTGAATATAACTTTCCTCCCTCTGACAGGTATATACATACTATGTATACGAGTATGCGATATGGAGATTGCAAGTTGATGGGCAATGCAAATATGTTTTTAAAGCGATTCGTTAAAAGTGAACTGAATTATTTATTGCTCGCAAAGTGAAGAGAGAGAGAGAGAGAGAGTCGCAGTCCGGTTGGTGAATTCTCTTTTTTACCTACGCCCTGCTTATTATACATTTTAACGTGGCTCGTTAAGATTTTGGTTGGAAGGCATAGTCGAGGATAAGTTGGGTACATTTAGGGGACGTCGCGGGATCGTTTGGGGGAAAAATTAGCGCAACGATCGGCACGTCGTCGGTGTAGCAGCGCTAGCAGGTGCTGCTGCCTGAAATTACGCATAAAATCGAATCGGGCTTTACATGCTGGGACAAAAAACTGCTGCGGCGCAAAAGGCTGGACGACGTGGCTGGGCGGCCAGGCAATCCAGGCAATCTCTTGGTCGGTTCTGCCTTCGTGTGCGTGCTGCTGCTGCTGCGCTGCTTCTGCGCTGCTGCAAGACGACTCTCGTAAAACCTCGTCCCAAGGGATCGCTAATGTTCCGGCGACAATTAGTCGAGTTCCAGACCGTCGCCATCTTCTTTCTCGTCGGAACTCTCTGATGTGGTTCTGGCCACTCGTGCAAACACTCCCCGAACACGAGGATCCAACGATCTCTCCATTGTTTACAAGGAAAATTCGAGAAGGCAAATTATTTTGTATATACATATATGTATATATGCCATGTGAAAAATCCCCCTAAAGAATATTGGAGCGAAGCAGGTAGAAAGTAAAAGGTACGCGAACACCCGAAGGTATTATACGCACATGTATATACAGCGAAGAAATCGAGCAAGGGTTGAATGGAGAATTAGTTATGGGATTTTCGACATACGCATGAATATTCGATCGATTTTGTACGGGTGCGTAAGTTTTTATGCATGAAGATTGGCTTCCCTGGCGTGGCCCTTGAGCGTAATAACTTAATTACGCGATGCCTTGGCAGGATAACGTTCGGGTGTTGAGCGTGAGGGCCACGAGAGGTTAAGGTGGGCTCGCAAAGTTTTGCTGGCTGAGAGAGGGGAGGCTGGGTACTACGAGAAGCGTGAGCGTCTTGCTCTTTGGCCTGCAGGGGGGTTTTGTGGGTCGGACAGAGCCGCATTCTCTTATTTATTACCCGGAATATTAAGTTACCCACGTTACCACGGGGCACACCACGAGGATCCCGTCGTCCTCTGCCCACCAGTACCAACGCCATTACTTCATCTTCTACAAACAATGCTCTCTCATGTTAGTACTAAGGCCAATACCGATTTCCCAACATCCTTACAGCCTCTGTCTATGGTGTATATCGATACACCCTAACGATTACCCATACACGTCCAACACCATAACTTTATTCGCTCCTACAAGCTATACCCCGATGCCCATACTCCTATGTACAAACGCGTCGATAGTGCTAACACAGCCTTTTAACTCGATGGACCATAAAATTCGCCTATATATGTATATATATACCTACAAACGCCATAACTTCATTCCAAGAACAAGGCTATTCCTATGGTAGCCATGCTTCTGCTGGGGAATCCTCTGTGAATTATAGATAATCTATATGTCGTTATCACCAGCGGTAGTACGGCTCGTTAATGGTCAATATCATTAGGCATATCCTTACCACGACTCTTATATTCATAGTGTATAGCTGTATGGGGTTTTCTTGTAATGGGGCTTTACTGCTAATACTTCTCTTTGGCATGTTGTTGTCATTTCAACAGCAATACCGATCTTTCATTTTGATTCCGATCGAACAAACTCATTCTACATTATTTTTCTGGACGTTTGCCACGTGGATTAATGGTAGAGTCGCATGGGATAGGGGAGAGAGAAGCAACGTGCACGAACGCGAAATTCATAGTGCACCTGAAGTTGCCCGAGGAAATCTCCGCTATTGTAAGAGGCTATCGCACTTTGGTCATCTAAATTGATTTTAGATCCCTGTAGTCGATTGTTGCCCGTTGAGCAGCTCGGCGTTAATTAAGAGAGATGCTGCTATGGTCTCAATAAAGTGGATCCTGAAATTACGAAATTATAGAACGGTTGATCGCCAGCACTGTTCCTTTTTTTCTAGAAGATGCATGGTCATTCGACGCTGCTTAAATAACAAATTCAATTATTCTTGAAATCTCTGTTATCAATGGTGCTTCAAGGTCAAATGACAGGTGGGCCTACACTAACTGCTCGAACGATCAATACGTGGCTCGCGTTCGATTGGCCACGATTTTTCTCTCGATCTCGATCTTGTCTTGATTCGCGAATACAATAAAGTTTTTACGAGAAGACGAGTACCTAATAACTTTATATGGGTACGTGTGCTATCTGGGGGGGAATCATGGAGGGGGGGGGGAGGAGGAAGAAGACCCACGAAGAAAAAGCATGACAAAAGGAATAAAGCACGGTAGCTAAGAGGAAACAAAATATAATCTAAATTGAGAAGAAGGATGGAGGAGGGATATAGAGGAAGGGGAGGTGAAATTGTGTTTTTGCGCGTGTGTTGAAAGCAATCGAGAGGCAGCAAGGGCCAACCAGTCAGGCAAACCAGCCGACCAACCAACCAGGTATACTACTCGTGCTAAAGCCCCGAAATACGAAGCAAAAAGAGGAGATAAAGCCGAGAGAGCAAGGGGACTAGGGTTCGTAGCCTGTTTCGTCCGTTCATAAATCCTCCACCTTGCCTTCTTCCGTCCTTCTCCTTACCTCCTTGATTGTCATGTATCTTCCTCCCTCCCCTTTCCCCGTTCCCCTTCATTTATCCTTCTCGTACATTTTACTCCGTCCTCCTCGATCTCCCCACCCTCCTCTATACTCCCCTCTCCCTTTATCTCCTTATCTTTCTCCTTCTAAATATCCAACCCCCACCCTCCCCTCGAACCATACTCGCATTCTGACCAGCCCTCACCCCTTCCCCCTCCCCCTTTAAAATCCCATGGCTCTTCGCCATTATGCTCTTTTCGTACTCTCATTTGTTTCCCCATTCTCCCACGCGCCAGCTCCTCGATCTTCTCTCTATGCAAAATTCATCCCACCACCCACACGCCTTACACGAAAAAAATACGAAAACACGCTTCCTAACCTCTTCAGCATCAACAAACTTGTCGGTATCTAGCTCGTGATTGTTTACTCGAGTAAGTCCACGGGATGAGGGTTTCAATCTCCAGGTATATAAGGGATTTGTTTGCGAGATTGAAAACGGGAGACTCGGGATTGATGGAGGGTAATTTGGGTAAATGAAGCAATTAAATGGTGGTGAGGAGTTTGGGTAGAGAGCAATATAAGGTTGAGAAGATGCGCAGTAAGAGAGTAAAGTGGAGATAAAGGATCAGCAGGGTGAAAAGGAGGGAGTAGCGAGGGGAGGGAGTTATAGGTAGGCAGGCGAGCAATGGTGTCCTGCAGGTTGCTCATCCCTGATGGGAGTAGTACATAGGCGCAGCCTCTAAGGTGTGTTGGGAAAGTGATGCAGCCGTTGCTGACAGTGTTGGTGGTGGTGTATGCTTCGTGGAAGGTGGTGGAAAGGTGGAGGTGTGTCGACAATCAAGATTACGTGGGCGGATACACGCGCAACCCAGCGCCGCCGGCCTGGCAGTCTCCTCTTCTTCTTCTTCTTCTTCTTCTCCGTTCTCCGTTCTCTTCTTCCACTTGTTCCTTTTCCTCTTATTTTTCTCCTCTCCTTCGTTCTACCCCCCGTTTCTTTCTTCTTCCCTTTCCTTAAGACTGCAACCACTATCCCTGCGCACTATTTACAATTCGACGCTCGGCTTATACACACACGAACTCGGACGCAGTCTAGGTCACTCTCAGTCCAGCTCCAGGATTAACTTGCCTTCCAATACAATCTCGTTCCCATTTTTAGCCTGCGCGCTCCGAACCTGCACGGAGAATCCGCGATAGCGACTCATCGACCTCGATTATCCGCATTGGAGAATCGACATCTTCGCATTATGTTCTTTATACCAATCCACGTTTGGTCCCGACACAGATTATTGATTTTCATATTTATCTCGCCCTCCTTCGGTATTATGCATCCACGATCAAACCTCATTTTGCCTTTTACGATTTTTTCAGTACAATTTTCACATATAATCGCAGCAGATTATCGTTTCGGATCGTGTCGTAAACTTCTTGGTTTCAATGATTTTACTTCCATACGATATTGAAAGAAGAAGTCGAAGGGGATTTTCGAGAAGTATAGATAATTTCTCGATATTAAGGAGCTGAAATTTTGAGTGGATAGATAAGAGAGGGAGAGGGAGAGGGAGATGGGAAAATTGCAGTCATCGAACTCGTTATCTATTACATATATATATTTTTCTGAGAGACACGTCAAGTCTAATGAGGGTCAACGGCTGGTCTGCCAGGTCCACTGCAAACTCTTCGCGTTCCGCTCTATCGATCCCAGTATCGCTCAATTCAATCCACGCTACAGCGAGCGCCAGTCTCGTTATGACTCATTATTATTGAATTTAAACAATTTTTGTCCTTGTTAGTTCTTTCGTATATCCGACCAGAGAGTTTCGGTCATTTTCCACTACAGCTTATATATATATATATATATCGAAAGGAGCATAAATTACTCGGATCTCTCTCTCTCTCTCTCTCTCTCTCGCTCTGTACTCGTTAGGAATTTGACGGGAAGAATTCCCGGCTGAGGAGTCAATTCGGAGAAAACTCGTGTAACAGCCGAAGCTCGGGGCTTGACCGGTCAGTCCTTGCAAAACTGGTCCAATGATAGCGACGTCATCCTGCGCGTCCCTTTCTCCCCGATCTCCCTTCTTCCTTACTTTGGAGTTTCTCGGCCGGTAGTCGAGACTCGAGAGCATGGTAAGGTAGAGGGGAGAATGAGATGGCGAGAATGGGGGTGAGGGAGTGGAGGATCAGGAATTGGAGGGGGGAGGGTAGTGAGATAAATTCATGAGCGCGATGTCCACACGAGAGCTGCGCGCCTCGAGCAGTTCGCATGTAAATGTAAAGAGGGCTTTGCGAACGAGCGAGCGCATTTTATTAGCACGAGCAAAGCTGCTGGCTCTCCCCACTGCCCCCACCACCTCTCCCTATCTACTTTGTGGAAGAGTGGGAGCCCCGAGGGACGCGGGGAACCATGTAAGCTCGCGCTCGCGTTCGCTTCGACCTTGCAAACGCTCGCGCGAGATTACAGACGTTCTTCGCGCGAACCAAACTCTTCCATGGAATTTTTCTCACCCCCCCCCCCCCCACCCCCTCCTCTTCCATTTTACACATAGATCACTAAACTTGACTCTTGACAGATTTTAAGATCTACGAATCGATATTGAATTTTAAAATTTATTAAACCCTTTATTACGCATTTTTCTTTTAAGTATAAACTTTCTATGGAACTAAAAGTGCCAATACTCGAGTTCTCGTTGTTGTCGTACAGAATTTCTTGGCGGAGTTTTAATTCAATCTAATTAGCGAATCGGCGGAGAATAGACGGTAGGAGGCTGGTATTTAAGTGGCGTCGGAGATAATTTCGCGTGGCAGGAACGAAACGTGGCGTGGTGTTGGGGCAAAAAGCGTTCGGGGCTGGGTGGAGTGAGAAGAGAGGGGTAGAGACGACGATGGGTTTTGTGGGTCCCGCGCCATGTTGTACATTAGTAGGGCCCTGCGTATGTAGGGGCCGGAAAAAGAGAAAGGAAACCGTGCGGGAAGCGAGCAGTCCGGTCTGGTCCAGTCCAGTCGGGCTCTGATGATCCTCCTTGCTCCTTGCCTTGTAATTGTACAAGGCAATCACAAGCGCGTTACGATGTTCTGCCTAAAAACCGTAACGCAACAACCAAACGAGAAATCCTGGCGCACAGACGCGACCTCCTGTAACTAAACTCTTCATCGTTTCTCGTCTGACACTGAAATTCATTATACTTATACTGAAAAACAAACCATGAAATATATATATTTCATTTCATCGTCATTATATCGTATATTAGTTTAAGCTTCGATTTATATACCAAGCAAACGAAAAGTGGAATAAGAATTCAATTCGATCGTTATTATAATAAAAACAGCAATATTCTTATTATACAGTATAGATAAAGTGGATTCATATAACTGTACGATAGACGTTAAATTTATTACACAATTTTTCTCAGATCGACAAATCGTTAGGTTTATCCGATTGGAAAATCCTTTAACAAATCCTGTTAATGTTTCACGGGAAATTTAATTTATCACCAAAGTATCGACTGTCCTTGGGAATGTGTTTGTCCAGCATTGATGTACGCAAGATTTGCTCTCGCGGGATAACTTGTCAGTTGTTTATTGGGCTATAAAGCAGCTCGCTACGATGACGGTGAGAGAGATATTTAGATATCGATCGTGGTTTAATAAAGTATCGTTATATTATTATTCCCGTGAAAAACGCGACGTTGGGAATAATTTTGGTATCCCAGGAATTTCTTACCACATTTACCCATCGAGATTACCATTAGCTTTGTGTGTTATTTTCAAGCGAAAGTAATTCGCGACACTACTCTCTAAAAGACACCATACTCGGCTATACATAATGAGTAACGAAATAAACCTCGTTCAATTAGGGTAAGTTTAGCAAAACATCCAAAGGAATATACAGCGCGTACTCCGAATTATCTATAGAGTTCCCTGCTCTCCTTTCGTCATTTGACGAGAAAAAATTCGTTTCTCACTGAGGTTGAATCAACAACAAAGGGATTCCATTGTAATGTTACGTTCGGTGATATTACGAATGGGTGGATCGAAGTGAGAGACGCGAAAGAAAGAAAGTAGGATTGAGTTTGCGAGTGAAATTGAAGCGTAAACGTCGTTCGGACTGTTTGCCCGAGGCTAGAAGAGTGGAGGAAGAGAAAAAGAGTGGGACGATGAGGGCCTTCAGGGTCACAACTCGTAGGTAAAAGAGGGAGGAATGAATATGGTGGGTACACCGAGAGGCCCGTGACTAATGACTCTATTGACGCGCTGAGAGAACTTGGAACCAGAAGAGAACCGAAGGCCGTTTGCCGACACGTTCAACAGCCTCGCTCACCTAACTTCCTTCAACTCTCTTCTCTTTTATACCTTTACTCTCCTTCTTCGAATTCTCCCCTCCCCCTCTTCTCCTACATCCCCCCTTTCGTCGAATTTTCACCCAATTTCCTCCATAATTTTGCTTATCTACTTTCAAATTTCTCCCTCGACAACGCATTCCTTCCACGCCTATCTTCTCTTTTCTCTCACTCGAGAAACCGAGCACATTAATCATCGCACTTTACCATCCCTATTTTGTGCAACAAAAAATTCAAATGCTCGATTTTCACGCTTTGCTCCGAAAGAGGAGGATAATGCTCGACTCTCTTCTTGCTCAAAGGTTTTCGTGAGAGAGAGAGAGAGAGAGCTCTCAAAGAGTTTTGGGTCAAGCTTGTCGTCGTTAGCTAGTGACACAGTGTCGACAAAAGTGGTGGTTTGGAAAACGCCACGAGTTTTCCAACGCGATAAACGCGCGTTGAATAATTCACGCATCGGGCCTCGTAACGTTTTTGCCCACGAATTACTTCATTAGAGAGGGTCCGCGCTGCGCATCTCGATCCTTACCGGATCCTGAAAAGGAAGAATCCACTTTTCGATCGCTCCGCGGCTGATTCGAAGCGGACCGAAGAGATTTTAAGAATATCTTCGAATTTCAATAGGTATAAAAAGCAGAAAATATAGGAATTTCCTTATTTCCTCGTAAAAATCAGCGAAGGAAGTATTTTAATCCGGCGCCATTACACGCGTATATTATGCGCTTAAGTTGATATTTCCTTTTTCTCTCGTTTCTTCTTTCGCGAGGGACATCATTGGCAAATGCACGGCGCGATATCGCTGTACGAAAATAAATAAGTTATAAATATTAGGGTGGCCGGAATTGAAATACCCTCGTGGCTGCACGGGTATATTGATAAGAATCGCATACCTGAAGAAGCGGTTCTTATTCGCGAAGGCGTTCTCTCCTCGAGCTTGCTATATCGTCATGGCTGCCATCCGCAGAATAGATTTCGCGAACCATTCGGAGCTGGAGCAATCGTGGAGCGGTCGCGCGATAAATCTATCGGGTGGCGCGATAAATTTCCTTTGCGAAAACACAAAAAGCGCATTAACGTTGCGCGCACTGTCTCACTTTCGGCTTTCGAACGCGCAGTGGATTTACAAAAGAGCAAAACGGTAAGAGAGAAACGACAAATTCCGCACGCGAAAATAATTATTCTTTCTTCGCTAGAGAAAATCCACTATACTGCCCATTTTAATATCCAACTAATGAAATTACCGATTTAACGCACGTTCGACACTCAATTAATACCGTGAGATTCCACAATTCGAGCTGATCGAAAGTTTCGAAAGTGGGTATAGGTAATGCGAAACGAATCGTTGCTGAATTGCCAGAAGCGTGTAGAACACAGTGGAATGAAATCTTGTCGCTAGTTTTCGCAGTCTTTGAAGGTAAGCCATTAAATTAGCAAGTATTGGCAGTTGCTAATTGGGAGTCTAGGAACTGCTGCGATTGACTTTGTCTGTCCTTAACGAGAATATCTTGGACGTCTTGAAATAAATGAGGCGCACGTACGCGAGACACCGCGGGGCGTTCGAATAGCCTATAAATAACGCCGACTCTAAGTAAGTTTCTTATGTCGGTTGGCTATCTCTCGGTTTGTCTTAGGACGGATTTTCACGATGGAGAACCGCCGCCGATCGATTCACCGCAACGCCACGCATATTGATGCATCGGACAGACAAAACTCGCGTGTAAATTTCTTCATTAACCATCCTCTCTCTAATGCCGCCTCCTCGCACCGACGCGCTATACCCGCGCGTTCCCACCCCTTATCCATTCTCACTTCACCAAACGAATAATCCCATTCTAAGCTCCGCCGATATCCATCTGACCCACGCAGGATCCCGTTTTATCGCTCGGACGTCCGACGGATGTGTCATAAATGTATTTCGGCCTCTCGCGCGCAAGCAGCGATGTTAAACTCCATTTTATTACGACTTTATGGACAGCCAAATATTTTTCACAATAAAACGCGCTCAATTCGAGAATCCACCGTTAAAAGCTCAGTCAAATAAACATATATGTATAGTCTTTTTGGATATTATAGTTTGTATTTTGGATGTATGGTAGCACTAATTGAACTAGGGGGAATCGCGTGCGACTATAACACGCTGGAAACTCGCTATATATAAAATAAGCTAACTGAACTACGACCTCTCGTAAACCATCTATGTGTATATCTGTATGCTTAAGGAGAATAACCCCATAGAGGAGGCTGCTGCTGCTGCTACTGCTGTTGCTACTGCCCAGTTTCATGACTTTTCGCAGTAAACTAACTTCAGGCCCGCGAGTACGTTTTCAAGCCTGACGTGGCAATGCGCCAAAATTTCACCGAAGGATCCTTTAAAAAAAGGGGAAGGGATATTTATTCATCGAGATATAAGCACTCTTAAATTATTCACTGATAAGTGCTAACGTTTGTTTTAATATATATTATATAGTCAAGTTTCAATCATATTCCCATGAGGTTTTTCGTTTTGTTTTTCAATTCATATACCTTATTTATAAATATAGCCAAAAAGAATGGTTTAGTGAGGCGTAGAAGTGACTTTTTGCAGAGAGAGGAGACGATTTATCCAATTTTGACGTTTCGAACTCGTTAGTCTGGTACGAGGCCTGCCTCGTATGAGGGAAATGGGGGGGGGGGGGAGGGGGGGCAAGTTTCCGAGATTGCTCGGACTTGTGCCGCGACGCTTTGATTGCACTCGACACTCGCAGAATAAACCTTCCTGGCAGTTGGCCAAAGTTGCACCAATAGATCACAACCCTTGGTGCTTGATAACTCCGCGAAGCCCGGCTATAAAGTTGTTCCTCCACATCAAACGCCTTCGGGATGCGCCAGCTATCATCTTTATCGGAGATGTTCGCGTGATTCGTGGAGTCCCTTTGATGGCTCCTTCATAATTACAACATTCCATTCGTTTTTCTTTCCTTTATCTCCCATTCATTCAATTATCACACAAAACTATCTCACCGTCACAGTTGCAGCTGTGATTTGTCTATGCGCTTGTACAAATATTGTCCACTTTTCAGAGTTTCGTGCATCAAGAAAATATAGTATATCTCAAGCAATGCTGCTCGTATCTAGTTATTCGCTCTTCGAATGGCTTCGTTCGCCGGATGCAAGCCTCTCGTCAACTTGGTAAATCCTCAAAACGTAATTAAGGCATGAGAAATGGCTTGCAGCGGTGAGAAATGCAAAAAATCTCAGCAGAGCTTGGTAGGTGCTGAAACAGCAAGTTCTTCCGACCCAGCGAGTGATTCACAAAGAAGGGCAAGGCAAGGGAGGGGGGTGGAATAAAGAGAGAGAGAGAGAATCGTCTCACAATTTTCTCCCTTGGAGATTTTCTCGTGGCCCTCCGGCTGTCATTCCTCTTGCCGCTCCTTTTGCATCGTATTTTTTTTTTCGTCGCGGCGTTTGAAGCGCGTGCCGCTCACTGCCGTCCTCCATATGGTTTCCTTCCCTTCTTTATATCGTAGCATGCCTGTGTTCAGCAATAAATATCATAACCTGAAATCTCGTGAAAGTGTTGTTGGCCTACCACCTCCGACTTCAATCAGCTCCCGATCTGCTACTCGATGATTTGCGATCATCGACACTCTTCGCTTCCTCTGAATCGCCTCTAAACATTTCCTCCGCCTAAACCTTTCATCCTTCGTAAAATAAACTTCGCTGGATCGAACGTTTCGACGAAAAACTAATTGAGTTCTAGCTCCCTTTTTTTTCGGTCATATTTAACAGTGGTACAGGATTGTCAAGTTATTTTTTGTGCAAGGCCATTGAAGAAAGATTGGCAAGCTCATTAGCATGGCTGGTGGTAATGAGGCGAGTCGCGGTGGCAACATGTGCGTTTCTGTTGGCGCCCGTTGGCCAAAGTAACCAAAACTGGATAGACGGGCCAAAGCACGTCCCTCTAGGGTCTGAAAATCGAACCGAAAGCCGAGCTTCTCGTCGAGTGTTCAATTTACAACTCCAGCCAGAAGTGATGATCTTGTGAATGGGATTGGAATTAAAATATACTGTTAAAAGTTTCATTAAAGGGAGTTTTTCATTACGTGTATTGGGGAGAAATTCTATTGTTAATACCGTTTTACAGGAGAAGAAGAGATTTCTGATGGACGAAAGTGCTTCTCAAGGCTGCAAAGAATTTGAAAAAGGGACTGCAACGGACAGACGGTCGTAGATAAAGATAGACACGCCGGTTTCCGGCGTGCCGAGTTAACGACTCGAGTTTTATCCGTTCTTCCCTCTCCCTAAAACAGTTCTGGAAAGCTGGGGAAAGAGATGAGCAAAGAAGGGAGTGAAGCGGAAAAGATGGGGGTGAGAAAGGGACAGAGAAAGAAAGAAAGGAAGAGAGAGAGAGAGAGAGAGAGAGAGGAGAAGCAGAAGCATGCATCGAGTCATCTGGTACTCAGCAGGATTCGAAATAGACCGTCTTGCTTCCATTTTCTTCTCTCTCGCATTTGCAAATCGTTCCTTCCATTTTCTCACTCCTTACATTCACATCTTTCTCTCCATCGTCTTATAAATCTTTCCTCTCGCAGGAGCATCCTGGCTTCCTTGTCTCACTCTCCTCTTCAACGTCCGTCTTCGTTCTTCCTCCCTAAGGGACGATAAAAAAAGAATGTTCGAGCCTGGGTCGCCAATGTTTTCATTGTAATTATGTCTCCTCGGCTCTGTTGCTATTCTACCCGTACAGTTTTTACAGCTACGACTACTAAGCAGCTTGTCAAAACGTCCTAATTTCCTTCCAGTCCGGATGCTTTACGAGGGACCCGCAACTATACATCCTATCGTTGATTTCTTCATTTCGATCATTCTTAAGGCCGTTGTAACGGTTCGTAAAAAATGAAATAAAGATTTCTGTTATTCCTGCACTATATAAACAGGAAAAATCATAAATTATTAAAATTTGTATTAGCTTAAAATCACACTTATAGTGAGAATTTTATTACAAGAATAAAAGCCAATTATAGTAATAAAATTTGATCCATTATAGATATATATGCAATACGACAAAGTTCTGCAACAATTTTCCACTCTACCAAATGTTGGAATTGATTCAACAGAATCTGCTCTCGTCTTTCTAGTAATCGAGTTGCTGACAGAACGGTACCGCAGAGAAGGTGTGAAAATCTGAAAATCTGTAAATTATATGAGATCGTGTACCCTTCTTAATTGAAGAGCGAATGAAAGGTGTGAGAAAATGTCAATTGGCACGTGTCACAGTGCAGATTACGATGTTGGAGGCTGGTGCTGTCTAAATATTGGCTCCTCCGCGAGTTTGCTGAGCAAAGACAACCACACGATTGTTTGACTTTGTTCAGAGTCCACGGATACCGATCGGCAAAGATCCTACCTGCTTTCTGCTGCTTCATCGGTCAATATGCTCATCGAATTAGTGATGGACAGCTCGATAAACCGATTAGCATGTATCAATAACGACGATAAAAGTGCAAAAATCATATCTTCCACATTGAAAACGGCCTTATATGATATATACTACAGTAGCATCGATATTTCTTAAATTTTATTAACGTTATGGAATCCAATGAATGTAGCCAAGGGAGTCACGAGACTTTTCACATATAAATTCTGAAACTGTTTGAGTTTTAAAGTGGACGTTTCTTGTAAGTCGTGAGCCGAACCTGATGTTCTCTAATCGTCGAGCGGCAAGTGGCAGAGGGCAAAGGAGAGTTGGGAGATGTTGTATTTGACGAATGAGGACGCGACACGGACGGGGTCTAAATAAATGGCGCGTGTCTCTTCGCCAAAGCGTCTATTCTTGTCCGTCTCCGAAGGAGCCAGGTGTCTTTGTCCATTTCTCCAAAACCAACAATGACGACTTTTCTCCCAAACTATTAAGGCCATTTAGCGAACCTTTCTCTGCATAAAACGTTAGTTTATACGAAGACTCTCATCAATTACTTGCATCAAACTTTCCTTTTTCGAGTCTAACGGATTATCCCGATTGTAAGTGGAGTCTGCACACTCCTTATCCAGGGTCTCTATAATTGTGAAGAAACCGTTGTTGCAAGCGAGGAGAACAAAAAATCCTCGGAGAAGTACAAGAATGATCTTGAAAGAGTCAAGTGTTTCGTGCCACGTATGAGGAAATGGCGCGTGTCTTCAAAGATTTGCTTTTTGCGAGTATCGTTAAAGTCTCTTTACGAGGCTTGGCGTTCCTTCAAATACCCGCCACCGCGGATCCACAAAGAATGTGTCAGGTAGCTTGAAATCTTTATTGGACTCCGGGATCGTAGTTCGCGTCAACTTCGCTCACTCGTCCCTTGCACTTCAGCCTCGAAAGTCCAATACGAGAATTTTCACGCGAATGTCTTCTCGAATATGTACATATATGTATAGGTGTATATATTGATTAGCCATCAGCATACAATAATCTTTCCAAGCTCAACTTGAAAATTATATTGACGTCGATGCTGCAAAGCAATTCCACGTGTATTGTTCTTCTCCATTAGTGTGTACCGTAAAGTCATTTGAGAAATTATATCTGTCATTGCTTCACACATGTCGATGGTATATATTCGAATAAGATATCGTTGAGTAATCACGAGATTTGACGAATTTGCCATCTGGACAATAAAGTTTTACAAAGCAGCTTTTAAAAATCGCGGCGATTGATGTTGCAGGCTTATTCCAGCAAATCCTTGAATTTCATTCTGGTCGCGCGTACGTCATAAATCGTGTGGGCAAATGGTAGATCGGACACGTTTGGGCTTGTACAGTGTTAATGGTGCGATTCTAGACCCCCGATCCCAAATCCCTCCGAGGACCGTTCGGTTTCCGGTGATTTCGTGTCTGCCTGAATTTATCGGCCCGAAACCTCTAAAAGTCTCGGTTCCCTATCCCATCCACGATCGGTTCTCGCTAATCCCGAGTCGAGATGTCGTAGGAAATCGGTTCTTAAGGCCGCGTGACCGGTGGCCTTGGATATTCACGAACGAATTCCAGTCAATTCATAGAAACGTAATTTGCGCCAAAAGCTCTATAGGGTCGAGTCCATTTAGGAAAAAGTTGAAATTAAATCATTTCAATGGTTTATATATAAAGAAAAATATAATTATCGATAATCTGTGAGATGAAAATAAAGATTTTCGTTGTTCTTTTATTTAGATTATCCGGCACCACAACGGCGATCGGAAGCGGCGTGAACGGGGGCAGCGGAGCCACTGGTGGCTCCGGAGGTGGCGGTGGAGGCGGAGGTGGAGGAGTGGGTGCTAACGGGAACGGAACATCCGGTGGCGACTTCTTACGTAGAAGTCACCCCCTACCGGAGCATACGGCCCTACATCCAGCCTACCGGCTCAACTACATGGACCACCTCTATCATCAACTGCAGGCCTCCACGCACAGTCCCAACACCTCGTTACACGGTAATCATTTTCATTCTTTCAATTGCATCATTCCCTCGTATTATAGAGTGTACACAAGGTAACCAACGATCGCTATGAAATATCAGTACCTTCTCTCCGAGCTTCATTAGAATGGAAACCTTTTGAAAAGAGCCCGCATTTCCGGAGGAAGAGGCTTTTTGAACCTTCGAATATTCAATATGATTTTTTCAGTCTCATCCGGCTCTCGAGATATTCTCTTATAATACTCTACAATAATCTATAATCATATACAAATGCTTGACACTATTAAGTAAACAATTAAAATATGTAAATACAAAAAATTAAATTTTTATTTATTGAAAATTGTTTTAGGGCTGGGAGGTTTGGCACCTGACTATCTTTTGCATGCTGCGGGACCAGCGAGTACGCTAGCTTCATCAGAATTCCCTTTCTCTATCGATGGTAAGTTAACAGGTATTTTCAATTTAACCATGGTTTTTGAAAAGTTAGCATTTGTTTGAATAAAAACAAGAAGAAACTTACAATTGTTTTATAAAAATGTTATGATTGATAAATCCTCAATTGAGTGCTACGACACTAGCCTTTATTTTATATGGACCTACTGAGCCAAGGATCTCTAAAATTACGCCTTTATAAAAAGATATCTTATCTCGCGCATTCATTTAACTAAGGTCCTTCGCAGGATTATCTAAATGGCTAATAAATGTTTATAAATCAATTGCTACCGAAAACATTACTATGGGAATCAAGAACGAAGCATGGGAAGAAGAAGAAAATATCTTTCCAAAGAGTTTCTTTACAATGGCTAATGATGAATGAATTTAAATGATTTATTTAAATTAATTTTGCTTAAGACAAAGATAAGGATCAAGCAGTACAAGAAAGGAAAGCAGGCGTGCCCAGCGTGATAGCCTGAAGTCACGACCTTGAAGAAGAAGCAAGAAGAGGGCATAATTAACGGAAATTAATGAATAATTCAGGAAGGCCCCCACAGTTTCTAGGTGCTCGATGAAATTGGTCCAACCTCTCGGTACGAGAGATGAAACACTTTAGGGAAAAGGTGCAAGAAATTCCTGAGGCAAGTTCAAGAAATTCAAGAAGAACGATTTAATATGCTACGGACACATGTACAAATTTCTTGGAATTAAATTGAAGCCGAAGTAAGGTGAGATGGAAAGGAGCTAGAAAATTTAAGTGTCGAGTCTGAGTTGGGTGATCCTAAAGGATAGGAGGAGTCGGTGGAATATCACATGTGGCGGTTAGCAGGCTGTAGTAGCGTTAGCAGAAGTAGCAGCAGCAGCAGCAGGAGCAACAGCAGCAGGTAGGAGATCGACCGGTTAGGAGAGGCCGAGAGGCTAAAAGACGACTGAAAGGGTAAACGGGGCCTCGTTAGCCACCACCGCCGCATAATTGAATCGACTCGGAGCGACACGACCTCATTAACACCTTAACGCCTACCCTATACAGCCAGTCTCACGTTTCTACTTGTACAAAAACCACCAAAGTCTCTCCCGAGTACCAATATCCCACACTTAAATATTCAACCAACCGGTCTCTTTAAAAATGATTAAAACGTATTTCTAAATTTCACAAATCTTCGTCTTTCATAAATTCCACTTGCCTTTGGACAACATTTTTTAGCTCTCTTGTTTGTCTCTGTCTCTCATTTGTCAAAAGCGAATTTGAATTATATTCCAACTAAGAGGGCTATATAATGATAATAAATCATGTGAATTGGTTGTTTGCGATAGCATGCGAAGTGCTGGCAATTAATGGCATCGGTGATAATTTGAAAGAGCCTGTAGTTTGTGGGACATGTGAATAGTGGGGGGTGTAACGCGAAGTTAGCCGCGCCGATCGGAGTGACCGATTGGACCAATTTACATGTCTCAATCCCATGTAAGTAAGAATAGGAAGGGGTTGACTGTGGAGAGAGTTACTCTCGCATATTCATTAAGCTCGACGATGAAGGACCAACCCTTCCAAGATAAGATAACGGATTCGAAACACCCTCCTCCGCTCCCTTTTCCTTCACTATCCGCCAGGGATTCCATCGAGAGTCCTGTTTCGCAACTGCAAGGCCAGACTTTGTTGATTTAGAAGTCGATGGTAGCATTGCGAATTAAATTAAACGGCTCATTAGCTATGCGCTTGGCTAGCTTGTACCATCGCGCCAAAGTGAAGAGTAAAATTGTTTCGTATTTCTTCTCTTTTCCTGAGAGAGAACAAGGTCCGAATCAGTGATTTGAACAAAGTCAAATCCCTGTGAATGAGGCAAACGTGTCGTTTCGCAGCTTGATAATTTTTCGTATAAAACACGTATGGATGGATGTTCGAAGCGTCGATAGAAATTCGAAACCAGTCGCTATCGGCAGTTTTCGAGGAGTTTAAAAAATTTTGGGGCACGATAGCTGAAGCGGAAAGTCCAAGATGAAGCCGACTAGTCGAATAAACGTCGCAAATTTGATCATCGCTCGAATTAATAAACAGCAGCAGCACCATCAGCAGCAGTGGGGGAAGGGTCCTGAGGTTAAAGAGTAGACGTTTTAAAACGTTTTAAGAGAGGCCCAGGCACGTGAGGGGCGAAGATTTAACCGCGAGTAACTTTATACTCATTGTGCGTGAACGAGCGATCAACCAAGTGGAAACAGACGAGAGAAAAAAGGAGGCTCTTCAGGGTGCTGCCCTCTGTGTATCGCGTTGCTTCCCAAAAAGAAAACTCACCAAAAAGGATGAGGCTGTGATACGAGAGAAGAAATCTTTCCAAGAGTTACCGATGGGTAAACGATTTCCAAACGTATTCTAGCACTCGCGTTAACAGAATCTAATAAATTGCTAAATGTATCGAATACTATATAAAAATGGCTGAGACCCAAGATAGAAAGGAAGTTTGACAACAAATATGACACTTGATTAGTCACGGTAAATAAATGGGATAATGAGAAAAATTAGAATAATCCTTCGAGGAGGAAGAAACTGGAGTCAAGTTATAAGCGATGACCGTACACACGAGCCGCCACCACTAACTTAAGAAAGTGGTTTGTATATTACATCGTTGGCCTGCGGTTTCAGGCAAATCGCCGCTAAAACGTTCAAGCCGCAAGATCGGGCTTCTCTTTTTGCTTTTTCTTCCTCTTATACATTTCTCTTTTTGCGCAGTCCCTTCTTCTTTTTCTTCATCACATATTTCATATCGCAAAGCTTGGATCTTTCAGCTACCGATGATAATTATTCATCAATTATAGTAGATTTCAAAACTGAATATCAATAGCGCTGTTCTATATACATATATATAGTTACAATAATTTTGATGCACTCAGATGACATTAAAATATACCTCGATGGATGATTATTATTAATTATAATTTTTTTTCCCCAGTTTCAGCATCGTCGAGGCTAGGCAGTCCAAGGGCGTCCGCTATTAGAGCAAGCCGGAAAAGGGCATTGAGTAGTTCTCCATATTCGGACAGATTTGACATCGACAGCATGATCAGATTCAGCCCGAATAGTTTGGCGTCAATCGTCAATGGTTCACGCAGCAGTAGTGCCAGTGGTAGCTACGGCCATCTCTCAGCTGGTAATTAGTCTTATCATATAGTACATCAATATATGATTGATGCAATATGTTCTTTAATTATTCATCGATTTTTTTTCCACTAAATCCACACCAAAGCGTCAAAGAATTTAACCAACTTATTGCCAGGCTTTAAATGAGTCTTTCAACGAAACAACACTATTTTAGCATGCGCGCAATATTGATAAATCCATCGAAAAACTAATAAACCTGCGTCAATTAAGATTCCAAGGCTGGGCCAATAAGTTAGCCTTGCTTCTCGACGCACGTAGTAATGAATGGCAATGGTACGAGCCATGAATTTCGAGGATAATCAGTGAGACTACTTTCACGGGGTTAGCAAAATCATTTTTGGCATGAAAAACGAGAACTTTACGATGCCCAGCTCACGGCTCTTTGGATAATAATCGATCAACGTTTTGCAACGTCATTTAACGTTTTCTCGCTCGTTCTACATTTTCGTCGCTTTGATGAATGACATAATAAACGGCGGGCGACATATACCGATCACCTTTCAAGATTCTCCGGTCATTTTTTATTAATCGCTGCTGGTTGAGAAAAGTCATAAAAGACATTCGATTGATACTTTCGTTGCTAAAATTTTGCCTGAGACTGCTATTTAAAAGCGTGTGAAATTATTACTTTCAGTTTACTCCACAATTTTAAGGACCTCCTTGCAAGTTTTTTTTAATTAAAGAACGAACGGAGTAATTTTCGATTAAATGAAGTAATTAGCACATTAAAATTCAACGAGCGTTTCTGATTTTTCATTTTGTCGGTAGTGCAATCCCGATAGTCAAAACTCGTCTCTCGTTATATCCTGTTCTTAGGGACATCCCTTTCGTTTCACGATTCAGGTGGAACGGATCACTGCAGGATACTCTCCATTATATCTTTATATAATTTATGTTTTATTTTCATTGTTTACACTTCACCACACGTCCTTTAAGCAAACTTAAAGCTATAATCACACAAACCAATAAAATAATCCAAAAGGACGTACGATTCTTGAATTTTCTATCTTATATCCAGGAATTTTCCTTAACTTCCTTGCTCTAGATTCTTAGTGTCTTTAGATTGTATATATTCCATTTGTCATTTCGTGAGGTTCCCTCCGGATTGCAACTGGCAAAAGTGAAATATCAGTAGCGATTAATTAAGCCGGATGACAAATCTTTTTAGCAGAAAAGATTTATTTTTATAGTTGCTTCGGTATAGCGTGAAGCAAACTATATGGCTTCCCATAATTGAACAACTTTTTCAAGCTGGCTATCTGTACAGCAGGCTAGCCAATGAAATGATGCGAGCTTCTCGTAATTGCAAAGAATCGCGTCGCGTCTGTCGCGTGACGTAAAATCTCGCACGAAGACCCTCCTACGCCGAAACAGAAACCAGAAGAAAGTACAAACGCCAATCCTTTAACTCTTTACAAACATGCAAAGTGTGTTACATAATAGTACAATAAGCGTCGCAACAAATAATTTTGTCAAGTAAATACATATTTTTTGTTTTTATTAATTTCAATAATAAATTCTAACTACCTTTGATTGAAAATGAGATCTATGCTGTGACAAACGTGATAATAAAAATTGTAGCTTGTTAGCAACGTAATTAAACTGCAGGCTGTATCGATACTTCCTTTGCACTTGTCATCCGCCTTTAATTATTGCTGTTCCACGCAAACGAAAGGATTATCATTATTTGACAAAGGCAGGAAGGGTACGTCTGATAATAATCACTGTTTACTTTTACTTGTCTTCTTCCTGCGTTTCGAATGCATAACGAAAGAGAAAACAAATAATCTCGTAGTACAGACCTTTGGTTTCGTAAGAGATTGAAATGCAAGCTTGACTAACGTGCCGGAAGTCCGCCGTGGCGTGCTTTGACTATCGATTAAATAGACGCGGTCCGATTTCAATGTTTATTGATCATCCTGTATATTCTTCTTCGGGATTAATTATTATCAATTTGCATTAAACTATTATCACAGCTGTAAAATTGTTATCCGTTCAGTTTACTTGTATCCTGAAAATTGTTGATTTGATATTCGCGCCTAAAATCGTGATTTTATAAGAATGTAAAACGTTTAATTTGTGATTTTAGCGATGAGTCCGGCTTTGGGGATGCACCCAGGAATGGCACCTCATCTGCAACAACTTCAGGCCCATCTTCTCAGGAGTGCAGCAGCTGCAGCTTTGTTACCTCACACGCATCCCCTGCAACCACCTGCACCACCCCCACCACCACATCCCCATTCTCATCATGCTCATGGTCTGTCGCCACATTCCCAATTGTATCCCGGCGTACCACCTCATTCCACTGCTTCCGCATTGGGCCCTCATGCTGGAGGACTTCCGCCCAAAAGCGAGGTAAGCCTATACTCTTTTATAAACTTGTTAAAAAAATACTTTAATCGATAGGTGAAATATATATAAATATTTTCACGAAAATTTATGCTCTTCAATTGATTTTCTATAATTAAGTACGTGTCATCGATTATCAAAGACTGATTTCTCCTTCCGGTTGCACTGGCGAGATAGTAACTTGAGATAATATGGTGTAGTCGCAAAAAAAAAACAGGCACTATTTGTTTTTATTATTACCAATCGTGCCACAAGATATATGCTTACTGATAAATAATCGAACAGTGTTTTTGCACTCTTCTTTCTTAGCGATAGCAATGATAGGAGAAGAGAGGTGCAGTAAGGGTATGAGAAGGCTAAGAAGAAGAAATGGATGGATTGAATTACCTTTACAAGATCCTCGGGTTACAACCAATCTCGCGCACATTATTTCGCCCGATTTCTCCCCATACGACTTCTCCTCTTTCCAATCCTCATCACTCTTTCTTCTTTTTTTTCCTTCCTATACCACATCCCCTCATTTTGCGAAACGCGCGAAGATCCATCGAATACGGTTTGAAATTTTTACAAGTGAGATTTAATGAAAGAAGTGCATTGACAATTGATTATTTCAGTGGAAGATATAATATCACTGTTCGAGTCTCTTATTAGAGAAAGGAATTTTTATAATGACAGGCTTACGTACAAAGCCTCAGTGCACGCGTGTCCAATTGAAAATGAATGCACCAGACTTATGTCTTTATCAGTGCATGATCGCTTGCGAAAAAAATGCCACGGTTACCGAACAATTCAAGAGTAGCACAATCGTACCGGATAATTTTACAAGTTACAAGTGATAATTGCCAAATCGCGTGTGGCTGTTCTTGCAAAAACCCGCGGAGAAAAGAAAACAAAATTACACGTTAATGACGACCGGAAATGCTTTTACGATTTTCGGTAAAACTTCAAACGATCCATTTCAAACTTCAGCGGATTCGAGTTTGGAGCCGCGGTTGTCCAAACAACGAACGCCTAATTGATGTATACTTGTGAGAAAAAAGGTTGATGCTACTAACTTTTATGCGGTCTATAAAATCAGGATAAAAAATGAAGTGGAGGTTCATTAAACTACGGTTTAAAGAACGCTGTAATTTACAGCTTTGAAGCTTTAAAAAAGCTTCAGAGTTAATTAAAGACTTTCATGTTAAAACTGTATATAAAGACATAAAAATATCGACTCAATTCTTATTTGTATATATATAGGTACTCTTCGTTTATGAAATTAATTGGATGAATTGTAAACTCGTAGATAGCCGAATCCTGCAGAAAAGCTTCGGAAGCTTCGACGAGATCGGTAACTGCAGAAGCTGACACGTCATCTAGAAGAGTTTCGAGCAAGGTGAAAAGGGAACCAGCCACGACAACTACTACGACCACCACTACGACTCCACCGAGTCACCACCCTCAGGGCCACAGTCCAAGCGAGGATCTTCGTGATGAGCCCGGTGATTTCATCGAAACGAACTGTCATTGGCGTGACTGCGGCTTGGAGTTCCCCACACAGGTAAACAACTCTTTCACGCAGCTCTCTTCGAGATAGTTCCTTTCTTTATTTCGGTAATTGTCGACCGCAACAATGTTGTCCTCCATTGTACACAGCGAACTGAAATAAATTTAATGGGCCTTTCGCATGATCCGGGCAACTGTAAATTGCTCGAAAATACGTTCATAATTTAACTAAAGTTTTTGATAAATTGTACAGGATGATCTTGTGAAACATATCAACAATGATCATATCCACGCCAATAAGAAGAGTTTCGTTTGTGGATGGGAAGAGTGCTCGAGGGAGGAAAAACCGTTCAAAGCTCAATACATGCTGGTCGTCCATATGAGGAGACACACCGGGGAGAAACCCCACAAATGTACCGTAAGTATTGACAGCACTTGCTGTAATTTATTCTGGTAAAGCCTCTTAAGACTTATCATCCTATTGTTCCACATGGCTCTTCTTGCTACAGTTCGAAGGCTGTTTCAAAGCTTACTCCAGACTGGAGAACCTGAAGACTCATCTAAGATCTCATACTGGTGAAAAACCATACACTTGCGAATATCCAGGATGCAGCAAAGCTTTCAGCAATGCAAGTGATAGGGCTAAACATCAGAATAGGACGCATTCTAATGAGGTAACCAAGAAGAGGGCAAACCTTTCTTTTATTTCGTTGTATAATAAATAAAATATTTCAAACTATATCTATGTTAATGATGTCGTATTCATGTTTTGCTAGAAACCATACGTCTGCAAAGCACCTGGGTGTACAAAAAGATACACGGACCCCTCGTCGCTGAGGAAACACGTAAAAACGGTTCACGGTGCAGAATTTTATGCAAATAAGAAGCACAAAGGAGGAGGAGATGGCGGAGGAAGCGACGAGGCCGGTGCGGGTGGACACAGTCCCAGCAGGAGTGAAGACCTTCATCCGAAGACACCCAGCTTATCCAGTCCAAGTGTCAAGTCCGAAAGTGAAGCTAACAGCCCTCCCAGCATGATGCAACAGCAAGGTAGTCCGTTGGTTGGTGGCTGCAATGACGAAGTTGCCGGTGTTGCTGCACTAACTGCCGAAGGCGTTGCACTTGCGGAGGAGCCTTGGAACGAGGAGCCTGATGACTTGGATATCGCTGATTTGCCCGTTGCACTTCGTGCTATGGTCAGTACTAGCAAGGACTCTTGGATTGTATAATTCTTGCATTTCCATATGTATTTATAAGTCAATTCTTTTGCCTCGTCAGGTTGGAGGAATGGAATCCCAACAACCTCAGCACGCGCCACCGCCATCGTCGAGAAATCGCCTAAAGGGAAGATTAAATGTCAAGGGGATGTCCACCCTTCCCGTAAATGTTGGAGGAATTAGGGGAGCCCGCTCTGTTGGTCCACAGGGAAATATAGGAGATTTGAATAGAAGAATTACAGATCTGAAGATGGAAGGTGGTGCTCCAAATCGACAAACGAGTCTTTCGGATCTTCAGCTAAGACTTCAGCCACTCAGTGAACCAAGAAGAGACAGTAATAGTACGGTCAGTACTTACTATGGTAGCATGAGATCCACTGACTTTGGTAGTAGAAGAAGCAGTCAGGCTAGTGGGGTGAGCGCTGTGAGAATGGGCCCAGTAGGCCCTGGAAGCTTTTACGATCCTATTAGTCCTGGCACTTCGAGAAGAAGCAGCCAAATGAGTACGACTTCCGGTAGAATTAACCCACCGAGTCATCTGCAGGGATACTCTACTAGCAACTTGGTCGTTCAAACTCAGAATATGTCTCTTCAGGTATGTCTATCAGCATTTAAGAGCTTAAGACTGAAGCATGTTTTTACTTTCATTCATCAATACTCAATGGAATTTTTAAATGTTTTTAGGGGATCCAGGGAATGCCGAGTGATTGGTCTGGTCCAACGGGACACTGCGCGCAACCTTCAACTGATAGAAGAATGTCCGAGCCAGCCAGAGGCCATCAAACCCAACGAGCTTCACCACCCATGCCACCCAGACCACGATCAGCCCAATTACCAGAACTTCATCCTAATCAGGAAGTCGTGTTGGACGAAGTTGGGGAGGGAGAAATGGTAGAAAATAAATTGGTCATTCCTGATGAAATGATGCAGTACTTAAATCAAGTAAGTTCGATTTTTCCTAACACGGTCATATGATTTCTCTGCTAAATAAGAGTATAAACCAATATTTTTTTTTTTTTTTATTATCACTTGTAGGTTCAAACAGGAGGGAACAATTATCGTGGCAGTCCCTTGCCAATTTGTCAATCACCTATATGTACAAACCCACTGCATTATCAACGTCAAATGCAATCCACTTGCAATTACAACCAATCGCACCAACAGAATTGTTATCCACCTCAGCAGTCGTCGCAGCAAACGTGCAACAATTATCAGAATACATCGCCAGTGCCATACAATCAATGCCCCAGCTCAAGATCAAACCAATCTTCGTCTCAGTACTGCCCACCTCAAAATTACGGTAGTCAGACAGGTAGTGGTCAAGTAACGAGTCCTATTGCAGGACAGGTGATGTCCCCTGGTTCGCATTACGCTCCCAGCCATATTAGTGATCAACCAATGACCTCACCAGCAGCAGGAGCCTTGGCACCTCAACACGCACCTCAAAATCTTCCACAGAACTCGGCTCAATTAACGAGAAATTGTCCTCAGGACCATATGCACCATAATTATTATTCTGGCTATGGCTGCCAAGGTCAAATGAATGCTAATTGTCCGGCAAGTATAAACGGTCAAAACAATCATCACTCCAATCAAACATGTTTACCTCAAAACCACGCTGGAATGGGACAGCAGCAATGCGTTCCAATGCGCCAGACGACGAACTGTCAACCACTATCTCCACATTGCGGCCAGCAGGCAGCTGGGGCTAACCCAACTGCTATCAATCATGTAAATGCTCAATGTGGACCAGCCAACCAATGCTCTAGACAAATGACGACGCCCAATGGCCAATTGTCAGCTATGCATACTGACCAAACGATGATAGCAAATAACCAATGTGCCCCAATGTCGCCTCATTGCTCTCAGCTTAACGTAGCAGGTCAGCCTAAGAGCACGAGTAACATGAGCACTCTTCAAGGTTGTCAGCAGCAAAGCCAACCACCTTCTTCAATAACTCCGTGCATGCAGATTGGCACTTGTGGACATCCCAATGGTAGCCATAGGCAAAACATGCCAACGGATGCTACTCTAGCCAAACGAACATCCCCTCAGCTCTGCTCGAATCAGCAAACCTGCAGGATACAGCATCAGACCTGTAGCCATTCCTGCCAAGCGCGCTCCAATCAGTCCAACCATCAACAATTTAGCTGCAATTGCCAGTGGGGCTATGGAGGAGAACAGTGCTATCACGAACAGCATGGATCTACGTTCCCTGAGATCCAGTGCAGAGATATCAGCCAATCCCAGCAAGGCTCCCCAGTAAAACCACCACAGGGAATGAGACAAGACTCTTACAGGAGGACTCTGGAGTACGTTCAGCAATGTCGAAATTGGTCAGGCAATGCTCAAACTCATGAAACTAATGTTTCTAGCTCCACTCATCCAATGTCCCTGCCCCAACCTCTGCCCGCAAGTGCCAATATGGTCATCAACGACATGACGTCCTCGCTCAGCTCGTTATTAGAAGAGAATAGGTATTTGCAAATGATCCAATAAGATCGATCTTTGAAATGTAAACGCGTAACCTATTCATTGGTCATCGTTCGGAGAACAATCTAAACAAGGTACAACGAGCGTCTAACGAATAGATTTGTCAGGTTACCTGCACTAATAAAATACTAATTTTTATATTTGTCATGGGAGCAATCCTGTTACCTTAAAAAACATTATTGTCACATCTTGAATGCACAGCTTTAAGAAATGCATTTACACATTTTTGTATAAACTCATTGTTAATGTGCCTTACGTATGTATGCTGTGCATGCCAATCGTGCCTCTATTTATTTTTGTTTTTCGATATTACTTTTTCCAGTGGAATCCAAGTATAAATTAATTCGTAGGCCTACTAAAGAATAAACGTGTACGTCATAGTACATCGGAAAGCGAGGAAAACTATGAATTAATTATGCAATGGCTCGTACAACTATTGCAAGTAATCTATTATTCGATTGATATCCTAAGGATACGAGATATTTTTGAAAAGTATTTTAAGTCAGCCTTTGTAGATATAGCTTATACTTTTATCTTCGTACAAGCTACTAGTTACTCAAAGTGTGCCAATATATTTGATAATTATCATTCATTGATCTTCGACTCAATAGTGTACGGCGTACACTGTGATATGTGCGAAAAATAGATTACCGACTAAATTTATAAGACTTGTACAAGTTCTTTAGCGTACAATGTTAGAAACAAGATTATATGATGGAGACTTATCATGTAAGTAAAAGGCCAATATTAGTTGATAGCGTATGTAGATAAAATCTTAAGAGATCAATATAATTGAAGATGAATGTCAGAGAATAGTCATATAAGACAGTTGTGAGAGCGCGCATGCATGTGTATCGATATTTGACATTATTAATTATGTAAAGAGACTTAAAATAGATTTATACACTGCCGTTTTCAACGTTAACTCATCCAGTGCCTTGAGTAATAACTATAAAATGGTGAGTGCTTAGAAAACTTTAGACCTATATCGAGTCCAGAACTGTTTTTGTTATACAAATAATTTTGTACGAATTTTATTAATCTACGATATAAACCTGTGGACAAATTTTGTGAGTAATATACACGTGTTTCGTATACTTAGATTGTAATCAATGCGAGAACGAGAAAGTTTCATGAAGCATCTCAAAAAATCTACTGCCTGAAAATTGTTAATTATTTGAATAATAAATGATATCAACCCTATAATTTTTCATTACATTTATTTCATCCTAATTAGTAGATAAATAATTACATTTATTTACATATGTAGGAACAGCAACAAATATTTGCAGCCCAAGTACGACACAAACTACGTGCAATACATTATTTTGCAACAAAATTATTGCATGTCTTTTACATTAAAATTGAAATACATTTTAAAATGCAATACAATTAAAAATTATATAAGTGTCGAGTTCTTTGAAGATCTTTATTGTTTTCTTAACAGAGAAAGAAATGAATATATATATATAGAAAGAATATTTACTACTAGTCCATTTTCCTTGATTCTTCCTCTTCATTTTGTCTTTCGGAAGCTGATTCAGATAGCTAAAAACAATGTTGGAGAAAAAGAACATAATCGATAAAATAATAAGAATATCTTCATATACAAATATTATTAAAGTAGTTTTGAATACCTGAAATGAAAAGTCCGAAAGATTAGTTTGTAAGCGACGAGCTGGTAAAACATCCGGCATAGGTGGAGGGGTAGGAGGCTCGCCATAAGCCTCGTGAAGTTCCTCTAATCTCGTGCTGAGTGCTGATCCTCTCAGACTCGTAGCGTTCATTTTCTTCATCAACCAGTTTGCCTGTTCTTCGAGTCTTTTCAATCGGTCAGCTCTCGCAGCCAAAACATCTTCGTGCGTCCTTGATACTGCTTTTATATTTGATTCCGAAGCCTTACAATCTAGCGACGAAGATGCTGAGCTTTCCACTTCGCTCTCTTTCGCAGCCGAAGAGCCTGGACATGCTGTAGTTCCAATCGACTCGGTTATTCTTAATGAAAATTCTTTCACAGTTTCCAAACTTGACGACGAGTCTATCGATATACTATCGGACTCACGATTCTCTATTCTCACTGGTTGATCTCTAACAATGTCTTCCATAACAATATGATTCTCTGCCGAGGAACTTGCTGATGCGGAGTAATTCGAAGCTGCACCGAAAACTGGATTAAAAACTTGATTAGCTGATCCCGTGATTAAGGAATCACTGAATTTAATTGGTTTTGTAATTGGTGGAAAGGGTCCGATAGAAAAAATTGATATTTTACTAGTCGTAGCTTCAGAAGTAGTCATTTTAGTGTCTAGATGATTTTTCTCACCCGATATACATTTTGCTCCCGTATTATCTGAAGCAGACAGACCATCTGATGCTAATTCAGGAGCAGCATCTGTTTTATCTGTTGATTCCAGATTATCTGTATCTTTTTGCGAAATATTTTCTTGATTTTCCAACTCAGGTTTCCCATCCATCCTTATTAAATTTTCAATAACATTTGTCAATGCTCGATCCAAAGGATCCAATTCTTCATTTTGATTTACCTGCAAACAAAATTATTGATAGTGATAGCTATTTATTGTACTAAATATATTTATAATTATTACAAACTTCTTTTTCTAATTCAGAAGAGTTTTCGGAGGCATCTAGGTCAACTTCCATTTCATCTAATTCGATATCAGTTTCTGGTGTGCAAGTTCTTTCTTTTGAAACTTCAGAATTAATTTTTGATTCGGATAATTCAGTGTCCGTTGGTTGTTCAGACTCAGTATCTGGACTTGGGGCTCTGAGACCTTCCTGAATATTGATATATTTCATTTAATTAATTTTTCACAAAAATGAAAATAGTCTTTGTTTACAAACCTTTCGCGTTCTTTTCCTTTTTTCAATTCTCAATCTTCCGTCAACTTCCTCGTCGTCTTCATCCGTATCATCTCCACGTTCATCACTGAATCCACTTTCTCCGCTATTCAAAGATATGATAAAAATTTATGGAATTATATTTACTAATTTATATCGATTAATTACAAAGTACTTGTTGATTTACCTATTATTAAATGAGTCCCGAACAGCCAAAGCTTTCCTTGCAGCAAATTCACGCCTCAAACTTCTCCATTCTATTTCAGTATTTGTATTCTTCTGTCTAGCTGACTCCCACTTTTCTCTACAATATTCTAGCTCCTGTTTCAATTCCTGCAACATTTTTCTCTTTTGCTGTAACTCGTATCTAAGGATCTGTTCGTGGGTATGTAATTGTTGATGTTGGGCTTGCATTCTGCCAACAATATTCCATGTTTTGCTCAATTCTACAGATACCATAGACAGCCTCTTTTCCTAAATTAAAGCATGGGGATTGAAGAAAATGACTAAATTTGAGACTCTAGATAAGACGAATAAACGAATTCAATTTTTACCTGTTCACCTAATTTACTTTCAAGATGAAAATTCAATTGTTTCATACGGTTCATTTCTTTCTCTAAATGTTTCTTTTCCAAAATTAGCTCCTTTAGTCTAATATACGTTTTACTAACGGAAATTACCAATCTCGGCCCAGCTGGAGTATCAACCGATTTGTAACAACTATTCGGGTCTGAAGATGAAGCGACAGAGGGACTTGGTGTTCCAGCTGCATGACAGCTAAGTAGTTCCATCAAAACGCGCCATACCTATAGTTTTGAATACTAATTATTTATGAATTGCGAAGATAGGTATAAAGTATCAAAACAGCATTTGAAAGCTAAAAGATTCACTTACTTTTGGTAAGTTATTGGCAATATCTTCTCCCTGTATATCATCATCTTTTCTATCAGACTCACTTTCCTCGGTAACTTCCTCATTATTATTTTGAACAGCCTTTTTACCTTCAACCTGTTCCACTAAATCCAATAAAAGTTTTGGAAGCGCTGCTGCTTCGGTTCCTTCTTCTCTGGCCATTTCGCTTATCAATTCATGATTTTCCTACGAGTATAATAAAAATGTTAAAATGATTTCTGGCTATTATCAATGACATTGACACTATACCTGTAGCAATCGAGTAAGCTTATCAAGGTCCATATCTGCAGAAGAAGCACCGAGCAACATTTGTGTGAATAAACTATTTATAAGGGACATTTGATTTTGCAAATCCCGACAATCTGCTTTTGTCAATCCCAATTGGGATTCTAGACTTGAAATTTCAGTATCCTGAACGTCGATCTAAAGACAAAAAATGGTATCAGTTTAGGGTACTTCTATTTCGTTTGTTTTAAAACTAATAAATATACCTTTCCTTCAGCTTTCTTCAATTCTTCCTCAAGGCCTTCAGACTTTTTCAAGGAATGTTCAAGCTTTTCTTTAACATCGACTAATTCTTTAACAGTAGACTCTCTTAATTCTGACAAAATCTTTAACCTTTCATTATAAAGATTCTTCAAATTATTGATATTCTCCAGTTGACGTTCACATTCAGACTTTACGTCATCCTTCACATTCAAAAGAGATTTATTCTTCAACCTTACCAGAATCTGAGCCAGCTGATCCTTTAATTGATTGGAGCACCTTTCTCTAGAGTATAAGCCTTCTCTCGCTTTACTCGTTACTTTTGCCAAGTATTCGATTCTTTGCTTATTGGAATCCGGCTCAGACTCCAATTTATACCGCAGATCATCTATCTTTTCTATTTGGAATCTAATGTCATTTCTCAATTCATCCGAGACCTATTTAACAATTCATACATATAAGGTGTTTTATTTTCCAATTAATTATAGAATTTCTGGAGTTTACCTTTAAAATACTAGTCAAGCGTTGAGCTTCCAAACGTTTAAGCTCTTCCTCGTCTTCATTCTGTCCTTCATCATCTGTTCCGAGATTCTTACAATCAGGATTGATCCTCGAAGAACTTTTCGGAACCGATCGATAATGCTCCAACTCCCTGGTAGTTTTCAAATGAGCGTCTCTTTCAGCATCCAGCTCTCGCCTTAATCTCTCCATTTCCGACGAGACTGCAGCTATTGCCTTTTGCCTTGCTTCTCTTTTCAAAGATAGCTCTTTCTTGAACTCCTCCAAATTGTTAACTCTACTGGAAGATGCATCACCTAATAAAGCCTCTGCTGAGCTAGCAACATCTGCGATTTCTAAAAATCAAAATTTTCTTTCAACCTGCATTTTATGCTTCAAGTATTTCGTATCTTTTATTGCCATATATATGTAGGTATATATATATACTTACCGACGTCCTCGTTGATTTTGACAATACTATCATCATCTTTAGATTCAGTCTTCATAGTCTCCTTCAGTCTTTGAATTTCAATCAAGGCGTCATTCAAGGCCCTTGATTGTTTACTTTTATTCGTCACTTCCTCAGACAATTGCGCCCGAAGTTTCGAACTGGTCTCACTCTCATTACTCAAAATTTTTTCTTTCTCCAATTGCGATTTCTCCAAATCCTTTTCCAAACTGGAGATCCTCGCTTGGGCAGTGTCACTCTCCAAGTGGTAAGCATTCAGCTCTTCCAATAACCTCTCGACTTCCTTCTTTGCTTTATTCAAATCCCTTGACAGCTCATCGTATTGCTTCTCTCGTTCGTTCAAACTCGATTCTATTTTTTCGCAATTTCCTTGTGAAATCTATAAATAAAAAATATCATTAATAATAATAAATCACCCAATTGTGATTAGCAAGAAAAAACTGGTAGCATCGCAAAACACACCTCGTAATCGAAATTCAACTTTTTAATCATATTTTTCTGATCCTCCAGATCGTTGATTAACTTTTTATTCAAATTCTCGTATCCCAATCGATCAGCTTTCAATCTTTCGATCTCTCTCGAAAGTCTGAGAATCTCTGCGGTCATTTGCCTGTTAGCTTCACTCAGACTGTCGTCGACTGTCGTTAAACTTGCCTCGCTCTGAATTTCATGCGGTACGAAGCAAGAAGCGTCCACGAGATTTATCACTTTTTCAGGTACGTTGACAGCACTTTCCTCGACTTTACTATTTATCGTTTCACAAGAATCTGTCAAAGTGTGAGTATTATCATTATTGTATTCCGTGGTTTTAACTACACTATCAAGCCTTTCTACTCTGCGTCGAATTCTTCTTTCCTCCTCGTCGGAAGAATATCTCGACCTCGACGAATCTTGTCTTTCCAAAATTTCTTCCAATTTGGCCAATCGGAATTTGTGTCTCCCATTTTCATTCTTCGTTTCTTCAGCTTCAGCTTCGAGCCTCTGGCGAAAATTTTCCAACTCCTCTGTTTCATCTTTTATCCCTTCTCTCTGGAATTCTCGAAGCTCCAATTGAGGGTTGTCCTTGCAATCCTTTCTTTCCACGAGGTCCTCTTCATTTTCTCCAATCGTTCTATCAGCATCGCTCAGTCTTTGCAAAACTTTACTGAGCTCTTCGAATCTTTTTCGCGAATCTCGTTCCTTGGCTAGCTCAAGGTAAAGAGACTCCAAATGAGTTAAAGCTGAAGCATGTGCGGTTGCTAATTGTTGATTGGCTGTGGCCAATTGCGAAATGATTCGCGTGAGCTCGTGGTGATGTTGATGTTGCTGCGCAAAGGAAGGGTCAACCTGCCAACCTGTCATTTGTGCGCTGTATGCAAGCTGCAATAAAAATAACTGGACCAATTTTCCGAATTTACAAGGTCGTACTTATTTCAATCTGCTTTCAATACTTTTAAATAATTACGAACGTTATATCTCAATATACTGTTTATGAGAGTGACATAAAATTCAGCAAAACAGTATCTAATACTAAATGAAAGGGAGATTACAAAAGCATTATTTGTGCCTGTTTTTTGTTTCTTTTGTTTAAATCCGTTGTTGAATTTTAGTGCGGTATAAAAATACTACAATTTTATCAATAAATATCGATGAAACTATTTTTAATTTCTTGATCCCTAACAATGCGTCATTGTTATTTGGGGATACAGTCATCAACTTGGCATCGACTGATCAACAGGGACAGGAATTTTGCTATAATTTTAATGAATGTTAGCAGCATTGCCAATGAGTATTACCATCAAATATAGTAAGAGTTCTAATGTGTAAAATATAAACGAAATACGTCAGCAGTATCGCGTGCTTTTCCCATTTATCGTCAACGTTTAAAATTTATTGGAATAGGCTATAAAATTGAATACAAAAATATTCTAAATGATTTTTTCAAGTTGTATAAGTTTTGTTTTAAGACGCAGTACTTCTCCGTGATGAAAAGTAATATTCTTAAATTAATGTACGTGTCATTTTAAATAGATAAAAACTGCTAGTTAAGTTTTCTTGACTACTTTGGTGGTAAAGCTCGCAGTATGCAAGAAGAAGCCCTATGTCGATCATGGCACGTGATCGCTATCGATTATTGTAGAATTTAGTTTTCGTTGCAGTGACTCAGCGTATTCTCCGGGAAAGCTCACAGTCACCATGAAGTTAAAGCCACTCTGGAGCGTCGCCAGCAGCAACCAAGACAAAAGCGAGCTTTTATTCGGAATTATTCGTACAGTCCTATTTGTTTTAAGAATAAAGCGCATTTTTTTCTCGTGCCAGTGCAATTTTCTTTTATATTCGTTGCCTTGAAAGGTGAGCTTCAAAGCTCCACTGTAGCTGACTATTCAACAGAACTATATAGTTATTTCTTTTTTCAATGACTACCTCAAAGAATCAGCTTTATATAGATTATAATTTTAATACTTTATTTTTCATTTTCCCCGATCTTGATCATTTTTTGTTATACATTTTTTCAGCTAGCATTTCAACTATTTCAAGTCTAAATAGACATCAGACAGGCTAAAAATCTTCTTCTGAGAGAAAGAGAGAAAGTAACACCCGTTAGTGCGAATTGGCTTTTAGACAGAGCTTTTCTCGATGCGGACACTGTTCCTAGAAATTTTTCAGATAACGACGGCTGCGTTGTTTTCTTTGAACTTCTAAGGGGCTCCAAACCAATCGGAGAATGCAAATCTACCCTAATAGTACTCATATTCAATCGTGCACTTCCTCTCGTTTTCTTGGTTTCGGCTAAATAAGTACACATTTGGAACTGCTAGTCCTTTAAAACCGCCTCGAGTACGTGTCGAATGCTCCAACGCATCAAAATAATACTAATGAATTTTATTTGAAAAAAATAATATAATTTAATACAGTATTTACTCAAGTCAGTTATTCGCGACTTAAGTAAGTGACAGTTCCTGTCAATCTGGTTGGATTAGAAGCTATTTTGCTTATAGTGGCATCATTGGCTGAATTTACGGACTGATCAAAGAAAAGTCTTTGAATCAATGGGGTCGTCTTTTATTTTTAGAAGCAGGATTCTACTCTTCTATTTTTTCCTCTTGGCTCATTAATCTCTCGAACAAACGTTAGAATTTTATTTTAAAACTTCTATTTAAAGCAATTTGTTTAATACTTTTCCATTATTTTTGTTCATGCATTATATTATAGCTTAATTCTAAGGGAAAACATTGTTCGAAATTTGGTAAAAAATTGGTAAATTTTTGTTGCGCGATTTGTTCTGGTTGGTTTGGAAGCACGAGGTACGAGCGTACGTCGCGATCTAAGAATAGACTGATCCGTGATCGAAAACGCGTACGTAAATTTAAGCTAAACCGAAGAAAACAAAGGAAAAGTAGCTATACTATTTAAACTTCGACCAACCGTCAATCCTTTCTAGCAGAAAGATTTGCAGCATTAAATTAATCGCTACCGATACGCGATTAAACTAAAGAGAACTCTAGTAAATCCGAATTAGAGGAAGATTTATTTTTTCTATAAATTAAAATAAAACATGGCATTGATAGAGAGCTGAACGTGTTTGTAAAAAAATCTCTGGTAATATTCAAATTTAAAGAAAACAAATAATCAAACATTTCTAGGAATGGTCTTCAGTGAAATAAATAAAGAGCAAAAATAACTTTCACTTTTAGTACATCCGCTACATCCAGCTAACTCAAATTGTTATAAAACTGTAATTAGTAAAAGTTAAAAATAATTTATTTCTACAAAAAGCAATTTATTTCTAAAAAGAAATAACTTTTAAGAAAATGAAAATATTTAAGTGGAAAAATATACACAATTTTAGTATATTTTGTTTTAACCGGATGTTACTTACAGCTGTTCACTGGAGAAACAGTAATGTCCTCGAGTATGACTGCTTCTTCTTCGTGATCGAGTTGACTACTTGCCTACCATCGTCTTTCGCAGCCGTCTGTAAACTTCTCTAAAAATATCGACGCAGAAAACACAGAAAGTCAAGTTGACGTCCAAACCAGCGCAGACGCAAAGCTTTTTGAATTTTACATTTTCCGTCATTTAATATTCGTTTTTGTTCTGTAAAAAATGGTTATACTTTATATTTACTGTTTCTTAAATTTTTGCTAGTTTCATTACTTGGCCCTGCAAATACTAGAATCGGAAATATAGAAATGTAAAAATAAATATTTATTGCTTAAAAACTGTAAATACTTAGGATTATTTTATCGCGCAATAAGCTGTGTAAAATTAATTTATTGTGTAATTTCATTTTAATTTTAACAACAGATGGTTTTGCCGCTTTGTGTCACAGCTTCCTTTTCAACGCCATCTGTTGATTTAAAAGAAAAGTATGTAGCCAGGGCAAAGATTTGCGCGTTAATTATTATGATTTAACAAAAATGAGTCAAAGTCAGGTTTAAATAAACGATACTATCTTAAACGAAATTAATATTATTAATCATCGGTACACGCTACACATTCAACACCGTGTAATGTATTCTATTTACTTAATTATAGCTTAAATAGTTTTGTATCTTTCAAGTAACAACACGCAAATTTCTATTAGTTTTTAAAGAGTAAAGTTTGTCATCGTTGTTGAATTTAAGAATCAACTGAGATGAAAATGGAAAAATTTGTAAAACGATGGATGCTAAGTTTTCTAAAGAATAACTTTTACTAAAAGTATTTAATTCTTTGAGACTGAAATAATTGAATGAGAATATAAAATGCTTTCTACAATATTCAAAAGTTTCAGCAATTGAAAAACGACGTTTATTGTGAAAGAACATATGCGGATATTAGAATTTTACCGCCAGAAAAGAGTATAATGGCCGTGATAGTTGCGCATGCGTAGTAAGACCAAGGACTCATCAGGGATTGGTGAGAAAGGTTGCCAGGAATTACAGTTAGATCGCGCGCTGATCGCTGGGGTTCGAAACTGACAGTGTCATCGAACACGGAGTATCTCTGTATTCCGTGGTGACTGGTGATCTTCTCTTCGTGTTCAGTTTCTGCTCGTGCACGAATGCGACGAAACGTCCGGGCATCTTGGCGGGTCTTCGCTAGGAGCTGCTCCCACGAGACCAGCTCAGGATCAAGAAAACGCAGGTGACACGTCCCAGCATCTTTCTTGTTAAGAAAACACGGTAATCCTAGGGAATCAAGGACGACGCTCTGTCGAATAGCCTGCAAATTTATTCAACGCCTGACAGGCGAATATTGCCAAGGTGAGTCCAGCTGGCAAACGTGCGTCGGCGCGATATACACGCGGTCTCGACACTTTTCACCTATCATCAACTATTTTCTCTTACCAATATCTCCTGCAAGGATGCACTATATACCAAATTATCTTTCCAGCATTTGGCCTTATGTCTGTCCCTTTAATCAAAACTCTGCCACAATTGATTTTTCATGCTCAGCTCCATTCTCGTTCCCTCTAACTTCAATCTTTGTCCCTACGCGTTGCTGTTTGATGTTTTCCTTCAATATTTACCTTTCCCATTTAGTATTTTTAATTAATTTGAAAAGTCATTCAATATTTGCTTGCTTTATTTCACTACTCTGCTTTATTTATTAAGAATTTAAACTACCGATTTCAAGTATTGAATTTTCGTATTACCTTTGGAAACAGCATTTTTCGTGTAGATATTTTATACGGAAATTCTTTATTGAATTCCAATATTTTATTTGAGAATATCATAAGAAATTCCAAGCAATAAATATGAATCTCTCTGGACTTATTGCGCGTTGCTATCTCACCAGTTTCTTTGTGTTCATCAGCAGCTCAGCTGATGCAGAGATTTAAAGCTGAACTGTAACTGCGTTAGCGGAACGTCGCTTTACTCTTTAAAAAAAAGATAATGCATTTTATTAGTAGAAAACATGTGTTCCATTGAACAATTTATATTGTTATCAATATCTGTATTATCATTTGTTATTCTTATTGTTATTTTCGTCCAACGAAAACTTACTAAAATAATATAATTATGCCAATTTAAGTTATCAATTATCATACTACAATCGTGCTGATATACCTAAACCATAGTGTATACTTTATATATATATATATATATATATATATAAAAAATAATCTATAACGTTAAAGGTCATATATTTTATGAAAACAAAAACAATTTTTTTAAACAATGTAGATTACATATATCTTCTTAGGTTTAAAAAGCAATTAGAAGGAAAATCGTTTATTGTATTCAGGTGCGCTGAATTTAAATATCGATACAACACATCTGTATAAACTAAATGAAATTCTGAAATACGTTACCTGGTCATAATTTTAATTTGTTAATGTTGATAGGATTTTATTGGTACTACATTATTATAACGTATAATTAATGAGACTATCCGTGGAATATTTACACATGCACGCTACTAACAAAGTATGGTAAATACCAGCAGATGTGCCACCAAATGATTTATATCAATGATTTATTTTGTCACCTGCATTAGTTTAGACCAGTTTTTAAAATCATTGACTATTTCTCTTATAAACATTAAAACTCAAGGTAGTCAATAAAAGACAAAAGATATGGAGACACCAAAGAATACAACAAAAATTTTTCATAGTTTTCTATTCATGTTACAGCCTTTTGTCTGTAAATGCAATAATGAATTCCCTTTCATCTTCTTTCAATTTTTCACACTATTTCGACACTGTGATCAAAGATCATGGATGAAATTTTCATCATTCAAAGCCATACAATTCTTTTTCCCTTTTCTCTTGCTCTGTTACCAACTTTCCACACTACTCCCCTTTTCTTTTCTATATCTCAGTCTGCACTCTCCAGTGGCAAGTTCGACCCGTTCGATAATTCGTGTCGTGCATTCGCTGCTTCCTGGCATCCCTGTTCTCAGCCAACCACCCGATGACCTCCTCTATAATGGGTAGCAAAATACACTTATGTTTACAAAACTGTCATTTACAAGCTGTGATTAATACTATCACTTACATAAAAATATTCATTTTAGCAAACGATAAAAGTTACCCGGTATAAACTGAACAAAACCAAATGTTGCAACTATCCGTAGATAATTTTGCATACCATTAATCTTCTACATACCTGATACAGCTTAAAAGTTATGTACCAATACATGAAAGCGTCATTGAAAAACAATATCTTTTTCATACTTTACCTTATACGTCTCTTTTATTATTCTTATCATTATTAATACCTTATCAATTTTTTCTTTAAGATTATTAGTAATTCTAAATTAAAAATTTTAAGTAAATGCTTAATTTTGAAAATTTTTACCTAGTAAAGCATTTCAATTCGTAAAACCCGATTAATATATTTTCTTCTGGCATCAAAATTCACAGGTTTCTTTTTCATCTTGGGACAATTATTTCTCGGACTACTTATCTATATTTACGCGTACATTTTATTGTTTGATTTTTTTTCTCTGTATTTTGACGTCGGAAATTCGTAATTTTGTTCGCATCGTCGTTATGGATCAGCAGATAACAGATTTGTGCTCTTCCATTGGGATAATAACCCAGGGCATTCAAACGAAATGACACTATACATTGTACGCTAGCAATACAAAATATTTCTCTTCAGCTGCAATAATGAGTCACTCAGAAAACACAATACGTACGAGAAAGAATTGAATATATTTTATACTTTTAAAATCATTCATGCTTTCTATCATAACGTTATCAAATACATAATTACAAAATTTCTGTACTAAAAGGAAGTAACAAAATTACAGCTAACATCGGAAATTATGAAGTTAGAAAGATTAAAATGATAATGAAATATTAGCCACGAGAAGCTATTTATAAATGTGAATAATAACAGTTTAAATATTTCAGGTATTTAGAAAGCGGGTTAAAATCCATTAATGAAAATTGGTGCTCCAAATAGACCTCGAAACATGGAGAATTGGAAAAGAGTACATGAAAAACAATTCATATCTATGTTTATTTTCGACTACTCTTTCTAAAGCAAACAGGAAAAGATGCACCTCTCTTAATTGGATTTATAAGTGTACTAGCATTGCGCGATAAAATAAATCGACTACATACAGAGAGTAAGATTGGTAGAATTTTTTCTTGCTGTAAGGTTAGTACGTGCATTGGCGCTTGGATCGTGAGGTCGTTGACCCCGAATACAGGTCGTTACGTCGTCGACGTTAAATTAATAATTTTGTTCACATTGAGCGTTAGGGTCGCTGTTTGAATGTATAGCAAGTGCATGTAAACGATCCATAAAAGCAGTTAGTGCCAGCTAACGGGTGCACTTTGCAGCCACTTGGAATCATACAATGTACTTGAGGGTATACAAGTAATACGCTTGGATATGAATCTTCCATTGCTTTCATTTGGGCCGAGTAAAATTCTTGAAAATACATCCGAAAGGACCTGTTGACCCTGGTACATGTACAAATTCGTCGACGATGACTCAGCTGTCCAAGGTTCGCACTTCTTCCTCCGCGAATTATTCGCGATATCATCGCCACTCAAATTCCACATACGCTACAGTCTCCAAAAATCTTTGAATGACACTCGTAGAATCCAAATTAACATTTCTTTGCAACGATCTCTGCTGAAGAGAATTGAAAGTTATATTCCTTGATGCAACTGATGCAGCAATAGAAAAATCCATCGACTACGAGTAAAAATGTGAAATATAGGAACACGTGGAAATATTTAAATTGAATGATCCTACAGGCATTTCTCGGGAATTTTATCCAGTTTATATCGTAACGAAATATCCGAAAGACTTCGCGCCTGGCGTACCATTTTATTGTTATGTCAGGATTCTCCAATTGAAATGGGCGAATACCTGAAACGAAATATAGATTTCGTCATCTCGTGAATGAGGATTGCCTGCTGGAAAATTGTTTAAATGGAAAAAATCCCCTGAGTGTTATGCCCTGAGGGGGGGGGGGGGGGGAGGGGATGGTCTCCAACGGCAGATGTCACTAAATTCTTTATTTAGAGATCCAAATAGAATGACTGGACTTTATATGAGGTCAAATCGATGCACAGCCAAAGTTCTAAGCTTGTTTCATCTAGGTCGCTACATTTTTTATGGCCGAATGACAACAAATCTAACATCGTTCTCATCATTGCTCTCGTAACCCCTTTTTCTTGCTCTCACCAATATTTTTATTTCCTAGAGCTTTATGTTGGTGCAACGAACAAAATTCATGAACACTCTCACAGACGAAATTAAGATAATTCTAAAATAAGAATGTCTTAAACGTACCCCACGATGTAGGCTTTTCCTCCCGAAACGATAAAATCTCTCTTGCCACCAATTTGCTGGTATTACTGTGCTATCATTACCAAAATCACACACACACACACACAGTGCTCCACTACTCTGTCGATTTTACTGGGATTACTGAAACTAGTGTGAAGAGCTTGACGAGAAACTTTCACAGAAATGGATAAAGACTGTTGAAAGCAACCTTAATGGTTCTTTTTTCTCTTTGAAAAATGAAAATGGACCGTGTAACATTTTTTTAGAGTCTTTCTTTCCATCGGTATTGAGCCTAATAGAAAGCTTGCCAGTCCCATGATTAGGAAAACTGAAGTCACAGAAACTCAGCTGGCAAGTGACATATCAGAGGTTCAGAATTAAGATCGCGGTTTTTCTTGCAGAAAAGAATCCAAGTATTTTCAGTATATAATATAAAGAAGATCAAGATGCATACGTTGAAAAAAATTATGCTTCTTTAAATTATTACAATTGCTATCAGCGTTCTAATTTTCACAATTGAAAAGTTATAGGTAGCTTCGAACAGTACTTGGAGCTATTCTGATGTTTCCAATACGAAGTTGTGTGTACTATATAGAATGCGTGTGAACAGTAATTATTTCGATTTGGCTTGTGTGTTCAAATAGAACTTTCAATTGTGTTGAAATTCGTGGCGCATCTCTGTGCGTGAACAAATTCAACCACATACAGAAGTATATAGCGCGCAAATAGAAGAGCGAGAGTATATAGAGAAGCGAGTGTTCTCCAATTAGTGGGCTTAGTCGAAACAAACAAAGGAAGACCCATTGTGGTCTCGAAACTCAAATCGTTTAGCAAGTTCTTGTCTGATTTCGACAAGTGACAGCTTTTTTCCCCATTTTAATCTACTCCTGTATTTTCCACATTAATCCGCTTCTCTCTTCTAACTTCTACATTTCAACTTTATTGCAGAAGCTTTTACACTGTTTCTGCTTCTTTTTGTTCTTTTGTCCTACAATACTTTGAAAAAATATACTACTTATACTTTAATATGCTAGATTAATATTTTACAGAATCCGAACCCTTTGTTCCACGTATGTTTGAAATCAACTTAACAGTCAAAGTGACGCGGGACTAACTCGATTAGGAAAAATATGATTTCTGAATTGAGAAAGAATAAATTATTGTGGTTCTTCAAACGGAGAAAGACTTTCTTTCAAGTACGAGTTTTAATATAGAATATAACATAGCTCGCCTGTTCGAACAACAATAAAGGCAGAGTTTATTCGGACGCAGCTGCTAATGAAAGTAAAATGCACATAACATAGGTATTTCCCGCGAAAAAAAGTTTTTATGGCAGTAATGTCCAGTGGCATTTTTCCCTCTTTCACTACCATACTATTTCTCTTTCTTCTATACCGCGTGTAATTTTTCTCTTTTTCCCTCTCGAGATCTCTCAGATACGAGACAAACGTGAAGGAAGAAAATCGTTTCGGGAAATTTAAGTTTTAGCCGTGAGGCTCGGTTCAAATGCCCCTACCTCCGTTTTTCACAAAAGTTTATTTGTACATACAAGCTCTTACGTTTCCCATCGTTTCATGCTCAAACTAGTTTTAAATTTTTGTTTGGGACCGCAACTTTATTTTTTTGTTGTGATTTCTTACATCTACAAAGGGAGCTAGTGTCCCTTTATTAGTTGAGTAAAATATGCAGTTTGTTTTAACATTTACTTTATTTATATTTTTCATAAATGCCAAAAACACAAATAAAGTTCTAAAATATACGTCGTATATCAGTTTTATGTGTCCGAATATCTTTATAACCCTCTATGCATGTGCTTTCTCTACAATACTTGTACTATCACGTAACTAATATAAGCATATATAATGAAAGCGGAAATTAAATTAGCGCAAGGTATACTTAAATTGCATCTTTGGCACGTAGCCATGAACGCAATATTGTTTAATTTAGCTGAAAATTTATTTGATAAAATTTCAATAATAAAATGGTGAGTACAATAAAGTACGTATATATATATATATATATATATATGTATACTAATAGGTAATACTAAAATGATTACATAATAAGTTGTCAAGGCAAATGAGGAAAGAATGCAATATGTATACCTTGATATATAGCTGAACAGAGCTCGTTTGTGACGCAAGCTCATAACGTCATCGACTGCATTTTCAATCATTTCATTCGTTTATACCGTCAATTGGACATTCGCTTTATTCGGAGCTTTCATCGGCAGGACATTTCTATTTGATTTGTTAAAAAATTCAACTAATTACATTTAAAAGTGAATATTACTGCATACAATGGGATACCTATTTGTATAGAGAAATAAATATTGCATTGAGATACACACATGTTAATTATGTAATAAGCTGAAATAATATATTGTTGTTAACTCACTTAAAAAATACTAAAAATGATAATAAAGACTCGAATATTAGAAAATCTTCTGAAGATTCTCAGAATAAATATTACTTGAAATTGAAATTACAAATGTGCGACTGCATTGATGAAATATTTTCCATTTGCTTATTACAACGCTATCGAAAGATCTGTCGTTTTTTAACACGACAAAAAGTTAATAAATTATCACAATTGAAAAATTTCTAGGTGGCAACAAATGGATCGAATAATGCAGAATTTAATTCTAATGAGAAATTCGAGCGATCCTATATTTCGCAAAGGAGAAAGGAGGGGGTGGAAGAGGTATAAGAGGGAAATGGTAATGTTTGTACATTATATAAAATTTGTTTTCGTGGATTTTGGAGATGCGACTGATAGCAATGGAGTTCGGTTGATAGTGAATAATAAAGAGATAAGCGGATATATCTAATAAAAGCATGTGGGCAGATAAACGATTTAGGTGATAAAACCTTATCATACAGTGATAAACATCTTTCCTTGTTTTTGTTGCAGCTTTTTAGTTAACAATGCGTACCTTTTAACTCCCACATAAGTTTATCCTATATGAATGCTTTTCATTTCCTTATCTCGATCAACAATTTTTGCTTTCTCCGTTTTTTCCACAAAATATTTATTAGCTTATACCCATAAATATTTAAAATACAAGGTCGTTGGCGACATACACTGTCCAAATATTGGTGTTGTCTATACCACGCTACAGATTTTCTCCTCAAGTTTTTCCATATACTAAATTTAGATTTTGCCCAAGGTTTGTAGGCCAGATTTTCCATTGAATTTGTTCTTTATTGTGCAGATCATTTTCAAGGAAACAATGAAACCGCTTTCAACTCTATAGCAATGAATTGAGTCAGCTTTAGGTGCGGTCCAGCGATCCGAGATCGATTTCACACTAATGGCTGAAAATTATTAGTTGGCTAGCGCGGTTCCAACTATTTCTGTTGCGACGCCTTTGCGAAGGCAAAAAGCTTTCAGGAGATCGGTGCATCAAAGTCTTACATGTTACATACATAGTTGACCCAATTCAAGGCTCCTCTATACGCAAGTTTCTTTCAATTCCTCAGTAGTCAATCCGCCCATGCATAGTATACTATCTTCTGATAAGCTCTTGTCGATTCCTTCCTTCGATCGTAAATTTTGCTTTGTGTCTTATTCTAATAATAAAAAACATAAATAATTATACATTAGATACTTTATGCTATATGCTTCATCTGCTCTTTGTTACTTGAAGTACTTTATTGTGACCAGTACCGATAGGTTCTCCTGTAATTATATGCAAAAATCTCTTTAAACCAATCACTGCTATTGAATACTGAAACAATTAACTTCTTAGCTAGTGCTGAACTTTTCGTGGTAATATATCTCCTTATATTGCTGCCTTTCTGTTATTTATGTAAATTGCACGCAAATATTATGGCTCTGAGATTTGTACCAGAGATATAGATAAACGATAATTTATTTAATTTATCTTCATATTCGAATACGTGAAAACGCAGCAGTGACGCATGACTCTGTATCGTTCAAAATAAAACAAGATTAACTCACAGGAGTACAGGAAAACCACTACGGTAACGTTCAGTAGCTATATACCAGGTTAAAAGTTTTCAATGAATAATTCCTCCCTTTTGTCCAATAAAATTTGCACGAGCGAACTTTGAGTTAATTTTTAAGTATTCCAGCTGCCATCATCATACATGCAATTTATCCTTTACTAGTATACATTCTATGGAAAAGCAAAATTTTCATTTTTACAATTAAAAAGGCTAGATGATTATTTAAAACAATGTAATTATATACTCCCTAATATTTTCCTGCTTCAGCCTCGCGAAGTCCCAGTGCAATAAGGGAACTACTGATTAAATATAAATAAATATATATTCGCAGCCCCTGAAACCCCCAAGGTTTAGAATTGAGAGAAATGAAGATTCTCCTTCAAGCAATTGTCCTCAATTCAAAGTTTAATCAGGTTCTCGGGATGACTTAAAATATGTTCAAAGAGAGATTAATTAATCTAATTAAAGTAGTTCTATATCTTATTAACAAACCAAATAAATGTTACATTTTTCCAAATTGTGTCGCGTCGCAACAAGAGTTTTTACAATCATTTGTGACGTTTCTACGCGTTCTCCTTTAAAAATATCATATACATGCACCTAAGTTATATATTTTTAACAGAATCGATGAGATTTTTAAACGTTTTAAAGCGTAAAACTGGTTTGCTTTATCACAGTGTAAATGAGAAGAGTCGGGCATGTCGTTATCACTAACCGGATCTGCCTTTTCTTCGTGAGATAACCCGACCGATAACTGACTATCTATCTTTATAGACAGGCTCGTTCATTCTTCAGAATAGCCTCGGAAGAATCTATCTGCTTTTTTCACTTATTGCACGAGTCAATTTAGAGACTGACAGCGGGAGTCAAATAAAATAAAATCTAGATCCATTATTTTTAAATTCCAAGACTTTTCTCATCTTTACCGATCAACCGAAACTAAAGAAGTGATTTGTTTGATTTTCCTGCATCATTACGAGTTTGGAGCAGAAAATTTTGAACTTTCTCATTGAATATACGTGAAATCTTTAATGAGTTATAATTTTTACTTTCAATCACAGGCGTTACACATTTAATAAACAAATAAATATGTGTTCAAGCAGAATTGAAAAGGACAGATTGATACATTATGGAAATAGGTTGGTTAATCTCGCAATGCTTCCGAATATATACAGGTTATCTGATTTAAAGGTGTCAAGTCGGAAACCCTAGAAAGAAAGAGTAATTCTAAGAAGAAAAGTCTTATATACCTTTTTAATATTTGCCACATTTTCCGCGTTGCATAATAATATGAAAAAAATTTTAAAAGAGTTTTCTGTTGATATAAGAATAATGATAATAAAAACTTTAATAACTTTTTTCATATTGTCAATATTTTTCAAGCTATACACACAAATCCGTTTAGATATAAAAGCGTTAGATCGATATCCTACAAATTAATTCTGTAACTCGGTAAATATGAACAATATTAAAAAGAAGTGCAAAATAACTTTTAATGGATATGGGAATGGAAAGTCAAAAATTTATTTCAGTTTGTTATGGACCATTACAATATCCACAAAGAAATAGTTTGCATTATTCTTGATATTATTAATTTTTAATGAGTTACATATAATTATTTTTGTATAGACCGTCGATCTAACGAAATTACATCCAAAGGGATTTTTGTGTTACCCATTGAAAAATATTAGCTATATAAGCAAAAGTTACTACAGATTTTATATCATTATTACCATATCAACAAAAAAATTCTTGTAAACCTTATTTTCATATTATTAATATTCACCGATGAGCTCCATAACAATTTATGCCAATTCTTGAACTAAACATATTTTTTATATAAGTCGAAAGCTGTTGAAAATATTGAAAAAGTGTATAAAACTTTTCTTCCCAGAATTGGCCATTCTATCTAGGGTTTCTGGCTCAGTACCCTTAAATCGGACACTTTATAGTATATTGGACCATCAAAAATTGCAGAAATATCTGTTACTTTTTTAACACGGGCTTTTCGCTTCAGCGACAAATTGCCAGTCACAAAGGATTTGTTTAGAAGCCCTGCGTTATGGCACATGTATTACGAGGAAAAAGGCTTCCTAAGTGCATTCGTGTGGTAGACTGGAAAGCGAGGTCGGGCCTTTCACACCCGACTATTCCACTTTTGCTTGACGTTTCTTCTGCTTTTTTTCATTTTCAAAGTACTTCAGTATATGTCGTGTAAAAAATGACACCCGAGCCAGTACGCGTATGTCATCTATCTGCTTCCATTTATTTCCGGCATTCCTTTTTCTTCTTTTAGTATAGTTCTATTAATTCTATCTGTATAGTGCAAAAAATGAAACCTTGCATCGTCGTTATGTCATTTATATCAGTCTTCTTGAGTTCCAAGTTCTGGATTTCTGATATTCAGCCTTCAAGCTTATCAATCACTTTGGGCTCTCTCCATTTTAAATTCATGATACTCTCCATTGTGACGTAATACGTACAAAAGCATTATAATCAGTAGCAATAAAATTCGGTCACGCGATGGCATGTTCGTAGAAGGGAGCCTCCTCCTGAATTTTTAAATGTTTTTCACTGAACTTCTCACAGTTTCTCGTCTACGATATACCAGAAACGAACCTAATTTGGTAAACTTCTAATTGAGATACTTGATATTGTATTAAAAGCAGGGAAATATACGTCAATTAGTTTATCGATCCAACTTACTTCCGTCAAGCAAAAAACAAAGCAACATAAGGAATTATATGTCTATATAGAATTCACATGATTGTAAATGTTTTTTCTTACATTTCTTGTTTGATTCTTTTATTTAAGAGATACGAGAAATTATTTACTTGGTCAAGGTAAACTTTAACTTTTAGCTGTCGCGAGAAACTTAAGAATCACCCAGCGTAGAATAAAAAATTGATTCGAAAGTTTACATTGCAGTAATTGAAAAATTGGATTCTCAATAGCGATTCAATTTTACGGAAATGATGGAGATCCGGATTCAGGGTCCGGAGATACATTTTAAATGCTTTGTGAACTTACTAAACATTTCAACTCGTGACAAGTGTTTTCTTTTCACCTATTGAAGTTATCCGAAACTTTTCAATGGAGTATAGTATATAGCTTCCAGTGAATTTCCAACTTGCAGTCAGAATTTCTATTTATGAGATCTATCAAATTATCCAGACATTCAAACAGATCGAATGCACCGTACCGTTTAATTTTCTCAACGTTGAAGCATATTTAGTCTCTAATGGCATTCAAATTCTTTAACCGTTACTTTATATGGTTGTTCGATCGCCCGACTATGAAATAAATATCGATCACATGCAACTGTGTTGCCAGAAGAATATCGATTTTTCCATTCAGTATTATGTTTAAAATTGCAATGCGCATTTCTCTCAGGGCTGAAGTACCAATCTACATATACTATAGTCTCTCTAAGGCATAATGCGTGAGGCGGAATTAATATTAGAATTTTTTATCGGCAGATATGATACTATAACATGATAGTACATGTCGTGAAATGTTGTGTCCCGAAGTGTGCTCACCTTGAGAATGTGGATCATCGATTGACTTGAGACACATAGATGAGGTCTTTTTTTTTCTTAAATATCAAATCGGTGTTTGGAGACGTTAAATAAACCTCTTCTCAGACCAAATTATCAACTCGAACTGATTGAATCCTTCGTCTAGTTTATGTCATCGTCCTTCCAAAAGTCATTTATCAAATGAAGGAGGGTTTTGTGTAGTTTAATCTAAATTCTATTAACTGCTGCATAAGTAGTAATTGTCATAAGAAACTGAGAGCATAAAATGTATCGTATTTACATTTAAAAGGATTATCTGAATGGTTCAATAAGAGAGAAAGAGAGAGAGGTCGACGATCTTCCTCGGCTTATAAGGTTTCTAGGGAGTAAAATCGACACTGGTCCAGACGGCGCCTCTTTCTGTCTCCTCGCCATTCCTGTGGAACCTCGGCCTATATCTTTTCCAACACTGATCCGTAAACTAAACCAACGCACCGACATAAATGTGCTTATATCGTTTGATTAAATCCGAGCCGATAGAGCAGGCTTATCGATCAAGCCCACTGAATAATTTTATTACTCTTAGTTTGCTGGGCAAATTTGTTTGGTAATTTAATGAGGGGACGTAATCTGATAATCGCGTATAATAAACGTGTCTAGCGAGTAAGCGTATGAGCATGCGGCAATTAAGTGCATGTTGGTCAATTTCCGCAAATTAAGTTGTTTTTCAGACTTCCGATCACCATTTCATCCTTGACCGCTTTCAATTTCATTTACCTACAGAGGACATGGTTGTCCTAATTTGTCTAATCGATCCTTCGCTTATGTCAGTGTTGGGGACATTCGTAAAGTACTTATAGGCTATAGGATTCATTCGGTATATTTGAATTAAACGAGAAAATTTATTCCAAGATATTGATCGTTAATAATATCTTGCATAACAGCCACAAAATCTTTTAATAATTTAACTTCTAGAAATGATTTAATAGATCAATAACTATCGTCTTTCGAAAGCTCAATTTGTTTCTTTCTACCGATATTTTACTTACACCCTTCGATATTATCTGTTTACTGCTTATTTGATTTATTTCTGCTAATCAATTAATGTGTTTCAAACTTTAATTTATATTTGCATTTTTATAAGCTTATATACTGTAACATTCATTACTCTAATTGATTAATTAATTTGATTTTAGCTGAATGAGGCTGATGGAACCGTTAGGCATTGCCCCGGACCTGATCGAGGTTGGTGCATTGAAAAGATGGGCAGATTTTCCCATTCAACACCGATTCACCGATTATTCGAGTACAGTAGGGGAGCCAGCTCTTCATGCTGTCAGCCCCTTTCCTTTCCAGCCTTATTTCAATAATAAACTTGCAATATGGTAACGTGCACACTTGTAATTACCTAATCATATAAATGCGACTGTTGGTTGAATTATTATTGGCAAAAAAATTACAGTAATACAAAAAATTGTTTTTTCAGGACTGGAGATATTTCAGTGTTGCAAGTTGATGCAGTGGTAAATCCCACCAACGAAACAATAGATGATAATAATGTCATGTGCCAAAAAATATTTGCTGGTGCAGGATCTGCTCTTAAAGAGGAAATCCACAATGAAGTTAAAGGTTTGTATAAAAATAGATCAAACACTTTTTTACTTCTATAAGAATGGATAAAATTATTATATCAGTATTTTTCATAGATTTAATGTAACTCGAAAGAAATTGTAATTCAATCTACTTACTTGTTATACCTAGTATGGAGAGTACTTTATATCAAAAGCAACCTATTATTAATAACACATGCATTATTTACAGAATGCAGAACTGGGGAAGTTCGGGTTACACAGGGTCATGGCTTACCTGCACGTTTCATCATCCATACCGTTGGACCAGTTTACAATATCAAGTATCAAACAGCTGCCCAAAATACGTTACATTGTTGCTACAGGTAGAATAAAATGCATAAATTAGCTTACGTATCATGTAAAGTATAACTATTTTTACTATAATTATACATTTTAATATTATTTTATTTTAGAAATGTTTTACAAAAAGCTAAGGAGCTTGGACTACGAACTATTGCATTGCCAGTAATTAATTCAGTCAGAAGAAATTATCCTCCCGATGCTGGAGCCCATATTGCATTGAGTATGTATATATATTCAAATTAAAATATAATGTAACATGTATTCACAGAATAAGAAATATTACAATTATTAAATTTCTTATATTTTTATGTAAAAAATAGGAACCATACGAAGATTCTTAGAGCAATATGGAGACTCTATTCAATGCATTATTTTCGTTTTGGAAGCCTGCGATCTTGGCATTTACGAAATCCTTCTACCATTATATTTTCCTAGAAATTTAGCAGAACAAGATAATGCTTGCTGGCAACTACCTAACGATGTAGGCGGGATGGATGGAGAGCCTTTTCTCCCTGATAGACAAATCAGAATTATTGACAATCCACAGCATGCTTTGCATGGTAATTGAATTCCATTCATTCATTGTGTATTGAGAACAAATATGCACGTTTGCTCTGAAATTTTAATTAATATTTCTGTTGGATATATTATTCTGATATAAATTTTAATTTATGATCTTTAGGTGATGAAACTGTTGAGCTTTCCGCACAATTGGAGACTTCAGTCAACATCGGTGAACATGCTTTCGCACAAATGCAGGGTGACCTGGATAGACAAAGATTATTGGGAGAAAGACCGCTTTCCGATCCTCTTGCTGATATTATGCTCAAGCAAATGCAACATAAAGAAAGGTGAGATATTATTAGATAATAAATTAATATATAAGAATATAGAATAATATTCCTTTCAATTATCTCTCCCTCAAATTCTAATCGATATAGTGTGAGTTTCGTAAATCTATGTATATATACCTTTAAAATTGATGCTACTTCATTAGCTGGTTATTTTTATCCATTTTCCTCGCAGCATGCAACAAAGTCATATGTCACGATTCTATTTTAATGTACATGGAATTACTTTGGCGTTCACGTGGATCGCCAATTCATGAAAGAAATTGTACAGAATGGCGTTCATTCACAAATAACGGATTTATTATTTATTATACTTCAATATTTTATATGGTGTAAAATGTCGAAGGTGTAAAACAAAATTTCAGTTTATATTACCCCCTTAAAATTTTAATGGTCCAATTGACTGTGATAAAAATATAACCGTTTAAATTAGTTACACTTTATTGTAATTTGCATTATATACATAGATTACCGCGAATAAATTTTTCTAACATCTATTTACGAAAGGTATCTACAATATCGACCGTAGTATAATCTTGTTTTAAAATAACTGAAGTAGAACATTAGTTATATTGTTAAAAAGGATTGTTTTTTATAAATTAAGGTTTTTCTAAGAGTAATTTGTGTGAAAGGTGATGCAGATTATTTTAAGTACAATCAGAAAAAATTAAAATCTGTACGGAATGATTGTTATTTATCAATTAAAATTATTCCTACACACAGTTCTATGCAATATATTTCGTCTCTAACAGAAATTATCTAATTTTATATTTGAATACAGCTCGTCTGCGATAGCGTCATAGCTCAATCAATTTGACCCACTAACATTATGAAGCATTGAATTCCTTGTATATCAGAGCTTTATTGATTTAAAATGCCAAGTGTTACAAGTATAAAGACTTTCTAACAACAAATTATTTTCTTACTTTATTAAATTATCTTGCTCTTTGCTTCTATTATTGTATTTCTTATTAATTACATACTATTCACATTTTTACTTTATTTTTTGAAACCAATGATGAGATTAGTGGCATTACATTTCTTAAACTGATGCATTTATCAAAATAATTTTAGCGAATTACCCAGAACACGTGAAATATCGAAGTACTTCAATTTATTCTCGTACTTCGCTCTAATTCTAGCTTTCGAACAGATTTAGAAGCATACCGAGATTAATTTCCTGAGTATGCGAATCCTTGCCAGAGCCGGAAATAAATTCTTTTCTGACAGGAATAGCGGAAGCTGCTTTTCCTAGTATACTTGCGTAAATTATATTACGATAAAATGATCAGTCGTTTCTCTTAAATTTTTAAATGTGATAAAAAAATTGCGAATATTTTAGAGCAGTTACCGCCGACATTATGAAATTATAAAATTGTTTAATTTAAATATATACGGATTTAAATAATTAAAGATTCTGTATACGGCTTTAATCATCTCTACCTGCCGAAAAATTATCTTGCTTTTAATCTATTTAATTTAGTCTGTTAGACTACTTCAACGTGTTCCATTTATTCCAGTATGTTTTCGATTCACAATTAAGCCAGTCGTACATAAATGAAACTCAATAGAATCAGTTTATTTTCTGAAGAAAAGATCATTATGTGCTCCACGCTTCCCTATTTTCCAATGGAAACTGTCACTATAGAATAGAGTAAATATTGAAAGCTTCGTGTCAAGTAAGTACATTGCGACAAGAAATGGAAAAACTGTTTACGACACGTGTATGAACGTTTCTCTTATACTTCCGCAAACTCAATTGTATCTATAAGTATAAGCATATTCTAAAACAGTATAATATTCCATTTACTCAGCTCATCCTAATTTAGGCTTGATGCACACGTGCGGCTTTCTGACACATACCGTATGTTCATCAGAATACATACCTTGCAGTAGATTGAGTAGTGGATACACTAATAGACTCGTTCATGCGACTGAAGAATTTTCATTATTAAGTAAAAGAAAAATAAAAGGAAATGGGAAGAAAGTTTGATGAGTTCATATTTTATGAAATAAGCATTTTCCAATTTAATTAATTATAATCATTTACCATATTTAATAGACCCACTGAAGTTAACCATTAAATTCAGCGAATTGCAATTTTGAAATCTGTCATTGGTAATTATTTATGATTTTGTATTTCATAGATCTGTTTTCATTCATGTGTGACGCACGAAAATTCTTTAGTGGGTGGAGGGAAGGAAATGTTAATCTGCACTTGAATTCAAACTTAAATGATTCATTCTGGCGTTAAATCGTATTTAATATTAATTCAATACCTATATGTATAATGGCCAGAAATTGAATAATTTGCTCCCGCAAAGTTCCCTCGAATCTTTAATAGACCTTGCCAAAAAATTGATTATATTTGTGCATTTTTTTATCAGTATTAAAAAAAAGTTAATAAATAATTAGCGATATTAATAATAAGTAATAGCGTGATTACACATTTTTGATGATACACAAAAATTCTTTATAGACTGTGAAAATGCTTTATTCATTATTAAACATTGCAACTATTTACATTTGTAAGTTTTAATCATTTTACTAAAACTTTTGAGATGCAAATAGATCAATTTTGTTTACACCATTTGAAAAGTTGGTTTTATTTTTCATACTGCACCGACTAAACTCATGATTTCGTCTTATTGCGATTGTACGTCAATCTTTCTTACAGTAGAAAATGTCATACTACACACGCTATCTCATTTTCACAAAATTAGCTACATCCTCATTGCACGAATTACAATACTACGACTATTTCCAAATCATTCGTTCTCTGAAACCTGACAATTGTCTACCTGTATAGAGAAAGCATAAAAATATTCTTTTAAAAATAGAATGAGGGTTTTGCGAAGGAAAAAATAAGTTTAACGAGCTGTTTTTAGTACAACGTTGATCGATCGATCATTGAAAATCTTGGAGAGATGGGGGTGGGGGTTCCCTCTCCAGGACTCAACGCCACCGGTAGCTTTCGTCGTCGGTTCTCCCACAAGCCGCAGCTTTCAGCTCACAGAGTGGCTCGCAGGCTCGCAGCACATAACAGACGGAGCAGAGCTCAGTTCGCAAACGGTCGCGTCTCTGTGCGTCACAAGTTATTGCGGAACTAGCAGTGACTCCTTTTTTTATCCATTCAGAACCTCATGCATCAAGGGCCAAAACCGTTTTATATTTTTCACCGACTATCACGACTTTTTCTATCTAATTCCTGCACTATTCTACCTAATACTCATTCAGTGTTTTACATGTAGAAGCAAACTGAGAAATTCGAAAGCTTCGAAAAGCTCGGCCCTTAAAAGATTACGAATGGTACGCCAATACCGTGAAGTTTTTTATGAAAATCTCTAAATGGTATAATCTGGCAAAAGTTTGAAAGTAAAAGTTGTTGGAAAAGATTGTGTGGTTACGGAAGCTTGAAAAGTTCTGCAATTGAAAAGATTTGAAAAAGACTTTGATGATCCTATGAATAGAATTCTTTTTAACGAAGCCTTCGTTGGTGTTCAAGGTGGAATATTTGAAAGCTGAGATTTCGTGAACATTTCCGAATAAAGATTTTAAACCGATTTGACTGAGCATGGAAACTGTTTGATACACATTTTGACAGCGTGATTTTGCAAAGAGCTTTTCGACTAAAGCTGCTTTCAATCAATGCTTGCTTCTCAAAAGTGAATACTAAGTAAGACAATAATTTCTCGTGGGCACAATTTCAATATATCTACTATCAAGGCATTCGTCCAAGATTCTTGACGAATTAGTAGCTATTCTTTTATTAATGTAATGTTATGAAAGACCTATCTGTCCATTTGGACCAACGTGGAAATTCGTGACAAATATTGAATTGTTAAAAATCATCCTTTCATTGTCTACGCGAAGAAAAATTTCTGGCATTGACTAATCTGCAAGGCTAATCGTGATTTTTGAATAAATAACTTTTAAACAAGAGTGATAATCTCAGAATGGTCATGATTGACATGGTGGACATGATCGAAGACGAGGACCGGTATGTTTCATCGATTTACTAAACTATTTCAATAAAATAGATTTTATTATAATAAAAAAAATCGCAATTAGTCAGATCGTCGAGCAGCTGTTTTTGTAGATGCTTATCAGTTGGAACAATACGATTAAACTTTCTATTTCCTTGTTTATATTGCTTCTCACATTGTCTATGTATTATTTTATCTTTTTAATCATATAAAAAGGCTTAAAAATAATCTTATTTTTATCGAAACAATAGATTATCAGGCTTTGTTAAAAATCATTTAACATGTCAATTATTTCCTGCAGCCTTGAAACTTCGAAAAACGGTCAAGATATGCCAAACAAAATTTTACATTTAGTTGTAAGACAATCGAAACGTTTTGAATATAAAAAACATTTTTTGCAATTATAAAGTATAATACTCATTTTACAAGCAAGATTGCTTTTATGCAGTTTATAGGAAGAATAGTAAATTTGACCTTTTCGAGGGCTGTTAGAGTGATCTAATAAGCTTTTGAGGCATAAGGATATTAACAATTGACCACATGAATGAGGACACCTTTATGTTTGAAGAAGTTCGAAGTAGACATCTGTTCAATATTTCATTCAAGAGTATTTTAAAAATATACTTCTACAGACATTTTGCATTATTTACAAGAAGAAAGTATTTCAGGAAATTCGGGTAATAATATTTCTTTAGGAACAAGCTGTTTAAAATTTTGTTGGTTTTCGACATAGAATGTTATAAATATTATATATTTCAGCTACCTTTTATTGTGTAAATTCAAAGCATGTGATAATGCGATTAGACACGTGTCAAGGAGGAAACATAACAGTATTGCAATCCTTTGTTTACCATTTGTCACGACACTACGCTGTTTTATTAATTATTTTTCCCAACAATAAATTGAAATTTTATAAAAATCCTAATTTATATTTTAACACGACATTAATTGCATAAAAATTTAATTTAATCTAATATAGCTAAAGTAACATTAATGCTGCGCAAAAATCTCGAAATTTCATGGAGCTTGATCCAGCTTCTTATCGCTCGTGACACATTTATGAGAAAATTAATCATTTGAACGACGAATAAATGCGGAAATATTACAATTTGTAATCAAGGCATGTAGTGACGATGTAAAGAAAATGAATTTTCTAGCTGATTACAAAATCAATTATATTTCAATGTATTTCTTATTTAGATTTCATTGAATAGTGGAAGTTTTCTTTGTTTTTGTATTAGGTACGAGAGGCTCTTGAGGAGAGCTAAAGCTGAGGACTTATCAGAGGTTTCTGGAATTGGTTGTCTTTACCAAAGCGGAGTCGACAGACAAGGAAGACCTGTGGTGGTCTTCGTTGGTAAATGGTTTCCAGCAACCAAAATTAATTTAGACAAGGTAATTGTATGACACTTTCACAACATTTAGTCCAGAGCTATATCTAGTACTAACTGCGCATTATCATTAATTATGGCCAATCCTACTCTGATGAAAACCAATTTAAATAGCTCCCACACACAATCTTGCATAAGTAGCCTCTAAAAAATGCGATTCATTCGCAAGGAATTATTGTCCTAATCACTTATAACTGGAAGTTCAAACAAATGGAATTTTTTGTTTAGCTAATATTTTTTACTCCATTGTCCCTTACTTAGCTGCTTTATACTATAGTTTTATTTTTTTATGAAGTGATGATATAATACCATGTACGAAACAAATTTTATAATGAATAAAGTCTTTTCTCCATAATGAACTACTATTAAGTAACAAATTGCTCATGATAAACAATAGCTATTTAAATCATACTCTACTGTTCACCTGGCGTGACTCCAGCTCTGCTAGTACTAGTTCTTGTTATTCCGTTTGTCTCTTAAAAAGTATAAAAGGAGTCTCGCTATCGCCATATGTTTTTCGACACGATTTAAACTCTTAATTACGATTCGTTTAATCAGAGCGTGTGAAACACTATTAATAAACCAGATGGTTTTATTTTACTTGAAATTATTGTAGGGCAAGTAAACTCTAGTGAATTTAATATTAATCGTATGAATGGCCTAAATTAAATTTTCTCTTGTGGTAATTGATCAATTATAAATGTATTATTTTTTCTCCGAATCGCACTATTTTCCATCACTCCAATTCTTAAGTTCCATTCTGTAACTAATAGATATTGTAAATTTTATGAACTACAAAGGTAGAAATCAATCGTGCTAACCAATAGTTAAGGCGTGACGATTTTCAGCGTAGTAGTCTAAACTAAGATTTTTTGAAATCGCTACTAAGTGCGATAGATTTGCCATTATAGGAGGATTTGAAAGACTTTTCTTTTTTATAACTTTAAGAAACTAATTAAAACTTTCTTTTATAATAATAGTAATGTTATGATTAAACGTTGTGTCCTTATCTCATATTATGAAACGATTTGTTGGAAAAGTACCGAAGCTAAAAAACCAATCAAAGTTTATCCAATATGAATCTGTAATGTTATTATAGAATTGTACCATACATGAGGATGAATTATTTTATATTAAATCATTTTAAGAAAATATCAATGATTTAATCATTCTCACAGGCATAGAATATGTAAAAAACTGAATATATTGGATTCAAGCAACAAAGCTGTTTAAAGTAGAATGAAAATAGAAGACTTCATTAGGTACTTACAAAAATTAGATATTCTATTACGTCGTAGTATCGGATCGTAGAAAATCCTCTTTGATATTGATCATCGGATAGGCGTGCCTTAACTATTACTTGGCGTGATCACTGTTAGTTTGAAAGCTCACTAAAGCTTATTCGCCCTACCTTCAAAGCCCATTACGATATTAGCAATTAGCATCTCGATGCTAAAAATGAGAAATTCCATTCTTTTTTCTCACCCTCGGGAACTTATGCATACAATAACATAAATTTATTAATTTAATATATCGCGTAAAATATTTAATGTTAGTAATAATCTACTCGAGCATATACAATAACAGCCACAGTTTACTGCATATTCAATTTACACAAATATTATTTATCTACTTGTATAAATAGACGAATAATATTTTTTGGCAGATTAATTATAGAAACTTTATTTATAGTTGTTTGTTCGACTTGTTGATGTTTACCATTCATCAGAATATGGCGTAGAGATTATAGAAACTTTAGAGCTTTTCTTGAGTGTTACGTGACGTTAAGTGAAAGAGTGGTGACAAAAGGGATTTGGATGATGCAGGAAGGAAATACGTTGCGTCGGTACTAGAGTATTCTGCGCGCTCAGCAAAGCTTTTTAAGCTTCGAGGAAAATAGTTACGGTGCGCTGAATCGCGCACTGCTGGACGCGTAGCTGGCAAATCGATATTTATACGGCCAGAAATAGACCGACCACAAACTGCTCCCTCCTCCTCCCCAACACGCCCATCTTCATACTCCTTTTACTCCTTTTCCTTTCTCTCTTTCCTTTTTTCACTTTCGACAATCCCCCTTATCTCCAACCAATAAACGATTTTATTAAATTCCATTCAAGAAAACCTTTTTACCCCCATCTACTTTGCTCAGTCTGCTCTCATCAAGTTTCATAATACTTGCAAAATTGTTTCCCTCGGTGTCTTATTTTTTACACCGTCCCTTCAAATTGCAGACTGCATTTGTTATAATCGCATTATATACTATACAATCTATAAGGATAAACTTACATCAGGACTCCTGGGAAAACCTCTCCTTTCGTGACGAATCAAACAATGGAATTTTCTTACATACTTCCTCTTTTTTTCTCTCTCCCTCTCTTGTTTGTTTTTCTTCTTTATCAAATTCGTAGCTGCAGTTTTTTCTGCTTGCTTAGACGAGACCCAAGAGAATTCAAGGAGAACGTTTATTCAGATCCATTTGAAAATCGAAAAATTCGTGTCCTTTTTGATTCGTGACTTAAAAATACACTGATGATTTTCAGGGATTTGTGACGAGAAGGGTAACTGGTTTAAGATCTCCGCTCAACTTCTTTGGCGAAATTAGGTCGTTGCCCGAGTACCAAGGACGCGCTCGATAAATCTGAGTCAGCAGTCTGTCGGAGATTGGAGAATTTTAGCAGCAATGGAAAAATATGGCTCGACTCGTGGATTATTCGATAGAAATAGCTTACAGTTTCATTTCCATAAACTTTTATTACAACATAAGTAATAAATATATGCTGTAGGCGGCGTTGACATAAAAAATTACACAATTTATTGTTACAATCATTTTTTTCTAATAATGGATAACGGAATATTAAGGGAACAAAAGAAGGATATTAGTTGAGGATAAGAAGAAGTATAGGTGCAGATAAAGAGTACTGTTATTCGAATCGATGATAGATGCTTCTAGTTTGTCAGACACTGCCGGAGGTTTTCTGCGTTGTGGAAGTCAGCTGATTCCATAGAATTGCGTCAGTGAGAAGCTGATATTTCACACGTGCTCTATTTTTCCCCCTACCAAACAACAACCGAGAGCAACGACGAGACTGCACAAGTACACTTGAACGATTCATCGCTCTAAGTGTTAATTAAACAGAGATAACTGATATTCAGGGCCACGGCACTGATAAATTCATGCAGCAGCTTTCCTCTCGGGAACTGTGATTCAGACGAAGTCCACTGAAGCGTTCGTCCGTTCTACGTAAATATAAACCACAAAATTTATAAGGTTTAAAAACATCCAAATTCAACGTTTGGAAACATTCAATTAATATTGTTATCTTTTAATTCAATATTATAATTTAAATTCCATTTGTTAGATTCGGAATGAAAAGGTTAAGATTTTAGCCCAGTAAACTCGCTCCTACCACCTCTATCGATCCACCCTCCAAAGAGAAGCGTTCTCCATTTCTTACCCTCGCCCGGAGAGATTGAGAAATCTCGAAAAAGCGTGGCACCAATCTATCGAATACATGGATAGGCGAATCGATCCCATTTAAGATAGCATGAGTAATCCCTATATACCAAAGGTGTAGGATAATAAGCTGTAGCAACATTCCTATAGTTTTCTCTAGGTCCTGCTTAAGTAATTTTAATAAGGCATCAAAGGATATATCTACTTCATAAAATTTTTAGCAAGCTCACATTCATGAAATTCAATCTATTATTCAAAATAGTTAGTAATTGATGAGATTATATAAATTGTGTTCTCTTGCAGGCCTTGTTATACTTAATACAATTGCTGGATCCAATCGTAAAGGGTGACTACGTCATCGCCTACTTTCACACACTTACAACTAGCAACAACTATCCCAGTTTTCACTGGCTACGAGAAGTCTACAATGTGCTTCCTTACAAGTAAGAAAAATATGCGTTTGTAAATAAACAAAGACAATCATCATCTATTGTTGAAGAATTTTTACCATGTATTTATATCAATGTAACGTGAACGTTCATGTTTATGTTTTATCATTAGATTACGAATCTTTATGCAGATATACAGACACTCTTTAAAATTGATTGGTTTGAGAAAGATTATAAACTTTTGGAGCATATCAATTTATTGCATTTTAATGCATCATTTCTTGGGAATTTGATAAATAGCTAGTATAGCATAAATAAATTCTAAAATATACATTTTAAAATTCCTATAATTGCATGCTTAAAAATCCGCGATCTATTTATCATGAATCTACGACAATAGGTTCTTCAATAAGCGCAAAGAAGGTTTTTTTATTTTCAATTTTTGCATCTCTTTTCGGTCACACAAATTGATCTTCCCTATACTTCTCTAATTGATTTTTCTTTCAGGTATAAGAAGAACCTCAAACACTTTTACATCGTTCATCCTACTTTTTGGACCAAGGTCAGTAAAAGGCTTAATAGAAAATACATTAAATATAGGGTACTGTAGAAAATATTGATTTGTACAATACCGTGTTGTGGCACTAGTAATAAAATTTACTAATAGCAACCATTGTAGTACATTACATAAGTAAATAGCGTTCTATACAAAGTAAAGAATCGGGGTTGATCAATGGGAAAACGTTAAAAATATTACAAGTAGATAATGACATTGACAACCAATTTATTTGCAATTTGTGAAGAAGACATCTTTTGGTTGGTAAACCAACTGATTCATTGTTTAAAATGTACAGCTGTTTTATTGATTCTGCTTGAATTATCAAGCATATTTTTCCAAGTTCAAACCTGTAAACTAGTATGAAACATTATTGTTTCTTTCCAAGTTTACAATATGGAGCAATTTTCTGTTGTAATAGTATTGAATTCTTCACTGACCTTCCAGAATATAAAACGTATTTGCACCTAGCTTGAATGTTTTGACATTTATAATAATAGTGTTTTATTCAAATACAAAAAGAAAATATCTCCCATTTGACTGTCAATTAGCGAATTTAATAATTACACATCTGCCTGGTCCTCGTATTTGTTATTTCAAATAGGCGCATTTATAGTAAGATAAAATAAACGTTCTTGTTTCCTACGGAAACTGAAAGGTAGTATTCTCAAAAAATTGCTATTAACAGGACCTATTATCGACAGCTTAGAAGTTGTAATTACTAACAATGAAAATATACGAAATAACAAAAAATTTTAAGAAAATTGTTAATCTAGAACACATTGATTCCAATTTCGTCAATAATAGATGAGAAAAGAGAAGGACTTTGTTCAAGAGTGTGTAAAAATAGTACATTCTATCACTGTGATACCAATAATTGATTAATTTACAGATGATGACGTGGTGGTTCACAACATTTATGGCTCCAGCAATAAAGCAAAAGGTGCACAATTTACCTGGTGTGGAGTATTTGTATGAAGTTATGTCACCTGACCAATTGGAGATTCCAGCTTATATTACGGAATATGATATGACGGTATTTAAATATTAATGATTTGTTTAAAAATCAGTAACTGGGCATAATATAATAATTAATTTAACATTACAGATAAATGGGCTAAGATACTACCAACCAGAACAATCACCAGCTTCCCAAGCATCGTCTACGTAATTCCTAAAAATGGATAAAACATGAAGCCAAATCTGGCGAGATCGCAGTTGATCTGCAATCTTCTCACGAAAGACTGGCTGTCAGTATTCCAATTCAGAATCAATAATAATTTCACATCCCGTCAATTTTAAATGAAAACAATGATACGATATTCCGAATTTAATGACTGACAAGATTCAAAAGGAATACTGACTTACGTGATTTAATCTGATTCTCGAATAAACGAGAAGTTAATTTTTATCAAAAGGTGAACACCGGAAAAGAATCCGATAATACTAGATACTAAAATTGGGTCAATTGAGAGAGAATAGTGTCAATTGAGATCTAACATCATAAAGATTTTTTGGATTATCCTAGCAAATGCAAGAATAATCAAATAAGAAAAAGATGTTTGATAGTTTGTAAAACAAATGACCCATTTTTAATATTAAAGCTACTTGATAATGTGCATGAGTTGGAAGCAGATGTATTGGTAGTCTCAAGCCGTCGAAGAATTCACTTGGATTTAAAGAAAGAAAATTAGTCGAAAAATATAATCGTTAAAACCGATAAATCTACGGTAGAGCGTAGATCACGCAGACAAAGATTGGAGTATACATTGGATGTCCCGAGTCTTTAGAATGCTTGGGTAGAAACGATTTGTCAACTTTTAAAGTTGCAGGAAATGTTTATTACGTATACAATGCAGAGTACAGAACGGAATGCATTGGCAGTTGCGTTTGCCGCAATACTTTCATTAAATGAAAAATATGACAGAAACGTTCAAGTAGAATAGAATGTAATTTAAACTTGCCAAAGACAAACGCAGAACAGTAATAATTAGAAGTAACTATTGTTCTTGTCCGGTAAGGTCTTTTGCTGCCAAGGTACTAAAGCAGATTCATTTATAAGCAAAAGGAAAAGGCAAAAGATAGAGACAAATTACATTTAATTATATAAATAACGCCTACGAAAGTTACCTGAAATTTTACCACACTCACTTAAGTTTTTTTTAATTAATCCAGACATTCGACAAAAATTGTTGAATAAAAAGTTTAGCGGTTAATTAGATAATAGTACGTGTGAAACCTTTTGCCTGTTGCCTTTTGTCGCCTTATTTAATCTTATTACCATAATGAATCAGTATTCGTAATTGTGTCCTGCTAAATGCTAGGGCTAGAACGTTAATGCCCTTGTACATATTACATCCAAGATTATTAATACACTTTAAACGTGACACAGAGAGGCTTCAAAATAAAACTCTGGCTATTGCCCATCGGAGAATACAACAACTTAACGAATTAATGGATAACAATTAAGAAAAACGTTGGCTCTATTCGAAACCTGTTTCTGTTATTTTTTAATTGACATAGTATAATAAAGAATTACCATCTGATAATACATTGTTAGAAGAAGAAAGATATGGTATTTTCGATATAAAGAAATTAGCTGCTACACAGAGAAAGTAAGAATGTTTTAATTTTATAAAGTACTGCGAATTTATTTGTAAAATTATACTAAATTATGTTGCCCAAGTTTTATTATTTACTGAAATTTTATAATTAATTTGAATTCAATCTTTATATTTTTAATTCTCGATTTACTAAACTAACATTATTTTCTTATTACAAGATGAAATCAATCAATTAGTCTCTGTGCAGCTAAAGAAGTAGGAAACGAGCGACTCCACAATTTTGCCATTTAGCATTTTTATACGACTTATGTCGAAAAGTTTAATTAAATAAAAAAGTTGTAACCAGTGCGTAGTAATTGACATTATGTCAGGTGAAGCATGGTTAAATGGTAAAGCTGTGTAGATGGAGTCTTAGATTAGATGAAGCAATAAATTTAAGAGCTTGCTCGCGATATATTCCGAGGAAAAATCGTTATACTCGTTGTTAAGCATTTTTAGTGTTAACAAAGATATTTAAACGTGTTAATAGCGTCGATTAGCTCATTTTCGCCTATCTTGAAAATACTTTTCACATTGAAGAATATAAGCCTATCACTTTTTTATTTATGTATTTGCTTTATCAGCTAATTAATGACAGAAGAAATGTGTATTAGTCTCAGAGGGCTTTTCTGGTCCTTAGCTGACTAGCTTTATCTACATGATTTGCCCATGAGGCTCGTATGAATAAAAACGTAATCGGTGAAGCAAAATTCATCTAAACTTTTTAAATGTACTTCTAATAATCTTTTTTTTACTCCATTAGCTATTATGAATCTTTTATTACGTAAATAGCAAAATAGTTATAATAATTTTAAATATTTAATGACATTCCGCATTTTAAACTTATTATTATTTTTATTTTTATATTGTTTAAGTAGATGCTTAAGTTTTTATTCATATGTACTAAAAATTGGATTGCCTCACGGACGCATCCAGAAGGAAATGGGTTAATTGACCAGCAGCTTTCGATTTGGAAGCTATCGTTAGTGTTAAGAATGAAAATGAAACAGATTCGAGTAAAATAATTTTAACGTTTTAAATTATACCAACAATTTCGACTAATTTTAATCATTTCAATCAACAATTTAACTAATTAATTGAATTTACAGTTACGGATTTGATCGATATACGTACAAAGCTCACTGAGAGGAAGGAATTCATTAGTGATAAACCTATTTTACTGCAATCTGTTTCAATAATAATCTGTAAAAATGGTTAACGTCGTAAGCGGGAAAATTTTATTTTAAAGAATTCATATAGAAATGAACATTTTAACCAGCATTTTTATCAATCGCATTATCCGTCCCTGACAATCGAACTTACGGCTTAGCTTATATTTTACATAAATTTTACTTTTGTTCCGATATATTTAATTTCTCGTGTTATTTGACATGTTTAATTTTATATTTTAGAGATCTTTAATAAAAGTAGAAATAACATACAAAGCTTAAATAAATAAAAATTGAAATTACCAATTGTTATAAAACCTGTTTATGCAAAAAAAAGTTGAGCATTTAATCTTCTTTATCATAAATGTATATCATTAACATCAACCCTTGTCTTGTAAGCCCACGATATATACCCAGTATCTGTGAACGTACAATTTCCACAGGTGCAGTAGGTTTAATTGCATTTCTTAAAGTTTTCAGCTTGTAAAGTGCTACAGGTTATTTCAAAGTCTAATTTTCTATCTTAAAGTTTTTTAATCAATGTACAGAAGCTATTATTATTATTTTTTACAAGTAGAGAACAATATTGCTAATAAACTGGAATGAACCAATATTTCATCCTCGTAACTTTGCATACCTGTATTTTGCAAGATGTATATGTATATATTATTTTGTGTATTCATATAGTTTTCTTTAGTTTTATTTCATTAGAGGGTATCTTACTTTTTTCTATTACGTTCCTCATACGTAATAAATGATTTTTATGGATAATAAATGTAAATTCAGTCTTGCCAAATAGGTTCTTTAAAATAAAGTACTTGATTTCAATTAATTTTAAAGGCAGACAAAATGATGTATCGTTTGTTTAAAAAATTTGTATTGATGAAAAATGTAATTTTCCTACACTAAATCCCTGTTAGCAATTAGTTTTAGGTATTAATTATTATTAAAATTACCACTAACTGTTATTCGAGAATCAAGCAAGTCGCTTCGCGCGAATGTGAAAGGATCAATTGTTTTTTATTGAATATATTGATTTTGTTTGATTGACAGAAAATATATAGAATCAAAATTTAACTTGTTATTTAATATTATACCTATATTCCCCTTAAAACATCCTATAATTACTTATTTTTTATTAAAAAAGCTTACTTTTACAGCAGAGAAATTTTTAATTAATTTTATTATACATTTGGTTAAACCTTAAAGGATAAAGAAATTAATTAATTTTTTCAGTCTCGTTTAATATTGATAATTAAACTTTATATAAAATACTAAGTACATTTTATCGATTTTATGGTTTATTAATGAAAATAGAAAACTCAGGTAAACCCGATATAAAACAGATTCTTTTCCTAATGCTATTTTCAACTCTCCTTACTTTTATATAAATTTTAAATCATTTAATTTATGGCTATCTCAGTGTCTATAACATTTGTGTTAATTGCTCAGTGCATACCAACACAAGCATAAAAAAGTTAGAATGCTCAACTATATATATATATATATATATGTATACGACAAAACTACGGAAAATATGACAAAATTTACGGATAGATAGCGCTGATAGTATGTATATATATGTACATGTACAGCTACATATTCTTATCTTAATATAATAGTTGCGTCAATACGCATGGAGCGAATACATAGTTTGAACATGGTTTAACACATCATATTAATATTAGAATCTTAAAAATGATGGGTAATAATAAGGTTTACTGTCAACCTAATTTCCTATAATGTATCGATATTTATCTAAAAAAATGAGTTAACTTTTACTAGATAAGATAAGCAAAGATAAATTATGAAAAGACAGAAAAATTATTGATTAATAAAAAGATAATACCTATGTCAATTGTCTACAAAATAAGCATTAATTATTAGAATGTGAAAAATGAACAAAAATAGCTTTGTTGATTTTTTTTAATAGTTGGCTGGTGTTACTTGTGCAATATTTTAGGAATTTTTGAAGCAAATAGCATCTAGAACAAAAACAAATCTAGTTCAATCATCCCTTCTTCCTTGTGAATATGCGACAAACAAATCAACTATATATAATATAACATATACAGTATATGTATATGTAGTAGGTAGCTGCGAATTAAAAATATCGCACGCACGAGTTTTATGACGACATTCTCACTATAGCATATATCGAGTTTAACTGACGGACACAAAGCGCAGAATGAAGATCAGTTCTTTACTTGCCGTCGACTAAGAAATACCTCAATACATGTATTTCAAACGGTATATAACCATGAGATTGCTCTGTTCATTAAAACAAGAATTGCTATCGATTATTTTAGTGGCAAAGTGACAAACGGATATTCACATTATTAGGTCTCTTTAAATAGTATTTCGTCTTTTTTTAACGTATAATAAATCACGCTCTGTGCTTTAATAATCATTTTACTTCTGTTGAACAGATGTTAAGTTGAGGTAACGGCGTGCATTTCTGATTTTACGTAACGAATAAAGAAATATTAAATCGAAGCTATTATGATCGGCGAGAAATCAAGCGTACACTACAGTACAATTTATCACATAAGAAGAAAGAAATAAAATAAAATAGCCAGTGGCATGTTATAATCGGTGCCCTACTTCACTTTGAAATGCCAAATTATGTTTCTGATCCGTTTTCGGGTGGAGAATCAGTTGTTCCTTCTGAATGAAGGTACTTCGTATGGTAAGTATTTCAAGGTCATAAAAACGTTTAATCGGATGCAGAACTAATTAACATACATCAGGTGTGTTAATCTAGGAATAAATTATACGTATCCTGGCAAGATTGCGTAATAACAATTGGCTCCAAGAAAACTAATGAAATATCACGACCGGAAACCATCGTAGAATCGTTTCTCCTCGATTATCTCCAATTTGATAAGGTACTCTTCAATATGGTAAATTAGTGTTTCCTGGAAAATTTAAGAACGTTGTAAATACGATAAATTGAAGACACACAACTGTTTTTTTAAGCACGTGAAAAAAGGAGCTCTTTGTTTGAACTATTTAATAAATGATGACGTGACAAATTACGAAGATTTCGATAATAAAAGAAACTCTTTGAAATAGTCGATTATACCTTTTTCACAGTGAGAGATCCATAGATCAGAAGATTATCCGAGGCAGATGTGCAAAGTTCGTTTTCTTTATACACACGGTATCGCGTTATTTGACCAAGTGCTTCTACTCAGGTCTCTTCAGTTCGTAGGCGGCAGTGGGCACTCGTCGCTTCTACTCATCTCCCAACTCCCAAGTCCCAGTTCGCATTCGCCTCTGTTTCCTCGCCGCTCTAGCAGAGTCTCGGCGTGTGCCACACGAATACCACCACTACGAGAATTACACGTGCTTTCCAATTAGTAACTACGAACTTCGTCGACTTGATTCATCGTAGAAAACCTTCACAATCATCTTGCATTGTTGAAATTATATCAACTTTGTTGCTAATGCTAATTCAAGGTACTTCATTGTGTTTTTCTATAATTCGATCCTCATTAATGAACCAGTTAAGCAATTAGTGAGTGTACTATACTATTACACTTATTCTACTACCTTATAAAGTCTTTCTTTTAACGATTCCTTGCCATACACGCATCTACTAGTTTATAATAGAAATATAAAGTTTATAATAATATTCCTATACAGTATAAACATACTTACTATTAATAATAAAATAGAGTAAACTTTATAAGTGTACGAAAGTATAATGTTTCTCTTGATGTATATATACTTTTTTGATATCGTTGAATAGACGATTTCAATGTTGGTGAGTTTTTACTGTTGCGTCGAGTGTGTAGTAGTAATCAGGACAAACGAGTGATGTCGTTAACACGATTTCCACTTGGAACTTGTGGAATAATAATCTCGTAAACAGAGAACGGATGGTATAGGTTTCTAATACGTGTGTAATAACTGTATCTTCGTGCGCTCTCAAAGTGAATGATAAGAAACAGTGTAAAATAGTTATCAACGAGTGAGTCGATACTAACTTGTGAGCACTCGACTGATTTGACACTCTTGTCGACACAATTAATTTGTATGGACTAATACATTACAACGTTTTTTTAGCTTATTTATCACCTTTTACACAAGATCTTTATAATATCCAAAATAACACAATGTCACGTTTGTTTAACTGATTAAATAAAGTAGTATATCCAGCAGAAAGAATCTCTCTTAACTTATAAATAACGTTATAAAATACTCATTTATTGTCAAATATTTGATAGAATAATTGCAACATATAGCTCAATGGACTTGAAATAATTTAAAAGTTTGTTTTCAATTGTATTGAAATTTAATATGATAAAGTACAATCGTACGATAAAATATTAAGATAAATACAATGTAATTTCGTAAAATAATTTTTGTATAGCTTATTAGTAATTTCTAAATAAATACAGCTCTTTAATATTTTACAGGGTTTTCAGACTAAATGCCATAAACAAACAAAATGTTGAATGTAAAATTCGCACCTTTAAACGTTCCATTGGAAAGGAGACTGCAAACTTTAGCTGCAGCCGGATGGATCGTGGTTTGCGTCTTGGGAAGTCCGATTTGTTACCTTATAACCGCATATTTGCTATTATTCACGACGACCATTCGTTACTTTGTCATTTTGTACCTTTTTTGGGCATACTATGACAGAGATACATGCGACCATGGGGGCAGAAGGTAAAAGTCCACTGTTCAACATTCAACAAAGAGTAAAGCACGAATAATATTTTTTCCGAATGAACCTTCTCTAACGCCTTATCATCATTTTACATATACCATAAACAGTAATGTAATGACCTTTTTTATTCAATTTTTCTATGACCTTTACGATTCGAGAATGAATATATGATTGAAAAACTTTTTCTTCTGACGAATTATTAGCATCACTTATTATCTCATCTTCAAGAACTTTCATGATCTAACACAAAACCTGCTGACAACTTTTTATAATTATTTACATTTGAAAATGGTTATTTGACCATTAATTATCGCTTTATCGCAATCATTGATGAGGTAATTTTATTAATAACACGTTTTACGATTTCAGTGAAAGATACACGAAGTGGTTTAGAAATTGTGCATGGTGGAAGCTGTTTCGCGCTTATTTCCCCATCAAACTAGTGAAAACGGTAGATTTGGAACCAACAAAGCAATATTTATTTTGCTCATTCCCCCATGGAGTTCTATCGGCTGGCGCCTTTTGCTCTTTCGCCACTGACGTCGCTGGATTTAAGACACTCTTTCCAGGGCTGGAATCACGAGTGGTCACCTTGGACCAGCATTTCAAAACTCCTCTTTTCCGAGAATTCGCCCATAGCTTTGGTAAGCCTCGATATTCACGTAATTCAGTGACCAGAGGAAACTTGCAATTTGCGCTTGAATTTATCTTTGCACGAGTACTGATGTGATGATAAGATTCAAAGAAATCTCTTTAATCCTCCCCGATAAAACTGTTTTCTTAACGCGTGCTTCAAATGTTCGAGAGACTTCTTTTACTATTTGATTGCAGGTAGTGTCAGTGCAAATGCAAAAAGTTTGCATTATTTATTATCGAATAAACCAAAGGAAGCTTATACAGGAAGAGCCGCGGTTTTAATAGTCGGTGGTGCCTCGGAATCGCTCGAAAGCTTCCCAGGAACATATAGAATTATTCTGAAAAAGAGGAAAGGTTTCATTAGAATAGCCTTAAATCATGGGTAATATAATGCATTTTTCCCCCTATAAACGCGAAATCTGGTTAAAGTAAATATTAATTTTTCCTGTGATAATTTTCAGAACTCCTCTAGTTCCAGTCTTCTCCTTTGGAGAGACGGATCTGTACAATCAAGCACACGCACCGAAGGGATCAAGGCTGAGAAAAATTCAAGAGATATTCCGTCGAGTAACGGGAATCGCACCAGTTTTGCTAATTGGTAGAGGTTTCTTTCAGTATACATTTGGCGTTGTACCTCACAGAAAGCCTATTAACGTAGTTGGTAAGAAGAGCAAAATATTTTATACACACTATACACACCTGCCTACTACTTGGTTCTGTTTAATTTACTCTGAACTTATCTTTTTCAGTTGGTAGTCCACTAGAATTACCCAAGATTAAAGATCCTTCGAAAGCGGAAATAGAAAAATATCATGAAAAATTCACCAACCACTTGCTCGAGTTTTTCGAATCGAACAAGCATAAATATTTAGAAGATGCTGAAAATATCCATATAGAACTGATTTCTTAATTACGTTCTGTGTTGCATAATTGTGTTCAAGCTTAATCAGTGTACATAAACATTTCCTCAGAAAGTATTTTGCTTTGTGAAAATGACTTTCCTACGTTAGGTGTTTTTATAAATGTTTATATAGATTTTTTATGAATAATAATAGTCCAAGTGGCAAGAAAAATTCTTTGGGGAATATAAAACTTTTTAATTATTTATAAAATTTCAACATTATTATAAGCATTGAAGACTTTTAAGTATAAAAATAATGTTGTTGTTATGCTAAATATGCATTGAGTATATATTGTATAATATATGTGAGATTTGCGAGTGATTGTGCATTTTGTGCAGTGTAGTGTGACTGTACGCGTGTGTCGTGATACTACATTTTGTTTTATATTTATGCAAATTTAGTGAAAAGTAACGTAGATATAATTGTGAAAACAATGAGACCAAAATAGCATAGGCATTTTTGTATCGTCTGAAAAATATATAAGATTATTGCCAATAATAATTTAATTAAAAATCAAATGTTATAGTTAAAGGATAAAATATCTTACCTTATCCTGCCATTCTTTATTACTTATGCACTGTCGAAAATTCATTCTCGAAAAGTGTACAGTAGCATAAAGTGGTATCCATGATTTTGGAAAAAATTTGTTTAAAAATGTATCCAAGTTCTTTCGCACGAGGAAAGATCTTCTTGTTACCAAATCTCTCATCTATAATTAATATTAAGTAAGAATAAATTTTCATTCAGTCATAAACTGAATCAACTTACTTCTAAGTAATTGTACATTGCAAGGTCGCAAATTGCATGAGCATCATCGGATCTTCTTTCTGTAAATTTCGACAAAACTTTGCTAAAATCCGAATTAAACTCCGTCATTAATTCGTCCAGAATTAAAATGTCTTCGAATCCCTGTGAAGCATCGACATTTGAAGGGAAAATATTAATTTCTTATGCAGTATAAAATGTGCACTCGTAGACTGCACTTACAGTATTCATCCCTTGGGCATAAAATGGTACCATAGCGTGAGCAGCATCCCCGACAAGAAGAACTTTATTTCCAAGATGATAGGGTTTGCACTGTAAATACAATAAAATGGTATAAATAAACCTTTAAATCTAAATGAGAAATAGAAGTTAGTTCTTTTAATACCTTTACAGAAATCAATGTTTTAGGTTCTCTCTTAAAAAAATCTTTGATCAATTTTTTTTCTCCTATCAGGGATATTAAATCAGGAAATTGATAGTCGTAGAAATTAAGCAGGTCCTGAGGTGTTTTTATCTTCTCGAAGGTTGAAAAGGGAGCAAAAATGTTCCCAGTAAACGTGCCATCGTCATTTGGCAAAGCAATCATCATGAATTCTCCGCGTGGCCAAATATGCAAGTGATTTCCACTCATGGCAAACTTTAAACAAAATTTCACAAATAAATGAAAAAAAAATATTTCTTAAATTAATATACAAGAGAATTACCTTTCCATCCAATCTAGAAGGTACAAACAACTCCACGTAACCGTGCTCGATGTACGTTTGACTACAATTAAACAATGGTCTTTTCAACATAATTTTGCGAATGGTCGAGTAAGCTCCATCTGCTCCAATGATCAAATCAGCAGATTCCTCCTCTATCCCCTGAGTCTTGGTGCTGCACAAACAAACAATGTTTCGAGTAGCACTATCAATTACGGGTTTGGTAGACTCTTACTCACTTCAGAAATTTCATCTTGCCTTCCTCAAGATTTGCATCGATTAATTTAACATTGAAACGAAAATCCACCGTCGAATATTTTTCTGCAGCTGATAATAGAAATGAAATTTGATTAATTTTTCGATTTCTCATTGCAAGCGTTTGTTATTAAGTCTCAGTGCTACTCTATCGATACGAATGTTCCAGCAGAGATTTTCATCGATTTGCAACTAGTAAAACGCATATTTTTCTCCATTGACTAGTTACGTGAGTAATACGACACGCAGGAATTCCTGCGGCTTCACGCACCTTCTCGTAATCGGATAGGGAAAACTTTTCTTCATAATATTAAGTATCTCATATTCACTAGTATTGCCAGTTATAAATATCAAGACGGTTAATTACAGAAGCCATCGATTAGGAAACAAGCTATTACGAAGCTTTTTTAGAGATAGCTATATTATCAAGAAAATCCTAGCAAAGAAAAAAATAGTTCTACTTACCATTTAGAAGAACCACGTTGAGATGACGTCGATTGACAGAATAAATGCACTGTAAATTTGAAATAGCATGCATGGTGAAAGAAGCAGCTGAATTTTGTTTGCTTAATAAACAATAATATTTTACGAACGAGCATAGAACTTACATTTTTGTGAACGGGGTCGTAAATGATCTCCTTAAGGCTTCCATCCCTTCCGTGGAGCATCCTTCCTCGCATAGGTATTCCATGGTGATTGATAATTGCATCTTCCAGCCCTACGCCACGAAGGGCTTCTCGACCTCGACGTGACAGTGCAAGGTCTATGCTTTGACCTCGAGAATCCTCTTTACGAATGTCTAAAGAAATCCATAGCAAACCTGACTGTCTATTTTTTACAAATTTCAAATAAATGTAAAAAAGAACCAAGTAAAATTTACCCGAACGGTATTCGTAAATGCATACTGGATAATTTCGTTTGCCGAAGTAACAAGCAGCCAAAGCCCCCACCTGAATGAAAATTTTATAAAAAAAATAGCGACGAGATAAAACACTGTAAAAATTGATTCGCAGAAATTTAGGTAGAGAAATGGGAAAATTTATACCAAACCACCCCCAATGATGGCTATGCGGGGTTTTCCTTCGACGCTCTCCATGAAGTTGTTTATTCACCAATGTCCGATCCTACACTATTTCTCCCCTGTAAACCTGCAGCTAGCTGCAACCCAATCGCTTTGTTGGGCTTCCTCTCCTCCAGACACTCTCAGACTAGTCAGACTTGCCCCGTTACTTACTTTATTTATACAAATTTAAACTACGTTATAAATTAACATCGTCTCTTTCTTATCTACAATCTCGAATCTGCAGCGATTAAGCTTCGCGATAGATTCAATTGATACTTTCGTGAAATGCACGTTTTCTTCCAGGACTCAAGAATATTTGAATAAAATTTGTTTTTTTCCTAAAGACCGAGGAATATTTGATCGAGCCACACCCGATTAGATATCTCCAAGTAAACATCATTTGCAAGCAAAGCAAAATAAACAAAAGCAGAAACGAGACAATTAAATGTTTAATTAACTTACCACCAGATTTTGGACAAGTAAATGAAGGATTCTTGTTGAGTAAAAATAAATATTTTGATGAAAAATTACAAGGAAAAAGGGTACAAATTTTGTGAAAAAATGTGCTCAGAGTCTATCATTATATACACGGAAATGTTTTTGGCTAATAAACCAAAGATGTCAACATTTATTTTCCAATACACTCATCGTTATTAACAAATTGTGTATTATATCATTCTACCTATGTAATGAATTCTGCAAAATACTGCAAATAGAAATAAACCTGAATAAATGTTTTAAAATTTAATAAAAATAGAAAAAAAGATCAGGGAATAAAATAACAAGCGAGGAGAGGGGTGAAGAGGAGGGGAAAGATGCGAAGGAAAGAAAATGGAGGTTCGCGGGGTGGTGGAGGAGTTTGGCTTTGGGAAGATGGGACAAGTGGCGGTGGAAAAATCAAAAATAGCTTGGATCGTCGGCAGTGAGTGCGGCGATGTCGACGGGGAACGACGGTGGCGAGGACGGTGGTGCCTGTGCAGTGGTGTCTGTAGGCCGGCGGTGCCGGAAAACGCCGGCGTCGACGGCCGTCGCGACGACTAAATCGACGACCAATATGAATCCTAGATCGATCGTTGGCCCTTTAAGGACCGTTTTTGTCCTGCTGATACTAGCGGCGGCTCTCCTCGGGCCTGCGAACGCCAGGAACCCCAAGGACGATGCTAATAAAGCCAAAAAGGACGAGCCCGTTATCGAGGAAGTCACCGCGAAACAGCTCGAACGCATTCTCAACGAGAAGGATTTCGTCGCTGTCTATTGGTGTAAGTCATCTCACTCCATCTTTCTTTCTCCTTCTTCCTTTATATATATATATATATATATATATACTAACAACAAGGTCAATCAAGGACGTATCCTTCGCAACCCCCCCCCCCCCACTCTTAACCCCAATCTTCATGGTCCAGGATATAATGTCCCTAACTCTCACCAATCCGAGAAATCTACAAGCTCTCATTTTCAAATAAATCCTTTAGGAATTCATACGAGTATAGAGCTACAGAATCCACGTGTTCTTTCTTAAAAATTTATTTTACTCCTTATTTATTTTGATATATTTTCTAAACAACATTCTCGCCCCAATTCATTCGCATTTCCTTTTGAGTTTTAATGTTTTATAAGGATTCGTTGAAGCAAGAATTGAGATTCGGGAGTTGGATGGATACAGGCAGATGAACGAGTGTAGGCGTAGAAATTTGGAATGAATCGTTGGAGATTTTTCGAATCGATCGACGCGACTCTTTGCGGACGGATGATGAAAGTGGAGTCGACGTACGCTATGCGTTCGTGTGCGTCGATTTTCATTACGTAAGTCATCCAAGTGTACGGTCTATACTCTATAGTATATACCCTATAGCCAAGAAAGCCCTTCTCACAATCTCGTCACCTCTCTGGCTCTTCTATACCTTGCCGAATACTTTGGCGCATTTCAAACTTCAAACTGTCTGCATTCCATTTGGCCCACCGACTCTTAACCGACTTCCGATTCCACTCAACCCTTCCAAAAACACTCATACTCGAGAACTATCTCCAACCACGCCAATTCTCTCGGAGCTTTCCTCTGAATTTTTTCTTCGATCATCACGAAAAAATTCAACTGAATCTATATACTCTTCGATCAATCTTCTTACAATCTCTCAATCGCTAAAGTAATAAATAAACCATTTTTAAATAAATAGCTGATTGTTAAAAGCTCTCTATACCTTTACGAATTATTCATTTGCATGATCGAATAATTTAGTTAAACTGGATTGTAATATTTACTCCTGCTTTTATTCTGAACCGAATTTTCGTGAGAATCAACGATGAATAATTTGGAATGAAAAGATTTTTGATTAGACTTAATTATGGATTTTTATTGCAATCAGAAAATTCGAAAATTACTGAAATCTGATCGTGACCCTCATCTGGGTTTCGTGGAAACTTTCTCAACGTTACGCACATCTCTGCCTTCAATTTTCTTGGCCACGAAAATGAAAACGAATGAAAACGCGTCTACGTCCTCGGCGGGAGCTTACATAATTGGCCGCTGCTCTGGTGGGTGTCGATGAAAGCCAGCAGCCGCTGTTACAGAACACCATTCGTCATTGAATCTGAGAAAGTACGACAATCCAGCGCCAACGGTGTCACTAACTCCGTTAGAAAATCTCTTTTTTTTTTATACGCTCAACAAACACTACATAAACAAATTATAATAGATGGTCATTTATTGAAAAACATCAGTTTAATTTTATGAAATTTGATGATTTTCATGAACACACGATTAAAAGAGAAATAACAAATATTTATAAAAAGGTGTTAATATTAAGTTAACAAACGCCCCTTCCGTGACAGTTTCACGTACATCGAATCCTCAGTTTCTGCCAAATTGCGTCAAGTCAGTAGGACAAGCTGTCTTGGACAGCCACGCGTCAGTGAAAACCCTCATTATTAGCAGACGAACCTTCAAATAAGTGGTCCAGTAGTCTTTTAGCTCTCCCTACAGTTCCTCGAATATTATTACGAGAATTCTCAACCACGCATCAGCTTATTTCATTATTTTATACAATATATCGTTTAAAATATCGCTTAGCTTGAAAATCCGTATTAAAATCCAACGGGAGAATTCCGTATGAAATTATTTTCAGCAATGTCAACATGTTTATTGTCGTGCTTTGGTATTTTTTATTGAGCCGTCCGCTCTACCGATCTATAAATCGTTCGTCTCCCCTGATGAATCTCAGCGTGTTTAGAATTTTCCGCGACAGAGGGTTCTCGTTATTTATAAATTTATGTCAAATTACGCAATCGTTCAACGGGAAATGCTTCGATGGTTTTCTAGAATTAATGCCTCTATCGCATTAGTCCAGCTATAGTGGCAGATTAAACGTTGGTGTATCGGCGCGATTGGCCATGGAATGATCATTACATAGGTTAATAAATTTGATTCTTCGTATATGCACAGTGTAGACGCTAGGAGCTAACCTATGCGCGGTGCACTTCTCTCTCTCTCTCTCTCTCTCTCTCTCTCGATTTGCGGAAGAAAACATCAAGACAAAAGCACCCAGCTTTCGTGACCATAGCCGCGTAAACGCCTGTCAACTGTCATTTGCGTCCCCTCAACATCCCTCCTTCACTCTGCACATTTAATGAGAAAAAAATCATTCCTCGTTCCAATTCCACTGTACAATGGTGTTTGACATTTAAAATAAGATGACGAGAAAAGAGTTAAAACGATTTCCTCCTGACGCTATTTTTAAACGAGGATAAACAAGCTTCATCGGCAGTGTTGCGTTTAGAAACCTTATACTCTCGCGCGTGGCGTCTTTATTTCGAAATTTCTCCATTTCTTTCTTGAAAAATCCTATATAATTTTCCTCCTCCGTCTCTCTTCAGTGCCCCTACCTTCTGTAGTACATCTTTCGCGTATTACTTTAGTCAACAGGGAATAGCGGGAAAAAACTTATATGAGAATGAGAGAATAATGCACACGAACTAAACACTGCTCAGCTGGAAATAGTTCGACGTGTAAGCTCGGTGGTCCGGGTCCTCCCAAAATTTGCCCGGATCATCGATCCCACCTACGCTTTCGAGCGCTCGTGACAAAAAGTCGATATAAAATAATTCTTTTCTCCTCTCTCCACCCCCTAAAATACTCTCAACGTATTAAAAATAACCCTCGCGTGATCTTTCTTCGAGTTGCGTTTCAGAAATCGATTGTTCCACGAATTGTCTCATGAAATATTTGCTCGATTGGATGTTGATAAAAGATTTTTCCGATTGCAGTTGAGATCCAAGTTTTAGGTTTAATCCAAAGACAGAGGAGTATACATTTGGAATGCTGATGCATCGCTAGAGCGATCAATGGGGCTTTATGGGGGGGGGGGGGGGGAAGATGGAAATTGAAACGAGATGGGAGACGGGAGGTTTAATGTTTTCAGCAGTGGCGATAGTGAGGACTTGGCGGCAGGAGCGAAAATAACTTCAACGTGTGCTAAAAGCGGCGGCTACCGGAGCGCCGGCCTTGCTACAGCGCATTTGAGAACTGAGAAGTATCCGGCACCGATCTCGAACCTGTTTTTGTCTCCGATACAGCTGCACGAGCTGCTCTTCTATGGTCACTCCAAAGAGTATCCGAGCTTTTCTCATCCAATCACCCTCGCATCAGTAACAAATAACGCCAACTCTTATATACACTGGAAAAGCCTTACTTTCCAACCGAAACCTCTTTAATATTCAATCTAATCAAATCAAACCGATATAAAACGCAAACCGAGGTTTCATTAAATACTGCACGATCTTCGAAACAAATAAATTTTTCCGAACATGAGACGAACCGATTATGAGAATCACAAAATGGAATATGAAACATCAATCGTATAGATAAGTTACATAATGACGAAAAAATGTGGGTTTTTGAAGAAGGAATTAATTTCCTGCCAAAAATTATCTCATTGAGTTGGTGCCAATTCATTCATCAGTCATAACGTAATAATGTAATGCGTCTATTGTTATACTTGATAACACCAAACCAAAATTAGTTTTGGAATCTTTTCTAGAATTTTTAGAGGAACGATTGTTAGTAAAATGCGGTGATTGGTGATTAAGTGCGAAAATGGGATAATGTCATGATGTATATCGATGAATTTTGGTATTTGACCTTGAGGGATAATGGATTGCTGATGCGTCATTGATGATTGGACGTTGCTGTCGGTAGGAAGAATGACGTTAACGGAACATCAGGGTCGGACAACAAACCATTTCGCGACCGACAAAGCATTTCGACCGTTTTCCAAGCAGCCTACAATATAGTCGTCTCTCGTTTCACGAGATTTTTATTATCTCGACTTGGATGATCGGATTCGGCTGTGCCACGACTACCCGATATTTAGCGCTCTCTGCCCCATTAAATCGTAGGATGACCCATCAATTTATTTTTAACGACAAACACGCGGTATTCATCACATCGCTTAGCGATAAACCATTTGTAAACAAATTATTGTTTGCGTGAAACGTATAATGCCGAGACTTAACAATCGTATATTATTTATTCAATCGTGATCGATATATAATTCGGTAAAAATGAGTTACGAAAAATCGGAAGGTTTGTGATTATTTTAGAGCAGAGCGGGTGTAAAGTGAGAAAGATTTGTTAATTTATCAGTGGTGGAGGATGGTAAAGTAAATATGCTTGGGTTATTTTGATTTGGCTGGTAGAAACTAGTTGCAGCAGCAGAGGCCAATTTCAGCTTTGGGGTACCGGAAGCGTGCGTGCGTGGCATTGGGAAATTATCAGAGCCGAGTACTTTCTGAGTGATATGGTTAAAATTACACCACCGAACTGGGTATTTTTCGGCCGCTAATGCGTGGCTGTGTGGCTGGTTTGATGTTATAGTCAAGATTTAGGGCAACTCGTGGGCGTCGTGTCGTACTTTCAGCTTTCCTTCTCGTCTTTGCCACCGACCACCAACAACCACGTGCCCTCTTTGTTCTCTCGTGGTTTCACCGTGTCATTCGCTTTTCAACGTCCACACAGGCTCACCTCGCAAGCTAATCATGACTCTTTTGCATAAGCATTTTACAATGACCCCGTCATTCACTCCTTTCTAAACATGTGCCATTGCATGTTAACGTTATTTTTAATCAAATAAAGCTAAACTGCTTAGAATATTTTTTTATTATTACTGGTCAATATTTATTTTGGGCTTATACATTCTGTTCTGTTCGTTGATAATGTATCATAATGGCTGCAGTACATACACTCACCTCTGATTAATTCGATGATTTATATGAATTTATTTAAATGTTTAAAAAGACCACATCGGTTCAATCAGGTGAATGAAACGACTATCCATAATTAAATTATCAACATGTGCTAATTAAACAATTCACGAGTCCTCATAAGCGTTCCAAATAGATTTTCTTCGCGTTAAGTTGTTTATGCAGCAATATTTTCCAGTCTGTTAAGCTATGTATAACCAAGTAAATTTAGGAATCGTATATCAAGCTAGATGTATTAATAGGCAAAGGCGTATCATTGTAATGATGGATTGTAAAAGCTAGAAATATTTAACAAAGGTGGATAATTTATTAATTCTTTTGTGAAATTGCTTTGTTTGAGGGATTGACTAATTAAATAATTGTCGGTAGCAAGGAATTGAGGCATATTTGATGCACGATAATAAAAAGTAAATTAAGATCAAAATTTTAGTTATTGTATTTTTACTGCAAGGCTTATCAGTAACAGACAAGGTAATCTTTCGAATTTACGGGTTCCATAAATTCGCATAACCAGCATCAAACTTCAACTCGAGTTTTAAATTTTATCCTACAATCAACGGCCTGTAGAGATTTCTAAAAACTTTCAAAAATGAGCAGGAACAATCTTCACCTCGAACTAGAGGCTAGTGCGGGGGTATAAGATACTATATAAAAATAAACCGATATATTCTACCAGTCTATTTATATTTGGTAGCAAAGGCGAGATTCCTCACGATTTCTAATAGACAACTTTCAATTATTTCCAAATTAAGAATAGATGAGTAAGAGTCCTGGCTTTAAAGTTCTCTTGACACATGAATGATAAATGTGTACATCGCACTAAATAATAACTGATAATATTAAAAATGTTATTGTATTAGGGAAGGGTGGGTGCCTCCCGAGCAACTTATAATTGCGCCACCACTGGCACGTGCCACTTTTGGATCATAGAGGAGATAGGAAGAAATTAAAATGAAGGTGTAAAGTAATATAATGAGAAGGAGGGTATTCCAAATTGAAGAGATATACTCGAAATAAAATAAATAAGAAATTTAATTTCAATGGAACAAACTTTTATGATTAATGGTGAAGGAAAAGAATGGTTAGAAGGATAAGAAGGAGAAAGATGTAATATGTAAACTAAAGGAAAGGGTACTAATTGAAAGAGAACGACGAAGAAACGTGTGAATATAAAAAGATAAAGAGAAATGGAAGAGAAGACGCGGCACGACCCACACGTTCCATCTCTGTCGACTTTCCCGTGACTCTATTTCTCAGGGAGGCATCACCAAAAATGGTGAGCCGTCCGGTCCGACTGACGTCTTTCTCTTCTTCTCCCTAACTTTGTCCTCCGTTATTAAGATCACATCAAGTTGTCGAAAGAATTTCAGGAAGTTTCTACGCGCAACCCCCTCCCTTCCATCCTGATCAATAATATAGTGCCAAAGAATTGCCACTGGTATAATCTTCACATCACGAGTAATCTCTTTCTTAACCCCGAAATACTTGAAGCAACCGCAGTTGTAAAAGCGTAAAACAGGCTCCATTTATTTGGAACAGTTCAAAAGTTATTATTATCATTCCAGTGATAATTCCAACAATAAACACATCTTAAATTAAACTTTTAGTGCGTATTGCGTTAATTTTGTTCGTTTTATAATAAAATGCACAGGAAATACATACTTGATATAAATAAAACTATTATTTCTTGACACTAGATCGGAATGCGATGCTGGTAATATAGGCGCAAATGTTAAGCAGTGTTATAATCCGTTAATACTGTGTATTTCTTTTACGAATAGTGTAAATAGTCGCTTTGTAACCTAATACTCTACATTCATGTCTGATGCAGCAGCGATAAGGGCCAAGAAACAAGAAAACTGCCAAGTCTCTACGAAAAATCTATTTTTCTCTCTTCTGACACTCGTCAACGTTTTTTGCTTTACTCCTTTTAGTTCCTCGTTGTTAATAATCGGGTTAACAGCAAGGCGTATATTCCGTTCCACGTATACTAATTTATTTTGTTAATAATTATTTATGTATAGCATCCTAGATAAACTTCTCAATTATATGCCAAAGGGAAGGTTGTACGCTTTAAAGTTTTAATGAATAAACTTGAAAATGGACTTTTTTGATTTCAGACGCGAGAAGTTGTACGACGTGCGACAAGGTGCTGGCTGAACTGGAGAAGATCGATGATGACACGGACACATTTGGAGTCGACTTTGTCAAAATCAACGATAAACGATTGGCCAAGCAATATGGAATCAAAAACTTTCCTGCTCTCACTTATTTCCGGGAGAAAGAACCCATTATTTATGATGGTAATTATAGTACCAGCTTAATTAAGCTGCCCTACAAAACGAGTAACTCAATTACATTTAATCAATTCAAGTACTAAGTTAATATAGCTGCAATGAACATTTAAACATCTTATAATAATTCTGTATTCGAGTATAATTTCCTACTTAAATAGTGAGTTAAGGAATGAATTGAATTTTTAAAATGTAATGTACAGATACGTGGCATAGGTCTGAATTTAATCGAAAAATAAAATGTTAGGAAAAAACTGTCCGAGGACTTTGAGTGTGAAATTAATTGGAGGGATGGTATAGGTTGGCTGAAATTAAAGGTGAAGTAGGTATAAAAACAATGGTGGAGAGTAGCGATTTTCGATGCCACCGAGTATGCCAAACATTTATTTGAATCCGGACGAGAATCTGCGCGACCTTGTCAACTTTCAGAGACACGGTTCGAGCTTCAAAGCTTTGCACCATCTGACCCAAAAACTTCTGGCTTATTTATGTTTAACATGAATTCAGATAAACAAATTCTTGCCATTCGTAAAATTCTGAGATCTTCCCCATTAAAGAAAACACCGTGAGCTGCATTCTCTAAACTTTCGTGTATCTTGAACCAATACATTATTTAATATTAATATGATATCAAAAAAACAATTTGAAATTCTACACGTGATTCGCATATCATTGCAATTTCTAAAAATCGTAGATCGCAGCTAAATTGTTTTTTGGCAAAGAAATGAATTAACGTAATCGTTATAGTATTTTCATTCAAGGCTCAGACGCTCGTATAGTTTCGCGAAAACAATCGTAAAGCACACGAGATATTTCTAAGCGCATCCGTTCGTTTTCACAGACTTATAAAAAGTAGTAAAAAGAGTGAATCATTTGGAATTTGTAATTTTTATATGGATTGTACACCTTGTGATCAATGACAACTCCAATTAGTTGACAGACCTACTTTTATATTGTATTGATTATAGGGCTCACGCATAAAACTCTGATTATTATTTATTTCTCTTTCGAGTTACACCCTTTATTTAAACTATTCTTTTAATTATGTCTCGTATCACACTGGTTGCTACGATATAATTAAATCAACGTGAAAATTCCTTAATTATTCATGGAAAGCTCAAAGGAACAATTCCATCTCTTAAATACAATGAAATTGTTGAGCCAAGAGTCTGTATCGTAATAAAGCATTTAAGAATACTTTTAATAAACTTAATAGACTGTGAATTTGATGGATGAAGAAATTTGTTGGCAGCTACAACGAAATGAATTTCGATCAAATAATTAGCCCGGCTAATTGGGGGGAGTATTGTTTATCTGTATGTAGCATTATAAATTCGAATTACTTGAAATATGAAAATATCGTAGAGCCAATAGTGGCTCATATAATTCCAAGGAAAAATGAAATCATATATCGATTGGGCGTTCAAGGCGGAAACAGAAATAGTTACGGGTGTGGACATTATTAATCCTATTGCATTATCATAATTGAATTCCATATAAAGTGGTGCACTTAACCCACCCTAGAGCCCAGAGGCATCGAAGTAAGACAAATTTATCTCGTTAACTAAAAACGACGTCGATCTTTTGCATAGGACATTTTTGACACTTCTTTTTATTTTACTTCAAGAGATCGTACATTAAAGATTAACGTCTCTTAGATTTGCGAAGATAAATGAATTTTTATATTTGGGTCTGGGCTGTCAAAAGTGTATCATTCTATGTTTGTCAGGTCTTATTTTTGATTTTATTCATTCAAAATAGAGAAAAATCCTTGAGATACAACATCCAATACTAGCAGTATAAACTTATAAGATTCATGATATAATTTTGATTTTTTAGATAATAGCAAATAGTATTGAATTTTTAAGAATTTCACGGTGAGAATCATAACGTTTTTTTGTTCGATTTAAAATATCATGATTTTTACAGGTGACTTGATGGACGAGGAAAATGTGCTTGACTTCCTGACGAGTCTAGAGGCAATGGATTTACCCGACAGGATCGAAGAAGTGAATGCCAAGATCCTTAATAAGATTGTGGAGGATACTGATTTCGTGGCAGTTCTGTTCTGTAAGTTTTTCTTGCCATAACCCAATCATTTCTCATCCTTCGATTCCCTGCAAAAGACAAATTACAGGAAGAAAGATATGAATGGTACCAGAAAAATTCGTGATTTTAGTACTACTATTATACTACTACATCATAATTGTTAAGCTTTATTTTTAATGCAATAGTTTCTTAAATTATCCACTAACTGATACTAGAAACTACTCATTGTATATAACATGAATTGCAAGACTTGATGATATACTATACTTATAATTATTATATAATAAATACATCATGATACCGTGATGTAAATGATTTTAAGAGTCTCTGGCAGGATATTGTAAATATTTGTTGCTTACACTGCGATCATTAGCTGATGGTTGACAGGTGATACTTGTAAATAATACATACATGTGAAACATTCTTGTGTGTGTTGGCACGGATAGGTCCAGACACGGAGCGGTGTGCTGGTGCCGGCTCTAGTAAGTATTATTCATTTTTAAAGCCAACATAGACTCTCTTCACCTTCTCCAGCCTCTCAACATCTTCTGTATCTCCTACATTTTCCAGCTTGTTTTCTCTTCTCCACGAATCTTCTTCTTTATCAATTAAAAGCATTGTCACAAGGACCATCCACTTTTACGTGATTTTCAACTCCAAAAACCAAAATGTATTCTCTTCATCTCTTTTTCAGCTTGCAAACAATTTCATTTCCTCCTTATCCATTCTTCTAGACTCTTTGTGGTTTTCAACGGTAGAATCTAAAGCGATATCACTTTTAGTTTTCTACCCTGTATTAGTTTTCCTTCGTTACAAATAATGAACTTTGAAAATTCTCTCTAGTTTAGGTCGCTGCATTCTTTTGGCAATTTAGATTTATGTTCTGACTTGTTTTAATAGTATTCGCTGTATTCCTTAGATAATGATATTAGATGTATTGTAAATCTAATAGTTTTTTTATTTAATGTATCATATGTGTTTAATAATCACTTAACTCATTTTATTACTAATATATTAGCTTTTTTATTACTTATCTTTAATTAGAAATTTGTACGATGCAAGCTGCCTGTTATTTATATATCAAAAAATAAATTTGCGTCTACGTTTAATTGTTTAAAATAACGCGTTGGTTTTTTTCAAATGGGACAGACAAACCAGACTGTAAGAAATGCTTGAAGGCTCTTCAGGAATTGGAAAACATTGATGACGAAGCTGACCAATTGGGAATTGGATTTGTGAAAATTGCCGATGAAGCACTCGCCGATGAATACAATTTGGGTCCTCTGCCAGTTTTAGTTTATTACAGGCATCAGATTCCAATTATTTACGAACGTGAGTTTTCTTGGACCTCAATTCAAATTTTATTTGTATATCTATTTAAATCGATCCATCCTAATTAAATAATTTATTGCTCGATCGATTAGAGGAGCTTAGCAGAGAAGAGGATGTCCTAGAATGGTTGGTAGCTAACAAAAGCACAGGTGACGAGGAAGACGTGATCGAAGACGTTACAGCAAAGACCTTGAATACTTTAATTGGAAATATCGACAATCTCGTGGTTTTATTCTGTTGGTATTTTCTTTTAATTGATTTTTGCTCCAAGGAAAAAGAAGGAAATTGTTGAAAGCTTATTGCATTCCAGACGATCATGGTGACGAGGACTCAATGACGGTTCTCGCAGAGCTTGAAAAAATCGATGATGATTGTGACAAACACGGCATTCAATTCGTAAAAATCGACGACCATAAAGCTGCCAAGGAGTTTGGACTCGACTCAATCCCTGCTATAGTATATTTTGAAAAGCAAATCCCTAATGTTTACGACGGTGAGTTTAGTACCTAGTTTTCTGACCTTTTTCTAAATTGAAGATTTCATCAAAATGTAGCACGTTTCTAATGTTGCAGGTGATGTCGAAAACGAGGATGAGATTCTGGAATGGTTGTTGTCACAATTGGAAAAGGATGAGATCGAAGATGTCACAGACGAGATGCTCGACCGTCTGATCAAGGATGGAAAAACCCTAGCAGTACTGTTCTGTGAGTTATGTAGCTTTAGGATTGTTTGTTGAAAAGAGTATAGTTGTCTTACGATTTTTCATACAATGACTTGACTTTGTTAGACGATAACAACGATCGTAGATCTCAGAAAGTTCTGAACGAGCTGGAGAATATTGACGATGAGTGCGATCAATTAGGCATAATATTTGTTAAGATTGATAATGCTGAAGAGGCTACTGAATATGGAATTGAAAAAATGCCTAGTATGCTGTACTTTGAAAAGGGAATTCCTACGTTATACGAAGGCAATTTAGACGATGAGGAGAAGGTTCTTAAATGGCTGGAACAACAATTGAAAAGCGACCACATAGAGGATATTACCGATGAAATGTTGGATATGGTTATCCAAAAGATGCCACATGTCGCTGTATTATTTTGTCAGTAGATTTTTGTTAAATTTATATCTTAGTTAAAAAAAGTGGCAGTAGTATCATTAAAAAAAGACATTTGTACTTCTTAAACAAATTAAATTACAGATGATAAGGACCAGAAGAAAAGTCAAAAAATTCTAGCAGAGCTGGAAAATATTGATGATGATTGTGACCAGCATAACATTGCGTTCGTCAAGATCAGTGATCCGAATGAGGCCAAAGAGTATGGAATTGATAACCTTCCTACATTGGTGCTTTTCGAACGAAGGATTCCTCACGTCTATGAAGGTAATCTTAGCTATACGTAAAACTTATATTTAACGATTAGTTTGAAGAGGAATGACGAAAAAGGAGTACAAAATGCAGAAAAAATGTGACATCTGGCTAGCAGTCGAAGGATAGTATATTGTTGCTCAAAAATTGCATATTTCCTAATTATGCGTCAAGCGACAAGTATGCAACCATTGCGTAAAGGATTCTCAAGAAAAGTTGACCAACTGCAGAGATTTCTGAAACTTTGCCCACCATTTTGTTAAATCGGCCATTCATTGCATGATCCATTAATCAATTAAATCTGTGTTTTCAGGTGATTTGATGAATGAGGATCAGCTCCTTGGTTGGTTATTACATCAAAAGAAGCACAGTGAAATTCCAGAAGTCACGGATGAAATGATGGAAAAATTAATCGAATCTACCCCTTATTTGGCTGTTTTGTTCTGTAAATACTTCAATTATATATATATAAATCTGCTATACTTCTAAATACTTATGAAAATGTAACTATAAAGATCGAAAATTTATTTATTTTTTTTTTGTTTTCGTTTTAGATGAAAAAGAGGATAAGCAAGATATGAGAATTCTGAACGAACTGGAGAACATCGATGATGATTTGGAAAAGGAAGGGATTGTGATAGTCCGAATGGATAACGACGCGGAGGCTAAAGAGTTTGGTATCGATCATCTGCCTACGTTGGTTTACTTTGAGGATAAAATTCCAGCGATATACGAGGGAGATCTATTGAATGAGGACGAGGTCCTCGAATGGTTGATACAACAAAAGAACACTGCCACTATTGAAGAAGTCACCGACGAGATTCTCTCCGATCTTATCGAGGAACATGAATACGTTGTTGCCTATTTCAGTAAGTGTAATCAATAAATCTGTTCTATCCTTTAGTACAAAAGCTAAATATTTGTAAATTTTCATTTTAGCCGGAGACTGCGATGATGGGGATGAGTGTGAAAATGTTCTCAAAGAACTGGAAAATATCGATGATGAGTTGGATGAGACTGGGATTATATTTATCACAACGGAGGATACTGGAATGGCGAAGAAGTATGGCATCAAACGATTCCCAACCTTGGCATTTTTCAGGAACAAGGAGCCATTGGTTTATACAGGAGATCTCAATGACGAGGATGAAGTTCTTTCGTGGATTACGGATGAAGATACTCTTGAAATTCCAGGCAAAATCGAGGAAGTAAATACGAAAATGTTGGAAAACATCCTGGATGAAAATGATCATGTCGTCGTATTTTTCTGTAAGTATATTTGATATTAATGATATCTGAATACCTCCAATATTAAGCTCAGCGTTCACACCTTACTCATTGATATATTTGCAGATAAGGAAGGAGATAAGAAGAGCCAGAAAATTTTGCAAGAATTGGAGAACATTGATGACGAGTGCGAAGAAAAGGACATCGATTTCGTGAAAATCTCCGATGAAGGTATCGAAAAGGAATACGATCTTTCGAGCCTTCCAGCTTTAGCATTCTACAGACACAAGTTTAGGAACATTTACACTGGTGACATGATGCATGAAGAGGCCATTCTCGATTGGGTCCTTGATCTTCGAACTTCAACACCGGATGTAATCGAAAGTGTGGATAGAAAAACATTGCAAGTCTTGATTAACGATGTCGAGCATCTAGCTGTCTTTTTCTGTAAGAGCTTAAAGCCAATTTTGCTATTATTCTTCTAACTAAACTGTGCAAAGTTTAGCTCAGTTTTAATTTTCTATCCATTTAATTATCGAAACATAATTTAAATTCTACAGATGATGATAAATGCGAAAGCTGTCCGGAAATTCTTGAGGAACTAGAGACCATTGACGATGATACTGACAAGCACGGGATTCAATTTGTAAAATCAAACGATGCTAAACTGGCAGCTGAAATCGGCGTCTTCAGCTTCCCTGCTCTCGTTTATTACGAGACTGGCGTTCCCATCATGTACGACGGTAAGAATTCAAAAAATTATAAAATATTTATCTTAGGTTACATATATTATAAATATTATTATCTGACCTATAGACATCCCACTTATTTTTGTTTTTCACCTAATAATGTTTCTTCTATTAATTATTGTTCCATTCAACAATCAAAATTACAAGAAAATCTCGATTATTCCAACATTCTTTTGATTTTATGTTTAACAAAGTAAAAAGTGGTATTATAGATAGTTATTAAGTTAATGAGTAAATCATTTTTATCAGTCCCCTGTTTTTGATTTTAGCGTTTGATATTGGTTGAAATAAGATTCTGACAATGTTTTGAAAAAAGAAAGAAGCTTGGTGATAAGTTCATCTTGATATGCGTGTGTGCCTTTTGTAGGTAATCTTAAGAACGAGGAGAGAGTTCTGGAATGGCTAATCGATCAAAAAAGTAAGGAAATTTCTAGGATGATGATAATTATTACTGGTGTACTGTTCTTTGTGACGTTAATCTCGGTCGTAACGATACCACCGGGCTATGATTACAATACACGGGCCGTATTAATCACCCCGATTGTTTTACCCCTATCGCAAAATCCATGAAAAGTCTTTTTACGAATAACACTTATTGTAAGATTATAAAAAAAACTATACTATTTAGAATTAATTGATTTAAAATCTGATTTTCAATTAACTGATGAAATACAGGAAAACATTGCGTTATTGTTTAATATGGTATTAATAATCGGTGGTGTGAAAAACGGTAGTCATTAATTGAAATATCTCGCAAAGCTCGGTAAATTACACACAATAAGAAATCATTGCTTTTCTATATTCGCACTACTTATACTATACGCATTTAAATTCCACCACATGCAAGCTTCGCACAATTTCTTCTTCTACTCGAATTAATTAACTTGTTACACTTCTTGCTGGCAAAGAATAAATTATTAAAATTAGTCATGTACGAAGCTTTCTCTATTGCAGCTTCCGCCGTTTAACAGATTGTTCATATTGCAAGGTCTTTCATTAAGTGCATTTTTGACGAAGCTTACATGATTCAATCTGGGCTGACGCAGTCGTCAGACAAATTTTTCCAAAATCGATTACTTCTCACTATTGTCATTTATCCAATTATCCTCCATATGCATTACTTTACCATTGTTTAACAATATTCAAAAATAATTTACGTTTTTTCCTCCACATTATTTGTACACAATTTACAACCTCTTACATCCTCATTTTTGTTTATTTATCGACAATAATTTATTTTTCGATTTGTATTTAAATGTTCCTTTTTACGTAACTGCAAACGTTCCTAAATGTTCTTTAAAAGTATTTTGTTGAATTTGTGATACGTGCCTGGCGTAAAGCGAAAGTCCAGATATTTTTCAATGTTTAATTCCAAGTTTCCCAATCTGCATCGCGACAAATTAACCGACAACATTCTAGTTCAAGTATATATAGATAAACTAAATTTTTTCTTAAATTAAAATAATTTTTATATTTATATACAAATAAAAAACACATTGCAATGAAATATTAAGCAAAATTATGAACCGAGGAAATATCGGTCACAAAAAGCTAGGTACACAGATTGTGTATGGAAGTGCTCAGATGTATCCTGTTGATACACAGGTAATGATAGTGATGATGATGATGATGATGATGATGATGATGATAATGATGATGATGATGATGGCGATGATGATGATGATGATGATGAAGATGATAGTGACGACGACGAAGACGACGATAATAGCGAAAACGATGATGACGACGACGATGATGATGAGGATGATGACAGCGACGATGATGATAATTATAAAATAAAAGGCAAAAATCAAAAGAAAGACCTGAAGAAGAGTTTAAATGAAGGTAAAGGTTGAGTATCCCAAAGATGACAAAGAGGAAATCAAGTGAGATCGCAGTGTCGCTTTGTTTTGCGCAGTTGGGAATATCTAAGCTATAATTCCCTAAAATAGATTGTACAAAACTGTAGAACGATTCGTATTGAAAATAACAAATTGGTGGCTGTTCAACCTGGGTTAGACCATGGCGCATCTGCATGAAAATACCCTCCTGGAATTTTCCAAATTTCCCTAATCTATAAATTATTCTCGTACAAGCATATCCTATCTGCTCGATTTCACTTCTCCTTGATATTTCTACTCTCTGCATGCCCAATACACCTTTTTGTACTTTTTTAATTGTGGAGCTACGTGATCATTTCACCGCAATACTCATTTCATTTTTCATGGGTCATAAAAAACAATAAACGGAATTGTCAACAGTTCGAATTCATTATTAATTTGTCAATTTGCTATTTTATTTGAATGAGTGCCATTCGTGTAAAACAATTTACTATCGAAAGGTCTCGATTAAATGACAAAATGAAGTGGTTTCTTACATGTATGGGTAAGTAAATTCTCGCGCAATGGCATTAATTTTTTTACTGGTATATTAGTAATGCAAAAATGATATTACATTTATAGTAATATTGCGGATGTATAAGCACGTAGCTCCAGGAAAAATCGCATTTTTTCCCTAATAACATGGATCTGTCCAATGCGAGCCGATGGTTCCTGTTGTAGTTGACAGCTGTCGTCTGCAGCGAGTTCCGAGTCGAATAGATCGAATCGGACTAGCCTCGTTAATCTCTTGTTCTCCGAATTCAATGAATTAATTAATTGTACTCCTAATCAATTGTTGATAAATATTCACGTTTCTTCTTTAAACCCAAATTCCTAATATCTTCAAATACCACTGTTGATTGTTTTGAGAAAAATGATAGAGTAAAAAAGAAGAGGAAATAACGGAGGCTAGTCCACAGTGAAATGGCTACCCTTATAAGAGTCGTCGACTCGCCGCGAGATTATCTCGTCTATTAAAAATGCACGTTTGGCTTTTGCTACGCAACTGGAGTTGGAGTGAAATGTTCTTTACAAACACATGACACGTCGAAATCTCACGAGTCAATCAGTATATCTCTGTCCCTTATTCTATTTTTTCATTTTTCGTACAGTACAAAATCGATGCGCTCGTTTCTTAGCCGGATATCAAGCTAGCATAAATTGTTTAAATATTTTCTGAGCCACGCGCGCGATGTAAAAAGGGAGAGAGTTGGTGAGTGAAAGAGAGAGGCTGGTTGTGTGTTTGCGCGTATGGTTGACGCGCGTTCCCGATCTAATTGACTCGTGCGATGAGACCATGCGAAGCCCGTAGGCTAGCCACTTCTGAAATCTGAAATCTTATCAATATCTGACTCGTTGTATATTTGCTTACTGCAGGCGACGGCTGTTTCTACATCGGGATGGGAGGTAAAAGCGCGAAACCCAAGATTCCCTCCTATGAGCCCTACCAGTGCTGTCCTGCCAAGGTCGCTCATGGCACCAAGGTCGCCAAAATCACGAAGGTCAGCCAGGTGACGAAGAACAGGCCGAAGGTCCAAGGACTGACCACGACCAGGTCTGCCAAATCGGAGCCACCCGCACTCAAGCCGATTAACAAGCTCTCCCCGAAGGACAGCAAAAAAACAGTCACACCCAGCAAGAACCGCAATGAAGACGCCATCGCGCAATCGCAGCCAAAAGCCAAGAAGGGTTTCCTCGGTAGCGGTAAATATCCCACCTCTCAACCGTCTCGCCAATAAAATTTTAAACCACTGTCCATCTATCGTTCTCTCTGTCTCTCGAACCCTCTGTCTCTGTCTCTCTCTCTCTCTCTCTTTCTCTCTCTCTCATTCGCTCTTTGCTTAAAAAAGAACGCATCGATTAAGATTTTCTCACTTAAATATATACCCATGTCTTTCACGACAAAATTCTTTACGCTCGAATGGGGACAGTGGTTTAAGGATATACGAATCGGCAAAAGACACCATTTATATAATAGAGTTAGACGTGTGAATCCTGCCGAAAAGAAGAGAATGGAGCCAAAGAGATTCGTATCTCAGATGCAGGTGTCTGGCGCGGACCATGAAGAAAAGCTCACAGAATCAAGCTCGGAACAAGACTGACGTGCTGCTTTGGAGCCGAATCGTCCAAGAGAACAGAGACGGATGGACGGAGACCGAGACGATACGTTTTTTTTTGTTTCTCATTAGTAACAATTGCGACTCTCACTTCTTGTAAATACCAAGCAAATGTAAAACACTCTTTGTCGCATAGCTATAGGATGACCGCGAAAATACGACCAAAGTTAGTAGATTCTGCTCACTTTTTTTAAAGACTCCCCAATGGCTCTATCACTGTACACTGTAAAATTTTCTGTAAAATTACAACGACAATCGTGGACAACCTTGTAACACATGGCTGTCGTTGTAAATTTACATTGGATTGCAAAAGAACAATGAAATAGTTATTGCTACAAAATTGTGTGAAAATTAATAATCGAAAATTACAAGGACAGTCATAGGTTACAAAGTTGCCCACGATTTTCGTTGTCAGGTTAGAAAATTTTTTACAGTGCACTCTCGGCCCTCGTAACTTATACCTAAATGTCGAAAGTTCCCCAGCATCTTACTAGCTTCGAGTAATACGTGCTACTTGATGGTCACGCGACGAAGAAAGGACTGTACATAATACACTATAGTATAAGCGAAAAACTACGAATGCTCGACAAAGAAAATCGTCATTGTTCGTGCTTTGTCTGTCTCTCATGGAGGGTTGGGTCGTGTTATGGGCTGTTGCAGTTAAAGCAGGACTCCAGTACTTCATGAAAGTCTAATACGCAGCTAAAGTTCGCCACGAAAAAAGAACGTCGCGACACTTCTCTCAATGGGCGTATAAGAGACGCCGAATGACACGATCAGCCGTGATTGGATCAGCGTTTAAAGGCCCAAATGAGAACGAAGGGACTTCATTATTCTCATCGGAGGCACGTCGCAAGAAGATCGTTCAAAGCTTCTTATGGACCTGCTAAATAATTTAATCTTATCCGGTCTGTCAAGCCTGACTCAATAAGAAGCAACTTCGTACTGCGATTCCTCGTCGCTTCGGAAGCATCCAACTTGATGCCTGCTTAAAAATCGACAGACTATATTCATCGCAATCGTCATCAGAGTCGTCTTCGTCCACGAGGAACTCGACACAAAAGAAATCTTCGAAACTAAATCATTATCTTAACTCTGTTCATGTTCGTTCAATAAAGTCAAAAACACGTACACTTTTAATTATTCTGCGTTGCTATAATTAAACACATACACACACACACACACACACATGTACACTACGCGTATAATAAGAAGCGAGAAAGAGGCAATCCTATGCTGGAGTTTATCTCAGTGAATGAATTGCGATAGTGGCACGCTACAGCTGTGATTTTAATCAAACACTGCACTGAGATTGTCCAATCTTAATTTTAACAAATCTTAACCGTCCCGAACGACTTACGCGAGAATTGCAATTCGTAAAAAAAGTATAAAGGAAAAAACTGCACTTATCCGATGATATATTAGAAGAGTTTCTTTCAATTGGATTCAATCGAACCAGAGGATTCTGGCGCAGGTCGTTCATTTTTTTAGTTAACTCGTTAATATTGTTAACCAGTCGTGATCAGGACGACTGAATTATCACCGGCTCTCCCTTGCATTTCATCGGTGAATTTTCTTTTGTTTTTTGAAGAGGGTAGGAATCATTGTAGAATAGATTCAAGCAATGCGGGGAGTAGACATATCTTGTCATTTGTTCATTATTTGTCATACATACATTTATCGATGAGATCGTAGTAGTTTAATCCGATTGATCTATATTGTAACCAATGAAAAAGTGATCTAGTCGATTAAGCCTCTCAGAGATTAATCAATGTATTTATTTAATTAATTTATTGAAGTATATATATATATATATATATTTACCAGCATAAATGTTGAATCATTGTCGATTTAAATCATTGTCATCTTTTCAGTGTTCCTCGAAACAAGACTTTCTTCAACTGAGACTTGACAATTTAAACAATTTCACTTTTTTACTTCGATTCGAGAGGAAATTATTTATTTCTTAACTACTATTTATATTTTCTACTATGCACGCGCGTACCCTCCTCCGCGTCTGATTTCTTATTCAACAATATATCTCCCACTTGAATTTCAAGTGGATAAATTTTACCATTTTTTTGCGCTTCAGAATTTAAGGTTGATAACTACCTTGTGGTTCAGGCTATTCTTTCAATTGTCAGTTTTAAATGACGCGGACCACCGGTGCTTCGTAACCGAATCGTTGAATGAATGAGTTTCGAAAAATTGAGCTCTATTCGCACAATCAACTTTTTCCTTGCATGAAATTTTTAATAAATTCGAATTAGGATATGTTTGTGTGTCCGCATCTAACCTTAACGTAAAGATATTAATTTAAAATTTTCTTCTTTTGGCACCGTGTGTCGCATAAACATAGCCTATTTGCGATGAGAAACTTCCTCCACTTCCACATTCAACGGAATACAAGAGAACGTGAAGCAACGCGTGCGTTTTGGAGCTTGCTTAGTATATCTATACCACTAATTGCTTATCGCTTAAATGGCAAATCAATGAAACCGAATGGAGGGAAAAGAAAAACACGTAAATCTTTTTCGTTTCCCAGTTTCTATACATTAACTTCCGTTCACCCACTTGTTTACTTATTACCAAACGCCGCATGTATGAATTATTTTTACGAGTAACCACTACTATTTGTCATAGACTATGAAGCTTAAAAAAAGAATAAAAAAGCTAAACATTTTAAAACGCAGATACTTTTAATCAATGCTGTCGTAGGAGTGATAGTTATAATTGCGATAGTGGTGATGAATCACATTGATCAAACACATTGTGCTATTAATGACTATATAAAATTATTTTATTTTAATTTTTTGTAATTGAATTAAAAGAAATCTCCTAAAATTGTTGTAAACCTATAAGGATATTATTAAGTAATCAGCGAGAGTTGTTTATAAAATCTAATCTGAAAAATTTGTAGAATTATTAGGAAAAAATGTATTGTGATATTTTTAACTAGAATTTTGCAGCTTTTTTCAATTCATCGAACAGGCATCACTACGGTTTCGCATGGTTAATTATCGCATTGTATCTGTGATTAAGTTGACGTCGGGCTAAGTTTACTATTGCTCGTGTTAGAAAAAATTGTGCTAAAAAAAGAGAAAAAAAGAGAGAAAAAAGAAGTTTCGCAAACATCTGGCGAAATAACAATAATTAATTGCGTATGAGAGCAATATGTACGATGAACAATTCGACATTATACAATAATAAATATGTTTCCTAGTATATATGAATTAGTCCTTTGTTCTTGCTTTGCCCACAATGCTAATCGCTATACCCTTATTCTCCTATCACACTAAGTTTCTTTCGTGCAAGGAATAAATATAATGGATGTTTCTTGAATACCGGAAACACGAATGCATTCTATAATTCGTTTGCAGTGTACACCAGCGATTGCTATCTCAATGCTCCTTCTCATTTTTTTAGTCCATTAGCTTGGGAGTATAGTGTCGACAAAATTTGTTGATTTCTTTGAAACAGTCGCACGGATGGCCATTCCAGAACTCTAGCTCTGAGAGACGCAAATTTAAATTTGCAAAATCTTTTTAACAGTGGTAAGACGCGAGAGATTTTAAACAAATAGCTCAAGGTTAGCACAATGGTTAGATTAATTTGGAATAACGCTTGCGTACCTTAGGTAACCTTCTCGATGAATCCGAGGTACTCGATTGGATGGTGAAGCAGAAAAACGATGAGAGTATCGAGGAAATCGATCGTGAAACTCTCAGCAAATACATCGAGACGAAAGAATTCCTCGCTGTAGTTTTCTGTAAGGAATCTCAACTATGTTAAATCCCAATTAACAAATTAACACATGGATTCTTCTATACCGTTCTTGTAGCCCTACTAGAAAACCTTTTCCATTCAATCAATTAGGAAAGTCCTAAAATTTCACTATTAATAGCCATCAGTATAGTTAGTGACTTTCTTAATTTTCTTATTACAAAGGTAAAGGTCGATAAATACACGACTCTGACTACCAGCTTGAAATATTTCCAGCCTTAACGGGAATTAAAGCGTTCGCCTACATTCCAGAGCGGTTTCACCCTAAAATCTATAGGTTTTTTATAATAACCTTATTTGAAAATTTCGTTGTTTTGTCCGAAAGATATACTTCTCTTGGGACTTGAAAGCTGTTCCTGAAATTGACATTCCTCTTCGCATAACATTGATTGTTAATAACTACAAGATTTCATATCAAGACGCTCTGCAATGTCGGTATTCACCTCTTGCTCTTCTTGTACATTCAATGAAAGCCTCTATCGTTGTTATCATTACTATTAATCAATAGACAAAGAGGAAGATCCAGAGAGTCCCAGGATACTCAGGCACGTCGAGCTAATCGACGACGAAGCTGCCGAGTATGGGATCAAAGTCGTGAGGATGAAGGATCGTTTAATGGCGAAGAAATATGGTTACCGAAACCCACCAGGCATCACGTACTTCCGAAAGACAAAATACATCAATTACGATGGTGATATCGACGACGAAGAGGAAATTCTCGATTGGCTGACGAATCCCGAAAATATGGAACTAACCGATCACATCGAAAGGATCAATCGAAAAATGTTTCAAAAAATTCGACAAAACACCGACTATCTTGCTGTCTTCTTTTGTAAGTATAGCTTAGGCCTATTTTGGGATCTAAAATTGAAAGGCAAAAATTGTAAAACTTTATATTTATAACGCAATGACGCGCAAATGTTTAGACAGCAGCGACTGTAAACAGTGTGGTAGAGTCCTGTCGGAGATCGAGCATATCGACGATGAAGCAGATAATGCTGGAATTAAATTCGTCAAGATCGACGACAAACAATTGTCAAAACAATTTGGAGTTTTCGCACTACCGGCTATTCTATTTTTCAAACTAACGTCAAAGGAGCCGGTCATCTATGCGGGTAATATCTTCATTCAGAGCAAATTCCCAACAAACTGCAATAGTATTGTTTAACACAATGCATTTATTTATTTATTTAGTTTTTTCTTTACAAATTTACAGGTGATTTGTACGACGAGGAGCAAATCCTACAATGGCTAATGACACAGAAGGATCCTTCCGGTGAGGTAATCGAGGCTCTGGAAGGGGAGGACCTGCTTAATCTTATTCGAGAATCAGAATCACTGGCAGTCTACTTCTGTAAGTCGCTCAGTCCCTCAGGCGCCGCCCACTGCAAAGCAGGAATGTATCACTTGCCTGTCGCGCTCTTAATCCTTTCTTATCATTCGATAATATATACCTATACCTTATCCTTGTTCCTCCTTCGACCTATCTCTGCACATTCTTATTTCTTTACTATTATACTATAGTACACTATAGTATACTATATACCGTTGATATAATAATTTTAATTAACCGCCGAAAGCAGCCAGCCGCTAGCAAATGTGTCAGTCTGATTTTCGCTCTGAATGTATAAACGATAGTGGCTTACATTTTTGCCATTAAATAAGTCAATCGTTCAACAGTTTTAGTGGCGCTTTTTTATAAATGTTGCATTACAATATATTAACGCAAAAATTCAAATAATTAAATTCTTTTCCTCTCTCTCTCTCTCTCTCTCCTGTTCTATTTTTGTTCAATGTTGATAATGTTTCGTGTTGTACACAATGTGAACTAATGCCGTAGGGAACAAAACGCTTTGCGACATGTGCCAAGCAAAGTCCAGCCGCAAGCAGAAGCACAAGAACAAGGATCATGCCGGTGTGGAGCACGAAACAACTGAACATTCCGATGGTAGACCTCAGCATAACTTCAATATATTCATTTCGCTCTCTTATAATAGTCTACATTCCAGATTTAGTCACCCGGAATTAGTGCACGTAGCTCCAGATTTTCTCTATTCACCCATTACAGATTCAGAACTACAACAATACCTATATCTACCGTACACCGACAATTTACACATATATACTTATTGATTCATCGAAAGGAATAATTACAACAATTCGGATTTCAGACACGTTCTTCAAAATATTTCTCTTTTTTGCAATGATACAAAGTTTTTACACAGGTGTAAAGCGCGCAAACACAGAGAAGCAAGTTTTAATAAAATATCCTTGAGATCCTGCCAAATATAGCATGCAATCAATCCCGTTTACGTGTGGTAGTAAGTTTAGTAGCTTCCAAAATTTTTTTCTATGTTATTTGCATTCGCTTTCAATGCGCTTGCCGTGAAGATCCCTTAACAATTTATTGTACTTTGTCCTTCTCTCATCGTGAATATTTTAACATTACGTATTAACATGTTTAGATAGCGACGAATGCGAGCAATGCATGGGGATTCTGGAGGAGCTTGAAAATATCGATGATGATTGCGACAGGCACGGAATCACTTTTGTCAAGACACAGGTAAGGCAAGCAAGCACTTTGGTAGTAAAAGGAATCAAGTAAAAAAACTTCGTATCTTTATTTAAAAAATAGGTTTTTAATATCTTGTTTATCAACAGGACTTCAAAGTTGCAGAGGACTACGGCGTGATGGATTTTCCGGTGTTAGTTTATTTTGAAAATCAAATTCCAAACGTTTTTGAGGGTGACCTATCGGTTGAAGAGGAAGTATTGCAGTGGCTGATCACTCAAAAAACCGAGGACAGGATAGAACTAATCACGAGAGTAATGCTGGAGTCATCAGTCGAGGATACGCAGTATTTGGCAGTTTATTTTTGTAATAAAAAAGGAATCTCGCCTCTATCACTCTATTACTGTACTTTATTAGGTGAAACATTAAAGGAATACCTCTCATTTCCAGACAAGCAAAACTGTCACATTTGCGATGAAATCCTGGAAGGTTTGGAGAAGATTGATGACGAATGTGACGTTTTCGGGATTCATATGGTGAAAATTCAAGATCCCCAATTGGCAAAGAGATATTCCATAAAGACGTTTCCTGCACTGGTTTATTTCCGAAATGGAAATCCATTGTTATTCGAAGGTATAAGAGTTTTCAACCTGTTACAATTTATTCAAACTTCTGATTACCAAATTATTCTAGGTGACCTGCAAAATGAGGAATCCGTTTTGGAATGGCTAATCGACGATGACAACAGAGAATTGGCTGATGAGATTGAGTCGGTCAATGAGAGAATGTTGGAAAGATTAATGGACGAGTCACCGTTCCTCGCAGTCTTCTTCTGTAAGTATATATAATAATAATAATAAAAGGAGCAACATTAAAATGAAACCTTTCGAGAATGCTAGAATTATAATCAAAATTATTCGTTGAAGATGACGAGGATTGTCCGGAATGCGATGATATCATGGAAGCCTTGGAAAAGATCGACGGTGAAGCTGATCTCTTCGGCATCGATTTCGTGAAGATCAACAGTCCAGAAGCAGCGGAAAAATATGGAATCATCAATGTTCCATCGTTAGTGTACTTCCGTAAGAAGACACCGTTGATCTACGATGGGGACCTTATGCAAGAGGACAAGATACTGCAGTGGTTAACCTCGCAGGATGTCTTTGAGATTAAAAATGAGATCGAAGAGGTCAACAAGAAAATGCTGGATAAACTTTTGGACGAGAATGAATTTCTCGCCGTTTTCTTTTGTAAATTATATTTCTTGCAATACCTGTGTAATAATAGATTTGAGCCAGAGATTCTTGTCTCATATAGAACTCTTTTGCTTCAGACGAACACGATAGCACAGAAAGCGAAGAGGTGAGTGAGAAATTGGAGAATATCGATGGAGAAACGGACAATTTGGACATCACTTTTGTGAAAATGGCAGACCCAAGATACGCGAGAAAGTGGGGTGTAACGAAATTGCCGGCCATTGTTTATTTTCGGAAACGATTTCCCAGCATATATAGAGGTGAGGATAATATTTATGAGAATAATAGAGAATCGACTTATCGGTAATGGTGTACAACTTTTAATCAGGTGATCTGATGAAAGAGAATGAAGTTCTCGAGTGGCTCCGGAAGAACAGATATCGACAACCGGAACTCAACATTTACATGTACATGCTAATCGCAATAACGATTTTATTCGCCATGTACACGGGATTCCTTCTTTCCTGTTTCCGGACAGAGCCAGCTGCTCCTGTGGCTCATCCTAAACAAGCGTGATCCGAACGCTAAAAACAAATCCAGAGTGACTATTGATCTTTGCGAATAGGTGCGCTCTCCGTTCGCTATATAAATATATATATAAATGGACATTACCCGTCGTATGAACAGTCCTTCGCTTGTCTGTTAAGAAACGATTAATACAATGATGTCCACAATAATCGACGGATAATTGAAGGGTCCTCCCTCAAGAATCCGGTCATCTACCTTTAGTGGGGTTGATCCTCGAACCTCAACGGCTGTTCGTCAAGGATAAAACGGACAAAATAGCGTAAGTATTTAAGCCTTACGTTTTTCTGCAAGTTTTTGGCCCGTCAATTGGCAGCCGTGCTTCTGGACCAAATCTGCCAATGCCACTATGACCAGCAACTATAGTACTTCTACCGACAGAACAGATAGGAGGAACGAGAAGAAGAAAAAGAATTCTGTGCTGCCTACAGTGACTACGGAGTGAAAGTGACAATTTTTTTAGGGGATGTAAAAAATAGATGTATAAAATATAATAATATACCAAAATATCTTGTACAATCTGAAATCATATATAAATATACCAAGTAAAATATATATTTGTTTAATTAAATTCTGAAACACGTATTTATAATAAATATACTATACTGGAATTATTATAATTACGACGCATCGTTTAAATATTTTATTAATTTTCAATAATGTTCAACAAAAAGAGACACGAACTATATAAATATACTATATTAATATATGTGTATAGTTTTTTCGGAGTGAATTAAAGTGACAGACGAATGTATGTGTAATTATGTAGTAATTAAGAGGGACCACCAGTGTGACAGCCTAAGAAAGCGATATTCGGTTTTTTTGTTTAAATTACTACATGGAATGTTTCGAAAATTTGAGGATTTATTCATGTATGTTTCAACAATTGACTGGAATTTTATTGAATAAAAATATTAAATTTTGAGCAGCTTATGCTTTCTTCCGAACCTATACTTAAAAAAAGCTGCTGCATCGCGATTTCACCCTTTAGAATGCCTATAATTAAAAATATTACCGGCGCTTCGAACCTTACAATACATTCAACTGATTTTGCTGAAACTTTACACAGTTGTTTAAAACAATACTTTTTTAATAATATTGGTGGTAATCCATTTGAATTTTGAATGAAAAAAAAATATAAGCTTATAGGAATTAGTGCTTCTTTCATTCGTAGCCATAATATACAACTTACTCGTTAAACCAGAAGATAATTTGAAAACCCTCAGCACTAGGATTTTTTAAATCAAATAAAATTTGGATTTTGCATGCAAAACACCACCGAATTTTTAGGTAAAATTTCAAACAATTTTTTCAAAACGCTACTTTTTTGTAGGATTTCATTGTTTTTCACAAAATCCTAGGTTAAAGTATTTAAAATATCGCGTCTAATTTAACAAAAAAAAATGTATCTCTTTATTTTATCCTCCTAGCAGCAGTCAGGTAATTTTTTGTAGGAGGCTCAGCAGCTAGTGCACGCAAGTCGCTTAAAATTTAATACTTTTACTCAAAGCTGTGAATTATTAAATCATACGCAAATGAATCCTCAATATTTCTAAATAATATAAACAGTAAGTTTTTTTAAATTTACTCTTCAAAATCAAATTTAAAGTCCGTCACACTTGTGGTAAAAGAAGGTACAAATATTATTATATAAGCATATACAGGTTTATACTTATTAATGAAATTGATTGCTTTTAAACTTAGAAATACGTATTGTCGAATCATTTTACACTTTTTAAACAAAATATTTCGTATATCGATGATATAACATACAAATTCCATTTAAATGTGCAATAATACTGCAGAAGTGCTATTTTCTGTAAAGGACCTATGCAAAGTCCATTAACTGTTTAAAGGATTGTTTCTCAAACTCTCAATAAGTTATATATTTAGCACAGTAAATCTAATAATATATGCATGACTATACTATCATTTTATTATAAATATATATTAAACGAATGTAAATTCATTTTGTTTATCCAAAATAAAGAAAAATACTAAATAAATATATCATTGAGGCATACAATCTTATAATACTTTCAATGAATGGTATATACCTGTTCCTGGTCGATACTGACATGCACACAAGTGCAGCGGTATAGCTGTATGTGAAATTTCAATTTATATAATTAAATGAATTTCCGAGTAATCCTGTAAAACGTAAGCAACGCATTAAGCTTGTAGACTGCGCGAGGAGATAAGCGGTTAAAAGGAGATACCTAATAGTTTTTCGTCCTAATAGAAGACTATATAAAATTAAACCTTCTTAAATAAACCCGACACACAGCGATACACGCAGATCAATTTTTTAAATTATTATGTCTATATTCTCTATTAGGTATGGCGGCGCCACTCGGATCTAGGGGAAAAAGTGCGTTCAGAAATTCACACGGTCGGTGTGGTGACATAGCTATACTACTCAGGCATGTGAGGAGCTTAAACGGTATACATATGTATTTATACTATGCAAACGTTCCTTAGGGTAAGAACTACTGAGTGGCAGTGCGGGACCCTCTCCAACTTCGTAAATGCTACATATATGCCCATTGTCGAATCGGTGGGGATCGCGTAGAGGTGCCAAGAGCACACCACACCTTAAGTAAACTATAGTTTTCATTCCCATGTTGACTTAAATTATTTAATCCCTGCAGGAATATATTTGAGTATAATTTTTGAATGTTTGAGTATCTAAAATAATAAAATTATGATTTACTCTTATCACACTGTCTTAGTTTAGCTGACAAGCCGAGACAATACCCTTTTCGGTCACCTCTGTGAGTTTGAGCAACTGGAACACTCATTTAGGTACTTCAATTTTTGGTGCGCTTTTTGTAATTTACAAATTAATATCCTAATATGAAATGAAAATAAAATATAATAAAAATTACACCTTTGATAAGACTCGATTTTACTATTATCTATTGTTCAGTAGCTTAGCGCTTTAATCTACTTAACTAAATCTTAAGCTTTTAACACCCGAAACAAAATCCTATAGATTTTAGCCAAACGTCTAGCTAGGATTATCTAATAATACTGGGTTCTTACTTTAACAAATCTGAGTGAAGTTTTATTTCTACAATATTTATCTTTTAAAGCTTCTTAATTGGCATTGAACTAAATAGATATAGTACACATTACACAATGGAAAATTGAATCGTTTGTGGCTCGATTAGCATCACTCTGTATTTTACATGGAAAATGATGTACTGTACTATAAGTATCTGAGCCATAACGATTCAATTTCCCACTGTGTAGTTACATACATAGACGCGCGAAGTAAGAGCGCTGAGATACCGAAATTACCGATTCTTGAAACTATGATCCTAAATTTCGTATATGAAACTACAGTTTCCGTTACATACATTGACTTTCGCATACGAGATCTAAAGTCACAAGTTTCAAGAATCGTGCCACTGGTGTCTTTTCAAAGCGGTTCCTAAATGCATCGAAAGATTAAGAAAAACCATACTTGGCGAGTAGTAGTACCTGGTAGTACAACCAATGCCAGGTATGGCTTTTTCTAATGTTTCGATGCATTTAGGAACTGCTTTAAAAAGACACCAGCGCTCTTACTATGTAGTGCTAATACGCGCGCCTATGTATAACTAATCCTCGCTTATCTCGTATATACACAATGGGAAATTAAATCATATGTAGCTCAGGCATCAGATAGTGTAGTAATGAATTAAATAATATAAATCAACCCAGGAAAGAAAACTATAGTATAATTAACGGGAATCCGTATACCGACATTACATAGCGAAAACTATTTCGCATGCAACGTCGTCATTTGTTGACGGATTGTAAAGTTATTTCAGGTTTTTGGAAATGCCAGAAGTTTATCTACTAAGTTACGTTAGGAAAATTAATAAAAAATGAAAAAAAATTTTTGTTTAAATAAATATATTAACATTATTGAGAAACAACAATTAAATCTCAAAATCCCCCAACGTACTTTACTAGATAATGTTCATATGTTTCCAAAAAGTCCACAAAAATGCGAATCTGTCAAGAAATGACGATGCTGCATGCAAAATAAATAATGGAAGAATTTCGTGTTGGCGACTTCCCGAACACGAAATTCTTCCATTATTTATTTTGCATGCAGCATAGTCATTTTTTGAGAGATTTGCATTTTTGTGGACTTTTTGGAAACGTATGAACATTATCTAGTAAAGTACGTTGGGGGATTTTGCGATTTAATTGTTGTTTCTCAATAATGTTAATATATTTATTTAAACAAAAATTTTTTTTCATTTTTTGTTAATTTTCCTAACGTAACTTAGTAGATAAGCTTCTGGCATTTCCAAAAACCTATAATAACTTTACAATCCGTCAACAAATGACGACGCTGCATGCGAAATAGTTTTCGCCCTGTAATGTCGGTATACGGATTCCCGTTAAGGTGTGGTGTGCTCTTGGCACTTCTACAAGATTCCCAAAGATCAGAAAATTAATTCGAATCATTTACTAATCGGAAGGGATCTTGTAGAAGTGAGCCCCCCCACCACGACAAGGTGGCACACCGTCGGGGAGGGAGGCGGCGCCGCCTCACCTGAAACAAAAAGAAAACAAAAATATACTTGAAAAAACGAGTATTCAACCCGAAATGTGGAAGCATTTTCAAAGAAAATATTTCCACATTTCAGATTCTAATTAGGAATTTCAAAGACAGACAAAGATATAAATTAATAAAGCATGCTACAAAAAGTGAATGAATAGAGAAATTAACTAAAATGTTACTTCTTTCTAGCTGTTAATTGAAAAGCTTCCCCCTCTCGAGCGTGAATGTTAATTCACACAAAGGTCAACCAGATCATGACTGATACTCTCCTCAGTGACTAATTACCCTTACATTCTTTGTCCCTTGGTGTGGATCCGAGTTGTCACACGAAGAACTACTACGTCGAGGAAACGATTTACACATCAATAAAGATGGACCCCTATTAGGTGAACTTAATGAGCCAACGTCGAGAGTCCACAAGGACAAAGTAAGTAAGGGTTGATAGTCGCTGAAGGAGGATCAGCCCGAGCCAGTTGACACTCGAGAGTCCACTTCTCAATAAACACCTGTACTTGAATTAACAATGAATGAAAGTAATAAAAGTAAATTTGCCTATCCTTGAAATTATTTAAATAAATGTGGACTTAAGTAAACGGAGAGTGTTTACTTCCTACTCCTTGGTAGCCTTGTCCTATAAGCGTCCTTCCTAAAACATAAAATAAATTAAACAAGTATGAGAAATAAGAAAAGAATGTATTTGCCTGTACGTCTTCCTCCAACGACGGCTTGTTTCCGAATGATGGTTTGATTCACTCCAACCCAGGGTGGCAATGGCGCATGATTGGTGTCGGTTCGTGTTGGATGTATGCCGACAATCGACAATGTGGTCACTACCCATGGTCCTCTCCCGATCCAACTGAAACAGAAAGATAACAAAAATATACTTGATAAAACGAGTATTCAACCCGAAATGTGGAAGGATTTTCAAAGAAAATATTTCCACATTTCAGATTCTAATTAGGAGTTTCAAAGACAGACAAAGATATAAATTAATAAAGCATGCTACAAAAAGTGAATGAATAGAGAAATTAACTAAAATGTTACTTCTTTCTAGCTGTTAATTGAAAAGCTTCCTCCTCTCGAGCGTGAATGTTAATTCACACAAAGGTCAACCAGATCATGACTGATACTCTCCTCAGTGACTAATTACCCTTACATTCTTTGTCCCTTGGTGTGGATCCGAGTTGTCACACGAAGAACTACTACGTCAAGGAAACGATTTACACATCAATAAAGATGGACCCCTATTAGGTGAACTTAATGAGCCAACGTCGAGAGTCCACAAGCACAAAGTAAGTAAGGGTTGATAGTCGCTGAAGGAGGATCAGCCGGAGCCAGTTGACACTCGAGAGTCCACTTCTCAATAAACACCTGTACTTGAATTAACAATGAATGAAAGTAATAAAAGTAAATTTGCCTATCCTTGAAATTATTTAAATAAATGTGGACTTAAGTAAACGGAGAGTGTTTACTTCCTACTCCTTGGTAGCCTTGTCCTATAAGCGTCCTTCCTAAAACATAAAATAAATTAAACAAGTATGAGGAATAAGAAAAGAATGTATTTGCCTGTACGTCTTCCTCCAACGACGGCTTGTTTCCGAATGATGGTTTGATTCACTCCAACCCAGGGTGGCAATGGCGCATGATTGGTGTCGGTTCGTGTTGGATGTATGCCGACAATCGACAATGTGGTCACTACCCATGGTCCTCTCCCGATCCAACTGAAACAGAAAGATAACAAAAATATACTTGAAAAAACGAGTATTCAACCCGAAATGTGAAAGGATTTTCAAAGAAAATATTTCCACATTTCAGATTCTAATTAGGAGTTTCAAAGACAGACAAAGATATAAATTAATAAAGCATGCTACAAAAAGTGAATGAATAGAGAAATTAACTAAATTGTTACTTCTTTCTAGCTGTTAATTGAAAAGCTTCCTCCTCTCGAGCGTGAATGTTAATTCACACATAGGTCAACCAGATCATGACTGATACTCTCCTCAGTGACTAATTACCCTTACATTCTTTGTCCCTTGGTGTGGATCCGAGTTGTCACAAGAAGAACTACTACGTCGAGGAAACGATTTACACATCAATAAAGATGGACCCCTATTAGGTGAACTTAATGAGCCAACGTCGAGAGTCCACAAGGACAAAGTAAGTAAGGGTTGATAGTCGCTGAAGGAGGATCAGCCGGAGCCAGTTGACACTCGAGAGTCCACTTCTCAATAAACACCTGTACTTGAATTAACAATGAATGAAAGTAATAAAAGTAAATTTGCCTATCCTTGAAATTATTTAAATAAATGTGGACTTAAGTAAACGGAGAGTATTTACTTCCTACTCCTTGGTAGCCTTGTTCTATAAGAGTCCTTTCTAAAACATAAAATAAATTAAACAAATATGAGAAATAAGAAAAGAATGTATTTGCCTGTACGTCTTCCTCCAACGACGGCTCGATTTCGAATGATGGTTTGACTCACTCCAACCTAGGGTGGAAACGACCGCATGAAAGGTGTCGATTCGTTATAGGGTTTATATATCGTTATTGGATACGGGGTCACTAACCATGGTCCTCTAGCGCTCGACCTGAAACAAACAAAAAAATTAGAATAAATTTGGAAAAAAACGAGAATTCAACCCGAAATGTGGAAGGATTTTCAAGGAAAATATACCCACATTTCAGATTCTAATTAGGAATTTCAAGGACAGACAAAAATATAAATTAATAAAGCATGCTACAAAAAGTGAATGAATAGAGAAACTAACTAAAATGTTACTTCTTTCTAGCTGTTAATTGAAAAGCTTCCTCCTCTCGAGCGTGAATGTTAATTCACACAAAGGTCAACCAGATCATGACTGATACTCTCCTCAGTGACTAATTACCCTTACATTCTTTGTCCCTTGGTGTGGATCCGAGTTGTCACACGAAGAACTACTACGTCGAGGAAACGATTTACACATCAATAAAGATGGACCCCTATTAGGTGAACTTAATGAGCCAACGTCGAGAGTCCACAAGGATAAAGTAAGTAAGGGTTGATAGTCGCTGAAGGAGGATCAGCCGGAGCCAGTTGACACTCGAGAGTCCACTTCTCAATAAACACCTGTACTTGAATTAACAATGAATGAAAGTAATAAAAGTAAATTTGCCTATCCTTGAAATTATTTAAATAAATGTGGACTTAAGTAAACGGAGAGTGTTTACTTCCTACTCCTTGGTAGCCTTGTTCTATAAGAGTCCTTTCTAAAACATAAAATAAATTAAACAAATATGAGAAATAAGAAAAGAATGTATTTGCCTGTACGTCTTCCTCCAACGACGGCTCGATTTCGAATGATGGTTTGACTCACTCCAACCTAGGGTGGAAACGACCGCATGAAAGGTGTCGATTCGTTATAGGGTTTATATATCGTTATTGGATACGGGGTCACTAACCATGGTCCTCTAGCGCTCGACCTGAAACAAACAAAAAAATTAGAATAAATTTGGAAAAAAACGAGAATTCAACCCGAAATGTGGAAGGATTTTCAAGGAAAATATACCCACATTTCAGATTCTAATTAGGAATTTCAAGGACAGACAAAAATATAAATTAATAAAGCATGCTACAAAAAGTGAATGAATAGAGAAACTAACTAAATTGTTACTTCTTTCTAGCTGTTAATTGAAAAGCTTCCTCCTCTCGAGCGTGAATGTTAATTCACACAAAGGTCAACCAGATCATGACTGATACTCTCCTCAGTGACTAATTACCCTTACATTCTTTGTCCCTTGGTGTGGATCCGAGTTGTCACACGAAGAACTACTACGTCGAGGAAACGATTTACACATCAATATAGATGGACCCCTATTAGGTGAACTTAATGAGCCAACGTCGAGGGTCCACAAGGACAAAGTAAGTAAGGGTTGATAGTCGCTGAAGGAGGATCAGCCCGAGCCAGTTGACACTCGAGAGTCCACTTCTGAATAAACACCTGTACTTGAATTAACAATGAATGAAAGTAATAAAAGTAAATTTGCCTATCATTGAAATTATTTAAATAAATGTGGACTTAAGTAAACGGACATATTTGTCAGTACGTCCTCCTCTGATGACGGTTTGACTCCAAATAATGGTTTGTCTTTCTCCAACTGATGGAGAAAAGGGTACAGGGTTGGTATGAATTCCATATCGAATATATATCGATATTGGACAGTTTTGCCACTAGGAATAGTCCTCTTCCACTCCACCTGAAAATAAGAAATGTTAATAAAATTTGAAAAAAAGAGTATTTAACCTGAAATATGGAAGGTTTTTCAAAAAAAATATTTCCATATTTCATTTTATAATTTGGAATTTCAAGAACTGGCAAAAATGGTATTTAATACGAAGATTCTACCAAAAATATACGATTATAAAAAAATGGGAAAATGATATTTGATTCTAGTTATTAATTGAGATGCATCTTTCTCTCGAGAGAGTGAACGTTAATTCAATTAAGATGTGCCTTTATTAGTTGAACTGGACATGTGGGAAGATAGAATCTCCGTGGAAAATGAAGTTGAGGTGATTCCCTTTATTTTAAAAGGAATTAAGAAACCTGAAAATGATACCCTACCTAATACCGAAAACTATAATGACTATCTAATTCACAAAGCTAAAGAGCCTACATATAACGCCAATCTAAACCTAATGAAAAACAGAAAATACACGCAAAATAGAAATAGACGATACAGAGGATCTGAAAAACATTAAAAACAAAACAAGAAATGATTTTAACCAAAGAATGGCCAACTGTAACCTACTGATAGGTTTTTGGTCATTCTTTAGTTAATAAAAAAAATTTCCACGGTTTTACCCGTGGGACTCACTCATTCAGCGAATTCCCAGCCATAATTCATACATATTCTGCGATAATACCGGAGATGGGAAAGGTGATGGTGATGGCGATGATAATGGCGTTTATGATGACGATAGAGATGAGGACGCTGACGTTATGCACTCGCGAAAAAATGATTTTTAAACGGCACTGCGCGAATTCTTTTTACGGTACACTTCTCGCGACAACTGCACTACGCGACGAGCACTTCACGACTGACACTACGAGACTCGGATTATTCAAAAGGCACTACGTGACGCGATTTCTTTTTAACGTACACTACCGGGACAACCGCAATACGAGACGAGCAGTTCACGACTGTCACTACAAATTCTAATTTTTAAATCAGCAGTGCGCTACGCGATTTCTTTTTAAAGTACACTACGCGGGACAACCGCACAACGCGACGAGCAGTTCACGACTGTCAACACAGATTCTGACTTTTAAATCAGCAGGGCGCTACGCGATTTCTTTTAAACGTACACTACGCGGGAGGACCGCACTACGCGACGAGCAGTTCACGACTGACACTACAGACTCGGATTTTTAAAGTAGCAGTGCGCTACACGATTTCTTTTAAACGTACACTACGCGGGAGAACCGCACTACGCGACGAGCAGTTCACGACTGTCAACACAGATTCTGATTTTTAAATCAGCAGGGCGCTACGCGATTTCTTTTAAACGTACACTACGCGGGAGAACCGCACTACGCGACGAGCACTTCACGACTGACACTACAAGACTCGAATTATTCAAAAGGCACTACGCGACGCGATTTCTTTTTAACGTACACTACCGGGACAAACGCACTACGCGACGAGCAGTTCACGACTGACATTACAGACTCGGATTTTTAAAGTAGCAGTGCGCTACGCGATTTCTTTTTAACGTACACTACGCGGGAGAACCGCACTACGCGACGAGCAGTTCACGACTGTCACTACAGATTCTGATTTTTAAATCAGCATTGCGCGACGCGATTTTTTTTAACGTATACTACGCGGGACAACCGCACTCCGCGACGAACACTTATCGACTGACACTACGAAACTCGGATTTTTTAAACGGCACTGCGCGACGCGAATTTTATTTCAACGTATACTACGCGGGACAACCGCATTCCGCGACGAACACTTATCGACTGACACTTCGAAACTCGGATTTTTTAAACGGCACTGCGCGACGCGAATTTTATTTCAACGTATACTACGCGGGACAACCGCACTGCGCGACGAACACTTATCGATTGACACTTCGAAACTCGGATTTTTCAAACGGCATTTCGTGACGCGAGTTTTATTTTAAGGTATACTACTCTGGAAAACCGCACTCCACGACGAGCACTTATCGACTGAAACTACGAGACTCGGATTTTTCAAACGACACTCCTCGACGTGAAATTTTTAAACGCGCTCTCTCACTCTTTAGTGAAGTCGCTAACCGTAACAGAAATAAATTATTGCATGTAATTTTATAGAGTTAATTTTAGTTTATTTAACTTTAATATATTTAAAGTAAAACTGGCAGGCTTTAACAGGCTTTGTGGCTTCTGTCTTTATTCGCTGCAGCACTCACACACACATACACAATAGACACGCTCCGCACTGACTGTAGTCACAAATTTTCTATTTATTACGCGAATTACACACAGATAAAAGCTTTTATTTTCATCACACACTGCATTCATTACTATATATTCTATTAAAATATCCCAACTGCATTACTTAAATTTTCCTCTTGACATAATTAAATATGCGGAAATTATATAGAAAAGTTAAGTTTAATTTTTAAACAATTTATGGTCACCAATGCCGAATACTTATAATTGCACAACACTATTAAAAAATTTTAACCAGAATTTTAAATTTATTTAGAAATTAATAATAATTAATAAAATCTTAAATAAATTTAAATTGTTTATATAAAAATAATAAAAGCTAATTAAATTTATTTAAATTTTATAAAACGCGGCACAATTTTATTAATATTATAAAATAAATAGCTCATATGTGATGAAAATAAAACATTAAATTATTTTTAATCGCGACTAATTTAAACTAAATATCAGTACTCAGTGGTTACGAAAAACCACAACGCGGGATCCACTGACGACCGGTACGCGGATAATGGATAACTGAGTTGATGCAGTGATGGGAACTTGTGGGAATTCGGTATCCCCACCACGCCGCCACTAGCTAGCACGCACACAGTGCCAGCGGTACATCGGTGAGCCAACCCCACTACTGTCGCCGCTCGCTGGTCACGCACACAGCTACATCGTTACGTGTGTGTCTCGGCTTTCGCCGTTGAAGTTCGGTTAGCTCCGTTGAGGTATGAGTACGAGAGGGATGAATATAATTTTTTCTCGGACCTCTCTTTCGCTCTCTATTTCTCCCAAGTTTAGCCAACGAGCCGCGCCAAACTCCTTTTCCACAGTATCGGCCGGTTCGATGCAATGGGAAAATAAATTTACTTTTTGACAATTATAATTCATGAAAATTTTTAAATGTTATTACAATTTGATAAATATTTTGAAAATGGTAAAAAATTATTGTGGAAAAAAAAATAAAAGTAACAAATAAATAATATTGTCCGTGACAGTAATTGAAAGAAAAAATCCTTGTTATATTGCAGAGAATTATCACTGAAGTGTGACATTTAAAATTCATTAAACAAACAAAAATTATACGAAAATACATTAAAGATTGATTAGTATGAAAAAATGGTTAAAAATTAGGTAAAAACTCGTACATTCTCTTGCAATATCACTGCATCGATAGCAATTCGGATTTGTAAATATGACCAAATTCATTAATATATACTATGAAATGCAAAAATCTGACCTAATTTCTATGATGAGAGCCTAATAACAGAAAATGTGAGGCTGCTCGGAAATTTCTTCGGTTATTTTCCAATATGGAACACCTAAGCGAACTGAAATATCCTAAACTATATGCAAAAATAATAATAGGAAATAAAATTAGGACTTAATATATCAAAATGTGAAATAATGTCAAGAAATAGCTCAAACCCACTATTTTCAAATTTTTTTTATGCAAAATTTGAGTCTAGAAGGTACTTCTGCCTTGAAACTTTTGCAAATTCATATATAATTGTTAATAACTAAATAATTATTGCTCCAGAATTTACTTAAAATAAAAGTTTATTGAAATTGAGTTTTACGCTATGATATTGAAAAATCTGGCTTTATGCAAATATTCAGATGCAAATAATTAAATTTCTCGTATTTCTCGGATGATTCTTCGGACATAACTGAAATTGCAAAAAATTCAAACCGAAAGCGCCTACGATACTCCAATTTTGTAGAAAATCAATTTGAAATTGGACAATTTTAGCCATTTCTGGTCATTATTTTGTAGCATAGCTTAGAATCCCCAATTTTGATTCCCACATAATTTGTTGATAATTAATAGCATCTATTTGTGTTCATTCGGACATATTATACCAGATTATAGCCGAAGAAACATCCGAGAAGCATAAGAAATTGAGTTATTTGCCTCTCAATGCAGAGATAAAGTCAGATTTATCAATATCATAGCGTAAAACTCAATTTCAATAAACTTTTATTTTAAGTAAATTCTGGAGCAATAATTATTTAGTTATTAACAATTATATATGAATTTGCAAAAGTTTCAAGGCAGAAGTACCTTCTAGACTCAAATTTTGCATAAAAAAAATTTGAAAATAGTGGGTTTGAGCTATTTCTTGACATTATTTCACATTTTGATATATTAAGTCCTAATTTTATTTCCTATTATTATTTTTGCATATAGTTTAGGATATTTCAGTTCGCTTAGGTGTTCCATATTGGAAAATAACCGAAGAAATTTCCGAGCAGCCTCACATTTTCTGTTATTAGGCTCTCATCATAGAAATTAGGTCAGATTTTTGCATTTCATAGTATATATTAATGAATTTGGTCATATTTACAAATCCGAATTGCTATCGATGCAGTGATATTGCAAGAGAATGTACGAGTTTTTACCTAATTTTTAACCATTTTTTCATACTAATCAATCTTTAATGTATTTTCGTATAATTTTTGTTTGTTTAATGAATTTTAAATGTCACACTTCAGTGATAATTCTCTGCAATATAACAAGGATTTTTTCTTTCAATTACTGTCACGGACAATATTATTTATTTGTTACTTTTATTTTTTTTTCCACAATAATTTTTTACCATTTTCAAAATATTTATCAAATTGTAATAACATTTAAAAATTTTCATGAATTATAATTGTCAAAAAGTAAATTTATTTTCCCATTGCATCGAACCGGCCGATACTGTGGAAAAGGAGTTTGGCGCGGCTCGTTGGCTAAACTTGGGAGAAATAGAGAGCGAAAGAGAGGTCCGAGAAAAAATTATATTCATCCCTCTCGTACTCATACCTCAACGGAGCTAACCGAACTTCAACGGCGAAAGCCGAGACACGCACGTAACGATGTAGCTGTGTGCGTGACCAGCGAGCGGCGACAGTAGTGGGGTTGGCTCACCGATGTACCGCTGGCACTGTGTGCGTGCTAGCTAGTGGCGGCGTGGTGGGGATACCGAATTCCCACAAGTTCCCATCACTGAGTTGATGTACCCGCTACGTGAGAGGGCTATGCGGAACAGGTATCGCTTATTGTGGACGGGTTAATTAGCAATCGCACCTGATTGGTTGCAATTTGAGATATTCCGCAAATCAGTTGCGACTGCTATCGGTATGAGTAGGATCTCTTTCACCAACTTTTAAAATGATTATTTTGCCAAGCACGGATTGACCATTTTTTCGAAAATACTTATGCTAATACATTGCAATGTTAACAATTTTATATCATATGGCAAATTTAGCGTTTTAAAAGTCAGTGAAAAAGAATCTTAACGAGTAGTACCTGTCCCGGATGGTATTTTTTTGAAGCGCGAGTTTCAGTTTATCTATCAAATTTCCGCGTATGAGTTGTCAGTAAATCGCGCTGTTTCTTTTTATAATCACTGACATTTATTTCGCATTAGTCGCGATTAAAAATAATGTAGTGTTTTATTTTCATCAAATACGTGCTATTTTATTATTATGTTAATAAAATTTTACCGCTCTTTAATAAATCTATGTAAATTTAATTAAAATAAATTATTTTGTTACAGTTTAATTAATTTTAAGTAAATTTTCATTCATTATTATTGATTTTATATAATACAATAATTTAATGGAATACTGTATGTGATGAAAATAAAAGCTTTCATTTGTAAAAGAAGTGTAATAATTAGAAAACTCGTAAAAATTGTCAGTGTGCAGCACACGCGTGTGCGTGTTTAGTGCTTGCACGATTAAAAGTAGAAGACTCAAGAACTCTCTTAACCCATAATTCTCATCATTTTATTTTGAAGTTAAATGAACTCACTACAGTTTAATAAAATAATATTTGTTATACATTAGACGATCTTATTCTAAAATGAATGCGCGTTTAAAAATTCCACGCCGTGTAGTGACATTTAAAAAATTCGTGTCGCGTAGTGCCGTTTAAAAATAATTCTTTTGTAAGTGAATATCGTCATTATATATGCTGTTTTGCAATTAATTTACAATAAAAAAATGTAGTTAATAAATATTTTAAAACATCTGCGTTGTTATAATAAATGATGTTCTGTTAAACAAATGTCTGCATTTATACTATTTATAGTTCCCGCTTACATCTGACGTGTATAACGAAATTTACCGAGCTCAGACGAAGTTTTTTCTAAATTTTTTTAATAGTGTATAGACACTGTGGAAAATTTATCGCCGTCTTTGAAATTCGTAGAGAAAATACGAAGTGAAGTTAACTGAAAGGTCGCCGAATCAATTTCCTATGGTGTATGTAGTGCACAGTGGGAAATCAGTGGAAAATTGAATCGTGTGTGGTTCAGCTAGCTTCACTCTGTAATTTAACATGGAAAATGATTACTATAAACTATAGCTGAAAGCACACACGATTCAATTTATAGTTGTAGTATATACATACGAACGAAGCAAGCGAGTGAGTTAGGTGCGCGAAGTAAAAGCGCTGGTCTTTTTAATGCGATTCCTAAAAGCATCGAAAAATTATGGGAAAGCCATACCTGGCGATTACTGTACTATAGAGACCGTGCACACCAACACAATGATAGCGAAGTGTCAATGTATAACTGTATACGTATAAATAAATTACACTGAAAAACTGCGAGAATTGACCGATAGTTTGCGCTGATAGTATGCATATACACCAATATACATTCTTATCTCACTGTCATTGTGTTGGTGTGCACTGGTGTGCACGGTCTCTATTCAAAATGGCAGACTTAGCAATTGGTAGTTTGGTTGTATGTAGTAATATGTGTAGGGTATTAAAGAGTTACATACACCGGAGTGATGCCCGGTGTCACAAGCTAAGTTAAATTGAGCTATTTATACTATATTCTACGTAACATAATATAGTATAATTAGTTCGATTTAACTTAAATAAGACTTGTGACACCGAGCCTGAGGAAAGGAGACGGAGGGGCTACGTTCATTTATGGTATGTACTGGCAGTACTGAAAACCTATATTTTATGTGACATACATTGTAGAGTTTTAGCACTCGCAGCATAAACGAACGCAGCCGGAGAGTGCTCCGGAACGAGACGGCCACCGTGGGCACCGTGCCCTGCAGCCCAACCCAACCCGAGATTCAAGCCATTTCAAGTCTAAAAAACCAGTCTCGATCCAGTCGATACTCGATCCTCGGATTACTCACCACAACACATCTCCGATCTCCAATAATATTTATTGATCAGTCTTTACGGGTAATAACGAATTAGAAAAAAATAACTTTTCCGAACAATTTGAAACTCCCAAAGAAAATTAAAAATCCCCCCGGACGTTCCCGTAAGGTTAATAAAAGAAGTCAGTGTCCGGGGAAAAGAGGACACATGGCAACCCTACAGACTGTACCAGAATCGGTACTTAAAAGAAGGAAGCGTCGCGAAGCAGCCGAGGCAGCACGTTTCAGATCTTCCATTAAAGTAAGGGATATGGTTTTGTCTCTATTCTTTTCTCGTTGGGCCGAATAATAGTTAATTCATTTTACACTTTAGCAACGTGCAGACAAATACAAAAAAAGAAAAGAGATATTCAAAAGGGCAGAGCAATTTGTTAGGGAATATAGAACAAAAGAGAGAGATGTAGTTAGACTTAGTAGGCAAGCAAAGAACCGTGGAAATTATTATATCCCAGCGGAGGCTCGCCTGGCATTTGTAATTCGTATTCGTGGGTATGTAATTATTTGTCTCACGATTTAATGTAATGTATATATACATAGTTAATAACAATAACAATTATTTTTAGTGTGAATCAAGTAGCACCCAAGATACGTAAGGTATTACAGCTTCTTAGATTAAAACAAATCAATAATGGAATATTTCTTAAACTTAACGAAGCTACAATTAATATGCTACGTATTGTTGAGCCATATGTTACATGGGGCTATCCAAACCTCAAATCCATACGAGAAATTATATATAAACGTGGTTATGCAAAAGTAGACAACGAACGTATTTCTATTACAAGTAATTCCATAATTGAAAATAAATTAGGTGAGTTTTGGTATCTAATTTTAAATACCTTTTAATGCATACACTATTGACAAATCCATTGTAGTTGCTGCTCATATAAGCTTCTTCTTTCCAGTTTGTCATAAAATAATTAAAATAAATAAAATGGCTCAATAATAAATTCTCTTATTGAGCATGACTATTATTTTAACAATATTAAAGTTCATGCTGTACATTTATTTAAATTTTTGTAATTAAGGAACCTATTTTCTTGTTTAGGTCACTGTGGAATAATTTGTACAGAGGATTTAATTCATGAAATATTCACTGTTGGTCAAAATTTTAAATATGCAAGCAATTTCTTATGGCCATTCAAAGTAAGCACAAAAAACAAAACTTTATTTGACATTAGCATGGTGATAGTATTTTTCTAGATTCTATTACCTCCCAAAATGTCATAAAGTAATACGAAGTTTAATCTGACTAGCAATGTTGTTCTTGCAAGTCTACAAAATTTCAAACATTAATCTACAATGCTTTATTCCTATTTTGTTACCTGATATATCTCTTTTACAGCTCAATACACCAAATGGTGGATGGCGTAAGAAAACAATCCACTATGTTGAAGGAGGAGACTTTGGAAATAGAGAAGATAAAATCAATGAACTTCTCAGGAGAATGGTTTAATTTTGTATCAATAACAATTACACATCTGTTTATAATACTTGTGTATTTTATTTTTTTAACCTTATATTTTACTAATATAAATAAAGTAAGAATAATGTGCAAACCATTTTAGGAGCACTAACAGTCTATCTCTAAATTTATAATCTAATAATAAAAGTTGGGTGATATGTTCATTTTCTTTTATCTTCAGCCTGGTTAGATTCAGGTAAATGTCCATTGGCTTGCAGAGAAAATGATGAGTTTACTTTAAGTTTTATTTAATTGACAGTAGTAACATTTCTGTGATTGCTCAATTAGTCTTGTCATCAATTGGATACCGCGGAAACCTTATGGAAAGGTAGAAGCATGTTTTAAAAATTAGCGTATTCCGTGCGCGTGTAGATTTTTGACGTCATATCCGGCCATAGGATCAAAATATGTAGAGGGGTCGCTCTCTTTAATTCCAAAAATATTTCTGACAATTGTCACTCTCCGTTTTAAGCAGCACCTCTGGTCAGAAAGTAGCAAAGACTTTGATTACAAGCCAACAATCGTTGACCGGTCTGGGCTGGTCTCTGCCGTCTGGATTTCTCTACTTCCTCTACTTTACAGTTTGGTTTCGATTAGTGACATTTAAAGACACGTAGTGCGTAAGCATATTGTTGTCTAGCGAAAAGAAAATCCAGTATTCCGAATTACCGACTTCATAATGTCAAGTATCGAAGAATGTAAATTGAAAGGGGGACATCCACCAGCAGGTTAGTAAAAAAGCAGCAGTTATTCCCAATTGATAAGGAATGTAATTCCTTTCCCTCAAATGCGCCATATGCACCTGTGAATTCCAAGGCCACCTGGACATACTGTAGACTTTAAGGAACACTGATCTTAAAAATATTTTTCAGTTAAAGCTGGGGGGATGAGGATTACCCAGCATAAAACGCCAAAGGATGAAAGAGATATAAAGCCTAGCAAAGATAGCGAAGAAAGTAAACCTTCGACGAGGTAAACAAAGACACCTTATGCGTCTTACTTTTTATCTTTTTCATTCCATAAAAAATTGATTACTCTTCGGTAAGCACTTGATCGGATATTTTTCTAAAAAATTTAGTTTAATTTTTATCATTAGCGATAAGCTTTATAGATTTGTTGTAACTATTAATTATTGACCTTCGGGTGGTAATATACAGTAAGCGGTAACACTTTCTATATACATTCCAAGCTTATAAGATAAACAAGCTTATCTCAGTATTCAATAAACATAATATCACAATGTCACGTAAAAATAGAAATACTCCCGATACGTGTGTTTCATTGACATTTAAGAGTAATAATAAATATATAAATTTAATAAAATTTAGTTTCCTAATTTCACATTTATTTTAAAAATAGAAAATAATGACATTTTCTGTAAATGTTACTAAAACAGCTAAAAGATTTATATTTATAATACTAGTAAAAAACGACAATTTTTATAATAATAAAATATGTCTTTATTTTATGGCAGTCCACCGAAGACAATCATGATTAGCGGGGTACCGGCAAAGGGAAATGCAGATTTTCCTCCAGAAGCTGTGCAACATTTTCATGAAAAACCTACACCCACTCATGACGCAAGACCTGCTCATTGCTCGCGTCCGATTATCATTCAACAACCAAGGAAATGAATGAAATAATTATGATTATAGGTGCCTAGGCAGGTCGTAAAATTTTATCAAGCCATAGGGTCATCCAGTAGGCTTTTTTATTATCGAATTCAAATACATTTAAATAATAAGACATGTTCCAACTATTCCAGATTTAATATGACGACCTGCACTTAAGTATTCTGGTCTCCCACTAATATATAGGGAGCTTTCAGAGTTTATTACTGTTGAGAGAAAAGAAAAAGTTTATTTTATTGTAATGCCATGAAACGTATCCTGTATCCGCATTAAGACGAGACGGTCGAGTTCTCGTTATTTTTTTGAGTGGCAGCTATTTTTTCATTCTTAAAAGTTTCTTACCTTCATTTATATCTATATATTAGGCCCAGTGTAACAATTATAACAGGCAAGCCTCATGTACAACATAACGAGCAAAAATCTGAAAATGCGATTTCTGATTGGCAGTTATTGAGATTTTTGCTTGTTTTATTGTACATGAGGCTTGCCTGCTATAATTATTACACCGGCCCTTAGTTATACTGTCATGATTGTTACTATAAGTATTATTCAATATTTGTGAAATACTTTGGGACCAGCGTGCATTCTGATGATAAAGCAGATATTTAATTATAATAAGCTTCGCGTCAGAATGTGCTGTTTACGTGTTTACGATTTGTTACTCAATTCTTGAGTAGCATCTTTAATGAACATAAAGATGTTAATTGATAAGTTTGACTCGTTTTAGTAATTAAATTTCTTATTATCTTTAGATGATGTAGCGCGAACGAGGTTCATAAAGCTGCGGATGGTTTATATACTATAATATTTCAAAATGAAATAAAGGTACAAATAAAAAAATACGCACTTACATTGTTCTTTACTCTAAGTTATCTAAACCTTTGCGACAAAAATAATGTGTATATTTTCTATTTTTGTGCAGAGTCTATTGTAAAATTTTAAATGTTCGTTAAAAGTATAGAACTTTTAAATTAAGCACATTTATATTTTGTAATGATATTTATGGTATTATACGGTTAAGATTGGTATAGGTCTCATTGACTTTGCGTCACCATGAAAATTGATAAACTTTTTTTGAATGAATTCGCTACCAGGCAGTATCATCTGATCGGTGGGGGACACGCGATTTCTGTCGGTACTCGGTAGATGTGTAGGGGAGGGAGAAGCGCGATTCTATGTGGGTAAGAGTTTGTAGGGTAGTTAGTTGTTATGGCAACGCACATGAACACTATAAACACAATGATTTCGATGTATCAAACGCGCGGCAAGAAATAACTGCTCGACAGATTCTCCCATTCTCCTTGCTGGTGTGTAAATATGTGAATGGCCCGCTGATCTGAACGCCGTGTCCTACGCCAGGAAAATTCTCAGGTGCTTCTAGAGATTCCCCGGCACAATTGGACATCGACGTAACATTTCCCCAAGAAAGACTCAGAATGCCCGGAAAAGACAGCGCGGAAAAAGTATCCGAGATCGACACTCATGTCGCCAAACAGTATGACATCATTAGACGACTTGGCAAAGGGGTATTTAAGCAAATCATTCTCTTCGTAATCTTTATTCGTTCATCGCGATTAACCATCGCGTATCAACTTGTTTTTACTTTAAACGTTAAAATCTGTTCTTGCTACATGAAACTTACCAACCTGAAACAGCTTGATATAACCTAATTATTATTATTTATATTCGATATTTATTATATATCTGTATACCTGTAAAGTGTATTGTGTTATTTTAAAGGGAGATTACCGTCGAGGAACCTGAAAAAATGCATTACCTTTCTGAATTGTGTTTTCATACAAAATACTTACTTTTGAAAACAGGTTTCAGCATTTATCATTTTTCTATAAATAAGGAGTACATTCCTGTTTTATTGATACAAGAAAATCCCAAATGGCGTCAACAGCCCCTGTTAAATGAAGTTATGAACAGTTCTGTGTGAGGCGCTCTACAGCCTTATTACTAATCCATCTGAATGAAGAAATGGTGAAACATTCTTAAATTAGACTAAATTCACTGGGCTTTAACGTTTTCTTAATTTTCGAAAAGTTTCCAAGCTTTTAAATTGCAATCTTTTAAAATAAACAATGCAGTGAGTAAGAAAAAAATTTTTTTATTTGAAACGTCCGCCAATTAGAAGTTTGGAAGCTTTTCGAAAATCAAAAAACAATAAGGGCCAGCGAATGTAGTTTGATAATATTTCATCATTTTTTTATTCAAAAGGATTAGCAAGGGGGTAGAACGCTCCGCGTAGACTAGTTCATAACTTTATTTAACAGGAACTGCTGATGCCATTTGGGATTTTCTTGTATCAATAAAATTGGAATGTAGTTTTTATTGATAAGAACATAATATGTACTGAATCTTATATTTAAAAGTAATTATTTGATATATAAAAACAATTCCGAAAGATAATGCAACTTTTCAAGCCTCTTCACGGTAACCTTCTCTTAAAGTATTATTACAGATTTTTTATTATTACATTGTTTTCAAACAAATCTGATCTTTAAACTCACCAAACCATCCTAACATTGCAATAGACCATTTTTATTCATAACGGAACAAAATGTATTATAAAAGTGTATACACATAGAAGTAGAATACAATCGATAGAAAAGGCCGGAGGCCATCACCGGCGCAACGAAAGACAATCGTGGCGTGCAAGGAATTATCGTTATACCATCATCGTTAACCCAATAGCTAATAGGCAGTTGATGCATTCTATCTCAATAAAATACCTAACAATAGATAATAATTATTTAAAAAATGCAAAATACTGCGGAAGATAGGTTTGTTTTATTAGCAATAGTTCATTCTTTTCTAACGGTTTCTCTAGCTGAAGACTTGAAGTATCTCTGATTCAATTAGGAAGCAGATGTATAATACAAAGTTATATTCATAGTAAATATAAAAATTGAATGATTTTTGGTGAATCGTAGGCATATGGAATCGTGTGGAAGGCGGTGGACAAAAAAACGAAAGAGACGGTAGCAGTGAAGAAGATCTTTGATGCCTTCCAAAACCAGACTGATGCCCAGCGTACTTTCCGTGAAATAATGTTCCTCTTATCATTCTCCAATCATCAAAACATCATTAGGCTGATCGGTCTTCACAAAGCGAACAACGACAGGGATATTTATCTCATATTCGAGTATATGGGTGAGTTTTGTCAATTGACGAAGAATTCACGGTGTGGTTCCTCTTGCGATGATGCTCAAACTTTAGCCTGAAACGCTTTCGACTCGTGTCTTTAGAAACCGATCTACACAATGTCATCAGGAAAGGCAACAAGCTCAGGGAGATTCATAAGGCCTATATAATGTACCAATTGTTCAAAGCCATCAAGTATATTCACTCTGGCAAGGTCATCCATAGGGACCTCAAGGCGAGTTCAACTATTGATATGATATCGTCTTAAAATCGAATTATCATTCATCCAATTATGGTAACCATTACAGTTGACGAACATTATTAATTACTTTGATCAATCGAATATTTATAATTACGTTTGTAATTTTCAAATCAGAGTGCAATCGATAGGACCGTATGACTCTTTAATGAGTCTTTGATGAAGTTTTTTAAATTTTCTCTTTTGAGCTATCTCGAATTTTGATCAATTTAATTAGCGTTCATTAAACAACTTACCGGCTTTGCAATTTATTTGCGCAGCATAAATTTGGCATTGGCAAAAATTTCCTCGATTGTTTGATCAATTTATTTATTTATTTCGTTGTATATGTAACAGCCGTCCAATGTTCTACTCAATACTCAGTGTCACTGCAAAATCGCTGACTTTGGATTAGCTCGCTCAATTATGCAATTAGGGGAAGGCGAAGGTGATACCGGAAATGACGCAACTCTAACAGATTACGTAGCCACACGTTGGTACCGTGCACCGGAAATACTCATTGCTTCCAGAAGGTAAAACGTTTTTATAAAAATCCTATTTCTCCTCATCAATAAATAATCTCTAATTTTATTGGCGTTCTTCTTATTATCGTTTTTACCTCTCGCGTAAATATCTTTAAGAATATTCCAAATTTATTCCCTGTAAAGACCTTAATCAGGCCTTTGAATTTGCTAGCAGGATATCCTACGAGCAAGATATCGTTGTAAAGGCTACTTTGGAGAAACTTCTCTGAATAGTTCTTGTCACTAGAACTGTCCCCATATTCTTTGACGCATTAATGAAACACTGCAAATAACTTGGATGTAACTTTCCTAGACAATAGTCTTAACTGGAAACACGGTCCAAGTCGAAATAATCAAACTTGAATATTCGTGCGTCGTTTCAGCGAAGATTATAGAGCAACTTTTAATTGAAACCGTAGCCGTTTTTCTATTATTACGTCGATGCTAACTTTGGTATTATTTGTGACTTCTCAGATATACAAAGGGAATAGATATGTGGTCGCTGGGATGTATTTTGGGTGAGATGATGCTCGGAGAGCCTCTATTTCCTGGATCGTCGACGATAAACCAAGTGGAGAGAATAATGGTGACTTTGCCTCCACCGACGGAAGAAGGTGAGTAAAAAAACACCCTCAACAATCCACAATTTCTTTGTTCCTTAAAGAAAAATGTTCTTATGATATATATCTTCGATCAGTCTTCTTATATCATATGCATTGTTTGTCGCAGATTTATTGTCAGTCAGTGCTGGATACGGCACAAACCTTTTGGAAAAAATGCCAGCAGGACCACGAAAGACTTTGAGGGATATGCTGAAGAACGCACCTGAAAAAGCGCTGAATCTGGTTTGTAGGCTGATTGTTTTCAATCCAACGCGCAGGCTAACAGCGACTCAGGCTCTTGAGCATCCTTACGTTGCCAAGTGAGTATTTCTTCTCATAAAGAACCGATCCTTTCATCACCTTGTTTTGTATGATATGCTAAAAACTTGAAGAAACAGGTCTTCAAGACGTAGTTTATTCTATTTCCTCTTACCTTATGTAGCATTTTTATTAGTCGAATAAAAGCAGACGTTTTATTGAAAATTTGCTCGTCATTTTCGTTCACAGTTTTCACAGCAGACGCAACGAGCCAGAACGAGGTTCGAACGTGATACCATTGCTGAGTGACGACGTACAGCTATCCGTAGACGAGTACAGGAATAAGCTCTACTCGATGATGGACGAGACGCACCAGAAGCACAGGAACATGTGAGTAGAAAAAGCATCGATAAAGTTGAAATGATTGGGTGGGAAATTGGCGTGGATTAGTGAACTCTGCATTTTTTTTCCAGGAACAAGTGGAGAATAAGACGTCTCTCGGAACATATCAGGAAAGAAACGACGTCGGCTGGGTCGAAAAGAGCTATTATTGTTGGACAGGCCGGTGACGTTGTCGGCAAAAACTTACGATATTCCTGCGGCGATGTTGCCAGGGTTAGAAGTGGGAACGATTTTCACAATCTTCGTCAATTCGATGGTAGTTGCTCTTTAACTATTTGACAATCCTCTTTCAAACGAACCATTGCAGCAGTGCAGTCTAAATATTTAGTAAACATAATATTCTGCAGAGAAGCGCTTAACATAAATTTCATGCCGAGTGTAATGATGCATACGTGAAATGCTCTTTTAGCAAGATACACTTGTATCGAACTGGAAAAAGAGGTTAAATGCCAAAAACCCTCAAGTTCGAGTGATCTCGCAAAGTTCCACGTACACTCGTATTATATCGGTCTTCCGATTCAATGAACTTCAACCGAGTTACGGTATATACTCACCACAGTTGACAATTGGGAATCGAGTAGTGTGTGTACCATATCTTCTAAGGTATATACGTATCCCGTTTAATGCTGAGATATTTTGGTCCAGGATGAATCATGTCCTCCTACCAAAATGTTAATATTCTGTTCTGCTTGAATTAGATCCTTCGAGTAGTATTACATTTAATTTCTGTTTATCTGAAAACACATGTCGAATTATGTTTGAACTTATATTTGGATTTAATTTAGAAAAGTAATTGATGTAACGATCATTTCGGTGATGCTTCAAAATTGCTAATGAAGTTTCGTTTTCTAACGAAGACTTTTATTTCTTCAAGGTCGCGGGGCGAATGGTAGAAATCCAAGCGTGCCATTTCACGGGGACGGAAGTGGCCACTGCAACAAGAAACGAACGATAAATGCAAGTACGGAGACATCGGTGCAAGGTGAAATCAGGCACACGCGATTAAACGGTAAAGCTTGCAATGAAATTGATTATCATCACGCGACGAATACTCTTACCGAGATTATCCCATCCGCCATTAATCATTCTCTCCCTCGCTTTCCAGACCCTCTCCTCTTCTATCTAATCTTAATTAATACATACCCTTAATTAAGTATTATAAAACGAGCAAACTCATTTCCACATTAACTATATGAATGAGCCAGTATTAATAGCAATATATAATATTGGGCTTCTTAACTTGGACTCTTCGCTCTTAATTACTTGTTTGCACTTGAAATATTATTATTTTTGTATTACAGGAAAGAACAACGTTGCTACGCAATACATATGCAACATGGCCAATAGCAATAATAGAAATATTCCTCCAACGGCGGCCAAGAGTTGTTTGTACTTGAGCCAGCAACATCGGTATTCCAAATCCCAGCGTTCCATACAGTCGGACCAAATCATAGCGGTAAGAGTTTTGGTATAATTCAAGTAATTCGTAGAAAAAAATCTTGACCCCAAATAGACTTAGCTTTATAGCATTCCACCTTATCAGCAATCTTCAGTGCAAAATTATAAATAAGCGCTTCTGTCGTTACAGGCCACTTGTCGTGTGGGATTCGTTTAGGTATTGTAAAATTTTCACTTGCATGTATCGGTTTTCGTCGTAGCATACATTTATTTTCATCCACATACAGAGCATTCGTTTGGACGGTGAAGCTAATTCAATTTTGTCGTCTTGCAATTTTTTTGAATTCACGGACAGTTGGAGAATATTGATGAGTTTTCTTCTTCCCAATATTACTCAAAATTGGATGCATTTCACTTTTTAAATTGATCGCACATCCAATTATAGTATATTGAACTCAGAAATCTCATTATAGTTCATCGATTATCTTATTTTCGGATTTTGTTCCCATCCAATTTGTTTGCTAATTTTGCATTGCTAGTAGAAAGTCCATCAGTATTCTATTTGCCGTTAAATCTGAAATTTAAGTTCATTACCTTAGGGACTATTGTTCCCAAGGCTAATTTCGTCTCGCAAGGAGCTTTTTCCTTTGTTATAATACCCCGATATTTTTTCGCATCGTTCAATAATTGGCTTACATAAACAGCAAGTGTTAATTTGAATTGAAAATCACATTGATGTTATTAGTTTTAGCTACAATAGTGACGCCATGTTACTGTGAATACTATATAGAATTGAAGAAAGTGGGCTTTCAATTATTACTGAGTCGAAAATAGGGTAGAGCAAAAATTTGTAGTTTTATCCCACGATTCTTTTATCCAACTCCTGACAAGGGAATGGATCAAGAATCGTTTGTAATAAAACCAGCAGAATGCTTTAATCGTATTACGTCGGGCTGACATTTACGATAGGTAATTGATTAAGAAAAATAATAAAACTAAGTGTATTTTAACGAACTTTTGCAGAGTTCCAGTATAAATCGTATACGTCCCAAATTACGACGTAACTGTAAGCAACGATTGACTCCTGTAATTCCAGCGGCAAAGGAAAATCCGGAGAGAAGAGCCTCGCTACCCAAACAGTTTGAGCTGAATCCAGCTGATGCAAAAATCAAATACCTCACACGAATGCCAAACATAACTAAACGTTTTTCATCTACCAATAACAGTAACAACAATAATATTAGCAACAGCACCAGCAACAGCAGTGATCTATGCCGAATGAGGAGCCACGATCAAGTTATACACGAATACCTCAATCAGACTTTATTCCTGTTGAATAAGCAGAGACTCCAAGAAAGGATAGATCTTTCCAAACACAGCGAGCAGAAAATTCCGAGAAAATCCGACAATGTAGGAAAAACTAATTATATCACTCCTGACAAATATCAATTGCCTAAGAAAAATCTTCAAAACAACGAAGAGGTTAGATTTTCCTACATAGAAACGCCGGAGAGTAAAAAAAAGAAGTCAACGGGAAGTGATGGAGCAAAATTTTTCACCAGTTACAATCAAACTCACGGAGTCATTACTGCGTCCGCTTATAAAGAATTGTTTACAGGCAATTTTAGATGTTAGCGTATCGTTTTGCAATCGGGCTTCTGAGTTTTTCAGTAAATTAATCTATTCTTGTACGAGAAACACGATGTTCAAGCTCTTAAATTCCAAAGTACACGATAATTTAAAAAAATATTTTACGCCTCTCTTTTACATAATTAAGCGTAAAATACTGTGATAAAAATTATTTTAAGGCGTATGCCTAGCTTCGTCTGTGCTCAGAAGCCATTGGTTATTGTGTCCTGGAAATTAAGTGCTCAAGTAAATAAGCTTTTGGACGACTCTCATGAAAATGTAATACTCCTCATGGATTATTTACAAAGCGCTTGTAGATCTCTCTATAATTAAAATTTAACGACCATCCACGTAAATTGGAACAAAGTCATAATATCGCTACGAGAGTGACTATAATTTTTAAGAAACTTGTGCAATATAATTATGATTAAAAAAACTAGGTAAATTCGTTTGTAAAATATTTGTATGTTACAGTATGTCTGATATGAATTGTGTCGAGTCCCATGTAAGTCTATAACAGTTTATAATAAAATTGGAAAGAGTGATAAATGCTTACCTGATCATTTTTCTAAAGGATAAAACCTTTAAGAGTAAGGGATGTTCACTCCAGGTATGTAATCATGCTACTTAAATTTCCATATCTTTCTCCTGTAGATTTCAAGAATTTGTACATCACTACGATTATCCTCTTCCACCCTTAATTCATATCTTCCCTACCTGACATTTTCCTCTAAATTGCTTTTTTTGACTCGAAAAGGCGTTTTTCGAGCATCAAATATGACGGAAACTACCATGTCCTACAGAAAAAAACGTTAATCGGTCTTTCACGATCCATGGTCAATTTTTAAAAATTTACATTTGATGCCCTTAAAATGCCTTTTCTAGTCAAAAAGGCAATTGATATGAAAATGGTAAGATGGGTTTGTTATGGATTAAATATCAGTCATTAAATCCCTTGTTACTATTCCACTTTATCTTACATGTTACTACAATCGTATGTTGATCTGTCGAATTAAATATATGAGAAGCAGTAACGGAATAAAATTTTATCATTTTATCAAATATAATGCATTCTAATCATAATGTATGAGAAATTGAAATAATGGAATCACTAAATTCAATAGAACAAAATTATTAATTAACACTGCCTTTTTATTGACTTGAATCGCTTAAGCTTCTAATTTTTTTCAGGATTCGTAGCGGTTAAAAATCGCAAACTCAATAGTTTTTAGTTTTTTCTTTTTATTAAAAATACACACAGATATGCTTTGCATAGTTTACAGATTTTTTTAAGCTAGCATATGGCCCAGAATTGCCCAATCGTAATTAACAAACAAATCAATATCAAAAGTTGACAAGTTAATAAAAAAAAAGTATAAATAGCTTTACTAACAAACGAAGTTAACAAAGAATCTGTTCACCGTGGTAATAATAAACGATGATAACGTTGAATGGCAACGGGGAGAAAGACTAAGACGTTTACCAAAAGTATTTGAACAGTATAAAACTTAACATTTAAAATAAAGCAGTGTTAAGGCGATCCTAACCCCTTCGATGTTCTTTGGATCGAAGTCCTATAAAAAAAGTATCTTGTTCTTCTAGCTTTGTTTGAACAAGGCCTCTTTATCACTTATCCAATTAAAAAACGCATTTACGACCACCAATATCTATCCCTGGAGGTAAACAAGTTCTTGGCTCACGGACGCAATTATTTACCGATCTTAATTAATTTATTGACACTCTTGTTAATGCAGGAAAACCTTTCGACCCAGAAAACATCGTGCTTCATTCGCTGTATATTTAGCATTTTGTTAAGAAAACCTTCATAACCATAAATCTAGCCTATCGTTTTCCTTGATTACTGTAGTTTTTTACGATGACCTATAATGAAAATAGAAATGCACGAATATAAATCTATAGAATCGTCAGTTGTAAAATTAGCCTGATTCCCACATACCGATATTCTGCTTATTGGTTAATACTGTAATAATTCGTTTGCGAATAATTGAATTGTAAACTTTCAGCATGATTTTCCAGACTTTTGTAATAAATAAAAAAAAATAAAAAAAAACTATATAGGAAACAAGGATCACAGAGTAAAGGTATAAAACGTTTGGTCACCACTCGTAACTCATGTTTCAAGTTTCGATATAACTTTATTATTTCAGATGGGTTCTGCAACTGGAATCTGCATGCATCAACAACCAAAGATCAATATCAGCTTTAACCTATCAATAGGCACATTGACAGTAGATACATTGTATTTTCTGTAACAGAGGTAAAATAACACCTTTTGTGTGCCCAGAATTCTACGAGTAATCCTTTCAAAGATACCAAATTGTACTCGTAACCAAGTTTTCGTCGCTAATTGGCTTTTGTATCAAGCTTGATGTGCAGTATGACCTCAACGTATACACACTGCACTGTATAATAGTATATTATATCGTAGTACTACACGTAAGCAAGGCAATTACTTTGGTTATTGATCCTTCGACACTCGGCATGGAATGTTGAGAAGCTAATTGCCTTGCCACAACTTGTACTTTCACTTGAGTGATTTCAGGAAACGCCTTTGAATTAAGAAAATGATCAAATTCAGAAAACTCAAAGTTTTGCCATTGATTCGTAATTTAGATATTAAGTTTAATTGGCGCAATCCATGAATGCTGCGAGGTTCTCGGAGGATAGCCTAAATACATCTAATGAATACTAAGAGGATATGAACCACCTGTAACACATCCAGCAGTTTGATTCGAAAATTTACCTTGAGAAAGGAGATACGAAATTTTTCATTTACACCCATAGCAATTAATCTTAACTTAATATCTGAGCGCCCGTGTCGTATATAGAGATTAACTTTTTCTTACGGTTTCTTAACATATACTAAATTGTACACAGCCTGGAAAATCTAACATTACGTTTAATTGAATTTTAGAGGCGGTAGTAGTGTCAAGGGCCTAAATTCAGTTCGAGATAGTCGCGAAATGCTTTTTCACTTTGTGAAGCCATATGAGATTATAGGATAAGATTTGCTTCCATTTTAGCATTGGTTTAACAATTATAATCAATATGGAAGTTCGAATAATTAGATTTTATGATTGACCATAGAATTTCAATTAACACAAATCGCCCTAGTTTCACCGCAGGTTTCCGAATGTCCTGAGGTGAATCATCGTACGATGGTCCATATATTTATTTAACGTTATATAATCATTACACAAAATAAGTATCTCTTACTTGTATGGAATATTACGGGAATAACCTAACATGCATTGATATTGGGAGAAAATGTTAGATTACGAAGGAGCCTGAAGCTATGGCATGATACATTCACGTTTCCATTGACAATGGCCCTCTCCTACCATTACCATTCAGAATCCCCTTAAAATCCCATCAATATTTACATACTAGACGACTGTGCTGCCCTAATCTAAAAATTTCCACTATCAATTTGGAAACAATCGATATCGATCGGACAGCTTTAGGTTTTTTATTTTTTTCTTTTTTTTTTTAATAATCCATAGTCTCTCAGGGCCGTACATATACATAGGACTAATTGTGGGGGGTTGTAGAGAGAGTTATTAAAAATTAGAAATTTCTTTCGGTTGATATCAGTGTTGTTGATAATCGGACCGGTTTGGTACATTAGCGTTGTTATCCTCCTGATTATCCTCGTGATTGACGACCGGGTTGACAGGATTCGTGTTGGTTTCATGAGTACGCTGGTCCGTAGGTGGCTTTGCACCAGTACGGATGCCTTTCAGCATGTAACAGGCACGCTGCTTGTAAAGGCTGTCGTAACCGCTGCTGGAGGTTTGCCTACGGGTAAGAACTGTACGATGTCTACCCAACGGAATGGCACACCTGCAATTCAACAACATCTTCCTCTGGCGTAAGATTCCTCGCCAGGTTCCACCTACGCCCCCGGCTATCGGTGCTCCGCAATTCGCGCAAACCCCATTCACCACTGCCGTTCCAGGAATACTCTGCAACAATATTGCAAACATTTCGTCTTTCCTCCCACATCAACTTTCTTCCCCTCGACGCTCCTTGTCATCAGCTTTCCTCTACTCTCTGGCCGCGAGCAAACTCCACATATGTATATACAGGGTGTCCCATGAACGATGGCCATGTCATTACCATCGGATAGGGGACAAAAATCTAAGTAAAAAAGTTCTAAAAACTTTTTTGCTAGCACTCTTGGTTAAAAAGTTATTTGCAATTAAAGATTATCGATGACAGTAGCCTTTCTTAAAGAGGAAGATTGTTTTGGTTGCATTGTAAAAGGCCTAAACTGCTAAGATTCTGTGAATTAGAATACTAAGAAAAACACAAAGTCAAACATCCACTTGAGACTATGAAGTGGTTGAAGGCCGATCGGCAGTTTCGAGCGCAAGCGCCATAAAAACAATCAAAACATAAACACTTTCGAGAAAAGCTAAGAGCTAAGATTGAAACTTTTCCAACTTTCGTTTAGCAAATTAATTATTTATATTTTTGAATTGTGTATATTTTTACGATGAAAATCAGTCCAAACATGACATAATTACGACTATTTTTAGCGATACTATTAATTAATTAATTCTAGAATTGACGTAATTATGTCACGTTTGGACTCATTTTAATCGTAAAAACACGCACAATTCAAAAACATAAATAATTAATTTGTTAAAGGAAAGTTGCAAAAGTTAGCCCTTAGTTTTTCTTGAAAGTGTTTATGTTTTGATAGTTTTTATGGCGCTGGCGCTTTAAACTGCGGATCGGCCTTCAACCACTTCAGAGGCTCAAGTGGATGTTTGGTTTTGTGTTTTTCTTAGTATTTTAATTCATAGAATCTTAGCATTTTTGGCCTTATAATGCGACCAAAACAATCTTCCTCTTTAAGAAAGGCTACTATAATCCAGAATCTTTAATAGCAAATAACTTTTTAACCAAGAGTGCTGGCAAAAAAATTGTTAGAACTTTTTTACTTAGATTTTTGTCCCCTATGCGATGGTATTGGCATGGCCATCGTTCGTGGGATACCCGTATATATGCATGTGTAACACACGTCATGGGCCATAACATGTCATTGGTAATTGATATAATTATTAATTTACCAAAGGCTTCCTCTCAATTTAACCAAAGCAATATAAAAATTAGCACATTTGTAAAGAAAGTCACTATTCCCAGAGATTGCCCCTAAATCTTCTCCCACTTTTCCAACTTTCATTCCCTCTGGATACAAAACGATCGAGTTGTATCGAATCTTGTTCAATTTAATCACTGATCCATCAGTGCTAGCGTCAGGCGATTAAGAATTCGATAGGAGATTTATTGGTAGCGGGAACATTTTGCGTCGGATCGTATATAACGAGAACACCACAAAAACAATGAAACGACCTTTGAATATCAGCAGCAATATTGAAAATTGCTAAATATCACCGACTGGAATTCGTACGTTTCTATGCCATTCGCGTAAATTACATCGTAGGATTTACGATCGGCGAGATTATTCATGAAAAATACACGCAAAAGAATGAAAAAAATTGGCGAAAAGAATTTTCGAGGTATATAGGAGAGGTAGAAAAGGTAAGATTGGATTTTACGGTTAACCCTAACCGTTTCTATTTCTTATCCGGATCACTGCTATTTTTTCGATTACCCAAAATAATAGGTTCATATATCAGATAGAAAAATACTATACCTAATTGATTGGCAGCCGAAGCAATGTGCAGTATTCAGTGATGTTGAATACTTTATTTCTCATTTCCCACAAAAGTCCATTTGTTTCTTTTAAAAAATCCCGCGTCTAAGCAATCCTTTCAGGTATTTTAAGAACCCTAGATTAGACATTTGCTAAAAACACCATTCTATTTGTTTGCCTCTATCTACCGGTTTATTGTAAGAATAGACATTCATGTGTGATATATATATATATATATATATATATATATATATATATATAGAATTTTCCTATAGAAAGAGTGAGAAGGAGGAGTGGAGATAGAGGGATATGGTTAAAGGGAAGGGGTGGAACGATATTTGTGCTGTCATTTTAATTAAATTCCATCTATCAATGTGAGTCTTATTCCCACGCGAAAGATGGAAGTAAAACTGTCAGACTTTAATTTGAAAAAAAAAAAGTAGGTGGATTTATTAACGTGATCATTTACAAGCTACTTGAAATATGTTATTCGTACGATGATATGTGGTTTTTAAAATGTATTGAAGATCAGCTAAACAAATATTGGAGCTTTTTTAGTACCTCGTGATGAAATCCAGCCACCTGTTGGAGAAATATGCGAGCTTTTGCAACTGGTCTGATCGTTTCTATTTTGTGACCTAGTAAACTTTGATCCCAGGCTGAATTACCAAAGGCCTGGAGAAATTCGCACAAAATCCCTGGCACAGTACTGAGATCCTCTCGTACTGGTTGGTAAAATATTTCTTGAATAGAAGGGATTACTATACCGCATTAACTTTCATGAAACAGATAATGTCCTTTGCTCTTAGCAAGAAAGTAGAACTCTTCCCAAACGCACACACACAACAAACTTTCAATCCTGTTTTATGAATAGTACATGAAAACTTTTATAAATCTACAAAATACGGTGTTTCAACATTCGCTCTTTTATTACTGGTATATTTATTATCTGTACCAAAGAATTAAATTATTCAGACACTTTTCAAACTATTTATCGATGACTCTTGGACATGGAATATTTTCCCACACGTGTATAAATCTCCCCTATTCACCCTGTATAATTTTCTAAATCTCAAGGTTAAATCAATTAAATCAAAGCTTGCGAATAAAAGCTCCATTAACGTTTTTTCTTTTAATTCATTGTGAATTTCTGCAATAATGAGAATAAGACTCGAAATTTTTGCCTCTGTACTTTGGTGTTTCGATGATGAATAATAACAATGAGGAGATAATATTCCCCGCGTGAATTTCGTTTGACAGAGGGTGCCCCGTGTCGTCTATAATCCTCCCCCTTTCTCTTTTCGCGGCTTTTAGGACAAAATGCATAAACTTTACGAGGTCGTCCCGGCGGAAACATCGTCACCGGCTTTGAAGAATAACGTGCCAGCTTCTCTATTGAGCACGCAGAACTCCAAGTTCTCTGGAAAAGTCGATCTTAAAATGCTCAAACCTCATCCCCGTACACTTCTAACCTTGAAGAACTCTCCATTTTATTTCCGTGCAGCTCCTCCGAATTTCTCACCCATCGGAATTACCATCCCCTCGTTCCAATCCATAAAATCTTGAGCACGGAGCCAAATACGGTGCCGCGGAACGCCTTTTCTCATCGATAAACAGAATGAATTTTAGCCCTTTCAGTTTCGTTCCTCGCGCGCTGACCTTTCATCAAACGTACATACTCATTTCTATTATCGATAAATACGAGTTTAACGAGAAAATATATCTCTTTCCGTTACGCGCATGCCAAGAATTTTTTCTATCGACCAATCCACCCCGAATTCCACTCCTTTCCATCTAGATCGTGCTCCACAGTCGATGGGATAGTGAGATGAAAGTGGCTGATTGCGTTATTGATTAATTTAATAAATGGGGCGTCTCGCAACTTCGCCCCTCCAGCCCGCCCTTTAAATTCCCCATTTCCTTTCCCCACGGACCATTTGTAATTGTCGTTTCGCCGGAAGGCAGGCATCCGCCAAGGCGAAGGATACGATTCAAAAGAGATGCTGGATACGTCAATTCTCATTAAAACGAAACTCACCTGTAAATCGTTTGTTGATTATATATCAACGTTATAATAAAGCAATGTACCCCCTTATGAGTGCATGGAGCGTTCGACCAATAATAATGATTGAACAAAGGAGAATAATAAGTTTGAATAGCTGAGAAAATATTGCTCCAAGCTTTGAGTATAATGAATAATGTATTTATAATAAAGTATAAAATGAGAGAGAGGGAAAGGAACGTTGGCAGGCTGCTGTGACGTTAACGAATTTTTCGGCAAATAATCTGAGAAAATTTGATAAAGCGAGAAAGAAGGCAGTAAGGATTGTTAAAAGCCAGCTTAGCCTCGTGCAAATAACACTCCTATTCTACGAAGCAGAGAATTTAAGGTTGGCGGTACGAAGTCTGACACTTTTCGAATTTTTGTCAGAAGAATCATCTAACGCTGGGTCTACCAAGCTTGTAACTTTGCTATATAGATTTTAGTAAATGCAGAAAGTAAATAGGATTCGTTATCCTTATGAATTATCTATCCAAGTGATTATTTATTAACTTTAAATTACATTGCAGACACTTCTTGGTATTTATTGCTCCAAGGATTTCATCATACTGCACAATACCTTCTTATACGAGGAATGTGTTAATTCATTCAATAAATGTATAAAGATTCGTTTAAAAGTTAAATGAAAAATGCAAAAAATACATGCTAGAATTTATATTATTCTTGCTTCGTAAGACTTTTCTATTTGATTGTTTATGTAATATCCCATGCACCCTTTGTATGAATATCCTTTTGGCGAGCAATACGTATCAATGAGCTACACTTCCATAACACTAAGCTTCGACCTATTCCGATTAGTCGCGAATCACTCAAAGAACTATCACATCTATTAATAATGTACATGTATACATATATTCCTCGATGCATATAATTATATTTATCTCTATTTTCTGATATTTTTTCGCTTATACAGTCAAAGAATATTATATATATCTACGTAATTACTGCTCTTTCTTTGAAATCTAGTGAATCAGGGATGACAAAGAAAGAGTACGTCAGAAGATGTTGCACCGTCTGAGAGTTAAGGAAATGGTAAAAATGCTTAATGCACGAGGTAGCTCCTTGCCTCTTCTAAAAATGCCATCCGTGAAAGGGGAAAATGGATACTCTCGAAACGTGGCATTGCCCAAGCTCTTGCAAACGTTGCAAGTACTTTTTACGCTTTCACATTCATTGGTAAAATTGTACAAAAAGAAAAATCAATTTCACCACTATACCAATCATCAAAATCACTACGAGCTGTGAGCGTATTTCGCACATTTTCTCATTTTTCTATTTCTCAACGTGACAAAGCATCGATTTTTTGCTTTTTAAATTTTCTGCAACAGCTGCATGGGACGTATGACTGTGCCTAGCTCAGATTTGCGAGGAAAATTTTTCGTGGTTAGTTTTAAATGAGAGTAAAACCGCGCGCGTGTAGTTAAAGATAAAGTGATTGTCCGCTAAAATTCAGCGATAAATAGATTATGTAAGATTGAAGAAGCTGGATGAGCTTTTAAACAAAAAGGGATAGAGCAATATTCGCATAAACGTGAAAAATGAAGATAAAACTGACGGAATATGAAAAGAGCATTCAAAAACTGAATACAAATAAATAGATCCAGCTCGAAGATGCATTATTGTTAAAGAAACGAGAAAAAATAAGCCTTCGACGGGTATAATGCAGCAAGGTCTGAAAGTAAAAATGAACAAGGAAGCAGATAATATTAACGAGTAAATGCAAAATATAATTAATCATTTGCATCATGTATAAAAATGTTGACTCTCTATCTCCCTCTTTCTGTCAATTTTCAGGGATTTAAATTTTTTATCGAGGAGTATATGAAAGATGGAAAAACGTGAGATGAAAATCAATAAAAGTTTTTGAATAAATGGTTGCATGGAGCATATTGGAGCTGCATGCATGACTATTTGTTAAAATTTTCGCGTGAGAGAGAAACGTTTCGTGAAAGATATATACCAGATTCGTAATGTTGGACATTTGATTGTGGGAGTTACTTACCCCGTGGAGAGGTCTCCGAAGGGCAACATTTCGAGGAACGCACCTGAGGATTTCCCTGACGCTGCGCCGGAAGTTGCGCGTCATGAAGCAGTAGACGACCGGATTTAGTGCACTGTTCGCGTGTCCCAAGAACAGGCAGTACTTCGAAGCATTCTTCACAGTTACCCCTTCTGCTGGCAACAATATCCAATATTTTTTTCTCGAGTCTCTCATAAAACACTTCAGCGTCCATAAATCGCCTCCCTCCCCCCCTCTCCCTTTTCGTTTCGTCCTTAACCCATTAACTCATCGATGAAAGGAAATTGTTTTTCGGAACAAGAAGATATTTTACCGACGAAAAAGTAGAAAAAACAATCAAGGAAAAAAATAAAATAACTGGAGTAAGTTTCGTAAATGAACAATTTTTAAAAAACCACATTTTACTTTTAATCTTAAATTTTATTAGAATTTACGAGGCATCAGAGTGTAGCGAGTCAAAAAAGATAACGGAGGAAAATGCTCGTGGTATAAATATGAAAAAAATGAAAGTTACATTATTTTCGTAATTTTTCACCGGTGGGACTTTGCTACTTCCACGCTACTTATGTAGATTTATAGATATTAGTTATAGCATGATAATTTTAAAAGTTGGAAGATTTACTTACGAACAGCGCTGATATCGATGAGCAGTCTTAAAACGTTATAGGGTAGCCAACAAAGGGCGAATAGTACGGCCAGTAGTAAAAGAATCCAGGCTATCCTCCTGCGTTCTCGTACCAGTCGGAAACTCTGGAATAAAAAGCCATCCCAGCTAGTCCATTAACGCAATTAAACCAGAAAGGATCAGAAAATGAATAAGAAGCTAAAGTAATTGAAAATAAGAATTGAAGAAAGTGAGAAGTAAAAATATTATAATGAGAACATTTATTAAATAATAATTTATATTCCATGCACGAATCCTATTGGATAGGGAGATTAAAAAGTGGAGCAAAAATGTATTGATGAAAGGTAATCGGCGTGTGATGAGAGAGTGAGTTTCGACTCGAGTAATTTAGATTTTTATTGGTGAACACTGAATGGTCGGTAATGAAGCAAAGGCGAGTAAACCCCTAACTAAAATCGTCTCGTACCGTAGGTTGTCTAACCAGTGCACAAATTTCCCAAGAACCCCTGAGCCTCTGAGTAATATTTCTCCCCTCTGCTCTCTACCAGTGAAACATTTTCTTTTATAAAATTAAAACCCCAAATACCACGAAGCCTTCTTTTAGTAAATTCGCTCTCCGTGCAATAATGAGTAAAAATGATTTAATTAAATTTGAGTAAATAATTACAATTTGGATAGGTAATGGAAACATAGTATTTGCAGAATGATGATAATCCTCTGGGAGTTTACAGAAGATAATCGCGTCGATTTAACAAGCACAATCAAAGACTCGACTAGCGCGTGCATCGAATTAAATGAATATAGAGGATTAATGGGAGGATCATGGATGGATAAATGGTAAGGGGTTTAGTGGAAATAACGCGTAAGTCACAAGAGTGGGGGCCTAGGGGGAGGAGATGAGGGGGAGGTAGTCAAAGTTTGATATGGTTGGGGAGCAAACCTGTTGCGAACTGGCGCTTCCCTCGACGCTGTCACAGTCAAAAGGTGGCTTCCTGGCACACAGAGTTCGACCCATCAACGAATATGCCACTATCACCACAAACCCTGAACAAAGGATACAATTAAAATTAGACATTTTTATATAATAACGAAGATCAATTCTTTGCTTTTACAAATGCATATAAGCAAAACAATGAATTGCAATCGTTTCTTTTTTTCGATTAAATAGAATGCGTTATTTGTTGAAATGTTTTTGAGAATTCTTACCTGGCAAAGCATAGACCAGGATGAAACAACCGAGACCAAAAATCTGGGGCTCGATACCTATTGCCCAAAAGTCCTCTGAGCAGACAGTGAAAGACGGCGGTGGATCTTTCGTGCAATTCTTCTGCAGTAATCGAATACTTTCGTTGGATAAGTTCTGATTGTTGTCGAGGGGATCTTCCAATCTCCTCTGACAAAAAAAAATTGGGCCATTTAAATCAGAGTAATATTTGCTGATTTTTTAAAAGTACAATGATGGGTTGAAAAGGGACTGGCAGTAGGGGAATCTTTTAGAATGGTTATGGAATAATGGAAGTTTTCGATGGTCGAATCAAATAGCGAGGAACGTCAGACTGTGTATCGATAAGCTACTCGTGTCTCAAGTGACCGAAGGGCTCTTCTGGTTGGCTGACAGTTAAACTGGAGAACTCGAAGTTTCAAGCGATTCATGCAGGAGTGATCGTTTAGGATAGTGGACGCAACTTCGTTAGCTATCCCTTCAAGGACGTTGCACTTACCCCTATGAAGACCGGAACGAAGATGAGCAGAGCTCCCAACCACAGAATTATAATCACTATCAATGTACTCCGACGATTGAAGATACGCCGAAACGCTATTGGACTCCTGATCGCCAAGTACCTATCGATACTCATCGCTGTTATCGTAAATACCGATGCTGCCACCGATACTCCTATTTTATAACAAAAAGAAGACATAAAACAAAAAAGATTTATAACCCAATTCAATCTTCCTATCGCATCAAATTCTGTAGATGAAACAAGTTTTTAGTCATTTAAAATTTAACCGAATCATACTCCATGCAAACGCTTCATTCTTCAAAGTGCTCGTAATACCGATATTCTGAGGCAACGGAGTATTTTGTTTAATAAAAACCTGCAGAATTTTATCATCCAATACAAATTTACAAAAGAATTGGATCATCCTGATTGGATTTGCCCACTTGCAAATTTACAAAAGACAGACGCTTCGCTTTATGTCATTTACAGAGCTCGATCCACGTTTGATGAATTTGGAGATATTTCTAGCAGTTCTTGCTAGGGTTTCCAAATTTGAATAACTCGATGTTTTCCAGAGATTTGTCGATTAAATGTTTTTGCAAAAAGATGATAGATTTTAGTTCCGTGAAGGTTCAAATCAATTTTCATAGTCCAGCGAATCATTGTAAATCGTTGCTGTTGAAATTAATATTAGTGAGAAAAAAATTCTGTATATATATATATATAAATAGAAAAAAAGGTAAAAGAGCCATCTCGAAGGTAGTCGTAATGGGATATTTGGTACTAAAGTGGCAAGTCTTGCTTTTCATCAAATGAAATTTTTGTTGGATCACCGAGTCGCTAGGAGAGAATTAAATAATGGAGAGCGTGGGAACTATTGTCACGAAGATTTTTCGCCAAGTGAAGGATAGATAAAGATAGGCAAATCGATATTTTATGCATGAGCTTCAATATAACTACAGTTTCACCCTCGTAGCAAACTGGCTTGTGATACTGTATTTACGTATAATAGACCAAGCCAGCGTTTCTAACAATAAAGCCGCGCTTACCCTCGCCAACAACCCCATTTATTTCACAACACCTCACCCTCTAAACTTTACCTGTTTCTCAGCGTCCTTTTACAATTCTCATCACTATTCCTTAAAGAAAAAAGAAAAACAATTGTTTTGCACAACCAATCAAAATATAAGGATATTGTGTGCTACTAAATATACATATATATAACAGTCTTTCATAGTTTATTTTATTTAGTCAATCTATTCTATGTAATAATAAAAAAATATTTCTAAAAATTCATTTCGCACATTTTTTTATCTAAATTTATACGACTTTACCAGCCGATTAATTATATTCCTACAATATTGATCCCTTTGTCAGTTCTTTGTCTTTCGTTTGCTCGAGGTATAAAATTATGGTATAGCCGTGCGAGAGGAAAATCCGGATTTTGGAGGCTATAAGTGCGTGATTCGTGGAGAATTTCCACGGTAGATAATTTGATACCAGAACGAATAATGGCAGCCGTCATCCGTGATATAAATGGAGAGACTCAAAGCTTTCAGGCATTTGTTACACAGATTCAAATCTGTCGAGATCTCCAAGGCAAATAAAATCCAGGGTCCGCGAAGGGATGGAAGTCACCCTAATCAGAGAAAAACTTTTCTTTCCCGGTTTTTAACTTGACAGAGAAATCGAGCCTCGCTTGTCTTAAATATTTCGCATCGATCCGCCAACGCACGAAGCCAACTAAATTCACTCGGTACTATGTCAATAATCTATCTCCTCTCTGTTGCATTCCGACCTTGAAAGCATCACTCGCGAAATTATAGGAGCAAAATCAGAGTTAATCGTTCATTACAAATCGCCCATGAAAATGCAATAACACGTTCACAGATAGTAAACACTTTAATAAGCTGCAATACTATAACGATTCGACGATTTACAATTGTTAAACATTTGTAATTTAGGCAAATGACAGCCCAAATAATACATTACAATTCCAAATAATGAATCTAAAGAAACTATATACTCTTGTTTACAGCAAATTTGTATACCTCAACCGGAAATAAATAAGGGATTTAATTCATCCTTCAAATGAATGGTCTGCACCAATGCATTGGAATGAAAATTGATTATCGAGCGTTCGCGTTCTAAAACGTTAAAGGAGCTTATCTAGAAAAACTACCCCTTTTGTGAGGAAATTTGTATGCGACAGTCTGACAGTAAAAAGGATTTAAATTCATCCTATACTGGACTGCACTGGTGTTGGAATGAGAATTACTTCCAGATCTTTCAACAGGTTAAAGAAACTGACGTGTTAATTGCTACTTACCCTGAAGGAAGGACCAAAACTTGCACATGAACTCGCCATAGTTCCAAATGCCCGTAGCCGACTGTTTAATAGCCACTGGCATGCAAACCGTTGTCACCAGAAGATCAGCCACCGATAGATTCACAACGAAATAGTTTGTTACACTGAAATGCAAAATATTTATATTCACACAAATCCATAAATCTCTCTTAATTACATTTATTTTAACTATATCTTAATTACAATAAGTTCTGTAATGAAAAACACATCTATCATTACTGCTGCTGCGTTAATATTATTAATTCATAATTAACTGTATGCGACTTCCCCCTCAATGAGAAATTCCTCTCGTCATTTTCGATAAAATCATCCTCAGTTATATCCATGGAATATCCTGTATTTGCTCCTTTACGATTAAATAAAAGCAACAGCGTTCGACAAACAGAATAAAGCTGATGGCAAAGTGTGATTTATCGAACAATTATTCAATCAAATTTGTATTATTATTGTAATTAATTAAACGGTAATACGTGATAGGTCAAACCATGCACTTTGTAGCAAACAAATTAATGTATAATTTAAACCCTTCGAGCTCTTTCGCATATTCGTATTTAAATAACCGCAAAACAACAAAATTTGTTCATTTTATACCAGTGAAATTCGAGGTACATATAAAACTTTACTATATAATAAATACAATTGTTTATTGGATACTTTTTTTTCTATTTCATTTGATATCCAATTCTAAACTGTGGAAAATTCTTCGTGGTTCATGAAAAATACTCAAGGCACTTGAATCCCAAGAAACTGAAGAAGCTATTATCTTTGCCATCGAGATGTGGAATTGCTTGGTTAATGTCTCGCGCGTAGCCGGGCGTGCGATAATTTTTACTCGAATAATAAACGAAGTTGGTGGTGCGGTTTATTTAATCGGGCTACCGACGCAAGTGGGAATAGGCGGGCAAAAATATGCACTCATCGCTGAATGCCTCAGGGCCCTCGAGGTCTCATTCCTGCAGTAAACCGCCTTTGTGCATCTGTTTGCACCTCGAATATTTCAAATTGCCCTTCGATAATTTGAGCAAAATGCAATCCGAATAATCAAAATCCCTTTCATTAATAAAAGGATTGAATGTAATAAACTTTACGAAACAAAATATATCTACGAAAATGTTTCTTTGAAATAATAAAATTTGATTATTAATATCCAAGCAGCAATCAGTTTTGTGGAACTGACCAACGAATTTTGTTATCAATCAATTATTATAATTTTATTACTAATCAATGTTTACTTTTATGCGATCCATAAATAAGCATTCATAATTACCAATCTAATAATCATTATTAAATAAACCGGTCACAACAGTTTTAAAATTAATTTTCATTGTAATAATAACAACTATGTTTATATAAAATTTAGTAGACTTAATTTGTAGGTATAATTAAGATTTCTTTTATATATCGAAAATCAAATATATTATATATACTCAATGCTTTTATTTATCGTTATATTCCTATTATATTAGTGTTTTATATAATTAGCAAGTAGTAAAATATAGCTGTTCCAGTACTTCCAGTAACAAAACAATTTCGCCCCAGCATAGTATATAGCCTCTATATGATAGATTTTGCCATCTCTCGCTAATGCAGGTAAATTTTTTGCATTCGTCTTTTTGTTGCTTTCATGAGACTCGAAGCGGAGGCTAACGACAGGTATACATGTGTAATACACATATATACGTTAATGATAACACCAAAAGAATTGCAGTCATTACCATTTATGTATATTCAATAAAACTTTTCGACGAAAGCACAAAATGTCTCTATGAATTCTCCAGTATTATTCAATGCACGTCATTTATTTAAACAAGGAACTTTCTGTTAAATTAATAAAATGAGAATTTTATAACTATAAAAACCATTGTTAATATTTATATAAAAGTTACTGTGTAACTACTCTTAATTATTATTATAATAAATATGTCTCTCCAGCGGAAGTAAAAGGATTAAAATTATTTTCAGTAGTTATGCTGACTTCAGGGAAATTTACGCCCCAGAAAATGGATACTCCGTGTCTTATGTTTTACCCTCAAGGTGACGTCATCGCCCGCTTACTTTAACTTCTCCGACACGAGACTCTACCAAGTCTCCAGATACCCCCTAACAATTCTTCTTCTTCTTAGCTTCCAAGATTTGTAGTGGTAGGTGTTGACTCGGTCTATTGAAGGAAAGTAAACGACACAGTAATACTTTTATCGAAAAGTTCTCTAGTACGGTGATGAAAAATAAAGGAGATCTCTCGAGGCGACAAAATGTCGCAGAGCTAGAAATCCAAATGCTACTCATGGCTACCACACAAAATGAATATAGCGAAGAGGTAGTATATTATCCTGCACGCTTGTACAAAATATTGAAGCGAGAAACTCTCACAATCTACAATTATTTATAATTCAATAACTTTGCAGCTACGACATTAATTATCTGACATGGCCTTAATGACGTCTGCTGCTTCTGATACTGCTGTATCCGTTTAATTAAATTTAGATTCCGATAAGTTGTAACAGCAAAAATGACGATAATTTAATAATAGGATTCATAAGCAAGATACAGCATAACCATGCTTAATCAATTAGTTTATGATAAGTTACACTGTATATAAAAGTTGCCGAAGGGAAAATTGCTTTCGTCCTTAATCGATTCTTGCTGCTTCATCTAGTCAACGACTGCTACTCAGCTGTGTACAGTATTTTCTTCAGTATCCGTAAACTTTTTATACGAGCTTCAAGCACGTGCTGAACGACTGTTGCTTCGTAATATCAAATTACTTTTTAAAGAGTTAACAAGAGTTTATGTCAGACCAGGACGCAATCGGAATAATTAGCCCAAAAAAAAGACTCTTCAACTACTGTCTCCAGATTAATTGAGAACACTTGGAAATGGCACAAAAATATAGTATTTCTATAAAATTTTGAGTGTCTTATTGCCTATAAAGTCGAGTCTTATTAATTTGTTTTGATTTTTTTAAATTTGCTAATTTCTCGCTAATTATTGGGAGTATAATGAAAGAGAGAATATCACACTATATATATATATAATAACTATATAATTATTGGAAATTTGATAAGTGAGAAATTCCATTTCTTATATATAGTAATTCAAACACGCATCATGTGTGTATATATATATAACGAATATTATTATATTTAGTGGTGAAACACCATTTGCATTAGCCTAGCCACAGATGCTGTACCCCCTTCCACCGAGGTCTGCAATCTGGCCGATTCTAATTAACATCACCCGGCGTTATATCGCCGTTACGAAATCCAATATCGTGACAGAACGTTATCGGAAACGTCTCCGATCCATCTGCATCTTGGCCCTTTATTATTATCATTATAATGAATTATACTTATCGATATAAACGACCTCCCAAGCACCCTTTCACAACAATTTAAATTCTTTCATAAAAATTTTCCATCTCGAGAAATACGGTTCACTTGTATAATAAAATAGTTAAAATGTTAAAGTAGAACGTTATTGGACTGGTCTCCGAAACACCTGCATCTTGACACTTCATTTTATCATAATTATAAAGAATATATATGACCATACCAGCTCTTATAATTAAATTTTGTAATAAAATATTAATTTCCATCGTATATATAATAGCATCCACTTGCATAATAGGATAGTCGAGCAAATAACCCAGTTATACTCTACTTTCATTCAAAAATAACCATATTATATTGTTCCGGAGTTTATCTTTCTTTAGGTAGTATATTCTTATTGCAGCTCTATTGAAATTATCTTTGAAGTATCTCTCCAAGTTTCTACGAAATACCACCACCCCGGAAGCGTTTCTTCCTTCTTTCATCTAATCACGCTTTTGGCCTACAGCCAGTTTCCGTTTCGCGTCTAGATAGCCCCCTCAAAAGTAGATTAATGAAGGGAACAACGAATCCTTAATTTAATCTGACTTTCGGCCTTACCGAAACGCGATCGATGTTGGATAAACTACTTTTAACACTAAAAAGTTTGATTTCACACCAGATACCATGCTATTTTGTTAATTACTGTGCGTTTATACGTAACGAGTGTAAAGGAATTAAATTTAAATTACATTTGACGTGACCACGATAGAAGACGGAAGAAGGAAGAAAGTTTTTTTAAATTACCAAGTTAAAACGCATCGTCAGCAAGGATCGATAAAATTTTACGCTTGACTGTTTATTAAGTTAGCTCGGAAGTACTGCGCAGCGTATTGAAATCCCGAAAAAAATTCCATTAAATTTTTCACGTCTCTTTCGAAAAGCTACGGAAAAATTTGAAAGCCAAATTTTAAACCAATCTTTTATATTAACATCGATTGATCCTGCTCGACTTTTAATCAAACAGTGTATAAAATTAATTCGGATAAACATTACTTTTTGTGGTAGAGTTCATTGAGTGATCAATTTATTTTTAAATCATTCTTATCGCAACTACAGTATACAGTGCACATAATTCATTTTATAGTGTGCAATGTCTATATATTTGCGAAAAATGTTAATTAGCCACACCTACCTTCTCATGTAATGATATTTGAAGACCACAGCGATTACCAAGAAATTAGCTACGATTGCCAGAGCTATTACAGGTACGTATAAAATAATCAGCAGATAATTCGACTCCCCGTGGAAATGGTTGTAAAAATCCCATAACATATCAATGGTGACTTCGCAGGAATCGTTAAAACTAGCCTATAAAGAAACAAACATCGAAAGAATTAGTCCAGAAAAGAGATCGCATTAATAAAATGAGGAAAACTCTCGTGAATGATCAAACAATGGAACATCTCGATATTATTATTGAGCTTTCTTTTCATAACAAAAATCAAATAGGTTTACCATTCAATTTATTTTTCAAGCCTGTGTAAAAATTACGTGTTTACTCCGAAAATTGTTTTACAAGGGAAATTTTAAGAAACACCACGAACACTAGTTAAATAATATATATATATATATAAATGTCAAGCCATACCGATACACGTGGCAGTCCGATTGTTTTCTAAGAGGTCGGATATTTGTGAAATTTAATTGGTTCGGCTTAACCTGTCAGTAAAATGAACACAAGAATCCACCCAAAGGTTGCGCAATTTAAAGCTAAGCTGTGCGGAAGCAGATTGCACAGCAATGGCTTAAGGGGCTTTGAATGTTGAGTCGAGAAATGGTTCGGTAAGACTTACCAATAATTGTCAAGCAAATGAATTTATATCGACCCTTCACGAAGGCCTTTTTTTTACCAATCTTTTGTCCTTGTACCATTTCACTCGTAACTTTTATACACCAATTAAGAAACATTGCAATACGTATATAACATAAAGGAAAAATATCTTGTTACGTTCTTTCTAATTAATGCGCAGTAAGAGAATTCATATTTCCACTGGTTCGTTGCTTCATTTTACACAAGGAAGTGAAATAAAAAGAATAGCAACGGGAAAACAGTGGAATAATTTGAAATTCTTAAATAAACGAGTAGTATAAGTTGACTGGAACATGAGAAATCAAACATCCAAAGTGTATACGCGTTAGTTTATCGTTGCAGTACGAGAAAAGTACACGACTGGGCGTATGTATCTCACAGTGGAAATTGGTGGTGCTAAAGTAAACAGGGAATGTTAATAGAAAGTACGCATACCCGGAGAAGGCAGAACACACACGTCGATAATAAACATTTAATGACAGCGATAAACGGCTTTACTGCGACAAGGAACAAATCGACGTTTCTATCCAAGCCCCATAAAGCGTCGAAGCAATTCTGTACTCTTAAATCATTGAAATGCAAACGTTTCATCATCGTGAGAAAAGTCCGGACACGTCGAAAATCCTCACCAATTTCCGAGAGGATTAATTGACAAACCACGAGAACCACCAATTAATCCAACAATAAACTCCACTTAAGCTTCCTTCTTCCAGAATTAACTCTCGTAAGATTTTTGCTCGTTATTTCACCGAATGAATGAATTCACTTACCAAAGAGACTATTTAAAATTGCAATATATTTTCTTTGGACGTGCGAAAAAATAAAGTTTTAATATACATTGGAAATTTACATATAAATTTTTATTAAACTATATATTCAAGAGCTTGTTTGATGCATTCACTTAAGTCACGCAATTAATTTGTGAAATAAGAGCGAAATGGGTATAATTATAGTAATGAATTGTTAACCATGCAAGAGTTTATCGAGTGAAGATTTCATTATAAAAAGAAATAAAAGTGGATTACACGGCGCAGGGTGAATTTGGGTTGATCATAAGTGGAGAATAGTGTAAATAAATATTCAGTGTATGAGACTGACATTATCGATTTTCTCGATGTTTAAATGGATGCTTCTCGCGTCTTCGTCCATCTTCAGAATCCTTCAGAAGTCCTGGTAGAGGGGTTGCTCGTGTTTCGAAGCGTGCACGTGGCACCAAATACTCGATCCCACGGGCATCCGAGAACCTGGCCCCTTGTATATGCCGCTTGACTACTAAAAGGACGCAGCTCGTCCCTTCCTCTCACGATTTCTCACCCATCCGATCGTTTACTCTCGTTCACCCCTCTCATTTTCTTCTATCCACGTTATCTTCATTCTCTTTCCTGCCTTTCTCACTCTTTCACCTCCTTATTTTTTCCCAGTTTATTCTCTTCTTATCCTTGCACCGAAACAACAATTCGTGCAAACATCTGATTTCTCCCTCTCGTGCACACACTCAAACACACATTTCCAACCCTTAAATTCTTATTCACAAACACACCCTTTCCACATATTTTATCCTTCCACTAAATTTAACTTTCATCGAGATATCCATGCTCACTATTCCTTTTTCAACATACAATTCACCGAATAGAAATATCGTCTTTTGACAGTGCTTGCAACTTTAGTGATCTAGTTTAAGTTTTATTCTTCAAAGCTACCACTAATTTCCACTGATTCACTCATCTCAATGACTGTAGAGAGACCATAACGATTTTTCATAGCCAAGTTTTGTAAGAAGGGCCACTGAAACGGACACGGCTATCCTTCTTCATTTTGCCAGTAGGGCAGATTACGCATGAAAATCTTTTCCCAACCCCCGGACGCCCTCGCATTTCCTTTGTAACTGTCACGTCTAGATCCGTTGGTAAATGATTGCCATTAGGAAAAAAAAAACTGGTTCCGCGTATCAAAAATGGATCGGTTCTGCTCTTTCCCTTTCAGAAACACACAGCTGCACTTCCAATTTATTCTCCAGCCACCCCCTTGCGTGAGCTCATAATTTTAGAAACTTCTCAAGCAGCGCGAGATATTTATTCTCCAGAGTTTACCCCACTTGGTTTTTGATTCTCTCCTGTGAAAACTCCCAACTGACCAGTTTTGCTCCCTCAAATATAATCTCCAACTTTCTTATTCATCGTATTCATTATAATTTTCCCCTCCTATTATTTATTACTTTCGTCTTTCGATATTCGTTCTTCATATCTCGGGAAATGAAACAGAAATTTCTAGACCGTTTAATCGAAATAAGACATTTGTTTACTCCTTTTGTTTTCCAGTCGTGTCCGTTGGTCGACGATGAGTCCAAGTGCTTTTCTAGGCCAGTCGAGTATTAAATGACGAGCGATTCTCTCAATCGGATTAGAACCATTATCATTATTGTTATTCGTATCATCGTCAGTGTACAATGCACGACCGAACATTTTTCCTCCGCATTGACCTTGAAATCTGAAAATTTAGAAATACAAGATAACCTCCTTTTGGTTTCGTGCTTTTATTGTTATTTTAAGATGACTTTGACAAATAAAATGATAATGAGAGGAATTGTGGAAGAGAAGAGAGAGTCCGTTTCGATATTCTTTGCTAAGAAGACTAAGAAATAGGTCGACTTATGGTCAGACTTCTTTTTCTACTCGATTCATTCGTCCGCTCGCTATTCATATATATTATAACAAACTCCTACGTTTCACGTGCTCAAATCACATTTTTATTATAACGGGTAATTTTCTAATTAAAAATCAAACATGCGAATCTCCAACGAAATTTTGTTCGACTGAATTTTGTTTCCCAAGTTCCGTTGTTCGTGGCAAATAATTGGAAATAAGGATATAGAACGAGTGATTCGAACGTGTGGAATATTTTTGCCACGTGTCAATATTGGGATAAACGAGAAGCAAATAAATGGTCGATGCGCGGTTGTTAGAAATTTTCATTCTTGAAACTGCAGGTCGATCATTCAAACATCGACAGCACTCTGAAGCCATTTTTGTACCATTATCCTTCTAGGAAAATGACTGCAATATTGCAGCGATTATTCGAGAGTGTATCGTTCAGCAATTAATCATCCACATATTCCGTGAATAAGAAACAAAAACACGGCCAATCAAATTTGATCCAAGCCGGCTTGAATGGCTCTATTAAAGGGACTTGTCCGGGGAGAAATAAAATTTCAGGAGAGTTCGTGGTGAAAATAACTTTGACTAGAATGGGCCAGTCGCGTGTACCGAATAATTTTGCACATTGGAATCGTATCACAACGGAAGGATAAATTTGTATTATTTGTGCAAATATTCATTTGACCCTGTCGTCCAGCTAATCACTCGACTATTGATAAAATCGAACGGTTCTATTGAACGATCTTGATGCATTTGGAATGAGTTTTATCCGAGCAAATACAATTCCAGGTAAATAATAGAAAAGTTCGCTTAAGCATGGAGCGTTTTCTGCTATTGAAATAATCGCGATACAAAGAAAGATCGTTCGAAGGAGCAAAAGCCTGAAAGAGCGCGTAGCTGCTGACGCAGCTAATTACGTCAAGAGCCACTCCTGCCGAATCTAAACGCATCCAAAGCAGCACCTTTTTTTCTTTAGTGCATGGAATAAAAAATTCTTAAAGTTTGATTGATTGAAGGAATTCGATAAATGCTGTCTCCCTGTCACAGCAATTTCGTGAAACATGGAGCATTATCAACGTTAAGCTCGCCACTTTCTCCCTCGCCATCTCTCAATCATTTCATTTTTTTTTCTCCATCTAACCCCATATCTTTCTGACCGAACGTAGAAATTTAATAGCTATAACCTTGGCAAGCATAAATTTTTATCGACACGATCACGTAATAAAAAATTCACTTTACAAAGTTAAAGAGTCGAACTTTGGTAGCTTAATAGTTTATTTTTTCTCCACGATTTGGTTATCGGCTATTTCGGTCTGTATACGAGCAAGCTTACCCTCATGTGAACCTCAATATATTTTCGTCGCTCATATATATATATATATATATATATACCGTACCTCTATTTTGCATAACCGACAAATACTTTTATCTATTTTTTCAACGTTATTATCGATAATTTTGCAGTTCAGACTTTTTTCCCATTTACCCTCTGATGAAACAAAGAAAGCCTCTGTTTCTCTCTCACTCTATCTTTATAGTGTGCATATATGTGTATATATAAATATAATATAGTAAACTACATCATTTTGCTCGTTTATTTATCATCCCTTTTTTCCACTAAGCTCATGGAAGCCGCAGAATCATTCTGGGATATAAAAACGAATCGCGAACCCTGATGCAGACATCCACACACAACTACAGGGGAAAATGTCTAATAAAATTCGGGAAAGCGACACAGTTTTGCATCGATAAATATACTGGGGCTATTTACTCTTTACAAAATCTTTCGTAATATTTAGTAGTTCTCTTTGAAAATCTCATAAAAATATAAGTAAAATATCGAAGAAAAGAATTTACATCGATTTACCCGCATATCGTGAATTGAACGAGAAACACAAATGTGCTGTTCTATTTTTAACGAGCTGCACGAACAACTAAAACTATACGAGGAATTTCGTTGGCTTATTTTTTTCATTAGAGAAAGTAAGCCAATTACCAATTGAGAAAAAATTGTTCGAATTATTACACGATAATCATCAACTGATTGTATTAAATTGAACAAACTAAAATGGCTAGCTATTTTTACCGGGTTTACATAGAGCGTTATAATCTGTTTACGTTTTACCACTATTATTATTTTCGCGTCCCATCAATTTGTGCAAGAATTTCTCAAAGGAGAACCAGCAAAACTTTTCAACAACGCCGGATGATGTTTGCATCATCATCAAAGGTAAAATAAGAAAAATAAGCGACAGAATTGCAGAAAAGTTATGACGGAAAATAAATTTTTAAAGATAATCATAAATTTTCTCGGTTTTTATGACTTATAGACGATTATAATTTTCAGCATGATTGAAGTGGTAAAGCTCGAGTCATATCAAATAGGATCTCTTATTATTTCTAGATCTCTTGAAAAACAGACAAATGCAATTGGACTTTCTTCCGTAGAAAACTCGAGTAAATCCTGATGAAATAGATAGTGTGTGCGCAGTAGTGCTGTATAGTTGTCAAGCACGCACCCTTAAAACTAGACTAATTTGAATTTTTCCTTCATCATTGATTCAAGGTCCTAGACTTTACTTTATTTTCTTAAAGCTTCGGAATTTTCAACGAATTCAAAGGGTTTATTTACATGGAGATTGACGCGCTTGTAAAACATAACGCGTTATTCAATATTTCCGCAGTCTGAAACGAAGCATATACAGTAGAGTGGATCGTTCCGGATGTTCTTTCCTACAGACTGTCCGGTGATAATTCTGACATCTATTAGAGATAAAAATTTTAAAAACCAAGCACACGCTATTTTTCTCTCTGTAAATAACATGGTCGGGATATTTTCAACGTAGAAATTTCTTAGGAAACTTAATTTAAAAGTTTCGATTGTTTATTATTTACACGTACGTGATAAGAATACAAGATATTTGAAGAAGAACAGATTTGTGTGAAAAGAAGTTAAAGATTTTTTTTCTTGCCGCAAAACTCTCGTAGTTTTCTCCATGCGGCTGTTATAGACGAAAAATCATCCAACTTGGTTCTACTCGGTTTTAAGAAAACTTTTGGAAGTTGCAAGTTTTGCCAAGGGTGAAGTAATTCGTCAACTGGAAATACTAAAACGAATGCTTCTTTTGTCGTGATGAGCAAAGGGTAAATTTTCCGAACGTTGGAAGGAAAAGTGCAATTTATTCTATCGGAAAATTTCGATAGTGAGAAATTGGAGTAGCCAAATGCTTTGAAATTGGAATAATGCGATGTGGAAGATACGATCCTCTTGAGATAAACTTCCAAAAGAGAATTACACAGTCGCCGCTCGAGAAAGGATCCGGACGAGCTAGAAATAAAAGTCCGAATCTTTCAAGGCTACTTCCTCATCGCCAAATTTTTTCGACAAATTTTCCAACAACAGAATTGTCATTCGAAGAACATATTTCTGCGAAATGTGCTTTAAATCAATAAGTCAATAAACTTTTGGAGGAAAAGTCTTTTCGTAAATAAACCAATCCCATGCGAGTATAACCACATGTTCCCCCAAGGTTTTAATCACGTTCGCTATGTCCATTAAATTGAAGCTAATTAATTTTCGCGTTTGCGGGTGAAACTAATTTAAGAACACAATTACCAAGCTTCGAGGTTTGTCGGTTCGTATCAAAAGAAGGCACGCGCGTTTTATAATCACTTTTCATTGCAACTTTAATTGACCAACAATCACTCTGCCATCGAAACAATGAAAATTCGTACTAAAGCTGGCAGATTTCAGGGGAATGGTAAAATATTTTTAATATATAACACTATCCACATTGGCAAACGCTTCCTGCATGTTTAAGAAATACGAATGCACAACCAACAGTAGCAATAATTTATTAGCAGCGCGTGCAGTCGACTCGAGAAAGGTAAACAAAGGTTTGAGAAAGATCACTGCCGCGCTAAGAATAGGTGAAAGTTTTTTTTACCGAGAGGACAATTTTCAGGATTTTCTTTCGATCGACCAATTTCAAATGTAAACACGAGGTATTTCGCTCTTTGTGAAAAAAAACTCTCTACTACCAACAATTTTTTCCCGACGTGATAGGAAAATTTTACCGACGCACCAGGGTAAAATGGAACATTTTTAACGAAAGAATTTCATCGCATTTTTACAGCGAGTGGCCGAGGTGATTAATGAGAAGATTAAAGTATCCGTATAATTACAACGAGCGAGAAAACTTGAAAATTCTTCGAGAGGCCGCGATTTCTCGAAAAGTTTCGTATGCGTATCATCGGCGAACTGAAATGGAAGATCAGTGGTAGCCACTGACGAACATCCCGCGCACGTTGGACGTATAAGTCGCGCATGCGCCTCTTTCTCTCCCTCTTTCTCGCTTTAAATAATGCTCATATATACATATATGTATACCATTCTTCTGCTCTTGCTCTCTTTCAATCTCTGTGTTACTCTCTCTCTCTCTCTCTCTCTCTCTCTCTCCCGGTTTATTTAAGCATCCCTCTCGTATCCTCCAACAAATTATTATTCATTTTCACCCTTGTGCTCACATTCGCGTGTCACTTACCTGTCTGTTCTTGCAAAATGCCACCGATTAATACGAACTTTTTCAATAAAAAGTCTCTAAAGCTCAAAGATCAAGAAACCATAATAATGTCTCGTGATGGTATATAAGTAATTAAAAAAAGTCAAAGCCTCTTATCTTCTTTTATTCAAAGATTGACATTTCAATGTTTCGTTACCAGTTTTTAAAAACACTAGCTTATTTAATAAAATTGTTATAATGAAAGACTATGAGCTTTCGTTAGATAGACACGAGCGACCGAATCCGTACGCGAAATGATCGCAATTAATGCCGAGAGTATATCGAAATTGCGTTGATAGACGCTCGACCTTCGTCACTATAGCGAATAAATTTACGTGAAAGTTTTTGTCAAGAGACTCGCGAGTCGCGATTTCTCGAAAAGTTTTGTGTGCGTATCATCGGCAAACTGAGAGGCTGAGAGCTAGGGAATAACAGTGGCAGTCGCTGACTAACATCCCGCGCCGCGCACGCTGGATGCATTAACCGCGCTTGCGTCGCTTCAATCCTTTTGTGCGTGTCTCGCTCTCTCTTTATAATCTATATACTGCTCATCCTGCTTTTCTTCTCTTCCATAGAAATTTTTATTTATTATCTCATCTATCCATTCTCGCATCTCATCCACCTTTGTGCGTATGCGTGTATGTTTTACAACCATGCACCTTCCCTGCATCTAAAATCACAATATGTACCACAACTGTTATCCAACCGGCTGAATTCATTATTGATGAATAATAAAATAATGAGAGCAAACCTAATTGCTAATGATAAACAACGAGAAGGTTATTGAATGTGAAAACAGTAGCACAGTGTATGAAGAAACTGCCAGATTTTACTTGTTATATAATTACAAATATTTTGCACCTTGTACCTTACTTACCTGTCTATTGTGTACTTTCTCTTATGACTTTAACTTCCCTTTACTTATCAGACAATACGAACTAGAGCATTGTTACTCAACTAATATGACGTTACCAAATCTATATTTAAAATGATAGATCATTAGAATTATGGTGTGTAATAAAAAGACAAGATTTTAATTAATTATTATAATCAAATATTTTGCACCCATCATTTCATTTGTCTGTTTATTATTATTTTGTACCTCGTATCTTACTTACCCGATGATTATTTTTATATACAATGATGTTCCAATTGCTCTTCCTTACAGACAAAACGAAATATAACTAATATTAATAAACCTAATTGGCTGAATTCTTCATCAATGACCAATAAAATGACGATGGTGCGCCCCTATTAGAGTTCGTGAAATTGTTTCTAGCCGATATTCGATATATCGCAAATGATAAACAGCGAGAAGCTTATTGAACGCGAAAGCAGTAGCACACGACGCGTGAGAGAAAGACCAGATTTCACGGATATATAATTACAAATGTTTTGCGCCACCATATATGAACTGGCTTTTATCGCGCAACATCAAAGGTGAAAAGAATTCCTCCTCAACATTTTGATCCTCGAGTAATGAAAGATTCCTTTCTTCCAGATGAAGATCCAACCAGTTAATCCATATCCATTCTATTAAACGTTTGAGGAAAAATTAAAAATAGATAATCTTGATGAAAGTATATATATATATATCTGTATATAGATTTTTCATGTAAAGTTTTAGTTGCAGTATTATTAAAACTATAAATTTTCTTTGTCTTAACGTTGACTCAAACGATATCTTCTATATTGTAGAGACTTGTTCGCCAGTGCAAACTTAAATAGAAAAATAGTTTCTGTATTTATTATCGCAATTTTTCGCACTTTAAGATCTTTACGTCATCCCTGTAAAGTTGCCGACGAGAATTTTCACAAGTTTTCCTGATTTTTCACTTCCGTGTCTGATGTTTTTGAAATAACGAAAGATTTCGCATCGAAGGAAACACTTGGGCTATGATGTTTAACTTCAAGCTGAATTGTTCCAAATTAACAGTTAGAAATTTGTGCACAAAATTGTCGTTTGCTTAGCAAACAATTCTTGTTTGCAGTCCACTCGAGTTCGCACCTTATTCGCACCACTATTCCTTCTATGCGAAACAGAGGAGAAAAAATATTGAATACAAAGGCAGAATTAAGTATATCTACGGGGTGGTAATGAGTCTTAATTAACAGGAGTAGTTTCCACTTTTTAAACGAGCGCAGCGCTGAAGCTAGAAATTCCTGCGATGTTTTCAGCTCGGTAACCTTGAGGAGGCCTCAGGCGAATAATTTCATCAACTCGCAGCGATGAATTTTCTTTTGCCATGAATAAGCTCTCGTTCTCTGGAATTTTTCCGACTTGAAGAGTAAAACTGAAAGTTTCCAGTCGTTCCCCGTAATTTTTGATGAGTCGAGTAAGTATCTTGATGAGTAAGAGCAGTTTTGTACTTCCGGTTGGACGATCAGCCGGTAGTACTAGCAGCATGGAGGATAACGAGGTACGTCGTAATACCGGAAGCAATCTGTAAACATTCATTGATTGGTATCCCTTGAGGGGGAAACAAAGGAAAATTGCGTCTACGAGGAAGCTCACCGAAAGAAGCAACGGTAAATCGATACGTATGAGACCGGCACCGGCGAAAAAGTGCATCTGCCTCAACTGGAAATACGTTGCTGCCTCTAGGTTGTCCTGCAATTATCCAATAATCATCCCTTATTTCTCGACTATAAGCCGGAAATAGCCAGATGGCTATAATAATTACAAAAGCTTTACTGCTATTTTCTGTGCAAGAAAAAACTATTAAATAAATTAACATTTTCAAAGTAGAATTGACGCAACTTATCGATATACACTGCCGGTCAAAAGTTTAAGACCACTTGAGAAATTTGGCTCAAAAACAGTTACCTCTTTAAATGCCCATAACTTTTCAATGAGAAAAGATAGGAGAAAATTCAAAACACCATAAGAAAGGTGATGAAATTCTACATATGATGGAATTACTTTCATTCGCCAGAAGCTTATAATTTACGAATATCCATTAAATGAAATAGGTGTAAAATTTTTAATTTTTAATTTTTTGTTTCGCAAATTCAACTGCTTCTACCACTTACGAGAATTGTGGTACGTATCTGAAACTTCGGTGACATAAAGCTCAAAGTTTTAGCTTTAATTTGAGCCATCAAACGTAACGATATTCATCGTATTTCCTTATTTTCATAACGTTTTTCTGAGTAATGTCGAGAAAAATTGTTGACCGAAAAACAACTGCCCAAGCATTTAAGACAATTTCAGATCGAAGAATCCGTCGGTATTAACGACTTATTCTACTTATTCCATATTGCACTTTTATTCAATTAAAAGTAATATGATAATTGTAAATCTACGAATTAATAAAATATATTTGGTTAATTATTACTCTACATTTGTTGATTTAATTTAAAATTGAATAGTGCTTTGTGTTAATTGAATAAAAGTGCAATATGGAATAAGTAGAATAAGTCGTTAATACCGACGGATTCTTCGATCTGAAATTGTCTTGAATGCTTGGGCAGTTGTTTTTCGGTCAAAAATTTTTCTCGACATTACTCAGAAAAACGTTATGAAAATAAGGAAATACGATGAATATCGTTACGTTTGATGGCTCAAATTAAAGCTAAAACTTTGAGCTTTATGTCACCGAAGTTTCAGATACGTACCACAATTCTCGTAAGTGGTAGAAGCAGTTGAATTTGCGAAACAAAAAATTAAAAATTAAAAATTTTACACCTATTTCATTTAATGGATATTCGTAAATTATAAGCTTCTGGCGAATGAAAGTAATTCCATCATATGTAGAATTTCATCACCTTTCTTATGGTGTTTTGAATTTTCTCCTATCTTTTCTCATTGAAAAGTTATGGGCATTTAAAGAGGTAACTGTTTTTGAGCCAAATTTCTCAAGTGGTCTTAAACTTTTGACCGGCAGTGTACGTGTGCTGAAACCAACTAAACAGTGCATATACTTCAACTGGAAATACATTGCTGTCTCCAAGTTATCCTGCAATTACTCGATAATCATCTCTGACTTTTCGGTTATAAACCAGAAGTAGCCAGATGGCAAGTAATATAATTATAAAAGCTCACTGATATTTTTTGTGCAAAAACGTGTTAAAGAGGGGGGGGAGGGGGTTGAAATTCTCAAAGTACAGAATTGATGTAATTTATTATCGATAGGTGTGGTGAAATCAACGAAATAGTGCATATCTACCTCAACTGCAGAGAATACGACTCTGCAGTCTAAAAGTTTATCAACATAGTAATTATTCAGTAATCATCTATGACATCGCGGCTATATATAAACCGGAAGTAGTCAGAGGATTGTTAATATCACACAAAAAAAAACTTCACTTCTACTTTCTCTGTGCAATAAAAACATTAATGGTATTGAAATTCTCAAAAGCAATTTATATCAACGTAACTCATCGAACTGTAAGTCTTGATCGAGAAATGACTGGTGGAACGTCATAAGCAAACTGATAAAGTGTTTAAATTGAAGAAATGGAATGACAGGACTAATTATTTGTGCATGCAAGATGTAAAGAAAATAAACCCAATTATGCAAAAGCCCCTTGAGTGAAGTTTCCAAGAGTAAATTGTAGAGAAAACTATCTCTTGGTTGTCGAGGTAAACTATATTATATTAAGAGAGTGCCCTTCGAATAGCAGGAGTTTCTCCCTTTTAGCGTTTCATTCATTTAGTACATATACTGACGAAGGGTGAAATTGTAATAAATTATTTTCTTCGATTTATTTGACTATTTTATGCAGCTGGTGCTTGGGGACAGGGAAATATAAGGAAGGCGTGCTAGGAAATAACAAAATGCTTAAAAAAAAAAGACTAATTTGCATTTATGAATTTAAAGTTTATTGGATTCCCACCTCAACGAAGCTGCGCCTTCCTACGACGTGTGACAAGGGCGAAAAAGCGACCTTTGCGACTTCGTTAGCCTTGACAGAAAAACAAGCATCTCACTGCATTACGAATAAAAGCAATAGGATTGACCCGAAACCCTCTTTAAAGTGATTAAAACACGCCGAGTGCAAAGTTCAGTTCCTGAAACGACTTTAATCCTATAACACGACTGAGCTAACTAACTACTGAAATTGGATAGCTATGAGGATGTCTAATTTGAATCACGACAAAATTATATAATACACACATACTATAAAAACTTCATTTATTAAAAGAAAAAAAAAAGAGAAAGTAAAGAGTTACAGTTGCTAAAACAAATCCAATCACGAAATTTGGATGGATTTTAACGCTGAATGCAGAATTTATGTGAGACGTCGTCGAAGGGTGGAAAAGAAATTTTGGATATGTATGTGGGAGAGCCGCGGTGATCTGTCTATATATTAAAATGGATGCTGGGGAGAGTGTATTTGCCAGGGGTTGACTTACTTTGGTCGCCGTGACGTGACAAATGATGGCGATGATGAGGAGGTTTGCCACACAGGCAGAGACCAGTAGTGCCTCGCGCGCCTTTAGGATCGTCGGGACATTTAAAGTCTCGTTAATCGTATAAATTCGGGACAGGGTGTTAAAGGACGTCGTTGCTATCCAGAAAAGCAGCTGTGTACCATAAACCGAATTCACCGTCTCCATCGCGTTCGCCAGTGTGCTGTGCAACCACCAAACTTCCTGCAAGCGCAACTGCTTACCAATACGACCCAGAATGACCACTCTCGCACCTGAAATTTATCGACATTTCGAAGCTGCGCTCAATCCCCTGCAAAAAATTCTTCAAACTCACTGTCCGGTTCCAGCAACATTTCTCCGAGCCTTTGAAATCTTTCGAAAATTAGAAAAACTAGTCCGGCAAACTTCATCAGCTGCAACGACATGACACCGTTTATAAAAGCATAGGTAAAAGCATCGAAAATAGCCACGGTGAATCCGCACCTGCGAATCAACGAAATTTCCGGGCAATTGTGATTCGGCAACAATTTAAATCGTATATATACCAGAGCATGAATAGGTAATATATGTAAGAATCCACCTATATTATTCCCGAAACTGAAAGAGATATCAATTTTTCGCACAGGACCTCTCTCTCTCTCTCTCTCTCTCTCTCTTAGAGGCAGAAGAGCGAAGCTTTAAAAAGGTACTATAAAAAAATCGATATCTCTTATCGTTACGGGGATAAACGTTTTCTCACCTCCATGCTCTGGGACGATTTAAGTGGCACGCCCTTTGTGCTACTGAAACCACTGGAAAACTTACAAATACGTAACGAGCCCAACGATCAGCCAAAAGACACCGATCAGGATTAGGATAATGTTGCATTTCAGGTAGATTTTACTGTCACTTCCAGTCGAGGAGAACTTGGTCGCCTCGTCAAAATTTCGCAACTGAGCGAGGACAGCGCGCAGTTTCCAATTCCAGACAATGGTGAGGCCTATATCGCTGAATAAGCACACGTAGCACAAAACGGTTCGGATTATCGTCAGCAGGAGCAGCTTGGGTTCCAATTTGTCCAGAAAAATTATGTAGAGTCCGTGCGCAAATGCCCATAGAAATACGCAACTCCAGCAGCCACTGTAGACCAATCCACGCTTCGTTACACGAATATCGAACTCTGCCACTTCGTGTGGTCCGCATCCGAAAAATCTGGCCGCGTAAAAAATTGGCCTCAAATCACTGGGAAGCGTCATCGTCACTGAATTACCAAAAAAAAAATAAATAAATAATGCACAGGGTAATGTATGTAAAATGACTGCGATAGTTTGGTAATTATGTATAAGTGTTGACACAAAATAAACGCAGCTGGCAAAATGGACTGTAAGATTTTGCTTAATGGGAGTATATCTATATATATAGTCTGTTGTACATGAAAATGGTTATTGAAGTAATGAAACGTTGATACGCGCGCCTTATATTTGCATGGAACTCAACAATTCCGAAATAGCGAGCGCGACGAGCCTCTGGCTAGATTAATCAATCCCCCAACACATTGCAATATTCTGTTGAACACTTTTACCCGTTCTTCAAATATTCATTTACTGCTGCAGGAAGATTATTTATCGCGCGAGATAATAATATTTTAACTCGTAAAAAAGTTGTTTCTATATAATTTAGTTTCTACGGTCTGGGGAGAGATTCGAGATATATAAAGACGTAAATAAAAAACATAAGGTTTTCTACCTTAAAGAGTTTCATCCTTGACCTCGGAGTCCTTGATGAAGCTTAGTTTAAAAATCATTGGTGAGGGTTCTCACGGTAGCAGTCGAGAAAGGATGATTGGAAGACTCTTGGTGATAGAAATTACCAAGGATGGGTGTCAAGTGTGTAAGCTGAGTCTGAACGAAGGAAGAATAAATCGGAGCAAGAGGTAAAAGAGAGTTTTGTAGAGTGTTAGCTTCTGCAAGGGACGTGGAAGCGACCTTTTTCCCATCGAAGAATAAACGAAGACTGGACGTGAATTTCTGTCAAGCTTTCTACGTAGGTGAGGGATGGACTTTTGTCCTCGTTAGTTCTAAATACGCCTGACCCACGAGGAATCGTTTAACGTGTCATTCCATTATAGCACTGAATAAATAGATGACACCGTAATCGAACGAATATTGCTACTACAGATATTATACATTATTTATTGGCGTAAATCAACAATTTTACGAAGCCACTCCATCTACTGATAAATTAGCGTGATCCGGTATAAAGAGCTGCTTTTGATTCTTCATGTATTTAATCGCAACTTTTATTCAAGGACGAAAATTTCTTTACGTCCTGCAGATAGTATAATGAGCCGAAATTTTGCTCTTCGTGTGTCAAAAATGTTACGGAGGTGGGAAATAAACGAAGTAGTAAGTACTGCGGGAGGCCGCGCGAATAAACATACTGAATTTTTAAAGTGTTCTACTTTTGATGACGCTCCGGTTGATTGAACTAATTAATGATGTACTCATAGCGTGTGTCATTGATCCATCCGAAGAAAAATGATTAATCCGTATTATAATCGTATTCAGAATCTTTCGCAGAAGATTGATGAGAAATAGTTACTATTGTGTGCCATTAATATAAATTATAATATAATTAACTAAGTTTTATTGTGCTAAAAAAGATTCTATAGGATTCTTTGAAATTTATCCATTATCCAAAGCATGGTATTTCAAGTGAGAGGCTTGGAAACAACTGAAAAAGAAACTGTGTATTATATAGTTTTATAATCTTCAAAGACGCGTAAATAATGTTTTTCCCCCTTCCAAAGCATTACTGCTTTTTAGATATATCTAATGAATTTTGTATCTCTCGCACTAAGACTTACTAATGATTTTGTTAAGTATATATAAATAACACAAAATGATTCAAAAGTATAAGAGAGAAGTACGTATAAATGTATCTCTAAAACCAAATAGTGTTGAATAAATCTAATGCTGACTCTTTGGTTTAAAATTGTACAGTATACTGGAGGAAATTGAATTATCCTCTTCGCGGTACAGTATAGTGCAGTATTCGCTCCTCATACATACCAACGTAGTATATAAAAAAAGTTCAACTAAAATGATAAAAGGTGTGGAATAATAACGCTGATCGCATATGCATATACAGTACTACACATTTTTATTTTAATATAACTGTGCTGATATACACGAAGCGAATGCTATGTGGACATATTTTGCTTAGAAAATACGAAATAAAGTTGGCTGATATTGTAACCAAATCAATCTTCCGTACTGTCTGTTAATTAATATGTAGCATTAAGAATACACGCAACAAAAAATCCTCAATAATTAAGCCAATTCATCAGATAGTCTAATAGATTTTTAACAATACTATTGAATATATCGTCCTCTGTACAGATTTATCGAAAAAAAGATAATTTTCCAAATATTTATGTTAACCGATGGTCCTATAGATTACTTCTATCACCTTGTGTTGCTAGTGCATTTATATAGACTTTAAATTGCGAGATATTTATGTTTTATATAGCTTAATTGCTGACATAAACTTCGTAGCTAAAAACCTTTACTATTTTACCAACGTGTTGAGCTACAAATGGTAACGGTGAAACAAAACATTAAAAATAGTTCTTCACTACCGGCAGAGATGAGAGGAAGAGAGAGTTTGCTCCTTAAATGTCCTAGACGTTTGCGCATCGCTCTCGCCTCCGATTCACGACGCCGCATGAGCCCTCGGCTCCAAATGATCTGTGTTGGCGTCATCTAGCGGCGAAGAAGCTGAAAATTACATTCCTTTCGCGTAAAAGTGTATAATGCGCCAGTGGTAACAAACTTTAAGACTATTAATTCTTGATCAATAATTAATTATTTTATATATTCAACTTCATCTGCAGTTCCATATATATATATATATATACATAATTATGTACCGTTTTTAATCAAATATTTGTAAATATTATCCTTTACTGTAGCTGTGATAATTAAATAATTGATGACGTTTATGCAAATGGTCCTTGTGTTGTAATAAACTAATATTATATTTCTGGAAATTGCATTGCTACAAAATTGTATGTTGATAAGTGTATATGATTAAAGGTACCATATAATTGAATTTGAGTCACAGGGCCAACATTCAAACGCGCTAATCGCTCAGTGAATCACCGTTCCATTCACGCACTAATAAATCTAAGGTATACAGACCATGACGGCATTTGGAAAATTTAAATACCATTTTATCAAAGGCAAGGGAAAAGTTGAAACTAAAAAAGTGCTATTTGCTAAGAAATTATATGTTGAATATCTATAATCAATTTGACATCGATCACTCAGAAAGATTAAGACCAATTCTTAGAAAAAAAACACATTAAACATTTTTTCCTCTACTCCTTATTAAACCAGTTATTAAAGATTAAAAAATTATAAGGAACTTATCTTAGAATCGGCCCTATTACAATAACCTTTAGGGTTTTTAGGTCAATGTCGACTTATGCTATAATACGCTGTGGGTAAACTCTTAGCAAATAGCTCTTTTTTAGCATCAAAGCCTCCCTTGGTTTCGATAAAAACGTATTTAAAGTTTGGAAATGCCTTGATAGTCTACATAAATTAGATTTATTAGTGCGTGGGCGGAACGGTGAATCCCTAAGCGATTAGCGCGTTTCACTGTTGGCCCAGTATCTCAAAGTTAATAATTATTTAATGCGTTTTTTTATACAAATTTGTTAACATATACAAGGTTATGAGTAGCGTGTAATGACGAGAAATATTATGTTAGTTTATTGCTGTCTACTGCAACGATTTTTGGATAATAATTCATATATTAACTCTTGTTACCACTGGCGCAATAGCATTTTACCCGGAAGGAATGTAATTATCAGCTTCTTCGCCGCTAGGTGACGCCAACACAGATCATCTCGAATTCTCGAGTCAAGGGCTCATATCATGGCAGCGTTATGACCATGCACGGTGCGCAAACGTTTAGGCCGTCCAGGAGCAATCTCTCCCCCTTACCCCTGCTTGTAGTAAATTCAATTATTTTTAGTTTTAGTTTTACCATCACCTGCTCTCTTGTAATTCAATAGAAATAACTAATTTTCAAAGAGTTTCCTTCTTTGAAAATAAATTGCAACCTTATTGTACTTTCTGCACACACACATTTTTAAAATATGTTTCTTTTAGTTTTAAGATAACTGATTTTGAAATTTTAATTTTATTTTTGTAAAATAAAAAATTATTTTTTGAATAATTTATATATATTTTATTTCTTAAAGCTTCGTTATTTTATCTGTAATGTGCTATTGTGATAATTGTTAAACAAGTGATGAAATTGAATCCTGCCTTCAAGTAGCGTAGTTTTGTGAAAATTAAGATTTTATGTAGGACCGCTCTACAATGTCGGTACATATATACGCCTTCCCGTTGACAATAAATCGATGACAATAAACGGAGTAATAACAAAGAAACCTTATATACCCATTGCTACAGTCATGAATGAAAAGTTTAATTTTTAACATCTTCAATCAAATAATGCTAAAATTATTATAAATTAGTGCAGTCAATTTAAGAAAAATATCTAGAAAAAATATTTCAATAGATTTTTTCCCTTGGCTTTATTGCTCTAACGGTTAGAGCAATAAAGCCAGGGGAGGAGGATCTAGTGGGAATCTGGATTGACGTCATTCGATGACGTCAAGCAAGCCCGTGCCAAAAGTGCGCAGGACCCCACACCCATACCAATCTCAGCTCCCCCAACTATCACAAATACAATAACCTTTCTCAACGAATATCCACTCTTTCGTGCTGTTTATCATTTAAATTTTCCATTTTCTCTCCCTTTCAATTTTTCACCAATATATAAAAGCTATTATTCTAACCCTGAAAGATCGATGTAAAGAGAGTTTTAAAATAGCATGATTTGAAGAGCTTTGGAGCTAAACCGAATATATCCATTTCTATGAAAACGTGTATAAGTGGCAGTTATCGGTTAATTTCTTAATATACAGCATATAAACTGGACAACTTTGACGATTGGACAATTAATAATGAAATATTATTTACTTGTTTCTCTATTCAAAGCTGCTTAATTTGTGTAATATTAATTTTAACAAATCGGTTGATAATCGCCACTGATACACGTTTTCATAAAAATTAATTTCTTCGATTTTGATGAAAATCATTTAATTTTAAGTGTACCGTGGGGAAAGCTTGCATCGTTGTTCTTTCTCAACAGATTTGGATTTTCGTTACAATTTCTGGCGCGCGCTTATAAAATATTCCATGCATCGGTATAGACTATATAACGCGCAATCTAATTACGCGCGCGTGTGAGCGTGTGTGAGTAAAGTACCTTGTATCTCACTTATAACATCATGTAAACTACATCAGTTGCAAATTAGCATTGAAGGAAGGCCAGAAGCAATGGAGTTAAATTTCTACCATACAATTTAGTGATTTTCTTATCTAATTATTAGCAACGCTTTATACTGCTCGTACATTATTTCCAATGACACACATTATTTCGTCACTAATCATGTTTCACGAGGCATATTTCTTTTTGCTCACTCATCTGTTTCTTCTTCGTCCGTAGATTCGCTGAGTTGGGGTTCCGTGTATCCCTGACTTGTCCGTTGACGTCCAGAAAATTATTATTATTATTATCGTTTTGATAAGCGCAACGTTATACAGGGTGAGGCTTATAAGATGTCCCGCGGAGCAGAGAAGCTTGAGAACGTTTACCTCTCCAACTATAATAAATAGACATTTTTTCATAGTAAATTTTAGAAAGTCAATTAAATTTCTATTCAATGAACTCTTATAAAAAGAAAGACATTTATTGTAATTACGCGGAAGTTATATAAATTTTTATATACGAAATCTGAGGTACTTCTTAAGTACCTCACCCTGTAGATGTAATATTTTCATTCTTACGAAAAACACCTCAGAAGCAAAATTCAATGTTACTGATTAACCAACAGAAAATTTGTTTTGTAACATCGGGAGACACGATAGTGTCTCGACGTTTAAATTTCTGGATCGATTACATCGATTGATTTTAAATTTTTAAACTAATATTAAAGATTTTAACGCGCGCGCGACAAGTAAGAGCGGAATTAAGATTTTATTTTTTAATTAAATTAATTATTTATATTTGTACTGCATATCGAATATACTATATTTGTGACAAGTTTCTATTTCAGTACCTTTATTTGCGTTCTACTAAAATAGGATGATAAAAATAGTAAAAGCGCATGAAAAAGAAACGAAAGACGTCACTATGCTCCTTATTTTTCGATAAAGTGAAATAAACCGCGTAAAAGTTTTAAAGAAGTATTTTACGAGGAGAAGATATAATCAGAGCGACAGATGAACAAGATAAGCTGTTCAAATACCAAAGACGGAACTGAAAAAATATTTTTGCACAAGTTTATCATCATCCCCATAACAAAAGGCAGCGATAAATTTGACGATTAAATCTATATAATTAGCTTGACAGATCTGTCGAAAAAGCGGAAGTTCAATAGGTCAGAGTTCTAGTCCCTAGATAGGAGAACGAAGATATTCCCATAAATATTTACCTAGAAATTCGAAACAATCTCTTTCTTCAATTCACCCTACTGTTCTGTTTTTATAAAGATGTAGTTTTAAAAAATATCGTAAAAACTAACATGTTCCATACTCCTTTCTTTCTTTTCTCAAAATTAAGGCCCTGATTAGTCAATTATTGTTTTCATACATCACATGCTCTGTTTGTATTATTAGTCGTGAATGAAATTGAAAAAAGTACTGTGCTAATCATGACGCACCGGATCGTCAGATTGTACAGATATTTATGGCAAAGCGCCGAAAATACGTCGATGAAAGGAACCTAATGACGCGTTCGAGCAAAGAAGCAAGGTCAGCTGTAAATGTTACCTGATAATATCACTCAATGTCTAGCAGAACTTACACAATGATCGAGTTAATAATTTACCTCTGTCTCTAAAACTTTGTTGCTTATAGCCAGGAAGGTCTAAAGATGTAACACGATCATTATATTTAACACAAGTACCTACATGCCCATAAACTTTTCAGCCGGAACGAGAGAGCTCGACTTTGAGATAACGCAGCTAATATTTTGCAGGAAGAATAATCCTCGAATTACGTCATGTTTTCCTCTGCATTCTTTAAATGAAAATTTATCACTGACATGAGTGTTGAGGTTTTCACAATTGTTTTCTTGTACGTGGCTCATTCTTAGTGTTTTTATATTTAAGATTTTTTTTATTTGTTTGTAAAAAGAAAGCATTCGTACGCTAGCCGCTGCATCAAAGATAAATTGGACTAATGAAATTCTAATGCGAGAATTCGGCGGAGGAGGGAGGGGGGGGGGCAGTAGACTTTTTCTGACGGATCGATTATTGTACTTGTAAAGTACGGAGGTAAATACGGCAGGACGACCTAAAACCGACCTACGACAAGTGCCTTACTCCGACATTGGATCAACGATAAAACACGAAAAAGAATTGGTATCGTTTTTGCCTAAACTATTGCACATAAGAACGTGTGGTACCACGTGTATATACGTAAGCATACACGATATATGTCGTGGTACTCTACCATTGACGTCAACATTCGAAAAGAAACAATCAGCTCTTGCTTGGCTACAGTAGGTATGAATTACCAGTCATCCTCGATCGAAGAACCTATTCCACGATATATGATAATAATAACGAAAAAGTAGAAAAAACTTGGTGGATTATCTGTAGCAATGGTCATTAGCTATATACATATAGCAATATCAAAGAAAGGACATGCTCCTGCTATCGTATTAGTTTAGGACCATAAACACTCCCTATATTGCAAACTTCACTTTGACCTTTCAGCTCTATCCACGAAATGGACGCGCTCTACCATATATAAGTATAACAAATCCTACGCTGACAAAAGGTCGCAGTAGTACGTACAAAGCTTTTTACCTACATTCGAGAAAATGTTACTCGAGAGCAGAGAAATTAAAAGGGGTTGAGAGAGGCGAATACAATTCACAAACGAGTGCTAAAAATGTTACTAAACGTCGAGAATCTTGTATAATCAGGACCCGCTATGATAGGAAACACGGAATCGCGCTTAGGTAAAAATAATTGAGAGTCGTAGTTATAAAGTGCACGAAAGATTGTAGAGAAAACTCTTCGTCTAATTGCCATATAAGCTCAGCAAAATTTGGTCTAAGCAATCTGGCTTATATTTGGACAAGGAGAACTATGAAAGCAACCTCCTTCTATCAGTTAATAACATGAAATCGGCTAAAATGTGCGAAAATAGGTACACGTAACGTAAGGGAGCTATTCCAAGAAGTTCGTGGATATATGTCTGCAAAATAGGAAATGTGAAAAAGGCCCTTTTGTACGGGGGTGACGTAAAGAAATGGTCGAAAAATCTGCTTTGACGTAGAAAAATCCGTCTGTTTGCCGTGCAATTACATCGAGAAACAATTAACGACTCTTGGTATACGTGGGTTGACGTCAATTGTCGAAGATAACATGCGCACGTGTATACGCGGAGAATCTTGTTGGAGTGGGAAATTTGGTGGATGGAGAGGGAACGAGGAGGGATTGAAGGGGAAGAAAGATGTGGTTTAGCTCTCTCTCTTGTAGTAAGAGACCGGGTAGACGTGGCGGTGGCGGATAGTTGTAACTTAGGACTTGGTTGTGCGAGAGCACGAGCAGAGGGGAAACTAGGGGAATCTGTCGGAGAGTGGAGGGAGGGGGGTAAGAATGGACCGATGACGCTCGAACGTTACGTGGCGTTGGTAGGGCGTAGATGAAGGGGCAGAGGGGTAGTTGGTAAGATGGGTAGTGGGGGAGGTTTATCGAGGCCTAGGGGGGAGAAGAAACGTCAGGGAGCGAGGGAATACTCGAGGGCGCCGACACCACTGGGGGTAGCAAAATGGCCGACGGTCAGTCGGTATCGAACCGTCGTACCATCCGTGTCTATCACGGTTTACCAGGAACGTTCCGAGGAACCGATCCACCAAGTCCATCCTCGATATTTTCTTTCGATTCTCAGATGGCTGCCGATTCTCGGTCTTTCCTGCCAATCGTTACCGGCAGTAAAACTCTTCCCACCTCCCAGAGCCGGCTCCCCGGTTAAAGTAAGTGTCAAGGAACTTGAATTCGGCACGGTTCGATATTTCGTACACCAAGTGCCTATTATACGTGTGTTAAATGCATCTTTATAAAGTACTCAGATTTATCTCTCTTGCACCTTTCAATGCTGATCCACTGGAAATTATATCTTATCGAACGCTACGATTGATTAAGATTTTATAGTGTAGTAGTAAATGACTGACGTCAGAGAGATGAGCGCCTATTGTGCTAACTTGTGTATACTTTTTTAACAATATATCTAAATTTTTCCTACCCTTCGTAAATATAAGGGTGGTATAAAAGGTCCCTTCTTTACTCTTATTTATATTTTTTATATTTTGTATTCAATTTATTTCCACTTGCACACATTTAATGTACAGTTTTCATTAATAATAAAAGATTTATATATTTTAAATATTATAAAAGAATTTGGTTACATTATTTTTTGTTGGCAAAAATAAAAACTAGAATACTCACATTGACTGAATTGTATAGTTCCTACTATGTATAACTATATAAGTAAGAGATATAGAAAGAACAAAAACAATTTTTAAAATCAACTTTTATAGTGAATTTTATTTTTCAGATTACTGTAACTGAAATTTATCATTTAACAAATACAAAAAAGTATTATTAACTACCGAGCCAAAGGAATTTAAGATTAAACCATGGATAGTGTTACGCAAGGCAAAAAACAAATCCGTGTTGGATTTTATGACATAGAAGGCACAATTGGAAAAGGAAATTTTGCAGTTGTAAAGCTAGCCAGACATCGAATTACTAAAACTGAGGTAAATATTATTATTAGCTTTATTTAAAAAAATTATTAATGAACCTCTTCACCCTGCTTATAATAAAGTTTTGATTTGAAAATTTTTAGGTAGCCATTAAAATAATTGATAAGACTCAGTTGGATTCAACTAATCTTCAAAAAGTCTATAGAGAAGTTGAAATTATGAAACAACTGGAACATCCACATATTGTCAAATTATATCAAGTTATGGAGACAAAGAACATGATATATATGGTAAATGAAAATGAAAAAAATGATTACTAATGCTTAAAGTAATGTTGCATTATATCTGTTAAAATTAAATTTTTTGTTTAGGTTTGTGAATATGCAAATAAAGGAGAAATATTTGATTATATTGCACGTTATGGAAGAATGGGAGAGCCAAGAGCTCGTGCAACTTTTGCTCAAATACTCTCTGCTGTTGAATATTGTCATGCAACAGGTGTAGCACATCGTGATCTCAAAGCTGAAAATTTATTGTTAGATTCCCAAATGAATGTGAAGATCGCTGACTTTGGTTTCAGCAATAGGTTTTCACCAGGCGAAAGACTGAGTACCTGGTGTGGTAGTCCACCCTATGCTGCTCCAGAAGTGTTCAAAGGAAAACATTATGCTGGTCCAGAAATTGATGTTTGGGTAAATATTTTATTGTCTTTTAATTTAATTTAGGAGTATTTCTGATTTTGTTTATGAATATTAATTTATTTACAGAGTTTAGGTGTTGTATTATACGTACTTGTTTGTGGTGCACTGCCCTTTGATGGATCTACTCTACAATCATTGAGAGATCGTGTTTTAAGTGGACGATTTCGTATTCCGTATTTTATGAGTACAGGTAAAGTTATTATTTGAATATGAGCCTTTTTTCTTTATCTCAATAAACAAATATATTTTTTGTCCAGATTGTGAAAGCCTCATTCGAAAAATGTTAGTGTTAGAGCCTGCCAAAAGATATACTATTCCACAAATAAAGAGGCACAGATGGATGGCAGGGTCAGTTGATACTATATGCTCAGCCATCACATTGAGAGCATCTCCTTCCATTCAAGAACCAAACGAACAAATTCTTAGACTTATGCATAGTTTAGGAATAGATATCAGTCGTACAAGAGAGGTAAGTTTTAAGCAAATATATGAAATCATTATACATTCAATAAATTTAAGTATGTATATATATATATAAGAATGTATGCCATTTATTTGCAGTCATTAAGAAATAGCAGCTATGATCATCATGCTGCAATATACTTTCTACTACTAGAGAGACTAAAACAGCACCGCATTAGTAACTCAACGAATAATACTTGTTGGTCTTCTGTTACAAGGACAAAAGAAGATAAATATAAATCAAGGTAGATATCAATTCTAGAAAAAAAAATCAGTCAACAAAATACGGTACTTTACTTCCAATCCTGCCAGTCAAAGATTAGGAATCGGGCGCTAATATTAATTTCTTTTCCAGCGATAGCTTAGTTGGACATTATTGACGGGTGTAGCATGAAAATGGAGTTTTTTGTGGCAGGTTGGATTGGAAGCAAGTTGCTATAACTTTAATTTTGGTAAATTTTTATTTCAGTCTTTTACAATTCTTAATTTTATTATAAGTTGTTTTGTTTTCTTTTTTTCAACTCTTCATTACTTTTTTTTAATACTTTTCCTTAATAAATTGATACTCAATCACCAATTAACATCGTCATTAGAAGCTAACTGCTTATTATTTTTTCAGTCCTTGCATTCTTTGTAAGAGAATAGATGGTTATATATGTAATTTTATTTTAGAATACGCGATGAATCAGGCCGCGGAGGAAAACGATTCAGTTCAACAAGTTCATCGACTGATGAAGGTTGCTGTAGTGCCGACGGCGAACTCGACGAAGGTCCAAGTGGCGATGAACTTAGAGAAGCTCAAATTAAACTAGAAGAGCACAGGCTAGGTTTAGATGAGGATATTAATCAACGGATTGATAGTCAAATTGTCAACAAAAGATTAAGCGACTATCAGCAACAATTGGATAGCTCAATTATAGACTCTATTGATGCTCCTAGCCGAGCTGCATTATTTTTCGCTGGAGGTAGCGGTAGCTCATCATCAGAACTTTTCGAATCCAGTTTTGATTCTGGTTGTCCTCCCGATTATTCTGGAGCTAATTGCTTCACAAGTAGCTTACCTTCTTGCACACCACCACCACCCAAAAGTCCATCTCCTATTACTGGTAGAATATCGAGTGTTTCCCAAAGCCGTAGAGCTTCCGATGGAGGTCCGAGGCTTTTATTTTGTCAACAAGGCGGGGGCGATAGATCTACCAAGCAACGAAGCATACAAGGTATTTATAACAAATCAATCTTTCCAGTTTTAACATGACGTAGTTTCCTCAATACTAATGAAAAATGAAACTTATTGCTACAATGAAATTTTTTAGATTCTGGAAAAGCAAAAGGCCATCTCGACCTTGTTCATCTTAGATCACCATCCACCTCTCCACAAAATCAATCACAATTTAAAATTCGCGGGGATTCAGGTACCCAACTGCAGCTTCTAGTTCAACAGCGAATGTTGCAACAAAAACGAAATTTATATCACAAGCATAGAAGTGGAGGTAGTCCAACGCTAATTCCAATTTCCACGAGCTCTGTCAACAGACGAACTGAACATGTCCCACGACAGGATAGTTACAAACTGGCACAACGAACGCAGATCTTGCCGCCTTTATCTCAGGGAAATGTGGACGTTGATTTTGATAGGGAAAGAAAACAAGAAGAAGAAAGATGGAAAAGTTTGCCATCAAGACTGGCAACAGATTGCCAATTGGCTGAACGAACATTATTATGGAGTCAACAGGTAATTTCATAACTATGACTGAAATTCAACTGCAATGCTGTAAAAATACCTGTTATACAAAATTTATTGATCTCAAATGGGCCATTTTTTGCAAAAAACTGTACCAAGTGTATTTTGAAAAAATTGATGAGATTAATTTACTTGTAATTGTATTCAGTAGAGGCAGTAGTTGGCGATTGTTGGATGTTTCTTACTAAAGTCTTACCACCTATACCACCATTAGTTTAAAAATGGTGGGGTAAAATAATAGGCAATAACATATGTCGCTTACTCAATTTGCCTTTGCTGAATATGATAAGTATAAGAATTACCTAATGTCAAGCTTTCCTAAGAGTAATGAAAATTATTACGAATTTGGTCATTTTAATGCTTAACTAAAAATGAAAACGCTCCGTCGACTTTTTTCAAAAAATTGCTGAAATTGGCTCCAAGTCATAACTTTTTATTTATGATTTAGTAAATATAGATATAATTCTACGCACTATATGTCTGAACAAAGCTTAAGAGTCAATGAAAAATGTTTTTGTTAATTTATTATACGCATTATGTACTGATATATTTTAGTATTTATAATTTGTAATATTAGTACCTGTGACGTCTTAGCACTATTTATTTGCTAGCAAATAAACAATTATTTTTCTTTAATTTGCTTACTTTTTTAATTTATTTGCCTTCGCCCCTACACGCACAGATTTCTTCGAAAAATGGACAATTACTTCACTGCTGCATCAATATAATGATGGTAAATTTAATTTAATATAATTTTCTTACATGTGCGTTTTCTGTTAAAATTGCTTCTTAAAAGTCTGTTGTTAATCTTAATTGTACGCATATTTTCGTTGTATTTGTGGGAATTCAATAAGTAATTAGAATGTGAATTCAGGTAACATTGGGTGGTGCATCTTACTTACCACCTGGAAGTGTTGGGGGATTTTTATGGCCAACTGGAAGCAACCCTCATTCAACAATTTTTGAAAATGCAGGAGATCCAATGGAATGAATCTCTTTTTATAGCACTTAATTTTGTAATTTTTAGCCCTTGTATCTAGATTATTAATTAATCTAAAAATACATTTTCGACTTTTAGTTTATTTACAAAATAGCAATATTCGGCCATTTGAAATTAATAAGATCAGATATTCAATTTTCTAGTTTCAAAGGCTGAAAATTTCATACTAGTTGGATGGTACATACATATTGCTTAATGTCAAAGAATATGTTCTATAAATGGTCTAAATAACGAGAAATAGAATTCGAATCGTGACATTTTTAAATTGTTATTAAAAATTGTTATCGGGGTCAATCTTTGTCACAAAGCAAAATGTAAACCCGCCTTATTACACGACTGAATGTGTCAATCAGTCAAATATCCAATTATATCATAGACTGATAATTAAAATTATTAAAAACACCAAAGTCATTTTGATAAGCAAGTGGCATAATTCTTGTCCCAGGAACAAGGAAATAAATTCAAGCGAATCACAGCTTTGAATAGTTGTATTCTTAATTTTAAATCCTCGATTTAATTTTTATAAATACTTTTATATTACAATATACTTCACCGACTTTTTACAGCGATTAATACAATTGATATTTACTACTGGCAATGAGCGACTAACAAAATAGACATGCTCAATTTGAAAATATAGTATTAAAAATATACTAATGTAATAGAAAATATATTAGAGGTTTGGATAAATTGACTGAGAAAAGAAAGACTTAAACCTTTTGCAAGCTTTATGCCACTCAGCTTTTTTAACTTTAATTAATTGAAGAGTGGAAACAAATTAAAAACTATAAACACTAAATACAATTTTTCTTATCCTTTTAAATGATGGTTGAGAAGATATTTACTAGAATTTAATGTAAAAAATGAGATTTTTATTATATCTTTCCACTCTTCACATAAAAATCATGTCTATTAGGAAATAATATAACAATAACAATAATAGTATATATAAATTATAGTATGTAGTAGGTAGAATAAGTGCTGCATTCTGCTAAAATGTTAATAAAAAACTGTTTAATTTGCAATAAGACAACCAATTTTTTCATCTTTGGTTGATTTGTGTTGCTTTACAATTCTGTTTCATGAGCTGTATAATTGGTTACATATTACTATTAAATGAATAAACGAAAAACTGTATTAAAGCTTGTACATTGTGATATTTGAATACAGCACTTTTGAAATCAATTATATTATACATTTCTTAGGCTGTAGTTTGTAGGAAGCAATACCAGCCGCGCACAATTGACAACGATTTTACTATTCAAATTTTCTGCGATTTTTTATTCAACAAAAAATAATCAAATTTCTCTAAAAATGTTTTTATAAGTCAAACAATAGACTCTAAGTTAGCCTAAACAAGCAAAAACTTGTTATTCCTAAGCATTGGGACAATATAATTAACACTCTCAGGAATTGAAATCAAGTTGGACATCTTTACAAACTACAAATTCATATTTGTCTACTAAGGAATAAAAAGTTTTTTTGCAATTAATTGTAGAGATTATTTGTATGTTTTATCCTGTTTATTTAAACAATAATAAATTCTTTTCACTGATTCTTCAAAATTCAGTATTTTTTCTAATTAAAAGTTAAATTTTTTACAATGTAATTTCCTAATATATTTTATAGGTATACTCTACAGTAACTATTCATTATTAATCAAACTTAACATATTGAAGGTGAGTAAAACCAACTCAATTAAGATATATATGCTGTATTATAAATTACATAGAATATAGCATTTCCCATTTAATAGGAGTTGATTTTGCTTTTCCTAAGTTAATTCCTACATTTAATTTAACATCAATCTATAGTATATGTTAATTTAGAATAGAGATAAAGAATCTAAGTTAAATATTATCATGAATAGTTACTTTGTATATCTGTTCAACTATTGCAAAAATTAAATGTGTGCATATAAAATGTAGTCAATAAAAATTTAAGTTAAGCAATTTTCTATTCTTGAATAAAAACATTATTTCACTTTACAATCATTAATATAGAGTAATCAACTATTCATGTAATGGAGAAACTGATTTCTGCAGAAAAATATCACTACCTGTTTTTCTTGCTAAAATTTTTGCTTCTTCAGGAGTAAGCTTTTCATTTTCACTTGGTTTTAAAGGATTATCATTACAATCTAATTCCCCTTTTTCAAAATCTTCCTTAATTTTATCAGCATATATATTATGAAATAAATCATAAGCTGTAAATTCAGAAACTTCTATATCATCTACTTGATATGAAACATACGGTTTTAACTCAAATCCTTCAAGATTTGGAACAATTAATTCAGGTATCATTTCTGGTATTATTTTAAATTGATCTCCAACATAATATCCAATATCCCTAACGCCTCTTTCTACAACAAAATTAAACAATGATTAGCATTTAATGACATATATATAACTATATGCATTACTATATCATTACATACTATCTATCGGTATATCACAATCTTTGTTAGTTCTTTGTTCTTCTTTAAATTGTAAACTTCCCCTTTTATTGTAGAACAAAAATTTATTAAAATTTCTTTTTCCATATCGATTACATGTGGTAGAAATACCTCTTTTTAAAATAATGTATGATGTCATTCTATATTTATAACATAAAAACATAAAATTGCTATTAATAATTATTTAAAACGACAGTATACGTTATTATTTTAATTGCTTAAAATGATTTAAAAGAATCAAACTTTATAGGTTAACTTACATAGTTTATGAATTGAATACTTTTGCCTTGTCTGACAACAGAACTGAAGGCAGGAAAGAAAACCAGCGTCTACCACAGTATGACGTATGTATCGCTGTACCGCACCGGCCACCGCACCGCACCTCCTCCAACGGCTCCAACCACACTCCACTGCACTCCACCCACAGTCCACACTCCACACTCCACACAGGTCTACAGTCTACAGTCTACACTGCTGAGTAGGGCTGAGTAGGGCTAGGGGCGCGCTAGCCGCTAGGGCCGAGGACTGCCAAGTGCCAGACTGGTGTAGTATCTAATATGACTGATCATGAACATAAAATTGCTCATTTTCACCAAAGGAATATCAATTTTTTAAATAAGAGTATTTTGAGCAGATATCGAAAGATACTTTAAAACGGTTTTGTACCAAAAAAATCTCCTCTAATCATGAAGCTAAACAAAATTTTATAATCATGGTGTAAGTCATTTTAAGTAGTACACATTCTTTGTATTTAAAACCGCATGATTAAACAATGAAAATACAAAGCACTTAATACAATTTTCTATTTATATAAATCTTGCATTAAAGGGATATTTGAGGTATAATAAACTTTATATGATTCAGTAATAATAAAATACAATTTAAAAACATAAAATATATAAATATTGTTTATTAGAACTGTATTCACTCTAAGTACACCAACACAAACTATGAAGTGAGGATATGCAACTGTATACATAGACAAAAAAATCTGCTGAAAATGACAAAAGATGTTAAAAGATAACACTAATCATATGCATATGCAATATTACATATTCTCACCTTTATATTACTATTTGGTATATATTGAGTGAATTAATCTTTGAAAAAATATCACACTAGAAATAACTTCACATATTTACATGCATTCACATAGCTGTAATTGAAAATAACTTTAAGTAGTATTTACTGAAGAAATTATAGCTGTACTTTTTATATCTTCAGTACATTTTTTTTATTTTTTATATAAATTGATACTATAGTAACTGTAAAAAGTACAATGCCACTAAATTTTTAAAAATTGCCAAAATTTAAAATAATTGTGATGCTAATTATTTAATTTTTACTGCTTCTATTCTCTTGTCACAATATTGATAATTGTAGTTATAATTTGTTTTCCATTTGGATGATTCTGAAGGTTTAACAAAGGATCTTGCATTTTCTGTTCTAAAAGTTTTGTTAATTCCACTCTTATTCTTTGAAGCAACTGAGCTACCTGTACAAAAAAACATGAATAAATTGATAACTCTATTTAGAAAATGGTGTGTTGATCGATAAGACTTGAATAAATACTTTTACATACCCTATGCGACTCGACTCTAAATAAAATCCACCCATCTTCCAACGACAGAATGAATATTCCATCATGTAACTCTATACGCAATTCATAACTTGAAAATAATAAAAGTGATAAAATTGGTACCATTGATATTTCCTTTATAAAAATTTTACTTGTTTTTATTTTTTCTTGGTATACCAAATATGGACTAGTGAAATAACCAGTGTGAAAATTAACGGACGAAGGATGGATGTTTACATAACCATCATCTTTAGTCCGAAACCTGAGTTCTTCGGGTTTCGGTTGTATTGGAATTGCTCCCTGAGCTTGTACTTGAAATGATTTTTCCGGTGTATAAACCTTAGCAATATTTGGATACAAAGCAGCACATAATAAGCCTTGTAAGAGTTTATAATTTTCATTTTGAACATTCAGCTCGTTACCAGTTACTTCCAAAACTTTATCAAAGCCTATTTGTCGTTTCGGCAAATTAACAGGTACAAAGCCTATAGATACTAGTAGTTCCAAAAATTGGTATTTTATATCAGCCAATGTTTGCAAAGTTCTTACTGATAAATTATTTTGTTCAGCAAAAGCTTGTCCAGCGTAATAACCAGATAACGAGATTTGCTGCCATTTCTTGAAAAAAAGAGTAGACAAATCAGAAAAATTCACTAATTAATTATTTTAACTTACTTTATATGCTTTGAGGACTGTAAGTTGATCAGAGTTGGCAGTACAAAATTCTTTCTTCTTGGCATCAACTTCGTGCCTTTTCTCAAATGGTGAAGTAAAAGGACTTTTGTATGATAAACAAGCTGCAATAGTTAGAGCAGAATCCAAACAACAGAAGATTGCACCAAATAAAATCAACTTCCCAATTCGTACGTTAACAGGCAGAGCTGCTAGATGATGACCAAGGGGTGTTAGCAAACAACTGGAATCAAATGCACCAACATCTTGCAGTCTTCTTTTTGAATTTTTAATATTTTCACTTGTTGGAGGCTCAATCATTTTTCCTTTAAATATAGGGAAAGTTTTAAATTATTTATTATAAACAATTGTTAATACTTATAGTAATTGATTTGTACCTAAAATTTTAGCTACATCTATATTTTTTCCTTGGTATATAAGTTGTATTCTCAATAATAGTGGTTCCAAAGGAATTCTTAAAATCTCAGGAATAGGTTGCGCAGCAAAATGATATTTAAATCTATAAGCAATAAACATTAATGTATACAAAGAAATATATAATTAATATTAAAACTTGAAAATAATATACTAATTAAATATGTATACACTATTTTATTTATACCAACTTGAAAAATGTATACAGATGAATAGAAATTCCCGGCATTACACGTCCTGCGCGCCCTACTCTTTGAAGAGCATTAGCTCGAGATACCCAACATGTTTCTAAACTTTCCATATTTTGATTTGAATTGAATCTAGTTTCTTTCATTTTTCCAGTATCAATAACAAAAACACAGTCATCTATTGTTATAGAAGTTTCTGCTAAATTAGTACTTAATACTATTTTGCGAACACCTTCATTAGTTTTTTTAAATACCAAGTTTTGCTCTTCACTTGACAAACTTGAGTGAAGCGGAATAATAATAAATTTTTTCGATAATTGTGAAAAATACCTATTTTCATTTAATAAATTTTTCATAGCTATTATCTCAGCAAATCCTGGTAAGAAAACCTATTAGAAAATCATAAACTACTTTGTAATAATTTAAATATATAGATTTATATTAAATATATTAAGAAATCTATTAATTACAGAATATGAACTTTACCAAAATTGATCCTGTTTTGGGATACTTATGGTCAGCGAAGACAAGCCATTCTAAAGTTTTTTCAATTAAATCATAATTAATTTTTTCATTGTCCATTATGTATAAATTTTTATATGTTTGTTTAGAGAATCCTGGATATCTACTAATAAGTTGCGCTAATGCTAAATTTTCATCTAAAATTGTGTCTTTTGGAGGATTTTTAACATAACTATCAAAATCTGCTGTTTCTAGCTCAATTTGAAATTGTTCCCAATCTCCTTTTATTTTGCGTGTAAATTTCGAATTTTCTTCAAAAACGTAATTTATTTTTTCAAATATATCCTCTATAAAGAGTTGCTTTACTGGGAAAACTTTTCCTGGAATAGATAATACTGGTGGTTCCCCAAAATATGATGAAAACGCATCAGCTTTAAGGGTTGCGCTCATTAAAATTAATTTTAAATCTTTTCTTTTTGATAATAAATCTTTTAGCAACATCAATAAAAAATCACTGAAAAAGTAAATTGCTTTCAAATGATGGTTATAATATATTTGGTTTTCCATTTTAAAACCACGCGAATATTTCGAAAAGTGAGCCCCACAACGAAAAAAATTTCCGAACAAATTTGTTGAAATCGAAGAGGGACAAAAAATGATTATACTGGTTTCATTTCAAAAAGTAACTTAAAGGTCGCAGGAAAGTCCCATCTTAATATTTTTTAATGTAGTCTATATTTTGTACTGCAGAATTAATATCTGCACACAAAAATACGCAAGTTTCAGAGCGAGATTTTTTTCCTATTCTTGATAGAACGTTCAGAAATTACCACAATTTAAAGTGCTACCTCTCACACTTGGTATGCTCCTTTTTAATAGGTTACTTCTCGCCAGTTAAAATAACATAGCATTATTAATTTGATCTTGGATTGCATCATTAAGGTCAGTTTAAGGACTATTTAATTTTTTCAAATCAAAGGACATAGTTTTGTTTGCAAATTGCTGTACCATAACCCAAGAGCTTTTGAAAGCACTATAAGAACTCATTAATTTCATTTAGTCATCGACGAGACGTTTTTATTTGAAATTATAAGTGAGAGCAATTATCCATATGTGCATGCATGATCACACATATTACTTCAGTAAAATCCACTCTGATATATGCAATTTTAAACTTAAATAATCTTCATATAACTTTCAAATAATCTTTCAATGTCAAATAAGCAACATCATTATGTCACCTTTAAGTTAAACAAACCTTCTTCAAAATATATTTTGTCACATGGCTTTCTTTTCAAAATATTCACATGAGTGTTTTAGTATGGAACACTTAGTATAATTTTAAAATATCACAAGTATACCTTTCTGCACTTCTTTCATGTACTTCATCTACTATAATGTGTGTTATTTCTGTTAGATCTGGATTTACAGATAATCTTTGTAATAAAATTCCTGTTGTACAAAATGTTAACCTAGTTTTATTAGAAATTTTGCTTTCTAATCTAATTTGATATCCAATAGTATTTCCAATATTCTCATCCCTTTCTGCTGCAACTCTTGCTGATACACCAACAGCACTTATCCTTCTGGGCTGAGTGCATATTATACTTATATGCTCCTTACTTTCATTTCTATTTATAATCCAGTCATCCAATATAAATTGTGGTACCTATAAAAAAGTAGATTATTATGAAAATATTATTTCTTTTGCTCTATAATTACAATTTAACTTTCTATATTATACCTGGGTGCTTTTTCCACATCCAGTTTCACCAGATATAATAATTATTTGATTATTACGTAAAGCATCTAAAATTTTATCCATCTCATTCCATGCTGGCAAATTCCGTCTAATTTCTTTCATTTTTTTATATTTTATGTTGTACTGTTTTTCAAAAAATTTAGCTTGTATTAAATCATCTTCCTTAGCTATTTCTTCCCAGGATACGTTACTTCTCTTAATTTTATTTACAGAACCCAATTCATGGTGCGAAGCTCCAAAAATTTTGTCATCTACATATTCAGCAAATAGTGGTTCGCTAGGATCCAAAAATTGTTCTTTACTTTCTTCTAAATATTCCTTTATTTCATATTCATTTTCCAAAAGAGAAATCACAGAAAAAATAGAAGGTATTCCATCTTTTGCAAGGGACAAACATTCATTGTATAACCTTCTCACAATTCTCAGGCAATTAAGTTTTGGATACATCCCATCATTCTTAAAAAAATAAAAAAATGGTGGCTCATATGGGTATCTACAATCTATAAGAATAATATAATCATGAAATCAGTGTAACATAAAATAATAGAATTTAAGGAATTTTATATGTTTAATTATACAATATACCTTCTGTAAACCTTATTTCTAAAGTAAAATATGGATCTTCAGTAACCAATGCTTTTTGGGGTTGTACAGGCTGCTGATGAAGAAACCTGCATTTTGTACCAAACCTACATTTTTTATGAATAAATAGTCTACAAACATCTTTTTCTTCTCTTTTTTGTATTGGCTTAGTATTAATATTGGTACTTTTATTTAATAAGAAATCTAATTTTAACTGAATAGACCAAATTTGATTTTTTATTTTTTCAACAAACATATCACCATAAATTGATTCTAGTGCTTGTTTTTCTTCACTTCTCCTCTCTAATATCTCCTTTTTATCAACATTCTTTAAATCAGCAAGATTTAAAATACTTTCTATTCTATAATATTTACTAAATAAAAGTTCTAATGCTTTCCCTAGATGTCCATTTGTATGCGTTAAAGCTTCCATGCAATGTGAGGAGTGAAAGCTAATAAAATATTTATGTCATTATTAATTATAATATATATATATATAGCTTAATATTATTCCTATTATGCAAGCAAGTGTTACCTATAGCTCTCAAGCTTAGATGTAGCGAATTGCCTTGTAATTTGCTCATGAGTTTTAGGAGTATTATCTTTAGATGAAAAATCTATTATTCCTTTGACAACTAAATTACCTCTCTCTATCCAGTATTGTTTTTCTATATTAGACTTTTTATTTTTATATTCTGATATATCACAAAGCTCAAAATTCTATTAAAAGTAAGAAAATAATTATTAATAAAAAAAATTTGTTAATGTTATTCAAATACTTACAGATCCATAAATATGCTTAAGTGTACTAAACAGTTGCTTTTCAGATTCATCGCTAATTCGTAAAGTTTGTAGCTCGACTTTCAGCTTCGAATGAGGCAGTTGCAAAGTGTCACTTTTTACATGTTTTTGCTTATTTTTCGGAGACTGTCCTTTATTCGATCTATTAGAAAATGTTGATGAAAATTTTGTATGGTTTTAAACAGAAAGAGATTTAATTATTTGCTCATACACATTGCCTGTTTCGTTATTTGTGTCATTTAGAACTATGTCCTTCATCAATTGAATGCTCGCATTATCCATCGTGACTGTTATATTAATTTTTAGAAGCAGTTTAACAAAAAAATAATAGATTTTTCCACACTACTAAATAACAAGCTATAAAAAGCTATAAAATAATAGTTATAGGCCAATCTGGCCAATTCGGCAATGAACAAATGAAAAGAAAAAGAGAGAGAGAGAGTCGGGAAAAAATTTCTGGGAGAGATCAGGATTCAGGAAAGATCGGGTCTGATGGACATGGCAATCATGGCATATTGGCCATATTGGCACACATGGAATCAGGATGGGGACTGGGCTGGGGATTGGGCCGATTGGGGGCCGGAGGGTGCTGTTCAGTCAGAATAATTAGTAGCATTCAGCAAAGACAAATGTTGAGGGAGCGGTGTATGTTATTGGCTATTACTCTTAGATCCTATAATTTTATCCAATAGAAGTAGAAGTTTAAAAAGAAATCTGGTAACGTTACTGAGCTGCTACCTCTGCTGTGCTAATGTGGCTGCGAGAGTACTATGTATATGTACATACAATGTATGTTACGTAAAATATAGGTTTTCACATGGAGGTACGAAGTATGTATGTACCATTGTGTTGGTGTGCACGGTTAGGCTCCGCTGTTAGGAAAAGCTGCAATTGGTAGTTAACACACTTGACACGGCCGGCCGGTTGGTATCACTTGGGGATGCGCGATATATTGCGCGGGCGCAACTCGCAATCAGTGTCGTTAAATTGCGTCTGTTTGCGTCATTTTTGTATTTTTTAAAATTCACGTTTTCTTTGGCACATGCAGTTCTAATCGTTGTAATGTAATATTTATTTAGGAGATATAATTACCCCGTACAATCGAAACATGGACGAATTTATGCTAGGGTACAGAGAAGTTATTCCTGATCAAACATTGCCAGAAGAATGGAAATCTATTGTTTTAAATATAGGTTAGTTAATATAACCTATAAAATGAACCGGCAAAAATTAATTTAGTTGGTATTATAATATGATAATGAAGGAAGAATTTTTACATACAAATAAAATTTCTATAAGTATATCCTTATTTGATTTTTTTTAATTTCATGATGTTATTTTTTTATCCTAGGGGGAAGCCAAAGCACTTTGCAAGACATAAAAGTGCCAGAGATAGCTGGTGGTTATTCATATAAAGATAATTCCAGACATTTCACGCGTAATCGCTTTATATACTGGAGGATCTCTCATGATATTTTGGAACTTGTAGAATGCAGTCTAGATATTAATCTTGCTCATTGCAGAGTAAGGTATAAATTTACTGATACACCCATTCTCGATGGAATTTCAATACATGAGACTGCTAATTCTGTGATAATATTAGTGGCAACAGTTTCCAGTGTTCATAAGTTATGTTTCTCCCATCCAGATAAAATACACAAACAGGTATTTACTTTTTAATTATTGAATTAAGAGATAGCATTATTTATATTTTATAAATAAAAGGAAATCTTTCATTAGGAGCATCTATTGAGCTCTCATGCAGATCTTAATATTCATTCAATATTTAGCGAAGCCTGTTTGCAAACTGCAAGAGATCCTCAATCATTTCATGTTTTTGCCAGTGCTGGTACTACCAGTAAGTAAAAGAATACCATCAATAAAATGTGTGTGTCTAACAATTATTTTTTATTATATTTGTTTGTTTTGTGGAAGATTCTCCAGTGCCTCACGCAGCAGCATCTTGGCTTACACCAGGTCAAGAAGAAGCATTATTTGCTCTTGCTTACAATTCTGGCAGTATATTGATTTTACGACTAGATACAGTTACTGGGCAAGTTAACTCAACTGAGTTGAAACAAGATTCAATTGTACCACGTTTTTTGAGTGGAATAGCAACTGCTTTTAGAGGTCGCAATTCAGAAGGACATGTAGCATTATCTATGGCAATGCATACTTTTTGCAATGAAACATATCTTTTTGCTTTATGCCGCGAAGGAAATGTTAAAATGTGGTCTTGCAATAAATCACAATGTATTGCTGTAACGGATGTTGCAATTGATCCTTATATTGCATCTAAGGGAATTCAAGGGCATATGTTAAGAAAAAATGTATGTAATAGTAATGAATTATATTTAGCAACTTTTTTAAAATTCAGCAAAGGATGTGAATTCAGCATTCTTAAACCAGTTCAAGAAAATGGTATTGCTAAATTCATTAGATTGTGCACATTGTTTGCTCCTGATGTAAGTAACACCAAAGCTTAGAAAGTTTTATTTTTTATGTTCACTAGTTTAATATATTTATGCTTTTAATTATGCAATAGCAACATCTGGTAGATTTTTCACTTACATCTTCAAGACTGTGGGCTGTGTGGAGGACTACAGATATGGATACTGTCGCAGTTACTCATGCACTATTACCTATTAATACAGTGAATACAAATTCTGAATGGCAGACAGCTATATTGGAGCAACCCCCAGACAGAGATTATATTATCACTGATCCAGACACAGATCCAAGAGAAGCATACATTAACTATATTTTTCATCCTGGACAATTTTCATTAAATGATATTACAAAAGCATTGAGTATTTATAGAAGAAAGAATCTTATTTCTGATGTAACCCTATCACCAGCTGTTCTCAAAGAAAGAGTTTGTACAGTAGTTCAGGCTGAGATACAAGCTGAAGTAATGGATTATGAACTTATGGATGAAGATTATTTGGAAATTGCTAATCGTTGTTGGTCCAGGTTTTACTCATGTGTTATTCAATATCATGCTAATGGAGCTAGACCAGTTGGCTTATTATTGTTACCAAGTGTTTATGGTGCTGTATTGCTTAAGAAGTCCTCATTTTCAATTCTGCGGCCAATGGAAGCATTGGAGCATTTAATGCTCTGCAATGATAAGTCATACATTTCGCGTTTTAAAACTACTCCTGTTTTATCACAAGACGAGGACATATGTCAGGATTTGATTACATTAATGTCAGCACTAGTAATGCTAGAAGAACAAATATCAGAAGATTTAAAAACTGGTATTGAAAAGGAATTATATCGCTTGAAACGCCCTGATAATATAATTTGTGATTTATTTGTAAAACACTTATTAGAATCAGATGATCCAGTAAGTTATTACAAAATATAGTATTCTGCAATTACTAATATTATTGTATGTATACGTTTTATAAAATTTTTTTTAATTTTAGTTAACAGAATTCGATTTTCAATCTGATTTAAAGCAGAAATTAGCTAATATAAAGGATATATCAAGTGCTATGGCTATGCTTTTAGAAGCATTAACATATGATTTGGGTCAGCCACATAAATTACAATTAAATGACGGACACGATGCTTCTAAAATTCTACTGAATGTTAGTCATTTATTTGGCAGCCAGCTTGGCATATCGACTATTACAGAAAGCATAGCGCAGATAACGCTTTTACGTTTTTCTATATGCAGAGATTTATTGATTTTACAACAAATTGTGTTGTATCATCCAGAAATTTTTGATTCTAACTCCTTACATTTTATAATGTCTTCTTTGGTTCCAAGAACAGTTGTACTAACACAAGCATATTACGTAGTTATGTGGCTCTGTGACTCTACAGCAACATTTACTCCATCACAATCTTTGCTGTAAGTTTACTTTCAAATTGTTAACTGTTTTAACTCCTATTTTTAACTTTATATTTTAATATTATTATAGTGAATCAAGTGCTCAAAGATTAAGTATCCTGAAGTTTAATGAATCGCGAGCTACAATAGGCCAGAGACAGCATAGATCTCTATCTGTTTTGGAACTGTTTGTGCAAAGTGCTGGGGCCAAACATGCACACAGGCTGATTGCTCAAACAAATGTAGATGTCAATGGATTAATACCTTGGCATTATGGGATGCTTACACATGTTACACTTATAGCACAACTTGTGTATCCTTTTCAAATATGAATTTTATAGAATAGTAACATCTATGTACAGGACTTGCTTGTTAAAAAATTTCATGGTGCATTGATGGAAGAAGATATTTATTTGAGTAGCTGTAAGAGATATGTAATTTTTACATAAGACCTTTTCAAAACTTACTATTTAAATTTGTATAGGTCTTATGGATAATTTAATTGAAATATCTCGAATAGTTACAGAGATAACTGCTTTTTCAGTTGAATGCTTTAGGATATGTGCCATTCCTTACATAAACAAAAAATTATATTTTATCGATAAAAGAATTTGTAAAATATTTGCTTACTATACATGTATAGATGGCCGATTTCAAGCAACTTTATTTTTCCAGAGTGGTTATTATCTAGTTTCCAATTTTTACTCGTTCAAGAATATGTAAGACTTCTTAGCACTTGGTGTGAATGGAACAGTGCATCACGAACGTTTATTCTAGCAATCGCATTACTCGAAATGGGAGAAACACATAAAGCCTGTGACAACTTTTTACGAGCATCGAATGGAATTACAAAAGACAATTTTCTAGCTGATACTTTGCTTGGACCTGACGTATCATCAGAAAACAATGCCTTGATACAATATTATCTTAAAGTCATTAAATTATTTGAGGAACACAATGCCGCTGATTGCATTATTGAAATAGCTGAGACCGCAATTGTCGTAGCTGATAAAGATGATCCTAATCTACCTATGCTTCATTCAATCGTATTTACCCAACACTTAAATTTAGGGCACCATGCTGAAGCATATAATTGGCTAAATTCAAATCCAGATGGTGCTCGGAAAGTAGATTGTTTACGATTGCTAGTTGTTACAATGTTCGAACGCAAAAAGCTATTAGACCTAGTCACTTTTCCATATGTAGATATGTATGAAGACCTAGAAAGAATAGTTGAAGGTCGTGCCAGAAGCGTTGATTTAATGGAAAATAATTATTACAACTTTTTATACAGCTTTCATATTAACAAAGGAAACAAGCGAAAAGGTGATTTTTATTCTCTATTTTCTTATTATTTTTTTCTGTTAAGACAACAATAATTGACATCTTAATTATATTTTAGCTGCATCGGTTATGTACGAGCAAGCTATGAGGTTGAGTCAAGAATCGCATTCTGAACCGATCATACTAAAGCAGGCACAATGTTTATTAGCTTGTATTAATACATTGTATTTAGTTAGTGAAAAATACAGATGGATTGTAAAGCCTATAATCGATCAAAGCTCCCCTTACGATTTAAATCCAATGAAAAAGAGAAGCATAGATGGGAAAGAAATTTTACATTACAAAATTAAAAAACAAATAGAAGTATTAGAGCTAGAAGATATACAAAAAGAATATTACATAGTAGATTCAAAACTAAAACTTTCCAAATTGTATCCAGAAAAGCACGTCATTGCTTATGCTGGTTAGTATATACCCTCTTTTATAATTTAATTTGATTAAATTTTTACGAAAATTCTTGTAAAATTTATATTTTAGGGCCATCTGAACTCGTTGTTTTGTTATCAAGTGCTGGCTTATATACCACAGCTTTGCATTTATGTGATAAATTTAAATTGAATAAAAGCCCTATTTTAGAGAGTCTGGCTTTTCAGTGCATAATGTTAAGTCAGCATGAAAAAGCCGATTGCTCCCGATGGGATTGGCTTAGTCAAAATGATATTTTCGGTAACATTTTTGATAAATATATTCTTAATATTTATTATGATTGTTTAAAGGAATAACTTTTCAATTATCTGATTAGATATAGGAATAACCAATTCTAATGTTACAAATAGTACATGGAAATTATTGGAGTATCTAACACTACACCACGAAAAAGAAGGACAGACAGAACTTCACAAAATAGTGGCAAAGAAATTACTCCAATCCGCAGCATTTTTACCACAGTGGCTATTAATGTCCTATAAGGTACATTTACAAATTGTACTTGTTACATTAAATAAGGCAACATATTTTTTTATGTAAAGATATTAACGTAAAATTGTACATTTGTAGCAGCGAAATGCAGCAGAATTACTGAGAATTATGCTAAAAGCAGGTCGTATCTTGGAAGCAAGCGAATTTGCGGTAGATTACGTGAAATCAGTACTAGGTACAGGAAAAAATAATTCTAGTATTGAAAATATTTTAGTAGCTACTGCTCCACCAGTTTGTCTTCCAATTAATACATTAGAGGTTCTTTTATTTGAATTGGAATGTGCTAGTAAAGAGGATAGTATCTTTATCGAAGTAAGTTTTTCTTAAATTTTAATAAGAACTAAGGGTCTTTTGCTCCAAATTCTTGGTATTTGTTTGTTTCTTATAGATCACAAGTCCTAGAAATATTATTGAAATATGATCTTCACAAAAATAAAATACCAAGAGGTTGAGCAAAAACCGGAGCAATCCTTTGTAAACAAGGACAATTTGAATGTTTAATAATATCATTGTATTTAATTTATAGAACTATCAAGAATTAAAGAAGACCATGGATAAGTACGTTGAAACTGTAATTAGGGTGTCGGAAGATATGATTCAAAATAAGATGATAAAAAGTAAAATAAGTTTCGAAGGCATGTCTTATTAAAACTTAAAAAAAAGTCAGTAATTCGTTGAGTATCATGTAAATATATATCATAATAATTAAATATAAGACTATCCGGCTTTGTACACAAAAATGTCCACTCTTTACTATACATGTATATTTAATTTGAAAGCGTAATTTGCTCAAAACAGTAATTTTGGCAAAACATTTTGCCTATGTATGGCCTTAGTATGTAACACTGATTTAGCAACTATTTATTTTTGTTTGAAAAACTTTGAAAACTTAACTGCCACTGTTGTGTATTCTCTATAGATAATGTCATTTTTATTATTATAATTAATACTTGTATTTTAATACACAGTAACAATAACCTGAACGATTTTTTAATTATGAACCAGAAGAGATGTAACAGAAACAATATATGGTTTAATTTTTAAGGTAATCGCGTGTTTAAAATTATTTAAAATAAAAAAGCAAACAGTACAAGTTATTGGAGGATAAAAAGTCAATTTAAATGATGATTATTGGTAAAAATAGGTATGAGAAAAAGACGTAAGGAAGGAGCAAGAGAAAGAGAGTGAATTTGAATGATGTTGCGGGCGTCGTTTCGGTATAAGTTGGTGTTGCGCCGGCGTCAGCATTGGTGTCAAGATAACCGTCCATTGGTCGTCTCGAGGGGTTGGGGAGAGTGGGAGGGGTGCAACGAACCCTCTCGGCTCGGCTCGAGTCTACGGAGCGCGGAGTTGTGTTCGAATCATGGCGACACCCGACCCCGTAGACCCAGCCACTCTAGAGATTAAGACCCGTAGCATAGAACAGACACTGCTCCCACTTGTGAAGCAGGTAAGAACACTATCTCCGAAAAACCCATCAGAATATCAATTTCTACACTTTCCTCTCTCCCTGTTCGTGTTAAATTTCCTCCCCCGGCTTATTATACTTTTGTTTTTTTATTTATTATTTCTCCGATCTTTTCTTTCCAACCATTCTCATATTTATCCAAGCCTCAAACTTCTTTCATTCCTTTTCTCTTACACTATATTTCTCTTTCTCTCTTTCTCTCTTTCTATCTCGCTCTTCCTCTCTCTATATACCATACAGATTTGTGTTTCTATATCTGCTTGGACCGTAAGTCGGCTCTATTGCGCTAATTCGATGTGTGTCTAGACGTGTTAGCCGCGTCTCTAGCCAAGGCAAAATGAACCCGATGATCGGATCTACGCGAAATAAGAGTGCGAGTGAAATTCGGCAAGAATCCATCGAAAATCGGTGATGGATTATGTTCTCTGAGAAACGGGAGTTCACATACATTTCTACAATTACTATACGAGTGATTGATTCTCCTCGGTAGAGCAGTGGTGTATTTTTCGATGCTGAGTTTCCAGGCTTCCGACTGGAAGTGGTGTGTATTCAGCGGGGCTGCCTTCCCTGTCATCCCACGCGAAGTGCTCCAATTAGAACTGCTCTTCTAAAAGAGTATTTCCGAATGGAAAGAGTTGTTCTGACAGCTCCTTCATGCCGGGCATGTGCTCGCTCGCTGTTACCTATTGCCTTGCCACGCGCAGTGCGCCTCGGAGTAACAGATATTTCGGTGTCCGCCCCTCTCTCTTCTTCTGTACATATATATATAGTCTATACCATACCTACATATACATCTATATTTCTCCTGCCCCGCTCTCTTCTACTATCTCACTTCCGTCACCCACCCTAAGGACACGTGACAGACTAGTTTCGACAGAGGATTTCGATAATATTCCAAGCTTCGCAACCATATTCCCCAAAATTATTAATGAAATTAGAATGCCTGGTCACGCGCTGACGCTTCGCGCGATGATTATCCGATATCCTTCGAGCACTGGTCAGATCACCATTCAGCTTGTTTATCATTCTGTCGATACTGTCATGTCACCATTAACGCTCTGTATCTTATCCGAGTATCGCAGGTATTGACCATTTTTAGTGATAATTTTATTAGTCTCGATTGCTTACTTTTGTCGCTGGAAACGTTATAAATTAATGTCAAGCTAATATTAAAAATTATAAGCAGCCTGGGGCTTGGTTTTACGATTTCGGACTGGAAATAAATGCATGGATTAAATTCGTGGTATAACATGAGTCATATGTATATAGAAAGAAATTCAGAAACAAAATCTGTGGTACGTGTCAATCCGCGCGTTAATAGAAAACGTTAACCATGTCAAAGCTGCGTTTAATAACGAGCAAGCAGCATTGGAGATGTAACAGGGGCGAAGAGGTAACAAGCTACGCTTCTTTTTACCAGGGAACTCGCGTGAATCGTTTTCATCTGCAGTAAAATTATCACCATTGTTCAAATTCAATTCATATCTTTATGTTAAACTTGCTTCCAGGTATTCCTTTGAAATGATAACATTATTACAATCCGGGAGGCAAATTTATTGCACTACCTTTTGTGGAGGTCGCAGGTCACATTTTGTCTAACGAGAAAGATTAGACTTTGAAAGGAAGAAGAAGATTTAATGTCCAATGTGAAAATTAGTCCCCTTCTTTTGAAAAGTATTGCATTACATCATCGAAGCCTTGAGTTTCCGAGTATCCTCTGAGAAAATTAGTATTCCCATTAGTTATCAGATTAAATCCTATAAAAAAAAAGGCGTAAAAAATTGGATTGTTCTTGGTAAAATGATGTTTGATAAAAAATAGTAGGAAATTCCACGCGCACTCAATATCATTCCCAAAATATAAATGTCATGGATTGTGTAAGCGATTAAAACTCGCGATAACGTGAATTATATTCCGTTATTATTGCTTTTTGTTTCACCTGCGATGCACTGCCTGCAATATTTCACTCGCACTCTAGAGCTTTGCTCCCGATTAGTAACTTTATAGCTTACACTTTCTGCTTTCGTGTATATTAATAGGCGCTCACGTTCGTTTAGATCAGCTTTATTTTTTCGCCTTTGCACTTGCTCTAGTAGATACCCTCTGCATGTTTGTGACGATTTATTGTTTATTGCGTGACAAATAATCAGTATATACCAGTAAATACACCGTTCAAGGAAATATCATATTTTACAAGGATTTTTATAATATGCCAATTTTTCCTCTTTTACAATTTTTAAATATCCAGTGTAACAGAGGCTGTAATGTCTACCCTTTGCAACATTGACCTTTCGCAATGTTGCAAGCCAACTTTCAGTCAGGACTTTCAGCCAAAGTTTCATGTCCATGTCTTACGAGCGAAATTTCAAATAAATCTCGAAGATCCAATAACTAAAGTTTCACGTCTAGACTTTATGTGTTATATCCAGAGTTTTATGAATAGTTTGGCCTGGACCTTTTAGCATGAATATTTAGATTTATCCTTGAGCATCTTTCGTCGAGGGCAGCGTTTTTACTTGCGAATGATATTTCTTCGACGGATGAAAATCTCGTTGATCAAGTCAATATTTATGCAAGTTGTTAAGGAGCAAGTGAGATGGTCTCTGTCCAGAATTTAATTGAGCAACGAGCGCTATCCTTTTTACTGCTGTTTCTACTCTAAGCGAAAAAGGACGCGGGGCTGAAATGTATGCTAAGAGTTTGCAAGAGTGAAGGTGGTAAAAGGCATTGTTAAGAGAGTAACGTGCCACGGTACGATAAAGCTTCTCTCACTTAAGCAACCGAGAAAAAAGAGTAAAGTGCTATGGGGGATCTCTTTTGCAGTAGTTTCACTCAATTTAACCTTTGCTCATCCCATTTTTTTTATCAATTCTCCCTAGACAACTGTTCAGCAGAATCGAAGTCAGAACTTTTCAAGAAATAGATGAAATTTTTCAAACAGATATTCAGATCAAGATTTTAACATATTAGTATAAATAATTTGCATATACTTTCACTAAATAGATTTCTTCAATCAAAGTATATTAAAGCTTTATTTCTACTATTTAAAAAATAATCAATGATTTGATAGCGAACATATAAATATAAAGCCATATGGACATAAGGGTACATAACACTTATATTTATACTTCTATTATCATATTAGTGATCTAAATTATTTATTAAGGACTCTGTGCATTTGGAAAATATCTATCTACTTTAAATTTCAAGTTTACTCCTATCATTGTCAGTAAATTATGCAGTAGTTTCCCAGTAACACTGATACCACATGTAGTGAAAGTTATCTGTAACTGTAGTGATTTACAGAGGACGGAGTCTCTAACCAACTACTTTGTACGGATCTACGCCAATTTAACCAAAGACCTGTATCATCTACCGTCGGTACTCATCATACTTTATTCATTCAAACGACAAAATCTACTTGAAATCCTTTGTAGATAAAGCTTTCGTACCTAAAAATAGTTTTGGATCAAAGGTACCTCTTTAACGTTTAACCTTTGTCAAATACAACGTTAGCCCTTTGAACGTAAAAATGGCAAAGGATTAGTAAAGAATTGTCTGTGACTGGACATTATATCACGATAGGAGATTTATGAAACTGCTCTCGATGGTTAGCTGTGTCACACAATTGGACATTCGTGTTTTCTTTCATTTTAAACAAAATTATCTCTGATCTTCGTTGATTCACTATATTCCATCGCACAGAGTTAAGAGATCCAATCGAATCAGGTATTTTTGTCAAAATATCTATACTGAATGGCTGACAAAAGTACAGTCAATGAAAAAAGCATAGTTCTCAATTTTTGAAGGTCGCGGAGGGAGTTATTGATCGTTGACCTTCGCGTAAAAGTCTGCAAAGGATTAAGACTGGCATTGCTGCCAATTTTTGAATAATTGCCAGTGACTGGACGTTATTACGATAGGAGATTTGTGAGAAGATCGAGTTAAGGCTTCTTGTGCAAAAAGCTCATGAAGGGTTGACAAGAGTACAGTCAATGTAGAAAGCACGACTTTCGATTCTTAGAGGTCGTCAGATAGATTAGCGATCGTTGACCTTCACGCAAAAGCCTTGTAAGGCTTTGCGTGGCGTGTATCGCGTGGGTGCATATGAATAATTCTCGAACTTAAGTTTATTTCTGGACTGGTCTCTATGTGTTCCGTACGTGTACGTGCACGTGCGCGTTGTGCGTACAGTCTAGGAGAGAGAGACGATCGTTACCGCAGCCACTTGTTAGAGCTCCGTTCAACCACCCTTCGTGACTCCTTTTCTTCCCCGCCTCCAGCACTTCCTTACCTATTCCCTCGCGTTCATTCGCTACCACAAAAGCTTCTTCCATCTCTTTATACTTCCTCTTCGTCCCTCGATTCCCGGAAGATGAAGAGTCGCATCTTCCAAATATCACCGATATCGAAAGTATACAAACATTTTTTCTTCTTCTTTAATCATAGCAGGACAGAGTCCATGTTGAAAACAGTAAAAAAGGCCTTATGATAGAGCATCAAAGATTTCTTGGAAAAATCTTGTGATAATCTTGAAAATTATAATTAAGTTGTCCAGCCTTAAAAAACCTAGCTATTGGCTATAGGAGTCGAGTTTAGAGAAATTGTTGGAGCAACGATATTAATGAGCTGCAAAACTTTTTCTCTCCTCCTCCGACTAATCCAGGATGTAATTCACTTTGAAAAAATATTGACAAATGATCTTTGATGAAATACCAAAGATTACTTGGAATAAGCCTTGAGATAATCTCGATAATTACAATCGAGTTACCAAGATCCAAAAAACCTATCGACTCTGATTAAAGTTTAAGGAAATTGTTAAAGTAACAATGAGAACAGTAAAACTTTTCTTCCCCTTCTGAATATTTTTCTCGAGTGAACGCAGCCAACTTTCAAGCCAAACTCACTTATTATGTGAGAGAATTTGGTATTATAACGAGAGAAGCAATTTTTAGCTGGGACTGTATAAGGAGGTGGTGTCGTTTTGTGTAAGATGAGCTTTATTCCCTGCAAGGAATAGAGCCCTCTTATGGCTTTCGACTTGATTATGAATATCGATCGTAATTTACTGCAGTTTTTGCGAGTCTGCTCGTTCTCGCCGCTTTCACGGTTCCCCCTCCTACTTATTTCTGGAAAAAGTTTTCTCCAGCCCTACCACACCGTCTTGGCTGGCTTCCCATGGCAGGAATAGGTCGATTTCCTATTGACCATTCGCGCCACTGCAAGTTTCTTGTCGCCGACAGTTCCCATTCACATCCCTCATACATTCCCTCCCTATTACACCCATCTACTCACCACCATCCCCCATTGCTCTCCCTTCTATAGTATATATATATATACTATATTGTAATACCTAGTCCTTATCTCTGGTTCTCTGCTAGTCGCATTTCATCATTGAGTCAGACCCCCAACATTTCAATTAACCCCTATCTTTAGCTCAATATCAAATCAACCAAACATCATGTCGGATTTAACGTAGCCTAATCCTTTTCCAAAAACCTTATTTTATTTTTATTATGCTCTCTTAAGATCTAGACTTCTTTCCTTAAGAAATTATAATTAAGCAGACTCGACATCTCTACTGAAAATCACATATCCTTGTTTGATACAAATACTGTAAGACTAGTGAAGATTTAAATTATTTAATGTAGAAGATATGTGAGTTATATATATTTTTTTGTAACTTCTCTCTACAAAATTAGTTGATCTACTTTTAATCATGACTGAATTACTCGCGTGCTTTAATTGAGAGCTTCAATGGTTTCTTATATGCTGGACCAGAATTATTTTTGGATGGATGAATCTTCAAGATGAGTCAGCGTAGTCTTTCTTTCAAACACTAATCGATAGGAATAGGGCAATTGGATGAAGAAGTAGCTAAAAGCTTGGGGCTGGCAACCGATAGCACGCCCAATCAGTTTTCATGTCGTCCTTGTCCAAGTTACAGGGCATGCAAAAAAGGAGCTTTTAAGAGGACGAGAGCAAAAAAAGTCCTTGGATTTTTGACCTCAGGGAGAAATACGAATCTTAAGAGGAGACAGCAGAATTGATCATTTTTCGTTTTATCGAATAATGTCAGCTGAAAAGGGTTCGATTTCAGATCAGCCAATCATCAATGTTGTTATCAGATAAGAGCACTGTGTCAAACGAACTGGGATTAAATGTATATACCGTCCTTTCGTAACGATATGCTTATCTCTTCTGGACATTGGTTAAAATCTATCTGATGGCGAGCTCTAGTTTAACAAAAAAGAAAGGGAACTTGAAAAACATAAAAAAGCACCTGATAATTGCAATTCCTCGAAGGATTATATTGTCATCCGATAAGAGGACTACGCCAAATAGACTGGGATTAAATATCGTGCCTGTCTTGTGTAACATGTACTTCCCTCTATTTACTACTTGCTAAAATCGTCTTTCCTATCCCCAATCGTACCAACCATTCGAAACCGAAAACTTGTAGACAAATAACCTTGACAATTAATCCTCTGCACTATTAGCTCTACCAGTGAATAAATAAATATACTCAATAGCTCGTACAAACGTCCTTCTAAATTTAAACAATCTCTACTCCAAATCATTATCTGCAGTTCTTAGAATTCTGTAACTTATTATTTGGGTCAGCAGAGAATCCTTGAAATTGAGTAATAATGGGGGATTAAAATTTCAGTTTGAAGCAATTGAAATATTCAAATACAAGTGATTTTATTGTGTTGACATTTAAAATTTAATCAGTGAATCAATATTAGGTAGCAGAAAATAGTAAATTGTTTCAAGTGTGACATTACGTTATATTGAAAACGATTATTTTTGGAGGAAAAGGAATGGAAAATTTTTCTTGGAAAATTATTCGTTTGCAGTATTAGTAATAAGTTGAAACAAAATGGGTGGAATAGTAGTAATTGTCGGTATTAGAGATCAGTTTAGAATGAAGGAAAATAAAGTGCAGGGACTATAACTGAAAGGAATAGGGCTTTCAAAGTGAAGACGTTCTAAGGAAATAAATAGATATACAAAGACCAAATTTGTTCATCTTCGGATAACTGATGAACAATGGTAGTCATTGGCGATATGCTTATATATATGTACATATATATAGAATATAATCCCAAAAGATACTTAGTCTTAAGATATTCCATGGGCACTAAGTAATACTGAATCGATAAGTTGACTATACCAAGAGCATTACACTAAGAACGTTAATAGCTTACTCGTGGTGAAACTTAAGGGTTTTTACCATAAAACTAACTTTAAAAATATCTCTTACTCCATCCCTGATGAAATATTTAGACCACTCGATATTTTACTTTAACCAAAATCTACGATCAAATTTTCTTGCAACACTTAAGAAACCTTAAATTTGGTTAATTCTCGTAAAGACAAGAAACGAGAATGTAATCAATAAAATTCTTCCTCGATAACGTATTATTTTAATTGAATTAATTCTTATTCCAGTAAATGAAGAAAGTTATAAACGTGCACAATTTTTTAGAACGAGGGATCTTTTATAAAAGAAAGTTTTTTATTGCTGTTAAAAAACTATGACGATAAAAATATTAGATACGCACTAATATGCGTTTTATTTTTTAAGATATTTTATTGCTCGACAGACTGGCGTCAGTTGGTGCAAACTACAAGTTAACTGACGCTCCAATTTCGAGGAGAGCGATCCTCAATCGGCTAACGGTATAAATTTATATGGCATATTGAATTTGCATTAAACATTAGAAACCATGCATGCAACGTGAGAAAAAGTTTTACTCGACCAGGAATGGTAAATAATGTGAAAAGCTGTCAGCCAATATCAAAGGAAAATCCTATAAAACGAATAATGTAAATAAAGTGACCCCTCGAGTATAGCTGTACTAGCGTTTCTTGGTAAAGGGCTGAAGGTTCCCAAAGAAAAAAAAATAGTTGCAACTTTAAACGAAATCGGAGCTTTATTGTTTGCTGCTTTCAAGAAAAGGATTGTGAAAAGAAGTTTAGGATGGAATGTATTCGAGGAGGGCTTTGAAAGAATCACGACTAAGGGCCACGATAGCAATGAAAAAAATCGGAAGTACGAAATACCGGAGAAAGAAAAACAAACAGAGCAAAGGATTCAGGGAGGACAGGACGTTTCTGTCAGTAAAATGCACAGTTGGCGCTAATTAGAAAAATTGATAAAATAAAAAAAAGGCCAGTAAGCAGAGCCTTTTTCACTTTTCTTTTCCCAAGGCTACTCGACTTAATGCGGAAAAACTTGGGCTGGGATGCCGCGTTGAAAATTGGCTTTTCGCGATTGTTGGTAGCGTGACGTTATGAGGAAAACCGATGAAAAATACTTTTCCCAAGAAGAAACGAGGATTGAGATTTTCGTAGGATAACGGTTTCTCCGTGGATTCGCATCGAAATGGAAAGAAGATTGTTCTCTGAAAGTGTTCTTCAAGCTCCCATTATGAGATTCGTTGTGTTATAATGGAAAAAAGTGAATAGGATGAGAAAAGAAACTATAACAGATGATGAAAAGGTGCCTCCTCGGGGATCGAAGTTAAACAGAGGCACGATGAAAATTTAGCTTGGAGTAACTCTGATAAAACGAGGAGGCGAATAATAATTAGAGAGAAATCAGAGAATAGTGCAATAAAGCTCTGCCAAAGAAGCTTCTCCTTATATATATATTAAGAATATTAAGTGAATTAAAATTAGATGAAAACGCTTCGGTGAAGAACAGTTATGGCTTCGTTTATCAAAGGTAAGACCGTCTTAATTTTCTCCCTCGATGAAAATTTGTTAAATAGTGAAACGAAGGGGGAGAGTGGCAAAAACTGAACAGTTTGAAAAAAATATAGGATCAAACTGAATTTAGCTGTTCTGCTTTAAAGCCACAAGTATTTGGATAAAGTTATATCTTCGTCACATTTTAAAATAGTGTTTAGGTGTAAAAAAGGGTGAGTTGAAAAGATCGTCTAATTTGGATAAAAATAATGAAAGCGGTGGTGCAGAAAATCGATATGAAAAGTAATTGCAGTTTTAAGCTGGTTAGAAATAAACAGTATTGATCAGAGCCACGCTAGGGTATTGTATAGGATAGTAATATCTCAGGACGGAATGCAAGCATCGCTGAAATGGACCTAATTGAAAATAGAAAGGAAGAAAGAGAGGCACGATAGCATCCAAGAGGGTGGACAGAGCCAAACGAAAGATAATTTCTAAAGGTAAGGTGTTCGCAATTTGCTATTTTACCAGACGGCGATTCTAATAAAAGCGGCAAGCTGGAAAAAAAGAATTGGACATTTTTCCACTTTTTAACGTCACTCATGCTTCCCTCATTGAACTTGCGGCTCGGCCATTATTCCTCTAGTGGAAAAAAGAAGACGGAAAGGAAACCTGATAAAAAAAACCATGGCTATTTCTGTCCGGGGATTATAAAGCCTCGCTCGAATGGCTCTCAGCATTTTTCCACTGGTCTTCCTTACCGCTTTGACGTGAAAATTGCGAAAATATTTAATCCACTATCCAAGACCGGCAGGGTTGGACGACCCTTAAAAATGTACAATCCTCCAAATCAGGATTTTTCTCAGTTAAGATAATTTGGGAAATAGAGACAATAGTAGATTTTCTAGGTGGAGAAGTATATACATATTGTACGTTGACAGTTCAATATCAAAAGAAAGGTACGATGGATTCGTGGGAAAACTTGAACTGGGTCGAAGGCACGGAGAACAAACAGGATGTCAGCTGTAGCTTCCCTGCACTTTTTCCAATAATGCTCGAATGATTTGCGTGCAGTACGGTAACTCCGCGAAGATTTTCTCCATTCAATCGTCGCAATAGTTCTACTGCTATGTTTCTTCCAGTCCACATAGCACGTATAGTGTCAGAAATGTTCCTAAAACGTTCCCGAAATTAATTTGATACATTGGAACGTTTTAGATACCACGTGGAATAACCCACTTTTATTCTTCCTTATTCTCAAATGATTGGAAATATTAATAGAAAATGTTTCACATTTAATGACTATAATTCAGCATTTTTTAAACATTCACAACCACTCTAAAGCAAGAATATTTTTAGTTGCATGATGATTCTTAAAATAGAAACAATGGGTAATTATTTATACGTTGATGGCTAAATGTCAAAGGACTGGAACGATGGGTTCAATGCGAGAACTTATAGAAATAGGACGAAGGCTCATAGGGAACATAGGATCTCAGCTGTAGTTTTCGTGTACTATTTCCAATAAAGCTCGTGTGATTTGCGTACAGTACAGTGCTTCTCTTGAGTTTTCCTCCATTCGATTGTCGAAACAGGTCCATTGCTATGCTCCTTCCAAGACACTCCACTTCTATCCTTTCCAACTTCCGATAGCTTCGAAATATTTGGTCTAAACGTTTGTCCCGGATACCGCACTCCTTTCTACCAGTTTCCTATCTATTGAGAATACAAAACATTTTTGTATAACTTAATGATATAATTTTTAAGTCAATCTTGTTAAGTACAAAGTCCTATAAAACTGAATTGTAACATTTATATAGTTTACATTATGATAAATTTCAAAAAAACCTAATCTCTTTTCTTAAACAGTGTTTCTTTTTTTTTTGTTTTTTTCAAAGAAATAGTCATTATTTGACTAATATCTTTGTTCAGTTACATGCCGCATTTTGTGGAATTAACAAAGAATCATATATTTATACAAATTATACAGATAGCAGAATTCGTTGACTCACAGAGGAATTATTGTGGCGTCAATAAGCGACTTTTACTTTGATGGCGTTAAAAAGAAGTAGCGTGAGAGACGAGAATTGGGAGATGGTTCTTTGAGGCTGGAATATTCACGTAATTCTCAAGAGTACACTGCATAGCAGAACCCCTTTTTGCGCCAATTTCTCTTTCAAAGGATTAACGAGGAAACCACATCCTCAATCCTGCAAGCTGATGCGTCATCGTTCTATGGAAGTTGCGCATTCCCGATTGATTAATTATTCAATTTGTAAAGTTTTCGCATTTTTTAAAAATTAATTAACCCATGAGAACACGTAATATCAATACACTTACCGTATCGAATTATTTATCTATAACTTTCACCTAGGGTAACTAAATATTATATACGTATTCTAGTCAAATAAATTCATCCAACTTGTAAAAATGTGAATAGAAAATAAGAATAATCAAATTTTTCTGCAAGAATAATTTTGGATTTTATTGTGCTTCAAAGTTGTATTTTGGACAGGTCAATAGGATTTTAGAGTTGGCATGTGGTATTAAAGGTATATTCAATAAGCTTCTAGATCCGATAGATGTACTTTTTATTAAACTAGATTACATTACTTTTAAAACCTCAACAAATTAATGACCATGTTTATGTACCAATACACTTTAGGTATATGCTCCAGTTATAAACCTCGTTTATCCCATTTCCACGTACTTCCATTCCGAATGAATAAATAAGCGAATTAACGATTTTGTGGGAGACACATTAACTCGTAGGAGTATTAGCATTATTAGATGGGATTACAATACACTGATGATGTGCATATTATACATTTTTAGATGATGATATACATATATACGCTATGGGCATCGATGTATCGCGCTATATACTTATTATAACTATAAACGCATATTATAGATCATATTATACGTTGGGAAGAGTTTTATTAATGTTAGTATTTTACAGTTCTAGCCGCGATATGTGCTTGTGAATCGAACCTGCTTACACGTTAGAACGTAGAGCAATTAGATGTTGTCCAATTTTTGCAGACTTTTTTACATCGTACGGAATGTACCTATGTTCTAGGCAGGCCTTCAACGGAAGAATCTATTCGGTTAATATTCGTAAATAATGATGGGCTCATCCATGGTAAGTCTGTAGAAGGCTGTGCATACGCACACACATGTACATAAGAATATTCAATAATGCATCCGTGCTTGTCCGTGTACCGTTCCTCATTTTTACGCAGCTTTCACCCAAATCGTGTCACTTTTTCCACGATCCAAGGAAAACTCATTTTATTAATCAGAAACAATTCGATCGATATGCTTTTATTTAAACAAAGGAACGCCTAACGTCACTCTCTTTATTTTCACTGTACACTTATTACTTGAATATTTGTAATTCAATTTTATGTAAGCAATTTTTTTATGCAAAAATATAACAAACACTGTACTATTATTCCAAATTTTCTCACTGTTTTAAACCGTGCTCGTAATTTTATTTATATTTGCAAAATTCATGTTCGATTTGCCTCCTTATTATTGTGGTGTGAAGCGGGTCTCTATAATTAAATTAATTTTTATTAAATTTACAACAAAATTTTACTGGGCACAGCTTCTCTTATCTCATATATTATTATGATTGACAAACTCTCCTCCATAGGTACTTATCTTCTTTAATTATTTTTACGTCAGTTTCGCGATAACTTTTTATAACTCCTTGCATTTCACTCACAAAAACTCTAAACATTCAGAAACCGGATTAAGATGATTAAAAGTAATTTCCTGGTTCCAGGGCAAAATGATGTCACTATAACTTTAATTATACACCTAGTAGGGTAAACTCTCTGATGAGCTCGACAAACGAAGTGAATCTGACTTTTAAAAGTTCTTTAGTTACCATACTATAGATTTTCATCTCAACTTCCGAATGAAGCACTAAGTCGATGGTATTTAATTGTAGCTGTACAATTACTTAAATCATTTTAATAATTTAAAGTTACTATTAAGAAATATATTCTATTATCAACCAATCATATGTAATTTTCTCCACTTACTGATCGATTTGCAGTAATAAAAAACAGAGGAAACTAAATTGAATAAAGAATTCGATAGATACAGAGAATTCCAATAAATCTCATTCTTTTTTTAATTGAATAAGCTTGTGGAATGCATTTACAGTAAATGGAACTTTTTGTTGATGAGCTATTTTATATCTGGCGGAAATCTATTTCTATCAGTAAAGACTTTCATCTCCTACTCAAATAAGCACTTTGGCTTGTAGGAATTGAACGTTTGGAGTAATAAACAGAAAGGGAGATAAAGGAGGAAGCAAATGGTATAAAGCAGTAAACTGGTTTAACGTTCAACCCTTTCGAATCCTGTCCCTTTTGCTACGGCAAAGCATGGAATGTGACGAAGGGAGATGAAAGTTTTAGGATCAGGAGATTCAGTCTGACATGTTTGCCCGTTTCCACAGGGAGGGCCAATCTTTATTCGTGCGAACATTCCACTGTATACACGAACGTCTTGAATCGTAACTTGTTGAGAATTACACCCGCGGAGAATACATAAAACACGCACATAGCCTTTGATATACGCTTCTATGTGTAATAGGGAAAAGATCCACACGAAAAACCTTATTTGCATCTGCAAATAAGCTTTTCTCTATTTCCAATTTTTCGTGGCTGTGAATATCGTATTCTTTTTAACCATTTTATCGTTTTTACTTTCATACCATTTCTCTTTGGAAATTTATGTAAAGCCAAGCTGCCACCACCTCAAAGATCTATTTAAAAATATTTTCTAATACGGTGCAGAGATTATGCTAAAATTTCATCGGATTATCGGGACCGAAGACTAACGGGATTATGAATATGTAACGTGTGTGGAGCTTTAATGGAATATTTCATGAATATTTTGCACAATTAATCTAAATTATGTGTACGAGCACAATCTTGCAATAAAGCATTATATAACACAAATTTAGTCAATTGAAAAATATATAAGATAACCTTTTTTACTACATATTATATCTATTGGCTTATAGGAAAAGCAACGAGATAGGGAAAAAAGTCTGTAATAAAAGTTACTTAGGTTTCATGGGGGACAATAAGGCAATGTTATTGGTTATGATCTTCAATGATCATTTGAACGTCATACGAAGATAATCTTAAGTTTATTTGACAACATCCCCCTATTTTATCACGTATTCTTACAAATTGTTCCAAGAGTTTTCCAAATATTAATTTATCATTTCATCCGGTCCATTCACTAGAAATATTTATTTAAAATTACATAATACTGTGTGGATTCGGCTGAAATAGTGTGTGCTCGCTAAGCACATACGTGCGTATAGTCACTTACCTATATATGTACTATTCGAAATCTACGTATCTAATAAACGACTAGATGAGATGATACATTGGGTGCATGCAGCCCGCAGTCAACTGTTGAGTGAGCAGTGTATGTTATTGGCTATTACTTTTAGATCGTATAATTTTATCCAATAGACGTAGGAGTTTAACAAGAATTACTCAACACACAGTTCCGCAACTATTATCTGGGCTGAATGCATCCATTCATAGTTCTTTTTCATAGCACTTGAGATACTATATAAGAATATAAAAAATTAAGACACAAAAGGTTCTATTTATAAAGTTCATGATCATCTTTATTTGACTTTCAAATGACCTTTCAAGTCATAACTAATGACATCATCTTATGTCTTCTCGAAACCCTATAACTTTCATTCCGCACTTTTTCCCTGTCTTTATTTTTCTACAAGATAATAAATACTATTTAATTGGATTACTCTATATAGTATTGAAAAGTTTGATAACGATACAAAGTATATTTGTGTGGTAGTATGACTAATTAGAGACGAACGTGATCAAATATCTCTTGTTTTGGAGAATAGCATTGCTAAGGTAATTTTATTTACAATTAATGTCAACTTACTTGCGAGAGAAAGGCATTTAAAAAGTAATAATAACTTTAGGTTTGTAAAAGATAGCAAAAACGACGTTATAAATTAAAATGAAAGGTGAATGGTCTTAAACCAATTGTGCGTATTATTTGGGAGGTTTAATTGCCTTGGTTAAAAGCCTATATACTATAATAGTATATGTATATTATACGCGTATGATGAAATGTACGTGAAGCTCTGCGATAAATTGCAGCGAATTTCTCTTCTCTTGGTCCTTTTAGTTATATTTTGACTAGCTCGTATATACGAGTAGTTGGTATTTTCACTTGAAAAATTGTCTCTCTGTGTGTGTATTAATTAATTTATCATAATATTGACCAATTATTGATTGGTTGACTACAAAAATAATTCAATAGCTTACACATATTTTCCAAGAAGACATAATTTCGTCGAAAGCATTAAATAGTTGTTTGACAATTAACAAGAAGATATATATGTATATATATATATATATATGATATACCATTAATTATACTTAGCCTTGCACATAACACATGCTTGACTGAGCTTGTATAAAATAGGGGATGCAAAAAATCACTTCAATTTAACTCTCTTTCCCAGAGCTATTTACCAAACTAGACACATTTTTGCGGCAGCAATTCTACCATTGTATCAGTAGCATAGATATTGATGTACCACGGGAGATGTAAACACATTTTTCTTGATTACCTCTCTTCTCTAGAGATCGAAGGAATTTAACCTAATTGGTCTGGAGTATTTTATGCTGCCCTATAATTATTTATAGTAATATTACTGGTAACACATAAATAAACTAATTGTCCAATATGTATAGTGATTGAGTCATCGTCTCTTTAACATTTTTTCTTATTCATATTTACCACAAACAGACTACATGAGTGTTTAATTAAAGATACTTCGATATCAATTAACATTTCAGATTAAAATTCGTATATAGATATAAATATTTATTACTTTCTAGTGTGTATAGTGGCAAAGATTTTTTGTTTTCTGGAAAAGCAATTAATATTTTATTGTTGATGGAAGGAGAAAAAAGGAAGATAAAAAAGAGGGAGAAAAAATGGGTGTGGGTGAAATTTTGTTGGCATATGTAGCCTGTTGAGGTGGTTGAGCTGGGTCGGGGAGTTGGAATATTACTACTGTATAGAGCAGAATATCGGACAGTCTCGCGTGTACCTGCTGAGTACATAAAGCCATTCGTATTCTCGATGATATATCTCGCATAGATACGAGTGAGTTTTTGAGTCAGAGCGAAAGACCGATTTACACATGTCACGGTACTGAGCGACCAGTTAACCGCGTAACTATATTCGAACTGCATGGACTTATTATCATGGAATATTTCACACAAACAAACACACATCCTTTACCAGTCGAATGTGAGAACTTCACTTTTGTTCCAGTACTATCATTGTTTGATTCTCCGCACGTTTCAGCGATACAAGTAGCTTCCAACTTCTCCTTCGCGAGGAAAACTTTACTTCCTGAATAAGTCGCGCTAGCAACTCCAATAAATATAGCAATAACTAAATGTACATAAGACCCAGTTAGAATCGACGATTTATCGTTGCTCAATATTTTTACCGAGTTTTTATTCGATTATCTGAATTTTCCATAGCTATAACATTTCAATTTTTTCACAATTTTATTTCCTAGAGTTAAAATCAAGAAATAAACCACTACTTTCTCGACAGCAAGTAATTAAAAAAATCCCTCGAGACTAGTAATCATTTTTGATTGAAGATTGATTTAAACTTTTATATAGTTTAATTGGTGAGATATTTCATACTAGTTTAAAAGGCTTAGCAACGACAGTAGATGGAACATGGAACCTCTCCACCGTGACCAACTTTCATTCAGGTTTTCTATCCTGGCCAACTTGCTCACGTTTCGCCGATAAAACTACCCCCAAATACTTATACTGGATCCGATCACTTTGTTTCACAGCTTTCGTTAACTAAGCAGAAATGAGTTTCGTTAAAATTTATGATTTTTTTACTCAATATTGATATCAAAATTTTTACTCAGTTATGCAGATTTCCTACAACAGTGAATACATATTTCAGCCATTTTGTGCTCCACTAGGAATTTCGTACGAATTGGAAAGGCTCAGCAACGACAGTAGATGCAAACTCTCTACCGTGGCCAACTTTCATTCAGGTTTTCCATCGTTGTCAATTTGCTCATGTTTCGCTAATAAAATTGCCCTCCAATACTTACTGGACCCGGCCACTTTGTTTCAAAGACTTCGTTAACCAACGTGTGCTAGATCCGACTGATCGAGTTATATCATTGCCACCAAAATACTTTCCCAGTTTACCCCTCCCCCCCCCCCTCATATAACATATATCTTTTCCTTTGAAGACCGAAGGATGAAATTTCGCTCAATATCTTATTTTTCATTCACGTTGCCTGGCAACCCTTATCACGATTAGACAGCGAATAACGAAAGCAAAATGTCGATAAAATGTCAGCTTATCTTTTCCATTCGGAACGAAAAAACAAGTAGGCTTGCTTGCTTTTTAGCTAAATTGCCTTACATCTGTAATTCAAATCTTTCGCAACGATCTAAAGCAAAGATTTCAATTCATCGCAAGTCTGTTGCGATTATAGTGAATTCTAACAAGATCATTAATTGAATTAGAGTGAAAATTTGTGTATTTTCGAGTAGTAGAAAAGGAGAACAAAACTCAACCATTTATATTTATCATTTCGCATAAATCCTTTTCAGCGTTGAGTGGAAAATACAAATATTTGTCACGGTTTCAGTAGTATAACCACGAAATTATTCCTACCCGTGCAAAAAGGGCGAGATGCGATGTAGAGGGGTGAGACAGGGGACGAAAATAAGAAAACCGTATCAAAAATATATACAAGGGGTAAAACGCGAGAGTTCAATAAATAGAAAAGAAAAGATGTAAGGATTTTGAAGATACAAAAGACAGTATTTTCTTCTCTTGCCCTTTCTCTCTCTCTCTCCCTCTCTATCTGACAAGGAAGAATAACCCGTTGAAGCTCTCTATCGGTTTGTCCACTCGTGCACATGAAGGACTCACGCGCTATTTTTTTATTATGCTTGCAAGATCTTATGGTGGCACAAGTGAGAAAAGTACAAAAAATAAAAAAGAAGAATTGAAGAAAAATATTAATTGATAAAAAAGTGATATCATGTTTCAAATGCAACAAAATTCACTTTTCCAATCTGTTTAAACAAGATTATTTAATTTATATGACAATAAATGCTGACACCAGTCAACGATTGGCTACGAAAATGATTTTTTCCTAACCTAGTCTGACATTCTCAACTATCGCACGATATTCGACCAAAGGTATATACAATTCTTAAAATTCATCCGGCGACAGGTGTTAAGTTTATTGTCTGAAACAGAGTTATAAAAAGAGAATAATTTGTTTGCAGAGTAACGTATAAAATGCACTTGTAAATAAAAATTAAAAAAGGTCAACATTGCACGATGTAAACATGTTGAGATTTCTCCTGCAGAGTATGAAAGCACGCGCGAGCGCTAAAATTAGCAGGATGATAATCGGCGGCAGAAACAAGCTATACTACTGTAGTACACGGACATATATGCGTATAGGTATGGAGGGGCAAAGTTAAATGAGAGAGTGGGGAGTGGGAGATTGGAGAAATTCGCTTTGGTAGAAAAGTGCTAATAATGAGCGAATGATTTGTCTGGTGGGATGGGGGTTGGGGGAGGGAGAGGAGGGCGATAGGGGAAAGAGGACAGAGGTGAGTGGATAGGTAAATAATGGAAAGAGAGAGAGAGAGAGATGGTGGAGAGGGGAAAAAGAGGAGAAATGGCAAAACTGAGATTTTGCGCGGGGAAAATACGTGGCTGCCAGGTATTGATTGTCGGTTGGCTGGCGGAGGGAGCGCAGCAGGCACCGGCGCGCCTGTGCTTTGCTGAGCGTTCACGCAGAGCGGTGCCTTGGCTTCGAGGGGGAGTAGAGGGGTGAGCGCGAAGGGTGAGAAGAGTGGGCAAATGAGAGGAGAGAAGGGATGAAACATCGGAGACTCCTGCTTTGCCAGCAAGCCAACTCTCTTCTCTCCAGCAGCGGCGCGTCCAGTCTTCCCGTAGGCTCTCGGCAAGCCGGTATCCGTCTGTCTCTCCTCGGCGACGAGACCTCCGAGCAAACGATATTTCCTTCTATTATTGCTGGCGATACCCGTGTACATCCAGGAACGCGAAAACGACCTCGAAACGGACGTCCCATTCAAGAAAACGCGCTCGGACATTCCTGGAACATTCCTCGAACATTCCCAGGACGTTCCGGCTTAATTTCGCTTTACACGATCTATTCAAACGCGCTTTTCGTCGTCGTCTCTCTCTCTCTCTCTCTCTCCCTGCTACCTTTGAATTTTTTCGTCTTGGGAGCTCTCTCACAGGTGGCCACATGTCGTGCACGCGCGCTATCCTACCAAGCGACCACGCCAGGAAACCAGGAACAGTCTGTCCTCCCCTCCAGCTCGAGCCTGACCGCTACGCGAGGCAACGCTGAATCGACGAAAAAATAAAAAAAGTCATCGTCGAATACCTCTTGGTTTTTTTCCAACTTGCTAATTTTCAGCCGACGATTGGCTGAATATTGCAGCCCGGCGAATTCTGATTTCCCATTCGAGCACTATCAGTGTCACCACCCCCTCGTAGCCAGGAGTGTTAGCGTCGTTCGCGTACCTGAAATCGAACGGCTAAAGCTATCCTTGGCCCTATCCTCGATCCCACGAAACGAGAAGTCTTCGGACTATTTTCATTTGGAGAGTGTCGAAGGGTTGATTTCCATTGACGGTTCGAGGGTGGAAAATTGGATTTGGTTATATTTGAGAGAAATCAGGTCAACGAAGGTGGATGAGGAATGAATTTTCTGGTTAAGGTCGACTAGATTGGTTTGAAATAGAGAAAGAAGGAATGAAGACGATCTAGTAAAAAAAGAAAAAAAAAAGGTGAAGCGAATAAATTACAAGGCTGTAACGCGCCCGCGAGAGAGAGAGATAGGAATATCGGTAAATACCGAAATACCACGGCCGTCGGGTCGTGCACCCCTTAAGTAGGCGGCAGTGAACCCTTAAGTCCGCTGGAGCTTGTGCCGATACCGATGACGAGCCTACCGACGACCGCCTAAAATCTGTCATCAACGATCTTCCAGTAGAGTATATTTTTTTCTACTCGCTTCTCACAAAAGGAGCGAGAGAAGCTTCTACAAACTTTGCAAGCTCACTTGTTAACCATCACTCGCACTGACTAAAGCATCGAGCTTTTCAACAATACCTTTAAATAAGAAAAGAATAATATTTCTATAAATGCTATACGAGTATTAATGTAATAATAATACGAAGAAAAATTAAAAGAGTCGTCAGATCTCTAAGGAACGTTGACAATTCAGAGTATATATATTTTCGTGATATTGAGCTAAGACTCAAATGGGATTAGATTAACGATGAAAAACTAGTGGGAGTATCGCTCACTAGGAATAAAGGCAAAAATAAATCAATATTTATTAAGGAAAATCGATCCCGAGGGTGACGGTCTGAAAGGATAGAAACACTCAAGTTTTTAGCTTATTTCGTATGCCGATCGTGTCCTATCGACAAGCCGGCAGCATGTACGACGGAGGCATGGCCACAGAACGCCAGGTAAAATTATTATCTTTATCAGATATAAGTATGCCATTCTCCTTATTCTTCGTCGATTATTAACCATATACTATTGCACATTAATGCACCGATATAAAGCCACTTCTTGTCCTTCGCGCGATGCAGGCTAATATCATAAATAACTTTGAGTAAAACTGATCTACAATGGGGCTTTATTATTCGTATAATAGATTATTATATTTTATGGTAAAAAAAATCATTAAATTTGCTCAAATTTATTACTGATATCTCGACTCGCAAAAAGGACATAAATTAGAAAAAGGGAGATGAAAGAGGAATGTGTTAAGTTCACTCTTAAATATACGTTATTACGAGATGGGATAAAAAAATAAGACAGAAAGAAAAATATAGATTTTCTTCTCACCACGTCTAATATATTTATTTCAAACATTTCTGCAAATGCTTATATGTATGCAGAAAATAGATCCATTAATTATACTATCAATAATTTCCGGGGAATAAATGATTGGAATTAAATTTACATTATAGACTAAAATTTTTCTTGGAAATTATTATGAAAATGTTAAATTATTGATATGCTATTACGATACAATATTAGTTTTATGTGACAAATATTAGATGAGCAAGCTTTCTTTAAAGCGTAAGAGACATTTCGTTAAGCATTGCAATAGAAAATTTATATAGATATAGTGCATCCAGCGTGCACGAACCACAATGAGTCCTTTGAGGGAAAGGCGCTTTTGGATTAATACAAACTTTAAACAGGGTGGAGCCACAAAACGCAAACCGAGTACCATGTACCATTTAATAGCCTCATCTTTCGCCTCTTGACACCAATATTTTTTTAATTAAACCCCTCTCTTCCTTATCCGTTCTAACTTAATTATGTGCATCATAATTTTACGCTCTGCTCCAAAAATCCAACATTATCAAAATTTAACATATAAATCCATGCGATATTAATAAAAATATTTCTGTATATCAGTTTTTGATTTAATATTTTTTCTGATAAACAATAACAATTTAGAGTAATAATGGATACTTTGGATTACTTTAGTTATAAAGACCGTTCGTCGAGAATTTTATGATCTCTCATTGAAACGTGCGGCTCGTGAGTGAAGCAACAAATTAAAACGAGGCCATCAATCTTGAGATTGGTTTAAATCCGATGCAATGTGGCAAATCCTCGTGAGAACAGGTTGAACGGGAAATATCTGGTTTCTTTGCTTTGTCTTTTTAGCAGAAATCACTGTGCAGTTTTGCTTTTTAACACCCTACAATCGCTATTTTTCCACATTGAGATCAAAGCCATTCAAGAAACATAAGAAAAACTAAATTTGCTCTTTTATCGCACCTACACTTTAAAATTTGTTAGTAAAATTACAATGACAATTATAGCTTACCTAATAATAGACGATTTTCGTTGTAATTCTACAACTATTTTCTACAGTGTTCAATTATTTTCGTATATTTCTAAAATCAATTTTTTCCTTTTTTATCAAGTTTAACAATTATCTTTATTTAATTAAACGAACAACAATTTAATATATCATGGAAGGAACTATTTCTGTATATTATTTTGCTCAATCAAATAATTTTTACATCACAATGTTAAGTTTCTGTTATTCGATAATAATGCTGACTTGCAGATACATTTTGTCTATTTTAAAATTAAAATTCACCCAGAAATCTCATTTCTGCTGTAGACGTAGAACAAGAAAATGTGTATTTTTGCGGAATATGCAACTAATTTACTCGCACAGAATTATAACGTGGTTCGCTTATGCTTTACGGCTCTTCGTGAATCCTCCTAAAAAAAGTTTTATCATAAAATTGTTTAATCCGTCGTGAATTAATGAAATTTATGCTTTTTGAACCGCTGTTAACCTACTTTTTGTTAGAATTTTAACTGTATCGAAATCCGTCAGATCTTGAGTCACGTACTATATCCCAATGGACAAAACTGTTACTCTCCCGTATCAAGATTTAAGATATCGAACCGTAAGACCTTAAACTTCGCACATATCTATTTTGAGCTTACCCACAACAGCTACTCAATTACTCGACGTTTCCCTACTTTTATTCTCTTTCGCTTTCTCTCGGGAAAATTCCGCACGATATTACAGAACATCTTAAAAAGTTTTTTCAATTATTAGGTGAGCTGCAGGGGAATATCCGCATGATAATTCAAACTGGAATAAAAGAAGAGTGAATTGGTTGAAGGAAAATTGTGCTGCCATATGCGTTTTTGAGGGCGTAAAAGCCTAAGGCGTAATATGCAGATCGAAATACCGTAGGAATTATACAGGAGAGCCGTGAATTTTTTAGTTTCGCGAAGCTGTGCATTAAAAATTTAATATAAAACATTCGTTTGGTAAAAATGACAAATTCCCAGTCGTAACTGTTAATTTAAAAATAAATAATATACGTGGTATACGCGCTAATAAAAAATTATTTCGTTCTAAAATAACGTATATTTTAAAAGCAAAATAAATAACAATTAACGAAAGGTCAAAGTTTATCAAGAGCTTTTGCGTTGAATCAGGCAATAAATTTTCTATTTTTACTGGAACCTCTTTTGTAGCTGTTACACATTATTGTTATAAACGTGAAACAATGCTGCTATTAGCACTACAAATATTTTATAGATTCTCGTATTTTATTATTGATAGAATTAAGTCAACGTATCTTTGAAAATGAAAAATAATTTATGAATAATTTTAGGCGAATATGTGACAAGCGCGAATTAGTATTTATCTTTTAAGCTCAGGATAATCGGAGATACCGTTTATCTTCGAACGATAAGTGATGGGATAAATGAATTAGCTAATTCTTTTTTTGTTCATGCATCGCGATCCAGGTATAAAAAGCTCTGGATTTTCTTTGACACGGCAGAAAGATGTTGAAACAGGGTGGGGGTGAAATAGGAGTTGGGTGGGCGAAGAAGAAGGAGGAAGAAGAAGAAGAAGAAGAAGAAGGGAATGTGGTGGCGATAGGCAGTTACCCCGAGGCTGAAAATCCTCCCTAAAACGAGAGGGCTCGAGGGGTTGAAGGTGAGCGCTGAGTGCGATGGAAGAGAGTACACACGACCCAAGCATCAAATGAGCCCAGGCTTTAAAGTAATGCCTATCAAAATTTCGCTTTACCCTCCTCTAACACTATAACTATATTATTCAACAATTATTCTTATCCTAAAATATTTTACGCTCTTATCATTTCAAAATAAATAGGAGAGTGATAAAAATAAGGATGGGGATATTTTTAAATGTTTCTGAAGCCTTCGTGTGTGGAAATTTGTATAATCATTAAACGATAATTACTCAGTGCGATATAATAGGTGGACTGTCTTGTCCTCTGTGTAAATTACAATAAGCTGAGACTAATTAGTCTCTTAATTGCTTTACTCGGCCTATTCCGCATTCAAAGCATATGTAGGTATAATGTTTATGCCATTCCTCTCTGGTTTATCTGTAAAGATCTGAAAACGGTTCTGTAAAATTATGCAGGACTACTGGGCAGAATCACCGATCGTTAGCACACTCTTTTATTGCATACATATAGCGTCGGAAACATTCCTAAAATGTTCACGGACTGAATTTGACACGTTGGAATGTTTCAGAAACATTTTTGACACTATATATATATGTGTGTGTGCTCTATTTAAATTATTATGTTCTAATTTCCTGTGACTCTGATTTTCTTTCCTGATTTCCGAAGGTACCGTGCTGAATGCACAGCCCGACCCTGCTACCCCCACATTTATTTACATTTAGTACCAGAATATTTATGAAAAAAAAATTAAGGTCCCCTGCTACGTTAATAATATCATAATGAGTCATGAAACGCATATAGAGTAAAGTTGGTAGATTTTTAGGGAAAGCTAGGAGTGGAATTTACGAGGGAAGCAAAAAAGACGAGCTGGGTTTATCTAACAAACCATCGCTTGATATAGAAAATTCGCTACTCTACCTGTGTGTATTTTCTACTTTCGTGAGTCTATAAAGAAGATCATTCGGTTTTATGAATAATTCATCGTCACATCGGAAATATGGCACGTGCTACATCCATAACTCAAATGCTACACCACGTGAACGATATTTTAATCAGTTTTATATATTTACCATATCCGATCCGTCCTTCAGGACCATTTCCTTAGGGTTATCATAAATTATAAAAGAATCTCGCAATGACGTTGTACCAATTAAACTCAAACTGCAAATTAACATCGTGCCTTTGACTTTAGCTTCAGGATTGCTGATGTACAACGAAATTTTAATGAATCCTGACATAAAAATATGTAGAATTAATATTTGATCAGATATCGCATTTGAAATATTGTTATCCTTTTCCAGTTTTAAGCTGTAATTATCCAATTTCGTGGAAATGAAGTGATTAGGTTGTTTGTGAAATAGCGGAAGACACGAGTTCTCAGAAGACTTTACGGTTCATTCGCACGTTCGTAAACCTTGACTGAATCTTTCAGCATTTTACAATCCACCTTTCCACCGACTAAATTATCGACACTTTAAATCGTTCCAGTCTCGCTACCATGTCTCAGCGGATAAATTGCACGTAAAATAGCGCTGACGTAAGCCGGATCTACTAAATACATTGAAATTTGTCAGCAAGATCAGTCTTTTCGCCAGATATCATCGATATTTTACTCTTGCAAATTTACTCTCTTGGGGTTGAAAATAATATTGAGAATAAAAATGCTATAAGCTTAAAACCCAACTGGAGCAACGTGGAATTTTTCAGGGAAAGACCGGCGAGCTTTGTCATTCTCCGTAAACTCTTGGAATGCGTTACGTAAAAAATTATGTATTTTTTTTAAGGAAATGCTTGCTTAAAGCGGCGATTTATATATACTTCCGGTTATGTCGAGCGAGAATGGTCGCTTGTGTGCCGGAAGAATCTTTATTGGCATTCCAGTGACTCGACTGGAATAACTGTCGACCATTAATAATGAGAGAAGCGTGTTACTCTGGCACAATGTAATTTCTCTAAGGTAGATCGCTAGCCAGTAAAAACTCTCAAGTGAACTCGTAACTAAACATTTACCTTCAATTTTATCCTACGTTTCTTTATTTATGCCTCCAATCTCCACCAATTTCCCTTTACAATTTAATACATCACTTATTTAATGCTATACTAAAATTTATGTAAGGGAAACTCTTGTATCACTTTTTAATCTGGGTTTTAATCAAACATTTTCTAAGGTCTCTGAAATATTCACTTGGGTCGTTCCTGTACAGTTTAGTAATATACTACTATATATAGCAAAGTATCAAGAATTTATAAGTCTAAATAGATTTTTAATTGAGACTTAAAAATATAATCATTTGTACTATTTGCAATTGTCCGAATGTAAATAATTCAGCATCCATCAGGTGTATTCAATTTTCAAATCTTTCATTCATTCGACGTTACTTTCGCTTTCCATCCATATTGAGCATCAGTTTCTCTTATCCATATTGTATACAAAATTTACAATTGTTCAAAATGAATAAAGCATGACGCGAACTGCTAAATTAAATAACTTTAATTGGGAAATGGTCTTCAGATCGGTCCAACACGCCTGAAAACTTGTTCATTCAGCTTTGAGTACTCCAGTTACAAGTAGGAGCAATTTGCATGGAGTATAGTAACACAAACAATTACATTACTGGTAGAATGCAGGGAATCTAATGGGCTCGATCTATTAAATCCTTTTTTAATGGCTAACCTTTCTATATACTGAAATTGGTGTGCGAAGCTTAAACAATATACGCCTTAAATTCATACAAAAATCCGAATCGTACACACTATTCATATAATTATAATATAATTAAAGTAATTGAAATGGTATAACATTATGCAATGCATATAAATTTAATTAAGGAATAATCTTTCTGCATATTAAATGCTCCTATTCTTTGTAAACTTAATATTGCTCAGAGTAATAGGAAAAGGAAAGTAATGAAACGTTTCGCTAAACATTTTGTGATACTATATATATTACATGCTTTAAACTCTGTTGGCACGAAGAACAAAGATTTTAATAATATTCTTCGAAGCATTCAAACGTGATATAATTTTTTTTTCTTCGAAACGTCAAATAGTGTACGTTCATTAAAAGTGAAATTAAAAAAAACTTGCCAAGTCTTATCAAATATATATATATAAAGAGGGAAGGAAAGAGAGAGCTAGAAGTACGTTTGTTTCGCGATATTTTGATTGTATTAAAATTGTCACAGTATTATGTTACAAATCAACGTATCAGAGTAATAAGAAATTTAATATCGCGTGCGATTATTAAGTAGTATGGAGTTCGGTGTTGGAAAGAGGCGTTGAGCGGAATGAAGAATTTAATGGAATTATTGAGGAGAATTGCAGCTGCATGGTGAACGTTCAGCTGCGGCAAGTGCAGTCTTCGAGGCATACCTACGGAATCGGCCGGAATCCAATCACGGATAAACGGATTACGTTAACCCGGCCTGCTTTATGTTTGTTGTCGTAGCAACATTGTTAACCGGAACGGGTCATACGATGGGCAAGCATCAAACTTCACCAACCGATGAATTCATTTCGCAGTCAAGGCCATCCAAACCATGCAAAAAAAAGCTAAAGTTATATCCTTCCTCTCCAAACCTACCTTCACCCTCTCTACTTTTAGATTAAAAAACTCGTTACCGGACCAAATTATACGCTTCCAGAATCCCAGCTCGCTGTGGGACCTGCAAATTTCATTTTCCTGTGACCTTAATCTCCCCAAAAATCGTTTATCCAAGCCTTTTCTTTTGCTTTTACAAAATATTGAGTTCACGATATAGAGTATTTGCACTAGATTAATTATTCATTTTGCTTTCAAAAGTTTTTTTATTTAAAATATTACATATTTTTTTAAATACATAATTGAAATTTATTATTAAATTAAACAAAATAATTTGTAGACTATTTTTGTTGCATCATACAGTAACATGATATAATATTACTTGTAACTGAATAATTTTACTCGATTAATTTGCTTAAACTTTATTAGCTGTTTCTCATTCACAAGATAGTAGTACAATGAATATTCCGGTTCGAGGAGGTCACTGTTACTCCTATCTGATAAACACGCATGCACGCTTACATATATATAATATATATATATATATATATACGGAGAGAGAGAGAGAGAGAGAGAGAGAGTTGTTTACAAGTCGTGTAGCGGGTTGGTAATGCATTTATGTCCTGGACGATAAAGCGAGGTGCAAGGAAAGGAAAGGGAACATTTAGAACGAGAGAAAGAGAGAGAGAGAGAGACCCAAATTTGTTTATCCGAGAAATTTTTGCTCATCCCACTCACACAATTCGGGACTTTTCTTTTCTACGGTCGAATTAACCCTAAAACTAGATCCTAGCTGTGGACCTTCTCAACTATAAATCTTTTTATCCATGATGAAATTCATAGTCTGCTCAGCCTGAATTCCTATTTTGTCGTTCTATGGCTCCCCTAGCCCCCTTCCTACCAGCTTCTAACACCTCCCTCCCCCTTCTTCCGCACCAAACCATTACATTTTCTTCAAACTCACCCACATATATCTATAGCTTTATCGCTATGGTACTGAAGTGTTTTGCTGGTATAACACTAAAACTGTATCTATATAATAAAATTTTAGCAGGAATTGAAAAAGAAAGATACAGCACAGTTATGGCTTTTCCGGTGCATATTATTAGCTCTCTGCGATCACAGACGTAGCTTTAATTTTAGTTTCTTTTCATCTGCATGCTTCAAGAAACTACAGCTGTACCTCTTGGGCATATCCAGTGTAATATATGTGTGTGTGTGTGTGTGTGTCAATAGAATATATTCAACGTAAACTTATTAATAAAATTGATTCGCAAAATTTGCTAATATATTCAATTTTGGAAATGAACGTCAAAGGAAATAATTGAATCGATCAATATGAGCCATCTCGTGTGGAGATACTTGTGCTGGTGACTCAAGTTTTGTGTATACTCTACACTGTTATATGAAGCCTGGACCCTTATGAAACTTGCGAATTTAATTTTCTTGCAAGCATCGTCACCTGTTTTAACTCGTTTATAAAACACGCTTTTCTACCTTGAAAAATAAAACAGGGGGTGTGCTTCAATTTTCCAAAAAGGAAAATCTCGCTTTTAACAAAATTATTCCATAAATCATATAATCACATTACTCGATGTGAAACGTTTTTCGCATGAATATAATGCAATATTCGTTAACTCTGATGAAAGTTCCTATACTAATTGTGAAACATTATTGGTGATAAATATTTGGCGAGTTATGTAAACGAACGATAAACTGGATAGTGTTGGTTAATTTGAATCGAGAGTAAATAACAATGCATAATCTATGGGAAAATCTGGAGCTGGTGTGAAATTGTTGAGTTTTATGCAACGGTATGTTAAGAAAAATTGTAATTTCGGCTAATGATATTCTTATTGGTGATTGAGTCGCACCGAAGAATACACATATATATGTTAATTTATCTTAATATTTCTTAATAAGAGAACACAAAAAAGTTTGAAAATTTGAAGAGAGATTTTCCACCTAATATGTTATACTTGAATTTATTGACAATTGGATAATTGCTATACTATTAGGAGAAAAAATGGTTGGATAATTGCGTTAGTGATTGATGCGTTTGCATTTGATCAGACCGATTGATATATTCGGCCTGATAATCACCCTGGTGTAGCAGTAGCCAGGCGATTTTAATACAATCAGAGAGATGCTATTTCTTCAAATGGATCAAAGCGATTCAAATGATTTTACTCAGGCGACCAAGTTAATAGCAATTGTGCCAGAAGGAGTCAATTGCAGTGAAATCGACTCAGCTTACATTAAATGCTTTCTTGGAACCCGCAATTTTTCACCAATTAATTAGCCTGGATAAACTAATTACATTTTCCTTACCAGTGATAACGTTTACCCCGCGTTAAACTTTTTACTCCAATTAATCAAATATTTTGCCAGTGTAAACCCATCTTGCATTGCAGCTATTACAAGGAAAAAACGATCGATGAAAAACTTGTTTTTTCTAACAAAAATTTAGCTGTTTTATGTATCAGTCGTGTTTGGTTGGATGAATTTACGTAGAGAGCTTTTTTTATAAATATAGCTGAACGAATTGTCGTTTCACCGCTAACTTGAAATATTTAGAAGATAATCCTTCCGGGGAAAAGCGTTCTATCAGTTCCGCTCCATCCGTCGGTAATTTCCGCTAGTCGCGTGATACAAGCACCGCCCAACCTTCAAAATGGACTTCGCGTTATGCTCCCTCGTAACGAGATGTGCTATTTTAGTTACACAATGGCTAACAATACACACCCGAACTGCTATTAGTTTTCCAGAGCACCTGTCACTTTAATCCAGTAATTAAATTAACATTCTTTAATAACGCTGATTCATCTCTTTTTCATACTTTTTCATTTAGCCACGCCTTCTTAATTAAATCGAAATTTATTAACGGCGAGAAATATCGAAATGAGGATTTCTGATTATTTTTGCAAAGTATCTGTATATTTGAAATCATTATTAATTAATTGTATATATAAAGAGAAAGTAGTGTATACATGTTATATTCAATGAATTAATAAATATATAATTGAGAAACTCATTGATCAATATGTACATCAATATAATGAACTGAAATGTAGGAAGTTTTATTTAAAAAATTTTCCACGTTATTTGATCAATTTAATGCAGTTGGTTAATTAAAATGATATTTGAAAAACAGTGCAATATATATACATGAATTTTGTAGCCTGGAAAAGTCATTTTCATCAAATTTCGAGGAGTGCTATTTTTGCTGACATTTTTTTATGGCAAATAGGGAAGGGTTGGACAAACTAATTTGAAAGAAGGAATAGAGAATTTCAAAGGAATAGGTCAAGCATTGAAAGGCGGACGACAACGAATTGGAAAATGATAGGTGCAAAAAGGGTAGAGTGTATGAAAGTAGCATTTGGCACGAACACAGGCTGAATTGGCTCTAGTTGGATCATCAGTGTTTTGCCTATTCTTCAGCTATAGAGTGGGTAGCACCACTAATCAACGTCGAACACTCGTCCTCGGCTTCGCATTCGCAATCGTTTGCTAGCCAATGCAGGAACACTCAGTGACAGCTAATTGAACAGTAAATCCATTTTCAACAAGCGTCGATCGTTCGATCGAGAATATTTTTTTCTTCCCCTGTTAAACAGAGCACACACCAAACAATTCACAACTTATTCCAAATTTCGAACGCTTCCATTAAGAAACTTTAATCGAAGTCGTCGGTTCCTTTTTCTCCTCTTTTCTTCTTCTCCAAACCAAGCCAGTTGCATCGAAACAACATCTCACTAACACTCGTGTACAATTTTTCATTTATTCTCTCACAATACGTTCCTTTCACTTCTCGGAAAGCTACTTAGTTTCTTCACATTTTAGTGCCAACTCAATCTAATCTATCGATCGTTCCGTTACACGTTTCGTATATTTACCCTCTGATTAGTACATACAATTTAGCCTCTTGCAAACTGTAGCTCAAGGCTGTTCAAATCGGATTAAAATGTAATTTCGAAGATTTCTAAGATGACTCTTATCAGCTACTAAACAGCTCTCTTTGATGTTTTCGTAGTTCGAGAAAAGTAGAAAGAGGGAGTAGAGATTGGTGCAAAAGGCGGCGTGATTTGATATGCAGGGTGAAAGGAGTGTAAATTAGAAGGTAGGAGGGTTAAAAAGTAAAAAGGTCGAAAAGACGCAAATAGCGTGAAGGTAGAAGGATATCACGAATTTTTGCAAAGTGAAAGGTCAAACCGGGGTCATTTAATACTTTCTCTTTTTCCGGAAGTTGAGAAAGGATGATAGGGGAGACCGGGGTAAAACGGCACCCTTGAAGATAAAGGCTTATATTTAGGTTATTATTAAAAAAAAATTGAAAATAAAACGACTTTGATTTAATATAAACCTTATTTAAAGTGGTGACACAAAATTAAATAATTATTTTTATTTTTTATCAATCAAATCTTATATATAATTTAAAAAAAAAACATAACAATTTACGGTTTTACCCCGACCCATGGGTAAAATAGGGTACTCCACGGATTCAAATTGGATACAAAAAACTGATACAGACTTAGCATGTATTACATGAGAAGTTATGTAAATTTTCAATTTTCTAGTCAGTTCATCCTTCATGAGTCCATTTTAAATTTTTTATGCATTGTACCCATCCTTCTTGTAATTTTGTTAATGCGCATATTTCTTTACAATAAATACATTTATTAGGGGAAACCCAGGTAAAATAGGGTACCAGGGTAAAACAAGAACCCATTAATATAACAAAAATTATATTCCTGATTCAGTCATTAATGAAGGTATGAGGTCCGATTTTACCCCGTACGGTTTTGCCCCTTAACCTGCATACAAAGTGTATTTAAATATTATACAGACATATATCGTATGTAAATTAAAAATACGACTAACGAAATTATAGTTAAAAATATTACAAATTAAGTGACTTAAGTGAAAATTTACTCCATTAGTCCAGATTTTGTACTGAACACTTCGAAATTATCGGAAACTTTGAAGAATTATGTGCAAAAATGAAAAATAAAGCGTTTGGAAAGTAATCAAGCGCCAATGTTTACAAATTTTTGCTGACAAATATCTTCATGTGGCACCATTACATACCTTCATTAATGACTGAATCAGAAATGTAGTTTATGTTATATTAATGGGTCCTTGTTTTAACCCGGTACCCCATTTTACCCGGGTTTCCCCTACGTAAAAACAAAGGAGTACTGCAATTTAATGGTCGAGGTTTTACAAATTGGATGAAAATGTAATATCAACGATTTTCTATGAGACTGTAGAATAATATTCTTTTCGGCTGGTGGACAATTTTCTTTGATTTTTTGCGGTCCACGAGCGAAGTGGAGAAAGGAAATAGAAATTGGCACGGAAGGCAACGTGGTTTAGCAAGGTGAAAGGAGTGAATTTGGAAAAGGTCGCAGGGAGAGCTGAAAAGTGCGGAGATAGAAAGAGCTCATGCATTTTTTGTAAAGTAAGTAGCAGGTCAACCCAGGGTCTCTTATAAGCGTTTGATACTTTCCCTCTTCCCGGAAGTCAAGGGATGCAAGGCGTAAAAACGAGAGTGTCCTACAATTTCAAGGCAAAATCGATTGATTTTAATTTTTACGAATTCTTCAATAATTCTTCTAGGTTTCGCGTGAATAATTTTCTCGGATTTTTTGCCATCCGAGGCAACGTTGTTTGGTAAAGGAAAAGGAGAAGGAAGGAGTGGAAGGTGGAAAGGTCGGGGAGGCGTGAAAAGCGTGAAGGTAGAAGGAGCTCATGCATCTTTTACAAAGTGGCAGGTCAAACTGTGTTCTCCCGCGGTGCACGACGATTAATCGCTTGATACTTTCCCTCTTCCCGGGAGTCAAGGGAAACTATCGGGGTTGGCGTCAAAGATCGTGCACGTGCCAATAGGTGCTCCTCTCGAGAGACTCAAGCTCGCTAATTAACTCTCCCACGTATCCTCTCTTTTTGGCTTCGCTATACCAACTACTTCTGGCCCTGCACCTATTTCACATTTGCTGTGACACTTTTAACTCTGTAAATTCTCCGTCCTTTAATCAATATTCCTTTTTTATCCAGAAAATTAACCGGAGAACTACCAGTTTTATTCCGATGCCATCAATTATTCTATTTAAAACAGTTGGTAGTTTTTTTTTTAATCCGGAAATCCATTAGAATACTATTACTAATAACCATCGATATTGATATTGGCAAGCGATATTATTAATCTAGGCCAAGCTATATATCAATCAATCAATTGCATGTACAACTCTCAAAGTACTCACAGTGTAATTGAATTTGAAATTTCAGTCTTGGTATTACAACAGAGATGAAATTAATTTATATGGATATTCGTTCGTTGACAGTCGATAGAAATAGACTATATTTACCACGGTGAACAAATAGCTGCAAACTTCTCATAACGAACATATTTATATTTATTATTTCGTTTTGAAAAGTTAAAGCTTCTCCTTCGCGGCCTTACAATCCTTTCCAAAGTAAGCATTGAGATTTATACAATTCTGCTTTAAAGCTTGGATTAATCTTGGAATATCGTCTTTTTGTTGCACAGATCAAAGCAATTTGAATATATAAGCTGTATGCTTATTCCGGTAGATTTTTGCATAACAAAAGTCTTGTCAAAGAAGAAGAACTGGTATTTTCAACGGAGAGATTCTATTTTCCTATTCCTTTCAAATCCCCGGGGATGATTTTATGCAGTGTCGGAGGACTTATTAAAAATAAGAATTCTTATAAGATGTGATAGGAAATTGGTATTTTTAATTTCTAATATAAGTTAATACGAAGGTTTATGTTAGACTTACTCAAATGAATTAATGAGTGACAACATTATTATCTCGGAAAGTAATAACTTTATGAAAATTGTTTAAATCATACATATATATATATATGTAGTCTACAAATACGTTTCTCCACTTTCAATCTATCGATATTCATAAAATTATGGTTTAATTCTGTATTCAGATGGTATTCGTAATTAAAAGTCTGAGCGTGATTACCATCGTCCAGATCTCAGTCGCAGTAATGACCCTTGCGTGATCAGAAGCTAGGTGTAATTTTCCAGGGTGAAATAACATTTTATGAAATCCATAGGGTCATACACTCAGTATTATTGAAGTATTCAGGTTTAAAGCGACATTCTCTCTGTGCTACGTGCATTTATAGTGAAATTCTTGGATAAAGTATGAAAAAAAGAATGATAAAACGCATCAGTACTACAACAATAAAATGTATAAATTCATGGATTTTCAAGAATTTTAACAGGATATTTCTATCATCCCCACCAGACGATTCCAATAATCACATATTTATTTCAGACTGTGAAAACTAACTACAACCACTGCAATGTCTATAAAATTTTCAGCTACTTTATGGTACAACCTAATCTGTAATATCTGTTAAAAAGCTTTTCCTGCAGTCAAATAATGAAATCTATTTCTGTATTAAACGAATTTTAAAAAAGTGAGCTTTAAAATATCGAGGTTGTCTATGCTCATTTTCACAATACTTATATTTTCAATTGAAAAAAGCAAGAGATAAATTGTTGAATGGAACGAGGAGCGTGAGAGCGAGAAGGATGAAAAATCATGCGTTTCTACGGCTTCCATTAGGAGCGATAAAAAGTGTACGTGAAATATGTATAGCGCAAAATGTGAATTCGAACAAAGAGAGATACGTCTCTTTAAAGTGTACACGGGCGCGTTATCATGTAGAGCTAGAGAGATACGTGTGTGCGTGAACACGCTGAAATCAGGTGAAGAATGGGGCTTGTTGTTTTTCGTGCACGAAGCAGTCGCGTTTATTCGCGCGCATCTGCTCATTGAAAACCGGCTGAAAAAGCAGCTCCCCTAATTGTCAAGAAAACTCGCTGGAGTCATACAAGTATCGTGGCAACGCATCTTAATTCTCTACGCTTTTCCAGCAAAACTCCTTTCAGGGCCCATTATTCGCGACCCATTCATATATAACTCCTTTTGTTCGACCATTTTTTTCTTCTTCTTCTTCTTCTTCTCTCCCCTCTTCGTCATCTTCTTCTCAATTTCCCCAATATTTAACAAAAAAAAAAAAAAGCTCGAGTAATTCTAGCTGTCAGAGACCGTTTAATATATCACAGTTTTCACGAACAGTATCGTTTAATCGACTAATATGCAATTCGAATCGTGCTGGAAATTGCATTAACGTCAACAAGCAAACTTTCGTCTGTAACATGAGAGAATCCTGCTCGAATTGTAGTGGTAATTTTATCATGGTTTTGCATTTAACGTCCCGTCTTTCAAATTATACGATTACTTATTTCTATATTATAGAATAACAGCTGTTCATTCGCACCATCCATGAGTCTTATTTGACGAATCCTTCAAGCTCTTTTTTTTCTTTCAATTTGAAACAAAGTAATTTTCACGGGGCTTATGAACGGAGCATTTTGCCATCAGCCTGCACATCCCGCTATTCAAGTTTCTCGTTGCACTATATATGTACTATATATATATTACTTCGTCAAAAACACCCTCACTTCCTCCTTAGCACTTTCAATCCAAGTTGCGATCCCTTATTTTCTATTCTACTTAACATTTCATTTATTCCATGTGTCTTATCCGGATCGTTCAGATTCGTCTTCCTTTTAGCTTAAAACAGAATAATTCTTAGGTGGATTGTGAACGAATCACTTTCTCAGATCAGCTTGCTTTTAAAGTCTAATAATGCATTTTATGTAAAAAAGAAGGACCACCCAACTCGAACACTTTCATTTCAAACAGCAATCCCTTATTTTCTATTCTACTTAACATTTCATTTAGCCCATGTATTTTATCCGAATCGTTCAAATTCCTCTCCCTTCCAACTTGAAACAAAGTAATCATTACATGGTTTATGAACGAATCACTCTCTAAGACCAACTTGCTATTGGTGTCTCGCAAAGCATTTTATGTAAAAAAAGAAAGCCATTACATGCTAACACTTTCATTTGAAACTGCAATCTCTTAGTTTCCATTCCACATACCTTCCTACTAGTTTAAAACAAAGGTAATTCTCACGTGGCTTACGAACGGATCACTTACTACGATCAAGCTACCATATTCAAGTCGTCTCGCGATACGAATTATACGAAAAAACACCCGCCTTCCTCTTTAATAACACTTTAAAATTGCTGAAGCTGATGATTGCCTGTGTTTAGTATATGCAATAAAGCGCGAACTGGACTAAAGTTCTACTCGCTAATACTTTTTATCGCGTTGCTTTGCCACTTTAACTTCGTATCGCATTCAAAACTCATACACATGCTGCAGCGCAGGTAGAGCTAGCTCGCTTAAAAAAATGATGGAAGCTTTTAAGAAAAAACGAAGCAACGAATGTTTAACGAGGAAATTTTAGTTTAAACCGAACTACCGGAATGCAAATGGGAAGTCTTTACGAAGGTTATTTTAATCGTAATTTTTCGTCGTGCTTACAGATTTCAACACTGGTGTCACACGGAGAACGGCCGTTATGCTCGGATCGAAGCCTCAGGGCGGTCGCCAGGGTCGGGCAAGCTGTCAATTTGGCCGTCGAGAGATTCGTCACCGTCGGCGAAACCATCGCCGACGACAACCCAGAAATCAAGCAGGATATGTACGAGGCCTGCAAGGAGGCCAGAGTCGCTGGTAAATCAATCATTCTTTCCTCTTTTGCTTCCAATTTAATATTTAATATTTTCATCTCGCACAATTGGCAGTTTCATGCTTTTGCGTGATACCGAAATGTATTTACGTCTCTGGAGAAAATCCAATGGTACAGTTTTCAGCCGACAAACATTTTTTTCTCTTCGTGCATGGAGATACAAAGAAATCCGCTGCGAATTTGCAACTGGGAAATTCAACCTTGCTGAAGTAACTGTTTACGAACTATATGCTCATGAACCCGTTGCGATTCTGATGGGAAAACAAGCCGTGTGCTTGTGAGACGTACTCAAGGATCGTAAATATTTTTCCAAGAGAGTCTTCAGTGGGGTATTTTTATCTGAAAAAGCAGCAGTGCGAGTTTTTACGCTACGTCATTTTTCGAAATCCGGCTCGGTTATTACATGGACACTTGACTTTATGAACTTATCATTGGTGGACAGAAACTCGATGAGATGCAGGCAGCGTAAATATTATTCGAAAAGATTCGGGTCGATCAATGAATTCACTCGAGTTTGGAAGATTTAAGGCCAGGGTGGAAGCATAGTTTGAGTTTCGATAGCAAAGTTTTCGAGTTTCTGGATGAATAGACGCATATAGAAGGAGGTTTTGGTATACTTAACCTTCTTGCTTCACCTTATCACTCCATTTCGATTATGGCAAGACTGCTCAGAGGTCAGGTTGCTGTCAACTCGTCTCGAGCAACATGCTTTGCAGACTTCTTAACTCTCTGAAACACTTCAGAAACTTTATTACTTACTGGTGAAAAAATACTAGTGCAAACTCATAATTGCTTAAAAGTCTAACATGTCTGTTCGTATTATTTTCACCAAGTTCGCATAATGTATATATTATAATTATCATTTTTGGATTATGACCTTGAAAATGCTTAACTGACCCAATTCCGATTTCACTCTTTATTCTGTTTGTCTATTATTGTTGCAATTATAGTAAATAATCCATTTCTGCAATATCTGTTTTAAAACTGTTCTTTACTCTTAGGCATTGAGGGAGCTAAACAAAATTGGTATAATAATTTTTTATGTAGCCACCAATTAGGTATTATATATTCTAGCAATTTCATGGAGATCATAGTATTTCATTGGGAGATCGAAAAATGTTGAGCTACCTGAAATAACTGAATCTTTCTAATGACAGGAGAGTGTTTTAGAGACAGAGTTTCGTAACTGCTCTTCATTATACTAGAAAAAAGAAGTTTTAGCAGGACCACCGTGTACTCTAAAACTTTATTCTTACCTAGAAATAGAAGAAGATGTGAAAAAGAGGATCCCAAATAGCCTTTGTCGCTTTTTCTGAAACTTGCCAAAAAGTAAACTAGCGAAGTTTCATCCAAACTATCTATGAGGCACTTTGGTTTACTCGAATGCCTGGTCTGATCCGATTAGTATCCTGTCCTATTAGTCACAGATAAGTAACTCTTGAATCGAATAAATTCTGCAAATGAACCGAAGGAAATTCATTTGGCCGAGGGGTGGATCAAAAGGTAAATTTAATTTTAAAGAGATAAGAGAATATCACGGTGTATCATCTCCCCTTGCAATAAGAAAAATTCTAAGCAAAAGCTGAATATTCCGGATAAGTTTCTCTCATAAATGTTATGAAAAAATGCTGGCGAATTATTTTTTAATGGTTTCAAATAGAAAAAGTGTCACGACGCAGGTGAGAATTCAGAAATTAAAACTTTTCAAAATATCGCTGGAATCATGAGCTGTTTAACGTTTACGCGACTGGTCTTGTATGCTCGAAGCCATTAAAAGTTTCAGGTGATCCCAGAGCAGTCAAGTCACCGCCCAAGCACCAGCCACGCCAACTCGAGTACATATTGCACTACGACATTGGCGAAATTATGACTTTGCATAAATTACTGGCCTAAATGGGTTCACAACTTTAAGCCAATAAACTCGAAACGGAAGAAAACACAAATGAGCTTAATATCTACTCAACGTCCTTATATGTATATATATTCTAAGTACTTCATTTCTCTGCAGTCCATTCATGAAAAATATTTTTCATATATCTAGATCAATCACACAGAAAACACGTGTATTATAAAATTAATTTTTGATTAATATACCGCTCTCATCAGCTATCGTCGTTTATTATCTGTTCGATGAGGTCTGATAGTTTGACGTTGACTTCTATTATCTGATAAGTGCTTTATGCTTTGAGCACTTGGACGTCATAAACTTCTAATGCGTTTGACAGTTACGAGAGTTCTGCAGTTTGGTGGACTTATACCTCCATCTTTGGTATTTCGATTAAAGATAATGTGCTGCGTTAATTAAAAAATTCATTTGACACTTTACATACGTTCCTGTTGAAAAAGACAATATCACGAGTATCGGAATCCGTTTGATTATTTTACCCAAGGAGATAATTTTATCAAAATCCTCGAATTTTCGCACGACATTGAAACGAATAAATTTTAAACATTTTAATCAATTTCGTACAATTTACGGTAATTGATTTCTTTCGCGTGTCTATACCCAAATTTAGCCGTTTGATTAGGTCTTCGTTACATGTACTCTCAACCTTATGAGTTTTTTTAGAGCTTCGCCACTTGAGTATGTAAATTAAAAGCTAAATGTGTCAGTTGGCTGATTAAAAATGCAGTTAGAATAGGTTAAAGTAGCATCCAAATATAGGAATGGTATATAGTTTTAGAAGAAAATAGAGAGCTTTTCACGTATACAGAAAGCTCTGTAACCTTTAATTATCAGTAGAGAATAGCTTATCAGCGTGTAAGAAGTGATTTTATCGTAGAATCTTCGTGCTAGGGTGTGTTTCTGGCTTGCCTAATCGTTCCTAGTGCAGGAACTGACGCGATGACCCACTTTTAGTATCCATTCTTAAAGCATTTAAGCGTTTTCAGTTGAAACCTTGAAGAATTTATCGCGTTTCAATTTACTGAACGTGTGAGATCAATGTTTTCATCGTGGAATTTGCATACAAGGATGTGCTTTAGGCTTATCTATAATCGTCTTTTTTGCAACAACTGACGCAGTGACCCACTTTCCCCCAATCTTACTATTCACAAGTTTAGCAATTCCCAAAGTCAACCTTGAATTTTCAATAGGTTTTTTCCTTCGGCGGGAATTTTAGACTATTCGTGTTCTTAATGCATATATATATATATATATATATATAGACTATCGAAAACTTGCCACTTTCACCTATTATAATTATTGGACGAGAATTTAGGTGTGGAGCTAAGGGTGTGTCTTAGGTTTGCCTAATCGTCATTTTACTAAAATTGACACGATGACCCACTTTTCGTCTCTATAAGAATAAAGCAATTTTTAAAGGGAACCTTGAAATATTTATCAATTCTATTCATAAAAGATCTACGTACCATTCAAATTAATCTTTCATCGAAATCTATAAACTGCCATTACTGAAATAATATGCTATATACAGCAAAAATTCTTAGCGAACAAAAAATGATTTCAATTAAACTTCAAATTCTCTTATCATTTTTCATGGATCTTGATAAACGAATTTCCTTGGAAAAGCTAATTTGTTCGAAACTGAAAAAAGTAATTTGTCGTCCGTTAAAGTTTTATGGGAGGTTTAAGGTAGGAGATTTAAGAATACGATTCTATTATTGCTGTTCTACGCAATCTTGGAAATTTAATTTCAGATTCGTTAAGGGAACCTGTCGGAACTTTGCAAAACTAACTCATTTTGACGAAGAGTTTTATCGAAGACCTATTATTATTATATGTAATCGACTCTATTGATGAGTTGTGAAATGCCTTAAGTTTCATAATATTCTAAAATCTTATTTCATGCAAATTTGGAAGAACATTGAAAGTATCGATTCTCGATGAAAGAAGGTTATTTTGACAAATTGATTTCAAAATAAATTTAAGCTATTTAATTTTTTTGTTAATGATATATATATAATGACAAAATTAGCGAGATTTTGTTCTTAACATGGAAATATTTTATTTTAAAGAACATAAGGGGCGATTGTATCGAGATGTATCACGCAATGCGTAACGTTTAGATTAGCCTAATCACATGTTTTGAAATATTTGACTGGGTGACATATTTAAAGTACAACAGTTTTTTAAAAATAGCCCAACATTTAAAGAAATTCGTTGATTCGGTTAGAGAGCGGTTTCGATGCCTATACCGAAAGCTTTATCATTTCAGTTTTGTGAATAGCGTGATATACACGCGACATATTTCTTTAAGTGCTCTTTCATAAAGGTCACCAAATCTTTCACACTCCTATCCTGCCCTTGGACTTTTACCAGGAATTGTCCTTTACTCTGCTATAAACATCAAATGTGCCAAACCCAGACGCTTGATCTGATTTTATAAAATCTAGACGAAGAGCATCGAATAACCAATAAATACATTATACCAGCAAATATAAAAGAAATTTAGGTCTACCAAATAAAATATTAGAAGTATTGCATTGATTAATAGTCTAATACAGCAATTTTTTAATTTTAGAAAAATTTCATTAGAGCTAAGATTGTCCTGCATCGCTCTGAAAATGATTAATATTTGAATTACTGAAGGAAGTCGATGAATGACGAGGATTTTAAATGATGAAATGGAATTCGCGCAAATTCCAATATTGTAGGGAGTAGTTTCAGTCCGATACAGGTCAGACCATCCAAATGCGTGATGTATATTCCGTGGGATGAAATCTCTTCTATAATTAATATCGCACCATAATCGAGCAGATTTACGGCTTGGCGTTCCAAAAGCCACGTTAAAACAATTGCTAATTATACAAGCACAAATCATCCATGCTTAATTATTTCACATTAACTTTTGCTTCGAGTTATATACATATGCACAAACTGCTACTAAAAGCATTGATATTGGTCAACGGTGACTTTTCGCACATGGTAATATTATAAAATTGATTATAAATTATATATAGTTTTCGCACGCAGCTTCAAGTTCTCTAAATAGAGATAAGAAACATAAATAAACTTTCCTATAGTATAGACTTTGAGAAATTTTCGAAAATATTTACTTTGCATTTACTGATAGAGGTTATATGAAATTTAGTTTGACGAAGAAGATGGGTAACAGGAGTAAGATTTTGTGAGAATAGAAGTTTTAAAAAAGAGATGTAGGAGCAATTGACAAGGGAGCATGAATCAGCAGAAAGCTTTTCAGCATGTGGTGACTATCGTAGCAGGTTCTTCAGGGGCAAAAGCATCGCTGCACCCTCGAAAGTAGTGAAACAATACGAAACGTGGCGTTGCATGGAAAGCTTTGGCACTTCGTGCAGTTTTCTCGAAAATAGCACTGTGTTTCGCGGACTTTGAGTATTCACGGACAAAGCCAACCGTGTTAATGGAAACAAGATAGAAGGAAGCAGTGAAATCTGGCATTGACATGCTTAACGATAACTTTTCCCTGTGTGACGTCATTTGGATACAAAAGAAAGTTTTGTTCGAAAAATCAACTTAAAAAGTTTACTTTTCCTAAAACATTTTCCTACAATAGAATGATTTGAAAGGATCTTCAGTGAAAGAAAATTCTTCCAGATTCTATACATGTGTACAGGGGATAAGAGTGAATTTGAAGTTTTGTTCAGCAGATTGCAATTGGTAGACAATAAAATGAGGTGGTGAATGAGGCGAGTGGAGAAGAGACAAAAGTTAGAAAGGAAAAAAACGTAGAAAGAGAAATAAAGGGGAAAGTGATCAAAGCTGTGTAGGACGTTGCGCTGAATTGGAGATCTTTAGTTTCTTTTGGGTGGCCGTGCTGCCGGCCACTAATAACTGCATCGATCAACGTCAACGATAACTTCTTTCACAGTCTTGCCCACTCGATAGACACTGGTACGCCTATTTTTATCCCAGCCACTTCTCAAGACCAGGTCGAGTCAACTGGCAAAAAACTTTTATTAACATCAAAATTTTAAGCCTCTGCGTGAAATACAAACTTTAAGAGTTTGATCAATCTATTTCATTTCGAGAATCATCAATTAAAATACTACTGCATCATGATGTACATGAAGCTAATATTAAACAGTATATAAATTGAACATGGCGTTGAGAATATAACTTTTATTATGAGTTAAAGAGTCCAAAACAAATTTCAAAATTATGTTATGCTTCTGGTATATAAAATACATATAAATTAATGTATTTAATTAATTTTAATGAAAATAAATATGTACAGCTATGTGATTAATAAAAACTTCAATAATTAAAAGAAATACAATTAATTTTAACGAACATCCATTTAAATACTGCTGTTTTTATGCACATCAAATAAATATTAACATCAGTAAATTAGCTGTAACATTGAACCTACAATAGTTAACAAGCATTTAAACGTATAGAATGCGAATTCGAATTTGACATGTGCCTATGTATAGGTTAACTTCGAAACGCCTGATTTGTTGTGATCGGATAGCTGAAGTATGCATGTATATATATGTATATATAGGAATTTATTGAATACAAGTGAATATCATACGAGTTAAGGCAGTGTGACGAAACTTTTGAGAAGCATATGTTACTGCAATATTTGTGTGTACCCCGTTTAAACAAAATAAAATTAATCGGAAAAGGAAAATCACAAATGTTTATGCTTGAACAATTATCATTATGAATTAAGGAGCCCAAAACAGGTTTGCGAGTGATATTTTCAATAAACAAATGACTTACAAAGACTAAAATATATTATAATTGAAAAATTTCACTTTTTAGACAATATATGTAAAAGAGTATTGTTTGTACTCTAAAGGCTGTCTGTGTTTTTAGGTTTAATAGGTTATCCAGCAAAGCGTTCAGCAGCCTATTATTGTTATTTAATGAGAATGAGATTTAATGGACTAGGCGTATTGTCCCAGCTGGACCGCTATCCCTCGCAATAATCGGTCGTGATGCGCCTTCCATGGTAACAATGAAGAATCGAGAATGGCTTCAGCCGCACTTGGGTTATACGCATTGCGCCTGTATTGCGGTTTCACGATACATCCCTCCATTTCTGTAATCCTATAATCTATACTCTACACTCTCCTCTATTCATCGATAGATGCCTGCTACCTGCCAGAACGTTCATATTTTCCAACAACTTTATACCAAATTATTCCAGCATACCTTTTCCAAGCCATAACAAATTCGTTAGTACGGTGCACAATATTGCAATAAACTTTTATGGCAATTTTTCCATCACTGCTCCAGATATATTTTTACTGGCTGAACTTACTACCCGGATCAAAAATATTATTAGAATAAAACATTATGCTATGATATAATACTATAAGCTACGATAAAAATTCTTATAATACTTCTTCCTTTATTTAGTATTAGTCGAATACATCATTCAATTTAATTTATTCTCCGCATAATTATAAAGATGATTTTCATATCAACTTTTGACGAATGATGAATTTATAAGAAATATTAGAAATATGCTTTATTCCAGATGAAATAATTTTGTTAGACTATAGATTTAAAGGTTAAAATTTGTAGAATTCTTCGTCATATCACTTGATAAAAGTTCACTGTCTGGGAAAGCTTTTGAAATATTGACAGTTCTGATTTTACTTGCAAAAAATATAGAGAAGGCAAAACGAAGTCGCAGTTAAAAGATGAATTGTGAACGGTTGATGCTCACACCTTTCATAGGGATTTGTGAAACTGCTGTGTTGAAAGAGGCATTCTCTTTTACAATTTTTATGCAATTTTTCCAATTACTATAGCTCAGACAGCGTTGCAGATGCAGCCACGTCAAAGCTGCCATGTAGAAATTTCCAAGAGGTAAACTTCTTACCTTCTCTACATCTCCGCTTCAAGTATTCTCCTATTTTATGTCGAAGTTGAACTATCATATACGCAAAAAGTTGTAGCGAAATTTCTAAACTTTACGGTCCTTGTTTTACCTCCCAATTAATCTCTCTTCGCATTAATGTTCTTCGAGTTATAAACATGTAATATTTAAATCTATATAAGAGTATTCGGAAAATGTGGATAGAATTATATTGAATCTTCATTGCATTGGGTCAAGGTGCACACTTGCACCTTGATACTCGATCTGCATAAAGAATCATAAGGTTTCTCTGTTAAGGCAGCTGAACAGGTTACTCTATATATAACTCCTTTTCATTCAATATTTAATAGACTTTCGTTCTTATGAGAAAGATATAAAAGTTTTTCTATAAATACTATATTTATCGAGCTAAATTATACAATTATTCCACATCTATAGTTTACATTGTTAAAAATTATATTTTTTAGAGTTTTCAGAGATATGGTAAAAAAGGAACAAAGAACTGAATGGAAATCTATGAGTATAGGGAAAATCTATCAAGCTATCTGTTCTTTCGGTTCGTTAGTCATCGGCCTGTGCTATCCAGACCGATCATCATCCAAGAAACCGCTATCTCCTGATGCTTCATTAAACATTTCTCTTCTGGCTCTTCATTTCTATTTTCTTTTATTTCTTTGAATTTTTACTCTTCGAAAAAGTAACAAATGAAAGCTATATATAAGAATTACAAGTTGTAGCGTATCACAAATAGAATCAACTGCAAGATACTATACAATAACGATAAATAATCCTGAGCACTTTTGTAGATACGTGGCTTCTCAAAATTTAAACCTAACAGTAAATAATGACGAGGCATAATAGAAAATAATCGTTTGGGCAAAAGTCCAGACAAAGACTTTTCTATTCCCTACTGTGCAGTGTGGTTTTCGAGTAAAACGGAATAAAATGGGACAATCACAAGGACAAAGAGTAAAAAACAAGTAACAATGCTAAATATCTACTTTATCTTACTTTAAATGTAATTTGTGTTCTCGCATAGTCATAATTTAAAGAGAAACAATAAATTGAAGATACTTTTATAAATATCTTAATTGACTGACCATTATAGTAGATTCAACAGTAACCATAAGTTTATTTGCGTATTTCTGCTATAATTCCAAAAACCAATAAATACAAATATTTCAATTTCACTTCTTACATATAAAATGTATAATTGATACTCATTACTTGGAAGTACAGTATATCGTAGACGCGCGTTATACGATACTCGACGTTTCCTAATGAAAGAGAAACTGGGATTCAGTTTACAAAGCAGTGCTAGCAGAGAAACTGTAGAGTCACTAAATAGTACTTGTACATATAGTTGCAAGGTTTCATAAGTAACATAATAACGTCTTTATATTAAGACAGCATCGTTAAATTAATTAATGCAAAGCAATATTTTGAAGTATAATAGCATGTAGGTGTTGCCTGATAAATTATACGGATAGTGTTGCAACAAGAAAAGCGAGCGAACTGCTTGAAAATGTTTTGATTGGATTAATAAAGATAATCATCAATATTAAAATTGTGTATGGTTTTGTTTCGAATTTCTAGGTGGTGCAATCGAAAAATTATGCGAATGCGCGATGGAGGACAGCCTGGCTGATCGTGGATCTGTGGTGAGAGCAGCTAGGTGCTTATTGGGCTCCGTAACGAGAGTTTTGCTGTTAGCTGACATAGTCGTGGTGAAGCAGTTGCTATTGGCTAAGGATAAGGTCGCGCGTAGCCTTGGACGTCTTGAAAGTGTTTCAAATTTCACCGAGTTCGTCAAAGCATTCAGCCAATTTGGTGCAGAAATGGTCGAGCTCGCTCATCTGACTGGTGACCGTCAGGTAATTTGGCCAAACAATATATATACCTTTAATTAAAATCAATCCTTGGAACTGTTTTACAAGTATCAAACTCCACAAGCTTGCAGCTTTCTTCCACCATATATTTCTTTAATCTCTCGATCACTCGTTTAAAATAGTATCAATGTACCCTTTAGAATTTTTCTAACTTCAGCATATATACTGTACAAGCTTGAACCAAGCTTGCAGCATTCGCTAATCACACATTTCCTTTCTTTATCAGTTGCTATCTCCTGCATACTGTTATTGCATCCCTCGTAACTGTTCTACGGCTGGCATATTCCATAAGTTTGCAACAGGCTTGTAGCATTCCCCAACCATACACTTCCTTTGTCTATCGATTGCTTATCGTAACACTGTTATTGCACCCCTCGTAATTGGTCTGTGACCAATATTCAAAACTTTATAATCTACTGATTCGACAGTGATATACATTTATTATATGGCTATATCTAATCATTCAACTGAACTTTTATTTAATTTGTTATTCATCTTTAAAATAAAAACAACGAGATTTACAGGATACAAGGATCCTTGAGACATTTGCCTTTGACCGCTGCAAGCACGGCGAGGACACACGCGCACGCGTTTTCCACTGGAAACATTCACTATGGTATATACATACGCTACTTATCAGGCGAATTCTTACGAAGATAAAAACTTTTACTTTCAGCACACACTGCACATTGATATCCTGATAAGTAGCGTATGTATATACCATAGTGAATGTTTCCAGTGGAAAACGCGTGCGCGTGTGTCCTCGCCGTGCTTGCAGCGGTCAAAGGCAAATGTCTCAAGGATCCTTGTATCCTGTAAATCTCGTTGTTTTTATTTTAAAGATAAATAACAAATTAACCCATTTTTGCCCAATTAAAACGGCATAAATTTTTTCTTATTTTTGCATTACTGAATGTAATAGAAAACAGCTACGGATCGTTTTTTTGCATATGTTCTTATGGTTTTGGAATATACTCTTTCAGAATCTTCGATTGTTTTTTATCTATCTCTACGTATTTTTTCGATATTACAGTTTAAATCTTGAAAAACGTGAAAGTTCTTCTATTATTTTTCAATTACCTGCAATTTTAGGTTGGTAAATGAGGTTTTATTATACTGAAACAGAATCGGGTGGCATAAAGATGTGTGTGTACTTAGTCTATTAAACTAATTAGAAAAATTCAATATAGTTTATCCGATATTCCGACGATTATGTAAGAAAATGGTAATTTTTCGCTTTTTTCTGACATTTTCAATTATTTGAAGGTAGATACTGGCAAATATTATTCACAAATTGGTATTTCTGTTGTTGGAAAGTGTTACTTTCAATTAGAATGCATGAAGCTAAGTGAAATTAATTTTGGTTTTTAAATTTAACTGTTTCTTGCGGGGGTGTTTGTATATTTTATCACAGAAACTGATGCATATTCAAATTTTATATCATATTATTCGATATGCTAATTACTAATCTGTGAACCGAAATTGGCCAAATTAAAAGTGGTAAATCCAACATGGTGGGACGTCATTTGAAACATACAAAAACTGCCTAAAAACAGTTAAAATTTAAAAACAAAAATAAGTTTGATTTAACTCCAGGCCTTCAAAACAAAAGTAACACTTTCCAACAACAGGAATACCAATTTTTCAATAATAATTGCCAGTATCTACCTTGAAATAATTGAAAATATCGAAAAGAAGCGAAAAATTACCATTTTCTTACAAAATCGCCGCCATATTGGGTACGTCATATTGAATTTTTTTATTTGGCCTTGTGGACTACAAAGTAAATATTTGTATGCCACCCGCGTTTTTCTAAATTTCATTACAAAACAAACCGCATTTTTCTGACTAAAATTATACAGGTGATTGAAAAATAATCTAGAAATTTTCGCGTTTTTTAATATTTAGGCGGTAATATTGAAAAAATACGTTGAGATAGATAAGAAATAATGACAGATTCTGAAAGAACTCACTTCAAAACCATTAGAACTCATGCGACAAAAAAATTCGTATAGCTATGTTTTCTATCAGAATCTTGCAGAAAAGCAGTTATACAGTCTCCCGCCACACATTTCTCTTTCCATCAATAGCTTATCTTAATACTAAAGCTATGAAGGAGCCGATTTGACTCTATAAATCCTAAATATGCCCTCAAACAGTAGTCACGTAGGCTTTCTCATAATATATGCATATAACACATTAATCTATCAAATTTTATTATCGAGTGCTTTTGACATATCGATTATTACTCGTTCCAATTACCGCTTTACTAATTAATCCTTTTCCCTCTCTACAATCCCGAAGAAACTCAACTTTCATTCATCTCGAATTTTTATGTTTTTCAATATACTATCTAACGTATGTTAAATTACTGTACTGCGACAATTTTCTCTATAATTTTCCTTGATTATAATTCTTGAAGAGTAGTAAACAAGAGAACATTTCGATTTATAGTTTAAACATGCCACAAAAGTTTCTAACGCTGAAAAGGCTGACACCGTCTCTCGACCCACTCTTTACAGTCCACCAATTGTTCTTTTCGTAAGAACTCTCTTGTTTTATTGATTATTAGTATATACACAAATAATAGCATTACTTCAACTTTTACCAATCTGCTTGATAAAATCGATCGAAGAGAACAATCCATACGAGCATGTGGAACAATATGCTCTCTTTTCATAACAATCTAATACGTAAATGCCATTGAATTACAAATTCAACGATAGTCCCGAATTAAACACATCATCTCATTATCATATTTCGTTGCCCTACAATGAAAAAATGCTTTAACTCATTAACAGCTATCCATTATATTAATAAGCTAAATTTATCGCTATAATCAATAACTGTTAATAGATTGTAATATTTTTCCGAATGCATCGGTTTGAGTTTTATTAAAAAATCTACAAACATTGATTAATTAATATATTTAGTCAATTATAAATTATCAAAGACTATAACGATTACCGAAAAAGAATATGTTCGATCGTGATTATTCAGTTATTTGCGTCTATGAGAAGGATAAGCTGAAACATTGTACGTTTTATTTCCTGTTTTATTTAGAACGACCTTAAAGATGAGAGACGAAGGGCACAAATGGCAGCAGCGAGGCAAGTTTTGGAAAGAAGTACAATGATGCTACTCACGTCTAGCAAAACTTGCCTGAGGCATCCAGATTGTCCATCGGCGAGGGAAAACAGAGACACGGTCTTTTGCCAGATGAGGAGAGCCATGGACTTGATACATTACGTTGTCAAAGACGGAGTCTTAGACTGCAGCGAGTCTCAATCCTATTCGAATTCACAAGTAAGTTTACATACCCATCCATCTCTCGCTTTCTCTCTCTATAACGTGATGCAATTTTTCAAATTTCTCCCCAGCCCGTTGTGCATACCGCGAAAACATAATCAGGGGGATTTTAAAGCTTGGAAAAGCTCCAAAAACCCCCTCCCCTTTCTCTGCTCTCAAGCATCAAACTGATTTTACATTTCCTGCACGACCTTGCTTTCACCATTCGCGTACAAGCGGCGCGTTAACCGAAAACAATATCCTGTGTTTTATCGCGTATACAGAGATGCACGCATATATCAGTTATATACACACTAATATGTATATATATATATATATATAGCATATATACGTGTAAATTTCCCAGAGTCGGTAATAAGAAATAGTGGAAAATTATGGTGGAATGTGGCACAAGGTGGTACGGTGATAAGATTAATGTACCCGGAAATGGCACATCTAGCTCTGCATATATAGGCACAGCTATCCCTTATTACATCCGCATTGTACCAAATTGTGCATATTGATTTCTCCCTCTGTTACTTTCGAACATATTCGCGTGATAATGGCAAAATTAACGACTGTATTAAATTTTTATTCACCGCTTAATCGAGACACGCATTAGCGTAGAATTTTATTTATAGAAGCAACATTTCGTACAGATTTTCTCCTTATTAGTTTGATAAACGACATAGATAAATGGGACAGGGTGATTAATAGAGATTTCTCGACGTTTCTCAGAGTCCTCAGCAAGAGGATTGGGACAGCAGTACCGTCTGTTCCGCGCTCAAGCACTTCGAGAGATTGGTGGAAACGACGAGGATGACCTTGCTCGGTCCTGGCTGTCGAGAGACGTTAACTACAGCCCTTGATACCGTAGTCGAGAGGACGCAGGATTTCACGGACAGCGCATACACCAGCCATGAACACAGGGAAAATATTTTATTGCTGTGCGATCGTGCCAAACTCGAATTAAATACCCTGCTCCGAATCGGCAATAACATGGTAACTATCGAGATCGATTTCAGAGGGCCTATATACACGCGGATTTCGCAAAAGTGTCAAACTTACCAATGATTTTACTAGAATTACGAGGGTGGAGGGAACTCGCCAAGCTCGGAAATGGAACAAGCTGTGCTTGGTGTATTACGTGCCACTCGGGACCTTCGTCAACAGCTGAGTACAACGACCATGGAGCAAGCGGGTGATCTTGGTCAGGTGACCAAAGCTGGTCAAGAACTCGTCTCGACCATCAGAAATCTCGCATTGGCAAACGATATCGATCGTCTCCAGGAGAGCAGCGACAGATTCCACGAATACATCGAGCACATCCTCGAAGTTAGTTAAACTCAAAACACGATAACAGCGCACTTGACCGAAAGTCAACTAGGAGCCTAGGAGCCTAGGAGTCTAGGAGTCGAGACTTTATCACTGATAATGTACTTGCCGGAAAATTGACTTTAAAGTCAAGTGGGCTGTTGATAATCCTTCATTGAATCTCCTTTATTGGAAAACGTTATTCTCCCATCAGGTTTGTAAACTTTTACGACACGTTGCTCTCTCGGAGTCCCTCCAAGTTTCTGCCAAATTTACGGAGATCAACCTACGGATATACGGGCCTCAGGTGGTCACAGCTGCACATACTCTAGCCAGGCATCCGACCAGTAAAATTGCCAAGGAGAATCTTGAAGGTAAAAGGATCAAATTCTCAGGATTCTCCGGAACCTCTTTTCTCATACCTTTCATCTTCTTTTAGTATTCGCCGACATGTGGCAATGGTTGATGACCGACGTAACGACTGTGGCAAAGGACGTCTTGGAATTGAGTCAGAATAGGCCGGAGAAACAGGTCTACATGTCGTTACCACGACCAGGGGTAATTATCTCGTATCTAGGGCAATCGAACATGAGTCTTTTAATTTGCAGTGGTATAAGTCCAGTTTTTTTCTTTGTTTTAATTAATAATAGCTTCGTAACGGACAAAGATTCTCATCCGCAGTATAACTATCATCAGAAAAGTTTGTAGAAAAATTGGACTTGCACACTATGTTCCAAAAAAATGACTCGTGTGTATTATTTTACTAGCATTTATTATTTTTAACTTGGTATAGATATCACTATCCGCAATATTTGTAATTTTTTCTTGATTAATCTCGCTCAGTACCATTGATGTTGAAGCAAACTCTACTGTATTATAATATCAATATATACTATAGTCAAATACCATAAAATCTCTCGTTATAAACGAGATTGAAGAAAAAATCTGTATGTTCAGAACGAAGAAATATCTAGAGCTAGAGGACTGGTCATTGATTAATGAGTCTCTTGGGGTTTTTGTTGCAGAAACATGGTACGACGAGCAAACCGTTAAAGCCTGTGAGGTTGGATAGCGAGGAGCAGGCAAAGATAGCGAAAGCTGGACTCGAGATGAAACTGATAACGTCCGAGATGGATGCGGAGACGGAAAAGTGGCAAGAGCAAGGAACGGCTCTCGAGGAGAACAACGATATCGTGAAACGAGCGAAAAATATGTCATCCATGGCGTTTTCCATGTACCAGTTCACGAGGGGCGAAGGTGCCCTGAAAACCACCCAGGACCTTTTCACTCAAGCTGAATATTTCGCCGAGGAGGCCAACAGATTGTACAAGGTTGTGAGACAATTCAGCTATCAGGTACGTTTCACAACTTAATCTCACTTTAGATACGAGCGGATGACACTTTACTTGGACTGATGTTGATATATCTATATATCACCCTTCTATTATGGTCATTCTCTATACCATTATTTATTATATACGGACTCTATATTCGACTTGATTCCGAATTTTACACCTTGCTACTGGAAATCTTTTCTTACATTTCTTTCTTAATTTTCCTTTCGTTATTGGCAATCGTCGGAGCTAATTTTAATCATCACTCTCCTATTCGAATCAATGATTTTCTTTACTGAGCGAACAAAGTGAACTCACTCTTGTTTACGAGTTTGAAGTTAGCTTCGACGATTAATCCTTCTTAGCCTTAGACGTTCGAATAACACGTTTGCTGCTCTTTCGACCCTCCTAGCTAGGCCGAATACTTCTAGTTTACCCAATACCATTTCAATCATTTTATAATTTTCTTACAAAAAAAAAAGGAAAAAAAGATACGTTAACCTGTAAAATACTTTGTATTATAAGACCCTCTTTTAAACCCTCGCTCTTGAATGCCTCTACCCAGGTAACTCTTTCTCTCTTTACTTTAGGCCCTACTTGGGTTATAGCACTATCATTTCACTGTACGTTTTTATTCATTCCATCGCCACGTACCAAAATGTCTTGTGTGTGGCGCATTCTTCTAATTTCTCTTATACTTATTTATGGTATTTTGTGCTATTCAGCGTTAACACACAAACTCGGGCGCGTGTAGATTGATATTAATCGACAGGTGAATAGAGTAGCAATTTAGATTGTGTTTGTTACAGTATACGAATAGCGTAAAAGACTTTTTATTATATTAGAATTATAGAATGTATTTATATTATATCCTTCACCATTGGCGACAGTCGTGAGAAGTAGAGGTGAATCAATAACGACGAATATAAAACCTGACACATTTTACAAGAAATTGAGTAAACGTGAAAAGTTGATGGACTTTTGTCTAAAAACATTTATGCCAAGTATCATATATTAGACAAGTAATTACACAGAGAGTCGCGCAAATATTGATCATTTCTGAGGAATTTAGAATTTTTTATTGAAAGGAATTTTGTTCGTGTGCCTTTAATTTGGATCATTGAATATATTGGATGTGTACGTACATTAAAAATTTCCTTTCTCCGTTTAGTAAGGTGTGTTTTAGATGCTACGAGAATGCTCCGTCTGTGGACGACGTCTATGTGCATTGTGGTACCCTTCTTCTACTATCCAACGAGGCATGAATGTTGTGTCTCGATGTTTCTGTTAGTTTCCCATCGAATTTATATGCCAGCAGAATACTTACTATTGATCGTGATAAGTTTTAAGTGTGAATTACCAACACAGTGAAGAGCAAAAATCAATTTTTGGTAATACTCTAAAAATCACTTTTTGATTAGTTAGCTGCTATATTTTTATTCTTAATTAAAGCACTTTTTTAAGTGCGTGTACGTTACGCTCTTCACTGTACGTATAATATATATATACATATATGTATACATATAAATCTCCAGAGTACAAATACGACCAGGGAATTTTGGGAAGAAAAAACAATTGTTTCTTTTGGGAAGCTAACAAAAGCACGCAGGTCTGTACTATCTACTTCACTGCCATTCACACTGTCGCTCTGAACTTATTTCTAAATATTTATAATGGCTCTTTATTTCAATTTCTGCATCGTGACTGATTAGGTTCTATTAGCTGGTACAACTCTATCACTAATTACTTAGTTGCAGCTTCATGCGATGTCTTTGAAATAGCTATATAAAATCCATTGCCATTAATAGAGACAGCTATCGCTTTTACAGGAATACCTAAATATGCATTTTTTGTAAATTCATATAGTCTCGCCAAGCGAATGTGCTCTTACTATTTTCAGCGTTTTGTTCTTCTTTTATCGAGAGGCGAAGAAGAAAAAATAACAGCATTAAAATCATTCGAGTCTGCCTCTGGTAACAAATAAAGAAAGGGGAACGACGATAGATTTCAGTAAATTTATACTCTTTTTGGATGGTAAAGGTTATTAATAAGAAAAAACTTGGAAATGCGCGTGGGATGGATAATTTGTTTAACATGGTTAGATAATGGAGTGTACGATTTATTCGTTGAAAAGATCTCAAGGCACGTTTGCTTGGCGAATCGAACGACGACGAAGGTTTTATACGATATTGCATGGGTGCAGGTACCGAGTGGACCCCACAAAAAAGAGCTCCTGGAGAACCTTGACAGAGTGCCAACATATGTACAGCAACTTCAATTCACCGTAAAGAATCCAACTGTCGGTAAAGCGGCCACTTTTACCAAAGTCGATAATGTTATACAAGAAACGAAAAACTTGATGAACGTGATTTCTAAGGTGGTCACCACCTGTTTCGTCTGCGCCACAAAGGTAAGACAATCCAATTTCCCCTAGGAGGAAAACTTAATTTACACTTAAACTCACAATCAACGCAACAATGCTTAGTCGAATATAGGAAATTTCTTTCCATTATAGACGGAGAGCTCTCATAATCATTATTTTAGAATCGCCTGCGTTCAGAATTCCTTCGCGAAGTATCCCTGATATTTTTTGTTTTGAAAAGAAGAGGAGCAACAGGCCGGGTCCTCGAATGTACAAATAAATTGTAATAATATTTGCGAAAGATTTGGGGTGTATACGGACAAAAAGGGATTCTGAAATATGGCTTGTAGCATTATTCTCTTCACCTAAGATTCTCGTTGGTTTATTGGACAACTAGCACAATATCAGCATGCCGCAGTACGTGGAAATGAGTCCGTCGATCTTGCCAGGTCTGAGTGAAGAGGATTGTTTATACCCCATAAGTCCTCAGATGTTACCATCGACCAGTCCCTACGTCCAGCCTCATCCCCTTACGTCCTCGCAGTTCTACAGTATTCTTCATCCCGGTTTCAAACTGCCCAACGTGCCAAGCCTGAATCAATCACTTCCGGTATCCCTCTCGGTGTCCAATCAAACGTCCAGAAATTCAGGGTCCTTCGTCCATCCCTCGGCCCTTCCTTCCTATGCTTCAACGAGCACGTCGTTTTTCTCCGGACCTCAGCAACACCAACAACAGCAACACCAGCAGCAACAACAACAACTTCAGCAATTGCAGCTGCAGCTTCAACACGCACAGCTGCAGCACTTAAGACACGCCACGCTACCGAGATAACACACTGACTTTTTATCAGCCGCGCCGCACCGACCAAGAACTCTATTTCGCACGCACACTATCTGGACATACCCGCTGCTATCTTTCATACAAGGTTCGACATTGGTTCGCTTATCATTACGTTGCTTCTTCTCCCACTCGATATGCTCTTTTTTTATTTACCAAACCTTGCCCTATCACTTTTTCAACGCCCAATTAATTAACAATCTTCAGCTTCTTTTTTTACGATTTTTCTTACGTTTGTACCGTCAGATTTATTTGAGCGCGATCTCCTAGCTCGCTTTAAAATCAATCTTTCGCTCATTTTACACGATTGATTTGAAATAAGTTATTCTTAAACCACACGCAGTCTTTCTCTCTGCTGCCCTCTTTAATTTTTTCTTGCGCACTACTCTCTTCCACTACAATTCATAACAGAACGGTAACACGCTCAAAACACAGCATAACACCAACGATATTTTGCAGCTAACTCTGTCAGCAATGTTAACGAGTGTCCAACCAAACTAAAACTATGATGAGAGAAAGGTTTTTGTCGAATTTTTGTCTATAGAGGTAGATCACCTTAATCTCTTGTGTACAGTTTATAACAGAAAGTTCGTTCATCCGGAGGAGAAACTTGTTACTCTATATATAAACGATAATTTCCTAAGGATGAAGAATTTCTGATATTACTACTGGGAATGTAGTGAGAGCTAATATCTTTTGGCGAACGGAGCTCAGTGCTTTGAGTATCCGCGCGCGCGAGGTTTGATTGGTTTATGATTGAATTGATATAGTTTATAGTTGTTGAGGGTTGATTAAGAGTGTTGAGAGTGGAGCTTTCGAAGATTGGGAAGTGATCGAGTGATAATGAGAGATATTTTTGCAGTACAACCTGGATTTCCGAGGTCTGTCGGCGCGAGGGTCTGGGGGCTCGCCATACAGGGGCGGAGAGGGTGCGGGTGCCGACGGGGACGGTGGGGGTGCTGGAGGCGACGGCAGCAAGACAGGATCCGCCCCCGGCAGCGACCCGTCCGTCTGACAGTTTGGGATGGCCCGACGGGCCAAGGGGGACGCTCGCCGCACTCGGGTTTCCTTTTTGCTTTTCTAGGGAGAACCTCTCCTGCCCCAAAGCGCACCATTCCGCTATCTCACTCAGCATCCTCCTCGACCACCTCCCACTTACGACTCCTCATCTTCCAAAAACTCGTCGCTCGCCAAGTGCACGCTAAACATTTCACTCGCTACCCTCCTCTTTCGATACTTTCAGCGATCTTCATACTCCAACTGCTCTCTCTCTCTCTCTCTCTCTCTCTCTCTTCGTCAAATTTACTCATTTTTCTTACCGAAATCGACGATGGATCGTATCCTTGCTTCTACCCAAACGTCCCTTCTCCTAATGTATATATATTCCTGTGCTATCGAAGATACGAAACGCTACCAACTCCGTGCGACGCGATGCAGTAGAAACGGTACGTTTGATGAGAGACAGGGGCATCTACTCTTTCGATGTAAATAGCGTGGGTGTTGAAGACATCATTGGCATATGGATATGATCTTGCACCTGACAAGTTTTCTTCTGTAGTTTCGGGATAAGCGAATGGAGCATGGAGGAAATTTGCCGAAATCGATTTTCCTTTTTATTTTTGTACAAAGGGAATATTCTTTCTTGTCCCAAAACGCACCATTGTACTATATACCTCGGTTAAGATACTCTTTTATTTACTCCTTTTTACGATTTCTCATCCTCTAAAAGTCGTAGCTCGAAAGGCGCACGTTAAAAGTTTAGCCGGCACCCTCCTTTCTCGACACTACCAGCATTCCCCATGCTGTGCAACTTCTCTCTTCTTCAAATTCACTTATTTTTCTTTTTAAATTCGTCGGTATATTGCGTATCTTTGCTCCTACCCAAAGCTCTTTCCATTTCCAATGTATATACTGTACTCCCACCATCGAAGATACGAAACGCTAGGAGCTCCTTGCGACGCAATTCAGTAGAAGAAGTACGTTTGATGAGAGACAGGGGCGTAATTTCAGGGCGCCTTCTTTTTGGAGGTGAACGTCATGCGAATGCTGGAGGCATCGATAGAAAAGAATTCGGGATACCTTTTAGACTTGATGAAATTTGTTTGATAATTTCCGAGTAATCCGATGAGCTATGTACCACCCTCGCTAGATTCTAGTTTCTTTTATGCCACAATTTCTTTCTTCACCCTAAATGCACCATTCCACCATCTCACTTGAAGTACTCCTTTATTTACTCTCTTTCACCATTCCTCATCCTCCAAAAAGTTGTAGCTCGGTAGGTGCACGCTAAAAGTTTCCCACGGTATTCCCCTCTCTCGATACTTACAGCATTTGCCATGCTGCAACTGATCTCTTTGTCAAATTCGTTCGTTTTTCTTCTTAAAATCGACGATAAATCGTATCTTTGCTTCTATTCAAAGAACCCTTTTCCAATGTATATATTCCTCTGGTCAAAGGTACGAAACGCTTAGGAGCTCCACGCATCGCGATTCAGTAGAAAAAGTACGTTTGATGAGAGGAAAGAGCGTAATTTTAAGGCGCCAATTTTCACCGACGTTTCGCACTGTGATTTTCAGGATCCTTGATCATTCGTCATGCTCAAAAAACCCTTTTTGTAAATAAATCGTTAATCTGTCATTGTTGCTGGTGATGTGAAAAGTCGGTGAACCGTAAAAGAGAAGGGTGCGTCAATGTATAGCGGTAATGTTAAGCGCAGCTTCAAAGACGGATTCACTTGGAATCTTGAAACTGCTGGAAAATATGCTCGCGCATTTATGCAATATATTGATGAACAAACCGAGGGAAAGTTTTTGGATTTCGACGCTGCTCTACGCAACTAATAAACTCGTGTCACTACCATGATTCATAATCACTTTTTTATCGAGCAGAGTCCACTGTTGCACAGTAGAAACGAGAGAAAGTACAAACGCATTGAAGCGCTAAATGCTAACAAAGTCTTTTTATAATTCAACAGAAAGTAGTAGTCTAGTCTGACTAATTTTTCGTATTTTCACTTTGAATCATGGAGCTGATGCAACGACAATAATTATGTTGTGTACGAGTGCCTTTCAAGAGTGAATACTTATAAGGAGGTGAACTCGAGGTGTAATAGAACCTTCGGAATCAAGACTAAAGTTGTAAAGCGTTGTAGGATATATAGAAAAGTTAATTTATGCTCTATTCAATTTGATTCTCCGTAATCTCTTAAGGTACTTGCATGCAATACAAGTTTTCAGCGTAAGAGGAATGATGAGGATGCCGCGTGAGTGTTTGAGGTACATACATACAACTTTTTCCGCAGTAATATAATATAAGTGAGAATTATTTGGTATACGCATGCAACGACATGTGCGCGCAAAAATTATCTCATGATTGAATTATGAAGTTGAGTGATTAATTGTTCGAATCTGACGAAGATATAGCGCGGGGTAGGAGACGACGAAATGTCGAGGGAAACCTGATGGCGGCAGGAGAGCGGTCAGGGACGTACTTTGTGGCAAAGACGATCAAGAATTACTACCAAAGATACGATGATGCGACGAGTGCAGGTAGTCGCAAGTCAGAGGAACATAACGAATTCGATGGATAATTTATTTGGCAAACACACTGTTTTGGTTAAGCGATGGTCCGTGTTCTCTTATTCGACACGCGTCTCGAAAACATCCTCTGAACGTATACAGATATCTTCCTCATCTAGTGCCATGATAAATCATTATTTAATATTTCCTCTAGATCATTCGCAAGTCTCGCAGAGTCGTCTTTGAAACCGCTGTACAATGTATCCATGATCTTCCACGAGAATATAGTAGAGAAGAATAGATTTAAAAAGACTATATAGCGAAGAATGAAAGAAAATCTGATGCATCTTGCGCTATAACGCGGTAGGATAGAGCCTTGTCGAAAGAACTGATTACTCCTAGCTTACGAGTTTCTTATATTATAACTTTCTACAAAAACTACGTGAGTATGTCGTATCCTGAATGTAAAGCTAAAAACTTTCGAATTTTTTCAAAATAAATCAATTCGATCCTTATTTACATACATATATATATATATATATACATGATAGATCGCGAGATTTTCTTGACTTTCCTAGTCGTGCTATACGATACAGAAATCTATCATAGATCGAGATGATTCGTTGAACTAATTTGACAGCTTCGCTGAGTCACTTCAATTTGAATATGAATAAAAATTCGAGCGATGTATGCGCGTATACATATGCTATAGGGATGGCTTTGAGTATCTAGATTCAGGAGCCTCGTTTTGTTAGCCATTGCTTAGTGTTGCTAGCGATAGTGCGGTAATTCGTATTAATGATGAACAAAAACCGAAGAAAAGACAAAAAAACATTTGTATATGTACATACAGTTCGTAAGTGAAGAAAATTAAAGATGTTGACCAATCGTGCATTTCTTGTATATCTCATAAAACGAAAGATAATACTAATTGCATGATTGGGTGTGTAATTTACTCGATTCTGTGTATGTGTAATGTGCAGATTTGGCACAAAAACAATAATACAGGAATTATTCGTTTCGATGGATGAAAGAATGTAACGAGCTAAATCCCTAGTGATTATGAATTTACAAGCCAGCTATAAGCTTGGATATAGTATTAATTATTAAACGAAAGAATCCTCGTGAGTTCCTATATAGACATTGCGATACATATTTCCAATGCATTCAATATACCATCGATGCGAACCACTGAAAACATCTCTCCGTTTCTTGATTTACATCGAATGGCATAGTTTTTTGTAGTCCACGGAGTGAAAACTCAATCCTACTATTCTTTTTATCCTATATTGGTAAACATCCCTTGGGTCACGGGAAGACGAATGCAAAATGGAACTTTCAATATTTTTATTTGAATAAGTTGCAAGCATTTGTATAAATAATCTCTGTATTATATCGTACCAACAATTTAGAGTTAAGAATTCGTTTGTTATTGAAATACTATTACATTTCTTTTTATATGCAATTGCAAAAATATTTTTTAAATGCAAAAATCGTCGTTGCAATTGTTGTGTTTTTCTTAAATTTGTATATTAATATACTATTTCCAATCATTTCTGTCCAAGGACCTGGTTATTTCGTATAGAACGAGTGCTTTTCTTCATATTAGAAAAGTTCGTTGTGTAGCTAATCGTTTATGATAAATGTGCAATATATTAAGAAGCGCATTTATCATAAAAGATAAAAGAAATATAAAAATTGTTACAGCGTTTTATACTACTAATTGCGTTTTGTGAAATTTCAATTTCAGCAGCGATACAAAGTACATTGATTCTCAATTATTTATTTGGACATATAGTGAAAATGTACAAATTGCGTTAACTTTGATAATATTGGTGTATGTAAAGCGCAACACTTATACTATAATATACATATATATATATAGCGATAAAAAACATTAATTTCTATATGTGTTATCGATCGACAGGCTTAACATAATTCGATTTGACCCCGTCACATATTGTAGTATGTGAGAATGATTGTAATATATTTTATACACTAATTCGCTTCTTTATAGAGATATACAAATGTCATTAACGAATTAATTAATATAATTTCCAAAATTCTTGGACTCGAAGCTTGAATAATTGATTTTCAGAAAATGCAGAAGGGCGTTACACTGATAAATTTTGTTATACTAAAATAGAAAATTGTCGCTTAATCGATAATCAAATAAACGAAAAGTATCATGAAAATTGAAATGTGACGCTCTTAATTTTTGAATAACGTGTGAAAAGCGCGTTTTACAGAAATAAATATTAACAGAACGAATCTTCACATACTACATGACCGTTTCATTTGAAAATGATATATAAGTACAATTTGTGCACACAAAAAACAGTAAATGAAACTATCATCAATAAAATTTGTAAGAAAAAGGTACATTGTTCAACATTTTCAAATAGAACGACTCATACGCTGTAAGTACATTTAGCACAAACTTATCGACATGCGTCTGAAACGCACACATTGCGTTTTCTGCACGACTGTGTCTGCATAAATGGGGTATATCGATACGATAAACCAGCAATAATGTAATATATTGTATATATAACGACTGCTATTATTCCAACTATTTCGTGCCTATAGAAATAACTATCATCTCGTTATGCAACTTCTGACGAACCAATAAGTATCGCGCGCGCGATTACTATCGATACTTATTAACATACTACGATGTACTATGTAAAATGAATTATTATAATAACGCCTTGAGAAGTACGAATAAAACGTGGTGAAAGTATAAATATGGAATAATACAATGATATATAGAAAATGATTTTCCAATTATCCTTTTACTCAATGAAACAAGAAAAGAATGGGAGAAACTGCTTACTGTAATATCTATATATATATATATATATATAAGTGCGTCGATGTTTCATAATTTTTTACTAAAATCTCTCTATCTTTCTATCTTTAGAAGTCTCCTTCATTATTTTCATATATCTACTACAAAGTGTACACATATTACATCAATATTGTACCGGTGACAATAATTTCTTTGGCTTACATTATTGTAACTAATTTGCTAAAAATTTGCAATATTCTTAATGGGATTAATCAACGTGTATAAATGTGAATATAAGCTGATACGATCGCTTATCCAACTAGATAACGGGAGTCTTTGCTTGGAAGTTCTAAATTACAGTAGAATTAAGCAGCGCGGATGCTTTTCAAATGGATACCCCCACCACTTTCCCAATTATCATATTGCGCCCCAACTTCGTTTCTTGCGGTGCACACTTGAGGTGATTTAATAATACTATTTATAATCTCAAAAATGAAAATAATAAAAAAGTTATGATGAAAAGAGAATAGACACTAAGGAAATGCTGGAGATATCCGACTGACTGGAAGTCGCTTTGCTCTCTATTGTACAATAGTTTCCAAACAATTCAATGTTTTCCCAGTTAAAACTCCGTGACTCATATTTGCTATACATGTTTCGATAACTAGAGCCAATTTCCGGTGGCTAAAATGATAACAGTAAAATAGACTGAAGAAGCGAATCACTTGATAAATTCAACGAATAATCCGTTAGTACTTGAATTAAAAAATGTCAAAACGAGAATATAAACGTGAAATTATTCAGGCTGTTGAATTTTTACCAAGTATCTATTACTTAAATCTATCGTGTAGTTTGAGTTTTCACCTTGTCTATTTTTTATCGGCATGGATATAGCATTAAAACTCTTATTATCATAGAGACAAAATAATTCCTTCTCCCATCAATTTTTCCGATTAATTATCCATAAAGCTATATTCTACGCGAAACTTTTACTATATTTGCTATAAAATCTCATATGGCTATTATAATAATCTATAACAAAAGAATATGTTAAAACAATCAGTATCATTTATCGCTGATAAGTATACATATAGAATTGCATTTTTCATAAAAAATATGCAAACACGATCGCACAGATCTTTCGAAGGGCAGGAAGTTTTTGTTAAAGCTACTTCGAAACATTTACATATATATAAATCTATATATTATATATAGTTATCGCCAATCATTATAAGGTATTATCTAAACAAAGTAAGATAATTTGCAAACTTAATTATACAAATATACATACACACACATACACTCTTTCTCTCCATATATCGTATTATCTTATTTGTAAAAAAAAACTGATCGTAATAGAAATATTTATTACAATGTAATATATTACTTGTACGTACATGTATTAGCCTCAATTTCAACCTGAATAAATATCAAACATTGTACTATATTATGTTTCAAGTATTAGAATAAGCTTCAGATTTTTCCTTTTTCCCTTGGAGAATTTAATATATATAATTATTATTATTGTTTTACGAATACCACGACACGAGACTTTGCGATTCATTATACATGTTATTTAGAAGTTCGTGAAAAATATACTTTTAGCTATATCATCGCAATCAAATAGCATGATTAAAAATATAAATACAAAGGTTTGAGGCGCACCAAAACACGTACGTAAAACTTACTTACTTTTTTGAAAATAAAACACATATTAATTTTTGTCCTGAAGAATTTGTACAATGCAAATATATATGTATATAGATAGCATCTTAAAGATCCCAGGGGAAAAAAATGATATATCTGAGATAAGTCCAGAGTTCTCACGTCCATGTGCTATAAGGTGCTTTGATGGTAAACTGCGTATCAAACGCGTTATCCTTCATTGCGCGCGTGTTACTCATTGCTAATTTAAATATACAATGTGTATATCTTAGGGCTTGTCTACACGATCAAAGAAATGTGCCAAATTTCTGTGACACAGTCCAAAGTTACTAGAAAGTTACTAGACTTTGATTGTTTAAACACTTAACTGTGACGAAAAAGTGGGATACAAAACTTGGATTCTGGAATTGCGCATTAAGCGCAAAAATGTATAGTTTATGTTAGGTTTTTATCATACCTATATTCATATTTACCAAATGCATTTAAATATTCTTAATAATTGAATATCAGTTTATTATAGTGTGTATAGAAGAGTAAAGATTAAATAGATGGATAAAAAAATAAAGAAAAAGTTAATGAAATTAATTTTTATCTGTTCATTAATTGAAAATACTACAGAAGAGGAAAATATATTATTGCGGGAAGAAATAAGAAAACATAGTCGTCGTGCAACTTGGACGAAAAGATGGATTTTACGCCGAACTGAAAAATTAATGGGAACAATTAATATGGCTCACTTAGAATTAAGATTGGAAGATGAAAAATCATTTGAAGGCTTTTTTAGATTACGAATTGATTTATTCGATCACCTTTTACAATTGATAGGTCCATTTATACAAAGGAAAAATACTATAATGCGGGACTGTGTTTCACCGAAAGAGAGGCTCTCAATAACTTTACGTTTTTTAACAACTGGAGAAAGCTACAGGAGTCTCGAATATTCCACCAGATTTTCGCTGTCGACAATATCACTAATTGTTCCTGAAACATGCTCCATTATCTATCTAGTCCTACGCAAAAAATATTTAAATGTATATGTATAATAAAGAATTAATTTAAAGGTAAAAGTTAATTTATGACAGTACTTATACTCATTTAGCAATTACTTTTTATAGACACCAAATACAAATGAAGAATGGGCAGATGTTGCCAATAGATATTTTCAATTATGGAATTTTCCTAATTGCATTGGTGCTATGGACGGTAGACATATTGAATTTAAAGCACCACTTAAAGATGGATCATTATATTACAATTATAAGGGTACTAATAGTATTGTATTATTAGCTATTGTTAATGCCAATTATGAATTTATATATGTTAATGTTGGCGTTAATGGAAGAGTCAGCGATGGAGGAGTTTTTCGGGAAAGTGATATTTCAAATTTATTAAAAAACATAGAAAACCCTCTGAACATTCCATGTGAAAACCCTTTACCTGGAATGAATGAGCCATTGCCCTATGTATTGTTAGCAGATAATGCTTTTCCATTACATAAAAACATTTTAAAACCTTATTCTACATGCAATTTAACCCAAGAAGAACGTGTTTTTAATTACAGACTTAGTCGGAGAAGACGAGTAGTGGAAAGTAGTTTTGGAATATTAGCAAGTCGATTTAGAGTTCTTTTAACACCAATATACTTGCCAGTTAAAAAAGTAGAAATTATTACATTAGCATGTTGTGCTTTGCACAATTTTATAAGTCGTGAAAATAACACATTTTTTCATGATTCAATAGGTTCAATGCAAAATATAAGAGTTAGACCAATTATAGATGTAGAAATAAGTGATGAAAATAATTTAGAGGGGATTCATGTTCGAAATGCATTTAAAAATTATTTCAATACTATTGGAGCTATTGAATGGCAAGACAGAGCAACGCATTTTGGCTATATTAACTAATTTAATTTATGTGGTATTTAATTTTATAGATTTTCTAAACATTTTTAAAAATGATTAACAGTATTCTATAAAAAATCTTACTTTATTGCGTATTTAATACATATAACAATTTATCTACTTATAAAACTTTTATTGGCTGTCTTAATTATAATCTTAGACTTATCAACTTTTTTTGGCAAACAAAAATATTTTAAGTGTAAAAACATTAATAAATTCTTTCTTCTGGAAAACAAGTTAACATTTATTATTATGAATAAGAACTAGTATAAATATATATACTAGTAAACTGTATGGAAATATTTAATATTTAAACATTATAAAAAAACCGTTTTTTAAATATTTAATTAATTTTTTCATTCATCACTATCATCATCATCCACCAGTGCCATTATCCCTCGTTGTAACCTTCTCAATTTTTTTTTATTCTTTTTACGTAATTCAGCTTCTAAAAATTTTATCCAATAATGTAATCCATCTTCATTTTTATCTTCATTAGAACATAATTTCTTTATACCATCTAATGCATTGTCCCAAAAAGGTTGCCTTTGTTTTAAAATTTCTGATATATCTTCTGTTTTCCTTTTTTTTTTCTTAACATTCATTTCATCAGTAATTGTGGTAGATGCTGAAGAAGGTGGTGTCAAACAATTGCGAAACTCAGCTTTTTCATCTATAAAAATATGAAATATTAATTGCATAGGATAAGCATTTTTATATGGTTTATATAAAAAGAATCATAAAGATTTACTACTCAAATCATTGTCATCATCTATTTGTAATGTAATATCTGCTAATTCTAAATCCTCTGTGGAGGAAGAATTTATAAGATCCGTTAGACTTGTATTCCCTTTTATGTACTTGGGTTCTACATTTTCCTGAAAATATCTTGGTATTATATATAAGCAATTGAAATATGAATAGAATAGAGCTTATAATTAAAAATAGGAAAATTACTCTGAAACTTACCTTTAAAGAAGAGTTTCCTTTTCTAGCTGCCACGTGTTTTTCTAAGAAAGACATGGAATCATATAGCCACCACGTTGGTTTATAAATCTCATCACTTGAAGCACCGCTACATTTAGATTGTTTAACTTTATTTATTTGTTCTAAGAACTGCGTACGTAAGCCATTAAGTTTCTTCTTAATTATGTCCACTGTTATTTTCTCATTTGTTATTTGTTCATAAGATTTACTTATAATTTGTAATGCTTTGTCACGTAGAACTCTGTTATGATAATCTTTTGATTTAATAACATATAGACATGGATGCTGTTCATATAGCATTATTAATGTCTTTATATTTTCTTTGTTATTATTCATTTTCTGCAAATTTAAAATTATGTTAATACGCGAAGAAAACACAAAAGATAAATTATTACCTGTTGCACTCTCTGGTAGGTTATGTGTTTAAACAAAATTACATAAATTTATGTAATATGTATAGCTATTCACACATTTGAGTTAAAGCGCTACCTATATTCATCCAAGAACAACTAAAAACTGTGTCACAGAAATTTGGCACATTTCTTTGATCGTGTAGAAAAGCCCTTAACTATAATTTAAAGTAACAAAGAACAAAAGTTTATAGTATGTAGATTCTACATATAAGAAATTTGTTGGAAAAGTGCATATAATAATCAAGGACATGTTGTTTAATTCCATTGCTTTCTGTCTTTTACTGTAAAAAGTAATTTAAATCATTCAGATTAAATTACGATAAATATTTCAATGTGATAAATAAATAGTAACATTAATTTTTTTATTCAACAACACAATATAGGTAAATCGTAAAAGTAGGAATCTTATTTTACATTCGAATCACATAAATTAGTCATTTTATCATTTTAGTAATCTTTAAAACCGTTCCATCTCCGTTTTACCGTCTGAGCTCTATGTTGAGAACGTTGAAAACTTGAAAAGGTTATTTTGAGGTTATTTTCACTTTGAAACGATTACCGTAGACTTTAGATGAAAATGATATATTATTGTTAACTATAAATATACACGTAGCTGTTTAAACAAAGGAGTCAATTAAAGTGTTGTTCGAATGCTCTTAGGAAATTTTGGATACTCATTTCGTGAATGTTTATTAATTGGAAGAAAAATAAGTATATCCAATTTATTTAAGAGAAAAATGACGGAGGAAAAAACACCTTTAAGATATGAAGTGCTTGCAGAATGTCAAGTTACAAAAGGAAGATGTGGACTGATGACACTACCACATTATTATGTAGATACTCCAGTCTTCATGCCAGTGGGAACACAGGTTGGTATTATATTTCTAATATCTCTATAAATTAGCTAACGAATGTATCTAAATTGCTCTTTTCAATTTTGTTAGGGTACTTTAAAAGGATTATTACCTGAACAATTAGAAAAACTCAACTGCCAAATTATCCTTGGCAATACCTATCATCTTGGAACAAGACCTGTAAGACTGTTTATTATATCTTACACATTTTTCTTTACAAATGATAATTGTAATTTCAGGGGCCAGATATTTTAAAAAAAGCAGGTGGTTTACATAAATTTATGAACTGGAAACGAGCATTATTAACAGACTCTGGAGGCTTTCAAATGGTATCATTACTACAGCTTGCAGAAATTACAGAGGAGGGTGTTAAATTTAAGTCTCCCTATAATGGTAAATAATTGAAAAAATTGCAACAATATTTCTTTTTATAGCTTTTTTGTTTCATAGAGTCTATATGTATGTTGACTCCTGAATATTCTATTCACATTCAAAATATTATTGGAGCTGATATCATAATGCAGTTAGATGATGTTGTTTCCAGTGTTATAAGCGGTCCCAGAGTAGATGAAGCTACTGATAGGTAAAGTAATGTTTAATTGCTTTTTATTATTAAGTTATTGACAAATTATTTCATCAATAGAACAACAAGATGGCTTGATAGATGTTTAGCCTCTCACAATAGGCCAGATGACCAAAATATATTCCCTATTGTGCAAGGTGGACTGAATCCTCAAACAAGAATGAAAAGTGCAAGTCAACTGGTCCAAAGGAAAGTAAATGGCTTTGCTATAGGTGGTCTGAGGTAAACATTTTTAATTAAATTTTCTATAATTATCCTTATTCTTAAAATAAAAATTTATTATAGTGGAGGGGAGAGCAAAGATGAATTTTGGAAAATGGTTCACTTATCTACTGACACTTTGCCAAAAAATAAGCCAAGATATTTAATGGGTGTAGGATTTGCTGTTGACTTAGTCATCTGCTCAGCTTTAGGGGTTGATATGTTTGACTGTGTCTTCCCTACACGAACAGCGGTATATTCTCTTTTATTTAAACTTTTAATTTATCATTTTCCTAAATCATTTAACATTTCTTTCAGAGATTTGGCTGTGCTTTAATAAAAACAGGACAAATAAATTTAAAGCAAAGTAAATTCAGTACTGACATGCAGCCAATTGATGAGAATTGCACTTGCTCAACTTGCAAGACATATACTCGCGCTTATCTTCATCACATTGTTACAGTTGAAACAGTCGCTTGCCATCTTTTAACAGTGCACAATATTGCATTTCAAATGAAGTTAATGAAAGACATCAGAGAGAGTATAAAGCAGCAAAAATTTCCTGAATTCATTCAGCAATATTTGATTACAGTTTATCCTAATAAAGAGTATCCAACATGGATAGTGGATGCTCTGAAAGCTGTCAATGTAAATTTATTATAAAAGACTGATTAGTAATACATTTTTATTAATGAGAGTGATTTGTTTCTTTAATTAATATTTAATTGTAAGCAATTTACAACAATTTCTCTTACTTCCTTTTGTGTAGATTTAAAGGTACAAGGATGCTTCACCAGTAAGTGTACTTAACTTTCAGAGATCTATTTTTAATTTTTAATAGAAAAAAATTATAATTTTATCATATGAAATCATCAGAATCATATCCAGTGTTGTCAGTGTTTGAAGTCATTTTGGAAGTATTAAATAGTGAATTGTAGCTCCTATAAAATTGAATTATTTGATTATATAATTATTCTTACACTATTAATAATTCATGTATTTTAACTACAAAATTTGTTTCACCTCATTTCTGCCTCTTCCTGTTTTCTCTTCTCTTCTGTTTTTTCTTTTTCTTTCTGCTCCCTTAAAAGTTTCTTTTTATCTTCTCTTTCTAGTCTATCCCTATTTTCTCTTTCAGCTCTAAAATTCACTTCCTCCAATCTTTTAGTCTTACGTAGTCTATTAACAATAACACTATTACGTTTGGCAACATGTAGCTTACGAACATCTTTGTCCTTATGAAACCCAACCTGGCCCACTTCCATACCAGGTGTCTTTTTTAAATTAGCCCACATGGTATAAACAATATCAATGTCATTTACTTTGCAACCATCTTTACTATTAGCCTTAACTAGCTGAGCAGCATCTTCCAAAACTATACTTGGAATATCATCAATTGTCTGGCCCTAAAAATTCTAAATATTTCATACCTTACTAGATAATAAATTTAATTCTGACTTACACTTTTAAGTCTAAGATACACATGAGCAGAAGAATATTTATCAGTATGAAACCATACATCTTCCGGCCAGCCCCATTTAATCAGTTCTTCATCTGGAACCAATTGTGACTCGCATGACATTTATAATTAAATTTTGGTGTTAGAAAAAAGTCTAGCACTTACTCTCATACTTGTCAACACCCATAAAAAGGGTCACTGGTGGTTGTACCACTGAAACCAAAATTTATAACCTCTTTATCACAAAACAAAACAACTATTTACATGTAATACTTAAAAGAAGTACAATAACAGTTTTTAGTATTATAATGCACTGAAAAATTACAAAAAGCTTTCGTACCATCACTTGTAAAATAAAACACCATTGTTAATAAATAATTAAAAGCAGAGCCATGTGTGTTATAACAGAGGTGTGTAGTCAGTCAGTGTAGTATTGAATGTGTCAAAATGAGTTAAATATAGGGTTAGGAGTTTGTGCGCCAACAATATCAGTTTGTTGTTTTTGCGATAGATGGCGACAAGTTTTAAACAGGTGTAAGTAAATTTTTTAATGTGTGGAAAATACATGAGAGCACGTGGGCTCATCGATATAGCTATCGCTAGATTTCTTTGATCGTGTTGGTAATTTGTTACTATAGTGAATATTTGTGTGAGTGTACAAATGCAGTAGAGTTATAACCGGTTTAAAGAGCTGAGGAAATATTGAAGCATGTACAAAATAGGATGGAATTTAAAACAATCCAGTACTCCTGTTTTAAATCACGTAAAAAGTGTCAACAAATTGCAATATAGAAATTCAAAGGATGCTGCCAAAAATAAATATTCTAACACCGTTTTATTACCACAAACCAAGTTCCCGGCTCGCTTAAATGGCAAGAAAAGAGTAGAAATGGATAATTATTTAAACGAGGTCTGTCATACATTTGTTTGATTATAAAAATTCTTGTTTCACTTCAATCTTTGCACTTGCAGAAATGTGGATTTTGGGAGCTATATAACTGGCAGAGAGAAAACCTTTCCGGACCAGATTTTATATTGCATGATGGACCCCCATATGCAAATGGTGTACCCCATATAGGCCATGCTGTAAATAAGGTAGAGAACAACATATTTTTATTTTCTCTTATAATCTAAAACTTTTAAAATTTCTGTTAGATACTCAAAGACATCGCTTTAAGAAATAAGGTATTACGGGGCAGAAGAGTGCATTATGTTCCTGGTTGGGACTGTCATGGCTTGCCAATAGAGTTAAAGGCACACAATTTTTTGGATCCTGAAAATACAAAATTGAATCCTTTAGAGATTAGGCAAAAATGTATTGAATGACAATTCTTTCTCATATTTATTTCAAAGAAGGTATTAACATCTTTTATTATCTTTTCAGCAAGAGAATTTGCAAGAAGAGCTGTAGAAATACAAAAAGAAATCTTTATGTCTTGGGGAATTATGGCTAACTGGAAAGATTCTGGATGTTATTTTACAAATCAAATTGAATATATTCAGAATGAGCAAAGACAATTTTTGGAGTTATATGAGAGAGGCTTGATTTTCAGGGACTTTAAACCTGTGTTTTGGTCTCCAGAATCCAGGTATTTAATTTGTTATATCACAAAACATTTAATATTGTTATTTGATCTAATAATTACTTTTCAATCTGCAGAACTGCCCTAGCAGAATCAGAATTAAAATATAATGAAAGTCACTGCAGTAAAGCAGTCACTGTTCGCTTGCATGTAAAAATTTTACCAGTTAATTTAAAGGAGCTGGTAAACAGAAAAGTTTATGCATTAACATGGACAACCACACCATGGACATTATTGGCGAACCAAGCTTTGGCTTTTTCTACAGATTTTAGATATTGTTTCGCCGAGGATGCGAATAATAATGTATATATAATGGCTGTTGATCTTTTAAAAAACATTGAAGGAAAAATTGGTCCCTTAAATATTATTTCTATTATAAAAGGTAAACAACACATATACAATCTCTCAATATTATTTTACTATATAAAATAATAATAATTCATTTTCCATAGGAGATGAGCTTTCAAAGTGTAAATATGAGCACCCTATTACCAAGGAAATCATGCCATTTTTACCAGCAGATCATGTTACAAACACTATTGGAACAGGATTGGTGCATACTGCTCCTGCCCATGGAACTGAGGATTTCATAATTGCACTGGAAAATAAAATTCCAATTGTAAGTGAGAAGATAAATAAATTTAGTAAAAAATCTGGTTTCTTTAAATATTTTATTTTACAGTTATCTGTGGTAGATGATGATGGTAAATACACAGAAGAAACTGGTAAATTTTCTGGCTTGTTTGTTCTGAACAAAGGAAACCAGAAAGTTATGGAGCACTTATCTGCTGATATTTTACATACTGAAGATTTTGTACATAGTTACCCTTATGATTGGCGAACTAAAAAGCCAGTAATTATACGAGCAACTCATCAATGGTTCATTGATATAAATTGCGTAAAAAAGAATGCTTTAGTAAGCCAAATTTTCTTGTTCATAGATTGTGATTTTGTTTGATAATATTAATTAATATTTTAAATAAAATTTCAGAAAGCTATTTCTAATATACAAATATATCCACAAAACAATGCGGAAGAAATGTTGACAATGCTGGAAAGACAAGTTGAGAAACGACCATATTGGTGCATTTCTAGACAACGGTCTTGGGGAACTCCTATACCAGTATTTTATCACAAGCATTTTAAAAAAATTTTTGTAAATAGGTAAACGGCTAGATTCATACAATGAAATAATTACTAAACTAGTAATTTATTACTAAAATATATTTCAGAAAATCTATTGAGAGGTATGGTAAATTAATGGAAAAGTATGGACCAGATTGTTGGTGGGAGTTGTCAACAAAAAAATTATTGGGTCGAGCAATTTGTGAAGAAAATAATCTTAATTGTGACGAATTAGAAAAGGGGAATGTAAGTACATTGTAACATATGAAAGCAAGCACTAAACAAATGTAGTTTGAAATTATAATAATTTGAAATACAACAAATAGGATATTATGGACGTTTGGTTCGATAGTGGAGTTTCCTGGTCTTCAGTAGTCCCCGAAGGACAAGCGGACCTATATTTAGAAGGATTAGATCAGTTTAATGGATGGTTTCAATCGTCTTTGTTAACGTCCATCGCTCTGCAGGGTACTTCCCCATATAGGTAAAATATTTTATATTAAAATATATTTGCATTTAATTAATACAGTATTCGTTCTTTGAAGATCATTATTTGTTCATGGATTTACTGTGGATGAAAATTTGAAAAAAATGTCGAAATCGGAGGGCAATGTTGTAAATCCCGTAGACATCACGAATGGTGGAGAGGATTTGAAAAAAAATCCTGCGTATGGTGTCGACACTCTTAGGTTAATTTAAATGATAAAATAATATATATATTAAATAATCAGTCATTAAAACTACTTGAAATATTTCAGATGGTGGGTAGCGAGTCATGGTAGCCAGCACCACTTAATTCCAGTTTCAGCAAACATAATTAAGGAAAGTAGCGAATCCGTTAACAAATTGCGCTTAATTCTACGTTTTCTTCTGGGCGTTTTAAATCCGTACATTGAAAAAATGACTACTGAGCCCGATTATCATTACCTCGATAAATACATGCTGCACAATTTATACAAATACAACAAAACGGTAAATTAATGCCATGATAATTGGTTATAAAAATAAGTATAGGTATTATCAAATAATAATTTAATAGTAACTTAAGAATTATTTTTAGATCCAAGGATTTTATAATAATTATCAATATCATCACGTATGTAAAGCTGTGATAAATTTTGTTGTGAACGACGTATCCTCCAACTATTGTCATTTGATTAAAGACAGGCTTTATTGTGACGAGATTAATTCGCCTTATCGAGTTGGAGCGGTGGAAGTTGCAGGGGAGATTTTAACTGTTCTTGCGAGAACGATAGCACCGATTTTGCCTCACTTGGCAGAAGAAGTTTGGTTGCATCACCCATTGAATCTTGGTAATTCATTTTAATAAACAAATTTTGAAACGTTTGCGTTATAATTGAAACAATGTTTAAATTCAACATATAATTGTGTAGCTTCTGTATCTTTGCACCGAATTGACTATAAGGTACCAGAGATCTGGAATCAACCAGATCTCGAGAAATTAATGGTTATTGCGTATGATCTGAAATCGCAGATGAATAAATTGTTGAAGCAAAATTCCTGGGAATTAGCAGCTACTATCACAGTTCCCCAAAAAGATTATAATCAGCTGTCTGTAAGTATGAACAAATTATTTCTTTTTAAAAGTATAGATCACTGATCTACTTTTATATACAATGTATATATCTTATATCGGCTAATACTTAAAGCAAAACAAATACAAAATATCGCAAAACATCTTGTGGTAAACACTAATCGATGACTCATTATTTTAAACTCATTCTACATCTGGATATATTCAACGCATAGCGAACAAAAAATTCGCAAAATATTTTTCAGTAAACATTAACTGCAATCATTATGCCTATCTAATATAACATATATATAACAATAAGCTGTAATTAATAGAAGCTTTTACTGAACCACAATAGTGGTATTCGCGAACAAAACAATTTCGTAATAATCGCTTTGTTTTTTTTTTTTTTTATCAAATTCATAAAGCATTTATAAGCCTGCCGGAATAACTTATACAAATATAAACTAGTTTTGTGCTTTTAGGTACTCCAAAAAGAAAATTCTTCTTCAACGTCGGAGCTTTGTGAGATTTTACAGTTGTCCTGCGTTACGTTACTGGAGGGTGACAATGAAAGAAGAATAAACTTTGAGCCGATAAAATCAAATTTGTGCAAGAGATGCAGACGACACCCGGTGCCAGCTAATGACGAATTGTGCGAGCGTTGCATGAAAGTTTTGGACTTGAAAAAATCCACATTCACATTACCGTAAAAAATAAGCGTTCTCAATGATTTTTAAACTTAAAACTACTTAGCGCACCAGAGAAGTATACGAGATGGGTCTAACAAATTCAATATCAGCATTACAACAAAATTATCTATCTTTTTTGTTGGTCAAATTATAGAGACTATTGATATTCAGCGCATCAAGAAAGTGTACGAGGTGTGGCTGATATCCGCTAGTTGTTAATTTTAAAGCCACATGAACGAGATACGTCCTGAGCTCGAGAAAAGCTTCGTATATTCGTTCCAATCTTTTAAAATTTGGATGAGTATGCCCACAGTGTCCATCTATCCAACTCTGAGATCTCAGTCGATTATGAAATTTTAAAATTACTTTAAAGATATTATTCAAACACGAACGCATTTTTTCACCACTGGCGCTCAGCATGCATCTGGTGGGAATAAACGTTTTATGAGCTTACACAAATTATATTTGCTTTGATAATATTTTACAGTAATCACCTGGACAGAATGCTTTTTATGTAAGTGACGTGCGAACGGTAGACCTCGTCCACTGTTAAGGAATTTTCTAAATCTTTCTCGAATTCGGACCAACTGGCGTAGAGAACGCAACAAGTAATGTAATTGTGAAGGGCATTTATAAATTGTGTCATGGAATGCCTGTACAATTGCAGCTACAATGAAAAATATTAAATTCTATTATTCATGATAATTGTATCAGCGAAAGATAAATTGTGGAATAAATAATATTATACTTTGTGATATTGTTCTGAAACAGCCTTTTTACGTTCCGCCTTCATGATATTAAAATCTTCTTGGAGCACCCACGAGACTCGACCGATCATTAATAAAAATTTAAATACTTTAGCATATTTCATCATTACTACATCATCAAGAATAATATTCAAAGGCCACAAAATTTTATAGTTCAAGCATAAACAATCTAAGGCATTTGGATCAGATATCTGGAGAGAAAAAATATAGAGTTGAAAATGTAGAAATTAATATTTTAAATTTAAAAAAAGTACTTACATGTAATTGAGTAGGTAGATCTGTAGCAGAAAGACTCAAGAGCTTAGAATTGTTACAATCAGAACTAAAAGAAATCGTAAGAGATCTTTTCAAAATACTGGTTAAAGTAGCTGAATTAAAAAGTTCAATAGGCATTGAAAATTCGTACAGCTTCGAGTACAAAGAATCTGTTAAGCTTTTCGCAAACTCTCCATTCAATAAGAAATAGTAATCTCTGAGACTATGAAAGTGTGATAGCATTTTGTGCTCTGTTAACAAATATTTAATAATTGCATTGTTCACCAGGCGACTTTGTGTTCTAAGAGGTATAGTGATAGATTTTTCCAAATACATTTGCAAGGAGATCGTATCGATTGTTTCAACATCAGCTATGGTTAACGAGGTGGATGCTATTGGAGTGGTTACATTGGGACTGAATCCTAATAGATTGGGAAAAACAAATTGTTTCTGCAGAGATTCTTCGTATGATTTCTCAGCTGCTAATGATTCACTCGTATCGATAATGGATGAATCTTCACACGAATGTAACTGTGAAGTTGGTGTTATAGTGGACAAAGCGTAAATGTCTGTTGTACAAGACATTGGTGTATCTAAATTTTCTAATTTAGTGATTTGATTATTTTTGTTACTTAGATTATCTGTAAAATTGGTTTCGCTCGTTTCTAAATTGTCAGTAAGAATATTCGTATTCAATAGAGATTCCGTTTTATTAGATTTAGTTTCAGCATCAGTAGGTAGATCATTATTTTGATTTAATTCATTGAGAATAACGGTGACTGTCGTATCTGTTGTATTGTTGTAATTAGTATATACTGCGTTGGTGGTGCTGGTGAATGGAACAGTTAGTTCATTATTATTCGGAGTCATTTCGAATTCTTCTTGTAAAATTTTCATTTTATTGTAGTGTGCTTCTGCAAATCTTAATGTTTTTGGTCTGTCTATTTTAGTGTTAATCGTATTCGACTTATCCGAAATCTTTGCAGCTTCTTCTCGGAGAAAATCTTGTAGTGCACTCCGTTCATTATTTGTCTTATAGATGAAATTCATGCATAAAGGATCCTCCAGATCGCTGGTATGACTATTTAATAAATCGTTTGATTTGCTGTTAAAATCTTCTAATTTTTTCCCCGAACTTATGTTACTGTTCTCATCTTCAGCAGTAATACAATTTTCTATTTTTGTATCTATGCTAGTACTGGGAAATATTTCTTCTAATTTATCATTTGTCTGTTGTACATTGTTTAGTTCTTTGTCAATTTTGTCATTAAGTGATAGGGAGCTAGAATCTTGTAATTTTATTATTTCCAAATCTTGAGAATCTTGAAAAATTATTTTTTCAGATATACTGATTACTCTTTTATCAAAAAGATTCATTCTTTTGATACGCCATTCCGACCGCATTTTTTCCCTTTCTTCAGTAGCTGCTAATTCTTCATAGTATTGCAAAAGCTCTATTTTATCTGCATTACGTTGCATATCCTCAAGTTTTTCCTGTTCTAAATTTCTTTCCATCATTAGCTTATCCAATAGCAGTTCTGCTTCTTTTTCTTGTTCTCGATTCAAAGCTGCTTGCGTTGCTTGTTCTTTTAACTGCATTAAGAGCTCTCTTTTGTTCTCAGCTTCTTTCTTTAAAAACTCAGCCCGTTTCTTTTGAAGCTTTAATAAGGTTTCCTGTTGCGCTTTAACCACAAGATCAGCCTTTTCTTTATTCACTAACTTTTCATCTCGAATCATCGAAGAAAGAGATACAATTTTTCCTAAGGCTTCTAAACCTTTTCCCTCATATTCTTGACATTTTAAATTTTGCTCTCTTAACATAACAACACTTAAGCAAACTCTGATATCTGGCTGGCATGTTGTAAATAAATTACAGACTGGATTTTTGGGATCACAGATTCTTAAGAGTCTCACAGTTTTACCGCAATTCAAAATAGAGTCTGTTAAACCGCGTAAAAAATCTGGTACAGATTTAGTATTAACTGTAAAGCTTTTCATCCAGAACTTGTGCCCCCTGGCATGCAAATACTGAGGTTGTGCTTGTATCATAAATTCACCATACTCATTGTCATATACTCCCTCAAAGAGCCATTTTTGTAGAAATCTAAAAATCACATTACCACTTATATAATGAAATAAAATTAATTCTTTTATATTAACCAGACACACCTAAAATATACTTCGCAACAAGATTTTAATATGGAATAAAAAATTAATGCCACTTTGGGATTTGTTACTTGAGTAACTTCTTTATAAATGTGTGTTAAAATTCCATTTCCATCTCCCAAAGCACAACGACCATGTTCATCCCTTAAGCAAAGTCGAGAAACTTCGGTAATTATTAGTGCCAATGGTCTCACATTATTTAATAGTCTTAGTAATCCAGTTTCATTTCCATTAGTAAAAATTATAGACATTGCTGCTTTATAATATAGAAGAAATTCTTTGATGCCTTTACACATGGCCTATGGAAAGAATACATGTATATATTTTTAACAATATGACATTAAAAAAGATGAGATGAATCGATACCTTAAATATAGGTCCTTTACGTTGTAATTTTCCTGTAGGTGGATCAGGGGAAACCAAAGTTGATAAATATTTATAAGAATTACCCCAATCAATTGCTTCTTGACAAATTCCTGCTAATGATTTTGCAGTCATGCCAGGAATTGTAATATTTTTCTTAATCATAAAACCTATCTATAAAAATTTAATATACAAATGAAAAAATTAAAAAAACTTCTTAAGCAAAACTTTTTCTTACCATATTTACATACTGAAAGGAATATGATTGGATGCCAGATAAAAGTAATTTTAAATCTGATAAAAATTGTTTGGCAGGAATTTCTGCCAAGTGTACTAGCTGCTTTAATTCTGATTGTATTAAATGATTAGTTTGTTGTATATTTATTAAATGGAACAAAGCTCTTGGTTCTTCAGTAATAAAGGGCATTTCTTTCTTAGGCTGTGAGGCTCCCAGAGATTCCCAAGTACGATTTTCTTTAAAATTTTTATTAATGTCAAAGTTTTTTAGTGCATTCTCCAAAATAAATGTTTGGCTATTTTCAAGAGAAAAACTATGAAACGAAGAAGGCGATCCATTTGAATAATTTCCTGTAATTGACTCTTTGCTATTGTCTTCTGTTATAGGATAAGAAATTTCTGCTTTTTCTTGGGATGACTAGAATAGAAAGCATTAATTTATATTTACAGACTACAGCTTATTAATTAATATTATAGCAAGATTATTTACTTACAAAAGTAGAGAGTGAAGCAAAATGAGTGATATCTCTTATCTGATTAATAGTACTCTCTGTATTGTTTTCATTTCTAAAACTAATAAAACAAAATTTTTGCTATAAATCTTTCAAGTAATATATAATTAAATATAATTTTACCTTAATTGTGGAATTCCAATCCTAGTCATTGATATGAACCGAGTACTAAATGACATTTCATTAAATAAATTTGGATAAATGCTATGTGTATTTCTTCTGTTATTAGAATTTAACATTGCTAAAAATTTATCAGGTACAACAAATGACTCCAAAGGATATATTTGAAATACTGAATTTTCTTGTATTTGTGAAATTTGAGGTAGATCAGGATTTGGTTTTCCATAATGAAAAATATCCTAGAGATATTGAATTTTTAATAGAATATTTAAGAGAAATACAACAAAAAAAAAAATAATTAAATTACCAAGTTAGTGTTAGAAGGAGTTTCGACCTGTTTGAGTTTATTTAAAAATTGAAGCGTAGAATAAATAATACTTTGAGATTCAGGACTACTATTTACTAAACTATTCAATAATTTTTCAAGTGCCTCTGCATTGCTTAATCTATTACTGCTTAATTTGAGAACAAATATATACTTGAATAACTCTGTCACAGGGTCATAATCTGTTGATCTGAAATCTGAAAAGTCCTGTGTTTTTAAAGAGCTTAGTTTCATAGGTAAAATCAGATAGAAAAATATAAATAAAAACCTTGATTATCCTGTATCTTATCAGCTTTATTAAGAAGAATTTCAAATGCTTTGGATCTTAGTTGTTTAATAAATCTTTTACTATGATCCTCTACAGGAAACAGACTTTCTTCACGTGGAAATTCTGAATTATATATATTTTCACACAACTCTGTGATCAAGTCGTATACGACAATATTTCTATTATCAATATCCATATTAGTTATAACAATCAATAACCATGCATAAAAAGACTATCTATCATAGATTATTCATTCATTCATAAAATATCTGCTTCATAGCTTTAATTTCGTTAAAAGCACATAGCATTAACCATTTTCTTATCTGTCATTGAAATGAAAATAATCTTTGTCAAAACTAGTACACAGAACACGATCATGAAGTGACATGAAGACCTTTGAAAATGAGAAACATTTTTTCTTCCAGAGGGGTGAGAAAAAAAATATTTTTATCGATAAAGACTTTAACCTTTTTATCCATTGTAGGTAATTACAGTTTTTACTTATCGACTGATTAAAATTAAAAAAGAAAGTTAATTATAAAGTTTTTTCTCTCCCATTTCTAGAAGAATAATAAAATTAGAAAAAAATAGATATACGATTGAGAATGGGTTAAGAAGAATTTCAGGATGGAAAACGGCAATCAAAAGAGGTGCTGGGAGAAATTTTCCCTTCCCCAGAGAAGCAGCGGCAGCCCACCAAGTCAAAAAGTCCCGTAAGTCCCAGGAATATAATCTTGCGTAAGGCAGGCGGCAGGTCCCAATCGTCAGTCTCTCTCTCTGGCCTCTAGCAGCTAGCTGGCTTAGCTCAGCTTAGCTCTGCCGAGCCCAAAACAAGCAGACGAATTACAGCGATCTCGTGCACGCGATTTAATTGTTTGTGAAAAAATTAAAGGCCCTAGTTGGATAATAATGAAGAGCCCCACTTTGCGGGATTCAACCTTATTCAATTTGACTCACCGGCTCTGGGAAAATATATAGGAGCTCAAGGTAAAAAAAACTCTCCAATGCTGTTTTACAAGAAAATAAATTTCTTATTATAATTATGTATTATTTTACTATAAATAAAAATTATTTTATATGAGAATGTATATAATAGTATAAAATAAACACTGAGTCGAGTAATTTCAAGATTAATACTTGAGCTGTAAAAAGAAGCCCTTAATTAATTTTTTATCTTAATTAAGTAAACAGTGCAGTTTCATTGAAGTTAGGAGAACTTTTATAATATTTTTAAAAGGATTTAATGAAATTATTTAACTAGTGCAAATTTGAACGAAATTATACCATTGCATCGGGAGAAAAAAGAGGTCGTGCTGCAAGAAGAAGGCCCGCTCACGGTTTCGTGATCTTCCTTTTTTCATTTAAAACCGGTGTTGTTTTGTAATTCTTAAATAGATGTATCAGGAGGGATATTTCACAGAGTCTTTCAATCTTTAGTAATACAAAGGCCACGCTATGTAGTATAACGTGAATAAAGCCAGCCAGCCGTGGCAGCGGTCAAAGGTTGGAAAGTAGGGCTTCGCATAATCATGACATTAACACACTTTTACAAACTTTACAGGTGGCGAAAAGCCAACGTTCAAACTCGCCACAATATCCCGCGAAATCATCTTTCCCCGTTTAATGAGGCCATTTCTTTCATTCTTTTGCTATTATATTCTTCTTAAAAATCGTAAAAGAGTAAATATAAATAGAGGTAACTCAAGCTTTTCACGCACTTTGCGGAATTACTAATGTGACTTGCCTAAAAATTCGAAAATCATCTTTTCTCATTTGACGAAAAACATTGCATCTTGTTTCATTTTCTTCAAAACAAAAGAAATTCGGGGAAAGTTTCGCTCTGAATTTCAACTTTGCGTGAACGTTCTCTGCTCTATGGAGCGAGAAGTCGTGCGTTCCCAAAAAGACAATTTCATGTAAACAGAAATAGTAAGGGCTCAATAATCTGAAGACTGATGAAAGTTTTAATAAATCTGGCACAATTTATCGCATTGACGTACCATAAAACTTTTGCAAAATATCAAGTTAAAGAAAAGAATTTGTTTATAATAATAAAAATTTAACTTCCGTGGCATTTTGCTGGATCAAAATAATTTAACATAAAGTGTTACAGATGCTCACGTTCTTTTATAATTTATTGTAATAACTAGCATACAAATTATATTATATTATTGTTGTCAAGAAGACTTTTCACTAGAAGAAGGAGAATACCAGTGCAAAGATATGATAATTTCCAACGTCCACTAATCCAGTTTCTACGGCGGAACGGTTTGTTTTAGTTACGCAATGTAAAGCGCTCTTCTCTCGCAACGGAAGTAAAGTTAATAATATAAACCTAATACGTACGCAATTCGTTTCAATAAAGAGAAAATAGTTACATCAGAGAACGGTGAAAGTGAATAATATCATTGCGCCAAGTACGCACGATGTAAGATCATCTCCCATCTGCCGCAGAATCATTAAATGAAAAAGAAAAACATATCTTACGAGTATCTGAAAAACCACAAAAAACTATAATGCATCTGCGAATATTATCTATAGTAAAGGCAATGTAGCTAGGAAATTCTATGATATAAGCAATAATAGAAGAAAAAGAAAACAATATAAAAATACACATAACATCAAAAAAGTTCCTAAAACATTCCAATATGTCAAATAGGATTCACGAATGTTTTTAAATCGTTTTGGATATATACTATTCGTGTTATGAGAAGAGAGTTTCGATAATTGGTCAAATAGCAAGCAAGGATTTGACTTAATTTCTTGTAAGTAACAGGAACGATGTGTCGGATTCGGTTCAGGAGAGCAATTTTGTAACTCATCTTATCGACAATTTTCGGTATCTTCAGGTCGATGTTAACTATGACAAAGATTATTATAGGTGTAATGATAAATATATATATATATATATATATACATACATACATAGTTTTTGATCCGTACCGATATTGAAAATTTTCGTTAATGCTGCATGCAAAATACGGGGTAAAAAGCTTTCTTGACACTACATGTGCTATATAATGAAGGAAAGATTCCGATTAATAGGCTGCAGATATAAAATAATCAACAATTTTGTTTGAATTTTGAAGAAACCATCACAAAGAAATTATTAACGATTATTATTTATAGCTTTCCGACATTTCTTTCCAACAATACATTTAGTAGTTTCTCCTTAGATTCGTATTGGAAATATGGGCTTATTGGTTCCCATTGTTTTTTTTTCCCCTACATTTTCAAGAGCTGGAAGAGAATGGTAAAGGATTTCCCGATGGCGAGTTCCGCTGTTTTGATCTTTGTAACATTTACAGCGTGACGGTGTAACGGTACAGTGCGTACCTTCAATGGCCCCACTCGTTCAACGAGGTCTTCTCTATACCATTATTTTTCCACTGAGCACAATGACTCGTATCGCATCGATTTTTCATGTTAATTGGCGAAAATTACTGGAAAGCGTCCAACGCCTCGTAAAATAGAAATGAGATAGAAATGAAAAATTGTTTACTACAATTCATTTCACTCATAGCAATTCGATATAACGTACTATGTAGCATACTCATGCCACTTACGACATTAATTTGTGACTCGTGCAAAACTCTTTAGTTCTTGTAAGAATACATAACATTTGTTGGCAAAATTTGAGTAATTATTTTTTAGAAACTTAATATACAGGATAATTTAGTTTTCAAATGTATTTATATACAGTGTGTTAATTTGAAAATGTACCACCATATTCTAGATATTTCAATCTTTGTAAAAAATATATTAAAATTGTAAAAAAACACGTTGATTTTATTTTCACAAGGAAGACGTTTTTTTAAAGTCAGGTTTGTATATTAAATTGCAGGAACCCTCTAGCGAAGATACAGAAAAATCCACTAAAATCTTACATGAGTATATAGGACTGAAATATCGAGGAAAATGGTGCATTTTAGAATTGACACGCTGCATGACTGCAGTATTCCAGCCCTTTTGTTCCATCGAGTCATGTTTCGATGGAGCATCGAATTGCTTCGCGTTGACGAATTGACTTTCTCGAGCGGACTATTTATTTCTTTCCTTCCACTTTGAGCTATTAAATTTTTTACGCCCACAATAATAGCATTCATTGCCATGGAACAGATCATTTTTCTTCTAGCGAAATCCGATTGAAATCTATTTTGACCCGCTGTCGTTTCTCAGGCTTCTCGGTCATTGAATCTCCGGCAAATTGATTTAAATAACGACATTCGTTTATTGAATTATTAAAATCCTCTTTGTTATCACGAGCAATTGAAATGTTTACAACATTTTTTAAACACCGTTTAGAGCTATTTTTCTCGCCCATGAATGACCATAAATAACGTCGATATAAATTCTTACGATATTTTAAGAGTTTTTTTTATGGCTCGTGAGTTTTCCCACTATTGAAGTTATGTTTAGATTTTACGGTGACTTTCGGTATTCTCTCCGTGAGCCGTGGCAAACACCGCATTACGAGAGACGTTGTTTCCACGCCATTTTGACACTTCCGTTCGTCGCGTTTTGCCGCGCGGTTGCCGACGCGGCGCGAAGATTAGAAAAGCGTAAAAAAAATATCCCCCCTTCCCTCCCCCTACACAATTGTGGGAGAATACAGTTTCTGTCAACAACAGTTATACACGAGTTATCTCCGACTCATCCCGCGCCACAGCGAATTCGATAATTGGCTCGAAAGCAAAGCCCGACTTTCCATTTTTCCGCGTCGACCTCGGAGGAGCATCCTCCACTTCCGGCGCCGAACGGAAATTCGACTCTCTCCACAGATAGCCTTTCAACCTTTAGGCCCAGTTTATAAACCGAACTAAACTTCAACTTCAGCTTTCAATATATAATTTGATGCTCAAAATGATTACTCAAGATAGAGAAGGCGTATATTGTATTGAAAATAAGGCTCAAGAAGCGTGACGAGTCGACCTTTGCTAAAACGACATTAAACTTAAGCTCGGCCTATAAATACGCCACTTTTACTATTTTATTGCTAATTGTTTTTTCGAAACTTGGAAAATAAAAGACAAGTAATTAAAAATTATATTAAAATCGTACACCGATGCCGCAAAATAAAGGACTTATTTTTCTCGACTGTGTACCTGTTGTAATTACATAAAACATTCTAACAGACATAAAAATAAAACTGCAAAATGTGGTTTTTGAGTAAGCCACTTCACTTATTTTATATTTATGACGAAATTTAAAGCGTTTATAAGAATGTCGAATATGTATAGCTAAAACAGTCTAATTTAAAGGAATAAATAAACGTATGGATTTATTAGAGTATTGGCACAAATATTCAAGGTTTAGAAAAATACAATTGGGGCCTTTTATGTAAGAACAGAAGTATGATACTCTCCCCTTCAAATATAGCGTCAGAAAGATTACTGAAACGTTTTCGACATAGGGAAGAGTGGGGCAAAATGATCCCTCGGGGTAAAGTGATCCCTGAGGGTTTTATCAAAACTATTGATACTATTCGTTTAAAAATTAATCAATATTAAAATATAAACTTTTAAATACACAATATAATATTGTAACGTCTATTTTTAATACGTAAAAAATTGTTAGCGGCATTTATGTGTTTTTCATCATTTTTCTGTAAGATAAGCGATTTTTGAATCATATAGGAAATAAATGTTGGGATACATTTCAAATCGCTCAATTAGGTAAATCATGATAATAAGTATGAACTTTTATTTCCTCTTAAAATTAATTTAAAATCGGCTTTGGTAACATTTTAAGATTCGATGAAAGATGGGCAACGCATTAGGGGCAAAACGATCCCATAGTGGTTTCATTGGTAAGAAGCAGCCGGTGCTCAAAAAGTAGTAACGATGATGATAACGAATGTATTTTTCATACAACAAACGGTTTAAAAACGAAGCTTATGGAGAAGATTGGATCCAGTGTACTTTTTTCACGCTTTTCGTGATTTAAGCAATTATACTTGAATAACATGTTTTCTTTTCATAAAATTCAGAATGTTAGCAGTAAAACATGCTTTTCTACTTTTTTATTGAAAGTATTATAGCTTTTGTCTATCGTATCTATAAATATAAATTCATTATTTTAAATTATTCGGCATGGGATCATTTTACCCCACGGGTGAGGGTAAAATGATCCTTTTGTAAGATTTACTATAAATTGACTAGTACAAAACATCTTTAACAATTTAATTGTCGCGACCACGCAAAAATGTAAAGTAATATGTGATCTTCGTTACATAAAATTTTTGCTATGTTAAAATCAATAATAGCGTCACTAGGATGGATTTTGCCTTAGGGGGATCATTTTGCCCCACTCTCCCCTAAATACGATACTTTGGAATATTTTAGAACCGTTTCTAACACCAGGTGATTTGTATACATTTGAAAATTGTTAATTTCGTAAAAGCAAACGAAATAGCTATAAATGGGAGGTACTTTTTGACGGAAAAGATTGCAGTTTCTTGATGATTGATTAGTCACGGTAAATGCGGAGCGGAGGTGTTTGAATGTATCGGGGCGAGAAATAAGTTCGCAGGTGGGCCTTTAAGCCGATTTCTCGACGGGTTTCTTCGCTCTAATACGCCCGGAACACGTGATCCGTTATCTTCGATCGGTTCTCCGCGCACAATCGAAGCCTCTTCTTCTTCTTCTTCTCCTCCTTCCGTTAACAACCAGTTATCGATTGACTCTCAAATGATCCATGGATCCCCACAGATGCATCGCGTTTCGTTCTCCTTTCCCAAACTTTCATTCCTCTCCCCTTAAAAATGTTCACCTTCACCGTGTACTTTGACAGAGACAACCAGTTAATCTACATAGATATATGTATAGTTATCAAGCAAGCTCTAATTATATACATTTTTGCTCGATCTAATAGAATTTGTCAGTTTTTCATGACAATCTCGATGATGATAAAACTTCTGGTGAAAGTATAGTGAAAACGAAGCTGTCGATTGAGTTTTGTCAAAACGATAAGAAAGAAAAGTGCAAGTTTTATCGCACTTTTCTTTCCGGCGATAAATTCTCTTGGCAGGCGAGAAGTGCTCCCTGTATTTACGAGAAAAAAATTCAGACTCTGTTCTTACATTGTTTTATTTGGCGTGAAAATCATCAGAGCACAATTTGCAGCTTATGGAATGAGATTCTTCAGGAGAGAGAGATGGAAATTGAGTCCTGAGTATTATATACGTATAGGTGTAAGAAGCCCTACAAGGGACGAAGCCCAATCGTGGTTTCAAGCGACATTTCACGATTATCTGGAATTGAACAGGACATTTATAGATCGCACACGTATTAATATATAACACCTCTCTTTATTAATTTACGCAATTACGTAACATAGTTATACTTCTCAATTTTTAATACATTACTATAAATTAGAAACCTTTCCTTTAAATTATACCCTGGACTATATTTAACTTATGTGAAATATTTCATCGATAAATTTAATATAAAAGTGATATTCCTGTTTTTAAATCTTTTAAATATTATTGCGCAATTTTTTAAGGTTTCCTGATATTATCTTACATACAATCGGCGGCTTTGCTTGATTATTGCAAATTTTTATTGCTAATTAGTTAAATAGGAATTTTAAAAGAGAAGTGTTTATAGGTAAGAAATTCTCTCACCTTGCAAGAAGCACGATAGTCTGTGCCACTGCGCGCGCCAGTATACTTGTAACAAAGTCCAATCCTATTAAGGGGTTAGCAGGTGCCTGGTTAGAAAACGAATCGGCCCAGTCCAATTCCGCTTCTCCGTTGGTGAGCACTCGCTCATTCAAATCTCTCGATTCAATGAGCCGAAACGTAGCGTAAAGTTTTTCTTTGTGATTTTTTCTCCAATATCCTTTGGAATGGGTGATATAATCGGTTAGTAAAGAAAACTCTCTCTCTCTCTCTCCCTCTCTCTCTCTTTCTCTCTGATTCTTGGTTTACAAAAATAAATAATTCTTAAATTTGAAAAATATCTGGTGTAATAATACCGATGATTGCATAATAATACTAATTTTTTCCTTTATCAACGAAATTTCTCCAAAATTAATCTTGCGAATCGATTAGTTTATCTAGTGAATTAAATGGTCGCTGAGGTAAACGATTATTTAAAACCGATTTCCCGTATTCGCGGCTGTACAAATAAAAATGAACATTGAAGAGTTTTGAGGAATATTTTATTTGTATTCATTTGAAATGTCGTTTTGTTTCTTGAACCAAGCCTGTGGAAGAGTATTTAAGATTATATATTAACGATTAATTTATCGACATTTATGTAACGAGTTTAAATCTTCCTCGACGAGATGTTTTTGATATATACTTATAAACGTTATCTTATTTAATTAATTATTTATGTCTGAGGACGAACGGGAAATCAACGAGATTTATCGTGACCGGCTCTCTGGACAGGAAGCGCTAGATAAGAGCGATAAAAAGTCGAATCACGTTTGCAAGAAGAAATTCTGCGATAGATCACATCCAACTGTAAACATTTAATTTCCAATACTGTCGTTTTGTAAATAAAATCAATATAATATGTTAAAATATCAAGAGTAACAAATACCATTTTAATAATATCACGTGCATTATAGCAACAAAGAATTTTAAGACTGATAAATAATTTTGTTTGTAGAAATGACTGGTGGAGGAACCAACATGGCGTATCACGGATTGAGCCAGCATGTGAATTTCGATGCGATCCCAGATCCAGGCGACAGGTTTACCTTGGAGGAATTAATAGGGGAAGGCACGTACGGTGAAGTTTATTGCGCACGTGACAATGAAACCGGAAGTAGAGTGGCCATTAAGATTATGGAGAATGTTGCTGACAACATCGAAGAGATTGAGGAAGAATATTTGGTCCTTCGAGATTTAAGCTCCCATCCAAATATCCCACTTTTTCACGGCCTCTTCCTCAAGAAATCAACTTCCGGACAAGAGGAGGACCAGCTATGGTTCGTCATGGAGGTAAACCCCACGTAAAACTAACTAAGAAAAACAATTCATGAATAATTAATAGAAAGAAAAAAAACAGTATAATTGAAAAGTATAATCAAAACTATTTATGTAACTGTCTTGAGTCAATATTTTTATGTAATTCAATCATTTCAATGTGACTGTGCAGCGTGAAATTGAGTATAGAAAGCAGTAAAATTGGAGTGATCACGCAAGAAAGTTAATTAAATCAGCTGTACGGTATCCTAGTATGGATCTTCGGTGGAAAATGGAGGGAGGGCGATGTAACGAGAATGTAATATTTTTGTAGCTTTGCACCGGAGGTTCGGTGACGGATCTGGTACAAGGTTTGAAGAAACGAGGAACTAGATTGTCGGATAACCAAATAGCTTACATTCTGAGAGAAACCGTGGATGCTCTGATTTATTTGCACGGGAACCATTGCATGCACCGTGACGTTAAGGGTCACAACATTTTGCTGACCGAGGATGCTCGCGTGAAGCTAGTTGATTTTGGTGTCTCTTCGCATTTGGCTGAAACTCTTGCCAGGAAGAACACTTCCGTCGGTACTCCTTATTGGATGGCCCCAGAGGTACCTTGACTCAAACCTTAAATAAAACTTGCGTTAATAGTTATTATTTCGTAATATTCTTTACAAAATAATATTATTATTGCGTTTCAGGTGATAGCATGCGAGCAGCAATTAGATTCCTCGTACGATTCGCGTTGCGACGTTTGGTCAGTTGGGATTACAGCGATAGAGTTGGCCGAGGGTGACCCACCCCTCTCGGAACTTCATCCCATGCGAGCCCTCTTCCAGATCCCGAGAAATCCGCCACCGTCCTTGAAGAACCCGGATTTACACAGTATAGAGTTGCTGGATTTTATAGCGGAGTGTCTGGTGAAGGATTTGGAGCACCGACCGTTCGCCAGTGAGCTGAAAGAGCATCCGTTGTTGAAAAGAATCGAGCCACTCGTAGAGTCTATCAGATCGGAGCTGAAGGCGGAAATTTGCAGACAGCGATCCGAGGGTCGTGTCCATAGGCAACCGGAAGTCACGACTAAGCATGGAAAGTTGAAGGCTGATAGAAAAACGAGACCTGAGAAAATGTACATGGACGATTTGGCTGCTTTGGATTTGCTCTCCGAGGAGGCTATAGTCGACCAATTGCAAAACAGATACGAGCAGGCGCAGATCTATACTTACATTGGTGATATTCTAGTGGCTGTTAACCCGTTCACCAATCTTGGACTCTATACTGGAATAGTAAGTGGGCAAAATAAATTCTGATATGATGGTTTGGAAAGTAAATGAATCCATTGACTGTTTTTAGGAACAGCGAAGATACAAAGGTCAAGCAAGGTCGGACAATCCTCCACATATATTCGCAGTGGCAGATGCGGCTTATCAGGCCCTTTTGCATCAGAGACTTAACCAGGCGATCGTTATCAGTGGCGAATCGGGAGCTGGCAAAACAGAGAGTGCCAACCTGCTACTGAAGCAACTGGTGTATTTGAGCAAGGCTCCTAATAGGAATTTGGAGGAGAGAATCTTACAGATCAATCCGATAATGGAGGCTTTTGGAAACGCAGCAACTGGAATAAACGCCAACTCCTCTCGGTTTGGAAAGTATCTGGACCTGACTATGACCAAAGGTGGAAAAGTAACGGGCGCCAGGATAGCGGTTTATTTATTGGAACAGTCTCGCGTTGTTGCCCAAGCAGAGTTAGTTGAACCTTTTTTTCTACTCTTTTCCTTCCTTCAATTGCTCAGGTCACAAATCATCTTAAGACAATTCCTGCTTCTTATTTATTCGAACCATTTAAGAATACAAATACTTATTACACATATTTAAACCACGCAATGCGATAATCGAATTTTCTTGTGTGTTTTTTTTAATTTATTTTAGGGGAGAGAGAAATTTTCACATATTTTATTATATGTACGATGGATTGGAGGCTGACAATCGTTTGGAGGAATTCGATTTGGCGATGGACCTCAGAGAGAAACACAGATACCTGATGGATCACAGTCAGACATCTCAAACACATATTGATAAATTTCACCAATTGAAATCTGGTTTCAAAGTGCTGGGCTTCCAAGACAGTGAAGTGGACACTGTTTATAAAGTGTTGGCGGCTATTCTCCACCTAGGGGATATTGAGTTTGGCGAGGTTGCTAGTGAGGACAATACCGATAACAAAAGTAGAGTTATCGATATGGCACCGTTGCAAAGGGGTTGGTATATCTGATTAGTGCTAACAATAATACAATAATGTACGATAATAATTGATTCAACGATGACTTATATGGTTGAAAATCTATGTTTTTTTCAGTTGCAAAGCTTTTGGGAGTTGAAGCTAATGATTTGTTGGATGCCCTTACGTCAAACTCAGTAATGACAAGGGGAGAAACGATAACGAGGAACAATACAGTAACGGAAGCTTGTGCTGCCAGAGATGCAATGGCCAAAGGGCTTTATGGTCGACTATTCGATTGGATGGTCAATCAAATAAATTGTTTATTGAGTTTTAGTCGTTCCCCCAGCTACGAACCCCTTGCCATTGGTCTACTAGACATTTTTGGCTTTGAGAACTTTCCCAAAAATTCATTCGAGCAGCTCTGCATCAACATAGCGAATGAGCAAATACAATATTACTTTAATCAGCATATTTTTACTTGGGAGCAGCAGGAATATATGGCCGAAGGAATTCCTGTAGACCTAGTAGAATTTTCTGATAACAGACCGGTTCTGGATATGCTACTTAGCAGACCGATGGGCCTGCTGGCTTTGCTGGATGAGGAAAGTCGTTTTCCTAGAGCGACGAATAAATCTTTAATTGGTAAAAATAAGAGACACGTAACAAATATTTCATTGTATGTATAAAAATGTGTAATGAATATTTTCTTACAGAAAAATTCCATAATAATATCAAGTCAAAATTTTACGTGAGACCAAAGTCAGATGCCGTTTGTTTTGCTGTTCACCACTTTGCTGGTCGAGTGGTGTATCAAGCTGAAGGTTTCCTAGAGAAAAACAGGAATTTCTTGCCACCAGAGGTGATCCAATTGGTTAGACAATCCCAATTCGACATGGTTAGATTTCTGTTCCAATGTCCTATTACAAAGACTGGAAACTTATACTCTGCCTTACACGAGACTGACTCTAGAAACTTATCAGTTTCCAATCACAATACAAAGGAGAAATATTCAAGTAGAGGCCTAGCCTCGCAATCCAGAGCCCAGCAAACTGTTGCAACGTACTTTAGATACTCCTTGATGGATTTGCTGCAGAAGATGGTGTCAGGCTCACCACAATTTGTTCGTTGCATAAAACCCAATGATTCCAGAAGCCCAAGGTTCTTCGATAAGGAGAAAGTGATCAAGCAGCTAAGATACACCGGAGTTCTGGAGACAATAAGGATTAGGCAAAATGGATTTTCTCATAGAATCCCGTTCAGTGAATTTCTGAAGAGATACTGCTTCTTAGCATTTGGTTATGACGAGAGGGTAATGGCGAATAGGGATAATTGTAGATTGCTATTGGTACGTTTAAAGATGGACGGTTGGGCTTTGGGTAAAACTAAGGTCTTTCTCAAGTATTATCACGTAGAGTTCCTCTCAAAGATGTACGAGGAGCAATTGAAGAAAATTATCATGGTTCAAGCCTGTGTAAGGCGTTGGCTTGCCAAGATTAGATTTAGAAAGCAGAAGTGGCAATTTGCTGTATCTGTGGTAACTCTTCAACGTCACATTCGCGGTTGGCTGTCCAGGAAACACTTGATCGAGGAGTATAAACAGAAAAAGGCCTTGGAGGAAGCTACTGCTCTCCAGAAAGCTCAAAGTAATTAGAAACACAAGATATTTGAAACAAAAAGTTATTTCCCTTTTAACTATATATATATATATATATTAACATATTAATTACTTTTTAATGCTCAGAAGTCCAAGAGGAGAACCAACGCAATCTGGAGCTCAGGACGAAAGCTGAGAATGAGGCGTCTCGAGTTGGTAAAGAGAATCTTAATCAGAATAGTGCCGCTGTTATTATTCAAAGTCGTAGGTTGAACCTTACAAAATATTAATTGTAAATAGATCAAAGAAATATACGCATTTATATAAGTACTTTGATAGATTTCAGAGGCTACACGATTCGTAGACGATTTGGATACGAATTGGAAGATAGATTTAAGAAGATTTTAAACGACTATAATGATAAGAAAGAAGCCCATAAAGCTTTAATGCGCGAAGGTCTAAGGCACGAAGATGCTGCTTTCATAGTTCATAGATGGTACAAGAAGGAAGAAAAAGTTAAGAGGAAGCCACAACCGAGGGATCCTGTACATCCGAAATTACGACAGGCTGATCTCATTCAATTCTCCCAAACTGTAAAATTTTAATATTAAAATATTGTTTTTGGGTCAACATAGCTTTTTTAATAATACGTTTTTTATTGATCATTTTAGGTTCATATGAAGAATCAAGAAGTGCACAAGAATTTACGTCGCAACAAGCCAGGGATTAGATTAAACGACATCGAGGAACCACCGGAGGATTACACCAGGCCTGAAGGATATAAAATGGTGCAAGCGATACTTCAATATAGAAATGGAAATAATCCAGAAGGGGAAGAGACCATCAAGTATTACCGTGACTTAAAGGAAGAAATGAGCAGGTAAATATCGAATAATCTCATTAGGAGGAAATAAATCTTTGGCCTTGACAACAAAAGATATTAGAAATTCGAATGCTCAATTTTCTAATTCTTTTGGCAATCGTATCGGAAGTGGTTCGGAATTCGAAGACGACGAAGCTGGCTGGGACTCACCGTTGATACAGCTAGAAAATGACCTTCACCCATCGTCGAGGTATAAGCTATGATCAAGGATCGCCAACCCCAGTTCTCCGAGTCCCATCCAATTTACATTTATTGCTAGTAAAAATAACTCGCCGAACAATCCTATTATAAAAATCCAGTATATTCAAGACCTTCTTTTAGTATTTTACTTTTTAAGAATTATCCTATTACAAAAACTTAGCAAATCAATTAGGAAGATAATCCATAATGGTATTTAAATTTTGTAGCATTTATCTTCGTTTCTCTTGTCACATTAGCTTTTACCATTTTTTATATCCTTGCTTGGAGAGATCTGGACATTTTCTGATAGATTTTACTTTCTTCTTATTAGGAGGAGAACTTATCAGATTCTGGAAGTGAATGCAGAGAGACGAGAGAGATTGTCACAAGGAGATTTCGCAGTAGCTCCAGAACAGCAGTTGTCAGATATTTGGCACAAAGCCCTGAAAAATCCCACAGAATCCCACATGAGCGAGCAAAACCAATCGATCAGGTGATTTTCATAGTTTTCTTCATTCAGTTGCTAAATAAATTAATTTAATAAAATCTGCCAATGTTCAGATATCATTTAATCAATTTTATTTTACATCTTGATCTAACTTTGTCAGAGGTATCATGGCAAACTTCCAGGTAAAATGATCAAATTATTTTATCAATTAAAAAGTATATCAGGTATCGATTCATAGTACTTCCTCTCATTGTGTATATATCATCCATTACATAATTTGATTAAATTAATTTATTTAATGACCAGATCAATATCTCAATGTTTCACTAATGATCTGCGATGAATGTTCCAGTACAAGGATTAATAACTTGCATAAGAGGAACTTGCGAAATCCTGGAGACAGAAAATCTGCCCTCGACCATTCAGATACCAACTATTCAAATGGCCTACAAAGCTTCAACAAGTTCAGTGGGATGAATAATTTGAATAAGAGAGAATTAACAGTAAATGGACATTGTAATCGCTTAAGTAATGTAATAGAACCTAAGGTTGAGAGAAAATTCAATATGAATATTATATCAGCAAATAAAAATAGAAATGAAACTAAGCACGAGTCAATACTCAATAAAGATTTGAACAAAAATCAACGAAATGGAAAAATACAGAATAGAGATTCATTGGTGTTGAACAAAAATATGACGAATGGAAAGAAAAACGGGAAAATTTCTGTAGATCTGAGGCAATTATTAAAGCCTACGGTTGTGCCAAAAAGAGAAAATTTTAAGCCAGAGTACGATACGGAAGACATTAATGGACCGTACAACTTCAGACAGCTATTGAGGCCTGCTGAGTATTTACCAACAGAGTCTCTGAGAAAAAGAAAAAGTGGTATGTGCAATAAAGTTACTCCAAAGAAAATTCCTGAAAAACATGTAAAGAGAAGAGCACCTCTTGCACCAAATCAGAATAATATACGTAATGAAAAATAGTAAAACACATAAATACACATATATCAAAATAATTCGCTAATAAGTAGACATTTTTTCTTATAGTCTTACATATAGACAATTTCTGTTGAAACTAATTTAACGATTGTTGAATGAAAATTTAATATAATTAGTAACAATAAGATCATGAATTATTTCACGATACATTTGAAATGTTAGATGTAATAGTTAGAACTAGTCATTTGTAGCTTTACCCAATTGCAATTATTTATGAATATTCATTTCAACGAGGTACTCATGCAAAGTTCATGTTATAATTGTGTTCATATATATTTATGTTACATGTAAAGGTATTAGAAAATATGTAAATAAATTCTGTTAAAACTATTGATTATTATTATTTGATAAACTTAAAAATATTTTTGTTTTTGTTTTTAAATAAAAATTTAGCCATTAAAGTTGAAGTCTCTTTTAATAGTTGTTTGATACATGATACAAAAAAAGTATAATGCTTTCGACCTAATTATTGTTTACTGGACAGTTTTAAAAATGATGGCCATCTTGGAACCATTACTGCTGTAAAATTAAATTAATATTAATACAAACAATAAAATACTATGTACGTATTTGGCTATTCAGAATCAAGATGCTTAAAAGCTTATACAATTAAATAGTTTCTCAAAGCAAAATACTTAATAAACATTACAAATGCACATTTTCGTAAAATTATCGTCTTTTAATCGGAAAGGAATAATTTTTCGTGATGTATCTGGTGAAAAAATAGAATATACAATTTTTTCTTCAAGAAATAGAAGGAACACGTTTTAATATTAATTAAGAAATGTAGCTAGATCGTGCTAAACAAACACTTTTACATTACAAATATAAGTTAAAAATGTTTCACTATGCTGAATGTAAAATGTACGCTTAATGTACGGAAATTTTTCTTACATGACATGCCTGTGTGGTCTATAAAAAATTCTATTACAGTGGGCAAGATTATTGTCTATGCATGTATATTTGCTAAAAATTGTTCTGAACCATTTAATATATCACTTATCTATTTCCTATAAAAAATTAATCAAAAACCCTTTAACAAATTATTAATCAATTTAGACAAAGAACAGTTTAAAACCATCACATAATTTTTTTGAAAAATTCTACATCAAAATAGTTATAACTAAAAAAAATCATATTAATTTTAATAATTATCTTAGAAGTAATACGAGGACGGCACGATAATGGGTTGAAAAGTAATATATGCTTTGCAGTAAAAGCAAAGTACGCGATACATTATAAATTGTAGAAAAAAGAGAAAGAATATTATCGCTGTTCCCTATTACCTTATCAATTTACCAAAGAAAAATTATGTTCTTTGGTAATAAATCACTAGGAATACATCTGAATGATAGACATTTGAATAGTCTAAGGATTATTATAATTTTTACACCTTACTCACGTATAAAATGTTCTCAAGTTTATCATTCAAACGCTTATATGCTTAAGTAACATAAAATACCAATAAATTATGACTGCTTAATAAATAAATAGGGTACAGTAATTAAACTAAAACACTATTGAATACAAAAATATTCTTTAAAGTGATCTATGTTTGTCATTATATCTGATAAATAATGATTCTTATAATGTTATAAATAAAACTATTGTACAATGGTAAAAACAGGATTATTTATAATAGAAATAAGAATCAGTAATTGTACTATTTTTTGAATTATAACAAATAAACCCTAATTTGTACAATAATAAGAAAAGATTTCGAGACTCATACAGGCTTTATCCATTATTTGTAATCGATAGTTTTTGTCTTAAAATTTAATCGAATAAACATGATTGCTAATAGTTACTTAAACTATTCTTTTATATTAATACAAGTTTTGTTTAGTACAAATTATACTATTGCTATAAATATTACATTATTGTAATCTTATACAATTGGTGGTTTAAAAACTCGATAATAATTTCAAGATTGCTTCCCATGAGATATCTTGACTTCATCTTTAGAACCAATACAATATTTATATTATAATTGGTGTTAGCTGTTTCTAGTGGAGAATTTCGGCTTCGATTTTACATAAATCTGTTTCAAATTTGCTTATAAATTATTACTCTAAGCATTAACTATGATTCAAGTGAAGCTATTTATCACAATGACTCATCAACGATGCATTTACTATTCTAAGAATTGCAATTTAAGTACTTCTCTATTTGCATGGATTCATGTATAATAAACAATTTACAGAAGTTCGGTACTAACATTTTATCACACTTTTTACCCCAAAAGGCCTTGCGATATCTTTGAAAAATATATTGCCAATCTAAGAATAAACCTTTTCGCGTAAAGTAATAAAAAAAATGACCGTAAAAATCACAACATTATTAATTTGTTAATAACGTTCATATACCAGCTGCACTCCGCAAGCAGAAATTAGATTAGATTTGCTTTATGGACCAAGAAATACTCTTACTGTATGTGCACATATTATACCCAAAGCTTATCAATTTATATTTTGTACAAGTCAGTATGTGCCATATTTATTTGGAATGTTGTTCTGTACTTGCAGACATTTGAAAAAAAATTGAATTACCAGAAAAACTGGATGCTTTAAGACAATATGAATAAGAAAAGTTTAGTATCAGTATGTTACAAAATGTCAAGTTTTATCCCTGCAATAGCTTATGTTTAACACACCAGACGAATCTAGTGTGTTAATCTCCTATTTCATATAGTCTCTTGGCTGTTAACTGATTGTGAGCTCCGCGAAGTTTTCCGACTTACAGGTTCTAAGTAAGCAGCCGGCGCCCATCCTTCTATGCCAGTTCCTATAAGCTTAACGAACCACCAACCTGCACAACCAACCTTGAGGAGTTCCAGATTGTCACCTTCATGCATCGTCACCTCTGACTGGCCCATTGCACAATAATCAGCTAGAGCAACATATCTTCCTCCCTGAAATAAAAATGATTAAAAATGAGATTTGAGTATGGATTTATGCGTCATTAAAACAGATCGACTTACGGAAGCTGGTCCAGGACCGTCGCCGAATGCATCCTCATCGTCGGTGTTACTGTTTTCAGAACTCCAGCCAACGTCCTCCTCAGTAGACTGAGATACATCCGTCATATGAGAAATGACGCTATTACCATCTACTGATAATGTACGGAGAGATCCCGATAAGCTGCTCTGAGCATCCCACGATATAGTTTGCCTTAAAGGCCTGGAAATAACAGGACTGTAAGAAAATTATTAAATGATATTAAATTATATAATAACTTACAACTTAAAATAACTTTAAAACATACTTGTGATTTGATTTTGCCAGGGCTGAATTCTGTTTTCCTTTCAGTTCATTTAATTGTGACATTAGAACGCCTTTAATTTGTTTCACCCACGACTGTTTCACATCTACACTGGAAGCTTGAATTGTATGTACTTCCGCCCTACCTTGCAGCCAAATTTCAAATCTACGCGCATCACCTTTTACTGATTCAGTTAGACCAATTTGTGAAGTCTAAAAGGAAACATTATATTAATTTACTGAGTAGCTACTAAAAGAAAATTTACCGAAAGGCTTGAAACAAACAACATTACTTTAAGATATCTCTTAAAATGATACGTGGCTTTATTGTGTGCTTGTGGTTTATTATGTTTACAGAAAATTAAAGCCTTTTCGTAAAGAAATATATGACGCTGGGATGGCTTCAATCGTGGCAAACGTTCTCTTTTGCTATTACTCCAAACACTGAATGATCCTTGTTGCAATAATTCTCCCTGTGCGCTTAAATCGCCCTGTAATATTTATATCGATTAAAAAAATTTCACATAAAGAAAGTGTAAATAATTTGTAAATATTGAAAAAGAAATTACTCCAAAGCCAGTAATGGCTGTTTGATGCATACTATCGTTAACACACTTTAATACAACAAGCATGCAATCCAAAGCTTCTTGTAATTCTGTACAACACGATGGCTCATCGCTATACTTTAACAAATCCTTTAACAACAATTGATACTTTGTTATTCGCTGAACTGGTTTGAGTAAATAAGCAGCAAGAGGCAACTTGTGACCTAATCTTTGCTGACAGGCAGCTAAGAATTGTGGCTCGCTCTGTATTTGTTCTCGCAACCTTTCTGATCTTGGAATATTTTGACAGTAATAGCTGTAAAGCCTAAAGAAAACTTCTCTCTGCAAAATAAACGTACTACTGTAATCATATAAACATAAAAGAATGACATTTTCATACCTACCCTCTGTACAAAGCACAGTGCAACAAGTTCAGTATTAGAAATGCAATTTTCCAAGTCCCTAAGGAACGTTTCTCCATGAAAAATATAAATTTCCTCTAAATTTCCAAACAGCACATCGGCTTTTCCAACCAAAGCCGCTGGAATGAGATGTGTCATTGCCTCATTGCTCATCTCCATTTTATAACCCTTAATTATGGAGCCAAGCTCAGCAACATAAATCCTTTCGGTCTCTACCAACTCTGCCAGAACATGTCCACGTTTCAACCGTAATGCCTCGATGTCACGCGGTTCATTTTCTGGCGAGGAAGACTCTCCTTCAATAGGAATCATCTCCATCTTAAATGTTTAAATCACATATTATAAATTTGTCTACTTCATATGGCATTTTTTTGTCATAAAATTTATATTTTTGTACCTTTGGCATTGTATTTGCTTTTTTCAAAATTCTCCCTGGTTTAACAATTTGAGGCAGTGGTTGTATAGGTTTCACTGGTTCAGGTGTTACTGTTTGAATTGGTCTAGTTGGCTTTATCAGTTGTTGCTTTAGAGCTACTATTCTTTTATCGCACATCAACGATACATCCTCTATTCTTTGTAAAACCTATTGGCAATATAAGGACTGATAATTTTTTGTTGATCTTTTGTATTAATATCAATCTTACATCAAAGACCAACCTGACTGATGAGAGCTTTGGTCTCTGGCATTACAGAGTCCTGGAATATGCATCTGGGATGATGAAATTCTTCTGCAGCTTCTATTAATTCTTGCAATTCCTGAAGTGCCTGATCTGCAGGTGTTGTACTATTCTGAGATGCAAGTAGTTCAATGCCACGAGTGCACCATGTGTTAGCCTATACATCAACAATTGAAATTAATTATATCAATAATACAACTGTATTTTAGGCCTCATTTAAACAGTAGAAATTACCTTATCTATTCTTTCCATTAACTCCCTGCACTTTGTTAGCATTACTAATCGCCTTTCCAAGCGTTGACTAAGAATGGTACAAATTCTTTGTAATTCTACACATTTTGGTTCAACCACTTCTGCGGGACATTGATGTCTTCCAGACAGCAATTGTTGACCTGCAGTTATTACCTCTTCCGCTCGATCTATATCTCCCTAAAAACCAAATATCTATCAGCCACCTATGAAAGTCTCGTAGTGAATGAATAAAAAAAATTCTACAAACAATAAATATGATTTTACCATACACCTTTGAATATCTAAATTTCGACTTTTGGATCTATCACGTGCAGAGTGCATAAAATAATTTGATTGTTCATTCTCAAGACTCAAAGATCGTCATGCTAATATGAAATAAATGAATTCCCTAATTTGTTTTTCAATATAAAGCAAATTATATAGACAGGTAGCAATTAGATAAAGATTAAAGACAAACTAAAATCAACAAGAGGAAAATTCAAGTTGTGAATAAAATTTATCAGATATTGTCTTTCATTCTTTTAAACTGTTAGAACTGTAAATCTTGGGAATGTATTAACGTTCCACAAATGTCAGGTATAAAAAATACATTCTATTACAGAATATATGTATTTTGTTAAGTGGATTGCTTACCAAGACCCAAATCCACATGGTATGCAACAAATAGGACTATCGACAAAATGAGGAAAACGGTGCAAAGTAACATTTGTGCAGATTTGTGCATTTTGCATCTTACTGCTTATGAAATATCCAAACCAGTATTCTTTTCAGTTTTGTAGGAAATTAACGCATTTGGATTTTCTCCTTTTTTGTTTAAACTGTATTTAAATTATTAACTTTTTTATACTGTTTTGGATAGTTATGTGAATCTAGTGCAATGTGCACACTCTCTAAAATGAGATCATGAAACGATTGTATTTATTGTTGGATTTTATGGTTTTATTCTGATTTAATTTTTTAAAAGCTTTTCCTCTCTCCCTCTCTCTCTTTCTCTCTTTAGATAAAATTAAAACTAAGAAATCAAATTTTTGTGCTAAGAACCAATTTGCAGTTAAAAAATCAGCACATTAGAAATTTTGAAAACACTTCCAGTCACACCCTGTACAGTAGCTGAATGCTTTCAGAACAAAGCTAATTTATTTGTATATATATATATATCTTTTAGAAATAAATATTAAATTACATACCCTGCAAATTCTTTGAAAAGCTGATGTATCGCAAATTAACTGCTCGACTCTGGACTGGGTTTCTCCAATTTCAGTCATTTCTTCAATTGTAGTCAGGTGTTGATCTAATATTGCCTGCAATTCTCTAAAGTCTTGCTCAAATTGTCTCAGAGCTAAACAGTGTCGTAATCTTGAGCTGTGATGGGACCAGAAAAGGTCAAACGTTCGTTCTGTTTCTTCCAATTGAACAAGCAATCTATACAAAAAATATTTTTACAATTGTAGCTGCAAAATTATTACAAACATTTCTGAGAGAAAGTATTTACCTTTCAATTGCTGCAACATTTCCTAATCTATCAGCAGTCCCTTTACCAGTCAATTGCCTAACGCTATCCAAAAGCGCTTCACCATGCCTAGCAGCACTCATAATTTCTTCCTTTAATTCGTTGTATTCAACTTGTTGCTGAGAAAGTAGAGTTGTGGTAGCAATAGTATTATTGGGAAATTCAACTTCTGCTAATCGTCTTGTAAATGAATCCAAAGCTAAAGACACATCTTGTGTCATTGATGAAAATTTCTCTAAACTCTGAAATGTGTAACATTGCAAATAAAATTGTAACAGTGAATAAACATTTTAAAAGTATGACATTTTATCAATCTCTTACGATTCTATTTTGAATCCAAGTATGATGACAATATGGCAAGTTACCACCCAGTTGCTCAGTTAACTGATCCTTGTCAATGAAATCATACAACTCTGTAATGTTGGCCAATACAATTACCCTAAATTTAAAATCTTCTCTAAACAATTTATTGGATACTTCTGAAATTGCTTTTTGTAGCAAGCCTGTAGGACGCAAGACATATGCTACATGAACCAGCCCTGGGAAGAATGCCTGTAAATTTTATTGTATGTGAATTTTCATCAAATAAATATTCATACATAATTTTCATTACAAAATTATTTACATACAGAAATTTTCAAGAGTACGGTCTTAACAGAATTCCATTTATCATTTCTTCTGTCAATTATTAAATGAAACCCAAGATCAGCCTCTTGAAGCCTTTAAAAAAATACTAATAAATATGTTTTAAAAAATGTCTAAAAATATTATTTTATTTTTCAAAAAACTTCTGTTACGTTGGCACTGAGGTAAGATACAGCATGAGACGCTGATAATCCAGATCTAAAAGATTTTGAAAATTTCCATTGTCAGGAAAAGTAATGATTGGACATCCTTCGCGCGTTTTTCCTCCTAATAAATTTTAGAAAATTCTATTCAATTTAATTATTGGTACATTTTATTTTATAAAAATTTATTTAAAAATGTAATAATTTACCTGCAATTATAGCATATTGTGGTTGTAAAAGGTCTGCTACATCTTGAACTGCTAGATCTCCGTTTTCTATTTCACCAGTCATACTCTCAACATCTTCTGTAAATAAATTAGAAAACATTAAAATTATTATAAGGGTAAAAAAATATCTCATATGTCAAACTTAATAAGTATACCAAAAATTAGTCATTTTTGGATAATAACACAATTAACATTTTTCCCAAATAATAAAAAGTGTTTTACTGATTAAAAAGGAAAATTAAAGGAACGTGTGAAATTAATAATTAATTCACACACACAATACGGATAATTCTTGGGAAATATCTACTAGTTCCGCGAACCTCAGGCACTTCAGGAATGAACTGGGTATGCTGGGTATCAAGTACTAAGTACAACCTGCTACAACAGTACAAGTGATCTTCAGGGACTTCAGGTTGCACTTGTATGACCTTGCCGATTCCGGTCCGGAACAGTTCCCTGCCGTACCCACATTATTGCTAATGTAACTGTAAATTGAGAGGCTCTCAACTTCCAATCTCTATGAACGATAATCCCGTAAAATAAACAGACATTTATGTGTCATAAAATATCCTCTTAAATAAATTAACAAGATGCGTTATCTTACTTTTAAGGATAAACGATAAGCGACATCACATCAGCTTGATTTTATTTGCAATGCTTCTTTTAAAACTGTTAAATTTATATAGAAATTTTCTGAATAGTTTCCTTACAATTTAGTTCAACCAACTTAATATAGTCGATACCAAAACATCTAAATTAACATAGTAGTGATTTAGTTTAACTTAAAATATTCTTGTAATAAACTGTTTGCAGTTTATTAGCTTTAGAAAAATAGTTATTTTGTTTAAATAACTCATACAATTTTATTAGAAACAATAATTAAAACGAAATTTGTACGTAATATTCTATTTTAACAAACCTCCGTTATTTCAATAGCTCTGGGACAAATTTCGGTCATCGGTAAAGTTGAGAGTTACTGGATAATGTTATTCCAAGTATTTCAGATTATGTGAACCCTTGAGAGATGTGTGAAAGTTCACGATTTTTTTACTCAGTCTTCTTCCAGAATTAAGCACACGATAAATTTTATTTCAGGGAATTTTTATTCTTTAGCTTTAGTTCATTAAATAAAAGAATTTTTCTATATATTATAAATAACTTTAATTAATTTAACTACATTTATATAGAATAAAAAGCGTACATTCTATGCATAAATCATATACATTGCAGTCTTGTAAATTACATAAATTATTTTAATAAAATCTTTAACTTTCTTATAATATTTTCTTTCAACATATAGATAAATTATCTTTGAATAGTGCTTATGTTTGTTAATGTTAAAGGTATTCCAGATTTATTGACTAAAAGTCCATTTGTGGTGATTTGATAACTAATACCCTCCTGCAATTTGCTGACTGGAGTTAATAAGTATGTGTTGGCTGGTTCTGCTGAATCACTAGCTAATACTAAAGGTACTAGTGTACTGTTTTCTGGCAAATCATCTGATTTCAATAAATTATTCTCTAATAGATTTTTGTTTTCAGACTCTACTTTATTATTAGGATTACTTTGTGAGTTAAGATTTCTAGTTATATATTCCAGTTTGGCAAATTTTATATGTGGAAATTGAACCTTCATAAATCTTCTGAAGGTGGAGTAACCCATTATTTTAATATTGGTTGAAATATTTCTACAGTATTGGGTATACAAATCATGCACAGTTTTCCTTGTGACATCAGAAGGTAAATGTAGTGGCGCATTTTTGGCAACCTTGGCTTTTTGCTTAGCTTCTTGAACTTCTATGAAATTTTTCAAGAACTCAGTTGCTATTTTGTAAATGTCTAACGAAAATGTATTATGGGGAATTTTGCCATGATTTCCATGTACCCTAGGTGTTACACCATGAGTTATTAAATGCTTTCTAATTCTCTTTATCTGATAATGGGTACAGTTCTCCAAGTACAAAAAAGCATCTAAACATACTCTACGACCTTGATATACATATTGGGCTCTCAACCTTCTCCTTTCAGTATGTCTTGCTGTTTGATATGGGTTTGTCAAGCAAGCCATGGTTACTCCCATTAAATACATATCATGTTCAGCTTTAGTAAGCTCAGCAATGTTTAATCTATGTCTATATACAACTTCAGGGTTCAAATCCTTGAAACACTGGTCATCTTGACATTCGCACCCTCTTCTGAATCTCTCCAAGACCTGTACAGGACTATCTTCTAGTTCAGTTGGGTCATAATTTGAATCATGAACTGGATTTTTTAATTTCACCTTATTTACAGCCTTCTTAGACTTTGAACTTATCAATTTTTTTTCCAAATTTGAATGGTCTACCTAAAAAAACAAAGATTTCAATACATTTATTAAAAAAATGATTTATAATATTTGCTACCTCATTGTCTTTGCAATTATCAATATTTTTCTTGGCCTGCTTACAAGACAAATCAACTCTTACATCTTTCAATTCATTATTATCCGTCTTGCTCATCTTTAATATTTTTCTGCAAAATTATAAAATGGTAGGCAATGAAAATGATTATTCATACTCTGTATCACTGTCAAATTAATTAAATAAAGACGAAGAATATTGTAAACAAGATTATAAAATTAATCAGGTTATCATAAACAATTTGCCTAGTATGTGATTAATGCAAACTGACAAAGCTTAAAGTTTTATAATATTTCTAGTCTAAAAATATAAAGAATTTTATTGGATAAGCTAAAAGACTTGTGATTTCCAATTTTCGTCTTTATTGTTCATTACAAGTTCAACTTTACTTACTCGAATAAAACAGTGTATCAATATTTTTCTCTTCAATCAAGTAAACAATTAATCTATAAAACACTGGTCATTATTAATTTAGCAGTAAAACGTTGAAAAACTTATAAAATCTGCAATATTTTATTGTATATTGTAAAATCAAAAGTACGACGATATGGCGTATGTGTACTCTCGAGATATACCAGCTATACTAAAATGGAGGGGATAGAATTATCAGGACCGTATGTACGATATATGTAGTATGTACATACGTAGCATCCTATTCAATCTTGAAAATAAAATTTTAATAAATTCTTTAATTAAGGATAAATAATACGATCTGATACTTAATTTTATTCTATAAATTTTTGTTTCACAATTATTTATGTAGTCTAAAAACTAGTGCCGTCCAATTCTAGTGTACATAAAAGTGACGAATACTGAGAATTTATGATTAAACAAAAAAATCTTTTCTGAAGAGCTTTAAAAATGGAAAATGAAGTTTTAATTATTACATAAACAAAGATGAAGCTTTGGGTTTGGCTTTGGCTAGCTATGACTGAAGTGGAGTGGATGTTATTGATTTACGAGCAACTTGGAGATACGGCCCTGAAAGTCAATGAAAGGACTTTTTAGAGTGTATAGGAGAGCGTGAAAAATATATGCAGACAAAATGCAGTATAACAGTGTAGAATGTGGACTCGAGAAGGTAAATACTGCGAAAATATCGCGTGCTTACCGAATATCCTGATAATGCATATCATACCACCTAGTAAATTTGAAGTATTTAAAATGAATGGTTCCAACCAACACTTTTATAAAACATTTTATATGTCAATTCGAAAAAGACACAATCAATGTTTTATATATACAAATGTCGTATCTTGCAATATGCAGATCTTGCTGTATGTTTTGATTTGGAGCTGTGTATTTAATGCATTATCCGATTTGAGGAGCAAAAAGGAAAGAGCAATTATTGTTGAAAAGAAATAAAAGGACTAACCTTTGCATTTGGTAGAGCAATGTTGATGACAAGGACAATTGCAGTTATGCAATTTTTTACGATGTATCATTTTGTCAGATCGATTAAACCACACAAAAGCAAACTCGATTCCACAAGTAAAATTCACTCAAGAATAATAATCAAAATCGCGAATAAATGCATTACTTCATTGTTCTTCTTTGTCATATTGGGAATAAGTGACGATTCAAAGAAAGTTTTTAATATTTTTGGCAGGTGCACCGGCAAAATAAGAATGCTTCATGTCAGTTAATGTCAGTTAACAACCGGCGTTCGATTCTTATCGGAATTAAGTATTTTGAACTCTTGAAAATTTACATACACTGAACTGTTTCACTGCTGTTTCTTATTTGCTATTTTAAGATAAAAAAGCGTGAAATTATCTGCGACGTGTTCTAGGTTATTTTTAGTTTATAGCCAGCTTCGGGGCGATAGTCTATGGTCTTTGTCGAAATGCAGAAGACAGAACTACAGAAGGCGCCATAACATGGCAGAAGGCAAGAAACCGGGGACTATAGGAATCCGCCAATCACAACTTGCTATTTTTGGTGGGGGAAAAATGCACGTGACTTCTCTTGGCATATCTCTCTCTAGCCCCGTTGTGTGGTCTATTCCACAACTTTGTTACTATTAACTAACGTAAATCGAGAGTTTCGTGACTCTACGATCACGTTTCAATTAAGATTTTTCCAAGAATACAAACTGGAATTTATCATAAAATCTTTCCCAGTTTTCAACTGATTCGACATTCTTTAAATCAGTCTTAGCAAAATAATGTACTCTCCAACTCTGAAAACCAACAGACATTTTATGAATTTTCGCTCGATAAAATAGCTTTTTCAATATTTCACTAACCTTTTTATTTTTTGTACAATATCTCGGTTGCTTTACGTATCAAACGTATGCACATAATTTACCTTTTCTCAAAAAATGGTTATAAAAAAATATAAAAGCAATTATTTTTTTTAACATTGGATATATAAATTATATAGATATAGTAATTTTATATGTCAGTCTATAAATGCTTGATTAGAGTAATTGCGTTTATTTATCTAGAGAGAATGCATTTAGCTTTTAAAAAGAAAGGCGTAGGTGCTTACTAGTGTTGGTAAACGAAGTGAAATAAAAGCTGCGAACAGAGAAGCCAGGCTAGCGCAGTTAGACCGGTAATTCGCAATGCAGCGGATAGATTTAACGATTACCCAGAGCTGATAAATTGTTCGAACTGGCAAAATAATTTATCTTGGCAGATATAGCGATTGGTGAAATTGGCTTTATTAAGAATGACGCAATAAAGCAATATATATATAGGCATATCTTGAAAAACAAATAAATACATTGAATTCTTTGTAATAGAACAAAAATCTAGAATGAAATATAAAATGAAATAGCGTACCAAGAAGAATAAAATGACAATAACCAGCTGTAAAAAAGGATAATCTCGAGTAGCGGTTGTTGGAAGATGGAAAATTTGTAAGTGCCTTTTTCGAGGAGAAGATGAGAAATTTCGGGAAAGTCGAAGAACCGGAGGTCCGGGAAGTAGTAAATGCTCGTGGTAAGAGTAAACAAACAAACAAAGAGCGGTAAGGAATAATAAAACGTGGTGAGTGTTATGGGTAAAACCGGGGTTGATCGCGGGACAGCGAGACTCACCAGCCTCGAGGACCTCAAGGTCGAGGTTTCCGCTGCGGCTACGGCTGATGCTACTGGCATTGTAAGAAGACCTGTGGGACTCCTCCATAACCCGGGAAGCACTGCGCTTGAACTGTTCCAGGAAACTGTCTATTTGACTCTCGATACTCGTCGGCGAAATGGCCATTTTAACAGCGCGGGACACCTGGGGAAACGGATTCCTGGGAAACAATCGGCCACTGGCCACGTGTCACCGGGAACTACATCCTATAGTGTAACCAACGAGAAAACCAAATAATTATTTTCGGCTACTCGTGCTTATCTTTCTGACCTCTTCTAACCGTCCACGGCGCATATTTGTCTTATCCTCGAGGAATGACCGGAACAGGCCGGAATTGAAACGACGCGCAGAGACAGGTGTCGCGTTTCCCTCACTTTTGCGCAGAAATTATTTCACTCCCAACGCGCATGTTCCTCCGCCTCCCTCAACGATTTGTAATAAACACCTATACAGCCTCTGTAGAAAAAACTATTTCTTACAACTCTCCCTAGCTGTTTTCTTTTTTTATCTTCTTTTCACTTTACACTTTTTTTCGCAATTTCGAACATAACAGCGTATCCATCATTCGAAGCCACTTACTGCGTAAACATATTTTACTTCAAACGACGATCTCGTCTTTATATAATTTTCTAAATCCAACAAAGCTAAATCAATTTGATTCTCGAGTATCGATGAGTCGTCGTTACAATTACTAATAATTTCAAATGGATTACGCAAAGGCTACCGGAAGCGCCTATTCGATTGACTTTGATTCTTCGCGGAGAGTCTGCAGCTCGATCGGTAAGAAAAAAAAAATAGGTCGGTATCCACGATAAATTGGAAGATTCTTTATTACGTACAAAAAGAAATAGTTAATATATATTTTAAAAAAATGAGCTATTTTATGTAGATATCTGCGTCCATTCATCAAATTTGAAAATAATTATTTATCAAACGTTTTATTGTTCCTCCCTGCACAAACAGACAAACATGTCGAATTGTGTTGGAGGAAAATTATATTAGGATTAGAGAGTTAATGATAGGAAGTGTGAGAGAGCAAGAGAGACGAATGGAAAATTATTCATGCAATTGTAAATAAGGTATAATTTGAAATTCGGTAACATAAATTTTGAATTCGGGTGTGTCGGTAAGTGTGTGAAGAAGTTTGGTCGAAGAGAGAGGGGGGAGGGTTGAAAGAGGAGGGGGAAGATGGCGCGACTCAGCTGCTACTGCAGGCCAGGCAGAGAACTGAAAAGTTAGGAGTAGAATCAGTAGGACTCGGAGGAGATCAGAATTCTCGTGAGTCTCATCACTCGTATTGTGGCGCTGACAAAGTGCACTTGGACTGTCAGTTGCACGGGTGTTTTGTGGTGGGTGTGTTATACAATTGACAAAAAAGGTGCCAGAAAGTTAGGCGTCAGTCATGGCCGGTAAGTGCTAATATCCGGTGACCTTGAGATCTCTAGCTAAGTCGCCCGATCGTCGTTGGTGAATTCACGTTCATTGAGACGCGCTAGCCAAGATAACCGGCAACCGGTCTTGACCCAATGACCTTCAAATGATGATTGGCAGAGCATTAACCTTTTAATCCCGAAGAAGCAGTTCTTTCCGTCCACTTGTGTTTCCGCCTTTCATTTATAAAATTTCTTTCAACGATTTAAACTAGGATTAAATAAAATTGCCAGATAAAGAAATTGAGATTGCTCTTTGGGAACTCGAGTATCAGTAATATTTCGGCTATTTATATTCTCTGATTGGAACACGTGCTCTTAGATTACTTTCCACGATGCCGTCCTCTCTTTACCCTCCTCTCTCTCTCTCTCTCTCTCTCTCTCTTTAAATATATATAGATTCGACGATGTTATTACTCGAGAATCAAAAGGTTCAATAACATCTTTATAGCTATTGTCACCATACCGCAAAGTAAAAGAATTATATTAAAATCAGAGAAAGAGACGACAGATTCGTAAATAAACATATTATATATGTATAAGCAGTTTTTTTTCTCTTTAATCGTACCAGCTATTCGTGGAATCTCATCTTACACCTCTATCGATCACCGAACTCGATACTGTAGATCGCGTGCCTTTAATTATTATGCAAACTCGTCGTAGCTCTCATACATCAGGGGTACAGCTGATTTTCACCTAATTTTTGTTTATTATATCACATAGCTTCACAGTCATAAAGAATATTTCACAAATTTGATATTAAATCAATCTGCACTCTTATCCACAATCAAGACACTTATTGGTTGTAGCTCGATGGCACGCGTATATACATATAAAAAAATATAACTATATAGCGAGACGCGCAGCTTACTATATATCTTATATACAGCAAGTTTGTACGCCACAACCTCAAAATAAACCTTTCAATTTAATTATCTTGGTATATCTAATTCAACACTGATTGCTACTTGAGAAAATATTTTTTCCGCATTTCTAATTCCAAGACACAGCTACGAAATTTCAGTTTTTCTACGTTTTATTTTTATTACACGGGATTCTTGCCGCATGAAATAAGATAAGTATTTACTGTCGGATAGTATCCGTGGTTTATTCCTGGCTGAAAATCACGGCGCCTTGCCAACGTACGTCCAACTGCACTTATTTTAATATACAGAGCTGGACAAAAAAGAAGCAGCCAGACGGTTATTATAAATACTTGGAGAAATATCCGCAAAATTTTATCATAAAACGTTTCCTAGCGTATATACACACATTCAACTATTCGTATTTTAATCTGTTTAATTGAAAAAATGATACATATTGTTATAATAAATACCTCGAGAGAGACTGCAACGTTTTACGAAAAAAATCTTGCAGGGACAAGTTAGGCAAGAGTGGAAATTATTACGAGGCACTTTCCAATTTGTCGCATGTGCTTCGGACACTAAGCGGATAATTAATCGCCAAAGCAGTTGGACTGAAATATTTTGAAGTTCAACTAGCAAGCGTGACACTTGCGTTACTCAAGTATTTTTGTCATTGACGTCTCGGGTAACCTGAGGATTCGAGTGGCTCGATAAAACGCAGACGACACAGACACTTTGATCTTAACACCAGCCATTGTTACTCTGGAATGTAAACTCTCTTATCTGTCCCTCGTATACTAAATTAAATATTGAAATTAATAGTAATGCCATGAAGAGAAGCTATCTTTCGTCATTAATAATATTTATCCTGAGTGTATAATCGTACAAAGAAAAATTTATATTAACACAAGTACACAAAGCATGTATCCATCCATTCCTCTAATATAATATAAACAAAATTGTAATATTTTCAAAACGATGTTAATTCTTTACACTTTAAATCAGCCTGGTCTTTTTATAAATATAGACTACAGATGGAGAAAATATCAGAGAAAAGAAATTACGATATATATATAAGTAAATAGAAGCAATATAATTAATCTTTAATTATTATAAGAAGCTATAGAGAAGATTGAAGCAAGAGCATGTGTTATGAGAGTATGGCAATCTATACGACAAATTACATACAATTAATTTTGGCAAAGTACAGATACGAGGATTAGAAAAGAGTTTTGTTGATATTTTGGAAGTTCCAGGCTGCTTGACCTAAGACAAGGTGCTTAATGCATTCCCAAGAAAATGCGAGGGCTAGGACGCTATATATAAGCTGCAAGAAGTCTGTATAAATATAAACCTTGTATGTCTCAAGTTTCGTCTACGTATCATAATATATGCGACTAGAGAACCAGCACATTTCTCTAGGAAAACATAATAGCTCACTATTTTTAAAGTTCACTTATCATACGATCAAGCCTTCATGACGTCTAAATTGAAGAATCGAATCTGGCTCTTAAAAATAAATCGCAACAAACGTTGGATTATTACATACTAAATAAATTTATTTATATCCTGTTGTATATATTTTTTCTCCACCGCATATATCATCTAAATATTTTTATTTACAATCTCATTGAACTATTTATTCTATATTATTGAATTTTTTGAAATAAACTTTCCATATACTGATGTTTGTCTGCCTATTTTATTTGACCCTTCAATTAAAAGAAATTGAACGATTAGTTAGAATTCTACTCGATTTATCGTATTTTGTACTTTATTGTTATGTCAGAATTAATTGAATGTCAAGAAACTCGACTGATTCAATAGTTAAATAATGGTTTTATAGATAAATGCTTATTATGTCTCCGAGCGATTACTGTTAAATGAAATTAATTTATCTCTTATTGCAAGGACAGGGTAATGATGGCTACTGTTATATTTTCAAGTGCATGAATACACGAGATGACACACGTCGAGGGGAGAACCTTCTCATGGTAGTTGTGAAGCTGGATCATGTTTCTCTTACCATTGTTCCCAAGATTTTTATACCTTGCACCATTATTTTTATTAAATCATCAACAAGACGAGTTTACATGATTCTCTTTCCACTTTAATCAGCCTGTGAATAATGATATGCTATATAATTTTTCTTCTTTCATATCAAGAACGACTCATAATTATAGCTTTGTTCTATAAATTCATTAATGATTTATTTCAGGCGAAGCAACTCCAGTCTCTTGATTTATCGTGGAAAGTGCGAACCCTCGGATTCCCGTGGGAATGCCGAGTAGGCGCTAGACAAAAAAAGATAAGATTGGGACGAAAATATAATTTGGCAACCGTCCAAGACCATTTATAATTAGATTCAACGATATTAGCTTAGTTTTACCTACAGATCATTTCGAACCATTCAATTTTGGCATTTAATTTTATCCCCAAAAACAAATAGCCGCACGCAAATTCCAGAAAACCCCTTCTTCCCCTTCTTCTGCTTTTTATTTTAGAAATACCAAGAAGATTCTACGCAGGAATTGAAGCGAGCAGATTTTTAGTTGGCATTCGCTTCGCAAATCGGAGAAACATATTCAAATTCTCTTATAATGATTCTTCCCCACTACACGTGTATGCATTAATAATACATAAAACGCATTAAGTATTTTGTTTTTCATCTGCGTATACGAAATTTATTTATAAATATCAGCAATAAGACGTAGCTACCCGTGATATTTGACTACTGGCGAGACTCGTCCTCATGTATTATAGTTCTTCTATTTTTATTTTGCATACGCGTAAAGAAATTTCTGACTTTTTCTTCAATGATCGATAATTTTCTACTGCTCGATTGCTGTCGTAACTTGCTGAGAGATTTATCGGTTCTTCTATTTTCTCCGAATATATCAGCTTTGCTATTTTCGATTTTGATAAATAGAGAGAAAAATTTATTGATTCTGTTTTTTTTTTTTTAAAGGGAGAAAGAGAGAAATGAGGGGGGAGGGGGATTGATAAATGATTTTTTGTGGATATTGATTGACAACTTGGATAAAGAGAATAAGCTGGATTCATGAGTGATAACTTTTTGAACTTGTCGGTAGTCGTTGACACACTTACAAATCTTATCACCGCTAAATTACGAAAGCTGGGTATTAATTTGGACATGAGAGTTTATATCCGTGAGAAGCGACTACTGAAATCTTGAAATAATTGCTTCGATATGACCGGAGAATCAAGTAGGGACACGAGAGTGTGTCGTGCAAATTAATACTTTATTGTTTTAAGGTTTAATCTAATATCTATTCTTATTCTAATATCACTAATCTTATTTTTTAGGATACGCTTGGGTCACATTGGCCACGAACGATTCGTATTCTTTGGGAGCTTTGGTCTTGGGAAATTCTTTGAAAAGAGTTGGAACCAAGCATGATTTGGTGGTTCTTGTAACTCCAGGAGTAACATCTTTGATGAGGTAGAAATTCTATTTTTCAATCTATTACTTGGTCATTTTACTAATCAAACGTCTGCAAACTTTGTTAACAGGAATGTTCTAACGATATTTCTATTGCTAATTCTATTTTATTAGAGAAAAATTGGCATCAGTATTCTCTTTAGTGCAAGAAGTTAACGTACTTGATTCTAAGGACAAAGCGAACTTGGCACTTTTGGCAAGGCCAGAGCTCGGGATAACATTCACCAAATTGCATTGCTGGAGACTCACGCAGTTCGAAAAATGCGTATTTGTCGATGCAGATACCCTCGTAAGTTTTTCAAATAGCTTGTTTCGAGATACGCTAAATTCTATGTAAAAAGAGAACGATTTCTCTAAAGATCTTCTATAAAACTTATTACGTTATAAAGGAAATGATTCATGCAATAATTTTAGGTGGTGAGAAATTGCGATGAACTTTTCGAAAGGGAAGAGCTGTCAGCTGCACCGGATGTTGGATGGCCGGATTGTTTCAATTCCGGAGTCTTCGTGTTCAAACCGTCGATGGGAACGTTCGAGTCGATCGTTGCATTTGCTGTTTCCAAAGGGTCATTCGATGGTGGAGATCAAGGATTGCTCAATTCTTATTTCAGCGACTGGGCCTGGAAAGATATCAGCAAACACCTACCATTCATTTACAATATGTGTTCCACTGCAACATACTCCTATATTCCAGCATTTAAACAGTAAATTATAATATCATATTTGAAGAGTGAAATTTTCAAAAGTTCAATGTTCCTTTTGCTACTATTTTCATAGAAGCAATAAAACTGTATGATACAGTAATTTTATTAACAATTTTGTTATTAGTAATATATCGGGACAAATGGGTTTAGAATTTAGAACGTATTCTCAGGACTATATTAACCATAGTATATATAGAATCTATTTTCATAAAAAAATCGCAGTTTTGAGGAAATGACAATTGGAACATTTGAAATTCTCACTCTTCTATCATAACATTTCTATTGTAAAACTTTTCATCTTCTTTAACGCAATATTGATCCAAATTTCTTTGTTAGGTTTGGTGATAATGTGAGAATAATCCACTTTATTGGTTCTACAAAGCCATGGCTCCAATATTTTGACACTATGACTGGAATCGTTCAGCCACCACAAAGCTTCAACCATTTGCAGCCACTTTTACAATTATGGTGGAACATATTCTGCGAACTCGTGCATCCCCAGCTAACGCCAAATATGGTAAGAAATACATCTTTCTTCTAGCCCTACTGTGTCTTTCATTCGTCTGGACTTCCCATCGTACTTTGTATCGCATTACAAAGTTTGATTTCATTTCATATATAACATTTCCTCTTATACTTTGATTTACGTTACAAGCCAAACTACGAGAGATTACATTGCAGCCAGGTAAGCTAAAAGAAAAGTTTATTGAGAATAATTGCAAATTTATTCTTACTTTTCACTCCAATTTGTATCAGGCATGTAATCCTTGAATAATTGTATATAAACTGCAAATATTATTCTAGTAGAAATGTCTGACACTGCTCCTCATTATTTTCGCCTTTCGAACCTAGCACTGTTTTTGCATCCAGCACGGTTTTTAAACTTTAAAAATACTGTATTCGATCAATAGATAATGATTTGTTCATGTACTTTTCTGCTTCAAATTTTCTTAAGCTTCTTCATATCTGATTAATGGCTGTATCGTGTTTAAAAATTATTATATATTTCACGATACAGCTTTTAATGTGCATATGTATATATTTCTTTTTATTTTTTTTATAATAGATTTTGGTCAGTGTCTATTTTTTTTCATCCTTTTATTCCTTTTAACCCATTCACCTTAAAAAGATAAATCGGTTCATATTTTATTGTAAGTGTCAGGAGAATGGGTTAAGCATGAATATTGCATATATCTAGTTTGGCATAAAATAATTTATTGCCAAAAATGAAATAAAATCATAATGTAAATATCCCTTACATTTATAAATATGTTAATAGTACTTCCATCCCATTACACTGTTTTTTTTAATTAATAATTAACTGATTAACCAGTATTTATTATAATAATAAAGAAAGTAATATCCTTTATAACAGCACTAATAAATTAATTGCTGAATGCCATTCTAGATTAAAATAAAGCATACATATAACGTTACACAGATGATACAATTTAAACTGTAGCTTTAATTCAAAAGAAAAATGGACACTGCCACAATTAGTTTATCAACTAACCTTCTGAGTGTGCATTTTTCTGTTTTCGCATGTTGCTTGCATAGGCTACCAGCACACTGGCACCAATTTGGCACAAATTTACTCCCTTCTTTATTTCCCAAGTTAATACTCCACATCCTGACACAAGTTATCAAACTCAAAGCTATATTCCTCCAGAATTACCACCTGATTTCTCAGAATTTAAAGATCCTTGGGAAAATTATTCCTTTAATAATGAAGAACATGTTGAAGAGGCAAATTACACAGATAATTATCAGCAAGGTCATTTTAATCAAAACACTGAGTTGAAGCAGAGTTATAGAATAGAACAAATTAAATATGATAATTGCAAAAATAACTTTGGTGGTCAAAGTGGTAGTGGATATTGTCCACCTAAAGAAGTATCATGCGATCAAAATAATTACAGGGCATACCAAGAACATCGACATGATAATTCCAGTCACTGTCAGCATGAAAATCAAAGCCAGGAAAGGCGATACGATTCAGAATCCCATCGAGAAATTCAGAAAAATTATCAATTGAATCATCGGGTACATATTCAACAACCCGAGACTCAAAATTTCCACACGACGTTTTTTAATCTCTCTCTGCATGAGAATCAAAGTCAAGAAAGGCGATATGATTCAGAGCCCCACCGAGAAATTCAGAAAAATTATCAGTCGGAGCAGCAAGTTCACTTCGAACACAATAAGAGCACAAATTTACATACAACGGATTGTAGTTTTTTTCACCATGAAAATCAAAGTCATGAAAGGCGATGTGATTCAGACTCTCATCAAGAAATACAGAAAAATTATCATTTGGAGCAACGGGCTCATTTTGAACAAACCGAAACTCAACATTTACACACAGTAGATTGCAGTTTTTGCCATCATGAAAATCAAAGTCAAGAAAGGCGGTATAATCCAGAATCTCATCAGCCACATCATCAAGCTCACTTTGAGCATACATATCCTAGCTCAGGTGAAACAAAAGAGAAAGGAAGCCACAATCTAGAAACTCAGATCACTCATAGAGTATTAGAAAAAGAGAGCCTCGATAATGAAAGAGAACGTAATTTTAGCGAATCTAATATTGTAAATAGAAATTCCCAAAGCATATCCCAATCCCATCCCATATACTCTGATACAGAACCCCACAAAGTTGCATCGCAATCTGACCTGATCATAACAGGACTTCCAAACAAAACAAATGTAAGTAACAATAGTCTTGCACTAGAATTAGAAAACAAGTGATAAAATTTTCTTACACATGATACACTTCTTGTACAAACGTGTGAAAAAATGTGAAAAGAATTAAAGTAAATTGTTTCATTGCACATAAAGGATTTTACTTTAAGCTCGATTCAGAATCATGCAATGTTCATGTTCCCCATTGACTGCGACAATTTTTCAGAAATTTTCACGTCCTCTTGTAGATTCCCTGATTGTTAATTTGTTTTTGTGTGATCTTAGGCTGGTCTTGCCGGAGCTTTGGCTCAAATTACGCTAGGACAGCCTAGAAGTGCCGAGCAAATCGCTTTCGAGGAGCATATGAGAAAACAAAGCTGGGAACAAGGTCAAATAGATTTTATGGGTCGGGACAGTTTTGAAAATATTTGGAAAAAAATTTGTGATACTCTCTCTCAAGCACCCCAGCGACAACCTACTCCACCTAAGGTTTACTTATCCGTCATTTTTACATCAAACTTAAAGCTTAATTGCGCCTAATGATTTAATATTTTCTCTCACAGGAATCAGTGGAACCTAAACTCGAAGTTGAACCTGAAGTAGAGCAAATTACGACTGACACTGCAGCTCTATCCTTAGAAACTCAGACGGATAAAAAAGGTACATAGGAGAAATATCTAGTTTCGTTATTTATGTAAAAAATATTAAATCCGTAATGAAATAATTATTTTCAAAAAAAAAAGGTAAACGAGAAATAAAAATTGCATGATTTTGCAAAATCATTAACCGGTCGTTGCTCGCAATAGAAAAATATAAGTGTTTCGTACAATATATAATTTTCTCACTTATATTTTCCAATTGCTAAGATTTAAATTTTCAACAAATAAAAGCTTTGTGTTCATGTTTGTTTTTATACTCAACCAGCATGTGCGATTTGATTATTATAATGAAAGAAATTTTTTCAAGAGTATTTTAAAATGGAGTAATCTTTCGGAGTATCGCAATTAGGCTGATTAAATCGTAAAGGCATAGGATTAATTGTTTTGAGCCTATTTACCAAGTTTGAGTGTTTGCAACAGGAGCAGAGGACAGCAACTAACAGACCCATGGCGCCATAGCATTGCTGCGTCTATTATTGTCGTTTTGCTTAATGGGGTAAATATTTTTCGAGCTCATTGCTAAAACACAAAAAAAAACACATGTATACTCATCTCAGTCATAATTTTATGTGTATCATCGGCTTTCCAAGTGAACCAACAAACGTTCAAAAAATTTGACATCATACGAGTCAAAAATCTTTTTCATTTACCGTAGTTTAATTTTAAGAAACGTGAGGTAAGAAATTATATCAGTTTTATAAAATCGATCTTTTCCTTATATAACGGATATTTACAAAAAATGTCGAAATCTAAGTAAAATGTTCCTTCGTAGAAAAAATAATAGCATGTGTTAAGAGCTTAAAAACTTTAATATTCATATAAATTAAGGTCATTAATATGCTTCATTAAACGTTTATTAGACAACATCAGCCATGTCTGCTTTTGTCGACTTTATTACCATATAATTGCTACAATTGCGCTACTTTCATGCTTTAAATGCTTAGTTAACAAAGTGCAAATTTTCTTAGTTTACTAAATTGACGTTTCATTCATTCCAGCTCATTTTATATCGAGAGACATTTTATTACACAAGAACAATTTCTAGAGAGCCAAAGACATTACGCTGAAGAAAAGAAAATAATTTCTAAAAAAATGTACAAGAGATTATATATATATACATGCATTAATTTTCTTTAGTGTATTAAACCCTCTTTGTGATTCATGTATATTTTATCCTCCGTTCATTAATTAATATTTTTTATACAGCTGAAGAGGAGCCACCTTCATCACAGAAAATTATCGAAAATATATTAGAAGAAAAAATAACCGAAGATATTGCCGCAACCGAGCCTGACTATTCAAAGGAAGTTGTTAATCCAATTTTGGTAGCAATTCAAGCAAACGTTGATCAACTTTGTACAGAGTTGACATCAAAATTATTAGAATCAGCAGCACCAGTGGAAGAGACGGAAGAAAAATCTGACAAGACGAGCGAATTGATCGAGGCAACTTTGGAAAATGTCGACATATGTCCATTAACAGTTTCATCGGAGAAGGCAGAAATAAAATCTGACAAGACCGTAGGATCGATTGAAAAAGCTTTGGAAAATATCGACGTATGTCCATTAACAATTACACCAGAGAAGGCAGAAGTAAAATCTGACGATACCGTAGAATCGATTGAGAAAGCTATAGAAAATATCGATATTTGTCCATTAAGTGTTTCATCGGAAATAATTTCGAAGGAGGAATTGCTTAAGGAATCAGACAAGTGTCCTGTACCAATTCAGGTAGCCGAATCTGTTTTGCAGGCAGAACCAAAGGAATCTGTTTCCGAAGTACCCAAGCCAGTAGAGCAGATTATTTCTTCGTCAGTTGACATTTTGCAGGAAGCAGTAGCTTCGAGGGCTGAGATCCTAGCACAAGCAACTGGTTTAGCACCAGTTAGTGATCTGAAAAACGGAGACCTTGAAGAAGGTCAAGAGGTTTCGCCTTTGCTAACAGAAAATCGTCGAGTAAGTTTAAAATCCGAACTATTGCTTACGGAGGACAGAGAACAAAATGTACAATTGCAAACTTCAGCTAATGACTCTGTGGAAGAAAAACTGAAGGAACCAGAACCGGAGACTATTCAATCGAAAGAGCTGCTTCAGGAACCAGAGCAAAAGCTGGAAATTCCATTGCAAGAATTAACATCTGCAGTTGTAGAACAGGAAAAAAAACTTGAATCAAAAATACCAACTGAAGGATTAAAATCGGAGGCTGAAGAGCAGAAAACAATAATCCAAGCGGAGGAGGTCAAGTCAGAATCGGAATCTAAACCTGCAGAGATCCAAGAGCAGAAATTGACAACAGAATCAGAAGTTAAGACAGAAATACCAGTGCAAGAATTAAAATCAGAATCAGAAACCAAGTCAGAAGCCCCAGTGCAAGAATTAAAAGCAGAACCGAAACCAGAAACTCTCTCACAAGAAATAAAATCAGAATCAGAACATAAACCAGAAATCCTATCTGAAGAATCAAAATTACAAGGTACCGAATTGCAATCAGTGCCTGTAGAATTGACCACGGAGACGAAGGAAGTTGATACCGAAGCCACGGTACAGAGACCAGAATCAACGACAGAGGAACAACAAGTTTCTGTTGAAGGGGTAACATCAGAAGGGCAAATTCCTAAAAAGTCAGTCGTTGCGAAAGGCAAAGATTTGGAGCTTGAAATTCCTCCGAAAACATTGGAGATGGCTGGTGATTCAGGTAAGCTAGATATTCCTCCAACTCCTACAGTAACGGAGCCAACTCCACCAACGAGTCCTCCCATTCAACCGGAAGATGTTGAAAGGTCGGTAAAAAAAAACGTGAAAAAAGTGATTAAGAAAACATCATCGGAAGATGCTGGAGACGCGGAGGGTGATTCAAGCGGTAAGAAGGTAACAAAGAAAGTCGTAAAGAAGGTAATAAAGAAAAAGGATTCAGAGGAAAGTCAGGAGGGTGATAAGCCTAAAAAGCCAGCTAAAACAGCAAAGAAGGTAGCCAAACCCTCGCCATCTTTGGGCCCTGACACGAGCGTTCCAGAAACTCCCCCTCCGGCAAGTACTTCCGAGACACCAGTGCCTCCTAAAAGAAAAGCCAAAGCTTCCACCGCGAAAGCAGCAACAAAATCCGAATCTGAATCATGATGAGAGCGTTAAATGCTCGTTCAATGATAAAAACCAATTCGCACTAGTCCTCCGTGAATTTTGATACCACTTACGAACTAAAAATTTCACACATTTTGCATTTTTTCATTGCAAATCTCGAAGCAGCTCCACACATTTGTTTATAACATTTTGCACCTATGTATATTATACATTGAACTTATTTTTTCCTTCGCCATGTCTCTTGTTACATTTTATAGAAGTCCCATACTATACAATATTTGCCTTATTTAGCTTATGTTTATTTTTTATGTATTATTATTGTTTGTATTATTTTAATTATACGTTTTATTTACTTTAAGTATTAATTATTATTTTCATCCAAATATATTCATAACTTGACAAATGGTCGAGATGCAATATAAATATTATTGTAACTTAACAGTGTGAATAATATTGTACACTGGAAAGTAAGAAGTTGATTTTTTTATAGATCTTCTCGAGTTGAATCGAAAATTTTATTATACTTATATATAATAATGTGTATTACTTTGCACAAGAAAATTAATCATTTTATCGATAAATCTATTGAGATCCTATACCGAATAATAATATTATTAGGAATAATATTTGAATTTTTATGATATTTGTACCGTTCCTTTTACCAGAAATCTTAATTAAGGGGCTTAGTTATGTACAAGTGAAGTTACATAAATTGTACTTGACCGAATCGCTTGACTCAGATTTTCGATCAAAGGAAAGCTACTATTGATTCATCGATCTATAACAATCTACTAAAATAATGAAAATAATGTGGTTTTAATAATAATGTTACGGTATATTAGAAATTTTGCCTTTTCTGAATGATACTTTGCAATTTCATGTTCACATATGATTTAAAAAGAAATATAATTTAAAATCGTATAAATATTATGAATTTGTATAAATCATTAATAAAATCTAATATATTTATTTAAAATATAAGGTTGATTCCTCTCGTTATTCCAATTGAATTAACTTGTACGTAACAAGTAAAATCAACTATGTATATATATACATATATTTTAAATCTGACTATACATTATAGTTTGAGCTGATACGAAATCATCGTCATGAATATTCGCATCGTGGATAATTAATAATAATGAGCAGACATATGCATGTTATATTAGGTCTGTTTATTTTAACTGCACTGCTGCACTAATTCAATGAATATGAGAAGAAACACGTTTGTCTTATTTTAACCAAATGTATCAGCTCGGTAGAGCGGTGAAAAAGAACAACCCTATTATCAAAAGACTTAATAAATCCACGCAATAAGTAGTCAAAGTTAAGTATGATTAGGTGCTATATAGAGTAATAAAAGGTGCAGGATAAGAATTTTGGTCGTATCGGTCGACTCCAGTCGACTCCTTTAGTTAGTTCCTTATGTCTGATTGCAATGATTGCATTAATGTTTGTGCAACGTGATTGTATAAGTCGTGTACGTGACGATTCGCCCGTTCGCCCCACTTTCGCACGGTTGCAAGTTGCAATTTGGTCCTATTGGTCGTAACCCCAAATCCAATATGGCCGTTCTCGGAGTTTACTCGGCGGAGTGACGGTGACAGGTCTGGGTCTGGTTTCGGTCCAGGGCGAGTCTGTGGTGCGGAAAAATCGCGACAAGGAAAATAAGCGCCATGAGTTCTCGTTAAAGTTATCAATATCTTTTGGATGTAATGATCAAAGAAATGGCGGACGATGAGGCCATTCAGGCCACAAATGACGACGCTAGTGAGTGCAAAAGGTACGCAGTTCAACTAGGATATTGGTCGGATCCATTCATCAATTTCTTCGTTAAGCAACCCACCAGGAAGGCGCCGGAAATCAACCGTGGATATTATGCGAGAGTTAAGGGCATTGAGAATTTTATTGAAAAATTCCTCAAGGTTAGTGAAGAGACTTCTCTTTCCATAGATATTACTGATTCAACCATCATAACCTAGAAATTGAGGACAGCTGATTTTGATTCCGCGCCGGAAACCTTGACCTGACCGAGGTCACTGAGGCCCTGTCCTAATTTTCCTTAACTCCTATAAAACCGATATAGGTCAATCTTATCGATAAACTTTATCCTTATTAATGACTTTAATTTTTCTGTCTATTTATTTTACTTGTCTCATTTTGCAAATATCAATAATTTTGTTAGTTTTGAAAACTCTCTTAATCTACTTTTTTATTTATTCCTTCAAGCTCAAGGACGTTGCGAAGCAGCCTTGACCTGCCCAGTGCGTCGGATAGTGGAAAATTTTCACTGTAAAATCACTTTAATCTGTTTGTTTCAATTTTCTCCTTTTTTATTTCTACTGCTGTCATCGTTTTATGATTTTTTCAAAGAAGCTGCTATTTTTTTATCCTACATCTATTTCCCCTGAAAGGAATTTAATTTCGTATTTATTTATTTTTTACAAATTGCATTTTTTTATTATCAAATAAGTTAATTGTTTATTAAATGTTTCATTCTTACAGTTGTCAGGAGGTAAAGGTCAAATTATAAATTTGGGTGCTGGCTTTGATACCCTTTACTGGAAACTGAGAGATACTGGAAAAACTCCTGCTAATTTTATAGAGCTAGATTTTCCAAGTATAACAGCTAAAAAATGTTATCACATTAAGAAGCACAAGCAGCTGATAGATACTTTAAATACAGAAGGTAGTAATGAAGCTCTTTTTTTTACATTTAGTAAGTATTAATTATGCTTTTATTTAACTACAGTTTGTTTTTCTAGATGGAGAAATTAGATTTTCTACCACAGATTTACATGCTGCCAATTACCACTTAGTAGGTATTGATCTGCGGCATATATCGGAACTTTCTAATAAATTGACACAAGCGGAGGTCAATTTTAATTTACCAACCTTATTCCTTGCTGAATGTGTTCTGGTATATGTAGATAGCAGTGCAACATCAACTTTATTAAAATGGCTTTCATCTAAGTTTCCCAACAGTATTTTTGTTAGTTATGAACAAGTTAATATGAAAGATAAATTTGGCCAAGTAATGCTCTCCAATTTACGCAGTAGAGGTTGTTTATTAGCTGGTGTTGAAGACTGTGAATCCTTAGAAACTCAGCAAAGACGGTAAAATTTATCATTTTTATGAAATGTTAAGAAATAGACTAAACTTTAAGACTAAACTTAAAATATGCTTTTCAGTTTTACAATAAATGGCTGGGAAGGCTCAAATGCATGGACAATGGTAGAAGTTTATGATTCACTGCCTGAGACAGATCGAAATAGAATAGAACGTGTTGAAATGCTGGATGAACGTGAACTTCTAATTCAATTATTACAACATTACTGCATTGCAGTTGCTTGGAATGGCCAAATATTGAAGAACCTATCTATAGCACAGGGCTAAAGTATCCTGGCTCATATAAGTTACTCCAGGTAGTGATATTAATATATTTAAGAGTCTAAAAGCTTGTAAAATGCATATATGCTAAGCTGAGAAGAAATTATTTTACAAGTCGTGTCAGTAAGTCGCAATTAAAATGTAAGTTTCAAACTTTGCGTTTGGTTCAGACTGATCAATCTGTAATTGTCTGTATATGCTCGTGTATTGTATAAGATTTATCATTCTTCAACTTATAAATATTTTTCTTATGTGAGATATGTATAGAAAGTTTTTAATTATTGCTACAAGAGCTTTAAATGTACTCTTTTTTTTGTGCTAATTACGAACTGTCTATCTTCCCCTAAATTAAACATAACTGTTAAAGAAATGCACTATGTAGAAAATACAAATAATGAATCTATTTATCTAAAAAGCGGCAGTGGTTTCAGTGACTCTATAATCAGTTAACAAATTGAGCTTCCCAATGTAAATGTTTTTATTATATTTTACTATTTGCATTATTCTCTTCTACGTTTATAGGAATAAATTTAAAATGAAATCCTACACTCCTTAATATTAAATGTGATATAATGGATATATGTATATATACACATAATATATTTGAATATTGATTATCGAGTTGCTGTGAAACCATACATAACGAATTACAAAAGTATTTAATGAAAACAAAAATTGATCCTTTTTCCAAATAAAGAGCGTCTATCTAATATAATAAAGTAAGGTGCAACGAAAGTGAGAATCTACTTAAACAGTGAGAGTAGTACTATAGATTTGACTAATTAGGAATACGTAATTAGCTCTTTAAGAGCTCAATTGAAAATCTGGAAATTTATTTTTATGTAATAATTTAGTTTCTTACAAATAGGAGGGAATATTTTCGGTTGTCGCGAGTGAAACATATTTTTACTAATATCAAATAGCATCAAGTCCCTAATGGTTTTAAAAGATATAAACGAACATATTTTACTCTATCCATTGCATTTCATAAGACAACAACCGTAAGTAAACATAAAATATGTTTAGCCATGTCTTAGAAAAATAATAAGGAATCGATAATGATTTATTTTCATATTCAGGAATATCAGGGTTATGAGATAATGCAGCATAAGATTAAGTGAAATCCGTTTGATGGAGTCATATAAGCACGCTAGAAATATTTATATCCACTAAGCTGTTTTATTCTTTGTTTAATACATCAAAAACTTTCCTTTAAGATAACACATACAAAATGTACCAGGTGTTTATATCTGCAGATGTGTAACGTGGCACTGTTTGGTATTGTATTGAATAAAAGTACGATATACCTGGAGTAACAATCGTATTACTAATATAAATTAATAAAATTTGTTCTCTTCCAAACAAGGTTACGATAACAATGACGTTAATAGTCATGGGATTATTGAAGAGTTTACACCCAGATTTGATTGCCTCTTAACTCCTATTGCATGTTATGCTGTGTACATCAGTTTTTAACAGAAATCATCCAGCTTGTTTTCTATTATCAAAAGTTTGAGAATCAAGCTTAAACAGTAAAAAGATCAATCAAACACTGCCATGTTTTATTATTTAACGAAAATTCATTTCCACAGCTCTTGCTTTAGTTCAGTTATTTAATTTATTGAAGAGATTTTACCGCAACTCATTATATTTATTTGATTCCTCTCGTGTCTCTCTCCCTATTTTCCCTTATTAAGCGAATAAATGCTATAGTATATTTTCTACTGTACCAATATAAAGATTGAATCTCAAGCTTAAAAGCAATAGTTTTCTGTTATGTGGAATAGCAACTAATTCTTTCCGCATTATACTTTATATCGTCGATATTTAATTAAGATAATTCCTTAAATGTTATAATTGTAAAAAATAATAACAGTTTATCGAAGATATTTACATTTACATATAATTAATTAAAATTTGGAAAAAGAAGAGAAATTAAATATTTATGCCAGATAATAAGAAAATAATAATCATACTTAAATTATTTTCTAGTAGATTTATATCAATGGCTGCATACAATTAAATAAAAATGAAATTCAATTCATAACACATGTTCTTATCTTTGTAATCATTTATTTACAATTTTAATTTTATGTAAAAATGTCAGTATGGAAAATATATTATTTCATATTCATATAGATTTTATTAGTACTTTTGTACCTCAACAATAATATATAGGGTGCTATAAAAGTTAGGAGGTGGCCGAATATTTAAAAAACTAACATTTCTGAGAAAAATGTGTTCAAACAAACCTTTCGGTTAAACTGCAGTTAAAGTGGTATAGTTCATATGATGGAAACAATACCACTTTAGTTACAATTTAACTTTAACCATAAAGTTTGTCTAGAACCTTAAAGTATGTGTCTAGGTATACGTTTTAAACATTATCAAATATTGCATTGCAGATTGCTTCTTTCAATATTTAAATAAAAACTTTATAAAAAATTTAATTTTCAATTAATTAATATTATATGCACAGATTTAAGTTACTTATACTAATTCTAGAAAAATTAATATTTTAAATTATCATTAATTTCGTTCATTCTGAAATTTGTATAAAATTAAAAACTCAAAATCCTAAGGGATTATGCTGAACAACTCCACCAGCCTCGCCTATATTACGTGAAATCCTGCTTAGATTACTGAAGAGCTTCAGATTTTTAGGGGAGTTTATGACTTTTAAGTTATAAGCAACTCGACTTGCAGCCTGCAACAAATTTTAATTGAATAATTTTATTATTAATAAGTCTCCATCTAATCATTTTATCTAAAAAATAATGTTTGTTGGTTAATTACTTCTGTACACCAGCTCTCAGCCATTAAAAGTTCGTGTTGGGCTGTTGGGAGGTTTTTACTGGCTGACATGCTTGCTCTACTTAGTACCACTGCCATTGTGTAGGTATCAATCGCTGCCTGAGCAATTCTATTTAAAATAAATTGTTCCTCTACTATTCCTTTACCATATTTTACTAAAGTCGCTTCTATTGCTTGGCCAAAGGTTTCTATGCTCTGGAATAATTTTATTATTTATTAATTAAAACATGACTAACATTAAAGATACCGACGAATTTTTGTTATATATGCATGTTTACATATAAAAATGATAATTTGACCGTTCAATGGAAACTTTAGTGTTAATATTTGACAAAAATTTTATCAAGACACCACAAAGAATCTATTTGTGCGATAATTAGTAGAAAGAGTATTAACTCACTTTGGCACATAACACAGCACTATCGCTTAAATTAGGATGAACTAGATGATCAAAACTAGTCGAGGTTAAGCCAATAGCCCTAGATGCCCTTTTTGTTGCTTCTTCTACGATCAAGCCGAGATTCGCTGTAGGATTTTTAAAAGCTTTTTGTAACTCCTTCAAGTGACTTCCAGCATACTGAATTCCAGTGAGCGCCACGAATAAGCGTAAAATATCGTTCGTTCCCTCGAAAATTCGGAAAATTCTCAAATCTCTCATTATTCGTTCCAATCCAGTATCTTTCATGAACCCCATTCCGCCAAGTATTTGAATTGACTCATCGCATACGTACCATGCTGAATCCGAAGCAAAAACCTAAGGAAGAAGTAAATTTAATTATTTATGTGCTTTTTCTAAAATCAGTGAGGGAAGAAGGAACGACTTTCTTACTTTGGAAATAGCAGCTTCCAAATGGTAATCAGTGCTTCCTTTATCCATGTTACCAGAAATTGTATAGGCTAAAGATTCTGTGACATATTGCAGAATATTCATGCGTGCCAATTTTTCTTGCACACCTCCATAGTTATCTATTGTTTTTCCAAACTGTACACGGGTTGTTGCAAATTCTGTTGCTTTTTTAATACAATTGCGCATTGTTCCAGCAAGACAAGCTGACATTCCAAATCGTCCATTGTTCAGAATATTCATGGCAATCTATGAAAATATATTTGAACCATAAGCTTCTTTAACTCATTAAATTATATTTGCATTTATTGCAATATTTAGACTATTACCTTGAATCCTTCACCTTCTTCTCCTAAAAGATTTTTCGCTGGGATTTTGACATCTTCAAAATAAACTTCAGCAGTGTTGCTACATTTAATACCCATTTTCTTTTCTGGTGGACCATTAGTGACTCCGCCAAATCCTCTCTCAACAATAAAGGCGCTGACTTTTTCTTTTACTTCTCCAGTTTTCTTATCCTTCATTGGTGTTTTAGCGAATACAGTCATGATCTCAGCTATACCACCATTGGATATCCAAATTTTGCTTCCATTAAGCACATAATGAGAACCATCTGCAGATTTTACTGCTCGGCAACGGATAGAACCAGCATCAGACCCAGATGTTGGCTCAGTAAGACAGAAAGCTGCATATTCTCCACTAGTTACTCTTGGGAAATATTTTGCTTTCTGTTCTGGAGTTCCAACTAAAAGGATGCCCTACAAAAATCTAACTGGTTAAATATTTGTTCATACTTAGTTTTGAAATACCTGTGTGTTTTCCAAATATACCTTAAATCCTATACTTTGATGGGCACCCAAAGTGATGCCAATACCTAAATCATTATAGCCACAAATTTCTACAACTCTACTGTATTGAGTATTAGTCAAGCCTAATCCTCCTTGTTCTTGCGGGACCTGAAGCCCAAATGCTCCAAGTTCCCACAAAGCACTTGCAGTTTTTTCATCTATGGTTGCTGTGTCATCATTTTTTACAGGATCATTTATTTCCTATATTAAAATAATCCTTATTCAATTGAATAAACAGTACTATTTTAAAAGAAAACTGAGTACAAAAACACCATAAAATAAAAGTATTACCTCAAAAAATTTTTCCACTGGATCAACCAACATTTTTACAGTTTCTATTTGTTCTTCCGTCATGGGTTCTGGGAAAGGAAAAACTTGATTTGTTTGTAACTGACCACGAAAAAGATTCATTGTAAATGATTGGGATTCTTTGGAAGATTCTGCTGCTTTCTCCACTGACTTTGGCTTGACTGCTTCTGAAGCCAAACATCTAAAAAAAGTTATTCTTTTTAACACAATAATGTTAAATATATTAATTCTTTAAAAAAAAATAATTGCCTACTTTCTAATAATAGTATCATTTAATTAAGAATTATTTATTATTTCTTTTAGAAAATTAATTCATTAATTTAACTTGAATTAAGTTTGCAGAATCATTGTTTAGATATAAAAGGTATAGAAGTGGTATTTTATTTGTGCTAAAGCAACAGGTACAAAGTTCAATTATATATAGTAGCTAACTCTATTAGTCTACCAAGTTTCCAAAGGTTACAGATATGATATTTTCCTAAAAATTCTCGTTACTGCGTAAATATAAAAAATTTTCAAGGCAAAGCCAAAAGATCAACAATATTTTTTAATAAATATTAAGAAGAACATTTAATACTCCGATTCTTTAATACTAATAATCAATATATCTTAAAACAATATCTGCTTTATTTTCCAACAATCGTATTAAATCTTAGAATTAGAACAATAAGAAGTTCGAGTATTTGAGGATTTTTTATATCAAGAGTATTTTTTTTTTTAATTAGAACAGTGACGTGGTAATTTTTAATGATTAATAACACATATATTTAATAAGTAGTGGAAAAATTGTAACTCACCTTGACTGAATTTCTATGACCTTTTTTAAACTTTTGTTGCTTCTTACGACAAATTTTGAAATGCGAAACATATTAATATTGATAATGAAAAAGTGAATTAATTTTAGTACTATAGGTAGTAAAAGTACGAAATGGCAGCTGGCTGACAAATGATTCAAGTCTGATTGACCACTAGCTTAAGCCTTAAACTGATGACTGACTGAATTAACTCAAGTCTCAACTGGTCTCAACAGACTAACACAGGCTAACGCTACAGACTCAACTGATTACTTGTATTGTACAATGCATGTATGTATACATACCATACGATCTATACGTTAGTTGTAATGTAATTAAGTGTAGAACTGCTAGCAAGTGCTAGTTGCTGTATGTACATACTTGCGCCACTTGCTAACAGCTGGCAGCTGCTTACTGCATTGTGCATCTATCTACATTCTGCAATCTACATACATGCATGCTAAACTGCCAAGAGTCATGAAGCCCATATAGAGGGTCGTCAGTGCTTGTATTTCCTAGCTTGTATTCCTTCATCCTCGTAAACCTTGTAACTAAAATAAATATCAATTTTTTGTGCATAAGACCTTTCAAAAGAAAATCGAAAGACTTAAGACACTTCAAAAAGGTCTTACAAAAATTTGATATATCTTATTGCTACAAAGTTAAAAAGAAATTTGATCTTTTTATCTAGCGGACCTATAGTATACATATATTTATACATATACAGGGCATTACAGGATACAGACCTACAGGGTGTTTCTCTAGCTTACTCCCATTTATATCTTTGTCGTTAGTTGTCTGCTCTTGCATCAATGCGCTATTAAATTCTATTTTTCTGTACATATGTATATGCCTCAATATAGCAATTATAGCAAAGTATATAAGTTTTCCTAAAAATTTGTATTCTTTTATCTTCATGATCAAAACGTGTATTAAAAATTCCTCGGTAAATGTATACAAATACATTACATACATTACGTCTCTTACGACATGAAGATGCTGCTGGTGAGCTCTGAACATCGATCGTTGCTTGTCTACATTTGTATAGCTAGAATCTATAATCATAAGCGGAACTTAAACTTAGTCTTTAGTTAAAATTAATTGTGTTATTTTAACCTTCAGTACAATGCTAAACTCGGTCTCCGCCTTAAAAAATTTCCAAGCTGAAATTCAAGCTTGGTTTGGTTTATAAATTCGAGCCTATCCTTTCATAAACTTGCCTTATCTTTACGTTTACATTTTAGGTATTTTATATCATTGTATAGATGGAAGCACTACCTTCGATCTTTAGCTGACTACCAGTATTACCACTACCACTACTACCACACCACCACCACCACTAGTTCAGCTACCACTGGCTACATAAAAGATGGCGGACTGCAGGGGTGCGTTTTCCAATGCTTTATCTTAAACAAATGTAAAAACAATTGATAGTGTTATTCAAAAAATTAAACATTTGCTGAATTTGATTCTTTTCTCACAAATTTTACTTGAATTCTTAACAAATACCTGATTAATGTAATATGCCCATGTGCATATATATATATATATATATATATAAGTGCTTTATACAATGTTGGTAAATTATCAATGTATCAAACGTAAAAGATTTAATTGTTTGTTTTTGATTTATATAGGGAACGATGAAGAGACAAAGGGTCCACAAGCACCAATTATTGTAAATTTTAGTGCTGCTGAAGAGCCCCAAGAGAATTCTGCAAATGGTGAGACTTAGTTGATAATTCTGGGGTAATTCTATTTAAGTTTTTGTTGTATTTCATTACTGTAATTTTAGAGCATCATAATACAAAATTGGTATTTAATTTCTATATTGACAGTGATAAATTGTAAATATGTAGCAATTGTATATTGCTTACTAACTAAGAAGTAGATTACAATAAAGATTCTAATTTTTATTGCTTTCTGGTTTCTTGTAAGTCAAAGCATTTTTTTTTTAAATCTTTAGTTTTCTGTCAAAATTACATTGCAATGTCAATGCAATAATAAGATTTTTGAACTTATAGAAAAGATGGAGGGCAATGCAGATGAAAACACTGATAAAAACTCTTCAACACCTGATAAAATATCTACAAAGATACATCGTAAGTTACAAATTAAATGTCATGTGATCTTATTCATATTTTATTTGTTTTAAAAGTCTAAGTATTTTCATACTCTCTGTTTTTATTTCAGGTCCAGTTTTGACTGCTTCAAGATTTGGAAATTCTTTTGGAGTTAATGAGTTTTGCAATTCCTCTAAATCAAAACCTGGTATTTTAAGGCCATCCCAATTAGGTTCTGCCAGCAATAATGTAACAGCTTCTAGTAAAATGGTCCTACAACCAGCAAAATTTCAAAATCCATTTACTAAAGTTAATGATAATTCCATAATTGAGGATAATGTAGATATAGTAGAGAATAAGAAGAGTGAAGATGCAACAAAAGAAGATAAAAGTGAATTAAAACCAGTGGAAGATATAAAACCAAAATTTTTACCGTTAGGTGCAAACACTAAAGATTCTGAAAATAGTGTAAATACTGTGACCCCGAGTGCCTCTACTCCTAGTTTTGTATTTGGTCAAAATTTAAAAGAACGTGTTACAGTTTCAAAAGATACAGAGAGCTCTGAAAGTTTGGATAAAGAAGATGAAGAAAGTGAAAAGACAAATGAAAATGGATCATCAGAACTTTTATTTTCTACTGCAGCTGCAGCTGTTCAAACCTCCAGTAGACCTGGATTAACGCTAACACAAGCAGCGCAAGAGTTAGAGGAAGCAAATAGAGCAAGTAAAAGAAAATATAGTCAAGTAACCTTACTTACCGGTGAAGAGGGAGAAACGAATGTTCTTCAAATCAATTGCAAACTATTTGCTTTTGATAAGGTAAATATACATATTGATTTAAATATTTCTTTTCTATTAGCTTGTTTAGTGCTGATTACCACTCTAATTAATTAAACACATTATAATTAAAGGCAACAAGTAGTTGGCAAGAGAGAGGAAGAGGGACATTAAGGCTTAATGACCGTGATGAAGAATCTCGTTTGGTAGGGCGTACTGCTGGCACACAACGATTAATTCTCAATACAAAAGTATGGCCTGGAATGACAGCCGAACGAGCTGGTCCTAAATCTTTGAGACTAACTGCTATGGATGTTCATGGCGATGTCCGAATTTTTATTGTACAAGCAGCACCGAAAGAAATTGATCAATTGCATTACTTATTGCTACAGAGACTTAAACGTGCAGAAGAACGCCAACCAAAAAAATTGGCTACAGATCACTGACAACCATTTAATAATACTGTCCAAGTATTATTCCCTCACTGACTTAGTTTTTTAAAATATAATAGGTCATTGAAACATAAAACAATGTGCAAAGAAACATTTGAAATTTTCGACCGTACTTCAAACGTGCGCCACATAATCATGGATATGAGTTGTGTGCCTTTTCTCAGAAGATATTGTCCTTAGTATGCGACACCGGAAATGCTTGACAATTATTAGGTTGAAACAAATTTTTTTTTTTTATAAATTTTACTTTTATCCCTGTAGTCAATGTGATCATTTTCGAATCATTGATTTAGTAACTAGCAAAATAGTTTGTGAAATTTTTAAAAGGGAATATGCGTGAATGATTCTAGAAGAAGTCGATTCGAAAACCTTTTATATTAGCTTGATGAAATTCATGCGTAAAACGTACAAAAAAATTTCTGGATTTCGGCTTTAGCCTATTTTAGTTGTAATATCAATAATTTTTTAATTTGGAAATATATATATGTATAAATTATTTTTTTCAATCATACTTTGGTATTTATCTGCAATGCACCCATGATTGTATCAGAAAGAAAAATAAATAATTTCTTATTTCTGTAAGGTGAATATACCACTCCTATAGTTGTATGTTAAAAAGTATGTGCATATAATAATATTGATAAGGTAATGAAATGATCATAATTTGTACAGCGTATAATATTGTATATGTATGTACTTCATAATGATATGTAGAGAAACTTTTTGCGAACGTACAATAAAACGTCATTATTATTACTGCAATTATAAATATGCTTTCCTCTAGTTGTAAATAAAATCTAGTGTTATACAATGTCAGCTCTTACCTTTTAATGTATAAAAGAAGAACGCGATAAGCTTTTTTTCTCTGCTATTAAATTCTACAAATCTATATTTAATCTATCGGTACTTAAGAAATAATATTTATAAATAAAATTACTTCAAAAATATGAATAAATGTGTATGATGATTATATAAATGCCCAATTAAATAATTATAAAATACTTTGTTACTATTTACAAAATTGATTTGTTTCTTTGTGAGCCCGTTGGTTCCTTCAATTGTGCCTTTTCGCCAATTTTTTTCATTAGTTCAGCTCTTTTAATGAGTGTATAGGAGAGTTAATAAAGGTAGAGATAAATTTGACAGTGGGATGAAGAGTAAGAGTATATATATACGAGAGAAAAATTCAAATAAAGTTACCAATATTTAAAGCAGATGGCAATGCGGTCATTCTATGGCGGGAGGTATTCAACGTCCGATATTTATAGAATCAAGAGTTTCGTGCAAACCTTCGACGTTTTAAGCGTCAAAATCCAATTCTTACGCTCACCAGAATTCATGATTCAGCTGCTGAATATTTCTTTCTTATCAAGCTGCTTAGTTTGCATAGTGAACAGCGTATAGTAACGTTTAATTAATAAAAGTAATAGCTGGTAAATAATGCTCCAAGACAACTGTGTACAATGAATAATCACTGTACAATAATTGAAAAACAGTAAGTTTTAATATGAGTAGACCGTGCTCGCAAACTTTTCCAACCGTTTCCCTCAATCTGGCAAGCTTTGCCTATAAGCTTTTCATTAGTATGCTTTTATCATGCCCGCGTACAATAAGCTGGGAGAGAGTGATAAATCTCTCCTCCCACCTACAGAGCCTCTCTTGCAAATCCTACCACCCCTCCCCTCCCCCCTCTTCACCTATATCTTCTAGAACAAACTTATTATTCTTCTCAGAAATACTCTATTCTACTAGTCATGGCTGTGTTCAAACTTAAAAAAATATATTTTAAAAACAGGTCAATATCGAATGGACCGTAGTAAGGCAGGAGCGGTTAAACAATCATCCGCGCGGTCGTGACGGGCTTTCTTGCAAAACTTATCTTCACGAGTATCAACAAAATGTGCTTCTTAAACAATAATTACAGCTTTCACAATAATATTTATTCTAACAAAGCTTTTCCACTTTATTTATCAAACTAATCTTACAATTTTTAGATTTATATTTACACACCCATATACTCACCAAATTGTATAATTCTTTAATTTGAGAAATTTTTACTGTTTTTTTCTTGGTTTGGTCAGATTAACAATTATTACTTTAATAAACTTTCGATATAAATTTGATTTTTACAGTTTTCAGCAATTGTACGATCACGCACAGAATATGTTTCACAGCGGTTCTGCTTTCATTCGATTGTGCGGATTCGTCACTTGCGAAACGGCCGCATCTAATTCGTCTTTTCTTTCATCAACGGGCATTACAAAAGTGCAGCTGAATTTACACAGTCCGAACGATTATTTCGATGAAATCTATTATAGCACACAATAGCAAGAAAACCATTAAATCGTACAAGCGAATAATGATCAAGGCTGATACCTATAATACATCGTCTAGCTCAGGAAAGAGATTTGATTAAAGAAAATTGGTGCATGGTAAGATAATGGTGAACAAAATTTCATTCATTTTTGTTTATTGTAGATAAATCTGTTAATTTATCAACAAATAAATAATAGGAGACACACCGAGGCGGAAGATTATAAAATAGACGTTGATGTCTGTAAAATCGACTACAAGATGATGTTCACTGGAGGCTCTCACGCAAAGCGCCGAAACACTTCCGGTGGCTCCAGTTCAGGGAGAAAGCAGTCTGTTGATCACAGAAGCCCCTTACCACGCCTCACCGCTGATGGGTACACGTACAGGTGAGAAAATGTCATATAAATAAATAATTATAATATATATATATATATATATATATATATAACGGGTCTGATATCTATACATGTGTATATATAATAAGAAAATGATGGTTTTTAGAACGAGAGTTCCAGCAGCTATAAATCCTGCTGATTTGCCTCCAACGACTTCTGCCAATAAAACTTATGTGTACAGGACGCGTATTCCTCGAAGAGATGCCATTGCTTCGTCGTTTGCAGGGTCCAAGCCAGAAAATAATGCGGGCAGAGCGATAACGCGAAGAAGAGGTGCTATCAAGCACAACAAAGTCCACGTGGTTCGAGGTCACAAGTTCGTGGCTAAATTCTTCAGGCAACCAACTTTCTGCGCATTTTGCAAAGATTTTCTTTGGTAATGTGAAACTATCTAGCATACTATATATAGATGTCTACGATGTTTCATTTTGCATTAACAAATCATTCAAAACAAGTATATATACATGCATATTTTAACAGAAGCTTTTTTGTTCCTAATTTCTCTCTCTCGAAATTATCTTCTTTAAAATAATCAATTTTTTGTTAAATCAGATTAAGAGCTTGACCAGTCCTTCTCCTCTCTAAATAGCATATCTTGCAGCTTTATCTTAAGTTAAAACCGCCTGGTCTACTTAGGAGCTAACTCGTTAATGCGAATTCCAAAATCGTTTGATGCAAAAGTGTACACTGCTCTAAAAATAGTTTCAATCCGCTATGTGAGTGCATGCAAGTTACGGCAAATTTACTCATACTATTTCATAATATAAAAATATTATAAATGCAGTGAATAAAACTTTTTCTCTCTTCTACTTTATTACAGGGGATTTGGAAAACAAGGATATCAATGCCAAGGTAACATTTGTCTCTGCACTACTGTTTTGTAAAGTTGTACCATGTTTCACAATTGAATAAATATATGGATTTTAATTTGTTTATAGTAATGTAACAAAAAAATGGAATGTAAATTATTATGTAATAATATTTATTTTGTTGCAGCTTGTCAAACTACAGTACACAAAAAATGCCATGACAAATTATTAACAAAATGTCCGGAAAGTGGAAGGGAATCAGAAAATACTATCGTAAGTATAGAAAATGCGACTGCATTATGAAAGATTGTAAATGAAATTGTTGGTATTTCCTATTAATTTTTTTATTTTGCTTTAACAGTATTTACGAGAACGTTTTAAAGTCGACGTACCTCATAGATTTCGAACGCACACATTTATGTCACTGACCTTTTGTGATCACTGTGGATCCATGTTGTACGGATTTTTTCGCCAGGGTTTAAAATGCGATGGTAAGTATATCGTTTGCAGATCACAATATTTCAACGACAAAATTGAATTGCGTATAGCTCGATGCACCATCGATGCACCAATATAGTTAAATTACTATAATTTCTTAGAATATTATCAAAATATTAATAATAATTTAGTGCCCCCGTTATTTTTTAATTTACGAAAAAATAATTAGTATGATCTCAATGAGACATTGCATTTTCACAGTGCATGCTCAGTCAAGTCTGACTAAACTCGTCTTTATCTACTATATATTGAGAATGGCTTAAACTGTATCTAATAATTATAATAAGATATTTGTACTATATCAGCAAAGTGAATACTCTTTGTTGGGTCAATCGTTAAGATAATAGGATATGAAGAAAGAAATTTTAAGTCTCGGATAAACATTTATCCCCAAAAATGTATACATATACCTAATAATACCTACAGCTTTATAAAACAATAAATGCTGACTGCAAAACTTGCTTATTAACAAGATTTATTACTAATTGAGTGTACACACGTGGAAATAAACCTGCAGGTATAATTGAAGCTGATTTTAGAGCAGCTTGCTTAGCTGGTAAGAATGTGGTAGGGGCATGAGAGTAAAAGGGGAAAATATGCGTGGTCGAAGGGGGAATTTTGGGTGGATTCTTGGCATGTTGCAATTATTCGCAGGTCTCGTGGGGAGATGGTGGCATACTGACTGCGGTGTCATTGGATGGTCTAGGCAGGCGAGTCTGGACTCTGGGAGCCCAAATACTCTAGAATTCTATTATTACCCTGGGTCGCTGGCTTAAACTCAGTCAGTCTTGGCTCCCTGAACCGTGAGAACGGCTTTTGCTTTTCGCACACCTGAGCTTCCGAGGTCTGAGGCCGATTGCCGCCAGTTTCGGGTCAGGAAAGTTAACAACTTCCATCACTGGTGTCACCAACCACCACTCTAGGGGCCAACGTAGAAAGAGAAAATTTATAAGGGCGAAGATCTCGAAGTTTGCTGATACTCTCGCGCAACCTCCCACCGCTGGCTCGTCCAGTGTTAACGTTGTATAGACAGAGAGAGAGAGAGAGAGAGAGGGTGGAGAGGGGAGGTGAGGGGGTTGGGGGTGGGGGAGTTAAAAGTCAAGATACACACCGACTCACCTCGTTAAACCGACATTCTCAGTAGCTTCTTCTTAACCCAGGCAGCTGGTGCTGCTACCTGTTCTTCTTCTCTTTCTCTTCTCCACTCTTCTCCTTCTTTACTTCATCTACTCTCCATCTCCACTCTTCTCTGTACTTCTCGCGCGGCTAGCAAACGATTCTGAGCTCCGCAGAACTCAGCACCGGCCGAGCTCTACGAGAGTTCGCGGCGCGACCATTCACCATCCAAGATGCCGTATTATGGTGATCCCACGCCTTATTACTATGGGGGCTCATTCGCCACCCATAGCTCCCTCATGACCGGCACACCGCGGTAAGAACTTTCCCGACTTTTTCTATTTCAACCTGCATATCCATATCTTCACTCTTCATAGAGCACAACCATCTCTCTCACATTTCGTTCTTTTCTTCTTCATTTTCTGCTCAACCTCTCCCAGATTTTCTTTCATTTTACGCTTATTATATATATTGTTTTCTCTCAAACTGTTACATCCGCACGGAAAGAATTATTAAGCTGTTATTAAGAACATTCTTTTCTTAATATCGGATATTTATAGAATTCATTCCTTTGTCTTTCACAAGCGATAATTATAGCTCTTTAATTTAATATGAAATTTCCTTCATATAAACCATCATGATTTATTTCATCCAAATATTTACTCTTGGCAATTAAATATTTACCAAGCTAAGGAATGCTTAATTTTTATTTCATTCTTATACTCGTCTGATTAATATTAGCTAATATCTCTCTCCGTGCAGCTATTTTGAAAAATTGTCTAACATTTATGCGCGTATACTCGTGTTTTATGCGATCGCTTTTCTATCTTATTGTTTGAACGACGCTTTTAACTTGCGACTGGAATACTTTTCTCCTGGCAAATGTCCGATTGTTAAAGCGAGTTTTATGCGTCGTAGAGCAATCCTCGTGCAAAGTTGCTCGAAAACCGTGTATCAAAGTTTTCAACGTGACGTTCAGTCGCAATGATTTTTTTCCTCATCTACTTCTCTCGTGCGTTCGGGAATTACGTATTAGGATTATTTCGAGATGCCTGGTGAAACGCTGTCATCGGGAGTTACTTATGTAACGCGTAATTAAAGGCAAAGATTTTTCCTCGGTTCATCTTTCAATTTCCGCAGTTCTGGCAGCGAGCCTCTCTTTAAATCGCTATTCGATTCTCGGATCACTCGATTCCCACGTGAAACTTATCGTCATATTGTCCGCAAAGTCACCTTAAAAAACCGATCAACGTGTTCAAATTTTCAACATTAAACTGTAACTTTGCTGCGAGAATTGTCGTTGATTCACCCTTCGATTTGCGCAGTTGTGGCATCGAGTATCGAGTCACTCTCTAAATCGCTGTTCGATTTCCACATCACTCGATTATTGCGTGAAACCTATCGTCATTGTCCTTAAAATTATCTTAAAAAAACAGTCGATATGATATATTTTTTTACACTTCATGCTGTAAGTTTCTTACAACGACGTTTCAGCCAAGAAAGCATCCCCATCTTGAATATACAAATCCCACTTTAATTTTCGTAACCAGTGAAACTCGATGATCGTACGAGAATAGCTATTTTTTTCCTGAAAATCTAACACAAACCACTTTTAGACAAAGCATAATTGCTTACCGCGCCCCAACGATAATTCGAGCCAATGTTGCTAATTCTACGCGCTTTGACTATTAATTATGATGAATGATTTAGCGCTTGATATCCGTTATTTTGGCAAGTTTCGCTCGTTTGCGGAAACTTCAGAAACCAACTCTGTACAGCTACAGCATCTTTTGCTACAAAACTTATTTTAACAATCTAATAACACAATTTGATTCTCAATTGTAAATGTTTAATTATTGAACAATAAATGACATTTCTTTGTTTTTTGTAATCATTGTTAAAAAAACTCTAACGTCGCAGTAGAAGAACGGGACTTTTGATTATAGTAAATTAAGATTTGGCTGTAGATAAACGACAAAGGGAGTTTTTTCATAGAATATATAGATCATATAGAAGTATGGATTGCGTTGGGTGGGCCGAAACAATTTAGTTTTGTCATTTGATGTTAAGGACGCACACAAACGCACGTATACACGCTAGCCGGCCGAGATACAATGAACTTGTTGCGCTATTCTTCATTGAGTATTATAATAGTTGAGGGGCGCTTCGATTAATGAATCACTCTGTCAGTCGTGTCAACCGCATTTATCGCCAATAAGCGTTAAACCGAGCCAAATCTATGCAATTCGATAAGCGATCGAGTTATAAGAGAAAAACTTAACAAAATACAATTTGGCGCGAAAATTATTATTTGGCACAGCTGCCAGCATAATAACGATCGGGTCAATCAATATTATCCCAATATTTACGATAAACATACACATTTATAGATCGTACAAAAAATTTACCTCTCGTATAACTTTTGCAAAAAGCCAACTATTCATTCTATCAATTGGATATAAAAAGAAAAAAAGAGTAGAAGAAAACAAGAGACGTATAATGATACGATTTAATGTTTAGCCAACGTGGTTTATTGCTCACATTGTAAAACATGATATTTTACACATTATGATCGTGCACCTTTTAAGTTTTCTCTTCGCTGTAATGCTTATGACCGGCGCGTTTCGGTTGCGAGCTAAAAATATAGGAAGAACCTTGAAAATTGCCAAAACGTCCTACGCCTCGTTACCACAAAATTATTAATGTTCGAGTCTCGTTTGAAAATTCTACGTGCAATTAGATAGAATGTCTGGTTTCGTTGATCAACGAATGATTGGCCAAACGGTGAAAGTTCGGTGCCAGGATACCAGTCTAGTTTCATCGCAAACAACAATTAGTCGTTCTATTCAACTTGATGGAATTAAAGATTATAAAGCTCCATAAAACTCTCGATGATATGCCCGTCAATTATTTCTAAATCAATGATAATAAAAATAGACAAAATTGGAACAGGATCACTGTTCTTCGTTAAAAATTCAAGTAAGATGATTCGTATAGGGTTAAAATGGTAAGGATGAAAAAAACGCAGGAGTCTATAGAAAAAGGTATATATGATTGGTTTAGAAGCCTGGTGCACAGTCCGTTGTCATCGAGATTCGCGCCGCATCTATCAACGATCTCGGAATCACCGCTGGGTCTGCGACATTATTCGCCAACGCCATTAACAACGCACCGGAAGCGCGTCATCGATGTAGCGGATATCGACGTATCCACTCCGAGGATTCAGCACAGAGACAAGCATGCGACTAGCAACAGATTGCGGCGCGATAGGCCAACGATTAAGATCAGGTGTCAAGCCCTGAAGGACAATCCAGCACTGAGGGAACACAACGAACGCCATGAGAAAACCGTGGGGGAGTTGCTGGTGGAGAAATTCCTGATAAAGGAGAAAAAACTCGAGGATAACGAAGCGCCAATCAAATTGTATCATCAGGTTAGCCTCGAGAGGTCATCGGACCCAAGGACCATGCAGGATCTGCAAGCGATTCAAAGGACAGCGACGCGAAGGATGACCCGTCGGAGGTCCTCCGCAGACTTACACCTGGATCCCGAACAGTTGCAGAGGGAACTAGCGTATGCGCAGGTCCAGGCTGAAGTCTTGGATGACCTCGTAGCGCAGGAGCAGGCTCAGATACAGGACGAAGTACGAAAAGGGACTCTCGTGAAGAAGAGCACAGTGAAAAGATCGAGAACCGGATATTACGTGGAACCAAGTCACGTGGAGGAGGCCCTGAGGACTCAGGAGGAGGAAGCGGCCACAGCTGCAAGGGTCAGGAAGAATCTTAAGAAGACGAGGAAGAAGAAGAAATCCTTAGAGAAATCGACTATAAACCCGAGTGCCGAGGACCTCGCTGACAGCGTTTCGAGCGAGTCCAGCGAAATTTCCGTCAAGGTCGAAGAGGACGAACACAAAGAAACAGCTCTGAATGACGAAGGATCCGCGAAATCGCAAATGTTCAAGATCGAGGCGTCCAATAGTGCCGGAGATTTTTCCACTTTGTGGATAAACGCTGGCGGAGACTTGGAGGAACGTAAAAACAATGTGGACCAGTACAGAGAGAGTGTAAATCTTCCGGCACCGAAGAGGATAAACACCAAGAGTGGTAAGCAGAGGAAAGTGGAGTTCGGTCAGGAGGAATCCGAACCGGAAGCTGAGGTTGTTGTGTCCGTAAGGAAGGCCTACGTAAAGGACACGTCGAGGAACAGCGTGCATTTGACCTTGAAAGCGTCTCAGGAGGGGGAGAAGAAGAGGAAGACCAAGGAAGGGGTTGGGGCTGCGTCAAAGGATGACGCGAGGATACGAGGGAGGGAGAGGAAGGTAGGATTCGCCGGGAAGACTCAAGGACGATTCAAGATGGAGAAAAATATCAGCGAGGAAACGGAACCGGAAAAATCGGAAGATTCGCCGGATGTCTCGAAGAACCTGTTCAGCTTCGGGGAGAAGAAAGCAATGTCGGAGAACTCGAGTGCACTACCGGTGATAACCGAACCGCTGTCGGAGAGCTTGCCAAAAGTGTCTAAAATTAATGCGGATGAAAATAATGCCGTAGAAGAGCCAGAGCTTTCGTCGCTGGTCGAAGCGGCGGCGAATCTGGCAAACTCGGCGAAAACCGAGGGTGATGCGTCGGTATCGCAGCTGCCGCGAAAAATCCTGGGAAAAGGCGTGACCGTAACGAAGGCCAGGAGCTCGCAGGACGAGTTTGCAGGTAGCGAGGGCGATCGCGGGAAGGAAGTGGCCGCTTCGAGAAACGCGGAAGACTCGAGAAAAGTAATTCGTGCGGATGAAAATAATGCTGCAGAAGAGCCAGAGCTCTCGTCGGTGGTCGAAGGAACGGCGAGTCTGCCAAACTCGATGAAAGTCGAAACCGACTCGTCGGTATCACAGATTCCGCGAAAAATCCTGGGAAAAGGCGTGACCTTGACGAAAACCAAGAGCTCGAAGGAAGAATTAGCAGGTAGCGAGGGTAAATACCGGAAAGCGGCGGCTATTCCGAGGGACGCGGAAGACTCGAAGAAATTAGAGATCAAATTAGATGGGAATAAAAGAGGAAACTTGAAGAGCGATCCTGCAACTCGGGCTCTCAAAGGTCTCGGCAAGTGTTCAGATAAGGCGAAAGTAGGAACGGTGCCAGATGATACCGGGAGCGTGGTCGAAGGTACAAGTCCGGAAGTTAAAGAGTCGATCACACCCGATGAGACATCGGAGAGCGTCGGAAGCGCGTCGGAAGGTGTCAGGAGCGACACTGCGATCGGCCAACGGAAGAATTTGCAGAGCTTCAGATTATCCGAGGACAAGAGTGGCGTGGGTGTGACTGGTGGCACGTGTGTTGGAAATATTAATGTTAGCGATGCGTCCAAGACTGAATCCAAGAGTGTGATCGGTGCAGTCGAGAGAGCAGCTTTGGAGGAACCCGATTCTACTTTGGCGAGATCGGAGATTTCGGCTTCGAAGAATTCCAAGAGCGATGCAGGGAAAGATGGAAAATTGAAGAAAAAAGCTGCGGCTTTGCCAAAGTCAACTCGGTTGGACAAGGAAGGAGGGGGTACAGCAGTACAGTCGTCAAAGACGAAAGATTCCGGTAAACCGAAAGTGAAATCGGTTGATTCATCGATTGCGCAACGGAAGGAGGACTCTGCTGCTAAGACCTTGAAAAAAGTCACTGATTTGGAGCAGCCGAAGGACAAAACTGGAAAAGTAACAACGAAAGTCGAAACAGCACCTAGCAAGATGCCTATAATAAAAACAATGGAAACGGCGCCAATATTACCATGGCAGACTGACAAGAAGGATAAAGCTCTGGATGGATTGGAGAACACGATTTGTCGCAGCAGCTCCAGCGAGTCGATAGATTTCTGGAACGAGATTAAACCAGCTGATACTCCGAAAGTGTCGTCGACCGGGGCAACGGGAGCAAAGTCGTTAAAGACAGTGAAGGAGCCTAAGGAAAAAGTCGTTGATCTTAAAATAAGCATCCCGGCAACTTCGCCCAGTAATATTTCCGTAATCGAGGAGAAGGGGAAAAGTGCAGCGTTCCCGAGCAAGAACGCGGAAGACGACAGAAAGTTGGAAGACTCGGAGAGTCCAAGGACGCCAAACGCACAGGAGGAGTTGTTGAAAACATTGCAGGAGGAAATTGGTAAGGTAGCGGATAAGAAACGTCAGATCAGAGGGCAGACTCATATCAGTGGAACGGTGATCGAGAGGCGTCCGAGACGAAAGACGAAGGAGGAATCGCAGCAGGTGACGTCGACACCAACCGATTCGACGAAGAAAGAAAATTCCATTGATGCTTCTGATGTTGGACCGGAAATTCCTGCGGCAGTTCCGCTGCCAATAATAAATATAGTGGAGCCTCCAGGCTTACCAGAGGCTGAAGTAACTCTCCAGGAGGAGGAGGACGAGGGTCCGCGGACCCCGACCAACGAATGGGCGGATTCGATAGTTCCGAAAATTGCCAAATGGTCCAATCAGGAGGATTTGTCGTACGTGGATGAAGTGGAGAACGGCGGGACTCCATTAGCGTCTAACAGGGCGAGTGGCGTGGTCAGTGAAACTCCTAGTTTGCCCTCGAGCGGAAGCTCCAGTACGGTTTCCAGCGGTGCCTCGAGTACCGTGGCCAGTGCGGTTCAGAGCGCGGCTCCGAGTCCTCAGACGTCGAAGAAGAAACGAGTTGTGAAGAAGAAGGCTTCGACGACGAAGAAGAAGAAAAAGAAGAAGGAGGAAGAAAAGAATAGCAGTGTTTCCTCTACGAAGGAGAATAAGAAGGAGTCTTCGAAACAGCAACAGAATTCATCGACGGCAACGCTAAAACCTCCGGACAGCAAGTTCTCGCCTAGGTCCAGTCCCAGGAACTCTCCGAAGCAGAGACCGTTGGATCTTATTAAAATGTTTTATACTACACCTGCTCAATTGTTAACGGCCACACCGAGGGATCTTTCGAAGGTCAGGAGGGCCAAGATCAAGCGCAAGAAGCATCATAGAAACGAGTCTGTGAGCAGTGACAGTACCGGAAGTACCACTAGTAGTACAACCACAACCGGAAGTACGGATGGTAGCGGTACCTCTACTTGTACGGAGCTCGACGATGAAGCTGAGCACAAGAGGCTGGCCTCCACCAGGAGCAACGATTCTGGATTTGACGGATCACCAAGAATTTCCAGTACTTATACATTTCTATAATTATACACGTTTTTACTCCAACGTATGTTGTACATTTGCTAATTATAAAAGGTTTTACGCGCCCATTTGTTTTATCTCTGACGGATCACGCATCGATCTTCAGGGTCTTCTTCTGGTATGTAGAGCGGGATCGCCCATCACGACTATTCGTCTGTTCCCTTGAAACAATTAATTAAAACGTAATATCGATGTATAAATGTTTTTAACATTTTTGCAGATTGTTCCAAATGAAGCATGCTCCATTGAGTTTATGCAAGGGTCGCAGTAGTTGCACGCTTTGTTATTAATGTATTTATAATTAGACGTCCCCGTTTAAATAGTTAATATATAGAAATATTTGGCCATTGTAATAAAAGGGCGCCTAGTCGCTTGTACATGCCAAGGTCCTAAGCACCTTAATTGCTTCACACAAATATTGCTGCAAGCTTCTTAACAGTGCAGGCCACGTTCTAGCTTGTTTATTTTAAATTGTTTTATAGCTCTCGCCATTCTCGGCTGTGCATCATTTTTATATTTTCCTCTTTTCTTCTCAACCTTGATTTATTCCCTTTTTCCTGTTTTACTCGGTAAATTTCGCTGAATCGCTTTAAAAAATGTCCAATTCTTTCACTCTTATGACCTCGAAGCATTCTCACTAGCGATTCGACGACTTGTTTAGTGCATCGCGAACCTCCGGTGCCAGATTTACCAACAAAACGTGTATTCCTGCACACCGAATAATTTATTTGTTTCGAGAATCTTTTACTATCGGATTTTTGAAAAATCATCGCCACTTGTTTGTACATGATTCTCGACACCCCTTGGAACTGGGCCAAAAACAAATGAAAACACAGTGTTCTCTAACAACAAGGGAACCATCTACCGTGATCAAACCTGCGAGTCCATTTTGCGAAAAAATATTTTTGTTTATTATTGTAAGCAATAAGCGTTGCTTTATCGTGGTTTATACGAAAATGTGCAAATTCAGTCGTCGTAAACATTCGATTAACTATATAGTATTTAGCATTTAAAATTGGAGTTTAGCTTGGAGTGTTTTTCGTACTTGGTAATTGTACCACTAAACATTTATAGCTTTTATTCGCGATGCAAAATTTTGGAATATCGGTGAAGTTTCATTCAGAGTGCCAGAATAATCGCGGATGAAGAAACACGATCTACTCTTACGTCACAGCTCCACATCCAGTTTCGTTGCTCGGGGAAATGGAACATCACGTGTCTTCGTGGAAACGTCAATCGAGCTATTCCCCTTTCCTCTTCGGTCTGCATCTTTCGATGCTTTGAAGCAAACAGGGTCGTTGCCACAATGTCAACGACATTAAAATTTACTTATAAATCTGCTGTTTCATGTAAATATCCTCTACCTATTTACCAATTTACACCCAGTTCAAATTTACTTCCTGCACCACTATATAATAATTTACTTAATTATAAGATTCGCAAGAAACTTCAGGTGACATGAAACTTAAACAGTTTCTTTTCTTAAAAAATAAAATATTGGTACATCGAAGTGCGTCATTCAAGCTATGCCAATTTAACTTTTTCCCATATCATAAATTTTGTTCAAATAATTTCATAGATTGCGATATGGCATGCCACAAAAAATGCGAAAAACTAACAGGAAATTTATGCGGATTGAATCAAAAACTCGTAGCTGAAGCTTTGCAATCCTTGAAAAGAGGTAAGTGTAATTAACAATAAGTATTCTTTCGGCTGAGAACACTGTTGTAAAATATAATCGACTTTATTTTTCCCTATTTAAACCCAACTTTGTGACTGGTCTTATATCCTAGTTTTGAACAATTTCTGATTGGTATTGAACAAATTTAAAGGTTAAAATCATTTATACTCGAAATATTGACTTATTAAACAGCCAAACGGAACACTTGCGATGCACAGGTGGCTAAAATATAAAATAATATTTTTAACTTTTCTCAAATTTAATTTCTATACCTTTCAGGCTTGTACCATTTGATTGCAGGTCTTATCGTTACCTTCTGTTAGTAATAACTTATAATAATCTGACTGATTTTTATATACCTAAAGTAGAATCTGTTATAAAAAAATGGACAGAAATTGTTTCTTCACATACTTAAAAAAAAGATACATAACACATTTAATAGAGTGTCGTATATATATGTACGATAATGAATGTTTAAATTATGAGGAACTGTTGATGAATTAATGAAAAGAAAGAATTAATCGACCATGTGGTCTTGATACAAGTACACCTGTCCTTAATCGTGCAGTCTTTGACCAACCCTTCGGGCTACGATGGACCGGTAGCTCCCAGGTGAACGTCATCGAAGCCAGGTCTATTTTTGAAAAATGTCACACGGCCAAAAGTGCAACGAAGGCATTTTCACGTGCCACCGTCAGGGCGTACAATTGCAATTAATGCTAACCGAATTATATCGTTATCGACTGCATGTTCTTGTTTAACATAGCCTATACAAAATATTAAACTATAACTTTCCAATTACTTCAATGGAAACACTTAAAAAATCCTCAAACCTTATTATATATAACATTAGATAAAATCTAACAATTGCATACCGCTGTATCATCTTGTTAATGTAAAAAAATACAATAACCCTAATGCCAGAAATAAAGAAAATAGTTAATGTACAGCATACCGTCGGTTGAATGAGATATACAAAAAGCTAAAGATTACGAATTAACTAATTAATTTTTCATCAGCACCTTCCGCAGAAACTCAAAGAACGTCCGACCACTCGGATCAATTTCCAAGCGGACGATTAACCCCACCAGCTACCAATTTACCAAGATTCAAGAAATACTGTGTTATGGACTTCAATTTTCTCAAAGTAAGTTACTACCGGCTTGGTAAAGTTTGATTTACGCGCGCCAATCTACACGGTTTATTTCTGTCGCGGTTTAACGTTTCCCCCTCCCGAGATCGAATATCATAAGCGTCATAGAGAATAAAGGAGACGAGCTATAATTGATTTCCTCCTACCACCTCAATCAGACCCAACGATTCGACGACAAATCACGGGCGAATTGTTTCTCGGCTTCACGCTTTAATCACGTGTATATTTGCATCATGCGAGACCAATCGTCGATTGGCCAAACCAGCCAGAAAATTGTCGTTCGATTTTCAAGTTTATGACGAGAGAAATCTTACAATGTCAGTGTCGCGCGCTCTCGGTCGTTCGAACGAACGCTGCATTTTGGCACGAACGACAACTCCTTTCCCATCATCGAATAAATTCTTCTCAAATAAAAAAACTCGCAAGGATCGTTTCGCAATTTTGTATTAAATAACAGATCGTTATTGCATCGGTTCAATCATTTTTCCTAAGAACTAATCGCAAATAAGCTCCTGCTTAACTTATACTAAACTTAGTATCGAACCTCTACACAAATAGATCACCCGAACTAGCGCAGTGCAATACATTATTTTTAACACGTTGGATCTCTCTTATCTGGAGAGTTCCGCAGCGTCACGAAGATTCCGACTTCCAATTCGATTTGTCATTAAACTTGAGATACAGATCGATAGTTTTTCACTTTGGTTTTCCTCTTACAGACGCAAACTTCGATCCACTAGCTTTGACACGATCGAAACTGTTTAATTTTTGCTAAATCCTTTGCGAGACTTCGTTTATCGCAGTTTATTTTTAAACTACTGCACTTTAAGTAAACACTGGTCAACGAACCTGCGACAATAACAAGTCCTTTATTAAATTAAAAAATATAATTTTTAGCATTTTTTATAAAGCAATTTATTAAAATAATTTTCTTGTGCATTCTTAACGAACGAAATATCAACCAGCACACATTTTAGATATAACTAAACTTAAAATAGATTTAATGTTGAGACTGTTTCTGCGTGAAAAAAAATGACAAAAAATTTAATTGTGTATTCTGAAAAATATGAAAACGATAGAAAATGCAAGATCATTTTTTTAACATGACTTGACTTTTCATCCACATCAGTTTAGTGTATAGTCAAACCAAAAATAGGTCTATGAATAAAAATGTTTTTTGACATAAATTTCAAATGTTGACGATGGATGACGTTTCAGGTCCTGGGCAAAGGAAGTTTTGGTAAGGTACTATTGGCCGAATTGCGAGGTACCGAGTGCGTTTACGCGGTCAAGTGTTTGAAGAAAGACGTTGTATTAGAGGACGATGACGTGGAATGTACACTGATCGAGCGAAAAGTTCTCACATTGGCAACGAGACATCCCTACTTGTGCCATCTCTTCTGTACTTTTCAAACCGAGTCCCATCTGTTCTTCGTCATGGAGTACCTAAACGGTGGCGACCTTATGTTTCACATTCAAAAATCAGGACGCTTCCCGGAGCCACGCGCCAGATTCTACGCAGCCGAGATCTGGTCCGGACTGAATTTCCTCCACAAGAAGGGAATCGTCTACAGGGACCTGAAACTCGACAACGTACTTCTGGACTTTGACGGTCACATAAGAATTGCGGATTTCGGCATGTGCAAGCTTCAAATTTTTCTCGACAGAACCGCCGATACTTTCTGCGGTACTCCCGACTATATGGCACCGGAGGTACGTCCTTCGCAGATCTAAATGCAAACGGTCGAGTGCCAAGAAGTGACGATACATAATATATAGTATATATACCAACTTTTCTGGCTCCGTTTTAATTTCTACGCGAAAAACTCGTTTCTTGGCACTTTGCTCTCATTTTTCTATTAATTATATATAATATATATATATTTATATAAGGTTTACTAGAAAGAAACAATCGTACCATGGATGTAAAATTCTGTTTAACTTAAATTCGTAACCACAAAGGTTTCGATTTTTGGTATAGATATAACCTGCTCGAAGAGTTTTTCGAATTGCGCTCTGAAAAGTCTTTCGCAAAAAATTGTTATCTTTTCTAGTTATAAAGATAAGCAAAATTTTATTTCCATGGTCAGGTTTTTTCTATCTTTTGTGAATCCTGTATATATTAATTATTGTTTCTTTTTTTTATACACGTTTACAATCTGCTGTTTCTTTCTGACCACATGACAGATTATCAAGGGACAGAAGTACAATCAATCGGTCGACTGGTGGTCGTTCGGTGTTTTGTTGTACGAGATGCTGACGGGACAATCCCCGTTCTCCGGATGCGACGAGGATGAATTGTTCTGGAGCATTTGCAACGAGAGACCTTTCATTCCTCGTTACCTTAGTCAGGAATCCACCGACATTTTGGTACTTTTGTTGGAAAAGGATGCAGGGAAAAGACTACCTGGACACGAAATAGCCATGCATCCTTTCTTTCTAGTAAGTTTGTTTCAGACTATTTTTATCTTCTTTTGATTAGTTTAGTCATAATTGTTGTCCATTACAGTCTTTACCGTGGGATCGGTTGGAGAGAAGACAATTGGAACCCCCGTTCAAACCTGCCCTGGACCACACTTTGGACACGAGATATTTCGATACAGCGTTTACAGCTGAAAGACCTCGCTTAACGCCTGTACCCGAACAGATTCTCACGTCGATGGATCAGGGAGTTTTCCGAGGGTTCTCTTACACAAATCCAAATGCAACAGACTGATAGGAAACGTACGCTATATTTGCGACGATTATATTCTATTTTTTATTCCGACCTTTATTAAGATTTGCAACGCAGCAATTTTTTGTTTGAAAGCTGCGACAATTTTCAATCCATGCGATGGCTCGTACGTGGACCACGTCTGGAAGTAAAGCTAGGAATATCATTTCAGTTCGATGCACTTCTGTAATTGATAAAAATGTCATTTAGAAAATTTTAACACTTTTAGACAATGTTTATATTAACGGATTGATCATTTGACGAGCAAACGAATCATTTTGTATAAGCAATGGCGAATGTTAAAGCTATAATGAATGTTATTCAAGTTAACGTTTATTGTTACGTATGTTTATCTCCGAATGGAGTTGCGTTTAAGAAGCTTTAATTCAACCGAGGCGAAACTTTTTTGTACGAATCAAACATTGATTATTCAGCTTTTTTACGAGAAATAATACTCAGTAACGTAGAGTAATTATTCTCGATTCTCTAGTCCTTAGTCTGTTTTGTACGCTGATTTAAATCGAAACGAAGCAAAATGTATGCAATTTTCGTGTCGACGATCTATAATTTTTCAAAGGAGCAAAAACAACTTTGATTGATTGATATATTACATCACAATCTGAAATATAAATATTTATTTTATTCAATATAACAATAGGCGACTCTTATGAAAATTTGAACAAATTAATTGTTATTAAGATTGAATGCGTATATTCAACAGAAACTAATAATAATAGTGCCTAACAAATTTCTATATTTACAATTGGCCTTGCATCGAAGTCTTGATTTATGTATTTGATGACACAATTATGCTTACATTTCCCATGGAGCATCGTCAAATAAATAAATTATTCGAGCTAAAACTTATGCTACACTATGTTATTTATTGGAAGTTTTAATTTAACACAATTCTACACTTTATTTTCCATAGGATTCTCTTTTCAATTGCGCTGGTAGATAAAAAAAACTATATGTATATTTATTCTATAGAAAGCGTGTGAGTGAATGCGCGTGTGCGTGAGGAAGGAAATAACATGAAATTATATAATTACAGATTTTTATAACGTAGATTTATGAAGAAAAAGGAAAGGTGAAGAGGACATTGAAATGAATCACGCATTAAATTGATATGACCAAAAAGCTTAGTTTATATATATTTAATCAACCCATTCAGAAATTCGCACTGATATATTAGAACTTGGTGTGAATTCTTGCGTATACTAATTTAAGACTTATAAACGAGCAAACGTAATTGGAGGCACTGAAGAAGCATGCACGATGTCTCCACGGTGTGATGGAAATACATTTTCAAGAAACGTGTATAATATCACTACGCGCTCAGCGAGTTTTTTACATTTATTTAAGCTTCTGAGCCTAATCTAAGGTTATGAGCATATAAATATGGTTAATTTTATATTGGATTGTATACAATATTTATTAGAACATTATCAATACTTATGCAATATACTTTATATATTTAAATAGCAATATGATGATACAAAAAACAAGCGAGGAAACTGATGTACATAAGTCTTTAAATTGAAATTAATTAGAATAGAGGAGCAGTGTAGTCAAATGAATAGCGGCAAAAAGGATTAGGCTTGATCATTGGTAGATATTATGTCTTGTAAGAAATTTATTAATAGAAATAAGTAGCGACTTAATGATTGGTTTCCCCATGAAGATACCGATGAAGAGGGAGATTACAGTTCGAGTCTTTGAATTACTTTGCTTTGCTTACAGGATATTAATATACTTATTTTATTAAATTCACCGCGATAAAACGAGACTTTTTAGTATATTCCACGAACGCTTCCCTCGTTACTTCCGTGCTACTTTCTCTTCCTTCTTCCCGACTCTTTCTCCTTCCACCAAATTATATTTTTATCGTTGAATTTCTTTCATTTCTTATCCGCCCTACTCAGTGTGTGTGTGTGTGTGACTCCTTCCCCTCTTTTCTCTCTTCCTTTAGTAAGAATTTTTGTATTCATAAATTCTAGCAAGCACTTTCTCCCAACAAAAATAATATATATATATTTTTTTTATTTTATTTTAATCATAAATTAAATATTTTTTATATTGAGAATTATTTCTCAAATCTCGTCATAACTCTTATTTTCTGTTTCCCTACATTTTCACGTTCCAAATTAATCATTTGCCTGCAGACGTTTAACTAGTACATATATATCTATTCTTCTACTGAAAAGTGTGTCCTGGATATCTTTCTAAAAATTTATTTGTTTTTATTATTTCTATTCCTTAGTGGTTTACATTTAAAAATTTAAATGTTTTGGTAAATTTGCTGGAATTCTCTTCTCCCTAAAAATCAACGAAAATAATATATATATATATATATATATATAATTTTGACTGACTTTTTGGAGGAGGAGAAACCCAGCAAATTTACTCTTGTTTTGTTTTGCTTTATTCTATATCTCGTTTGTTTTTTCGGTCAATTTTCAGCTACATGTTTCATCTTCATTGGAATTTTTTTCTGAGATCACACGAGGGCTCTATGGATTCGTCCGTCCTCATCGACTTTCCTTCTTTCAGGCGCGATCTTTCTTCGTCAAGGAGGAACACTTGGCCGTACGCGCAGACTACGCGCTAACTTTAGACTTTGGACCAGCGACGAATTGGCAAAGCGCAAGCTTAACCGACTACACTCGTACTGCAAGAAGAGTGACGGCCCGTGTCGCGGGATTTCAAAAAAATAGAAAGCTCTTTCCTTAAGTATCCCGAAAAAATTGGCTAAAAAGAGTGGAAGACAAAAATAACAAAAGGCTTAACAATCGCTTCAATTAATACATAGTTTGTTTAAATTCGACCAATTAAATGATTGAATACTCATAGAAATGAAGCATATTATGTAATTGGATCGTGCAATTAATAACGAGGAGAGAGAAGAAGGATTATTGGGGGAATATCGAAGGCTCCGTTGATACAGGAGAAAAAGCATAGGCTGACTAATCGTTTAATTGATAGAATTAGCGTCGTTGAGAAGGAGCAAGTGTTATAGGTCTGTGCACGAATTGTCAGAGGGCAGAGAAATAAATTAACCGAGATAATCGTTATACGAGGACCGATTGGTGTCTGAAATTGGCAGAGAGGCAGACCTACATGGTATCTTACTAAAATTGGAAGAAAAAGAAAAGTCGATTTCGTCCACGCAGTTAGACACGCGCGTTTCCACTCTTACCATTACATATATATATATGTATATATATATATATATATATATATACACACGCGCGCTTGCCCTCTTAGAGAGGATGTCGAAAATCATTCTATTTCCGTTATGCGACCAGAAATGCCCATAGACAATACTTTAACCCACGTGAGTAAATAATCTCTGAATGTGAAATGTCGTGCTTTGCTCAAAGGAAACCTCGCTTGTCACACGGAAAACATTTGCATCCCAGGCTTTTATTAATTCATTGAAATAAACTAACATAATAGGGTAAAGATAAATGGGAAAGAAAATGTAAGGTTAGAGAGGCGAGAAATAAATATTTTTCAAAGGTTTTTAGGGTTAAAGGAGATCGTAATGTATATGGAGAAAAAAGGAGTAGGCAAAAAATTAAATGGTAGTTGGAAGAGATAGAGATAGACTGTAGGGAGGGTGAGAGAGAGGTTATCGGTCAATGGACCGTGAATCCGCAAGGGAAGAAGCGAAGAGTTGGCTGAGCTGGTCCTATCCTTTGGGCGCATCTCCCAAACGACGTAGTGTGTGTGTGTGTGTGTGTGTGTGAAAGAGAGAGAGAGAGAGAGAGAGAGTTGTGCGTATCTTAAGACACAAACGTTAGCAAAGATCAGACGCTCGCATCAGACTCAGCCGTTTGGTCGTTTAGCGAGAAGTGGAACTTGTTGCGGCGCAACATCACGACGACGGTAAAACGACGTATTCAGGGCCGCTGCAACAAACTCAATACGATCGACCATGACCATATCTCATTTTATCCCCTTTAAAAATTGCACGCTTCTTTTGATTCTTCCAATTAAATCTATAATGACAATCATATAATTTTTTACCGTACAAATCATTCGTTGACACCTGAACTTCCATGCGTAGGGGATGGAGGCATTTTAAGGAATCAGCGGAACTTGAAAGGCGAGTAGACGGCGAGTGGGAGGGATGAGAGAGGGAAGCGAGGGCGTTTGGGATAAAAATAGATTTCCGCGTGTAATGGACGATGCGGCCCTACATAGGAGCTATTTTTAAGCGACGGTATCCCGAGTGATGATGATGATGCCGCCCCGTTCAGCAGTTCAGTCCGGTGGAGTTGCGTCCCCTAAGAGCAAGAAGAAGGGGCACCGCCGCGCGGAGGAGTCGGGACGTGAGACGAGAGACGAGAGACTCTGTGAGAAACTGAAACAGTCGAGTTGAAAGTAAGACGATCGCTCTCGCCTCTCCATCCTCCATCTCCGTTCAGTTTGCTGCCGCAGACTGCAGCACTGCAGCGTCTGCAGCTGCAACCGGAAACAAAGCAACTGCCGGTACGCCGCCAACAGTCACGGTGCCCGTGATACGTCGATCTATCGCCACTCGGAAACAGAACGCGCGCCCCTTACGCGACAAATAGCAACGCCAACGTCCAAATAAACTCAAAATCTGTGTCAACCACGCGTCCGTCTCACCCAGAAGCCCGAAATCACCTCGATAAACCGGCTGCCAAATAACATAACCCCCTCCTTTACGATACCGCTCATCCCACCTCTTAATCCTTTCCCTATTCTCCTCCACTTTCTTTCTCCTTCGCAAAACTATCTACCTAAAAGCAGTTCTGAAAAGCAGCTGGATATACCCCAGTGTATGTAAACAGAAAAATCTCCAAACCGGTTTGAACATGTGTTGCGAAGAAGTGAACACGTGAATTCTCTCGTGACTTTGTTATCATTTTCACTGGGAAGAAGCTACGTTTTCGAGAATGTTGATTTCCAGAGAGACGCCAGTGGCGATGGATGCAAATCTCGAAAGAACTCTCTATCTAGTCGAGAGTTGTTGTTGCGCTCGGATGTATTTATAACCGGCGCCGTCGGCTGGAATATACGATACACTTTTGAAAGCCATTTTGAAGAAACAACAACAAAAATAACTTTCAACAGACTTGGCCTTTAGATACCGATACTCAGAAGTCGAGCACCTGCGATGCTCAAAAGCGGTCGGTTTTTATTGACACTCAGCAAAGTGCGCTGAATTAAACTCTCCAACAGTTGCGAGACTGGATCATTCTCTATTGGTTATTGTTCGTGCCAACTAAGAGTGCAACGTACGCTCAAGTGGGGATTTGTCGAGTCAACGTTATACAAAAGTTAATTATTGAATGTTAAAGAATGAACGAATAGAGAGAATTGTGGGAAATTGAGGATAAAATGCTAGTGGCTTGAGAGAAAAGGTGGGAAGGCGTGTCATTGGTATATTGTTTAAGCAGGTTCGAGGTAAACAGAGGTATGTTTAGCTCATTGAGATTGGCGACTATGCGCTCGCATAAGAGCCGGGCCAGACCAGGAAGCGTGGCCACGTCGGCGAGTTCCGACTCCACCAGGATAGACGATGCATCGTCGCAACAGTATCACCCGCCAAGCTTCTTGCTTCTCGATGACATCGAAAACAATCCAGCTCCTTCAAGCGTCTCCTCGAAAGTTGCGCAAGTATGGATTTCATTGACCGAACTCTTAACACTACCCCTCTTCATATATTGTAGTATAAGAAATAATGTAAATGTAATATATGAGATACATGATGTATTCCGGAGCGTTTGGCCGTTAACGCGAGATGTGAACCGCTATCCGACAATAAACATTATCGGACACGTTAAGAATGGATTTAATTCGAATCGGACGGACGAGTAAGTGTGGCAAGAAGGTTGAGAGAGCAGTCTAACGGTTAGACAATGCCTTATACGCTTTGATCCTTGTTAAAATAAAATTAATTTTCAAAAGTAAAAGGGAGCTCTGCTACCATTAAAAGCTTAATATACCACAATATGTAGTATCAAAAGACTTCGACTTGTCAAATTGATCCTGGGAATGTTCCTATCCCTCTATAGGTTATTTCTATTAGCTTCCCTAATCAATAATTATCATTTTGACGGTTTAATAGGTAAGAGTCGAGCGAGAAGCTGGTAGTTTAGGTGTGACTTTGAGAGGAGGAGTGGCAAGAGCTTTGGTGGTGACTGGAGTGAAAGCTGATGGACCGGCAGCAAGAGAGGGTCGTGTCAGACCCGGTGATAGACTTCTCGCTGTTGACGATACGGAGCTTCGGGGGTTAACTTTATCCGAGGCACAGCGAGCACTTCGTAGAAGTTCCGATGCTCCGGTGGCATCCCTTACGATCGAGTACGACGTCGCTAATATGGAGGAAGCTCGTGCTGCTACTTCCGGCCCGCTTCTTGTACAATTAGAACGCGGTCTTTCCGGTAAATGCTTTACCCCAGTCCCAACACCTTTACCGATTTTATTCAATTTTATAGTAAAATATTTTATTAATAATTAAATGAAGCCGTTCTTTTTTTTTGACGACTTATAATTATTTTTAACCTTTCTTCAACGCTGTAAAAACGTAATTTGTAATTATAACAATTAAAACCGTTCTTCAACGATTCTTTATTAATACTGTTTACTGTAAATATATTCTGGGCTCCTAGTTCAGTCCTTTAGAGAAGCATAATATGTTAAATAGAAAATACGGGATAGAAGTTTTAGGAGTATTCGCTGTGTGCATACCAAACAAATATAAGGAAGTAAGACTGTGTGGCTGTATACATGAATGAGGAAATCAAAGAAAAAATGACAAAACTCATCCATAGGTAATAGTGCCTAAAGTATCCATAAATATCATTACAATTCTTATCTTAAAATCACAATGTTAATATGCATGAAGCGAATACATACGTTAATAACGCTATTAATTAATAAAATGTTTATGAATAAGCCATGTTTTTACGTTTCATTAATGTTTATAAAATGTAAATTTAGACTTCATTGAAATTGTGTTTTAAACTTTATTTAAATATCGAAAGGTCTCGTAAAAATAATTATAAAATAATTTTTGAACGTTGTTTTCAATATTTCTTATCATGTTATTTCAACATGTAATACTACAAATTACCAACTATAATTAAATTTTGTTCTATAGCTATTAAACTAACATTAAAAAAAACAATCATTTATGAGCTTTAAGATATTGATTTAATACGTAAAAGAGAATTATAATAAACCAGCAGTATTTCTTAACTGATATTTGAGCCACCAATTGGTTAATTCCGAAGGATAATTTGTAATTAATTTCTAAAAGTAAAAAAGTGAATATTATTACTCTGAATTTCAGGAGAACTAGGGCTGACTGTGAGGGAAACGTCGAATGGAGTTTACATAGAGAGTTTAAGACCAGCCAGCACAGCTGATCGTTGCGGGGCTTTACAGCCCGGAGACAAACTCCTAGCAGTTGATGAGACACCAGTCCAGGATGCGGTATTCGCAGCGAAGCTATTGAGAAATGCCGCAGACAACTGCAGGATCGCACGGCTTCAAATTTTGCCCAGACCGCCGAGTGCATCATCCAGAACAGTGAAGAGAAGAGCACAGCCTCAAGTAGGATCAAATATCTGTACAATTTACATGGTGCATAACTTTTGATATAGACATTATTTTTAACATGGATGGTTTTGAAAATTTCAAGTGAAAACTTACTATATGTATAAAATTCCTACAATATATACGGTTGTCCGTCGCCGATTAAAAGCGAGCAATACCAACAGCTATCACCATGCAAATTCAAGTAATTATTCACTACGAGTTATTCATGCGATAGAAAAAGCTAATTTTTCTATTTATTTAGACTAAATTAAAAATTTATTTATTTCAACGACGCGACCTAACGAAACAGAAAAACGTGTTATAACAATTGTACACTTGTAATTCTTCATTGAATCAATGGGTGGAATTAAGTCTATCGAAGCGTTTATACTGTATTAAATAAATATTTTAAAAAAGAATTTGACTGTAAGATATTATTCTTGTGGCAATTTAATTTTAGGCACAGCAGAGCTCAAATCAGACACTGCAAGCAAAAGAGAGCTTAACTGTCGTCTTAAGGCCCGATCATCGAGGATTCGGACTTGCCCTGAAACCAGCGGACGACTTGGTTAATTACGTCGTAAGCTTGTTGGAAGCTGGTGGACCGGCTGAACGAAGCGGAGTGTTACTACCAGGTGACAAAGTAATCGCGATAAACCGCAGAATTCTTCGTGATCTTCCAATGACGGACGTCGCTGCAATCTTGGAATCTTCTCAAGTGGTAAACAAAACTAAAACTCTATAAAGCTGCAGCACAGTTTCTGAATATGTTATAACGGCAAAATTGATTTTATCCTTTCACGATGAAAATAATTTGACCTTTTTTTCTCAGATTGAATTAGTAACGGAGTACAGAGTCGGTGGGGCAGTAGTACCAAGCTCCGGTGTCTTCACTGTTAGAGTAGCGAGACCACTCGGAGGTCAGCCAGACCTTGGTCTGACGGTGAACGAGGAACTAATCATCGCAGAAGTCCGTAGAGGCTCGTTGGCTTACAGAACTGGAAGTTTAGCTCCTGGCGACAGGTTATTGGCAATAGACGGACAGAAACTTGATCCTGGAGACTTGAGACAAGCTGCTCAATTGCTACACAGACCTGGCACTTCGGTTGTTGCCTTAACTGTTAGGAAACCGGATCCAAATATGGACACGAGGTACTGAAATCAATGCCCCATCTGCCCTTCAATTTCCTTTTTACTAGCTATAAAATTGATCATGTTTAAATCTGTGTGTTTTGCTGATGTAGAGACTCTAGTATAGGAAGTGATACAGTTCAATCGCAATATCCAAATGGTATTTTACGATCTGCCAGAGAAAGTTTACCCAGCGTGGATAGCGCAGTAGATTCTTGGGGCGAATTGTGTGAAAACAGTGGAGCAGCACCGGAAATATTACGACTTTGGGAAACTGCTTCCATAGATAGTGGACAATTAGATTTGTCTATGCCGCCATATCCTGGGTACGTATTTACATTTCGATAACGCACGAACGAAGATTTATCATTTGGATATCTCGTTACAGATCGCAAGAGCGCACCCAATCGGAGAACAGACCTCAACAGATCGTTCACGTAATGTTGCATAAGGATCCAGTTTACGAAGATTTTGGATTTTCGGTATCGGATGGTTTATACGAACGTGGCGTTTACATTAATCGTTTGAGACCCGGTGGTCCTTGCGATGGTGTACTCAGACCATACGATAGAATCCTCAGAGTAAACGACGCTAGTACCGAGGAATATGACTGTTGTTTGGCTGTACCCCTTATCGCAGCTGCAGGAACTCGTTTAGATCTAACAGTGGCCAGGCCATTATCACCCCAAACACTCACCAAATCTCTGTAGATTTTCTTATGCTACGTTCAATGCTGTCACTTTTATATAAAATAGTTCTTCAATTAAACACAAGCTTCAAGTATATTTTTGTACACATACGTTTATTTATAAAAATAAATGTATAGTAGATTGCTTTTGCCTAAAACATTTTTACCGTCAGATCACTCACTCATTCACCTTGTATACATACACTTTATTTATACATTATACGCACGCCTGAGCATTTGTGTACATCGCTAATATTGCAAATGTACTTATAATTAATTAATATATTAGGTAGTAAAAATTGAACTTTCTCTTTTCTCGCGGATTATTCTTTTTTAATTATCTTAAGTTTTGCGCTTTACATCTTCACATTCACTTAATGATTTAAACAACTTAACAGTTCAGTTAAATACTTTACAAAATCCCTAACTGTCTATCCTGACCATAATTTAAGTTTAACAGGAATGTCGAATAATTGAGTCGATTATACTATTTGATGCCAATTGTACCAGCAATCGGCTAATTTAAAAATTACTTTACATTTCAATTAAAGGGTCAGACCTTTCCTGAAGGATATATTTATGAGTGAAGAATTTTACATTAAAAAGATTTTGTAAAAATGCCATGATTGCATCTATCGATTGGAAAACTGTGGATTATATTTTGTGCCAAATTGCATTATATTAATAGTTCAGTCACCATATGAGTTCTTTCATTTGCATATAATAAAATAGAATAGAAAAAATTCATATGGCGGTAACGTCATAAATATATTTTTACAAATAGGCTAGACTGAATAATATTGCTGCCGATTTTTAACCCCGCCATTCAGCATAAAGGAACTGTTTACACCATTATGAGTTGAAGTATAATACTTAGGTATAATCGTTTCTTGCTCTTTCTCTTTCCTCTGATCATATTTGGCTTTGTTATAACACAAGACTCCAAAAATGGCTAACGTCATTCCAAGAATATTTACCCATGTAACTGGATTACCTAGTACCAATAACGTCACGGCAATGACAAATATGCGTTTGCTAGCATTAGCTACAGCATATGTTAAAGGCGTTGCTATTGAGAGAACTGAGAATGCTACAATATTCTGAAGCCAGTTCAGTATTCCATCAAAAATTAATAATCCTATTATATTTGAATCTATTTCAGCAGACGTTTCTGCAATAGGATCATATATCAACTTTGGCAATTCATATAATAGCCATATAGGTAAAAACATAAACAAAGCCAATCGCCCTAATAAAAGTAATAGTCTTAAGTGATGAACTCCTGTGTCGTGCAATACCTACAAACAAATCATAAACTATTATATTTACATTTAAATAAAAGCGTTATTAACTCCTTCGCAGTGTAAAGCAGCTATAGTCCCGAATTAAAAATTAACGATTTTATATCGATTTTGTATTAGAAATATGACTTGAGAATGTTAAAATTCTCAATGGCCAATTTAATACGATGGATACTAAATGGGAAAATTTGTTGAATTATACAATTCCACTCTTTGCTAAGCCTAGAGCCACACATCGCGGACGTGTGACGGATTTTAATTCTTCAGTTTTATTCTTTATCATTTTAACCAATATATTTTGTTTTTCATTATTTTTTTCAATAATCTTAGATGTCATTAGGCAACAACTAAATTTTCCATTTACTTATGTTTATATTATATGGTTAATTAAATTGGAGTACTTCATAATATTACTTACAAAAATTTCTAAAAATGCGTAAAAAATTAATGTAATATTACATGAAAATCTGAATGTCAAATATATATATTTGACTTTAGCTTTCCATAAAATATAAATATACTGTGCAGTATATTAAAATTTTTAGAAAACAAAATTTACACGCAGGTGGTATAAAATTGTTCTCTTACTACACTGTGAAAGAGTTAATAGATCTGTCTTTAGGGTGGACCTTGGTATAAATGGTTCATAATTAATGTGCTTTTGACAATAATTTTAGTCAAGGTAGGAATGACTAGAAATTATTATAATTTGTAGGCACATTAATACAATACATTTGAATTGGAACAAATTATTTTTAGAGCCAAAATATCTATAAGAATGTTGAAAAACATAGGTGAGTGGTGAGATGTCACAACTCAAAATGCCAAATGGTGTACACATTAGAGCCACATAGTGTTGCCTGAAACAAAAAAATTTATATAGGTCTTAAAGATAATGGTCTTAATTTGTAATTGAACCTCAGAAATATAAAAAAAATATAAAATGTCATAAACCAATTTAAAAATACTTTTTCTGAAGAAACATTTTCTCTTATTGTTTAAGTAATTTATTATATAAATATTCAACAATAAATTATGGGCATTATCTGGAAGACTCAATTTATTTTTCCATTTCACACCTCTCTGATTTATTGACTCTTGGATATTCATTTATCCTTTTCAGCATTTACTTATACTTCTTGGCTCTAAAGAATTATTTTGTCCACTTCAAATGTAGTATAATGTATTCACAAACTATTATAAATTATAGTCATTACTGACTTGTCAAAAATAACTTAATTTTTAAGCATTAACGCTAAGGGATTGATCATAAATCTTTTTACACATAAATTCTTATTTAAATGAACCTATCACATATGCTTATGAAATTAGTTAAAACCTATGATTGATATATCTGACATGATATTTTATGTAAAAAACTGCCTGATCAACCCCTAGATCCTCCCTTAAACATTAGTTACCTTTTTGGAGTATATATGCTGCAAAGAAAGGGCCATAGTTGATGTCAGAGCACTCAAAAGACCAATCATATTAAAGCTAAGCTCTGTTAAAGTTGCAATTGCAACTCCAGTCACAATTGGTACTATACTAAGGTAGACCTTCATTGTCTGCTTCTCCTTCAATATTACCCTTGATAAAACCACAGTAAAGAGGGGCATTGTAGCCTTTACTGGGACAGAGCCAAATTTTAGTTAATATATGAAAATGATAAAAATAAAACATGACATTACTTATGTAAGCTTAAAATAGAAAACTTGGATCATTTAATATATTTTTCAAAAATTGTTTAAACTAGAATAAGAAAATTTTCAAGAAATTTAAAAACATTACTTTTTATTAGTTTTACCCAAACATAAATTATGTAATTTATAAATATTAATTAAAATTAGATTAAGACGGTATTTAAAAAAAAATTATAGAATTATGAAGCCATGTATAATTGAAGAGTATACACGTGGATTTTAAAAAATACATAGGTGTTATACATACCAGTGTGTGCATAGGAAACAGGTACCTTCCAAATGCTGACGTGGCTAAATACAGTGGCTATAAATTTGCCCAGGGCTAAAGGGACGAGTAGTCTCATGTAATAGCCCCATGATATATTCGATGTATATTTTCGGACACCCCATAAATTAAAAAACGGTCCAGAGTAGATTGTTATTGAGGTTAACTGTACCATTGTCACTGACAACGGATAAGGGAATTGTGACAGTAACTTTTTGCCGACAACATTACTGCTGCTGGAAATAATATACCACAGCAAGCAAAGGAATAATAATGTTACAACTTCACGGCTATTCCGCCTATCGTTCATGATCACGCGAACGATTGAAGCAGATTTTCCTTAACGTCACGTCACCCGTCACCCGAGTCACCCAAGTCCCAACAGCACGCTCCACGGCTCCACTCCAACCTCAATTCCATACAGTCCACACCAACACATACATATGTATGTACTACACTGACCACACCGTCCACACCCACTACACACTAGGCACGCAAAACAAATTACACACATACCGTCTTCTACCAGACTGTATACCAGACTAAAGCCTACGGCACACTATGCTGGATTTCGTGCTAGAATGCTTGCTAGATTTGTGAGGACCAATGAGATTATTATATTTAATTCACAACTGAATCATCATTGGTCTTCACAATTCTAGCAAGCATTCTAGCACGAAATCCAGCATAGTGTGCCGTAGGCTTAACTAAGACCAGCCAGCTATCTGATGCTGATACTTAAACAAGAGAGAACCTTTGCTTTTTTCTTCATCAAGTGGTATCAAGTGCACACGTTTTCCACCACTTTAGGGCCCCAGTTTTCCCATCTATTTGTAAACATCTTGGTAATTTTTTCCGTTTAGTAAAGCTTGAAATTTAATAAAAGTTACTACAGTTTACAATATTTATATCAAACGTGTAAATTTATCAATAGGGACAATAGGTAGAAAAATTAATCTACTACAGTTTCTGTGTGTGTGTGTGTGCTGGTCCTTCCCCATAATGTTTTGGGTTTCTGTTATTTCCATTGAAGGAACAAGGGTTTATATCCATATTTATAATCGAATTAGGGGGTAATGTTGGTCTTAAAACCGACCATACCTTTTCGAACTTCTTTCGATCTATTTAACCCTTCAATGGAAAAATCTAACTGTCCAAATGATATTTCAGAATTTTTAGATAGGCTGACGACAAACGATACGACCCATACAACCAAATGATAACAAGCATAACAAAGTAAAAATACAGAGTGAAGTTAGCCGAATTTCCGTTTCCCGTTATTACCACAAAGCACTGCTGCTCGCTGTAGCGGCGCGACGTGGCGCGGCGTAGCACTGCTGAGTGCGAATGTATACGAACCGCCTCAACTTCCTGATTCCTGAACGCACTCTTCTTATCTTGTTTTGTTGCAGTCAGTTCAGGTTGGTTCAACTCAGACGTTCACACTACTTCAGTCATATGTATGTACATAGTTACATACATACGATTTCACTTGTGTTGTCGCTCGTCGCTAGCGACAAATGGTCACGTGGGACAAAGTATACACTTTCTCCTTATATATTCTGTCGCTAGCGACACTGAAATAAAGTTGGATTTATCCAACTTTTCAGCGATATCGCTAGTATCGGCTGTATCGCTGCTCGTACATATATGTATTCAACGCAACGGAACAGGCGGATCGTGTGAATTTTAAATTTGAAAAATGGATGGAAATTCAAATTGAAAATATATTTGTCACATTTATAGCAAGCCGATACATATGAAGCTAAAAAATAATATAATGAATAATTATTGTAATTAATATATAAAAAACGTTGAATATAATTAACCCAAAAAACAGGCTTTGCTTGTAAAATAATACGGCATATATACAGAGCGAAGCTATTATACCACCCTAGAATATAGATGCAGAAAGACGAGTATCTCTTTAATTATAAAAGATATTCAATTTGTGCATAGGACCTTCTCGAATTCTCTTGTTATTTGCTTTCGCAAAGGTCATATATAAAAATTGAATATCTCTTATAGTAAAAAAGATATGCATCTTTTTCTACTAATGTTTTGGAGCGGTTTAAGTTCCTCACCCTGTATAGATTTCTTACTAAAAACAGAATCTTAAATTGTAACATTTTTATTACAAAATAAATTCAATTAAGTTTTATTATGAGTAACACGTAGCAACAATGAATTTTACTAATAAAATTATCAAACTAGGGATAATCATAACTTTACTAATGTAAATTATTATTTTCTGATATATGAACTATATAATTTTCATCCTCTCATGCTATATAGGAAAATGAAGGAAATATTTTCATAACAAGGATTTAAGAAAACACATTCATTTCAAATATATATGAAACCTTTATTAATTCCTCATTCAATATATGTGCATACCTCATAACTTTTGATTATTATTTTAATATTCACAATTTTTTTATACATATGCAAATTAAATTCAAATATCATACACCATAACACGACACCACACTCACCACAGTCACTACACCTAAGAAATCATTGCTGCTAGCGATTACCCGTTTCCTTCGTTCCTACATTCAGAACCCGCCCAGAATATGTCGCTGCTAGCAACGAGCGACAAATGAAAACATAGGAGAGATAAACTGCATATTCTGTCGCTAGTGTCCATCTTGGATTGCATATACTATATCATCTTATATTTATCGCTAGCGACGAGCGACAAGTGAAATCGTACCTTTAAGGTACATTACAGTGGTAGAGGGTAAAGTGCCATAAAATTTTATAGTTACTTTCTAGGGATGGAGCTTTCGATGAGTAGACTATATTATAATGTATTTTGTGCGCATGCGTGCGAGTACAAGAAACTTACGAACACAAGTAATCCAAAAATGTTTTCATGTAAATGTGTGTGCATTGATACTTACAGCTGAAATTAAAAGATTATAATAAGTAATATAGAAAGTTTGAGGCATAAAAGAATTAAAAGTATAATAACCATCTCTGTAAGAAAACCAAAGAGAAATGGCCTGTCATTCACTATACATATTGATGCCATATGGCATATGCACAAAGAATATAACAAAAATACTTTTAGATAAGTATATCTTTTGTATATAATAAGTGCATATTCAAGAATAAATCTTTTGTATGCTTTGTGGATGTATTTTGTTTATTTTACAGATTTAATCATTTATTTATTGTAAGCCATCTTCAATTTTTTATTGATCTGAAGTTTACATAGAATGGAAATCTCCCACAGAATAATTTCCATACCCTTCGACAAAGAGTGAAAGATCAACTTAGTAATTTTTGACACATTGTCTAACAATAGCATGTTATATATTGTGTTTATATGCTTGATTAACACTAATACTTTACATATCGAAGTACTCTTGACTATTTAATTAGAAAAATTTCATCATACAGTCTTAGGTCTAGTTGAGATAGTGTCTTTAATAGGTCTGTTGATTTGATATTATTTGTAATATTCTAATGTATTTTTCATATTATTATTATATGTCGAGTTTCGAAGCTGCAATTAAGATCCTCAATAATGTGTGGTATCTATGCTATTATTGTAATATGTATAGTTTGCTACGACTTTATATCTTCAACAATAACACAGACCTGGAAAATTGAATTTTCTCAGTTTCAAGAATGGACGGGAAGGAGGGGGGGGGGGGGGGCAATTCTTCAATTTTTTTTACTGAATATGAATGTGGCTTTGAAATTTCTCTATCACATCAGGTGTTTTGAAATATCAGTTAAATGGCTGAAAAACGGCTGTTTTCCTCAGTTTATGATTTTTATTTTAGAGAACAAATTTTCTTTTTGTAAATTACCACTATTGCATCGCATCCTGCTAGTATAATAAGTTTTGAAAATGGATTTTAAAGCTAACGAATAATACTATATGGTTTAATTGTGGAATTTAAACAAAATTCGTTCTCTGAAGTAAAATAATGAAAATGGCGAAAAAAGCCATTTTGTACTATTTAAGCTAAAAATTAAAAAAAAATCTGATGTACTGGAGTAATTTCAAAATCAGGTTCGTTTACAACACAATAAGATCAACAAGAATCGTCTCCGACCATTTTTAAAAATGAGGAAAATGAGATTTGGCACGTCTGTGTAAATATTTATTAAAATAAAGTGTATTAATTACTTTTCATATTATAAAAAAGAGGAATATAAAAAGCAACTTTAAAATACAATAAGTAACAGCTATAACACTAGTGAGATTAGACTGTTAAAATCTGGGTGTAGATAAGTGATGCTGAAATTATAAGGTTCTCAAAGGCGAGTGTTTAGAAAGGCTATAACTATTATTCTTCATCAAAAATATCTTCAGCTTTAGTGTAGAAAACATTAAAATTGTGTAATATGAAAAGGGGAATTTGTAAACGATTATATGGTATCATAAAAAATAATAGTAAAGCATTACGTAATTTATGAAAAAAAAATTATTTTATTGAAGACGAAGAAACACTAAAAAAGGAATACAAATATTTGTTTAAACATGCATACAAGTTTTACCTATTTATGAGTTCGCTCCTTAGTAAAGGATAATATTAAACACGTCAATGTATCCACTAAATTGTGTAGACATGCATAATCAAAATGTGTTTGTATGTTTTCTGAATAAGTTTAATTTAATTTCAATAAAAAATAAGAATAGTTTGCATTTCAAAACTATTATACAGTCAACATTTTGTAACTGAAAGAAAAAATATATGATTTCATAATCTCCAAATTAACCTCATACAGTACATAAATGTTTAAGGAAGGATGAACATTACTATATCATATTATTTTATAGTTGATGAGACGGTAGAGGGCATGTGCTGCATAATATAAACTACTCACCCAAAGTTCCTTAATTTTGCTATAGGAAAATATTATGGCACTTTACCCTCTACCCATTACAGTAATCGCCAGGTATGGCTTTCCCATAATTTTTCGATGCTTTTAGGAATCGCATTAAAAAGACCAGCGCTTTTACTTCGCGCACTTAACTCACTCGCTTGCTTCGTTCGTATGTATATACTACAACTATAAATTGAATCGTGTGTGCTTTCAGCTATAGTGTATAGTAATCATTTTCCATGTTAAATTACAGAGTGAAGCTAGCTGAACCACACACGATTCAATTTTCCACTGAATTCCCACTGTGCACTACATACACCATAGGAAATTGATTCGGCGACCTTTCAGTTAACTTCACTTCGTACTTTCTCTACGAATTTCAAAGACGGCGATCAATTTTCCACAGTGTCTATACACTATTAAAAAAACTTATAAAAAACTTCGCCTGAGCTCGGTAAATTTCGTTATACACGTCAGATGTAAGCGGGAACTATAAATAGTATAAATGCAGACATTTGTTTAACAGAACATCATTTATTATAACATGCAGATATCTTAAAATATTTATTAACTACATTTTTTATTGTAAATTAATTGCAAAACAGTATATATAATGACGATATTCACTTACAAAAGAATTATTTTTAAACGGCACTACGCGACACGAATTTTTTAAATGTCACTACACGGCGTGGAATTTTTAAACGCGCATTCATTTTAGAATAAGATCGTCTAATGTATAACAAATATTATTTTATTAAACTGTAGTGAGTTCATTTTATAGTTCATTTAACTTCAAAATAAAATGATGAGAATTATGGGTTAAGAGAGTCCTTGAGTCTTCTACTTTTAATCGTGCAAGCACTAAACACGCACACGCGTGTGCTGCACACTGATACTTTTTACGAGTTTTCTAATTATTACACTTCTTTTACAAATGAAAGCTTTTATTTTCATCACATACAGTATTCCATTAAATTATTGTATTATATAAAATCAATAATAATGAATGAAAATTTACTTAAAATTAATTAAACTGTAACAAAATAATTTATTTTAATTAAATTTACATAGATTTATTAAAGAGCGGTAAAATTTTATTAACATAATAATAAAATAGCACGTATTTGATGAAAATAAAACACTACATTATTTTTAATCGCGACTAATGCGAAATAAATGTCAGTGATTATAAAAAGAAACAGCGCGATTTACTGCCAACTCATACGCGGCAATTTGATAGATAAACTGAAACTCGCGCTTCAAAAAATACCATCCGGGACAGGTACTACTCGTTAAGATTCTTTTTCACTGGCTTTTAAAACGCTAAATTTTCCATATGATATAAAATTGTTAACATTGCAATGTATTAGCATAAGTATTTTCGAAAAAATGGTCAATCCGTACTTGGCAAAATAATCATTTTAAAAGTTGGTGAAAGAGATCCTACTCATACCGATAGCAGTCGCAACTGATTTGCGGAATATCTCAAATTGCAACCAATCAGGTGCGATTGCTAATTAACCCGCCCACAATAAGCGATACCTGTTCCGCATAGCCCTCTCGCGTAGCGGGTACATCAACTCAGTTATCAATTATCCGCGTACCGGTCGTCAGTGGATCCCGCGTTGTGGTTTTTCGTAACCACTGAGTACTGACATTTAGTTTAAATTAGTCGCGATTAAAAATAATTTAATGTTTTATTTTCATCACATATGAGCTATTTATTTTATAATATTAATAAAATTGTGCCGCGTTTTATAACATTTAAATAAATTTAATTAGCTTTTATTATTTTTAAACAAACAATTTAAATTTATTTAAGATTTTATTAATTATTATTAATTTCTAAATAAATTTAAAATTCTGGTTAAAATTTTTTAATAGTGTTGTGCAATTATAAGTATTCGGCATTGGTGACGATAAATTGTTTAAAAATTAAACTTAACTTTTCTATATAATTTCCGCACATTTAATTATGTCAAGAGGGAAATTTAAGTAATGCAGTTGGGATATTTTAATAGAATATATAGTAATGAATGCAGTGTGTGATGAAAATAAAAGCTTTTATCTGTGTGTAATTCGCGTAACAAATAGAAAATTTGTGACTACAGTCAGTGCGGAGCGTATCTATTGTGTATGTGTGTGTGAGTGCTGCAGCGAATAAAGACAGAAGCCTCAAGACTGTTAAAGCCTGCCAGTTTTACTTTAATTATATTAAAGTTAAATAAATTAAAATTAACTCAATAAAATTACATGCAATAATTTATTTCTGTTACGGTTAGCGACTTCACTAAAGAGTGAGAGAGCGCGTTTAAAAATTTCACCTCGAGGAGTGTCGTTTGAAAAATCCGAGTCTCGTAGTGTCAGTCGATAAGTGCTCGTCGTGGAGTGCGGTTGTCCCGCGTAGTATACGTTGAAATAAAATTCGCGTCGCGCAGTGCTGTTTGAAAAATCCGAGTTTCGTAGTGTCAGTCGATAATTGTTCGTCGCGGGGTGCGGTTGTCCCGCGTAGTATATGTTGAAATAAAATTCGCGTCGCGCGCGCAGTGCCGTTTGAAAAATCCGAGTTTCGAAGTGTCAATCGATAAGTGTTCGTCGCGCAGTGCAGTTGTCCCGCGTAGTATACGTTGAAATAAAATTCGCGTCGCGCATACCGAATGTAAAATCTTAGTTTCGTAGTGTCATTCGATAAGTGCTCGTCACGAAATGTGGTTGTCCCGCGTAGTATACGTTGAAATAAAAATCGCGCCGAGCAGTGCCGTTTGAAAAATCCGAGTTTCGTAGTGTCAGTCGATAAGTGTTCGTCGCGGAGTGCGGTTGTCCCGCGTAGTATACGTTGAAATAAAATTCGCGTCGCGCATACCGTTTGTAAAATCCTAGTTACATAGTGTCAGCCGATAAGGTTCGTCGCGGAATGCGGTTGTCCCGCGTAGTATACGTTAAAAAAAATCGCGTCGCGCACTGCTGATTTAAAAATCCGAGTCTGTAGTGTCAGTCGTGAACTGCTCGTCGCGTAGTGCGGTTCTCTCGCGTAGTGTACGTTTAAAAGAAATTGCGTAGCGCACTGCTACTTTAAAAATCCGAGTCTGTAGTGACAGTCGTGAACTGCTCGTCGTGTAGTGCGGTTCTCCCGCGTAGTGTACGTTTAAAAGAAATCGCATAGGGCACTGCTGATTTAAAAATCAGAATCTGTAATGACAGTCGTGAACTGCTCGTCGCGTAGTGCGGTTCTCCCGCGTAGTGTACGTTTAAAAGAAATAGCGTAGCGCACTGCTGATTTAAAAATCAGAATCTGTAGTGACAGTCGTGAACTGCTCGTCGCGTAGTGCGGTTCTCCCGCGTAGTGTACGTTTAAAAGAAATCGCGTAGCGCACTGCTACTTTAAAAATCCGAGTCTGTAGTGACAGTCGTGAACTGCTCGTCGTGTAGTGCGGTTCTCCCGCGTAGTGTACGTTTAAAAGAAATCGCATAGGGCACTGCTGATTTAAAAATCAGAATCTGTAATGACAGTCGTGAACTGCTCGTCGCGTAGTGCGGTTCTCCCGCGTAGTGTACGTTTAAAAGAAATAGCGTAGCGCACTGCTGATTTAAAAATCAGAATCTGTAGTGACAGTCGTGAACTGCTCGTCGCGTAGTGCGGTTCTCCCGCGTAGTGTACGTTTAAAAGAAATCACGTAGCGCACTGCTGATTTAAAAATCAGAATCTGTAGTGACAGTCGTGAACTGCTCGTCGCGTAGTGCGGTTCTCCCGCGTAGTGTACGTTTAAAAGAAATCACGTAGCGCACTGCTGATTTAAAAATCAGAATCTGTAGTGACAGTCGTGAACTGCTCGTCGCGTAGTGCGGTTCTCCCGCGTAGTGTACGTTTAAAAGAAATCACGTAGCGCACTGCTGATTTAAAAATCAGAATCTGTAGTGACAGTCGTGAACTGCTCGTCGCGTAGTGCGGTTCTCCCGCGTAGTATACGTTTAAAAGAAATCGCGTAGCGCACTGCTGATTTAAAAATCCGAGTCTGTAGTGACAGTCGTGAACTGCTCGTCGTGTAGTGCGGTTCTCCCGCGTAGTGTACGTTTAAAAGAAATCACGTAGCGCACTGCTGATTTAAAAATCAGAATCTGTAGTGACAGTCGTGAACTGCTCGTCGCGTAGTGCGGTTCTCCCGCGTAGTATACGTTTAAAAGAAATCGCGTAGCGCACTGCTGATTTAAAAATCCGAGTCTGTAGTGACAGTCGTGAACTGCTCGTCGTGTAGTGCGGTTCTCCCGCGTAGTGTACGTTTAAAAGAAATCGCATAGGGCACTGCTGATTTAAAAATCAGAATCTGTAATGACAGTCGTGAACTGCTCGTCGCGTAGTGCGGTTCTCCCGCGTAGTGTACGTTTAAAAGAAATAGCGTAGCGCACTGCTGATTTAAAAATCAGAATCTGTAGTGACAGTCGTGAACTGCTCGTCGCGTAGTGCGGTTCTCCCGCGTAGTGTACGTTTAAAAGAAATCACGTAGCGCACTGCTGATTTAAAAATCAGAATCTGTAGTGACAGTCGTGAACTGCTCGTCGCGTAGTGCGGTTCTCCCGCGTAGTGTACGTTTAAAAGAAATCACGTAGCGCACTGCTGATTTAAAAATCAGAATCTGTAGTGACAGTCGTGAACTGCTCGTCGCGTAGTGCGGTTCTCCCGCGTAGTGTACGTTTAAAAGAAATCACGTAGCGCACTGCTGATTTAAAAATCAGAATCTGTAGTGACAGTCGTGAACTGCTCGTCGCGTAGTGCGGTTCTCCCGCGTAGTATACGTTTAAAAGAAATCGCGTAGCGCACTGCTGATTTTAAAATCAGAATCTGTATTGACAGTCGTGAACTGCTCGTCGCGTAGTGCGGTTCTCCCGCGTAGTGTACGTTTAAAAGAAATCGCGTAGTGCACTGCTACTTTAAAAATCCGAGTCTGTAGTGACAGTCGTGAACTGCTCGTCGCGTAGTGCGGTTGTCACGGTAGTGTACGTTAAAAAGAAATCGCGTAGCGCACTGCTGATTTAAAAATTAGAATCTGTAGTGACAGTCGCGAACTGCTCGTCGCGTAGTGCAGTTGTCCCGGTAGTGTACGTTAAAAAGAAATCGCGTAGTGCACTGCTACTTTAAAAATCCGAGTCTGTAGTGTCAGTCGTGAACTGCTCGTCCCGTAGTGCGGTTGTCCCGGTAGTGTACGTTAAAAATAAATCGCGTAGCGCACTGCTGATTTAAAAATCAGAATCTGTAGTGACAGTCGTGAACTGCTCGTCGCGTAGTGCGGTTCTCCCGCGTAGTGTACGTTTAAAAGAAATCACGTAGCGCACTGCTGATTTAAAAATCAGAATCTGTAGTGACAGTCGTGAACTGCTCGTCGCGTAGTGCGGTTCTCCCGCGTAGTATACGTTAAAAAGAAATCGCGTAGCGCACTGCTGATTTAAAAATTAGAATCTGTAGTGACAGTCGTGAACTGCTCGTCGCGTAGTGCAGTTGTCCCGGTAGTGTACGTTAAAAAGAAATCGCGTAGTGCACTGCTACTTTAAAAATCCGAGTCTGTAGTGTCAGTCGTGAACTGCTCGTCCCGTAGTGCGGTTGTCCCGGTAGTGTACGTTAAAAATAAATCGCGTAGCGCACTGCTGATTTAAAAATTAGAATTTGTAGTGACAGTCGTGAACTGCTCGTCGCGTAGTGCGGTTGTCGCGAGAAGTGTACCTTAAAAAGAATTCGCGCAGTGCCGTTTAAAAATCATTTTTTCGCGAGTGCATAACGTCAGCGTCCTCATCTCCATCGTCATCATAAACGCCATTATCATCGCCATCAACATCACCATTCCCATCTTCGGTATTGTCGCAGAATATGTATGAATTATAGCTGGGAATTCGCTGAATGAGTGAGTCCCACGGGTAAAACCGTGGAAATTTTTTTTATTAACTAAAGAATGACCAAAAACCTATCAGTAGGTTACAGTTGACCATTCTTCGGTTAAAATCATTCCTTGTTGTGTTTTTAATGTTTTTCAGATCCTCCGTATCGTCTATTTTTATTTTGCACGTATTTTCTGTTTTTCATTAGGTTTAGATTGGCGTTATATGTAGGCTCTTCAGATTTGTGAATTAGATAGTCATTATAGTTTTCGGTATTAGGTAGGGTATCATTTTCAGGTTTCTTAATTCCTTTTAAAATAAAGGGAATCACCTCAACTTCATTTTCCACGGAGATTCTATCTTCCCACATGTCCAGTTTAACTAATAAAGGCACATCTTAATTGAATTAACGTTCACTCTCTCGAGAGAAAGATGAATCTCAATTAATAACTAGAATCAAATACCATTTTCCCTTTTTTTTATAATCGTATGTTTTTGGTAGAATCTTCGTATTAAATACCATTTTTGCCAGTTCTTGAAATTCCAAATTATAAAATGAAATATGGAAATATTTTTTTTGAAAAACCTTCCATATTTCAGGTTAAATACTCGTTATTTCAAATTTTATTAACATTTCTTATTTTCAGGTGGAGTAGAAGAGGACTATTCCTAGTGGCAAAACTGTCCAATATCAATATATATTCGATATGGAATTCATACCAACCCTGTACCCTTTTCTCCATCAGTTGGAGAAAGACAAAAACCATTATTTGGAGTCAAACCGTCATCAGAGGAGGACGTACTGACAAATATCCTAATTATTTTTCTACTTTTCATACTTGCTTAATTTTTTTAAGTTTTAAGAGGGACAAGTATAAGGCAAGGCTGTCAACGAGTAAGGCTTAATTACCTGTCCGTTTACTTAAGTCCACATTTATTTAAATAATTTCAATGATAGGCAAATTTACTTTTATTACTTTCATTCATTGTTAATTCAAGTACAGGTGTTTATTGAGAAGTGGACTCTCGAGTGTCAACTGGCTCGGGCTGATCCTCCTTCAGCGACTATCAACCCTTACTTACTTTGTCCTTGTGGACTCTCGACGTTGGCTCATTAAGTTCACCTAATAGGGGTCCATCTTTATTGATGTGTAAATCGTTTCCTCGACGTAGTAGTTCTTCGTGTGACAACTCAGATCCACACCAAGGGACAAAGAAAGTAAGGGTAATTAGTCACTGAGGAGAGTATCAGTCATGATCTGGTTGACCTTTGTGTGAATTAACATTCACGCTCGAGAGGAGGAAGCTTTTCAATTAACCGCTGGAAAGAAGTAACAATTTCGTTAGCTTCTGTTTTCATTCACTTTCTGTAGCATGCTTTATTAATTTATATTTTTGTCTGTCCTTGAAATTCCTAATTAGAATCTGAAATGTGGGAATATTTTCCTTGAAAATCCTTCCACATTTCGGGTTGAATTCTCGTTTTTTTTTCCAAATTTATTCTAATTTTTTTGTTTGTTTCAGGTCGAGCACTAGAGGACCATGGTTAGTGACCCCGTATCCAATAACGATATATAAACCCTATAACGAATCGACACCTTTCATGTGGTCATTTCCACCCTAGGTTGGAGTGAGTCAAACCATCATTCGAAATCGAGCCGTCGTTGGAGGAAGACGTACAGGCAAATACATTCTTTTCTTATTTCTCATATTTGTTTAATTTATTTTATGTTTTAGGAAGGACTCTTATAGAACAAGGCTACCAAGGGGTAGGAAGTAAACACTCTCCGTTTACTTAAGTCTACATTTATTTAAATAATTTCAAGGATAGGCAAATTTACTTTTATTACTTTCATTCATTGTTAATTCAAGTACAGGTGTTTATTGAGAAGTGGACTCTCGAGTGTCAACTGGCTCGGGCTGATCCTCCTTCAGCGACTATCAACCCTTACTTACTTTGTCCTTGTGGACTCTCGACGTTGGCTCATTAAGTTCACCTAATAGGGGTCCATCTTTATTGATGTGTAAATCGTTTCCTCGACGTAGTAGTTCTTCGTGTGACAACTCGGATCCACACCAAGGGACAAAGAATGTAAGGGTAATTAGTCACTGAGGAGAGTATCAGTCATGATCTGGTTGACCTTTGTGTGAATTAACATTCACGCTCGAGAGGAGGAAGCTTTTCAATTAACAGCTAGAAAGAAGTAACAATTTAGTTAGCTTCTGTTTTCATTCACTTTCTGTAGCATGCTTTATTAATTTATATTTTTGTCTGTCCTTGAAATTCCTAATTAGAATCTGAAATGTGGGAATATTTTCCTTGAAAATCCTTCCACATTTCGGGTTGAATTCTCGTTTTTTTTTTCCAAATTTATTCTAATTTTTTTGTTTGTTTCAGGTCGAGCACTAGAGGACCATGTTTGGTGACCCCGTATCCAATAACGATATATAAACCCTATAACGAATCGATACCTTTCATGCGGTCATTTCCACCCTAGGTTGGAGTGAGTCAAACCATCATTCGAAATCGAGCCGTCGTTGGAGGAAGACGTACAGGCAAATACATTCTTTTCTTATTTCTCATATTTGTTTAATTTATTTTATGTTTTAGGAAGGACTCTTATAGAACAAGGCTACCAAGGGGTAGGAAGTAAACACTCTCCGTTTACTTAAGTCTACATTTATTTAAATAATTTCAAGGATAGGCAAATTTACTTTTATTACTTTCATTCATTGTTAATTCAAGTACAGGTGTTTATTGAGAAGTGGACTCTCGAGTGTCAACTGGCTCGGGCTGATCCTCCTTCAGCGACTATCAACCCTTACTTACTTTGTCCTTGTGGACTCTCGACGTTGGCTCATTAAGTTCACCTAATAGGGGTCCATCTTTATTGATGTGTAAATCGTTTCCTCGACGTAGTAGTTCTTCGTGTGACAACTCGGATCCACACCAAGGGACAAAGAATGTAAGGGTAATTAGTCACTGAGGAGAGTATCAGTCATGATCTGGTTGACCTTTGTGTGAATTAACATTCACGCTCGAGAGGAGGAAGCTTTTCAATTAACAGCTAGAAAGAAGTAACAATTTAGTTAGTTTCTCCAATCATTCACTTTTTGTAGCATGCTTTATTAATTAATTTATATCTTTGTCTGTCTTTGAAATTCCTAATTAGAATCTGAAATGTGGAAATATTTTCTTTGAAAATCCTTCCACATTTCGGGTTGAATACTCGTTTTTTCAAGTATATTTTTGTTTTCTTTTTGTTTCAGGTGAGGCGGCGCCGCCTCCTCCCCGACGGTGTGCCACCTTGTCGTGGTGGGGGGGCTCACTTCTACAAGATCCCTTCCGATTTGTAAATGATTCGAATTAATTTTCTGATCTTTGGGAATCTTGTAGAAGTGCCAAGAGCACACCACACCTTAACGGGAATCCGTATACCGACATTACAGGGCGAAAACTATTTCGCATGCAGCGTCGTCATTTGTTGACGGATTGTAAAGTTATTACAGGTTTTTGGAAATGCCAGAAGCTTATCTACTAAGTTACGTTAGGAAAATTAACAAAAAATGAAAAAAAATTTTTGTTTAAATAAATATATTAACATTATTGAGAAACAACAATTAAATCGCAAAATCCCCCAACGTACTTTACTAGATAATGTTCATACGTTTCCAAAAAGTCCACAAAAATGCAAATCTGTCAAGAAATGACGATGCTGCATGCAAAATAAATAATTGAAGAATTTCGTGTTGGCGACTTCCCGAACACGAAATTCTTCCATAATTTATTTTGCATGCAGCATCGTCATTTCTTGACAGATTTGCATTTTTGTGGACTTTTTGGAAACGTATGAACATTATCTAGTAAAGTACGTTGGGGGATTTTGCGATTTAATTGTTGTTTCTCAATAATGTTAATATATTTATTTAAACAAAAATTTTTTTTCATTTTTTGTTAATTTTCCTAACGTAACTTAGTAGATAAGCTTCTGGCATTTCCAAAAACCTGTAATAACTTTACAATCTGTCAACAAATGACGACGTTGCATGCGAAATAGTTTTCGCTATGTAATGTCGGTTTACGGATTCCCGTTAATTATACTATAGTTTTCTTTCCCGGGTTGAATTATATTATTTAATTCATTACTACACTATCTGATGCCTGAGCTACATATGATTTAATTTCCCATTGTGTATATACACTCTGGGAAATCGAATCGTTCCAAAATGTAAACACAATTTAAAGGTGCATTAGTTAGCTGGTGGACAAGACTTTTCCACATTGTTCAGCCTACCAGGCTTAGCACCGAGTCCCAAGCAATAAAAAGAGAGGCAATAAACCGACCGAAAATGACTAACCCTTATATACCTGTACTCGAATGATCAATCAAAAATTCTAATTTTAATATTATTAATTAAACATTTTTAAAACTGTTATCAATACATTGCTTTTATTTTTAAGATGAGAATGAGCCCAAACACGAAGCTAATCGGACGATTATTTCTGTATTAAATTTATCATGCAGTTCTCAAATTATTTAATTTTAATAAAACTTTTCTTTTGAATCATTTAGATAGGAATTTAAAGTATTTACACATATCTTTAATTACATATATATTTAAATGAAATAAATATTTATTCATCATTTAATAATATTTTTATACATAATTTATTTTTCGCCCTTTCTTAAAGGTGGCAAAAATTCCTATTTTCTTAGACATCGTATTAACTCCGATAACTGTTAATCGATCCTTTCTGCTATATTGTTTTATATATATATATATATATATTTAAATTTATCAAATTACAGATATACAAAATAAAATATAGTTTCATTAGAATTTAATAAAATATGAACTACAGGATACACATAATACAGAAATAATCGTCCGATTAACCTCGTGTTTGGGCTCATTCTCATCTTAGAAATAAAAGCAATGTATTGATAACAGTTTTAAGAATGTTTAATTAATAATATTAAAATTAGAATTTTTGATTAATCATTCGAGTACAGGTATGTAAGGGTTAGTCATTTTCGGTCGGTTTATTGCCCTCTGTTTATTGCTTGGGACTCGGTACTAGGCCAGGTAGGCTGCGCAATGTAGAAAAGTCTTGTCCACTAGCTAACTAAGACACATTTAAATTGTGTTTACATTTTGGAACGATTCGATTTCCCAGAGTGTACGAGATAAGCGAGGATGAGTTATACATAGGTGCGCGTATTAGCACTACATAGTAAGAGCGCTGGTGTCTTTTTAAAGCAGTTCCTAAATGCATCGAAACATCAGAAAAATCCATACCTGGCATTGGTTGTATGTACATTTCTTATCTCATTCTTTTTCTGTTCGAAGCTGATGTATGTTTACACACATTTGGTAAAGATGTTTCATGTCATTCGTTAAGTAACCTGTAATAATATATAATATTTCACAAAGAAGTAAGTTCTTTCGCATCTTAAAAATCAGAATTATAAAAAAGGGGAAACTTATCTAAAATTATGATCCTTATTAAGCTTTCCATCATGTTCAATGAGACAAGTTAAATTAAATTTTCCATTTAAACCTATTTATGTCACACTCATTGTTTTTAAAAGTGGAATTAGTGTATGTTGGTGTATGTATGTTTGCCAGTGATGCCAGATTGTTAACTATAGTTATTAGATATAGTACGTTTATCTATAGTTCAATCAGTACTGCCACCTGTCCGCAAAAGAATATACAAAATTTTTAGGAAAACTGTCACCGACCCTCCTATGTATGTACATACCTTCATGCCCGACGCCCGTGAGCAGTGAGCACCCGTGACCCGTGAGTCGTGACTCGTGGTCGTGAGGCATATGCGGGCGCGAGCCAGAGTTGCCAACTTGCCAAGTGTATGTAGTACCGAAAGTACTACACTTGGCAACTCTGATTACCTAACCCAACCTCTCTCCAAATCTATCCAAATTCCAAATTTCCAAATCGCTTTAGCTATCCGGATTCCGGCTGTTCTCGGTTCGCGCTGATAGCGTTGTTTACTGTCATTTGAATTGTGATACATGAAATTCATAATTTAGATTATCTGTCAAATTTTAACAAGATTTTACAGTATAACTATCACAATAACAGTGGTAGTTGTAATCGTGGTATATTATCTTTATTTTCATCCCACTACGTTAATTTAACAGCACTTTTCATGTGTATAGACATATATAAAATATTATTTTAACAAACATTATATGTGAAACGTTAAAAGTAATGCAAGGGATTGAGTGATTTTATTTGTCCTACACCCAACGCTCTTTAAGATAAAAATTCAGTTTAAAAACCTAGGTTAAAATATGTCTTTTAAAATGGTCGAAAATATTTTTATTCATAGAATTTTCTAACAGATTGAATAATTTAATCCGTGTATATTTATCCCGCTATTGCACATTGCGTATAACATTATTATATTTTTATCTTTCCAAACTTAACAATAATGAATGCTCCGGCATCAAGTTGTTATTTAAAAAGTGAAGATGACTCCCTTAAAACTATATATCTACCTGATTGTATTCCTACTGTTGTAGGTAGATCAATTGAAACGAATATCAGTGATACAAAATGCTCTAAAGAACAAGGTGGTAATTCTTTTATATTTAAAAATTATATAAATTAATTAATCAGCAGAAAGTAGGGTGTTTTTTGATGACTTTTATTGTTTACAGTTTAGAACAGTGTGGCATCTATATCATTTATTATCAAAAAGTTAGTGCTCCCACATAGTTACAGTAATTCTCTATTCTGAATGATATGTTTTTTTTTAAATTTCTAATAATTAATCTTTTGTACGCTTTGATAGAAATCAATTCAATGCAAATTAATAACTATTTTTTTTATGTATTGTAATTCTTATAGGGAAGTGTATGTGATAAGATTAGGTGTTACATAAATCTGACCAATAAATAAAGATCTTATACGAATAAAATTTAGCAGACACATTAAGAAGGGTAGTCACCTTTCTAAATTATTCAGTGGATAATAAAGCCCAGTAAGTCAGTATAGTCTTTTAGTTGATAAACAAGTTTTCCAAAAAGCATTACAGTTAAAATTAAATACAAAATAGTGTTAAAAGTCATGTAAATGTTAAAAACAAATATAGAGTTATGGTATTTATTGATATTGAAATGTATTAATAAGGATAAATGAATTTAATTTCATTATGAAAGCCACTTAAGTAACTTCCTATTTTCTGCGGATTAAAAGCTATACAGGCTATCTCATTTTAATAATTCAAAAAAAATTTTTCTAAAATTATATATACAAGATATAGAATAATATTTCATACCAAAGTTGTGAGGTCCTAAGGGGATAGATGATACAAATATGAAATTATGGTGTTAACCGATTTTATTAAAAGAAGCATGAAGGTCACCTAGAGTTTTTAAAACAATACATGATTTTTTTATTTTGTCTTCTAACAGCTGATCACGAGAGGTATTCGGATTTGAGATTATAAGTAGATAAGTAAATTTACGTGTGTGTATATGCGTGAAGGCCGCTATACCACTTCAGACAAACCTACATATAGCTAATTTTAAATTCCAATATCTCATAAATGACTAAATTAAATTATACATTTATATAATTTATTAAAAAGCTCTTGGGATATGCTATAAGAATATTTAATAAAAATGGTGGCTCCATTTAAAAAATATCGATGACATTAGCGTAACCTTGGATAGTTGAGACAACACGAATTCCATATTTTAATCATCTGTACCCATTTAAAAATGTAAATTATTATCTAAAATATTTTGTTTTGTATATTTTTCGCGATAGTTGTATGGATTTGTTCAAATAGGACACCCTGTATATGTGTGCTCAACTGTTTATCTTATTATTATTACGAAATTTTCTTTAAGTTTATTTATAGCACACAACTTATTTTACTTATTATATCCATAGTTCGCCTTTGTGCAAATTACTCAGAATATAAAGTGATCGTGCAACAAATCGGAAAACGTAATTCAGGGATAAATGGTTGTAAAACAAAAACAGAGATAAACTTTACTGTTAATCATGATGATAACTTAGAAATTTTATATGGACAATACATTTATAAAATTGAATTTAATCCGCCTCCTGAAAAAAAAGTTAATACATCGTCAAACAGGAAAAGATCTTATGTAGAAGATGATGACATGGAAAAACAAAGTTGTTTATATAAAATTAATAAAACAGATAAAAAGACCAAAATTGATCAAGATAGTGGGCAAGAAAACAATATAGCTTTAAAGAATACATTTAAATTAGCTCATCATAATGATAAAGCAGAGTGGGAGAGCCTTCAAGATGGATTGTTTATATATACATCAGAATGTATAAAACATCAAGTCAAAGTAATTTTTTATTATTTTCATTTACTTTACTTTTAATCTTAAAAACTACAAACTGCCATTACAGATAGCAGCTTATGATATGGATGGAACATTAATAAAAACTAAGTCAGGATATGTATTCCCAAAAGATTGTCAAGACTGGCAGATTCTATATCCTAATATACCAAAAAAGTTACAACAACTGTATGGAGAAGAATACAAGATAGTTATATTTACTAATCAATCTAACATTGGATCAGGAAAAACAAAAGTTTCTGATTTTAAAACAAAAATAGAAAATATAGTAAAAAAGATCAATGTTCCTATTCAGGTAAAATATATAAACTTTCGTAAGATACATGTCTTTTATATCTTAAACATTTTTAAAATTTATTTATAGGTTTTTGTTGCCAGTAAAAGGAATTTATACAGAAAACCATTACCAGGCATGTGGAATACTTTAGTAAACTTGGCAAGTGTACTTTTTTAAACATTTTTAATTATATTAAAAAATATATATAATCTTGGTTAATCATTTAACAGAAAAATGGTGGTTTGAGTATAGATAAAGCTAATTCTTTTTATATTGGTGATGCTGCTGGTAGAGAAAAAAATTGGGCTCCTGGTAAAAAAAAGGATCATTCATTAGCTGATCGTTTATTGGCTATAAATATAGATATAAAATTTGAAACACCAGAAGAACACTTTCTAGGACACAAGAAAGCACCTTATAAATTACCATTATTTAATCCAAGGGCATTAAAAACAGATATTGACTTATATTATCCAACAAACTCACCAATTACTTCTAATGAACAAGAAGTTATAATTATGGTTGGATGTCCTGGGTCAGGGAAATCTCACTTTGCAAAAATCCACTTAAAATCATATGAGCATGTAAATAGGGATACTTTAGGAAATTGGAAAAAATGCGTTGTAGCAATGGAACAACATTTAAAGAATAAAAAAAGTGTGGTTGTTGATAATACAAATCCTGATCCTGCTACTAGAAAAACTTCTATAGATATTATAAAGAAATATAACGTTCCAGTAAGATGTTTTGTAATGACGACAAGCCTAGATCACATTAAACATAATGTCAAGGTAATGAGTAACTAAAATATCTTTTCTTATTTAGGTTGAATGAAATTTTGTTATTAAATTATAATTTTTACAGTTTAGGCATTTAACTGATCCTACTCACAGTGAAATTCATGATGTAATAATTCATTCGTTTATGTAAGTAAAGTTTTTAATATTCATCGAGCTATTCTAATGGCAAATCATTATTAATTGATTGCAGGAAGAACTACGTAGCGCCGTCACTTGATGAAGGCTTCAAAGAAATTATATCTGTCAACTTTATTCCTCACTTTTTAAAGGATGAGGATCGCACCTTGTATGAAATGTATTTACTTGAACATTAATTTAATAAACAATAATCTTTAGTATTCTGTTTAATAAATTTTTATAATTGAATTTTCAAATCAGACATCTTTACGAATTAACAAAAACAATCGATCGAACGATATTATTAATACTAACATCCATATTCTTCTATAGCGGTCGATGTCCACTACAGGCAACAAAAATAAGCATAAGATAATAGAAAGTAGGAGCGGATCATAAGGTAAGGTACGCAAGGAATGTTTTAAAAAATTTCCTAAACCTCATTATATTTTATAACCCATCAAATAAATAGTAGGTTAGTAAAAAGAATATTAACATTACTGTAACTGTTTATTTCAAGTACAAACCAATATTGGAGTAAAGCAGTAGATTCCTATTTCTAAAATAATTCATTTTCAAAAGTCAATGGAAGCTTGATTGATATAAAAATCCTATTTTTTAATGGAATACTTTAAAAATTATGTTCTCAGTATGATTTTTCGGTAAACTTAATATGCTGAAAAGAAGCAATGCAATACTTAGCCTAATGCCGTAGGCTTGAGAAAAAAAAAGAAAAAATAATAATTAAAAAAATTACTTTCTTAGCTTATTAAGAATGTAATATTTTTACCGAAGAAAACTGATTTGAAGTAAAATCGATATACGCCCATATAATGTTCCATATTAAATTTTTGAACTATGTAGACGATAAATTTAAATGAAATTAAATTGTTACTATTGGTATTAAAAACATGCATTAAAAAAATGAAAGTAATCATATTTTTATAAATAAAACGAACATACAAACTAAAATTTGCTGGATTCTGAACTTTTTTGCTGTTTTGTTTAAAATTTTTAATTTTAAGCATCGCAATTAAAATATACGGTAGAAGTGTCTCGACGTTAAGCAATTTTTGTATTTACACGGAAGTTTTTCAGTTACTTAAAATTTTGCAAAAAGAGAGTTCAATCTCTACTAAGTTTCAAATACAATAGTTTTTAAAAAGTTACTAAAAATTCGGAAGAAAAAAATCATATATCTCTACTGAATTACATTTTATCTTTCATCAGATTCTCACGATTCGAAACGCACTCTTTGATCCATTCATTGTGCGTGTCTTATAAGGTATAATTATAATTTTATGTTTTAACTATTTTTTTATCTTGTGTGAATAAAATAGGATTTGCGACTGAATATTCATAATTTACAAACGAACAATGGAATCTACTACTAAGATTCATTTTATTTTTCTTTGTTATAATACTGGAGCCCAACGCGGGCCCTTGCCAAGCTTTTTATTATAGGAGAAAAAAAATGAAAGTTTATCAGCATACTGTCAAGTAGCGTACAAAGAAAACTTTGCCAGCGTATTGTCGCGAGAAGTGTACAAATAATAGTCAAAAATGAATGAAAAAAGTAGAAGAGGAGAATAAATTATACAGAAAATATATATAAATCGGCGTAAAAATGGTTGTTTTTTTCAATTACCAAACGTAACGAAGACAAGCGAGCCCGAGAAGTTCAGTGTATAATATAAATAATTTAAATAATGAATAAAAGATAAAATTATTTGAGAATACCGGTACCAGACTTCTTTCTTAACAACTAGAACTAATTTATTGAGTTATTTGTCATCTCGTTTTCTAGTAGCTTTTGTAAAACGAGACTCGCAACGTGGATTCAAAAAAGTTCCTAATTTGTACCATCTCTCAAAGTTATCTTTATCCATTATTTCGGTACTTATCAATAGGTCGTTTTTGTAATAAGTCAAAATTCGTGCGTTTTTAGAGGATCTATGCTTCTAAGATCCTTACTTCTTAAAGTCCTCATTCTAAAGATTAGCCTGCTAATTGTTTATGCAACGTTTGAGATTTTGAGTTATTACCATCTTATTTAAGTCTGCAATTCCAACCGATCGTACAGCAGGATCGACATTGGCATTGGTTTCAATGTCTTAACTTTCTTAATTACCTGCAATGCACGTATCGATTCCTGAATGCTGAGTTTTCCTGAGGATCTTCGCTTTCTCAAGAACCTCTTTAAAGATCGTTTGAAATGTACCATTTTATTGAAGTCGCAATGCCAATCGATCGCTTGGCAGAATCGATATTGGCATTAGCTCCAATATCTTCGCTTCTTAGTTAACTAGGAAACATATGAATCGAACCCCAAATAATTTGCTCTTTGATAATTTGGAGCATGGAAAGCGTGAATCATACTACCTATTCAAAAAATCTAACTTGTCATCGCAAATTCTGGATTGAAATTAAATTGATCGCCAACCAGAAATAATACTGGTTTTACTTCAGCAACCACGTTTTCTCAGTTAACTACGAAACACGAATTGAACCTCGAATGCTCGCAGGCCACCTCCAAAAGCAATTTGGAGCAAGGAAAAGTGTATATCACATTACCTACTTGGGGTATATAAATTTCAACCGTAAATTCTCGTGCGAGATCCATCACGTGGGTCTTCGGATGGAGTTCACGTAAAAATTTCGGCTGGAAAAGTCTCGCAGTAGGCCTCGCTTAGGAGTTTCACCCAAAAACATTATCCCCAAATATAGGATTCAGGTAAAAGTCCTACGAGTAGCCAAAACTTATACTCCTCTGAATTCGTAACTTTGCAAATTATACCATATGGGTTCTGGAATTTTATCCTAGAAGTAAAGTTGCGGAATAATATTCCTGAACCCTGGAATTTCGTTTGCACAATTTCTTTATTCATTTATCTTATTTTGTTTAAAAAGAAAAAGCAACACAAACAAAAAAAATAGGGTAGAAATAGACAGTGAAAATGACTTTCACTTATGATAACATTTACATTAGTCGAACGTCACTTTTCTCCGTCTACTTTTAATTTAGTTTACTTAGAAAGTATTCGTAACTTCTATTTACGAAAAAAAAAGAAAGCGAAGGAATCATTTAAGAAATTGCGAGATGGCCGCATTTCATCTCAGAAAGTCTCCTAACTTGCATGATCATAAGCCAATTCTATTTGGAAAATGACCATTTTCATAAGCTACGATTAATTACGGTTTCGTGGTCCCCTCAATGAAGTCATTAATAAATACCGTTTAATCACTGCCGGAACCACGAACGATCAAGCACCGATATCTTTTGTCATTACAAACAATGAAATAAAAAGAAAATTAGAGAAAAACCATAAAAATTTTGTTTCCATTTAATAAACTAATCACCACAGATCTATATCACAAACATTTCAAGAGGCTATCCGTAATGGTTAATTAGTTTATTGATTAGCAAAAGAAAATTACTTATGAAAATCAGTTTTGTATTTTTCTTCAAAATCCCTGTTCAAAGAACATCGGTGCTTGAGGAGACAACGTTCAGTTAAGGCACTGCAAAAAACATTCCCAAACTAGGATTCTTTTTATCTCATTAAGTATAAAGATAATCATTTATTTTCTTTGTGAATATCATCAAATCAAGTGGAGATTATATATATATATATATATATATATATATATATATATATATATTATCTAACACAGTAAAACACCGTTTAAAACACTTATCATATAAAAACTGATTTGCAGTGCCTTAAAGAGCAAACTCGCGATGCGAATATCAATTAATCGATAAGTCCAGCAAATTACTTATCGAGGCCTCCGTCTAAGATATTATTTTTCACTTGAATGATGTGTATTCCGTCATTCGACGAATTTTTCTCTTTGGAGGCTTGGGTGTTGTCAAGACCTAATTTGCTCAACGTGCGAAGCACTTTTAACGCTGCTTGGTTGCGACTAGCGTTTGTCGTTGGTCCAGTTCCATGGCAAACCTGTGGTGGATCTGTATCTAAAGTTACTAGAGACAAATACTGCTCGTTCATTGACGAAACACCCTACAATTATTATATATCGATTAAATATTGAATTAAATTAATTTAATAGTAAAATATATTAAATTTCTCTTCTCACAGACCTTGCTCGTAGCCTTGGGATAATCGGTAAATTCAACGTTAAAGTTGAATAGCTGAGCTAAATAATTAAGCTGATCCTTCGAAGAGATTCCTGAAGGATTTTGCTGTTGCTGGCCACGAAGTTCTTCTGCAATGATTTGAACGCTGGGGCCGCTATTAATTTTATTATCCTGGCCGCCATCGACTAGTAGCAATCCTGGTACCAATTGACGTCCAATGGTGCCTAAAATATCAGTAATAGTTTATAATAGTTCATAATCAAAAGGTTTGTAGAGCTTAAAATTAGTTTAAAATTACATTTAGCACCCTTGGCAATGTTGCAGCTTTTACCTCCGACTGAATGATTTTGAACTTCATTTACTTGGTCGTCTTCCAGGAAAGTAACTTTTCTTGGTTTACTCTCAGTATTTTCTGAGTCTCCAGTTTTAATAGATGGCTTAACAGGCTGTGGCTGAGGTCTGCTATATCCCAACTGAGACAAAAGAGCCTCTGCTGCCGCACGTTTCGCTAGTTTTTTACTAGGACCCATTCCTTGCGCCGAGTACTGGCCCATTTTCACTTCCATTATGAATTCTCTTCGTCTCGGCACACCCTTCTCCTCTATTAAGGTATAGACCGGTTCCCGCTCCCTTTTGGCCTGCTGTATTTGCACCAGTCGTGATACAGGATTCACCTCTTCCACCGTTTCCGCTTCTGAATAAATTTTAATCAAATTTCTAGATTTTTTCTTAGTTGCTGGCGGTTTTCGTTTTAAGCGTAACGACCGGTTCTGCATATTCGCTGGTATCGGTGGAAGACGCTTCAATTCTTCTAACATTAACTCTGCTGCGCGTTTTTTTGAAACCTAGAATTTTACCAATTTCACATAACTTATAGAAACACTTCATAAATTAACATATGGAATGATTTATTTATTTTAAACTAATTTACCTTTTTTGAAGAGCCTTCGCCGATAGTTACTTTTTCCCCCACTGTACATTTCGTCATAAAAGTCCGAATGTGAGGTTTGCCCGTTTCGGATACCACTTCGAAACTAACTGGAAGGCTTCGTTTCAGTGCTGATTCGTGTACTAATGAAACAGGACTTTTCAATTCCGCATTAGGATCATCTATTCCGCCAATCGTTCCATTCTCATTGGTACCACAAGTATTTACAATTTCTTCTGGCAATGGTAATTGTCGTAATTCCTCTAAAGCTCTGCTCGCTGCATCGTGCCTTGCGGCTTGGCCAGTTATACCCCTTCCGTTAAACTCACGATCTCCAACCTGAAAATTTAAAAACAATTAATAATAACAAATACAATCCCAATTATTTTCTACCAATATTACGTTTATAACATTAAGGTTTTTAATTAGACGAAAATTAACTTGTTTATAAAATATTAGAGAGATTTTGCTCCTATAATTTTGATTACCTTTAAAGTAACTAGATACAGTTGAGGCTCTGATGTGTGGAAGTTATTTCTGTAACCGGTATAACGTGGATTGATTAGCCGAGGGAAATTACCAAAACTATGTGCCACAAATGTTTGAGGAGGAGTTGGTGGTGCATGTCTAAATGTGTATACAGTTGGTTCTCCTCTCTTCATGGCTAATGTATTCAGTTCAACCGTAGGAGGCAAATGTCCAGACCCAGCTGGACATTTTCCTGGATGACCTCTCATAGCTTTTGTAGGCTTTGGCGGCGGCACATGATACCAGGTCTTTGTTAAAGCTTCAGTTGCTGCGCTATGCTGAGCTTTCTTTATGCTAGGTCCTTCAGCCACATATTCTTCTTCTCCTAGCTTCAAAGTTACTGTGAATCTTTTCATGTGCGCTGGACCCTGTTCATTAGTCAGTCTGTACTGGTGCTGAATTTTATTAAATCTGGCTAATTCGTTCAATAAACACATCGGAGTTTTTTCTTTCATGTTTGCCAAAGCTGAATTTGTCACATTGGCATGGTTTTGCAAAGACTGACTATCTTCCCTGGACTCTTCACTATTTTCATTTGGCGATTTATTCAATTCCATGCTTTGTGTTTGAGGATGTTGCTGCTGCTGTGGCGCCTGATTTGATTGATTACCCGATTGTTGATACTGTGTCTGAATATTTTGGGCTTGAAGAGATTGGTCCTTTAAGCCAATGCTGACCAGAGTGCCTGTGTATTCAGGTTTTGAAATAATTAAAAAACTTTTCAAATTTCTCCCAAAATGCAATATAAGTAAAATATAGATCAAAATTTGGTTCACACACACAATATCCAGTTTCTCTAAGCCAGTTTAATCAATTTTCCTCAATTTTATAAAACCATAAATCTATTTTAAATTAAGCATTAATTGACCCATCAAGTCACCATTATAATTTACAAAAAAATTATATTAGTATTGCAAATGGAATAGCAATTGTAATAATAATATCTCTAAAATCTTACCTTTGCTCTTTTATTGAATTTACACATTGCTCTTAATTATTTTAATTTGTTTTCCTAAATTGCTATTTTATCCAAAAAATTATAGATTTGCGTAAGAACTTATGATTAGTGTAGTGGTGTTTTGAATTTTTGCAATGCAATGCACTTACATGTCTAATCGAAAGTTCACGTAACATGATGCTTCAAACAGATATAAGACAAGAGTATAAAAATAAATGCAACTTATAACTGAAAAAGAGACTACATAGTTTTAGCGACTCAATGCGTTAATAAAAGCTCAATTGTGATAAGGAAAATAAAGAATTATCAAAAAAAATAGAAGTAAAAAAAATGACAGATTACTCATATTCCTTGTGCCTTTTTATAAAAATGGTAGAAATTAGTTTATATCTCATATCTTGGAAAATTTAATTTATTGTAATCTAATTGCAAACAGACCTTCAATGCACCCAGATGGTCCAAATATTAATTCCAATTGTTCAAAGTCAAACTGTGGTTGATGCGACTTTGCTGCTACACTGCTTAGTAGCAATAATAGTAACGCCACAGAATATAAATGTCGTGCTAGTGCTAGTAACAATAAATCAAATAATAATAATCTATAACAAGAGCTAAATAAAGTGTAAAGAAAAAATTGGAAAGTCTTTTGAAACAATTTTGAGTAATGGCATTGTTTTGATGAACATTTTATTTTGTTCTTAATTTATAAGCTATATGTAATTCATGATGACCATTTTTTAATAGGATTGTACAGACTATGTTCTGCAAACTTTTTTGTTGTTCAATCTTTGACACCTCTGTATAAAAACATTTTTTCCCTTTGTTAGATTTTATAAGAAAGAGATTTGTGCACAAAGATTCAGAGTTGTAATGTGCTATTCCATTGTTACAGTACTACTTTTAAAATTATATTAATTAATGACCAAACTTTGAAATCAATTAAGGTTACAGCAAAATATTCTGTTAAGCAATAAGAATCTTTCAATAATTAATAAGAATAAAATCAAAGCGATGATAAAAATGTGAATAGCATGCACGTACCACTGTCAGCCACACAAGCCTGATTGTTCTGCAAGCATGCATAAATTGTCTTGCAATGTTAATTATTGTGACGCTGCATAATTTTAATAATTACAAATAGCAGTATATAATTTGTGCACAACTATTTGAAAACTGTTCTGTGTTTACAGCTAGTACTATTTCTGTATTTGTTTTACCAACACCAATACCCAAAAGCAAACTTTTGTACTAATGAAGTACAAGCTGTTATAATAAAAATAAAAATAAATTTAACATTAAACAGAAAATCAAACATTAAGCATTTAAAAATATCAACTAATTAGCAGTGATTTAAATGAATTATACTTCATTAGTAAGAAATTATTGTGAGAATCAATCTATGTAAGAATTTTTTAAAAAGTATAAATTCAGTTACAGGATTACCATTAGGAGTATTATTAATGCCTATCATCATAGGTTGTCTTATAGCAGGATGTGGTGGTGGCATGTGATGATGCATCTGCTGATGATTAATTGACAGCATTTGCTGCATCGGATGCTGAGACATATGCGAAGGAGGCATATTTCCTTGTTGCATAGGACGCAAGGGTCCACCCATTCTGTAAAAAGTCAATAATAGTATAGAAGATACCCATCATAAAAAATTGATAAGAGAAGTTTATGTTTAAATATGCATACCTATCTCGTAGTTGGTTTTGCAAAGAATGATGTTGATGGCGCAACATCGTGGTAAGCTTTTGGAGAAACTGCTACAAAAGAATCTTGCCATAATAAATCATTGATATTATAATCTTTCATTTTTAAAAACTGCTAACACTTTATGGTGTATTATATTAATATTATTTTATTTTGATAAAATAATTTAAAAAAAAAGGTAGGTTTTAAAATAATCAATTATTTATAAAATAATATCATAGACAAGATTTAGCAAAGATAAAGGCTGGACCGGTTTTCAACGAGTAGTAAACATATCTTTTCCAACTTCATACAAAAAATAAATTTCAAGATTCAAAAGAAAAAATTGAACGATTGGAAGATAAGTAAGAAACGAAGATGAATGAGATTTAGGACATTTGCAAATAAATCATCTAATATACAATGGGCTTGGCCCGGCTAGGAGGTAATCCAAGAAAGAATGAACTCTCACCTAAATGTATTATATTTCACAGAAAATTTCAGTTTCTTTTGTGAATAAATTGAGGGCGAAATCGATCTTGTCAGTCTCGCGAGTACTGTCAGGCCCTTATTACAGCGATTGGCAAACAATAAAGAAAAGTAGTCTGTAGACTAAAATGCGGCCATTTTGATGTGAAGACGTCGTGTATTGTATTGGTTGGTTTTGTAGTATTAGTATATACTATACATATATCTATACATCACTGGTCCACCGGGTCCACCTGACACAGCATCACTATCACAATCACGCATTAATTTTGGTATTGCATTGCACACTGCTGTGCTGTACATACACTACACTACATTAACACAAGCACACCACACGATTAAGATTTTCGGAAACGCCATTATCGCCATCTATACTGCTATACATGTGAAGTGAGAAATTAAAGAGTGTTCTAAAAATCGGCAGAAAATGAAATTTGCGATGGAAAAAAATAGAAAATGCAATGTTGTCGTCTCTGCAGTCCACACACGTGTTTTTTTATTAAAAAAAAATATAGTGATTTCTAATTTTTCTAATACATTTTCTATCGAATTCTTATAATATTTAATTACTATATAGAGCGCCTGAAAACACAAAACCATATGAGATTTGTTAGATCTCAATGGTCTTATCCGTATAGGGGTTGCGGTCATAATAGGTGCTTTCCTTTTACACGAAATCTCAAGTTAAATCTCAGTTATGTGACTCAGTTGAGTACAGTTTATGTTACTTAAACTGTATGCAAATGAGTCGATCAGACTCACTTTAGGTGTAAAACTAAAAGGAAAGCAATGGGGAATGTGAGTGCAAAACTGATGCTAACTGTGCGAACTGTGATTACGAGTGTGAGTGTGATAACTATGGCCCCGTACCCCGTTCCGCTATTGACTGCGAGTACTGAGAAGTTATATTTAATGTCACGCAAACTATAGATTACTAGTACTCACAGTAAATAACGGAACGCGCCCTATATAGTAACCTGTATGTATGAAAAAAAAAATTGAATTAGAGTGTAAAAGTAAAACGGTGTTATAGAGGACGGGAAAAGAGTGTTGTGTAAGAGTGGGGGAGAAATAAAAGAAATGAAATTTGAAAAGAATTGAGAACGGTAGATATGAGAGATAATAGGTTAGTAAAAAAAAAGAACAAGAATTCTTTTACATATTTCGGTAGAAGAGGACTAGAATCAGTATGAGGCTTATTTAATGAGGTAGGGTGGGGGTAGACACTTTTGCAGTTTACACTGGTTTACACCGTCTGTGGTGTGGCCGTATGTACCGTCCGCATGGGTGCAGACGTGCGATTCTTGAGTTAAGGCTGAGAGAAATTGAGATTGAGAACCGCTGCTCTAGCGGTGAGGGTGAGTTGTGAGAGTGTTTCAGACTCGTTATCAGCCAGGATTCATTCGTGAGAAAATACGAAAAAGATTGATGGTATCAAAAATTTGGTTGATAGAGAAAGACGGGACGGTTCAAGTTGAAAAATGAAGTGGCAGTGATAATAATTGAAAGCCGCGTGGTTCCGCTTCTATTTCATCTGATATCGCTATCACCTCCCTTCACTTTTGGATTTTTAGCATATATATCACCGACGTGTGGATTACATCGGCGCCATATATATATTAAACAACATATACACTATATTTTTTATTTTTTCTCTGTTATTTAAAAAAGAACTGGCATGAAAAGAGAGAGATAGATCAAAAGCAAGAAAGAAAGGGGGTGAGAGAGAGATGGATAGAGTCTGAGTGAAAGGGAGAACGAAACGAAGTCAGAAGTCAGAACGTATTCACGTATGGAGTGTGAGAGAGAGAAAGAGAAAGAGAAACGAGCCGAGTGAGAGATAGCGAAGTGAAGAAGAAAAGTAAAGCAAAAAAAGATAGAAAAAAGATCTTGCTATCCAGGGTATCTTGGGGCTTGTATGATTCACTCTCTTACAGAGTAGCCCGGCTTTTCTCTGCTGAACGGAGACGAAGCACAAACCGTGTTCGCGACATTGACCCGTTCGGTTCGGATTTGGAATTTGGATTCAAGTTTGGGAACGCTGGCAATACTCTTGACAAGGGATTACAAGGAACTCGATCTCAACGTCAACCTGGCTGTTGTTAGAGAAATAGTTAAGAAAAGTCAGTCTGAAAGTTCTTAGATGTCTTTTACCAATTGCCAAACTTTTTACAAATAAAAATTTAAACCGCGTGTCGACGTAAAACGTCGTCGTAAAACTGTCCATTAAAATGAATGTGTATCTCTTCATATCTCTCTAGCAGAGGTGGATGGATCTTATAATCTGGTTATTCAAGGAGGCTGTCCATTGGCATTCTCAGCCTACGCTATCCTCCTTCCATTGCAAATTTCCTTTTTAAACTCAGCAATTTTAGAAATAGCAACGTCTGAGATAACTTAAGTCTATTGCTTAAAAGTTTGCCACAACCCTTTTACTATAAGATAGAAACATATTTAGAGAAAATAGACTGGCAACAAAAATATAGGAACATGTCGGATGAAGAGGACAAACCCCCTGCACCCCCTGTGAGGCTCACGTCTAACAGGTATTTTTATTTGGAGATTTGTAATGTTGTATCAGAAATAGGTTTTAAAGACCAACTTTAACTGGATTTAAGCATTTTTGTGTACTAGATAATTCAGTTATTATTGTCTCTAAATAGATGGACAATTTTATTTTTATTAAGAGTAATTAAAAGTTAAAAATACAGGATTTATAGGTTTCTCAAACAATTTTAATCTTGTATACTTATTAATTTCTTTGCTATGGTAGAGTTCTCTGTCTACCAAAAATAGATGAAGGGACGCTAATATGGTACTTGCTAAAAATAAAACCTTACACTTCAGACGTGATGACATTCTTATGTGGGAGGAAATATAAAAGTTTTCTATGTTTGAATATCTGAATATTTTATTTATTCATTGTTTTTAATAAATATTAAAAGATTTTAATACAAAATCATTATTATGTATAATATTATCAAAAACTTAAAAAAAAATAATATGAATTATATCAAATAAAGTACAAACAAAGGAATGTTTCAATATGTTAATGTAATCAAATCTATTCAATATTTGTAGAGGTGAGTCTACGCCTAATTTACCAGTAGACATGCGTCCACTACCTAAAGAACCTGATTCTGAAGAACGCAAGAAGAAAACATTAAAGGGAAAGATGAAGGTGAAGGAGAATAAGGACAAGCCTAATATTAGTTATCCTACTAATTTTGAGCATACAGTACATGTTGGATTTGATGCTGTCACTGGAGAATTTACGGTATGTTTAATAATAATTATAACTATTAAAATATTTAAATTATTCAAATTGCACTCGCTTTCTGCTTTGCTTCTGTCTTACGGTGCAGAGTATTTAATTAATACAGTACTTTTATTTTGCTTGTTTAAATGATGCAGAGAATATTTATATTGAAATTTGTCTACATAAATTTAATCCACTTATAAAAAATGCTTGATGAATTACCCATGCTAACAAAAATAAGATTCTAAACACTGAATTAAATATGTAATGACATTGTATAACAATAATTTTGTAAAATAGTCTGATGCTTTTTATATCTATTATTTTCTCATAAGCAAAACTAACTAAATGCCTATTTCTTTCAAGCTGCCTTTGAAAGTAAGTACGCTCAGATGAAAACAAAATTAATATGTCTGCATGTTTTTACAAACAATTTTTAAAAGGTTTGTTTTTGTTGCAATACTTGATCTCATTTATAAAATTTTAATTTCCGTTTTTTCCAAAGATTTTCTAAACCAATTATAATAGTTGCTTTTCTAGCATAATAGAGCTTTAGTCAACGTTGCACCTGAATGTACTGTAAATTCCTTTTTGAAAACAACTCTAATGTAACAAATATATATTTTAAAGAATATTATTTTTCATGCATATAGTATTTTACCAGATTTATAGCTCTAAAATTTTACTTATTTTGAATTTGTCTTATTGTTAGAATTATTGTCCCATAATCTTGTTTTTAATAGAAATGCATTAAAATTATTTGACCTTCCTAATATAATGTAATACCCCAGTGTGTCTTATTTTTCTTTTAATTCTTGTTCTGTAAAAGAGAAACTCAAAATTATATTAAAAATCCTAGGGCATGCCTGAAGCTTGGGCAAGATTACTTATGTCTAGCAACATTAGTAAACAAGAGCAGAAGAAAAATCCGCAAGCGGTACTGGATGTCTTAAATTGGTATGATAATAGTAGTAAGGAAGCTAAAGGCTCAAAGTATATGACAACTACTAAAATGGTTGGAATTTCTGGTAAGTTTAACTTTTAGAGGAAAACTAGAGGTAGTAAATGGAGTAAAAAAATAATTATTGTTTGTATATGTTATTTTTTAGCACCGATAGAAAGAGCCAGTAGTCCACGTAGCATGGGACTAGGTATTGTCACAGGTGTGGGAAGTATTCGTGGCCAAGCGATGTCTCAAGCATCTGGGAGCTCGCATTCGCAACATTCGCTGAGCAGGTAAGTCTTTTACAGTTTTTATTTTAACCGAGAAAAGGCTGTTCAAAAATTTAGACTGAGAAACGAAAACATTACAGAGTTAGCAGTAGCAGTCCAAGCAGTACGCCTACGGATGCTTGTGCAACCAGTTCAGAACAGGAAGATGAGCCGCCACCGCCGCCTATATCGGCAAGACCGGAACGTACGAAATCTATTGTAAGTTACGACTAAATTATTTGTTAATCAAGTTTTTATATATATTATATTATTATTTTTATTCAGTATACAAAGCCTATAGAAGAAGAACCGCCAACCCCGATTGCAACAACATTAAGTTCACCGCAACGAAATGGAACACCGCAACAAGCGCAACTGGATAGAAACAAAAATCAAGCAACTCCTACTTCAACGACGACAACCGATCAAACACGACCAGCGCAAAGCGAAAAAGCAAGAAAAAAGAAAATGTCGGACGATGAAATTTTAGAAAAATTACGAACGATTGTAAGTGTTGGTGATCCGAATAGAAAGTATACGAAGATGGAAAAAATTGGCCAGGGGTAAGTTTATTAAACAATGCAAGAGATTGGAATAAGGTTGACTAAATTATTAAATTTTAGTGCGTCGGGTACGGTGTATACTGCAATTGAAACTTCTACAGGGATGGAAGTAGCAATAAAACAAATGAATCTTTCTCAGCAACCGAAGAAAGAATTAATTATTAATGAGATTTTAGTTATGCGGGAAAATAAGCATCCGAATGTTGTAAATTATTTAGACAGTTATTTAGTTGGAGAGGAGTTATGGGTGGTAATGGAATACTTGCCAGGTGGTAGTTTAACGGATGTTGTGACTGAAACATGTATGGATGAGGGTCAAATAGCAGCAGTGTGCAGGGAAGTCTTGCAAGCACTGGAATTTCTTCATTGTAATCAAGTTATCCATAGGGATATTAAATCGGATAATATCCTCCTCGGTTTGGACGGCGGTGTGAAGCTTACTGATTTCGGTTTTTGCGCACAAATATCACCAGAGCAAAGCAAGCGTACTACGATGGTGGGCACACCATACTGGATGGCCCCGGAAGTAGTTACACGCAAGCAATATGGTCCAAAAGTATGCAAAATATATTTTTTTTTAATCGCGAAATCTTCTCATTTTATATGTATTGCTTATATTATTTTGACAGGTTGATATATGGTCTCTCGGTATAATGGCTATTGAAATGATAGAAGGCGAACCACCATACCTGAATGAAAATCCATTGCGAGCTTTATATTTAATTGCAACGAATGGAAAACCAGAAATTAAAGAAAAAGACAAGTTATCGGGTATTTTTCAAGATTTCTTAGATCAATGTTTAGAAGTTGAAGTTGAGAAACGATCCGCAGCATCTGAATTATTAAAGGTAACTTAGTTTTTTTTAGTAATGCTTATTATTTTTATAAATTGTTTTTTATTTCAAATATATACTTAAATTTAATGTTTTGTTTGAAATTGTAGCACCCTTTCCTAAAATTAGCTAGGCCATTAGCTTCGCTAACACCTTTAATAATGGCCGCTAAAGAAGCCGCTAAGAGTCATTGAGAAGAGCTGCGAAAGAGAGAATTATGACCTTACAAAAGTTGAATATATAAGTATGATAACAGAAGGAATAATGAATCACCCTCCCAAAAATGGAAACGGCACAATAATTCAATAATATATATATTAAATAATAAGCATAGAACTAAATAAATAAATATATATATATATATATATTATAGGATATAAATAGATAGAACTTATCCGATACGCTAAGGTATCGAGAAACGATTTCAAAGTTTTTAAATTGCTCGATTCTCGCATGTTACGAGAATATAAAGTCAGAAAGGCTCTGAAAAATACGACGATAAATCGTAGGTTGTAGTCTCGGTTGGTATTGGGGACAGGAGCTTACTACATCATACTCAAATAATCTTCAAAATAAAAATAGTGTTTTTTATGATCCCTGCTGAATGACACTCGATCGATTTGCACTAGATTTGTGCATTGCATTTTATTATTAGAGGAGTTCACTGCGTGCTACGGTTTTGGAGGTTGATACTATTGCTCTGGTTCGGTGTTATCTTGTCATCAGTGTTAGATAAAGGAAAGCGATATAGCTTATCACGTGTCATGTTGCCTGAAAGAAGCTCTTGTACCCATGTCAATTTGAAAGAAAGAGACGAACAGGTATTGTCGACTATTTTCTAAATATGTAAAAGAAAAGAATAGTATTACTGACTCTAAATTTGCAAAGGAGAGTTAGCTACGAACATATTAAAACAAAAACTTTATTAGATTAAAAATGTACACTAGTAAATAGAACCTATTCTGATACATTACTATGGTTTGACAACAAAAAAGATGTAGGAGAAGATTAATCTTCTTGTCAGACTTATATTTTTTGAACAAAGTTACAACAGAGAGCAGAGCAGTATGTTTTCAATAATTTAATTTGTAAAGATGATATAGATGTATAAGCGATAGCCTAATTTGTTTGAAACGTTCTAAAGAGTCGCGTTCTTGAGATTGGATGTTGATAGACTGCTATATGTTCTGTTATATTAAGAGATACCGTTCCAATATTTAGTGCAATATTATCATCAGGTTCGATATTCCCTGGTCGTTCTTATCGTATCGCATTAAATGCTATAAGCCATTAATATTTGCAGTAATGTTGGGACGTTGTATAATTATTAATATTTTCAACAGCTTTTTTACGAGTATTGCAATTTTTGTCTCATATTAAGCTTGTATATACCGGGTGTAATGAATCTAAGTTGAACTCTAGCCACGATAGATTAAAAGTAAATTTGATACCCACGAATCTTATTTAAAATTAGATTTGTATAAGATGAATGAAACGAAGCAGAATAAGTACTTTCTCTTATTTGCGCTGCAAGTAAGACATTGGAGCAAAGACCATGTTATTGCGATATAGTAGCTTTAGCAAAAACATTCTGTGGACAAAATTTTTTTCGGCTGCGTATGTAGTATGTTGCAAGTGAGATATATTTGCTCGCGACGTGTCTTATCAGCGATGGAAAATGGACGAAAATTTAAAACAAGATTCAGATGTAGAAGCATTTTGTGACACTATAAAGTGCCTGTCTTGTCATGTTTAGAGACGTGAAGAACTTGCGCTAGATTCCTTATAATCCTGAACCACTGTTATTATCAGGTATTTAAGTTAGTATCAGCAGAATCGAATATTTCCTGTTAATAATTACTCTAGCAAGGTTTCTCAGTTACATCGCATTAAATATAACGTATGTCTGTCCTAAATGTATTATATTTACCCAAAAATACATCAAAGCAGAAGCCTTTTGCATTTATTTGGATGAATAACAGTCCTAAGTCTAATTATGTTCTTTTTATACATGGCTATTTATCGTATGTAAATTAATACTAAAAGAAATCATGTGAGAGTAAAAATAGTTGCGGAGCAAGAAATTAATAATATACTTTTGTTACGTACAAAACTACAAAGAAAATGAAAACAACCAAGAACATATTATTTCATAAAGAAAAAGTATATATTATATAGTATATGTATGTATTTACTATTTAACTATTTTATTATTTTTCTTAGCACTCTTGTTTTATTAAAGCCTGACTAGTTATTTTTGTATAATTATAAATAATTTATTAGTATTTAATTGTATTTCACGAAGGAGCTGGATCAGACTATTCTATCTGTGACCGAGTTTAAAATTGTACATGCTAAAGAAATGATCGGTATTAATTTTAAAGAATCAGGGATAATAATGTACGATATTTTAGCTAAATTTATGTCTTAGTATTTATCTAAAACGATTTCAATACTCGCGCTCTAATTTATTTGGAAGTTTTATAAGAAAGAAGTCGGGGTTAAAGAGTATATTATGTCATAAGTGCGCAGTGTCCTTTTTCATGCGTAGGAAATGTATAAAAAGATGAAATAAAGGCGGGTTTAGCTTCCATGAGTGAAAAAGAATTGCGCACGAATCATATAAGATATTTTCTGCTTGGTAATCAGTGAAGATAGCAAAAAAGTACATTTTCTATGCGCAAAGAATATCTTATGCACGTTGTGTAAAAAGAATTCCTTGTGTATCGATAATCTCACTTTACACACTAACTTTACTCACACGTGTAAAAAATTAAATTGCGTACTTTTTTTAGTATTAACAAAAATACAATTGCTAGACCCATTATTTATATATCAACTTGGTCAGAAGCATGTTGCAAGAGATCCTGCATTTTCATAAATATCCTTTAAGAGATAACACGGAGCTCTCATTATAGTTAAATGTATTATTACGGCAATTATATTTTATATTATTTACCGTTAGCAGCTATTATATTAAATTTTTTTAGTCATATTGTAATAAGCTTATGCTAACTTATTGCATACCGAGCATTATGTAGGGGTAAATTATTTTAACATTTTATAATTTTTTTAAATTCCAATTAACATTAATTTTGTTAATATCAAATATTTCAGAAAACAGTCGGTGACGCTCGTCCTCTGTGATTATAAAATTTATTTATTTATAAAAGATAAAGTACAAACCAAAACTAAAATTGGCCTTAATAAAGTATAAACGAGCAATGTTTTCTAGTATTTGATAGTACCAACTTTTTATTCACTCGGACGAGAATTATAAACTTTGCATTTGTATCTCCACTATCGTTCCAAGTGCATTTTATTATAAATAACAGAGATGTATTGTTCGTACTATTCTTGCTTCAAACTGGATAATAGTTTCTAATCATTTATTTTATATTCACTTAACATTATTTACGATGTTTCTGAAAATGCTTTGTGATCTTACAGAGAATTTAGCGGGCTTAATAACAAAGATACTATTTTATTGAAACCATAAATTCGTTTGTTTTAGAATCCATACAAAGTTTGGTTAAATATCTGGTTTCTCAGGAAAACTATGTTTTACCTATGAGAAGGTAAGCTTCATAAAAAGAAAGCATAAAGGTATAATGAAGTATAATAAAACTACTGTAAAAATAATGCCTAGACTTTTACGTACATATTATAATGTAACGCATTTTAATTTGTTTTGAAAAATTACAATATAAGGAAACATTTTATAACAAAACTTTTTTGATTTTTTTTAATTGTAAACCTTCCCAATCTGTTACACTTATAATGAGAAATATAAAAACGATATACAGTACAGGCACTGATTAGCTTTATTCAGAAGAGATTAACAACAAGAATATTTTGTTTAATTTATATATTAATTTTTATAAATACTTTTTATATATTATGGCTTGTATGTTTGATACATCAAAAAATAAGTCAGTGTTTATGTTATATATAAAAGTGTTTAAACTCACATTAATTTATATAATATATCTTTGAAGTAATACATCAAGAATTTTAAACTATGTATAGTTTCCATTTATTAGGGGAATTGAATCTTTTCTGAAAATTTAGGTACATACAAATAAATACACAGTAGACAAACAGTAACTCTATAAAATTCTTAGTGATTGGTTGTACTTTTTGATATCTCTCAATTTTTCATATTTAGAAAATTATTAAGTTATTAATGGTGACTTCATTTGTAATTTACACATAATTGAAATATTTCTGGTAAGAAATTGTAAGGGGTAAAAACAGGTATGGCAATTTAGGAAATATTTATTGTATTGTATATAAAGCTAAACTGTTTAAGTGTCCGATATATATTGTATTAATACTTTAGACTGCATTAGAAATTGCTTTGTGATTTCGAGAAAAGTTGTATAAGAGAGAAAGAGAGAACTAGAAGAGATGAATGCTTGGTATGTTTAGTCATCATTTGCAACTGATGCTCCGCTTGAGTTTCTCGCGTAAATGGTTATTAGGTTGGCGTCTTCTCCTCTCCAGCCGCATGAAAACTGATAGAAGCTGAATTGATGCAGAAACGTTTCCTGGTGGGCTTTGGACCATCATTGAATACATGTCCCAAGTGGGCATCGCATTTGGAGCAGGTCACCTCGGTCCGCACCTTATCTGGTTTTGCGATCAGCAGTAGTAGATTGCCACCAACTGTGCGCGTATGGGGAAGCGCGGTATACGTGTTTTGGTGGTGAAAATGAAGTGGTAGCGGAGCGATAGGAAGACAAAGGAAAGACAGAATAATAGAGTGTGATTAAACGCAGACCAACACCTTTTGATACAAACTTAAATTTTCTTTGATAAAAAAGATAAGAGTTTACACAAATTACTAAAATAATCAGCCAATTACAAAATGATCTGTGTGATGTTTAATGGTTATTTTAACCTTCTTGTAAAATGTAACAATTAGTTTTCTAGTTGCATGATTATAATTCTAGAAAATAAGATTATATTTTTATATCATCAGTTAAGCTAATCACAACAATAAAAGCAGTTTTATGGCAACAAATTTTTAATCACTTTCGTATTTATAAGTCTGACATAGATGTAGTCAAATGAATTAAAATTTAAATATTTAGGATTAATTGAACGGATATATAAATGTAATATGCAAACACGATATAATAAGCAAGACTAATAATAGATATAAAATATTATTTTTCCCAGTTAAATATAGCATAGAAGCTGTTACTTCTATACATTTCATAAATAAATTAAACAAATTTGCAGTATCATATAATAAGTAGCAGTAGTTTCAGTTTAACATGAGAATGATGTATAAGTCTAACACAATCACACTCTAAGCTTTGGCATGCAAGGAATAGGAAAGATAGAATACATGAAATAACTTGCAAGTATTGATGTAAAATTAAAAAATCTTTTGTAACTAAAAGACATATTAAATTTGTCTGTACTAATTTATCAGAAGTAGAGTCAAATCACAATATTCAAGATATTTCACTGACTTACTTTTGCGAAGGTTTTATAACATCTATTATGATATTCAGATATTCAAGAAAATTTAATTATATTTGGTTAACAAAATTTTTCTTCAATTTACAGTAAAACATAAATTTATAGTGACTTTAATTAAATTTTATTTTAATTTTAATTATATTTCTTATTTTTTTATTTATATGAAGTATTATAATAATATATATTGGAAGTTACAGAATTAGATGGAGAGGATTGAAATAATGTAGAAATTGTAGATGATTGGGTATAAGTTGGTAACAAAAATATAGTAAACAGGTAAATGTCAATAGATGTTTTAATGAGTATTTTTAACATGCAAAATAAAAATTCCATGACAAAGTAAAACTACTAATGCATCAACATTTACCTGCTTTAAATCCAAAAAAATATTAAAGGCAAAAAAAGATTTGCGATTGCTATATTAAAATTTAAGCTGAATGCTAAGAAATATTTTATGATTTAATTTAACTTTATTACTGCTTACCATGTGATGTATCTTTTGTTAATTTTATTTTCCCTTGATCAAGGACTTCATTAAATGCTGGCCAGCCACATCCACTGTCATACTTTGTTTCAGAAGAGAAAAGCTCTTGATCGCAAACTATACAAGAATAAGTCCCTTTCTCATAAAATTTATTGTAGCAGCCAGTAAAGGGTCTATGTAAACAAATAATTAGGATTAGTTTGTAAGAAAAGGTTACTAAGTTTATTAATTAATTATGATATCGAATTGTTATATTAATTGAATACATAATGTCAATTTCTAATGTTAAATGAAGAGTGTGATTGAGAAATATACTATAGAAGTGTTAGAATATTATTTTTAAATTGCTTGGCCATGAGGCATGATCTAAGTTAGCAAATGCTCTTGAAAAAGTTATTTTGGTTCTAGAACTTCCACATAAAATCAAGATTCTCTCATTTTTATGTTAAAGATAGTAATAAATGAAATAATTATTTAATCATAAAATAGTTAAATAAATAAGTTGTATTTGTTTTTATGTAAAAAATAAAAAGTTTATTGATAAAAATCTGTAGAATAATCAGTATATTGATCCAAATGATATGTATAAAAATAACATAATATTTACTAATATTTGTTTGTCCATCATGATTAAATATTCTTATAAAAAATTATGAAAAATGTGGTCTCAATTATAGATTAATAAATTATTTAATATTCAATGTATAACAATAAGAAATCTTGTTAAATATTAAGATGAGAGTTGTTAAAAAATAATTTTCTAAGTTTAGCAATATTGCAACATATACCTTTCGGTTCCTTTTTCCTGTGTCACGTGCCACTGTAGTGGTGTGAGTCGTTTTTTCAAATCTTCTTTACTAATTTCGGTAGTCATTTTCCTAAGTCCAGCTTAAAGACATACGTTAAAATACTTAGATCAAGTGGCTGGGTTTACTAAGAAATGCAGAAGGTATCCTAAAAAATAACGTGGAAATTCTTGCCGCGCTTTCGTAAACCTAAAGACTATCTTCCCCCCACCTTTGCTCCAGTACGTAGTGGAGTGATGGTTTTCGAAATATCTGTCCGTGTTCCAATTCTCTGACCTAATTACATCACTTATATGTGGGAATTGATACAAAACAAATATATCAATGGAAAGAAACTTTGGATTGAACTTTCTCTTAATGTTAAATGGTTTTCTGATTTTCAATACTCTCTCTATATATTATATATATATTTATGTACACAAATCTGTCGCCTTTCTTTTCTATAGTGCGTGAAGACGATATACTCATACACACACACACACACTAGTATCAACTGTCAAATGTCAAATAATGACACATTTGACGTTTATACCACAAATTTGCATCGAAAACGTTTCGTAAAAAAAGGAGTAACGAACTCCGAAGATAATTTTAAAGAATTTCATTGATTTAATGCGTTTATGAAACTTAAAAAAATTAAACTGTATTGAATATTTGCGTAAATACACCTATAGCTAATAAGAATTATTGGTAAAGCATTGTAAAACTAACCAGGATAAACACCAAGGACGCACATTCGAATCGTCACGCCATTATCTCTGAGTCTCGGACTACCATTTCGAGCAAGTAAAATGGCCGATGCGGAGTTTACTGTGCTTAACATATGACTTAACACAAGGACGTTTTCGTTAAAACAATGTCATATGTGTATATATATATATTCATGTATAGGCATATACAGTTTTTTTTTCTAACCTCGTGCAACGGATGTCAAATTTATCGAACTAATGCAATTTTTGTTAAATACGTCTGCTGTCATAAATATTATAGTATGATATAAAAGATTGCTTAAGTGTCGATCAGATTTTAACAATACAAACCTAATTTAAAAGTAGACAACATTGAAACGCCTGACACGAAATTTCGATTATACAGCTTCGTGAAAGATTTTATGAAAATATTCATTTTTACTTTGTTACTTGGTATTGTTTAACTTTGTAAGAATTGTTGATAGTTCGAATTTTGAATAATGATTTGATTTTACATTGTTATTGTAAGGAAGTGTTGTAGACTGTAGTACCTTTTGATAAATTTGAAAAGTATCAGGTTAGGTTGGTCCGTTACTGGGGTCTGCTGGGGGCTGGGGTCTCTCTCTCTCTAGGGAATTATTGTAGGAAAGGGCTAGCTAGCGCCTGCTTTTAAATCTTCCATTCGTTAGTTTTGTTCTCTTTGGACCAATAGCAGGGTCTCTTGTCCAGCTCACTATACAGTATGTATGTATGTACAGTTGAGCCCAATAATCTGGCGTCAGGCGAGGGGAAGCCGGAGATAAAGGGGCAAGGGGTATCTAGGGAATTTACGGGTTATATACAATTCTAGTTCCCTAACTTTACATTTGTCCACTTTTGAAATGTCAATTAAATGTAAACAAAATTTACAGTTTTTAAATCTAAGTTACGGAAAAGTTTAAGAAAAGATTATAATGAAGAACAGGAAAAGAGAGGATATCAGATGAGTTTGATTAATTATTATAAATATGTGAAAATATATTTGTAGATTGTTAAGAAGATATGCTTTGTGGTTATTTGATTTTAATTACAGGTTAAATTATGCGTTTTATCTCAACTTGGATGAGGAAGGATTAATTTATCAAAACTTCTAATGGGATTTTGACATCTAAATACATTTTATTATGATAAAGAAGGTTAGATTGGTTATTACATCCATTCATGTTAATTGGAAACATAATTTGAAGATTAATTGATAAAAATGAAAGGTAAGTTAACTTTAATGTTGTTAAAAATGAAATTAACTCTGTGGTTGTATTAATGTATAAGTTTTATTTTTTGGTTTCTCACCATGACATATAATACATAATTATTATATATGTATTTAACTTTAAAATTACAGTAAAAATTTATAATTACATTTAATATTGCAGGGCATAACCATTTGCGGCAATCACCTCTTCCAAACGGCGTGGAAAAGATTGGACAAGATTTTGGCAAATCTGTGGTTCGTTTCTTAACTCTTCCCATACTCTTCTTACGTGACACCTTAGCTCATGTTTGGTCCTCTCTTGTTCTGGTCTCCAGCGTTTCACCATTATACCCCAGACATTTTCTATTAAATTGAGATCTGGGGATCTCGATGGCCAAATCATCCTTTCAATTTCAGGATGCTCTGCAAACCATTCACGTGTCATTTTGGATGTGTGCACACTGGAGTTATCCTGGACAAATTGGATCATTGGTAAGTCTTGGACCGGATACATCCTTCTGACACTAGGCAGCATATGATTTTCTAGGATGCTTGTATACACTGCTGAATTCATCTTAGTGTCAATTTCAATTAAATCACCCACACCGTCTCCTGAAATCCAACCCCAATAAGCAATAGTTATCCTATTATTTCTGTTCATAGGTAGGACATATTTATCATTAAATCTGGTTCCATCCGGTCGCCAAACATGTATCCTCCCATCTTCAGAAGATTGAAACACCTTCTCATCAGTCCAGATAACTTTACGCCAGAATTCATCTCCTTTGCTCAAGTGCTCCAAGGCAAATCCAACTCTGTCCTCTCTGTGCTGAGCTGATAATTTTATTTTGTGCACAGCATGGTGGCAATGGATTCCAGCTTCGTGCAACCTTCTGCGTACAGTCATCTTTGATATGTTCAGGTCTAATTTTCTTAATATGCTTGACGTAGGCTGGAAAGGATCTTCGTTCATTGTATCTACAATTTTTCTATTCTCCTCTTGCGATGTTAATCTGGGTCTTTTGTTATTTTTCCTTCTATCTTCCAATCCTGAATATCCCTCTTCTCTATATCTTTTAATCCATTTATTAATCGTAGACTTATGCAGCTGCAGCTGATCAGATATATCCACTGAGCTCATTCCTGCTTTCCAAAAACCAATGACTTCTCCTTTCTTTATTGAAGTTTCACTATTAATTGACATCTTTTGAAGTTTTAATTTTTAGAGAAACGATTATTGAACTGTGTAACACCTTTTGAGAGAAAACAAAACACAACAATAAAAGAAACGAAACGATAAAACAAATAACAATCAAGTCGATTTTCGTTTCTTTTATTGTTGTGTTTTGTTTTCTCTCAAAAGGTGTTACACAGTTCAATAATCGTTTCTCTAAAAATTAAAACTTCAAAAGATGTCAATTAATAGTGAAACTTCAATAAAGAAAGGAGAAGTCATTGGTTTTTGGAAAGCAGGAATGAGCTCAGTGGATATATCTGATCAGCTGCAGCTGCATAAGTCTACGATTAATAAATGGATTAAAAGATATAGAGAAGAGGGATATTCAGGATTGGAAGATAGAAGGAAAAATAACAAAAGACCCAGATTAACATCGCAAGAGGAGAATAGAAAAATTGTAGATACAATGAACGAAGATCCTTTCCAGCCTACGTCAAGCATATTAAGAAAATTAGACCTGAACATATCAAAGATGACTGTACGCAGAAGGTTGCACGAAGCTGGAATCCATTGCCACCATGCTGTGCACAAAATAAAATTATCAGCTCAGCACAGAGAGGACAGAGTTGGATTTGCCTTGGAGCACTTGAGCAAAGGAGATGAATTCTGGCGTAAAGTTATCTGGACTGATGAGAAGGTGTTTCAATCTTCTGAAGATGGGAGGATACATGTTTGGCGACCGGATGGAACCAGATTTAATGATAAATATGTCCTACCTATGAACAGAAATAATAGGATAACTATTGCTTATTGGGGTTGGATTTCAGGAGACGGTGTGGGTGATTTAATTGAAATTGACACTAAGATGAATTCAGCAGTGTATACAAGCATCCTAGAAAATCATATGCTGCCTAGTGTCAGAAGGATGTATCCGGTCCAAGACTTACCAATGATCCAATTTGTCCAGGATAACTCCAGTGTGCACACATCCAAAATGACACGTGAATGGTTTGCAGAGCATCCTGAAATTGAAAGGATGATTTGGCCATCGAGATCCCCAGATCTCAATTTAATAGAAAATGTCTGGGGTATAATGGTGAAACGCTGGAGACCAGAACAAGAGAGGACCAAACATGAGCTAAGGTGTCACGTAAGAAGAGTATGGGAAGAGTTAAGAAACGAACCACAGATTTGCCAAAATCTTGTCCAATCTTTTCCACGCCGTTTGGAAGAGGTGATTGCCGCAAATGGTTATGCCCTGCAATATTAAATGTAATTATAAATTTTTACTGTAATTTTAAAGTTAAATACATATATAATAATTATGTATTATATGTCATGGTGAGAAACCAAAAAATAAAACTTATACATTAATACAACCACAGAGTTAATTTCATTTTTAACAACATTAAAGTTAACTTACCTTTCATTTTTATCAATTAATCTTCAAATTATGTTTCCAATTAACATGAATGGATGTAATAACCAATCTAACCTTCTTTATCATAATAAAATGTATTTAGATGTCAAAATCCCATTAGAAGTTTTGATAAATTAATCCTTCCTCATCCAAGTTGAGATAAAACGCATAATTTAACCTGTAATTAAAATCAAATAACCACAAAGCATATCTTCTTAACAATCTACAAATATATTTTCACATATTTATAATAATTAATCAAACTCATCTGATATCCTCTCTTTTCCTGTTCTTCATTATAATCTTTTCTTAAACTTTTCCGTAACTTAGATTTAAAAACTGTAAATTTTGTTTACATTTAATTGACATTTCAAAAGTGGACAAATGTAAAGTTAGGGAACTAGAATTGTATATAACCCGTAAATTCCCTAGATACCCCTTGCCCCTTTATCTCCGGCTTCCCCTCGCCTGACGCCAGATTATTGGGCTCAACTGTACATTAGAGATGCTGATATTTTCTGAAAGTATCGATATTAGTATCAAAATATATCAAAGCCAGCATTATCGATACGGAGACAAATCGATCCCAAAATATCGATATTACTAATATTGCTATATAGCGTAGTTGTCAAATGCGATGACCGAGCTTGATATTTTTCAAAAAATGATAAAAAATAACACCAATTAATAATAATAGAAGACAATGGAATCTTACTATTATAAATAAGTATAATTTAATACAATAATAAATTATATGTATCAAAGGAAAAAAATAAATACTTGATGGCGAATTATATTTACAGGTTAAATTAATTTAAAGATATAAGGTAATAAAATCATATAAGGTTGTATTGTTCTGGACAAGGATGGGATGTTATTTTTGGTGCGATGGATGAGCCTTCATCATATAACTGCAGCTGAGACGACAATTTTAATCAGTATTGTATAAGGGAATTAAGAAAGTATATATTCATTTTCATTTATGCATTGACTTTTGTGATCTTTTATTTATAACAAATACTTTTATTTAATTTTTGAAACTTTCATCAAATTCATGCAGTGATATTATTATAATGAGATAATTTATAGTTTAGAGAATTACTTTATTACCTATTATTCGGTTAGTAAATATTATCCAGTTTTTATTATAATAACTTAATATATTTTCCACACAAATATACATATGAAAGCAGTCATTTTTCTTATCACATATATGGCATATTAGTATTGCAGGAAACTTATTATAATTTGCTAAAGAAATAAAATATACTTATAAAATCACTATTATCTTTAAATACTCTCTCACATTTCCTATCTGACATATTATAAAATATTAAATTTAAACAGCAGCATCTAAGTTCCATTCGTCAAATGATAAGGAACTCAAAAATAACAATTGATTTAAATGGTCTCCTGTTAAACGGTTTCTGCGTTCTGTCATAATAATACCTGCTTTTGAAAAGAGTCTTTCACATGGTACTGATGTAGCAATAATTATTAAATATTTTTTAGCTAATGTTGACAGTGGTGAAGAATGACTCCAAAATTTTATTGGACAATCATCAATGGCAATAGGCGACTGATTTAAATAAAACCTAAACTCTTCTGGCATAATATTATTATCAGTAATAGTAATTTGGTTTTGTTGGTCTAGCTTCACAAGGCTTTTATGATATGACCAAAAATCTGTTTTCACTAACTCATCTTTATTAATGTTATCAACTTCATCTATTGGCTTATCACTTTCATTGGTAAGTAAGAGTGTTACGATAGTATTAATAGCACTTAAACAGGCTAATTCATCACAAAAATGGATTCGTTTAAATCGTGGATCTAAAAGTGTTGCTATTGCTATAACAGAGATTTCTTCTCTTGATTTAAAACGTTCATAGAATTCTTCTAATAAAATCTGTTTCATTTCATTTCCTATCTCAGTTTCAGGAAATGAAGACTGCAAAGATCTTTGGAGAATATTTAAGATCGGTATTACCTTACTACCTGTTAGATAGGATTCTCCAGATAATATTTTTGTTGCATCCTTGAAGGGTTTGAGTAGCTCAACAAACTCTTTAGCCACTAGTAATTCTGATGCAGTTAGCATTATTGGAGCTGAAGGGCATTGTAAAAGTATTGGACTAATCTTCTCAGATAGTTCAATAAATCTAACAATCATATCATACGTCGAATTCCAACGTGTTTCTACAGATTGTAGTAGCTTCAGATTTGAAACTGCTCGTAACCTGTCAGCTGCTGTTACTGATTTTTTAAAGTACTTTACGATGGTTTTAATTTTTTTGCAAACAGAACTAATGTTTTCAGAAGCCATAACTTTTGCAGGCAACAAATTTAGAGAATGTGCAAAACATGGTAAATGTTTCTCTGCACCAAATGCATTAACGATTGCTTTTTTAACATTAGCCCCATTATCGGATACAACTACCACTATACTTTCTTTTTTTATTTGCCAATCTTTTATAATTTGTAACAGCCACATTTCTATATATTCAGACGTATGTCTGTCATTTAGCTCTGTTACTCCAATTACAAGAGTTTTAAATTTATCATTTAATAAAAAATGAGCTGTAACACCCAAAAAGCTTTTGACATTTAATGGGTCAGTCCAAATATCCGTGGTCAAACTTAAATTATTTGTATTCGAAAGCCAAGTTTTGGTAATACTTGATAATACCTGATATTTTTCTTCCATCAAACTCTGAACTGTACTTCTACATGGAAGTTTATACAAAGGAGCAATGGCTTTCATGAATGTTTTAAAGCCTTCATTCTCGACTGTTTGGTAAGGCATGTTGTCTTTTGCAATCATAAAGATAAGCTTGTTAGTGATTTCAGCAGCTTTAGATCCTCCTGTTAAAACATTATTATTTAAGTTAATATAACTATAATAAGAATAAAAATTAATTACATTAAAGATTATATGTAGAACTAATATATCGTTAGAACTTAGTAGTATTTTGAAAATTTGTTGCAGATTAATTTTAACAATTCTGTTTTCAACAATGGAAGAAAATCTGGCATTCGAATTTGCATTATAAGAGACTGTCAGTAATCTTTAAACAGATTTTGGAAAGATTGTTGAAAGACTGCCAATAGTTTTCTGTAAACGATTCCAAGGATATACATATATCCTTCTACGTGTCCAAAGCAGAATCTGCAACAAATTTTCTAATTGCTACAATATAAGGTACATACAATAAATATTTCATTTAGGAAAATTTTAGTAAACAAATTCTGCACCTTGAAAAGAACTTTGTTTGTAAAAGGTCAGATCTATTCTAGGCTGTTTTGAAGGCTGTTCAATTGTATTTGTTAATGTAGAAGTTACAGAAGATTCAGAAGCTGCAGATGAAAGTGGTTCTATATTATCATCCAATACAAAATCCATCATACTATTTTCATCTGCAATTGGAGCCTATTTTTTAAATTAAGTAAGTATTAGTAATAAATTATACGTACTATATTAAAATTTACAATCATTTTTATTCTTTTATGATTTACTTCAAAAGTATTCCTAGCATTTTCACTAAGATCAATTTTTGGGTGAGCTCGCTTCAAATGAGATCTCATATTTGTTGTATTTTTACTTCCTTTTATTTCTCGTTGACACAGTTTGCATCTGCCTCCTGTGGGTATACGTATAAAATATGTCCAAACTTTTGATGGCACTAAATTAAAAATAAAATCAACCATTATAATATCTTTATTATCAATCTAAACAATCTTAGAATAATTATATGGTATTATGCGAGAAAGAGATGATCTATAAATATAATTGTAAAATAAGATAAATTAATTCATGTTGGATTATTATTTCTTTCTTGTATAACAGAGTACTTGTTTTTAAAGAGAATATTATTTGTGGAATAGGGTATTAGGAAATTTGGTATGCATACTTTTATAGAGGGTAGTATATATTATTTGGATCGAGGTATAAATATTGTTCAAAAAGTGAAGCTGAAAAAAATAAAGAAAAAGTTTATTAAGTTTAAAATATAAGAAAAAATTATGTAATCTGTATAATTTTAAAAACAATTCATTAAAGTAAATATATTTAATTATAATTACCTAATATTTTGTACAGTGTGATTGTTTTTAAAACTTGCTTTACAGCAAAGCAATCAGAAAAAATGGCACCGTTAATTTTCCTCAGTTTAGTCTCATTCTAAACTTATAAAAAAATTTTGATATTAGCGCTTCAGTATCGATACACCTAAATATTGTCACTAGAAATATCGGTATAAAATATCGAAAAATTTCATAAAAATATCGATATTACGATATATCGATACAATATCAGCATCTCTAATGTACATACATACTTTGTACATACTCAATAGAACTATAGCACGTTCTTTTTTTCCAACGGTTTCAACGCGGCAAATCGCGGCGTCGGAAGTGAGAAATTCCGAACTTTCGATGTAACTCGATGTAAATATGTTGTGTTAGTGTTGCGAAGGCCAGGAAAAATGAGCTTCTCTAGTGATGAAGTTAATTTTTTGGTCTATCGGTATCTTCAGGAATCTGGTATGGCTTGCTTAAATGCTTCTTAACCTCTTTACACCAAGCACCGCTAAGAGCTGCGATAACACATTTACCATATATCCGACAATACACTATTTTCTACGTTATTTAAATAAAATTTTGATCCGGAATATTTTTCTCCAGTCACATATTAATTTTTGTTCTTATGGACAAACTGCTTGATGTTTAAAATTGCATTGCATCGTCTTGGAGCGCGATAGGTTAATATTTATTTTGTTTTAGGATTTCAACATTCCGCATATACCTTTGGCATAGAATCACACATATCTCAGAGCAATATAAATGGAGCTTTAGTTCCACCAGCAGCTTTATTGTCCATATTACAAAAAGGCTTGCAATATACAGAGGCTGAAATCTCGATAGGTGAAGATGGAACAGAACAACGAATGGTGGAATCTTTGTCTCTCATTGATGCTGTTATGCCTGATGTGGTCGCATCAAGACAGAATCAAATCAATCAGCAGAAACAACAGGTGAAAACAGAAGTGCAGGATACCAATGGAGAAGAAGGTAGCTACTCTGTTTATATAGTAGCTATTAGGTTTAACATCCTATAAAGATTTTACAGTAGTATACCTGATACACCCTGGTTTATGAAATTAATGATTTTCTTAGACCTCCTTTTCCAATCAGGAATATTAAAGGGCTGCTTTAGTTATTGAATATCTTGCTATCAATTCCTTTTTTGCTGTCTAAAACAGATGTGTTTTTAATGAAATACATAGAATATGAATTATTATATGTATACTTTCACAGTAAAAACATATTCTGTAGTATACAGTTTAACAAAGTTTTGAGACAACAAACAAGATAATCTTAACAAGGAGCAAACAATTTGTTTGTTTTTTTGTATGGTAGAGAAAAAAAATAATAATTTCTGGAAATATAATCTGCAGTTATTACTTCAAATGAAGGGACTGGTGGAAATGAGAGGGGAGGAGGCAGAGCAGAAATGGAAATTGATGAACAGCCACAAGGGGAAGGAGGAGGAACTAATGCAAGTGCTGTGGAAATTCCTGCTAGCAAAGCTACTATACTTCGTGGTCATGAATCAGAAGTATTTATTTGTGCATGGAACCCGACAACTGATCTACTTGCTTCTGGTTCTGGAGATAGTACTGCTAGAATTTGGGATATGTCTGATAATGCAGAAGCAAATCAATTAATACTTCGACATTGCATTCAAAGAGGTGGTACAGAAGTACCTAGTAATAAGGATGTGACTTCTTTGGACTGGAAGGTATGAAAAGTCTGATTTAATTTTCTTTAAATAAACGAAACAAAAGCACGTTTGATATAATCTATACATTACTTGATTTTTAGTGTGATGGAAAACTGTTAGCAACTGGAAGTTATGATGGTTATGCCAGAATTTGGAGGACAGATGGAAGATTAGCATCTACTCTTGGACAACATAAGGGACCTATTTTTGCTTTGAAATGGAATAAACTTGGCAATTACATTCTTAGCGCTGGAGTTGATAAAACAACAATTATTTGGGATGCCCAAAGTGGAGAATGTACTCAACAGTTTAGTTTTCACTGTGCTCCTGCATTAGATGTAGATTGGCAGACAAATACCTCCTTTGCTAGTTGCTCAACAGATCAGTGCATCCATGTTTGTCAGCTTAATAATGAAAAACCAATCAAGAGCTTCCAAGGACATACTGTAAGTATACAATGTAAAGCTAATGATAGTCATAGTACCTAATGATTTGGTATTTATTCATTTTTTTTTATAGAATGAAGTCAACGCAATTAAGTGGGATCCCCAAGGAAATTTATTAGCTAGCTGTTCAGATGATATGAGTTTAAAAATTTGGTCAATGAAACAAGATACATGGGTTCATGACCTTCAAGCCCATAGCAAAGAGATTTATACAATAAAGTGGTCACCTACAGGACCAGGAACTCACAATCCAAATATGAATTTAACTCTAGCTAGTGCATCTTTCGATTCAACTGTGAGGTTGTGGGATGTGGAAAGAGGTGCATGTATACATACACTTACAAAACATACTGAACCAGTGTACAGTGTAGCATTTAGCCCTGATGGCAAGTTCCTTGCTAGTGGAAGTTTTGATAAATGTGTTCATATATGGTCTACTCAGGTAAGTTGTGTTTTTACAAATTTGATTTGTATAAAAGTTAAGTTATTTGTTTTGTTTGTTTTTCGAAGAAGATGGCATTAATTTATCTAAATTTATAGAATGGAAAGCTGGTGCATAGTTACCAGGGTACCGGAGGTATCTTCGAAGTTTGCTGGAACAGTCGGGGAGACAAAGTCGGTGCCTCGGCTTCTGATGGCAGTGTATTTGTTCTTGATCTTCGTAAACTGTGATCATAATCATAGTGAATGGAAAATTTAACTCCCGATGTGTTTTGACTTTAAGTTACCTTTACAGAGTTTACGACTTCCTACGTTTCATTCGAAGGTGAGACTATTTTATATCAAACACTGTTCTATGATATTAAATGACATGTTTTTAGAACATCTTATGAAAGTATTAAATTGAATTAATTTAACGAAATTAAGAATGAGTTGAGGGATTTGCAAAATCATTGTAAAGACATGCAATTGTAATTATGATTATTAAAATACAATTATCTCATTATGACGTTTCACAGTAAATCTCCTATTACTTTGTTAAATGGGTTTATAAAAAATTGTACATTAAGACTATTTTCCATAGCGACGCTCTGTACAGTAATACAGTTCGATGCTATATTTACAACTGAAGACTAAAATTATGTTCATTCATGTAATATGAATGAAATATACGTTGTAATAAGTATTATATATATATATAGCTATATCTGTATGAGTAGGAAATAAACTTTTTTAAAACATTGTTATGACTAACGTTTTTTATTTTTAGATTGATAAATGAATAATATAGACTCATTTGATAATTAGAGTTAAGCGATATAGCAATGGGGAGGAGTATTAAACGTTTATTTTACTCTGGACAAAATTTATTACCACGTCTAATTCGTATCTCGCAACTGAAGTGTTTGGTCAACTAACACCCTATTACTACATTCTGGAATATACAATAAAAAACTTCGAAGTGATATAAATAATTGTGAAATAAATAAATCAGTATTTTCTTTCGTAGTCCCTAATAAAATAAATAGATAGTTATAAGTACGAACTGTTACACAATAGTACACACATAAGTTCTTGTGCCATATATATATATATATATATATATATATATATATATAATAGTAGAGATATACACATATGCACAATGGTCCATAATTTGTAATACACGATAAAAAAATTTATATACAGTGCTTAATAATAAAATTATACACTATTTAAAATTAAGGTAAAATCGAAATGAAGGATACGGAATATCTAGATCTATTTTCTAACATCGATGATTAAAAGCACTTATTTGCGTATGCTCTCATTATGATTTAGAATTTTCCATATATCTGTTTCTCTAATTATTAAATTTATTGATAAAACTTTCAACGGCATTAAAGCCTCAGAGAGACAAAAAACAAAGACTTCATATAACACATATCTTTCTGTCATTAGCCTTTACTAAATAGTGAGAGACGATTAACGCGAAAAAACGGATATGACAACTTTATGTCAAGCTAGAACGATTTAAATAATTATTAATTCTAAAAGAAGATTATTTCTGATCATATTCTTGAATTATTTTGATGGTAATAATGCCTCATGGGAAAAACAGTGGCTAGATCGTTAAATAACACAAGTGAGATTTAAAATCTAACACAATAAAGAAATTAAATTATTCTTTTACGAGTAAAATCTGTCTTGTATATCACTACTGAATTAAGTAATGATAATTTACTATAGATAGTTAAACGCGAGCAATATGAATAGCTTAACAACTAAAATCTGTTATTGGTAGTACATATTAGATATAGAGGGATAAACTTTAAACGTGTAATTGAATAGAAAATCACAACGTATAATACTGTTTCGTTTGCCTTCTCTAGCTGTTTACGGTATTAAAGTATGAAGAAAAGTGAACTCTACTTTCCACAGCATATTACCGGATTTATCGGTAACTTTGGGGTTTAGTAGCCCATACTCTCATATAAGTTCTTAAATGATTTACGTGGCTGCAATTTTCTACAAATTTTACGGTCAACAAGGTTCAACCTGAATTTTGCGGTCGTATTATTTATTTGTGCAATCTTATTAATTCTGAAAGAAGCGTGAGATGAAAGTAGGAGGATCTCTCTCGATTCGTCTCACTTCGATCGCAAATCCTTCGTCAAATTCGATCGACTGTCAACTTATAAAACCAATTTAAAGAAAAGCTTATGAACATGAACTGTGATCGTTGATTCGTATAATTCGAAGCATGGAAAATAATTTCGTTCTTTTTAGAAATTCTTATTCACGCAGTTACAATAAAGGTAGCTCACTGTTCTGCACCTAAAATTGAAAAAAAAATACGTAGAAAAGTAGCAACAACTAGTATTACTTATGCATAAAACGTTAAAATTGAAAAATCACAAAGAAAATCCTTACTCTCTCGGTTTCCGCCTCTTCATCGTGTCGAAAAACTGGATCGTTCCCATCGAGCCATTCCTGTGTCCTTTTAGGGATTTTATTCTCGGAGGTCGTCGTACTTCGTTCCTCTTGATTCTCTTCCGAGTGAAATTTTAACGAACGATTCAATGAACTGAAAAGAAATAATATAAATAAAATCAATAAAAAAAGAACTGAAAAAAGTAAACAAAATAATCTTACTCTGGTATAGATCGTTTGCCAATGCTTTCAAGAAGGCGCCTGTTTGCAGCGATCTGGGGTTCGTCTTGCTGAGCCATTCTGCGCGCCATTTCTAGAAGGACTCGGTTCCTGAGAACGTCGAGGGAATTAGTGATAGATAGTGAGCCCATTTTCGACAGTGATCCAAGCTTCTTGTCACGTTCATGTCTGAACGCGTCATTCGTCATTCTTCGAAAAAATAAGCTCTGTAAAATCAGATTTATCTCTGTTGAAATTTTGATACAAAATCATTACATTTACAATGAGAAAAATCATTTGATTCTAGTAAATATTTTGCATGCAAAGTGCCCATTAAATATATTTACTTAAAATTGATGAATTAATAATATTTATTTAAAAAAAAATCTATGAACAAGTATCTACATCTTTGATGGGCACAATTTAAACAAAAATTTATTTAAATCAAAGGATTCTTTTCTGGCAGTTTGTATGTATAACGCGTGGGTATAATATTTTCAAATTTTATCCTATGCAATTTTTTGCATCGTAAATTTTATTCGTTATATGATTGGTCCGATTGCGAGAGATAGAAACTTCGCGCGGCCAGAACTCTCAAGTGCTATTCGTTTTTCTCATCCGGTCCATCCGGATAATAGTATTGCCTTTACGCGCTGTCTCGTCTAAAGTGCAGTCCTGCTTAACCTTTGACTTGATTCGAGTTGCCTTTTACGGCCATTTTATCTCGCCAACCGTGAACGAAAAAAGGAATATTTTTCTCGAATCTTCCAAAGTAGCGCTCACACTCGTCGTGTAGCTTGTTGCCTCAAGCAACCATTCCGAATATTCGTATTTATATCTCATTATCCCTGAACAAATCTCAATTATATATAACAGAAATTGCATAGATATATGAACATTGCATATTAATTTACAAAGGCTTTGTTTGATAAATTTTCTGCCCTTGAAAAAAAATTAATTACAACTGTATAGTTGTAATTCATTGTACTCTATATATATATACGCAATATTAAATGCTGAATTAGTAAGTACCTTCGAGCTTTCAAATTCTAAAATAAATTAGATGCTTGCTACTAAATATTCGTTGAGATTCCTTAACTTGTTAATGAACGATCGTATAAAAAAGTTAGATTTTGTTATAAATTTACCAATTATATTTGTTGTTGTTTTTTTTTTACTGAAATTACAGTCTGTACCAGAGAGTTGGAAAAAGGATGATTTTTCATATATATATATATGTATATACTCTTTAATAGAGAAAGTTATATGTAATATTCCTTGCGCTATATTGCTACTTTGATGGAGCGTATGTTCCAGAATGTCATGTGCACAAAAAGCTATGGAACGTGTGCTGAAGCTGGGGAATATGCGGGTGGAATTCTCTATCTTTGTGCTTTAGTTTTTATCCGAATTTTTTATGCCATACTTTGTCTTAATTTTGGACACGTGTATCATGTTCAAAGTGACACGCACTTAAAAGCTTTATTTACCGAGATATACGTTGCTAGGTCGTAAATTAGACGCAAGAGGTGAGAAAAAGAGAGAAACAGTGATACGGGAGGGAAGAGAGAGAGAGAGAGAGAGAGAGAGAGAGAGAGAGAGAAGAATGTTTCGCAGGAAATCGGAAGATCATAATTTGTATGAATGAAGTGGCCCATTGGTCAGTTTTCCCTTTACCTAGTTCTTCCTGTTGGATGATTCATTCCTATTTCATTTAACAGCTACGCTGAATGGCAAATTGGAAAAAGCCTTCTTGATCGACACTAGTAAAAATATCGCTCCAATTTATTTACAGGTTCATCGTTTCTCAAACTACTCTCAGTTTAACGTTCGCTTCCATTTTATCGATCGACAAGTCAATTTATCATCAATGTGCCAAGTTTTATTCGCTTCGCCAATGAAGTTTGTAAAAATTATACGTCAAATTTGACGCTCTTTGTTATTGGTAATGCTACGACGTAATACTCGATTGTTTCCTATTCAAAAATCCATGGATAGAACTATAAGCGAATGCAAAGTTTCCAATATAAATATTGAACTCGATTTAACTGCAACTACACAAACTTCACCGAAGTAATCTTTGACAAATCAGGCCCTGTTTTTCTTTCCGCACTCACTTTTTAGTTTTTCTTGAATTTACATCACGATTGTTTATGAAAAGCTTCATTCAATTTTGCGACATAAAACTCTCTAATTAATTCTAATCAAGGCTTCGCATTACTCGTGCAAACGAGGAAAAGTTATTCCAACATCTTAACATTTAACGTACAGGAATTTTTCCTAATGATTGGCAAAGTCCAATGGAGTATAGAAATGCATCGAAGCTTTTTGTTCTTCTCCTAAGAAACAAAAAGATCTACTTGAACGCGAAGAATTCCATTTCAAGCGAATGAAAATCTCTGCTTCCTCTTATTCCTGCCAATGCTCCAACTAATTCATCTCAAATCTTTGGTCGAATATTGATAAATATTAAAATCAAATTACATTAAAAATATTCTAGATCAGAATTTCATAAGATTTTATCTATTTTTAGTTAATTATTTTTAGGTCGAATGTTGCCGTAATTGTTTTTACACTTCACACCAAATTTTTCAGACAAAAGAGTGAAACAAATTATTATAAAACACAAAATTCCAATATATATTAAACCTTTGTAATTTAAATAGCTAACAAGGTCCACTTGAATGGAGAATTCCGTTCAAAATCAATCATCCAAACGGATGAAAATTTGTGCTCTCTTTTGCTCGTGGCAATACTCAAATTAATTCCTCTCAAATCTTTACTCGATTATTAATCAATATAATTACTACCGTAAAATTAAAATAAAAAATTATAGATCAGAGATGTCAAACTTTATCGTAAAGCTTTGTTTATTTTTCCAAACTATTAGCATGGGAATGTAACACCACGTCTCTTTCTCCTATACACTTTGCACTAAATTGTTCGAACTTTTACAATGAGCTTGTAATCTAAATAGTCACAGACAAGCCATACTGAATTGAATCCATTATGCATCGTGAAGTATTTTTAATCCCACATAGATTAGGACCGAATTTAATTATCTAATAATTCTATTTATAGTTGAGTTAATGTGTCTCTTGTCCTCCATTACCATTGATAGTAATTCGAACAACTTTTTCTCCTTATCCCTCCTAAAGTAAATCAGCAAATCTGAATAACTACCTGAATTTATTAAAGATTTCGACCTGTTTGTAAACACCACGTAAAAAATCTAAAATATTTCTATACAATCTTTCTTGCTAGCTAACGTGGTGTTGCTTTAAGATCAGAGACAAAGTGGAGAGTAAAATTCAAAGAGTAGAAAAAGGTACCTGGATCTGAGGTTTTCGTTCATTCACCAATAGTACAATTTGTGGTCGCTCTTCTGGAATCAAATCATTTCCGTTGTACGTTGCATAAGACATCGGCACTGCATGTGTAAACGCGATGAATATTCTAGTGGCCAATATTGCTAATATCAACCTTTTCATTGAACTGGGGGAGTTCATCTAAAAATGAAAGGAAACATTGCATTAGTAAGAAATTTGATAAACCATCGACAAGACGGTGGAAATGTGTAAAAAAAGAGAAGAGAAGAGAAAATAAAAAAGTTAGAGAGCGTTATACTTTCTTAGTTTTACGATTAAATAGTGTCATCAGATTTGAAAGAGCTCGTGTGAAAAAAAGAAAGATGTAGAAAGACGAGGAAAAACGTTGAGCCAGAGGCGGAAATGATTTTTCTTTGGGAAAAAATGTGAGGCGAGGTTGTCTCGATGCAATCGTCTCGTTTACTGACCTTTTGCTGCTGATGCTTGTTGGAGAATTGCCTAATTTTACGTGAAATAAATAAATATATATGTACATATATATATACATATATATCGACTATCGCAACAAGTGAACGCGACCAAGTGGCGCCGAAGTGAATGAACGCTGCATCGCGCGAGATTAACTGATATATTACAGAGCGAGTACATCACACGAGGCGACCTTGCATGTTTTCCAATATCTTCCATCTGAGAAACTTAAGTGTATAGACAGTGGTGAGATAATCGCGCCAATCAGGTCCCCAGTCGTTTCCTTGTAGATAACAATCTGAGGAAATAGATTCTCCCGTCGATCCAGATTTTTACCGCTGAATATCTGAATATAATCCAATCATTTTACTTGCGTCAAAAGCGCTTTGCATAATAATGCGCAATTGCACCTATATCATTACGAATATACAGACTTATGTATATGTATATGTATATGTATATATAACGTAATAAATAAGTTCATTATCATCGGAAATATTTGGCAAGTGGTTAAATTGGCGCTCGGAGAGATCTCTGGCTCTTCGCTATAATGGATTTCAAAGTTTCCACGGTGAACTTCTCTCTATAGTTTTCTTCGCAGTAGAAGAGATCGAGGGGCGAGAGGCTAATTCAGCTCCAAAGGTCAATATTGAAGAATCCAGTGTTTCGAAATCTAGTTGCAATTAATTTGTGATATGGCGAATTATAAATGACCAGAGGGCGGCAACGCCAAATTTCCTTTTTCACGATCGGTTCCCTCAAGGTCGCGATGACCTTGAACATAAATTAACGGACTCTCGAACATGAGGGTACCTGTATATAGGTAAGAGCAAATGTTACGCCTGATATAAATTTAAGATATTTTCCAAGGAAGCCTGCGTGGAGCTTCTCTAGGTCATGCTGACCTTGAAAATGTTGCACCTATTCAGAAAATCAAATATAATGCGTGTGTATAAGCATTTTATACAATATTCGATCATAACCGAACGCATGTAAATTGACTGGTAGAATGGCTGTCATGGATATTTAGCGAGCCTATCCATCCCCATCCAAGGTATTACAGACACTCGAATACACAATCTTCCTGGATACGAACCAAGGTACTCCCTCCACTTTGACTTAATTTTTTTTCATCCATCATCGTGATCCATGATACCAGACTACTCTCGTGGCAACCTTCAGGTTTTTTCGATTCACGAGAAAATCGAATAAAATGAGAACACCTTTACCTACGATATTCCAGGCCTCTTTTTAATATTCTTGAAAGCCCTTCTTTGAAGCTTGAAGGACGTGACAATTTCGTCATTGGGGAGGAGAGATTGGCCACAATTACTGCGGTTACCAGATAAAAGTTCGATCAATGAGTAAACATTTCACGTGACTGTTGAGAAATCAAAGCACAGATTGCTCTTGTAACAACCTTCGCAATTTTATGATCCACTAGAAAATTTAATAAAATCAGAGCATCTTCTTTACTTCCACCACCAATCTTTCAATGCTTCTTTTTAATAAGCCTTTTGAAAGCCTTACTTTATCACACTCATGCAGATATGTACCAACGGAGATGTTCGGCTAGCTCAGAATATACCCCCGGAGTAAACGTGTTAAATTTTCAACGGCACCATAATCTCGTCATTCTCGAAAAAAGATTCACAACAATTACCAGTTCCTAGATAACAATCCAATGAAAGAGTAAATATTCCGTGCGATGTGTAGCGTTAAACAGGTCGGTTATCGTACTCACTCGTCAATACACATCCTCCCCGATCGCAACAAGAATAATTCACGCCTGCATGTGGCATCCTGACGTTCCCGCTTCTCGCGATATTCAATACGACGTAATATCTTTTCATCGCCGAGCTTTCCGATTGGAAATTCGCGACGTCACGTCCGAGTGTTGCAACTTTATGCTTGTTTGTTGAGCAAAATTGTTGGATAGGCGTGATAAATATGGAAAGGAATATAATGTTTTTTTTCGCAAATCAAAACAATTGAGGAGCCTTGAAGTAGAACCGAAAAAATCCATTTTTATGATAACGTATATCACTAGTAGTTCTTATCGATGAATCTGTTCAAGCACATCATAATAAACCGACATGAGCAATTTTTCGTAAAAGTGAATAATTAAATTGGATTTGTTCAATTTTGATAAAAACTTTTTGATTTATATGCTTTTATTTTAATAAATCAACCAATGGGTAACAATGTTGCGTGGTTTCATAAAAATGATTTTTTTGACTTTTTTTTCAAAGCTTCTGTGAGTTGGCCCTTTTTCGATAACCATAGAAGGGCTGCGAATGTTTGTTTGAATATTTGTGCAGAGTTTTTGGAGGAGCGAGAGAGACACAGTTGAAAGTTCAAAAGCGTTTACATAGAGAATTTGATAGACAAGAGGTACGGAGAAAATGTTGCAATAGGAAAGTAAATATCGCAGTACGCCACTCTGGTAAATATACGAGAGCATTGAATGTGCGAAAAAACCTTGGGTGGTTCTGTGCCCAACAAAATCAACGGTACACGACCAATGACATTTTGTGCGTAGGACGAGTGAACGATTTACAGCTTTTAGCCGTATTGGGTTAGCTGCTTCATCATCGCACTACTATTATTACCATCTGTTTTTGCCCCTAACCACGAGCTGGAAAGTAATTCTCATATAAAGCGTCAATGATGTCATTAATCAAGCAAGAGCGAATGAATGAAACTTCAACGTGTATGCTTCTTTTTTAACGCTAGTTCTCTTCAACAATAGTATATATACCGATGAAAGGTGTACTACGATCCTTAGGGTTAGGATCGTGGCACATATACCAAACACACATATAAACAATAGGTCAATTTATAACGCAATAAAACAAAAAACTGTTTTTGTTAGGATTTTTACACCAAACTAATTTGTGAAATAGCCCTAGGGACTTTGTAGTTTGTACTCTAAAAACTTTATTTATGAGTAAGGATGAAGTTAGTTGATGAGAATCAGTTTTGAATTAATGGCGGCTCGGTGGAGGCCTTTAAGTGGTAATTGGTAAAAAACGAAACGAAAGGAGTACATAGAATAAATTGCCCTATAAAATGTACTCTTGAAAAATACAAAAAATTACCATTCTGCACGTACTATACGCGGGAACATAAAAAACTTTAGGAAAACTTGTCAACAATAAAAGCATTTTTACTGCACCGCTTACTAAATTTTCTGAGCTTTAATAGTACATTTTACAAAGTTATATATTAACTATACGCGGACCTTTATTAATTATTATTTAACTGAATAAAATTTCTGAAATTTCATTTCATCCTCTGATTACCCTGTCCAGTACGGTAAATTTTACACGAAATTTCTTTCTCTGTGCAGAAGAAGTTGATAAAATTCGTTGGTTAAAGGTGGCAAATTTTTTGCTAGGGATGCAAAATCTTTTTGGTGGACATATGTCATATTCCCTTCAACTCTCTCTCTTTCTCTCTCTTTGTTTCCTTTTCTTCGTTAACCAGTGAGTTCATTAACACCATGGGCTAATTTGTACCCTGGCAAATTAGGAGCGTCTCTCCTGGTTTTAATTATCATCACGTCGTCGTTTACTGCACGTTGGTCAGTCCTAGTTTTCGCCCTACTCGTGCTTCCCATTCTAAAAGTCAGAAGAAATCCCAGAAATGCCTGCCGATCCTGAAGTTCGGATTTTAATCAATTATCGTGAATTACGAGCCTATATTGCCGAATGTTTTTCATTCGGTTGTATATAGTACATTTCGGGTAATTATCGAGGACGTAATCGCGAGATAGCTTGAGGGCTGCACTCGTCGAAGTAAGTAAAAAGTAATTAATAGCAGATTGCCTTTTCTCTCTCTCTCCTAGTCTCTATATATATCGCACTCACTCGCATTTTCGTTATTTTACCAACAATAGTCTCGCCTAACGAGTTTTTCTAACAAATTCCCTGCACGAGCCGCTGCTTATTGCTTTTTTTTTCTTTAGGGAATTCCAAAACTAGGTGTTGCGGTGCTTAACCAGGTCAAAAATGACAAAGGAAAATTACTTTGAATACGTATATCGACGTGGTTTAGCGTTAAATAGTAAATCTAATCATATATATATATATATATATAATAATGGTAGCAGTAGATGTATTCCAAAAATGATCTGGAGATTTTTTGATTGCCAGGACTTTATTTTCTTTGTTTTCCAAATTCTTATATCTTTCACGATAACAAAGGTTACTGAGTCCCAATTAGAAAGTTTCTTGTTTCTTTTCCTTTAAACATCTCCTTTTTTATATTTTTTAATTTCGTGACCAATAAAGTTTAAAATCCTTAAAATGTTCGAATTAGAAACAATAGTTTTCTTCGAGATGAAGATAGTTCTTTATTTAACATTTGTATCCAGTGTTAATATTCTCTCCAAACAATAGAGAATCTTGGTGACATTATAAACTAACCCAAATTCCAAAATCAAACACAGATTGTTGGAATTATCTGTGACTGATGTGGTAAATGCTTCGAGATTAATCGGTTCTAATCGCGTTGGTATACGTCTTACGTTGTGCAAACCGCACTATACATTTCGCGAGTAATGAAATAACCCTATTGAGCGATCTTCCATTAATCTTGTAAGCTAGAAAAAGCATGACATTTCAATAGCAATATCAACAAAATCAAATAAATTAAATACCAATTATCTTAATATCGCTTTTCGTTATGAAAATTTTTCTCTGTTGCGTTAAAATAATTAAAATTATTGTTTTAAATTAATGAACTTTTGTAATACATAGGTGAGTCGTAGGAATTTTCTGTTCTAAATTCAAATTGTGATAATTTTACTGTATATTTTGGAAAGATTCGTTATACGAATGATTTAGGCGTAGGAGTGAATTAGAGCATCCATCTTGGGTTGACGCAAATTATCGTCGAACAACAAGTTGGGCCGGTGGCAATTACACTTAGTTTACGTAGAGCTTGAATTAGAATGCAATTTGGGTGTGTACGATAAAAAACATCGAATACAGAAAAGTAAAGCGAGCCTCGTTGATTTAATTTGTAACGGCGAAAAAACCATCGATATTTAATACAATTCGTTATAAAACAACCGATAAATTTTTACCAGTGAGCACGATGGAGTAAGCACGACGCGATATTGAAATAATTCGTTTTCTATGTTAATCAACCGCCTCCGCAGCAAGCTCGACTAATTTTTAACCGCGTCGAGCCATCCCCAATCCTTTTCAAGAGTCTCCTTAATGGATTATGAAAATCAACTTCGAGATATTATTTTACATGTCATTATTCACGAACGTCGCTCGACGCGATAATCTTTTAGGGCTCTGCGCTCGAATATATCCTCTTTCAAAGCGAGCCATGAATATTCATGTCTGGCCAAAATTGATAAACGCATTTCACTCACTGGAGCAAAAGTCGCAACAAGATCCTCCTACGATTTCTTTCAAACAACTGCGGAAGCCTTAAAAAATTGAAGTGTCAGTTGTGGAAAATAATATTGTAAATGAAAAATTGGAAAACCTGAGCAGAAGCATGGTTTATAAAAATCGTTTAACGTTTAGGATCAATTGGGAAAGTTATGGATACGTTGGAAGAAAAATATGACGTTTATGGTATACATATTATACTAAAAAAAAAAGCATTTAATTTAAATAAATCTTTGTTTGAAATAGTACCGATAAAATATTTTGTTTATATTAATAAAATTCGTATACGTGTGTGTGTAATCAAATAGATTAAATTTGATTTGATTCAATTTTTTAATTAAAACCACTTTCTTAAGTGATCGGCAAATATTATATAACAAAACTTTACTCGAATTAATTAAATGATTTGTTTTCTCAATGCAAATGCAGGTAATGGTAGTTTTTTTTTTGTTTTTGCTCAAGAGAGAAACAGTTAACTGACCCATATACCTAATTAGGTATGCTACATCGATCTTCCAAAGACAAGCTTTAAGGTTAGATCTCAGTCTCACTGGTTTGAATGTTGAAATGAGATGAAAGGTATTAGTGGTTTATGAAACGGGGTTGTTGAAGGCAGTTGGAGGGTCGCCCAAATCGGAAATCTATTGAACTGGATAGGAGAGCAAACAGGAAGGACTAATCTCCCACGCTCGATTCCTGATAATACCTTTCGCGCTGGCCTTGGTCTGACTCTAACTGCAGGAGCGACTGTCGAATCCCAAATATCAGATTACAGACTGCCAGCAGTGTTGATTACAGCGTAATGTCTTTGAACTCTGCGAGCAGAAAGTGGCTATAAAAAGAAGGACGACAGGCAAAAATAGCCTGATTACAGCCGAGCTATGGAAAAAGAATCGCTGAAGAATAAACAAATGAATAAGAATATTCATTGATTGTTCCACTTATCTTATCTCGTGAGAGAGTTTGCGTAACGTTGGAATTTTTACTCTTACGCACACACACACAATCGCTCTGCTGGGAAAACATTTACTTTTTGCAAAAAGTGCTCGAGATTTCATCGTTAAACATAAAGCCTCTGTGACGTTCTTCCGGCTTATCGACATTTTTTATAAAATCTTATTACAATTTATGATTACGTAAGGCGATTGGCTGTTGTTGGAATCCATGAAAAATTGCAGCTCGGAGTAAGACGATGAGAAAATTAAACTTCTCATTTCTGTTTTTGTATTCACTGAAAAACTTTTCTCCAAGAAAATCTGACTGTTAATTTCATTTATTATGTACCCACCGTATGCGTGTGAGTAATATAACTCACACTCATCGAACTTTATATACGCTTGGATTGCATATTTGCATTTGCAATTTACCAACCAAAGCTGCTGCAATATGCATCGTAACAAGCTTGACACAAATTTCTTTGAATATATTTTTTCTGGTCTATTCCTCTAACTCTCCACCCGATCCCCTCCCCCTCCCCCTCCCCTCACTCACCCTCTCTATCCCTCTCTCTTTTCTTCTTCTGTATCCGAGCAACAAGTACCGCCAGGTATAATTTCCTCGCCGGGGAAAATTGAGTTTGTTATCCTGTACTCTCCGTTCTGCTTTTAAGATAGGATCTCAGTCTAGTTATGCCATAATTTATACATGCCCCTCATTTAAAGCCATTTAAAGATTGCAATTAGAAGAAGAGCTAAAAGTGCTCCCGGAGAGAATCAAGTATTAAATTAAACACATTTGTTGGAATTATACCTAGCTTGTAGGAATAATTTTAAGCTTGAAAATATCGATAGCGACCGATAAATATTTATATTACGATTACAAAGTGTTGCACATTTAATATGCTCATAATGGATATTTAATTACAATGACGTAGGTCATTTGTCATCATGTGCATATCATAGAGTCGTTTGAGCGAATATTGCAAGTGAAGAGAATTAGTCATTGATTGTAAGAAAGCGCGAAGATTGAATTTCAGGAGAAAATGTTTTCCAATTATTTGCCTTTGTACGTTTAGAGTAAGAGACGAGAGTGATTAGTGTTCTCGCGTAAAAGGAGTGATAAAACCATGATTGTAGTCAGACACCACTAGTGTCTGCCGGTGTTCGAGGCTTACCTACTTGACCGAACTTCACAAGTAGCTTCAATCTAGCATTTGCAAATTGTTCATGATGTTTCTTTTCTTGCTCAAATTTCCAAAGTCGATCCTGATACATTGCCATCTGTGGCAAAATTATCCCATCTTTTTACGATACAAACAATTCTCAAATAAATTCCAATGAGAATCACAATTTGTTAATTGTCAAGCCACAAATAGCAAAGACAATAAAAATCTAACCAATCGCCAAAGTCTTGTCCGCTACTATCTTATAATTGCTCAGATTAAATTCAAATTATTCAGAATATAACTTTCGTAAACGCGTGTTAATTACATTTTAACCTTGCACGTCCACACAAATTTCAATCCTATATAATGTTCACACAGGTTCGAGTGTATATACTACAAATATTAATAAATTCCTAAAGTATTGAAAAATTAATTAGTTACAGCGGAAGATGAAGCCTTTGAAAGTCTCCGTGTTAAATAGTAGTCCATCAACTTTTTTTGCTTATCCGTAAATTTCGAAGCTCTTCGATCCACGATGCACCTTTTAACTGCTTTTCACTAGCACGCAATTAAGGGTTGCGGAATTCGTAGGAAGGAGTTGAAAATTGACCAAATATAAAATATTTGGTTGAAAATCAATGAAAAATATGTGGAATATCACAAAACCGCATTGCATATTTTAGCACAATCATAAAATAAATTCTTAATATCGATGCTGAATATCCATTATGCAGGGTATAGATTAAAAATGTAATTAACGACATTTTAATCGTGCGCAATTAGTAGGTGCAAAAAAGGAATGAGATATACGAGGATTCCCGTTGGATTTTTGTCGTAGGTGTACGTTCGAAGATTTTTAATCAGAATTCTCCTGGGATTTAATTCTCGGACTTGGGTTAATCGACGAATTAAATTGCAATTCGCCCAAAGGAGCTTATTTGCGCGGCAATAGGGATTCTGTCTCTGTCTTTGTTTGACTAATCACTGACTTTTTCGTCATCTCAAGCGTTCATCTCCAATTTCTCTCAACCGGATCGGGGGGCTAGAAAATGAGAAAGAGATACAAGTAAAAAGAAAATGAGTGTACCTCTTTAACCTTCCTTAGTACGTAAATGTACTCTCCAGTCCAATGGCTATTAACTCAAAGGAGCTCAACGATTTTGGTAAACAGATCTGATAATTCGTTTCTCTCTGATAGCGAATGATTTGCGACGGAGGTATACGCTGTATATAAATAGTGATTAGTAGGAATTCTTTGACCGGTCGTAGCAGAAACAGTCAAGTAAATCCAGAGTGGAGCGGTTCATTTAGCCAATGTTGGTTAACGAGTGGGAATTGAGAGGAAAATGAATCTGATAAGACAGTAAAAGATCACAAATATCTCATAATCATGCGGTCGCTAAAGAAGTATGAGATTTCTGCAGATTGTCAAGCAAATACACTTTGAATAATCCCCGTGATAAGGCAAATAAACCTATTTCTCTCTGGACTATTCTTGGTGCTCGTGTTCCTTTATACTCCTCCAGTCATAAATTACTTTGTTTTCCAAGGCAAAGTAAATATTATAGCAGTCTCCTTGACAATTCATCGGACTCTCCATAGCTTATCCTCAGTATTCTTCGTGGCCCATAACCACATACAGTTCATATCATATATATTTTGGTCCAAAGATGGTATATATATATAGGACTTGGGTTATTTGGCTATAGCACTTTCAACTAACATGTACGTTTAATGAAATTTTAATGCGCTAATTTTCTACCCTTTTAGTTTATTAGTCTTCACTGTTCATTATACGTAACATTTTCTCTTGACTAATCTCGCTTACTACTTTTAATATTACACGAAATATTAAATTCTGAGTGCCACAATGAAATAACACGAAGTCAGCTCTTGTATGATTCTGTTAGAAAAAAGCCCTGTGTGAGGATCCTTATAACGAATCTCTCTCTCTTTGGTATTCCGATTCATCAACTTCAGTTACTGCAGCGAGGGAACCGCTCTTTCAGTCTCGAATTTATCGATACATATTATACGGATGCAAAAACGATTTATCGTTGGAATTGCAACGAGACTATTTCACTTTAGCAGGGAATGATACTCGTCCAATGCTGTAAAAAGTCTTTATGGCGAGACTCGTAATTTTCGGAAGATTGACGCTACACATTCATAATCGTTATATTAAAAAGAGTGGAGAACTTTTTTCTAATTTTTTTCATTTTTTTTTTCAGCTGGGAGCAGTCATCCTTAATGCCTTCGACACGGATGAGCTTAAAATGAATTTATGCTTCAATGGGGATTAAAGAGGGGAAAAAACTGAACACGATAAAACCGTACGAGACAATAAAATAGTTGATGCGTACCAGCTCTTCGCACGGTCACGTATTTATGTACGTTTGCAATTATTCCCAATGAATATTATCAATAATGGTTTCTCGGTGTTTTATTCAGAAGTGCTTGCTGGACTAGGATACTAAACCAGAGTGAAATATTGAAAACTTTTCGTTCGCCAGTTTGAAAATTTAAAGATTGCGTGCCGTGTATTCTACTTTTAATTAATTTTTCACTCAGAGTCCCCTTCTTTCGATAGCTCTATATATAAGAAAGAAATAATTATAACACATGAAACAATTATTTATAGGAAATTCGGATATTGAAATTGGTTTCTTAGTATGACTGCGGGTTTAGTAATTAAAACGTTATATTGTTTGCACATTTACTTTAATCAATTAAAAATGAATCATTCTTTGCTGACTTGAGGATGTTGAGCGTTTTTCAAAAATGTCTGAATAATAATAATAATAAAGTATAGTGAAGGTGTGGTAAAACCCCAATATACCTACTATTATTACTTACAGATTTTAAATCAAGCTTTAGGATATATTTTCACTTAGAAGAAATTCAGCGTTTTCCTTACGCTCGGTGCTCCTTGTCGAGAGCGAGGAGTTATAAATCTTTGTGGTAATTTATATATACATTTGCTTCGTAAGGGAAAAGTATATGTAAATTACAGTAATGTACTCGCGCGAATTTACCTAACAACTCGATTAGATTTCGAATAAACCAAATCAACTTTTCAATTCAATCACCGAAAGCTTATAGTATTTAATTTCAGTGGTAGAGCTTCGAATCTATCTCACGAATCAATTTTTGCTGTATTGTAGAATTTCACTTGACTGGAGTTCGGATAAACTAATCTAAATCACATAAACTACAATCAGGAAAAACGTATTGAATTTTAATGTTATATATCTGGTACAAATACTCTACGAAACTAGTTGAAATATCAGGTCAACAATGAAAGGGCGAATAAATCTTTATGGTGTATAAAATAGAAGAAAAACAGAAGAGATGTTTACTGGTACGTGATTGTATTTATATTTACGGATTTCAATGAGATTGTGGAGAGTGTAAACTTTGAAATCAGATTACATGGAAGTGTTGTGGTATGCGTTTCATCCTAGTTTTAATGCTCGGTGATGACAAGCCTTTGATAAAGCAGAAGGGAGGGAGCAGGATATTTTGGTATGTAAAAGGTAAACCAAAAAAAAAAAAAAAAAAAATAAAGAAGAATAATAATAGGGAAAACTCGACTGAAGCTTGTTTCTATAAATTATTTTAAGAGAGTTGAGTTACAGCGAGGGCTGGAATCGGTGAAATTTGTTTAGACCCCATTCTTGACGAAAGATTTTATATATATATATATATATACAAGTGGATTATGATTATTCATCTCAGATGAAAATTTGCGCTGTAGGTTTCTATTTATAGCGTGTTTCGGATTGCGTAACGTTACTCTTGACAATAAAAAAAAATAGGATCGTTGAATGGCTTAATGTAGCACGCTCTTTTCGCATCTATCAGAAAAATGACAAGCTTATTCAAATAAAGTGGGGACGTCTCCTCGGAAACTTGTTGAATCGGGTTATATCCAGCGTTGCTCCGTTTGCCACCCAATGTTCTATACGAGCGCGTATATGTATATATGTATATATATATACTCATTTATAAGTATCATTTTGATTAGAAGTGAGCTTTTACGACGTTTACCCCTGTCATCGTTCTTTAACGAAGACTTAATGAAAATTGACGAAACACGAGTACAAATAATGCAATGTCATCGCTCATTTGTCATAATAGTATCATTTCCAACTCATTCTATTAAAATAAATTTATTTTAATCAGTAGGAATGGATATAAATGATATATTTAGTATTTTTTTATCAAGCAGTTCTTTTATTTTTATGTAACGAGTGTTTGTTCGAATTTCTTATGAAAAGTCTGTCACGTATAAAAATTTCGATTCGCATTCTCTTTTCACAATGAGAGAAGTAAATATAGAAGTTAAACGATAACGCGATTGAATAATTTTTCAAGATTGTTCGTTCAAGGAAATGTTTATTCACAGGATCGTTGAGCAATCAACAGGTTTAATTTTAGAGAAGTCTTTTATGGAGAGTTGGTTCTTACTATAGTTCTCTCGGCACGTGACTGAATTTCATTTAGCAGTGAACAATTCCTCCTTTTCACTGCCATTCCTGATGGGACTACGACACATTAAACAGATTTCTCATCTTTCCACTCCCATTCTTTTTTTCCGTGCCTCGTCTTGCTGAATTTCGACATTTCGTTGCTTTCTGTATTAATTTGATTGTTATTTGTCCATTATTATTATGGAAGAATCCATATATCACGATCAAATAAGGTCAAAATTGATTTTATAATTAGCAAGGTAAGATTAAATGGTCAATAGCAGTCGACTTTAAAATTATTCGAATCGATCAACCTATCGTAGTTATGACGTTTATATGAAATTAATTGGATTTGCTTAATTTGCTTTAATTTCCCCTACAGTATAAGCTTTTATTCAGACGTATAATCTGCCATTTCTTCTTGATGAAAAACCGTAGGAAAACTTTGATTTATTTTTGACGCAAGAACCACTAACGAAAAGTTATGCTCTCAGAAAATTTAAGAACCAAATAATATCCGATTAATGTTTATTGCATAGCAAATCGTATTACGAGTTACATTTCTATTATTCGCATTTTTTCTTAATACTCTATTTCTCTATCATTAATATTTATTATCGAATGAACATGTTGTAAACTTTTGTACGATGTAAATACGGACAGTTTGCCAAAGCATCCAATTTGTCTAATTATTATCAGCACAACTTTTTCATCCAGTCAAAAGTAACAGATTTTAAATGTAAATTGCAGGACTTATGACTGTTGGCCGAAGAAGGAACTGCATAGGGGCAAGAGAAAGGCATTTGGCATTTTGAATGAAAAGAATCAAACGGTCTTATTGACTTTAAAACTTTGCGAAATCGTTCTGGTTAGATGTGTAGGCGGTGCAAGTTAAAGGGAACCGTAACTGTGGATAGAGTGGGGCAGGGGCAAGGGAAGAAGAGGGTAAATGGAAATCCGAGCGTTTGAAGTTTGCCACACAATTGTACAGTGTAAAGCACGAAAAAGCGCAATATTCTAACAATGCAAAACGTTTATGATGAATCGTTCCGAAAAACAGAATTTTTTCACGTGCCCTTCTCAGGGGCGAAATTCATTTTGGCAATCAAGCTATACACTTTGAAATCCCCCAACGAGAAAAACAACCTACGTTTGCCGTGTTCGCGTATTGTTCCACGAAAACATACTCGGGTTTTGCGCGGGGAGATTTTGGAAATTCAGCACTCGCTTAGGAAACTCGACCCTATACCTATGAATCGTTTTCTGCAAAGAATAGAGGATTGGAGACTGCTGCTTTGGCTATTTAATCATGTGAAATTTGAGCACCAAATTGACCAAAAGGTATACCGTTTATAATTGATTTTTAACGGAACCGCGCGAGTACGAATAATTCGTTAAAGAAGGATCAGGCTGAAATGTGCTGCAGGTTTTTCGGTTGATTAACAATTGATTTGCGAGAGACTGGTTGGTTGATGGATGAAGGTTCCCCTTACGTCCTTTGAACTGCGCAAAACAGCGTTTAGGTGAGGCTTACGCGTCAAGTGCTATCAATATTCATGCTAATGCGACAGCAATAAATTTCTCTGCCAATAGTCGATTTATTTGTATAATTGTAACCTGTCCTTAATTTCCGTGACGGTGAATATTACACGAATTTTCTATACCTATAATAAAATATACATATATGTACAGATAGATCGGGTTATCAGAGCTGCGGTAAATTCCCTATAACCTTTGTTTATTTAGCGTGGTTTATTTGCAATAAGCCTTTGATCGCTATGGTTAAAAACTGATAGTATTAACCCTTAGCTATATCACTGGGTGGGAGTAACGTAATACTTTTAGAGAATTTAAACTTTGTAATTTATTTGATTTAATTCTTTGTAAAAGACCTCAGTTGCCTAAAGATAACTTGTGGATCGTTTTCACCTATACTCTTCCCTTTTTCTTATTATCTAACGTATACAATTAAAACAAAAGACTTTAGAACTGATGCATTGCGTCAATAGATATATTCAATTGAGAATACTGGGTTAAGCTAACTTATGCGCGCTGTATATAAAATCGTAACTCCAATACAGTACTGTAACTGAGGGTTAATATAAGAATTTTACATTTCTATTGAAATGTAAATTAGGTCGACTTATGAAAATAACTATTTGCCCAGTTTTATACGCTTCGTCCAAGTTCGGGAAAATCTCAAAGTTTGCGAGGATTATAAAGCTCATATACGCACGAGGGCGATACTTTGAAATTCGAGAATTGGATCGACCCTTTTGCTACCGCAAACGGACGGATCTACTTTCATTAAGCATTTTTTAATTATGACAGATAATCAATTTCTCGTAATGCGTAATTACGATTTTTGGAATTTTAAATCATTATAATGTCGTACCGCTGCAGCTTTTATAACCCAATCGAAATATATTAGCTCGAACAGCGTTTGCCTGTCTCGTAAATGCGGATCAGTGAAAGGATTATATAAAAAGTTTTTAGCTTTCGTTTATATTCCAACTGCTCGGATTAATAATATAATTGTCTTATATCTTAATCAGAGGTTCAGTCTGTTCATCATCAGGAGTTATCGAAACTGACGCGTTTAACCTACTCGACGATGAACGTGTTCGTTAAGTGATCTCATTAGCTTAATGAATTTCGCTTGTAACAGTTTTACGCTAGCGATTCATCTGATTTATTCGCTATTTCTTCCTACGTCCAGAACTGTATCGTTATATAGTTTCGCAAGATTAATCCAGTTTGTGCATACACCTGGATCATTTGTCAGAAAGTCTTTGCAAGTACTTGGCTTTAAGATTTATATCTTGGGTCGAATTTGTATACGTTGGTGTAGTTTACATGAATACTTAGCTGCTACATAGTTGATATTTCAGTATTTTAGGTCTAGAGCATTCATAAATTGTCGACAGGCTGCGAAAAGGTTTCCTTTTCCCTTTAGGGTGCTACGTAACTATACAGAATAGGATATTAGCACTCTCTTCTTATCATTGTATAATTAAGCCATTGGATTCTAGCTGACGCCTGTTACATCCTCTCCAACCCCGATTCCCGTCCATTTCACAGGAAAATAAACTTCCAAAATTTCTCACTTTGACATTTTATTCGACCCCATTGAGAATTCATGCCTAATGTAAAACGCTTCAGCTGGATAATTGAAAAATAAATATTATATAAAAATATGAATATTATGAATGTCTCACGTGACTTTTGCAAAATATCTACGCGTTATTCCGCTGTACTACGTGTGTGTCTTCGTGTGTTCCTGTCGCGTGTTTCACTGCTATATTGCAGTCACCTGTGGAGTTTACATACGCAATATCATTTATATATACACACACGCCCACGCTCACATAGATCTGAGAAAATTCCATAGGGAATCCCAGCAGTACTTTTTATTGTGACATACGTGTCATATAAGAGATGGCAATGTTTTCCTGGAGAGTTGATGAAAGATTCTAGTTTGACATTTAAAAAACTTTTAAATTCCTCTCGAAAAAACTTGGCCTACTTTTATATCTATCTAAGTATTATTCCATTCACTCTCTTATTATAATATTTTCTATTTTCTCTCGTACTTCGCATTTTATGGAACATTTCTGAATGAAGTCTTTTCTATCCTATTTTATATATATATATATTTATATATATACTAGAGACATACAAAACCAGTGTGAACTTATTTATAAGTCTAGAAGATTTTTGCGAGGTTATTCGAGACTCGTTTTCGCGGACTAAAAGGATTGGAGAAATTGACAAATTATGTAGAGAATCTTGCAGAGGATCGATAAGAAGATTTTCCAGGAACTTGAATTACTTTTCAGAATAGAATATTCGCGATGGAGTGATCTCGCTATTTGACATTTTTCGAAAGGGGATGATCCAGCCTTGTGTTCTCGTGGTTATTGCAATTTCCCAGCTTCGTTAAGAAGAAAAATGCACGAGAAATATACGTATTGCTCACGCGCTCGTACAAACGGCAATCTTTTCTCGCTCCAATTGAAAAATGCAAAGTTTCGACAAAAAAGAGAGACAATATAATCGCGCGAGAATTCATACGACGAAATAATAGGTGAGGAGGAAATACGTTTCATATACATTATATACTACATATGTATATATATATATATATATATGCACGTAGTAGAAAGTTAAGTTTGATGAAATCGAGAGAATTATAGGAATCGTTTCGTTTTTTCCCGAGTTTCCCCCTTTTCCAGCGCCCTCCTTATACATATCTCGGTTCTTTAGGTGAACTTCCCGACAGTTTCTACTGGAGTGAAGGCAAAAGGAAAGCGATTGCTGGTATTTTCTTTCCGTAGGTATAGGGGTGCGAGAGGGATAAAATTGAGTAATCCGGGGTGCTGCTAACCTCCTTCTCGCACAGTTCTACCTCTCTTATACGTGGTGTCGTGAGGTAACACGTGTTCCGAAGAATTTTCACGGCCGTTATACGTCGAAAATTGTTATTCCATGACCCGCATGAGTCAGTGTGTCACGTATACGTGCACGCACGTCCAACTCACATTGACTAACTCTCTCTTTCTCTTTCTCCCAATCTCCCTCCTTTTATCTCTATTCATTTTCCTCCACCACGACGTACATAATAAATTTTCAACACGCATACAGAAATTAACGCTCGCATTTCACCCGGTAACTATTACCTGGGGCATTACATCAGCCTTTTTCTCTCCGACAAAGCTCGGTTTATACGGGTAGGTACACCAACGATCAAGATGGAAAACAATGCAAGCCAGTACTTTCTTCCTCCTTAAACCTTCTCCTCGACTATTTCAATTAGTTTTACCCACAAATACCACCTATGCTTCTTTATATTTTCTTTATTTTTTCTAAAGCGAAATTTGTCTCGTTTTGTTATGTATATGTATATGGAGTGAGAAACACACACACACACTTAACCCGTCCTAGACATGAAAGTAAAGACGTAAGAAAATACTTGTCTCGTTAACTGTACAAACCTTAAGATTTTGCATGTGGACTTTTTGAAAGTATTTTGTATTTGTATTCAAAGAGATCTTAAGTAAAAAATTTAAATCTCCAGTAGGTATAAAGTTTAATAAATTTTTACGTTACAGCTTTGAGACGATTCCAGTGGTTTACTCGTAAATGTAATAAAGAGCATGTCTCATACTGCAAACATCTGACGCATGGATGCAATTGTAATGAAAAACTACGTTTAATATAAAGATGGTTTTGAGCCAGTCCTCGAACTATGAAAGCCTCTCCCAAGTACTCATTATATCGATAATGCAATTTGTCCTCAAATTATGCCAATTACCTATATTATATATTTTATTTTCAAGTTTCATCAGATTTTCATGGAATATCGTTCAATCTTCTATCGGCTTCTTCCTCTATCGCGATAATCATGTGAATTCACTCTCGAGTATCGTAGCCTTCTTCGCTTTCAATGAATATCGTTGATCTTGCAAGATAAGGAGGGCTGAGAGGGAGCGTTTCGGGAAAAGGATATACCTATACGCTGTCTTACAGGGAACGTTCGGGTTATGTCTTGTGACCGGATATCCGATATACGCCAGCCAAAAGTAGAAAGGAAATCCGCATCGATGCCATTTGTGTTTTCCACTGTAAATATATATCACCCGACAGCGGTATTTCGTTCTCGGCAAATTCCTTCTCTCTGTGTTTCTAAAAATAAAGCACTTTTACCTGGAATTTCCAACATGACCCCCTCTCCCTTTCACCAACTTTAAATTTCACTACCATCAAAAGGTTATTTTTGAAACACGTGTGAAAAACAGATGACGCGTAGATATTTGTAGTATATATATGTGTATATATATATATATATATATATGATTTGTTTCAAATGGTAGAATATAGACGAAAGATACGAGTAGATGTTGCAGCGGACATTGTTAAAATATCACGGAGATGGTCGGGTTTCGGGACACACGAGAACAATCTTTTTCACATTTCGTCGGAAACGACCAATAAAGCTTTATCCTTTTCCCTAACCACATCAAACGGTCACTTTAATTCTCGAATAGATATTAAAGAAAATTTATGCCATCGTCTAACAACTGCAAACTCGTGTAAAAATGCTGTTATATGTGAATATAACGTAATATGCAAAACTGAGCCTTTCGTGGCTCCTCTCAGTAAAATATCAATCGACACTGTGAAGAGAGAAAAAATATGAAATACTGAAAAACCTTTGCAACTTGTCGTTAATATCGAACAACTTTCCGCGATCTTAAATTAGTCGATTAATTGGGTCAATTTGTATCGAAATCATGCCATTCGCGATTTGCAGATATTTTTGTAGGATATTCACGAAGCTTAACCGTGAAAATCTGCTTATTTTTCTCTCCCTATGCTTGTCGTTTTGCCCTTTTACATGGAGCGTAGTGCTTTTCATCAGGAGGCTATTATACCGGAGAAAATTTTGTTTCAAAGAATAATTCGATATTCGCATCGGGTTTCGTGGAAAATCCAGGACGAATAGCTAGATATCGCGCGAGACGAAATTAATCAGTGCGCAAAATCGCGTAACTGCATTCCCCAGATGTATGACTATATGCAACCTTTTCTTATATATGCACGCGTGCTTCTTTTTATTGGCGTAAACGAAAGTATTTATCGAGGTAGGAAATTTTTCCGAGGCAGTTTTCTCGAGGAGTCATCCTCTTCGAGAAAATAAGAAGATTGCATGAAAGGCGCGAGAAAAAGTGCGAGCGAGGATCAGAATATGATTGGGCAAAACGGGATTCTGTCGAAATTCCGAGGAATTTGCCAAGGGTCGCGCCAGATGCCACGAGGGGAGCCACACTTGTCTCGCGTTTGCCTCGCTTCAATAACGAGACACTCGCTTCCCGATTTATCGTCCATTCATGCTCTCCCAGCTATGAAAGCGTATAGTACGTTCAACCGAATAATCAAGCTTATTTCGAACATTATAATCCTATTGATGCATTTACCGATCGATACTCTTCAAACTACTCGACGATCCCGTGTTTTCACGAAATACTACCACTATTTTAACCTCCTTGTACACGCATTTTCTTTAAAATAAGAAAGAAGAAATCACTCGGCTATGAAGAAAATCATAAAGCTTCCTATAATGATAATACGCTGTTCCCACAGCTAAACAAACATTTATTTTTTATGTACACGATGCAAGAGGCGAGAGGAAGTTAAAATAAAGCCAAAAATCTGCGATAAAGTATTTTTGCGAGATTCGATCGTGTCTCGTAAAGAAAATATCGCAGAGGTAAATATATATTTCCCTTGCGGAAATTAAGTTTCTTGGATGGACCGAAGCTTTGAAATGGCGAAAGGAAGTTAAAATGTTATTTCACACTCATCGACAGTGGAAATTGGCAATTCGGACTGATTGTTAATGAAAGAAATTTTTAAGTGGTATATAGCGCAGCGCGCGTTATCTTTTGAAATTGGTCGAGGAGCGTGCGTTAAGAATGAACTCGTGAACTGCGTGAGAAAAAACAGGGAGGGAGAAAAGGCGAGAAGAAGAAATTGCGTAGAAAGAATGAAAGAAGGGGAAAGAGAGATTTGAGCGTGGCGCCTGTGCTAAAGATAACTCCTGGCACGACAATATTCGCATAATTGGTTCTAATTTTAAATCCTGCTATCTTTTATTGTTGCCACATATTTCGCTGAATCTCTGGTGGTTCTTGCGAATTTTGATTGCTCGACTGGCGCGCGATTGGACCAACGATAGTTAAAACTCGACGCTGTGGAGGGGGTGGGGGGGGGGGGGGGGTGAAACTGTGACTGGCAGAATTTGGCTAGTCGATCAGAAACTGGATAATTCATTGGACGTTATCAATCGACGCGAACAATTGGCCTTGATTTGAATGCTACGCGGTATATTAATAGCGTAACCAAATTATTAATCGATTAGTTGGTCGTCAACGATCAACGCACCAGCGCGAGCGCCGCGGACGAGCAAGCACAATATATACACGCGATGCTATAATGTGTATCACATTATTTGTCCGATCCACACACACACACACACATCGACTGGCAGGGCTGAAATATAATCGAGAATCGCGCCATACACAACTTATCCCATCTGTTTCGTAATCCTCGCAATTCTGGTATTCATCATTGAGAGCTTTCCTTTGTTTGAAAATTATATAGAGATTTTTCTTTATTCCCATCACATAAAACTGGCCGAAAGTGTTTTCTGATCTCCAAACACTCTTACTAATGTTTCTATATAAGCCTTTTATAGCTGAAAGCCATAGAATTTCTCGGTAGCAATTTTTCAGATCAACGAGGTCAAATTGTTATAGCATAAGTATTTTTATTATGCTTTTAATAAGAATGCTTAAAACTCTCCAGTTATCGTTCTCTCTTATCCGTATGATTTCTGAAAAATAGAAGAAAAAAAAAGAATTATTTTTAGCACCCTTTTTCTTCGATTTCCTAGTCACGATTCGGCGATAATTGAGAAACTCGGCAGAGATTAATCTCAATTGTTTCGTAATTACTACTTTATTTTGACTTATTGTTCGGATAATCTCCTATACTTTAGGATTATATATATATTTAGTGGTATTTCTTTCCGCCTTATCACGTACAGTTTGTACGTAATACTTTTCCCCATTGGTGCACGTATCAAGGGTGGTTTGTGTACCGCGCGTTCTCGCTCGGGGGTAATTATAATTTTCCTATCAAAGAACAAGAAGTACCGTTGCAAATGGAAAAAGAGATGGGGTATAGAAAACGTGACGCAAACGTAATATATTGCGAGTCTGTCAACTTTTCAGCATCGCCAGTCGCTACGGACAAGCGTTCCTCTCACGCAAATCCAATCGCCGAATCAACACCACTGAGGAAACAACGAAGAACAAAAATTAAGCTTTTCGGATCGATCAAGGAGTTTTCCGGTAAAACCGAAGAATTTTATTTTTATGAGAGTGCGTATCAGTGGCACATAGTAAACGATTGATCTCTTAAAAATACCATATAATGCTTGGAGATTAAAGAAAATATAATAAAGTGTATAATTGTTTAATTTTGCTAAAATTTCGTCAGTATACAGATGTATATATTTAGCCAATTATCTGATAACCGCACACGTACGCTCTTACAAAGTTCTTCATTTTTGTTGAAAACTCAATTATCATAAACATATCAAGATAAGCACCATTCATAATGATACAAACGGAAGTTTCAGAAACTTTGGTATACAACGAATTCCGAGGGTTGGGGTATTAAATAGTCGAAAAGACTGAAATGCGAGAAGTGAGACTATTTTCCGAAGCTACATCAAGTGAACACGAAGAAAAGGCAACGTTTTTCCGATCAATTACCACGGTCATTAGGATTAATTTTATTTGCAACGCTGCCAACGGAAACTGGCGATTTTGCTAGACTGCGATGTAGAACATAAGCTCTGCGAGTGGGAAACAATAACACACAACAGGTGCGATGTTGCGAAACGGTAACCCAGCGAGATTGTAAATTCGCGATATACATGGTTTACACGTCCGCCGTTAAATTTCGCAGGCAAACGAAATAGGAATTGAGACTGCGAATCCCGGACTGATCCGTCCTTTAGTTGACTTATCGACTCCCAGTATTGTCATTCGCGGGAACAAATAACACACTCTCCGGCCTGTGGGAGCCTCCGTGAATGGAAAAACCGATCAAAAACACTCGAAACTTTCGACGGATTCCTGACGTTTGCGCCGTTGTCTATATATTTATATATATATACACATGCACGTATCCGCATATTGCATGTGCGTGTATCCACCAATGGAAGAAATCGAATTAGCGAGTGCACGCTCGATGGGATAAAGTCTGCAATGACGAGAGTTGAACGAGAAAACTGCACAAATTATCAGAATTCTCTCGTAGTCGTCAATGATGCTTTGAGCGTTTTTCATGCGGAAAACTTTTATTAATGAAGATCCTTACTGGAGCAAAAAGTAACTCTATAAGTCAGGCATAGAAAAACTTGTAGCATTTAATTCTCTTTTCTTCTTACTCGTCGGAGATTTTATCCAAGTTTTTATTGAAGCTTATTGATATACCGCTATATGTAATGGGACGTGGGAAAGCTGTAATGATTTTTTCTCATATAACACGCTCTTCCTAGCGAACCTATTAGCTAACACAACTATGTGTAACGACATTTGATTTTCTATGTGTCGAAAGGAACTTGATAAGCTTCCACGTACACAGTACACTACATATACAAAAATAGAAAGAGAGGGTGCCCAAATCAAGAAGGGCGTGGAAAGTTTTTCCAAAGAACCGTCCAACTGTCGAAAAGAGTTGAACTTTCTTAAGCGTTGGTAACGAGGACTTGGTAATCCTGAGAATCCTTTTTTCACACTTCCACTCCTTATCGTATTTTCTTCGGTATTAATATAAACTTTCTCTTAATCACTCTTACATATTATTGATTTTTAATATAATCCTGTAAGTACTGAGATATACAATGATTGGAAATTTTCTCTTGTCATCCTAACGAATACTTTAACGAAAATAATCTTCTAGCGTGACATTGACATAGATTTGGATTTTGCGAGATCGCTTCCTTGGTTGCAATTTGTAATAAATTAGCCATTATGTAGCTACATTTTAAGAAAAGCTTTCTCGGAAAATTCAATTTCCTTTTAGTCAAGCTTCGATGAAAGCTTTACGCAACAATGAATTTTTTGGTAAAATAAAGCATGTGGGTGGTTACGTTCCTTATCGTGGTTGATTATAATACTAGAGGTTGGAGTGGGGAGAAGAGGGATAGGGGGGGGGGGGGGAGGGGGAGTGCCATTGGCAAACTATCGTATCGCAATATCAAAGGAAGCGACGTATTTAATGCACAAAGGATTTTGGTCAGAATTTCTCGCCAAGTCCATAGGTTTTTTTCAAGTGAAAAATTAAATAGCAGAGGTAGCTTTTCATTGATTCTCCGCTGTTTTCCGTTTCGATTATTTGTCCATGACGAAACGACGATGATTTATTACCTTCGAAAAGCATTATTAAGATTAGAAAATATCGACTTGTTGCATTGTCGAACAATCACCATTCTTGTCCAGAACCGTCGAATTGTTCAGCGTGTTTGTTTTTTTTTTTTGTACAGATCAATCGAAAAAGAGAAATCTGCTATTTCTGTCACATAGCCAGGTTTCTTTGGAAGTAACGTTTTCTCGTAGTAATCCCGATGACTCAGTATTTTTTATTGTTTTCCAATATATATAGAAACGAAAGACTTAAAATTTCATTCCTCGTCTGAGTCATACGGCTGAGATTCACCTGTTACGTCATAAGAAACCCGCCCCTTACATTTCGGATTCGCGCGAGCCTTTTAAAACGAAAGGAAAAAATGATCCTTTGAGATGTCGAACCGAGATCAATTTACCGCGAATAATTAATGATAGGTGATTATATATAGAAAGTCACGTAATAACGATGGCTTAATTCCATGCAGGAATAAAATAATTCATTTGGCACAAAAACATTTGTGTAATTTTACAGCTAAAACCTCATAAATTATAGCTTTACTAGAAATGTGCAGGATTTCCTGCAAATACGCTTGCAGCTGGATCACACATTAATAGTTCTTTACGAAACTGTCGTCCATCTTCGATAGGAGGATTACCTATTTGGTATTTATGTTGTTACAGAGTATAATAACAGAACGTAGAAAAATATTGCAATGTATCTTACAAACTTGTCTTTCAATAAAGAGACGCACAAATTCAACGACAAATTTCACTCACTTCAAATCCCTCCAAAATAAAAAAGGTTCCTATCTCTAACACTACAAAATAATGAAATAAAACATAACAGCTGGCACGTAAAATAAGCAATTTTTAACTCCAAATTATGCACTCTATTAAGATTTACAATATACCGTTAATCTCAAAATACGAATTTTTTCATCCAGCACCAAGGTTACCATCAAAAAGAATAAAATTGTATCACTCGACATAACCTTGTGTAAAAAAAAAAGAAGAAAAAAGTGAATTTTAAGAATGATACAGTGCACCAAAGTCATTGCTTAGAAAGAGAAAAAAATATATCTGGAAAAGAGTATAATCAACTATTGCCACTATAGGGACTTTGGAAAAAACAGGAGGAAAGGGTATAAACACAAGGAAGGTATAGACTTACTTGTTTGCAGTAGGATAGCAACACAGGATTGAAAGTTCCAAAGGGAAGAGAGTTCTTCCGGTTGCGGTATGATCGATGTAGTTGGCCGAAGACGTGTGGCGATCGCCAGTTCGCTAGTCGCCACTTCCGGTGAAGCTTAGAGTTCAGTAAACGGTGAGTCCAACAGATTGCGTGAGTCCGCGATCAGTCTTATCGACGAAAAGCGGTCCAAAGGAAGACGAGAAGAGAGGAAGCGCGCTCGGTTGATGCGTAAAAAAAAATCGATGACCCAGAGGGAGGGAGGGGGGGAGGGGAAGAAGTTGTGACAGGACTTTACAGTGGAATACGCAGTCCTGCTGCGTCCTCGAGTCTGATCCTGCGAGATGTTACAGGTAGCACGCCGGAGTTCCTCACCGTTCAGAGTACTAACGACGTGTGACGTCGACGCCTCGGTGCGAGAGGGCTTTTATAGCCGGCCCCCGTGCCAAGCCAACTCGACTCTCCTCTCAGTCCTCTCTTGCAAACGCAACATGCCCGTTCTTTCGTTTCCTTTTGCGCCTCTATATACGAGACCTGAACGGTCGGTCCTACCAAACCATCCATGTCGATCACAGCACCCTTGCTTCCTCCTCCTCCTTCTCTCTTTTCTTCTCATCCGCGTCTACCCCTCTTCTTCTATTTCTTCGTACTCCTCCCCCCCCCCCCTCCCCCTATCGCTATCTTACTCCCCCAAACAACCAACTTGGCCGCTATCTCGTCCTCGAGCGCGATTATACGTACTCTACTCCGTTGTAAAATTAAAAGCAAGCTTCACCTTGCCTCACTGCCATTGCCAACCAACCTGTACATTTCCACTCCTGCGGAGATTTCCATCTCCTTTCGGATTAATTCCTTCAATTGCTCGTTTCATCTTTTTATCTTATATACAGGCTGACACCTCCGGTTCATTCATATTCTCATGTTTTGCGGAAAAAGAGGAGATATGTTGAGAAATTTTAGAATTCTGAAATTCATTTATCGGAGGGGCTCTGGTGATACAACAATAAAGTTAGCTCGGCCCGTGCTCGAGTGACCAGTGACCCGCGTCATCACCGACCTACGTGGCTAACGAGACGCTAGCGATAATTAGATGTAAGCACTAGTTATCGCTCGGCGGTGCTTCGATTGAGTTGCGTTTGAATTGCGATTCGCGAAAATTTTGTCGTGATCGGAGATATTCATTGGAAAGGAAAATATTTACAAACTTTTGTTACACTCTATCTCTTTTATTATTAAGTTTATAATCTGAGAAACTCGACGAAGGAATTTTTAAAGTTGAGCGCGGTAGGAAAGGATCTGGAAATACTTTTGTGTCTCTTATCGGGTTTGGAGTTATTGTCGGCTCTTTCAAATTGATCATCATTGGTAAAATGCAGCTATACGGAGGAAGACCAATCCCCATTGGCGTCCCAAGAGTGTCCCGAAGGAGAAGATTCGCGTGCCGATTCGAAAACGTGGAAGCCAATATGGTACATAAAACTTTCAAGAAAATATCATAACAGACATTTTGAAAGCTGACTCAATTCTAGCGTAAGAACCGCAGGTTGCTTTTCTCATCAATCTTACGGTAGGAGGAGTGATAGAAGGAACATTCGCTAAACTTTCCAGCATAAAAATATAAAATCCATCTAGCTCGGTCGTTCGGTATTATTTTGTAAAACTTTGCTGCTGTTACGAAATAATTAAATCTCTTGCATCTTTCTCTATTATACGCCTGATGCTTCGCGATTTGCTGTTTTTAAAAAGAGAGTGCGTACCATCTGCGTTGACACGATAATTAAATGTGTTAAAATTACTCTAAAATTAAGCGAAGCCACTTTGCTTCGAATTAATAAAATTTTCATTTGCTTTCTACAAACTTTAATATACGATAAATGCTGCCTGGAGTAATTTTAATTTGTCATAATTATTTATGCACTGAATCGTTTCAGCTTTTGCGTATTGGCACTTCACACACCATACATAATAGGTGTATTAGTCACTATACGTATATCAGTAAATCTATACCGACAATTCTTTTTTCGACACGTGCATTTACACTTAAACACTATCGTTCAACCGTTGATTGGTAGTTTTAGTGGCATATAATTTACAGATGCGGTGTATGATATAAAAACGATATATATATATATATGCATAATAAACATAATCACTTCATATATGCCTGTATATACAGAATGTGTACTAAAATAAGATAATTTTGTAAACATATATATAATTGATGTTTCAAAAGACAAAAGTAATGGTTTATAAAAATAGGTTTAAAAGTCATAATATTTTCACTTTGGGGATAAAAAATTTGTGGTTAATTTAAAGTACACACTTACTTTTTTAACATAGTAAACTATATTTTGATGGGATATCCCGTTATGATGATTGACTCACACGAGATATATCCATTTATATGCGTGCTCATATTGCAAAAATGTTAAAAATTACGACTTTACGGTTTTCTAAAAGTTAGTCGATGTTATTGTTTTTAAAATAGGAACATATATGTTCTTGTAGGTTTTTATAACTGGCATGAAAAACTTTGATAAGATATTCTTTATTTGAAGATTTTTCAATTTTCGAAGCAAAGAGTAAACGCTTATACTCTTCTTAAGCGTAACCCGGATATAATGACATTCACATGAATTTCATTTGACCATTCAAGGTCAGATCAATGCGATACTATATATTTAATTATTTCTCAGAAACATCCAATTTCTGATAATATTTTACTATTTCCAGACTTTTCAAACTTTGTAATTATAACATGTTTATAGTGTTATATATTTCATGAGCCGAGCGTCATAGCAAGATTATTCAAAATAAATTTTGTGGAGGAAGACTTAGTACTATATCATGTTGGTATGTAGAATATTGGAAACAATTTAATCACTCCAAACACATGTAAAAAAAATGCAATTTTTCGCATGTTTATTTTCGGTTATCATGAAAACTTGTTCTGATGACAAAATCAAGTGCCAAGTTTTAATTGAGTAGAAAACATTCAACTAGAGAAACGATGTCGAACTTTCAAATAGGGTTTATAACGATTATAGGAGAATTTGGGGCAACATGATCCCTCGAGGTAAAATGATCAGTGAGGGTTTAATGAAACTATTGATACCATTGGTTTACAAAAGAATGAATATTAAAATATAAGTTTTTAAATACATAATGTAATATTGTAATGTCTGTTTTTAATACACAAAAATTGGTTAGCGATATTTATGTTTTATCATCGTTTCTATGCAAGATAAGGGATTTTTAAAAATAATAAGAAAAAATATGGGAATACTTTTCAAAACGTTCAATTAGATAACTCAACAATAAGTTTGATCTTTTACATACTTTTAAAGTTAATTCAAAATTTACTTTTGTAAAATTTTAAGGTTCTTAATTCGGTAAGAAGCAGACCGCAGTACGTATAACAGAAACGATGATAATGACGAATGTATTTTATATATGACAAACGGTTTAAAAACAAAACTTATGGAGAAGATTTGATACAATGTACTTTTTTTATTATTTTCATGGCTTCAACAATTATACTTGAATAAAATGTAATTTTTCGATAAAAAACCATATGTCAGCTTTTAATATGCATTTTTGCCTTTTCATTGAAAATATTGTAGCTTTTCTGTCTATTGTATCTATAGTTATTAGATGATAGTTTAAATAATTTGGCATGAGATCATTTTACCCTCAACTGTGGGGTAAAATGATCCTTTTGTAAGATTTACTTTAAATTGTGATTACTACAAAGCAACTGTAACAATTGAATTTTTACGACCGCACATATAGAAATATAAAGTAGTATGTGATCTTTGTTACATACAATTTTTGCTATGTTAAATTCAATAATAGCGTCACTGCGATGAAATTTCCCTTGGATGAATAATTTTTTCCTCTCTCCTCTTCTACATATAACAATTACTGGAATAACTTTAAAAAATTTTTCTGATGCTTAGTATATTTTTGTAGATTGCAATATACCTTACGTCGATGCCAAGCATATATATGTATATATACACGTATAAGATAAGAAAATGCGTTGTGTCAGTATTCGACTGAAGATTAATTAAAAATTGGTTGATGTTCAGTAAATAAAATAAAAAATATGTGGCAAGAGTCCGTTTTCCGTGTTGACAGTTTGATTAGAATTAGTTGTCCGTAAATTTGCGTGGGAGCTGTCCAATCATCAAGCGTCCACTTCTGCATTGAGATAGCGTTGAGCACAAGTGCTCAGGTTTGGCCAGGGAGCACATATGGAATTCGCTAGTGGCCATTACGACAAATGCATCAAGCATTTCAACAGCAAATACCAATATTGGCCCAACGCGGCAAAATAATAAGGAATATTATTCGTATAACGCGTAATAATAATAATTCTTGACGCGCCTTAATTCGTTGAACCCGTTTCTGTTAATAAGAATCGATGGCTATCGTTCGTACATTTAAAGTTAATGGAACTTTGCACGATTAGTTGGCCAATTGGAGGGGATGGGAGCTAATAAAAATGTAAATTTTAGCATCGTTGCTGCCTATACGTGTACGTAAATTAGGTCGAAGAATCCCATTCGAACCCCATGCAAGCACAACTTTTCCCAGGACATATGCTCTGCTAAGCCGAACTTCTCCCCGTCATGTAAAATATTTTCGAATGTCCTTTTTTTCTTCGAAATTAATCGATTAAGTTCACGGTCAGAATTTTCTTTCACTTTTATTGCTTTCGATATCCTTGAACTTGATTTTCCGAATAGAGGTTTTCTACGACACCATAAACCTTGTGATGATTAATGATAATTTTTCACGGGTTGATTAAAAGCGTAGCATATATATATATATATATATACATATATACAACACAATTGTGGTGGTTATGGTCAGCGTTGTAAGCAATAAACTTTATCAAGTCAAGTACTGCGTTTGATGCATATTCTGAATCAGCAGATACTTTCTGGGGAAAAGAATTCAGTATTAAGCTAATTATACTATTTATACTGACACACGTGACTGTTTAACACTACCAGTTCCACTCAACTCTTCGAACTAATCAGCTTTTACATGCACGTGGCATTTCTCGTAATTCTCGTAAAACACAAACTATATCCCTATATCAAACACAGCTTCGTGTAGTCTGTTTTATGTAGATTTTCCTCAAGCTATAATACATAGCTTTATACTGTTTTATTATTTTAGTTGTCTAAATATTTTTGAAAATATATATATAATTATTGTTTATTTAAAGGTTTCATAGAGATATTCCTCATTAATGTTGATTGTGACCATTAGCTATTAATTGATTTTTACATTATTTATTTTCTATACCTGCCTCTCGATTCTTGTTACAAAATCGACCAGGTATAATTACATACCACGTTTGTTTGTGCAGGATCACGCTGATCACGATTCGGAATAGGTTTTAATCGCACGTGCACACATTAGAATGTAGCATTGGATGAAATTATAACTAAAATTGAAAACTGAATGAAATACAATTATTGTTGCGGAATGAAAGAGTTGTCAAGCTTTTACGTTTGGAAATATTTTTATATTGTAAAGCACAGGAATATAAATTGAAAAATTAGATGTGGAATATTTTCTTTTTATAGAGAAAAATATAGATTGGTTTCCTTATAATTATGATTTTCTTTGATCAGTTCTTTGGTTAAAACAGCAATTACTAGTCAATGGTAAATTGCCAAGCTTTGTCTTAAAGTATTAATTAAATTAGCAATATAATTGTATATTTGATTCTAAAGGAATATTTTTCCACAATTTGCAGAAATCGGTGAAAAATTTTGGTCTTGTAAATTTAGAACTTATTTTTTTTTTCCTGAAAATAGATAAGAATATTTTATTCAATTTCGTGAAATAATGTAAGATTATAGTATAAATGGAGAAAACAATGTATTATTGCTACAAGTCAATTTAATTATTATTTGTAATATCGCGGTTGAATCACGTGGTTTATACCTATTAATATGGCGTTAGAGATACTTCTGCTGTAAACATAACCTGAACAAGTTAATTTTATATTCAGCATTATTAGTTGGAAGCGTTGGAAGTATAAGAAAGTTTTTCATAAATCCAACAGCCTTTTAGTCAGTATCACATTGTATCTTATTGAATCAACGAAATTCAAAGGTTTCAGTTATATTTTATAAGAAGTTGTTAAAACATGACCGAACGATGTCTGAGGTTACAGTAAAAAATACTTGTCCTGTGGAAAAACTTGTAGACTTGGAAGAGAAACAACGTATCATTGACAGAAATCCATTTAAGAGTTTGAAAATTGATGAAGCTGAAGTATTAAATACAATAGAAGGCAGAGAAATTTGTGGTACATGCTATAAATCACGCAAATTTTTTTGTTATACTTGTTACACACCTGTCATAGATGAAAAATATATTCCGCGGGTTAAGGTAAAACCCATGTTTCAAATAGAATCTCATTGAAAATTCATCAATTACAAAATTTGTTATGTTTTTAGTTACCCTTTAAAATTGACATAATAAAACATGCACAAGAGATAGATGGAAAAAGCACTGCTATACATGCAGCTGTACTTGCTCCTGAAGATGTATGCATTTATACGTATCCTGATTTTCCTGAAATAGAAAATATTAAAGAGGTAGATAATTTGTATGATATTAGATTTTCAAGCAAAACATTATTTCATTATATATTAGACTAAAATCCCTCAGACTATTTTGATTTTTCCTAGCAAAACTGCTTTGACTGTCGAAGAGTTTCTTGAACAGAAAAAGAAGGATGCCATTAATGCTGGAGGAGAAAGGAGTTCAAATGGATTTCCATTAAAAAAAGCTATTTTTATAGATAGTACATGGCACCAAACTAAATCTATTTACAAAGACCAAAGACTGAGAGGTTTGTTTTAAATTCTTCTTTTGTTTAATCGTATGTGAGAAAAAAGATAATATATAAATATATTATAGACTTACAGTGTGTAGTCTTAAAATCAAGAATTTCACAGTTCTGGCGTAATCAGAAAAAAAGTCCAAGGTGGTATCTAGCAACTATCGAAGCGATTCATCAGTTTTTATTTGAATTGCACACTGGTGCATACGGTGCTATTGAATCCTATGCGGATACAGCTACACGCGAAAATGTAGAAGCAAATAAAGGACAAGAAGCTAGCAATAAATTATCAACTTTTGCTGAACCATACAAAGGACAGTATGACAACCTTTTATATTTTTTTAAGTATATGTATGAAAAAATTCATACGATTTATGATCATGACCAATTAAGGGCTTATAAAAGGCCTTTAATGTAGATCCAATATTTTTTTATATGAATATATATTTGTAGGAAATGTAAAAATATATAAATGGCTGCTTTGCAGTTTGTAAAAAACCATCTAAACTTGATAAATTTTATCCTAAGCTCTTATCAGCATCTTAATTTATCACTAGAGTTATAAAGATTTGAAAAAACATTTCATTTTCTACCTTCGGTAATATATCGACTTACGATATAAGGGTATTCTAGAGTTCTACATCCCGCTAAATATAAAGCTATCCAAAGTGAGTTTCGAGTTTACCGACGGTAGCCAGCAAAACCATAATAGTTAAGTCTTTTTTTAACATAGGCTGACTGCAATTTTAAAAATAAATAAAAAATATACGAAAGAAAATAGTGAATAGAAAAGGTCACTTTGAGCAATAAAGCCAGACTGAGGAAAATGTTGAAACGAAGATTTGAATATAAATTTCTTCCAAGAAAGGGATAATGGTAGGTCGTCAGATAATTATAAATTTCCAAGGGATCAGAGTGGAATTATAGGTGGTTCTGGTTGATCGTTTCATTTAAGAGACTATAGTCATCTCTTTGCCTGAATAACTATTAACCGAAGCACGAAGCCTCGCGTATAGCTTAACGCGAGCAATTCTTACTCTAAGTTTTGCGAATAGAAACGTGGCCTCTAATTGAATATTCCTGTACGTTCAATGATACTTTATTAATATTTAATGAGTGTAAAATTATACCTTTGTCTTGATCCTATTGTACACAGGGCTACGAACTTAACTACTCCATATTTGACCTCACAAATGTTCATGTTTCATATCAAAACATTTCTGTTCTTAAGCCATTATCAAAGAATTATTCTGCTCGTGTCTCCCCTCATTTCACAATGGGAATCTTTCAAATGGACGGTCATAAACTGCTAAGGTTCTTAAAAATCTTAGGAAGTCTCACATCAACCTGGCCACCCGACTCGAGTTCCAGTCGTTTTCATTTGATAGTACGAAATGTCTGTTGGTTTTTATCCCTCGTTAACGTAGTAGGATTGTTAATACCTCTCGTACTGGCTGCCTATGTTTTCCGACGCGATGTCACCGCCATGATGAAGGCTTTATCGGAGCTCACAGCACTTACGGAAGTCTTTTTAAATTTGATCATCTGCAAGGTACAATGGCCAAGGTTCGAGGTAAGATCTACGGAAACAAGAAGTTTTAATCAATAATTCTTCGAGTTTCAATATTTTCTATATACAGGCTCTATTCAAAAAAGTTAATTCTTATTTTACAAATGCCAAACCATCGGAAGAAGCAATTATTCAGAAATACGTAGACCGTTATTCGTCCTTTTCTATATTTGTTGCATTATCTTACGTGATGTCAGCGATAACGTTCTCTTCCGGTCCGCTAGTATTGAAAATTTATTTACCTGCGGAGACTTGGTACCCGTTCTCCATCGAAGACCGTCGTACCAGAACTATACTGTACACCCAACAGGTGCTTGCAATTTTGCAAACTGGTTTCTGCATAGTGGTAGACTTTTTTATCGCTCTTTTATTGTGGTTCCCTGCCGCTCGATTAGAGTTACTGGGCAAAGAACTGCAAAATGCACAAAATCGTCAAGACATTCAACACTGTGTCAAGATACATCAGGAAGTGATAGAGTATTGGACATTTATATAATGTTACGCAGAAAGAAATTTTTTGTAAAATTGACTGTTAAAAAATTCCCTTATTGCTTAAAGGTATGAAAGGAATATAATTATGTGTAAAAACTTTGTGAAAACTACTAAGAATAAAGCAATTTTTATCATGCTCTGTACTTAATTTTTCTAGTTTTTATAACGTAAATTTTACTTAGCTAATTAATTAATAACAAAATAGGATTTTTCACCTAATTCACTCTAGAGCATAGACATATAAATTAATTCATCTTCTTAAATGAAAGAGGTATACATTTTGTTTCATGTGACCTTATTAAAAGTACTTTTTATTCCGATCTAAAAAGGATTTATGCAAAATATTGACATTTCTTTATAGTTACAATAATAAATTAATAATATTTATTTTTATTCTCTATAGTGAATTAAATAGAACATATGCAGATTTTTTACTATATTTTTAGCTCAATAAAAAATTTTAAAAATTTCAATTAATTCCAGAGTCACCCTTTCTAGCACAGTAACTTTTCCAGGAAATTTCTCTCTGTGTATACAGTATAACACAAAGTTACTTGATTAATTCACTTTCTACATTATAGATTTGTCCAGGATACACAAACCAGCGTTCACAATCTACTCCTCAAAACTAACGTTACAATGGCAGCTGCTGTTGTTTTCGGGACTTTCCCATTGATATATGTAAGTTCAATCGACGACCATTTTAAAAAATAAAAATGATATATTTTGTTTTTTCATGAAAAAAAAATTTTCAAGCATTCACCGTTACCGGTAGTATCGCAATTTTTGTGCTTCGTGATTGGGGGTTGCTTGAGGCTTTATATTACAGCTTGGCCAGCCGATGATTTGAAGGAGATGGTAAATAATATAGTGTTGTACATATACAATTATTTTTTTCTTGACATTAATTCTAATTTGCAGAGCGAAAAGATTTCCTGGCATGCTTATTGCATTCCATGGATGGACAAAAGGCAGGACATAAAAAGAAGCGTTTCAGTTATCATACAAAGGAGTCAAAAACCATTGGCGATCACAATGAGCGCGATACTTCCAGTACTTTCTCTCAGATATTATTCAACCGTAAGTAAAGATATGTCAATACACAAAACTGTTTTTTATCTTGGAATAATCCTTATTATTGCTTTCAGTTCCTTTACACGACGATGTCCTATTTTATGACGATGAGAGCCATCATTGACATTCATTAGATAAAAACTGACGTAATCAGTAACATCTAAAACGTAGAATCCTTTATTTTAATACCTTACGTAATACGTGTAAATAAATACAAACAAAAAATTATTTGATAACAATGTTCCTTCGAAGGTGAGCTTACCTCCTTGTATATGAATTTATCCTATATAAAGATTGAAGCAATATTGACAATATTTCTGAAAAAATGAGTATTTCAACTTGTGTAATTAGAGAAATGTTTTCAGCGTTCGTAAAGCGTTATACTGTAGCAAAGTACGGGCGTTACTAATGATTATCTTCATAGAGAGGGTAAGATAATGATAACCGAGTTGTAATTACATAGCAAAATACCGTACGTAGCCTTCAATTATCATCCATCCACGCGCTAGCATTTGCTGTTAGCTGTTGAGTGGTGTATATATAAATTTTACAAATTTTTTACTCTCAGAGAATAGTATTACGGGGAGGTCGTTGAGGGCGAATAAAATTTTCATCGATTAAGAGTAAATGTTTGAGTAGCATCGTTGTGAATACCGTAGTACCAATTATATTTCTCGTCTTTATAAACTTCCCTTAACTATATTGATCATCGACTTTCTTTGCTTCACTAGAAAAGGGAATAGTGCGAGAGAGTCTCTCATGGCTACACTAGCTGATTCACGCGAGACAGGAGCGAGGAGGCTTCGAGTGAAATTTCAGTATCAATAACAATGATGGGAAAAGCAACACCCTTGCGCGCTATTTCATTTACGAAAGCGAGCGTGGCCATTGTTTGCAGCTGGCCACCCCCTTTAACATCGAGCAAATTACAGAACGTTGTATTTGAAATTCTATGGTTTCTAGCATTCATCAGCGCTTTTCTGCTTCTTCTTCCATTACTCTATTCGGTTTACCTGGATCGTCATGATCCCGTCGTTCTATCCAAATCGATAACCCTTGCCTGCGCAGTCCTCCAGATCAACATCAAGATGGTCTGTTACAAAAAGCAACGTTCCCAATTCCAAGTACGTTTGATCGTGTATTCAAAAATTTCAAGTAAAGCAAAACAATAAATTTTAAAAAGCACATAAGGTTTTTATCTGTAGAAGACAATTTTTTGGTGCTTCAGGCCTTTCTTTTCGAAATGGAAAAATTTTGCAAATATGCGAGTAAACGGGAGAACAAAGTTTTGCAAAGCTACGTGGATAGGCTGAAAAATGTGCATGCGACTTATATCATTTGCTGTTACTTCACAACCTGTGTCATTCTGTGTGGACCAATATTGCTAAAGCAGCCATTTCCCACCGACGCCAAATATCCGTTTCCAATAGAGAATCTACCAATGAGAAGTTTAATATATTTGCATCAGGTTTTCGTGGGCTTTCAAGCATCGGCCGCGATGGCTACGGACATACAAATTAGCCTTCTTTTGTGGTATATAGCGGCTAAATTCGACATATTAACTATCGAATTTACAAAATCGAAAGCGACGAACGAGCTCGACACGAATCTTGCAAAATACCAAGACTTGCTCCAGTAATTCTACTCGATTTTAGCCATCAAAAGCTTCTTTTTTTCGAATAAACAAAAATTACTATTGTTTTCCAGATATGCTACCAAAGTTATAAATGCTGCTCGTATTTTACCAGTGATTACAGTTTGTGTAACATCGATAGGCGTGGTTTTTGCCTCATTAAACATCATTTCTGTAAGTTTTATTATTATACTCTCTATTAGAATAAAAATCTTGACTATTCGTTATTTTGTTCACCAAAACAGGACCAACCAGTAGCCGCAAAGGTCCAATATGTAATCGTAGCTTTCGTTGCTGGCACACAACTATTCATGTGTGCATGGGCAGCCGATAATTTGATTTATGCTGTAATAAAGGCTTAATTAATTTTCCAATTTAAAAATGTTCAAATATATAGGCATATGATTAGTTATACTTGCAGAGCGAGAGGGTGGGCCTTGGTGCGTATAGCTCCAAATGGTACAGTTGGGAAGCGAAGTCACAAAGAAATATAATGCACGTATTATCGAGATGTCGTAAACCAATTGTTATCAAAGTTGGTGGGATACTTCCAAGTTTGTCGCTACAGTATTACTCTGCGGTAAGTGATTTCAATTTTATATGATTTATCTTTGCAATCGTCGAATTAATGAATACAATTTTACAGTTCATTTACAAGTCTTTCTCGTATCTCGCTGCTGTAAGGATAATGCTAGGGTAGAATTAATTGTGTTTCTTGTGTCACGTTAATAAAGACTCGCAAATTAATTGAATTTTTTTAAACGCCCATGGATCCAGTTACTTAAATTCAGCAATATAAGTGTATATAACGGCAAAGAATCATAACGATGGTGTGTCTTCGTTCTCACGCTCGTTAGTAATATCTGCTGCAATATTACGTAGTTTTCATTATCATTAGTTTGTTCAACGACGTAATCGAGCCAGGGGGCTAACGAATATGACGGATAGTACTGTGTGAAAACTTTTACGATTAACTGCTTTTCCAAAGGGAAAGAGAATAGGAGATAAGGGGGAAAAAGTCAAGCAAATATAACGAATAAGAATTTGAATTGATGGATTTTCGAAAAACATTATTTAAACGATTTTTAAGGAGGTCCAGTGAAAAATGAGACTTTTCGAGACGCACAGAAATCTACTAATTTTTCTCAGAGGATTGTCTCTATTTTTTGGCATCTGGCCTTTGGATACAGATGCAGGATATTTCAAAAAGTTAATTAACAATGCTATGTGGTGGTTTTTCACGATAAGCAGCGGAGCAACCGTGCCACCCCTTTGTCTTGGGATCTACTACTATCGCTCCGACCTAGTCAACATGATGAAATCATTGGTGGAAGTGACATATATTTCAGAAGCTTTCTTTAATTGTATTTACTGCAGAGTGCAACGTCCACTTCTCACGGTTGGCAAATTTCTATTGAAATAATCTGAAAACTATTCGTGTGCTTTGTATAATGTATATATTTCCATTATTGTCACACAGGTTTTATTGTCCGAGATAGAGAGCTTCGATAAAAATTCTTCAGAAGAGGAAAAAGTTATTAGAAAGAAATTTCTGAAACCTACGAATGTATTCTATACAATCATGCCATTAGTATTTATAGTTGGTGCATTAATATTTGTCTTTTCTCCACTATCATTACCGAACCGAGTTGTTCCTCTAAACACTATTTATCCTTTTCCCGTCAATGAGAAATATTGGGCAAAGTGCTTAGTTTATGCATTGAACAACTTGTCAATTTTAATAGCCAGTGTGGCAATAATCGTTGATTTGATCGTTGTCATGATTTTGTGGTTCTCGGCTTATAAGTTCAGCTTGATTGGAATACAATTCAATAATATTACTACGTATAAGTATCTGTGCGAATGCATCGAACAGCACAAAGAAGCTATAAGGTATTTTTAACAATGTCTTCGACAAATCTTGACGACTCTCGTTTAAATCCTTTTTTCTCTCTCTCTCTCAACTTTATAGATACTCTAAAGATACCGAAAGGGCTGTTAGCTATATTATCGTAAAATCCACAGCAGCTATTTCGATTTATCTAATCACTTGTAGCTTGTTGATTCTTAATGTGAGTTATATGAAAAAGAAAAGAGGAGAGCACACCCTGAAGCAGGAAATAATTATTCTACCTTTTTTTCAGAACGTACCAATTTACGAATTGACACAATTTTTTCTTATCACGTTTCTGTCCTGCATCAGGCTTTTTATTTGTAGCTGGTCTGCTGATGTTATGACTGATATGGTAAATCATTAATATTTCTTTTTATTTCCAGTAGAAAAGAGATTTGTGTTATAATTGTAACTGTTAAGTTTATTTACAGGCAGAAGAAGTTAGTTGGTGCGTCTACAATTCTAACTGGGCTGACAAATCCCTGAAGATACGTAAATCTGTGCAGATTATTATTCAGAGATGTCGAAGACCTTGTATTATCTCGGTACAAGGAATTATCCCAGTTCTCTCGTTGAGATTCTGTACATCGGTAAGATTTATCATGCTTTAGTCGTTAAAAATCATAAAACTTAATTTTTAAATCTTGAATTGACTTTGTTTTTTTTTTTAGGTTTTATATAAAACATTTTCTTACTTCATGACATTACGAGCTCTGCTCATAGCTTGATATTTTACTATTATTGGACGAGGTGCATCTAAAACGAGGAGCACTTGAACGATGGTAAAACTTATTAGGAACACAATCAACAAGATGATTAGACTTTGATAGTTGTTTGAAAGTCTCGGTAAATATACTGCTCGTGGTCTTCGATAGCTAGCGTTCGAAAAATTGAAGACAATGAAGAGAGCTTTTATAATGTTGATCACTTTCAAAGACGACGGTAGTTTATATTTTAGTGTGACTGAAATTATACATATTCACTTGGTGAAATAAAGCATAGAGTGTAAAATTTGATTTTATTTAGAGCGTGAGTTTTATTAAAACTTCTTGCAAGAGAATCGATCTAATCAATCGAATGAGGTATAGGATGTTTAAGAAATATTTCACTTGGACGCCCCAAAATGTCCTAAGTTTGGTTCGATTGGGAGCAAAATTTGCCTGTGTCTGGCCCCCAGATCTCAACACTACAGTACACCAGCGATTCCTTCAGGATTTATGGCTAATAGTTACAATTGCAAATTTGATATTTTTCCAAATTGCTGTTTTTCGCGAGATATTAAAGTCTTATCACGACCCGTATGCATTTACAAAAAACTTGATGAATTTAATGATCCTTATGGATATTCTCATTCACATTATTATTTTTACAAATCATCGTCAAAGATGCCAGGTTTAATATATTATTTTCTGTAAGCCTAATTCTTTTCAAGTTATGCTATAAATCTAATATTTTTCAGATTCTCTTATCTGAGGTTATTGATTTCTTTAAAAATGCCACATCACACCAAAAACTCGTTGTGAATAATTATTTCAAACGTTACGCCATTTATCACGTATTATTTATATGCGGGCATTTAATGGGAGCAAGTTATTACATCATTGTACCAGTAATAGAAAGCAACCAATTTCCCATAAGCGCGATATATCCGTTTACAACTGGGAGCAAGATCATAACAACTTTATTATACCTGAACCAACTTCTAGCCACGTATCAGACTTTAGGTCTTGTATTTGGAGATATAATTTTAATAACATTTATATGGTATGCAGCAGCTAGATTGGAATTATTAGGCGAGAAGATGAGTCGTGTGAAAAATAACAGGAAACTGCAGCTTTTAATCCATGAACATCATCAAATAATCAGGTTAGCCTTTCATAGAAATATTGATAAAATTATAATATTCTACCAAGCTTCACCTAAAAATTGACCAAATTTTTAGTTGCGTTAATGAAATAGCAAAAATGGCAAGACCTACCTTAGTCAAATCAGTGGCAATAATTTCACTTATCGTAGTTAATGCTGGACTTCAACTTATCAGTGTAAATCTCTGCTTCTTTTTTCACTTTATGGAAAATGATCGATTACCCACATGAAAATATAAGGAATAATTGCCTGTTATTTTGTGTACTAGGAAAGCAGCATGCTTATTATAGCAAGATTCTTTATAATATATGGCATTGCCAATCTCAGATTGTATTTTTGTGCTTGGCCTGCGACGGACTTAATAGATGCTGTAAGTATAATTTGCTAATTCCTAATTAACAAAAAATTGTTTCTGAAAAAATAATTTTCATTTTAAGAGCGAACAAATTGCTTTTGCCGTTTATGATTGTGATTGGTTGAGCAAACCTATTACTATGCAAAGAAGCATGGCAATAATAATGTTAAGAAGTCAAAAGCCACTGGTGATTCAATTTAAAAATTTCATTGTACTCTCTAAAATGTCTGTGGCAAAAGTTAGTATTACATCAAATTTTTTAACTTATTACAGACAATGAATAACTTTGAATTTTGTTTGCAGTTTTATTATTTAACAATTTCGTATGTGACGACGTTAAAGGTCATAATGATGGATAATAAATGAGGAATGGAAGATCTCGCTACAATTATACTATTTAATCACAATATGATTAATGTTTATACACAAATTACTATTATTATTTCTATAGGAACAACTGTATTTTACCCATTACCTTTTACCACCTTGCTTTCCCGATTATGGCTAATCCCTGTCGAGAAACCGGAAACGCAATGCTTTATTCGGGATATTTAGCATTATAAATTTGCTGGATATATCGGCGTAATCATATTCGATCCTGAACTCTCGAATCAGCTATGTAACGAAAAGTTTCACATTAAAAAAAAAATCAGCGTTTTAATCGCAAAAAAATCGAGAAGCTCTCTCACCTTTGCAGTAAACAAAGCCATTTCCATCTCGGCCATTTTTTTACCCAAGCACGAGCGCAAACCATAACCAAATGGTAAACAATTAAAGTCCTCGGTAGCAACACTGTCCTTCTTATCGGTCAGCCATCTCTCAGGACGAAACTTTTCAGGATCCTCGAAATTCTCTTCGCGCATAGCTGAGAATTGTGTTGCCATTATAACGAAAGTCTAAAAGAATCGGATAAAAATTATAAGAATTTTCTACAACATTCTCAATTTACTATGTAATTACCCCTTTTGGTATGGAAAATCCATGTAATGTAATATTCTTCTGAAGCATCCTGTTAATGTAAGGAAAGGCAGGCCTCAATCTACGACAATTTAACAATCAACATCGTTAGACATTTTAGAATAATCATAATTTTACAATAACCTACCTTAAACTCTCCTTCAAACATGCTTGTAAGTATTTCATATTTTTAATATCCCCTGCATTGATAGTAGCGTACTTATTGGGTGATACCTTATTGATCTCTTCATAAAGTTTTTGCTGAGCTCTTGGATTCTTAGCCAGGAAGTACAGAAGGAATGCTTGACAGTTGGTTACCTTTGGGGAAAAAATGAAAATTTATTAAGCAACGTTACGCGAAAATCATTATTGCTCAAGTATCGTCATTCGTTACCGCTTGAACTCCCAAAACGATCATATCCATCATTATGGTAGCAACGTCATCCACCTCCATGTGTTCATCGACAAGAAGTTTTTCCAGCAATGAAGCTTCTTCCTCTTCGGCAGTATCGTGGCTCTTCTCGTACATTTGCAGGGTCGTATTTTGATACTTGTTGTGAATCTGTCTGATGTACTTTCCTATTACCCTGGAGAGAAGCAACAGCTTTAGGGAGAACCGAGCAAAGATCGCCCTGTGTTTATTTTACCCATCTATGACGTCACAGGAAGCGAAGAGTCTCCTGGTAAACGGAGTCTCCATAAACCGCCAAACCTGGAATCCAGTCTCGCACAAGCCGAGAAAAGTGTGAGCCGTGTTCATCGCAGCGATGATCCTGGCTGGCTCGGAAGCGGAATTGAATCCGATCACGTCGAAGAATCCCAAACGTCTGTTTATCGTTATCGTGCAGAAGCAATCCATGCCCCATCGTAAAAGTTCTTCGTTAAAATTCGAGGGCACCTGGTTCAAGAGACAAAACTCATTAATTCAATCACCCTACAACCGTTTGGTTAAGGTTTAACAGAAAAGATAAACAGACTTCGTCCTGCCTATTCCGAATCTTTCGAATCCTGTTGATAAACTCGTCGCAAATTAAATTGACCTTTCCATAAGACTCGTTGACGATTTCTTCCATTGGTTTGGTCAGCTTCTTCTTAGTCTGCAACCATTCAGCATTTTGCCTAAAAAAGCGAGAAGTCGATAAGTGACCAGCTCCTAGCCGATCCAGGGTATAACCGACATCGAGAAAGGTCCAGCTAGGCGATATTTCTTATAATTGAGTCGATAATGCTGAAGAACATCGATACCACTCCGTGCAGGTGTCGTGGTCTCATTTTTCAGAACCTCTTCTATGTGTTTTCCCCTGTAGAATGAAATTTTAAAAGTCAACATTTCTGTAAAATTATAACGATAATTGTAGGCAATTTTACAATCCGCAAGCGTCTTTCGAAATTCGTTTTGTTTACTTTGCAACAAGTTCTTCGTAATAACTGTCGTTGCTCTTTCACAGTTCAATATAATTTTACAATTTACGTTAAGTATAGATAAAATGAGAGTTCAATCACTGATTGATCTCACCGATGGATCATAACGACATCGCCCATGATTGGTCCATGGATTCGAACGATCGGGCCATATTCGTTGAAAAAATATTTGATAGGAGTAACATTGCGATTCCACACAAGCTGTCCTATAATGAGAAAAAAGGGGGAGGTTTTATATTTTTCAGTGTTGACAGTTTTTTGCTTTGCAAGAATTGAAGCTGATGGTTTGCAGGGCCCTCCACAGATCCGTACCCTCAGTGAATCTGTTGATTAGCAGACTGCAAAACAGTTGCGTACCGAGAACAGGCACGTATTTCCAATATTTTTCCCAGATCCTTAAAACTGCCGGTCCTGGAATCTCCTCGAAGGGAAGCGGACTTTTATCGATCGTTGCCGATGGTGTTAGCTTGATCCCGGCTACTTCCGTTGCTTCGGTTTGTACTTCGGTTGCTGCCTGTTTAATTATCGATTCTGCACTGTGGATCGTTGAAGTCGCAGCCTCCTTCGTCTGAGTCTGCGCGATCGTGGAGACTGAAAAATCAATTTTCATTCGTTACTTCTATATACCGACAATAGCGACGATTCCACCCACATTCGCAAGTGGACTCCATATTGAAAAGGATAAAGACAAAATAATTTCGCATCCTATCTGTTCCAAATGTCCCTCGCATGACTTTTTGTAACCTTCTAGGTCTTTTGCATTTATGACCTACTATGAATAATAAACAGTATTATAGACATGAATTCTCACCTTTCTTAAAATTTGGACTTTTTTCGTTCTTCTCTGCCGTTAATAGCAGCTTTCCTAATGGATGTTGCCATGTTGTTTGCTCGAGTGACAAACACGGAGCTCTTAGGAAACGATTCCCAGCGTGGAAGGCTAATCGGTGCATCCTTTATACTTGATTATGAAATTCTCTAATTTTTAATAACTCTACTTTACCAACTTTCTTGCTCTCTTTTTAAAATATTTCTTAAAATCTGTGCGCTATTATACGAACCAGACTGTTTTTCCCTGTTAACAGGATTAACGCGAAGTGAGCTGCTTTTGGTTACCTAGGTATAGGTAAACAACTCACTTCTGGTCAACCCAAGATGCAATAACAAAAAAAGCGAAAATAGTTTTTTTCTGAAGTGATTATCGACGCAATAAAAACGAGCATTTACGTTTCATAAATAAGTTATTTATATTATTTTTAATACAAAAATTAATTCGATGTACACAATAATCAATTATATTAATAGTAATAATTCTAAGAGATTATATTTTACTCTTTAGTACAAATTTAGGTTATAATTTGGCATCGTGTGTATATTGTAATATTACAATTATTAAATTACCATGAGTGATAATATTTATATATGTACAATTGTAATCAGATTATATTTAATTTCAGATATAGTTATGAGTATGAGAGTTACGAAAAGGTTTACACGTCGACTTCGACGTCGATGTCCTCTTCGTTTTCCGAGAGTATTTTAGAATTTTGTTCTTTACCAGAATATTTCACGATTCTTTTAGTATTATTTTTCGATACAGGTACACAATCGCTGGAGGAAACGTTCTCGTTCTCTCTCATGTGTCGCCACTTCATACGGCGATTTTGGAACCAAACTTTAACCTGAGTATATCAAGGAATGTTGAAGAAGCTCGAATAAAAAGTTGTTTAGAGCAAGAAGATAGATGGATAACGAACCTGTGCATCCGTGAGTCCTAAAGTAGCTGCCAATTGTCTCCTATCGGGTTTAGTGATATATTTTTGCAAGGAAAATCTCCTCTCCAATCCTTTTCTCTGCAAGGAGCTGAAAACTGCTCTGGACCAAGATCGTTTTCGTCGGGAGTTAGCTTCTATCGAGCCGGGAATATTCGAGGCTACCGACGCGGCCACTGCGCGCAAAAATTGGAATTAAACAATTTATACTCGACCGATGTGCATGTATACACAAATCGTCCGAACGGTACTTTAGAAATTTCGAAGATTCTGCTTAGCAGCAATGATATTCCAGGCGCGAGCATTAAAGCGTTTCTCGAGAGAAGGTACTTCTGGCTGATTTACAGGCTTACAAAAGTATACAACATGTGGATGAATTTAAACAGTCGTTGGACCTTCGTCTCTCTTCGAATTTCGCGTATAATTTATCGGCCCATAATCGTCCAGGGCTCCAGAAATGATCGATTCATGGAAAAGTCCGTCAAAACAATTCTCGCTCACTGTTGCATGCCTCGTGAAACAATCGTGCTTCGTCCTTTATCAATTTTTAACTTTTATTCAAGAAAAAACGTTAATATTCTTTGCTTCGCTGAAAACTTTACTAATTTGTGAAAATTTAAAAGCGAATAGAGAAGGTGGGGGAGGGGGGGGGGGGGGGAGAAGGTTTCGGAGCGAAACCACTGCGTGTTTACACGATGGATAAACTCACAGTGGCACTTAAGATGTCGTTTAAACATAGGCAGGAAACACGAGAATACATCGACGCGTAAATATTTGACTGTACTCGCTGCCGGGTATTAGAGAGACACAAAACAGTGGCGCATATGGCAAAGTTTCTTAATGACGTAACATTCGTCTGGCGGAAAGATATAGACGCTCGTAAATTTGTGTATATAGTTAGCAAACCGCGCGAAGAATTAGAAATGTCGGTGATAAGCCCGGGCAAATCTTATACGTCTATAGGATGCGGAAGGAAAATGATATTGCTTACTTCTCGGCACCGGTCTGACTGGTATGGTGGTCCTTCTCCGTTGGCTGTCAAAATTCTCAGCGACAATTCCGTTATAATTGACCGGCGTTATTGCCGGACCGGATGGCACGACTTGGCTGATTCGGAAAAGGGAGCAATTTCGTATGGCTTCACACTTGACACAATTTCCAGGACAGGGACAGACCACGGTAGAAAAGTGTAGCGGAAATGGTCTAACTACATCTTCAACAAAAGCCGGGTCGTTAGAACTGGGACGTTTCGCGCGGAGACACTGAACTCTACCTGCTTTCGTTGGACTGATCTCGTTTGACAGGATACGCTCCACGCCGAATTTCAACTGATTCGAGTGGCTCATAGTTGAGCAATCTTTCGCATTTTACGCGGCTGCCAATTTTTTTGCGATTATCAAAATCACATTTGGATCAACTATTGTCGTGGCAGCTGCAGGTTCGTCGCATAACGTTGCGTCTTTCGGAAAATTCTTGAAAACTGAAAGGGCGAACCGATCTGTATTGTGCTGAGAGAGGATCTTCGGCACGGAAAGAACCATCGTAGTTTGGTATTTCTTGGTCTGCCTCATTGGCTCCTACAGATACCGTAGGCGTGGCCTTCCGGAACATCCGCTGATCCACGTTTAAATTCTCAATGGAGCTACGATATACTATACGAATTAACCTTGTTTTTTCCTTTCTGTTTTTTTCTCAATAAATTAGGCAGAGAGGATGAATTTCGAATCAACTTTCGGAATTCCGATCTTTGATCGCGATCAGCGCGAGATCATTGTTAGTTTAAGGTACACTCTAAGAAATCCTTGTAAAATTCCAACGACAATCGTGGGTAATTTTTTTACCCACGTGTGCATGACTGTCGTTATACAATTATATACGTTCAATTTTACAAAAATTTTCTAGTAAGACTGTTATTTTTTTGTAACTGAATATAAATTTATATCGACTGCTGTTAGTGAAGCTTAACTTCTTAATTTAGCACCAATTTACTACAAATTTGTTACTATTTATTCTTTTGGTTTCACACGCAATAAATTAGACAAGTAGAAGAAATTTTTGTACTAACATTGCAAATTTTTTCGTCGTTTGATATCTATTTTCATTTTCTATCGTTACGTTAGTGCTTGCATTAGGAAAACTTAATTACGAAGACTATTGATTGGTTTGGTTTGCGAAGCTATACAATGTTAAAATATTGAAATGCAGAAATGATTGTAGGGGTAACGAAAGAGCCGATAGAAGATTTTACGTAAAGTGGAATATAATGGGATAAAGAAGTATGGTCGGTGATACCTCTGGGAGCCATATGGTTATCTTTGTACGTGAGTTTTGGAGTATACAGTCACTTAGGTGTTTATTTGAAGAGCCATGTTTGAAGCAGCCCCTACCCACACGCCAAGAATATTCTTCTGGATATGTACACACTGTGGTCCTCTATTCGATTTTATTAGGTTTTAGGATTTTCGTGAGTCTGTCGGATTCTCGTTAATCGAACGCTAAATCGTCTCGATGGATCAGCCACCCACATACCCTTTTCCTATTTAACATTAATGAATTTCAGCTATTTGTTTATGCTTAGCAAAGTACGTTTATAGGCCACTACCCAAGGGGTCGCGTTTGAATAAACAAACTCTCTAAAAATTCTAGTTCAAAGGCATAGTATAATTCCATCCTGTATGTAATAAAATACAAATAGATATGTTGGAGTAATGAAAAAAAAAGTCTTAATTCTGTGTCATCGTTGGGTTAAAAATAATTGAATCATTGATGATAAAGAGCGTATCCACGTGATAGCAGGATCATTCCATGGTACAATCTTTCGATATTAAAGTCGTTCTCCATTGGGTCGTAAACGAGCAAGCTCCTCTTCGGTCTTTTGTATTTTTGCAATGCCTGAAGATTCTGGAAATCGGACCAATGTATCAGGAGAAACGCGATCGACGAGAGTGTTTTTTGCCTTACCGAGAAAACCACGACGTTTCCTTGATTGCTCATATTGGAATTCCGACGAATCGCAGTGATGATGAGCGTCAGCAAATATCCACCGAAAGCTAGGAAGGAGAGGGCAGTAACCGCCAATTGGAAAATTTTTGAAATCTTCGTATCGTGACCTTTGCCCTCGTGGTGTTCCCCGTGTCTCCTCATGGGCCTCTTATTACTCCGTTTCAAGGGCAAAGATACCGGTAGATCCATCGGATATTCCCTACCACTTTTCGGATTGTCCCATCTCGCTCCATCTGATCGAGTATAAAAATAGCCATTCCGCAGCACCATTCGTTATTTTCAAGTCGAAGCATCGCAAGGTACGCAAAATCGTTCTTACCGTCTTCGGTGTCCAGGGATGACTTGAGCTGGATCAGTTTTCTCATCGGCAATTCACTCAAACTCCGAATCTCCTCGATATAAAAATCCGTTGCATTTGCACTCTCCAGTAACCACTGAGAGAAAACAAAAAGCCAGTAAATTCTACTTATTTTCGATCGAAACTGCATTTTGCTACTTGACGCAAAGTGACGAAATTCATAACAAAGTATTTTTAACCGCGGTACGTTTGGCACTTGGAGCAATTTTTGTACTGGTTCTCAACTAGGAGAAAGATGAAGAAAAATAAAAGGGGGCGACTGTAGCGATCCCTCTCCTCTGCATGGTTGACAAAGCGAAAAGGCCATCAATCCCAGCCTTCCAGGCACCAAAGCAACCTACGTGAAGATTCATCAGGGCGGAAACTGATGTCTAATTACAGTGACACCCGTTATAACAACACCACGAATAATTTCTTTCAGTATGTCCATATACCTTATACTGTAACCATGCAGTTCGTTCTTATCTTTTACTTTGCTTTTCTTCTAACCATTTCCAGCGTCAAGGCTATTCGACAAAATTCCAGTGAGTTTATTACAAAAATTTTCTTTCTTCCGAGGGTAAACTTACTTATTTTTTTATTAAACAATGAATGAATTTTGTGGATTTTTTTTAGGTGTACTCGAAAGGATCAAAAATGGATTAAAATATGCTACGAATTATCTAGAAAGAGCCAGGGATATTGCTGATTTGGTGTCGAAAAGTTTGAACCAAAAGCAGAGCCAGAAAAGAGGTGAGGATGGTGATGATAAGAAGCAATCTAGACCTAATTTTGGAACCCGAAGCGTAATCACAGCTTTCTTCGCACTTTTGGGTTTGGACTCGCAAAAAATTACGGCTATTGCTGTAAATAGTGTAATATTTCTTGCACAATTGGTAAGGCGAGGAGTATAAAAACGTACAATTTATTACACCAGCTAATTATAATTATTCATTAATTTAGATTAGTTCACTGTTCGACCTGAAGTCACCCATAGTTACAGAGGCAAGGAATGCAGAGACGAACGAACCTTTATGGGATCCTATGAGATTCATAGTAGAGAATAAAAACGAAAGAGTGAGTTTGCATGAAATTATACGATATAGATATATAAAATTTAGTAATATGAGGTAATATTAATTTGGAGTGAATTTTCAAAGATACAGAGACTCGTGGAGCAAGCTCAGAATGAGAATTTGCCAAATCAGTTGATGGATAGATTGGATGGTTTTGATTCAACGTGTATTAAACTGTTATTGTGCAAGACAACGCCGGTCATATGGGCCGCTCAAAAATCTCTTAAAAATCGAACGCAAGCTGCGAGCCGTCGACTTACTTCATGGCTACCATCGAGAGAAGCCTTTGAAGAAAACTCCGATAGATGTGAGGAAAAACACACAGACTGTAAGCTTTTTCCTGAATCATGATATTTTTTTTTTACATATCGTGATAAAATCTTTTACAAATTAATTTAATCTTTGTTTATGACCTACCCCTCGCTTATCATAAACAGTAAGGAAAAATATTTGCTTAGGGGCTTTGCTAATTAATATTTATATAATATTTTGTGTAATAAAAAAAATGAAGTGTTTATCAACAGAACTGTTTCTATAACTTAATAATCAATATTTGAATACTTAGATCTATCACGATCATTTTTTAGATTAGTGGAACAATAAAGTATTTTATCTCATATAATCATTTGATATAGTCCATTGTACAATATTTGTATACATATATAATTTTTTTTCATGAGACACTACCTTCGATATAGTTAGTTGTGCGAAGAGGTAAAAAGTGCCTAATTGAATCATCAGTGCATATTTCACTTGTTTTGTTCGGTAAGGAAGCACGAGTGAGAGAAAATAATATTTATATTTTTTACAATATGAGATCAGTCTAAATTAATATCATGTATAATGTAATAACTGACGTAATAAAAATATAAATTTCTAATATGAACGATGACACTAGTGATAAGGACGGTGCTAATTTGATTCCTGATATTTCGGAACTGACACATGTGACTAGCTCAAATTCCAAAATATAGAAACACTACTTGGTTAATACATTGATACTACGTAATAAATTTAATGAGATCACTATTATTCTAATATAATTTATGCATTATATGACATTTTTCGACAGAATAATCAACAATCTTTCTTATTTATATTATGCTAGAAATTCAATAGAGTTAAGAAAAGATTTGGCATTAATATGATTGTACTTATTTTATGAGGCGAGTAATAATACATGTTGCTAAACTTTTCAATATAGCATTTCGTAGATTCTTTGGACGATTAAACAATTTATTCTTATGATTACTTAAAAGTTTCATGCTGGGTAGAGGTATTTAGGATAATGTGGAAAAAAAAATTTAGTTTTAATCCTTCAAGTTTCAGACTGACGATGAAATTTTATCAACCTAGAACAACAACGATCCAAGATGCGAGGAGAAATTACATATAAAATTTCAACTATTGGAACATGATAGATATATACACGGAACATGACAGGAATGCATTTGGAAACATGGCTCCGTCATTTCCTGTATTTTCCAGTCTAAATTTTATGTATATACTCATAACATTAGATGTACATATATGTATAGACATATGTTTTGTCGAAAAATTGTCGATCCTAGGAATATACACAAAGCATCGGTGGATCGTCCAAAAGAAGTATAAGAGATATACTCTGCAAATCCCTCTTTAGTTACATTTATGTACACGAGAGATTTATTAGAAAGATTGTATGAACAGTATGGATACTTATCGATTCAGTCCCATGCAAGTTTTACAAATTTTACGTATGCAGTCGTATGAAGAGCATCTACCGGATTTCGCAGTCTACGAGAATTTCTCGTAACATTCCTGTGGGCGCATTGCGCTATCCACAATATCGCAATCAGAAACAATATACTTACAAAATAGTCGTGAGTATTAAATACTCCCATCACAGACTTCGTTCCAAATGTTGACATTTTCATAGTCAATACGCGCTTTTACATTCAATAATTGCTTTTTTAAAGTTTTATCTCTGGCCTCTATCCTCCAATTTACACGATCAATAGGTACTTTGATCAAAAATATAGAAAACTCTAAGATCAATAGATTCTGTTCCAGTCCAAATAAACCAGGTGGAAAGTATAGATTGGTCACTTTCAACGCGTGGCGCATTCTCAATAATCTTGTAAAAATTAAAAAATTCTGCTTAAAATTAGATGCATCTTACTATGTATATATGTATATATTAAATCTAATTCATGGAAGTTCAAGAAGAGGCTATAATTACTATGTCAATATTGGGCACGTGTCAAACAGTCGTTTCTCAATAAATCCCTTCAGACAATCATCGATTATGAAACTAGAAATTATGTATTGCGGATATTCCATTTTACAATAATTGCAGTCATTCGATAAATAGTGACGAAAGGGACAAATTCTTCTTTGTCGTACAAAAAGAGGATTAAAAATGATTATTCGAAAGTTAACTGTAGCTACGATGCTCCACTTCACCATAACTAACGTCAGTTAAAAATCATTAAACAAAAGGAGTATGTAAAATAGCTGGAAACAGTTAAAAAGTGAAAAGGCGAGGATTTCGAGCAATTTCGTTTACAAAGTAGCCTGATTGGGGCTAACCAATCCAGTGTTCTCCACGCGAGCCTGTCTCAACCAATCCCTGAGATTTCTGGTTCTCTCCATCAAGTTTGACGAGGTTCTGTCAACCGTGCCAACGCTTGTAGTGAAGCCACTGTTAGGACCATATTGGGCAATAATATTTTGCGTTGTTGTCGTAGGCGGTTGTGTATTGGTTATTTGAGATAGAATATTCGATTGGATGTTTGGCGTCCCAAAAGATGCTAAAATTGCGTCAATTTAAAGTTAACGAAATTTGTATCAAGCCTAGCATTTCCTAAAATCCTCATACCTTGTATAGTATTTGGTTGCGAAGATAATTGTTGATACCGCAGCCATCTAAGGTAGGAATATTTGAGAGATGGCGATGGTGTAAAACTGTCTTCTTGATGCTGATTCAAAACACCCCATATCTCTCGTATCACTGTGTTGAGGTTTTCCAGACTAGCGATAATTTCATTCGACTCCTGGTAGTGATCTGGCTCGTCTGAACACAGAATTTCATAAATTAGAAATAAATGCAGAAAACATAATATCATAGGAATTTATACCAGCAAACGTTTCCATTCCCAGATCGGTGGAGCTGAATCCGCTACTCGCGCTGGACATATCGCTCAAGGTCATCTCATCGCTCTTCATGGTTCCAGGATCGTGATCACATTTCTTGGCGCTTGCCACTCTATCCAAGGACTGTTCGAGATGTCTCAAATGAATTACTTTCTCGCCCAAAAGACTTCTGGTTCGATGCAAGCTAATTTCCATATCGGACAATTCTCTCTCCTCCTATAACACAAATCGGTAAAATTCTGACTTTGCAATTGTTAACTCTTCAGTTATTGGTAATAAGACATATTCCCGACTAACTTGAACCAATTGTTCCAATGTGGCTCTTACGCTACGTTGCTTCCATGCTCTCTTCCTTCCAAGGAAAACCGTTTTCTGCTGTCTCAATGCCTCTCTGGCCCTCCTCACCGAATCTCTCTCAACATGAATTCTATGTCGAAAGAATTCCAGTTCTGACGAAGCGTTCATCGATGCTGAAACAAATATCATATTCAACTTTATACCGCAAAAAATAATTATCATACTTCGACTCCGAGGAGGAAATAGAGGAAACGACGGCAGAGGAATGTACAGGTAAAAGATAACGATGTAAAATCTGAAAGAATAAGATAAAGAAAGAAAAAGCTGTGCACTTACGACTATGGGTGCGCGTGTTGCTAACCAAAGTAAAGTATATAGAGGCCTGGGAAAAACAATAAGAGTCTTAGTTAATAGTCTGTCGATAGAGAGTTGGGAATCGACAAGGGACAGCACCTTTAAGAAGAAGAAGAAGTAGAAGAAGTGGGAGAAGAAATGGTGGAAGCAGAGGAGAAGTCTAAGGTAGATTCACCTTTGTCAGTGAAGGGGTAACGAAGCCTGTAGGGCGTCTCGTTGCTGGGTAGTTGATCACCAATCTCGTCTAGCTTCTCAAGCTGCTTCCTAATGTTCTCCACAGGATTCTCGACGTTATTATTATTCGAGCCGCTTGGTATTTGCGTAGTGCTGGCAGCTTTCTTCGTCAGGATCTTCTTCTTCTTCGTCACATTCGCGTTGGTCTCGCTGACCGTGGTCGTTGTATCATCGGATTCAAATTTCATGGAGCCAGTGGTCTTGGGGTAACTAGCGAGCGCCTTCTGACTGTCAGAGCAATCAGCCTCGGTCAGAGCTTCTGTCATTTCGCTCTGATCGCTCTGATCCTTTGAAAGTTTAGCGTTTGTGATCGAATTTGAACGCGAGCTCTTCGATGGTGTACTGCGAGCACGATTTAAGGCCTATAGCCAGATATTAGGGCGAATCTCATGAGCGTGAATGAGCATCCCCACGATCACCTTTTTATTTCATTTCTTTTCTCATCTTATCTAAAATCTTGTTCCGCGTAAGCTTACGGTACTCGGAAGTCGTGCCTGATTTTGCGTTGAACTAATTTCAGTGACCGTGAAGGTACTTGGATGATATAGATAATGGAGTGCAGTGGGTCTAACTACATGATCGTTACCGAAAAAATTCATGCTTTCTCTCTCGATTAATCAAATTATAAATTAAATATGTACATATAATATAGCGAATATCGTTGTCTTTTTTTTCGTAGAAAAATATTATTGTGCATTTCCAAGGCTATTCGTGCAATTTTATAGTTATACTAGTTAAGGTAACAATTCGTTTGATACTCACTTTACATCGGAAGACTCGGTCCTTTCGGACCTGGTTCTCGTCGAAGCTGACTTCTCTGTTTCTGACATAGCTGCATAAGCTTCCTTTCTTTTGTTCCTTTTTTCAACGGCAAAACGAACGTCGTTCTTCAATTTCAGATATTTCTCTTTCAGCTCGGTATATTTATCCTGCAGTAGTCGCTTCTCACAGCGCAATTTCTCAAAATCGATACTATCTTGCTGATGCACGCGACTGCTTTGCTTTCGGCTCTCCTTTTCTATCTCTCGTGAAAAGTTGGCGCGAATCTCTTCCAGTTGTTCTTTGTACATTTTTCGCGCAAGACCCTCCTGAAATATATTTCTTATACTCGACCAAACTTTTACAACATTATACACAATGAATCAGATATTTTGTTAAATTACTTACATCGATTCTGAAATCTCGCAAGATTTCAGCAAGGCATTTCTCGTGATCCTCTGTAATTTTCGTAATTTTTTGCCTTTGTTGCATCCTCAATTCTGTACGTAGCTCTTCAAAATCCTTTTCAAGCTCTTTTCTTAATTCAGCCACTCTCTCCATGTGCTGCTTATTCAATTGAAACTCGCTTAGCTTGAAAAGTTTCTCCTCGGCCAAATCTTTTTCGTGTTCGTTAGCCAGCTTTTCCATTTCTTGATTTCTCAGCTCCAAAAGCTCCTTCTTCCTTTCGTCAAGCTCCACTTTCAAATTTGATAATATCTCTTGCCTCTCCTTCTCATAGCAGACCTCCAGCTCCAGCCTGACTTTCTTCAAGTTCTCCGATCTGGTCGCCTCCATTTCCGTAATTAATTTCTGTACCTCCTGCTCTTCCTTGGATAGAAAATTGATTTTTAATTAAATTCTACTTAAAAACCATAACAGAGACTCATGAAAAATTAATATAATAATCGTTTAAATCTGTAAATGTTCCAATCAGAATAAGAATGATATAAATAAATATAAAAATTGCTTATCATATCACCTTTTCTGCTAATTCTTGTCGCAATTCTTCCAGCTTTTCCGCCATGCTTTCCTGAAGAGAACGTTTCTGCTCGAGGAAATTTTTTTCCAAAATCTTTCCCGTTTGCTCTAATTTAAAAGCCAGCTCTTCCTTCAGTCCACCGACGTTCATTTCACCATCACCGTAGATTCTCGTGTTCGCATCATCCAAGCTCTTCGACATTTCCAGCTTAGGCTTCGCCAGCGATGACTGTAGCGAATTTTGCTCTCTTTTGGCAGCATCGTTTCGTTCCCGGTCCCTCGGCCTTCCATTCAAGAAATGCAGAGTTTTCCTACCCAGCTTTTCCAGCACGAACCTACTCCTGTGTACCTCTTCAGGTTCGCTGCTTTTTGTAATGCTGCACTCCGTATCACTCTTCGAGATCAGATCGATTTTCTTAACATTCTCGAATTTCTTACTGTACTCCTCATCGGCGTCCTGATCGCTCAACGACAGATTTTTCGTCAATTGACTGAGATGCTCGTTCTCGGATACGTTTTGCACCGAGAATCTGCTCCCAGCCACTTTCGGGTTGTCCCTAGCAGAATCTATGGAAGAATCAAAAGCGTCGCGTTGACAATTGTCTTCCTCCTCCCACGCGAACTGCCCGGATCGTTGTTTCAACGGATCCTCGTAGCTGCGATTCGACGAGTCCGAATCATTGTCATCCTCGGTTTCTTCGGGATAAAATCGCAGGACGTCGTCGACATCCGTTAGATCAAAGCGAACGCTTTTACGCTCCTCCTCTGGTCTCTCCTCTAACAAGGGATAACGTTAAAACTGGATGAAGAACACGAAGCAAAATCATCAAGCAGATCGAGTACTTACCATCTTCCAACGGTTTCTCTCGCAAAATGGACTTTGGTCTCTCTCCCGCAGCCATTTCATCCATCACGAGGTGAACTCGAAAATCCTCTAGTTTCGCCCCATCGTGACTGGGAGTGGTGTCCCTGCTCCGGTTCTTCTTCAGGAACATCGAGCCACCCCCCGTCAAGGTCAACTCTTTTTGCTGCCCCAGCTGACTCGGATGCTTCTCTTTATCGAATCTTTCAGGCTTATCGGATTTCGCTAATGTAGTTGCACTCAATCTATCTATATCTATGATGTCTTCGTTTATAGGAAATTTATTCGACAATTGTTCCCAATCGACATCGGCGTACTTCAGGAGATCCTTGAAATCGAGCTCTCTCCTCAGTTTGGTTGGTTCATCCAGGATCTGCGGACACTCGTAGAATCTCGGATCTTGAAATTTCAGATTTGTGTAGTCTCTCGAAGCACGATCCGACGAGAGCGAGCCTGAGCTATCCTGTAACGGGATGACTTCTCGACTGAGGCGTCTCTCCGATTGCAAGGGAGCGTCTTTCTTCTTTGAAAGATCCGATTTGTCGATCTTCTTCAGTGGCGCTAATTTCGGGCGAATTTTCGTCGGTATTTTCGTAATTTGCAAAGAAGCGTCCTCTGGTAGTGGAGATTTTTCACTGGATTCCGAATCTTTGCCTATGGTGGTCTTCGCGTCTCTCTCTGAAAGGAGAAAAGAAAGGAAGGGTTTTAGCTTGGCGAACATTTTGATTCTTCAGGGACGATTGTCTACTCGATGAGAGAAGGCGCTGACTCAGAGTCAACGTCCCCTTGAGTGGACTGTTCCTCTTCCCCCCCCCCCTCCACCCTTCTCTAGAACAGTCTACTTCTGTTTATTGTTCCACTGTTAACGCGAGGAGGTTATTATTAATAGACCCACAGTCTCAGATTAGTAAAAATTCTTAAACAAACCTTTCGACACATTCTCCGAAACGACTGAAATTTCTAGTAATTATTGGGAAAGCATCACGTGCGAACAAAATTGGCAAAGGCTAAAAAGAGAATGAAACAATTCTTTCTTGTAAATTGGCAAATTGCTGCTCGACACTGCACTCGGATAATTGAACGGATATTCGTTTAATGCTTTGATACACGCGGTAGGCATTAGGAAAACATGATAAAATGCATGGCACTGAAACTGACAGAAAGTTTGCCAGCAGAAAGTTTCGCATCGTGCAGCATGGACGTGAGCGCCAACTTCAGATCATAGACCACCTACGCGTCTTATTAACTTTCCATTAATATTCCATATAGCCGAAAGTTGTTCAAAGCTTTTTAAATTATATATCGTAAATAATCAAAAAACGAAGAGAATAACAGTACCATTTTCATCGAAAAATGTTGATCTCCTTAATAGGGGATTTTCAACAAAATCTTCCAAAATGAATCAGTGAAATTGCATTTTCATAATTTTCGCAAAGTTTTTCGTTACTTCATTACGTCTTATTTCGTAAATAAAAACTATTAAGGGAGTCAAGATACCCCATGAAATTCATACTTTTAAATTATTCACATTTTAATTCTGTACAAGGATAATCGTTTAATTTTTTTTTACATTTTCTGCTGTGCGAAGATCATAATAGAAAGTTCGATAATGCTATTGTACTGACTGTTTTTGCTAAATTTAGCAAAAAAAAAAAATGATTAAGACGATCAAGATCCGCGATGAAAATGGTACTATTCTCTTCGTCTTTTAATTCTCCGCAAGGATATACGGTTTAAAAAGCTTTAACGAATCTCCAGTTACGTGAAATATTAATGGAAAATTGATAAGACGCGTAGGTGGCCTATGTTCTAAAGTTGGCACCCGCGTTATGCTACATGATGCGAAACACACATATGCTGGCAAACTTTCTGTCAGCTTGAGCGCCATATAGAATGCCAACATGTTTTTTACCGGCATGTGTGTTGCTAAGTTCCATTTATCTCGCTACTTAAGAATTTATACCTTCGTCGTCTTGTTTATGCAGAAAAACTATGCGTCTCGATAAAAATACTTTTCATGCTCACATAAGGGGCTTAGCTTGCCATTGATTTTCGATAAAATAATATAAATAAAAGCTAGGATTGGACTGGTATCGAGCAAATAAGTTTCTTGCTGCGATTCGTCGTGTAAGTTGAAATAAAAAATTCGGCTACATCAAAACAAGGCAAAGGGCAAAGCATTAATATTAAACAGTATACATCCTCGTCGAGTCAATATTTTCGATGGATTTGAACGGTCAATATTTTAAGCATAGCGATCACTGTCTAAATTGTTGATCGACCGAGTTGACTGACAATGTCGACTTGGAGAGACCAGATCTTTGTCGGAAAAAGACAGAAACGTAAAATACGAATCACGCGAGAGAAATATATAGTTTTGCTTATTATGTAACTGTTGCAATAATCATTGATAAGAGAACTTTATGCATCATAAAAACTCAGACGTTAAACAAAAACAACTGTTGATCGAGTCTTATTACGCTGAGAGGAATATAAGGTCAGAGTTGAAAACAACTTTTGACCGTTGTGCAATGTTATTTTCACGTTGTTATGAATTCCCGTGCAAAGATACAATTCGTTGGCTCGAAGTAAGGAAATTATTGGATTGACGCGACGATTAGCTACTATTCTGCAGAAAAATCTAATAATAATTATGTGTCTCGAATTTGACGCGGAGCCAAAACATGCTCCGATTGCCAAGCTGTGCTTCTGAGTGTATATACGAGTCTGTACAAGTGTATAAGAGAAAAATGTATCGCTGGCAGAGATTATTAATCCGAGCGAATGTCGAGGAAACGTGTAATTTTGTCATGGCAGCTTGGCGGTAAGGCGCGTGTTGGAATTTTATTAGGTCACGCGAGAAAATTCTGTGGATGAGAATAAGAGTGAAAGCAAATTTATGATGCAGAATCGTACCGAGGCTTTCCTGCCTGGCTTTGGCCCTGGCATTTTTAACAAGGTCCTTGTACACGGCGTCCAAGGGATGCTCCCAGGACGTGCTGCCAGTGGTTGCATTGTAATAGTAGCATTTGTTGGTTGCTTCGATGAGGCAAGGCACCCAGCCCTTGGGCAAAGCTGCCATGAGACCCTGCCGGGCCAAATCCAAAAGGTGTGGTTCCGCATCTGGGTCGATCTCCAGTCGCCTTGCATAATCAAGAACCTCTGCAATAGAAACCCATTATCATTAACCAAAAATCAACACCCGAGAATCAGTTCGTCCTCTCATTATTTTATTATCAAACTTCATAAAAAAAATCCATCGTTAATAAACGACTACTGAAGATTAAAGCGATACATCTAGAGCTTTAATTTTAATCAAAGGCTCTATTGTAATCCAAACATTATACCGTGAAATGGTACTTAATTATGCAAAAGGCTGCCAAACTGAACAGAAATAATAATTATGGATTCGGTGAAAATAGCTATTGCAGAAAATATCTGTTACTTTAATTTTGTCCAGTCTTTTCAGTGTCATTTAATTTTAGCACTAATTTCTTTACCACTAAAAACTGAGTAGAGATTTGTTTCGTGGGAAGATTCAAATGCTCTGGAAAATTAAGCGTCCTTTTTTTCTTTTGGAAAAGCACCCTATGATATTTTTGTCGAAACAAGCCCAGCTATAAATTAAGAAGGGACTGTGAATTAACAGCTTTAATGAGACATTTATGCCATTAAAGTTTTCTCCCCACTGAATTTTTCGTTTGCAGGGAGCTCGTTTTAGATACGATTAAAAATAAATATAGCTTTGCGAGGAAAATTATGTCATCAGAGGGAAAGGGTTGGTTAAAAGGGCGCGAGAGATGAAGTGGTCAGTGTAGCGGTTCTCGAGTTTATTGTCCTCTGAGTTTTCTAGTTTCATTGAAATTTTCGTTTTGTTCGTGTTGGAGAGTATACGAGGCTTTGAGGGCTCAAAGAGTTCTATTAAAAATTCCATCATGTCCCCATTGACAGGTGTGCACGGTGCATATGGGGGTGCACACCAGCGGCAACATCTGTCCTTGAACGGTTGGGAAAGTTTTGCACAGAGGTACCTCTAATCCTCAAATCCACTACGAATTGTTTTTCAATGATAGATCCACCTTGGATCTAAGAAACACACCCCATATGATATATAACGTCTTCCGATTTGTAAATTGCTAAAGTTTCGACCGGATCGACAAGTTCTACCTACGCGGAAGTGGCTGCACGGAAGATGCACGGCATGACAATATTTTCCCCGCATTGCGGAACCTATTGATTTTCCACGATGTGCCGGGAACGGGCTCACTGCTCTCGCTCACCTTCCTGATGTAAATAAACAACCTTAAAAAATGATTTTTCACTTCATTTTTCAACATTTATTCTTGTTTTATAACAAGTAATATTCCGACAATCTAACTCTGTTTGTTTTTAATCGGAGTGCGTGAAAAATATCGATACTACGCGAATCTCGTCAATTTCATGTTAAGAAAAAAAAACGATCACAAAGCGAGTGTTGGTTATGATTACGAACTAACGATGCATCGGACAAGAGTCCTCTGCAAAATATACATATATTCTTCACTATAGCGTAGAAGAAGCCGCTGATTGAAAACAAGAGTGTAATAAAATTCGATGGAACAAGGGAAATATAATTTTTACATTATGGAGAATCATGATTTTGTTATTTAATATTAATTAAAGAAAAAAAAAGAGCAGTCATGACAGTCGGTTAGCGAAGGTCGAGACCTTGATGAGATATCTACGATAGATTTATGGGCATTATGGTGCGAGAGACGGAAGCAGGAAGAGATTTTTAGAGAGCCCGTGGGAAGAGAGGGTGAGAGGGGATTGATTATATTAAGGATTACGATAGATTGGAGCAAGGAACGTAAGACTACTTCTTGACGTACCTTCCTCCGTTGGTTGAGACGTTTCATCGAAGACCTCTTTACACACGAGGGTAGCTGCACTGTCCTGAGAAATACTCATGCTACTTCTGGCCACAGTTATGATCTCAAACGAGACGCGCGCTACCAAAATTTTGTTTCGACGGAAAACTCGAGGAGACGGAGAACTCGGGACGAGCCCGGCTCGTCATTTCTGACGGATACGACGAATACGGAAACGACTATGCGTGCGTGCGCGCTGCCAGCGGCCGAGCCGCCGAGCCGCCGAGTCGAGCAGTCCGCTCGACGACGGTCAATGTTGCCGCTCTCTGCTGTCTCTCTCTCTCTCTCTCTCTCTGCTGCTAGAGCCGTAGCTGATATCCAAAAAAATTCAAGTTTCAGCGCCCTCTTTCTAAAACTTTATCAACCATACTGATAATTTCTCTAAATCCTATTTCAGTAGATAAGATCTCCTATAGCGAAGGATGGTTATCAAGAAACTGACTATCGAATTTTAGTTTAGCAACTAACGAAGACCGAGATAAGCATTGTATTATAGCTTAAGAGTGTAATTCGATTGATTTTAGCTAAGATCGTACTAAATTTAAGCTCAGTTTATATTGATACTGCCCAAAAACTTTCTTCAATCCACACACAACATTTTCCCACTTTTTAATTCGTTGTCTTAACCATTGGCAACATTTATTCTCAAATTGCTGCTATTTTTTCTTAAATTGTGTATAAAATTGTGTTGTAGATCATGAAATGTGATTTTGTTATTGTATAATTTGAATGTGGTTAGAGGATCCGACTGATAAAATAATGTGTGCTGTCTTATGGTAACACGGTTTGTCAACTCTTCGTAGAAAGGGGTTGTCAAGCTGTCTTATCTCTTTCGATGTGTCAATAGTCGGTATCATATCATCATCGAACGGGAAGCAACTGCGATTTGAACGGCACAACAGATATTTAATATGAAGGGAGGAATAAAAATGTAGATATATATCTTTTAAGGCGTTGTTATAAATATTGGTTGTGATTTTCAGGACTTTAGTTTACCAACAGAAAGTCAAACTTTCATTACTCTGTTTTACCATCGGGCGTTACGAATTTCATCATGTGTAGTTGCCTGAATGGAGTGATAGATGGGGTTACTGCACTCTTTCTAATTGTGCGTGCGAAGACAGAAGAATAAATAACATGACCCTAATTTATCTCAAACTTTGATCCATATCTTAATTCCCATAGTTTTAGATTTGCTATTTAATAAAATATGTTTCTTAAGAAAAGCTATAGATTTTTCTATATTCTGATTACAATGATTTCGTTTATAATGATATAACTTTAAAATAAGTAAAGAATTTTGTTTAATATACATATTCTATACTGATTATACTTAAAATATCACGTAACAATTCTAATTGTATTAAAACGACCAGATTTTGTTTAAGTAAAAATATAAGCAGTTTAATCTCAAGTTATATGTCGAATAATGTAATGTTAACCATTATGAATAATTAACTGGAGTAATAAGTTATATAAAATTTTTAATTAAGAAATGCTTGAAGAATCATATGAAGATTCTTAAATGTCATGAAACAAAAGTGAGAAATATATGAAAGATTTTTGTCTTTTCAAATACATTACTACTCAGCTGCATAAACATTCGTTTTAACGGAAGCAGGCTTTACAAATTGCGTTGATATCACTTTCGATGTTTCCCTCAGGTCCGCCATCAGTTTTACCAACAATAAATAATGATCTCTTCATGCATCACTGCCTCGATATTTAAATTTAACTCGTGGTAGGAGCGATTTCTTCGTTGTATTAACGTTAACGATTGCCGAGCTCGTATCCATTTGGAAAAACACGAAAATTAGATGATAATGATATCCCGAATCGACGTCGCTCCAAATATTTACGCTGAGTAATTCCACTCCGTTCTTAAACCTTCCTCCTGTGCTCACCCTTCTTCTTTTTTTACTTCCTTTGACTATATATTTTTTCTCCGAAAATCGTATCTACCGTTATAACGAAATCTCTAGAGAGTCTTTAAACTCCTCGAAGAATAAATCGTGTGAATTTCGACAAGCCAAAAAAATATCGGCTAATAGCGGCGATTCATTTTTTCCTTAGTTTATAAGAATTATATCTGCAAATCTGGTAAATTCAATGACTAATATTTGTTTCTTCAAAAGGCTTAAAGCAATTTTGTCCATAATTTTTAAGATTTTTGGTAATTAAAAAGAAATATACATCAAGTTTATTACGCGATTCTTTCTGTTCCGCATTAGGAAGAATATCGCGATGGCCGACGGATCTTGACTGTGTGGAGTTCGTTCTCTTAATTTTCAAATAAATTCACAAATCGATAAAGTATGCAAAATAATTCATCTACATTATACTATATTCTTTTTTCTTATTTTGCGTTGTGCTTCAAAATTATATTTGTGTAATGGAGACACTATATTGGTTTCAAATATATATATAATATTATGAAATATATTTGTCTTTTTTTAATTCTATTATAGAATAGAGTTTTTTAAATCAGGTTTTCTTGCATATCGCTCAACGGTAAAAAGGAGAAGGATTATAGAAAATGTTGACGTTCGCTCCAAATTACTGATTGTCTGATTAAACAAAAATATAATACTTGAACAATAATTGATAATTTGATGAAATTTCCAGAATTTAAAGAATTAGTAATTGCAATACAATTTTGGACTCTCCAAAGAATGAAAGAATATCAAAAGCTATGAAAATACGTTATGAAATTACGAAAGAGAATCGTTATACAGCTGAACATCATTTCGGACCGGAAGAATAAATTCTATTGGTTGTTAGGTGCTTGAATTCACATTGGGGGATCCCCTAATTTGCTCTAACAACGTAATGTCGTTACCTTGTTAAAAAAAATGTTAAAGGACGAGGGGTGGCCAGCTCGGGAACGGTATTTACCAAAGCCGAGCCCTAAAAGTGGGCCAACGTTCCCACCGTTCAAAATGGTGGCTGTCACGAATAAACCTTGACAAGATGTAGTTGCTCCACACTATTACCAAAATCAACCTTACCCTTTATCTCGTAAAGGATTGTTCACTTTTTATTCAAACCCCTTAATAAGATTAACGCGCGAGGGTTTATGGTAATGCCATAAAAAATATAGTACTTGCAGGAGTCTTAGGATATTTTAAATGAAGAAAGAGAAATAATTGTCATCATGAAACGCGTCGCACGTGTCTCATATTTAATTTGATTCGTCTTGTATCTATGATCGTGGTGAAAATTACTTGTCAGTCAGTCTGAAATTTATCATGGATCATTATAGTGGTGGGATATGGTCGTTTTTAAAGATAAATAATGCAATTTCTCGCCTTACGACGGAGATACTTATCCAAATCGAATGGCTGGCCAGGTAAGAGCAGATGTTTATTTCTCAAACCATCGACAATTGAGATTTTAATCTACATCCCTTGTTTGGCTTGCGGCTTGATCGGAGCACGATAAAAGCACGACTGACGTCCGACCGACGTTTATAAACTCAAAAAACATAATAGAGCATTGATATAGAAATGAAATATAAGCAGCACACTGTAAAATATCCATCGTTCTCATAGTTAATCCTTTATTAATTCATATTTTACGTAATTTGTGTGAAACTCCATAATACACCATACTCCAATATCAGTCCTTGTTGCACTTTTAAATAAAAATAATGATAGCGTAGCACTAAAATAATGCAAACAGTAAGACTGTCTTATTACGAAGATAAGGAGCGCGTGAAAGAATCTTAAATGAGTGAATATATCATTAACGAAAATACCGCGTCATTAGCTTTATGGGAGACTGGTATTATGAGGATTTTCCGTGGTATCAAAATGATTTCCTGTCACGAAGCATAGAAAAGCAGCCAGCTTTTTATTTAAACTATGATCTTAATAACAAGGGGGGAGACCATTAGTAGCGCGTGAACACAAACTCAGAGGCAGACCATATAGCATATAAAATGCATAAGCGGTTGGCGAGGTCGGCTTAATTTTAAGCGCCATTTTCTTTTCAATTTTGCAGCCCCCAGTGCCCTCCGCATGATCTATCCGCAGGCCACCCTCGACGGTTTGCAACTGTCACTAATTTCTCAATGTTCTTTTCCACGTGCTGGCTCTAATGCCAGCTGGAGGCTATGCGTTGGTCGAGTCAAAGCGAGAGAGAGAGATTATGCGCGCGAAAAGACATGTCGTAGTCTCGACGAAATGCAAGAGCGAGAGTAAGCCTAGATGAGTATACGCACAGCCGTCGAGTATATATGCTAGGTGAGAAAGGAGTTACCGAAGAAATTTTACAGAGCAACAATCCACAAGGTAGCAGAAAATAATTGCAGGTTCTGTTGGCGTCGTATGGGTGTGTGTGTGTGTGTGTGTGTGTTTGTGAGAGAGACAGAGAGGGGGTGGGGGAGGGGAGAAAGGACAGGGGTGAAATTAAGGGAAAGAGCAAGAAGGAGAAGGACTCGAGAGCTTTTCTTCCTGCATGAGAAGTCGCGGAAGGGAAGAGTATCCTACTTCAGGCAACATTGGTGCGACAGAGAGGGAGAGATCCAATTAAAAATATTACACATTACCCGTTACACCACTAAATTGTATTTACTGTTTAAAAGCAAGTGACGGGTGAAGTCTACTCTCTCTCTCTCTCTCTCTCTAGCCTCCCTCAATTTTCTCCCTCACACTTATTTAATACGCCCATTCAAGAAGCAATAGTAACACCCGGAATTCCGTTTTGGCCAGGAAAGCACACTTCTCGTGAAATTTTCTAAGTAACCGGAAAGTTTTCAAGCTCGCTCCACACTCGAATCGCGGCAGGAGGATAATTTCTAGAAATTAATCTGGCAATATTTGCGGGAGGGCGATTAAAGGTTGGAGGACCGGTGGGAATAGCAGGAGAGGCTGCTGAAGAATCGAGGAAACGAAATTTCAAGATTATTGGTAATGGCATATCCGCTCTTGTCGAGCGATCCTCGCCAATGGCTGTTAAGCGGCATTAATCGGATTGACGAAGGTACGGAGCAAGCTCGAGGAGAGGAGGAGGAAAGCAATTGATTTATCGGGAACTTCCGGCATCGGTGTGCAGCGATACCTGTTCGTGGATCGGGTAAACGTCGTATATATATAGTAAAGGGATGCCGGATTCGTGTCAAAACGAGACAATCAGCAGCGTATCGGTACGTCACCTTCCGATGAAACGACAAAAAACGGACACGAAGAAAAGAAGAGCATTCGTATTCTCCGAGCCGGTCGAGAGAGAGATTCAACTGTAAACGCGAAGCTTGACGATTCGATGACGCGACCGATTTGGATCACCGAAATCAAATCCGACGTTTTCGGTCCCGTACTTGACGTCCAGTGGCAGATCGATGGCTCCAGCAACGTGTTCGTATTGAGTGTGACATGTTTTGAAACACACCCCCTCTCCTCTTTCACCACTTTTTCATCAGCTCGATTCTTCGTTTCCACCACTGTATTTGCACGAACGCCCGACGTTTCTTCCCACATGCTTCCGAAGAAGGGCCCCGTGTCGTGTTACCGGTATTCTCTCCGTCCTCCTCGCACATCAGCATTCGTACTCGAAGAAATTTTGACCGGTAGAAATCCGAAACGTGGATGAATCGCGGATCTACGAATTTTACTATATACCGCGTTTTCATAGAAAATTTAATCATCGACGAACATTGATCCCATACTCTCTATTGAATCACCCTGTTTTTCCTGAATTTTCCAAGAAATATACGGTTTCTTATTTTTTCTTTTCAAAGCACTCGATTGGAACGATTGATTTTTTGTTTGTTTTCTCTATTTAAGTAAATGGGGAATTGCTCGAGGATTAATGAGTTTTTGAATTTTTCCTATACCATCTTTTTCCGAGAAAATTTCTGTTAGCTTATGCGTCCTTGATGTGTCAGGATTCTTTTGGAATAGGTGTGAAAAAATGGAACAATACGATAATGCGAGCGCACGCACGACGTCCTAGACCTGTTATGTATCTGGAGAAGTTCGCTTATACACCACCCACACACACGTCTGCCAAGTAGACATTACATATCCGGCCAGGTATCGGATGAATAAGTTAATTACAACAGGTATAGCTTTTCAGATTTGACCGAAACAAAAGGGCTCACTGTCAAACCTAACCAAAATAAAGACCATTCACGTCTTGATCCTCCAATGACACCAACACTTCTTAGCCCGGAAAAAAAGGAAAACTTTTTTCGACCTATGTCGACATTTCCGATGTTCCCTCGTCTCAGCTCTAATTCGATAATCCATCTTGACAGAAACAGAGGCAAATTGGAACGAGAGAGCAAACTCTCGATGTGAAAAATATGGAATTTCCAGTGGAAAATTTTGGAAAATTCTCAACATCCAAGGGAATTGCCAGGAGATAAATCACTGTTTCAGGAGACGTGCGCCATTTTTGCCAGTGGCTAAGTGTTCCACGGGGCGTTGGCTCAAGGTATTCCTTTTTGCATTAATTGAAAAAGCCGATGTGTCACGAGGCACGATGGAACATCAAAGAGATCTTTTCGACGCGTTCAGTCATCGCACAAATGAAATAACAAACTGCACCCCTCCCCTTAATGGGATGGCTGCTTTCATCGGGACACGCATCTTCAGAAATTTCATCGTCTCAAGAGGATCTTGGCATACTTGCATGTTAAAAAGACAAATCGTATTAAATAAGTCATGAACCCCGCCTCGTATTGGTATTTCTCCACGTAACAATGTTGCATGGGAATAAAAGTCGATGAAAATCGTTGATCGATCAATATTGTAATTCGATTATCTCGTATGTAGAGAAATTTTTCTGGAAAATTAATATTGGCTGGACGAAGAGACTTTTGATATATTTCCAGAGTACAAGTGGTGCACTGTCTCTCGAGTGCGCGAAATGCTTATCGGTATAAGTAATCAGATTTGGATAAGAGAGAAAGAGAGGGAGAGGGGGAGAGAGAGAGAGAGAGTGGTGGAGGGGTGTAGTAAAAGATTTTGCATTCTCTCTCTCCGGCTGGAGACAAAGGGGCTTGCTTGTTGGCTGGATGAGTGAGATTTGAAGGGGGATGGGGGAGGGATGCATCGATGCACCCACAGCACGGAGTTTAGAGCGGCCGCCGAATCAGTCAGCGTAAATGCCAGCGTCAGTTCGAGTATTTCGCGCTAGAATCGGCCCTTTCCGTATAAATATATATGTGTGTGTGTGTGTGTATGTGCATTGCTGTGGTCTTTCGACGTGTCGCTGCATACATTATCTTCCACGGTTGTTCCGGCTTTCCCTCAGCAGCTAGAACACCTTTCTCTCCTTTTCTCCCTCCCTCTCTCCCTCTCTCTCTCTCTCTCTCTCTCTATCCCTCACCACCCCTTCCCATCCCGAGCAGAGGCGAGCAGAGAAAAATGCGCGATATAAAAGGAAAAATTTTTCTTTGCCCTCTGATTGGCGGTTGCCGTGGCAACACCCGGGCCACCTCGGCCTCTAATTATTTCCAGACACTGAGAATCGAACGAGCTCTCTCCCACGAGCGCCGGAATAGCCCCGCACACACATTTTTCTGTATCCTTCAACATCGACACCTTCGCGTTATAGTCTCGCATCTTTCTCTCTCAATCTCACTATTTCCAACTCCCTTCAGCCTCATCCCTCCCGTCTCCCAGCTCTCTCGCGAGATATCAACTCCACTCCATTCAGCAGTAGTCACCTCCTGCTCGTCTACTTCGTTTTCTGCGCTCCTCAATTCTTGATAGTTCCATCTACGCGCACGCCAGCTTTCGATCAGAAAGAAATAGACGTTAATTTCACATAGGTTTCAACAATGGAAATGAAAAATGATCTTATACTGATCGACCTACCAGAGACCGCTTTGATCATTATACAAGAATAATTACTGATAACGTGTCTGAAAAATCACGTAAATTTACTTTCCACCAAATTCTCTGTGAATCGTATAATAATTTCCTTATTTCAGAAATATTTACGTATGGTCTGATACTAGCATAATTTTAGTATTGAATACATTTTTATATGTTTCGAAAGACTGATTTTATTTCAAAGGTATATGAGGAAGTAATTGAGCTGTGCAATTTATGGACAAGGGAGACTTTTCAAATCCGTTGTGATTTGCTTTTACTTTCAGATTTTGTAGAACGTTGGCGCTATACCGATTGATCCAGTGGCGCGTCAGTGTCGGACAGTGACATTAATTTGTGTGTAATGACGATAGGTGGCAAACATCAGTGGGCGATAATAGCTGACAAGATGGCGAAGGTGGTAAACCTCGCTGGACGCTTGGAAATTAAAAGGCAACAGCGCAATTAGACGCAACTTAGGAATTTGCATTGCACTCTCGATATTCTCTCGACGAAGCAACGAGATAAACACGACCAGTGAGCAAACGCAAGAATCAACTCCGTTGTCTTCCTGTTTCTGCAATATGGTCTCAAAGTTGTCGAGGTATAAACGTGGGTGTGACGCATTGCAGGCTTCTGTACGACAAATGTCACAAAAAGATTTGCAAACCCTCGGAAAGTAATGACTATTTTTCTGCTTGGAAACTTTCTCCTTTCGGTGTTAGTTAGAATCGAAAATAATAGGATACACCTTGAACGAATAGTTACAATGTAAACGGATAGAGTAATATAATACATTGGTGTATATGGAATTATATTTGCACACGTTCGTGGGATATGTATTATTTTAGTTATTGAAACTATGAAAAGGAGTGAATTTGGAATATTGCAAAAACCAACAGACTAAGAGAAATCATTGTGGACTATATGCCCTTATATATTTATGTAGTGAGTCGTTTGGAAAAATATGATAGTTTTCAGGAATACATGGAGAGGTCAAATATGAAATTTCAAAATACTGGAGAATTTCGAAAGGTCAATAAGATTTACGTTGAAAAAGGGAGAAAGAGAGATAGAGTGAAGAGGGAGGGGGGGGGGGGTGTAAGGATAACAAAGTGTTGAAAGAAAAAAAAGCAATAGAATTTGTGAAAAGGCACCCTGACAAGTCCTAGAGGCGCTAACCTACGGGCTACCCAGACCCGCTCAAATTTCAAAACTCAATTCTTCGGTAAATTAGCTTGGACATTGGAGAGGTGACGGACCCTAGACGAGCGGACGAACGGACGAACCCGCTTTTATTTGATTATTCGCGCTCGTTCGTGGGACACGTGCATTTTCTACGGCCAACGTACGATCTCGAGTGTGGATACACAGGCCTCGAATAAAAAAAACATCCCAGGTACATTTAGTTTTCGATTCATAATACGTTTGGATATACTCGCGAAAATCACATGGTGTGACAAGTTATTCCTTTCGGCTCTCAAAGCAACTGTACCCTAATCCGCTGTAATAATGTCAAATAACACGAGCGTTACAAAAAATTCCTACCCATTCTTGCTGCTGTATTCTGAGATCCTCTTACGATTCTTCCTCGATCAAATCTGTACACCTTGTTTGAAAATGTCATTTTATATTTATATTATTACTTCTACCTTGACATTTGTTCACAATACAAAACGAACTATGTCATTCGGAAACCAAGGTAAGTTTGAGGAATTAGGGATGAGGTTTGCGATAAAAGGTAAATGGACTGTTAATTGAAGAATAATTTTACTGATTTCAACAAGCTCCGAATATTAATTAAAGCCTGAAGATTCATTTGGTGACGTTTTCATTTGGGGCTTAATATTTCAATTTATTTTTTAGCCTTTTGCGCAAAATCTGCATTGGATACGAACTACTCATTTAATTATTTTAGATCACTGCTTTTTTATCAACTTTTTTTTATTAATGATGTCATCTAATCTAATTTGCAGGATTTAGATGTTTATTTTCACATTTCAAGCTTTATTCTTGAGATCCTGGCGAAAGGGTAGGCCTATCTGCCGACGGATCACGAGTTCCGTCGCGTAACTCAATACGAAAAAGCGGAATTGCAGCTAAACATTATTTACCAAATGATAATAAAACACAATAACAACAGTTTGACTAGATTTACCAAAACAATATTCGATTGATGTTCAACATTAATTTTCACTAATTTTTGTCCCCTTAGCGTACAAACAATTGTATTTTTTCCCTTGAAAAATAAACCGTTTTGACTTGAAGTAAAACCACATTTAAACTATATTTTATACATGTTTGTTTATAAAATGCTTTTAGTCGAATATAAATAATAGGAGTTACAGAATGCTGTTAATAATAGTCAGATTTTAAGTGTAATTTTTTCAGGTAAATATGACAAATGGAATAAACAATTTTATGGAACAATTTTCCATCACGCGGAGTCGTAGGTATATGGGCGAGTTTGCATTTGCGGAATGTTTTATTATGGTTAAGGAAACTTTGAGAGGAGAAGACGTCAGCGTGAAAATCCCAGAGGAAGAAGTTGTGTATCGTTATGGATTTGTCCAAATATTGTCGAGCGCAGATGTCCACTCGTCTTTCACTGTTGGACTTCGCATTCGTGCCGTTAGGAAACTTGGGGAAACTCTTTGGAAAATTTAAAGCAACGATGCGTAGAAATATCTCGAGCCCAGTATCGGGTAAAATATGAAAATTTGCACCACTCATTATCGAATCGCCGCTTCGTCTTGCCATGCAAAACACAAACAAACAAAAGAAAAATTCTTGAGTAAACGAAAAACCGAAAAGACAATAAACTTGACAAAACGTAATCTCGGCGCGAATGTACATTTGTTTTTCAAGTTTTGGGAGCGTGTAAATTATGGAAGCGGAAGAAAATTAAGCTTAATACCTACCAGTGAAGGAGGATAGCTCGTCGATCCGATGAATTTCAACGGTGATTAGCCACTGGAAAGACTGCAGAAGTTAACGTATTTTTATCTAGTGGAAGAAACGTAGAAGAAGTAGAATAAGCAAAAGCGTGTAAAGCGCGTAACTGAACGCCAGGGACTAGTGACAAAAAATTAAAAGCAGAAAAGGGGTAGGTAAGCAAACTACATGTACGGTTCGATCAGGAACTATTTTGAGAAGGCTTCGTGATCCCTCTCTCTCTCTCTCATTCTTTCTCTCCTAAGAAACCGGTTGGCCTTTCGTTTTCCTTCTCCCACATAAACCACGCGAGTTGGTATTATGGTGCACACACACACACGCACACCCTCTTCGGCCATAGGGAGACGGTCTGGCAGAGCCTCGTATGCGGTCACTCACACATGCGAAAATTGCAATGTTTTACTGGTGCACGTTTGTACATGAGCGTATTTAGGGTGGCTGTGTGTAAAGAAGTATGTGCATAAGGTATTATAGACTCAGTTGAGAAAGAGGGAGGGGGGGGGGGGGGGGGTACATGGTAGGCCAAAATGTGGTAGATAAAAAGAAACGTGGTCCAAGGGTTGAAGAGAGAGGGATGGAGAGGGAGGAGGCAGGAAAAGAGAAGGTTATAGGTGGGACTTGCGGTGAAGTGAGAAGGAGCGAAAAATGTGAGCAAGGGGGTGTCGCGCGGCAGCAAAGGAGAAATCATTAAAAAAATCCGAAAACAAAGGAAAGGAGGCGTGCCTGGAGCCAAGATGGCCGTGCTACCGACGGCCCGGAGGCAGGAGCTTTTAATTAATGCAAAAAAAGGGGGATACTGACGGAACGGTGCTGAAGCTGTGAGAGAAGGAGAAGAGAGAGAGAGAGAGAGAGAGAGAGAGAAAACCACGCGAGCCCGGCGACTTCTCAAATTTTTTTATGCCCGCCTGCTTATCGCTGATGAATTAAGCCGACGCTCGCAAATTCCCTAAAAGGAGCCAAAGGGGACAACGGTCTTGCAAAGTGAAAATCGCTTTTGCCAGAGCCCGTAGATATATTCTTGCGATCGAAGGAGAACCGACGATAGAGGGAGCGTCGAGGTCGGCCAAGCAAATTTTTGCATCGACTGTACAGCAATGGGGGTAGATGTGTGCTTTGTGTGTTCCAGCTCTACGGGGGTGTTATAAAACTGGAGGGGATATCCAAACACCGTAGGTGGGGACATTCGTAATAACTCCGGCTGGAACCCCTGCAGCCGGAGTGCCACCCTACTCCGCCCCTTGGAAATAAAAAAAAGACGTCCCTGGAGAAATTTAGTGGAAAAAAATGTTGCGTAAAATGGCCGAGATTGAATATCTCAGATTTAGAGACGAAGGGTTTCAAGAGTCGGAGTAAATTTTTCAGGTAATCGGAGGGAGGGGGAGGGGGTGGTTTTCCGCGTTGGTGGTGAGTAAGCCCTGGTGGCTTTTGAGAATCAACATGGCAGATGGGAAGCAGAAATGGCGGCTAGCTGGCTTCGTGGACGACCGCCACCGCCGCCGAGCTTTCTCCACTTCCATGCAACGACTTCCATCTCGACTAACCTCAACCCCTCGACCTTTCCTTCGACCCCGCGCCTCCGTGGGAAAATAAGATTATCAGATTTAAATGTTAAATCGCGTGGCCCGTGCCGTTCCTCCAGGCCGAAAACTATGACTGGCGTGCAAATCGCTGCTAAATAACGAGCTAACGAGCCGAATTACGGGGGAATTCTTCTTAGACGGCGAACGCTCTTCACTTCGTTTCGCCGAAACTCTACAACGAACGATTTGCATCCAGTTTATTCTACACTAAAAGCCTGACCGGGAAGATCTCCCCGTCGAACTCTCATTAAACTACGCCAAGAATATGACCTTCCCACCAGAATTAAATTCTCCAAATTCTTATACGCGAATATAACGAACTCCCACTAAAATATTATTTGCATTAATATTCGTCCCAACTACATGGTAGTGTTCAAATTCAATCCCACTCTATGTTCCGATACGATTACATTTACGTCTTTCGCAAATATTATATTAGCTATTACTATTTCCTGACGGTAAACAATATTTTACAAAACGATGAATAAAAACGTTAATGAATGATTTGAAAGAATAATTAAGTACTGTACACTGTGGATATTTTTTGTAAGATTAAAGCAACAATTGTGATCAATATTGTAACAGACTTACAAGTGCAATGTCGCTGTAAATTTATACATTGAACCATAAAGGGACAAATTAATTGTTAATGCTATACGAAATGGATGTATATAATTAAAAATATAAATTTGCAACAATAATCGTATTTTGCCAAGTTACTCACAATCGTCGTTATAATTTTACAGAAACCGTTAAAATGTACGTTTATACAGCTTGAATAATATAAAAGTCAGTATATCATAGCAATCACGGTCGAGCCATGCTGTATGAAATACCTAAATGTTTTCCTTTACAAAGATTTAAGAATAAACATTTCATCATTTTCTTGATATAAATACTAGAACCAAATTTAGTAATATAGGAGTAATATTTGGAATAAACCGAGCAAGGCTCGTTTCGATATGTTCAAGACGTTGCATGCAGCAATGAAGATTTAGGGGGTGAAATAGGGGAGAAAATGTTTAGGAAATGCGAGTGTGATGAGATGAGGGGTATTATTCGAAGGACGTCAATTTTGCAAATGAAAGATTTACGGAAGGGTAGAATTTACGAAGGAGGCACAAATCCCTGTGTGACGTGGATAGGAAAATACAAACTGGAGTCTGCCGAAACACAGACATCCTTCGTCTTTTTGTTTTTTTCGTAAGAAGAATTTTTGCGAATTGCTATCTTGCATTTGTATTTATCTCCTGAGGAATAAGAGAGAGATGGGGAGGTGTGTAGAAAGTATCTGGTTCACGCAACCACGTTCAATTACTCTTAGGGGGTATATTGCGCTCCAGGAGGGTAAGAAAAGGCCGGCACCTACGAGGAAGAGTCAGTCTCGGAGCTACGAGGGGTTGAAAGACGGGGGCCATTAGTAGAAAAATATTTTCTAAGGGGTCCTTTCGAGTACCACCAGTATAAACCCTTTAGGATTGCAATGGCTCGGGGTTCGTAAATGACTTACGATTCACGATTGAAACCTTAATGACAAAATGGCGATAGTGCCAGGAAGTTTGGATATCCAACCCTTAACGGCTCTTACAAATGTCGCCAAGCATTTTTCGTCTGTAGTCGATATTTCAATCTTTTCATACTCGTATGCCTAGCTAAGCACGATGAGCATTTACACGAAAACCTTAATGACCGAACGACGATGCTGTTTCAATCCATTAAAAAATTGCGAAAAATATTTTTTCACAGCCATGGTAGAAATTTTTAAAGGGAAATTGAAACTGCTAAAATATATGCAAAGAATTATTATTTTTCGATAAACAGAATTCTTGTAGTTTAAATGCGATGAAAATGACGTTGTTTGGCGGAATTTGTAAAGATAAAAGGCCAAGTAAAAAAAGAAATTAAGAATAATATAATTATATGAAAGAAAATTAATATATACGAGTTCTTTTGCGGAGAAAACTATACACCGTGATGAAGTGTTGGAAGTTGTACGGGGAGGAAAATGGCGGCTGGTATTGCGTTTGTGAGCGAGGCGTCCAACATGATAAGGGTTTGATGCAAACAGCAAAATGGAGTAGTCGCGATTGCATCGGAGAAGAATAGATGCATTCTCGCACATGCTTTACGATACAGTGGAATAAAAAATTCGCAGCAATCTCTATGAATATAAAAGTGAACAGATATATACATAGAGACAGAATAGGATTATATTATGATCGGCGAGCCTGTCACTCGAGTCTCTCGACGCTCTTAGAACCACGGTGTGGCGACCCCCGGCAAAATAATAATGGCGGGACTTAACATATGCGCATAAATCCATTATTAAAATTTGCCTCCTTTGTGGCAAGGTCTGATCGGCGGACATTTTTATCTCGGACCCCACAAAGTAATACGCGTCCGCACACATACATGAAACAGTGCGGAATCCGAGCACGGTATTAAACGCTGGCGCGTTTTCCATCCATATGCCATCCTATCCGGCGTCTCTAATCACAACTATTATCTCCAACGTGTCGCCTCATTTTTCTCCCCGCGACCCGCACTTTCCTCCCTTTCATCCAGCTCAACATTAATGCGGTAAAACGCTCATGAAAAAGTCACGCGTAAAAAGGAAACCAAGCTACAATAGCAATGGCGCTCATCCACCACTGGATCTCGCGATTCAACGTTAACGCAAAAATCTTGATTTCTATGAAAAAGTTCAAATTCCCTACGTGAACATATTTGCTAGATTTCTCCTTATGAAAATTTAGGCTACAAGAAAAAAAAATGTAAATTATACAACGACACTTATGGGCAAGTTTGTTTTCCAACCGTTATTTTAGTAAGTTTACTTGGAATTATAAAATATAATTTGTTAATAAAAGCAGGGAGAATTTTTTCAAAGAGTCTTATTTCATATTTCGAACTATAATTCATTTTTTCAATATCAAAATAGACTGTAAGTATAATCGCCTTTAACAAATATTTACAGCATTGTAGCGGTATTAATATGTCGATTAATTGTTAAAAAACAAATGAATGAATTGCCAATCGAAAATTTGTAGAAAAAATTGCGAGATTCGTCTGTTTCGGCTGAGTTCAGATCACTTTTAAGACCTTGAATAAAAGAATAAATTGGTCTAATGATTTATCCAATATATTAGTGGAGCTTAAATTAAACAATTAATTTCTTCTCCGAAGAACCTTGCAGCATTTAGGGCGTAAAGAATTTTATATACATTTAAAAAGATACAAACTGAAATGAACTTTCGATACAAATAATATTTTCATTTGGAGTTTCCTCACTATTCTGAAAAAGGCTTTATGGTTAAGATAAGTCTATTTGAAAAATATATAATGAAAACTGTGATGGAGCAATATTATAACTATCTTGACGAAATATAAAGTTAGAAGGCAGTTCAGTATCATTAATTTACTTACGATCATTGTTATAATTTAAGACAACTTATTTTACAATGATACCACTTCGTTATAACTTCGAATGAATCTTCTATTGCGAGAATCTTCGGCGGTCAATTAAAACACTGCTTATCTTGAAAATTCAGCATCGCGTCATTTCATTTTAATTGCCATTCGAGTTTCGATATCAATTTAATCGTGATTACAGAATATCATCGTACAGCAGGCTGACATCAGGAGTGAAAATCTATAAGCATGAAATACGGTTTAGCCATTAATTCGATCCCTGTTTAATTTAATGGAATGCGAATCAAAGAATGCCTTGCAAGGCAAGGGCTAATAATATCATCGATTATTGATAGGGTATAATTCAATCGATACTGGATAATTCTGTTACGAAGAATCCGTTTAAAATTATTTGGCCGTTTAATGAAGCAGTCGTTCGAAACGGTGGATAGAAATCGGTTGAGAGGAAAGTGGAAAAATACGAAGTCTTGGATGACGATTTAGGGTGGTTTGGGGGGAAAAAGGCGAGTGAGCGAGTGCGAGTGCGAGGGTTTAGAAAGGGATGATGGCTCTATTCGCGGGATATCGAAGAATACAACACACAATTTTCTTCGGACCACTAGCTCGCTACAAAAGACGCCTGCTGGCCTTGACAAGCATTGAGCGGAAAGTCCTCCCGAGCGAAGGAGTCTCCACGGAAAATCGAAAGGACATCGGGTATCTCGCGAGTTGCGAGAGTCCCGATGCCCTTATACGGTTTCCTCTCCAACTCCAAGAATCACCACAATAGCCCGGACGGAACGACTTTCTCGTATCGGAGCAGCTTTGACAAGCCGAAGATCGAACGCGTCCTTTCTACACCCTCCTACTCTTCCCACTAGACTCCTTTCTTCCCTATCATGCTCGTTTTCTTCCTACCACTCCACCACGCTCCCGAGAAATAGCCGATAGAAATTTCAGCAATTCCCCAAATGGACCCTTTCTTATTCCGGAAATAGAACGGTCAATTAAAAGACATCGCAGGCAGATATCCATTCCGCAGAATCTTTAAAAGACGCTCCGTGACTTTTCACCGATCGACCGTAGAAGTGATCGAATTTCTCACTGCAACTTCCCAAATTCACCCTTATCTAATCCATTACGGGCCATTATTCGATGGCTTATTCGCTAAGTAGAAATTATCTAAAAAAGCAGGTGGAAGATATATTTCAGTATTTTTATGAAAACTCCAACAAAAAGCACTGTTATTGAAACACCAGATTTTAATCGTAAACAAAAATGTAATATAATTTATTGTTGCAAACATGCAGAATTGAAATTAAATCTGACTCAAAAAGCAGGTGGTTTCTCTTATTAAATAAGTGAAAAATACTTTTCAGTGGTAAAAAGAATTCAAGTCGGACATTACTTACTGAGCCAGACCAAGAAGTCTATATCTACATATATGTGTACTACATTAAAAGAGGAAATTAATATTTCATTAAATCTTTCTCTTATATTTTTCCTCAAATACCTAGTGTTTCTCTTCAACAAAATATCTTCATTATTTTGGTGACAAATTATGATTTTAAAGTCTCAGTGATCGCAGCTAATAAATCGCCAAATTACCTTTGTATCCATGAAAATAGCTCGGAGGAGGGGGTGAGGCACGAGACTGGGGACATAGTTTCAGTCTCGGGAATTATTTCGCAGCAAGAATTTTCCGGTTGATGGAGCATCGAAGGATTTTATCGATAATGTAAAAAATGTGTAGAGAGGGATGGAAAAAAGGAGCGAGACCGTAATGGCTTTACTGTTTGCAGCCAACGGAGCATACAGCCATTTTCTATCGTAAGAGTTAGCTCGTTAGAGTTTAACTTAACGCTAATTGCATCACTCGTAACTGCTGTGCCCCGAGGGGGCTAGGCTTGCCTTACAAAGTCGCGTGAGTCATTTTGATTGGATGCAGAAATTAAGGGTGACAAAATGGCGCAATCCCTGCCAACATTTCACGTGGATAAATAAATTCAATAGCGCGAGCACGTTATTATCGTTACTATGGTCGGGAAAGATTAAAAATAATTATATATATACTGAATTTTCGTCAGATACATATATTTGATAAATATTCTACGTATGTGTGTATTGTGGTGTGCCAATAGAGCGAATGACGTAGAAGGAGTAGTTTTAAATTGATATAGGTATATTTCATATGATGCTATTAAGGAAAACTCGAGTTCTCCGCCACTATCGGATTTATTATCAATTTTTGGCGAACGGCAATTTCACTGATCGCAAGTGGCGTGACGCTCTGTGGTAGCGTTGGTCCATGTACCCTCTTTAGCGGTCTGGGACTCCATTTCTGTCTCCAGTCGGCCGGAAGTCTCGCGCGAATGGCTGCTCAACCATTTCCGCACGAAGAAGGAATCAAATGAAGGAACGGTGAAATGGAGGGATAAAGGGGGCAGGGGGGGGGTGGAGGTCGGAAACTGCTGGGGTGATGTGCTAAAAGATAGGATCCTATATAGGTAGGAGGGATAAGGGTCCCCTCTGGCGTTATCTCACCACGACACCCTTCCAACAATTTCGTTAGAATGTTTCGCCATTTTTTTTTCCTTTTTGCTCTTTTTCCTCGCACAATTACGATCTCTACGTGTGACGACATTAAAAGACCTATTATCAATTTCTTCCTACGTTCTGCACTGCACGACCATATATTATTAACGCTACTATCCCTTGTCCACCCCTATACACGATACCTCGCCATTCAGGACCCTTAAATCCATCTCCTCCATCCCAAGTTGATGTACTTTCAGTATTTTGTCTCCTAAGTTATTATTAGAGACTTTTGGATTACAAAGAGTTCAAGAAAAGAAAATAAAAGGGTCCTTTACCTTAGAATTCAAAATAATTTTCTACAATCTCGTAGATTCACTAACCGTACTATTCGAAAGATCGTCTTGTACTGTCAAAAGTTTGTGCGGTGGGTTTGAAAAATCGGATCCCCTCCACGCGAAGAAATCCGGAATACGTTTATATAGAGGGGTGGAAATCTTGCATTCACGAAACTTGCAGATGCCAGTCCCAAACAGTCCCAAACCTGAGACTGAAGTTTCTATTGAAAATTATTTAGTAGCTCTAAGTAACGCGAAGCTTCCAATAAAAAAATTCAATATACCATTAAACATCCTCATAAAATGATGATTCCCTAACGATGGAATATCTTTACGTTAATTTATCACGAAGATATTTTCCGATAACACAATTTCAGCAGAACTTGGAACTTGGAAACTTTCTGAGCGTGACAAATGATATCTTGAGAGTCACAAGTATAATATATATATATATATATATATATATAGTGTACTATGTAAAAGTACTTGAAATTTCTGGGAGGTTCCTTTCACGTTTAAATGGAAAAAGTGTGAGAAGTAAGTGAGATAGGGAAGTACGTATCAGGAAGGGATGAGGACGGGACGATCCAGGAAAGATGCATGCATGGGTATAGAGATAGATAAACATACGCATGGATGATAAACTCTCGTAGATCGGATAGTGGTGGTTATAGCAACTGGGGGTTGGTACACCGGTGAAGGTGAGCTCGGCGAGGTACAGGTGTGAGAGAGCGTATGGTACACGCGAGAGTAGCAAGCAAGCATAGAGATGCTCTGGTACGGTTGAGAATATTCATATTCCTATTGCCGCGACGATGCCGATGGTGCCTGCAGGATATAAATTCAGGAGCGATTCACCCCGCCCGAGGGAAAAAACTCTACAATGCACCGAGGGGTTGCGATTTAAATGCAGTCGACTGCGATTGGTCGGCTGGCTGGGTGGTGGGCGTGGCCGGTATACCTTATGATTTTATATGTAGCCTCTTGACAGACCCTCGATTTCCTCATCCTCCATCGTCCAACCAAACTTCCCCTTCTTTTTTACCATTGCACCCCTCCCGCTTACTCCCAGAACGGTGCCCCCCCTTGCGCGCGACAACCCAGCAGACGTTCCCTGCTCGGCACCACCTTGCCCTACCTTCCTCGCTGAACGCCTGCGTTCGAACGAATGCTAAAAAACACTCAACTGCGAGACTCTCTCTCTCTCTCTCTCTCTCTCTCTCTTCCTCAGAAACGTACAACGGACGATGAAAAAACAGATCCACGTCACACGTGTGTCCATTTATAGTCAGTTGTCAGTCTATTATTAATTTCAACCCCCATCCCTTATCTAAACTTGTGACTTTAGAAAAACTTTCGAGGCTCGGATTCTTTCAACGACTCCGTTCAATGTCACCTTTTAATAGTTTTAAAAGCAAATTAATTTTTCTTTGAATGCGCCGAGCCAAAAGACTAGCGCGACAAGGTAGTTAGTGCAGTAAGAATACTAATTGAAAAATCGATGCTGGCCGGTTGAATCGCGTATTGGAAACGTGGGGGAGGAAAACGGTTAGTTCGCGTTATTGGATTTTAGCAGGTGGAGTAGGAAGGAGGAGGAGGAGGAGGAGGAGGAGGAGTTGGAAGTTTTTCTTTGCAGGAAGATAGCCGGGAGAAAGTGATAATCTGATTGGAAGGAACGGCGACGAAGCGGCAGCCACGTGCAGGACTCTGCTCGATGCAGATTGCGAGTTGAGAATTAATAGATAGCGAGCGCGTCGAAGAACCCCGGGGCTTCTTCTGTTTAGCAGCCTCAGCACATTAATATTCATACGTTTCAACGAACCCCTGAAACACCCCCGACCAGCCCCACACCACTCGCAGCCGCCCGGGACTGCGAGGAACCGGTGCATCCTCTCGGTAACTACATTTTCGAAATTTCTAAAGGTCAACAATCCACCTAGAGAGTGTATACAAACACCCAGTGAACGCCCCACCCTCCTTTTTCACTCGGGGTAACATCCTGACTGAAAAAGAAAAAATATATATACATATATACATTCGGTATATGGCGAAGAAAAGTGCTGGTCTATGAAAAAGGGGATGCACGAATATTTCGTCTGGACCGACGCGACGCATCGATAATTGGCATGGGCGAATCGAGGAGAGTCGCGATTTTCAAGGACCTCAACGACTTAATTACTATAGACTACTATCTATACTCTTTCCTTTTGCATGGCTCGAATTGCAGCAAGTTTACAATAAATTCTTCGATGTATATATACCATTTGAACGAGAGCTAAGTTTTATATGATTAATCGGTGCATGCATTTGTTTTTCGAACGAGCCTTATCGCTTTTAGTTTAACGAAAGTTTTATAATCATAACTCTCTATCACTTTCTCAACTAATAAATTTGGATGAGTATCAAGCTTTCAGACATACCAGAAAAGTTCTTTCTCTAATTTTGCACTCGTAAATTTAGACTTATCAATTAATACAGAAATAAGTTGAATTTGCACCTGCGATTGGCTAATTATTATATAGAGGAAAATGATGACGAATGGGATATTTTGTGGAAGACTTATTGGATAAAAATAGTGAATTTTATTGTTGCTGAGAACAAGGGAGAAGCAAGTTTGTCAGCCTAACTAGCATTCTTCCATGTATGACACTACACGTGTCGAGGCCACTAGAGGAGAAGTGCCAGAAGATTCACCGGGTTTGTTAGTAGAGGCCTGTTGCATCTTCACTAGCCTCCGGCCACGACGGGAAAATCCCTTGGAAGATGGAATGGACTTACGAGGGGGGAAGAAAACGCTTCAGAGTCCCGAAAGCGACAGACTCTCTTTTTACCTCTTTGAATACTTCAACGGTGCATCTGTACCACCAAAAAACTGCTATCCTTTTTTCATTTTAATTTCAAACACTACTAAATTTTCTCTACAAAATACTTCAACACCTCCCAATTTAACATTCGTCAAAATGTAGTTTTAAAATCTGATCAATTTAAACAACACTCATTTTTCAATAGATTGACAAGTCTAAAACTCTGTTATAATAATTTTTGCTTATAAACAGAATCTATAATCTTAATGAATTATATAATTAAATTTTTATCCGTGACAACGATCAATGTTTCCCATAGTAGATTATCGAAGAGACGCGTCAGAGCTGTTACCGTGAAAAGATCTCAGGTAGATGATGAGAACTGTCAACTTTTGAAGGGTTCGTCGGGCCATTATCCTTACGATTATCATTCACGCGGGCGATAAACGCTTCCGTTTTTATTATCGTGACATCTTCAGCAAGAAATCGGAAGATCTTCACGTAGTCACTCGAGAGTAGATAAAAAGTGACATAAGGTAACCAGTGCTTGTCTGTTTGTTTTTTTTTTAATTTTTTTTAGCAAAGGAAATGATGAAAAGGTTAGCAGCTGTTTACATTCGATGCATTATAGAGAAAAGATGGCTGCTGGTATCGTTAAGTAGGCGTGGCACGTCCGACTCTACGAGACTTTTATGGGGTTCGTGCTCGCACGAGAGCATCATGCTTTTCTCCGGTTATTCTTCAGACCCTGAAGAAAGGGAGTCCGTCCGCGCGAAAAGCATGAACAACGCGCTTACGGCAGTAAATACGACTACGCACCTATGCCCTATGAGCATAATTATTTCTTAGCGGTCGAGCGGCTCACAGCAGCAATTAAAACACCAAGATAAGGGTATACGATAATGAGAGTCGAGGGCGCGCCAGCACACAGCGTCTCATTACATGTCCCGAGCAAATTTCCCAAGATTTCCTCCTTCCCTTTTTTTCGAATTCGTTATGCGAACCACCCTTGCCAAACAAAAGTAGTGCGATAATCATTCCGCCCCGAGTAATCAAGCTTCATCCTTCCCATCCATTTCTCTTTTTCTTTTCCCTCTTTGTGCACTAGCTTCATTTTCAAATCACAGGATATACGTTCATTAGTCATTTATACCTTTGGAAAACTGCACAGACTTTTTTTTAATTTAACAGTCCCTGAAATCGCGAGACTTAATTCTGCTTTGGAAATATATCATTGGAACATTTTTGTGGAAGTCGTTATTTGACTTCAAATAAAAGTAATGCGATAGTCATTTTGCTTCGAGTAATAAAGCTTCGTCCTTCCTACTATAATCTCTCTCTCTCTCTCTCTCTCTCTCTCTCTCTCTGTACAATGGATTTTCAAATATCAGAGGTATTTGTTCATTAGTTATTTATAATTGGAAATCTATATCGACTTTTTTGAAATTGAACGATTCCGAAGGTTCGGAGATATTTGTTTTGGAAATATGAGTAGAATATTTCTGTAGAATTCGTTATTTGAACCAGAACCAAAAGTAATGCGATAATAATATAGCTCCGAGTAATCAAATTTCGTTTTTCGTTGCCACATCTTTTTTTCTCTTTCCCCCCTTTATAAACTCCATTCCTAAATTACATGACTGATATTCACTAATCATTTGCGTTTGAAAATCTGTACAAGCTTTTCTCAAATAATGAAAAATTACAAATCAGGAGGAGTGGGAATTCCTTTTTGGAAATTTTAAGGAAAAATTATTTTAGAATTCACCTTACTTACGTACCAGCAACAACAATATAACGCAATATTTATTTTTTCTAATTAATTAAGCTTCATTCTTCCTTGCTTTTTTTTTTCTTCTTTATATGCACTTCATTTCCAAATCACAGGATACAAGTTTATTAATCATTTTCGCTTGAAAAACGCCAAACGTCGCAATTACAAAGATTGCGAGAATTCTCTATTCAAAGTATGAAACGTTGCATCATTTATTTATTACTTTCGTAAGTGAAATATTTATTTGGAATTGCAGCTGTACCGATCCAGTATACGTGATGGCCTAACGTGAGTGCTTTGGACAATAATCATTATTTCCTTTCAGGTGGTATTAAATCATATAGTATATATAGAAAAAGGGTATTATAATGGCTCCAGGAATACCTGAGGGAACGTAGCATTCGTTTCGGGATCCCCGCGTGCTGTAATGGAAATTTCTTTCAGTGCATTTAGCTTCGCGTTAATGGAATATTACACAGATGGATATCGATGGAATTCAAAATCATTTTGTGTAATGCGAGTCTGATAAGTTTTCACGTAACACTCGACATCTATAAATTCTAATGTTTCCAGAACATATCCTCTATATTAAAGATCGATCACAGCAGAATTCAAGACTATGTCAATTATTGACGATGAACAGTTTTTTGAAGGATCTTCCGTTCGACGAACAACTGAAAGAAATTTACAGTAACAATATATACAAATGGAAAAATAATTTCGAAAAAAGGGAATTGTACAGGTCGTTGGTATTTTTGGATGAAATGAGGAAAGGAAGAAAGTCGTAGAGCTGTAACAAACCGTTTTGCTGAATACTGTATAGTGTAAGAAGCTAAATAAACTTAGCATCAGTGAAGATTGCTGATGTCGTCTTGTTAAAGTTGAGATTTGCGACGGGGGGAAATTCGCCACTTTGTACTATAATAACAATCATAATAATGGTAATAGGAAGAGAAGCCGTGAGCGAGTGGAGAAATCAGGGATCGATGATTTTGCCCCACGTGCCCGGAGGCGCTTATAGAAACGCGTTGTCTCCGAATAGGACTAATCACATGGACAGAAGAGCCCTGACTGTTGCCGTATCGCTGTCTCCCTTAATTGGATCCGATAATGAGCGAATGACACCGGCCCTTGGCCAATACTGGACGTGCTTAAACCGAGATTTGACAGAAACGACAAATCAAGCCAATTCGTCCCATCGCTAACGACAAGTTTCCATTATCGCATCCTGCCTAGTTTTATTCGAAAATTTGCAATTGCTCGTTACAACGAGAAATCCACTGCACTTTGGCGTACATACGTCTGTCCGGGCCCTTCGATGGAACCAGTCGCGCATCAATATTCTCAATGATTAATCTCCATTGCTGCGTATCGTGTTGCATTTTGGGAGGAGGCAAGAAAAAATGGTTTATTTTGGCAGGGACAGGGAGGATAGGTGATGGGAGGTTGGGGAAGGCAAGAAGAAGGGAAGATGGGCGAGAGAAAGGGCCAAAATCAGCCAAGAAATTCCGAGATCTTTCTTGGGAACGTGGCTCCACTCGATTGGCATAATCTCTCAAATGTCTCGTTTCACGAGGATCGTGGAATGTCGTTATAGAAAAAAATGTGGGAGGAAAAATGAGGAGATACGCCTTATATAGTGACTGTAAACGCTGGGGGGGGGGGGGGGGGGGACAGGAGGATGCTCTGGTGGTCTTAAAGTTTAATATTTAACGAGGATGCTGCGGGCTTGACTTTTCGCTAAGCGATAGTGGGGAAAAAGTCGTATTATGTAATTCCTTTTGAAGGCGTATCCTGTGAGCCATTAGAAAGGACCCCGATCGTCTCGAACTTGCGGATGAATCTTAAATTATTCTGCGGCGTTGATCGGTGGGATCGGCTTACCAGAGCGGCGCGACGCAAAACTCGAAGCTTCCGGACGAGACTCGTTAGCGCAACTTTTTCAGATCACTCGCCAAAGGAAATTTGCGAAGCGATAATATCAAGCAACTTATAATTGTCCCGTATCCGACCATCGGGACCTCGACACTCGATTCTCTCTCCCACAACTTTGCCAAATTACTCTCTCTCTCTCTCTCTCTCTTCCCAGACTCTGTCTCATCCTTCTTACAACCAAAATTTTCTTCAACTGCAAAAATAAGCCTCGTTCTGCGGTAAATTTTCAACGAATCTCCCTCTCGCCCCTGTATCGCGAACGATTAAAAGAGCGCAAAGTACTGTACGAATGGGGGATAAAGTATTGACCATATTTCAGTTCGAGCGCTCACGCACAGACGGCAGCACGTCCAGAATTACCGACCAAATGCGTGGCTCCATCTCTTGCATTCTCCTCCAACTTCTTAATTTACAGCTAAAAATAGACGAAAATTTATCAATATATAAACAAACAAATATTTTACAATCTAAAAATAGACGAGCTAAAAAAATCAACTCTAGAAAAGGTTACATTTGGTCAGTAATTAATATTTATTTTTAAACATTACATGTTATACTTTCGTGACGATTCTTGGTGATTGCTGAGAAATTAGGAGAACGATTATAATTAGTTGGATCGAAGAGTAGGATGGAGAAGAATTGGTCCTGATGCGAGGGGGATGATTTTAAAGAACCGGGCGGAGAGTGATTGAAAAATGTTGGTTGTAATTAGCCTGGGATGAAAAAAGATTGATCGAAGTTTAGGTATGGATTATACGCTATTGGAGAATATTATTATGAGTATTGGTTAGTGAGGAGCTATTAAAAAAGTAGAATAGGATAGCGTGGCGCCGGCCGGTAGAAGGCATTACGAGAATCTCGAGTGGCCGTAGAATACTTAAAGGCTCATGGAGCGAAGATTAAGAGAAAGACTACCAGTTAGAGGCGATGACTGGCTGACTTTTTTGAGAGGCCTGAATTATCCTGTCGTCCTTCTTGATGATCCTTGGGTGGTCCTCCCACTCCCACTCCCCGATCTACCCCGTCCCGAAGTACTCGCACTCGCGTACCGCGATAATAACAATTAATGATCTCGCACTTGCAACTTTTTTCACAGTGAAATCTAACGAGCGTTAATTGAAAATATCCTGCAAAAAATTAGTCGGGGATTACGGGACGAGAGTATATACCGTCGAGAGAGGATAAATATTTCCTTAGGAAAAAAGCAAATATCGTGGGTATACAGAGGAATAATAAGGCTCGACGATGAAATGGAAATAAGATTGAGTCGAGGAAGGAAAGATGAGTGGCGTTTTTCCAGAATATTTTCCAAAGTATGTAACGGTCATGACGAACGATCGATCGATAAATTGTAATTATAGAGAGCGGTGATTTTGTTTCAATGAATTCTCTCTGGTCTACATGGAGATTGATGTGGAATCAGCAAGTTTTAATGGTCGAGCATCTTTCGCAACAGTTAGTCGAGTTAAGAAAGATTCAAGCCGAAAGGGATCCGGCTTGTTGGAAGGATATACGAGAGTCGAGGCAGCCGAGGTTCCTTTGGAAAAGGAGGATACTTAGGATTAATCAAGAATGCTGTAATTGAATTTAACGTCCGAATTGAGTATTTTCGCTTACAAAGGTCGAAAAGGATGGGGGGGGGGGGGGGGGGAGAAAGGCCGGAAAAGAGGCAACGAGGTTCGTGTAATTGGAAAAGCGCTGGATTAACAATTTTGCGAGTCTCGGCGAAAATGTTGGCGAAAAGAGGATTGCTATAGGATCGAGCTGCTCTAGAAATTATACAGCGACGAGACGTATGCCTACACTCGATGGAGAGACGTGCCAGTCGTGCCAGTCGTGCCACTGCATTTTATCAATATTAGGAGAGCGCCTCTTCCGTGAAATCGGCTCACAGAAATTCATTTATGGACCTGCACTCTCGTTTCGTTTAAACTTCTCCGATTGATATCTCACTGATTTACTCCAACAAATTATCGCAATGTTGCACTTGGCCTCTTAAGCCTCGATTTCCCCCTCTTTTTTCTTATAACACGCATATGCACACACACACATTTATTTGTAATTCTCTCTAATCCAATTGTGTTAAATAATTATCTCGACTTGCTCAAAAGGGATTTTCCAGCAATTCGCGGAATTAAGCAATGGCGTTAAATTCGCGATTCCGTTATGACAGATGTACGAATTTACGAAAATTATCATATTCGATGGAAAACGGTAAAGGTAACAGTTCTTATACGTGCTCGTTACGTACTCAGTACCGGAAATTTCGACGCTTCTAAAGGATTGCGACTAATTTCCTATTTACCGCCAACCTTAGTCACGAATTTTCTCCCAAGTACGTAAATTATCGTGACTGCTATCGCGTAATTAGGTAAATTAACGATCCGTGTGCCAGCTAACAATGTTCTCTTAGCGCAGGATATACGATATATTGCTTTCGGCTTATTAGGCACGAACAATTTCTCTCTCTCTTCGACATTTTTCAACGCTCGATGAGATTTTTGTAAATCACTGTCTTTAATTTCACGTCAAATAGAGAGATTCGTTATACTTATACCATATTTACGGTACGTATGTAGTATATGTATGTATGGTACATGTAATACGTCTGAAAGTCTCGACGCTGATTGAGAAATTTCGAGATTCGCGTAAGCCTTTTTAGGCGGCTGCTGGGAATCCCGTTGGAGAAGGCTTAAAATTTTAAATGGAGTGTAAAGTGTATGTTCCTTTACGTACATGTACATATATATATATATATATAATATAGAGATGGGTTCGTTTACACAAAAACCAGCAGCAGAAAATGCATTGAAATCTCAACGAACAATATAATCTCTCAAGGCAAGTGGTAGACATGCATGATAGTCTGCTGGGTTAAAAAGAAGAGATCGTCAGAAGCTCAGCAGCTTTTAATCTTTTCAAAGTATCATGCGCTTATAAATCACTATGCCATTTTTATATAAATGAAATGATGGAAAACTGAGCAGTAAGCAGTAATTCGTTTCATGCTCGTCCACTGAAATGCAGTTTTGTATTAATCGTTTCCCTCCACAAATCTTCATGTATCCACGTATTGTCTTGGAAAGATTTTTATCGAAGAGAAGAAAAATTATTTTCTGCTCCATCTGCTCGACAAATATTTGGTATTTATAGTTTGCAGAAAAATCCTCTCGATGATTCCAAATTTTCTACGGATCACCACAGAATGCTGAGTGAACAATAATCTCTCGAGTTAAGCAGCAAACAAGGGTGGGCCAAAGATAAGGGGCCTTTTTGCATTTTCCTCCTTCGCGTGGTTGAATTAATAAATTTTCCAAGTATAGGTAAACAAATTATTTTACCTTCATTATTATTCATAGATGTAATCGAATATTCCAATTTTTCTCTGCTATGCCAGGTTATGACAATATTCGCTTATATACCTCTTATCTATTTTACCATTTTTATGTGGACATAAATTTATCAGGATGATTCGATAGATGACTTTGTTTTCTTCTACTGAAACGCAACGCATTTTATAAGATAATTTAAAGAATGTTTAAATCTCCGCTTCGCTTCTTTTCTCGAGTGAGACTAACGGTAAGATCGTCGAGTAATCTTTAAAGATTTTAAGCCAAGTGTGCTCGATAAAATCTGCAATCAAGGGGACCACAAGATGATTTCCCTCCATTCTCGTGATACAATACCCCTCAAATTTTGTCGCGAGAGCCACCAAGAGGTGCATTCTGTTGAAGAAAGAAACGGAGTGAGGCAAGAGGGAAAAACCAAAGGATAATATCCCAATCAAGGAACGAGGAGGCGAAGAACGAAGAGTGGAGAAAATTAAGAGTAATAGTTTAAGAGAAAAAAATGCAAGTTAAAAAATGGTTCAATTTTGACGGACGCCGACCGCGATGTGCTGCTTGTCTCGAAAAAGTTTCCTCATGTACTGCCAGTGGACAGACTCATCCTGGATCAGGAGTATTCAGAAGTTTCCACACCCCTCTTGCTTCAGGAGTACCACCCCCTCCAGATTTAGTAAATCTACCACCGCCCCCGTCGCTCCTCACCATCAGAATTCACGTTGAGCAAACGACCCCGCAATCTCGGCGAGAAACAGCCTTAAGAGCAGAGACGCTAAGGGCGGATTTCCCTTGCGACCCAACGCGACGGGGTGAGCTGCAAATCGATTCGAGATTCAGCCAATGAGAGGACAAAGTGTCGCCTTTCGATTGGCTCACGTTCAAGCCACTCCTACTTCGTTAATAAGTGCTTCGCGTCAAAGCCAGCTTCACACTGCCAAAAATCTTATTTCCATCGAGGTGTCACTGTCGGTCCCAAAATTCTACAAATAAATCTATGTCTTTGCCAAGCACTGTAAGACAGACAAAGATGACAGAATTTATCCCACGATGAAAATTGAAGAAAAAGAAAAGAAAAAAAATTCCCTTGTGGTAACAAATTTTATCAAAAAAATTCTGATAATTGAAACTCGATGGGATGAAAAGGGAGGCAAAATAGAAATATTGTATCTAAAGGGTGAGTAAGTGGATGTGGCTACAGGCTGGTTAAGAATAATTCAATTTTTTGGAAAATGTTTGGTCGGAGAATCGAATATGTACAATTAGAGCGAGCGAGGGGTTGGTGCGAAAGAGATAGGAAAAAAGAGGGAAGAAGGTGAATGAGAAAGGCTCGCGCGAAAGTTGTCGATGGTGAACCGGATTGCGTGGGCGTAGCCTTGGCGGGCGTAGTCACGTAGAGGCCCCACCTTCGGCTGGTAACTAGGGCTATGTCTGCCTGGCTGGCTGTTTTAAAAAACCGACCAATCCGCATGGCGAGACGGCCACTGTGAAGAGCAAAGTAGCGGAGGCGCCTTTGTCGTTTGAAAGGGTGGGTAGGGAAGGGAGGGGGCGCGTGCGCGGGGTGGTGGAAGACCGTAGGCGAGCTGGAGGCTTCGAAGGCTTCGGAGCCTCGAGTTAGGGTTATTCGGGGGCGGGAAGGGTGTCGAAGGGGGAGGTTGAGGGGGTGGCGACCAACACCACCCCCCTCGCGCGACTCGAGTAACCCTCGCTCTTGTGTGGGTGCTCGTTGCGTGTGTCGACAAAGCCGCCCCTGGCTGCTGCTGATGGTGCTGCTGCTGCTACTACTACCATATACTACTTTTACTCTCCCTTCGTTTCCTTCTCGCGTCCTCGCAGTCGAGCAACCCCGTGCAGCTCGACAGCTCAGTTGCTCATCGCCGCGACAACGACACGGTTGCGCCGTCCCACTGCCGTCGGGACACCAAGCTCCTTCGTTCCATCGCTCCATCGTTTCTCTTATCGCACCGTTATCTCTCCTTCCAAAATCCCCATCTCTTCCCATCTTCCCCTCTCCCCTATATCATCCGGACGAACAAACCAGGAGCCAAGTGCCGGAGGGATTCTGCCGACGGACGGATCGAGTCTCTTCTTCGGGTCCGAGTCGGGATGATCAGTGACGTTGAGTGTGAATCGTTCGAAAGATAGAGAAGGACCGAGATGAGATCGTCCGATTCTTCTCGAGGATCCACAAAGATCGCCAAAGGACAGTGCTGTTCCGCTTGGATCTTCCACAAGGATAATTGACATTGAGCAGTGAGGAGGGAAGATTTTGTCTTCGTGCCTGTGGACGAGCCACTGTTCAAGGGGGGAATTTTGGTGCACGAGTGCCTTTCTATAAGTCCTTGCTAGGTGGCAGGAGGAGGAGGAGGAGGAGAGAGAGAGAGAGAGAGAGAGAGAGAGAGCAACGAACTTAACACGCTGGTACGTAGAGTAGTCGTCCCTGTAATCCGATCCAGCAACGAAGCTGAAAGGAGGAAGTTCCACGAAATAGCGTCTGCTGCCTTGTGAAATGACAAAACGCTTCGTAGCCTCGAATAATCGTGGAAAACAAAGCTCTTGGTCGGATTCGATGTAACTGGCCTGCCGGACTCTCGTGCATGGATTCTCCAATCAGTACCTGAAATCAACGAAACGAAGCAAACGGAGGGAAACTATATCTAATCGATCGGAAGTAACAAGGATCCATGAGACACGGTCCGATAATTACACGATAATTTCGCACTAGGAAAGAAACTGGACAGAAAGGAGATCCCTGAAGAGCATTCGAGTCCGCGCGAACACAACGAACTCTTTGCCGTCGCTCGGCGACCGTTCCACAATTTTTTCTCAACGAATCCCCCAATCGTCACAACGAAAATAAGTCGATATAAAGAGTTCACCGCTGCTTCCTTCAACGAATAAAAATTCCTCTATCGCCAATAATGGAGATTTATGAAAACACTTAGTCCCCGAAAGTATAGGTGGAACAATATTTTTCTGTGCAATTCTATGTGAATAATGGATCAAGCGAGAAGCTCCTCCTCGACTCTCCCAATAAGGAACCTCGTAGCAAGAGTTCTGTAATAAACGAACAGGAAGGGACGATACAACGATTTATCGAGGAAACATCGAAACTGGGTAATATACGATAGAGTATAGTGTGGGATAATTTATTTGGAGAAAAGTAGATTTGGGGTAGAGAAGGAGAGAAGGATTCGTCGAATATTTGGAGGAGAATGTTTTATTGAGCCGGCAAGATTCAGCCGAAGAATTCGAAGATGCCGCAACGGTCACCGTTCGCAATCCAGGAGTTGCTGGGCTTGAACGGGCCGGGCAGCGGTAGCGGGGCGGACAGGAACTCACCCCAGGGTTCGCCACCCGCAGGAGTGTCCGCAGTGTCTTACGCGCCTGCAGCTCCGCATCACAAATTATGGGATTACATGCCGAGTCTCACGAATCACCTGGGGAACCTGGGGAACCTGGGGAACCTCGGCAACCTGACGGCCTCGAGGATGGCCTACCTGAACGCTCAAGCGGCGGTTGCTGCTGCTTTTCTACCCCCGCCCCATCCCCACCCCGCCCATCACGTAACCCATCACCAGGTCCATCAACCAGGACAACTTCCGGCCTCACCGTCCAGCGTAAGCGTGCATCCTGCCGCACACGCGCAGCACGTTCTCCCCGGAACCGCTGTCTCCGCCAATCATCATCAGCACAGTCCCAATCAACACACACCGCCTCACGGTAAGTTTCAAACATCCATAGCAATTGCCGCATTTTTCACTCCTCGCTTCTTGGATCTCGATGAGTCCCTATCACACCCACCCCATCCCTTCCCCTTTCAACATCGATGTCTTTCTGACTTTGAGGTAAATTAATAGACGTATCGTCGTCCCAGCGTGAAACGAGCACTTAACGTACCACTTATGGCTATCGCTCAACAGAGAGCCACTCAGGATCGAATTACCGAAAATCCAAACACCTTTCTTCCACATCCATGTACGGGCCTATTGTCAGGTCCAGGATTCAGGGGAATTTTTGGGAAAACGGCACACCGATCGCAGCTGACACTCGCTACTGCATGGGATACATCTGCCAGAAACGCCGATTCCCTCTTCATACATGTAGCAATTATTTCTCTTGGTTATATAAATACGCTACAATGGTAATTTCACATCCCCTTACAACTTGTCTATATATATATATATATGTATTTATAAGCAAGCAGACTATTTACACTTTCAATGGAAATCATTGATGGTGGGATAGGAGAGATAGATATGGAACGCGTACTGCGAGTGTCCTGTGGGAATTGAATAGTTTTCAAAGAATATAATCCTCAACGTTATGAATAATTAGTGATATAATGAGTCGAGTGTTGGACAGACCTGCAATGTCTCACCAAAAAACAAAGGGTCCGGACAAAAACAGAAAAATGGCCGCTCACACGAGCAAACTGTTCTCAACCCACAGGAACCGTGGCGTCGCTCGATTCTATTAATAGCAGAAATGCTTCGATTTATTTCAACGTTTCTTCCTCTCTTCGACGAAATTCGCCCAATTATTTTTCAAACGACCATTTAGCAAATTACGGCTTCCGCAGCATTCGTGTATCTCTTTGCTCGTCGATTTTGAACAAACCAACTGAATCGTTCAATCGCGATACGACAGCTCGTTAAGAACGGACAATTATAATTCACGCGAAAAAGATTAACGTGTTCTCTCGAAAAATACAGATATATTCTGATGAATTTTATAGGACGCGTATACCATATTGTGGTGAAAAGAGGAAAGAAGCAATAATTGTTATGTTGTCCACTCCGAGTCTTTACATAATTGGCAAAGAGTGTGAGAGGCGAAGGATCGAGTATCGATTAAAAAAGCAATATTTAATTTTCGTGGATATATAGGTAAGGCAGGGTCGAGAGATTGCGTAGCGCGGAGGCAGATTTTTGAGAACGATTTTCGGGTGTCGGGTTGCCCCGGTAACACAAAGGTTCTACCCTTCCATTGAAACGTCACTCTGGCACCTCGTCTTGCAGTACAGCATTTATTTTGCTCGCTTCATTCGTTCCTTTTTGTTTTAAATCTTGGGCAGACTTAAAGACGAGAGTACGACTCGAGCGAATTCTCTCTTTTAGGAGCAACGTACTCGAGAAAAAACGATCTTCGAGTCGATCGAGAGAATTCTCTAGGAAATATTAGTAGCTAGATTTTATTGCTCGCCCAAGCGGAAGTTGGCTGACTGAATCGTTCGTATACATATATGTGCAATGATGGGAACCTGTATAGCAGCGTTGGTAAGTAAAATATGACGGGAAATTATTGTCATTGAATTGGGGGGTTCGATCGCTGGATTCTTTTTTCATTTTTTCTTTAGATCGGTAGGCGTCTGGAGCGTCACGCTTTTTCGTTCCGTTTGAAGCTGGCAATCAAGCGGATTGCCTATCAACGCCTGTGAAGTGCGTACGCGAAGAATACACACTTTCCATACCGCGTTGCCCCTTAGTCGATCCTCCAACCCCTCTCTCTCTCTCTCTCTCTCTCTCGCTCTTGGATCTTGCCGCGCGCGCGTTTATCACTTACCGTACTCCCTATCACTCACGCACACCACCCACCCTATACATACCTCTATCTCGTTCCTCTATCCTCTTCCTCGGAGCGCTACGAAGCAACTCCTTTCTCCACCAATCTCACGCACAGTACCCTCCACTCTCGTTTCTCCCATCCGAAAGTGTCGACTTCGTCTTTCCAACGTATCTCGACAAACGATTCCACAAAACACTGTACAGTCGCGCTACCCTTATTCTTTCGCCCTACCCCTCGTTTCTTCTTCACAAAATTCACTTCCGTAATACTAGTATACACATTATACACCGCATTGAAGCTTCGTTCCATTTGTGAGAAAACTGCTGATTATACGGATCGCTCTGAAGGAAAAGTTTGATAAGGGTGGAATTGGAAAAATTAATGCAGGGGTGATTTTTTCGGAAGGAGTAGGGAAGGGGGGGGGGAAGAGAGAGAGAGAGGGGTGGGGGATAATAAAGAGAAGCATTGGGATGAAATGGTGGGCGTTTATTTGAAAACGAGTCCCTGCTTCTTCGGTCGTCCGATCAAACGTTGGGGCGTTCTGCTGGCTGAGTGTACGCGACTATATATAGCGACGCTTCTCGTGTGCACGATGATCCTTACGGCAGCCATGGACTCTTGCCGAGGAAACGCGCAAAGCGAAAAAAAAAAGTTTTCAAGCGCGCTCTCGCGCACCCACACCAGGAGGGGGTCGGGCGTCGAGCAAATAGGGTGCAGTAGGCGTAGGTCGATACTGATTAGTACTTCAAAGCGATTTTGCAGTTTTGCGAAACGAGATTGGCGGCAGAATTTGATAGCGCATTGGAAGGAAAAAAATTCCTCCCATTCCTTATCGTCGACGGCTTCACTTTTCGTCCTTGGAATTTATCGCGCGAATACCCTTCGGAGCTTGCGCGTACAGATGAGGTTTTCAATGATTTTCTCATCATACCTATATATACTCTCTGCTTGGATGAATAGGATTGGATATACTTTGGGGATTTTCTCTTTGGAAAGCGCGATCGTTTGAATTTCCATATCGCGCTTTCTTCCGAATTTCACTTATAAGCTGGGAGTTTGCGAGATCACGCGTCGCCGTAAGTGGCTTGCAATTCAAATTAGCCCGTTCGCGTTAAATTCGATATCGCGTCGCCCCCAGCATCGGCTCTGTGCCACTTCACGTGTGACTTGGCCACTCGACGAGCGACGGAAAAATCCCATTCGATGACGAACTCGAGCTCTAGTGCCATACACTCCTGAGAATCTCAGATTACATTATTCCCGAGCTCCATAACGGTAAGCCTAATTCCTTATTAATCACTTGCCGGCAAGTGCATGCAAATTCCATTTCTCCAGTAATTCCATACTAAATTATTATGTTGACTTTGAAATGTTTACCGTGTATGCTTAATGGTCCTCGAGTGTTGTGAAAATCGAGCAAAAGCCCTTCCCCCTATACCTCGTTTCAGCTGCAAAAACCAAAGGGCGAGCCTCTCTTTAATTGATCTGTATCGCGGGCAAAAATATATATTGCAAGCCTGAGAGCCGGTGTAGCCTGGGATTATGCAATCGCGAATGCAAATTAAATGAAATTAAACAGTTAATTAAACTACTGGAAGCCCGGAGAAGTTAATTGAGATTCTTGGGAGATTTGTCGCGCGGAATGTCTTAATTTAGTCCCTTAAGCGTCCTAACTCGCCTTAACAACTTAGAATAATTGGATAACACTGCCGAGGGTGGCAAAGCTACGAAAATTCTATCCCTTCGCAATAGCATATTTTTGTAAAATCTGCTGGAAATCTACTTGCCTTCCAAACTTAATGCCGACAATTTTCTCCTCTCCACGGAATCAGAGTGAAATTTTAATCATTCGCACAATAATTTGGAACTTTTCTTTCCCGCGCGCGCGCGCAATAAATTTTCCTTGTGTGTGAAATGGGAAACCCCCTTTCCCACCAGTCGAACTGGCATAATTTTCCTCGGTCAATCAGAAACGATTTCCTCTCATTACACTCTCGTCCCGGTGTCAATCATTTGACCCTCGTCGCCGTAGTCTCTCGCCTATTCGCCTAATCGCATAATCCGCTCCAACAAATCAATTCGGGACTAGTACCAAAAGCTTCGCATTATAGCCTAATACAGTTATCACGGCTTATAAGCGTATATCGCTCAAATTTTCTGGCAAATCGATGCCGAGCAATTGGACAAAGTTTATAATCGATGAAAAATTGCATTTTCATCTCTCAGCGAGGAATAATAAGGCGAGAGAAGAAAAATAAAGCAATGTAAGAGAGACCAACGTGTGTATATTAGATGTACAAAGATAATCAAGGTGATACGCTACGAAGGGAAATTATTGGTAGGCAAGTGTGGTATCGATCTAGTGAAAAAAGTCATGCGCGTTAAACCAAGTGTGCATGTAAACGTGTTGTTCTATATATGATAAGCATTTGCGCATTATTTTTAGAGCGCACATTAACTATCAATCCGCCTTTTCGTGCGAGGTACTCACCTCGTAAATTTTCACCCTTTGACACGCGACTAATACATCCCCAAGGGGGAGTTGGAGGCGGTCACGGCTTCCGTGGTGTTACTGTTGCCAGCGTCTCTCTGCTTTTACTGGTGGTAGTGACGGTGGGATGTGGTAGTGGTGGTGGTAGTAACCTACGTAGGTGTCTAACCCCTCGGGACCTGCGGGACGTTAATGAAATAACACGGGAATTAGTCTCGGACATTACCAGCAAACTATGTCCATTACCGTGCCTTGTGAAAGTACAGTGACGCCCGAAAGTTTGCCTGGGAAATGCAGCCGCTTGCTTTTGCAAACGCGCTGCTTCCACCAATCACGAATAGCAACCTCTTGCCTCTCCTTTATTCATCAAAGATTTTTATTTGCCGCTGGCTAACACGAAACTTGTAAAAACTCTAAGTGCGCTTGTAACGTGATCTCTTTAATTACCATAATTTTTCAAAAATTCTTCTCTGCCGGCAGAAACTTTCGGATCTTTCTTCTTTTTATAGTTTTTCTTTAAACCAAGGCCATTTATATCGATAAGAAGTACACGGAGAATTATAAGAATGTTTGAGATCGCTTGTAACTTAGTCTACTCAATTAACAACAATTTAAAATTAGTGTTTATATGTTTCAATAAAAAAGGTTGTACCTTTGCACCATTCAATCTATTCAAACGCAGATATATATATTTATAAAGAAATAAAATTACAACTAGGAGGACATCGTGAGCCAACAAGGAAATAATTCTTAGAAATTTTTCGAGAAGGTAGAGTTTTTTTGTTTTTACAGGGGCATGGAGAGAGGAGGGGGATATCATTGCACTCTCACAGACTGAGCATGTAGCACGAAGCAGCGTTAGTATGAGTGACATGCGTGTACGGGTTGAAGGAGTATGCGTGTACATGCATACGTTTGTACCGGGCTTTCAAGCGAACGTGCGTAAGTCGCTCAAATTGGTATGGATTTCCAGTCCAACACCTCGATTGTCCGGGTTGAAGAGTGCTTCGCGAGTATACATGAATTCACGCCTCGAACACACACGCGCCACCGTCGCCTGCTTACGTTTTCCCTCTCGCGCTTTTTTCTCCTTCCGCCTCCGTCTTCCTCACTCTCTATATCTCTCTCCCGTGCGAGAAACTCACACAACCTCGCAGCCTCCCTCACACCGACGAGCAGAGGAGCCTTGATTGCATATCGCTGAATGCCCTTCCATCCGTTCTCTCTAAGTAGCAGCTCATTCCGCGATGTCTACTCGCGACACGGAAAACGAAGCTGGCTGGCTTTTTCCCCACTCACCCTCCCCCCTCCCTACTCCTCTACACCAATTTACCTGGAAGCGCCGTTTACCACGAGTTTCTATCGGATACCCGCGCGAAGCACATTCACCGTCCTGAATCTCTCATCGTCGAGTTTCGTCTTTTCGAAAATGATCCCCCCCCCCCCCCCCCACCATGTTTCTCTTCCTCTCTCTCTCTTTATTTGAAATAAAATTACCAGCTGAATTCAGGGAGGTCTGCATGAATATCGACAAACGCGCAGCAGCTCTTTTGTCTCGCGGTTAACAGGAGCCATCGCAATTTTCCTCTCTTACGTGGGAGTTCGTTTAACAAAACCAACAGGATCTTTCTTTGGATCGCTTAAAGCGCGATAATAGCTCTATTAATGACATAATGTGGCACGCTCTTTATTCCGTCTCGTCGAAATGCGTTTCGCTCGGTTCGTCGAGTGTAACATCTTCATTTAGCTGGCGCAAACTGCTCCTCGCGTCGCGCGTATATGCCGCGTTTCTGTTTCTCGCTCGGAAAATGGTTTGTCCCCCCTCCCCCCCCCCCCCCTCTTAGGCCATTGGCAGAAGAATCGCTGCCAGGGTCGCCCCGCGCATTATATTCACTTATACTTTATTTATTCCACAACGCTTTGTACTCGTTATCTCTCGGCAAGTATCGCCACTCTTCGTACATATAGCTTAAAATGTTTCTACGAGGATGATTAATTTCTCAGAGAAGAACGTTTCGGTGATTCACGCGGCGAAATGTCAAGCGTCGATGGGAGATTAAAGTGCGAGGGGTGTGTCCGTGCAGCGATTAGCCAAATAATTGTTAGAACTCGAAGCAGCGATGACAATCGATCCGGACGCGACTCTTTGGAAGGGAAATGGCGCGTCTCTCTCTCTTATTCTGAATGAACGGACGGACGCGCGTTTCTGCCAAGACTGCGCCGTGGAAGGAGAAAGAAGCGGGAGGTGGGCTGCTGGGCTTTCAAGGAATAACCGCAAATCCTAGTATAATACTAATAGGGCCATAATAGGGTCAATAGGGCTTAGCCGCGCGACGACAATGAGATCTTGTCAAAATACACCGGTAACACGAGATCTAGGAAGTGGATTTTCTCTGAATAGGACCCTGTATGTCTCTCGCCACGGGTTCCACTGCGAGAGAGACTCGCGTATTATGGGGTTTTCAAAAAATCTGAAACCTTCCACCGGGTGCATGATTGAGGTTTAAGTTTCACGACAACGATTTCGGGGGATCGAGAAAGAATGCTGGATTCTTCGACACGCGCTCTCTCTCTCTCTTCGTCTCTCCTGCTCCATCCAATTCCAAGTGAACAGCCGAGCGTATACGTGCGTGACGCTCCGTAAGTGTGCGCGAGTTTCCTCCCTTTTTCCGCTCAATTTTCTTCCATTACGGAAACGCGCCGGTGGGCCGAGTTTTCACGATCGTGTCCCCTATCGAGTTACCAGCCACACACGTATATACATATATACGCGCCTATAACCGATCGATGTCATTATCCTATTTAGCTGGTAATTTCTCAAATCACGGACCAATCTCAAAGATTCATAACGACGCGGGATAAATAGGTGCGCGCGAGGGCTGCCCTTTTCTCCTCCCCGCGGTAATTAGCGTGAAGAGATTTTCCGAGATTGCTGGTTTCTTTGCGAGCGAGTTAAGCTTGTTAAGTTTTCCGTCGGCGGAGCGTACTTTTCTAGGTTAATTTATCAAACAAACGGGCAAGCTGGGTTTAGGCACCGGCAACCCCATTTTAAGACGTTGGCTCGTTAAAGTCGTTTTAGGGTGGAGTCGAGAACCGGCAGGGTTCTTTCGCCTTACCACCGGAGGAATCCGCTGCTTCTGCTTCCACCTCTTCTGTCACTACTACCATCGCGTATGTACCTTTGGCAACTATAAGAAAACGCCGTTGCTATTTAGCTTACGCATACTGAGAGAGTTTGGACGAAATGCGATCTTACCATCAACGAGTCCCTAAAACTTTCTTAGAAGCTGTGGAATCTTTTTCAACCCCTCTTTTTCAGCCCCCCTCTTCCAGTTACGGCAACGACTTTATTAGAAAGATGTGGCGTGGATTGAAGTCTCTTAATTCGTTGCAGAGTTATCCACCTCGAGTGGGTGAGATGGAAACATATATATATATATATATATATGTATAGTAGGGAGAGAGAGGGAGAGAGAGGTGGAAATGCTCTTTCCTTTTTCTTAGGGGATGAAAAGCGGCTTCTGGTTCGAATGGAAAAATGAAGCAAAGTCAGGATATACGATTCGTGTTCATATATGATGTAGCTGTGTGTAGTTTTCTACATGCGTGTGTGTCTCTGCTCATTTCAATGGTATAGGTGCAACGTGTTTCGCGAAGAACCAAAAAGCACGAGAGGAGGAGGAGGACCGGGGGTGTAATGACGTCAGCGGGGAACATCGCTAAAGGTCGCGCCTACGCGGAATACGCGATTAACGCCAGGCTTTTCCGGTATAGGTTGGGCAATTAACTGAAGGAATGGCGGAACTAACGAGTGAAACTTTGTGCACCGTACTCTCGTGGCCGCGTACCAGCCAAGGATCGCGAGCTTTGAAAATTGCCTTTAATTACGACACATCGTCGCCGCGCCATAATTCCGCTTCGTTATCAGAGGCCGACGAAACTTTTCAAATTACGAGAATTACGAATTTGTTCGACGCCGCGTTTAATCGGCCGGGCATTCGCTTTAATGGACTCACCCCTCTCTCCCCACCTTTCATCCCCCAACCATATACACATCCCTTTCGAGTGTGCTAAAAAAACAACTATGGAAAACTTATAAAATCGCACGTATTTATAAACTCGTCCGAGTATAATTCCCACGTATTTTTCTTTTGTTCTAGGATTTTCACAGTCGAAGGGTTCATTTTCCAACGCGAGTCCAGGTACGTTTCGCTCATAAATCAAATGTATACGTATATATGGATTTGTGGAAAATATCAGAGCTCGAGCTCAGTGGTTTTAACGTTGAAAGACAAAGGGATGGGAGGAGAGAGTCCGTTGGTAAATTGTACCAGTGCTTTTTGAGGTTATGAAATTTGAGTGGGTGGTGGGAGAGACGGTCGTAAAGAGCAGAGCTGCATTGATAATAAAACGATGTTACTGCAATCGACTTCTCGCGTAACGGGATATTCGAGTCTGCAGATGGGCAGGGAACGCGAGTTGTATTCTCTCCTGCGCGATGACGTCATGTGTAACGGAGGGCGAAAAAGACTCATTTCATATTCATACGCGGGATGATTCCGAGTTTTCCGAGCCATTAAGCTCGAATCGTCCGAGCCGCAAACTGATGTCGCTGCGAACAAGCAACGACAGGTTGAGAATGATCAGCGATGATGACCTGCGCGCTGCGAGGGTGAGCCACCAATGGTAAACGCAGTGTTTTATGATACGTATGCTATATCCTCGGCAAAAATCAATGCTTCGGAACGTCCTTTCGACCAATGACCCTCTCCACCTCATTGCGTCGCTCTCCATTAACCGAAAATTAACGAACGATCATTTGCGGATTGTTAATTCCCTCTTACAATAACAATAGCACCGAGCGACGCGCGTTTTTCTTCCTATATATATATATATATATATACCCGCGGTGAATGGATGATTATGGGACATTCTATACCCGCGTGTACCCGGAAAACCAGAGTAGGATATATAATATAGTACACTGCATGTGCACCTATATAGTATAGACTATATACAGGTATATAAACATAAGTAAATTGGAAGCATGGAAATTCAGGCAAATCGTTAAAATAGCGTCGTCTAGAATTCGCCGGTTGGCATCATTCGATATCCCACTTGGATCCATGACTCCAGTGTGGCTCTCGCACAGTCGTATTGGATTTCTTGTCAAAACATTTGGAAAAATCGTTGATGCCGGAGTACGCCTCTTTGCGTTTAAGCACTAATCGGTAACGGGAGCTCTTCTTCCCACGAAATTCGAATCCATGACCACGCCTGCTGACAATTTCCAAATTCATCCTCCTCCGCACCTCACCCTCGTCCGTCCGCTGATCGTTTTAAAAATACCTGCCGTATTTATTATCCTCGGGATGTAGAGGAAGCTGTCTCTCTCTCTCTCTCTCTCTCTCTCTGAGAGAGGAGACTGACAATCGTCGTTGTTTACAGGGAAATATTCGGTGCGTGGTTTAAAGGTAGCTATCCCGCGCAGCTGCGTTGATGGGACTGAAATTCGTTCCACGTGCAAATTACCATCGAGCTAGGGGCAAAGACGCGAGGTTTTTCCGGTAGAATTGGTTGTTTTAACAACTGCGCGACACTTTGAGGATCGAGCAAGGGCTATTGGAGATGGGAGGAAGAATCTCTGGAGGAAAGTGTGGGAGGTCGAAAGGGCAAGGGAGACAGACGACTTGGTATGAAGAGGGATGTCGGGGGAGGGGGAGGGGTGAGGGGTGAGAGGAAAATACGCGGTTTTCCAGAATACGCTTCTGAGGTACGATTCGCGCGCGTAATAGTCCAATTTGCCAGCAAAGGAAAATACCGGAGGATCCGAGTTGGAGTGAAAGGAAGCTCGCTGGCGTAGCCTGAAGGATCCCTCTGGCCCAGGGAAAGACGAGTGGAAAATTGGAAACGGGGGAAACACCGGTGCTTCCTCCCCTAGAAAACCACCCCTTTGCCTTCTTGCACCACCCACCCCACTGCGCCGGCGGCACAAAACCCAAGTGAAACGCTCGAGTCCGGCTTCGTTCTATGCGCGAGGCGCGAGTATTCTCCACTATATGTATATATATATTTATGTCGCTCTTAAACAGAAAATTACTGTACAGCTCCTCTCCCCTGCGCGTTATATCCTACCGTAATAAAGTCACTTATGCCACACTGCTGCATTTTCCACGAAATTCTCCTGTAACATAACGTTCGTGCAGCTATATAGCTCCCGCCCCTCCCCAAATTTTATTATCTCGTAATTCGATAATGAACCCATTACAATCCTTACAATTATCTCGCGTTACAGTACTGCATCATTCGATTAAATGCTCGTGTTATAACGCGGCGATATAATTCATGCAGCATTGCGGATGAATTCGATCCATCGGTGAATTAACGCGGCCTGTCAATATTGGGTTTTGCAGGAGAGTTTATCGCTGAGCTTTATACGCTTTGGCTTTTGTGACGGGCAAAGTCGCTCGATCGCCCGGCTCAATCTTGCCCTGTGAGTGTCTTTGAGCCGATATCCCCGTGTCGCGTCCGATCCAATCATCTCATTTCCTTGCGTATCGATTTCGCCGTTCGATAGCGAGATTTCCATGGTGAAAAGAGGCAAGTGAGGCAGTCCTTGCTGGGAGCTGGGGGACCAAGGCTGGACGAAATGGCGAACCGAGGAAGACGGAAGAAAAAGGATATAAAAAGCCGCCGGCGTCTCTAAATAGTTTAAGATCCTGCCGAGACCGTGTCCGCCGCTCCATAAAGAGAAAACAGAGGATCGTGGAAATGAATGGAAATGTGCTTTTCCTCGAGCTTCATCGAGGCTATAATTATCCTCCGCATTTATTTATCGAGTCTCGATTCTTTCGACAGTATTGAGGCAAACTGCTGGAGTCACTCGAAAATGTCTCGTCGCTATTCTGCATATATATATATATATATATATATATATATATAAAACACTGTATATTTCTATGGAGCTTCATTCAACTGGAAATTCGCGCAAATTCTCTTGACGTAATTACCAAGGCAGTGACTCCAATGACGCGCACTCTTGCTTTGTCTCTCCGTATGGCGCAGCTTCGTGGATGTACCACCACCAGAGATGTCGAGTCTGGAAGAATATATATCGTTGGTTGACTTTAACAAGCCGGTCGAAGCTCGTCTTTCATGAGAGTGCTGCCAAATTGTAGCCAAAGAGAAAAATATAAAAAGCTATTTAAAGCGTTGAAGGATAATGCAATTCGTGGCTTCTCGAGTGCTCGAGCTCTCGGGGAAAGATGCGAGCTTTCGCGAATACGCGCACGTGACACTTTTCAAACAGCCTTATATAGATTTTGAAGCCTCTTCCTCGGTATCGCCCTCGCGGTCCTTTCTCCTTGTTTCGACTCCCCCACCCCCTCCCCTTTCCTCACTACTTCTCATTCCTCTCTATTGGAACGATTGTACCTGTCAGTGCCTCGGGATGCGCGTGTGTTCCCATACATCACCCTTCATTCGAAAGACTCGACGAGTGGGTGGTCGTGGCAAGGGTAACATTGAAGGGAAAAGGAGAGGAGCTGCTTGGCAGTTGGATTGGGTGGAAAAGACATGGAGAAAGTAAGATAGAAGAGGGTGAGGGACGTATAGATAGAGAGAGAGAGAGAGAAACGTAGATACTCGTCGGGGGTTGTTTTGCCAGAGGAGGTGACAAAGATATTAATTAAGAATTAACACGCGTACCGAAACCGCCCTTAATTAGTAACAGTCATCGCCTGAAGCAACGGTCTGTCTGCAAAGACCTGTAATACTCCGGCGTTGTGACCGAGTATTACAATTAAAGAATACACGCAAACCTCGAATACTAATAAGTGATAATAGAGACATCAAAAAAAAAAAAAAAAAAGTAAAATGGAATATTATCCTAATGTTTGAAAGGAGTGCCAAACCGAGGATTCAAATTTTACATTCTGTTGTCGTACTAATTATTGAAGGAAAAAATCAGGATTCAATGGATGATGAGATGTTTGTAGTCAATTGTTAATGTTTCATGGATGATACGAAACGATAGTGAAGAAATTATTGGATCGAACAAGCTACAAAATCTCGCTGTGCTTTCTGCTAGGGCCAGTATTTGGACAGAGGGGGGATAAATGTACCCCGTAGCGTGATGCAAACGTGACGTCACACTTGAGGCCATTTTGGCTCAGCTGGTTGCGACAAAAGGCAATTGGAACGGGAGGACGCCATGTCCTGCGATATTATACTACAGTATATTCGAAGCAATCGTACAATGATCCACGTGTAACGTGTGTGTGTGTGTGTGTGTGTGCGAGAGAGAATAGGTACACATCAATACTTTGAAAGAGGAACGCAATATACGTGTATGAATCGTTTTATGCAGAAATTTCGAACCCTTTTGACTGGCAGTATTGGAGGCTTGCGTACTCGAAGAAAGGGAGGCGTGTTGTTGGGATACGAGGAAAGAATGAGAAAGAGAAAGAGGAAAAAGTGGGCTGAACCACTGAGGAAATATTTTGACATGGCTGGGCGTGGTGGTGGTGATGGTGGTGGTGGTGGTGGTAGCGCTGATCTGGATCTGGTACTGACACATTATTATTGCGAGAAAGACAGGAATTCGCAGTATATAGCAGCCAGTCAGTGGTGGTATATGGTTGAAGCTGATGCGTGTGCAACGCACACTCTTTGGTGCCAGGATGTGACGACGACGACGACGACGTGACGGTGCAGGGGCCAAAAAAACCTTCCATCCGCGGCCTCATTGGAGGTTTTGGTTTCCAGTCGCAGTGCTTTAAAGCGATACGCTCGTGCGTGATAAATATAAACGTCTGTAAAAGCATTTTCCAAGGCACGTACGTACGTGAAAAGAGGGACACGACACGGCGGAGTCGACTTTGCGCGATGGAATCGTGGAGGAACGAAGGTGCGAGGAGGATGGTGTCCTTTTTGCCCTTCCTTCTGACAGATACAGTGCCTACATTGTGAGTTTAGGCCCATTGTGCAGCAGCACCATGGGTATTGTTGAGCTTTCTCGAGTGCCGGAGATTCACACCTTTTCACCGGTGCGATTTTCCACGATGGGCGCGCGTTCCATTGAGCGGAAGAGGGCGACCTCGTGCGACAAAAAAATCCGGAGAATGAGACGGGAAGAGCGAGATGCCACTTGATTTTCTTCCCAGTCCTTTTCTCTCTAACATCCCGTGACACATTTCCCATTCCTACCTCCCTTCATATCCAATTAATACCAGACCTTATAGACCTTAAGAAACCCGCCAATCCCATTTCGCAATAAGAATTCTCCCAGGAAAATGGAATATAATGCTGCTTCTCAAAGTCTAATTACGAGGGAGTATTCAACTTATTTAGCGCATTGTTCCATGGTGAAGAATGAAATTTTGAAAGATCGCCAAGTCCCTTCGTTACTTCTCTTGAACGGAGAAACAATTAGTCTCTTGTAGATGACCTTGAGGGCTTGAATAATACAATGAGAAGTTTGTCGAATCGGTCGTTAAGTCTAGTCTACTCTCTCTCTCTCTCTCTCTCTCTCTCTCTCTGTCTCTTTTATTTCCTCTCCTTCTTCTTTCCTTATTTCCACTTTTGCCACCTTCCTTTATCTCTAATAAGAAGTATTGATCGAATAGCCGCCTACGAAATTTCATTTTAATTAACGATAAGTTTCGGTATCGCCGATGGAAAAGATCCTATTTATTCTACGATTGTTTTGCAATTATCCGGGAATTAATTGTGTGTCGAGTGGAAAGGAGCGTGACAGTTAATGTGGTACATCCTGATTTCTCTGCTCTATATTTAGGCTGACATGTGTAGACGTAACTTTGTCTGGCGCCAACAGACAAAATATGTGGTTCCAGCTTAGAAATATTGGGTTACTTCGAAAACAGTCTATAGTCAACACCTTGCTGAAAAGTTACATGTGTCTTCACAGTTCATTACGTTTGTAACTATGCTCTCTCTCTCTCTCTCTCTCTCGACCTTTTTCTCTCTTCAAAAGGCTCTTCAAGAACCAAGTATAAATGCGGAATTACGGGAAAGATCCATCGTTTCAGACTCTCTTCTCTTTCATTTAATAAACAAACGTACAATTTTTCCACTCTATTTTGACGTACTATTATTATACATATATATGTCTGACGCACAGCACTACTTGAACGTATAATAGCACACTATTCAGCAATGATCAATAACTTTCGTTAAATGAATTTCCTGGAACAAGGCGACTATAAATCTTATTGCTTCTAGCGAGTGTCTCTCTTTGTCTCTTCATTTCTGTCATTATTACAACTCTTCAACTAGCTACGAGCGTATTATGCAGAACAAGTGTTACTGCTTCTCGACAAATTTCCGCACTTTCACAGACGTAATAGCCCAGTAACTTTGCTTGCTCTAATTAACGCGCTGCTGACGGTCAATTCTTTCTCGCTGGTAATAATTGAAAACCGCAAAAATAAAGTCTCTTCGTATAATTACGCATTATACCCTTTTCCACTCTCAATTTCTACAGCTATAAGACATTTCTTTCTTTCCCTCTTCGTCGCACGATAAAGAAACGAAAATTCTGCAGGACCTCGTTACTGGACAATACGTATACGTTAATTTAAACAATTGTCGGTGCAATAAGAAAAAAAAGCAGCTAGTGAGGAGTGGGAGGGGAGGGAGCGAGTAAAAGTTTCGTAGAAAGACTTTGTTGAAGGATGAGTGGAGGAAGATGAGTAGGAGGAGTAGGAGTGTGGAAATTGCGAAAGGCTTTTGTCGCAGTGAAGCAGGGATTTTGGGTGTGCGAAGCGAGGGTAAATGGTCCTCGGGTTGCGGAAGCTTAGCGATCGCGGACGGTCCTTATGAATGCTGTAAATTTCTCCACGAGCTGGTGGTAATTTGGACGGTCATTGGCGTAAAGTCGATGCTTATTGTAAAGCCGGGTTGCCGCGGAGGATGAGCCTCGACAGTCTGGCAGTGAAAGGGTTAGGTGGGTGTGGGTGGGGGTGGGAGTGGGGGCGGTTGGCAGGACCAGAGAGGAGTTAATGGGGACAGACTGTAGAAGTGGCTATAGCCTAGAGCCGTGTTAGGGCCAGGGCCATTAAGCTTAATGACATAATGAAGTAAATGGCTGTGCATGCCATGCCATGCCAGGGACTATAGCTTATAACCGCCTCCCCCTCCACCCCCGCGCAATATACCGCATGCCAGGAATTCCTGACTTATGCCTGCACTGTCCGGTCCAAAGGGGTAACCCTCTCCCTCTCCCTGTCTGTCTTCTCTCTCAACCAGTCCGTATATTACGTAAGAGCCGCTATCAACTCTCTCTCTCTCTCTCTCTCTCTCTCTCTCTCTCTCCCTCTCTCCACCACTATACGTTGCGTCGCGCGCACGTGGTGAAAGGGAATTTATTTCGGGGATTGCCAAGGCACCCTGCCATCCAGTTCAGCAACCAACATCCCTCGTTCTCCTCCAGAAGATTCACTGCAAACCACCACTGCCCACCACCTACTCGACCCTTCAAAGATTCCAAAATGAAAGATAATTTTGTGCAAACTTCCAAAAGTGTTTGAACAAAATAAGAACTGTTTCATTGATAAAAAGAAACTGTGTATAGAAGTAGAATCGAGAGGTTTTTTCATTATATACCCATCAGTGGTTTTTAATGTCTATGGTTTTCATCGAGTAAGCTCGACGCTGGTATAGATTCTCGTGTCCTTGAAGACAGTGGTAGAAGGAACAGCTCGCTAGGTCTAATAGTAGGACAAAGTCCACGTGAGTAAGTCGACAAAAAACTGGCTGTTTTTAGGCAATCAACACTTAGGTCTTTGTCCCAGGCTGACATTTGAATGCATGGCCATCATAATATTCACACCATTCTTATTATAGGGACTTGTGTTCCCAAGATTGCCACCTTGACATGCAGAATGGACTCTGAGGAACGTAAAAACGCTTCTCTTGGATCGCGAGGTGCGAATTTCGTGGAAGGAGAAAGAAAAGGCGAGAATTCCAAGAAATTCAGACACTATTTTCTTCTTGGTTTTTTATTCATCTGGTCTCGGTCTGCAAACCCTTGAATCAATATAGTCTATATTGCGAGGTATATAATATAATAATAGCACGATGAGCAGGAAATTCTTGATTCCCGTAGCGAAGAATGCCCGTATATTTTAATCGACCCTTCGTTGAGATTTCTTCAAGTCCAATTGATTCTTGAAAATGTTATTCATTATTGTCATGCGGATGATCCAATTAGAGGATAGTTTTATAGCGCGTACTTGTCGTTGATGGAACGAGAGGAAAACGACGATTGGGATTTGGATTATGGTGAAAACGATGGGTTTTAAGAGGTTTATTAGCAAAGTGGGCAGAGTCGAATGAGAAGGAAGTTGCGTAGAGGCGCAAAATGTGCCAAGTGAATCGATGAGCTCTCGGGAGAGCGTTCGATCGAATCGACCAAATTAATTCTACCCTAAAAACATCGGCGAAGCATTAGCAACTTACCCTAAGCTGCTGTCGGTCCGTTACAAGTGTTTTACACGATGTTGCATGGTAGGAAAACTAGGGAGGGAAGGGTCCCTAATCTAGCGCGACATCCCGAGGGATGTATCCAGTCTTCGACTGCACTCGATACGCTCCATTCGCCCTTCCGACTATGTAAACCTTTGCATTATACCTTTCACGAGCTCGCTCGGCAATTCTCTCTTTATTTCGATTCGTCCTGATAAACAAATGCTCGCTCCTTCGATATAAATCCTTTGCATCGCTACTATCGCTAGCTATTTCAATTTTAACGCTGCATCGCCAATCCTTTACCGACGGCCCCAGATTAAACGCGATGAAAACAATTTTTATCGGTGCGCAAAAACCGCTGTAAAATATCGGAATAAAAAATTCCTATAGCTCTCGCGTTAGATCGATGGGAATACTCAATTTTATGGTAGATTATCGTTTGAAATCGGCCAGCGACGGTAGGTATACTTTTTGTAAAAAACGAGAAGGGATTGTTTGGGGAATGCAATTTCATGCAAACGGGTCACCGATGACCCATTAAAGTGCTAAATATCTCGCTACGTCGACCATAAAAAGGACTTTCGGCAAGACTTTGACCAATCTCATTTGTTAATTATTAATGGGTCGATTATGGGGAAAGGGAGACGGCATTATTGTCGCTTGGAAAAGAGCGAAGGAGGGGATTTTGACGAGGAGGAAAGTCAGGTTGTACGTATAATCCGACGCGGAGGCGAATCCTCTGGGGGAAGTTACGTCTTCGTTGGCGACGTTGTCGCAAGGACCGAAACAAATTTTCAATTACCCCGGTACAAAGGCCGCGAGTTTCTCGTTTTAAAGCGACTCCGCGGTGAGGTTCACGAGTAGGATGTGCCTGGGCTTGAAAAGATTTCCAAATTAAATTTGGGGATTAGTAGTAGGGCTTAATACGGCCAAGTGAAGTTGCAAGACGTCCCAGGGGTGTGCTACGTGCTACCTTCGCCCTGCCCCAGGGACTCTATACACACGGGCCACTGTGCAACGACGTGACGTGACGCGTCCTTGAACACCCACCCTCTCTCCGCCAGCCTTCTATTTACCCGCAGTAAACTTCAAAATCCTCTCTCAACCCCCCTCCCTCTCCTTCCGCTTATCCCAGTACTCCGCGCCATTCTAATTTCGATATACGACGCAGTTCCGTTCGATCGGACACCATTGAAAATGGTCAGCTACCCATTGTAGTCAACAAAAAATACATGTAAATGTTCCTTGGACCCATCGTCCCGCTTGAAGGCTTGCTTATGAGCTTGGGAATCCATTGTGAATGACTCGAGAGCTTACATCCAATTATACAATATAGTACATACATAAACTTTATAGTATTATTAACGGAGCAGCCAGCTGCTGGGGGGGGGGGGGGGGAGGGGGATGAAAATTGGAATGGTTTGAGGTATTTGAAAAATGAGCGTGGAATTGAAAGTTAATGAAGCGTGGTTAAGGAATAACTTGGGGAGGAAAGTCGAATTGCTGTGGTTGTTTTTTTGGCGGATTAGAATATCAATTATGGTGAATGGGGAAGAGGAAGGTTCGAGTCGCGGTTGGACTGCACAGAGTCGGCGTTGGCGTTGGCGTCGGCGTCGGCGTCGGCGTCGGCGTCGATGTCAGTGTCGGCGCGAGCAGTCTGGTCTGGCACAGGGCCTCGAGCTTAAAGCCTTAACAGCTACTAAAGCAAAAGCTCCTTCTATCTCGCTCTTAAGCACGGAAAACAAGCCGTGTTAGACGAAGGAGTATTTTGAGAGCCGCCATTGGCTATCCACGCTCCTTTATTGCCGGTTGCTTGGTAACCGGCCAGCCACCAACACAGGGATATCAGCCTACCCTACCCCATTACCAACCACGCACACCCTCGCTTCGAGCACAGGCACGAAACTCCACGACCAAACCGCCCCAATCTCTCTCTCTCTCTCTCTCTCTCTCTCTCTCTCTCCCTCTCTCCCTCTTCCTCTTCTCATCGCTTATACCCTCTCCTTTCCATCAGTTATCCACCCTGCTTTCTCATACGTCTCTCTCGTTACCTTTTTCCATATATATATATATATATATATATACGCTCCTTTCTCCATCTTTGCCCGATCCCTATCTTTTCCTCTTTCCTTCTCACTTCATTTCATCCCCATGCAGAACGTGCATGTAGGAAAAGCATTACGACTTCAGCATAGGCATCCTGAACCTTCACTATACATACGTAAAAATAGGAGAAACCGTGTGCGTGCGTCGTACAAATGTATTTAGCGACGAAACTACCACTGTTTTCTCTACAAGGGCACTTCAAACGTAAAGATGGAAAGAGAGAGAGAGAGAGAGAGAGAGAGAGAGTTTGCTTTCTCTCAGTCTTTTACTCGTTTCCGAGCGAGCTTCGGTATTTTTATGGACTAATGGGACATCCACTAGGTGACCTTTGTCAAGACTCCTACGCTATAGTCATCCCCCTTTACCATTTATGATATTTCCTACAAAACTGAGCTTCGGTTTGAGAAATTTCCTATTAGCGAGAAGACAGTACTATTCGCACGGGATCGAGGGTGTGAAAATAGCATTTCGCAACCGTTATTATTTATGGAGTATATTCCGTGGAAGCCCTCGAACATTTAATTGGTAAGGAGCGTGTTCTTGAATTTATTGGCAGAGTCGGGGGGTGAGGGACCAGAATATGGCGAATGATTCGAGGGTCCTCGCGAGAGAATTTTATAAATAATAATAATAATAATAATACATGTGTGTGTAGGAGTTTGATGTCGGCTCGTAATAAGCAATAATAGCTCCAATTTATTGATAGGGAAGGAAGGAAGGAAGGAATAAATATGTCGGGCAATAGAGAGCAATACACGCGCGAGTCCGGGCATGCCAGAGACATTATGAAGCCTCGAGGGAGGTCGCGACATTCCAGGATATTCGAGGGACTCTTGCCGGATTAGATCCAGGACGAATTAGACGATCGGAATTCCAGCTAACGCTCCATACATTAGATCGGCTCAGCATCCTACTTCTCTCTTAATAGCTAACTGGATTTGATTAATCGATTCGGTTACGGGCTCCTACTTAGGTATCCTACCGCTTGCTGCTCCGAGTAATATCGATCACTTTCATGCTACCGGCCATTTACCATGGAAACGAAAACAACTCAAGATAAAATACGATGTTTTTCCACAAGGAGCTATTATCCCAACTCTTTCCCCCCTCCTTCTCCAACTACAAAAGCGCATCTTCATTCACGATTCCGATAAAACGACGTCAATGAAAAATTGACGCGTTCCAGTATTTTCCTCGTATACGTCCCCTCCCCTTCTATTCTCTTTCACTTTAATTAATCGCTTTGGCGTTTTATCGGATATTTCTAAAATAGGAGCATACGTATTTCTCCTCCTTTCTCGGTTTTGTGGCGTTTCATAAAAGTCGAGGGTTTTATTATGGCATATATATATACTCTCTTTTGCCACGCATCGATAATAAGGCACGAGGTGGGTTTGGCTCTCTGCTGCGCTTTCGTTTTTCGCGCCTGATTTTTCGCGTTCGTTATTCTCACGTGGTTCTCGACTCGTAAAGCGATCGGTTCGATAGCACCGAGTTAAATAAGCGCACTTAAAAATCCGGATGGAGGAGGCAGCGAGAAAAAACAGGGGAATTAAAGAGGCCTCTTTAGAAGTCTTGAAAACAATGCGCACCTAGTATATGGCGGTCGCCGTTAACTTTTGTACACACACACACACACACATACATCTAGACATAATACATTCGCCCTGGAAATGTTTATTTTCACTCCCTCCACCCTCTTCCGTTTCACCCATTTTTATTCGTTCCTGCTTTTCACGGAACTGCATTTCCTTCTTCCTCGTCCAGTTTTCCATTAACTCGCTCTCATTTCATCCTCCTCCTCCTCCTCCTCCTCCTCCTTTTTCATCCACGTTAATGGCCCCCTCCCGACCATCTTAGCTCACGGTATAATTGAAAAAAAATGTTTAGAATGTTTCGTGCGACGTTTTTAAGCAAACATCGCTCGCTACCCATTAGCCTCTCCCCGAGCTTCTTAATCTCTCGGCGCGCATAGCACGGTACGCTTTGCTAGCTTTGGAAATTACATGAGTAATAGGCTTACTTGAGTGTCGCTAACTAAAAGGGAAAAAATACAAAGTTGAATAAAAAAAAGAGCGCTGGAAAAATGCCGCGCAGTAGAGAAGGAGAATGAGACGTGCATGTGCATGGTGTTTTAAATACAACGCACGCTACTTCCATACTGCCATATGTTACCAGTCCTATGCTGGTTTATCTAAGAAGCCTGTAAAACTTTTAACGTTATGCTGTTTTTTGCTTCCATATACGTACATTTAGTGTATCTTTCGCGTAGAGAGTTCATCAAGACCGACGGACGATACGTCGGGTTTAGATAAAAAGAACGACGAAAGGTCATTTGGCCAATATGGTGTAGCATATATGTATATATAATGTAGAGAAACAGAATTAGGAAGAATGGATATTCGTGAGGCGAGAATTTAACGGATTACGACGACAAAGTCCAATTAGTTGTGGAGCGTATAATTAGAAGTAAGCTGTTATAATTAATAGGTAATTAGCTAGGTATGGTGAGACGCGTGTAGAAGAGGGGAGAGGGGAGGGGAGCGAGAGAAGGGCAGTAGCAGGAGAGTAGTAACGAGAGTTAGCCTCGGGGAAGGGCTTCAACTCATTGTACGAACCTGCCACGCTTCTCGCTCGTTAATTTGAAATTAATTCATAATTGATAATTATTTTCGGACACCACGCGAATCCTGTTGAGCTTCGTGTCTACCTACAGCTTTGTGCTTTTATATATATATATATATATATATATTTAGTAGTCTCTCTTTCTCTCTCTCTCTCTCTCTCCTTTTCTCTCAACGCGTACGCTTCGGCTCCCCCCATTCTGGAAAATTACCGTATATATACGTACTACCATGCAAACGCTTGTTATTAGCGAGTGCCCGGAAATTTCGTCCATTCGAACGAAAACGGTCGAGCGCGGTCGCTTCGACGCTCCCTAATTGGGGAGCGAGGATTTTCCAGATGAAAATCCGCGCATAACGCCACGCAGAACTAGCTTTCTGACATTTTCCACTATTTTCCTTGTTTTTTTTTTTTTTTTACAAGCACTCCCCACAAATGATAATTGGTCGAAAGACAAAAATACTGAACGGATTTTGTTCGAGATCGATTCTTTTTTGTTTTATAATTAACAAAAATTATAGATATATTATACCAATGCACTTTGTTTGCAAGGAAAATTCTGCTTAATCGAAACTGCTGGCTTCTATAGAAATATTCAACTCCGGCTTTAATTTTATTTATAATCGGTTAACTATTTTAGGCTTAAGTGTGTTTGTATCAATCTAATTTTTACTATCCCTCTTCAAACCTTTTAACGGTATTTTTTCTTGTTAAACAAATTTTGAAAATTATTTGTGGTATATCAATTTTTAGCATTGTGGCTTACAATTATTCTATGATTAGAATTACAAAATTCCACATTGTTCATTTCACATATAGCGGGTAATTTACTTAATTTACGTCAAAACTAGTAAGAACCCGGAAAAATTTTAAAACAAAACAAAATACTAATTCTAGAAGAAAGTAGATAAATTATCCACTCTAATTTGGAATATTTGTTGTATATTTATAATACATTATAAAATCTAAAATTCTTCAGATTTCCAGTATTTAAACTGTTTTTTCAGAAAAGTTTAAAAAATGATATGTTGTAATACCATATATTCATATAAAATTCGTGAAAAGAAGAACTGATTGATGAGGTACCACGATAAAGTGAAACCAATATGTTTTACTTAATCTACTTATAACAACTACCACAATTTATATAAAACTTGTATAACTTAGATAATTTGGTGCCTAAAAAGTAACTAATATGCATAGTAAATGTCAAACATGATTAGAAATGTGGTGATATTAAAACGAAAGAGGTGGGACGTATTCATCCCACTGCTCCTATATAAGGCTTGGTTAATATATCGAATTTATGTCGAACATGATTTTGCAAAATAGCGTGACTATAGGGTTATTATGCAAACGAGAGGTTAAGACAGCTTCAATTTAGAGACGCCTATTAGTACATTATTAGAAGAAGCATAAAATATCATTGCTAATAAACTTTTTTCAAAATTCTGAGATACTTATCATCCATAAAAATATAGTAACATTATCTTTAAGTTTTTTTTACAATTCTAAAAAAGAAAAAAAGCATCTCGACAAGAATTTCGTATCTATGAATATTGCTCATGTTGGGATGCATGAGAATCATTAATATCCAAAATCGAGTTGATAGAAGAGCTTTTTGAATTTTTGCAGAAAACAGTGTATATCTCTGGCGAAAAAATTATATTCATTGGCAAATCGTATATAATAGGTAACCTGATACGAATTGTATACGTATCGTTTTAACACAGCGTGTATAATTATCAATTACAGCAGCTGCCCTAAAATAATGAGCTTCAAATTCTATGAAACGTAAGAGCTTTCTAGTTGTATATATATAATATTTCACTACGCGTAATTTTTTCCAAGTAGCTGAAAGTAATGTTTCTCAGAATATCTGGGGAAATTTTTAAAAGAGCAAGCACCACGGTGGAAGTGAAATCACAAATCAATGGTCGTAAATTAATGGATGTTATTCTCTCATTGATCTAGGTGTCGGGCACAATATCGAATCTGGGAAAGACTTCACGGTCGACGGTCTCTCGGGTTTCAGTAAAAAGAAGAAGAAGAAGCGTCGTCATAGGTGAGTCTCTTAAGTTACCGCTAATTCCAATAGAATAATCCTAGAAAATTCTAATTTGTCGCCTCGATTCAATTATTGCACATTTTTCAGCAATTGATATTTTATTCGGCATGACAAGGGTAGAGCGATTACCGAGCAATCGAGTTTTACGCTGATTTAAACAATGGCTTTTTAGAAGGGAAGGGAAAGAGCAGGGACTATTTAGTGAAAGAGACAATTTTATGCTTTTGGTCGGTGCCTTTGCACGATTTTTCAATCCTTCGAGTGCAATCGATTTGAATTTTTGTTCGACGGACAGTTTGTAGTCGACACTCTAGAACGGCCATCCAGTTGTGAGCGCAATCAGTGGGCTCCGATAATTGCACGTCGGTGTGACGAATCGACCGGAAAATAGCACGTCAAAAATTAAAATTGCCCGTTTCAAAGCGTTTTCATCGTCGTTTCAAAATACCAAGAATAATGGAACTACGAAAGATAGGCTGATTGCATGGTCTCGCCTGTAAAATTCAATGATTCATTAACGCACAGTATAATTGTCATCCCTGCGAACCATCAAATACACTGTAGCTATCGTATCTGAGAATATATAGGGATGTAATATCAATAGAACGGTTGATAATGATAATAATAACAATCTACAGTCGCAGAAAGATAGGCAAAGTATCGTGAAAGAGGAACTGGACTCGTGGGCGGGCGGGCGTATTAGGACGCTTTGGGTGAAATTAGTAGAAACGGTAGTCAATTTTCACACGTCCGTCCTAACAAGGCGATGATCGTCTGGAAAATGACTTTGGATTTCGGAGCATTCGTACGGCCACTATAGTAGATGCCAGCTCATTCACTGCATAACCAGCAATTTGCCGAATGGCACGACTAATTGGACGTCTTCCCGTGAAATTTCCTTTGGAGCTATATAATCTACGCTTCCTGTATATATCCGGCTGATATGCGAGTCCTGTCATTTCCACCATTTCCGCCGACAGACGCGAAAAAAAAGAAACAAACGTATACGCCATTAATTTCCATCCGTGTCATCGTCATAAATTTTTGATTAGCCAGAAAAAAATGGTTGCACCGTTCTCGAGAAAATAGACGAAAAATGGATACAGGAATTATTTGTCATGAGCGTCAGAGGCGTCATGAAAATGGCCGGTTTGAAAGGAGATTTGTCGGGACGACGCTGAGAGCAGGTTTTAGCAGCGTAGAATAATCAATAAGAGTGAAAGAAGCATATTTAGTCGAAGTGTAGGGTAGATTTAGAGGAAAATCTGTAATGGCATATAACTAGGTTCATGTGGTTGTTGCTCCAGGACGATCTTCACGTCACAGCAGCTGGAGGAGCTGGAGGCAGCTTTCAAGGAGGCCCATTATCCTGACGTCTACGCACGCGAAATGCTTAGCCTAAGGACCGATCTACCCGAAGACAGGATACAGGTGAGCTAAGATCAAAAGCTTAACGAAATTCGACCTCGGTCGATTCCCTCATCAAGACTCGATTACCCCATTTCGTTGCGATCCTTGGCGACTCTGGCGCCTCCAATTATATACCCACCGAAGGAAACTTTTTCACCTCGACTTTGTGACTTCCCATCATAGCCAATGATAACGAGGGTCAATGCCATCCAACCCACCAAACCTGGCGATTCTACGTCCAAATTCTGATACTATATATATATATATATATATAGTTATATTATACAATGAGGATAAGATAAATATAAATGAAACAAAAAGTTCTTCCCGTTCTCGAGTTTAGTTGGCACGATCGACGAGTCAGGCCAGGTTTCAGGATATAATGGAACCGGAAGAAAATCCACCCCCTCTCGTCCTATCTCTATTTTAGTCTTTTATCAATGAAAGTTGAAGAAATAATAAAAGGGATTGAGCGGTGAAACTCGAAGTGATAAAAGTTTCTCAACTTTGCTGTGTATGGTGATAAAATAGAGAATATTGTGGTAGATTTGCAGCTCTACGCATGGGGGAGGTATGTTAGTGTAAGTGCCGGGAGGGTGAAATAGTGTAGGTTTGCAGAGTGCACGTATACTATATACCAGTAGGTGATTATATTTTGATATAATTCGAGGAACGAGAGGGTGGCTTGCGAGAGGGTGGGAAAGATCGGGTAGGGGGTGACGGGGTGGGTAGAGTGGTGCACGGTTGGGCCACGGGGATGTTGAAACTCTGCAGCTTGAAGCGTGCAGGCGCACACGAGGAGAGAGAGAGGGTGCGTGGAAGGGGGTGAAAGTGCTAGGGGAGAGGGAGAACGAACGAGTTAGTGAGGAAGGGAGGTAGATTGTGAGGAAGCGAGAGAGAGAGAGAGAGAGAGAGAGAGATTGTGCCGCGAGAGAACGACAAAGCGGCCATTGCAGGATGGGTGCGGTCCCGCGAGCCAATCAGAGCGGCCTGCCGCGACTGGCCGGCCAATCAGGGCGCGCCTTCCACCGTCTTTTGTTTCTAAGTTCGCGCGCGCGAGGGGACACAATATAACGAGCGCGAGACGAGGAGAAGGGACTGGCAATCGTTAACGGGAATATTTTTGCGTGGGAGCTGCCTTTCTCTAATTTCCTCCACCCTCGCTTTCCTCTCCCCCCCTCTCTCTCTCTCTTTCTCACCCCCTTTCCCTCCTTATCTTTCTTCTTTTTCTATTTGTCTATCTGTCTACGTTCATCAGTCCCTTGCTCCGTTTCTGCCTGTATACTGGAGACGCCCCCTCTAATTTTCTCCTAATTCTCTCTCGAATCTCTCACTCACTGAACCACCCCTCAATCTTTTCAATCACCCTCTCTCTCTCTCTCTCTCTCTCTCTCTCTACTCGTTTACGTGTACAAGATAAATAAGCATAACCAAATTAATTAGAGCTACTTTGCATTAACAAAATCCCAAAGCAGTAATAACGATAAAATACTCCGACCTCTTAAAATTTTTCCATTCAACAGAAATTCTACTGAAATCATTTTTTAAGTAGGAAAGTTTCTCTTAGAATTTTTCCTCTATATTATCATCAATCGAAACTGAGGAATAATGAGTCGATGCGCCAAGTTAAAAGTGAGGCACGAAAAAAACAGAAATGCGTTACGATCGAAGCGCCTAATCGCTCAAGTATTTTCATTGTAAGCATCGTTGATGATTTTAACACCGAAAAGCGAACCGAACGAGCCAGCCGGAAAGCCGGTTTCCGCTGCGAAAGAAAATTACCTTCTTCAACCATTTGACAGCAGGCTGCCTGACTGTTAGGTCGAAAGTGTGAGCTGTTATTACTTGATTAAATCATTGGATCGAGCTCGGACGGTTTGCCTGTCGTACATATTATAAATTAATTAGTCATGCTCCTTTTCCATTCTCAACACGAGTATAGTCTTAAAAATAGTACAAGGACAACGGAGAAAATTTGCAGCGTGTGGGAAATGGGGGGAAGGGGGGGGGGAGTCAAGATGAGAATCGAAACGATCCAAATTACATGGTTTTAAATCATACTCGATTATACGGGGGATAGAATGTTTGACGCGTAAGCTGTACACGAAGGGAAAGCTGATAGAAATGATTACTGGACGACGAGTCGTTATCACGATCGCTTTCACAGCGGCAATCGAGGCTGCGACTGATTGGTTCGAGAATCGCCCACAAACGGACGTAATTTCGGTGGTCGGACGGTTATTGCTTCTTAGAGGGGCGCGAAAATTACACCCTGTCTTGCCACACACACGCACACACACGCGCGAGTCCATTCGATAGGATCGATACGCTGCAAGGGACCCACTACACCTCTCTCGCAATGACTCGGACAAAATTATATCCACCTATCGCTATAGAATTATTATTAAATTAGACGTTCGATTCACGCATCACTGCCCTCTCAGCACCCTCGCCTGGTAATTCCCAGCTTTCCGAAACAACAATGATTTTCTCATTTCAAGACCATCCTCCCTCTCATATTAAAATGGAAAACGATTGGTCGAATAGCGCTGGCGAACATGCAGAGAAGGACTACTACCCTATTGCTATATATATTGCATGTACATACATGCACACAGAGAAAGAATGTTTAGCCGGTTAATGAAAGATAACGCGCGTATCGACTTTCTGGCGAGTAAGAAAAATACGGGCGGAGAGGATCCGTGGGATAAAACGGCCCATTAGCGAAGAATTTTGACGTGGCTGTGGCACAATCGCAGCAGCTCATCCGTCTGCGGTACGACGCATGGGGCAAAGGGGAAGAAGGAAAGGAAAGGAAAGCGTTCGAGTCGAGGAGAAAAAAATTGACTTGAAGTAGCAGCGAACGCCTTACGAGACGCAAGTCATCGACGTAGCTCTCGAGGGTTCTCAGCCGGGTTCCGCGTGAGTTACTTGACAAAGGTTTCTTGGAAGGAAGGCCCCTTCCTGACAACAGGGCCCCATTGTCAGGCCCCGTTCAAGTTGTAGGCGCCATTGAGGATTCGTTAAAATAGTATGCCAGGTAAAAATCCCCCCCCCCCCCCCTCCAGCTTCTTCTACTCGATCGACGTTTCCTTCGCCAATTCGCGCAGTCATCCCGACATTATCCTCTAATTATCAATTAATTCATTCTTCCTAATCGCCCAATTTCTACCATACATAAACTCTTTCTCGGAACGAACCGGCACCATGCTGCAAACTCGCTATTTCAACTTTGGCATTTCCTCGAAAATCTTATAAAAAGTTTGAGGTAAAAATGAATTTTAGATGTACTGCGCTATATACATTGCACGAGACTCGTACGCTACTCTAGTGCATGAATCCGTACGGAGCAATGCACCCCTGGTTCTCTAGCGTATATAAAATGGCGCTGGCGTAAACGCTTGGCACTTCCGGAATACGACGAGCGCCCGTAAACCGACACTCGTAAACCGGATAAGAGGCTCCTTGCAATTCGATCCACTATTACTATATATACCTTCCACCTTCCACCGCGTCCATTTTCCGAATTGCCCGAATTATTATATCCATTAAAACGATCTTACCACTGCAAGATTCGCTTGAATTGGCCCGTTCGATAGTGGCATATATATATATATATATATTCGTTGTAATAATAATTCCTCTCTACAGCAACGCGTTAGAATGGACGACAGGTTAGGAGAAAGCAGCTTTTACGAGGAGAACTTTTCGGTATAAGTGGAGTTTTCGTTGCCATAAAGGGGAATCGCGAGTATCAGTTTTGTGGAAAGATTTGACGTGACATATTTGCGGAGGAATAAATTGTGGTTTGGGAGAGCCTGGAGTGCTTCGGTCTGGCGAGGATAAGTTTGTGGGTTTAACGGCGCCACGTAGCGAAGTGCATGGAATGCATGAAGCAAGCAGAGATCGGTGGATCCGGAGTCTTGTTGCTGGTCGTTTCGAGCGATAAGGAATAATAAAAAGAGGAAGGAGGGAGGGAGGGATCGAAGTGGGATATAATCTCGCAGGAAAAAGGTAACGAGGAAGCGAGTCACGTTCCTCGAACCTCGTAGCGGCCATTGCTGCTCTCTCGCAGCTATTTCGTTGCTTCTCTTTCTCCACTTCCGTTTCCTCCAAGGTCCTTTCCGCTCGTCCTGCTCGACTGCTAAACTCGCCAAGGAGCCCGCCTAAGGAAGGGTAATGGCGCGGAAACGACTCAAATGACCCGCGAATTTTCACTCGCCAGACGAGACTCGACCTTCTCTCTTGTTTATGTTTAGTAGGCCCCCAACCATCGTAAGTCCTCCAGAAATTATGCCTCGATATTACCATTGGTACGGCGAATTTATGGTAATTTCCTACTCCATCCCACCCCTCCCCCCTCTCTCCTTCCTCTACTAAAAAATTACTTTTCTTCTCCTCGTTCGCTCGACAGTGTCCCGATTATCCAGCCAAAAGCTGCGCAGTTCCGCGGTTGCCAACCATCCACCTAATGGACCAACTATTCGCAACTGCTCTACCTGTTAATGACTCTAATCGCTCCTAATTAACGGACTCTCCAATCCACCCCCTCCAACAATCTTCGCTTAATCGTTGGAAAAACTTGCCAGATTTCGCGCAGTCCTTGGTATACAGAGCCTAATCTCTCTCTCTCTCTCTCTCTCTCTCTTTCTCTCTCTCTCTCTTTCTCTCTCTCTCTCTCTCTCTCTCTCTCTCTCTCTCTCTCTCTCTCTCTCTGTATTAGTGACTTTTACGATAGACTTTTTGTTATCATATTCGAAAAAGGTAGCCGTCGATAATATTATGCGAGTCGCAAATGTGCGAGAGTGATTATCTTAATTTCTTTTTTAAGACCTGCTTTAATATTTTGTGTCCTATTGTTAGCATATAATAACATACATTTCAGTAAGATTAAAATTCATTTTAGGTTATTTTAACGAGAAAAACAATGATTTATCCTAAGAACTTGATTCGTGCCAACTTGAGTAGTGTGGATAGACAAGAGAATTTTCAGGAGGATCGGACTATACGTCACCTGTTTTACCAATATTTGCCTAATCATTGGACAATCTTAGAGGACTTCGAGCAGCTGTTCTAGATCCTAATACAATAGTATATCCATAGTGATCGAATTTTGAAATAATGAGTCGTGGTTACTGTTTCAATTGTAAAAAACAATCGTCAAGATTGTGTATAGATACCAAAATGGCGCGGATGTTAATTTTAACGAGAAAATAGAAAGAGCGACCCTTCTAAGTCATTATTTGCAAAATTCTATTTACGAAATCAAGAAAAAATATAAATTAGAAAACAGACGCGAAAAATTTGCAGTATATAATACGATGTGAGATTAATTAGTAGCAATCCGAATATACAGCAGATGAGAAGGAGGATTGAAGGAGAAAGCGTCTTATTCAATGGGGAAAACGTCACCTATATATTAGTATATACGCTATGTTTAATAATTGACTCTAATCGCTTCTAAATAACAAACTATCAAAATATATACCACGACAATGTCCAATTAATCATTGAAAAAACTTGTCAGACTCTGCTAAAGTTGATCGAGATCCTTTACATTGTGTATTTATAGCGAATGTTATTTCAATTGGAAGAATCGATTGTCGAGGATTACAGGTACCGAAATGGCGAGAGTGTTTATTTTAACGAGAAAGAAGAATGATTGCCCCTCTGAGTTATTTTCTGAAAAATTAGATTTCTTGGAGAGAGCGCGGTTTGTGGTGCTGAGAAAGAGCTGAAGAGGTGGGGCAAAGTATGACAGGTGGATATCATCGGTAAGGAGCTTCGAAGGACTCGAGAAGAAGAGAGAGTGGGGAAAAAAGGATAAAGCGCCACGCTATATACAAGTGTTTACACGCTCGAAAGACGCGACTAACGCTGTGTAAACACGGTCCAGCCCTGAAATTAGCCGTACTCGGCCGAGTAAAATAAATATTTTCTCATCGAGCCATCATCGTTATGGGATTATGGAAATCTCTAATGCCGGTGAGAGAATTATGGCATCTCAATGCGATCGGTCAGCATCGCATTCTCACACTGTACTCGCAACTACCCCCACTTTCACTCCCCGAACAATGCACAATCAATTTGCACCTGCGATTTCCATATTTAATTTCACCCTCGATGCTGAAGAAGCAACCAACTTTTTCCATCAAAGAGAAAAAAGAAGAAGAACAGTCTGAATCTCCGGAATAATTCTTGGGAGACGTATTACACGATGAGTCGAATGGAAAATAAAAAGATTAATCGCCCGATGGATATCGGGTAATTTTACCGAGTCGAGCGAGAATTTTCGGCGTTGGTAGCCGCTCGATTATTGATTTTGTCTTTTGGCTGGCTGGCAGATAGCGCCAGCACGCACGCGGAAAACACGCTGTCTCAAGCTCTCGCGTTCCACGCACCTATACACACACACACACACACAAACAAACACATGTGCACACGCTTCTCTCTGTCTTTCCATGTGTGCAGGATTTAGAAGAGCACGCGCATTCGGTGCCGAGGGGCTTACACGAAGGCATTAAACACTTGAATTTGACGTAGAAAGGGACACACAATCGGAAAGTCGAAAAGACGTCGCATTCGCAAAATTGATTACGTTCAAAATCCAACTAGCCGCGTCGCGTTTTCGTTTCGCTCAGCCAAAGTCGAGCTCAGCGACCTTTGTGACTGACGTCGAGAGTATTTCACAAAAATATAACTCGCTGAGAGACCTACTGTTTGTTTTCTTCCACCTCGCCCCACCCCTCCTCTATCTCTCTGGTAAAGGACTACAGTCCATCATAAACATAAACAACTTTATCCTTCGGGAATCCTCTGGACGAGATAACAATTCACAATATAGAGTCACGAGAGAATATTGATGGAACAAGGTTATGTGTTTGCATTATCGGGAAGAATCGTTTACCAGGAATCAATTGGCGATGAGAGAAGACCAGTGCCATGCAGAAATCAAATTAAAATCGAATTAGAAGATTTCCGCGAGTGATTCAGTGGGAAACGATTGTTGTATGGGGGTAGGATAATCTTGTCTGATGAAGGAGGCATCGTTCGCACATAAAGAGCGTGGAGCATCGGGCTTTCGCGCCCCTCGATGGAAAGACTGAGGAGGCCATAATGGGGTTGCGGTAGCCGGTGGCATCGCTGTAGCGCGTCTGCCTCATGAATTTTCTATCGCGCGCGCCTCGTCGAAATGATTAAATGATTCTTCCTTCGAAATCCACCCCTTTTGACTTTTGCTCGGTCCTGTGCACAGTCACCAACCCCCCAACATATATTTATATTAAACTCTCTCCTTCTTATAATCCTATCATTAGGAGAGCATCAACGTACCCGTCAAATCCCAGCTAGACCTTGACCAATATTAAATTAGCCCTTCATCAATCGTCTCTCGACTGTCCTGTGTATATTACTATCATTAAAAATTCACATGGGAACATTCTACCTGAACTGCAAATAATTCATTTTCTATATACAAAAATGAGAATATTTTATATATTAATTCATATTTATTAGTATATTTGTCATCACCCCCTCCCAACCCCCCTCTTCCCCTCCCCAATCTTTCACGGCAAATGCGAATGCGTCGCAGACGGATAAGCGTAGAGAATCAAAGTGAATTACTCTCGACGACGAGATGAGATTATTTCGAGTAAGGGAAGCGAAGATACATTTGGATATAATTCCTTGGTGATTTTCGTGAGAGGCTGGTCGCCGCTCGTAAAACTGCCGGCAAACAAAGCGATCAATTCCGCCTGGTCGCGTTCCACCCCAAAAATTGACCAATAATGCACATCGAGAGAGAGTGTCCCTGGATGGTGCGTGACTACCGGGTGGCGAATAAATAAGGGATCGCGGAGGTAAATCGCGGAATACTCAGCAATTTGGGCGTTCCACGATTGTCAACGGAACCGCTTATAAATTCTAATAAACCTCGGTCTGGTAGGGAGAAATCTTCATGGGGGTGGGAGAGGCGACGTTCTGCTGGAAAAGGAGGGGAGGGGAGAGGAGAGGTGGTTGGGTAAAGCCATGTCGACGAGGGGTTCCCGTCAGTCGCGGATATAAATCTCTACTAAACGAATTAAGCTAGAAGCATGGACCGAACTTTTGCCACGCCCTTGCCGCCGATGAAACGGTTATCCAAACTGAGCTGGATAGCTCTCTTTTTTCACCTTCTAAGAAAATATATATATATATATATATATAACATATAGGCACATTGACCGATCTATCTTAAGAAGTAATTAATTCTGTATAAGAAGAACCTCTAAAATCTGTGCACTCATGATTATACTTTCATTAACAACCACGATCCTGAAGATTATGTTATTTATTCAAAAGTATGTAACATCCCGTTATAAATTAATAGTATTCTTCCACGGCTTATGGAAGAAAAGACATTTCTTGCTATTTATTGTAAATTGCAAGTCTCGTTTTCTATAAGCCGTTACCATATACGTACAATGCAGAAAGTTTGTTGCCATTCATTGTATGAATATCATATCAGCAAAATATCGATATAGAGTAAAAATCGTACTCGTTACCCTAATAATTAATAAGCATGATCTTAAAAGACACGTCGTTTGTTAAAAACTGACTATCTCGATGTGAATGAGTATTATGCATTGCAGAAAGATCATCGTGGTTCGTCGAGTGGAAGACCCATTGACAAATGTATTTTAGCAGGTAGCTTTGTGTAAGTACAGCCGGCTCATTTGTAAATGTGTCGATGCACTTGAATTTTCCCTGCTTACTGATAGAGAAAAGAGGGGGAGTATGGGGGGAGGGGGGTAGGTATAAGCAGGCAAAGTCTTGGTGGTCGTGCGTCCCTAGTGAACTCCCTTGGTCGAGCCAGCAAGTGTCCTACGTAATGATGTTCCGACGCGTGCCGTCTCGCAATAGCGCCTGCAGAAGGGACGAGGGGGCTTCGCTCGGACCCTACAGTAACAGCCCTACCAAGTTAACTATTTACCAACCGATGGCCAAAGGAGATGGCTCCCTCCACCACCCCGACACTATATATATTATGTGGCAAATAAGTCATGCGTCTCTCCCAGTGGCGACCTGTTATATCCTCGACTCACACGTTGCTTATTTGCCCAGATTAATTCGCTTACGGTTTTCCACCACATTCCCCCCGTCGAGTAGGAAAAATCAAGAAACACCGTGTGAACTCGTCATCTCCTTCTCTCATGGCGAAGTTTACCCCTCCAATTTCATTACGAATCGTTTTCCACCATTGTCGATTTAACTTTTCAAAGACCAAATTAACAAATTTGCACGTAAACTCGATACCCCCTAACCTTTGGCAAATGACGAGTATGCGTTTGTTGCACAAGCAAAGTGATATTTAATATCCTGATTATGCAATATGGAACTTAGCGCAACGATATCGTTGGTTATTAACGATTAGTGTCTGCATTAACAGTAATATAATTTCATTAAAACTATTTCCTTCGTAACGTGGATATTACAATATCTCTCCTATAAATCAGACACGTCCGGCTCATTATTCCTGCGCGTTTAATATCAGATTACCAATAATCGAATTTCAATGTTTGTCGCCGTCATTACAGCGTTTCATTGAATCGTTTGCGTCTCGTTTTAAAAGGAAATACAGTAGCTAGGACGATTTGCGATGCGACGAATAATGCGACGGGTAATTCAAAGAGATTAACAATATTTAGAAAAATTCTAAAAACAAATAGCCCGGCAGGAATATACCGAGACCTCGTAACAAGGTTGAATCAGTATAGGACCAATCGATACTGATAACCTTAGAGGTCGGAAATGTGATACGAGGAGCAAAGCACATTGAGGTTCTCTACCCAGCCGCAGGTGAATGTCTAACAAGTACCTAAAGGATATCTAATACACTTTGCTTTGTAACCGATAAATCGTGGCGATTGAAATTCGCAACGACGAAGGCTGCGCACCCATCGGTACACTGTACATAGTTTACGTCACGTCTATTATACGAATTAAGCGTTTTATGCGCAACTCGGAAATCACCGGAAGACACTCGCGGACCAATATACTGGTCGAAAAATGTTCCCCCGAAATCTGATACCTCGTTATTGCACCATTCTGCATTTGCTGAACGAGAAAAACTATATAGTAATAACGACATTGTTCAATTATCAAGTTTCGGTAGATAGAGAAGAAAAAGAGGGGAGTGGGGGGAGTTTAATTATTGTAGAGAGAAATTGCATGGGGAATAGCTTTTGGGATGGGAAGAAGGCTAAAAAAGGTATACAACATTGAGTTTTCTTTCGAGGCGTTTCATCCTGTTTCTCTATCTACTCGTTCAGGATGAAGAATGAAAAAGCTTTCGGTTAGATAGATCTTGGAGGGTTCTCCTCTTGGTACCTGACGGAGACACTTCAGCCTCAGTTTCAATACATTGGACTGGCACCGAGCTTGAGTGCGTTGTAAGAGCGACCAGGTAGGTGTTTTGGACAGCTTGAATTTCCGTTGGGGGTGGTGGCTCTTCCGCTTCCATCTTCCAGTCCATTTCGTTCCTTTTTTCGAGTCGAGTCCCGACTTTACAGTCTTATCAGCGACGTACTGCTCTACAGCGGAACTTTCTACGAGAGATGCTCTCGGCTTAATCTACGACATTGCCCATCTCCCTCCAGTAGTTTCTCTCTGTCCCTCTCGCCGGTCGACCAGTTCGATCTCTTCTTCTCCAAATATCGTCCAACCCTCCGCGACCGACTCCCTTCCATCCGACTCTGTCATCCCTCCAGTAGCGTATACCGTCCCTCTCTTTATTCCCATTCCCATTCTCATCCTGTTGTTTTGGTCCAATAGTCGGTCGTCGGTCTGATCGATGATACGCCAACAGGCAGTACTGCGCATGGCCGAGTAAATACAAACTCATTCCTTATTATACCGGGGTGTGCCAATAAAGGACGACGGCGAAGGGGACGCGGAATCGCGATGCCTAACCATCCTCGGAGGCTCGCTTCCTCCAATCATAAAAGATCCAACTTTACGCCACGGGCTCTGCCCATTTCTTCTCTTTCCGCAATGCAGTCCAGCTCTCGATATATTCTCGGACCCTACTTCGTTATACCCTGCCATATCGCAGGATAATCTCTAGATGCAATTTCCGATACGGCATGACTTCCCTTCACCTTTTTTTCCCTTCTCTTCTTCTTCCTCTCTTTTTCCTACTTCTTCTTCTGCTCCTCTTGCACCAGCTGAAATTCAATTTGGCAAACTTTGCCACCCTTTCAGCTCGATAACGCGAAATACTATACATTCGAATACCTTTTCAATGCTGATATACGAAATATTTCTCACGAATAATGCATGTACACGTTTAGTATATATAAGGGTTGGAAGGGGTGGGGGGTGGCTAAAACTGAATGTGACTTACGCGCGATGGAAGAGTTGCAATGTTTTAACAACGCATCAACGTAAATTGCAAAAAGCCGTCAGCTTGTTCAAATCTAAGCGGAAGATAATTTCGGCCTGGCAGCACAAATTGACAGGGCAAAGCGTTCCCATTCATTCGAATTACGTTCCAATTCTGCTGGTGACTTTAGCATTGTTGCTACAAATTGGTACACGCCCTGGCCCCCGGCTATGACCTCCCTCTTACTGCCCGATACACACGTTTCGTAACTATGTATGCGTTTAGCTTTTTAAATGACATTCTCCAACGATCACGTACCGCTTACGAATATAGTTAAAAGCAAACGAATGTTCATGACGGATCATTCTTCCTATACTGTATATATATATATAAAATAATCTATACAAACCTAAAGTTTCTTTCGTCCCTTCATCAACCCCTACATATTCTTCGTGTAATCCCTTGCGAGTTCTTTTTATTAATAATTATATATTTCTATAATATACATATATGTATCATATATAATAGATTTATTACTGAAAAGGGGGAGAGGGGTAACAATCTTTTTTTTTTTTGGCAAATTAGTTACTACACCAGCTAATTATTCGAAAAATATGCGAGGGAACGAGTATGTTTGCTGGAAGCGTACCTCGTTAGGCGAAAAACGTCCAACGACGCGAACGTTCTGCGAGTTTGCGCCACGCGACTTCACCCTAGGTGGTCGGATCATCAAAATCGTTAACAAGTAGCTTAATGGGATTTTGAACCATGAAAAATAGGATAGTAGCCCCCAGGCCGGGATGCTCTTTAAGCACGACGATCCTCAGCTTGAAAGAGTCTAGCGAACCGCGTAGGCCAAATTCCACATCGAATAATTGGACTATTATTGCAGTGTGTTTCTTCGACCTATAACTGCAAATATGAACATTATAGAAAATATTTGAATAATTAGTGTAATCGTTGAAGATATTGCTTGTCAATATTGCATAGAATATAACAATTATATATACATTTTCTTTCTACAGGTGTGGTTCCAAAACCGAAGAGCAAAATGGCGTAAAACCGAGAAATGCTGGGGTAGGAGTACCATAATGGCGGAATACGGATTATACGGAGCAATGGTGCGGCATTCTTTACCACTTCCAGAGACCATTCTCAAAAGTGCCAAGGAAAACGAGTCTGTTGCGCCATGGCTGTTAGGTGAGCATCCGCCAAATACTATATACATGCATATATATATGAACCAAGAATACTAGACTATAGCAGTTTCCGGTGTAAAGCATAATACAAAAGAAATCATATTACGGACAAGAGCCTCTTTGAAGAATTTTAACCAGATTAACTGTCGAATCCTGTAAAAAAAAGATAAAATTAAAAAAAAAAAAAATTGAGCGTATCAAAAAATTTTGATTTTTTTTTCTGTCCGTCTCTATCAGCACAATCGTCTAAGACAAGCAGCTTTAGTCAAGATTTCGAAAATAATCAAGAACTGATTGACTGTGGCCCCGTAGGGATGCATCGGAAGTCGATCGAGGCGGCGGAGCATCTCAAGTCTGGAGGGGAGGACAGTGGAAATGACCAGAACGGAAGTGGTAGCAGTCCTCATCATCACCATCACCATCATCAAGGGGGACCGACCAGTTCGGAAAGTGGACAGGAGAGCCAGGACGGCATGGGGCCCTCGTCTTCTTCTGGTAAGTCCAATTTATGTGAACAAATAACCGTCAATTATATTAGACTCTTTCGTAATTTAAAGATCTACCAATCTCAAGGATACCATAATTGAACTGTAAACTTAATCAAAAAAGGCCTCTTTCGATTGTTGACGAGTTTATTAAATATATAGTAAAAGTTCTATAAAAGACTTGGCAGTTGTAATTAAATATATATAGTCCATGACGTATATTCTTGCTTTCGTCGGGTGTAATGTATCAGAGTGGGGTATAAGGGACGTTTGTGAGAAATGAAGTTGATAATGGAAGACTATCGTTTGTTGACAGGAGTGGTGCAGGACACGGAACAGCTCAGGAATGAGAGCATCGCTTGCTTGAGGGCGAAAGCGCAGCAGCATCAGCTGCAATTGAGCTTGCAGCCCGCGGCAGCACCGGCAAATTCCTCTTACCCGACAGGACCACAAACGAGTACGCTTCACGCCTCGGTCTAATCTCAAATGCAGACATTCAATCGCACTTCTACCTTTCATATTTCAAAATGCCACTCTGTTGGAGCTCGCGATTTTACCAATCACCGCCAGTCTCGTATCAACGCTCCCTCATTTCCTTGGAACTCCAATCAACCCTTGATTGAACGACTCTGCGCTCGACTTAAAAAAAACAAGAGAGCAAAAAAGTCACTGCGTAGCCCCACGCACGGAGCTGCACAACGAAGACAACGATGAGTTACTCCTGAAGATTGGCAAATTGGACAAATTAGCGACGTTTGTACCCTTGAAGAAAATCCTCGCGAATCTCAACAGCGTCGATTCGCCAAAGGAGCATCATCCACGAGCAACGAACCATAATATCAGGATTGTGGTCTTCCGCGAATCATACCAGAAGAAGGACCGCGCGAGGAGGAATTTTTCAACGAATCATCGAACGAACAGTAAATAGTTGTGAATGCAACGATAAGAAATGATTATCAACGAAACGGCGAGCCTGAAGTAGTCGTAAGCTCCGATTGCAATGGATTAAAACGACGAAGAAGGCAGCTGCTCAGATCCTGACTGATCGGTACTTATACATAGAGTATTTCCGAAGTGCGACCACGGAGCAACATTTTAAAAGTAGCCGGGGTTCAACGGAAATTTAGTTGTGAAATGCGTGACGTAGTGCAGCGTGCAAGAATCATTGGCGAACTGAGTATCGTAGATATTTGTGCAAGGAAGCATCGATCGTCGTTATCATACGAATGTATTACGATTTTGAACGCTGTAGTGATAGTAGCGTTTGAAAAATCCAGAATGATTCGATGCTGATTAAGTAAGAAGCATTTACTTAAGAGTTTTAGTCGCTTCGAGCGGAATGAGTGTGAGTGTGCAGGCTCGAGTGTATGCGCGTGAGAGAATATAATGCGAGATATATTATTATAATGATAGTAAAATGCAGGAGAGAAGGGTGTACATTGTATTGCTGTACCCGAGAGCAAAAACGAAGATTTCGCCTTCCAAGTAAACTGGAGAACTGGCAACGAACGGTAAATAATGTAGGGGACGGGGAGGGGGACTTGTAGCACGCCGACACATCGAAAGGAAAAACGCAAATACTCCTATAACCGAATGCAGATATTACAGCGCAATTATGGATTGTTGAATATTCAACGAAATATTTGTGAGATAGTTTGGTCGTGTTCTACAAGTGTGTACCATGTACGTGATGGATGAGGGATGAGGGATGACGGGAGGAGGAGGGAGAGGGAGGGGGAGGTCGATTAGGAGGAGCAAGTGAGACGTGCAAAGCATAATGTTTATTAGCAAAACACTTCCTATACCCAAGTACTTAACGATGAAGACGTAACTGTTGTCAAATGTGCAATATATCGATATAAGTTTCTAGCACCGTAAGACATTATACTTTATTAAGGCATACGCATGGTGGCCATGGGGTTTGCGATATTTCCCGAAACGATTTTTCTAAATAAATACTCTTTTGCCAGTCTTCTTCCGACTTTCTCAGTACGGTATCGATTCATCTCCTTCATTCCTTTTCATCCGAAAATCGTATCGTGAAATGGCGCTCTCTTTTTCCTCTGCCCACTGTAAATAAATATATATATAAATATAAAAAGTATAAATAAAAGGTATATTATATATAAATATAAATATACGAATATATCTGATCGCAAGGCTGGTTAAGTCGGACGAATTTCTCGTTACTTTTCATTAGCATTGATTATACGGCGATCGGTAGTGAAAGACCTGACATTTTTTCATCCCTACGTCCTCTTTTGATAGCCACTCTTAGAAAGAGTCGTCGAGCGATCCATTTAACCATCGCTGAAATAATTCGAGACAGGCCAATCATCGAATGGAACTTTTCGTTCGCCTTAGCGCTGATCCGATCACTTCCAGGCTATACATGTAACGTAATGCACTATAATTTAAATAAAAGAATCAATTATGAAAAAAGTAATTACACATTCTACGAAAAAAAATGAGAAAATGAAGCAGACATCGCTGTTGTTATATCGAGAAAAACATTTAACACCATGATTCGGATCTCAAACAAGTTCCCTTGATCCGAACGTCCCCAAGCATGCAACGTAGTCGGCTAGTGTACGTAAAAAAATAAAGTTTCTGAACAAAAATACATCATTTGCTATTTATTTCGTTATATTGATTTTTTATACTTATATTTTTTATTTCCGAATAGAGCGTTTGAAAGTCTCACAAATATTGATGACAAAGGACTTGAATTTTGTTAATGTACAGTGTTTCTAAATTTGAGACAAAATATTTTAGGGCTAATAAGGGTTGGTGAAATTTAATTAAATTACAGTAGAATTGTTCTAAGATCAAGTAAAAACGTGGCGCCATCCTTCTTAGGAACGAAGAACTGGTTTATATGGTTCCATTACCTACACAGGAGGTGGCAGATGGAAAGAGGGAAAGATTGCTATGGTACAACACACACACCCCCATGGTCGCACACCAATGAAAATTCAGTAGTAAAATTTACCCGATAGTTAAATTTCATTTCCACACTAATAAAGTGGCAGTTTCTTTTCTGACGTAAGAGAATCGCTATCTTCCGTATGGTCTCAACCGCGAAGAAAGCATTTTTATGTAAAATACAAAAATGTAGGTATTATTTTACTGCTTCTTTTTATGGTGGTGTGATAACACTCTCTTTTCTCTCTCTGCGGACCCCCTGTACTGTCGGTAAGGAAACTCTGTCGGTACGAAGATTTTTTCCGCTATAATATTTTATGATATTTAAATGAGAGAAAGACTCTTACGCGAAAGAAATTTGTTGAAAATGTTTATTTTCGGTTGAAAAATTAGTATGAACGCAAACTTAAATGAATTTCAATCTCATATTTATTTGATATATATCTTCATATATTAATACATGTCATAATATAGTTATATGTATATATTAATCAAACATTAATTCTTGTCTAGTGAATAGTCTTTAAACTGACAAGAACATTAATATACGTAATATTTACAAAAGTACAAAAGCTTACAAAACATCGACTCTATACAGCAAACTTCTAATTTTTTTCTACGTCACCTACACATTGAAATCCAAGTGAATTTTATATTAAATTCAATATGTTTTAAGAACTCTAATAATTCTCCTATATTGTTTTCTCCATATTTGGTAAATAGAAAATCAGACTTGTCGTTTTATTGTTGCAGCTCGTGTCTGCTCTTGTAGGTCTTAATCTTATTTCTAAAAACAAACTTGAATGTCGATTGATTGTAAGAATTACTCACTTTTTGATTCAATAAATTCTACTTTATACCATTTTGATTCGTCACATTATCCATACAATTTTGTTTGAAATCGGTTTATTGGTCCAATCATTACTGAATTTCGTCAAAATTCAGACAGTATGACTAAACTTTCGTCGTTTTGTAATCGCCAGAGGTAATGTTAAAATATAAACGAGATACAAAAAATGACTATATATACAAAGTAAAGTCTATCACGTATACATGCCACTTGCTCGTCCCAAGCGTGCAGTCAATACTCAGCATTTACCAAACTTCTGATCCTGATCCCACGTTAATATCGCGGAAACTGATCTTGAACCTCATATAACAAATGCACAGGCGACTCATCAATAACACCTTTTCAATATCGAAGATCTTTGCATGCGCTTGATAAAAACCAGTTGCAATTTACAATTCCTTGGTACTTTCCCTCGTAAAACTAATCGAAGTTTAGACAAGTTATGTCGATGAAAACTTTAATGTAAAGTCTAATCGAAAATAAAATCCATTAATTGTAATACGCAGTCAGTGCTGTTTGATTAATCGAGATTCTGGCTCTTGGTTTGGTTTTTCTCTCTGTACCTTTTCGGTGTGCAAAGAAGGAAGACATAAATTAATCGCGATATGGATCGCTTATACAATATTATAGGCGCACCGAGTTTGATTTTAAAGAGAATTTGACAAAATTTGTCTGAAAATTAAAGCTTAATGCCGTTCTCTAGAATCTTCGCGGTGCGCACTGTGTCTGCGCGATTCTTGTCCACTTGGCGTCACTGGCCGTCGCTTGGACCTCTTAAATTTTGCAATATCCTCGCCAAAGACATCTCCGGTTCTAAGGGCAGATATCAGATCGTCGAATTCGCCCTTATTATCGCCCTGGCCATTGGAATTTGCCTCGTTCTTCTTGTTCAGCGAAATGCTGTTCAGTATACCCTCCCGAGAATTCTTCCTTTCCATTGTCCTCTTTCGTAACTGTAAATAAACAAATTATTTAATTTTGGATATATATGCGAGATCTTGGGGATTTTATCAAGCAAATCAATAAACCCTTACTTCTTGCTCCTGTTTGGCTCTGCGTTCATCCTCCTCTACCTTCTTCCTCATATTTTCAACATCTTGCCTGGCCTCCGCAAGGGCTTGCAGGAAATTTTCGAATATGCCAAAGAATTCGTCGGGCTGTACTCCAGCCGAATCCTCACCGAAAAGTCGAACTGCCCGATCGAACTGTAACAGTAATCCGTGTAATGGTTAAGAAGAACAAAACTTAATATTGTTCGGTCCTAACACTATACTCACCCTGGTTTTCATATCTTGGAAAAGGTCCTCAGCTTCGGCCAATCTACACGTTGCCTGAGCTTGAAAATCCCTCATAGCTGGTAAAAACATGTCTCCTTGCAGTACTTGGGCTTGCCCGCGATGGAATTCTAGAAAAAAAAAAACGTATGAAATATGGCAGACATAAAATAACGAATTGCAAATCTTCTCCGCGAGATGAGAAAATTTCCTACCGATTTCTCTCTGAACGTCTTGCAGTCCATTTTTAAGATTCGCGACTTCCTTTTGAAGATCGGCCATGCTGACCCTGGCAGCGGTTCTCACGTGAGGCATGTCCTCCTCGATATCGAGAACTTCCCTAAATCTGGACTCCAATACTTGTACGAGATAGTGTAGGAGAGTCGTGCCCTTTGAGCAAGAGGATTTCGTGTCGACTAGACGATTCAGCGAGGCCAAACGGAAACCGCAAGCGTTCCCTCGGGCATTTCCGCGATTCACGTAATTCCCTAAAGCAAGAACCAATTCCAGAAGCTTCCTGAGTCTGCGCGATCTCGCCACTTGGCGACTGGCCTCCAAAACGGCGCGCATTCTCGGGGTCAATTCTGCGATACTAGCCGCGAACTTCTTCTTATAATGCAGGGATCTCAGTCTCTGTTCATAATGAGGTACTCTGAAAAGCCAAAGCCAAGAAACTGTAATTATAAACATTTAAGAAGTCATTTGAAGAGAGGCGAATTTCACGTACTTGGAGATTTGATAGAGGAAACAGTCAGCTCTGCTCTGAAGATCCTTCTGATGCATGTCCAGGAGAGCAGCTTCCTCGGACGACGGAATGTATTTCAGCAACTGCTCCACCATGTCAATGTGCAAAATATTCTGTTGATCCATAGAGAGTATCGTCCTTGTAATCTCATTGTCGGACAGTTTTAATTTCGACAAGAGAATTGTGCAATTCTGGGCTCTTCTAGAATCTATCACTGACATGGTTTTCTTGTTTTTGCCCAGATTGCGAAGGTCCTCTATGGAACCTTCGGTGGAAACACCGTTTTTCTGATAGGCGCAAAAGATCTTATCTATCGATTCCAAATCCATCACATTGTAGAGCTTCGAATCGTCCAACTCTGACCAGATCGTTCCTTGCAATTTCTGTTCTGGAATTTTCGACCAGTTGAATGACTTGAGGGGATTGCTTGGCTGTGGCACGTTCTTAATTATTTCCACCTGTCGACCAAATTATTAATTAAAGATTTTTTTCTTCTCCCGCAGTTTCTAATTCGAAAAAACAAAAAAAAAGCACAGGTGGGAAATTTCGCATAGTATTTTATAGTCGTACCTTCATCGGTGGAGGAGCAACTGGCATGAGACAAGGTGGTGGTGGAGGTGCTAATGGAGGTGGTGGTGGGGGTGGCGGTGTTGGCTTAGCCTCTATTTTCTCTAGTACTTCGTCTTCAACAATCTTTATCGTCGCCTTTGCATCATCTGGCAAACTTCCGGAAGCTACCAGCTGCTCCAAACGCTTCCTTTCGGATTTTTCGTTGTTTACTTGACGAGATAACGCTTCCAGATTGTCTTGAAGTTCCGAAATTCGTTGTTTGGTCTCTATGTGCATCGAGGTTTCCTTTTCCAAACGTTCCTTGATTCTTGCTAAGCTGGCTTCCATGTCTTCCTACAAGATTAGCAATGGTATAAGTATACCCATCAGAGATTAAACGTCACTATATACAATGATAATAATCGGAGAGGAAACTAAAATACAATTCCGTACTTTTTCCTGAGTTCTCAGATCCAACTCTTGCTCTTTTTTCGTCAGTCTCGTAGACATGTCAGAATTTTCTCGCTCCAGTTCTTCGGCTTTTTTTCTAGCTGCAACCAATTCTTCTTCCTTCGCTAAAAGATGTACGATCTCTTTTACATTGATCTCAATAGGTGCTACATCTGGATTTCTCGTCGTTCCATTTTCGTTGCCCTCGGATTGCAGAACAATCTGCTGAACGATTCTATCGAAAAGCAGCCAATGCTGGGGATACGAGCCATAATCCACTGAAACGCAATAAACGTTCATTCAGAGTGGGAGCAAAAAATAATTGGAGGTGTATTTATTTCAAGTTTCACTTACGTGGCAGTAAAAGGCAATGTTCCAACAAACTGAGCAAATGAGGATAAGCCGCAGTGTGACTGAGTTTTCGCCTGAGTAAATCAAACATGGCTGTTGCGCTCTTGGTGTCCACGTGGTCCTTTTCGAATTTTCTAGCGAGCTCTTTCTCATCCTCGTTTCTGACCATCTCGAAAAAATCCAGATGCCTGTCCAACGTTTCATTTTCGTATTTCCTCAGCTTCTCGATGATCGGTTGAATTCCCAGCATGAGTAGCTCGTATCGGAGATGCAGCCTAAATTCCAGTGTGACCTGTCCCGGTCCATAATTGAGAACTGCGTTGATAAAGGACATTATCGCCGTTTTCAAGGACAGATTGTCTTTGTAGATTCCGAAATTTTTGTCAAGGTCGTTTATAATGCTTTGGAATCGAGCCCTCTCGGAATGATACTGCTGGAAGTGCAACATGGCCTCCAGGACTTTTCGGTGTCCTCCTGGAACCAAGCAAACCGCTCCGAGTATCTCCAGAACAGAAATTTTCGTCTTGATGTTTTCAGTCGCCAGCGACTGGGAAATTGTGTTGATCGCCGTTGGATGTGCCAATACGTGTGCTCGGCCATTCTGCAAATTACGTCCAGCGTGAAAAGAGGGAAAAATTCGAGTCACTGCGGGAAAATTTATATCTCGCTTCATTTACGAGCCTTTAAACTTACCGAGTTGTTCATTAAAGCTTTCAAACAGCCAATAACACTGGTATGGAGGTTGCTATTACCAGCACCAGCTTCCATGGTTCCCAAAACCTGAAGCAGCGCGTTCAAGCCATCGAGCTCTATAAACCTGAGAACAAAACTGTGGGGTTGGGTCCTCAGCGCTGTTTTCAGTGCCTCGGCTTGTCGCATGTGGCTCGAAACGTCCTCGCCTTCTTCCGAAAAGTTGCTCTGCGATAACGGGAAGAAAAAAAAGAAATAGTGACATTCTATTACACCGAAGAACGTTAGAGGAAAATTCCAACTTAGCGCCACGCGATCCGCGTAAAAATGAGGGATGTATTAATGGAGCCATATATTTGATCATTTATGATTATAGCATCGTAGTCGATTGAAAATTCTTCAGCAGAAATGTTAAGTTATAATTTTATTGAATTCCATGACGAAGCTGATTATTAATCATTGGTAATAATGGTTATTTTGCGTATAGAGAATGTTGCTTACGCTTGCGATAGTCTTGAGCCTATTGATGTAATCCTCAGGATCACCGCTGAGGTCGGTAGTCCTGAGGCCGCCATTGTCCAGAGTGTCGTTACCCTTTCTCGAGCAGTAAATCTGCCACTTTTTGTTCGCCGGAAGTGCCAGAACCGCCTGCCGATTGGCCTGGGTCAGGTCCAGCTCGTCGACAAGCTCGAGGAACATTTTGTTCAATTCCTCCTCGGCAGGCATTGGCAAAGTTGGTGTCATTGCTTGAAGCGTGAGTGTTCCCGTCTGCTCCACAACGCAATAAGTGATTTCCGGTGGCTCGTCATCCTGCAAAAACAAAACGGTCATATACTCTCTCGTCCCTTCCAATGCTTTCATTCTTCCTATAGATATACACACTGTAAGCATTAATCATTAGCACTATAATCGCGTGCGTAAATCAATTCTTCAAGAATATTAAGGAAAACTTGGTACCACAGCGAGTTTAACCCGAATATCTCCCAGTCATTAATAGAGACCCAGCTTTCCTGACAAACTATCGACTTTCAATCAAGGAGCGAGTTAAAAGTTCAACAATTTCAATAGCGATCGAACTTTTGAAATTCTTAAGCTGAATTTCTGATGAAGCTGAGCACCAAATTGCGCAACCTATAGGGAGAAAGGATGGATCCCCCGATCGATGATAATCAGTCGCTGTCAAAGGTCCTACCTCGAAGAATTCGCTTTCGAGTCATAAAAGCCCGAGCAGTCTTAACGATTCTACGCTCGTTTCTCGATTTGACCCTTCCGTGGATGTTTATCGGAAGTAACAACGACACTAGTAAGTGGCTGTCTTCCTTATTCGACACATCGTTCATATCGAAATCAGTGATCACCTTAATAATGAGCTATTTCTATGCTACACAACACCTAGTATTCGTTATACACTGCCAGTTCCCATGATTTATGTCTGACTTTCATTTCACGCGATAATTAAAATCTGTTAGCGCATCGTTTTTTTCCGGCCAACGCTTTTTCCGAGAAATAGGACTCGCGCGCTATTACGCTAATTCGTCGAGTGCTGTTTGCAAGTACATTTCAAAGGGATTGCGTTAGTTAAAAATGATGAAAAATGCGTCATAACACGGATAGTTCGGTCAAGTTTAGGAATGTTCGCAGAAATTTCCAAAACTTCAAAAGATTGGCATGATAAATTGAATTATGACTCCATATTTGGCCGCACATGCATAAACAGCATCGTTAGAAGACGTAAAGCCAATAGATTGTATCTGAAAGAAGCTGCATCAAGACTGTTATTAAAAGTTTCCTGGAAAATTAGCGGGTGAGGATCGATATAACTAGGTATCAATTGGAATAATATCGCCTTGGCTCGAGTTCGAGTCGTGCCTACCGAGCGAGGAGTCGACGATGAGGCAGAAGCGGCGGCAAAGGTCAGGGGACCGGCTTGGTCGCCGAGGATTCCTAAGATACTTTCACACGTGACTAGAAAATTACCTATTCACGTATAGCCGACCGTCGATTTATTCCTCGCAAACATCATCCTCCGCTATTGGGCCTCCTCCTGGGTCGAACATATACACATTGTAAGATTCTCGTACAAGCATCAGGAATGCCTCGCGAGTTCACCAACTTTTTCCTCTCCTTTTCCACGGACAGCTTTTACGACGTCTCTTTTGCCCGCGCATCCCCTAAAGCCAAGCGTGCGTACGCGCGCGCGCACCTCGCCATAATGTTTACACTACTCGCATGCAGTCGCAGAAACGCAGTAAAATGCGCGAATGCCGCCCGGCAACGCTCGATAATTCAACTGAAAGATACATTACATGAAAAATAAAAATGCTTCCCATTGCAGCTTTTTTACACTTTGCGGAAATGCGTTCCAGGATGAATCGTCTACAAGAGGAAATCCGGGAAAACGCGCATGCAAGTTTTTAGCGCGTCATTACACCTGCGAGAATATACTACTATATTGATATATATATATATATATAAATATATGTATTCCATTATTTATACACACACGAGCACGCGTGGAAAACGCAGGACACGACCAAGGACAATCGGAAGTTGATCGGTGAGACAGCTGCTATTGAAAAGGCATCGAGCCATCGCGAAAATTCCGAAGCGACCGAGCGTGAAACTTACGAAACCTGAAAGAAACGCCTTTATAAATAAATATGAGGGGAGTGACATCCGGTGCAAATTCAGACTGGCCTACGCGCTAATTGAAAAGATAGCAAAGCACGACCTGAACATAAATAACAGATAAGCATAACAAACATTGATTTATTTCCTCGACTACGTCTATGAGATTACGCCGCTGGGAAACGAAAAGATTGAGCACTCTTATAATTCCTTCTGTTTCATCCCCACTCCGTTTATCTCCTTCTCTCTATAGGTATTTGTAACATTAAATTTATGTAATAAATAACACGATATACTAGGTTGAGTAATTTATTATAAAAAATACAGGTGAGAATGTAAAATGTTTAAAATTTAACGCTCGACTGAATAATCGTTAATATTCAAATATGAAGTACATTGTTCGGATGGAATGTGTCTCCCCCCTCCAATTGTACTATAATGTTTCAATCTAGCATGCACCTATACTCTTAAAAAACCCTCCGAATAGTCCCTATATTATACACGAAAGTAAGCTTAAATTTTATTTCTTCATACCAGATTCTCTTCTCAGGTTCATAAAAAAATAAAAAAGACATAAACTGGCGTTATTCCGAATACACGCGCAAACAACAAAGAAGCTATAGCTACTTTTCTCTCATGGATGATAGCATATAGCTGTTGAAAAGTTGGACGGTTGATCGGTATCGCGTAACTCGCGTAAATGGGAAATGATTCGTCGTAAAGATTGGTTTCCAGTCGGAGAGAGGAAACAAAACCGCGGCGAGGTGTAAACAGTGGTTTGGCTACTCGAACGAACGGAGAAGAAAGGTGATGATATCTGCGCCGTGGAAGAAGGTAAATAAGCGTTTCCTAAAGAATTCCAAGTGACTCCTCGGGATTGATAGGATCTCTCCATTAAACGGCAATGAGACGAGGAAAGGTCGTACGTTGTAAAGTCGGCCAACTTACAAGTGCCGAGTTTTTATAGCGCCGGTTACGAGTCAGCTTTAATTTACGATTATCAAGCGATCGATGTCACGATTGGTGGTTGCGGCCACTCGTAAAACTCGATGATAAACACGCGACATTTTTCCATGTTTTTCGGCACTTTCCATGCGTGCTTCTCTCCTCGGTCTTCTCGGTCCTCCGGGGTTTCGAGAACGTCCTCGACGGTTTCGCTGTAGGAATGCGATACCACTTTATTATAATAATCTCTCGAGTGCTCTTAAACTGGGACGATGCACTCGATGCACCGCGCATACTACTGCTAAAATGAGCTTTGGCTGCTCAATGTCGGAGTAATTGCGCGTAATTGTACGGCGTTTCGCTGTTTTCCATCTGCCGTTTGCCGACAGCTCGGCGGATCTTTATTGTAACGCTCGCGCTCTGGGAAAATCACTTTGGTCCGGCAGCTGTGCGATAGACGAGAGGAAAATAACGACGAGTTGCGGTGATCTGTCCGAGGAAGCCGCAACGCGTGCCGCAATATATAAATCAACTGGAAACCGTGTAGCGGAGGCTGTGGGGCTCTCTCTCTCTCTCTCTCTCTCTCGTTTTACGTCACGGAGGAGAGCTATGCAGACCTTACCGTAATCGAGGAACTCTACATATCGCGCGTTATTGCCCCCGCCTCTTATATATTAGCATAAATTTCTACCGATCCTCTTCTCCTATCAACGCCTTTCGCACAAGCTCCCATTAGCCATACGCCGTAAATATAGATAACCACATTGGAAAATTTAATTACGAATATATATAAATATATACATCTCTATATATACGCAAAATCATTGGGATGGTTATTCTACCTTGATTTCTAGCCGCAAAAATCTGTGTCGTATCGAGAGAAAAAATTGTGAGTTTATATACGATTCATATATATAATTCTCATTGGATATTATTTCTCGTTCGATACTCTCGATGCATCATTGAATAGTCGTTTATTTTGCCGCCAAGTTCGTGCGCGAAATGCTCGGAGGATTTGGCGCGAGAGTCGAATGTTTAATTTGGGGGCTTTTCAATCGCAGAGAGGCGTCGCATTTATTTATCGCTCGAGGAAGATAAACTGGACGTAGCTGGGCCATAGCAGGTGTATTGTTGCACTTGAAAAGCTTGACACGGTCGAGCTAGCGTTGTGCGATCGTTATATACGCATATACCTACTTATATATGCTATATAGCTGAAGCTATAGTGGTTGGCGCGAGGCCTGACGTCATCGGCGCTCAATCGTGACTAGCGCGTGCCACGAAGCTTCGTGTGAAATCGTGAAAGGCCGTGTCGCGCGAATGATCGATCGGGTTTCCGTGTTCTCTTATCCATCTCCATCTTCGTTTCGTATTCGAGCGTCAAAAACTTCACATTTCCCCTTTTCTCCTCTGTATAGATCGAGTATCCCACACACACACATATATTTATACACGGCACCTGCTCGTTATCGCGACCTCCGGCGATGATCTCGACTGCCAGCCCCAACGCGGATGACCTCCACAGATAAGAGAAGAAATGCTCTTACACAGAATCAGTTTACTCCATTCTACGATTTTAGATTCGAATAAGAAGAAGAAAGAGCATCGGTTTATCGCCGTGGTGCACACACGCGCGCGCGCTACGGTCGAACAATGGGCTACAGACGCGAAACAGAAATAGGTTTCGAGGGGAGATAATAATTGTTTCATCTTCTGAACGCTTGATTGACTTTCTCGGGTAAATATACTACGTGCCACGTAAGATTGAGTGATACGGTAATAGTGCGCTTGAACGCGCCGGCAATCGATCTTGCAAAATTTACTTTCTAGCTTCCCGAGCTGGAGCATCCAATATCGGAAATCAGCACTGTTCTTCTCCATTTTTCTCTGCCGATTCGCTCGATGACCGACATTCCTCGGCTTATGATTCTATATTTGCAATCATTACTCCAATCATATCGAAGAAGAAGAGGAGCATTGCTCCACATAGCTGAAGAAAACAAGTAATCCCGTAATGGGAAAATATTTTCTCGGTCGTTAGAAAAGTCATTAATCGGAATAATAGACGGAGCAAAGTCTAAGTGAATGTAAATCAGACTCGAGCATAAATTGTGAATCTTATCGATGATGGAGAGATATCTGGTGATAAACGCGAATGCCTGAAATCTGTCGTGTACCAGGACAGATAAGAGACACGCTTTTGTTACCGGCAAATATTATTAATGTGTCAAAACGATTAACGTACGACCTTAACTTACGAAGTTGTGGACTATGTGGATGACGTTGTCCTGTACGTACGAGGACATTCCTACAAAGATTTTTGCAATTTATATGGATTTTTTTTTATTGTATACAATACCTCGACGCATATATGTGCAACATAATAATTTAGCGCATCGTCATTCTAGCAGAGAATGCGTGCGTGTTATACGATCCCTTCGTCTTCGTGCAACTCTATCTTTTCAGATTCCCTCGAGTGTAAAATGCGTGTCGTATCAGATGCGATTATATCTCGCTAAACTGTTTCGACGTTTTCTCTGCTCTCTTACGTAATGCTAAAATTCCAAGAATGATTTTCCTCGTAGGGCGAACGAAGAGCCCGAGGGACGAAACGCTTCGCGTATAATTCCGACTCCGAGCACAAATACGAGTTTTTCCTCGAGCTTGCGCTTGGTTAAAATTGAATTTTAATATTTACCTGAAGGCAGCCGCAAAAAGACTTCTTCACTCGGGATGGCATGGTCTGACAGCGACCCACGAACTCCTTTAGGGGCTGCGGGCTCTTCACGGGACAGCTTGGTATCCTCTGCAACAAAAAACAACATGAGAAATAAATTTTTGCCTTATTACATATACCACAGATGCATGTCGAGAGAGGAGAAGGGTCATCCCGTTGGTTGGCCATTCTCTGTGGTGAGCTTTTGCTGCCACGCACTCGTGACGTCACTGTGCAGGAAGCACATGAAAGATAACGGGGACCATGAATGATTGTGAACTTGGACCGAACAATACCGACGGCGAATAAAAACGATTTGAATAAACCGTTCCTCACGAGGATATACGTTATCAAGAAGTTAAGAGCAAGTTTATATAAAAGTTGCGCAATTTCTCGAGAGGGGAGAGGAAGAGGAGCGATTTTTTCAAGTAGCCGTATCTACAAACTTCACTTTTACTCGCCAATGTTGCAACAATAACCGCCTACCTTGTCAACCGGTATCATTAACAAGTGCAGCGGTGCGTTTCGACGGTTCTACTCGTTCCCTTCCGAGTGTTTTGCGTCATAATCGGAGAAAATGCAGGCCCAAGAGGAAAATGAAGCGATGTGATGAATGATAAGTCTGAAAAGAGGGAGAAGGATAGAAGAAATCCTCGAGCGATGGATAACTTTGCGAGAGAGAGAGAGAGAGAGAGAGAGAGAGCAGGTACGAGGTAGTATTTTGGTAAAAATTGGTGGGAATTTGAAAGTGATTGGTCTTTATCGTGGCCGAACGAGTTACCTACGTAGGAAAACCAGGTTGATTTATCGGTACCGTGAGAGGAAGAGGAGGAAGCGGCGGCCTGCTCCCGAATATCGTTATCGTCCTTGTTGGCCATGTGGCTTTTTTGTGGCACGAGCCGGTCGGAACAGGAGCCTCGGGCGTTCGCGATCGGATGGCGATCGTTACCGTTACGATTTATGATCTACGAGTGGCCCAGCTTGGTTTCACTTTTGCACGAGCGAGCGTCAGGTGACACGCGCGTCTCTCGGCAGCCGAAGGTGACGACTCACGAGCGCCTGCTCCTCGCTTTACCACTTTCCGGGCCACGGCCGCCAGTATATTCTCCTCTCCTCGGCCTCCTTATCACGCTTCACGAACCTCTTATCGCGAAAACTGCCACCAATTCATTCAACCGAGCCACTGACGTACCTCCGATGGATTCCGAATCAGCTGATCCATCCCAGAAACCTCCGGCAAACCCGGAAGAATCCTCGAGCATCCTATCTCCCGCCTTTTTTCTCCAAAACTCGTCGCTCCTCTCTGCATTCTCCTTCCGACACGACAAAATCCCACAAATTGTCACCGATCGCATCTCCTGGCTATATTTGAATGTAGGTTGAACGTGACGAGTGACACGCCAAGCTTCGAGTGTCGCTCGTTAAACGCTAACGTATGATTTGCGCGTAAAGTATCACGGTGAATGGTACGACCAGAGAGAGAGAGAGAGAGGGGAGGAATTTGGTAATGGAAAAGTTTCTTGACGTAATTAAACTTTGTTCTCCGCTGAAACGAAATACTGGCCAATCCGTTACCAGTCACATTCTACAGCTTATCAAACGTGTCGTGGCTAGGCATAATAAAACATCAGTGGAGAGTATTGTCGAAAGTGGCAGATTCTTCAAAATCGAGGACACAGCGCCAACGTCAGAGGAAATATATATATGTATATATATATATATATATATATCGAATAGCGAGATCGAGGGTTAGTTGGATGAATACAGAATCGAGTTGGGTGTGTCGAAGAATCGTCGTTTGCAATGAGGGATCGATTTGGAATTTTCTTCCATGACTTTGGACGAAGAATCGCCCAAGTTGCATGGTTGCAGCAGCCTCCAACGCGTTCCTTCCTTGGCGTTTGCAGGACACCACACGGCGTGGTTTTTTCTTTCTTTTCCTTAACAGCATCGGAACCGCATCGCCCGCGGCTGATTGTAGGCTTCCGCGCGAGCCGTTATAATGCGGAGACTCGTGTAACGAGAATTTTCAAGGCGCGCTTCCCACAGACACAGAGTCCTATCGGCTATCTGGACGTTTCTCGCCCACCGAATTAATTGTCGTCGTCGCACGATTTCCCAACGTTGCCCCGGCTACTTCTCAAACTCGAACGGAATAAATTAACCGAGATAATTCGGGATCGAGTCAGTTTACTTTGGAGCTTAGACCGATGCGAACAGTTGAATCAACACGAGCCATACACCAGCTAACCTTTGACGCGCCAAGGATGAGCTGATTATTATTTCCTCGTATCCATACCCAACTTCTACTCCTCTCCGGGTATCCCAAAGAATATTTACGACCGCTGCTCGTAAACATCAGCCTCCAATCGCGACTCCATCCTCGCCTGCGCACCACCGAATTACTTTCTCGGAAAGACACATTTTGCAGGCTGCTCCGTATACGAACTCGCGGCTCCCTTCAGCTCGATCGAGACTCGCCAGATTCGTAACCCCATTCTTGAAAATCAACCAAAATTTCCCTTCAACCTGCTACCGCGATAAATTTTATGAGTCAACCGTAAGAAATTCCTTTTTATCTTTCTTTCAACGGTTTTCTCCAACTTCAGGTCCAAAGATACAAGTCTATCGATTAGATTAATTAGGAGCTTAAGATTTATCTATGGCAGACGCGTGTAATTATAGAGCCGAGCAATTAAGAGTCGCGTTATCGGAAGAAAATCGTCAAATCGATCGTTATTGGTTCTCCTCTCTTATCGAATTATAATATCGGATGGCTCAGCCATCAGGTACGGATATTGGCATAAAGTTTCGTCGATATTACTGCAGTATCATAACGGTGGATTAATCCTACTAAGAAAACTCCAAGAGTGTATAATTATGGCGTAAGATCGATGGCCTCAGTACGGTGTGATTAATTTTAGAAAGGTGCATATTTATCGATTTAAGAAAAATAGTGTCACGTTAGTGGGACAATTTTTACGGCGCTAATGTGATATAGCTGCGACAAAGAAATTGCTGGAAAGTCGAGGGAAATAAAGGGGGCTGAAACAAGTGTAAGAAGGGGTAAAGGGGGGAAGGGGTGGGATGGGAAGCGTAAAGATACGCGTATAAAGTAGATCGAGGAGCATAAAGTTTTATGATCGGTTAATAAACCAAGTTGCAGCGTGGAAAGGTAGGTGCGCGGGACTCTCGGCCAAATTAATTTCTTACTCGAGAATTTCATGCAATTTCACGCACCAAGCTGCTGCGGCAAGTTCGAACGAGAGAGGTCTCGATGAAGTGGTCTTCGATGTAAGCGTAATTTCTCCGCTAAGATAGATCGCATCGCCGATAAACACTTGGGCAGTTAGGAACTTTGAAAGTATCTCTTGCTCTCTTCGAGCTCGCATAGAGAAACACATGCACGCATATACAGGCATGCATATATATATATATACAGCCGAGATACAAGCTATCCGCCGGAATACGTGTGTAGGAGGATCGTTCGTACCTCGGGGCACAGGTGAACTTTCGATAAACCTGCAACCTTCCACCATACGAAAATTCATTCCAGCCGCGCGAGACGCGAGAAAAAAATGAACTTCAACCGTGCCTTATTACTCGACGTGGAAGTTGCATCGAGCTGGCGATAATTTTCAAGCCGCTAGGAACATAATTACAGCGATAATCCGCTGACGAGTTAATTACCGAGCAGCTTGAGCAAACGGTAGTCTCGTATAGTATACTACACCAGTAATTAGCGTCGACCGATTACGATGATTATGAAGCGCGCATCCTCGCTCGTTCGACTTTTCAGCGAATCTCGGGCAAGAGGGGTCAAGCTCGTAAATTTCAGACGAAACGCGAACGATTGTCGGGAGACACTATATATATATATATATATATATACGAATGTGGGACCGATCGATCCAAAACTGATGGCATTCGATCAGCAAGAAACGGCACGGCGGACCTTTTCAAGAAGCGATTTCGCTTTGCCAAAGGAGAACGGGCCTTTTCATCCGATAATTGCATTAGCGAGCTCGCAAACGTTTACCGTGAAGGAGAATCCTGACTTGATAATATTACCCCCACGCCAACTCTATCCTATTTATTCCCAAGTTTCACCCATTTTATTCCTAAGCCAGAAAATTAATCGTCGAGACCCTCATTGTTCCAGCGTTGGGAGGTTGCAATTCCCAGCAAAAATATATAGATATATAGTTCATTCTACCGATCGATCGTCGCTAACTTGTGCAATCGCAAATGTCAGCCTGTCCCACGTGATTTGTCAATTGGATCGTACATCAAAAGAGAATGCAGTTAATTGCCCGTGTCGACTATCGATAAGCAGGGCGTGTTCCTCTCTCGCATTTTTTTCTCATTATAATCGATCGATTCGCTACTTCTTTTCTTTCCAATCATTTAAATTATACCGGATTTTGCATAAAGGTCGTTTTAGCCCGAACCACAAGAAACACGAGTTCTCTCGTATTCTTCTTAATTAATTTTACAACGATCCTTCGAGACGAACGGGTGAAAAATTACGAGGATCGCTTGGAATAATTATTGAGTCGTGGTATTACCGATAATATCGGGAATTTCATCGCGACACCCGTTTTCTGTTACGACATCGGCCTTTCTTGTCTGGGATCGAGAAGATCAAGAGGATCATCGTGCTCGAGTAGCTACCCGAGTACCTTACATCCACTTTACACGCAACCACTATAGCTTTTCAATATAGTTTTCCGAGAGTTACTTATAAACATCTTCGCGCTTGATATTCATCGAACAGGCGAATAATTTGCGAAGACGAAGGACTTTTTTCAGCTTCGTTCCTTTTATAGACCGTTTGATTCCTACGATGAAATTTTCTCCATAGATTTTTTTAGAAAATATTCTTTTGGCTTAGAAATATTTCAGTCTTACGATCACTGCGTCTCTTCATTCATGACATCGGATATAAACTTTGCTACGGTATAATAATTGTGGAAATGGAAACGCTTCGCTAATTCGGCAAGGCTTTCGAGCGTGACGCCGACGTTGGTTCGCAATCGGCTACTTAATTCGGCGCTTCCACTTTTTCTCTTTTTCTTTAGCTTCGTTCGCAGAAATCGCAGCGCCGACATTTATATCCGATCAGCAATGGCTACAGTATAAATAAGACTCGGATTCCATAAATGCATCGCATAGTTGGAGATTTCTCGGTTCATAAAGCTATTAACGCGCGAATGTTGCAAATTTGCTAGCGTCAACGCGACAAGAAAGGTCGCCGATCGAGAGAAATCATGTGTATCGATGTAGGAAACTCTTCTTACTTTCGAAGAGGCTGGATGAATTTTCATCGACCCTAATCGTCAAGAGTGGATATACATGCAGGAATGCGTTTGTGTGTGGTACCTTCCAGAGCCCCTCCCCCTTTTCTCTCGTCCTCTCGCGGTTTTATTCGTGATGGCTGGGACAACTTTTTAAAGCCTTTTAAGATTTTAAATATAGCTCGTTGTATCGTGGTAAGATCGGAGCGCCCGAGGGTAGAGGAGAAAATATACACTCCTCACAGCTCGAATTCTGTTACCACTTGTGGCAGCGGCTAAAGGATATAGCCCCGAAAAGAAAAGATGACAGCTTTTAAATAGAATCGAGACATTGCATGCCACTTGCTACGAATTTTTACAGCAACCCTTCAACCAGTGTGATATATGTATATTGCTTCCTCCAAATCGTATTTCACGCATCCTATAGGCATTCGCGCTCTTAAAATATACTCTGTAGCCAGGATATAATACAAGTATATTGTCACGTGCGTGCATCTCGTGTCTCAAAGCGAAAGTCGACGAATGAAATTTGATTGCAGTTTGCCGCAGGAGAATGAAATAAAAGTTTCTTCTAGAAGTTGCTCGGAGATCGTGTTCTATATATCGCATATCCAATTGTCGAGGAAGAGAGGTGGGGCGGAGGGGGAGGACGAGGAGGCAAACGCGAAAGGCACGCAACATCGATCAGCCTGCTGGTTGGAATCGATAAGAGAAGGGCGCCCGAAAAGAGTTTCACTCCTCGAATATCTTCGGTGAGAGTGCTTGTATGGAAGAGAGGAAGAAAAAAAATTCAAACACCCATACGACCCGATAATTCAGCAATTTTTCATCCTCCATTGTTATACGTTCGTTTCACCGCGCTGGATTATGTGTGTCGCAGAGTAGGAGAAAAAAAATGCTACCGCAAGGGCAGAGCTCACACGTCGTTTCAAGCATATTCCAAGAATTCGGCTTTAATTGCGAAGAATCTTTGCTTCGCGCATACTTAATATGGGGAAAAACTTAATGTCAGAGAGATTTTTCGCTCGACACCTCATTTTTTATTCGCTTGCTTTAAATTGGCTGATGCAAATCAATATTTTATTATTATTGATCTAAAATATTTATTTATTCCTTCAAGAAACTCTTCTTTAAATTAACCAAATTGCAACAATCAAAAAGGACCATTTAAATAATTATCAGAAATATTTCCCTCGCTGTACGAAATATTTTAAACAATTTTTCATCGTTCGTTGTTATACATTCCTTTATCGTCTTGGATTATGTCTGCCGCAATGTAGCCAAGAAAAAACGGTACCTACTGCAAGAGCAGAGATGCGCGTCGTTTGAAGCATATTCGAATTATCTTGCTATATACCTATACTCGCGAAGAATATTTCGCTTCTAGCTTGCAATAAATACGTGGAGGAACTCTTGGTGCGAGATTTTCACTAGACAGCTTAACGACTCGATAATTCAGCAATTTTTCATCGTCCATTGTTACACACTCGTTTCACTGTGCTAGATTATTCGAACACAGTATAGGAGAAAAATAGGTACTATAGCAGGGCAAAGATGCGCGTCTTTTGAAATATATTCAAAGTGTCTGGCAAATTTGCGAAGATCCATTTACCTCTTGCGCAATAGATATGCTGAAAAATGCCACGTGAGATTCTCACTAGACACACGATGCGTATTAGCATATCCCTGAGCAGCGTGCCAAGTCGTTACACTTCGCACAGCTAATTCAGTTTCGAACAACGAACCTTTTTTTTACGTAATTCGCTAATTAAGACAGCAGCGTGCGAAGAGGAATTTTTTCCAGACCCAAGACTGGCGTGATTGATGCTTAAAAATTGGTACAAGTCCGAAGACCTGACCAACCGTGTGAAAACGATATAGGGTATAAGGATTTCCCAGTGCGGAAAGGGCGAAAAAACTAAATGCACGAGCGAATTTTACGCCACGAGGAGACATCTGCTCGATTCGAACGAAGGAAAACGTAATTTCCAGAAGCTTCTTAAATATCGCAGATCTTGACGAGATATCATCTTTTATGGTCGACCGAGAAATGGAAGGAAAAAGAGCGAAGCTGGTAAACCAGTTTACGTTACGTCAATGTTGCCACTGTGATTCTCAATGTTTTCGCTATAGCCTACAAATATATACTGAAAATCAATAAGATCGTGAGAAACGCCGATGGTAAATGAAAAAAAAAAATCTATCTCCATCCATATATAACATTGTCTATAGGCTTATGCGTTCAAGAATTCTTCGGTGAAATTAGTTGAAAGTTGCAAGTGCGGAACTTCCCAATTAATTAAGCTGCATAAAGCAAGGTTTTAACGATTTCTGATGAATTATCTGGTAGTTTTTCGGTAGGGAAAAAAGGGGCGCGTGATCGAAGGTAGATAATGTGCATAATAACGGCGGCACGTGCTTGGGGATTATTGTTCACACACGACTGGTCAATAATTGCACAATGAGATTTGTTTTATAGGAGAGCACGATTAGCGACGGGACAGCGGAGCTGCTTATTAAACGAGTTAACGAGTCACTCATAATGTACACGATATAGAATTCGAGGTGGTTGGCATTACCAGATTTAGCTTTCCCATTTTCTCCAGTACGGTGTCCATCCTGATTTTTCACTAGGATCTCTCGCAAACGACGTTTTTGTAGATGGAAATCCTTTCTGTCACAAAAGCCTGAACTGCACGTCGCCTTTTAAACGGCACAACACTCGAGGACAGTTGTCAATATTTAAGAAGAACCAGCGCAAAATTACATCATAATCAAGCAAATCTTCTTTCCCTTCCCAATCGATCGACGAACTTTTCGGATCACCAAGTTCAGGTAATCCTCGTGGAATAAAATTGTCCATTCAATTATACTGCTCGTATATATAATTGACAATTTGCACTATGTTCAAGCTTGGATTATTCTCCGTTTGTTCGCAATGTCATTCGCGATGAGAGAAGCACTGATTTTTTGTTGGTCACGCGTTATTTTCCTCTAGAAGAATCCGAAGCGACGGGGTCGACATAGCTTTAATTAGAGAGGATTGCGATGAATTTGAAAATGAGATCTCGGCTTCATATCGTGGCGGGCTTCTCGAAGGAGCGAGAGGATCGCGCGAGCGGAACCTCCTTGCTCGCGATAGTAAGCTCAACTGCCAGGTGAAAACACAACACCTCTCAACCTGCACAGGTGCACACAGGGGTCTCCCGGCTGGCCCGTGGAAAGAAGGGGGGCCTACTTGGACTCGCGCGCGAGCGCCAGTCGAGTCGAGGGTCTCCGATACTCGCCTCATCATGCTCTGACCAACCAGACAAGAGTTCAGAATAGCGCACAAATTAATAATTGATACCTTCAACGTAGAATCGCAACGACGAAATATTTTCTGTTCCACAACAATTTATTCATGACCATCTCGCTTCCTCGACAAAATAATTTTCTAAAAATATCATTATCAACGTGTATCGTGTCAAAACTACCGAAAATATCCTCTGAAATAATTACTTCGTTATCGTTTGATCAATTATAAATGATGAGTTGAAATAACATGTAAATTAATCATTAAAAGCTCGAATGCAAAGAAAAAACGAAGATTTATTTGTGTAACATGTTATTCTTTTCGCTCTCGATTATTCGAAAATAATTCTAGATTATTGCACAAATTTATTACCAACACGCAATGCAGTAAAATAAATATAGAGCTAGATTTACTCAGACTGAATCATTGAAGATACGCAAAATAAAATGGAGTAGGGGTAATGTAAAATGAGGAAGAATGAAAAGTTACTTGAAACTTAATTCGCAAAACAAGATTCTATATAGGATTGAATATAATAGCTCGAGGACAGGAGATGAAGGTGCGCAAGCTTTGTATTACAAACTGATATACGATCTTTGAAAATGTAAATAGATGCTCGTGCTTCGATAAAGATGGGAGAGTGTCCGTTTGGGAGGAGGCGATAAAATAATTTACGAGATCGCGAAAGCGACGGAGAAATGATTTTTGCTATGCGGCAGGGCGTAGCTCGTGAATCACCCAGTGTGGAAGATGGGACTGTGGTGTGGTGCCTGCCTTCGGTCCGAGAAACTCGTAAAGCGTTCGGTGAAGTTGGAGAAGCACAATTTGGGAATGGAAGGGAGGGTAAGGGATTGAGGGCAAGAGCTGGACGATGCTCGATCTTTCGATGGAAAATTTCGGCCGAGTGTTCTCGTCCTCTCGGTCCTCAGAAACTATAATAATCAATAATAAATATTGCGCCTCCATAATTTCAGTTTACATTGTAGATTAACGAGACATAAACACACTAAACTTTCTCGCGTTATGGTTGCCCGCATCGTGCTACTGCTGATATAATTACTAATAAACAAACAAAACCCTGGTATAGCAAATAATCTCAAAGTACACGAACAAACGGATTATCTTGCGCGTGCTATTCACTAAAACTAAAAATTAATTAATAAGAAACATTTTTCTTCAGCGTTATTTCAGTTGGCATTGATACATAAAGATCATACTTCCTCGTAACGTAGTATTGCTCGTCGCTATAGCGACGCAACTAGTATCTATATGTATATAGATATACGTCATGAAAACAGTCTTCAAAGCACAGATAAGAGTAGAAGAAAATAAGAAAGAGAGAGGGGCTGTCTTTCGCGCATATTTCGTGGAAATTTGGATACATAAAACGCGTAAGTATATGCATGCGAGCAATCTTGGAAAGAACTTGTGTATTATGAAAATTATGCTCTCGGAGGTTGTATTATACGAGAGGGGGCTGCCACTATAGTGGTAATGTGGTCGACGCGTCGATCTACGCGTTTCGTTCGTGCGAGGTTCGCGCGTGCCAATAAGGAAAAAAATCTAACGACGAGTGTCGAACAAATTTCTGGTTCGAAGAATGCGAAATGTGCGGAATAGGAGGGAGGGGACGGCTAATCGTAGCGAACGAGGGATCGTCGTTGTTTACGTCGCGTCGGGGACTCGGGGCCCGGGGCACGGCCCCTCATCGGAATGCGCTCCTTGTCTCTCCTTGTACCGGACGGACGACGGCGACACCGGCGGCCAATCGGTAGGCGACTGGTTCTTCGCCAGGAAAAATGAAACGCACGACTGGCCAAGATTTTTTTAGCACGGCGCATCGGCCAGTTTTTATCGGCACGCTCGTCCAGTCAGCTCTGCTCCTGTATTGTCGACCTTGAAAACAAGCCGCATTGTGCATGGTGGTGCGCGCCACCGGTGAAGACCCCAACCACCAGGCCCGGTGATATTTCAATCGAATTAAGTCCCGGCTTGATCGTAAATTTTCCCACTGTCACGCTACAAGGATTTGCGTTCGTTCGCCGCCGCGGCGTATCCTCCGCCTCACCGGCCGGATCTTCTCATCTTCCCAACTCGATAGAAACTTTTGATCTTTATCGCGAATTTCGAATATAAGTAAGTATAATCCGGAGAAGCCAAGGATTCGCAAATTTCGACACGATTATTCGTTATTGATACTTGTGGTCGCGAGCTATATACACGACGCGCCGGTGAAATTAGCTGCGAATTCAAACAGATAACTCTGGTCGGTCACGCGAATATTTGCTTATGCCTTATCGAGCATATATCGATTCCTACTTCCATCCGTGTTCTCGCTGCGGAGATTCATAGTAGATTCATATACCTGGAAGATTAAGATCCAGGTGTATTTCTCTTATTTCTTTGGCAGCGAGCGAATGGCGGTTTGATGAAATGCTCGATAAATAATAGTTTGTTGGGAATTATCACCGAGTGACCAGTCGCGCTTCTTGGGAGAGGAAGGTCGCAGGGTCACTGGGTTTTTGCGCGGAGGTGAAGGAACTTGGACCCTTTCGTCCTTGGTGGTCCGGAGACCGGTCTACCTAGCCCGATATTCCGCTACTTCAATTCCTGCGGTACCTGTTAACTGCATTTAGAAATCGTTTCACGCCATTCGATTCCTATCCCAATTGTCCGTATCCCTACGTACGTGTGTGCGTGCGTGCCACGTTCTCCAAAGAATCCTCGCTCGACAAAATTCCAGACTCCCATTGGTATAAGATTCTATATATAGTTCTACACGCGTTATTCACTTTTCAAAATACATACATACATTGGTATATCGTTTTGGTCTCGCTTTGATCAAATATTCCAGCCTGTCTATCCCGGCCTCTCTCCCACTCTTATTTCTCTTTAGCGATAATCCGACTTGGTCCTTTTTCCCAGTCTGATTAACTTTCGAAAATCGACCGATTTTAACGACGATATCTTTCACCCGGGTATTTTTCCAGCGAATAATGAAATATGCGAGTTTCGAAGTTGGAAGTTTCGAAAGGAAGGCGTGAGCAGGTAGGTGGATCGAGTGCAGCGACAGGATTTTTCGCGAGGGCAGAGAACGAATCGAGCTGGAATTCCGTCGCGTGGGCATTGGAGAAAGAGAGAGAAGGAGAGAGGGAGGGGGATGCAAATGTAGCTCGGAAGCCTTTCAATGAGAGAGGCGCGCATGTTGAGGAAACGCAGAAAGTTTCTCCGGTTTCACCCGCGGCGACGAAGCATCTGGCTGCACGGTGGCACGCGCATTCCAGGGATATAACTCGAGTGATCGAGCCACCCATCGAAAATCTCCCCCTTATCCCCCCTCCTCACCATTACTCGCTGTGGCCATAATGGAATTTGCACGAACCGATGGAGCATCGAAAAGCATCCTGCAGCTGCTATTTTCCCGCGATCCTCCATAAAAATGACCAATGATTAACGAGGATGTAGATTGGAAGGTGAACGGAACGTGTCGGAGGTGGGAAATGCGATTGGATCGAACGCGAGCGTGTCGCAATAAGGTGCCTCGTTAGATTCGATTCTCGACGCCGCGCGCGCCAGCGCGAGGGAGTGAGAAATCTGCTCGAGCGCATTCGATCATTGGCGCAAGGTCAAGCAGGCATACACACTCGCACAAACACGCAAACGGATGAAGAAACTGCTGGAATTCAAGGAAGAAACTCGCGAACTCGTCGATCGGAATTTTAGAACCGATCCGAACCGATCGGAGGCACCTCCGGATCGATCATGCTAATTTATTCGGCCCCCGAGACTCGTTTTTATCGAAGACCGTTAACGAGTCATAGGGTAATAGTTGCCGCGATTATATCAATAACATCGTGAAAGAAATGGAAGAAATTTCTTTAATCTCACTCGGCGTGACACTTTGCTCGGAATTTCCAAATTCTTAGCGATTACGGAACTAGCGGGAATGCCTGTCCTGACCGCCATGATGGCCATGACTGCCCAGGCAGGACCACCGTAATCGTGAATAATAATCGCCGACTAATGGCTTAATAAACGGCCTCTCTTGTACCTTATTCCTATTACGCATCTCGCTATACCATATATATATAGATATATCATTATAAATTATGCGAGTGGCGTAGTATCTTTTCGATAGAGGTTTTAGAGTCGCATTAGACACGCCGTGCATTAAGAATTGGGGGAAGAGGTGTGCGGGCAAATGAAAAGAGGCGAAGAAGAAGAAGAAGATGAAGAAGACGCGCGGTAGTGTTCACAGGGGCAATCTCGCGGTTATCGGTAGGTAAAGTAGGATCGTTGCAGTTGGCTCTGGGTTTCTCTTCGCATGGTAATTCCGAGTATCGACGGTGTTTTAACGATCTCATCGGGTCGCCGTTGACAGACGACAAGTCCCATCTCGAGGGCGGCGTGTAATCCTGAGAGGTTCGGCGTTTTAAGGCTGTAAAACGACATGCCAGAAGCGGCTCGCGATTACCGCCGTATCGTAAACTTTCCGTCGTCCTCTCCGCATGGGCCAACGACCACCCACCACAAAACGCGCTCCGCATGCACGTAAACGAGTACGTAGAGTGTACCCCGACACATCGAAACTGGTACATGCTTATGTATATATATATATATATATAAGCGCGATGGCTCGAGTCCTAATCGGTGTCAACTACTGCACGTATCGACCTACTCAGGAAGACCCGTTACATCGCGCGTTCCTCCCCTACTTGCCCGATACCGTCCAGCACTTCCAGCCTCTACGTCTGGCATTCGATTTTACAAGAACCATTGGTACACAACCTCTCTTAAGCCTATATCACACCATGTATACTCCTCGACGCTGCATCGCGCTATACCATCGAACCAAAAATATCATCATAATAATATTCAACAAATCAATCTCTCACGCCAAATCTTACGACGAACGCGATCTAACGCGTCGTACCACCAGATAAATCATACACGCCTGTCCAACCTTGTCCTTAATTTGGAGAAAAAATAATATTCAAATTTACGACCTTCGGAGGATTATACATTTCATGCAAAAATTTCTCTTCCGAGTATAGAAATTTGCATGGAGTCTCATTTGGGTGTTTAGCATGGGTACTATCCGTCTGGTCTTACAAGCCCATTCATGGATCGTATCGCTATTCTGGCCTCGTCTATGGTGTACCGGTTCTTAATCGTGGTACAAAGGAAACCGCAAGTCGACCTCTAACGCCGTTTCAGCGCGTTCAGCATTTTCCGCACGTTTCCGAACTCGTTTTGCATGTTCGCGTATCGAACGATACTTTCTGGGATGTATTATATGATGAGACCGTTAGAGGGAGAAAGAGGGGGGAGGAGAAATGGTGAGAGATAGACGGACGATTCTAGAGATGAAATAACAAGGAATGTTTATACTATAGGATCGAGTATCGAGAGTTTTCCGTGAACGATCGATTCGCAGGGTATTTAAATCCCACTCGTGTGAGAATATCGTCACGAGAGAATTCGACTATTTACCGTGAAATCGTCATTCAGCGATGCTCGACAAAATTGTGGCCCACTGACCCCGCGATGTACCGCGTTTTTGAATAGATTTAGCGAAGGTTCCATTAACGGTTCGGGGGCCACGACTAACATCAGAGAGACGATTTTACTCGTCCGCGATATGCCAGACACGAAACAATGTTCGAGCTTCGTATACAGGTATACCCGATACCGGTCGGAACACGTTTTCTCGCCGGTCACCTCCGAAACCCTCCGCACGTAAATCCGACTAAACAGTAGTTAACGAGCCACCACGCAATACAGTATAATACAAGGAATCGAAACGATTACACGTATACCGAACATCTTGCAGTACACACGATTCCCACAATAAAATCCTGCGATCCGTTACAATCGCATACGCTAAAAACGAAAATCCCACGAAACCATACCTGTTGTAACGAAAAGGAAGGATAACGAAGAAGAGGAAGAAGATAAAAAACAGTTCTTGAAATTCCAAGTGAAAAGCAATAATGTACGATCGATCGTTAAAGGTTTCTCGTACTGGTATAAATAACTGCGTGTAATCAAAAATTAAATGACGAGTTTAATTAGGCTGCTTAATTACGAGATATGTTACACGTCGGCCCAGTTAACTGGATACTTTTTTGGCGTGGCAGAGATCCTAACCGATTCGATCCGATCGGCACTGGAGCGATACAAATTTGCAGCAGGTGGCCGTCGGAGTTACACGGTTTTGCAAGGCGGAAAACCGAGAATCGTTATAAGATAAAACAGGTAAGAGGCAAATCGGAGGCCTGTGTTACATGACAGAAACATACTACAATGTTAACGGATCTAGACCAGATCACTTGCACGCTCGAGATCTTCGAAGAAAGTGGCGAGCCTTGACACCGAGCGGAGAATCAGGCCGGCACACGCAAACACAAGCGACGCACACGTGCGAGCGACCGTATCGAGAGTGTGCGAACCAATTAATTGAATTTGCTCGAACGGAAGACTCGCCAGGCGGAATAGGAGTGGTACCGATCAATTTTCCCATTGCTCGTTATCAGCAACAGTGGGTTAGTGGATCGTCATTTTTGTAGATTCGCTCTGCATGGAACCGGCCCGTTTCCCACTCGACGTTTGCGTTACTCTTGCTGCATTCTCCACCCGCAGAAACTCGAATCTTGTAGCTATATATATATATATATACCAGAAAGAAATAAAGATCAAAGAGACGGAAGGTGGAGGAGGTGGAAAAAAGGAGATGGAGAGAGAGCGAGAGAGCGTTCTTGAGAAATTCCGAAGCTTTCAGGATTGCAAATTAATCCGAATATTTGGGAGGGAACGCCTGATAAGCCCTGAGAGCTCCTACACTCGGCTTATCTCCGGCCTGGCTCGTGTATAACCTACAAATACCACTGTGTAAAAAACTTTTTAATATCGCATGGCTCTAACTCCCATATTCCCCGGCCAATCTTCCATCTCCGATCGCTTTTTATTATCGTCTCGTGCTCGATACTCCAGCTCCGTGAACGAAAATCATCAACGCAGTTGTTTATCCAGGTATACGAGAGCGTATACTATATGCGCGTATATGGTTTATTATTACCTACGATCATTGTGCCCGACCAGATTTGCAAAGAGAGCCATAAGGTAAAGCTATATATTTTCCTTCCTTCTATTATCGAATCATTTGGGAATTAAACTTGAAGCTTATTAAGCTAACTGTGTAAACTGTGAATGAACCGACTGCAAGGTAAAAGTAATTTCAGCGAGCACCGGTTCATTTGGAGTTATTGGAGTGTTCGCTCTCCGGTATCTACATATCGACTACAAGATTTCTAAATGTGTAAACGTTGATTTACACTCGATCTTCACGCACGAGTGCCCCGGTAGTTTTACATGCACCAATCTACTTTTCCCCTACGATGTATTTATCGTCTTGGCTCGCTTTGTCATTTATTATACAGTATTTGTTTGGAGCATCTTGTAAGATTAAGCCTGACGGTCCCAACAAAACGTCCAGATAACCGATAAGAAACTATCATTAGTCCCGGCTCGGTTATAAGCATCAATACGGCGATTAGATAATGACAGGACCCCGCGTGATTATTGATCTTCTCCGACAGGCATAATTTATCTCTGCTGTTGATCGATTGCCTCTTGGAAAACTGTCGAAAATCTTGGTGCTATCGGTTATGAACTAATGCGACACAAACACAACGCGATCCTTCTCTGAGTCACACACTGTATTAATGGGGTGACCCGTAACAGAGATTGGTCCGCAACCCTTGGGTCCAAAGACCAGATCAATAATAGGACAATTCCACAGAAATATCCGGTATACTATATCGAATGGACAATGCGAGACGAGGTCTATTTCGACCTATCGAATCTCAGTATCGACGTTGTCACATCAATTCCTCCTGGAAGAATCAACGTTTTTGAAATGACATGGGAGCCTTTGACCATGCTCACTGCCGAGGCCGAATCGATTCTGCCATTGACCGCTCGCGTTCACCTCGCCCGACTGATGATTTAATTACGGAAACTTGAGTAACAATGGCTGCTGCCCGGTGTACGATTACCTACGGCTAATCCATTATTGGATTCTTGCCAGTGTACTTCTAGTCACGGTCTAAAGCTACCCCAATCCAGCTAACGCAATAGAACTAGCTCCTCGCAGCTTTTCTCCCAACAACAAAAACATTTATCAAAGAAAATCCTGCTAACTCTCTTTCGTTCAATTTTCGAAATTTTCACCATTTGTTCAAATTGCAATGTGATTTTATTTATTAATGGATTTCTAGAAATTATGCTTTGAACATTCGTGGTGACGCTTCCAACTTTATCCCCGGTGGTTCCACAAAGTCTGCAATGCTCGGTGCAAGTTCTCACGAAACGGCCAGGGATTTTGGCAAGAGTTCAAGTTTTCATTATTCGCCGCACGGTTTTCGGTTGATCTACTCAGTCTGGCTCTCTTGTTACGAATCTCTCTACAGGAGCGATCTTAACCAACAAACTTACTTGTACCACATCGTTCAGCAGTATTTTCTAGAATCCAGAACGAAACGAGACGTATAGGTTAAAAGCTGACAGGATATCGCAGGAAAACCCGGTTAAAACGCGAAATGAACATTCGCTTTGAATTCCACATGGGTTTCTATAAACAAATTCCAGCGCGCAATACCTGCGTCGAATTTGTATTTCGCGGCTGGAGGTCACCGTTCGCAAGGCGGTCGACGAAACTCGTCCTATCTCGTCCTGATTTTTCGCCAAGGATTCATTTTATCTCCTTCTTTCCTAAGCTATAAAAAATCCTCCTATCGCAATAATCTTTGCTGGTCGCGCTGCTCGAATCAGAGTTTTGTGGCCCATTTTTTCGCTATAAAACTGAATAACACGAAAACAAAGTTCAAGGTCAAGCGTGTTTATATAGCGAGGAATATTTCAAAGTTCTCTCTTTTCCTTCAGTTTGCTTCAAATTGGACGAAGGAATAAATCAAACTGGTTGAGCACCGTTGACGTCGGGTCCTCTTGACAATGAGGTAAATTGATAATGAATGACCAGGCGGAATACCTTGGCAGCGTGGTGGCTACCCTGAAATAGAAACGCGTCCCTAATCAGCAAAACCCTGAAGAGTGGATCTTTAATCATCACGCGAGGCACATAGAAAGCGACCCATTCCCTATTCGTGATTGATTTACGACTGGCGTCGCATGTGTGGTGTCGATCGGTGCCACAAAAAAGACGAATGGAAAATAAATACCAAGGAAGAAAGTAAATCGAACGTGTCGATAAAGCATATTGATGCCACCGGGATTGCGCAAGTTCCTCCAACTGTCTTCCTGTGGATATGCCTGTAATATATACACGAGTTTGTACAGGACGCACTCGATAAGCTGATGGCTTATTAGAGGAGAAATTAGCATTTTCGTTGTCCCCGGTCGCACCTGGAAAGCTATATATATATATATATATATGTATATACGACCTCTGGCCACACAGTCCTATATACGTGTCACACGATATATCGTCACCGAAAATCAATATAGAAATAAATAACGACGATGAAAGTGAAAGGTATACCTTCGTTTCCTCCTACTATAACATTGCACAATCTCCGTAAGGGAAGAGTTCCGACGAATGCTAAATAATCTTACGTAAAATATTTAACGCTCCGACTCCGTGCGTAAAGAAAGCCAATTACAACGATCGTCATTTTTTTCAAGTGTCATTATTAATTTTAATATCGCACATGCGAGGATTTTGATGGCGATTGCGTAAGGTGTACGCGAAGGAAGTGCTTATATTATAATCGGGTTGGAAAAATTTCAACGATGATTACACTTTCAGTGGCGCGTTTGGAGAAACAGTCAGTCGCTTCCTGTATATCGAATTCGATATTGACTTTCCATTTTACCAGAGTTTCACGCTCCTAGGGGAATTCGTACGAACGTTAATTAATGTAGCGTCACAACGTCATCTTCCTGCTTTCCGCATTGCGTAAACGTGTCCGCGCGTAACTGTCTCATACTCTTCAGGAAATTATCAACGCTTGATCGAGCAATCTTGACCGTTTTGACAGAGAGTTGCAGGGAAGTCATACTTTTCCTTGCTTAATTCCTCATAGTCGCATCCACTAACGATCAGGAAAATACAATCGTTACCATTACGTCGTTAATTCCACGAGAACACGACGGCATTTTTTCATTATTCTCTCTGCACACAGACACAAAAACACGCAGACGCGGTGTAAACGAGCGTGGCGGTGGTTGGCGAACAGGAAAATCCGGAGCGAAAAAAATGGCTTATCGAGAAAGGCTCGGTCTCTCTCTCTCTCTCTCTCTCTCTCTCTCAAGAGAGAGAGAGAGAGAGAGAGAGAGAGAGAGAGAGAAATGTTCAAGCATATTGGAAAAGATTGTTGAATAGGCGAAAGTAGTTGTGCGCGTGCTAGTATAACAGATCGGTGTTACGATTCAAGCAACATGCTCGCGATCACTTACCCCATTAGCGAAGGAAACAGTGTCATTCCGAGTGTGGTCTGCCTACCGGCTGACAGCAAGTTCAAGTATACATATCCTCCGTACGAAGAATTTGGCCAGTAGTATCGCGGAAGTGAAATGAGCCAAGCACTATAACGTATATTGGTGGAAGATCGAATTTCCGATTGATTCGGTCACGAATATACTGACATTGGATAAGGAACGCTTTGTGACCGAGCAATTTCCGTCCCGTCAGTAAATCAAACGTCAAGAATAATCTCCGTTTTATTTGATTAAGCGAGTTTGCCTTGAGACTTGGAGCTGCTAATGAAAGCCGGAAGTAGGAAGTGCTGTACGCCTCAATTGTCGTGTAGTTAATACGCTCCTCTATACGTACGCATACATATATATATATATATACGCAGAAGCAATACAGACATTAACAAATGGGTTTCATAAGCGCTAATAGACGCTGATCTTGGATGATTGGACGCGGCGGATAAATTTATAAGCCGTTGATATTTATGCCCGAAGGAGCCGTTGGTATCGTACATGCACACTTATCGTTTGGAGAGGTTCGAGGGTCCACTTGAAGGTGACTCGAAGAAGGACACGGATCGTTTTTAGCGTTGTCGTCGATATGGCCAATTAGTTGGAAAGAAATAACGCGCATCGATTATCGCTAATCGGATTTGCTTACCAATCCTTTTATGCACGAGAGCATGACATAATGCGGTTGAACAACCGAGCTCGATCGCCTCAAAGTCTCCTATCCCCCCGTACGCTCTCGACTTGGTTCAACCTGATCGAGCTCTAGCTCCAAGATCTATTACCAGCCAATAGACACCTTTTCTCACCAACGAACGCACAAGCTGCCTCTGCACTTTCAACATTAATACATGGCCCGCTCACTGTTTTCACTTCATCCTAATATGTTATTCTCGACCGATAGTGCCACCACGGGTTTCTAACGACGCTGATAAGATTAGCCTTAACGTGAATTTGCGCTTACTTCAGAAGTGCGACTAGCGCGAGTGCTGATGGAACGAGGCATGTCCGATCCAAGCGTTATCGTCTCAAAATCCATTAGAACACTGTCCAATCTTCCCACACGTCCTTCGTTCTTTCGCAAGGACGAAAATTTCCACGTGGAAGCTACACAGGGATGACCGCTGGCTAGATGAGTTTCCGAGTAGCGCAGGGTATGCGTGTGTTCGTCACGTGGCCCTTAAGCCGAGCTCACAAGGGCAAGCCAGAATTATTAAGACTGGCATTGCACGGTTGAAAAACGTCCCGTTAGAGAGGGGTAGTTTCTACCACGACGGCACCCCATGGGGGACTGAGCCCTCGTTCGTGGACCAAACATCTGCCAGGATCCCCCTCCCCACCATACACACCACCACCACCACTCTACCCTATATATACTGCATTTGGCCACGACACATTTTTTTCCCTCCTTCCTTCCTTATTTTACGACGGCGCGGCGTCTAGTCAGCTGAGCCGTCTTAAGTGCAACTATGACCTTCCCTCGTCACGAATAACCTACATGCTACAAGATTCTCGACTTTTTCATTCCAATTATTTCCTCTATTCTGGGTTTTTTTTTCTGCTCCTTTCCAGAGAACCCCTATCCGGCCCTCGCATCGAAACACTACGCTGGCAAATTATTTTTAGCGCATTGCGAGTTTCTAAAATACGTCTGGTTTGTACGTGTACGAGTGTAGCGAGCAGGAGATTACCCAGATAGATTATGACATTATGCACATATAGGAATAGAGTGCATACGAGCGTAGGACAGGAAAATGCAAATTACGGTCAGAATGGAGCGAGCGATAAGAACCCCACAGCGCTAAAAGGTGGTGGATTTGTACCGGATATGAATTTTGTATCTTATTGAGAGCTGCTATACACGGCTAAGCATGGCAACGTTGCAATTAGTATTGTTCCATCGTTTATTAAGAACTACTGGACCGCCCAAGAACACACTGGGTGCGTCCGGACGAACAAAGAGATTGCTCCTTAATCCGCGCGTATACACACTATAATAGCGATATAAGAGTGTATTCGTATAATTTTACAAACTGGTTAGCTAATTTAGCACAGCCACGAAAAACTAATCGAGTAGCCGAGCGAATCGACGAGCTTTCGCCTTTTCACCCGTACCTGTCGCTCTGAGATAAACTCGAGTGAAAATGCAGCTAAACATTTACGGTTTTCTTGATAACACGAACGAGCATGCGACTGCCGACAGTCGCACGCTACACATTACCACTGTTGGTGCTAGTATATATCTATATATATATATATATATATAGATATTAGCAGTAGTAGTGGTAACAAGCTAACACGAGAAAAAAATGTAAATTATTCTCGGTAAAACGTCCGTTTGTCGCGCTCGGATAAAAAATAGGTCATAGAGAGTCACAGCGAGCAATTAAGTTTCCGTCCTATATATATATATATATATATATATATCGTGATGATAACAAGAGATAATTGAAAAACAGGGAAGACAGTCCAACGAATAATCGCGCAACACGGATGTTTTGAATGTTTTTCTCCACCGTTGATGATCCTCATTGATGGTTTGATAGGCGGCAGACGAAAGTATGGTGCGCACGCGCGCGCGAACGGGATATATCCTATTATGAGAAAACCCTTTGAATAAACACTAACGAATAATGACACGGTGCATGGGCACGATCGTGATGTACGCGCCTATAACGATTTGGCCGAACGGGAGGGCGAGCAGGAGGCACGCTGGAAATTGCAACCGGTTGTGTGGAGGGTCCATCGACAATTGACAACAATTGTCAGCAATTAGGGCCAGAGGTTGCTCTCTGTGGTCTCGTTGAGATTTCTTGTAGCGCGCTATCCCGCATTAACGAGATCCCCGAGTCGCCGCATTCGAATTTAACAGTGACACCATTGAATCCCCCCACCTAAATAAAAACACGAGAAGCAGCAGCGAAAGGGTCCCGGAGACCGCGCCGAATATTCGAGCAACGACGCAGCTTAATCTGGACTCGTAACACTCGTGGTGCTTAAACGTGAAATTTACGCTACTAAGTGGTGGGCTATCAAGAAATAAATTGTCGGGCGTTGGGGCAGGAGTCGATAAAGCGCTTGGATAATTGGTACATAAAACGAAGGTCGCTAGACTCGAAAGAACTTCATCGGGACGAGACGAGGACGAAACGTGCATATGGGGAATTGGATAGATGTCTGGGTGGCTCAACAAACGTTGTTGTCCTTGATGCGAGTTTCTCCTAACAAGGGTTGGCGTTTTATCCCGTCGAGTAGCACCGGGAACAACCTATAAAGAAATTCCTGAACCTTATCAAGGAGAGTCAGAGTCAGAGTGAGAGAGGGAGAGAGAGATGAGTGGGATTCCGAGGGGCAAAGAAATTCTCGAGGGAAACGAGCATGATGCGTCGCAGTAAGCACAAAGAAAAGCAACCTTTTTCTCGGAAGAAACGTCTTGTTTTACCCTAATTGACTCCTTCGTGATTCGCGTTTTATTTAGTATCTCTCGAGCTGACCATGCAGCGTCCTCTTCTGCGAGAGAACGAAATTTATACGTGTCATTGAGCAGTCCGAGCGCGGCGGCGGCGGCGGCGGCGGCGGCGGCGGATCAAATATTCTTATGTTTATGCAACTAATTGAGCGTGCAGACGAGGAAGCTGAAACGTTTCCTAGAACCCACGTAAATAATTCTGAGTCTATATTGACATTCCAATTGTAAATGCAAACTTGCCATTTGCCGCTTGAACCGGTTAAAGTTCTTTATCGATTTCTCGGCTGACTCATTGTTTTGTCTTAAAGTGCGCAGGATCTGGGAGGCTTGCTTTATGTTTCCCATAAATATGGTTAGCGCCAGGGCAGAATTAGCTTTCGAGCATCGAAATCGCGTGGAATCCTGCGGAGAAGCTTATGCTCCGCGGGGTATATCTGCAACGTGGGCGTATATATATACCTATAGTTGCTTGCATTGGTCGACAGAAACTTGGAATAAACAAAGGTCAAGACGTGTGTAGGTTTATATCTGTTCGAAGCAGTGACTTGCGTCACAATGTGGATTTCAGGCAAACATGGTAGGAATAGCGACAATATTTTGGCAGACGTCATCGGGGACTTTGGAAATACACGATCGCATCGGGTCTCGTGCAGTAATATATAGCATATACGAAAGCAATCGTCCAGCTATTGTATCGCGGTCCATGTCTGAAGGGTGAGCTAAAACCGAATTTTCCATGGCAAGGTCACGTGATCAAGAGGAGTAGCACGCGAACCAACGGAGAAGATCGATAACGCATGAATGAATCACGAGTCTAGTCGACCTTAACCTCTCTTGGTCGAAAGAGTATTACCTGGATTGACCAGAAATTACAGTCGACCGTTTCCACGCTATTCGCTCCCAAATGCCCCTTTTATTTTAATGGCTAGTTTACTTTTCCCCGTTAATAGCCTTGGAAAAAAGCTAATATATCATTATTGACCTTTCCAATGGGAGATTTACGCGTCTCTCCTGCATACGAGAGAAGAAGAGAAAGAAAGAAAAACAGGAGGTATGGAAACACTGTTTGGACACGCGAATCTTTATTTATATATATATACAGGTATAAAAATATGAGTAGAATACGAAGAGGAAGAAGGGGAAAGTTTCTATGGTGCATGATTAATAATCGGAACGTACGTTGCTTGCAGGATAAACTACGCGTGTGCGTTTTGCTCGATCTCTCGTTGTTCGGATGCTGGTGTGAGGGAAGCTTAAAGGCGAAATGTGTACACTATACGCATACACATAAAAGCGGGTGTGAGGCTGGCAAGGCTAGCTAGAGCAAAGCGAGCTGGGGCTGACAGCTGTGCACGATAGCCCACATGGTGCGGCGCGTTCTTTACTTTTGCCAGGATGCAAGCCTATCGATTTTATTCCATCGCTTTCCTAAAGAATGGTCGGGGCGTCGTCGATTAAAAGCCACTACTTTATCGCACGATAATTATTCACTTGTCTTTTTACGCCTAGTGGGATGAACACACTACCATAGAAAATCCTATTGATAGTCGAAGCATCGTAACTCGCATTACTATCGGCAAGACCGTGCACGGTCTGTTATTAATTCGGTTATGCACGAAAGACGCTCGCGAATACTGTAGTTAGCACCTCTTCCTCCTTTCTTACTAAATCTTCCCTTTATACCGCGAAATCACGCGTACATATCTATTCAATCTATAAAGCCTATACGTTTTTTTCTTTTCTTTCGCAACCACGCGTTTCTTAGCAACGGGTTATTCTGCGAAAAAGTATATAAAGGGACGATCCTCATGCTAATGAGGGGGGAAGCTGCGAGTGTATATATTTATACGTATTTATAATTAATAAAGAAGATTCTTGAAAAGTCTTATTAGGCGAGGGATTCGGAGAATCGACGGATATACCGAGGCGCGCATTAATTGGATCGTCGTGATGAATGGAGAGGTGGTCTCGAGTATTCTCAGCTTTCATTGTGAGATGTACCTTGAAGATAAAAATGATCCCGGTGTGGATGTGGAAAATTGTCACTTTCGAGAAAGTTATTTATTTCAAGTTTCTATAAAGTACTACATACGCTCAAAGAAAGCCAAAGGCTCGATTCTATTTCATAATTGAAAGGATCTTTGTAACGATGAAAGATAACTGCGGCGAATCTAATTTAGGCTTCTTTAGGCTTCGTCTATGCAGAAAATGCAATTTTCACTTTGTATAGCATTTCTCACTGGCTATTGCCATTTAGGCTGACATTTATGCCTCGGCTTATTCCAAATATTTAGAAAAAGCTTTGGCGAAACGCTACATAAGAGCTCTTCTCTCCGCGTCCGCGTAAAACGTGCTTTCTATTTCTCTCATTCCATTTAGCCAGCCTCCTCCTCTCCTGTTCTCTTCTGTTACGCGCGCCAACTATTTTCGGCGCGCTACGTGCCAATGCGCCGAGTTATTACGAGGTTATTCCGTCGTTTTATCACATCCGCCCTTATAAACTTCAATCGTGATTTACACCCATGACGTCAAAACTTGTAAAATACACGCGTCATACAACCTAGCGTCCATTCGATCCTTCGAAACAACGACGAATCAAGTACAACAAAGTCCACTGACGCTAAAACGTGTTTATTTTTGTGCAAAAAGTGGAATAACGCCCGTTACATGGGCAAAATGATTTTTGTCGCCCAATTACTCAGTGGCCGTAAAAGCTATAGCTTATTTGCCGAAGGGATTATCGAACGAGCGTTTGACAAATTTCTTTTAAGAGACAAGCGCGCAATGGTTTATTGATTCTAATAAGGAAGGCGGTATTATTTGTCGTGGAAAATCTTGAATGACCCTGTTTGCTCCATCGTGACTTTAGCGATGAGGAATGTTTCTATTTTTGCCGGCTGAATGGGCAAGATCGATGAAAGCGATACAAGTGGATCTATAAAGTACAAAGCCCCTGCATAATGTAAGGAAAGATTTTAGCTGCAGGTTGGAACTGTGTGTGCACGAAGAATCGCGTACTACAAGTTAATGTGCATAGTGCACCGTAGGACATTACTCTTTATACACACATATATTGTGTTCGATTCAGAAAGAACAGTTAGGTATGCCTCCGGTAGTTCAGCCAATTGCACGCTCCGTAAAGAGTACTAAAGATTATAATAACCATTCGGGCAGCCTTACATTCCTCATAGATCGCGTCTGTAACTCTCTCGACTGAAATTATCGATGCGCCGGCGCAACATTAAAAGATACCAAACTGCTTTTTCCTCCTCCTCCCCCTAGCTCCCTCACCACATCCACAATCCTATCCTTCCTCTATATGCACACGATAATCGGTCCTCTTCTTCATTCTCTTTGAAATCACACCGATATGTTTGCTCAGTCTTAAAATCGCTAACTGTTAAACGAAGCTGATGCCATGACTGAAACAGCTCTTCTTGGCTGATTAAGTGCGCTATATGTAAATTCTGTTTCGAGAGTGTCGTTAATCGTTTAGAAGCTAACTAATCATATCTCGCGCGCCTGTAAGTTAAGCAAATGTCGCAATAAACCTGGCAAGGCAGCCTCACACGACTAATTATATTCTAGCCTGGTGTAATCAATGCGCGAATGCATTAATTAGTCACTAATAACGCTGGAGAGAAAGAAAAAGGACGAGCTCCTGCTAATTATCACGAGCTTTTTGTTTATTCCATAAATCTGCATTCTCATTTGGCAGGTGGCTTTTGCCAGTGATCCCAGCTAAAGAATTCTTCCTGTGGAAAGTGTTGATGCGTAATACTCCTACTATATACAGAAAGAAATTCCCTGTAAAATTTACTATTAAAAAATACTAAAAATTATAGTGCTTGGAGTGCTACATGGGGATATAATGAAAACTTTACGGAAACTACCGATTATAAAGCAATTGTTGCTCTGCTATTTACTAAATTTCTCGTTTTTTTAACATAAATTATAGTAAGCTAGTCTATTAATAACTATATATAAACTTAAACCTTTATAATTACTACTATTTAGCCCTATAAAGTTTCTAGAAGTTCGTTGCATCTCCGGTTACTCCATCCAGCGTAGATTTTACAAGAAATTTCATCGTGTATTGGTATTCTACTTCTTTTTATGTAACTATCGAATAGGAGCCCCACATGCATTACTTGGACTACAATGGCAGGTTTTTGCAGCATAAGGAGCATTCGAACCGACACGTACTGGCAAACACGAGACTACGCGTGGACGTCGTCGTGTAGGTAGTTTGTGACATTTGAAAATGTCAGTGGGTCCTCTTGCACCGTCGCGGTTTATCATTCGAATTGCGAAGCATCGCATAAGGCTATCGCTGCATCGGTGAGCTACTCCTGCAGGCTAATTCCAGCTACGTGAAAATTAGAAGATATCAAGCAGTTCGATCGTGGCGATGCTTCTCTCCAACTGTTGTCAACACTATATATCCATGCATTTGCTCGACATTGACCCAATGCTCCTTTCCAGCAACCATTATATACCCTCTTATCCCAGTTTTTGTCCCGTCGATAATTATTTCCTGCCTCTTACACAAAACGTGAAATTACGCTCTCTAAAATTCATCTTGTAATTATTGCTCCCGATGCTTTCCACGTCTGATTGTAAACCGCGATAAAATAAGCTTGATACACGAGAGATACGCGCTAGCCTTATACACCATAACTGTATGAAATAATTTATTTCAATAAAGCGTAAACGACAGGCGAGAAGAAAGCATGGAGTTCGTTAGCGGAGTACATTGGCTATCATTGGAAGTGCAGAGCGATAGAGCGAATCGAGCAATTGGCACGATTAACAATTTCCTTCGATGCGTGGAGGAACGAACATACGGAAATGGAATTCTCTCGTCATCTCGATGGGCCATTTATCAGCGTTGAGTCATGAAAGCGCGACAAATCGTGTCAGCATCCAGCTTCGCGTTCCAACGGTGAAAATAAAACGCCCTTTTTGCGTTTCGCAGCTCGAGGGATTGCCGATCGAGGCCTCGGAGGGCAAAGAACGCTCGCTGCTTCATCGAATGGTAAATATAGTGACGTAACTAGAGATAAGAAGGAGTCAGAGTGACGAACGGATTAATATAGATGGCAACATCAATAAAGCCTGGGAAAAAGTGAGCAACCACGCGTAACCTGTCAAACTCGTCACTTCTGTAAAAGGTTAATCACGCTGCATCGGCTTTTACGATTTATGTCCGTTCATCGCGAGTCAACTTGCGCCTGTGTGTATGTACATATATATATATGTATGTCAGTGTGTATAGGCCGAAGCGCGGGTAACCATAGCGTTGGATGCAAAACAAACATCGAACGCAATCGTGCAAATCCAGTTGGCGACGCAGCGAAGACATCGATTTCCTCTCAGAGGCGGTTTTAAACTCGAGTCGATGAAAGCCGGAAGTCGCGTACTCCTATCAGTCAATGGTGTCCCGAGCGACGCGATGAAAACCGTTAACCATCCGAGTCTCGCCGCGGTTATCTATCACTCGACCCTTCCGCGCTATTATCCAATGGCATGGGGGGACCCGGGAGAGCGACCATGCTGTGCCCGGCCGAGACAATATCGCCACTGTCATTCCTCTACTTATGCTGCAATCTTCCACACCGTATGGAAATTATTTGCGAGTAAAAGTGCTGTGCGCACAAACTCGTCACGCACACGTTACACTCACCTCCAATCGATTGTCCGATGTAGCACGTTCCACTATATGCCACGAATCTTTGGAAGAATTACGCGAGAAATCCAATGACTCCCTTCGTCTCGGTTCGCAACGCCCAACACGACAATCCGATAAACTCTCTCTCACTTTGCACTCTCTCTCTCTCTCTCTCTCTTCGTTACCCCAGGTACACCATCTACTCGCAAGGTTCTCCCCTTTGCTTTATCGATCCGAGGCCACTTTTTCATTAGTCAAGAAATAAAAGCGAAACTGGAGGATCGATCGACGCGAAATTTCGAGGCAAGATGAAAGCCTGAGGCTGAAGGTCGATAAACTTGGGGAAGTAGGGTGGTCGAGGGTTGATTGTCATAGGATAGTGGCGCATTGTTACCTTACCCGGTTTCTGACGAGGTGCTAGTAGTAGTAGTAGCAGAAGCAGAAGCAGAAGAGAAGAGTTTAGGGTTGAAGAGACTGCAGTAGATCCAGTGGTGGATGTCGAGGAGCAGAGATGAGGGAGCGAGAATAGTGAATTGTTTTTGGGAGGCGTCGGTTAATATTTGTGGGGAGACAGGGTTGTTGGTCCGGCGTTGGATGGAAGGTAGCAGAAAAGCCGGTATCGAATTGGCGTGGCGAGCATGGCGAGCACACGACGAGGGCGTCGGCGTCGGGTGTCGCGGATGCTGCGCCCGCAGCAGCGGACGTAGGGACGTCGACGCTCGACGATATGGATTTGTGGACGACGCGCTTTGCCAACGACCTGCTAAAGCCGAGAGAAAAGTCGGGACACTGGCCTGCCGACGGAGACCAAAGACCCAGCTCGTTCGCGTTGTGCACTGCGCCGACGTCGCGACGACGGCGTCGTCAAGGAGACGCGCGAGCGCGGACGCGAACCTTCCTCTTCTCTCCTTTTCTCCCTTCGGCTCATAGCTGCTCTCCTCGTGTGTATCGTGTGTGCCGAGCTCTCTGCTCTACTCTGCTTGGCTCATTCTCTAGCGAGATGCGCGAACATACACACACACACACATATACAATCGATCCATTGGCAGTCTCGCCTCTCTGTATATATATATATATATATATATATATATACGCACCAACTCTGCGAGATACCGATATCCCACGAGCATCCAACCCACGACAAAACCATCTGCATCAACGCTATACCACTTTTCCTCAATGACTCTTTCTTAAGATTTACGACGCTCATAGTCGACAATCAAAACCATCGTCCCTTCGTCATAAATTTATTGCTTGATATAATATATCATTATGAACGATTAAGTATTTAATTTTTTTAATTATACCGAGGCGAGTTAAATCGACGACTTGTCACAGTTAATTCTTTATTCGAATCTGTGATTTGCGAGAATTTTGTTTTAACACTCCGTGGTGTAGTTTCCTGACGTCTGCAGGATTTCGAGTAAACAAGATTAATTTCTTGTTGTCTAAAGTCGACGTGTGGTCGACGTTTATCGACTGCTTGGATCGGAAGTGTCAGAGAGATCTGCGGTGGTATTCAGCTCGGTTACGAAGACGCGAAATATGTGAAATGGTTAAAAATGCGATCAAGGTCTATGCCAGGTTAAAACCCGAAAAGAATCGAAGTCGCATAACGGTACAGCGAATGAATTATACGCGTCAGAAGTGGCTGCGCGATTGCAATTAAAGAACCGTTCGCACTTTTATCTTGCAGAATTACGAAATCCAACGTCGACCCGAAAAACATCTCGATCAGGATATTTTAAAATTGTCGGCACCCCATAAAAATCACGAATACATTGATCATCGACCGGAATCATGGAATTTCTCGTGAGCCTTATAATATGTCCTTTCGATGGGAGAGATTCGTTATTGGTGAAAAAAATTGAAAGGAGATTTCTTTGTAGATTTTACAAGATATTCGAGGAAGACACTTCGCAGGAAAGCATTTTCCAAGATGTAGCGCAACCAGTTATTCAAAGGTGAGGAAAGCGCTATAATTCATAAATGGCACGCGCGTGGTATAGAATTTCACCATTGAGACGCGCGGGCGCGCGCGGCGTTATTTGTTAACAAATTTAACCTTTCGTCTCTTCGCAGCGTCCTCGATGGTTACAATGGTACGATTTTCGCCTATGGCCAGGTAAGAGATTGCTACGTCGTTCAATGATACTATCGTCGCAGGACGTTACTATACAGCAGTACGACTGTTTCGTTTATCCCAGACTGGTAGTGGAAAGACTTATTCGATAACTGGTAAACTGGAAATAGACGTGGATCAAGGGATCATACCAAGGACTCTTGGTTACATCTTCGATGGGATCGAAAAGGTAAAGGGATAATTCGGTCGGATTGAGAAAAGTCAAGAAAAATTGTTTGAGAGAGTAAGAGAGAGAAAAAAGGGAGACGGGAACAGTGTTTTTCTAGCATCCGGAAAATGTGTACTCGGTGGAAGTAGCCTACCTGGAGATCTACAATGAGAACGGCTACGACCTGTTGGATCGAAAGCAGCAGCACGAGTGTCCAGTCACGCGATTGGAGGATTTACCGTAAGCTTGTGACGTAAATGTACCCCTTTAGGCTGCGGATATGCATCTGGCAAAAAACTCCATTACAAATGACTCCTAGAATCCATTCCTCGCGCGAATAGCCGCTAAAGTACGCAAAGCTAGCCAAGCCTAGCAGCTCGAATAACTATTTTATATGGCAAAAAGTCGATTGGATAGCTTTGAATTCAGCGGGCGTTTCAAAGTGTGGATGCTACCTGCTGCTTTTATCATGGGACGTTGCTTTATTTTATTTGTACAATTCAGAGAGCATGCCTAGGCGTGCCATCGATTTGCATAATTTCATAGAGTCGTGAATCGACGCGTAAAAAAGGGACAGCGTGTGCAGTCGAGTATAGAGCGTATGGTGCAAAACATATACAAGCGTGCGTTTTGCTGCTTTTTCTAGTCTTGCCCGGTAGGGAACGTTACCGTGGCATCGAGTGACATAAACAATTTATAAACGCGCGCTCTTGTCCTGCCTCTCGGTCTCGGCAAAATCTCCGGACTCGTCGTAACAAGCCAAACATGCGTCTTTTGTTCTTCCTTGTATATATAAACCTCCGTGCACAGTCAACGACCTCTGAGGGCGTTTGCTGGAACGCTCTAACTCTCTTCTCGCAGGCGAGTCACCATTCAAGAGGACGAAGCGGGAAAACTGCACATGAAGAACCTGACCTTCCATTGCGTCAATGACGAATCTGAGGCGTTTGAACTTCTGACAATCGGCAATTCCAATCGGTAGACGATAGACGATCTCTCGTCTCGCTAAATACAATTATCATTTTAACGCTTCCATTGTTACGCCGTATTAGTGCCACCTCGGAAACCCCGATGAACCCCTCGTCATCCAGATCTCACTGTATATTCACCATTGTCATATCCACCAAGCAGTTTCAAGAGAGCCGGTATAAGAGAACGAAGATACATATGGTAGATCTGGCTGGGTAAGTATACCAACCGTGGCTAAAGAGGAACTGTGATGATAAAGCTTACCGTACGGTGGTAGTATAGAGTTTCGATGGTGAGGTAAACACATTAAATAATCCATTTTTTATCCATTTTTTCTACCATTGCCAATTTTTTTTTTACTTCAGCTCTGTATTTTTAAAGCTTTTTTTTCTCTCTACTGGCAATAAAACATTGCTAGTGTCGATGTTGGTGAGTTCTGCATGCTTTGAGAAAATTTAGCTATTAGCACAGCTTAATTTTATTATAATATAGCCGCGCGTAATCATATTTAAGGTCCGAGCGTGTATACAAATGTGCCATATCTGGCACAATCTTGACTGAAGCAAAACACATTAACCTAAGCCTACATTACTTGGAGCAAGTAATAGTGTGTCTGGGTCAGGAGAACGTGGGTCACATTCCATACAGGTGTGCCATCAATTTTGAGCTTGGAATTTTTTCATGATGAAATACGAAGAATAATAAAAACAAATTTATCTATTTTATTTATTGAACATTCAAGAAAAGCCTTTTATATAGAAATATGGATTTTTAAGAATTCTCGCGATATAAGTTATAGTTCGATATCTTTTTTCAGGAATTCATTATTAACTGCAATTTTAAGAGACAGTCTTGGTGGAAATTGTCTCACTACGATGTTGGCTACTCTGAACGTAGCATCACTTAATTTAGAGGTGAGCATTTTTTTATGTAATTAAAATTGTTGGTTTTATAAATGAGCCTTATTCCCCTATTATCAGGAATCCGTGTCGACCTGTAGATTTGCTCAAAGAGTGGCATTAATCAGAAATGACGTCAACTTAATCGTAGAGTCTGATATTCAGTGCGAAAATAGACTATTGAAGTTGGAGAATGAAAGATTGAGAAAGCAAATCGAAATTTTGTCAAATTACAGTGTGAGTATTATTTTTCATATTTAACTGATCAGAGTTACCAATTGATTTTCCATTTCATATTTAGAATCATACTGTACAAAATAACAAAGAGCTTAACTACGAGGAGCGGGAAGAGTTAAATATTCAGATTAAAAAATTTTTAAAATCGAATAAGGAAATTCTTTGGGACTTTGATCCAAGAAAAATTAAATTCTGTTTAGAGAAGCTGAAGGAAAATATTAATGCTATGTGTAAAAAAAAGATTTGTCTAAAATCCTCATTTTCCCAAACTGAGAAAATAAAATGCTTAGAAGCAAAATCTGCTCTAGTAGGTAGTTCAGCGGAAGAATTCAGACCGGCGAGTGATTCAAATGCAAGCATAAAACTACAGTCGAATAAAATAAATAATAATGACAATATCTCGAAACGTTCAAAAAAATCTTGTAACGACACAATTCAAGTCGTGAAGACCCCGCATGAGAGAGATTGTTTTAAAATAGAAGTTCACAATTTTCCATCAACAGTCATCGATGGTGCACGAGACAATCAATCTTCTAAAACAGAAAATACTAAACCAGTAAGGAAAAAGAAATTGCAGACAATAGAAAAACCTGATATAATTGCAAAGTCACAATCTGTAGATATTAATGAATATGACAGTTTTCCAATAAAATTGAAGTCTCAAACAAAGTCTATTAATTTAAATGACATGTTAGAGAATAGTGCTAAACCGTTAGTCGATAATTCTATTCAAGATATTCTAAAATTAAATAATGATATAAAAGTGGATAATCTTTTGAAAAAGAAATTGTCTCCAAACCAAACAAATGCATATGTTGACCAAATTCAGCTAACGCCAACTACAGACTTGAGAGAATCATTGCAGTACATGGAATATCCAGACTTTCTTACGGATACGTCTAACAGATTTTCTGAAGAATATGACAAAATAACAGAGGACATTGTTGATGCAGAAGTTATTACTGACAATGATCAGGAATTTATTAATTCGTTACCGTTGACGGGTGATCCTGAAATCGACGATGAAATCATTGCATTTTATAAAGCAAAACGTTCAGGATCTTTGTACTGAGAAAGTAAAATATTAGAACATTGAATATTATACTATTATAGAAAGTTTATTCTTTTTTGATTTTAAGGCACATAACATTTTTTTCTTATTTTATTTTAGGACCATTCTAGAGTTGTACATAATAATTAACAATATAAGTTAAATAATAAATTAAATAAATAATTTCCGACAATCGATACTTTTTAATTTTTAAATATAATTCATATATTTCGCATGCATTAAATAGTGTATCGTAGTATCAATTTCCATTGCAAGATAAAGGCCCCATATCTAACCTCTCTCCATACATTTTAGCTTCTAAAATAGTTAATCTATTTCTATTTATCAATGCTAGACAGTGTTTTTTAGCCAGATAAGGGTATTTTTTAATCTTAAAATTAAATATCTCCGTTGATCTTAAATTTATCGTATCTTTATGCTTGAAACCTTCCATGCCTGTAATTAAAATTTACTTTCGTAACTGAAAAAATGTTATCTTATTATGCAAAATAAAATTGTATTTCATACCTTTGTACTCATAAATTTGGATATTTTTTTCGTTTTCCATATATATGACTAGAGTTTCAATATTTCCTTCAAAATTTAATACAGTCAATGATTGTGGATTTTTCGATTGTATTGCTTGATAAATTTCGCTTTTATTTAAATTATTCGTACTTATCTAAAAAATTATATTTTGTTAATATGACAAGAGGAATATTTAATTACGAATATTTTCTACTTACAAAAATGAAATCCTTATTTTTCTCTCCGCCAGTATAGGCAAACATTTCCTTTTTAAATACACTTAATTTAAAATTTAAAATGTTACTACTTCCGAAGCAATTATGATAATAATTTAAAAGTAAGAAATCTTGGTTAATTTCAAATATATGACTTTCATTCGCTAATAATATTTTACCACTATCTTTTACAAATCTAAATTTACTAGTTTTTAGGTGATCGAATTCGTGTATGATACGTGTTGTTACATTTAAATTTACAGATCTTATTTCCAATCTTTGATCAACCAAAACCAAAAAATTACCATTTTCCATAATCTTCACATCAGCAATATTACCCAAATCAGAAACAAACTACAAGAAAAATAGACTTTAGTAATTATAATCAAATTAATCTTTTTGTTTGCACATTTTATATCAGGTTCACTTACCATAAATCCATTATCTTTGATTTTCCATAAATTTCCTGGACCTTTACCACAATTTTGCTGTCCAATAGTAACGAAATATATTGAATTCTCATAATTTAAGGTAAACCAACGATAAACTATGCCAAATTTACTAATACTTTCTACTCGAACAAAATCATCGCCATTATAAACAAAAGCATCCAAAACACAATCATCGGTATTAACTAACAAATAATCCAACTCGTCTAGCTCAAAGAAGTGTACACTATTGATTCTTTTCTCAAACTGCATTATTTGCAGGTATTCAAAGGTGTTAAATTTATAAACTTGATTTTCTGCATATTCCTTTAAAACACTAATGTCTTCGCAGAAACTCCTTATATTCTCCTGAAAAGAAATATTATATATGATTTATTCATTCATAAATATACTCACTTAACATATTCTTAACATACTTTTTCTTCAGCAGCTACGTTATCCAGTTCCAATGTTTTTCTTTCAACAATGGTCGACACATCCTTGACACATATTCCATTTAGGTAGCCATTACCTATAACATCGTTTTCAAAATAAACATTTCCATAAACTTTCCAATTGCCATGTATAATTTGTACTATTGGAAATGTTGTAGTAACTGCCATGGCCTGCCATGCGATTAGATTAATTCCATTGAGTGAACCAGAAATCGTCAAATTTCCATAAAGAGCAATCGAATCTTTAAACTCGAAATTTCCTGTAGTATAAAATTAATTATTAAAATTAAATAATAAAATTCATATATTTCACATAATATTTTTATATATTTTTAACATCTTACCTATTATTGTATCATCAGTATCGGTAGATATAATTTGCTCAGGACCTATACCATTTATCTCTCGAGCATTAAAATCATTTCGGCTGATAACATCACCGTGGAATTTAATGTCACCCGTTATGGTTTGTTGTCCATATAACTGTGATCATAAATTATTTATAATTATAGTTCAAGAAAAAGAATTGAAAATAACTCACCATAAGTGTATTATGTTGAATATCGTGTAGGGTGTGATTATTAATGAAGCCATCCATAATTATATTTCGAACAGTAATCGTGTCGCCTTTTAAACAATCAGTTTCTATGTATTGCTCGGTGTGCAGTGGAATAAAGAAATTCTTATTATTGTCATTTAAAAATTCAATTTGCAGATTCGACTCGAAAGTAACATTATTAATCATCATCGGGGCTAAAAGTCAATTAATAACTCTTATTAGGCTTAGAAAAACTTCATAAATACAGTATATCATGTGGTATTAAAAAAAAAAAAAAAAAGATACCGCTTATGTATGTTGGTGCATTGGTGTAAATAATGTTTGTTTTTAGATCTGTCCAATCAACTCCTTTGATACTTTTTGCTTCCAAGCTCTTTAAAACGGTGATGTCGTCGTCTACTTGAATATTTTCATCAAAAATAACATTTGAATTGACCTCAAAAGGCTTATCAATAAAAATGGCATTCTCATAAAAGGATTTTAAATCCAATTCATTCAGACGTTCACTAATACAAAGAGACTTTTCAAATGTAACGGTATTTTTGAATGTTTTTGATCCAGATACGATAATATTGTTGCTTTTTTTGAAAACTACTGTTTCCATAAAGCTGTTGAATGGAATATTTTGAATTGAACCATTCGAAACCAAATTTTCTATCGTGATATTATCGCTGAATCGTAAATTTCCTTGCAATTGAAGGAGCCCATCCGTTAAGTATTTGAAAGAATTTGTAAAATCATTGTATGGAATACCATCGATTTTTCCAGTTGAAGAGAAATTATTTTTTACGGTGACGGAACCTTAAAATAAAGAAAAATATTTGAAAGAGTTCAATGGTATAGTTGAAAGTAACGGAATAAAAAAAAATTTATATAAACCGGAGATGGTAACTGGTCCCTCAATCTCTTGATATGAATCAGGATCTAAAATATCGTTAATCGAATGACCATTCAAATAGGATGTATCCAAAATTTTACAGTTTAAATTTTCAAATGTCTTATGCCCTGTTACAAGAATATCAGTATCTGTTTTTAAAATTGCATCTGCAACGAGTTCTGAAAAATTCTGACTGTTTAATTTGTTCAAAACAGTCAAATTTCTTATGGAAACGTTATTTTCCAATATAATCGATTCTATTTGATTAATATCATAGATATTTTCAAGCGGTACATTGTTCAATTGCAAAGTCTCAATTTTTCCAGTTACTGTTAAAGCCTTTACTGGAATACTACCACTTATAAGTCCATTGTATACAGATTCGAAAGTGGTTTTAAAAAAGTCAAGTGTATTCGCTGGGAAACTATTAACAAATGTTGCATTTAATATATCAACTTCTAAATTATCAATAGTATAATTTCCTGTTAATTTTTGAGCTCCTGATATCTTAATGAATTCCTTATCTAGAGCGTCAAGTGCGTAATCGTTTATGTTATTCGTAATAATTTCTTCAACATACAAATCACTCGCCGTCACATTTTTCACGTAAACATTCTGAAGAGTGGAATTTAATTTTTCATGAAATTCGGCAAATGTTGTGTTGAAGTTTATCTTTTCAAAAACCAGTTTATCGATAACAGGATTTTCAGCAAAAGTTAGACCCATATTCGACAAGCAATTGGTCAATCCTTCTTTCTCGCCTAGTTGATTCAAATGATCTTCCAAATCCTTTACATCTTCATCCATAACTTCTCCAAGTGTAACATTCGCTGATATTCTACGAAGATCTGTAAATAAACGAATTGTAATATTTTGCGGTAGAACATTTATTACACATTTTTTTCTTACTAGGTAATTTTTGCAATGTATTTTTAGTAACGAATTCTTCAATTAAATGTCCATTAATAAGGTTTGATTTAATGTTGGCTGATGAAATTTTAACTTCATTGGCAAAAGTTTTTTTTCCAGTTATTTTTGCATTCTTATCGGTTTTTAGGAGAATGTCGTCAAAATCTGACCACTTTAAGTCATTTAAAGATTCCTCTACTACAATATTTTCCTTTATAATCAGATTCACAAAAGTTATATCAGATCGAGTAATTGTATCTGTTTCGTTAATTAATGGTTCGGAATACACTTCTTTGGGCAGGCCTATTATTTCCTTATCGATCTAGATATAAAATCAAAATTAATAAATTTAACTAAACTTAATTTTTCTAATGTTTTAAAAATAATGCTTACCGTTGCAACACCATCGATAATTGCATTCTCAAATTTTATTGGTTTTTCAAACTTTACGTCCCCATTCAAAATGACAAAATCAGTTATACTATCGTTGTTAAGAGTATTTACATCCAATAAATTATCTATTGTCAAAACATCGAAATACTTTTCTCCTGTTATTGAAACTGAATTGTTAAGTTGCAATACATAATCGTCGGGATAGGCAAGTCCATTTAGAGAATCAAGACGACCATTCTTGGCCTCGATGTCCTAAAGACAAAATTAATAAGCGAGCATCATAACTTAAAATATTGATTCAATATTGAATTATTATAATATTGTAATTTACTATTACCCCATCTATAATAATCTCTCCAGGTATAATTGAATGCTGATTTTTCCAAATAACTTTACTCATAAGATCAGTCAAATTAAATTCATTGACGTGGTCAACAGTGAGTGAACCATTTATTATTAAATGAGTTATCATCGAAAAATCTATGCCATTGTAATCTTTAACATCGCTATCAAATTTAAATTCTTCTATAGGAACACCATTTATTCTTGTGACATTCATTTTATCAACATCGAGAGAGGGAAAACTCTTAGCCCCAACTATAATTTGACTTTCATCCTGTCTTATTTCTCTGTGTTTTAGTTTTGACAATTCATGCGTTGGGCCTACGGTCAAATGTTTAACGTGTAAAGTATTATTAACTGTGAAGTCTCCGTTTATCTCAATTTCAATCAATTCATGAGTATTATGATTGAATATTTGTTGCTTCTTTAAATTCTCATCAATTTCATCCAATTTTTGTTTCACATTTCTTAAACTATTAACAATTGAGTTTTCATCAAACGGAGGGAATATTTTATATATTTCGTCAAAAGTTAGATTTGTCGAGCCTACAATGACTGAGTTTTGATAAATTACAGCACTTTCTGCAGTTTGTGCAATTCGTTTATATGTTTCGTCAATATCTCTCTCTTGTTTATCCAATACAGTCTGAAACGAATTACAAGAAGTTTTTAAGAACCCTATTTTGGCATATTATTCTTATCATACAGTTTTTTCTGAGTTTACCATACCTCGATTAAAGATTTACTTTTTATGAGAGTCTCCTTTTGATCATAGACGGGTCGTGGTAATTCTCGGAGTTTAGTGCCAATCTTTACCAACCTATTATTCGCTATAAATCCATAACCAGGGATTACCGTAGTTTTTGACAAATCAAACTTATCCAATTCTTGATTAGGTAAACGTATCATTTCGAATCCTGTGCCTCTCCATGTTAGAGCAACCACAGATGCGTTGGACATCTGAACTAGTAATAAAGATTCAGCCCTATAAGTATCTATAGGTATATTTTCAATCCAAGAAATCTCACCAACATCTGTGAAAAACGACGTTGAATTTTTAATATACCCTTGAGATTAAAAAAAAATGTATTCCAGAAAGATTGAAGAAAACAGATGCAAATTACCATGAAAAAAATTTTCCGAAGTAAGGTCAAGTTGAAACTGATCATCCTTTTGTGTGTAGATTATAGCTTCCGGACCGGAAATTGCTACATAACTATGATAGCCACTTTTGAAACAGACGAAGTTATTGGAAGCTGTTGAAAACAGATTCTGCATACGTTGCAAGATTCTACCCATTACATCATCACTTAGAAAGTCATAAAGTGTAATGTCCTTTTGATTTTGGACAGCCAAAAATGATCTGTCATAAATTGGACAGACTCGAACATCTAATGCTTGATTGACTCGTTTACTTTGGTGAGACCTGTGAATACGAGTTTATCAGTTTATTAGTTTTTACAAAGATTTCGATATAAACAATAGTATAAAAAATCTCTTAATTACCAAAGATTATCCTCATCATTAAAGAGGTCTCCACGATATGTATAAACATATATAGTTGACCTATTTCCTTTAATATCATAATCATCTTTGAGGAAAAATAATTTTTTTTGGGGTTCTTCTCGTAGGAATAATATCTTCTTGATTCGATACTCAATTGGTTTTGACAAAAAAGGCATTAATTCGGTATCAGTAATTCTGTACCATTCAAGACTAAAATTTTCTGCTTCTTCGACGCACGCAAGAATCCCTGTACTATTTTCATCATTGTCTAAAATGATAAATGTAAAACTCACAATTTCACCCTTTACGCTTGTGGTTAATTTATTTCTTAGAATTCCGTTATCAAAATCAAAATCGTAAATCTCTAAAACGGAATTGTTGGAGCGTAAGGTTGCAAGAAAAACGTTCTTCTTTGTCTGATAAGACTGCCAGTTTAGCTGCTGCTCGGTTATAAGCGGATCTTTCTTTATAGTGATATCAGTAACCACTAACTCTGCAATTAAGAAAGAGATTGATTAATTGTCATTTTTAAATTATAAATTAATACTATCACCATATATACCTTCTCGATTTCCTGATTTGGTATCAAATTGATACTCCTGCCAAATAACTGAGCTCTCGTCTAAACTTCTCTTTTGTCGATACGGCTTGGATGAATCGTCCAGCATCCAATCTAATTCCTCTAATTTTTCTTGATATTCAAGGCATTTTGTAATAGTAATGCACAATAGTAGGAATAGATAGAACACTGCGTAGCTGCTGTACGAAGACATTTCAGAAGCCGAATGAAACATGATATTACACGTACCACATTCTTCAGTGTAACAATACAACGACCCATAATATTTGGAAACATCAATATAGCTTTTACTATGTTAAATCACTATTTCGCATGTATCACTCGTCGATAATCAGTAAACACGCGATAACGAATAAACCAATCCATCAAATGCGGGTGTAGCAATTCAAAATAACTGAGTAAACGTACAATTAGTTATTTTTTAAGAAATTTATTTAAAAGATAACATTATATTATACAATATAATATTTAAAAAATAGTTTAATATCATGCAATATACGTATACTCTGTACTATATATATTACAAGTTATAAATATAATAATTTATAAATAACTTTGTATCACGATATATTATATTACGTGTGATTGCATACTTTCTAGCAAACGTAGCATAACACGCGGTGGATAATACGGTTAATTTTCAAGTTTCGATCATAGAAGAAAAAGATTTTTTCTTGTCTATAACGATTTCAAAGTAGTTTGGATAATTAGAATGGTTGTACTAAGGGATCATGACAGGGATGAATCGTGAACGATCACCAACCTTGGGCTGGAATCTCAAATTTATTTTGTCTTTACCTTCTTCGCCAACTTCTAAGAAAGTATTCCAATCGACTAAGAAGTACAGTCCACTACGTCTTTTCGTTGGAAGCACGGGATCCGGGGCTTCCGTGCTGCCCCCGAAGGAATCGGCTAAAGCGTCCAAATTGAAATCTGTCTTGGTGGAGCTGGCGCTTTTTCCCGATGGCGTTGTGGGGATCAAAAACTGTGACAAATCTATCGACGTTGAGTCCGTTGTTGTGGACACGGAACCTTTCGTGTCCGTAGCAGCTTTTGCAGAATCGATGAATGATGTTTCGGTTGTTGTCTCACCTTTATCCTCCTCTGCGGCTGATAATAATTTAAATCAACAAAGCTACTAGGAATTTAATAAAATCAGATAAAAATAGCATAACGTAAGAAACCCAATGAATTTCCATTAACACCCCCTCTCCCAAACACCAGCTTGTCAAATAAATTCACTCGGTGTTTGTGCGCAAAATATTGATAAAACTTGAACAGATTGATTTGTCAATATGAAAGATTTTAGGAAAGAAAGTGTGTTATAAGACTTTTTAATTAATTGAAAAACACCTTTTAAAGAGATTTCAGAAAGTTGTTAAATGTCAAAATGTCAGTTCTATTAGTACACGAAAGTTCCTGACCAAGCCAAAAAATCCACTTGAAGAGAATTTTATAATGCTAGGCCACCGTATATCCAGCAGTTACTAACCGGTCCGCGTATCACATGCAAGCGATTGATGCACGCAAATGACATGCAATACTTACTTAAGTCTATCCACCTGAAGGGGCAAGGAACGTAGGATGAAAGTTTCATAGCTATGACGAAACACGTTTGAAGGAAAAAGTCTTTCGCACATACGCTCCAAAGTTACATACACATTTGTTAGTAATCCAAACCTCTGTTTTACCCCGACTCTTCAGATTCGGAGATTCACAGAAATGGAAAAGTTTTTTTTTATATATTGCCTGAGGAGAAAGTATCGTTTGAAAAATTTATGCGATGATTTTAAGATGAGATTAGAGTTTAGAATGAAGAAATGAAACGAGTAGATGAAGAGATTATGGAATGATAGAATTGTGAGGAAGAAAGTCAATGAGGTGTGCTGCTTATCTTGTTAGTAGCGTTGGTTAACACGCTTTTGATCCTGCTCAGTCCCTGCATGATTCTTCCAACCCACAATTCCGACGTGCCCAACGCATTAAGCATTAATTTCTTTACACCATTACTGGCCACCGAGAATAACGTTGGCTCACTTTTCACACTGGTTTCCGTGGTGGTGGTGGTGGTGGCAGTGGTAGTGGTGGTAGTAGCGGTAGTCTCACTGGGCTCGTATTCCTCCTCAGGTTTTTCTCTTTTCACTTCGTTCTTCATGTCATTGTTGTAAAGTTTGATGATCTCTTCGATGCTCAATGGATCCGGACCATCCCTGAGTTTTCTGGTACTCTCCAAAAGCTCATTGGCCAACTTATGCACATCCCTCACACTCGCCTTTCCTTCCTGCACCATTTTCACCATATCCAGCAATTCATTGATCTTTAATTTTTGCCTCTCGTCATTAACTACAGCCTTGTGAGGCTTGAACACATGATACTCGCTTTCTGTTTTTGCAGGAGCCGTTGTAGTTGTACTTTCCTTTCTCCTTCTTGATATCAAGCCTATATTTTCCAGAATTTTCTTCATGTGTTCCGGCACAGCCTCTATCAGAGAAGGTAAAGTTGTAGTTGTTGGTGGCTTCATAGCTTTTTGACCTCTGACCTCACTCGTACCAAGGCCAAACTTAGCCAAGAATTCTTTCATATCTTCGTTCATGACTTTGGAGTCTGGCAGAGGTTTAAAGTTTGTGTAAAAGCTCAAAATTGAGCTTTCGGTCGGTGCTGCCGTGGTTGTGGTCGTTGTCATCGTTAATTCAGAATCCTTTAAGGAAGTCTGCAAGCCAAATCTCTGGAAAAGCAACTGAACGTCCGGTGTCAGGTTGTTCATGCCCCTTTTAAAGTCAGCGTTCGGATTTTCAAAAGTATTTTGACTCGCGATGGAAGGAGAATTGACATCGGGTGCTGTCAGAGCTGCCACAGGGGAGCTCCCGACACTGTTTGTGTCTGGAATTTGAAATCTACTGTCTAAAATTTCATTTTGTGTGTGTGCATGTGTGTGCTTCTCCCAGATGTCCTCTATATTTCCAGCACGTAGACCAATCGAAGCCAAAAGTTTCTCGATATCCTCTCTCATCGGTGTAGTTGCAATTGTCGTTACTTCTTTCTCTAATGAACTGTCTGCAATTAAGGATGAACTCGAATAAAGTTTTTTGTCAGAGGTGGAGGTTACTGCAGTCATAGGTGTAACGAATAAAGGTGTCTGACTCTTTGGTCTTGTTGTTTTCGGGCTCTTCGTTGAACGATAAGGATTCATCGTAGTCACGGATGGTTTGAACTCTTCGGGGGATTCCTTCAATGGTGTTGGCAAGAAAGTGAGTCTCGTTGGTGATGATGTAGTGACTGATCCTTTTCCTCGTCCCCAAATAACAGTCCTGTCCGTTGTACTCGGTGGTGCGTTGTAACGCCACTGATCCGAAGTCAAAACACTCTGGCTGGTTCTGCTTGATGGTGTAGTCCTTAAATCAATCGTTATTCCTCTATTTCCATCGCTCGTATTTTTCCTAGTGTGGAAGAACTCCGGATTAGAGCCATTCCTATTTCCTCTATCCAGCGTTTGCTTATAAAAGATCGGTCTTTTCGTCGTGGTACTTGTACTTTTGTCCTTGTACGAGTTTCTCTGAAGATTTTCCAAATCGAAACTGAATTTCATAGGAGCTGGCTCTACTTTCGAATGCTCTCTAATGGTCGTCTTCGTTTGTATTTCCGAGTAACTTTCTTTGTGATTTTTATATTTGTTTGATAAGCTGCTATCCCTTCGTTGCGTGGGTTTTATTGTTGGCCGTTCCGTTGCATGCGTGTATATATCATCGTATTGCTCTGGTACATTTGAATACACGATTTCCTCTTTTACCCCATCCACCAAAATAGTTTCCACTCTTTCAGTAGTCGTAGGATCTGGAATGATTTGAACAATTGGTGGCTTTTTATACAAATCATCCAGATTTTCCGATGAGTTTTCCGCATTATAAGGCAAGACGATCATTAAGGCTCTTTGGTACATTTCTCTGGCTTTTTCGCTTTTCTCGATATCCTCGAAAGAGTCGACGTCCTTATTCGTTATGTTGTAAAGGATATCAACAATTTGACGCCTCGTCAATCGAGGTAAGCTAGGATTTTCACGAACCATTTTTTCCACTTCCTCGATCGTTCGATTAATGGATCTTTCGACTTCAAACTTGGAAAGCTGAAAGTCCGACTGGCATTGGCCCAGGCCTATAATGGCCAGCAGGCACCACAAGACAATCTAAAAACATTTATATAAAATTACACTAATTGGTCGTAAAGAAGTAACAATTCTTTGAGCTTAAAACCTTATGGTTAAATGATCGACCAGAGTTTTATAGAACTTTCAGTGAACTGACCTAAAAATAGTCGAGTATTTTCTATGATACAGCAGTCTAACTATCATGCAAATAAAGCAAGTCCTACATTCGTCCAAAAGTATTCGTCTCGAGTTTCTTAGCGGAAAGAAACGTTATAAATATTTACGATAAAAATTTCTGTCATTTCATTCATATAATACAATTGCTTAATAAGCGCGAGTCCTTTTACACATCTGCTTGTTTTTTTCCATATTCATAAGTAACTGTTGCAAAGGATCCTTGACCGGAGTGACCTGTCCATCGAGAGAGTCTAGTTGGCTAATATCGGCTCTAACGTCTATATCAACATGCAAAAGTGTAAAAAAAATACTGCATTCGTTAAACCACCGAGTTTTTTTTGTTCATTAAGTTCAAAATATTATTATATTCGAAGGATTTATAAATAGTCGGATGCGTCGAGACAAGCTAATCCTTTCAAGCTACTTCGAGGCCTACGCGTATTCCACTATTTCTATATAATTACGGCTACTTATTATTATAATTGCTCCCTGGAATATCCTGCCCATCATACATCCGATCATTCCGAATGTAAAAGGTTTCAACATACAAGTTACGCAATATCCAACACTTGAATCAAAGTTGCTGCATCTGCCTAACATGTATTTTCTGATCTTTTTTGTTTACCAAACGTTTTCCAGAGATGTCAATATCCACCTATTCGTCTTTCTACATCACGATTTCCTGTGATATCTACATTAGTAATAGACAAACGCAATTTTTCTGTTTATCCCGGGGACAACTTTCATTGGGACTATAAAGTCCAAACTTTTTGTATTATTCATTTCACCTACAGCTTACGATAGGGGAAAATCTCTCGCAGCCGGAAGCGACGTACCGATCAATTGTTCCCATCGAGATTTTTATAATTTCATTGCGAAAAAACAGTCATTGCTTGTTCCGCGTAACTAGAACTGTCTCGAACCTTTGTGACGATTCTCGTAGAAATTATGTGGAAAGGACACGGCAACTAACTCGGAAGATGGTAATGTCTGAGAAGGAAAGTGACTTTCGTCCTCGTTGAACGTGACCTTTTTAACGGGTGACACACGTGCCCGAAGGATTCCGCAATCCGAATTTCTTCGCGACCAAGTTTATTCCTCGAGTGAAATCCTCACTTTAACGCACATTGCAATTTCGACGAAACAGTTATCATTATAGCAATATCGTTTAATCGAAAGGATACTTTTAACAAAGTTTATTTTCCGGTCAGCTGGTTAAATCTTTCTCCATTAAACCGAGAAGAAACGCGCTACCGCGTTCTCTGATTTTATCGTTAAATCTGATTTCTAATTATAAACAAATACCAAATTCTTTCGATCTCTTTCTTCGATCTATTTCCAATAAAACTTGGCTAGAAACACCTGGAAAAACTGATTACCGGATCAGTTTCTACGAAAAAATCGTTCATTCTTGAATGAAGACGACACTGAGAATACTTTTTCAAGACTGATACTTTTGGAATATGACAGATTTCGAAGCACATGGTATTATCTGGTTTTGACGGGAGAAATATTGACACTTTTGGCGAATCAACGAAAAATAAAAAGATTATTCATATAGAGAATTTGTAAAACAAGTGGATGACACTTGGCCGGTTGAAAACTCACCATTCCGACAACCAATCGGCTGGAGACGCAGTCGACTACTGACTGAGCCACTAAGGCCTACTTTCGAACTCTCTCTCTATCTTACCCGAGCTTGTCCACACGTATATACACGTTCACCACATCAGACACTCATTGCAAATCCTTGAATTTCCCATAAACTTATTTATTCGCTCTTTGCGCGGTGCCTTAAATAATGTCCACCCCTCTTCGGTGCATCTCTTGGATTTTCTTACTAGTAGAGCATGCGATCCGAGATGGAAAGCTCTCTTCGTCCTGCCACCTCTCCATTTCGGTCCTTCAAGTTCAAGGAAAAGGAAAGTCGTATGCAGCAACCAAGAACCACTGCGCTTAATCAATCACCTCATATGGGTATAAACAGGGAAAATCATTCGGCTAGATCAAGTAATAAAAATCAAGAACATCGCGATAAATTAACGATTCCACGATATATGGGAAACGTAGAAATCGATCGTGACCCAAGTGGGTCACCGAATGCTTATATTATAAGTTTTTACCAAAAGTCCAAGAGATCTTTACCAGATTTCTTCGATAACCTTTGCTTATACGGAATTCAGTGAAAAATGCTTGAAAAATGGCTCGACAAACTCTTAATCATAGTGTCAAGTCTACTAACGAAGGATACTTTACAGAGCCGAATATTTTATGCGTGTAAATATATTCAAAGAGTTTCACTTGGGTAACAAAGAAAGAAGTGTAAAAGATTTGAAGAAAAGTGAAACTCTATTAAATTATAATGTTTATCGATTTATCATATATGGGTATGTCATGCCCTATAAAAATATTCTATATAACTATAGTCGATAAATTAGAATTCTGCACTGTTTCTATCTGAGGAATGAGTTACCATTGTAAGATAAGCTGTGTGTGCAAGAGAGACAAAACTGGCGTACATGTTTAAAAAAAGAAATCTTTTGCAACGACTGATCTGAAGCACTGCAAATTGTTTTTAAAGAAAAAATTAGCAAAACCTGAGATAAAAGATGAATTACTAATCAATGTTTCATTGTGTCCATGAAAAAATATTAATGAAATTTCTTTACTTTTTGAACACTGCTGTTTATTCTGCTTATATATACAAAGATACTCTATCTAGATCTAACAATGAAGGAATATAATATTATAGTATACATTCCAAGAGCAATATCTTATCAAAACTGCTTAGACTATCAGAGAGGATTTTATTTCTCTAGAGATTAAATAATGGGAGATTCTCGGCTGAGTAAAGTCGGTTTAAAGATTTCTTCTCGCGGCTTCAATCAAAAGATAACGCGTTACAACATAGGGATCTAACGGGGTGAGGAAAAAGTGGGGAGTCACTCTCACCGGTGCTGGATTGGCCCGTAAGGTGCCCGTAAAGTTCACCTGCGAGCGTGCAGTGCGAGACCCACGAGTTGTCCTTTCGTGTTTCAAGAATCCACAAGCAAATCCGACCTGATAGTCGCGAAAAATCACAACTAGTCGCCGGAAGGACAGAGGCTGCATCAGGATGGAGGAGTCCTTGGACGACTTTCTCGACGCTACGTTTCCCGCCAACGTTACCTGCAATCCCGAGTTTGTGCCTTCGTCCATAGAGAATATAGAAAGTAAGTTTCCTTCGATACGCGACGAATCTCCACGCACCGAAATGAGAAATTTTCACTTTCTTCGCGCCAAATATCTCAGTCTCCATTCCCTGCACCAATCTCTCTATATAAACCGAGAAAACATATAGTCATACACACTTATGGGACAAAATTATTCTTACAAGCTTAACAAGATGAGTCAATGTAACAATATAGAACAAATTCGAGGTTTGACGTAAAGAAAAACATTTGGCAAACTCGCGAAAATGACGAAATTCATTGGAAACGGCGTGTTACGTGCGCTCTGTAATACCGGCCAGCATTTAGAAAGTAAGTTATCGCACGTCTTGGTACGAGAGACTGCGGCCAAGAGTTTACTTTACACAAGGCGGCGGTGTTAAATTTTAGAACGCTAATTATCGACGGTATATGTAAAACAATGAGTTGAAACCAGATTAGGGTAATTTTTTTATCAAAGAGCGGTATATACAGGCTGCATTGTTTGGGTATAACTCGATAGGCTAGTTGGATGCGAGGGAACTTCCTTTGAAGGACGCACGATGACAATCGTGAGACTCGAAAGGTTCGTTCCGGTTGTGGGATACCTTAATTTAAGAAACGCACCGGTTTTTAGTATATAGAAACGATTATCGTCCAGGTAGACCTGTACTAATGAGGTCTATCCACGCCGGTGCTAAATCACAGTGAATCAACTCGGCGCACCAATTTTCATGCCGGGTTCGTGCCTTAATTATGTCGAATTAGAGGAAACCCTATGGTCGACGAAAATCACGATCACTCGCGCACTCTTCTTCTTCTTCTTCTTCTTTTTCTTCCTACTGTTATTCCTGCTCAATCCCTCTTCCTCCTCTTCTATTTTTTAATCAAACCAACCAGAACTACCAGGGAGAACTTACAATACACATTATTCTCGGTAATCGTTCAACAATTTCAGCGAATTATATCATTATACGTATGACTAATAATAATGCGACCCTTTTCTCGTAGATCCATCGGCATCACCTGCCATTAGTCTCCTTTCGAATGCATTTCTTTGAATGTGTGCTCTTCGAGCACAGCGTTGCTCTGATCGTACAGGTGAAAGTTTTTCTCTCCAAGTTCACACAGTGACCAGAGCGCGTTGGTATCCTGCAGTCGAATCGAACTTTCAGCGCCACGTTGAACTCTCTTTATTAGCGTCGCCAGTGGTTCTAGAAAAATAGGAAATAATTGTAAAATTAGCTCGTTCCCTTTATCCTAGCAAACCGAAATAAACTCTGAGAAATTTTCAAACAACTTAACAAGATTTACGTTAACCATTGATCAGTCCCATCAATGCATCTTCGAAAACTAATTCTCGGTGATATTTCGAAATTCGTTTCAGTGGCATAATAGGATACAGTATAATAGTATACAATGAAGGAAAATTATTTTGGACTCGTATAATCATAGGAAACTCGACGAAAAGCGTGAAAATTCTCGATTGTCCTAATAGCAACTTTCATACTGTATGCCACACATATACATATGCACGTTTATCGAACTGTCATGCGTGTAAATCGAACGAAGAAAGTAGGACAATTTGGCATTCCGTTCTTTTTACGGCTCGAGAAATCGAGCGAATTCGCAGCCACCGAAACAAATCATTTCATAATTCTGCTAATTTCACTCACAGACCATTGGAGCATGCAGTTCAAGCAAACACTTGAAAACCATGTATTTACCGAGGTAAACAAACACCCGTGCAAAATCTAAAGCTTTCCCACCATTTCGACTTTTTAACGTTAGCGAAAATCTTTTGTAATTCGCCACATTGTTGGCGAGTGTTTGTCTTGCAATGTTTACCTTGCTACTGGCGTGAGATAAATAATAGAACGCTTCTCTCGTTGCGAAAGTTCGTTGACCCCTTATATTATTTAGCTTCGTCATATATCACGATTCCTAGTGCTAGACATCGAACAATTCAAGAATGACACATGCTGTATTATGCAAACAACTTATTATCAGTATACCCTTTATCTCGAGTGAAATTGTGAAATTTATTTGTTATTATACAATATTTTCTGCACGCATTGCACATATGTAGGTCGTTTGCACAACTATGCATTTCTTTAACTACCTGAAAAAGTAATACAATCGAATTATCATTGTTTCCCTATGATTTCAGAATTGGGAACCTTCGGAATTGGGCTGTTGAGTTTTGGCGCTATACTGTCAACTTTAACCCTTTACTTTGCCGTGGACGCTTTCCACAATATTATCTTTCAAAAAGAATCCAAGTATTTTAAGACTAACGCATTAATTATCATTTCCGTGTATCCGATTGCAAGCTTGTGCAGCCTGACATCGATCGCCATACCCAGGTAAAAGATAATTTTCTCTTCTTAAGGCTTTTTCCTCTGTTTCCCTCTTGCCCGACGTACGCTCCCGTATCTCATTGCTTTACACACACGTAGGCCAGCAATAAGTGCGTTCCGACCGACGGATCAGGATAAAGACTGATGATGAAGAAAATTACTGCACCACACGAAAATAGATTGTGGACGCAAGGATTAATTTAAATCCGAAAATCTACTTTGAAGAGACAAAGATGGAGAGATGGACGAGTGTTAACAGAAATAGAATGGCTACTGTCCATTATAAGGCTGCCTTTAGCAAAGATCGACCGGACGAAAGCAGAAATACGACTGTGACGACTAATGATCCCGCTCCTTTCCCATCCTATATTCCCTTGGCCGATGATCAAACTGGTCGTTTGAAAAAGGAAACACATATGAATTTCCTGTTTGCGTTAAGGCCATTATCTGGTCGTTATGAAATATTCTCTTTCCCTACAGAATTTATCGAAATTATCGAGACTTTATATTTTGTAAAATCCCATCTATTTTAGCGTTTCCGCTTTGGCATGAGTCATTCAAGTGTCGAAGAGAGGATCGGTCGCTGGCTAAAATTAGAGAAGAATGCATAAACGTGTACTAATGGGAATTTTTCTCTTGTCGCAGGGCACTGCTGCTATCGGAAGCGGTAACTCAAATCTCCCTGACGATATCCCTTTACCGCCTATATCTACTGCTGATCGACGTTGGCCGCAGAAAGATCACGAAATCGCCGCCATTAAAGCTGAAAGTAGGGCCATGTTGCTGCTGGCCCTGTCTGCCCTTTCCGAGCCTTGAGATGACCGACGCCAATTTGTCCTGGCTTCGGATATTAGTCCTGCAGCTTCCTATAATACAGGTATACGACCGTCCCTTCTTCTTCTGCAGTCCACGAATATTTCTCTTCGCGTTGTACACAATAATCGAATATAGTTTTAATGCAAACAAACGAGGGTTTAATTGTTTAAATGTTAATTTCTTCAAGGGCTCCATCTACTGCATTTTCCTATTCATGGCGGTGGAACAACCGAGCTTGCAAGTACAATACGGTGTTTACCTACAGCCAATTTCAGTGACCAGCATACTTTTGGGATTGTACGGCTTAAGCATAACGATGCAGAGCCTGCAGGAAGTGGCTCCAGGTAAATTTCGCGCATATTTAACGAGGAGAAAGGTATTCCCGTTTGTAATCTTTCCTATTATCTATGTTGGACTATGCGATTCGTACGAAATAGATTCTGACACTGACCTCGGCGACAGTTTTCGGCCCCGCGTTTGTCTTCCGCGTTATCTGATGAGACCCCTTGAACATAAATTTGCATACAATTGAGTAAAGAGATTGGAGGAGGACTCGCACTCCCATCGGAAGAACAACGGTCTGATCCAGAAGAGTCCTTGAACGTCTCATAATCCGGAATTGGAAGAACAATAATAATGTAGAGGGCGACCCTAAATATTTACACCGTTTACTACGGTACATTTCCGGGAATCGTTGTATGCAGCAAAAACTTTGCTATATGGTGTAGAGTAGTATAGTATATATATATATATATATAGACACCACGAAACCGACACCAAATAAGCACCCAACAATTACGTTGTAAAGGGGACCACACAGCTTCGGGGCAGGAAGCAATTTTAAGATCCTGGAAAAGCCCCCACTGTCCCCGGGCGGTGTTAATGGAACTAAATCCCTCTGACCTACGAATATTTTCACAGAAACGAAACTTCAGCATAAGGCCACGGTATCCCAGATGGTGCTGCTGTTCTCCAAGCTCCAGGCATTCATTATCAGGACTCTGCCGCTCACCGGCATTTTTCCTTGCAACCCACCGCTGACACCGCTACTCTATGCTAATGGTAATCGACGCAATTTAATCATTATTCTACCCTCGAGGAAAATCTCCTTCCGAAGGTTCAAGGATCGTCGCGATACGGGATAAAACCGCGTTTCAACGTTCGCGCACGAGGACATTTGGGAGAGGAAGGGATATTTTTCTCTTTTCTTCTTTTTTCATGACTTCTGTGCTGCAGTTACGCAACGCTTGGAATATCAAGTGCCTTTTTTTATATTTTTCTCGAGTAACGGAAGATGGAGAGAGAGAGAGAGGGCAGAATTTGACAAAGTATCGCGTTGGTCGGTTTTCGTGCTCCGCGTGCCGAGTCGAGTTCGCGGAACGATTTAGTCGAGTGAGACGGGGCGAAGATTGAAGATGGAGAGAATGGTGGCTGGGCATGGGGAGGGGGGAGTGCAGGAGCAGCAAAGCTGCTCCTGTCCAGGCGGAGGAAGGAAAATGGGATGGCTCGCGGGACGCAATGCGATCTGCACGCGTCCCAGAGATTGATGGAGCGGACGTGCGACGAATTAATTGAGTCGCGCGTCTCGAAATCGCCGGCGGCTCTCGTCATACGTGAGCTCACGTTGCCGACGTTGCTCGCCTTGCCTTAATCTTCCTTCCGCTTGACGGTTCCAGTGACGTACAATGCCCTGATGCTGGTCGAGATGCTGTTGCTCTGCTACGCGGCGAGGCACGTTTATTACGCGGAGCTCGAGAGGAACGCCGACTCCGAGAGGGACTCAGCGACAGATCGACCCAAAGACAAGAACGCGCCAACCACCGACTCCACGAATAACAACGAGGCCAGACAGCGCGAACTGCCAGCCTGAAACTTCGTCCAAAAAACCGGATATGCCTCTCGCTAAATTCCCCGAGTCTTCTCAACACCCACGCAGAACCCAGCCTTTTTAGCCTCACCATCGCCAGAACATTTTTCCATGCCTCAATGGCATATACATGCAGTGTCTATAATTATATAGCTTTCATTGTAAACAATCATGAAACGATTCATCGAAAGCTCCAATGTATTCGGACCAAAGCTATTCACACATTTGTCAGAGGACGCGACGTGATTTATGGCTGTAGTTATTCTTGCCACTTTGTGTAATTGTTATATTAGGTAGATATATATAAGAGCGTGTGTATGTATATAAATTATTATGTTAACCAAAATCGTTGTGATTTTTCGCCGAGCACATTGAACCCCTGGACACTGTCACCCGCGCGCGCGCGTTGTTTATTCTGCAGTGCGAGTATGTGGCAGTGGGTGGGGAGACTGTGATGGTTGACGCGATCTTAATTGTCGACCAAGCTTTATTTTATGCAAATATTTGTTATGAATTATTCAGGTTTCAAGTTCGGCTCTCCTGAAAAGGAGACGGACAGGAGAAAAAAAGCAAGAAGTAGTAGCTAAGCGATGAGAGGAACCATGTGTTTGCCCGTAAATTTAGCAGCCGTCACTATGCATTATCGTATTGCATGACCGTCTGACGAATCACAGTGCGTGTCTGGTAAAATGACTCGCAGCTTGAACAGTCTCTTGCGTCGCGGGACAAGAGCGAAGCGAAAGGGCACTTAAGCGTCAGCTTTTAAAAACCCGAGACTTCATGAACAAATCTGTACAGGGTATCGGCGAGAGGAAACATCTACTTATGAAGGGAAACCGATCGAGTGGCTACTCTCATTATCATAGATATCTCGCAGGCCGGCCCTCTCGTGTCGCCACGAAATAAAAATTACGACTAATATTTGACGCGTGAAAATATCATCAGTCTGTATGTGTGTGTGTGTGTATTGTTGCAGTGAAATAGTATAATAACATTTCGGTAGAGAGTGTCTGGGCTCTTCGACCGGATCCCGTTCTCCCCCCCCCCCCCCGCATCCCCCACTGTACGATAATGAAAGATTGTTGACACACGCGCACCTGGAGAAAAGTACGTTGCGAGAAAGAAACCGAGTCGACGGTAGCCGTCCATTCGACTAGCGCTAAGTCAAAAAATCAACACGAGATCGAAAGAGCCAACGGCCTTACGCGGCGTGATCCCTCGCAGAGTCTTTGCTGCTGATGCGAGCCGGTTCCCCTCAATAGAAATGCCCGACGACTCTCCTCTTTGAATAAAATTTCAACCTTCGTAACCTTCTGATCTATACCAAATACGTGATTCCGTCTTCAGTTCGTACGGCAGAATCAACAAATATGTACCAAGGTCCTCTAAAAATTCCTGCCACCTGTTTACATTTCGGTTTTCCTCACAAAATGCTTCCTGTGAAAACTGGAAGCTGCTGCATTCATCCACACAAATATATAACCACACACGTTTAGTATACAAGGTCATTGACTGTGACAGCCCAAGAAAGTTTCTACATTTTTCTTTCACTGATAAAGCGATTCTTTTCCATTCCAGAAAATATTTACAAAGAATATCTTTGCTAGACTTTTGCACATAACGTTATACACGAGACGAGAATATCAACGTTCAGATAATACGACTCGCCAGCTGGACGTATTAAAAGCTATGTTTCGGTGACTTTGCGTGGAAGATGGATGTTGGCGAGATAAGGACTTCCACGAAGACTACCTTGTAGATTACTATTCTTCAGCGCTCTCGTTTCATTTGTGTAGTGCAGGATCAACGCGCTTACCTGACCTTGCATCTATTATTACAGGACGTGCCGCGATTTATAATGCAGGTCACGAAAGCAAACTGGACCGTTGTTATTATTTTGTTTAATTCGTGCAACAAGTGGGAGAGGCTGAGACGAATCCTTCAATAATTACGAACATCCCACGGAGCACAATTAAATCAACGACAAAAAACATCACAAATTAGATACTTTTTTCGGATGACTTTTTTTGCTTCCTGGAAGAAATCTAGCTAATGTTCACCGGCTACCTTTCTGATGACAGAGAGATTTCTTTACGGGACCGTGAAGCGAATCCTGCGGTTTTTACTGGAAATTCCAAATTTTTTTCTAGCCACGTTCCCGGGTGCGGATAGATGAACGTTTATCGCGAGGAATCTGGAGGAAGGATATTTCACGGTGATCCGGGAGTTATCCGGAGTGTATAGCCTGCCTCCCCCCTCTCTCACCGATTTTTCGAGCGATTTAAGTCGATCACTGTCTACCTGCTACCTGGTCTCCGACGAAACTTTGGAACTGCGTCCCTCTTTTTTCTTCCTTCCTCGATCCTGACCCTTATTCCAGTTTGCTCCACTCTTCGTCCAACCATCGGTCCACTCATCCACGTCTCTCCTTCTGGCACGGAGCACCCCAAACACACTCGGTATTCGTCGCAGCGGTCCTTTTTCTCGCAGCCATGATCACGATCGAGTTTCGGAGAGAGCCATAATAGATTTAACAGTTTCCTTCTAGCCCCGCTCCTGCAGCCCCAGGATCGGTTTAAGGGGTGAAGAAATTTCTCCGCCTCGATACACCTTGGGCGTACAGCTATACGTAAGGGTGGAGAGAGAGAGAGAGGGAGGCAAAATATAGTATCGACTTGGAAGTGAAAAAGTATATACCTTTTACGGCACGTACCGATGTTCCTTCTGTGTACTGGATTGGAACTCTTCGTCCAAATTCACCATGAAAATTCTTTGGCGGCTCCTTCGAGCGCTCCCCCCCCCCCCCCCCCTCGACTGAGATTTCCTGATAGAATTGTCTGAAAACGAGCGGAAGAGAGTATCGTTATATATATATAGTTACATCAGTATAGTATACTATATAGTATACTGAAAGGTTTGTCCCGAATGGCCTCGAGAATGACCGTTTATCTCGAAACGACTTAACGCCTTCGTTATACTTTCATTTTCGAGAAGCTTTAGATAAACGAACAAGTCGTTGCGGGCTTTTAAAAGTAGTCGTCTGGATAATTTGAACGAGGCTGCTTCCATATTTCTGTGTCTAGTATATTACACACTTATAATAAACGTTACTCCTTATCCCCCTTTCAGAGTGCGGCGAGACTTATGTTGTTGAGAGTAGCGCGAGAACCAAGGGGTTGATTTAAGAATCATAATGTTGTAATCTAGAAATTGCTGGCGGGTTAATCTTTGATGAGACTAATTAAGGCGGTCGTCTCCGGTCCCGTGGCCAAATTGTTTTCTACGCTCGATCCTTTTTCACTCTCATGACTAGATAGCCTTGGGAAGCCATGCTCTTCTCTTTTTCACCGACGCGAGGAACGATGAGAGAGGCATGTAATGGCAAGCTGGAAACACTACTGCCTCTTCTGGCCAAGCGAAAATATTCGCGAATTGTAATACCGCATAAATATTATTGCAAAGATTTGCATGGTGTGTAAATTTTTCCAATATATATACTATATATTGGTCCCTCGGTCATTGCACAATTTAATTTTTCCGGAGGAAATTCAATTTAACAAAGTTTCTCGTTGGATTGAAGATTTTCGCATTCTTAATTTGCAATAAGAAAAGTAAGTGGGAGGGTAGGAGAGAGAGAGAGAGAGATGCGAGCATAAATTATGAGGCTCCACATTGAGAGGCTGAGGATACAGGTACAGCAGGTAACCCCGAGTATTAATCAGTATTGTGGTACCATTTTATGGCCTTAAGAACCCATTGTTCGGTGTCCGAGCCGGGGAGTTTCTATTACGTTTTGCCGCAGGGATTCCGACCACGCGGAGCTTTGATAGGACCAATATAATGATTCGTAGAAGCACGTAACAATAGTTTATTGTTTACGAAACAGTCGACCTTATTCAACGAGAGCGTTTACTTACCGAAGCCGACTGCCTCTTTCATTCCGTATAAAAATAATCACGTTAACGAATCGGCTTAATGCCCGTAATTCCACAGAATCTCGACGCGCCGTGAAAAATTAAGCTGCTATATATATACGTTTTACTCGTGTTTTATAACGGCATTGGGGAGCCCCTCTCGTTTCGGAAGAAAAGGCGTTAATGATCGAGTTAAGTCAAATTACAGCTATCATTAGATTCTGAAAATTAGTTAATTTGAATTTAACAATGGTTTGGAATTGCTGACACCTTTAGGCAAGGCTGTTGGCGCGCGCACGCCCGCGTGGAGAAAGGTGAAGAGAGATAGTGAAAAAAGCACGTGCGAGAGAGGGAGAGAGGGCAAGTGGTGCTCTCAGATCTTGCCGCCTGCTAATTGTCTTAATGGTCCATGACGCACTCATTACTCTGAGAGTGAAAAAACTGTCGCGCGTCTTGACTGTGCATATAAAGGGGCTCCTCCCTCCATACCCCCCTCCCCCTGCCTCTCCCCCTTCTCGCTTAATACGTTCATCCATCCCTCCCCAGCAGCGCTCCTGATTTCGAGAGAGGAACACTTCCAGCCATAAATCCCCAAGAGATAAATTCCCCTCGCGATATCTTAACGCCAGTAGTGCATGCAGGCTTGGAAAAATTCGTACTCGTTCCTTCCTGGCTCCCGTAGATCCAACGGTATCTCCTCTGCATAGGATTTTCATGGTCCTCGGGTGGCCATCTGTCGCTCTGCACGGGCTCTGCACGCGCTCTCAACCCGAGCAACCCCACCTGCGACCCAAGCAAGAATTGGAAAACGCTTTTCGAGATGGCCGTCGACATATGGCACGCGGACCGAATTTATCTTTAGGATATAATAAAAAATACCACGTAGGCGCGGTCGTCCCGACAGGCGGACGGCTCCGAAAATCCAACGGAGCTCCAGTGAAAAGGATGGGCGATGGCCAACTCCCTTCTAATTTTGCCGGCTCAGACTTCCTCCTCTTCTTTTCACCTGAGAGAAAAAAAGCTCACTCTTATACATATACCTACACTCGAGTAAATATCCCTTTTCAGAGCGAGGCACGCGCATCCGTAGCACGGCAAAAGCCACGCCGATGCCGGGATGCGCGCGCGGAAATACGAGGAAGATTTGTTGTAGGAGAGTTCAGCGGATTTTGACGGAAACTAACGATTGGATGTTAAACGCCGAGAAACAAGAAGCTGTTTGGTGTTCCAAGCACGAAATATGTGCGTTCGTTGCAGGGAGGATCCAGCGACACCTCTAAGTGCTTTCTCGTGTAAGCCTCTATATTCATAAGGGAAAAGTGCATCGGCGATCCGAGAGAACCGCAGCCCGTAGTTTTTCATACTAGATTGGAGAATTTGTCGAAATTATCGGACAGGCGAGATTTACGGTTCCCGGACGTAGGAGAATACAGGATTGCCGTATATAGAGCCGAAGAATAGCTATATTTTCAAGTGGCTGAATATCGTGAAAATTTGAGAGAGCGCTCATAATTCGTTATGGCGTCTGATCGAGCATCCGTGGAGATTGGAGATGGGTGCAGGGTACCTATATAGAGTCGAAGGAGGGGGGTTGAAGGATCGATCGATCATTCGAACCACGGGGAGAATCCGGGCGAGGCGGTAAAATCTGGAACGCGTCAAAGTGAGGCCGAATTTTGTTGCTCGAGCAACTTGGACAGTTCGGTACACGATGGTTCTTCCTGGGAGGATTTCACAGCGCGACCATATGGTCGCCGACAGCGCGGCTCATTATTTTCTCCAGCGAGGGCCAAAGAGCGGAAGACGCCGGGCTGGACCCACCACGAAATTGCCTGAAAATTGCTCGCCCACCCTTTTTATCCTTCTCCCCCCTTCAGTCTTGCCCAAGGATAATTTCATAATTTCGGATTTTTAATCCACCGAGATTCGCTGCTCGCAGTGTATCGCATCTCGGACAAAATCCAGATGGAGTTTTTCGTGCCTCATTTACCTCGTTCCATCCTCTCGACCGGGCCTCTATAAAATATGCTAAACGTTCTCGCCGAATCCCAGCGCCCCCACCGCGCGCCCCCCTCCGACGAACGCTGTTATTTACGAATTATGAATGTTGTAAGTCGGAGCATAATGATCGCGATGAGCCCGGCCAATTTAGGCAGCAGTTTTAACAGCTACGGCCTTAATGCGCTCTCCGAAGCGATGCGATGCGATGCGATGCGTCCTAGGAATTCCTAGGACCGGCCCAATCCTTATCCCTTGACTAATTTTGGCCAGTCGCCGTGAAGCATTAAATCCCTCTGGCCGATTAAACCGAGATTTATCGGCTTGGCAAATTTTCTTTTCGCAGAATCTCATCGAGCTCGCAGCTGAGTCTTCCAGTCCACCAGTTTAAATATTTCATTATTTCTGTCCCCGAAGTGTTTTTCCTTTTATCCTGCGGGATGGCGGATTGGATTGAAACAGCCCGTGTATACGCACGGAGAGCTCTGCACGGACCACAACTGGACAATATTACGGCTATACAGCGTTTACAGCCAGTGTAACGACCGGTTTTCTCTGATAGAAATCGCGCCATAGTTGCATACGTGCTTGTATCATCATATATATATATATATATATAAATTTCATACCATACGTCTCCGTAAAAAGCGGATCGCCCGAGACAATTTCTCCGTGAGATTGAAAAGCAGAGTTCGCGTGATCCCGCCAGAGCGTGGCGTACGGCTCGCGAGCCACGCCATGGATCGTGAGTTCTTCTTCTTCATTTTTCTCCTTTTTTTATCAGTTTACAAAGAAACAATGCCTGCCGTGTTCTCCCGTGGCCATTAATTTCTTGCATGCCTCTCTCACGCCTCGCATCCCGAAGAAACCTCGCAACCAAGCCAAGCCCGTCCTTTCGGCTCGAGATATTCGACAATGGGACAAAAGCTAATAACCGATATTCTCTAGAGACCAGCAAGAGAGAGAGAGAGAGAGAGAGAATAGGGGAGGGGGGATGCTTAAGAATGAAAAGATACTAGCAGAAGAGGATACAGTCCTTTCCATGCTCGTGTATATAGTTAACTGATACAATATTCACGAAACCCTTTCAAGTTCATCTGCGAGAAAGCTTTGAAAGAAGAATACGGTGTATAGGCAGGAGAATAGAATTTTCGACAAGAAGCATATGTTTGATTTAGGTGGATAATTAAAGGAATAGCGGTCCTTCGGAGACTGGCATATATTTTGCACGGCTCGAATTGGATTTTCTGGCTATTCGTGGGATGTCATTGCAGCTGGCTCGCCGAAAGGCAAATCTTATTCGCCGAGGATCGTAAAGAGACACGAAAGCGCAAAAATTCCGGCAACTCGAACCGCAGGCTGTGCAACCGCACGGAAACTGCCGCAGTAAATTAAGTAATAGCCACCGTCACGACGAAGCAGTATGCACCCCACGAAGGAGAGGAATGGTAGTGGAGAGGAGAGTGAGACTGGGGGGAGGGGGATCAGGAGTGGGGGAGACCAGGTCTTTTCGCAGTTCGCCCTCTTCGATGCTCGCATGTACTATACCTATACACTAATACCTTACTATATATATATTGCTCGCGCGTAGCGACCGGCACCCGCGATGTAAACAAAACTGCTCGGTCCGGACACTGTGATTTACAAGCAGCCTCTTGTGCCAGAGGAAACCTCAGAAATTGCCGCGAAAGTCTTCGAGTTCCATTTCCGAACCCTAAACTACAACGAATCCTCCAAGCTTTTTAACAAACCAGTGTAAATGTTTTCGTTCCCTTCTCTCCTCTCCCCCCCCCCCCCTCCCTTCCCCCTCCCACCTATATCCTATACACGACTCACATCCATTTACAGAAACGAGCCATATTCGTTCCTCCAGGCAAACTCCTCTCCTGGATATATCCTTCTTCTCACCTAGAAGGAATTTTTGCAGAGAATTTTTCGCTCTTTGTTAAAGAGGGTAAAAACGATGGGATGTGAGCCGACGCGAGAGAAATGCTTGCGAAAGTCCTTCGCTGGTGTCATTTAAAAGTCAAAGTTTTGAAAGCTGCGGTAGTCGCTGAACGAAAGTACTGTACGGTCGCGCTAACGAGTGGCCGAAAGAATGCTTAATGAATGCAAAGTGAATGCGCAAAAAGGACGCGCTACGGTGATAATTCAAAGGGAAAGTTCGCGAGTAGGATGCACTCATAGAAAATTAAGACCTGGCCAAAGTCATAACGGTAAAACCGAAAGTTCTTAGCTTCCTGAAGGTACGGTTGGTGTCGGAGGACGAGGAGAATCGCCAATTGAAAGCAAAAGCACTTGGAGCTCGAAGGTCGAGTCTCGACTCTCGAGTCTCGCTTGATTTACAAGACGCGACCGTTCCAACAGAAGTCACCGCAAATGTTTTTCCCTCGCCAAGCTGATGGGGCTTTCTCGATATTGACGTCGATTTTTAAGGGCACGAAAATTCGCATTCCCCCCTCGTACGTCGTAAACGAAAAAAGGTAAAAAGTCCCCGCAATTTACAGCTAGTCGGAGCAGTCGGAGAGGCCAGACTTTTTCTCCAAAGTCCAAAAACTTTCGCCCCTTAATTGCGGCCAGAATTTTTCCTGTCGCTTTGTCTAAAAAGGTAACCCAGTGCACGCTTTGTCTCGCATGAAAATCTCAAAAAGTAACCATTCTACTCTCTCTCTTCCCCCCCCCCCCCCCCCCCACAAGAATCCACGGTAAAAAATTATTTTCCAGGCGTAGAACCGTATTATCGCGACTGAGGCGAAGCAAAGTTTTGCATTAAAAAGGGGATGAAATGAAAGAGTGAGTCGTGATAAGGCTGAGAAGTAATAATAAGGAAAGGACGAGGGAAATAATTTTGAAAGTGTAAACAAAGCTAATAGAAAAGTAAAGATGGTAGTTTGAACAAAAAGATTGAGAAACAAAGGTTGTTGGGGTAAGGTAGAAGGATGGCGGGGGGTGGGGGGGGGGGGGCATCATTGGTAGAAGGAACAACAGCAGGCAGGGGCAAAGGAAGGATCATAAAGTCTGGCCACACTTTCAACTGCGAGATGACCCGACGGGAGCCGAGGGTAATAAATTCTGGTTTTTGGAGAATTTGTCAGAGTGGCGCATCTCCGTGTGCACTTCTCTACCCTCCGGATAGTCTGGAAGGTGCTCAATAGCTCTTGGCTGGTCCCTCCGGTCACCACCTGTCCCCCCAGGGGAATCGTTTAGAGAATTTCTTCCTCTCTTCTAGCGTCTTCTTATTCCGCTTCGTGGCACAAATCGTCCAATAGAGGGGACCGCGGGTTAATGTCGTCTCTACCATTTACCAACAATGAAAATTTGTCGCCGGCACATTTGACGCGAAAACTGCCTTTCAACTCGTCTCACCTTTCGAAATCGAGCTGCTTTGCTATAATTGTAAAGAAGCGCGCGACTCTCCCAAATTTTCCGCTTTGTTAGCTTTTCTCAATCCCGCTCCTGCTAAATTTATTTCCTCAAATTTCCCTCCATTAATCTTGTAATAACGCCATACAGCATATATATAGTATATGGTATTAACGCACAAAGAGACACGCGAGGACTCTGCTCTGCCTCCTCTCTCTCTCTCTCTCTCTCCACTCCTCCTACTCCTCACGTATTCCAATGCAAAATATAATTATATGAGCGACCGACCACGAGGCAGAAGAATGAATCGCAATTGTACAATGAAAGAATGTGGATTAAAAAAAAGAAGGTATATAAACACGCAACATTTATTATACTTATCCCGTTTGTGCTTAGGCACGCAAGCACACGAATATACAAAGTTATATATTGTCCTAATATTTCGTATAAAGAGCGGAGCTGACTTTAAATCCATTTTGAGATTTTTTTTTCGACGAGACATCCTTCGGACTAACGAAAATTTGTCACTGGCACATTCGGCGTAAAAAGCTGAATCTTTTGAGAACGCCTCCAATAGGAGACCGTGGAAGAAGCATGTCGAGGAGGGGACTGGGAATTTTCTGCTTTGTTAGCTCTGTTAGCCTTCGAAATGATCCCGCGCGATCCCTCATCCTAAGCCAGGACTTTACGAAACCTTCCAGCACCCCAAAAAGCAGTCCAAGGTGTTTTCCTAGGATAATCTCTAGTCTAATTTTGCGGTACGCTACACTGAATATCCTTACGACTATTTTCCAATTTTAAATTCGAATAATTTGATCCTTTAGAAATATTCCCAAAATACTCTCGTATATCAACGATCAAGGGTATAAAAGCTGAGTGTTTGCGAACAAGAAACACGAATTTCGCGATAAGACGTACAGAGACGGTATTATCCTTTGTACGGAAAAGGATAGTTTCTCTTTTTTTTTTCTTACTTTTTTTTCGAAGGAAGGAAGAGACGTATCGAGTTACAGACGTGTTAAGTTTGGCCAGTGTTGAGTGAAATGAAGCAAAATGTTTACGTAGGTCGCTTAATCCGGGGACAAAGTTTCGTGCGTGCAAAGTTGACGTTTGAGGACAACCGACTGACCCGTTTTCATCCCTAATTCATATACACGAGAAGGGGGGAGCGGCTCGTCAAAACAGAAATCACTTAAACAGAACACATCGCCTCGCCTCGAGTCGCGCGGACTCATCATCGTGTTATAGGCGAGGAACGACGACGCGTGACGCGTGACAACGGTCGACCAAAGGAAAATCTTCTCTCCTCGAAGGACTAGCTAAGAAATTCATGAAGGTAGCCGAGTTTTCAGGGAAGATAAAATGATTTTTATGCGGACACTGTGAAACTCGACGACAGGGTAGCCTCTTAAAATACGAGCGAGAGATACAATCTAAATCTCGACTGTCCAAAGAGCCACGTATAAGCATCAGACCGAGCTACGTGCTTTCCAATGAAATTTTTATAGTATTCCCATTCATCGAGATGTTCCTCCAGAAGGGGATGACGATCGACGAACATCGCCTCCCGAATCTCAAGAGACCGCAAGACGACCCCTCGCGCAATCTTTTGGAAAATCGAGACTCACCAATCTAATCTCCGGCCGTATGGATTATGCGCGATAAACAAAACGCTTACGACGATCGTGTGAGAGATGTTACGTCGCGATAGTTCCACAGAGAGACTCCGGAGAGAATAGGAATGCGGTAGAAACTGTCCCGGATTACAAATCCTACAAAAACACCCCGTAGCCGGAACGAGCCCCAGCATCGACCGCCAAATCCCTCAAGGTCTCGATGAGGCTGAAAATCTTAAGCTGCAAACATGGGACCAGCTCCAAACAAACTTACCGAACAATAGTCGAGTGATAAGATTTTCAACCGTAAACTTATAAGCAATCTCGCATTATTCCATTCACGTTTCCTGCTCTAAGAAACCCAAACTTTCATATTTCCGCTCGAGTCTGATCCATTAACAAATATAGTAGGTATTACATATATACAGTTATATACCAGCAAGAAAAGCAACGGCCAGCTTATTATTTTGACAAAGGTCGGTCTGCACGAGGAAAGCAACGACGACGTTTATAAAGTGAAATATATCTAGCAATGATGGATTTTGCATCGCGAGAAAAGGAATATAATGGGTCGAAAGTGCGTTGGGAGCACATGGGTGGTGCGCGAAGAGGATTCGAACAATCGCATTTGCAGATTGAATCGATTCCATGGAAAGGCAAAAGTAGGCGAGGTTCGATCGATCTGGCAGAGAGAGAGAGAGAGAGAGAGAGAGAGAGGGAGGGAGGGGAATACCCCGGAGATTCTTCTCCCTCGATCTCTCGCGGCGTCCTGTGTGGCTTTCAACGAGGATCCGGCCACCACGTGACGACGCGTGCCGGATATATTTATTAGGAATCCTCGGCGCGTTTTGGTCTGTCCGAGCAATGCGACAATAAATATTTGATCCAAGCAAGCCGTATGAGAAAATCGTACAAAGCAACATGGTCATGGGAACCAGCGGCGTTTGACCGGTTGATTAAAGATTTAAATCACTTTCTACAATAGGGCTATGACGGCTATAATTCCCTCGGCTCGACCAGAGGGCGTGCATTATTAATTTTCCCTTGCATTATTTACTTAGACTTGTAGATCTCGCGTACGAAGCACTCGCCCATCACTGTAGCATGACTCACAACAAACGGATGTTCACCGCCACCGAGTATTCACGATAAGGAGGAAATTGCCAGGCTTTCGACTCTCCCCAATATTCTCGAGCACTCGACCAACCGCGAACGTGATTTATCTCGAGTTATTAATTAATATTTCGACGAGAAAAGAGGGAAGGAGTATACTCTTTCTCGAGTATATAATTTAATCGTAAGCTGGCATATTCGTGAGGTACGCGACGAATCTCAACAGTTTTTCGAGGACTGTTTCGCATGGGAGTCTATATATATACAAAAGCACGTGTCTTGTAGAGATGAGAGAGAGAGAGAGATTTGGCGTAAAAGTATCGTTCGAGATGAATTACTCGTTGGAGATATATTTTCTCGCGACTTACAGTGGCAGAATGGTCCATGACCAGTGGTCCAGGTGTGAGAAAAACGAGGGTTTTACAATAAAGTGTCACTCTCTATTGAAGAAACGATCCAACGGAGCGCCACCCCTAAATGCTGGCTAGATGAATGGATTTCCATTGGCGAGCCTCCTTTTCTATAGGCTAAACGGGCGCGTTGTGTGCTCTGCTGCGGCCCGTTTTCAGTTCGTTCAGAGATGCACAGACCTAGGCCCGTTTAACGTCACGTATATTTCACCCCACAATCAGCCAGAGCGAGACAAATACCCTTATTTGTACACATCCTGTGCATTGTGACGTAGCGCGGAGCACCCAGGGAGCACGCACGACTTCCGGCGAATATCAAACTCGCTCTTTTCTTCCCATACTCTTCAGAGTTTGGCTGCTCCTCCTTCACAACTTCAAACTTTTATTTTCTCTCTCTCTCTCTCTCTCTTTCTTTACTTCTTCGTGGACTCTTCCTAATTCTCTACTCGGTATGTGGGTGGAGCGCGGACCAATGCCATACCTGCCGGATGGGATCCATATTCGATCGGACTAGGAAGCCCTCGCGCGATAATACACTTCCCATGCACCACATTATTCTCTCGGAGTTTGCGATATATCGCGTAACACCGACTCTCATCTTATTGCTCCAGCGCTTTTCTATTCTGCCGCTACCCCACTGTAGTCCATCAGGTTCCTTCGACGACAGCTTTCCCTCCGCCCGAATGTCAAATGGGCGGGACACGCCCGACACACTAATTGCGTCCAAATTTTCTTAGACTAGCTCGGGGTCGTTGGGGAAAAAATCTTTTCTCTCGGTACAACCGGTAGAAAGATCCACTTCCGGCAAACAGCATACGAGATATCGAGTTTTTCGATTATATTGCCCCTGAGAAATTCGAGGAGAACAATCATTGCCAATCGTTCTCCAGTTTCATTGCTCCTATAGATTCCATTTTTATCGGTAGTCAGCTGGTAGCTTTACTCGAGGAACATTCGATGCAACGATTAATTATCCACACATATATGTATAGGTATACCTACTTGCAGTTTCGTAAACAATGTGTGATACTGTATAGCCGAGTGAAGCGATTATCGACGTGGCTTTTCAGTGAACCTTATTTTCTCTCCCTCGATTGCTAGAATAGACAATGAGAAAAATCTCCTCTGACGCGATAGAAAAAGAGCGATTTCAGGTCGGGCGAGATGGACCAAATGCGATTCATGCCGCGAGCAGTCAATTTCCAACTCCCCCAAGTTGCCAAATGGACGGGTCTGCCCTGTCTATCGGCCGGCGTTCGGCTTTTCTTCCCGGGACCGACCGTTTCGCTTTTGGGAAAATCGCTCGTGAGGAATAAGACGGACGGCAGTTCTGGACCATATGTCCCGGTCCCATGCAGACCATGGATAATCGCAATGAAACGTTGTGCGGTTACGAACACAACTGTGCGAGGGTCTCCATGCACAGTCTACTATTTATATTTAATACGAAACTATTAACCGAGTCTATGGGAACTTTAACAATTAACATGAAAAAAACATTATGCAATACCATTAACGTAAGCAATTCGGTAGATACAATTTTATCTAACAATGCTACAGTATAAATACTCGAGGATAATTCAGAGAATATAATTGAATACGACAGAATTAAAATTAGAGACGATAATCATTATAGCCACTTATATTTGCGACAAGCTTAATGGTTTCTCGGTAGAAGACAGAGGGTGGTACATACACACACACACACACACACATATATATATACTGTAGAAAAATAGTATAATATAAAGCTCTTAACGAAATCAATTTCGGTGACCATAATAGTAGAGTGGCAAGAGCATTATAGGCCGCTTCGCTCGTTTCATCGAAAAGGTACTTCGGTATACACATAATATTCGCAGTTTGGTATAGAGCATAGATGTATATGGTCTAGGAGGGTATCCGCAGTTGGAAGAAAATAATTTGGGCGAAATAGGAGCGATGGGACGATGGTAGAGATGGCCATATGCCGAGGGACGCTTCAGTCCATGGATAATTACAAGGGATGCAACGGAAGCGAAGCGGCGTAGTGGGGATGAAAGGCGATGGTGGGGAGCGCGGCTATATAAGGAAGGTCCCGACCTCGGAAGGGTCGCAGTCTGCTGGAAATTTCGTAGATACCGGTAGCTGCGTCATTCGTACAATCATCTCGCAGTGCCACGCTTGTTTCTCGCGGCATCGCCACTACCGGCGTCGTGTGACGAATCTCTTGGTAGTTTTTGGTGCTGCGCGAGAGTTTGGTTGGTTCTGAAATTTGATCAGTGCATGTGCGGTTGCGGAGAAGGAAGGAAAGAAGGACGCTTGCACGAGAGATTGGATCGGATACTTTCCATTCGTGGGTGTGAGGGTGAAGGACACTGGTAATAATCATCGCCAAGGTAGTGCAATTTCCTTCGGCCGAGATGCAGATTTTATGGATCCTTTTACTGTGTTGGAGCGCGTCGGTGGTCAGCAGTTTCGACCTTAGACCGATGTTCAGGGTCGCGCAGTGCAGAGCGCAGTGTCTTCGAAACCACAGTGAAGATGGATCGTGCGATTGGAGACGCGGTGAGATCGTGTGCAGCGAGGTAATTATCCGATTTTATCTGTCTCCGCCTTTGTCCTTGCCCGTGCAACTCTTGCGTCCTCCGATCGTTCTATCGACCAATCCCATTTCGCATTATAAGCTCGGCGACAAAAAACGCACGCGGCACGGGGAACAAGGGATTCCCTCGCAATCGAAAAACTCTCCTCGAGATATAATTAAAACTCCCTCTATATCAGTCTCGCTTTCTTCCCACCATCGTCATCTCACATCTTCCTCTTCCTTATTTCTTCTTCTTATTTTTCTTTCCTTCTTTTCAAATTGCCCCTCTTGCAGTAGCAGCAACGACGAACATCGGGAGTTTTTTTCTTCTTTTCTACGTGACCAGACGAAAGAAATTGCTTTGAAAACACATTTATATGGGTCGTGTGCACGGTGGGACGAACGCAGGAAGAATGTCAGCCTCGCTCGGCTTATCCGAGCCGACTCCACCGACTCGTGCTTCTCTTCCTTCGTATTTCTAATTTCATGCCTCCCGCTTATCCTGCGTTGACCGTCGTTGGTCCCCCCCCCCTCCCACCTCCTCTTTCCCTCTTGGCTCTCAGCGTGCATTCCACGCGAGTCGCGTAGCTCTCGGTAAAAGTCGAACGTCTCGAGAATTTCGGCATTGAAAAATCAACACTCGGACCTGGCCAGAGAGTGAATCCGAACGGGACGAGAATACTCGAGGAGAGAGCGAACAAACAACAAACATTTCTGGACTGGGAGCTGCTCGCTCACCGCATACGTGCTACGTAGAATCCGAGGAAGCACGTAGAGACACTGTCATCGGTGATCGGTTGGAAATCGGATATAGGTCCGTAGAAATGCGGTGATAAATCTTTTCCTACGGTTTTATGGGACGCCATGGAAAATCATGGTGGTCCCTACGGCTCCACCCTGTCAAGCCTTGGACCCTCTGGACACGCTGCGGATGGACAGATGGGAGTTACGATTAACCCAGCCATGATTTCTACGTATTCATCTTCTCGTTCTCTCTCTCGCGCGCGCGCGCCCTTTCTTCCACTATAAAATGCATTACACGCACATATACATATGTATATACGCACATGCACGAAAGAAAGGAGACGAGAGAGGATCTCGCGAGGGCGTTGCTCATTTGAGCAAGGGTGAGAGAGGTTTGTGAACGTGGGGGTGTACATTAATTTCGGGGAAATCGATGCCATCTTGTCGTCCGTCCTGATGCGTTTACGAGTGTGTGGCCAGCCCTAGGGGCCGGCTGCAGACACTCGCCTCGAAAGCCAGCCACGAATGATCCATTCAAATTTATGCTCGGCTTCGGTGACGAACGCTCTCAGTCAGAATCACAATCGTATATATATATATATATATATATACCACACGGACGCACGCACACGCCTATCTGCCTCGTTGGAATAACAATTTTCGATAGAACTGTCAAGTTTGCTGGGGGTGGAGGTTAGAGGTGTCTCGACGAATCGCATAGTTTTATTCGATACGCCAAATGCGGAAGGACGAAGCAATTATTTCCCTTCCAATCCGGGATCTTCCTTTGCGATTCAAGAGAACGAAATTATCCTTTGCTGCAGAGAGAACGAATAAATGGGAAATCTCGGGAGAGAATCGTGAAGTGGTTGCTAAAATATCGGAGCATGCCTTTTTGGAAACGTCATTAGCGCGAAAAGGGGGACCCTCGGCAGTTTCTACGAAGAAGCAGCCGGGCTTAGAAAAAAAAAACAGAAGACGGCACGGAGCGGGGACCGCCGCGCCAGAGTAGAAGGGAGGGGTCCTGGAGAAAAAATGAAGAAAAAGGAACGAAAACAGGACCCTGGCTAAAAAGGAAAGGGGTAAGGTTGGGAGGGGGGAGAGCGAGAAAGAGAGAGAGAAAGAATAAAAAGGAGTAGGGCGTGTGTGAGCGAGAGAGTACCCCAATAAATATGAAGACAACAACGACGGTGCCTGTTATGCCTGGAACAGGTTGGAGCTAATTCGAGAACCTTCCCCCACTACCCCCCTCACCCCTTGGCAGACCGCTTAAATCGCTCGATTCAACGGTCTTGGTCGATGCTTCTTATTCTCTGCCTACTCCATCCACTGTTCGCTTGCCGACACTACACCACAGCGCGTCTCTTTCTCTTCTCTTCTCTACCCCTTCCCCCTCCTCTTCTTCATTCCTCACTCCACTCCAATCCACTCCACCTTACCTTATTCCCCCCTCCCTCTCTCTCTCTCTCTCTCATCCTTTTCCGTGCATGTATGTGTGTATGTATATCGTGCGTGCGAGAAGAGATTTTTGTTCGCCGCTGAAATTCAACTTGCCTTTTTTCTTCGTTCTGTTGCAGTGCTGGACGAGCTGCCGGTTCCTGGAGAACAAGTGGGAGACCACGAAAGCCTTGTGCGAGCGATACCAATATGAACATGTAAGTAAATTTACAGATGAAAAAACGAAAAAGGGAGAAGGTACACGAGCGAGCAGACTCGGCTATACGAGTGAATTTTCGTCCTTCGTTGGACCCTTGTCCGATTCGGGGAAAGAGTACCTGCGCCCTGTGCTCGCAATTGTACGGCGGATTCTTTGCTCAGGATTCGCATGGGTCTTCGACAGAGGCTTATATAGCTAGCTTACCCGATCCCCGGCAAACAAAGTGTCCAGCTACCAGAAGTATCAAACTTTTTCTACACCGGGATAAGAAATACTTTTACCCATGATCGATTTTATCCCATTTGTACAAAGTTTCCCACAAATCGCCGATGGGTTAACCGAGCTCGCGTAAGTATTTCCCCCGCTCCCTTTTGCTTTTTCTTTCTTCCACTCCCTCTATACGTGTATATAGAGAAAGAGAGAGAGAGAGAGAGGAGGCATGGAGGGAGTAAAAGACTTGGAAAAATATGACCGGGAGTCGGCTCGGATTTCTGACCCTTTTTCGGAGTAATCGGAGGTAAACCAGGTAATCTGGATGTCGGTTCGCGTGGTAGTTGGCGCGCGAACGATAATAGAGAAAAGCTCGTAGAAGGAGAATCGATGAAGCGCGAGAGAACCTTTCTAGTCTAGCGAAGATAGCCACGTGAAGTCTCGAAAGGCGAAGGGAAAATGCGCGCAAGAGAGAGGAAAAGAGGAGAGAGAAGCCATTGTAAGTTGGCGCGCCTGGGGAATAAAAAGGAGCCGGGGGCCTTTGGCAGAATGGGAAAGGCCAAAAGATCGGCCTAGAAAACCCTGCGAGACACAGCTACCTGTCGGGTTTTCAGGAAACGTCTATGGGAGGTCGATAGTCCGTACTATGTAGCTTTAAAGCTCTACTAAAGCTTCGCGACGATAGCCATCTCACTCAAATATTTGGGGACAAAAATAACTACTATACCATATACGAATTGTGCGTTCGTAAATTCAGGAAGGATCCACTCTTATCTTACCCAGTCACGATCTTTACGAGCAAAACTCCGCTTTCGAAGATAAAACTCATCGGCTCCATCTGCGCCATATGCTGTCTTCTTTCTAGCATTCGAGCCCCGAATTAGCCTCCGCTATAATGGAGAGACGTCGATTAACGAGGCTTCGTCACGAGCATAAATCTTAATACCCTAGGCGTTAATAGTCCAGAGCGATAATTAAACATGCGACAATTGTGACGGTCTTCGGGTGCTCTTTCCTCTAACGTGCTTATATATATGAGTAATAATGATAACGACGATGGTGCAACGATAAAGGCTATATAAAGACATGTATATCTTCTTTCGCAGTGTCCTTCCTGCCAGACAGTGTGCAGCTATCTGAAAACTCAAGTGGAGGAGAAATATTTGCCGTCGATGCTGCCGTCACCGATGAAAGGTCCTGTAGCGATGGAGAAGAATGACGTTGCCATTGTGATGCGCAGGATGCACAAGGAATGGAAAGAGTCTGGATATTATCCTGGTGGGAAAGCACCTACTTTACGACCGGACACGTGGATCATCGTCGTCGCTGAGAATGGATTGAAGCATTATAGTTCGCAGGAGTGGGTACCGAGCCTGGAATCCTTGAAGGCCGGTGCTCTCTATGAGGCGACCATAACGTGGAAGGATGTACAGTCGCAATTGAGAAAACAACAGGACATCGAGCAGAAGAGATTCAACGACAGGGTCCGTCAATTTTTCCTGGAGAAGTACGGGGAGAAAGTTTTATCCGAGTGGCGCAGTCAGGAGGACACTCAGATATCCGAAGACGTCTTCAGGAGATTCTTCTTCAGGAGGAAAGATGATCACTCTGATAAGCCTCTCGAAGGTGAAACCACTCCCTCCACCGGCAATTCGTTCCTCGAGGATAAAGATGGGCGTGATCAATTCGGCAAAAAGGAGTCCTTTGTGGTGTCCTGGGAGCCCGAGGCCGGCGGTCTCATGGGAAACCAAGTGACGGATTCGAATTCTGCACAAATCTCTCTACTGCCAGGCACGAAATACCTAGTGAGGGTTGCGTCCAACGAAGGTCCTGGAAGCTTCCCCATTGAGATCGACACTAGGCCCGACTCTGTGCAGGTTGAGAAAATAAAAAAAAACTTTGTAGTCTTATTGTATCCTTGGGATATCCTGACGGCGGCTACTTTCGCTGGATTCATAGTTCTCGTTGTGGTGTGTTTCGTAGCTCTCAGGAGGAGCAAGAGCGTGGAAACTGAAGAGGAGGAGGAGGAGGTGGTTTGAGAATGAAAAGCATCGCTCTTCTAGGCTTTTCAATTAACGCCGACGTTCCTTCGTCGATGGCTTTTTTTTCACAATCTCAGGGATTTCCGTTCCTTCGCGAAGGAGGTTCAGGATCTTCTTATCTCCGCCGAGATAATCGAGGTTTAGACGAAATCCAATACAAGTCGTTATCGCTCAAATATCTTCTAGCAACTAATGGACGTTTTGTAAACTTCATCTTCAATGTCTGTAATCAGTTGTTAATGGGAAATTAGTTAGATATGAATTTGTATAAAGCGATGAATTGTACATAACTTGTAATATTTAACGAAGACGATTGGCGACAGGAAGAGAGAGAGAGAGAGAGAGAGAGTGACAAAGATTACGTCTGTCGAACTAAGAATGGCAAAAATCTACAGATTTATCCTATATAAGAGCAAAGTAATAGGATTGTACAGAATTCTGCGATAATATTTTTATACGTAAAACGGAATATATTGATTGATGCGATTCTTGCTCAAAGCGCAACGAACAGACTGTACAAAAGTTCCTATCACTGAGATATGAAAGACTGGCATCCCAAGCGGGCCAGCCAGTCGCGTTGTATTTATTTGTAAATAAACCAAGCGATGTAAATAGTCTATGAACGATAATAAAAGAATTCATGTATAATATTTAAGACGAAAAGTGGAATTACTACTAAACTTTTTCATGTATCCCTCATCCAATCCTACTTCTTTATATTTACGCGTCACAAGTTTTATTGCACTAGAGAGACTTTTATATCGAGTTTACAGTAGAAAGAAGTGATCCCGGCAGACGGTTCAAAGCCCTTTGGTTTATCAAATATTGGCCACACGGTGTAGTCATTGCAATGCGTAATAAAACTAAGATACGTGAAAAAGGATCGTTCGATTAGCATATATATTTTTGTACAGAAAGCACGCAGAAAAGGGAACGTTAAAGGTTTAAGGTAACCAAGCGGTAAAGGCTTTCCTCCATTATTCATACAGTGGCTTTAAGCGTCTTACTTTTGATCTCTCGGCTCCTTGGAATTTATATCCCATCCTTCGTAGAAACGAGCATTTTCAGGATAAAAATCTCTCACGTCCCAGATTCATCGAACTTTTTACATAGAAACTTGAAAGTGGCTATATCAGGGTAGCGCTGGTTCTTCCTGGATCGAATCGCCTTTTGGCACAAGAGTGAATTTCAGACTGAATGCAGCAGCATAGTGAAGGAGGAGGATGATGAAGGGGGAGGGTGGGAGGAGCATCGGTAAGCCGAGAGAGTCGCGCAAAGTGGTCGAATAAACTGTGCGTAAAATAGACACGCCATTGGAATTTCATGGGCCGAAAAGTCGTTTTTCAAGTTCGCCGCCGATCCATCATTTTTAGCCAAGAGGAGAAGATAACGCGTCCTCGTGTTCCGATGGAAGTGGAGTAAAATCGCGCATAGTGGAAGTAGAGGAGCACGATCGATGAGTATATATACTGTACAGCGGAGGGAAGCGATAGTGGTGAGAATATAAGTTGGTTCCGCGAGAGCGAGAAAAGCCGAGCGTTAATATGCTACCGAGAAAGGGCGTTGCTTCTGGCAAAGTCCGCGATGGAAGGTGCATTGAACTTTCCCGAACGTCAAACAAACGTTTCTTAGGTAGGAAAAGAGCTAGGGAGTAGGAGGGAGGGGAGATATTTCAGGTGTGTGTGGCGCACGCACATGTCTCTCTCACGTACGTGACACGGATGGAGAACACAGGTAGGAGATGGACGCACACATCGCATTAGCGTGAAAAGTATGCCGTGACCTCGAACAAGGTCCCGTTATCCAGGCATCGGCTTGGACGCGTTCGTCCTCAGTCCTGACTCGGAAGTCGAGCCAAGATGATACCGCTCCTCGCTTACCTGAGTATCCTGATTGGTGCCCGTGAACTCGCCATCCTCGACAATGGACCCACCTCCCTCGGAGTCGCAGCTGTTTTCGGCCTGAGCGTGCTACCAGTTGGATTCGCCGCTGGACCAAGGTATATTATCCAAGGCCAATCCCGGTTATGCCAGGGATTCGCTTCTTCCGCTCGGTCGACGATGTCCGATCGATTTCTCGCTCGACCTACCACCCGAAGTACCGCGCGGATTAAGCCCACACTCTGCCTCATAGACTCACCGATCTCTTCTCCCTTACCCCCCTCCCCTCTCTCTAAATCTTCCCTTATCTCATCTCTCCTATCCCGTCCTTTTCATCCCCCTCTCCCCCTTCCCCCCTCCATTCTTCGGTAATCCCTAAGAAAATCACAAAACTCATCACGATCCGCTGAAACCGCTTCCCCAAAGTGCTTTGGTGACCAAATACCTCGAGTTTGATCGCTTCGCAACGGTAATCAGTGATACGTTCAGTTATTGTTAATCGTCGCTTCGCGTGAGACAAACCAGGAAACACAGCTGTATTTATCTGTTTTCATGGTAAAAGGAGAAGCTAGCGAAGCGAGTAATTCGTGGAAAGGTTCGTCGTAATGCTTTGTAGCAGCTGATATTACATGTGAATAGAGAAAAAGTATATATAGAGTATATTACGTGGTATACTTGCTGTAAGCTGGGTCGGTGTAAAAACGAGAATGGGAACGTTATATATACTCTTTCGGTGTACCGTTGCATTTATCGAATCTACGCGCCCCTTATTGTAACAAAGATTCGATTTCAGGTACGTACCAAAATGGAAGAAGCAAGCTTGCGAAATTCCAGCCTCTCAACATCCCAATTCTCATTACGTATGCGACGAGGCTGGTGAAGTGAAATGCCTACCAGGTAAGAATAATAAATAGTATATAAGCCGCATGAAAGCAAACATTCTTTCATTTACCCATCCCTCCTTTGTCAGGCTGGACCGGTGACCTATGCGACGTTCCGATCTGCAGAAAGGGTTGCGACCCCCTGCAAGGCTATTGTCGCAGACCCGGCGAGTGTCGATGCAAACTTGGATTTTACGGTGATCTCTGCGACAAATGCGTCGCTCTCCCTGGATGTCAACACGGCAGGTAAATTTTCTCATATTTCCTCTTTTATCACAAAAGAGTTACTCGATCTCTCAGTTTTTCCAAACCCCTGCACCTTCGGAACGATATATTCTGCTGAAACTTCAATCTACAGAGTTTTTCTCTATATACATCTTATATTCACTACAATTGTTATTTGACTCTTGTACTACTCGGTACTATCATACTGATTAATCCATATTAGCATTATATTTACATAAAGAACAACGGCTGAAAATTAACGTTTTAAAATTGTATATATGAAATATATAGTAATATACGTACAGTAAGTGTACAAGCGCTATAGTCAAATAACACGATTCTTTATAGCATTATTAGAGAAAATCCCTGTGATGGTATCTCTCGCTGCATTGAACTCACAATTCGTATATAAACAAGATATAATAAAGAATCTTCTTTTTTTCGAGGCTTGAACAGCGGCCTCGATGATTAGCTTCCTACGTCTCGTCAATCAGGATGATAATAATCCTAGAGTTGTTCGACTTTCGCGCTGATCGATTTTTTCAGCAAGATAATTATTATCGCCATTACGCGGAGCGAGGGAAAAATAAGAATCGTGTATATAGCGCACGTTTTCCTGCTGAATCTCGAGCATCGATCGAGAAAGTAATTCCTTTGGGTGGATAGACACGAACATGCTCGATTTTACTTTCAGGTGTAACGTGAGCTTCGAGTGCGCCTGTGACCCGGGCTGGAAAGGTTTATTCTGCTCCGAGCCAATTTGTGCCTCCGACTGTAATCCGAGCCAGGGTTACTGCGACAAGCCTGGCGAGTGCAGGTAGAACTATCATTCTCTCTTGGCCTTTCCCGCACGCCACCTCACCCCGCCCCCACTACTTTTTTTCAAATGATCGATTTTCGACGCGCAAGCATACCCTTTTTAATCATTCGCGCAATCTTCCCCCGGCAGCAACAATACCTGCTAGCACGCCATAAATCTTGGATTAATATGGCCCGCGCGCTATAATTCAGTATTAGGAGGTCTTACGCGGAGAAGAATTCTTCGAGAAGAAATCCTCAGAATTATCCACCGCGCGTTAATGCAATGATTCATGACGGCATTAGGAATTTAAAGCGCATTATATTTTGAAATAGATGTCGGCTAGGATGGCAAGGGCCGAAATGCAAACAATGCGCGGTGTTACCGGGATGTTTACACGGGACGTGCCAAGGACCTCTCGAGTGTCGCTGCGAGCCCGGCTGGACAGGATTGCTTTGTCAAACTCGTAATAATTGCTACTTACTTTTTTCTCTTTTCTTCTTATCTCAGAATCCCAGCCAGCAGGGTTCGATAATTATTCTCTCTGCCGCAGCAATTTGTTCCCCTGGCTGTAGTCGCGAGCACGGTGGCTGTCGACGACCAGGAACCTGCAGATGTCGGGTTGGCTACACCGGACCCAATTGCACCGAGTGTGTGCCCTATCCGGGATGCGTTCACGGTATTTGCAAAAAACCTTGGGAGTGCAGATGCGAACCTGGCTGGGCAGGTGACTTTTGCGACGAGAAATTGACCTTTTGCGAGGACCATTCTGCCATTTGCAGAAATAATGCCACTTGTGTCAGTATGACTCCGGAGGATGGTAACTACAGGTAAGAGTTTTTCAATTTATCAGAGATATGATTTATTTATAATACAATCTACATGCCCCAGTCTCGACAAATAAAGTTTCCATTTCAATTTAATCCATATTATCAATATCAAACTTTTGCAGTTGGTTTTCCGCTGCATGATTAGAAAAAATAGATCCAATAACTATGAGGTCTTATTTTTAAATAAAAAAAATACCATTCAGTTTGTCATTTAAATTCTAAATCAAAACAAGACCATTCGTCGCTCAATTGTTGTAAACGCAGTATATAAAACTAAGCTTCAAGACGTGGTTTTGTGCTGATTAGACAAAAACTGGCGTAAAATGAAGATTTATTTTTCGACTCGGATAGCGAGCTGTAACGAGCATAGTGCTTAGTCTGCAATGTATATCTTTCTTACAGGTGCAACTGTCCCCTGGGTTACACCGGTCGTCAGTGTCAGATCAAAACAGTCGTACCATCGACCGAGTTGAAACCACCGATGCCCGATCCGATACCTTATGACGTTGTCACGATACTTCCATCAGAATCAGAGACTCGCAAGACTGTGGTAAAGCCGGCTATTCAGACTGACAATGCAGCAGTGGCTAGTGGACCTGTTAAAGACGAAGAAAAAGTGGAAGAACAAACCGCGGAACCTCTTGGACCAATTGTTATCACGGATCCTCCCACGACCGTTGATCCTAACGCTACAGCTGGAAAATGGCCCACAGAGCCACCAACGGAAGCACCCTCCACCGAACACGAACACGACAATGAAGCGTAAAGCCCACTGGACTCGAACAATCTTCCCTTATTTATTTAAATTATTTTACTCATCCTTCTTACGCTCCATCATGCTCAAGCATAATCATAAGTATAGGAGATAATTTATAGATTTTCAAGTATAACTGTATCGTACATGTTTTATATCATTTATAATATATATAAATTTCATGTATGTTGATCTATATATTTATTGTACAATATATAATTATTGTAGATATATTAGCAGAAGAAGGAATGGCTTTCGCATTTTCGTGAATGGGATTGAAAGTGGAGAAATTTTGGAATAACCTGGAATGGGAGACTATAAATTCGCTCACGTAGCCAAATCGCAATGCGGCAGTTTCGCGGTTGCGTGGGCGATGTATGATATCGTATTGCGGATTCCACAGGGCTATGTGTTTCTAGAGAGTGGTAAACCGCCAGTATTTCAGACTAATTATCCTTACTTCCCCACCGACGCTGTACGCTTCGTTCAAGACAGTTGAAATTTTGCTAAAAGTGACTCGTCGAGGTATGAATGTATCAATCAATAACTAGGGAAGAGGTAAATCAACGAAAAATTTTCTTGAAAATTGCATGCTCCGAGTTTGGCGAAGATCGAAGAAGAAATTTGGCAGAGAAGGAGATAAATTAAGCTAAAGGTCAACGGACCAACTGCAAGCATGCTAGATTCTATTGTATAATATAAATACATGTCAATACAGTTAATTCTTATGGTGGAATATTTGTGATGAATGCGCGTGAGAGGAGCCATGTATACGCTGAACGGCTGCGTAATCGAGCGTGCAGAACTCGCGTCACTTACGTAATCCGCGCAATGCATTTGTCGGTGCACGCTCTGCATTCAATGACGCAGATATTGGCACCGACAACCGTCTCTAGTGTGTTTCTTTCCAAATGCAATGGCTCGAAAAAGTCAAGAAACAGATTCGACCGAGAAGCAGCCAGCCAACCATCGATTCACGGAGCATGACAAAATTTATTTGGCCACAAGTTTTTGCAAGGAACAAACTGTTGGAGTCGTTGGGAATTCCAAAAGCTCGAAACTTAGAATTCGATGGGTATTCTTGCGAGCTATAAAGTTTCCTGTAAATAAAAACTTGAGAGAAGCATGGCGCATTTATTTATAGACCAATCGCAGTTTGTAAACAGAGCATTATCTATTCTTGACGTGGAAAAAAGTTATTGAGACAATAGAAACGATAGCTTTTCTCTAGTTTAGTTGATACATTCGATTCAACTATGCTCTATACAGTATTATTCGGAGAAACATCGATGAAAATATATAGACGGAACGTCCCTCTCGCTTCCGTATACTGTGGCTACGAACTAATAAACTCTCGTTTCCTGAAAATATTCATTCCTCCAAATATATTCCTAGCCGGTTGATCATTTGTTCGAGGATTCCCTAGACTTTTCGGCATTTTCCCTCTCAATAGATTTCGCTTGGTCATTTGGTCAGCGTTTTTTTCGCCAAGTCAAGCAAGGCAGTAAATCTTTCGAATAATAAAACATTGGAGAATGATGACGAGGCACGTAGACATTCCGAGATGAAGGACGATTATCGGTGCATACTAAAAGAAAGGCTGATCTTTGGATGCGCTTCATTAGGAACGATCGGAGGATCGTACCTGCACAATCCGGCGTTGCTGAGTCAGTCGTAAAATTAGTCGAAACTAACGAAGCAAGGCTGCTCGTAAAATCACTCGAAACCCAGGCGCTACGAACTGTGCTTCTAATTATTCTGAATTACAAACCGAGCATCCAGCGAACATGGGTGGCCAATTGCGTACAGTGTTGACATTTTCAACTTTTCAAACTCCTTCTCCTCCTCTTTACCCTCTTCTTTCCGCTCTTCTTTTTCTTTTTCTACCTCCTCCACCTCCTCCTCTACTTCTCTTCTTCTTCTTATTTCATCGCCCAAAGTACACCAACATTTTGATTCAATTTGCATCGCAAATAAATTACCATAGACCGAACCCATAAATTATTTGCAACGAATGCCTGCGCGTATATCGTACAGCTATATTCTTTTTATAAAAATTTTATCGCCCCTCCTCGCTCGTCCCTCTCACCTTTACAATATTCCATATTACTTTGTGCCGATGAATATTTTATGATATCGGCGTTTAATGCACTGGGGATTGAATAATGAAATCCTTTACGAGATCTGAGATTGATACACGCTAAACGTTCAATGCTCGATCTGCAGTTTGGTCAAGGAAAATCATATATTAATTCCAGATTTATCAAGTTCCGTGAACAAAGCATTGGCTTTCTTGAGAAATTGAAGCAACTTCAGCGAACTATCATTTATTGAAAAATCAATTTATTTTTCTGCTACATTGGTGCAAAATGCATATACCGCGATTCGAAATGAAAAGAGAATGCAGAAGTGCTTTGAACAAATCGATAACGGGAATCGGTAAGCTGCTTCTGAAGCGAAACGGCCCAGATTATATTTCCACTGTGTAACACGGTGCTACATATTACATCAGAAAATAAACGTCATACGAATATCCGTTGAATAGGTCGCTGTATACATTTTCGCGTACCTACATGTTCCAGCAGCATTCTCTGTATAAAAAGCTTCTTTCTTCGTACCAAATATCGTGCATTTCTGTATTTGATTTTTTTCCTTGCTCGTCACTTTTCCTACACTATGTACATATATATATATATACACACTTTATTTCACCGTATTAATCGATAGCAGGTGATTTATCGGAGATTGAGAAAATTACGAAAAATGGCGAACGGTGAAATGAAATTTTTACGAAGCTTTGCGTGACAGAGTTTACGTCACTGTGGGGCAGGGAATTAGAAATAGAAATTGCTAGCCATTATTCCAGATAAAGGAAATCCAAACGAGCAGGGACAAGGATTATCGTTTATGTTATTACCGCGTGGGTAATAATCCCATGTGACTTTAGGCCATCGCAGATCAGCCCTTATTTATACTCGATGAACCTCTATATATATATATATATACTACAGAGCCAAAGCGTACCGGGTGAGATTCCATTAGCGTTTTGGTGTGACAATATTTCGAGAAGCAATGGAGTGGTCCGGGCTTTGTTTGATCTCCACGCAATCACGAGGGACGCTTTGGAAAAAAGCTGGAGAGAAAGCTATAAAATAGATTCTGACGCGCATATGTCAACTTGTATATATTTGCCAGTGAAGCGATGCTTTGTTCAAGAGGGATTTCAGTAAATATTTACTATTGCAGGATGGCAGATCATTGTAGTGGGTCGATGAACGTGCGTGCGTTGGGTTCGGGTGCGGGCGGTCAAATGCTGAAATGCCGAATGTTCTCGTCCGTTCATTGGAAGATTGGTGGAACGCCGCTCGACGTAAACGCGCTCGCGGGGAAGAGAGGAAAAAGTGCGAGATCGCTGAAGCGGAAGAGAGGAGGGGGTAGTCTGCCTTTCCGAGAGCGCTTGGTTTCCCTTTCAGCCGGTTCGCCCTTCGCCCGAACAGAGAATTCCAGCTCGCCAGCAAACACAAATACTCTCGCGATAGCCTCTCCCTTTCTCCGATATGCAACGATTATCCTATAAACACACCCGGCTACGATATAATTGTTTTCTCCTCATCAATAAAATACCACGAAACATATCAAATTCAACGCTTTTCGTATTTATGAATCATTGGGAAATGTCATAGCTGAGCTTTTGTGGGGCGAGAACATGCCCTGGAGCGAAAAAGTCTTAATATACTCTCGTTTATCTTTATAAATAAGACCAAGACATATGAATTTTGAATGTAACACCTATATTCTTAAAAGCAAATACAAAGAGCTCCATAAGAGACCTATGGAAAAAATGGACAACACCTTATAGCTATAACGAGAGATGAATTTTTGTTGCCTCTACACTCTGTGTGCAGGGTGCGCGTTGAGAGGCTCACCCCGTATATATGCATACGCCACGATAATCAGATGAATTATGCTTATAGGCGAATCTCGCTGGTATACTTATGGCACACGGGGATGCGAATGCAGGGAATACGACGAGTACGAGTTCTTCCAAGTACAAACCTAATTAATTCACGTTCGAGCGCAAGAAGACATAATTTAATAAACGGTATAATTAAGTTCCATGCGTTGGTTGGAATTAGTTCTCGTGACTGAAAGTTATAGGCGTGCAGTCGTATTAAGTTCGTGTCGTACGTGCTTAATTGCATCGTGGGGCCGTTGCAAGCAACGCGTATAGTAAAATCTTGTTTCTTATCTCATTAGGTACTAATTAAGAGAAGGCGCAATGAGGATCTCGACGAATATGGTTGTCCGGAGAATAAAGAGAACCTACGCGCTCGACCTCGGATAAGGTTATGTTGGAGCGGATAGCGTAAAATCGTTGTCGATGATCCTGATCTTGAGTTTTTGCCTCTTCTTCGGTTATACCGTGGCTCCCCTAGCGGCTGCTAGCAGCGGGGTAATTACGTAAATGTTACGATTATCGCTCCCTCTATCTGTATTATGCCGAATGCTCGTTTCTTACATATTGCGTGCCCAGTTGTGCCCACGATGGTGCCCACGGAGCCCACCACGAAGGGCAACAACGACGCTTTCCCATTGGCTCTTATCGCAGCACGGACCTTCGCCACCAATCGATGAACCTTTGCTTTGCTCGCTTGCTCGTGCCACACGAAGGAGATGCTTCATCCTTTCCTCGTACAGCAAACCATACTTGACCGTATCATACCCGTGCACCATTAATAAGGCTCTTACTTTCTGCCTTCATATTAATGATAGCTACACCGAGAGTGAAACAGAATGAAAAGAGAGAGGGGTTGAGAGGAGAGGTCGTTAAGCTGTACAGTACATCTAGCGTATATTACCGTAATCATAAATACATCATAAACAGCCACGAATACTGCAACCGATTGCCCCTTTCCTTCTCCTCGATCATTCATTTTATTACTCAATTACACCGTTCTTTCGCCGAGCCATTTTTTCTCAATCAAATTCGTAATATCATATCGTACCGTAAGGCAACCATTGTTGCCAGCGTAAATCATCCAGATTTAATAGCCACGCTTTAATAAATTTGCTTCCTAATTGAGAATAAACACAAGCAGCTTTTCAATGAACTTTGAAAAGATTTGTTAATGAACTTGTCTTTCGTAATTGCGCCGCATCATCGGAATCAGCACCGATTTATGGTACGACGCCAAAGTTAACGAACGAAGCTCGCTTTAGATACGTGACGGGAATCCTGTGACAGCACCAAACCAAGCTGATTTCCCTTTTGATTTATCGCCCTTCGCTCGCTCAGATTAATATTACGTAAAAACTTTGCGAGTTCTGATACAGTATTTATTATATAGTGTAGCGAACGTGGTGAAAATAGAAGCGTCGGTGGGTGAGTAAGGCAAAGAGAAAAAAAAAACAAGTAGCAAGAAAATCACGAAGGTGTCAGATTCAGGTTCACGGCGGTGGTACAGACTGCGGATTATGTAAGAAGGAAACAGCTCGTGACGGTTTTCTCGAATAACAACATTTCCGAAAGCACCTGCTTAAATTCGGGGCTACTTTGTTACATATTCCTTACACCGCAACATGTTTATGTAATTCGCTCCGGACTAACCTTCCCCGGGCAAGGAAAGCCGATCAATCCGAAACCGGGCTTTGCGTTTTATTGCGTACATACCAAAAATTATTTATCCTTCTGATTTTTACGAAATATCATTCCATTATAACATTAGAAGTATATATATATATATATATATATATATATGTAGCTTTAAAGCGGAGTGATTCTTCCCATTGTCCGATTACGCACTGGCAACTTTAATAAGTGTATATATTGTTCGCTTTGGATTATATATATGTATATACGTACAATGGATGGTGCACCCTTTTATTTATTGTCACTCGAATGAAATTCCACACGCTTCTCTCCGGAAGATTCCGCTTGACGTTTCGCTCTGGCTGGAATGTTACGTCTCTACGATTGCGCGATCATTACCGCATTCTTGCGCCAAGCCTTCCGACGTAATTTACGCGAGCGTCAAAGGGCTCAATTTCGCTGGCGAGTCCACCTCGACTCTTTCTCCTTCTCTCCATGCGCCACACTAATACAGCCTATTACGTTATAATTCGTCGCGTAACTTAACCTACGAGTACGCGCACTCGTATAGATTGTACGATTTCACCAAAACTCGTCAAACTTGACCCACTTCGCTTTTCCGTTCCGCATCCGGCGCGCGTCTATTTACCGTAGGAATTGGCCGCTGAAATACCTTGATGTATATATGTATATGTATACAGTATCATGACCGAATCGTTAATATCGAGCAAAGATGGGAATTTTTTTGGAGGGGAGCACCTATAATGACCATGCGGTCACGCAATGCTATATTATGTATTTCGCCAAACATACTTGATCGCCTGCGCGGAGAAACGAACGCTGTCTGACTTGATGGACACGGTCACGGTAAGATAGGTTTTTTTCATAAACACGCATGATCCTGGCGAAAATGTCCGGAATATAAGTGATTCATCAAACCACACGTTAAACCCCAAGAAAAGAATCCATATAGTTGAGGACTTGGTCGAAATATCTATCGCAAGCGGAAAAGAAGGTCACTGCAATGAGAGAGTTTATCAATTTTGCGAGTGATTTTGTTTTGTCGGAAATATCACGAATGCCTTTATTCTCTTTGTGTGTGCGTATATATATATATATATATATATATATATAGCATAATGATTAACGATGCTCACGGGAGAAGTCTGTCGGTTTCTTTTTCTCCCGAGTACTCTCCTCCGAGTCAACTCAGCTTAGAGAGGAGACGTGCTTCAACTGGGATGCAGTGAAATATCACGGGGGGGCAATCGCGATCGCACGGCAGATGTCGATAATGATCCCGAGAAGCTCTTTCAGCTCACCCCCTCCCCACCCCTTCTCAATACTCCTCATCCCTATTTTTATCCACCCGTTCCGTTTCGTTCCGTTCCGCACGGTTCGCGCAAGCATGTCGACTCACCGGCGTAAATCTTGGCTTCGATGAACGTAAACAAACGTGGATAAAGCTGCATTTAACCTACTTTCCTCGAAACGACTGATCTTTCGGAATATCTTATACTTCGCCGCCTCGAAAGGTCTTTGAAGATTTCATCGGATTTCTTCGAGGAAAAAATTGGCCGGTAAAAGGTCCGCTTCAAGCCCATATTTATTTAACATTGTACCTTTCTAATATCGTAAATATATCGACTGATCGTTTCTGTACACTAGAGCCAGCCTAATTACCATGCAAATCCTGCTATATCAGATATTTGTATGATAATCATATCGAGATATGCTTGATACTCCGCGCCAAACTATAGTCTCTTTCTCTCTCTCTCTCTCTCTCTCTTTCTCTTCTTCGCGAGTTATATATTCTTCTCGTTTATCGGATTGTGAGAGAACCCATTTCTTGAAACTATTAAAAGCAAACGGCCCTGCAACCTGCCCACTATAGAGCCCAGACTCGGTCGTCACCTATACCGGTTCCATCTTTGAACGACGCTGCGTCCATTAACGATACTAATAACGCCCAATTGATTCACCGGATCTCGACCAAATATTTATACGGAAAATGTATCCATTATGCAAGTTTTAATAGTGATATTCAATCGTGCTAAATCACTCGGCAATAAAGTGGAACGAAAAATGTGCGTAAGCTTCGTTAATTATCATTTTTAAAATATTCCTGCATTTTTAAATTCTAGGATCCGTGGGATTCCGATGAGTCTCGCGTGCAAGGTTAGGTCAGTGTCATAATCCGATCGTAAACGGCTACATATTTCCAGGGTATCGTCATTAATGTGCTCGAACGACTTAGCGCCACGGTCAATGAAATAATTTTCGTAACGTAGTGGAAAATTATAATGGTGCAAGATGAACAAAAGTATTGATAATGACATCGGCTAATCGAGTGATTGAATATATATATATATATATATATATATATGTTTCACAGCAGCCATGGCGAGCAGCTGTACACGGGTGTCAGGTGTGACTAACGCAAATACGGAATTACCCGGCTCAGTGTCGTTAGAAACACCACGTACACTCACAGTCGCGACAATATTTATCTTACAGATCGAAAGAATCCAACAAATTCATGGTCGACTGGATTTTGACCTTTCGAATGAAATTTCTCTCAATAGATAATGGCTTACTGCTTAATGGACGCTTTAAATTACTAAACATAAACCCCCTTGTCTATCCAAAACTAAACAACATACATTAAATATCCTTTGAACGTACAGCGAGCTTTAATTAGCCAGGCGTCTTAAAGCGGCAATCAGGAATTATCGGGTACGTGAATTTTATCAGTTAAAATCTGTGACTATAAATCAAGATAGACCGAGCACATTGATCTTTAGCTTGACGAGAAAAGAGTACCGGTCTCTCTAACGCAACAATCGCTTACTCGCTGGCTCATTCCAATCTATAACACACACGCACTCACACCATTCTCGGCTTAGATCGCTCGCACCAAGCACGAACCTGAAAAGTGCTCGCTTCACGGGTCAAAGGTTAACGCGATTTTCTTCATTTTCACTACGCTCACTCCCTTCGGTATCCGAATTGCACAACCGGTTTGCTACTTCCTTGCCGAGCGTCGATCTCAATCTCCACTAGCAAGCTCCTTTTTTTCCCTCTTTGGCTAATGTTGTAAGACTTAATTGTAACTTGACTCCCTGATGAACTCTTCCTTCAAAACTCATTTTAAATCGTTTTTTTATCGCTTTCTTCGTCCACTTGATTTTAAACGAGACATGTTTCGGATGTGTAACATCGACCCCTTTTTTCCCCGCTTCCAAGCCAATAATGCTCCCCACTAAGCACGAGGGAAATTATGGACCCTCGCGTAAGAAAGCTCTTGGCTATTTTTAAATGGAAAAAATACTGCCCTTTCTATGAGCTTATCGATCTTTTCCCAGTACTAAAATTCGAATAACCGACGAGCTTGAAAGTCGTTAAAAAAGTGGGGCCTCTTGGTGGGTAATAGAAAAAATTATAATAAATTGGTGTAGAATTACTAGCCTAACCCGCTAACCCTGTTTCTCATAAGGTCGAACATTCTGCTCCAGAATAGAACGAGAGTCGGTATCTGTAATAGGACCCATAGCCGTCGGCAAGGTTTTACGTCATAAGCTTCGACCTTTTATTATACATTACAATCTTATTCATATTTTGTAATTATTCAATTGAATAATAGAACGCTTAATCGGATTTATCCTTGCTTTGCGTTCCACAACTCCGTTCCTTCTTCTCTCTCTCTCTCTCTCTCTCTCTCCCTCTTCCCAGCATGCATCTGAGCATAGCTTTTTGCGATTGCCACTTGAAATTTCAAGTAAGAAAAATAAAGTAACGGTAGTGATAAGAGTCAAAGTTTGCTTGCTTTGAAATATTAAATGGAGAAATAATGTTTTCTGTAAGCTTTTCATAAGAAATGGAGAGCAAATATAATATTTGCCTTGTTTTTAGGTTAATTAATTTCACCTGGACGTAATTTGCTTTAAGAAAGTGCATAATCGTGTCAGATTGGACAGTCCCGGAAGGTTAGAATCGCCGGAGGCAATTCTCCGCTCTCGGTTACTAATCTTCACAGGTTACGACCTACCGCAAGAAGTTCTTTGTCAAGGCTGGATAGAATTAACGCTCGCTACGGTCGTTGCTAACCTTGCTATTGTTCGCGCAGCTACCTACCTACCTACGTATCTATACCTATACCATTCTGTCTCCGACATTTGACGAGGTGGTTAACAAGTTTACCTGCAACATATCGTATGTACTACTACTGGCTTTGACGAAATGCTTTATATAGAGCTCAGATAAAAAACCCATAATTTACTATGAATACCTACTACGAATAGCCTAATGTTACCTTTGTGCCTTTAACCCTTCAATTCAGACCAATTACTCTGATCCATGAAAAAATGCTTAATTTTTACAGTGAAAATTAATGTTCGGACTAAACAAACAATGCACATGTATATGTATACACTGTTTTTTACATATGTCTCATCGTTGTATATATATGAGCCACCTGTAAGAAATAGGCGTGTGTTTTACGAGTGTTTTTCTCACATATCACTTGCCGCTTGCAGGAGACCAACGTAAACTTACCAGCTCCACGCAAGGCTTTCACACAGGGACAAGATGCACGTGACTTACGCTACGATCTTTCAGGCTCTCTCAAAGCTACTCTTGTTCACTCTCTTTGGACGCGATTACGAACCACGCAACCACGACAATCGCGAAACAATTACTCACGACACCCATATAATCGCCAGGACATTTTACCACTTTCTCCGTGCACGAATCTCTCGAAATCCATCGTGAAAGACGTATAGGTTTCCGTCATGGAGTCGATAGCACTGTAAAAGTTCATTCATGAATCGCTGCGGTTATAAATAAAATATTTTTCCACTTGGATCGTTGTTCATTTCCGAATCGAGAATTAATCTATTGGAGACCGATAAAACGAAGAATGCAAAAAGATAAGAGAAAGAAAGAGAGAGAGAGAATTACGAGAAATGAAATAATTTGAAAAAATTAAGATACAAATGGAAAGAAACTATTTTTGCTAGTATTATTTTATTTCCGGCTATATTTAATGGAAAAATCGTAGTGGGAGGTCGCAGATCAAGGAGGAGGACGGTCAGTGATGGAAGTGGAGCGCGAAAAAGTCCGAGAGTCCTTGCGAAGAATTCAGAGTGGGGAATGCAGGATTGCATCATGGAGAATGTTGAGGAACAATGTACCGGGCAAAGCTTATAGCACGCAATAAGCTTCTTCCTCCCGCTCATCCCCTTCGACTCCAGAAGGATCCATGGAGATACGATCGCTTCATCGTTTTCACCAAAGACCACTGGAGCCTAAAACCATACCGTCGTCGTCGTCGGCGAAACGTGCACCCTTCTCTGACTTCTCATCTTTCCTATATATACCTTATTCCTTCACCTATCTCTTTCTTCTTTCCGTTCATCCCTCTTTTTATCCGCAGCATTTCGAATAATCGCACACCAAACCAAGCAAAGTATCATATTTTATGATACGCACTCGTATATTCGAGAAAGTCCCCACGTTAACGAGAATGCGTCCAAGAATCCTTAACCTATGCTGCCTGCGAAAGGATCGCGAGAGATCGAAGCCACGCGCGAAAAGAGAGCCTACCCAATGGAGAGACAGTCGTAGAAAAAACGTTAAAAAGACGTTCGAATGGTTGAAAAATGGTTTACGTTTATTTTTTCTACGTTTTCAAACGGTTATATTTAAACCATTATAAAGAAACAAAAATTTAACGTTTATTTCAAGTTGCCAGAACAACGGTTATTCTACTAACGTCTAATAAACGTACAAAAAACGTTTTTAGCCCAACGTTTTTTTCAGTAACCAGCATTAAACGGTTGAATTTAGGCAACTTCGGTAACGTATTTTAAACGTTAACATTTTCTGAAAGAAAAAACGTTTAAAAAACGTTATTAGTACAACGTTTTTTCTATAACCTTAATTAAACGGTTAAATTGAAGTAATTTTTCTAACGTGTTTTAGACGTTAATTTTTTAAAGAGAAATAACGTTGAATTTACGTTGAACTTAAAACGTTTTTCCAATAACCTATAACAAATAGTTGAAATTTGGCAATATTTTTAACGTATTTTTAATGTTGATTTTTTAAAGAGAAATAACGTTTAACTTACGTTGAGAGAACAACGTTTTCCTCCCTAACCAATATCAACCGGTTGATTTCAGGCAATCATTCAAATGCTTTTTTAACGTTGAATCTTCTAGGAGAAATAACGTTAAACTTACGTTGATGAAGCAACGTTTATACTCATAACCAATAGGAAACCGTTGAATTGATGGCGTCTTTCCAACGTATTTTAAACGTTGAGTTTTCCAGGAGAAATAACGTTTAATTAACTTTGAGGGAAGAACGTTTTTATCCATAACCAATTCGAAACGGTTGAATCGATGGCATCTTTTTAACGTGTTTTAACCGTTGATTTTTTCAGAAGAAATAACGTTTAATTAACGTTGAGGGAAGAACGTTTTTACTCATAACCAATTTGAAACGACGTTTAATTAACATTCACATGTAGTTATAAAGCAACGGGTTAAAGCTTATAGGATTCAGTTTATCTATGAAGCATTTTAACCTGTTTTATATTGATTAAAAATATTAGTTTTGTTAACGTTATATTTAACCATTGGTTCTACATGAATTTTCTAACTGTTAGGTGAAACATTTCCCAATGGAGAGATGTTCGTTAAAAAAACGTTGTGCGGTAACGGTTATTTAGGTTAAATAAACGTTGAGAAATTAAGAAATGTCCACATTTTCTACGTAGTTATTAACCAAACTTTTTACGTTTAATATACATTTCAAATTCACTGCTAATAAACGTATGTACTGCATATTTTAGTACAATTATAAACGTTTATTTAAATATATTTGTCAACGTTTATTTTTTAAACGTTCTAATAACGTTGAGAAACAGGGAAATGTCCACATTTTCTACGTAGTTATTAACCAAACTTTCTACGTTTAATTTACATTTCAAATTCACTGCTAATAAACGTATGTACTGCATATTTTAGTACAATTATAAACGTTTATTTAAATATATTTGTCAACGTTTATTTTTTAAACGTTCTAATAACGTTGAGAAACAGGGAAATGTCCACATTTTCTACGTAGTTATTAACCAAACTTTCTACGTTTAATTTACATTTCAAATTCACTGCTAATAAATGTATGTACTGCATATTTTAGTACAATTATAAACGTTTATTTAAATATATTTGTCAACGTTTATTTTTTAAACGTTCTAATAACGTTGAGAAACAGGGAAATGTCCACATTTTCTACGTAGTTATTAACCAATCTTTCTACGTTTAATATACATTTGAAATTCACTGCTAATAAACGTATGTACTGCATATTTTAGTACAATTATAAACGTTTATTTAAATATATTTGTCAACGTTTATTTTTTAAACGTTCTAATAACGTTGAGAAACAGGGAAATGTCCACATTTTCTACGTAGTTATTAACCAATCTTTCTACGTTTAATATACATTTCAAATTCACTGCTAATAAACGTATGTACTGCATATTTTAGTACAATTATAAACGTTTATTTAAATATATTTGTCAACGTTTATTTTTTAAACGTTCTAATAACGTTGAGAAAAATCACTGAAATATTTCTTTAATTAGCATTGCACATAAGAAATTAACAAAATCATATAAAATACTAAACTATTGGAGTGTGGTCATTTAAAATCTTTAATAATAGTAATAAAGTTCTAGAACATGCCAATCATTGCTTAATCACAGAAATACCTAATTTGATACTGATTTGTCATGTAATATTGTGCGTGGTCTTATGTATAAGATGTAGTATTTGTTTCTTCCCATTTTCAGCTCTTACAGGTCTACCCAAGGATTTGCAGTCAAGCAGTTTTCAACGTAGCGTCCGCAATATATGCGTGTTTCGATTTGTAGCTTGTATTTGATTGAATGTTTGAAACTGTATAAAGTGTGCTAATTAATTGATCTACAATTATAGAAAACTGCATAATGGCTGTCGTAGAAGTTGACGCAGGTTCGAATCTCACTGCGGGATATTTTTTTTTTTTTTTTTTTCGAATGTAGTTGCCATTTTATTGGCTGTTATACAAATTAGTTAACGGTTTTTAGAGAATATTTCCCTATTTTGTTTACAACAATAATCCAAATATTATTTCAAAGATAACGTTATTAATACGTTAAGAAAATAAACGTTGACAAATATATTTAAATAAACGTTTATAATTGTACTAAAATATGCAGTACATACGTTTATTAGCAGTGAATTTGAAATGTATATTAAACGTAGAAAGATTGGTTAATAACTACGTAGAAAATGTGGACATTTCCCTGTTTCTCAACGTTATTAGAACGTTTAAAAAATAAACGTTGACAAATATATTTAAATAAACGTTTATAATTGTACTAAAATATGCAGTACATACGTTTATTAGCAGTGAATTTGAAATGTATATTAAACGTAGAAAGTTTGGTTAATAACTACGTAGAAAATGTGGACATTTCCCTGTTTCTCAACGTTATTAGAACGTTTAAAAAATAAACGTTGACAAATATATTTAAATAAACGTTTATAATTGTACTAAAATATGCAGTACATACGTTTATTAGCAGTGAATTTGAAATGTATATTAAACGTAGAAAGATTGGTTAATAACTACGTAGAAAATGTGGACATTTCCCTGTTTCTCAACGTTATTAGAACGTTTAAAAAATAAACGTTGACAAATATATTTAAATAAACGTTTATAATTGTACTAAAATATGCAGTACATACGTTTATTAGCAGTGAATTTGAAATGTATATTAAACGTAGAAAGTTTGGTTAATAACTACGTAGAAAATGTGGACATTTCTTAATTTCTCAACGTTTATTTAACCTAAATAACCGTTACCGCACAACGTTTTTTTAACGAACATCTCTCCATTGGGTAGTATAGCGTGACGTAGGAAGCGTTGGGCAATGCTATCGCAATTAAAGATCCGATCCCATTTAAGAGAATGCAGAATTGCACCGATCTGGACGTGTGACAAGAAAAATGCTATAACGTGTATAGGGGTATCTCCAGCTGTAATCATTGTTCCGTTGGCCACAATACCGTCCAAGAGTTTCGCGATGTTATTTGCACTTTTTCTTCCTCTTCCCCAATTGCATCTTCTCTTCTTCAACGATTTGACGTTCTTCACCGTGAATACTCCAAATATTCCAAATAATAGTTTAGTACACGTGACAATCGATATTTATTGCATCAGCCAAACAGTTTTCTCACGTCATATTACGGCAAATTTTCAGCAGAGTCATAGGTGCGTAACGATTAAGCACGTTTTCGACACGGTCGATCGTGCCTCGGACTAGTTTTACGTGGCAACTTATAATATTTGTCGTGAAATTAAAGACCACGGTTATCGAGATCCGGTTTATCGCGGACGTTATTGGTCCAGCGTTTCCGGTCACACGAAACGGGGGCTTGACCGCCAATGATTATCTCTCTCGTAATCGATTCTTCCATGGTCACGAATGATTATTGTATTCGTTGCATTGTTTATCTTCAGATATATATATCCACACTACTTGCTACAGTTTTCTTCGGCAAGTGATAAAACTTATCGAGACGATAAAATAGTCTCAGAGTTTTCACCATCGATGAATAAAATTGAACGAAGATTGATATGCGATATTCACGAGAGAAAGAAAAAGTTCTAAAGAGAAAACTGTATTGTTGGTTGTATATACAATTGCAATTCATTCATATATATATATATATATATATATATATATACAGTAGTTTGACCCGCGTAATCTATAATCGATAGCAGGAGAAACTCGTTATCAAGCAAAACAATTCGATCGACTGTTTTACGTCATAGTGCGCGGTGGGTAATTCTCGCTGTTCCCCCGATCTATACTCACAACTGTTTTAGAGGCGTACTGCACATTCTAGATATACCTTGAGATGGATAAAGAACGAAGTAGCTGCAAATACGCACAAATGCGTTGCGAAAGTTGCGATACACTGAAAACTCGTAAACTGTTCCATACCCATGCACCTCCGCTTTTAAATCAGAATCATTCTCCACGATATTTTTACGAACATCGATCAAGAATCAATGACAATTTTTTTTACCGTTCTAAATATTAGACGAGTAAATATAATAGTTATCGATGAAATTTCTTACTTAAATATTTCTCATAACCCGTAATTTCCCCAGATTTTGCCAAAGGCATCGATTATCACGATTATTGTCAAATTGCTCGGCTTACCGATCGATATATTAAGATATATTATTATAATATCTCCGAGCAGCTTAGTTTTCCATCGATTTTACGAGCAGCGATGATTTATGAACGCAGATATGGATCTTGATAATTCAGGCGACGCGCCTTTCTTTATAAATGGGTCCACGTCAAGTGTGCAGCAACTAAATATTATGTCACGCTTTCTAAATAGTTTTGTATCATTTGGAAACCTTCTCGATGCAGGGTTCAATGAAACAATTTCAACTTGCGAATTGCCAGAACAACTGGACTGACAGTGCCAACTCTGGCGATTGCTGATAATCCAAGCATTGTTGGAAAACCTTCCTCCATACTCCCTCTCGATCGAAACAAAGCAGCTACGTCGAGAATAGCATTTAAATCTCATTACGTGAATTCCACGCGAGAATTTGATAGGATTTTAAAAATAAAAATCTTTATTTTACCATTTTCTTTGTAGCCCATGTGCTTTTTCCATCAATTGTACGTTACTAAATTGTGTCAAAAAGAAGAAAAAAATTAACGAATTTATGTCAATAAAAGTGATTCAGATTACGTTGAACCACGTCTGACTGGAAACTGTAATTTTCATAGCACGCGTTAGTTGGCTGACGCAACTCAATGGCAACTTTACGATTAAACCATCAATGCCTGCACGCTTAATTACGATAAATGCGTAATTGAGTAAAAAGAAAGATTTCGCGGATGCATGAGTAATCAAGTTAAAAATTTCAAGTAAAATTTGACAATCATCCAGTCGTTTTAAATACTTCAGGCTTTCTATATAACCGGATGTATCGAACCGATCTATATAATCCGTCAGAGACGACGGTTTAACAATAACTGATTCATTCAGTCTGATACACGTCCTTCTATTATTATGTTTTGCTACACAACAGTGCGATAATATTGTTGAAAGAAAAACTCCATTACACAGCTTTTGCATCTAATAAATAATTTCACGAACAAGCGTTGAAAATGAGACAAGAAAAAATGTTTAATAATGATTAAACGTAGATTTTGACAGTTATATTTTTCTTGCTTTTTCCAGCGATCATTTGTCTTTCAAATTATGCATTTCATTTGGGCTAGAATCTATACCGAAAAGAGCATCAGTAAACACTTTTACCTAATTAAACAATAAAACAAATGATCAAACTAAACGGATAATGAACAGCGATTATATATATGATCAAAGACGGCACAGTTAAATTATGCACTTTACAGTTTTATCATAATAAACGAAGCATTATCTAAACACAATAACTATGCAATACTTAATAGAGCTTTTCAATCGAATTAAAGATAACTGTATAATTTTATATCGCTACAAAAAATTGTTCCCTGCAATCGAGTATAGTAAAATTTTTCAAAGCTATACCTACTCGGCCCAATATGAAAACTTTCGCGAGATTCTAGTTCTTCGTTTAATGAAAGTACGTGAAGAAGTCTATTGATCGTTCTTTCAGGATTTATAACGGTAAATTTTGGTCAAATCACCAGCGGGGATATTGACCCTTTGAGAGAGACACAAATAAGTTATGGAATATCAATTTACTTCTCCGAATACACTCTTTCTCCATTAAAGAAGCATTAAAGAAAGTTTCGGCTTTTTAAAGCTCCGAGCACAAACAACGCATTACACGTATTTGCATAATCCTTATAATCAGAACTTTCATAAAACAAAAATATAATTTCTTCCTCGTCTCGTCGTCGTTGACATAGCCTCGTATACGAGTGAACTTTAAAAGGATCTCGTGGCCTACATTTGCAGGAATATTCTCGACCGTTTTATAAGTGGGCGTGCGTTGCATTTTCGTATACTTTGCTAGTATAGGTATATACCGATTTGGTTTTTCTTCCAAATGGATTTATCAGCACAGTGTAAGTAAGAAAACAGGGATCTCTGTTGAAGCATCCATCGACTTATTAAATGCTTTGAGGTTACATGTATATGTAGAGGGAGGGAAGGGGCTAATGAGCCGGTGCAGTAGATCTGAAATCGTTCATCGAGAAAGAAATCTCGCGGGTGTAAAATCGTCTCGTTAATGTAGAGCCGCTCGCATGAAATTGCAAATGCGACGCGTTGCATTTATCTGCATAAGGTGCCCGCGTTCTATTTACAAAGGCGGCAGGCGTACGTTTCGAGTGTTATACAACCACGTGCATATAATGTATTATAATATGTATTGGTATGTGCATGCTCCTATCGTGGATAAATAGTGTACGGTAGGTGTGGCGATAGAGCACCGAACGGTCATTGGCGGGGTGCTAGCATGAAATGAAAGTCAATTCCCTATATAAAGGGTGGTTTTCCAGCAATAGCACAGAATCGATCTAATTTCCCAGTCTTGCCGTTCAAAGTATTAACCGGGCAGTCGACATGAGGGCACTGGTACGTTTAGCTTCAGTTTTTACCGATTTCAGAATTGTGCGTTCCTATCCGAATATATTATAGAGATTCGCGTGGGAAGTTCGTCGAAAAGTTTTCCACGATCGCTATCCTCTTTCATCTCGGACCTTTCACGAGTGACACAGCGCGTTGCACTTCTTACATTTTATCATATATATAATCGGGAGAAAAATTGGTGTCGCGTGATGGAAAATTCGTTGCATTCGTAATAATTTAAGCGAGAAGGTATAGATATTACGAGGGTAGTACTGAGAAGAAGGATTGTTTCAGGTATGCTTGCTTTTGATCTCGGTGGCATTTGCCGAGGAGAAGAAAGTCGATAAACGTGGCTTGTACGGTTGGAATTGGGGATACGGAGGTGGGCTTTTAGATGGAGCCGATGGAGGATGGGGCGGTGACATTGGTAAAGGTCCGATTGAAAAAATCAAAACCGTCGCTGTGCCGGTAGTTGTTTCAAAACCATACCCAGTCCCTGTTGATCGTCCATACCCAGTCAAGGTAAGTCAATACACACTCTTATTAGAGCTATTTTTCAAATCAACCCCAATAACTCCTTCCCAATTTTATGCTAAAGACGATTTTCGTTTTTCACATGAGTGTGTGATTACGGATCGTTAAAGATTTTGTCTTGTTTTCTTTAAATTTCTCTCTCCTTTTTTTATAATGAAGTCATTGGAGCTAATTAAGCTTATAATTATAATGTGAAATGAGCGAGGGTGACGAGCAAATAAAAAAGCTGTTGGCCCACTTGAGTTATTTCTCAAACAGCTTCTTCATCGGACCTTTAACATATAATTACTGGAACCTTTATTACCAAGGAGCTTTTCCGTTTCAGGTTCCAGTCGAGGTTCCCAAACCAGTACCAGTCGCTGTTCCGGTTCCACAACCGTACCCCGTAGTACAAACCAAGACTATCGCCGTTCCCGTTGAGAAGCCATACCCCGTTCATGTTCCAGTTAAGGTAGCAGTGCCATATCCTGCCCCTTACCCCGTCAAGGTAAGAAAAACATACTTTTTGGCAATTTTTGCACCGGTCCTTGCAGTATCTTTCCTTACTCGACTATGATGTCTGCTGGAGATGGATCGCTCTGACTGCTCTGAATTCTCTCAATCCCAGCCAATCTCTTTTTTCACTCTCCTACCAGATATGGTAAACATACCATCAAGTGGAAGGGAAAAGCATAGAGGAGAGGGTTGCTACGTGCCTGGATCTCTCATAATTTCTTGGCAAATTTAACGTATACACTACACACTTATGCAATAGCCCGCGTTATGCCATAGTCGCCACATTATTACATTATATACCAATTCTTTCCATTCAATATAATATTATAATACGCACTTTGCATTTTATCCTTGTCGTTAAAGTCCATTGGTTATACTCGTCTTGCAGCCGACTAACACATCTATAATTATAGTTTATCCAATAAAAAGTGCTAAAAAGTTCTTTAGGATAGATGGGTAACCGAGTTGTTTATTACTCTTTTAGGTGAAATTATTCAGTGTACGTATATATTTCGGGCTTTAATGATGGGTTTTAATTTCATGATTTTTCTCGGGTTCCAGGTCGCCGTTCCACACCCAGTACCAGTAGCCGTTCCTCAACCAATCTACATCAAAGAGAAGATTCCTGTCTATATTAAGGGCAACGACTATTACTAGGCGAATTACCTGAAATTACTCATCGGCACTCAACTCATCTAACATCCCCTGAAACATCGCAAAAGCAACGTGACGAGCGCCCAATCAAAATGCATCCTTCTCTACCCTAGCGTCGTGAAATAAAATTTTTTTACAAATATTTTCTTACCAATTTCTCCCTCAACCGTCCGAATCTCTCTAATACCGATTACGAACGGATCGCTAGCAGGCGAATGTTTGGACATCCAAATGGCCTGTAACAAATCATAAGCAAGGATAAGAATCATTAATGTCAAGAGCAGCTGTATTAAAAATAATGTGTTAATCGCCAATAGGCCAATGGTGAAATTCACTAGATCCTTCGCAAGTATATATCTTTTAGAAAGCTATATATACGAAAATCTTTTCCTCAAAATGATTTCTCACCTGAGCCATATACGCACTGGATTTGACATTCTAATATTATTTTGAAAGATCCACAACGAGTTTGGCCATAGGGTGTAGGTGAATTATTATTCGGTGAAAAAAAAAGAAACGTGGTCAGGTGCACCGTAAATTAGCCGTTATATTCCCAACCATATTATCGATCGATAAGTCTGATGGTTGAAGAAACAAAGTCGCAGACAGTGGATAATAGAGTTCCAATTTCGAAAGTGACCGTTGTACCAAGGCATTAATCCACGGTTCTCCTTATATCAGATTTCGCATTGTTCATATACTGCGGATTCCCATATGTGGCAACGGCTCCCAACAAGCCGTATTCTTTCCACGGAATTTTAATGACGCGGAATACTCAATCGGCCCTGTAATTTGAAAACTCATTGGCGAATAAACAATCTCGCATGAAAGCTCTTTAAGGATCAAGCTCCTCGCTCGAATAAACTCGCGGTGGATGAAAGGTAGTCCTCCTCTTCACCATATATTTATAAAGGAATAAAAAATTTCATGCGCAAGGTTTATTAATCTCGAGTGATTTTTGGCGCGGACGAATCGATTAAAAATGGCAAAAAGGGTGGAGATAAAGTTTATTTCAGCAGTTTCAATAACGCGCGCGGTATAATTGAGAGAGTAGGTAGGGTCCATAATTTGGTAGGCTGTAATAAAAGCACGGGCCTTGGCATCTGTGGGTAGATCCGCCGAAGAAATTTATAGGGTACCTTAAAGCAATTAGCCGAATAGTGAGATTCGTGTCGTAAAACATGGCTGGACGTAAAAGAAATATTAGCGAGGACCGGTAGCTCGTTTTTCTCGACGATGATCGGTTCTCGTAGCTGACAAATAAACTTTCCTCGGTGGGGCACGGCGGCGGTGTAATTCGAGTCGGCGCTCCTGAGAATAAAGATTACGATATCACCATCAGCAACAGCTGCCTTATATAACGAAGCCCGCGCGTCGCGTCCATCGATACGGAATTTATGAAAATTTCAAACCACCTGTCAGCCAACTGGGAGGGATCCCTGCATGGAGGAGTTATGCAGATATATCCTCGTGTATCTCACCTGACATAATTGAATCGAATTAATCGAGTAATTGAAGTTTACGGCCAATTTGCGTTGGGTCGTAAAGCAGTCTATTTCAGACGCGTATTGACGTTCGCCTGTCCAATGCAAGCGAGCCTCCATTGTTCGATCGGACCGGACAATAATATACTTTCGGTTTCATATGTATTGGTTAGATGTATCGACTTTCTTCGAGCATTGTCGGCCGGCCGACAGAAGTTAACACGGCAGCCGTAATGAGGCACGATTCGCCCGATTTCCATGACAATGACACGGCGCGGCGCGGCGCAACGCGGTGGACGCAATCGCTTTTGCCGAAACTCAATGTGGAATTCTCCGCGCCGATTTCGCTGAGGGGCTACCACGCTGCTCTGCTCTGGTCCTGCCGAGTACTGGCCCATTGCGCAATATCGCCAGTCCATCTCGCGCGCTCGCTGCTTTCTGCGATGAAAGACACGAGAGGAGAGAAAGGAAGAGGGAAAAAATCGAAAAGTACACAGCGGGCCAAGTTTCCGGTGTCGAAATCGGGCGGGACAGGACGATTTATGCAACGCACGTGCGCCAGTTCCTGGTGTCCTACCATAGCCACACACTCTTTCGGTGTAAACTCTGCCGGTTTCCTATACGTCTGCCTCCGATAACCGGCCCTTCCACCCCCTCTCGATAAACTCACCCTTTGCTAGCTCTCGAAATTCATCTAGACCAATCGCTAACAGATCGGTGGTGTCAAAATTATTAAATGGGTTAATTGCACGGTTTGCGAGAGTCCAGCTACTCTCTTCATTCACCTTGGATCTTGTGAAATTCGTTAAAACTCATTCGAGATACCGGACTGCTTGGTTCGGCAACAATATGCTAATTATGCCTATTTAATCTACTCTTTAATTCGCACCGAACGAAAGAATTCTTTTTTCTAACCACACTCGTTCTTATATATTAATTCTGTTCTTTCTCCGTGCAGCGCAAACTTTTCGCCGCAATTTCTTTCGATGAAAGAATGAAAAAATTGAAATCGTGTTTGGAATTTGTATTCATTCGATCTTTCAACAACCTCGTAACGCTAAATCTAATTCGATATAATATATGCGAATCACGCTGGTCGAATCCTGGTATCCCATGTGCTCTCGTAAATACTTTTCCACCCATCCGGAAGTTCATCGTTTCTGCATGACTGCACTTTGCCGTTGAAATCTCTGCATAGGCCGTGATTTCGATAAAAGTCACGTTTTTGACAAAAAAACCTGTTGCAGAAATTTGTCAATATCCAAGGGTATGTAGGTTAAATATGTACAGAGAGCAAAATGTAACATTGGCGAGTGGAAACGGAGTGATTGCGAGGAGAACAAGACCATTACACGCGTGGAAAAATATGGCGAATGGTGCAAAATTTGAGGATTTCAATTGTGCGTAGAATATGAATGGATAGAGTATTTCGAGGACTTTTTACTGCTGATTTCGGGGCCATATATTAGGTCACAAAATCTAATAGCACAGGGACAAAGTTGTGCAATTTAATGTTTAACTAGATTCCATATATTGGGTTTGATGCAAGTTAATGTATTACAAAAACTGGCCAGAAATTTTATTTCAATAAAAGTGACAATTAATGTGATGTGAATGCCATATGAATGACATCCTCGTCGCTTACATCTGACGATCAACAGAAAGGATTCATCTAAATGTCAAATGTGAATTTCATCAAAATAATATCAATACCGTGTATATATAAATAAAAATCGATCGAAGGGAGATGGTATGGCCTGTAAGCTATCCCGGATTGTCAAGATATATATCAGGACTCCACCGTTCCCGAAACAGCCCTAAAATATTAATGATATGCACGTTGTATCTCCACACTGGAATCGAAACGTTTTTACGATCATTCGCATTTTCGAAAAAGCCTGCAGATTTATCGCTGTTCTTCGTAGGATTAATATATAGTATATCTTTGGCATGTATGCAGTTCTACGTCCCAATAAAATTTGATTAAAACTAATTTTAGCCAAGACAGATGAAAATTACGACCGTTGAGATCTAAAATTAAGAAAAAACCTCTGGACCTTTGTACGTTACCTTTGTTAATTCAACTTGTTTACGTCATTTGATCGAAGATCCTCCGGATTCCTGAGGATGAGTCGGATGTCTGCATGGCCAATGAACGTCTAGAAATAAAATTAATTAATCTCCATCCGCTATGGATAAAAAATTGTATCGGTTTGGAAAAAAAGGAGATCAATGCTTTTAATTCAGGACAACATTTTTAATGACCAGTTTGTGTGCGAGAGAGAGAGAGAGAGAGAGAGAGAGAGAGAGAGAGAGAGAGGACAGACTCATTAAAAAGCAGTAGAATACATTAGTAGGATGCAAAATGATATTGGAGTAGAATTTAGAAGCTCGTTCAGCTGGAAGGACGAATTTCAGCCTGGTGTCAACAATGTTCATGCTATGCAAACGCTGATTGATTATGGAATTTTTATTTTTTCTCATCATTTGTATAAGAACGAAGCGAATCCTCGTTAACGGAAGATCCAGGGAGATGCGAATTCTGAAAATTTCACGGATGTTAACTACAATTATCTAACAATACTCCGTTCACTTTCAAAGGGAGCGCTGCAGCTTGTAGCGACAAGAGAGTCGAGGGACTCATTTAATTGGATCGCGTTTGTACTTCTGCGAGGGCGCCAAAGCGTCTTAACGATCGTCTGATGCTTGATCATTTTTTTTTTATTGTTCGTTTCTTTTTTTGTTATTTTTTTTTTATTGGAAACTTCTACCGACAGGTGTCCAATTAGCGAAGAAAATTATACAAAGCTCGACAAAATTCCAACGCCTTACGTAAAAGCAGACTGCCACCTTCGAAAAACAGCTCCGCCCAAAATATCGTCGGGATCCATTGGGAGCACGGTGAAACAAAGGACACGCCAGAGGGAAACGCTATCATTATTTGCCAGGCACCTCTTGGAAATGCTATCTAGCTCCACTTTTTATCCTTCTACCCAAGTGCTTTTACGAGGAACCCACCAAACCCAAGAGGGAGCAAATAAAGTACGATAGATTATATTTAAAGGACAACCTGCAGTCCTTGCCAATATGAGAAAAGTGAGTTTTCGTATATTAGGTTTTTTTCTCAATTTAATTGAACAGTAAAGTTTCGTATACAGATGAATGATTTCAGAGGGTAATATGATAAAGTGTGTATTCCGAAAGAGTCGCCAGCGGCAAAGTTGTACAGGTAGACCACAAGAAGATCGAGCCCAAGTGGTTGCTATATAGAGAGGAGGACGGATTGATCCGGAGAGCTCCAATTAACGAGCCCACGGAAACGCGAAGCACGTAATCGGCAAAAATTTCGTTGTTATCCCAGCAACGCATGTGTATAACGCTTGCGTAAGAAAAAAGAGGGAGTAGGGGCGATTTGAAATTGGAGAGCAAGACGGAGACCTCGTGAGCGAGTCAGGGGGGCTCAGTTTCGATTTCGGTTTGTTTCTTAAGGTTTTCGGTGGCCCCACCGTTCTCTCTCTCTCTCTCTCTCTCTCTCTCTCTCTCTCTCTCCCTTACTCTCACTCTCACTCTCACTCTCACTCACTCGATCTCTGATCCCGTCCGGTTTCTTTTCTCCGTTTCTTCTTGGCCCACCACCGCCACCACTATCGCTACCGCCACCGCCTCTTCGTAACCGCCACCACCGCCAGCCCGGCTTCAGGGTTTTCGTTCAGCCACGTATAAAAGCAGGGATCTTCACTGTGTTCTTCAGTCGCAAACACGACAAACCAACTCCAAGTGTTCAGCATCATGAAAGGAAAGGTAACGTTCGTCCAACCTGCCTCAGGACGATCATTCTTCTCCTTCTGATAAAATCCCACTTCCGGTACCTTCTCGGTCTAACTTCGTTACAAAAGTTTATTCTCTTGATTGGACCTAACTTTTTTCTCTCCTCCGACGAGTTTTCTCGCCGATATATATATATATATATATAACGATCTAGTTTCTACCTCGACGCAGACGTCGCTCAATCGAATTTCAACTTTACTTCCTGTTTTCCAATAATCCGTTCTCCCTTACCGAATTTCGTGCTTCTCGCTTTCCGCTCTTCTAGCTTTTCCCGATAGATCCTTGCTAATTTTGTCTGGACCTATCTGGATATCTTTGGCTTTCAGGATCCAAGTAGAGTCGCGTGATAACGTCAGTTCGAAGGTGCATTCTCCCGAAAGAAAAAATTAGCGATCGATTTTTTTATAAGAATTTGACGAGTTTTATCGGCGGAAAAGAAGCAGAATCTTGTATAAATCGGTTTTCATTCGCAGATCGTTATCCTGTTCGCCCTCGTGGCATTGGCGATAGCCGAAGAGCCAACAAAGGGTGACGCCAAAGCACCGGAAACCAAGAAGGATAAACGTGGACTCGTTGGATTGGGATACGGATATGGTTTGGACAGCGGATATGGATATGGCTTCAGGAGTGGATGGGACTCTTATCCCGTAGGAGTCAGCCACTCTACCGTCATCACCAAAGAAGTCCCAGTCCCGGTTCCCGAACCAGTTGCCGTCCCAGTCGAAAGACACGTCCCATACCCAGTTAAGGTACGTAACCCTAGATACCACACGTTGTTTATCGATCGATCGATCAACCAACTTTTCAACGTTTCGATCGATCCGAACGAATCTGTTTTCGAGGCAGAAGGACACACCGATCAATTTGCATTCGAAAATCATGACGAGTGCTTAACGCACGATCCGGTCACGCTCCAAATATGCCACTACCATTTAAATTCACGATGGAAGATTTCATCGATAGCGAGACACTCTGGCATTTCCATATAACTGCTATAAATGATTGCATAATAGCAGCGTGAATGTCATGAATTCCACGTACACTCTATGATTTCATTTCGAAGAGGATATTTTTCAGGATAATTTGATAATAGATATTTTTTTTGTTCAGGTACCATACGCAGTCCCAGTAGACCGTCCATACCCAGTGCACGTACCCAAGCCATACCCAGTGGAAGTAACGAAACACGTGCCAGTACCAGTGGATCGTCCAGTGCCATACCCAGTCCATGTACCCGTCAAAGTACCAGTGCCAGCTCCATACGCCGTCAAGGTACCCCAGCCATACGCCGTCCCAGTAGTGAAACACGTGCCAGTGCCAGTTGCCCAGCCTGTGGTCGTTGAGAAGGTCCATGCTGCTCCAGTCGTCGTCGAGAAGGTCCATTCCGCTCCCATCTCTTACACCGGCTACTCCGGATACTCCGGATACTCCTCCTGGTAAAACTCGACCCCTTAGCTACCCCCTCACCCACCCCAAGAGGACTCTCCGAGGCAACCTCCTAGCTTCCTCGCGATCTCTCTCAGGCGAAAGCGCCTCGACGTGTCGCAATCTGGCTATTTCCCATCGTGATCACTCCAAGGGACTATACTCAAGTGTTTTTCGAAAGAGAGGAGACTGGCACAAATGGCGAATCTCTCTCGGTTTTCTCAAGAACTTCTAAACCGTCTGGAGACGTCGCTTCCTCGCTAAGACTCTCAGCGCACTCGAAAGAATTTATACATATCTATATATATCTATATATATAAGTTTTGTATTAATTATGCTATTACCTACTGTGCACGTTGAACGGCGATGACGCTGCTTCTGCCGTCCTAATAAAATAATTTCTTACAATTTCTGTACTCTCTTTTATTTTTCCCATTTAACATTAGTTACAGCATATACACAGCATAGAAAAAATCTGTCCATTGATTCGATCGTGACTCGACGATTCGTGGCTCGCTTTCAATGATTTCATTATCCCTTGATAAATTTTGACGAGATACTCACGTGGATCGCGTATTTATATCGTAGATTATTGTAATTTATGCAAGAAATGTGCGTGTATGATATACCTACTCGTGTTAATGATGCCAGTGACCAGCGCTCATTATGCGAAATGTGTAATCGTTGGCAGTTCGCGCGCACTGTAAGCGTGTTACGAGTGTGTAAAGTTGATAATCGGAAAGGAGATCGAAACCGGCGTAATGATCGGGAGCGAAATTGGGCGAGGAGGAGACAAGGACACGGGGTAAAAAGCTGTTACATGATCTGGAGCGAAATGCTCATTAAGACGTATATACGGACCAAGAAATTTCGATCAAGAAAATTTGCATGCGCCGCGATGCGAGAGCAAAAAATAAGTTCGAGGAAGGTTCCGAGCGATTCAATTACGTAAGATGAGTGGAATGTGGAATTTGGCGGCGCTTTTATTCGACGAAGGAGAAAAGAGATTACGACGGGCCGGAATTCGCCCAATTTCCACGCTTTAATCGAGCCTTTTCCCGGAGTGGCTGCTCGCTCGTTCAGTAAAATCTGATGTTCGCATAATAACTTCATACGCGAACGGACACGCGAAGCAAATTAACATTTCACTCGAATCGAACATCCGATGGACGTGCGGTGCCGCTTATATTCTCTGTAGACTCTCGGTGCAGGAAGCAATCATGCGCCAGCGAAGAGAGCTCCTTTTCGCCAAGGTTCTTGGCTCCAGCGTAACCCACATCAAGGAAAAAGCGAAACATGAAATTTAACTCGCATCCGCTCTTATGGTAAATCTCGTTTTCACGTGATTCAATTCGATATAGCGTATCAGGGTGTACCTTGAAAGAAGCGAGTCGAAGCTCGGATTGCTGGCAGCAGCAGAGTGACAGGCAACTTGCTTAATATTATACCCGTACAAAGTCGTTCCTTTGCAATTTCGAATGTTAAAACGTCCCTCGAAAGATTTCTCCAAGAACGATTCACCGGGAGGAAAGTAATTCATAAACATTCGTTCGATCAATCAAGTTTACTAAAAAAAAGTGCTCCAGCAACAAAACAGAACATTAACAAGCATGGTATAAAAAACAAAAGTACAAACAATAACGAAAAAATTATATACAAACACAAGATAAAAAATGTTATATTATTGGGAGTGATTGTAATCCGTTTGAGATGGTTGGAACTCTCCTCTACTGCCGCTAGAATGTTCGTAGCGGGTTGAACTGTATGAATCGTACGAGTGCGATTGGTCCCCGGTGTCTTCGGGCTCCTCCTCGTGTTCGCTATAGTTGTTGGAATATTGTTGCTGATGCTGGTGGTGAGATTGGTAAGGGATGGGGTGCGGCACTGGATAGAAGATCGGTTTGGTGAGCGTGACTGCATGAGGAACCGGAACTGGCTGCGGTACCGGTACCGGCTTCGACACCACCACCGGTACTTGCTGATGCACCTCGACTGGAACCGGCTTCTCTACCTCCACTGGTACGTGATGCGGTACTTTCACTATCTGCGGAACCGGAACCGCCACGGGATGGTTCACCGGCACTGGAACCGGTATGTGATGGGGTATCTGAAGAGGAGAAAGGAAATTTAGCCAAGCGCGAACCTCCATATCCCAAGGGATCGTCCGTTACTCGCTGCCGCGCGAAACAATATCCCCGACTCCGTCTCGGGTTACATCGACGCGCCAACATCGAAGCTTTTACCCCATTGGCCAATCAGGCCAAATGGATTCAATTTTCACTAGTTATCTGCTCCATTACTTACAACCCTGTATATATAGTATTCCCACTGGAAAATTCTTCTTCTCTTTTTCGCATTTCAATCGTTAAAATCGATCGACTTAATTCCCTTACCTTAACGGGATAGGGCACTGGAACTTTGATAGCTATCGTTTTGGTAACCTTGATAACCTTGGTGGGAACCTCTTGTAGATGGACCGATTGCGAGATGAGCCTGGGCTGGGTGCTGAGGCCATGGCCTTCGAAGGAGAAATGCGATGCTCCGGCCGTAGCCACGGCCACCGTCAGTAACAACTGCAAGGTGCAATCGTAATAAGCGTATACAATAAACCAAATGACACGTCCAGAAACGATTCGTCTTGTTCTCAACGAGGCGCAGTAATCTATCATTAAATTACTTCATCAACCTTAACGATTCCTGATTCCAGATTCATTTCCCCTTTCAATCTCTTTATCCTCGACGTTAATTAAAATTGTTCTGCTACATATTATATATATGTATATAATATATACGAGAAAAAGATATTCCATCGAGATTCAAGTAAGATTAATCGATGCAATATCCCATATACGCGACAGAACATTGCCAATTAAATTCATCAATGTCAATTTGAAGGAATTATAGCGCTGCACTTGGCGTGATACGTTCGAGAGATCGGATTTGTTTTTTAAAACACAATTGGTGGTTAATTTTGGACTTACGAGTGGAAACATGATCACTGAAGAGCTGGTAATTGGAAGGGATGCTAGTTCGCGTAGAGCCAAGGTACACTGACAATTGTGGAACTAGATAGTGGCTTATATACGAAGACCTTCACCGTCGTCACTTCGCAAAGAAAGCACTCTCTTTCCGACTGGTTTCCGTTCGCCAATCTGGTCTCCACCTTCTCTCCTTTTTTTACCCCGTCTTTTTCTTCGTCTTTCCGTGCGTTTAGGTTCGACGACCGCCGTTCCTCTGCCCAATCAAGAGAATGGTCCTCAGCTATGAATTCTATCCCCGTCCAAATCATCCTCAACCTTCGCCATTATCCAAACAATATCCTTCTTTTTCCTCTTAAAGTGACGGTGCTCGGTCGGATCTGAGCCCGCCCCTCGTCGAGTAGACCTTCGCTAACTCTGAAATCCTAAAAGGTACATATAAGAATCATTTGCAAAATAAAGCCCACTGTCATTTCTTTTTCTGCTAAATTACAACAATTTCGTAGTAATAACCATGAAGTTGTTCCTTTACACAGTCCAATGTAAATTATTAACGGAAACTGTGAGATACAACATGGCCTACGATACAGTCATAATTTTGCAATTTTTTTTTTTACCGTGGCGAGGATGCTGCTTCTTTGTTAAGACTGAATGGCAAAGGCAAATAATTTCTGAAAGCAAAAGTCATTTGTATATAGGATTGAAGAATTATTGGGTAATTTGAACAAATAAGGTAGGCGATGAAGGAAGTGGCAGTGCACGTAGTCCAACTGAGTTTCCGGTTAAAAATATGGCGAGAGTGATATAGGCACTCTAAAAAGGAGACCGTATGAGGCTACTCGGTGCTCAAAGAGTGAATGGTGAAAGGATTCCGAAATGAAAAGGACTATACAAACCACTAATCCCATCCATATCTTTGTATGGCAAGCTATGCACTACACAGCTCAATCAAAAGAATTTTCCAACACTGGATATTCCGAATGGATATCGAAGCTCAACAAAAATTATGCGAGAAGGATAATCCTGCAAATATTTTGAATTTATCGGAATTTTTGGTCGATCCGTTGCAGCAGCTCAATCTCATTGAGTCGTTTCGCAGAGACTGAACAGTAAATGAGAAAAGTCGTAGTTGAGTATATCTTAGCAGTGATCCTTATGTACTAAGGTCGCGCACGAGCAGGGCGAAAACCGGTTTAGAACAAAAGCAAAAGTTAAGTCATTATTTGCTCGATTCTCTTTCTCCTTTCACTTTCGCTGAAAGTCTTTCATTTCTTGTCGAAAGGGATCGGATGAACGTTCAATAATTAAACATATACATCCGAGTAACGAGATTAATTAATAAAGATGACGGAATAAATGAATTTAAATATACACCGGGCTACGGGCGTTTCAATTACACCGTCAAAATTAGCTCGATAAATCATATTGACATCCCGAAACAAAACCATTGAGTTTGATTTTTTAATTATATACATATAGGATAAATTGAATGCTCAATTAGCAATTTTTAATTATTCTATATAATAATGAAAACAACCAATTGTTAATTGTAAAAATGATGGAGTATTTTAAATTACCGCTGCTTCCGCGCGCGCATCTTGAATTTAATCACCGTAAAGGACAGAACGTGAAAAGTTCTTTCGAAGATTAATTAATATTTATCCCTACTGTCACATTCGTCGAGCGCCATAAGCGGCTGCTAAGTAAATTAATGATAGTTTTAATCCGATTCCTGCAGTAGTCCCTGAACCTAAAGTTGGTAATGTAGAGACGTACGCTGCTGAAGAACCTAGAGTTGAGTTTTGTTGGACTTGTAGAACTTTTACCATCCTAGATCACGTTTCTCTTGTGCTAGAGTAGATGGCACTAGCCTAGTCAGTGTGGTCACACAAACTTGGTTCAAACTCAACCAACAAACTAATCATGCAAACGAAATTCAAATATCTCAAGTTCTCTCAAAACTTTCAATATTTCTATGATTAATATTGATTTCCAATCGGAATGAGAAATATTGAGCTGGTAAATTATGTATATTACACTATTCATCCGATTCAAATGTTTATCGATTAATTTCATACTATTCGCTTTCTCCAAAATCAATTAGTTACACTTTTTTTCCCTATATAATTTTTTTCTAATCTTGGATAGGACGTTGTTAAACCTATACGTATATAATTTCACAAGGATTAGGCATACGCTATACTTGAAAATCGCGTGCAATTCTTTTGAATCCTTTGTTGATTAATTATCGCGACTTCATTTACATAACAGCGTTGGATTATGCAACATTTATTACAGTAGCATTTTTACTTAGACCTATCCTTTGAAAGGACGAACACTATTCATTAACATCTTCGGTAGTGTCCCATTTTTATTAATGAGCGAGTATAGCCAGATATGGTTAAATATCACGTATTTCACAAAAGCTTAAGATCGAGCTAGTCCTCAAGGCTACGAAATCTTCTGACACAAGTTTTATGTTTTGAGAAAAAACAAACTACGCGCGCGCGAGGAGAAAGAGGAATCCGGTCAAATATTGTACAGTTAGACGTCAGTCTCTCCGCACGAAAGTTTGATACAGTCTGTCTAAAAAAAATATGTACCGATGAAATGTAAAAACAAAACAGAAATTGTAAGAAAGCGAGAAAGAATAGGCAATTAAAAAGAAACTTTAACACGAAAACTTCATCTATCCATTAGATATCGCGCTGTGTACATCTTTCGATCATGAATATCCATTTGTCTAAAACTAGAATTTCCAAAATTTACCGCTTTTCAATAGCGATAAGTGCCATTAAGCAATTTAAAACATTTGGTAAACATCTATGTATCCATCGACCTAAATTTAGGCATTTAAATTAAAAATCGACTGGACACACACTTTCCTTTTTTCTTCACACTGTTACAGTATACTATTTGGTTAATTTTACAGGGATACAGCAATGCTGCGCAAATGCAACTGGAATTAAAGATGGAAGATCCAGCTTGGAATATTCTTTTCAGTCGATCGTCACTGGCGTAATTAAGATCAGGCATCGACTACGAACGAGCCTAATCAAGTTTTACGAGTATTTGTTTGCATAATACAATAATTAATGCTTTAATTTATGGAACATTTATATTCAAACTATTCGTCAGATATAAATAACCAAACTGCGAGATATGTAGTATATGTATATATATATATATATATAAGACTCTCTTTAATTTTGAGACAAAAAAATGTACGATTGTTGAAACTGAAATTACAGTGATTTAATAAGAAATTGAACGATAAGATCTGCTCAGAAAGGACTGGGTGACGATGGAAGAAGATAATAATTTTTTGGTGAATTTGCGCGGCAACGACCCCGTAAAAAGAACGTAGATCTTATACATTGTAAATAAGCACGTAATATTACGCAATGGGGAAAAATTAGCATGTACCAAGACACTAGTAATAGTTTGTCTCTTATTTTATGACGATTTGTGAGAAGTCGAGTAAACGAAACGGGCCGCTTACTCCATTCTGAAACGAGTCGACTATTCATCGCTAGCCTGCCAATAAACAACCTTCCCGAAAGAAAATTACACTCGCTCAACGGAATTACGAAGAATCTACCATTCAAGCGTAGGTTATCGAACCGTGTATCTCACTGGCCTTCCTATACTCTCAAGTCAAAACTATTATTGATCTTTTACCCCTTCAGCTATCCTTTCAATAAATAAAAAGCCATCGACCAACAATTTTCCACGGTAAACCTCGACCCAGCTTGCGCAAAGAGCCTAAATTTACATACGCTCGAAAATGATCAATTTTTTCTCGAATCTCGCACCGAATACGTGCGCCTCTTGCTAAATAAAGATTTCACCCATATTCCTCTCTCTCTCTCTCTCTCTCTCATATAAATTTTTTACGTTTTTTATCGATCGCGATATTCCAGAATTTTGTGAGATACGACCTAAGGACTGAAAACTATTCTCTCTCTCTCTTGTCTCTATATATAGCAAAACTATCTTATTAATATATGACAAGTTTTTCAAGGGAACAGTGCTCAGTTCACTTGAATTCTTACTGCCGTTGAAAAATAATAATAATACAAAGCGAGCTCGGGAAGCCGTAAAATTATTTCGACACGTTCCATAAAGGCACCCAATTAACACGATGTGTAACATGCAACTATTAAATCTAAAAATAATATCAATGTAATCTCGGACTTTGCGTTATTTATCACCACGATAAATCTTCAGCGTATACCGAGCTTGATTTATTTCAATTATCCCAACCGATTTGCATCCTTGCCAATATATGTATATCTGTAAATAATCTATTTTTAATTCTGCTCATTGTAGTTTACAAATCGACCGCAGCTGTTCAATCTCTTCCCTCTCGATTCATCAATATTTATTCCGAAGAGAATATAATCAAGTTTCCAATAAATAATTAACATAATTATTTCGTCGCAACTGTAAAAACTTTAGGCACATGTTCATGCGTGTGGTAACAAAAGAGTAGGTATATTCTTGCCCAGCTTGCAAAACAGCTTTATTATACCGAGAATAATCACGAATCCTGCAGTAGATCGAAGACTGTGAAAATAAAAGGGACATTTCGAGATTGATTTATTGCAAAAACGAAACTTATTTCGTATAAAATCTTTCCTTAGTGGGTCATTTGGTATATACGCGTGCATTATAAACAAGCATCGAGACTGTATGTCGATAGTCTCGACGGTATATTGGCAGCACTTGAGAGCTGTTAATGCAAAAATCAACTCACCTTAATGGGCGCGGGCTAAGCGTTCAGTTAATCGAACTAACGAGCCATTTATCTCTCACTCGGTCCATTAAATCTCATCCCTAATTCATCCTTATTTATCATATTCTTGTAAAAGCTTCGTCGTTTAAGCTATCCATCGTTTAATCATCGCGAAATCGAAGCAAAATGAAAGTGAGAAACGCGCCGGTAAAGAGAGCAAGAAGAAGGTCCTCGCTAAAAAAGAAACAACGATTTGCATCGAGCATTCTTTCTTATTCTATCGCAGACAAATCGAGAGTCGCTCTTATGCAGGTTCCGGGTTCCGTAAAATATACCACACATCAGTTATCGCTCGCAGAGTTCCGCATTCTGGATTAGGGGATCCTCTTTTTAATACAATATATAGACGATGATTGATGAAATACTCATGTTACGTTAAAAAATCGCTCCAAAAATAAAGCAGCTGTCAGCATTTCCGTTTTCGGACCGGTTCTGTAAACGCGATGCTATTGTAAATTAATTAAATATACAGGCTACTAATGAACATTTTCCATATTTAGGCATTGTATGCGAACTATATAGAGACTTTTGTGCGTTTCTTCCTTTGCAGGAAGGGATTATATCAGATTGTTTTGATGGATGGTAAAATTCCATAATTTTTCAACGACGGATTGATTTAGAAAGGTGTATTTGGGCTGGATCCTTGTAGATGAGACAAAATATGAGATTGGGTTGAACTCTGTGTGTGTGTGTGTGTGTGTTTACGTTAGAGAGTATGGAACACCGATACACGTGTCATCCTCAACTTCACGAACGTTGGGCCTTACCACCACCACCGCCTATTCAGACAGCATTTCGGCAATGCTGCCGCTCTCGAAGCTCTGGGAGCAGGTCCGAAGAAGAGTCCATTAAAAATCTAGTTCTGCCAATGCCACTGGATTGCGAAATCATATGGGGGGAGCATGGCTCATGTATAAAAGGTCGAAATGTCGTCGGTCCGATGCTCAACTCTTCGGCAAACTCCTTACGGCAAACATGAAGCTCTTCCTCCTCAGTGCGGTAAGGATTCCTCTGCCAAACTCCTCGGCTTTCGTTTCATCTAAGCAACCACGCTTCGTTAGATATAATTCAAGTATCCCTCGCCAATTAACATTAAACCTAATTTAACGGATACATTTATAACAATCAACCGTTTTCAAAGTACCCTTCCTTAATATTTCGTGAATTTATCGCTGTGCCAATTTACCGGTCAAATACACGCGATCGGTTAACGTTAGAAGCGACATCGTTCGAGTCTGCACAATGAATCTCGTTAAGAATTTTATGTGTGATGTCAGTTTCGTAAGAGTCATCGATTCCTTGGGATTATTAAAATTACGTGAGGACATAAATAAAATTATAGTGTCCCTCGCCAAACTCTCCTGAAGCGTAGAGGAATTTCTCGGTTCTGCTCTTGGCGAGAAGAAAATAACTTTTATTATATACTTGCCTCGTTATTATTTTTTGTTCATTCAAAATGAGAGACGATGAGATTTTTTTCGTCGATTCAGGATAAACGTTGAATTGTGCAATTTTTCATCTGTTTTAGCTCTGCCTCGGTGCTGTCCTGGCAGCTCCAGCCAGCAAACAGAAGCGAGACATTTTGCCAGGCGATCCACGATTTGGTACCGAAAACCACCACCACCACCATCATCATCAGCACAATGAGAACGAGATTGTAGAAATAGCTAGGTCCCACGGAGGGTACGTTGGCTCATTCGATGTCCCGGACACCAGTTACCAACAGCCATCGTCAGGTTATGGACCACCAAGCTATCAACCCAGTAAACCAGTCAATTCTGAATACATCCCACCGTATCAACCGGCTAAGGACCCCGCTCAAGTACCAACTCCTACCTATGGTCCACCAGCCGTTTCTTATGGTCCACCAGCTCAAAATTATGGACCCCCTACCGTCCAGGTACATTCATAAATCAACGAGAAGATTTTCATATTTGCTAAATATTCAATAAGGCAAACTCAAATAAAAACCCAATCTCTTCTTCCATACCTTTCAGGTCCCCACTGTGGAGGACAAGAATGTCCAATTACCCACCTCTTCCTACGGAACTCCATCGTACAACGTGAAGGTACATCTTCCCATGCTGAAATAAATCAAAAGAATCTGTATGTTTTTTCACGCACGTACAAGGGGAATAACAAATCCTTTTGTTTCCTTAGAGCACGCAGCAGGACTCTACTGTCGTTGAATCAGCCAAATCTGTTAATACTCCAGTCACCTCTTACGGAACACCAGTTGTCCCGGAAGTTACGGTAGGTCGCTTCGAGCCTTAAAAAACAAAGAAAAAGATCGTAAATAATATCGCACTCGCTAATCGTAAATTACCGATCTTTTTTATTTATCATGAGCATTCTGGATATTATTTTCAGGCCGACCAATTCCCTGAGCAGCCCGTCAATTCTTACGGAGCTCCTGTGGTGAAGGTGAGCCGTTTTTTAGCATTGATAAATTCAACGGTTATAATTATGTAGATATTAAAAGAAGAGGAGAGAGAACACTGTCTCGTTAAAGAAATTCACGGTGAAGCGACCGAGGGTAGTTTGAGAATTGACCAAGCTTTTTTGTCCTTTTAGAGCACTATCCAGGCATCCCATGAGGATCATAGCAAGAGTAGCTTCCAAGTACAGCAAAGTGTGGAGAAGACCGTAGTTCCTGAAGTCAGCCAAGCAGTTTACCAGCCAGAGGTCAGGGTTGCGCAACAGCTTCCGGCCGTGCAAAGTAAGAGCATAATTACTCACGAAAAGCTATTACAATCAGTTAACAGTAGTAAATTTGCAGATGGGTGATGATAATCTCAGTAAGCAGACTTTTCAAACTTTTCTCTCTCGTATTTACAGGTTTGCCAAACTTCTATCAGAACGCCGATAACTCCGCATACAATACCGGATATTCCTCTGGTTACCAGTTGAGCTCCGTCAGCAGTGGAGTTTCCGCTCAAGCACAACCTGCCTACACCGTCCAGACCACTCTGACCAGACACGTGCCTTACGTGGTTGCTCCTCCCCAGGTTCACAACTCGTACGTTGTTCGCGTACCCCAGCAGGTTCAACATGTCCAGCACCAACAACACTACCAACTGAAGAGCGCCCCAGTCGTCCAACAGCAACAGAGACAATTCCAATTGCCATCCTTCCTTCAGGACACTCTCCAGAACTTCCAAATTCCATCTTTCAACTTCCCATCTTTCCCAGGATTCGGTGGAGATAATACTCCAGCTGTGGACACTCCCCAGATCCCACAAATCCCACAGGTCCCACAAATCCCTCAAATTCCCCAGATACCCCAAATCCCCAACGTACCGGAATTCCCCAGCCTTCCCATTCCTCAATCTGTGCCAACTGGCCAAACTAAAACCATCGTTTCCACCAAATCCGCCAACGACTACGTTCAGCCCACCGACTCCAACGGCGGATACGTCTATTAGATAAATTTTCTTCCATGAAAATTTTTAAGAACGATGATGACGGAATAAGTGAAAGTGTGCTCCTTTTGTGCCGCGAAATAGCGTTCACTTGAAATTATTTCTCGACAGATTGATTTTCAAGGACAATATATGAGTGAAGGTGAAAGTCTTGGGCGATCACACGTATACTCCGCCCAGAGTGTCCGGGGTACATGTGTAACACTAAAACGCTTCACGCTTCTGAAAATCCTACTAGAATGTAATTGTCTCATATCCATTTTAGAAATAGGCAGACACATCGAGATTAGTGAAGGTTCAGAAATACACGTGAAAAGCATTACCTGTTGGAGCTCTCTCTCTCTCTCTCTCTCTGTTAATAATCCCATGTAAATTAATGCCATGCATAATAATGTAGCTACCACTTCAAACGCGTCCTCGCTTATTTTCTTTTCACTCGTCGAAATGTTAGACCGAGAGGCAACTCTCAAACATAGACAAATAAGACAATTTTTTACGTAAATATAATTCTTTTACTTAGAAACGATTTCGTAGTATTCTTTACGATATCCTTTATCACACCTTAATATAAGATTAATATTTTTTTCGCAGAAGATATATCCAGCGGATTATTTCAATATAATGCGCTACCCTCGATATTTCAGTGTTTCCTGTATTTAAGATTTTGATGGTTTTTTCCATTCGTAATAAACGATTCGTGAAAATTGATAGAAAACCAACTTGAAAAATGTCTCTCTTCAAGATAATCTTAAAGTCTTTTTGCAAACTTTCATATTTTTTCTTACGACTGAAATATCAAGGATGGCACGTTTTTAAAACAATGCGCTGTATGTTTAGTAGTATTTACAAGAAGCATCGCAAATTATTGCAGCTTTCAGACGAATGTTTGTTGAGTTATTTTTAAGAGTTTCTCGACTACCACAACTGACACTTTTTCTGAGGATTCATGTTGGATCCCAACGGGCATTTCCATGTTTCACTGAATTCTTTGGAATTTCGCAGAACCGCCAATAACCGCACGTGTCCTGGGCAGTGCGTATCTTCCAGCATCCATTTCAAAGCGGAAACAGTGTACGATTCGCACCAGAGCTGAAATTTAAAAAGTACAATTTTAATCAATGGCCTATATATTATTTTTAATATTTTTCTTTCCTAGTGGACTTATGCGTATTATAGAGATAAAACTTTGTTGCGTTTAATTGGAAAAATGGTTCGTCGATAGGGGAAAATAAAGAAGAAATCTTACATGAGCGAATCCGAGATAAAGCAGTTGATCGTGCGACAAGTGTACAAATCCAGGAAGAAGAGGTTCTTGACCGTGTCTGGCCTTCCATCTTCTATAAGCGATTACGGCTTCTCTAAGACCTCCATTATCGGCTATGTTCTCACCCAAGGTCAACTCTCCGTCGATGTAATCGTCTACCTGCTCGGCAGATGTGCAATTAACCATCAATGTGACGACCATCGAGTGGTCATGGTCGTTCAACCGAACTCTATGAAAGTCCGGTTTTCGACCATAATTATCCCATAAATATCGACTGGATGAAAGTAAACATCGACAAATTTCATACAGTCTATTCGAAAGCTATAACTTTAATTAATTGATTAATTATTTCATCACCCGAGATAAATAGGTAAGAAAGTTTATCCGCGTTTACATTTTTTTTATCGATTTTGGATATCTTTTGAAATAAATAATGTTTCCTGCGGAATAATAGTTTTTTAATTGAAATAATTGTATAATTAAACGTGTTATGATGAAATGATTAATGAACAGTATTTTCTGGTGGAATAGCAAAGTACTTCCTACTCTAATTACAGTGGCACAATGAGTAAGGAGATTATGTAAGAAGTGAAATGCTGCAGGCATAAATGCACACATGGTACGGTGGGCAACTTTGTGTTGCACGGATTTAATCGGATAGTCAATTCTGAGCTTGCAGTTAAATTTGTGTGTATCAATTATAGTGCATCGTTGGAGAACCTTACCTCAGCTTCGTAATATCTGTCATAGTGATCTATAAAGCATTGGGTTCTGTCGGTATATTCGGAGATAGTTTCGTTCGTCCACCATTGCCTAAGGTTTCCGTCTATGTCGTATTGCCTTCCACTATTATCGAATCCATGAGTCAATTCATGACCTAGTATAGATCCAATGGCGCCATAATTCAGTGCCCTGCGAAAAGGATATTGCGTGAATTATCCACACTCGAGCAATTTTATATCCGAAAGTAGAAACCGACAGTAATAAAGACGTTAAATGTAAATCTCGGACAAAATCGCCTATAAACGCTTAATAATATTTTACAATGTTAAATCGGGCGATTACGAAATATTTGTTACTCTTACTCGAGTCCCAATTCGTAGAATGGAAATTGCAGTATTCCAGCCGGCACGGCTGCGTGCGAGTTAACAAAAATAAACATTGATTATATCAGACTTTGCTATCAAACGATCTTCTTTTCATAATGTATGCTTTATGCTACTTACTAATCTGATTAACTTGAAAAGTATGGAAAGCATTTACGTCAGTAGGATCGGTAGCCCAGCTGCAAACATTTTTTAATTTAATATCTTATTCAAAGGTCCCTACGTTTTTAATAACAAACATTTCGATACTTGCAACGATTGATTGCCATCATTGAGCTTGTGCAGCATTTTCGAGTCTTCTTCCGACGTTAAACGCACTATTTGCAATAGGTTGTCCAGATACTCGGTATTCTTAAGATTTATCTATGTTTAAACATTTGCAATAAATATAACAGAAATTTCCATCTTTCGATCTCAAATACAATAAACTCTTACGCCCTTGTAATAATCATCCAGTTTCCCCTTCTCGAACAACCATTTCGGATACCCAATCTCGGTCAACATTTTTTCATTTTTCTCTAAAGTTACTCGTTTCGTTTTTCTGTCCATCCAATCTGTTCTTTTAACCATAGAAGAGAAAGCCTCCTTTATATCGTTCACCATTTCTTCAACTTTAAGTCCTTGGTTTTTGTGAAACGAGGGGTCCACGTATAGGTAGGAGACCGCCATTCCTGATTTAAGAATTCAAACAAAACTATCTATCCGCCTGTTATATTTTACTCGTATATTTTAATGTTCATCTTATCCACTTACCCATCATCTTATTTACAGCTGAGGCACACCGAATAGATCTAGACTCTTGAACCTCAACGTTCATTAATTTACCTATATAGATCGCCCAGATATTCCTGAGATTTTCCGAAAGGTGAGGCACGGTGATATCGACCACAGTCCACCAAATGAACGATTCTTAAAAAAAAAAAAAACAATATATGCACAAGACAAAATATTATAGCTAATTAATCAGTGAATTAAATATTTAACGTAAATTCTTACCTAAATCCTCCTGATCGGTAGAAGCCAAAATTAAAGCAATATTCATTAAATAATCCAAATTACCAATAAGTACAGGATCATTCCCCGTCAGATCGATTTCAAGAATATCTTTAAATATTTGTTCTATGTACGGTCGCCACAATGGGGCTGAACTCAAAGAGGAGTTATATTGTAATATAAACTCGTCTGTTACTTTTTGCAGGTCGTCGACCATCGTATAATCCTCGTCTTTGACATCTTCCTCGCTTAAAGTCTTATTGTCATCGGGATGAGATAGCTGCAATTTCAACAATGCATGGATCAAAAACATTTACTTTTCTTGAAGTAAGTTTTCTCAGATTTATTTACTGCGTGCAACGAAAGAATACTAACATAGTACACCGTTGAGCTAACATCATAAATCCTTTGGACAACGTTGCTCATGATATTTTCGTCTGGTAGTGTAGATTCTCCTGTCATCGAGCAAATGCTGGCAGTTCCATTGCTCATCACCTCTTTGAGAACAGAGGTCATATAAACACGTTCAATGTCCGCTGACTCAATCTGTGACTCGTCTGGCTCATATTCTAATCTTCGTAAACGAGATCTGATGGTCTTTAATCGCTTCTCCAGTTCTTTATCGCTGCGAAGAAGAAATCATCAACCGTAAATATCACTGATATGATAATTATTGACGAAACAGCTTTCGTTTGTTCATTATAAAATTGTAGTGAGAGAGAGAGAGAGAGAGAGAGAGAATATTAACCTGGGTAATGGACTATCGGTATCGGGTGTATCGAGGTATAAAATATTTCTAGTTTTATTCCTGGGATCGGGAATGATACTCAAGCCGAAGAAAACATCTCTGCCTAGGAGTCTCTTCACTCTGGACATTTGCTGCATGTAATTGCTAGTCTTCCCGGTAAACGCCGAGGGGAATGCCGGTAGATCCAATTCGTATAGTAAATTGAACAGCGGTGATAAACCCTTTAAGTCCATGGACTCTGCAAAATGACTTCTGACTAAATATGACCTCATTTTGGAATAATATTGTTTTAATATAGCAAGCAAAACAAATCTATTGTATTTAAATAATGAAAAAATGGCGATACCAGGGAGAGGGATGAGGGGGATGAGACAGAAGAGGGAGAGAGAAAAAGAGAGCATACCAACATCCATGCAACTCGTGTAAAGAGTATTGGCCTGCATCACCGCCCAAGGCACTTCCTCTTTCGTCACATTTCTTCGTAACAAATCTCTGATTTTCTTGGACACGCGTTCAGTGCGCTCACTGAACCAGGTATTCATAAGACTCGTATCCGGTATTGGATGCTCGCGGGACCATTTACCACAGGAGTACCTGTAGAAAAACATTTACACTCGAATGAACTTGACGAAAAGGCAGCTGATCTTCAACTCCCAGTGTTTCGTGGCAAATCATCACACTCATTGTGCTCGAAATCATTTTATACTTTTTCTTTGTGCAAACTCGCCGGAAAATAATCTTCTATTCATACTTGCGATTGACAACCAGACAAAATTTGTGCGAGCAAAGTGCAGGGGAAGTATTTTCAGTATACAAGATTTTTTTTAAATTAACTCACTTATAAAAATCGTCGCAAGGATCTACAGAGGTGTCCATAGATTCTTTTAAACTAGCGGCTTGATAGAGAGAAAGCATGAAAAATTTGATTGAACGATATACATACGTCTCTATGTATATTATAAATTATATACTAATGCGAGTACTTATGGGAATCCATATTTGCAAAATTATTAATCTTACCGATTCGTACACAATCCTGGCTATCGCATAATTTGGTTTCCCGACTGAGCAAAGCATCTGCAATTAAACGTTGATGAATAGAGTCAAGGCGATTTAAAATTCGACGGTGTTTTAATATGGATGAGGAAGACGTTATGACACGACACGCGATCATTCAATTTATCGGATCAGTTCGATCTTGCAAGTACACATTGAAATGGAACAAATTTATTTATTAAAATACATGTTGGTGATTCTTAATGATATGCAGGTATCGATTGAAGTGATAAGAAGGAAATATTGATGACAATGTTTTTTATAGAATTAATACTCACAGAGTACCGAGAGTACGAGAACTGCCACCGATAGGGAAGTTACCAGGAGAAACAAGATAACTACGAATATACGAGAGACCTGTGCCCGTTGCCTAAAACTGAAGAGACATAAATCTATAATTATAATGGAAGAAAAAATTTAAATGCTGAACCGGTTAATGATTTTGATATAGCAGTGCTACCACTATATAACTCCATTCACTTTCCCCCTCTTCATCTATCGCTCATTCTCACTTACTAGGTTTTCTTGGTCCTCACAGGTACCAAGTTCTTCTGACTGCCGATCGAGTACACCGACTGTACGGAGTGCATGGAGGGAGCAGTCGGCACTGGTGGGACATCGTCCTCTGAAAATTAAATTCCAAATAAAAACTCGTAAAAGTTTCATACCCCTTTTGCGAAATTTATTTGCCACGAGGAGAAATACTATCGAAATATTATAATAATTATTGGTAAATCAGGCATGGTAGATTGGCGGTGTTTTAAATTAGCATACAGAATTAATGTCGCAATGAATATTTATACATAAATAGAACTTGCTGAAATCCTCGTGAAACCGATTTATTCAGCTGCAGCTGGACGACTTTATTTTGAATTTTTGCATTAATGAGCGAGCGCTCGAAGGTGGGGATTTTCGTTTAAAAGTCTCGCAGAAAAAAAGGAGTATCGGTATATAAGGTATACGTTGATGGATAGGATGGGACGAAAGATATATCGAGTTTGCAAGTGTAAAAAAAGAAGGTATAAGTATACTTACTGCGCTCGTTGTTCATGCTGAATGGCCCACTGACCGGATCGAACTGACGACACTGAACAACCTCGGGGGACAACTGGGTGTCCATACGTTCACATTTTCCTGACTTACCAGTAGTACTCGTACGTCGATCACCCCGATACTTTTTACACGCGCCTCGACTCTCTTATAATTTAATCTCCTCCCATACAAATTCACTAAATTAGGAAAAATAGCAGCTCAATCCAGCCCCACACTTTTCGAATTCTACTGAGAAAGCAATAGGGGTCAGTAGCATTATTTCACCAAAAAGCTTATTTGTATCGTCACTCAAACGGGGACCCCATCTGATAAAACCACGATTGATTCGCGTGAATAATTAACGACCGAATTCACTGTAATCAGATCGTGAATTAGATCGCAATTATCGAATTTTCTATTTCATGAGCTTACGAGAGGGTGTATATACCTGATGCAAAGTAATTTTTCTCTTATATTTTCATATACTTTTCATTATTGTTTCCTCTATTTTTAGCAGGGGAGGGGGTAAATGCATTTATGAAAAATAACAGTGTAAAGCACCATGTGTATATAATGAATGAAAGTAATGGCTAACAGCAATTTATGACTATATGCATTGCTCTTTTCGAAGAATTACCCTTATCGAATTGCTCGAAGGACGTTAATCGAATGCGCTGCTTATTTTAAAAGCCATCGAGTTTCTCCGTTGTGGTATTTTACGAGACAGCAGGGTTTAGATTATATGTCGAACCATGACCCAGTATAAGAATCTGCATCCGCATCCGGTCGTTCTTGAAATTTCTGTCGATCGGTTGTGGGGAACGATGAAAACCTTTGGAATTTCCGTGCAAAGTATAAAGGGAAATAAGCGAGCAGCTGCGTTGGCAAAAACTGACCCTGGCGTGTTGGTCGATCCAACGTAGAGGTATCCTGACCTATTTCACAGGGTAATTGTAAAGATAAATTAATATAGTGTAAACAATACAGTACCTCTGCAACCCTAAACACTCTTACACACATACATAATGAACGAATGTAATGAGCCACACCGCGTAGATTACAGACATAAAACATTTTACTTTATATATGGGTACACACGACATTGAGAATTTTTCATTGAACAAACTTATTATATCCAAAGACAGTAGACTGTTTGCTTTACACGAATAGACGTCTGTTTACTTAATTTCCATTTGGTTTTACCATGCATAAGGAAAAGCCTCTCGAGAAACTCCGTGGAAATAAATTTATTCGCGCAAGATCACCATGGAGCTCCTCTCACTTGCTCACTGCACATTGAATAGTACTTCCTAGATCACGATTACGATCGCTAATTAGATAGATCGGCCGACTTTTACGCTATTACGTGGCAGCTTACGAATTTTCGGAGCAGAAACAGATTTTTCTCTTTCTTCTCTTTCCTCCCTCTCTCCTTCTCCCATTGCGATATAGGTTTAATCCAATAGTCTTGTTAGATAACGAATTATTATCTGCCAGATTGAAAAGTGCGCGTTGCGCAGTAGTATACACAATCGTGCTCCCTCGTGCAAATTACATTCATTATACACCGACTCGCTATTGCTCATTGGCGAAATTCCACAATGTCTTCAATTTATGTCCAAATTTTTCTCATGGACACCCTCCCCCCCCCCCCCCCCCTACTATGACTATAATACTCTTAGAGCCTCTACATCAGAATTCAATCATCCGCAAAAGAATTCTAAAAATAGTGCTAAAAATGTGCACAAGTAAAAGAATTTGGCAATGGTCGATGGAAAATTATGTACAAATCGCTGACGGTTCTGCTTCGTCCATTACTTCCTCGTTTGGCTTTAGAAAGTTTTTCACCTCTTCCGACGCGATTCTCCAGTGACGGATCGGCGAACGAATAAGTTGTATCGGCCATCTGTTCCCGCGCCCGTTTCTCGATAGAAAAATCAAGCAGTACGAAACTTGCTACGATGCGCGAATACTTTCTCCGCGCTAATAAAATGACTACGGCATACCTAATGGATTGCGTACAATATTCGCGAGCGTTAAAGCGTCATAGCGGAAAATTGGCCGAGAGATATATGGAAAGCTGAAAGTATGGGGTGCAAAATTTCTGAGCGTCCAATGAGCATTCGACTCCTGGTATACTATAAGTAATAATAACTGCGGATACGTGCAGAAACCAGGAATCGAGTCGCGAGTAATTCATTCGTGCAACCATTATGCATGATTATTGTCCCAAATACTTGCGGATATCGCGTATAGAAAATCAGGAATCAAGTCCCAAGTAATACAGCTATGATATACGCATGATTATTGTTCTGAATAATTGAATACTATAGAAGTAATAAGAGATGCTTCGATTCGGAAGTCACCGGTGAAATGAGGAATCGAATCATTATTACAACAGAATTTAATTAATTCATTTTTTGCTGTAGTACAACATAAGTCGGAATGAGAAATATACATGTTTCGCTTCAACTTAATTGCACAATTCAATAATGCAACGAATAAAAACAGATCAAATATTTGTTCTGTAAAACGAATCTTATTTATCGATGGTACTCATGGTATACGCGCTCCAAGTAGTGTGTTTCTTGTGCGAGCAATTCAGTCATTATGCCTGATTATTGTCTCGAATAAGCACGAATATCGCGTATAGAAAACGAGGATTCGGGTCGCAAGTAGTCGAGACTTTACGCATGATTATTGTCCTGGCTAACATACGTAATAATTGACATACATATGGAGACGGAAGTTACCTGTAAAACGAGGAATCAAATTATTACGTATGAATTAATTAATTTATTCTTTTTTGCTGCATTATAGTATAGGATATATAAGTTGGAATAGGAAAAAATATACTTGTGTCCTGTTTCAACCTATACTATAATTGCACCAGTTGAGCAGTGTAACGAAAAAGAAGGTATCACAAATATTTGCTCTGTACACAACTCGTTGAATTATATTTCTCACTATTACTCACGGTATGGGCATTCGCATTAATGTTTCTCGCGAGCAATTCAATCATTCTGCATGATTATTATCTCTAATAACTGGACGCGTAATACCGTATAATAACGAGATGCGTAAAACCGGAAGTCAGCGGTGAAACTAGGAATCAAATCATTATAATAATATACGCACGAATTAATAAATTCCATACGTATAACTATAGCTCAAGTTTATTTCTCACTAGGACTCTTGGCATACACGCGCGAATTAATGTTTCTTGACGCTTTCACGTTGCATAATTCCAAAGACTGGAAACATGCTTATATGTATATCTACTATTTTCAGGAAGAGACGAAGGCCTCGTTATTCCTAGCTACAAAAATTATTTAAACACGTGTGTGGAAAGTTCGTGGAAGGAAGGAGAAAACTAATAACGGAACAAACGCCGAGGGATTCGGGTTTAACGAGTTTATTTTTCATGAAAAACTTATCTCATTACTGTTACGTTGGTTTGCTCATGATGGTTTGGGATATTCGAATAATAAGCGATCGATTTATATATTGGAGTGGCGTGGGAAATTAGAGAGAGTGTGAGAGAGAGAGAGTGAGATGCGTTTTCCTAAGAGTTGATAAGTCGGTGGTAAAACACGGTAGAACCCAAGCAGCTAGGGAAAGCACGCCTGCTATATACCAAACAATATATGACAGTGAAGCGTAATGTGTAATTGTATACGTATACACAAAAGTTACCTGAAAAATGACAACCTTTACCGATAGATAGTGCTGATAGTGTGTACATATATATATGCATTACTCTACATTCTCACCTCCATGTCGTTGTGTTAGTATGCAGCAGGCCTATGCGGTGTAAGAGATCTGTTTGGACGATTGGTCGTCCTGGAAACATTAAATCGATTTGTGTCATTCGAGTGTTATCCGATGTGTGCTCGCGCACACGTGCCATAAAGTGGCATAAAGACGCATAGTCCACTCGCGACAGTGACATTAAAAAGTAGTAAACGTACGGCAGGTCGCTGACTTCAAACGGCACGCACCCGTCCTCGTCCACTTTAACTATTTGTAGAAAAAGCTTCGAATGGTTGGCTATATTATATATATATATATATATATATATATATATATATATATGTATATATTATATATATTCTTATCTGTCTAAACCGAGAAAAATCGCTATCTCCAGGATCATTTGAATATTCACCTAATCGACAATAGTCTCTCGGAATTGCATAATTCGTTCCTGCGCATCGTGACTGGTTCGATGGGAAGGTTAGGTAGATAGAAAGAATTTATCAATACGACTTTTCCAGAGCTCCCCTCGGGCTGGCTTGGTGTTCCCCTTCGGCCACGATTAGCAGCGTCACGCTTCGAAATACTAAACGTCAGTCCTGTGGAAATTGAAAACGATCACCGATTTACCCAAGGTGTGACTGCACGACTTCGTAAAACTTGCCAGTTCTCGTTCTCCTGCTCCATTACATCCCACAGTATATAACAGATTGACCAATGTTCTCTGGCAGTTATAGTCGTGGATTTTTTTTATCAATGACGTAACTCGCTTCAGAATTAGGCTGATTTTTTCTTTCGCCAATGCTTCTGCTGAGTCAAACCCGATCGCGTGCCAATGCGCGAACAGAACGCGAAGAGAACCCGCGAGACACCCTGATAAGGTACCGTAAAAAAGAGAAGCTAGTAAAAACTATGTTTATCGACGAACTACTTTGTAACACGATGCTCTACTTAAATAAGTGGAGTTTTCGCCGTAAATGGCAATCGATACTACGCGTGATATATCATAGGAGAGTGGTTCAGGCCTGGAGATAACTCTAATCGACCCGTGCAAAACGATCCGATGCAATCACTAGTGATAGCGTACTGTTTCAGGGAGGTCCAATATCCCGATTATATACGCGGCTAGGGGGGATGTCGAAATAAAGAGACTTCAATGCTTAGTTTATCACAAGACATAAAAATAAACTTTTATTAGAAAATAAATAAAAGTGTTTCTGCAGAAATGTGGGAGAGAACGGGTAATATACAATGAGGGCTCCAATGGAAGTTGATGTCTTCTTCGATAATCATCTGCCGCACTGGAATTTCGAGGTGTTGAGTGGTGAGATTGGAGATATATAGAGGCTGCAGTAGTATGGGGTGTCTATGTGTGATGTGTAGAGTTGCGATAAAGAGAAATAGATCTTTTTAGTTTGGTTGCCTGGTCTGTTGGCCCCCCCTTGGTCCAAGGCTGGTGCCAGTCCTTGCCCGCTGATATCCTCCCGAACCCACGACGAGATAATTCCTCCAAACAAACCAACTCCACGCCGTTGTACTTTCTCACTTTAACGATCCTTTCCAAAGATGAAGATTTTTTTCTTTCAGCGATTTTTCGTGTTTCTGCGAGTTTTTCGTTCCGTTTTCAATGTTTTCGAGTGTTCAGGATGATTCGGCCAGTGTGGACCACCGTGGACCAGCGGGTTTAGTGGCTTCCTTGGAGAACTTCAATTTACCAGGAGTGGTGGGACTTGACAACCTTGATTTCGGGTTCGGGAACATGATGCTCAACACCAATAAGATGGGGGTGTGGGATCTTGGGGTGGTCATAGGGGATTCTTACGGAGTGGCTATGGACCTTTAAGTGCAATGGCTGGGGATGAAGAGGTGGGATTGGGTGTGGCTGAGGAACCTGGATGACATGATGCACTTCTGGATGATGCACCTGCAAAAAATATCAACGATCGTTATTAGTATCAGCGCGAAGAAATCGATGAAACAAAAACGAGATTAAAAAGTAATTATTCTTGTGCAGTTTTGTATGCTGCAATCGCTGCAGGATTACTCAAATTCGTGCTTAGAGAGAACGTTGCGAAATACGACTGGCTTACAGGTGAAACTGGATTTCGCCAGAGGATCGAAAGTCCAGAATTAATGAAAGATGTGTGTATATATATATAGTTGGATAACGATTCTACACCTAATATATGTAATGGGAGTTTGATCGGATTGGATTCGATGCTATATTGGCAAATCTTGCGCTCATTAAACTTTCAGAGGATCGATCAAAGATCGAAGCAGACTAAAAGTTTCGATGATATTGTTCCTTCTCTCCTTGGATCTTGTACCTACGGCTTCCAAGAAATTCCAAATTGGTTTTACCTTGTGTATGGGAACTGCAACCTTGACGTGAGATGACTGCCACCCAGAAGAGGGCCATATAGATGGCTGCCAACCCGATGATGGCCAACCTGATGATGGCCAAACTGACGGTTGCCAACCTGACGAATGCCAACCTGACGATGGCCAACCTGACGATGGCCAACCTGATTGCCAGGGATCTGAATGGCCTACTGCGATCTGAACCTTGCCAAAAATGTCTTTTCCTCAAATTTTCAATATCCAGAGAGAAAGAGAGAGAGAGAGACAGCGAATATCTACCAGGGTTACTTCCCTTTCCGGACGTTATATGCGTTTGTTACGATCCTGCATTTCCTTCATATAGTTATTCACACAACGAAAAATGATGTTTCTTTCCAAAAGATGAGCTTTTCCACAGGCGAGCAGTCTCAGAATGAACAAATGAGCATTCGCGTCCAAGGTTGAGATTTATTAATAGAGAGAATGCAAATGGAATGAATTCCAGAGAAGATTAGGCTTCATTATTTGGATTAATCTGATTGAGAGAAAATTAATCACATATAGAAGACGATTAATTGCGAACAATCCTTGATCGAAGAATAAAAGTACGAACAATGGTTATACAAAGACGATTAATAAATACATTCATGAAACATTGTTAATCGACCATTAATCGATGAACCAACAATTCAGGTAAAGAGACGAGAGAGCAGTTGGTTAATTTGAGAGAGAGAGAGAGAGAGAGAGAAATAGTTACTTTGTTTTTCGCAGAGGTGAGAATTATTAAAACGAGTGAGTAAGGATTGCTCCATTCGATAATTGCATTTCACATAAAATATATTTATGCATACGAAATGTAAGTGTTTTAGTTCACTTTTCGGTTAATTTGCATACGAATTTCACACTCACCGGTTCAGACCAGCCGGGGTAGGCGGAAGCAGCCGCGAAGACAGCGAACAAAACAATCTGAAAATAGGAAACAAAATTATGCAATATAATAATAAATTCAGAAAATTTGGAATAGTCATGAATGAAAAATTGGCAAAAATTTTAGTTGCATACGCGAATAATTTAGAGCATATTAACGTCGGGCACTTGGAAAAAGTCACGTGGGTATTTCTAGGTGCAGGTTCAAAAGACGTAAGAGTATAAAATAACTAAAAATTGTGTATGAAAAAGGTAATGTTAGCAACAGTAACGGGGAGCGCTGCTGGTTTTTGAGAAAGGAGAGCGCGAAAAGCGAGCGTCCGTTGACGTCGACTGGTAGAGACTTACGACCAACTTCATGGTGTTGAGTTTTTCTTGTGCGATATGCAGGAAAACACTACATGTTCTAGGATGGTTGCAGTTTGCTTTTATAGGGGGGCCCTGCCCAGGCCCAGGGACTCGGAGATCGGGGCGGGGGCAAAACGATTGCATCGAATACGAGAGACGGACCCCTTTCACCAATAGCGACACGACCCTTTCGAACCCCTTATTCGGCGTTCTACACGAAACACGACTTATTTCGCGGCTTCCGGGCCACAACGCCAACACACCCTGATAAGACCAAAATCGACCAAATCATCGATCGATCATCCTTCGATCATTTCCACAGCGAGGCCAATAACCCGATTAGCCCCCATTCGTTCCTCTCCCCCCTACTCCCCCACCCTCTCCCTTCCATTCAACGTCTCGTTGCTGTAATAGGAAACCGCGATAAATATCTTTTAACAATATCCATCAACAATTCTGATAATCTTACGTCGTTCTATATCTTTATCAATATTGCAACGATTCGACCTCCTTTCAAATTATTTATTTCCATTATATTCTTTTGCAGCTTTCACAGCTCAATCAACATTTTGGGAAAAGGAATGCATAAAGGAAATGAGCTCGAGAGTAACGAGTGGTCAGTGTGTTCCTTGTTGGTTGGGTAAAGAGCGAAACTCGGTGGTTACCGTTTAACAATTACCGCTGTACATGCAACGTGCATTAGAACGTAAACAAGAAATAACTTATTACGATATCAATAAAGATCAGATTGTTACGCATTTATAATTCTGATATTTCCATGCATTAAAGTTTCTGGGTAGCTCGGGATTACTCGTGGAGAAAATCCAGGAAAGTTGAATTTCGCGCGCGCGAGAGACAGAGAGAGAGAGAGAGAGAGAGAAAGAGTTATCACACGATTAGGAAGGCGCGTGGATTATACGTAAAAATTGCACGTTCAGCGAAAACAACGGTGGGACCGCTCATTTAGTCCCGGTTAAATTGACAATCGCACAATTAAAATGCGCTATCGCGTTATATACCGTGCGTGCGTGCGAGCCTTCTGTGCCAAAGAAACACCGTGGGACATCTTTCTGTATTAAGAATCCGACGAATTATGCGTCAGAAAAAGAAAGGAATTGATTTTCTATCCTGATAATATGCCTACGCACCAAGTCGACTGCGCGTTTTCGTCATATTTCGTTAGGGAAGCAGACACACACCATTATTTCGCAACTTGTTTCATGAAACAATCGCTGCTAATTAGGACTTTATATTAATTGAACGTTGCAGTGGGAGAATTTGAAGGCTAACAATCTTCGATATATTTGGAATTGTCTAAACGACGAAAATTCCCAGAGATTGCATTTTAATCGGCCTGCTGAAAATTCTCATTGTTCCTCGGGCATTTAACTAAGCAAAATTGAATTTCAATTCGCGCATTTTCATTTCGGTTCGGCCTAATTAGTTTTTCCCCGTCGAGGCACGACAGTTTACGATCCGAGCCAATTTCGTAAGAGAGTACTGAGCATATTGCAGACTTCGTGATCTAACGAGTAAACGTTTGTGGAAATTGAGTCGTAAACGCACATAATTTAGGCCCACGGCAATTGTATTGTTAAGTAGCTCTCGTTCCCGATATTGGACAGAGTTTCAGTTCATCGCAAAAATTCACATCTCAATCTTGCCAGGGCTTCGACGGTTTCGGCCTAAACTGCCAACGATTATCTTTCCTTAGGAAAATTAGCTAGTCATAAGATCAATTGGAAGTAACATTAATCTTCGTGGAATCTTCGCGGGTGAAGGTTGCGATTAACAGTCGCGAATCTACCTTGGCACGATTTTACTAAAAGCGGTTTTTCCTCGCACGGCAACTTCTAGCCTAACGAATCACCATTTGAAGAAACTTGACTGCTCTGATTAACATGGGAGTACACCGTGATTAACCAATCTTCGAGCAAACGTATTTTCGAGTGTCCTCGTGACAGGACACCACCAGCTCGATCATTAATAAAGCTGCTATACGTAGAATACTTTAATTTCATTTAATAATTATCGCGCTCCTTATCTTTTGTAAATAGACGTTGTTACGCAAGAAGGTCTGGAAATCGGCCAGAATCAGATTTATCATATTTTCATAATAAATTCGCAAAAAAAGAAAACCAGCTAATCAGATACAACAGAAATTTAATAGCAATTTCCATATTTCGTGTGAAAAGCTAATTTTTAAAGTATGAATTCTGTGAAAATTTGCATGGTTTCGTTGCGTTATTTGCATAACTACACGTTGAAATAATCATGAGGTGCATGCAGAAATAATAAGATAGATGGTATATATATATATGTATATGTGGATAAATTTCTTTATTGAAGACTGTTCAAGTGTGATGATACAATTGGTATCTGGTGTATAGACGAATGAGAAGAGTTTATTTGTGGTTGCATGGAAGGATCGAGCTGCAGAGCTGTGCAGGAGGAATGGTGGTGAAGGTCCTCCAGCCAGGAGGTTTCCTCGTTTCGCTCGGGAGCAGTTTTTCGACTGATTAGCAATTACCAAGTAACCGGCGGGTCTTACCAGTCACCACTCGGCCTTGCGCAATTTCTTAAGCGCACCGGCGGCACACCGTTACACTTCTCCAGCCGATATGTGTGCACGCCGCGGTGTATACCTATGAGACACCCCTGCTAGCAGGAATCGTTGCAAAACCTGGAAAGTTTAACGATTCCCATTATTTTGCAACGCCTCGGCTCTGCCTGGATTAGAGATGGACAACGGCGGGTGCGCGCCTATTGGCGAGCTCGTTAGAAAAAAAGCGAACCAAATAAAAAGAATAAAATTAATGCCAGCTGCACGATCGCCCACGCTCGCCGATTCGCAGCGATCCAAGAATTTCTTGAAAGGTCTGGCACCCTCGCTGTAATTAATTAACTATCTTTATCGCCCTATAAAAGCCTCGCTCGAGAGCATATTGTACTTTGTCATGTCAGCTATTATGTGCAGCCGGACTCTGTGTCCAGCTTTATATTCCTTTTCCTATCGAATCGCCGAGAAAATGATCCTATATCGAGCACAAAGGAGTCGTTCGGTGGTTTTTTGCGAGACCACAAGTCGGGTCAAGAATCAAATCGCGAATGATCCGGCTGGCCGGTGAAGGTGGTGGTTGGTGGTGGTGGCGTTTTATGGTAAGGAGAGGAGTTTTTGCTCCAGGAGAGCCCCGGGAAGCTCGGAGATTGCTCGTTTCGCACGGCGAGAAATCAGTTTGCGCTTGACCGAGCTGGCAGAAACTTCAAATCGGTCAAGATGATCGTCAAGTTCGACTGGGCGATCTTCGCTACGAGGAACCGTCTCGCACGTTCGAGCGTATCGAACGTTGATTGCCATTGGTTTCTGCTAGTCTGAAGAGAGGTGGAGAGGGGGTGGGGGAGGGGGAGGGAGTAATATATTTTATTGCACATGAAAAATACAATTTCAATAATGATATGGAACGGACAGATTTGCTCGGCTGGTAACATGCTGCATTTTCTACGCTCTTAGTCGGCGACGCGTATATATACTATACACTTTCCGTGACACTGTGAAGTATACATGTAATATTTTTGCAGTTTTCTCGCGAAAAGTATATAAAAAGTGCAGGCATCGAAAACAAACTTTATGATAAAGCACCGAAAGTTCGCTTGGGTGACCCCTACGGAGCGAGTTAAGTAACGCGTTCGGTCGGATATAAACTCTCGACTCTGTGACTCTATATCCGTTGAAAAGCGTACAACAGATTGATATATGGAAGAATTGGATGCTTTCCACGGAGGAAAATTTGTTGCTGAAACGAACCGAAGCGCGATCGGTCAGGTGTTAGGAAAGCTTTTTCGATGCGGACATAGAAGTCTGTTACACGAAGCAGCACTAATTCCCCTCTCTTCGTTATTAAAATTAATAAGATATAAGGTAACTGGAACGATTTAGAGATCAACGCGCGATAAGAGAGTGGTGCGAAGTCGTGATTCGAGCGTGGAGAAGGGGGAAGGATAAAAAAGAAAAAGGCTCTGATACACAATTGGGCGAGATTGGGTAAAGAAATTCCGTTTGCTGGTGGAATCTGGGCCTGTGGAAAAGCTTCGTACCGATTGGCAGCTATTAACGTAGTTCGACCGGTCGCTTGTAAAAACCGAAAGCAAATATTCTCTTTATTTTATTTCCATGTTTATTAGAACCCTCGGAGCGAAGTAGAAATACTGGTAGCGCAATAAGCACTTGCTAAAAATACATTAGCAGTCACGCAGTTACGGAAGTATTGCAGTCACGATATTAAAATACGCCGTGTACACCTGTTAACGAGTAGCAAACTTATACTCGACAATTGGCCAATAATTTCGGCCAAATTGTACGATAAATCGATCGACCAGTATAGGTAAGGAATTCCACGAGTTACAAAAGTTTGCATTTACAGTAGCAAAACTAGAATCAATTATAATTATGATAAATTGATAATAAATTTATAATTACCGCTTATTATGAAAACCTTCGATAAATCGAATGGAAGCTAGTATGAGCGAGCGATTTGAAAAAGTAGAAAATATGTGCAAAATTTATGAAATACGTGTGTAATTATAGTATAGATAGCGCTTGTGTTTTAATTTATGCCTCGCTCCGAGGGTTCGAAAGCACTTTAAAGTCGTTCAACTCGACGAACGTGCGTTTACGTTCGAGTAGATAAAAAAAGGCGTCTCTTGTCCGTAAGAGAGCACTCGAGCAACATTCGGTCAGTTTAACGCGCCTTGAATAATAGCGTGACATCTGCGTGGGCGTTGGTGGGCGGTTATTCGCAATTAAGCTCTACCAGCAATCATTGTTCAAGGTTCCCGATGAGTCTTACGACTCTCCCGTGCGCGCGCGACGCGTTACACCGAGCAGCCAAATCGTATACACTCAATTTTCGTTGGTAAACCAGCAAAATCCTACGGCTACCCCCCCCCCCCCCTCCCTCTCTCTCTCTCTCTCGCACCATTCCAACTCTGATCTACAAAGATACCGCTTTCAATATATATATATATATATAATATATGTATACACATGCGTGTAGGATATTCCCACATAAACACATTATTGCTAATTGAAGACCATTTATTTTCAATTGGCCTGTTTTTCGTGCATGTCACGACCTTAGGACCACTCGCTCATGCGAACTTGCACGCACGCGCACGCGCGCGCGCGCACTCTCCACAAGTACCAGTAGTTTTATTCCTTTATTTCCTTATAGCAATTCTTTCTCTCCCTCTCTCATCGCGTTGCTTTACTCGTGCTTCCCGATTATTATTATTAACGCCACCGCTCTCCAACGGCACTTGCTCGCATATACCGCAGTTTCGGTCGATTCGAGAAAGATCGCTAGAATTTCCACTTCCTGTTTTCCGAGCAAAGCCCGTTTAACAGATCTGGTTCTCCAATCTTCAATCTGCATATTTAAAAGTGATACCTGGATACTCGTTTGGTTACCAAATCTCGGTTACATCATAGCGATAATATATGCCATGATACATGTTACATTTGCAAGGCGTTTGAAGAAAAATGCGAGGATTTTTTACTCGCAAATCAATATTGACACTCACTAGACGTTAACTGTGGTAACGGAATTTAACGTAATCAACCGGTCGTTTCGAATTAGCCGCGTGTTCTTGCCCGCCAATAAAATAAATAGAAAAATAACGGTACATATATTTCATATAATATGTAGTATAAATGAAACGAAGGCCGTCGCCGTCATTTAGCAGTTGAGAGAATCAAGGAGGACCGAGCCATTGTGATGGGAGTAGTAGTAGTACAGCGGGCACAAAGACTGCAATTATTTCCTATTCCTAATGAAAATTAATTTAATTCGATCAGGTATCCGCTACGTATGCCGGAATGTCCTTTTTCTCTTCTTAACCGCATTTTGCAGAGGCATATAGCCGAAGGGTTCGCATACCGGCCTACAATGCCGCGTGCATATATACCCACTCGTCGATGGAAATTCGTAAAAGTGCGCCAAATGACAAGCAATACGTGCACGCAAGATTATGCTACAACATAGCTTTTATATGTAAGCGGGACGCTCTAAATAAACACAGAGAAGTTATGGATGCGAAAATTGATCGGTGCCCGAAGAAATAGATCCTCGAGCGTCAAGGTCAAAGGATTCCAGGTATCCGAGCATAATACAACAGAGCGAGTGAGATAGAGATAGCGTGGGGACAGTGGGGAGACGCGCCTCGTCTTTATAAAGGGGGGAATCAGAAACTGCGTGAATCAGCTTCATTCGTGGAATGCTGTGCGCGTCCAAGCTCTAGTTCGAGAGAGAGAGAGAGAGAGAGAGAGAGAGATAAAACTCTTGTAGGAGCAATGCGTCGATTATTGGCTGCCTATGCAGTATACACACAGACCGGGAACGAATTGCTCCAGATTCGTACCCAAGCCTCCAAGGATGGCGATTGCGCGAGTTTAAGCCGAGGCCCCCGAGGCTACCATGGATTCCCATATTCTGCCTTTGCTCGTGCCCCAACAACATCCGATCATAGAAAGTAAACGCCTGTCTAGCGGCGATCGCCAATTCGCTTAATCATTTAATTACATGACGAATCTACACGCTAAGATTCGTAATTGACAGTGATGACCGATTCCCGAAGGAACCGCAGAGGTCACCGCACGCGACCGACGCCTCAATCAGAGAATCCCTGCCGAGATATAGTCAACTTCTGTTATTATTGTGCAATCCGATATCTTTTGGTTTTCTGCGAATTACGCAAGGCAAAACAGACGCTGGTTTTCACCGGCGAAAATTCCGGGACACCGTAATACGTCTGGACAAATCCTTATAACGATACTATTATTTATAATCAGACCGAGGTCAATTCAATTTCATGAATCGTAAACTCTGCTCGTTTGGCGGTTCTACAAATTAAGCGTAACGAAGCAACGCCGAGAGCGAGAGAATAATGAGAGAGACACGCTGACGCTACTCCTCCAAGGAATCACTGCATTCTTCATCTTCTTCGTCTTCGTCTTCGTCTTCGTCTTTGATTTCGCTGCGCCAGAGCCTCGGGCAATGACTTTGAGAGTGACAAACTTGGCATTTCACGTAATTTTACATGTTTATCCAGTATTAGCTTTAATTACGCACCGACTTGACCGATTTTACTGAGAACCGCGTAAACTAAACCCCTTTTTCTACTGAGAAAAGAACGTACACTCATCGAAAATTGCTAATACAATGAATGTACATTATTGTATAATGTACATTTCCGTGGTAGTAGTGATAATTATATTTATTTTCTTCTTTCTGTAACATATGGGTAACGAAGATACATTATATTCCTGATATTAACGTTTGCCCTGAAAGAGAACGCGGAGCTAATTGCAAATCGCAATTGGAAACTACTATGTCACGAATCTGTCGAGCATAATCCGTAAGGAATTTTTATATCCTTATCTGACGCGATAAGAAATTTGGACAAATTTATTAACGTTTCCAATGTGGCATGGCCGTGTTACCCCTTTTTTATTCTCTACAATCGAGTCCTTCGATTTCTGAAAAAATTCGATTTCATTAGCTCCATTTGTAATGAAATGACACCAGACAAAAAGCAACTTTAGCAGGTGTAAAATATTTTGCAATGTTAACAGAATAAAAAACTTGCTCTGGACAATGAGTTTTTTAGTGCACCAATTATTTTTAGAAAGGAGCCATAATACGTTTAATAACATCGGTGCTGAAAACTTTTATGCCTATTGGAACCCAAGGAAAATGTTTCAACCTGTAGTATTCGGAAATTAGGAAAGATTTATTAGAATTTCTTATCAATTTTTTTCTATCAAATTAATATGCACGATGATTGAAACAAAGTTATACACAACAACAACAAGTAAATAGTAAACAAAATTCTAGACTTTATTAAAAAAATGTCATTTGAATTATTTGTTTTTTTTTTTCGTTGATTAGGCTGAGAATTCACTTATATTATTTATCCCTACACTTTAATGTTATCAGAAGCCACCAGATTGCGCTTAATGCTTTGTTACAAATGGCTGCGTCCAACACCAAGAAATAATATTGCGTGATTCAATATCTTCTCCTATTCTTTCGGATAAGGAGCTGAAATTTCAGTATGTTATCTGTAAGTAGAAATAAATTCTAGTAGGTGTAATAACTACACTTTAAAATATTTGGCATTTAAAAAGACAGTAAAAAACAATTGAGGTTACTCATTACTCGAGTTTTATTTATTTATTATTTATTCTCAAATATATAATATTCGTCTGATATTAAGTATTGTCCTTAAGAAAAAAACGTTTTTTTTTCACACAATACTAAAATTAACTATCAAATGTGTAATGTAAAAAAACCGTTTATTGACATTTCATTGTATGATATTTAAAAAGAGGTATTTATATCATAATCAATTGATATGTCAGTGCTTCTCGCATGATGTATTAAACTCAATTAAATATTATTATGCTTGCTGTTATCAATCTTTAATGTTGATTATTTTTTATTTAATTTTCTCTTGGTCCTAGGAAAGCAGTGAAAGTATATCCGATGAATACCCAAGATTACCTTCTTCTTCGTTAGAATACAAAGAGTGGACATATTCCATGAGAAGGAGCATGCAGGTATGTTTTTGGTTAATGCTTGAATCCATTCTAATGCATGCATCATAATGTTTTGTTTTGCTAGGAGATAATTCCTAGGCTCTACCTTGGACCATATAATGCAGCAAGTCGTAGTAACCTACAATCTTTGATAGATCATGGAATAACGCATATAATTTGTGTACGACAAAACATAGAAGCATCTTTCATAAGACCGAACTTTCCTGATAAGTTCAAGTAAAATATTAATGTCTTACGTCTCTGTATAATTGTACTCTAATAGTCTATCTAATGATACCTCCTTCACAGATACCTTGTATTAAATATAGCAGATAATCCAACAGAGAATATAATTCAGCACTTTCAAAGAGTTAAAATTTTTATAGATGAAGCTTTAAGCAGCTGTGGTCAAGTTCTGGTTCATGGAAATGCTGGTATATCAAGATCAGCTGCTCTAGTTTTAGCTTATATTATGGAAACTTATGGTTTATCACAAGCGTAAGTATACTTTATCCCGGAAGCCTCTAAAATTTGTTAATATTTTATATTTCTACAGGCGGGCATATACAATAGTACAGCAAATACGATTCTGTATAAATCCTAATGAAGGATTTATGGCGCAATTGAGAGAATATGAACCTATATATCAGGCACAAAAAACTTTACGAAACGGCCAACAAAGCTCAGCAATGCAGAGATGTAAAAGAACAATTCATCAAGTAGAAACAACAGAAACGGATGATACATGTGATCCAATGGATCCTTCATATTAATTATCAAATACCAAAGCTAGAGAAAGATTTATTTTAAATTAGATAATCAAAACTAGATCTGACTATAATAGTCAACTATACACATAACATCATATTTTAAATTGTTTGCTCTATTGGACAAATATCAATATTGTTTAATCAGCTATTTTAGTATTGAATTTACAAAAATTGGTTAAAATTATATGTCCTGAAGTCCATCTACATAGTACCATAAAAAAAGCTATTGTATTGAAAAATGTAGATTTACATTAGTTATAAAAAAATCAACTCATGTGCGATATTCTCTTGTATTATTAAGTTAACTTTAGGAAAATTCATCTAAAGAGTCCTTATATTTAAATAACTCTATTATTCAGATGAAATTTTTAAGGTACTTGTATTATTGTTAATTTTAAAGAAAATGACTGGTTTTTCCAATTATCTATTGTTTTTATTGTTTTTGCAATATTAATAGAAATTTTTTATAAAGAAAGCATTGTCTTGCAGCATTTTGTACAATTATTACATTATTTAATTTTGGAAGGAATCAAAACACAGACAATATCTTCTCCATCCTCGTTTTGAAGCTCCCACTTTACAGTAACCGGAAGCTGCAATAATTAAATGACATTGAGATTGTTAATGTAATTTGTAAAGGCTAAATAAAAAAATTACCGGAGGGTATGCCTTGTCGACATATAACGAATATTGATAATTGTATTGGCCGCCCTGCTGTAAAGGACAAGTAAGGCCGGCATCAACACAAGCATCGGGATGCTTTAACGGAAATGGCACATTTACATCCATCAATATACCGTGACAAATTGATGTAACTTTTTGTATAGATTTTTCTAAAAAAAAAGAAAAATGTTCAATACAAATAAACTGGACGCAAATTAATTGTGCCACTCACCTGTTGTAAATTGAATATAAATAGTCGCAGTTGTTTCTCGTACTAATTCGCACGCCGTTTTAGTCACATCACAACTAGAAACGGTCACATTATCAAATTTACCGACTTTCGAACCTGAAAAGTATTTATAGTTTATAGATTATAATGAAATGTCTATTAAGGCCGATTATTGTTATTCCATTGAATGAGAAAAAACAAAAAGTCGCAGAAAACCAATGTAAAGCGTTAATATCAGCGATTGCTGTGCAAAGAAGTTGTTTCTTTTGTTTTATCTTTTATAATGACATCAAAGTATTATGTGGCTAACAATTAACAAGATGAAACAAAAAGAAAGATTTTTGTTGAAAGGGTTATATCTCAGCTGTGTAATAATTTTGTTTAAATAAATATATATATCTACAGACGTATATACGCGAGCTTTAAAATTTTCATTAAAATGAGTGATTTTTGTTCAATATTATATAAATCAAGAAAAGAAAAACAAGTCAAGTCTGGTGGCTCGTTAAGACAAAAGGAAAGGAAATCTTACCACAATCGGTGAACTCTAGACTGCTAGAAAAACTTATGCAGAAACTGCACAAGATAATCGTAAAAATCGTCCGATACATGTTGCTCCCTTGACGTCTCTTCACAGATTAAACGGTCGGCACAAAATTGTACAATGACACAAACATTACCGGGCTAGCTCATATCATTGGTCCTTGTTTTATCGACAGTGATAGCCTGATAGCAATAAGTATATGAGTGTAGCACATAATACGACGTTAGCTCCCACTTCCTGAGAAGCACGCTCTTTGTACTGACACCCGCCAATCAAAAAAAAGAATTAGGGGTTACAAAGTTTCAAAAGTAAAGGAGCAATATTTACAGAGTGATTCAATTGTTTAATCAAGTAAATATTGTCTTTTACGCACGCAAGGAAATTCCTGTATAATACGTATACTTCATAGGTGCTTTATAATTGTAAGAAATATGAAAATCTTATGAATATTGCACTGAGCGATAAGTTCGACAAAAAGCAACATAACCTGAATATATTATTCATACTTTGGCAAAATATCACCTTATTTTAATATTAAATTACATACGTACGTGTCATCTTGCAATTATTTCTAACAAATCGTTTATGAATTATTCTATAATTCTTATAAAAATATTTAAGATAGATTTAAGTACTCTAAATTTTATTTACTAATATGTTATGAAAGGTTTCAAATAGCTTTAGATATAAATATAATCGGTATAATTAACGGTGGTATTTAAATCGACGCCATTGTTCGCTTGGATTCGCGCGGTTTCTTCTAATTCGACTAATTCCCTTGCCAACTGCTGCAACGTCAGTATTCAGGAAATGACGTAGTGTAGAGTTGTGTCCACGTAGCTCGCAAAACTTCTTGGAACTTCTGTCGGTTCACGTCAAAACAGTAAGAGATTCCGTAAAGAATACTTGGAGCTCCGTTTTAGGTAAGTCTTTAAATTTGAGTAAATCCCTTTTTTAATATAATAAAGCTCTTTTTGACAATCTAAGTTTATTTTTGAACAGAATATATTTTAATAAATATCCGAATGGAGTTTTATTTTGTTTGATCGCAGTTCAAACGAAAACTAACCTAAGTATTTTTTAGAAACGCCAATTAACTCTTAAAATATGCTAAAAGAACTTATAGTTTTTGATGGGGGATTAACTATAATAATATGATTTTAATTTAATACATTAGTGATTGATTACATTTATTTAACTTACAGTTCGTTAATCACGATGGATCAAGTTAAAAAGTTCACTGAACCAGGACGTCAATTCGCCAAAGATAGTATCCGCCTTGTTAAAAGATGTACAAAACCAGATAGGAAAGGTATATATTGAACAATTTAGTAATAAATATATAACAGTAGACATAAATTCCAAATCATTTTTTGTTCCGTTTTTTCTAGAATTTCAAAAAATTGCTATTGCAACAGCTATAGGATTTTGCATAATGGGTTTCATAGGATTTTTCGTTAAATTGATACACATCCCAATCAACAATATCATTGTGTAAGTAGTATCAAATTATATTTTGCTGCTGATGCTCATATAATATATCGCTATTTGATTTTTATTTTTTTACAGAGGCACATAATCCTATGTTGTTAAGTTACTGTTAAGGCTAACTTCTCCTATGTCAGCCTTCCTAAACGTCTATTTAATTTATAATATAATATTATATATTACATTTGTTTTGAAACAACTGTAATTATGATAAGTAAGAGAAAGTATCTTAAATAATTAAGACTTTTATAGTAAAATAAATTTCTATATAATAATTAATATTAAGTGACTCAGTCTATAATTATCCTTTAAAAAGTGAATGGAAAGTAAGTAAGGAGCAAAAACCATTTAGCAATGGCATTTAAGGCACTTTTATTGATGACATAGAAATTTGTCTTAAATAACAATAACTTTTTATCATTGATAATTTTATAGTTCAGTTATGACATAGTAGTTAAAGTAGTACCTTTAACGTATGAAAGTTGACTGCATGGAAACCCATTGCCAGGTACTGAGTAACACAATAATGTAACAGTTAAGCTTCAACGATACAATTGTAAATGACTTTTTAATATAATATATATAAAAAGACAAAATATTATTTCATAAAACTTATTGTTAAATTTTTAAATAATGCTTTTAAGCCACATCTAATTTCGTTATATACTGGCAGTATCCATAAACACAAATATACTTTTTGCAATAGTCAATATACGTTTCACAAAGTTCTCATATATATAATAAAGCTTATCAAGTATATATGGCAAACATTAAAGCTACAAAGCACATTTAACAGAATTGTATGAATTAGGCACTGAAAAAATTGGATTATTTAAAAAATGTCAGCCTTTTTAATCGCGTGCGAGCTATTTCTTTATATCCCCAGATTATGAAGTTAATTAAGTTGGTAGCGGTAAAAGCCTTTGAAATAAATAAGCATCATAATAGGTGTATTCTCTATAAGTGATTTCAATAGAAATAAAACCATCTTTTAGAGGTAATAAATCTATGATAGATGTTCGCAACAATGCTTTTAGAAAAAGTAATTTCTTGATAATTACAAAAATAATAATTTATTTCGTTTTTTTAAAACTTGATAATAATTCTTTAACAATTTGATATAGAAAAACTTTCAATATTAATATATAGTTATACCCGTATCAACTATATATATATAGTATATATAATTATATTATATTTAGTTGGTAGATGCTTAATATCGTAAATGGGTATACTCCACAGGTAAAGAGGAAGACTGAGGCCAAGTTTCAATTTTCCAGAAACGTAGAAAAACCTTCCAATTTGACACGATTCATGTTAATAGCATGATTAAAACATTCCGACAACAGAAAGCAATTTGTCCACAAATTACAAAACACAGGCAACTCTTAACAATAGCATTCGAACGGTAGTTAAATTAACTTTCGTTAATCACGAGAACGCTTTGATAAATCTAAAGCACGTTTACCCTTACGGAACAAATATTAATACTTGGTAACAAATTTTTAAATCTATATATGTATAGTGGATTTTGGAATATGACGCTCAAGTTCACATTTAGAATTTTCCAAATGTGTGAACTCGTATAATATTTCAAGCAGTCAAGAAGAAAGGTATCAAACGCACCATTGACAGATAAAAAGCTACCCACATAGCGAGGTATGTGATTAAGCTCGTGTTTCTCATTTGTAGCAAATTTAACATGTTTTCTTGTGTTATTGACCATTAAATATTCATCGACGTTTAATAAACATGTGCGTTTTGTAAGTTTTTCATATCATATACATACGTATATAGATCTATATAAAATATGCTTATGTGTATATATTAAATATCAATATTATCCGTATAACTACAAGTATCCTCTGAACGTATAGTGACGATAATTGATAATAGCGATCAATATCCACGAAAGACTTTAATACACTGGGTAAAAATCTATTCTCGCTCCAATAAGATTACTCAACCTTGATAAAGGTCTGGTAAAAGAATAAAATTAATTAATACAAAATATATGTATAGTATGTCTATCAGGAGTGCATTAAGGCGGTAAAACGGGCTCTTTTACAATTGGCCAATGCGATCTTCTAGCTAATTAAAATCAAAGTTCTCTTAATATCCACTCAATAGTGAGTTATGATGTAAAATCTTTTCGTATATCCATAATTTTGTCTTCGCTTAAAAACCATAAATATAAAAATAAATATTCGTCGTGTATCCATCAATTTCGTCACTCAACAATGAAATCGAAGTAGACCAGATTAATTTTTAGAAATATCCCGCTCTACCTCGTAATACCAATTATATTAATAAGGCTTTAAGAATGTCACAGTACGGTTAATACAAAGGAATGTCTTTAAGTGCTCTACGACGAGCATTTTGAGTATAACTTTCATATTAAAATAATTAAATGGAAAAGGGAGAGGGGAAGGCAAGGGAGTAAACCTACAATTAGTAAACTAACAATTATAGGGAAGGAAGATAGGAGGACGAAGAAGTTAGAAGGTTTAGAGTACTTAAAACTATGGACTTAAAAACTAAAGACTTGCAGTTACGGGAAGAACAAGCGAGAAGCTTGGATAGCTGTAGTAGCAAAAGCAAATATCGACAGCTCACAAAATATGTGCAACGTCTGCAAAATCAAACAAGTCTTGAAAAATGCCCATATGTACGATCGGTGAAACGTAATCCTGCACATACGTGTGTTCCTATAAGCGCAATAGGATGAAGTACACAACATTACATTTAAAGTTTTAATCGTGAAAAGTAATAATCTCTGAGCTTGCGCGGTCATTATCCAAGCACCAAGTGTTCTTCCGTGTAAATTATGCAGCGATCACTGCTTATGGTCGGGTAAAAAGCTACTACACCGGACAACCGGCATCTGACGTCGGCACGTAAGGACTACTTTGTCTGTAGAAATCGTTTTCATAGTCCTCCACTTTCACCGGGTAATCCGACACACAGTTCTGTGGTTGATTGAGGGCTGGAGGTGGCTGGACAAAGTTTTCTTGATAACTGGGCAAAGGTAACGGCTCGGTATACTGCTGGTACGAGGTATCGGGGACTCCACCATTCTTCAAACAATTGGGCCCGTGAAGACTTAACATATCTACCAGTCTGCGCCTCTGGGTCTCCAACTCCTGTATCTGCGATTTCAAGTCATGATTCTGCGTCTCCAGAATCTCGGACTCTTGCACCAGGATCACCGTTTTCTCACGCTTTTTCAGTCGGCACTTTGTCGCCGCTATTTTGTTTCGCTCTCGTCTTCTCCTTCGCCTCTCCTCGTCCTCGGGCGTCAGCTACAAAAAATCAACACAACTATCAGTTTCGAGAAGAGGAAAAAGGAGACAGAGAGGGATTGAAGAACGATTTCAGAGCTTTCGGGACTCGCTTAGCCATTATCCACAGAGTGTATACATATATATTATTTTCTCTCGCGATTTTCATATATATATATATATATATATCAATGGCGTTGAGACGCCTCAGTTATTTCCTCTAAGAATTTTCCCATTCGAGGTAAGCGAATGCTACACGATCAAGCAAGTTGAGTGCCCGGAAGATCGCCAAGATCAGGAAAGGGGGTGTGTTCGTGCCTGTAGGAGTGAGAGAGAGAGAGAGAAAGAGGCTGGGGAGGAGGATGTGTGTCTGCCCTGAAGCCAAGGGACACTCGGTAACGTGAGAACCCTTGAAATCGATGAACCGCCGACTTACAGCGTATTCGCTCGACATCACGACTGCTTTATCGTTTTAACGAGAAGAGTATGTGAAGGGGTTCTTACTCCACCGCGGTTGTTGTTATTGCTTGCCTCGTCCTCCTCTTCATCGTCCGCACTCCCGTCCTCCTTTTTGCATCTTTTCTTTGATTCGTCGCTGCTGCCATTGGCCCGCCTTTTCGTCTGTAGCGTCAATTTCAAACCTAGAAAAGAAAGCAGGCCATTCTATCAACGAGTAGCAACATTCCCGATCTCAAGCGGGGCATAAACTTGTCATTTGGAAACGGGAAAAAGGCGGATATCATTAAATAGAAACAAAGAGAGCCATTGAAAATTGTCAAGGGAGCAATAATACTCGAGGAAAAAAGAAATAACATACCTTCTTTAATGAGTTGACTGCACGTATGCTGAACACTCGGTGGGCTTGGCTCCCCACTGCTGGTAGAGTCGGTACGTTCCCTGCTTCTCTCATTGGTGTAGCCCTCGAAGGGATTGGTCATTGCGATCAGAGAGTTTACGATTTCCGGTGTCCTTGGAGTGACCTCGGCCGCGGCGACACCGAGGAGACCCGCGGCAGCCGTTTGGCTAGGATTCACGTTCACGTTCAGGTTGTACATGCTTGCTGCCTTTTACCATTTAACCTAGAACCGTGGGAGAGCACACAAACTCAATTAAACGATCCTTCGAAATTGGTGGCTGGCTTATTTTTCTAGCGCATACATTTCGGTAATTAAAAATACGCTAATATTACGAGCGTGTGTGCGTGTGCCTTTAAACTCGGAAATTCTTGCTATGCGTGCTCGTTGATGAACTCTCTTGATTGCGGTTTCATGCAAGATAATTCATTCTAAAGAGATTAAACGCTGCTGGCACTGGCGGTTCATTTCGAGCCAACTAACGCACTATTAGATGTTACGTATACTTATTAGCGCATCAAACTCGTTAAACTATTCCTCATTAATTTTCATTAGCCAAAACGCGTAAAGGTCCCTCCTTCTCAAAACACGACACTTTTTTCTCTATATGCGAGATTTAGTTTATATACAGGCCATATACATTAATGTTGCATAAGTGGGTCTTGAAGAAAGAAAAGAAATAGGTCACCAAAGATTGATTATCCCATTGGATATAAATTTGAATAGCACTGGTATGTGTTCGAGTAATACATTATCTTTCTGCATTCCTCTTTTCCACGAAGAGCAAGAAAAAAAAAATTGAAATGGCCTTGGGATTGTGTTATCAGGCGCGTATCGAGGTCCGGACAAAGTCGAATTGACGATCTATCGTATAGAATACGGTGGGCGATAAAGGAACCGGAAATCACAGATTTTTATCGATGCTGCCGGGTGTGTCGAAACCTCGTCTAGCAGCTATTAATTACGCGCTTTGAACCTGCTACAACGGACGTTTTAACTTTTGAGCGCACTGACTGCCATGCATCGATGGCCAACGCGGAATCGAATACGCGACGACGTCTGCCTCGAGAATATAGGATATTCCATTAAGCAATTTAAAGAACGGCCATATACTTGTTACGTATGTGGCAGAAAGGATCGGAAAGAAAATTAAAAGTTGTACTACGCATTTGGAACTTGAAACGTGGTTATACGAACTTGTATATACATGGTCTCGTGTGCGGTAATAATTTACTGGAATATCGATGAATTGCGTAAGACAATTTGGCAGCCAAAGATAAGCTTATAACGTAAAAATAACAAACGTTTGGTATAAAAGCACATACTATACTATCCGATCGCACGACGCGCTAAGTAAAAGCCGGTGAGAGAAACGGCGGTTGGTCGTACTGGTAGGCGAGAGAACTAAAACGTTGTCAGTCGTGGCTGTCAAAAAAGAGAATTTTGACAGACGAGAAAGAGAAAGGAAGAAGAGAAGGAGCGTTCTACGTTGGCGTTGTCGTTTAAAAAGTCGATAAATTTGCTTATATGCTAGTTGGTCCGCGTGTGTCGTTCGGCACCGATGGCACCTCTCAGCGATTCGGCTCTGTTTGCTTTTCACTGTTCTCTCTCACTCTCTCTGCTTCCACCAAGCCCCACTTCCCTCCCATCCCGGGACCCTCCTTTTTTATACATACACTACAGAGCGCCACTATTTCGCTTACTCTTTCATATATCTTCTCTCGCTTTCTCATCCACAACCCCCTCTCCATCTCTCTCTCTCTCTCTCTCTCGCGTTTCACTTTGTCCCGTATGTCCTCGCTCTCGCTCTTTCTCCTTCCTCTATCCTTCTCTTACTACGGGAACGCGCGCTTAGGCTTTCCTCCTCCATCAGTTCCATCGCCGAAATCTCCTCTGCCTACCCCTAGCTTGCCGAACGCGCTGTTGCCCAACCAACGGTCAGAGATACACACACAGTCTCTTAATGTACGGAACTCGGTGTGTGAGTGCGTTTCGTAAGAATTTTATCGTTCCGTATTCGGAGACTAATTCCGTTGCAACTCCACCTCCAACTCCTCCCCTCTCCTTCGACTCCTTTCCTTTTTTCAAGTGTCCTCGCGCCTCGAGTCTTCCAAAACTCCTCTTGCCTGTATATTTGGTGCGTAGGTTCGCTCGCTTCTACCCAGATAGCGCGACGCAACAATGAACATCTCCCCACGGTGGAATAACCTTACCCACTGACCTATATGCTACGCCACATCTCTTTTCTCACCCATCGCTTTGTGTGCCACAGTCGACTCCGTTCCCTATAAGAGTCCCCCAAACGACTCTTTCGATCATAGACTCTAGACACGCGTGAGACCGTGGCTCGAGCTCGCAAACAATTAACCCATTGATTTGCAATAATTTTGTCAGTCGTTCGTGGCTCGGCAAGTTTCGACGGACTCTCCGCTCCACACGCACTGACTAAAATAGTGTTCGTTTCCTCAATAATATATACATAAGCGAGGGACAGATATACGCGGGTAACACCTTGGCCGTGTAGCTATCCGAGGTCTCGCGAAAATTGCAACGTATTTTCCGCGCGCGCGCGCGCGCAAAAACTTGAGAATACTCCAACGGATTGTAATAATAATCCGGCGAGAAGTTTGTTTGAATGGGAACAGGTGTCCGATCGAAGCCGTCGCTGGCCGGCTACACACGCCGTTAAACTTATAAATAGGAACCGTTTGATTTTGATGTATGGTTTGGACGCTATAACGTTCTCGGGGAAGTCTCTCGTGAACGCGATCGGAAACAGGCTTCCCAATTGAAACGTTTCGATAAGAAAGAAATCTGAGCCGAGTTAATAAACATAAGGGTTACGTATAAGCAACGAGCATCAATGATTCGTACAGTCGTCAGCTTATCGAGTAGTGTTTACTGAAACTCTGCTGGGAAACTTGGCAAAAAATGCTTCCTCGGATAAATGTTTGGAGGGTATACGTGTATAAGAGACGTATAGCATAGAATATAGATTCGGCGCGGAATTCGAGGGGCTCGTTGATATAGATTTTGTCTGGGAGACTGATCGCGCGGAACGGGGGGGATTTAGGAGCGTGAGCGATTGATCCCGAGGAAGAGGCTATAGCGGCGACGCGCGTATAAGGAGGAACGAGTGCAGGCAGCAGCGTTCGCCGCGGGGAGTCTAGTTTGAGAAATTATAAATGCCGGTCGCGGTTTATTTTGCGCCAAGGTACTACACGCAGCGTCGCTATTCGTAGAATAGCCTAAGAATACACCAAACTTCCGATAGCTCGCTTCGCAAGCATACAAACTGTATACTGTTGTCGCTTATGCTTCTCTATTTCTCTCCAGTGGTTTTTCCTTCTACGTTGATTGGCACGCATCTCGCGTGTCGTTCTTATCAACCGCTCTTATCGCCAGCGAGTAAACTTTGTAGTCACGTCTCTGGCAAAGGGTATCGATACGGATTGCGGAGCCCTTACTCGAATCGCGAAAGCTGCCGCTAAGGGTAACCTCACACTGGTCTGCCGACCAACTTATATTTATAGTCTTATATAGGATCGTTTAAAAAAAATCTTCGACATCCAATACCTCGCGCGGATACCTTCTCATAATAATACGCAGATAAGTTGCCACGTCGCTTATCTCCCCCCTATTGCGCACACAGATGCATTCTATTCTCAAGGATAGGCGCGGACTCTGAAACTCTCTTGTATCTGTCACATTGATCTCATCAGCGCGCGTTAAGACAATTGCTTTAACGCGTGTAAGTGAAAGTAAAAGGAAGGGGGACTCCGACTTTTCGAGAGATAAATTTGTTCCAGGTGCGGTAATGATGCATAGTTATCTGCTTAGACGATTTCACGCACCTTATATACAAGGTGTCCGGTTAACTAATATCAAACCGATAACTTTGCGCACGGTGAATGATTTTAGTAATAACATTTTCATACAACAATCTTTCTAGCTATTATAACTGACTGGTTATATATATACGCGGTACAATTGATCACTCGCACACCTCTAAATGATGTCAATTAAAATAAAATGAACAATAAAATTTGTTCCTTTAACTCTAATAAAGAATATGCTTATAAAAACCTCGCTGTATAAATACAACCAATTTCATCTCAAATATAACAACGGTTTTATCTATCTTCAGTTATAAATACTAAACCAAAAATGTAATGTAGAATATATATAATTTTGAGAATAAAATTCACACATGATTTATTTAGTTCTTACATAATTAAAAAGAGTGCGCGCGTCACTCGAAACGGCTGAAGATAGACGCAAATATAAAAAAAAAACATTTATCTCCGCGTAACTATATATAGATGTACGTTATTAAAAAGGTGTGTCGATATTTTCTACAGAACGATTTAGAAATTCTTAACGTTACCGAAATGAAAGTTTTCTTTTGGAGTGCCGCGCTCCGGGACATTTCATCCGACGCACCCTGTATATAGTTAGGGGAGGACGTTGATTTCTAGAGCGAGAACAGGCGTGTTGGACGCGAGTAATTAATCTTGGCGCAATCTGAGCGGACAAGTATTCGCTGGTACGGAGCGTGTGTCACGATGGTCAGGCTAAACCCCGCGCGTCTAACGTGTAACGAGAGTCTTGCTAGGATCTATAGAGCTTGCGCAATAGCTGCGCGCGGCCATCTGGCCGGCGGCGCGGCGCGGCGCGGCGGCGGCGGCTAGCGGCATGGCACGGTACGCCGGCTTTTATCGGGCTTTTTCGGTACGGTCGTCGACATAGGCGTGGGCGGCCCAATTCTCGCAAGCACCACGCGCCTCCGGGACGCAACAAAAGGAAATCGACGCCGAGATTGCCCAATGCAGTTCGGATCCCATGAAAACCCCGTAAAATCCGCCCCCGGGCTCGCTACCACGCGCTTCTCTATACTTTACGACCCTGGTCCAACGCACTCGGCCACTCTGGAGGATATTTCTATTCTCGACGCAAACAGCTGGACACGATCGTGTCGAGTGCAACTGGCCGGCGAAGGAAGGCAGGAGAGAGAGGGGGAGGGAGGGAGGGAGAAAGTCGAAAGAGGCAATAAAAGAAATAGCAAGGTCGTCGTAAAAAAAATCGCGAGAAGAACGATAAAGCACGGACCTGTTTGGAAGAAGCAGCTAGTCCCGGGAGTTTGCGCGAAAAAGCGGCGAAGAAACGCTCGAAAATTATGCGTATACCAGCGATAGCTCGATCCGTCTCGCAGAAATGTTTCAAAGGCCCCTCGAAAATGTGCCTTTCTCACGATAGAGCAGTGCGCAAGCGCGAGATACTTTTTGTCCAGAATTTCCGAGGAACTCTCCCTCCCACATATGGCGAAACGCGCGGCTGGAAAAACTTGATTCTTGCCCAAATGCAAGGAAGCCGTTCCCCTTCTCGAGCAAGGATACCCGCCTGGAATTACGCAATTGCATGGCTCGTTCATCATCCTCCACGTCACACAATATCAGCAAACTTTTTCAACCACAAGCGCATTATAGTCTATGAAAGAAAGTGGGATTACGCGGTAAATCTTTCCATTCGCGAATCATGTCAATGTCGTTGAAACTAACGAACGTGACTGATAAATATTACAGAGATAAGAGAATGCGATCGAACGCACCTTCGAAATATCAATGGTATAATCTGTTATTCGTGGAGCACGAAATTATTTCCGTTTGTCCTTCGACGCTATTCCTTTCCAGGCAGTTTCGGAGGAATTTGCTTGTACGATGAGAGTGAGGGAGAGGGGGCATGAGAATTATTATGTCGGCCAGAATCGTCCGAAATATACAAGTTTAATTAGCCGGAATTACTTCGCCAGGACTCCGGGGTCACAAAGACTCTCCGCTCCACTCCACTGTAGCTGGACTTTGCTTTTTATAAACCCACAACGGTCCTCTCTCCACTCTATGTTTGGCGTTCGCAACAAAATTTATGCTTCCTGCTCGCACAATGAGTATGCCTGAGCATGCGTTCCTGTATTCGCACGTATATACACATATGTCCCGCTTTGTCTAGGATTCCTCGAGTTCTTTTATCAAGGAGATGAAAAAAATCGCTGATTGCCAAAGTCAACTCGGACGTGACTTTATCGAGAGACTTCCAAGAGTCCGGTTATCTGGGACCTACGCGAACAATTCCTAAAACGGATGGTTATTATAGCCGAGGCTGGTGCACGCAAAGAAATTTACCGCGCTCGGCTATGCGGAAAAAATAGAAGAGACTCGTGCAGATATGCTTTTGTGCAAATCTGAAATTTCAAATAGGAGGCTGTTTAATATTTAAGCGAGATAAAGTTTAGAAAGGGGGCAAACGGGAAATATTTATTGGCACGTACCATTCCGTTTATAGAATAGTCGGAAAAGGAGTCGTGACCCGGTGAAGGATGCCGCCCCCCGCTTGATGAAGATGAATGATTTTCGTGCCCGCATCTTGCCCGCTTTCTCTCCTTGGCTATACGGGTGCAATTTCACGATTGGAATTAAAGGAACCAACGGAGAGATAAAGAGACTATATTTTTTCTCGCAACAATAATGTATACACATATACAGAAACTGAAATTAAGAAAAATTGTTCTACAGCAAAAGAGTTAAGGACGATTATTCCTATAGTGGTTAAATAATTGCTGTTTATCCTGTATAGTAATAATAATGTCCGTTTGTTTTTACGACGCCGGGAGATAATAATCGTTGGCGAGATTTTCCTATGTGTCACTGAATAATCGATATTTTGTAATGGCTCCCGGTGCATTCCATTTTCCCGCGTTTTTTTCCCTCAACCGAGCGTTTCAGTGATTTCAGTACGAAAAGTGTGGAACGCGTGGCCAGATCGGCCTTATCTCGTCGATTTAAAGGAGAGACAACGATGAAGAATGTGCGTGGAGTACCGATCGACGGAGAGATAATGCAATTGCCAAGTTAGCGCTCGTTCGCCAACTGCGATCGAGCAGCGCAGGCTGCATGCACAGTCGTCATTTTCGAGTCGTGCAGAGTGCAGCCGCTCGCTTAGAAGTTGCGGCTCAGGCGGCAGCGGCAAGGACAATCTTGAATTATGCTGAATTAATGTCTCGATCAATTAAGAGATTTCCGTGAAGGATAAAAAGTAAGAAAAGTGCCGCTGGAAGATTTGCAGCGCGCGCGGCCAGCTACGTTAAATTTAACGCTCGATAATTGAGCTCCGGGAGACGTGGGCTGTTGTGTTTTCGAGAAATTATCGCGTCGCATTATCATAGGCACCGTGGCGAGGAACAATATTAATAAACTCCCACGAGGCACGGCCAGCAGCACAACTCGGAACTCAGAAGGCCATTTCGCGATCTTCCTCTCCCTCTCCCTCTCCCTCTCTCTCTCTCTCTCTCTGTCTCAACGCGCATGTATCAACGGTGGGTGACGAGTGGTGCGACGACGACAAAACAGGTGACTGCGCAGCGCGAATGAAGACGACGCGACGCGTCGAGACGAGTCCGGACATAGGACAGGAGGCAATGGGTCCGGCTCCTCCGGCGCTACCGAGCAGTGGTGCGCGGGAAAAAGGTCGATCGATGCCTGGAACGTTCGCCAACATTCGACCGAAGCTCTAATAAAACCAAACTGTCGGCCAATATACATTAGGCGAAACGAGCCGACTCCCCCCCCCCCCCTCCCCTCCCCTTATGCGATTATACCTAACCTATATAGCCCTACTCCTTCCTTCGTCCCATTCGTCCACATTGCTACATCCAAACACACACACATATATATAAGCAAATAATCATCCTCCTTCCATTCTTCGCCTCCATCACATTTCCATCGTCACCCGTTTTCTCTCCCTATAATCGCAACAACTACCATCGATCAATTCCCCCATCCGATCCCTCTGCCAATTTTTCTTTCACACCAGCGATTTGACGATTTCTCAGAAAACACCTCTCCAAATATTCCTCGGACGTATTTGACGCGTAGTAAAAATAATTTACGACGTACGAGGCAGCGAGGTGATTTTCGGTTTACGTTTTGGTGCTAGAGACGGGGATACGAGAATCTTTCGAGTCTGCAGCGAACGATACAGTTGCTGCTAAGTATACGATTGCATAATCCTTAAAGCGAATGCTTGGCGAATCGTCCGAAATCCGGTGGCCGTTCGGTTCATTCCGATTTACAGCGTCTCGAACGATTGGCGTTATACGAGAGTTCCTCGTTAAAATTTAGAGTCAAACTATCGTCTGCGCTGCAACCGTCTTGATTGACACGAAATTGCAACGCTATCGTTTCTGTCGCGCAATTAAATTACAATGTACCACGAACCTTGCTGCTTTGATCTCCGTCCAAACGCGTCTTTCATTCGGTTCTGATGTATGGCGCCATATATATATATATATATATATATATATATATATATATGTTCGACGTAGCTTTAGTTTCTCACATGCACGAACGCGATATCCTCCTGGCATTATACTCTATCATCGTTCCCCCCGAAACCACGCGCCTCGAATAAAATTGACAGATTTGAGTTACGTTGAGGGACCTCGTTTTAATAAATGGACTCTGTGTCGTGCATCGCAATTATTCGCACGGGACGACATTATTCCTGGAAAGTGTTCGGTTAGCTCAAATCTTACCACGAATTACATTGACACATTCAATTACGTTCAGGCATCTCGTTCTAATAAATAGACTCGTGTCGCGCATAATAATACGACTCTCTTGAGAAAGCTTTATTCCTGGAAATTATTCGGTTAGCCCAATTCTCACCTCGAATCGCATCGACGCCCTCGATCGTAAGTTCAGAAACCACGCGTTTCACGAATATACCACCTATATATATATATATAAACATAGCGTTATAAACGTTCCAGGGTTCAAAGTGAGACGTTGCAACGCTCCTCCCAATATTTGAATGGGTGCGTAATGCGATAGATCTTGAAAGAATTGTTAATTGCTGCATGAAAATTATTCGATCAGGCTAAATCTCATCGGGACGAGAGAGGAATTTTCAATGGTATACAACTTATATTATCTTTCTGCTTTATTACTCCAGAACTATCCTGATTGTTCCGCGAGATCGTAATAATAAGATCCGCGCGCGCGCGTGCGTGCGGTGTTCGTTGGAGAACACGAGGACGTCAGCGAGAAATCCTTAGGTATACGGTATGCGCGATTCGATGAGCTGCTTTATTATCCAGTTGGCCGCCCTTCAATTAAGATAATGCAAGACTCGAAAGATCCGCGAGTAATGAGGCTTCGAGTATATAACGAGCGACGTTTAGCCAACATCGATTATAATAAGCGTCGCGTCCGAAGCTGAGTCGCGCAAAACGCTGCATGGACGTTGAGTAAACGGTCGTGATAAATCTTCGCCTTTCTTTGCCATTTCTCTGCGATGCATTAGCATTTCAAATTCAATCAGGACATTGACGCCCTTGAACAATAATGCGTCCTCTCTCACCGTCGCTCGTCGCGTCGTCGTTCTTCGCCCGCCTCCTCTCGCTTCTCCCCTCTCGACATCTGCACTATGTAGCCGATCGGATCGAGTTATATCATCCTCGCAGAGTTTGCAAGCTGTCGAAAGAGACACCGATTTTGCCATCGGTGTACTACTCGTCAACCAGCTTCGCGATGCATCCTTCGTTTTTTGGCACCTGATAAAAGTGCTAACTCGGCAAATTTATGCATCTCCATACGCGCCTTGAGCGATCCACCGTGCAATAACGCGCTTCTCCTTCAACTTTCCAGATATATACGCGACTGGAGAAGAATCTGCTCTTTTTATTCACGTGCCTCGCGAGGAAAAGATATTTCGATTTTCTGCATGTGTATATATATCTGCGAAATGCTGCATGGGCAGGCCCGCAAAGCGGTTGTTGGTCAAAGAACGAAATGTCAGTAAGGTCATGGTCGCTAAGAGAGTCGAGAAGAGAGTCTCTTTTGGTAGAAAACTGCCCGGAGGAATATTTCTTCTCTCCCTCTCTCTCTCTCTCTCTGAAAAAGTGTAGGACAATAATAGTTTGTATTTTTCTCTTGGTCTTCCCGCGGCTACTATAGCGTATACGCGAACCTCGTAAACTTTGATTTTGCTAAATGCAGCTACAATTGATACGCTAAAGCCAGTATTACCTTGCTAAAACGAGCTCATTAACAATGTATGCCGAGTGCGAAGATAAAGTCGACATTGTGCAATGTTTATCGACATCTGCAGGAAGTTTACTTACACGAAAAGATAGGACGGAGCGTTAAAACAATTCTCTCTCTCGGATACATTTATATAATTTGATAGGTGAAATGCTGCAACCGACTGGGTAATCGCATAAGGATTACGAGACAACCATGTAATCTTTCGCGGTCCTTCTACATATACTTATCTTAAATAACTTGTTTATTTTAGTTTCATTCTGGTCAACTTGGACTTCTTTCCCACTCCGAGATACATCATGGAGATTTAGTACACACTCCTATTAGTTGCGAGGCTTCATCGTAAAGGCGATAATATAGATAGACAACTTCAAAGACAAGTAGACACGATTGCCCATTCATATTCATAAGTGCAGCTCTACGGTATATATCTTATATACTATATATACATAAAAGTTTGTCCCCATTTTTGCCAATAAAAAAGTTATTTTTAGTCAAGCGCATTTTCAAAATATACAAGTCGAGCGATGTTTGGCGGCTTTTCGAATGTAGAGAAGCGGACAAAAAGTGAGCCGAGGAATTTCAATGAATATTCCGCAAGAATTTCACGACACGGCAAGGAGGTATTATTCGAAAAGTTTTCTCACGTGCATTGCAACAATGCTTCAAAGCTCCATCGAGCACGTGTGCGCGCAAGTCCTTGAACATTCGCAAAGCGAAGAACTTTGTTCGGTGAAACGAGGCAATAACATGAAAAAACTCATCGTATCGATCTTGCGCCGCCTCGCTCTAAGAGCGCCTTCGATTTTATCGGACAAAAATTCTTCCAAGATGCATGCTATGCAAAACATTGTATTTTCGTCTCGAAGCGAGAAGAGAGGCACGGTTGACACGATTATAGCGAGACTGAGAGTTAAATTTTTATTGGAGCGACCGGTGAGGTAGAGGGGAGAAGCTAGAGAGGGGCGAGGGGAGAGGGGGAGATTTTCATTTGACAGATTGGTTACTGAGAGGGATAGATGAGGGGCAGCGGAGAGGCGACGAATATTCTAGCGTAACTTATCGTGCAGCGTAATCAAAGGAGGAAAGCCAAAATACAGGAAGGTTAGTCTTATCACGTGCGCTGGCAAGGAATGGGGTGGGGGTAATGAAAGGCGGGTAACGCGTGGTATATTAAACCGTGCAAGAGAGGCATCTTCGGGTGCTGTTAACGTTTCTTGGGGGATCCTACCTTTGCAGTGCGAAACGGCAAGAAGTTGCAGCGTTCCGATAAAAGCCCGAACGTCCCTCTTCGTCGGCTGCCGGCGCACGACTATGGTTAATTCGCGGCCGCGACCGGCCTAGATATATACGGGCTATTTTTAGCGACTCTGCCGTCACCATCGCCGACCACCATTGGTCAGCAGTGACGTGCCAGCGACTCGTGATTGGAGGATCTCGCGAGTTCTCCTCGAGCAGTCGCCTGGCGAGCCGTTCGAACCGCTCGAATCGACTCTCCGCTCCCAGCTTCAACTGTCGACTGCTAGGAGTGCAGAGTGCTAGGCTAGGTAGCTACAGTAGAAGAGCAGAGGTAGAGTTAGTACATAAACGCGTTGTTGCGTTCCACACCGTGTTGCTCGGTTTCTTGGGTTGGGTTGGGTTGGCTTGGGTGCGGAGATGGACTCGCCTCGCCTCGTCTCGCCTCGCCTCGCCTCGCCATACAGTCGCAACACTCGCAACATTTGTTGACACGAGCTGTCAGAATACCTCAATATTATTCGCGTAGACGCTCCCTCCTATAGTGATTCCCTGTCCGTCTCGCTAAATTAGATACATTATTTACACTATCCTAGATTTTCTCGCTTCGCGCTATTGTAAATGAATTGTCAGAAATATTTTAGGGGAAACGTCAAAGCTCGTATGAAAGCAATATTTGCGCTCCGTTTTAACTTTATCGTTTTATTGCGATCCGTAAGGCTTGCGTGTAGGGTGCTGCTATATCCTGCTTTTGCTTATATAGTATAATATTTCATTTCGTTTTATAAAGAGACAAAAAATAAAGTATTTAATAGAGCCATATATTATTTCTGTGCACGTGAGAGAGAGAGAGAGAGAGAGAGAAAGAATAGACGATTATGTGGGTGGTCAGAATTTATGGTTAATATACGACGGTAATGGAAAATTATTAATACGGCGGGTATGGCCTGTAGCGATATTAATTTACACAAAGCTTTCAAAAAACCTTGAGATCGAGTGGAATGCTTCTCCTTGTTATATGAAATCATGCAGTTTTCTGAGTGACTATTATGTGAAAATTACACTCTAAAATTAGTCACACTTGATCGCAAGATCTGCATTAGAGAACATTAAAAAATCTGAAAAACTCATTGCTTTCTCGATGTTATCTCGAAACTACTCATTTTCATGACGAAAATATATGCAAAATCGATGTAACATTAACAAATGAGTAACTTGCAATTCGCGTGTTTAAAGATTCGTTTCATCTATACGATAAGATATATTCAAGGAATCTAAGACATTGCATTTATATAATTTTATAAAATCATGTGTGTATATGAATAGAAAAATATTTGCGACGTGATAATATTCAAATATATACTTTTCAACTTCTCCGTTATCATCTGTCTATTATAATATTTAAAATATAACGAATTGCAATTAGATATCTTTTCTTGGTTTTTATATAATTTAATAAAAAGAATATTTATCATTTCTCATGCATTTTTAAATGGAAAGCCCGATTTACTTTTAAATTTTAAAATAGTATTCGGAGCAGGATAAACGCGATATATCGAAAGATCTCGATAAATATGGCGACTCCCAAGGTTCAGACTCACAAAAATGTTTAAGGATAGCTTTAAATATTATAAAAGTCGGAATCCGTTTCCTGATTTAAAAAATGTCATTGACATCGATTCAACAGATTATACAAAAGTACGTAAAATTAATAAAATAGAACAAAATATGCTTTTAGAGTTAAACATTTGTTTTAACATAGGTTAGGCCTATAGAAGATTTTCTTTTAAAATATGAGAATCGGTATGATCTAGGACTAAGGCCAACGAAAGATTGGAAAATATATGAATTAAAATGTAATTTAGGTAAAAATATAAAACCTACGGTTTACAATTCAAGTTTTAATCAATTTTTAATCAATTTTCTCTTCATAGGACTGATTTTCATTCAAAATCCATTTACTGCAGAAGGACAGCAGTATTGGATTACTAAATGCCTTAAAGATTATCCAAAGAAACCAAACAAATTAAATCTAGATGAGCATAAGCTATTAAATGATAACACATCGTGGTGGGAAGAATGTTTCAAGTATGGTTACTCACATAAGAAGCTTATAATTGTATGAAAATTTATATGTTCTAATTTACTTTTATTTTAGAAATTCTGATGGAAATGTCAGTTTATTAACAAAGTTAAGGTGGACAACACTTGGATATCATCATGACTGGAATACAAAACATTACTCTGAAAACTCTAAAAGTATACTTCCATCAGAACTATGCAATTTGACCACATTTTTAGCTAATGTATTAAATTATACTGGATTTAATGCTGAAGCCATAATAATTAATTATTATAGAATGAATTCTACTTTAGCTGGGCATACTGATCACTCTGAAGTTAATATTGAAGCACCACTTTTTTCCATAAGTTTTGGTCAAAATGCAATTTTTTTAATTGGAGGACTTACCCAGGAAGAACCAGCTACTCCTATATATTTACGTAGTGGGGATATAGTAGTAATGTCAAAAACATCAAGACATTGCTATCACGGAATACCAAAAATTTTACCAACACTTGTAAAGCCATGGATGTCTAATGATTCGATGCAGAATAAACTTCATTCTGAAGTAGATAGTGAAGATTGGAGCATAGCTAGTAATTATATTTCTGAAGCTAGGATAAATATCAATGTTAGACAAGTCTTAAAACCAGGACAAATAAGGCTATTGTGAAACTATGTAAATTGTTTTTTATATTCTGAAAAAATATATGTTTTTCACTGTTAATTGTATATTGTTCTCTTTTATTCATATACTGCTATGTTTACATAAAATTTTGTTTCTTACTGCTGCTATCCTATATTCAAAAACATTAGTAATGTTTAAAAAGTTCCATGCAAGAATTGCCATTTTTGTTAAAAATATTTGAAAATTGTGGAGATTGGTGAATACTTGTGGAATCGAATTGGCAAAAGATGTTAGTAGGACATTTGTAGCATTTTGAATAGATTTTTTACAAAGGATAGTTTTATAAATATTTAACCCAGACATTTTTATCTTGAATTCAATCAGCAGTAAAAGCCTAAAAAATTAATGACATTCGTTAATAAAATTTGGTTAAAACCATATTTGAAGAAACAAACCTTGACTAGGACTTATTTTAAATCTGTCCACAGAATCTTCTATTTACTTATATTAATTCTTTATACCAATTCCTACCCATGTGAAAATTATTGATTGATATATATATACATACATATATATCTTACGATTTTTATGTCTCCTTATTGCATTTGTTTATATTTGCTTACTCCAAGTCACTCCAAGTACTCTACTTAACTGTTTCAAGTTCAAATTGTTCCAGTTCCGCACTTCCCAATTCGCAGATGCAATCTACCAAATCCACATTCAATCAGTCCGCCATTTTAGTCATGTGCCTACCATCGTAGCAAGTCGCAGTTTCCGGTTTAGCTAGTGTCAGCTGATCAATCTCTTATTCCTGCCTTCTTTTTAGGAATTCGCAAACATGTCTGGAAAAGACAAGCTTCCAATTTTCCCCTCTCGGGGGTAAGTTTATTATATTTAAAAAGTATTTTTATGAATACTTATTCTTATATCTTATTTCAAAACAATAGTGTTTTATCCGTATTTTGGATGAAGGTTAAAAACTAAAAGCTTCTAAATGCCATAAACTGGGTGTAGCCGTATTTTAAAGATATGACAGCATTGAAATACTTAACTATGCAGTTCTTTTAATTCATATAAATTGTCAGTTGCAATTTTATAAATATTTGTCTCTAACATTGCCGCTTTATTCTCAAGGTTCTTGTTCTTGTTGACATGCCTGTTGGTTAATGATGTTAACTTAAGTTGTTTATTATTTATAAAATGTTTAAAACCCATAAATTTTGTAACTAATATTTTTATTTTATAATGTTTTTGCTAGTGCGCAAATGCTGATGAAGTTTCGGTTGGCAGGAGCACAAAAAGGTCATGGTTTGCTTAAAAAGAAAGCTGATGCATTACAAATGAGATTCAGGTTGATCTTAGGGAAGATTATTGAGGTAGATGACATTTTTTAAATAACTGTTAATCCAACAAATAATTTATAAATCTGAAGTTTTATTTGTTTCTTGTATTGTAGACCAAAACCCTGATGGGAGAAGTTATGAAAGAGGCAGCCTTTTCTTTAGCAGAAGCAAAGTTTACAACTGGTGACTTTAATCAAGTAGTCCTACAGAATGTGACTAAAGCCCAAATAAAGATTCGTTCTAAGAAAGACAATGTGGCTGGTGTAAATCTGCCAGTGTTTGAATCATATCAGGATGGAACTGACACATATGAGTTAGCTGGTTTAGCGAGAGGAGGACAGCAGCTGGCAAAGTTGAAAAAGAACTATCAAAGGGCAGTAAAATTATTGGTAGAGCTTGCATCTTTACAAACGAGTTTTGTCACATTAGATGAGGTTATAAAGATTACCAATCGGCGAGTTAATGCCATTGAACATGTTATCATTCCAAGAATCGAGAGGACATTAGCTTATATTATTTCTGAACTTGATGAATTAGAAAGAGAAGAATTTTACAGATTGAAAAAAATTCAAGATAAGAAAAAAATTGCTAAGGCAAAGGTATGAATCATAATTTGTTTGGGTTATTTATAAATTGCGTGTACGTTTTCACACAAGTAATCTAAATATTTTACTTATAGGTTGATGCGGCCAGAGCTAAAATGCGGGCTGCTGGCAATGCAGAAGAAGCAGCTAACATGTTGGATGAAGGGGACGAGGATCTACTTTTTTAAATACTGTAAATAAAGTGTATATTACTCTGCTAATGTTAAAAATTTTGCCATGAAAGTGATTATATTTAAACATTGAACAAGTTTAAATATAACTGCTGGAATTCAACCAGTTAATTAACCTTTAACTGTTTTATGAGAATTCTATGCTGGGACAATATTTAAATATTAATTCTTTCTTTTCCACTTTTAGTTTACTGTAATGTCAAAAACTCAGTCTAATTTACTCATTACCAGTGTTTGGTTGTTCAAAATTATATATGGATGTTACAAACACTACTAACATTTTGCAATGAAAAATGAAATGTACAGTATATATATATATAACAGATATGGGAAATATTAGTATAGTTTGCATCCATATGTAAATTTTTTTATGTGGAAATATGTGCAAGTGTAATTATTTCTTAAGAGTATTCCAAGTATTGTAGGTATAAAAATCATGTGGATAAAGATACATCGCTGTTATTTATCATTTTCACGGCTAATGATTAAGTAATTTAGTGACCATGTTGTTAATAAAAATATACTTTATTAGCTGTATATAAGGCCTTTAATTCACAACGATTCCAGCTACTAATTCCCAATTATTATGTAATTACATAAATTTTTAAAATAATTAATAATGCAGTTTTAAAGTTTTTAAATGATCTCTTTTGTTAATAATAAATAGAAAGAAACTGTAATTATTGTAAAGTATTTGAAGGGGGAACTGGTGTAGCTATAAAAATTAAATGTTTAATTATCGAAAATGGATAGGTATAAGCAATATCTAGTAATGAATTAAGTGAACTAGGTCAATCAATATAAACCTTTTCTTGCGCGGAGTGAACCCTCTGTAGTAAAGGGGGTTGCGCTCTCGGAAAATATTTTCAGTGCGCGGAAAATTCGTGCTGTGCCCATCCCAAAGATGTCGTCTGCAGATTTGTCAATCGTTGACATTCCAGAAAATCGTTTTGACGAGGCGATCGAGCATTTAAAATGGAATTTTTTTGCGGATGAACCACTAAACAAGGCTGTGAATCTTTGCGAAAAGGGAGATTCTCATTATGAGCTGGAAAGACACTGTCTTGTCACACTAAAACAGGGATATTCTCAGATGCTCGTTTCTCAAAACGGAATGGTAAATATTAATATATTAAGATGCACAATATTTATACAGTATGATATCGGTATGTTAAAAATAATATTTTTGTAATTTACCCTCTCGTAAGATGTGATTTATTAAATGGGATTTTTTAGAATTAATAATAAATTTTGTTAAAGCTATAATCGAAATATTTTTGAACATAGATAGCAGGAATGATATTAAATGGCATAATGAAAAGGGGTGAGAGGGAAGAAGCGGAACGACGACTTGCCGAGATCGACGATGAGAAATTTAGAATAATTTTTGGACTACTTTACAAGGTCAATGAGAAAATTGATCTATTTTCAAAATACAATGTCGACGAGCTTTTCGAGTGCCGTATTCTCAGTGTGGACGAAAAGTACCGTGGTCAAGGGTTGGCCAATATTTTGCTAGGCGCCAGTCTGGATTGCGCTAGAAAAGCTGGGTTTAAGGTACAGCGAAATGTATACTTTTGTGCACTGCATTACATTTTTGTTCTAAAATTATTCAATTTTATTTAAGTGAAAAGATCCGCGCCTGCGCCTCAAATAACCAGCATGAATGCAAGATTTATAATTTTTCCTTTATAATTATTCATTGTTAAAATCAGCATGTATATGTATACACATACATTTATTTCACAAAACGATGCCTCTGTTATCTTTATAAATCTGCATTTACTTTAGTTTACAGGTCCTGTATATCACACGACATAAAATCGATTCGAAGCAACATGTTATATTTTTTTTGTTTCAGCACGTCCGATTTGTAATGCATGAGTGAATTTTATTTATCGAGATGTTATTTATATAACAATGTCATATGTTTTGAAGAAGATAGTTTTGCACGCAGTACGTTTTGTACAAAATTAAGTAATATGAAATTGAAAGTATGATTTTTTTGGTGAAAATATGGATGTAAATAATTTGCAGATATTTAAAGCCGACGCTACAGGTCTTTTCTCCCAAAAAGTCTTTTTGAAGTATGGATTTCACGTAGAGTCGGAAATCCTCTACAGTGACTTAGATGAACATATTAGACCAGCCAAGCCTCACCAAGCTTTAAAATTAATGGTTAAAACATTGGAGTAAGAGAATAAAATATATATATATATATATATACCTTGATTAAAAATCAAAGAAAGGTTTTATGTACCTTGCATGCCGTGAAAGAACAGTAGAACAACTAATATTTACCGTTGGGTGACAATAACAGCTCTCTAATATACCCGTTCTATATCTTAAAAGTATATTTATAAAATATCTATTTACGAAAGAGCTGGATCGTGTGTTTCTCATAGTGTAGGTTGAAAGATTGGGTGCAACCTTCCATTTATGTGTTCCGCATGAGGCTCCATTGTAAAATAAAAACGCAAAACACAATTGAGAATGCATTATAATAGTATATATATACATTTGGCATTAATAGAAGTGGAGCTGAAGTACATTGAAATATTACTATTATCATACGTCCTGAAAAGTCTTTTCGAATATTTGTATCACCTCAGCATTATTTATCATGTTGACGTTTCATACGAGAAGGATAAACGAAATATTTATAGCTTTGTTAAAAATTTCTGAGAAATTAAAAATGCGCACATTAATAAAAGTATTCGACGGGTTTAACTATAAAATGGTAAAGCGAGAAAATGTTATCCGGTCGATTTTCAATGTGTAATAATTAATGGTGTTTTGCCATTAATAAACGAGCGATGGAGAAACAAAAATTGTCTCGAGAGTGTATAATATATTTAGTCCATTATAATATGCACTTTAATTTCATTTAAAACATCGAAAGATAAGAGAAAAGCACTCAGAAAGATCTGATATACTCTGTTAAAAAACAAAGAAAGTTCTATTATATCGTTATAAGGTTGTAATAGAAAATACACTATTGGATAACGGGTCCACTCATATATGTATACACAATGTTATCAGAATAATATTTTTGTCGATGTCAAGTGTTATAAAATAAATATTTAACGTTATTTTGTAAGAGTAACGCTGAAATAAAATGCAATTTATAACAATTTACACCGTTACATTGTCTCCCGTGTACTGCTATTTTATGAAGAAAAATATTACTATTATTGGCTGAATTTATGAATATGTACTATTATCACATATATACTACAGATATAATATGTATTAACTTTTTGTAATTAGTCTTATATAATGTGCAATAGTAAAAAAAGATTATATAAAAATATCTCTTTCTATAGTAATATATAAGGTGAAAGAATTAATATTATCAATCATTGAACAACAGTTTTTTAATAAAATTAAAATAGTTGATTACAAAAAATGATTTAGAAGTTGCACTGAGGTCTAAAGTGTTTTTGTAATTTATTTGCCTTAAATTGAAGCATAGTGCTGTATTTAGATTGTATTCTTTGCATATACTTAATATCTCTAACCTTTTTTACAACTTCTTCCTTCTTGGTATCTGTCCAGCCTAATGCCCTATACTGAGATAAAACTTTATGTAGTTTGTCTTTCTTTGATACATAAACTAGACTGTTAGGATTCAAATTTTGCTTGTAGTATTTCATCAGAGATCTGTGACCAATTATATTTCCAGATGGTAGTACCAGTTGAAAATCATTATCATCCAATTCTGGTATTATAACTTCTGCATCTGGATCTTCACTTGCTTCTGGATAACTTGTAGAGTAATCGTAAAATTCATTGTACTCAACCAATGCATCACCTTCATGCAACATCTTACAATGACCTTTATCTATCATGTGTGCTTTCGCTGCTTCTGCAGTATGGAAGGTCTTTCCTAAAAAAAAAAAAAATGTATTTTCAAATAGAATTTAAAAGGTTTTCAACTTGTTTGGTTAACAATTATTTAAAAATGCTGTACCTGTATCATTGCACCAAATACACATAAAGGCTAAATATATTTTTTCACCCAGGTATGTAATTAGTCCTTTCATATCTGTACAATATTCTGGATCAGGTATGAAAAATGAATGGGCCACAGTCATGTGTTTAATATTACGAAGGAAAGATTTACTATGATGATTGCAAAACAGACAGTCGTTGTTTTTCACTGGATTTTCAGTATCTTCTGCCCACTCATCTGAATCAACAGACTCAACATCTAAATCAATTTCCATATCATTCAACGACTGATTACTTTTTTTGTAAGAATTAGAGCTTCCCTCTTTTAATAAACTATTATGGGTCAGTATTTCATCTAATTGTTCATTTTTAGAATCCAAATTATCTTTGACCTTATCTTTATGCTTTTTAGAGAGTAAATGATTGTCATACTGATTTTTTGTACTGAAATGTTTCTTGCATGGTTTACAATTTATATGAGATGTACTATTTTCAAAGTCTTCTTTATTGCGTTGAGCTATTACTCTTTTTTGAAATTCTTCTACTGTGACAGGTGGAAAGTCTGCTACTTTTCTTTTAAGATTGTACCTATGCCAATCTGACTTATAGTGCTGTCTTTGTATTTCCAAGTCCCTAAAAGCCACCTGACAAGTGATACAGGTATAAGGAGAAGTCATCTTAAACCTTTTGTGAATTGCTTTTTCTAAAAAATGTAAAATTTTTATTATTATTTAAAAACTGTTTTAAAACGAAGAAATTTACGATATTTTTTTAAATAAGGTATTAATTTTAAACTATACATTAAAAAGAAATCAGGATTAATTTAATTCAAGATATACCTTAACGTTGGTGCAACTTTTAATTTATCTTTAATATCTTAGTGGTAAACCTGTGGCTGTGAATCATGTCGTGACAGGAAACACATGTGTCGTCGTCAATTCCTCCAGTGCTACAGAAATCTCAAGAAATCTTTCTTTACCAGAGTCGTTACAATTTAGAGGTTAGAATATGAAATTAAAAAATTCAAAAGCTCGTATCTTATCTTGGAGTCATATCAAAATTATAATCTGACACAAATTCTATAAAACTTTGAAAATTTTTAATGTATTTCTTCGACGTATTGAAATTAATTATTATTTTTTCATAATATTATAAGTCTCTAATTTGACTCATGGTAAGTGAAAAATAAATAAATCGATTAGGTCGATATACAGGTACGTAATAATTGTAAAAAAATAACGTAAAGTTTTCAATCAGGTAAAATATCCCTTCTACTAACTATGAAAAAATTTGATAAAAAGAAATTAATGCATTTAAATACCTAACAAATAAAATCGATGTTGAAAAAAATGAGTTGGTATAATGTTTAAGGAACTTTTGATATTTGACAAAGTGAGCGGAACGTGACTCTAAAAGTTCTAAATGATTTCTTCAATTACATGTTGAATAATTATGATAAAAAATAAAATATTTTTGATTGAAACTGAAAGAAAAGGGGAATGGTAAGGTAGGTATACAGCACTGTTCTCTTATAGAGGAGGGTGGAGTGGGGTTAGGCGCTAGAGGGGAGAGGCAGTTCTGCGGTTATATTCACACAGTAAGCAAGCAAGCAAAGTAACCATCAGTAACCATTCTGCAAGCCGGAACGTTTCAGAAGGACGTCGGAAAGTTACGCTCTCTCGATTAATAGAAATTGCGAGGAAGCTCAGCACTCGTTTGCAATCAAAGTTTGTCAGTGGACGAGGAAATAGTGTCAGAAAGAGGTAGTGACAAAACGCAAACGACAAACCAGTCGGACGTTCGATACTCGACTTTTGTAAGCGATAACAGTGCACGAAGCAAAGCGAGACACTGGTGTGCTCTTCAAGGAGCGACCCATCTGTCTCGACTCGATTTTTTCGTGAACAACAGTTCAATTTTCACGCTTGAAGGCGGCCGTCCACTAGGGCGATACCATTTTATATGACTTTTCTTCGACGTCAAGGTAAGTCCGATTTGCAGGTCATTCCTTCAACGAAACTTTCCTCGCTAGACATGAGTGCTAATTTTAGCGACCAGCCATTTTGGACACGAGACGTGCGCGATTCACGAGCTTCTTGTTTCTTCGGAAATGAGCGCTTTCCTCCCTCTCCTTCTCCTTATCCACCTCCTCCTCCTGCTCCTCTCCCCCTTTCCCATCGCTATCTACTATGTAACTATACGTATGTGCTCTCTTCCTCGTGTAATACTACCCTCCTCCCTCATCTCCCTTCTTACCAATCTTTTCCTCACTCCTATTATCTATCTCCCCTTTTAACTCTTCCTTCCTACATCTACACATCATTATTCTCCTACAAATTCTAACCAAGGTTCCGAATACGTTTTCACAGATTTTCAACGGATAGTCAAGTTAGTATTTATTAAAGTTACAGCCGCAAATGATATTATATATTAAATAGCTGTAAGTTAGATGACCTTAGGAATCTATGATGAAATGGTATACGACACGTAACTATTTTGTTAAAATGGCCGTTGAGGACACGTGTAACCTATTAGAGACCGGTAAAGCTTCCTTATCTTAATGCTAAACCATTTATGCAACTGTTTAACTTTTGTTGGTAGCATAATATTCTCATCGTGACACGGCCTTTTTCTTTACAAATATTTCAGTGAATCAGGTATCATTAGCATTATAACTATCATTATTTCTAAATTAGCTTCATGATGCACCGGTGAAACAATATAATTTTCAAATGGTTAGAAAATTGGATAGCATAATTCAGCTTTAGAACTTTTGAAAAATAATTGAAGCTTTTATAGGAAGACTACAAAGAATTTAATCTATTAACGAAACGTTTATAAACGTTAAGTGTTGAATTATTTTCCCATTTATCTGTAATGAAAGATGGCCTGCTTTGACCCTTAAGTATGCGTGCTGGTTCGATAGCGATGCAAAATAATACCTCTTAATCGGCAGTCAGTGGTTCTCAACAGTGTATTTTTATTAAGCAAGCGTATATCCATCGTGTTATACTGATTGGAATAGCCGTGGAACTTGTTTGAAATTGAAAAAGTATCGAGCTTGTACAGTTACATCGTCTCGTGCATTAATCTCATTTGATTAAAAGCGCACAGTAAAGGGGAGTAGTCTTCAATCTCGTATCTGCATTCGTAAACAATAGTAATTGGATATGAAATCAAAACGTACATAGTTATCCTTGCGAATACATTTGGACATCTGGGCCGTTCATTCATGATGCATAAAGTTTAGAGTACACAGTGAACGGTCAAAGTCCGTAGAATGGAATCAGTAACGGCGAGTCAAATACTCGCTTGCGAGTTGCCGGGATACGAGGATAGTGAAAGTATTTTTCAAACTGGCCTGCAACTAAATCCTGATATTAATCTAGTATTTGCTTGCAGTCACTTTCTCCGAATTTGCTACTACGAGTTGCTTTTAACAAGTGTGTCGGCCAGTTATAAAGCAAGCAGGCTGCGCGAGAATGAAAGTATTTATCCAGCATTGCGCCTTACGGTTAATTGGGTCATACTCACAGAAATGAGCCACGCCATGTTTTATTTTTGTCTTTGCCACTTTCGTCATATCATTTTTAATATATAAAGAGGTAGTAATCTAAACAATATTTTCAATATTGAAAATCCAAACTATTTATAAAATAGATCTTTCAATTTGATCTGTAAAATCGATTTGGCGCTTATAAATGAATATTGCAAACTCGCGCAATTGAGTATGCAAAAGTTAGTTCATCGCGAGGTCAGGTTATACAAGATTAACCATCATCGATGCCATGATGCTTTTTCTTGAAAGTCAATTTAAAATTCCAATGGAATGTTTAACGCGATACGAGGATTTTTCTTTCAATCCCTGTTCTACCCTATTGCTAATTCAAATCAATATAGTCCTTTTAGAAGCTGATATCAGTAATTCGATATCGCCGCCGATAACCAGCCAATGTCTTTCGATAGTTCGATCCTTTTCCAAACCGACGTAATGAATGTTTAGAATATTAGTCATCGAGTCTGACAGCTGTATTAATTTGCTTCTGGTTTCACAGTATCTCGTTATGCCGCATTCAAATTAACATGCAATACTTTTTTAACCCTGAAGTACATTTGAAAACAACTCTTTTTAATTATAAGAAACTTATTTTATCAAACACACGCGTGCAAAGTATAACAGGATTGGATGATACAAGCAAAGGTTTTTTTCGCTCTACAAGTTATTTCTCTAGCTAGGTTACACAAGACACGCTGCGGTGTGTGCTTCAAACTGTTAGAATTAATTTTTCTATTAGATTGCCCTTGCGATAGATTAATAGCATTGGAAATTGGGGAGGGGGGGGGGGCGAGGTGGTTACCGTATTGTACAATTTTATTAAATATCCTGTTTTCAGTTTCACACATATTATCAAAGACACTTCCAATATAGCCATCCTCTATATTTATCGTAAACATATATACATATATATATTTGATGTCTTATCGGCATCTATTTTATCGTCGAATTTTATGCTTGCACGCACGGAATGATTGTATATTGGGATCACGCATTGTAGATTTTCACGTAACCTCAACTTTACTCGCAGCTTATTTTCAATGATTCCTTTCATCATCATAATATATACCAGGCATAGCTCAATATGCTAACAATAAGTATCATTGACCAATAACGTTATGTTTCTCGCGAGCACGCTATTCAATTAGCGGTCAATATTATGTTTCAAGTGCAATTAGCTTGCGCGCACCTGTGCTTACCTTGAACCTTCGAGCACTCGTTCCGCATATACGAAGACGCGGTATTTCCAGCTACTGCAGCCAAATGAGATCGTCGAACTGCGCGTCACCAAACCAAGTCAAATTCTATCTGCGCATTTCAAATATTAAATTTCGCACACGTGTTTCAGTTGGTTAAAGCAAATTATTCGCCATCGATACACTTTTAGCCCAATATACGGATTCAAAGTATCGACTAAAGCACACATTTCTTCTATAATTGGAAAACCCCGAGTGTATTATAAGAGCCAAATGCTTTGTTTTATTATCTCGATAACTGGTTTAAAAACGAAACGTGATCGTTAAACAGTTATATCGTGTTTGCTACTGGAATTTAATCATTCTCATTAACTTAAGCACGTTATTTGTACTTGGAGTTTTGGAAATTTTATGCTCCTCTTATTGTTCCACAAGTGGAACAGCAAAAGTCGATGGCATCATTTGTTGACTTTCTCGCTTCCTATTAATAGCTCTGTAATTATACAGTTTACGTGGGATTTTAAGCTTGAATTACGATGGTGTGTGTACAAACACACGTACGCTGGTAAATTTGACGCAGTGACCGAGTTTGGGTACACCAACGTGTACATCTCGTTTCGTTTGTTCAATGATTTTCGCTAAAAAGTGAGCTCTTTGAAAAAAGGACCAAGGTTTAGCGAGGCAAAGATCAAAAGGCAGCTGTACCAATTGCGAGTAATGAGAACAACTTAGACTCTAGGTTTGCGAGGAAAAGTAAAGCGATATTTTCATATAGTCGTTCCTTCCTGTGGTTGGCCTGGCCTGGTCTAAGTTAACCGTCTACTCAGTATTTCTACAATAACATCGCATTAGAGAGCTACTAAGCAAAACATTCCATGTATACGTACACATAAACACGGTGGCAAATGCGCAGGAGAGTACTGAAAATAGTTTTCTCGGGGAAAATAATATTCCGCCCTAATTACATCTGCGCATAAATCACGGGTTTTTCTTTATCGACTTCCATACAAGAATAATTTATGTTTTGCAACCCGCGTTGCACGGTATCTACAGTTCAGGTTTCAACAATCGCGCCTCATGCGTAATGGAGAACCTATAGAGTCACTGTAATCATAATAAACGTAACAACGGACTCGCATCGCTCACAATTTGTTATATAAACATCGCACGCAATTATTACAGGATTTCCCCCGCGGTGTTTCCGTTCTGTTCTCGGCCTACCATTGCGTTGATTTCATTTAACTTTCAATCCTTCGTTCCAAGTCTCGTGCAGCTAGAATTCGAAAGGATGGCAGCTTTTTGCAAAGATTGAGCGTGCAAACAACAGTATTCTCAATAGGATGACATTTGACACGGCGAGATTGAAAAAAATTGTAAACAAGGTAGTTTGGCACGGAGATGCAATAATTCCAAGTATTGATTTTAACAAATCGACTGAAGGAGAACAAAAGAGAAAAGGGATGAAATTGGCAAGAGGTTGAAAAAAAAGGTAAAGAGAAAAAAGAGGTTAGAAGAAATATCAAGCCGAGTTGACTCGTGCAGGAGAAGGAGTAAAGTATGTTTCTCTATAGAGGAACGAGGGTGTAAACGATGATCAATTGGATGAAGTTCGATATTGCAAGGCCGAAGGGATGTGTAAAGTAGATGGTGGATCAACTCGGATATCTGATGATATTCGAGCTTAAAACGTATTAATTTCAAACATATCTGTAAACAGTTGGAGTGGGGGGGGGGGGGGGGGGTGGAGGATGACTGGAGAAGAAAGTTGAAAAGGAGGAAGAGATTGCTCGGAGAAAAGGTTGCAGGCCGAGTTGGCTCGTGGTTCTCCGTTCTCGGGGCTGATCGTAGGGAAGAGTCCGATCAATAAACGTGGCGTGTCTCGTAGGGGAAACGCCTGCGCGGCTTGTACGCGCACTCACCGGGCCTTTGGCAAGCGCATGCAAGCAAGCAAGTAGCAGCAGCAGCAGCAGCAGGCCGATCCGGGAGCCACAATCCGTGACCACGACGTACCACGACGACTCAGTACGGAGCAAATTCGTCCTCGACGCGACAGTCTCAAGCGCTTTTCTCGCTAACAGCCGGTGTAGACGGTGTAGACGGTGCAGTTCGCCAGTTTCGCGTGACTTCTATCGCCAACGCTTTCTCTCTTACTCCTCCGCACGCACCTTCTCTACACTCTCCGTGCGCTTAATTTAATCGCCAAACTTAATCTTTCTTACACCTTTTTCATTCCTTCTCTTTATCTAACTTTATCTCTCTCTCTCTCTCTCTCTCTCTCTCTGTCCCTTTCCTTCCTTTCTCTCTTCTCTCTCTCTATCTTTCTTCTCTCTCTTTCTCTCTCTCTCTCTGTCTCTGTCTCTCTGTTTCTTTCTATCCATTTCTCTCTTTCTATCCCCCCTCTCTCCCTCGACATTAATTCATCGAAGAAAAGGTTTACTGCCTGACTCTTGAAGAAATCGCCAGCCAAAATTGCAATCACGACTTATGCGTCTACATCGAGCAGGTAAACCTCCAATGTGGACTCGATTCTCAAAGCTTCTCATCCTGCATCTTGAATATTTCCTCTCTATTTCCGCTATCATCCCTAAAGAGCTTTTCCATCAGCAGGGAGCTTACCCGTTTATCCAATATTCCTTCTCTCGTTTCTCTCCCCTCTCGATCTGGATCAGTGAAAGCTTCTTTCAATATTGCCAGACTCTGCCCTAAGAATACATAGCATGTATAGAAAAGCAAAATGACGGTGACCTTTGGGCCGTGCGTACCCAGACGAGGATGTCTGCGTTTTTCACGCTTTTCACACGCTTTTCCCCTCGAATGGCGGAAAATTCTATTTTCGAGCACGGTACTTTCATGCTAAGCTCTTGCTTCCGCGCTGAACGATGAAAATGGCCAGCTCGCGAGAACGCAGAGAGCAGCTTTATTCGTTAGTCCATATACGTCTCAAGTAATATCGCGTTACGTTAAGAAACGTGCTGTGAGACTTTTATTCTGTCGGACGATATTTCTCAATCGACAAAAATGGGAGAGGCCTCGAGGAATTGAAATTATGTATAAGCAAGAAGTTTCGTTTCTGGTATGCTTTATTTATGCAATTCGCAACGTGCCTAATGAACGACCTTTGAGATATTTACCGCACGGAAGGGTGCTGCAACGATTCTCTCCCAAATTTCCAAAGAAAGTTCAAGTGCTTTTGGGCTTGTATACTCGTACCTAACCTCATCCCCCGCAATGACGTCATTGGCGCAGACATTTTCAGAAGAACGACTTAAATAACAAGCGATAACCGAATACGAGTTATTGTTTCACGTTGAAATTTCTGGTACTGCAGTGCACAATAATTTTATCGTACAACTGTAATCCGGGGCTACTCCCACGCGTGCGCTCGTAAATCTTTGATATTTGTTATTAGGGGAGAAGGAGTAGTGGTGATTGAATGGAAGTTTTGCGTTCTGCCGATGAGTTTACGCGAGAGACACTTTAATCCACGTTGAAATCTTAATCTTTCCTTCGTAGACAGCTCTCCGAGAGTAGGAAATTGGGGGAATTGTCGGTGGATTGCTTAGAAAATGGCAGTTAGCCGATTGTCGTCGTCGTGATTGCGGTCGTTGCGGTAACTCGCTGTGAGTTAGGAAGAGCACGCTTCGTACCGAGGAGCTTCTAAAAGGAGTCATGAAAAACAAAGGAAAAAAAACCCTGCAAGTTGGAATAGCATCAGCGGTAACTTTTTATATTGATTTATGTTAATTGTTGGCAGCGAGTAACGAGATGCGGAAAAATTATTCGATGGAATATTTTGGTAGCGATGAATGCTAGAAGTAGTCGATTCGTGGTACAACGACTCGAGCGTGATATTAGGTGACGAATTGTGAGCAACTCGATCGTGCTTCGAGAACATTTTTATCGCGTCGTTTCGATCGGAAGTTTGTGCTCTGGCGACTGATAAGCTGAAGGGGGGGGGGGGGGTGTGGGAATAAATAATTGCGGAGGGGGCTGTGCAGGTCGTGGAAACGGATAATAGCTGCGATCTTCTAGAACCTTCCTTCAGGGATAGAGTATTTATTCCTATCGCGTTCTTCCAACCAACAAGAAGTAGTACACCTCTACGTACACCCCTACACTCCACTGCAACGCGCTTTCCATTGAAACCAATTAAATTTTCATACATCGGCACTGAGCTCTTTTCTCTCCACTTTTAAACATTTTCTCCACACGGAGAATTTTCATTTTCCGTGCAAGGCCAAATTATTTGTTGATTAAAGGAGCTAATTTTACACGTACAATTTACAAGCATTATGTAGACTTAATTACACTTTTTCATTCAAATTTACATGAAGAAAGGTCACGAGTATAGGAGAAACTGATTCATTCGTAAAGTTCTTCGTCGTTCCATAATCTATTTTTCAATACGTGTGCAATAATAAGCGCTTGTGTATTGTGTTTATATGATAAATTATTCGATATCGCGGCCTAAGATACGATAAACTTAATATTATCGATCGTTAAATGACCAGCTTCAAGTTTATAACTCATGTCAAAGTTTTAAGGTTATGCATAGAAATGTGTTGAGGCAAAATCGTACAAGCAACGTTTGTCAACTGTCGAGTATTATTTGTCATCTTCCAATTTTTCAGTTTCCTCGAGTGTCTTTAATTGCTACTCCTTCTCTATTCCATCTTGATTTCACGCATTCGGTTTCATCAGAGTCTAAGAATGATGGCGATATGGCCAATTTCGCCTGAAAATTATTTGCATGATCGTTAAAAAGAAGAAGCAAAACAAACATTTTTAACGTATACTTGAAACTCTTGTCCTACAAAAATCTTCCAATGCGCACTAGTAAAAAGAGTAAAATAAGATTTAAAAGCAATGGCAAGTAAGACGCCAATCGAAATTATATCTGTTGATTATAATATCCAATGAATCACTGGACTGGATCGATTCTATAGCGGAGTGTCTATGAACAATACCAACTGGTTTCTCGATCATGAGGTTTTCGGATGGAAGAAGAAGCTCGAAAGAACACATGGTGTTTATTCACGTCGTATTTCGCGAAATATCATAGAAAATTCATCCCCTATGTAGCACTCTAAATTTGTCGGTGTTGTAACCCAGGTTTCAGAATCTCTATAATTATTATAGTTCATAGAGCTCCATACGAGTAATCGATGATGTGAGATTGAGGGGCGGAAAATAAGAGTATTTTAAGTAAGAACTTATTCTCTAGACTAATGGATTTTCATTGTGCTTGCAGAAACATCCAGGATATCATCCAGAGGGAAAGGAACGGTGTACAGCAAAGGCGGCGGTAGTAGGACATTGTCCAAGAGTATAAAAAACGGCAGCATTATATCGCTTAATCGAAGAAATCCTTTAGCACGAGGAAACTCGAGACTACCGTTCATACAGGCCTGGTCTCCAGGATTTCTTAAGAGCACAAGCAACGGTCAGGCAGCGTGTATGATCATTGAAAACTACCCCCCTCTGCCCACCAGATCGAGGCACAATCTACATCAAGATACCACCCAACGATTTTTGAACCATCTGGTCCTGCCAAAACACAGGACCACAAAATTTTCCAGGTTTCTGTATAATTTTTCTTTCTTCTGTAAATATGAAGACATTGATTAAACTCTTTCGGCAATGTGACTAATTTGGATGTTCCTTTTTGTAGTAATAGGCATCGGAAGCTACAGCCGTTCAGAGAAACGTGACTGTCGTTAGTGGGTAGTGCGGCATACCTCACCGCGGACAACGAAGACCACCCTGACTCGACACGTTGCGAGCTACCACCGGGTAGCCATTGCCTGGCACCGTCGTCACGCAGCATTCAAACTGCCGCGCAAAAGTGTGGAAAGAAGGTCGAGAAGAACGCGGACGAAGACGTTACCTACTTGAATTGAAGAAACGGATAAGAACCTGGATCGAGCTTTGAAAAACGCCAAAAATTGGACACGTCTACACTTTTGCGTTTTACCAACAATTCACAACGACGTCACAACGCCAGAAATTGTTATCACTCGGAAGGGTCTGTAAGCTTGCAAGAAGTAAGAGACGAAAAATCTTGTCATCATGGCGACCTTGAACGTTAACCGCAATGTTAGCGATGCTTTTTATCGCTACAAGATGCCTAGAATCCAGGCTAAAGTTGAGGGTAAAGGCAATGGTATAAAAACCGTCATTGTCAACATGGCCGATGTTGCTAAAGCCATTGGAAGACCGGCTACTTATCCAACCAAGTACTTTGGCTGCGAGCTTGGAGCACAAACACAATTCGACTTTAAGAATGAAAGATTTATCGTTAATGGCTCTCACGATGCCACTAAATTACAAGATCTTCTTGATGGATTCATTAGGAAATATGTTTTGTGTCCAGCTTGTGACAACCCTGAAACGGAACTAATGGTCAGCGCTAAGAAGGGAACCATCTCGCAAGGATGCAAAGCATGTGGTCATCATGGATTGCTTGAGAGCAATCACAAGTTAAATACGTATATCTTGAAAAATCCACCAAGCGCTAATCCCGCCGTTCAGGGCAGCTCGCTTACTGAAGGAAAACGTGCGAAGCGTTCGAAGAAGGCTAATGGTGACACCTCAACCAATGGTGATCGCTCTGGTTCTCCGGAAAATGACACTAGCACCACTGACATTGTGGTAGAAGCCCCTAAAAAGATCGCTGATGACGAGGATGATGACGATAAATGGGCGGTCGACGTGTCGGAAGAAGCAGTAAGAGCGAGACTTCAAGACTTGACTGATGGAGCTAAGGGTATGACCATGAGTGATGATCTCGATAAGACTGAAAAAGAGCGCATGGATATGTTCTATAAACTAGTAAAATGCCGCCGCGATGCTGGGCAGTTAGACAACCATAAAGAATTGGTAGCTGAAGCTGAACGTTTGGAAATTAAAACAAAAGCTCCATTGATCTTAGCAGAGCTTCTTTTCGATCAAGGAATAGCAGCTCAGACCAAGAAACATCGTGTATTATTGCTACGCTTTACTCATGATGATATCAAGGCACAGAAATATCTGTTAAGAGGAATTGAGCAGGTGATAGCTCTCCACAAAGATGCTCTGATGCCGAAAGTCCCTGGCATTTTAAAGGTCGGTATAAAAATATATTTTCCACCTATTTCTTCATATATTCCAACTTCAATCATGCAACTACATTTTAGCTGTTCTACGATAATGATATTCTTGAAGAGAAAGCCTTAATGGAATGGTCGAGTAAAGTGAGCAAGAAAAACATTTCAAAAGATCTATCTCAAGAAATTCACGACAAAGCTGCACCGTTTCTAACTTGGTTGAGAGAAGCAGAGGAAGAGGAGTCTGATTCTGATGATGAAGATGACGATTTAGAAGTAAGTTTGAGATTAATAAGACGTAATGTCGATAATTCAGATTATATACAGAGATTTCCAGAATGATGGCTAAGCTGGAAATCGAATTGGAGAATTGATTCTGAGAAACAAACACAAATTTTTAACGTTGTAAATATCTTTCGAGTTACATAATCGATATGTTTAGTCTAAGAGTCTATATAAATTGTTGTGTGCTTTAGTTAGTATTATAAGAGTTTTTTTGTTGATATGATAATAACGATACAAATGTGATAACTTTTTTCCATATTGCTAATATTTTTCAAGTAGCACAAGAATTCGTGTAGATGTAAATACGTTAGATCGTAGCTTAGAAAATGAATTAGCTTGTTAAATATAAACAAGAAGAAGAATACTGTAGAATAGTTTTTTGTGAATATCATAATAGGCAATAAAAAACTAATAATACAATTTTCTTGTATTATTGATATTTGCCGATTTACATAGCATGTTTTCAGACTACAAACAATGTAACGTAACTCGATAAATATAAAAAAAACGAAAAAAATTAGAGTTGTATCTTGCCTGTTATCGTATATACAGGAAACTCCTCCGCCCTATCATTGTTGATATTGTTTATTTTTAAAAATCACATAATTAATTTTATAGGATACCGAGTTAACGAAGTTGACTCAAAAAAAATTCCTATGCAACTTGAAAAATATTAGCAGTAAAAGAATTATTCAATCTTTCCAATTATTATCATCATATTTAAAGAAAACTTATAATTTTGTTCTAGTGTTATTAACATTTATCTAGCTTCAAAATAATTTATTAGACTCTTGGATTAAATATATTGTTATGTAACTCTGAAAAAATTGTATAAACATTTTCTTCTAAAGATCGGGTCTTATGTCTAAGATTTCCGGCATGTCCAACAATTTTGAGATATCCTATATTCGAGAAATAATTAACAGAACTTACATTATTTTATTTTTCAGATTGAGTACGATGATAGAGCCAAGCAGCCGCTTAAACAGCAAAAACAAGCACCACCAACACAAAAGCCTGTAGCTAATGATTCCGATGATGGAGATGATTTCGATATTGATGCCATTTAGACAAAAAAATATGCTCAGTGGACGGATATAAAACATGCGAAGAATATATCTAACTACTTTTTTCTCATACGATACATTGAGTCGCATACAAATGCCCACTGCAATTTACATGTAGAATTTTCCTTATTTTAGATCAAACAGATTATGCCATTTTATATTTAAAATTTTAACTTTTTCTAAGTTTAGTCATTTTTATCTGTACAGTGATTGTTTTTTAACAGTGCATTAATTATTGATCTTATCTTTTATTTTTCTCATTACCACTGAAAAACATTGTTACACTTTGGATTTTATCCTGATATGAATTTCTTTCAGTTAAAGAATATTGTAATAATGATATTCGACTGTTACGTGAAGTTGATCTGCTAAATGCGTTCTCGATTGTATCTATTAATTATTCTGATAACAGCTATACAAATAAATATGGTTTATCGCAATTATAAATGATTACAAGATTCTTTTTTTTTCCAAATCGTCCTCGGAAAATTATAATTTTACATTAAACATTTCTAGTCCTTAGGTTTGTTTTTAGTCAAACATGGAATTATGTTAGTTTGACTATGAAGTACGAAGTACCTGTAATTGTTCCATCCAGGTACTAAGTACGCAGTGCGTACATACACAGTGCGAAATTGAATCGTGTGTGGTTTCAACTATAGTGTAGTATATCATTTTCCATGTTAAATTACAGAGTGAAGCTAGCCGAACCACGCACGATTAAATTTCCCACTGAGTACTGGGCGCGTTCACGGACTCAACGGAGCTGTCAGCGCTACTACGGCTCGAATTTATAAACCAAACTAAGCTCAAATCTCAGCTTAGCAATTTCATAAGACGAAGATCGAGCTTAGCATTGTATGGAAGGTTAAAGTGAGACAATTGATCTTAGCTAAGACCGTGCTAAGCTTAAGTTTCCTTTATAAATTTAAGCCTACGCATATTTTTCAGTTAATTTTGTATCCGCAGTAGTCTATAGTGCCGAATAGCACTAACACCGTTTCCATGAACGCATCTAGTCATCTACTGCTAGACGCTAAAGTGCTAAGTGGCGATTCTAACCGTCAGTTTTAGCGGGACGGCTACACTTTTCCACCTATGATAGAGACTTTCTATCTACAGGGTTGACAGCACTGAGAGCACAAAGAAACTTATTCAAGATTAGGATCCATTCCACTGTATATTAAGAAATTGTTCGATTTAAAATTGAAAAAAGTTCAAATTCACAACATAAACACAAAAAACGCACTATGTACTGAAAGTATTTACAATTTTTCAAGTTATTCCACTGTATTTTATTGCATTATTTTATTATAAATTGAAGAAAGCTCAAATTCACATACATAAACACAACACACGTACTAGGTACTGACGGTATTTACAATTTTTAAAGTTATTCCACTGTATTTTATGAGATTATTTAATTATAAGTTGATGAAAGCACGTATTGACAGCACAAACACAGCAAACGCACTACAATCTGACAATATTCATGACTTTTTGAGTTTATTGTAATGTATTTAGACAAATTATTTGATCAAAAATTGAGAAAAGCACGAATTCACATCACAAACAAATCACACGCACTAGGCACTGATGTTTTTCACGAGTTATGAACTTATTTCACTGTTTCTTGAGATATTATTTGATTTAAAAATGAGAAGAGCACGTATTGACAGCGTAAGAACGGCTAGCGCACCAGGCATTGACGTTTTTCACGAATTTTTAACTCTTTTCACTGTATTTTGGGATAATTTTTTATTCTGAATGGAGAGAAGCAATTCGGATTTGAGCGAGCAGGTTCAGTTCAGTTTTCGGATTTGAGCGCGAGCAGGTTCGACCCTCTCCCCACCACCGCCCGACCGCTTTCCGCCATGTTTATTATTGTTTTCCGAATTGACCGCCTCGACGGGCCTTTCGAATTTTCCTTAAGGCGACCGGGACCGACCGGGCCTCTCACTTTTCTCACTTTTCACGCGCCCCGGTGCACTTTCCACGCTTTTCTTCAACAAATTCACCGAAATTCGTGTTTCTCTCCATTCAGAATCCAAAATTATCCCAAAATACAGTGAAAAGAGTGAATAATTCGTTATAAAACGTCAGTGCCTGGTGCGCGTGCTGTGCTTACGCTGTCAATACGTGCTCTTCTCATTTTTAAATCAAATAATATCTCAAGAAACAGTGAAATAAGTTCATAACTCGTGAAAAACATCAGTGCCTAGTGCGTGTGATTTGTTTGTGATGTGAATTCGTGCTTTTCTCAATTTTTGATCAAATAATTTGTCTAAATACATTATAATAAACTCAAAAGTCATGAATATTGTCAGATTGTAGTGCGTGTGCTGTGTTTGTGCTGTCAATACGTGCTTTCATCAATTTATAATTAAATAATCTCATAAAATACAGTGGAATAACTTTAAAAATTGTAAATATCGTCAGTACCTAGTGCGTGTGTTGTGTTTATGTTGTGAATTTGAACTTTCTTCTGTTTATAATTAAATAATGTAATAAAATACAGTGGAATAACTTTAAAAATTGTAAATACTGTCAGTACCTAGTGCGTGTGTTGTGTTTATGTTGTGAATTTGAGCTTTCTTCAATTTATAATTAAATAATGCAATAAAATACAGTGGAATAACTTTAAAAATTGTAAATACTGTCAGTACCTAGTGCGTGTGTTGTGTTTATGTTGTGAATTTGAGCTTACTTCAATTTATAATTAAATAATACAATAAAATACAGTGGAATCACTTTAAAAATTGTAAATACTGTCAATACCTAATGCGTGTGTTCTGTTTATTTTGTGAATTTGAACTTTCTTTAATTTATAATTGAATAATATCTTATAATACAGTGGATTAACATCGAAAGTCGTAAATACTGTCAATGCCTAGTGCGCGTGCTGTGCTTGTGTTATAAAATCGTGCCTTTCTCAATTTTTCACTAAATAATTTTTCAAAATACACTGTGAAAAACTTAAAAGTTGTAAATATTGTTAGTGCCTAACGCGTATGCTGTGTTTAAATTGTGAATTTAAACTTTTCTCAATTTATAATTGAACAATTTCTTAAAATACAGTAGAATGAATCCTATCTTGTAACACTCTTTATGCTCTCAGTGTTATCAATCGTGTAGACAAAAAGTCCCTATAATGGGTGGTGAAGTGTGTCGCCATCCCCCCCAACCATCGTCCAACCGTCCATCCCCTCTGCTCAGTGCTCACCAGTGCTCACTCAGCAACTCAACTCAGCTCACTACGCTCCGACGGCTGGCGACGGCTCCGGCTGACGCTCGCTGCCTCGCTGCAGAACCTAACCTGTCGGCTACTAGTGCTACTACTGCAGCAGCAGTAGTAGCCGACAGGTTAGGTTATGGTAAGGTTAGGTTTTTACTGCTAGACAACAATGCTACGCCACGCCGGCTTGTGATATTAAAATAAGTGCTTTTCAGCTAAAATACATTTAAGTAATTCCATATAGATGTTTGCTAAGTACGTATATATACCCCTCACACTCAGCTTTTTCGGTATAAGAGCGCTAATTCTGGCATAATTGACGCCAACTACCTACCTTGCGTATCTACGGAATTTCACTTGCTCTTGAGGGGCTTGGTTGGACTGTAATTAATACTTTATTAGTGTTTAAAGTATTCAGTGATTCATTATCCTTTTTATTTTGTTGAAAATTTTAGATAAAAACAGTTTATTTTATTTGAAGTAGCTTTTATTTAGTAATGCCATCAACAGCAAGAAATGGCAGTTTATGCTGTGTACTCGGTTGTCAGAATAACTCAAAGAATTTTCGAAGGACAAAATTTTATCGATTCCCTGCAGTAAAGTATAAATTGGAACAAACAGATAAGTGGACCTATGCTATAAAATGAATGAAAAGTAAGTACGTTTTCATTGTGAATTGTTCTGAAAAACAAACGAAATTTGTACATTTCATTTTAACTGTAATTATATGTCCTAACATAAAATATAAGTAACATAAACTTTTACCTTAATATAACGTAGTAAGCGTTATTTACTGCAGCCCTGATGGATCTTTGTGGCAACTGTTACCTTTGTCAAGGTTATGTAATAGACATTTTATTTGGAATCAAAAATCTGATTAGCCCTTGAGTCCAAGTTTATACTCACAATATTTCCACATGTTTGTGAAAGGAATATATTTTCATATAGTATTACAATAAGGTAAGATTATAAATTTCTTCTAACAAATTTTCTTATTCCTTGGCATTAGCAAACAGTATTTATTATTTTCCTTAAAAATGATGATATTTTATAGGACCAAATGAATAGTAGACCAAACAGCAGTCAAATACGAGTTAACAAAATGTATAGCAAAAAGCAGCGAAAATGTGATAAAAAATTTTTCAAAACATAATTGACATTAATTCCTGGGATATAGATTATAAAAATCTGAAACCAACAGTCAGACATAAATCATCTCAGTGTAATTTCATAGAAGAAAATAATGAGAGTTGCAAGGTATTCATCTGTAATCGAATACAAGATTGTGATATTTGTGAAGCTGAAACTTAAGTTTATATTCCTGTGTTCAATTCCATCATTTCTTTCAATAAGAAAAAACATTATAAACGGAGAGATAGTAATGATTTAACTCCTGCCAGTGCAAATGTTGATGTACATAGACTTTTAATATATGAAATTTCCATAAAATTAAATACTCTAAAATATTTTATTGTTTTAAATGAGAGGCATTATAATTGTCCAAAAACAAGTAAAGCAAAAATTTTTCAACTCTTTTTGTTAAGAAATTGTTCTATCTATAATTATCATTGATGAAAAGGTTTGAAAAAATCTTATAGACTACATTTTTCGAATGAGAAATAGCAGCTCTTTACGATTTACAAAGATCGAAAAAATCGAATGTTTCAAAATTATTTTATTTTATAAAATGGCTGCTTAAACTCTTTTTCTTTGAGTATTCTTAAATTTAGATGATTTCCACTCTTTAGTGTATCCTTCACACCAAAAAGTGAAGCTAAGCATTGATCCATATTAGAGCACTTATGCGCACGAACACCATTCATTCACTAATGTTCTATATTCTAATCTATAAATATTTTATGCATAAAAGATAAAAGAATACTAGTATGCGAATTGAATTCTTTCGTGCCCCATTGTTCCAGTCTAGATTCACTCTAAAAATTTATTATTTATTTTTATTTTGAATGTATAATATAACTGGAGATAATGAATTAATAGAAAAATGTTTTTTCACCAGTTTCGTAATCTTATTATACGCCCATCAGATAAATTGACTCAGACCATGTACATAAAATGTTTAACTTTGTAATTAGAAGAGATAGCAATTTTTAATACAAGACCTTTTTGAAGCGTCTTTTAATTTGCATTCAGAAAGGTGTTGTAGCAAAAATTGCTAACTGTTTTAGTTACGAAATTAAACAGTATTTTATATCCATAGCCTAAGTAATTTCACCTAACGGACCCGTACGGCGTATATAATAACTTACCTGATAAACTGATTAAACTATCCTAATTTGGCATTTCTCCAACAACTTTATCGATAGAGCAGAAATAATGCTTATTTTAGAAAACTTTAAAGAATGAATATAAAATGTTGTTTTAAGAGCACGAAACCATTTCTCCCTCCCGTACGCATCTTTCTCGTTACTTTGAATAATAAAGGAGCTCTTGTTTGTTTTTTAGATATTAAATAATATTAAAGTAAATAGAGCTACATGAAAGAAAGTTTGCATGCTGTAGTATTGGGTAGTAGCTACTACTACTCCGCTACTACTAGAGCTACATCGTTACCGACAAGTTTCCCCGGAAACTGGTGCCATCTACACATACAGTTGTGAATTCATGAAGAACTAACAGTTATCTATAATTTCTTTTAATGTCGCAAAAAATGTTGATTTGAATATTTTTTATTATCTAAAAATACTAATATAATTATAATTTATAGTAGAAGTAATAGTTATTAATATATACATATAATTAAATGGTGTATAATATATTATAAATTGCGTAATAATATTGTACAATTAACTAATTTCAAAAATTACTATTACTTTATAAAGTTGAAAAGAAAACTTAAATTATAACATATTTTGCATTTATTTTGATCGAAAAATAATAAGTCAAATATTCGAAGAAAGTTCCAGCAGGTATCGCAATCTGGTGGAATGATGGGAAACTGTGTATAGAGCGTCAGAGCAATGGCGTAGGCGGCGATTCATGTGATAAATTAATTTTTATTACTTCGTGGGTGGCGGCTCTTTCTATTGGTTGTTGATCGGACCGCCTCCCACTTTCCACAATCATATTCTATCCACGTTTAATCCACTCAACGACCTTTTTACAATTGATGAGCTGCGTACAGTTATAACAAGATTAAATATTAGAATAAATTTAAAAATACTGTGTAAATATTGAAATCTTCTTAAAACATTATTAAAAATCTTTGAAACATTTGTAATACTTAATAAATATTTTTTCTGAACAATGAAAATGCAACATTAATGCTTGAAAAATTAAATATTTAAAGTGATACAACTTTGTATATTTAGAAGTTTTGGTATTACAATAAGGGAGTATTATGCAGGCATTGAAGTCTCTCATATTTACTAAGATACTGGCATTGAGATCTCCTTTTTTGGGCTAATCATTGATCGAAGTCAAACGGGTGTTTTAAAAATGCTTATGTCACGGGGAAATATAAATTGTTATTTTGGTCTTAGCTGTTTTTATTAAGACAACCGAGATGGATGCAAAGTGTACGTGATAGATTATGCGATTGACCTGCTATAAGTAATGCGCAGTGTACAGGAGTGTGCAAATAAAATTGTAACAGAGAGGGCATTAAGAGAGGAGTCATTAATGGGAGAGAAGATGATGGTTGAAATACTTCGCAAAATAGGCGTCTCGATCTTGTCCTACATAATGGGCATTAATCCGAAAACCTACAATAACGCTAAAATAGTGATAAGGTGAAATCATTTTGTAAAATTTTATTCGCAAAAGATTATTTTATTTTATCTATTTTTTACAACATAATGCACTGGTCTTACATTATTTATTCAACAATACTGATTCCATAAACTTGTTGAAAAGCTTTCTATTACTTATAATTCATTGGTTCTACAAAATAACGTCATATATTTTCTGATGCTGACCTTATTTTCAATTTTGAGATAGTTTCACGCAAAGTTTGATATAATATGCTTGTCTAACTTACAAAGTGATACATCGCGGGAAATTGTTTCGCGTGTGGTTCTGCTAACTTCATTCTAGGTCTTCTCAGCAAAAACTATACCACAGTATGAGACGAAAAGAACGATTGAAGAATTTCTCAGATTGTCATCTACCAAAAGATGCGTTATTTATGCTAACCGAGGTAATTATTTCTTTACGTGCATGCTCTGGGTTTCAGTGACGTACCCTAACTTCTAAGAAGATTAGCCAGGAATGTGATTACACGAAAGCAAAATCGGAGAGTTTCCAAGTCGTTGGACAGCGGTTCTATTGCCGCACTATTGTAGGAAGGGGATGAGCATAAGTATACTGTTGGGAGCGAGTAAAGAGAAGGATTTGAAGGGTGGGAGTAGGCGGATTGAGGAAGGGAAGAAAGAGGAGGTGGCAGAGAGCGGTTTGAGGTGGAATGAGAGAATAAGGAGGGAGACGGAGGAAAGGTGAGTACGAAAAAAAGGTGGTTTGAAGTAAAAAGGAGAGGCGATTGGAGGAGGTTCACACGGGGGAGACGAAAAGTAAGAGGAAATCTTGATGTAGGAGAATATAGAGGAGAGAAGAGTGGAGAAGCGAAATATGAAACGAAGCGATGCCGAAGATCTGGCGGGAGAAAAGGAAGGGTGAGGGGGGGGGGTGGTCTCGAATAGAGGAGATGCGTGAGTAGATAAAGGAAGGTGCTTGGTGCGAAAAGGATGAGAGTAATGCTGGTGAGGGAAGGGAGGTGGAGGTGAAAGAGGTGGTGGATAGGTAAGAGGGGGGAGGGAGGTCTTCTCTCTCTTAGGCGAGATAAGGACGGGGCGGACAAACGGACTGATGAAGGCAGCTCAAGGTAGGGGATATTCAGTCTTACGGCCACGTGCTACACGAGCGCACGCCCCGAGCCGGCCGGTGGTCCAGCCACGACTCGTTTTTGTCCTCGTCCTCCTCTTCTTCTCCCTTTTCTTCTTCCTCCTCCTCCTCTTCCTGCACTTCTTTTTCTTCCCTGTCCCCGTTTTGTACCGCTCCTGATTCTCGTGCGTTTAATCTCGCTCTCTCTCTCTCTCTCTCTCTCTCTCTCTCTCTGTGGGTTCCTTATATCACCCGTTCCATCCCCTCCTTTCCCCCCGGCTCCTCTTCCCTCTCCAATCGCTCTATTTATCCTCTTCTTTTCAATCCCCATCTACCTATGCCAGTCTACCGTGTCCTAGGACAGCGTCAATAACCACGTGGTTACTCTCGATGTGACGTACGCAGAGGCCTCCGCTTCACAGGAGCCGCACGTGTCTTCTTTATTTTTTGCCTCATCGTCCTTTTTATCATCGGACGGTGACACGGTACCAGTGTTACTTCAGTAGACTTTGTGGTTTTTCAATCGCTGTCAATTCGTAGCTACATGGCCAACATTCAGTGATTTCAAGTTACGATGTGCGATTTTGAGGATAATTTCTAACATAATGGTGTAACTTTAGATTATTGCTAACCTACAATTACGATAATCAGAGTTTAAGACGTGGGTGATGCAATCGAGGTAAACGGATGATAGTTTTGTAATCAGTGAAGTCAGTGCTTTTTAGTTTGCTGCTCTTGCTTTAATTCTTCTTCCGTTTTGCTTCATTTGTGCAACGATAAGCTTATTGTGTCTGAATCAGTAGAAAAGGTTTTGCGTCGTATATAAGCAGACTACTGGAACTACTTAACAAGAGGAATCAAGAGAACTCTTTGGATATTGGAATGTTTGAACGGCACGAAAGTGGAAAAATTTAATTTCATCCATTACCACTTCATTAAAGGTGTGCACAGTATTACTCTTAAGATTTTTCTTTTCATTGAGACACGCATATATAGCATATTCTACTTTAAGAAAATTATATAGAAAGAATAATCATTGTTGTATAGAATAATGTATCCTACAACTTGATGTGTAAGTAGGTAGTGCAACTTATACAATTTTTTTATAATAGATAGACTACCGTATCTCGTGGTGATTCGGGGAATTTTTCAAAATTTGGTATGAAGAAATACTGAAAGACCAAATTTAGTTTTTAACAGTACAATAGAAACATTAGGGTGAAATGAGAATGGTAAAAGTTTAAAACGATATGATAAACGCTTTTTCGTTGCATAAATTTTGACGATTTATCAATATAAGCCAGGTATTGATATATTTGGTGATTTGCAATGAGACAGGGCTGTTAAAAAGACTGATTTTTGGGCTCTGAAACGATTAATTTGTTAGACAAACTGTCATTCGTGATATCATAATCGATAGGCTTTCGGGACGAACGGCTCATTTAAATTGCAACGCCGAAGGATCTGACCATTGATTGGACTCTTGGACCAACATATGGCAGGAACGCGTTGCTAACCCGAGAGACTCGCACAAAATAATTATTCTCCATACATTCGTGCGTGTATTAATAGTTCAATTTGAGAAAAAAATGACGGATAATGTCCATTTCATCAATCGATACATCAGGCATTTTGTGATTTATTGGAATTTTGGTCTGAAACGATGATGAATAGCATTCGTCAAGTTTTTGTTCTTTGCATATCGTGCATACTGACGTTAATTAATTACTATATCAGGAATAAAATATGAAAATTTATGAAAAAGAAATGCGAAGCAATAATGGGGTGGGGGCCATTATAGTGGCGCCATCGTTCATCTTGTTTTTACGAAACAATGATTATATTAAATCAACAGTATAGAGAATGTTTCTGTTACGTCTGATCACGATTTGCACACGCAATTATTTGTTAATTATAAATCCGAAATTTATTAATGAATTTTTTGTCGTATTTATTTTTGTTGATAGCTGTAGGTTTGTATAACTGTATTACAATAATGTGCAATTTAAGGAGATTAGTTTAGTATTCTGTGTAATAGTGTGCAGGGTGAAAGATGAACAGGTGGCCTCGGTCCAGCAGCAGTTTGTGCAAGATTAATGCTTGCGATTTGCGTAATGGTATCGGTAGCACCTTGTTTCAGCTCTACCAGCGATTCTTGACCAACGAGTGATAAATTCCTCCGGTCGTAAATTTGTCGCGTTACGCTTCCGTGCTGTGCAGCAACTTTTCTTTCTTCAAGACCAGCCGATAGATTTGCCAGCGATACTCACGATCGTAATTCACCGTCGCGAATTAAATTGGATAGTTATCACCTTAATTTGGTTGAATCGCTCGCCTTGGCCTTCCGTGGTAACGTCTGGCAAATGTCTATTCGATAACGTTATAAAGAAATCACTTATAGATTCAACGCGCTTCCAAATCGTTATTATACTGGTAATGTTCGAGTTAGGTATATACGCTTATTGATTGAAAAACGTGGAAAATTGGTAGAAAGGTTTGATCTAGGATGATGAAAATTCAGAGAGAGAGAGAGAGAGAGAGAGAGAGAGAGAGAGAGAGAGGGTGGGAGAGAGATTGTATACGCACAGGGAGATTTCAGGAAATATTCTGGCTGAAAAAAGTCGTTGGACTCGTGTAACGTAGGAGATAACATGATTTCACGCGAGTACGTGGGTAGTGTCGTATTTTCATCACGGCGTTCATTACTGTCGATTCTGAAACGAGCTTTTCGCGGTGTTAGCTAGAGTCACGTCGTGTTCGATTTTCATTGTGCGCCGTGCACGCTCGTCTCAAGGACGTATTTATCGCGACTCCACTAGCAAAACGATCCGCAATAATCCCTTCCTCCTCTCATCTTAGAAGAGAGGATACTGGAGGACGCATCAGTTACGCCTTTCTAAATTTATGCTTCGATCATTATTATAATAATACCACTATCTAACCTCTTAACGCTGCTCGCTATTTCTATAATAATCTCTTTATTATTATAATTACATAAAGCCTATATATTATTAAAGCTATTGTGCATTATATGATGTGATATATATTATTGATTAATATCTGATAAATATTATTAAAGCTATATATTTATATATAAATAATTGTGATGCGATAATGGGAGACGCATCGGTTACGCCTTTCTATATTCACGCTTCAATCCCTATCTTCTTAATATCACTATATCTATATGCCTCATAGCGCTGCTTGCTGATTCTGAAATAAGAGCTTTACTATAATTACATAAAGCATATTATTAAAGTTATACAATCGCTTTGCCACGATAGTTTCATTTCTCTTTTGCCCATTTCTCCTGATGGCTAGAGCGATCAAACTATAAGCCCCAACTGGTTATAGTTCTACTATACTTATATTTAATCATCAATCACATTCGATTTGAACATTCCATTCTAGAATTTATCCATAAAAATCTCGTAAAATTGAATTTATAGTTTACGAAATTCCTTACCTTAATCATAGGCGATACGTATAAATCATTACAAATATTTCCGAATTTCGCGCCTCCACAAATCATTCGATTATATGATATAGCTGTTAAATGTGGCTATTGAGAAATTCCAGTTGAGACGATAAAAATACGACAGGTGAGATTTTTGGCAATATAATCAGCAAGCTGCCAGGAATGTAAAATCGAGTGTACGGTGGCGTTGGGGTGAAGTAAGATATAGTAGTATAATTAGGTATCATCCACGTTAACTATCGACAAATTAATTAAGAGTTGCGAAAAACCGGTTAACTTGTATCTTATTCCAAATAATCTGTAATACTCTTATGCAATTGGTCGCTCTAATGAAAAGCGTTAAAAGTGCGAATCTCCGATCGAGGGCTGAAATAAATATCGGTAAAATTTAAGGGTTGAAGAGAACTAGGTTAAAAAAGTAGTAGAGTAGGCTTTCATTTTATGATACTAAAAGTCCGTGAGTGTGTTTGTATGTAAGAGGTATCAGCGTGCGGATGAAATTAATATGCGGTCGGCACTGCAATTAGCGCTCATATTTATGCGTCTCTGGCGAGGCGGTCTCCGTTAACATGGTAATGGCGTTACAACGCTGTAAACAGGACATGTTATCTCAAGCGAAGCAGCAGCTTGCGTTGCAAGCCGAGTCACTAATCGAGTCTACCAGCTTTCTTTCCTTACCCACCGTACAATCGACTGTATATATATATATATATATATATATATATAATCGACGAAAACATCAAAAAAGTATCTCTTTAATAGAGAATAATAATGTTGATATTAAAGGCACGTGTGATTATTCATTTTTCAGGGATGAGCTTTATGAATGGGACGAGGCTCGAGTGATAGACGACAGATTTTAAGAGTGGAAAATGATAGGCGATAATGTAAGAAGAGCAAATGGAGGGATAAATAACGTAGGAAGATTGTCAGCGAGGCATTAAACGCGTTCGGATGGACGTGGGCGACCTCGCAAGCTCGGCAAGATTGGCTGGGAGTGGTGTCATCCCTGGGACCACCGCTGTTAGCGTCATAGCAAGTACAAATCTCCCTACCGTGGGTTGGTGGACATCTACATCGACCGTCAGCTCCGCACCTGCCAATACAGACGTGGTGAGTGACATCCCCCCCCCCCCCCTCCCTCTCGTTACTTCCTTACCTGCACAATTTCTTATTGTTTCTTCTTTCTTCATAATTAATGAATAAATGTTTAGTACAAAGATTTTTAAAAAAGAAGCTGATGGAATATCTGCATCAGCCTGCAGCTTGGTATCTGCCCCGATACAAACATGTAGAGTGTCCCTCGAACCCTCTTCTTTCCAATAACTTCCAAATTTCTCATTTGTTTCATTCGTCAAGAATGTTCGAAAATTAGTAAGCTCGTAAAAATTATATATCAAAGGTAGGCTAGTTGACATCTAATAAATCAATCATCAGTCTGACATCCGCCGATAAAGATGTGGATGAGGTGAATGACGCGTAGGAGTGAGAAGGAGGCTTCTTTTCCTTCTTTTTTTTCTCCTCTGCCTGCAAACTCTCGTGTTTTCTTCCCAGTTTTTCATAACTGAATAAAACCGTATAGCCAGACTACAGTTCTCAGCAGGAGCTGATCGAGCGCGGAGAATGATAAATATATTTGATTAGACGTAGAAAGAATTGATTAACGGCGTCGACAGGGAAATGGAGAAAAACGACGGGAGTTTCGCAAGGTGCGAATGGCTTGTAGAAAAACTTGTAGCAAGATAATTTGTTGGGAGAGATATATTATTAAACATATAATACATATAGGACATTTGCCAAGTTGGTTTACTATAATGCGGAACGTGCGAACGTTCTAAATAAAGGAAAAAAGTTATTTTAATCATTTCCTCATAGTTGAACGCAAACTGGAGAAGAAATTCTTTGTATTTAGCATAAATTAGCACACGCGTATCGAGGTACTCATGGATTCCTGATTAATAAATCATTTTCGCATTGATGAGTATTTCTGCAATGCACGAATGCGGGTGTTCGATTATAAATGAAGCAGAGAATTGAAATTGAAAGAGAGGATATGGGAAGGTGGAGGAGGGCGGGGCGTAAAGAGGATAGTCTATGGACTGACTGCTGCAATGAGCTATGATTGTGTGTGCACGTGTGTGTGTGTGTGTGTGCGAGAGAGGGAAAGAGCAGCAAAAGATCTCTTCCCGACACGAGGAACGTTATTTAGCTTCGCTGGAGAGTGGCGTAAGGTGCAGGGATTAAAACCGAGTCGACCCAGCAGCGTCATCTGCTAGACGTTTAACCTTTTTTACTTTTCTTCCTCCATTATTTCCCATTACCTCTTCGCAAATCTTTCACCGCGCGAAACCTCTGACCAGCAATTTCTTCTCTACATCCTATAATACTTTTTCTTTACTTTAATCTACAAAGTAACAGCTTCTCTTTCATCCCTTTGTTCTGGCTGCGTGAAAAATTGGAAAAAACTTTCGTTTTTCAAATTCCGTCAGTGTCGATGTTCTATTACAAATATTTAATATTTTGCTGTCATTTATGTCAATGAAGATTAATTTGTTTAAGTAAATTCATTGCAAAAATTTAATATGCTGAATGAAATTAATTACTATTGCTTAAATTGTATACATATATATACCAGGCTTTCGTCTGTAAAACAAACGTGTTGGTTATAACTAACACATAGAGTTTTTAGTTTAATCGTACGTATATACTCTAACCTTTCACTAGCTTCATTATAAGCTGATGTATGTTTATTCTATACTAGTCGATTATTCCTGTCTGCGTAAGATTTAATGCGATTACAGTGAATTTATTTTAACAAAGAAGATGTTTAAATGTTTGTTACTTATTTTCTCTTTGTCCAACAGTAAAATTCGAGAGATATCTTGATTTCCAAATAATTGGCGTGTGATTAATTTTCCTATCCATTGGGAAATTCTCGATGGGTACTAGACAAGTCATTTTACTGTTTCGTCGTTATCGAATTAAATTTGCTACATTGTCTTACTTTTCGTACTTATTCTCGCTCTCTTCTCATGCACTGTTCTTCTTTATAGTTATATAGCTACTTAAAGACTATAATTAGATTTGAATATAGAGGAAAAACTTCTTAATTCGTTGCGACTTTCTTATCACCTTACAGTTACCTAAACCTACAATTTTATTAAATTACAAAAGTCAATTTATTCTCCATAATTTTTGGTTCATTTGCTGAATAGAAACTGAAATAGAAAAAATATCTGTTTCTATTTCATATGTATGTATACATACCGGCCATCATTCTATCTTTTATTCAGGAAGTTTTAAATGCATGCCTTGATCGAAAATTGAATAATGCAATTAAGGACAATCTTTACTAAAAATCGCATGCCTCTTTGCGTTTCAGATGAACCAACTGTGTAGAGTGTGCGGAGAACCAGCCGCCGGGTTTCACTTTGGAGCATTTACATGCGAGGGATGTAAGGTGAGCTTGATCAAGCATTAAAAATTATTTCGACTTAAATTCCCCATGAGAGACAAAAGGTAGTAATGATTGTCAAAGAAAAATCTAAACATTTTTTAGCGAAAGTATATATACAAGGATTTTTTATTTGCCACAGTCATTTTTCGGAAGGACGTACAACAATCTTGGCAGTATATCGGAATGCAAAAATGGCGGAGTTTGCGTGATCAATAAGAAGAATCGAACCGCTTGCAAGGCATGCAGGCTTCGAAAATGTCTGATGGTGGGAATGTCAAAGTCGGGCTCTCGATACGGACGTCGGTCCAATTGGTTCAAGATACATTGTCTTCTTCAAGAGCAAACGCATCAAGCTCAAACGCGTCTCATCAAGGACCCGAAGAGTGCTTATGAGAAAGCGTTCGGTTCGTTGGACGTGGCTAATAATAACAACAATAACAACAACAACGACAGTAATAGCACAACCAGTGCGAGTAGTATAGCAGGAATGATAACATCAACAACCACGGCGAACAGTTACCATCATCATCATCATTACCAACAGCAAGATAGGCTTGTTAAAAGGGAGGATAGTGTATTGAGGCCACAGGAATTAACGGGACAGCCAAGGACGCCCGATATTCCGCCGAGACCCAGCCATGAGCCAGTCCTGAGATCGGCGGACCTAGTCAGATCTCCTCACGAGCTTCTCAGGCCGGAAGTTTCGAGGTTCCCGATGTGGAGAGGGCCCCCTTTCTTTCATCCGGCCCTAACTCAAATGCAACTCTTGAACAGTCCATTCTTCCCTTTCCAGCAACGATTTATCGTTCCATACGACGTTAATCATTCAGGGACCCCTCAGATGGCAAGTTTGTCCGACTCCACGAGCGACAGTGCGAGCCCAAGGTCAACGCCTTCACCCAAGAGGGACGAGGAAGATAGCAAAGAGATACGAAGGGAGAGGGAGGGCAAAATCAATGCCGAAAAAGCAGACGACACTTATGACAAGAGTTTGGCACTCTTGAGGTCCTTGGGACCAGAACAGGAAGAACCGATAGACCTTAGTATGAAGAATAGTCCTGAGGACCATCGACAAATGGATCCTGCTAGTACCGAGGAGGAGGAGGAAGAGGAAGAACGGTCGACCGATAGCGAGAGCAATGAGATACTTCAGGACACTGGACCTCCTTTGGACCTCACCAGGAAGACATGACCATGTGACAAGGACAGTCCTAGATACGGATCTATTTAGGACTCGTCTTGTCGGTTCTCCGTAAGCAACGAAAAAACTGACTTACGATTAGTCAGAGCAATTTGCTCAAACAGGAATCTCTGCGTTTCCAATACGGTTTAACTGGAGAGATAAGAGTCTATACGATTGTGTGGAAGTAAACCAATATCCTAAATGGACTATTCTACGTCGCACAACCAAGGTGGGAAGCGAAAGCTGGATAAATAAGATTGTACAGAACGGCTTAAAACTGGTGCAGATGAAGGCGGAAGGCTTGATTATCCACGAGTTGCATATGTACATGTATATAAATCGAATGAAAAAGGATCGAAGGACGGAGAGAGATACAAAATTCTGATAATTTATGGGAAAGCAAAGGATACCTCGAAGGAACAAAACGAGGAATAATCGTGGTACTATAAATCTCGCGTCTAAAGAAAAGGGGGAGGAAGTTAGGAAAGAAGAGCATGAAGGTGTAGGAATTGATTGTTTGGAAATTGTTGGAGAATGGAGAATAAGTGTGTGTGTGTGTGTGTGTGTGAATGAGAGAGAGAGAGAGAAGAAAAGTGCCTAAAGAAGTGTGCGGTGTCGGGAGTCTTTGGTAAGCTGGCATAAACGACTTTACGATTAGCGATGCGATCGATGAAAATTGCTCAAGCTCCTGGTGCATCGAGTCCCTTCTGGCCACGCAGCTCTGCCAGGTGTTCAGTGACGGAGCGGCGGCTGAAGATCAACTCGATACAGGCCATACTTAGACCGCATTGGCACACGGACATTGTGCCTTTTAAGCGGTGCCTTTAAACTTTTCCTCCATGTCATGCGCCCCTATGCGCTTGCGCGACACGTTAATAGAGTGCCAGTAAAAAATACATGTCTGATAGTTTAACCTTTGATATGAATATTTTTTATAAAATAGTGAATATACTTGGTATCCCCAAAGTGTGGAAACTAATATCTTACGAAAATGCTAAGATTTTATCCAAAATAAATAAGACACTTTATAGAAAAGTCACTTTGTGTTCAAAACTATGCGACCTTAAAGAATGCCGAGGAACATAGGAAGGTCATAATTTGTTTTAAATGGAAAGCCCTATTTTTTTATTGCATATGCATGTAGTTTTTCTCAAAAGCTTTTTGAAATTCTTTACGAGTATGTCTTTTAATCTAGACGTATTATGTGATACTTTAATTAAAAATTATAGGCAGTTGGGACAATTTTTGAGTAATAATGCTTCAAGGTCGTTCATATTACTGGAGCCAAGTCTGCATCTACAGGTGAAATCTAATTAAAATAAATTAGAAGAATATGCGATGCAAAATAGATAGGTATTTCCCTTTTAAAAAAACGTTCTAACTTTCTTGGATTGGGACCTTAAGGGATCCTTTCGAGCCATATCTTTATAATCACAGGAAAGAGGTAGCATTTTAAAGTATTTGAAGAAATTTTGGCTTGTTTTTTACCAAATTTTACACAGTATTTTCAAGAAATTTAAGTTTTCCATACTTTTGGGACACTCTGTAGATATTTTATACATATGTATATGTGTAAGGGAGCGACGGGTAATTGTGATAAGGGAAAACTCGACTTACTAAAAAAGCCTGAATTTAATCAGTTGGAACAGAAAGAAACCGATATTTAAACAATTTCCTATCATCTTAACTAAAAATGTTTTCGTTACATTTTTCAGAAAGATGATAATGAAAACTTCGTCATTACATCTAACCGGATTTTAGTTTAGTTATTGAGCTAGAGAGGATAGCAGAACTAATGACGGTGTTCGGGATTCCCCGTTCGTGAATACCCACCGTTTCTCTACATACACAAGTACGCGTACATTTATAGTACATGGAAACAAATAGATGCGTATGTAAGCATGCGCTATCGTTCCTTCGCGAGTGCAATTCTCGCGTCGAAACATTCGAAGGAGGCCAGTGTCTTATGTAATATTTACGAGGACATATCGTTGTTTATTTATACTGAAAGAATCGCGCGTCGAGCGTCAAACATTTGGCCAGCTACTACTTCAAATGTGTCCACCCACCTCAAAATATGGATCCACGCGTTTGAATAATCATTATCTTATTTGATTAAATCTTTTTTTTTACACACGACGAAGGAAATTTATAGCAAGAGTATATACCAAGTTGAAATATTTTCTAATTTATTCGAGTGTATCTCACATGATTTTATAAAATTGTAAGTGACATCCACTGGGTATTATTGGAGCACTGTGTACTTTTATAGTCTGACCAATCTTTGGTTGGACGCAAATGTTGCCTGTATCAGTATCAAGTGTTAGACGAAATATGAAGTAATAAAGAATATTGTGTATCCGAGCGTGACGCTTTGATCGTCCTTCATTACACGTCATGATCCTCTCCCCTGGCCATCTCGTATCCTACCCAGTCAGTCCCACCTGGACCCGGTGAGAGCATATAATCTAGGAACGCGCTACGAACTGCCAGCCTCGGCATTCGATTGCTTTCTATTCGCGCATCCATCATACGTTCTCGGGGCTCTTGCCCAACAAACACACATCGATATGCACTGATATATCACGACGTATATATAGGTGCATTCTTCACAAATGTCTAATACATTTTCATTACATTATATCGTTACAATCAATACTTGGCCTTTGAATTACAACAAAATGTTTTATTATTTCCCCTCATCTCATGCTCCCTCTATAATGCGTTTCAATAAATTGTAATTCTCGTTATTATATAAGCAAACGCTTAATTAATACTATTCCCTTTCAATTTTAAATATTGCAATCATCATACATATTTTTGCTTCAATAATTACGAGTGAATCGTACGGGCGATTTTTCTGCATGTGAAGGATGTATCTCTGATATATCATGAACATACGTGCATTCTTTACAGATGTCTAATACATTTTTATTGCATTGTAACATTACAATCAATGCTCTGTCTTTAATATTCAGCAAAATGTTTACGTTTCTATATAAATTACAGCCTTTCATCTTTATATATATATATATATATATATATATATATATATAAATTATAGCTCTTGATTAATATTTTTCTCCTGCAAATTCAAGTATTCCAATTATTCCATGTTTTTTGTATTTGAACCATGGGATAATTTCTAGCGAATCGCGTGGGTGATTTCTGCATAGGAAGGATCGCGGAGTTTGCTGGACATCCGGGGATTGTCAGTTTCGAGGCCAGCGAGAGAAAGAGAAATGGAATGACGAGGTTGGTCCGTAGAGCAATAGGCCGCTTTGTTAAATGCGCGGGTTCGTAAAGTCGTGCAATGTTTGCCCCGTTGAGTCCCGGAGCGAGCACTCTGTGTCAATATCCTCGGAAACCAAACGGCCATCTGGAACGCAGAATCCTTAAACACGAGTTCGTACATATTACGAGCACATCTGTACACACGTGCGAAGAGCAACGCTGCGTTTCTACAAATGAGCGTGAATTTCTTATATTTTTCTCCACTTTTTTTCAGCCTTTACATCCCGATAAAGAGCCTGCCAAGTGGCTACTTTGGCGCGCGACCCAAGTGAATCGTTTAAAAGATGGCAAATCACAATTAACTTATTAATACGATTGGCCTCGAGCCAGATGCGTCGCAGGGCATTGGTTACCAATAGAAGGAGGGGGGGGGGGGAGGGGTGATCTTTAAAAGTAGCTTGAATGATTTTCATGGAGGTCTGAAGGGGGCGATTTTTGCTGAACTTGTCTCATCTTTCTTGACGCGAGTCCGGCATGTAAAACGAAAGAAAAGGTGTATGTGTGTGCGTGTGTCCGTGACTCACGAAAAGGGTACCTTTTATATAAGTGTTTTAATAATGGTTTAGTTAATGTATTCGATGAGCTTTCGAGAGACAATTTTTGTTGAACTTTCTCATCTTCCTTCGGTAGATCCGGCGCAAGATAAGAGTGGCGCGGCTGATGTATCCATGGGCACCTGCGTGTATTCACTCGCGCAATCGCGCGCCTTTCGAAGGAGGAGAATGACGATGGTGTGTCGTGGGGGAGGAGAAGGAGAAAAGGAAGAAGAAAGCCGAAGTAAAATGCTTGAAGTTTACTGTTGACTTAGGTGGGAAGCCGAGGAGGACGAACCACTCAATGTCCGTCCAGCGCGTTCCATACTCGTTTCCTGCCGTCGATTCAGGTCTCTTGGGTCACCATACACTCTCTGAAAAAAATCTTGAACCATGTACACACATACATACGTACTCGCATTGCCTTTTTAATCTTGAATATATAAAATCTATTTTAGCGCAGTTTTAAACGGTAGTTCTGATTATTTTTTCTATAGAATGAAATTGCTTTAACATTTTTTAGATTTTTAATAGTCCTCCTAAAACTGTAGAAATTTGCTTTGAAACGAGCATTCAAATGTAAGCTATTTTGTTATTGATGATTCAAGTTTATTTGCCCTGGGATCTTTGTCTTTGACAAATTGCTTTTCTTGATACGTCAAAAGACTTGTACAAAACAGTGTCTTAAAATGGATTATGAATAATGTGCTACTTTGAATCTTAAATGTTCGCTGTTATACGGCCAAGCTTCTAATCTTGACAAATTCTTCTCTGGACAAACTTAAAACCTTCTGCCCGAACATACTAGACTGAACTGTGAGTTATGCGCCATTTTTACTGCGTAGAGGTGTATATCAAGATTACCTATTGGCTTACGAAGCAGGTGTGCCAAGGTTAACTAATCGCCAGAAGGAATTTGCATAAAGATACTCCACTATTGTATCTTTAACAGAAAATCAAATTAACATTTTTGTGAAATATGGTTTCGTTTGTTTGATGCAATTGATGAACAGGGAACTGATATCCGTTGACTGAAATTCGTCAACGATGAGGTGCATATACAATATCCTTGAAAAATTTCGCAATTAAAGTACCGGATAGTTCATTGATCAATTTTCTTCAGATTCATTAGTCACAAGACTCTTAACTGATCCACCAACTTTCCATCTTTTAAAAATATCGCAATCTTTCACTAAATATATTTCCTGTGATGAAACTCTGATCAGCATGATATTTCAATTGAAAAATAATATTAGCTGTTGGAAAAACTCAATTAATTCATTATTATTTATAAAAGATCAAAGGGCATGCACGGTAACGTCTTGTTGATAGGTCATTTTAAGCGAGACATTATTTTAAATTATTGATAATAGCTAGGATATCTATAAAATCTAGGATAGAGGGAGCCGGCTGAAATTTTATGAAGGAGCACAGTCCGGAGTTTATCTTTCTCTTTCTTTTCTTTTCTTTCTTTGCACAAGGATATTTTTCATCCTATTTTCGAATCATATATTGTCTTGTGTTTTTAGAGCTATGCGTCTGCTCTTACTGACATAAGACGATGTAACTGTCTTGTCATAAAATGATAAAATTCATCCTAAAAGAAGGATATGCATATGAGATGTACCAGTAAAAAGACAAAATATAACGAAATACAACGGTTTTGCAAATGCTTATGAATATTTATTTACAGCTACAGAACAATTTTTTTAGCTCAAATAAGTCATTAAATATTTAAAGTTGTAAAAATTTTAGTAGCGGAGGGTAGGTGGTAAAACTTTTTTGAATGTGATTTCGTGAGAACTGAGTTAATCGCTTATAATTCAATATTTTTGAGTAACCGATGGTGGATGAAAAATATAGATATGGTATATTGGCTCGTCAATGTCCTTGTCTTCTGTGCCGATTTTTGTTAAGGTTATAATGTCACGTTCGAAACTACCAATGTCATTTCGGTTAATTTGTAACGATACGTTCGTCTGGATCTAAATTAGCACGTGATCGATAGTATAATAAAAAGAAGGAGACAAGAATAACTTTTTACGATTCTCATCAACGTGATTATACGTATAGCTATTACGTTACAGTGATATTTCGGAGTATCCGTTAATTTTTCTAAGCTGGCAGACGCGTCACACCATGACCTTGCCAATTTCGGCAAGTCGATAGTCGTAATTCGCTGACTGACAGTATTACATCGACCATTGGACACTTCGATTTGTTTAATCGCAGGAAGCCCTCAGACTTTGACCTCGCATTTAGATTCCTCCTTCGTCAAATTCATTCAAGAACATCTTATGGCCACTCTTTTAATTCTGGGAAAAGAATAATGTGAATCAGGCGTCATATAGAAATTTCACATTAGAACTCGCCCTGTCCCAAAATAACATCTGAGTTTCTTAAACGATAAATCATATTTGATACTTGATTGTTTAGAAAAAAAAAACTAGAATTTGTTTAACATCTCCTGTCCGCATGCAGATAAGACAAGATTGGCAAATTTGTGAGAAGCGAGTTAATGCACGGCTAGCTTGATAGTCTGCACACTAAGCGGGGGAGTTTCTCCTTTCGATTAAGCAAAGAGAAATTTCCATTCAATACCCATTCAATTGACCGTAGCGACTATAAATTTCAAAGTGGTTGATCGCAATTTTATTACCCCAATCTAATTTTCTCTACCTACACTGTACTCCCATTCATCCAACTTATAATTTTTTTAAATTGATGCATACGTTACATAAATAATCAAAAGCACGCACGATCACTTTATTTATCGCGCTTCACATACAGATTTCTCTTCGTAAACTTTTGTTTCAAGAAAATTCTGGCTATGCTAAAAAAAAGTGTAGCTGACATTTTCTTCCTTGTTTCATCAGAGCTTCGGTTTCGATTATTTTTATACTCAAAGACGAGAGTCGAAAATAATTAAAAAGCAGGTAAATCTTATTTTTTTTAATGCCGAAATATAACGTACATGATTTTTGATCTTTTAAGAGACAGTGAAAACCAATGGATCACCTAATTTACAACCTAAAAATTCCACGTATATATAAAGCGAGATAAAATCAACAAATTCAGTTACCTAGCTGATTTATTGGACTTTTGCTTATATTTGTTAATGTTTAAAGTTTTCGTTTAAACTCCGGTTGGCTTAGTACACATATTTGTATAAATGGGCATATGCTTTATATAGTACATATATAATACTCGGTATATTATTCTATTATAATATGGAGGTTGTTGTCGATACAAATGTACATGGCAGTAAGGTATATGAGGAATAGTTTGGCGAGTGTCCCAAGTATGGCGTATCCAATTAGTGAATTTTTTTTTCTGCGACCAATTGACTAAGTTCTGGCGATCGTCTTCGACGGAGGATGAAAACGCTCGAAGCGTGACCGCTAGGTCAAACGATCGTAAACGTCCAGGGAGCAAGCGCTCTCGCGCCTGTGAAAAACGCATTATGAATTTCCCCTACCAACCAGTCTCTGCTTGCCTTCCCCATGACCTCCTACACTGTTATCCCCACTCACCCTAACATCTTTCTTCCCTATATTTTCTGGTTCTTCTTATATGTGGCACTTGTACTATTTAATACTAGAAAGATCAGTTTATATACTCTGTCCAGTCTGCTCAGTGAGAGAACGTCCTCAAATTTTGACCAATTTTATATAGTTTTGCGATGTGCAGATCGCACCTAGCTATGATTGGTTACATAATAGCCATTAACTATACATGGGTTGAAATACTAGAATAAGTTAATAAAGAGAACTTAGCTATACCTGCGTGAATCGGTAATGCGCTCTTGGTGGACAGAGTACACATCAGTTCATTCTCTGGAAGTCCTTACAAAAAGCAGAAAATAAAACCTTGGCTGTTACTGCAGCCTAGATAAAAGGAAAATTCACAGAATATTTTACGAAAATTAATTATAGTATAGATGAAGTATTTTATTTATATTTATATATAACAAATTTTGAATATTAGTGCTATTATAGGTAAAGTGTTTATATAACTTTTGGTTATTTTTTCTATTGGAAAATAAAATATCTCATTGATATATTCACGATTCTTTCTGTTTATTTGCAATAAGTTCTTAGAATAAGAATTGTGTACAGTATAAGTGCAGTATATGACACTATAACACTTTATAAGTAGAATAAAAAGTCAATTTATTATAAGAAGACGAGCGATTAATCTGGCCAACCAAGTGAACTTGGATTATACAGACTGTTATATATGGTTTTATATCCAGCAAAGAGATTGCGTGGGAGTAAAAAAGTAGAAGCTATCGAACTTGCATATTCGAATAAAATAATCATCGGTCTTTGTCGATCGGATTTTTAGAGAGACGGTGAAAAAAGGAGCTCCGAATATGTTATAACTGCCGTCGAAGACACGCGTGGTAAACGAGTAGCTTGCTTTGACTTTCGTAAACACATTACTCATCAGCGTCAATTACTTCGAAAATCTTGCCATTTTCCTCTATTTTTTTATGTTTCTCCGATTTGTTTACTATAGCCTATATAACGCTGTAATGATGTTCTTATTATTTCTAAGTATTTTTATCTGAATTTTTTTATAAAGTACAGATATGTAAAGCATAATGTGGTATAGTTTTACAGTTTATCGTTCACATACTCAAGAAATTGATCGTTGATCGAAAATAGTTGCACAAGAGAATGATTGTTCCCAAGAATCGAACTGATGAAGCTCGGTCATTAAGAGAAGCTCATTTTGAGTCACGTACATAAAGTTCGAGGCACAGTGCAAAGTAAAAGAGGGAATGGCATCCTTTCTCGCGCGGACTAAGGTAACTTATATTCTGTCTCTGTGGCACCCTTTTTGCGCGTCCACTCGGCCGGCGAGATGGGGTTAAGTGGGTGCGACCTTAGGACGCTAAATAATATGGAGCCGCGCCATCTACCGAGCACGTAGCCCCCCATCTAGAAATATTACGCCCGTTTTATTCATATGCACACGCTAGTTCTCGACATTTTTCTACCTTTCCATTTAATTCTACTTTTTCTAATGAATTATAAGTTTCGATCGCAGTTTTATTCATTTGGTTCGACAGCAATCTGCAAAAGAGCGTTTTATATTCTCCTGTATTTTTTTTTTGCAAAACAATGCAGAAATGAGGATACTATATATGCAGAGTCAGAAGGATCCACGACTATAGTTCTACTGTAAAATTCCATATTGGAAAGATTTCAATTAGGTCGCCGCGTTATACTAAGCTTATCTTCGTTTTAGACTGTATCTTCGAAACTTTCTGCACTTTCTTTCATTTTTACGATGTCAATTAATACGTTGAAAAAAAAAATTACCCACTAAAGTATAGATACATTTACAGCCTAAAGCGGATAAAGTACTTAAATATTTGTACTACTTTATTGAACAAAGTCATACGGATTGGTGAAAACCATCGTCTTTAGGACGCCATCAACACACACACACACATTGGTCCTCGCGCGAAATATTATCTTCTCTTCCATTTCCACCTTTTCTAACGGATCATAAGTATATATAATGTTGATCAAAGCTTCGTTAATGTTTGCAAGACAGAACTCTAGACTCGTAAAAAATCTTGTAAAAATGTTCAGATTTTTCGTGCGAAATATATAATGCAGAAGCAAAGATCGTATTGAGAGAAGAGAGAATCGAGTTCTTGTGGAGTCGCCTATGGAAGAGAATTCAAAGGTAAATATGGGCGCGATCCAGGCAGCGATGGATTTTCGACATCTCGCGCGAGAACACTCGGGGAGCGAGACAGCGAGAGCACTCTGGACCCCGCCTTTCTTGTTAATACACGCGCGAGCACTCTCTCAGCGTTGACATTTGAATTTCAATGAGTGGCTGACACGAAGCGTCAAGGGGAATAGGGAGAAATCTCTCGATACGTCGTACACGCGTCGATGCACGCCGGCAAATCCTCGATTCTAGGAGTTGAAAATTGGTGGTAATTTTTTTTCTACTTTTTAGCTCTGTTGTCAACGCGAAGCAGTGTTAATCGCGCTAAGTGGCAGAAGCTGGCGATGATTTCATTATCTCTCCTCTTTCTCCCATCTCTATTAAAGACAATTGTTCGTTGATTCACATATATTTGTTAGGAAGAACCGGCTAATCCGAATATTCCAGAGATTATTTGTACTCTAATTCTATACGCTGGACTTTTTCCGATTCCGTCGACGCGTCGACGGTTTACCGGATAAATTAAAACTGCTTTAATGAAGCTCGTACGACTTACGTAAGTAACAGTCGCCATCGCGTTCCTCCGTACGGAGAATAACAGAGAATTTACGTAAGAATTGACAAATCCAGGGAAAAAAGTTTATGTTTACTTTACGACGCGGCATAAAATTTGGTAATTTCATTGCTTCTCCGGAGGTTCCCACAATTTGATTGAAAACCTCAAAAGGAAAGATGGGATTAATAAAAAGATGGAGCGCGTAGTATACGCTCTCCTAAATGGTAGGTAATTAGAAAGACGGTAATGAAAGTGCCAGTCGCATAGCTTGTTTCGCCACTGGCTCCATAAAGCGCGATCTTTACGCTCTGCGGACTCGGTCTCCAGCCTCCTCACCTAAATTTGCCGCAGTACCTGGCCTAACTGGAAACTTATTATTAATTCAAGATAATTGCGGTAATTTACGATATCGCCTATCGTCCAGCTTCAAATGCCGAGCGCGCTCTTTCCCATCGCTCCAAACAATCGATAATAAAATAATGTTGACGGGGACAAAAGAGAATGGCGATTCCCCTTCTCATTAAGCAACAAAAAATATTCCACTTAAGACTATAAATAAGGCTAAAGTTTGTCGTGCTTTGGAAGGAAAGTGTATATAGGTACTATATGGTATATACAGCGTGTACGATCATTCTGTGTAATTCTATACGGGAAGAACAATGCGAATCACACGTTATAGAAATTTCACTTTCCGATATATAGTTGTTTCTGCTAAAATATAACATTCGTATCTTTTTAACGAAAAATTTTATTCGACATTTGAAAATTTCGTGAAAAACATTCTTGTCTCGAAATTATTTTGTCCATATAAGGAGTAACAAATATTTAATTGTTTTCCATCACTCGGGATAATATAATCGCTGCGAGGACTTTATTATTGGCAGATGCAAATAAGCTGCAGTGCCATATGAGTTTCTTTCTCATAAAGCAAAAATTTATATTAGATAGAGCTAATACCATGCATAAATAAGTGAAAAGTTTGTTGTGCTTTGGAAAGAAAGTATATCTCCATTGGTGCTTATTGCCGAGGTAAGGGGAAAAGGGTAAAAAGAGTTTATAAGACGATAACAGGATCGTGGTGGATCGTTGGCCAGGGTAGCCGAGCATTGAGCAGGCGGGAGCTTTTAGAAGTCGATGTTATCGCGCACGAAACTTACGACTCAGACGCGTTTTCAAATAGCGAACAAATCACGGACTCGACTCGGCTCCGATCGTCTATTCTGCGAGCGCGCGCATCCTCGTGGGAAGATGAGCTGTTCTGGGGGGAGATAGCGATGTAGTTTCTTCCTACCAACACAATTCGAATTTCATGCGCAAGGTGAATTAATCAGCGAAACTATTTATTGGCTTGATAGCGCGCCCGGCCAACTGTCGCGCTCGCAACTCGTGGAAATGCAGAAACAGATGAAAGGACTCGATTTGAAGCAATGGATTCATCTTCCCGGACAGAGGGAGCCTCCGCAACAGCAATGTATTATCCGATCCGTTGCCGTGATATCACTCTCATCTTTGGCGAGGGCAGCGCGATTCCTGCTAAACTTATGTGCAGTGCTAGCCTCCACTCCTGCCTAAGTGCAATAATCCCTTTGTCATGTGTACCATGTGAAATATGTATACCTCTACTGTACAGCCTCTCCGACCGGAGATACGTGACTTTCACACGGGAGCTCGAGGAAAAAAATTTTTTGCTAATTATTCCACGATTTTAACAATATTGATCAATCTAGATTTATCACCTGGTCGAAACTCTCCTATTCTCAGAGACCAGAAAACAGCTAATTCCACCTGTAAGTCTTCCTGGCCTCTCTCATTCTTTTCTTCTTGGTCTCGTATCCTTTAGAGGGGGTATCAGTTCCTGATCGATTCAACCCGTGGGTGGTCCGAACCGAGGCTATGTGCTGTAACTTTACTCTCGTCCGAAACTACCTGTTGCTTTTGCTCTATCGAATCAATTTCTTTTTATCTTACGAATATTTTATAATAATCTTCAATGCAATCGTTAATACTATAGCTCTCATTGAATTTTCTTCATACGATTGTTATTATAGTTTTTACTGAATTTGCGAGGTTGCGGTTCTCTGCAGTGATCAAAGTATCACCCGGTAGATCGCTGCGGGGATGAGAGTTGGCTTATATACGAACGTCAAAGAGCTTCGGACAAATGACGTACAGGAGTGGCAACCAATGACCTTCTGGTGATATCGGATCTAACCTGCCTTCCAGGAATATCGCTCCACAATCGCTACACTCACCTTTGATAATGATTCAACCTATAATAATTTTCATCTGTCTGTTATTTAAATTTCGTTGTTTAATTTATCATTGATTAATTAAGCTAGAATATTGTACATTTTTTGGGTTTTATTATGCAAAGAGAGTGATAACGCAATCTTCTTTGTGACGCAAGTGAATAAATGAGATGTTGGGACGAAGGCGAGTTTAGATTAATCGCCTTCTAAGGAGCTGAGGATAAATAAGTCACTAGACCCACGCATGTAAGTTAAGAGTGAGACCTCAAATTTAACAAAGGGTTTGCGAACCGCGGCTGTAAATGCGAATTAATGAGACGCATACGTCACTGCACACCAAAACACAATTTACGTCAACGATATTGCTTGTCGCTTTGAAATTTTTATATTTTTTTTATAATCTCTGTTGTGCAATCTTCCACTCTAATTTCATATACACATACACTCATATATTGTGAATTTCTATGCGCGCGTATACGCAGGTATACCAGCACAGTGACATTAAGGTGGGAAAATATATTATTGCTATATATCTTTTGTATTAAATTTTGTCACTTTTGGAGAACTGCGACTTTGCTTTGCTTTTGTTAATGTACACAGTCACTATATATAGCGAATACTTTGTTTATTAAACGTGTGAAACTTTGGAGAACGAGGATATATGTGCAACGTTGAATCGGCAAGAACCATTCATTGATATAGTACACATTTGCCTTAGGATTTATGTCCTTTCGAGTAAATCTCGTGCAATTTTTACGACGCCCTTGCACATTTCGCACTCAGCTGTCAGTGGGCGATGCATGCCTCAGCCTTCGAGTCGTTGATTATCGAATTTCGACGAAAGCTTTTTCTCTGTTCACCTTCACGAGGAATTCTAAAGTTTCTTCGAGTTAACTACCGGGACCAATTGTAGCTTAACTAGGAAATGACGGAAGAACTCCTAAAGTTACAAACTCATTGAATACAGCAAACCTTATAATGTATTAATTACCATTGTACAATAATTTTCTTTTGTTCATTAGTAATTCTTTCACCACCATAATGTTATAATCTTGAAACAAAGGATTTATTCGAAAGTTCGACCAGAGATTATTTCCGAAGAAATTATGCTAAAAATTCTATAAAAATGATGTGATGTTATCTTGTTGAGAATATAAAAAGAGGGTAACTGAACGATTGTTATCGCTTTGGTAGATTTCTCCTTTGGCGTAGAAATTTGTCAACTTTCGGTAGAGACGTTTAGTTCCAAGTAGGAAATGGGCTGGGCACGCCATAACGCAACACAGGCCAATGCAGGTGTGTACATGATCATACTAACGTACGCGACGCGACGCGCGACGCAACACAACGTGCGACGGCACGTACCACGGTGTACACAATACTCGCGACCTGTCTGCTTTAACGGTGAAACTCGCAGGGTTTCACGACCAGCACGCAGAAATCTTAATTCTCGGAAGGCAACGAACGCGATGAGAAACGAGCGGAGAGAAATTGAACGTGGACAAAGCATCAACTTCGAAGAAAGAGATGCTCGAGCAAATATAAAACAGTCAGGTAAGAGATATTGCATAAATATAGGGTAGAATATAGGCGATAAGAATTCTGTAAAACAATATCTATAAAACTACAATTAATTAAAAGCACAAGTATCTTTTTTACTGTTATGCTTGCCCTAATAAGCGACCTTCATTTTCGTTTCCAGTGGATTTCTGCTATTGATGCGTTCGAATGTATCTATATATATATATTTTTTGTTCAATTGCTGTACTTAATTTAATAATATAATAAATTTGTTTTAGCAAGAACAATAACGTCGAGCAATTATATAAATGACATAATAAAAATTAAAAAAAACATCATTATATACTGTAGAAAATAATAAATTATTGTATTGAAGTAAAAAATATCCTAAAGGTTTACTGCAATGATTCTGTAACGGAGCATATCTGCAATTGTAACTCCATAATCGATTCGGTGACCTATGTGGGTGATTCGAAACAACCTTCGAAAAAATTAATAAAAAAGTAATAATAATACACAATGCAGAGCATAAAAAACAAAAATCTGGTTAAACCTCAGTTGCTAAATCTGCATAAACCAGTGGCAAAAATTCCAGTCTAGTAAAGTATTGCAGTGATAAAGATAAGGTCAAGTAAAAAGTGAAAATGATTAAGAGACGAAGCAAGGGTCAAAGGGGCAAGAAGTAAAGCAGGGAAATAAAAAGGAGCAAAAGGTTCGTAAAAGTGGACGCCCGTTTGCCTGGCAAATGGTTGGATAATGCAGACGGATCGTAATCCCAAGAGCGCGAAACGAGTATCGATTAATTCCAAGATGATCCTTGTCAAAATATAGGCAGTCAGGACCAGTAGTACCGTGTACCACGGCTAATCTTGACTAATAACTATCGCAGCATATATGAGACGAGGAAAAGGATCGGACGATAGGGAAGAAAAAGAGATATAGGAAGGGTCGTATTGGATTCATGAAAGCCGCACGTTGATCGTACAACAAACAAGCTTGATACTCCTTGCCACGAATATATAGATACGTCCATAGAGCACGCAGATTATTTCAATAAACCAATCGATTTACCTATCTAACAATTTATAAAAGCTGCCACGTGCTTTTTATATCCACCCTCAACTGACCGGTTCTCCGATTTTATATCCACCTTTTCGTAAAGTTGTCACCATTCTCCTATTATACCCCTAATTTCCAGCGAGAGTGTGTGTGATATACATTTTAAAAAATGACTATCGAATAGTTTCTCTATTCAAAGCGAAAATTCTCAAATTATCGTGTCTTTCCTCTTCCTCAGTACTCTCGTAACTAAGATTTATTTCCGAAAACTTTAGTTTCTCGTGGAAACGTCCTATATAACGTTATACAATTGAGCAGGGTAATAATTACAAGTGTGTGACGTCATCATGAATATTGAGATAATTCATCCCACTCCTTTAGCTAGTTTGCACTCTTTTTTGTCCCGTTGACGTCAACTCGGAAAGATAAACAAGCGTTTTACGATAATTCCGAGAGTTTGAGTCGAATAAAAATAAAACGATCTGAATTTATATCTCCGCTATGAAAGAGAAATTGAACGAATATACCGATCCTGCGAGTAGGCGATTTACCAAACGTAAAATCGTAGCGTTCTAAATCCGAGATTGACCGCTCACCTTACCGAGAAACGTTGCTTTAGCGAAGAGATTACCTGTGCTACGTGACTGATGCACTCGGTACGACATTAGAGTTCTAACATATTTTTCCCTCTCAAACAGATCTTTCTTTACCTCATCAAAACTCATTTCTTTTTCAAAAAGTGTTATTTCTTCTTTTATAATGTATAATATAGTTAGTGAAGTTCGACAGAATTTTCCTTCGTTCCACCGAAATATCCCGTCTAAAAATAAAATCTGTATTTGATCAATTGGCACTCATAAAGCAGGTTTTTGAAACTAATTTTGTTCTGATGACCAAAAACTAATCTAACATTCACGACAATCTTTCTTCAAAAAAATTGAAGGAATCTAGTAGCATTAAAATTTTACATAAAAATAAGATTATTCGTGTCGCATATATAACTAAATGAAAACCAGGCTTTGTTTTCGACTTGGTTAGGTTGGTACTTTTTAATGGAGCAAAATTTGTAAATCAAGCATTTCTCACGCATCATCATCCTTTGACTCCGTATATGAGAAGCAGCAGCAAATTTATAATTTACACTCTTAAGATATCATTATTTCACGATTTATTTGTTTATCTTACGAGTTTGCAAAACCACGCATGTACCATACAACAAGTTTGCAACAAATATCTGTAGTAAGCAGGTTAATTAAGATCGGTACCTCGATACTATGTAATTAAAGTGACATATTTATGCAGTACAGTTGGTATAGCAACTGCTCAGTTGCTAATGAATGGACTATTAGGTAACACTGGTAATTAGCCTCGGAAAAGGATTGGAAGATATATCAATTTAGAAAAATGTCCGATTCGAAAGAAGTGGGAGTTGGGTAGAGCTTAATCGTACAGTGTCGAAGGCATGAGAGTGAATATCTGCTAGAATCATGATTCAGCGTTAAGGGATCTTAAGTGAAAAAAGAACAACTAGAAATGTGCAAAATTGTACAGGCCTTCTTTGCACAGACCAACACATTGATATAGTGAAATGAAATGTATGTGTTATACGAAAAATGTACCAAGAAATGACAAAATTGATCGATAAGATAGTCTTGATATAGTGAGTGCATCACTATACATTCTTACTTCAATGCTGTTGTATTGGTATGCAGCAGTTCTATATTATACAACGCGAAGAAAAATGGTGATAACTGAGGAATCAAGACGCCATATTTTTACACAACTTCCGGTATAATGATATAGATGAGTATATAAGCGTTTTAATGGGGCTGAATCTGAAATTGTGTTAGCGTTAAGTTTTTCGCGTCTGGCACGAATCGCTTATAAGGAGAATCGTTGGATCTTAACCGTGAGAATATACGAAAACTAGAATGTTATTATTTAACTCTATTGCTGTGCAATCTCAGGTATGCTGTCAAGTAATATGTAAAGGCAACATTGATCTTCAACCAACATTGAAGGTTTTTTACGGGTAATATTGTAATTTTGCAATTTTAAATATGTACAGTGCAAGCCAATGGGGTGGTTTACTGCATATGGCTCCTTCCACCAAGGGATATTATGCTTGCTATTATGGCAATGTGATAGGAAATGTTGTACTTGGAAGAACAGAGAGAAATCTTGTATTCATACAAAAGGGGGTGTAATTTGAAGCAAACCTTGGTAATTATAGCTTCAAATATAAGAAACTAATTTAAAATTAAAGAAAATGTATTATATTGAAATTAATATATATGGGGTTGATTAAATTTTTGCACTTCAGTAGAAAATGTCGAGAATAAGTCGATCTAAGATAAGTACAAACAAGTGATAGTTATTGCAGTTTATATTTTAAATAGAAGTGTCTATATTAATACGCAATTCAGCTAATAAAAGGTCCATGAGCTTAATAATATAAGTAATTTATTAACAATAAGAACATTCGTTTCTTTGCTATCTTCGGAAATCGATTTTACTGTAAAACTCGTAATAATAAGTATCGTTCGATCTGAAATCGTCACCTTTCGATATGCCGTTATAATTCGTACGAGTGTATTGAAGTGATGAATGCAGCTGAGGCGTAAATCGTATTGCGCGTCCAGTTTTCATCTGGCACGTACCATTCGTAACGAGAATCGTTCGATCTAAAATGCGGAAAGGTTCGGAAACTAGATCGAGATCGAGATAGAAAATAAGCACCTTGCAGAGGCAAATTGATATCGACGGTTCTCGTCCAATCTAATCTAAATCCCACAGCACGGGCATCTGCCTTTCATTGGACTGTGTGAATCAGCCGTGCTTGGAAAAAAGATAACGAAAATTTACTATGATAGGAATGCCATAATCATCCGGAAGATTGTATAGGAGCTGTAAACTTTGGCGTTTTCAATGAGAACGATCAAATTGACTCTTTGGTGGCACGCTCTTGGCTATTCTCACGTGGGAAGTAAAGCTGTTATCGCTATCTCAATGATGTAGTACGCCGTTATATATATAATATATACTATATAGATATATGAATTGTAATTTTCTGGAGAGAGAAGATGAGTTTTATAGGAAAGAAACATAAAACTTGTTCTGATGGATGTTTTGCTACGTCGAGGTGAATCGAAGGTTGCGAAGAGTGGACCGGTAAAAGTGGCATGAAAAGATACGAGGAGCCGTGGATTAGTATCGCGACCACTTCTCATCATATAATATCCGGTTATATGCGTAAGATATTGAGGCGTACGGCCAGTTTGCATGGAAACTAAGGCATTACAGCGCAGGACCACCGGAGTCGAAACACTCGTCGAACGGTCCTGCTTTGCCGACACCTTCTTCCCTTCCTTTCTCGCATCCTTTTTCTCCCTCTCCACCAATAAGCTCTATACCGCGATGCTCCAACTTATTCCCTCCCATCATTCCCTCAGCGACATTTTCAGATTTCAGCCTGAATACTCGAATGCTGATATTGCAATAATTTAAAAAGGTGAGATGAACACACACACATATAATCATCATAAATATCTTTTTATAGCAAGAAGAAACTTATACCAGTCACTGTATAAGGAACAAACTCGAAACTCATCAGTGGAATTATTGCTTTTATTGAATATCTACAGGATTTTTTTCTAACAGCAATAGCACTTGCAATTTCACATTTAATAAAATATCTTAAAGCGCTGCTATTTCATCTCTTTTTTACTGTAATAATGTTCATGTATACTATTCATCATAAATATTATTTTAATCTTAAATTATCATGCTTATTATACCTAATACTAGATTAAAACAATTATAGTAAAAATATACCGAATGCTGTAGTCAGATAACACGAAATCTACATATATGTTTTTTTTTTTAGAGAAAACTTCTGTAGGTATATATGTCTTATTTTTAGTAGCAACATTGTAAAGGCCTTATATTGCAATTGTCTTGTTTACTTTCAGTTTTCGTAAGAAAAAGTAAGATGAATAAATAATTATCATAAATATATTTAATCGCAAAAAGAAATGTATACCAGTTAATATAGAAGAAATAATCTCGAAACTCGTCAGGGGAGTCGCTCTTTTTATTGAATCACCCTATATAGCGCTTCTATCTGTCCTATTGTTGGTAACAGTGTTATGTGCATTATTGAAATTTTCTTATTCGCTTTCTGTCTAGTCATGACGATTTCTCTCACGCATTGTGATGTTCAGAGAAACTCTTCGCTATCCTTATTAGTAACCGGACAGAAACATTGAAAGATCTTGTCGATTGGTGCGTTCTTTCGCTTGCTGGAATAAAATGAAGCCTCTGTTGTGTCAAGCGCAGATTAGTCGCGGCTCGTTACTGGACTGGTTGACTGGTAAAATAATTAAAGTCACGTATTACCCCGTTATAATCTATACTTTCGATCTAGCAGTATCATTACATAAAAACTTATTCCACAAATATATACGAATTTCATATAAAAATTATTAATAAAACTGGACACGATTCTAAATTTATCCGAGTCGAAAAATAAATTCTGCCTATATGACATAAATTCAGATTAAGAACTAGTCAAAACCACAGTTTTTTTCTCTGATTACGCAAAAATCCAAAATTATAGTTTATATTTATTTTATCGAAAAAATGCATACAGTTCTGAAAATAGAAATCTCAAAACTCAATCACATCTGTGGTTTTTACGTTTGACATATATTCTTCCAAGCCCAGATTAGTCAGCGTTCGTTACTGAATTAGGAAATAAGTAAAATAATGAAAATCACGCGTTTCTCATAATCTCTTTTACTTTTGATTTGGTGGCATTACTTGCGTTAAAACTTCCATAAGCATGCAAAAATCATACACAAGTCTATATATTAATAAAACTGGACTCAGTTCTAAGCGTTTAGGGAGACTAAAAATCTGACTGCATCGGTCGTTTATGCTTGATATTTATTCCGGTAATTTACTCCCACGGTGCGTTGAGTATTGGTAATTTACTTTCTGACAATCATATCTGGAAGTGGACGGAAAGTGGTGGCGTTCAGTGTTTGCTGTGGAGCCTGGATAGAAGGCTCTTCGCCGCGCAAGAGTTCACGTCCCATATAAGAGATTGGAAATGTCGCGTCGGATCGTCGGGGGAAAACGAAGAAAAGAGTGTCACGTGTGCGGTATGGGAGTAAAGCAAGAAGATATTTGCAAATAGAGTGAGACGGAGTAACGTGTGAGTAACAAGGATGGAATCTCTCTTCGTTTCATTTGCCTCGAGAAGATATTAGAGTGAAACGAAGCGAAATATAGACGACATAATAATAAGGATCGCATCTGCAGAATTCATATCTCTCCAAGAGCGAGAAGATACATACACGATACAAATTTTGGGTGAACCACATGATTCATTGAATTAATATTCATCATTAATTTGCATTCAGATATTATTTACTTAGTGCCCATGCAGTGATTCTTAAATTTGATTAATTCATCGACTCCTTTGCGTTATGATTAACATATATTTCTCTCCAGGCATATATATACACATACAGAGTGAGACGGAGTAAGTATGAGATTTTCATTGCAGGTTTCACTTGGCGCGAGAAGGTATTCCGAAAGAGAATGAGACGAAGCGCAATATGGAGAACAAGGATCGGATCTTCCTTCGTTTCATTTGGCAATTGTGATGGGTTTATGGATCGGCATACGTAAAGAAGTCGCGGCGAGAGTGGATCCCTAGTGCTGTTTACGGGTTCTTTACGATGCTTAAACGTCCCGCAGGAAAAAATGTAATGTTTCGCTCTGGACTCTGAACGTTGTTCCCCGCCGCGTTCACATCGTATTCGGTAACGCACGCTTCGCGATTTAAATGCGAATGACGAGACGAGCTCTTTTATTTCCGATTCAGGCGATCTCGAATATCGTTAAATTCGAGTCCTGCGGGCGCTACTTTCGTAAACGAATGGCTTATTAAAAGCCAAATTGGATAAGAGAACTAACAATCATTGGTTTTTCAAACTGAAACTAAAATAACTGGTTTTATATACATAAGAGAAATGTAAAAATACGCTTGAAATATATATTGCAATAAATGTGGTTAAAGTGAGAAATTTGGTGTTTTTCAGAGTGTTTAGAAGGTTTGCTTTTGTCGTTGTAGTTTGAAAATGATTGGGGAGTGGTAAAAAAGACTGTTAATACTTTAAGTACATTTGAAATGGTATTGGGTTGGTAGACAGGGAGCTACCGAATGGAGGCGTATGGCCGTTAGCGGGCGCGAAATGAATTATCGTTTATATATAGAAAGAAAGAAGGAAGGAAGGGAAGAATGAAGGAAACGAACCGCGTGCAAATTTGCATTGACGGCGGCGAGTCAGAATGGCCAACCCCACTTTGCACCTCGGCATGGTGTAAACGGCGCCCACTGTCAAGGGGTCCCCCTTTATTTATTCCGATCCGAGCGGTGGCTTTATGGCGGAAAATTAGCGAGGGTTACGCGTGAATGCTGGTGTCGCCACTTAGAGTGGCCAACGTATTCAGGACTTTTTTAATGGGCGTCGACACGCCCTCCTTAGCGCCCCTTAACACCTCTCGACCTCCTTTAAGGAGCGCCTCTCTACAAAAGCCCTCCTTAACGCCAAATATCTTTACTCCACTCGTATCTCACTTCATATCTATAGCTAACTCATTCCCTTACCCACGCGCTCTCCCTCGTCTCTCGTACCATAGCCGAATCGCTTCTGCTTCTCCTTCTGCTACTGCTACTGCCTTATTGCTTCTTTTCATTAACCTCCTCCTAACTTCCTCTTTAGCATACTCTTTAGCCTTTCCTTGCATCTCCTACGAAAGCTCTCTGTAATTCTTATACTTTCGACAAAATATATATCATTAGATTTTCTGCTTTCTTGCGTATATAAAATTTTAATTAAAAAAGGGTAAAGATGTTAGACATTATATCTATATTGATGAATGAGTTTTAAGGAAAAAACATAAATTCATACATTTGTTCAATATTTGAAAGGATTTATTTATTTATTATATCGATTCATTTGATTTTTTCGAGTTTCTCCTAGCGTTTTAGAATTTAACGAGAATGTTATACTTATGTAATTATTGTAACATATATGATTGTCAGTTGAGAATCGAGAGTCTTTATATTTGAACCTAAAATATAATATCTCTTAGTAGTTATTAAATTAGAAATTGTGAAATTTACATCGAATAGTTGGTATAAATATATATATTCAAGTCACGTGCATGAAATCAATAGATGAAAGTCTTATTATATTTACACATGTGTAATCAATGTGGAAGCTCCGAGAATACCAATTATCGTTTAAATTAAGTTTAAAATGATGTCGATCGCTCTTTTTAATTCTATCGTAGCTGGGTATTTGCTTTTATCAGATTTCTCTTTGCTGACCGAGCGATGCGTAGTTTACCGTGAGTTGGCTCGTAAAAATCTGCGCGTCTCAACTGATTATAAATCATTCTTGGGCAAAGAAACTCTTATTGAAATCATCTATTCTAAGCAGCAAAAGCTCATCTCTTGATATACTCGTATACATATAAAAGAGGCTTATCAAAAAGTTATAGCATTCGTACATTGCATGGTATATCGTACAATTTCAGCTTTTAATTTAAGCCATGCATTTGCTAATTATTTTAGTTGCCCTGCTATTGTTGCAATGTATCCATAAAATTTCAAATTTCAATCTTCATCAACTTTTTAATTAAAAGCTAGGCCTAAAATGTTGTAAGGATTTTTGTTCTAAAATTCCTTATACCTAATCTATATTTTTCTTTACACGAGACGGCTTGTATAAAATCGGCAACTAAAAGTTCGAGATAAACCTAAATTTACTTACGAATTCTCGCTGGAGTTACCTTTGTCATGATTATAGTTTTCCCACGTGGAGACTCAATGGGGGATGGTAAGAAACGAAGGAAAAGTGTGTATAATGAGGCAATAATAATTTTTCTTCGTACTACTTCGTAATACCGACGTTAACGGCCCACGAGATTCCCGCGTAACTCATTTGCGATGACAAAAAAATCAAAGCCCTCCTCCGGCTGCGTATAATATACTTTGAAATCCGCTATTCTCCAATTACTGCCCTTCTCGCTTGCAAGAGTGTGTTGGTGCGTGTGCGAATGCTTACTTAGAGAGTACGCTGGGTTACACCGTGGGGTCAGAGGTCGGGTACCTTGCGCGAGAAACAAAAAGGCCAGAGGTGGATAGGCGTGGCTCGTATTTGAAGTAGAATCGAACCTCCTCTTCCACCTCATCTTTCTTCCTTCTTTTACTCTCTCTCTCTCTCTCTCTCTTCCTTATAATAGTTGAATGCTCGCGCTAAAACGAAACGGAGCTCGCGTACCGCCATTCTCGTGTCAAACGACTTATTACCCTAACACTTCACGTATATTTAATCCATACTGAACGATAAACCTCATCCTGCCAATTATCGCAACTTAAGAAAGTACCATCAGATGCGTGAAAAACTGTATACATATATAGAATATAAGAATAGTAAAGCGTTTAGAAAAATAATAAATTTGCAGTTCACACAATTTATAAGTTTTGCAAATCGACATTCTCTTATAATTTCTTAATATAGCGTGATGAACAGAACCATTAATCATTCAATCGGATTATAATTTTGTTACTACTGGAATGACCAATCATTAAGTAGCAATTAAAATATCCAATCTCTTTTTTCGCCGTCTTTTTTGCGAGGAAAGTTTCGTAAGATTAAATGGAGATTAAGCGTGTTGTGTGTTTAATGGTGGCTGGTATACGCCTACGATGGCGTAATTAGAAAGGAATAAATAAGAGGCGATGCTCGACGATTGTCCGCACTAAACAAGGATGCTCGTTTTCAGTAGAAGTGTGCGCGCGAGCCAACCATTATTTAAACGTCCCAACGTGTTTTGACGATATATAAACGAACGCCGCTACTTGCTTAATTATAATTAATCGTCATCTCCACATTGTGAACTATCGATGCACGAGAGTGAGAGCCCTGGAACGCGCCAACCATAACTTACGCATAATAGGATAGAATTTCATCGTATATGTTTGACAAGGGGAACGCCTGCAGGCGGAAGACGAATGCGAATTGTTGAATGTGGTCGTAAACTCTCTTCTTTGCTTCATGTTTGATGTCTCAGGAATTTAGAATAATAAAGTCCATCACGCTATATCTCCTCTTGCTACTTTTGTATCTTACCAAAGAAAATCTCAGATAAATCTTCAATATTTTCCATTGCCCTTCGACAAATTATTCCTTTTGACAACTCTTTAACGACGATGAAAGACTTTACTTGCTTTATCTCTCTCGGACAAATGACAATATTTCCGAAAAATTATTAGAAACACCCCCATGACTCGCATTATCCTTCATGCACATTTTCTTTGCTGACAAATTCCAAATTCTGAGTCTTAGTTCTGGATAGATTGAATTTTTGTTCACTCTCGAGCAATGTGCATGTGAATCACTGGCCCTTCGCACTGTCGTCAATGTGTTAATTAAGCAATATTATACGCTTTTATTATTTGGCGTTTAATTAACAAAACGAAATTGCGTCTTATAGTTGATAGTTTTAGAAAAATTAACAAAAGATGAACGTAAAATTACGTGAAGAAAAATAACGAAGTATATCACCTTTCTCATATACATATCATATCTACACATACATATATATATGTCGTTCTTATAGTTATGACCTAGTAGTTTTTAACTATATCTATTCGTTTCTAGTGAACCCATCCACCAACGTTATACTTACAATAAGCAGTTTTGATAAATGAAAAGAAAAAAATAGGAATATGTAGCTTAGAGAAATATTTAAATAATAGGCGGTTCAAACTATAAACGCTTGGTCATGGAAAACAATTAGTGCTCTCTCTATCTCACTCGGCTTATGCGTTTTGGGCCAGAGTGACGAATAGCCGATGGCCATCGCTAATTTAATAAAAGCGTGCTGTGCCGCCAAAGAAAGGATGAATAAAAAACGACACCTTGGAAAGAAGAAGGATATCATTTCTGTGTTTCATGTTCGATATTTCACTTTGACCACCAATTTAGATATGATCTTGCCATTCGACCTTTAAAGCTATAAATGTTGTATAATATCTGCTCTAATTAGCCCAAAGTGCCTAAATCATTCTTACAATTTTACTTAGTCCCTTGACTATACACTCCATTAATTTATGAAAACAATTAGAAACATTTATAACTATAACAAAAATAATCCGAATAATTATCATATGATATAATGTATAAATTTTACAATGTAAATGATTATTAGCTTTAAATTAATCTTGATTGCAAACTAAATCTTGGGCCCGCATTTATTATTATTTCGATACCGACAGCAATCTTTTTTTTTCAAGATTCGCAATGGATTTTCTCAAATGTGACGATTGCCAACGCGCGAACTTTCTATATACATTAATCGTCGAAGAAGAAGAAGAAGAGGCAAAGAGGAAGCATCGAAATATCTGTAGGGGGTAAACTGACTGTGCATCCACTGAAAGCATCGAAGACGCAAAAGAAACGTTATAAAGGAGAAAACACGTATTTTCTGTCACCAAAGGATCACCGCGGGGGGGAAGTTAATAGTCCGCAACCCTCTCGTGAGTCGAGGTCTCGAGGATAAGGACCTTCCGATAAAACCTCAGCCATTTATGCCAACCAGTCTTCCGGACACTCGCTTATCAAACCTTATATGTTTCTACTTGATAAGAAAACTTTCTGATATTTTTCTATTGATCTTTACACCTCTGGACTTTGACCTTTAAAAATCATTTGATCTGAAAAAATGTTGCAATAATGAAAAATGTTGAATGATTATAAAATTCTAAGAGGGATAGGTGTACGAGTTCGGTTTCATAGAAATGTGGTAAGACGTCAGAACAATACAAACGTCGTCGAAGAAGGACAGACGATTAGCGTTGCTCTCATTGTAGATGGGGCAATAGACGCTGAGCTGACATTTATCCAAGATGTGAGCGTTTCGCTGTTGTAATCATTATATGAGATACACGCGCCTCATCTACCACTTTCTGACTGGCACCTGCAGAAAGCTCCATGCACTCGACCTATTATAGATACATACGAAGCACGACGCATGATAGCGAAATAATTAATACAATGTTCTACAAACATTTTAGAAAACATATCCAAACCTAATATATATTTAATTTGATTTATTACGTGATTGAAAATAAAAAAACCTTTATATTGATTTTTATTTTCAGAAAGATATAAGGATAAGGTGAAGATATAACTTGGAGGTGATATTTCTTTCCTCACCGACGCAGATCATTATCGATTTCGTCTATTATTTATCCAAGTGCTAATGAGATTCAATTGGTGGACGCGCTGGTTGGAGCTTCATTAAAATTGAGCGTTTTTGTTTTACGAGCTCGTGCAATTGAGCGATAATCGCTATGTCCTTATTCTTTGATTGTAGGCTGTGTTTCTGGAGGAGTTAGAGGGGGAGGAGACATGCTCGTGTCGCGTCTCGAGGATGCGATGAGTGCCAAGTATATCTTAATCAGCAGTGGAATAAATTTTCTTCGCGGCCGCTGTCGTCTCCTGAAAAAGATGTAATCTAGTCATTGTTATAAATAAACGGCTGACTAATAAGAAACGTTGATGCGTCTTGGTGAGCATTAGAATGGTAACGCTTAACCGAGTATCCATAAGTAAATAATAATTGGTCGTAAAATCATGAAAGACAAATATTGGCAAAATATAGTTTCAAAAATGAAAGTTTGTTAAATAAGCGAGAGAAAGGTGTGTGTTAATTACTAGACTGCGCTTGTTTTTTGCGTTTGTTTCGAGGAAAGGTAAGAGAATATATCTATATATATATATATCGATAGAATATATATTTTTATAAATACTCGACTTACTAATAAGAAACGAATACGCCTCACGATCAGAAAGTATCGAAATCGTAACGCGTAACGCGAGTATCTATAAATAAATAATAATTGGTCGTAAAATTATGGAAAACAAATATTAGGAAAATATGGTTTCAGAGGGAAAAAATGAAAGTTTGCTGAATGGCGGAGAAAGGCGTGTGTTTCTAGAGTGCACCTGTCTTGGGATTTTGTTGAAGCAAGCTAAGGCAATGTATGGTTATGGGTAGACTATCTATAGATAAAGTATAACCTCACGTACACTCTTGAACAGGAGTGGATAGAAGCGAGCATATCACGCTTTCCTCGTGTTGTTGTGGATCGTGATGGGATCCAGCGGGATCCAGCGGGATCTATACGCGTAGGCCTTGGTGCGATGCGAGCTGGCCATCCAAGCTGACCTCTGACCCCGAGGCAGGTGAGGCGCGATTTTTAAAAGAGCGCGACGATCCTCGAGCCGGGGACAGAGGAGTCGAGGCCGGTTCTATCGTATGCCGATTGGTCGATGCCGTCCTCTCAGCAGCCAGTGACGAGAATGGAGGCCACCTGGACTCACTCCCACCGCGCCTAGTTTATCTCTCTTTCCTCGTCTCTTCTTTAGCCTCTCTTATTCCTTCCACTATTTTTCTTGTCCCATTCCTCGGATCCTCTATCGATTTCTTTCTTCATCCGCCTTTGCCTTTTTCTTCCTCAGTGCTATATATATATATATATTTCCTTCTCTTTTTTCATTTCCTATACCTCGTGCTCTCTAAATATCCTCTTCTTTATCCCCCTCTATTCCCTCCCTCATTTTTCCTTTCCCATTACTCAGGCTCTCTATATCTACTTCTTCTTTCATTCACCTTGGCAATTTTCCTACTCAGCTCTATGCACACTTCCTTCTCTATTTTTATTTCCTATACTTCTTTACCTGATCATTAATAGCTTTAATGCTAAATGTACTCTTTGCTCTCTCGTTTCTTCTTGCAGACTCTATACTTTTATTCCTTCCACTATTGTTTCTGTCTGATTCCTCCGAGATTCTTCATTCGTTTCTTTCTCCAATGCATCACCTTTGAGTCTGTTTCCCTTGGGAATATACATCATGTATGCGTGTGTGTGTACTTATTTCTTTTCCTCTGTATTATACCGTTAACAATATTATTGATCACGATATAAACTTGCCCAATATACTCTCTTCTCGTTAGGAGGATTTGCCAGAATCTCTCTCAAGTTTACGGGGGTGCGACTGGTGAAAACGACCACCTATAGGATTCACCTCTCGTTCGCTAGATTTATTCCAAGCGCTTCGAGCTATAAATTCTATCGAGCAGGTGTCGTGTACGCGCGTCTACTATTATAAGAAGACGGAGTCGACGATAATAAATTAAAATTGATTTCACGTTCGTCTTACTTTACAATAACGACGCAATTGCCTTCGATTCTAACCAGCTAACGTGCCTCTCGCATAAATATCCTGGAATCTCCATCCGAAGAAAAGTGCGTCTATTTTTACGCGAGTTATTGCAGGTGGATTGGTGATTGAAAGCAAGCACGAGTTATCGTGAATAATTGCTGCTCGAAGAGTGAATAGAGTGCATTTCGACTGGACACACGATGTCGAAGAACTTTGAAAGTGAAATGCGATATAGAGAGTTTCGCAGTGCTATAAGATTAGCGTTGAAAATTTCTGTGCACCACATGTGTGGTCCGGTAGAAATAGATTAGCGTGATCAATCTGGTGTTAGGATGGAAGCTCGGTCATCGTTGGTCCAGTCGCGTCTTCCTCGTCGTTGATCGTCTTCATCGTGTTCCTCTCTGGCGAGGCTTAATGCTTCTTCTCGCGAGCCCTAGCGTTACGATGTCGTAATGCTCGGCCGAGGGGAGTAATATCTCTATTAATAATGCAATTGCCGGGCGCCCGCAGGATCGTGCATCCTCTCGCGCGACCATTAAGCCCCTCGACATCCTCAAAAGGAGTTTCACCTGCAGCGGGAATCAAGCTTTCCACCTCTATCGATCTCACGTGTCCACAACGCTCTTCTCTTATCCTTCCAACATTTCATACCCCCCCCCCCAACCTCCCCATATTATTCTCCGTGAATTCATTCTCACTCGTACTCGATTAAAAAAATATTCTGCGCGTTAATTTCATGAAATATCGACGAATAGATTGGAAAGTAACTTGGCGAACATCTTTTAAAACGTTGGCAAATTGAAATTGCGTTTTTATTTACAGCGGTGGTAGGGCGGAATAAATATTTAGTGGCGTCTTCTTGCGGCAACTGCTAGCCACGCTGAGTTCGAACGATAATAATTGCATTTGCAACGGTAATGGACTAGACCGTGAGTGCATGCTTTTCGTTTGCTTGGAAAAAATTGTGGGAGCGGTCAAAAATTAAGCCTGAGTGGAATTATCGTTGGATTCCGCTTGACTTTTTGTATAGATTCCTATAAGGTTTGTATTATTCAACTGAGTTTTGATTGAAAATTAATAAACATTCAATTAAATTGACGGTAATTTTAGTAATGTGTACAGCAATGTTACCAAATTTTTCTAAAATTACATAATTTCAGTCGCTGTCATTATTTATTGTGTAAAATTATTATTATTATATTTGCAATATTACAGATGTTTTTCTAGAATATCTGTATAGACCAGATTGTAGGCTCACAATATATGAAATAATTGCGTCTATGATGCACAATCTTGTTTCTTCTTGCAACGTTCCTGGAATGCCAGTTCTTGGTACAAATGTCAAGCTTCGACCGTATTAATTAGCGCTCGGTAAATCGTAAATAGAAAAGCAATTGTGGCTGGACAAAAGGTAGGTGTACGTGAGAAAAATGGCGGAAGAGTGACGCGAAGAGGACTCGGACTGAAATCGATCGGCGATGGCGGCGGATGCGAATCGCGCGTGACCTTCAACCCCGCACCGGCTCAACTTGGCAGTGTCACGCGGAGTCACGTGGCCGGCATAAAACGTGACGCGCCGTGAAATACCCTCCTAATGGCCGTGCGCGATCTGTGTGTGTGTTTGCGTTCGCGTATATACTCACTCGGCCACCGTCGTTGATGTCGTTGTTCTCTTCGTCATCCATACATTGCGTGCTCCTTTTATTTTTTACTTGCCACCTCCTGCATCTATACCTTCGAGACCCACGCGATAACTGATAAGATTGCTTCGGTATCTCTCCGATTACACCGATAACGTCATAGGCCGAGAAATGTCCAATTATACTCCTTTTCAGGAGAAACCTAAACTCGCAAAGATCAAACGTAGTAAAAGTAGAAAAAATGCACAATGGCGCACCTTAAACTTTTATTATTCCTATACATGAAAAGGTCGCACGTCGTATAGAATATATAATTATTTGTTTTCTAAAAGAAATTAAATAATGATAGATCGAGCATTCCTAAATAAGCATAATTCATTAATTGAAAATTGCAACAGTTTCAGAATAGGAGTTTATCGTTTGGGAAAATCTGCATGATTTGTAAACTAGGAAAAGGTATTATAATAGGGAATGAAATTTAAATAAAAGAAAGCTTCTTTTGTGTTTATCATTTGGCATTTGGTTGATTTACAAGTAAGAGTTAGTTTGGATAGTGGAGGTTAAGGAGAAAACTCGAGATTGGGATTAAGCATGTATATATATGTATGTAGGTATATATTATAGTATAGTCTAATCTGGCAAAACTGGCATAAGTGGCGTAAAAGGAGTTAAGATGGGCTACAGGAACCCAGCGGGAGTGCACGCTGCTCTTTTAACGACTCATTTGCGTCTCGGAGGATGTTTACGAGTTGCCTGATCGATTATTTTATTTTACTTTATTTTCGACTCCCTCGCACGTCGCCGCGCTGGTCCTACCAGCCAGCCTGAACGCGCAAGCGTTTCGTTTTATCGGCGTATCGCGTTTCCAACCCTCACAAGTTTAGAATCCGTGATTTCTCCCTGCATGGGAACTTCTCGGATTACGGTAAACCTGGTCAGGCTGAATTCAGGAGCGATCTCTTAACGAGGTTGTGGACGAGACGACGTCCCCCGACGTGTTTATTAATTAATTATTATGGCGAACCAATGAGATTCGTAATTGGAATAATGAAGTCCAGATTTAGCACAAATATTCTACCCAAGCGAATAATAAACTTGAGAAACGATCAAGGAAAACTGACTTTGGGAACATTGTTGATAAAGAATTATCAATAGTATAATAACCAATCCAACGATCAATGATTAATTTCTGGAGGAGTAATTAGTGAAGGTATATATATATATATATATATATATAAATCGTAACAATGACTAATTAAATTTATAATTGCATGGCGTGCAATGGGTGATGAATATTTTTATTTAAAAATGGAAAATGATCAGGAATATGACAGAATATATCCTGTTTCGAGAGTTTCAGAATATACAACTGATAGAAGCGGCAGAAGCTGGTAAAGGTGACAGCGTTTTAAGGGAAAAGTCCTTTTCCGTTTGTACATGGACAATAATGACGCTTTGAATGGATAGTTTTTGCTTAATCTCGTTGAGCAGTGGGAATTGTCGATATACCTGCAGTGTCGCCTTATCTTTACGACTTCACTCGACGAGTTTCTAGCCTCTTTCATACGCTGCGAACGTCTGACAATTTTACAATTTCATGCGCGGGAGTGTAGCTACAGGTTTATAGTACCTATACCTATATACTCGCCTTCGTAATACGCTCCGAGCTTTATGACCGTTCGCAACTGCGAGCAGCTTCTTCCGCACCTGACGCCATTCTCTCTTTTCCCGGACCTCTTTGCTTCGCTCTCTGCTTCCTAGTAGTAACAGTGCTGCCAGTGCAATCATAATTAACTACCTTTAAAATTTTCCTCAAATTCATCAATTATAATCTTCTTGCCTTCCAAAATCCAAATTTGAAATGCTCACTTTGATTCTTCATCACGGTCCAATGTAAATATTATAATTTTGTTTATTATGAAATTTTAATAATACCAATAATACATACGCTATATCTATATGTTTAACGTAGGTGTCCGAGAAGATTAAAAATTACAATCATCGTAATGAACGAATCATCCTATAACGAGGTCCCGATCGACGAATCATCGATCATTCGAGATTAGATTTCGCACTCTCGTGTGAAATTTTTGTTTTGATTGCCGCGAATCACCTTGAGTCTAGCCGTCGTACATAATAAACGAATAGCAAACGCGAATCACCAATGAGATTTCTAGCTATATAGACGCCTTGTTCGTACACTTGTCGAGAAATTTATAAGTATACGCGCTAATCATAGGCGTAGAAATCTTTTTATTTCGTCCCATCGGAATTATTTATATGGTCCAATCATCTGCATAAATATAAATAGTGAAAATTCAAGGGATTCCAAATAAATGTCTATATATATATATATATATATATATATATATACATAAGCGCTATACATTGTTAGAAGAGTAATGCGCAAGTTAACTGAAATGTGAGACACGTTTTATGGGATATCATGAAACGTCGTCTGTTAGATATTGCGGTTACCTGGAAAGTAAGGACATCAGGCAGGATGCATTGTATCGACATGGGCCATTGGTGCTTTTTCTTGGAGGTCGTTTTGCGGGTAGGAAAGCGACGTTTACGCCACTGGCGTTCGCGGCCAGTTGTATGCAAATAAGATTGGATAAAAGTTGATCAACGTCAGCGTTCGGATGAATCTGCGGAGCCAATCAGCGTGTCTCATTAACCCCCGCTCCACTCGACAGTGGCTCTCATTTCACAGACTTTCGATGTCCGTTGGTCCTTGATCATTGGCAATCGCGAGATGGAAAGATGTCGATGTGAGAATCGCTGCATCCCAATTGATCCTAGGGTCAATGAAGCTGTTGAATGATGATCACTGACAGGTGCATTCAGAGGGTTGCGTATAATACCGCCTCTTGCCTACGAGTTTTCATCTTCGCTCCTCTTCTTCTCTCTTTCTTGGGCTAGTTGCTCATCCTCTCTTTCTCCTTTTTCTCCTTTACTCAACGCATGCCCCCCCCCCTTATTCTCCCTTTACTGATTCTCGCACGAGGAAACTCTCCTATAACGAAATTTCAATTCGATACAGTGGATAAAGGTCGATGCATGATACAATTGGCAATAAAAATCATCATCGAAAGTATATACCGATTGATGTTTCGAAATTTAATCGTTTTAACGTCTGTTTCACTTGACGCATTATTCTAATAAATATATATATATATATATATACACGTTTCACCGTGGAGAAACTATTTAAGCGAGCTGGATATCGGATGAATGGTTAATTATTTTGAGGCACGAGCGTTTAATAATGGGTACCGACGGAAGTAGGCTCGCGAGTGATTTGTACGACTTGGTTTCACTCGGGAGATCGTTATTAGTAAGAATCGGAAGTTGACTGTTGCAGGTATACGTGCAAATGTGCGAGGCTCAACGCTTAAGTGGTACGAAGCTGTCTACGATTGACGCAACGTTCACACCCGCCAGGCGTTCGCGTACCGGTAAATGCAGTCGATTCATCATGAAATCATTCGTGCCGGGAGGATTCATTTATATTAATGAATGACTTATTAATCACGACCGACGAGTGGTCACGTTGCCGGCTGGCCGTTACACACTGCAGTAACCGAGTATCAATTATAATTCGTCTTTACCATTCGCAACTGTGCTTCTCCCTCCATACCTTATTCACACTCTCAAAACCTTATGTATAACGAATGTTTTTTTGACCTCGAGGCTGGTCTCGAAATTCAACGTAACCAAAGTCATTTAATTGACAGAGCTGTTTTCTCTAAAGTCGGCTTATAGAAAACGTGCATATACTGAAACAACGACAATGATGTAGTGGTAATATGTAGTATAATAGTATAATAATGTGCTTGTCCATATTTTCAATTTTATCTATCGTTAATTTTTGTAACGCGGGTCTAGTATTATTTTTTGTAATACAGTTAAACATCCTCACTGGATTGTCATTGCGTTAGTGTGTGCGTTCTCGATTTAATGTTATTTGCGTATATAGAACTCAGTATTATTATATTTAGTTTAATTTATATTATTATTAAACGTTAGTGAGCGAGTTTATAGTACAAAAAAAATGATATTTGTTATAATGAATAATAAAGCGAAATGGAAAACCAGCGATATGAAATTTAATTAAATTTGATAAGAAATTATAAATGGTATCAAATGATACTACAATACCACTGTCAGCATACGCCATGCAGAGTATATTTTTAGAGAAACGTCATACTTTCTTAATGCAAAGTAGCACAATTATTGGGAATAAAAATTTCAGATCATCGAGAAATGAGAGAATAGAAAGTGTAAGAATACAGAGAGAATACGCGATAAATTGTTTTTGAATGGTCTATAATGGCTGCTCTTATGGGCCATTTGAATTGTGCATATAGTGTTTCGCGTAGCTTCTTCAGGGCGACGGAGCATAGTAGGCGTATGAGTATGAAGGTATAATTTATCGAAGACACGTAAAAAGTAGAGAGAACGATAAAATCGCTCGTCGAATAAATTTCGGTATGCTCGTAAACGTCGCAGTGCAACCACTTACGGAATCGCTTGATCGATAGGACTTTGAAGTTGTCCAGTAGTGATTCCTTTTTGAATTAGTTCGCAAATTCTCACTACATTTTTTAATCTGTAATTTTTATAATGGTAACTATTCGTGACGAAACAAAAAATGATTTGGTAAAGAAATATGTAAATTCAGTGTAAGAACGTTTGTAATTTAGGGTGAGATGAAACTCAAGGAGGCGGAACGGGATCGATCTTTACCTTTCCTGGACTAAGCTCGCAATCATGATAGTTTGTAGTGTGAATGTATCTGTAAAGCTATATTAGAACGTGTATTTTTTGACAATTCGTTTCTTTTAATTTTAATCAGAACAAAACCAGTATTAATTTTAAAAATACGTCTAATCTCTTCCGGAATATCCTACTTCAATTAATTAATAAATTTTCTCAAATATAATAGGTTTAATTATAGTGTAATAATAGCATTTTATTATATTATTAACTCTTAAATCACAAACGACTTTCAAATGCAGAAATGGAATGTGGTTTGCTCTTTAATCTTTTTGTGCATTTCCGGAAGCTGATTAAAGTTGTTTCTTCTCTACATCATATTCCGTGATATTAATAATCTCGTAACTACTGCATCGTGGGAGTCGATGCTCACTAGCCAAGAATAATTAAGATCTTAATTAGGCATTCACTCGTCAAGTTTGTGCGCGTACTTTACTCAACCTTTTCCAGTTGGTTTGGTTTTCTTGCTTATTGACATGTTGATGCTTTAATGCGTGAAATCAATTCTCATATCTCCGATAGAATAACGTGTATGAAAATCCTGTAAGTAAAATCGACACTCCAATATTTTCTATTAACAGACATTTATTTATTAAAAATACAAGGTTTAATTAAATTGATATGAAGTATTCAATCAATCTTGGAGAAATGTAATTAGTTTTTCATGTATGAATGAAAATTTAGCCCCGTATCAGTTCTTGTTGTGGGAGAATAATTTTTTTTACACTATACTTACCATGCTAGAAAACCTGATTTTATTGGAATAATGGAATAGTCCAGAATATATATGGAAGATATATCAACAGGCTATAATGAGATGGGATTTGAGGAATTTTATTGTTCAAAGGGTAATATACGGAATGCCTTGGTTGAATTTGCTGCATTGGCGCCAGGACAAAAACTAATTAAAATGCTTAGACGGGTGCTGCAGCGGTTTTTCACACGGGGTTCATAGGACTGGAGCGATAAAGAACAAACTGGAATGTTGGTCGATAGTATCTGCAGAACTTTTATACCATCTTATGTGGACCACACTGGGGGGCAGAGGACACTGGGATCCAATCGTGCCTCATAAGTAAGCTAATCCGGTGCCCGACAGACAAGTTTATGTGACTGGCTAAAGACACTTTGGGAGTAATGTGATACTTGACTAGAGGAGATCACATGGATGTTTATTCGATTACTGGAAATATTTTGTGCAGTTTTTATAAATAAATACGAAATAAAGAAAATGAAAATTTTTAAATTATTACTAAAATTTATTAAATACGAGAAAGGCGTTTCTTGGCATATTAAACATTTATGGACCGCAGTATTACTAATATTTTATATACGTAAACGTCGGTAATAATTTAAATTTGGAGTTTCTTTACCACGTTTTCCCTATGAATACAGCATTTTCATTATATATATATATATATATGACACAGTATATTATGTAAACTGGAAGAATATAAGAAAACTTGGGCAAATGATAAAAAATTTCCAAATCACCACGAAATAACTAAAGTCCTTGGCTGAGGTAGAGAATAAATAACATCGAATCAGTGTTGTATATGCTGTCGAAGTATTAATCGATGATCAATAACTTAATCACTGGACAAGAATTTTGAACCCCAGTGGGAAGAAACATTGATCGGATCATTCTGGTTCCCGCAGTTGTCATGTCGAGGTGTTCTCGCATAAAGCACCGCGAAATTTCAATCTCTTCGCGGACGTTCAATTGACATTTGAGTTAGTAATATGTCATTAAATACGTCTAGTCTGTTTGGCTCGTCTTGCGTTTAAATTGACAGGACAGCGCATTAAAACCCACGCGCTCGTCGATCCCACTGAGTGATCAGGTTCATCCAAACAAAACTCAATTTCCGCTTGTAAACTCTGGCCATTCCCAATGTAGCGAGAACGAACACTGAAACACACTGTCCAATCAAATTACGAAACAAAGACCTATTGGTTTTTCGACATGATAATCTCAGCGATTATCATTAGACTCGAAATGGACGTCCTCGTTAAATTCGAGTACAGCCATTATCATTAAGAAATAAGTGAACTCATTCTCTTATTCGCGTCGCTACAAAGATCATAGTCATTGAAAGTTTAATAGAACGTAGAGTGAGTTTGGTGGCAGCTATGTGCAGGTATCGCGTAAATTGAACGAAACAATCGAAAGACTAGATATATAGAAGCGCGATGTAACGAGATGTAATGAGGATAGAAACTACACAAGTGCCAATTCAGAGGTGGTGATCAGATTGAATAGAATGAAAAGAGGCCTTAATTATTTCGTTACTCAGCTTTAATTAATATATGCGTTGACCTATATATCTTTCTGCTTAGATGTACTACGTAAGTGGAAACTCATTTTTCCTTTCCGTCTTGAAATAATAATTGGTCACATTTCGAGGTGTTTGGAGGTTATGAGCGGTCGAGGCGCCCTCTATGAGCGGTAGAACACCCCCTAGTCTAAATAAAGTCAACCTAACCTATAAACCGTGTACGAAGAAGCGAGAAGCGTGGCACAGCACGAGTCATCAGCCAATGGGCAAGAACCGTAATGACATATAACTGTTTCGCCGTCGTGAAATCTCTTATTGTTCATTAAGAATTGCTTTTTGCGGATAGTACGTGCTCGCGCAATAGCTGGCTAGTTAATGATCCAATGTTCTGTATATAGCGCTGTAGTTGAGACGGTATAGGCTGGCTCGTACCTTCGAATATTCTTAGCCTCTCTATACCGATTCGAGCCGAAGCCCGGAAAAAGAGTCGTGTGACATGCGTGTGAAGAATTTCTTCTCTTCCAGCTGCACTATAGCGAATAACTGTTTATCTATCGTTCGATTACCGGCTATATTAAATTCTTTCGGAGCTGTTAAATTTTTTATGAAATTGAATCAATTATTGGTCCTATCGTACACGCGTATTTCTTGCTAATTCCTGATCGTTTATTAATCATCGATGCTATCTTGCGCCAGGTAAATTATGGCATGGAATATTCTTCGTGCAGATATTGTACGATGGGGTGCGATCCGTTGAACGCGATCGTAGGTGTTTAGGATTTCTCGGGCATTAAAGATTATCGTGCATTATCTTAGGCTATCGGGTACGATCCCAAGATCGTTACACCAGATAGGATAGAGAGTCGTGGGAGGAGTGGGATCGAAAGGATGTTACGATCATCCTATTTCGGATCATCATTTGTCGTTTGCGCTATCATTAACACGACCTACTTTATATATATATATATATATATAATTCCCTTCGGATCGTTTCTGAAATATTCTATAAAACTTGAATCTTTCTCTTTCTCGCACTTGGATAGAACATTTTATCAAAAGATGGGTTAATAAATTTCCATAAGAACGATTCGTATCGAATTATAGTGTTATAACAACGAAGTCTATTTGAGAAAAAAGTGTTGTATGAAAATGATTTAGCGCTGACAAGCTGACAAATATTGACGAGTACAGAGCTTGAAGGGGTTTCCTGGCGACACGCGAAGTTAGGCACGATGCTCTAACCTAACCTATGTTCTGCGCGTTGTCGGGGCTGGCGATATCGGTTCGCCGATCTCCCGACGATTTGTCAGCGCTCGACCGGCCGTGTACCATCTTATCAAATATATATCGAACACCGCTCCCAGCCTGTATTTACTGCAGGCCCAGTGAGCTTGCGTGTAGGCATGCGCGTGCGTGTGGGTTTCATTCTACGTCCCGCCGTTGGTCTCGGCGTAAGTGTGTATGTGCCCGATCCGATCACCGAACCGACGGCCGCGATCGGTAAATCCTGCCAGGACGATCCGAATCTTCATCCCCTTCGAAGCCAGTTTGCAGAGCTGTACCATCTCTCTTCTCTCTCTCTCGTCGCCAATGTCCACAAGATCCTTTCAATTGCCAACACAAATAACCGTTCTTACTCGGTTGCTTTCCTCTCTGACATTTTCAGCTCGACGTCAAATGTCTGTATATCGATTTAATGCGATTCAGTTTTAACATAATTCTTCAAAGAGCTTTGGATATAACTTAAATTACGCGATTTGCCTTTTGAAGGCAAACTGGAAGCCAGTATTAAAACAAGACTGTCTTGCTAGTACAATCCTAAATTTTATCCGCTTTGGGAATAACTTTCAGTATTGTAACATCTCCCCACTTTGTCGATAAATCTACGAAATCTTTTTACATGTATGAATACAAACAACTCTACTTTCCATTCTTATTGATATTTTCAATACAACTTCATATGTCTATATATTGATTTACTTTTACTCGATTTAATAATGACTTTTTTAAAAAATCTCACGTCAAATTTAAATTATACGGTTCCACCTTTTGAAGGCAAACTGGAAACTGCTTGTATAAAAGTAGACTATCCTGACAGGATGATTCGCGTCTTCGCCCCTTTTGAGACTATTCTCTCTCAAGAAAGTCCACGAAATCTTTGTAATTGGTATGGTAAGTGGCCACTGTACATCCCTATTTTTCCTGTTGCTTTTCCCCTGGTACCGACATTTTCAGCAAGATGTTAATACTGAATCGTCGATGTATCGATTCAATTCCAATAACAGTTTTCTTGAACGTTATTTCTATATACACTATAAGTTTAAGAATGGTTTTCGATACTAATTTTCGATAAATCTCAGGTAAAATTTAAATTACGATCAGTTTAGCCTTCTCGAAATTCATCAGGAACCCATTGGAGGCTCCGGTATGATTCAATGTGAGGTGGAAACCGGTTGTAGAAGTAGGCTGTTACCGAGTCTAACCACTGAAACACGAGAAAAGCTTGTTTTTCGTTCGGCCAGAGGGGATGGGATTCTAGCATCAAAATAGGTCATTCGTTTTGGGTTGGTCAACGCAGTTTCAGTTTGGATTTGCGTAGGCCGATTTCGACCGGTTCTTCGTTATCTCGATTGACACTCAAGAGAGCTCTTCGATTTCTGGCCGTTTCGATGAAAAATAGGGTTTTATCTCAACGATATTATACGAACGACTCTAAAGAAGATAGGTAAAACCAACCTGACAGCGTTATCGAAGTAAAATCATTTCTATCTTTTTTTTTTCGAATAATTTATAGACTTCGAGAGCAATCTCGTTATTAGAAATGCTCTCGTCATCAGTGGAAAATCCGCTTAAGATTGTCTGGCGTAAAATAGTCGGCTAATCCTATTTCGAGCGCTTCAAAATCACGCACGGACGCACTGTCTCTGATTCGAGGCAGCTTCCACATGTATCGTTGTGCCTAAATCTCTAATAAGAGATATAACAGTAGAATATATGCACTGGATGGCGCCTCTAGTTATATATGTATCGCTAAGCCAGATCTAAACACGAGACACCATAATATTGCAAAATAAGGGTGCATGACACGATCGAAGTAAGAGGCGCGCGCGTTTCAATACTACTGCGTAATCGCGTAAAATATTGTGGCTTCATGGGAAATTTATGGATTTGCGGTTGATAGATCGCTTAATCGGATATTTGGCGTGTTTTAGCGTAGCAAGTATGAACGGAATGGTTTCCGTCATTCCTGGTATTTTCTGTAAGGTTTTCCTCTCACGAATATAATCAGGTTCGATTGGATAACGAGGAGCACCGAGGCTAGTCCGCGTTTGTGGGTTTCGCACTTGGCGATCTCGATAAGGCGCCAAGCCACGCCACGCTATGCCACGCCACGCCACGCTATGCCACGACAGGCAGCGCCACGCCGCCACGCCGACACGCCGCCTTCTAAATACTGGTAATGGCGCTTAATATATCGCCGACAGATAACAATCGTTGGAGAAACGCGGCGATACGCGCCTGAGGACTTTTACCGTGCGCTTTATCTCGCGGCCAACGTACAAAGGATCGCGCGCGAGAAACCATCAGCGAGAGCCTATCCTGCGGACCTTGCACGTATATACACTCGGTCCGCGAATTCCCCTTGAATCCATCCCCTTTCACCCCCTCGGTCCCTTCCCCCTCTCTCTCTCGACAGATCCGTCTCGCGTGCAGCTTACTCCAATCCCAAGATTTCACTCGGATAATAAATCCAATGATCCGAAGTACCAGCGCATGATCCGATGATCTTTTCACTTTTAACGCCTTTGCCACTTTGCCTCGTTCACCCATTCGAGAGCTATAACTGCTATCACACACAGCAGTCGGTCAACTAATTTTTCAATATTACATATATATATCCCGAAGGAATGTGCATGAAAAACCGCTTTTCCAGTCGAATCGAGATTTTCTCGTTGGCTTTATGTTAATTGTGAAAGTCGAAGGAAGAATCTGTCGTTTAATGGTTTATCGGCATGGATCAGATTCGTTTAATATCAGGCTTTAATTTATCGGAGAAAAAGTTGGAAGCGAGCGATGGAAAGGTTGCAAATGCTGCAAAGGTTGCGAAGGTTTTCGCGTATATACGCGTTTGCTGCGAGTAAAGGTGATTATCCGTCGCAAAAGTGTCCGCTCGCAATATCGCTATCCGCAATTTACGACCAAGCTCTACAAGCTTGTCGCTGCTGATTTTTTTTTCGGTTCAATGAGTATATAGAATCGCTTGACGATTCTAAGGTTGCTATGTGGTACACCGTGCTTGAGAGCGTTGCATAAAATCAACTCGCTATTAATAGTCGGTGATGAGCGCTCAAAGTTTTCTCGTTGATACTTAAGAAAGGAGGGTGGGAGGGAGAGGGAGGGGGGGGGGGGGGGGGTGCGAGAGAGAGAGAGGCACGGAGAAAGAGGGTGAGCAGAATGCCAAGAGTTGACCAAGACACCAGCGCGCGGTTTCTGTTCAGCAGACTGCAACACTGTTTAACTGTTTAGCATAGACAAATTATCAAGTTTTTCCGCACAGGTAAAGCTATCGGGGTTCCGATGGAACCGACCGAGCCGCCATTTTCGAAGCAGTAAAGCGCGCTCGTATATGGAGATTCCATTACCAAGCCGCGGCAATTTTCAGAACCGAAGAGTATTAAGCAAATTTATATGGCACCCGGCTGTCATAAAAGACACGCGGCACGCTAAAGCGCGCGTCATTGGCCCTCGGTCCCCGCTGTATATCGGGAGTACAGGAGGATTTGGCGAGGATCGTTTTCATAATTTTGCTTTTAAAATAAAACGTAAAGAGAGGGTGAAAAAGCAAACGGCAGGAAAGAGGAAAGGAGGAGGAAAGAAAAAAAGGAAACACACATGAAGAGAGAGACCGACGCGCGCGGTAAGTTTGATAGTGGAGGAGGTCGATACGAGGTGGATCTTCGGGGGATCTTCGGGGGATCTTCGGGGGATCCGAGACGAAGGAGAATGATACCATACGGAAAGGTGGAGGAGAGTGGAATGGGGGAGAAGCCACACAGGCGACGAGAGGTCGTGAGAGGTCAAAAGGCTGCCGGTACAGGGTTGACGGATAAACATAATGATTTAATGATCATTTCGCTCTCGAACGACACAAAATTCTATGATCGCGCGGCTTCTAATGACACGGCACTTGCCACGAGGCTGCAATTATTTTGCCGCACGTTGGACTCCAGTGACGTCACTGCCGGTACCTTCTCACGCCCTATGACCGCCCAATACAGAACACTCGTTCGACCAATTCCAGCTCCGCTCTCCTTTCTTTCGGAATGAAGAATATCCAGCTGTAAATCACCCTCGGTACTTTATGTTTCAACTTTATTCATAGGGAAAACGCACATACGCGTGAAACTCTTGTGTAAATAATTCTTCTGCCTCCACCCCCTCTCCCCCTTCCCTCATTCCTCTCGCTGAATGATTTCACTGTCTTTTCTTGGAAATCACTGCACGATTTCGAGGCTTATCTTGACAAAGTCAGGTACGATCTGCAATTCCTTCCGCGAAAACCGCGAAATGCTTGCGATTCCGCGAAGCAGAGAACGAAGAATCACCGGGATTTCCAGGACTTTAAGGTATAATAAACTGTAAAACCGTTTCCCTGAAATTGGAGAAAACGTTTCAGCCAGCGGAATCATAATTCAGCCAGTGGCCGTGAAATAAAAATATTTTTTCAGCTCCACGCTGCCTGTATATGGAAACGTATAAGAGTGGTAAGATGCCTATATAGATATGTTATATACTGTACGTAGTAAATATTACAAGGTGCTTATTAATACACGTGAAATCAGAGATATAGGCGATCTATCAATATAGGTACGAGTAGCATACTGTAGATTTGGATTCGATGGTCGAAGATTGCTTTGGCATTGACCGTTTCGTGACTTTGCAATTTGCGGTAACGGAACGTCGATAAACGTCTATTTAAATAAAATATCAATTAACGCCCGTATTAGAGTACGCCGTAGTCTTTAGGGCTCCGTGTACGAAGCTGGTGTCGTGTCCAATATAAATCAGATTGTATCACTCAAGTGCTTCACTTATCGCCTCAGCCATCTTCTTACTCTTCCCGCGAGTAATTATCGCCGACCTACAGACTTAGGAAATTGTCATTGAGCAAAGAAGCACAACTTTAAATCTCTCTTCCTTCTCCCCTTATCTCTTTTTCATATTTTATGGTCACACTTTTGATCACTTATCCATTAACTCAGTTTTTACTGGATGACCTTAACCCCATCCTTATTACTAATCTCTTCAATCTAGATGGCGTTGTAAAATCGCTAGAAATAAATTGACTTGTTTTTCAGTCTCGCTATACGTATATATAAGGAAATTTTATTCATATATTTAAATACTTTTAATTATTATACTATATACAGTCTTGGAAATAGTGTATAGGGATGAATTGAAAAGAATTGTGGAGCAATCAAAAATGGATTTTATGATCGGGAGAAATCGAACGTGACCCAACGAAATATTAAATGGACCTATAACAGACGATATTAATCGAATTCTATCTGAAAAATCGTGTTTAGTCGTAAATAAACTTAATCGTTGCATCATCGGTTGGTTTAATTCACGCCCTCGAGCTAATCGAATTCTCAGAATTAGATTTGGAAATCAGCTGATAAAGGACCAGCAAACAGAATCACTCAATATGTCTATATGTGTAAATATATCTCGTTAAACTCGAAATTTTGTCATCGGGCTCGCAAGCCCAGACGATATAAATCATTTCTATACAAATTCTCCTACATGTAACATTACGAAACATTAATGCTTAACGTACGTTGGTCGTTTGGAAATTTAGACGAAGCGCATATATATACTTAATCCTCGTAAAATGGCATAAACTGAGAATGGAAAATACTGCAGTTCTCAATTCTGCAATGCTATAAAGTGGAAGCGATACGCAAATTTCTCGAGTGGCGACTTCCGGGCACGCGATGAGGTGTCTATAAGAATGATTATTCGTTAGAAATCAAATAGTAATTTCGTTTTAATGAGGCTTCTGCTATGGCGTTGTTTTTCCTGCGTTTGGGATTTATGAGACTCGAGAAAACAACGACGTAACTCAGTGGCGTCTCCGCTAACGAAGGAAGAAGCTTCTCGCGTTCTAGGGATTAATCTTGATCGGAATGGATCGAAACGCTTAAGCGAAGGTGTAATTATCTGCTGAGGTAAAACGATCGAGTGCCAGCAGAACGACAACTTTGCAACGACTCCGAGACGTTACGGCTCTCCACTCTCAATGACATTTTCCAAAGTCGATATGTTGCCGATAATTACTGGCCGGAAGAATCCGCAGATCTCTGTCAGTGATAATCCAATCGATGCAATCTGATTTATATTCATAATATTATTTTATCAACGTTCATTTTCAATTTGCACGAATCTCTGGCAAAACTTCATCAACTCCATCATACAATTTCTATATATATATATATTATAAGTACACCTGCTCGAATAATTATTCAAATTTTATTGGATTTCATTGAATAATTTGAAGCCATATAAGATTGTGGTTTTAATTGGATCTTTTTAAATGATTGGATAAATGTGGAGAAGAGATCTTCGGTGAACCCCTAACGATTTTCTAACTCGCCAATTAACCTATATTTATAATTTGTGCTCGACGATTTCCAAATACCCGAAGGTCACGGCACATCCTCCGGGTGAACTTGATCTTTTGCCACGATGCTATCTGCTAATAGCGGACGATTCCAGATAGGAAAGATGACCTAGAATGTGGAGACGCTCCGTTTAATCGGCACGAGGGTCATCGCCGTGGGCGTTCTAAAGTCACAAATTATACCGGCTGGATCTTCTTCTTCGTCATATATTTTTCTAGATCTTTTTCTCGCCTTTGCTTTCCCTGTTGTAACTGTTTAAAGATTATTCCTGATACGACCAGTACACATAGCAATCGTACGCCAAAGATTGTTTAAATAAAACTTGAGACGATCGATGAAAAAGAAGAAAAAAGAATAATTATATAATATAATTGGTAATTTTTTGTGGCAAAATAGTAACAGAGAGTTTTTTTTAAGCATTTAGGAAATTTGTGCGTAGGTTGATTTTTAATAAGAAGCGTACGTATTAGTCAAAAGGAAGATTTTCATGGACAAAAATAGACGTAGGCTGCTGTGTGGGTATAATCTACGAATACTCCAATTCTAGTTTCACCGAATTATCATAACGACCTTAGCGCGGCCCGAGATGGAGGTCGATTTCTAATTCCCGCACGAAGCCACGCAGACGTCTCCATAAATTCTGTGCTTTACGCGCGTTTGCGTAGTTTTTACGACCCGCCCAGTTTCGTCGAACTCTCAGCTCGACGGAATCGCCAGCTATGCCTCTCTCGATCGCTTAGCCTATCTCGATCGTCCCCGTTCCCGGACGTTTCACAACCAAAAACTCGAGATTCCAGCCCCATCTTTATCCTATTCCATCCTACCCTCCCCACTGCCTTGATTTCAGAGTCCCCAAATTAGTCCCATTACTCTTATGGACGCATACACAATGGAGGATCCACTATACGTTTTCCAACACGTACATATTTTTATTCCCTTATAAATTACATCCGAATTTCCTACAAATTACAATTTGTAGGAATTCTCTATTCCATTAACATCGATATTTGAACAGCGGAAATTACCCGAGTAATCTATGGGCCTTTTGTCAAATATAATGATGCATACTAAAAACTGACAATTTTGATCAGTAATAGAAAGTAGAATTTTTTTTTCTTCCTTCATTAAAAAGAAATAAAACTTTTCTTTTTCAGTTTGCCTTTCAGTGAATTTCGACGGCGTTTCATTTTTATCGATATATTTCTTTCTAAATTTAGGTGTAGGTACTAGTATTTTTCTTGCTCATATATAGTATGTGTATGAATAACATATATGCGCAGACTTTACATATATATATATATATATTTATGCACAATAGGAAATCTCCAGTTAGTTTAAATTTTCCAACACATGGATATTTTGTTTTTTTACGAAAATAATTAATTATTGATATAAAATCTATAATATAATGCCTTCCTTATCGCGAGGTTTCCGGTTAAATTTGCTGTGGATAGATTGGAAATTGGTTATCCAGCACGGGAAACATTCGACTTGGCGGGGACTTTAATTGTAAGATAATTGAAGTTACGTGCGAATGATTTGGATGAATGTAGGATAGCCATTGTGGGGTAAAAGGTGCGGTCTACCGGAAATACCGAAGGAGGCAAGCTCGTAGCTGGCACAGTGTTGGTCTATCCCCCCCCCCCCCTCCCCCGAGAACAAGCGTAATTGCGAGCTTAGCCATGTTATACGCTTCGGGATATCTTAATTGCGGTATAATATCGCGTTATTGCGCCAGGCGCGGGCGCAATCACAGAAATAAGGAATTCGTAAAATCCACGCGCACATATATTCATTTGAAATTTTACGATATTCCCTGAATTATATCCCCGTACGAATGCCCTCTTGCTATTAAAAAATAGTTTATAGATCCAGCCGATACGCGTTTACCGCGGCCGCAGTCTCGGTACCGCATTCTTAATTATTCTAATCAAATATTCCACCATTTGCTATATTCTCTCTCGCACTGCTGCTCGTTTGTAGAAACCACATTAGAAATGAATTGTTTCGCAGTTGCATACGTGCCAGGAGTTCGTGACCGAGCAACAGTCGTAAAGTGCATCCCATAACCGGAATCGGATGTAAAAGCGAGGTTAGCTTAATTCTGGAATGGTGCGTGAAAAGTTTCACTACCACCGGCGCTCGTTTTTCTCCCTCTTTTTATTCCAACCTGGATAAAATGCCATAAAGCTTGACTTGTGACTGTCAACTTATCGCGGAGCATATCGCGCGCGCGCGCGCAACCGAAACATGTTTGGTAAAAAAAGTTTTGAAGCGCACGAGTGTATCCCCGTGGTCGATGCTCAGATTAAAGTCCGTTTACGGCCGGCATGAAAAGGATTTGATCTTTGAGGACGAAGGGAGAGGCGAACGAAAGCGATTAAAATCATCGTACGTGTAGATACTGAGGAACAGTAGGAAGACCTGCTTAGCATGTTTTTCAATTTTCAAGCTGCGCGGTATAAGGCGAGATGTACTTAGGCAATAGTGAAAAGTTTCGAGTCTTCATCTTGATATGAAAAAGGACCGCGGAAATCGGCCCTTAACGAGTAGTTCAAGGCGTTATTACAACGTCTGGCCCTGGAGATGATTATGCGGTTAAAGCATGCCGCGCGCGAGACCCATAGAACTCGCACTCTACAAAGCACCAACTGATTTCTAAAGGATGTAGCGTCGCGTACGTCCGTTAATAGCTGACATCGTGAATGGCAAGAATTTCATGTCTTTTCCGACGGGATAGCCTCCTATCCTTCTATTTTGCCTTTCTTTCGCTCCCCTTCCCTGTCATAATGAACCAGACATCTGCATCCTCCATTCAACCACGATCCAGCCCACTACGATCGAGATCTGCTACGAGTGATTTGCAAAAATCCACGATAAAAACCTGTAATGCTATATGCATATGTAACCAGCAAATTGCGGAATTCTTATTCCTAATTGAGATCCTTTTCATCCGTGTCATACGAAAAACAAAGAACTCTAATAAGAGATAGCCATATCCTTCCTTCTATATTTTATTTCGCGTTACTTGTGAAGATTATCAGACTGGGCTTTTACCCACTGACTACGGTTGTAGAATCCGTGTTATTTGACTAAGGGGTTTTATTGCATTTGTCAAATCTTATATACATTTATAGAAGTCCTTGGTTTTCATTTGTCTGCATAAAACACCTTCTATGATCGACAAAAGATAAAACTTTCACTGTTCACTAACAATTGTAATTTTCCCTGAGCTAATGATCTCGTTCACTACGATCGATACTAAATTAAAACGAATATGAGAACACACTAAGTGCTATAGTCAAATAACACGAAATCTCCTCGTTAGGGAAGAGACCTTTTTATGGTGTCAATAAGGTTAGATTACAGTAAGTTTCATGCAGTGTGTATATACGTGAAAAGTTTAATACGCGTATGGATTGTTCTGGTGTAAACATAGCCAAGGGGTTTTCCGTTTAGTCGGTGATTTACGGGGAGAACGTGTCTCGCGAGGTGTCGATCGCATAATGGCGAGTCCTGTCGCCGTCGATCGCCGGCTGATACGGTAATCATCGGCTGGCATCTACCTGGGCCGCGATCATAACGATAATGCTCCGTTCCACGGGGAAGACTTCATTCTACACGTCTGGCAAGACGTGCCATTTCAGCCCCCGCTCGCTCTCGAAACCGGCTACACGCGTGCCGTGACCAAAATCCTTGCAACATCCTGGAAAACACCGTTATCGAAAGATTCCATCGAGATTGATAGTTTATTCTGCTGTTTTCGCTACAACCATTAGACAACGTAGTTCTAAATTCATTACGCTTTGCGAATTCCTATCACAGTTATTTCGCAGGGTGAGTATAACGACCATTTCCCCTTCAACCTTTGACACAACCTGAAAAGCCCCGGTTTCGACAAATTTTGCCAAAATTGGTGTTGATCATGCCACAAATATAATTTATACTGAAATGCACCAAATTCGTGACTTATGGTTTAAGATACTTAGGAATCTTACACGGGATGAATTTCACGAAACTGCAACAATACGCTCCGCTCCAACATTCATCGACAAATATCTATTTTACAAATGTAATATATTAGAAAAATCTCTAAATTCATTACTGTAGCTTATATAAACCTCTTTTAACAGCTTCCAATATACTCTTAGGAATCTTTCGCAGTTAGCGAAGTTAACGAAATCTGCGTTGTTGCTTAAATTATAGTGATTTATCGGTATTCGCAGTCGCAGTTTAGTTGCGATCGAGTGAATCTCGTTGTAAGTGGGCATCGATTCAGCATTACGCGTGTAGGTGTTTGATAAAAAAAGGGGCAAAATTGACAGCAATTTTGAGGTGATCGTAATCCGTCATTTGGTTCATTGAGAGTCCAAACGGGTCCTGGTATCACAGTGATGGTTGGATGAGGCCGAGAATGGATCCCTGAGCGCTAGTGACTGACTACGTGATCGGTGTGCTGTTACAGCAATTTCTACAATATTGCGCACGTCGTTGAACGTGAGTAACGTTGTCGTGAGCTCGCAACTGACAATAAGGGATCTCTAAGTGGTCCGTATAACCCGACGAGACGGACGTTGCGCGTTAGCCTTAAGTGACGTGCCATGTACACCCGTTTGCACTGAGATGACTTTGCCCGTGGACGAAGATATCTTCGCACCTGCGTCAAGCGACAAAGACCTTCCATCAATATTTCTTTTTCCTTCCACCCGCTCGTACCCCTTACCTATACCTTACCAGATATTATATACACCATTCCTCAAAACTACAACATTCCCCGCTAAAATTGCCAACCGTTAGACTCATCATCCGATCTTCCTTCCCATCCTACAATAACACTCGCGTGCACGTACAGTTTCAACCATGCCACGTCCTATCTCGCTATTCTCCTTGTAATCCATTGTACAGTTTTTCTCACACCTTATTGCCCTTTAAGATTGATCCTTAACCAACGAAATACGTGATGCAAGTCTTTCCAGCTTGCAATTGGCAATATTTTTCGCTCGATGTTCTTGTAGAATTTTTATGAGGCGCTGTCAGGAAGGGGACTAGCGTTAATTCTTGCTAATTAATCTGTCTCGTAGTCTGCAACGTTGGTCGAAATATTGAATGAGTCAGAAGCGAATGTGAAATATTTGTGTATTAAGAATGCTGCTTTATGGCTGTCCCGTTTCAAAATTCTTGCTACTCGACGCTGCAGCTCGATTACATTTCACGGAATCCATGCCTACGCATCTAGAAACCGCAGCTATTATAACGCCAATACAGCAAAGACATCGCTGTATTTAAGCAAAGCAACTATAAGTCTCATTGAGTAATCGACAGACGGTCACTGGACAGCGTGACCCTATCGAGACTGATGGTCTGGCATCATCACGTGGGAAACCATAGTGAAAGTTTCAAAATCTTGCCGAGTATATTTCATTCGATTCGTAGTTATTTATCAGCTGGTTTGAACGCTTCTGTCCATTTTGGGGTCATCGTCAGAAACGATTGACCAAAACTGCGACTAAAACTCCTTGCTCGCGTCTCTTATGCTATATTTATCGTAAACTGTCATTCAGGATAGAGATAAGCAAGTGTTAGAATTTATAGTTAGGAGGGGAGAGGATTTAAACGAATTTTATATATGCCATCAGGTATATATACTATAGTACCATTATTAAACCATCTAATTCGATACATGTGTGTGTGTGACTAATGTCATAATACAAATATCCTCTCCCTAATCGTATATTCAAAAATTCCGTATTCTTACTTACTACGTACTCTTTGTCCTCAGTGACTCTAATCACGATTTTCATCAAAATTTTAATTTAAGGTATAGTCAGAAACAGTATAATGTTTTTCATGTTTTACGAGTTTCTTGGTCGTCAGTCATCGAATCTCTAAAGAACCATGGTCAAAATTCCAGGAGGAGTTTAACAGCATGTTAGAAATATTAGGTGGAGCACTGGAAAGAAATGAGTTTGGACCACCCGTCCTCCCTTGTCCCCAAGATAGAGGGTCGGAATTATTTACGTAAGCTGTAGAGGTTAGGTGGTGGCGCTTGTGCCGTAACTCAGTTCGGGAACAACACCAGCACCAACATCGCAGTCTGACACAGGCATGTTCCAGGTAGCGGTAAATTAGTAAGAACGACCCCGAATTTCGTCCATCATATAAAAAAACAAACTTGTCGTACTAGCAGACCCGCATCTCGCCTGGGAAACGTTATTATATTATCGATATGAAATTTGGAAGTTTTTACGATTTTTACATGGACTGAGCTAATTTCTAGATTGCTTCGACAATAAACTTTCTGTCGAGAAATATAAATTGATTTCTTTTTTGTCTTATGTTCCGTCTGCAGATCCGAAAGGACTATATAGTTATAAAGTAGCACCTGCTGTCGTTACTTTAGCCAGTTGATCTGTGAAAGAAAGCATTCTCATCTGAATAACGTTATGTTTTGATCATTTCTATCATGTTTACTTGGACCAAACTAATTCCTAGATTCGTTTGATAATAAAGTTTCTGTTTAGAAACAGACTATTTTCTTTTTTTAATGATCGCTTATCTGTACGTTTGGTCTGAAGTTCCAAGATGGTTATAGTTATAGGGTGGCGCCTGTTGTCATAACTTTAACCAGTTGGTCAGGAAAGGGCGCCGTAGCGACAAGAGCAGCAGCATCCTTTTGGCACACGAATGTTTCAGGTAGTGGTAAACTAATAGGGAAGCCAGAGAATTTGGTCGATTAGAGAAAAAGGGTCAGACGTTGTGGTACGGGTGCGCGCTAGTAGACTGTATAGAAGTGGAAGGTGCGGAGAATCCTGGCCAGTTGGCCCAGCTGTTTCCTTGCACGCATCGAGAGACGTCCTGTGGCGCCGTCCAGCACTCCTGATTAAAATTACTCTGGCGAGATCCGGCAAGATTTCCGCGGTGAAATTTATGAAATTGTCCCGGTTTATTGTTTTAAATGAGCCTACGTTCCCGAAGAGATCAGCAGCGGATAAGCGGTTCCCTGTAAATTCACTCGCGACTCCAGAGACTCGGCTGTTGCAGGAGGTGGCGGGGGCGGATGGCCCCCTAGAGAGGCAGCATCGCGCCATGAAAATCACTGGTACCCCCGGTCACCGAGGCTAAATCAGAATTAAAATTAACCATGCCATTCCAACGGTGCACCGCTGCATCTCTCGTTCACCGTCCTCTCATCAGCAGGGGTCGTCCCTATAAGACGACGCACGCTCCTTTCTTTCCTTACCCTTCCCGCGCATTATCCACTCGAGTTACGAGCTTCGACTCCGTCACACAAGCCTTTATTATACTTCCACGAGCCAAGAAAATACTTTATTAATCGCCAAAACATTTTTTCCCCGATAAATAAGGGCAAAATCTGTAATTGTGGAAATTTTTACACTTTCCCATGTGCTATAATTAATTTCCCTACTGATGTTAATGCAAATATAAAGACTGTCGCAGTCGCGGGGAAAGATTTATAAAGAAGACGAGTCGTTATAGGTTATTAAAGGGAGGGCCTGCCCGTCTACGTCAGTCGAAGAAACCGACGATATAACTGTAGCTATTCCTGCATAATATATCCGAGGTATTAAGTATCGAGAGTCTTCAGAAATGCGAGATAAATCCTATCGTTAATTTCCAGCCAGAATTCTTTTCCCTAAAAACGATTCGAATCTATCGATCGGGAACACGCGGGTATATGTATATCTGTTATTTTTGTGTGTGTTACATTGAGAGTCGATTTAGCTAGCAATTAATCATAAGATAGTTGACCTTTATGGGTTCTTGAGACGTGATCGAGTTGCACGCGTTTATGCGAGCGATATAAAACGCAAGTCGGGTTATATCGTGGGAAAATGATGTAAAATGTATTGGCATATTGTGGTGCAAATGGCGCACAGCAGACAGACAGACATTTGAATGCCAATCATTTCGTTGATAGACCAGTTCAGCGTATATCAAAAATGATCGTTAGCCCTCGATATCACACCCGGCTATATCGAACTAGCTTATATTCTTATATTTACTAGTCTGGAGCGCTTAACGGTCCAGCGCCGTGGGAACCGTGCCAGAATCTCGCGCGGCAGACGCTCGAGACTACGTGTACCATACGTAAATACATATATAGGGACGCGATATTGCGCATGGATCGTTTGTACATTGGCGATCCGTAACGCTTCAACAAACCAAACCAGTGGTTCTCAAACTGCTGCCAGGCACAGCTTTGATGCATCGAATCGAAAACTTATTTTCCCGGTGGTGACAATTCATCGACGCTCAAGTTCAAAGTCAGGTTTAAGATTGTCTTGCAACAGAGTGAGTAAGAAAGGTGGGACTGTATCGTGAAATTGCGTCCATACGGCGAGGACACGACGGAGAGGCTTCGCTAAATCATGGACCAAGTTACGAGGAGCCGTTGGCCAAGGAATTTTTTTCTTCTCGAGGTAAGAACGACGATAGTAGCGGTGCATTGGGAGTGAGTGTGGGTATATAAGGGTGGAGGGAGAAAGAAAGGGAGTAGAGACGATTAATAAATTCACAACGTCTACTTCCGGTAACTGTAGCGCGTGTCTCATTAGTTTCTTAAGACCGGCTTAAGGAGAAATTAAATACAGCGTCTTTGGAATGGGTGTCGACTCCGTAAGGACCCCATGCCGAGTCCTTGCTTATAATGAACGCTCGCAACATCGTCCTTAAGGCGTAACTGTGCATACGACGCTCATGTTAAAGCGTCGCTACTACCTGCAGCCGATTGGCTCTTTCGTGTCTGCATACACCTGCACCGCTGTCTTCGTGTGCTTGGCTCGTACACGCGAGCGTTTACCACCAACTTTGTCAAGGAGTCTCGGGTCTCAATGTTCTCCAATAAGGACTACACTTATGGCTAAAGTAGCTTTGCCAACAAGCTAAGTTTTCTACCTCGGATTTGCCATTTCACACCTTCCACGTGAAATCCCACGTCAGATGAGATTCACTCGTCTATATCGACCCAATTGTGCCACCTATATATACACGCAGCGTTTTCTATAGTTGTTAAAACAGGCTTCTCCCCTATATCTATATATAGAGATAAATAAAAGGCTTGTGGAAGAGGACTGGTTTGTTTGCATTATAGACGCGCTATGTATAAACAAATTGACAAATGTACCTGCTACCGTTAAGCCTTGATATATTGCCTTGTCGCCGCGTAATATTTTTTCCCGTGGGTCAGGTCCGGGAATAATTCCTTCCCAGCGATGTAAATCATTGCTAAATCACTGGAACGTGTACTAAAATTCGAAAGAAAAATTCCCATCGCCAACGATCGTTTTCCCCTGCTAATTGAAACGATCATTTTTCTTCCTCGTTAAAGAAAGAAAGTTTTGTGTTTTATTGGCTCTTCTTCTTTTTTATTTTCATCCAGTTTTTTGTGGCATCGTAAAACGAGTGAGTTTGGATATCAGTGGCTTAGATCGGAGCCTCTCGTACTTTATTACCAAAGTTCTTTTTGGGTCCTTTGTGTCCTGGCTTACGTTGACTATATTTAATATGGCTCGAAAATGGTTCGCTGTGATTTGTGTTTGGTAGATAAGATCTGAATTCGAAGGGACGTAATTGGCTCGGGGTAAGCGCGCAGGCGCGCGAATGGGTTCGAGAAATTCCGTTTTCATCGGGTGCCTTGCCAGTTTGCCGGAGGGATCAGAGTTTTCGTCGTTCAACTTGGAAACAGTGCGGGTCGCTGCTGCTTCGACGTAAATCATCGAGGGGTACGCGGAGGTTTTCCTTGCTAGCCAGCGGGACACTGGAGGCCCTCGATCCCCTCCGGGGACTCCGTGCCGGCGTAAATGTATAAATACAAGCCACAAATCTGCCAGTTGGCTAATTTATAAATTTCACGCCGATCTCGTAAATGCTTTTCTGATTTAACGCGTTTAAATTATCGCTAAACCACTTCTAACTGGCCGGTTTAATCTGCTTGACTTGATGGAGGCTTATTTGCGCAAAAGCGTGTAACGCAGCTCTCAACCTGTCGATATTAATTAAATGCAGACTGCATAATCGCCAATAATAATTCCGACTTTTGAGCTATAGTGCGAGCACGTGCTGTTTGAGAATATGATTTAAAGAGGAGGGTACAAATAAAGGAAGAGGGAGGATCTCTGAGTATTCGCGTAGATTTCGAGATAGTTCCAGTGTCGTGACTTTCGATGTTTACATACGGTAATCGCGTATACAACGTCATTTTATTTCTCCGTTCAGTCACCTGTGTGTACATATCGTAATTTATAATTCTTCGCGAGCACACCGTAGCTCTAAACGAAATTATATTTTTTTAATCGGGCTTTCTAGCGAATCGTGACAATTGTTTTTATATCCACAAAATAATTTCACCATTTAGCACGTGCATCGGTTACATTGTTATCTTATATGCTACTTTACGCGTCTCTGTATAAGGAAGCAATTGTGTTCATCTTGCGGAATATAACTTTTTCAGTGGTAAAAGTGACGAATTAAAATATAATAAAGCAGCGATAAGAGTCTAAATCGCGGATCGATCGATTTGTATATACGTCGAAGCATTTGGATGATATTCGCGGCTGCTCTGGGAATGTTTCCTCAATTTATAGGTGATAATTGAAAATTATTTGGTAATGTTGGTGATCGATAGCGAGCCTTTAACTCGTTCATACATCACTCGCGCTTGGGGTCCCCACCTTCTCGCCCCCTTCGAGAGAAGAGCCAACCGTTCAGGTCTTGGCGAATCAGCGTCTTCGTGGGGTCGGGTCGACCAATAAATCCAATATGCCACGGTTCGTCTTGCGCGAGAGCAGCAGTTTTACAATTCATGAATTTATTATGGACGCAGGCGCGCGGATACCGCGGGGCCCCTGCTATATTGATTTATCGTTACTTTCGCTCGACTCTTCTTCTTCTCTCCACCCCCCCCCCCCTCCCCCTCCTCCCCCTCCTCCCCACCTCCGCCCCTTTCTCTATCTTACTCTCTTCTTCAATTTCTTGGCACGACGAAAGGAAACAGTGGACCATGGGCTTTTACACTCCTGCAGGCCAACGAGAGAATTCAGAAGGAGAGATCCGAGCTGGAGAACAGCGTGAAAATTAGATCCGAAACTATTAGCTTTGATTTACTCTCTGCAAATCTTCGCAAATATATTTCCTTCGTACCTTATACCGATTTCTCTCGAGAGTTTTCAATCCATCCTGACAAAGGTGTACTATATATAGCATAAATGATCGAGTTTCACGATAAACATTGCACTGGTGCAGGAATGGATGCGATTATAGTCATGCAATGAGGCTTATTGGATCGATCATTTACGTTACGTACGAGCTGGGATCGATATCGCATTTTCGTGAGCAGCGATCTGTCCCCAGGTGGCAAAGCGGAAGCGGATTGGCGAACGCAAGTTCGACGGTAGGAAAATATCGTAAAATAGGGGGAAGTGTCTGGGGGGGTTTATTCCCGCTGGGGTGGAATCGAGCTCTCTCGATACAGGCGCGACTTGGCTTGGCTCTGCTTTTAGCTCGGTTTACCGTACAAATCCCGTAGTTCATTAATCAAACAACGCCCGTAGTTGGAATGCTTTCGTATTTCGAGAGTTGCAGTCCATTTATCACGCTGGAAACGTATTTGTAGGCAGTGGCTGTGGCCGCTTCGCTAACAAGTGAATGCGCTGTCCCCGTGGATGATGTAGCACCGTCCAGTCCCTGGACCCCTACAGCGTCCGACACCTCCAACCTTACAACCTCCGACCGAATCCTCTCAACCCCTAGCGTCCTGCACGCGTTTAACCGATTACTCATAAAAAAATCACCTCTTATCGTTACACCTTCTATCGGTTTAGCCAACCCACGTGTCTATAGTACCTTCCGAATTCGATTCAAATTAAATCCCTTAAGGCAATGCACACTTTTCCTTAAAAATGCGAAAAGGAGACCTTCTCCGGACGGTAGCTACGTTTTTTTTCTCATTACGAGATCTCGTACAATGCGTCTTCCCCTTTTTTCAGAGTTTAGCGTCGGAGAGACCGGATGATTTATTATGCTGCCGCAGAGAAAAAGAATCTTGCCATAGTTACATAAGGCACGACTCGTCGGATGATATTTACGCGGCGCAAATTGTAAATTAAATATCAAAATACCATAGGCTTTATATGAAGCTATTAAGATAACGATCGCCAGTGCTTATATAGGTAAATATAAGAGACTCCCTCGCCGTGTACAATACCCTATAGATTTATATCAATGCTCCAGTAGTAATTAACGGATCGTATATACGCTACGCGGAATTAATAATTAATAAATCAACGCTCTCTTTGCTCCTTTGATTAATCGGGAACGATATTTTCTGGACTTTTGTTATCCGTCAAAGATCGAGAAGCATCGTGTGCAGGTGTTTCGCAATCGTTGAGAAATCATGTAATGCAACACCTTTCGACGTGATTATAAGCTTAAAGAACGAATATAGTAAAATACACACACATATATATATATATATATATATATATATATATATATATATATGTATATATATCGATGGTTTAAATGAGACAGAAGGATAAAGTGGGAAACATTGCAACTGATAGGTATAGCTATTTCGTATATATATAAATTGATATATGCTCGACGTAATCTGGTGTGCGATTATTGGACTCGTGGGGCTAAGACTAGTTTTGTCCATATTGGCGCATCGAGGCAGAAGTATATACGTCGTTATCGATCTCCGAGAGAAGTGGTGAACGGTGTGGTCAGCACCAGCAGCCCGAGCAGGTCGTGCTCGGATCGAAAATTCAATCACTACATGTGCTCCTCCTGTGTGCGATTCTATCTAAGTGGATCGATTCTAGGAAGGTTGGTTGATTTAGGAGGGGGATCGAGGATTGGGGTGTAGCATGTTTTCTCACCTCTCACGACTATCGCGACTCTTTCCCTGTCGCAGTTTCACCTCTCCGATAAAGTAGATCGATCGAGCGCTGTGCAAACGGAGAAAAGACAAAAGCGCGTTGAAAATTCCAATTGGATCGTGCTCGCGCGACGAATTATTGCGGGACGCAGTGGCCTTTTGCATGCTTTTGCCTATAGCCGGAGATCTCTCGAGGAACGCTTAACCTTTCGCCGGAAAGGATCCAGTTCAAACCTAACACTCTCCTCGCACCAATGCCGTGAGCTTTCCTCCGCTCTTGCTTTTGTTGCGAATCGTGTCTCACGAGTGTGACTCTGCCGCGATTCGAAACTCTGGAGAAAAGTGCACGTGAGCCCAGGGAATGCTAATACCGGTCTCCGATGGAAATCTTTTATTACGCCCGTGCCCATTTTCTCGCCAACTATTTATTGTCTCGTTATACTTTATCCGATCGTCGAGTTGCCTACATCGTTCAAGAATTCTGCCATCTTAAATAACAATGCGCTCCTTTGCGAAACAGTAGTTAACATGCATGTACACTCTTATAATATATATAGTATGCCAAACCCATAAATGAAAATATCATCCTAGTCCTTATTAGACGTATTGTGAGAACTTTCTTACAAACAAAATCGACAGCTGCAATTGAGAGTCTCGATCGAATATCTCAATTCAGCACGGGTTAATTGGATTAATTAACGTTTTCCTAATGACTCCCCCTATAGGAAATCTCACGAATCTCAGGTTAAAATTGAAGAAAGGGACTTTTAATGAATCGTTTTCTCATCGATTTTATCTGCTCGGCTGGTATATTTATCGCTTGATTACAGCCGCGAGGGAGTGGAGGATTTTGCTGGAGACTGTAACATCCGGTCAAGGATGTGCTTTCAGAGGGGGAGTATATATTATACTATATAATATATATATATATATATACACATAAGAGGTGAGAGGGAAGCATATGAGATCGGAGAGTACAGGCCGGTGTGTGTCTAATGCGCGGAGAGGATGCAATAATGGTAAGGTGTCTGGCACATGACGCGTCCTACAGGGTACACCGCGTGCACCCTTTTGCGGAGGAAGTCGAGGGGGTTCCGTCTCTCTCGCTCTTTTATGGAAAAATAAATAAAAGCAGCCGGCCAGAGTGCTTATTGAAATCGACTCTCCGCCTTCTCCGCTCGTTGACCGCTTTGACGGGGGCTCCCCGCTACAAAACGTGCGAACCTGACGTCTCGACCCCTCCCAGCCAGTCTTGCATTCGCTTGCAATTCGCACACGTGCCCTGTTTTATCCCTCGGGACCTGCACCCTTATTAGTTTACCACGTGCTTTTTCGACTTACCCTCACTTTTGCTCCAACTGCTTATTATAAAATCTGGATTCCTGTGCTCTGGAAAATGAAAAAGCAATTTTTATATTTCGCCTTCATCATTGGTCATCGAGATCTTTTAATTTCTCATAACTTTTCAACATCTAGAAAAATTAATTCTTACATCAGTGAGACGTATGCGTTTCATTTATATGTCGAAGGCTCAAGCCTTATTAATTTATTGCATATTTCTTCGGCTTACCCTGTCTTGCCTCTATATTGATTTAAAATTTGGATTACTTTCTTCTGGGCAATTATGAAGAGATTTTTATGTTTCGTATACAGCATTGTTCGTTGATGATCATTGAATTCTGGACTTTCGAATGTCCAGGAACATTCTCACGTCAGAGACGCACGTGCTCTTACGGTACATTGGCTTTATTAGCGCAAACCGCTTTGGAATATTGCACCGTATCACCTTATCGCACGAGAACCGCCGACGTTAATTGCTCTTAGTCACGACTATTCACTAGAGTGCAGATCGAGTATTACACTCCTTCCACCGTGATCTTTACACAGCTTTCTTGCTCGATTTAATTCTACATCGCACAAATCAATTTTACTTCCTAGAAACTTTTTGTTTTTGCTACTCGTGATTCTCTGAAATTTATTTGCAAAATTTAATCAATAATACATCTTCGTTACCCAACATTTGCTTAATTCTGTTCCATTGGAGTAGCCCATCTTTAAAACATAACTCACACATTAGACAATTTCCTATGCTCACGCGCGTTATTTTCACTTTCACTATAATTTTACAGTCGTGTATTTTAAAAGTATTATTACACTCAGTCCTATTGGAGGTATTCACTCTCCATCGGTAACCGATCGTACAAAGGTCTAATTCTAACGACAATTAATTATGGTTATGGATTGTAATAACAGTAATAAATGATCGTTATTGATTAGGCGCTCGTACCAAAGACCATTGACCGCTAGTCTCACTCTTGATTTATTGATCATCGGCGAATGTTAAATCAGGCGTTGACGCGTGTTTCCCAATTTCACTAAAGAAGTCTCCTTATATCAATTGAACGATTCATCACTGTATTCTTATTTTATACTCGCTCGTCCTCTTTTGCCTAATCGCCTTCTCATAATGAGAGCATAAATTATTGCATTTATGGATTCTAATAATAGTGATACATAAGTAACTTTTATCCCATCTTTCGCTTTTCTAGCAAAATACATAATTGTACAATGTAATCTTGTCAAGTTTTACACGTATTACACAAGCTTTTTTCTACCGATCTTGCTTGTTTTGACGGCTTCTTTAACAAGTCTAACATCATATTAGATATCCGTTACGATAATTGCGCCTAATGCGTGTATTGCTGCAAAATTATTCACAATCGCTTTCTCTAATGTCTAACTATTATCGCCTATTAATTCTATAGATTTTATAATAACAGTAACTAAACGATCATGCCTGTTCGGGCCTGTTCGATTGATCTGTTAAACTAACAAGACTTGGCCAAATTGCATCCACTTTCAATCACGCCTAGAATTTAAATTTAGGGCCAGCAGAGAAATCCAATAGAAGAAGTAAAAGAAAAATTGTTTCTCGATCTTCTCCGGCATTCGCACTTATTTATCTAAGAAAAAGCATTTTGCAATTGATTAAAATAATACATTGGAAATGTATGTGATTGTATACATGTGTTAATCGGAGAATGTCAAAAATGATCGTGCATGAAAAATGTTCTGCTATATGTTCAAACAATTAACTTATAGTTTTCAATAAGAAAACACGTGTACTTGTGAGCCAATTATTTGTATCGAACTATAACTATATTTGATTAGGGAGTAATCAAGTTTTACTTTCTTACATGGAAAAAATATATTACACTTAGACATTATATAGCCTCTGATATTTATAAGTTGGAACAATTATACGTTGAAATTTAAAATTGATTTGAACAATGCTGAAGTACTGAGTTGGCGGATATTAATGAGTGGAGTGCGAGAGGCGGGGGAGGAGAGAAGAGTTCTCCCACAAGTTGAAGTTAGGCGAGTGAGTATTCACTTTAGCCAAGTTCGTGACCTCGTAGCGGCAGGCATTACAGGGTCGCTTTTTATCGGGGCGTTCCACGTCACGGAGGCTGCAATTACTAATTTAGAGGCGAGATCGAGTCGTGCCAAATCCCTCGGCTGGACTCTGCCCGCCGTTCTCTTTCTCATGTTATTCGTATGATGCGAGTGGAATGCGTTGCCGGGGATGTTTCGCAGGCCGTTATTCCCGTCGAGGTAGCCACGCAGCCACGGAGTATCGTCCAAATATACCCGAGCAGCCTCGCCTCACCCAGCACCCTCTCCTTTAATCTCACTTGTTAATTATACGCCTGTCTACGCCCGCGCGTGACCGCTATTTTCTAATTGTAAGTACGCCACGAACGACGTGCTCGTCCTCGCACACCGAAATTTAATTCTGAAACCCCGCCACGATCATCATGATCATCATCATCGTCATCGTTTAGTCGGCAAACGCTGTCCGACGCTAGTAATCAAGCGATTCCTTACTTTGTCTTCTCGCCTATGTAGCAATTTATTAAGCCTCGTTATAACTACACAAGTTGTGAGTGGAGAACGGACCAAGGCAAAAACTCTAACATCCCTTTGCTGTTTTTTCAATTAACACTTATATATAACTTTAATGCTGAGAAAAATTGCAGGACAAAACTTGCTGTTTAAGAAATTTCTAGTTATCGTTGCAACAATGGCCTATCGCACTTGTCTTAATTGTTGATAATATAACACGTATGATTTAATTTTTAGTAACAATTTTATTGGATGTTACGTAGAAATATGAAAACTCAACTTTTTAACCTTTTATTTTTCCTACGGAGACGTGTACCCGATATTCTTTATTCGCAGTTCCACGTGGAGATGAATGAATTTGTGTATATATATATATACACTCTGCCCTTAACTATATTATACTCTTTATCTCTGAGAAATAGAAAAGAGGAAATCCTCTAGTGTAAAATTACCAGACTCCTTGATTATTTGCTCACTGGATTATAGAAACCACATTGTTCAAAGCAGCTTTTAGAATGTAAAATATTTTTTGTTGTTTTCCTAAAATAACTATAAACGAGGTGAGTAAATAATGGTGGAATTCAGGATTGACCGGCAATTTAATGGTTGATTCAAATTAAATTGTTTAAGAAGAAGAGTGCGAAAGGATTCTGCGGTTTCCCACAGAAAAAACGGCAAGGCGTGAAACGGCTCACCTTTCCTCTTTGCTCGTTTTTTCCATCGAGGTAGTTCGAGATGGACGCACGCGTGCATGAACGGGGCAAAATATCCGGAACGTACGCACGTGCACTTGTTAATTATACGCCTGTCTCGCCGTATGAAAGCGCGCTCGCCTAATTGTAAGTACCTATAACTTGGCTGAAACTTCAAATCTCATTCTTACCGTATTTTTTGTATTCCAGTGTTCTCGCTTCTTTCTCGCGGCTAAAATTAAATTACTGCCCGATCGCTAATAAAATTATAGCGAGAGAATAATATATTCCCACAATTCTCGATTGTCTTTAAAGAAATCATTCGTTAGTCCTATAATAATAAAAGTTTTATTAAATTTCCAATTATGAATGAATTTCAAAATAGAATACAGAGAAGAAGGGAATTCGTTTAGAGAGAGAGGTCAGCGTTCATACGTAAATATAGTAAGTGTCTTTTGATAGAACTTACCATATATCTGTGAGGAAGAAACTGAGAAAATTTTATTCTCTAGTACCTATATACGAAAATGTTACCAAAAGAAAAAGATTATTGCACGCTTCCTCATGGTATGCACGCTTCGACTTTATTATTCATTACAATCCTATTTCGTCCTTGATAATAGAATATACTAATAAAAGTAATTGGTCACGAAAGGTTATTGAATGGTCACTGTTATAACTGATGATGCGACGATGAGTTTCTTCTGATAATCTCGAAAAAGGAATGCACGAAAAAGATTCATCGTGTTAGGTTGGAGTGGTTTAGGTAGATTGCAGCGAGCGTGTTGTTAAATTTGATGGAAGGCCCGAAGCATGTTTCCCTGATTCCGGATGGGAGATCGAGCAGGGTGAGGATAGGAGAGAAGAGGAGAGGTTTCGGTCTGAGCTCTGGAGTATCGTAGAACAATGAAGTGGCGCTATTAATATTAGCTCACTATCTCGGTGCTATCGCACGTTTCACACTCCCCACGCACTCGAATAACACGGGCCGCGGAGGGACATTTTCATTGCTTATTAATGTCCCTCATTACTGCCACTCCGCACCGCATTACTCAATGCTACGTGCTCGGCCCGTCTAGTGTTTCAAACGGGATCGTGGCGGGAATGTATTGACCGTCGACACGAAACACAAAACGAGTTTGCCGCTGATCCCTTTCAAAGATTTCCCCACTCTACCCTCCCAGACCCACGTACACTATTCATTCTCATTCTCATCTCGATATTATTAGTATCGATCGTCTACGAAAATTTTCGCTTGCTCTTCGAAAAAGCATACATCTGATTTTTGCACCTATCACCTTATTCTTCCCTGCAAAAGACACGCGTTCGATCTATCCTCGTTCCATAATCCCACTACCACCTGTTGCATCCAATACCGCTTTGGAAATTTATGAAGTCACGATTCACTGTGTTATTTGCTTTATTCCTGGATTATTGCGCACGAAGAGCAATCAGGGTTACAGCATATGCATGACGAGGATTGGAAAATAGATATATATTATGCACTGATAAATGGGTAAAGTGACGAGGTCGAGGGGTTAATTTTCCGTGTGTGCGCTGCTTATATGGCTAATTCGGCGTCGCACTTCGGGCCGATGCGACATTATAGCTATCGATAGGACGCTCGCGTGTAGGGATTACTTAAACGTCGAGGATTCGAGGGAGAAATCCGTTGGCCGAGTGGTACTTTTATCAGAGCGATATGTCAGTGCGTGACAGTGTTGTGTGTAGACATCGCTCACAGCCTGAGCAACATTTCTCACCATTCTTAGTTAGCTTTTAGAACTTAGGCAGGTAAAGACGTTGCAGCCTGTGTAGAATCGACCGATTAAATGACATCATTTCTCAATACCCCCTTCGTCCTGTCATCGAACTCCCTATATTGTAGTTCTATATACTCCCGTCACACACGTAACACGCGTTGCATTTTATTAGTCCAAATTGATCCTTAAATTATATATCAGAGGTCCTGTAATGATTGTCTGCAGTCACATCTCGATGAATGAGACTGTAAAAAAAAATGGAGAATTAGAACAACATTAATTCTTAGATAATCCTTGTATATAATTTCTTACACTGCCTTGTAAATTTACATTAAATTGTTAAGGCATAATTTTATATATAATTATTAATATGAAGTTATTTTTTCACTGTTTATAATTCAACGTGAAAAATTTTGAAGTATGAAGGAACAGTTTCATTGTTCTATTACTTTAATTTACAAAGACAGAGTGTGTGTCTTAAGAAATTGCACACTACTGTCGTTGAAATTTTGTATTTTTTTCAATGAATGAGGATAGAATGCACACATGTTTAGATACATCGAATAAGAAGCAAATCAAAGGATTTTTCATGCGGTAAGTCAGAGAGTTAAAGTTAAATTCACGTAGCTGGAAGAACAAAGATGGTACGAGATCTCATGGTGGTGATTGTGGAACTAACTGCATCTGCGAGAATTTATCTAGTCGGCGAAGCGAGGAATCAAACGGACTAAATTGCGGCTTAATTGCGCAAAAAATCATTCCGCTTATAGGAAGCGGCTTTTAATGGACCCTCTCGCGTGTCACCAGATTTCAATACTTTACAGCGAGGCTCCCTTATCTTAACGCAATTCTCCGTTATGCGCTGTGTCAACGCTCGGCGCTTTTCTTATTTATCGTACGCGCCTAATAGCGAGAATCCTATGAGAAGCCCCAAGTCTATTCCATGTGGTTCCGCTATGGTGCACCTCTTTCGGGAATTATGCCGTGGGATTGTAATTATATACATCGCGTGCGACTATAAATACATACGCCATCTTTAACACTTTTTTTCCAGCAATCGAAATTCTCCATATCGAAGTGAAATCCTATAAATTTTTTTGTGAATTACACGCAGTTAGGCTAAACGAATCACATCTCACAATTTTGTGCAATGAGTTAACTAGCCTCAAACGTTAAGACATAGTATAAATCAAATTATGTTTCTGTATACTAAAATGGAAAAACGTAATTTACTTAATAGTATTTATAGTAGAGACATTTATTACTATAAATTCAGTACATTAGTAGAAAATTTGAAAATCTCAATAGTGCAGAAACTGTTATTGCAGATTGGATCTGCATTTTTGCAACACGGCTTCAACTATTATCATATATCGCGTTAAGCCTAAAATAAAATTTATCTATAATAACAAAAATAGCGTATACTGGTAATTATATTTCATACATTTTTTCGTCTAGGGAAGCTCTTTCATAACTGCACGCTGCATTCACTTGGGTCGAAACTTCATTGAGGGGAAACTGTGTACCGGTGGGACTACGTGGAGCTTCGTGACTTGCGTTGGCGGGCTCGGGGTTTGCTGAATGAAATGAATAAGAGGAGAGGATGGGACGAAGCAAATGGGAACCAATAAGCGGATGTGCGTTTACGATTAACGTATTAAGCACAGAAGAAATTGTACACACTATTAAAATAATAAATACTTATAATGAAATAGGAAAAAAAATTATTGTAAAAATAGAAATAGGGAAAAAGTATAAATAAATATAGTAGGGTTTAAGAAGAGATACAGTTTTGCAAGGTATTAGTGATGTCGGGGTGAAAAATCTCAAGCTCTTTGAAGATGAGGCTGGCAATCTTCTTTTCAAGTACAGTGACTTGCGTTGGCGGTTTGTTATCTGCCGGAAGAAAAGAAGAAGAAGAAGAAGAAGGAGGAAGAAAAAAATGTTGAAAGAAAGAAGATGCCGACGAAGGTAGTGTACGTAGTACTCGATGGTGGTTGGCTAAGTCGCCGCGAGATCGAGATGCAAAGGAGTCCCGCACGCTTTCAAACTCGCCGCCGCGAAGCGGATAAATTCGCCCGGGTCTCTCGATCTATTAATTCGAGCCGCCGCGCGTTGCATTCCTGCAGGGTCTCGACCGAGGCCTCCTCAACTCCTCGACCTTCCTGCTTTCTTGCGATTCCCCCAACATACACGTACAAGATTTTGTAATGCGCACCACTTTTCTTAGAGAAGCGACTATGTAGCTAAAGTCCCATCGTTTATATTTCTCATCTCTTAATTCTTCTGCGAACGCACCAGATCTAGCATGTAAAATTGCATTTAAACATTTATAAAAGCTTAAAAGGGATTTATGCAAAAATATTAACATTTCTTACAGTGAATAAGATGAACATTATAATACCTTTTGTCATATATATTCGAGTCGATAGATAAAGTCTGTTTTTGGAATAAAACGCAGATAATAAGCCAGTCTTTTGAACCTGTTTTCGCAAAAACTGCCACAAAATATGAACAAATCTTTGACGGAAAGAAATGCTTCGAATTTTGTTTTATATAATTTTAGATCAAAATAAGATTATTATCATTTGTCATTTGTCCATATTTAGAACAAAATTAAGCTGTAGGTCCTCCTCTGTGATGCAAACTTAGAGAGTATTTATCGTTTCGGGATTGTTGTAATCACAAGAAAATTCAGTGGTTACAATTTATCGAGTGAGTCAGTTTTTTAACTAATCCTAGTTATACTAATTTGACGTCTTCTCTAAAAGTCAAATGAAGCACAATGACGAACGACTATATATAATTTAATAAGTGCAAGGGTCTTGATTTTGAAACTACTCTTTTAATCAAGAGTCACGGTAGTGTCTCGACGGCAAGTACATATAAAAGTAGATAATGACATTTCTATACCGCCGAGCACTACCGTGTAACTTATACAGCAAGTTTGGCCGTCTCAATTTTTAAACCAATTTCTTTCAATGAACGATCAATTGTCAAGATTTAAGTAAATCTCTCCTTAAAATGGTTTTGAACAAGCTTTCATTTGAGCCCACGAACATCAAAATCGGTTCACGCAATCTAGAGATCTCATACTCTGTTAGCTATATATATATATTGAAAATTAAGATTCTTCTCCGTCTTCTCCTTCCTTTCCAGCTAGAGTGTGTCTCGGGCTGAAGTTGGCCGCTACCAGTCATAATGTATGTCTCGGGCTGAAGTTAGCCGCTAAGAAGAAAATGACGTAATTTTTTCTCAGTGCTGCCAACAAATTAAACTCAACGACAAAACCATGGTTGTGAACTATCAAATAAAATCTATGTAATCGATATAACTAATCCGACGACTTGTAAACTGTCAATTGTAATGTAAGGTTATGTATATCCCAAAAAAACAGACTTTGTCTGTAAAAAAAGGCGGCAAGTACATAAACCATCTAGTATAAATAATATAGTAAAATTATCCAATTAAAAGAAGTAGTTAAATCCAAATATTAGGCAAGTGTATTTTTTCACCTTTGCAAAAGTTACATTTTTGAAAAAAAAGGAACAAAAAAATTACTTGCCGGGCCCGTAATATCCATGCACATTGGGAAATTGAATCGTGTGTGAGATTCAGTTGTAGGGTAGTATAGCAAATTTCATGTTAAAACACAGAGTGAAGTTAGCCGAACCACAGGCGATTCTATTTCTCACTGTGCATGGACATTACGGGCCCGGCTAGTAACTTTTTTGTTCCTTTTTTTTTTCAAAAATTTAACTTTTTTTAAGGTGAAAAAATACACTTGCGTAATATTTGGATTTCACTACTTTTTTTAATTGGATAATTTTACTATATTATTTATGCCAGATGATTTATGTACTTGCCGTCTTTTTTTACAGGCTGTCTTTTTTTGTGGGTTATATATACTGTAAAGTAGACATTGTTATATATGATTACTGAATTTTATAGGCAAAAAGAAGATTCCACAAAGAATAAATGAAACTTTGAGCAATGGTTATTGCAAAGGTCAAGTGTCGAATAGTCTCCCCGATAATACTCGCTTATTGTTTCCCAAATTAGATAAACACTAGTCGATATAAAATATAGTATCGTGAGCTTTGTGCTATCGCATAATTACTACGTTTTACGGCTATCTTTACACTTGTTTCCGCACCAGGGTATCTTAGAGCGCATCTGTGTAACTGGAGATCGCTGCAGAATTCGCTAGGTACATGAGAGCACGTAGTATATCCACAGGTATAAATCCAACCAATAGAAATTTTTATTTGCAAGAACAGTCGAACGTTCTTCGTTCTATTCCGTGAACCGAAGTTTCCTTTAAGGGGAAGGAGGGTAGTTGATAGTGGAGGAGACGAAGGAGGAAGCGTAGATAAAGACCTATCAGTAATATAGTATTAAGTGTGGTATAAATACGGATAATGTAGTGTAGGAAAGACACCACTTCTTGCAGCGAGTGTAGGTGTTAGCGTTATCTGAGCCAGTTTAGTTTCGTATTAAGAACCAACCAAGTACCCCTACCCTGTCTCCTTATTCACATTACCTAATAAAACGACTTTTAATTTTTAACTATTTTTAAACTAAATTTTCAAAGAATCTTCACATTGTCCCGTAGTGATTTAATTGAGTTAAATTATTTTTCGATGATGGAAAATTGATATTATCAGTCTAATAGGGAATTCTAAAGGGGGGAATTTTTTTAATCAATTAAGCAATCATAGAAAGGAATAGGGATATCTTATGAGTTTTAAGGTTCGTCGTCTTGTTGTTGGATAATAATGTGGATGCGGATAATCAGCCACTATTCTCAAGCATTCCGGTAGATCACGAGTGGAGAAGTAGCTTTTGCCCGCAGCAAGTTAGGAGAATCTCAGCATCTCTCCGGAGATCCGGCTTCAGCGTTTTCAGACGTCAAAGTGAAACAGGCATACGAATAGTTCGCTCTGGAGAAGATAGTATAGAGCTACCGCCATATCAACGTGCTGTGTGCGGTGCGTAAGCTTATAGTTAGCCGACAGCTAAGGGAGAGAGAGGACCCCTCAGACGGTACCACGACAATGTATGAAGCTATAAATCCTTCGCGACAAATTGCTGCCACACTCGCTGCTTCCCAGACTAATTGTTCGAAGCTTCGCGAATACCAGGATTCGCTCTATCTCTCTGTCTCCCTTCCTCTTCTTTCATCACTTTACGGACTTCTCTCCTTCAGCCCAACGAATATATCACCTTGTTCGTCTATTGGTGCTAACTAATAAGTTAAAATGTCAACATTAGTTTAGTATTGTAGAAAATTTGTCGAAGTAAAAAAAATCCTTAGGATTAAATAAGTTGTAACTTAATCTTGTGTCACGAGGCTGGGATGAAGTTGGGATGAAAAGGAAAAAGAAGAAGAAAACGTTTTGCTGGGGACCAAAATGGTTACGATTAATTGTATCATAATTTAGAATTGTGTAACGAGACTGGATTGAGGAGGGAAGAAGAAAAAAGTTGCAATATATCAGAGATAAAATTTATTAGTACAATTACTGGAATTGTGATTAAATCTCGTGTAACGAGCCTGGATCGAGAGTGCGGAAGAAGCAGAAAAAGAAAAGGAATGTCCTGTCAAGGGAAAAAATTGTAACAATTAATTGAGTCGTAACTTAAACTCGTGTGACGAGATTGAGTTGATTTAGGAAGATGAGGAAAAGAAATCATTTATTGCAGGAGATATTCAAGACTTCTCAAAAATTTCTATTACGCGTCTTCATCTTTCATATTTAGAACAAAATTAATGGATTCATAATTATTATTTAACATTTTTAAAAATATATTAAATGTATATATAGGGTAGTCCTTGTAAGGCATCATGCATTCTAAAAAAAAAATTGCTATAAAATTACATTGATAATGGTGGGATACTTTTTGTCCAACAATTACAAAGAGAAAGTAAAACATTTATTTTTATTGTAATATTACATATCCATGTAGGAAACATGACCTTAAAGTAATTTTGCCCAGATTTTTTAAAGTGTGAAGGACATATGACGGCATATGGAATTTTTAAACTGGAAATTAAGCTATACTTTTTGTTTAATACTCTTCTGTTGACCTCCACAACCTTCCAAAACTTTATATGAATATACCATATTTAGTTTAGATCTTTACGAGATATTTGGATTTAGAGCCAGCGGTAGATGAACGAATACACGTGAGTATGCTTTACGATATCGCACACACCATATTCAGTCAATCCTACACTTGTGTACAAATTCAAATCCAAATATCTCGTAAATACTTGAATTAAATTATAAATTCATATATGTTTTGGATAACTCCCAAGGTCAGCTAGAAGAGTGCGCAATAAAAAATACATGATCCTATTGGAGAAAACTCCACGTGATTTATCATGTATCCTTCAAAGCACCTTATAAGGTCATCTGATAAATTTTCAAACGTACTAAAAATATGTATGATCTCTAGTTTTTTTTGTCTAAATATAAGGAATAAAAAGATATCCCGTGTGTGAAAGCAATTTTAGGATACTCTAAATTACGGTGCGGTACGTGAAAGAGATTATGCCAGCAGAGTTTCCTGGACTATGTGCAGTAGTGTAGGGGGTATTATATGTTTGGAGTATAGGATATACCGCGAGGAGACAGGGCCAGTGACGTTGGGATGCTAAGGAACGTGGGGGAGTCTGCGGATCAAAGGACACAAGTAGCCTTGTGATGTCACTAGCCGGACAGATCGACGCAAAGTCGGCAAGATCACACAAAAGTTCTGCGAGGAGAGATTATTCAAATTCAAGCTGACTTTCCGATCTTACCCCCTACTTCCTTAAATGCAACCATCCCACCGACCGAAGATTTCAAATGCGACATGCCCTTTCCGATAGATCTCTCTTCTCTCCTTTTTAAGACACAATCTCTGTAAAACGTATGCTAATTTTTTACTTCTACTTGCTTTTCGATAAATCGAGTATTCAATTATCCAATTATAATTTGTAGAACCGTTTTAATGATCAATATTGCCAAAAGCGATCACTATAGATCAATTTAATGGGTAACATTTTTAAGGTTAGATCTATTACGTCTTATATTGAAGAATGGTTTTGCTTAGTGGAAAATGGTGTAAATATTTATAAGCTATAGCAGATGATGCAGTAAAAATGAAGGATCGTGTATTATGTAAAGGTTCGAGCAGGCCAGTTACAGGTTGATTATATATAGTTGCCAATGCTCGTAATATCACAGATATAGTAACAATGTAACAGGAAGAAGCAACGCGGCTGCATTTCTATATTTACGAGATTCGAAAGAGCGGAGGTGTCGTTTGAGCGTGCAGCTAGAATCTTACTGTATGGATATCAGCTGTGAATTTACGGATCGAATCTTCGTTCACAATGGCGACCACACGCGAGACTCTAACCACACTTGGCGAGAATACATGTACGATTCGAACGGTGCAAATCTTTTCAAAAGTTCTTAGCTTAACAAACTGGTTCACCACCATCGATCCATACAAATCTGTATCAATAACTCATTTGTGTTCCAATTCTCATACTTCACCTTACTGTACAAGAATTTATCCTTCCTTATAAGTTCTTTATAATTTTATGTTGTTGAGTTTGTATCATCGTTGTGCACAGTACATCATTTTTAAACTGGAAAAATGCTGCAATAGGAATTTTCTTTGGATAAAAAAATAGCTTGCAAGAAACGAATGCTTATATGAAAATGTCAATGCATAGTTTAGGTTTCCTCTATGGTTTGCATTGTTATGACACGTATTTATATAGAAAAGACGCGAGAGTTAAGGCGATAGTTGGCGGCTGGATTGGTTAACAGAGCGGCGTATAATGCAGTAAAACGTCGATACGTGCCAATTACAGTTGACGTCGCGAGAACATGCTCCTAATAGGTGTTCGCGGAGGATCATGGGCGTCTGGAATTATGCCATCGGCGCCTAGTTGTTCTTACTTGAGCGACGACGTCGGGTGACGAACGTGCGAAGTAGCTGCGAGAGAAATCACACGGTACTCCTTTTCATTATAATACGTACGAATGCTGCTGGAAAAACTGCATTTTCGAATATGCTGCAAAATGCTCTTATCGCTATTGTTTAGGATTATTACAGATAGGAGTAACGTGCATCGCGATTCATGATCTGTATGCACTCTGCTCCGCACTGTCAAGTGCACTCGGCCAATCGTCCTTTCAAGCCATGTCGATTATCGAACGCTATTGTGCGAACACGCATGTAACGTTATTCATCATTATGATTTGGGAAATTCGATCATCAGAAAGAATATTTCAAACTATTTTTAAAATACGATTGAATTGTTTTAGAAAGTATTATAGATCGATATGAACGAAGAAGAAGAAGAGGTTCGGTGTAGAAGGAAGGGTGGGTGATTTTTCTTGTAATTTATCAGTGAACGATTAAGCTAAGGCAAACCATTGATTATCAGATCATGCTTGTACATTATCAATCTACGAAATTCTATGACGAGCGATTTTTCGAGTAATTGTACAATCGAATTTATTCTAATAATTTGTAGGTTAATATAACAGAAGAAAAGAGTCTCGAGATCATTTTTCGTAGTTTTTAAAACAGTGAAATTTGCTTAAAGAGTTTGTAGATTAAATAGGAAGAAAGGGAAGGTCGAGTTTGGATTTGGTGCGACGAACGTAGGTATATATATACTGTGTTTGCTTATAATTTGCAAGGGAAGAAGAGAGAGCGCGGGCGGTTGTTGCGTATCAGGGAGGACCGAGACTCGGGATCGTCTCGAGAAGAACTGTGGCTTGTCTCCTCGTCGGTCGGTCGGTCTCTTTACCGTCGTCGCCCTGGACGTTCGTCCGGAAAGTCAAACAATGCGACGTGCAGATCCCGCCTTATTTATTCCTGCGGTACTCTGGAAGGAAGGGCCCTCGACATGCAAAGCACGCGTTGTCATTTGCTCCCATCTCTGGCGGATCGGTTTACGCGAGTTCCTCGCTGACTGCCACTGGCTTGCTTGCCCCCCCCCCCCCCTGCCCTCTTGCTATGTCTATTCGAGAAAAAGAGAAACCAATGAGCCACTCACCGTTGGGTCACAACGACTTTGCTTCCTTCTCCTCTCAACCTATCTTTTTATTCAGCTTCTCTCCATATTCATCCACTTCTCTTATATATTATATATATATATATATATATATATATATATATAAGGCTTCTATCGCACGATTCCAAGAGATTCGTCAATTTGCAGAAACGTTTTATCGAAGCCATCCCTTTTATTCGACGTTCTCGACGCTTCCATTGGCAATGTCGATCGACGAATAATATATTTCATGGCACAATTTGCTTTCTCATTACATCGTAATCACGAGGCAAGCGATATTACGATAAATCAAAGGGTATCGCGATATACGGTAAGATAACGTAGCATGATATACGTGGCAAATACTATCCGAAGGTGGCTTATTCAACGGAACGCTAATACTTTAACGACGATCGTTTATAAACTTGTACGGGCCGTATACGTAGAAACGGAAATTCATCAAGAGGTTTCTCTTTTGCGTCGCGGGGAGGAATCGTAGCTGAATATAAGTTTGACAAAAGAACGTGTCAATCCTTCTTTGCCCGTTTCCTCGATGTTTCCTTATTATCATCGATTTACAAGGTGGATCGGTGGAGCGCGTGAAAACTCCGCTCCTCTAAAGGTTCCCTAATGTCTCGCGAAGGGCGCTATTAATTCTGATTTAAAGCTCCGTTAGACGCTTTGTGTGGTCTCCATATATCAGCTGGTGCTATCGCTCCATGCAAAGCGACGCCTTTGCGCGAGTACCTGACTTACACTCGTGTGTGTACCTATATTGTATATTATATAGTATACTTGTGTATATAGTATATATACTGTAATACGAAGGACGCCTACCGGATGAATAATTTGGATACAATTTTAATCCAATGACGCATGGTCCCGCTCCTCTCTTCCTATACGGTTCTCTCGCACTGACCTTCTCGCTACCACGAACGAACTCTCTGCTTTGCCCTGATTAAAGACCGGCTTCTTCCTTTAAATCGCCCTCATCTTACCTCGTAAATCTCCAACTTTATTTCGACACCGCGTTTCTCTCGCTCCCCTTTTTTTATCCTTTCTGCTTATTCCTTCTCCTCCTCCTCCTACTCCTCTTTTCTTCTCTTCTCGATCGACGCCGAGGCTTGTTTTTTCCGCTCGAAATCAGGTCGAGCGGCACTCGGAGGGTTAACTCTCATCGCCGGAAGTTACGTACGCCGACTGCGAGCAGTGAAATTCCGAAGAAGCCAATCTTTGCGCAATCTTTAACACATACACCGTTCGAGCGGATATATTTTAATATATATATATATATATATATGGAGAAACAAGAAACTGCGTTGAAATTGCATGGATTCGAACGATGATTTTCTTAAAATTTCGAAAGTCTGGCTCGATTTAATTTCTGCGGATTATTCGGAATGCTATATATATTATATATATAATATATTTATATATAGATCCATTGTGCAGAAGATATTGGGAAACGTAGAAAAAATTAGATAGCGGTAAATCGTGTGCATCGAGAACGGTCGTTTCTCAAGGTCAGGCAGCGAAATTCCCCTCCCGATGTAAACGTGCGCGGAATCTGGCATAAATCAGATGCGACTGAAGGAAAGAAATGCGGCGTGCCGTTGTCGGTAGTCCCCGGTGGCTCGTGTAGCATTTCGCGGGCGCAATGTTACTTGCGGCAGTATTTTTCGTGGGAGCTTCTTAACCGCGAGACTGGAAAAAAGTGCCAATGGTCTCTCAGCACTGGGACCACCTCGCGGCAACAAATTGCATTGTTCAGCCATGTTGCTGCCGTTGCTGAACTTTTTTAAAAGCCCAACTATGCGGGACCACCTGAATTTCTCGATCACCTCTGCATTATGCATCTTTTGCGTTATATTCGTTCGACTGCAGAACACACTCAAACGCTAATTATCCAATGGACATTCTCAACTCTCTGCAGTGCTTCCGCATTTTTAGCTCAATGCTCGATGAATTATACTGCTGCAAAATTAAATAATTTATGGAGGAGAAAGAGAGAAAGCAATTTACATCCCCAATTGAAAACTATCAGTTGAACATCTATTGTGCGTAATAACAGATCGGAAGTAAATGTAAATAATAATTAATTTCGCATTAATAAATTCAAGCAGAAAAATTAAAAAATTAAAAAATCTATCAAGACTTTCTATTTCTTATAGGCTAAAAATATGAAAAATTACAGTTGGTTTGCATTTATTTTTACGTGTAATGAGATGAAAAGAGGGTCTTGATAAAAATGCAATTTTTGTTAGAAAAAAAGAATCAGAATTGGATTAATTTGTGTCTCGGATGAAGATCAGGGTGAAGCCATGCAGTGGTGTAGCTCTTGAACAGTGGCTTCTCCTGACCATTGAAGAGTAAGCGGTTTCAGGTAGACTCGAGCATCAGGAAAGAGCGCGAAAGCTTATACAGAAGTCAAATATGTCGGTTAAACAGTGGTGCAGGGATGAAGAGAAATCAGGCTGAATGTTTCTCCGGTCGACCGAGTTATCCTGGAGGTTTTAAGAGCTTTGCGGTCTCAATCGTTTCTGACTGGCTCGGTCATCGGAGTGTAGGCGAATAAGAAGACCAGCAATAAGGAACAAAATGGTTCTGCGGTTCGGTGTCGTACTTTTCCCCGCTGGGACTCTAAACTATCTCGGCGCGTACACGCATGTAACAGTCAGGTCAACCATCATCAAGAATTATGATGATTGCAGCTTGCTACCATTTACAGTAGTGCGGTTTTGTCTGGAACCTTAGCGTTCTTGGGCCACGTATCCTTTTGTTTGTAGTCTTGCTCGGGAGTTCGCGCCAATTCCAAACTTGAATTAATTCGTCGAATATTGGTCAAGATAATACAAATGTTTTCTTAATTATCAACCCAAAGAATCGTCTCGATCATATAGTGTACGGATTTTAGAAAAAAAAAACAAAAAAAAAAAAGAAGTTTATACTCTTTAAAGTTTCTGGGAATGGGACTTGAATAATCTACATTTAAAATCAGAACATAAATATCGTAAAGTAGCCGATGCTTGGAGATGTGAAACGAGTGCGGTTGAGACGGGAGGAAGGTAGCGATTGGCGAGAGTCACCCTGGCTTTTCGTTTAAGATAAATCATCGCGTGCCTCTCGCTCCCTCTCTCTCTCTCTCTCCCCTCACTGCTCGCACAATGCCGGACTAATCTTCCATCACACACGCACGATATAACTACGCCCGCATGGCGTTCTGTGATTTACCATCCTGCGGCTAACCTCTATTATGTATGACACACGCTGCAAACTGTTGAGAATAAGCGTGCACCTTGCGCTCTCAGAAACCTATAGTACCTACTTCACATGTCTTTTCTCCGAATATATACTTTCTCCTATTCGTCTCTAAAACCTTTAATATTTTTATTTCAAAATATACAGCTGCGATAGTTTTACTGAAAAAGTTAAAAAATTTTGTCAACCACCCTCGGAAGTTTTATATTGTACTTGGATGCAAGAAAAGGGGAAGGGGGCTAAACGCGCGTATACTGCAAATTTTATCGGTATCGACCAAATGGAATTTAAATCTATCGCAGTATAGTAAAGAACGAGCTTATACATGGCATAGCGTTCCCATTGAGAAATCTCTATTGGATCATCCGAATTGACATAATTGCTATTAATGGTGAGGGATACGGTTCATTGAAATGAGTGGATTTCACGGGAAAAGTGTGACTCGCATTTGTGGAATAAGGACCACTTTCTGTTCTGGTTGGAAAGCTTACTGTGGTACACATGCACTCTGCAATAGAGTTATTGTATTTATTCTGAGCTGACAGTTGAAAAAGATTTGGTTGTCGCGAGCTCTCGTTCCAGTGCCGACCCAGCTTCCGCGACCAATAAAACTTGGCCAGAGAGAGCGTACGCGTGGAAAGGTAGATAACGATATTTTCGTGTACGAAGCTCGTTATCGGTATTTACGGACGTGCTTACGAATAACTCGGCGATGTCTTTCGTGCGTAATTTCTCGGTTACACGCGCAGTTTCATTCTCCAATTGCATTGCCAAAAATATATTCAATGGCCCAGCGAGAGAAATTCCAATGCCGAAACGCATAACTCATTACCAACGCTTGTTCTCTTTAACGAGTAGATTTCTTTTTCTCAGAAGTGAAAAATCCATTTGTAAATTTATAGTATATCATTTGCGATTTAATTAGCGTATGTAATTAGCGCTGCTTGTTGAAAATAATTAGTTTTCTGCCAACTATTTTAATTTGTGTCGTTAATAAAACGGGAAGAGTGGCACGAGGACAAAGATAAGGGTACTTTGGCACGTATTTAAGATTGCTCGCGTATTGGAATAGTACGTTGTTGGTCGTTAATAGGTAGAGGCTGTAGGAAGAATAGCGCAATAAAGGGATGCAATGTACTCGCCCATGTCGGTGGTCCGTTTTTACGACCGATTTTCACAAAGTAACGATGTACGAGCAAGAATTATATCGGCCGATCCTGCATCTCGTATATAGTAATAATAGCGTAAAAATTCAGCAACTGGTTCGTGTTATCCGCAATGACTTCTGGAACGTTTGCTTCTCGGCAAAACTAGTAATACTATATAATTATTTTTCTTCTGATATGTCGAGTACGGGGCCAATTGTAACCAAACCGAAAATTCATAAATATAGAGGTTGATATTTTAAAAGAGTACAAATTTTTCCGACTCGATGCTTTCTAATGGTTGAACAATTTATATTCTTTTGGTCACGCATCGCTATGACACAATGCGTTGAACATAATATAGGGCTTTGTGCGATTTAATAATTATTTATATATATACTATCTTGTTAATTAAACGCCTATATAGTTTGAAAAATATTATACAAATAACGTCTTTTCTTCAGATTCACATCGCTTTTAAAAAATTTGTTAATATGTCACAATATTAATCTCGAACCTTGCATTATATTCTTAATCGATCAGTAGGCCGCTGAACCTTTCGTCTTCGTAATAACACAAGCAAAGTAAATGATAAAACTTTTGGCTAAGAATCCCTATAATTATATGCGAAGAAGTGGTTATATTCGTGGCTCTAAGCCCAGAAAGTTTAAACGATCAGTGAATTTTGTTAGCTCCCTTTTTTCTGGTCGAAACGTAGTACCAGGCTGGAATTAAATCGACCATTAAATTTAGGGTATAAGGTTTATTACAATTTATTGCAATTGATTGCTTCAAAGTCAGATACGCCCGCGATAAATCTTTGATGGCGCGTGGAAAGAATGTCGACGAAACGACTTCAAAACATTTGCGGCGAAATATTCATGGCCCGGACGGTAATTTATAGCTAACGAAGCGCAGCCATATCCTTCCAGATGTAATTTATTGCGATACCCCCGACCATCGTCCCTGTCTGTTATTACATATTAACGTCGTTCGCTAGTGCTTTCAGGCCCAACAAAACGCAGGTGGTAAGCAACCACAATCCATAATGCACTATATCTGTTCCAATTCGAATCGCGAATGAAATCGTCCAAAGGCTGCACTAATTCGCTATAATTAAGACTCGCGGTTTGAGCTTTCGAAAGAAAGCAGCTGACATTTTTTTCGTTCCTACTAATACATATCAGGAGCAAAGCAACGTCGCGATACTAGCAGGTGATGCGACTTCCCTCCCTGCGGTAGGTTTCTTGCTGAAATTGTAATAGAGGAGCATTTAGCAGTAAGCGGAGGTGTGTGTTGGTACGTGGAATGTGACGCAATTGAGCGAAAAGAGCTCATATTCCGGTTTGCTCGGTTCGTTTCGATTTCATTAATGGATCGGGTGCGCACTAATGCGACTGTGTTTGCCGAGCACTCGGCTCGCATTAAGAGAGCTGAGCTGAGCTGAGTCTGCTGAGACCCTACGTCTCCGGTCTCGGGACACACGCGTTGTTTCGCTCTCGAGGACGACACCGATACTCTCCTCCTTCTTCTTCTTTTTTTACCACACTCCTGCTACCACTACTACTAGCTGCTGCCTATGTACTGCTACTACCAATACTTGGAGGCTCTCTTATTTTCTCTCTTCCTCCTCCTCTTCCGCTTCTGCTTTTACTGCCCCGCCCCCTCCACCGCGTCTTTTCTTCCTTCTTCTCCTCTGTAGTCTGTACACGCCAGCCTTGCCAGTTCCAGGATCGCTTCGTTCTTTTCTCACCGCCACTGGCATCAGCAAGAAACTCACGGCATATTGCACGTAGCGAAGAATTAACACTTCTGTTCGCGCGCTTACGAACCTTGCCTTTCTGGATTTACTTATGCTAATTAATATGCTTATGCCCGTATTAACTCGTGCTCACCGCGGGAACGCGTATTCATAGAAAATTCTTCAGCGCATAATTCCACTTGCGTAATAGCCTTCCGCTAAAAACATTCTAAAATCCACATTCTTTTTTTTATTCCACTTTACTGAAACGCCTCGAAGATCTTTGCTGCTGCCACTCGGAAATATATATACTCTTCGCAAATATATTACCGTCCTGAACTTTGAGCGATCTTTGGTCAAAGTAAACGTCCATTTAATGCGGATCATTGCTTAAAATACAATAGATAGGATTAGGTTAGATATTTATATTTCCCATATAATCAGATTTTGTCAGAATTGTTAAAGACAGGTCCCCTTGTTCGGTTTTTGGGGAATTTTTCGTCTCTCTGGCAGATGCATAAACACGTTGAATTTTCGTTATTTGATTGTCGCATAAATGCGCAGTGCATTTTTTTCGCACCGATATCGTTTGGCTCGACTCGATCTTCGATCCTCTTTTCTCTAGGCTCAACTAGCTAGCCAAGGCAGAATTAACACTTCGAGTGACCGGCACTGCGACAGGTTTGCTTATGCTAATACGTCAGGCAGTCATCCATCGAGACCGTCTCTGTCGCTTCAAATATATTAATTAACATCGTCATTAAGCGACTTCTTTACCCGTTACTATACACCTCCCTCTCCCTCTCTTCGTCACACCTGGCCATGCAATAGCGACAGTTTCCTTCTTTTTTACCTTCCGCTTTTACGAGAGAATCGCCAAGCCTCGAAGAAGCTCATACCACTCTGCAGCTTTTACGTATACGCGCGTGTTTAAGCGTAATTGCGTTAGTCGCTCATAATTGGCGGGCTCGCCACTGCATTTATGCATCCACCGTGGAAATTAAACTGCAAGATTCACCGTGCTGACGCGTCCGATCGCTCGTTCAATATCTCAAACACGCGTCCAAAATGTAATTACGCGAGCCTCTCCTTCCTCCATAATTTCGTCGCTAAATTATTCCTAGCGTTTTTGCAAATCAGCCGCGACGTCCATCGTCGCGATTTCAGATTTTTTAATAACGCCCATGTGACTACGCGATGTTTGCAATTCCGCCCCTTGAAGTCAAAAATACTTTTATCACCCGATAAAAGCATTGAACCAAACATCGGTTTAAATACAATAGCAAAGTGAATTGGTGATTTTATGCTTATTAAAACTGCGATGGTGAACTTATTCATTGAAACAATATGAGGGTCGAAAGTATCAATTCTTCATTTTATTGTTGATAAAGGCCATAAACAAATGTAAGCTGAATGAATAAATTTATTTGTTTAATAAAATTATCATGAATACAATTACATTTTTTCTCATATATTTCTTGCATTGTCAGCTATCATTATTGTAGATTATTTTAAGGAACAAAGATTTTAATATTTATGAAGGTGAGAATTTATTGATGATGAAAATTTCATTATATTGATCATTATACAGTGATGTTATAGTCCTTTCGGTTGTTTGAAATGAAGTGAATACACGTTGATATTTATAATAATAATCACAGAGAATATTTGGTTCAATGATGAAACTTTTCTACAGGACAATATTGTATGGATAATCGAATTATAAAGGTTAGTTTCAAGTAAGTCGATCGATATCTTTGGATGTTCGGCGGAGGAGAGATATTCTGCAAGCTTGGATAAAAGTTGAGAACGGTATCACAGCGTGTAGTGGTAATTAGCGTGCAAGTACGATCGGTTGCCCCGGTTTGTCGCTAATCATTTTCACCATGTATCGAAAGTCGTCCGTGGAAAGAAAATATGGCGGCGTGCTCCGGTCTTAACTCGTTGTTCGATGCAATCGCTTGACGATACACGATCGTCCTAATTAGAGGGTAATTAGATTCTTTTTTTGGGTGATCCAAGTCAAATGGAAATAAAACGAGGAGACCTTTCGATATTGGGACCGATCGTCCTCAACAGAACAGTATTTTCCAATGATGTAAAATTTATTACAAAATATATATAAAAAAGGATAAACTCTGTTGAGGAAATAAATTGAATGAAGAAGAAGAGTAGAAATGATATTGTGCGAATGCGAGTTGGACAAATGGGACAATTTTGTCATCCAAAAGCCGTGTACGTGAGGTTTTTCAGTGTGGTATGGCAATTGGTGGAGAACGTAAAAAAAAAAAAAAAGAGTGAATGGAAGGGAGAGAGTGCGAGTGCGTTACCGATTCTTATAGGTAGGAGCTCGGATTCTTTGTAGAGAGAGAGAGAGAGAGAGTGGGTAGGGTGAGAGGGTATCCTGCGCCCGCTTTGTCCGCCATTATTTACTGCACGAGCCTCTGGCCGCGTAAATTATGGCGAAGTCGGCTTTCATAAATTCTCGGACGAGATATGGAGCGACAAATTTTACTCCCCGGTCCGCACGATCCCTGCATGCGCGTGCGAACCTCCGTCGAACGACCGGCCACAAACGGTTTCGCCCCCTGTCGAGCCCTCGACTCCTTTCTTTCATGAAATGCGCGAAATTAATTGCCATACTTATGGAAATACTCGTAATTACATCAATGACACAAAACCGTTCTCTATAATGGCGTTATTTACATACACTTTTCTTACTTTCCACTCTGTATCACATATACATTATCATGCAATTTTTCACTTTACCCTCTTTTTTGCTTATCGACCTTCAAATCGATTCGAAGATCAGCCATATTGTATTTAAATCTTTCCTTATACCGGTATTACGAGATTTTAATAGTTTTTTAAACGATCTTTAGATATCTGCTCTACAAGGTTTTATAAGCCTTTACGGCAAATCACATTTTTGTCTTCATAATTATTTTCAGGCTAATTTTATTTCCAGAATCTTAGAGCCATAAACACAGTCGAGATCTAACGATAATGTTTGGTCTTCTGGAAAGAAAAGATAGTGGTACTGTAAAGTTACCTGCATTCCTTGCTGGGACAGGTCCAGCGACTGCTCGAAATTTCTCTGTCTCTGTGTAGGTATGAATTCACAAGCATGCACTGATACAAGCAGAAGTTTTGCCTTCGGATGCATCAACACTTTATATATATATATATATATCCGTATAGTGCACAAGGCATCGTTTCCAGATTTAGCATTTAACTGACCAATTACTCGATGTATGAAATTTTTATAATTTTACAATAAAATTTGTAGTAAAATTATTTTACCTTTGAACCATATTCAGAATAATCATCGACTGACTGATTATTTTTATGGAAGGGTAAAGATGCAAGCTTTCTGAATTACGATATGGCACTGTGGGAAGGATTAATTTGAAAGATCATTGCTGCTGAGTTACCCGCAATTAACGGAAATGGTAGTCGTGCATCCGGTAGGAATAAGAGTTCGTGATACTTAAGCAGTAAAAGCTGGAAGATCGCCGGTGATCCACGAACGTATGGATTTCAGCGTTGGATAAAAATCGTTAACATCGACGGGTAGGAATGGGCGGAGGTGGGATCGCGAGAGAAGCAAGCCGGGTGGTTGTAGGATGGAGGAGAAGGAGAGAGAACGGCGAGAAGATCCCAATCGCACATAGAAGCCTCTCGAGTGGTGAGTAAAAGGTGGCTAACATTTCGAACATCGTCCCTGTAATCTAATGAGCACCTGCTAGGAGCGTCGCCTACGCTGTGCTCCATACTTACACACCCTCTGACGCTACCACCATTTTTACTCTTTATCACGAGACACGGCAAGCTTCTCAATGGCAAGATTTCGTCGAGTAACGTCAAAGCAATATTTTCAAAATCAATTAATGACTCGAAGATTGTCAAAATGGCATGGCCATGCCATTTAATTAAAGTCTCATATATTACTTTATTTGTGTTATATTTATGCAATTTATTTAACAATGTCGTCAATAAAAGCTAAAACAGATGCCTAATAATTAACTCTTATTTATAGCATAATTCTCTTTCGTTCAAGGTAAATAATTTATATTTTTCTGTAGAAATAACTTGCTTGAGATAAAAATATGAAAACGCGTTGTGATTAAGGTGGTCCAGGTGAGGAAAGTGAAGGAATGGTAAGAAGGGTGATGAGTAGGATGAGAAGGAGGAGGTAAAAGTGGGGGTGGGGGTGGGGGTGGGAGGATGCGAGAGAAGTCGAGGAGGAGGATGAGGAGATAAACGCAGGATCGTACGTTATGGGGGTACAGGTGCTGGTTTGTTCTCCTACCAGATCGTCTTCCTCCGTCACTCCCTCCACCGAGCCATCTTCTCTCTATATAGAAAGGACCATGAAGAGTTTCATTGGTATGCGTGAGGTCGCTTTGAGTGCGGGTGAAAGTCTACCGTGGGTCACCAATAACCTCCCGTACCCCACCTTCTCGTGTTATATCGTTGCTCCTACATCGTGAATCGCAATGGTCAAAACTAACCTCAACTCCTTCCATCCTCCTTCCATTAAATTGTAGATTACTTTTTTGCTTGACATTCATTGCCTCGCCATATCCTATTTATTCTTCTCGATTTATCGAATTCACGTTTATTCTTAGACCTCCAACCCTCGCGCTTACCTTGTTCAATCTCACGAAAGAATTATTTATAGATCCCAATACTAGTTAGATTCGGTGATCACGAACCATTTTGGCATTATTTACACCTCACTTTTTCTTTTCATCGTATTTACAAAGCGCTTTCGCTCAAACGTTGACTCGAATTCCAGATATAAAGCTCGACTTACTTTCCATAAATTTCAGATGTAAATTAGTATTTAAGCCTTTCCCGGTGTAGCCTATTCGATAAATTATATATTTTTACACGTTGATTTTATCGTGAAAAATATACGAAATCCTTTTATGAAATATCGTCAAGTAATTTGTTTCTATATGATACACGCACTGCTGTTATAATTCTGTTCCTATATATAGTTGAATACATATATATATATATATAGGCGTTGATAAATTATTATCTTAACAACAGAAAAGAAGAGATTGCTCCTCCCAGCGTGAAAGCTGTCTCGTTCAATCTTCTGCTATCGGACATTTCACGTTTCTTAATTGAGTAATAATTAATCGGTAGCTGATTAGCGGTGCTAACGAGGCGGAAATGACGAGTGTGGGGATCGAATATCAGATTCGGTTTGACGTTTGACAGAGGGAAGAGAGATCGACGCACAGATATATATATATATATAGAGAGAGAATCGATTGATCCGGTCTGGAACGGATTCCGAGTTCCGCATCCACTCTCAGCTTATGAACATTAGAAGTTCTGGATTGGTGAAAGCGTTCGATGCAATAGTGTCGCGAGGCGTGGGTCGTCTAAGGTCAGCCGTGATTTCGCTGCGTACTCCTCGAAACTCTACGGTGTCCCATCGGAAATACCGAAGGATTCCACTCTCTCCGTTTCGTTTTGGCCTCGATGCCTTTCCCCAGCCATCAAATCATTCAACCTTTTCACGAAACAGAGCCACGCGCGCACATCGACCAATTATCGTTGACCATTTACCATGTAGAAAACCATTTATGTACCATGGTAGGAAAAGTAAGTTTTTTTTCGCTGAAAAATATAAGTTTTTTAAAATGATTTTTTTGAACATTCGATCCATTTATCACATAACATTGACTCGTTCTCCGTCTTGTTTTCACCTACACTCGGTGTACTCATAACTCCTCTTCCTCCATATTATCGATAATAAATTTTTACTAAAAAACAAACTAAATGGATTTTAGCTAATTTACCTGAAAACTCGATCGATGTTTACTACAAGAGTGGACTGGACTGTTTTAGTCTCATTGTTTCGGTCTCGTCTACTCGATATACCTGGGGCTCACCTTTCCCCGTCGCCAAATCGCTAAGGCTAACACAAGTCACGAGCACGACGCGCTCGCGCGATCGAATCGCGCGAGCTCTACTCCTCCCACTCGATTCATCTTTCGGTTGATGTCAAGTGAATAATCGCACGCCGAGGTGATCTATCGAGCGAGATTAAGCTTAATAGAATATCCTGGGGGATTGATATCGACCAAAGGTAGCAATAACGATACATTGAAACGGTACAAACGATTCGATGGTTATTGATGCTCGATATCCAGCTGCCAATGCCAATTGAAACGTACGATAAACTCGATATATCCTTCGAGACTCTACCGTGCACGATATAGCTCTGAAAATTGCAATAATTAAAAGCTAAATAGCCAATAAATTCTTGCAGGGGTTTTACAATAAGGAAATTGAAGCTGCAAGCCGAACGACGTGTTCTCGGAAATGGCCGAGCGGTAAGTGAACACGAGTGCAATAATGGAGACAACGTTTTTACGGTGTATGGAACTTTGGTTGCGCGTAACTCGCCTCATTCACCGTTAGTCACGCGTCGCGTCCACTCCTTTACCAATTCTCGTGGCCAAGTTTGCCTCGTAGCAGTGAAAAAAAAGAAGAATGATTGGAAAGCGAGCGTTGACTGGCTAATCGCTCTGACGTAATTATCGGTGAGGTGCAGTAGGGGATTGAAGTTAGCGTCAGGTGTGTAGGCGTAGGTGGGGAGCGTATCGGATGGGCGAAGGAATAAGAGGAGAAGAGTTAATATAGGTAGGAAGAAAGAGAGGATGATGGAGGAGGTGGTAGGGAAGCTGCTGCGGCTGCTGCCTGTTGAGGCGAGCGCAGTGCATGGCAAGGCAGGCTTTGTAGTGGAGGAAGAGGCGAACGGCTAGCGGAGCTGGCAGGCAGGCAGGCAGGCAGCACACGAGAAGGGAGAGTCTCCTGATTTATGCCATGTGCTTTATGAGCGGCGTGCCTCTCGTCGTGGACACGCGGCAGCTTAAGTTTTGTCCCGCTCGAATCGGCACGCGGTGGTTCGCACGGACTTTGCCTCAATGATCTTTTTCTCCTTCCATATTCCTTTCCTTTTTCAACTCTCGCGGCGAGCGACCTCTCGCATCTTTACTGGATGAAACGTGTCCGCGATGATCCCCGCGCTCTGTAACCCAAATACTGAAGTGATTATGATCACCTCGTGGCGCACGATGCCCATCTCCTCCTATTCTCGCCAAGTAGAGTTTGTTACGTTTGATTGGACACGGCGGTCGTCCAGGGGTACCGCACAACTCGAATCGACAACAACAGCCAAACATAAATCCTTCGTGTATTACTCGTACATCACGAATGCGGCAAGTCATTACTGTTATCACCGTATTGCCACGTATAACGCCTTCGACGGTACACCAAACACGCTGATTACCAATGATAAAGCTGGGACATCATGGTCCAGCTTGTTATATTCTCCCGACGAGAAAAATTCTTCCAAGTGACTTCAACGAGTGGCAAGAAAGATTATTCCACGTTGTACAAAAATAAGTGAATCGAGTAAAGTGGTAAAGTGTTTTGCGACAAGTAATTAAAAAGAATAGCCGCGCGGAAGCTATGTATTTTTAGGTGAAGATTTCACCAAACTAGGTATTAATAATTTTATTTTCAATGGATATATTCTGAGACAGACTCATTCAATTAAAAATCTAATATAACTTTCATAATATAATGTCGATACAAGCTTTCGGATGAGACTACAAACGCTTAAATCCGTTATACTATATAAACCTTATCGTGTGATGTAATGATTTTTAATTTAAGACGTTCAAACTCGTTTGGAGAAATCAATATTCACGAGTTTATAACGTGCTTTATGAATTTGGTGGAAATTTAACGAAAGCGTGTGACATATTTTTAGCATGTCATCTTCTAATCATTAGAATGAGTGATTTAAACAAATCAATAGACTAATAAAAGGTGTAATAATGTCAACCTCGTCTCAAGGATGAAGTGTCCAGTTATATCAGTACAAATGCAATCATTAGGCCAATTTTTTAAACCCTTTCGAATGAATGCAATAAGGAGGTTGGCTCGGCTACGTTATCTAAAAAAATTAATATCTTAATATTTCCTTATTTGTTACAAAAATATTTTGTTTCAAAACAAAAAATAAATGTTGATTATCCACATGGAGTTTCACATATGCTTTCGTATAACTATTAATATAATGCAGCCTCATTGTAGTTGTCAGATGAACTATCCCGATCACTTTAATCTTCAATGCTGTACTTAAGTTGGTCTTCATTTCAAGTAATATATAGCTATAATCTAGAGTTCGAGCTTAGTTCGATTTGTAACTTATGTCCTATATATCTCTACATTGTGGTGATCCATAGACATACTCCATCGCAACTTTTAGACCGAACTACATAACTTCTTGATTCTCTATATAACGGTGAATTGTTCTCGTTATATTTCAGCAGAGCAAATAAAGTATAAGTCGATTGCCATGGTTGAGTCGACGGTAGCATAGTTCGCAGAGGCTTGCAACTATTCGCTGCGCTGCTACCTACAGTATTTTGCCGAGGGAAGTCGCGGGCTCTTGAGCGACATTGGTTAAACGGCGGGGAGAGCGTAGCGTAGGTTGTCGGGGATTACCAGCCTTTGCGGAGAATCAACCTACCTCACCGTCACGTGGGAAAATGCCTGGCGAGGCTCTGCCTTGCTCGAACTTCGAAGAATGTTTTTTTTTTACCCCGTGAATTAAACCGCGAATATTCTGTCACGGAAGAGAACGGCGATACTGAAATACCGAGTTACTCCATTGGTCAGTCAATTACAGGATCGATTATCGGTAAATGTATATTAATCCACGGCTGTTGAATGGTTGAATGGCGCTCGTTACACGACTTCACAATTATACTGGGCTAGCAAATTCAATGGAGCCGCAGATCAAGTTGGATTCATATGTTCCCAGTGACAAATTGTTATTATCTCGCGTCTGTGCTTAATAGAAGCTACTCGGGATCGTCGATAATTTATTAACGCGCCTCGACGTTCAACGACTGAATTTCGCTTTTCTTAATCCAGTACCGTAGCTGCATTATCCCTGTAAAATTATGAACTGTTCGACGCGAACGTATATAGCGACGAGCGCTTAAATTCAATTACGCGATTTGTGCGAATCATAAAGCTGACAGGAGAGAGCAGGACTCACGAATTACTTTTAATAAACAATTTGCGTCTGTGCGTTAAAATTATTCGGCCGGTTCTTTAAATCTTTTACGAGCATATCGAGGGAAATTGCCCTTGGCGAGTGTCGGTTGCGATTTCAAAGTCATCCACATATGCGTATAATTTACGCAAGTGTACTCGAGACTCTGCGGACGGTCGTGCACGTATTTAAACACTGCAGTCATGACCTCCATTAATTGTAATAACCGACTTTACCAATTGATTTGCGTAAAGAGCATTGAATTACCATGCGATACATTTGAAGAAAGAAAACTCAAGGCCATTGAATCTCTCTGCTGTGAAAGTAACTCTTAGCCCGTTCCTCTCGTCGCGAGGAGCGATTAATAAATTTGCTCGGTACCAAAATGGCGGACCGCGAATTCTTACTGTACAAGGGGATTAATGGACGATACGGCCAAGCAGTCGTGTACAAATAAAAAGCTTAACGCAGACCAAATACCGTGGCGACTAGTAAAGTTTTATAATCTATTACGAGGGTTATTAAAATTTAATACGTCGTTTGCAGCGTACACAATACGTTCGGTCTGTGTTGCTTTGTGTACGTCTGCGCGCAAGCACGCAAAGTGTGTCGTTGGTAAAGAAAAGGTTCCTCCCCATCCAGCTTCTTTTACTAGCTGGGATGAATGGTAGACCGTTTTCTCCGGTTGGTTTACGACCAAATTCCATTGGGCTTTTTCACGTGCGAGGTGCCACGCAGTCTTTCGGGCCTGAGAATGGGCCTGGAAGGGGATAAGCCGCGTTGAGGTAGCGCAGCGGATTGGAAGGGAGATATCACGCGAAAACGAATGCCCAGAAAGCCCGCAAAGAACTGGTTGTGCTACCACGCGTATACGATACGCGACCAACTCTGAGGTCAAAGGTCACTCACCAAGGAGTCAGGGCAGTAAAAGTTATTTTTGTTCACCTAACTCCAATGAAAACGGGATTATTAATAAATCGACGTAGCCCCGCTTAGGCAACATAATAAGACAAGAAAATGCTAAAAAAAAAGCTCGGGGTACACAATTTCTCATCTTTCCTTTGGTAACACCTACGGGAGGAATAAATGCGATGCATACTTGAAGTAAGCAAGAGAGAAGGTCAACCATCCCAACACTGTATCGATAAATCTATATATATATAACCGCGGTGATCGTAAATGAATTCGTAAGTCAAGAAGAATTTTTGTGTATCCCATCGCAATTTTCTTTCATTTTTGCAGACGGAAACTTATAATAGGACAAAGATATCAAACTATAGAAATTAGTCACGCATAAGTTATAAAATAACAATTTAACAATTCACGAGCTTGCCTCGTTTGCTTGGAGCAGAGATCAATAATATTTTAGGGATATAAAAATATGAAAATTTGATTGTTAGGAGTGAGTTGAGTGGCCAATGGCAAATTGTTCCGTATCTCTTCCTTGATAAGAAACCGTGGAAGGGATGAGAAAAAACTTTAGGGTACCTCGGTTTTACGAAACTAGGCGAAATAGAGTAGTATAAAATTTGGTCTTTTAGTTGGACCAGACGTCAATCTTGTTAGGGATGTAAGAGGTCAAAGCTGCTCCATGCTGGGTGCGTCTCGTTGCCAAAAGCAACTATCTCGTTGCCTCGTGTGTCAACCGATGAGTTTTTCTCGTGAGAAAAGACGAGGGGATGAGAAAAAAGTCGGAGGGTTCCTCGGTATTGCGAGATTGGACGGGAAAGAGTAGTATCCTGGATACACCGGCATCTAGATACTTCCTTGGCGAGCTTGAGCACGATATCTGAGCGTAGATCGGAATTCAGGTACACGGTAGCACTACCTCGAGGCGCACGGCTCGTGAACACCACCACCAGCAGTCTGATATGGACGGCGGACGAAGCAAGGCCAATAGCTAGGGGAATGGAGAACAGATAAGGAGGAGGGAGAGGAAGGATCTGCGAGAATTTGCGCGTGAGAGAGAAACAGAGAGATTTCCCCGTTGGTTAGCTTACGGTGATCTACCGTTCCGAGCCAAGCCCCTCATTAACGCCTTTGCTAAGAAATTACACGCAGCCAGTGGCGAACAAGAGCAAGAAGGTGTCGGCCGGACTCGTTCGGATACACGATCTTCGCTCTTCTCCCTCTTATCTTCTCCCTCCCACTCGCGACTCGCCTTCGTGTCCTTTCATTTTGACCGTACGCGCGGAGCGTGCGAACCTCCAGAGGCAATTCGATCGAGATTCTGGTCCAGATAGCACCGCCTGCAAGGGTGCGCTCTCGATCACTACGAAATCTTCCATCGATTTCACCTTCCAATCCGAAACATGCACACCTTCGCCAACCTCCTTTTTCACCCAACTTCCGTCTCATCGCGTGTCATTCGAGTAACAACCACTGGATTTCATGCTCTTCTGGTAAGGACTGCTTCGTTCAATCCTATATACGTCGACAGAGTTTATTACTTCATTTATTTATAAGTTTTACAAGTTTATACACGAAGAAGACGGTACGAGCGAGCAGATTGTTGAGAATTTCTTTTATTTCTTGCCTGCATTTCTAGTTCACTGATTGTAATTACAAGAGTAAAAATTTGGAATTGAAAGAAGTGTGATTAAACGTGTGGAGTTTACGGCGAATCTTGGAATTTGCGAGTCGGTGAGGTATGCATGAAGCTATATTTATATTAGGTAGATGATCGTCACGTGTCATAAGGTACACCGACGTGCACAGAACGAGACTATAAAAATGAATGGTCAGACGTAGGTGCTACGAACTTATACATACAGACGTAGGGATGAACTGTAAGAACATAAGCGGCCGCGGCGACGACTTCAGCCACGACGGCTAAGCGGGTTCCGGCCACGTCAAGTTTGCCCGCCCGGAGACGTAATCTTATTAAACGGTTATTAGCTGCTCGCCGAGCCTTGTCAACATTTAGACATCTGCCAGACACGGAACAACACGCTTTCTCTCTTTCTCTTTCTTTTTCTTACTTTCCACCTTACATTGAGTCAGACAAACCAGCCTAATATCTTCGGCTTCGCAATCCTTGTTGTTCTTATCAATGTTTCTATGCTTATTCTCGAAAAACTATAAAGAATTCGGCGGAAAAGAATCATTATTAAACATTCGAATCGTAAATAAAAAATAATTCAGGCTGAAGCTAATAACATACAACTCGGTTTGAGTCGGTGTGGTATTCGACTTGTTGGCCTGCGGAGGATATGCCCATCATCGGACGTGTAGACGATCTTCGGATGACGGCTCTCATAGCTCCGGGCACGCCATTCCTCGAAAGAAAAAGTGAGCTCGATGCCGCGATATCGTAATTGCCCTTATCTTTCGAACTTACATCAAAACTTACCGCGTCTATGCTGTTATGAAACATAATATATGACTTTGAAGAAAATAATATAGATGGAGTGATTTAAAAACAGGTTTATACCTTGGTGATATATGCATAAGTGTGAAAAGAGTCATTAAACTGTTTAAAAATTAAAAAAAAGCGAGCATGAAATCAATTTAATACAAAGATCAGAAATTAGGTAGAAGTAAAAAAGACAAATATATTGTAAATTGAAGGAGAATAAAGTTAATCTTTTGTTATCCAAAAATATCCTGAAATTTTTCCTTAAAATAGATATACTGGTAAACTATGACAATACAGTCTTTCCCAAAATCACACATATACTCTTTTACAAATATCTTAGCGCGTTAATTGATTGATTAAGAAGTTGTGATTAATTTGCATACGAGGCATTGAATGCAAAAGTGGAATAATCTATAAATTTAGAATTGTCTCAAATCGAATTATCTAAAAACCGAGTAGCGAAGATTAAACAAAAAATGTTAATTTTATTTTACGAATTAATCCACTTTAGCAATGATGAAGGCCTCATTTATAACAGGAAATTATAAGGGTGAAAGCTAATATCCTGTGGATGAGTTTCAGAGTTTTACCGTCGAAGAAGCTCTCGTAGGCAGTTGAAGAGAGGCGGAAGTGATCGGATGGATCGTGAGAGCGAAAAGTCGCTTTGTGGTAAGGTTAGTCCAAGTCGTTGTAGACAAGTCAAGATGGTCATGGGCCGAATTCCTGAATGATCGTATTTCGCCCTGGTACGGGACGGCGCGTCGACTTGACGTTACGAGCGAAATGACTGACGTACTGACGGGAAACATTGCGGCCCCCTGCTGTCGAATGTCATCGGCAGGATCGCTCGAGTGACCGATGTGGTTGAATCTTCCTGCTTGCCACGCGGAGAACCTCCAAAGAGAAGAAAGCCACTCTCGCAAAATCCTCATGCTCCAATATTTGCAAATTTCAACAATTTTCCACTATTTGTTCATGATATTTAATAAAAAAATCGATATAGTCGTAATTACGAGTTCTAACATCGTCGTAACTCGAGGGCTCGAAGTGTGCGAATCTTTCTACTTGCTTCGCGGCGTATGTCTAAAAGAGAGGAATACTACTCGCGAAATTACCCTTGCTAATACAATTGACACGTAATAATTAATTGATTTCTAAATATATAGTTATGTATATATAAACATAAAATTGATATAGTTGCAAGCGAGCTGAGTGCAAAACTGTATAAGGCTGAGGAGTGGGGGGAGAAAGGTCTCCGTTTGGCCCAGGTGAGATTGGAGGCAGAGTCGAAGGTATTAGCGCGAGGCACGCTGAGAGCGGCATGACCATTTGCATTCTTATTTCCATCGGTGAGCGGTTTCACGGGCAATATTGTGAAATTTATCGGGGTGCGGTTTGCGATGATATTTTACGCGGGATCGGCGTGTATGCGCGAGGCCCACCCATGGTGGGCCCTCCGCGTCACCCTGCCTCCTCGATGTAGGGGAGTGGAGGAAAGTGCGCAGGGGAGGGGGAAGTACATGGAGGAGAATAACCGTGCTATTATTCTGGTATTTATATCAGTGTGCCCGCTGCTCTCACCCACCTAAATCTTCTTAATATGCCGCTGTTAGTGCGTTTTATATTATTCAACTTAAAGTGACGCGAGATTTTGTCTGCGACCTGAACATTATCGAAACGATACCAATAGGGACAAAAGTTCTCAGCGGGATTCCACGCGTTTAAGAGTTCAAACATTATGACCATGTCAATCGCACTGGCAAATCATTTTTTATTTTCTAATTTTTTAAATTCAACGAACGTTTAAAGCTTCTTGCATCAAATCGAATCTAACACTGAATTTGTCGATCGAGCTGATACGTTTTTGTAACGATTGTATTAGTACATAGTTCGTGCTAGTTTATTTAGCTTTTAGAGTTATAAGAATTTTTACCGTGTTTGTAACATTATATAATCTCTCTCGGATGCATTTAATATTTTAATTTGGAATAGTATGTCATTTTTTCGAAGATATGAACTCAACTTTATCGAGAGGATATCGATGAGGGCAAAACTGTCTTGATGGAATTCCATAAGAGTTCAGTTTATGATCAGGTTAAAATCATGCTGACTAATCCTTTGTTATATATATGTTTGTATATAAGAATTCCAGATGTAAAAATTTATATTGTATCAATTTTTATCAAGCTTCGACTAAATTTGTCCATCAAACTGTAGCGTAGCGTAACAGTTGTGTTATGTTTTGTTTTTAGATTTTATGAGATTATACTGTTTCGCCATTATATCATTCTCTCTCTCAGATGCAATTAAAATCATTGTCGTTGACGAATTCTCTTGCGGCACCCTGTGGTTCCGCGGCTTATACGTGCGCACCGTGCTTAATAAATTGCAGCAACCGCCGCGTATTAAGAAGATTTAAGCGAGCGAACGCTGTAAACGCCACGCTTGGCTTGGCCTGACGTGATAAAATTGCTACAATTACAATTAAGACGATAACTTCTCATTCTGCGGTTTCAACAACCCACCGACTGATACAGTCGACGTTATTTTTATCAGAAAACAGCATGACTCACGGGCAATGACGGCTGATGAGAAATTTAAATATTGCAGCATTGAAAATTAAAAATGATAGCATGTTCAATTTAAGATTTCTTTATATATATATATATATATATATATATACTCATTTGAAATGCATAATACGACGGATTTACCTGTTTGATAAAAGTGAAGAATGCTAAATAAGATTGAATGATAGTGAAGAGTCGATGGCAGAGGAAGGTATTATAGGTTTAATCGTAGCGAGGATCGGGCGAGAGCCTGCAACGAGGACCGGAAGAATCAAGTAGTTAGCTATAAACTTCGGGCAGACTCATGGGAATCGGTGTCCGCAGAGGAATCAGAAGTGTGAGATAGCAAACAGTTCACGGCTTCTTGGCGGCCGCATTAAACTCGACAATTTAAAGACTTTTATGGATCTCAATGTAGCCTCTTGGCCCAGACCTGCGTTATTCCACTCTGATTGGCCACGGAATCACATTCATATCTCTCTCTCTCTTTATTCTCACTGTAACACAATTTTGTGTTTCTTCGCACCATTCTACCTTCTCGCCTTGGATTCGGTTCAACCATCTTAAATTCAAGTTCACCCGAAACTTTCATCAAAATTCTGCCAATGATCTCATTCTTCTTTTACATCGATCAATTCACCTCTAAATTACACTGCTTGGACAAAAGTTAAACTATAATCTATATATTTGAAGATTTTTTTATTTCATAAAGAAACGTAGTATTATTATTTATATAGCCTAATCAAAGCCAATGGCTTTTTATGTAGTTTTCTTTTAGATTGTCCTACAATGTAATGCAAGAATACGATGTTTTGGTATCAGTTGACCAGAGAGAGAGAGCTTTCATACTCGAAATGTGCCCATTTGCTTCTCATGTTATCTTCAGGTGGCTTTCAGGGGTTTTTTCCACTATAAGTTGCTCGACTCATTTGTAGGTAAAGCTGATCAGAGTCGTAGTGGTCGAAGAAGGAACGAGTACGTGTGCTTTGATATAATGTCACTTGCTGCGCAGTGGGTAGTGTGCTCATTGCATGGGAACCTACATTATGATGTTTCTTATTATCGCATTCCTGTATACTATTTTGCGATACTCATCGAAGGTAATGAGCAAATGTCGACTCTATATCTCATCTTTGCCTTACTTCTCGCTATATATTCTACAAGTTTCATTCTTGCAAAATACAACCTCCTTTTATAACAACTATAATAATATATCCATTAGCGTGATTTGGCCCTTAATAAGATCATCTACCTTCCAGCTCGTTTCTCAAAGCTGTAACAAACGATTCTCTCCATTATTACTCCGCAAGTTTTTCAAGAATTCATTCGCGAAGAATTCCCATTTTAAAAAGTTTCGCTTTTTGTATATATATATACTGCATGTACATCTTATTGGGATCTCTGATGGTGGGAGATGGCCACTCTGCCTATTCATTATTTTTCATATTGCCATTTATTTTAAAAGTTTAATTCTGTCAAAAGCAAGTTGATAGTTTTAACGAGCTATAATAATTTCTCCTTTAGCAAGATTTGACGTCTAATAATAAGATCATCTACCTTTTCCAACTCATTCCTCAAAGTTATGTATAATAAACAATTTTCTCTATTATTCCGCAAGTTTTTCAAAAATTTATTTACAAAAAATGTCATGTTAGATATATATAGGTTGACCGTCATATTGGAATCTTTGATGCGAGATGGCCTCATTTGCATAGACGGTCTGACCCGAGCCACCGGGGTCGCCGCCTCTTCTGGTTTATGGTGGTGAACAAAGGCGTAGAGAGGGGTACTTGTGCAAGATCGGCATCAGTTCTCCCCTTTTTCCGTAAAATCATCGAACGAGCGTCCGTATTGCTGCTGAAAATTTATAGTCTCGCAAATTCTGGAGAATCACCGTGCGCTGGACGTTGGACCAAACGTTCATGGACGCAGATTTATATATATAAAAGCGGTGCAATATGTGCCGCTGCTTGGCGTGTAACGAGCAACGACCATAAGACCTGCCCACCTCTCGAACCAACTCGACGTTTAAGGCAGATTTTTATAGCAAGCCCGAAGATCGCTATACTTGCCGGAATTTATAGATTTACTTGCCGTGTGTTCCACGGTAGTCAAGCTTTTGGGACGAGCGGTATATATATAACGATCGCTTAAAATCGATCTTTTACGATCGTTTTAAATTCGGTCGGTTCAAAACATTCCTGCCGGCAGATATAGCTCTGGCTCTCGGAATATATATATGCCTACTCTCGTCTCGATACAATGAAGAATTTACAAAGTATACCTGCAGCCTCCTGCCTCGACTCGACAATCATCAGCATCCGCTCGCGTAAATTTAATTCTCGTATCCAGAGAATTCCGACGTTATTTCTCTTGATTTCGTCGACTTTCTTAAATTTATATTACGCGAATTCAACGTTATCTGACCGGAGTGCTTAAAATATCAGAAATAAGTTTTTGCGAGGAGTTCTATCGAGGGATTCGCTTGAAAGTAGTGTACGTATAGCTATATCTCGTGAGGGGAAATATGAAGCTTATCGGGATCTCCGACTAAAGGATGTAAAAGGTAAAAGAGTCGAATTCAATTTGCTGGCAGGCCTGTTGTATGTATGCGCGCGCGTCGCTTATTCGAGATGACGGTCGATATCGACGGACGCAAAAGTTGGCGGAGCCGGATGGCGCGCGAACTGAGGTCAAGAAGCCGTGGTTCGGAGCTTCGACGGTGGAGGGGGGGGGGTTGAGGAGTGGAGGAATAGGAAGAGGAAGAGGAAGATGAGGATGAGGAGAAAAGGGTATACGCGGAGAATGAAAGAGGCGAACAAGTACTGCTAGCCGAGCCGAGCCAGGCCGAGGAGGAATAGGTAAAGTATATAGTATATACATATATATATATACTATACGTGTGGTGGATGTCGAGTCAAGGCGGGTTGAGTAAGCACGAACGAGCGAAAGACAGCGTCGTAATCACATTACCGCAATTTTTACTCGCCGGTTGGCTATTAATTCCGCGGCTCTGCATATATGCTCGGTCCGCGTTCGAAGGAAAAAGCGAGACCCGTTCGCATCGGAGTAGGAAAGAGGCGAATATCGAGATAGAGAGGAGAATGGGAAGGCAGTAATAGAATGGGAAAAAACTGGACGGAAGATAAGGATGATTGTAATGAAGGAAAGGTTAGATATGCTATTTAAGAGGGAGAAGGAAGAAAGAGAGAAAGAAATTGTGCGAGTTAAAGAAGAGCGAAGGAGAGGGGGAGGAGGAGGAGGAAAAAGGATATAAGGAGAAGAGTTGGAGAGAGAGTGTATAGTAAGGGTTTGGGGGAGGGGAGGGGGAGGGGGAGCCGGCAGGTCTGAGAGACCCCACCTAAGCCCGACTGCTCGCAAGGTCTAAGCATGCTTGTGCGGGTGTGGCGAATACGTGCCGGGGTCGGGGGTCGAACCCCGATGGACCCTGGATCTTCGTGGCCGTGAACGCACGCAGCTAACAGATACACGGAGAGACAGCGCTGGCTAGCTCTCACGTATATAGAGACGAGCTTCGACACACGCGTGAGCCAAGCAGACTTGCTACGAGTGCGAATAGTCATAGGCGTGGGAGAGTTCATTCAGCGAAGATAGTATCGCCGATTTTATTTCTTGTCCGGATATATCTATACCCGTTAATGTGTGCGCTCGAGCAACGGGATGCTTACGGACATGAACACGTATGCACACACACAAACGTTCTTATCGTCCGGATATATATATATATATATATATATATATACATCTTCAACCCCTCCTTAAACCCCCACGCTCGCCCCTCCACTCGTACCCTCTCGGACCAAACGATCATTTTCTATTAGACGCGCACGAAAAACCTGCCGTTCTTTCCACAAATCTCCCTGCCAAGTTTTCTTCTTATTGGTTCATGCGATATCATTACTCACGCCTTGTGTCGTTGCACGCGCGGCCATGGCCGCTGGCTCCTCGAATATGAAACGTGAGAATTGCATTTATGATAGTCGTTTGGAGTTGCTTTTATTTTCCATTGTATCCGCAACATCGATACACAAGGAGAATCCGAGGAAGGTGCTACTAGGAAAAACAAATAATGATGAGCTCAATTGGATATACTCCTCTCTCCATCCTTCCTCATTATTCGCCATACGTACGTAGGTCAAGTCGATTTGATGGTCATGCAAATTTTCCAATTGCGCTGCCTGCTTTCGTTGTGGCGGGGTCTTTATTTCTCGGATTGTTAATAGTATTAAAATTACTACCTAGACGCATAATCGAGTTATAAGTTTTACTGGGAATGATGAAGTTGGATGCTACGCTCGAGCGAGCTACGATCGTGCAACGAGAACTCGGCGAAGCTAATGAAAATGAAACCCTTCGTCGTATTTGTATCCCTTCCCAGGGGAAGATTTTTCCTTTATGTTTGCTACTGTGGGAAGATATTTTAGTTTCCACTCAACCCTTTGGACGTACTATACTTTCCTGTGCTAACGTCAAACCGAGAAATATCCTGCTTAAGTCTATATTAAGAATATCGACAATCGAGCCGTTATTTAGATTTGCATATTTTTCTGCATAAATAGTAAAGTTTTATTAACGATATGCAGTGGACCAATAGATTTGTTACATGGAAGAAATCCATTATAAAATGATGTTCGTACATAACGAAAAAACAAACGATGAATTATAACGAAAACCCTCTCAATGCACAGGGTCATTCTCTAACGGCGGCATATAGGAGATTCGTGTTAGTTGACTATAGCGCTCCGAATGATAGGATCTGGGAGCGCTGATTGGTCAATATCATGTAGTGCCCACATGAAATGGTCTAGCTGTTACCAATAGTTGAATACGAAAAATGAGACCCATTCGCCATTTTGGTGTGGAAAAATGTTTACATGCTAATTGTAGCAAAAGGGGTGTGAAATATTAAAATGTCAAATAGTGATGTTATTAAAGTAAAAATTGAAAATAGTGAATGAAAAGTAAGAATATTTGAACTTTTCATTCAATGTCTTCCATTTTTACTTTAGTAACCTGACCATTTGACATTTTTCCATTTTGCACCTCTTTCTGCTACAACTAACATGCAAACACTTCTTCGCACCAAAATGGCGGCTGGGTCTCATTTTTCGTATTCATCTATTGGTAACGGAACATTTCATGTTGGCGCTTCATGATATTGACCAATCAGCGCTCTCAGATACCATCATCTCGAGCGCTATAGTCAACTAACACGAATCTCCTATATGCCGCCGTTAGGGAAAGACCCGTGTGCTTCCGGTGTGTACGTCAATTCTTGAAATATCCTGCTCAGTTCTATTATGAATAATTTTTTTCGGAATTTCAGTGTAGAGAAGTTTTATTCATAATTGGATGTTTCTATAAGTCTTCATAAAAGTGCGATCTCATATTTATAGTGTTTTTCAAAGATATTTACATACTAATAGTGTTGCTGTACAGAAGAGAAGTTAGCTTCTCGAGGAAAATGTACGTGACACGAAAATTCTTGTGGACTGCATCCACAATCCTTTCTGGATGTTATGATTAATTCGAGAAATATTGCTCAACTCTTTTAATGAATAATTATTTTCAAGAGTTTCATATAGAGAACACTACTATATTTATAATTGCACATATGCTTCTTTTTCTCTAAAAATATATATATCGTGCAGTGAGATCTGAGGTAGAGTTTTGCAACTTTAAATGTACACCAATAGGGTTGTTACCTGGAAGAAGCTCGCTTTTCGAATGACGTGCACGTGGCGATGAGTAAAAATCGGTGGACGACACCGATCGCATCCGAGGATGGACAATGCTTCATTAGAGCATTGTCGGTGCACAATATCACACAATTAGCTTGCTCGAACGTTCGAGCCTTTTAAAAGGTTTCTTTCGAGACACGATTGCGCCGCCACACGATCATCGACCGATCACCTTCGATCCTCCGATCGTTCGGTTACGTGGCTGCATTATCCACCGGACATAATGCTCTTCTTTATACCTCGTCTCGCCGCGCCTCACCCTTCACACCTTACCGCTAAAATCCTCCATCTTTCTTAACTCTCGTGGATTCGATATAAAATATCTCCAACACATTGATGCAGGTTTTTACAAATTCTCATTTCAGTTATTCCAATTATCTCACTTATATAAGGAATCAAAATTTGATTTGGAACAACCTCGCAAATAAACCAATGCAAATGTTAAATTATTAAAATCTAAAAGATTTCTTTAATCAAAGAGTATACATATACATATGTGTGCTTCGATGGTTGGAAATGTTGAAAAGAAATTATGGGGAGAGTATTGACGATATTGCGGCTATAAGGCATTTAGCAATTGAGGGAAAAATCTGGATAAGAATCCGGCAGTCAGCGGGATAAAAAGCGAGTTGGCGAGAAATTAGCGTGGACGTTTATAAGGTTCGAGCGATTTCAGGATCGAGATTCAAGGAGCTCGCATCGTTAAGCCTGTGCGTTGGGGTCGAGAGGATGCATCTTTCTTTCTTACTTTTATACTATCTCTCTCAGAGCGAATTCTTCTCGAGTATAAGCTACGGACGGACCACTCTTGCGCATATCGAAGCCTCGCAAGCTATACGTATAGGCAGGCAGGCAAGCCTATTCAGAATCTACCGTCACGACAAAGTCTCGTGCTAATGAAAATTCCGGTAAAACGTACACGCAAGAGAGGACCCAGTTGGAATGCGGTCCAATTAGAGGACGTTTTCCTTCCACGTTTTCAATCCGCATATGTCCGAAATTTGTTTTGTTACTTCCAGATGAAATATAACATTCCCTGTTCACTCAAGCTCTCCTAATTTCCCCTTAATTCGTCCCACTGCACTCTCTCTTACCTCATTATTATCTTCATCTTTCTTCTCACACTCGGACTCCCTTTCACAATCTCCCCTTCTTCAGAGCCTCTTTAAACGAGCTTACATATCAATTATTATACTCTCTCGCATGATTAATGCGTATCGCGAGTTATGGCTTAATTACTTGAGAATATATAACGTGCTCTCTATATATGTACATCTGTGCTTCGCGCCACTTATAGGATAACTGACTGATTTCAAGATTTATGTTTAACGAGATGTTTTACTGTATATGTACTGTAATAGAGCGCATGAAGTGTTTTCTCGGATTGCTGCATGGATCTACAACGATCCCGAGGAAGATTTTTCTGGCTCCTAGCAGCAGAATTATCGTTGGAAAACGGCACTAACAAGAAAGGAGGCAGCGAGTATATCGGATGAGATCGGCCAGTTCCTCGAAGCTATTAACGCTAAGCGTGATTCATCGAGATCACGCAGGATTGCGGTTCCCCTGTTGTGTGGTTATCTTCTCAGGCTCGATGAAAGAGGCGCGAGGCGCCAGGGGATAAGGTGGGCGCTCGAAAAGCTTTTATACATGGTAGTCGAGGTGTGGTGGAGGATAAGGGGGGGGGGGGGGAGTGGTGAAAGAGAAATAAAAAGAATAGATGGTGAACCTGTCAGTCACGTCGCGAAAGCAGCACCCACTTGAAAGCACTCGGGGCCATAGCAAGAGCGCATGGATCCCGTGGGAGGTGAGAGGTTACGCAAACACGGGTCTTACCTGATGGCCCGTCAGCGGCTCTCTGCCCTCCGTGGACTCTCCGATATCTCCCCCACCCTCCTCGCCTTCCTACTTCCCCTCCAAATACTTCTCTCCACCTGCTCACCACTCGACAACTCGAAAGTCTATGCTTACGAGACTCAATCTTATTCCTCGGGATACATTCAATTTGGCCTTTGTCCTTAAAAGGCAGTCGAGTTTAAAGATTTCGATCGCTTTAACTCCATGAATAAACAATTTCATCCAACGACGGTCAACCTTTTCATCCCATTAAAACCATTTCTTCCTTCTATACTTTACTACGCGTATCGTCAAGGCCATTGATTTCGTTACAATTTGTACCATACGACACTCAAGTTTTATCATCTATTTCAGTTACTACACTGCTCGTTAATTAATTATTTTAAAGGACAAATGAACTACTAAAATTGGTATAGATGAAGTAAATTTCTGGGGGGTTTATAGGGCATAACTGCATGCGATGGCTTTATCGCGAGTCCCGAGCGACCTACCATATCTTATGTCTCAGCTTAACTTACAAGTGTCCGAAAAAGTTTACCTTTAGCTACGTATACACGTTTCCAAGCTACGAGGATGCATTAACAAATTAATTCCAGCCTCGTCCCTTTCACTTTTTTTCTTCCTTTATACGCTTGTTCCGCACTCAGCCTGACGTATGCATGGTAGGACATATATGACTGCATCGTGAAATTCCGGGAAGTCGTACACTCTGCTCTCGTAGGTGGGCATATATAGGTGTATATACAGCGAGTGAAAATTTACGCGTGGCGCATAAGCTTATGCTTGCGAGCGATGATCGCATCTCGCGCTGATTCAGGGGGTGTCTTTGCATTCCCCGCGTTCGTCTTGAGACAAGCGAGCATCCGATTTAGGATCCAATCGCCCGAGTTTATGCGAGTTTCGCAGCTGGGTGCACGACTGGTCTTATTTCATGGCAACGTTATTACGTGGCCAGCCATGGTACACGTATATGTACCATACTATACCTAATATTCGTTCGCTTGCAAAGAAATAACCTAGCCATAGCCTTCGCTTCGCATGTGGTGTCGCTCGAAAACAGAATCTCACCAATATGTATCTTTTAAAATAAAAGGCTAGTATTTGTTGAATATTTTTTAATGATCGAAAGAGAATAGTGCCTGGATCGAGGGAGCGATGACGTTTTATCGAAAATAATTGTATAACTGCATAATGAATAAAATCAGGAAGAAGGGGTTGGTGGTGAGAAACGAGGAGAAAAAATTCGGGGACACCCCGTAGGTTGGATCGAGATCGTCGAGGCACGGGATAGGCTTGTTCGGTAATTAGGAGGGCGAGTCGTGGCCACGGGGGGTCTGTTTCGCCGGCGGGATCGCGTGGGCGCACGCTCCATGAGCCGCTTAAAATGTTGCCATAGAAATTGACTGTGACTCTCTAATTAGCTGCACAAGCGGATAACTCTACTTTATCTTGATGCAAAACCGCTTAGGCCCGAGCGTTGTTCTGTCATTGATACGTGAGAAAGCATTGATCCCCTCTCGCGTCGAATCTCTAATTAGTTGATAGATCTCGATGGGTGTCGATTGGCCGCGGGACAATAACCCTCGATAATCTTGGCGCTATCTGATAAAATGCGAGCCGCAAATCGATAAAGCTCAAACCGGAACGGAAGATGCAGCCTCTCGCGGAAAGGAGGCGAGAAACTTAATAGTGGGAATCGTTGTGCATGGAGGTGTGGAAGTGAAAAAGTGATGGCGAGTATTGGCGGCCCACGCGTTTCCAACAGTCCTCGCTATATGAAGACATAAATCAAACGTTTATTTGTAGGATGCTCGCAATTACACACGCGTAAGCGTAACGCAATATATAACGGAGCTCGTACCGCGTTTCGTACGTACGTAAAACGGCTCGTTATGGTAGACACACATACGCCTTCGTTTCTTCGCCGAGCTTCTCTCTATATACACTCTGCAGACTTTGGATTGGCCCATTGCTTCGACTCGCACGCGAGACAACCCCAATAGTGTGGGAGTCGTGCCAATTTGCTCGGTATTTATACCATCCTTTACATAACGAGATCCACCTTCGCTCCGTTCAATTGATTTAACTCGTAAAAAGAATTGCGAACAAGCAGCCTCTCGCTTCTATATATTTATTAATAAGTCAAATTCGAGCAATGGAAGCAGCTATAATTAATCGAAAATTTGTAAGTCGATCAAATGCGATTAAAGGAGTTCGTTATATAAAACGTGTAGACGGTGTTCTCAACATTTCAGTTGCAATGTGTGATTCTTTAAATTTTAGTTAACCGAATGGTGGTAATAATAAATGATTGGACGATCTGAAATGTTTTTTAATGTAATCGGAAAGATGGGAGGGGGGGGGGGGGGTATGGGCGTGGCAAATTCACGCCGCGATCCTGCCGCAGTGTTTGGCCTCTTTTAGCATCCTCGAAGCTGTCGAAGACAGTCAACGTTTGCTCGGCAATTATGTAAGCCCGTCAAACTGTTTCACCAAACAGTCGGGGTCCTTGCGTTCTCACATGGCAGTATACCTCTTCGACTACACGAACCAGCCCGTTACAGTTCTCCTTCCGCTGGTGTTTGACTATCTCACGATGCCACGATAAGACGTCACCGATTGACATAACGAGTTCACGCGTGTCACCCTCATCTATATGGATGGAGCTGGGAGCATAAAGTATGTTTCAACAACTATGCTTCCAAAACTATAGTCAAACTTGATGCCTTTATGCGTAGATTATATGTTATTGCTATATAGAAATAATGCAAATTTAGAACCTCTGTGCTGCTTCCTCCGCATTAGAAGCTGCGGTGAGTTCTGACTATACTGCTGGCTTTGTTTAATGCTTGTATATAGTTCCTGAGTATTCATTTTTCTGTAACTTCTTTTGAAAGATAATCTTTTTCTCTGGAAATTTTTAAAGTGAGATTAGTGGGCTGGAAGAGGCAAGTGCTGCAGAGTACTCGCTGAGTGCTGTAAAATAAGCTTAAGAATGTTTAAATCCGACCATCTAATTTGGATATATATATATAAACAATTAATGAAAAATCAGCACTGCAGACAACTCATCGGAGCTTCTAATGGACGTCAGCTTCACAGAGGTAAATTTTGAGTCTCTTTCAAAAGACTCTTACTATACGTTTGATAGTGAATCAATTTTTAATCTTTCTTGTTATATAAATAGAATCTTGTACGAAATTTTAATTTATACATTATTATTATCCTGTTTTAACAAGAATTCTATTTCAAATTGTATAGAATCTGTTATATGCCTTGTTAGTTGTTAGTCTAATTGCTTTACGATTATGAAAGGCTTACTAGGATAATTCTATTTAGCAAGACGTATCGCTATATAGCCCTATCTAGCCTGATGGGCATTGTCAAGAGTGTAAATAGGATTATCTTTTCCGTTTGCAATATCATATATGATTAATAGCGATCGTGAACCCATAACCTCGAGATACCAAAGTAAGTGCTTCATTTAGTTCGAGAATACCCCTTTCAGATTAGGATAAAATATTACTTATAAATGTTTAACAAATAGTTCATTTAGATGTAACCAATTATTTTTTCTTTTACAAATCTGTCTGAATAATATGATTCTCACTCTATAAAATCTAACGATAGAATTATTTTATTAATTTTTTAGCCAGCATTGAGCATGGGGGTGACTTTTAACTTGCGTGCTTTAGTGCTGTAGATCACACAAGCCGATGTTAGCGTAGCCGACGAAGAAAAAGAAAGCCTCAAAGCGTTAGAGTGGTAGTCACGGTGCGGGCGGAGAAAGTGCCGCGTTAAAACAGCAAAAACCTCCACTTCATCTATGCGTTTCCGTATCGAACCACCTCCGGAAGTGATTTATTTACTTTGACACCGGGAAGTAGTATTTCCAGATATATTGGCTCGCGTGATTTAACAACGACTCATTATAGATTGCAGAGAATTATACTATATATGTGTTAAAACTATTACAGGGCTAGCGCTGGAGATGGGTTACGGTGGGAAACTTGGAGAATTGATGAAATATAATTGAATTTTTTCAGATCTTTATCCAGCATAGCAGAATACAAAGAAATATATTTCCTGGAAAAATTTACTGATACAAAATAATAAAAATTATCGCACTTCATGTATTATATACAGAGGAATAATAATTTCTTGAAAACTATACTGATAACAAAAGTATATTTAACATATTGTATAGTAAAGGTAGAGTGTCCATTTGCTTTTCCTTGAGCAAATGTAATAGCAATATGCAGATCTTTAACAATTAATGACTATTTAATTCAATGAAATTTCTAGAATTTCATTTCGTCCCAAGGCTTCTCTACCCATTACGGTAAGTCATGGAGGAGATTCCTACAAATATGAGAGTATTCCGAGAAAAGAGGAATAACCAAGCAATGAAAACTGAGGATATCGCGCAATGATCAAAAAACGCTTGTTACAATTTGCAACAAATATTTCTCGGTCATTTTTCTAAGCCATACGCAAAATCGTAATTATATCCATTCGAAAATAAGTCTGATTAATCAGAATCGTTGAATATGTCATAGCAGTTTTTCAATACTGATATTTCTACACTATTTCACCTACGTACCTGCTTATACAGGAGGATTCTTGAGAGTGTTTTGAATCTTTCTCACAAGGACTAGTTATGAGATGAAAAATGACGGCGCTTCATCACGTGAGCTAATTTCAGTTGCGACAGTGATCGAAGCGTGACCGTACGCTCTGTCAGCTTCGGGAACGGATGAATAAGCATAAGGAAGAGTTCAGTTTCTTAAACGTTATATTACTCTCCGGCAGATATGTGGGTAGTGCGAAGGTGCGAGAAAAAGGGAGCCAAGAGAAAATATCGACGCTTGTTGCGAGCAGGAAGGATAGTCTCGCGTTGGAAGGTACCAAATGCTCGCGTAGCGAGGGACGCGAGGGGATCGCGGGGGGGGGGGGGCAAGGATGCTGTCCTGCTGGACTCGCTAAATGTTAAGCGGAGAAATATGACGGTGAAATAGATCGCAGCTGCGTGGGTGTAGAGTGTGGAGGCTCGGAAATGGAAGGATCTGGAAGGCAGCAGGAAGGAAAGTATGAGCGAGGGAACGAAGGTTGAAGAGAAGGAAAGGGTTCGTGCGTTACAAAATATGAAATTGAGCCCATTTGTTCCAGTGATCTCTGTGTGAACGCACCGCTGTGCCGCAGGGGTGCCCTTACACTTTCCCCATCCTCCTCAGCGATCCCACACTCCTACCCAATATCATAAATCCTTCGAGGTGTTAATACGTTCGCACACTCTGAACCTTTTCTACCGTGGCACCGAGAGATTTGGCCCCCACGTCGAGATGTATTCCAACACCCCCTTCGACCTTGTCTCGCTATATTTTATTATACTCTCCGTCTAGCTCCTAGTTTCGCGAATCGTAAAAATAACTTCTCCGAAAGCTTCGTTCGTCTTTCAAATTGGGGAAATATGGATAAAAACGTATACATACACATATAAGTGCGTTCATTGTCCAGCGAGCGGTCTCTTTAGCAACACCTTTTATCCTTCTCGCACTATAGAGGCTAGGGGAATTTTCTCAACGCGCCGTGAAACATAATAATTAGTTCCAGTTTAGCGAGATAATAAGTGCTGAGGGGCCATTACGATGCTTCGTAATTGTAACCAAAGTCCTATTAAAACGTAGCTTTCGAACGGACATGCCCCATCCTCCTGTTTGCTGTTTCTCTCCGGAGGATCATCGCGTTTCGCAGCATTTAGCTCGCCACAATCTCATTCGAATCGCGTAACCTCACACGCGTGCCCTTTCCTTGTCGATAACACCCTACAATTTCCAGCACAGGCTATATACCATCGATTCTTTCAATGCTTTTACTGTTGAGTCCAAGTCAATCGACGCGCTGCATCGTGTGGTTGGTCAGTTCCGCGTCATATTGGCAATTCGGAAGCATCTCTGTTATATGCTTCAAGGTTTTCCACCATTTAACAGTTTCATTAACCTTCAGATATTAACGGTACAATATTAACAGAATATGCAATATTCAACCAATTTAAACTTGAGATGTGATCGATTTTAATTCTTGTTAATATATCTTGAATACCATAAATACAGCATTTCAAGCGCATTCCTTCCCGTTTCAAACCATCAAATTTTAAGTTTAAAAGAAAAATTTGAAAATTGATGCATTAATTGCATCTCGAATATAATATTGTAGCCAGGGATTAAAACGAAGCTTTCGAATACACATGCCCTAGCCTTCTGTTCACCGTTACTCTCCGAAGGATCATCGCGTCTCGAAGCATTTGATTTTGCAACTGCCACAATGGAATTGGATAACCTTATACACACGTGCCCTTTCCTTGTCGATAACAAACCTATTATTTCCAGCAGTCTATCCCTTCGATTCTTTCACTACTTTCACTGATCAGTCTTAGCTAAGTGACGTGTTCCATTCTGAGTGCAAGCCATTGGTAATTGGGTAGCTTCGTTTCTCTTAACAGTACAAAATTCCATCGTTTACCTGCTATTTGATTCCACAGACATCATAACTTTGAGCAATTAAATGATCGAGAATCAAAATATTATTAATTAGGTCGAATTTGAATCACTCATTTTTCTCGTTGAAAAATTCTTATATAGCACAAATTTTCTCGGTGTTTGAGGGATGGTTGATTCCACAGATACCCCATAACTTTGTAAAATTAATATGTCGATAATTAAGAGAATTATTAATTGGATCAAGTCAAGTCATTCATCTTCCTGGTGTATAAAATTCTATCTTTATAGGCCTATAACGGAGCTTGTGTTCTTACACGGTCTGCGAGAGTCATTGGCTCGTCCGCTCTCACGACTTATGACGTAATGATCCGTGAGAGTAAAGCGAAGCCGTTAAAGATTCAGAGACAGTCGTTAACGGTTTTTGGCGATTTACACGAGACAGGCTCACGTTTGACACTCGCGAATCTTATTTTCCCTACCGTCTGTCCCATTCAAGCCGTTTCAAGGTCATTCATTCTTCTCCGTTGTCTCGTCTCGGCTTCGTTGAATGGAACAAATCGTTCGGACTTTAATCCATTGCCATTTATGGACAGTACGTAATAGAAAATAGGTCCATACAAACCGTAACGTGAGAAATTAAATGGTACCGTAAGGAAAGAGTTCAATTTTAGAAAGATGAGCTAGAAATTCCTTTTGGTATATTTATATATCTCCCTCAAAAAAACAAGCTTCGCCTGTAAAAAAAAGGCAAGTACATAAAAGATCTATAGGGTAAATAATATAATAAAATAAAATATTCCAATTAAAATAATTAGTGAAATCCAATCCTCAAGCAAGTATACATACATTTTTACCTTGACAAAAATTACAATTTCGAAAAAAATAGTAACACAAACAATAAGTTACTTGCCGGGTCTGCAATATTTATTTGTAAGTCACTATCTTACAATACAAGCGATGCTTCTCGTAATTTCAAAATGCTGCTATTTAATGCTATTGCTTATAACGGTCCCGGCAAGTAACTTTATTATGTTTCTATTTTCTTGTTTGAAATTGTAACTTTTGTCACGGTAAAAATATAAACTTACCCAACAATTGAATTTCACTCATTTTTTTAATTGGAATATTTTATTGTATTATATTACTTACGCTAGACGACTTATGTACTTGTCGCTTTTCTTACAGGTAGAGCTTGTTTTTTTCTGGGGCATGGACAATAGAGTATGAGATCTCTGGGTTACTTGAATCATATTTGATGCTCGTGGTCTCAAATGTAAGCTTTTTCAAAATCTTTTTAAGAAAAGCTTTACTTAAATCATAACAATGCCTCATTCACGGAAATAAGTCGGTTTGAAATTTAGGACGGTCAAACTTGCTGTATATATTAAGTTACACGGTAGCGCTCGGCAGTATGTACTTACCCTCGAGGGTCAACGCACTACCGTGTCTCTTGATAAATAATAATTAGGCATATTCTTAGAAAAATAATGACATAGTTAATGCTGAAATAAAGCGGCATACAGTTGGAGGAACCGCTTGACCTTTTCGTGCAAGCGAGATATCAATGTCCCCGGTGCAGCCAGTGATTAATTATTGTCCATCGCGTGCATTGGACCCGACAAACGAGTAGGTTATCTTCTCACGCGACCAATCGCGTCAGCAGGCGCAAAAAGAAACTTTTTTCTTTCCAGGTGTACGAACGTAGGTGCCTGGACCTTATCGATCCAGCGAGCAGATCAACTTTCCGCGGTGTGCAGGGCTGTTTTAAATAAGAGAGAAAGAGAGCCACAAAGCGGAAGTGCTGGTCTCTCTCAGCCAAGTTTTCTGAACCAGAGACATGCAACGCTTCTCTCCTTTTCCAATAGGCGACGTGCGAGAGATCGTAGGTCGACCGATCGCGATTCAAAGATAAGCAACTTGCCACGCGCGGCTGACTTCAAAGGCTTCGGACATAGCGTGAATTTCTGATCCGGATTATATTAAGATAAAAGCAGACATGGGCGGCGCATGCATCTCGCCTTCGTGCGATCTCGTTACAATTTCGGAAAGGTCGGCTATCAGATTTTTTCTTCGCTCGTTACTTCGTTCCTTAGCTTCGTGCTCAGATCGAGATCTATACCCGTAGATCGGATCTAAGGTCTTACTCGTTGCACGAGCTACTTAATGCTAGAAATTGCTATATAATAACCCGCTTATTTGTGGCAATAAGTAACAAAAGCTACGAATTTTTGTTTATCACTGAAATATATAAAACATATATATATATATATATATATATATATATAGATTAATTAATTGGAGCACCGTGCAATTAGTCCAGTCGCTGATCGGTCGTCGATCCATTTCTCGAGAGTGCAGTGGAGATTAAAGGGCGATTTTACAGAGCCCTATGGAACTCCACACACACACACACATACACACTTATATAATACACGTAGAGTCGTTCCGAGGCGTACGTCCTGATTGTGGAAGGCATAAAGGGTGCCGACGTGCATTGTCTGGCGTTTAGTGCTGGCCCGACCTTTGCTACATGTATCGAAGCCGGAGCCCTTGGCATCCCGATGTGCCTCGGGCCTCTTTAAACGTTCTTCTCGAGCCAAGAGCACGTCTTACGTTTCGCAGAGTCGTAATATCCGCGCTTACGACTCCCTGCCTCTTCTTCCTTGCGTCTATATCGCGTTCGATCATCTCGCACCTTTTATATCGTCGTCGCCAACTCGATTCCCTCTCCTACCAGTTCGTCACCTCGCAAGAATAACCTCAGCTTTTTTTTACTCCCGTTGGAGGAGAGAACAACCGGTGCGGCCACATCGTAAACCTACCATTTTGATCGCAATGCGACTGATATAGGCTGCGTTCCCCCCTATCCATTGTCAGATCTCGGGGACACCGGTGTTATACGAGTGGATGGATCTTCCTCGCTTCTTTTATTGCGTATTCCCTAACGACGAAGCCGCATCGCGACCTCGACATACGCTCTACGTCGTGTCGTACCATCACCTTTTGCGCATATCAACAATGTACAAAGTTAACTATGCTCACGCAAATTGTGCTAGATGACTGATAGATAACCTATAACAAAATTCAGATCTCGTAAGTTTTTGTTTCTCTCGTGGAAGAAGAGGGTTGAGCAACCACTGCTGAGGGCGCTATCTGCTTTCAAGCAGAATTATTATTATCGTGCGTTCCAGATCGGAGGCACGGTCAGGATACGTTTCTGATTTCTACGAGGCCGGAATCCGTTAATCCGGCGGGAAGCATAGTTTCTTTTCTCGGAAACAGCTCTAAAACTATACAATCATTCTTGTACCAGTGCTGCTTCTTGGAAGCTGTGCACGGGTGTTCTCTTCTTTTAATAAAAAAGAGAGAGAAATAAGTAGTGTTATACTGTGCAGTGGTGTTGTAGGACGCCTTGATAAGGTGAAATATTCGCGGTATGATTGAAGGAGAGACGCGCGATGTGGCGAGCGAAGGAATAGGGCGAAGGGAGAAAATGAAGAATCCTTGTCGTGAGAATGCACTCGCTTAAGATAATGAGGTATAGCTCTATTAGAGTAGTAACTCGAAGAAATAGCCATTCCACAGGACGAGACCTCCATACTGCTTTTTCCCCGAGATATAATATCGCGTTAAGTGTTCTAACAGCCCGATTATTCTTGCTCTTCAAAGCTTCTCGTAATCTTTCTCCCGTGAGTACCTATTAAACGACATTAAATTAGTCTTCCTATATTATTTTGATTATATACGTGTTTGCCGAGCGGTAAAAACCCGCTGGCGGGTCAGAAATTAGCATCTGAACTTCACAGGATCTCAATGTACGGACATATATAATATTATATCAGAAATTTGTGTTGGAATATTTATAGTAAATCGAAAATAAGCGAAGGCTGCATATCGTAAAATATTTTTAATATGAAGCAACGGTTGATAATAGGCAATGATTCGATGGTATTTGCTGGTTACTTTGATTTTCGACCGTTGCAGAATTAAGAAGAAGCGAGCGAAGCGCGATGATATTGCACTTTGGCCTTTAACGAGTCGAAGCATTTGATAACGAAAGGATATTTTTAGTTGGTTAACAGTTTGCAAGAGGGTCTAAAATGCATCGGTTATAGTTGACAAGAGTCGATGATGGTCAGCACTAGGAATTCCTTTCTATGAAATTAAGCGGGCTTTCAGAAATCGACGCGCACCTGGGGGGTCGTGGCAGGACAATTTTAGCAAGGAACGTTACGTGCACCGTGCAAACGTAAACGGTCGTTACTCCTTGACCTCGTCGTATCTTCGTTTCTCTTGGTTGACACTGTGCCGCGCCGAAGCGTTAACTGAGAATAGGATAAACCTGTGTTCCTCCGCGTACCGTTTTATGGATTTGCCCGTCGAGAGTCATAAAGGATAACGCGAGGCGCTGGCAACGTATTACTTTAATGTTTGCGTATATCAAGAATCTAATTGTAAGCTGCAGAATGCAATGCCGCTTCTGAGTCATAGCATTAATACAATTACATTATAATCTGCAGTCGTAAATGTTTCATTCGTTTGCATCCCCTTTGAATCACCGCGCGCACCACTCTCTACAGAATTATCAAGATTAGGAGTTACCAAAATCTCAGCGATAGACTTTACTTTGAACCTTCATTTTCTGTAGAATATATATATATATATATATATATATATATATATATATATATATATGTACATGGAAACGAACCAATCACAGGGCATGCAAGCTCTGGGAATGAAAACTACCTACAGTTGGATGCTTAACTACAAACGTGGTCTTTTTCCACTTGTTCTTCATTACTGTGTGTTTGCCGACACGCAATAAAACCTTATCTACGTATAAATTTTTCATTCATTTTTCGTTCAGCTTTCTTTGAATTATTGTGCATCAATTTTCGAAATTTGGTTTACCAAAATCTCAAGCGATACAATCTATATTTTAAGTTTAATTTTCTGTAGAATATATTTATGGAAACGAATCAATCAAAGGGCATGCATTTTCTGGGAATAAAAAGTATTATTAGACGTTTACTAGAAACGCGTGCACGCGTTGTCTCTTTTCCATTTGCTCTTCACTACGTGTTGCTGACACGTTTGCAGGATTCCTCCCCCCCCCCTCCTCTCTTTCTCACACATACGTACCTTGTCACGCTGAGAAACTCTTGACAATCGCGCTACCAATTCTCCAGAGCGGAGAACGCAGGCTATTTTCGCCTCAAAGGAGTCGCCAGAGTCAAGGCATAAATACGAGGCACATAAATTTGCCTGAATATCGACAGCCCTAAACAAATGCATACGCAGATAAATCGACGCTTTCCTCATGCACTAGCTAATGCAAGAAGCTATAATACGGATGTCATTCCCGTTATCGTTTCCTTTTGCTCTTCTTTATTCAAGATATTCCGTTCGCTATACATGTACAATAAATTCAGAAGAAAAAACTATGAATTTGTACATTTATACTTTTATTCTGATTAAGCAACATAATAAAACTAATTTATTCACTCGTCATCAGATAATTATTGTCCACACTCGGATTCAACCACTAATTATAAAATAACTAAAGTCGAGAGCCCTTTGACACTATTCACAAGGACTTATTTTGAAATTCCTGCCAATCACTCGCAAGAATACAAAATCACCTTGGAGATTTTCCTGGATGATTCCAGATGGCAGCGGTCGAGGTTAATTTTTCAGCCACATTGAAATTAATCGTGACAGAGGCGAACGGACAAAGCCGTGAGCTTTGGTTTCCGGACAAAAGGATTCGGTCTGGCTCTGTTGGGCGCGTCGCAACTTTTATAAGCGTGGAAATAATTATGCGGCTCGTTAGGCCGTTACGGAAGGATTCTCGAGCGATCGAACGACCTGTCGATTCGACGCGTCGAGGACGACAAGCGGCATTACGGCCTCGAAGCACAGAAAAACCTTCAGGGAGATCGGTCTGGATTTTTCACGATCGATACGCCGCAATTACCGATTATTAATGATCTCGGTGATTAGCACCGCACGCACCGAGCAAAAACCTCCTTCGTCTCATCCCCCTCCCCCTCCTCCTCCTCCTCTTCACCATCATCATGATTCTCATCCTCCTTTCGCTTACTCGGGTTAACATATGCACGATTAGCAATGGTTAAGCCACCTGCCTTATTATTCCAATGAGCCAGATAAATATTCGATCTATACCAAGAGTCAACCATGATTACAATCACTCGACTTGAAAACATATTAGACTTCGGGATTCACTTGCTTCACGGGGATGTGTCTTCGCACGAGCGACCGATATTGACGCGCGTGCCGTGTAATTTGATGGATCGAACACGATATGCTATTTCCATTTATCGTCAATACATTGAAGACTTTGACAGTATTCGGATTTCAGAGATAAATATTGCACATAATAGACGTACAGTCATGAATTTTCTTAGATGCGCAAGTTATTTACCTAAGACTATACTTTGAAAGCAACAGTGGATAGAAGGTATCTATCTAGTAGTATAAGCGATTGGTGAACGGTTGCCGACGGTCAATGCGTATAAGCGCATATTATCAAAGATTACGATTATTTTATAGCGCTGCATGGTAAAGTCGTAAAGTTTGTGTGCCATTTTAGCAAAGTGGCTTCCTGTTGAGTGTTGTCGTCTTAGACGCGGCTAATGTGCTTAATAGGAGGCAGCCAGGTGTGCTTTAGACGAAAGCGGATAGATTTTAATTGATAAATAAATCACGATTGCCAGATTGAGCTGATCGAGATTCCTCGCTGAGATTACCTATACTCACACCAGAAAAAAGTTATTTGATTCAAACATATCCTTCCATGGAATAGTCCCAATGAAATAATTTACTTAGTTTTAATTAATAACTGATTGAATTATAAAATAATTTTATTCAAATGAAATTTAATCCCTTCAAATCAAAGTTCATTATTATCAAGTTAATAATTCCAATGGGACCATTCAATGCAAGGATTTATATGAATTCGATTACTTTTTTCAATACACTCATGTCGCGGAATCATACAAGGTGCCGTGCGCTCATATTTCAGTGGAGGTGTAAAATGCTGGATAGTGGTGATTTACTCGAATTTTTGACGATATATTTTATATAACATATTGATTCGACTTAGAAGGAACTTCCAGAAAATTACAGACAGCCCTTTAAACCTTTCTACCGAATATTTTGTTTTAATTTTTATTGATCGATGCTTCCCTTCTTCAATGAAAAAAAAGATAATTTCCAAATAAAAACTAAAATATATAATCATAATTTCATTACATCTTTTCCAGAAATCAAATAAATTTGATAATATAAAAAAATATATTTAAATATAATGTTTTGTATAAATATCGTATATTTTTCAATGTATTTAATATATACATATATTTCCATAAGGGTTAGATATGAGATATTATAATTTTTTAAAGCTTTCGAGTATTTCGACAAAAGATATTTTAAATTTTCAAGAAGAACGTTCAACAAGAGCTTTTAATCAGAATAAAGGGGTATATAAATATCATGAATATTATTCACTGGCAAACTTTGGTCGTAATTAAAATGCGCTTAACCTTTGTAAGTTAAAAGCAGATATTCTGCTTTCCTTCGGACGATAATTAAATAGACAAGCGTCTATTACATATTTCAAGCGATTCCAGGTCGCTAGTCGCCTTGAGTTGGATCTCAACAAGCCCAAGTATTTTCCTTGCAAATTAATGAATCTTGAGGGAGATTCTCATTTAGCAGTCGCGTCGTTGGTGTACGCTGCTGCCGCTGCAACCACCACCACCGTCCTTGCACCTCTTATACGAGTCACGCGATCAATGCTTGTCCCAGCATACCGTAATTAAGCGAAGGTGAAACGTACCGCTTGTTGCTTGCCAATTGCGAGCAAATAGATACTTCACAATGTAACTTTATTACATTGAAGATTTCGCGTTAATGCGCCGATTAGAAAGATAGGGTTACCATTTGACGAACGACTAGTCCACTAACATTTAGCTCGACTGCAGATCTTCGAGCTAGAACTAGCCCGATCTCTCGCATGGGACTTGCACGATGAACACTCGACAAGGCACATCGTAATTAAACGATGGTGAAACGTGCAACCTGTCCCTTTCAATTCAGTATAAACCATACTACTTCGAACATAAGTGCATTATTGCAACAACTGACTAACACCTTTTTATCCATCTTTACATCTCTCACAATATATATATATATATATATAATAAACTCTTCACCATATGTATATCGTTACGTATATGCTAGAAAATTATAAAAACTTTCATCGGGCGAGTATCAAAATTACACATTGTAACGCGTTAGATTCCCTAGAGTGACCGACAGCTGACAAACTCGTGTCTATATTCATAACCAGTTAATACAGTCTCGACGTTCTCAAATCCATACTCCCAGCAGGGGTAGGAGAATATAGTTTCTCGATTCGTTGCATAAATACTGTTTCCAAGAGTACCAATCCAATACATACAATTGGATCCTAAAGAATCACGGTTAGTTGGTTAAGCAAGAATTGATAATGACGTAAACTATATGTATATATATATATGTATACAAATCAATGGTTCTCAATGGGATCGATTAAACGAGCTGAGATATGGTAAATAAGCGGGCGAACCGTTACGAATTTCAACATTGGTCTTGCTTTCCAGCACGGGGCGTCTATATAATAATGCTAGACAGGACAGGCAGTGATAAAGCGGCTCGCAATTAAGGAACAGACGCATTACAATGGGACCAAAATTTGAGACGAGCAGTTGATATTAATGGCTTACATAGGGAAGAGGAGCGTGCGGGTGAGGCTTACGGAAGCCTTACGGTGGTCATTCGTCTGTTCATTGTGGCTTCCCAGTGGGAGCGTTTACACGGAGCAGCGTACGTTCCAAGGAGCATCCGACATCCTTCAAATCGACGAGGCGCATGGTGCACTGACTGCACTCTGGCTTGGCCATAGCAACTCGACGCACCAGCTTATTGTAGGTATAGTATACAGAGCTTATACCTGCAGCTATATACCTACTTGTATCTACATACAGTTCATGTTCACCAACTACGTTGCCCGGTAGCCCATGAGACTACGTGTGTGGCTAGGAAAGTATTCGTCTTAACCGCACACAGTGCGCCATATGTGTACACGCCATCCAGCCTTAATGCTGGAGACATATGAGCTCACGACCCTCGGCTACACGGATTCTAACGATGAGAACGAAATGAGGTGAACAAATCGACTACATCTGCTAGAAATGCCAGCTCGCCTTCTCCCTTTGAGTAGACTATAGTACGTGCATCCTTTTGAGAAATTTCAGCGTCCAAACGCAGCCCAGATATTTGGTCACTCCTTAAACTACCACCATTTGTTAGAGACTAATTCCTTCTGATTTCTCTCTCGATTATTAATTTCCCTTATTAATGACTTTAGATGATGTTATATGTAAATTGATAGTATTTTTCGTCGTGTTTCTTCAATAGCACGACAATGTTCTTGTTCCATCTATCAATGGAGATCATGCTGTAATTCTTTACTAGTTAACATACAATGGTATAGTATAATGTCAGAGATTCCATGGGCTGATGGGGCAGGCTTGTCTATCTATATTATATATCTTAATCACAAGTGTCATTTTCGTATACGATTAAATTGTATGAATTTGTATTAGAGAGGTAATATCGATTTGTTAACATATAATATAGGAAACTTTATATCACTTTCAAATATTTACTTTTAGCCTTTTTTAAAATTTGGAATCGTTTGAAGCCTATATATTTATCATTTATATACAGGACCAAGAAAACGAAAATAATGATTAAAAATACTGGTGCTATATGAGACATAAATGCGGGACAATATAAGCGTGTGTATCGGAAGGAATGGAAGAGAAAAAGTGGCATCGTGGTATAATACACAGGTGCACAATGCAGGAGTCCCGTATAGTAGACTACTTAAAATGCATTGGCAATAAGCCACGTCGCGTTACGCGTCGTTTTCCGTGTGCAACGCGCGACTCGCCTATGGTCCGCCAGGTACTTTGAGAGGAGCTATAAGCCTTTAAGTTTCTCATCTAGTCGTATAAGCTGAGATGCAATGCGGCATTCGTACCGAGAACAACGAGCACAAGAAACCAGCCAGCAATATTATTCTAGAAAACTACATATATATATATATCTGCGCTTTGAAAAGTACCTGCTAATTTCTTCGTTGAATTTCGAAGAGCTCCTCGAAAAAGTGTGCTTTTACAACGTCGATTTGAAACTCGTTAGTGATTTTTAGGAATATTAGATTAGGAGCAATTTTGTCAAAGGATCAGAGCGGAAGTTGTATTGGGGTGATTGGTAAATTTTGTATAAAAAATTAGTATATATTTGCTATTATCTCCTGTGAATTCCGATCGAAGGAATCGTTGAAAAAGTGTGCTTTTATCTATGGCTATTTTGAAACTAGTTTATGTGGGTCGTTAGTGATTTTTAGAACTATTGGATTTAGAAGCAATTAGCGAAGGATCGGAGCAGGAGTTGTATCGGTGATTGGTAAGAGTTTATCTTAGAGATCTAAGAGACCGTAGGTCGCGAAAGGTACGGCTTTGTCCGTGATAGAAATCAAGATAGAAATGACCGTTTGGAAGGAAGTGCACGAGCTGGCGAGAATCACGAGCGGGATGCGCGTTCTAATATCAGAGCGCTGTTCTTCGAAAGAAAAGAGGCTTCTTGGAGGGCAGTGCGCAGCGAGCAGCGGAGCTTCCCCGAAGTCCGGTCACTTGACCGTCGACCGTAGGAGGTCGGCCACGACCAACAATTTTGCCTCTAACGTGTGAAATTACTTGGGGCTATTTCCACGCGTTTCTTGTGCCGATTCTCGCCGGCACAGTTCACCGCGGCAACCGTTCACAGTCTAGCCTTCCTCTCGATTCCTCGCTATATGAACTTGACTTCCACGACGACCCCGCCGACTGCAACTCGAAATAATGCGTGCCAATCCATGTGCAGGGTTCTCACGATCCACGCAGCTAACTCCTGGAAAGTCGATTGTCAAACTTATTTCATACATCTGATTTATGTACATGGTATAATCTTTAATAAATAGCACGCTTCAACGTTTCCACGATTAATTCTTAAAGCTCGTGCAATCCTGGAAAAGAACTCTGAGATTAACCGAAAACATAGCGCAAGAGTTTGAAAAATAATAAAAGTCTGTCTGGAATTCGCGTATGTCTACGTTTCTCGTTGCAAGAACTATATAACAAGGACGGTACATCAGGATCGGCAGAGAGGAACCCGATGGGGTTCGAAAACATTTTGCAGGTTGTTGGCCCCATTAACCTGCGTGACCGGTTCCTCGTTCTAATTTTCATACGTTCAAACTAAGTCGGGAGGTCGACATCTTTAAAGGCCCATCCATTCCTGGTGTGCTCCTAATTAATCGAGAACGATGTTAGGATCGTCGACCTTCTTCCCCATCCCCATCCAAGTCCTCAAGCTCATCCCCATAAAGTCAGCATGAGAGCTCCCAGGCTCGATTTTCCCCTTCAACATTGTAGCAGAAATTACGTACGGCTACCTAATGAAGGCCGAGCTAAACGCTACTAAAATACTTTATGGGAATACAATTGGCGATAAGGACTTATTAAAACGATCGAACAATTACGCATTGCATATACCGAGGCAGTCTATTACGAGTCCGCGTATGCAAAGCTTTCTTTGCCTGTGAGCAAACACGTGTACAAACACGGTCGTCAATCTTCTACAGTTACAATCATAATGCGAAAATAATTTACGTTGGCTTGCGCGCTTCCACAGTTTGCAGAAGCGTAAAGTCTGGCGTGGGGAGGTGAGCCGAGGCGAGGCGAGGCGAGGCGGGGTGGGACGAAGGATGAGGTTCTTGGATCTTGTGTATACGGTATGGACGAAGCTGGGTATGCCGAGCGTCCTCGAGGATTTCGCTCGTAGGTCAGAGGCGATCGTTAGATTGGCGCTAAATTCTCCCGGTGCTAGCGTAGCCAAGCTCGCCTCTTATCTCCTGGAACTTGGAATATTTCACGAGTTTGTCTCCCTGCACGTGGCAGCTATAGGGTGCGATGGCATCCAACCAACGGTTTACCGAATTCTAAGCGACAAAATAAAAGCTACAAATCTCTATAATATTAAAGGAACTTGATGCTTTTGAGAAAAAACCTTTTCAAAAATAAATAATTCATACATTCGAACGCATGTGTCGGTGCTATTGAAATGTACGAAGAGCAAGGGTAATATGGCACACGAGGGAATCGAATTTCAAAGAAATGACATTTTAAAAATTTAGTATAATGCATAGATAATATGTATACTATCTCATTCATGAGTCAAAGTGCTCTGTAAATTGGTCCAGCAGGTCTTAATGGTGCTTTATATATGGTCGATCATCGAGTGCTGCCGGTCCACGATATAATGGCCCATGCAAACTATCGGACGACTCTTGCTCCCAGCTAGAATTCCCCGATGAATCCAACGACGAGCGCTCAACTTCCAAATGCAAGAAGGCGCGAACGAGCTTCTTTTCAGTAACGTCGATCCAACGGTGTACAAGCCGACCGCCTATTGTCTCTCCTTCCTCTTGCTCGGGTCACAAGTTCAACCTTCGAAGATGCTCGGTATTGGAATTCCGATCTCTGGAACGTGAGCCGGCAACAAACTGCTTATAGCCAAGCGATTCTCTTTTATTTCCCAATACGATTCCCCACTTTCACTATTATTCCTCTGCCAAAGCAAGAATTTCCTTGCTAATTTCGTGGCGAGCGAATAACGAAAGCAACCTACATAATATCGCATTGCCGGATATATATGTACCAAAAGGTGTTTTATCGATCCTCGTGGATTTTCAGGTATGATCGTAAAATCACGAATTTGAATATGAATAAACCGTTCGCAGTTGGTTGGTTCGTCCATCCGTCTGTCCATCCGTGTCTGCACGGGCATTCGTGGCCTCTGCAGTAACATCGAGGAGAGAGCAAGGAAGAACGTTTCGCGCGCGGGCGATGGTGTTGGTGCCATCCGCAACTGCCTGCTGCATAAGCGAAGCCCCGCACGCCGCACCGCGCCGTAGTCCGCACTGTGTGCAGTTGGTCGAGACTCGCTCGGGAGTGTTTTACGCACGTGCATTTATGGATTGTTTAATGGCGGCCGCCTACAAATTAGACGAGCGGTAAATCAGGCATCGAGTGGACGGACTGGACCACCTTACTCGTACAATGCTGCCTGCCACGGCCACGCCATTGTTGTGTTGGCTTCGGCACGGCCAATAAAATATTGGTGCACGCAGGGTGCGTTCGCGAATGGCCAAGCAAAAACTAAAAACGACAAAGCGACGCCGTCCCCGCGTAGAAAAGCGGCCTCGGCTCGTATATCATACGCGAATGAAACGCTCCTTGCCAAATGGAACTAACTTCAAAGCCTCCAAAGACACACCGGAGAATTCAAAGCTGCTTATATATATATATATATATATATATATATATATACTATACCTATACGTTTCGACACAAAGGGCAAAGTTACACAACGGATTGACTGGTATAAACCGAAAATTATATATATATATATATATATACTAAGCTATTGTATTAGCGAAAAGAAACTGTGAAACCTATTTCTTTTATTTCTTGAAATGTTGATTTTACATTATTCAACTTGATTCAATATAATGATCATTTTTTCTTGATCGTATATCATATGCTGCAGTAATTCTTGTAACGCGTCTGAAGGCTATATTTTATTTGTCGTGATTATACGAATATAAGAAGTGTTCGGCTGATTAGATCATAGGAGAAATAGGGAATTGGATGGAGCGTTGATAAATTTGTGAGTGATATTTTTGAAGCAGGAAGTAGAAAAGATGCAATAGCGGGATCTCGTTTGATACAGCAAAGCATTAAAAGACACAGGCCGTACGCGAATAGTGATTACCAGTTGCTCCGAGGCACAGCTCGAGGATGATTATCTCACCTGTCCAGAATCTTTTACTCTCGCTTCTGCTGTAATAGGTTCCTCGTCCTCGTAACAGTGGTCTACCGCTGCAACACTCACCTTGCGATTATATTTCTTGCTTCCATACGTATATCTGTCCTTCATTAGCTCAATCCTTCCTTCTCCCATTTTTATAAATCTTTAACCCTTCACGGTCTAGTCTCGCATTATTTCTACTCGCCAAAAGAGAAGCTGAAGATTTTTTTTGCACCAGAATAAATTAATATCGAAGGACGATTTACATTCTGCAGGCAAGCGCGGTGGACTGTGAAATTCCAGCGACGCTTCTTGTTAACGATCAATTATAGGGGATAAAAATGATTTTGCTGCAAGATAATTTAGCGAGAGACAGCGGATGAGTAGTAGCAGATCGAGCATTAATCAAGGGAAAGAAAAGTGTGTCCCTCATTAGGTTTAACAATAAGAGCGGCTTACCTTACTTCGTTGAGCCGAAGGTGGCTATGAATACCGGCCTTAATCACGTAGTTACACGCAAGAACGGTCTAAACAGTATTAGCGACTGGTTGGAGTAATGGAAAAGAGTGGAACAACCGTTGCAATAATGATTTTTTCAAAGTGGAAAGAAAGTCCATTAGACGTCGTTGGATCTGGCTGTTCGTCGTCGTAGTCGTCGTCGTAGGATGGTTCGGGTGCAGGTTAAGGTAGTAGCGTCGAGTATAAGAAAAATAATAATAGAGGCGAGAAGAGCGAAGGAGAGGAAGACGAGAAGGAGAACAGGAACGGGAACGACTTTGCAGCGTTGGCGGTGCCGGTGGTGGCCAAGGAGCATAAGAACACTCTGTTTTTTGTCCAAGTCAATATATCAGCACACGGGCCATGTCTAACGGGTAATGCACTGCTCGATTCCTCTTGCCAGAGAAAATCAACCTGCTGCCGTAGCTACCAATCGCCTTCGGCCACTCGTGCTGTCCTTGTCACGAAAGAAAACCACTTCATTTTCCGCCTTCCGCGAAACCCTGCTAGGACCTCGGGCTATTTTTGCTTTGAATTGCTCTCTTCCTTCCTTTACGTACATTTGCTATATCTTACTGCGCCAACTACTATAGAAATCCCGAGGAATTGGATTCCACACGGCTATGCCAAAGTGTTCCTGCTTCGTGCACGCATACCTACTTTGTATTTTTAGCAATCCAATTTGCCAGTGATAAGTAGTGTCTAATGTCAACGTTGAATAATGACATTTCGTATTTAAGGTAAGAGTTTTTGCCAGGTAGCTGCGGCCTCTTCTAGATGAGATACTCTGTCCAATTAGCTTCGCATTCCGTCAGAGACAGATGTCCTCGTGCTACCGCCCGCGGAGTAAGAAAGTAAATTTTATTAGATCGGCTATAGATATACACACACACATGAGTATATTGGTCTCGAAGGTTCCATGCACAGCTAAAACTTCTTTTCTAGAATAGCAACAATATGATAAATCGTTTTCTTCAGAGAGGTCTGGAAAATTAAGTAGATATAAATTTAATTATACGGGAGTTTAATAATTGAGATAAAATGATGCTTCTGAGTAAAATAAAGTCAATAAAACTGTCAAATGGAGAGATTTATCTTGAGAGTAGTTTACTCCATTTGCGAAGGATGATAATATAAAATTTCTTGCCAACGTCGATACTGTTTGGCATAAATTGATCAGCATCTGCCAGTTGAATGAATCAGAAAATAATTAATATTTCAATTACTATAAAGTATTTATTATCTAACTGCTGCATGTGCATTGGAGATAATATAGCTTCCTTTTGAGTATACCCCACTCACTTCATTAGTAATAAACCTACAAGATGTTGACCAATAATAGCCCGTTTTGTTGTGTGTGAATCACATTTATTGATCAGATTCCAGTCAGTAGAGAAACGCGCAACAACCGTAGATCCATCAAATATCTTTTTCTTATTCATATACCCCTGCTATAAAAAGAGAGAGACTCTACAGATTGGTTGATTTACGATCGTACAAACGTACAAGCGTATCGTGCGAAAGTTCTAAGAAATATACGAAGCTTCTCTTGTTACGAATTTCTTGCGACTCTGCTAGCTATGATAGTCAGGTGCGTACGTACGCGCAAATAACATTTGCCCTTGCATTGCTCTCTAAACTACTGCAACTTCTATTCCTTTAGAAACTTCTACTCTCGCATGAAAATCATACTTTACGATATAGTCTTTATATATAGTAAGTAGAGCTCCTTCATTTTATCTTATTTCCCGTAATTAGCTTTAAACTATATAAAAACAATAAAATTACAAGGATAGTCATGAAACACGAAATGGTCCATGACTTTCTCGTTTTCAATTAATTATAATGATTTTATACCAAACAACTATTAAATTCTTCTTTCATATACAGTTTAAAGTCACTAATGGTTCAATGAAAATTTACACAGCTATCTGGATGATAAATTTGCTCATACGATTACCGTTGTAACTATAAAAATTTTCTTGCGCAGTGTACATACAGTAGACCATTTTATTTTTTGATTTCCATTAAAAAACGAACGCGATAAACAAGTGGAGGTTGCGCACAGATTCTTGGAAGGTTTGATCACGAGGAAATTGAAAAGGAGTCAGGTTGATGTGAAACGAAGCAATGAGGTATTAACACGTTAGCGTGTTGGGAATAATCATAGAAGAGACGTACGCGGAGCAACAAAAGAAGTGCACCGTACAGATATACGTTCTTTCACGTTGCGCGCAAGTGTCAGTAAAAAAGGGTCGTATTATCGTGCTTACTATTATCATTATACGATGAGGAGGCAGAACAGTCGAGTGAGTCGGCGAAGTGATTCTCGCCCTCGACCGATCCAAATGGGAAAGGAGTATATAGAGGGGTAGGTATAGGCGTTGCAGCGTTGTGTGCCGACACAAGGAAGAAAGAGAGGCCTCATCACTCGGTGGCCTTTCTCACCACCACCACCCCCCCCCCCTCTTTTTCTATATATATTATATATACACACGAGAAGCACACACGCATAGCAGTATTCGCCAATTAAGCTCTATTGAATCGGTCGGACGCCGCAAGCTGGCCGCGCACGCCACAGAACTCGCCTTGCCGTTAAATCCAGATTAAGAGCGGCGCATGACACGCTAAATCCGTGGCTCGTCGATCCAGAAACATTTAATTTAGACGTTACCGTCTCTTGCCACGGAGAGATATCTCTCTATTGACCAACAACACCTCACTCTCCTCTCTTTCTCACCCGCTGCCTATTCTTCTTCTATACCGCGACTTCGTCTTCTTTCTCTTCATCATCATTTCACCTTGCCGCGCCGTCAAAGGCCCCAGGCTCGAATTAAGCCTTTCGATCGACCATTCGGTAGTTACGTCCACTTCCGACAGCCATTGGATAGACCGAGTAAAGCTTAATTAATATTATTTGACTTTTTCATCATTTTTTTCATCTTTGTCCCAGCCGAGTTTCTAGATTGATCGTACCGTCTTGTGTATACATATAATTACGAAGTAACATTGACTGATTTTTTAAATGAAAAAGTGAAAATTGTGCCGTATAAGAAATTTTATATATGGACGGAAAAATATGTCTTATATTAGGTTTTTGCCATGCAAGACCTCCTACAACCATAAGCGTGATCGTCGATGTATTTATTCGATGATAACAAATTACCGTACGAATCTGTGCAGTCATACTCCATAATTGTGACTACCGTCGATGCTGCCTTCTCCCCGTTCGCCTGGCCGTCGATGAATCGTTCCGGGAGGTTAGGAACTGCGTGAAAGCCGAAGGTGAGAGGGGAAAAGCGACAGGATTGCACAAAACGAAACTTTTGACCGATTGATTGAATGATAAATCGTATGTAGGCGCGAAACATCAGATCCCAATCAAAAGTGTCATTTCGATATGCAAGTTTGATTTCACTTCTATAACGTTCTTACTTTATTAATTATTTATATACAGGAGTTTAACGATTATCCTATTACTTATCGGGCTGTACGGAAAATACTCGACACATTTTTACCAGTCATTGATTATCATGCAATAAATATTGTCTTAAAAGCTAAGAGTTTAACGACGTGTAATTTTAAAGGGGTGTATGAAAAAAATAGTATATCTTATTGGAGAAACGTGAATTTGATATATGGGTGACATCAACGTGGAGGGTACGTTGATGGCATGAAATACGTGGAAACGTGTGCAAAGTTAGAAATGGTCACCGGTTTGGTACTTACCGGCAGTACCACATTGATGCTCCAGACTCGAGGAGATGGCCCTAGCTCGGCAAAGAGCTGGCAAACTCTCACGGCCTTTGAACTCGTACTCGTCATAACTGCAAATGGAATGAATACCTGCCTACCTAGCTATAGTGGTAGCCACGAGTGGCCATTGCCAGCGGATAGTTACTGGCATTTACGGCACTAACACACTGAATGCAAGTTCCAAGATTGGCTCGAGATCTTAAGCGACCTGTATACATGTATGAGCATACGCGCTCTAACACATCTAAATCCGCGGTCCGAGTAAACTTGCCTACGTGTATTGCACTCATACCAACACTACAGCGCATATACGAGTTTAATACGTGGACGAGCTTGGACACTGGTCCACCTACCTATCTCTTTATATACTATATATATATATATATATATATATATATACATAAACGCGCTCTCGTGTACCACGGTAGGTTGGACCCTCTAGGCAAGTCAAGCAACGAATTACCAGATGACCTGACCGACGAGAACCACGCCGACTATAATCACAGAGAAACCTAACCTTACTCCACCTTTGCTTGCTTATCTTTCACCTATTGCTCTCTGTAATCTATATAAATACGACAGTCAAATCACACTTGACTAGAGAGCCAATAATGACCCTCTTGCATATTTTACATTTACTATATATATATATATACAACATATTGTCTTGCCCTGCTGTCTTCTTATATCAAAGCTTTCATAAAAATTTTACACATATGTGAGATTATGGCGAATGATCGTGGACAAGGTTTTGTTATTGTTTAATTTAATAAGTAATTGAGAAAATTAATCATCGTTAGGCGAGGACAATCGTTGCTCATTTCTGCGATTCATAAATCAAACGAGGCGGGCAAAGTGTTTCGCAGTGTCAGAAGAAAAATAGGAGCGAGAAGGTAATAATATATCAATATTATAGTATGTATGCGACGGGTACTACAACGATCGGTAGGCAGTTTGCTTCGCAGTAACGAATTAAGGAATAAGTATATACTGTACAATATACATATATATGTGTATGGAGAGAGAAAGAGAGAGAGAGAAAGAGGGAGACGACGATGGTTCAGAGAAATATATGCAACTTATTTATGTAGTTATACACAACAAGGAACGTGCGTGCCGCGATCGCAAAAAGGAATCGTCCGTGAGGTCAACTCGGTAACATTGACCAAGGCGTAATCTTCAAATACAAAGTTTCTGTCGTAAGATTTGCGTATGACGTTAGTGTATACACAGAAGGAAGGTTCTTCAGTTGGGAACAGTACAATAGAACGTTCGTACCGTATAGGCATAATATTCACACAAATACATAACGCTGACCGGTTTGAAGTAGTTACAGCAGCAGGTAGGTATCTGTGGTAGTTTGCAGAGCTGCGAAGGTGGCAGGGTGGCATCGACTCTCGAGCACCTGCTGCCTGCCGTCATTATCATCAAGCCGCCAATCCAGAAAAGACGAGAAGCACCGGACACTACGATTCCCCTCTAATTTCTGCCTCGGGCTCACTGCCACTCGTACGTACATCCTACGTTCCTTTTGCACCGATTTACTTTCTTCTCCTCTATTCTCGCCGCCATAATCGCCAACGACAAAACCACCGACAGTACCTACTGCGACCATCACGCCTTTTACTCACAATCAACTTCACTTTGCCGCCACTATTACTCCCCATCTATTTACCCATCCACTCCTAACCTACACTCCGGATCATCACTTCGATCATCATTCATCATTCTTCGTCCTTACCCGCTCTCTTACATTTCAACAGAAAATCTCCAAGTTTCTGCAAAATTACAATAATATTTTTCTAAGGTAATTGCTTTTAATGTGCAGTTGGACACTTTGCTCGTCATTCAAATCATCAGATTTTGTTAATTTTCTACCTTTATTTCTATGGCTACCTTCGTTAGACTTTAAAATACTAATTTATCTTTCAATCAATTTGCTCTTTCCTTAACAGATGTTTTGGATTGAAAATATTTCCTCAAAATTACAATGAAATTTTTTACAGTAATTACTGCTAATGTGCAGTTTACCACTTTGCTCGTCTGTCAACTCAACGATTCAGAGACGGCTTTCTAGGAATCCGTTGATCTACTGTTTATTTCTAAATAACCTTTATATTAGATTTTACAATATTAATTTGTCTGTCGATCAATTTGCACGTTTTCTAGCGGAGTTTAATATTGCAAATCTTTGTGTCTCTGCAACAATGAATGCTATTTCTTTTTATATATAGTAATATTATTAATTTGTAGTTTACCTTTCGACTCATCATCCTCAATGATGCAAGATCACGGGTATTTGGGACCTATTATACCATATACGCGGCAAAGGTGGCAAAAATACCAACAATCTTTAATCACTCATCATATTTCATTAATCTAATTTGCATTTCAATTCCACCTGTTCTATTGATTTAACAATGTGTATTTGCCCGTTGATCAACTCGCATATCATCGAAATAAGTTATTAATTAAGATGCATGCATTGTTGACAACGGGCATAATTTGTGGTTCCAGCAACAGATGGATCGAACGAATCTTAGCAGTGGATCTACAATGGTGGAATACTTTAGCCTGCGTGTCCGGTGGATTAGTACGGGGGAGTGAGGTAGGCGCCGATGCCGTTGGTGCACGGCATTTCTCTCCAGGCAACGTTGACATTATCCGCTTCGCAATTCCTTTCATTCCGCTCGAATTCCCGCGATTCTTCTGCCACTCTTGGCACGATAGATAAGATTCGCGAACGGCGAACGAGAGTGGCTCGCTCCGCTGGCGTGCGTGCGCGCGCGCTTTCGGAAGCTCGCAGTACTTTTAATACGCGCTGAAGAACTATCGACCGGGGAATCTCGTTGCCCGTCTCTAATTCGGCCTCTTTATTCGCGAGCCCGTTCACCGCTTAACCCTGACTCGCGCTAAACACCGCGGCGTGAGATCTTCGCAGGAATTAAGTCTCCGAGGAGCGATCCCTCTCGCAAACGGCAGCACTTTGCCAATTGCTCGACGTTTAACTCGCCATCAAGGAGAAGTGGCGATGCAGACTAGACTCAAATCAATTACCACCCATTTGATTGCATTCCGAAAGCCTTCGTTATGTTTTACTAGTTAAAAGGATAATTATTTTAAAGCTCGATCTATGCTTATATTTTTTTATTTAGCAACGAGTATAATTATATAGTGAAATATATATATATATATATATATATATATATTCTTCTGAAGAATATCTATTGGAGATAATTAACGGGTGAGTTAAAAAGGAGAAATCGAGTTGTTTTCTTTCAATTGGAAATATCAAAGTTCGAGTCTTCGTAGCAAGATGGCACTAGTTGCTCCTTTCCGCTGTAACGAGGGATTACTGGCTATTTATTTTTTATATACGAAGGCTGATTAGTTCATAACGGCATGAAACTGACCGGAGGAAGTCGGCTTTGGCTAGTTTTAATAGGAGAGATAACTTGGAAAGTAGCACCTCGATGGTTGTAAAAAAGCGCGAATATAGGCTTTCCAAAGTCTCGAGTAAAGCGTGGAAAAGAGGAAGGGAAGTTGGAGAAGTGTGGGAAGAAGAAAGAGGGATGGGGCAGGTCGGTCCGAGCACACGGGATGTTGCATTACCACCCAACGAAAAATTAATAAATCCTGCTCTTAAACAAACAAACTCCACCCACTCGCGGATCGGATAAGAGGCATGAGCTATTGATTTATTAATTTAGAGCTGCCCATTCTAAGACAACGTTGTATGCTGGAGTAAAGGGAGAAGATGAAGATGAAGGAGAAGAAGAAGAAGAGAAGAATATACTGACGCGTTGTAGTGCTTCGGGACCGAAGTTAAGGGATTCGCTATCCGACGTGGTATCGGTAATTATAGACCTGAATGCGGCCGCGCGTCGGTTACGTTCATTACTGAATTATCGGCTGCGCTCAGCAAACAATGCACCTCTTCAGCCCCTCTCGCACCCCTCGTTCACCTTCACTCGACAACCAATCCACCAATTCTCCCCTACCAACTTTACCTCTTCTATTTAATCTAACCTCTCTCCATGCTATAATCCTCTCCCCCCTCTTTTACTCATACCCAGCAAATCATCCGCAACTTGGAGAACTCCGGATATCAGATGAGCCACGGGCTGTCCCGCTATCGTGCTTCTATTTTTCTACATTTACATTTTTTCCCGCTTGGATCTCATCTCATTCTTCATTTATAACTGAGAATCGTTGTAATATCTATTATAGTTGATTGTGTCTCGTGGGAGATGTAATTGATTATTGAGAGAAAGCTGGACTAGCCTACATGCGCAATTGACTTTTTCAGAGAAAAATGTAGCTTTTAATTTAACGCGAGTATGCAATAGGCACTGCGATTTGTCGAGGCGATAATATTCATATGTATATATATATATATATGAGTAGCGCATTAGGCGCAGGCTTGGCAAGGTAATTTTTTCAATGATGAGCAGGAAGCGTGAAGCGTCGGTCGTCGAAGTCAAAAGTCAAAAGAGGTGGGGGTAGAGGCAGTGAGGTCGTGGCGGCCGTTTGCCAATGATTAATGACGTCGTGTGAATGCAGGTTTCGTGTATAAATGCCGAAGGCACTAACGCGATCGCATTCTCGCGCGCATCCGAGTCTCCTGCCTGCATTCCGCACTTTGAGCTCTTTTCCTCAATCCCCTGCGCGCTGCAGCAAACACCTATAGACCCTCGCTCACTCTTTCCCTCAACCCTCTTTTATTCCTCGAATAGACCATCCACTGAGAAGTATGCGAACCTCTCAGCATACGACCAGATCGAGCTTATTCCTAAAACAGATTTATATCTCGATATATTCTCTCCCCTCCTTTATTCAACCAACTCTGAAAGATTACACACGAGATATTGTAGGCACAGCGTAATTTGATAGGATTTATGCTGTTTTAAAAATCAACGTTTTCTCATATTTATGTCCGTATGGATCCTATAAGAGGCATGCACTGTGGAAGAGATAATCGAGTCCCTAGTTCGCACAATTAAATGCTCGCACGTGCGGAAATTAATACGCAGTTACTTAATAGGACGCTTGATTTTCGGTGAAAGGAATTCTAAGAATTGCGCTATGTCACGTTATAATACTACGTGTGTGGTATATGGCATTCTTAGGAAATTCTTAATGTTATTTCATTTTGCCACCGCAAGCGTCCCATTCCCTGCTTATTTGCCAATAGTTTATTATACGGATGAGCATTTTGTTACGTACCCCTATCATCAGGTAGGAATGGTATAAATGTCAGGGAAGACCATGCTGTGAGTTAAATTATTCATGTAAATAATCTAGTTAATTGATCATATGTATAATTGTTTATTAAACTAGTGGAAACTTAAATAAACGAATGAAATAAACTGCAGGCAGATGGTTATCAATTTTATCAAATTAATTGCATACATACTTTTAAGATTCGTCAAATTCTCAATTGCAGAAAATACGTAATTTTTAGATTGGTACTTTTATTATAATTCGTTTTATTTTTATATAGGTGTTATATTGAAAACAATACAAATTTATAGATTGAAGGTATAATAAGTACAAAAAAATTGAATAATTGATTTTATAATAATAAACCTTGATCAATACTAATTCCGTCAAATCTTCCATCACTCATGAATAATATTTATTAAACACACGAACTACGGAGTTTATTAATACGTATGTACATTAAATATCGAAGAAGATTTAGTAGCTATTGCTATATTTGCTTGCTCATCATATAAAAAGTTTTAGCAATTTGCTTTCCTTTTGGAATTATTTCATTTCTATAAGTCTTATTTATGATTATGGTTTTATATTATAGCTGCAATGCCACCGCCAAAATCCAATAAGGGCCACCTGCGCTCCACCGGAAGAAAACGAGTTCTCGCGAATGATCATCCTGGTAAACCGAGAATAGCCTTCCCCGAAGCGACGTTCAATCAAATAAATAATTTTTAGGGCGAACTGGGCGGCGCAGCATAAATTATATTCGCCGACGCAAACCGAACCAAGACTGCTGAACTTGATCTGCTACATTTACCTTCAGCATGCGAATATATCCTAGCGAGGCATTCGCCTCTACCACAAAACCATAAAACTACCATAGTCCAAGTCTAAGAGAGGCTGTGGTATCCAACACTTTCCCATCTCGCTTCGTAGAATCTCTACTCAATTTTGAGATATACTTGCGCAACTGCATAAAGTTTTACGGTGGAATACCATGATACGCGCGTCCATCAAGATTAGCCCCAAATATCTATAATAAATCAAGAATTTGGCACGGGTGAAATAGTTGGTCCCGCTGCTAGAAAATCTTTTCGAGACGTTCTGTCAGAATTCTGACCGAGTTCGTAGAATTTTTTGATGGCTTCTGGATATGTGTCTATGCAATAACCTAACCTGGAGAGCAAGCGCGGTGAGACGTCCGCGATTGCAGAGCGTTTCAGGAGCTTCCCGTGAATCATCGCTGTCCCTCGACCGCGATTTAACCGCGCCGATTATGCCTCTCACCCTCATCCGAGATCTTCCAAGGAAACAATGTTGTGCGTGATTTACGGCTCCTCCAAAGTGTACTAAGCACTTTTTTATGCTCTTAGAATTGAGGCTCTACCGGGAATTTGTATCTGGAACACATTTAACCTTTTACAGCTTGGATTTAAAGTTATATCCTCTAGGACTATGATACAACGTTCAATGACCAAACAAAAGCAATTGAAGCTAGAGCATTTCTCGAAATTCTATACTTTCAATCATTTTTTACCTCTTTATAGTGCAGAACAATTTGAAGGAAAGTCAAAACTTTCCTCGTAACTTTGATTTACACTCAAACTTGAATTCAATTGAGCATATCCATTCGATTCCATTGATTTATTATTAGAAAATACTCGATTATTTTGCAATACTAGCAGATTTTCAGTATCACAGGGATAAAAATGAAAATTGATTACCTTTCGAAAGCTTTCACGTGGAGCTATACGTATATGAGATCGACAATTTTCCAGTTCAGTTAAATGTCAAGTTCGTTATGGGCTTGTCCAAACGATTCCGGATGGAGATATTAACGATGTATAGTAATATAGACAGTTTGGTGAAGCAATACCACTGGATGCCGCGAACAAGTGGATGCTACAATCCGACATGTGTTATGAGAATTGCACGCAGCTTCGAAAGTACTGTGAGTATCACGCGTGAATCACATATATTGCACCTGGTATCTTCGAGGACGCATTATTACGTTAACCAATATGGCTGATGGTTAAACAACGGTGCGCACGACGAATGATTTGCATTGAAAGGACGAGGAAGAGATGAAAAATTGGACGAAATTGTTGCCTACACCCTTCCAGCCCTTATTTGATCTATATTAGTCTTTCAAACAATATATGAGACAAAATGGCCATTATTGTCTTAGCAGTCATATTTGCTAATTAATCCACTGATTAATTATCGATATATCGACCGATCATTAATTAGCTCAACATTGGATCATGCTCATTATGGACTGTTAATCTGATTAATCGGTTATTTCAAAGGCTGAATACCCTCTTTCCCCTTATCGTCGATTACGTAGCTGCTTGAACTATGCTCGTAAAATGGATGACCGTCTAATTAGCTTTTGCCAAGCTTCGCTTGAGAGTCATCAATAAAAATCAAACTATTCATCCAGTATACTTGAGGCATTTGATAAAAATAACATGCGCAGTTAATTCCTAGATTATTAGGTGTTCGTGATTAGCTCTTTACGGAGATTATTATCGGCCATGGATAAATCTAATTAGCGTGTTCTAGAAAATAAGCATATTACTTAATCCCAATACCACATGGAACGTCTTGAATCTTAAGTATTGGCTCTTCTTGCCAGTTTTGCACGCACGTGCGTTATATAGCTGTGCACATAAATCGTGCATAAATCACCTCGGGTCTGTTCATAGGCGATCTTAAGGAATCGAAGGTCGATTGGTGCCGAACGAGCGAAAGACTTTAGCGGCGGTATTTGCGAGTTGCGAACGCGGTGCAACAGGCAGGGACTGAATGCGAGGCTCTATGGTCAATAGGAGGAGTGGTCGATGCCAGATACAAGGGTCGACCTAACTTTATTGTATTTAATTAATTACTCCGTTCGATACCCGATCCTGCAATTTGTCCCTCTTCAGCCCCCACATCCCTTCTCCCACCATTCTCTCTTTGCCATCTTCCTCATCAACGACACGTATACGTATGCGCCTATACATATATTCCCTCGATTCGAACTCTCTTATATTCTCTCTCGTCACAGTGATTTCAACTTTCTACTTTGATCTGGACACTTTTATAAATTCGTACCCCTCCAGAAAAAAATCATTTTTTAAAATTCCATAGCTTTTCGATGATTCACTCGATTAATATGCCGAACACATTCAATTCCCTTTCATTTTCTACGTATGAAGCAGCTTAAGTAATGTCAAGTTCGCAGTTTACACGATCACACGAATATTTATACGGATTATTTAGTGTACCTGACCCTTGCGTATTACCATTTTTCATTTTCACGACACTAGTTAAGATTATAGTCTAATATGTTTGGATACTTCTTATCTATCAGACGCTTATATGCGTAAATTCTAGTCGCACATTAATTTCTTCACGGACTTGTAATATTTTCAATTCAACGAATTAGCTGCTTACAAGCAAGCAGTAGCACTTGCTTAATATATTGCATGGTTCCTACATTCTATTCAGCTCGCTTCTTGTTTCCCTAGAGTGTTAATAAGGCTTAAGAGAAATTATTTTGAGAATTTAGCGATTTTTGCTCCATTTGTTGAGAAGCTATATATGAACATTTTGCATTTGTTATATGCATAAAGATATTATACTTACCTTTATCAGTCGAAGAAATTAAATTTGACATACTTTTACCCAATGCCAAAATCCAAAGATGAAATCACGTTTTGCAAAACTATAGAATATTACATAGCACAAGAGATACAGTAACATTATACATAACCTGTCAAATAGCAGTGGCGACCTCGATCGATCAGAATAATTTGATATCCTCTCTTCTCCTCTCTAAGATATAAACGATATGCACAGTTACCCCAAATAACTGTAAGGTCTCCTTGAATGCAAATGAAAAGAATTTTTAAATAGACCCTATATGTAAAAGCTTGATGTCGTTTATAGTTATGAAGATAAACATCTTGTTGCTTCCATGAACACGGGGTGTTTCAAGTTTCAAATGACGGACCCTGTTTATACTATATGTGTAGAATTATGGTCGAGTAAAATAAATAATAAAAGCAGGGTGGTAAATTTAGCTGATGTAAAATGGAGCATTGAGTAAGCGCAGTATGTATTGTGTGCGTGTAGAGCGATATAATAAATATCCCCGAGGTGGTTCCTCCGCACGTCGCGTTGATACTCGCGGTATAAATCAGAGTTAGAAGGAGCTGATCCTGCATACGTGGCTTGGAAGCAGCAACGACGATCCACGCTCGTGTAAGGCCACGTCACAACATCAGTAATGCGACCATAATGCTAATTTACCGTTTGTGCTGTGCCCCAGCGGCCGAATGTGTCCCTCAGTCGATCGGTTTTCTTGCACGCTCTCACACATACATGTACAACGCGCTGTGAGACCATACGGTTCACCATTAGTAAGGACTCTTGTAAAACCACCTGACCTTGACCCTAGCAGCGACACCATTCGTACGCAGGCTCGAGGCTTGAATAGTTGTACACTGATGTCAGGTCACAACGAGTCGCTGATTTCTTGGTCAAGGGAATCAAGCGCTCGCATCTTTTAATGAGTTTCATGATGATAGCGTTAATAAACAAGGATAGAACTGGAAATTAATGATCGATGAAGCAGAACCGAGCTAAAAATACGTTACGATTAATATATTATTAGCATAAAAAGAGGGAACCGACCGATGTTTTGTCCCAACCGTTCGTAAATATATATGAATTGTCGAACACAGCTGGTATTTTACTGTATATAGACACTACTGAGAAGCATCATGGTTTGTGTATATGTGTGTGTGTTTGTTTGGGGTAACAATGGATTGGTGCAGTTTTCGCGCTTGTCCTTCTATGGAAGTTGGAGAGGGAATCTGGTATAGGGAGGCTGCTCCTCGTTCGTGGCGATACGCGCGATCGATCGGTCGGTCGCACCAGGGATTCCTGTAGCGTGTTACGAATCCTGCCAATCACCGTAGTATAATCGATATCGAGCTGGAGGAGGGTATCGGCCGATACGATCGGCTCCGCCCCGGGCGTGTCGCCGGCCTGCACGATTTATAATGTTAATATCCTGCAGTCAGCCTCGTACCACTATATTGCACCCCCCCCCCCCCCCTCCCCTCCCTCTCCATTCACCCTTGGATTCATTGTAAAAAAGAATCAAAGAGCAAACAAGACAGAAAATCAACGATCTTCCGAACAAATTCTCACGAGATCCTGCACGCTTCTAAAAGACGATCGGGTATTAGCGTTACATATTTTTTTATGCACGATAAAACTTACATCTACGACTTGGAAATTGAAAGTGATTTTGCTTTTCGATGGGAGGAAGGATCTTCTTTTATACGATGTTATCGTTAGGGGTTTTGTGGTAAATCGTATATATATATATATATATATATATTTTTTGTTTTTTTTTTTAGAAAATGTGGAGCAGGTAGATTATATTTCGGTGAGTTGGAGTATCGCTACGCGTAGATCTACAGCAGTCTACCGTCCAGAGACGTAATATTTGTGTTTCTCACGATTCGGTCACGAAGTGACTTGCAGACGTCACGTCCGAGTACTCTCAGCTCAGTGGCTTCTCGTGCATTCGATAGTGCGGCAGCACGAATGTTTATCCGCGTGCGCTGCTCCCATCCACTCGAGTCGAACTTTCAAAAGCTCCTCGAGAGTTCCAAATTCGAGCTAATGATACAGTGAGGTGAGCGAGAAACGTGACCCCGCAGTCTCTTCAAATTCTCCAATTGTTTCGTAATTTAGCTCCTAACACTTTCCTCTCATTCTCAGCCTGAGAAAATCCTCGCATTCCCTTTAACACCTCGTAACCATTTGTCAGGTTACACCATTGTCAATTTATTACCATTGTTTATCAGCTCCAAGTTATTCGAATTCAAAACCCACTAAGATATGAATTGTTGATGAATTTCCCAATGTCTCAAAAGTCCAAGTAGACAGGCGGAAATGTAAGTAAAATGCACGCTGAATTAGTGATACTTATACTGTATATTAAATTTAAAAGCTATTCATGTATTGCTTGTTGCATGGTCGGAACAAAGCCAGCTATAGAAACCATTTGTTTTTTTTTTTTTAATAAATTTAGTAGAAATAGAAATTTTATATATTTTTGTAGACTCGGAAAAAGCACGGGGAAAGTTAGCATATAACGTTACTATATATAAGTAAAGTGCTTGACTCATTGTAAATAGTTATAATTAATTTGATAAATCCTGGTATCTCGATTCGTCATTTTTCTCACTTAACCCCTCGGTTCCTACAACGCACTGCTGATCAATAAATGAGAAAAGGATGCGAGAGGAGTACGAAAGTTATTCTGGCAGCTGCGAGTATTATCCGAACAAATTGAAAAAGACACTTTCTCGCGAGTGTAATGTGGTAAAAGGATCGTTTGATTTTTCGCCTTTCACCATTTTTATGGATATTAAAGGTGAAAACTCGTCAACCTGGCGACGACGATACTACTGGGAATGGCTTCGGTCGGAATGATGCAAGTGGCGGCCTGGCGGGTCTGTCGTAGGGCGCGAATCGAGTGAAATCGGCAACGCGGGCGCATGCGGAGAGCATGGAGGATGGAGGTAGAGTCGGGTTTCGCGTCAATAATCCTGACGTTAACTGCTGAAATGTCACCGATGTCGCGCAAGATTCTCGTCTCTCCTCGTTTCCAGGGCGATTTTACGGCCGCGTGCCTGTAACTGCACATGCACAACAGCGTAAAAGCTGCACGCGCGCATCTGCGCCTGCGTATTTGCCGTTACTTCGCCACTGCAACATGGTAATTGGTAGTTGATGCGCATGCTAGATACCCATGAGGCCCCGGATCCGGCGAATCATCGCCAACAATGAATGTCCTACTGTTTTTAAATGAACCATCAAATCGTCCGCATTTCAAATACTCGAATATATCATAAAACCTCTACACGCCTATACACACACATATATATATATATAGTATAGTGTTCTTTACGAGCGCTCTAAAAATATATCAAGTCGTGTGTTATTTTAAACATACGATATATCGTATACATCTTGCTTTTTCAAACACAAATCGATCAAGAGCTGCATAGGTAAGTTGTAGCTTCGCACTAACGCGCATCGTAGCTTCAACTTGGAGAAAGGATATTACGAATTTTTATATTTCGTCCTGCTGCATTACGATCCGCTGTGTGGAAGTCATTCTGTTCTCTGGAGACATTCCGCTGTTATATTCTTTCGAACAATGGGCACAAAAGCCTCTTTTATTGGATCGTATTTTACTGTGAGCCATTTCGAAACACCGATCGCATATTACGCTTTACCTTTTACAGATAGATCGCGAGAATCCTTCGATCAACGAGCTTTGCAATTCTTCTCTTGCGACCCAATTACCTCTGCCACAGTAATTATATCTTCGGCGAGAAATAAATCATTTAAGTCGGTCGAAGATATAAGGCGGAAGCTTGAATTTTGCTGGAAACAGATATAAGAGGTGAAAAGACAGAGGTCTGCAGGAGAAGAAGAAAATTATACGTAAAAATCGCAAATGTATTCGAGTGAGGTCCTCCACGTCATAACTCCTTCAGCACTGTAAATCACAGTGGACGTCTTGTGCACCTATTGAAATGGCCTGCTATGGTTATATTGGACCATAACAGGCGCGTACTCGACATCACGATGACGACGTGGCCATAGTTTAACAGTACCGATAAATTACTTACGAAGAAATCGCTTCTTATTGCCGTAACGATTGAAGACTCTATGCGGTAAGGCACGATTAATCCCTTGCTAAAAGGGCAATACGTCGTTATCAGTTTTTATACACATCTTCTATTCAAGATGTAAAAAATTAAGACCTCGTTGAGTTATTGAAAGAAAAACGAGAGCGAACGCATCAGGTAATGATATAAGAATAATATACAAATTATTAGATACATAACAGTTTGTCTAAAACTATTTGATTTTATTAAACTAAATTGATTAAACTTTAATTAAAATCAATCATTGCTAATTGCAACAAATTTCTCGTGACACAGCCTTAAAGAAGCTTCGTTATAGAACACTGAAGATATTATCAGGCAGCAAGCAGCAATTTACTCGTAAATGGCTTTATTAGATTTTCACAGTGCAATGAAGCAAAGGTATTTAGTTATGAAAAGAAGAATTTATTATTGAAAAGGAATTTAATTTCATGAATTTATTGATTTATTTGTAATAAAGATAGTATCATATATTTACAGTAGATGAGCGAGAGATAATAAATGATTCTCATGGCTCTACCCTTTTACCTTTACATTACCGTCGTCGCATCATTATCGTCGTAGGCAGGAGACAGCAGCATGGCCGATACTATCCACAAGAGGTACGAAAATCGTTTTCGCCTCGTCCACCTTGTGTTCTCGAAACGTTGGCCGGTATCGCGCAATCGCTAATCTACCGGTTATCTGGCCAGGCACTTTGCTGGATTTTCCCTTTCAGATAATATGTCTGGGTGGCGAAGACCAGCCAGAGACGCTGTATTACGGATCTCGCGAAAAGATTAATGTTTGTCTCCTGTCTCTACTCATTAATAATCTAGGGAGTCTTGCACGCGTTTATAAATCCACGTATCTTGCATGTATATACCGTGCATACTCCTACGTCTAGGATTACCCTCTGCGATAACAACTGAAATCTCTTTTCGGACAATGACCGACTGGATCATAACGTATTCAAAGATCGCTCGATTTATCTGGCTATGTGCTGGACCAAAGATTCAACGCGCGAAAATATGTTATTCCTGATGAATAATTAGCTGTCACTTTTGGTTTAAATCACCGACTGTGTTGACAATATATAGGATGAACTGCTTACTAAAATATAATTGTTCGTAGCGTTGAAATTTCAGTAACGTAGGTCTGATAAACAGTGTGATGTAGATAGGATTATGGAACAGGGCAGAGAGCAATAGGGCATTTTCCCATGACTCGCCCACACACTCTGAGTAGAATACCCACTGATACATTTCTTGAAAATCTACTTATTGAATAATCCGGAAAGAGTAAAATTTTTATTTCTAACAATAAATATTGATCACGTTAAAAATTCGATCATATAAGTCGTGATTATTCAGCGATAAGTGGAAGATTTTCAGTATCATAAGGAAAAATATGAAAGATGTAATGAAAGAGAACGGAACAGCGAGTTGCAGCAAGGCAGGTTCCCATGGTTCGCCCACGCCGTGAGGAAGATGCTCGCTGATGTCGCCGTCGCTCGTCGTCGGGGGCATAAAAGTGTCCGGGACCGAGACCCGAAGATCTCAAGTGGCGGACCACCTTGCAGGCTGCGTGGGCGAGCAAGCTTGCGCAAGCCCTACGGATACTACTACCGTGAACCGCTCCATCCTCGAGGCTGCTCGGGAAAGATTCCGGAAAGACAGTCCACTTGGCGGTAGAAATCACGACTCCGCACATATAGGTACACGACTACCTCAAACTCTTTATATTCCTCCTTGTTGCTCCAACATTTCAAGGTCACCTTGTCAATCATCATCCTCAACTCCGAAAATTGCATCCGTTCTCCTTGTACTATAAGCAGTGCGTAGGAGGGAATATACAAGTTTTCCTTGTGGTTTGGGAACGAGGATTTGATTTGATGTTTATCGTTGCCCCGCGTTTCTAAAGTCAACAGCTCGCGAGGACCTGTCCCGTTTGACGGAGTCACGACTCTTGCAAATTCCATGTTTGTTTATCGATTATCCTTGCATCACTTGCATGTATTACGTGGCAGCGGATGACTATTGGGTGTGCTCGCTCGCCAAATGAGTCTGAGTCCGTCGTATCAGCGAGAGCGTAGGTACCGTCGATTGCCAAGCTAGTACATGCATTATCGATCGGTACGTCGATAGCGAAGAGCGTTGGGTACTCGGAATACTTTCGGTACGAAACACTCGGTGTCAAGTTACCACGGCGAATGAAGGATACGAGAGGTGACTAGATTGCGACTAATTCGGAATCACGGGTCAAAGTGTCTTGACTCGCGACGTGGGCGAGTCATGGGAAACTGCGGTCAATCCCTCTTCTCTCCCGTTACGTTCCGTCCACGTTCCTGCGAGATCTTGCCTGCTGCCACCTTCCTTATGACCACGGTATCCACGATACAACCTACCTGAAAATCATACAACCGAATACAACGCTATAGGTATACCGGTCCCTCTCTATATAGGATATATATAGGCATCGACACTCTTCCACTTCGAAGCCGGTTATCTTTTCAGCCGCTTCACGCGCCACGCGATATCCTGGTCTTCTTTTCAACAAACGATGTCTCTTCATTGCTACGGCCTCTTGCTAAAACCAGAATCCCCAGTCAACTCTCGTTATTAACATTAATCGCTACCAGATACTTAACCGGTACTTGACAAATAGCTTAATTTCTACGCGTTTCATTCAAATTTCATCGAGCAAGCACGATTTGTTAACGCATTAATTTCATTGCTCATTTGTTGATCTCGACTTGACGATCGATCGACCTTTGAACTTTTATTTATGCCTCCAGTATACTTATATTCTTCATTGTTGAGAATAATTTTCTGTCGTGCATGCGCGGGTATATATAAGGACGTTAATTGATGAAATTTATTCTCGTGAAATTTGAAGAACTTAAGGCGTGTATCGTTTGGACGACGAGCTCGCTGCTGCTGCATCGCTACTTTGAAACTAATTTGAAACCGCGAAGGCAAGCGCATCGTTGCATCGGGAAGGTCGATTTCTCTCGACAGATTTTAGTGGCCGTATATCACTTGTAGGGCCACCAGGAGATTCCGCCGGCAGTTCTCCACGTGTATACATACGCGTTACTACGTACAATTCTCGTGGTCATTCCAATTTGTTGCCGTTGCCGAGATTAGCCCCCTCGAAATACATTAGGATGTAAAAGATGAAAGGACTAACCGCCCCAGCTGCTTATTTTTCAAATATTTCGTTCATCGTGCTCAATGTCCAATTAAATATAATGCAAAATAAATATATATATATATATATATATTAATGCAATCATTTCTATAAATTATTATAATATTGGCTCCAACAATTCTTTTCCTCCGCTGTCTCTGCTCACTAAAGCTATAGCTCTCTTCGAAGATCGTGTTTATTCCAGTTGCTTCGTATCGCAGCGAAACAGAAAAATTCCAGTGTCCTCGATGTTGCAGGGAAATTATTTAGCGATTGCATCTATGATTTTACGAGCTGCACGTGCTCGGCGAAGAATCGCGTTCACCCTCGATTGTGCACGTGGCTTGTGCAGCGAGGAATTAATCTCTTATATGTGGCGCAAGGTGCTACGCCAGTGAGTTAAAAGAGAAGGTACGTACCTCAAGAAGCTAGAAGTATAGAACACAAATATTTTTTATGCTCAGTTGAAAAATTTACATCCACTTATGAGCTGCACGCATCCCAAGCCAGGATCAATTTACTCAAAGCTATGTGCTGATCAGTTTTATTTTTTCTACCACTTATCAGTCCAAGTCTTTGTTCTCAATGACCGTGTGAAATAGAAAAGATCCGCGTTGTTATTTCCATCAAATGTAGCACGTCTGTGTAACATATCAGATTATTTGTCTATCATCTCACTTTATGCGAGGGACCACACAGCAAGGTGTCAGAAATCATAAAGCACTCGAGTCACAAAATAGAAATTTCGTAATATATCAATGTTCAATTTTTCAATATCCTGTTCGAAATATTCGCGATAATCGCAATGGTTAAATTAGAAATTGATGCGTGAAAAAATTATGAAATTTCTCGATGACGAGAGATTCTGGAATGTCACGTACGGATGACCTTAAAAATTGGCGCCAGACGCAGGGGTGGTTATACGTTAATATGCTATAGCAGGCAGGGATAAAAAGTCTATCGAGTAATAAATACATCGGGAAGCGAAGATAGAAATGGATGCGCATTGATATTCTCGCTGCTTCTTTTCACGATCCCTCTAATAACTTATCCTGTAGACGGGACCAGCGCCCGCTTCTTGCGCGTCTATAGGGCACCACCAAAATCTTCGGGTCCCGGTGCGGATCCGTCTCTTAGTTAGTCCCAATGTCAGTAGGGGGACTAGTGTTTTCTGGCGTGACTGGACGCTCTCTGTGTGGTCCCTGTGTCAAAATGTGTCAAAACTCGAGTTCCCGTCCGCGTTGGCCTGCAAAAAGTGGTTCGACAGCACGACAAATTAACGGTTACTATTTTTCATATGGGATGATTACTGAAAAACCAACGAACTCGTCAGCTCATTAGTAGATGGCTATACCATTTAATCCAATAGAAGATCCTCCCTATATTCTTTGCTTCATTATATTTCTGGTAATACAAACCTCTTTTCCGTGTTTTTTTTTCTTTCTCTTATATTTACACTTACCAGTCTAACACACTGTAACGATAGATCATTGATCCAGTTAAATTCTGTAACTTGAAAGGGTAAAATCTGCCTGGATGTACGCGTGTATATAAACTGTATAATTGAAAGCACAACAACAATTATACTCTTGTACTTTCCGGGAAATGTTAACGCGATAAACATCTGGAAGATTACTCGATTATCTAGAGGCAGAATTAATCGTAAAGTGCACGATAACCGTGAGATATCGCATATCGATTCTATGAATCGATCGATCACGGAGATTGCGCAATCGTCGAGTCCTTCGATTGCTCGCTTTGCTCTAGTCAGTTACGATTCACGATCTTTCACTCCTTATAGATGAGAAAAAATCATTCGTACAATAATAAATTATAACGATAGCCATATTGTGATCTAGCTCACCTTTACAATAATGGCTAATCCGATAAAAGAAGAAGGAAATAATTTTATCAGATTCTGTACATACTAAATTCTTAGCAGACCCTACCAATTTTCCCCTGGATAATTCATTTACTGTCGTGCAGAAACTACGTTCGCTAGGTGGATGTGCGTTTATTTCACCAGATTTTCTACAATATTATCCGAATAGTCCTGATTGAGATAAAATCGTGGTTTTGACACGGCAAATGGAAGAGCATTGTTCGACGGAATCGATCGGCTGATTTTCTAAAGGATACCGAGGCCGAGCAGCATTGTGCAAAGCGCGCCTCAATGCGCCTTGTACAAACGCGGCCAGATGTATAGTATGTGGGTCCCTATGGCTTTGTATATACTATATAAAGCTATAAATATTTCTGTGTCCGGTGGCAGGGCAACGTCGTCTACGTTTTCATAGCGTATACTACTCGATCGTCAGCGATAAAAGTTATCTCTACATTGGTGTTGCGTTGCCACTATAGAAACTTGTATTATTGTGGACGTTGGTTCTATTCCTTTATACTAAACCGCATACCAACTGTTATCGGTTTTAGGTTGGGGATGTTGGTCACACTTGTAATACCTTGTACAGATCTTGAAATGTTTTTTGATACGTGTAATATATCAGCTAGTACACGCTACCACTTACGAGACCGTTTGGTACGATGATGCATCAACAATGACGGTTTATATATCCTTGTTGTCTGCAAGTTGCGTTCACTGCACGATTCTTCGCTCTAGCAAATCTTAAAAACTGTCCTACACCTTCTCTGCGCCACTAGACTTATCCGATATTGCAATGGACGTTTGTGATCTTGAAGAAAAGATTGTCCTCCTTCCTTCCATCTGTTGAAATTTTTTCTGCAAATAAATATATAAACAGCTTCCGTATATTATATGTATATACAATCAATATGCGCAAAGGAGGAAGTATAACCGTAACGATTCATCGAATCTGGTTGAATTACGAAGAGGGAATGCGCGACGACCGCACGCATGCAGGAGGAGGTGGCAAAAAGTCGTTTTCGCGTAAAGCGATCAACGTTGCTCGGCTTTCCGTCGTAAAGTAGCGCCCACACGGTCGATGGGTCGTGCTCTCAACGAGAGAGCAACGTGAGAATGTTCGCGAGTCGATATAATTCTTCGGGCTAGTGAATTTTATGCCTGGAAAAAACTGAAAAAGAATTGCAATTGGTGCAAAATCTGAAGATTTATGTAAGAACCGAATAGCACACGCTATGCGCAGGCGTCGTTTAAAGATGCGAGATGAAAATGTTGGGGAGAAGAATAGAGATTATTTTTGCGCCAATTAAAGGAAGTACCGCGCATTCATTAAGATCCCAGGTAGGAAACGCAGCGATGTCAAAGGCCACTAGTGGCCATTGTTGGCGGCGCTCCCGTATACAGGCTCGCGGGAGATGTAGTGATTCTAGGGAACATCCATCGGACTATGGCAATCGTACAATTATTGGCCTGGAGATTGCATTCGTTAACCGAAAGGGTTTGCTTAATGAATAGGTCAATTGTTTCGCTCTAACCGGCGCGGTGCGCTTTTGCATAGACTATATATATGTATTCGCTAACCGCATAAGCAGCAACCTACCTACCCCTCGTCGATGCTTTATATCGCACGGAATTCCGCCCGATAAATTCGATTTTTTACACTGCTACGAATATAGTGCCGCCCATTGAGAGTCCCGGACTGCTGCTCGGCGAGTTGTGGCGGTTCTCTCTGCCGTTCTCTCCGCTGCTACCGCGCTGCACCGTAAGACTTACAAGAGAGAGAGAGAGAGAGAGGAGAGACCGACCCATTCAAGAGTCAACCAAATTGAATTATATCTTGCTATGGATTTGTATATTCCAAGCTGCTTGCTTGGCGAATTCGCGCGAGAGTCCCACTCGAGTCTCGACCCAAAAGGACTGAGCATGACCTTGCGGCACTTTCCAATAGTCGCGTCCTTGCGCTACGATTCTCATCTGCATCGCAACAGGAAGATCGGAAAGATGTAAGGAAACGGTTAGATAATTGTAATAACTTTGTGTACATCGAACTATCTTACGGCGATATTCTTTAAACGATGCAAAATCTTCTGTTATTCCTTATAAAATCTGCAATTCGTACATTATATTATTGTGTCTAGCAAAAGAGACTTTAGAAATATAAGGCGCAAATAATAAATCTTTTAAGGGTAAAAAGCTGAAGAGTCTACGTGCAATCTTTTCAGTGTCACTCGTCAACACAATTGTTTCGCCTCAAAGTAAAATATTATACACACATTGTACACTGTACTGTACTTTAGTTTACTATTATATATTGAACACGACTAGAAAGCCAGTGGAGGAATAATTATAAATCAATCTTTGAGCGAATCTCCGGCATGTGTGTGTGTGTTTTTTCGTGAATTTCCGCCTAATAAATCACGATCGAAAGCGGTAGGTATGCGAAAAGGCGTCTCGTAAACAAAACATTATATTTGTTGTAGGGGAGGTGGATCAATGACTGAGTAGACGATGCGTGGAAAAACATTGCTCGTAAAGAGCGCGACTAAAGCACGCTGTGGTGAAAAAGACACAAAGATGGAATGTGCGCGTCTAGACGGACGAGCGAGCGAATAGCTTCGCGCGAACGACGCAACTTCACCAGCGTTAACAATAATTACACTCAACTCATCTACGTATTGTTTACCAGTTTGCGACTCGTGCCCCTTTAGACACACTTCTGCTTCATAAGTCTCTGGATATGTAAGAAACATTTCGACGATCCATTTTTAGTCAACACAAACGAGTTACATAGTGCAACGAGTGATTAAAAGAAAATAGCATACAAAACTCCTTCAATATCAAAATCATAGAATCACTAAAAATAAAAAATACCTTCAAAGGAGAATTTCCTTACAATTGGATTCTTCAAATTTTGCTTTTAATAAGTTGCTTAACCAAATTTTTTAGCATTTTGAGGGGTAAAATAACAGGAATTTTAAGGGAAGGTTCAGAAGTAGTTTCGTTCGCGCGCGCGCGTCTTATACACGTCGAATGTAAATAATAAATTAATCCCGTACAGTAAATGTGTTGATTCAGACTATCCGGTAACGAACCGTCAAGGCTTCGGCAGGAACACATGAGTTAGAAGAGAGCAAACCTATCGCTCGCTCTGTTCTAACTTGTGCTACTGCCGGAGCAGCGACGGTCCGTTGCCGGATAGCCTGAATCAACTTTAAGACGGAATGATGGCAAACAGGTACGCTGCAGAGTTCCAAGATGATTCTATATTTAAAGATTTACGTCGAGCGATTACCGATGACTTACGTATGTGGGCAATCATGCAGCGCTTGCGCAATTATTGGAACATCTCATGTACATAATAAATGACAGAATATGCCCTGAAAGGTGTTAGTTCAAGATCATCAAATGACACGCACACGTTTTAACTCAATTTATTCCTTACACAAACCAATTTAAACCATATCATTGCTCGAAGAATTTTAATAGAAGTATCTGAAATATTAAGAAAGCTTAAACACATCAGACATATCAATTAAAGGTGTACTTTGGAAGACTGATATTATTTTACGATGATCCAACACACATTAAAATTTAACTTATTATAGGTACTCAATAATCTATCAAATTCTATAAAATAATATTGTAGTAGGCATAATATTAGGGAATGAGCCGGTATACTCCGGTTAGCGAATGAGGAGTAGAAGGGGTAAGAAGACCAAGCGTGGCAAGGCAGAAGAGACTGAAGACCAGTGTATGATATGTGATCCATGGAAATAAACATGTGCTTCTCTGAGAGCGATATCCTTAGTCAGTGTGATTATTTCCGATTAATATCCTTCTACAATATATTGAGATATCTTTTAAACTATTTTTCTTTAGTAATTTCATCAATTATCCTGTTTTCAATATACAGTTCGATTCATAAAACTTTCAAATAAATTTATCCAAAATTTGAGGCTAGTCTATATTTTTATATATAAAAAAAAACTCTCCCTAGAATCCTTAAACAGTCGATTCGTAACAAGGAAATCTTCGTCAGAAAGATTACCCTTGTATAACTTTCTCACTTTCCACAGCCATCTTTCCCTAATTGGACCAGCCAACGATCAAAAACTAATTTAGAATTGCTTATTATATATACCTACAATTCCTTGGCGAATACTGAAGGAATGTGTCATTGTATATTTCTAGTAGGAATGCAAAATCCTTGTAGTCTAACGAGATAAGGTTGGGAAGGACTTTATGTTCAAACAGGTTAAAGATATATCGGTCTAATTAATGGTTCAATTATAGCAGCTTTATCACGCACGGCTATCTAGCAAATTAATGAAAGTGAAAGTCCAGTTCTATCGAATGCCTATCACACGTTCGTTGAATTCTTTAGGTCTTCCTCGTTTCTTCCTTTACTAAATTAAAGCGACGAGCTCCATGAACGGTCGCTTGATTGCTTTTTGCCCTCGGGATTCCACAAGCGCTAGAAAGCTCGTCGGCATTCGAAGATTGCGATCATCTTCGATGACTTTTTTGCCCACATCTCTTCTTTCTCGCATTCTTTGTCTTTTTTACTTTTATTTCCTGCGACGTTTCTCATTCTTGATTGATTAATCGGTTAATCGTTATTCGCATCAGGCAATTAGGTGGTTAAACGCGGGGGTCGTTACCATTTAAATTGAACTTTCACGTTGGTACAATAGGTTCATTGAAATAAAAAAAAAGGTGAGTATAGTTTCCGTAAAGCATATCGGCCTTGCATTCGAAACGACAAAACGCTGTGAAAAAGAGTCGCTTTGCTTTGCGGAGTAATGGATAACGCGAACTGCGTGCCAGGACTATTTTATTTATTAGTAATGCGGTTGCACGCGCGTTCTAGAAAAATCTCCGTTGTACGAGTTCGTTTGCATTTGTCTTCTTTTCCCTGGACGCGATCGTACGAGAATTTCAATGCTTTGCAACGTGGGAGTAATTGCGACAGGTGCACTATAGACGCGTACACCTCGGCCTCTTCCAAACGACCTTGCATTCGTCTTCCCTGTTTGGCGGAATCTAACGCTTTATTATTATCATTATCATCAATAGGAAACTGGCTTCACTACAACTCGCTTCTCACAACTTTTTCTATTTTAATTTATGCTCTCACATTTACAGTATCTATATATTTTATAAATATGAACAGGTTTATTCATAATACTATACCGATTAACACATTAATCTCAACGCAAAAAGTCTTTTATGGTACATCCACCAACATATACCTCGATAAGATGAAAGCGAGATAGCAGTAACTAAATTCTTACTATATCTCTCATCGCGCGAGCGTATATTGAAAAAATTACCATCCAGCACTGAAATAATATGAGCGTTTATATTGCGAAAGTATCGAATCAAGCCATACATGTTAGTAACTTAATGACTGTATCTTTAATTTTACCAATAAGAGTTATAATTGCAGCTATAGATATGCATGTAATATGCATAGATACTTTTAAATTTATGATAAAATTTTTAAAAAATTGCTTGGATATTATATATGAATTGAATATTGTTGAGGAGTTGGATATTTTGCAATATTCAACATGAGAGTGTTTCTATATTCCTCGTAAAGATCAGTAAAAGAATTGGCAAGAAAATTGATAAAATATACAATTGGAGACACACACAAGTACATTAATTAAAATAAGTTTCCCATGATTATATATGTATATATATATATATATATATATATATATATATAACATATATACAGATAATGGAAAATTAAATGGAGTTTAGAGTTAAAACGTTTGACACTTGTCAAGATTAATTTTAAATTAATACGTTATTACAGGATCGTCTTGTTAAGAAAGAGGATTCGTCCTTGATTTTCCCCACCACCCAATAGATGGCGTTGGATACACGTACGACGGCAATTTACATGATTTTAGGTATATAATTGCAAACTTTCTTAAGATTATATTTTAGTATTAAAGAATATGGCCACACATATGTGGTGCTAAATTTACCCTACAACCTTTTTGCATTTTTATAACGGTCTTTTGAGGTCATCGGTTGCTATTTTCGCGTTCCCACCTAGACATAATCGATTGCCAATCAGCTCACGATTTTACGCCATGTCAACACTGTGACTGTTGAATTTGCTAAGAATTTATGAACACTGGTGTCACTGTATTAGCAAGCTAATAATTCGCTTCATTGCACAAAGCTTCATTCTCTCTTTTCGCCTAGGCTTTCTATAATATCCTCGGCTCCCATCGTTTCCTATAATATTTCACTAATCTCATTTCTTTTCCAGTCATATATTTCTATCGAATTATTGAAAATTCGACATTGATATTAAATCCATATTATATAGGAGTAAATTAATATTTACAGAAAATGAAATCAATTATAGGAGAATTAACTGAAATCTGCTTAGTTATAGGCTGGCAATCCAATGGGTGGGGCAGTAGACAAATGGTAAGACATTAGTAATTACATAGGATGAAACTCTGTGTACGATTTGATTACACATGTAGTTAAGTGGGCATTAACGAGCGAGGTATACCACGTTCAAATTAACGATTAACCATCTACTTACTTCCCTCGTTGAGCGAAAGCAATTGGATTTATATAAAATTACACGTAATAGATTGAGGTGAAATAAATATACTTCAGTTCTCTAAAAAGCTTGTTACTTTTTCACGTGGTGCTGGGAGCAAAGGGTTAAATAATATACAGCTTGAACGCGTGATATATATACATAAAAGAGGTTGATCACAGATTGTAAAAATGAAAAATTATAAGTAATTGGAAAAAATGAGTGTGGTCTAATTTATAGCAGATTATATGTCATGGATTAGAAGCACTGATGAAGGTAGCAAATTTCGAAGTTATATTATCAGGAATCCTTGGTATATAAAAGAAGCCTCGTTTTCCACGTGGGGAGGACCACACACGACGCGTCGCGTCGCGTCGACTCGAGTCCTGGCGAGCGCACACCGCGTAAGTAGCCTCTATTTCCAGAGAAAATATTATCGTAACACCGGCCACGTCTGCACCCGTGGATTATTCCTGGCCGGAGTGAGTCCAAGTGTATTGGTTCGCGTTCTATTCCGCTTACCGCTTACACACCACCACGAAATAATATTTTGCTCACTATACTGTCGACCGTGGAGACCGCTCTTCTTGTCTCAACTCTCACTGTGTGCGCTTACGATCCTCAAGGCGTACAGTATAAAGGGATCGTTGCATCTCTCGAAAATGGACTCGTCTCTAGAGAGTATATATATATATATATACACTACAAAATCCACCGCCTCCGAGTTTCATATTTCTCATTTATCCTGCTATACACACGCTGGTACTTGCCATTTTTATAAATGTCCAAAAAGCACATTATATATTCTCATGTAAACTTACAGCTCCCCCACGATACAAAATGAATTTTTATACTGATACAGTTGATAGATTCGGTAAGATTCTCTATGACTCGGGAGTTTTTTTTCCACAACGATATAACACCGCAAGAAAAAAAATTCGGCAGATATTTTGGTCGAAGCAGCATCTGGTGTAGTGAAAAGAAACGTAAGGAAATATTTCATCTATGGTTATATATAATTGTTGTGAAAAGCAGTACGAATGCTTGATCGCACATCTCGAAAGCACGCCGCATGGCGTCCCGCGTTCTCCATTCCTTCATCATTTATCTTTGGAGATCTGCAGAAGTACGCCGTGCACGAGTGGCACGAATTATCGCTGGCTAACGTGACAATTACAGGAATAAAGGGTCCTCGGTGGCATTGTGCGGCTAAGAATTGGGAATGTCCTCCTCCTCGATTCCACGAGCTTATATAGAAATGCGAAATTTATCTGCGATCTAGAGACGAGGTCAGTTCTCGAGTGTTCGGGGTGGAGCCGGTCGGCTTTTCACTGTGGCTGCTGACTCCATTGTCGATCGACCGGTCAACGGGGTCTTCATTGTCCTCATCGCATGAAAATGGATGTTTTGGTTTTCGTGAATGCCCCGAGTGACACCTTTCAGTAGTCTCGTTCCTGGACCCTCTCTTCCTCTTTAATAATATAACATATTCCCCATCCTTCATCCTCTTTCATCTTCCTACATCGCTATCCTCACCTAGAACCATTTTACATCCTTGTTCGTCCACTCTGCTTTTGGTTTCGTCCACTTCTCTCCTCCCCTTCTGCTTCGTCTTCTTTTCAGGTTATTCCAGTAAAGCAGGGCTGTGAAACGATCGTCGGCTCGAAGACGAATCGAGCTAGTCACCTCAACAGAGTCGATAAATTACCACCCTCCACTGCACTGGTGGTGCTGCCTTTGGCTTCGTGGCAGAACAGGATCGAGTCAGTGATGCGAGCGATTCATCCGAATCCTTGTAACATTTTTTCCAAATCTGTCCTACGTCAGTCTTGCGCAAAGCTGGTCACAATATGGGACTAGCGTCGTCCAAGACCTCACTGAACACACGCGCCAATTCACGGTCGTTTCTGCTCTTCCCTTTTACCAACTGCCGACGAATATATATCCTTTTTCAAAAAGCTTTTAAAATCCTCTCAAACCGCATACACCAGTCTTAACCTCTGATATATACTATAAAAGTAATCCTGCATATATATAATATTTTAATGAATTTATATAGCTTAGACACACAGGATGAAGCCAAGATGAAGAAGTTCATGAGCCATCCATCAAGATCTTGTTAATTTCTTGTTATGAATCGACGTCGGGTCGACTACCGTCTCGATCTGAATGCCTTTGATAAAAAAAGTGATGCGGGAGAGGGGCTGGAGAGCCGTAAGGTCGCTACCACACGAGCGCCAGATACGTGTATTACGGACGATTGTGGCCGACTGTCAAGATTAATCGCAACCATCAGCCCTACGAAGAAGAAGACCGCTTGCCCTACCCAGAGTCTTTCTCTCTCTCTCTCAATGCTCGCAATCAACACAAAACCTCCATCCATTTTTGTATACTTCCAAAGTGAAAAAAGTAAAAATTCGACGACAATCAGGGCCAAGCTGCTCTGGAAATTATTTAATCTTGATAGAAATGAGAAAGTGAATGAAACATTGTTGGCATATAGTTACAGGTGCATGAATCTTAGAAGGTAAACGTGTATGCATGCTTCTAAGAAATACTGTGTTTTTTTCTTCGAGGGATACGGAGAGGATTCTTAGGCGACACCCTTTTGTTCCGAAGGAGCGCTCTCATCTTTTTTTGGGAAGGCATCGCGCGTTCGGCTCAACATCTGCCACCGAACTTTTCAGAATGCGACGGGTCATTAATACAAAGTAGCGACACGTCGGTCGTCTCGAGCTTCTGGAGCCCCGTGAAATCCTGAGGATCTCGTTATGCGTAACCGAGTACACGGAAGTGGCACAATGCCGGGCGCCCCCGAGGAGAAAGAGAAGGGCGTCCCTTAATCTGACGGCGCACATAAATTCGCGGGAACGAGTCAGTTTTCGCCGGTACAAATCCGTACCGCGTCTAAAGGGTTTCGCCAGATGTTCGATCCAATCGTTTCCTATACACGTAATGTGTAGCGGCAACTTGCCAAAGGAGAACAACTCCAGATATTTATTAAGCCTTTGTTTTGTCCGCTTTCGGACTGCTCGATAAAACCCATTAAAAGACAATGAACCCGATCTTACGACAAATTATATAATGAAAGAAAAATAAATTACTTAAGGCCGCTGTAATTGCTCTGTTATCCCATAAATCCTCTCTGGCCTGGCATAAAACTGTCAAGCTTAGCTTCTTATAGACATGGTGCTTCCCCGTCTGGGAAAGATTAAAGTATAGGTGAGCTAAATTGCTGCTGGAGCAGATGTTTCAATTATGACGTCAAAACTCTAGAGATATCCGTACTCTAGAAAATCGTAGAAAATCCTCTAGCGGTAAAATAGAAGGGGGGCGCGCATAATCGATGAAATATACCTATAACATGGTCGTTCGACGATTGTATTACGAAGGGTGGCAAGCTGATGATAATTCTATGCCTTGGAAAAAATCATTTATATATATACATTCGTAGATTATATATATATATATATATATATACGTATGTATTAAATAGATTAAATACTAGAAAGGGATGAAATTTGTAAATTCGTTGCCTCCCGCACGAGAAAATTCTGTTTTATTAATAATCATGCATATATAGATATGTATCTATAGGCAAAGAAACTAAAGGTCGTATCAGACTACATATTAGCAATGTTGATTTCAAATGGTTCAAATACCGAAGAACAATAAGTTTTTTTCTCTTTTAAAATTAATTGTGAAACGGTACGACACGATTGCTTTGTGGGCATGTAGAAGAGCTGCGTGTGTTAGAGGTTGTGTTGATTATGAAATGTGAGTAATGTTGATTGTAGTGGGGCTTAATCGCTAAGCGAGCTGCATAAAGGAACACACAGTGCGAATGGAAGTCCGGCGCGATGCAGCGTGCCGGGCCAATGTGCGACCGAGTGCCCTTGAATTAAAATGGTAATAGAAATGTAGAATTTGAATTGCGAATGTCATAGCGTGCCACAGCGGCTGAGTCCAGGATGTGTATATGCTAAGCAGCGTCTTGTTTTGAATTTAGAACAGGCGCCATCTTGCCGCCGAGCGGTTTGCTCTTTGCCCCCTTCCAGCGGGTAATTCGTGCCGAAGATCGGCCTGACCAATGGGGATGCATCCAGGAAACCGCGTATACCAGGTAGTAGTACCCACAAGCCTACGTACCTATTTCAGCGGCCGCCAGTACCTGCCTGTATCTTTATTCGTGACAGGCAGTAGCAAACTCATTAACCTTCGTCTGTTTCTATACGACCTTCTTCCGTGCCCTGTAAAATCTACCTCCGGTTTTTCTTCTTTTTCTTCTTCTACTTCTCAGATACACTTTTTCCTTTCTTTTCGTTGCCCGATGTACGTTTTTCCCAGACGATTCCTTCCTTTTACGACATTTCCGAAAACTCTCCTAAAAAAGAAAGTCCTCTGCTTACGAGGAAAAACTATTATCAATATAAATTATAGTATATATGTATATAGGAAGAGCGTTGGTAGAATGATAATACGCAGGATGCTGCCTTTTTTAAACTAGTTTTGGTTTAAATCTATATCTCGTTACCCCAGAGAGTATGGGGATTTTATTAAGGCTACTCTCTAAAATAAATTATTAGGTACAACTAATATTTTGAAGATTTTTTTGTACCTTTGATACTTTGGGTAAAATCACTAGCACGTTTAGGTATCAGGGATTTTTAGGAGGGCTGATGGTCACCAGGGTTGTCGGCAGTAATTAGAGAGAACGCGATACAGTTGAAGCTGGCTGGTGGGTGTTCGTTCGTGAAACTTGTGTTTATTCAGAACAAACAAAACGGACCGAGCATATTTTGAAGGGAGACGATAGAGCTCGAAGAAAAGAACGTAGGAAAAAAAGGACGGAGATTCTATTTCGAATCCCACAGGCACGATTCACCATCCTTCTTTTGTCCCGACCTTTCTCCGCGTCGTATTATCCGCTCACCTAAGTCAACAGGTCCACCTAAGATGCCGGCAGCCGACCTTCTTCTCTTTTCCCTTTTTTCTTTTCTCTTTTTTCCCCGTCGACACCTTGGACTGATCGCTCCTTCCTCATCTTCCGCTAAATCGCGCCAAGCTCCGATCACCCTCGTAACTCTTCAACAGCCTACATCCCTTCATTGCGCTATAATCCTCTGGTAGACATTGCACGTTTCACTTGAATATAGAAAATTCAAGTTTTATTCTTACTATACATGAAATTGATAATAATCACATCGTTGTCTCTTGTAGACAGTATACACTTATCAAACTAGCATAGTAATATATTATCGGTATGTATAATTGAAAGGTATAATAATAAATAAAACCTTGCAGCTATATATAGATTAATAAATCTAACGAAATACTAGCAAGCGTAAGTTGTACGAGTGGAATTACTTTCATCGAGTGTTTCCCATCGCTGTAATGCCGAATTCCACAGGTCACTTGAATTTTTCGGTTAATATCGTGGATGGAAAAAGTGAAAAGCTAGATGTATACGTAGGATACGGCTAATAAAGGTACGTGTTCAATTAGGTCTATGCAGATCCTATAGGTTTTGCAGCTTATTGAAATAATTGTACGATTTCTGTATAGCAAAATTGCAAGAGCGATCGAGATTGAACGATGTCGTAACGCACCGGCACTCCTGGGGCTGTGCGATGTCCAGTTTTAATTACGCTTCGCATGCAGTTTGATGCCGTTGCGTAAGTATAATAACGCGAGGATCGATTTCGTCGGAATATATCGCGGCTCGCTTTGCACGCCAAAGCGTTACGCTTAATGGAAGAAAATTGCATCCATTTTTCTCCGCAATTTCAGCGCATATAACTCCGGAAAAAATATCTGGCTTGTAATCACGATAAATCACCTTCCCAGAGAAGGAACTTAAATTTACTCGAATCTCTTAGAAAATTTTCAAGTACTTTGCACGCGCGGCATAAACTAATCACGATTATTCAATGAATAAAATTGAAATGGAATTAAATAATTTTAACGCTTGGACTTAAAACTATCGAATTAATCCTCTCTACGTCAGTTGATTGACAAATTGGAACTTTTATTCGTACCTGATAAAAACCCCAGGATGATCGTCATTTGAGCAAGAATTAGAAACAAACGTAAATACTCTTCACAGGACCTGAAATTATTCGAATCTACAAAGTCTGAAAGAGAAATTAAATAAGATATAATATTAATTGAATTCTACCATAAAAATAAACAAGTGAATATAAAAATGGAAGAAATATATGAAAGAGTAACGTTTATCCTTACGATAAAGTTTTTTATTGGAAAATTTAGATTGACTGGGTGAAGATAAGTTTGGCACAAATGATGGTTTTTTTGATAGAACTTCCGCATGGATGATGGAAACGTAGCAGGATCGATTTCATGAGTGGAGATGCAACGGAGCCCGCGTGTGTGGAGCGTTGTTCGCGATCAATAGATCCCTGTACCGGCGGATCGGCGATCTGGCGATCTAGCAGCGGGAGATCGTGTAGCGATCGTTCGTTCCGCGATCGCGCACAATACGAATCGTACGTTCCGGGGTCGTACCAGGGGCGATTGTGTCTACGTACGGCACCGGGGAATCCGTGAGAAGTGCTGCCTGCTCGCAACGCTCTTCTGCAAAAGATACTCCCCGAGTCTGATGTATCTCAACATAGACTATAGTTATCGAGAGCTTGGGTGTATTCGAATAAAGATAAAGCTGATTGTAATGTGATTTGCGATATTACGACCCCATGCGTTGAGCAACGATAGCGAATATATAAAATATTTATGTATACACATACACCCAGCATACACGTTACATGCATTGTCCTTGAAATTTTCAAAAGACTCACTCTTTTCTTCCATTCAATTGCTATAAACGCATCCCTCTGCATTGTAATTATGTTTATTCCATCCATACGTTTTAATAGTCACAGTTTTAGCACTGGACCATCACTGATCATCAATCACGCAGAATCTTGCGCGTATTTTGAAAAATGGATAACGAATAAGAATAATATCAGCATATCCGATATGTTTATTGTCACGCACGTATCCTTATACCTGATACTTTGGAGACAGCGTTATTGCTTGGAGAACGTCATAACGCAACAAGGATCGGGCGCAGCAGCTGCTGTTGCCTGTGTACACCATATCAAAAGATTTGCTGATTCAGACCTATGGAACGAAAGGAAGTCTCGTTTCTCAGTTATGAATCGAAGCAACGATCGATCATCGAAGCCGCAGACGTGGAACATGTCTTGAACCATATCTGCCGCGAAAAACACTTTTCAAAAACTTCAGATTACGTCAAGCTTTCATTTTTTTCCATTGCCCGTCACAATCCCTGTTATTCTCTACCGAGCGTGGGAGCTGGTTACTTGAGAGTTCTCCAAAAAAAAAAGCGTTAGAGCTCGCTCGCAGAAATTTTCAATAGTTTCTCAAGACTTTGCTAAATTTTTATAAGCTAGACACGTTTTTTGTGGAATTGCACAAATGCAACCAATGGTTATATCTCTCAGCAGTGGTTTTCCGCCATTATTTTCAACCCTCGGATCAAGTTTCTGAAAGGAAAGAAAACGCGTATAGCAAAACTGCCGCGTATTGTAATATGATGGCAATCCATTTCCTGCGAGATTTTTCAATACGCTTGTTTCACGATACGAGATCTGCTTGACGACACGTTTCGTAATGATATATCGTCTGTTTATTTATTTTGGCCCGCTGTTGTCAAGCAGGAATCGATACCGAGGTGTCGATCGCTATCTTAATTTTGTATTGTGACCGAGCAAACGGCTCGGTCTCGAGGCATTCAGTTTCAGGCCGATATACCGAATAGATGTACCCAGTTCTGCACAACGCTGGACCTGTACTCTCTTTGAGCACTTACAGTCACAATAAAGAGAACCCTTGTACGTTGACATAATGGCGACGAAACACGATGTTTATGGTACACCTTTTACCGGCTTGCAAACTACGTATTCGTCGCTTGTCGCAGTGAGAATCAAGCAATCAAGCCTACCTTGTGTTAATCTAAATTGTGTGCAGCTATAGCGTTGCAGGCAGGCCACATTTATACAAAGTGTATATATACGCATGTGGTACAGCAACGAACTATAAGCCACTAATAAACCGTAACGGGAATAACGATTGAGGAATGGTTTACATTACGTTCGTCTCTTCGTCTATAGATATTATGCGAACAAATGTTGAGATTAGAGTGTTTGAGAAAGAGAGGCGTGAAACGTGATAATATATAAATCAGTGCAGAGAGTATACGAGTGCGGTGTTTTGAGAAAGGGAAATACGGGATAAACGTAAAGTCGATAATTTACGCATCTAGGCTGGTATCTCGATGGAAATCTGCGGCGTTAGTCGGTCGAAACTCCCAATACGAGAGAGGGCAGGTACCACACTGACTGTCCACTGGTACAGATGCGTCACGATTAAAGCCGTAGGCGGGTCGAACGATCAGATTAATGACGTCATAAACCCAATAAAATATCACCCAGGACCTCAACAATGCGGGCGAATACTCCTGGGGAATAGAGAACGGCTCTCGCGCGACTATCTTTCTTCTTTCTCCTTTTCATCTCATTTCTCCCATCCCTCTATTTTTCTTTCATTTTTGGCTGATGGATGATGCAAATAACTGTGCCTCGTCCTGACGCAACCATCCAGCCCGGTCACGGAGTTGTTTTCTCAGCAGGTGGCTCCAGCTACGGTGGCAAGTTCCACCGAAGAAGAAGAAGAAGCAGACTTACGAAAAAAGTGAGCTACTATACACCCACGTAGAAAAGTCACTTGGCCGAGGTCGAGTTCAGGCTGCTTTTTTTCCTTTTTTCTTTGGATCGGCCAATAAAAACGAGAGTCGGTCGACGAGGGTAGACCCACGCTTACTACGTGATTTTTTGACCGATCTGTTCTAACTGTCCGTCTTGCTGGAATTTGCCTAGCGAAATTCCAGGTAACAGTAAAAAATGACGATTGTAGACTTTTGTTTTCAATCGACATGAAGGGCTCACGGGACAACGTAACACGAAATTAAATGTCAGAAGAACACTTTGCGAACAGAGACAATAGAACGTTGGCTACGTCATAAAGTTTTACGTTATTCTTATCTGTCGTATAAGTGTGAGTGCACCTTTTAGGATGTTAAAGATAATCCAGTGGCACCTGCGCGAGGCTTGAAAAACTGATTGGGGGTTGTTCCATTTGGCAGAAGCAATGAGAGCTTGTCCATCAGGGTGGAAGGTTGTCGTGAGTAGCGCAAAGAGGGGGTCGCAGTACTCGCGCGTTTGGCGTACGATCGCGGGTCGTCGAGGTCGGATATATCGATATCTTGAATCGACAGTCAAATAGACGGACGATGTCTCTCGTCGTGCTCATCAAGAAGCGACAGGATGCTGGCTGCTGCGTCATTCGCACCGAGACACGGGATGTCTGTCTGCCCGGCTGCTTCCCTGTCTCGTACCTTCTTTTGTTTTTGGCGCCAAGATCGAGTTCCTTCTCGCAACGACCCATGAAAATCCATCCACTCCTTCCACAGCATCCTTGCTGTTATTGGCTTTAGCGGCTATAGCTCTTCTGATAGGACTAATTTGCCAGTTTTTTTTTTTTTTTTATTGTTTTGCTAGCTCGTCACATTTAAGAAAAACTTTAATGAGCTACGACTACTATTTTCCTGATTTACCGTTACAAGGTATTTTTTTTATTTCTTTATGTTTTCCACCGCGCTTTTTACAGTCACCGATCGAAGGATGCGTTTTCTCCAATCACCCAAAACAAAAATAAAGCGTTCCGTAGGACGTGCTTGTGTTTATTTTTATATTTTTAATGTCTCACGCTTTTCGTCGGGGTGCGGCAAATTACGGCCAGGAGCCATAAACGGACACGCGGTGCAATTGGTTTTTCCTTTTTTTTTTTAAGGTTTATTGGTATAGTATCGACATAAAGGGAGCATGGCAGTAGTCCCTTTTTTTAGTTTTATTTGAGGTAAAAAAGGGGAAGCAGATTATATCGAAAGGCCCGAGTTTTCGAGTCAGGTTAATGCAGTTCGGGTCAGTCCAGGGACCCAGATACAGAGCCACGAATTTTTTCCGAGATGCTGTGGGGGCATATAAAAAAATAAAAGTGGTTGAAAAAAATCTGTAACACTTTACGAGGTAGAACTTTAGGATTCGGGACTAGGGGCCGAATACATTAATACCGTCTCACACGGTGGACAAGCGGCATTCGGACCCCTCTCGACCTTAATAGCGCTGAAAAACGCTTCAGTCCGAAGGTGCGATTCCAGGTATTCGACGATGGGGTCCTTGAAAAACCCGTCTGGTCCCTAGTGACAATCGAATCGATTATGAACCATTCACGCTGCCCATTTTTCTTCTTTGTTTGTAGCATTGATAATAAGTTTAGGACTAGTTCGGTAAAGAACGATCATAAAGTTGTTAAAAGTCATTCAAATCGATTTCAATAAGTTGATTAGAATTATGAACTACCGATTATTGGTAAAAATTGATTAATATTGTAATAGAATTGGATAATATCTCTTTAAAACTATATATTAACATTGATGACCATAACAATTGAGTGGGTGGAAAAATGGTGAAAAGTTTGCAAAGGTCGTGTTGGCTCGAAATGGTCAGTTCGGAGTATATTTACGGTAAGCAGCTAGGGTATTGTAGATTTTCTTTTTACTCGCGTTAAATGTGCTAACTGCAAAGCGCGTTCCTCCCTCTTAGTAATCGGCGTTTTATGGGCTCGCTTTTACTGGCCACTCGTCAGGTGTGTGCACAAGGGCCACCTTGGTAATCTTCTTTCTTAGGGCGCATGGCACCTCTTCCTTGGACCAATGTCCACCGAATTTTTTTTCCTGCCTCGCTTATTTTTTTCCTTCAATAATCCGTACCCCGCTGTATTGTATTTTCGCTGGATATAGATGATCGTAAGTCGATTGTGGGATAGTCGTAAAATCTCTGTATTTTCCAAACAATTTCGGGGATGACGCGAGACGTAAATATTTCAAGGGTCCTGGCAGATTCTAACGGTGTTTTAGACTTTTTGGCAACGGTAAACCAACTTTCTTCTACTCTCGCCTCACCTATCTCCGTCATGCTTTCCTTCTTTACGACGATGCTCCTACGGCTTTTGCATTTTTATGGACAGTGCACCGATTTCGAGGACCAAAACTATCCAGAGTTCTTTCCGCTACAAAAAATGTGGGTCAAGTCATAAATATACCAAACTTTGCAGAAGGGTTTTTTCCACGAGAGGATGACATGTCTATCTCAGTACCGTTACTTTTCGAACGAAATTTTCATCCAATCGTTTGAAATTTGTATCAAAAACTTGTTCTACATTTTTATTATAGACTCGTAGATGACTGATTAACAATGTAAAATTCCCAAGTCGAAACATATAGATAGGAGAATCGTAGGAGTAATTTGATTGATGTTAAGTGGATGTAGGGCGGCCAAAGAGCTTTTTAGCCTGCGTTATTGGGTTGGTTGGATGAGGTCCGCATCGCGTTAGGCCAAGGAAGCATCGGGGAAAGTATATAAAGTGGAGCGAACTGGCACTCGTGTCAGTCTTTAAGGCGTATCGTTGCGTGAAACCAACTCATCGCTTCACAACGAAAGCCTAACGACGGTATTGAGCGCGCGCCCGTTTGCCCACGTGACATGCAAAATTCACCCTCTTGGGACGAAGCTGCTCGGAGCGGTGGAAGAGAGGAGGAAGGGAGCTTCGCTAGGGAATGACTCGACCCTGATTGGGCCTGGTCAGACCCAGCCATGCCCCACCTCTCTCTCTCTCTCTCTCTCTCTCTTTCCTCGCTACAAAAAGATCACGGCGGGTTAAATCAACCAACAAAACGAACGTTTACGCGCGTTTTGCATAAGCGCTTAGTCACGCTATTCTTCCTCCCCCTTTTCTCTCTTCAACTCTCGGTCAGCCCCAAACGTGCTTTGTCCAGCCAAGCCTGAACTGATCTAGAACGATTTCAGTCTTGGAACGTAAGGGGTGCAACTAAATTTCACATCGTTGGAATGTGGCGGTCTCCCCCCTCCCCCAGCTTCCTCCCCCTTCTCCACAGTTTCTCCGTTTCCAACGATGTATATCTTTCAAAGCTAAAAAAGCCAGTACGACGTCTCTCCGTCATCTCGAGGATCGTAAATCGTATAAACTGTAGCTGACGGTAGGTCAGGACTCGATTATGGCATTTTCGAGCATAATGCTGACGAGGTAGGATTCAAACTTTCGCTTTCAAAATGCCTTCTGCAACGACTTAATAATCTAATTACTCGGTGAGGCTCGCTTATTCTCGACACGCGAGTGCTAAAATTACCATATCTCAAATAGATATTGCTAATATATATAGCAGGGTATGTCATTTAGAGTAGAGTTAAGAGTACTGCGTTCACCGTTTAAATTTTCCTGAATTATATGGCTGCACAGTGTTACTTTTGAATTTACGAGACGCTGCTATATCTAACTGCAATAATAAGAATCAGAACGAAGCTGTTGCGTGAATTTCTTAGTAGTTATACGCTCCCCCCTAAATCTACAATATCTCATTTCTCTTTCGTCGTAGAATTTGTCATGTTGAGAAACATTGTAGTCATGAAATGAGAGTGCGAGCGATTGTTCTTATATTTAGTTTCTTGATTGAAATAGAAGATAGACACGTGTGAAGGAAGGATGAAGAACTGCAAGTGTGTACAGTGTGGTCTTCGGTTTCGCTATACCGTTGGTAATCGCTCATTCGAGATCACGGTATATCACGGATCATATAGAATGCCTTCTGCCGGTTGAATTATTGACCAGCCGAGCCTGGCTAAAACGCGTAAGCACGATCTGTCCATCTGGCTATACTAATTCCGTTTGCGGCAATGATGAATCCAATCATAATTTAGTTACATCTTATTAGACTCCTACCGCGCCGGCTCACCGTGAGATCGCCAGGTATACACCGCGTCCTTAATTCACGAAATGCATATCGCTTTGTCTCTCTCGCTTTCAACTACCCCTTTGCCTGTCAGACTCAATATATTCAAGAAATCATGTAAGCGTGCTGATGCTTCTGATCGAAATTCAGGTAAAAATGCACAACGAATTCTGTATTTCTTGCTGTAAAATAAAAGCTCTATCTCTTTTCCTCTCTTGCGCGATCGTTTATTATTTTGCAGTTTCTATTACATTATTTGTATACGGTAATTGTGTAATAAGTTGAACAACTTTTTAATTATATTTTACGTTTCATCCTCGTAGTCTCTGAACATTTTTTATTTCGTGTTTAATCTGAATTTAATTAGGGACACCAACCGATTTTGGCGTTTACATGCACTATGGTTGCGTGTGCCTGGCAGATTCTGACTTGGACCACCTGGTATAGCAATAATCGCCATATGCTGTGGAGGAACTGTTTATATCATACGAACCTGTCGTCGTGTCTGCATACTACTAATTGTAAAATTTTCTTGTACCTGCATGCTGTATCCTTAGTCTTCACCGTTGCTCCTTTCACCTTCACCTTCGCCATCAAACAGCGGCCTCTATTATTCAGTCGAATCAACGAGTCATTTTTAAATGCTGTTTGATAATAAATTGAAAAGATAATATACCTTTTGCGATAGCAAATCAATTGATATCGTTATATAAATTATAAATAAATTCTTAATGAGAAAAATGTAGTTTATTCCATAATGTTTTTAAGTATAGAAGTTAAGGCGATAGTGGCTCATATTCATTGAAAGGGAAGGCAGAAGATACTTGAATGTTCATTATTCGTGCTGGCTGAACAATCCTCGACAACCATACCTGAGTCATCGGATTTACGTTTCACGTCGCCACATTTCGTAGTTCTCACGCTGGTTTTAACGAAGGAATGCTAAAAAGTCGTTCCTCATTAAACGAACTGGAACGGAATTCCGGAACGGTACTGGGAATACCGATCGCGCGTATGTTAACTAGAAGTAATACGGATTGTGCATCGTGAGTTTTCACGTGCCTCCAGCAAACACGCATACACATGCATAAATAAAGTTAGTGCAAGTGTGCTTAGGGCATAAAATGCCAACTTCGGACGTGTCTACGAGGTAACTCGATGGTCAGCAGCATACGTCTTCGTTACGGTCAATTAGTACCGCTCTTGGCTTTCGTTTTTTTTTTACCAGTAATTTACCCCGATCCCCACTGGCACAAATTTTCCTCAATATAATTTTGACAAATTGCTTCACCTGCTCGTTTTGTTCAAGCTAATTATGAAATCCACAAGCAAGTGTAAGTGCTACGTTTTAACGTTTACATTATATCTTTTTAATTGTGAAGTTACTTCAATGTGTAAGTAATTAAAGCACATTATGTACAAAACTACTTACATAAAGTTTAAGAGTATGCGTATAATTTTGTGGTATATACTAGCTTGTCTGTTTCTGTGTTATGGTCAATCAGCACTTTTTACCTAAATTATTTATTTACCAGTAAACCCAATTGGTTTATTTCACTCCAACTGGCACCTATTCCTGCTAGGTGCAGTTTCTACAGATTACTTCCTTGAACGATACCGCTGACAAAGGATTAATCACTACGGGAAGCTGGAGAACCTGTTGAGCGAACAATACGAGCTGGAGAAACTGTATGCTTGAGCACGTTCCTATTATCAAACTTGTCCAATAACTAAGTAAAGAATGTGCTAACATTACTTGAAAAATTTCGTGATTTATATCGTTGACTTCGAACATTTTCTTATTTCCAAGGAAAGGAACAATTGCTCGCATAAACCATTTCAATATTTTTTATCGTTAACTTTGATGTACTAACAATCAACTATTGCTATAAGTATACTCATGGGAACTATGAATGTAAGATTAAATAAAAGTTTTCAAGTGTAGCTGATAAAATATAAAGTCAATCTGCAAAAGTCGATGAATCCATTGATTAATGAACAAAAGTTTTTGGCTAATTCACCACTTTCAACTTTAATATATATATATATATATATATATATATATATATATATATATAAAGAAATTTTTATAATAACCATTATATTTTGAAAATAGTCCCTATGTATCAAGTTTTATACGAAAGTTGATTAAATCGTGGGTCAAATTTATGATTCATGAAAATTTTGAGAAATTGGATTGAGTGAGTCTTGCAACATATATAACGCCTCCTGTTGCGTAATGAGAAATTAAAAAACCAAAGAGAATACCACAATTTGGTGAATTTTAACGAGTAAATAGGAACGAAGCAGTGTTGTTAATGCAGATAACAGTATATACGCATAATGGACAGGGAGAGACGCGGGGAGGGGAATAAATACTAGGAGCTCGTGCCAGTACAGGAGATATTTGTGTAATACGAGTATAGCAGCTCATTTAGCGGTTGAGATCACGGTGAGAATTCAACGTAGTGATTAAGTGTTTGTCTGTGTGCTGCCACTATAACACTATAAGACAGAAAGACCGACGCGACGCGAACACAGAGGTTTTACGTGGATAACTCTCAGCTGGCGCAACAGCAGCCGCATAAAAGCAAGGAGAACGTCCAGAGAAACGGAGATTTACATCTTGGTGCATTTGCTTCTCAAATTATTTCGAAGAATCAGGAAATCATTAGGCACGAGGAGCGCGCGGCTGGCTCGATTATCGCAATTTGCGATATTCGTCGAATAACTCGAACGTATCGAGGTAGCAAAGCGCCCGCGAGTAAATTACGAACGTTCATTACAGTTTGATTGGAACGGGGCGCGTCTTTGGTGCTACCTGCAGCAGACGCTTCAATTCCTCGACCCCTGAACTGGCCTTGTGCCTGATTTACAGTCTCCGGCAATTCTCCGCCAATCACTTTCAGCGTAACAAGGAATACCTTCTGGAGAAAGAGAGATGCTTAACAATAAATGAAGCTTCTGCATTACAATTTTTCGATCAGAATTTTTCCTCTAACATATAACGAATGCAAGCCTGAAACGTGCCTATACCTTATAACGTAACAAAGAAACAGAATCTCCAATCCAATAATAATCTGAGAATCTTATAAATCATACTCTTCTATATACAGTATAGCAAAATCAAGCTCCCAATTGATTTTATTAACTTGTAGTCCTTGAATTTTTCTAAAGATGAAAGCTGTAGAAGCAACTTATTCGTGATAGTCTTGGATCTATATAATAATGAGACTTTTTTCTGGATCGATTGGCCTGTCGTAAATAATATTTGTATCTACATTGAAGAAGCTGGTGGAGGAGGGGGGGGGGGAGTTATTACGCTGTTTTCAAACGGAGAAAGGGATGATGTGGGGAGTAAAAGAACGAAAGAACTCAAGTATAAAGGAGGGGGGGGGGGGGGGGGAGGGTGGAGAGTGCAAACAGGTATGGGAGGATCTTGGCGAATCTGTTTTATTTTTTTCAGAAGCTGATTGAGATCGCTGGAGATCATTTACCGGTCGACTTACTCCGTGAGCCTGGACTAATCAGATCAATCAGAGAAAACGATTGCGAGATGAGTTCGGCATCATTATACGTGGATGCTACGTTGAATGGATCGCGAAACTAACTCTGATGGGTCCCCCGGGTCCTCGTGACCGCAGATCGAATTGCGGAATCGATTTCAGGCCCGTATTTCCGCTCCCTTAAATTCAAGTAATTTTCCCCACTCGTGATTTAACTCGCTGCAAGAAGTAGTTTTTACGAAGACATTGAGACACGATGAACCGAGCGAAATAATTATGAGAAATTATGTAATAATTCAACTCTCCTTAAAATAACGGAGATGGAACAAGACATGAAATCAAGCAATCCAAACATTTAAAGAAAGGAAAACATGTATACAAAAGAAACAGTAAGTTTGTTAAAAGAAGGAACAAAAGTGAGTGATGAGTTTTGCTTCAGTACAGACGTGTAGGGAAGAAAAAAGATGAGTTATAATGGCGTTATAATGGACTATCTAAAATCAATCTTACCGAGTAGAATGTTTATTGTAATCAGGAAAATGTGTCCATTACTAACGGCTTTTGAAGGAAAGACCACACAAAAGTTTGAGCACGAAGAAAATTATTCGGCACCCTTATGCATGTATATAATTATGTGCAACTATTCTGTTCTATTCGTACATCTTTACTTTTTACCAAGAATTCCTTCCTGTTATTGGGCTTGCAAAATATTACATATTATATGTATAATATATATAGTTATAAAAGTGATCTAAAATGTGTAAAATTATATTCAACCACTCTTTAAATCTGATACTAACAATAACTCTGCAGTAAGAAATTACAAATGTTAAATGCACAATGTTATTACATTACACAAGCGAACAAAATATGATATAGAGTTATGCTAAAATTAGAAATGAACCATTTCAAACCATCAAATTTTTATTTGAAAAACTTAAATTAATCTTATACAATTATAATTGTTTTATTCCCTTGTGGAAAATTGAACGATATAGTATTAGTATTTAAAAACTAAGTCTTCATTTCTCGTTTCCCACAATTAATCATCGCTTGGTACAAAACTATTAGTCAGCTGATTAACTTGGATGGAGTTGGGGGATAGTGTCAGACTTTCGCTCTGTAAATTAGCTCGTTCTGCAGTGCAAGTAGTTATGTCTTAAAGTATGTTCGATTTCTACAAACCACTTGATGCGGGAGTGGTTTTTTAAAATTGTTCATTTTATAAACAACTTCTGCATTACGCACGATAATAAAAATACTTGCTCTCTGATTGAAACAGTTAATAGTATATTCATCTCAGCATCGGTTTTATAAACATCAGTAAGGTATTAAATCTATTAATAATAAATTTTTTATAGTGTATTACACGTGTAATTCAAAAGAACATAATCTAACATGTAAGAATTAATCCACCGGATATTGGGTTTTGTCCGATTTTTTCATTCGACTATATCATTTGTCCTAATTCTCCATCGAATGACTTTAATGGTGGGGTTTGGAAATGTTGCATCGGTAAGACTGCCGAAACTCATTCGTAGAAAAAAGATGATTCGAGTATCCGCTTAAAAACGACTGAAACGATGAATGGGGCGGACCCAACATTAGAAAGAGGCTAGTGTGTCTTAAGAGAGTGTGTGTTGGGAATTAGAGTGAGATTCTGGGACGAATCTAGTACGCAAGAGCAGAACCTGTAATTATATCTGTAAAGCCACGTGGCACTTGACTATATAGTTTCAATGTAGGTGCGCACGTACACATGCACACTCACTCAAGCCTACGCGATCGACGAACATTGTGAGACGAGACGAGTTCGTAACGTCTCTCAACGTCTTCTCGTTCCCTTAAAATATTTCATTGCCCGTCCTATCCACCACTCAAGCAGAATCATAATCTTCTTTCACTCCATTATTTCCGGTTGAACATACGCAATGTGGTGCTCTCATAGATTTCGCTTTTTATACCAGCTAACGCTACTTTAGAAAGTAATAATGTAAGGCATCGTATATTACTTATAACATACACTTTACGTCATATATATTACCATTCTTTCTTCCTGAACCATATTTCTGCTAGGAACTTGACATGATTCTTTCGTCACGGCTTTCTCGTCGATCCGAATGAATCGTTGACGAGAAGAAATGTGTATCTGCCGGAATAAAAGTCATCCGCTTTTGCGTTAAAGCGACAAACGTTTTGACTCCAGCACAATGGACCCATTTCGCCAGGACTTTCACACGAGACCCTTCGTCGCTCTTGTGGGCGTGGTCGAATCACGCAGGTAGGTCCTTTCTACCATTAGGACGCGTATATCCTTCGTGAAACCTTTCTCTAATTCCACGATTATCCATATCGTTTGCTTTTCCGTCCCTCTATCAGTAATCGTATCACAACATCCCAAACTAGTTTTCTCATATATTCTTATACTTTTTCTTACCGAGATACAATTAGTCTGCAATAAAGAAAACTGAAAATAATTTGAAAATAAAACTACCAATTTGCAAAAGTAAAGTTTCTCTCCTATAGCATTGAAATATTACTTCTCTAAAATATAACTAGAATGTGTACGATACTAATTATTGCTCGTAATAGTAAATTATAACAGTTCACTATGAGTTATAGTTTTGTGTTTAATATACTTAGTAAGCCAAGCACTGACGATTATTACCACAGTAAAGATTACCGATTAGCCTTGGTGCTTTATTTTATGATTTTCTCTTCCAAATATATATATAATATTTGTATACACGTGTGAGTCGAGTTGCAGAAACCGATAGAATTTATTTTATTGGTCCAACAACAAACGAGTCAAGGTTTCACAGTATATTGATAAAAAGCGAGCAGGTATAGATATAAAAGGATCAAAAAGTGAAGGTTTAGCCGTCAGGGTTCGAATTTTAACGGCAGATTGGAAAAGGCTTTTAGTTGGAAGCGCCAACGGGCCAAGCAGTTGGCGGGCAGGGCTCCTTTTGATTGATCGGCCAATATATAGCCTGTTCACCCCCCGCGGCTCGCACGCATTACCAATTGCGACGTGGAAAAATTGCCGGATTGAGATGCACTCATTAATTATTCTCGCATACCTCGTCCCGTAATCTTTAGTCAGGCTTAACTATCGTAACCCCTAACAGCACTGATGGTTCACGCTTTGAGAACTGCTCGGGTTTTACATCGTCCAAACTAATTCTTCACTCGTCCATACTCTATACTTAAACCATACACATTAAAACAGATATATATATATATATATATCCTCGGCAGAAACTACTTCGGAAGTTTCTATAACAGAGTACTTGTCGATTTGGCTATCTTAACCTCAATGACTGCAACAGTTCATGTCTCGAAATATATTTTTGTATAATTCAAACTGTATCTTTAATTTGCAATTATTTAAACTTATATTTATACATTTAGTTCGAATATCTAGAAGCAAGATTTTTTCTTGCACAATCCACTTTGAAAGCTTCTATTATCTCATACTGCTACGATTTAGCTATTATTTAACCTGAGTGGCATTAAGCTTTAACTCTTCCACAGCTGATCCATTTTTTTATCGTTCTAATTAATTCGTTCAACCGTTCAAACTTTACATCTGAATTAGGTATGCTCGAAGCAGAAATTTCTTCGACACAAACCACTTTGAAAGCTCCTACCATCTCGTGTACCTTTATGCAGATTTGTGTTAAACATCTGTTACCGCTCAGCCAATAAAGTAAGCGCGCTCAGTTGAAATATGTTACTGCGTCTCCCTTGGGAATTCGAGCCTTATGAAACGTTCCTTATTTTGGCAGACGTTTTCTGCGATCGATAAATTTCATCCGCTACATTATCAGATTATAAGTACGATCTGCATAATTTGTTTAATATTGGTATAAAATAGTTTGTCGCTGCATGAAGACTACGAGGGAGTGTGTGTAAGAGGGGGTGGGAGAGATTAAATCAAGGATAAACTGCGCGCTAAATCGTCTTCAGGGGGCCTTTTTAATTCGAGAGGCGCGCATGCATTTACGGCGGACCTATCGGATTAGAAAGGGTATAGTGTGAGGCAAGAAAGAACACTATATTCGTTTATCAAGGAACCGAGTCAGTAAGGTTTGCTCCTGGATTCAAACTGTGTATATATGTAAACGCGGATAGTTTTATGGTAACCCTCTGGCACGCTGTAATACGTTCGAGCGAAAAATAACCTTAGGATGATAAAAATGACTGTAGAGGAGGGGATGGTGGAAGAAAGAAGAAACGATATGGATGAAAAGGGATGGGAGGAAAGTGGTTTTACACGGAAAATATTCGAAAGTAAAATAATAGAGGAGGAAAAGGATTTTTTTATATAGAAAGTGAATGAAATTTTGTAGATCAGTCAAGCGTATGTAAAATATTAAGGGCTATTTAAGAAAAAGTGCGTAGAGATTATAGAAAAAAGAGAGATATAGGAGAGGGTAATAAGATGCTTGAATAATGAAAGGGTTGTTGGGACGTAAGAGAAAAGGGGAGGGAAAAGAGGGAGGAGGGAGAAAGAAGACATGGTCTTAATATCGTTTGATTTATCTTGGCGGGGTCACGACGTTTTGCCCTCCTCCGTTGCAAAACCGCAATGCATGGGCGGGCCAATAAGTTTTTAAATAACCATAACTCCTGATTTTATAGCCGAAACAGCGCGCGATCCACACAAACGCGGACCAATCTTAGCGAAGTGTAGTGAACTGTTTGTTTGCTCTGCCAGCGAGTCGCCAAGAAACTCAACTATACGCGTTACATCAGTTGTATTACATTTTTCTTCTGTAAAAATTTGTCAATCATGAAAATCCGTATTTCCAAGTGAGATCAATCAAGACGAAAATTGTGTTTTGACAATTTATCTTTACGATCTATATATAAATTATTGTTAATTGTCATGCAAAGATACTCTGAACTATGGTGATTTTTAACGTGCTACGGTACTATAAAAACGTATTAAAAGTTTACTATATCGAATGGTAAAGGTTTCGTATGGGAATGAATGAAATACGAGGGAGCGTATAGCGAGTGGGTTATGTTTGATTAAAAGTCGACCAGTTCGGTATGAAACGAAGCAAGCGTGGCTTGTGTGTATTCCAATGATAAATCGGTTGTTCCCCGAAGGACACCTCGATGTTGAGGCTGAAGTGATAAATTCACAGGTATACAGTTTACGGGTGCGTGGGCACGGAATCTGAGTAAGCTCGCGCGCACGCCGTTAATAAATAACCGAAGAGGAAAGTTTGACCGGAAGACAATGAGATAGCAGCAAGTCGACCTGTTCGCCATTATGGAATGGAAGCTAGAACAGCCGTTCCCGAGTACGTTCGAGCTCGAGCTCGAGCTCTCCAACATCTCTGCAAGTAACCAATATATATACTCGCGTCGTGTATTTGGTGGTGCGGCAATTCCTACATAGATCTAGCGGAATTTCTAGCTACCAGCCATTGTTCTATTCTGCCTGATGGACGACACTAGTTTATCCTACTAGGCTCTTCTCCAACTTCTCTTTATCCCTTCTTTAATATTAACCGCTCCACTTTTTTCACCATTTTTTCTTTTTCTGCCTTATTCGAGGGGACCCATTCGGAGGCCGAAGAAAAATGTCAAATATTCAATCATATTGTATTCAATGTTGCTCGATTCAGTTTTAACGAATTACTGCTAGAGTGCAACTAGAAGGGAGATTGAATATATAATACGCTGTAATGGTGTGAAAGCTTGATTGGGGAGAGAGTCGCGGACAATGAATCGTGAATACTGTTGCGAATTCAGTGAAGGAGTTGCTACCGCAATCGAGTGGGTGTGTTTGAACCGTAGGTACACGTGTGCAGTTGGCTCGAGAAGGTATAGAGGAAGGGCAACAACGGAGATCCTGTCCAAGCGTTATCGGTGATGGACTTAAGCGCACGGATATGGCATCCAATGAGTTTAAATCATGCCGACTGAGAGTGTGCGAGGGTCTTTTGAAGCTGAAACAGCTAAATAATAGGAGTAGGAAGGCAGCGGAAAGGTATCTGGAATGGCGCGGGTAGATGCGTTCCGAATTCCTCAAGTTCGATTTGCCACGAGGCGATCCAGAGATGGGATATTGCGCACAGCTTGTAATATAGTGTCGAGTGGCAAAAAACTTTACGACCACCGTGCCATGAGAAAACTACCGATATATGGTTCAGTGTTTTCATTGGCGATTCTCAACGGAAGTATCTTTTTATTCTCATCGCGCGGAGAGTTTTGGTAACTCATGCCGGGGTAGTTTCCTTCCGTTAATCCTAACAAATCGAATTCAACCGTCGTCGTGTCGCGTCTTTCACGTAAGAAGGCGAGATTGGACGGAGAGGGGAATGGTAGAGAAAAAGAGCAAAAGATGTGGAGTGAGAGAGGAGGGGAGGGGGGGGGGGGTAGATCTGACGTTGGTCTCCGTAGGAATAATAAAGCGAGAGAGCGCCAGGTGCCCGGTTGGCACAAGAAGAAGGCGTCCAAAAGCAGTGCGTGTCATTAGAGACCGTGAAAGACTTGACAAATGACAGTCTGTCTGATGGTGAATGCGCCATAGGCGCCCCCTATCGCTGCCACTCGTTTGTTTGCGGTCGCACACGTACGCAAACACACTTGGGACTTGGTATACTCACACGTATCGAGCGAGCGAACCGCACCGATGCAACACCGCCGTAGCGAAGCACTACCGTCTCGCTCGGACTCTTCGTGGTCTACACCGCTGGGAGAATCTCATTCGGCACGGATCCTCGGGGATGTTTTGACGGCCGTTTGACGAGCGATTGTCCTTTGGACTCTTGTGGCCCTTCGAGTACCTCCGCGTGCCGCGCGTTTTTTCTTCTCTTCCCGTCGCGCCGTTGCTTGCTTTCTCTCCCCGAGCATCCTCGATTATTCAAACCTATGCCTCACGATCCGCCATCCACGTAAATCGTTTTTCTCACGCAGCCAGGATTCTCGATAATTCGACCGGTCCGATCGAGTCGATAAGAAAATATAAAGATGAGTTTTTTTTTCGTCAAAAGTTTGTACTATTTTTCAACGAGGAAATATATACAGCAGGATTGCAAAAATTCTTCCAATGGGTTATCTAATCTTGGCCGGAACGGTAGCTTGCACGAAGAAGCCGGTAGCGATGCCGGTGGCCGCCACTCATCTGGGAGCCTCTTACACGCGCGACGGCTTCACGACGTTCGAGGAAGAATCCCGACCACACAGGAGTCTCGTGCGATTTATTCCATTGAAAGTACACATTCGCGAAAGGACACCCGTACAAGCGTCCTTTGTCTCCTTTGAATCTATATAAGAGTCGACTGAGCAAAGCTACGAAGCTCTCGCGATAACGCGTCATGCCACTGTTGCTTGTTAAAATTTCAGCTCGCGTATTTCGCTGGTACATGTTAACACGAATTGACACTAATCGTTCACGTTTTCGCCATAAGATCTGATTCATCGGCAGTGTCGCTTCTTTATGGCATTGTTCCACCTTCGGCTGGATCGCTATCTCCAACTATCTAGCCTGTCCCTCCGGCCGGCGTTGCTCCAGCTCGCGAACATGCAGTATCCCTTGTCTCTCTTTCTCTTTGGGAAACGCTAGTCGCTCGTTGCTAGCCGCTCAGTTGCTCCGTCAATGCACAGCAGGTCGAAAAACGTTTAAGATTCAGCCTCGATAAAATCGTCTCACTTTCCTTTTCACTGTCAATTTTCCTTTTTTCTCCGAACTATCTGTAATGCTTTTACATTCCATTCCAATTTCTATTTTTAAGAATTGTATACATTTCTCTCGCTCCTTTACAAAATAGAGTCTGAAGAAAGGGAAAGAAACTGATGTTTCCCAAAATTATGCAGATGATGTTTTCGTGGATTTAGATAGCGTTACAGAAAACTGTAGGGTCTCCTCGGGGATGCTATTCAGTGTCTTATTTAGGACTATGAAGAAAAAATTGCGCAGCATCAATGAAATCGCTTTAAGGCAGACGCGTGGCTGGTACGCGAGCACGACCGGCCGAGGCTTGCACGCCACGCAAATACGTGACGGCAGTAAAGTAAGGAGCTGCTGCCGACTGCAGTGTGGCCACGAGGCAGCGCGGAAATACTTGAGATCGAGGAACGATAGGCGCACGACGTCCTTCTTCTCCCCCCCCCCTACTCTCCCCCCGCCGCTCCTCTTCATTTCCTTCCTTTTTCTTATCCTTTCTTATTCGGTCTCTTCGTTATTCGAGAGGTGCGAACTGATGGGACTGTTTTTACGAGAGGAGGAGGTTGTGTTACGCGAAGACCCAACCCCTTTAAGGGCCTTCTCTCGCAAGGTACACTATTATCTTGAGGTCACGTCCTTCCCGCGTGTACAAGATTTGTGATTATGAGCCGAACTATAATAAGAGAACGGTAATGGCGCGATTCCGCAACAAGCAAAAGGTGTCGCTGAAGGAAAGTTTGTGCTCAATGTAGAGGGCAGCACTGTCGTGAAGGAGGCTGAGCTGAGACACGGGTTTAAGCGAGTAGATGCCTATCGTTGAGGAATGCTCAGCGCTCGCCCAACTCGAACCAACTGCTACACTTATCTATCCCGCCGTATGACATACTTTACCGTTCAGCCCCCTGTCCTTCTATCCCCCTCTTTCTCTCTCACACACACACACAAACAAAGTCTCTCTTCTTCCATACGGTCCCGATAATCCTTAATTGGGCCTAACAAGCCTCGACCTTCTCCCCCCATTAACGACCATCGGATTTTTCCGTATTTCAACGAGTAACGGTTATGATTGCGGCTAGTCGATTTATTCAATGCGGCAGTTGAAGCGTTAAAGATTAACGCTTCGTATCCGGGATGCTTTTAATCGTAAATAAGTTGCGTGTTGCGAGGAATCGCTTTTGCTTATCGATCTTAATCGATTGTCGATCAGGCGCTATCCATCTTTGCCGTGACGAGATCCTCAGAGTCAACACGTGGCGTGGCTTCTCTGCACAGGTAATATTCAGTTGAAAACGCTTAAAGATCATCGCAACCTGCGGGAACGCATGCACGGAGACGTAGAGTACACAGTGTCATCCATCTATCCCGGGACTGAATGGAATGACGCGAGAACGCATTAAATTCTACTTATCGCTTTAACGCGCCAGATACTTATTCACTAGCCTACAGAAAAAACCATTTTGTTTATCCTCTTTCGCATACAGAGCTTTCGACTGCGATTTTTTTGCGTTCTTTATAAATTGATGGATCACTATGATAGATTTCACTATGGCGTAGCAATATTTTTATTCATTTGGCATTAGATTGAATATAATAAAAATGTTATAAAGTCTGCACAGTATAATAATATTATTTAAATATATTTTTGTTACGATTAATCTTTTCTGTCCGAGAACCTATTCTTTTATGAGAAATAATAATTAAAAAATAATAGGTCCAAGGTGATGAATATTCGAGTGTCGACGCAAGAATGAAACACCCACGCACGAATGAAAAACCTTTAATTTGAAATAGACGAAAAATAAATTCATATAATATAAAAAAACCAGCACAGTCCTTGGTATGACCTCTAAATGACTTTTCAAGGTAGTTGAAAACGATATAATTCGGCATAACCTTTTGCAAAACCTATTACATTAAATACGTTTCAGATCATCAATAAGAGATAGAATTTATGAGGTACGTACTCTCGATTTTAGAGATTTAGAGGATGTAGCTTAGATACACATTTTCTTTTTGTTCTACATATGAAGTGATCCAAATCCACTACATTAACTTAATGATGTTAAAGCGCGCGCGCGCGGACGTTACTGCTGTACATTCAGAATCGATGATTTATTATACCGACTAAAAAAACTACGCCAAAGACCAAAAGAAGCATCATTAACGTGCGGCGCGTCATTTAAGAAAGTGAAATCAGTTTAGTAGTATTGCCCATCCTTCCCCACTCTCTTCGTCACCCATTGATTCGGTATTATTCATTAGAGTGAAATTCTTAATTTCTAATTGTAGACCAGGGAAAGCTACCGTGAAACTACAAAGTTCCGTAAGAAATCATGAATACATCGATAACACGTCGAGAGACATTATATCGCGGGGCTTTATTAATTTTTCACGCTAACGTACGTACGTTCACTGAATCAAACTCAATCCCTTCTTAATTATTACCTCGTATATAACGGTAAAAGTGTTGGAGAGCGGGATGGTTGTGATGCATTAATAATACTATATAATAATAATCGTCGTAACGATGTACATTTATTTATCGCATTTCAGTGACAAGTTTACGGGCAAGCCCGGCAATATAGGTACGTTCGAATGGGATTTTTAGGAGGGTGCGGCTCAATTTTCGGTAGCTCGACTCCCCGAAGGAGCGATCGGCAAAATTGACCAATGTGGAGAACGCGGTAGGAGATGACACTCGGAACAGCTGTGAATAAATTTTCTCCGCAGATTAGCGAGCTGGAAACCGCGAAAGTTACGGTCTGCCTCTCAAATCTCCGCCCAAGAGCTGTTTGAAACCGACAAAGGGTTGCTAGTCCTCCAGGAGTTCTCTTTCTTTTATAGCTTTCTTTCTCTTTCTCTCCCCCTTGCTTCCATTCTTTCCGTCCTTGTCTTATCTGCAATAGCAGTATTCCTCAGCGTGCCTCTCGCCTAAGGAGCCCTAAATAAAATTTGACCGAGAAGAAGCTCCGCCACATAATAACGAACCCTCTTATAAACAGATTAAGCGGAACGATCCACTTTTCTGATGGATTTATTTTTTTCGATTAAACCGTTCACGCGTCGGTTATTATTTGAAATCTAAAAATGTAGCGTTGTCTCTTGACTCGAGTGACGGGACGCTGTTACCCTCGAGCTTTTCTTACATCACAAATCTCGAGGGAATAACATCATTGCAGAAGTAGAAGAGTATTGTCCGTAAGTGAGATATAGCCGACAATTATATTTGGCAGGGAGGAGGTTAAGAAGTATATTGTAGTACCCGTACAGACAATAAAGAGTGTTTCGAACCGGTTCATTGTTGGATTAGTAAGCAGGCACGACAATTTCTTAACGTATTTACGAGTATTAGGATAATTCCATTTGCCCAAATGTGCCTCCTAACCCATGACCGAACAGGGTTGGCTATGAGGTCCACGCCTACGAAGGGCATCTACACCCTTTTAGCCCTTTTAGCAAGATAATATATAAGGAATGCGAAAACGGGTCCAGCCGGTGTCCGCCATTTTCCCTACTTAAATTTGCAGTTGTTCTTCCGCCGCTGTGACCTTTCTATGCGGGAAAGCGTCTCCTAGGACGTTGCAGAAGCCAATCCATAGACCTTAAACCGCGTACCGTTACAGATGCTTCTGCGTTTCTTGCGGCCGCCATAGAAAGGACTACTAATGCCGGAAAATTTACGACGAGAAATAACTTACTATACACCGCCTCGTTACACTGACAAACAACTCTTGGGAAAACTCTTTGCCTTCAACAATTTGTCTTCGTCCAATTTTGGACTAGTGTGATTACACGCATACCATATATTTTTCCAACAAAATTATTATAAACCATAATTTTCCTTCAAATTACAAACATTTTTTCTTTATTACTAGATATTCGAGTAGAAATTAATTTTTTTTACAAAATATAACTTGATAAGATCTATATATAGGAGCACTTGATTTTTTCCTTATTTTCTTTTCTTTTTAGACATTTAGACCTGAATAATTTATGTATGTGTTATATCTGTATATTTAATAGAAAATTTTACATTAATAATCTGTGACAATTATTCCTGGTACATTATTCTCAAGAAATTAAGGAAAATATTCGTAAACATTTTTCATATATAATATATTGCAAATTAAATATAAAGAAATAAATTATTACTCGTATAATAATTAAAAAATATGTACACTTTAAAAAGAAATCTATTTTATGGCTGAAAATTAATTTTTAGCACAATACAATAATAACAATAGAATGCATAAAAATTGAAATTCGAATAATAAGATAAAATAAAAAGGAGATTTGCTCTTGAAAAGCGTCGAGACGAATCGAGCCAGATGGATTATATTGGGATGAAAAAGATCATATCGAAGGTGCATAATCCGTTGAGTCGATGTTATCCTTTTAGAGTGAAGCAGCGCCAACAGGAGTATCGCTGAAGAAATCTTATCTGCTGGACTTTAACCAGCAATCTGGTTAGCCACGACGCTCGACGGTCGTTAATCCGCGGATTGACCTAAGCGAAACCGGCTGATCCTTCCAAGGCGAAGCAAGAGGTCCTTAGACTGTCTAATCTCGAACCAAATATTGCAAGAAGATGCTTGAGACCAATGAAACCTGCTCTAGCTTACGTTGTCGTTTCTTGTCGCGGCTGTAGCACACAGCTACATAGCCCGTTAAGGTGAAAAAGCAGTAGCAAGCACGAGGAAGATAATCCCAATTTAAATGGGATCCATCCAGTGTACAATAGGCTTGGAAGAGGCAAAAAGTGGGCGGTGCAACTCGGATGGCGGATTAAAGAGAAAATCCATGGCTACCAGAGGTTTCGAGAGGAGGCCACCGTGAAATCGTCAACACGCAAAAAGGCAGGGGCCCGTTTGTTGGGTCAGCACAGCAGGATGGCCTGTAAACTCTTCCTCCCCTTTGATCCGCTATCCTTAAGCGCGCGTATCGAGCTTCAATCGATTCTTCCAATCCACCGCTAATTTTATCCTCTATCTGCTTTGACACGAGTGAAACACAAACAGCAATCTTGGTCATCTCCATCCTCTTCTTCTTCGCTCAATTAACGCCAGCTTATATATACTACTCGCATTTATTCCTCTCACTTGTCTTCGATTGATAAGCAAAACAAATTTGCCGCGAGCATTTTTCGTCTCTTAATTCTTATATATATACACATGTATACTATAATATATAATTGCTATAATTGTATTTTAATTGGCACAGAGGGATTCTCTCAGAACGAAATTACCAAATGGAATATTCATGGGGATGAAAGCTTATTTTGATAAGGGGCTTGGTTGAAAGAAGAGCTTACAAGATATCGATATCCGTGATTGTTATGGGACCACTATAAAGGTGGGTCTAAAGAGGAAACGTTTTAGTCGACACGATAGGAGCGAACATTTGGGATATCGTAATTGCACGATTGCCAACTGGAAAGAGATCTGGAGAAACCGAGGAATCGAGTAGAGAACCGTGTTATACTCGTTATCGCATTCGCTTTGGAAAATTGGCACGATTGTACAGGAACGAAAAGTCTCGTTTAAAATTCCTCTTCAATTGTGTCGATGTTGTCTAACATAAGCAGACCGTGTAGGTACTGTGGTATATATCTTCAAAGTTCTATATTTTCAAATATATCATAGAGTCTTCCTTCGTGCTGCTATGCGAATGCGAAACGCGCAGCCCACAGGTGGGAAAACTTTCACATTTCACTCGCTCGGGAGGATATACTTGCAGCTTTGTGAGCATTCGGCATTTCCATCGTATATATATATATATATATATGCACTTTGCACAATGAATCCACAAATACCTGTGGTCAGGTTGCATCGCGACACACGTTCTTACCGCAAGCAATCACGCATTTTCTCGAGAATAGGCTCTTTGCGAGCGCAGTGTCGCCGGATACATATTGCGGTCGGGTCGCAAGGCCCAATTTGCACAATTCGAATAATCCACAATACGCCATTGACAGCTGAAGAGACATTTTTTAGGTCACAGCTCAATGACTAAAGGTTTAAAGTGACGCGAAACGTTAATTCTTACGAGCAGTATAGTGGCAAGAAATGAAAGTTTGGTGCAGTCGAAAATATTTAGGATTACAGTGTCGAAACGGCCAGGTGACAACTCGCACAGGGCTACGTACGGTTTAGGGATTTTAGAGAGAAATTTAATACCCTCAGTTACAAATGGAGCTTAGCTAGAAAGCATTGAAAACATTTGCATCACTCTTAGTATAGAGTATACACTTCCATGCCGCTCTTTCAACCCTTTTTCGTTCAAAGGTTCCGATCCTCCCTCCGAATCATTTTGCTAATTTACGGTATGGTATTGCACTTGTCGTCCTTGTGGGTCACCGCATCCTACTGAGAACGCCACAAAATATACTAAGAATTGACCATAAATCAACTGACCTGGCCACCATCGAACCACCGTAACAAACCAAGCCAACCTGATTTTTAATTCCTCTCTAATCTTTCGTTCTATATAAAATATTTATATTGGTTCAAGTACCCTGATCGTCTTAAGTAACCTTTTATACCTGCTAGAGTATTCACTTATTAATTTATACTTTTAATGCAAGATTTTATGGCAATGGTTCTAGTATATATAAATCAAAACTTATACCGTTCAGATCAATTAAGGAAGGTAATGAATTTAGTTCATTTTCGAATGATTTACAAGTAAGAATAAATAATTATGCATGTAAAAAATTCTTGAAACAGTTACAACATAACTGAATTTTCGATTTATTCACCAGATAATCGGCTTATTATATCTATTGCAAGCTTAGAAATAGCGTTTTGACATCTAACTCACGTCTAACTCAACCGATCCAGTTGTAAGATTTTATATATACAAACTTTTAAATCCAGCTAATCCTAGCTAATCGGGCTGACTAAGTATATAAATAGAGCGAGTGTGTTTATTGTGATTACAAAAACAAGCTATTAGCACTTGTTCCTTTTCGAAAGAATTGTTCTAATAAGGGAAAACAACATCAGGCTTATACTTAAAGACGTTAGCAGTAGTACAAGTTAGGCTGTAATTATCCCTACCTAATTTAAATTTAAGTATAAATAACTTAGCTATTGGAATTTTGATCCGAAAATTTGGATGCATTTCTACTTTATACCTGAATTAAGTCACTTATTCACCGTAGCAAATACGCAGCATAAATATTTCAGAATAGTGGCAAGTTAAAACAAATGAAAAATCAAGAATTGGCTTAGTAAAGGTATGCATAAGAATTAAAAAATGAGTGCTTTGACCATTATAGTGTGAGTACTAACAAAAAAAATATTCTTAAAAAATTATACGATGGTCGCAAATTGTTGAATTGCAAAAAGCCATTTACGTTCGAAAAACAGCACAAACGAATAAAACTTCGTCACAGAATAAAACGGAAACGTTTCGGGGATATCCAGATGTCTATTAGACATGCTGAAGATGTCCCCTGGACATCGTTTGCTATTAGGGCTTCTACTTCCAGCGAGTTTTTTCTCAGATCTATAATCCACCAATAAAAGTGATTTATAGATCATTCTAAATATTAATATTATATTGCAAAAGCAGTTATATCATATTTAGTTTTAGACATTTGATTAAATTGTTTAAGTACATCGCTACTTTTTATGTTAATAAGCATTTCAATTCCTATATGACCAAATTAAACTGAATCCAAATAGTTGAGACTTTCGCCATCTAATTTTTTCACTCACCATAAAAGCAAGACTACGATCTAAAATTTTCGTCAGATCGTTTTTTGTGATAGCATTAGGGCCTATAATCATGATAGAGACGAGTAAGTGTAATCAGGACACACCCGGTAATCTTTCAATTGATGCTTTATCTCTCTAGCAGACTTTTTCTTTCTCGATCATTATCAAATTCTTGGGCTGACGCAAGTTGGCCCAGTTTCTATGGTATACTTCGTCTTGTAAATCGTTGCGACTTTTTTATGGTCTTCGCATATAAAACATCCAGATGACTCTCTCAGGTAACGAGCGTTTCTCTTTTTTTCTCATACTTTTTCTTCTCTTCTCCCAATTCTGTATTTTCATTCTGTCGATGGATTCCAGCAGAGTAGCGCTTTACAAATCGTTTCTGTGCACATCGTTAAAAGCGATTTAACTTGTCACTAGGACGCCATGCCGTCCTTTATTATGATTTCCGTGGATATAAAATTGGACGTGGAGGCTGATGGTGGTAAATCGTGCGAAACATACGGTGCCAATGGCCATGCGAGATTGATGCGTCGTGCCCGTCCAGCTACTCGACGATCGTAAAGACTCGACGGCGACGGCTCTCGCTCGTATAAGGACGAGCGTGCATCGATTAAAAGATTACAGGCATCCGTTGATGGCCATCTCGGATAAATTAAGCCGCTGCTGTTTTTAACGATCTGACTGTATCGAGTTTTATTATGCTTCTGTACAACAACAAATGAGAAAAAAACTCTATTTTTTTGCCTAAATTCTATACAAATATTTAAATCTTTCACAACTGACCTAATAAACAATGGTAAAACGAAAATCAGATCAGAGATTTATATAAAATCATGCTTATCTAATACGCGTTCATATTTGCCGTCGATATACTACCGTGCCTCTTAACTTTATTTCTCAGATATTTGGCTTAGCCAAATATAATAAAGATCAGAAGATGAGAATTTTAGAAAATGGAAAAATTCTTATAATATTGAAGAGCGTTTCTACTCGTTCACTGCAGCCGGACGATTTACATGGTTCCATTGTGAAAATATTCTACGGCAACCATTTCGGACAATTCCCAGAAAATGCACACATGTCGAAGGTATAGTGGCGCTGACACGATAATGCAGCAGCAGTATCTAAAAAAAGGTACAGAGCTGAAGCGACACTCCCCCAATATTTTGACTGGAGTGTCAGCGTACTGGGTGTCCTCATTGAGCTTGCTCGTCGGCCCGTGACGCCATTCATTCAACGCGTTAGCAAGCCGAGCAGCAGATTTATCGAATGTTGCCGGTTCAACACCGCGCGCACTTTCGTGCGGTTAGATTTGTGGCGCTCCTGTGGTTTTGTCCCGCGGGATAAAAGGAAGACCTTCGCGTATCGCGCGCCGCAAGTGTCAGGCTGCCAACAGTCTGTGAATTCAGGGGGGTTGCAACAATCGGCCAAAAATCCTGTAGGAAATTCGACTTCTGAAGTATACAGTGAAGCATGCTTTATTATTATTTGAAAAGCAAACGTAGACACGATGAAAACTCGAAACTATCCGATTAATGCTGACGTTGAATTGCGAAGTTTCTAGAGATATGTGCTTTCTGAGATTTGATTCGTAGAAACGAACGAATTCGACTATGCAGATTGCAGTTTAAAGTGAACTTACGTGAAGACCTCTGCAGTACTCGACTATAGATCGAGACAAGAAACAATACTGAGTAACCATGATGATCATGTAGATCGGTAAATAGAAAGCACGGGGGAAGGAACAGAGTTGTCCTGTTTCAGAGACACCGAGTGAATTTCGAATTTAATCGTCTAAAAATCCTGAAGTTAGTGTACTTTCTGAAACTATACAAAAAACAAGGTTTTTTATTATCAAAGCCCAAAGCGACACGTAACCTGGGGATTTGTTACTTTATCAAAAAACTTCCAGAGTTTTCTGTTCTACCTTAAATTAGATACAGACTCATAGAACTGGATGGATTCAAATATTCAGATTGGAGTTGCAAATGGGCAAACCTGAAGGTTTCTACAGGATTCGATGAGGCTGGTAGAAGAAACAATGCTGACCAGCAATGATAATCGTGCATCAGATCGATAAACTATAGTAGAAAGCAGGGAGGATGAGGCAGAGTTTTCCTGTTTGAGAAGCACAGGGTAAGCCCCGAGTTCAATCGTGCGGAACGATATTCGCTCTGCGGTTCTATGTTATGTACTCCTCGTGGTAGTTTATAGTTGTCATCCATTAAGTGCGTTTGAATCGGAGGGTTCCTCATCAACGACGAAACGGATCGTTACGTCTGTCGTCATTGAATTTTCATCGTTACGCCTTAACAATGACAAACGTTCATCTAAACACGAACTTTTCAAACAGCTCTTGATCTATGATTCATCTATCATTATTAAACAGCCGCATTTATCTCACAATATTATTCTCCGTCCATTTTGCATCGATCGGTTTGGAATGGCCTGAAAAAAATGGAGATTTGAAAGTATAAATTTGCTATGTTCGTAAGAGTAGTGAGAGAGTATTGTTGGTAAATACGATCTTGAAAGATGTGTTTGTGGAACGTAAAGCGCATATGGACTCGTGAGGGAGAGCAGTCCGTTGGAAGGTCGGACGATTTTCTGTAATTAAATATACTGGACCTGCTAGTGGGCGGTAGGCGGTGGGCAGTCGATTTATCGCGAAAACCGCGAAGCAACGAAGGGACGATATTAAATTTCAGATAGGGTCTCCCTGGTAGTGTAGGTACCTCTCTGGAACTGTGCGGCATGCGTTCCACGACTCGTGCCGCTTCTTCGAGGATCGAGTTTTGCAGGATTCCATGGGAAAATCTCAATGATCGATCTTTTAGGAATTCCATTAACGGAAGCTTGACACGTGTTCATCTCTTAAATGTATTTTTATCAGCTTATCATGAATATAGATACCACCATTTAAAAAATTTCATATTTTTACAGAAAATTTATATGATTCGTATTATTATGCGTATTTTGAGCTCGACGAACAAGAAACCATCCATGAATACGACCAAATCTTGATATTCGTTACGGTCTTTGAGAGGATATTGATAAATAAGTATGTGTGTGTTAAGAATCAGGACTATAGAGAGACTCTCTTCTAAAGATACACGACACACACGCGTGTTCTTACACACCTATATAAACGTGAGACCGAATTACACAGGCAAAAGTCATTGGCTTTGCGCTAAAATATCAAGCGATTTGACGCGGTGGAAAGTGCTGGCGTCAGTCAAAAGCACACTAGACTCTCATTAGCAGTATTCAACAATTATTCACAGAGGTGATTTTGAGACCTGGCAGTTCGGCATTGCTGAAATATCGACCGGAATAGCATCCCGTGACAAATCAGGCAGATGTCGAAGTCTAGTTAGGCTTTGGGTACTTTATCACCGGCGGCGACACTCGAGTGTCACGCGATCGATGGAGCTCATATTGCCGATTGAACGTTGCGCCGATCATCATTGTTGATTCGTCATTCCAGAAGCCCACGGCGGCTTGATCGCGTCCTGGCTATACTACTCGCTTGCATGCCTATCCACGTTTTTTTCTCCTTCCTGCAAATCAAACATTGCGACACAGTGACTCGGCCAATATACAGCCAATCTTGTTTAATTCGGGATAGCTCTCCGGTACTGTATATATATAGTGTGTGAATTTCTTTTCACACGGTTATCGTATAACCGAAAATTTAACGATCCTGATGCAGCACATTTTTCTCCATTCATTATAAATCAAACATTTTAAAGCACTTCCATTTGGCGCACTTTTGCACGAAGGACACTAAAACTCCTACTTTTGCATGTTGTACTCTTTAGTACACCTCTCGCTCAGGTCTCGAAATCTTCGCGAGTCCAGATTGGTGAATCCTCTCTTGAACAACGTGAGACTGTGAATTGTCTGGAAGCAGTTGTATAGATCATTGAAATGTATTTTCCCTACAGGAGACGCGCAGTTATACTTAACTTGAACAGTGGAAGGACACAAAGTAAGATTCGAGATACGTGGTACTGGACTCTCCTTTCGTGGTGGTTGTACGATCAAGTGATCAAAGATTCGCACCCACGCCAAAAGGACGTACCTTTCGTAGGACCAAAAAATATTTATTTGAGACTTACTGGATTTTATCAATAGAGGCTTGGAACAATAAACCTGCTGTGCAAGAGCTATGAATGCTTTAAGTTTGCAGTCGATCGGTTGATCCTTTGAATGCGAATTCTAAATTTAAAATGGTGTTTATTTATCGTTTGCTCTTTTAGAATAATCAATAGACCATTCCACTGATAAACGTCCATGGATCGCAATCATCGCCATTCGTGACTAACCTTGTCGGCCGCGTATAGATACGATTTCTTGATACGTGATGAAACCCGCAACAGAGCGCATCGCAAGCTATTCTCACCTGTTATTACGTAAACCTTGCACAATAATCACGACATTTGTTTTTCCCACTCAAGTAATTAGGGTCAATTCGCCGGTAAAATCTACGAAACCTAATGTAATTTTTCATTGCAATTCGTCCGGGGTCGTTCGACAGACGACTCTTTGTGCGAGGAACGAGCGTTGGTCAAAGAGAAAATTGAAAGAATTAAAAGATCGTAAAAGCTTAACGATCGAGCAACAGCCTAAAGAATGCAGTCGGTAAGCCAAAGTATCTTTTACAAACAACCAGCGATTTTAGCTAGGATTGGAAATTTGGAAAATTCGAATTAGGAAAAATTCAGAATAGCAGCTTTAACGAGTGTTAATAGGATTCGTGCCGGTGCAGACCGTACCTCAATGGTTTCCGTCGAGTTCTGGTATAGACGTTATTCCGCTGCTGTGTGTAGCTGCTGCTTGGGTCAGACTGACCATAAATGTCCACTCGAAAAACTACCAGGTCGTGCTGTGACCAAAGGATGTTTACCCACAAAATCTTACCCCTCAAGCGTCCTACCGATAACTTTGCAACGCTTCAACTTTTTTCCTCCTTTCTGTTCACGTGTGCATGCTTTTTTCTCCCATCATTTCTGCTCATTCTTCCCCAAATCGATCTGCGACACACTATGTCAAATTACTCTCCTGAAAACCTTAATATTTTCAAAAGATTGAAATTTTCAGTTACATTCATAGCTTAAATTGCACAATTAAAAAATTATGAATCTCTTAAAAAGAATCTTCTACTAAAGAATTTCTTGTAAAAATTGTTCTGATTTATTCGGTAATCATAATAAAAGTATTACACTAAAGCCATTTTCAAAATTACAGCAGGAGAAGAAGGAACGTATGTGGGTATTCTTTTAGTTTGTATAATTAATCGCAAGGAACAGAGAGAAAGAGAGAGAGAGAGAGAGAGAGAGAGAGTGATTCCAATGTATATTTCTTCAAGTTTCTAGGATTAACTGGTGGTGGCAGAGTTTGAACCGGTGCCTTACCATGGAAGGTCGGTGGGTTAGTCTACTTTGACAGTGATCGCAAATGAAGTTGCATTAAAAAAGGTATGCGTTCCAAAGCGGGGATAACTTGGCAGCGTGATGCAGTGGACGAGAACGTACGCGGCATATCCTCTTTCATCCCTGGGAAGCAGACTCGTAGATTTCCGCTGTGTCCCTCGCTCGTGCCTGCATTTTTTCACACTCCCGGGGCTATTTCCAACGCTCGAAACTCGACCCGCCAGATTCTCGGGAGTTTTCGCCGTTGAGCGAGTACTCGCCTCGCCTCGCCTCAGTCGCCTCGCCTGTATCACTTTGACCCTCTATATACGAAAGCGCGTTTCTCGCTGCTTCGCGGGATCCGCACGCGTTTAATAACTTCACCGCGGTCATCGATTACTGCGGCGACGAAGTCGAAAACCCAACAATTCGACGCCATTAAGCAAACGTTTATTTGCACATTCCTCGCTTATTTGAATTAATGCGTCCAAAGTAGCGTGCTTTTCTTGGAATTCAGTCGATTGGTCACTTACGAATTTGCGTCTAGAAATTCTTTCCTTCTTTCTACTTTGCATCCATAACTTAATTCCTCTCCTATAATGCAATTATTAACGTCGTGCCCTTCTGCAAGTCGCTTTTGGATGAACGCGGCTTCATTTTAAGAAGCTTCGAAGGATTATCTGGTGATCGAGTGAGTATTTTACAGACATTGTCTACGAACAGTATATATTATGGATGAATGCACTACTCCCTATTTAAACATTTTTGAAAATATATAGCTAATATAGGTAAATATCATTTACATTAAAAGTTTATTTTTTAATCCAAGAGTTTTGTAAGAAATCCTTGCATAAGGTTTGTAGGGAGACACTAAAGCTCGACTGGATCATACATTCGGTAATTACTTTATTCAGCAATAATTGACAATAGTTCACAATTCTTTTCCTCATCAACCGAGTATCATCGTACGTGGCTTATCTTCTCCCTATTCTGATCAAATCTATCCTTTGCTGACTTATACCTTACTGGCTCTTCTCGCACAAGCGCAGGTCTATCTCGACCTCCCGTCTATAGCGCTCAGATCGCTTATATGAGCTTACGTGGTTATTTAAAAGTATAATTTGTCGCCTACAGGTTAAATATTGACACGAGTTGCAATATAAATAATTTGTTGGAAAGTAAAATGGGTTTTAATATATGTTTCATAATTATTTGCAGTTTTGCTGACGCATAGTAGTTGTAATGTTAGTAATCGTAATATAACAGTGGTAAACATATACGATATATGTTGATTCGGAAGTCTAACATGTGAAAATACAGTATACTTAAGGCCGTTTCGCTAGCAGTGGTGTAACAAATGGTGTATCTTATTTCGCACCGCCAGAATTCTTCTTCAAACTTTTCTAACGACTGTGTGCCTAAGAGTTATTAATAATAGGCCTTAAGTATAATATTAAATAGAAAATAAGCTTGATCTACGATTATTGCTTTCTATCGTTGCTTGAGAATTTTCGTACTGGCAATGTGTATAGTTGTCCCAAGTCTTATGTTAGTTGCATGGTGATTACCTCCTGCTCGGTATTCATGCATTTTAACATGACTTGGCGAGACAACGAACGCATCATGAAATATTCCGAGTTCGACCATGACTCTTAGATAAGACGGTCAGAGTTTGTTTGTCCAGAACACGTAATGCGTCGTTGGCCCGCTCGAAAATTTAGGACTCATAAAAAGTGGAATTGGACCTTCCCACTTTTGTAACTCACTGGATGTTATGCTCGGACATCAACGATCTTATACTTTCTTTTTATTCCCTTTTTACACATCGTTCCCAGTATTTTTTTTTGCAAGATTACTTCTACCCTCGAAATTCAAATAAATTTGTAGCATAGTTGATTTAACCTTAAACGGAATATACTTTTATACCAATCGTTTTAGCCTCGTTTTCTAACTAAAAATTAGGAAATCTAGGCTGCATACACACGTCGTTCGGTATAATCAACGAGAAAAATAGTATATATCGAAAACATTTGTTTTTAATTCAAAATCAATATAAACTTATTTCATGAAAATAAAAGCAGTTGAAAATATACTTGTAATTATTGCGATTTTATGTATGTAAGTGTTCGTGTGAACCATTAATAAAAACAAAATAATAAAGACTATTCTGTAATTATTGTTTAAATTACTCGTATATAAATGTTTGATCTTATTGACCGGACGTTACAGGCACATCTCGTTGTATCAACGCCGTTAAGAACAAGGATGAAACGCGCAAGGACGAAGACAAAAGGGAACTTCTAACACGCTAGTTGGTACTAGATATGTTTCGCCGCTTCTCTTACCTCTGTTCGTGGTCTCGTAGTCGATAAATCTGCTTCGTTTCCGTGTCGCCGAGCAGACACCTTCGTTACGAAAGAATGAGTTCATCTTCGGGGGCAGAATCGAGTCCATATTAGGCCCATCTGCCTCCTCGAGAGAGCTTCTGCATGAACGAGCAAACATAGTGGGACGAGACTCCTGACAAACGGAACGCTCGAACACGGACACGACCAACCAGCAGATACATCCGGATTATCCACGGCCAATTGATCACCAATCCTACGATCCTGGCGCGCCTCTCGTGTTGCCATACACTGCCCGTGGATTTACGCGGATTCTCCTCTCATCAAAAGCGCTATTCCCATTCATGCGAGCTACTATAAATAATATCGCGCTGTCTCGCTGCCTCGTTGCCACGGGAAATTCGTTCATTGGCTTTTTCCTATTCAAGGAACGACGTCGCGCCTGATATATTGGCATATGGGACCGAATGTTTGAACTTTCCGATGTACCGAACGTTATATATTAACCTTTTTTTCTCCTCCAGCACATTATTTCATCTAATGACATTTTCTGTGACGCTCTTTTGGATAAATAAGTGTCGAGCAAACCTGGAACACTTGTATCTCCTCAGAAATATTAAATCAAACGACTTGGTAGGATAGTAATTAAGTAATGATTTTTTGTTTTATATTCAGATTTACTATGCGGTTATAGTTTAATTAGTATTGTATAGACTATTTGTGTGTTTTTGGTGTCACCGAAAACCCATGATTTAATACATTAAATTTAAACGATACTTTCTCGCAGATCGGCCCTTGAATTTGACGAATATAAATCCCGTTGCGTAAAGTGATCATGAAAAAAATATATTCCGTTGTTTAATTTCTTCCACAAATCATTCAAGTTCGTATAACGATTGCTGCTTTCTCGAAATTCATCAGTTTTACGTCGTCGTGATTTTTGATGAATCGAAGTTGCAATCTCCAACTGCTATATCGGAATTGAAATCAGTGGTTTTTAATGGCAGTAAAAGATCGAGTTGCGCGTTGCGAATGCGGGACGATTACGACGGACGAAAAATCCTGACAAAACTGCAGTTTGAATTTAACGATTGGACCTAACGATTTTTTAATCGCGGGTCAACGAGACGTCCGTATACAATGGCCAGATAATTTGGATGCTAGCTAGGTGTCGTTGGTCCAATGAGAGTGACGCAACGGCAATTAAGCCGTGTAAATGGCGTTATTTTCCGCAGGATACAGCCGAAATGCGTGCCGAGAGTTAAGAGACCACTGAGAGATATCGTTCCTATAAAAAATAACAGGTAAGGCGAGCACGACGTTTTCTCTCTCTCTCTCTCTCTCTCTCTCAGATTTGTGGGCGCTCGTTTGGGCATTATCTCGGTGATATGAAATCGATCGTTAAATGGTTAGGTGAGACAGGATGGAAGAAGAGGAACGTCGTTGTATAGGAACGATCACAAAAAGCTGCCTGCGGAGAACCGCAAGATAGAGGGATTCTTTACCAAGAGGGAGCTGGAGCAGAAGCATTTTACGCTTGAAACCAGTTCCTATCGTTTAATTTCTACGGGTGGACATCTTCCTTAATTTATGGCGACGTTCTGCCCCCGAGCAAAGGCGTCTCCACCCCGCGGTCCTTCTTCTTCCAGCGCCTTTCAACATTTTATTGGGTCCACCAGCTTCTAAGATTCGTATAGCTTTTTATATACCTATATCTATCTTTCTCCCCTTTGACTAAAACAGAACAGTTGAGATATTCGTTTCGAAATGCCGGAAAGAAGATATGACCGAATCACAGTCGTCCAATTCTGTCGTTACTGTAAAACTATAATGTAAAAAATTGCATCAAATTTATTCGAAAGAAGAAATGATAAATCTAATGCTTTTTACGACAGTTTTACTTTGCAAAACGGAACACTAAATAACTATATGTATTTCGTTTATTTTTAATTTCTATAGAAAAATTACAACGATTTAATCATCCTAAATTGATTACTATAATTGGTATCAGTTTCGGTTTATTTGATCACACCTGTTACCATAGAATTGCTTAATCTTCAAGGAAAGGAGTTCATTAATCAGGTAAAAGTGAGTTGGGGATAAAGTGTAATGGTCAGGCAAAGAAAACGACGAGGTGCGAAGTTGGAGGCTAGAAACAGCAATTAGGTTTAAACGTGGAAGGAAAAGAGTACTAATATGTTATAGCTGATCTTAGTGACCGTCATCAAACCCATCGGATACTTTATCTCGATCAGTGTTCCCATCAGGTGTATCTTCTAGTTGGTATAGGCTTTCGCAAGGACGCTTGTGTCGTTAGAGAGAAAAAAGGTCTCGTAAATATACGATAGCAAGATGTTTTTTTTCTGCTCCGTTCCAAATATGCCACAAGAATAAATGATGATGTAGTGTAATGAGAATAGTTCAAGTTCCATTGGTCCAGTATCTTATAATCGTACAACCAGAAAATACTTAGTATTACGTCACGTTTCACAAGTTAAAAATTAAATTATAGGTATAAAATGTGCTCTCTATAGCATGTATTAGGTCACTAACCGAAATATGGGCCTTCCTGTATCTCAATCTCAAGATATCTTTCTTCCGAGGGGCCGATCTACCTCCCTAATGAATGACTTCCCTGACGCAGTAATATAAATATAAAAAGTTGTACTTTGTGCGAAATCAAATACTCATAGATTTTCAATACAATATATTAAATTAATCATCAACGATTATATCATATTGACCAAATTCATCTACAATACAATACATGTATGTGTGTATAACTCTCTCTTATGTATACAGAATTTCTGATGCTAGAATCGGTACGTTTCCTACAATTTCGTAGACTCAATTTTTTATCATTCGGAAAGTCTGATTATCACAGATACAGCATCGATATTTTTCAGTGTGGAAAAATATGACCAGCTGTGTGATAAAGCGGTCGTAAAGCCGGACTGCGAAATGCGGTAGGAGTCCACGGTTTAGCCTGTACGGTTATTTCAGCTGTGATTAGCATCTTATAATCTAAGCCTATATAGCTTGTGTGTAAGGTGGCGAATATATTTATATTTTTATAAAACTTCCCTTTAGAATGTATGAAAAAAATTTGTTTATCGATTAAACTATTATGAAAATTATGGTAGTGGCATATATGTTATAGAAGAGGGTATGGTACACTCTATTTAGGTAGTGAATATACTATGTTAGGTTCAAAGGTACCTATATGTATATAGTTTGATAGTATTGAAAAAGGAGTGAATTTAAATCCTAGTGAGGAGACTGAGATATGGTGTGATTCTGGCCAGTGCCAGGTGTGGCGTACGAGCTCGAGAGCCTCGCAGGCACAGATCGGTACTTCGTAGCAGGAGCAGGAAATCTGAGCCGAGCCACGAGGGGATCTCATTTGAAGGTAGAGATCGGGGGCTGGCAAGGCGTTCCTAGTCAGCTGGTCAACTCCGATTGGCTGCTAGGGGGGGACTTGGTGAGTGGCGATTAGACGAGGAATAAGAAGGCGGGACTCGGTGGGCAGTCTCAGGTGCCCCTGCCAGGTAAAATCGGTTCCCGGTTGAGCTGAACCTACTTGGCCGATGTAGTCGAACAGGTCGCAGCGATCGCGAAGCGCCAGTCCTCTCCCGTCCATCGAAGAGGTCGTACCGTCACTCGCGGAAGGTTCGACAGAGACAGATTATAGTGCAGGATTAAATCTGGGAGAGAGAAAGGGAGAGAGAGAGAGAGAGAGAGAGGGGAGAAGAGAGGGGGTTGACAAAAGACAGAAACGAGGGGGGTAGGGAGAGAGTAAAAGAGAGAGAAAGAGAGCAGGCGACAGTCGGTCCAGTTGAATTCAGAACCAGTCGATGGGTTGAAGTTGAAACAACTGGTACAGTATTTAACTAAGACCGGACACTTGGTTTCGTTAACCCCATCCATCGTGGACTATCTACGCAGTGCTCCGATTCTTGCTCAACCTTATCAACATCCACGTGGTACCACTCTCCTCGCTCCTGTCTTCGTTTCTAGTGCGCAGCTTCTGTAGTTAGATCCAATTGCCAAGGATTTTTCATGAATCTGAACAAAGTGGACCGCCACGTGTGAAAATTCTTGTGGTTAATCCTAGTACTTCATGTTTAAACTCCAAAACGACGTCTATTAGACACCGAGTTATGCTGTGTTACGTGTGATAAGACTCGGGACGTTTATAGAGATTCCCCAGGCTATTCAGTGATTCCTGATTCTCTCCACTATTATTTGTGCGGATATTCCATCAAGGTGAGTTCCAGCTTTGCTCCAGAATTTTGTTTTCTTCGAAAGCACTTGTTCCACGACGTTTCCTATTCGGTCATTGATATCTCCGAATCTCGTCAACGTCGTCCTTGCTTGCCAGGCATTGATGTCTCTTTTGAAGCACTAATGCCAAGCGATTCACTTTCACTATAGATGCTTTAAAAGGAGTACTAATATTGGTAAACAGTTTTGATATTTATTAGCCAAATTTATAGCAAGTTTAGTTGTTGTTTACTTTTTTCAAATTGAAATTTCCGTTGTCTTAGGGAGTATCGGGAGATTTGGCCGGTGTAGATTCTTTAAGGAATTTTATTGGTCTAGGTTTTTTTGCAAGAGCATTGAGCCCTTTTATGATCTCACGTGTGCGGTTAGCAGAGGGTAATCGCAAATGAAAACATTATCGTCACCCTTGACGACCGCCTGTTGCTATAATATTTGCCTACCGGTAGACAGTGCCGTAATTCCCCGTGCACAAAAGGTCTGTGGGCACCTCTCGAGTTGAAAAGTCGCGGCATTCACGAAAGCGAGCGGGAATAGTGTGGATGGGACGGCTAGGGGAGGGGTAGGGGGTAGGCGAGATGAGACGAGGTGTATGGGTAGGAAAGAAATAGAAATAGAAATAGAGAAAGAGAAAGAGAAAATGCAGGAGAGAGGAGCGTTACAATTATTATGCATAGGTGCTCGGCGCGAGGTTCTCCCATGTCAAAATATATTTATTGCCCCCCTCTGTCTCACCCTGTTTTTTATGCCGGTTGCGGTGTGCCGGCTACTATTGTTACCCTTTCATAAGGTTATTGCCTCACTTGTACATACCGAGACTCCTTACACGTTCAGGGAGGTCCGAGAAAACTTTTGCTCACCTTTCTTAACTTTTTCTTCTCCCTTCTTTCTTTAACACTCCCCCCTCCCTCCTCGTAACGTCTCTCCTACTTCCAGACACTCACGCATGCACGCACGTGTGCGTTAAATCTTGCATGGAAACATATGTGTACCCTGACCAATGCGCGCCACCTGGATTCTTCTTATTTATCAACCGATTTTTTTAATAGAAATGTTTATAGTATTAATTTCGAATTGAGTCACAAATCTTTGACAAACTGTACTGCTTTTGACAATTCCATCGTATAATCCTTAACTCCTTTAAAAATTTTGTATAACAAAGACAAATATATATATATATATATATCTAGATTAAGTCAAAAACAGGTACGAGTTTGCGCATCGATACGAATGTGCTAAAAGGTATTTGCATATTAACCCTTTCTTCTGTAGCTCCAACGTCATCAAGGGTTACGATCCGACTTAACTCCTTTTTGTCGCGAGAGCTGCTGCGCCAGTCTTTGTAGCCGTGGCCCATTCGCAGAAAATCATACGAGTCGTGACAAATATGCGTATTATTCTTTCACCTATCCGCACACTACCTATACACCTTTCATTCCAAGTGTCAGTTGAGATCCACCGATTTTTAATTCGGTCACGTCATTCTAATCTCTCAGTTGTCATTCTCTTATTCGATCCGCAAAAAATCAACCGAAGGTCATTACGAATAAATTGATATTATATATCCTTAGAAATACCATACAGAGCTTTGTATATCTATTACAATGCAAATGTCGTTGAAACTTATTAAATCACTCTTAAGTGAAACAAGAGATACTTTTAATGCTTTTTAGAGTTCTCCGGCTATGTTACTTTCACGTTCTCCTAATCTTATCCAAAGTCTTTGTACTTGATAATAGTCAGTTTACAGGAAAATCTACTCCATTCAACTTCGGTTACAGCGTCGTTCGAGCGATCGAAGACCTCGAACATTCTTGTTTCAGTTAAGTGAGTGAAACTTTATTGCAAATTTTGCACGCTCACCTGAATAACTCTTCGAACAGTTAACGGCTCGAATTAGTGCAGAATGACGCATGAATTTCTGTGAGAATATTTTGCAGAAATGCGTCATACGTGCATTTCGTTATGTAGAAATAATGAAATGGAGTTTCTCCATTGGAGAATCTGTAGCTATTTGTAGCTGTCTGAGAGGCAAAGGCAAGGAGGACGCGGTAAAAATTGGGGTTTTCCTTGAAAACGGAATATTTGCGTATTGGGAAGCGTAACGCGCGCATAACACGTACATTCGGCCAGTAAAGGTTCCCAGCGTCTTCGATCTCATTATTGTGCGCGAGCGCGTGGCGAATTCTCGCGAGGTTCTTTAACAGAAAAATATATTCTCTGTCGGGAAGAGAGGTCTGTGTTGCAACTCGAGACGTCCCCGATTCTTCTCCTCTTTTCTCCTCTTTCTTTTTCACTGAAATGTCAGAATTCTGTTTAGCAGCTTTCATATATACAATATACACAGTATACATTATATATATATATATATATATATATATATATATATACAAGTTTTGCCGTCCGTCAATTGCTATTTTAATAGGTTCGCCGACTGTATTGCAGCCGTACGTATTCTTCCTAGTAGTCCCAGAGAACACCGAGTCTCGCGCTAGTCCCGCTGACTGTGCCGAACGAATTGACTGCGACGTATGTGGTGCAAGTCGAATTCTGGCCTGTTCACTGCGAACGAGTTGCGTACAAGCGGCACGAATCGCCTCCAGATTCTTTTTTGCACTGTTCCACTCTACGATACGCGCATTATTTGCTCACCAGAAGTCACTTCACAGCCGATTATCCACCACTATTGACTGTGGAATACTTCAAACTAGAATAATGTTTAAGAAAAACAGCTGTATTTATACGTTTATAACATTAGTCTTATTCAAGTGCAAACGAGGTAAAAAAAAAAGAGTCCACGGGTTGTTAAATGCACTCAACTAGAGCTGCGATTCGCAGGAGGAAAAAGGTTCGAGTAGTCGACAGGATTGGGGCAGTGGAGTCGCTGTTAAAAATTGTATCGGTCACGCTCGGAGAAGTCGAACAATGAAATCGGAGAGCGTTCTTGGACTGGGTGCACACAGATTGGAAATGGTAGCACTAAAACACTGACAGGTAAATACGAACGTGTTTTGAAGGTCGAAGAAAGCATTCCGGTGCCTCTCTTGGGTCTCTAAACTGTCGCGATAAATGATCGTGCGGAAGGTTATTAATTGTCTTTGGCTCCCGGCTCGGCCGAATGTATTGTGAGATGCGAAATCATATTAACCGAAAAGGAGCTGTTGAGCCTCATCCCCTGTTTAAAGGAGCTTCGATTATACATATATACGATATATACACGCTAACACACATGCGCACTCCGATTGTGTTATTGGAGTATCCGTGCATCGATCCTAAAGATCATTTTTCAAGGACTCCACTTATTGACACGAGAGCTTGCACCATCCATCAAAGCGATCGTTAAAAACGCATCTTGGCCGATACAAATTGCGCAAGCGTCTCTCGCACCCTCGTTTTTCTCTCTCCTCTGACTTTCCTCTAGTTTTCTGGGTCAAAAGCTGGTCTTACAGTGGACGACCCGCAGCGACTCGCAATGCACTCTTGTCCTCATTGATTTCGGTGGTCGGAAATAAGTGACAAAGGGACTGTGACTGGTCCGAACCATACTGGAGTGCCACCTGTATACCCTAGCAGCAAGATTCGCTTTTTCCTACCTTCTGCCATTCTTGGTAGCGCTCGTTCCCGTAACCTCGTCAATATATTCTTCAAACTCATATGGATCTCTTCCATTATACTGTTTGATTGTTCAGCCACTTGAAATGTATACCTATATACACGTATACATATATATATATATCATGTGTTTTTCATAGAGAAAACTAATAGATTTTAAACTTTCACGGGTTCACTTTTTTTCCTATATGATTTCTCGTTCGTCAGTCCGTGTCAATCTTTCGATCGCTGAATCTAAGTTATGCAAATAATTTCAGAATTATTTTTTATACTTGGCACATATACCTATACAGTAATATGATCACTGGTCCATCCGTTTATCAAGAATTTTTACAACATTCTCGCTCGTTGCCCAAGGTTTCAAGACACAAAATTCCAGTGCAATCGATCTTTCGGAGTTACGTAAAAAGTGGAGATGCTTATCGTCCGTATTCGTGTAATAAATGTAATGCGCGCGGTGTAAACGTATGTTTGTTTGTATATCGCAGGAGTTCTACATGTGTATATTATAAGCGAGGTAGTATCATTCGTACGATACTGCGTGTAGTTTGGTGCGAAAAATTCCCATGCGTACTCCGCAGGCCCAGGTGATATATCGTCTTCTTCTTTCGAGTGGATTCATTAACTCATTAACTTACCGAGAAAAATGTTTGCTCGTATATCACGTAGCGAGAGGCGGTGATCAAATGATCGTTCGTCTTAACTTGGTAATAAATTTGTGAATTAATTCATCGCCGATTAATTATATCGCATAACTTGTGTTTGCCGCTTTCGATAATCGCAATAATATATATTCATCCCCAAAATGTCATTGCGTTAAGGTGTGTTTGTACTTCTTAAGAGTTGACCAATTTTTAAAGTGATCGTTTCGGATAAACTATATTGTTAATTGCGCGATGTCTTATTTACATGTTTCTCATTTCCATCTCATCTTCGATAGCCAATTATTCATTACTACCACGGACATATTCAAGTATACAATTGATTTAGCCCACGCAAGCTTGTATAACAGTCTTATAATTATACTAGTAAATCTTTGATGAAAAGTAATTACTATGATTGGCAACATGCTACTAACACTTGATATTATTCTGCTGTAACGATTTATAACATTTCGTCTCTTGTATCGATTACAAGAACGAGTTCCGTTTAATGAGTCTTCCCAGTTGCGGTATATAGTTATTAAATCATTGTTTTATTTGGTCGAGTTTTAGACTATGGCGAGACATTATCACAATAAATGAATATTAATTTAAATTTTTAAAGCTCACCTTTTTAAATAAAAGAAATTGGTGCCGTTGGTAATGTGACTTATGTGGTCAAATGTTCATTTTTAAGCGTTTTGTAAGTTATTGAATATTTTTAGGACATTGTCTATAGGTCCAGATTGTTTGACTTTTTTCTCATTTTTCCTATGCTGCTGCTACATATTCATCTGAGCTATTTCTCATTAGCTTCCACAACACCTACAGGTGTTAAATTTCTTCAAATTAATTGTAATTAAATGATTAAATTAATATTGTATAATCTTTGATTCATCAAACGAAAGACACGAATTATTTGAGGAATTTATTTCCTTTTTTACTACGTACTATACGACATATGGGTCAAGTTATTCAAACTACTCTCAATACAACGGAAGGTATCGAGTCTATAAAATTCGACGTGATGAATAACTGGGTCTGAGAGTGATCTATTTCCTCGTATAATGACCCGGTTCGAGTGTCAGAGGAAAGCAACCGGCATCGTCTTAATTTTCCGTTCTCCCTTCCCCGATGTAACCCTTTGATGGTAGCAGCACTATACATTTTTCAGTCGCCCTACTAGTTTTGGGTAGTAACTGGAAGAAGTCGAAGCAGAAGAAAAGGTTGCTTGTCGCGAGGGTTCGATGACAAAGGGCGAACAGGCGCGGGGTTGGAAAAAAACTTATAAAGGGATAAACGTCGCACGGACTCGAATTTAATGGTGCGTAAACTCTGACGTTGCCTATACATGTACCTGGGCGCTTGTATGTTTGCTAAAGTCGTATGCAGAAGTCGACGACAAGGATGCGAAGGCCACTCGAGGTCTCCCTTCGTCGGCAAAAATGCGAAAGGGCTGGCGAGGTAAGTCGATATTTGGAGCAGGTACGAGTCGACTCGATCGACTTCATTAACGAGTAAGTGCCTGACAAATATTGACTCTACCCATGGAAACTAGGGTACGTGTATTTGCACGTGACTCTCATCTCTCCATCACCCCTCCTAGTAGATCATATCTATATGCTCCACATAACACTAGCCCAAAGCTTACAATTCACAGCTTCTTAATTTACAAACGAGGTTAGAAGAACCGACTTATGTAGAGCAAGTTAGAAAAAGAAAAAGAAGAAGAAGAAGAAGAAGGAAAAGAAGACTTTAACGGTGACGGGTCTAGCTTTGATTTATTTCAATCTGAGATTTGAATAAATTTTAATCCGATTAACCGTTTGGATGCCGCTAACGTACCGCTCTATCTTTTTATAGATTACTCTTTCTATAATGATTACTGCTTAAAGAGTATCTATATATATTGTAATATGGTATAATATTAGAGCGATCGGAATTTCATGGAAATCGATTGATTAATCAAATATATAAATGAACGATTCGATTCTATCGGAATACTTTGACTGAAAGATGCGATAAATCTGGTTTCTTGTTTGATTTGACTAAACAGGCGAGATAATAGAGGAACGGTGTAGGAAGAACAATGAGAAGGATGTACATAGGCATAGTGGTAATTCAGAGGAAGAAATACGGTTGAATGCAAATATATAACTGCAATGAATAGGAGAAGTGTGGTAGAATAGGATGAAAAGAAGAGGAAGATACTGTCGAAGAAGAGCGAGAGAAAGAAAGAAAGAAAAAGGAAGGAAGAGAGAGAGAGAGAGGGACAACTGACTTCATCAAGAAATGAAATGGGCGAGAGCGGGCGTCAAACAACTGAGCCGCGAAAAAACTTGAAAACCTTAACGAACCTGTGGAACCGAGTGCTCTTCTTCTGTTTGCCCCACCACTGACAAACTGTAAGAACGCTCGATGCTCCCAGAGGTTGCTGTTTAAGCGCCGAGTCGCAGTTACAAAGAGACTGTACCAGCTACTAGGAGGATCTGTGCTCTCGTGTCGTATTGGAGCTCTAATTACCGTCACTCTGAATTCTCGTTAAAATGCCCAGGGCTCGGGCAAAAACTTAACGTAGGCCCGCGTTCTCAAAGAGTTTGCTATGTCGTCCAGAACGCATTCTTGCTCGCAGTTATGCTTTTCATCGACGAGCCTCGAAGACGATACATACGACAGAAGGACTGTAATTAAATGTAATTGCTCCTTAGGCGCAAGTCCCTTTAATTAATGTGGTCTGATTGTGTCCGATCAAAAGCTTGGATGTGCTCGTTAACATTCACGAGTCAATCGTTTCCTAGGACTCTCTCAACAGACTTTCCTCTCTTCCAAGACGAATCACAAGTGCTGCAGTGTTTATACGAAGAGTATTACAGAAATATTGCAGTAGCATTTCACTTCTACTATTAGTTTTATCCACCATGAATCGTAAACAGTTTAACTATATACGCCTAGGGCGGAATATAGCTGTTGTTTTTCTTTTTAAACGGAACTGTGTGAAATAGGTTGTCCTTAGCTGTCATAGTCGCTTTCGTCGTTCGGTACATCCGGACAGATGCCAGCGCTCTGGTATCCAGTAAAGTTCTTCGCTATCAGATCTCCGGTGGTCTAATTTTATTCCAGTTTACTCGAAAAGTGCCTCTCTGACCTACGGCAGATGGTACCGTTGGTTGAGATAACGCTGATTTATGGGACGCCATGCTTAGGAACGAGTTCCGTTTCGATCATTAAGGCGGAGAGGCTTAGATTTGGATGAAAAATCGTAATGGCCTTCTGGGCGCCTCATCCGAACCCTCCGAGTGATCATTAGACGGCAAGGGTTCTCTCTACCTTCCAGTAAAGTCCGCGATGAAAAACCCATTGAACCAGCTGAAAAAAAAAATCGATCGTGTAGGTGTCTTACCATTGGTTATGGGCGACATCTGCTCGTGATTCATGAGAAAGGGTTCGTTACTTAATACGGAGCAGAGGCCACTATTGCTTTTCAAACAACGATCCTTATCTTAGGAAGGTCATTAAACGTGTGAATCTATGATACATATATCTTACCCTACCATATAGCTCCATATTGTACCATATTCCAAACCCCGAGTTCAGGCTTGAATTTCATTCCTTTATGAGACATAAAACCTGAACCGGGAAAAAGATCAAAGCTGGCCTCTCATGATTTGCCAAACGTTCGGTATTATTCTCATAAATATTCCCCGAGCTCTTTAATATCCGCGTTAAATTCAGCTCCAAGTCTTAGAATAATTTTAAGAAAACGCAGAGATTACAGAATGATGTATAATTGAATTAGACGAGTTTTTAACGAGGGTATTTTTAAAAATTGCAGATGAATCAGCAGTGCAAAGTTTGTGGAGAGCCAGCAGCGGGTTTTCACTTTGGCGCTTTCACGTGCGAAGGTTGCAAGGTAAGAAATTTCATCAAGCTAATTTAATTTTGTTCGGAATACAAAAGAGGCGTGATAAGAGAGATCGATCGAGCAGTTTCGGAGAGAAGAAAAAATAAGGTGCTTTTGAGGTACGTCGAACGATCCGGGGAATCTGGAAGGTGAGCTCGCGTGTTTCCACTCCAGTTTCGCGGGAAGTGAGTCAATGAGGTGAAGCGAATCGGGAGAAGAAATGGGTTTTGCGATGGGGAGGATCGCCGCGCGCGATTGCTAAAAGAAAGTGAGAAAACCTGATGAGAGGGATTTGTTGTTGCATGGGGTTGGGATGAAAGAGAAGAAGAAAAAAAAGAAGAACCCGGCGCGAATTTGTAAGTGGACGGTAGAATCGAGCGGGTCCAATCGATTATCCGAGATTGTACTCTTTCGAGGATGGCCTCATTGAATTTCTTGCTATGCGCCACGTTCGATCGAATGCTCTTCTGCCTTTTATCGATCGATGCGATCTGAATTCTGAATCGCCTGTATCATTCCGCCATATGCGAAATCAACGTGCTTTTATATAATGAGGTCCCCTTATGCTTTTGCCTATTTCTCATTTTTTTCGAGCCTCTATCGTTCGTTTCCGCTTTCCTTAAGATGAACTCTTTTAAATTAACTCTTTTAATTATTATCTCATTAATACAAGAGAGCGGGAGATCGAGGAGGATAGGACAGGGAGTGCATATTTGGTAAGGGAAAAGAATCGAAAGGCTTTCAGGGAGATTGGAAGGATGAAAGAGTTGAAGCAAAATCGAGCAGAAGATACGGGCACGTGCGCGGACGTCCTTGCGCTTGCGCGCAGTGCAATCGAACGTCTGACCGGCCTGTCTTCAGAAGCCTTGTTAGCTTAGCCCTCAAAGGGTGTTGACCCTTGATCCTCTCTCGTTTTACTAATGTGGTGCGCACTGGAATACCGCATGTTAAGTGACCCATCCGATAGTAATTGGACCTCATTAAGGCAACAACGAACTACGTTTGTCCGTCGTAAAGGTTGCTATGTTTGTTCGGTTTCCCGCAGACAAACCCACCAGATAACACGTTTTAGGTAAATTAAAGATATTCCTCTCGATCGTTCTTCGTAGCAACTGAAATACCTGTAGAGACGAGAATGCCGATATACGCCTGATTGGTATTTTTAGCCGGTTAGATATCAGACTCTTTTTCCCTTATTACACTGATCTATCCAATTTCCATAAAACATTTTACTCTTGATAGAAACTCGAAACCGTTAGTTTTATGCAACAATAACGATTTCTTTCATCTTTACTGCTTGCATTTTATCAATTTAAAGATTACTTTAAAACGATATACAGAATATCTTTAATATATATAGCTCTATGATTAATATATGTTACCTCCCACACTTTTGCAGCGTAAGTTGTGTGTATACTCCAGTAAATTATGAGATTAGGGTTTTGCTTCTTAGAAAATTTGGTCGCCGTTCGTGCGCCATGTAAACTTGCATAAATCGTCGAGGTACGGGAATTATAAGTGCAGGAGGGAACATATTTTGAGAGATCGAGCTGAGTCGTTTGTGAAATTTAATGGACAAATGGATATTATTATGAATGGTATATGTATCAAGGGAATTATATATTAGGCTTGCCTCGCGATCTGGCTTGCGTCGGTCTCACGGGATCCCGATGTTATCGCGAGGCATATAACGGCGCCATCGAGCTGCAATATCAAGAGATCGAGTGGAGGACGAAAGTCGAACGACAGGAATTAAAAGCATTCGAATCGGAGCCCGGTCTCTCTTGTACTGTATATATATATATATATATATACAACTGTGTATATACTATAATGAATATATATATATATATATATATATATATATATATATAAGTGGTACATAATCGATAGTACATAAGATGAGTATAGAGGTCGGCTAGCCGCGCGTATATGGGTATTCTTGTATGTAAATACGTAGAGATCGGTATGGGAGGTTTCTATAGGGGTCTAGCGGGATGCGGAAATATTTGAAATAATTTAGTGGTCGCACATGGCACCAGTGTACGAGCCAACGAGGGACGCTCATTAGCATACTAACGACTGACTTGGATTCCCCAATATCCAAAGAAGAGCTCCCCTCTTCCACTCGGTCCCCAGACCGAACGGTGCTCCGAATCTTTTCTTCCAAGTCTTCTTCCATTTTTGGTCCCCGTAGCAACCGTGACTCCCGTTCTCCAAATGCACGAAAGCCCAAAAATATGATCCTACCTCGTATCTTGCCAGGGGCGGACCTCTGCCTGCTATTCCCTTTTAATGCCTCTCCTATACAGATATTAAAATTATGCTCAGCCAAATCTTTCACCGATCTAAATTACCCAGAAACGCTACTTTATCTTCCCTTATTGGCCAAACTCCCGCTAATAGATGTCCGAGCTAATCTCTGCTCGAGATTTCTTCAATAAAGCTTTTTTTTTACACTTTTTACAAAAGCGAGCTATCTTTTTTTTCTTATTCATCTTTGCGGTATCGCTTCGTTCTTGCCAGCGGCAGACTAGCCGATCAATAAGCGGATGATTTGTGCAACGCGATTTATGGGAGTGTCGTCAAGCAGCGTTTTGAATTCGTATCGCGCAGGCTTGGTGCAAATGGGTCCCGAATGCGTCCCTGTTTCGGCAGGGCCACCACAATTGGTGGCGCGACGTTCGAATTCCAAGTTAGTCTTTAAAATAAACGAAGAAAGCAACTTTGCAAGGCTGCATTGGGGAGACGAGAGACGTGTATGAATATTTACACGTCCGCCCTCAACCCTTCCCCTCCCCTTTTTCCATTTCTTCTTCTTCTTCTTCTGCTTCGTTATGGCTCTTGCGCGCTGCAACAATTTGCAAGGCCCGTAAAATTCAGGTCGCAGACGCGTCATTCGCTTATAATGCAAATCTTACTGTTGCTAACTCATTGTCTTGGTTGGCCGAATGGGCGCGGATTATTCGGCACAAAATTTTTCGGAAGTGTTCTCCTTTTTACGGTCGTGAAACGTATATATATCTCTCTCTATATATGTATATACAGGGTACAGCTGCCCTCCTTCCATAGTGTTGAAAAAAAAAGTAGCGAGTGATTCAGAGAGCAAGGAAACACTGGTCGGTTTTATATTCATTGGAGTGACAATATTGAGAACTGCGGTCGGTAAACTATCTGGTGTGAGGTCTGAAGCACCGAAATAGCTCGGGTTACTTTCCAAGCGTTGTTGTTGTATCAACGACGCTGGGCATGGTTATGCGATGCTGACGAGATCCTCCGATGACGACAAGCCCGGCCGTCCTCGATCCGGAATCCGGCGTGTTTCCGGTTGGTAGACCGAGAAAGCCACTTAACCCAGAGAAAAGTCTTGTTCCGAGCGTACGTGGTGTCACCCTAGCCGGAGTCGATTGTACAGTATAACCAGTGGCAATGAAAAATAGTTTATGCAGATAAGTCGACTTATCTAATCGATAATAGGATTTTTCGTTTTACAGGGACAGAATCCAAGAGTGAATTTTCCGAAACTTATTCCTCCTGATGTGCCGCAGTCCACTTGTCAACGCGATAAGATATGTACACTGTTCGAGTTGTCCGGTGATCTAAAATTTGTCCCGTTTCCGGGCAAAGTATCGCAAAAGGCACTTAGTCTCAGGACGTTGTTCTTCCGACGCAGTGAGAGCAAGCGGAACGAAACTATAGTTGCTCGAGCAGGAACGAGTCGGCAGGCTTTTCTCAACGTAATCGATAAAAGCTTGGTAGACATTATCGTTGAAACCGCTACTGGTCACTCGCAGATTGCGCGCAAAGCCTGGTTGAAAGGAGAAACCAAACTGGTAACTCAAGAATCCTTAAAACGTCCAGTTGATGAATATCTGTCGATAAATGTTCATTAATACCAGTGTATATGCTTAAGACACTTATAGACGTACTGGGTGTAAAATTATTATTGCTTAATTTGCTCCCCAATGGAATCGAGCAGTTTTTTGCTCCATAAGTATCACAATTGAGCATGAGTATACGTAGCGAAGTATCGATTTCGCGACAAGCGATCAACAGTTCTCGTCACGATCGACAGATTAGTTGACCGGTTCGTTTTACTTCTTTCTCCACCTATGTTCAAGTGGAGTGGCCTGTCCACTTCGCGCCAGAATGTATCGACTCGGCACTAGTACGTGGATATTGCTGTCAGGTAAGTATTTGTCTCCCGTGAACGAAAAACATCACCTACTTATGTCCACATTCCAATAAAATTTCACATTCGATCATCGTCAGTATCAACCTTTTTTTCGCGCTTTGCCTCCCCTTGGTACTCTGTAGCAAGACGATTATTGAAAAATTATCCCGTCTTAATGGTGGATAACGAAGCTTATAACGTCCCATATGCTGCAATTGCTACAGTTGCGCAGGTTTAAAATAACCTAGTCACGTTTGTAGCTTATATGAGATAGCAATTGAATCAATGCCAATTGCATCCTGTATTATATTTTTATCTAAGGTCACGACGTTGAGAAACTCAGCGACGTTTGATCAGCTTTCTTCGCTTTCGATCGATATAAGGAGTTATTTTTTTCGCGAGCAGCCTAATTTATATACTAACGACCGAATCGGTGAAGCATGTGGCACAAGAATCGCACTTTTTTAATATTATCTATCATAATAATGGTTCATATGAACTCGTTCACAAATATATATATATAAATCCTAATCAAAATACATCTCTCTCTATATAATTCAATGTTACTTTTATATGCTATTTAAAAGCCACGTTTAATCAAACAGACCGTCAATAGGATATTTTATTCGCTCTTTAAACTCGATTGGGAGTCTTAAAGAAAAAATATTAGTAATTGAATTGTAAACTATTGGAATGCTGGGGTAAAAGATTGAGTTCTGATAACTCTATTATGGGGATTTTGCATTGACGAAATATCATCCATCAGAAGAGAAGTAGCTGTATATACTGACCGGTTTCGCCTAATATGCGGAAAACAATCGAGGCTCGAAGCAAGTACGAGTTTCCCCGATAGATTGGAGCGATTAGTCGGGAGGTAACTGGCGAGGATAATTACACGGCACTTTTACGGCGCGAGCCACTTTCGCCGCCGGAGCGGTCGCTCGTATGGTGGTCACGTAGATCGATCGCGTTTCGACAAATCGTCGACGAATTTGGCGTATACTCGGCGTTAGGTATGTCGCGATTCCTTCGGAAGCAGCAGGTATCTCGACACTCGCGCTCGCACTGATACGCGTGGTACGAACACGGGACAGCAGTTTGCATGGGAAGGAAACTACAAAGTCAAACCGCATCGGGTTTAGCTGCACCAGCATATAGTTCCTTAGTACAGTGTTATACCAATTAAATCATTTACGAATTTCGCATAGGGTGAGGCACTGGGGCATCCCTCGGAGCATAGTAGCACAGATGTAAGAAAATGTTATATTACTATAAAGGAAAAGATATAACTACAAAGAACTTTAATATTTTAAGCTTTTTTAAGTTTGCATTCAAAGAGGATTAAGGCAAAAGTTTGTTTCTCTTAGAATTGTGCAGATAAAAGAATTTTGACGTTCTAATTATATGAGGTGACATGAAGTGAGTCATTAATTGTGGTAGCAAATAGCATAAATGTTAATTAACTGGATCATTGTTCACGTTGATTCAAAATATTTCATATTAGATAAAAAGACTATACTTATAAATATTTCAGGAAGATAAAAGATTGTTAATATTTCAGACGAATGTTAAGGAAATAATTGTCGCATTAAAACCTTCAAAATTCTTTCCTCGTATACAGCGTATTTCCTTTGGCAGAATTACAGTATCTAAAAATTCAAGTATACCCCGATACGCGTAGTGCGCGAACCAAGACGCGAGTTTGGTTGGGGAAGGGAGTAAAGCAAGAGCTCGCGAGCCTCGTTTGACCCTGCAGTCGCGTATATCGATCGCGTTTCGACAAATCGTCGACGAATTTGGCATATATCGAACTTTAGATAAGTCGAGATTCCTTCGGAAGCAGCGCGTAGATATCTCGAGAGTCGCACTCGCATTGATACGCGTGGTACCAGTACGGGACGAGAGAGCTCGGGAAGAGAGAGGAAACCACGAACTGGAACCGCATCGGGCCCAGTCGCGTAAGGAAACGATTTACGAGCGACCTGTTGTAGCCTCTATGGGCCAAACCGTCGTCGTCGCGACGCGACACGAGACGCCACCATTTTACGGCCACTTTACGACCAAATAAATTCAATTTATTAGCCGATAGGAACCTGCTGTACCGATCGCTTCGCCCAATCTCCCCTTAGTGATGACTGGGGGAAGCGAGGAGAAAAATTCGCATAAGAAATTAGCATGGACAGGAAACGGTTAGATCGGGAATAGGATTAAATAGCGTACGTAACAATAGATTTATATATAGGAAACGCTTTGTATACACTGCACATATATATATATATATTTATTACTAAAGATGGAGAATTTTTCATTAGCACTTTGGGAGATCGGATGCCGATCGGCTTTCTTATTAGCGTGTTTAAAAAAGCATGGCGAGTTAAAGTATGCGTGAAACGGGGAGTTTTCGGCGTAACTGAGGGAATAGACGATAAGATCGGGCTTTTGGTTCATTATATATATATATATATATATATATATATACTGCTTTAGCGTGTTATATATATGTATATATGTGGAAGAGTCGAAGGAGCAGAGTATCTACAAATGGCGGGTGCGCGCCCTTGAACAGTGACGTTTAACATTCAAGGAACGCGAGTCACACGACGTCCTGCGCAATATTCTCTGCGACAACGACCTCGCGTCTCGAGTGAGCCCGTTTTATATTTTTTTGGAACGATCGAGTTGCACAATTAAGCTGTATCGATGCACGTTCGCTGGCTCTGACTGATTAGCGCAATCGAGCAAAATTCTAACCAGCTATATTCTCGTCGATATTTACTCTTTCTGTCTTATAATGGTTAAATAAGAGGGGGGGTATCAACATATTAAACTGTCGAGAGTGCTAAAGGAAACCATCGAGAGAGGGGGAGAGAGAAAGAAAGAGAGAGATTGATTATTTGCGTAGCTTTGTTCGATTCCGACTTTCACCGGGAAGAGGATTCGCGTTATTCCTCAAACGCCGCTAGCGTTATTTCAAGGCGTGCGAAAAAGGTTGCAATTGGCGGGGGCGGTAGACAGCTTAGATTCGTAGCGGCCGTCCGTTTTCCTCGAGACAATCGGTTGTTAAAGTCACGCGAGGCTAAAACGAACGTTCGACTGTCCAATTCCGCAAGTTTCATATACGAGTGAGAAAAGGTCGATATGACGACGACGACCACGAAAATTTCACATTCACGCATTTTTCTAATCATTTCCCTTTTGAGGCCGATCGCAGTAATCGGAGAAATGTTTCCGGATACTTTGTTATGAAATACGTCTCCTAATCGCTGGGACTCTATATATAATATACGAATGAATAAACGTTTGCTCGCTGCGTGACGTTATATGTGGAATGTTTACAATGGTCACGCGTGCCATGCTTCCATTATTATACACCGTCAAGAATTTGAGACGTAAAACCTTTTACATCCATCCAGTATGCAACTCTGGTAAGGGTAGGTGTCCCCCCAAATCAGGCGAGCCTCGTCCTTGACAGCACACAATGTTCATGGGACATCCTCAGCAGGTTTATTGGACCTGTGGATATTCTTGGAGCGTTCTAACCGTGTCCAGGGAATATTTGTGCCATCTAGGGATGTACAACGCAACAAGTAACACATTCCAGGCAATTGCAAATAAAAATTTGCTCTTTTACATGTTTTCTCCTTAAATCGTACACGAGGTTTGCCTGATTTGAGATGACACCGACACTAAATTAATCGTTACAAAAAATATTAAGGAGAAGCTTGCCAATTGTACTTTTAATTTCTGCTCTTGGAAATCATCAGGGATACTGCGCTATTTATTAGATTAAAGTAAAGCTTTGAGTACTATTTGAATCGTTATGTATATTCCAATGTTCTTCTAGTTGCGATAATATCGGCGACGGAGACTGGACGACTGATCGTAGATTATGCTTCGGTTTGCGCAAGCGTCGGTAGCGATTCAATAGCAACAATCGTTTGTTCAACGTCGTGGCACTAACCACTAGCCACTAGCCACCCGGCGTCAGCCACGGCGGAGGTCCGTTTGAACTTTCAAGGATTTATCGAGTCTCAGAGTTACAAAATGGTGCTCGCTCCATCTTTCGCTATTTTTCACAATCAAAGTCCATACGTTTCCCATTGAATAATTACATGGCGATCACCGATTTCACAAAAAAAAAAAACGAAATAATAGAAAAAATAATTAAATATAAAGCTAAAAATCTGGCGATTGCCCATTATTTTAGTTTCCTCGTAAATATTCAGCGTCTCTTTATAACTTTTACATTTGAATCTGCGCGTCTAGTAGAGAGTTAAGGATTGAATAGCATATATATATATATATATATATATATACTTGTGTTTAAATCCAAACAGTATACTATCAGCTGCTACCTTTCCTGTGCACCATTCGACGTTCTCTTATCCAACTGAATGGATGCGATCGGAGCCAGAGAGGAAAGAGGAGCGATGCGTATACATACGCGTCGACTTTTCAAACTCCTTGGCAAAGATAGATCGAGCTAATGCAAGCAAATAGCTCGCATCGACAAATTCTTCACGACCATATCGGTTCGTCTAGAGTTAAAAGATCCTAACGTACGACCCTCTGTCTTTCCGATCACGGTGCGGCATTTTTTATAAACGTTAAGACTCTCAAAGCATCGGTCGGGGAGAGAAATGCAGTTTCCGATCATTTTTATCTTGAGCTTTATCAGCGAACCGTTAACTCACCTCTCGCAGTCCTTCTCGTTACTCGACGATGCGCTTTCTCGAAGACGTAAATCAAAATCGAGGCAACTCCTGTGTCGCCAGGAAGCGTGGCAACTTCGTCAAATTTTATTGCGTTGCATATATAGTAGATATATGACACTGGCGAAACTGACTTTCAAAACCGCGATGCGGAATCAGCATACAATAACGGGCCGTCGTTTATTGTTCCTGCAGTTATAGGAACTCGCCCTGTGCGCGGATCTGCAATTCAATCGTAGCACGATTTACCGTACGACACACATGGGAACCGTACCAGCTCGGTGTGGTAAAAAGCCCCATTTATGGCGAAAATTCGCGTTATAATTTGGCAGGATGATAGTTTTTAGCAAATACGCGAAGCAGACATTTGCTGTGAAATAAAATCTCGTTTGGCTTTCGTGAAATGCTAGCTGAAATGCTGAAAATCCAAAGGGGGAAAAAGGTTACGAATTACATTCTGTGCGGCGCATATAGAGAGTTGTTTCGAGGCTTGTGTTACGACAATTACACGAACGCACGTTGAGTCTTCGATTGGAAATCGCTTGGAAGGAAAATGAGAGTGCTCTAAAACTGCTGGGGTACTCGGCATGCTAAGCACACGACGACAGTCCAAGGTCCCCGAGTGACATCAGAGAATCGCGTACGTTCAATTGTCTGGCCGCTCGCATTTTCAGTACTCGCGTATAATACCAACTCCCTTGGATCGACGCCAAAAACTCACCTTCGTTCCAGACTCGCGGAATCCTTCGGCAGCAGTTGTCTAAGAAATTCCACTTGATTTCCCAGCTCCTTTCGCAATCATCTCGCGCTAAACGCTTGCAGGAGAACCAATCGGATTTAGGTCTCTTTCGCTTATATTCCTCCTAAACCAATAATTTCTCCAAGGATTTCCCAATCCTACAATCACGCGCTCGATCTTTTATTTCCCGTCTGCGTTAGCTCGAGATCTAGCCCCAAGAGCCACACTTTCATTAGGTATTCGCACCAAGCACAGTGATATTACCAGTTTAGTCCATTAAAATGATTCATACTTAAACGCGAAATGATTGTATTTAACGAGGTATTGCGGAACTCCATTTTTATAACTGCTTCGAATTCTCTCGAGCGATCCGCAACGATTGCTGGGATCGGGAATCGTCGGGAATCCAGATCACATACCGAGCAATCGAGTCATCGATGTTGGGAAAGCAGCTGTAGCCGAGGAAGGAAATAGTCGCCTGGAGCGGATTAATTGCGAAGAAGGATGACGCGGATTCCGCGAATATCGGAATTGTCAGTGGCCTCCGCTTCGAGAATCAGGGTCATATATTCGTCTATAGAAACTACTGCGTATTCATGTGCTAATGTCTTTCGCTCTCGCACACGTAGGAGAGATGTTAACGAGCCCCACGAAGTCTCGCGGAAAATCCATCTACTGGGTGCTCCTTCAATTTTTTACTGCTTCGTCATCGTGAGTTAATTTCGCGGAAACCAAAAAGATACGGTCGAAAGTTAGCCACGGTGCGTCACTATCAGGTTCTTGCTGCTTTTACTCGCTCGATGATGTGTGACGTTGCGGGACTCTGATGACGTCATGAAGGGAATACCCAAGAGATCGATCGCGCTACTGTATATACATTTCCTTCTCATCTGCCCTACAAAATCTACCAAGATCTTTCGTCTCTGTAATAACATTCGTCGCTGTAAACGAATCTAATCAACGCAATAATTAAGATCATTGCTGAAATCCTTGCACGAAACTTGTACTCGGGAGCTGCGAGTGTATTATGCATTTGGTTTCTCGGCTACAGCTGATGGAAGAGTGTGTCGGTTAATGAAATGGCCACGAAATGGCGTATACGAAGAAGTTTCAACGAGAAACGCGTTCATGCGGAACACCGAGGGAGAGTTTGCGGCTGGGTTATGTTTTTTTTTTTTTTTTTTTTCATTGGTGCGAGGCACGAGCGGGCACGGGTACGGACACGCGTGCGTTCGTAGTGCACGACCACACCACGGGCAAACCTGGACAGGTCATTTCACATTCCCACGTCCTTAATATAGATTCTTGATAGGCGCACGTGACGTGCAGCGTCGAGCAGACAGCTTCTCCCGTAAAGAGAAGTATATAGTCATCTTGTTTCCGTATTCCCAGAGACTCTCTGATGCATATAGAAGGCACGGTGTGACGAATCAACTGGAAGGAGGACGTGTATATAGTAATAATAAAATTCGTGGAAGCTCGGGAGGATATTCTAGAGAGAGGTGAAAGAGAGAGAGAGAGAGAGAGAGAGAGGAATAGATATCTATGTAGATAGAGGTGCCTGGATACTTTTACCAAAACTTGGTAAATGGAACGAGATTTTTGTAACAGGAACTTATAGAGATAGGCTGAAGCGCGTTTTAAAGTGTTATTGAAGATTCGAGTGAGAAGGATGTAGGTAGAGGTGGTTTTAGTGATGAACGTGGGTGTGACGGAGAGAAGATTGTCTCACGGCACAGGTGGCGCGAGGCGAGTTCTGAAGAGGTTACGTTGCTCGGAGGAGTACATATGAGAGGGAGAGAGAGAGAGAGAGAGAAGTAGCTAGATGATCGCGGGCCACAGCTGCTGGTGCATGCAACGTGTAGAGTACATATACGTATATGTACGTATATATACACACCGAAGCCGCGCGCACGATTACTCTGCCGAACCGTGACGACGCAACTTAGAACGTCGATTACTCAAATACGAACGTCCGCAATCCCCGCCGCAGTTATCTCGAATTCTCATTTTTATCGCGGTTTCGCGTCAGACTTCGACAACCATGCTAATCCTTAATAATATTTAACGCCATTTTCCTCCCTTGGCTATTTGCATACATCATTACTTCGCATTATCATCACAGATGCCGCACGGATCTCTCTCCCAAATAGATTTCATTAATGAAAATGGACATGATATCCTGCTGCGCGCGCAACATTGCCACTCATTCGCAATACGGGAGAGGTTAAGAGGATGTTTTTCAGAGTTCGCGTCTATTTTATGTAATCAACGCTCATCTCTGATGTATATTCATATTATACGTGTATGCGTGCACCTATTTATCATTACCTCATCGGATTATCCCCGAGTGAAAATGGATTCAACCTCGGACAATACGTTTCCCGCCTTAAACGCCGCGGCGTCGTAGGTGGCGTTGCGTGCATGCGCCACAGCATACCTTAGCGCACGTACTAATGAAACGTTTGCCGGTGCAATTAGATCAATACCGGATCTCTCCTCGTTCTACGAAGCTATTCAGGATGTCTGCTACCGACCGAACGTAACGCTCAGCTTCAGGATCGAAATCGGTAGCGCGACTAATGTCGAATTTTCACGAGCTCGTAAACGCATTTAAAGGTACGTACATTGCGAATTCCTGGAAGTAGTAAACGGCGTAAATTGGAGTAATCGCCGAGACTTGTTTCGCTTCGCGGAAATCGGACCCGGAGAAAGGGGCCAGGATGCCGAAACGTATAGGATTCCGATGGAGAGGACCGAATTCCTCGAACGCATTCGTAAACACGCACATAATCACTGCTGGCTGTTTATTTCATCTCCGTTTTAGAAAACGCTCGTGCTCGAGCAAGGCGAATTCCTCTCACGTGCGAGAAATTGTCGTGCGCGCGTTTTTTTTCCCCCTAGAAATTGTCGCAGCACGAATGATCGACTTACCGAGCGTCATACCGATAACATTCCAGCTGCCGCTGCACAAATATTGTTCGCATTCTTCAATCATCGAGATTGCAGTGCGTTGCCGGGCAAAAAGTTTATTGCTGAAATTTGCCATTTCTTCCAGCGACAGGTGACACAAATACGAATTAGCTTTATTGAAGATCATGACTTGGAAAAAGAATTCTTTCCACAGAGATCTCTATTAAGTAACTCCGCGCGGGATGATACATATATACATGCATGTATGTAAAAAAGTAACAAATGAATCTGGATTAAAAATGCGTCGCTACATGGAATCTCTGAAGTTGTCGATTAAATAGAAAATTAAGCGGAAGGGAATTTTGATTACGATGAAAATTACGTGCTAATTGTTGCTTAAATTTTCAAAGGAGAATTTCACTTTTACAAATCGGTCACGGATGCCGGGCGTGCCGGTAGATTTGAGATAATTCCAGCTGCTCGAAGCAGCGGATTTGCAGCACGCGCCCCTAAATGGCGCTAAGGCACGACTCGCTGTCTTTGATTCCCTGATCCGTTCGGCCGGACGGACGAGGAACTGCAAAAAACTCGCATGCGACACACACGCATCGCCACGCTCCCTTACGCAATCTCCGCGATTCCCGTTGTACCCACCCTTCGCAGTTAGACGAGCGAACGAAGGAGCCTGTCCACAGCTGACTGGCAATCGGCAACTGGCCGACTCCGTCTTCGCGCAATCGCTCCACAAAAGACAAAGTCATCCACGTCTCTTTAAGGACGCTGGAACTTTTTCCAGACCGGATAATTTAGGATCTACGCTGTACGAGAAAGAGAGAGGCGTGCCCGCAGCGATTATCCCCGATCACACTGCACACACTCTCGGTGCAGATGCGAATAAGGACTCGATTAATCGCACCGTTTAGGGGCCTGGCTAATAACTGTGCTGCTACGTAAAATATAGCAATTTATCCCACTTCTTTCTATCAATATCTCTTCCTTTAGCCCCTCTCCTTTGGAGTCTTAAACGATGACGTCAACGCTGGCCAAAGGTGCACTTAACGAGACTCTCGTGAAATTTCTTTATTATCCGTAAAATTTCGCTAGGTTCGAAGGAATCGTGAATGTTCGCCGATGGGAAAAGAAGAGTCATCAGAGTTGAGAAAATCTTCAAATAGTAACTATTTACCTCTCGGGCCCAGCAATCGTTGATCGCGAAGCACGCGAGATCAATTTTGTCCCTTGACGAGTAATGACCACTTTGTAGGCGGAAGCCTACCGGCGTTGGCTTCATAACCCCTTTCGCACAGTCTTATATGGTAACGGCTAGGGATCATTTGGTGTACGAGGGAGCCCCTCTCTATCAGATCCGAGATTTTTCACTGTTATGTCGCGCTTAACACGTTTCGTGATTATTACACATTTGTCTCTTATTAATCAGTAAATAGACTATTGTTTCTTCTATCCTATATACGACATCCTTCCCCCCATGATATAGTTTTATCATTTATCGACAGATCTCTGTTATTAAAGTTATTCCCTTAGTTCCACATTAGTATTCGAATCAAACGATGCAAAAATTCATGAATCTATACACACGAGCAGGTTTTAGTGGATCGAAGCCCGCCCACGTTGCTCGACAGGTGAAATTCGAAGACGATGAACGTTTATTGGTCGAATAAAGGGATCGGCATGTCTTGATGTTTTATAAACGCTTGACCTTTCTCGAGTCGAAAACGATCGAGATGCAACTCCCCCTTACCATTGCTGCAGAGCAGCGGAGATGAGTATTATGGAAAGTATAGCATGCAGGGATGCCGAAGAGGTAGCACGCGAAGAGATCCCTCGAAATCTGTAAGGGCGCGCGAACGGCAAAAGAGCGAAAAGCCGTGTCGTAAATTAGTAGTCGATGACCGTGCAAGCGGATATATCAGGGGGAGAAGAAGAGAGAGGAGTCATATATGCCTTTCCAAGCAGCGGCTCTTCCAGGCAGTTTTATCGCCGACCGACAAGCGTTTAACTTTACGATCGACCACGCCACGTATCTCCACACACTCACCCCCCCCCCCTTTCTCACTCTCACTCTCTCTCACTCTCTCCCCCTCTTTCGATCTCTCTTATTTTATTCGCACTCTTTCGATTTTGATAAATATATATATATATATATATATAGAAGTACTATTCTCGCCATTAATTTAATTCAGTCTTTTTTCAATTACAGTCTTTCTTCGGGCGCACGTACAATAACCTGGGCAGCATCTCTGAATGTAAAAACGGAGGAGTTTGCGTGATCAATAAGAAGAACCGAACAGCATGCAAGGCGTGTCGACTGCGCAAGTGTCTGATGGTGGGAATGTCAAAATCCGGCTCCCGGTACGGGCGCCGTTCCAATTGGTTCAAAATCCACTGTCTGCTGCAAGAGCAAACGAACGGTAACCAGAACGTCGGAGTAAATGCTGCAACGGGCTCGCCATTTGGGCCAGGATTTCTGTCGGGATTCTTGCCAACGGCCGCAGGACAACAAGCGGCCGCTTACGCCAAGGAAGGAAAGGACCGAGCTTCGCCGAGCCAGGAGGATCTGGCGTTGCAGTCTCACCTGTTGCACGTAGCAATGTTGAAGCAGGAACGCGAGAGAGGAAACAAGTCTCCCCATCCGGATGACGTGGCTCTTCAGAATCAGCTGCGCCTGCTGGCCTGGCAGAAAGAGCGCGAGCGAATTACAGCTAATCAACAACAACCCGGAACTCCTCCGCGAGATAGCACGCCACCACCTTTCGGTTACAAGCAGCAACATCCAGGATCACCCATGTTTCCCATGAACTTTGCTCAGAAGGAAGTGGTGGTAGTCCCGTCCAGTCCGCCCGACGTATTTCGACCGTTTTTGCCGAGCTACAAGAGGAGCGCCGACACCCCCAGCGACAGCGGAGCTTCCTCGGTCGACGGTGCTGACGGTTTGCACGACGAGTCCAGGAGTAATTCGGCTCTGAGTTACTTCAAGGCCAGCGCGGCCTCGCCGACCTTGTCCGAGCGAGAGTTCCCACCTAGAAAGATCAATGCCACGGTCACCCTCACCACCGGTTATCATCCGCACCAGAGTCTCGGTCTGGTGTATCCACCGCCAGGATTGGTGACCCCAGCGGCGTCGCAGCACTCTCCGAGAGGGGGCGACCTCCTATTGGTCAGTCCCAGTCCGGGCGGATTGGCCGTCGAACAGGACGAACCGATCGATTTGAGCGTAAGGTCGAGCAGGAGCTCTCCCAGACCGAGCCAGCCAGCGGAGGAGGAAAACAGATCAAACGAGAGTGATGACGAACGATCCAGCCCCGCGAAAGAAGAGACCACCACCAAGAGCAAGCCTCTTGACCTTACCTTAGGCGTGAAAAGGCCGGCGGAAGTGCCGCTTTCCTTGTGAAGTGGTTCTTCCTCTTCTTTATTGGAGAGGAACGAGTGATGTACTGGTGCCGGGCGGGTCCCGGGTTTTCCGCATTCACTTCCACTTTTACGTCTGTCCAACATCCGACGAGGCAAGCCGCCGCCTGCAACGGATGTCCTTGACCTCCGATGAGGCCGCGCGAAAGTCAAGACCGACAAGTGCCACTGCTGCTGTGATCTATCGCCATCCTTTTCACGTCCTTCGTGTCCTTTCGACGAACAACAACAGCATCGTATCGCATAGGGAGTTGGGTCACGTGAGGATTCGCTCGATCGACAACCACACGTTCGTAGAAATCCATCGTGACGATAAATCCTTCCCAGTCCTCGTTCAGCGTTTGAGAAATAGACTACGCTTAACGGAGTTCGGCCAGTCGACGCATACCATTAGAAAGAAATGTGTTCAATATTGTATATATATATATATATACATATGTACGTCCAGGTCAATTGCATCGACTCGTCAAGTCGATTAATTTAATTTATTCCATTAGTAGTTAGACGAAAGATTGATCTATATGTGTATGTATTATTCATCGCCCGTTCATTTGGTAACGAACCGTACGATTAATTTGTACATACCTATGCGTGCCGATTAAGATTGAATACAAATATGACATTTGACGTAAAGGCAGAATCGCGGATATCACCGTCCGTTATAACGAAGTGCTTTGATATATATCTACTACACTAAATAAATATATGTTTCATGACAAGTTTGTTCGATGTCTCGTGCCTTACTTCGCGACGTCACCACTCGCATCACACACATATACTATCTATCTGACGTGGGACCCTTCGCGAGTTTACTGTTTTATAAAGACGTTGGAGCGTTACATTTGTATACTTTTGATCGACGGTCTCGGTACCGTCCCTCATCCTACAGTCATCGTACATTATTTTTATCCCTGTTTCTCTTTACGATTACTCGTCCTTTAAATAGAAGAGGACGAAAGCGAAAATCTTCATGTAACATGCACGATGTGAGCCATTGTGGTATGCAACTCGCTCATGAGGAGGGAGAAGAGAAATGTTGAAGAGAAAGAGGGAGGCCAGTAAAGCGATCTAGCATAATACTATTTTAATGTATAAATATATTAAATAAAAATTGTAAATAGTCAATGGAGGGGGAACAGTCTGCGAATTGATATCGCTCTTCTGCTTCCGCTTGGTGTATGCCCTCTCCGCTGGTTTAGGAGATGAATCTTTTATCTTCTTTTATATTTCTTTATTGTAAATATTAGTATAATCTAAGCGGTGCAAAATGAGCGGCCAGTACCTAAACGTATCGAAATAAATATTTTTGTTTAATCTATGTTTTCCTTGTTGCCTCCTTATTCATAAGCTTATCCTAATCGATTTAACTTAATTATCCCTTATTCTTCAACTTGTGAATTTAAATAATCAAGAGAATTGGTCAATATTGAAATAATTAAAATTACTCGCAGTCAATTACAGGTAAAAGATATTGTACAATTCCCTTCAGTAGCTATTTTATCCATTGTAAAAGTCTAGATTGCTATATTTGCATTGAAAGAGCTACCTTGGAAATGGTCTATTATCCCATTAGGTTTTGTAGGCGCTACCCGTCTATTCTTATTTTATGGCAGAAGAATAGCCAACTCGCAAATCACTCCATTGTGGAAAGTACATCGCGAGAATGAATATCGGTCGAAGCTCGCCATGCGACGTTAACAGCACGCTCTGCTACACATGAGATAGCATTAACTTAACCTTGAGTGTACCGGCACGCGGCTGCGGACGAGCGCAGACGCCGGGAACGAATAACGCCCGTGCAGATATCATTAATCAATCGAGCCAAGAACCATTGGCGTTGCAAAATCATCGAGTTACGGATACTTGCCCACGCATTTGACCTTGCCAGTTCGCAATCTTCCCTATTCGCTCGGATCATCATCGCTATCGTCTTTATCATCGCCATCAGAACAATTGTTTTCCTCGTACTCTAATTGCATATACACCGGTATAAGCTTGGAAAATATACAAGACTTCGATCGTTATGGCAATTAGCAAGAGAAAATCATTGAAAAACATATGAATTCGCAGTGAAATTTTTGAAATTCGTGAGAAGCGAACTCTCGCGATGTGCCTTATTCAATTACCGACGACAACATTGAAATTCAACGAGTGTCTCTAAGCTGTTGGACACAAGTTCTGTATAAGTTGATACGAAGCTCGAATGAGAAATGTTTGTGCGGTGTTTTTCGCGAGTAAAAATGTTGATAGGTGAATCGAATTCAATATATATTGAATAGTGGATCAGGGATGGAGAGAGAGTCGATTTGTCCAAGATCAGGGCGTGCGATTCTCTCTGACTTTACTCTGGCGAGGTAGAAATGTGCGTACATGGATCGTGAGTGCGTATCTGATCCCCAGGCGAAGCAGAACGTACTTACTATACGCGGAGGATCACGACGTATAACAAACGCGCGAGACTCGAGGCAATGCATCAGAGTACCACGACTGGTTACACTAGCCGAGCAATAAGCAATCGCTTAAGACCCGTCATGACTCTATGCATGAGTTAGGCAACACACAACTCTGCCACATACAGCTGATACGAGATTTAGCCCGTGCGCGAGACTTTTTCTCGTCCATCTCTTTCGACCCGGACTCGATCTCCAGTCTCTCTGACCGACTGAAATATCTATTGGAAGGGCTAACGTTTAGGGCTCCCTCTTTTCCGAGGAAACACGAATGCTTTCTACATCTCTTAGGTGCGACACGACTTGTTATTAGATTTTATCAAGAATTGAAATTAAAACTAAAATTATTTGTCTCCTTCTGCATCTGAGGTTATAGTAAGTCATAGAATATATATATATATATATATAGAGGTAAGGATCATATCGCCAATGGAGTGGAAATGGCGGAGTTTAATATATAGCAATATATATTGAATTTTGAGGAAAAATTGTTGACAGTTTTTACTAGAGTAATTTATATACTCTATTAACTCTAGTATACCACTGGATCTCTATAAAAGTTTTAATGTTTCCAGATGACCACTGATCTATTCCAGATATTGTATTAAACTGCAAAAATAACAGGCCTCTGTTTGCTGCAGCTTTAGCCACAAGTGCGAGTTCGCTGGAAGAAATCTTAGGATAATGGGATATAAGGAGGCATTCCAAGTTATTTCGAGGTAACTTTGCGAAAAGGTATTAAATTTCGTGCGCATGACTGAGAATATAGTATAGACATGCTTTCGAGGATCCCCTTTCTCTCGAAGGTAGTTCATGACGGAAGACGTCGTTGCACGTTCGGGCTAAGATCTCTTTCTACCGGAGAAACGTCGTACTGTAAAAAGCGAGCATAAATGCAGCGCCGGGATGTCAACAGCTCTCTTGGGATACACCGTACGTTCTCCACGCGTACATGGGACTTACTACTATACTCGCTCACTCACTTATAAACTCACTCATTCATACTCACTCGCAATCTTACATTCTTATATACAATTACTTACTATAGCTTACTCTTACATGCTTATACTCGGTTCTATGCACAACGAATATTCACTCCACCTTTCGATATTATCCCGATTCGGCTATGGTATCGCTTGGGGCAGACTGCACGCGTCACTTTGACAACTAACACTTTATTATATATTTTTAATCAATGGGAGACTCTCCCGGTTGGTATATGATCTGCAGGGGACATTCTCAGCATGTACAATGAGCGTGTGGGTATCCTGGGACCGTTCTAAGGATGTCCTGAGGATATTTGAGCTACTGGAGTTAGTAGCCGGTACGAAACTGAAAGCATATATAAAAGTGGCAGTAACATGATGGATTAAGAGAAATGATATATATTGGGAAAGTCGAAATATCACTGAATGCGCATAATGGACGTTAATCGTCTAAACGAGTCCAATCCTATAATGGACGCAATGATAATTTAGACCAGAGGTTTTTGCGTAATCCAAATATCAAATCTAAACTTTAAGCTGAAATATAATGGCGAGAGTTGCGAGAGCAAAGATGATCGGCGTATGAGCACTCTTAGTCAGGGTAGGAAGAGGCTTGGGCTCAGCGTGCACGAGGAGCGTTAGGGGTTAACGAGGGCCGATCGTGCGATCGGCCGATCTTTCCCAAGAGTCGAGGCGGCCCAATTAGAAGGCACGTAAAAGCCGGGCGCATAATCAGCAATTTGTATTGTCGAGGGAAGAGGAAGGCATGGCATCTCTGTCCTCTTTCACGATTAATCCATATCTCTCATCTCTCTCTCTCTCTCTCTCTCTCTCTCTCATTCCAGTGCTTTCCCTCAAACTACCCATCTTTCACCACTGAACCAAGCAAAGAGCCGAGTCTGGTATCTCGAAAGATATAATAAAGCTAATTTTCTCGCTTTTTATTTCCGTCTCGTATATGTATATAGCTTGCTCGGTCACCTAGTGCACGTCTCTCCTGCTTCGATGATGCCTTTTCCTCGCGAGGCTCGCGGAATAACTTCATCAGGATAGGTAAGGCTCGGAAGGCAGGGGGAGGGATGGGGTGTGGCCGACAAGTGGGATGGGGTGATATAGCCGATTAAGCTATGCAATTGCCAATTATCGGCAATTTGATCCGGTTATAAGTCAATTTGAAGTAATTGGGCCGCGTTGATCGGCTCTCTCACCACCGTAGAATGCTTCCTCTCTACGGAACGAGAATAGTCTGTTTGTGTGAGTGTGCGTGTGTGGGTGCGAGTCGCGCAAGTGCCGAAGGAAGTCGCGTTTCGCTCACGCTGCCACGGTGCCTGTGGCTAGTTGCTTTTAGCGCCCTTCGACGATCGTAAATTGCCGATCAGCTTGAACGCGCATGCCGTCGCACGACAGCCGCACGTTGAACTTTTCTGCGTCCATGCAGGAGAGCCTCCAGCGCTGTCTCTTTCCATTTGACATATTCGTCTGTAAAAATTATCATATTTTTTAAATATTCTAAAGTTTCTATATTTAAAGCAGCAAAATCTGAATAAGAAAGAGGAGTTTATATAGTTTATATATAGGAATGGAGGTCTGAGAGGCGGGTTTTTCGACGTTGAAGAAAAAAATAACAACGAAATAAATCGTTAAGGTACTAATTGGTTGATAGAGATATAATAAACATTTATCATTAGCGCGAGAATATTATAAATAATAGGACCAGTTTTTCATACTTATAGGGAAAGGAGTAGGGGTGGATCTATAATCCTATTATATTCTTTTATACTCTTTAAACTTGACCAAAATAACGGTCACCTTTGGCAGCTTTAACAAGACTTTTTCGGTAAAGGCTGACTGTGAATATTATTGCTAAAGCTTGCCAGGGACTATTTAATATTTATGCTAATGTTCGTATTAAAAATGACCTGGGCACCCTTGTCGCCGTTATTGCGCGCTATTGTCGTTGATTTATCATCGTCCGATCACACGCGATGGACTGAATGTTAAAAACTCCAAAATCTACCACTCATGTTAATTGCTCGGAGATAAATCTGTCCTAATGTTTGCCGCGCTTCCTAAACATCTATTCGGGCCCAAGAAAACGACCAGCTTGAAATATGATTATGATGTTTTTAGGAACACTAATTGATCGTGGATGAGAGACGGGTTTGCTCGGTGCTACGAGCTTCCGTGAATCAACCGGTTTCTGCTGTATGAACGACTATTATTTTCCCCAGTAGTATATATATTTGTATTGGTATACTCTCACATACACAAACATGTGCATTAACTCGAAACAAAAAGTAGCCTGTATATTTTCAATCGTCCAAGATTCTCAAGAATTTATAGAAATCGTCATCAGATATGTATTCAATAGAATTTCTTCTCTTGATTTTTTTCTATACTAATATGAAGAGCCTGCTAGGGGTTTTTCTGAAGACGTTTTATTTAGCGGGAGAAGCTGGTCAAAGTAGGCGATCCAGCTTGCACGCCCTGACAAATTTGACAAGATACGCAATCGATCGTGCTGAACCGGTGCTAATCGATACAGCGATCGGCTCATTAAACAAGTCAGCCAGTTTCTCCATGTACCCTTGTTTGCTCGATATTAGCTTTTCGATCACGTTTGCTCTCACGGAAATCTCGTGACTATATTGTCGAGGCCAAGTTTTCGCTCCGATCTCAGTCGCACTTTCATCATAATCCTATAGTGAGTTTTTACATCTCGCTTGATAAAGCGCCTCGTATTCGCGTCACGCGAGAACTTTTTGCAAAAATTTAATGGTGCGTTATAGAAAATGGATCGAAAAAATCATACCCCTTCCTCTCTGTTCTCACTCTTAATCTGTAAACTCCCTCAGGATCGCATACCGATTTTTTTAAAGCAGCACGCGAGATCGTGCAGGTGAAGATATATTTTTGCACGTTGAACAATGCGGAATCAAAAAATCTTCGTAGAGAACGAGTAAATCGTGCGCCGTAGGGCAAAAGCGTAGCAGCCGCGAGGTTGGCGTATCTCTCGAAAAAGTAATAATCCAAGAATTCCCAGGACCATGCAAGGTTCGCGCGTGGCCCGGGTTCAAACGCTCGCAATTATGCAATTCCCCCTTCCGTTGGTAGATGCTTCGTGCAGCAGAGTCTTCTTCCTCCAATGCATCCATTCGTACCACTACAGCACATTCGATATGTATATACATATATGTATATCGTAGTAAAGTTTTGCCGTAATCCTTCTGAAAAGGAAGCTTTGGAATAACAGTGCAAAGGAAATTTTCAAAGGTTCTCTTTAAGGAAACGACAGTATTAATCGACGATAATTGCCTCTGTCGAGAATCCGATATTATTCCATAAAAATTAGCTGATTTAAAATATTCTAGCTCTCTTTTAAAAAACTCGTAATATGCTGTACATATATGACTTTTATCACACGTTCATTTACTATATTATCCGAATAAAGTTGTGTTTAGGTTTATTATTATCTTAAAAATGCAAGCAATATATTAGTCATTTTATCCAAATAAATTCATCAAATGAGTGAAATGATAAATTCAAAGTATTCCTAATATACGAGGTCATTTTATTTTTACTTTATTTATTACGTATTACTTAACTGAGTGCGCTGTGTATTTATCAATTAATTTTTCGTGCAAATGTCGTTAATACATGAAATTAATTATGCTTTCGAGCTCTTACTAACGATTTCTTTAAAAGAACCTTTAATTATTCAGACGAGTAAGGCCTTTATTTGATAATTAAGGAAAGACTGCCTTCATTTTGATAGAGGAGAGGGGCATCATATACGAGAAGGTATAATACGCAACATCCGAAGGTAATCCGATCCGACTGTCTGGTTGTAATTATTGCGGTAGGTCTCAAGCAATGCTATAACCTCCGAGGACATTCTTCTCGCTTCCAACGCATCCTCCAATCCTCTTCTATGGTATCGCTATTCAACTATCTTATGCATATATAGTTAGAACGGACGCTTGCTTCGAGAATCGCGCCTTACCGACCAGCCCCTGTCCGTCTATTTGCACGTATAACTCTGCTCTGCTATCTCGTGGAAATCGAATCCGCGGCTTCATCATCACACGAAACGTTGTACCCGTGCGAACTATAGCTCCTATCAAAATTAACGCGATGCTGCATCACAATAATCTCTAATTAGTTGCTTCTTCGATTAGTATGAGACTATAAAGAAATATCTTTGCGAAACTAGATAATTTTATAAAAACCAGCTGCTGGCCGCTCCTGCAGTCGAATCTCCATAAACGATTTATTTAAGCTTGCCGATCGACGTCCATTGGTCAGAGGAATGCAGTAGTCGTATTGTATATAGAATATATTTGTGCTGAGAGGACCGCAGATTTACGGTAGAACCGCAAAATATTCTCGTTTGCGTTACTATTGTGTTTGGTGGCAATACGTACGTGTTACTTGGAAATGTAGGGGAACTTGTCGATCGTCGTCCAACGCGGTCGACTGGTCTCAAATTGAGTCTCGTTTCCAGATTGGTCTCTCGAGTGCGGTTTCTAGCCGTCGCTAGGCGCGAAGCAATTTTCCTGCAACCCCATTAACCCCGCGGAGATGAACGACGAGGAAGACCGAGAGGCGAGGTTAGCCGAGGAGTTGAAGGGAGGGGGGCGGGGAGATTAAGAGGAGGAAAAGTGTGTACGAACACTTGTCCCAAGCGAGACTCGAGCCTTCTCAAAGCATTTGCGCGAGCAAATGCATTCCAGCGTTTTAACAAGTACACTTATTATCGACTGGATGTGACCTATCGAAACTATCGCAGGTGATAGAAGGTCGTGCAACGGAAAGAATGGACTCTCTAGCGCGCGACTATGCGTGGGTCTGATCTGTTTTAGATCGGTTAAGCTTGAATGGCCTCACTGTTGAAATCTCTTTAAATCACAAGTCTGGCAGGAGCAACAAAAAATCGGATAAGGTAAGTATAAGGTTTGAGGTTGGGGATAGAAGAGGGGAAAAATGTCAATGATTATATGGGAAAGGTACTAAATCCTTAAGCTAGATCGTATCTTTAAAATGAACGTAATTTTCTAAAGAAAAGTTGGGAGAATTACGAAAATTTAGAACATGTAGGTGAAGCGATGTTGAGGGACCGGATGAGAGCAGGCGTGATTCTCGCAGAAGGTGTACGCGTAAAAGGAGAGTACTATATAAGACGGTGTGAGAGGGGGAATGGGAGCTGCGAGGTCTCAACGAGGCAAAGGGTCACAACCGCTTATGTAAACCATATAGAAGCACATACTATCTAGCAGCGAGCCGTTTATCTAATAATATTATGGTTCAACGTTGGCGCATCCCATAAGAGGCGCTCGAAATGCACCGCTTCGGTGCACATACATACTACATATACATGTATATATACATAACAGCAATCTGCTACGCGCGGATATGCGTCTACGTATTCCTGGGCGTTCACTGCAGGCCAGTGTGAAAGGGCAAGTTCTGCACCTTTTAGATTGTCGGGGGTGTTCGAGCTCTTGTGCTCGATCTTATCGAACGATATCCCGCCAGATAACTCCTACAGCAGAACGATAATATCGTCGCGAGAGTTGGTCGTTTTTTTGCTTTCAGCGAGCGACCGAAAGTCACCTTGCAAATAGCTAAGAAATTTTCTCCACTATCGAGCAATAGATTTCTCGGCTGAGTTCACTCGCTCGATTCATCTTGAAATATATGTATACAGAGTTTATTTTTACAATTGTGCGTTGCATAAATCATGTTATTTTATACTATATAGCATTTGTATCTTAAATCGCGATCATTGTAATATTAAACGTGAACGAGGGTAATGAAAGAAAACTCAGATATTTGTAATGAGCCATAAAGATTTGTAAACCAAGAAGGGGGAAAAATTTAAACTTTAAGGTTTTATTATACGTGAGAATAGAAAGCTCTGCAGTATAGTCAATATGTCCCCAATGGTATATGTAACCGTTAGAAAAAAACTGTATATCACCCGTTCTAACCCTACTACAAATATATATGTATGTACAATGATTGAAATAATTGCCGTTCTTTTCTTTTGTGACTGGTAGACTCGAACGATGTCTTTGCATGAAAATTATTCATCGGAAGGAACAAAAAAGACTGACATGTATAGCTTTTGACCTATATTATTATAGAACGGGATGAAAAGTGTATTGAAACGATTTTAAGGAAGGTGAAAGTACAAGGAGAAGAAAAGAATTAGACAGTAATCAGAATGTATAATTTAGAGTGAATCGACTGTGATATTGTGTGTCGCGTGACAGTAGGAGCTAGGAGATCTGACAAAATAGAATGCGAGTTTGATGTAGTCACTGCTGACGCGACAGGTCGAGTCGTATTGTTTCCGTCCGATATTACTCCACGCGTCTAATAAAGAACAATTGCGCAATCGCACGTAAAGAGTTTCGTGACCCTGGATCACCCTGTAACTGTAAGATCATTCGAAACGACCGCACGTCCACCAATGCTCTTGACAGACGCGACACGACACGACATTAATGCCGCTCCCACGAGAGAACTCGTCTACAACAACCCATTATAAAGCGAATTGCTAAAGTTGCTGGAGCTGACGATGACGGTGCTTCACCCACACACATATCATATATATATATATATATAAACTATATATATAGAATTTGGACCACCGAACATTTACACCTGAGTATATATATATAGATCGTCGTAAAAGATGGGCAAAGATTTTTGGAAACTTTCACAAGTAATTATGTAGCAAGATTTATCGTACTTCGCCTATATATATATATATACTATACTACACTACATCTATATATATAGGTGTCCAGCTTCCTCATTGTAGCAGAGCAATAGTGTATATGCGTTCATTTCACTTTGGTCCTCGTTAAATTGGCAAGTGCTCATGGAGTTACGCGAACGATAAAGCGAAACGTCTTGTTCGCCTTAATATGGAAGCGAGTACGTCAATTACTATAGAAGAAGAGTCTACGGAACGAGATCGCTTTATCTTCTGGCATATTTTTGCATCGCACGAGAGCTTCTCGGGTCGTATATATACGAGGCAGATAGTGAGTTACTCTAATAGCGAGAAGCGGATAAAGGATGGCCTTATATATACAGAGTGGATAATTGCAAGCAGTGCAGGCGCCTAGTATACTATATAGGTATACAGATGCATTGCGGAAGGTCGCAGTCTCCTTCGCGAGTTTCTTCCTGAAGGAAAAATGAAAGACGCGCGACGTCCGTCACCCGCCTACTCATCATCGTTGTTAACGCCAAAAATTATGGGCCTTTTCTCCCTATATACTATATATAGTTCAACCAACTGGCTCTTCTCTTACTTACTTACTTGCTTGCTTACTTACTTAGCTCTCAGCATTATCGCTGTGCGTCTTATACGAGCCAAGCAAATTACAACCGCAGCCGCAATTCCCCGAGTCATTACGAAGCACGAGTTACGAGCCTCAAGCTACGATATTGACGCCAGTCAGCGTTTAAATGCATCGCGTTATGGCATAGCTCGCAAAAACAACTTCCCCGCTTTAAAGCTTTAATTGACGCTAGGATTCTCATTACCAATTAGGAATTATATAGATAGAAAGCCCGAAAATAAAATCTACAATCATTTTCAATCAGTCCTACATCGACCATCTTTAATTTGGCCAATCGCGATTGAATTATAATAGAATGTATATACAAGCTGTTGCCTGATATTTCAATCGTGGCCGAGTTATAGCGTCTCGAAAATCTATCTAGTCAGTTGGGAACACGTAGTTTCAAGAGTAATGATCGGTGAATTACGTCCAGGTCGATTATGCCAAGTCGAGCCGAGCTGGTTTATTAGTGGCTCTTAGTGATTGCGATTAGCGAGCTCGTGCTTAACGCTATATATATGAACGTGTAAATGCAGATACCCCGGGCATCGAGCCGCTGTAATAGTGTGGTGTGCATCCTCCGATAATTTTTTCAATCAGAATTCAGATTCTATTGATATATATCGGCAATTGCCAGGGATAAATATTTACGCTCGAGCGCTGCCGCGTAAATTACATATCTCTTGTACTGTAAATCCACATACTGGTGGATATTATGGCCGAGTATCGATTACGCGATGCGCGTGAAATTGTCGGAATGATATTTCAATGAAGCGTGCAATTTCAGATTGAAGCTGCGATGATTTATTTTCTCTTACATCCCATCGCTTTCGCATCGATATATCCGGCTAGATAATGATGCTTTTTGTGCGTATAAATATATATATAGTTTTCATTACAGCAACGATTCTTTATTATTAGACATGAATTCAGCGCCTATGTACAGTGTTATTGGATGAAATATATATGAACAACGCGGCGACGTTGTAAAAAGTATAAGGAGACGATTTTCCTGGAGAATCAAGGAAGCTCGGTCTAGACGAAAAATCACTGTCCAGCGCAGTTCTTACGTACGATTGAGGTTTTTATCTATGGACGCCAGGAATGGTCAGTGTGCACGCAAGCAGTAGCACACGCGACGCATTAATTCAGTATTTTTCTAGATTCTTGACATTAACCTTTAAAGTAGACCCGTGATTGCACCCGATCACGCGTGCTCCTTCTTAAAACACACTGGTGTCCCGCTTTTCTTAGCATGGATTAGCGATTTCCATTGATTTAATTTGTTTTCGTCGCGACAAGAGCTATAGCCTCTCTGAAAAAAACTAAAATCGTGAAACAGGTCGGTGAAATATCAAAGACGAAGGAGTCAGTAGTGTAGCTTAAGTGCGATACGTTGCATCCTTAATATAGTCATTGCCTGACCTCATAGTCTCTTGCCTCATTTTTATACTTTATTGGAGGAAAAAATAGGCAACGAAGCTGAACTTGTCATATTATACGACATTATAGCTAGATTTATTTTAAGTGTGTATTTTTTCAAAGAATCTAAATTACTCGATAAGTCATTAAGGAACTGTGTCGCAAGATCCGTTTCTTTATAATGAGCATTCTGTGTATAACCGCCTTCGTGCTTTACTGCCATTTCAAAGTATTAGAAGTTGTTTGGTAAGTGTTATTTGCACTTGGGTTCGGATATAGAAATGTATAGGTGTAGTATATAAGGGGAGCTAAATTGTAGTCGTAAGATGATAAAGATAATTGCACATGGTAGCACGCGTGGCTCGGAAAGATCGATGGCCGAAAGGATATGAACTTGCCAGGATATATGCTTTAAGTTCGAAACTAGCGCGTTCTCGTGCGTCCTAAGGGGATTACTCTGTATAATTCGAAAGGACAAACTTAATTGCAGCGCGAGGCACCATGTCATTCCGTCGCCGTTTCTCGACTCGACGATTAATTAATTAGCGGTGCGACACGCGCATTCTCTCGAAAACGATGGCGATTGGTTGTCGCTCGGGCGATTGGCGATTATCGACGAACACAACCGATCTTTAGCCATCTGTGCGTCAAGAATCTGCGGAAAATCGTGATACCATCCCGCGTTCTATCCCTCGATTAATAGCGTCGTTAATAATACACGCAGTATCTGGCGCGAGCCAAGGTGTAGCCGGGAATTTTAATGCTGAGGCTTATCGTAGCCTCTTGGCCCTTTTGGCAAGAGCCTCACTACCTATCATTTTTCAAAGTAATTACCTCGGACCTTCTCTCTCTCTCTCTCTCTCTCTCTCTGCATCCCGTTAAAATTAAATTTAATTAATTACCATCCGTGACAAAATTCTCAAGATTATTACAAGACCCTCCTCGGCACAATATCGGTATGTCTATAATCTAATTGAGTTGCCGCAACGTCTCCTCTGGACATTTAAGCATTCTCAATGGGAAAAATGCAAGGATTTATGATACTTTGTGCTTCATTTGCATCGGTATTTCTTAATATATTTGTTTTGTAAGCTCGTCGTAAGAATGGTGCTTGGGTTTGTTAAATTCAACAGGAAGATTTACGAAGTCGATGGGTGTAGCGCTGCTGATGGTGTAGTTGGAGTCGAGCAACAAAAAGATCGTTGCGGAAGGAAGAAAAGCAGCGTCGTAATACCAAAAGATGCGGTTGGTGATCGTGCTGGGAGTAGTTCGAAGCGGTATAAAAGCATCGAGTAGCAGAGAGTAGTGATGTATCCGAGCGGTAGCAACAAACGTGACGTTGCTTACCGCAAGGGGTTAAAGCGGGGAGTACTACAGGTACCAAGTCCGAGAGTGAGCTGCTCCATGAATATTTAGGGCCCGCTACTCCCGCAATGGAGTATTTATTCACGTATGCTGCTTTTATATCACTCAACGGGCAGAGCATGTCGTGCGCTGGCTGGACCGAGAAGCAAGCAAGTAGAGAAGACTGTTATGTAGTCCATCTGAGAGCCGTCGCGTCGTCGCGTACATACGTCGCTATGCCTACTCAAAGAATTCTTCCGAGCCCTGTCCAACGCGACCGATGATCTGCCATCGTCGCATTTCATCGCATGATTTTTTACTACTGAAATATCTTCAAAATATACTCATAGTTATGTAATCGTTTCATATATAACACCGCAGTTGCAATTTTGTCTCAATATTTTTCTTTAAAGCTCTTGATAAATTCCTGCACAATAGTCGTATAGTTTAAAAATGATCTATTTAGTATTTAACGCAGGAAAATATATATGAAATTATAACGATAAACATATGGTTATGATTTATTCGGTATTTTTTTCAAATTTTATTTGTCCTTTCATAAAATCTATATTCTATTTTATATCGATTTTTTTATTTGTTTAATATACAGTTTTTCCTACTGATACAAACCTTTGGTTGAAAGAGAAAATTACATAGCTTATACGAATATCATGTAAGCACTGCGTAATTGCTCCAAATTCCCTAAGCGATTAATTTGCTCAAAACTTTCGACTTTATATCCAATCGCTCGTTAAACAATGGTCCCTCATATATTTATGTAATTTTTTAGGAAAAAAAATATTTGCTCGAGAAATTATATTTTATATTAAATCCGTTCACCTTTCACCCATTTTTTCGACAAACTTCTACTCGACTCACGCAAAAGATTCTACCTGCTCTGTATTTATCTACATCAGATGCTACCGAAATTCCCAGTAATATCGAGACGTAGCGATATTTCATGTTATTTACGTCATTCCGATGATGGACGAGAGTGCGAAATGCGTTAAGTTTCAACATATACATTCGATATCTTGATTCGCACACAATAAATTGCAGAGCCCCTCGTCAATTGCCGAAACACTCAATCTGTCAATCAAATTGACTCGACGAGGAATTTCACTGTTTGCCTGGATTATAATAATTATTCCTTTTCGCACATGAAGAAAATATCAGGGAGTAAACGAGTATAAACTGCATGTATATATATATATATATATATAAATATGAAGCAATAATGCATGCAATCTCGACAAATTTTCATGGGACATCTATTGAAAATAAATTTTTCAAACAGGTACTGGCACGCAAAATTTGACGGTTTAAAGTTTTGGTCAAATTATTAAGTAAAGGTCTCGCGTTTTGTGGGAGACTCGTCGTTAAATGACAAGGCTGAATGCAGGCTTACCTTATACAAGCCAATTTAAGAAATGGTAAACACAAGGGTGAATTGACACGCAAACCATTTTGGAATATTTCACGCGTGACTCGAAATGTCGATATCCTGACCTTTCTTATCGTCCCGATTTTAGCGATTACTCGAACTCCTTGTACATTTGACGCTGAAAAGCCTCATCGATTATGCATTGTCCAGGATCCTACACAAACAATTTAACCAAGTTTGATTTTTAATCGTCATTTTTATAGTCATCTCTCGTATACTAAAGATGCGGAACTGCTATATACCTCGACATATAAATTTTGCAATGATGATTCAGTGGGATTGAATTATTGGTTCCATATTGTATTTCTATTTGTAGGAGGACTTTTTGTATAAGCTTGAAATTAGAATTTCGTAAGACCGTGGTTAATAAATATGCTAGTAATCGATATTTTTGCAATTACCCTTATCGTTTAAGCATATTAATAATTAATCTTTGAGAGACGATGCTTTTAGCATTGCGTCATATCGTGGCTGAGACGACTACATGTCCTGCATGCTGTTATTCCACCTGCCGATAGTATCCGCGCCTATCGACCTACTCCAGTCTACCGACGGGTGGAACCGTAGGTCAAGGAGCTACAATTATTTTTCATTCAAATGTTCTTATCCCTATACTGTCAGTCAGAACTCTATAAATGTTGCAAAGTTGCTGATTGAATAGGCACGATTAAGTTTATGTAAGCTACAGACCGTATAGGCAGATTGCAAAAAGGATTGTAGATAGCTCGATCCGTGCGTTGACCAGGTTCTTTATAAGAGATGAGCTCTAAAAACATGACTGGAATGGGGAGGTATTATATTGCTTACAGGTATTGATAAAATGTCAAATCATTGCTGATTTTTTCTGATCCGTGTCTATACTTGTAAATTTTCATGGCGAAGATAAATCATTTGGTGGATTTAATGAAAAACATTCCCTGCTACATGGACGATAATCGAGGAACCTCTCCGCGCGATAGATCAGCCAATATACTTTTTGTGTAAAATTTTAATTACCGACGTAATATAGTCGTAATCACCTCATAATGGTGTCGAATATAAGCTAAAAACGAAAAGCGAACGCGATAAATTTCATGGCACAACAAAAGGCCGATGAAAGTGCGAAATTAAGATGGAATTAAGCAGGATGCTGAGAAATTGCAGAAGGGAGAACTGGAAGATCGTGGATGCGAGGCTGAGATTATAATTTCGCCGGCGTCGAATCGATTTCGGCGAATTACTTGCTCCGGGACTTGGACCGACCCAAAAAAGCGTAATCTGCAATCTGGCCGTATACTATCTCCCTCTTCTTCTTTATCTGGCATGGGCAGTCGCCCTCTTTCTCGATCGTTCCCTCCGACGCGCATCGCGAGCTTATCGTGCAGCCAGCCAAGAGGGAAAAGGGTGGATGTTATCGGAGGCGGTCAATCGATAAATTACAGTCAACCATGCAAGGTCCGGTAGGAGGGAGGACGAATCTTGCCGGTGGCCAATGTAATAACTTTGCCAGCGTTTACACCTGAACGTCGGATTCGTATCGGGCAAATTATCAATGATAAATCGGAGCTGCGTAAGGTAGGAGACGCTCAGCCCCGAACGGGACGTCATCGGCTCCAATTGAGTTCGCATCGCATCGGCTCTATATATGTAAGCTCTGCTATAAGAGCCCTGCGGTTATGATGTTTTCATTTCGATAATTTCAAGTTTTATTTATCACCAAATTACCTCGAGATGCACCACCACTGCAGGCTGCATAAATAATGATCCACAATTTTTCTGGGTTACGAACGACTCTCCGATCATCTATCTTCAAACTTATATATATATATATATATATATAAGAGAAAATTCTTGTATGTATATTTATCACATTCAGCGTAGAATTAAAATGCCGTTGGTTAATAATTGATTTTAAGCTGAAGCTCGGTATTAGTGTGTATATGTGCATGTGTGCGTGAAAATAGGGTTTTGCAAATTTGAAGGAGAGCAAATTTGCAGTTTAAGGAAAATTGAGTGGAGGCGGTTATATGTAGGGGTAAAGATATGCATGGGGTTTAAGGTGGCCAAATCTGTCGCCGTAAAAGAAGATGCTCGTCCCTCACCCCGCCTCATTTCTTGTAATAATACGTTTGCTGGCGTAGTCTGACCAATATATTAATTACTACTCAATATATTAATTACTAACCCTGTAATCACGCCGGGATGCGCCGTGGGACCTCGCCACGGTGCGTTTGCTCGCGGTCACGCAGACTTCTACCATCTTTCCCCATCGCGCGTCATCCGCATTATTATCCACTTTCTCCAATGTCCTCTCTCTTCTCTTCTCTTCTTCTTCTCTTTTCTATAGTTATTTTTCTCCATAGCAGAGTTAATTCTCATGGACTGTCCCGTGGACATTGTTAATATTTCAATGGATCAATTTTAACCTAAATACTTCCATTGAATTAAAATATTTTTCATTTCAATCATGCCTCGATGCTTTATAAACTATTTTGGAAATGGCATAAAAATCTGATCATAATATATATTATGCTAATGTTATAGTTGACAAATATGAAATCCTTATTTAAATTGTACATTTACAAAGCTAGTTTAATTATTCTTTAGCGTTTACCAACCGATATCCTATACGTTATCCAGTGTGGAATGCAGTGTCGGCATTGTATACAGAGGATATTCCCAGCTTCTCATTCAAATGCCATTCGAGTATCGTTCGACTGCATCGAAGGGCTAGCTCAGTATATATGTTCCCTTCGAGACGGTGTTTTAGTTTTACGACATGCGTTTTACGTTCTTCTGTCTCTGACGCACGTCTCTACGGTCACGCGTTTTGTCTTCATCTAAGTCTTAGTGGCCACGTGATCGATTTATTGTCTTTTTAGAAAAACCTCAATAAGTTTCGACAATAGAACTCATTAATTGTGGAAATTGAAACAAATTTGTCAATATTAATTAGTCTGAATATTTAGGCAACTCTACTTTTTTCTCTATACCAGGTTCTAGCAACTAATAACATTTTAGCCTGAGAGAAAACTTTCAAATTTTCCACTACAATCTTTTAATTAAAAGTAATAATAACTGTTAAATGTTAAGCTTCTCGCGTGGACAGACTTTTCATAGTGCGTGATCGTGACAAGTATAATCAGTATCTTTATACAAAGCAACACGCATACTCGGTTACGTAGGTCGGAGATGTTCTCTTTCGTATTATGCATTATCCCCCTGTCGCTAACTGTCCACATTGAATAATGTGGGAAAAAGTACGAATCTTTGAAGTTTATCTCCTTGTTATTTCATTCCCAAAGCTGTCTGATAATTAATTGCTCGTTGATATCCAATCTCGAACAATGATATATTTTTGCTACGTATTTACGATAACAATTTCTACTTCGTTAGGTGCGTTAATTAGGGAAACTACTAGATTAAAGCATGTGTTATGTTTTCTTTATATTTTGATATACTTTTTAACATTATACAAAAAGATTTCTTGCGAAATAAATTCAGAATTCATTAAGTATAAAATATATTGAAATTTCACGCAAATCAATTTTAATTTGAGCAAATTTATTACCTACTTTATTTTCTTTGAAAAGTTGTGGCTTCAAATGATCTTACTGACCTTATAAAATCAAAAAGGCGATTATAAATCCTTATAGATAAAATAGACAAACATGTATAGTAAGACATAGGTACGTATACTCTTATTTTGTTGAAAGTTTGACCGATATTCCAAGCACAATATAAATATTTCATTTATAATTTCCTCACTATTTAATTGAATAGATAAAAGAGAGTAACATAATTAAGAATCACTGAAACAAATTACAATCTGATAGAACCATTTCTATTCAATTACTAAATCACGATTATACAAAGTTAAAATTTCTACGAGGTTTATAAAACGCAAGGAGCAATCAGATAATAATAATTAAGTAAAACGCACATGTTTCAGTCTGTGTGTAATTAAAAACATTACAATAATATTTACAAAAGGAGAGATAAGACTTTTTCCCTTTATCGTTATGTATTATTATCTGACAAACGTATAGTCAAATTATACATAATGCTCAATTAAATAGTTGGAAAATTATTACGCGATAAATTAGAATTAAATATTCTTTGGTAGAAGATTTTTATGTCTAATATTTATGATTTACATAGAGATGAGTTGCCTTGCTTTGAAGAAACAAAAATGTTATTGACAGCTGGGTTTAGTTGACCAATTCAAGAGGATAACAGTCAATGGACTCGAAACAGGATAAAGAAACATCCTGAACCTGCTATGAGGCCATCATTTATCTCCTTGCGAAATCAGACAAATGCTAATTTTATATAAAACTTCTAATAAGCGAAGTTTAAATTAAAATCAAAATTATGTTATAACTCAACGCATTTTTAAGGTCATATTTAAAACGGTATATTGATTTTAAAATTCCCTTTAAAACTCTAAAATCTGTAACGTAGATTACAAATTATAAGGGATCCTTCAAGTCTAAATCAATCTCAGTGAATATGACCCTTAGACTTATCGAGGTTGAATATAAAATTCATGACTATTAATTTGATTTTAATCTGCTCTTGCATAATAAGGTATATGCACGAAAGAAATATTATAAAATAATAAAATATAACCTCTGTATATCTGTGTATTATATCATTTAATTTTTAACAGTAGAAAAACATGAAGGTTAACAGCTTAATATGAAGCAAAACGATTCATATTTCTTCAGAACTTATTAAATCAAAAAGTTGATTTACTAACGAGATAGCAATGTTCTTGTCGACAGGTGAATTGATTTTACATTATATAAGTGATCCTGATCAAGTGGATAAGATCAAATTAAAAAGAATGCAAAAGCACCTTCATCACTGGGCAAATGAATGTTTCACGACTGCTTTTAATGTATCGATAGCAGGCGATAGATTCACTGTCGGATTCGCTATTTGGGGTGAGAAAACAATATCATGCTAAAAGTGTTCTGCGGAATTAAATGTACACTGATTTCACAAGCCTAGAGAAAGATAAAATCAGGCTATTGATATATATTTGAGGCTTAAAATTCGGTAAGGCTAGTATGTCATGAAGTTTTGCATTTTAGTTATTAAATTAAAATCTATGGAATTAGTTTCCAGTGTTCGAATGCTTGAAGTTTAAGAGATATATTCTATACCAGAATAATTCATTCTGCACAGTTTCAAAACTGCAAACTGAAGGACTTAACAGAATAAATGGTCGTTTCAAGATGCAAAATGTCAATGTGACATAGTATTGTAGATGAGGAAAGAAGATTGGTCTGAAGATGGCCACTGTGGTTGAATGCAAGACGATGAAGTTCTACGATAAGAGGGTAGAGAGTGAATGTGCAAGGATAGAAGTTAAGTGTGTGATCCATTTTATTTGACAAGCGAGGGTACGTGTAAGAAGGTGGCATTTGGCGGTTTGGCGTTGTGACAAGAAAGCGATCTGGAATGTCGGGGGGGGGGGGGGGGGGAGTATGAAGGGACTGAGATATAAGGCGTGAAGCGTAAAACGCGATTATGATCGAGAGCAAGCACAATTCGTGAATCCTCGATACATTTAAATCATCTCGTTTGTCTGGGTGGAGAATCTTTCCTTTGGGGAGGAGGAGGAGGAGGGGGAAGGGGTTCTCCCCTCCAGTTTCATCTTGGCCACTTTATTTCACCCTAGCACTTGACGGAGATGATAATTTTTGGCCAATGGGCTCGGCCAATTCCCAGGACCACCGATGTCGTCCTTTTCGCGAGGACAGAGGAAGCGTGCTTAAAGCAACGAAAAAAACAACTTTGCTATATCGCCAAGGTAGCCTTAGTCGTGTGGCAGCGATTTCGGGACGCCATTCGGATGTGGGTGTTCCGCGAGTGAATCGCCCTGCAAGATAAAATGTTCTGATTACAGTTTATGTTAGTAGCGTGGGGGGCATTCGTATCATACAGTTAATACATTTGGTTAAGTTCAATACATACCTTTTTCCACGCGATAATAGTGAAACTTATTCTTTCAGATTTATCAATAGTTTCATTATCGATAAATATCATTTTTAATAAGTATATAAAGTTATTGCCTAAATTCAGTAAGTATATAAAAGTCAGTGGATTTGTCAGTGTGCAATATATGCGAGCAGTTTCAAAATATATTTAAAGATCGTCGGTGAAACGGCTATCCATATATAATAGGAACTCGTACTTATATAGCGTAAATTAATAATTATTAAATATATCATACTCTATCAATTATTTATTTCATCACACAAGTTTTAAAGTGGTTTATCATAAAGAGATTGAGATAAGAATCTATAATTTACCCGAAGGGAGATAATTGCTATCAGAGGGACCATTAGAGATATCACGTCCCATAATTATATCATAATAATAGATTGAAAATCGACTATGTGTAATCAGGCAGATTTAGGCTCTGACTGAAAATACCGTTTTCTTTGCTTTGTTCTTCGTGAGAAAAACCTTCAATCGAGCCTTTTAAGACGGAATTAAAAGGCGTTTATACGCTATACGTCTATATACAGTATTGCTCCAAAGCGGAAGGAGCCGCAGCCATCCGGAATTCCATTATATTGCGAAACGAGGATTATCTTGCAGAATCATTCACAACTCGATCTAACGTTACTTGAGAGTGGAAGTTTATTTAAGAAGCCATTGATTAACTGACTGGTATAGGTGAGGTGAGTCGTGGCTGGAATATTTGTGCACTGGTTTCGTCTATAAATCGCAATGAGAGAGGCCAGGAGCGAGGACGAGCCACGATTCGATCGACTAGGACAGCGCAATCATTCGCTTTCTACTCGAGCATCAAGGTTAAACTTTGCTGTACTTGTCACTTTTGCCGCTCAGTCGGAAGATCCTTTCTTACGCAAGTTTTCGAGACTCCCCGATGAATAGGTCTCGTGAACTTTAATATGCAAACCACCTTGAACCCTTGAATTTTCTTAATTAGTCTCCTGCTTTTTAATGACAATACTCGCAATCTAACAATCGTAGTAATTATCGATTGTAACAATTAATAACTAAATAAACATTGAAGTAGAGCAACTGTTTATAATAGCATAAACGTTTGAGATTTGTTTATAATACTTGTATATTACGCTACACTAGCTAGCGCTCAAAGTCCTCTTACTTCGTATCCTATATATAACAGATATAGTATAGAGTATATAATAGGACTTATAAGTGGTGCACGGATTGAAAGGCTCACGAATGGTTCGAGGTCTGAAGGGAACGGAGAGAAAAAAAATGTGGAAGAGATTAAATTGATAGGTTGGGAAAGGGAAATCAATTTGGCTATGGTTGATGTGGATTTTGATGGGATGGAGTTGGCACGAGGTGGAAGGAATGCAGCCTGGAATGGAGGCAGGAGCGGTCGTCCTGCGAACAGAGCGGCTTGGCGTGAGGTTGCAGGAGCGAGGACGAGTCGTGATGGTGCGCGGCGTCGCCACTCGACTAGGACGGTGAGATCTTTTGCTTTCTAATGATCGTCAAGGTTAAGCCCCGGTGAACCTGCACCGTACGGCACCGCTTGCCCCATCCAGACCGGCAGCGGGACGCTTCTGCATCGCCAGCTCTTTTATAAGGGCCGCGACCTCTACCAGAATAAGACATCTTCAACACCGATTGCGTCCGAGCGTTCCTTCATTCCGTTACCGATTCTCACACATCATTTTAAATTTCATTAAGTACATATTCATCCATATGGTATATATGTATATATAATGATGCAACGATTCGGTCGCACTAAGAAATCTCGTTATACATATCCTTAAAGGTTCTCGTAGATCTTTCTGCTATAGGATGTTATATATATGTATATACTGCAGATACAGTAGTCATAGTGGTTTTGCATGTACGTTTGTCTTATGGGAATAAGGACCGCGAGTGGAAGCGACAAACACGATTGGGTATAAGGAAATAAGACATTGTGTCGCGTTGCGTTTTCTCGGTCCGAGAGCGATTGTCTTGGATCTACCGTTCGATCTCTCGTTGCGATCGGTACGCCTCTCGTTCCATTGTCTTGCCGATGCCGGTGCACCAGCCAGGTACACCTATGCGCCAGCGCTCTTTATGGGTTAATTACCATCGACCGATGGGCTCCTTGTGTGCTGTGCATGCACTCGCAACGAGCATCGATCTCGATGGGAGAATCTTGAACCCGCCGACTCTCTCGATGAGGCAATCGCGTCGCAACGGAAGAAACGATTACTGAGAACGATCGCTTTCCAGCTGTAACACCTGCTGTTGCCCGTGTCGCTTCTCTACAAGGGAACACAACTATGCGATTAACCTACTTTGCGCTCATCGATTTTGCAAGCGACGTTTTATCGCTGTTTCTGCTAATTTTTGGAAATCTCTCTCTCTCTCTCTCTCTCTCTTTCTCTCTCTCTCAGTATTATTTCTAAATACATCACTAATTACGTTGAAAATTAAAATAAATTTAGAACGAATCTCTGTTAAATAGCTTGAGAGGAAAAGTAATATTTACGTCGGTCGAAACTCGATAATGATTCGGAATGGAAGTGAAGAAATATCGTTTGTCAGTATGTACGTCTATTCGTGAAGAAATGAGTGATCAATCTGAATAAAGAGGGAGGCCCGGTGTATGTGAGTTCTGAACGCTGCCGTTTAATCCAAGTGCACGGATAATGGGATTGTCGAAGAGAATACATATAGGGATAGTGGTGCAGGAGTGCGTATATATAGAAGGGGCAAGGTGCAAGGGGCAGTTACGCGCGAAGGAGGAGGCTTCGTCCGCTTCGCGGCCCTTGAAGTTGATGTATAGAACCACCCAGGTAGAGCCGGGAGTACCGATCTCGGCGGGAACATCGGCTGAATAGGCGAGAACGAATCCAACGAATGTGTCCGGCGTGTTAGGTGGCTGCGTCGACTCCCTTTATCGGTGCTCCGTTGCTCGCGAGAGATAAGTAAGTGCTTTAATTTATTCGAAACACCTCGGTTATTAATCGCTTGCATCGCGGCGACTCTTCTTCTCTCCCTTTCTGCCTCTTCTTGGCTGAGAAGAGGAAGGCGTATAGAGAACAGGAGGAAGAGGGGATGGTAGAGAAGAAATAAAAGAAGGAGGAAGAAAAAGTAGTAGTGGAGAGAGGGTGCGGCAGGTGTGGCGAGGGGGTCAAGAGGTTGCTTCGAGTACGTGTACGAATGTCCACCGATACAAACGCAGCTACAGGGGCGTAGCTATTTATATAAATACGTGGGTACAAATAACGAACACGCCGTCGTGTCGTTGAAGGCGCACGAGTTGAACCAGAGAAATGTTTTAAGCGATGCACTCATGGCGCCCACGCTCGTCCCAACAAACGGACGAGCCGACACGCGCGCGCACACGCTCGGACCTTTATTTCAACCATAAATTAATGTTCTGTCTTGCTGGATGCATAATTGTAAGCCGCGAGAGCGCGGACACCCCGGCTACGGCCAGATATCTACGCCAATGACACGTAACGAAGCTTCTAATGGCCCCGCCAACAAGATTCACCAGTTTTTTCCTTCTTTTTTTACAACCAACTGTAAACGCACCGCCGCTATTTCCTTTAATCTCTACTGATAGTTCGCTAAAATCTTCCATATCCACGCTTCAACAGCCGCAAGTTTATTCATACCTGCAGGTACAGTACGTACACCTATCATGATAATTTAAACGAGCTTTTTCTCTCGGTTTTCATACATCCAGCTGTCCATCTCTTTACCACTGCTGCGAAAACATGGATCGTTTTAAATTGATCCAACATCCAAGCCATATACATCGAGATTCTCTTTCAATTATCCACATTCTCTCGCAGAAAACGTCCAGCGTTTCGCAAGCTGTAAGGATGATCTGCATGCTTACTCCGTTCCAGTTTACCTGCAGATATAATAAACATCTGAGAGTCGAACGTATGCTCTCGTTAAGTGCGCTGCTCGATGATTTCAGCAACGATAAAAAGCACCGCGACGATGTGCTTGACAATCATAATTTTAACTGTCCAAATTACGCGATAATTTAATGCTGCAATTTAATAAAATTCTTTATATTTTGTATCGTGGCAATTATGTTTCCATTCACTTTAGAACTGCATGTTAAATAAAAAATACAAAAATGATATTCTTCACTTGATGATTCGTAAATCAACGGTTGCTTATAAAGCTGTGCATAAGGGTGAGAAAGGGGAAGGAATTGATATTCTATGGTAGGTAGCAGTATAAATTTCGAGTGAAGATTCTCGATAATCGATACGCTGAATTACAACTGAAAAAGGCAGGAAGTACGTGTACACTTTGCATTCTTAACTTCTCGAGCTAAAAAGTTTACGTTGATGGGACGACGAAGCAGCACTTTCCGTTGGCTCGTCGAACGAAGCATCATGATCGCGATGGGACTCACGTTCTCACATTTACATTCGACCTATTGTCTCCCCCCAGCCGTCTAATTCTCTTCGCTCAATAAGCCGAAGGCCTTCGCTCTTGAACTCTCCTCGATTCGCTTTCAATGCTATTTTTATACTGGCACTCAGTTGTAATTCGTTACTCCAAAGATTCTTTTAAATAGCTTTCATCCTTATGCGTGCACCACACTCTGTTTTCCCCTTTGATTAAATTTTCACTGTCCGCCATATATAATTTACTTTTTATTTTATGCATTTATATAAATAATATCGATCCACTCATATTGAGTGAAATATGTATAATAGCGAAGCTCATAAAACACGACGTCCTGGCAAAACCGTTTAGATTCCAAAAGCTTATGTATTGATGTTTAAACGAGATGAACGATAATAAGAGTATATTTTGAAAGAGAGACTGTACAGAAGCATCGATAATTTCTAAGGATTTAATGAGTCTCAGGGTACAAAAAGCTCGCGATAAAAACGCGAGTGCACGGGAGAATTGCTGAAGGTCTGATACGGAAGATTTTATGCACGTGTGTCGGCTGTTAGTGTAAGTGAACTCAGTGGAGTTTCGCAGGCACCTTGTTATGCGCTCCAGCTTTTATCTCTGGCGCGTCCCGCGGTGACGAAGCCAGCCTGTCAGTCACGTAGTGCGAGACACGGGATTTGATTTTATCGTTGTTTTTGCATACGTCCTGTATGCAAAACTATCCGCGGTGAACGCTTGGTACACATGTGTCGCCTCCTACACACTCGTTGCACGCGTCTTCCAGTAAACCGTTGATAATGGCGCGCGAGACCTGCACTCAACCTCCGCGAAAATCTTACGATCAGCCACGCGCAATCTCCATCTAAACACAACACAAATCGCAATTTTACGTCCTTGTCCTTTGCATTGCTTATTCTATTATCCGATAGATCTCCCTTCTTGCATGTATTAAAATTCAAGAGGTCTGCCTCACAAAATCAAATAAATTCAATGTAAACAAAACAATTTTTGGTAAAAAAGACTTCTCTAATTATTAAATATGTTATATAAATAACGAATAATACCTTTATATATATAATACTATCTGAGATAGTTTTGACGATGTCTTTTGATCATTGATTGGAGAGGTTTACAGGCAAAGCACGTCGAATGATATACTAAGAAACGATCGAGCGACCTCAAGCTCACGCATTTATCAAGGCCGTAGGAACGATCGGAATTGTGGTTCGCGTTTAAAGTGTTGAATTAGGCTGCACGCGCCGTAATATCAACGTTCGGCACCAATTTCGGATCACAATAATGTGATCACCAAGGCCGATCTAAAATCGCACGACAAACGTAATGTCTGATATCATAAGATTTGAAGATCGTATATTGGGATCTGACATAGTTGAAGCGCTCCAAGCGGTAAAAAATGAAAGCAGATGAAGCCCGGGTTTTACATTGATTCTTATGGATATTTTTCAATAAATTGCAATTTATTATTGAAAACCTTAAAACTTTTGAATTTGGGAGAAAAGTTTGTACAGATATTTTCCATCGAAATCATTATAACCCTCCTGTAATTTCAATAGACATTTAGACACTTAGGCACTTCTGCGCCATATTGAATTTTCTATATATCTATATATATTGACTCCGCCCACGTGTCAGATCCCAATACACTCACGAAAGTTTAAACTATATATATATATATATATGTATATACTAAAACAACCCAGGTGAACTTGTGCATCTTTTCCAATAATAAAGTTTTTATTGTATTTATTGGTGGAGAATAAGTTTAAAATTTCCCAAAATCATTATTCGATCATTAAAAAATAGTGGTATATTCTTCAAGTTTACAGAAAGAATTTGTGACTTTTCAAAATCAAAATATCGTTTAAATCGCGGAGAGATGAAATTATGAGAGATTTCTGGATAATGCAAGAATAAGTATCGTGATATTAGGTTATGATCATTCAACGAGATTCACATGGCAATATAAATTTAATGGCCGTGGTCATTAATATGATATTACCACTTGGAAGAGTTCCTACGGGACGACGAAAAATTTACTGGGCCATGTGGTGTTGACGATCTCGCGTGTGCAGGGGCCTGGAGCAAGGCGAAGGGGCTCAGCGAGTTGATTTAATTACCATGCTCGAGCGATTTCGATTCCGTGATCGTCACGAAAGGCGCGAAAGGAATATATCTATAGATTTGTGGCGTCCCCTCCCCCACTTTTCACCGTGGGACTCAAAAGAATCAACCTATACGATAATAATAGGTGCAATGGAGACGCCCTTAATTTCTCCCGATTCACGCCACTTATCCGGATCGGCCGGCTCGTTGTTTTCTTTCTCGCCTATTAGCCACGGAATTATCGAAGTATAAGCTGTATTCTGGTTTTCCTCTCACGGTTATAATCTCTGGAACAGATCGTTTCATTCCATTTTGGATTAAAGAAAAAAAACTCTCTCAAAAGTAAGAGCTTCGGTTACGATGAGTCTTTCTGTACAGTTTGATCCGCCCTCTTCTTCTGCCCATATGCCAAACTTCTAAGAGGATGCTGTAAAAAATGAAGTTATATCATGTTGCGCTATCTAAACACACCATCTACCTCATCTAAATATGCCATCTCCTTACTTAAACCATAAGGAACGTCTTTTGCAACTCATGAGACGAATCCCGAAGTCTACTTTAAGAAAAAGAGTGAAAGCCTTTAATTTCTCTTAATGCGCGCATGCGGTACTCAGGATGGTCGGATCATTCATTGATACATGTATGTATCTCGATTTTTATAGCTATATTATCCAAGTTAATAAGTCTTTTCATTTTACTCAATAAACATATGTATATGCTACATAAAAACAGTTCGAATCTGAGAAAAAGTGTCGTTTCCTCTTTATGTACTCGCTTAATGCTAAGGAGTAACTTGTTTGACGAAATATCTTACAGAGTTTAATTGAGAAATGAGGTATATATATCTCTGTTTAAGCAGAGGGGTCCACCGATCGTCCAAAAAAGAGAGAAAGCCCTTAATTTCTCCCAGTTCGCAGTATATACACTTGTAAGGAATTGGGGGTACCAACCAAGTAAGGTAGCACTATTAGCCATTGAATTATCGAAGTGACCGAAATCTTGCACGATAAATCACAAGACGGGTTAATGACGCTGGTACAGATCAGAGTGAGCGAGCGACGAAGATCATAAAGTTGTACGTTCACACGAATGAAGGGTCAGCAACACAGCGACAGCAGCAGTAGGAGACTGCATGGGAGAAATCTCGTGACATGCTGACGAGAGGACGAAAGCACGATGGCAACTGTGCGAACGTGGCTTTGCTACATTGAAACACTCACGAGGATCTCGTCTTATTCTCCGCTAGCATCCAGATATCCGTAGTGTTCACCAGTTGACGTATGGAGATCTCAACATCACTTTCCGCTGCGACTTAACAGCTAACTAGCTGCACACCTTTTACGGAGCAAGACGTTTTCCAATATGTACGTGTATAATATAGAGTGAATTATAATTTCAAAAATCAAAAATATCCCTAGTCTTCTAATCAATGGACATTTTTGTATTTATATATGTATTTGCCATCCAGACACCATGCATCTTATTTCTTGTGATTCGATAAAAATTATTCAATTTTAGAGATATTTATATTTAATATATAAATAAAAATTTCTGCACGAAGAAGAAACCGTTGAATGGAATCAGTGAGAAATGTACATCTGGCATAAACACGAGAAACATTTTACTAATCTCTGTTAATATGCATCTTTAGTACAGTAATTCGAGATGTTTTGTGAAATTCGCGCTTCATAATTAGCGATGTTATAACAGATTACCGTTGTTATTAATGCTTGGAACGACAAATGCGGCAAAACCTGTTGTAAATTCAGTGACACTTTTAACAGGTTACGATAAGACTCTTGCTTCTCGGAGGATGCGATAGTTCGACACGACACATTCATTGCCATTTATGCATAGGCCTAAGAATCTCCGCGAGTACATCTGACTGGAGATAATTAACCGAGGGAACGTCTACAAACGCCTTAGCATTTAGATTAGTTTGCAGCGTATTACTTACCAACCAAAGAGAGAGAGAGAGAGAGAGAGAGAGAGAGAGAGAGAGGAAGAGAGGGATTAGATTGTAAATTTAACTCTGACCAAAGCGTTGGCATCGGTAAATCGAGAGGAACAAAAGCATTGCGAAATTTTAAATCGCACGAATTTCCAATGGGGATACGTGGAAAGATCAAGGATATCGATTAAAAATCGTAGAAATTAACTCCAATTAAGTGTTGTCCGTCAGTTTGAAATTCCGTTGGGCAGTAATCATATAGTCATTCGCTGGCATCGAAAGATGTAATCGGCGGTGCAATGTGCGCACGTGCTCGTGGAACGTTAAACCCGCTTGCATAGGCGACAGGCTCGTTCGCGTATCTAGCACGGCTGCGGGAAAACATTTGCAGGATGTCTGATGCTCGTCCTGTCACGTTCTGATCTCTCTCTAACCAGCCTTCTCCCTTTCCTCCTCCCCACATCATATCTTATTGTTTCTTCCCGGCAAGAGGCAATGAGAGTTGATGCCCAGAGAGCCGTTCGCCTATGAGAAAGATCATCATTTCGCCAGGTAATTACAACAGTCAATCCTGCCATCGTATTGTTTTCCAACTCGGTCGATCGAGATGTCCTTCGATCAAGTATTGTTTCAGATAGCATCAAAATCTCAGGGTCGCTCGATGTACCATCCTGTCCAGCGATTGTTGCAACATTGTCCCGCCGTACTAAGCTGCTAAACTAGAATAAAACTTTTAAAATTATAACAAGATAAAAAGTCTGTTTATTTCACTTTATAGAACATTTTTTATTCATGCATCAAGAATGGAAATATATTTCTCAAGACCTATGATTTTAAGATGCGCATTAACCTTTAATTAGGAGCATCAGAAAAATTATCATAAACTAATCAAATGGGCGGTGACCTCTGGCGTCTAATTAAGGGTTAAAACGTTAGGAATTTTTATTTGTCGCAAGTGCACATTTGCCAATCGCTTGTGAGAAAGACGCGGTTCAATCGTGAGATCCACGAACGAGAGTGATGCAGGATTGACGCTTCTAATAAAGCATTCACGGATGCAGCGGTAACGGATATATCTTTAATTGGTTCTATCTTGGAATGGGTGCTTCGATCTTCACCGCGTGTGCCAAGGTTAAAATTAATCTTGATTAATACTTGGCAATACATCGCCGTTCACTCGAAGCGATTTGGTGTTGAATCAGATTCGTCACTAATACAAATAACGAGGTGACAGGTGGCACAATTATCCTCTCTATACTGATGTAGAAGCATTACCTGCTCGTTTCATTAAAAATGCATGGAATTCGAGCTAAGAAATAATACGCGAATGGAGATTTCAAGAAAATGCTAATGATTTCTATGAAGAATCTTAGGTTCCTGCAGTGACTACATAGTATACACTGTCGTCTCTGTCATTTGTTCCTTCGAAATCGTCAACTATATATACTGTCATCTCATTCGTCCTCGACTTGTCATTATTTTCAATGATGATTACAATTATTATTCCGATCGGTTTCAATAATCATGTACCATAAAACACAAGTATTCTCGCCCGGAAATTGGCGATCGTCGAATGATCACGTGGGTGAATCTCAACAGGGTCTGCGAGGAGATGTATATTATACGTGTGTCTCCATAGACCCTTTGGAGCGCAGCAAAATTCTCCACGGATACTTTGATCGATTCACAAAAATCTATAATGTACACAATCTAACTATGGCAGCAGAGAACCTATGTCGAAAGAAATCCAGCGATAAGGCCCATTAATATTTTTATTCCAAGAAATTAATCTACCTTTGCGACTCTGGGTTAAAGTGTAATCTTTCCGCGCTTTTTCTCTGTCACTCCTAACCTTTTTATCGGAGACCTGGTAAGTTGCGCGATCGCGCGACGCTTCCTTAATGCGATCGCAGAGGAAAAAAGTTGGCAATCCTTTCCAGCATCCACGACTATACGCTAAAACTCGTTAATCCCTCTCGGACTCCCCTCGGCGCATTCCACCAAAGCAATGAAATTTATTGCGCGCACTCGCGGAGTCTCGGAAGAGGAGCAATTAATTGTACTTTTATCATCCTCTGGTATTAATTATGCTTTTTATATATATTAGCGGAAAGGTGTATCAATATACTTATACAAATTATTTTTAATTTAAAGTAATTTTGGTGAGTTCCCGTAAATGCATAACTTTTATTCAAGAATACTTTGATAAATCAGTTTTTGAATAAAGAAAATATAATAAATATAAAATACTTCACGTGTGTGTATTACACATATATAATTACAGTTTTAATAATATCAAGGATGCATGAAAAAATCATTATTCCAAAGGGGATCATTTTTGAGACATCTATTAATTATTATAATAGTATTCTAATAAGCAATGAAGCATACAAAGTATGGTGATTTTTGCGCAAGCTTAGCACACTCATTTATGATAGTCAGTGCACTGTAATTATTCTTTTTTTCTCTCACAATCAGGTTTGCAACACATAATGCCAAAATCAGTTTCTGCTTCAAACAGACCAAAGGAAGAGTCGTTTACAACATGTGCATGTTTACTAGAGGATCTGAATTTGTTTTGTCTAAAGTTTAGTAAATTGAATATATACTTGTGTGTTTTCCGAGCTTTCACTTTGTAACAATTAACCCTTAAGTCTTGTCATCTTTTTTATACTATTATGAAATTAAGTATTATAATACAAGCAACTTTTATTATAGTGACAAAAATAAAATACTTTTCAGCTAGTATAAAAAGGTTTTATTTTGACGTTTATTTTAATACCACTGTCATATATGTTTCTTGATGATTGTCGATGTAATGGAGGAAAGATTGAATGTGCTGTATTTTTAAATATAAGTTTGCCAAGAACGAATAAATGTAAACTATTAAAAGGACGTATAAGTTTTATAAACATATAAGGTATCAATTGTCCTAAATACTTTCCAATTACTAATATATAATTATAGATAGTACTGTATTAAAGCTATAACAATTGCATCCTCTAACTATATGTATATTGCCTGCATATAGCTCTCCCCAATTCGGTCATTCAACTCGCAGATAGTTACTCGCACGCTAAAGTAGACGTCAAATTTGGTGATATAATTGGTAGTACTGGAAATGTATACCTAAATGTGTGTGATAAACCTGTGTAATGCCTGGTCGATCGAGCTCGATTGTAGAGGAGCTTACAGGTCGCTCGCGGCGTCACGTTGAAGCATGACTCGAGAGGTCCAAGTAGCTAACAGCGCCAGGTAGGTGTGTGTATATTAGCCGAAAAGAGAGATTAAGACATCAAATGGAGAAAAAGATTGCGGCCCGTAGCCGGTAATTTTAGGGAAAAGCAATCGTCAATCTTGGTGATCACTGACGCAGAGCGGATAAGGAAGGCAGGTAATGCGCTTCAGACGCAAAATAAATGGTTCGTCCTTGCGGCAATATCGTGAGGAGCCTATTCGCCAGCAGAGAAGGCGGATACGATCGGAGAGCGTGTGTGCTTAATTACGCGATTACTGGAGTAGAAGAGTTGAAAAGTGGAAGAGAAGCGCGCTTCTCGTAGAACGTAGTGACGCGACTAAGCGTCATGAGTCAGAGATATCCTCCAGGTTCTCCAGCGTGCCGGGTCATAGGTCAGCTGCATTTGCTGCCTCCTCCGCCGCCAAAGTCCTTGATATTAGAATGGTCCAGGGATCGCGCCGCGCATCTACTGACCGACCGTTACGAGACTCTAGACTGCACGCACCATCCGATCGCTAACGTAAGTGACGACATCGCTTGATTATCCTACCCCCATCACACTATTTTTATCCTACACGCGATTTTCTTTCCCATTCGATTTCAATTACGCCTCAGTTCCGCCTTTGCGACTCCCTATTGCACAAGAAAAATCTCAGCTTTCTTCACTCGCCTTTTTCCAATTTTTTAAATCATTTCGTTCGATATTACAAAAAGACATTTTGATTTTTATTTAGACATGATTCAAGTATTACGTTTTTTCACCTGTCGTCAGAGCAAGACTTCATTAATCAATCGAAGCACACTGATATATGTAGATGCTAAATAGGGAAATTGTGCTTTATTGTGCGGCTTTCGTTTTCAAGGCGATACGCTACACGAACGTAGTGTCAGGGTCCTTTCGTTTTTCTTAGTCTGTTTTGTTACACGGTATATTTACACTCTTTGTATATTTGTAGGATGGGATAACGAAAACCCGAATCACGCAGCATCCAGAGCGCTTATTCTTTTTGCAAAGTTCCAGACAAAAAAATCTACTTCACAACTGGATCTCAAGACTTCTCAATTCCTTATTTTTCTTCACTATTGACATCTGACCGAGGCTACGTATGGTGGGACCACTACATTGTTGCAGGGAGAATCGACCAACCTAAAATTATGCAAATTTTAATCAGTAGCCATTGTGACACTCGACCTTGGATACGGAGGATCGTTGTTTTGATAGAGGCTGCCTCGTAAAGATCAGCCAAGGTTCCTTAATTGCGCCTGATTCCTGATCCAACACGCTACTTTTTTCTTTACTTTATTTAAAAAGATTATATTGCTCAAGTCATCATAATTATTACCGAGGTACAAACTATAGAGACTATAATAGATGCAAAGATAATTAAACAATAAAATGATTATCTTTAATAATAGTGAAAATAAATTAACATGAATTATTAATTAAATGGAAATCCCGTTAATTGTTACAATTTCTTGTAACTTGCACAAAAATGCACTGCACGAGTGATTTTTATCCAAGTGAATATAGTGTGATATAGTTTCAGGTCGGCATAGAAAGAAATATCAGGCAATCGACTTTTCGTAGAACCCGTCAGTCACTATAACCAATATCCTTCATCAAAAATTTAGCTAACCCTCAAACTCAATACTATAGGCTCTTCGCATAATCATATATTGAATTCTTTTTCAGAACACCGTTTGGAAAGCGGCAGGTTCTTTACTTTAAGAATCCAATATAATATATATATGTATAGCAATATGGCCTATAGTTAATATAATAGCCCTAAAAATGTCAACTGCTCGGGTTTAACTACTTAATTACAAGAAATATTTCATTTTGTAATTCAAGTAAAGCCCATGCAGCAAAAATAAAAATCTAATCAGCCTAGTGTCTGAGATTATAGTTAAAAAATAGAATCCTTTAAAAATTTTTTTACACCAGAAATACAATGTATCTTTTCACAACGATGAGAGGATTCTAGAAATTATATACCATATCTGATTGAGATAATCGGTCTTCGCCAGTGATTTCATCATAGAGCAGTGTGGTTCAGTTTTTAGCGTTCATTTGCGGATGTTGCATCGCGAGGATTCTTTTAGGTAAGACGCTGGTCAACAGGAAGCAGAGGCGCGATTGCGCATCCGTCATTTAGTGCTGGTCGCGACCGGCACTATTGCGCAAGTTTGAAGGTAGGCTAGGATTCCGCGATAGACCCGCGAACGACGGGAGACCCAGTTCTCATCTATTAATGCGCAATTACCGGCAAACAATGTGATTACCGTTGCACTTAAGTCGTTACGCGACGTTACGTTACATGCAGCCACCGCCGGCCCTTGCACCCACCCAATAAAACTCACTTTCCTCTCGTCTTGAATTTCGCCAACGGCAAATCACTCCTCGATCGGCCTACTAAACATCTCCATACCGCATGCAAGCATCCAGTTCAATGTTTCCTTCTTACAATATATCAGTTCTATTTATATGCTCCCTATATAATCTTGAGTGAAATTAATTAATGTTTTTCGTGACGCTTTTTCCAATTTATTGCTGTTTCGTAATAAATCATTTCGGTACTTTCAAAATACACACTAATAAGTCTTTTTATGTATTTTTTTCCTTTAAATTCTGTTTGAATATACATTAACGAGTAGAAGTTCCGAGAGCTTGTCTACATATTCAGCTTGATCTGATAAAGGCATTAAATTCTAGTTTCAAAAGAGCAGCGGATCATTAAGAGAAAAAATAAGAATACAAGAAATATTTCCTATGCACGCAGAGGTTGATCAAGTATATATATATATATATATATATATATATACTCTGTACAAGTGAAGAAGTCGATGACCCACACATGCAAGTTCAGCTTTACTTTCGTACGCGACATTTAATGAGAAGAATGGAGAGTAATGAATGACTACTCGCTATTAAAGAGGAGACGTTGTTCAGCCTACGAAAAGATGGCAATTATCATTAATAGCTCGTAAATTTTGCCAGGCAAAAAATCCGATCAAAATGGGAGTTTTTCATTAACGCCGTAGATTGAAGATGTAAAAAAAGACATTGAAAGAAAGTAGAACAAGCATATACAATAGGAAACATTGATCAGAGTGGGGTGTTTATCATCAATGGGGATAATTGCGATACGAAGCAACGAGGTTGATATACATTTCCTAGACGCAGCCAAGAAAAAACACCAATCGACCTCTTTATTTGCTCTTGATTACACACACATTGAGTTTGCTTCATTAATTATTATTACAGATGATGACTCTCCTCATTGATATCGCGCGATGCCAGTTGTGAGTCTGGGCTTATTCAATCGAATTCAGAACTGGTCACTTGCTCGTTATTGCAGAATCGGTCGATGGACTCTATACAGTTGAGTCGAGATACTGTATGATTATTGATACACTCACACTTGTTAAATTGGCTTATCGGTTGAGTGTAAATAAATTAAAAGGCAGCGGTACTAGTCTGCTGGGGTCAGCTGGCAATGAATTAGCAATGCGTACGAGAAGCAGCTCATCGAAAATTAGAGGCTTGATTTTAACGAGCAGAGGGTTCGGGTCGAGGATCGACTGAAATGCGCACAAGAAATCGCATCTCCAATTACTGGAGCAGCCGAGCCACACTTACGGCTCTCCATTCCACTCTGCAGCAACTTTCACTTTCTTACATTTTTTCTACAGCGTTTTTCGTCCGTTTTGTAAATAATCGCGCATGTCGAGCTCTTCGTCCGCATTCGAAACAAATTTAATCTTATGATGGATGTACACCGAGTCTCTCTTTTTTAGTTTGGAACATCGAAATATCCGGAAAAGTATAAATGTATTAGAGAAAACGTTTTCGAATGGGAGTTGTACGGCTCCAAGGGTGATTGATTTCGCCCGAAATAACATTTGAAAGTCACATAGTTATTATGGGGAGTTTTTCAAGTCTAACTCCTATTTTTCTTTTTTATCCTAGAAACTTATTAAAGGAAAGCTTTCCAGAATCCTAAATTAATTTATAATTTTATCTAGTCATGCGCTAGATATTTTGATTTGAAATTGTGTATAGGTGTCAATTTGGCTGAAGTAGTGTCCACAACCGCTATTCACATACACATGCATATATAGTTGTACATTTACTTATAATTTCACATAAAAAACCAAAGTAAAAAATTATATTAAACGTGCAGTGTATGATAATTATATACATTAACGGAGTGTTTTTGAAAGCTCTTTAGATTTAAGCAACAAGACTATGCAACAAAAAATATGTGGTTCCATTTAAAATAAAGCAAGACTACCTTGGTATGATTGTCATATGGACTCTCAAGGCGAAATTGGTATCATTCTCTCTTCGCTTCTCCCCTTGGAGTCAAACTTATTTCATCTGGAAATGTTTTCTCTAAAATACTTTCAAAGATATTTGGACGTTTAAAGTTAAAATGGCTAGTCCTGTAAATATATGAATAAAGCATCAGTTATTGAAAATTGCTAAAGAAATGAATTTTTATCTACCCCTTTCTACCCTAAAACAAGCGTTCAATATATTAATGACAATGCCATTATCCATTTTAATGCTCAGCTACTTAAAAATACGGCAAAGTGCCATAATTTAACGTGTGCCCAGTGCGTTTTCAGGACCATAATTCTTTAAGCAGAGTGTCATAAAAATGTATATGGCTCAGTGACGCGTAATCACGCGGTAGTTAATAAGAAAGCCTTAATCATACATAGCCAGTGCATAAATAATATTATTGACGTGTAGAGCGTTTACCGGACGATCCGGCTTGAGAAAATTAGAGCCTTAATTTTAACGGTCGGGAGCACCGTAAGAAGTGTGACTCCTATAATTACCGCGGAAGCCAACCTTGGTGGTAGCCCCGTGTCCATGTATACCACTTTCATCCTCTACCGTTTAGCCCCAACTTACCAGCATGAAATTCATTTCTGCATATTATTCTCTCATTTTCCATTCGTCTAGCCGGAAACCACAGAGATCAACTAAATTTCAACGACCACCAGTCACGTTGGCATACTATTTTAAAATGTCTCTTCTGAATTTTGTCAATTAATATAAATTTAATAATAAAGTGTAATGCGAATTATTTTCGCGCTTCTTAAAAGTAATGAGTTCTGAGTGGCATGAGTGAAGCTCAGATGATACCGCGTTGAATATATCGAAGTGCAGAACGAATCGCTATGAATTTATATCTGTGATAAAGACTGGCTAGAGCACTTATGGCGAAAATAAAAAACTTGATGAACAGCGATAAAGGTACGTGTGGTACACGATTACTGGTTAATAAAATTAAAGCGAGAAGCAATAGTTATTGTCACTATTAAATTAGCGATTCTACGACGGTTGATATTAATTCGAATAATATATACGGATGCCCTATTAAAGTTAGCTTATAGAGCAGGTCTAAGCTCTGTAATTTGAGATCCATAACGGTTTCTTATTGAGTGAGATCAATTACATCCTTTTGTAGGGTGGACAAAGCAAATTTTATAATAAATTCGTATAAAGATCTATATGATCCTCTATTAATTGTAATTGAGCTCATCAAGTCAACTTGAAAACGAGAGCTATTAAAAATAAGAGGAAGAGCCAGATTCTCAATTTTGGCATCCACCATATCATTCTGCTAGATATAAACGCCTGTAAGTATAAGATTTTCACTTGTGTGAGTATAGATTAATTAGTGTAATTAGTATACAAATCTGTGTGGAATGTTGGGCCGTCGAGTTTAATTATAGGTAATAGTTGAAGCCAAATGCAGCTCTCTCGCAACTATAGAGCTAAGTATCTAGACTCTCTGACGCCTGTGTCATATTCGAGTTTGGCGTACGTGCTACGCACGAACGCACACGTCTACGTTTTCTTTTCAGCTGACCTGCCTCGGGAAAGAATTTGAAAGGTCGAAAAGACGAATACTCGTACAGTTTTTTAAATATTTGAATTTTGCGTTCGTCTAAACTTTAGTGGATGGAATATAAGAAAGTATTTGAAAAATTGTTAGATGTGGTATGGATTTATTTTATCTTGAATAAAAAAGAGAGAAGTTTTATATTAACATTATCGATGAATTCAGGTATTGCATCGGTATGCAGTGGCACGCGTAACGCATCGTGATCTGTCGACTGAGATGTACATATTAGCGTTAATTAAAATCTACTTGGGACAGTGTTGCGATCCCTGGCAATTTGTACATTGAGACTCCAGATCTGGATATTCATTAGTCATTGCTCGCAGTATATACACGATGATTCCGTCCTCTCCAATAACTTAATAGACGGTAGAGAGTTCATGAAAAATGAGAAATAAATGACGGAATGATATTCGAATGCAACGACCCTGCAAGATTATTTGAAAATCTGTCTCTACTACCTACTGGTGACTAAGATATAATAAGGTCGTGCATATTATCAGATAAAAATGACAATTTATCGATGATATCTAAATAGTGGATTGTGCGTTAAGAAAATGGTAATTAACGGCCCCTATTGTGAAAACTGATATTGGACATATAGTTATGTAAAAATCGTGCAAACTACAATTAAAGTTTAAATGATTTCGAGATTTTAAAAAAACTGGCATCTATTGAAAGACGGAGTTTAATCATTTTTTTATGAGTGTGACTTTATTTCGAAACATTTCAATGCTTTTAACTTCACCGAATTATGGACTAGTTTCTTTTTGCATATATAATAATAAACGTTCAATATTGCGAAGCAAATACGGCAGTACGCAACTTGCTACACGATTCGACCCAATTTCAGGTACCCTTGCATGAATTTATAATATATATCACTGTCAAGTAAATCGTCGCCTTTATAATCACCATGGGATCCAAGCACAGGTGATGCTCAGGTGGTGGACAAAAAGAAAAGTCATGAAAGGAAGAAAGGAGCAGTATAAAGAGTGAAAGAGGCCATACTCGAAGACAGTTTCTGGCGCATGCATCGTTACAAATACATTATATTTCTGAAGACATTTCACCCAAGAGAGAACAATAATTTTCATTTAATTGAAAGTTTGAATTTAAGATTACGAATGAATACGGGCTTGCAAATTGTCGTAGTTGCTTCTTTGGTGTACGTCAGAGCTGGCATTCGTAGCAACACTGGTATAGTGCGAATAAATGGAAAGCTTTCGCGTCAGAATAGACGGGTATTAATCTCGATGAAAAAGAGGATACATAAGTCACCAATTAATTATCGAGTGTTCAGTATACATCCAGCGTGCGCGCGGATACCATTAGCTTTTGTAATATTTGTCACTGTCACGCGGCCAGCTGCCGCCATAGATCGCGCTGTAATTCTCGGGACAGTTACAAGCCGGCTTCTCCGACGCTATGGTGACATTAAACGCTCGCCAAGAAACATTGGCAGCGGAAAATCGGACTGATCGACGCCACATAAAAGGAGTCTCCAACTTTCATCGCCATTCGCAAAAAGCTGCTCCAATTTAATCGGACTCTTAAGAACGCCACGACAAAATCATTGATTACTCGATGATCTCTACTAGTCGTTCCTAATGGACGTAATATATATCATTCGAATTATAACACAACAATTACTTCTGAGCGAAACAATTATATTATCTATAATATAATAATTGTACTAAGAATTTAGTTTCACTGTCAATGCCATTTTATTCGTTGTGAACTGAGAAAAAAAAATATTTCTCTCAAATAAATCTTGCTTTCAATAATCGAAACGAGATATATATTTGATCTAATTAATAACATTTATGTTATATTAATGGTTTTATATTTAATGGATTAAATTTGAATTGATTCAGACATTTTTTGTTATTTAATCAGTTATTTAATAATAAAACTATTAATAAATACTCATCTCATTGTATCTACATATTTAAAGTAAGATTTATTTAAATAAAAATATAATTTCTCAGTGTATATACATTTATACAGAAAAGGGATATATATATATATATATATTGGGCAAAACGCGATGATGTTTATACACATAAAAGTTATGAGCGAACGTTACGAAAAATCTTAATGAATAAATTTTATAATGATGAAACTCGACACGTTGCGTAAAATTAACTTTTCAATTATGCGTTGTATATCGATATTCTATGCAGATATGCGCTACAAACGGAAAATATACGAAGAGAGTTTAATTTCATTCCGTCCACGCAATTGCGGAACCTGCGTGAGTTGCGCAAAGTTTTCGCTTTTGCGATATAGCACGCACTGCAAGCTTATCACGATTCCGGGAGGGAGTAGCTTCTAGGAAGTCGAATGGCTGCTTTTCCGAGTATTAATCACGCGCTGTAGAAAGAAAGGAAGGAAGGAAAGAAGGAAGGAATAGGGTTGCGTCGTCGCAATGATTATCGGCAAAGTCGAAGAGAAGAGACAAAGTTAGGTTAGCGCACGCATGTCAATGTTGCGGCAATTAAACCTTGTTTGGCGCGAAACGCCGCTAGTCCGTTTTGTTCTCGGCTGCTTAGCTGGCAACGCGAAAGTCCTCGCAGAAGCGCCGCGCTGATTTATTTCCGCGGCTCGATCGCCTTCTCCTTTTTCGCGTGGATTTGTATTTACCTCCGACGGACATCGTTGTTCGCGTCTGCTTCATCAACGAGTCTGGTCTTTAAGGCCACCAGCAAACTGGAGCAGCTTTTTGCTGCTTGCCGAGGAAAGTCGCCGCAGCCTTTTACGTATATACTAGGCCGATCTGCTCTGATCTGCCGATTCTTGTTTTTTGGCCTGTACTCGATCGGTTCGTACCTGCGTGTCCTTTTACAATATTCGCACGTCAATATCTTTAAGTCTCTGATGTAAAATGACGCGTAATATGCATCGAGCTTAAAGTCGCATGAAACGGTGTCTTAAGACAATTTTTTATATATATATATATAATGCTGAATCCATATAGATCTCTAGCGAATCGTAGATTCACGCTTTGTACAAGCTAAAGATATTCCCGCCGTCCCGCGATTGTCGATCGAGGCATGCGTATTTTCTATTTATATATTTCTAGATAGGCGATTGAGATCGATGAAATGATACATTGTGGCAAACCAACCTAAGCGTATATATAAAATGTAAGTTATACGTTCGGGTATTGTATGCTTTTTATTTATTTCATCGCACCAGATCGATTATTAATGCCTGATTTTATGATATTCCCAAATCAAGATCTATAGTATATATGACACGTAATGTTCGTCAAGTTTATAAATATAATAATAAGTCACAGAAAATGTTGTTAGGAAAATTTCCAACAATGCTCGATCCACAGATCTCTAGAGAATCGCAAGATTGCCGCTTCGTACGAGCGCATGTATATTGGCGCGATTATTGCAGCGTGCGTGCTTTCTATGTATATTTCTAGATCGTCGATTGAGATCGATGACACGGTGCATGGCGGCAGGCCAACAGGCATGGGACGCAGGTATTTAACGGTTTAACGATGCGGCCGACCTCGATGTCTTCGTTTTTCGCTCACGAGAGGTTTGTTAGCGTATGGATCGCGACTAAAGATCCAGTGATAACAAGCTGCGGGCTCCTCGGGCTTTTCGAGGCTGAAGATGCCGCGGATTACGGGATTCCTAACTCCTTCGACTCTCTCGCGTCGCGTATACTTTAGCGTAGCGTCGCGCTTTACTTGCCTCCTCCGACCAAGGTCGATCGTGTCTTGACAATCGCCCGGTAAGATCGTGAGATCGATCTTAATGGAAGGCTTGGCAATATTGCAACCGGTTAGCTCCATTTTTCAAGCATCAGTGTGAAATAACATTAATCAATCCTCGTTCTCGCTTAGATACGATACGACTCGATTCCCAATGCAAATCAATATTACTCCGGTATATACCTACATCTGAATCACTATCGAGACGTACATAAATCGAGAATGCGATCTAATCGTTTTAGTATATAAGCATGTATAGTAAGGTAAGATTTTATAGTGTTATTATAGTTAATCGCATATATCATAAATAAGAAATGATAAAATGTGTGAGTAACGAGCCAACAGGATTTGGCGTAATTGTTATCTGGCTATATTCGCTACTCGAATCTCCATGTAAATCAATATGATTGCATCTGAATCACCATAAATATCGTTACAAGCAAATCAAAATATTTGGAGCAGACATTACTTGTCTCAGTTCGAATAATCAAAGTAGTGTCCGTTCTGAAGTTTTCAGAATAAAGCAGCTGCTGGTGTTTAACATAAACTACACTAGTATGCAAACCCTTTGTCTCTATTACTGCAGTCTATAAAACGAAGAATCTGCAAAAGATCACGGGTATACCTGCTAGATTGGGTGTTCAAAGAAGCGTCCATTCTATAATCGAGGGAATAAAAACATATATTATTATATCTTACCATTATAGTTTTTAAATACAAACATAATATATGCATATATAAACGAAGAATAGGGCCTAATAGTTCTAAAATGATGAACGAATATAAGATAAAGTTTTTCTCATTATGCGTACATTTTAAATAAAAATTGTCAAAGCGCGAATGTATGAGGAAAGAAAATCGGCTATACACTCTTCATCCATCTTGTACCCTATCGAAGGTTTGACACGAAGTGGATTCGATGGGTAAAGCATGAAAGCCACTAGCGATTATCGAACGAATTGGATCGAACGTTGCGTATAATCTAGCGGCAGATCTTATAGGTGCATGGCTACCGTAAAGAGTCAATGGCCAGTAGCAAGCTCTCTATTATCGTGGCTTATGCCACCAAAGGAAGAAGGTGGCTCCCGCGGCATTACGGTAGTCATCGATCCAATGGCCTCTCTCGGTATCGATAGTGACGATCGGTAGCTGGGCCTGAAGCATTCTCTAACGCATTCTCCAACGAAGCAACCAGCAAACGAGTCAACCAACATTCGCACCACAGTTTCTCATGATGCACTTCGCTCTAGTCGGTCTAGGCTCTTAAGGAACTTTCACGGCCCTGAGGAGCCGAGAGGTCCTTGACCGTTCACCATGATTCCTTTAATAAATTATCCTAACGATCGCGAGAAGAGAACAGAAATGCAGCCAGCCATTCCTTTTTTGCTCGTTCGTGGCAACCTTTTCTAATCCACCATTTATATTAGCTCGATCGTGTCCATGCCTATGGGTAAAAAGTTTATATTACTGCCAAGATCTCGCTGCCGCATCGTCCAGCTGTAATAATTATTATGATCGAATATCCTTCTAACGACACTCGTAAGGTGAAACAGTTCTAGAGAGTTGGAGGTGCTGAAAGGGCCGCGGTAGCACTTTATCTACATATATGGAGCAGACCTTAATGACAGGAATAACAGTAAAATTTGTACGAATGCTATTATATATATATATATATATATAGGGATCAGGTTTTGATGCCAATGAAAGTACGTTCGGGGCTGGATGTATTAATAGTCGAGAGACCGGAGGCCGGTCAACACTTGTCGCCTCTGGGCCAGAAAAGGATTAAACGTGAGTTTTGGGACGTGGGAAGTACTTTTTTCAAAGATTGTCTTCCCTTCGCGTCAATATTCTATATATATATACATATATAAGCACTGGTCTACCATCAATTGAATTAACGAGCGACCGGATGAGCGAATGTTGAATGAATCAGCAGATATACATGTGCGATGAGTTTGGTGACCCGTGCTCTGCTGAGATAGCTACAATCACTCAACACTATATTTCACTAGATTCGTGATATTCTGCACAGCATCCACGCGTCAAATCTATAATCGTGCCTCCTCATTTTACATGGCACGTGCACCGTATCGTACCTCTAGGTCACTCTTCGATAAAACGATCGTGCATTGGAGAAAATACCTGCGATGATCCAACGATCTCTCCTCTCTTGCTCACGCACACTCTCTCCTTCATCCTCATCAGATCCAATCGTGAAGATCATCCATACATATCGGCTCACTCATCGGGTCACAGTAAAATTAGAAATCTAATGCTAATTAGCGAGTATCATCAAATCTTAGAGAAAGCTTATGTCGGAATTATGAAAATTTATGAAATTTTTTTCTTATCTTCAAAAGTGGATTCAAACGTTCCAGATCCGACAGGAAGTATTTTAAAAGGTTCCGCGTTATTATCGGCTAAAAATAAATGTGTAACTTTGATTCTCTGCTCTCGAGCAATAATATCAACCATAAAAGTGGTGTGAAAGTGGGTCGAAATGGATGATTGCGAAATATTTAATTTATATTTTTGCAAGGGGTACTGCGCACGACGGTTCCGAGAACTTTTCACAACGGTCGAATATCAACCCTCTCAAGTTGCCTTCTTATATATAAATTTCACCTGTTACAGAAAATAAAATTTAATATTAGCATCTGTTTTTGCGCAATCGGAACGATGTTTTCAAGTTAATCCCTTGAATCTGTAGATTTAATTTTTGGCTTCGAGCAGATTCGAGTATACAGCGATCGGGCTGCACCCGTATAATTGTACGGCAAAACAATGTAAGCAGATCGCGTGACTCTAATGGTTTGTAGAGCAGTTGGCTTGAGAAAACTGGTTAACTCGAGATGAGTCGTGTGAACCGTTGCTTCGATTAAGAGAACCTTATAATGACATTTAGCCATAGGAGGTACACACAGGTAGTATCTATATCCCATGCTTGGTAGCGTCGCCGAGACTACAAACGTTCGCGCACTTTGTCCGACTCTGTTGCTTCTGTCGGTCGACGTGGCTCTCGCTGCAGTATAGTGTGCAGAAGAACCGACTTAATGTTCATTCAGCCTATCCGGCAACGGAGCGTCACGGCACCGGCAGTAACATGAGTTAGAGGAGAACGGCCGATAGGCTTATGCACTCTTCCAACTCATGTTCCTGCCGGTGCCGTGACGGTCCGTTGCCGGATAGACTGAATCAACCTTTAATGTCACGTGACTTTTAACGATCCACCATGGCGTTGCTAGCGCGAAATCACTGCAATGTTCGTTCGTCACTCCAAAGCCGCATTTTCAAGCGCAAAATTGAATGAATCATTAAGAAGGCAAAATGTACAATGTTGCAAATATCCTACACACATTATAGACTGTCATGGAAAATCCATTTGAAATTTATGGATAAAACAACGCGCCGCTATAAAGTGACGGATCGTCCGGAACGATTTTATTTCGCAACTTTCGCCGTGACCGTGACAAATGATTGAGGATAGCAATGATTCTTAACGACTTTAAGTGTTTTCGGATAGCTTGTATGACGTTACACGAAGCTACCACATTATCGGTGCAAACTCAACATCCTGGCGCAATGGAATAGAAAGTACGCCTGGAAATGACACGAACGGCACATTTCCGATTTACAAAGTCACTTAACCAATTCCACGACAACCCACCAGCCTATCATTATTAATGCCCGTTTGTTATTGGGAGTGCGGAGGATGTGACAGTGGAAAAGTGATGATGGAGGTGGCGGTGGCGTCAAGATTGCAACTATATAGTGTTCGTATTCGCGTATACTTGTATTCCAGTGCTCGCAGGTTTACGCCCGCACCTGCCGCCCTCGCCAAAGCGAGTCACAACTACGGCTATATTTCGATTCTTAGAAGCCTTGGTCAAATGTGTCGATGTACCAATCATCGATACATGGAGCGGTGCTGCTTCAAACGTATTTACTCCAGGTTTGCTAAAAGCTTTGTGCAGGCCGGATCTGTTAATTTAATGGAATTATGCAATTTGGTGAAAAAAAATTGCCAGTGGGGGGGGGGGAGGGGGTAAGAGAGAGAGAGAGAGAGGAAGATAGATGGATAGATAAACGGAGAGGTATAAGTTACAGCATGTGAGAAATGTTAATTGATCGGAATAGCGTTAATGTTATATAAAAGGCGTCGAAGTTGGTAATTCCTGGTGCAGCTGGAAGGCATGGGAAGCGTGAGTCGGTAGTGGGTGCCGATGGGTGGACACGGCATGGTGCGATTAGTGCGGCTAGATACGGCTATCTTTGAACAAGGGGTCCCAACGCCTCCTTAGGCATCGCACCAATGCGGCGATCGCGCCTCGCCTTCCCCTCGACCTCTACACTTGCGATACTGTCTCCCTTTTTGTCTGTCGCACGCGCGTGTTTCGATCTCGTGCGCCAGATAACCGCACGGTAGTCTCTCCCCCGTGCTCTCATACTCAATCTCATACTCCTTTAATCACCCCCCCCCCCCTCCCCTCTGATTCCCTTCTACCCTCTTCCCTTGGAAAAACTGTAAGCCTCGCGCAAAAATCTCATTTGAATCGTTTCGGCAGCTTTCCGTTATCGTATCTCAAATAACGATCTATTATAATCGCAAACGTATATATACATATACTTTAATTAAAAGCCAACCTTTTATAAATCTTTTCGACAATGAATAACCTTCTCAAAAATCTTCTGTAATTTTTTTATAGTGAATATATATATATAGATATTGACGAGGCTGTTTTTTTTTTCTTAAATAGAAATGTTTTGTTATTCAAAAGAGTCCCTTTGAAGCGAGCGGTTAATTAACGCTGGCGGCGCAGCAAATAGCGGTAGCAAATACTCCTAGCACCTAAGGCCTGTAAGATCGCGAGATTCGATAGAGGTAACACCAGCCGCAAGATTACCTTCCCTACTTGTTTTTCGGTTCCTCTCTTATATATACTTCCTTGCCTTTTATCCTCCCAAAGGGATCCCATATATAGTATGCCGCGGTCTCCGCTGCATCGATAAATTTCGGAATTGGCGCCTCAACCGGGCTGGTCCATCTAATTAAGCGGTTCGCCCCGTAATTACAGCCAATTAACGTCAAACTTGGCCGCCAGTACTGGCCATATCGCGCGAGATTCTGGACGCACGAAACGAGTCGGCGTATAGCGCGTACAGCAAACACGGCGTGCCAGTCGATCAATTTTTACAGCTTGGAGCGTTAAATAACGAGGGGACTGATAAGAAAAAAGTGTCAGGGAATCTAAAGGCTACGACCTGGAAGAATGTTCAGGAAGTTTCTTATCCATCTTTGTCGATCTAACCGATGACGAGGAGATTGGACGTACAGCTTCCGATCGTCGGATTATCAGCAATTATCAAATAGTCTGCGAGTATAAAAAGTTATATGTTTTATACGCCTAGTGAATTGATAAGAAAATTGAGAGTCGCATTGCGGAACGCATATTTGGAAGGTTATCCTTCTTTTGATCCGAAAGGTTAAACAGTTTTTGCGTGACCTCGATATATCGGCCGAGCTAGAGCGAATTACATAAGTTATGCTAAAGCGCGCGGCGCACAGTGGCGATCGGCGTAAAGGGGAAACGAGGTCCTAGCCGGAGACGTGACCACGATGCACGGAGCAAAGACCACGCTCGTGAACCGTACACTGCCTCCTAGTCAAGAAAAATTCCATTAATTGCTTCTATGGTGATAAATTTCCCGCTGGCAATGCACGACTCCTTTCTCGCTGATCAGGGACCGACTCTCCGGTCGCTTTAGACCATATCGCCTGCTATGTTAATTCATCCTTTAATAAGGTGTACCAGGAAGAGGCACGCGGAAGATCTTGGCGGCTAATCACGCATGCGCGCAACCGCCAAAGTCGAGAGTAAAACAGGTGAAACTGTCGCTGTGGGACGGACGTTTCAATTAATGCATCGCCACCTTTGCGTGGGAAGGATCGCGATGGGCCAGGGATCACTACTCGCTGTCAGGTGTAAAGCGCCAACTGACCTCGAGCGAGGGACGACCAGCGACCTAGCCACGTTCTGAAGCCGCCAACCAATTGCGTTCTATATATATATATATATATATATATATATATACATGACTATAAGGTATTAGCTGATGAGAGGAAAAATACGAAAATACAGAAATATATAAGTATAAGGGAAGAAGGTGTGTCTTTATATGTGTGCAATGAGAGAGAGAGAGAGAGAGAGAGACCATAAACGACCGTGTCACGAACGACCTGATTATCGCGCGCTAGCTAGTATGCGGAAAACGTCATGGATCTGGCATAATCGACTTCGTCAAGTCCATTAGACTCTTACGTTCCTTTATTGTTCCTCTAACGACCATCCTTAAACTCCTTTATTAAGCAACGTTTGCTCTCCTTTACTGTGCTTCGCAAAAAGGATCCACCGCAAGTACATATATATATATATAAATAAACTATTAACGGCGTACATTATAATTAGGCTTATTTCTCTCAGAGCTGAAATTTTGATTTATCGCTGTAACTAATTTTTACCAAACTTCATCAGTTTTAGTTTTGCCATCTGTTATAATAGAACAAAGTTAGAATTGTAAATTTTTTAAAGAGCGTTTAGATTTTAGTGTCGTTGATGCGTGCTCGTCAAGTGTCGTTAGGATAGCAGTGCAGATGGCTAAAGCTATGGTTATCCATTGGCGAGGTAAGCTGTAACGCGAGGTGGGTCCGCTCGTATTAATTTAATAATCCTGCTATGAGTTACGAGCACCGCCGCCTTCTTCAGCTACAACTTGCAACTATACTACCATCACCGTTACACGCTGCCGTATCTGCGCGCATGGTGGTTACAGGCCGCGTTTGGATGCTAAAACTCACCTTGGAATCTTTCGAAGCTGAGTACTTCACGCCGTATGCCCTAATATATTGCTCTCAGACGAGTAACAATCCTTCAGAGATCCGCCCTTTTTCGCATCCTAACGTGCCTCTAACTTCTCGAAGGATTCTTCAAATTCGAACGATTCCCACTTGTAGTATAGATATAAGTTTATTTCCGCCATGTGGGAATGGTTTCTCTGGCAAATTGCTAATGAATTAAATAAAGAACTGACGAGAATAAAATCTAATATATATCAGCTATAAGAGATGGAATAAGATAGGTTCTATATATATAATACACCATAGGCTATTCTACAGCTTAATTGTTAATTGGATTGAGAGAATTTGTACAAGCGCAGTAAACCCAGTGGTATGGAAATCATTATTTATTAAGACCACCGACTCTCGCAGGTGCTCGCTTAAATACCTGCGCATAATTAAGAGCCCTACTTGCTCTCGCTGGTACTCGGGGTATTTATTTCCTCGTTCCCACCCAGTCCAGTCTCGTAGATCGCGAGAGAACCAGTTGCTTTCTTGATTACCAATTATGGTAGTTGATCCTGCGACTGCTTATCTTTCTCCAGTTATCGTTATTATCGGTTTCGTGGTTGGTCCTGCCGGTATTTTCGGCAGCCGTTGGCTTCTTTTTCGAAGAATTTATCGTTTTGGTACGTGAGTCGATTCGACTATAAGAGTCTTTTGCAGTTTGACTATTTAATTTTCGATCTCTTATCCGTAGTTCAATCGTCTTTCACTGATAATTTCATTGGTGACTATATATTATGTGTATTGTTGTGGGTAGGGGGGAGGGGATGGGGGAAGTAGGATAGATATTTTGCGTACGTTTTGGAGGATGACCATTTTCATTAGGAGCATCTTGTTGACAGGGCGACCTAGCTGCGAGCGAAATATAGGTACATGAGTCTCGTTATGGTTCTCACGATCTCGATCAAGCGTTTCGTCCTAAAATGGTCAGTGGACGTGCGGCGGTGAGAGCGAAAAAATCAATTAATCTCAATCGAGACGACCGCGTGCGCGCACGTGAGAGGGTAATTTCCAATTTGTCGCGGTGCGCGAGTTTCGGAAGACATGCAGACCCGGAAGGATAAAAAAATTGTGCAAGCGAGAAGACGGAAAGTGAGAATGAGAGCGTGGGGGGCATGGAATGCAGGCGATGAGCTAAACTGAAAGAAGAAGAGTCAGGAGTGATCCGAGGCCTGCGGGGATCAGCGAAAGTCATTCTCACATAAGGGCATCGGAAGATCTTGAGAAAAGTGAACTCCTCGTAACATCAATCGGTAGAAAAATCGATCAACCGTACGAGGATGCCCGAAGCAATTTAAGAGAAAATTTCAGAAGAAATCGATAAATATTCCTGCCGCATACTTATGATCGAACGAACGAAAGCTTCCCGAGTTAATCTCCGAAAACCGACTGAAATCTGTCGAGAAGTCGATTGGATACCGCTGGACGGACTAATGCGGTCCTCTAACTCAATAAAAAAAGAAGCGTGGTGGCGTGAAGTCTAAGCGGTATATGTGTCCTGATTTTGATATCCCCGGGACATGAAACTTTGGTAGAAAGTTGAGGTAGACGATATATTATGGAAAATACGAAGCGTTTATATAAGTGGAGGGCTTCTGACAGCTTTTAAAGATAAAATTATATGGAAGGTGTGTGTGCGAGCTGCGAGGTTGGAGAATTATATTGTCTCGTTTATAAGTCAGGGAGTGCAAACTGTGGTGGCAAAGTGTATAAGGATTCCGTGCGGTGGTTCACGTGCTCCTACGACCTACTGCTGAAGATTGAAGAAAATGGTGGGGGGAGGAAGGATGGGGAACAAACGGTTCCGCTACGGTGGCACTCGGGGCAAATTTGCATAATCGTTCGATGTCGCCGAATGAATTTGCATGAGGAATTCGCCGTTGAGCAGCGAGTCGAGGGCGTCAAAAGCGCACGACCAAAGAACGTCTTTCGTGGAATTTCGCTCCCGTCAATTCCAGCACGAGTGCCACCTGTTTTTCTCTTACTTTTATCGGACTTTGCATCGATAAGCATTAAGCGACTCGACCGATTATCCTCGGTCCATTTGAATAAATTACGATACAACGGGATTGGGAATAAGAAGCTTCGACATTTTTAGTAGACCAAGTGTATATATATATATATATATATATCGATGAGGTCTAAGAAACATTACGAGAATCGAGTTCAGACACACTTGACTTGACTCGAAAATAAATCGTTCGAACAATCAAGCATGCAAATGCAGGAGTCAGGTAGACGATATATCGGGTGTTCATCGGCGCATACCATCGATCGCTGAAGATCCTGATCGCAATCCATCAAATGAGAGCATCGTAGATCGTGATGGGAGCACTAACAGCTGCCAGAGGATGCGGCCTGCAAATCAATCACAGACTTAATGCACGTTAAAGCAACTTATATAGTAATCTCAATCTAATATTCTACGTTTTATAAAAATCACTTTTGATTGCTGGACTTTCGTTTTTCTTCATCCAGTAGCCTCGAAATTGTCCATTTCTTCATTATTGTGCAATCTAGTGCCCGTTATAACTTTTACAGAAAATTCAGATATCAATCGACAAGTTTACTTAAGATAATAATTTATTTTTTCAGATTCTCTGATATATTTTGACCCAAAGGAAATAGTTTTCCATAGGTTCTATAATGCCACGAATGACATAATCGAGCTACCTCTCTCAACTAAATATCTCTAAAATATTATGCACCAAGAAAGTGTAACTAATTCTAATTTTCTCGATTGCTCTTTCGATCTAGCTCTTTGTACAGGCATCATCAGAATATCTCGGTGTATGCTGGTTATATTGCCAAATCCGAATGAAAGGCATCGATAGGGCCGCTGTTGTATTCAGCGTTCAAGTACCACGCACGATGAATATACCCACGCATACAAACACACTATGTGCACATTGCGAGCAGGCTATGCTGCAACTGGCGAAGCCAGCCTTCATTAATGAGTCATCCAGTCAACTCGTACCGATGCCAGAGATACGCTGCCACGAACGAAGTGTCACTTTGAGTGAGCTGTTCCTCGCAGGAAGGACACGTAGGTGGAAAAAGAAAGAGGGAAAAGAATCTACTGTACAATGCTCCCGCGAGTAAACGTTAATAATAACCTCAACTAAATGCTCTGCAACTAATTAATAACAAGAAATTAGTATGTAATACTGGGTAAACATACGGCTTCCTTTTTTATCTATACATATTAATATTTAATCGTACAGTTCGAGCTTGTGTATAATCACATGTATCATGTAATAATCCATTGAGTCGATGATGAGGAAAGACGATTTCCAGCGATTGATAAAGGCTTTACTTAGTATTCCTTACATCGTAACGCGAATATTCAAATGTCAACACAGTAAAGTAAATCTCGTGGAAATAATCTGACTGAAATGACATTTCGAATCATAGGTAATATACTTTTATGCCCATTATAGCGAGCTGCGCGAGGGTGATTTTCACGAAACCGTAAGCAATTTGCGCAGCGACGAAATCCTGAGTTTTGGTGGCACTGGAAGATGACCAGTCTTGTAATTTACCGACTACCAAATAACTTTCCCCTTGAGTTCCCATGAGTATATATCGATTTTCGAAAAGCCGGTCCTTAATTATTCTCGAGTCCCCTCCCCCTTGCCTTCGGAAGGCGTACTTTCGTCCCATCTTTCGATACCAGGACCGCCTCGGTGGGATATTAAGAAATAGTTGTACTACCGCATTATTATATTGCGCTTTAAATGGTAGCAATAAATTATTCAAGCATGGCATATATATACCGAGTAGCAAGCAGCAGTGTTTGCTTGATTTTTCAAGGGGACTGTCCGCTACTCTTCTCCTGCAGGAGAACCGAAACAACTCAATGCTTATATATACATATATATATATATATATATATTCATGTAATAGTCTATTCCGAGTAACCTGCAGAGTCGTGACTTTGCAAACTCACTCAGCTGTCCCGATCATGGACATTGTCCGGTGACAGTTCGAATCATAGATGACCGCTGATTTGCAGTACGTAGCGTGAGAAATAGTGTAAGAACATTTTCCAATAGTACAACGATCGTTACGCTCTCGCAAACACGAAATCCTTGATCTTTACGCATATTATCGGATTCACCCGAGAAGCTAAAATTTATACGAGTGCTACTTTGAAGATTAAACAAGATTAATCGAGCTTACGGAGAAATGTACAGAGAAAATTGCATCCTTCGCGTAATTGTGAGAAATTGACGATTAATTTTATTAAATTAATTAAGCGAGTGCACGGTTTGGTCTAAAGGATTTACACGTATAGGTACGAGTAATGACTTGGCCATCGCAAGGGGAAAAAGTCAGAAGGTTAAAGGAGTGCCAAATAGAACATTTATCTAAATTACATCGATGCTTAATGATATTAAACTAAAGCACATGCATTATTCAGTCTATAGACTTTGATCAGGAGTGATAAGTTAACGATTAGGCCGTAGGGAAAGTCAGAAGGTTAAGTGAGTGCTCGGTATAACGGTGAAAAGCGAGTTTCTTTCTGTCGTGACAATGAAAGTGAAAGCAAATTAAAACTTTGGCATCTGCCTCGGTGAATCTTATGATAGTCGGTAAGCAGGATTATATCGGGAGGATGTAAAATATCTTTCGATGTATTCCGTCGTAGCTATAGTCTCGAACAGTAGCAACGTGTTGCTGGATATGCTGCGATGTTGCCTTATACGGCTCGTAGCGGGCGAGAGAGCCATCCATGTACATATCTTCCCATGAAAAATGTATATGCAAATTAATAAATCCACAAGCGCGCTCTTCGCAATACTGCAATGAAACCCAGAAAAATTCTTAAGAGCGAGGTCGTTTGTTCTATAGTATACACAGTAGTGCAACTGATTTTAAGTTACCTTTTGAAATTAAATATCGATTTTTTAACAATTATTATCGCTGACAATAATTAATAACAATATATACCTACATATATTTATGTATTGAAACTTTGATCGATTCCGTATCGTCTTATAAAATTATGAGTTTATTCGTTAATTACAGTATTAAGAGTATTAATTGTTCTACATATAAATGAGATGCACGAATAGTCAACCGAGCACTCGATTGAATATAGAAATTGTTCCCTTTATTGATAATCACAATAATTGAAAATTACTGACTCGATTATGCTCAGAGTTTTTCTCTTAAATTTGGATTATATCAGAAAGAGTATAGTTGGATTCGTGATCTGGTTGGATCTCTGGCCGTTATGTGGAGAGTCAGGATATATTCTTACCGGTTTCCGTCGTTGACTTCTCGCACAGATGCAGTTTTCTATCCGAGTGCACTCACGACGCAGCCACTCACAGATACTTACCGTACGGTCCGTACGTACATCAGTCCATAGCGACTTCCTGTTCTCTGGCAATACGGAAATCCACGACTCCTTTGCATGAAATTACATCTTCACTATTGAACTCTGCATCCGGAGAAAATGCTCGATCTCGATCGGTGTAATCTTCGTCTTTGCTCTCGATACTTGGGCCTCCTCTCCTACCAGTCGTATCTCTCGTGTGTCTCTGGTAGCCCAGGCAGGCAGGCAGGCCAGCTCGAAGCAGCCGTGACCGGCTATGCAGTCTCTCTCGGCTCTCCTTTGGTGGTATGCAGTCCTGGTCGTGTGCTCTTGTTTTCCGACTGGCCACGCGGCCGACAAATGCCAAGCCGACCAAACCGGCATTACCCGGAATAATTACTTATTACTCTTCTCTTGTGCCAATCCTGTAGGGGAATTCGTGGGAGTTAATTCGCCAGGAGAATCTCAAGTAGGCAGAAAAAGGGTTTGTTTGGAATCGGCAACGATTACATCCGATATACCGCGGCGTATAACGTATTGTATACGTATGTATACTACTCTCGATGTTGCATTATTCCTCGAAATGTTTGAGCTACAAGCAATTATCATTATATGGCTGTAAAGCGACCGAGAGTAATGGCCACCTACCGTACACAAGAATGCCAAGTTTAATTGTGACATAAATACTGCTCGGAGCTGTTATGGAGAAAAGATGTCACGAAGTAGGGGGACCGAGAGTTAAGTTCGGAGAGAGCGAGATGGCTGAATTGAAATGCGCAAAGGGCCCCGATGCTCCACGATTCCAAGTAGACCTGCGTCTTTCCATTAGAAACAGGAAGGTCTTGTGAATTTTTTGCCGCTATTCCACGTTACGTTGGCGAATGCAGCACCGCCGGATCAAAGGCACGATCGGTAGCCACGAGCTCTATACCGATCTTCTCGATGTCCTTTTCCAGCTGTTTTATTATACGAGATCTAGCCGCACGCCTGCCTCGAATCATAATCAGCGAGCTGAACTCTTACCTTTGTCGTTCTCCACCAAATATTCGCTCATAACGCTATGTCGACCCTAAAACGCACCAGTATAGTAGAAACCTTATGTGTATTTATAGATGAGAGCAAAGAAAGAAGCACTCCGCTGATTTTTACTCGAGTCTATTCAATCCAATTGCGCAATACACCGGCCGGGATGCATCGATATCTCGGCTATCCCTACATGTACGATGAACAATTAGCAAATAAATTGCCGCATGAGCCTTGCGCGAGATGCAAAACTCGTTTGAAAGCGAGGCAAAGCGTGATATTCGTAAATATTGTATATACATATACCCATATGTACATGTATACACATATTGGGTAGTAGACGTAACCTGTGGTACATTGGCGAAAAGAGCAAGAGGTTCTTTTGGTTGTTTTAGCGATCCCGTCACCGGTTAAAAATTAAATCTTGGTGCTTGAGGGGTATTTACGGTGGTGGATATAATGGGGAGATGTATGTTGAGCGTAAAGCCAGTGGGGAGTCCTCGGCGCCGCTCCGAGGATCGGTGCAATCATTTTATACTCGCGCGCGGCTCGGACATCATTGTAAATATCAACGACTATATGGCACCATAAACAATCCCTTTACTAGGTCGAGTGAGCCGTCTCTAAACGGTTATCCGCCTCCTCTTTCTCAAGCGCCAATGAAAATTCAGCCTGAACGCGCGCCGCCAAACATTAAGGCGATGTCTCTTTTTGCTTACAGCCAAAAGCAAAGGAAATGGATAGTATATATACACATACTCGTCCTCAACGAGACATTTGCATAATTTACAGCGATACTAATAGTTCGTGGAATGTTGATTTGCGAATGTTTCGCCGGCGACGATCGCTTAATTTAAAGAGCCATTTAACGAAATCCAAAGAATATATACTTTTACACACGCACCTCTCTTAATGACCTTCGCGCTCTATCCATACTCATAATAAGCTATTCGCGCGTAGACTGTACGTCTCTCTGTCTACGGACCACGGCTACACAGGCAGCCTGACCTCATAAACAACACCATAGCCGACTCTCAGCAGTCCACAAGAGAGACGTATATATACCGTCTCTCATCTCGATCCAGTCTCGCTTTTGGAACGCTCTTCTTGTCGATAGTTTCACCGTGACCAAGTGGAACGCACAATGCGCCTTTCCTACCAAATTATCCACGAGTATAAAGGAGCGCAAAAACTGCTTGATTAAACGAGCGCTAATTGAACGGTAATGGATTTCAGAATCGACAAAAAATTCTCTATCCTATTGCATGGTGTTACGTAAACGAGAGAGACGTACGTATACTATGGACATGCTAAAAATATACAATTGTCTTCAGCTGTTAATCGAGGCTGGCAGATTGGTTGGCGAGCAGTTTGTCGGAAGCGAGAATTATCCAACTCTGGTGGTTTCAGAGATGTGGAAGGTGCTACACGGAAACTGCTGCAAGATGGTCTTAATGAGCCGCTTGCTCCGAGATCTCCCGAGTATAATTCGTCGGCACGATGAAGTAATTAAATAGCAATTTGTTATAATTGTTACCAGTTCCTATCTCTCTCTCTCACTCTTCGATCATCTCAACCAATGTGCTCGATCTCCGACACGGCCAAGACGTGATTCTACAAACCAGATTAATAAAGATTGCAATTATTGTCCGCTTGAATCGTCAAATTAGCATACGTTCTCTTTTTACGACTTACCCCGAGGTACCTTTCGCATCTTTTCAATTTACATTCCCCTTCCTTTCCGATGATAAACGTGAGAGCCGTGCAACATTTTATCATTCTCGTGCGTCAGCTATAAATAGTGCAACTCCTTCTTTTTTCACCATTGTTCCCTTTCGATTTAGCGACTTCTCGGGATTGTTGCAATGAAAAAATAGCAAACACTGTGAAATATCGAACATTCCGAAACTTATTACTTATTTTGTGAAACATTTCGGAAAAAAGAATAAATGGTACACTTATATAGTGACCTGCACATTGTAAAAATTATCTTATTAAGTATTCTTTATGGCAGTTTTCAGTTTTATTCGTACCATTGCTTAATTAGATTATAGGGGGGAGTAATGTGAAACTTTTTCGGCTATTAGTATATTTAACAATATTTTCACTTAATAAAAATTGTCTCGAGTGAGTGAACAAAAAAGAAATAGATTTTTAGACGTTCAATTATACGCAAAAGGAGGATGGTAAATGTATACACTACAAAAGGAATCTCTTTCTTTAAAGCTGCCATTAATACCACCTAGTCGGATCGAGCTTGTTTACATTCGCTGCATTAAATATACACGGAATTGCAAATTACCATTTAAAGATAATAAATAAATCCAATAGATTTCCGATGGTTTAACGAGGCGGGATCAACGACCTGTATCGATTTTTTGTCTAGGATGATCGAAGCGAGAAATGGATTCTCAGGTTGAATCTGCTATTCCAAATATCTACATTTTTATACTATATCACTCAAGGACAAGGGGAAGTGCGAGAAAATTTTTTTTTATTTTCGGCAGGCCACTGATTTGCGTTGTATGACGTTGCGTAAGTCTTCTTAATTCGAGGTCGGGATTGACTATAAATTTAATGGGGGAAATAATCGGCGTGGAGCATGCGACCAAGAACCTTAACGACGAAGAAGCGACGAGATGTTTCTATTTGTCATTGATTTATCGGCAGCGGTATGCTGGAATTTCAGATTCGGTATACGTCCGCGCGCGCCACTTCCCCTCTCCCTCTTTTTCTCTCATCCGTACCCTTGCACACAAAGTTAACGCTAAATGAAGCATATAGTTAACTCATGTCAAACTAATACATTAATTCATTTAAATCGAATGATTTTTAAGAATAAAATTATTCTACGTTCGATTTTTTTATACACAGCTCCTAATTAAAACTTTGTTAAAGATTAAAAATTGGTAGGTTTGAAACGTCCGCAGTTGTTAGAATTATCTCTTTTTTTCTATCGTTCAAGTGCATCGTTTGAATAGTTGAGACAATATGAAGTTTTGGGAGAAGATATAATTTATTAAATTAATAAAGAAAACTGTATTAAATAAAATTTTGCAAGAGTATAAGTAATAAAGTACCAATCGATAAATCTGTAGAAATGAAATATATATTTTGTTTACATATATATAATTCTCATTAGCCCGTTCTGCCTTATGTTCTCTTACATGAATTTATTAGTTTGGCATGAGTTAACCGGACACCTTGTATACGTGCACGCATTTGTATGCTGTAATCACCAGCAAATAAAAGCCTTTTACCCCTATTCCTCGAATTTATGCATATGAGCGATGCATAATGTTGTTTCGCCATGCCGTTATATATGCACGGACACAAGTTTGAGAGAAGACAGTTATCATAATTTTAGTTGATTCAGAAATATTAATTGGGCCTGGAAATTGCTTTTCGTTTGGTCCGACGAATATATATCACTTTTCGGAACATTAAAAAGTTGTATGCAGAGACTTTCTACGCGTAGGAGTTGCGACACTGCGAGTCATCTTTATTTTTCGTCCGATATTTCATTCATCAGTACGTCGCGCTCATCTTATATATATATACACATGTAAATAGATCCTTAATGAAGAATATATGACAATTAAGTGTATCGTTGATGGTTTCCTTTGCGAAATTATCTGAATTAGCATTTTGACGTTAGAGCTAGGAGATGGCTGAATGTTGATGAGATCGGTGGGAGTCGCGTAAACGATCGTGATCCTCTCGCTCGCGACACCATCGAAGCCTGCTGGGAATCGATCTCGAAGTCGATCGATCGTCAATGGAGCCGAACGATCAATAAATTTCTATCTTGCTATCTTTACGGCTTTTGAGCCCCGATGGAGATTGCCTCTCCATTCGTCATTCTCGTGCAGTCTACAACCAATGCTGTGCCATTTACACCAAGCAAGACTCCCGATAAGTGATAAGGTATACAATTTTCTCTGCAGTATATGAATAATGCATTAGCACAAAGAGAAATTGACCAAATAATAAATAATAATTTATCGTTCAAATGAGTTTCTTATTTGCAAAGCATTTATTTATGGCAAATGTTGATTATTCGACAATTACAACAAACAGGAATTTGTAAATGGATTAATTTCGACAATTTGAATGATACAATTTTGAGTTTAACTAGAAACAAAATAATGGTAAAAGAGCATGTGACTGCAGTATATATACTCTACTATATTAAAAATAGAAAACAGAGGGAATTTTCCAATAGAGTAGCGCGGTGTGTAGGTAGGAGTTGTGAGAACTGGGCGCTTGTTTGATACGAGGATAAGCGAGTGACTTCATTCAAGCGTAGCGTGCGTTGGAGTACCAGCAAGCCGCGATCGTGAAAATAAAAAAAAAATTAGATCACTACTGAGATCATAGCAGCTTTCCCGTGAGAGTACAGTCTCTTGTTTCGATAAAACTGGTGAGATCATATGAGCTTATATACGTGTAAATAAAGTTACGTGTACTAGAAATAATTTACCGGTAACGAACAGGTTGCTAAGTGGTGCTTGTATATATGTTAAGTCGTTCCGTTAAGATAACAAAACAGGCGTTACGTAATCGCAGTTTCGGATTATACCTCTCAAATGCTTTGAAACATTTAACAAAAGTAATATCTAATATTAGAAATCATACCATAAGTGATATTATAAAATAAAACTATTCAACATTTTACTTTCTCTAAATTATTCCTCCACGTACAATTACAACCATAACGTTGCACACACGTTTTTCAATAATGTTTATGATCGGATTAGACGAAGATATGAGTGTGTAATATTCTATATAGAGTATTATTAGTAGTAATAGAAAAACAATAAAGCGGTGTGTTAAAAAAGGATGAACGAAAAAGAGGAAGTTTAATGAGCAAATGATAATAATAAACTATACTTTGCTGTCCTTGATAACTGGTTCGGTTCAAGTTTTTGAAAAGCGAAAAGTGGCACGGCCGATGCCTCTGCTTAATAAACGTAAGAGTCGAAAGCTCTAGTGCAGAGATGAGCGTTTCCATTGATAGAAGGAACAAATGCGCGAAAGAGATGACATTAAATGTCGCAGGAGAGAGCCAAGTGGAACGACCGATGAATAGTGACTTACACGACAAGCTCCGCTTTCTCAGATCTTAGCCGGTATGTGCTGGAATGCCTTCAGCAATATACTGGCGTCCGTCCGCGTGTCTCTCTTGATTAATGTATCCCAACGAAACGTATTGTACTGATTATTTACTCATCGCCCTTCTGTACGCGAATACAAAACCATTTGCTAATCAATTCCATAGAATGTACAAGCGAATCAATTATTATCGCTAGAAGCGGAACAAATATACCGTACATGTCAATCTAACGTACTGTAATACCGTTTGCCAATTTTTTCCTCGGTCAATTCGCCAGTGTATATGCTTATCAAGTGTTTTTAATAAAACCTAATTAATGTTTCTTTATGAAAGAAAATTGATTTTCTTAAATTATATTTGCCTATATCAATTAAGATTGAAAGCGCGTCGTAAAGTATTAACTCTAGCAGGTGTCGAGCCCAATAATTTAGATATAAATACGCTGATTTTTCATCAACACTTAATGACAGACGTTCTGCATTTTACGAAAACTTAATTATCATCGGCTATCATAATTTGCTGATCGGTCCATTAGCGCTACACGTGGTTTCACGCGTCGCTCAGCTGGTATCACGGAGACTTCATCACCTATCAGCTCGATCGCATAATAATCTTGTATACTCCGAATATCCCACCAGACACTGTATAATAATATCGATATTATCGCCGACATTATTATTTCTTGGTGCATATGTCGGCCTTCTCCGATAGATTCGAATCTCAATTATCCTATCTCGTTTGCGGCAAATCCTCCATAAATAATTAACTATAACAGAGAAGGGGCGAGTGAGGAAGAAGAGCAATTATTATTCATTTACAAAATACAAATTATTTGCTAATAAATTAAGTACCGTGCTAATGCCTTCATAGTAATATTGGATCCTATCTCTCAGTCATTTTTATCGCAAACGTTTTACAAGCTCTCGTGTATAGTAATTTTCGAACAGCAGAAATTGATTATTTATTACAATGAGTTCATTTCGGTAGCTTAGGCTTTAAATTGGTAAAGAGAAAAATTGTCCAGAGACTTGTATAAAAACGTGTTTTTTTAGGGCTCTATAAATCAAATTTAAAACGCCATTCGGTTCGGCCGCCTCCTGAAACATTTCTGATCAGTGCGGAAGTGGCTTGAAGAAAAAAACTTCACCTTCGGCAGAGCTTTTTCACTTGGAGCATCGTAAGAATTAATTATTTGTCAGAAGGGATTAATTCTTACAAGCCCCCGATGGTAAATCAAAAGAGCATAAAATCTTGCAAGTTTAAATGAAAATGTTACTTATTAACCGGCGAAACCCTATAAACGGAAATTACCAAATGCGTAAAACATGCGAAATTTTTCATAAATTTTCACACCTTTGCGCAGCGATGCCTTATAGCAATTATGGCATTCCGATGAGCAGGGATTTCTGGATACTTTTTTCGAATCGAGCGCCACCTGGAACACTTTGAACCGGCGCTATCTTCGAAGTTCGGGGGACTCTTAATTGTGCCGCTTTACGAGCCGCTCTCGAAGTCTTCGTTGGATTACGGGCGTAATTTACGGCCCGTAAACTATGGGGGTAAGGGGACAGTCTCCGATTTCGTCTTGACGATCGGCCGCGCGTGCATATGGAGACTGGAGAGGAGACCCTACACGATCCGTGAGAGCGAGGTCAACCACGCTTCTGCACTCGCGCGCTTCAAGATCACTCCTCTCCAGAAAATCCCCATTAAGAAATCCTACGAAAATTCTCCCTGATCGATAACTCTTGGAAAAATCTCCTGCGAAACAAGGTACCTATGCGAGTACGGCACATGCCCAGCCACCTTCGACGAATACTCTTGCGAAACAGGTTGAGATGTCGCAAGAGGATTTTTTTCTTATTTTTGAAGCCTCCTTATGTCGCTCTTCTGCAAGGACGCGTTGGACCCGATAGCCATCTCGGTGATCTGTGATATATATTGCCAGTAATTACGCGAGTGGAGAATGACGAATCTCTGCTGATGCGTATCTCGGCTATATCTGCAAATATTCCTGATAAGCTTTATTCTGAAATAATAACCGATGAAAAAAAGGAACAGGTTATTTGAGGCATAAATTAAAGGATCCTCGTATCATTGAACCACGCATATATTACAAAACGTGTATAAATTATGTGAAAAAAAGGAAAGTTGGGAGAAGTTCTACATAGACGAGTATGGATAGACGTTGAACGTCTATTGCAAGGAGGATTGGTTTAAGGTACATCTGAAGCGTGCTATTGCTGCGGGAAGTAAGCATAAGTATTGGCCGAAAAGAGAGAAGCTCTCGCGCGAGCAATTTTAATAAAGTGTGTGTATAGAGGGTGGTTGTTGAAGTTAAGGCGAAGTTCAGGAAGACTGCGTTCCGGGAAAGCACGGTAGAAATACTGTATATACGAACCATTTATGGTGCGTGACTTCTGACTCCGTAGCAATGTTTTTGCGTGTCGTCTGACTTGGCGCGTAGCGGCGGTGTCCGATGGAAGAGAACTCGGACTTTCCTCGTTTCGTTCCAGTTTCCTCTTTGCGCGGATATTAAGAGAAACGAAGAAGACAACTGCAGGCGCGCGGGTGTCCGTAACGTCGAAGCTGGAATCGTAAAAGCTATATAGCCGAGGATTCGCCGATTACGAAAGAACACGCGCACGCGCCTCTGATCCCTCCAGAGCGTTTGTTTCGGTGTACGGAACAGTCAGAACGGCCTAATTATCGGCCAAGAGTGAACGCGGGGAGTGAAGAGAAGCGAGAAGCGAAGAGAGCGCGAGGTTAGGTTATGTTATACGTAGCCGTACGTGTGGCATGCGCGCGAGAGATCAGAGAGCTTCCTCATTCTCCCCCTAGCGAGAGACGAGAGAAGTTGCGAGCGAACGAGGTCGCTCGGGTCGTTCGACGGAGAAAGGTGGAATCCGCTCAAGCGCGGGAAAAAAAGCAAATAAAAACAGAGAGAAGACGCTACCCAACCGTCACCTGTGCCATCACTTACGTATAACCCGTAAATTTGCGTGGGGTGAGTTACTTGACTTTCTCGAATTGAAAATAACTCACGTCGAAATTCGTTCTACCTCTCCTGCAGCCTCCTGGTTACCCGAGGCTGTCGAGGCATCGGTGTGTCATATACACACGTGGGACATAGTGGCGTCAAAAAACCAATCTTTATCTCTCTCACTCGTTGTCAAGTGGGAAATTAAAGTTATATGATATGGTAAATGGACCCAAGTTGGTCGATTACCGAAACCTCTTTGAGAAACTCGCTCTAATTAGGTATCATCTTCATTCGTGCGAGTCGAATTGCCACACGTGAGTGGCGACGCGCACGGTTCCACTTGGCTGAGAGAAGGACAGTTGAAAAAAAAGCAGAGGCTTCGCTGGGCAAACTGGATTAAATTACTCTTTATGGTATGCGTATAAGTTTAATCTCGGTGTGTCAGAACGTATCATTATAGCGTATTCAAATGTGTTGGCAGATTCTTAGCTCACGGCCCCTTCTTACGTAAACCTCCAACGGTGGCCTGAAAAGATGAACTCGAAACGCGCCACGAGGTGAACCGCTTGCTTCTTGGACATATTATTCGACGATCCGCAATCGTGCACCTGCGCTTCATTCAACATTGTCCGTGCAATTAACGCGATCTCCTTTTCTTAATTAACGATCAAATTTTTCTTAACGATACCAGCTTCTCTATACGGTAACATCCGTGTCTCTCGATATACGTATCAGTTCTCATTATCGCTTGTCTTCAGCAACGTACCAGAACTTTTACTGCAAAAACAATAGTACCCTTGCGTTCTCCTCTAACCTCGAAAAGAGTTTGTTTTAATCAAAACTTCCAGTGTTTATTATATTAATTTTGGCCGTCCGTTTGCAGAAATCAATGGTAACTCGAGAGAATTGTGCCAAAAAGATACGATCTACATTACCTACGTCTCTTACGACTTTCTTCAATTTAAAGCACGACGCCAGGAGCCGTGAAACATCCACCATCATAACTCTACCACTTTGGCCTCGCTTAATCAGTTTTAATTAAGTCGCGGACCATTAAAACATTAAGTCCAACCGGTTGATACAACGTCCTTTGAGAATTTTTTCGAGCTCCGGGATTGCAATAAAAGATGTCGTTAACAAGACAATTAGCATGAACCATTCGGCAACTCATTTTGGTACTTTTGGAATAAACATGTAATGCAATTTATTATGAAGGTTTCAGAAAATGAGAAGAGTCATTATCGACCAGAGTCCACTACATCGAAGCTGTTGGGAAAAGAAGCGAAAGGAGCTCAGTGTTACAGTTTGTTATAATGGATTAGTTGATGAAGAAGGCAGAAAGGTCTGGGATCAAGAGTTCCAGATGCATCCGTAGGAGGGGTTGCTGAAGGGGAAGAGGAGAAGAAAGAAGGAGAGGAGTGGAGAGGGTGAAAGAGAGGGGAAAGGAGATAAAGGATACGAGAGTAAGAGACGAATGATTCGCGGGTCACGAGCATCACGATTTGACGATGGTAGTAGCAAAGGTGGTAGTCGACTGGCTGAATCATGCCTCCACCGCGGTATAGTATACGGGAATCAATTGGATGCTTGGCCGACGAAGGGAACTTAGAATGAAGGCGGCTTCATCTTTACGACGCAACGTCCTCGTAACTCCCGTCGTCCTTCTCCCACAGGACGTCTCTCTTTCCCTTTCTCAACAGCTTCTCGCACTACACGCTAATGCTCGATATATCGTTAAACCTCTCTATTCGCTAGACGGATAAGTCTGATGCGAGCGATTCATAGGTGGGTGCCCCTATTGACTGAAAAGACATCTTTATGGTCTTGCCAAGAAAATGGCTTGGTTACGTCTTAGCTAAACGCCAAGCTTCAATTTCAACTCTCGGCTCACGACGATTCGATTGTTCTTAAACAAACAAACTACTCTATACGATACAGATCATATACCGTGATTCGCAAACCCAGCAACAATATAGCTTTACTTACTCGGCGTAAATAATGCAGAAGTGATTTAGATGTTAATTATATAAGCCTAATGCCAGCACGTATCAGATAAACGAATCACGTGTTTTATATTTCACTTGAGCTAGAATCGTATATTTGTTTATTCCGTCGAACGCTACTCATCGCTCCGATCTTGCTTTTCCCCTGCGATGATTTATTAGCACTTTTGACGCCGTGTTAACGCTTGTTGATGATAGCTAAGCATATACGCTCGTCCGAGTTCTATACAACAATGCAGATAACAAACTTGCAATGGTGCATTGATTATACCGATGCTTCAGCAAGATGCAAACCATTGCGGACATGACGGTTAGGTAAAATTTCAAGGTAGAAGATAAAAAGAAGTGGAATAAGAAATGAGAAAGTGTGATGAGAAGAACGAGAGAAGGGAGAGAGTTGAGACCTGCATATGAGCTAATGCACATGTTTCCACGTGTCGAAGCTTATTGAAGCAGTACAGAAGCTAATTTCTGCAGCCGTTTCAGATCGCTTTGAACTGTTTCCAGCCGTCCGTGAAAGATTTATATGCGTGCCTGGTCTTATTGGCTGCGGGAGGATCTTTTATAAGCACCGGGACTACGTAATCTCGCAGCACGAGTGTTTGTGTGTGTGTCTGAGGGAGAGAGAGAGAGAGAGAGCAGGGGGTGCGTAATGAGCGACGCGGCAACGGCAGAGCGAGAGAGATAAAATTACGAGTTCCTCTCGTTGGTGATCTCGCGCTGTGCCTTGCCATGCCGTGCCGTGCGAAAACAAGTGCCGATCGCTCCAATTACCCTCGGCCGTCCACGGAGTGGATGTCGGCGCGATATCCAGAAGCCGCTTGCACGGAACATGCACTCTTTAATAGAGCGTTGAAGCACTCGAACTAGACCCGCTCTGCACCTACCCTCGGGCAAGTTCACTCCACCTTCCATGGTACTCTGCCGTTCAATGACCAATCGAGCAGGAAGTGCCTGCCTTCCTTACGCCATTAGACTGTCACTTATTTAGTATGAAACACTCAAATACGCCGAATCATCCGTATAAAACGTATAAACTGCTAATGAAATGTCATTCCGTGCAGCGTAACGGTAACATCGAGTGCGACACGTTACGTTCCAGAAACGAGAGAAATTGGTCGCCTCGTTGTAAGAATATTGTAAACTTAATAAATATGGTTGAAGTGAGAATAATAATCAGTGCAGGTAATAACAAAAGGTTTTAGTAAGTATTTTAATAAGGTCTCGTTTGTGCTCGAAATGTTCTCCGGTTAACCTTAATTCGCCGCTGTCCTCCGTGTGGTGGATTCTCGTTTGGTCAAATCTGCATTCCAGAGGGGCTCTTGTGTGTCGAGGCATAATGCGTAAAAAAACGGAGTGCCAGGGATAAAAAGATTCCAAAGGAAGTGAAGCTGTTGGGTGGAGGTGGATGCATGGTCAAGGAGGAATTGAGAAAGATCGAAAGGGGAGGAGAGGGATTCGGTGAGGGTGGTGGGCCAAAGCGCTGACGTCTCATTTGACTCTGGCTGCTAGGCTATTTTATTTAATCCGTGATTTACGGATGCGAACGAGCCAAGCACGGCATTCCCTCGTGCTCGCGGCCACGAAGAACCCGAGCGGCTATGAGAAGGCCAAGATGCCCCGGAGATAAGTCCCCGAAGAGGAGCAGCGAAGGATGAGAGGAAAAGGAGATGGTGGAGAAGGAGGAGGGCCTGACCGAGATGCATAACTTAGCCTCGCGTCGCCCTTCGCAGGGAGAATTTAATCTTTGCTCCCGCTATCTACCTTCTTCCCGCTTTTTCTTGTCCTCACTGATTCCAATCCTCGCCCGCCGCTCTTAACGATAAAATGAATAAATATAGCAACCTTCGAAATATGTCCTCGTCCTCCGCCGACTCTACATATATAGAGCGTCCCCTATCTCCCTTGCCTAGCCCTCCCCTTCACCCTCTCTCACCCTCTTTCAAGAATTCCTTTGCAGACTCACATTTCCAATCCTAAACTAATTTAACTGGTCCGATATATCTCTTTGTACGCTGCGACGAACTAAGAATATTTATCACCTAACTGTACTTAATAAATCTCTACGAAAATATTTGATAGCTTCATCTAGGATTAAAATTGTTCACAATCAATCTCGTATTAAAGTGTGATTCATGGGTCTCGTTAAAAATCTAACGAATAAATCTTCGCAGGATCTTTCTGTATAATAGGGTCTCACGCTCACTCGTAATTCATTAAAACCAATAATCTCCGTGCATCTGAGTAAATCTTGGATTCCAAGCGTTTCAGTCAATCTAACCGTTTTTATTTACACAAGCAAACTATGTAGGATTGAGAAAGATTGATCGAACAAATGGATAATGAGGTTTTCGAGTTTAATTTTCATAGGATATCAAAGGATAGCCTGGAAAGACGAGAGAATTCCTCTAAAGATTCGGCATCTCGGAGTTTTGTCATCGTTGGCGCAGCGGGTGTGTCGCCGGAGTGGAATCTTTTCTGATATCTCGGAGAAGGCGAGCCGAGGATTCTGTCGTAGCTCTCTGTGTTCCCTTTGCGTATCTCGAAAAGCCCGCGAGCATCTTTGCCTATAGTACTCAGGAATTCCCATAATACTGTACCAAAATAATCGTCGATGGATAAAGAAAAATCCCATGTTTAGATATATATATAACAAAGGAGACTTTATAGTAAGGCAAATTTTCTATAAAGTACAATCTCTGTCAAGTGAGTTTGAATTGGATATCGCTTTGTAAATCAGACAAGTGTCATATATAACATAACGAGCAAAAATATCTGAAAATTGAAAGAAAAGTTAGCAGATACAAAAAAATGTTAAACTAGCAGTACATTAATATGTTAATAGTTCCATGCAATCTTTAAATTATATAATTAAACCATACATATATATATATATATATATTTAAAGAAATAAATTAAATAAAATAAATTTTCTGAATAAAAGTCTACAATACGACGTACATCATATTTTCACTGCTGCTAATCTTATATTTTCTGTCTTCATGTATTTGCTCTTTATGTTAGACGAGAGGCTTTGCCTGATTATTAAAGTGGTACCGGACCAAGAGCCTGTGGCCAGGAAAATCACACAGCACCTGTAGGCTGTGATCAGTGTCGCGTGATCTGGATGAGGAAAGTCTTTATGACGGACCTCTCATCATCATCGTACAGAGCGTACATCACCCGCGGTTATCATACGCCGTGAACTGATAGCGGTATCGAAGTTGGCGTGTCTTTTGGAGCGTGCGTGAGTGGGTTTAGCTCGGTAAGTTACAATCAAGAATGCTCGGCAGTGTGGGTTGAGCGATTGGGAAGCGGCCGATGGCCTAGGCTCGTTCGGGCCATCACGTCCGCTCTCGGCTATCCATGGATTCGCTCCATATAATTTGGATCGCTCACGCGACCTCGAAACGAGCGAGGTCAACGCCACATTTGTAATCTACGGGACGCCGGCGCGACCTGTTCGCACGTTGCTGCACTTCGTAGCGACGCCGAGAGCGGACACCGGTCACCACAGACTGCTCAGTGCGGACAGCAACTTCCACCGTGAAGACAGCGAGCGGACAGGTTTCCTTCCTGCCTACTCGTCTCCTCCTCGCTATTCCCTACCAAATTCATCAACATTTCAACCTTCGCTAAGTATATATATATATATATATATATATATATATATATTCGTAGCTTATATACACATCCCCATTCTTATGCTTAACCGTCCCATCGAGGACGTAAGTATAGATTCATATGAATTATTATTACCATATACGCTTTTAGTGTAGAAACCCCTGAACTTTATATCACATGCATTACGTCAGAAATAAATAGGATCATGGGAAAAACATGATCTTGAAAAAGCATGATTCACGCAAGCGGAAGTGACTGAATGCGACTCCTGCACAAGTTTTCATTCAGATAAGGTTTATTACGCTGCGTGCCCGATGGGATGTAGTATACTATATCTATATGAAACAAATTTATATTTTCAAGGCGTGGTATAGCTGTCCATATCTAACAAGATGATCAATACTGGGCAAGTATGATTTCTGCATTATCTAACTGGCATTTTATTTCACCAAGCTCGAATTGAAAAAGTTCAATTTACTTTCGAATGGAATGAGTGAAATGTGGCTGAAAGCTCATTTCGCTATATAAAGTTGAAAGTGGAGAAGCATTGGAGCTTTCATTATTGATATAATGATCAATCCTATTACTTTCTGAATGATTATATTTACGCTTACAATCCGCACTACATAACTATTATAGGTAAACATCTGGTGGCACGAAATGTTCGGTCATTTGTGTAAATCACGATGATAAATAATAATCTACGCTCTTTAAGTAAGATCTAGGCAATAATTTAGATCCACGGCAAGCTCGAAGAAAGAACCTGTACAATGGATGAACCGTTGTAAGGAAGATCAAAGGTTATATAATCCCTCTACGCGTTCCTCTTGTGGGAACACGATTCATCTCCGCTGCAATCGTAATATGCACACTCGAAGCAACTTGCTGCGGCGCTTCTGCTTAAAATTCGAGACAGGCTAGATTGAATGCGAAATTTAGTGAACGTATATTTGATTGTGAATGCGATTATTGAACTCCCTTACAATTTACACAACTAAACAATATTAATTAATACGACATAAACATGCAATGATTCCTTATACTTTCTGACAATATCAAAACTTGGTGCAGTATTCCTATCAGGTCCAGCAACACCTATACATTTATTAAAATTTCACATTATGCAAAGCTTAATTATATATTGCGTATTATATTTTATCGTACGAGCTTAATAAGATAGCCTATTAATGTAATCGCTAACTAATTTCATCATGTTTACATTTTCTACGTAGTTCAGACAGGTTTGCGTTAACCACTTATCACTATACGACCAGGGTTATTGAGTAAACACCAATATGTTGTTCGCCTAATAGCAATTATTTTTTCGTGATTTAATATCAATTATGCAAATTAGTTTAAAGCAGTATATGTGTATGTTTTCCACCTTCTTTCTTAGAAAAAATTCAGATTTGTCAAACATCCACTAAGCTTTAAATCACTGTAGTAAATAAGTAACGTTGCATCTTTATAATTTCAAGTCGTCCAGTTTGCAATATAATGCGCGTCCGGTACAGTGTCGTAACTTATCTGGCAGATGGTGATCTGGCAAAGCGAGCACCCAACAAAGATTAGATCGATTTTTCATAGCTACGAGAAAATCGTCCCTCGGAGGCTAACAAGCACCAGATGCAAATTAGAATAGGGACTGTGCAAGCGCGCGTATATGGTCCTTACTCTAGTCAAAGATAATACAATTCTGCTTTACTTTGCTCCTTTCATCTTCAATTTAGCACAACGTGATCTACTATAATAATAGATATCGTCTCTTTTCCAATTCGCAATATCATGACTAGCATAATAATCTCTCCAAGAAAGATTATTTAAAAACTTTCGTCGCCGCCAGTACGTACTGCATTTGAGAGTCACGTGAGATGAGAACGGAGCAATGATGGAGGAAACGGAGGGTCGTAGAGTGAAGAGAGGGGGGGAGAGACTCGCGGGTAACGGGCTGCTGATAAACAACAAGAGGAGTGAATAAAACAGCGCGAAATTAATCGTGGAGGATTCCTCGAGCATAGAAAATGATTGCTTGACCGTGCGTTATCGCGTTTGCACCTCGTCGAAGGTAAGCAGGCAAAACCGAGTGCCGGTAAATCAGAAATGCCTTGCAAATGGTCGACTATCTCTGAGGGACGACGAGGGAGTACCGAACGTATGACCATGAAATTGCTATGATCCAAACAGCATTGTATTTGTTATTTATTACAGAATTACTGAAAAATTATTGAATATTCGAAATACAACTCCATAATACTAAAAACTCCCTTCCGATGGAATAAAACGTGAAATATATTATTCAATTAATATAAATTAAACATTACACATCATTTGTTTTCCCAATGACATTAAGAGTAAGGTTTTGGCACGGGTTTAAATTTTTTAATCTGTTTTGCAGTTCTCAAGTATGGCATACGCGCCATTAAATTAATGCATCATGGCGAATTTCTTGTATATTCGTGATGATAAATCGGTGCATATTCCGAATGGCAATAAACTGCCCTTCTTAATATAATATATCAATCGTTCCTAATAAACGTTCGAAAGAGATTCGAGCATTATTGCTATATACGATACGAATCTTAGGAGCTGTAATAATTAGCCAATCCGCACTGTCCACTATATGCTTTGTAGTTATCGACCAGGGATAGTGAAAGATCGAGAGTCGGGGACTTCACATAACCTACAAGATAGCACCTATCCCAACATTAAAATATCCAAACGTGTGTTCACTGTTCATAAACCTATATTATTTATTTTGTAGAACAATTTACACATATTGTATATTAATAATGTAAGAGGCAGCATTAGCTAATTAATCATTCTGTCTGAGATTTCGTATTTTGAATAATTTGCTTTTTTTCGATGTATTATATAGCTAATGTAACTGCGGCATTTTTGGAGTTGACATGTAAATTTCAAATGTTGAACTACTTTTTATCTCCTTAAAAAATTAAAATATACCTAATACGTTTTCATTTATACCATAATAGAATTTGGAGAGATATGTAATCAGATTAAAAACAGTAGCGAAATAAGATAAATCTTCGATTTGTCAATGAATAATTAATATACATCAATAGCCGCGGCGGGAATAAATTCCCCTAAGGTATTACAGTAGAGCGAAACGTTGATGCAGCAAAATACCGTGTAAAAACAATCCCGGTCGATCGTTCAGGTTTTCAAATTAGCCATCCGCGAACTGTATGGTATTATCACGAAGAAGCTTGATAAATGAACGAGCCTGGATGATGTATAGCAACGTCATCGATATCGATGCATCGTTACAGGATCGATCCAACATAGTTCTAAAGCGCCGTATCACGAACTTGTTAGAAAATTGCTGATAAAGAATGATCTAAATATTCTGTGACTTTATCGATTTTCTAATCAGTTGTGTACAATAAGGATTATAATGAACAACCATCGCTCCAGTTGAAGATAAATTACACAATATATATTGTACATATAGTTGATAAATTAGATTGGTATCGATATACTACAAAGTCTAAACGAAAATAGGGTTTTTGTTGATGCGTGTGCATTCTGGGAGGCGACAGTATAGTGAGAGAGGCACGTGCACGTACGATGCAATTTATTAGTCGGTAAAGTGGTAGACGCGGGATAGTTAAGTGAATAAAGGATCCAACAATCCCGAGAAGTCGATCGGATCGAGACGGAAAGAGCGTAGATCGCGTTAGATCGGGACCGCCGAAGTGAGAAAAACTAGTGGCGGCCTCATAGATCTGTCGAAGCTGCGTTACTTCGTTGTTGCTTCGTGAAACAGTCCGCGAAGAACCTTTTTTACTTTAATCCTCTCCTACCGTTTGCCGCGCTTACTCGACCAATTCTGTTTGTCTGCCCAGTGACCGTCTGCCCGTCTCTTTCCTTTCCACTTACACTGATTTACACTCCCTTTCGTTGTCGTGCAACACCGACAGTCTTTCACTTATAAATCTCCACGTTTTTCCACTTTGCTTTTCTCCATCGTCCCCTTATCTTGCCTACTTCAGATTTACGCTCACGTCCATTTCTTCTTATTATTCTTACCGGGAAGCACGCTAAGCTCTCATTTGCACGTTTCTTCTGCCTTTTCAATTAGCTCCGGTCTTCTCTATCATTACATGCAATGGCGTATTTGCACCAGTTTCAGGACGTATGATTCTATATTTCGCTCTTACACACTCTCTTGTAATTTTTCAATGAAAAGCACTCGAAGCAGTCCTCTTACTCGAGCTTATATATTCGCCATTTCTTATTATTACATCAGCATCGATTTTCAAGCAGTCGCACTGAGGACAGTGTCACTCGGTCTCTCTTTCACTCTCTCACTGTATCTCGTACTCTGTCTTATTCTCTCAGTATCACGTGGTTAATATGTGGATGCGTCCGGACGTTAAAGCTCGTATTACACTCTGGTCCCGTCGGTAATTGGACGTGCGTTTATTTGGCCGCGTAGCAAAGTAGGAAAGTTAGTACAACGCGAGTGGTTAACGTCCCCTCTGAGTTCGCATGAAACGCGTGGGTCGATCGTCTGATTCGAAAAGATGATAGTGCTAAGGGTACTAGTAAGTGCCACTGGAAACGACCAGCGCTCAAATCATTAGGGTACTGTACCACTGGAATTATATGAGTAATTAGGATAATTAGAGTTGTGGTATATACTTATATATGTATATTTCTATACACATTCTCTGACTAGAATTTGAAGCTACCTATACGTTCAATTTCTATAAGATTCGCCCTAAGCTTAAACCATGATAAACTTTTGGTCTATAATATGCTTGATTGCACTATGATCATATCAAACTTTAATTGAAAAATTGACATTGATTTTAGCGAATCTGGAGAAGAATATGATATAATTCTGAAAAGATAACGGAAAAAGATTTGAAAATAGAATATTTCAAGGACAGAATTCAATTTGACTTTATATAGCTCTCTCGATAAGTTTCTATCTATGACGGGATCGTTTCGAAATGGTCCAAATGCTTCATTAGAAAGTGGTAATAAAATTGGGAGAATCTGTTGATCATTTTGAATGGAAATTATTTGATTTTAATGTACAAATCAAATTTAGTAACTATGAACTATAACGAAGGATTAGAATCGTGAGTAGTTGACGACGCAAACTTGATAAGTTTTTTAGTTATCCATCAATATTAATAAAAAAAGAATGGAGTAGAATGTGTGTGTGTGTGTGTAAACCTTACTAGGTATTACATTATATAAGTTTACTAAGTTTACTTACATATGGTATATTTATTATAAGCATTCTTAATGAGAGAAGAGAGGGTCACTTGTGTAGAGTGAAAAAGTGAGAGAGGCCAAAACTTTTTAACGGCCGCATATAAATCGCCGATAATCCGGTTGACAGATTCCCACGTGGCATGCAAATGAACGGGTGGGTTTTCATTCCGCGGACACGTATAAAATTTACTTAATGGTATAATTTCGCTATTAATCTCTACTTTTCTGTTGCAGGATACTTCACGGATGAGCTCGTGTATACGAACACAGCCAGGGCAGTTTGTTTTGTCTTGGTGAATATATATTGCTATGGTACAAATATATCGGTCCACTATATACGTGGTAACGCAACCTAATTATATGCGATTCGGTCGCGATTTAGCGCCGTTATTCCGTCATCAATTCCAGCCTTATCCGAAGCAGTCCATGCTCTCGAGACCTGGAGACTTTAAGATCCATCAGAGCTTTGGATTTTACGAGCGACCGTTCCAATATCGCACCGTGCGGAGAATAAATAATTCGATTTCGAAACTCCTCTGTCTCCTCGTTTCTGGTTTTCCATCTCACAACCTCTCACAATTCCTCTTAAAGGCTTCCACGTGTTTCTTCATTCATATAATAAATTCAATAAATCATTATATTCAGGGGTGGGCGCTAGAGAGACCAATAGCTAATTTATTGTTGCGAGCCCAGTTACGATTCACATAATTCGAGCATAAAAAAGTGAAATCGCAAAAAATATTTGCCGAACATGAAAAGTTTTAACAGAAAGAGTTTAAATTATTTGAGTGACCATGTAATTTTGCCAAGCTCTACGCTATGGCTTAAGATTAAAAACGCAAAATTAACACGACTTTAAATCGTCTACCTCCACCAATAGTCGGGTTATTCTTATTTATCATATCTTTATCTGAATCTCGTTAATCCAAAATTCGATATACAAAGCTTGCAAAAGCTATAATGCACAATAGCCATATAATGATAGTCAAAAATGTACATAATCAATATGTCGTAAATACAAAAGAAATAGAAGCTATATATTTAAAAAATATTATATATAGAAAATTTATATTCAAAGTATGATACAGTTAACCAATATATATATTTTATATTAGATATGTATTATATTAATATATATACAAATTTAAAACATTCTTTACTCATATATTTTTCATATTTATATTCTTATATTCACTATCCCTAATAATTAATAATCCCTTGATTTCTTAGAAATAAAACAAACATCTCTGAAAAATTATCAGAAACACAGCTATAGGTTCTTACAAAAAACAAGAAAACAATTTGTTTAAATAACTTATTTCAATTAACAATAGTTCTTACAATTATGTTATAGTAAGTATAGATCTGCGTACTTCTTCCAATTTTTATGCTGAATGATGATGAGTCGATGGTTTACATATTAGCTCTGGTTACTTCATTCGTTCTGATGCCAATTTAAATACTTATTCACACGGTTATTCGACGCCTCATCATTGCTGAAGGAGATCGAAATCAAATAATATAAATGGAGAGAAAAGTCAACCAATTATTTTGACACATCAGGATTGATAGACCCGTCGAGATTCATGATTTCCAGCAGGTGGATGGCCAATGGCAAGCTGGACCTGGTTAGAGTTCGAAGGTGGTACCCCTGGCCTGAATATGGAGAAATTTGAGAACCACTGTGTCCACGATGCGATCGGGCATGGAATGACGAAATTATTTAAATGGGAAGAACCGGCCGATTAAGGAATCGCTATTAGTTATTCGACCGTTTGGAGAAATTATTATTTTCCAGCATGCTTTTCATCGAAAAAATTTCCTATGCTTCTAAGAAGTATAGTGTATCCTAAGAGAGGTATGTTTGTCGGTGCGTCTGTATATAATTAGAGCAAATTCCAAAACAAAAACTACTCAATTGATTCGATGGATACGGTTATTTAAAGATTTCACAGGAGAGTCTTTGGTAAAAAAGAGATGTTTGAGACGATCGACCGTTCCAGGAGCACCAATATCGCTTATCACGATGCCCAAATTTTATTTCACGGCAGTGACATCATTTGCTCGATCAATGACGATCCTGACTGAATCAGCAATTTTAGAATTCCTCAGATGCTATCTCGTGCTTTATTACAGCATTGCCATGAACTGAATATCGTCGAAAAACACGCGTGCGTATCGTCGGTCGTAAATAAAAAACGACGCTAATTTATTTCCGACGGTTATATATGTGGTTCTTTGAATTCGTTATATCCACCTGAGAAAGATGAAAAACATTCGTAAGAGGGAATTAAAAGTTTTTATAGATTCTTATAAACTAATTATGTAGAATCAACATATTAAAAGTAAACATTGGTGGTGCTATTCACTCATTAATCAGAGACTGAGTTTCATTGAGTTTCATTCAGTAATATTTTTAGAATGGAAATGAATCGCTTTGAAACTACTGGTAAAATACTTTAACGTAGATATAGCAAGCATAATGTTATATATATGCTTGAAACGAAGTTGCACGGCCACTTTATGCTCAATGATAAGTTGTAGCAGATATTACTACACGATTCAATGTTCAAAAAGCTTATAATTGATTGGTTATTAAAAGTGGAGAAAATGTTAAGGATTTGCGAAGTTGCATGAAATCTATTAGTTGGTGGCGTTTTTAGCAGTTGAATTCAATTTAAGAGGGGGAAGGGGGAGGTCAGGGATGATATCTGAAAGGAGTCCAATCGAATTGGTAAGAAACGGTGCAAGATGCGGTCGTGGATATCGCATAAGACCACACACGAGGAGTTCAGGCTATCCCCGAGTGAACCCAACAGGTAATGTTTTTTTTTAAGTGCGAACACAAATTGTAACTGAGACGATGGGCTCGTCCTCGACCATAGCCCGGGTACCAGGTCGAGAAATATCTGGCGGATCCGATTTCAAAAGTCGTATGTTTGGATTCACGATTATACAAGGTCTACCTTTGCAAAAGAAGCTCGCGACCCCGATCTTTTGCCTTCCATCCTTCGGACTTTTGACCATCTTACGCCAAGCTCAGGCTTTTCAAGCGATAAAACCGAAATTTTGTTAACGAAAAATATTCTATTAATAAAAAAAGAAACCTGTAGTTTCATGCTTTATCTCTTACAATAATCACACTGATTGCTTCTGTGTTCGAGATTGCGTGAAGTTACTTTGGACAAATGTGCAGCGTGAGATCAACTTTCCTTCACATACTTTACATATCAGTATTATAGCGTTTAAGTTCAATTTTGTTGCAGCGACAAAGGTATTTAAAAACGAAGAAAGAACGTGTTATTATCTTTAAATTCCATGATAAAGTCTGATATTCAGTGTTGCAGCTTCGAGAGATATCTCGACGTAAATGAGAATCATAGCAAAGGAGCATTTTGGTACAGTATTGATATGAATTAATTTAAAGGTTATTGGATCCTTGAGGAAGGTTGGAGACACATTTATTAATAATAGCAAGTAAAAATACTCGCAGAAGGTCAGAATTTCGATGTAATCGGCATATTAACTTACACAAGCTACATTTAAAACGAACACGATTCAAATTAGGTTGAGTCGTTAAAACATTCAGAATCTTGGATATCGGTAAAATTACCACGATGATGAAACAATAAAGAAGAGCGATTGAAAAAACTTCGTTGCTGCTATATGCTGTCAGATCAAAATCAGCGAGTAATTAATTACGGAATATAATTAATAGCCATTGATTTTTCACGATCTCGTGATACAATTAACGCAACTTTTTTTAGAAGCGTTCACTCATTTATCGCATTGCATTAATGAGATTCACGATGAGTGCAGAGGGCTAACTGTATAGCTGTGAGTTGGTGCAGATTTATATAATGACAATCGATAAATACCTATCAAAGAAAGATAAATATTATATTAACACGTTGAGCGCCACGTCAGCCATCGGTGGCTGACACTAGACTTTCCGTTTAGGCCGCGTCAGCCATCGGTGGCTGACACTAGATTTTCTGTTTAGGTCGCGTCAACCATCGATGGCTGACAGCGTGTAACATGATATAAAACTAGAAAATTAGACTTTTCGCGTAATGTTTTGTACGCGTGTCTGTGGAGATCACGTTCTAAACCTAAACTCTTCTACTACGATAAGAAACATTGGCCCTGTAATTTCAGCGTTTGCAAGTGGTGCGCGTGGCCTGACGAGGACTTCCTCAAAAATCAGCTTGTCGCTCAACGTGTTAAAGCAAAAATATATTATTTTTTTTATTTCAATTTTGAAGATTTGATCTTGTTTTTTACTTACTTCGTAGACAATCATTTTTGAAGAATAATTAGCCCAATTTTAAACGATAGCTATAAACAAGGTTTAATGCATTTGTGGTACGCATTCATGATGTTTTATCACTTAGCTTGATGTATATATAACTGAGAGTGTGCGTGTTACTTGCGTGGAAATTAAAGCAGGTTCTAGTGGAAAATGGAAGAAAAAGTCGTTTTTCCCATAGGTGGCACGCGATACAGGTTAACGTTCCAGCGGGTTTCTGGGCGTGGCGCGTGCGAATATATCGCGTGGCGTAACAAACCGCCACGATACGATGATAATTGGTGTTGGATTGCGCGGCGCACGCTTCAAATGAAATGTCAAGCGACACACGCTACCTCAATTCTTCTTTCCGAGATCGAGCAAAGCCACACGCATGCATTTCTGCAATTCCAAAAACCAAGTTTAAATATTGTATATACACGTAGGCTCCCCGGCATAGCTTTTTCTTTAGGTACAACAAAAAAAGTTCACGCTCATCCCAAATCTAAATCTAGCCACCTTATGAAAAACATTTACATGTCTGATTAATATATGCAAAGTTCCCAGGTGGAAGTATACTTATCATGAACAACTGTAAATGCAACAAGAAAGTGTGGTTGCAGTAATGGAAAACAATATGTATTGTTAATATTATACCATAACGACTAATTTGTGATAAGGGGAGGAAGAGGAAGAATAAATAAATAATATGAATAAGATGTGGAGTATGCACGGGGGGGGGGGGTGTACAATAAACTTTAAAACTTTACATTTTTGCATATATTTCCCCGTATTACGTATTAATGTTTCTTATTCAAACCTTTTATTTCATCATTGCCCCCACTTTCCAAATGCTTTTACTTTTTTTCCAAATCAGTTTTAGCTTAATATGTACGATAAAAAGGAAATGCTATCAAATAATTTTCTTAGTGAATTTGTATGTGTGTGCATGTGTAGAATATACCTACTTCAACGATTGAATTGATCCTGGTAAAGTGAAAATCAATCTAAAAAATGTTTTCTTGTTATGTCTAATTAATAGAAAAAAAAAAAGTATATTTGATAAGTTTCCTTAAAGTGATAATATTCCACTTAATTATGTTAGTTTCTAATGTTGCCTAAATGTTTTTGAAATATTTCGATATTATATAATTAGGTATTTACTTTATAACAGAATTCTGTATTTATTCAGATATAAGCATTATATGATTAAAAGGGTAAGAATCTACGGGATAGAAACACTTTCTGCAAAAATCGATAAAAGAAACTTTACAGGAGTGAAATGGTATATAATATATAATAAATAATACATATTCGCTGTGACCTTAAGGCACTTTAGAAGGTCGCATGAATATCGAATGAATATTTCAATATTGATTTTAACGTCTTTCGGAGGGGGTTTAATTCATATATAATGCATATTTGAAATGGTTACTGTCATTAAATTTTTTGTTGCTTTCAAAATATCAGATACACGTAAAAGGATGAATGCTGTGTGTAATGAAACAAAACTACTTTTACAAGTACGAAACTACCTCCGAAATTACTTCATTATTACTCAAAACAAACGATAGACAAGAAATACAACGATTCCTTTCCTTCTCAGAAATACAGTTACCTTATCAATTGAAACATTTATTTATGATTAGAAATCTAGGATGCAAATGTTGATGGTCAATTAATGAAAGGAATTAGAAATAACTTAATGACAATCTTAGGGAATTTAGTTTAATCTGTTTATTTTCCATCTACATATAACAGGTACAAATCTATCCTATATTTGAAAACAGGTTGCACCCCTATTAATAAAATTAAGCCTCCTCACCCCCCTGGCCCTGGGCAGCCTCTACTGCCTGTTGAATGCCATACGACACGCCTTCTTCAACACTTGATTTCAATATTTCTTTACCAACCTTTCTTATAGCCTAAAGAAAGAGTAAATTACCAATTACTTTAATTTGATCAGTAAGACACTTACTCTAATTTTTTACCTATCCAGTTATATTTTTAAAATAACCGATGGAAATAAAAAAATATTAGATTCGTTTAAAAAAATGCTTTACCTTCTTGAGTATTTTTCTACGTCTTATTGGCTCGGGTTCTGCATTCGCACTAACAGCAAGCAGAGCGATCACCCCGAGAATGATTAGGATCGTTGTCAACTTCATATTTATTTCTGTTTCTTTTTTTAATCAACTTCTCTAATACTTATTCTCCAGTCTGTGGAAAATTCAGTTGATATTATATGTTTCTACATTTTCAAGTGTTGCTTATATACCAAATCTTATCGCCCCACTAAACCCCATATCACGGTCAATAAATATGTGGTGGTTAAAACAATAATAAACTGATATCAGTATCCATTTTATAAGTTGAACATCAGTTTACTACCCACGTAAAAACATGTTGAAAACCGCCATATGGGACCATCTTCGTTAAAAAAATCTGTAAGAAACATTTACTAGTAAGTAGGAATCATATATCGTCTATAAATTATTGTATAATAATTTATAGTACCTACATACTAAGAGTCCTGAAAAAATAATTCCATAAATCAATACTGAGAAAGTTTTCAAGAGCCCGCAATTTGTATTATCAATTGTATAATGTTTTTTTCTAACTTTTGATCTGTTCATATCCAAATCATTTGCTAGAATGTAGCTACCTATAATATGATCTTAAATATTGCGACTTTTGTGAAGAGAACTCTGAAAATTTCGGTTATATCTTGCACATTCAATATTCGATTCTCAATCAAATGCAGTGATAAATTTAACTCGAAACTCAGCCACCCACTTCTAAATGTATTATACATTCTGAGCTTATTTGTGAAGTTATGAACTTTTTTTATGGCTGTAGCACACAATGATGATTAGAACTATGATATATTTTTAATAAAATGCATCTATCCGAATTATATCTAAAATGTAGATCCCTTTATATCCGTTAATTAATTAAACTATCTTTTGTAAGAGTATTTGACAGTTTATACCTATAGTAAAATAGTCATCATCTATGTAATTTTGTTAAGAGTTTGTAACTCATGGTGCTGTGAAATATTTTTACACTTTCTTGTTGTATTAAAAAAATAATATTATTTGTAGACATATCCTTTTGATTGATTTTTTTCATTTTAGTTGGTTTGATATCTTCTTAACCTATAAAATATTTATAATTTCGTTTAATTAACAAAACTTGTAGACTAATAAATTATAGTGAATAATTCCGAAAAACTAGTTTTTATCTAAAAAGATGTTATCTTAAATATTATTCTACCATTGCTATATTAAAACTAAGTTAAAAATATATCATCTTCAAATATGACATGTCAAATAACAGAAATTGAATTTGCTAATAAAAATAGAAATATTTAAAAAAATTTTATTGAAGTTTTTCCGTTTTCTTGCACAATCTCATCATATTATTTATTATGACACTTTTATCTAAAGGTTATGCTTGCTTAGCTCTATATGAAAAAAACATCAATTCCGGAGATATGCGTAGATGAAAATAAAAATTATCTTGCAATGTTAAAACAAACATGAAATCTCGTAAAATGAGGTAACGCAAATATCTTTTATGCTTTATTTAATAACGCAATGCAATGAAAATAAATGCAAATCTCTCTGCTATGATTTTATTTTCGCTTTTAGTATATATAAATCGAAAAGACTAGAGATTGTTGATAAAAATATAGAGAGATACAAAATTGAGACAACTTTGAAATTGGCAAAAAATAACCTATATTTTTGCCTTAGATTCCGAAATTAATCTTAAAAACAATTGATATTTTCTGTTTTGGTAGCAAAGTTGATCATTTTGCAGCCATTCAAATATAATCTTGCTACTGTCGTTAAAATGTCAATTTATGCTTACCCTCCAATGTCGATCTAATAGGCTGTAACATTTTTATTAACTTTTTTCTTACAATGAATATCAGCTTGTCGACTTGACTAAGCAAATTATAAAAGAGAACGACTTCAAGTAACTGCTTAGAGTATCACATGTAAAACTATAATATGTATATAATGTGATTCTCATTATACTCTTGAAAAACTTTCCAAGATTAGGTAAATATCAAATGAGTATTACTTTTATGTCATTTTATCCATATAGCGAAGGTAGAGCTTTAGTTATTGAGACATCATATTTTCTTGATTTTTATATGAAGAGTAAGATTGAGCAAAACGCATTTATGACCGACTATATATAAATATAGTTAAAAAACATGTACCATTTTGGCCAGTCTTATCAAAAGCAATGTGCAATTTATAGGACATTATTGTGGGCTCTGACCAAATTTGACGTTTTAATTTTTGGAGAATGTCAACTACGAAATAGCGTAGGATTCTTCGCTGTCCTTTATAGAAATGTCAGTCGAGCCGATGAAAACTTGTCAGTCAAAATGATCAGTGCTCCTGCACACACACACTCACACACAAGAATATCTTTCTCCATCACAAACCTACGATAAATCATACAATCTGTGTCCGCTATAAAGCGATCACTGATCAAGAACCAATTATGATTTAATTTAACACAGCCCTAAACAACTAAAACTCCTGACCTTGGCATTACGATATCCTGTATTCCAAATTGGACTAAGCGGAGGGATCCGTACGTTATTTTATGGTCTCTAAAGAGAGTTAACCTAACGGGTAGGAAAAAGAATGATGTTCAACATGTAATATATTTACAGCCGTCTACACACAATCATATGCTATTGGTAAATAAGTTTAAACTACTCTGGACGCAGTATATGCAGTTCATTAATGATTACTGAAAAACGAAATTGATTTAATTTTCAAAAATTAGTTATTATTGTACGTAACTAAGAACTGTAAAATATAATTATATTATAACGCTGCAAGTATTAAAATGGCAACACGTTGCAGAACAATTTTAGAGGAGATAATGGGTTTTTTGCAGTTACGCACGGCCGTAACTGTTACTTAAGCAATTTTTAATATAACTTGAAGAAACAAAGTTTATTGAATTAATTATAAGGGAAGCAGTTTGAATTGTTTTAATACAGGAATTTTTGTAAAGACTCGCTTTTTATAAAAACATCTAAAACCCCATGAATGATTGCTAAAAACTATTTCTAACAAAAGAAGTATACAATAGAATGGAAAATCTTACCTACTTCTTTAAAGCATGTAATTTTATACATCTACTGTTAAATTTTAAAAGGGATTAGTTAAGATTTCTTTAAGTTGCACCCGACGTACTTGAAAAATGCGTTTTTGAGAAGAACATATGTACAGATATTATGAGAAACTGTAGATATTGCATTATGTCCAGTAGCCGCGAAAATATTAAAAATTAGGGTAGGGAGGAATTTATCTGTCTATAAAATTCTACTATTTTTTTCCAAATAAAAACAGTTTTATAAGTGAAAAATTATTTTCCTTTAAGAAATCAGTAGTAGTGTAACCACATAAGTTCTTCTACGAAAAGTAAAAAAAAAATATCGTTAAGAATTATACATTTTTTCAAAACAATTATTATGCCATATTGCTGTTTGTAATTCATGTTATTTTCAATTTCATTTACTATCTATAATTAGTTGGAAACAATAATTTCAAGACGGGTCTAAAGAGAAATTTATATTCTCGATTTTAATTCAAAAATTTTCTTGTGACTGTTGTTAATAAAATATGTGACATTGATTTTTTGAATATTTTATGTAACTGCACTTTTCGTTCTCAATAAGATATGTAAGTCCTCAAAATTCTCAATAATAATATTCAGACCATGTGCCATTGCACATACTAGCTGTTAAGTAGTAGTCGATAAATAAAAACTTCTAGAGAGTAAAATCGTTGGAATGTAATAACCTTTGTTGTGACCTTGAGAAAAAACAGAAAATCATATAAATGCCAAATAACGGTCTGAAGGCCGTCTTAATTTTGAGATTTGGGGTAAATAGAAAAATTGTGATTTATTTATGGCTTGTGTTTGGAACGAGCAGGTTTATTCCAGTTGTTGCATATATGTTTATGATCAAGAGTCGAGGAGGTAAGAGCTGGTTATTCTTTGATGAGTGGAATTAGAAATAAAATAATGACACTCATAAGGAATTAAGTTTAATATGTTTATTATCTTTCTATATTTTATACAACAATATATATTTTCTATTTGAAGGTTGCAACTATCAATAAAATACGCCTAACCTTCTTGAATAGCCTCCGCTGCCTTACCAACTCCATACGACACAGTTTCTTCAAGAACTACTTTCCCTACTTCTTTAGCACCCTTTCTTAAAGCCTAAAAAAAGAGTAATTTTCAAATTATTTAAACTTGTTTAATATTACAATTTCACTAAATTTCCAACTTCTGCCTTGTTATTTTTTTAAAACAACCGGTATTATCAAAAAATTTCAGATGTTTAAAAAAAAGCATTACCTTTCCAAATAAGCCTTTTCGTCTTCCTGCCTCAGGCTCTGCGTTCGCAGTTGCAGTAACAGCAAGCAGAGCGATAACCCCGAGAATGATTAGGATCGTTGTCAACTTCATATTTATTTCTGTTTCTTTTTTTAATCAACTTCTCTAATACTTATTGTCCAGTCTGTGGAAAATACAGTTGATATTATGTTTCTACATTTTCAAGTGTTGCTTATATACCAAAGCTTATTGCCCCACTGAACCCCATATCACGGTCAATAAATATGTGGTGGTTAAAACAATAATAAACTGATATCAGTATCTATTTTATAAGTTGAACATCAGTTTACTACCAACGTAAAAACATGTTGAAAACCGCCATATGGGACCATCTTCGTTAAAAAAATCTGTAAGAAACATTTACTAGTAAGTGGGAATCGTAAATCGTCTATACATTATTGTATAATAATATATAGTACCTACATACTACGAGTCCTAAAAAATTAATTCCATAAATCAATACTGAGAAAGTTTTCAAGAGCCCGCAATTTGTATTATCAATTGTACAATGTTTTTTTCTAACTTTTGATCTGTTTCTATCCAAATCATTTGCTAGAATGTAGCTACCTATAATATGATCTTAAATATTGCGACTTTTGTGAAGAGAACTCTGAAAATTTCGGGTATATCTTGCACATTCAATATTCGTTTCTCAATCAAATGCAGTGACACATTTATCTCGAAACTCAGCCACCCATATCTAAATTTATTATACATTCTGAGCTTATTTTTGAAGTTATGAACTTTTTTTATGGCTGTAGCACACGATGATTAGAACTATAATATATTTTTAATAAGATACGCTTATCCGAATTATGTCTAAAATGTAGATCCCTGTGTCTATCCATTAATTAATTAAAGTATCTTTTCTAAGAGTATTTGACAGTTTATACTTATAGTAAAATAGTCATCATCGATGTAATTTTGTTAAGAGTTTATAACTCATGGTGCTGTGAAATATTTTTACACTTTCTTGTTGTATTTAAAAAATAATATTATTTGTAGACATATCCTTTTGATTGATTTTTTTCATTTTAGTTGGTTTGATATCTTCTTCTCTTATAAAATATTTATACTTTTCTTTAATTATCAAAAGTTGTAGACTAATATATTACAGTGAATAATTAAGAAAAACTACTTTTTATATAAACAAAAATTTACTCAACTATTATTTATCTATTACCATATTAAAACCAAGTTAAAAAATATCATCTTCAAATATAATATTTCAAATAACTGAAATTTTGTTGCCAATAAAACAAGAAATATTTTTGAAAATATTTTTGAAGTTTTTACGTTTTCTTGCTGATTTTCGTCATATTATTTATTATTACACTTTTTTTTGAAGGTTATGCTTACTTCGCTTTATACCATAAAACGTCAATTCCGGAAATACGCGTAGATGAAAATAAAAATTATCTTGCAATGATAAAATAAACATGAAATCCCATAAAATGAGATAAAGCCAATATCATTTATGTTTTATTTAATAACGCAATGTAATAAAAAAATTATGCACATCTCTCGGCTATGATTTTATTTTTGCTTTTAGTATACATAAATCGAAAAAACTAGAGATTGTTGATAAAAATATTGAGAGATACAAAATTGAGACAACTTTGAAATTTGTAAAAAATTACCTGTATTTTTTCCTTTTTTCCGACATTTATTTTGAAAACAATTGATATTTTCTGTTCAGGTAACAAAGTTGATTATTTTGCAGCTACTCGAAAATAATTTTGCTATACTATCGTAAAAATGTCAATTTATACTTACCCTCCAATGTCGAGCTAGTAGGCTTTAACATTTTTATTAACTAGTTTTTGATAAAGGATTTCAACTTGTTAACTTGATTAAGCAAATTGTATTAAAGTCAATGACTTCAAGTAATAGCTTAGAGTGTTAAATGTAAAACAATAATATATATGTACAGAAGCAGTCACCGAGTATCAATATTTCTTGTAACAGTGAAACACATCGAACCTTGTATACGGCTCTCATGTTGTAACTATTATCTACATAGTATCTTGGATACAGTCAATAATTTAAAAGATTAAGCACTCAATTTGTTCTTGAAATTGAATAAATATTTAGCAAAATTAGGGACTTATAACCACCAGGGCTAGAAAGTCAATGGATAATTTTAGACAAAAAGAAGTTAATACACAAGCATTAGCGAATATATTTAAAAAAGCTACTCCGACCGATTATCGTATTCTATATACGTATTATAACTATAAAACTTTCGAAATAGAACAAACAAGGTACAATTCTGATGAGATAACAGAACAATTTATCCAGTTCACATGTATCTGAGAAGAATTAAAATACAAAACTTTGTTATGTGTGTGTATTTTGCAAATAATTGTTTCATTGGAAAGCCATTTATAGTTCTAATACAGTACCGGAAATTTAAAGGGATGCATTTCGCGTCGAAAAAGTACTTCCAAATTATTTTCTACAATTTTAGAAATTTAAATATTTTCATAGGAATCAAATTGGCTCGTATTGATCTGTTTAATTAACGTACATGCTTATTTTTTGGATTAAAAAAAAATTTAAATCGAATATTAATAATAATATTTTATTTCCCATCAATAATTTCGAAAAAGGGAGCCTTTACGACGTTGCGCCAAATTTCAACGAGTAATTTGAGACCAAGAAGAAGCAAATATTCCAATAAATGTAGAGTTTTTGGAATATTTGCTTCTTCTTGGTCTTAAATTACTCGTTGAAGTTTGGCGCAACGTTGTAAAGGCTCCCTTCTTCAAAAGTATTGATGGGAAATAAAATATTATTATTAATATCCGATTTAAATTTTTTTTTTTTAATCCAAAAAATAAGCATTTACGTTAATTAAGCAGATCAATACGAGCCAATTTGGTCCTTATGAAAATATTCAAATTTTTAAAATTGTAGAAGATAATTTGGAAGTACTTTTTCGACGCGCAATGCATCCCCTTAAACGCGCGGATTCATATTTTGAAGAGCTTTTTTCTCCCACCAATTTTGCTTGTCCATGGCTGCTATAAACTATTCAGCACCTAGATATCTCACTTACTTAACACTAGATTGAAATATGTCGGTCAGCAAGTATCGTAAAGGGATAAATTTTTGGGAGGGGAAACGCTTCGAAAAATTAATGTAACGTGCGAAAATTCCCGAGTAATTATTTAGTACTGCATAAATAAATTATCGTTTTAACACTAAAGCTACCATTTGCCGGTCAAATTGACCTTTTTAAATGTAAACACGCGTGTATAAAAAATCCTTGGTAGGTTTAGTGTTAATGGTTGTGATAACATTGAAATACCATTGTAAGAAATGTTTAGAACTTTCTTTTCAAAAAATGTTACGTCCCGCGGAAGAAACAGCGTGTCGATGTTTAATAGTATACTTGAACGTAGATGACATATATTGCTAAAATCATGAATTATTATTTGACACTGTATTTTTTTATTGTGATTTTGTTTTTCGAATCGTAAGGGTTATTGATAAGAATTTTGATAAGTATAATACATCATATCCCAGGTCTTCAAAGATAGAGTTACTCGGCACTTATATAAATGGTTTAGAAATTGTTAGCCTTACGGTTATGTTCTTATGCCTTCCATCCTTTCGTCTTTACACACATAATAAAGCGCACGATGTTTTTATTTAGCGAAAACTGGAACTAATAAAGAGCTAACATGTAATGATCTGTTGTGAGAACTATGTGAAAAACAACTTTGATACTTCATAACTTGGCCACGAAGGGTAAGCTCAAATTTGAAGCTTTTGCCCCAGTAGCAAATTTAGTCTCTGTAATGACAAACTAATCGGATTTTAGGATGTAATATCATAAAAATGACAAATTATTCTACCTCCGTAGAAACTCTAAATTACACTCAATTTCCGGATTCCTAGGCAAAAATATAGGCTGTTTATGACCAAATTTTTAAGGTCATTCTGTTCCGTATTTCTCTATTTTCCTTTATCCACATTCTTCTTTTTTCGATTTATATGTAGTAAAATGTAAATATAAATTCATGGTTGAGAAATATGCAAACTTTATTATGTCATTGCGTTATTCAATATGGCGTAAAAGATATAGTTGCGTCTTCTTATTTTATGAGATTTCATGCTTGTTTTTTTATTGAAAGATAATTTTTATTTGCATCTATAATACATACGCTTTTGTCTGGAACTGGCGCTGTCTGATATAAAGTTAAGTATAGATTGTTCGTACAGATTTACATTGTATCTATACCATTTCGTACTTCAAAAAGTATTAGATGGTTCGACTATTTCAAGCAGACGCATTATTTTAATTAGTGTAATGACAAGATTATGTCCAATAAGGTCTTTTTCAATAAAGCCGTCGAATTTACTTTAAGATTGAGGCGACCCAAATTGTATAAGAAGAAGTAGTACCTTGATGGTGTGTGGTGTGTGTGTGTACTTATCGTTGAGATACTACCGTATCTATTGATAGTGTTAAAAAGTATTAGAAGATATAATTTTAATTTAATATCGATATATCTCGTAAACGACTGGTTGACATCATATTATATTAAAAAGTTTTAAACTGCTCTTCGAATAAATTACAAGAATATGCCATAAGAACAGATTTCTATTTTTAAAAAGTCAAAGTGCCCTTTATGTTCTTTAACAGTCTACCTACATATGGTCAAACTGAATATATTTAACAAACCTTTCCAAATACTACAAATTATTTTCTTTACTTTTTCTATAACACGATTAGCTTTAACGATTCTTTGCTGTTCCGTTCTTTTTGGAAAACTATAAATTAAATCGTAAAAAATTAAATATGTTCTTTAAAAATATATAATGAAAGTAAGCAAAAAAATTTCAAAATAGTGAAACTTTAAGCAATCAATCTAATAACTTCGTAAGTCATTTGGTTTGGTCTCTCCTACTCTACTTAGTATATAGTAATAAGAATAGTAACTAAAATGAGCACCTATATGAATTAATTTTCCCATAAAATCAAAGAGTATATAAACCGATCATGATAAACGTGTAAACGATATCGAAAATAGAATGATGCGTTTGATTTGTTAGTAACAAATGTCTTTATTATTTTTTTTTAATTATTAATAGTGTACAGACTCACTATATGCTGTCGATTTTTAAATGTATAACGGACCTACTTATGATGCGGGATCTTGAATACTTTTTCAGTATTGATTTACGGAATTAATTTTTTAAGACTTCTAGTACATAGGTACTATATCATTATAAAATAATGTATAAACGATATACGATTCCCACTCTTGCTAATAAATTTCCCTCGTAGTTTTATTTTTTAACAAAGATGTTCCTATATATCGATTTTTGACATTTTCTTACGTTGGTAGTAATAAATTGCTATCTACCTTATAAAATGGATAATGGTATCATTTTTTTATTGTCTTAGATAAGATATTTATTGGCTTAGAAATAAGGAATATTATAGAGGGCATAAAAAGTTTGATATACATGTAAGTAATACTTGAAAGTTTTAGAGGCATATAATATCAATTGTATTTTCCACAGACTGGAGAATAAGTATTAGAGAAGTTGATTAAAAAAAGAAACAGAAATAAATATGAAGATGACAACGATCTCCTAATCATTCTCGGGGTGATCGCTCTGCTTGCTGTTACTGCAACTGCGAACGCAGAGCCTGAGGCAGGAAGACGAAAAAGCTTTTTTGGAAAGGCAATGCTTTTTTTTAAACATCTGAAATTTGTTGATAATACCGGTTGTTTTAAAAAAATAAGAAGGTAGAAGTTGGAAATTTTGTGACACTGTAATATTAAAAAAGTTTAAATAATTTAAAAATTACTCTTTTTTTAGTATATAGGAAAGGGTATTAAAGAAGTAGGGAAAGCAGGTACTGGAGCACTTGCTGAGGTAGGTGTGCAGTATACATTTGATAAGGCAACAGGGGGTACTCAGGATAGTTAGGCGTATAGTTTTAAACATATAGGTGATATTTTGAAATGGAGAATATATATTGTTGAAATATAGAAAGATAATAAACAGATTAAACTAAATTCCTTATGACGATCATTATTTTATTTCTAAATCCACTTATCAAACAATAACCAGCTCTTACCTCCTCGATCCTATTGACCATAAACAAATATACAACAACTGGAAATAAAAGTGCTCGTTCCAAACACAAACAATAAATGAATCACAATTTTTCTATTTACCCGAACTCTCAAAATTAAGACGACATTCAAACCGTTATTTGGCATTTATAAGACCTCCTGTTTTTTCTCAAGATCACAACAAAGGTTATTAAATTCCAAACGATTTTACTCTCTAGAAGTTTTTATTTAGCGACTACTACTTAATAGCTAGTATGTGCAATGGCGCATGGTTTGAATATTATTAACCCGTTAATTGGCACACATAGCACCCCAAGAATAGAAATCTATTGGTAACTTTGCAAAAATTTTGTGCACCCTCTTACAAGTATTAGCGTTTAATTAATAGAAATAACTTAAATAACGCAACAGCTATTGTATACCAAAAGGAACATCGCATAGAAGATATTTATTGAAAAATAAATCTGAATTCGCATATATTTTACGTCAAGTAAGGAAAATCAATTAGAGTGCCCGTGGCACCCAACGCGCCTATCTATGTAAAAAAATAACACGCACCTATTGGCGGGTTAATGAGAGTTTTGAAGACTTACATATCTTATTGAGAACGAAAAGTGCAGTTACATAAAATTTTCAAAAAATCAATGTCACATATTTTATTAACAACAGTCACAAGAAAATTTTTGAATTAAAATCGAGAATATAAATTTCTCTTTAGACCCGTCTTGAAATTATTGTTTCCAACTAATTATAGATAGTAAATGAAATTGAAAATAACATGAATTACAAACAGCAATATGGCATAATAATTGTTTTGAAAAAATGTATAATTCTTAACGATATTTTTTTTTACTTTTCGTAGAAGAACTTGTGGTTACACTACTACTGATTTCCTAAAAAAAAATAATTTTTCACTTATAAAACTGTTTTTATTTAGAAAAAAATAGTAGAATTTTATAGCTACAGATAAATTGTTGCCTACTCTATTGTGAATATTTTCGCGGCTACTGGACATAATGCAATATCTACAGTTTCTCATAATATCTGTACATATGTTCTTTTCGAAAATGTATTATTCTATTATGTCGGGTGAAACTTAAAGAAATCTGAACTAGTTCCTTTTAAAATTTACAGTATATACATAAAAATTATATGCTTTAAAGAAGTAGATAAGATTCTCTATTCTATTGCATACTTCTTTTGTTAGAGATAGTTTATAGCAATCATCTATGGGGTTTTAGATGTTTTTGTAAAAAGGGATCCTTTACAAAAATGTCTGTATTAAAACAATCCAAACTACTTCTCTCATAATTAATTGAATAAACTTTGTTTCTTTAAGTTATATTAAAAATTGCTTAAGTAACAGGTTCGGCCGTGCGTTACTGCAAAAAAACCATTACTGAAATATTGACCTTCAGAGTTGCCATTTGAAGGAGGTTACTACCTGACCGTCACTTACAAAAGTTTAGCATTTAATGATAAGACTAGTGCCATTCATCAGAGCTTATAGTAAACATAAAAATTTTGTAAGCTACTGTTTGATGAAATTTCGTCTGTGTACCACTCATAAACAAAACAACATTCATGCGTACACTTACAGTAAGACTAGTTAGAGAGAGAGGGAGAGAGAGCGAGAGTTTGACCACGCGTATATTGTTGTGCTGCTTCCAACTTCAAATTGCGAATAATTCAACATCACATCTCTGACTTTGCATAGAAATTTCTCAATAACGGAAACGCTAGGCTTCCTGGCTTTTTAATACCATCTTAATTAGTGTTTCAAAAAAAGAACACTGCTTTTTCAGCCAATTCCTAAGAGCCATATTTTATTAATGAGCAAACATGCCTTGAAACTGCTATTACATATAATATGACGCGTGCTAAATTTTGAAACTTTGAGGCTTCATACCTAGAAATCCATGTCGCTATAGGCTATTCCAAACTTCAATCAGCTACGTGTTATATCATAATAAATACTTGGTATCAATTTGAAAAAAATCCTAAGAAAATTGATTTGGGTAGTAACCTCCTTAATATTTAAAGCGTTATGATAATTACATTTTACGGTTATTGGAAGCGTACAATAATGACTAATTATTGAAAATTAAATCAAATTCGTTTTTCATAGTAAACATTAATTAATTACACACACTGCAGCGTCCAGAGTAGCCAAAACTTTTTTACCAACAGCATATGATTGTGTGTAGACAGCTGTAAATATATTACATGATGAACTCCACATTCTTTTCCCTACCCGCTAGATTAACCCTGTTATAGAGACCACAAAATAACACGCGAATCTCTCCGCCAATAGTCCATATTGGAATACAGAATATCGGAATACCAAAGTCAAGAGTTTTAGTTGTTATAGGAGCTATGTTGTCTGAATTAAATTATAATTGGTTCTCAATCAGTGATCGCTTTATAGCGAACACAGATTGTATGCTTTATCGTATATTTGAGATAGAGAAAGATATTCGTGCAGGAGCGCTTATCAATTTGACTGACGAGATTTGATCGGCTCGACTGGCATTTCTACAAAGGACAGCGAAGAATCCTACGCTATCTCGTAGTTGACATTCTTCAAATTTGATGTTCAAGTTTGGTTTGAGTCCACTACAGTACTCTATAGATTGCACATTGCTTTTGATGAGTACTTGCCCCTAGGAACATGTTTTTTAACCATATTTATATATAGCCGGTCATAAATGCATTTTGCTCCATCTTACTCTTCATATAAAATTCAAAAAAATTTGATGTCTCGATAACTAATCCTCCACCTTCGCAATATGAATTAAACGTCATAAAAATAATACTCATTTGATATTTACCTAATCTTGGAAAGCTTATCAAGACTACAATGAAAATGACATTATATATAAATATATAAGCTTTATACTTAATGATAATTAAAAAAAACTTGATAGAGTTTTCTTTTGCTGTGTTAACGGGGTATCATTTGTAAGCTTTTACTAGTATTATCTTTGATAATGATTAATATGGAGTTAAATTATATTTTGTCCATTAAACATGATGGGCTTTTGAATTGGAATACCATGGATACAATAGCAAAACGATGATATAAGTACTGCTTATAGCTTGTAGATGAGTGAACTTGGGAAAAAATTAAATATATATAATAGGTATAGTTTAGTTTATTCAGTTTATTCTATTTCCAATATTTTACACAAAAATATCCTTTATTTAAATATTGAATCTTTTAATACGATTGTTTATTGAGAACCTCCATGCTACTGCTCATATTTTTATTCACTTCCAGCTATCTGGCTTATTCCTTCCTGCGCCGCGGCGGTTCCAACTTCTTTAGCGATCCCTTTACCAGCTTTTGGCGCCACCTTTTTGACTGCTCTAAATAAACTTCCCCATCGACCTGGCTCAGGGTTTGCCTCAGGCTCTGCATTTCCACTAATAGCAAGTAGAGCGATCATACCGAAAATAATTAAAATGGTTGTCAACTTCATTTCACTCCTGTTTCCTTTTTTCAAGTAACTGCTTTGTAGCTTAACACCTTGTCGGTGGAAAATACAATTAGTAATATATGTCTTCTCAATTTTCAACTGTCATATATATACCAACCATTATCGCTCAATTGATAGTCTCCTCACGACTCTTACAGTCAATAACTATAGTTATGACGACAAAAAGAATTTACATTTCTGCAATAAGGATTTTATCAGGCAAAGAGTAATTTACTTTTATAGGATTATTTCGTTAACGTCCTTTCGCAAATGCATTTACTATTAAAAAAAATGCAAAGAAATTATTTTTTAAATTTTCTCGGTAGTACTGGAAACGTATTCAAGAAAGTGCATTGTAACTGCTGATCTGCTACGAATATCGGCACCGAAATCATACTTTGAATCGGCAAACTCGTTATTCTTTGCGAAATGAATCTTGTAATGAAAATGGATACTAACAAATATAAAGTATCATTGCATACCATTGAGTTATCAAAATCGATGTGTACTCTTAAATTTTATGAGGTTAAATAATTCATTTAGAATTAACGGATTAAGTTTATCACTTTTTAGAAAATAAAACGAAGCTAATATGAAGATTTACAGAGAGATGTATTCCATTGTGGATAAATTAAGTTTTTATTATACCTCTCCTGATTTCACACAAAAATAATGATTTTTGTTTACTCAATATTCATAAAACAAAGTATACTAGTGCCAACCATTGTAAAATATTTTAATGTAAAGTACAGGTGCCATTATTAGAATTGATTTAAAAATTATTTTTAGCAAAATTGGTTTAATTCCTTTATATCTCAGCTATATTATTTTTATGAATGATTTGGATATCTGATATTGTTTTTGTGAACATGTTATGTCGAATTGGGATCATTTAGTAACTCTAAAAAGTTTATTGTATCGAAAATTCGCCCGATCTTGTTCATCTTTGGAAGTATAACAGTAGGGATCCTTATACCCAAACGGTATATTCGTCGTTATATTGAATCAATTTTAAGTCCAACCGAAAATTTTACAAAAAAAGCAGCGAATTATCAACAGAAAATATTTCGAAGATTCTTTTAAGATTTCTATAGAATATCCACTGGAAAATTATGGACATCCATAAAATTCTAACTTAAAGGGATTATGCTACTGCTGTCATATAGTGATAAGATATGGTGAATATATTAAAACATAAATTAATATCTCAGCATATATGGATGGCTGGACATTTTATTTTATTTTGGCGATGAAAAATACGTCAAAACTTTTATTTAAATTACAGTTTCTTAACTGTTGTGAAAAATTATTAATAATAGACCCTGAAATTACTTCTTGGGTATCTTTAATTTTCTCTGAATATTTCACTCATTGCTAGCCCAAATGAGAAAATAGCTGATGAATGTTGTAGTGAGGTAACATCTTTATAATTTTCATATATCTATAAAATTATATGTTCGTGAACAGGAAACGGTGGACGACGTCCAAGTTAAAGATAATTCTATTATTTGTGATATGTTAAATCTATACTGATATTTTATTCTTACTATCTAATCAACTATTTAACGTAATATTTAATAAAGTAATATTAGACGATTTTTTCTATGTTCGTTAACGGAAATTATGAAGATTTTCTAATTGGTGAAGATGTAGACAATAATGATTAATATTAAGCAAAAGGAGACTTCAGGGTAATTGTCAGCCTATTTATAGTTGCAGACCTTTGAATTTTTGTATATTTCTAATTCTTAACTGTACGCTTTCTTTATTAGGTATATGTTTTTTTTCGTCGTTTTCCTTTCGCGTGCTTTTACTCTTTGAAATAGTAATTTTTGGCTGCAATGATCACGCGATAATGATTAAATTCTTCTTATCTAAAAGTGGAATATATGTAAGGCTTAAATAAAGTATATGTGCATAAATGCACATCAGAATGAGACAGGAAGTGCAATTATAAGAATACTTTTTTTGCTTCAATCAAATTGTACTATTAATTGGATTATTTGGAAATGATATGGTTTATACAGAGAACAAGAATTGAGCGGCGGTAAAAAACTGAGCTAGGAAAGGAAACTGCGCCTATTATATTATTAAATTAAATTATTCATTTTATTTTCTTTTTATTTATGTGTGTGTGATAACAACAAAATTTCATATTTAAAAATTAGCTGCTGTAAAAAATTTATTGTATTAGAACATTCTTCCACCTGTTTCTATTTATTAGTCATTGCGTCCCTTATGTCCCGTAAAGTTGAGACATTTTTCGTAGTTTTACCAGCTATTTTAGCAATACCTTTTCCGATTGCTCTTAATGCCTAGAAAAAAAGCAATTTATAATTAATTTAAAATTACCAAACGTAATTCCGTGTTATGAATTTGATATAAACTTCTTATTTAATTGTTTATTTAAGGCAACAAATAGATGTCTTCCATTTTTTATCGTAATTTAAATAAATGCCTTACTATTTTTGCAAGCCTTGCAAGACCTCGAAAGGCTTCAGGTTCTGGTTCAGCTTCTGCCTCGGGCTCTGCATTTCCAAAGGCAACAAATAGAGCGATCATACCGAATATGTGTAGAATTGTAGTCAACTTCATTTCGTCTTCTATATTAATTTGTTATTTAAAGTCACTATTTTATAATAATTCAATCCCTAGTTTCTGAAGAATATAACTAGCAATACCTCTTCCATCTTTATATAAATATTATCCTTATATACAAGTTTTATCGATCTGCTGATTGTCCCGCAGCCAATAAATATGGTTTTAACGGTATTAAAGAACTGGTATTGAAGAGAAATGTTTCAGATAAGCAGAAAGTTACTATCAATGCAGAATATTTCGTTGGTAGCCATTTGCTACTACCTAAAAAAATATAAAGAAATGTTATTTCCTAATAGGAGTGATATTTTGCATTTCAAACTATAGACAGGTGTATTTTAAATGAGCCGAGAGCGTCAAAGAAACCTTTGTTTAGCGCGCGCATTTAAAAATATGCAACGTTATATAAATGTCTCTTAATATTATTAATACATTAAAATTTCCGCGGGATATAAAATTTGTTGATACGTAAATTCTATATGTTCCTTACAATGTGACATTTCAACGTTATCATAATGATTAAAACGAAATTTATTTATTATTAGAAAATTATACTCGAGAATTTTGGCACCTTAGAGTGATTTTTCGATACAGCAGTTCTCTTTCTAATATTTTTGTTTTTCTACGACATACGTAGACTGATGTGGCCTAGTCTAGCATTAAGTAAGTGTTATACCTTAGTGCTGATTAGTTTACGGAAGGTTAGACAGGCGAAGGTAATGGGGAGGGGGGGGGGGGGATGTTCTCAGAAATGAATCTGGAGGGGTTACATTGCTGAGGGTTGTATTAAACTTATATAAATGGTTTTCTAATCAAGCAAATATTTACAATATATATATATATAAAATATTTCTGATTGTAATTCTTCTCAGATGCATTTAAGCGAAAAAATTAACCTGCTATCTGAAATACGAACCTCGTTCGTTTTAACTGGATAGAATTAATTATCACATATAGTATAGGAAAATTAGACGAAGTCCCATTTTTATATATATTTTATACCTTAAATAAGTAATCAAATATATTCTCTGATATTCATATATATTAACTTCTGTTTTGTTTAAAATTATTCGTCGAATTCTAGCCCTGGTGATAATAAGTCCTTAATATTAATGAACAGTTAATCGATTTATAAAAAAAATGAATGTCTTATTCTTTCATATTATTAACCGTATCGAAGATATTAGATAAAAATTACATTATGACTACTGTATATATCATTCCTTAATTTAATTTCATAAGAAAAATTGATACTCGGTGATTGGTCCTGCTAAGCTTTTTCCTTAAAGATTTGTAAAAAATACGTAATAGTTTCTTCAGCTATGTTACCGGGATACCATCTACGTTTTTTTTACTAATATCAGATCTTTGATAATGATGAATATGCAGTTAAATTATATTTTTTCCATTAAACATGATCGGCTTTAGAATTAGAATATATGGATATAATGGGAAAACGATTATATAAAAGTTACATATAGTTGGTAGATGAGCGAACTTTGAACAAAATTAAATATACAAAATGGACAGTTTAGTTTATTCAGATTATTCGGTTTCCAATATTTTACACAAAAATATTCTTTATTCAAATAGTAAATCATTTAATATGACTGTCTATTGTATGAAACCCTCCATACTACTGCTCATATTTATTCTTCATTTCCAATTAGCCGTCTGGTTCCTTCCTGCGCCCCGGTAATTACCACTTCTTTAAGCACATCTTTACTTAAATCTTTAGCAACATTTATAGCAGGCTTTTTGGCTGGTTTTAGTGCTGCCATTGCGATACCAAAAATACCGAATTTTTTAGGTTTTGCCTCAGGTTCTGCACTTCCACTAATTGTGAGCAGAGCGATCACACAAAAAATGATTAAAATGGTCGTCAACTTCATATTTACTCCTATTTCTTTTAGTTTCAAGTAACCCCTCTGTAATTTAACCCTTTTCCGTGGAAAATATATACAATTGGCAATATATGTCGTCTCAGTATCAACAACCATTTATATATATATCAACTTTATCGTCTTATTAATAGTACTTTTTACAGCTCACAGCTAATATTTATGGTACTGATAACAAGAATGAATTAACACTAGATTTCCGGAATGAGCCAATTTGACTCATTCAAAGGTATTTCAAAATCATAATTTATATGTAAAAAATGTATTCAATAAATTTTTTAATAATAAATCTTTCATTTAATTTAAAGTAGAACTTATTTTTATATATAAAACTTCAATTTTTGTGTATTATTCAAATTATCTCACTTTGGTAAAAAATAGGTCTAATCAACGTTCGTAAATCTAATGTTAATATTTGCAGGAACGATTCTTCTAGACAGGGAACAATTTACTATTAATGGAGCAGTAATTTCATAAACTACGATTTGAAGAAACACTTTTACCATGAAAATAATATATACAAATAGGAATAGTGTAGTTGTATACTGTACGTTACACAGATATAATACTTGTTAAAACTTCTTAACAAGTATTTACTTAATTTGGTACTGAAAGGGTATTAAAGGAAGTGTGTATAATCTATAGTTATCTGCTAGTAATGTTCGTACCGAAATCATGTTCTGAATCTATATAAACCTAGTACCCTGCGAAAATATAATCTTGTAATCAAATCTGGTACTGACGAACCAAAAACGCATTATTACATATTAACCCGCTGGCAGCCGCTATGACGTCATATGGTGTCATGACTACACTTATATATATATATATATATATATATATATATTAGTTTCCACATTTAAACCTGGGATGTAAGATTAAATAGTTTTTTTTTACTATCTCCAATGTTCAAATCCCGACCGCCTAAGGGTTAACATGCTTATTAGTATTTCTATACACGCTTTAATTTTATTCGGTTAATTAATTCATGTAAATACTAATTTTAAGGATTTCTTTTGTTACCAAACAAAGTAGAAAAGACCATTGCTAATTGACTTACTAGGTCAATTGATTAGTTGTTATAGATTCACTACTGCGAACCTATTTAATTTATTTTCATATACTATAATATTTTCCAAATTGATTAATTTCTTACGATTTTAATTTTATTATTTTTTTCAAATGATTTGCATTTCTAACGTTATTTCTATAGAGGATATAGTTATGTAAGATAACGCTAGTCCTTTACCCATATGCGGGCTATTCTGTTAAAAAATCGCTATGCTCTGAGTCGGAAAGAATAATTGAATGATTTGTTGCAATCTTGTCACTACGAGTTTCAATACGAATTTTCCAGGTGGGCTTAAAGTTTTATTGAATTTAGGCTTTCAAATTCATAATCCTTTTGTTTTTATATTCTAATAGAGCCTTAAGTCCTCCAGCCACCCTTCTCCTGTGGACGCATCTGTTTATAGCAAATAGTATTAATGTTAAAACATGCATAAAATATACAAATTATTGTAGATAGACGTGCCCAAGAAAAATGTACCAGATTATCCAATTGGCTATTTTATCTAGCAGTGAAAATGATAAGAATTTATAAATCTTTATTTACGGATTATTAAAACTATGAATATATAATTGAAGAAAATAAACTTGGTTTCAATTCAAATGTCATTCAATCTTTAAAAGAGTAACTAAAGCCCCACAAATGGGGTAATTTTATTTAGCCCTAATTTTCGAATAATATACGTATAATTACTTTTCCTTATTTTTTAGTAATGGAAATTGTAAAGAAAAATGAATACCCATATATAATAAATTTGTATACATACGTCAGATATACAGTTCTGTAATATATATGGTAAAATCATTACAAAAAAATTTATAAAAATTATTAAATTATCCCGAGTTTTCCCTATATACGCATAAAATTCTAAAACGTTATTGTTTTACAATATTTACTATTGCAGCAAAAAAATTATAATACATTTGAAAAATTTGATTTATATTAACACTACGGCTCGAATTTATAAATCAAACTAAGCTCGAATTTCAGCTTAGCAATTTCTTAAGACGAAGATCGAGCTTAGCACTGTATTGAAGGTTAAAGTGAGACAATTGATCTTAGCTAAGACCGTGCTACGCTTAAGTTTCGTTTATAAATTCGGGCCTATTTTGACGGGTTGTATCAATTGCTTATAAGACATTTTTTTTCAATGCCATTCCATATTTTGGAATAATATTACAACTTTTTCTAAACAAATGTATTCAATAATATTAAAAAAAATTTGTTCCTTCACTGATACTTTTCTAAGAAACGTATGTGCATAATATATCTAAATATACCGACCGGTCGGTAATAGTTATAGTGTTCAGTAATATTTAATGCTGTTTTTCGTCAATCATTTAAATTTTCAATTTTATAAATTCGCTTCATTCTAGAGAAGAATAGTATAATAAGAGACCATAATGAGCCTGTATCACCACCCCCCCCCCCCCCTTATTTTCGCATCGATTCAGCATTATTTTCTGAAAACGATAGTAAATTAAGACACACACACTAATTTCCTGAAAGTTTAAACAGAGTAAATATTCTTTATGTTGATAAAAGTGTATATTAAAAATATCAAACAATTAATTGTAGAATATAGTATATTGTACAACAAAGGAGGCAAGTTGGGACGATTGGTCACGAGTGTAATCGTCAAATTAATTAATTCCGTGTTATACATAATACTTTTCATCATAAAAGAAAGGAAAGTGGCTCTAGCTTTTTCATAATTAAATACCAGGCCGAAAATTGTTTTTTATCCTATCAGCCTCGAAAGTTCGCGTTTGCATGAATGCTATTATGTGTAAGCGGAGAGAAAATAATTGTTTTTCGCACTATATGGCGGAAAAGCAATCCATATACAGGATTAAAAATCGACGCCCCAGAGCATAGATACAAAAAACCGCGTATCTATTTAACTATAGTAAACAAATTCAATTTTTGCATTTGTCCTTTCTGAAAGCAAATAACAAGGTTTGAAAAATTCTTTGCCAAAATTGATTATCTTTTATGGTTAATAAGATACTCATCTTTTTGCTTCTGAGCATCTTAAGTACCCTACCCTGTATGAGCGATAAAAATACATCCTTTATTCTTATATAAGCATTTATTTAGCTACACGGGGTGGCTTGTGTTTCAAAACGCTTTTCCATCTAAAAATTAATAAACTATATAAAAGCATTTTTTATATTCAAGTTTATAGTTCCATTTGCATCATGTTTCATACGTTATTACAATCCAACATTTTTTTAACTAGTAACCGTGTGACTCATGGTAATATATTGCATTCGAACAACGTCACATTAGATAATAATAGTATCTTTTTTCTCAAGGTCATAATTGTTCAACCTTAAATCAGGAAACGTCAATTTTGTATGATAATGTAGGTGGAAATAAAAATTATCTTGCAATGAAAATGTAAATATCCAAATTTGATCAATCAAGAAAGGAAACTATTTTTTGCACGATATTTAAGAACATTTTGCAATAATAAAATATGCAAATCTCTCAGATTTTTATTTATTTCCGTATTTACTATGCATAAATAGTAAAGAAAAGAGAGGGTTAAGAGGGGTATATAGGAAGATACCAAACAAAATGACCTTAGTAACAGGTTCAAATTATTCTGCGTTTTTTACTTACGTTTCACCATTTATTTAAAGGAGAATTGTAATTGTTTTTGACAGTTAACATTGTAGTTTATCCTTCGTTACTGAGGTACGGAACCCTAAAATTGTGATTTGCCGTTTCCTTAATCAAATTTTTGCACGTTAACTTTGTGAAGCAAAATATTTTATAGAAGTTTTCAGATGAAAGTTTTAGAATATGAGACGAAAATCAATGTCATGATCTTCAGTATATCTTTAAGGCATTTCTTAAGGTCCTGTTAATGATAATAAATAAGTATTTAAATGCAATTTAAACCCTTTTTGTTAAATACTTTTTACGGCATAATATATGTGGATTTAGTTTTTTTTTTATCATATATTATTAATTAAAAATTTGCATTCAGCGCAGGGTTTTAATTGTCTAAATTGTTTGAAAGATACGATATCCAGTATGTAAGTAGAGGAAATTGAAATCTCAATACCGTAAAATGGAATCAGTAAACAGTTCGATCCTTTAGTAAACGTATTCGAGCACAAGGATCTCTCTCGAATAATAACATATAATAATAACAATAAGCATAGTCTCAATAATAAGAATCATTCCAACCATAATAATTGTTAACAATAGGTTAAGTAAATTTTAAGCCAGTACAATTAGGGTTTAATAAGATTATCATAATTTCTCATTATGATTCTTTAAACCAACATTGCAGCGGAACAAAGCGTATAAACGACATAATTTTATTTGAAGACCGATTTCAAAACTTGTATTATACATCTCGATTCTTCTGTACGATAAATCCATAAACAAAGAATATGTGTAGTACTACCCATGCCAATTTATTTCCTATAATGTTTTCAAAACGTAAAAAAATATTTAATATTGAACACTTAAAGCACCTGCTGTCCTCACTAGCACACCAACACTCTCTTTAGCTTCCTAACGTCTGAAAACGAATCGAAGCTTGGAAAAAACCAACTATATTAATGTTTCTTATGTTCAGAATGGAAATTATTTTCCAGAGACACTTTCTATTTATACATCTATTCATGCAAAACTAAGTGTTTAATGAAATTTAAATGAAGAATGAGTAATCGCGATAATCTACTATGTACATGGAATTTTTAATGCCTTTGTTACTCTTTCAACATATCACTGCCACGATTCTTGTGCATTCTATCGGTATATTCGACGTTATATTGAATCACTTGTTAGTTCTGTCGTAAAATAAATAAAAACCAACGAAATATCTTCAGAACAAACATCGAAGAATATTTTTTTGTATTTCTATAGAATATTCAGAGGCAAATTATGGAGCTCTGAAACATTCAGACTTTCAGGTGTTACGCTACTGCTGCCACTGTGAAGATAGAATAAATTTATTGAAATGCAAATTTCTCAGTTAATATTGATCGAAAAACATTCTTCTTTTCTTTTGGCCGGGGAACAATACGCTACAGTTTTCACTTAAATCACCTGCTTCTAACTGTTGTGAAAAGAATATTAAAAATAAAAATGAATCAAAGTTGAAATTAACTTTGTATTTCCTTGCAATATTTTCACATATTACTAATAATTTCAATGAGAATAAAATAAATAAATGTTTCATTTGGCTAAAAATTCACCATAATTTTAATATTTTAATACTCTGAAAGGTATATAGAGAAAATAAATGTTGTGAAAAATAAAGATATCAACATTATAGTATTTGTAAAATATCGTTATGAAGATGTATTTATCAAAAGACACAGTAGTGTCTCGATGGCAACTATATCAAAGTACATAAAGACAGTATTTTCGTTACCAAAATATAGTATTGGTTGTTTTATTTTATAAATATTATGTATGTGACGCTCTTTTCTTATATATTTATTGACATAAGTCATCAACTTTTCCTATCACTGAGACACAAAATGAAGCCAATGAAATTAAGATGAAAAAAACTGATTGAGTATTCATAGAACTTTCCGAATTAGAGACATTTCAGTATATGTAATTTCAACCCTATACAACTACATTTGTCTTTTTTGCCATTTTCTCTGTTTCGCCGTCCACTCCTTCTGGTGCTTTTGTTCCTGTACCAAGTAATTTTCATTCTCCTTAACAAAAATGAAATACTTCTTACTTACAAATGAAAAATATATGTATAAGGGTTAAATAATAAGCGTATATGTGTAGAAGAGTTAAAGAGAGAGAAGTAGTACAATTATAAAATGACTAAAGATTTGTTTAAATCTGACTGAAGTATAAATTGGATGAATTGGAAAAGATCGGGAACCTAACAAGCAATAATTGATTAATTGTTGATTATTACATAAGTTTGAAAATAAAAAGACGCTTAATGGTTAATAGAATTTATTCAGTTGATTCTCTTTCCATTTCGATAAAAAATTACTTATTTAAAAATTAATTTTTTTAGTTATTCTGTTCGTTGGGAACCTATATCCTCCTTGTTCTATATTTCTTCCAGAGCATCCCTTACATCACGCCAGTTGTTAACATTTTTAACAGTATTACCTGCTACTTTAACGGTTTTTTTGGCTATTTTAATAATAACTTTAGCGACTGCTTTTATTATCTGGAAAAGAGTTATTTTTTAAAAATTTAAACTTACTAGGAAATTCAATTTTACCATTTTTAATAAAGCCGTATGTTGTTATTTATTAAAAGATACCAGTCTATAAATTAAATTACTCAGAGTTGTTTAGAAAAAGGACGTACTATTATTAAAAGCCTTAGAAGACCCCCGAAAGCTTCAGGTTGTGGTTCAGCTTCTGCCTTGGGCTCTGCATTTCCGTAAGCAGCAAAAAGAGTGATCATACCCAATATGAATAGAATCGTTGTTACCTTCATTTTGTACTTTTATTTTTCTTTTCCTTTTGATCTAACTACTTCAATATTTAAAATTACCTAGTCTCTGGAAAGTCTAACCGACAATACATACCCTCTTCAGTCTTTAAGCGATATTTATATGGAAGTGTTATCGAAGCCTGCTAATAGTTTTCATAACCAATAAATATGATTTTTACCACAACAACGATTTAGTATCAGAAAAGATTATTTTAGATCTCAACAGAAATTTACTAGCAATGTAAAGTATATCATAGACTACCATTCGTAACCATCTTTCAAAAAAAAAATCATGAAATTTGATTTACTAATAGAGACTGTGTTTTGATATTCATTATGATGTAAGCATATTCTGCAAGGACTGAAAACGTCAAAAGATATTGCTTTATGCCGGCATGCAGTATTAACTAATGTTATTTTTTATTATTATACATAAAAATGTGTGCGAAAAATAGTGTGCTTTTTAAATAGTATTTTCTACGATACCCTTACAATGTCATTTTAACGTTATTTTAATGATTACAGCTAATTATTTCTATAAATATTAGCATTATATGTATGTGTGTTTTACCATTCAATCAATTATTAAGGAAACAACAAAATTACTGACTTTTCATTCTATTCAAAACTATGCAAATTAAAAACGTGTTCTAATATCTGAGGTTCAAATGTCGTTGGTCTGATCTTTAAAGATTTAGTTATCACATATAGGTTACGATAATTGGTAGAAATATAGTAATTAACTATATGTTTTTTCTTCCAGATATATTGTTATTAAAAATATACAAAGTTAGTCAAATAATTGGTAACAAGAGGCTGAAGTCCACTTGCAGATCCATAGAGGGGCACCGCGTGATTGGCTGAGCTGAGAGAGGCATAGAATTACTGAGCGGAGAAAGAGAGCAACGCTACTCAAGTCGCTTTTCTGTTACTCCTTGTAGCTTTCCTTTTGAAGCGCAGATTCAACAAATTCATTGGGTGCTAGAGAAAGAAGATAATAAAAGTAAGCGAGAGACATCGATCAGTCAATGAATTTTATCAATCTACGTTTTAAAATGAAAGATTATTAGGAATGATAGGGAATTGATGTGAGTATATAGTGTTGCTTTTTCTCCTTCTTTCTGTCTTTCCGCCACCAATCACGCGGTTAGTCTCCAATATGGGGTCTCAAGTGAGCCACCGACTCTTGATACGAATGTGATCTGACTAACCCTATATATTTTTAATAATAATATATATATTGAAGAAATAATATATTTGTTAACCCTATATAATAACTTCAAGCGTTTCTCTCAATAAGCACTACCAATGTGCGGTCTACTGCAATTGTGTTTATTGTCAGGCATCTCTTCTTTGAAACGTACTTATTGTTTTGGATGATTTTAATATAATTATTTAAACGTCATTTTAGTTTTTAAACTCTGACACTTAAAGCCTTGCAACTCAATATATGACGAGAATAAGTTGGAGTTGCTGGACGACATTCACACTTAAAACTTAGAGAGAGAGTGTTAAGGGTTAATATTAAATACATTAAAAAATATTTTGCCGCTAATTTTTGTATATCGTAACATATTATTTTTTCATTATGTTTTATTGTATTTTGAAATACACAGGGCGTAGGACTTAAGACCAGTGAAGCCATTCGGGTCTAAACGGACCCCTAGTCTGACGTGCTAGCTGAAAAGTATAAATAATATATTTTTACGAATAATTATAAAAATATCAATATTTTAACTGCCATTTTACTACAAATATCTTAAAATTTAAGTTAATAATTTTTTGAAACAAAACTCTCCAATATAGACAGATTACAATCGAGCTAGATTTCTCACAACCATATCAATTACAAATAAAATAAAAATAGAATGGTTACAAGTTATTCACATAAAAGCTGACATATAGCATGCTATTAACCTTCAACTACTGATTTAGTAATCTGACAGCCCCTACTTTTTGAGTGGTTGCTTAATTTTTTAATGCTATTGCTGTCTTTTCGTTAGTGCGTTTCTTCACTGTTTAATTATTCATTAGCGATTGCTTTATTTAAAAAATCTGGTGTGAAATAAAACATTTTACATAGAGTGTTTAGAATAAATCATGGAAAGAAATTGTTATTAAAAAATCGTCATATAGTAATATGACAGATCGCGTATCTACATATACATTGGTAAATTATTAGAACATCCATAGTTAAAAGTTCATATTGCTTTTCTTATCATCATATTATGTCCAACATTATATCACAAAACGTCAATCCCGGATATAAACACGTCGATGTAAATAAAAATTATCTGGCAATGAAAAAATAATCATTGATAGTCGTAAAATGAATAGACAAAACTCTCTTTTACGCAATATTTAATAACGTAATGCAATACAAAAATTGCAAAGCTCTCGGCTATAAATTTATATTTTCGAATTTGTCAGGGACAAATCTGTCGTGAAATAGCGCACAATGTGAGTAAAATCTTAATGTAGTAATTTCGTGGGATACATACCGTACTAATCAGACATGCTTTAGATTGGGTTTATATATAAAAAAAATCCTGATTTATAATTCAATAAATAATGCTGAAATATCAAGTAATAATTGAATCACACAATGTTAAATAAAAGAATTAATTCATTTATATTTCCATACTGAATGCTATTTTCTTACCAAAATTTATTCATGTTTCTTTATGTACTTATTCACTTATGTAAGAAATGTTTATTTTTTGAAGAGAGGGAGAGGGAGAGAGTCAATTTAATCTTTAAAATACATTCTATAAATTCATTGTTTTACATTTTTTAATTATCGGCAAGAACAAATACAGCATTAATTTGTATCACTTGATTGAGTATCATTTTATTTAAAAAGGGAGATATATAAATGCATTAACCATATTTTAAAAAGTCGAAATAGTGAATATGTAAACCATAATTTTACAATTCGATTGAGTCTTGCAAAAGATAAACATTTCTATCTAAGATATATACTAGATTATTGACACAATATAATTACTAGAATAAACGATTGCACTTACATTGTCGAAAATATATTTTACAATAATTGTGCTTCTTTTCTGGTTTTCGACTTTAGTTGACAATATAAATATATGATGTTATCTAATGCGGAATCATATTTCCATATATTCTTTTGTTAGATGATCACTTTTTGTAGGATCCATTCCCAATTACGCATAAAACACGTATCTATAATAAATGTATTCTATGCGCTTCATGTGTAACTTTGAATATAATCATATATAATGACTTCGTAACTAACATAATATAATCGTTTTTACCTAATTATTACTCTTTAATTTCTAATTATCAATAAATATCCCTTCTTCAACCAAATATCGTAAAAACACTTTATTCAAAAATAGAAATCAGACCTTGAAAGGTGTTTAATGGTCAGTTTGAAGGTTATCATTTTGTGTGCCATTTCACACTTTACTATTGTTATCGTAATATTTAGTTAAACACACCCACCCCGATTCCTTGATGCTAACTTTAAAATACCTATTATCAGAAAACAATAAAATGCACAAGAAAAGAAAAATAAACACTAACTGTAACTATTGTGACCTAACATTCTATCTATGAATAAAGTTATTATTATTTCATGTTGCTTTTTTTGAGAAATCTTTATAATTTCAATTTTATTAATGCGATATATAACATGTGTCGAAAAAGATAACACCATAGCAGACCTACCATAACCTGTATTGTTTAGACCTCACTTTTACTTATTTTTTAGATAACAACTGATAGTAAACTATGAGGTAATAATTTTTTCGAACAATTAAATTAAAAATTCTATTTCACGTTGACGAAAATGTGCGTAAAATATTAGAAGGCTCTAAATAAAATTAATTTTAACTGTCGCTGTAATAAATTTGCGTAAATTGTGAGTGTTTAAAAGAATATGATCAGCTGTAGTACAAGGGGAGGGAGGCTGTACTCTATTGCTAAGGCTGATTAGTTAATAAATTGGAAAATTTGGAAATGATTAAGAGTCGTGAAGAAGCCAGAATTGCAAATTGGCGATTACTGAGTAATTTAGCGAGTAATTAAAGATTCTCTTAATCGACAATTTAATTTAATCAATTTATCATCTTTCTACATTTAATACAGAAGTATTGCCCCTTGTTAAAATTAAACCTTTAAATACAAATGTTGATTGAAAACCTTCGTGTTCTTTCTTCTATAGTTATCTTCCAACTAGTCCCGTAGCCATCACTAAACTTCCGATAGGAACGATACCTTTGAGGATCTTTTTGCCAATTTTATGGACGGATTTTAATTTCTGAAAAATAGAGTAGTTTGTTAACAATTCGTAGTATAAATAAATGTTGCAATATTCAAAACATTTCGCTTTATTTTTTTTTGTAAGCTACAATTACAAGACATAATGTATAGTAGTTAAAAAAAATATGATTTACCTTCTTTATTTTCTTCCAAAATCCAGGGTGAGGCCCTGCCTCAGGCTCTGCGCTTCCAATAGTAGCAAGCAGAGCGATTACACAGAAAATAAGTAAAATCGTTGTTAGTTTCATTTCTTCTTTTCTTTTTCTAAACAGCTCTTTTAATATTTTATTTTCTAATCCCTTAATAATTCAATTAGCATTATAATCCTCTTCAGATTTTTCATGTTATTCTTATATAAGTGTTACCGGCCCGCTGACGGTTCCCACAGCCAATATATGTGGTTGTTACAACAAAGATAATTCGGTATCAGTAACGATTTAAAACTGTTTTAGAAGCTAAGTGCATTTTTTATTTCGATTTTCGAATTGTTACCCCCACGAATGTGATATCTGACTTCACGATACTCATTGCTAAAACACGTAGTCATGTCCTCAAGAACGAATCAGTTGAAATGTGCCAGGTTTATATGACCATGTCCATTGCATACGGAAAATAGTCAACTTTGATCTATTGACGTTAAGTAATCAGAAAGGTCTTATAAATTTACATTACACAAATAACTAATTAATCATGTTATCGAATTACTTGGTTTTATCATATATTTTTGATGAAATTTTTATTTTTTCTAATATATGTGATTATTATAAATAACATATTTTATTATAAATTTCTAATATAATTTTGTTAACCATTAGACATTTATATAAGTTTGAGAAGTTGTAAAATTCAAGCAGTTCTTAAAGTCATTCGGTGACAATAATGAGAGTTTAAAATATCAGAATGTACTACTATAAATAATCAAAGTATTTATTATACTTTTCTCATTCTTTACATTTAATTGTAGTACATTTGTCAAACCCCTTTACTTTAATATATGATCATTTAGAAAATTTACACTGATAAAATTCTGATTAACAAACTGTTATGGTAATGGTGTAATGGACAAGAGGTCTTAGTCTCATTGTGCGAAAGACCTGAATTCAAATCCCTGCAGGGGATTTGAATATATATATATATATATATATATTTCTGGAACCAAAGTATATGAAATAATTAATATATTAATAATGTAAAAAATTCAAAGGAATAAAATTATAATAATAGCAGTTTTAAAACAGTATTATACAGGGTGTTTCATAAATCGATGTCGATCCGAAAACTCTTCATAGAATGACCGAAATATTGAATAAAAATTAAATCCTTGTACAAATTTTGTCTACATCTATTATTTAGATATGCAGCTGTTGGTGGTTGAAATTCGTTAAGCCGAATGTTCTATTATTGTCTTGGTTCAATAAAGCAGCTCGGGTGATACAGAAGGAAAGAAGGGATCAATCGGGTTAATAAATAGCAAATTAATTAACTACAGGCCGTACTAAAAAAAACAGTCGAGTTTAATTATTATTAATTTTCTTTTATGCTTTATCGGTGTAAATTGTCATTTATTATACTTTCTACCAAATTTACTGATTGTTTTGACTGAATATTTCCTCCATAAAGTTAGGTGTATTATTGACCCCGTTTAATCGAAAAACGAATTTAATTCATAAATGTTAGTTAAAACTCTGATGGCTGGATAATTATCCTAAATTATTTATGAGATTATCTTCAAATTATTAATTCTACAAAAAAAAGAACAACGTGCTATGTACCACCAGGTGGTGAGGAAACAATAATACATGTTTTATCGACTTTTGGTTGTGCTGCAGTTATATATGGGTCGTAGAATCATGAGCAAGTTCAAAACGCCGATCCCCGTAAAAAGCTACTACTGGAAGTTATCTTTAGATTCTCCGGTCTCGTGTCTGGAGAAGCTATCCGATTGGTCGTGGAATAGGGTCTGGAGTCTGAATTTGCGATGCTAACAGGTAGCATATTCGAAGTGTCAAGTGCTCTGTTAAGCGTGCAGGTTAAATACCCCCCCCCCCCCCCGCAGGGGGGCTCCTATACGTAGTACCTAGACAGAGAATGAGAGCCCACAGCCGGCTTCCCTATTGAATCCAGGTTTGGCAGTTCGTTCGAAAACCTGTCTATGGAACTTGACATTAATGGTAGGAACCCGAGTGAAAATGATGTAGTGAATAACTGATTTAGGATAAGTTTTGGATCCGAAAAGAATAAGTTTGTACTGAGCAGCCTAACACTGATAAGAAACTGATCATTAACTGAAAGGCATAAAGTTAGTAAGGTAAAACTTATTTATAACTGATCATTTTCATATCCGTCAGAAGTTATCTTAGTATTACTAACGGTTATCGATAAGTTTAGGATCTGAAAACAGTAAGCCAATTCTGACGACGCTAATACATACAAATAATCGTATATATTCGTGTATCAATTATAATCTGAAGAGCATATATATAACTAAAAATTATTTTAAAGATTTATATTTTAGTTTTCACTTTACAAAAAATGAATTTAAAAGAATGTTTGCTGTAGATATGGGAAATCCTCTGATTTTAAGTTCAAAATAAAAATACATTTCACTTTCTTGTTAGTATAATTGACCTTAAACCCCTTAATAATTATAATATTCTTGATTGGGGGACAACCAAATTACATACATTTTAACTTATATTTTATTCTATTTAATAATGTGTATAAAGATCCCAGTCAAGAATCAATGTAAATGCATATACTGAGTATGTTCAAATTAGATACCAATTGTGTATACATATATAGCGAATTGACAGAACAATTAGGCAACGTACGTCTAATACCAAAGTTATTGGAAGGTGATTTTTCGCACTTTCTCTATGGTGAAAGTGCGTGAGTGCATAGAAATATCCGTTCTTTTATGGATGGTTAGCAATCCAGCGGATTCCGACGGAAAGAACCGTTTCTCATTGAGCGAGGAGGATATGGGGCTGCGAGATCCCCTTGATAGCATCTCGAAGCAACGAACGATTAAAGCTCCAGTGCCAAATCACTCGGGTGGCACGATATCATTCCGAATAATCTCGACAACTGATCAGTGAACGAGTCACAATTAAACTGTGCTTTTTAATGCTCCCCAATGGCTATAGTCGCTTTCATAACCTAACTCAGCTTTCTACGTTTTACGATAATGACTGTCGCTAAATTATCGTCGAACGACAAATGAATATTTTCAGGACCGATTGGTTTTAAAGTGCGTAAACTTATCACTTCGGGCCCGTAAGTACTCACGATCGGGTCGTTAAAGGCAGCCTGTCAAGCCTCTATATCTTGCACGTGGGTTTCGTACCTTGAATAGCCATGAGGGCTGATGTCGCACAACTTATTGCCTATCCCGTATCAATGATGTCACAGCCATTAAATTCAGATGAATCTGAAACTCTCGTCAAGATCGTTAAATGTGAAATTTACTTACACTAAGTTTATTTATCGTTTAATTTTCATCAACTTTGTAAACATTTCTCCTGATTTTTAAATCCTGGACAGTGCTTGCTCGCGGCGGTGGTACTTTTGAATTTGGACATATTCCCAGGAACGTTTAGAGAAAATTTACGACCGCAGTGAAATCTTTCGTTAATACGATCAGGTACGTTTATGCGACAAGCTACTATAAATGTTGGATGAGGGGTGACAGGAGTGGGGGTGCAGTACATAGACATATATAATCGTGCGACTTAGGCGGACCACACTGAAGAAGATATGTTTCGAAGGAAATCATCAAGAGTTATCAGGACCTATTAGGCACGCTTGTCACCCTGCGACACGTCGCAACTAAACCCACTTTGCTGGCGATTTTAAGTCGGTTCTCGGTATACTTCTGCCACTTCGTAGGAACTATCGAAACTAAGATCAACGTTGGCAAATTTTTAATTAATAAACTTAGCATTGAAACGAATTCATTAAATAAACAAAAATAATAGACGATGAAAATAAGATACTATTGTTAGCCCAAGCACCAACACAAGAACCCACATATACACAAAGATCGCTAACTAAAAAACGTGGAGACAACCGGTTGTGCACGTGGAATCATAGAATTCTTCTCTCAATAGCGACCTCTTATTGCTCCGCTGCGAGTAGATCATAGGAAGAAGGCTCTCTCAAACGTGGTTCGGCGGTATGCGCGCGTGAAAAGCGTGAAATTGGTACAGCGAATATTTTCGAGCTCGTCTCTTATCCATTGAACAACCACACGAAGAAAGTTAACTATAATCTCATCCAGCAATTACTGCAGAATTATACCTTATATCTAGAAATGATGAATTTAATTAACAAGCAATAAATAAAGGATTGATCGGTGGTTAATTAATACTCGCAATAAATTAAATTAAAGTGAAATATTATAAATTTATGCTTATAGGAGCTGGGTATGCGGTTATAAGTTAAATATTCTGTTGGAAAAGGGGGAGAAACGACGGTAAATGTAAGAGAGAAATATGTTATGGTAGATCGAGTACTGTTCTATTGGGATTATGTATTGTCATTCATAGGTTATTCAAATGAGACATGGACTACTGACGTTGGTCATGGATCGTCATATAGGTATATAGATTTAGTCGCGAGGGATCGGCAGGCATTTTGCATAAGACCGTTCGCTGGTAGGTACACATCGTCGGAAGCTGTATCCGAAGAGGATCGCGGTATAAAAGGATGAGATCGCAAAAGCTGCCGTAGCGTGCCGAGCTTTCCTCCAGGGCGGAAGAAGATCTTTCCTTATGCGCGAGCGGCTGTACGTGATCTTAGCGTCTCTTGGCTCCGCGAAGAGACGCGGGACCTCGACCGGGGGCCATAAATCAGGGCCCGTTTCTTGCGCGCCGATCGTTTACCATCGTCGTCGGGTCAGAGGGGTCCTTGTCGACGATTCTGCTCGGTTTCAGTCTATACTCTTCCAGACGGAACAGGCTATCGTTGCGTGCACGCGGACGTGCAGCACTTTTTTCCACCTCCATATTGTAAACGGCGATGGTGTGTGTGTATGTGTGTGTGCACCACTTTGGAAATGTGGTGAAAGTTCAACGAGGGCACCCATAAATAACCGCACCGATACCTCGAACCTCTTCGTTCTCGTGTATCGCGCGCTTACGTTATTGCTTTATGGTCTTGCAGTTTTCTCTCGATTTCTGAAATTCTACATTTCCTTGCTCTCGTATGTAGCTACAGTATATATACATATATACACTATATAATAAAGAATTTTTCCATTTTCGTGGATGAAAAAACTGAGTCGAATTGACTTGAGAAATTGTAAGGAAACTCCTCGTGCTGTCCCTTTCTGATGTAGTAGAAAGAAGCGGTCAGATAAATTCTATTTGATATTCTATTGGGACATATAAGAGAATTTTAGGAATTCATGGTCAGAAAGGTGATTTTACTGGGAGTATCGCGGTGGCATGACAGAGTAGATGGCAGTGGATACTGTATTTCACATTGAGCTGAGGCGGTTCGAGTTTCTTGCGGATGTCTCTGCTGCATGGGGCAGTCTCTCTCTCTCTCTCTCTCTCTCTCTCTCTCTCTCTCTCTTGTTTTAGCATCCGCGGGATTCTATCCTATTTGCAATATATAGACGGTTGTTCCTGCTCCTCCAGCGATGCTAGCCGGCTCGGCTACTTGAAGCGCGGGCAGTAGGCAGTAGGCAACAGGCAGCGTTTACATTAATGTATGAGGGCAATCGTAAAACTCGATGTGTACATACGTCTCGCCGATCGGTCTTATAGGAGCAGAGATTTTCTCGTTGGACGAGCAAAAAAAGTAGCTACATGCCGCAACGACGTGTACCCGATCTAATGTGCTCGCCTATCCGTCCACCGTGAAACGTAGCGGGCCACCCCGCACATCTAATCCCGCCATGTGAAATCGTGACCCGCCTGAATCACGCATTCGCTGATTGTTCCTTTTCATTATGCCGATCGCTGTTTTGTCGGTTCATGCGCAATTAACATATATATACTGTACTACGTTTATATATATATATTTATATATATATATATATATATATATACGCTCTCCGATCTCTCTGCCGCACAACGAATGAGGTGCATGTATATATATAGTATATACATATGAATGTGTGTGTGTGTATATATATAGGTACCATGTACAGTGCAAACCCCGATGCAATATCACTGTATAGCAGCTCGAATAAATTTCTTTCGATTAACTCCACCGGCCTGTGAGAGCTTAATCTCGGCGATCTTTATTTTCGTGAGGATTCCAGCGTGTTATTGCGAAAAGACTGGAGGTGAAAATAGGAAGAGTCATTAAAATGTGAAAAATACGGTAAGATAAAAGATGAAGCGAGATAGATTCATCGAGAATCGAGCACTAATTTTAAGCATGCGATTAGCTTTCGAATGAGAAATCACCGATGCTGCCTCATAATTAAGGCAGCGAGAGGCATGTAGATCTGAGTAGACGCAGGCTTTACTTGCAAGGTATTATACTGCCACTCGAATATAGTTTGCCAAGATATAGGTGGATTTTCGCGTGTGTTGCGATGATAGATTGAAAAATAAATAGTCGTATAATTTCATCGAATCAAAATTATTCAGTAGAGTAAGTCAATAATTAATCAAGCTAGGGGATTGACCAATCTAAAACTTGGAATTTTCTAGATGAACAAGCTTCTCGTACGTGCTGTTTCATAAACCGCGGAATACTTGTGCAAGGTGAAAATTGCGCGATAGCCGATGATGTAAATTAGTTAACGATCCTAAGGCTAAATGATGGGTACGTTTGTTGGTTCACATGGTAATTTTGACCTTAATGAAACAGCTTTCAGGCCACCAATATTTTTTAAGGATAAAACACGCGTCGAAGAGTTCTCATATAGTTTCTTCAAGCCTCTAATTCTTAAATTTAAAAAAGAGTTAAAACCAAATGGCGTGATTCAGAGAACAGAAAGTATGTCCCAGTAATATAATTCTTATTGTTTGAGATACTATAAACATTTTTTTTAGTACTAGAGATAACCTTGCATTTGTTTGCCAATTCATATTAAAACGTCGACTTTTAACCGATTTTCTATAAATTTCAGTATTGCACTTTTTGTTTTAATTAAAATATTTAGCAGGGATTTCATCATAATACAACGTATGTTAAGTTAATAATTTTTATCTAAGAGGGATAAGGAGGTCTCGAAAAAAATTTGCAGAATTTTTTAGTTGTATCATTTCTTGAGTGAAAAAATAATATTTTATTCTGAAGCAAATTTATAGTAAAATCCAGTTTCATTTAGGTTTTCTTTTGAACTGATAATGTAAAAATGGATACAATATCAAGTCATACTTTTCAACTTGGTTTGCCAAGAGTAAAAAGGGTTCAAAATTTTTTCATTCAAACTTATATCTACTGATTAGACGGTAATTATGACACTGTCTTATTATTCAGTCAATTTTTATAACAATACGTTGACGAAATGTGAATCCAGAAGAATTTATTAGCCCTAGAATTTCATAGTATTTTTTAATGTTTATTACAACTTTTCCACAGTCAGACAACAGGACTGATTTCTTAAAAATGTACCCCACTCTTGCAAACCATTCTCCTCTCCTATTACAAAGTGATAACTGTAGCCTATCTCATTTCACTGATTCCAACGATTATTCTAATTATATTTATTTCCCTAAAAGGATGTAATAAATAAAAATAAAATAATATTGTGAAAGCCTTTTCATTTATTGGTATTATAGGTTTTATAATTTCAAGTAAGGCGTAATGAAGCTCTTCGTTAACACTCACATTTTATCAGCGAAAATCAAGCTTGGGATTTGAACAATTTCAATAAAGACTTGAAAAATTGAAGTCGGAGAGTGCGAACACGCAACGAGGCCTGCAGGGTTACGTCAGTACATCGGCCTAACAGTCTTCTTAGTCGCTGTGCTACACAAGGATTATCATTGGATGAATATAATAATATATTTGCAAATATAAGTGTATTACTCGAAGCCTCGTGGAATAGGTCGACAGAGAGGTCGGTCGGTAAATTGGTCGATGGTACGCGCGGCGTTACCGCTGATCTACGGCAACAGACTCGATAGTTATGGAAAGGTTACGACGTCGAGTGCTCGATAAAACGTCCTCGTCTTCGCCGCCACCGTCACCGTCGTCTGTCCTCTACAAACAACCGCTGTAAATCGAGGAATCGCAATCAACGACGCTTTCCGCGCCGAAGAGACAAAAAAAAACAACACAACACCGAGGATTCGAGAGAGTCACCGCTTTCATTCGTTTCCGTTTTCTTCCGCGTTAACGGCCGCGATATCTACTTAAGGAGTTTACGTGCCAGCAGCATGGGGAATCCTCTAAAGGATGTCGCTTCGTGGAAACTAATTCAGATAAAGATCCTTCTCGCTCCTGGTATCCCGGGCCCTTTTCTTTACTGGACAACGGATATATGTATATAATCATAAAATTACTCCCTCTTCTTCCAAGTCTCCTAACAATTCTGAGGACTTTTTTTCACAATCGCTTTATAAAAGGCACGTATTTTACAGAGTGTAGCAATATAATTCTACTGTCAACGCTAGACGGTGGGTAGTGCTATTGTTATAGTGTTGAATAAATATTTAAATATATATGTATAGCACGAATGTAATAGGTTTTAATGCATCGCCAAGCGAGAGTATCGTATTTCCATTCGCGGGAAAGAGCGAAATGTAGCGGACGCGAGCAGCAAATCGCTTAGCGCATAACGGACACGTCGTCTCGCTAAACGATTTAAGATCGCCCGCGGATCGCTTCGGCTTCGTCGGACTCGGTGCCGTTCGGTCAAGGGATTTGAAGTTGCGCTTTTTCCTCACAGGATATTCGACGAGGCCGCTTTAATCTCCCTCGAGGTCGACTTTCTGCTACACCCACGTTCGTGTCATCGATATATCACACTGCTGCATATATATATATATATATATGTATATATATACCGGACCAGATCTCTTACGGTTGCTTACATAGTACACACGGACGGGCCAGCCATATGCACGAGTGTATATATATATATATATATATACAATGCATGCATGGAGCATGGGTGCTCTGCACACGTCCACCTATACGCTCGTACATATGTAGATACGTGGGGCTTTACGAGCGACGAATTTGGCCGCAGGCCGAAGATTCCGCACTGTTCTCAATTCCGCGCTCTCCTTTTTTGGACCGGCCTGCCTGGATTCCAGTCCTGAACCCCTCTTCTTCTGATCTCTGCAAAATCTTCGGAATCGATCCGCTCCGATATCTATTACTCTCTCTCTCTCTCTCTCTCTCTCTCACTCTCCCCCCCCCCCCCCTCCCCCTCTCTCGACACACGCGTGCGCGCAGACACACTTTATACCTCGAGAAATTAACGCGTGGTGGGACTACGTAATCCTGTCTGTATACGACAGGTCAGCAAACGTGGGAGCTGACACGATTTCACGTCGTTTGTTGGAGAAGAACGAGCTATCACTGAAACTACTGCTGAAAGCTTTCGTTCACTCATAAGAGAGAAAGAGAAAAAAGTCTTAATTAACATCGATCTGTAAATAATGCCGAAGAAATTGCCGAGGATCATTCCATACGCTACATCTTGGCTCTCTTCCAATAGAAGTGACTGAAGCGTGTAAATTCTTGACAAGACGCGCCACCTGTGTTTACCAAGAAATTCTGTTTCGACTTTTGCATAGACCTACGCCTATTCCGGATACGATAAGATGCGATCGAATCAAAGCGCCATTAATAACGACGCACTTACCGATCCCATGGCAGGTGGTAGACCGCATGAAAGTCACGACCTGACATTTACCTGAGCTCTCCGCGTCCGATCGCATACCGACTTACCGATCGTGATGCGATTTTTCCGTTAGCATCACTGGATAACAATCGTTTCAACTGTAGCAGAGCCTCACCTTCCTATCTCGATCGACTGGAAAGAATAAGAGATTTTCATTGAAAATGTTTTGGAAGGAAAAAAAAGAATGTGCTTGAGTGGTGTAAAAGTCTCACGTCGAAACTTGAAATACGTAGAGTTTGGAACAATCGGCCGTTTGTGCTTATAAGGGGAATCTCAATTCACAGGCATCAAAGTCAGAGTCTGAATAAGTTGAGCGTTTAATTTAATTAGGTATACGTTGGCTATAATGTATGCATCCGTCTGCGCGCATACGGCAGACATTCTCAATTGAATGGGCCAAGCAGCTTGAAGGAGAAAGCCGCGATTAGAAAAGAAAACGAAAGGCAAGGATGAGAAGATATTCGAGCGGTCATTCATTCTCTCACAGCAAACTAACTAAGAACAATCGTTTTGTTTCTCAGCTAACGCCCGCGCCTGGGCGTGTACAAGAGCGACGATGACTCTCGTATTCCGGAGCAAATATCTGTAACGGTATAGTATATATATATATATATATATATATAGACCGCGGTGCTCCTCTACTGCTTCGATCTCATGGAGGTGGAGCAACCAACCACCATAATAATGCATATTATCCTCCCATACACTGTAACAAGCAAATGCAATCTTTCTCTTGGCTCTTCCGCAGCCTTCGTTTCTTCCCGCGGTTTTTAGCCTTTTGGCTAGCGTGACACAGCTCGGATGACCCACGTTGATAACGATAGTTCGGGACTCCTATGCGCCAAATTATAACTCTACCATATATACAGCGAGCTTATGCTCTATCGCATATTAGGCGATATATCCTGTGTCATATAAGTCTCGCAGGACGTATATATATATATATACTCCGTACTTAATTTAAATATATGCTATAATAATGTTGCTGATAATAATTAATCCGACGGAAAGATCGCGCTTAATGAGCGATTAACCCTGCTGAGCCTCCACTTGGATCTTACGAAATTATAATAATGGGTATAGCGCTTATGATACGGTTATACTTACATATAATACCTGTGATCAGCGATGTGTAAATTTAACTAACGGGAGTATTCGAGTATTCCGTAATAACTTTAACCCCTGGACGTGCCAGCACGTGCATCGATTTTGAATTATTCCAAGAATCTCATCGCCCGCGCAACACTGTAAATGAAAATGCTGTATTTAATAAACTTTGCGTAGGCCGTGTACCACGATCGTTCCAATATAATTATTCGCTTGCACGAAATACCTTGTAATTAGAGCCTATCTAGTCAGTTTATCGATACCACCAGACTTTATTGAGACTGATCAGTAATAAACGAGCAGCGAAATAGGATATCGCGCTGATGCACTATGGTTTCATTTGTTGACATTAGGATATTGAAATGGTATAAACAATTCGCTAGACGAAGTCGATTGCGCAAATAAGAGGGATCAGCTTGTCCGACTGTGAGATGATGAGTAAGATAGCGGTTATTTATAAAGATCAGGCGGAGCGGGAATAGCAGAGATGGGGATAGTGTACGTGTATGTGTATGTGCATATGTATGTTTTGAAAGAGCTAGAAAAGAGTTAAAAAGGGCGCGGAATCGACATTTGCGTGCGGAAGGATCCAACGGTGCGGCACATGTAACAGATCGTTTGCTCTCGATCTTGCGTAGATTCCGCTGTGATCGCATGGGTTGAGAGTTGGCCTGATGGGGGAGATCTATTTGCCAGAAATGGCAACGCGGGCACGATAATAATGTGGAACGTCTGCGGAGGCCTTTGCGCCGAGCTACAGCTTGACCTTTACGCGTCTTTTCTGCTCCTGAAGAGAACGGGGTCCGGAGTAGAGGGGAAATCTCGCATACCCCAGCCTCCAAACGTGCCACAACGCGCGATCGGGAAAAAGGTAAAAAAAGAAAAAAAAAAGATGCAAACTTTCGTGTTGCCATTCTCGAAATTGTTGCAAAGTCTGAAGAAGAATCGCCGCGATGTAATTGACGGCTATTGTCCCACTTTTTTCAGTACGGGGGCGTAGATAAATAATGGTGATTCACCGCGTCTCTACCTGCGATAATGCCGAGCGACATTTACGATATATTACCCACCTTTCGAAATAGTTTTTCTCGCTATTTTAAGACCATTAGGGCATCGTCGCATTATCAAATACACTCGTACACGTGCACGATTTTACATACTTTCTTGCTAACTTTGAATTACGAGCCTATAAATTTATCTTCTCTACAATGTGTTAAGCAGCTCTTGATAATAATTTCCAATTCCGCAAGATGCATTTTTCATAGGATTTCACAAAATCTGCCGCTTTCAGATATGGTAATTATAGGAATTACGATGGGAGAAAATTATAGCATTGACGGTTTATAATGAGATCTTTCTAGCTAATTCGATAATATATAGGGTGTCCGTATAGTAGAGAATCATCTGGCAGTGTTTATTAATCGGTATCAGTTATTTATATGAATATAAGGATAAATCGTTATTGCGGTATATATTCTATACTAACAGGCAGAGGAGTAATTTAAGGAAAAATGGATACATTAGGTGAAATGCATTAGCCGCGAGGTGGTACGAGGACTTTGAGTGCCGCTCATGCGATATCGTCATCTCGATTATACGCCAGCGTACTCCCGGCAAAATCAGCGCGGGCCCTGTGAATTCTCAAGGTATTACTGGCCTTGAAAGAGTTGCAGCTCGTGTTGCCCCGTAATATCGCGCTGATTACCTTCGGAGAATTCACGCATGCCGAGCATATCACGCGATACAGATCTCTCGGAGGATGTTCGTCGGCCTAAATGATCGGTGAACCCTCGTGGGAAGAGCCTGCGAATTTTAACGCCTCGCCATATATTCCCCTCTGATGCCTCAACTGCAACCTTCTCCCTCCGCGATTAAGGCCAAGAACGCACTCTCTGCAATGTCACGCCACTCCACGCTCTAATGCGTTGATGAGCTAAATTGTTTTTACGGAACTAAACTCGCGCTTTACGCAAGCATTAACAACGCTTAGTTTCGCCTCTTGCAATATTGTCAAATAATGTCCTATATAATACCCATGTGTATTTCTCAAATATGTATATACGTTTATTAATCTAATGATTATTCTACGTTAATGATGGATTCTCTTTTACGTTAAATGCGTACATTGCGAAACAGAGGCTAATTTCTAAGGTACTTTAACCGATATTTAAGGGCAGATGTCCTGAAGAGCTGAGCGAGTAAGAATAGCAAGTTGAAGGAAGTTGAGTTTTGTTCGGGTAATGTTTAATTTGTGTAAATCCGTGCGATGAATCAAAGGTATACCATTAAGACTTGATGATAGAGACGTCCTATTGTCGTCATGGTTGTTAGTCACCGAGACTTCTATACGACACGATGACGACAATTAAGTGACACTGTGCCACCTATAGAACGAAACATATCGGTGCTTGCACACACGCACACTTTTACGCGCACTCTGTGACATCGAGGATGATGATGCTGGTTGATTACGCAAGTAGCAACGTTTCTCTTAGCGGAACACTGCTACAGATGCTCGAAGCATTCAGAATTTATTATCGATTTTAAACACGAACGAGAAATTGAAAGGGCACGTTTTTATCTCACGCATCAGCATACGCGTTTTCGATTGCTCGCCTGGTTAATCTTTCTTCACGCATCTCTTTCGAAACAACTGTTTTATCACAAAAAATTCAATGTATCGTATTAAACTTATGATTTTTATCCTGCAGTAAATTAGTTACTGCCAAAATTGACTTCTATTACATTTGGCAGATTACAAAATTGCCGAAGGTTGAAACCTGTGCGATTAATCTGAAAATTGTTGCCAATCGTAACGTGTCTTAAATTTAATTTGATAATTTAATTACTAGAAGATTATATCGCAGTTTAATGGGGCGCGGGTGAAAGATAAATTGCTAGTGTTTGAATTACGTATTTAAAGCTGCTTATGAATGTCAATTGACGCGTGCCACGTGGCATTTGTGGCTCTCGTGGGATCGCACGAGACACTTTGACGTCGTCTCGACACCCACGCGTAGAACGTGCACGTGCTCACGCACGCGAGATCGTGCGTGCAACGGATGAGTGCGTATGGTAATGACAGGTCAGGAAATACCGGCTTGGCGCCAGCGGAAGCCCCGAGGCATTTGCCACCGAGAATCGCCAAACACCCATCATTATCTCCTTAAATTTCACAAAACTTCTCAAATTCTTCAAATTCTTACCTTATAAACAAAACTATCTTTAATTTTCAACATAACAAGAGGTTTTGATCGATCTCATTGCACAAATGGTGCCGTCTCGAAAGGGGGGGGGGGGGGATTAGGATGGACAAGACTATATTCCTAATCGGTACGACGCACGTCAATTTCGCAATTGCAAACTGCCGACAAGTTGGCAGCGCGTGCGATGTAGGTACTCACGATGTAATCTCGCTTGGTCAAGGATTGCTGCAATTCTCGCTTTGCCGTCTCCAGTATGGATTAAGCTGGTGATAATGACGGTGATGTTGCCAACTGCCGTGGCGATCTCGAGGTATTAAATTACAAGGTAGATCCCTGATAACGGACGATCCATGTAAATCGTGGAATAATCGATTGACTCGAGTTTCAGATTAAACTCGAGCTATGGAAGCGAAAGAACGGTTGCTTGAATTCGACGCGTGAAAATTCACGCCTACGCCCGTCTAATGCTATTCGTGTGGCCGTACGACTGAAATGATCAAGAGTGGCTCATCTTCGTTCAATGTGGAATAAAATAAAAACTTAAAATTTTTTTTTTTACATGACTTTGATTTTGACTTGTAAATTTGAAATTAAAAACACTCCACATTGGAAAAATACATTCTTCTGGGTAGATCAGCATGCTTCAATATTGTTTCATCGATCCCGCGTGTCTACAGGAATTATTCAAATCACACGCCTACAGAATTGTGAAAATATCGCAAGCGTTGCGATCTTGTCGCAAACATGCACGCGGTAGTTCCGGAGTGTTGGTGAAAACATTTTGTTCGGTCTCGCAGGAGAACGGAACACTTGCGTCTTACAATGTTTGCCACTGTTGCTAACTACGGATGAAAGTTAAAAGAGCGAGCGTTGTACAAGGAAGTTCTCTGTTTGCATAATTAATGAAACACCAGTGTCAAATTGTAGCCAATGCCTACGCTTTATTTACTGGTGCTTTCATTGTGACCCGAGGAGAATAGATCAAGTACCATAAAGCTATTATTATATGTAGACTGTCCATATAAATCTGATCGGTATATTCTTCTGATTTGAAATCACTAAGTCACGTTTGATAGAATGCAAATACTGCATTTAAAATAAGTAAGCGGGACTGGCTGAATGTTGAGGTTACAGCAATTTAGTGGAATGCCATGAAAGTGTCCTATTATACGCGAGCTTTGCGAAAAGGGGCGCGTCACAGTAGAAATGTCTTCCTGGGAAGGAGAAAAGGGAGTCAGAGAAGAAGGGCAGAGGTGGGCAATAAAATCGAGTTATTATCCTTATTATCGTCGCTGTTGCGAAAGCGTATAGCTGCGTAGGTTGCGAGTAGACTCATTGTCGTACTATGTGCACCCGCGTTATAGGACATACGATACATTTCGTGTTGCAAGATCGATGTTATACTGCCATTCACGGCATACGAATAAAATATATTGCTGTTGCAGTTGCCACAATCACGGGAAAGCGGGCCTCGTTATACATATACGTGTAATCCTTGTTATTGAGAACTAACTATTACGAGAAATTAAATCTACGACTTGTAAAATCCAATGGATCTGCCTGCTGAAGCCAAATTGCCGGTATAATCGTTTCTTTCCAATAATTATCTCTTTCAGTCGAGGATCAGCAATGCGGGAGGAAAAAGTGAGAAGCGTGGTAAGATAAATAAAGGCTATAGATAATTTGTTAGGCGCGCCATTACGCAGCGACTTAGTTTGCAGAAAAACAAAGAGACTGGAGTGCATAGCTAATCAATCTGTTACGCTGAAGAGCCAAGTAAGGGGGGTCCAAGCATGGATGGTGCTTTAACGTGCACGTGGTTCAAATTATTCGAATCGCGCAATTGCTGGAACGACTTGCATTTACTTCGCCTGGAAAAACAGTCACAGGGGTATGTATACTATGTATATATGTACATATTGTATATCTATATAGCTAAATGTTAAAGTCGAGCGAATCCTGCGAAGAAAACGCGGAAGTTGATGAACTCGAACGACACTTGTCTTGGAATATTCAGAATAATAATAACGTAAGTAGGTTCTAGTGCATTAATGATGTTTTTTCTTCCTTTCTTCTTGCCCCTTTTCCCTCATCCTTTTCTTTCGTTGGCTAAACACGTTCTATGCGCTTGTGAGTAGCGTCGTTCCACAGGAACTACCGAGGTGCAGTCAGGTGAAGCTGCTTAATAATATCTCGACATTGTGGACACAAGTAATGGGAGATCCTTTGCGCTCCAGTGGCTCCAAGTCTCCGCATTTCTGCTTTCGAGTCTCTCGCTATGTCTCTTTGCTCTTCCGCGATCCTATCTATCCTCACATTCATGTATATACTGGGTAACCAGAAAAAAACAGAAAAACAGAATATAATATATCAGGAGCATTTGGAATCTTTTTATTAATATATGGACCTTTAGTTTTTTGTTAAAATTATTGTGTATTTTACAACGTTCCATTAAATGTTAAATAATGATGGTCGTGTAATAATTTTTTTCAAGATACCGAATTGCTCCAATATTTGTAAATTGCATATACCATTGTTTATTCCTTTGCTTACACTAATTTTATCGGCAACCAATTTTTCTTTTTCACATAGAAAAAATGAACGAATATTGCATGCTTAATAAACCTTATACTCATAGAAAATCAGCAGAATCCATTACAAAGTATCAACGAAATAGTATAGAGTATCGATGATTTAACGAGTAAAATGAACGAATTGGATTTGATTTATAGCTGTTAAGATGAACGGAGGTGGAGATTATCGTGGATACTGAGAAGAAGAGAAAGGGGGAAAGCCGAGTCCGCGATGATACCGCTAAAAGAGAAACATCAAAGTGGCTTGCTCTGATTAATTTGATCAAGCTACAAATACATTAATTCGATGTTTGCCCATTTAAATCTGCTGGATGGACTGGCGACGCGTCGACGCCTTACAAGGTCATGCGTGGGTGAAACACGGCGGACCTCGTTACTTTGTCAGAGCGTACATATTCTTGGCTCCTGATGCTCGCTAAAAGGTTCGCGCAAACATCAAACTTTGCTGAAGCGTGGGCAGTCTTTGAACTAGAACTAGAGAAGGAGAATTCTAAAGGAGTTAAATGGATATTCAACTAAATTCTCGTATTTTTGTAATTTTAAAGGATATATTATCTGGAATTTGAAGAATTTATCGATATTCCATTAATATAGACGATATTCACCTGAATGCAATAGAGTAATGCGATAAGCATCGAGTACGGTAAGCAATTGTGGAATAATTTCAATTGAATTTATCCATAGGATGACCGAAGAACTAGTATTGGTAATGCCTGCGCGCAATCTGAAGAAAATCAAGCCAACGGAAAATTTGAACATGCAATTATGTGGTTGGTTCATCTGTATAATTTAGATCCGTAATTGCATTTTACAGCTTCATTATAACTTTGACTGTACGATCTAAACAGTACGGATGTTTGAGAGCTTAATTCGCTTCAGCCTTTATATTGAAGTTAGAACGAGTTTCTTCTTCTGTCTCGCATTCGAGATATCGATTACTCACCAGTCAATAATATCGGTCACGTGTACGTAGTTTGAAAGTAAAACATGTTGTTTTCCATCCACTGCAATTATTGGCGATTAACGCAAATTCTGCGAAATCCCATCAGTCTGATCGAAAAGTTTGTTGATTGCTATCGTTGAGCTTTTATAAGATATGTTTATCATTGCCGATATAGTTGAATAGAGTTCAAAAAAATATGTGCATTGTTTTAATTTATTTCTTTTAATAAGGTGGTAAAAGGCATCAATGGTCGCCGGGCTTTCTCCAGACTCTAAAGTTTCAAAGCGGATATAATCCAATATAGACCACTCCCTGTTTGCAAGCCCAGTATACAAAACCTGCAGCATGTGTTCGCTCAATTAAAATTCTAATAACGCGATAAAAATAATTCATATTGAAAAATCATACATTTCCGCATTTTCCTATTGCAACAACACTTTTAATCGTTTGAATCTTTCAAGGAACATCACAGCCTCTCGTAGAGAACATGATTTGCATGTTATACAATCATGACTGACTTATCTCCTTCTCCATGTTGGTATCGCGAATAGCATTCTGCTGCACGAAAGTTCACTCGAATAATAGCGTCTTTACCATGGGCATATTCTATCCGAGAACACAAGCATTTTAACTAATCGACCATTACACCAGCAGCTATTACGGAGCGTCGAAGTTTCTGCCATGGAACCTCGTAATTTGTGCGAGCATCCAAACTGTTCAAATTGTAAGTGAAGAACTTCGCACTCTGTCAGTTTCTCTCGCACGATATCTAACACGTAAACACGTTGGCAGACTGTAAATTATTTTCATTCCAAGAAGAGTTTTCCCACTCACTATTTCCATTAATAAATAATTATATCATAATTACTCGTGAGTTTGAACCAATTTTGCCAGGAAAAAAATAACTGTCGTTAAGAAGATATGAGTGGCAATTATGTACGAATCAATGGGAAAAAAACTTTAAAAGCTTATAAAAGTCAATAGGAAGATAGTGGTATAGGAAGGAAAATTAGCCAATGAGTCAAAGGGCAGTGGCAAGAACTTTCGAGCGATCGAATGCGATTAAATCGGAATTTGAAATTAGGTGATGCTCATTAGCGTGTAAGAACGTAGGTTTCTAATCACCCTGGGTTGTCGAAGGTGCTAGAATTATAAGTCGAGTTCTTTTAAATGCCGCAATGAGACACGTATTCAATGAGGAAACGAGTCAATCAGGCTAAGGAGTCGTTACGAGCATTTCGTCGAGTTGGCCTGGGTTTCCTTTCCTAGTGGATCGAGGTAAGGGGGAAGGGGGATTCTGCTCGGTAAATGTGACCGGTAAAGGCCTTTCCGTTTCCCTTAGACTCATGACACTTGATACGTCTTGATGCGCCATCAGGTAATTAGCCGCTCGACACGCGCTCATTTACACCCGCCGCATACGTGAATGACACGACTAATTTATTGCTGCACCGAGACACGAAGCGTGCTCACACCGTTTACACAGAGCACACACTCACTGTAGCTACGCCTGTCAAGCTGCGAACGAAACAATTTCTCTTCCAATGCATTTCGTGTGTACAGAATCATAACCGATGAACATTTACCTCGTCAGGAAACGAAGCAATATTCTTTCAAGACATCATTTTTAATACTGCTGATTCTATCATTAGGTAATGAATTTCTTTGCATCAAATAATACCGTGTATTAGAGTTAAACGATTACTACTGTTATCCCAAGTCATGCAAAATTTTACTCGTGAAACTATAAAAAGAGTAGCATATTACCTGCATACTACTCTGCTTATACGATGGTGCCAAAAATATTTCGATAAATGATGAACTATTATCGGAAAATTCCAGAAACAGGATTTTAAATGCAATTGGCACAATGATAACCGTAATAACCGGCTAAAGTTTTCACGATGATGTCGGTAAATGTTCCAGAGGATACGGGGAGTAAAATAATATTGTCGTGACAAACTTGCGGTGAAGAAAAGCGGTACCGATTTCTGTGAATTATTTGAAAAGGCAATTCAAGATGATTCGCGTAATTTCTGAAATCACTGTGCTGGTGCAACTGCATGGTACTAGATCAATTGTCCGCTATAGCTCGCTATAATACAATTAATAATAATTGAGGTCCATCTAACGCAATTGTAGCAAAAGTATGATCAGTTGCATATATATATATATATATATAATAAGATGGATGGAAAGAATATTTGGGATTGCATGTGGCAATAATGTATAAAATAAGCTAAACGATTGCCGAGGACATCGCGGGACGTGGAGAGGTCGAGAAGGAAAGGCCTAAATGCGGTGGAGGGATCGAAAACTAATATCGGCTGGAGGACGGCAGGCCGCAATTGCGGTCGCGAACCACGGGAGTGACTACCGTCGGTGGCCAATCTGCCTGTAGAACTTTCGTCCTTCTCCAATTGAGAAACATGAAGTATAACAAGCGGAGGATCGAGTCCAATAATTTCGCAAGGCTGAGGACTAATTTTGAATGCCATTAGTTAGCAAACGCCGCGCTGGAATAGGCCGTTGTGGATTGTTATTTCGCTCTTTCGCTTTACTCCCACAGTACTCCCACAGGCACGTTCCTCTCTTCTCTCTTTTTGTACCTCCGCGGACCCTCTCAATTCTTTCTCGCAGGATCCACCTCTCTTTGTTCGTGATTCTTGCGCTCGCACCCTGCTACCGTATTATGAGCGACTCTGAACACCAACGCATTATACAGCTGGTGTGTACTTTTTCCTCTGCCTGGCAGTTGAGAGAGAGAGAGAGAGAGAGAGAGAGAGAGAGAGAGAGAGAGAGAGCGAAAGAGAGAAAAAGGCGGGAGGGAAGGAGGCTGATTGTGATCCTCCCCCCTATCCGGCGCCACGTTTCTGTTTGAAGCCACGATTCGTCCACCGCAAATAGAAACGCGACCGTACTTCGAATTCCTACAACCGCGTGCGACGGAATACAACACACGTCTATCGAGCATTATTCAGTAAACGTCTGGTACGCTCGGTATTGGGTCAACGGGCGTAAACTTTAGATTCTCTTTGTTCCAGGCAAGTCTATTGGATCTCGTGCAGCTGGAATCAACAAATATATATATATATATATAAATGTAATATAGTGTCTTTCTTTTCGTGCGTGGGCTGCGGTGATTCTCCGACCTCCGTGTGAATCTCAACCCTGCAAATTGACTTTTGCGCTCCGCTCGAGCACGATCCGGGATTTGGGAGAAAAATATGAAAATGGGAAGTAGAATTACGCGGGTTGGGATATACTGCAGAGGTGTATGCTTGCAAGGGCGATTGCCATTAGGCGAAGATATCGAAGGTACGTACCGCGTGGATATCGGACGCTCACGGTCCGTGGTCGCTCACGTAGTGGCTTTGATGTGCACCGCGCCGTCAGTGCATTGTGGATGCATTATAATGCATACCCACCGAGAGTCTCTGACTGAATGTGTGTATGTGTGTTGGCATTACGCCGCTTGGCTCGTCCGTGCACGGCCGAGGCTCGATAATCAAAAGTGCCTGGCAACCTGCTCGAGCTCGCGAGTACGCCAGGCCAAGATTATATATATATGAATAGAAAGGCGCCGGTGATACGTGATGGGTGTGTGCAATTGAAAATCATATTACGTAAAAGATGCGGCAACAACGAGCTAGTGAAAATTTGCCGTTTCTTTGCGACCGACTCTCGACCTCTTCGACCCTAACGCCACTCACCCACCGACCCGTCGCATCACCCCAGAACGCGCGTCATATCCTTGCGTGAACCTGTAGGTGGCTGCTCTAACGGTACACTGATATACACCGTAGAAAACTTTTATTCGAGGACCATTTTGATGGAAAACGACGTCTCGTTAATGCTGCGGACCCTCCATGTGGAGGATCCCTCCACGCTATTCTCCAACGGTACTAAGTCGGTTATCATCGCGCGAACGATGCTCCCAACGAAACCTTTCCTTTATATGCTTCAACACATGGAATCGACTAACGATTTGAAAAACAAATAATTCCCATCGACGATTTATCCCACAATTTTCTCCTTCCGAATAAAAAACTTGAGGCACCGCGAAACCAAATGACTCGAGCATTAAACGTCCATAGGGAATTATATAGGAGAAAATTAAATATATATTTGTATATTATTAAATATTTATTCGCGTGTTAATTAACAGTGTTAGAAATAGCTTAATTCATGGACATGACATAGGCTACTTACAAATTTAATCCAAATAAATATTATACTTTCCTTTAAAGATAAAATGAGCTACCGACGCGATAGTAAAGATCGAAATGTTCATAAAACAGCCGAGTGGGTGGACAGCAATGGAAGAAAATTCCTAGTGATAGAATTGCGAGTAATCACCATAGCCATGTACTGTGACCCAAAATTACAAACTAAGTAAATTATTTAGAGCATAATGAAGGTATTACACACTCACTTAATTCATGTCACTCTTGATGTTTTTATCGGGAAAAATATACGTATATTCTTACGACAAAAATATTTACATGAAAAATTGTGTACACACAAATATTACAATCCCCAAGGCCAACTGTAAAAAGGGAGTGGAGGGAAAATCGCCCAATTTTATATCAGACCGAAGCCCAACGTCTTATCCCAAAGATAATGTAGGCTTGTGCAAAAAAGCGATTATGTTTTTTGCCGCTATGAGGAGATTAAAAACGGAAGGGGATTCGTTGGTGTTTACGTGCGATAGTGGTAGGAACAGTGGCGCCTGGTAGCAGCTACCGGATACTGCAGGATCTTGCCAAGGGTGTGGGTAATATCATTCCGTATAGGATGAATGAGGAGAAGGAGGGGGGGGGGCGAGGATAGCGAGCCTATATACCGAGGACGATCCCTCGGGCACGGCCTCGCACAAATTACAGAGCAGCCGGTAGAAACGCGGATTGAGCGTAGCGCGGAAGCTCCTTTCTATACCCACCTCCACCCAAACTTTTCCTTTTTCAACCTTTTCGCTATTCCCCCCCCCCCCCCCCCCCCTCCATGGCAATGATTCGCCCTTCGATCTGAGAAAAGAAATTAATGCATTATCCGGGCAAATTCTATACTCATACTCGAAGCCTCGCATCCATCCACATCAATACTTAGTAATTTTCTGAAATCCTCCAATTATACGTTTTGTTTATATACTCTTATTTCGCACGCTGTAATTTTTGCTCGTCTGTATAAACAAAGATCAATCTATAATATAGGATCGATGTTAATCGTATAGCCAATTCTAAAAATGTTCAATAGTGGAGAGAAATTTAAGAAAAAAATTCATGCATAAATTGTTAATCATACTATTTGTTTATTAATCGATTAGAGAGTACGAATGATTTTTCATTTCAAGTCGTTATATTAATCAACAGCTTGGCAAATACGACACTCTCTCGAAATAAAGAATTTTAAAGGATATTCTTTTAAATTTCATTATTTTTGTTGTTATTGTAATTGTTAAGTTTGCACTCTATTAATCTTGAATACGGTATTTGTAGAACTGAGCGCCACCGTTTGTCTATTGTTACGTCAGGTAGCAAAAGGCATACGAATCGAGTGTAGTAACGTCTTGTCAAGTTGGAACGTAACCGCATGCGTGTTTCGTCCTTATCGAAAGTGAAGATTCCAGTTGGAAAAGACGCGGAAGCCTTTGGAGAATTTGCCTTTCGCGCGCTAGTGTGATATTTCTATCGACGACAAGACGGCCAACGCTTATAGCAACGGACGTGTTAACAATCTTCACCTCGCAGTTCAGCGATTGATGTCCATAGAAAACAGGATTTATTAATCCCAGCGATTATCGATGGCGCCGATGATCGCTCTGCCGATGCCTCCAGTTGCATCATTCTTTTCATGCTCATTATCATTCAGTCACTCTAGTCACGCGTTACTCAACTTTTTACTAAAATATCACAGGATATCGGTATCATTTTTGTCTTTTTCATAATTTAATGAAAACACACCAGGGCGAAATTGCAATTTATTCAGATAACTTCCGATGAGATTTATATAGTAAGATCCACGTAATAAAAGTATACTAAATGCTCTATTTTTTGTGATACTTTAGCAGCTGACCAATTTGATCGAACAGAGGCGTCGCTTTGTCGTATCTACGTCATGATCTCTTTTCTATTTTACTCTCTACATCCATTTTTCTTCTTCTCTGACCAGCCAGCGTTCCACTGTGACTGATCGGTGCAATTAGTCCAGCCGTCGATCTTTAAAGCGAATGATAATAATCCATCAAGCTAGGCTAGATGATCCAAAATTTGCCCCGTGTGTTGTACCTGTCGGTGATATTATTAGTTACTCAATAATAAACGACCCAATTCTTAAAATACAGCCATGATTAATTTTATCTATCCACTCTAAACACTCGTAACACTCTCTAATATTTCTTACGTGGAAAGAGAAATTTGCTTTTCCAGCTAGACAGATAATCACAGAAAGCACCATAGGCTCGAAATTAGAATCACCTCGAAATTTAATTTTCAAGCTGACGAATCGTTTGGGATTTGACGCTAATGATTGATCATTGTTGCGCAAGTAGGTTAACTAACGAAGTTTCACTCGAGTAAATGTATTGTAATAGCCAAAACTAATTGACAACGGTCAAAAACTATCGGAGCTGTTGCTCCAACAGAGGAAGAAAGGTCAACTGATATGACGTAGCATCGATAGATATCTAACGGCGTCAATGTATGTGGATGTACAGTCTAATGACATATATTTTGGATCGTTTAATAATTTGCGCTAAATCAAACCTATCAAAAATCGATTATATAAGCAAAGATTATAGTTGCAGTAAACGTATAGTTCTTAATTAATAAAAGGTAAAAACCTTGCAAGTCTTTTAATCAACGCACTTGCCAGGATGGAGCGATAGTCCAAAGAAAGCATAAAATTTGAATCTGTAGAAATTTATTGAATATATTATATGATTTTTCTTCATCTGTTCTTAATTTGCACAGATTTGAGTCAGTATTGCACACAAATAAGCTGATAAACTATATACTATACAGCATTAGTCAAGAACCTTTTAAAAGTTGTAGGACACTCTATTGAAAATGTTCAATTTCGCGTGACCATAAGATACAATCTTATAATCTTTTTATTCTATTTTCGTGATAAGACTATTCGTTAAAAAAAATTTAATTTAATCATATAAAAAATAAATTATTGTAAAAATGAAATAAATCGCCACAGATCAGAAATGGTCCACGGACCACGTTTCCGATCACTCCAGTGTGCAATATACATACACGTATACAGTTTAGATAAGAGAGTACATTAATTTATCGAGTACTTTTCGCATTGGACGTTCGAAGGAAGAGGGGGTAGAGCGTATAGTACAGCGGTGGAGAGTTTTGCGCGTGTCCGCGATGAGCCGTTTGCGCAATATTATAGGTGAGCCGTTCCTTTCATCGATCCCCGCTAACCCACGACGAGCTCCGCGGTTGAGAAAGATTACAGGAATCGAGATGTCGATGCGTGGATTGCTTTATTAAATTTTGCGCAATTCAAACGATTTTCCAGCGACTGGGAGCAATCGAGCAATAAATCACTTGGTACAGTGACAACGGCTTTATAGTTCCGCCATCTCTAACCTCTCTTCAAACTCGCGCGTCCCTCTTTTTACTCTCCCTCTCTCCCTCTCTATCAACATTCTTTTTCCCTCTGAACAGGGCACGCGGTCAGTTCTGATCTTCTTTGCTTGCGTAAATCCATTCCAACTCAACTGCAATTAAGTGACCAATCAATATAATAGAACGTACATTACGAGAGAGAGAATAGCTTCTTTATTACCATTTTATATCTTCGAAGAATTTTCCTGTCACAAACTATCAACTTTTACTCATCTGATAACCAAATTCATTTTGAACCATTTTTATTACCGCATTTATGTGAGAGTAGCCATTTGCCAACCTCCAGCTTCTTCTCTCTCTCAAGAAAGAAATAAAAGTTAATCTGATACAGCTAATTCTTAAGGAATGTGATTTATCAAAGAGTGAAGTTTTATTGACAGATAAAGGCTTTTAAATATCTTATATATTCATTGAAACTTAACGTTTACCTATATGAATAGAATCTAATATAACGGCTAAGATTAAAGATCATTATTTTACCTGCACACTGATTACAAATGTATTTCAGTACCCAATTTCCCGTCCGATCTTGCGCGTGGACTAAATATATACATTTGCTGAGAAAATATTCATTAATCAAAGCTAGTGTTCTGTAACTCGCATAAGTTACGTTATACGCTCGACAAAAACTCAGCTCCACTTCAATAAAGCTTGATAATTAAGCGTCGTAAAAACATATATTCATGAATCATCTTGGTTCGTCATTTTAACGTCATTATTGATTGTCATAAAATAATGTGGTCTCGATATTATATATATAATACATATAAAATAGAAAACGCGCGGTTGTAGAAAAAAATCTTTGCGAAAAGCAATACAATAAAATCCAAATCGAAGCCTATTAATTATTATAGAATGCTAAATGAACACAAAGGAATAAAGTTACACTACAATAAAAATAATGACTGTGATGTTTAGTCGATTTAAATAAACGACAGAAATAGTGTGAAAAAATGTTTGAGCTTATCGAGGCAAGCTTGACAGGTATCGAAGATCCGTCAGAATTCATGAAAGCTCGCTGAAGGTTCTTGTGATGGGGGTGCATGAATACCGGTGTAATATACTTTTCTCTGTAGCGATGGTCTGAGAGATCGCGGGGTGGAATGATTGATAATCGATCGTGCCGAACTGGCTAGAAGTATCTGCCGTGCCCAACGAAGATGAATTTGTTTTGCGCTCGGACCTAATTGTGCACAGTCAGTGGTCGTCAGGGTGGATTCGACGTGAGTCTGAGGGTTATACTCGCCCACGAGCGAACGAGGAAGAATTAAGAAGGGAAAGAATATATAAAGCAAAAGATATCATTCTCCAGGAAAAACCGATATACACAGATTTTTCATTAAACAATGTGAATTTTAAACTATAAAAGTATATATATACGCTTGACGTACGTTATTCAATGATACTTTTGCCACCTTATACAACTATATAGAATCAACATTTACGAGCAAGACGCGATATCCGTGCGAAGATATTCTGCACCTCCGTTATAGCATGCTCCGATGCCGAAAGTCTTCCACGAGCAACAGCACGCCCAGAGTTAATGTTCTGGTGCAAATATATAGCCGTTAAAGCTTGGCTTTTGCTAAAATTAATTATGTAACGCATTTCCGCCGATGCGGTGCCGTTAAGCGTGATCGAGAACCCCGTGCAGTGAAAATGAAGCGAGCGTGCGAGACTTCAGGCCCGGCGCGATAACGATTTATCGGTCGACAAGTATACAGTCCTCGCTGTGGAGCGTGTCTTCTTCTTCTTTCTATCGCTCGTACATAGTATATACATATATATATATATATATATATATATGTACATTACTCGATAACGGTCAACATGCAGACGTATGAATAACGTATATACGTGATTAATTATCGTCATAGATATTACACCGATTATTTATTAATTTTTGATATCACTACTCTGGCCTAGTCGCGTTAATTAGGATAGACTCATAACGAGCTCTTCTTTGCGTTTTCAAACTCGCTGTTATAGTCACACGAGTTCTGTCCAACTGCTGCATGTTATAGCATCTCGCGTGATGCTGGATAAATAACTCAAGAGACTCCAAGTGCCTTGAAAATAACTGTATTGTCTTTTACAGCTCCCCAGACTCCTTCTAACAATCCTTATGCGGCTATCGGTAATTAAAACCGTAATTAGGAGTATAACTAACGTCGCTCGTAATTATTGCTCAAAAAATTTTCCCCTTAACCTCTGTGCGACCCCATTTCATGGATCGGTATAGGATAGGGTCGTTCGGCTTATCTCATTAATCGGATGATAAATTACTATAGGACCGATAACGAGTAGCCGTTGCCGCAAGGACACTTTGTAGTCTACGACACACAAAATACGATGTGATCGATAGTGAAGTTGCCGATCAGTACCAGTCTACGCACTTTGATCGATAGTCCAGCGAATTGTTTCTAACGATTTACCGTCTGTCACTGGCCAGAATCACCTTACCAATACTCCAACGCACGTGTGTGGGTTAATGTTTCTGCTGCTCTGTTTTTCCCCTGCTGGTAATCGAACGTCGAGGCCAAACGAATTTTTCTACTTCCTGGCTCTCTCGTTAATCGTTCAGACGATTTAACGAACTTGATAATCGGGAACAGAGGCGTTACTCTCTATGACGAAGCATTCGAGAATTAATCGACAGCTGATTCTAACCATCAAATTTTCACGCGAGGATATAACAGTATACTAATGACTCTACGAATATCGAGGCTATATAGCTTCTATCTTGACAGCTAACTCTTGAAGTTTATATTAACCTTTGATCTGAGAAAATTTCGAGAAAAAGGCGTTGCTACGATGGGCACTAAAAATCTAACACTTGACACTTTTTAAACAGATATAGAACTTGTTGAATTTATTTCTAATTCTACATTGTTAAACAAAATATTCTATTCAAATGAATCTGCTTTGAATATCACATTGATAATATTTTACTTATTTTTAACAAAGATTCCACAGTGCCAAATTAATTTTAATTCATTTTAATTAGATTTGATTTGATTCAAATAATTACATATTTCATTTTAAACATCCAAAGCAAGATTTATTTATATCGACTAGTATTTTCTCTCCATGTAATCTGAACAGACTGAAAATTTTCAAATTTCTCAATAAGTACTTAGAAATTCGGATGTTGTAATAATAAAGATCGTATTTTATTGTAACAATTAAATAAAAAGAAAAGTCACTCGATCGCTTTTCTATAATTTTAGGAGATATTCAAGTTGTCGCGGATGTTTGGTGAAAACTTAAACTATAGCTCACACGTGTGAAGCTGCTTACGAGGATACACGGAGATTCTCGTTTCGACGGCTGATTAGTTTATGGTGATAAGATTTCACCTATACGAGGGAGGCTAATCCCATTTATGAGCGTCGTAGCACGATGCTTGCGATGGTGTTTCGCGGAAAACCTGCAATACCGATACGCCGGCTGATGTGTAACGAAGGTGCCAAGTATGTTCGTGAGAGCCGTCATAAAGCGCGTATTCTTAGTGTCAAAAAGTCAATCTACCATGGAGATTTCTTTTTTCATCGGATAATAAACATCGATCATTCTTGCGAACCGTAAAATCTTAATGAAAGTCTGTACTCGAGCATGCCACTCGTCTCCGCATAGAGTAGTCGGAAAACGAATAGAATCGGTAAACGATCTTTGTGTGATTCCGGTTGTTCATAGATATAGCGAAATTGAGGAAATTAGTGGCTGTTGTTCGTTGTTGAAGTTGAAGCGAGATAATTCGCCCGAGGCGAGGCTGAGTCCGTTTCGCGGTAAAATAAATCAGCGGGGGCTGCGGGTGTGTGAAAAATAGCCGTGTAGCGTTCTAGTGGATATATTCGCGTCGCGAAGGGCGAACGTAGCGATCCTAACAAATTGGTCTCGAAGCAAATGGGCCCCACGATGCCGATTTATTATTATCTATTTACGATGCACCTTAAATCACGCCTGGCCGGGGCCTTTGGCACCTTGGCGAAATCGAAAGGAAGCAAGCAGAATGAACGAAAAGTAATATCCGGGACTTGTTATTAGTCATTTAGCAATCTGACATACGTCCCTATGATCGTGTGTTCTAATAAAATGAAACCTATATATGGAAATTAAATTACGAACGCATAGACACCGAATGTGCGTTGTCGGACCAATCGCCAACATTTAAGATACCATCTTGCTTTCCAGCTTTCCCTTTTATGTCTTTCCGTGCTCGTTGTCGCTAATAGGAAGTGGTACCAGTGAGATTTGCATATTTAAAAAAGCTTCTCTGAATTAATAAACAAAAGTAAAAAGCCAATGGCACATATTTTCATCTTGGAAGCATGGCATTTTATGCATGCATATGGCGAAAGCCAGTAAATCATGCATAGACCATACAGCCTATAGCAGCTTCCATTGGACTTTGATTTTTACGTAGGTCGATCCTGATTCGAAAATTCGATAAATGGAAAAATTGCTCGACATCATCATAAACTTAGGACTATATCAACAGGCATTTCGTTATAACTTCGTAAGCCGACGATAAATCAAAACCAATTTGAAAGCACGAAATGGCTGAGAATGTTTGACAGAACCGACCGTATATCTGCAGGGATGAGAAATCCCTTGCAGCCATCAATGCTGAGAGACGCTCGAAATTTAAGGCAGAGGAGCGATCGCAGAAGGGCAGCTCTCAGGTGGTTGGAAAGGGTCCTGGTGCAGTACCTATCAGTGACGTATTGACAGACGTGAATAAATGACAGCGCGCAGGTCGGGGGTATTGGCCCTCGACCAAGCAAAAAAAGCAAAGAAAACCTTTCAGCCGCTAACTGAAATGGATCCATACTCAGACCCCTTATTCCTCTCCCTCCCTCTTGATCTCTCGAGGGCCCTTTGCACCATTATCATATTATGCTCGTTTGTAACTACAAATTGAGTTACCCCCACGTGAACCCAGTTTCTTCCTCCGGGACAACTGATTGTGAGATATAACCGGGCACTGTCAGTTCGATGAACGATATCGTGCAATCGATATTTTGCCGCATGCATCCTCGGAAGGTGGAGCTTAATACGCTAGCCCACGGGTGGTCACTTTTCGGTATATGTAACCTTTAATTCTGCTAGGTCAAAGGGTAAATCCTCGATGCAGCGACAACCAGCAGTCAAAATGATCCCTCGCATCGAGCAAAACGAGAGTGTTAGCTCTGGCAGGTTGCAACATACCTTGTATACATTATCGCTCGCGAGTTTCTTCAACATATTTGTCCTACCCACGAGAATTTATGACCCCTTGCCTTAGCTTAATCCATTACGCACTGACACATGAGCGCAATAAACACATAAGATTTTCTCGTTGCACGCCAAACCTTTGCTAAGATGCTCATTTTGCAAATAGCGATGAAATTCGTAGTGTTGTTCAAAGATGACACACATCACTATAGCTCTTAAGCGAGAAATGTTTTGACTGGAGAAGAGGAAGTGAGATTATGAAAAACCTTGCCATACGCGTAGCTTTGTAATTCCGCACCTCGTTGCGCTGGATGACTAATCCTTCATTTCAAGAGACAACCGTGAAGAAACTGTTACACATTGTCCCTTGTTCACTAGCTATGTTGCGTGGGCGAAATCAGCCGTTATACTTATACACCCGGCGGCCCAGGAAGTCTCATTAAGCAAATGCCAAAACAATCTCTGGGAGGATACCATTGAAAAATGAACCACGATAAATTTAAAGGAATTCCCATAGTCCTCGAATTTACTCTCCAACATTCTTTCTAGCCTTATAGCAAACCACCCGCGCTTTCTGTTTTTCGAGAAGACAAAATTTTAAAAGAAAAACAATCTCAAGTCCCAACAGCCTGGGTGGTCACTGGAGGCTTTCAAATAAACCTACATCATAACACTGAACAGTTTGCCACAGTTTATTGCTACCTTACCTTACCTTACGAAGGTTAAGAAGTGCTAATATCGTGGGATCTGAAAAATTACCTACTGATACGTGTCGAGGATGAGGTCTATCCTCTTAGAACACTTTAAAATCCACTCTTTTGTCCATCATAAAAACTAAAAGGAACGAAAATAGTTGTAGTACCTTACAGAATCTACTTCCCTTACCTACGAGAAAAGGGTACCCAAATTTTTATGCTTAACAGATGTGAGACATTGTCATTAAAATCAACAATTGACCTATACTGTATAGAAGTAACATTTCAAAAAACATTCGACACTGATATAATTACACACACTATACCAATAATAGAAACATCTTATTATATATATAGTAATAGAAAAGAAACAATGAGGTAAGATCTATGGACAGACATATGAAAAATAATTTCCCATTAGCAATAAATTATTTTTGGAGAAATGAATCGCGGAAGAAGAATTCACAAGGAGGATGGAAGAAAGGGCGATGGCGACACTTCAATGGTGGCGTGTGTATTATGGCGTATTAGTTAAAGGCGTGGGGCAGGAGGTGGAGGAATGGGAGAGCTTATAACGTAGGTAAATGATCGTTTGTCCTCCCACCTCTTGATTGTCGTCGGAAGTTGCATCCTCCGTTGCGCGTTAAGGCGAGACGAGGTCGGAGGTGGCTGCCCTCGTCTCTTGAGTAATTGGAACACAACCTCTGTCAACCCCCACTGACCCTAAATGGTCAGCGGAAACGATTGCGAGGAAGCTCCACGGCTGCGTTTCTTTGCCAACCGACGACTATTACCACCACCACCTTGCACGCAGGCGATGCAGATGCTCGCATGAAATACGTAGCAGACGCATGCACACTCGGTGGCTCCCGTTCGCGCTTTATTGTCCTCCCACGAAGATTTATGCTAATCCGATTCGACCGCACCACGCCGTTCCTTCCAAGAGCATGTCGGATATTTAAAGGAGTATCCCGGCCAGGATATTGCGAATAATTTGTCCATCCTCCTCCTTCAACCCAGCCTCTATTTCCACTTTCACTATACGTTAATGCGAATTTAGATTCGAGATCCTATATAGCTCATCCTACCATACACATATTGCTCGAATCAGTCAAATGGCCGTGTAAACAATTTATTGTTTGATTTATTTTTGTATAGCCTATTTTTTACGTGCAAATATAGAGGAAGGTGGCCTAAGGTGGATCAAGTTGACGGATCAAGAAAACTGTGACTTTAATTGATAATGAAACATTCATGATACAATTAATTAGGGTAATTATCCAACTTATATAAAGTAACAAAACTTGCATCTTAATGTTATGCGATAAATAATAAAATATTTTTGACCCGTTTCGCCCCATAGACAAGTCTAAAGCGGGTCAGACTTTTAGATAAAGTGGATCAATGCTATATATAATAAACTCTAAAATTCATTTAGACTGTACAAATGTCATCAACGACAGAAAAAGAAACATGAATAAGAAATCTGACAATTTGATCGTATTTTATAGCTTTTCTAATACATTTTACAATAACTACTAGCATTTAACATCAATTATATTAATGAATGAAGTTTCTAAATTAAACCTCATTCTTGACAAAAAATAAATAAGATTCCACTACCGGTGTTACTAGTACAATCCCTGTTATTTTTTATTTTTATATATTCCTTAATTTACATCATCTTCGAAATTTTTATCAGCGTTAGCAAAAATAACTTAATTGATTGTGTGTGTTGAAACTTTGATATAATCCGTCTTCCCTAATGAAATGCCAATAATTTAAACTCTAATATACATTGGACTAAGATAGCTAAATGAAAATACATATTGACAAAAGTTGTTAAAATAACAGTATATATAAGAACAATGAATCGGTTTAGACGGGGTACCCGCTTAGGGCGCATCTCCTATTACTAATAATGATTAGACAAGAGTATACGATGTTTTCAGTGAGAATTTTTAATTTTTGTTTGCTGCTCGATTAATTAATTTTTGACGCCTCTCGTCGATTCTGCAATTAAGAGATCGGTAACGTAAAGCTATGCACGATGTGGATTACTTACAAGCTAGAGAAGGTGGTAATCGCGCCGAGTATATAGTCGCGAAGTGAAAACTTACGAGCTAGTTCTCGCCTTATCGCCGTTACTCGACGCCCGCGCACCACAGATACGATCGCCGCCGATACCGATCGACCTGCTGTACACGCAGTACAGTACGCCTGCGTATCGCCACGACCCAAGTCCGCTGTTTTCAACCCAACGAGAACCTACCAGCCCCCATAAGACACGTGTCGAACCACTCCTGAATTGCAAATAACCACCAACTCGACCTACAATTAATTCGCGGAATCGAATGTCTCGTAATTGGTTCAATACATGGATTGTGTAGAGTTGATTTCCGGTTGAATTGATATCGAACTTTTAAACCTTTTTCTACAATTTTACAAATAGCTAAGATTCAAAAAATTAAATAATTACATAAATTTCCTGTCAAAATTATTAGTTACAGAATATCGATAAAAATAGTAAAGTATAGATCATCTTGCAAGTTCCTGTTTATCTAAGCGACAAACATGGATGTTAATTACGCGATTCACTAAATTTCTCCGATTACTATATAAATATTACCAGAGTAAAAATTGATAAATATTTCACAAGCGACTCTCTGTAAATTGATATTCGAGCTAAGACTAAAAAATAGTATCGAGGAAACGAGTAATAAAATTGATCACGAAAACAATTAAGGGAAACTTATATCATTGAAGTTTCTGCATTCCCGTGCAATGCTCATCGATCTACTCCCACGTGGCACAATTCAGTACAGCATATTTACGCAAGTACTGCGAATGATAAACCCACCAGTTTGATTTTTCAGTGAAACTGAGGCAGACCCCCGGCATTCAGCAATCCGGCTTTAAAGAGCTCTCGGGTTATATTGCCGCAAATCTCGTTAGTTATTTCCTCCGGCTCGTCTCGTAAAGTAAGGTTTTCAAGCACACAGAGCGGCCTTTAGCCGCGCGTACCTAAGCGAATTCTAAATACGATAGCGCGCATTCCCATAAATTACAAGAGTCCGCTGGCGTCGGAAAAGATTCGAGTTCCGGGCAACATTGAATAAGGTCAGATATAGTTGGGGGGTTTACGAGTGGTCGCGGTCATCAAAAATACCATTGGACTGGTTAATGACAGCTAGTCGCGAGCTGAGAATGATTATCGAGCGAGCGAAGGTGTGCTGTTCAGGCGTATTGAATAGGGGTAGTCAGAAGTGGAAGAAAAGGGCAGCACACGGTGTATGCTATAGACTATAGCAAAGAGCGGGCGCACTTATTACGTCAGCCGCGCAATACAGAGAAATGCAGGCTGCGCATATGCGTGTGGTACTGCGGCAGAAGCAGTTACACTGATTGCCGTGTTTTCAAACTCGAAAGAACTCCTCCCGGTCCCGTCCGTGGGAACCCCGCGAGAAACGCAGACACTGCGGGCCACATACGTACGTTCGAGAGCTAGTGTGGTCAGTCGCTGCCAGAGAGTGCTGGGGAAAGAGAGGAGGGAGTGAGAGATCTTAAGTACAAAGACCAATGGAGTGAGACAGGAAGAAAACGGGCAGCTCATCACTCGTGCATTAACTCGCTGCCTTCCAGTTCCAGCACCGCTTCCCCCCCCCCCCCCCCCCCAGTTGCCCAACGCCCCACGGCAGATTCGATCTCTGATGAAACTTTACGATCATCTAGCACCACTAAATTCCACCGAATCGATCATTCTCCATCTTCAAACGCCAACCTTCTTCTTTAACCGCGTGGATCACGCCAAATCAGAGCTCGTCGACGTGCACGATCATGCTGCTAAAGTTTCCTTCCAGATAACTTCAGACCTAATATGGTATAATAAATCTCGCGAAATTCTTTATTGGTATACCTCGAAGAATTTTTTCAATCTACACAATTAACAAGTCTAATAAGTAAGCTAGGTTAGGTGTATAGTAATTAGTCTCTTGGACACATTTTTACTCTCTTTGTGTGCTTATTTGCTTCTGCAATATTCATGAACGTGGCTAATCCTTTCTGAAATCTTCGTCGCTCGGTGACCTTGTTGGTACTTGAATCCCTTGAATTTTATCCTCCGAAGCACTGGTTCCATGAATACTTTATATGCTACTTGGGAAAATTCGGTACTATACCGGAAAGCTAAAATGGGAATAATAATAAGACGCGAAGGAAAAACAAAAGGCTTGGTATACTTGTGAGGCTGTGAGGCGTGACCAATCGGAAGTTGAAGCCCGCGCACACGTGAAAGGAACTCAGTTCAGGTAGATCATGGATAAGGGAAGGAAGCAAACGTTGACGCATTTATGCATGAGCATCGACCATCAAACTGGATATATCTCGCTGTAGATCGGTGCAGATACACTTGGTGTTTGCAGCAACTCTGGCGTTACCCTTTTGAACGGTCCTCACCTTTTTATCTCTCAACTCTATTGTCTCGAATCTTCGCCAAAAAGCGTACGCGCGTACGTCAGCATAATTTTTCAATTTGCTCGACCCACCTCGAGATTATATCGGTACGGTGGTCGAAATCGCTGGGGTTGCTCATGGCTCTCTCCCCGAAGAAGAAGAGAAAAAGTGAGGGGAAGGAGGGAGGATCGTGTGGTGAGAGGTCAGTTCCTGAGAGGATGATCTTTCGCACAGGGGGACAAGAACCCAAGCTGCCCCCCGACTATAACTTTTCCAGACTCGAGATCTTCGGAATCCTAAAATCGCACACCCGTCCACCCTCACCTCTCTCCCCCATGCTGCAACCCCAATCGTCTACCTTCTCACGTTTTCCCGTCGAGGCATATTTTACTCTCGAACGCTCGTTGAAACCGTTAGGAAATCCGTAACGACGATAAATGCTTGAACACATTTACCTTATCAGTCTTGCATTATACTTATAATCCATCGCGTTAAATCTTTATTTCAATTACTGTCCTATAATTTAAGCGTTTGAATAATTGCTTTAATATAGCTACATAATTCACGTATGTAAATCCTTTCTTCTTATATTACTCTGCTGGTTCGTATATTTAACTTGTCACTTGTATTTACTGTAATTTGAAAATTTACATCTCTAAATCATTTGGTTGAAATAAAACGAAATACAATCTTTATTCGAGTAGCTTATGGACAATCCTATCGTAGCTATATATACTATATACGTATAGCTGGTGAAAGAAACCGTACATCCAATAAGCACGGGCGATAGCAGTTGTACACTTTCACACACCTACATATATCTAATTATAAGCACAGCTTCAAAAGTGCACTAGGAAAGACAAGAAGAAAATCAATGGTATGAAGCTTGCACGTGTGACCCTGAAGGCCGAAGAGGTCAGGAGTCCTTACGAGTTGAACGTCGAACCATAAGTTTTTCTGCCCGAACCATATCGGTTTCCCGGAGGCCCGTGCGATACCGCAAGATTCCCCCGCAAGTACTGATTCTCCTTCCCACGCTTTGTTCTTCTTGTACAGTTTATGCCCTCCTGGAGTGACCTTGCTGGTGGACAAATTGTTCGCACTATCCTCGCATCTTTCCTTTGTCCGCATAAATGCATACAATGAACAAACAGAAAAAGCAGTACGGTTTATCGCAAAAAACACTTCGACTCCCGATCATTTCTGCCAATATCGATGATAGTGCGACATTTGATCCATAAGGAAGTTGCATTTTGAGAGTCGAATTTCCGAGAAGAAATTCATTACAAAAGTATATCTTATTATCAGTTTGACTTATTAGATCTTAATTAATCGAGATGGTCAACGAGTGAAAGTGAGTGAATGATTTATGGATAATGCGATACAGCAAATTGATTATAAAATAAGGATGACGATGATTAAGATTATGGTATATAGAAGTGAGAAGGGACGATTTTGCAAGAGATCTCGCGTCTCCCGGAATTGAGAACCATCGCGGTGTGTCTGCGACCCATGACCCTTCGCCCACACGAGGACGCCATGGGCTGCAAGGTGATGGAGCGGAGGCCAGGGGCCAGTGAGAGGGCGACTCCGGGTCTCGTGGTGGAGATGGCAAAGGAGCAAGAGGAGCAAGGGAGGTGGGGTCCCGGTCACCGAGCCCAAGTGGCCTAGCTGATCGCGCACGCCACTTGGCGCAACCTGCAAACCCGTACCAGCGGCAAAAATACTCCCTCGCACAAATCCTCTTTCTACCCCCCTTATATACCTGCCTTCCACTTTCTCACCTTTTCTCCCTATCTTCTTCTCTTTCCTATCTCTTCGTATGCTCAGTTTTATCCTCCTCTTCATTTTAAATATCGCAAACAGTTTTCATTGCGATATCCTTACTATAAGCCCACCCTTTCCCTCTCCCCAGTAAAAAAATAACACATTTTTCGAATTAAAAAACTTTCAAACTTTTTAATATAATTTTTATGATAATTCCTGAGCTATTGCATAAAATTTCCAAATGTAAATTTTCTTAGGATCACTGGCGTCCAACGATCGAAACAGTCACGTTTAATCAGTTATACACGGTGAGTATTACTCTCAGCATGCTTTGTAGGTTTATTCGACGTATTAAGTTATCAATAGTCGGGTTAATCAACTTATTTAATTTGTATCTTTGTATCCTCTCCAGCTGGTACTTGTAACCCTTAAACATAACAAGAATTAATTAAAGGAATGAATTAGTTGCCTTATAAAAACATTTCCACCTTGCTAAGTAAGTGGTTTTGCGACTCCATCGTACAAGTGAACCTTAAATTATACATAATATCAAATCAACGAGCATGAAGATTTTTAAATCGTGCGTGAAATTAAGGTATACAATTTATTTGAAAATATATACGTTAGGTTTCGGGTTGCTTCTGCGTACGTAAAAACTCTCGTTTAAATATTTTTTATTAAGATAATTATCAATATGCAATTGTAAAATATATTATGTACATAAAATGTTAGAAATTAATAAAATGTATATGATTATTTAATAAAGAAACCTTAACGCGGGCTGTTGTCACGGTTTTAAAGGTTTAGCATAGTGGAAACAATGAATTTTCTTAGCTATGTAGACTGTTAGCATAGGATGTGAAATTATTTCCCGGTATCAACGTTTTCATAAAAATGATATTTGCGTAAGTATATTATTGTCAATACTTAATTTCATATAAATAATTACTCATTTTTCTGAATAGGCTTTAACACCGATTCGGTACCTGAATGTACTAATGCATCAGTATATACTGCAATCCAGCACTCATTCCATACATTAGTAGAGTACCGATTGAAAATAGACAGGCGTACAGAGTTGCGACCCAGTATTATTCTGAAGGTTGAAACATCACTGTCAGCCCGAGACTGTTATCAAGTTTTACCGTTATGACGGAATGATAAGAAATGTTTTTAATAAAATATCACATAAATATATTCAATGAAAATTGCTTGTATTTTTAGCTACTTATGTGATATTTACCTGAACACTTATAAACAGACCTTTCTTATTTATTAACGCGTCATCTATATCTTCAATTATCGAATACAAAGATATTGAAGATGAATCGAGAAAATGGGGGGAATTTAGGGGTAAGTGGCTACGCGCAGTTATTTTTCGGAAAAAACCTCTTATTTTAGAATTTATTTAAAACAATTTCTGCATGCTTTAAAGAAATCCAAGTAAACTATATAATGCAGTAATAGTTAGTAGGTACATATAAATTTAATTTAACAAAGAACAAAAATAATGTTTGTGACTTCAGCATGCGACGTCCTGGATAGCCTTTTAAAAAACGATGTTAGCGGTGAGTAGGATTTCTTAGTACTGGATCACCTACGGACAAAAATCGCGATATATTTCGAAAGTAGGATAGTTTGTCTCGGCCTTAATCGAAGGATATTCAAAAATAATAAACAAAAACAAAATGCCGACATTTTAAAAATGAAAATAGATTTTTGATGAAAAAAATATTAGTATTTTTAGCTGAGAAAAAGAAGTATTCAAGATAATAAAAAATCGTTAGATCAAAGTCAAGATTTTTATCTTAAAAAAAAAGTGTGTGAAGTTTGAAAGTTATATGTTGAACTGTTTTGTAGTAATCTTGCTTACCGTTTTGAAAAATCATGTTTTGAGATAATCGCGTTCAAAGTTATAAGTTATATAATGGATAGAAGATGTTACCGCACTGTACATTTTAAACCAGTAAATCGTCAAATTTGAATAAAAAAGCATATAAAAGTTTGGTCAAATATTCCTAAGGGTTAATACTTGTTGGAAATGTAAAAATTGAAAAATCGATTTTTTCAAATTTACTGACTGCACGTAACCCCTTAATGGCAATCTCTTATCACAGTTAGAGATCTTTAAGAGTACTTGTATTTTCTACCCCATAACTATATATATATATATATATATATTTTCTTATCTAATTTATTTCATTTACCACTTCCTTCTCCTCAACCGATACCTTTACTGTTTTGCTGAGTCATTATTATTTATCAACGATAAAATAAAGATGAAACATTATTTTTTAGACGCTGAGTCTTTTAGGATTTAAATGTATATGTGAATGTATGGAAATATAATAAAAAATAGTACGATTGAACGAAATAGGTTTCCTTCGCTAAAATCTGCTTGACCTATGAAGTGGAATATTGGGAAGCAATCGGAGGTCGACGAAGTAGGTATTAGTTTATAGTTTATAATTTTTGAGCTAGCGAATGAATTAAAGAGGATCTACAGATAATTTGTTTTACTCAGTTAATTTGTTTTACACATTTAAAAGATATATATATATTTCTAAATACTAAATATTTTAATCAATCTATTCGGTAGTCGCTTCCGTACTGTTGTTGTTATTGTCGTCGTTAGAACTTCCCCCTGACAGCGCCCGTTCTGCCAACTGGGCTCCTACTTCTTCAGCGGCTCCTTCGACACCAGCCTGTACGATATCCTTAGCGCGGTCTTTCCATGTTGTTTTATCATTATCTTTGGAATCTGATTTAGATCCTGAATCAGTCTGTGGTTTGGAACCTGTATTAGTGTCACGACTTCCGACTGGAGCATTGCTTTTATGTCCTCCTTCACGTACCTAACCAAACATTCAATTTAATAATAAATTAATATTTTTGCAGTAATCCTACTTTATCATTTTTAAAATCTTCTATTCTCTTTTTCTTTTCTTAAAAAAAAACAATAGTTTAATGGGATATTCCAGAGTTTTCTAAAAATATGTCTTACGTCGCTCTTATGCCTCCTCTTAGTTTTTTTTCCAGGGTCTGCATTTGCAAGAGTAGCAATCACAACGAGTACACTGAAAATTATTATGATTGTTGTCAACTTCATTTCTGCTACTTTTTTTCTTTTCTTTTTTCAAACAATAGCTTTAAAGCTCTATTCCTTAGTCTCGGGAAGATCCAGTTGGTAGAGTATAGCTAGTACGAGTCTTATAGTGTTATTTATATATAATTGTTACCACCTTATTAATAGTTCTCACTAACCATAAATTTGCCTATTACGTCAATCATGATTTGGTATCTATAATAACGCTTTTATCAAAAACGCTGCAGCTTGCTACTAAATATTACACACTCATACATATAATACACATACGACCAAGTTTAGCAGCAACTTAACGAACACTAAATACAAATGCAATAAAAAAAATTCTGATATGGTTATCGCAATAAAGTTCAATGCTATTCTAGGGGGAATTATCTTTTAGTAGTAAAAATAAAAAAAAACAGTTTTTCAAAAATGAACAATATTTGGAATATAATATAGATAATCAGTTATATATACCGATAAAAAAGAATTTCTGCAATACATCGTATTATTGACGAATAAAGCCAAAATACGAAAACTGAATAAAGAAAAATATTGTTTGGTTAAAAATATTAATTTTTTACAAATTACTTTCAAAATCAACCGTATACAAAATAATTTGTATTATTATTTTTCAGCATCATCTTTGTTCAAATTTTTCACTCAAATTTGTTAATGAAAGTTTATTTTCGAATTCACACATTAATCGTAATAAAGAATAGAACGTAATCTATAAAGAATTATTTTTATGCAGAGCGATGTGCGTACAGAGTAAACTCGTAATTATTAAGGTGCTATATCCCGATTTGATAAAGTTTTAGTGCGTCAGTAAGAATATGACGTAAGGAGATACTGTACTAGGATGTGTATCAAGTTACCCGTGTGATTGTTTCGCTTATTATTAGGAATCTCGTGGGAGTCTATGAAGGTCAAAAGTGAGATTGCGTCGATCGCGACGCTTATTAGTGAGATCGGTAAAGGTTTTAACGATTTGCACCGCAAGATCGACACCGCAGAATCAATCCGATTCTCAGGTGCGGGTGCATACTTTTCGTTGCACGAGTACCGCCGATATTATAGACTTGCGAAGATCGCACCCCGTTAAATGATACAGTCAGGCCAATCGTGTAACGATGATTATTTATCCGGAAGCGTAGGGAGCCGTGGTCACGACGACACCATTGCGGATTCCTGGAAATTGTGCTGCAAAATCAGATCTCTCTGCATTTCTTTAGATTGCTACTTCAAAGCTTTGTATTTAAGCAGTAATGAACACCAATAGAATAAAAATTAGCTTTCTCAACTGAACTTATCCATAAATATAATAGATAAATGAACAATAACTGCTCATAAATATTCAAACGGTCGAACTACAGACATTGTAAAATAGATTGAATTAATGTTACATATCATACAATATAAATTGATTCTCTCGATTTGCTGCGATTAAAAATACCTATACGTATACGTATAACGTGGAGTGTGATTTATATTTAAGGGTCAAATGGCATTTGGTGAGTTAAATTCTTTGAAAGGCGAGCAAAAGTATAATGGTAGACGCGAGGTACGAGGTGGTTCGTAACAAATAACCTATCTGTTCCAATCGGGCGTATCGACTATCCACGTAGGTAAGGTATAAGTATACATAAAGGGGAGAAGGGAGCAGACACGGGATGCCGAGTTATGGAACGACGAGGAGGGGGCTAGAAGGGAGAGAGCAAGGCCCAGCGTGAGTTACGACTGACCCCATAAATCGCGGCCAGGTCACCCAGTAATTGGCGGGCCCCAATTCTCGCACCCAATCAGCGTGTAGACCTCTGATGTATGATGACGTCACGCATTATCGGCGATTTATGCGGGAAAATTAGGGCTCGCATCGTCCACTTGATTGGTCGCATTAACACTTTCTACGTGTGCTTCATATCATGTAGCTAACAAAAAGATGAAAACAGTTGTACTCTGGTTTCAACAAGGTTATTGCGCCCGGTACTGAACACCACTATTTCGAGCTACGACGCAAATTCCATGAAGCTTGATGTGTTACAGTATTCTCTAGCTGTACCTCCCCGTGTTATCAGTAATACTTTTCCACCTAACATAATGCACCAGAATATACTTATATACCCAACAATTAACGTTTTACGAAATTTTACTAACAATTGTTGCATTATTTCTGCGACGATAAAATATACTAAAATTAAATGTAACGTGTGGAGGTCTCTTACTATTAATTTGTATAAGATATTTGTGCTAAAGAGATTAATCTATATACAAGGTCTTGAAATAACAAAGTTAAATTTGAATGAATTTGAATGTGACAAGTGTAAAAGAGAATATATCGTTGGTAAGATAAAAGGATTTGGTGGCATTAATCTGATTCAACGATGCTGCATTTCTTATTGTCCAGTTGTATGGAAGGCTAAGCAAGTTAAAGAGCTGCAAAAACGAATATATGCTACTATTATAGTATTTAAGACAAACATTAGTGAATTTTGCTGAGTGCACTATCGCGTTGTTCTGCTGCACTCACTGCAATCTAGTTGCACCGGTTATAACGTTAATAGCCTCGACACTCTTCACAAACCACTCTAATCGTGGCACGTTGTAGTACTCGTAGGATGGATAATCAACGTAGATTAAAGCTAGCTAAACGCCATCATTTCGCGCGAGATTAATTTTAAACAATTTATGCGTAAATCTCACAATTACGTTAACTGGCTCGTACATCCAAACACATAAACCAGATTCCAAACTAAGCTGGCTCGTAAATATATATCAGCCTAGTTTTTTGTACAGGTTGAATATTTGCATGTTAAATACGTTAAAGTAAAAATATTTATTTCGTCAAGCCCAGCTTTTCGATTGATTGACGTTGATCGATCTTGTGGAAATCGTTCATGATGAAATCTATCCTATAGGTTCTTTCGAGTTTATGACATGGATCTCCTTTAAATAGCGCAGGTATACCTTCTTTTAACCAAGTATCTATGCATCGCTTTGATTTTTCTGCTATCGTATTTCAATGTTACTGATAGTTTGAAGAAACTGCAGCTGACAGGATTCATTAGGCAAGCTAGTGTGAGAGCTGTAACCGCGCTCTATGGAATTGACCAGTTTCGGTAATCTTCATAGGTGGCCTATACAGTTAGAAAGTTAGAAGCGCTCTGCTAGTGGCAAACGAGGGCCCGAGTGACTCAAATAAGAAAAAAAATGAAACAAAAAGAGGGTAAAGCCGTAGTAGTGGTCGCTAAGAAAGTGCCGACTAATTGCAAACCAGCAAGAAACACTGGTATTTTGCTAAAAGTGGTTCGTTTGGAATATCGTAAAACTAGTGCACGTGGGAAAATATATAACTACTTCCTATACTTCGTTGCTTGGTATACTGTTGCTTTGACCAGACATTCATATATATTACAGATTTATTGGCAGGTGGAAAGAAATCGGAGCAGATTCAAAGAAGGGCACTGTAAAATAGATCAATCATGATAAAAGACGTGTTTAGTCAGATAGTTTAATTGAACGATAATCCCAAATTGATGGTAGGAAGCAAAGTAATACCTTGCAATATTCTTAGACTATCAATTTAAAATATTACACATTTATTAGCAGATAGATAGAATTTACAGCAAGCTCAAATTAAAATACTGTAATATAGATCAATTCTGAAGAGAGAAACTGTGTTAAATAATATTTTTGAGGAAAGTGCACGAGGGTTTAGGCGATTGAACTAGAGTTCCGAGTCGAGACTGGCAAAAGCAAAGGAGATGAGTCAGGTAATTTGCAGGCTCGCACACAATTTGCAGTTTGTACGCTTCTAATTTAAACTGCGGGTTTCGAAAATCTCTACGTTTCTCATGACAATTCGAGAAGCTGGCAAGTCGATGTCCCGGCTGCACGCTCGTTGTTAGTAGAGTCAACCGCAGAGCTGGCCCATTATTCCCAGCAACGATGGGGTCTGTCCCATTCGCTTGAATCCCTCGGCTGCAACATGTTGTCGCCCCGTTGTCCCCGGGCAGCAGTTTGCTCTCGCGGATCGCTTCTAATGGCACCTCGGTTGAGCAATGTCCTCCTTCGGCCGCTTCATCTCGTTAACTCCAACCGAGTTCTAATCTCTCGCGGCTGAAACGAGATTGTTCCAAACTATGCAAACGCCGGGGGAAAAAAGCTTCCGCGTCGGGAATCCACCACCGTGTTCACCGGAACGCGTGGAAACGATCGTCACGAAGCTGTTATATTACATTGCGAGTACTTGACACTTTGGGGATCTTTGATGTGTTCATAGTCTCGAATCTCTCCTCGAAAGCCACATGATTATCAACTGGACAGATTTAGGTGTGCCGTTGACTTTCTTATATAAACGAGGAAGAGTTCCATCGTCATAAAATGCGGGAGTCGAGAGGAGTAACGAGAGAAATAATAAAATGTGGCTTGTAAAATTTGTCCTCGGCCGGTGACGATATAAGAATATACTGAAAGTGCAAAATGTGTGTATCTATATACAGTATATATATATATATATATATACATGAACACACACTGTTTAACATGTATATATTGTGCGACCGCACCGGGACGCCATAGCGGGACTTTTTCAAGTATAAAATGGCGCGAGAGCACGTAAGTGCAATAATGTTTTTTACACGAGTGCTGGCGAGGAATGCATATTTCGTTGTGGATTCGCCCACACTGACGGTTGCGTTCGTAAGTACAATTGTTCTCAGGATACAGCGCGGACTCTTTGGCCAAGTTGGTTAGTCTAGTCTGTTCCGTTGGATTTCGTTAGAGCGAGGCTGTAGAATATGCCCAACCTTCAGTCTGAATAATTCGCATTGCTCGCCTGCAGGACTTGCCCTATTCCTTCTCCACTCTTTCCAGAAGGAAGCTGTGTTGCGCTTCGATCACCCATCTCTCTCCACACACATTTGCATTAATCTTCCAGTTATCTCTTCCCCTTTCCCATTCATTTCATCCTTCGCGAATAAACTTTCTCCTCCCTTACCTCGTCTCTTCCTTCTTCGACTAGCATCATTCAGACGGTCCCTTCAAACTCTATCCATCTCTATCTTTCTTTCTCTTTACAAATCCACGACTTTCTATGATCAACGCTTCTCTCTCTCTCTCTTTTTCGGTTTAGCTCGATGTACTTTCTTGACTCTTATCTGCCACTCTCAACCATCTCATCTCATCGCGATTTCCTTCTTCAGCCACAGCTCCGTCCTTCTCTCTCTCTCTCTCTCTCTATATATATATATATATATATATATATATATATATACGTTCCTCCTCGCCCTTCCCTATGCACCATCGAGATTCACGTGTGTTCACGTGTGACGCATCGTAGCCACCCTGAGAAACGCGCCTACGCACGCAGCTCGACTATACTCGCCTGCAATTCTTCGCCTGCAGGCTACACCTGCTGTATTCCTGCACTCTCTGTAACGGGTGATCCCGAAATCTCGAAGGCGTGCGCGATTCACGTTCCTCGCGTGTTCACCTGCCACCTTCGAGTGCAATATGGGCGAAAGCATCTCGCGGGCAAATGTGTTCTGTGCCCGCTGCGCCTTAAAGATCGACGAGAAAGCGTCATTTCTTTATTAAAAGATAAAAGGATGAAGAAGGAGAAGAAGCGAAAGATAAAAAGTGGAGGGAGAAGCTTTACAACTGCTCGTCTCCCATAACTCGAGCGAAAAACTCCTCGAGCTCTTAATAAGAGTCTTGTTTTTCTAGTGCGAGTATATTAAATAAAGTTTATTTCAACAAGACGCGCGTCATATTTTTTCTCCGGCTATCTTTATGGCGCATAAAAAATTAATTAATGGAATTTAAATTCTGGCCAGAGTAAGATCCAGTTTGAGATAAACAGCGAGATATACAGCCTCCATCCAAATCTGTTCCGGAGAAATTCATATTCCTTCCGCTAAATTTTACCGGATGCAATGCGAAGTAGGCGGGGGAAGGGCGATATTCGCATAGCCGTAATTACAGGTTGCTTCTCGTTTGGCGTTCCTGCGGGCCTGGATGGGAGTGTGTGCGTGCCAAGAAGTTTCTTAGCGAAGCGAGAGAGTTGTAGCTAGTCGGGAAAGAGGCCACGATGCATTCTGATTTATTAAAACATAACGCCGGTGTGGCCGCTAATCGTATTTTAATTATCGAAGCCCGTGCCAAACCCACGAGTTCTAACCTTCATCCATCCTCCCTCTTCGGTACTCTCTTTCTTCCGCACAGTATTATATTATACCTATAGGTGTATAAACCCACTCCCGGAAGAAAAAGTCCTCAACAAAGCCTCTCATCGAATTAACAAGCTGATAAGAAGAGCCCTGTGAAATATTAGCAGGATTACGTCGTAAATCTGACCAGTTGAGACATATTTTATCGTAGGAGAGCGAAATCGGTACAAATGTTGCCGCGTAAACTTGTTGCAGCGGCGATATTAATGCAAGTTCATCAATCATCAGTAGTGTATATAGATATATAATGCAAACGGTATAGTCGGGAAAAGCATTAAAGCTTATAACGGCTATAGTCCATCCTCGCGAGCTCTTGCTCCGAATAATTCCGGAGAAAGATATGTTTGGGTCCAGCAGCTATAGTGCGGGCCATTCATTACCCGAACGCTTCGGGATAAGGGCCGCCAGTTGCGTCGTCGTTACAAGCTCGCCAAGCAAAAATTAGCAACAGGTTCACGCTGACTCGATTCGCACGTTCGTGCGTTTAGGATTATTGCACCGTGCGAAAGCGTTATCGAGCTGGCCCGAGTTCACGCATAGCTCGTGCGGGGTTAACGTTTATATTGGAGGTTCAAGAGATCTCGTTAACCCTACACGTCACTTATCGCTGTCTCAATTTTCGTGAAGAGCTATGCACACCACGAACGATAAATCAATTCGTATAATTCCCCTGCATGCTAGCTCTTACGGACTTTGGCATATTTTTAGAACGTCTATTCTCCTGAAATCTCTATCACTGATATATGCTATACTTTTATCTATAGGCTATAGACTTTATCGATGAGAGGATAGTCTTCGAATCTTCTCATTATAAATCAATGATAATTATTTCCATAAATGGAGACGCAACGTTGAAATAGCAATAAGAGAGTCCAGAGGCATTATAAAAGTGCGAAAGATCGTGGAAGGCGTGAACTATAGAGAATCTTATAGGGAGTCGATGTTAGACGTTAATAAAGATTCAGGGGATCTCGTTAACCTTCGACACTCTGCAGAAGTATATATGGCCAACGCCTCGACGTTTTTCGCAAAAGCTGCATGAACGGGCTTCGTGGTTTGGCACGTTCCTCGATCGTCGCTATCGACGTCGCCGTCGACGACGTAGTGGTCGTGTTAGTCCAGCATGTATACAATATATATATATAATACAAAACGCATGCGTGAGTTTCACCGCTCGTCGGTTCCCATGGGGTCATGCCGCAGATTTCTGGATTACGATCCAGGCTTTTGATAGAAACGTATATGGCAAGAAAACGGATGACGCATTCGGCATTAAGGAAGTACGTGAGTCTAGAGCGTGCGGTTCTTATGGGTGCGTTGCAAGGAAGAATATATCCTTTGCGACTCCCAGTTCACATACACACACACAGGCACAAAGCCACGCAAAAAGAGACAATCTTTCGTTGCAACGTCCAGGAAGATTTTCCTAACCGACGGATATTCAGGTCCGCGATAGGATCTCTCCGGCGAGAGCGCTACTTTCTATACGTCAAGAATTAATCGGTGATTTCGCGAATGGAGAATAGCTCATCGTGGTAGCACGAGCCCCGAGACCCATCAAAATGGCGGATCGTCACGAACGCACACCATTGATCCCCGCATAACTCACGCTTAGGAGAGGAGAAACAGTGCGACCAAGGATCGGAGGATTTGTGCGGAGGCCGACCAATAACTTTGCTGCGAGAGTCGAAACGTCAAAGAAAGCGATAAATCGGCGATAGCCGATAAAGTCGTATCCGTGGAGGTTCGTAAGCGACGCGAGGCGTTTGAGAGGGGGAGGAGCTCGAGTTCCGCATAGGCGAATCTTAGATCGACGTATGTACGCGTGCACGAGCCAGGCTGAAAAAAACTCGGAGTGGCACGATTTAGCCGAGGTGTAAATCAACGACTCGCGAGATCCTCGAGCCACGCACCGTTCTTGAGGAGAGCTTCTGCTGCCACTGCCACTTCTCCCGCTACTATACATATAGAATACGTACTACTTTTCTCTTTTCTTATTCTCGCATCTCTCGCGCTTCGCCCCTTCCCCCATCGCTATATCGCTACCAAGCAGCATCAGCTGCCTGACAAGGCGTATAATTAATCCCTAATGACGCTGGCATAAATCCATCTCTTCGTCGACTTATGGTTGTTCTTGCCTCGCGCATCCTCCGTATAGTCCCTTTCTTCCTCTCCCCGCGTCTCCGAGTAATCTCGGCATCGCGCAACCCTCTCCACTTTACAGCTTACCCCCATTCGAATGTCGCATCGGCGAAATCAGCGCCGTTTTACGCGTTATTTATGCGCGTGCCGGTATGCCGCTAAACGCAAAGCACCCGCAACGATCCCCGAGCCCGATCACTCCGAAGATTGACAGTGGGAACTCGTGAGATCGCGCTACGCAGACTTAAGACGCGTTTTCCGGCACTTACACCTGCCTCCGCTGCTGGCAGATGCTATATTATCCTTCCAAGTCACCCAACAAAAGCTCGTTTGCCGCGATTCGTCGATTAAATCTTTATTCCTACTATCATTAATTTCATACTCCTGCCAACCCCGTGACAAGCTAACGGATCTTCCTACACTTTTGCAAAACTCCTTTTGTCTCAAATCGCACATTTTATTTCTCCTCGCAAATCTCAAATCTATATATTCTGCAGAGTATATGCGTTAAATTCTCATAAACCATGCATGTTGAATCTTTCCCTGACTCGAGGCTGATAATAATATTTCATTGAGGAATCAATAACGTATGACGATCATAGACACCGTTATGACATGTAGCGTTTAAATTACTCTTGTGACAAAACGAGACCGAACAATAGAGCGATAAACTCGTTGAGTGAAAAAACAACGACTAACATAAATCTTATAGTGATCTAGTTTGCTTTACGAATGCAAGCTCGTTGACGTCAGCGTCTTATTGTAATCTCGACCCACGTTAGTCACGTTCGGAGCTATAGCTCTCAGCTGTTGGAAAAAAATCGCCAATCCCCCTTTTACGCGGTGACACCAGTGTCAACGATTGTGTTGGAATAATAATCGCCACGTAGCACGTTCTGCCACTTATAACGGTTTTCGCGCAAGTACTATCGTAAAGTCAATAAAATCGCCTTTTAGTTCGTTCCTCTTGTCTCACTGTAATGTCTTATTACGCTACGAGTTCGTGAGATCGATCGTTTTACTTTAATATATATTTCCCTAGCTGCTCGATAACACTGAAAAATATGTCGCAATCGAGTGATGTATGAAGAAAGCTATGAAAAAAGTGTTGTACGCTATAAAACCTGAACAAATACATACGACTGACCAATTGCAACGACAAGGTATATATGTATATATATACTATATTGGCAGTGTAGGAAAGTTATAAATCTGCTTAGTAGAATTGTCAGGTACGTTATTAATTTTCTGTCTCAATAGTTTAATGATTGGGAAAAAATGTTTGCTTCGGAAATGCATGAGTTTATGAGTAAAGAGCGAAGGGTAAAAGGTATATGGAGTCGAGGAGGCAAAGTAGGAAAAAGGGGTATGTTCTCGCACGGCTATGAACTCCGCAAAGAGGGAACTGGCGTACCGAATTGATGCACACGAAACGGCATGCCCGGAATGTTATAATCGCAAACCTTTGAACCCAAAGCCGAGACTCCCACACCACCCGGGACCGCTCTCGAGCCCCGTTTCCATCGCTGAAATTACTCGTGTTACTCTCCCGTTCGTGCTGCTTCGTCGCTGTTACGCTTCCACGAAAGCAAAAGGCCCTCCCCGTGTGTATATATGCAATAATGCACGTGTGCCCCACCGCGCATTCACACAAAACCAAATCTTTATCTCATTTGATCCGGATATATACCGATCTTTTTTAATCATGGGTGCGAGTATTATTGGACCTCCGACGGATCTTCTCACACTCAAATAATTATAATACAAATGTTTGAAATTAATAATGTACTATTCGAGAGATGGAACAAAATCGATCTACTACACTGGCCACCCTCAATTTTCAATGTTCCGTATATATATATACAAATGTGTTATTCGCTCGACTCATAATCCTTATTAATATTTCAAGTTTGTCCAAGTTTTGAAACGAATGCATAGAACTCGTTGAGTCACACAAGTGAAATTCACTCCCACGATAGACCTGCGGGGACCTGACCGTGAGCTGCCTCCAGCCTAGTGGCGGCCACGGTGGGCGTTACAGAGTAATTAATTTTTGTTTCATAATTAAGATATCCTTCGCAGACACCAAGATATAGCCCGTGGTATCGCTATTTTTCACTTCCAGTATCGCGTGCCCCAACCGAAACTCACGTTTCTTACCTCTAAAGGACGAGCGACAATTTTCTTTACGACGCTGAATTAATATACCTTACTGTCTTTTAACACGGAACAGAGAGTGCACATGCTCACTCAAACTTAACCGCGCGTGGTGAGAAATCCATAAGTTCTCTTAGTTTAATAAGAGTAATTATACAATTTTGTTCCTGTCATTTTTGGTGCAGTGTATTAGTGGACTAAATAGAGAGAAAATGAAATGCGCGATAAAGAGAGTAAAGGCGGTATAAAAAAGTGCACTCTCATTATCAAGGAAGTAGCTAATTAATCGATTAACAATATATGTCGAGGAGACACAGGTCATTAACGCGCTGTATAGGACTTTCACTGTCGCGCGAAAATAATGAATCTGTTGGCTAAATATGATTGGGAGTTACACGAATACGAGACATGGTAATTACTGCTGTACAGCGTTTTATATGTGGAAAAAGTCGAAAAACCGAAAGCTTCTCTCAAGAGCTGTGCATTTATAGCATATAATGATGAAGATGATGAGGGACGCGTGGACAAAGGAAAGATATACGCTCGATTGGAGAAAGTTCCGAAAGAGTTGAGAATATATGCTATATAGAATTTCTCTCATTGGTTAAATAACGTGACGTAATTAAAGGTATGGGACGATGGTTGGAGGAATCGCTATGGCGAAGACGAGACGGGGATTGGGGCCTTGCGCGTAGATTATTAATTGTTTCATCTCTGAGTTTATCCGCGCACCTCCCAGTGCACGACTAAGCAAATACAAGAGGCGTAACCCACACTGGTGATGTACGAGCTTAAAAGCCTTCACGATCGGCCCCGAGAACTCAACGAGAGAGCCGAGGGTTATCGTCTGATTTATAATTTCAGAATGGCTGCGCCTCGCGGATAGGTACGACCCAGCGTTTTCCGGTTCAGGAAACGTAATTGGTTTGCCAGCGCGCTCGATCTTAGATAGCCGCCGGTCCGAATCGAGTTCGAGAGACCAGAAAGTGCGATAGCCACTACATCTCTCCAATTCAACACTCCACCCCGCCCCACCATTCTGCAACTCTTCGTCCCCCTTCCCACCCCCCCCCCCCTCCCCCCACTCTCCCACTCACCCACCGTCCAACCTCACTCCCTCGCTATAATTTCAATTCTTTTATCTTTTCTTCTCTTTTCACTAAACCTCTTCGCACAGCGATATCCCTTCGATTTTTGCCTATCTCCTTTATCTCGCGAAGCCTTTTTTCAATCTTAATTTCAATCGAGTATATCGTTCTATACCTATATAACACACGTAGGATACCTACCCGTGTTTCAAGGATAAATCCAATCAGTTATATTTCGAGCTTTACCGAGGCATTCTCTGCTTCGTGATACATTGATTAATTTTCTTAATTACGCACTGCTCGGAAATCATTATTCAGTCTACATTCAGAATGTTGTAGGTACTTGTTAAGTTGTCATCGCGGTTTCAGAATACTACCCCTTTCACGCTTATCAGTTAATGAATTAACGAAAGCCATGAGATTATTTATACGTTGGTAATAAATAAATGTTGGAGCATCGTGCATATCTTTTCAAATCAAACACAATGCTGGATCCATTCCGATATTCGAATTATAGAAAACATAACAATATCGCTGAAAATGCAATTAAAAGTCTGCGGTGCGATCATGAATGCAACTTTCTATTAAAGTTTTAACTTTAATCTCTTCCACTCAAAATTAATCAACCAATCGTATAGGAGTGAATCAATTTTATTGACACGTAAGACTGGTTAAACTTAAGTGAAAATTTTCACGGACGTTATCTGATTGACTGCCCCATCTACCACAAGTCAAGGAATAAACGTGTGAAAATTCAGTAGCAATATCGATGTTGGGACCGACATTTTTCGTACACATACCAAACAAACACGTACAAAGACTGCGCACGAGCCAAGACACTTAGACGGTGGCACAGGGCAACGATTTGTTATAACCGCAGGCACATACGTTACCGAGTGCATTTATAACTTTCCGCGGATTGCCTTATGAAACGTTAACGTCAACATCTCCATCATGAATATCCATTGCTATGCAATTCTGGACCAGTTTACTGTTCTCGCTTCCTTTTACGTGTGGTAATATACTTTGACATTTGAATCATTCATCTCACAAGACTTCGTTTATGCAATAGTACACGACATCCATTCTAAGATTGCACTATTATAGTGAGATAATTATAAAAAAATAAGTAACGAATTGGTAGTTGACTATAATAAAATCCAAGCAAAATCGATCGCATTATTAATAATATTGTAGTCGAGTTTCTTATAATACATAATATAATCATTGACATTAATTTTCGCTTAAATTATTGTTGAAGCTCTATCCACATAAACGTTAAAATATAAAGTCTTTTTGTTGACAATATTTAATTGGCAGAAAAGAACACACGTAGTGTCATTCTCATTATGGAAATGTATAAATAACTCCCACGTATACTCCTAGAGAAATCAGAGTGGTGGCAGAATAGTGCAGTAAAATCGTAAAAATCCATATAGTCTTGTGAAAAAATAGACTTTGCAGGAGTGCGAGGCCAGGCCTATCATTATTCATCGAGGGATTTGTTAATCAATCATCAGGCCTAATTGCGCGACCCGCGATATTCGAGCGTCGTCGTTCCGCTCAAGACCGGCTATTACTTTTATGCGCTGGCGTTAAACGTCAGCTCTGACGCGAATGAAGAGATTGCCGAGAAGATGGAGAGCAAGATTTCACCTCGCCCTCTGCGTCAATCTGAATTTCTTTAAGCGTCTCGGATTAGCTGATCTTTCGCGCTCCAAAGGTCACTGACCTCACGCTGAACTCGTTCTCCACTCATACCATTCCCCAAGCTGCTCCAGATCATTTCTAACAACTAGAGAACGGATCGTCGAATGAATATTTTATAGTATTTTGTCACTTTTTGAAAAATTAAAAGTACAGTAGGAATTAAGCTCTTTTTGGAGATCAAAGAGATGGATTATTATATATATGTGCTATGAAGGATAATGGAAGTCGCCGAGTGCGAGACCGGATGCACGCGAAGGATACGTAAGAAGAGGAAATAGGGGAAAAAGAAGAGGAACTGTCGAGGAATAGAGAGTGAGCTCCAAGATAGGGCATAAATTGATATGCATCCAGCATTCGACATGTCGGTCGGATAAAAGAAGATTCCCGAGACAATGGCCGTCGCCCACGAACCCCTCGCGCATCCGGTGCGTTTCCAAGGAAGCTTTCGGACGCCGTGACACATATCAATTGATTTTCACGTGCACGGCTTCTCTTGTTCGATCCATCGCTCTTTGTACTTATAGAAATAAGCGTTCTGAAAGTGAAAAGAGCGTCGAGCACGTGTGGGTATCGTCTTGATTATAACAATCGTCTTTATCGCAGGAAGTAACGAAAGTTTTTCTCAAATATTATTATCATTCTTATGGGTCTATAGCACACATATATGTATATAAAGGCCTTTAAAATTATCGTGTATCATATATGAAAACTTACTGAAAGTACAAGTATACAATTTTACTGAAATTTTTATTTTTCTTCTATTTTATCTGTAAGACTCTTATTATTTTTAAACAACACACGCGTTACATAGGCTCTACATATAGTCGACATATAAAAAGTATGTTGGATTTACAAGAAGGTTATTGACGCCCAAGTCTCGTGTGCACGCGCAATGCGATTACGTTTACCACGTTTACTGTAGGGCGCACGCGAGCTCGCAACGTAAAAGTAATACCTCCCCCACGAGTTAGCGACACTCGACTCAACAAACAGCACGAGCTACGCTCAATGTAAAGCGTTAAGCGATACGTGATCGCATTTCCCAATTGACCGGACACTGGACAGTCCAAGCCACCATTTCGCGCACAACCATCGAATAACAACGAGAGAGATCGTTAGAAACGCTTAGAATTAAAGGCGAGACTCCTCCAAGGTATTACATCAAAAACAGCCATCGTGCCTCAACGCAAGATTTATATTTAAGACTCTTACATATACAAACGTACTCGCTAAATTATTGTCATGCAGAAGGTGTCGAATATTCTGGATATTTTTAATTCTTAAATCTAATTCATGTCATAAGACAAGTGTTACTTGAATATAATTACGAAATTTTTAATTCATTAGTCATTTGATTTCAGTAAAAGACTGTAAATTAGTAAGTGATACAGAATCTTTTATTTTAGCGTAAAATCTGAAATTAATAATATAGACGTTCTAGCAATGAAAGAGCAAAAGCTTAGTCCTATATACGTTCCTTTACGTCTACGTCGAGGATATTGATCTTAAAATGAATGCTATACTTAACAAAAAAGCTCTTTCCTATATTCTTCTAAATCTCAGAATATTATGTAGAAGCATGTATAAAAGTTATCGTTCAATTACCATCTTTTAGAATCGATTGGATATAGCATATCCGAGTTTAATGCCATTCGAGTGAAAAATGCAGAACGAAATCACCTTGATCCTTCGAAAGTCGAGTATCGAGCATTGACTGTTGATTCTCTGCACCTCTTCGTGGGCAGAGGTCGACTCGAGCCTCTCGCTACCCATATCGCGGAATTAGATTACGTATCTCTCTGGCCGTGATTTATTTATCGGCTGGTGCTCCTTGAGAGGCGTGCTTGGATTTCAACACCTTTTGACGCTTGTATTTACGATTATGAGAATTACACAAGGCAATTAGAGCTCTCTCGGCAGTATAAATACGGATAATTGTGCGCTGGCCTCTATATCTAACAAGTCTACGTAAATTATGTGCTGTGCTCAGCGAGAGAAATGCACGATGCCAATGGCCAGGATAAGCAAGATGAACGCAACAATTCTTATGGTATATCGAACTGAAGCAACAGTTTAGAGAAATCTAGAATGGCTTTTGTTCCATCATCCAGATCAATGAGTATCAATCATTAATACTACATATTTGCCAATTCAGCATGAGACGAGCCACAGAATGGTATCATGTAAATTTACATTGTGAAACTCGATGATCGTGTTACGTACAGCATACATATCCTGAACTCTGATCCTCAGAACTCAGAATCAATTGGTTCCGCAGGCATCCTAGTGAATTAATTTTTATGCATCTTCGATCCCGTTATACCTTTATAAAAGGATATTACATTTCGTTCCATTAGATTGTTATATATGTATATATATACATAAAGTCACTCGAAGTCGTAGAGGTCACCATTCGTTTCAACAACTTACTCAACATCTTCAGCCATGCGGACGATAAAGCAACTCACAAAATAGTACTGATTTAATAGAGGGAAACCTAATCTTTCCAGTATCTGAAATTTCTTTCGATTAAATACAGTGCAGTTCTTGACCCTGTGATCGAGCGTCTGTAAGTACAACGAACCTCTTGCCAGCTTTAATTGCTCCAACCTTTCCTTTGCTTCCATTTCGAGCATATCCAGTTGCCAGTTCACATCGTTCACCACCACGCATCTAATTTTTCGATAATTGCTATGATTATCGCGAGTTACCTGAAATACACGCGAACCATTTGACCTTATCACGAATAAACTGCATCTCAAAATCTCTCGCGATACTATAATTACTGCGCAATAGTTACATGCGACGAAATATGAAAGACCAGCCAATATTATAATTCCCATTACTTTCTTATTAGTCCTGCATGCTAGTGACATTTGACGAAGAACCAACCTATCAAATTATCTCTCATTTGCACCGGCCAAATTTTAAATTGCAACGTCCAACATTCCTATATATCATCCTTATTTAATTGCAGTAATTACAATTTTCTGTATAAAGTCACTCGGGGTAAGAGGACGCAATGGCCTTATCATGGGTTGAAAAGGGAGGGAGAGTTAAATGTATATTTGTATCTTATAATATACTGGGGAGATTTACCGTAAGTAAAACACCAAATAATCCTGATATCACTATATATATATATGTTTATATAATAACATTCAAGAAAATATGCGTATACTCTTGGCCCGAATGACTTTACACGCTATATGCAGTCTGAAGAAGAAATGCGATGGCTTATTAAATAATTGTGAAAGTCTGCCTAAAATAAAATCGTAAAATAGATTTCCTTAATAAAGCTTTTACGCCAATTGAAAGTAGCCATCGAGGCAAATTACTTTGGCACTTCTTAAGACGATACAATTTAATGGAGTATCACGCGAGTCTTATCGGTCCTAGGGATCTTGGCTGAAAATGACCGCTGACCTGCCTGGCGATCTGGCCGTGCGACGAAAGCCTCCACCGTGTGAGATGTGATCGAGTCACTGGAGCGCGCTGCGCTAGAGCATATCGTGAGAAGTACTCCAGATCGTCGAACAGGATCTAACGGCAGTAACGCAAGAGGCGGTTATACAGTCAGATCGCTAACAAAGTGAGGATCAAATAATAACACGTTGCAATCGCGTTGGCCGAAGATAGATGGCGTTCACTATGAGTGAATAATTTGATAATGGCGCTGCTTGGCAGTGACGGCCCGAGTTCTTCGAACTTTTCGCCCTCGACGCGAACGCCATACCTCCTCCCTGTCCCACTATTTAGAAACCATCACGCTCGAGAAGTACAATCTCCGATCACCGCTCGGGATCTAACACTCGATCCCACTCCATCTCAAACCTCTGCCACTTTCTGCCTCAATTGCACTTGCTCCAATCTTACTCTTCTTACTTTTGTACATCTATCTTCAAAGGATATGTATATACAATGTCAAGTAAAATCAATTTACACAAAGACAAAATCTTCGAATAATAAGTTTCTCAAACAATTTTCAAATATTAATATAGTAAAACTCACATTTATTTACTAGTCTTGGAATTTTTACCTTGTATCTCGCATGATGAAGGATGTGCAAATTTCGCCTTGAGTTTTTTAAAATATTTAACGTTGAAGTAAATTAAATTCGATTTTGATTCAATATAGTTGTCTCGACTACATTTCGTAACATGTGATAATACTAGAATTATATATACTTACTATTTTATACGTGTAACGTCAAGATGATTAATATATAGTGATAAAACGTGTTAATGCTTGTTACAATTGGCAGACACATTCTTTATGACCATGCTACTATTATGAGATCAATGAAGTCCTTTCATAGCATTCAAGCAGGTTCAGAAAATTATAGCGCGCAAGCATTCTCTTGATCTCGAACCGCCTTTCTTCCACCTAGATCCGATCCTGAGAGATCTTGCTGCGAGATCACGGGGACTGTTCGTGATAGAGCCGCGGACGGATTATCCGCACACCACGACTGCTGCAGTGCCTTATCTATCCGTCCGTGTTAAGGGATCCGCTGTTTTCCCCTTATTTTTCCCGACTATCCTAACATGACGAATGATTGTGTACCAAAGACTTGCTTCACTTTGGAGTGCCGAGTCCCCGTTTCCCCATAGAAAATAGTGACGGTGGTCGACTTATATCCACACTTCGCTTATATAGTCTTTATTGCATCGAAGTTACGTATTATATTACATAGTGAAAGAATGGTGTGTGTGTTTCCAGAAGATCCTCGGATCATGCGTGGACCATTTTGCAAAGATGAGAAGGATGAGAAAATGCAAAGCAAAGTTAGAAGAGGGTTATGGTGGGAAAAATAGGAGAAAAAGGAGAGGAATGAAAAGGGAAGTTGCTCGCGGCTTTTGAAGATCAGCTATAGGTAAGCGGCACTTATGTTTAATACACGAGTGTGGATGAGTAGTCGGAGTTGCACGCGATCTTCGCCTCGGTCCGGTCTTCTTTGACCTCGCGTTCGGTAAAACCAATTTCCGCGGATAATACGAGCGGCTTCGCTTGTCGAAACATCCCACTAAATGGAGCAAACCCAAAGGGCATACGAGTATAGGTACAATATGTGCTGTAAGACTCTTCGTATAACGAGACTTCCATTCCACGGATTATTATATAGACATATAAGCTATATATATATTATATACTTTTCTGCTGCTCCTTATATTTGTTAACAGAAATTTGCATTCCTTATTAATTCCCATGCGAAGAAGAGGAAAAACGTTAAAGCTCTTTTAAAACGCCATATCATTCAATATCAAATATGTTTTACATATAGATATAAGGTAATAGCAGTAACTGTCACAGACGTTTATTTCGAAAGAAATGATTAAAAAACAGAGTCTATAAGAAAGTCAAAGAAATTTGGAAATTGACAGCATAGCACTGTTCAGAAGTATATACAAAAGAAGAATTGAGAATTTTACTCTTACCTTACGAAAAGAGTCAAAGTGATTTCAAAATCAGGGCTCGGTAGGCCCCATTTCTTAGACTGCAACAGATCTCATTTGAATTTTCCGGACAGGATGATCACCAAGTGCATTTCAATCCTATAGGGACTATACCCCGACGAAATATAGCCGGGAGAAAGTATGGCGAAGGAAGAATAAAGTGGAAACACACAACAGGGGTGGGGTATGTTGGCAGAGCGAGGAGGGGGAGCAACAGGGAGATGAAGGAGACTCGAACGGATGGTAGTTTGAGAGAGAACGGCCAGTATCCAGAGCACGTTCAGAGCGCGAAGAAGTTATTGTCATGTGCTGCGTCGACCGGAGCATTTTAATATTTCCTCTGAATGCATTTCGAAGTCAGGAAGATGCGATAAGAAAGAGAGAGAGAGAGAGAGGGTGGAGTGAGGGGGTGAGAAAGAGACAGAGCTAAAAGACGGTGATGACGGCTGGAGAGTGGGAGGTGGAGAGGATTCGTTACACGACCGCCACCGGTTTTACCCGGGCTCGGACAGGTGGCTTCTACCTTTGCTACTTCGTTTTCTTCTTTTTACGATCTTCTTATGACCGTAGCGACACCATCGTCCAAGAACTTGGCGCCGAGCTTCCCATAGCCCGGCTTGAATTTCAATGCGTTCACATCTAAACGCTGCTCTTAAATTATATATGTATTATCTAATTCACATCGATCAGAAATTGATATACATATAATTATCAAAACAAACTATATATATAATAACTCTATACATATGAATAAAGTTCCAAATCTGCCTCCAGAATTAAGACAATAACGGTAAATGTATATTTTGAACTACAATTTCAACTGAAGCTTAATATTTCCAGCGGTTTAGATGTTAGTGCATGGTTTAAAAACTTTAAATTTCATCGTGTAGAAACGTGCAGTAGAACCAACGGGCCAAAATTACAGAGAACACAATTCACGAGACTCGTAGAGTACGTGAGAAGCACACCTCAGAGAGCTCATATATTTCAGCCTCGCAAAAGAATTGGACTGTCAGATATGTCGTTCTCAACTGCCAAGAAAATTCATTCAAATGACTTTTAGCAAACAGCAAATTGATTCACGACTTTTAAACTGAATGTATATATAGCTGCAGGATTATATGGGTTCTTCAGCCTTCAATCTTTTATCGGGAATCAACACAGATGCAAAAAAAAGGTATGAAAACCGATCTGCAAGTCCCTGTGCGGACCAATAAATTTACATTATCCACATTTTGCACGTACCCAGTAGCAGCGCTATACGTTGAATGGACTTTTAATGCTACCCACGAAAATGTATGCAAGCTGACGATTTTACAATGAACTCACGTTTGTCAATACTCGGAATTCTATTTAGGAAGTCAGTCATTTTTCACAGAGGATGCGAAACGCGAATTGTGGAGAATGATTTACAGGGGGTAGTCGCGTTAGTAAATCTACGAGGCAAATATTTCGAAGACAATATATATGTAGGGTACCGAAGGATTTTCAGTCTCCTTCGCGCTATCTGATTCTTAATAACTCTGTGTGCTACGTGAGGACCACAATTTATATATCTTCCCACCTGATCTTAGAAAGTTATATCAAGGGATTCCATACCGGAAGGTGGCTCTAGGTATAAATTTGAAGCTCCGGAACTAAAATGCATGTTGTACATTACAATTTTACAGGATAAACTGTGGCGATTATCAGAATAAGCTTTCCTTGATTGTTGGTGAGAGTTAAACATTTAAATCAAAAATAATAATATGCACTTCCTGTAATTATTAAATTCCAGATTTTAAAACTTTATGCAAATAAAGAACATTAGTAAAATTGATTTTTTACTATTAGCTTGATTAATGTGAATTATTTATCAATGATTTACAAACTGATGCTGCTAAATTAAAAAAATTGAATATAGTGTATTTAAGAATGTATTCATCAGCACACATGTATTAACAATAATATAACATGTAAGCTAGAGCTCAGTAAGGGTAATGAGGAAAACCAAAAAAATTAAATCTTAGTTAAATTTGTTTAATTAATAAGCGAGAGGAACGTTGAATTTGCTCTACATATTTTGGAGAAATAAACAGTTCATATACATATATAATTTTATAGTTTATTTGAAGACAATAAATTTTTTAAAAAGTAATATTTTACATAAAGATTCGAAGTGTATTTATCACAATATGGTTCTTGTAATTGGGTAATCAATCTTTAGCTGGTTTTGGAAGAAGCAAGTGGGATTCTGCGATCTGTGCATGGAGAATTCGGACAGTGAATGTTGGTAAGATGTCGTTATGTAAGTATCGGCAAATAGCAGGGCTGTCGCAATCGGGGTTGGCAAGCCAGATGGGTAGGCCATAGGATCGCGTGCCAGGTGGAACGGTGCAATTCCCGTTGCTTACAAAGTTTCATCTGAAACGAAACAGTGCGACGGGAGGATGCGTGTTGTAACCTTCCCGATTCGTGTTTTAATACCTCCCCCCTTATCCGTTGATTCTTCCTCCCATTCTCTCATATGCAAGCCGTTCAACGAATTGCTATTGCGCCAATAAGGTGTTGTCTAGCTTCCACAAGCCTGATTGTCCCTTTAAACAACTAATTGCCAGTCTTGAACTTTGCCAATCTAAGTAAGGAGTAAAAATGATTTTCCTTCACGGGCAGCTAAATTGTCTAAACTGAAAGCACTCTATCTAGAATTTGCTTTCAATAACAGATAAACAAATAATTATGTTAAAAATAAAAAGAAATGACTGCTAATAATTTTCTGTTGATACGAGAATAAATAGAATCGAAGTGTCCTCTGGACAGAATCATGAGATTTATTAAATTAATACTATATTTGAATGATAAATAAGTTTTTGTGTAATTTATGTTTTTGATAGAGGATTCTGTCGTCGAACAAGGCAAAGATGCATGTATCGTCGTCCTGCATCACCGGATACGCGTCCATCTCCCTTACTTCCGGTCGTAAGATGGTCCTGCCTCATTGTGATGCATGTCGCTTCGTCCGCCCCCGGAATATGAAAACAAAATCATATTCTCCGCTTGCAGCCTACCGATGAGCTATTCCAGTCGTAAAATCAAAATATTTCACCAAGAGAATTAAATGAAATTTCTCCAAATTTGCATTTTATTTTTGTAATAATAAAAACATATTATTTTTAATGTTCTTACTTATTCAGACAATTCCTCTCATATATTGACCCAATTTTATGTATATCTTGGAATCTGCATTTTTTGAATAATTCAGATTTTTTAAAATTCTTTATTTGCAAAGTTCGTAAGTTTGATTTTTAAATTTATATATATATATATATATATATATAAGAGACATATTTATATGGTCTGAGCTTAGAATTGATGAATGCCAAAATTCTGAGATTATTAATAGAAGCCGTGGTGGTAATTGCTAAGTGACAAACTCAGACTTTGCACTAATTCTATTAATTGTCTGAAGATAAGTACGCCCAAATTCACTTACTCTGATTATTTGGAGCCATCTTGTGGACGAACGGTTCATTTACAAGCTGTTTCACCTGCTTTTTTCTTCTTTTAATTAGATTCTAATTTAATATATTTATAATGTAAATTTATATCAACGTACAATCTCGATTGGTATAATTATCCGTTTGTAGGTTTTGCTGTTATAACGAGCGAGCTTAAGAAAACTCGAGGTATACTCTAACAAACTTGATAGAACCATACTCTCCCTATCAAGTATTAAGCTGCCAATGGGTAAGGCTTTTTAACTTTACCAACAAGTTCAACGATTTCCCCTTTCTTTCATCAAAGTCATATTATTAATAAACTCTAAAATTGCAAAAAAATATTCAACAAATTAATGCAGATTTATATACAATTTCAAGGAATGAAAAAATAGAAAGAAAAGTTCAATTTTCTATTAGTCAATTGTAGATTTTTTAGTAGCATGAGGAGCATCGCTTGTTCATTAATTGTCTGAAGCAGAAGTATCTTGTAAGATGAACGAATAGAGCAGTCTAGGTATTAATTTAAGACTGCATGATCCAACACTATTTTTAATTACACGTGGAGTATTATATAGGTTGCGGAACTTGACCTGTCGGTTAAGATATCTGCAACTTTGGTGCACTCTAAGAAAGTAAACGCGAGCCATTAGTCATGCAATACAGGTGTAATGTATTTTTTTTTAACGATTAATATGTTTGAGTCATCAACATTAAATATATAGTAGTAGTATTTTATGAAAAATATGCTCTAATAATATCACTCATTAGAAATGTCTGCATCTCTTTATATTTGAACCTATTAATTTAAGTTATTCCACCTTTTTCAAGAGAATGCATTTATCCCATTTGCCCCTATATTACCCTCCTTCAACCATTTGAAACTTTCACAGTTTTAGAACCAGTTAACTTTGGACTGAAAAAATATATATCAATTACTAATATCGTTTAGTATTAATAATATGTACAAAGAAATTGAATAAAATTAAAATCAACTGTTTGTAATAGGACTTGTACATTTATACTACGGGAGGTTGATTCGATCAATATTCGTATTTAGTTTATTCATCTTCAAAAATTGATTATAAAGTTTTGAGAAAGTACAATTACACGAAAAGTACATGATTGAAGTACGCTGAATAGAATGTGAAAGCAAACGCGAAATATGTAGATGGTAGCTTTCTGATACTCGTATGAGATGCCGTTTCAAATTTTTAACTGAATTTGCGATCATGAGCAGATCGTACACGCGAGGTGAGTCCGGTACATTGGAACGTCACGCTCTCAAGCGGATTTTAACGCCTGTCAAAACAAACTGCAGCCTTTCAGATCTCTCTCACACTGTACAAACTTCAAATTTGTGTTCGTCTTTGCTTCTTTATGAAATATCCTATGGAAAAATAGACCAATTAGTATTTCCTCATCTCGTGCGATACTAAATACCACTCTTCTCAATTTTCAGCACAAATTGCGATAATCGTGGATTACCTACTTTTCTTCATTGGTTACCAATATATTAATTTCGTATAAAGTGCACGTTACCTTGCCATATAGCAAATTTCCTATTTTACAATATAAATATTAATGAAGAAAATTGTAGAATGAGGTAAAGGATATTTTCTATCAATTAGTTTAATTGTTGCGTTAAGAAAATTGCGAAAGAGGCCATATTACCAATTGGCAACTCGGTGGAACAGTTTCGAGGTCTGTTATCAGCGAATGAATAGTTTAATAATTTTTACTATGTAAGAGAAGATGACGATAATGGGTTGTGGTAGGGGGGTATACAGAGGAAATCGCGCGATACTACAGTACGCACACTGTTCGTATGAGTATTGGAAGACAATTGGATTTTAGTCCGAATGTGTAGGGCAGAATTGCGAAAAAATAAGTAGAAGAAAAAATGATGAGATATAGTGTGTATGTGAATAAGCGAGATAGAGAGAGAGAGAGAGAGAGAGAGAGGGAAAGAGATAAGGCTAAAGCAAATCGGTAAACGTTGGCGCTGACGAGCGTCACGGAAGGAGGGCGTTGCGCACGCATATATACACGATTGTGTCATGGATGTCATAATCTTACATAATTGGGAGCTCGCGGCGAGCATTTGTAAGCCGCACGCATGCGAGCGCCCGTACGCACGGCAATTTGCTTTGATTCCATATTGCAAACTGTGTCGCCGCCAAACAATTGACCGTCTCTCTCATCGTTAGAACAAAATAGCCTGCGCTTATCCCCTACTTTCGCGATCCCCCACGAAAGCGAAACGCTCAACCTTCGACTCGTTACAATGCACCGCACATCTGGCTCCGAACAATCATCCTGCCATGCACAATTTACTTTGCGATTGAACATTTCGCAAATCTGTACCAGCAAAAATATTTAATCACTAAATACGGATACCTAATATAGCTTATTCCTTTTTCGTTTAAACAATATATTATTTTATAATCGAAAAGAAACAATGGTACAAATTATATGACTCTTGTACTTCGGAACATAATAATGCACGCTAATTGCGAATAATAATTGCGGCCATTTTATTAGTTTAATTTCAAACTTACTATTGACTAATTATACACGAGTAAAATATAATTCAATTATTTATTTAAAAGTAGAGTATATAATGTATGAGAAAGTAAGGTGCGAATATAATTAAAGTTATAATGATTGTTTAAAGCGGATAACGGCTAATTATATGCAAATGATAACCGAGACGATACATTTCACGTCAAACATTCAGAGCTCCCTCGGGCACGAAGTCGATTACTTTCGTAATTTGCTTCGATCATATGCGACGGACGCACCACCCGCTTCAATTGCGAAATAACGTTATACTATTCTATCCAGAGCACTCAGCCAAGTCCTGGTATTATAAAACTATTACGTTACGCTCTCGTTTCTATTTCCTTTGACCTTTCAACGTTTCAATTACGCCCTCCAACTTTGCTCTGTACTAAATTTCTCCTTTCTCCGAGGTCTCAATGATCTCTCTTCCTTTTTTTTTCTATTAACATTCAAATGCGTTTCTTACCTATAAGTCCATAAAATTTATTCGACGAAATAACCTCTTTGCGGAAAATTCCCTCCATCATATAAAATATTGTCAAAGCCGTTAACGTCTTCACGCGTCTTCGCAATTAATTTTTTCACGATCGTAAGTAGCCTTGCACTGAAAAGAATAAAAGCTAAATCACAACGCGGCTTCCAAGCAGATATAAAACTTTGGTGGTCCTGCATAAAATTGACGTTGATGGCATGCCCGGCGCGAAGTAGTGGCAATCAATCGAGCAATCGATAATACATAAGTTGAACTTACTGGAAGCTTATAAAAAGCAAGAGGCATATCCGTAGGTGGAATAAAAAGCTCTTCACCCTGCGACTGCACAATCCCTTTTACGCAATAAAACACCCACAGCGAGGAATGCCCGCTTGCAAAGTGCTCATTGCTAAAACCACCCTCGGGAAAAAGCGGTCGTCTAATTAGCAAATCTAACGTAATAATTAAATTATCGCCGTAATATTTATAGGGATGGGGAGAGGGGAGATTGGGGGTGCAGTTAAAGCGACGATCTCGCGAGCGGCCGTCGTGCTAATGAAGCATCGCGCGCGAACGACTATGGGAATAAATTTGAATCCATTACGCCCTTGCAGCGGCACATTCGTGTAGGAAGCAAAAAGTCTGAGGTTAGGGCGATCTTTAACCCAAGCTCGTTGAAAAAAAAATCATCGTATTCTAAAACCTCCCGCCACACTTTGGTATTATTGCTCATAAATGGCCCTACCCTCGACCTGCCTAAAGAAAACCATTTTGCTCAGCTCGTGAGATAACGAAGCATGTATTGCTAATAACTTTGAGGTGCAAACGAATTTCGTTTATGCGACACGACACAGTAATATTAATACAAGTACGAGTTAATGGAGGATATAAGTATATTTCTAGATAATCTCCTCGCCAAAAATTTCACTCGTTTTATTCTTCAATGAAAAAATGCTTCATTCGATGCAAACATTGCGTGAGATTTTTACTATAGAGTAATGTGTGTTACAGAGCCATGCGTGAGAGCAGACAAAACTGAAACAAAGAGTTGAGTAAAAGAAAGGGAGGATAGTAGGTGGCTGCTCATGACCGCGAAAGAATTCTTAGACCGTTTGTTTAATACTCGTTGGAGAAGTTCTTAACTAGGACAGATTAAATGAAGAAATTCCTCATTTCAGGCGATTTATTTTGAAATGAATATAAAATTTCTAAAACTGTAAATTTCCTATGTAAGAAGCACGATACACGTTATATGTATTTATAATTAAACATATTGCGCGATATTGTGTCGCGTGATGGGAAAAGAAATTGACTTTACAAAATACTATAAAAATTGGATACTACTAGAATAAGTTAGACAAAATATAACGTAATAAGAAAAGACTTTAATGATTGCAGAACAATGTTTCGTCACTTACTGCGATTTAACTCAGTATATTGTCCCCCCATAATAAGTGCTTCAGTTCGTCGATGGTTGACCGCAATACGCTTCCGGAAAACCGTACGCAAATGATTAATACTCTTTCGAGTGATCGTAGACTGGCATTTCTGTGCAGTGAAAGTGCACGCGGTTTTCCGTAATCGCATTCGCTCGGATCGACCGATGGCGCAAAAATAATAATCAAATTTTCTAAACAATATCTCAGTGCAACCGCACGTTTTACCACGCTTTGCTCGCTTATAATTTTAACAATGCACGAACGAGCAATCTCGATCGGTACAAGTCAAATATATATATGTATTTGCCAATTTTCTTTCCTTCCCCTTCGCGCGCGTTCGTTTCTTTTCTCGGTTGGACTTGTTTCGTATTCCTTTCTGGCTCTGGGCACAGTGCCATCGTCCATTTTGAGTGAGGTTGAATCATCAGAGTCCAGTGGCTCTTCTTCATCGACGCAGAACGCCTGTGTCTGGTCACGTTCCAAGCCCCTTGGTACATTACGCGCTCTACGTACGCGCATCCATGCGTTCAACTCGCCCGAATGCTGGTCTCCTCTTCACGCGTTCAATTTTCGCATTCTCCTGCGTGCGATACATTCGCTCCCGTACAGCTCACCAACGAATATTCTATATCTAACCATTGAAATGAACACTGTGCAACCGTCCACTGACCATGAAATATACTTAATATCCATGCAACCGATAAATTTGCCATGAAATTTACACTACATTCCCCAGCTGGAAAAACCTTTACCATTCATCAAGCTCGCCACAAATATTCAATACAATCGGACCGTTAAAATTACGACCACTCTCGGAATATGCCACGATATATTCAATATACAATTGGTATGATTATTTTAACCATTCAGATCACATCACATATCTGAAAAACTCTTATTCTTCCTGGTAAATAATTCCATATGGTGAATAACATGTATATAAATATTATAGCATTAAATTTGCGTAATAAACAAGACTTTACTACGTCATTAGTTTAAATAATTGTAAAAATATAGAGAGGAGAGTAAGGCATTCAAAATCCAGAATTGTCTACTCGCTAATATTAAAAAATGGAACATTGGTAGAATAAAAGTCTCCTGTATTCGTGTATAATATTTTGATTCTCACGGATACATTACCATTCCTGAACAACTAATCGTCAGACTCTCTAAGTAGTATACGTACCAATGTTATACATATGTATAAGCTTAAATTTTATTTCTTGACGTCACTATACACATAATCGTAAAAGAAAACTTGCTAGACGTACCACTAAAAAGAATATTATTTAATATTTCTTATCTGCATTTGACGCAATGATAAAATTATTTGAATAATTATAACTTAATAGTTATTGTTATATCACGCAGTTTCTAGAATTTATTACAAAATATTAAATGTTATTTTAACCATTTAATTTCACGAAACATACAATAATCTCCTATATCCTTCATGGTTAATATTGCACGTGAGAGAGAATTTTTATACGGTAAATATTGTTTAATCCTAAAAGTAAAACTGTTTTATCTTAAGTAGTACAAAAAAGAAATGAATTCTTATCAGCTGACGCACCGATTAAAAGACAGAAATCAATTCAAATAATCTTACATATTCAAGATAATGATAGAGAAAGAAGCACAGCCTCTCGCGCACGACAGACACCGCCCATTCTCGATCGACAAATATACGAATCTCTTGCAGCAGCAGTGGGCTGTCGGTATGTGTATGTGTATGTGAACTGTGTGCGTCGAGTTTGCGCGCGAACGCACATCGCGGAATACCGAAGAGCCGATAAACGCGCGTGCAGCTTTTGCGTCCAATGGCATAAATCTTGGATCACGCTGGACGCATGTACGTGCGCCGAGAGCCACGCACTGGGCGTGTCACGCGCAATGCTCGGCACGTGGATCACCACGCTATAATACCTGTGTACATACGCTCCTCACCCAGCTCAATGTCCAATCAATTCAATATTCAAACCAATACTCGACAAGCTGGATATTGATCGGAACTAATTTAACGAATCGATCGATTCTTTAGTGTTTCAATGATTAACTACGAAATTATCGAGTGATTTGCCTCATCGTTGTAGTGAGAACGAAAGTAAGCTGCGAGTGAGATAAAGAACTAGCAGTTTTTTTTTAGCTGAAAACTTGAGCGGATCCTGAAGGCTACATAGGTATATGTATATGTAACGCGCCGCTGTGCCATTCGGCAGAGTTTCGAGTGAAGGAACGAGCGAGGAAGCGAGCAACCTGACGTGAGAGCCGGAGGGATGAGCAAGTGAGTTACGAAGAAAGCGGAGTCTCTTGCTAAAACGGAAAAGGGAATTGAAAAAATTATAAATGATGAGAGGAAGGCGAGGAATCGTGCTGCAAAAGCACAAGTTGAAGTTTCCGAGAGCTGGCCCGCCATCGTTGTCGTGGCGGGCCTGCCGGATACGCGTTCCTTGCATCTGTAACGAGGGTACAGTCCTTGCACATATAATGCATACAGACACGAGTTTGCCTGACTGCGTTGCATTTCATCGATAATAATTTTACACTGAACTAAACAACAGTGTAAGTACCATAATAGAGTTCATTGAAGTGAGGAATTTCATCATTAAAATTGCATCGATAAACCTGTTCATTCATTTATTGAAGATGGTAATAAATTTTCAATTCTATATTAAACACTATATTTTATGCAAAAATGTACCCTTATTTGTGCAAGTTGTAAATGGTGTGTGTATGCCAAATTTACAATATTTTTTAATATTATTAATGAACATTTTAAGTAAAACAAGAAATTGTAGTATATATATGTATCTGAAAATTGATCAATAAAGAAAATTTTTTATTGATGGAAGAATCCATTGTCATTATATATCAAATGAAGTTATAGTACTTGCTATTTTATAAATATGAATAATATTAATTTCCCCTGTAACACAACTTTTCAGACTGTACTTGTTCAATAAAAAGAAAGTGTAATTCTTTATTCATGGTCTTAAGAAAATTGGAAAATGTATATTGCAGAATGTGTGAAAATAGAAATTTATTGCTATGCCTATAACTAGTGATATTTCTATTATATACGTATGCTATTAAAATCATTGAAATTAATTCCTGCAGTTTACGAAAGCATTAAAGGAACGAGGAAAACCATAAAATAATACTAAAAGATTATTTGCTTGTTTCAAAATGGGGTTTTCAGTGCGTATCTATTATTTGTTCATGCTTGTGACGATACTGTGCGGTCGACATCATCTGTCGAGCGTAACGTCAAACGCATCAATTTACTTTACATACCTGGCAAATTAAAAGCCCTAATAATTAAAAAATTATCCATTTGCAGAAAATCTGGCCGAGGAAAAATGTTCTTATACAGTAGGTTCAAAAGCACCCCTTTTGAAGAAGCGCACGAATAATGATACATATACTGCAGTATATCATATGTATCTTATATCTGTACCCGAGTATATACACACCTTGCAAATTACAAGACACGCACGCACAGAGCCAACCTGTTGAAAGCCATCAACAAATCTGTATATGTTTCTCTATATAGGGTGTCCCACGAACGATAGCCATGCCAATACCATCGGACAGGGGAAAAAAATTTAAGTAAAAAAGTTGTAAAAACTTTTTTTCTAGCACCCTTGGTTAAGAAGTTATTTGCAATTAAAGATTATCGATGACAGTAGCCTTTCTTAAAGAGGAAGATTGTTTTGGTTGTATTATAAGGCCAAAAATGCCAAGATTCTGTGAATTAAAATACTAAGAAAAATACAAAGTCAAACATCCACTTGAGCCTGTAAGTAGTGTGTTTATGTTTTGATTGTTTTTATGGCGCTCGCACTCGAAACTGCCGATCGGCCTTCAATCACTTGAATAGGTTCAAGGGGGTGTTTGGCTTTGTGTTTTTCTCAGTATTTTAATTCACAGAATTTTAGCATTTTTGGCCTTATAGTGCGACCAAAACAATCTTCCTCTTTAAGAAAGGCTACTGTCATCGATAATCTTTAATTGCAAATAACTTCTTAACCAAAGGTGCTAGAAAAAAAGTTTTTACAACTTTTTTACTTAGATTTTTGTCCCCTATTCGATGGTATTGACATGGCCATCGTTCACATGGGACACCCGTATATAAATTCTCATAAAACACCACGACTCTGGATGGCCAATAACTGTCTCATTATAATAAATAAAAAGAGGTCCATTATACAGTATCAAATTTTAAAGTATGCTTTGAATTTAAGATAGAAATGAAATCAGGATCACAAATGAGAGACAAGTTTCTTCGGACAGGTGACAAGGTCGATATTGGAGAATTTGAAGAAAAATACAACTGTCTGAAGATGTTGATAAGTTCGTGAAGCGTCGCGTGTTCGCGCGCAAAGAGCCATCAGCCCGGGGCGGCATTGAAATGCAATCCCTCGCGCGGATGATTTATACCTCGCCAATACCCGCCCGCAGGGCAGGATGTCGCACGTCGCTTCTTTATGTCTCTATCGCTCGTCTCGAAAATGTCCCGCAGCGTCAAAGCTACGCTCTGCACTATTATGTGCAGCTCTCTTACTCTCCCTCTCCTTTTTTTTTCTTCTCAGCTCGCAACAACTCTCAACCTCCATAGATACATCGAGCTCCAAATAAAAACATTGAAGAAAACTGCAACGATATATCTGCGTAAAGCAAAAATAAAATGCATGAACGAAGAATGTGGAAATGACAGTTGGGTGATATAAGAGAGAACAAAAACTAGACCATAGCAACTATCAATGCAGCATTTAAATTTAGCAAACAAGAATCGAGATTTGAATGAATGCCTGCATGGGTGTATCCGCTATGCGTATATATAGACTGGATAATGAAAGTATTAGAATGAAAGGACTGAATGAAATTTCCCATTGTTGATGCAGCAGTGATTTCAATAGTTGATTTTCTTGCAGTATTATATATACGCGTAGATTTTCCCATCGAATGATATTCGGGGAGTCAAAGGGGAGAAGTGGGCGTTTGGTTTGTGACTGTATAACGATATACGTAACAATTGTAGGAACACGGCTGTACGTATATATACGTTTCCAAGGATCGGGTTGGTCGACTAAAAGTTGCCTTGTATATCGAAAACCTGTGACGTGGCGGGAGAAAGTCGAATAATACGTCCTAAGGACGGATCCTTTGTTTCTCGTTAAAATCTCGACGTTATAATTATGTATGAAGGCGGACGGTATGAACTGACTAACAAACGAATTAACCTCCGCAAAGAGAGCAAAAGTTCAAAAAAGAACGTATAAGTAAATGAGAGGAGAATCGATTGAAAATTCGACCAAAGAAAAACTACCTACCGAATCATTAACTTTTCGTTTAAAATTGGGAAGTCATAAGTACGTATTAATTGGATTAACGATTTCTAAGAACCATGATTAAGAGTGCATATTAATTAGAAAATTATCGATATATTTTTTTTAAACCAATCAAAAACTATCTACTGAAACGTTTAGCAAGGAATGCCAATCTCTCGCAAAGTCCCAGCTGCAAATCGATCGCTCTATATCGGGACGCATTAGAAATGGCGAGCGTGTAATAAGCAGGCACCAAAAAATTAGCATCTTCCAGCGCAGGAGACAATGGGCTGATTTGAATAACAATGTTCGCTACCGTGTGGGCTTCTAACTCTTAACGATAGGTCTGCACCGCATATCGAGCTGGCGCAAGCACATACATCTATTGGCTGATACGACAATCTATCTGCCCCCGCTTTTTCCTCCGACCTCGATCCTGTCTTTCTCTCTCTCTCTCTCACACACTCTCGCCCGTACTTATAATTCCATCAAAAAATCCCCCCTGCCACTCTAAACTCGTTCAACGATCTCAACGCATAATCATAACAATCCTGCACCACCAATTCGTTTCACGTCCAGATCGGTGCAACAGTTTTGCGAAGAGGCCCGACCTTTCGAATCCGTGACTTCCTCTTCTCCGGAGAGCGGAAGCCGTGCTTCGAATCCCTGATTCTCATGATCGTGGGAGGGCATGGGGTGTACCTTAAATATATATATATATATATATATATATATATATATATTTAATATACGTAGCACAGGTGAATTTGGAAGGTTCGCTTCCGCGATCCGTGCTTTCAGATCGGACGTACGTATTCTCAGTGATCGATTGTAAAAAGTATCACGTGTGGAGGTGTACGTAGGACCTCGCCTTATAGATCTACTCACTATAAGTGTAACATAAGTATGAGAAGTGTGCGAGTCTCGAGGAGAGACGAGGCCCTCATATCGATGTGCAGATGTCTGACCCTGAAATATCTCGAGTCCCGGAAAATTTTCGTTGTGTTATAGCTGAATGTTTACTGTCCAGCTGTACCTACATAGAGACTCACAAGTGTGTTTATGCACGACAGACAAATATAGTTTGTGCGTGACTAGGGCAGCAAGTGTCGCTCACCAATGGCAGATCGCCGAGCCTCGCTCATTCACCCAAGCAGCGTTCTCCTCCTATGGAATGCTACGATAATCATTTCAACTGCGTGACGATAATGGCACACGAGCGTCTCACGGCTCCGACAAACTGCTTTATTTCAATGATTTTATATTCAGGAATCTGCATTATTATTCTATATGCAGATGGAGATTAAAATCGCTGTTTGGGCGTTAACTCGATGTTACAGTAGCCTGTATATTAAATCAAATTGCCTATATCTATGTAGCAACCCTTGCTGCACACTAGAGAATGGCCCAGCAGCACTGATATTTCCGGACGGACATGTTTGCTATTAAATGTCATTGCACTTTCTCCCTCTTTTCTCTCTCAATCTACATGAAATTTGCAAGTGCTAGAGAACACAATGTACTTGAAAATTCAGGAGTAACGATATGACGGATACGGTATTACTTGATTTATAAGACAGTCGAGGAAGAATATAAAGTTATTTAATATACCTCCAGCGAATGATTATTTCCTCGTGAAGATTTATGCCTCGCGCTTGTGGTGACAGAATTAAGGGGCGAGATTAGGGTTATTGACATTCTTAAATTCATTATTTTTCCGAACCGTTTACACGGACAGTAGCTCGTTACAGTTTATGACGAGGCTCGCAAGACAGTTATGGCAAGCGCCGAGACGTCGTCATGTTGTCGAAGCGCTCAAACTGCCTATACGTGGGCGCCTATGACTAGCCATTGTTCACAAGTGTAGCGTTCATAACTTATCAACTGGGAGATACCGCGCACCCTCTGTAAAATATACCAAGCGAAGGATAAAAAAGTGCAAGGATGGCAAAATACCTAAATGTACCTGCATAAGAACGATATAAAGGAGAAGATAAACTAATTTAGATCGTTGCTTTAATTGAACCACCGGCGCAACTTCACTAAAAATAAGATATTTATATCTTTTAACAATTGAAATATGTAACTGATAAATATATAGTAACATACTGATTCGAATGTTTGGCCAAGCGTTGTATAATTGCTACAAATGAAATAAATTTACTGTTTTCTAAAATATTGATATAATACAACTTTGAATAAATGAAAAAATAGTAAAATTAGGAGCACTATAACGCTTTAGATTTTTATTATTGTAACTTCGCAAAGCTAATTTATTGAAATTAGGAACAGCCAGAATACATTTATTAACAAAGCTTTAAAATTGCTTAAATTTATAATTTAAAAATTTTTAAACAATTTGCTTACATTGGACTTTTTCACAGTTTCCTAAATTAACTCATGCCATATATTACATTCAGTAATAAAAAGTTCAAAATGATGATTTGGCAGATTTTCAAAATAATCGAGTAGCCTAGAAAGTTGATATTATTGCGTGCTATATTTATGAAAAATACTAAAACAAGCAAGGAGAAGAAAAATAATAAAATAAGCTTCAGTTTACCTGGATTTATTGAATTTGTGTGAAGGAATAAAGCAAGAGTAGATGATCTAGCGTTCAAATGCGGTATATGCGGTCTGACATAAAAGTGATGTCAAAAGAAACAAATATTGTTACACCACTTGTGCTTCTTATAATCGATGGTCTATTTTCGAATACCGTTGGTCCAAATTAGGGGAGGTCCATCTCTTTAATAGAACCCAAAACTTATAATTTTTTAAATAAATGTTTTTCATCTATCACACATTTTTGTTACCCTATATAAATAAATTAATTTATTTTCTACCATTAATTAAATTGTACAATGACTTTTTCGTTTTTTTACTTAAAATATTCTTAATTTTCTCTATTGCATAAACAACTTAGGTGGTCAAAATTTGGCTCCCTTCCCCTTTTAAGTACATGTAATACCTGTGGGAGCGTCGAACACGCGTGGCGATAAAATAGCCTTATTACAGACATGAATGGGGACGAGAGCCCGAGGACGAGGACGAGGACCCACCGCCGGTGGTTTACTTTGTAGATGATCGTAATCGACGAAGAAGAGGGAAAAAATACCAAGCTAAAGATAATATGCGGCGGAAAGAAGAAATTTGATGCAAGCAAGACTAAGCAAATAATAGATTAAAAGGCTTTCAGAATGGTATATCCATCGAGAAATGGCAATTATTCTAAACCAGTCCTAAATACACTTCGCTTCGAACAATGGCCAACGATGATCACACTGAGCTTGGCAAGTGCAGTATTCATGCGATCTAACCTTTTTGCGAGAAGAAAATTGCTGTTTCACAGCACAGGTAAAAACGCGCCCCTAAATTGCACCCTAGTGCTTTTCACGCGGCCAGCTAGCCTGGTCTACTCGTTTATGTTCCAAAGCCGAATGTTTATTATGCCTATCCCGAGGATAGCAGCGCACCTTCGTTTGATGTTTCGACCATTATTTGGAGGTAAACTACGAAAAGCACAATGCACCTCCGTGCTTATTAGAACCGGGAATCGAAGTATGAAATATTTAACATTAGGCCATAAAGATGCGGCTGCGGCTGGGGTTGGGTCCGGGGCGTCTTCTCATCGGGTGCCATATGCCTTTCTTTCTCGTGTTTGGATAACGTGAGAGTAAGTTGCTCGTTACCCTCAATCGGATAAGTTTATATATCCCTCGATACATCTCAGCACGAAGGTCACGTCGTGTTTCGAGAACCTGTTGCACCGAACTCGCTCACGGGAGCGTATCAGCTTACTTAGCCATAGATCGTGCGCGCCAGGTCTTGTTGCAAACATTTCTTTCTTCTTGTTGGCGGTGTACTGTCGATTTCTGGACTACCTAATCGTAAATCACAGCCGACCGTCGGTACTCAGCTTGTACATACCTGCATTCTTCAGTGTACACGCTGTAACACGACGATCGGTGGATAACAGTCAACATACGGAGCACACGATGCTCCGATAAAGACGACCAGCACGATACATTTTTTAATTACTATTTTCCAAGAGATCCGAGCCTAGCCTTAAGATCTTCCACCTCAACTCCTAGAACTAGCAATCCTACCAATACACACACACACACACACGTCCTTAATGACACCACGATAATTTTTGCTTGTTATATATATGTATATAATATAATCTTACATCTACAGGTATAGTGCAGACGCTGCCTACTCCACTGCGTTTTCATAACCCGGTAAATCGTTGCATTATACTTGCTCACGATTGTCATAGAGCTGCTAAATATACTAACAGTAGCAGCTTTTACTACCCTTTGTTCGTCATAATTAGTATAATTTCTTCAGTTCGAGATCAACGAAGCTTTTCCAACTTTTCCTGCATTTGTTATTTTAGTCCAGCAGGAAAAATGAAGAGCCAATGGACAAACTTCGAAACCATAGACAGCGGATGATTCCAACGCGGTGGCTCAAAAAAAAAGGCTGCCGTGCATTTTCGTCGCGGTACGACGAGCAACGAGAGAGCGCTCGTCGGTGGAAATCGGTTTCAAGGTCCTAGCGTGAGTTTTCCGCGCTCGGAATAAGGAGGACGCGAACTCCTCTCCGCACGCGGCCATTGGCACGAGTCGGGGGCATTTGCACAAGAGACCCCCGCAACTCCATCGTGTAGGACGCCGAAGAATGAAAGGAAAATCGCCGAGCAACGCCTTCAATGGAACAACGCTGGCTGTTTGGAGAAAAACAATTGAAAAGCAGAGTACAAGAGTGCGAGTGATAAGAATATAACGACGAGAAGGGAGAAGGAGGCTGAATCGGAGAGAATGGTTTGTTGGAATATTCGAGATAGAAAAGATCGACGTGGACCGAAAGGGGATGAATGAGCAAAGCACGGGATTCGCTTTAAATCGTTGACCGCATTACCCGGTGTAGGACCCACGCCCGCATTGTGTTTCTCGTCCAACTTGTCGTTCTTGCTTCTCGCCCGTTCGTTTCATTGTCCCCCTCCCCCACCCCTTTCGTCATCTCCCTAGCTCGTGCACTTTCGTTCTGGCGTATACCGGATTAGGTGGGCAGAAGCGTATGAGTCAGAGAGCTCGCTGAAGCAAGTGAGGTTTTCTTGCATACAACGAGTCGACGCCCTAACCCACATAAATCCGTGCCATTAGCCTGCCAGGAAAGGTCTTTTCTCGCACCTATCGCGAGAGTGTGCTTCGCGCCAGTGAGAGTGAGCATCGCCAATGCGTTCTCCAGTTTGTCCACCTCTGATCGATTGCGCTTGCGCAATCGGCATCCTCCTGCTAGGGCGGTCGTCGCACGGAGAACATGATTCACTGAAAGACACCAGACCAAATAGGACACTGCATCCATCGCATTGTACCCTAGAAAAAAATTGCTTTCGACACTCAATGAGTTATTTCTAATAGGAAATTCCCTCTAAGCAAATTAATATTCACCGCAAAAGGAGCCAAGTCTCGACCACTTGCGAAAATATGCATTCGAATCGCGCTTAATTGCTTACTTGCTTCGCTCATCCATTATTTTCTTTTGATTCCATCGAACTTTGATTTAAAATGTTTAAGCCCTGTCCAAAGGTTGGAGGAGCCTGTTATCGGTGTAGAATTGCAGAATTAGGATTAGTGAAATTTCAAGAGTTTGCTAACTGGTGTACGAAAGAAACGATGCCTAGAATATATATATATATAGGTAGGTCTTTTTTAAGTAGAAGAAGAAAGAGCCGTTGTTGGAGCCTCGCTCGAAAGATACAAACCATCTTTTGCGTGGGCGTCATCCGTACCGGCCAGTCGATCTTCCCAAGACGCATTGTCTTTCGTCAGGTGCAGGGGTTCACCACTCTCTATCTTTTCTCGGACCTTTTTTAAATGCTTCTAGAACTAAATTTGTTGTTAATTTTCATTAACAACACTGTATGATCCTCTAAATGAATCGAGCGAATCTTTTGGCACAAAAAAATTCTCGAGTGTATCCGGATTTTTAAATAATCTTAACGCAGGATGAAGAGACTGTGCGGATGAGATCGGTTTTAGTTGTAAGAAGAACAATGGGAACCACTGTCAAAGCTGCTCGCCGCAGAGCGGAGGTGCTCGCACGAGATCCGATAAGATAGGGGGCCCCACCATTCCAGGTTCCATTCATCGGTGCCGCGTCGTGGGCACCTCTTTTACCCTTTTCACAAGGCGCGCGTGGTGTATTAGGACCATTGTGTTATCTGTCATGGCCAAGATATCCAAAGGGCCAACACTCACGACGCCTTTAGAGTCCGCTGAAGAAACTAGTCGCGTCAGAGGTGTGAAAAGCACTCGCGTGGGTGGCACGAGTAGCAGATCACTCGTTGCTCACCCAAAACCAATGACGTTACGTTATAATGCCACTGATAAATATGCGAGTTCACCCATACGTCCTGTTAGTATTGCTATAAAAGTATGCGGATAGGAGAAATAAAAGTTGAATGATTAACAAAATTATAGTACACTAATATTAAGAGACCTTGCATTAAAATTTCGCGTTGGTGAGTAAACCAAGTCCTCCGAATGCCAGAAAGGGGGAGGACGTCAAGATTAGCTTCAAGATCGGCGTACAATGGCATGATTACCGGTACTGCCGTTGAACCACATCGGTGACTCGTATGTACATACTGTGTGCCTACTACCACTTGCTACATATAACTATCCAACGACGACAAAGGGCTCCATCTCTAATGCCGGTGAGGCAATTGCCGGAACAAAAGACTGCTAATGGGCAACGCGCGTACACGCCCGCATGCGCATGCGCTGGACTGAGAACTACTGGCGTGTCATTTTCGCGTCCCGCTCCAGTGAACTTTGCAAAGAAGGCGAAGAGAAGAAGAAGCATTATGGTATGCTATGGTTTCGTGCGCAGGGAGATGCATGGTTTGTGTATGCGAGGAGGAGCCCAATCAGCCCACGTGATATCAGCTGGACTTTATTCACCGATCTTCCTGCCTACTTACCACCCACCATTATCCATAACCTATAAGTCTATCGCGTCTACTTTAAAAGCGCGCGTTACTTTCGCGGCACGAAATTGTAAAAGGCTGTGTAACACTTGCAAAGCCTCGTCTGCCAACAATGGCAGGGGTTCTCATGCCGATTAATCCGTGCACAATACCCGATTGCATCACGACAATTAGCGACAACACTTTTACCGCAACTCAAAATCGAGAGTGTCGCGTGCATTTCAGCGTGCTACCCTACATTTTCCCTGGCTCTGCACAGTCTTTTGCGTATGTGGAGCATGAGATCGGGATTGTCTATCATTGTATACTCCTTATTACGGTCAGGGCCACTGCCTAAACAACGCGATCCAGTTTGCAAATTCTTCCCATCGCTCGCGTTAACTTATGTGTATACATATAATTTATCTCGTGTGCGTTTAACACCTCGTAGAGTTTATAATTCGCACGTCTGACAAAGCAATTGTTGGCTCTATCGCTTTACATATAGGTAGAGCTGTCGAGCCTCTTGCAGGTTTGAGAGTTCAATTCATACGACTGCTCTGATATTCTGAGCGTGAAAAATGTTTATAGATCGTTGTTCATTTATATACGTATGTAAAAGAGGGGAGGAGCGGGGAAGGTATTCAAAGGGAGGTACGCCATTGGATCGAGAGTTGTGAAGGTTGGAGATAAGGTAAATCTGAAGAATCTAAAAAGAAGGGCAAAGGTATCTCGATCGTTGCGAGATGCGAGGGCGAAAGGCGTTGGATTGGTCGCCCGCAGTGCCGCTGACTATTTATCATAAGAACGATCGGTATCTCGAAACGATACCGGTTCGATCGACGCGGTATCGATTCTTCTAAGGGCTTCAATTAACGTTATTAAAGCTCCATTAATCTCAGGCTCGACGTCAAGGCACGCTTGGCACGCCGTGTCTCGATCCAAATCCTCCTTCCAGTTTTCATGCGTTCTAATATAACAATCGAATCAGTTTACATTTTATCACGCCAACCAATAACCAAATAGCAAACGAGAATACTTTTTTTTTTCTTTAACGAATCAAAAAAATTTACAGGGGGAAATAAACAATACTTATTATCCTCAGATCAAATGTAATTCGCAGGTTAAAACTTACCGCAGAAAGTACATCGTTTTCGATAATTGCTATCCTATCCTGTGTAAATAACAAACGTACATATGATTGTCAGGGATAAAAATAAGAAATTAGATATTTCTTTGAGCTAGCATGTCGTGAATTGTCACATAAATCAACGTGCGAGAGTTTTACGATTAGCCGTGTAGTGGAACATGATAGGCTACCCTTGTTAGATGGCAAATTAGAAGCAGTACCGCGCGAGACGTCAGGGAAACTGCGTTTCACCGCAATTAAACTGGTAGCAATCGCCGAGCAAATGTAGCATAAAAAGATTTATGGATGTGGATGAGGCTTGCTTGCAAAATTCTTAACGCTCCAATAAAACGTTCTTGCCGTTATTAAGCTTTACGCTCCGCTATTACAATCTACGGAAAAACGCTGTACTTAAAACTATTTATCGCCAATAGAACCGTAATTCCATTCCGTAACAACCCTTCGGTCCAGATATATCTTACGAAGCAAACGACATAAATAAGCAAAAACTCATATGGAAATATCTCTTTCAAATCGATCGTTAATTGTCGGCGATTGATGAAAATATCGTTTGGAATAGGCAGTTGGAGATTACGACGGAACCGTATAATAACATTCTTCGTCTGGTGATTAGTAACCATGAGTATAGAAGTAACGTTTGGTGCGTTCTGCTTAACATCTGTATCGAGGATGAAAAATGAAAGGACGAATCGGGGAAGGAATCATTTATTCTGCATTTTCATGCGCCGGAGATCGATCTCGTTGTCGAGTTCGAGTTTATAAATACCGAGTCATTCGGAGGGCCCAACATTGAGCTAAAAATCTTATGTTCGACTGCTCTTCTCTAAGTAGACAGCTTCAAGTCGAGTCTGACCTGCCTCGTGTAGCATGTAAAGTCCTCGTAAGAGTAGACTGGGATCTGGTCGCGGGTTAATGAAGTAGACCAGACGCCCAAGCAAGAAAACAGCCCGATACTGCATACTACCGGGGCGTGGCTGCATACATGAATACGAAAATCAAGCCACCAAAACGAATACTTCTCAGGTCCGTGCCAGGTCTCTCTGATTCGTCGCGGGTGTATAAGCTCTCTCTCTCTCTCTCTCTCTCTCTCTCTAGTGCTTTTATTATACTCGATAGAAAAACTCACTCAACAAAACACACTTTCCACCAAACTCGCAAGAAAATCCTCGACGTACGTCTCTTCGATATTTTACGTAATTTAATGTGTGTGGAATAATTTTAAAATTGTTTCTATTCATTGGTATATGAAAAATTGTTGATTAACTTGAAAACTATATGTTTATATATTTAATTATTATTTGAACGATGAATCGAAAAGTGAAAAAATAGACGGCGCTTGAGCAATGATTTCATGGCATTTGGCATTCGGCCGATATAGTCGGCGTCCTCATTTCGGTTGAATTACGAAAAAGCGCGTTGTCCATATTGTAACCCTCGGCTCGATTGTTTAAGAGCGCATCACGACGGGTCGCACGGCTAGGCCGTGTGCAGGCAGCCGCGAAGTTCCGTTTCCAGTACGGCCGCGTAAAGAAACCGCTAGATAGCTTGAGCAGCGAAGGATGCATCTGGCGCGAGGTCCCGGCTCGTCCTTGTAATTCCGTCGCCGGAAACGTAACCTCTGCACGATACCCCCCCAAGCTTCCGGCAAGTCTTTGCACTCTCTCTGCGCAAGATGCCTAATCAGTTCTAGCACATTTCGATCCCCACTTTGATACTTTTATCTTTCATGAACTCTACTATCAAAATCGGTAAACTAGGCATTTCAAAAATTGTCCTTCCAAATGATCACTTTTCTATTAATTAGCATGTTTGGACACACTGCTCTACCGGTTCTTACAGATTCGTAGCCAGCAAATAACTTTGTATAAAACTCAGTTATTTCACAGTTATATGGTTTTAGGGAGATTTAAAGGACGAACGGAATCAGGATTAGGGAAAAAGATACGTTGTATATATGTACATACATAGGAGTGGGAGTCAAAGGATGTCCAAGCGGAATCAGGATCGGCATGGGCAAAGAACCGTGCACTAGGCAGCCTTCGTCAACATCCTGCCTGAATTGCATTGCAACACACACGGCACACAGCGGCTGTGCACGAAGAACACCGTCCCGAGAGCGGAAGCAGATCTTGCGTAAGGATTGCCTCTATTGTCTCAGGAGGATCCTTCGCTCCTCTTGTTCTCTCATCTCCCCCCACCCCTTCCTTCTTATACTACGTCTTCTACTTGCTCTCGCTTCGTGCATCAATGTCCTGGTTTCGCCAAGAATCAGAAGTCACTGGACTCCCCACGGACAAAGCTGTCGCGTGCACGAATCTTCCTCCTAACGTATATAGTCTCGCAATACAATACGAAAGTTTATTAAAGAAAAAAGATTGTCCAGTGTAGGCACTCCGAAGCTATTGTTTACTCCTTATTCATCCTTTATTCTCGTTATCGAACGCATTGGTCAGCAGCACGGTCCGCTACCTCGAGGTATCGCAATAGCAAAATTACGCGACTGCATTCGCGTTGAATTAATAAAAATGATAAGAAAGGATGAATGCTTCCAATCGGATAAGTGGATGCGAACAATTGTTATACTCATCCACAGTTCGGTAGTTGGTGATTTCGCAAAGCGGCACTTAATTGCTACCTCTGCCTCTTGAAATTATACTGGTGTTGAATTAATAAAAGTCACGAAGGAAGATAAATGGTGTCTATAGGCGAGGTGCAGACATAAAGCAGTTATCGATCACACAGAGTTCGGTAGAGGATTTTGCAATTCAGCGAATTCAATATAGCGCTTAATTATAGGCCTTGGGGGTAATCTACATTGATATTGATTTTCTGAAAAATTGTAACAAAGGGTAAATTAATCTAATCTAAGTAACTGGACATGGTTAAACGTCACCTGAATGGGCGCTCTCAACTGATTTATCGCACGCATTTGCCAATGCAAATTTCAGAACGGCCTACATGCATGCCCTCTGAGCTGAGAGACAGAGAGAGGAGAGGAGAGGAGAGGAGAGTCTAGGCTGTGCCAGAGTATGTCCCTAAACAATTGGCAACGTAATAACGGCCTGGCACCGCGTAATAGATATAACGGGCATGGTAGTTTGCGCGAAGACATAATTTTACGAAGGTGGTATCTATAAAGGTAATCCTCACCAAGGAGCACAAAACGATTGCCACACTCTTTCTTCCTAGCGCAATTTAATACATTCGCGCGCGTGATGCACGTACGGACTATGCTGTCGACGTGGGACGTTTGTTTGAAAAAACACTTTGAGAACACCATGAATCATCGCCTTATCCCAGGGACGAAAACAATTCATCCACGCATACACATACTTGATCCAATTCCCCATTCACGAATATTATGAAAATCAGCATCAGAGATATCACAAATTACAACTTATTGTGTTATGCGCGTATAGTATATAACAGTTTGCTTTTAATAACATTTTATCGATTAACCTTCGATGAAATAAGCAAGACGAAATTGTTTTGCTCCGTTTTCTGGCGTGGGAGTATTTCGCAAATGATCGAAATTGAAGGAAGTGCGCAATATAGTTATGCTTACAAAAATCTTCTTTGTATATGCTCAACTTGCTATTATACCAACCGAGTGCTAAAACTTCCTCAAGGAAACCATTACATCTCGTCTCATTGTATACTATATATATATATATATATATATATATATATATATATATATTATATAGTATTCTTTTCTGAGGCACGGAGTTCGTTTTAGTCGCAAGTTTTATTGGCTCATCATCGAGTAATTATCGCTCGTAACCTTCGAATTTTATGCGCGGATATTTCATCAAAAGCGCAGAAATCATCCTGTGAACGCTAAACGAAATATGCCCACGATATATATGTATATATATGCAGTTTCCGGTTCTGATATCTATGATGCTTTGTCCGCAGACATTTCATCAAAACGCAAAATCCATGTTCTGCAAAAATTGAAAAGCTTTATTTAAACACGAATAATATCATTATAATGTACTCTCTATACACGTGCACTTTTAGATGTAACGTTTACATTATAAATTATGTAATTATAACAGGTTATTCTTTCAAAATTCTATTCACACAGCTAAACAAACTTTATAGTATGATAACAGTAATTTATGTAAAGCGGCATCTCTTAAAATGCGATCAAATTAAGTAGCTACAAGTTTATACACTTATTATTATTTGTAATAGAATGAAACTTGTGGATTTACAGTGTGTGAGCGCTAAACGAAAGATGCCCACGGTATACGTATCATAGTTTCCGGCTTTGATTTCTACAACGCTTTGTCCGCAAACATTTCATCAAAGGCGCAGAAATCAGAAATCATCCCGTGAACACTAAACGTAAAATGCCCACGATATGCATATGCAATATATATGTAGTTTCCGGTTTTGATCCCCGCACGATGTCTTGTCAGCAAGATTTTCTCGATCTCTAGCATTATTTATAATATATACAGGCAAGTATACGTTGCGATCTAGGAAAATTTTCTTTCTCTTTAGCACTCTCGCGGAATGAATCGAAAAGTTAATTACACACAATCTGGGGTCTTGAAAGGATCGATCGAGGTCCTTGAAGCCGACTAACGACCCACTGGCTTATCCTCGCGTCACGAATCGTTGCCTTGTGACTTTCCAAAGAAGAAACGTCCTGATTCCTCTCACACTGTTTTCGCAAAGAAGCGCGATAAATGTCGATTCATTCCGATGCTAATTTTTTATTGTACTTTCTCGACAGAAATGACAAGATGAACTTGTCGCGTATAGCCGTGCAAAGGCCTACAGCTTCCGCGCGTTAAATGAACGAAGAAGAGGAAAGGCTGTACACGTTAATTAGCGAATTTTTAATGTAGTTCGTTTATTGGTTTAACACTAGCCTACCTTGACACGACGCGCGCGAGGACTAAATTTGGAACGGTACATGCATGGAGATTTGAGGACCGCTGTGTGAGTTGGGAGCAGTCTTCAATGGGAGTTTTTTATCTTATCGTTGGGTTAGTGCAGCTTGTAGATCTCGCGCGTGTATATATATAAAGAAACGTACCCCGTACCACAGATATTGGGCAAACAGGTGTACACAGCTCGTGGTGCTAGCGAAATCATCGGATCCATCCTCGTTCTTGCAACGTTTTAGCGTTTTCGCGATTATAAATTAACGGTAGGGAGATTTATTTTTTTAGCAGACCACACCATTATAAAACACATGCAGACCGTATCGAAGACCGCGTAAAGTATCAATCCGTAGGAAGAACTTGACCCAGCGAGCATTTGTTAACCCTCTTGAGCCCGGAGACCGCGGGCAAAGACGATTCTATTTATGCGTGCGGCCGACCCAGCCTCGGGTTAATGTGGTGATATTACTCACGGGATATACTTGCCTACCTAAGTCGATTAGCGCGGGAGAGCTCGCAGACGAGTTTTCAGTCCAAACGGAGGTGACCACCACCACCACCACCACCACCACCACCAACAATAACAACACACGAACACCGCTTCATCACCGAACAAAAGGAATATCAAGACTGGACTAGTTTCTCTGCTCTTTTGCAGACCTTCAACCGGTCATCCACCGAGTTTCTTCTCAGAGTCCACTAAAGGCTCCAGATAAAGCACGACCACCATTCGCATTCATCCTCTATTCTTTTTGTCTGGAATTATATGATATTGTGTGAAAGAAATCTCGAGAAAATCGTTTTAAACTCTCTATATGTATATAAGGGACTACATCGATCCCAATGTCAATATGTGATTTTTAAAACGAGACAAACATCAATTTTATCCATTTGCACCTTTGTTCGACTAACTTTGTTGTCGAGAATATCTTCGAACGTCGCGTCATTGAGGTGACTCTATAGAGTTCGTCAAGTGTCGATACTCTCACTCAGGGTCCAAGTCACGGTGTCAAAATGCTATGCAAAGCCTACTTTGCATAAGGCAGTCTGAATCGGATTTAAGGTGAACCAGAATACATTCCAGCAATTTTGTTACTCCTTTTTCGATGGTCCACGTCGAAATGTAGTTATAAATATTCTTCTGTCTGTATGGACACATTAATTCCACGCTAAGCCTGCCAGATTATTGTAACCCATTTATTATAGTATATTATAAGGACACTTTGGCTCTATTAGCAGCAATATAACCCACATTCCACTTGCTTTATAGGTATGAGTGCAGTGGAATATTTCATTTCGAGAAGATCCACTGACACGATTTCACATTCTAAACATTTTATTCGGCATATAGAAGATTAGTGATTAAACATTGAAGTAAGAGACAAGCTAATAATATTCATTTAATCACCAATTTAATTGTATACTTTCTTGCGTAGCTCGAGAGGCTTCACCATTGACTTATATTGCTATTAGCCAGCCATTAATACTACAAGTGTTTAACGTATAATATAATGTATGACATTTTGAGTTTTTATTGCGGTCCCTGTAAAAGCGACAAATTACAGAGCGCTAATCCCAGTGAGCTACTGTCGAGTGTAAAAATGATATTTATTGGTAATGAGGAACGGGGCTGGATGTTAAATGGTATTCAGAAGTAACGCGGTTACCACGTATTTTCTATGCAGAGACAAATGCAGTGACGCTGAGGTAGAACTCGTCCCTCGCTATATAAGTTTCCATAGAGTGGCCATTATCCCACACATTTCGAGCACTGCTCTCCTGGTTTACTCAATGTTCAGAAATTTATTCGATCGTTCATGCTGCTTTATATCTCCCTGATTCTTCAACACATATAGTTCCGCCAAATTGATTTTATTGGCTGCAACGCTGTGTTTTCTTAAATTTATATATATGACAGGCACGCCATCTGCTTTTCCAGTGAGTTTTGCGAGGCGCGACGTGACGGTACGAGAGACTCGCGGCTTTCGATTCGACCGAAAGGCCGAAGATCGTCTTTCGTAATCGCCATAAACCCTCGGTGTTTGCAGTAATTACTTTTATTAACGATGCTCCAACGAGGCACCGCGCGCGCTGCTCTTTGATGCGAACAGATGACGCCGCGCCGCTGAGCTATGCAACTTGCGCACAATGCGCCGATTGGAAAAAATTGGCGACACCATCAGCATTAAAGTGGACGTTGATTTAGTTGAGCGCCAATGGAAATCAATGCCCTTGACGATATTATTTATAACATGGTAATGGCATCCGTGAACTCTTATGCTCTTCTGGTAGTCTTTGCGCACTACACTGCAGCTACATGATCGCAAAACAAAAAAACTGCGCAAAGTCGTTCAAGGCCTACCTACTTTACTCATTAATGTCAAATATTTAATTTATTACTGTCGTTTACTCCAAGCAATTCGATACAACATTAGCAATATAATTTTTATGCCATTTTCAACGTATATAATTATGTTTCACATTGACGCGTTACTATAGCATCTCCCCGTAGCAAATATTTCGAAATATTTGCTTTGTTTTTCGAAGGAATTAGGTACAGCGCGAGGAAGACTTTTAATTTCCATTGATTTCGTTCGCTATAGATCTTTCGCTCGTGCAGCGGTGGCTCTCCTCATATCCTTGTCCCCGTTTGCGCTGGCAAAAATACTGGATCGACTTGTGCAACGACGACGACGCAAGGCATAGCTGAGATTCATTTCCGGTAACATTGGCGCATTTACACGCGATTCACGCTCCCGCGAATATGAAGCGATTCCAGTGAGATTGCTTATCGAGCACCGCGAGCATCTCAGGAAACGAGAGTTTCCCATTTTACCCGTATTTTTAGCGAACGTCCTTCGCCATTTCGTCACCGGCATGGTACTCGCGTCCACGAGCGTATATACATGCATTATTCTTCTTCGAGCCTTAAATTTCTCTATTATAACCAGGAGGCAATAAATGCTAGACGCGAATCGTTATTGCTATATATACAAGGGCGATTCGAAGATTAGTCTATCATCCTCCAACAGCACGATTCGGTCATAATCGTAATTCTTCTCCGGCTGATTTACATATACTTTGTTCGGTCCGCGGTACTACTCTTTTGTTGTTGGTCCCTGCATCCTTCCCTCACCCCCCTCCGACTATTTCACGGCCATTCCTGCCTCTAAGATCGAAACAAGGTCATGGAGTGGTCAATGCTAAAGGACTCGTCATCGGCCAAAAATATCGTGTGAATTTGGACTCGACATGGGATAGATTTTGTCTTGAGAAGGAGCACGCGACGATTAAGCGATCGCTGCATATACATCAGCACAACTATAGCATAAATTGCTGTGTAATCGTAATCGTATTACGAAACAGTCTCGTTTTAAGAGCTAGAATTGTTATTGTCTCCTCCTTCAGTATTCCAGCAAGACGATCATGCTGTCAATTTTTTTTCTGCCAGCTGCTCAAAAGGATGTTCCCGCTTGCTCTTATATAGTCTCAAGGCTCGTCTCGCTTCCCTATAGTTTAGCCGATTTACGTGACCGTGATTTGGTCAACGCTGTCCTTACCTTCGGATATACGAGTAATGACAAACCTACGTTTTTACTATCGTGGGAATCTGGTATGTCTCTTCATTAAACATGAGATTAATGCGATCTGATCGTTTTAATGTCACTACAATTTTGTCTTGTTTTTATAAACCGCATGCATGTAAGTGAATAATACTATTGTTGAATTTTAACTTTTATTGTGGTAGGAAAGAAATATATTAGTACAAAAATGATAGGATATTGCATTGGAGGACTATGTTTATAGGCCGATTTATATATATGTGGTAAGAAAAATCATTAATCATTAGCATATATAGCTATTCTATGCGATTATATTATATAGAGCAGTAATTTAGTACGCGCGCGCGTAATTTCTCACCGGCAATGGTAACGGGTGGACTGCGTAACACGCTTTAATAGTACGTTGCACGCTCAGAATCCTTTTTGAGTGCATGCAGCAAGAATCGCTGTAAAAACAAAAAAGAGTAGACTGCGTAGTGCTCTGGAGAGTATAGCAATCGATGGAGAGGGAGAGAGAGAAACCAGTCATTAAAAATCAGCAGGACCTGACTAGCTAAGCGCTTAATTGAGCATGGCAAGCGGTTTTTTCAGAGCAATTGCCTGAATTCCGCTGAACTTGCGAATCATCCAGTGATATATTACGTTATAAGCATTATGCAACCAAGGTGATTCATCGTTTTGTTTTAATTTAACTGGAAAGGAAGATCTTGAGCATTAACTTTGTCAAAACCGAGGTTGGAAATTTGGCGAGGAACGATTTGCGAGTGTCGAGAAGAATTGCTGCAGATAGCTCTTCAAGGAAAGGCAAAATGGGAAAGCTACAATTTAGAGCGTTCTCACATTTGGTAAAATTGCACAGGCGCTCGATCGTTCCCTAAGACTTTTTTACCGTTTTAATCTGGCATGCGTGCCTCGGTTCATCGCCTCCTTCATTTAATTCTGCTTCTGGCGAAGTAACCCACGCCCTTACCCCCGCCTCACCAAACTGAACCGAGCAATTGGCATTATTCCCGAATCCCGTTCCGCTTCTTACCGATCCAATGGAAGAGTCTCTCGTTTATACGAAGACTGCACCGATGGCACGGATAAAACAGCGGCGACATGTGAGCTTAACGACCGGAGATTGCTAGTTGTATCAATTTTTCATAATTAGTCCTGAAAAGCACGTATGAACGATCGGATGACACAAGATTAACGAAAGAGATAAGCTACTGTCGACAAACCTTAATAAACTCTGACGTTTACATCTTGAATTTCAGCAAGAGCAGTATAATAAATGCTAAAACGTTTCTACGACTTCCATAAACATCGAGTTATCTCACTGGAGCACTCACACATGGAAAACATATAGTATACATATTTCCACGAGAAAACCATCACCGACTCGCTTACAAATCGCTCCTGCTCCAGTTATTGAGTTGTCGATTGCTATATAGTCCTATATATATAATAACCAAAAGAAAAGTCGGATATCACTGAGTTATTCTTTTCATAAGTACCGTCTGTTTCTTACCTTTGGGATTCAGCTGCTCTCGAACGGGTTGTTTCGTTGAGCCACTTTATGTTCTGTATTCGGGACCGAACTTTTTTGCTAACATATCCACAAGCACCTCTCGATCTCTACTGTAGTTGATCGGAGACCAGCAGGGTGCGGTTTCGTGATATTTCGCTTTGCTTTTAAGTATCTGAACTATAGTTACCGATAACTCAAAAACTGAATTAAGAGTAATTTTTGGATCCGTGGTCATAAGTAATACTTCAATTACTCACTTATAATTTGAATCGCGAGAGAGAGAGAGAGAGAGAGGTTATTTGTGGTGATCATTGATCGCTGGATATAGGCGCATATAATATATATAGGGGAGGAGTTATTCTGAGCTGTTGTGGACGAGTCGATGGCTGTCCCGTTAGAATATTATCTTATTACACATAGGAATAAAGCAAGTTCGGCGAGGTAGATAGTAGAGTTTGATAATGAAACGCTGGGCTGAACGGTTAAATCGGCAAGTTTTCATTTGGTGCGGAGCTAAGAGTCCCCTTAGGAGTCCATAAGATTTCCCTTATCTACGTTATTGCTTCGTTAAAGCATCGTTTTCTCGTTCAAGTCGATCCTCGTTCAGCGGACTAGACCATTCGCGCAAGTTATTTTCCAGTCCATCCACCAGTCCACGCTTACTCACTTCCATATAAGACTTCCGGAAGTGGCGTTGCTCTCGATACGCTTGTCCAGCATCGGTTGCCGCCTCGCAACTTCACAGAGACCGATCCCCCCCAGTAGTTATTCCAATATACGAATGAGCCTCTTAAGTGGTGCCGAATACGGACCGACGCAGCTATAACCCATGTGTCAGCGTCATTACGGTACCTATAACCTCGAAACATTAGCCAACATGACCACTTTGCACAGTCAGACCCACTCTGCGATCACTCTCTATACCTCCTTTAACCGAATGATCGAATATAAATCTTCGTTTAACCAGAGGTTAATATTGCAAATAAAAAAAGGGAAGAGAAATTAATGAAGACTGTAGAATAATGGTTGGCTGGTATCGCTTTTTAATACTATATAGTGATTGAATAACACATTTGGAAATACACGTTAACAATGTTAATTGGCCTATAGCCAGTTCGTATAGTCAAATATATTCTCCCTTGAATTTCCTTTTTTCATAAAAATGATAACTATATCGTTAAGAAGGATAGACATTTTATAAGTAGCTATAGTCGATAAATGCATTTAAATTTCGGCGATCTTTATTCATTTTATTAGGATAGGGCACAAGTAAAATGTATACATAAACGCACATATACACACACATACATAAGGAAAATGAAGATGAGCTACAGAATAATTTATTGTTGTGTGCCCCATGAATTTTTATTTCGAACGATTGAATAATACTTGAAAATACATATTAACGATGTTAATTGAATTATAGTGGTGGAAGTAAAATGCAGGAAAATGAAAGAAAGATAGGATAAATGGAGAACTGTGCTGCATTGGTTGGTTATAAACTTGTAAAGAGAGAGGGAGAGAGAGAGAGAGAGAGAGAGGTGATAAAAAGATAGGAGCGACTGCGGCAGGGCCTTTATAATCGCGACTCGTCTCGCCTTTCTCCCGTGCAAAATGGCGTTTTAATTATTACCCGGTACATTAACCCTAGCGATCCCGTGGGCACGCACCTGCGTGGCAGCGCGTGTCCTGCGTAGGCGATCGCGGACCTGCGCGTTCCATCGTTTCCTGCAAGATTTCACAGAGCAGATGGCTCTCTCGATCTTTTTTATTTCCAAGATTTATTAGCGGCTTTTCAATACCGACGGACGCGCTTCTTACCGTTCGAGGCGCATCCCGCGCGAAAGTGTGAGACTACAGTCGGCCAACGAGTCTCGCGATTTATCGTCATAAACTACGCCATAAACAAACAGTCCGCTCGCGTCGAAAATATTAAGCATGAAATATTCCACGAGACCTCGAAGGTTTTTCTCCTCGTATGTACGATACGATACTGTACTCTATACGCTGTACACGCTAAGCTCGACTCCACTATACATATAGTGCTATTTCCAAAGCTGCGCAGCATCAGCTTCTACTTTCCCACCCTTATTTATCAAACCTCCAGTCCCACGAAACCTTTTTCCAATCGCTCATTAACGGACTTTCGGCATTTTCAATTTTATTATCCTCGCAGCTGGACCCAAGTTCAGGACCACACTGTATACCCAGTTCGATGATAAAAAGAGAGATAATTGCACGGGGAAATGAGTATAACTGCTCCGAAGATTCACGAGCAGTTTTTTCAGCTCGTTATTCTTATGTTTAATTACAGCCATTGCCGGGTCCTTGCTGGTGGTCGATTAACGGGACAAATCACAATTGTAATCACCGACGATAATCTTCGAATGGATAAGTTTTTTCCTAGAATCTTTTAATCATTTCTCGTCTCAACACTCGCTACTTATCGCTTATTAAACTCCTCTGCGGTAATTGAATATTTTACTATGCTATAATTTTATCATAACTCGTTTAGTTATCAACTGATGCCTGTGTGTACCATGATCTAATATATATATATATATTATTTAGGTGTTCCATTGTTCGAGAATTCACTAATTCAGGGAATTGATAGTACGTTAAATTTTTTTATCGTCCGATACAAATCTATAAGCTCCTTTTACAGAAGACGTACAAGACCGTTTGTTCAAGAACACGTGCACTTGGTGGGCCGGGACTGTTATCTAGTTGATTCAGACGAAAGGGCCCCTCGCAGCTCAGCTTCCACGGGCATTTACGCGTCCGATGAAACGGTCGGTAACTTTCGGGCGACTTTTATCGTGGCATTAACGCTGCGATAGCGAAATACGGTAGCCACATTGTAGCCCGTTAGCCTCTTTAACCGTCTCATCGCACGCGATTCTACTCCCCTGATTTAACCCCTTATTACAGGTGCATTAGCCCTCTATAAGCAATTATTTGATAAAATCTCCTCCTACCCATGGCAATATTGAAGAATTCCATTTTTCTCTTATGAAAAACTCGTAAAATATATCGCAAGATTTGCATCTAATAGCTATAATAATTTTTCTATAGAAATTGATAGAAATCGCAGTTTGCCCTTAAAACGAACCACCACGTCGTACAGGAAATCTATGATGAATTTCGAAAATGTTTCGCCATGGCAACAAAGTAAGGTGTGTATAATTATTTGGAGTATATTATTGGACTGGAATCGGATCATTTTTCAATACTTTATGCTCGCAGATGTCTCATTAGTCCCACGTAATTGGGGCTGTTACCGCGATAATTATAGGATTTGAATGCATTGTGACGAATTATCGCACCTCGCATAAGCCAGAGGAGTCAGAGGAGTACAATTAGTGGTTGCGAAAGGAGTAATCGAGAGCCCACGCAGTTTCGACAAAGTGCTACTCTGGCGATAAGGTGTCTGTGTCGTTGCAAAAAATTCTACTAATAATAATAATAATGACGACGTAGCGTCTGGTCGATGATCGACCGCACAGGGTGTTGCGATTAACATCCACATATAATTCCTAGACATCCGTGCGATGTTCGCACTTAACGTCAACGATCGAATCCCCGATGAAAACCGTGCCATGCACATATATACTTTTTAATTGACTGCATGCAAGGTGAAAGGTTTACAGCAGATCGGTGTCGAAGCGATCATAAAATCAGCCGATACCTTCCACTTCTACGTGTACACCACGATACAGTATATAGTATATATATATATATATAATATCTTCCGCAGTCGAAAAATGACGCTCGCCCATCCTCGTTTGGCCGTGAGAAATTTCTATTTCATTCGTCGACTTGCATGAGTTGCATCGCGAGGCGAGATCAGCGCAGAAATGCCACTAGATTCCTCGTATCTTTCGCCATGATCCGAGACGTATATTGTAATGTATACAATCAATTGGACGAGGGAAGACTTGCATAGATTTTCGGATTCTTTGCGAAATGCATATATAGTGTATATATATATATATATATAGGTATGTACTATATACAATATATGTATGTGCTCAATGTACATTAATCAGCTCCTCCACTCGTGCTATTGCCTCTGACGCTCTCCCGTCCGCTGCCACGCAGTAATAAGCATAATGAAAACCTGCTTCTGACACGCTTTGGCATGAAAATATTTAGCAAGTCCATTTGCCGGTAGCTCTCTAGCCGTTATTGAGAGATTCCTTTTTTTCAAGGATAATTGAAGCTTTGACAAGAGAAAGACAGGTAGGAGCGATAATAAAGTGGTCTGCCAAGGAATTCTATCCAGCTCTGATGAACGCGACTTAATTCCACACGGTCTAATTACTGCCAAGTAGTCTGGATAGGATTTTCTTAGCGGGATGCAGCCGTGATAAAGAGGGAAGCATCGATTCTTAACCCCGGCACGCAATTATTAATACGCAACTCGGCACTAATGACGAGCTCGGGCTTGATCCTCTTCGGGCCTTGGATATGCTAATGAAGACCAGCCGATAGCTCCTCTATTTTCCGTGCCAAGTTCGACCTCTGAAACCGATTAGTATCGGCGAATGCACGTTGCCTGCCTTATTCCTCAATGTCGCGCGTCCGATGAAGACCTCACTTCGAGTATTCATCTTGGCCCCGATGATGGACCAATGCGAAACTATATAACCAGCTTTATTATTAAACTGTAAATTTTCCAGAAGAAAAAGATAAAGCAGGTAGTCCCACCTCGCTCTTTCGCTTTTACATTAATAAAGCAACGGAAATAAGACTCGACGTGCCACAATAATAATAATAAGTTGTGGTTTAATACTGTCACTGATTAATCTACGCACAGTTTATATAATAATTATGTAATATATATATATATATATATAATCATTTTTCGAAGCTTGTCTTGTTTATTAAAAACATGAATTTACATAGAGGAGTCAAAAATTAATATAAAATATTAGGTACAGCGTCGGTGGTAAAGGCGAAGAAAATAATGCATGATGGGGTCATCGCGATGAAACTTGTCCGATCCAACGTGAGATGGCGAGGCTGCGTACGGGCGATCGCGGAGCAGTAAAATCGATACTGGACAGGTAATGTATGCATGGAAAGTCATTAAGCGGCGGGCACGGTCGAAGTGCAAGCCGAGTAATTCCGGGAAAGATGGCACGCATGCATGGTGAACGCGCCGCGCCGCGCCGCGACAACAGCTATTTTAAGGCAGACCATTTTGAGCGACGCTCCTTTAACCGATGAAATACGCGCCGAGCGCCGATTAATACGCGAAAGCAACCGCTCGGAATAAAAAAATGGACGCGTAATTACGAATAAAAGTTTCAATTAACTCTCGGGCTATCGTGGCCATCTCCAGTCGTGATTCATAGGCCATATAAATGTGCGTGCGCATGATGATCCGCAGCTGGGTTCAGCATCATCGGACGAGATCGTACAACGGTGTCACGTATTCACCTTTCACTTTGTTTTCCACGACGCAAAACGGCCAGGCTAAATATTATTAGTGTATGACAAGGATCCACATCGCCACTTTCCACCTATACCCAGCCCCATCTAAATATTCCACGGAGATATCTCAGCATTCCAGTCAGACACGCGCTGCATATCACGAGAACCTCATTGGCTGCTCGCAAATCATATCTGACACTCGAGTTTTTTTTCAAGCTCGCTTATTGATTTTCCTAGCGATGGAAAAACGAGCCTACCTTCACAGCTTTTTGTTTCGCTCTTTGAAGAAAATGTCTGACCTGCGTAATAAGCGAGGGAGCCTCAACGCAGGAGAGCGCATGCAAAAACTAGCTGGATAACTAGCGTTTCGGCCATTTTTCAACTTGTAAGTTACGAGGTGGCCGTGCCGCGAGCGCACGCGGACACCTCGCTAAAGTTACTACTGCCGAAGCTGTTATTAACGTTATTCCATCATCGCTCGACTTTTTGCAAGCTCTCTCTTCGGCTCTTATCTCTCGACCACCCGCAATGATTTTCAAGAAAGCCACGAAATATCATTTCATGTTTTTTACTAGTACAGACGCAATTTAAAAACGCGCGCGCGGCGTTTTCGATCGATATTCGCGAGTGTAACGGTTCCTATATATATATATATAATTACGTTATGAGAGAGAAATTTTCAGCGAGTATGGAAGACGATATATATAATTGGAGAGTGTGTGTGTGTGTGGATTTGCACCTGCAAATTCAAGCGCAGAAAGGTATAAAGGCTAGCTGGCAGGACCTCTATACTGTCACGCGCGCCGTACCGCGTTGAGTTGACGGAATTTGTTGTAAATAATACTATGCCTCTCTTGCAGCTGCACTGTAACAACGTCGCATTGGTATAGAGTATGGGTGTGCACTGACGTTAACGAGCGGCGCGACCCGTAATGGGATTACTTTGCGTAAATCACGAGCGACCCCCGGTGCCTATGCGCGTATACACACTTATTACGCACGTTTGACCACCTTTCAGCTGCTTGAGATACGTTCGATGTTTAACCTCGGTATCCTTCAACCCCCCCAATTGATCTCTACCCTGCTTCTCACTAACCTAGCACCGTACCATAAACGCACCAGATGCGTGACAATCCTTTTTTAACTGACAAATTTAACGTAAGAGCTTTATAACGACCAGCCTATCATTCGTTACATCAGAGTATAGCAATTTATGGGAGAAACGACTTGGGTGTCTTGACACTCTTTCCATAATCAATAAGAATATATTGTAAACGAAATTTTTATATAACATGTATATTCTTTTACAGGTGTTCGTTCAGTGATAACTCTTATATTGATGCCTATACCGAGGACTACAAGTTTTGTTCTTTGAACGAAATTTTACGTGCAGTAGATTTTCCGGTGCGGCCTCCTGCACCTTCTGCCACGAACCTACTCGACCTTTCCCATATTACAACACATCCGCAATCCCAAGATTCATTATGCTACTATAACGCACGCTATATAGTCCCTACTTTTTATCTACAGCATTTTCTACCATCCAACAAATCCACTTTAAAATTTGTGCCTTGACCATATATCAGCTTGGTACGTATGAATCTGAACAAAAAAGTCGATTAATGACAATAATAGCGAATTGCGTAAATTGGGAACCGCGCGAGAACTTCTCTGAGATAGGAATCCTTGTAACCCCTTTGGGAAAGAAACTTGCCTGGCGAGAAATTACGCAAATCCATTCTCGTAACTTATTCTTGATTTAGTTAATTCTTGCTTCGATGAGGTTACGTTTAACGATCGTCAGCCCTGACGGAAACAAAGCTCTGAAACAGCCGAGGAAGACAATAATGGATGAAAATGACTGCGGCAATAAAATGCAATAATTTCCCTTCGTACCTACACTAGACTTTTACTGGTTAGGGAGATGTGTGTTATATAGCTTAGGATCATTTTAGTTCAAAGCTTTTATCCAAATATATTGCTGCATAAATGACAGTGACTTCCGACTTGAATATAGGATAATTGAAAGAGTTTTAGTTGCAAAGAGACCGACAAACCACAAGTGGCTTCTACGTAGGTGCAATAAAATTGTACTCAAATCTGTAACTCTCTATTTGGTAGAATGTACAATGCATTTACTTGCAAACCGAAAATGAAATGGAATCAAATTTTCATCCGAATTAAGCGTCATATTGTCTTGACCAATAAGCTATAAAACCATTGATTTACTCGATTAATAAGAACCTGAAATTTTATTGCAGGAAAAAATTAAACGTAACTTTTCAGTTTTTTCTACTGATTAAAGTTTATAATCACTGCAGTTTTGGGAACAATTCATGCGTACAGAATAAAAGGAACAAGATATTTTTTAATCATCACATTATTTGAAAGAAATATCTGCGTATAATATTCAGTGCTTGACTAAAGGCGACCCAAAAGTAATCCGCGGATTGCGGCTACTCTCATTTCCACATTTAAACATTCACTTTTATAACCGGGATGTTTTCTTTGAGGTTGACCGTTTACGCAACGGTCGATATTTTCCCTTCCCGTATATATCCGTCAGCATTCGCTTATCATATGTTAAAATTCGAAATTTTAGATCCAATTGAATCTCACAAGTCGCGTTTGTTCGCGTGTTATTCATGCATAACGGTTTTAATATCGAAAGGCCACTGTCGTAAAGCATAATAATAATTGCTTTGCAATACATGATAGCCGACCGAAATAACTTTTTCTCGAATTTTGCAAGTTTAAAATTTTGATATACATATACAATATTGCTATGTTCATAAATATTCTACAACACGTATACGTCCTCCTGATTTCGAAATTACTCTGAGGCAATCGTTAAAAATCCACGCGTCCTTCCATAATTTCCTAAAAGTAGAATAATTAAAAAAGATCGAATTTAAAATTTACGCCTGCTTTTGCATTAATGAACCCATTCGCATAATTTATTGACGGTCATTAATAATAGCAACGCGTTTTTTGCACTAAAAACCATTTAATCACGTCATGAACTGACATTTATATTCAATTGACCTTTGTAAAAATACATTCAAGCACGTGGATTAAAGTTAGCAGGACGAGTTTTTGGAAATACCGATCTTTTGCTTCCATTTCTTGTAGGCTTTTCTTCGTTAACGAGTTAAGATATCAGAGAGTTCGATGCTTCTATGAAAGTTTATCAGTTAAGTTAGCATAGGTGGCTTTTAACATAGATTATCGCATCTTAAACAGATTATCATTTTTTCATATCAATGAATCTTAGTATTGTGATTAAATCGGATGAAAGTAGAAAAAAATGGGGTACCTACAGGGCTTATAAAAAGAGCCATCTGGTTCTATTGAAAGAAAACGTAATTCACTGTATTAGCCCAAATAAATTAAATTTCAAGTTTAGGATCTTCACGCATATAACAATAACAATTCTCTTATTCATTAGAGTACCAGCTGATCATTTACATCTAGGCAAATCGTTGAATAGAGAAGCGAAGCGTTCCCAAATATATCGGGACATCAAAGGCACCGAAGTAAGAATTAGAGAGTACACTGCGCAGTACTACTGGACATGGAAGAAGAGCGCTCGAGGGTCGAACGAGCCATTAATGAGCTATATAACTCACTGATTACAAGATGCGACAAAGAAATATAGGCGTTACCGACTCAAACAAAATATCAATCCCATATTCATTATTCACTGTAGCAACTGTCACAGCTTACGCAATCAAATACTTCCACTCGAGTGTTTCCCGTCCAGCTTAATAAGTTCACTGAAAAACGCAGAAAAAAGGTTCGTGCCTACTGATGAGTCGCTATTATCGTTACATGACAAAAAAAACTTAGAGAATAACGGACAAGACGTCCGATTAAATCGAGAAAGCGTCCGGTTACGCACGTGGATCTAGATTTTGCGATATCCGTTTTTAACATTCTTCCAACTTAAATCTCCGACGGTATCTGACTACTTTACGATTCTTAATCCTTCGAGTCTCTGAGGAAAAAAGCTTCTCGTATGAAAATTAATGCAAGCGCACGCTGCAAGCAATGCAGTGTTTGTATTTATAAATAAAAACGTATATATACATATATTTCTCAACCAAGCGACTAAATCTACGCTAATCACGCAGGTAAATTCAACCCACAAAAAACAAGCTTCGCCTGTAAAAAAAGGTGGTAAGTAAGTACATAAATCGTCTAGCGTAAATAATATATATAGTGAAATAAGATTTTCCAGTTAAAAGAATGAGTGAAATCATAATGTTAGGCAACTATACACATATTTTTACCGTGGCAAAAGTTAAAATTTCAAACAAAAAAAAATAGTCACAAAACAATTACTTGCCGAGTCCGTTATATGTATATAATAACAATAAATAACCACGATTTTAAATTACGAAAAGCAAAGCTTGTATCGTAAGATAGCGAGTTAGGTATGAATATTATCGTCCTGCAAATAACATTTTTATGTTACTATATATTTTCTTTTTTTTCGAAATTTTAACTTTTTTGCTACGGTAAAACTATACTGCTTATATTAGGATTTCACTCATTTTTATAACTGGAACACTTTATTTTACTATTTTATTTTTGCTAGACGATTTATGTACTTGCCACCTATTTTTACAGGCGAAGCTTGTTTTTTGTGGATTTTAAGAGATTTTTTAGTAATTAATGAAGGCAAATGTGAACTACAGTGAAATTGTTGAAAAATAATGATGAAATTGCACGCTCGTGCAATGAAAATGACATTGGAAGTAACTTGCAATTGAGGATATAAATTTAAAAAGGAAAACGTCACAACAGTCGTTTCAAAAAATAAAAATAATAAACATGGCGGTGGGATATCGGAGCGGTAGAACCTGCTCGGGCAAATGCAAAAACGGAACTTTTTAACTCCACTGCTGCACGCTTCACGTTGATATTCTATCGAATTTTTACAGATATAAAAGTTTTTAACTACACCGTACACATTGCACCGCAGTATGATGTAAAAATCTTGGAGAATCGAACGCTTCCGGTATCACTTGATACTTCACTTCGACGTTTTATCGTGTTTTGAGCGATTTTCTCGATTAAAACTGAAGAAAAGTGCGAATTCCGGCGAAATAATGGAGGAAGAGCGACGAAATCGCACTGGTGCGCGATAAAAGCGAGAAAAACCAAAAAATCCGGTCGGCCGCGGTCGAGGATTTCAAAAGAGGAAACGTCGCGGCGGCCATGTTGGGAGAAAAAGATGTCGTTGGAGTGGGGAGAGGGTAGAAGCTGCTTGCTCAAATCCGAAAACTGGTATATTCGAACTTTCCATTCATTATTTTCCATTTTTACTTTAGTAACCTCACTATTTGGCATTTTTCCATTTCACACCTCTTTCTGCTACAACCAGCATGTAAACACTTCTCCACTCCAAAATGGCGGATGGGTCTCATTTTTCGTATTCGTCTATTGGTAACGGACCATTTCATGTTGGCACTACATGATATTGACCAATCAGCGCTCTCAGAAACCATCATCCTGAGCGCTATAGTCAACTAACACGAATCTCCTATATGCCGCCGTTAGAAAAACGCCCTGTACATGCACTGCTTACGTTTCGTGTGTAACTACATTATTGTCAGTGCTGTGAAAATGACGTCATTTTTCTTAGCGACCAACTTCAAGGCGAAGACATACACCAAAATTTGGCGGAGAATATAAAGGAGAAGAATCTTATTTTTGACATTTAACTGACATAATCGTAGAAACGGATATGAGATCTCTGCATTGCATGAGCTGTTTTTAACATTCAACGTCTCATTTGAAAACTTTTTTAAGATTTATTTAAGAGACACTTATTTTAAATCACGATAATGCATCATTCATGAACAATAAATCCGTCTGAAAAATTGGGAGGGTCTAACTTGCTGTATAATTACACAATACCGCTCAGCGGCATGTACGTGGCGTATAGAGACACTGCCGTGTCTCTTGATTGCGTGATTATAATTCATCGATATAAATATAGCACAGCACTGCGAAATTTTGAAAATTACTAGATAGAAGAAAAGAGAGAGAGAGAGAGAGAGAGAGAGAGAGAGAGAGAGAGAATGGTGTGTGACTATAACGTTAGTTGATTTAAATGAACGAGGAAGTAAACGAGTTGTTGAGAGTTAAGACGGGTGGCGCCATCTATCGATGAAAGACCGCGTCGTTCGTCATTAGGATTGCGTGCCTTCTTAAATCTCGAAGGAGCTGCAGGAGCTCATCGCGAGTTTCTGCCCCTGGCGTCGCAAAAATTTATCGTATTATAGCAACGCGTGGTCCGCAACAAAGTCGGGGAAAGGTCACAGGGTGCTGGTTGCACAATTCCTTTTCATCGCACGAGCGCGTAATTGCGATAGTGTGCGATGGTGGCAAGCGCGTATTCGCGCGCCAAGAAGCGAGCGCGAGAGTCTACTTTGGAAGTTCCTATGTAGTATGACTAGTATGTGCCAGTTTCGCTCGACCCCTGTATTAAAGGCAAACAAGGGTTTAACTAATAATCAGAAGATTTTTCTCACCCGAGGCAAGAAGAGCTACTCGCTTCATGCTATTCTCCCACGGAACCAATAGAAACGACATTTTTATTCCCCATTTAGCGTTGTCAAGATAGAAAACCTACAATGAATGTCCAAACGTTTCCTGTCGGTTGCCCACGTCAACCTGAAACTTTTCTTTGAAAATTTTCCAATCCCTTTCGTGTCTCGCTGTAGAAGGTCAGGTAAGGTAGGACGAACGTGTGCCATTTGGATTTAGGGAAAATGACACACTTGTCGCTATTGTTGGCCATCATTGCTGTCGGATGCATCTCGCTTCACGGTTTCTACGCCATCGATCGTTATAAAGCGTTGCTACTGTGCTTCACGTGCGAATGTAAACGCCGAGGCCAGTAATATGTCTAATGGGATTCGAAGCGGAGAACAGCACTTTGCATTCTTAAACCGATCGTGTCTGTTGTAGAAATGAGACTCCACCGGAGTCCAAAATCAAAGTCATTTTCCGAAAAATTCTCAATTTTAATACAGCATATTTATAACACAGTACATACTTGCAGCGTCTGCTGGTGAGCGGCGCGAGTACTGTTTAATTAGAACTATAGGCTCTGTCGTAAAACCTAAAGGACGATCAACCGAATCGATGTCGTCCACCATCATCGTTTTACGACGGTCCTTTTGCCCATAACACACACACACACATATATAAATACCATTCTATTGTTTCTTCTTCCATCTCTGCCCTACAAGTTTTTAACAACCCTAACTGAGACAGATATTCGCCATCGCTTACAAGACTAAGTCCATTAGCAGAAATACCTCTAATATTCATAGGAATAAAAACCGGCTTGAAAGCAAAAATACCAAAAATAACAACCTACCAGTAATTCGGGATCACAAAAAGAGCCGTTGACCGTACTTAAGTGCAGTGCCATTAAATCTTTTTTTTCCCCTATACCTTTTTCAATTTTTCTGTTTTTTTACCCCACATTGGTCTTACTACACCACCTTGTTTAAACTGAATATATTACCCGTTAATATTAAAGACGACACTTAAAATTACTATTAAAATAACTTCAATGGTGTCATAAAATGGAAAAAGTATCCGTTTACGAATCAAAAATTTAAATTTGCATTGCAGCAGTTGTAGCACAGCTATCGGGAAATATAAAAGCAGCGTGACGTTTGCATCTTTATAATACCTATAAGTGTGGTTAATTAGGTGCAGCCTACGGCACAGTCGCTGTTAATTATCGAACTTTACTAATTTAAATACACTTAATAGTGAAAAGTTGGAGAGTGAATTCTCCAATATCGTTCGTTGTTGAAATATCGAAGAAAGTATCGTGAAATTTCGTAAAAGCGAAGCTACGTAGTATTTTTCTTCGCGCGAGTATAAATTTAATGACATGTCTGTCACATAACTATATCTCGGTGATCTTTGTCCGTCACAGTTGGGATTCCAAGGACGCGTCTCTCGCTCCGTGTTACGGTAATAGATATATAGACACGCAGAGCTGCTTTAAACCTACTCCATTTTAACCGTGGCATAAAAATGTTCAGGAGACGCTTTGTCAAATTAAAATCGAGCGCGACAAATCACTGTCCCCGCGCGGAAACCACTTGCTCTGCAATTTGCGTAAAATTCGCATAATACTTTCCCACGTTGTACCTCGTAAAATGGAGTCCAGCAAATTGCGCTAATGTCGCTTTTTGACCGCAAGAAAACGATTTACTTGTATAATCGCGAGCCGTCTTTAAATTATCATAAGAAAAGAAAATTAGCTAAAAATATTGCATATATATCTTACGATTATTATTCTTGTGTTAATTTGGTTAAGTCAAAGACGTTCGTTGCAAAAATTGCTAAATCTACAGAAGCTTTTCCAATTATACGTATACTATAATATGGAAAAGTAAAGTTTTTGACAGTTCCGTCATTAGCACTGAACAATGTTATACTTTAAAAGAAGAAAGAAAACATTCTCAGAGAAAAGGCAGAGCACACCTGCTGGGTCGAGGGACGTGGGTCGAGGAAAAGTCACACAGAAGGTGTCCTTATATACGAGGGGGATTTCTGGCAGAGTATCGATATCGATAAGACGGTAGGGTAGGGTAGGGAGGGTGAAGGGGGTGAGTTTCTGGTAGAGGAGGAGAAGGAGGCTTGGCTGTAGAAGGGCTATGGGTCAAGGGTAGGGGGTGGATGTTGAGTATCGTGAAGCTGGAAGATGAAGGAGGAGGAGGGAGAATGAAGGAGAAGAGGGGATGAAAGAAGAGAGTGTGGTGAAGCCCCTCCCCCGTACCCCCTCCAAAAGACTGGAGAAGGTTCGAAACGTCTGGTAAGCCCCCACCAGGCCCCACGCAAGACTCGCAGCCCACCTGTGCCCCACGACTGGACCCTGCATGCTCCTCTACTACTCTACGTCTCTACAGTGTACACTCTACTGTCCCGACTCTTGACTCGCGACTCGCTGCTCACAGTATGCCCATAAGGCCCCTTCGAGTTATACGGGCCTTACACACTTACGACAACGCGCCAACGAACGAGTGATCGAACCAAACTAGCCAAGAAGTGGGACTGAAACCGAACAAATCATCGAAGGTGGGGGCTGATTCAAGAATCGACGTAGACACCCTCGCCAGCCCAAGTCATTCACCTAACGGTCATCGTCGTGCAGATACCTTCTCTTCTCTTCTCATTCCTCTTCTTTTTCTTCTTCTCCATTTTTTCATTTTATTATCACTCATCATCGTCATCCCTGTCGGTCAACTCGTACGTGCATCTTACGACTCTTACCCCTCGTCACATAATCACGATACTTTTCCAAAATTCGTCCGAGTTCAACAATTCTCAAATAGGGATACATCCACCGAAGTGCTACCATTATTTCCAAACCGTGCTTAATTCTACAAACTGAGAAGCCGACAAACCGTTTTTGTGTTTTTATCAGTGAAAATCTGAAAACTGTGAACTGTCAAGTTGGTAGATTCGCTCAAGTGTCAAGTTTGTGTATTTTTGAGGGATAGTTTTGACATTTGGTTATTACTATTGCAACAGTGCCAATTTATTTGATCCGTACATTACCTGGAGCAAATGACAAATGACTAAATGGAATATGGTTTTTAAAGTATACCTGTGACAGCAGCACGAGCCGAAACGGAGACATAGATGCTTGCAGAGCCGTGCGATTATTAATCACTGAAAAAGCTTAAGGTACGTGTCTCATTCGACAGAATGGTGCAGGTAGCTTGTGTATTGAGGAATGTTGGTAGTTCGAATCGCACCTCGTGCAAAACCGTGGGTGGTCCCAGTGTGCTTGTCGACTTGTAAATAAAAGACACTCGATATCGTTCAGTCCAATTCAAGCCACTACGGACTATATACTACATACATACGTTGTTCGTTGTCATTGGGGTTAAGTTAACATTCCCAACTGACATTTAATTAGTTCGTGGCCCGCGGTAAATAAAAGATTTACATGTGTCTCTTGACAGAACAGATACTGTACACCTATATATATGTATGCATGATCGGTAGACTGCACATTTCAAGCATCCCGTTGCTTGTACTCGAGCAATACTCGTGTAACTTCTTTGTTTCTATCATTACACACATACATTCATACAGAGATCCTGAATAGACTCGACTATGATAAGATTTAACGATTCTCGGCTACAGAATACACCATAATAGATAATGACACTAGAGCAAGGGTATTTCAAACAAATTAGTCAATTTCATACATGCCGATCGTGGTTTTTCATATTATGTTTCATATCTAGCCTATATATATATATAATAGCAGTACGATCTCACTGTTCTATATATACCTCAGCAGAAACTCCCCATCTTCACAATTAAGATCGGACGGTCAAATAATTTCTTCTATGCATTTAACTGATATAACCAATAATATTATTATCCTTCTATTTTGAAAATACCAAATAAGATATGTACACATACATATACCAATCGCGACTTAGTGTTATCGAGACGCGTTAAAATAATTCTAGAAATAAATTCACATTGAGTTTTCACGCTCGGGGAAAATTTTGGCACGTCACGTCTCGATAACAATGGAATCATAAGAAAGAGAATCCGAAGACGTATCGTGGGCCGTTGCGGAAGGCAGTTTCGACATAGCGGAAGTTACTCTCCGCAAACTAGATCGCGTCGCTGGAAGATGAGGTTACGAGATGTTAAGTGCGCTCGGCCGTAACGCGATCTATGCGGGTCCACGTTGCGGGAAATATTGCACAATTTACGTCAAAAGGAGAGAGAGAGAGAGAGAGGAGAGGCAGCCTGCCCGCTTATCGCTCTACGTCCTCTATATGAATACTTTATGCACTATAAATTTCTTTTTCTAATCGATTGTGCAAAGGGTCTCGGGAGGAAAAACTCGTGGAACGCTGAGATTGACTTACGGCTGCGTTAAAAAAGGAGATGTTTTGTGCATCGAGCCGTTCCTTCAGGGGAAAGTTTAGCTGCAAGGTCAGGTCGTGGCAAAACAATGCATTTAGTACAGTAAAAATACTCAGAGGAACGTGCATTATATACTCTAAAACGTGCGAATTGGCCAGAATCGTAATATTCTGAACTTTTTTCTCTCTTTCTCCTCCCCACTCCTTACGCCTCTTCGACTCCCTCTCACTCTCTTTCTCTCTCGCTCTCCTTATGATTATACCTTCAAAAAAGAAATGGTCAGAAGCATACGTTTGTAAAAAATCAACACTGTCATAAAAAAAAACATAATTGTCGCACCATCGACTTCAGCTTGTATTGTGACAATTGCCCTGATAATTACAACTGGAAGGAAAGCGACCGTAAAAAGTGTGACCTGCCAGTGGGGTCCGTGTTTCGTCGCGTAGCTTCGGGCCTGACCACTCGGGGAGAAAGATCCTCGAGCTATTTTTCGCCAATAAAAAGGTGAATGGCAGCACTTTGCAAGTGCCTTGGACCTTTTTTTTACAGCGCCTTCCCCCGGAATCTCATCACCAGCTAAAAAGGTGAGGAGCAAGGAAGGGCGGAAAAACTCTGGCAAAGCCACGGCGGAACTCGGCGTGCGAGAGTTGTGCGTGGCTGTCCTGTCGTAAAATATAATCCCTAATTCTAAGCGAAAGCGAGGCGGGACTTGTTTGAACAGTGTTCACACGGGCCATGGAAAATACCGTAAAGAATAGGGCCTCTTTTTCGGCTTCCTTTGATACGATCGCAAGAACCAATAAAAAGAAGAGGAAAATGGATGAAAAAAAGGTGAAAATAAACGGATAGAGCACTGCGTCTCGATATGCGATAAATACAATATCTTGATCTCAACGGTGGAAGGTTGAGTCGGAGGATGGTGGAAAGGAGAGATGAGACGTTGTGTATCGTTATAAAATACACGCAACGATTTTCCAAGATGTTAATTGTTGATTAAATAAGCAAGTGGTGGTTGGTTTTTCTTGGGTGAAGAAAGGTGAGGGTGGCACGTAGGCGGTTTGTAGAGAAGGTCAGTTTGCGAAAGGAGGACAGAGTTGAGTGGCTCGCGATCATTTTAAGGATTTCTCGCCTCCTCGGGCTTCTTGTTGCCCGAGAGACGGCGTGGAGCGAGTTGATGATGATGGCGTTGATAGGATGCTTCAAAGGGGTCGTTACATTTCTCACGATTATACCGTCCAGTATACGTTCGGTGTCTCTGGCAGGGACCTGCGCGCGCGAGGTCGACCTGCACCGATACCCGATCATCTCGCTGATCATCGTTCCAGTCACAGATCCATTCCCGTCGATAATCAGCTTACGAATGCTCTTCACAACTCGACTATTACCAACCGAAGGCCAAACCGATCAAAGATTTTCTTCGCGATAATGTTTCTCCTATTCACACTTTGAAATCGAATCCGATGCATTGGCGTAACGCTCCAACGATCTAAGCGAACTCCGCTCTGCAAATTCGAATTACTCACTGATATATGTATGTATATATATATATATATAGAGAGAGAGAGAGAGAGAGAGAGATAATTAGCGCAAATATATATAATGTTAGAATAAATCCTGGCTGTACGCCGGATGGCACGTTCCTAGCACGCGAAATCAATAATGGAGCTCGAGTCGTCCGGCGAGCAATCATCGCTCATCGTTCTCCCCGCTCTATATACTCCGGAACTGCTTCACAGATGCGTAACTCCGGATTACGACACTCTACTGTAATATCCTATCATTTACGGTGGCCGGAACTCTAGAGGTCAGAGATACGAAAGATGTTGCTTTCGATATTAAAAATAAACCTGTTGATATTTCGCTTTTGTAAATTTATATCCGTCAATGAATTGTAATATAGCAAGATATAAAAATGTTGTAAGCACAGAATAACCATGCTGTAAATTTTCCAGCCCGAGAGATCGTTGGTTTTCGAAAGATCATCGAGACCCCGAGGCGCTCATTACCCGATAACTCGACACTCGTCACGAAGGGGGCGACGAGTCTCGATCGATCTCAGTTCACTGTCACATTTCGAATCATTTGACGAATCGTATTGAATCGAGTCGACAGGCCTAACAAGCGAAGCGCGACGATTAACCAATCCAGGGACCGGACCACACGATCGTTTCACATTGAAACTCGAAAATGTTCAACTACTGTGACAATAGCGTTGCGTCAATATGCGCGAAAGAAAACGAGAGAAATTCTTCATCTCTGGATGTCGAAGAACGGTAAACATCGACCACAGCGCGGCTTTCGATGCATTCGACTTTATCTGTCGATGGACAGACCAGTCTTTTTCGCATTTTCTATCAGCTAATACGATGGATCAGGTTAAACTCGAAGCTTCAACGACTGTGGGGTGCAAGTCAAGGGAGAGAGGATTTCTCTACAAGCATGTTACTATAAAAGTCTATCATACAAACTTGCAAATAAAATATAGAAGTACCAGTATTTAATGGTGCCCTGTCTCTTAACGTTTGACCACAAACAGTAATCAGTTTTAGTTTAAAACTGTAAACGTTAATATGTATATAGCTTACTAGTACTATGTCTCGTCTTCGAAGAATGGTAAACATCGACCACGCCGCGATTTCCATTGCATTTGCTTATATATATGAGTCGATGGAAAAGTTGGTATTTCGCATTGCGCTATAAGCTAATGCAACGGATCGAGCTGAATTGGAAGCGTAGTTCGCGAATGAGAAGCGTCAACGACTGTAGGGTGTAGGTCAGAGGAGGAAAGAAATAATCAGAAAGAGAGAGATAGAGGAGGGTGGAGGGGAGGGGGGAGGCTTCACTGATCAAACATTCGATGTCTCTTCCATTAGCTGAGATTTACTTTCCCATTTAGCGACAGTCCGTCATGTATGAAAGTCGATGTGGCTCAAAACACCTCTTAGCCCCTAGGCTATATTTGTGGGTCAGAACTATTGTCCCACATTCCAGGATCCACGAGATACATCAATGTTTCACACGCATACCTGAACATACACGTGCATATTTTACTGTATAGGTTTACGTGGCAAAAATAAAACTGCATTACTAATGCGAATAAATTTTTTTGTTTCACCTGGCTCGAACGAACACATTTCTAATTTAGAAAAAGATCGTTGTGCTATAAGAGTTGAGCATGCAGAAGTGTCAAGGCGTGAAAGTGCGGGAGCGATATTTTTCTGGATGAGTGATGGAAGACGGTGAAAAAACTCGGAAGGAAGAATCTACTGAAGGAATGGCAGGGGAGAGGGAGATGGAGAGAGAGAGAGAGAGAGAGAGAGAGATGCGATGCACAAGAGTTTTCCGCTTGTTGAACGCAGCACACATCGGTTTACTGCGATCCAGCGATCCATGCGCAGTGGGCAAACCAAGGAATGTCGTAACTAGCCTCCTCTTTTTCCCAATCATCAGTGTAGGTGTACGGTAAAGCTTATATTGTTGAACAAAAAAAATCGTACTGTGCAAAAATCAGCAAATCTGAAAATTTTAAATTCTCCAAACAAGACGAGAAGTGCTATATATAGAGGGTTATCTAAAATACACAAGCATAGCTTTATCCTTTTTCTTTTGGATTATGATCTGTAGCTTTTATATGGTATATATGTAGAATTGAAATTTTATGATAATTAGATGGCTCAGAACGATGCTGAAACAACGCCATTCTTCCAATTGCAGATGAATCAGCAATGCAAGGTGTGCGGCGAGCCAGCCGCTGGCTTCCATTTCGGCGCGTTCACCTGCGAGGGTTGCAAGGTGAGTCTCGTTACGATTATTATTGGAAATAGTTGTAGTCGATAGATATTTTTCACAAAAGAAATTCAACGGTGTCCTTGTTCCTGATCATGCACCTATCAAAGTGTTTTTCCTCGTCTTTATCGGTCTTTCGATCGTTTCGCAAAATGCTGCTTGCCAATCGCTTTCACGAGGTTAAGCGTTTGGCCAAGCATGCGTGTCAACCAGGTGCCGCGCGTGTAAAAGTCTCCAGCAGAAGTCGACTATAGCAACACGCTCGGATTTGAACCGGCATGATGGAAGGTTCACGCTTCGAGAGTCTCGCTTTACTTTTCGCGGCTGCTTGGAATATACATACATGTATAAGGTCAGTTTATTCGCGAGTGGTGTGTACAAGTACTGGGAAGATTCTAAGTGGCTCTCGCATATTTTGCAAAATGGATTCGAAACAATCGCAATTTCGGGAGTTAAAGTCGAGCATTTGAGCAACTGTTTCGTGTGTGTAATATTTCGTCAGAAAAACAACCACACGCGTTCGGATTTAGACGAGCGAAGGATTGTTAGACTTGGAGAGTGTAGCTTCACTTTTTACCACTACTAAAACTATACTATATAGGGTTAAATGGTTCAAGTATGTTTTGCCAGCTGCGTTGGAGGAGGTTGCAATTGTTGTGTAGTCGCAGTTGAGCATCCGCAGAACGCCACGCGGCTGCTCCTGCCTATGGTCCTGTGGTGGGGCTGTCAGCGTGGACGTGGATAGAAGTGGGAGGCGACATGCTACGGTGGGCCTGAAAACGAAAATAACGAAACGAAACAATGTCGGACTGACGTAATCGTGAACTAGGGCGGAAACAATTGTGGCGGACAAGTGCGAAGCGCCGGAAGCAACGCTTCGAAATCACTCGCGAGACCCACCGTATAATCGCTCTACCTCTATATACATCTACCTCGACCGAGTTGTCAGTTAACACTGTTCTACCAACCTCTCGGGCTCTCAAGGATGCTCCAATTTCCTCCTCGGATCTGCGTCCAATTAAATCGCTTATTTACCAATTGTCAATTCCCTCGAATTTAAAAAAAAATATATATATATTTATGTATAGTTTATTATCTGCGCAAATAAATGCAGATTTGTCGCTTCTTCGTATTCAACGAGTCTGTTTCAGAGTGGAGCATAAAATGACGTGACTCGAAGCTCGAAGTAGAGTCGTTTGCGTAAGATCTGTTGTACGTGAGGAAAGGTAGGGGGCACGTAATAACGGTAGCATTTTCTCGATTGTGTCATCGTTCTCAAAGCGCCCGGGCCCGCACGGCGCGGCGTTCACGTGTCGAACGCGAGCGAACTTTGGATGGGCCGAAAGCTGACGTCGACGTTGCTGAAAATCGAAGAAGATAATAAGTGGAACGAGAGACGGTATAGCGTTGGCGAGTCTCGCGTAGCGCGCATCGGGACCACTGGGCCGCAGGAAGAGCTCGTTTTCGTGCCAAACGAACCAGAAACAATTAATAACACTGCGTGCGTACGAGCAGAAAAAGCGAAAGTCCTTTTTAAACGCCTGCTCGCTCCTTCCAAGAATAATCCCGCCCGACGTATTACACACTCTAGTGAATTAGCATCGATCGTTGTAGGCAAATCCTAGTGATCAATTTACCTAAATTCTATTGAACTTTCTTGCGCCACAAAACAATTACAACTATACAAGCGTTATTTCCGCTTAAACGCAAAAACCAAAACAAAAAAAGTAAAAGCGGATGATATAACGGAAATAATTGTAGAACATAATTGCATCCCGCTGTATATTTATTTATTTGAAGCGTATAACTATAATTTTGCGGCTCTCGAGTTTTTGAAATAGCAAAGGAAAAATGAGGGTCCTCGGCACGAAACTAACGCGCCTCTTGGAAGCGCTGGGGGTTGCACCATTTCGGCAATTAAGACGAGTTACAGTAGGTCGCACGAGTCGCATTGTGTTCCTTGAATGAGACGCACTCACGGTTACACGCTAATCACCTTATTCCGAGACCTTTGGACACCAACATTATATACAGAGTATATACACCTCTAGAGTTTTTCTGTAAAATGACGACCTGCACAATCACCTTATTTGACTATAAATTTTTGCACTGCTATAATCGACTGTAAGTTAGATTTTCAATCGCTTTCTTAATTAAATAACTATCACTAATCAACTCCTACGTCGAATGCTAAATTAAACGTAGGAATACTGCAGTAGCCAAATAATATGAAATCCCGTGTATATCACACGTGTTATAGGGCACGCGCAAGAATCTTTCCTTCTACCGATTTTTCTCATGGTTTTCTCCTCTCTGTTTCAGTCTTTCTTCGGAAGGTCGTATAACAACCTGAGCAGCATCTCGGAGTGTAAGAACGGAGGGGAATGCGTGATAAACAAGAAGAATCGAACAGCGTGTAAGGCTTGCAGATTGAGAAAATGCCTCTTGGTGGGGATGTCGAAATCCGGCTCCAGATACGGCAGACGATCCAATTGGTTCAAGATTCACTGTTTGCTGCAGGAGCAGCAGCAGCAACAGCAGCAACAGCAACAGCAACAACAGCAGCAACAACAGCAACAACAGCCTCAATTCCACTACCAATCACCATTGCCCAATCAGCATCAGGTACCGCAGCAGAAGAAGCCGATGAGTCCACCGATCAGTCTTCATCCCGCTCAAAGGAAAGAAGACGTGTTGATGATGGGATTAGACGATTACAAGAATTCAACGTCACCCAGCATCAGCTCGCCCGAGTCTCACAATAGCGATAGCTCCGTGGAAATTTCGGAAAGGCGAGCAGCTTTTGCTGGTCATCCTGGTTTCCGGCCTCTCCACCCACACCTGCAGCATTCGGTGGCTGACCTGTCAGCGATCAGCAAAGAGATGATGAGCCTCCCTTTAGGATTTCACCTCGGTGGCATGTCTTTGTTACCCCCGGCTTTTTTACCCCCACCCAGCTTAACAATGTTCCCTCCTTATCATCTCTACGCTGCACCTCACGGACCACCCCATCCATTAGTAACGAATCACCATCATCATCATCATCCCTCTACTTTACACCGGAGGTCTCCTGTTATTGACGCTGAACCTGCCACGATTCCATCTACGACGACTTCCTCCACCATTGTCACCATCAACGACAAGGATTCCTGCGTTAATAATAATAATATTAATAATAATAACGACAGATACGAGGATAACAATAACGTGCAAAATTCCCCGAGCGGCGAAACGAGGGAGACTTACACTAAAAGATTTTACCTGGACGCAGTTCTCAAAAGCCAAAGAACACCGACGAGAAGTTCGCCAAAGGTGCAGTCCGACCACGGTTCGTCCTCTGGTAGTCCGGATCTTCAGATCGATTGTCCGCCCCCGCAAGATAATCCGATGGATCTATCGATGAAATCAAGTTTTACCGTCGTCACCGAGAAAATGGAAGAAGAGGACCACGTGAATATGGATAGCGAGAGTGACAGAGACAGTGAGAGCCCACCCTTGAAGAGGCGACCAGCACCCATCGATCTGACCACGAGAGCTTGAGAGCTTGGGATCTTGATCGATGACCGATCACGTGTTAATTTTTTGTGTATTAAATACATTGTAGAAATTTCGGTACCAATCGGTTGACGAATTTGACGTTTCGCCAAGGATGAATACTGTCGAGGAATCTAACAGAGTAATGTTAAGGATCGATAGAGCGTCTATTGGCTCGAAGTATCGAAGCAATGATGTCTTCATTGGTACGTAATCATCGATGTGATTGGAGTTTTGATCGGTATTGCGCAAAAACCGGCTATACTTCTCGAATAGCTCACGGTAATCACATAGACGGAGTTAGGGGCCTGGGGCAAGAACAATTGGTTAAATCCACCGAACAACGAACGAGTTTCATTGATTCAACGGTGCTTCCATGCCAAATGTCAATTTTACCACTTAGAACAAACATTACCAAGCTTTTTCTTCGGTTTCTCAAAATAGATCTATGCAAATAACTTAATAATGCACTTCGGCTACGTTGGCTTTTTTGCCTTGTAAACGGATAATAATGACTGGCAGTTGCAGCTTGGAGGAAAATCTATTATGCTTCTAGGAAATCTTTTCGTTCCAGATCATTGGAATTTCCGGAACTGACTTAACGTAAAAATCGATCGACGGTATCAAAGCAATTTATCGCTCGGGCGTCACAGTACTTGAAGCTGCGGTAGAAGCTACAAGAGCGCCGATGGTCGAGATTCCGTAAACACAGTACATTGATAAAACCGCGAGGTACGGGAAGCACGTGTTTCGAAGGCGTTTTACAAAGCAGCGTACACTTGTCCAATGCTGCAGCCAACAGCTTTATCTTACACGTATTCGACGCACCGCCAATGTAAACACCTTCTCGTCTTTCTCCAAAATAATTCTCTCCTATCGATACTCTTATCTTGCACATTTCTGGAAGCTACGTTAGTATTCTCCATTGTTCGAGAAACCATGCACTGAATTAAAATTATAGCGCATAATGGGGCGATTCAGTTATAGCGACATTTTATTCCAGATAGGATAATATTGCCGAATGGTCTAAACTTTCCCTGCTTCTTTATCCGCGCGGCAAAGTCTCTTCTTGTCGAACACAGATTCGCTTTTAGTGTGGAATCACAGAGCGATTTGTAATCCCGGCTATGCCACTTTGCTGATTCCGAAAACGTCCATGGTGGGCCCAGTATTCGGTGAGCTGCTAAACTATGGGTGTTAGCTGATAAATTATCCAACTGCCTTTCCCATACCTCGTCAAGATCCCCTTCCATTTTGTAACTAAAATTTTAGAGTAAAAGATGCAATTAATCAAATGTACATAAATTTTGTAAATATAAATTAGATATTTTTTAACCCCTATGCTACATATAATGTATAATTTAAGAACAAACTTGACAACGAACTCAGATGATGTACTATATGTTATATAATATGATATTATAAATGTATAATACGATAAATTTTTGTTACCGATTCATCGTCGATGTAGTCAACAAAGGCCAGTATTTAGCGTTGAATTACTATCAATGCGATTGATATAATGTAATTAAATCAATTGAGACTTCGGATATGTGCAATCATATAGGTGAATCCTATGTTGAAAAAGCTCAGGTTTTTTTTAATTTGAATCACATTGACAGCATGTAAATAAATCGGCAAGAATAGTGCAAAGGGGACCCAGGCCAGTATGTACTTACTTGTACGTAAATCTTATACTGATAATAAAATTTATATGTACATGAGTTAAAAAATGATATCAACAGGTTTTCTTCGACAAAAGAAAATTATAATAATCACCTTTACTTCAAGCTGATTCATCAAATTTGTTGCAAGTAAGGTACGGCCTTCCCTGATGAGCAAGCCCTTTTAAATATTTTGTTGTAACTTAAAGAACAATCAGATTTTACTATAATGGATTTTATTTATGCAAAAGGCCTTTTAACAATTTTCATGAATCACTTTATTGAAGAATTGGCGATCGAATCTTTCACAAAATTGAATTTATACTTTTTAACAAAATATCGTAGTACGCAATATTTACAATAAAAAAAATTATTTCACCACAACGCAAGCAACACTGCCAACTATAAAAATGCAACAGAAATCAACACGTGTTTTTATACAGTGTTATACGAGTGATAGTAGCTAATAGTTATAATAAGGGATTTTAAAGAAGAGTATTTTTCTATACAATAGCTTATATAATTTGGGTAAAAACTATGCCCAATAAAAAATATATAATACTTTTAATTAATTTGGTTTTCATTAAATCCTTCTTTTATGGCTGTCTTAAGACATGTATACGTCCTTTGTATAATTACAGCTATATGAGCAATTTCAAAAAACAAAAGGTAATATATTTACATAAAATAAATAAACGTAACGCAATAAAATCGTTGACAACAAATATGGCTGCCTCAACTGTTAATGCTTTAACATGAATATTCAAGGGACGCACAGAATAAATTTTCTAAGCCCACGAACCTCATACACGCAAGGCGATGTCACCACGAAGAATATTAAAGATTTGCACTCAAAAATCAATTAGTTTGAGAACAGGTTTCCATGTCGGTCTTTACACATGCAGCGCACGTTTCTTTTTAGTACGGAAGTTATTTCAAATATCCAACTAAAGTACGAAAGTACCGCAGAATGCAAGTATACGTACACTTGCCGATTTTCACAATATGTCCGTATGAAGGCTGCAGTAAACACTTCACGTGACATATAAAAGGTGAATGCTCGAGCCGGTTGAACAACTTGTACTAGGCGCAGTAGAAATTTTTACTTGCGCTAAAAAGATTTAAAAGATTTTGTAGATGTATCATTTCTTAGGTGATCTTACATATAAAATCAATCGATCGATACTTCAGTATAAATTTATTAAATAAAGTATAAAAATGCTCATAGCATTTGTTTACAATCTGAAAATAAATGATGATTCAGATATTGAATTGTATTATAGTATATGGCATTTAAGATTAAATGTTAATCTAAAATTTAAAAATGATCGATTTTGAGAATAAGTACAAATAATAAAATATTTACAAATTAATATACTTTGGACTACAAGTAATTAAGTCGATGATTAGACTTTGGAGCTCAATGATTGGGAGTAAAAACTTCATAGTCAATGACTGAGAAATGATAATCTCCCATTAATACAGTGTTAGAGGCGTGCTCACCGTCGTAACTATGTGGGAGATTGCTGTAACTATCTTTATTTACGTTGCAATTGCTGGAGATCAGTAAATCTGCACCCGCGCCAAAAATTGGTCCAATGCTACAAATGAGCCATAGTATTAGTTTAAGGCTTTGAACAAGAGTCTTATTTAGAAAGTATGAATATGGCTCCTTACTCTGGATGGTAGCAGATAGCAAAAGGCTTTTTAACAATGTCATATTTGGTTGGTGGTACATCCTGATTGTTGGTCAAAGTGAAGAGAAAAGCTTTCTCAGAAGAAATGTACTGTCCTTTGGCGTTATTCTTACCCCATGGAGCATCGCTGAAACCACCGCAAATTTCACCTCGCGTTCCCTTCATAAAACAATTTCAAAACTTTAATATATAAATAGAAATCCTATCATATAATATGGAAGGAAGGCATAATAATACTAACTAGTGCTATAACGTATGTTGGACTGATACCGTCACAATATCTGTGAAACAATGTTGCTGAATATCCATGACTCGATGCTCTGTTACATTTGAAAATTATATTAACATCGCATAAAACGGATCCAGATTGACAATCATACCTGTATACTAATCGCCAGCTTTCTTTAGGTGAGCCATACCACTGATTTAGTAAACGCTGAAAGCCCATTTTGTCCCTGGAGAGAATCTGTGATCCAGGAAAGAGAAACGGACTGACCCTTGGCTGTAATCGTTTGTCTGCACAAATTTCTGAATATTTGCTCGGTACAGCTGCGTATCTATATCTGAAGCAGAACAACAAAATCGAAGGTTTCCAAGGGGAAACAAACTTCCTATCAAACCATACCTTAAGTATTTTGAGCTGGCCGATCGATCAGGATTGAAAAATTCGTACCTCTCCAAGGACAATTCAATTGGCACGGCCCCTGTTGGCTCGACCTCTTCGGCAAAGACTTGACTGTCGATGAGTAGCAGGCGCACATGATTTATCACTCCTGACAGATGCTGGCAGACCCTCACTCGTTCCTCCCCGGTCCAGTGCTGAGTTGGCTGCGTCACCCCTGCCTAGGAGTGTGGTCCGTACGGTTAAGAGTTCCTCAACTCGTAATTCTAAATTCCGATCCAAGAACCTAAGGACCCGGTAGTAACCGTATGCAAGATAAGGTCCAAAACTTTACGTGACATTAGTATGGTCAGAACGCGATACTTTTATCATTTAGGGAAAATTAATGTAAGCGAACGGAAATATAATCCTGAGAACAAGAACCTGATATTTAGCCCAGTTGAGAACAGCTCTCCATACATCTTCTTCCTCTAAACCAAGATAGTCTGAAGATATGAGTTTCACCAGTGCATCCTTCGGGAGATTACAAAATGCTGTTGTTTTAACAGTATCAACTGCATTTTCTCCAATGAAAGCAAAACATCTTTCTATGAATGATGAACATGCTCCTTTACCGCCTGAAATAAAAGATAGATTGATGAATTTTATCATTGTGAGATCACTGATCATATAAAAAACATTTTTGAGCTATACATAGCCAATTATCTTTAAAAATGATTCTTAAATTAAATAAAATGTATAGGGTAGGGTTTTTAAATGAACAATTAAACAATTTAAATTCTGTTACAACTTTAATTGCTATATTGTAAATACAAAATTTGTACAAGAAATTCTGTTGTATCTATATTGCAGTATTCAGTTATCTTTTACAGAAATTTGTTTTGAGATTATAAGAAATTTAAACGGTTGTACAAATTGTATCTAACTTTCCACTGTATTCCCAAATAACGTTTACAGTACGTTCAAAAAATAATACAAGTTATAGATTTCATTCAATACATATTTATAGAATCCTTGGCTGAATTACAAGTTTGTTTTGTTATATCAATTCATATATAATCAGTTCAAGCACTTGGTCAAACACTTTGTAACTCAAACTGGCTCATTTCTTTCCAAAACATTCTGGTGTACTGTATCCCAAATACTATACCAATTACACTTATGTAAAACGTTCTGACAGCTTAGAGACTCATAAAAATGTTCCCAAGTTGCTTTTGGAGCAGATTATTTTATTCTGTTGACAATCTGCCCAAATACTTTGCAACACACTTGTTGTTGAGTGTACCGGCACTTTTGAGGTTATGTTGATACTTTTTGGTTAATTTACTCCAGGATTCGTATTTTGTATTAATGTAATATTGTCGCCTTTCAGCATAATTCGTCCTAATTCTTTCCGTGCTTTTGTCTTCAAGTTATATTCTTCTGCATCGTCCAGAACCAAATTCATGTATTCATCGAAACCAACGATGTGTCCCTCGATTCGAAGGTTTATATTTTCAAATAACCAAACTTGAACCCGCGATCGATTTTGTAAATACCTGAATATCAGGTTGATGGGTTGTACCATCACTTTTTGAACTTTTTGAGGGCCTTTGTAAGACATTGCAACTATATTTTTCTCTAACTGGAATTGATACAAAAACCTTTATTTCTACGAGGACGCTTCACGCCACACAAGTATGGTTATGATTGGTAAATGGTAATGGCTGTAATGGCGGCAACGGGAGCAGGGTTGCATCGTCATAAAATGAATAATATTTTTGACGCAGTAATACCAACATAGTTATTTGCTTGACTAGTGCTGCCGCAAAATCGGTGAAGCACGGAACTACGTAGACATAACAGAAGTTTTGTCGGCTAAGTCGGACTGTATTCGAAAACTAAAAATAAGTCTGCTTAGAAAATATTATTAATTTAATAAAAATTAAAAAAAGTTACACAAAAAAATATACGTAACGAACATTTAATACAAATTTCTAAGATAATATAGTTTAAAACTCCTTAAACCGAACAGCAATAATACGAATGAAACACTTATATATATATATATATATATATATATGTATATTGTATATTAAAAGTAAACTACATATTTCAAACCGCACGCGGAACCGACCATGTAAAAAGGGACAATACTCGAAATATAAAGCAGCACAAATAGATAAAAATAAGCTTAATTTCATAGCTAAGATGATGAAATTGGAGAATTCGATCAATAGAACTCTTACTATAATGGTAGTACTACAGAGAATCGTCCCTGAAAACCATTAAGAAGCCGTAATGAAAGCCGACAAGTAGGATAAAACGAATAAAGAAAATAAACGAGGGGAAGGATATCAAAAATAATTAAAATAATGAAGATTGATGTTAGAGGCATTTGTTAAATGTATAACGTTTTATCAGTCAAACACAATACTATAGTATAAAAAGGATATTAGAAAATAAACTGCTTACCCAACATTGTATACAATTAAATTTGAGTAAAATATAGACAAATTTGTAGATGTAATTAAACATTACAAAAATTGGATATCATTTTTAAATATAAAAAACTGGTAGTATAAATCAATTAAGTTGTTATAAACATGAGTGTATCTACCATTTACGAATAATGAGAAATTTATTAAATCATCCACGCCCTTTATATTAAAATAAAGTTTTACCTGAATATAACTTACCTAAGACTCGTTCTTGAGCATCCAAAGCTGCGGTTAACAAAGCACAAGCATTTGCAGGACTGAGAGTTGCCGACACGTGCTCCTCGCAACTACGCCAAAGTTCCTCCACGCCAAGTTCCTGAGCAAGTCCTAGCATTTCGAAAATACCGCTGTCTTGCAATATTATCTACCCAAACAAAGATATACACATGATTCTAAATAAAATTTGTCCAATCTTAGCCCACGAAAATGAATGAATTATCTCGAAAAGAATATATAACATTGTTTAACCTCGTATAACATAATTTATTTTACTCACCTTTCCAGTATAAATATAATGAATGAATTGACGGAACGTTTCGGGATGAGCATGTGGCATCCTAACCGAAGTTGGGTTTCCGGAAGTTCCAATTCTCTTAGCGGCCGTAAAATTTTTGCATCTGTAGAAATAAATGTCAAGCGATATAAGAGTCACCGCATAGAAATAAGTGAGAAGTATTTGACGATACACAAAAGAAGTATAATCCGCGCCCAGTTTTTGTAACGAAAGTCTACCCACTCGGTCTGTTGTTGCCGGCGCGGGCTGCGCCTTCACCATGCACTTCGGCTCGTACTTTCTCTCAGAAAAAGGGCTTAATTGACTTCGTCAGAAAATAATAGAGCTACAATGGAATATCTTACTGGCACATGGCTGACATAACTGATATTTTCCTAATTTTAAAATTCGAACCTTCTGCAAAATAACGAACAGTAAAATAAAAAAAAGTTTTCATCTCAGTACGAAAGATTCGATCATTACAGTTGAAAATCTTAAAGGGTTTATCGATCGTTGCTTCAGCCGCTATTTCTGTAAGTTAGAATACAATAATAATGTAAAGTGTATTTTGATTTGAATTGAAGTACGCTAAAGAGCTACATTTCGTTGATGCGGAGGTTTAAGGGGAAGAAGTTGCAGGAAAAAAGTGTGACGCACGGTGAGTCATAGAAGCATGTAAAGTTGATGCGCGTATCGAATCAAAGGAAAATGTGTCAAAGAGCGGGAGAACGCAAATGGAAGAGGCATGGAAGCAGCTTTGATGCGCCCGCGCCGCCGTGACACCGACGCTAACGTCAACGTCAGTGTCGACCTCGCCTCCAAAGTCCAAAGCTCCAAAGCTCGACGGAGAAAGCGCGTGTTGCTTGTGTGGAAAGGAAAAAAATTCACCTATGAAGCACGCTATGGCCGCTTAGCTACCGAATATTTCTCAAGCCTTTGAACCGTCTAAACGACTCAAAAACTGTTCTACATTTCTCTAATCCTATACACAAAGGAAGAAATATATAATTTTAGGCGCCCTCTTTTATAAACCAAACTTAAACTTAGAATTCTTTCAGCTAAGATCACTTTGTTTCTTAAGTGCTTTAACCTTCAATACAATGCTTAACTCTATCTTCCTCTTAATTAATTGCTAAGTTCAAGTTGGAGCTTATACAGCATGGTTTATAAATTTGTCTTCGGTTATTACCATTCGCGATCTTTGAAAGAAAAGTATCCTGTGCAAATTATTGACGCAAATCCGCTCTTTGAGAATATCTTAAAATCGTGTCTTTTTAATCATCGCTAAAAGCGGAAAGTGGATGACAGAGACGAAGATTCATTATTTCGTGAGTTCTCAACAATATCGAATATCTGAGAATAAAAGTGCGCAGCTGCGAGTTTCGATAACGATTATAGTAGGTCGAGATTAATAATCCCTCCAGCACTTATGAAACTGCGCTCGCCTGCCTACCATATCGTGCATAGGTACTAGACAAAAAACATTATATCAATAAGTTCGATCAATAAAATGACGAGAAAGTAGTTGTAGTTTTCCATTATTGATACCACAGAGTTTTGTAATTAATATTTGAAAAAGCTCGCATTTTACCTTCGGAAATAAAGTTAAAATTGGAGAGAATAATAAAAGTGATTTGCAGTGGAAAGAAATTCGCTGGGTTAGAGAGGTTGGCCAAATCAGATAAGGATAAAATAGTGGTGCAGACCGGAAGTTGGTAAAATCGCGTTTCAGAAAAGCGCAGGAAAAGCTTGAGGGAGGGGGAGAGAGAGAGAGAGAGAGAGAGGACAAAATCAGGGCGCTATAAAGAATAGAAGCGAGCAGCCACGTGCGGCTGGTATTGCAGCGAGGTGTTACGGAGGTGTCGTCGAGCATCCAGAGAAAGGGGCTGACTCGGTACAAGGAGTCGTGGCTGCATGGTTTCGTGGTGTAAGGGTTGAAAGTCGCCGCAGGCTTCGCCACTAACGACCACGCGTACGATTATACGTCGACTCCGTCAATCTCTGCATAAAAACCGCCTTGACTTCCGGTTGCAGAAACTCTGCAGTCCCTTGGGAAATGGGAGCTTGCTCTTGCTCGTTTACCAACTTGACTCATACACCCCCAGCCCTCACCCCTAGCGAATACTTGAATCACGCGTTGCTCGCGCACACGGAGGTGAGAATCCTATATCGTAAAGTTAAAACCGATCCTGATGACGTTTCAGTGTACAAACGAATAAGCTGCTGTCAGGACAAAGAAAGATGTTGAACTAATGACAGAATACCCGATCATTTAACGTAGCACGATTGTACAGAAAAATTCTATTTTCTCGCTACATTCCCCCTACTCGTAAAATCCATTAAGGTGATTGACAATTTTAGCGTCAGCAATTTCCTTCGCTAAAAGTGTAATTATCGGAGCGATATAGTATAGTGCAGAGTGGCATATGATACTTTGCCTTATTGCACGCGCGAAATTTCCTCGAGGTATCCAGCGGAGAACAGAAAGCTGATACAGGCGAATTTTGCAGGATGATAATTAATCATCGTTGACAAAATTTTATATCCAGGAAAGCGTTGAAAGGAGTTGCAGCATTCTGGAATGACGGGGAGTTTCCATTAACACATAAATTATTTATCGCTGAGTTTTGAAACGAATAAATAAAATAACCCTGCGTTTATTGTTTTAGTTATGCAAAGAGAATAGTCAAGGAGTATTTGGAAATTGAAAAGATTAATGCAGAGGATTAAAGTACTCAAAAAATCTTTGCTAATTCCTTTCTTCACCTTCGTCGTATTGAATGAACGGGGAACATCTTAGGAAGAAAATTCTTTCTGAATCTGGCAAATAAGATTTGCCGATGTCACGCAGCGCAATTATGACTACTTCGGGGAGCTTTTCACTCTTGCCAAGTACTATTCTCTTCTCGGGGTTTCGTGGCGAGATCAGAGTGGAACTTTTTGTCGGAATTTTCAGAACAGGGTATCATGGTGTCAGTGGTGAGTTTGAGTGCGGTTGCATTGTCCATTCGTTTTGACTGGAGACGCCTGTCACGAGCATGCGTAACTTAATTTTCGGATGTTGGCAAAACGAGTGGGACGAGGGGGAAGCATAAGTACACTGACGCTATGAGAGAAACGGGAGGAGGGGAGGGGGGAGGGGGGGAGGGAATGACTATAGAGAAAGAGAGAAACAGAGGTAAAAGAAAGATTGAAAAAGCGGGGGAAAGTTACATAGCAAAGGAACGACCCAAGCTAAGCCGAACCCTCGAATATCAAAAGAATTTCACGGTAATTCCGTAATTGACTTAACAATTAGCAGCGCAATACTCTTCTTCAACGTTCTGTTAAGCATCGCTGCCTTTAAAGGCCTAAATATCAAGCGGATCCTCCCTTCTTACAATAATTAGAATTTTCCCAATCTTCATCTTCAGATCTCGCGCTAAAACGCGTCAATCGGCAGAGTGCTCCTCCTTTCATTGTCCAACTAATTGGAAGCTCCGATCGATTCATTTGGTCGTAACAATCGGGATGCCTTAATTAAAATTCATCTTCAACGCTCCTCTCTCTCTCTCTCTTTTATGTATATATATATATATATAGAATACGCTCTCTCCCGCGTATAGCACCAAGTCAAGCAAGCTCCATAACTTCCCACCTCATTGGATTGCCACTCGTTCAATCGATAGCTTTACAGAATGTCGCTTCGTCCCGATGAGATACTGCTTCTTCGAATGTTGGCTTTGCTCTATCCCTACTAGTTTTCAATCACCACCAACCACTTAGATTATCTACCATAAATTGAATTATCGTATTATCCAATGAGGTATGTCACGCGTTTAGTACAATCATTAAACGCTTTCAATCAGTGCTGTATAATAATTCATTAATGTTAAATTATTACAGAATTAATGTTAAGGTTCAAAGTTGTTTGAATTCGTCACCTATGTACAAAATTTTATTTAGTCATTAAAAATTTTTTGTTTTATACCGCAACGCCACACTTCTATTGGTTGGAAAGCGTTTCGCGTTGTCCAATAGAACAGAGTCTTTGCAGAAACTCATATACAATATCGATATTGCACAAGAAGCTTTCTAACTGAATTATAGCAAAGTTGGTAAGTTGATACCGGGATGCAAATGGAGAGCTCATGCGACTTCGTGAAACTAAGATAACTTTCGGATAGCTTAACTATATTTAGGATACACACGTTATTGATCAAAATATATGTTAAAATTAATCCATAATCTTTTAAAGCCCATCGATTACATCGATTCTTGAATCATGCATACAAGGAAATATTATCATTGAAACTGTCGCTTACTTTATTGTTAGTTTTTCCCTGTCTGGTCCTTTCCTGCATTTATACCATCTGTATATTCTGTTTTTAGATTAGTTTTTTCCATGCTACTACTTTTCCATTGACTTTTTGTACGCGCTTTCATGAAATAATCTCTAAGGAAATCTTGCCGAATGTTGCGCTACATAAGTAATTTACTCTCAGAGCACTTGCTCCGCATTACAGTCCTTCGTTGATTGAATTAAGTCATTGAAGAATCTAATTACGAGCATTATTATTCCATTTAGGGAAGAAAAATAACCACAGGGAAAAATGATACGAGTAATATTTTAGTATAATTCTGTACTGTTTCATGATTCATAACGTTGCTTTTATTGACTTAATCATTTTCTTTGTAAATATTGATCAGAAAGTTAAAGCCTATATTAAATGTATTTTTTGCATGTACTGTGTGAGATAACGGTTAAATCGCATGTGGTATTTACAAAAAGAAATGGGAGATAGGATAAGTATAATAGAAAACAAACCTGGCTTGAAGAATAATTCTGTGAGCGTAAACTGGAGTTTCGTCTCTTCCCAGAAGGAAGACAATATCAGCGGAGTCCTTGTCCTCGGAAAGCCTGGCCAGGTCCTCCAAAAGTCTTGGAACACCAGCAAGCCCAGCCTCACCGGAAAATCCAGTTGCTCCCGCTGCTGCTCCCACAGCGACTGCTCTGGTTCCCATTTTTCACGCGTTATCTGTGTTCACGCCACAAAGTACTACAGTGATATAGTGTCCTATGATAAATCACTAAAAAAACTAAATAAAATATTTATATAACACCCCCAGAATCTACCATTTAAGATATCTTCTTGAGAAATATAAAGTTTGTAATAATAATGTAATTAATGTGTAATGTAGAAGCAGCTACTAATTAAAAGTTCACTATAATTAGACTACTACGAAATATAGTATATTGGACTCACAGCAAAATTAAGGACTTTTCAAATATTAATATAAAATATGTTCAAAGTGCAGAAGAAACAAGATAATTTTCATCATCATTTATCAATAACCATAGCTGTGAGGGAGAGATTGAGCAGTGATTCATACAATGGATAAAAATTTAAAAAATGAAACAATTTAAAGCGCAAGAAAGGACGTAATGAAGGTTGATAGTGCTTTAAATTCTGTGAGCAACCGCCGAGACTGGAATAAAATCAGATAGGTATTCAGCATAATTCGCGTTTAATAACGGTGAAATTTTTGCAGTAATTCGGCCAGCTGCTAATGCATTTTCATAAACGATCGCGCTCATTCTGTGCGGCTAGTTTCTTTGATCGGGAGATGCGCGCAGGGCGCAGCAGGCGTTGGCGGCGACGGTAATATTTTATATAAATTTTTTTGCTCTTTGTCGCAGGTTTCTTCCGCATCCGGTGCACTGTACAAGCCAGCGGTCTGGCCAATTTGCGATAATTCGAAATTAATGGAACCGTGAGTGATGACAGCGACCAGCAGTAGCGTGGCTTTTCGCGCGATATCGAATATTTTCTAGCGCGTCATATGTGCGTGAAAAAAACAAGCACAAAACCAATTAAAGTACAATTGACGCTAATTGCGTGATTAATATTTGATCTGAAAAGGCCTCATCTGGACGATCTCTACAGCGTGACTTTCTGATTCGGTTTTAATCAGTTTGGCTTTTGTAGTTTTTATAGAACACCCATGAATTGTGTACACACCGAGGAGCTACTAGACCTTTCGAGGATTCAAAAACTACAATCGTGCTAGTTGTTTGCTCCGCCCTTGTATTGATGCACTCCAACGCTTTTTCGTCAATTCTGCTTTGTATCCGAAAAAATCTGAGTTTATCGTGCAAATAAAGTCACTTCAATATAGAAAGAATAACTTATTAACAAATTAGCTGAATCATCTCGGTAGATGCTTGATACAGAAGTCTTGAATAAAATATTTCAATCATATCCTTAATTATACTTATATACTACTGAAATATACTTCGATCAGATATCAATTAGAAAATTGAGTAATTGAATGACAGTTTTTATTTACATTGGTAGAGAAAAAGAAAGTATAAATACGTTGGACTAAAAAAAGTCGTTTCACTTGCTGTATTAAATAAAAATAGGTGCTATCGCGCGCGCGTGCAGACTCTGTTTAAGTCGGAAGCGAGCAATCAAGAAATATATCGAAATATCGTAAAATAGAAATGATTGATGGTTAATCAATATGTTCGAAAATAGAAGTAACTTGCTAAGCTATCTTGTAATAATGTTCAATACGGAAGGCTCAGAAATACTTATACAATTACATAGTTAAAAAATAATATATTGCTAAAATTTTCTATTCTCAAATGAATGAAAAAGTAAATGATTCAACGAAATCATTTCTTCACACTCACACAGTAGTAAAACATTCTAAACAAAACGAAATAGGTATAAATAGATGAAAGTAATTAAAATAAAAGAATTATTACCTACTATATATTAAATAAAACTAGTTGATATTCCACAATCTCTCTTTAAATTGGGTATAAACGCTCAACAAATATATCGAATTATCGTGAAAAAGAGATGATTGATGATAGTGGTACTTTGGAAAGTAACAGCAGCCGCAGCACAGTCTTTTCACAGCACGTAAGAATTTCTGATGGGAACACACGTGGATGTATTCGGAAGGCAAAACACGCCAGCCAGACTCGACTTGAACTTCCACCGTCTCACGGCATCCTTCTACCAAACGGGCTGGTTGCGAACGAGCAATGTTTTCCCAAAGTCCGCGGTGCCCTTGCCTGTTGCCGTGTATTCCTCTGTATTGTTGTTTCACGCACGGCAGCGTACTTGCAAACGCACACCAACTGGCTGGCACGCCTCGATCTTCCAACTCGACGAGCTTTTCCGACCTGGAAAACTTTCGAGCTTTCTCGCGAAGCGATGCGAGTTCAACGCGAGAAGAACCAAACATGCGAGTTTCTATTCTAGCTCTACGTATCCTTATTTATTTTTTTTCGCTGCTCGAATCGCCTCTCCTCTCTCTCTCTCTCTCTCCCTCCCTCTCCTCTCTCATTCAACTCCCGCGTTCCAGGAGTTTACATCTTTCTTCAACCTACTCGTTTCTGCCCTTCCCTAGATCTTTCTTCTCTCTTCGTCAGTTTCCTCTTTCTCAGCTCGCGTCATCTCCCTTTGCCATTCATCGTCCTTGTTTTTAGTTATCCATCCTTGTCTTCTCGCTCTCGCGCCTTTGTCCCTCTTTCTTCGACCTTCCCCAAGACTTGCCTCCTCTTGTTTCCACCGTAGTCGCCGGCGAATACCCCTTTCCCCCCTCCCATCCTTTCATTCCCCTCTCTCTCTCTCTCTCTCTCTCTTTTGTACACGTCTCATTCCAGTGTCTCGCTTTACTATCCTTCTCTCCTGGCCAGTGTGCTCTCGCGAGATCATTCCTCCTACTCCACCTTATCCTCCTCATCCTGCTACGTTGCCAGCTCCTCTCCAAGGCACAGGTCGCACGATCAAAAAAGGATCCGCCGCCTTGCTCGAAGACCTATCATTTCAAATGTATGCTCACCGCACGCTCTGCGACCCTTACTTTATCCATTCTTAGCTATACCTTTTACTGTGAACGTTTCTTCCTTAAAAATCTGTGTCCACAAAATTTTACCATCCAATACATATTAATATTAAATATAACTTTTATTTAAAATCCTGATTCTTTATTCTGGCAGAACAGATTGATTTTTCTTAAAACTCATAATGCAAGAAAGAATTGCTCCAAAATTAAACACTTTTAATAATGATATTTTTCAATAGGGTTAAATTACATTATTATAATTTCATGAAACTGTTAATGTTTCACTATTCTATCTCTCTCTCTATTTTATAGAGAAACATTTATGAAACAGACCTAATGATACAGAAAATCAGAAAACCGGTTAAAAGATCTTATTACCATCGATTTACCCGCAATTGATAAAACAGTTTTCTAGATCCTGAAGAACGGAAGGATCCGCGTAGAATATTCACAGTCGATCATTGAACGATGATAAATTTGTTACGTGTGATCTTCGAATGGTATTAATTATCGACTTTTCTTTTGCTGTATTAAGAAAACCAGAATGTTTTAATTGTAAAACTAAAAGAGGTGTTTCGCCGTATAATATATTTCAATGGGAATCAATTGACTTTTCAAGCATAAGCTCTGAAAGTGGAAAATGTTAAAATTGAGTTATAATATATATAGATACCTATATAATATATTGTATATGATTGATCTAGAAGAATAGAAATTTGAAGGCAAAAACGTGTAGTATAGGAAACGGTATCCAAGTGTTTTTCCACCGTCAGCGAGCAATGAGCTTTCCGTGATACCACTGCTATCTGCTTGGCACCTCGAATAGGATTGTATTGCGCGTAGAGTGGAAGCACGTTCTGGCCAATTCTGATTGAAGTGACAGCAATTCGATAAAGGCGACGTTTACCGTGACTATATCTTCCATATACAGGCAGTGATTCTCAATTTTGATTGTTCAATCTGTAATAAAGTTGTAAATCATGTCAGTGCTGAAACAAGAGTAGAAATACGAACGGAAAGGCTCATAAAATCTTCATGGTTTGAAAAATTCATGCACTACTCGCTTGGCGATGTGCTATAGACTTGCTACGAAACTGGCGATTTTTAATCTCATTTGCTTCATTCGAAAACGCAAAAGCGCAGAAACGGAATAGATGATATAATGGGAAGAGAAAAAAAGCTAGGAAAGGTAAACTCCATGCACGCAGGATTAAACATTCATAGTCGATTACCGTGTTGAGAAATGTTGTCAGTGGAGCTTAAATGGACAAGAAAACGTTCATAGGAGTTTCCGGAAGAGAATCGGTGGGCCGTTGAGGACATTTTCCCGGAAATGGAGACCCGACTGACAGTAATTATCGTGGAAAGATCGCTTAATGGCACTCGAGAACGAGAGCCACGGCAGCCATTCGCATCTCCACGAATTTGCGGTAGCGGCTAACAAAATTGCCGCATTACGTCGTTTAACGCCTCCAGAGAGACAGTTAGTGCTCCTGCGAGCGCAAAAAGGGTGCGAAAGAAAGGAAGTAGCGAAAGGCGAGACAGGACACGCATTTAAAAAGCCTACCCAATTTAAATGTGACATAAATCTAATCGAAAGAACAGCATTGAAAATTAATTATCAAATTTCATCTATGTTTCTCTTAAATCTGGTTCTATATAATGCGTATTTTAAATTATAGGGACTGTTTTTAAGATTTATTCGTAGAACGGAAAACACTCGTTAAGTCTCCGAAGCTTTAAAATATTTCGATCATTCCAATAAATGAGCCGTTCATTGCGCTCCAATTAATTAACTCCAGCAGTTTCATAAAAAATATAACAACACCGACGATTATTCTTTTGGCTATCCTTTCTTGCTAATTTTATTTACCATTAGAAGAAAGCTATACACTTGTGTTTATATATACATGCTATACAATATTTAGTTGAATTTATATTATAAATGCAATTTTATATAAAACAAATTACATTGTTTTATATGTATATCTCCGCCTTTTTGTTTATTAGAGTTAATCGATGATTTGTGCGATAAACGGCTCAAATAATATAACGACAAAAAGATAGTGCTTTAATTAAGAGGAAAATAATTTGTTAGAAAGCTAATAATGATGCATGTTTATTGTGTAAGGCACGATATTCGAGTAAAAACTTCCAGAGGGTTGGGAGAAGCAGCCAAGTGTATTTTGCATAATAGATCGTACAGTGAACGATAATGCAAATACGAATTCCTCGGCGAACTCGTTACAACAATTGAAGCGGTAATCAAGCAAGAGTCGATAATAGAATCAAACTGGACAGACGAGTAATTGAAACTTTGCAGTCGACCAATGCAAACATCCAATCCCAAAATCACGGCTGAATATCTTCCTGTATCAACGCGTGAAAGGCTGACACGAAAAATCCAATCCCTACGTAAAAATTGCCAAACCCGATTAAAAATTGAACAGATGCGATGCGTGATCGACGAATCATTTAATACCACCTTCTACATTCACGGGATGGAGCGGATAATCCATCTGTATTTGCATTCCATCATTTACAATGCTTTCATGGACTGCGGTCCGATGTATACATATACTAATAATTAAATGCACGAAGAATACAATAATTCTGATGACGTCCAATAATTTACCATTGACGTTTATTTCATTGTGGGGGAAAAAAATTAGATTTGAGTGTAAATTTGTTAAAAGTAAGGCAGCAAAATTCGCGTTATCATTTGATAAAACATATACGAGTACGTTTTGATCAGTGGATAGCAGTTGAAAAGGCGTGATGTTTCTGCGGACGTGCTCCAGCCTGTCAGGAACAGGCATCGCCGTCGACAGGATAATTGAGATTTCCCCTCGATGGCTATTATATGTACGTGATTCCGACGTCGATCACTAAGCTTCGCCAAGGTTGATAAAAAAAATGACTTTGTGCTACTTTCCTACTTCTCCAAAGTGTCGAATTCAGCCGGAAATAGCTAAAAGCACTCGAGGCCATTCGAAGAATGTCTGGCCACTTTTCCGGAAAGCTATAACATTCCAGTCAAAAAATAACCCTCGCTTTGAGCAATATATGTATGGCAAATGCCGTCATTATACTTGGATCTACTTCTGCACAAAAAAGAGATACTATCGAGTCACATTTAAAGCAAAGCAAAAATGAATAAATTGATCGATATTTTGTGGTTTTCATTTATTTTTCAGATGAAATTCACAGATATAATAGGTTGATTCCAACATCACCGAAAATCTATCATAGAACCGTCAGATTTCTGCGCGTAACGTGAAATCGAGCTACGGAGCAGAAATTTGAACGTAACGTGAATGATTTTCCAGGTTTTTCGTCATGTTGGATCATACACAATGACGGGTAATATTTATCGACTAGGGTAGACCTTCGTTAAAAGTAAAAAAACCAATTGGTATATACATATATACTGCAGGGTGTGTTAGAGATAGCGAGTGATAAATGAAAGTTATATTCTTGTTGGTTCCACCTTTTCGATATGCAGTTATATATATATGCTTTCAGGCTGATGAGGTATTTCAATGAACAGGAGCAAGTCTTATATAATTTAGAATGTGCGTGCAAATATTCTGATGATTTTGTACGAGATTTTGCAGGAGGTGCGTGTTTTTGAGCTTTTGCATCATCCCTTGCAATTTTGCAGCTGTAAACAGAAAACTCGCATCAGGGAAGATAGCCGAGGCCTAGCATTGCCGGTCTTCCGTAGTGTACACAAACTATCTGCTTTGCGAACGCAGCCAGAAGGTTTCTAAAGATGCCACACAGGGAATGCGTAATACGTGGGACAATGGGCGACACGCTTTCTGCCAACTCCACTTACATTCACGTATCGACCGCCCCATTACTTTTTCACCAACGTCCACTTTATACGAGAGCCGCCTTACTGCAATTTTGCCCAACATCGACTAGCCAATCATCGTTCTCAGCATTAGCAAAAACCGTACAATTTTATATGTATTATTAATATACATATAGTACATATACTAATATGCACCAATATATGTATATCAACGATACACACAGCTGTTTGTCAAACTTCCGATACGAAATGATCGATTCATGAATCTGACATTTTAAATCACGCCTAGTCAGTCATGCGTGAATTTGACAATTTCTCGTGGTACGATATGCCAGCTTGAACGTATTTGCGAAATATACCAGATTATTATATTTGATCCGATGATGTTCACGAGGCGTAAACTGGCAATAAATCGATTTTATAAATCTGCCCGTGCAAATTTCAGATAAATATTATACCTTGTTGTTGATGTACATTCGATAAAAGTGACATTTGACAAATATTTGCTAATGAGCGTTGATAATTTTGGCAATTGATTCGGTTTAAACAATTTATTTCCTTACTTCTATTTTAAAATAATTGTCATGTAAAAAATAGAATAAAGCAAGTAGTGCAAGGCATTCTGTCTTGAAAGTATTTTTGCTCACTGAGAGAAGGAGGAATTAAGCATTAAAGTTTCGATTATTCCACTGGGAGTACGAGAACTTGTATGTGTATACACGTATATATCACTACCGTACAATCTCCAATATGTACTAAAATATACAAGCGACTTTGAAATGAACTAGTTACAGCGGATAAGAACTTTCCACTTCATGCAAGATATTAAGACGCGACATATTAAGCATGCAAATAAATTGGAAGTTGGAAGTAGGAAATGAAACAAGTATAATTATAATAATCTCTCATACAGAGTACAGAATGATAAAAGCTACATATATCAAAATAAAATTCATTCCGAAATAGATATAGAAGATTAGAAAATATTGTTGAGCACACATCTCTATTGCAAGCATTCGAAATATATAGATGAAAGTACAGGATTTAAAGGAAAAAAGTGGTGAAATAATTGACAGAACGAAACGACGAAAGCAACGTGATACGATTATGGATTTGTATTATGATACCAGAGAGTGTCAGTGGCCATCGACGTCAGAACCGGTCGACGTACGCTTCCGTTTCGGTGACAACGAAACGCAAGTTTAGTTCGCATATCCACGACACCACGACACAACGCGTGGAGTCGTGGTATACATATTAGAGAGACGGGATGAGAATCCACTGTCACGGTGCATACACGTGGTCGAGCCCTCTATTCTGCTCCGTCCCCCCATTATATCCCCGTGAATGGACTCCCCGTTCGAGTACGAGATTTGAATCGATGCCCCGAGACTTCGCTTCTGTTCGAACTGTCGATGAGAGCCATGCGAGACGCGGTCCAACATTTCTCACAATGGAAAATCACGCGTATATTTGAGTCGCCGACTCAATTTTCAAGCCCCATCCTACTCCGAAATTCCACCAACACGCCACATACTTTTTCCTATCGTATCGAAACTCACCTCGCATTCTCACGATAGAAAAACTCTACTACAGTATATTAGCACGAATGAAGAATAACTGACGTTAGTTCCGACCGACAGTACACTAGCTAGAATTTAGAAAACGACTGTAAACTTTTCTCTCGAGGCAGGGAGTACTCTCCAATTTCGCCAACTTAATCAGCGTCACCTCGAGTCCTCCTATCCACGAATTTGAATAATGCTCCGTGTTACGAGATACTCATCGTCGGAGTTGTAAATGGAATTCAAGATTTCCATCGACAATTAAACCCTTTTGAAATTATGTAACGCCCTCGGGTATTTTAAAAACTTTCAGCAGATACTGCTTTTGTACTATACACTAAATTCGTCAACGCGTGGTTTTCGTGAAACCTTTCAACCCGAAAATTTCTTATTTTGGGATCCCTATTGGGTAAGTACTGTTAATGCATGCGTTTCCAATTTCGTGTCTTTCGTTCTCGACCACTGATGGGTAACATGCGTGTACAGTTTAACTCGTCTGATTTATACGTGTGAGACGGTATAAGTGTCCAAAAGTTTCTCACAAAAAGTGTACAGTTTATAAAACGCTTACGCTTGCCACCTGGTGAAATTTTCGAATTGTTTATTGTCTTTGACGATTCCAATAAGTGACGACTGCAAAAAAAATCTGATGCAGAGTGCACTGCAGTTTTGAAAACATCGATAATACTACAGATTGATATTAGTTCGGTTGAATTGCTTTTGGTCCACACACGTTGCCACGGGACGATAACTGAGTTTCGTTGGTTGGCCTTTTTTTTCACGAAATGGTTGACGTAACTTTCTTTGAGCGTATGGTTATTCAGTCGTACGCGAGAGATTCCCCTTCGGTGCGTTAAGTGAAGCAAATTTTGTCGCTTTATTCAATTTGAGCGTCGGGTATAGCGTTATAAAGACGATCGACGCACGGGGCAAAGAGGAAGGACTCTCAATTTGGTATATACTCGAGAGCAAAACGGAACTAGCGCAGTCATCGAAAAGCGTAACGACTATTCGAGAGAACGATAACGAAGAGCAAGTATACCACCCGCAGCGCCCAATTATTGGGGTGAGCTGAAGAAATTTCAGCCCCCGCGTAGTTGCTTTGTGACGACGAGATTGTTATTTCTTTTCAATCGAAAAAACTCCTTCCAATAGCGTCCCAACTACCCTTCCAACGTACCTGCATTTCCGGTTCCGTTGCAGAAACTTATATCTTTCAGGAACTCGCAGTTTTGTGACAGCATAACGAAACTATACAGATTCGACTAACAGTTCAAGAAAAACTGTTCCTTTGGAGAATATACGCTCCTCAAAGTGCTCCTGCAAACTTTTATGTACATATATTTATAACTATATATAATTTAACGACCGTTGTATATAATTCCATTGATATTTTCCTTTATCCAAATTAAAGTGCAAATTTATAATACGTTATATTCGTTCTCCATGACGTTTACAAAGATCCTATATACTTAATTTACACTTTATAATACGATATTTGCTCAGGATAGGGGAAACATCGATATGTATATGAATAACTAAAAGTGCAATTTTATATGATAATTGAGATTCGCATGGAGCTATAAGGGAGACTTAAATATATTCATGTATCTCGTAATTACTGTATCGACGTGATCAGATTTCTGTAATTCCTAAGAGGATGCAGGCCGGTATTTGGCGTGGTCGACTTTCGTCAGCAATTTTCATCCCGATCCAAGCGGTAAAACCACTAATGCTGCTTCCATTATAACGTCATATTCGATTTGTTGTCGCTCTAGGGGGTGAGTATGGACGCCCTCCGCCCCAAGGGGTGCACCAGCGCGAAGCTCAAATTTCCGCGTTGCAATTTCAAGACCTCGCAGATAGGGACGCTCATTCATATTCATTGCATCAAAGTTGGCCGCGTCTGTCGCACGTATATTTACGCTTCTTTCATATAGTCTGGGTTAGAAAAAACTTTTCCACTTTTATCCACTTTCTTCGTATACTCCTTCAATAGCCACCGTTCTCGACTGTTCGAGATAAAATCTCGCGGTGAAAACTCTATCGGACGAGGATGGAAGCGTTTCCTCCAATAAATGTTCAATTTGACTGTACAGAGATGATAAATTTATGTATATTGTGGATTCGCAGTGATTTATCAAGCATATGCTGCAAGCTGCAACAATGAGTGCAAGTGAAATGAAAAATGAGGCGACAATGGTTCTTATTAAAGGATACACGCGGAGCCTAATATATTCGTGCAAGCAGTTTGATAGCGTCAGAGGCGATACGTTGATCCAACAGGAGCTATCTATTCGCCTGTGTACACACGTGTGTGCCAGGAACCAATGAAATGGTTCACGGCTGACGCCTTCTCGGTCGAGGGTTCCTGATTTCGCCCCAAGGCATTGCTCCGATTGGATCCCACTCACACAACTGCAGCAAACCGCAGATAGCAATACATGCAAACCTCTCGTGTATTCGACGTGTAGCTGCCCCGCTACGTATGAACGCTTGAAAATGCTAGTGTTTAGTTTAGCCAGTCAGGACGTTAGTCTGTGTCGTCGAACGGGTCAATCCGGCAATTGCCGCCTCGTTTGCTCTCTCACCTCGACCCAAGCGACCGGAAGAAGCCAAATTTATTCGTGGTAAAAAAACAGCAATCCTCTGGCTTCTTCGTTTAAAAAAAGAAAACCATTTTAAAATCAAGCTCTTGCAAATTTTGGTCGATGACCCTACAGTGTAAATGCCGAGCTAATTAAAAAGTAAACATTTTATAAATCGCGCATACAAATTTATGAAGGAGACGTAATCCTTGAAAAGATGACAAAGTGCAATTTTATATATAGCCATTCAACTATTTCTTGAAACATTTACCATAACATTTATTAAATTTTTGAGACAAGATTTTATAATGTAAAATAAGAGACATTTATTCCCTTAAATTGTTTTCCACTCTTCGATTTATAAATAGAGAAGTAATACTATAAGTCCTCTCTCTCTCTCTCTCTCTCTCTCCCTCGTCAAATTCAGACATTTGGATAAATTAGAATAGGCCTTTGGTACAAAAATATGGCATAAACATACAAAGACGTTATATATTTCACACAATTACCAACTCTATATAAAGGACTATGCTTGGATCTGACCATTAAAGGAATTTTGTTTTGATTTTTAGTGTTTATTTTTGATATTCTTCTCTCTTAATTTCCTTAATAATTTATAAGAAAATATAAACATAAATTTAATAAACGAAATTCAGTTTTGTTACTAAAATATGGAATATTTTCTATATGCATAATTAATTTGATTTATTGTCAAAAGGTACGAGAGAGAAAGAGAAAATGAGATAAATAGGTAAAAAGCTTTATTTGCAAAATTGAACCAAACAAATTTGTGCAACTATAAAAAATCTATAAAAATGAAAAGAAAAAAATATCGAAATTATCTGTCCAGTGATGTTACGCTGAACTTTAGAAAATCTCGACTATTGGTAAAAATCTTGTATGTGATTTTCCGTTCAATATTTATCAAATAAAAATATTTTGTCATGGTTAAATAAAAAGAAAAACTTGTTTTTTATATTCTACAAATAATTACATTTAATCACAAAACTGTTCGTCACAAGGAGATATTGGTTTTATTATCGTGCTAAAAATGATTAAAATTTATATGATTTCCTTGAAAATGTTTTCATTCATTTTATGGACACGTAAAATGTTTACTACTGTCTAAATTTGTTAGCTGTAAGTATTTTTAACAATTGCTTAATCTAGTCGCATTTTTAATCACAGTATTTTTACATTTTTTAGATAAACGACATACACTAATGCTGAAAAGAATAGATGGAAATAAAAGTTTATAAAGATAAGATACAATTTTTTTATTTCATTTAGTGTTGCATCCCCCATCATACGATAATACAGTCGGATTATCAATGCTAAATATTCAATCATTTTGAATTACGATATATAGGACATTGATAATTTGATTGTTAATTATTTATTTAGTCTTTGGAAAATGTCCTCTCTAAATGAAGTGATTTTATTTTAGGAGTTTCGGAAAACATTTGGCAAAACAAGTACAAAGTCAACGAAATTACTATACATATTTCTATATTGATAAATTCCAATTTTCATAGCATATATAAAAATTATATAAGCAAGTAAACAGATAATAGTTAATTTTTTATATAAGCGGTTTGACTAAAAACTTCAACAAAATGTGCGCTGCAATTTATTGGCCGTAATCATTAGGTTATCCTGAATTGTTAAATGAAGCACATTATATAATTTGCATAATAGCTTTTCATGTATCTTTTGACGTGCAAGCATTCGTAATACATTTAAGTTTAGATATGTAATTATTTTTCTATATTTGAATTTATACTTTTAGCAGATCGTATTTTTTAGTAAATATTTGTATAAGTAATAACTCTTCTAATCATCCTCTTTTTCCACTGGCACTATTATCTCAAGTTTTTCATAAATATTTAACGATAAACTAGTATCCCCTCTTTTATACCTTTGATATCTTGCACATAAATATATCCGTCAATAATGACTTAAACCGAAATAAAGGTTTTAGCCTTCCAAGACTAAAGTTTCGAAGTTAATAATCTTACCGTTATGACTGTAAATTATATAAGTTTCTTTTTGTACGTAATGAATTTATAAATTTCTTCGTTTATTTGATAAAATACGCATTAAATATTAAAAGTATCTTTCTTTCAGAAAATGTATCATCGTTTTTATCTTTTTAACTGTACCAATTGCTGATTCAGATAATTTGTTTTGTCAAACAAAACCCTGTATTAAATTAGGTGAGTATAGCAAAATTGATTGCTTAATTTAAATCGATCATTTCTAACGTGCCTTTGAAATATTTATAGGTAAGCAGTTAAAAAAAGAATTGAACGAGACTTTCGCGCCTTGCGATGATTTATACAAATTTACTTGCGATAATTGGATTAAAACTCATGCGATTCCACGCAAGCATTTAGCCATTAACAAACGTGTCCTAGCTTCTAAAAAGGTTTTTAAAAAAATAGAAGGTAAATCGATGATACTATGAAAAGTAATATTTACCTATATTTTTAAGCTCTTTCTACTTTTTGTACAATTCTTTGTTCAGGTCTATTGAAAAAACCCGGAAAGCCCAGTAAGACTAAAGCTTTTCAAATGGCTAAGGATCTTTATAAGCAGTGCAATGATGCAGGTAAATAATTATAATTTTATTCTTAATGGCAGATAGCTGTTTCAATATTATAGTTTACAGAGAACCGGGATAAACTAGGTATAACTCCCCTTTTAACCATTATCGATAAATTCGATGGGTGGCCAATTTTAAAAGTGAAATCAGAAAAATTAAATAAAATTTGGCAAGATTATGACAAAAAATTGTTTACGGAATATTTAATCAGCGGTTTTTATAACATAGACGTATCGCAAGACACTTCGTCAAATCATGAGACCAAGTTAATAGCCAAGGTATGTTTCGCATGATTTGATATAAAAATTGTTGAAATTGTAAATCTGAACTAATAAATAACATATTATATATAGAATATGTTAGCTTTCAGCACCAGCATTTCCAATGCAAAAATTATTGATGCATACCCGAGCAAACTCCGCAAAAATAAATGCTTACAAAGATTTCATAAGAAATATTATCAGCAGGATCACTAAAGATAAAAATTTAAATATCTCGAATGAAGATATACAAAACGACGTTGATGGAATTGTTAATTTACAAAGACAAATAGCTAAGGTTCTTATCAATAAAACATTATTTATTAGTTATATGTATCACAAAACACATAAATTATTTATTCTGCATAGATGTTGAAGGGTGTCACTTCTGAATCAAGTAAAATAACATTGGGACAGTTTCAAGAAAAGTATAATAAAGCAAGTGCCGGAAACCAGCATACAAACGTAATATTGTTTCTAATAAAAACTATCTTTAAAAGGCTAGACCTAACAGATGTATTGATTGTTTTTCAGATAAACTGGCTGAAAATATTTCAAGAAACTTTTGCTAAAGTCAACATTAACGTAAACGATTCTACGGAAATTATTGTAAACAATGTGGAAACTTATTTTTTGAAGCTCCCAAAATTGTTAGGTCAAACCGATTCGCGTACCATTGGTAGGGACTAAATTCATTTAATGCATGTAGTACGAAACCGACTAATAATAACTATCCATAAAGCACCAAATGTCTTAAAGACATCTTTTAGGTGGCTTTTAGGCAAGTGCGCTGTATGGGTAAGTATTAGCTTTCCCATATTTAATAAAAATTTTTGTTATTACAGTAAATTACATTCTATGGAGATTCCTTGTTGATAATGTAAAGGAGACTGACAGTATTGCGACAAATCATTATCTTGAATTAAATAAAATACTAATGAAGAAAAAGCGGTTCCCAAATAGGTTCTTGTTTATCTTAAAATTTAAATTGCTTCAAATACATGCTATAGAGTTGATAATAAATATTTTTCCTTTAGAAGTCGAAAGTGTGTGAAAAATACCGCGAAGCTTTTGTATTTAGCAATAGGCCATGAGTATGCTAATAAATATTTATCAAAGAAAACAAAAGCTAAGGTAAACTTATTAACAATTTTGTACTTGTCAACTATAAAAGTAATAATTTTTTAAAGTATATACGTTTTATTTCTAGGCTGAGGAGTTGATAAAGAATGTTAAAGAAACGGCAGTGGATTATATAAAAGAAAGTGTTTGGCTAAGTGGTACTTCTAAAAAGAAAATTATTGAAAAGGTTAATGCTATGAAAATATATGTTGGTTATCCAGATTGGTTTACTCCTGAAGCAATAGATAACTATTACGCAGACGTAAGTTGCTAAAATATTAAATCAATCTTATATGAACTAAATTAAATTTATCTTCGTGTGTTTCTAATATAGTTTAAAATTAAAAGTGGATATTTTGAAAGCATAGTAGGTTTAAAAAAATCAAAACACCTGCAAAATTTAAAGAAACTAGGACAACCTAAAGATGATAAATTGTAAGTATTTATATAATACATAAGTGGTATTATTATATGTAGTGTACAATATTAAATAAGAGTATCTTTTTATATTTCACAGTACATTTAACCCCCTGTCATTAGATGATCATTTTTATAACCACGATAAAAATGAAATTAGTAAGTATCTCCTAAATATACATCAAGCTAGAGCTTCGTATAGTCCAACGAGAAAATGGTAATTTCTGGATAATTTTTCAGGATTAATGAAACATAATTGATTGGTTGTTTTTGCAGTTAATTATATAATTTTACAAAAGTATTGCACATCTTTCTTTAATGAAAATAGCGTAGTAAAATAGCAATTCATAGAAAACGTGGTGGTATTGGCATGAGAATATGTAGAATCGGCATGGCGTGTAATTTCCTCTAAAACTAACAAAAAATTGTTACAACTCTCACAAATATGACCCGTAAAGGAACATATTTTCATACAAAAAATTGATGATCGATGTAGACATAATTATAGTAACTTTAAAGAAGAACTTGCAATTTGAACCATTTCTTTTCACTTTTGAAACATTATATAAAATATTAATTCTCAAACATATTGGGAACAAGTAGCTTCATCTAGAATGAAATTTTATTACCTTATTAAAATCGAAAGAAATCGAAATCATTGGAGAATTTTTTGAATTATATGAAAAACCAATTTGAAAAAGAATGCTTCTAAAGAAAAAGTAATTATTACCGCATGGAAATTCTCACAATGATTTTCAGTTATTCAGCCAGTGATTTCGAGTAAAGGGAACCTTCATGTTTTTCGTATAACACGATTAACTGAATATTTTCTTGTATACAAATTTATTTTTTCAATATGTTACACGAAGCTCCCCCTTTGAATACTATTGTTTAATATAAATTGTTTATCAATATTTTCAATAATCAATTTTTTCCAGTCTACACGGTGACCATATTAGAAATCAAATTTAATGCAAAGCTGCCTCCGTAAGTATTATCTTATTATTATTTAAGAAAAAATTAGTCTGATAAATTAGTATATTTATATTTTTATTACAGTGTTTTCAATTATGCAGCACTTGGCGAAACAGTAGCACACGAAATATTCCATACTTTCGACGACGAACATCGTGAGTTCAATAAGCAATAATAGAATCTTTGCTATATTTATTGTAATATTATTAATATTATAGATTCGAAACATAACCATACACATTTTATTGGAGAAAATGACAAAATAGTTTTGAAAGAAAAGAAAAGATGCTTCGCTAATCTGCTCCACAAATATACAATTCAAGAAGAAAACCCATTTACCGCAACGAGCTATGCCGTAGTTTTTTTTTTCATTGAATCAAATATTGTTTTCTGTTACATATTTGTTTTTATTTTTTAGGTGACTTAAATAAAAATTTTCATATAAATTTCAGGATAATTATGACCTAGCTGTGCATGAAGCTTTTATTGAAGCTGCTGGATTGACAATAGGTTTCCGTGCTTATAAGAAATATATTGAAACCAATAAGAACCAAGATATTGGAGTGTCTGGTTTAGAAACTTACTTTGGGGACAAGCTATTTTTCATACTCTATACAAATGTAAGTTACTAATATAAATGAATGCAGATAATGTTGTATGCAAATTAAATTTATAGAAGATGGCTTATAAATTTAATATAAACGTATGTTAATTTTTTGTAGCAATTATGCGAACATGTAAAGCCAAAATTAAAGGATAATCTACGCTTAGTAATACAGATGACTTTGGCAAATTCCAATGAATTTGGAAAAACATTCCAGTGTCCTGTTGGCAGTCCAATGAATCTGAAAAATAAATGCAGTCTCTTCAATATTTCTCATTAAACATAATAAAAACCTAGCTATTAATGTTTTTAACTAAATGTAAGTTTAATTTAAACATATAGCGAATAAGATTTATGGCCACTACGTTCTTCTTCTGCTTAAGCTGTATTTATATCGTTTGTCGAAACTTCGATCAGTTTTAACAAATCCTTCAATTTATACTATAATTTTGCCATTTAAGTTAACATATAAATTTGGATTTTTTTCTTTCGTGAATACTAATTTGAAGATTATTGCAGCAACATCAAAGACAGAATGATTTATACTTTTAAAAATCTGGAACTATTTAAAAAAAATTAAAGTGCATAAAGCGCTTAGCTTAGAGTTAAAATATTAATACAATGACAAAAGTTTAGGTATACATTTGATTTAAAAAAAATATTTGATCAATGGGACTATTATTTTCGCTGAGTAAACTACAATCAAGCTTTTTTTTACTGATGATATAACACTTCATTTTTTCAATTTATAAAAGTAATCTTTATATCAATCGTATCACAATACAGGTCACCATAATTATATTTTATAAGATTCACGATAACTCAATAACAAGTTGCAATTGGCCTTGAAGTGTAGACATTCATGATGAAACGAAAAAATTCACAAGCACATGGCCTTTGAATAAAAATCATTTTTATGAGTAAGCTAGTTTACGAAGTTTGATATCGGCTGGTACAGGCAATATTGGAGGGTAGATTGCAGTGATAAAAGCATACATGCTATACAGCATGTAGGAACGAAAGATGGGAATATGTGTATATATATATATATATATATATATCGATCGATCATTCGATTACTAATGGAATGATACAGTTATTCTTTTTGAATCGATATACTTTCTTTCTGTAACATATAGTCAATAAAGTTAATATAATACAAAATATAGGTACTGGTTAACTATGTCATAATATGTTCTCTTTCTTTCTAATTAGGTAAACTAAAGTTCGAGCTTTTCTGTTGAGAGAACTTCTTGAGAGAATAAAAGGTATTCGTGCAATTTCATATATAGGTATGAAGAGATATCCTATACGCTTGATTCAAGACACTAAAGGAGGAAAACGTTGCAAAGAAATATGAGAAGAAGAAAGGTATGCTTATAAAGTGTTGCAAAAAGTAAAAAGATCAAAAATAGTGAAAGAAATATGAACGTACGTGGAAAATAGAAGGAAGAATAAAGCGAAAAATACGTATAGGTATATATATATATATATAAGCAGACGCAGAAAATCTTCAAAGCAGTTAGACCTTTAATCCCTTAATACATTACTCTCTTGTAAGAGTTCTGTTCGGATCAAGTACTTTTCATTTTTACGTTTGCTTACTATAAAATCTTTAAAAGAAAACGAAAATAGATACTATGAAATCTAAAAAAAAGTTGAAATAAAAAATTAAATATCAAGACAAAAATTAACACTATGCTATTATGAGGATATTTGTCACTTATCCATCTTGTAAACGCTTAATTATCTCCTCTGATTTCTCTCATTTTAACTATGACTTTAAAATTAAATCCATATTGTTAGGTACTACTGCTAATCTTTTTATTACAATTTGGAATTATTATTAACTTTGATATGTATTGCAAACAACACGAAACCAATGCTTTGGCATTTTTATCAATTTGTTAAAACTATGCTCTATATATTCACCGCAACTTTGAAAATAATACAATTTGCTGAATTCGTAGGCAGGTGTTTTCTTTGTGTCTACATATTGGGTAGTCAGAAGCGAAAATCTCGGTGGAATATACTGACGCATATCACAAATATAAGGCTGTGCCGTATTGCGTTGCGGTGTCCATATGAATTGGGGTGAGTAAGACGTGGGTACCATGATCAAACATAAGGTTCCCTTCCTGAATCGACGTATAGTATAAGCACTTTGGTTTCCCTGCTTTAAATGTACCATTCTCCTTTTACATATGGAATATTTCGTGAGAAATAAGTGGAGTAAATGTTAAAACAAATTTATAATAACTTTGTAGTCTGTATATGAAATGAATACTTTCAGCATTCTTTGACTAAAAGTGAACGTCTTTGAAGCCTTATAGTAGTAGTATAGAAGGTAAATTTTAATTATGACAAAGATTAAGGGAAAAAGAATAAGGTATAGATGCGAAGAAGGATCTTATGCATTATATTACTTTGCTAAATTTTTACAGCGTGACGAATTTAATAATTCTACAATAAATTGGTTACTCATAGGCTGCAATCTTCAGTGGAAGCTGAACAGGCCAACTTTTGCTATCATGATAACTTAGTTTGAAACTCAAGACTTCCGTCATTTTTACGGCGGGCTGAAGATATACAATCTATGTATTGAAGCAGAGGTAGTAGAGGAGGAGAGTTGAAAATCTACATGGAAGAAAGTCAGCTATAAGGGGACGGAATATCTCGTGGAAAAGATTCAATCCCGTTCTAGCATCAGTATATCCTTGAAACGTTAACTTTTCCTGTGAAGAAGACAGAACTTGATCGTCTATCGCTTCGTCGTATTTTCATAATCGATTTCGTCACGGAGCCTGTGGCAAAGAAACCCGGAGAAATTGAGGGGAGAGACGCTTGGATCGATGCCTCGCGTCTCGCATCTTTATTTTCCACTTTCAGTCGTTGAATCGTCCCTTTTATTGCCTGCATCTTTACACGAACTCTGACATATATAGTTTTTATTTCAGCAACTTCAATAATTGGTATAGTTGTGCCAAAAGAAAAACAAAATCAAGTATATATATATATATATATATATATGGTATATATTATATGATATATATTTGTTAAAGCGTCCGCTGATTACATATGCAATCAAACAGACGGTATAAATTATTCAATTCAATTTCATCCATCCCCTTTTCTTTTAATACATCACATCCGTGATAAACACATAGATAATGAAAACTACGGCATTTATCTCCACATTCGTTTTATTGGAGTCGTATAAAGCATCGTTATTGGTATATACGATGTGTTTGTTGGCATTTTCACTGACAATTCAGAATTGGAGGAAGATTAATTGGCTTCCATAAAACTGCGCAGAACGCGTCTACATGCTCGGTGGAGCTGACAAATATTCGGCTTTGCTGATTTTACTAGCGTAGCAATTAAAACTTCCAATATTCCCGTGCGATATAATCGACTCGTTATTAGTATTTCTTGCATCGTCCAAAATTGGGCCTATACAATTGGCTCATTTGATGAATTGGTCCAGCAAGCTTGATTTTTATTTGGTTCAGAAATCTAATCTACACAATTCAGTGTAACTTAAACGGTAGAAGCTATTTGAGTGGTGACGTATATACAGATTCCTCGTCATGAAAAGACAAACCACGCACCGTTATAAGGGTAAAGCTGTACATATAAAAAACAAATACTCTGTGAACTAGACACATGCTTGTGGCATCCAATTACCTATGTTGTTTGAGTTCTCGATGTCGTAGTAGGTACGTACATATATATGTTTTGCCTTTACCGTAGCCCTCTTCCTCAATATATGAACCAATCCTTGTATAGTACTGCTAACTAAATAATCTATGGCGTCAGAACAAAGACTGATGAATCGAAGGAATAAAAAAACTCGACTTTGTCAATTTCTGAAATATATCTCTTTCTTGAAATTACAGTATTTTTTAAAAGACAAAATTACCTATTTCATACAGACTACTGCATTCGATCGCACATTTAGGAAGCAACACTCAGCACCAACCGTGCATAGAAAAACGATTTCATCCCCCATGATTTGAGATAGGTATTTGAAACAAGCAGCAAGCAGAGTGTATACGTATAGTAGGCAAACTAAAATCCGACTGTAAAGTTGCTTTGTCACCCGATTCTGATTGGAATAATAAACAGCCTGAAATAAAATGCAAATTCTTTTTTCAACTCGGTGCAAAACAGATCTGTCAATGTGCCATTTACAGATCGTCAATGATGTCCTTGAAAGCTAATACGTTATTCCAGTCATGTAGAGTTTTCAAGAAGGGGTTACCAACAAGGGTTTGTCGCAGACTTTTTCTTCGCTGAAAACTTTCCCTCTGGTAAGAAGAGGTAAACTCTTTGTTTAGACGATAAAATCTCTTAACCCCGACAGGATACTCGAGATTCTAGCGAACCAGAGGTTAAAGCAGTTTTACAAAGTTTTCCTCCGTCATCGATTCTGGCTTTAATATTGTTTTAAGTACTCGAATCTTGAAGTAGCGGGCGATACATTTTTTTTAGAAATTTTACGAAAGGTTCGAGACAATTTGGGACAGCTGCATAATTTCAGTTTCGAAGGTATAATTACTTTTAGTTCACGATCGACGATGGGCCCCTTTATTCTTGCGCATGGTCATAATAGAGCCAGTGAAAAGTCATTGGCCGAATGGGAGTCGACAATACTTTTGGCCATTCCATGCCATTCGTCGCCACATCCATCGTACTATTCGTATCTATCTCGAATAGCTTGCGTTTTTTTGTTCATGGCAATGATCCCTCTCATCGTTACACAGCGCTCTTCCCGCACCCTTCATGCGCATTTTTTGGGGAATCATCCGCGATATATAGTAAAGCGAACAGTCCGTATCAAATGCGAGAGAACATATCGATCGATTCTCATTCGTCCACTGAACATACCGCTTTCATATAAGATAATATTTTTTCTATCAGAACGCGTGTCTTTTGCTACTTTCAGTTTAGACTGAAAGTAGTCTAATAGTTTATTGAGAAAAAAGCTCGAGTTAGTTTTAAGAAATCTGTCGATGCAAAGGAGCTTAAAAGCTTTTTATTGAGATAGAAAGAAAATAGGATGGAGAGTTTTATCGATGGTAATGTGCGGCGTCCTGAAATGTTGGATCAGAATTAGCATACTTAATTGTGAGGATAATTGGATAGGTAATCGAAGTAATTACGAAAGTGGTCGGTCGCATGCGACTGTCGGTTTACGTTGCAAAGGGTGAAGGGTTCAAGGGGATAGAACGGTGGCAGCCAGAATAGTTGATGATCGGCTCTGATGTACCTGTGGAAAAAAGGAGGTCCAGACCCAAGCAGTCGAAACGAGCTTCAATAGGTTCTTCATTCGACAGCAAAGTTCTCGTGTGCAGAACCGCAAAGCGAACTATACGAAACGAATTTTCCTCAATTACTCGGCTCTCTCCAACGGCTCGTACGGACTTCTAATCGATTTTAATTGGCTACGATGCTATGGATTTACGCCCGATCGCTTCGAAATTATTCGATTCACGAGAAATCGAGGCTAATAGCTCTGCCGCGCTCGTTCCATAAAAATGTGCTCCGCATATCAATAGAGTATCTGAGAATAAGGAACGTTGAGAGCCTCTTCAATTCCAGATTAATATGATTTTGCAGCCACTGATTGATTCACAATTGGCGAATAACTTCACCAAAATTTTCTTCAATCTCTAAAATAAATTATTTTTATAAAAGACAGCTTTATGGTGTATTTTTTACTTTTTATAAAACAGATGTCCTGCATTTTTTCATATTTAATGACACACATATAGATATAGGCTATAAAGTTAGTAGAGAATTGATATTCTTAATTTTAAATTCGCGTCCATGCATCACTATATGTACTATATAAATCTAGAATTAAACTAGCAAATTGTACAAATTGCAGAAATAGTTAAAAACAAATTACTTTAAGAAGTAAAGTTTTGTTTCAAATCATAAATTACAGAGCTTAATAATGATTACATGCTCAAACGCTATATAGACTTTCACACGATTAACCAGTTAACCCAGCAACCGCTAATTTCGAGCCAGCCTGTTTCCATTCGTGGTCAAACATTGGCTGATTTTACCTGTACCGTTGCCCACATCAGTTTCCATAACAGCGCATTATGGTAGCAGATATTTAAATAATAAATAAAGTGAAGCATTCGCGTAGAATAAAATTATAATGTATTATATATTCTCGTTTGCCATGATCGTACAGGTGAGATTTATTGGAGAAATAATAAGAAATTTGAGATAAAAGTATTATTTAGATCGATATGATCTTTATTTTCGTTTATAGGAAAAGCAATGAAATAGATAGCCTACATTAAAGTCTGCAGGGCTTGGGATTTTCCGGTTTGATGAAACTTAGCGCTTGAGTAACTTGCAATCCGGCAAACTCCGTGTTTGTATAGACATCACTTAAATTTAGATAACCCTACTCGGTAAACTTCGATTGGATCGATATGGGAAAACGCTCGCGCCAACTATTGATATTGCGTTCAATGTAAAAAGCTCTTTTATTAACCATTAATCATTAATGTATAGGAATTTGTATACAGTCGACAGGCAAATGGAAATTAAAATGGTTACTCGGGTTGAAAAAGCCTGGCTTAACACGCTATTTGCCTTTTCATCAACGTCACAGAATCACAATAATCAATAAAAAAAAACCTTATGGAAGAGGCCGATTAAGCTTCAGATGATTTCGTGTACTATAATTTGAAATATAGCTGTCAGCCAGAGTTTTAGGTGTAAGATAACGCTTAATTAAGATTTGCATAAACATAAGGTGCATGCAGCAAGTAGAAATTCGTAAAATGGCTCGTTCAAGCCGGAGCGCGCGAATAAATGATTGATTTTGGTTCCGGATCGGTGGGCTAATGAAATCATGAGTTGTATCCGGATAGCGTGGAAGTTAAAGGGTGTTGCGAGACAATTTAATGACTTTTCGGTGTGCACGGGAACTTTATCCGAGTTTCGCATACAGCACACCGACGTATTTTCTCCTCGATCGGTACTCGAGCAAATTTCCTCTTTCGAATACATGCGAACTGCATTCGACGGTCATGCGTTGGCTCGCGCGTCTCCAAATCTGAATTGCAAATCCTTGCACAATTAAAACTGTATCGGCCAGCCGTTTACCGCAGCCAGAGACATACGCGTTGCATATATACCTATATATACATGCATTTATATATAGGCGAAACATTATAATTATAACGATCGGTATATATATGGAGAGGTCGTAATTCGAACACTTTCATTTTGATTTCTGCCTTTACTTCTGAAATTTGATAAGATGAATTACTTAGAAAAATAGCTATACACCTATCTGTGCTACATATTGTGTATGTGTGTGAGAGAGAGAGAGAGAGGGTTAATTATAGATTCATAATTCTCGTTTTGGAAAAATAATTATATTTACAATTATTTTCAAATAATAACAATTTGAGATAACAGTATAATATGTGTGATAAAGCATCAGTTTATTTTTCAAGAATACAGGTTACGATAGACAACAATGAGATTAGTTGACGAGGATGCGTATATACATATACACATGTGCGTATATAGCCTTGGGCAAAGTTTCAGAATACAGCGTTAGTTTACATAAAATGATAAGATGGTCAAAGTTAGAGCGACTGGCTGGCGACCATGTTATTTTGCTGGAAGTTATGAAGGGCTAGGACTTTCCGTGACAAAAATGTAGCGCTCGATCCAGCCCCTAGTTCCACATCGTCTTTGACGAAACGCTGGCAGGAAATCGAGTTGACGAAGCGCTGCCTGGAGGTTTGGGTTATACGATCATGACCCAAGAAAACACGATCCGTGCATATTCCGGTTCTTTAGCTACCCCATATACCGAGATAAGACAATTTTTTATCATTAGATGATTCAACTAGTACCTCTGTTAGCGCTACAAAGCTAGATAACCAGGCTATAATAACCTCTTTCTGTAGACGTTATATATAGATAACTTGCTAGATAAGGTTTTTTACGCACCTTCTGCATCTTTACGCAGTGAATCCTATTTTTCTTTTTTATAGACATTGGCGCATAAACACACCTGCGCGTTCTCCGTGCCTTGCTATATCGTGCTTTTTCAGTACACAAAAATCCTCACGTAAATTCAATCTCGCATTTAATCTATAGCAGCTGATTCAAAAAATTACGTGGAGAATTTCAATGAAACATGGCAGCTACACATTTCTCTCTTTGCTTATGTACTATATACTACAGAAGCCAAAGCTGAAAGCCATTTTACAAATCGCTGATTTCTGCCCTATATTTACAGTTGAAACTAGCAAATTTTCATCGTTGCGCAGTCAATTAACCCGGAGCGGTGCTGTAATTGCGCGTATATGGGCTAAATTTAAACTGCAGGATTAATAAAAGCTGCAATTACACTCGTTTTATATTTTCACCGGAAAATTAGTCCTCGTAAAATTTATATCGTGCTGGAGAAATAAATACGATTGATTCGCATTTCTTCGACTTTAAAACAGGAAGCGCGTAAAACTTGCGCTCGATAAAATTAAACAACGTAATTTCCAATAGAAAGAATTAGGATACGCTACGCTAATAAGAGTATATATCAGTTGAGAAGAGCTGTATGAATTTTCTGCATCAGGGGCAAAACAGTCTTATGAAGAATTGCTTTTAAAGCGTGAGTTTTTGGTTGTTTGCCCTGGTGTATTGATTCGACAGGAAGGCAGATTTTTCTGAAGAGTATCTGCAGGCGTGAAGGCTACATTTAACAGAAATGGATAGGTTCTTTTTGAAAAAGTCGTTATCGCGGTGTGGTGGTTCTGGCAGATGCTACAGTTTTTTGATAAGGTAACCAAGTTTAGGGGTTGAGAGAGACGGAAAATCGATCGATGAGTGCCGATTCTCGGCTCTCTCGGAGGAGCCAACGGAGCCAGCTAACTTCCCGTGGATTTCTCCGACGCAGCAGCACACTCTATCTATCTCTCTTTCCCCAGCTCTCCGGTGGCAGCGTGTTGCCGGTGCAAAAGGGGCCAAAAGCGTTCTCTAGCGCGGCGGGTGTTGCCATGACACCATGAAACCTTGCACCCTGCCTCGAAATCTCTCGCGTACACACGGCCACTGCCACCCAGTGACAATTCTCCCTCCTTCCAAACCCTCGCTGCATTCCTAAGATACGAAATTATTTCTCGCTTTCTCTCAAACATCAAAATACTCTGTCTGTGCCCGCATATATAGCATCAGGCTCCACTAAAAAATTGTGCAAACTATTATTTATTACCCGTACCGTAAAACCTGTAAATTTTAATGTGGCCATAATTTTTTACACACTTCCAAACCATTTCCGTTATTTTAGCCTCGACCCAACCTTATAACAGTTTTGTTTTCGCGATTTAGCCACGATGCTTTGGTTTTCGTCGTAAACCACACACACACACACAAAGGTTGGCGTGGCCGCGCGCGCGCACGCGCGTAACGAACGAACGATTTGTATGGATGTTGATCAGAATTTACCCGTCATCCCATGGAATAACGTTAGCGGGACGTTATTCGTGCGTTACCACCGCGAGGTTTTACTGGTGGCCGTTCGTAAGGTGATTCCGGACCATTACGCTTCCAAGCTTTATAGGGAGGATGTAAAATCTAGCTTTCTGGCAAGTAGCTGTACTCTCTACCCCTCTCTTCTTGTACTCGAAGACACAGTCTGGCGAAACTCCAGCAAACCGAGGTCTTCTTCGTCCCCCTTGTCCCGACCTACTACCCCCACCCCCCCCCCCCCATCTTATTCCTCCGATGCCTTCTTGCAACATCTTACGTCCTTCCGCTCTCAAGCTTATTTCCTTCCGGCACGCTGATGCTCTACAACTTTTTCTCGTTTTTATGCCAAAACTTTTTAAAGTTTTAGCAGCTTTCTTCATTCCTCCCTTATATAAACAAGAGTAAACGCATCTTCCGCGTACTATACATTAAAGATGAATCGCCCAACTTTCGACCGAGTCCCTTTTAATACTGTTTAACGAAATTCACGGACGGACATTTGACAAGTAATTACAACTATTTGCTTGAGTACACCACGTATAGGTATATGTACATATGTATAGAGGGGTATGTGCTCGAAGAGGCAGTGAAACATGTAGAAATGAGAGCGGTGTTTTAGTTAAATCGTGATTAAGCTTTGCCGGAGGAATGGGCACGCGAACGAATCTCGATCGATAGTCGGTGTTATTAGAATCGGCGGCTAAATTTATCCCAAGGTACCCGCCTCTATTTTTACGCGTTGGCCTGGGTAGACGAACCCTGATCGATCGCCATCCGGATCCACCCTCCGGATTTTTCGTCTTCGCCAGAATTTACCGCCGTACATACATTCGCGGTTGAATTTACCGCAACTGGAATTTACAGGGCAGCTCGCTTCTCTCTCGTGTCAGCTATAAATTTCTTGGACCATATCCAGTCCTGCTTAGCCGTATTTGTCTTACGTTCAAACTTTCCTGGACTTGCGTCTATAACGTGGATATATAGCGATCCCTCTTCTAATTTATGCCAAATTCAATTCAACGTTCAAAATTACTCATACTTTTCATTCTTACAATGTAGCTCGCGTGCTATAAACAGGAAAACCACCGAGATACTGAATATATATTTTGAACTTACAATAAATACTGTTTTTTTATGAGAATCATATAATTTTTTTGTAAAAGTACGGTACATTAATTACATTATCCCAAAGGTTTAATTATCTCTGGGATACGATAAAGTTTAACCACGACAGTAGAGAATAATTTGGTTAGAAGGGTGGATGAAATAATTGTAAGCTTCTCCCGTACCAAAAATGTTAAGCGGAACACAGTGATGGTCCCACCGGAGACTGGTTGGAATTGTCGCGCGAACACGGATGCAAAGCGGAAGCGAGCGTGTTCTGGAATCGGGATCAACGGCTTCCGTTGCTGGGGACCGACAAGTTTCGAGCTTGCAGCAAACCAACGCAACGTCTCTTTAACGTAAACTCACCGGAGTGCGTGAACACGCATGTACGCGTAGTCACGCTCGGTTGTCTGGTTTTTACTCCCACCCCTTTTACCATCCTCATACATCCCTGTAGCACTTGCGCTAAGCGACCAGAAAATCCACCTACGTGGAAAACATAAAAATATTAAATCCCGTTATTAAGTGAGCTCAAAAGCAAACAGTAGTAACTCTTCATAAAATATTTCTTATTCTTGCAATTTTCAATATTTCCTACAGCAATCATTTGTAATTAGCCACCTGAGCTAGCTGAGCCTACCGATTATTTATGGTCACTCAAGACTAATGTTGCCTTTCCGTGTCACCCCGCAAAGACCAGCTCAATATTAAAATTAATGAAATCAATACAACATATACTTCTATAATTATATATAGTTGCTTTCTTCAATCGATTCAGCTAATTATATAATTCAATTGTTTATTACAATGCAAAAAATCAAAGTATCTTGCAATATTGTATAAATGTATGGTGAATTGTACATCTAATCATTAAGCAAGTTCTATTTCAATTAAAAGTTGAAGAAATGTGGTGGAAATAAGCTGGGGGTGGAAAACGAAAGTAGTTGCGGAAATAGAGTTGCACCTGTCCGCGGATAAGAGTGAGTATGTAGAGCTGCTTCTGGTGCGTCAAGTTTGAAAATGTCCTTGGGACAGCTTGAAGTTGGTTGATAAGGTAAAAACGAGGGATAGAAAGAGATAGGAAGGGGAAGGGTGAGTATATAGTCATAAATGTGTAGCCAGTGGTAGAATAAAGCTAAATAGAACAGAAATTCCCATTACTTTAGGGGGTGAAGAGGTAGTACGAAGAAAGCTTCCTTCTCCCAGGGTTTTTTCTTCATCATCGTCCTCCTCTTATGGTACTTCGTCGGCTTTCCTTCCATTCCGCGGTTCGGCGTATCGAGGGTGCACGCATGTGCTATAGGGAGCATTCTCTATCGATTGCAGGGTTTTTGCCATGGTCCACCAGAAGGCGCCGCGCCGTGGCGACAGCGTCGGCGCACCCGAACTTGCACTGGCACGCCACCCAAAACAGCCTCGCGTATCGTTCCAACCGGGTTGCCTTTTCAAGGTTAACCCGCGCATACCTATATCGCATAACGACCGTGCCAAGCTACCGGTGAAAATCGCTATATCCCCCCCTCCCACTCACCCTAAAGTGATTTCTTTTATACGTACAGTGAACCGACAAATTCTGTGCTCTGCTCCATAGATAACTTGGGAAGGAAATAGGCAGGAAGCCACCTGCCAGGCTAGATTACAGCCTTAAATTGCTTTTTTCTTTTTTCAGGTGAGTAGAACATTGTCTTTTTTTCATCTTGGAAAGTGTACTTCTCGACTTGAACAGGTACACTGAATGATAATCTCGGTTCGCCGTATATAGAATTTATTTTTTGAGCTTGTTTGCAGAAATCCCTCGCATTGTTTTTCTTCCATTTAAAACGCTTATGAATTTTACCTCTTCAACATTGATAAATCCCTAGATATGAAGGTACCTGCTCGTGTCACGTTTTAGTCCTACACACGCAAGGTCATTGACTCGATGACGAGATGAACGATCGAATGACGCCACTCGTGGTATTTGGTGAAAATTCAGCTGGGATTAAACGTCACGCGTTTGTATTCTACGTGACAATTAATTAGCATCTTGATTTACATTGTTGGTACAAGCTGAATAGCACTGGAATTGCGAAGAATTTTACCAGAATCTACGCGGAAATTCTATTGAATTAATTATTTAGCTTTAATTGTAAATTTATGGATTTATACGTGTATATATATAGAATGTATGTATGTATTCCTCGCAGAAGGTAAACGTTATATAGTCTGTATCTCGTGTGTTCTGGAAATTTGGTTTGCACATGATGCATATAGCAATATAGGATTGAGCTTTGAGAGGAAACGCTTGGTTTCGTCGATGGTTGTCGAATAAATCGTCGATCGATGAGCAGTATATAGCAAAGCGAAAGGTGCTGTCTTCTTTTATGGATTGGTAACGCAGCATTCACGAGAGAAAGGGCGAAGGGTCTGTTAATGATTGTGGCACACCTTTCTCGTTTATAATTCGCTCGTATGTGCGAGTAATCTATATATTGGCTCCATCCACTATACACATATAGGTACTATATATACCTGTGTACATGGTAAAGTATAATGAGAGCGACTGACCAGCAGCCCCCAAGTATAGAGGCGCGAGCATCGAAATTGAAGTGCTCACACGCCATTTCTTTCTTTCACTCACCTTCCAGCACTTCTCGTTGCCTTAATTTATCGTCCCTCGGTCTTTGAAGATAAAAAATTCGCAATACACTCTTAATCGATTACCCAAGTGCTTCTCATTACGCGTTTCTATTTCGATGAGACCGGATGAAGCTGCGAAGGTCCTTTAGCAATTTCAGCCTCGAAATTCCAATCCTCGGGGGGTTCGATTGGTTTCTCCGAGGAGGAAACACCGGAGAAGCCCTTTTTGTGCGACATGAAACGAGGATACGGACGTAAAATGCGATTCGGGTAATTCGCAAGCTGGTTACGTGACGTGTGGCGCGTATCTATATATGAAAAGGAGTCGCCCGTTTCTCGTATCTGCTCTCGTGCCCTTTTTCCTTGCGCTGGCTCACGCAGAGCGTCAGGTAATTCGAAAGCAATTTGAATTAACATTCGGTGCCAGAGGAAAGTAATTACGGCTTGGTGAGTGCAAGACACGAATTATGCTAGCTCGCCGAATCCTATACATTACTATAGAGTATATCATGGCATATGTATGCGTACACATAGACACGGAGTTGGCATGTACAACACATTATAGCGTTGATATACGCACACTTCAAGCACTAACGCTCCGCTGATTTGAGACTAGGTTGATTAAAATTTACTATGCAAATTAGATGGCTTGCCCCTTCTCCCCCCCCCCCTCTCTCTCTTACACATACACCCACCTACACACTCGATGCATTCCTCACTCGTAACGAACGAACAAGAGTTGAAAAAATGACGAAACCAGCTCAGTTGAGCGAAAATAAAATGAATCAAGCCAAGATAATGGACGAAGCATTGATAAATTTTCTCTAAGACTCTGGTGGCTCGGTAAAAATATACGGTCCGACATCCTAAGTAGCGTCACGTCTCGGCTAAATTGCTGCTCGTAAACGCCAGACGAGCATCCACTCTGGGCTACCCTTGGCCAGATCTTGATTCTTTCGCTCTACCTCGCCTCGCCTCGTCGCGCGGACACGCTGAATCTTACACAAGAGTTTACTCTCTTATGAAATTACCGAAAGCTCTGGATTTTCCCCAGCAAGTTTCGTATATATAGTATATATATATATATATGGAGTAAAGCATATCCGCAAAGGCGTACCCAAGAGGAGCCTCGACAATGATGGAAAACGAGTTGTGTATTGGTTATATAGAATTGGTCTTTCGTTTCGAGAGAAGGATGTTGCTTTTTTATAGCTTTGAAAGTGCGATTGGAGTATTGTAAGGTTTTTCTCGGTTTTTCTCAAGTAAGAAAGCCGCGCAAGTTTTGGACGAATCGCTAGCTGCAGGAAGCATTGCGATCTTCGTGGAATGGAACGAGCCCGAGGGTGAAATTCAGCCCCAAGCATGTGCGAGCGGGGTTAGGCGAATTGATCGCGTTGGGGTAGAATCATCCATCACCGAGTGACAGTGCCGAGCTAACCCCTGAAAGGTGGCCCTTCTCGCGAAGGGCCACTGCCACTGCCAGTTGCTATTGCCACTGGGCTGAGCCGAGGGGATAAGGGAAGGGATAGGAATGGGAGGTAAGAGGGTAAGAGGAAAACTGTGGCGCCCTCCAACGTCACGCAACGTACCAACCTACCCCGCAACAATGCTCGACAGATCCCAAGAGACCTTCTCTCTCTCTCTCTCCTGCTTTCCCTCCCCCTTTTTTCTAACCCACTACTACCACTTTTTTCTCCCATTCCGCTCTTCTTGAATTCCTCCACGGCCAACTGAAGGCATTGGATTCACCGTTTACACCTGACACATCACACGAAAGCTTCCTCTATTTTTCCATTACTCATGCTACCAACCTCCTTTCAATCTATACATTTTTACGCACAAAGCTTTATCAGCTCTCTATACCATACCTACAGCACATATACCCCGTCAGATATTTGCGAACAATTTTCCTATTATCTAACTGCTTTGCTGATGCAATAATAATGGCGAAATCACCAATGTCGAAGCTACCAATCCACTATATATGACTCACCAATCCTTGGGGATCAAAGTTTCTCTTGTCCACGTGTTTTCCTTAGTTTCAAGACGATCATTTTTTGCAAGCTTTTCTTTTCTTATCGAGTCCCAAGATGGTTAGGTAACGCAGACCGAGTATTCTTGGATCAAAGTAGATTATTCGTGAAACTTTATCAATCTTTCTAAAGTAGTAGTGAAAAAAATGTAAATTTTTATATTACATAGGGCTTTTGAGTTTTAATAGCTTTTATTGTAATTATATAGAGACTATGAATCTATGGACCATTATGACGATATATTATAACAGCATGCCTCTTGCTACAGTTCCCTTTCAGAGAGAGAGAGAGAGAGAGAGAGAGAGTGATAATAAAATTACTTACTTGCAGCAAGATTAGAAAATGCATTATAGTTTCTACTACAACTATGACTCAGTGAAATATCAGCCGATGCATATATTTTTCATTCTATGCGAATCCTGTAAAATTATAATATAATTAATCCAGTCAGAAAAGACTGTGCCACATGATACCTTTCTATGTAATTAAATACAATTTATAACATAATTTGCGAAAAAAGATAATAAACACTATACATAATGTTCTTCTTCGCGTTTAATTCAAACACATAATTGCACAATATAGTTTTGTCCAGTTTACAGATAACATTCTAGATAATCCAACAATGTAAAAAAACTATAGGAGGTCTTCCCTATACTGATTTAAATATCTGACGAAATTAGAAAATTTATCCATGAAAAGGAGGTATCTCAAGTCGTATCACAAATTTTACAAAAAACTAAAGTCTGTTTCTAATCTATTTAGCATTTGTACAAATAGAAATTAAAGTATACTCCGTGGAAATATACAATGAAAATGATTTTCGGTTCTTTCTCTCTTGCAAAGCAACAGCAATTGGACTATTTAAACGCATAAAATGGTAATCAATTTCGATAGGTTAGTATATATATAGTTGGTTTACATGGTTGACTCGGGAAATCGTGAAAAGGAGCGAATTGGTAGAGATCGACCTTGCGTAATAGAGTACGTACGTACTAGTCGATCCTTTCCTATTCCGAAGAAGAGGTATAATACTGTTACCATATTGTCGTCTGGGGGTGCATTACGTTCCCGGGTAATCACGCCAGAGCGCTCGTTACCTCCCTTACGGAGCTGCCTCACTTTTCCTCTACGGCAATTTTCTTGATCACGCTACACCATGGACGGAAATCAATAATGTTCTACGCTCGAAGAAAATGTGCCTTAAATTGAGCGACAACCTTCCTCCGAATTCTACGCTAGCGGAAATCTCCTCGCATTGTATAATCCATAATGGACCAATATTTGCTCGTACAACTAAAACTATAGTGCTTAACTTTTGTTAGCCATAAGTTTTAACGACTCTCATAATTATTGCAATCCCGTCGTGCACGCTTCCGTTTAATTATATACCAATTGAGACTCACCAACACACACACACACACACGTTCTAAGAAACGACCTTTCAAAAGTTTCTCTCTATTTATAGAAAAGTATTTTTCATCAAACTATTGATAATTGAGCATTCATTTATTTTTAAGGCATTCGGAAGATTCTGTTGATATTGTCCTTTTTCCTAAATAAATTTTTGGAAATCTTATAAGGCGAAGAAAACGCCACATGCTGTGGGTTAAAGAGGTTTGTTTAGGCTACTTTGGTCTTGAAATTAGGTTTACCTTAAGGCTGGTGTCGTCGCAGGAGGTTATTATCTGGCATGTCCTTTCTAAACAGGAACACTTAATGTTCCCTCAGTGTTGCTTATGATCGTCCTGGAATAGTCGTAGTGTGCAAGTTTCGTTCAATTACACCATAATGAGGGGTAACGAAGCAAATGATAGCATTGCAGTAAAAGCATTTGATTCATTTATTATTCGATATTAGTGCTATGGTAAATGTTTTCTTTATTACACTTTATTATAGATAACTGTAGCTTAATTATAATACTAAGATAATTATATCAAAAGGCACTTTCTACGTTAATAAATTCAATACATTGCAATGATGAAGTTTATAACGAACGCAAATGGTGGAGAATTTTCTGCTTACGGTGATCCTATCCAGCAGCTGTGTAGTCTCATACACTTAAGAAACCATACAGCGTATGCTCGCTGGCTGTCATTATCAAGCTCTCAGACTCAACGTGTAAAGAGCGAGTATCTTCTGTTTAACTGGATGAATGCTATAGCTATCAAAAAGCGTCTTTTTATCTCAAACGGATTACTCGCAAATTTATAATTAAATAAGTATAATAAGTAACTTCTCTAATAAACTCCGCAAGCTCGTCAGGCAGTTTCCATATAAATTCAACCGCGGCAAATGAACTTTTAATCCGAAACTTTCCCTTATTTTCCTCCGACGCGACGAAAGTATAGTAGCCTCGCTTCGTATTTATATAATATCTTCCCAGCGTACTCTGGTGTTTGGTGATACTAATGGGATTTTTATTTCTTAGAATATAACCATAAGCTAGGGACTCTAAGATTTATTAGTGACATGTGTTAACGATTTGGGGCTGCTGGTGCTTTTTCACGTGGCGAGCGGTGAGACAGAAGCGAAAAGAATAATATTTGAAGCAATGTGTCCTTCGCCAATGGGCCGCCTCACTTATGTTAAATTTTTCGTCGGGCCAAGTATTTTTTCTTTCGACGAGCACCAGTATGAGGGGGAGACGATTACACGACTCTTTGGAGTTTCTTGGTGGGTGGGCTTTCTGGTGGCTGACTGGCATTATGGGACTGGCAGGGGGTGAGGGAAAGAAGACGCAAAAGGCGAGACAAGGTGAAGCGGGATAAGACGAGGCAAGGCATAAGGGTTGAAAGGAGCGTTGGGTGCAATCGAGTAAACACAGCAGCCCTCATACGGATTCCTCTCGTGCTGCGGATGGTACGCGCAAGCTACGCGGGAATGCAAAGCCGTCGTCGCAGCTCCAACCGGAAACAGCCTCCACTTTAGCCACGACTCACCTCCTTTCTACCAGAGAAGCACGCTTTTCCCACTGTTTGTTCACTTTATTCTTCAGGATATTTGCGCGAGTCTGCATCAAAACGCACTAACGACCTTAAACACAATATTATATATATACAGAACACATAGATTATAAATCTAAGCAAATTAATTATTAAGTTATAATACTGGGAAAATAATTTTCTTAATATTTCAAATACTACATTTATTGTCTTCTTCCTTGAAACAGTTGATCAGCGTGTATAATTTCATCGTAAAATGTTTGAAATGACATGCATCATTATTCATTTAAGCGCAGCTTTGATTATTTGATTTCTTAAAAAAATAAAGTTATTATATATTATCAAATGACTGGGTTAATTTATACACTCTTTTAATTAACATGAGCTTATATTTCTTCCCCTTTAGGTAGGTTGGAACATTTATGTTACGATAAAAGTCGTTTTGCCATGAATGATCGTGGTCAGTTAGCCACTGACACAATCGATCGAACCTCCATGGGTTTTGAACGCGAGAGAGCAAGCACCGTCACCGAAATGGGCAGTTAGTGGAGTCGTTACGTCCTTAATTTACGATAGGTTTGCACATGCCAGGAAATGGGAGTTCAATTTGTGCCGAACAAGTGCACCACTGCATAGAATATGCACGTCGTATTACCCACCTTAATGTCTATACTAGGTGCTACTCATGCCACGACCTTAACTTGCTAACTTATCTCACCGTATCTGGATCTCTTTGGGAACTCTAATTTACCTTAACGACCTTGAATTTTCCTCTACCGCTTGAATCAACTATAGATACCAGATCAATGCTTTTCCTTAATGTTAAAAGCATTTTATATGAACAATTTGAGTTATATGTCTGTATTCGGGTTCCTATTTTCGCGTATCGAGAAAGATCCAAATATTTCAATTTCTAAACACGTAAATCTCTCTTTAACCAATAATACGATTCTTCGTACCACTTATTTGTATAAATCCATTCTGCACGTTTTAAAGAATAGTCAGTAAAATCTTGCGCTAGAGAGGTAAACTATCATAAAAATTAGAGATAATCAGTTTATCAAGTCAACGGTGTTACACGACTTAAACGCTTAATAGGACATCATTTTATTACTGACTGAAAGGTCGTAAAATAGAATAAAAGCTTCCTATTATGTTTCCTTTCACCACACGGAGGCGCGATGACTGCCCCCATACTACATATACCAATGTTGTACCCTCGACTGTACTCTAGACACCCCGTTGCGATATTAATTTCCCATGCCACATCAATAAAACGGAATACTCCGGATGCTTCACTTATTCAATCGCTAATCTAATCCCAATTTATCTTTATAGTAATAAGTAGAACGTGCGATGTTATTCACATATATATACAAATATAAAGTTTATGCCAAAGATGTAGCATTAATTTAATTTAATTTCTACGAAGAAAATTTCAACTAGCACGTAAATAAAAAAATAAGTATTATCGTAGATATCCTATTACGTACTGTTATAATAATTAAACGTATATAGCAATCTTAAATTAATCGCCTTCACTAATTTTCTTTTATCTTATTTGAAGGATTTTTTTACTTCTTTGTTAATTAGTCAAATTTGAGTGCATTACGATAAACTCGTAATGATGAGTCCTGGTAGACAACCCCCGAAAGAAACGTGGCGTGGTATGTACACTTTAGGGTGCGAGTTTTACGAGCTTTTAACAGCCGATTTATCGCCCGTTGAAGTTGAAGCTAGTCACGATGAAACTGACGCTTGCAGAGGATCGCCAACTACTTCTCGATGTTTTGACAGCCAAGACACGCTGTCACGTGTCACAATAGCTTTCACCGATCTCCGGCGGTAATTTATTGCTTCCGAGTTTCCAAAGGAGCTCTATACCCGCGCATATTTCTATACGTGCCGTGCATCTCCAACTCCGCGCGATTCCTCGAATCCCACGGGAGAATTTTTTCTTCCTTGTAACGACTTTAAGTAGCAGCCGTTAGCATCCGGTCATTCCAGATTTTCTACTTCACACCTCCCTACAAACCACACACCTCGTTTCCATATTCTACGAAAAATGTACCGCGCGTATCGACATTGGAAAATTAATATAATGACAGAATTACTGGACACCTATCTGTATACATATATGTATATATGTACGAACCAACGAGAAAGTGTAAATATTTATTCTAGTAATACAAGGGACCAAAGTACGACATCTCGCAACGGATAAAGTTTGCAGAATCGGTTTTGGCTCACGCTTCGCTATTCACTAGTCCCTGTCTCTAATCCGAGGCTTTTTTTGTCGACCGCGGCAACACGACGTGGAGGAATGCGTGTGTACAGAAGCACTTCGACCACTTGACAAAGCGCATTCGTTTCCTCGTAATGGCTTTCCATACCTGTCGGGATTCGTGAGTAGGAATAAATTTTGGTCATGTTCAGTCTTCCAGTATGAATTTCTTTTCCAAAAGTCAAGAGAGTGACATATACGATACATGAAGAATAAATTGTTCTCCTGTCACTTGATAATTTTATTTTACCTTGCATTGTGCATGTGTACAAAAATAATTGTAAAAATAGCATTACTGGGAGATGAAATGATCGAGTGTCACACGCGCTCACAAAAGTAGCAAGTGAAATTTCACATATGCCACTTTTAATTTCGCAACAATGGGTAGCATGAAAAATATGTTCCCATTACAGTTACAGACGGTAGATCCAGAATAGTCGAATCAAACGAAATAACATTGCACTCGAGAAAAGCACTGTTATACAAAATTAAATCATTCTTTGTATCAATAAAACTATATTTGTTAGGATGGTAGAAATGAAAAGATTCAAATGTAGTTTAGAAAATTTATGGAACGCAATGAATTTTTCTTTTGATAAAGTAAAATGAAAAAAGATCCTGGTATCTGAAAATTTAATTAACTATCTGGGGCAAATGAAGAATATCGAACCGGGAATGAAAGTATAAATAAAAGATTATAAATTAATGTAAACACGCAATTGATCTGTGGTCCCATGCGAATAAAATTCATAGCAGTTGTACTTTAGAGATTTTTGTCGTTTGTGCTGATCGAAAGCTGTCAAGTTGACGGCCAGGGCAGGCTTATGCGTGGGATGTCGTCCTCTCGCTAGGTCGGTGGGTCGAGGAACGCTATGAAGACGTAATTGGACTGGCTGACAGTTCCCGAGCACTCATTTGACGTGTGACATGATTCAGTAGCATCCAGTCGTTGTCACGTCTTCAATTGCCTACTGCCAGTGTTCTGTTCAGCCGAGAACAGTAATCATCGACTCGCGAGAGAATCCCCATAGACTTTGCCTGCAGCTTCCTTTTTTTCAACACGCACTTTTCACTTCCGCCAAGCTTTCGAATAGAATAATAATCCAGTGATGAATAAGCCACTGAATCGTTGATGCTGCTTGGTGCCTTTCTTGTACAGTCCTATAACGACTCATATCCGATCTAAATTGAAAAATGTATATCCATGGTAGCTGATCACACCGGTTACATTGGCAAGGTTTTGTAGTGTAACTATATCTCTGGAGGTGTTCGATATGATATGCAAATCTCTTAATGAGAGAGAGAGAGAGAGAACGGAATCCACGGATAGATGGAAAGGGCTAATATGTAAGCTCAAGCACAGCAACAGGGCTGTAAAGAGTTCTTCCAGTAGCATGTGATTCCCGTTTACTCAGTGATTATGTTAATCGTTAAATCCTTTCCAAGAATTGATAACGGGATGCAGAAGCTCGGATGTTACAGTTTGCAAGATTACACCTGTTTAATTCAATGCGAAAATACAAGGTTCGCTTGAAACTTTATCCCACTTATCGACCATTGGCATTCCTCACGGACTTATCTGTTTATCGTTGCAGTATTTAATTGTAAACGTTAGTTATAGTGCTATGCATTAATTGTAATCATAACCTGCACATAATTAAACGTTATTGGACCACGCTGTAAACTTAACCCTACAGTTAATAAATAATTACTAACGTTTCTTTCGCGATTCTGCCTATATATTTATATCATGATGACCATTGCATCATACATTTATTAGCAGAAAATTAGTTTAATAATTAATGGTTGATAAGTTATTATATGCAATCCATGCGTATAATAATTGTATAGGGGTGGTAAAGAATTTATGTAAGCTGATCTGTTATAGATGAAGAGCCGAGTCTCTGCTTGAGATTTCTTGTAGTGAATTCTAATTGAAGTATCAGTAACGTTTTTCATTGAAGCTCATGAGTCAATTGACCCTATAACCTTAATTATCAGTCTTTACGCTTGATAGACAAGCGTATCTGTTTACCTGAACGGAAGATAACACATCCGTCAATTGCAATTTGTCATGTGATTTGCTACTGCATGGTATATTAAAATTTAATTAGTGGAACTTAATTATCGCATAATCTTATTATGCATTTACGAATGCAGTACGAATTTTATCCTTTTCTCGTTAGCAGCGTATTTTTTGAAACTACATACTATACTCGGTTATAGTACAATAATACAGCTATACTATATACAGAAATAATTGGAGCTGATATCGACTGAGCGATACAATTTTTCATGCTTCGGTTGTTGCTGATGAGCTCTCGTATTTGTTATTCGTGCATGCAACCAGTTTGGCCACATTAACAGAAGCCAAAGTGGAGGTACTACATTTTGCGTTACATCGATATGCGCTGCACTGTTCGATGATCAGTAGAAAATCAATATTTGTAGTGATTCATAGTTAGCTGAATAAAAGTAAGCCAATTAGATTGTGATGAACGTCGACTTGGTGATATGAATCGTATAACAATAATAAATCTATGCAATTCAATAAAATATCATGGAACACAATAATGAGACCCATCCGATTGTGTTGGGAATACAAAAAATATAGGAGACAGATATTTTAAAAATGTAAATAATCTTTTACTTTTCTTTTGTTAGTTTTCTGCCTAGTTTCTTTAATAGCATATATATATATATAGATGTAAACTATCGATAAAGATCATTAAGAGTCTAAAATTGGGAAAATAAAAAAATTAAACTAATAAATAATAATATAGTGTGTGTAAAAGAGTGAACTCGAGATGTAAGTTAATTTTTCCTTTAATATAATATTTGCTTTTCTATGAATCAGGCTGATTGCATTCTATATATAGCGGTCGAAGAGAAGAGGGAATTACTCTCAGTCAGTCGTAACTCGATTACAGATTCTCGAGTGTCCTGGCTTCATGGAATATTTCGCGGGTACCTTTTCCCTTTAAATGAGTCGAGTGCGCCTGCGACAAATTAATTTTCTCTTTCCACTCAACAAAGTACATCTTTCTCGTTATGCAAGTTTCCCGATTCTCATGTACTATATAACTATATATAATGTAGTAGTATATACAACCGACTGAAAAGAAAGAACTTGGAGTCTGCAAAAATTGGCTGGCTCGAATAAAACGACGTATCGTCGTCTAGTCCGCTCGATAACAGATCTCCGCAGTGGAAAATTTTCATGGCAACACTCACACAACGAAGTATCATTAATGGGCTCCGGAAATGTACGAGGAATCTGATAAAAAATGCTGTTCCTTTTTAAAGACAAAGTAAAAGCACGAATAGGACACCTTAATTAACAGAATAAAGAAGAACGTACACTGAGAGAAAATGTTGTATTACCAAACCAAACGTAGCTGGCTCTCAACTATGCCGTCAAGTTAATAAATATTACGGCGAAATAAATGTGGTGCTTTACTTTACCAACAAATACAGTTCAGAGATTCCGTTGACTCAGCTACGTAAATAAAGTAGCAAAATTTATTACGATTTAAAAGATGTTTTAAATATTTGAAATGAAATTAAAATAATTTGATATTGCTTCATAAATAGTTCATTCCAATGCTATACTGTGTTATTAATTTAATTCTATACTTGAGCTTCTATCAATGTAGTACAGAACGTAATAGATGTCGAAAATGATAATGATTCTTTTCAACGTGCAAATTATTCTAAAAATTTCATTTATAATTTTCCCTATGCTGCTATGGGATTTATTGAATTTATGCCCTGAATATTTCCTTCAGATATATTTATATTTTGTTTATACAATCAAATCACACGTTTGATTCAATTGAAAGCAAGTTAATGAAGAAAAACTTGACATTATAATTGTAATTACATTTCATTTTGTGCAGCTACAAATAAGTCTCAATTTTTCACGTCGCATTTATAAAGTGATTCTTCTCACTTAAAGCTTCATTTAAAAAGACACAAACGAGTACAAGTTTCTTTTTACACAATATATACATCCAGCGTTAAACGAATGAGTTGATTCGAATTGGTTTTGCGTACAAGCAGTATAGCGGATCTAGTTGCTTTATTGGATTAGCGACTGGACGCTGAAAAATATTACAAGTGGACGTTAAACGGTGAGAGGAGGAGGGTTGACGACCAAGCCAAGGAGTCCGGTTGGGGATACGATCGATGGAGCTGCGGGGTGTACGCTGGCAACAAATCAGCATGACAAAGAGTGGAAGGAGGCGGCATAATACGGTATTGCGAGGCACAACGTGTGACAGCGTCCTGGTATACGTTGCAGTTCACGGCTAAAGGGGTGTGTGGCTAGCGAAATCTGTCACCCGGTTGTCAATCAATATTTCGAGGGGTTCGCGATCGCCCCCTAACTTGCTCCATCACCCCCCCCCCCCCCTCCTTTCTCCAACGTATTACCCCCTCGTAGCCGTCGTGCGACGGTTTTATGCACGCGTGCAACAACAGCGTCCAAGCCGCTGCTCCGCATCACGCAGATCCCTACCGGTCATTAATTTCCACTAGAAAATTAATCAAGAGGAAGAATTCGACGTATGCCAACGCACAATGCCATTGACCCGTTGACAGATGCGAAAATAACAACCGTCCATAATTACGCGATTTACTCGTCCTATATATATATACATCCATACTCGTCAACGAACATTCATTTCCATAAAATCGAACTCACGTTCAACACTTGTGCTTATTAATCGCAATAACGGCGATTAGCTCTAAATCGGCCTAAATTTCCAGCCTCTCCAAGTTCACCAATTATAATAACTCGCTATAGACGTAAAGCTTCGTATTTATGCCAGAGTTAAGAAAATTTTATGCTTTAATCAGCATTTACTGGTGCAGGAGGAAACTTTACGAGTCTGCTACAACGATACAAGCTGCTATGGTAATTAGAGAAGCAAGAAAATGCTAAATTAATGCTTCCGCGTGGCTTCCACTGAATTTATTTCATTTATATGCGCGCTGAGAAAGTTTTGCTACCAGAGGATTTCAATCCCTGCAGTAACGCTCGTTCAAGCGTCACGGCGTCGACACTTTCTTTCTTCACACGATCCAAAAGATCTAATATTTTCCTACGCCGCGTGTCGTTATTTCGCTCCGCTGTTTCATCGAGAGATTCGTGCAGAACTAATATTTATGGATCATCGAGTAAACGCAAAGCGTCTAATTGGTCCGGATAGAGTCTTTGGGAATCTATAGCGAATGGTAGAATATATGTATCCAGTCATTAGAGATCGCTCGACTTAAGCAATCAAACAACGAATAAATTAATTTCTAAGGAGAATTTTCTTAACCTTTTACTCTTTATATATATATATATATATCAGCTACAAAGCACAGCTACTTTGGCTCTGTAAATATAAACATTCTTAACAATTTTCTTATCATAGAGATCATTCATATCACAACTGAATATTCTTAGCAATAATACTTATTCAAATAATTAAAAAATATTTGTACTTTACATAAGCAGAAATCATAAGACGAGAATGAAAATAAGAGAGGAAAGTAGGGATTTAAGACGATTAATATTCAGCGGTAAAAGACAGTTTGGTTGCTGATAATTGCGATCACGTGCAGATGTTTCGTACGTTGAAGATTGGTAAGCGGAAAGAGGGGAGGGGGGGGGGGGATAATAGGGTTGATAATGGGGGTTACTGTAAACTGCAGATAGTAATATAGTGATAGTAATAGTATAATATATATACATAGTAGCGAGGAGAGTAGCAGCAGGTTCTGGCAGGAAGGAAAAGCTGGTTCTCGTGATGACGAGCGTCGTTATCTGTGCTGCTGTTGGAGGAATATTGCGAAAAGGGAACGGTTTGCGAAGGGGGTGTCACTCGGGCACGTCCCTCAAAATGGAGTTAGTAACAGTAACTACATTTGGGTGCATTAATGCTGTGGAGAAGTAGGATGGGGGTGGGTAGCGGCGGCCTCGTCGGAATTCACGCATCGGCGTGCTTCTAACGAATCGATCGCGACTACATCCTCTCACCAGGCCACAAGGCCGCCTTCTGCACAACCAGACTCCCTCTTTCGACCTCGAATAACCACTTTAAAATTCAAATCGACCTTTCATCGGACATAGTCGCGTACGTTACTTCTTTCTCAAAGTTTTTAACGCTTCAACAATTAGGACAAAATTGGATTACTCTCGACTCTAAAAGCCTCGTGATTAACGCAACTTTTTACCTTTCTCTCTCTCTCTCTCTCTCTCTCTCTCTCTCTCTCTCTCTTTTCCTATAACATCTTGCTAAAGACGACAGAGGATTAAGACTTATATAAAGGTCTTTGGCAAAAGTATATTTACATTCCTATGGATTTAGTAATTATAGATGGAGAGCTTGAGAATTAAACTTAATCTACGTGTAATCAATTAACGAGGAGTAGTGCGAAATAACGGAGAGCGTGTATAATTTCAGGGGAATTTTCCAACTCTTCTTTCTTGGCTTACAAAAGGTAGCACGAAACAAATTAAAAGTAAACAAGCTGAAAGGAGTCGGCAGTGACGGTGCAGCGTTAGTTTGCAAACAGCAGCCACCAAACGGATCTTTTTCAGGTATTCTGCACCCGAGCCTTACCATCGGCGTTTAGAATTTCGGATTACATTCTCTCCCGTTCATTTCCCTCGATCCGCTCCTAAGAGGATTATAATATTATTCCTTCTAGTAGCGAGTCATTGGCAGCTGGCTCTCTCTCTCTCTCTCTCTCTCTCTCTAACTTTATTTCAAGGGAATCCCTCTCGGCGATTGTTACAACAATTCCTCCTTTTCTCGGTCATGCGACTGAAAGTCCCTAGTGGTTCTCCTATGTATAATCGATATATCGGTTGGGCCCATTTTAAGATGGTACCTATACCTACAGGACTCTCCTCGATCTCTCCTCCCTTCCCACAAAAGAATCATAGATATATTGTACGTCGCGTCAAGGAAGCGTCGCCTGGCGTCGGCAACGTAGCTTTGAGGGTCGAGAGTGCCGCACTCGACGTCTCACACGACGCCCTCGGCACCGGCGTAGTGTCTCTTTCATGGCCAATTGAAAATGCCCGTTTTCACTTGACGACCCTCCACATCATCCAAAAGCTCCTTTCGCAAACATCCTATTTTTCATTAAATATACAATCAAGCTTCTCGCGGATCCACCAACTACGCGTACATCCATTACTAATAAATATTCCAATAATTCGCACCGTTGAAATACTCAGCGTGATATAAATTTCAGGCTTGTTTTCAAGAATGATATAATATAGAATTGATATCAGTTGTAACGGTGTGAGAGTACCGAACACTGTGTTAAACGGAGAAGAGAGGGATATATACATAAAAAGAATGAAGGTGCGTAATAAAGAGGGAAACATAAGAATTGCGACGCCTATGCGAGAGCGCGTGGCGTCGGTAGTGAGCGAAGTCGATGAAACGTCGGTCTTTTCCCCTACGGCCAACCCCGGTTCACCCTGGCTTGTGAACGCACCCCCATCCCCCATTCTCGTCCCTCTGCCCGACCCTAGCGGCCTCCAGAACGGCACTACTTTGATCGCCACTCAAACATTTTTGCTACTCACCCCCCCCCCCCCTTTCACCCCACCTGCGGTATACGTGGGCGGTATAGTGTGTAGGGTCGTGCAGCCTGCCACCAACTAATTACAGTGCGGATCAAAGAATTCATCGACATACGCGACAATGTCGTCACGGTACGAAGAATTATGCGTCTACACACATACGAGTCTCTTTTGCTCGGCTATATTATACTATATATAAAAAAAACTCTAGTACCCACCCACTGCCAGAAGGAGAGAATAGTCATAAATAATCAATTTGTATGATGTTAACGCAAAGCACTAATTAGAGGGTTTGCCCATTACGCGATAAATCATTCGGTTTTAATTCCAGCTCCGCCGCGAAAATGCCTATTGTCTTTATACTAATAGAATAAACGGATTGAAAGGAGTGTTGTTGATTTTAGGGAACGAATTTACTGCTGCAATCTGATCAGTGTTATGTGTATAGGATCTCGTCCCAAAACTATTTTAGGGAGTTGATTGATCGGTATATATACTGCAACGTGTAATGTCTCTTTATCCTACAGCGCGTATATACGGATAGGTAGTGTGTATACCTGTCCCTCCTTGCCCCTGGCTCTAAACAGCGAAACTGGGAAGTTGGGTTAGCATCAGTGAATACCAAGAGACACGCAAATCGCCCGTATGATGTACTTCAGCAGCTCGTGTATCCGCCTAACTTCCCATAACTCTTCCATATACATATATGCAACAATTTCAATATCTCGTTGACCATAGGTAGACGGCTTGGCGGTTGACGTAGGATCAGGATGCGATTATCAGTTTGCTGCCAGGATCGATCGATTTATCAATCGATGAATATTTCTTTAATATTTATCGATTATTACACGACGCTGTTTTGAATATATTTGATTTTAATGAAAACTTGTCAGTCTAACGAATAACTTCCCGTCAAGTGAAGCGAGGCCTGATTGGTATATACTCGATGAATTTATAAGAAGCTTGAAAACGCAGCACCGTGAGTAAAGTTGACCGACCGGTATACTTAGAGTTATGGCTTACTTTCGAATTATATCGGAAAATTCGTGTATACTTGGGTTGTTGGAAGCTTTGCACGTGTCTCCTGTTTGGAATAACCTGGGTGAGTGTAGCGAGGCAAACTCTGCCAAAGTCTGCCCAACTCTGCTCAGGTTTACGCGTATTGACAGTTGCCCGGCGTGTGTAATGCCTCTTAAACTTGTAGATGTATATCCTGAAAGTGCTGCGCAGCGATAGTTCTGAGTTATATATACCTATATGTGTACATCTGCAGGTGCATACGTTGTAAAACTTTGCGCTGTAAGTGCACGGATACGTAGACTATCCAGAAAAATATAAAGCCACCTGGCGTAGAGTTGTGATAGGAGCTTAAAGCTTAAATGAATTAAGGATAACAGGAGTGCAACGTTGCGTTTTTCGCAGAAAATTTCTTACTCGAGCCCGAATATTATGGCATTTCTCACGATGATTAATCGTTCCATCGAGTTTTTCACTTCACAGGGCGACCTTTTCCTACCGTGAAACGTTCTAGTGTTTCCAAAGGTTAACGATGAGTCGCTAGTATGCTGGGAGTTTCTGCTTTTTTGGCCAGACCAATTTTTTACCTCACGACCCAGATTCGTCTCGATCGTCAAGCCAAAGTTCCCTTGTCTCATCCAGCCATATATATAGTAATACAGAGGTCTCTCTATAGTTGGCTGGGAAAGCACGAACGAGAAAGTTTTCCGTCTATAACCGCCATCTTTTCCTTACAAAGAAACTCGCGATGCGCAAGACGCGCCGCGGATAAGACGACAGTGTCACCCTTGGGAAATTCTACAGCCCCACGGAGAGCCGACTATCGCTAAATTACACGTGTCGTCCTTAAAAGCGTCTCCCTACAGTCTCTACTCGCCTACCGAGTAAACGCCATTCGCCACCGATTCAACTTTCAGCAGACACACACATTCGCCTTTTTCAACCACACGCGCGATATTAACATGCTTCGCATATATATATAAATGCTGTAATATAAAGATTGAAAAATATAGAATTTCTGTATTCTAATTGAAAATAAAGGGTGGTATTTGAAAGGAAATGGACGTAAAGTGTTTATATTCATTAATCGACTCATCGAGTATTTTCATTATATTCGGGACCCTCGCGCTCGAGTAGTAACGCGTTATGGCGGGCCACTCGAGGATCTTTTGTTGACAAAGAGTTTTCGACCAAATCCCGCGGCGCAGCGGCCACTCGTTCTCATTCCCCACCACTCGCTCGCACTCAATTTCTTTGAGCCTCTCCAGTGACAAGCAAGGAGGACTTTGCTGGCGCTTCAGAAGCTTCCATGTATGGGCGGCAAGTTCCGGTGAGGGAAGTCAAAACCGACCGGAGGCCGCACAATTCTAAATCGTAATTGGATTCGACGATGGGGATAGGACATTCTCGCTGCTTTATTCCTATATATATATATATATGTGTGTGTGTGTGTACTGTGTACTGGCCGATTCTCTGTCTCTACGTGACATCACAAAGTATGATATACAAACTAATTACTACGACAAAGCAGTACTCGACACCGGCCTCTTGGGGACCACGATGAGTAGCCACTCCCGCCATATTTTCTGCATACGCGAAACTTCTCGTCAAGCGGAAAGTGCAAATCGCCGAGAGAGAGAGAGAGAGAGAGGATCGCTGCACTGCAAGAGAAGTACAACGAAAACGGAAAAGGAGTCTTTGAAGGAAGAGTATATACTCGGTTCTGGTTGATTAGCTTGGCTTACAAGAATGCTACGTGTGCAATTGCGCTATCGTATCGCAAAGTACAAAGCGGACATATACTTGAGAAGAAGCACGGGACGAAATCAAAGCAGGCACCATCGTCATCCAGTACGATGACCGTTGTGCAAAGGGTTCCATGGAGAAAGAGCTGTAATTAGTCACTCGACCTCTTACCATCCATTTCGGAAACAGAATAGCGCTTTGACTGCGTGCTTTGCCTTGTACCTTGAAGCTTTTCACTCTACGTAGACCTTACCTATACCTAAGTACCATTTTATACCAGAATATTTCATGCAAAAACCGATGCAGATATTGTCTTTGAAAATCTTCAAGATACTTCGAATGATCGAGGAAAGATGTGAGCGATACTTAGTCAACGATGATCAAAGGAATACTCGACCGAAATCAAAGCTTTGATATATATTACACCGTCATTAGTTTGCAACGACCATTCAAAAACAGCAATTAATGGAATATCATGATAATTATATATCTATATAATAGGTACTTGATTTTAAATCATAGTTTGTTGGTAGATCATAATTTCAAAAATGTTGAAATCATCTGCAGTTTCATGTAAGTTTTTCAAACTCATCGAAATGTTTTAATCTTGGAAAAAAAGATGTTTCTGCAATAATGCATTTTTATGATATCCATTGAAAGACAAGTGGTAGAATGGTGCAATATATAGCTACTTGATTATTTAAAATTTTTTAAACGAGTTGTTTAAATTTGATCGCTTATAGTAATTTCCTCATTATAACTAATATATTAAAAATCTTTAATTTTCAAGTTAAATAAAACGCAATATTTAAAAAACAACGATCAAAGGGATGATTGTGATAAGCCAAATCTGTCATTCGTATTCAATGCCCATTCGGAAAGAATAATTAATATAATAATGATCCTATTCGCTATGTGCACACCTACACGTTGGCAGTCAGGTAAGAATGTGTAGCAATATACATAAACAAAAAAAGTCCGGCAAAAATGACAAAATTTACCGATAGTCAGCGCTGATATTATGCATATGCATCACTACACATTCTTACCTGACTACCAATGTGTAGGTGTGCACATAGCGAATATATCAATGACTATACCTGATTTTTGATCACGGGCTGTTGGTAGCATAAAATTTGTACGAAGAACAGCATAAGTAGGTAAAGTAGGCTGATATGGCTTATTTCGGATGAAAACGTTGTGCTGCCTTCGAGATCATTGGGGATTAAAGGGTTGCAAAGGATTCTTGTATGGATCAAAGTAAAAGACGCAAGAGGCTAGACCCTTAATGATCCGACATACCGGTAAAGATCGATCTTCTTTGATGATGAATATCAAAGTGGATATCAAAGCTACGGTGTCACCGTCATGCATAGCGAAGATCGTCATCAACGTTTTTGAAAATGGAAAAGGCAGTAATTAGAAGCATTGCCATATGGATACACAAAGCTACGGAAGATGGTACAAGGATATCAAACACAAGATCGTCGAATTGGAGCGGAATAGTTAGACATGATACACCCCAGGATAAACAGGTCACTGATATCAAAAGAATGTTAAGAGTTCCATTGATATTCAATTGCTATCGCTCCAATTGCATAAAAAATAAATTGGGGAAGAAAAGCACAGAAATGTTGGAATAAAGGACGAATTGCAAATAATGGTAATAAAAAAGCCAATAATTAGCTACTTGGTTATTTACCAAATGCACGACTGTCGATGGATTCAAGCCTCGTATCATTGAAGCAACGTGTATACTCAAGTATCTCCTGATACTGACTCGCACTGGAATGCAACTGAGTACTCTCTGAACTCTGGCAACCGAGCATAATTGTATTACATTCCGAGAAGTCCTGTGCGTGAGTACGGGATCGGGCTTCCATGTTAACGAGTATGCTCAGATAGGTAATAGAGATTAATGTAACACAAAGCATTTGGAACGAAGAGCTGACAGGGAAATTATTACGTGTATGAGACGAGTGTATATACCACAGCATACACACAGTAGTATGCCCAGAACCACGAGAGTCCATTAGATAATTGACGAAACGTTTAAGGCATTCGTCATTGAAAGTTTTAGAGAAAATATGAAGAAAAGGAAGAAAAAAAAACACGGGCAGGATGGGAGTAGAGTGTAATAGCGAGAGAAATGTTGAATTGGGATTGAATGGCCTAACCAGGAGAGATGAAGGAGGGAAAATGGAGGCTGGAGGCTGGGTATGATTATATTCCTCATTGACGAGATGAGAAGGAACGGAAGGGAAAGAGCCTTGTCGCAGATTGTCCTCCTCGGTATTCGAGCTTGGCCATTGCAATTAGAGGGGGAGTGAGAGATCGGCAACGCAGAGACTCACGTGCGAACTGCGAAGGCGTGCAGCCGAGGCAACTTCAAAGCAACCGAAAGGATTGTTCGCCAACGCTCCCGTATGTTTCGCGTCTTCAAGAGTACCGGGGCGTTTCGAGCGGGCTAAAGTACCCACGAATATACGCACCTATCCCTTTGATTACCTCGCAAGCTACTCGCCGTTTCTGCTTTTTTCTTCCGGCAGATTCGAGAAAAGGGTGAAGCTGAAGCCAGGACCGCATACACGCGTCGTAGTAAAATGCTTTTGAGAGCAGAGGAGGTGGGAAGGGCAGAGGTCTCTGAAGCCGCGCGAGTATGTAGCCGAGCTGCTTGCTGCATGGGCTCTGTCGTAAAAGAGCTCATACCCTGCTTGCTCCCTCCCAGAGGATGCAGAAAAATTACATGGCATAGGTTGGATACAGAGGCGAACAACAATATATACTTTTACGTGTTGCAAATAATACGTAAAAGAACCTGACGTCTCGCTGATGTCGCTTTCTCAATATTCTCTTTTGTATATTTATGCATATAATGAAAAATATCCAGTATAGGAGAGAAATTGAAAATTATTACGTGTACTAGAGTGACGATAAACGTGATATTATATTCTTTGAACGTTACGATATTCAGCGAGCTATTCAGGATAGTCGTTTCGATATTTTCGTTGGATTCCAGTAAATTTTGCCACAATGCAGCTTCAATTGGCATTCATTGGCATTTGATTCATCTGGAAGTTTCTGAACCGAGCGTAAAACGTCTTTTCATTTGGCAGGAACGTCTTACTATTGATACGTTGAGTTTCAACTGGAATTCTTAGTGCCAATTCTAAAAGCATTGTGGAAAATGCCTGGCGTACCCGCACTTATCTCCCTTCATTGTCCGACCACGCGCTGTTCAAAGTGCATCGTGCTTGCTTGCAAGCTCCTCCATTACCCGGGATAGCTGCTACTCCCAAGATTCTTTATCAAATGGTAGCTAAGATGTGTCCTTTCGCCTAACGAAATCAAACTGAACAAATTCACGATTTACCTAACCTATTTTCCTATTTTATTTCTTTGATTACTTTTCCTTTCTCGGATTCTCTCATTTCCTTCGTTCGATCCTTTTATTACTGGTAATAATTGTTATTCAATTTATATGCACGGAGATAAATATTATCTAATATATCAATGAAAAGGTAGATAAATTAATTAAATGAAGGATTCATTTAGAACAAAATTGATATGTGATTACGATTATCAAATGTTAATGATTCAATACATGATGGCTTACTTAAGAAAATTTGATATTAATAAATTAAGACTAATATAATTTCTGGAGAATAAAGAAAAACTTAATACAATTCTTACCGTTTCCCCTTCTCTTGATACATTCGTGTTCTCAACATCTTTTCTTTTTCCCTTAAAAAACGTATTTTTACGATTTATGTTAAATAACTCGTAAATTCTAAAGAGTCTTATCAGTAATATTTCTTCGGCGAGTTTTTACGACAACGTAAGAATGGTCGGCTATCGGAGGACTTTTAAAAAGCATTCCCTTAAAAATTAAAGCGCAAGGAGGGCGTAGGTAATAAGGTATCGACTGGAAGGCAGTAACTCACTGATCTTCATTCTTTGGTCGAGAGAGAGACTCATGCTACAAAAGTGGAACAAACCGATAGAGCACGCAACGAAGCTAAAGAGACGAATCACTAGCTGGGAGTCCAATAATCACAGCCAACAGCAGCTAATCTCTTCTCGAGTACCGCATAAATAATGCGACTATACATATTCGACTTGGCTTTTCTTTCGAATATCTCTATGAGTATATACCTTCGAACAGTATATATACTTATATTAGGATCGTGGATACTAATACAGTGATAATGAAGTTAGAATCAGTAAATTTCATACGTAAATAAAATAATTTAATTAAAAATAACAATATTTACATATAAGATATCGTTGATAATATACACGTACACCGACCACTACACATTATATTAAGATAATGTTACTGTGTTGGTATGCACAGAACTAATATTTTGCTTTAATTAATATTTTCATATTATAGTTATTTAAAATATTGTAATAGTTCATTATTCTTTAGCACAATATTTGTAATTAGATCTTTCAATACTTTCCTCTTGTAATTATTGCTTACATAAGCCGAGTTATCGACAAATTGTGCTTCTTTGCAAATTTTGCGTTCCTTACGTCACCATGCTTCTCTCACCGATGTACTTGAGGACTGTTAAGTACTCATTCTCTGACGATATAATTCATTCGGTATCGGTATATACTCAGAAACGCTCTGCTCCCGCTCGCTATCGTCGAGAATTACGAGCATCATTACCATTAACCGTGCAGTATAATACAGGATACTGCGTTTCTTCTAAACAGATATGATTCGAAATTTGAATGCACGCACCATGCGTAACTTCAAAATCAATCTCAGTATTTGTATTAGTATTATTCATTAATTTCGTTTAAGGTTTCAAATATGCAGGTCCATTATCCAAATATATATAGTATATATTTCAATGATTAATTGCTCTTGCACTATTATAATTTATTCATTAGTATCAAGAACTTTATGTAAACAAAACAAACTAATATAATATTTTACACAAAGGCTGTCATTGAACAAATTCAATGATCGCGCGTAATCAAAAGTTTCATTGACTAGGCTCTTATAGTCCTCTTAAAAAGTTATAAATATCTTAATCACGAAGCAGCAGCAGTTTTTGCCAGGCCGTCTGCCGAATTGATCGCACCAAATACCAATAAGACTATAAGACACTACTCGAAGCTCTTATACCGGCCACTACCAGATGCACGCTGCTATACAAATCTATTATTCCAACCATATCCAACAACTTTCCTCGCGGATATTACCATAGCTTTTCAAAGTTGCGAAGAACGTATTTGAAATAAGTGAAAGATAAATCAAGCGAGACTCGGCGGGCCAGGGTGTAATAATTCTTTATACGTCGACGGTAACGCAGGAAACAAAAGATGGTAAGTGTCAACTTAGAAAACCGTACGTCTCATGACTGTAGCAGAAATTTATTGCACCACATGGGAAAAAGCTATAGGAAGATAGTGGAATGAAAGTGAGAAGGGACGATCAAAGCAGAATATTGTCAGCTGTATGAATATAGCTTCAAATGCACTTGTGTGAAATTCTGCAGAGAAGATATGGTATTTTGGCACGAATCAGTCGGGTTATTCTTTTGAAGGTGGGTATGTATATATATATATATATGAAGCATGAAATTGGAGGCACGTGTCGACGCGGGCCGAAGGACGATAAAATATGCAAGGTGAAGGGCTCGTAGGAGCGATTGCTGGTGTTTTCGTAGTCACGCGTTCGCAATTATTAGACGTGCCGGCAGTGTAAATCTCGTAGGCGGACCGAGAGTCAACTCGGCGAGATAGCGCGGCTTGTTTGTAGGTCGCCGCTGCCTGAAAAGAACAAAGCCTTCCGAATTCTCACCGCCGGCATTCCCTTTGAATTACGCCAACAGCCAGCGTTCACCTATCTTTGCATGGGCTTTACTTATGCTCGGCTTACATTCGCTTACTGCAGACTCTCTCCCAGAGCCTGTACCACCGCGTACCCCATCCCATCCCCTGCACACCCAACCACGCTGCATCCTTAATTACGTAGATGCCCCACCTCTCTCCCCCTCTCATGGATTATCGAGCCTCAAACATTTACCCACTTTTCGTGTACTTTTCGCACCCGCGACTGATTTATCATCCACGCCTGGCTACTTACTGTTTACTCAAACTACGCCACGACGAACCTCGACTAACGATAATGCCGCTTCATTTGCACTACGATTTTCTCGCACATATCCTTATGGATATTTCTATCCAACAATTGAATTTTTTTCATCTTTTTAATTATCTTCAGTTTTTTTATATTTACTCAACTTTCTTTCGTTTTGTCTGGAGAAGGAGCAAGGAAATATTGTATATGGCAATCTTTAAATTGCTCTTCGAGTGACTGCACTTGAAAGAGGGAGTTTTTTCAGGAATTCGCGGGTTATCATGGGTGAGTCTGCGCATCGCGCGTATTCAAGGAATGGCAGAGACAAGCATGGGGAAGTTTCGGAGTGGAGTATAGACAAAGAAGAGAGAGCCAGAAGCGATACGCGTGCGCGTGTGTACATACGCCGGTATGCAGGAGCGTCGATAAAAACGAGCGCCGCGACGTCAAACTTGCATTTCTCGCGCGTCTACGGTCTCGACTACCGGAGTCACGTGGCCATCTCAATTTTCCATGCTAATCACAACGAAATCTTGCCTCGTTTCTCTTTCATAGAGCACTCTATAAAAAAAACCTTGTTCTTCATATTATAATCAACTATAATTTCACTTAATCTTCCTAAAAACTCTAAATCTTGTACACTTTTCATTTAGTCATATATTTAACGTATATTCCTTACAAACTATATTTTGAAAGTAAGTGAAACCTTCTGTGAAGTGAAAATCACCATAATATTGGTTAATGAAATATTTGCAAATTTTAGTCATTAAACAACGTACGCGTGAAATAACAGCTGATTGAAATTGCATTAATTTAATCGACTATTAAAGTATAAATATATTGAGTAAAACGCTTGGTAAATGTGATCGATTTATTCAACACTGAACTACCATAAAGCTAAATGAATGAATAGCATAGCATTGTCGCGAATTTCATAAAGTGGAGTTTCTTAAGAGGGTGTAAGGAGGTGATGACCGAAGAGAAGTTAAATAACGTTGAAGAGAAAGAGAGGAGGAGAGAGTGATGAATCGGCACGCGTGATCTTGGCGAATGTTGGAAGTTTCCAGTGAAGAAAAATAGCGTCGATTTAGTCTGGACCAAATAATCGGTGAAAAGTTCGACGACGGGAACCACGCGGATAAATCAACGGGGAGTGAAAAGGGAGGAGGGAAACGATGTAGAAGAAGAAGAAGAAGAAGAAGAAAGGGAAGAGAGATCAAAGGAGGAAGATTCAAGTTTGTGGGATTCGAGTTCGAAGCACATGCACAACTAGCTGCTTATCGTTAGCGATAAATCCAGAATACTCCAGAGGACTATTGCATCTTAATAAACGAACAAACTCAAGTGCTGACAACTACTAGCGCATAATATACAGTTGTCATGCAGCTGTTGACGTAATTTGCTCGACGCTGATTACCAGGTAACTAATCGTCAATGTTACATTACCCCGGAAAACTGTTATAATCTAGTCTTGGCGCTAAATCACTTTCTTCAATTTGTTCGCAACTCTTGAAACGCTTCTCTCTGCTTCTATTTTGAGATACGCGAGTGTATCCCTTAATCCCCGTCGAGAATCGCAGTAATTGAATAAATAATTGAATTTTCTCGAAAGCTTACCTATTTTTCACTGCAGGTTTAACGAATAAAAATTTCTATTTTCCGACAAAATAATAACGGAGAGATTAATAATGTTTTGTTATACATTCTGTATATATATATATATATATATATATATAGTATATATTCATAAAAACATTGTGATAGGATAAGAAATGTTTAACGAAGAGCCTTGCCGGATCAAGTTTTATTTCTTTGTCGAGTATAGAAGAGGAAAGAAAAGGGCTTCCCTATTGGTTCGTGGGCTGTCCCTCGTAACGAGGCTTTCAATCGGACACACTGTCACGTAGGAGCACGACATCCGTAAGTGGTGGGTTCGCTTTATTAAATTCTGCTATACGCCGGCAGACCACATTGTCGGCTACGCTCGTGGACACCTGGCAACCAGAGCACAATTCTGACAATGGTCCCTGCACCACCCACAATTATTCCACAATTATACCTCATTTTCCGCACACGCGAGATCTGTCATTCGCCCCATCCTGACAAAATGGAAAGCCACGCACACAAACCCACATATATATGCATTTTTAACAACTCCTATTGTACCATATTCTACATTTGGGTTCATTCAAGCCCCTTGGAAATTATTATCCATTAAGGTTACCTTATATATATTCTTTACACTTTTATTTAAACAGCCCATTCCTCCGTGATCTTTTTCAAGAAAGAACATGTCAGTTGACGATAACTTTGGAACTTGGTTTCTTTAAATTATTGTGTATGTTAATTTGCTTATTTCCCACACTACAATGGACGATTGCGCGATGAATCGATAAACGCGAGAGCGAGTGAGAACCATGTATATATATAAGCGTCTTTGAATTTACAATCGCCCGACGACTATTACAGACTGTAAAGGGCAATTGGGTGGAGGCGCAAATTAGAAAGGGCAGCTTGGTATAGGTGAGAGAATTAACCTATGTAACTGCAATTATTCACGAAAGCTGCTACCGCTTTTGCATAACAATTTGTATCACTTATCCCAAGAAGGAAAATTGAATCTCTCGTTTGTTACAAGAATTCCATTATAACGTGTAAATGACGTAGAGCAATTATCAGGATGATATCTCGTCCAACTATTAATTGCCAAAGTCGAAAGTTTTAATTATATTCTGTTGCCCTACGTAATATGCCACGACTGTTTTATTATTGCTCTAGCTATATACAAGTCGTATACGAGATTTATTATATATTCATATTTGAAGAAATTAAAGTCTATAAATAAATACACAAAATAGATCAAATTGGAAAAAATTGAGTGACAATAATTCCAGATAAATATAAAGTAGATAAGGTGGTTTTAGCTTGTTGAAAGAGGGGTGAGTATAATGGAGTAAATTAAGGAGAGAATTAGAAAGCGCCATAGACGAAGGTGGGCGAAGGAAGAGTCGGTGATGCAATTAGCCTCGAGCAGTGTACGACGATTAATTAGTAATTATATGTTATGGTCGGTAGGCGTGACCGAAGCGGTAAGGTAGTCTATATCTCTAAAGTCTTTGGGTGGAGTGGACCAATGTGATGTTGACGACGGGCGAGAAACGCGTTGCAATGTCGGCCGCCTAGCTTGGTCGTATCGTCGAGCAAGCTGACAGCCGGAAATAAAGGGCTGGCCCTGCATTAACGTCAACGGTCAAAGGGTCGCTCCAATATCGACCGAGACGCTCGACAGCGTTAAATTGCCATTTGTCGGCCGGGGAATGCTCCTCGTTAATGCTCACAGTATCGTCCGATATCACTCGTGCATTCTCTTTCGACACAAAGGCACCAGCTGCTCCTCGCCTCCTCGGGACAAGCTCCAATCGCCTCACAATCAACACCCACACGCACTCGCATCTTGTTTGCTCAGATTCGCTACTCTCCTATTCAAATAACGCTCGTCTGAAATTACTTATTTCATTCTTTCCTCTAGCTCGTCTTTCAATCCTATTGTAGTATACATATATATATATATATATATATATATATATACCGTGGTATGTAGCTTATCGCAATTCATTTGGCTTCTATATATACATACATATGTAATATGCAATAGTAAAAAGCTCCGTCATTGTGAACCCTTTAACGCGGTAGAAGCATGCATGGTAAATGCACCACTTAATCTCAATTCCATTATCGCGAAAAATCTCCCTGTGGTAAACGGAGCGAATCGTCCGAAAATTACTTCTCGCAGTCCGAATCGTGTTTCCGATCGAGTTGCCGGCAGTACGAAAACTCGATACGAATTACCGCCCGAGGCTGCAATATCGGCTATTCGCAGCAACCCCCTGGAATCTACCCTTCTCTTCCCACTGGCCCCTAAGCTCATCCCCCCACCCACTTGGCAGCCCTTCGTTTCTTCTCCTTGCTTCTCGTACTGTGTATTAAGATCCTGAAAGACCGAAACTCCACCGAGAAAACGTATACCATGTGATCTTCTTCCATTTATATATATGACTGGAGTTTCCCCTTGCCCCCTCCTTCACCCCAAATTCCAGTCTGTCCGAAATATATTTCTCTCTTTCGTTTTTGTCCTTAGTACAAATATTTTCCGTAGACTGGACAGAGCGGCGATATCTTTCAATCGGAGTTTAGTATACCGAAATGGAGTATTCGGTAAAAGCATCATAGCAAATACACACAGGTATTATTTATTAGTGGTGTGTAGAAAGTATAGAAAGAGGAAATAATGTTTTATTTAAAAATAAAAAAAAAACAGAGAGAGAATTGGAGCTTTCACCACGCGGACGTAAAAGCTTCGAGAGACAAAATATACCATAAATTTTCATGGACTGGTGACAGTATGAGAAATGTTGGGCTATGGGAAAAGAGAGACAGCTGTATTTTACCGATGCATTAATAAATTATTGAGCGAGATATAGGCGATTCGGGAAGCAAAGCGCGTTTGAAAATTTCAGACCAGATCAAAGCTGTACATAGATCGATGTCAGCAAACGCGCCATTCTTAAGCCCACGCGGATCCGCTGTCTACATACCACAATAACGTGGTAACCCCATTGAGTTACGGTGGTCGAGCACGCGATACACCGCTATCAAAATACCCATGGAAATCCCTGCCACTGAAAGGGCCCGACGCCGGTTGTTCCGTTTCACTGGCCTTGCGAGAAAATGCTCGCTTCTACAATAATGACACCCATCCAAATATTGCTGTCTATCGTTATAATTGGATTTCCTCCTGCGATTCAAAGCCATTTTGCAAAGCGTCCAACAGACTGAAGCGACACCCCTTCCCCTTCCCACCTGCACAAAAAATAGAAGATTTTAATAGAACAAAAAATCAGACGTAACATATTTAACTCGATTGTTTAATAGTACGAAATTAGAAATCGTATATACACGTATGTACATGAGGTAAGGAAGAAAAAAAATCAATTGGCTCGAAACAGATAAAGCGAACGGCGTGGCTTACTGGCGAATGCGCCAGTTCGTGGGAAATAGGAAGGATTTGAAGCCCCATATTCATCAGTCTTACCTCGACGCTCCTCTTTCTTTAAATCCAAGACGAAACGAGCACATCCTCCTGGAGTTTAGCTCCCCTCGCAACGGGTGAAGAAAAATGAAATAAAGAACGCCGATAAATATCCTTCCAGCGCGATGTACGTGCTCGGGAAAACTCTCGGTCCTATTATCGAGGATCTTTAAACGTGCATTCCAAAAATCATTAATCATCCGTCACGATTCCTCATAAGTATACATTGGTAGAAAATTATAGCATTGAAAATTTATTTAGTCATATTATTTTCATCGTTTCTTTTAGCATATTCCGTCGATTTGGAGGAAAATTAAATTGTTCGCGTATATATATATTTATATTGTGTATATGTTTATGCAGAGGGGCATAAAAAGTATTAAAGCCACTTAAAAGTCCGTTATCCTGACGTTTCTTCTTATCTAAAAAGGAATTTCAGCCATTTCTCTGCAGATATCCTTAAGGCGCTCGGTTTTTCAAAGGGCTTCGAGTCGCACGCGAAGTCTCCTCATCGAAATATCGCGCGGGCGCGGGGGCCAATAGGAAAAGGAGCGAGCCATTGGAGCATGTGTCTCGCGAAGCGGGCTTTTACGATCGGATATTCTCGGGGGCACGAAGTAATATTACCGGTAGTGCTATATTACTGCTCCATGAAAATGGGCGCGTTTTCTCGCGTGGCCCCGGCAAATCCGCTTCGACTGAATTGCACACGAGCAGATATCTTGCAACGGCCTGGCGAACGCTTGTGCGTGGGGATATTGTTAAGTGTATGAGACTGGTTAGCGAGGCATATGCATCAAATGTATAATGTGAGGTGAGATCTAAAACTAAAATAGTGCGAGGGAGGGGGGGGGGGGCGCTCCAACGCTCGTTAAAAACGCGGATGAAGCAAGTTGGGGAAAGCTCTGAACTGAAGGCTTTCGCTTACAATGGATTCTCGCATGAAATGGCTAGTGGGGAGGGTCTCCTGCATGATGCTGACTTTCCACACACACACGTCGCATCGCGTCGCGTCGTCACCCACCAACCATCGGGCGAGGACAGAATTCAAGAGGGACGCAGCGAGAGCGAAGAGAGAGGATCCGAGCCTTCGAAACTTTGAGTATTTTCATGCAAATTCCCTCGACTCCTACATTCTCTCTCTTTCCCTCTCTTTGCGCGTGTATGTGTATGTGTTTATAAGAGTGGTCCCCCTCTCGCAGAGACCACCAACCAAATTAGTATTCGACTGTCGCGTCTTCGGACCTTTTTTCGTATGCCACACGGAAGCACGCCACCGAAATACCACGGTAGTCGGTAGTACTTGGACTTTTTCTACGATTTTCATGGTTCTGGCTGTCCGACAATAGGAACGCGCACCTGAATGTCCCTTTGCGTTCCCAACGTAAGGCATGTGTACGAAGGATGAATGCGAATCGCAGTATCTTCTCTCGCATTACTATTAATCACGCTTCCAGTTACATCAAATCCTTGTGCTCCCTATACTTTCCATACTCGAAAGATTTCAATCTGTCAGATATTGACAATATTTTGTTCTTTCGAATAATTAACCAAAGAGATCCATCTCCAAGATGAGACGAAACGAAAGAAAAGGATAAGGCTCATCCACTCTCGTTCTTTCAGGTGGTTAGCTTATTGGTCCCTAGTGGATCATTCGTAGATTACGCCTTTACTTTTCAAAAAGAAGATTAGTAACTATATCCTTCTTTGCTTCGAGCTTTTCTGAAGAGTGGTAATACTTAAAAAAAAAAAAAAGTTGATCCCCGATTATCCGCCGAATAGTTTCTACTTTTATTCCACTGTTTTATCGAGCTTGAGAAATCATCTCTTTCCTCCGGTGTTGAAGAGGAAAGGAAAGAAAGAAAACGAGGCGTGGAAAATGAGGGAAGATTAGGACGCGTCGAAAGTAGACAAATCCTTGTCAAAATGCGCTTATATAAATAAGGCAGGAGCGATTCTTTAGAAGTTTATGGGGCAGGTAAGCCTACGATGACAGTTTTGTCACGCATTTCGAAGATCGTGAAATCTCTCTTAAGAACCAGGCAACTGGCTTCGTAAAAACTGTCGTTCGTCGAAAGTTTTTCCAAATATAATCAATTTATTGTACAAAAATTCAAAACAGTATAGCATTTAACTGTCGAGTCATTCCGATAAAATAATATTTAATACTAACGAAGTAATAAAATTATGTTGAATTATGAAAGCAATTTGTCAAATTGATAATCGGTTTAGCAATAAATTACATACACCGCGAAAATATCTACGATCTTATCGGCCCGAATGAGCATGCAAGTACCTATACGGTATACGTGTCAGGTTGGATATTTGAGACGAGGACGGTGCAAAACAATTTGTATATAGTCAGCATATGGTTGCAATTCGTGCAAAGAATCTTAAAGCTTGTTGCATATGGGCCCGTTGGAAATTTGATAGAGAAAATGGCGACGGATGTTCCGATGCGAAGAGCATTCACCGATGACAATCACTAACCGAGGATAAATTGGCATTATTTATACTCCTGTCACGAGCCTCATTGTCTCGTTTGCCAGGCAGCTTGTCTACGGCGTTGGAATAAAATAATAAACCTGCCTGTATACTCCCCCCCCCCCCCCTCCCTCTTCACGTCGTTCCACAACACCCTTCCACTCTCATCGATTACCGGCCCCCCTCCCCCTCTGTTTCACTCCGCGACAGAACCTTTTAAATTCACAGATTGCCCTCGTAACATTTAAGTTACGACAGCTTTGTAGTTTTGGATCGCGAAGAGAATCGGATTTACGCATTTAACCGTGCCATAACAATAGTTGTAAAGGACTGAGAAATATCACTGAATAGTACTCGTTATACGAATTCATTCATTTACCGATAAAAATAAAGAACGTTTAAACGTTTATATGTCCCTTGAAAGAAATTTATATGTGACGTTATACCTTCATTTTTCTGCGTGTGTGTGTGCGTGTGTTTGAATGAAAGAAAATTCATGGGATCGCAAAGTTAAATTTATGTATCTTAGGTTTTTATAAAACCTTAAAATAAATAAGTAACCGATGAGCCATTGAGGTAAATCATGTAAAACGAGGCAATATAAGAATAAATAGGTTTCCATGAAGCTCATTTTTAGCACGCACTAAATGGCTCTAGACTTATATGATAAATCATAAAAGGAAGCTAAAGTCGCGTTATACTAGAGGGACAGTCATGTTCCTGCGAGATCATCCGGAGAGTCATATGGGAGTAATTTCTATGCACTCTGCTCTTCTTTCTTATTTGATCGAGTGTGCCTCGCAAGATCCACGAGTCTCCTGGAGGATTTATAGCACAGAAAAAGATTATAATGAGCGTAGAGAGGGAAGAAAAAAATACTGACAAAGGCAGGGAAGCAATGGCGGTGTGAAAAACAAGTGCGGCAAAGTTTTAATTGGAAGACATCGGAGTACGTAGCGATCACGCAAAACAGATCTGTAAATAACAATTTATACGAGGCTTGAATGTATATCCATTATTAATTAATAATTATTGATATTCGCTGATGAACCACGCAATTAAGTCACGCTTGACTTCGCATATTAAGCGGGAACTAATTTAAAGTGGTTGTGGAGAATAAGACTTGTTGGTCAGAATAAATTTCGTAACTATATAGAAGCTGAAGAAACGAGTGGAGGGGCTGGGGCGAAGGAGAGAGAAAGGACGCGTTTGCAGGCAATTTACATTTATAAAGTTTTGTTCCCGGGAGTACCGTATTTTTGCAAGTTTCGTCGAGTCATTGAATAGACACGCCGCACATCGCAGAAGGGTTTTCTTCGCGAAACTCCTGCGATTAAAAAGAAAAACTCGTAGAATCACGAGCAACGACCGTTTTTGAGTCTGATCAGGAATAAACTTAATAGATTCTTAAGGAAAAAATGGCAGAAAAGTTTATGTACGCATCAGGAAAAAGAATAATTGAATGTACCTACAAATTCCTTTATCACTGCTCCGACTTATTTATTCGCAGCTCTGAATTAATTCCGGAAGTGGCGACGAAAAACCGACTTGATTTACGATAAGAACTCAACTTACGTTATTACAGTGTACGTAGTACGCTCCTTTGCTATCCAGTGAAACTCTAGTTACTTTCATGATTCGTTTCCTTCCTAGGACTTTGTTGTTTCTTATTATACTTTATTAAGTCTACAAGGGGATCTTATCACGTTGATAAAAGTTTGTTTTTCTTTTACTCTTAATTCTAGACGAGAAGAGGTGTAGTATTATAACGATGGCGGAACGGTAGTCAGGATGTTTAGGGAAGGAGATGGGAGTAGGAGCGGAATGGAAATTCAAAGAGAAGAAGAAGAGAAGAAGTGGTGCAAGGCTTCGGAGGACCCGTAACTAACGCGCCGTGAAATCCACTGGGCACGCGCCATTTCACTTAGCCCACGGCACTCCTTTCCTCAAGACCACTTCCACTGCTTCTTCATCTTCTTCGTCTTCTTCTTCTTCTCTCCTTCTTTCATACTAGCGAAACGACTCCTCCTCTATACTTTAGACCCCCGGGTCATTGATTCTTCCTAGCCGAGAATACCGCTTTGCAATAGCCTTGATCTTATATCTTCATTATTTAACCCCAAAAGTATACCAATTCCTGCATTATGCCGTTACCATTTCGAATCACGAAATCCAAACATTAATTCCATTCCTGCATCTTCATCTTTTAGTTATTTCGAGTGCATTCCAATTCTGAGTAACCCTTCAAGCTGCGCAGATTGTACAGTTTATGTTACGTTTGTCACAGAATTTAAGCGTTTTATGAGGACGTCGTAACTCGGAATGCTGCATCTCGTTTCAAATTAATACTTATGTCTTAGATATACCGGGTGTTTCAGTAAACTATAATTTAAGGAATCGTAAACGATTTAGTTTTGATAAAAGTTATTATCAATTGATACGAGATTAAAAATAGTAATATTTTAGAGAAATTGTAAATTTGTTCTGAATTTTTTTATTCGTATGCTGCATTTGATATTCAAATTTATAATGATTTAAAATTGAAGATTCCTTTGTAATTTTAATTGGATGTTTGTGGCTCCACCTTTGTTAATAAAAGTTGAATAAAATAAAAAGAATAAATTGAAAGGTCTAAATAACAATGCAATGTGCTAGGTGCTTATACAAAAAAAAAATTCTTTGTGAACTACATCTAATAATACAGCGTTCTATAATTATTTTGTTTATATGTTACCATATCTATATACTTATCATTTTTTATACTTGCACTACTCAATGAAGCAGCTATTATGAATTGATTAAATATAGACTTTCTTATTTTATCCGTTAGTATACTAATTACTGTACCGCATCAAGAGTGTCGATGCATATTCTGAAACTCGTCCATCCAAAAATATATACAAAGCGACAGGTAAAGTCATGTCAAAGCTATAAATTCGTGTAAACCGAACATAATTAAGAATATAATTGTAAGAATTTATTTTATTCAGCTTTAATTAAAAATATTATTCAGGATTGAAAATTCCTTACTTCAAAGCATATCCTATTAGTCCCTAAATTAGCCAGTCGATTTATAATTAATAGAAGGCCATCAGATAGATCCACGACTGGAAAGTCCCGGATTAAAAAGAATTTGTAATCCACCATAATTGTTTAATTGAATGATTAATTGAAAAATGTCTAAAAGAGTTTTTAAAATTAATAAAATCACAATTACTTTAATTCGTGAATTTAGCTTTGACGCATGATTTAATCGGACACATTGTATAGGTATAGCCATCGCAAATCCGTTGGGTTAGATATTGGAAAACGTTAAGCCTGCTCGCGTGTTATGCACCAATCTTTACTGAGACAAAACATGGAGTACACCCGGGAGGTACGCATAACTAAACGAAGCTCCCGGGTTTCACGCATAACTTATCATCTTTACGAGGATCCGAGACTCGACCTCCGCGTGTACACACCGACGTTTGCCAACTAAAAACTTTTCACGATAGAAAGTCGCGCGGAAATAATGCCTGGAAATACACACGGTGTGCCCTTCGCGTACTTTTCAAGATGCCTCCGCGCATCGGCCAGTGAACTGCCGTTACAGTCAACCAAAGAGAGAAGTAGAATAGTGAGTGACTAGTGTATGTGCACACGTGTATGTGTGAGAGAAAGAAACTCCCGCTCAATGTTTTCTCAGGTCCGCGCGTGCTACAGAATTGTTTACCCGCGGTTGCATTAACTAGAGTCTCGTATAAGGGGAGAGGTGGAACAATACACACCATGCAGCAGAGTCTAAAATTTCATAGGAATATAGCGAACGATGAGCGCTCTCGATGGTCAAAAATACCTCTCTATATAGTAATACAAATATGGCCTCTGTTTTCTTTCGCTGCACTATCGAACTGCTGCAATTAGTTGAAATAAGACGAGTATATATTTTTGCATTCCAACCTATCGTACCAGAGTTGCGGGGTAAAAAAGAAGAGCTTTGCAGACTCTTTTAAAAGTTTTTCCTCGATTAATTGCACAAGAGACAAACTGCTCGATCACCTACACCCCAGCTCGTGTCGAATATCACTACAAAAGCTGCACCCTGAAATTGTAGAAACGCGTCATTAAAAACGTGTGTAATTTTCATTCATCGGTTTTTATTCAAGATTCTATGGAATGAATAATTTTTCTTCTCCCATATAATATGGTGGAATTATTATACTATCGAGGTATTGGAATGAAGGCTAGACTGCATGGTATGGGATTGAATGCGATGAATTCGCATTCTTTGTGCCGCTTAATTCTTCCGTCACTTTTGCCCGGCACTCGTGACGTCTTCGAGAGTTCTCTGTGTGGTTGGTATGAGGTCGAGGTGTGAACGAAGAACCACAAGTGCTCCGGAGGGACACCCCTTTTCCGACCTGGTAACCCTATCTCCTCATCGGCGCGCTGCGTTACCAGCGAGTTTTACAACTTTTACACCGTTACGCGTTTCCTTCGACATCCTCAGCGACCTCTACACCGTCAATGTAGTCGCGAGTGTGGCTTAATAAGTAACGCTCGATCGGTTCGTAGGTTTTTTTATTACGACAAATTCACTTGTAAGGTTTCCAACCAACGCCTCCGTAACTGCTTCGTCCTCTCTGAACAAGACCGAGCGCTACTCATATATATATTAATTACCTCATCGTCGATAATCCAAACTTTCACGTACTACAACCGCAATCTTATCTCTATATATATCTATACCATATATGATCCGTATTCTCCTCGTCGAAATACCCAAAAATTATAATTGCTTATTATATTGTATATTCTCAATAAGATAGAGTGTGAGGTTAGAGCAAAACTGTAGCTCAGCTCCAGCACATACTTAACCTTTTAGGTATATCCGTTGACTAATCGTATCTCTATGGAAGAAATTACAGAGCACGGATCATTTGTCTTAAAGCTTGGACGCTTCGATAGAAAGCAAACATTACTCGTAGATAGACTTAATGCAACAAACTCGCGTAGGAAATACCGTTTGAGGGATGACGCTTAATTACTGATATAGATAGCGTGAAATTGGCTTTTAGCCTATTTTCTAGTACGATACTGAACGTGGGAGAAGCTGCGCGATGATGTTGAAATGTGTATTGAGAGAGGATAAGCTATTGCAAGCACCGTTAGAGTATATTATATGTGTATAGATATATACACATAGAAGGAATTGTAGTCCACTTTGGCTCGGACGCTGTACAAAGATTCTCTTAAGGAAGAGATTGGCAGCGCGTTATCTCGTTAAAAAGGAGATATACCACTAGCACAAAGCCATTCCTTACCATTCGATAAAACTCGTGTGTGATATTGGAGCTTCGATTCGCAAAGACGTGACTCCTTCGAGAGGCAGTAGTTGCAGCACAAACGATTGGAAGTATTTGAATACATGGAACGAATACTTACAAGACTGATTTTGGTATACGATTATCGCTGTTCTCACTCTGTTTTTGATGAGTTAATTATAGAAAACCTATTGAAGATCTTTCAACATTTTTTCTTCTTATAATATGAGAAAGTCTTCTATTGCCACTTTTTCGCCGCGTTAAATAGCATCGTGTCAAATTGATTATAACTTTTTTACTACTCGCTTTTTACTTACCTCAATATACTTCAAACAATATATACCTATATATAGTAGGCATATTCATTGTTATACTAAGATATAGGCTAAAGCACTTATGACGCTCTAGAGCTAGAATGTAAAAATTCATTTATCTACGTAACTTCAAGAGGCGTATATATAATATTATTTATAAGACCTCTTTAAATGCAAATTTATAAGGAATTAAAAACAGATCCTATGGTAAAAACTGAAAATTTATACCTATATAGTTAATAAGATAACATTTTCTTACATTTGTGCCTCTACGTCATGAAATAGGATATGTTAAGTGCCTCGCAAGAAATTGGAAGAGTGAGTATACGTCTATCATTTGGTAAGCTTAAACTTTATACACGAGTTTCAGTGCATAAATGCTTTCGGTGAGTTTAGTTATAGAGACGAAGCTACCGTATCGTGTATATATTCGTATTCTACGATCGTGCTTGCAGGAAATGACATGCTGAAATACGAGAATTTATTTTACGTTTCTGGTGGGTCGAATGTTTTAAGCGGGACGATAAACGCTGTTGTACAGATTGTGTTTCACCCGTGTTCTTTTATTTTGCGCATGTTTCTCGCGAATTTGATATAAGAATTTGATACTTTGTGATATATTAAAGCAGATTTATATATAAGTTTGGCGATTATACAGTTCCTATATATGTGGAAGCTCAAGTTTCTGTTTCTGATAGAGCAAATAGCATGTGATGACCGAGGGCCATTGCTCGTTAACAGTTTGAGGTAGGAGCAATATCAGAATAGGATACCGATATACGTGAATTGCTTCGCAGCCAAGATGAATATAAATTTATCTGATACTGCTTGGGTATATGCCATTATATATCTTTTCACTTCTTACAAGATGTTCGACGAAGACAAACCAGTGAAAATTTAGTTAGACGTTTCCTGACCAGAATTCTTAAACAACTGGAGAAAAGAAGGTAAAGCCGAACGTGCATGGATAAGAAAGACGTGTATATACATAAGGTGCTGTTTTCACTGGTAGCGCGATAAGCATCAGAATCAAAGTTCCTGGACCACTGATGCCCCGCGCGATCAGCACTCGCAGGTATAATATTCGAGTCTCCAAGGAGAAGCGACATTTCATGCTCGCTCGACCCAAAACGAACTACCAATCCTTTTCATAAATTTTATTAATTATTTTCTTACAAAAAAGCAACTCTCTCATAAGCGACTTAAATCGAGCCATGTTGCAACACACCAATATTTATATCCTGCTCCATCATCCTGATGCAAAAAAGGTCGATGTTAAGGGGTAACAGGGGTTTTCAACCTGCAAGATGATATGCATATACATAAGAATATATGTATATAATAATGGTAATAATAATATACACGAAGTTAGACATTTTGGTGGTTTGGCAAGTTTCGATGGGAATAAATCAATTAAGGAATTTTCGCCTGTCCCTGGGGTGTCAGCCATAACAATTTGGTGATCCCCGCAGGGTGAAGGGTACGTTTACTGGACATCGTCGTATATCGACCCGCATGCACATCCGTCATTGAAATTTAGGAGCTTCGCAGGTCTCGCCTTATTTATTCCATCAATAACGTCCAGTCTGACATTCTCGCTCGCCAAGCACGAGTATGCTTAACGGTAACGGTACCGAATGTATCGTCCGATCGGCTAGCTCCATTGCTGACTCATTTCCCTCTTGCTATAAGTATACATTTATACCGATAAACAATAATGGCTACACGAATTAGCGATTCAATCTGTAGGATGGCAAATCTGAAGCAATAAATTCTCAATAGACGTCTAATCATAAATTGCCATTGAACGGCACTGGCACTCTCTCCCTCCCTGTGGCTTCTTCTTATTGCCGGAGAATTTAAATAAATTGTACAGGTCTGACCGGGCAGGAGCCAAAGATCCGGTTTTGGTTGAGAACCAACTTCGCGTCGGCCATCATAAGTCACTCAGCGTGTGGCGGTCGACCGACATGGGTCCAGCCGCAGGACTTACTTGTCGACTCTCTACCCCCCCCCCCCTCCTCCTCCTCCTCCTCCTCCCCCTCCCGCTTCTTCTCTCGCAAACTTATGTACTTGACTTATCCTAGTGGCACACACCACTCCCAGCATTGGTAGGACATTGCACCGTATCCCGCTGATTTTCAGCGTTGAATCCAAGTGGATTCTGCAGGGGACGTTCGCTTTAAAAAATCCTTTCTCTTGATTATATTCTTCTCCAAGAAGACTTTGCCAATTTTACTCCGGCTATAAGAGACGCTTGCGAGCGAATAATGGACACCGAGATAATTGATTTTTGCTTCGTGGGAGAGACAGGGAGGAATAATATAAATAATCTTGGCTAATTTGACAAATTGGAAGTACGGAGTAGCACGCTCTGGACAGGTGTCTCTTAGGGGCTAAAATGTATACACGGTCGAAAGACCAGCAGGTATAATTTTATTATTCCTCGAGTGCTTGCTCGTCGGCTGGAGCTTCCTTCATTCGTTTTAAAGCCAATCGTCTCTGCAACCGCAGTTCGTTTCTCTTTGTTTCTTCGCCCAGATTTATTAACTACACGAGGAAATACATTTAGTTCTCGCACCAATGACAGATACACTACATATCCTATCTTCGCGTACAATTATATTTATACACTTCTCCGGTTGTACTTTAATTTTTACGAAAAATCCTAATAATTATCGGCGCGACAGCTTATTTCCGAGACGAGTTAAAGGAGTCCAAAAACTAATTTAACAGGGCTGGACGAGTGCTGCAGGAGCGTTGCGATCGATTCTTATCGTTAATTGCTTTTGATAAAATGCGGGTATTTATCATTTTACTCTCTTTGCAGCTGTATATATTTATCGATCCAAGTGACAAGCAGTAGGCATGGGAAATGATGTTGCTGCTTGCGTTAAACTCGATGATCGAGTGGAGGCAGCAGAGTTGATGTTTTCTCTCTGTCTTATGTCTTTTTATTTCATTTCATTTTTTAACTTTTTTTAGAAAAGAAGAGAGATTTAGGGACTCGTAAAACGCGCTCAGTGAATATCTGCACGGAGCTCCGGCACGAATCTCAGATTTCCGCTTTCGAAGAATATTTCTTTGGAGGATCCGCTACTATATAGGTAGAGCTGCGGGGAAAAATATTCCCGCGTGGATCAACCTGGAGGAACGGCGTGGCGTTTCGTGTCGGTGTCGTGTAACAGTTTATTCCACCTCTCGAGTTTCTCGACAATATTTAATCGATCCCTTCGCGCGCGTCATTTTCTGGAGGGAGGGGGTGAGCCTCAAGGGCCCTTGGCTAGACGGTACTACGTTTCTAGAATTGTTAATCAAAACCTCGATCAAATGCCGATGGGCACCAACCACGGCTACGTATTTTCCTCTCTTCCAAAACTATTTCATACCAGGAATTTCGATATTGTATATATATATATATATATATTTATACGAGAATCTCGCAATTGAATTCTGCCTTCGTAACTTTAATAATAGATTAATTTTATAATCCAGATGTGCCAATTTCGCTGCAGAATCAATAGGAAAGAAATGATAAAAAAAATCGTGCATTTGCGCGATCGCGTGTCTCATCAGGATTAATCGGGATTATAAGCTCAAAGAGGCTTCCGCTGACGAAACAATCTCCTCGTTGTTCATCGTGCAGCTGAATCGGAGTCTGCGTTTTTCAGCTTCATCGACAAACAGTCGAATATACGTAATTTATACGCGCGTGAAGTAAGACCAAAAATAGATTCGGCCAGGGAGTAAATTCAACTTGAGACGGCGGCGGCACATGCTCGCCCCATCTGACACGGATCAAGAATAAAGGAAGCGAATTTCTCGCTTGTTCTCTTATTTTACTCTCCCACCCCCTGCGATTCTTTTATATCCAGCGGTGGGCGGCGCAGATAGCATCAGACTTGATAGAAACTTTTGCCATTTTCGACAAAAGTAAAAACAAAAAGAAACGTAAACTCTCTCTCTCTCTCTCTCTCTCTCCATCCCCTTTATTAGAGTGTAACTCCTATATATATATATACACATACCACCAATATTTCATTCGTATCGCTTCTGGATATAAATAAATTTCGCAGCCAGTTAATATTTGTTCAATGATAAAGCTTTTATTGCGGTTACGTATATACAAATAAAATCTCGGTACGATTCACTGATATAGCTACATATATTTCTATACGTTATATCTAAAAGTTTATAGCTGCATTATTCGAGAGCAAAGAAATTTGTCGTCGAAGAAATGTTGGAGATTGATGAAGAAGCTGATAAGATTTAAGAATTGGTTTAAGGTGAGGTGGGAGGGATGGGTGTGGAAGTTTGTACGTCGAGAGTTTCGGATTAAATTGAATCGTTGAGCGTTGGCAGTGGAATTTTTGCGGGTGTCCAATTGAGAGGGTTTCGAGTTGAGCATTGCTTTGTCTGTTGACGAACACGAAACCACCTACACGCGGCCTACTTGTTTTTGTTTTCTTAGATGCTTTTACGAAGAGGCTGCTTCCGCTCGGCGCTCTCCAAGTCAGCTTGGCGACCATCGAGTGAGAAAACGCCGTGCCGGGGCACACAATGTCTATTCATCGCCGATCGAGGATGGACGCGTTCTCGCTTCGCAGGAGGACCTGCTGCCTGGCATGGCTCGCATTTGAATATGAAAATATGCCACGAATTAAAATAACACTGCTGCCTCGTGCCTCGCGATCTTAAATAATTCATGTGGCTTTTTCACTCCCGTGACTGCATCCTGTAATTCTGCAACGCCACCCCACCTTTACTCGCCCTTGCATTCTCTCTCTCTCTCTCTCTCTCTCTCTCTTGCACGCCTTTTAAACAAGAACCAGTTAGGAATTTATAGATTCCGAGACGACATTTTCCAAATTAAATATTTTTCTCAACGTACTATACGCAGGAGCCTGAAAATTTCATTTCACTCGACAATTTTATTATAGTATATCTGATAGAAAAATATATATATATATATATATATAATAAAGAGTAAAAAGCGAGGATTATGAATCGCGCAAGTGTGTAAAATTTCATCTAGATTGACGTGGAGGCAAGCGTTCGTAGCGGCTTATCGGCTCGAAGCTGGCGAATTTCACACGCGAGCGACACATTTATTTGAACGTAACGCGATCATTAATTATTGCAAGTTATCGCTTTTGAGAATTTAAAAGGAAAGGGCGGAGAGTCCGTGCAAAAATGTCATGTAGAATTACACGGTAAGTGAAACGAGCGAAAGGACGAGACGTTTTTGGAGCTTGTTAAAGGGGAAAAAAAGTAGAAAAATTGCTCGTGCGTAATGTGTCTCGCGCATTGCGATGACCCAGTCCAACGGCCATACTGGGATAGCGGCTTAAGTCCAATCCTGGCTTACGCTCGTTCAAATATAAACGCGTGTCTAATTGGCCACAAGCGGCGAGAAGATACACTCGATTAGTCAACCGTCACTGCCAAGCCATAAATAATACAGTCTATCCATAAGAAAAATAAGCATCATCCACCGCTTCTCCTTTTCAAAGAGATGTCTATCTTTTTCAAATTTTACTCTACAGAGATACCCCAATACTCTATTCATCATTACAGTATATTACATAAATATACCTATAAATACGCGCGTTCAAATATTGCCAAGTACAACGTTAGCTCTATATATATATATATTTTCCTTCAATGTAGCTGTTAGCTTCCATAGTTCAAGATAGTAAACCTCCGAATTGTCTGGCAGCAAATCACTTTATATTGGCTCGTTATGAGGAAATCTTTATGACGACTATAGCTACATTATATATATATATATATATATATCGCTATACTTTCCCCCTGAGTAATAATAACTTTTGTACTTGATTCATCTCCCTCATTGAGTCATTACTCCTCATAGATATAGCCCCAGCCGGACAACTATTGTAACATTACCACAAATATTTTTGTATATACAAATTGAAGTAGCTAAGAGACGATAAAACCGAATCTGCGGATCAACGTTTGCGTTTGTCGCTACTCGTATTCAATTTTGATAAGGACGTTATCTGCAGAACAGCAGCGCGATATACCAATACTCGTCGCTGTTACACACCCTTGACAGAAATATTTCTCTTGTAACAATATATATATATATATATACGTTCGTAGGCAGAATAATTAAAATTTCTATCTTGCAAAAACAATTTTCTTTCGGATTATATATCTACGAGTGGCAAAATCTGGCAGGTACGTTGTTAAATTTAGCGAGAATTTCGGTTATGAGAGGGAAAACCGATACAGGCTTTTATCACGTAGCTTTTGAAACCCGAGTTTCGAAAGTCAAATTCGGTAAAAACATGGCGATGTTTGGCGAGATTCGTGTGGAACGCATTAACGAGAAGAGAAGGTTGTTACGAAATAGTAAAAAAGTCTATAGCGTTCCTTAAACTTAACATGGTATAGGTAGGTGGTAAGGAATGAGCGAAAAGGGGAGCTGCATTTATAAGAGAATGGCACGCCGGTAAATTTTAACTTGATCACCGGACACGGCTTTACGACAAACGAAAGAGCTGGCAGTGCCGTAATATTGCATCGAATTTACGGGTTGGCACGATACGACTTTATTATATGAACACCGCTACCCGCCGACGCCGATATGTCCAACTCTTCGATGTTTTATTGTAATTCAAGAATTTTACGAGCCAACGTAGATCTCTCGAACTCGCAACTCTCTTTTCCAATCGATAAATTTACCTCCATTGCGACACGCCCTTCCCTGATGACAGTACGTACTACCAACGATTCTTTATCTCATATGTGCTAACGGTAGTCGCAGCTCTTGTGCACGTTTGCCATATCCACTATATTTTCCTCCCCTTGCATATAGGTATCTATATTATATAGATACACAATACATCTCCACCGCTGTTTTCCAACTAGCGTATATAGGTATAGAAGAATTTATTCATGGTCAATCGTATTGTCAAATGCATCCATTAAACGTTTCAAGAAATTAATAATTTAAAATATACATACTACACGAACATAAAGAAGGATTGATTTATGGAAAACTGTAGGTTTGACACGAGACACGTAAATATTATCTCGGTTATGATCCGTCGATGTCTGGGATAACCAATGGCGAGGAAATATTTCAAAAGCTAACTATAGTAGAACAATGAAAGTTTACAGTTGGATTGAGTTGCTTTATATCAATTACATCGATTTGCTTTTGAAGAATGGGGGAGGGGGGAGGGGGAGTGAAACAGGTTAAACGAGTGAATGCGATCAGCACGGTATAGCAGGAATGAGAGAACGGACTTTGGATCTTTATATGAAAATGGGTATATCTTTGAAGCAGTCGAGTTTTCTCTCGGTGTAGCGAATACAAAAGAAATGCATTAATTGGAACGGACCCGACGGAGTGACGGAGAGGTGGAAAGAACACGAGGATGGTGGTACGTACCCGACGATGTTACGATTGGAATAAACTTAGCATATTTTTCAGTGGGACAGTTGAGGCTATTAAATTCTTTGAATACAGCTATAATGGACTCGTGTTTTACCGACACTAAAACTTTTCGGTCGAAACGGAAGAACTTTCGAGTGCCTATAATTTATGTTGCCTGTCTTTATAGTAAAAGACCAAAGTCCAGCGTTAAATGAAGCCTTTTAAATGTTACATTCGGCGCACGATACATGTCTCATTACTGTTGGATTATAAACCTGATGGAAAAACATCTGCATGGAATTGTTGGAGAAATTTAAGCGGGGAATATAATAGTAAGGCAGTTGAAAGAGGGATTTTTTGCCGAGACTTTGGCGAATGTATAGATCCTTGGGGACTCGTTAAAGATGGCGAGGGGAGGCAAGGGGAGGCGAGGGATGGAATTATCGAGCGCAGTCGACGAAATCCGACTCTTCGTAGGCGGTTTTGTGGTGCTAAGATGTCATCCGTCGCCTACCTGAGCTCTCTCTCTCTCTCTCTCTTCAGCCCTCTCCACTGCTGCTATTTATTAAATCTCATCCTGGCATCGGCTGACTCCTTCGCGTGGCTCCGGTTACCCCTTGCAAGTGTCATGCCTCGCACTATATTCAAGGATGCCCGTTTGCTTCCTAGATTCAATGTAAGATCAGCTCTTGCTCGTTCTTTGTCCCACGATTTGCTGCACATATTTTCTCCTTGTATTCTTCACCTGCAGCTGCTTCTAAAATATCTGTGTATACCGGTATATATATGTATATACACTAGGTACCATTCTCGTTCAATGATATATAGCAAGCGAAACACTAGCCAACCCTCTTATTGTTTTATTTTCCAAATAACCATAGAAATACACACTCACACATCGTTCGTCTTTCACCTTTTATTTATCTTGCACTGCATCGACAACATCGCAATACCACACGCACATTTCCCTTTTTGCAGGCTCTATATTTTTCGGACAAATACGCTATTGGATTCTTTTAAAAGGGAGATGTAATGCGATTTGAAATGGAACAGAAATATACCGCACACTGTAAATAAACTGGAATGGAAATAACGTACGTGATTTTGATGGTATTTTCAATGATCGAGTTTTTTTTTACGCTCTGTGCATTAACCGTGTGATTTGAAACGCGTTTCTCTCGAGTTCCTTCGTAGAAGCGAGAAGATATCTCAGTCGCCGTCTATGAAATCGAGGTGCGACGAGATCGGAATCGAGTTGACAGAAAAATAAGGGAGAAATTCTTCAAGTGTGCCACTCGCCTAAGTCTCCTGCGAGTCTCTCGAGATATCGCAAATCCGAATTAGTTTTCTTTAGGAGACGGTGCGCAGAGCTGTTTTCGCGCGTCCAGGAAACAATCCAATACGCGTATATCCTATATATATATATATATATATATACACTTATATAGCTTCCAGGAATGAGCGTGAAACTCTGAAACGTTTTATCGGAAATGGCTGGCTAGACGGATGCATCGAGATTGGAATTATAATGAGAGATGACCTATCTACAGGAACGCGGGACTCGGATAGGTATGTCCGATTGGATGTGACCGGGGCCACAGCGATTCATCAAGTAACCTCTCGTTGGCGATCCACGATCCTATCGATATACACCGAAGATTAAAAGAGACGGCTGTATATACATACATATATATATATATACTACACACCTATATGTATATCTATATATATATATATATATATATATATATAAAAGTAGACGAAATTCCGACGCGATACAAGAGCAGACGGATGTCGTCAATCATCCGTGTCCGGCGAGACACGTGCACGCGTTTAGTCTATGGATGGCTCGAATGTTTGCAAACTGTCGAGAAACGAGCGAGCTCATGGCGCGAGCGATGTGCTGCTTGCTCCCTTCCACCTTCCTCCAACCAGCAGAACAATGCAAAGGAAATCGCTTCTTCGACGTAAGAATGGCAAAAGGGTCCTTCTTTTCTCACTCAAATACCCACGTAACTGCTCCGTGCATGCGTTTCTCTAACCTCTCGATCCAACACGCCCGCTGACCATTCCCGCATGCTACACGACGGACAGACCCCCGACGGAGACAATGTGTTACCAGCTCAAAAAAATTCTCTCTTCTTTTTTCCAAATGAACCCGACCTGACAGTACACAGATGACTTTCCTCTTACTTCCAAGAAGCTCGCTTCCAAATCTTTATCTTTAGCATCGCAATATTTTACATCACACTCGTGCCTCTCTTTCGCTCGAGTGTCTTTAACATGTATATTATATATATATATATATATATATATATATATATATATATATATATATATATTCTGCATCTCGAGTATGTTTCGATATTGAGGTTGGAAAACTTGTAAACATTTTTCAGTGTAGCAAAGATGATCCAGAAAAGACAACGTTTGGCTGGTAATGGACGTAGATAAGGGGAGAAGGAGCATCGAGGTTTTCCATTGAAAGGAAAAATTTTACAGAATTTTACTTTACACCCGTGTCACTTTCGAACTCGAATGTATACATATACATTCTGCACCTCGAGTGTGTTTCGATATTATAAGGTTGAAAAAGTTGTAAACACTTTTGAGGCAACACACGGATGATTCAGGGAAAAGTCCGTTTGCATGGTTGATATATAATAGAAGTATAGATAAGAGAAGAAAGAGGACCGAGAGTTTCGAAGGAGCAAAAGATTTTGCAGAGTGATTATATTACCGACAGGAGATTATCGTTCAAAGACAACACAGAGAAGGATGATTTATCGCCTGTTTGGTATTAGGATCGAGGACGAGCCTAGCTTTTCCACAGGCAGATTACGACTTCCTGTTGGCTATCACATGCAGTATCCATTGTGCACACTAGACGTATACTGGACTGTCTGGACTCTCCGGAGGCCGGGTGGTCGAGCCTAACAGATAACAGACGCGTATCGTTGCGACAGCGACCATTCCAGGTGCGCTCAGCCTTTCGTTACAAGAGTTTTTGCTCTCAACTCGATGACTCATATTATTACTTTGGTATTCTAATGTATCATATGCTGCGTTGCCTACTCGATATTTATTATCTCCCTCGTTCGAAAAATGTCTCTCTTCAAAACATCCCCGTGTCGTCACGGAGACGTTGACAAATTCCGATCTTTCGCGATAAATCGTTCTCGCTGTCCTAGATAACCAAGCAGAGACTTATGTATATATATATATATATATACATTGACTGCACTTTCGTGAAAATAATACTATACTATATAATTAGATTATTATTTAGAAGGCGATATTACAAAGTACTTGGGTGAATCGGGAAGGGATCGATCCGGAAATTACAAGTCTCGCGTCTATAAGCTAATTTTACGTCGAATAAAAGCGCCTAATGCCTTGGCTTGGAGGGAAAATCCGTTTAGCGTCGCTCCAGCTTCTCAAGATAAATTGGTTTCGGGGGATTTCTAAAGCAGGTCCTACGACTTCGGGCTGCTGGAGGGTACAAGATCCTTTGTGACGGAGGGCCTCCCCCGAGAATCCTCGGCTGACTGCGCGGGGTGGACGCCGTGAATGTCAACCATGACCCAACAATGGGACCGTGCAAGACACCGCTCAACATCCATCCGCAAACTTCAATCATAGCTGGAAACTTGCTGCTGCTGCTGCTGCTTTACTGTTCTCCTGTTCCATTCCCATAATAGTAGTATATATATATATATATATATATATAAAGTACACAGTCTCTAAATGGAAGATTCGAACTCCCGCACAATGACGACTTCATCTTGAAAAGTAGGACTTGGCCGTGCAGCCGCAATATTGCCATTCTTTCTAGCACAGCAAGATATCGAGGCTATCAATTTCCAAGGCGCCAGAGCTCGGAGGAAGAAAACTAAGTGAAATACATTACATCTTATACCATGGAATAAATTTAACATCGAATCCACATGCAGCTACGGAAATTGTCCGAGTATATATACATATATCAAGAAGATTGCTCGCAATCTTTCTCGGAAAGTTTTCTTATTTCCAGCGGCGTACGTTGGAGAACGCCGTCGGGTCTTAAAACGTAATGAGGCAACGCGGCAAAATGAGCAACGTCGAGTGTAATAAAGCTAAGAGAGTCGAGCGAGGAGGATATGCAGGAGCGCAGGAGGTAGTCTCCTGCAGGGACACTGGACGAAAAATGCTTGGGCCAAAAGTTGCCAAGAGCCATCCGACATACTTTTACGCTGACTTAGGAGGGTGAGTTTGCGTTCGTCTTCCTTGCTGCTGATGCAGTTTATCGCGAGCTTTCCTCGTTGCAGACTGGAGGAGTTTCCGCACACAGTCAAGTGTTATTATGCCGCGCGCAGGGAAACTTTCTTCTCGAGCGTCCGCGCTTCGTCGAGCTTCGCTCTCGTGGTATACCTACAGCCTTGCGTCGAGGAAGCCCCGAATCTACGAGTTTTACCCCATAATAAACGTTTTACACAAGAAATCAGCCGGCAAAACGACGCGCAACGAACGATCAGCTCTCAGCTTCGCCAACTTTCCCCGATCGATCTACCGAAATCTGCTCGGTCGCTTGAATTATTTGCGCTTCCAAAAGAATCCCGAAGGCTTGCCAAGAAAATGCCTCTTGACCTCTTATGCTATATACATGCAGTAGCATGGCCATCGTGCCTCATGAATTCCGATTTCCTGTTAGCATCGATGGCTCCATTCGATTCTCCGCGAAAAACTTTCCGACAAAGTTCCTGCAACTTATCAAAATTAACCAACCTGATTGGAGCATCAGGAATAATTCCATTTCTATATAGTTTTCTTTTTACCGTCGATATTAACCGCTGTCAAGAGTAGTACTTGCTTGGTCGAGTTCCTGGAAAACTGGAGATTAAGTATATAGATCGATGGAAAAGCAAGAGAAACGAGTTTTGATAAAGTCAAATTTTTCATTTGTTCCACCGAGGATTATTAGTACTTACCGCTGCACCATTCTCGTTTGGTATATTAAAAGGAAAATTACACACAGCTTATAAAAAAAAAGTGAAAACTATAGCATATAATCCGATTCCTTGTTTCTTCTCTCGAATATAAATATACCAGCGCGCATTGATAAAACGGTATAAAAAAACGAATTTTGATAAAACAAGAAACTTGTCGTTTTATTAACTCGTGAGTTAGTAATATATACATATAAGTATCAAACCAAACCTGTTCGTGAGAAAATAGCACAGGGCTTATGCAAACTAGTCTATAATTCGATTCTTCTTCTCTTCTTTCGAAAATATACTTATGGAGCAGCATATATGTATATATAGTATAAGTGTGGTGAGTTTTGATGAGGTAAGCTTGTCGTATTAGGTTATACGATGTAATTAGACGCGTTGTACTTGGAACAGCCAGAGAGTGCGCGTCTTTACGGGAAAGTGACACGCGAGATGATAATCGGAAGGACCTCCCCCCCCCCCCCTCCTTCTACCCTGTTCGTTCGTCATTGCTACGGATGCGGCTGCCTCTAGCGGGTTAAATAGAGGCCTGGGAAGGTTGGGTGAGGGGGAGGGAGAGAAGGACTGTCCCTCGCTCTCCTGGTTATTCCGGGATAAACGGGGAAAGCTCGGAGCCCTCGGGCCGTCCCTTCCTTGGTACTGCCGTGCCGAGGACATTGCATTTACGAGACACGATCCATGAATGCGAACGTTCTAAGGAAAAAGAACGCTGCACCGAAGGGGAGAATGACTGACGGCTTTAAAGCACATTGAAGAAAGAGATTTGAACGGAAGGAAAACTTTGAAGGAGCAAAAAGACCGAAATAAAATAACAGTAGCATTCACGCCATGCAAGCAGATTGAAAAATAAACATTGACGCGTTCTACTTATTAGTTACAGTCAACCTATACGCTTGGCTAATTTAAAGCTACCGTCCACGGTTTTCGCAACTATAAACGCGAGCAAGCCTCACGCTTCTCGAGAAATAATCTTGTATTTATTAAGACAAAAGTGGTCCAAATATATCAGTGTCCTACATATATATATATATATATATAGATACACGAGCGCGATCGATATTTACTCTGTGATTTTTCTATAAGTAAACATCAAGTTGCTTGACTTTTAATAGGAAGAGATTCGCAGGTGCGTTGCAGCATTTATCACGAGTTTCTCGCTGTCGCTCAAGGCTCCACTTTATGTGTGCCAACGACGGTGCATATAGTTATATGTATAGGTAGAACATTTTTATAGGCGTGGAGCATTGCTTCCATCGGTCTTTCACAACTGCGGGAAGGAAGCTTTGAGTCGCTTTTACGGTGTCAACAAAATTGAAACTGCCAATCCCCTTACACGTTAATCGACTATAGCATTCTCCAATCCAGTCATCTCATTGATTTTCCTTCCTTTATTGCAATATCTCCTGCCAGCCAGTCGCAATTAACCAACCACCCACTCGATTACAGATCGAACGAATATTCGCCTGGCTTTCCTGAAAACGTCAGTTGCGATGCTCGCACAAAATTAATATCTTTTCTAAAATTACCCAACCAACTATCGATCAATCTTATGAAGCTTCCAATGTGACTCCTGCCATGCGTGTGTGTATGTTTCTGGCACGTTTATATAGAACGTAACCTCCAAAGCTACGGGTCCTAACGAACAAGATGGATACCGTGATAGCGAAAACGTACCCTTTCGACGTTGTATCGAAGAGTTGTCGTGAGATCGTCCCTTTTGATTCCAATACGAAAAAGAAGCAATTTTATTCACTGCAAGAATATCACGGTACACGTGACATCATTAACGCCATTAACGACCCTTAAACCCACGGACTCCGATCAAGGTAAAACACACAAAAGTATAAAAAAGAAAATAACCAATTTTCTTTTATTTTCTATACATCCCTACATTTACAATGCAACGATGCTCGAAAGCTCTTCGAGGCTGATTCCCACATATCCGTGTAACGCGATTCTATAGAAAAATTACTTTTTTACAAATTTTATACTATTGTACATATAAAGTATATGAAATATAGAAAATACAAGGAAAGCGATATTTGCAATATCACCTTGTACAGTTGTGTGTAAATCGAGCCTTGTATACTCACACTCTTTATTTCAGTGTGAAAATATTCTACCAACGATTAATCAGTAAGAGTGCAGAGAAAAGGAGGATTCACGAGGAGGACCGGGCAAATATTTGCATGCAGGAGGCAGCATGACGAATGAACACGACCTCGGCGGTGGTTGGAGGTTTCGTCTTTTTGCTCCTTGTGTGCGAATGAAATCGCGGTACCCGAGCATCCTGGGTACTACGAATTTTAAACCGGTACCGATCACGCCGAGTGGCCAGATACGTGCATGGTGGTGGTCCAAAATGAGGATAGAAACAGTCACGGGACGATAATTAGCGTTTGGGAAAAACTGCGATGCAGAAGGCGAACTCTCTGCTGCACTGCGAGGCATCTCGTTAACCGTGCATGGCGCCCTCAGTGACGTCATAGCTCCCTACCGAAAGGATAATGCGCAGCACGCGCACACAAACACGCCCGAACAGGTGTGCGCGTACGTGAGCAAACTGCACGAACCTACCGGAGCACGAACACTATACATCAAAAAGACAAGAGCACGAGGAACAGAGCAGAGTGGCTGGGCCCTTGCTGCTGCCTTTCTTTCTGCTCCAACTGTCTTTAGCTATAGTCGGGAACGCGCAACATCATTTTCTTACTCCCGCTTCTCTCCCTGAATTTCACAAACCAATAAACAATTTCAATGTAATAAGAAATGGAGTTCTGATCATTTTTCAAATTTTGTCTCTCTCTCTTTCTCTGAAATTTTGCTACATTCAACAATCGTATTTAGTACAAAAAGCTTCCAATGCTATGCTCCTCACTGTACATGGCGCACATCATTGATTACTTTTCCATTGCTGAATATACCGAGCTATTCTAATCATAAATATCTCGAATTCGCTATTTGATGTGGTGGAGTAAACTGAGGCTGTGTGTGTAAGATATATTGGAAGGCTTAAAATTAGTCGAAAATTGTTATTCGATGTAAATCCGGCAGGCCTTTTCTATTTGGAATATGCTTTCACTCTTGGTAAAGAATATTAACCAGGCACGCTGTTACGAGGGGCAGAGATAACTATGGTTCAGACTTCAGCCTGTGTGGAAGATAAAAGCTACAGGGGGAAGGGAGAAAGCCGAGCGCAGTCGAGTTTACTCGGAAAGGGCCGATCCCCACCTTCGAGTTTGATTCGAGTCTCTCCGTGTTGCCGTCGATGGCCTCCGCTGACTACGCTACTCCGGGGCACTCCGCTAGTTCAATCGCGGCCGTCAGTTCAGTACTTTGCCGCCTGGCATCGGTGTGCAGTTGTCTTCCATTTTCCATTCCCGCACGTGCCGTATTAGCCAACTACCAAATTAAACCGGAGTTGAAACCCTATCACCACCACTACGCGTGCATCTCTAAAACTTTGTGCAAACTGCAGTGTGAACCTTTCTATCGTGGAGCTTCGCTTGGAAATTAAACCACAATATTCTGGAGTAATATTTCGTGACGCATACAGGCCAGAGACCATTTACAAACCTGATTTAGTGCCGTGCTCTCTTTCTCTTTCTCCCACTGTGCACTTGGAGCCAGAAGGGGAAAAAACAGTCCGGAAGAAGTATAGTGACCTGACCCTTTCTTATTCAGTTTTTTCCCGCTTCTGTCGCGATAATGGATTAATTGCGTCGGAGTAATCTTCCCGGCGACTACAGCTGTAGCAGAAGATCACCGAGAAAAACGCATGCGATAAGTCAAGGTGAGGTCTGGCTTTGTTTTCGTCGCGCGAGTCCGAATATACTGGCACCTATAAATAAAATAATTTGCGACCATTGACCAGAGCCCTTGCTCTGTATATTTCTCGTAAAAGTTTATCTCGTAGCGTAAAGCGTTCGGCTACGTTTGAGAGATTATCTAGAGTCCTCCAGCGCGGTTTCTTTACCCAAGTACATCTTTTATTAGAGTAAAGTGTAGAGGATTTTTTGGTAGTTTCTAGATAATTTTATTGACTCGCAAGGCGGCTGGATGGAACACTCGTCCTTGTCCTTTTTCACATGACCAGTCCTCGATCCGTATTCTAAACGTATACAGCCTAGCCTGGTCCTCTTCCATTGAACGGTCTGCGAAAGGCCCTTTATCCTTCGCCTTTTTCTTTCTTCAGCTTCTTCTTCGCCTTCTTCTTCTTCGTTTGACCAAGGCAAGGCGTTCTTCCTCTCCCGGCCTATCTCGTTTGCTCGCTTCGTTCCCGGCTGCAAACGGCCATCCACAACATGTAGCATATATATTTTGTGTGCCGGCTAGCTAGAGGGACCGACGTGGAACACATGCACGCGAGGCGAGCGAGCCCTTCTGCATCCGAATGCCGAAAGACTTGGCCCCTCGTCCGGCCAAAACTTCAACTCCTCCTTTTGCAATCCTTATCCGTCTTTCTATCTCTATCTCACACAGCCTGAATATTTAAAGACGATGCATAAATACAAAGTGAAGCTGGAATTTAGCAAGTCGATACTGTTCGCAGGGGAAAAGCACTGTGCGTGCTTGTGTTCTAATGTGCCATTGTGCTGGAAATTATCTGCCGCTTAATGTACCTGCGACGTTATGCAGCCAGGAACGAATACGTCCTGCCTTGTTTGTGTGGTACACGCTGCTTGCAAATCGCTCCTCGGTGCATACTTTAATCTACTCGGAAGTACTTTGCTAGCTACGAGAATAGCGGATTTGAATTTCTCTATGATAGACCGGTGCTATTGTTTTCACGATGCATTCTGTGTCACGACTCTCGGAGAGGATGGAAAACTTGTCTTTGGTACTATTGGACAATAATTTAACGACGCGAATAAAAAGTATGATTTAACGGTAATGGATGTAGATGCATTGAAAGACAATTTTAACGTTTAAACTTCATTTCATATTGAATATATAATGAAGCAATCTTTGCTAGCCACGAGACGTTGACGAAGTTTCTGCGCCAAGTACACGAATAGATCGTTTTTGGCTATTTTAGGGGCTAGAATGATTACCCGGCGAAAATTGAACGTTATTCCAAAAATAGTATCGCACAAATTTCGGTACAGTACGCGTCAAAACTGGTCCGCTTTTATTGCTCCTTGCGAATAATTTAGTCACGGCATATATGTTCGCCGATAGATTACTGGGTGAAAATGAGTCGCGGAATGCAACGTCGATAGATTAATTTTGGAGTTTAAGCTCCAATGTTCGAGTTACCTCTGATAGGATTATTACAGAACCAAGCTATATATATATATATATATATATAGGAATTACAAATAATCCAATAGGAGCGAGTTCATAGACACTAAAATGTTTATAGTTTGGCGTAGAAAAGAAAAGTGAAAAAGTTTGAGAGAAAAAGTTAACTGCGAGAAGCAGCGCTGCAGATGTTGAAGGAAGGTTCGTTGAGGAGAAAACGATGACAAGTGAATTTTAAGCAGTCACTCGAAAGTCAGAACCGACGATTCGCTAAAGAGCCGTCACGTCCATTTACCTTTATTTACCCAGCAGAAAATAAACATAATGGAAACATTCTGCGAATGCTCCAACCCGCGAAAAACCTAATTGCTCGACCCTGCAGTATTAAGAATCTTAAGAATTAATTAGTGCTATGAGCAGCAATTATTCTTGCATCGCGAAATTAAGTAATTGGAATAATTTTCTCCTCTCGGTACCGAGGCCTTGGCTTCATAATCTCGCTGAGAAACAGAAATGAACGTTTATTCGTCGCTCGGTTTCCCTTATAGCGTGACTGTTGATTCGTGGAAAGGCCGTGCACGTTCTTCCCGCATTTGCCCACTGGCCAGAATTAGTAAGGTTTATTTGAACGTGTAAAAAAGTAGTTGGCTCACCAGAGGATCCTCGGAGCTGATGGATCGAGACCTTTCAAAGGTATCCAATCAAGTATTTGACGGCTTCTGGTCAGTGTTGCTGTAACGACAAAGCATATGTTTAATAATCGTTCGAATAATTAATTGGAGCAGGAGCTGTTATACTAGGTTTTGTTTCATAAACTCCAATTATTGTCAGTGGATAAATTCTCTGATCAAACTTGGGCTTTACATTCATCAAATGCAATACATAATAACTTGGAAGTATCTTTGAATAATACGATTAACAATTTTATTTCCTATCTTCACTACAGAATTAAATTTTAACAACCAGTTTCTACATTATTTTGCCCGATAAACTAATTTCCCGATAATTGGTCGACCCAACTACTCCACATTCATCAATTGTAAACAGTTTTAATTCTTTTGAACGATGATTTTATCCTCGGTACCCACTGCAACTGGTCGGAAATAGCATGGTTCATGAGAATCTGTAGAAGAATAAAAATATCAAGTGAAATATACGATGCTCCAAAAAGAATGCTTTTAATTATTCGCTAATTAGCGAAGCAACTGTGATACACATTGTCCCGCTTGATCAATAGTCTCGAACGAGTTGTACCTGGAGTCGATTCATGATTTGGAATAGCAATGGCGTAGCTTGGAAACGTCTTTGATTCGTTGGAACGAGCTGTCTGGGTTTTATCTTATCGCTGCGCGACGACCTCGTGGAAGGTCCGGCCGGGCAGGCAGGCAGGCGGGCATGCAGGCGAGCAACTTTAGGTCTCTCAGCGTGAGAAATTAGCGGGAGCACGCATGCATGCATCCTCGCACTAGAAACGCGCAAGGAGTAGCAAGCCAAAGTAAGCCAGCCTGGGACTGACTGGCTGGCTGACTCTCCCCCTGCACGCGGAGGCCGGTAATTAGTCATGTCTCTCCGTCGCCGGGGAATAAAAAAAGTCACTGCTCGTTTGCCGAGATATATTGTCTTCCAGGTGGGCAGTGTCTGCCTCCGCCGCAACCCCCAACGTGTTCAGACCCTTTTGGATATTTCAGGCAACGTCTTCCATCTCTCCTCAGCAACCTCCGACGACACGTTCAAACGCTTTGTAACACACAAACCGCCGCTATATCCCAGCCCTGTGACTGCTTCCTCCTTACTCTCTTTTTCGTTCCTCTGTAACAATTATACCTTGATTAGTAAGTGATTAAAGAACGTAGAATCCATAAGGAATCTTTAACCTAATGCAACGTAGTTGTTCAACGATTCTACGTTGAACAGGTATCTATAAAGCTTATTTTGACTTTCGGAGCCGATCGATTGGCCGCGTCGAATAATGTATACGCGGTGAAAAAAGTTATCGGGCGAGAGAAGTCTGGCGGGAATAATCGAGTGGCGTGTCAAGCAAGTACGTAAATAAAGGAAACGAGTAGAGTGAGAGAGGAGGGGGGGGGGGGTGGCGACGACAAGCTTGTATTTTCCGTGACTCGTCCATAGATGGTGTCTGTGGCTAGCCATGCTTGTACGTCGCGATACGTATATACGTATACTTATTTATCGCGTTCATTACGACGCGTATGCAGCTTCTCTCATTTCCGACGCTTCCACTGAAAGGCAACGTGCTAATTATTCATATTAATATTACTAATTAGCGCGCGCACCTTTTCTTTTATACACACTCTGCGCTACAATTTGTTATAAATCTCTCTCACCTCCCACCCCTCCCTTCCTTGTCCGCTTCTGCACTCTTTTATCTCCAAACAATGCGAATATTAAAAGTACAGCCCGGTTGACATGTACAAAAGAGAGGCAAGTAAGACAGAGAGGCAAACAGTAGACAATACGGTACGCGCAATGCAAGAACAATGTGTTAAGCTCTTTAATCGGGTTCGACTCTTTTTACGTTGCTCCAGGCATGAAAATATTATATATAGTCTCCGGTGGATTAAAAATCACGAAAACACAACGCTTGTATCCCGAATCGATTTATAATCGGACTATAATCTTTCGACAATCATATTCAAGCTAACGGCGAATTCTCATATTTATTTGTAGCATTGATCACTCGCTCGTCGAAGAGCTCGCTGTAGCGTTGTATTCCGCTGAATAGATTAGAGAGTAACACGCGGTGTCCAAGTGTGGTATAGTTAGAGCGTTCATAACGGAGGAAGATGGAAGTAAAATGGAGAATTGAAGATGCCTGGGCATAACTTACACGCGAGGCGAACAAGACTTCTGCCAGTATTGTGGTTAACCGAATTATTTTTTAACGAGCTAGCATTATGCCAAGCTACAATGCTGCGTTCCGCGGAAAAACCTGACAAATTCTCCACTCCGACTCTTTCTATTCGCTATCTCGCTCTTTGTTTCGTTGAACGCTTTTCAGTTGTACACACGGCGAGCTCTCCCCTGCGCGCCTGCTAGCAGCCCTACAGCACCGCAGTCGTTTGCCGGTAAATAGAGAGAAGCGAGAGGAACGTGACACTGACGCTTTGTCTTTTACTCGTTTCTCCGTCGAGGCAGGTGAAGCCGCAACAGACGTTCTACCTGGCCGTCTGCCTTCGCTTTATTCACGATAGCTGCATCTCTAGACACTCTTCAGTCTTGTCCAACGATTGCCCTATATATTTTCTTAATTTCAATTTTTAACCTTTCCTGTGAACTTTGGAAAATCTGACAAAAAGAAAGAAAATCTTGCAGGCTAACCGACCAAGTTGGCACAACGGTTTATCCATCGAAAGGTACGATTAAAAAAATAGCTGACAATCTTTCTTTACATAACCTACCTTTCTCGCCTATGATTTCGTTTCGCCGAGACGCGAGAGCTGGGAAATTCGTAGCTCCAAGAGAGGACAGGTACCAAGTGATTCAGCCAGCTAATGGTTAATTTCTTCAAGCGTACTACCAGCAAAGACGCAATTCTCTCTACGTGGTAAATTGATTCCGCGAACGTTTCAGGAAGATTCCTGCGACACTATTCGTGCTAAATATATTACTTTTCCACGCGACATCCGTCAAAGAGGATTGGTTAGTACGCGCATTTACCACATGTGCACTATCCCACGCGTTTCCTACTACCAACACGAAGCCCACTTTTCATCCCAATTACGCAATTCCGCATAATTCGTGCGGTTCTCGAAAGTCGCGCAACAGCAGCTACTTCACTGGTGTTTAGACTCGCTTCGTAGCATAGAGCGCGGGAATATCTACATAACGGGAAAGGGGATAAAGTCTGGAGAGAATGAGCGAGCCGAGAATCGTCGCTGTTAGTTACAAGCGAGTTAACACAGGCAATACTCACCGAGGAAGAAACGATTGGAAAAAGAATACCAACTTCTCTCCTCCTTCGCTTCTCCGATAGTTTCACTCACTTCTGTCTCGATCGCCATGTTTTCTTCTCTCTCCTCTCTTCCCTCTCCAACCGTACCCCCACCCCAGCCCACTCCACCAACCGCGCGCCACGCTTCTTCCAATCCAAGCTAGTTTGGAATTTGCATCCGAGGCAACCGAGGCAAACGGACCACCGGGAATCGCACCGAGATTCCCGATTAAGATTCTCCAACGAATATTCCTGCCCTTTGTTTCTCAGAAACGTGGCAATAACTCTCGGAAGCTACCATTCGATACCTGCTAATGCTTTTCCTCACGGCCGACAGACAGACGGAGAGAGAGGGTACCCGGGGTTTCGTACAATTCACGTTATTTCGTAGGAAAAAGTACGCGAAGCCATCGGACTGTTTACATCAGCTTCGGCCTCGATTGACCTAAACTAACCTAATCTGGTAAGCGGCGATTCTGTTTAAACCCGGGCGGCTTTTCTCGAGTACAGCGTACCGCGATACATACGGCACACTTGTGAGAAGCTTTTCGCAGAATTGGTAGAGTCGGAGATTGGTCGGCAACACAAATAAGTTTCGGTAGAGCACGAATTCTACAGAATTATTGACAAACTTTTACAACGTATATAAATTCATCGAACCATCCAAAATTTACTTAAATATTTCACCGGCTTTCTTGCAACTGTTGTGTTAATTAAATTCGGAAGATTGAAATGGTCGATGTCGGTTCTTCCTTTTTATCTTCGTACAATCAAAAGGATGAGATGAATTGGCAGATTGAAATTTCTATTGGATATTTTTGATTCGAGTATTTTCTGGCCTGGCCCGATGCGAGCGCGTTTAGACCTTAAAGTGTTCTATGTCGTCCTCGTGGGAAGCTGTTGGGTCGATAATACTAGCACGCTCGGAGAGCTCCTGAAGGGGAGCACTAGTGGGTGTACGACGATTACTAGTAGTGGTAGGAACACGCTGGTGATGGCGACCCTATCGACCGTATGGCAACGCGAAACGTCGTCACTAAACCATAAGATTTTCTCTACCCACAATCTTCTTTCACAACTTACAATGCTTACCAACTATCAAAAACTCATCAGGTTCCCGAACAATATATAAACCAGATAGAATACCGAAGGTCTCTTGGTAAAAATATCGCACACACTTTTAAATATACGCGTGAGATTAAAGATTACAAAAGATATGCCGAAACCTTAACGAAAACCTATCGGTCTAATCTAATGCATCCAGCTATATCGAACGTTGAATCTCGACAAGCACAGTCTTAATTGAAGCTTTCTTTTCTTTGATTGACAAAAAATAAAGAAGAAGCGAAAAATGTCGGAGCATGCTTGTGCAAAGCAAGAGCAATTTTCAAAGTGCTGAATTGGTTAGCGAGGCAAGGCTCTACAATCAATTAATCCTTGGTCGATTCGATCTTTGCGGCTCGATGAAATAAGATTTCCGAGCTGTGAAGAGAATTCCAATTGCGTACGCGCATGCGTAGCTACGCAAAATCGCCGCCGCAAGACGAGTTTTTGTCGTCCGATTGAAAAAGCAGTCATTACCTTAAGTTACTCGCCAAATGATTTTGTACTCTCCAGCAGTGTATATATATTGGTATAAGAAAAACGAGCGTTTAGCGCTGGACCGTTACTGTGTAGGGAATTTGTCTTTTGAAAAAGGAACAAGAATAGAAGGAGCGTGTGCTATCCCGATGTCCACAATGGGGAGCCGATTGATGTCTCAAACTTATTATTATTACCTTATTAATGAAAGAGTTTATATTGGGGGTAGATATAAAAATCTCCAGTCTCTTTTCACTGAATATGTGAACAACTCCGTGCCTTGTTCACGGCATTATTTGCATTCCTATCGTTTTATATTTATTTTTTACGAGCTTTCCTGATAACGCCCTCCCCTACCGTGCGATACCGAGTCGAGCAATAAAAAAACGTGTACTCGCATTGCAAAATTATGACGCTATAACGCCTGAAAAATTGCCTAAGAAAAAGAGGATGTGAAGAATATAATAGGGAGGAATGAAAAATATCGTTGCGATAGTTGAGTGTTACTCGTAAGGTCCTTAGCTTTGCTTTAGTGTGCGTGCGTGGGTTCGACATATTCGTATTGGTCCCGTATGTACGCGGCCTCTTTCCCCCCTCAAGGTTCGACGAATCGGACGAGCGGGACAGTTTATCGAGAAGCAACGGATGCTTGACAGCTCGGTGATGCATCGGTAGCAATCTGCATTGGCGTCACCACCAGATAAGCCTAAATAGACATATGTTACCTTTACCACCAAACGCAATTTTTACCGACTACGCATCACTCGCTTGTCACTGACAAATCGCCCTTCGCTTTAACTTAACGAATAACGAAGCGAGAGAATCATTAAAAAAACTTTAGCAATAATAAATCATGAGCTTTACTGAAACGTATATATATATAAACACGCTCCAATTGATTTCAAGCGTGACCACGCCAATCGAAAGAATTCTTTTCTCTCGTATAAATTCTCTCTATGACACAATTCCTCTAGGATAATAAAAACAATTACAACTAACTCGCGCGTATTAATTTACTTATCCTCGGATCTGTGTGGTGCGCGCGTGCATCCACCTTTACCTCGCCTAACCAAAGCGCAATATTTACACTCATCACTCGAGCAACCAGTGACAAATGACAATTCATTCTAACTTTAGGAAAAAGGGCAATGGAAAATCGTGACGAAGCTTTAGCAATGGGTCGTGAGATTTACAAAACACACAAACAAGTGAAAATTGATTAGCCGCGTGTCCACACAAATCAGAAGAATTGCTCGGATATCAATTGATTTTACCAGCACACACATAGACTACTTGATTTACCGCAGTTGGCCGTGTATAGCAATTGATATGGTCAATGTATACACCAACTGATTTGAAGAACTCGTTTGATTTTTAATCGAGCTGGTGGCCTTATCACGCGCTAATAATACGATAAATTATCTAAAAGCAAGTAAACCGATAAGAGAGCCGTGCGCTGCATACTTTTCAGATCATAGCGATATCTTCGAATGTTATGCTTGTTAGGCTCTCAGCTGTGCAAGGAGGTGCAAACTAGCGCGATAGTCGTGACCAACGCGCGAACGCAGATTCCTACCGATAACTTTGCCAATTCGTCTTGCCTGCGCCGTGGAAAGCGCTTCCCACGCGTTCCAACTCATTTACTCACACCAGCAGCTTTCCAACTCGCTAAATAATTGCATCTATTTTCAATATTGCTCCTCCAGATCTGACTTGGTAATAATTTGCACCTCTCTCTCTCTCTCTCCCTCTATCTTGCGCGCGCGCGTATTTATCATTTATTTATACTATTTATTATTCGGCGCTTCGCACTGTTTTTCTCACATCGCTTCTTTCGCGTTCCGTTGTAACCCTTAATTCCTAAGAATAATTATGTGACAACGAGCCAGTTAAGAAGCTTGTAAACACGTAGCGGCCTCGCTAGTTTATCTCCTCTACTTATCGTTAACAGATCTCATATCCTGGCCCATAAATCCGGGATCGTCTGGCCCTTAATTAAGGACACATGTGGTAGGCGACACCTTGGTCGAATCTCCACTCGTTTTCAGGTATATGTATATATATAAATATATATACTGCAGAGTAGAGTCACGGGATCTCTCGGAGAGGCTGGTACATTAACGAATCCCTATATACGCGATCGGATAGTAGCGTGTTGCTGCTGCCGTTGGAGCTTCTTTCCGATCCCTGTGTCCACCCTGGGTTCAAGGCCAGTCGTGCGTTGGCGACAGATCTCCGTAGATAAGCAGAGACCACGAGTCCCCATGCACTCACACCAACAAAACGCGAAAGGCCCTTTCTTACCTTTATATATGTACATATACACCACAACTGTACACCATCTCCAACTAGTTTATACGATTAAAACTCGGTTAAAACATTTTATACAATCGTCTTTTGTTCCAGGGCTCACGTTACACGAACAGGATCCTAATCACTGCTGATGCTTCCAAATTTTTACGCTACTGACTCGCTCAAAAATCCTGCTATATAACAGTATACGTATTATCACGATACTCACAACCGGTTTAACCTAAATTAATTATGAAAAATGATACGCTCGATTCCATTGAGTTACGGTTTATACTACATATAGTATATAATATTCATAAATTGCCTACCCAAAGAGAGACAGTCCCTTTATATATATTTGCCTTTGTAAAGCCTGGCTGCTATAAAAAATCTATAATTCAAACATTCTGGCCGATTTCTCCGTTTCGCCAGTCATCCTCGGTTTTCGGCTCGAGTAAAACGATGATTTACGGTCTCGGTGGCCTTTTCGACTCCTCCGGGATGGGAACTTCTCGTTCTCGCTGGAGAGATGCCGAACGGGGACCCTGCACACTCGGCTCAGGCATCTCTCTCTCTCTCTCTCGTGGAGAGAGCAGGTTTTCTCAAATGACCAGTAGGGTTGCCTGCCCGTGAAAAGTAAACAACTGACGTGGTAACGAGTCGCTCGCTCGTTCGTTCGTTCATCCAGCAGCAGCGCGTCATCTCCTCGGCAGTTGAGCACCCGTTACACCGGCTCGGCCCCCGCTTCACCTCGCTCGCCACGCCACTTGTAATACACAGGTAGCCTATTCACGGAAAACCAGGGACGAGTAAAAAACACGCGAGCCCTGATTCATCCTACGCTTATTTATCTTCCATTCGGATCAATTTCACCTGATTTTTACAGTTCTATAACAGTATTATTTTACAGATAGTACATTATTGTCTATTGTAAACTTGACATTTGACTTAGCAGACATGAAAAATCAGAAGTAAATTTAAAAAACCTGAACATTGCACACCTCACCTTACACTTATTCGTATTTATAAGTCCGCATGCGAATAAATTGAACGTAGTTTCAAAATCTAAATTTAATTCTTTCATCGACGTTGCTGAAGATTGCACAATTTCTTCGAGAGTGCTGTCTTTTGTGTAAAGTTGAGATCTGATTTAGCAAACATGGAAAAGCGGGGAGGAATTAAGAAAACACGAAGCTTGTTTCATCCTGCACTTACTTTGTATATTACACTACGTTATTCACGCGTTGCACGCGAATGAATTTCACCCAGTTTCAAAATGCAAACTTAATTGTTCCATATAGAAGCTGCCTCGTTGAGGATTGCGCAATTTCTTCAAGAGTGGTGGTGTCTCTTGTAAATTTGAGATCTGATTTAGCGAACATGGATCTGACAAGAGATACAGTCCATTAGAGGAAGGCGCGCGAGAGAGGCTGCACCAACTGCGCTGACTGATATATGGGACTAAGTTTGCGTACTGCGGGCCTGCCCAAAGCCGATAACAAGTAAATTATGGACAACGAAATTGTCTCTCGGGCATCAGTTAGAAGTGTCAAGCATATATCGTATACTGCCACCGTCGCCGCGTCGTCCTTGCAGGTTATGGAAACGCATCGATATCGATTTCGGCAATCCAATTAACAGAAACAGCAATTAATCCATAATTCATATTCTTAATTAATTAGTAGGATGGTTTGGAAACTTCGTTAAATAAATGATTCACGTGGAAAGCTCTGCTACTCGAGGGACAAAAATAAAGAGAGAAACGTTGAGTTTAATAAGTGACACGTAACTTTGCGGCATAAATGAATTTACATCGAGTCTTTGCAAAGTTTCCGGTTGAGCTTTGGGAAATGTAGCAAATTAACTTGTCAGGGGAGTGAAGGATTTAATCGACCAGCCTTTAATTAACGAAAATTTCTAGCTGCATAGTTCTGTGGTCTGTATATATATATTTAAAGTGTAGTAAATCATGTATTAGCTTGAAAATAATAGACAATGGACAAAAGGTTGGCGCTCCAACGGCAGCTGTGAATCGCAAGGACAAAGAGGCAGTTCACGGACAAATTCTGCCTCCTATGTGTATATATATAACACACGTTCACTTAGCGAGAACAGGATCCAGCCAGTGAGAAAACAAACACGAATTTGGCTTACGGCCGTGGATATTAACCGCGTGGCTTAAGTGGCTTCGGGTAATTGCGGGCTCAGCCTTTGCTACTGGAATAAAATCAGCTGGAGAAGCCAACTTATCCCTGCAACGTCTCGTAATACCTTGCAGCCAACTGTTGGCTGGATAGCTGATTGGTTCCAGCAGCTAAACGCTACATATACACGCTTGGAACGTCCGTACCATCATCTATTCGCTCCAGTTACTGAATTATCACCGAGTTATCCCTTCCTCCCTCTCTCTCCATTACAACATCCATGCACTTTTCTCACTTTGATAAAATCGCAAATTACAAATTCCAATTTTACTCGATTCAACATAACCTTTATCACACTTTTCAATTTTCAATGTTACACCAATGCATTTCTTCTTACTATAGAGAATTCATTCTAATATTCTTCAACCTTACCTGTCTCTTCCAACGTTCCGTTATTCCTCACAATTCTCCCAAATACCTATACAAGATTCTTCACAATTTGAGATCCATTAATATTCGAGATTCTCTCAGTTGAGCTGATAATGTAAAGAGCTAGTATAAAAGGTAGATTTGTACAATAAAAAGGAGTTTATATGCAGAATGGCTTAAATAAAAGTGTAAAAAATGGTCCAGCTAAAATAAGTAACAAGTGAAAGGATTCGGAGAGACCGCGCGAGAGAAAGAGAGTTTCTATTCTGGAGGTTGTTTCCTTCAGCTATATATATATATAGATAGGATAACAATGAATTATCTTTTTTTTATGGCTGGCTGGCAGCCTTCAGCGTTGCTAATCACTGATCGTAGGCTGGCCAATAAATTAGCTACGTCTAGAAAACAATAACTACCGTCGTTTGCCTGTCCGGCAAATAAAGTTCCAATGTTCTATTCTCTTTGTAGGCGGATAATGGGAATATCACGCACACACTGCACCATTCGCTTAAGTCGTTAATGTACTTAATGCATCTAATTATACGCATCGTAGTTGTTAGGAAAAAAAGGAGCGTTTACTATCGGCCCACCGCAGGAGAGAGAGAAGATTCGAATAAGTTATAGAGTTATTACGCGGTCGTGCATGAGGCAGCTTGCAAACGTATAAAGCGCACTTTATAATCGTATAAAGGCCTCGGGCACTCGCCAGGCGTGAATGCGTAGCGCCTAGGGGTGCTAATAAATAGTTCCGGTTATCGGTCCTTTCGCGAACTCCATTATCTCTCTTTCTCTCTTTTACTCCCGCTCACATTACCTTCCTGTTAAAACTCTCTACCGTTTCCTACCATCTCTCGCTGCCCCCCCCCCCCTCCCTCTCCCTCTTCCTACACACATCTTTACACCAACCACAAACACCGCATCTTTGTGCTAATAAACTTGTTCCAATCGCTTACTCGATGTATAGGAAAAAAAAACACCTTTGTAAAATAGAGCAAAACTGTTACATTGAACGTGAATTACATCTACGATTAAATACCACGAATTGCATTTTCGAGATTTACAAAAAATTGTTAATTTATATTTAGAAATCGCTCCGGTTGAAAGGAGCAAGCTTCAAATGTTCAGTCGCGATAGAACATTTATGAGATTACTGTAACGTGTCATTTATTCATGTTTGTAACATGAGAACGTAGGCTAACCGCTTGATAAACCAATCTCATTAGAGATCTTTAGTAACGTCCATGCGATAAATACGAGTCTTGGTGTATATATATATATATATATGTACACCCAGCTATTTCCCTCATTGTAACGCAATATACGAGAATCTTTAACGTTCTGACTAACACGAATGATTAAAATCAACATTTAATATCCATCCTTCTTATTAAAGAATTGTAATAAAATCCAGTATTTTATTTCTCACCGTTTCACCTTTACTTATATATCAGTGTACTATCATTTTTCTTCGCAATTTTTATTACGGAGAATAATTTACACTCAACAGCTATAGAGATTTTTTTTATACTTTGGATAGTGTAGTGCGTTGACCGGGATTTTTTGAGTAAGGTGTTGAAAGTCCAATAAGAATAAACGAGGAATTTGTAGAGATTTTTGTCACTGTTGTTGTATCACGGCTGAGGGTTTCGATTGCATCACATGGAATTTGTTGGTCGTTTAATAAATCCTCTTATGGTCTGGCGCGACCAGCCACTGGTATTAAATCGTACGTAGCGCGTAAATTATAATGCCTCTCGCCGATTGGTCTATACGCTCCATTAATCATGCTTCCATTTATCACGAGAGCTGAGCCGCTTTTCCTATCAATAAGAATCTCTCCAAGTGTAACCGCGCGCGCCACTGTCTATCGCTATATATATATATATATATATATAGAGGTGTGCACAGTGCGTTTTACCATTCCACGTGTTCACAGTCTGTAACAGGTCACCAGCACCTATACATTACAGCTTGGTCCATGCTGATTCGATTTAGCGAGCTGCGCCTTGATCGCAGCATCGATCTTCAATTCTTTAAGTGAATTCCCTTTTCTTGGATTTTCGATCAATCTATCGTGTCAATCAACAAAATACGAAGGGGAGTATTAGGGACTTGACACAAATATTGTAATTAATTTAAAGACATTAATATGAAGTCTAAAAAATTATAAAGGTGTGGCACTCAAGATGCCTCAGAACATATAGCTATGCAAAAAGACCCGTATCTCTTCAACTATAAGAGATATTCAATTTTTGCATATAGCCTTTGTGAAAGCAACTAACAAGAAGCTTCGAAAAGTTCCTATGCAAAAATTGAATATCTTTTTTATTTAAGCAGATATGGGCGTCTTTTTACATCTATGTCTAGGGCGTCTTTTTACATCTATGTCTAGGGCGTCTTAAGTGCCACACCCTTTATAGAAGTGACGTCATATATGAGAAGCTCTACGAAGAGTATCTTGCGTATACGTAGCTTTTAAATCCTTTCATGGCAAGTATACAGAATAAGATTTTCTACATTTCTGAGGTAAAAGTTCATATTATAACAAATTCCCACTTGGCCCCCCTTTCATATTTCCACTATTCGTTGCACTACTCAGCCTGCGTTATTGATTCGATTTAGCACACCATGTCTTGATCACGTGAAATTTTGCTGAAAGAAAATTCCTTTCATGAATGCTAGATCAGTTTATTAAATCATTGGAAATAATATATGAAAGAGAGAATTATTTAGGTTCAGAAACACATATTGGAGTTTATTATTGAATATTAATAAAACAGAAAATTATATAGAAGAGGCGTCATCCTTCAAAAGCCATATACAAAGAATGCGATTTCTTAAATCCTTTCTTTTCTTGAAACTATAGAATATAAAATTTCTAAGAGAAAATTTGATAAAATGAGCAATTTGCAGTCAGTCTCTCTCATATACTTCCATTATTTATTAATAATTCGATCAAGGTTCATTCGATTTAGCACGCCCATTGCAACCTTGATCACGTCTAATTTCGTTCAACAAATTCCCTATTCTTGGATATTCGATAAATCGTAACGTTTTAAAACTCAACCTCCATATAATACCGTTGTCTAATTTGCATTCATGGCTAATCCATAAAGTATGATTTACACGATATATGATAGATCGAATGGTACACAGGTTTCTCTAGAAAATTCTATTGAAGGATGCAGCAGAAATGCAACAGCAGAGAGGAGCGCAATGACTTCCAGTTCTCAATTCACGCGTAACGACTCTCCCAGCCTATTTCCGAAGGCCGTATAGGAAGTCGATGACACGTCATTGACGTCGCTCCTTAGTCTGAAGTATCGTCGATAAACCAGCCAACCAAGCTAGTCGATCCATATAGATCAGAAGAAACACGTTTTTCCTTAGAATAAAGCACGCGTGCCCTCATTCCTCGCTCTCACCACTGATCCTCGTATCCTGCACGATCTACAATATCTATCTATTCCTTAGAATTGTTCAAATGTCAGAGAGATCCAAGCTTTGGGCTACTGTTGGCTGCCTCGCAACAGGAGCACCAGTGATTCTCATCCACCAGATTTATTATTCCTTCTAGCTTGATAAGCGACCCTTTGTTGATTCAGTCCTGTCCACGGCAAGTGAAAGCTGTAAAATCGATTATCGAAGAGTAAATATCAAATATAATAAATCTGTCGAGCAGCATATGTAGCTCGCTTCGCTTCTTGATAAACAACTCTGACTCTATATACATTTTGATGTACTTTTTTTTTAAAAAAAGATTCAGATTTTCGCAGAATGAATTTGGACACGACAAATATGTTCGATTCTCGAAAATTAAATGTCAAATATAGTTAACCTTTATCGATCATCTATAAAATGGTTTCTCGATAAGTAAGACTAAGTGTATAGAAAACCTGGCGCAACATTTGTAAGAAAATTCAGATTTTGTCATAATCACTGCTGCCATAAAAATAATGAATTCTCCAAGACCGTAAAATTTATAAATTAAGTTTCTTGTAGAATTTGGGTAAAAACTGGAAACCCCGAGAGGATCATTCGTCAAGAGATAGATATCTTGTCAAGGTAGATCCCTATCGTTACAAGGGTGTAACGAGACTTTCGCTGGTGCATATTTCTATGAATAATATATCATAGAAGGAAGTGACAGCTCTCGACGCAGTGGACATTCTTGCAGTAACATCCAGAAACCAAGCAACGACATTTCCATCCAACAACATGGACATGTATTGTACCTACTACATGATATATACATATATATCTATATGACATTGTCAACTATTCGTGAGAAGTGTCAGTCTTCTGGATCCACAGCGCTCAGTAATAATATACAAGCGCTGAAAATATTGCATCAGCCATGTAAACTAAGCAGTATAATTAAAATCGCACGTCAGCTTTGAGCATGCAAATTTATTCATCGTATAACCCCTATCGCTACATCCACGTAATTCCCCTTCGTGTAAATATACCATTAGCTAGGAATAAACAGCATTTTTGAACATCGACGTACACTAAGACCTATCCGACTATTTTTTTTATAATCTTGATTTTGTCAAGTAATTTCAGTAAGCTCAATTCCACAGAGATAATTATTCGTGTTGATTTAAAATTACGATGGACGGTGGTAGGTTTGGACTGATTTGTGGATTACACTCGAAAGGGAGAGAGAAGTACATTGAAAGAGTATCCGTACACACCATGACATGCCTCGTTTGTCAAAGGGGGTTGCAGATTTTAAAAACCTCAATTCGACGAAAATTTAGGAGGTCAAATTTCATAAAAAATATTCCAGTATTTTCCTCACTGGGATGAATGTTTAATTTTGCAACTCTTACTCAACGCGATTGCACAGAGATAATTATTTGTCTCAATTTAAAAGGAGAACGCGCGCGGGTATATATAGTAGGAGTGTAGAATTGATTTTCGAATTCGAAGGTGAAGCCACAGGTATTTCCTGAGTAATATTACGAGGAAGGATGAGCGAGACCTCCCGGGGTAGGGTATAATTTATGCGAAAACATCAACGCGTCACTGAGCAAGGATATCTGCTTGACGAATAAAATTTATACTCCTCTCTTCGTTTTCTTCAAAAATGACTCGACGTTGCTAGACTTTCTCGCGAAAACTTGTGGCCTTTCTGACCAATCCATCATATTCTTCGTGTCTACACGCGAGATATTCTGAAATCCAGCACGTCATACCTCTCGTATATTTCCATCATGCATCTCTACCGGAAGTCTACGTCGCTTTAAACTGCAAGGATCGCACGAGCAACAGTTAATAACGCAACGTCCGTTATTAATACTAATTACCAATTATCCGAAAATGCATCGGAAAATCAACCCATGATTTGCACTTTATTAGAAGCTCTTTATGCTATACATTCATAAAATAAATTAACTCTTATGTTTAAAATAATCTCATGTTTACACTTTAGCAAGCTTCATTTCCTGCTAATAATCGACTTTGTGAGAAAATTTTTTATCCAAACTCTCATAAAACTATAAATAAATGTTTTCGTTTAAAGAATCTAATGACGGAATCCGATATAGGTATTTTCACTTTATTTAATCAAGAAAAAGAACTGTTTTTGCTAATTCAAGGTAAGGGTGATTTTTGTAATTTAGCAATTAGTTCACAGAAGACAACACTATATATATGAATACAGTTTACAGTAATAAAGTCGTTAGAAGAAAGTAGTATCGCAATTACTGTCAGCAAACGGCTTGCTAATAAATGGCGTTACGAGTTGGTAATGTAGGCTGACAGTGTTATTTTCAATTCTCAGCTCGATTATCCATCGACAGCAATAAGAGATTCTTTCGAAGATGTTACACACGTGCCAGAAGGATTTCTATACACGAGGGAGCGAGATTTTTCTAGTTGGCAAACGCGACGATGAATTCGTGATTAACGTCGGTAGGCGGAATTTTGATATAAAAGCCAGCACACTGATCGTTGTAGGTTTGCCAGTTAACGAGGGAGTACGGCGTGTGTTGCGACCTTATCCATACCTCGACATAAATCTCTTTGCCGCTTTGATTTATGCACCTTTGGCACTGCACCGTTGCAAAGGAACCTTCAGATTTCTTTACGCGTCTCACACCGTCTTACGTGTTTGCGCTTTTACGAGCTTAGCACGGATACTCGCGGGCTTAACAGCTCTTGTCATGGAAAAATCCACCTAAGATACTATAAGCTACCTCGCACTAAAACCTAAAGCAGTTAGCTAGATGTCAAAGGCCTTTAATTTAACTTGTTACATATGTTTATATATATATATAGATCGTCTCACAAATGACTTAAAAAATATACTACTATTTTTTTTTCTTTGCATATCCCTCATGAATTGGAAGCGAGTTTGATAAGAATTTGCAATAATTCTACAAAAGTCTAGCACTATTACGAGCCATACTTGTAATTAACACGGTGAAACTTTTTCTACCCTCGCAAATGCTGCGTTTGGTTTCCTTCGCATCGAGAACGAGCGTGGAACATTAGTCAATCAACGTCCAGGGAGAAGAGTAGCCGGTATTTTAGTCTGCGTTAACCGATGTACTTTTTTTCTTCTTCTCCACGCTCTTTGCCGTTTTCATCAAGCCCGTTGACGAGAGACTCGCTCCTATACTACAGCTCTTACAACTTACGCTTGTTTTACTCTCGAGTGGTACTGTAAACGCGTATTTTCTCCGCAAGCATCCAACTTTGCACGATAAATCGCAGAGACATTATACTTCTCTTGGTTAATATAAATGTAACAACGAAAGGATTCACCGAGGAATGGTGGACAAAAAAAATAAAGAAACGATATTTATGGAAGGATGCTTGCGAGAAGAATGATAAATCGTCGAACACGAGTATACTCATACGTGGCAAGTTTAATTTTATTAATCGCTCATGCTTCGAGTTATTCTCCAAGTCTGAAATTACTTGGAGCGTTTAATTAAGATGGGAGGTTAAGAGGAAATAGAAATTAGGTGGGGGAGGGGGGATGAAGAAGCCGAAGAAGAAGAAGAGGAGCAAGGACGAGGAAAGGAGGTGGAAGTAAAAAAAGGGGGCAGGATTTACATACAAGAGGAGTATATCATAAGGCAAACAACGCTGGCAGCAGTCAGCGTATTCCTGGCAAGGGGCGAGGCCTTAAAACTGATTCATTGCCAAGAGTGAGACCCTCTCTTTTTTCGACGAGTCTTTGCGGACCCTACTGTGCCACCCCCTCTTGCTTCACCATCGCAACTCCCTCCCTTCCGTCTCTTCACGAACAAGCTTCCATGCCGAGCCAAAAAAAGGGCCTGCGAGAAATTTCACCCTAATGGGAAGTTATTGCGAAAGTATCTATACGCGCTGGATGTTCTTCGTTTGTCGGAGGGAGCTAAAGATTTTAAGCCTAAATGCGACCAAAATAAGAGGTTACTCTTATTTTCATAAAACTCTCCAGACCAATGTAGCGAATACGAACCACTCGAGTGCTTATATTGCTCCACTAGCCGATACTCTTTCATACCTAATTAATCAATCTCGGCTGAAATAAGAATTTATGCGATAAAAGCAACGAGATAATGCAATATACTTAAAAATGATATTGCTGGAATATTTCATATCTGGCTCGCCTCTAAATGGATAAAAATCATTAAATATCCTAGCAGCGTGTATAAAGTAAAGGATATACTCCAGTTTTTTACTCACGTGAAAAATTACAGTACGGCTCGTATTCGCGAGTCATATAATATTATTACTCTTACATGTACACATATTGTTAATTTTGCTATTTTACTACTTGACGAAAGACAGACACTCCACAGGGTCTACTGATAAGCTAAAATTCGTATTACCGCAGTTTATAGCCGGATACGTTATAGGACTTTATCGCGAAAAATTAGCAAATTCTGCGGCTCGTTTGATTAATGTATAGCATTAACTCGACTGGGTATTTTTAAATTATTTCATGAATAATTATACTAATTGTGGGAAGACATTAGCAACGTGGCGTATGAAGCTTGTTTCATGCAGCTAATAAGGGGAGGTTTCTTAAGTGGATGCAACGATACTTTTAAGAATATAGGCATATAGGAATGCATTATACACCTTGCTCGTTGTTAATACGCCAGCAGTCGTGTTTCGTAAGTTTAACTTCAACAAATCGTTTGTTTCACGAGTGGGTGGATTGAGAGGCGAGCGACGTAGTCTGAAAACTCGTTTTGCGCCACGCGTTTAAAGATTTTTATCGAGGCATAGAGTACGTGCAGCGTCGTTTCAGTCTTGTCGGAAGACCAGCAAGCTCTGCATTAAATTGCAAGCAAACGAGGTGGCGAGCACCGGAATCCGATTAGAAACTCGAATGCCGTCGCATCCGCGCTTGAAACGCGCAGTAAACTCTGATTATAATAATTTCTTGATATCTGTAAAATCGAGACAAAAATTCTTTCGGTCATTTATATATGGCTAGCTGGCGCTGTAAATATATAGATATGGGACTTGCTTTTATCGGTAAGTGTTTCACGCTTCGTTTTCATTACGAAACGTACCAATAGGCTATTTACGCGAATCGCGACTCGTTGTCTGGTCGACTTGGACCTTAATCTATTCATCTGTTGAAAGGAATCGCTCTTTCGACCACAAAATTTCACTCGAGTTTGTAATATTCATAAAAATAATAATAATGCATACTTGTATTCCTGGAAATTCTACTGCTTCGTGAATCTCTCCTCTCGAACGAATCGCTCTCGGATTATAACTGTAACTTTAATAATTTAATCTCCAGTGCAATTGCAATTGTTCCCATAGTTGATTTTTATTCGGAGAAATACTTTAATCAAGTATTTAAACAAATCACCACTCGATATTAAACAAAGTGTAATGTAATTACAATTACAAGAACTGTTTTAATACTCTATAATTTAAACTCAAGAAACAAAAAATTTAACTTTACTTATCATTTTTATTCAAATATACATTTAAATCGCATAGTTTATATCTGATTTTCTCCTTGTTATTGCAGTTTTACGCATTACACGTACAGCAATTGAAAACTTCTTATAATTATAACTACAATAACATTGTGTTCAATATAGTTTTATGCAATGTTTAATTCATCAGAAAAAAAAATATTCCGTTCGATTAAAAATAAATTTATGTTTATTCAAGATGACACTATATATTTTAGCTATACGTATATAAATAAAAGAGTGCTATTTTAGATTCAGAGGACACTAAAGTAAGGAATGTTATAGTTTTAAATTTCTTCATATAGAAATCGTTTTAAGATTCTCAACTAAATCAATGCTAATCGTATGGCTAAAAAATGCAGTATCGCTGCAACTCCTGTTAACTTTTCTTTCCGAGAAAATCCCTTGATCAAGTACTGCAACAAATTGCGGTCAGGTTTGCCCGAGGCCTCTTGCTTGTATATATTTCGTATCGCGTCGAGTATCATTGCAGTCGCCGCTAAATTGTCTTTCGAGGAAATACCTTGATCAAGTATTGCAACAAATCACGACTCGTTTTGCACCGGGCGTGTTGTATATTTCGTGCATTGTATCTAAATGGCAATACAAGAGTGGTCGTGCTAGCTCCGCAAGGGAGATCCAACGGCGAGTCACGTTTCTCAGTTTTTTTTCTCTCTTCCAGTACTTGGAGACACGAAAAGTCGAGCATTTGCTCGACGACAAAAGCCGGGTTAACAGATCGTTCACTCAATATCGCGCGTTGATTCAAAGAAAAAAGAAATAGTCGTGAAGAAGAGTCGGTCGACACACTGGCATTGCGACTGGGCGCTCTCTGCAGTACGTATATATATATAGGTATAGAAGAAGGGGGTGCGCGCTCGTGCAGAGATCTCTATAGAGAGCTGTGCGTGAGTGGGGGAGGGGATCAGCGTGCATGAGTCACGTATTTCCGTGCAGCGACGAAAGGTACAAGGGATACCTGTATATGCGATGAACCCTGTCAACCCTCGTTAATAACTCGCCTTATCGCGCGAGAGATCGATTCAACTCAGACTTTGCTCGTTACGCGACTCGACGGCCATGAATATTGCATCGGTTTTCCCCACTGTGATGACCTTTTCTCCTATTTCAATGAGCTCCTGGATGAGCATTTGTTTGTCTCGACCGATAACCTCTCTTTCCAACTTATTTTCGTTAATCGTTTCTATGGATACAATATATGTATGTATGTGTGTGTCATTCAGCAGAGTTATATCGACCCCTGGTATCGGTAAAAATAGGATTTTCCGAACGGAAATAGCAGAAAGTTTTAAGACCAATTAGGCCGGTCTTCCGTTTGCACGCATCCCTGCAGTGTAATCCTTCCTTGCCTCTCGTTTGATGGACAGGATACGTCTGTCTCTTCCTGGTCCTTACGAAACGTCGAGTAATAATCGCCGAGCCACACACGTAGCACACTATAGTCTCCTCTACATTTACGCATATATATTCGTGTATACGGGAATGCAATTTATAAATAGCCGGGCACCAGAGCCTTAGCAGTTAACAAACGCTAAAACTAACACGGCCTCCTACAATAACATTTCGCTCCGGTCACGTGCTTTCTGCGGCTCGACTATTATAAGATGCACGACTGCCACATTCCCTCGGCTATCTTCCACCACTACCTCTTACCCTTTAAAACCCCCTCCCCTCTCGTATCCCGTTGCCTATCGCACCATAGGATCCCAGCCGCGGAATGGCATAGCCAGCCACCATGGTGCGTGCCAATCGGGCCGATGTTTCTTCATGCATACGCCGGAATCTCGCTACGATCTACGCCCAAGCTTTGATTTATATGCGCGCACTGCCCAGTCTTCTGGCTCGCCCTTGTGTTCCTTAAGGTCAGCGAGAGTCGCATCTCTCATCGGCATCTTAATAGCACCGAAGCCCAAAAGCCCTCTCGTGTTCAACCATCAATTCGGTTACGCGGTCGCTCTACCTAGGTATTATATAAATATACACATGATAATCCAACGCTTTCCAAGAAAACGAGGAGCCACCAGACGCGAGACTTTTTAATTGCCATCGTAAAAAATTAGTTGGGAGTTTTATGCCAATACAATCAGCGTTCTCCTTCCTGGAATCATTTCGACTCGCCGATATAATGACACAGATTGATGATAGTATTCAAATAGAATGTGTATAAAACTGAAATTTTAATTGGAATCATTTTCGATTGACATTTAAAGAGACGTTTGGTTGTTTTTTTTGCAGGCCGGAGTGATGGTGGCACGAGCATGAACAGAGGGTCCTTGACGATGGGGCCAATTCGACTGACGACACTCTATCCAAATCGTGGAGCGATGACGTCATCGATGCTGCTGCTGCTGCTGACAGCGACGTTGAACGCCGCGCGACCGGACTCGGCTGTGAACGCTGGTAGCAATGTGGGATCGGTTATAGCCGGAGGAGGGTCATCGGTGCCCTCCTCGGTGTCCTCCTCATCGTCCTCCTCCTCCTCCTCCTCCTCCTCGTCGTCGTCGTCGTCGTCGTCGTCGTCGTCGGCGGCTGGCATCGGAGTGGCGTCGAGTGGCTCCGGATCGAGTGGTATGCCAAGTGGAGGGATAATCGGGAGCGCAAACGGAGGCGGACATTCCATAAGCGGCGGAAGCGGAAGTTCCAGCAACGGGAACCCCAATGGACGCTGCGAGGAGATCACGATTCCAATGTGCAGGGGCATAGGCTACAACCTGACAGCGATGCCGAACGACTTGAACCACGACACTCAAGAGGAAGCTGGCCTGGAGGTCCACCAATTCTGGCCGCTCGTCGAGATCAAGTGTTCGCCGGACCTCAAGTTCTTCCTCTGCTCGATGTACACGCCAATTTGTCTGCCGGAGTACACGAAGCCACTGCCGGCATGCAGAAGCGTCTGCGAGAGAGCGAGGGCGGGCTGCGCACCGCTGATGCAGCAATACGGCTTCTCTTGGCCCGAGAGAATGGCTTGCGAGAGGCTACCGAACAAGGGCGAGGACCCGGAGAACCTCTGCATGGACCAGGACAACGAGGGCGCCGGTAGTTCCGGGGCGGGATCCGGCGGTAGCGGCGGTGGGGCCGCCAGCAGCGCCCCCGTGCCAGCCGCGGCTCCCCCGAGACCCACCAGACCGTCCAAGGGCACGCAGCCGCAGCGTTGTAAACCTGGCAAGAATCAAAAAAACTGTCAGCATCCTCCAGGAGAAAGGGCGAGGGAGTGCATGTGCAGATGCAGGGCGCCTCTCGTGCTCCTGGGGGTGGCGGCTGGCTCTGGGCCGATAAGCAGCGCAAGCGGGGTAGTCATGGGGGCTGGCCTCGCAGGCATGGCAAGCATAAGTGGGGCAATCCCGGCTCAAGCAGCCCCGGGCATCGCGCGAAACAATATCCAAGCGATTGCTGGGATCCCGGACTGCGCCCTGCCCTGCCACGGGGCCTTCCTAACTCCGGAGGAACGAGAGTTCGCGGACGTCTGGCTGGTCCTCTGGAGCGGCCTCTGCGCCGTAAGCACCTTCATCACCGTCGTCACCTTCCTCATCGACACACAGCGCTTCAAATATCCTGAGAGACCGATAGTCTTCTTGTCAGCGTGCTACTTCGTCGTGTCGCTGGGCTACCTGGCAAGAAGCGGTTTGGGCCACGAGAAGATCGCCTGCGACGGACCGATACTGAGGTCGGGTCCCCAGGGCCCCGGAGTCTGCATGACGGTCTTCCTCATGATCTATTTCTTCGGAATGGCTTCGTCCGTATGGTGGGTCATCCTGGCGTTCACGTGGTTCCTCGCGGCTGGACTAAAATGGGGCAACGAGGCTATCGCCTCCTACTCGATGTACTTCCATCTGGCCGCGTGGGTCGCCCCGACGGTCCAGACGGTCTGGGCCCTGCTGGCCGGAGGAGTGGCCGGCGATCCCATAGCGGGAGTCTGCACCGTCGCCCCGGAGGGCATAAGGAGCTTCATACTGGCTCCGTTGTTCGTCTATCTTCTTCTGGGAACGAGCTTTCTGCTAGCTGGATTCGTCAGCCTCTTCAGGATCCGATCGGTGATAAAGCGTCAGCCGGGGGCGAAAGCCGACAAGCTCGAGAAGCTCATGATACGAATCGGCGTGTTCAGCGTTCTGTACACGGTACCAGCGAGCGCCGTACTGGCGTGTCACATATACGAGTCGACCCTGAGGGACGAGTGGCTGTCCTCCCTGGCCTGTCCATGCCAGCCGCGAGCGAAGCCACTCTACTCGGTGCTGATGCTCAAGTACTTCATGGCACTGGCGGTGGGTATAACCTCGGGCGTTTGGATCTGGAGCGGGAAAACGCTGGACTCCTGGAGACGATTCTGGCGACGGATGTTCGGGGGCGGAAGCGGAGGCCACGGGGGAGCTGCCGGAATGGGGGGAGGAGGCATGGTGGCCGGAATGAGCGCGGGATTGGGCAGCGCCAGCATCAAGGGGGTGGTGGGACGCGTGGGGATGCCCTATCCATCGGCACCGGGTCCTGGTAGCGCCTTGCTGCCCCCCGGCAGCGTCGCCAGCGCCTCCCAGCACCATCTTCACCATCACGTGCTCAAACAACCGCCACTGTCACACGTATGACGTCACCAGTCGGCGGGAGGCGACATGAGCACCGCCGGTTGCGAGCAATCCTTGCAGCAGCAGCAAGAGAGGCCCTCAGCTCTGAGCAACTACGGACCCATTTAGCCCTTCGCCCCGGCCTCGCGTAGGCACACGCCGCACACGGCACCGCACACACCCCACTCGGCGGCCACCATCTACTCGCGAAGGTCTCTCGCGTCCACCACGGGGCCGCTCACGCCGGCTCACGCTCTCGCTCCGTCTTACACGCAAGCCACGGAAGTCTGAGAGATGAGCCTCCTTCGGAACGGTTAGGAGCTGCTGCCACGGATCGCACCGATTCGAACCGCTCATTCCCAATTCGCTGCTGCACCTGCCTCTTGGATTTACCCAATATACGTATATAGTATATATATATATATATAAATATATATGTAGTATATGCTAGAGCTCGTACGTCTCTTGTACGTGAAGAGAATGGCTGGAGAGGCCTCGAAGGAGCTGGGAGATCACTGTCTCTACGAATTTTCCAGAAGCTCCTATCGCTGCAAGCAACGGAAACGTATAGTGTCGCAAATTTATCGATGCTCTAACAGACTAATCCTTTTCTTCACGATCATCGATCAATCATAGTCGCGTACGACCAACACGTGCAATATACATATTATTATATATTATTATGCTAATCTTACAAATCTACTTATTGGTAGATTTTCGTACGCCGAAATAACAAGGGATGCTCGTTCGAGGCTCTTCGGTTTTCTGAAATTGTATAATTTGGGGTGTCAATGGTGATGAATGTGACGAGTGTACGAATGCTCGACGAATAACGAGTGCATGTATGATACTTTCCTTTAATATTTGTAACTCCTTCGTATAATTATTATACTTGTCTTTATCGAGCGCTCGTAAAGTTCGCCTATCCGTCTAACGCGTCTCGTCTCGTATATTTATCTAATTAAGTCACATAAGAATAGGTGAACAAAGCCACACACCCGCACACACACATACACATATTAATAACGTAGAAGGTTCTATTTCGACACTATAGTCCACTCGGGCGCTGATTAAAATTTTCTACCGCGCATCGCTGTACGCGTGTAATATGCAGCAAGCTTGTACGATATATAGCTCTTCTTCGAGACTTATTGAAAGTTATAAAAGCAAGAGTGGACTATCGTCTCGATGAATATCACACCCGAGGAAAATGTATAAAATTATTGTCAAAATAAAACGAGACACAAAACTACTGTAAATATTATCATATAATTTTAGGCTAGATCATACGCTGTAAATAATTAACGATCATCAAAGCTAGTATCGATCGACATCGACGCTGTAGATTATAGATTTATATATAAAATAAAGAGTGTTCGCGATCGTGGCAGGAGGGCCGCGATCCTCCGGTTCAGCATTGCAAATTCATGCCTTGGAACTTGATAATTCCGTCTCTGACCAAGCGTATTAGAATTGAGAGATTCTTTTCGACTGTCGCGTATCAACTTTTATTCAAGTACAAGCGTTAATATAATAATTGGGCATCGATCAAACTCGAAAGATTTTTCAAGGAGCCGCTAGTCTTGCCACGGACGAAAATACGTATTACTTGACGCGAGCGTGATCGAGTCGCGCGCAATAAATGTTTTATATAGGAAAGAAGCATGAGGGACTCGCGCCTTCGAATCTTTAGATACGACAAATTATCCCTTATCATTCTTTCCATATACTGTAATGCATAGACGCAGAAACTTATATACGTAATTACATACTTGAAGTAGAAGCCGAAAGGGGCTGTTGTTGTACACCCTTCGATCGCGCTATAATCTGTCATTCGCGTTGAGCTTCGAGAGGAGCTAAGTCTAGCACACATACGTACACGCATATACATACATGAATTTACATGTTTAGAAAAGAAAAATGAGTTGGATGTAACCCGAGTATGTAGCACGCTGTCGCGTCTCCTATCTAAGTCCACACAATTTAGAGTAGCTGCTAAACGTCGCGGTACCGAATACACGATAAATTACCAAGTACATATATATATATATATATATATATATATATGTACGTGTGAGTAAATGACGAATACATGAATATAGTATACATATAAATCTAGATGTACCTACGTATTATAAAATACGTTCTAGCTGAAGCCTGCTCGACTGCTGCACAAGGGTCGAGCGCGGTTCGGCCAGGATCTCGATATATTTCGCATTTTTTTTTTTTTTTTTTGTTCTAATCATTGGTGTGTCAAGGATGAAGGAACTGATTGCGAACAGCACGTTTTTCGGTTGGTAGCCTAATTGGAAAGCACTTTCAGTGGATCGCGTGATTGAAAATTATGGCCTGTCACTTGCACCATCGGCAGCAAACTCGGATTACGTATGTGAAAACTATTATTAATGCCGAGGAGCAGTGTCATCCGCTGCATGAATGAAAAGCGCGATCGTCACGAAGTTCGACTTAAAGATAGAGACCAAGCCGAAGAGATGCGGGGAAAAGAGGACGAAGAAAAGAAAGGACTGAAAACGAAAACTGCCTCAAGCAAACTTAAAACGTTGCCGTCGCGTTTTTCGACGGAATTTCTGCCAAACGAAACATACACGTGTATGATGTTTTAAAGTAGTGAGAGTAAAGAATCTTAGTGTTACATATCACGCCAAGCCGTAATTGCAAGAAACGGACTGTAATCTCGCGGTAATGAGACAAACGAGCAAAGACAGAAATTTAAAACTGATCAAATCAAAGCCCCTGTATAAATATTGTAATCCTGAGCGAAGAATCATTGTATATGCTCGGCGTAGTAAAACAAACATGGGGGAGATATTTGTAACGTCTATTTGTAAGCCACTTTTGTCACGAGGATTGTCAATAAAAGAAAGGAAAATAATATATGTAACGAGTGTATTTCGAAATTTTGTCGTTGTCGTCGTTATTGTTTATAGTAGTTGTCATTATACAGTAGAGTTACATCGCCAAATATCAAAATATATTCTGCTGGAGACCATCGGGAAAGCTTCACTGCCTTCATTTTATTTTCAATTTTTCGCACAACTTCCACATTTAGCTTTTTCGTTCATTCTTACGGCTTCTACTACTGTAGGTACTACTCCCCAACACGCCATGATCTGGTTCGCGTAACCAATTTGTACCATTTTTACGTTGCCATAGCATTAACGAGTAAAACCGTCGTCAATCACATAATATTATAAATATAAATATAAATATTATATATATATATATCTTAAAGTATATATATATATATATAAAGAGAGAGAGAGAGAAAGAGAGATATCGAAATCAAAATTGTATACGATTTTTAATACATTTTATTATTATTTAATTTCGTTGTTCTTATTTTATACCCATTTCCCTATCCTAGTAAAATTTGTAATCCATAATTGCGTAAGCATCCTAATCAACGTATACGGAGAAAATATTAAAGTAAATTTACTGCAATGTGTGCCCTCAGTTGTTCTGTCATATCTTTTCATTTCCAGGAAAGATGATTGATTTTCAGATGCATTTACTTCAGTGATCGCACAGTGACTTTAGGTAGATCTAATTTCAATCTTTTTTCCTAGGAACGGAGGCAATACAATTGAAGTTACACTACAAAACTTACCTTAGTATTTTCTCTGTGTATATTGTCATTTATTATATTGATTCTAATTCAATTTCTGGTCCTGTGAATCGATATCGGTTGATTTATCGATAAACTTATCTGTTTGGTAATGCTTCGTATCGAACATATACGATTTAGTACAATTTGTAATCCATGTCGATCAAATAAATTTTACCAATAAATAGAAAAAACCGAACTTAAAGAAAAGGCAATACCTAGATATAATAGTCTGTAGAAAATTAGCGACGAATTTAACCCAAAGACAAGAATCTTTCATTCGTTCATTCGTTAAACGAGACAGACTATTAAGATAATTTCTTCGCAATTTCTGACGACCATATAAACCAACGAACAAAGCAAAGCCGTTCCAGCCAATTACGGTGAAAAAAAAATATTTCTTAAGAAATAAAATGTTTTATAGATTTATGTATATGAATAAATAAATATACTCGCTATTTTAGAGATTCGATATGATTATTTGAAAGAAGGAATGTTCAGTATTGGAGTAAAGTTCGATGAAACATTATTATTGCTAGAAATCAATATCTAAGAGAAATGTATATGAAAAGGGGCTGATATTATTTATAGACTGTGTTGAAAACAGAAAATATCAGCAATGAGGTCAAGCGGAATGACTTGGCTTGGTTGACAGTCGTGCATCGCTTGCGTTAGGGTTTTCCATAATGAGACTAGGGAAAAGTAATTTAGGAAGGAAGGAGCGACAGATATTGCCTTATGTTTGTCAAAGAAACTATGGCTGGAATTTCATGGCTTTAAAAATCTCTTACTCTCGCATATTGTCACGAAACTTTTCTCTCTCAGTCTGCAGTTGAAATAGCCTAACCTTACCCTTCAGCAATTCTCGACATTCCCGGCCATTTAACATTGTCCGGGAGCTCATTCGCGATAGCTGTGAGATTCGTATTAATTAATCTAGCATTTTCTTGGAAAGAATGGCGCCGTTCAATAAAGCTTTATCATTATGAACTGGAGACTCGGACTCTTATCTAATATCAACAGCTCGTTACTTTTACATGTGCACCGAAGTGATTAGTCTTTATAGTCTATATATTAAATACGTGGGCAATCCTCAGCTTGCGGTCAGAGGTCAACCGAAGGGAGACGTAATGAATCGCTTTTGCTCTCTGAGAAATCAATCGGTAGCTAAACAATCATCTAAAAAGCTATAAAAGCGATTGCGTGCGTTGATAACTGGTATAAATTGAATATACTCCGCGCGCGTTTGTTTCATTTGTTCTCGATTGACTCTCGGGGTCATAAGGTAAGCACGTGACCTATATATTTAAAAATAATTCTCTAACGTTCTGACATATATATATAATTATAAAAATAAAAATGCACACATAATGCAGTATTATTATTTCACACATAAAAATATGTGAAGATGATAATAAACTGCAAGCACATAAAAGGCCCAGTCGCATTTACGTCTATAAGTGGTAAATCTAATATTGAACCAGCAATTTGCGTTTTACCTTAGAAAGCTTCTGCGGTCAGTGTCGAGCGCTACGCAGCAAGAAGCAATTTCGAGAGTCACTACCGCATCTTGTCATACGCTGGGATCCATGCATAATACAGCCACGCAAGCAAGAAAGGGCATTCGCTGGGTCTCAATGCCATTCAAATTAGATTTCCTTGTACCGTTAATCTCTCTCTCTCTCTCTCTCTCTCTCTCTCTCTCTCTCGTAGTGGTAACAGCTGCATGAGGTAAACCACGCTCGAACGTTAATTATTTACGTCCTCGCAGTATATATACACTATAACACACGTGCACATCCAGCGGGTTAAACGAACTGGCACACGAATATGAAAAGCCGTGCCATATCGCACAAAGTATACTATATATTATATATATATATATATACCATTGATAAGAATCTCTGGTTTTTATAAAGCACATATTTTATTAGATCTGATTTGCGGTGCGTCGTAACTTGATATACCGACCCGGTGAAATTTGGGACGTAGGACGGAAGAAGGTAGATCCTCTAAATGGTAAGCTACGCGAGCAAGATCGTAAAGCACGCTGGTCCTCGTGTGTCGTAAACGTCGCAGGGTATAGGTACATACAGGACTTTTATTATAAGCGAGCTAGTCTCCATATAGTTAAAACGAGTGAAATATTGATTTCCATTGGTAAGCGATAAAATATGTGCATGCTTCCAAGGAATAATTAATCAGATGATGGTGCGAGCAGAGTGAATTGCTAGATATATGGCATATGGAGAAAAGGTGGCGTATAACGGTGGAGCGATGCAGCTCGGAGGAAATATAAAGGCCGCGAGGGATGTAAAAAATTTTAAATAGAAAACGCTCGAGTCATGTCGACATGGAATCGGGCTTATTCGATCCCACATCACTCGGTCCTGGAATAATAGCGAAGCCAGTCGTAAAGCAGCGCGCGTTAAAACAATATTTTTCTAAGGGCGCCTGCCTGCGTTCACCCCGTGTACAGTTCTATACGAACGAACCTCGCGCGATAGCCTCGCTTTTATGATATCCTTGCTTCCCGCTTGATGAGTCGCAGCCCTCAGATTGTATCTTCGGCATTCGCGATTATGACCGATTGACGTGACTGATGAAAAATATCTATTTATAAATTCCTACGTCGTACACACACGTCGCGCTTAACCGTTTCTATATATCGCGTATACATATATATATATATATATATATATATATATATATTTAATCAGAGATTTGTGCTTGGAATAATTCATATACTGAAAACGAAGGGGAAAATGAAAGTTTATTAATAACGCAATTTAACGCGTGTTTATCCTATTTCGTGAAATTGCTCTTCTTGGACTTTATTTTTCTCCGCAACGTTTTTCGCAGGTCGTTCCGTAGCGCCACTTTTTCACCGCCCATAAAGAGCAGGAAATTTCTGCGAAGGTCGTGTAACATTACGCTCCGCTCTATGAAATTTCTTAAACTCGGGGATCGTTTAGCTGTCATCGCGTTAAAACATGCGCCTTGCAGAAGTCTCCCACGAAATCTGAACGTCCGGAACACCAGACGGACCGGAAACAGTAGACTGAAAATTATTGCTCCTTTAAACTATATTAGAATTATACTTTCTAAATTTAATCAAGACTCTCTTATGTATATATATATATATATATATACGCTTCGAGATAAATCTCACGCTAGCATGCATTAATAGTTATTTCTGTCAATTTCATCACATTTTGTAAATAATTCTGTGAAAATCGAGAAGAATGGTGCGTTGTACGAGATCACGCGTTATTTTCGTTCAGTAGCACGTACGTATAAAACTCTAAAATTTATAGCTGCTCCACGACCTATCCAACATTGTTTTGTCTCCGCGCGATCCAGCGGGCCCTTTTTACGATCGTGCATGAACTGTATATATATATATATATATAAAGAGAGAGAAAACGCTTGCGTTAGGACAAAGAGTCACAAAATTCCAGACCGAAAAAGTTTCCGTCAAATATTAATCCATATATACATATATAGTTAAATCATTGTTTATCAATTCCATCACGACTCTCGCGTAATGAATCATAAAGTTATATCGTGCAATTTTGCATTTGACAAAAGCTCGCATTAGAAAAACAGCTCTGTACAATACCGAATAATTGAATTGTTTAAATTCAATATCTTCGTTATTTTTCTGACATTCCTCGCAGAGATGATAAAATGTACAGCTTTCACATTATATAGTGGCCGCTTACGGTCGAGAGACAAATCAATCAAATTTCAAGACATTGCATGGGGAAAAAGTGTATTTTCATCAAACTGTCAGCGTTGTCTTGGTCCCTTTAGCAATTACTCGCGGTCCTTCCTCATTTCTTGCCATCCGACCGGTTTGGCCTCGAGCCATCGTAGGGTATCGCTGACCATCCCAATTAAAGAAAGTGCAAGCATGTAACACTAGACGCCAGAATTGCTTCGGGCTGTAGGAGCCAGCTAAGATTTTCTAGGCTATTCCCATGTGGAATTGCAAATTGCATCGCTACGGGCCAAAAACCTCGAGATATTGTGCTCCTTTATTTCATTCGTTGGAAAAATTGTGGTCTAAATCATGAAAAGGACGTTTAGAGCATATGGAATGTGTTGAATGTCGCGAGGCGAAAGATAAAGTCGCTAGAATTGCGTTGAAGATCGAGCAGAGTTTTGGATATAGCAGGGAGTCTCTTGGTTGGAATTCCTCGTTGGAAAGGGTGTCGGCCTTATCGATCGTACTACAGCACACGCAATTTAAGCTCTAGCCGCGAGCAATGCAGCTTTAAACGTTCCAGCCGCAATTAGCTTAGCTTAGCCAAATGCCTTCTAAATCAATCGATCCGTCGAGCTGCATGAATCACGCGCTTTCTCTCGAGGCTTGGGATTCAAAAATAATCTAAACAGTTGACGGCTGAAACGCTAAAATTGCATACACGCAACGCTCAACTCCATACGGGTGGTCATCGTAAATAAGAGACTTGCTGCTCTATCGTCATATTTCCTGCCAAATTACACTACCCATTTCCGTTATGACTCGCTGGCGGAAACTACAACTTGCAAATTCCTTCCCTTTTAGCACCCTATTCGCCTCTTTTGCAAATCCTCATTTTCTCTCTCTCTCTCTCTCTCTCTCTCTCTCTCGAAAAAAAAAAAAAAACTTTCATCTTGCATAATTTGGCGGAAAACTGCTGCGTATAATACATATATGCTATACATTTACAGGATATGAAACAATTTTATTGCTTACATTATATATATGTAAGATAATAACACACAATATTTCTAAAAAACAATACTGTATTTATTGAAACGAACGTGAGCTTTAAATAATTATTATCTATATATGTACAAGTAAACACCGTTTGTCATAATAATGGATGATGTTGCAATCAATCTAACAGAAACGTTTTGGACACGTGAATAATATGTTCGGTTTAGAATTTCGCGCGTTGCTTCAACCTGCAAGTAAACGTGTGCATCACGAAGATAGCAAAACACTCTCCTGGGGATCCGTAGCAACTTCGCTCCTATACAGTTTCAACCCGTGCTAATTTATACTATACACGCTAATCATGTAAATTTAATAAAAAGTTTCAAGTAATTGGCTTGATTAACGTGGTAGTTTGAAGCGGTAAATATTTTGCAATACACATTTGACGGAGCTTTAGCCCTTTCGGTTAAGCTACGCAGAAGGAATTTTCAATAAGGAAAGATAATCCTATTTCGCGTAGGCATGAACATGGCCAAAACGTAGGAGATCGAGTCTGTGTGTGTGCGTGTGCTCGTATGCGAGAGAGAGAGAGAAAGAGAAAGAGAGAGAAAAGGTGGGTATTATCGAACGCGACGCCTGGATTTTCACAGATTCATGACTTTGCGGCACACACAACGCGTTCCTTGCCAAGCGATAACGCGGTGTATCTATATACGGTGCGTGGATTATCGAGAATACAGCGTGCACGCCACTTTTTCGGCTTACCCCCCTCCCCACTTTCAGACAAACGAGAAACATACAGACGTAAGCGCAAAATACCCATGAAAACTTATAGTCTCGTGGTATAAAAAAAAGAGCGCACACCAGATCCCTGCTACTTCTCCCTCATCCTCTCCCCTCACCCTCCAACCGACTCGCAAATCGCGCAAATCAAGAAAGACACATTGCCAGAAGGCATGCATGCACCAACTAATCGAATCGCGAACCGCTTTCCTCCGCTCGAGCCGCGCGCGCCGGAAGTCGTAGTTTATTTTCAGATACTGTCTTATTCAGTCCTCCTATAGTAGATTCGAGTCTTTGGAAAATTAAAAACTCGCAAAAGAACGGATATTAAGAAAAGCTTGCTCCAAATAAAAGATCCTGCATTCTATATTTATAATTAATAAACGGACGGCGATATTCGGTGCTTGTCCCGATGACGTCAAAACTGAAGAATAAAAATAGAGAGAAAGAGAGTTGTGCTAAAAGCTCGGTTTGTTCTTTGCACTCGGTGAAAAAATAAATGAATCTCGGAGGCACTAATAATTCATAATGCACTTGTGAAGGTATAGTATACATAAAAGGACGCGCGAAGAAAAAACCGTGGTTTATTTATGATCGTCGAGGTTCTTTTTGCGCGGAGTATATAGGCATCCAGCATGTGCGCCATTTCATGTTTCCATTTTTGTCCCCTTATGAAAATACACCGGGCGTAGCATCCGATCGCACGCGCGCTCCGCTTTCGTTAAGCTTCTGCTTCTCATTTCACGAATTCCACAAAAAACTGTTTTTTCTAGCAACCAGATAGTCGAGTATCGCCTATAAAGCCGCTCGGATAATTTCCCTCCAAATCCCTAATTAAAAACTCGCCTACTCCATCTTAACGAGCGTGATGAAAGGAACAAAAGTATACACACCTATATATATATATATGAACACGATGACAAATGTTAATTGGAAAATTAATGTGTGAAATTTGAAGCTCGAATAACTGGAGAATCTCAGATAATCAAGCTGATCCGGAAAATCATGCATCAAGTGGTCTTTGGTCGGTGTGTATACCAACAACGAAATAGAACTGAGTAATCCGACACTCGGTTAACAGTCGACAGGAAGCGAGCGAAAGATGAGAGGAAACGCTACCGCGACGACTGATACTGGTCGTTTCGTACCTCTCCTATGCTGACTCGAAAAAACGAGCGATTCAACAGCGCGTTACTTACAACACCTAACGATCCCTGCTGCATTATTACTATTACAGCCTACAAAAGCGTGAAATCCGATTAGCATTCTCGCGGTAAATAAATGAATGATCAGACATTTTTTAATTATGAACGAATTTCTCGCTATGTCAAATGTGCAAATTAACACGTAGTCAACGATAGTGACCTATGCGGCGTTATATTTCTGATATAGCTTTAATTGTTCTCTCTGAAATGCCACCACTTAAATAGAGATACGAAACGAAATTAAAGAGTTACATCTTTTTTTATATCAACAAGTGTGCAATTTTTGTCATATTTTATATTGAAATTCTCACATCTTGAGATCATACATATTTAAAATGAAATATAGCATTAAGTAATAAAAGTGGAAAAAGTGTTTATAGTAAAGAGCCGTTGCTGGAATTTTTTCGAAAATTCGGCATGACTCTGTTTCAAAAGGATATAACGTGCTTAATGTTTATAAAATTCTTAAAACTTGACGTTTTACTCTTACTTTTCTCTGTAAGCTTAAAAAAAGGGTTTAAAGGGAGGAGAAAGCAAAACTATTAAAAATAGTTGTAGAACAGTTTTTTAATACGAAACTGCTACGTTGAATTTTCAGCACAAATTATGTGTGTTCTGACATCAAAGAGACATAATAAACGCATACAGTCTTATTATTTTTTCCATCATTATTGGTGAGAGGGTAATTAGTGCAGCAATTAGAAAATCAACAATAATACAATTGAAAGACAAATAATAAGATACTCGTCGCTTTTCGTGTAGGGGCTATGTTGAAGCGAAAAAACCAACAGATCAATAAAACGTTACTTATTGCAACATTAACGACCCCGCAATTCTATATTACCAGCTACAAAAGAATGAAACTTGAAAAATGTTCTTAAAATAAATATAAACGATCCTAGATTTTATATCTATAAAACAATTTCTCGTTACATTGAAGGTGCAAATTAAGCAATCAACTGTACAATTCTTTATAAGAACGTTTTAATGTTATCATTTTATTTATTTATTTATTTTTTTATTTTTATAAGAATATGTAACTGATCCAGTAAAGCGAAACTCAGCAACAATAGGGTCGAAAGAGCAACAAGTATTTCTGGAAACGCAACGATTGCTTATGTACGCTCGATTTGACTAGTACGTAATCTAAAAGCAGCTGTCTTGAAGGGAAAGAAAGACCGAACGAAAGATTAATGATTCTGATTACCTGCAATAAAGAAAAAATATACACGCGTTTACTTTCAATCGGAAATACAAAATCCTTGTTAAGATCTGTTTTTTTGATTAAAAATGAAAGAGTTTTTCCTTTTCCAGCTTTCGCGGATGTAATTCTACTGTGGTGATAGCAAGAAAGGCTATTATTGGTTTGGATCAAGATCATTTACGAGCTACGATCGATGATCCAAAAAAGACTGAGTGACCGAACATCATTATTTATCGTTAATTGGCATCGTCGGATCACGAGAAAAACTACCAGGGTTGACCTACCTACGTTTCATTATTACTTCATAAAATTAACGACCGATTTGAGAGACTTGGTGTAAGAACCGTGTAGGTGCTCCAACATGACTCATTTTATATCCATAAAGCTTTAATAGACCATAGATAATTATATTTGAGAAAACGAAAAAACAATTCCATCTAAATCATCTTTTTACTACTATTTCATTTATTTTCAAATATTTTTCCTGTTACTCCTGCCACGAATTTCCCAATTTTCGAAGAATATAAAAATAAATAAACTATAATAGTTAAATAGCATTTAAAACGATATTTATCTATTTTAATGAAGCATTGCTTGCACGTGAATAATAGATATCTTCATCAAGAGATAGAGATCTTGGATGAATATTTCTTAGATGCGTCAGCGTTATTAATGATGAAAGATGGGTGTAAGTGTATAATTAAATGAAGGGAAGACGTAGCTGCTCCTATATCTGAAAGTCAGAGAAATCGAGTGTGACGTAATATGCCGTTACGCAGTAAATTGTTGCTAGCGATCAATCACAGCGGCAGATTATACAATGCTAATAAGGATACGAACAGATATTACACCTTAGTGCAGACGATTATTCCCAATTTCAGCGAAATAATAACTTTTCTCGTCAAGTGGAAGAAATTGATCGTTTATACCAAGCGAATCTTTTCCTGCAGAAATTACAACAATTACAGCTACGGTACAGTTTTAACAAATTAATTAGAAATTAACGTGTTTTGCAGTAAGTAAAAGAATCTGATCGTTTATGCAAGCAATAATGGTTTATTAGCACTCGAGTACTGCATTAATTCAGAAAGTATTATCATTTGCCGGGGATAATAACGCGCGTGGGTCATTAGCATTTAGCAATTAATATGGAATCATGTACATATATACCTACTCTTATATTATACCTGCGTTCAATCCTTTGGAAAGTGTGCAACCGAGGAGTGCCCACACAAGAACGCCCACGTATATCCTGCAGAGTTTGCACCTCTCTGCTTTAATACAGGCGTGTTCCGTTCATTGTTCGCTTCACACTCGTATGTCATCGACGATAAATTCAATTTACCTCTCATCTATTGAAAGCTTTGTGCAACTTACGAAATATGCCTAATACCTGTGACGCGTATCCTTTTCCACATTTCATCCGACATTTTGTGAGAGCACAGTCCTTCGAATAAAATAATCACTTCTCCTATATATGTGTATATATATATATAAACTGGACTATCCTAGTTTAATTGTTATTAAGCATTTGAAATGGAGCACACAGGAAATACAGGACTAACGAGTGGGATATCTAATATCGCGCTGCTGGGATTGAAACGTATATATATATATATATATATATATATACATATATCATAAATTGAGTAGTAATACCCAAACATAAACGAAACACGTATTAATTTAGCATACGTATATATGTATAATACAATAATTTGGTTATGCTATTGAGAGACAGAAAAAAGGTTTTAACGGTCGATTTAGCAATTTTCATTTGCAATTCATCGTTGGGTCCATATTACCACCATAAAGATGTCAGTTGTATTTAGTGCTGCGGAAATAACATTTTGCATAACCGGTGCGATGCACTTTAAAGCTCGTTATTCCTTTTATGAAAAGCTGAATCGCGTGGTGGTGTGATTTATCTTAGGCGGCATGGCAGTCGGTATAGACTCAAATGTTTCCGTGAGGTGGCTGGCTAGCGGTGTGGAATAACAGAAGCTGCAAGTGGAATCCAGCGACAGATTTTACGTGTGTTTCATCAAACCAAACGAGGCAGCGACAGATTCCATCGTTTCCCCGCGTGTAATATTACGTAGCCCAGGAAAGTGGTCGCTGCTACTGTGGAACGTATGCGGGCATTAGCATTTAGCAATTAGTGTGAAGTCTGCTTCGTGACGTGCCACCCTTTCCTATATATAGTATGTATAGTAGTACTTGGTCTGCAGCCGACTGAGCCGACACGTGAAACGTAGGGGGAGAAAAGAGAAGACTGCATGGGATGGGATTCGAATGTGAGTCAACGAACGATGAGTCCTACGGGGTATCAAGTGTTGCATGAGAAATTTCACATATTCATTAAACTCGATCCTCTCTTCCACTCCCAATCTCAATATTAAATCCACATTACGTCAATGTTCAAGCAACAGCACTCCACTATTGCAATTATAATAATTTACAAAATTCAAGGGTACTACTTATTATTACATGATTCTCACAACTAGAGTACTATATATACAACTTTATATATTTCAACACGTGTATAACATTAGAGCTATACGAATCTGGCATTTGAATCTATTTATCAGCACTTCTTTAATTACACCGTTTAATTTGCCAAAGGCAAATATACGTGTGACCGCTATGTTTAAAATTGAAATAGCTTTTGCGAGAATAGTGATATTCGCAATAATCGCTCTTGTTCAATCACATTGTTCATTCATGGTGTGATGCATATAATTACTATATGAATCGACATAAAATAACTTGTTTATTCAACTCCATCATATTTATCACTCCATTGTTCGAATAATCTTCTGTATGAATTTTACACATACCTTGTTAACAACTGCATGTGCATGATAATAATTGTACTAAGATCAAATTGACACGAATGCTTACACGTTTCCATTTTCACAAACTGCAAGCTTATTCTCGTTTTCCAAGATATAAGCCCAACAAGAAAATTAGCTATCCGTAATTTGCTATATGATAAAGCGCGAGTTATTATGAAAGGTAATTAATAAGCTTAATATTAATTATGGTAATACCATTCTCGCGTGAAAGTGCTGGCCTCTGTTAACATCCAACAACACGGGTGTTGCTATACTTTGTCATCGGTCCAAACGTGGTGTGCGCAGATTATAAATAGACGCAGCAACATCGTTACTATAGCCGGGAATGTGTTCGCTCAATTATTTGGATCATGTAGCTTCGTATCGCTACTTTGAAACAAATCTTTTTGGAAGGGGATTTCGAAATGGACATCAAAGCCGTGTCGCATTAGCGTAACAAGGATGCAGCTAACGCTTCGACGTTATACAAGAGTGCATGGAAGTATTGGTCAACTATTATATATCTCCGATAAAGCGCGCCTTCATAAATTTTCATTCATACTTTATGCAGTCATAGCATCGTTCGAAAGTATCGACAACTGCATGCGATTTGCTGAAAAAACACATTTTAACTAAAAAAGGTAATACAAAAAAGAAAATAGTATAATTGTTTTGCAGAAAAAACTAATGAGGCGAAACTGATTTCATAAAGATAAATAGCAAATATTTTTAAAAACTTATTACTAGCTTAAACATATCATCCCTTTATACAAAAAAGAATTATTAAATAAAATTTAAGTATGTCACCGAATGAAAAATAAACAGGCATTGATAAATATTTATTTAACAAAATTCATATCGCTATTTCGCTTTATTAACAGACAAGTTTTATTATAATACGAATATACATAGACCTAGACTTTTAAGAAAGAATATAGAAACAATTATTATAATAAAAACTTATCCAGTATACTGTGCGAACCTACACTATAATAAATAATAATAACGGATTGAAGATGCAGAGGAAGAAGTAAAGTTGCAAAGACAACAGGAAATAGAATATATTATCACTATTGTTTCATCTCAGGGGCTATCTTGAAAGAAAACAATTTTTCTTATATAGCAACGCCCATAAATGATGAGAGGGGAAGAGGAGAGTCTTCTGCGCGCGCCACTCCATGAACGGAAAGTATTAAGTGAGCAGATCTGAAGTTTGTACCTGCTAAGCTTCCTAAAGTCGTTATGTATTCAATATACTATCAGATAGGTAAGATCGGTGTCAGAGCCCATCAAAAGGTCGCTTTGCACTTTAGTTTCTGTGCTACTCCCTCGAGTCAAAGACGGAAGTAATTGCGTCTCGCGCGCAATATACGCTACTTACGTATTTCTTAATTAATTCGTGCCTCGTTCTGCCCGGTAATTATTTCCATATCGCTAGTTCCCCTCTTTTCTGCTTTCCTCACCAACCCAAAGTAGCAGTTCAGTAATGTCAGCTTTCTCACCCAATGGAACACTGGTACACACAGGTAATATAAACCACCAGCCTCCCCAAGGATCTCTCTCTCTCTCTTTTACTCTTCTTTCTTTCCTCGCTACCTTTAATTAGTAGCACCGACGTCAACATTGATAAAGCTACACATCACTCTTTTCTATTTTCCTCTTTCTTTCGCTAGAAATCCAACCCAACGTTGAAAAGCATTTTCTTGTACGAGCATGGTCGATGTGTACCAAGATTTTCCTGAAAACAAAATATGAAAGAGGTATATTCATCCATGAGGATGAACGAATATAAACATATTTAATTGCCATACCTTTTTTATAAGTAGAAAATTATTCCACACACCCACGAATCTCAAAAATGTCAAATGACGATGAAGCATTAAAATATCCGTTTCCAACGGATAGTATATGATTCGAGGTTTTTTTTTTTATATAACAACGCTTCAATCACTCGGACGTATGTCGCGCGTATAAACATATATGTATATAGAAACGGAGCCTTACACGGTGGAACATAATTTCGCTGGTATCGCTTAAAAAATGTTTATTTACATTATGGAATAAGAAGGGATGTATCGGTGAAGTTTTAATTGCTGACCGATCTGCTGCCACTGCGGCTGTTCGAACTAGAACGCTTCGCAGATTCGGCTCTAAATATGACTCCTTGGGCGATTCCATAATGCTCGTAAACGTCTTTGCCATAAGCAAAGTTGGATTGATCGTCGAAGCGTCGATTGGGCTTGATGGAGGGTGGTGCGGAGTTGGGGGTGGTCTTCTTGGGCGATGACCTAGATGCGGATCTAGAAGGGTTGGTCGTCGAGTTTTGGACGGGAGCTCGTCTATCATTCTCGGTGGTGGTGACCGTCTCTGGAATTTGTGTGGGTGCCGGTACTGCCGGTGTGTACATCAAAGCCGAACCAGAAATAGGTTCTTGACCCGGCGAGCAAGAAGAAGAGGAAGAAGAAGAAGCTGCCAGGGAAGGTGGTACCGAAGATAGCGTCGTATTTATACCCTGCACCGAGACAAAATTTTGCATCAGCAGGTGATGCGAGGCGCCGGTTAACGGAACGGACGGTGCTCGTGATAGTTCAGGTGGAGTATTTTCCTTTTGGTCCGAGAGAAAGCTCGATTGATTTTCCAGCCGAGTTGCTGCCAAAGTAACTCCTGATTGATTATCCATCCGAAGAGCCGGTGATTGCCCATCTAGGTGGCTCACTGGCAAATTGGCCGGTGACTCCGCGGTTGACGCTGGCAAACTTGCAGCAGACTGGCTTCTTTTCGTTGGTTCCACTCTATTTCCGTTCAGCCCCGCAGAGCCAGCCGCTGAGAATGCTGCAGTTTGCGAACGGTGCTTTCTGGAAGGCGCTTGAGGACTTGTGGGAATTACTCGTCCGCTTTGCATTGATTCACCTCCATTATTGGTAGTTGGAAAAGTGGAGTTGAAATTATTATTGGCAGCCGAGGCTACTGGGATGCTATCTTCCGGCGAAACCTCGTTATTTCTCGTGAAATTCTTCAACTTTCCATTTGCATATTTCATCGAATTAATTTCACTTACAGTTGAATCACCGGTTATCTTAACCACCGGTGCACTAGAATAATCTGTACTATTAATGGGCTTGGAGGTAGCGTTACTAGCGTTGGCCAGAGCCAAGGTAGGATCTCCATTGGGAAAACTGGCGAATCGTGCAACAGTCTCTCGCTCTTCGGCTACCTGGGGAGCGAATGGAATCTTTCTTTCAATCGGTTTGCTCGGCTGCCTCTGCTGCTTTTTCGTCGTCGCATTTGGAACGTTCTTCTTTTTCGCGTCTGCTCTCTTGACGCTTGGCCGCATTTCCGGAAAGTGTCTACCCTTCATAGAGGGTGGTTCCTCGTCGTCCCTCTCGTCGAATCCCACTTCCTCTCCTTCCTCCGACTCCTCCTCGTTCTCCTCAACAATCGCACTGGATTGAATCCATTCTCTGATGCGATCCTTTTTTCTCGACCGATCGACCGTCGTTTCGATACCGTAAGTCGTCAAGGTGTACAAGAGCTGGTTCTTCTCTTCCAAGGAACTATGAAAACTGTACATCGACGGACATAATTCGTCCCTCTCATCGGCACCACCTGCATACAACATATTTATAATGAGGAACGATGGTAAATCATGCTGTGATAGCTATAGGAGCCGTTCATCTTCCGAGCGAGCAGCTGATGGTAAGTATATATTTATACTTTAATCTGATTCGATATTTACCATTCAATGCCTTTTCAACTCCCAGTTTAGCCAACCACCTGTCCTCTTGGTACTTGTTTATCTCCAGTACGCTCGTAGGCCTCTTTTCAGCTTTTGGGTCGAGCAGCCGTTTGAACATCCTACAAAATTGTCTGAGCAATGATTCGAGTAAGACCAAAGCAAAATAATCAAATTGTATTCTTAATAATACTATTTCGTAATATTTTAACCAATTACAAGACTATTATTAACAGTTTTACAACGGATCCTTTTAATTCTCAATCGTTTAACTCTATCTGTGCGTCGCACAATAATTAATACTGCATATGTATATATAAATGTGTACATTTACCGCTCAAACTAACCTCTGAGCTCTCGAACTGATCAACTGAAATAATTTCGGTTTCTTGGCGATGTTGAGCGTTGCATTGTGCCAGTTTAGATATCTCGCGTATCGCGGATCGTCCAGCGCAGCCTTTTGCCATGGCAAGCACCCCGTCAGGCAAACGAACAAAACAATGCCAAACTGCCAAACGTCGTGCGATGTCAGGGCTCTAAAAGAAATACATTTACCAATTCACTATGGAAGAACTATAGTCTCTATCCAATTAAATTTAATGGCGTTTATTATCAATGTGGCGAACAATCTTTCTACATGTTTGATTCGCCCGAATCAATTGATGAACCCGCATTATTGAATGGAATGACGCACTATTCGCGTGCAATAGTTGTAGAGTGGTGGCAGACGAAGGGACGTAAACCTAAATGTAATTCAAGATACGCGCAACGAACTTAAATAATGATAATGTAAGCGGATTGAAATAATTTTGAAATCAATACCCTGAATAGCACACAAATCAGGCAATATCTTCAGTATATAGTATATTGTGAAATGGGTGAATATCTTTGGAGCCTTGTAAGGATGTTTCTGGTAATATTTGTGAAATTGAGGTATGCTTACGTTGTTTTTTTCTTGAATTACGCCGAGTACAAATTAATTTAGGATTTCCACAAGGGTTTCATAAGCATGCCTCAATTATACGTGAGGCACTGATATGCACCCCCCACCCCTCCTTTGAAGCAATAAATAGGATTTTAAATGAGCCCAAACTTAATCGATACCTCGTATGTTCTATCTGTGAAAGCCATATAAAAAAACCAATATAATCCTAATTTTAACCTTTAACCTATAAATATGATGCCGAGGCATACCACAAACATATCCGATCAATTGACAACCATAATACTCGCACAAAGAGCCGACAAGGATTAATTGCCTGACTTATTGACATGGCTCGGATTTGAAAAATCTAAACGAGGGAACATCTATTTTAGCGAAAAAAGATCATATAATAAAGTGATACGAGAGTTCCTAAAAATTGTCTACGTTTACATTTTACGTCGACCACGTCGTTTCGTTACCACCGTCGTAAAAAAGATTGATAATAATCTATGAAATATAATTACTTGTAAGTGACATCAGTGTTGATCTGCAATACCTCTGGCGGCGAGTACGGAAGCCACTCGTTGTGACGTCGCACGATCGTGTTAACTCGCCTTGTCTCACCAAAATCGCACAGTTTGATTCTAGAAAAATCGCTCTTGAAGACCAAAATATTGTCGAGTTTAATGTCACGATGCACGAGCTCCCGGCTATGAATATGATGAATCGCAGCTGCTAATTGTCTGGCTACTCTTTTCGCGTGAAGCTCTCCCAATCCCGTTTCCGTCACGTTCGACGTTAGATCCCCTGAAAAACAGAGTATTAGTAAAAGCAATAACCCATTACCTCTGCCGTTGCTAGGAGGCTGCGTGGGTTTTACCGAGTGGCGCGTATTCTTGACTGAAAACATAGAATCCAGCGGTCTCAAAGGCGACGTCGTACGTTGTGATGATGTTTCGGTGCGCGGACAGATGCAGACCATAATGAAATTCTCGAAAGAAATCGGATATACTGGTGTAGGCTTTCGGCAGGGCTTTCAATACCATCTCGGTTTGCGTACTTTTGTGTTCGGTCAGTAGAATCTTGCCGAACCATCCTTCGCCTACGATTTGCAGAATGTCGAACTCGTCCACGAGGTTGACCTGTTCGAAAAGACAACGAGGAGCAGCAATGGATGAACTCGGAATGAGATTTGATCGGTGGCCAAAAGCCCGAGTGCTCGACGACGTGTGGCCAGGTGCGACGTACATGTTCTTTCGAGTTAAATCGGTGGTCATAACTATACCCGGACGACCCCGACCAGGCAAGAAACACTTCGGAATCTGCGATCCGCTACCACCAGACTAGCCCAAAGCGAAACATCTACTAACGCGACATTCACCAGTTCTATTTTTGAATCGACCACGTTTCGTTCCCTCGGAAAGCACCCATCTTTTCTCATCGTACATCCCATGAAAGATCCCGCCATTTTCTCTCGCTTAAAACCATCCCACATCAACTTATTCTACTCGTTTCAGTCGTATCGCGAGTTTTTTCCGTATTTATCAAGCACTTGAAACGACATTAAGCAGAATCAACCTTACTATATATATATATCCACTTGAACATTCCGCTCGAATATTTCGATGAATAGCAAAAGAAAAACATTTTTCATGCATTAATAATGACAATAATAATAGTTTGAACGTGCTTTTCATCAACAAGCAACTTTTCAAGCAAGCTGGTCTAATGCCAGAATAAGAGAAATAGTTTATTATACTCTATCGTTATTGTTATAGTTTATAAATATAAATGTAATCTAATCGTAGTGTTTCTTCAGTGTTTACCTTCTCCAAATCGAATTCACGTATTCTGTGGATGGATCCTCCAATAGCTTTTTTCAAGCTCATTTTGCCTTTTAATCGGTATGCAATTTATTTCTAATTGCACATTGCTCTGGGTTCTTCCACGGTGACTCGCATATGTATTTTCTGGAAGAAATGCAATACACTGAAAGTAGTATATATACACACATATATATATATATACAGAGCAGCCCGCGATACAAATTTTTTACTCCCAAGAAATATGCAACGATAAAATTTTCAATGAAAATTCCGTGAAGTAAAATCGGTCAACATCTTTGGAATGAGTCAAAGCGACTTAATACATTAAAGCTAAGAGACATGTAGTCTTGCCAAAGAATGCGCTTGTCAAATAATCTCGCGTATAGGTATATATATGCACGGCATCACGCATATAAGACTGAGAAAGATTGACCGGGCTTTTATTGTCGCAAACAGGTTACTCTTTTCGCGAGGCGCCGAGTGAAATGCGCCTGTGTTATGAATGGCAAAAAGTTTGCTGCAACGAATTATGTGTGTTACGACTGGTATTTCACCGTTGGGTCGCATTACCGAATGAATTAAAGCCGAAGAGAGAAAAAAGTCGAAGAGATTTGGGACGCTGCTCGTGAGCCCGAAGACAAACAGTGGGTCAACTTTTTCTCTTGGCGCAAGGTGCTGGAAGAAAACACAAGTCCCAAAAGGGGACTTTGCTCAAATAACTCTGCCATAATACGTGATCCGTACAGTAAACAATGAAAAATAACTCGTAAAATGGTCAATATTTAATACCGTCGACGATCAGTATAGCTTAATTATTATTGACTATATATTAACGATCGAGCTCGTTTCTTCAAACATGTTTAATTGATAGGAACGGAGCGAAAGGGAGAAATATATAGATATAGGTATAAAATTAGCATTGATTGACAGTAAAAGATTGTTGTGTTTGTTAAAGTCGATCGGGGAGCGGAAAAGTAGAGCGAGAGCACATGGAAATAGATACATAAGCGTGGTATTTTTCCATGGTGAGAAATACTAGGTGGAGGGGGAAATTATATCCCAAAGTGCATAAGAGAGCACGTGCCGAGGTCGTTGCGCCGTTAATGACCTAAAATCATAATTCGCGGTCGTGACTGGTCGATAGGTCGAGTTCGCCTGCTTCCAAACTAGCCACGGACTACGGAATTCTCGAAAAATTCTATAAATCGTTCCTCGCGTAATTCGATTGTCGAGTAACGGAAGTATTGATGATGCACGGGACGAGATTATACCGAGACAAACCGCGGACCGTGCCAATGCATGCGTTTGACGATTCGCAGAAAATTATAGCGTCACTTCATATACGGCAGGTGCATTTTGGCGATTCGAGCGAGAAGACGGAGGATGCCGATTGCCGAGGCTCGTTCGTGTCGAGCGTGAAATCACCCTTCGTGGAAGAACGAGCTTAACGAGACCAATCATATGTTTCCCTCGTATCTATATACACAAGAGCCTGCTATATACATATATAACCGTACTCTTAACGCGGCTATTAAACCTTGTTAAAATTACACCGTTCTTAACTGTTAGGTCTTTCCCCCTCCTAGCAAAATATATAATCTTTTCGTTCCAAGACACGACAATTTTTGATTTATCCAACTTTGGGCGAAACTATGCATGCGTCATTCCTACTCATTCCACGCCTATTTTAACTATCGCTGAAATCCGCATACCTTCGTACACGGACTACACCGTGTACTACACGGGCGCTCATGGAGGGTAAGTGTAATTATAGTGATTCGGTGCACGTAAAATACAAAATGTCTAGGAAGTAGGATTATACTCATAATTGCGAGGGAGTGGGTTAAGGGGATATCAGCGGTCTGCTACTTACTCATATTCGATACGTTAAGAAATAGCTATTATACCTTATCGCATAGTCGGGAACGTATAATTTCTTACTTTTTTCCACAGGAAGTTGCTGCACTACGCGGAAGTGGCACAAGTCTTTTTGGAAGCACCCACGATCTTTCGCACTCGATTGTGCCTCTTATATCCGAGGCACGATCTGATCGGAAAAGATCAACACCTGCCGCACGATGCTTCTTCTTTTTTTTTTTTTTTTTTGAACCCTTTTGCAAATCGTTGAATCCTTAACTGTTACCGATAGGCCTTCTTCTTGCGATTAACTTTGCGGCGGGCAAGCTCACGCACGGAGCAATCAAACAAAGCAGACTATCTTCCCCCCGTAAATCCGTGGTTTCACTGCAACTCTGCTGTTCGCTGCACTCTAGTCTCGTCTGCAGTATTTATAAAACACCGACCGGAAAGCAACTGCCGAGCTGATTTTGGCGTCGAGCCGGCTTGCTCGCGAGTCCCGCGACTGCTGTCATGACGGCGCCGCCGTTGGGCGTCGACGATGATGACGACGACCTCGATCTTCGACTTTCTTCTAGCAAGTGGAAACATACTCCATCACTTTTTTGAAACCTTATCATTCACCCTCTCATAAAAGATGCAACTATAGATATTATCATTTTTCAGTCTTTCTATGCGAATTATTTAACCTACGAAATTTATAGGATTTATATAAATAAATAGTAATTTATTTTGCTAAAATAATAATTAGTGATGCTTTTGTAATTTTGCTTTAATATTAAGGGTCGTGATTTTATTTAAACAGTAACAATAATAGGTTTGTAATTGTCAGACAGTAAGAGTTTTATTCAAAAAGAATTATATATTTACTGCTTTATATTTTTATTACGCATGGTAATTGATTAAATATAAAATCAACGTCCGTAACTGCATTTACGTTCGCACAGATCAACATGTTTTTTATATGCTGCATGGAAATATAAATTTTCTTATTGCAATGAGGAAACATTGGATTATACAAGAACCATCAAACGGAGAATAAGCGAACTATATTTCAAAATTAAATTTCTTTTATCGTCGCTAGGAACGCTAGCGTGCGATGCCCCGTCCACTGCTTTGACTAATTATTCATAAAACAAAACAAACGATAACAGAGAGGGAAATATGTGTAAGTGACTAGACACATAAGATATAGAGGTAGCAATTTTCTACGAACTTCTCGGAGAATGAAAGGAACGCTCTCTAAGCAGTTCCATTTAAAGCACTCTTTTCTCATTCGCAACAGTTTAAAGAAAAATGGCAGCCTTCTCTTCGGGCAAATAACCTTTGTATGCACTAGGCAACTCGCATATTCGCGTGTACGTAGTGTTTAATAATTCTACCTACTTTAACCACCGAAGGTATTGCAGATTGAGATATAGAAGACGTAGAAGCTCTCTACCGATTGTCACCATATTATACGATAACTGATAGTTTTTCTAAATAGATATATAGGCTCAAGGAATACTGAATATCATGTAAAAAACAGTTAAAGTTATTGATAAAATGAAATACAGATACATAATTTATACTTGTATTATTATTTATTTGATAAAATTTTTGAATATTTTATGGAAAATTTTAACAGGTAGTATCATCAGCTTGCTATATTTCAAAAACTATAAGGATTTTTATGATCTATTGCATATACCAAAGCGCTTACCACTCTCTATATAAAATATACTCAAGCTGTAATAAAATTGTAAACTGAATTTATGTATTTTTTATTACTGATTGATCTATATTTGTCTGTACGTTACAGTAAAATCATAACACATAATTAATTTTATAGTTTTCCATACTTTATTCTGAATTTGTAGGCCTTTATCTTAATGTTTTAACTCGGAACCTAAAACACACCTGTGCATTCTGGTGTTCATCAATCAAAGCAAATTCGATGAGAAAAAAAATGGGTTCGTATAGTACTGGTAAGACAAAATTATACGTAGCTGTACCATCTTTCTTCAAAGGACATTCGCCTTTAACCAAGCTATTACAAGCATCTTTCTGTGCGAATGAATATTCCGAAGGAGTGTTGAATAGAATCGCTTGTACTCTTGGTGTCAGAGTTCTGGTGTCAGAGACTGCAGTTAAAAGAGTATCATGCAAGAAATATATAGATCTCAAGTGTGATAATGCAAAAGAAATGAATTATTATTAAACTAACCGACTTTGAAGTCCACGTATCCAGTAATATTGGTGCTCTCTTTAAAGAAGCAATGAAATTCATGACACCCTACGATTCTCAAATCCGTAGGTATCGACTCTTCGTTGCATCTTTCAAAAGGAGTCCACTGTAAAGATCCGACAACACAAAATGCTGCAAATACGTAGGCTGAAATTGATTTAAAACTTATATGTATCTATATTTTATAATAGCACATAATTTTAAAAACGTAAGAAGTAGTGCAACTTTGATAAAATATTTTTAAATATTACCATATAACAAATGAACCATTGCTGAAGTGGATTATGATGAATACAGCTCGATGAAGAATGCACTATATATACAAATTTGCTGTGAAAACAATGTTTTATTTGCTGGTAGTATAGTCTTTAAGCCTTATAGCCTGCCTCACGGTTTTATGTAAGACTCGAAGCACTTTTCTAATTGAGCGTTTACCAGTATAGTTCAGACTAACGCATATTTTACTCCAAATACGTCAATAAATATGCTGTTCGCGCCGGATTCTCCCAACGTGACCGACGAACGAGCAAATTATTAGCCTGATCAAGATCCAATTTTTAAAATTATAACTCCTAGATACTGGTTCTGATATCCCAATATAATATAACCTATAGTACACACAAGTGTATGGTAACTTCCTGGCTGAACCGATAAATTACTCGGCATTTAGAATTTATTTATAGCAGTTTACTAATTCTCACGAATTACAACGTTATATTACGTCGGATTTATTTCGCTGGCGACTTACTCTATTTGTTGAGAATCCCTTTATGCCCCTGCAAAGGCCGATTTTGCTGTTTAATCCTCAGCTACAGCAATATATTCAAACTACCATCCTACAGTATATATACGTTAACGTAGTCTGTCGAACTGCTAGAGTATTTTGAATTGCATTTATTAATGTAATGTGTATCAACTATGAACTATTATTTTTTATTTTAAACACTAGATAATAAATAAATTAGGAATACGTAAAAAACTCTCATTATTTTCGTTCCATACATTTCAACATAGTGATATTAAGGTAATAATGTATATAGTAGTGCATGCATATTATTATTGCGTTATCTATAGGTAATTTGGTCATTAGGAGCGGACGTTTTTCATTTACATATATACAGTTATAGATTCTCACTTTATTATGTTTGTATTAGTGCGCACGGAGTCAATAAATATACTTTAGGCATTTGTTAAAATGAATTTGAAAAAGTCCACATTTTCAAATAAACGAACATGTTTGGCTACTGCAACTCAAATGTACTGTTGCTAAAACCAATATTGTCTCATTGTTTTATTATTTACTAAATAGTACATATTTCAAACAGCAATTTGAATCGATCATTTCTTCAATTGCGCTCTTTATTATCATAAATCGATTCTTAATGAATCTAAGAAGCCTTCAAAGGTTAAAAACGAAGGTGAAATAATCTCGTAATTTGAAAAGTCATTTTAACATTTTGGAGATATTTAATGGTTCATTTTCATTAATCTCACTATTCATTATAAAAGTAGCAGTGAATGTGATAGATCAAACTTTGTGCTACAGCTTATATACTACACTACTTAATTTTATGCCGATATAGGTAGTGCCCCTTGCATACTTTACCTACCATTGGTCGCATGGTTATCGCCTATAGGATTAAAAGGTTAAAATTAATTCTTGTGTCATTCCGATAGATAACGCTATCCAAAATGATATTCTGCTCCTCCCTTCTTATCCAAAATACAAAAATGTTGTCTGCAAAGAAATAAATGGCGATTTTAAACAGAAATTACAATAAAAAATACACTGATGTCATTATTTATTTCTTTAAAATCTAATATAAACATGTTTGGGTCCTATTCCCGAAATTCTGCCTCCTATGAAACTTTAATTTTAACCTAATAACAATTCCTTTTGAAATAACTATATACATTTTTGATCTAATATTAAATTGACTTCGAAGATATTCTCTTCTACACGTAAAAATTAAACTTTATATGCTACATTGAAGTTTAAACTTATTTAAAACATAATAAAAGAGGAGACTATTGTAAAAAATGGAGTAGGTGGAGAGTTGGCGAACTATTATTTCATAGGTTGTGTTCGAGAATCCACTGCCAGTATTCGTATTGCTATAGATGATGATCGTTTTTACACAGGCGTACTGCATTTTTGCAGAACCACGATGCGTTTCTGACATCTCTCACAAATTTTACATTACTTTCTACTACCATTACTAAAGCAATAATGATAATCTACCTGCCAACTTTTAACATTTTAAAAATTTCGATATATTTATGACTTTCTAAGTCATTTATTACTACGACTACTGTGGATAGTGTGACTCGAAAGATATTGTAGTTATATACACTATACAAACAAAAGCATCCAAAAGACAAGTAAAAGGGGTTATATAGACGCTATATTCCTGAACGCAGCTAATATAAAAATATTTTTTGATCGTCATTTGGGACATTAGGTCCTTAAATTTCCTTCTTTTTGTTTATTTGCTTAGACAAATCTATAATTGTTGTATTGTAGGTAGTTGAAGAGAGTGTGTGGTTAACAAGAGACTTAATGGAATATTTTAAAATAGAATTCAATAAATAATAGAGGTTTCGAATAAAATAAAAATGTATGTAGATATATAATTTATGTGCTATAATTTAATTTTATCGTACATTTTTTATGGAGAGTTACTACAGAACTATTTTTAACCTGTTGTATTTCAAAAACTATATAGATAATACTCTTTTTGATCGATCCATATACCAAAATGTTTACGGACCAGTAAAACATATTAAAATTGCAGCAAAAGTAAAGAGTCAAAAAGAAAAACGAAGTATTTGACGTAAAATTACCTATCATATACTTTTCTGTGCATGCTTAATATTAATTATAATCGTAATACAACATTTATTTCACAATTTTTCACGATGTTTTAAGTCTCATCACTGTTTTCTCAGTGTTTTAACTTGAATCCTAAAGCAAACCTGTACCTTCTGGTATTCGTCAATTACAGCAAATTCGAGAAGAAAAGGAAGGCGCTTATACAACGCTGGTAAGGTGAAATCATATGTGGCTATTCCATCTTTTTTCAAAGGACATTCGCCTTTGACTAAGCCCTTGCAAGCATCTTTCTCTGCGAACGGATATTCCGAAAGAGTACTGAATAGAATTGCGTTTACTCTCGGAGTTAATGTTTTGGTATCGGAAGCTGCAATTAAGTGATAATGGAGAAAGAATTATACAGGTATTAGGTGTTATAATGATAAATAAATGAATAATTATTAAATTAAGCGACTTTAAAGACCACTTGTCCAGTTATATTAGTGTTCTCTTCGAAGAAGCAATAAAAATGATCACATCCTTTAATTATTAAATCCTGAGGCGTCAGTTCTCCGTAGCATCTTCTGAAAGGGGTCGATTGCAAGGATCCCACAACACAAAATACTGCGAATACGTAAGCTGCAATTCATTAATGTTTAAGTTTGTTTCATAAATAAATGATTAAAACATAAGAAATGATGCAGTTTTAAAGTCACATGTGTAAATACTACCATATAGTAGCTGAGCCATTGTATATTAGCCGATGATGACGAACGCATTGCGGTGAAAGAAAACAATATGCGAAAGTTTGATCCGAAGACAAGTATTTATTCTCTTTTAGTATCTAATCAATCAAGTACCTGCTTGTCAGATAAGGCTCGCATATTTATGTAACACTTGAAGAGCCTTTCTAATTAAATATTTAATAGCATAGTCGAGACTAACGCATGTTACTCAAAATAGGCTAATAATTGCGTTGTTTGTGCCAGATGCTCCAAATGTGATCGATATGCGAGCAAATTATTAGTCTGATCAAGATCCAATTTTTAAAATTATGACTCCAAGGTTTGGATTTTGTCACGCGATAAAATGTATAGTTCGAGAAGTGCAACTTAATTGCTGATTCAATTGACAAAATACTCAGTATTTGGGGTTTATTTATAACAATTCACGAATTCTAGAATTACAGCGTCATTTACCTTCATTTAATTGTTTCGATGGCTTATTCTATTAGTTGAAAAATCCTTTATACTGCTGCAGACTTCTATTTTGCTGTTTAATCCTCAGCTCCAGCAATGTATTCATATTACGATCTTATAGCATATAATTTGGCTTAATTTAAAGTAGGAAAGCAATTTTTAATTAAGCATTTATTGATGTGACGCATTAACACTTCGAAGATACTCTTATTTTTAATTAATACATATACGCTATAAATAATGAGGAAACAAGGAATAGGAAAAAACTTTATAATTTTTATTATATATTCTAGAAATAGCTAAGTTATATTTTGTAAAAATGAATTAAACAAAAAACTACATATTTTAAAAATACTAAATATGCTGGATTACCGCAGTAAAAGTAGTAGAATAGAGTTACTGTACCAGAGGGACAATTGTCTATCTCTTTAATTATTAAGAAGCAAATATTTAAACAGATTTATTCATTTTTTAATCGAGCTCTGTAATTATATAAATTGATTCTTAATGAATCAAATAAGCTTCTAAAGAATAAAAATTCGACGTAAAATATTACCATAATCCAACTTTGTGTTTCGTAAAAATTTTGTCAAAGCATGCAATACCCAAACAAATTTTCACTAAGTTTATCTTAAAGCATTTTATTGATTTAACATTTTTCAGTATTCTTTAAATGAATAGTGTGAAATTTGGGGGATTACGCTAACCCATAGCTAATGAAGGATTTTAATTCATTACCTTTTGTATACTTACCAATTGTTGATAAGTATTGCCATCTATGATTAAATATTTGGTTATTTCTCGGATAATTCCGGTAGATGACGTTGTCACAAAATGATATGTTTCTCTAGGGAATTTCTCGATTTCTCTATACACCTTCTCTCTTCGGAAAGGAGGGAAGAAGAAAAATGATTATCTTTCCTAATTATACCGAAGAATGAAAATTCTCATGAAATTTCCATATAATGCTACTATTACCCATAACGAGGGCTTTTCGAAGTACTTTGAAGAATAGTGCTGAATACCCTATTGGTGCTGATTACAGTGACAGAAAACGCAACTGAAATAGCAAAAGTGTCACGTAATATGAGGAATTCAATACAAATTTCTATGGACAATTCATCTGAGAAAAGAAACGAGAAATGAAGGTATGCTTTTTTAATAAAGACCCTACTCCAGCCAGCCAACTGTCCACAACCGCCCGTCCAACAGCGACCTGCCATTGCCAATGCTACCAACGGCCTTTCAACGAAGCCAGGCCAGGCCAACTGAGGCCAACTGGCCTGGCGCAAGCGCCATTAAACGACCGAAGCGATCCACGCGGAGAATCGTTGAATCTCTAATAGGTCGGTCGATCCTTGTTTTCTTGGCTTTCTCGTTCGTGCGTGTGTCGTGTCCAATCCAATCGTAGTGTCATTGTGATTGTGTCGTGCGGGTGTTCATTCACGACGGCATTCGTCCGTCCCGACTTTTATCTAATCGTCCAAAGCAGACAAAATTCCTCACGCCAAATCTATACCGGCCGAAGAGTCTTTAACGTAGCTTATGGCATGTCCACTGTAAAGAAAACCGGAAGAGTCATCGGTTGAGGCCAAACTAGAACGACCGAGGCTGTGCAACAAACGAGAAGGAAGGAACTGATGAGAAGGACAGGTATACCAAGGCGAGAGTGAGATAGAGCTATGGGAGGAAGACAAAAACATTGAGAGAAAGATAAAAGAAGCGGACAGAGTAAACGAGGAAAAAGAGCGAAAGAGACAAGTATTTTGGAATTTGGACGAAAGCTGACGAGCGTAAATTTGATTATTCGTGGGAAGCAGAACTGCTGATGGTACAGAGAGAGAGAGAGAGAGAGAGAGCTGTGTAGAGAGAGTTGTGTAGAGAGACCAAGAGGCATAATTCGGGAAGGAACGGGAATTAAATAAGAGGGTGTATACGAGTACCGTTGGAGGAGGCTAGTTATGTGAATCCTGCGAGGAAGGAGTACTACGTCGTGAGCCAAGAGCAGAGTGAGAACGATAACTAGATAGAAGGGAGACGGGACGGGACGAGAGAAGCAAGCTGGGATCGTAAACATATCTGATATCCTATGTGCGAGTAGTGTGGTGTGCACGTCCATCTCAGCGGAGACGACGGATCGTCGTCGGCGTCGTCATCGACGTCGATGATCTACTTTCGGCACTATTGTTGGCCCATCTAAACTCGAACACTTTAACATCGAAACGGAATCGGCATAGAAAAGCTGCAGCGTATACAAAACCGTTTACGAAGCTGCGATACAAATGACAGTTCAACGATCCGAAGGGTGGTTAAGGTGCTCGCTGGATTCTTCGGTCTAGCGAACAAGGTAATTTTCTACTCTTTACAACTGCCATTCTCTACATTTCTCTATAACGTCTCAAATATTCAATGCGCCAGTGGATTCTTCCATAAAAATGGCCTCTGGTATCTCTTTACAGTTACCATCTACATTTTCCTCGCACCCACGCCTCATTTTCGATCCAATGCAAACGGTCGCTGTACTTGTACGGCTACCCCACTCTGTGCACGTATTATTATATATACATACGTAATATCACTCGAACCTTCTTCATTTCTACCAGTTACAGCTAGCAATGATTCATTGAGTATAGAGCTATTATCAAGTAAATTGCGAAGGTTATAGGCATCAACTTGGTTAAGTTGGTTTATAAACATTCGCGACCTACCCCTTTGTGATATAAATATCAGTCTATCGATAAAAAAAGTAATGCAGGATTTCGTGACACAATTCTTAATAGCTTATAAATATAATTTTACACCAAGTGTGTATGTGTTTCCGCAATTAAAGCTCCTAACAAGCTTCTATTTAAAATTAATAAGAACATTAAAAAAACAAAAGGAACAAAACAAATATTTTCTTCATTTAATACCGAAAATAGTTCTACCCCTAAAGTTTCAATTTGCGGGTTAACGAACTACCGTTGCGTGCCCTTCGAAATTGTTAACGTTCTCTCACCTCTTGCGTCACGTTGGCTTTGCTTACTTGTCTGCAAGAAAGGAATAATGACTGCTGAAAATTAAAAGTGACTATACCTGGGTCCAGCTGGGTTTCTGATGAATATAAAGCCCTACTTGACCCCTCTATCATATATACATATATACACGTATATGTGTGCGCGCCCACACACCGCTTTGCACCCGACGCCATTTTTGCGATTTTTTTTTGCGCAAATGGAAAAAGTGCATGGAATATATATTATTATTACTGCGAGTAGGGGAATACCACGTAAGAGCAAAATATAGTTAATGCGGACGCGCAAACCGAGTAAAGCCGATCTTCGGCCACGTGGAGGAGGAGGCGAAAGGAATTTTAGTAACGGTACGCGAGCAGTACCTGTTACCTTATACATTTTATGCCTTTTCCTTACACTTGCGCGTTAGGGTATCAGCTATAAGATCGCAAAACTTGCAAAATTTGTCCACGCTTTCGAGTTTCTTGTTTCACGATTTTATGTTTCTGTTGTATACATTATATCGCGTAAACGATATAGTGTCTCATCATCGGCCTTTGAAAATTACTTGCCTCGAGAAACTGACAAACTAACGTGTCTGATCACGATTGCTTCTCAGCTTTATAACAACGTAGAAAAACATAAAACTATTGTATTTTCGCTAAAGCAATTTTTTATTAACGTGATTTCAAGAGAAGATAACGTTATAGTATAAAGAAAATTTTCTTCTTTTAACATTTTATTTTATTTACAAAGCTAACGTAAGTTTTTATCTTTTACACGTGTTTCAGAAAACATGAAGAGATTTTCAAGAATTTCTTTCTTTAAAATTGTTTGGCATAAAGTTTGTCAAAGAGAACTAGCTACTACTCGACGATCAGAGAAGTCTCACTCATTTTATTTTTGCTTTACAGTTTAGAAATATTTTCTTCCTGGAAATAGCATATACGCTTGAGTGACGTTCTAAAGGGTAAAATTCCACGTGGAAATTCGCTCTTAATATCTATAAGAGCCTTCCAGATGTATATGTTGCTATAGTTGATCACAGTGGCAGAAAAATCTTGAAAGAGTGTTATTTTTCAGGTGGCAGAGTGGCATTACACCCTAACAGGATTTATTATCACTCTAACGTTAATAAATGCACTTGTCTTCTCGTCAAATAAATAAGCGTAAATTTATACTGGCTGGTTGGCTGGACGATAGTGTGTAGTAAGATATATCGATGCCAAAGCGGAAAAGTCAGTTGTCGCCTGCGTAGGTGCCGACCTTTTTGCAATCTCGCCACGTTTTGTTCGCGGAACTCGTTTTTCACCAGATAATAAGAACAGCGAGATTAAAAATTTCTTCTTATGTCAATTTCAAGCCTGACAGTCTTTTCTGAAAGGATGCCTCGTCGTGTTGTCTTGTACACTTGATGAAAGAAGGACGGAAATCAATTTGCTTTGTGCACCAACAACGCCATTTTTTAATTTCTCTATAAAATTTCTCAGTGATGGAGCGAGTCGAGACCTGTGTGACCTATTTTACTTGGTTAATATTAAACAAGCCTTGTTGACCTTGAAAAATTCATGCAAATATTGCTGCAGGCTTCTTCTTTATAACATTTAATTAGCCTGGCATCGTCCGCATTACATCAGTATCGTTGTTGGTCTCACCTGACGAATATCCACCAGCCATACTTGATAAAATTAAAACTCTTTAAAACTTAGACTTAGGAAATTGGTTTTTGCTTCTTTGCTTAGGTAACTATTACAGTTATCAACATGTTTAAAGTGAGAGAGTTGAAACTCGTCAAAACACACAGGAAAACATTTATGTGTGTTTATCTTCGTAACTATTACGAAGATAACAATGTTGTACAAGGCTTCTTTGAATGAAAGTATTCAGAGGATTCCAAAAGGTTGTAAAAAAGTATTCCATATTTCTCTGAATAGTTACGAATAAGATACACGTCATCTTGCATCCTTGCCTTGTGGCGTTTTAAGTGGCGAATTCTGTACAGAGTAAACAAACATAAATCTACTTTGGATATCTCTGCGAAATCCCTGCATGCACTCTCACACTTTTTCATCCGTACAATATTGCGTTAGTCTATTACTGCAATAATTCTATTGTTCTCTAATGCTCGCGACTTTTTGAACTCCGAGTGTGCCAGGATATAAGCGAGCAATTAGCCCATTACGTTATTATTACATTTTCTAAAAATACATGCACTCTCTTTTTCTGCTTCTTTATAATCGTTAGTTTTTATCGACATTTGCTTAAGTGTTATAGCATAATTAAGAATGTTCCTCGTCGGTCCAGTAGCCGCACGCTTCAACGCTTGCAGTATACTTTTGTTACGTCAGAATTAAGATAAAATGCCATCGCCGCGATACACGTGTAAGCAAATAATTGTAATTTCAAGAGGAATCTCGATCATAGTGTCTTATCAGGTATGCATGGTCAAACTTGTGCAGCTGCAATGTGATTATTGTATAGAATGAAACTGGGTCGAACGAGCGACGAAGACCGCCACCACCGTAGCACGCCTATGCAGGTAATTCTCAAGGGAAATGTTTTATCGACGAAACGTCAACTCCAATCAACGCTAACAAGATATATCAGGAAGATATTGGACTTTTGAAAATTAATTTTTGGACGTGTATCGATGAACAAAGTCACTCTCGTTTACACCAAATGGGATATATCCACCCCGTTCGTCTCTTTTCATAAGAAATTTCCTATTAATTAGTTTTTCAAAATAATCTGAATTTTAGTATTTTATATTGCTTCTACACTTTGCACTCGTTCGTTGATCTATGATTGTTACATACAGCAGGAAAAAATGATTTGATATAATGGAAAAATTTCTATCAATGCCAGTGTTACTTATGTGAGATGAACTGACCTCGAAGTAAGCTCTTCTTCGATATATCCCCCTCGAGCTTTTCTTAGACACATAGTAGCTTTCTATGTGGTCGACGTCTGTCTCTACCGAACATAAACTACACCGCGACACGTATGCTGTTAAATTGCTATCTCGCTATTTTCTCTCCTTCGTCCAAATAAATTCTTACCATGGAGCATAGAGTTTAATAAATATCGCACGAAACGTGCGCATTCCTTGGCTACTGAGGATGGACGGCGAGCGCGCAAGGTTTTTTGACGTAAGCAATTTTCGAATGGCGATTATATCGATGAAAAGTCACAATCAACAATATATATGCGGAACGAAGGTGCTACATTCGAGAAGTGAAAAACTAACGATCAATAATTACATGCATTAGTTAGCAATATGGATAATTTTTCTCTGAAAAAGAAACAATGTAGCTGAACTTGATGTTACTCTTGACTATGACACTTGGGCATTTTGTATTCCAGTTTAATTTAGTATTAAACGATGCGATCGTGCTAAATCAATTAGTTAAGGGAATATGGTAGTTATAATCAGCAATAAAGAGGTTATCCAATGAAAATGGTGGAAGATTAATATTTTTAATATATATTATCAAACGTGATGATAAAAATGTTATAAAGTCAAACATTTGGAATTTTATGTTTTGACGTTAGAAAACTAAAGAATTGTATAGAAATTTTATTTAATAATAGTATTTTTAGGAGTTTCCGAACTCGGTTTGTCTCTGTTCTCACCTCATGCGTAAATATACGAGTGGAAGAGCTCGCTATTCATCTTCTTTTAACATTTTAGTTGGAGTATATTGAAAGACACTTCTATATATATATATATATATATGCATTCAATACAAGTGCTCTTTTCAGATATCATTTGGACCGGATAGATTACAATGGTTAATATATTAAAATACCAAAGAAACTCTAGCCACTGTAAAATACATACACGTCCATATCGATCCTCCATTTGAAAGCCGCATATTACTGTAAACATAAGTTTCTCAAAGGAAAGGCGTAAACTTTCTAAAATCTTTTTAAGGCAGTTTGAAGAGTGCGTCCTGAAAATCACTGAATCTTGTTAAAATACGAGAGCTAGCAGCGAAAGAGTTTCGAATGGATTTTCAAAGGGGCAGATTGCATGCATCATAATAGGGGCCGAGCGAATAGCGAGAAAGATGGATAACGAATATTTCCTAATGTGAAAAAACAGTTGATAAGGAACACTTAACGCCATTTGAAACACGTGTTGATAATACCTTTTCACTCTCTAGCCTTGAGTGGCGATTTTGATCGATAACTTGACAAATATTAGTGGTAGAGGAATGTGTGCGTTAATGATATAATTAGTAGGTCGCGGGTCGATCAAATAAACTAACTCTGTTTTGTTTTCTGTTCCAGCGGGCGACATGCATCGGAGGGTAGGATACAGCAGCTACGATGGAAAGATCGCTGGCCTCTATGATCTGGAGGAAACTCTCGGTCGTGGTCACTTCGCTGTCGTAAAGCTCGCACGACACGTTTTCACTGGCGAGAAGGTTGCAGTGAAGGTTATCGATAAGAGCAAACTCGACGAAGTCTCGAGAGCCCACCTTTTTCAAGAGGTAAGGATCGAAAGGGCAAAATTAAGGGTAAGCGAGTGTGGCCGGAGAAAATGGAAGAATGAACAAGAGAGGGGCTGCTTATCTGGGCCAATACTCGACGTATGTACCTGCAGCGTCCGCCCTCCTGTCACTCGCGATCACGGATATTCGATTGAGAGATAGAGAGAGAGAGAGAGAGAGAGAGAGAGAGACCTTTTGCACGTGTTTTAAATCCAGGACGAGCGACTCATCGATTTATCAAGGCAACGCGTGAAAATCGCCGTGCGTTTTCTCCGGAAGCATCTCGCCGCTAGAAAGTCTCCTTGCCCGTCGTTACTTTTAACGAATCTTCCAATTTTTCAAAAGCGAATACTCCGACTTGAAAAATATCTGATAAGAATCGAGCTGAAAGCAATATTGGAGATTACCAATGTTTATTCCTTTATTGCCGGCCGCCGTGCTGGCATATCGCTTCTACAGCAGCGATTGTCGTGTACCCAGATTCTTTGCTAACCGTTTCGCGATTTCTTTATCGGTCGATATCCGTTGCAGGCATTAGTCGTGCTATTTACGTAATAATAAAAAGTCTCTTAAGAGCCGGGAACGAAGATTGTACAATTGCTTGAAATTACGCTAAGGTCAAAGAGATAAATGCTCGCGAAGAAGAAAAGGGCATCTCGGCGTTGTAACGATGATTGATTCATGTCAATATGATCATCCTTGCGTTACCTCAATCAACGAGTTTTAAGAGTTACTCCAATTTGTTGAACCTTTTGCAGGTGCGATGTATGAAACTGGTGCAACATCCCAACGTGGTACGCCTCTACGAGGTAATAGATACTCAAACGAAGCTTTACCTAATTCTAGAATTGGGCGATGGGGGCGACCTCTACGATTACATAATGCGCCACGATAGCGGTCTCAGTGAGGAGGTAATGCTGCGTTATTTTTCATTAGTCGATAATCAACAACTGCATACTTGTCGTCAATACAGTAATAAAATAAAAACACTATAGCATTTAAGCTGTATTCACCTGGCGCTTGCATTCGTTGATTACACCCTGTGTCCTCTTCTATTACTGTAATTTTTCATAAATTTCCTGTAATTTTACAGTACTCCTGAATCTATGATCAATTCCACTGGAAAATATAGCTAATTTTAGATTATATCACTAAAGAAGCTACATATATATAATTTCTTTAAACTTTTTCAGGTGGCCAGGACTTACTTTCGGCAAATTGTTAGAGCCATATCCTATTGTCACCGATTACACGTTGTACACAGAGACCTGAAACCGGAAAATGTAGTTTTCTTCGAGAAACTTGGTACTGTTAAACTCACAGACTTTGGTTTTAGTAATCGATTCTACCCTGGGCAAAAACTTGAAACTTCGTGTGGCTCTTTGGCATATTCCGCCCCAGAGATTCTATTGGGCGATAGTTACGATGCTCCTGCAGTTGGTGAGTTTTTCTCTGAGATTCTTATTCATTTTATACTAAAAAAAAGTAGATCTTTTATTTATAATTTTAGTACAGCACCTTTATTTTCTAACAATGCGTTTTAGATGTTTGGTCGTTGGGAGTGATACTGTATATGTTAGTGTGCGGTCAGGCACCATTTCAAGAAGCTAACGACAGTGAAACACTTACAATGATTATGGACTGCAAGTACTCAATTCCGGCTCATGTTTCCGATGGGTGCAAACGGCTGATAGCTAGAATGCTTGTTAGGGAGCCCGAAGGAAGAGCAACGCTCGAAGAGATAGCATTAGATCCATGGCTATTAATTGGTTCAGATTTGGACCCTGTAGAAGCTTTACCTTTGGTTTCGAGACAACAAGTCTCCGACGAACATCATAATCTCATAATTACAAAAATGGTGAATGGCAATATAGCCACCAAAGAAGAAATATTGGAGTAACTAACATTGATATTCATTATTTTTAACACTTATTTTCCAATCATTAATTTGATATTCGTAATTTTATTTGCAGAGCTCTAGATAAAAATGAATACAATCATATAACAGCTACATATTTCTTGCTTGCGGAACGAAAACTTCGAGCCCACAGGCAAGAGCAGAGACAGTCCAATCGGCCTGAAGTTCTTGAAGTATCAGCAAAGTAAGCCACGATATAAAATGCAAAGTTCTTCGCTTATATCAACATGGATAATACAATCATATGTATCTTTTGTTATTATCTTTTATCTTTAGCCCATCAATCGATGTCACGACGAATCTGCGAATCGATCCGAATACTTTAAGTACGGTTAACCAGTCACTACTAAGTGTTCCACGAACTCCTGGAGATGCTCCCCAGGTAAATTTTGCATGCCAACGACCTAAGAGAGGAGGAGTTACAAATCGACGATAATTATGAGATGTTTTTAAGTAATGCTTAATGTTAGAAAATAAAAAAAGTTAATCTCATAGGTGAGTTAATATTATTAAATGATGTTACAGAATTCGCGAAGACGAAAATGTAGCATTGTCCAAGAAGAAGAAGACGAAGATGACGTGTCTTCTTGTTCGGGTCGGGACGATCGTGGCAGCAACTCTGCCCTGAATTCGTTTAATCGACGCGGGTCTCGCTCAGAAGGAAAACTTTCACATATTCTGCAGGAAAGGCTTGGTCAATTACCGGAGAAACACACCAACACTCATAAACCGGTAACGACTCGCTCGACCAATCAACAAGATATCGTTTCTGTGCCTTCAAACCATAGCGAAGGGTTAAAATCTAATTCAAGGAATGGAAAAGAAAATCCATCGTCATTATTGACAAAGCAAAATGTTATCAGTAGACAACAAACTGGTGCTTCTCTTCTAGCACCAGAGAAGGTACCTGGAATCAAAGTAGACGCTTATAATGAAGAAAGTTTAAAGAGTAGATTTACTTCATCCTTGACCCCGACGACGAATCAACCTAGTTGGAAAAAACCAGCTACAACTGAGGGTAGGCCAAAATCTGTGACAGAATGTTTGAGATCTACCGGCCCCCTACCCGTTAATAAATGGCGAATGGGCTCTCAACATAGATCACCTATGTCCACAACGCAATCCTTGCCAGAGTCGAGTTCGGTAAAACCGTCCGAGCCAGCTCCAACGACTCCAACGACATTTCTCACGGAATCGTTGACTGTTTCTATACCGATTCATCCTGCTAATGATAACAAGCTAACTCTCACGCCTAAGTACAAGACTATGCCATCTCCAGGAAGTACAGACACGGTTCCATTAGCATTGAACGAAATTTTGGAGGATGGAGAAGCCGTACAAATGTCGACTGTGCCGGAAGCTACTGGTAATCCAAAGTGCCGTGTGGTAAGAAGGACCGGGTACGAGCAAAGAAGAACAAAGTTCCATAAAACAAGAACAACTTCCTGCTCGAGCTCGGATGCCAGTGACGATGACAGTGAAAGCAGAAAAAAAAGGGCGCACAAGTTAAGTGGATCCACTGGAAAGCCTTTGCCACCCAGGAGAGATAGTCACGACGACTCCAGTGACTCGCAAGATCCAAGTGGCGGACCTGGTGCCAGAGGTGGTGGACTGGGAGGTGGAGAGGAGCATACGTCCGAGACTCCGTCTACCGATACTAAAACTAGAAATGACGGTGGCAGCGGTAGTAACACAACAACTACCACAACAAATGCTGGGGGTAAACATCGGTGCATGGATAACCAAATAACTTTCGGTAGGAGACATCGAGCGGGACGAAGGAGAGCGGGTGAAACTCGCCTACGAGAAAGTCAATCATTAAACCGAATCACTGAAGTTCAAGAAGCTGAAGCCCCCTCTCTAACTTGTCAAAATCACAATCATCTTTCGAGAAACTCTGTATTGGGCGCTCAAAACATTTCTTCTTCCTCATCTTCCGTTTCACAAACCAGTATTGCATCCCAAAATACATTTTCACAGCCAGCTGCTACAGTGCAGAAAGCTAAAGGATTTGGGGCGAGACTGCTACAGAGTTGGTCACTTGGCAACGCAAAAATTGTATCAAATAATTCATATAAATTCCCAACAACACCCAATGGAAAAGACTTAAAACAATCTAATAAGCGTGCCGATCAGACTAATAGCTTAGACAGCCAAAACGCTAACCAACGAATTGATACGAAAAACGATAAATGCAAAGAACAAAATGGCAATTATATGACAACCCCAGGATGCGAAAAAGAAAATCGGGCCTCTAACAATAGGAATGACTATAAAAGTAGAAAAATGAGATTGTTAAGCAGATATTTTGCTGTTCATAAGAAATTGTGTGTTCCGTTACCAGGCATATTCGGCAAAGGCCGATTGTACAAAGCTCGATCATGCGGAAGTATCGCACGTGATCGCGTAACTCCTCCTTCGCCCAAATCAATTTTACTCTGTGCTGATGAAAAATGGCGAGACCATCGTCAATGGTGCAATATTAAACAACATCATCGTGGGAGTGATGGTGATATCAATCAGAATTTGGGCATCTCGCATCTCGTACAGGATACTGTTTTAAGAAAAGACTGCAATGGCTTTTCCACCTTCTGTCACATTCACCTTGGCGATGCCTCTAAGTGCTGTAGTCTTTGTTGATGATAGGAATCTGCCTCTGTGCACGAATAAAGATATTTATTAATGCACGAAGGTAGGACTGTGCCTGCAAATTGGCATTTAACAATTACAAATCACTAATAACGTTGTTATATTGATGTCACAATCACTTAAGGAAAATGAGTAAAAAATTCAAGCATTCAGCACAGTTATTACTCCAGAACGAAAGAATCGAATGTAACCTTATGGTCAAGATTTAAGAATACGAAAAGTAAAAATTACCATTTTATACTGGAAATCGTTAAGAGCAACCAAAAACTGGAATATAATAATGAGTGTAATACATAGAATTTCAATATTGCACAATTCTTGAACAGTCAGTGATGTTTCTAAACGTATAATCACTGCACGAAAGAACAACCGAATATTTAAGTTAGCTTTCGCCGCTGAAGTAATGAAACTGAGGTATCAGCTAAATCGCACATATTGACATCGCTTACAAAGTATACGCTTATTTTAAGTGTGGCGATATCTTACGCGCGCTAACATAACACGGTCTTGTTATCTAATACCTTGATTAAGAACGGTCCATGCGCGCATATTCTCTCTTGTTATATTCGGATGGCATATCGTTTGACGCTTCTAATGTGCATTGATGAACATCAGGGCCAAATCTGAATAGAAAGTTAGCCAATCGCTTTGTTAGAAAGCGGGAGATGTATCTAGTCCGTATGAACAAACCTGTATTAAATATTGCAGAGTTTATTATTATTATTATCACACATTATTACATAATTATTATTACTTTTATCATAGTCATAATCATCATCAGAATCATTTACCATCAACTTTATCACTACTAGGATTGTTAATTATAGATAATTAGTATAGTTATTAATGTAGCAATCGAGCATAGCGTTCCATACATAAAAGTTTACAGAAACTTTTAACGTTGAGTCGCGCTTGGTCTACTGTCGGTCTCAGAATGTTTGCCTTACAGTTTGAAGGCTCCTGCTATTTTTTCTCCTTTTATATTTATCTCTTCCGCGTTTCCTCCTTGGAAACAGCCAATATCTCGTTCACAAGGTGTCAGTTTTAACGATCGCATGATTTCAGAATGTAACCATCTCGCATAGATAAGACCTTTGCTAACTATATCTAGTTGCGAAACTTTAGCAATCTGTTATTCGTGGCCTCATGTGATCATTAATGAAATGTATGCTGCGTCTCACATTGCACTATAATGTAAATGGTACGACAGAAAATTGATGTGAGCTTTCGCTGTAAGAGGAAATAGTCTATTTTCGAGCAATATCATCCCTTATGTTTTATTTCCTCGTTAACAACCTAGGATGTTAAATGATTTACTTCAAGTAGTACCGGCATAAAGTTTCCTTCTCTCATAGGGAATAAAACAAAATGTCCCTTCAGTGATAAAAATATGATTAAAATTGTGGTGAGGCTAGTCGAATAAGCTGCAGCTAAAAGAAATAATTAAAAGTTAGTGCACAGTTAATTGTACTGTAATGAAAAAATATCATAGTTTGGTGATAAATGGAGCAATACGTATATTTGATAATTCAGTAAGCATGTTTATTACTATTCAGTTTTAATCATTTTTTTAATCAACATGTGTGTTATTCCCGTCCTTCTGTTCATCTGTACTATCTAACGCAGCTCTATTGGGTGAACATTTCATCGCAAATGCCATAATCTTTATTGTGAAAACTTTAAATATCAGCTGTAAATCGTTCAATATATATATATATATATATATATATATATATATATTTATTCTTATCGTAGTTGTCGGTTTAACTGAATTAAGCGCTCAGACAAAGAAATCTTTACTATTATACATGTATTATACATAGTATATCCTATGGGTGCGGTGCTAGAAGCTGTTTTAAAATGATAGGGGGAGAGTTAAGTACGATATTTTACGCCGACGAAAAAAAAGAAGATATATCGCGTTGATTATGAACGGTGTAGGGTGGAGTCGCGTTATGCCCCGTTAGTGTCTGTATTGTATCAGCTTCGATGCTCGAATGCTGGTCATTCGAAAAAACATCGAACTAAAACTTTCGTTAATTTTAAGGGATATGCACGGAACAATTTTTTCAACCCCGTCCCACCCCATTTTTTATATGTGTCCCAATATATATTCCATATCCGACGCATAACCCGAGAATGTTTGTATGTACCTCACGTCGAATGTATGAATCTACGCATATAATGTATGTACCGAGCCAGACGTTTACAAAGTAATACAAAATTTATTTATTGTAATGTCGAGAGACGATACTTTTCAATCGTCACTGCCGACGAGAGTCGACCCTTTCTTTTCCTTCTTTTAGATTGTCTTTTTAAGTTTTATTAAGAAAGACTGAAATTTTATAGTTATTGTCTAAATAGTATTTCAACATTTTTGTTGCAATACTCGAGACCAAACAAAGGTAAAAAAGAATTTTTTTGTCTTTTGAATTGTGGCTAAGAAAATAAGAAAGACTATCGTTGGAAAAATGATTCAGATATAATACTGCAAAGTATACTTATTAGCAATTGTAAACAACCATATTGACCAAAGTCCAACATAACATTATTGAAAATATAATTACACGTAGATCGAGAAAGAGAGAGAGAGAAATAAATGCAACTTCAAATTGAGAATTTTTTAGTACATTTTCGTAGTTGTGTTTTCCTTATTGACAATATATCGGCTTATTATTTTTTAACGAACTCTCTTTAACATTAAACCTGATCAATTACTTTTAAGTTTCCGTAAATTAGTTACTGTTACACATGTATCAAATTACATAAAATTATAAGATATAGTTCTTTGGGACAACGTGATTGGATTACATCTAGACTATAATACCCGACTCGAATAAACGAAGCTAAGAAAGTTAAAATTGTTAGTAATGATACTTCGCCACAAATTTCCTAATCATAGTCTTACCTCTTCCGCGTCCCTTTCAATTAGTGAATCTCTATTAAAATAATAAGGGTAAGTATAAATTGATATAATGATTTTATTCAAAAAAGATTATATAAATCATTACGTCAACAATAATAACTAAACATATCTTTTTTTTTAATTAAGTAAATATATTACGCTGAATACAAAGTCTTAACAATTATAATAAACTTTTAATGAACTCTGCTTAACTAAATTTGGGGGAGAAATACATTTACTTTCTTAATTACAAAAAAGACTAATAATACTATAGGTATAATTTTAAAGTAAATGTAATTCAATTATAAATACAAATGTAAAAAATGTTCTTAAAGCTTAGTAAGTCCACTGTACGTAAAAAAAACTATGATAAATATATAATTATATCTCCAGTATTTAAAGATGTCGTGGAAAAACAGCCTCTGCTTATAAAAATAAGTGTTTGCAAAAGAATAATAGATTTGTTGTGCAAACACATTTGTCACCTGTTAACTTTGAGTAGAAACTGGAGAATGGTTCAAGTCTTATTATAATTTCAATTCTTGGAAAACGGAAGCTTAAACAATAATCATTATTATATGTAGTTTTAGTAGAAAAATATCAACTAATTTCTCTACTCCAGATCGTTATAAATGTTTCCTTTCAATTCGCAGTAATTTGCTAAAATAGCAATAAACTTCATTAACTAAACTTCAGGAACTTTTAAGACAATATCATCGTTGCCTTTTATCTACCTCAGTTGAAAATTGCATTTAACGCTACTGGCACATTTAAGCATTCGTGTTTCATTGAAACGATTGAAGAAATGTTACTATGTTCCATTTCGTGTTTGGTCCACTTTCAGAGCTTTTTTACTATTGTTTACGAATTCCTGAAATTACATATAAAGATTTTATAGTACAATAAACTTGCTTGCGATGTGATTATTTAAAAAGGAAAACTTACCATTAAGCCTCTACTCATGAAATAAGGCCGATTTACTCCATCATTTTTCTCACAATCCTCGCAGAAACATAAAAAGATAGAATCTATTACCATCTAAAATATGGTGAGAAAAGGTTTAGTCTCGTTAATAAAATTTTTAATGCCACAATTAATAGTTCTTACCTCATAAACAGAAATGAAACAGTGGGCCACCAAAAAGGCAAAAATTCCAGCCAAAGTTATTGGTACCCATGGGTGATTGAGTCCTTCTTTCTTCTATTGAAAATAGCGATAAAACAATCCATTTACGTTCGTGTTAAAGTGTTAGTAATTAACGCAAAAATCAAGCTTGTTTACCTGAATGAGAAAGATACCAGCAACAACCGTTAAAGTAACCACAAGAACTTTCCCCAAAAACAGAACAAAGTCGCCAACACTATTAATCGCTGCAACTCTCAAAATATTTTGTGACAATGCAGAGAAAGCTTTTCTTCCTCCAGCACAAAATCCACACCCATAAATCGCTAAAACAATCAACAAGAGAGTTAAGATAAATACGATCATTATCCAACAAATAAGTTAGGCCTATAATGAAATAAATGCTTTATTTACCTGTTTCGATATACGCGTTCCTTGTCAGAAATTTCAAAGCGCACTCAAAACACCATAGGCAGCATTGACAGCACCAGAGCAGACCTTTTGCCAAGTCATTATTGTATGACTTCAGACGTTTCTGAACAAATGAAAGAATGGCCCGTACTATTCGAACCAGCCCAATCACTAGAGCTCCAAACGCCACTGTGCCAAGATGGTACATCGTCAAGTAACTAAACCCTTTTAGTACTGGCAAAGACAATTGCTTTTTGTCCCTATTCAGTTAACAATGATTTATCGTCCGTTTCGTCGATCACAAGTTGATAAATACTCATGGCTGCAAGTACAACGATTTTATCTTACCTTGTGAAGAACCATCGCGAAACAGAGAGCGCTACTACCATATGTTGACATCCCATGAAAAATTCATATAACACAAAGTAGATGAATATGTTGTACCATCTAGTAACCTGTGAGCATTAAAACAATTAATCTTTATGATAAATTTTGTATGATGATTTAATGTGATATTGTATATAATGTATTAAACCTTAAATTTATTACTAACAATAATAAGAGTATCCTTCCTGTAGTGGAAATGGTTTTTGGTATTTTTATAAAGCGTTCCAGCACTCTCTATCCAGAGTATACAGTAAATCCAAGTGATACTTGCTAATCCAATCAGTAAGTAAGTCTAAAAGAAAATATCAGGTCATGTATTAAAGTTATAAAGAGTATGACAGAAAGAGGAAAGTTAAATAATATTATCTATGAAATTACATATATTGGTTGCAGGAGAAGAACTGGCATCGAATACACAGCTTTTCCAGCTTCTCTGAAGAGTTGCATAACGAGAGCTATTCTTTTTCTCATTACCAAAATTATAAGGAGTATGATTACCTAAAAATATGTCATATCTTTTAATTTCCGCTTATTACTGAATAAATATAAAATTTGTTTCTGATCAATCAGAAACATTCTTACGGTAACAACAGACATGATGATGGCATAAATGAAGTATGCTTGAGTACTGGAGTCTTCGTCGAATAGTTGACCACTTTCGACAGCTTTTTTCTCGGCACGCCATGACAACCTAAATAGTAATAAAATGCTTTAAATTTATCAAGGGAGAAGTTTTTATTTGCAATGATTAAAAAAATCTTGAGCTGTCATTTTTAATGAACGACACTATATCGTCAAATAGCGTAATGTGCCTATTAGGGAGAAGTGTTTCCTAATGCATTGCGATAGCATCAGGGCGTTCACCGAAGGGAAAGAGAATCGTTCAGCGAAACGTGACATTCCTTTGTGTTTATTGCACTCACCACAGGTACGTGGTGCCTCCGATACAAGCAATAACGACTCCGACTAGAACGATGTAGATGACCCATTGTACGATGTACCGAAAGGCGACCAGGATGCACACAGAGATTGCTAGAAATGGACAATTATACGAAGCTTAGTGAAGCCAACGTTGGAGCAAATTCCAAACCGAACTATTCCAACAATTTACCTAGAGCAATTAGTAGAAGGTAGATCAATTCTCGCCATGCGATTCCGAGGTCCGTCGATGCCTCCTGCAATATCAAATTAGATACCCAATAGTATGAATGATGGACGATATCACTCTTGTAAATTATCCTTAACAATGCTTATTGTTGAGAAATTTACAAACAAAATTTAGCACAAATATGTCATAGACGCGACGCGGGCTTCTCCCACAATTAACCAACTGTTTGAGCATATCTCAAAATTCAATCGTTTCATTCGATATTGCTTACCCTGAAGAAGCTTTCTATTCGTATTTTACTGAGAACGGAGTTTGCTGCGTCGGTTATCTTTTTAGGTATGCAGCGATTTAGAAAGACCACTCTGTAATAACAGCGTATTAGTTAAATCAATATATCATTTTATAAATCTAGAATTTAGTAAGTTAACACAAGACTCACTTATCTTCTCCTGGTTTGTCAAAAGAGGAGCTACAATTGCCTACGCATTCTCTAGACTTTACACCCTTTTCTCCTATCTTTACCAAGAGGTATCTTGAACAGAAAGGAAATTATATTGGAATCAACCGGTTGAAAGAAGGATAAAATTTTTTTCCATGCATCTACCGCAGTTACTTCCATCAAGCTATAAAAAATACTTACGGTTTCCTTGTCATGTCCCCTCCCTTACAAGCAAATACTGGATCAGTCTCGCCAGGAGTAACTCGTCCGCAAACATTTGCACAATCGTCATATCCATATACTACACGAAAGATATCGCCCTTCTTCACCGATGTTGCTAGCAGAAATCCCTTAAGAAAAGAGCATCCATCAGAATTTCGGTCATTCCCGCAATGAACTTTCTCATATACACTCGCAAATAAAGATATTTTTTACTACTTACAAAAACTACTAGCACAATGAGAAAGACGATTGCTGCTAAAATATCCGTACACGATCGTTTCCTCACGAATATCTCGTCGTATTGACTGTTGAATGCAGCATCGCTTTCAGGAGACTGAAACGATAAAAAATATATATACCGAAATATTCATATATATGTATATGTATTTGTGAAGTAGGTATATAATTTCACCACCATTATTATGTATAAAGCAATGAAATGGTTAAATGCAAACCGTTTTTCTTTAATTTTTCATAAAATAGCTGTTGGGAGGGACCCTGGGGTAAAATATTTTCAACGAGGCTTTACTGCGTATATCCGTATTATATCGTAGACTTTTGATTAATCGTGGTTGAAACGTGGTAGCTGTGAATTACACAAATAGAGCTTGAATAAAATAAAAGTCACTACCATAGCATTAATCTGTATTCAAAGTGCAGAGGAAGCGTGATGGGTTGAATGCACGAAGGATCGATAACAGTACGTCCTGATATGCATAAAGCCGAAAACCTGAATGAACAAGTTTCCAGCCGGCGAAGAACTTTGCAGTACTAGGAGCCCCATATTAGCTAATTGCAGCATCAAGAAAACTATATCTCTAATTTAATTATACTATTATAAATGTGTAATCCATATAAGAAAATGATCACTAATCAATTGTTAGAGCATTAATACAAATCTATATATTATGCACAATTGTTCTATTCGACGACTTCCTCTATTAATAATGACAATTTTATTCTATAACAGGCATAATTTTATTCGAATGAGTAATTTTTGCAATAAATCTCGAGTAGCTTTAAAATCGATAAGTAATACCCTTAGTAGCTTCGTACACCTGAATAATTTAAAGGTTTAATGTATAGCATTCCATCATGTCCAAATGATTCGTTCGAAATCTGCACATTCACAACATATAAGTTTTGAAAGCTGAATTTAATGCATTTAGTTACTAGGCAACCGTGCTGCAATTTCTAAACAATCTATCTAAACGGTTATCAGCAGCTCTTTTCATTACATTGCCTGCCTGCCTACCCGTTATATAGTTTGCCATACAAGAATATATGCACATTGACGTTATACTTGACATTGCTAGATATAGCTAAAACGGTTATTCTTAACGTAGGAGGAGCTATATTTCACATAAAGCAGTACATTAAAATAATAGTATAAATTTTGTTATTAATTTTTCAATAAAGAAGAAAAATATAGAAAAATTGAGTTGTGAAAAGATTACGTGCAAAAAAAATCTGTAGTGCGTCCAATCAAACATTTCAAAGGTGCCAATCGAAATGTGTAAAAAATGTGGTTCCTACGTTAAGCGTCGCGCATTAGCTTATCCCTTACCGTGGGTTTTACCTTTGACGAAACATCGTCGGAACATCCACAGCAACCCATTATCGTGCAGTCGGGAGGGTCTGATGGTCCTAAATACTTTAGCTCCTTCTCTCCTTCGTCCTTGGAAAGTCCCGAACCCTCGCCTACTTCCAACCCGTCACCTTTAAAAAAATATTATATTCTTATATAAAAATACTACCATCACACTCAATCACTAAATGGTTATTATATTTTTCTAATTTCAATTTATATACTGTAATGTGGTATAGACAAAGATACAAATTTCCGGAACACCTTTCAAAATCTTAGAAAATATTGATATATATAGTATAGTACAACGTTGTAAATAAAAGAATAGAGTTTACAAAGAGTCTATTAAATAGTTAAGTTGCTTTGACCTTGCGAGGCGGGCTAAGAGCCATATAAAGATCATCTGGAATTTTTAAATCGTACTCTTTAATTTTTATTGCATATTTTCGTAGCTTATTTCAAGAGTCTTCCCGAAACTTATTTTTTTTATCTTTTCATCCAGTCATTTAAGAAATTTTTCGATTTGAAAATTCCATAATTATGAATTTGTACATGAGGTAGTGGATGTTAGTCGCTATGCGTTCACACCGCGCATAATCGCTCATTTACGTTCAATTATATCAAACAGAAACATTTCGCAAACGACTGAAGGAAATGAACAAATAAAAATAGCATTGGGCAATTTTTTGAGACAAGCTACAAGAATATGCAATGAAAAATGTAGGGCTATATTTTTCCAAAATAAATTTTACCCTCGTTTTACTTCGTTTGACCCTTCAAGATGAAATAAATGCCACCAAAATATTATTTAGGACAAGTAAAAAAACACATTTTTTTCTTTTCAGAAGTTAATCGTCCTGAAAAGATAGAAGGGTGAGCTTTATGAAAACTCTGTACATGTATTTATAACGACAGACAGAAAAACATTGTAATTAAGGGAGTAAACATTACACGGTATCTGAATTAGCTATTACAGTATTTTCATGTTATTTCCTGTTTGAAAGCAAATATTTCTCTGAAAGCTTGGCTGCACGTGGCAATTAGGAAGAGCGCGTATCAGGATATGTATTAACGGTGCGTTACATCCGTTAATATGAATATTTCAAGAGGCTTCCCACATTAGACTCCATTACATTTCAGAGTAAATTGCATTTATGCGATTCACGAGGATATTTATGAATATTTCGTGAGTTAGTTTCCACGTGTAAACATTGGTCGATACAACCGTTCGTTTTGATGTTAAAAAAGTAGCGGGTCCTGTGTGGTGATATATAGGTTATTCTACATCGTCAGAAAGAAAATTTAGTTGCCTATATGAATAGCTTACGGGCATAAGTCGTGTTTGAAAAGCGCATAGACAAATATTTGCTATATTCCTCGCGAAATTAAATAAAACGAATGTTGCATATACTACATGTGTTCCGTAATATGCGATTGATTTATATTTGTTTCTTTTTTTTTCTTACAAAAGCCGACTATATTGGAGTGAGAGGTATTGAAAAAAATTCTAAGGAAAAATTTATCGAGGGACTCCAGTCCTTGCGGGAAGAGAAAAAACAAAGTGGAGTTTATCGAGCGACATACATTCCAAGTTATTGGTACACCAGATAAGAGCGAAGCGGGTTTTAAGTAAGGTCTGTGGAAAAGCGAACGTAATGTTACTCCTACGAGGAAGTCTCGTGACCGCGTCACTTAGAATTAGACCAAGCAATTTTGTTTAATCACACACACGGCACTCTCTATGTATAATACCGTATACTTTACCCCAACGCGAATATAGGTTACAGTCATTGCACTTTAGACTATATTTTATATTCGTTAAATCTTTATGTCTTTCCGCCATCAAAAATTTACTACGTCAAAAATTATATTGATAGCTCGCTACCCAATTTTGCCCCCCCCCCCCCCCGTAAATCTTGTAAAATGATAAAACTGACAATTTTTAAACAGCCACACTTATCAGCTTGAAGAACGATATTTTTATCTCGCAGAAGAATCAGGCTCTTAAACTTTATAGTATCAAGATATATGTATATAAAAAGGGGAATAGGTTCATCCGAGGGTTCATCACATACCCAATAATAAAGTCATTTCAATTAGCGATGGCTACGATGCTTATTAAAATTTAAGCATCTCTCAATCAAAATAACGTGGATTTCGTACACATTAATTTTAAGAGTTTATTATTGTATTCGGACTACTATTTATGCGTTGATAAAGGATTTTTATTAATAACCGATAAATTAGCTTTGAATTTAATGCAAATCCGCTAGGTTCCATGCAATATTGTGCATGTCTGAATCGAGTAATTGGATATTTTCTACCATTTATCTATAACATATTCGCAATTGTTATCTTCCCGTTTGTCGTTATATCTAAGCTATCTTGAACGTAAAAAGTAATAGGTCATATTTTCCTCGTACAAATGAGTAAATCTGCTTATAAACCAGTTTTTAACACAGATATAAAAATACGATAATTGCAAAAATCAACTTCAATTTAGCATAATTATTGGCGATAAAAGTAAAAACTTAATAGTTTTATTGTTTCGATCCACGGACAAATTGATAATTTATTCGTTTATCAGATAACGTTTACCATCTACAAATAACTTACATTATGCTCTTATTGAAAGGAATCTGCAATTTGCAATAAGTACGTATCGATGTCTCACTAGTTTGCACAAAGAATTATAGGTTATAGGTATTTTATATACAATAGATTGCAAAGCCGATTACTTCATCAATATTACATACGTGTAACGCAAGAGTGCAAGCTCGGTTTTTCATAAACATAGTTGCAACAGTATCTCCACTCACATAGCCTTGAAAATATTAATTATTTTGATAGATACAATACACAGGGTCAGTATTTAATTACAGTATTTTTTACTGTTTGTTGTACCGGTGCGTTTGATATCAAGCGTATACGTGGTTGTAAAGATTTTTCACAAGTAATTATATGCTAGCTATTTTATTACTATATATAAATACAAAAGTTTCACGCATACGTCAATTTTTCTTTACTCTGCATGGAAAAACGTAATTTATATACTTCAAACAAGTAGATTAAATAATAGATATTTAAGGATCTATACATTATCACTATGTAAATTTAAGACGGTCGTTCGTTGGTTCACACAAGGGGACACGAGTATGGTGTCCGGATGTGGAAATTTCTTGCACCAAAGTTTTATATACACAGACGCATGAAGAAAATGAGAGTTATACTGAATTATAGCGACTCACCGCTCATCGTCATTGCTCGTAATAGGTTCCAGCAAAAAATCTGATATTAGGTATTTATACAGAATACCGGGATTAATAGATTGCGCGCGATATCCAATACAAGATCACTTATGAAGTTTTCGGAAGTTACAATAGTCGATAACACACTGATGATAAAACGTTGGATTTCTAATTACTTTGATCTTGAGAAATATTATACCAATGAATCAGGCGAATAATTATCAGATAAATAGATATACACGTGTACAACTGTACACGCGTGAGTAAAGTTTTAGCAAGTTTGCAGAGCGTTTGAAAAATTCAAGGAGGATTAAATGTCGATGTAAACATAGAAAATCCGAGGCCGGTGCTCCTTCAGCGACCTGAGCTAACAATGAACGGGATTCAGGGATCGCCGAGAGTCTCGAGGCTGCTTTGTCGCCTGTTTTCTCAGTTAACAAAGAAGCCCACGGAAGCCTGGGCACCCCAGGGAAAAGCGTTTCTTCTAATAAAACAATTCCACGTCCATTTTTCACTACACCAAGCTCGTATCGACTGCAAAACCGCCTACGGAAACGCCACCATTTACCTTACTGCCATCCTCGCCAATGCGTTTTAATCCTTTATAAAGTTTATCGATTCTTATCTATCGTTATCCGATAAGAGTAAAACTTTGCTGCACTTTTTATAGTCGCACGACTGACGAACACTTTTGCAAAAAGTTTATTTTACACCAAATATGGGAGATAAATATATGCGAGGCGTACAACTGATAAGCGTCCAGAAAAATCTGAAGATTTTCCACAACTTTTTCAATCGTTTTTAACGAGAGAAAATTTTAAGAAAGTTTTTGGAAATTATTAAGCTATGTACCGATCTCGAACGGAGAACGAGAGTGAAAGTATATAGCGTGCAGCTCCTGGTCTGTGAAAGAAACGAGTGGTAGAAGGTTTGCGACCTGCGGCTAGAATACCTAGTAGCTGAGGGTTGAACGCACCTGCCCTCTAAGCTTGATTTTACATTCCACCCCCACCTCCACAACTTACCTGACCCTTATGACCAACACTATTTAATTGAAATTATTTTAGTGACCCTGAGTTCCTCCTTCTTTCCTCATTTCAATCACGGACAACCGGGAAGCAGTAATACTATGTTCTTTTTTTAGATTTTTATTCATATCTTACTGTCGTTGATCGAATTATTAGAAAATACGTAATATAATTATAAGATTTTGCATACACACAATCTGTACCATAAATGATTGTTAGAAATAAAAATAGAGAAGGGCTTCAGTTGCTTTAATTCTTTGTTTCTTTGTAAGAAGAGTTACGAGAAATCTAAACTTTTGTAATAATCTTTCCCTCGTATCTTTTGCCACCCCCACAAGGGTCACCTGGATCCCTGCTGCCCACATTATTTAACTGACCCTGTACTCCTCCCTGATTTTTCACTTATTTACATCTCATTGTGAACAAGGAAATGGTATTTTGCCACTTTCGTTTTTATTAAAATTCTACTATTGCCCGTCAAATTCTGATAATGAATGATTTAATCTATTCGAGATACATAACAAAGACTTATACTTGAAAAGCCGTCTGTAATATATATTGCTAAATCGAGGGAGGGGGGCTTAAGTTTATTTCATTATCATTTTCTTGGGACGAGAGTTTCTATAGAACTCAAAAGTATCGAATGATCCTTGCAGAAAGATACTGAGAAATAATGACTAAAATGAAGATAAGTATAGCGATAAGATTTAGTATTGTCCAACAGTAATTATGTTTGTGTATTTTTAACGTATGCAATAAAATAATTGATAAACTACGCTGCTTAATAATTTTATCATAAAAATTTTGAACTTGTTTAAATTCAGCGGAGAGAGTACAAATGCTTCCTTTTAAGACAGTTTATTCTGGTCGCTCAAGTGGACTGCAAATGATAAGAATGAAAGACGTCTCTGATACGTCTGAGAGCTTTCTTTCATCCAAATTACAAGACAGCGTCTACATGGAGAATCATAGAAATTAAGAAGAAAAAGAAACAAATTAGTTCATCTGATCGAATACCTATAGGATCTATTGAAAGAGCAGAAAAGCAGCACTTAATTTCTTGTAATTTTGTAACATTATTACAAAAATGGTATTAATTGTGTTGGAAACTACTCGCTCTTAATTGTTTAATTAAAAAATGGTGCCATTATATAGATGTGGAAAGAGCGACAAGACCTAAAAAAAATGTAGGTTGATGCAAGTAACAGTGCTCATCAAAAAACAATATAACAGCAGTATTATTAACGTATACATTAGCGAGATTAAAAATTCTGCGCATGATTGAGAAGGATTGGTATGAATGTTTTTAAGTGTGTTGAAGATACTTCATTGTTTCAGAGAAGCCTCGCCTTTAAGTACGGCTCGTTGTGCGTAGGTGCTAAATCGCAATATTACACTTTACACCACTTACAACTCGAAGGTAATGGTCGTCATATTTGTAACAGCTAACAAGACAGTTGGCGCGAATTCTCAGGAATGCTAGAAATAAACCAAGGCTTGAAAAAAAGCTATGCGATTAGATGATTGATAAATTTCTTATAAAATAAAAAAAAATCCTCATAGAAAACTTTGCCCAACTTCTTCAGTGAAAACAATGTCTTATGTGGAATAAACACTAGCAGTCTCAAAAGGGAGATGCAATAAATTGTTTGGCGAATATTTTGAAGCGCCAATTAAAGATCTTTCGATGATATGCTATGGTTTATTTCACAATCATTGTTTAAGTGTTACAAGGGAACGAAAAACGTGTGCTCCATTATTCATATGGTGGCCAACACAATACAGTGTCCTTTGATAAGAAGCATTTGTGTATTTTGGCATCTACAAAGTTTTTGGGACAAGGTCTTTTCGATTGCTTTCACTCTCTGAACAATACCCAGCATTCGTAACGTGCAATGCTCAGGGTTAATTCTCGAATCTATAATTATATAAAGACAGTTATTACTATTATATTGAAGTGTTCACAAAAATATTCTTCGCTTTACTCACTGTTGAAACTTTAAAGAGAGCTTGTATTAAGTATTTCATTATTATTGATTTATCATGATTAGATTATACGGTTATTATTAAATGTAATTGCGTAATATCGAAAATATCTTTTCGAAAAATAAGTCATAATTAATCGAATAATTTCTTTGGATTAACATAGTATTTTATTTCTATGATATTGTAATTTAAAGTTTGTTGTTTAGACAAAATGTGAATAATATTAAATGACGAGTAGATAATACGCATGTGCGTCAACAGACGGTGAAGAAATAAGAAAAATACACAAGTGTTATAGTATTAAGAAAAACAAAACGAGTGCATATAAGTTAAGCGAAGAAACGGCAGCAGAAGGTATAGTTCTGGCGCATTTCACTGGTCTTTTTCTTCTGCTCGTGAAGGAACAGAGCATTCGTTGACCCAGCTTGAGACTCCCTGGACTTGCGCGCGAGCTCAATTGGATCGTGCAAATTAACGGCGCGCCAGAAAACACAAGACGAAAATTTACGGATTCTTCTACACACTCAACGGGGCAGTCATAACAGTCCAGTATAATTGATTAAAAACCAATTGCGCTTCTCTTGCGAAAGTACTGTCTAGACAATTCCGAATCTCTTCGATAATAAATTCTTTGTTAAAAAGCGATAGACGCTGCAAGCAAGAAAAATGAGCTTTAGCCATAAATTAAATCCGTCCTGCAAATATTCTTTCAAAGCTTGTATTGAAATCGGACGAATTCAACGGGCAATAAGACTCGTAAATCGTAGGTATAGGTTGTGCGTGTGAATGTCGTACCGATGACACGTTTGTGGAGCATGAAAAACGGACATGTGATTGTCAGTGGCACGCCTGCTGGAACCAGTTTCCATTATTCGTCGACAGAGCAGAAGATGCTACGGCGTTACGCCAGTAGCTTCCCCCCCCCCCCCCCCCCTCCCTCTTCACGTTTGCGAAAGGTCAGGCACGAGCTGGAACACGCGCGAGATTCGAGAGAAGCAGCGTGCACGAGAAAATATATACAACTTCCGACGATAAATAATGTCAGCGGGACAGCAGCGAATCTCCGTTACTGATCCGATTCCTGCGGAAAATCAGAAAATGCCAGGTTACGTTACAAGAAAAGTATCGTATCGCCAAGATCAGCCAGATAACAATGGGATTGACGGAATGAACTGTCGAAATATACCACGCGTTATTTTCCATGAGATTTTACACGTATCCGATGACAGCCAATGATCTCGAATATTCACGAAAAAAAAAACTACAAAACAAATTATCTTTTCATTATCCATTGACTCGAGTCGAATGGCGAATAAGCGAGGAATAACACTCTGGCAGATACCCGATGCTGAAACGCCTGTATTTCGAAATAGAACTGTTTATACTCGTGCCCAGAATACATATCTGTAAGTTTTTACAACGCAAATTAATGCTTGACCAACCACGCTAGAGGACAGTCGAGATAAATTTAACGTTTTCTCTTGCTAGGTTTTCTGCAAAGAGTTTCACTAAACACCAACACAACGTACGTACACAATATTGTACTACTACAAGAGTACGTAATGTGCGATAGTAAACAAAGCCCTTGCGCAATTCTGCTGGCATTTGTTTATCCAGGTTACTGTAAATAGTTTGTCAACGTACTTTGCTTTTACTCGTCTCACGTGTAACATTTCAGAGCACTGTACGAGATAAATCACTTTGGTCAAGATTTTTGCATTTACAGCCGCCACATCAGCCACTACTCTTTATGCGACGATTGAGAATTCGCGATGAAGCGCACTGTTTCGATGAAATCTTGAAACTTGATGAAATCATCGCTGTGACTTACCTTGTAAGAGCTAGGCGATCTCCAGTGTGGCGCTAGTGCAGTTAATACCAAGAAATGTTGAATCAGCTATGCACGAGTAAATCTGCAAAGCTGTAAAAGCTGTGCTGCTTTAACTTTCACGGGGTCATTTACCCTTGGACGAGGCGGATCGCCCATGGATCGGGATGGTCCGTTCGAAAATATCGCGTGCAGTTTGATCGATCGATCGAGAATAGGAAAATGAGAGTCGCATGTGGAAGGAACAATAAGAGAGAGAGAGAGAGAGAACACTCGTCGCTATTCCGTACCTCCGATACTAACTTGTTACTTACGAACCGTAAGAGTCTGCACGTTGGAGAACGGCCTTTTGTCTGTCGGTTAACGATACAACCGTATACTCATCCCTACTTCTCATTCCAGTCTCCCCTTCTCCTTTTGGCCTTCCCGCTAGCTCTCTGCCTCCTTTCCCTGTCCCCTCTTCTTTCCTTCTTTAACGGCTTTCAGCTCTTTTTATCCTCTCCCCACCTCTCTCAGCTCCCTGTGTTATCCCTTCCTTCCTTCTTCCTGCTCAACATTCTCCGCGTTTCGCTTCTCTCCACTTCTACCCGACATTAATGCACGAACTATTTTCTTTCATTTTTTTCTGACTCACGTTAGTATTTCAGCTTCAACTCGGTCGCAAGTACTTTAACCTTTGTTTACGTCAAATCCATCTCATCCCAGATATCAGAAGAATTCGGTTCAGTCTGAAAACCGGTTTATTCTTTTTATTAGATGAATTTCTCAGTTTCGACCTTCGCCTTATATATATGGTACAGATGTATGAAAATACCAGCGGATTGCTGTTACTCGAGTGATCTTAAAATATGATTAGATTGCATAACTGCTTTACGCATAAACGCTTTATGGAGGAAGCTAAAAATATAAAAAGGCTCGTGAAGAGAATTTTCATGGATCTCGTATATTTTAAAATATCCATCGTATGCTCACCTGGTTTTTTAACTGAATTCTTCATGTCGTTAACATAAATTAATAGACTCTATACCTATACTATAAATAAACTAATCGTAATATAAACATTGAACCCTCCCGTTGATTATAATATATTAATAAAAAAGTACTTTGAGTAGTTTTTAGCGTAATGTCAGAACTCTTGCATTCAGAATGTATATCTTATTTTTTTAATGTTCAGTTAGACCACCTACATCGACCTTTCTTAAAATACTTAGCCCATTAAGGACCTAACGATTTTTTTGTCGGTGAGCGCAAACACATCATTTTAGAATATTCGATCGCTTACGATTGTCATGCTATATGCTCAGTACTAAATTTTGAGTCTTGGTTAGATTTTCATGAATTTTTTACATCTTTCTGAAGGTTTATTTCCATTTTTAACCTGTTTAGACAGTTTAGTAACAGACCTTTCGATATGTTCGAACGAGCAAAGATGCGGAAACTTTAAAATATCGATTTTCTCTTTTATCAGTTTATCCTTATCTTACAGATAAAATGGTGTGCACATGTGTATATAACATTCAAATTACAGGGCACATAAAATGTATGCTCGTAATACTCAGAATTTAATATATATTTCGTTGCATCTATCAAGCTTTATTTGTTTCAATTTTTTAAATCAAGCTCTTCAAAATGTTCGCCTACAACGGGACGGGTCAATGACCTTTTCGAATATCTTGATCAGCGTAAATAGCAATTAAGCAGCAAGCGTGATACCAAGTAACGATCGCTACTTCTTGAATTTTTAAATCTATACTGAAATGCTGCACGCATGCATATCATATGCACGTTTAGGTATGATAAAGTCTGCAGTATTAAAAAAAGGAGTGAAACAATGAAACAGATCGTTCAAGCGTTGCGACCAAGGAGCGACATAAATAAAACGTAGGACGTACTTTGAATTTGTAACCGAATAAACGATATAACTGTCGGTAAAAGATATTGAAATGCTTTTGTGAATCGAGGCTCTTTATAATACGCATATATGCGTATTTTAACGATTTACAATTTTAAGGAAGAATTGATTTGTCTTATCAAATATGACTCTATTTAAGATTTCTAATAGCTTTTATAACTATAAATTAATGTCAATATTGATTATTGACTTAGTCTTTTAATTAATATTTAGCAATCTTTTACTATAATTATCTACTTGTATCTTTAGGAAACTGTGTCGATCTTCGGTTGTCAGAAATATACGAAAATACATAGGTCGCGCGTATTGCTCGCATCTCGTAACTGGCAACTGGTAGTAAACTTGCCAAGCAAAACATATTTAACTACCACTGTCTAAAATATTATTATATGATTGGAGTTTTATTTACTATTGATATTTTTATCGTACAAAATACCCAATTTTATATCATTTTTTTATTATATCGTTTTATTTTATAGAAAAGAGTATGGAACAACTGAAAATATTGATTTTGAAGGTAACTTATGCTTAAAAACTCGTAGATTTTGCGATAAAAGTATGGCAGACAATATGACTGGAAGCCAATAGTCACATGACTACACGTGAGCAGGTACGCTGGATTATGATCGATGTACCGGGTAAATGATTAACTTTGCAATATTATACATGCGGTGCGGAGCCTCGTACAGCATGCGAAGAAATGCTGATCCATAAATCTTGCAAGTCAATTTGCTAATGGATTATCAAAAAATACGTTCATTCAATGGCCACTCAGTTAATAGTTATAACCGAGAAGAAAAATATACTTGAAAGAATCTGTAATTTATATGGATTTTGCTTTGAAAAGACAGGACATTTTTTAACTATACTAAATTATACTTATACTATTTGTAATAATATGTCATAAAAATGAGTTATCTTATGAGCTCTCTTTTACACCGAATGTGTCAGTTCGACGTAAAGTAGATTAGAACGAGTCCTAACACAGAATAACTCTGTAGCGATGACATCTATTGGTTGATTGCTGAAACTAGTGTACAGTGCTACTCTTGATAACTATATATTACATTCGTTACTTGAGCTCAACAATTACTGTATTCTACTACTACACCTTAGAAACTTGCACCAAAGCTCTGGCTCTTACATCTGTTTCTTTTTTTTTTAAATGACATTTGACAAATTGATAAACAATAGTTGAATTTTATGAGTTTCTAATAATGTGTAAGTACTTATATTTATCAATATATTTGTTAAAATGATAAGTATAGTGTACTTTTGCATAAAAGTTAAACGAGCTTGGATTTAAATATGAATTTTTCTTTTTTATTCGAAGCAAAGTTTCTGGTTATTAAAGCGCCGTATAAATATGTAAAAGCTTTTGTTGTAACTTACTATCCTCGTCCATTGAGCAAATCTCCATGGTGATTTAGGCACTATTCCAAAGTTTCTGCAGGCGAATTTTGCACTTGTAAATAGGAACAAAAGGACCACGTGAAAAGTCGGTATTTCAATTGGATTCGTGCCAGGAAGCTTCACTATCTGGCACATTAGTCATCAAGCAACTGATGTATTGTAATTTTTAAATTACACATGACTAACTACTGTCAGAATCAAGCGATATCAATAATAATGGAAAAGCAATAATAAGTTACTAAAAAATATTGATATCTCCGCAAACGGAATTATTATATTTAAAATTCCCTGTCTCAAATATAAATTAGTACAGTAAATTGTATTTCATGGTTTTCCATCAAAAAATCCTCAATATGAATCTGAATGTGATTCTGTTCTTAACTCGATGAGTTTTTTTTTTTAATTTAAACAAGGGAGTGTGACGTGATGGAAAGATTTGCAAATTTGATTGGAACTTTAAAAATAAATCTTTATTAAAAAGCAATTATTCGAATCCACAATAACGTGACATGATTCCTGCGTGTCTTTAAAGCTAGCTCGTAACAACCTTCGTACAACAGCGGAAAATAGTCGTTCGATTTACGATTTTTGAAAAAGCAACGTCAATTTGAATAGACTTCCGACTAAAATTTAGATAAATCTTTAAAAGTCCGAAATACCGAGTCTACAAATATTTATTGTATGGTAAATTTTTTGTAGGCTTAATACATTTGAAATGAGAATCATGAATCAGCTGGCTTATGCGATCCGTATATGTATGGTATATATATTCCACACATTACCAGACTCAACACGACACAATGCGGTATGAAATGGAATTTAAATGCCAAATACATCTGCATTACAATGCAAGACTGCAATGACTGACTGACTACCAAAAAGCGACCGATCAGTTTGAGCAAATAAAAAAACTCCGATATAAAAGCGTTTATCGTCGAAGGCTGATCGTAAAATGTTATCGACCACTGATCACAGTTGTCTATCATCTATAACGCGTTTTGGCACTGAAAAAAGAATATAACATTACCCAATTTTTTGTTTCTTCCGCTCAAATAAAGCTGGTCCAATCATTAGTGATGCTCGAAAGAATTTACATTTAATCGATACTTGCAACGTACGATGATAAAATCTGACAATTAAAAATCAATAAAATGACTCAGCATATAATATATTCCATACGTATATATATATATATATATATATATATATGTGAGATAAATAATGATGAAAAGTGTATCAAAAATCGCGCGGCGTATATCTTAAAATTAATGATTTGGATAATGTGAAAGAACTATAAAGAATAAGAGACAAAATTACATATTTATAAAAATTATCAATATAAAATTACATATGTATATATACGAATAAAGCAGTGGAGTAGTGCAGGATGGATTTACGAAAGTCCTGTGTACTGTACGTATATAAATGCATTTATGACGATGGAGCGTATGTCATGAGTTCTGCATGGGAATAAGATTAAATGGCATGATACGATTTTGTTGGTGCAGGTTTTAATTGGAAAAATGGCAAGTTTACTTGAACGTCGAAAAGCTTGGTGGCAGACTCGATTATCTTAGGGGAAAGTCACGAATTTTCCGAGTGCAACGCGAGTCGGATGCAGCCACCGTTAGGGTCGGAACTGTGCTTGTGCCTGAATTTTGCTTCATCCCCGTACTCCGGTTTTTCCGTCTCCAGGCAACGGATTCTGCGTCTGTGTTCATGCACGGCCACTGTATACGTATACGCTTACCAAACCAGAGTTGCATCATCGATTGCCTCTCCGCAAGGACGATTTCCTTCTCCGCTTCCAAACATCGCGCGCTCTGTTTCATTATACAGCTCAAAGAATACATTTTTAACTACCCTTTCTTAAATAGAGCATAAAGCCTTGTAACTCACGATTAACGTAAATAAAATAAATCTATAAATGTACTGGATAATACTGTGACCATAATGCCAATTTGAAAGTTAACTATAGACCATTTCGATCTAAAAGTAAGTTACGTATAGATAATAACAATAACAAGTTTGGCTCAAGTCGAAATAATTAGTTTAAAGTAGAGATGTGCTCAGTGAACGCGATTTAAATTAGAATTGCCACAGTTTCATTCTTAATCAACATCAAAGATAGGACGCCAGTCTTGTTAAAGAGCCTTAATCGAAGAAAAAAGGGTTTGTACCGTTTCGAAATCCAATTTTTAATTAAAGACTTATTGCACACGGAGTGGAGAATACTTCATTACGAATTATTCAAGAAATTTCTGATTATTTACTTTTAACTGTGTTTTATATAGGATCCCGCAAATATTTTCTGGAACCGCAGAAATTTCATCGATAATTTTTTTAATTAAATATTAATACACATTGAAATAATTAAATCTGTAGTAATTAATTTGCTATTGCAAAAATTTTAAGCTCGAAATGAAATATTATGTGAGGCTCCAATTTCAAGCAAGTTTTAATGTTTGATCACGTTGAGAGTTGAGTGTTAATAGCTTTTTCATTAACCTTTCGGTTGGATCAATTTTGATGCTTCGCTGTTTTGATTTAAAATATACGGCTATTGAAAAAATATTTTTTGCCATAGTTTTGGATACTTTTTGGCTGGCATAGGATATTTTACGAAGCATTTTATATTACAAACCGGGTTAGCAATAATTGAGCAGCGCTAGCATTGGAAAAATATGAATCAGCCACCATTGTGAAAATACTGGTGGAATAGCCTACCAAAATAGATTGCGAATAATGCATATAATTATGCTACTATATGTTCCAGGAATAATAAAATATCTTTGAACCCTCCGGTGTATTATGATCACTGCATTATTATTATTTCTCAGTAACGCGTCGATCGTTGCATAACAGCAATTTTTATCATTACCGATAATTCGGAGAATAAATTTTGGCCACATACGTATACATATGAACAATATTCATGCACGCATCGACGGTATTACTCTAGATGGACGATAATAGCTTATGGCGAATACATTATATTTTCATTAAATCTCTCGTTATTCTTCGAGAAAATGAAAACAGAGCAGCGCGGTGCTGATAACACAATTTTGCATTAAATTTCATTGAACTATAGGAGCTAGAGCATTTTCAGGTTGGGCTGGCAATAAAATTAAGAGAATATTTGCTGTCTTCATTTTTAATAGATAAAAAATATATTAAATGAACGAAAAGAAAGAAGTTGAATTGCATAACGTTTCTCTATGACATCAAAGACTTCCATATAACATCATATTGTTATTTTATCGCCATTCACATATTATAGTATATACGCGTTTCACCTTGCGACAAGCTGAAAACACAATGAACGAATTCTCGTTAAATTATAAAATCTTAATTACACTTTTATTTTATTATATCACACAAAAGGCCGATTTTTTCGTAACTTTGACGTATATGTATATATATATAAACTATTGAAAAAACGCATCCAAGAATATCTTGAATGCACAATTTGTTATTCTTCCGACGTTGATTAGTACAATCTGTATGTTACTACCGTGCCTTATATTATACTACCATCTCTGATTCTATATATATACTATATATGTGATAGAAATGAAAATTGTTTCAAAAATATATATACAATTATTGGAGAATCAATAGAGTTTTTGTTCAGTCGTTGCAATAATTCTTAATTAAAATTACCTCTACACACCTCGTCTAGTACACAATCATGTTACGTCATTATAATGAGAAAAGTATTGAAACTTTACAGAATCGATTATTACTCGTAGTATTCCCATTCACACTCGTTTCGCTATATATATATATATATGACATCTTAAAATTAACGTATGTAGACTAAAGCGCGTTGAATTATGCGTGAACACAGGCTCTGTAAAAATTTGGGAAGTGACCTATGTATACATGGATAAAACTTAAATAGATTTGGCGAAGAATGGCAATAGTTTCTTATATATATCCTTTGAAGAATGCTTCGCGGATTACTCTCGAGTTACTCCAACTAAAATCTTTTCTACTTTTTATAAATAAAGTGGGAGGAAGTGACAAATATTTCTCTCGATCGACAATCAGTTACTGTTTCGAATACCATGGACAATTCTACTACTTAAAGAGATTTTCCGTTAAAGATTTCTGTGAGTATTCGATTCAGGTACATTTCATCGCACAACATTACAATAGAGTACTTAGGCAGATCGTGACAATTACGAACATTTTCACTATGAAGGTATATATATATATATATATATGATGTTGATGATCATACAGAGATTCGGTATATTCAGGCTAGCTTATAGCGTTTCGAGTTATAAAAGTACGAAAACAAAATATATGTATGTATATAGTATGTATGTATAGTATATATCCCCTGTGAGAGAGTGTACGCGTTAGTCGTGACACCGTACATACGACCGTATTAGGTATACACACTGCAAACACATTATCCTCTGAAAAGAAGCCATATTTCTGAGGCTAATCAATTTTTTCTCAACTAACAACTTTTCACGTCACCATATCCGGTCATAATTTGCTTTCGCTTTTGCTTTTGCCTCTCGTTAATCCAGCAGGATCAATTAAGCGTGTGGGCAGAGCAGTCCTCGCTTTACACTAAACTTTCCCACTGCAATTTCCTACGTCCTTTGACCCAATGGATGGCTGTCGCTTCCTGTGTCAGTTCAACCTCCCTCGTCGTCTATTTTCCTTGGCCACAATTGTTTTTCTCTAATCCCCACTCTTCCTCCTCGTGGTCTCTCGATCGCTCAACTAACTAAACTTAACTCTTACTCGGCCATTGTTTACTCCTTCTCTTTATACACAATCAGGAGAATACAATACGTGCGTCAGCTGTCCTTTTCAATGATCGAGGATCTCCTTAAAGGCTGAGGTAACGCACACCATCTCAAATTTTCTTACAAGCACACGTCAATTTATTATAAAGAGCCCCGAAGCACGCGTATATATAGTATATATATGGTACAGTATGATTAACGAATGACAATTACGAGTAACGCAAACAATTCCAAGACGAATTGAAGGAACGGCCGCAACTGCGTCCCTGACGATCCAAGCACTGAAAATAAAAGATAGCATTGCAGCATTAAAACGTGACGGATAACAAATCGTGACACGCGTCAGTTTCCAGTCGAGTTACACATCTCACGTGACGTTAAATACTATATACAATTTGATAGTTTCCACTTTTTCGTGTAGGGAAAAAGTGAAGAAGATACAATTTCGAACACAACCACGGACTGACTTATGTACATGTATTTGTCATCTTCAAAAAGAGGTAGATTTTGTAGGATTCCGAATATTTCCATTGTACGAAATATTCCTATGAAAGAAGTCCTAGTTCTTTCTCTATATATATCTGTTCTGGACTTTCGCATTGGCTCAGCTAAATATTTGTGTCCTTGGAAAAACGTGTTGGGAAAAGTGAAATGCTGGCAGAACTAGGGAAGAAGTGAGATATTCTCGTATAAAAATTAATTTCTTTTAAAAATCAACTCCTTCTTTACAGCAAAGTGGAATTAGCTCATCCTCCGGGTGTTTGAACTTTTGTGATTTCGACTTCCCAAGGTGCACCCACACGAAAAAACAGAAACTAAAATTTCAGTGTCACTTTTATGTCTTACTTGACTGCTTCTCATTCTAAACTGGATTAAAAACTTTTCAACTTATAACTTATTTTTACTTGCAGATTGCGTTCATAAATAATTGATGAACGTACTATATACATCCTTTTTAAAGTTCAGACTAGAACCGAATGGCTAGTCGGTGAATTAACAATTTTTCATCAATACTATTTTTTTGTTCCTTATACGTCACTACCGTTTATTCGTCAATGAAAAGTTTGTTTATCGCAAATAAATCACTGATTTCGTCTCGCTCACCTTTCACGCCAACTTGTCCATCGGGTTTCCTCTGGCCGGTTTGAAAATTTGGGGGTGGTTGAAGATAGTTGATACCGACTATGGTAGCCGCCGGCTCGAAATGAATTACCCTAGGCCTATCCTCCTCGGCGCTGACTTCCGTGCTCTGCCAGTAAATGTCGTATATGGAGGCACTGCAGCGTATTTTCATTTTGCCGCTCAAAAAGTGCTCAGCCGTCACGAGAAATTGTAGACCGATTTGCGAGATCTGCCACTCCGACTCGTTCGTGTCCAGGGAGGTGTAGGTCCGAACTTGCGACGCCATTGGCTAACGGGGGAAAACAAAAGAGAGATCGTTTTGGGTAACCTTCGATTATTGGCAGGGTGCAGCACGTATTCGGTCGAACGAAACACGAGGAGCGCAGTATTTCTTTAAAGTGGCACACGGAAATTAGATTTTTCTCAAGCAACGTACGGAAGGAGTCAGCAATTCTATACGTATATATATATATATATACGTAACCCGAGAGAAAATCGTAACGTGCTCGTGTGCGGTCGAGGAAAATGAGGGATAAAAAACGGTGGAATCGAAATGAGTGTTAACCCAGCGTATATATATATATACATATACATACGTCAGCCGATTTATCATTGGCGCCGTTTCACCATTAAAAAGATGCAAAAAATCAAACAAATGGCTAATGGAAAAGCTTCATGGTAATAGAATACCGCCATTTACTATATATATTAGCTTCGTTTGAACAGCTGTGAGTAACAAGAACGATCATCGCACTTGAAATCTTTGAATTAATCCTCCGTCAAATATAGCCTATTCTCATCTAACAGCTGACGAGTCCTTATCACAGCCAATCATCAAATATCATCCAACGAGTGAGCGAGCAAACAAAATCTATTCCATTCGATAACATCTGGACGAAGGAATAAAACGTATTTGTGTCTGTATCTGCATGGTTTTTATATTGAGTATAACGCCAAGAGACTGCGCTCGCGACAATAAAAAGCTACACAACGGAAATAAGCCATTTAACTGACATACTTTAAATCCAAGAGACCCGAAAATTCCAACATATAAAACTTTACTCTCGCTGAAGAATAAGCTATGAAGGTTATTTTTTGCACAATATACGTATAGAAGGATATAGATGCGCCCCTTGAGGGTTTATATAAACACTGCACAGATTCGGTTATGGGAGCTCAAAGTATTTAACGTAACACGAGTACCAGCTCTACTTTACTTTACAAAATCAAAATATAAATTTTATTTTTACAAAATATATGAGAGCATAAAAGTTATCGTTGCAAAATATTACAGAAAGCTTACATGTATATATAAATATATTGAATCTGTGCAGTTGTAGCAACTCAAAATATTTAACATATAGTAAAATGAGTAGTACCGACATTTCAATCGAAGAGTGAAAGAATAAAAAGCGTTATTTTCGTTTAATTAGGTCATGAAAGTTATTTTTCTGGAATATAGTAAAAAATAGATATACGATTAGAGGGTTAATATGGATCCGATATATATACTGAATCGGTCGGCTAGTAGTAAATGATGGACGTGACAGTTTGCGAGGAGAGATATCATAGTATGCATACCTGCTGGCCATTGATGTACCAAGTGAGATTGGCCGGAGGTCTGCTTCTGGCGGAAGTACAATTGAGACGAACCACATCGTCGATTCGGTATTTCCTCTTTAGCCCATGTATCGATGGCCTTTCGCCGGGTAATTCTGCAAAGCAAGCGACACGTCACATGTGTATATATATCTATATATATATATATATATATATGTATACAACTATATGTGCAGTATACAGACACATATTAGCAGACTTGGCGAGTGGCGTACGTATATACTACTATATAGTAAGTATGCCGAGCATGTACGAAACGTCGCTTTGACGGAGCCGCTAACGAAACTTTTCAAGATTCCACCGGTGATACATGTACACAAAAACCGTCCACACGTAAGAAAACTCCTGTGTACACAGACGCGGCATCAAATTCAGCAGAAGGGATGATGAAAAATTCTTTCCTTATGACTGGCAATTTGAGCTTGCCTGCGTGCGTATCGCTATCGATATGATACATCGATATGCCGTGGCGTGATATAATGCACCAGCAGAGGCAAATGATTTTTCTGCAAGACTTTTTGTCGTTAAAAGCTTGGACGAGAAAGATCTGAAAAGCTTTCGAATCAAAAATTAGGATAAAACAGTGCTGTAGCTGCACATTGTTATATGCTCCTGCAGAGCTTAAACGAAGATACATGTAGACCATTGAAATAAAATAGAATATATCGATGATTCAAAGATTCGAGTGAGATGTTTTTCTCAATATATACGCGCTGGAAAAAATTAGGAAGAGAAAAAAAGTAAAATTTGGATTGCAGATTGCAGTAAAGAAATCATATATCGTTTGGTAAAGCAAGAAAATCCCTTTTGAATGACTGAAAAGCTCGGCTATATCGGCGAACAATGGAGTGTTGTCTACATGCCGCACGCCGATGTATACATAGAGCAGATTAGAGGGAAAGCTCGAAATTCCTGATATTCCATCCGAGCACACACTGATGATTTATATGGTTCCATTAATGCGAGGCTTCCCTCCATACATGCGTACGTACAGGTTTTAACAGGAACCAGTTGCAAGTTCTTGCAATCTTTTGTAGAATATTGTCGCAGGCCTTGAATAATCACATTTATTCAGTCCCAGAAATTGCCTTATGTAAACGTGATTTACGATTTTCCCTGAAAATGCTATCTGGTCGAGTAAACGTAATTTCTTATCGAGGCGGGCGAAATTGTGCGTGGTTGCGATGCTTTCATCAAATAACCAAACCACACGTCTATTCATATATATTATATACATTATCGTACCAAATCTCTAATATATTCATTTGAAAGAGAGTCATATTTACAAGCAAGATATTAATAATAGAAATATGAAAAATCCATGGCATTTTCACACTGCCTTATCTACAGATAATGCGAATATTCTCTAGGAATAATGTGCATATATGCGTATACTCGGTATAAAAAATATTCGCCCACCTCATTATTGCGACAGTAAAACTTTAAATAATATGCGGAATTAATTAGAAACAAAAATGCTTTTACATTGTTCCATTCACTATATAGTTTACAGCAATTTTAACAAGTTTTTGAAACAAATATGTTTTACGAATATATACAAAGATATTATTTTTTTAACTACAAGGGAAATTTGTTAAAGCAAAAAATACATGATATACTTTTCATATAGGACACGTTATTACTATTTATTTTGGCAGAAAAAATATAAAAATTATATAATACACAGTTATTCAGATTTTAAATGAAAACCAATAGTTTTCACGAATTTTCAGAAATTTTGTAGTATTCTCTCAACTTATATCAACTGTATCTTTTGATGAAATATTAATCGGGTTTCACAATGATTTTTGTGCCAAAAGAATTCGCAAAGGGCCCTCCATACAAAAGGCATATTTTGTATTTTATGATATGCTTATATAAATACTAAATGGAGCCTTTTAAAATTACCCCCTTTTTTCTAAGTAATCCTGCGCATTATTTATAAAGCTTTGCCGAAATAATGGGGCATAGGGATACTTTTTAGACCGACTGTATTAGTGTACAAGATATTTCCTGTAATTTAAGAGGAGCTTTGGGTGTTGAACTGGCGAATGGAAATATTATCTAGTAGACGGTGCGTATAATTTTGTATTAAGAAGGAAGGTGGAAGGTAGATAGCGCGATGGTCTTAATGCAGGGCTGAACGACCTCGAGTAGCAGATAATCCTGCGCGGACTTACCGGCAACATCCATTGTCGCGGAAACTATATCTGTGTGAAAAGATGGAGCGTCGGCTGACACCTCGCAGCTGTACTTGCCCGCCGCATCCAATTCCAATTTCATCAGCGCCACTTGCGTCGCATTGCTTTCGGCTTTCTGCAACAGAATTACAAACTCTATAACACCTGTCGCTTATTAAATTTTCCCTTAACACGCCCTATCGCTTTTAATTATTCCTATTAACCCAATACCCGCTAATTCTCTCAAAACTTTACTCGCGCTGCAATTTATGCTACTACACGGAAAATTGTAACGAAAATGATTGCGAAATAAAGAAGCAGAAAAAATTATGAAACAATAAGAGAGAAAAATAATAATTGAACGAACATTATTGACTCGATCGAATTTCAGTTTGATCGCCGCGGAATTGCTGTTCGCTGGCAAAGCAACGGTGATGACGTCACTTGTTTATACTCGGTGCATTTTACCGTAACATTTTCATTATTTCAACGCGATGCGCATTCGTTTATATGGCCACGTTATTGTTTACGAGAAGCATTACGTTGCATAATGGTACATAATGTCGTGTGCGGTGGGTTTCGGCGCATGTCACCCTGCAGCTTAAACGTTACATAAAAACCCATCTCTGCAATCTCTCCGCAAGCGCGTAACTGCGATTCAATTGAGATTCCACCCCGTCTCTATCTCTCTTCACCCCTTTGAACGTTGCGTCATCGATCAATGTCATTAAATTATTTGCGATAGCCCTCAACAATCCCGCTGTCATTGATAAAAGCCTTTTAATCAATTTACCCGCTCGCGCTAAAAGTGGCCTTAAGCTGCGCGTCTTCACACAGTATATATATATTTTATACAGTTTTTTTTTCTAGGTGCATGTTTTTTTTTGTTTCTTTGCCGTGAATAATGAATTTTAAAATAAAAAAACAAGTGTACGAGCCAGCGAAAATGGTAATGAATTATTGCGGGGAGAGAAAATTTATTAAAGGGGTTGATGAGTTGGAAGCAAGGCAAACCTAATTAAAAAAGATAAGGATAGAAAAAACCGTATATAAACGAAGAATGGTTGCGGCAAGTCGATTATTGCGACCGAGGGACAACGATTTTAATGCACGTATAACTCTTTTCTATATATACTATCACTTTTAAGATACAAGAACTTGGGATCTCTCAGCCGACTTCAAAAACGCAACACTTTCAAGACTGAGTCACATCCAGAGACTCATCTAAAAGAAAATTTATAAATAAAACAATATTCTTTACACAGTCGCTTGTAGTAATAACATAATTTAAAAAATATGTTATCTGCCAAATTAGGTTTCTATATATATATATGTCTTATATTAATTTTTATACAGCAGAGGCTCGTAAATAATGTTACGAGTCTCTTCCAAAAATTCTTTAGGGACATATATATACATTTGAATGATGCATGCCTTTTTTATCAAGTAAGTCTGCATGTCTAAGATGTGTGATTGTCTCATGCCAAACTGATCAATACATTTAGAATATTTGAGAGCGAATTATTTTAAGAAGGAAATTCTTATATCAGATTTTTTTTCTATAGTCCATAATTGGAATGTTATTAAAGATTAAAAGTTCTTTGACTAAAGAGACTTCCTATTGGTAAAACTGTCCGATGATCTTTTCCTATCAGTCAGGAATTGCTTATGAAGTCGGAAGATTAATAATAAGTTTCGAAGCAAGAAATTTATAATAACTTGGCAACTTTTTAGTTAAGGGTTAAATGAATTTATCGGTTTGGCATGAGTTAGCCAGGCACCTCACTCTCTCTCTCTCTCTCTCTCTCTCTCTCTCTCTTTCGCTCTATTATATAATACAACAATTTTAAATCAAGTTTTGGTTTAATGGAGCTAAAGAAAGTCTAAAATTAAGCGTTCAAAAATACTTAATATAGATTCAACGACGTTAAACAATATTGACGTTTTGTCAAAGGGTTGAATAAAATGGAAATTATGCTGCTGAAAAGGATCAATACTTGCTCTGTTACTATTTGTAATTCCATTAATAAGAGATAATAAATCAATTTAATAAGACTGAGCGATTATCCACCGGTGCAATTAATTTGGAAGGGATTTTATATAATTAGTGAGGATTTAGTTGGAAAATGAAGCATGCATTTTGACGCGAATCCAAAAGAGAAAAAGCGCTCTTGATAAATGATTAAAGTTTGCTTATAATATTTTCTATGCATGTATACACGACTGCAATGTGTTTCATATTATTTGTTGCATTTTCTAAGGTGTAATAAATATCGAGCTAAGAGCAGTGTCTTCGGTTTCATGGTCGATGTGTTGAAGATTCTGCGAAAAGCCCGAGAGGGCCATAGCTATATAGTAGCTGACAAAATCGTGGAACTTGCCTTCACTGTCAGATTCCCGATGGGGAAAGTCTTGACGACCGGATTTTCACCCGGCGTGTAGCGATAAAACTCTCGATCCCCTTTGTACCACTTGACGGCGTATAAGGGGTCGTCCTCTGTGTCATACCAACAATTCAGTATCGCCGAGTCACCCTTCTTCACGGCCGTCGGTATCTGGATGCGCACTTCTCGCAAGCCGCAACAGACCCCTGCAACAATTATCCCACAGTTCACTTCTCAATATTATCCATCAATTTAATTATATATAATTGGATTGATGCATCTTGATCGAGGCATGGCATACGGAAACCAATATAGGTTATGCTTTTGCAAAAAGACCACCAAAATCTTAGATACGTCAAAAACTTTCAACGTTTAAAATTACACCTTATATATATATATATATATAAGGTGTGTCACTTAATTTGTACCAGGAGCGCGCGTGGACGTAGTACTTCATTTATCTTCGCAAATATAAGAGATATCGAATTTTTCATGAGACCTTTCTGAAAGTACTTTCTATTTAGATTCAAAAAGGTAATAGATAAAAAATTGATATTTCTTACAGTTACGAAGATAAATGAAGTTTTACGTCCACCCTTTGGGGCGAATTAAGTGACACACTGTACAGATATAGGTAGGCATTGTATAGACGAAAGATCTAGTAAAAAATATTAGACAAAATAACGACGTATAATATCGGTTTAGTGTAAAAACTAATAAAAATTCATAGCATTAGCTGTGAGCAAAGGTTAAATCCCATTGTGCTTAATGAAATATCTAGCCAATGGGCCTTAATAGAGAATTCGGATAAAAACTTGGTAAATTATTTTTTCTGTTAAATTAAGCAGGAATCAAAGACCTGACTACAAGGGACGAAAGGGTAAAGGGGAGAGGGAAGAGGGGGGGAGTTAATAGAAATAAGTAAAAATCTTCCAAAGTCGATTGCTTCATGGCAGACGGAATCAAAAAGTTTGGATAAAAAGTGTGATTAAAAGTTTTAAACGAACTTGATAGAAAATACAGCTTGGAATCAGTTTCCTCGTTGCAAGACCTGCAAGCAAGCATTTTACTGCTCATTCCGCTATTACTGATGCTTACGTAAATTTTGAATTAAACATTTATACTCTTTACTATACCGATATGGTAATTTAATATACGAATTAATTAACGGATAGGTCAAGCGATATTCAGGTATTCTAAAAAGCCCTTTGTAATAATAATATTTAGTAACCTTAATCTTCTTCTCTTATTCAGCAGAGTAATCATTTATTTTTGCTTTAAAAGCTCGTCTTTTTTATTATCATGTCAAATTTGATAAAGTATGCTTCGACGAAGAAACAATCATTTAACCTGCGACTTAATATAACAATTCATTTATAATTGCCATCACCAAAGTGAAATAACGTCAAGTGAATTCTATTTTGATGTAAGAATGATTTATGAGATTCGAACGCTTTAGAAAATGTCGAGTCCACTTTTATTTTTTCACTAAAAAATCTTTTCAGCGTTAGTTCGTTACATTGCATGTTTTAAAAGCTTAAAAAAGTTAAAACACCTGAACTCGTATTTTTAAAACGAAATTCGTCCAAAATGCACCGGTTTTAAGATTTATAGTAAAAATGATACACCTATATGATATTTAGATATTCCAGATTTACAAATTTTTATTAAAAGGAAATAGCATCTCTGTTGAAATTTTATTTTGCGGTATAAAAAAATATATAACGGCGTCTCTCGTTTTTATAAAAACCGGCACTCGTAATGTCAAAGAAGATAAGGACTTTTTAATATAGTATTAAAAATCCACGAGTCAGTAATTTCAACGAGACTATCTCAAATAACACGATAATTGTATCATCTAGATTTTTCATTTCCGCCGATAAAAATCTGAGGAAATGCTTACCATTGTGTAAAATTTATAATTCCTTGAAAAATATATACCAAAAATTATAGATAAAAGTATAAATGTAAAAATATTTGTTGTTTCTCCGAAATAGATAAGTATTGCTCAAGCGACAAAGTCGAATCACGCGTGACTTTTGCAGCCTGCAGAATAAATCATACCGTCTAGCTGGAGAAGCAGAATATTTGAAAATTGCAAAGTTTAACATTTTGGACATTGTAGTCAAGATGGGAGGAAATGTCAGTTTGGAAATCTTGCTAGAAAGACAGACAAAGAAAGAGGGCAATGAATTTTTCATATTTATAGAGTTAAGCGAATTCATGATATATATATATATATATATATATATATAGGAATGAGATTGCCTATATATATATATATATATGGGGGCTGCATCTTGGAGTGCGAATGGAAGAAGATGTAGAGAGAAGAAAATTGCTGTAGGTCGAGATGAAGAAAAGATCTTCGCATAAATTGGGTCGCCTATGGAGAATTACTCGTTCTTCGTATAAAAGCGATTCGCGCGCTTAAAGTGCGGCAAGCCTATTCAAGACAGGCATCTCGCAGAGAGAAGCGAAGGGGAATTGGGGGTCATCGTTGAAAATTGACAAATGTTCGCGTTCTTTTCAAAACTGCCACCGACGAGTATTTCACTGCAATTCTATGGGAAGCCGCTATTTTCACAGCTGCTTATTTTCAGAGGAAAAAAAATTCAACTCACATTATGCACTGGAAATAATAAAGCATTATAAATGATACATTTTATTTGTCGATTCTCTCGCTTGCGACCGCATTACTCACATATAATGTTACAACATTTTCCTGCTTTTTACATGACTTCCCTGTAACAGGCACCAATTTTTCGCTAAATGGCAGCGACTATATAAAAATTTCAACCAGCCTTTTGCCTACCCCTGATAACGCAAAAGGACATACTTTATATTGCGAAAAAAGCCTGCTGAGAGCTGAATAAAATTTATCGTAAATACAAACCTCATTCAAGCTTCGTTTCATTTCAAGGTTTACTTCTTCCGACGGTCATTTTTTTATATACAGTTTTGCTGAATTTTTTATCGAAAATATGGTACAACAGCATAGGCGTATATTAATGAACAAATGGAAATTACGTACGGTATATACATATATTAGCGTAAAGATATATATACCTCAGTCATTGGAGAAGAAACGATGAAAATTAATTGCAAAGCAATTATTAAAGGAGAGATTTTATAGGGGAGTAATCGGAAAGTGGAATGAAAATGGTTTCGAATCGGAGTTTCCCACACCTTAACGACACAGTGTTCGATTTCATGGACACTCGCTATGGACGCTTTGGAGAATCCTCGGTATATAAGAGAGGGGCGTGATAAAAATAAATTAAAAGCTAATTATCGGAGGTATGTATTGTTTGAATAGTCGAAAGGGCGAAGATTTTCTTCTTTTTTTTTTATCGAAAAACTTGAGGGCAAAAAAAAGTATAAGACATGCTAGATGGAAAAAAGTTTGCAGCTTCCGCTTCTCGGGTGCGAAGCTGTTAATGCGATTATCCATTGGCATAATTACTCGCTGAATTCATTAAATCGCTATCGCGAAATCGTCTTTTCACTTTACGATGCTTCCACTAGGCGTCCAACAACCCTTCGGCAGCGACTGCACCAAGTGCTCTGATGACCCTTTCGAGTTCAACGTTCTAAACTCCTTACGATCGTATCTTTAGCTCCATACCGACATTATCGCCCGGAATTAACGTACCACGGGCATTCTTGCCAACATTCTCGTCATCCCTCGCTCGGATTAATCTCACTTATATTGCGATAAAATTGAAAATTGCTTCCCTAATCGCCATCAAAATCTTCAAGATCCCACTGATATATTCTCCAACAAATCAATTTTATTTCCCAGGAAGAACTTTTCGATAGGAACGTACATACGAGCTTTCGAATTATCTTGAATAAAAATAAATAAATAGGAAATATAGTAGACATGCAGATGAAGCATCAACACGTAATTAAAATTTTATTAGAATAATTATCCATTCCCTACTTTAAAATTTATAAAAGTTAAGTGGAGAATTTTTATAGTGATTGTAAGAGAATTGTATCAATCTTATTTATAAGATTGAAGTAAGACGCGGACGATAATGAAGTTATGAGAAAACATCGAGGAATAAACAATGAATACAAATTACGAGCATTGAATGGAAATAACGAGAGGCAACTCGAGAAATGATTGAATGGGGATTTTTATGTTTTATACATTTTGCAATGTTTATTATATTGCTTTAATAAGGATGAGTCCTGGCAGTATAATAAATCTATACAGAACGACGTACATCATCGTGAGGAGGGGGTGTGTTCACTGCTCGCTGCTTGCAGAACTAACAAGATAGAGGCACAAAGAAGAGTCTGCAAACAAGACGGGAGCAGCAAGGATCGCGAGATGCGAACATAACATTGAAAATTTATTGTGAAAATGTAGTCGGGACAGAATTCAAGTAAATTTTTATCTCTATATGGATATTATTTCGTCATTAAAAGAACAAACAATAATGTTTAAAAATGACGAATTCACTTGTTAAGATGTCGATGTAGAGATAAATGGTTGTTGTTTAATGTATCGGGCAGTTTTAGACGATTGACAGGGGAGAGAAAAATAATACTGAGCAAAGAGACGTGGAGAATCAAGAATATAGGGGATGAGAACACGCGCCCTCATTCTCGAAGAGCAAAGATAACTCTTAGCCTGTGTGCTTAGCTCCTCCTAGTCTTAATGCTCCTATATGGCTACATTCCTTCTATTATTTTTCCACTGCCCCCTTGCATTACTCATGGATTTATATATGTATATACAATACATAGGGGTCGAGTCTAACAGAAAATTTTCATGTTCTCACGCGAGACACGAAGAATGAAGAGACATGGAAAATCTGCATAAAAGATGTAGAAATAAATTAAATTGCACGAGCTTGGTTTTCAAGGGTAAATTAAAATTATTCTCTTATTCTAATGGACCAAAAAGACACGTATTAAACATTTTATACGTAACATCTTGATATTTATATATTTAAAAAAAAAAGTATCAAGAGAGAGAATATAAACTGTGAAGTAAATGGAGACTAGAAAAAGATATAAAAGAATCGGTCGAAAGAAGACAATACCGTGAGATACTTATGGGATGTAAAACTTGAAGGCAAACGTGCACCGTACGGGCAGGCAAATATCTCAAAGCTTTGCAAACATTTACTCGCGATCCTTGTGGTCCGATTTTCCAATCTCGCCTTTGCACAGTAGCGGCATGACTAGCAATGAATCAACAAGATGTGGCGAATTTCAAAAAGGTCAACGTGTAGCATACTGTGAAGCAAGATGATGAACAGAAGACAAACAGAAAATACACCTGTTCACGATGATCCCAAGTTAAATTTAAGATTAACAAGAACACGAGACAGATTTTCCTATTGGTATTCCAACCAAATGCGTCGAATGCGTTGCACGGAATGTTGGGATTCGACGTGTTGGAATGCATCAAGCGATATATACAGTACCAACTTGTAGGGTTAAATGTGTGCAAAAGTGTCGAAAAAAAAATCAATGCAGATCACACAAAGTACACAAATTCGCACTTTAACCAGATCCACAACGAGGTTGTAAAGATTTCACAGGAATACAGGATCTATATCAGCCTGTCACTAATTTCCATAAAGTCAACGTGCGCCAGAACGCGGTGTATGCAAAACTATGTACATATATATAACACAAGCATCCGGTACATGGGATTTTCGCACAAAATTACAGCTGTTCACGGTAAAATTCTGATAAAAGTAAAATAGGATGGGTGGGAGTGTTACGAATCACGTCATTGATTCTGAAAGCTGAGCAAAAAGCAAAAGTGACGCTGAGTTGGTTTGATCGTTGTAATTTAAAGGTTTTTGAGTCTTATTATTGACGTCATGGTTTTATATATACATATATACGTATATATATATATATATATATATATATATATGATAAAGAGGAGGAAGAGGCGAAAGTAGTAGAAGAAGAAGATTTTTCCGGGGAAATCTGACAGTCAAAGTGACGTAGAGGCCGCACTCACCCACGATATGTGCGAAGAGAAGTATTTTCAGTTCCATGGATGCTCGTCGTGGATACTGGCTGATCGTAGTAGACAGACGTGCTGGCACTTGGCGTCCGTTCTCATGTCGGTGGGCCTGCTGTAGCGGGCCGGTGGTGCTCCAAGCGCGATCCAGACTCTCAATAGGAATGGCAAAGATCCCCTTACATAATAGGCCGTGTGTGGTAGCGGAGGACCTTGGATGAGGTCGTTGGATGATATTCCGACGGTGTATGTGCGCTCAGTCCCAGCGGCGATAGCGGTGTCGGCGTCGTCGTCGTCGTCGTCGTCGTCGCCGTCGCCGGATTGGAATGGTGGTGGCTCCCCTTTTCGCGCAGAATCAATTTCCTTGCAAAACGATGTACGCTCACCCCCGTTCTTCCTCGCTCACCCTCGATTCACCCCGACTTTCCTCGTTGCGCCAGCGCCAAGCTGCTTTGGCGTCTGCGCACCACCGCACCACCGACAAACCCCTGCTGTTGCCCTGCGTTATTTCAACCTCCAACGCGATATCTCTCTCTTCTACTCTTGAGGAAATTCCTCCCGATGGATCATTTGCGTAACTCGCCACGCGAACGATAACCCTCTGTACTTTACTTTCTACACCGCGCGATTCGACCCTTTAACTTATTTCTCTCTTCCCACCCTTCACCCCTTATCCCCTCTTTTACTATGTCCATCAGGATTATTTTTCCATTTGGTCATTTTGATTCTATTATCAGGTTCTATGTACAATTAATATAATGATTGCGTATTCATTGATCGATCCATATGCCACTATTTTTCCATCTGCTCTGTTTTATCATTGGTACACTCTTGTCCGATCAGAAATCGTCCTGTTTCTATATATGTATTTTTGCCCCCACTTTTTATCTCCTCCCTTTTTCTCCAACAATTTTATTTTCAAACTTGGCGAACAGCCTCGTACCTTTACGAGCTTCAATGAAAATTTCTTGCTGCTGAATGGGATAGGCTCTTTTTCAGCCTTTACCGCCGTTGCCTTTTCAGTAACTTTTATATAGAAAGCTCCGCTTATAGTTGGTCTTTTTCGAGAGTTAAATCCGGGTCCGCTCGGTATTTCGGTGCAACTAGACCACAATGGATGAAAAAAGTAAACACGGTAGAGATCGGTTTGGTAAACGACGAAGCGACTTCCAGTTATTTCGAATGAAATTATAGCGATTAAGTTTAAGAGCCGAGTTTTGAACGGAGCCGACTTGAATTCGATTCAGCATCAGCGGGAACACTCGACCCTCGAGTTTCGTCAAGGACAAAGCAAACGGTCTGCGATGAGCGTGTGGATACAATCACAGTTGAATAATCACGGCCTCTTTTAGACCAATCCCGTACTCGTATTTACCCCCCTCCCCCCTCAACACACACACACACACACAGAAGGCGCTTCTCTTTAAACCTCTCTTTCTTCGTGCCAATCAAGCGAATCGTACGGATACTACGAGCTCCGCGTGTGATCCACCCCAATCTCTTCATTCCCTCCAATCTAACTTGGGCCAAAATTCTTTCGACTGTCCTTATCAAGTTTGTCCGCAAAAATTTGCCAGTCCAATCATCTTCAATATTCCCTGGAAATCTTTTATCCACCTTACAGATTTGATATAATATAAGGAAAAATTGAGGAAAACTTTTCCAAGAAAGCAACTTAGCTTCAGAAAACTTTAGCAATCACAGAACGCTTTTACGGATTTTTTAGTAGGGAATTTGCGTGAAAACGATCTCATAAAGAGAAAAAATGTCCGTGAGTTGAAATCTATAAAAAGGTTGAAACGAGGGGGTACATCTTCTTAGGCAACACGCAAGAAAGCTAGGCCTCATTGTACGCGCTAGATTTCCCATTTCCTCGCAGTTTACCACCGCGTGGAGCGTTCCTTGTCTTTATTTTCCCTTGCACCTATTCTACGAGGGACAAAATGGCACATTGTGGCTCGCACCGCTTTTAAAACTAACGCTGCATTTTCTTATATATATATCCCTGAAGAAGCAGTCATTTCTATATTCAATGTGTTCCATTCAACTATATTTATATATTCTCCAGGATTTTACAGTTTACGCTTTTATATTTCATACCACCTGCGATATTTCCAGCAACATGGCAGTTTCTCCTCTCAACAATGTCATTGCGGTCGAAGGTGAAAAATGTCGTTGGACCGAGAAAGCATAACATCCTTCCCTGTTACTAATTCGCTTCAATTAGGCCACGAAAAGTTTTCTGGCCGTAACGGCGATAATTACCACGCATGACTGAAGCTTAATGGAGAGGCAAGGGAATTTTATTTATCGCGTATACAAGGAAAACTTGCGAGTATACCGATATAAATTCAGTCGGTTTCACGAAAAGCGATAGGCCAATCTCCTTCTTGCGTGTGTCCTGCACCGGACGTACGCACCCTGACCACCCTTCTTCGCACCCCTGATGGTCGCTCTTATAACACGCTACGATCCAGTGGAAAATTCCGGGGCACCCTGATTTTCCCTTTGCCCATTTTCTCCTTGCCCTTTTACTTTTCTGAAACGGAAGCCCTCGCGATGTATATATGTATTATACATATATACAACGCAGCCCCGAATAATTCTTAACCGTCTTGATCGAATTAATCATTAATAAGCTTCGATCGATAATTTTCAGTGACATAAAAGAACCGTTGAAGAATCTTCCCACGAGCGAGCGAATCGTGCTGGAGTCGTATATTTCAACGAGTCGATTATTTACTTAGCATATACTACTGCAACGCGTTTCCCTCGCACTCCGCAGGTTCTCTCTCAAGGCGGTGAAAAAGCGAATATAGTAGATGTTTGCGTTACCTAATCCGCTTAGAAGTCCTGAAACAACACCATTCGCGAGAAGTACTTGAAACTATGGTACCTAGCTTCAGCGCAGAATGGGACTCGAGCCTTGGAAGCTTATCCGTAGCTCGCTATTGTTATACCGAATCTGCCGAATTTCCTACGAGTTTTTCCGCACTCTTATTATATATTATATTTTATAAGATCCATCGCACAGTAAAATTCGCTAAATAAAAAAATTATTAAAAAATATTTTGTTTCAGCTACTTTTAAGCTTCAAAATTTAGTTTTCGACAAAAGAAGTTTCGCAAATATTCGCTGTATTTTTTTGTTTTCAATAGATCCCAAACATCAAGTTTTGCATAAAGATCCGCTAAATTCTAAGTAAAATTTATGATCCCCTGAAAATTTTGCAAAATTGTATTGAGTGAGTTTTGCAACTTGACGTCTTATTACGTACTACCATTAATAAAGGAAGTGTCAAGGAGCTACAAACTCTGAAACGAAAAGAATAAAGTCAAAGTGGTGAAACTAATGAAACATTTTACAAGGCCAATATTCATGCTTCTCTTATAAAAGATAACTTGTTGATAGTCGTCGGCAAAGAGCGGTACCATTTTGTTTTATGATCTCCTCATAAATGTGATATAGAGTTTCATGCCCCCCCCCTCTCTCTCTCTCTCTCTCTCTCTTAACTTTATATATATATAATACACGCAAAAACTCGCCAACGACCTCATTTCCATTTCTCGCTTCTTTTTACCACCACAATTCTTCCTCCTCTCTTTCTTTCTATCACACTCTGCCCCTTTTCTCATTTCCGTTCAATTCCTTCCTCAAATGCTTATGCGTATTAAACTCAACGTTCCGCACGGTTCGCTTCAAACTCGAAAATTCCATAAAAATTTACTTCGCACCTGTCGGAACTACAATCAATTTCTTTGGCTTGAAATAGACCCTGACTCGTTGTATAATTGACAAGACACTTATTGGAGCATCTTGTGTGAACAATTGAAATATCACCAGATGGTCCACTCGTCTTAATTCCAGTAAGATATTGCGAGGAATGTTTTGAAAATTCATTAAGGCGATAAATTAGCTTGGCTGGCCTTTCCATGAAAGTTTCGAGTAAGCAGTGTGGCGCAGAATTGGAGTTAGAGGATAGTGAAACGAGGATGAGGGGGGTGAAATATATATATATATATATATATACAGTATACACACGAATTTGTTCTAATACAGACAAGTCCCTCGTCACATTCCAAGTAACCACGAACCGATACAGCGATAGGCCAATTCCTGTTTACGTTATCCCCCTTCCCCGTTGAATGAGTTTCCCGATGCACCCCTCTGCGAGACACGACGTATTCCTGCTAGGAGCCCCCTGCCACCAATCTCATTCCACTCCCCCAACTCCTTTCGATTCCCAGCTTCCCTTGCCAGTTGCCACGCTTCCTCGCTTGCCCACCTCGTGCCTCGTGATACTACGTAGTAGACAGTCTATGCGTGCAAATGTTCACCAATACACGTCTCGACCTCCAAATACATACTGACCAATATGCCATTAACATACAGATATTCCTTGAAACTCGCAGACGCTCAACCGCCTCAACCTATACATTGAACAACTTTGCGATGCATACACGTTGAGCAACCAAATCCCCAATAGAGACGAATGTCAAACTTTCCTACAGGTATATATATAACATATACCAAGAACATGCATATATTCGCGTACGTACTGTGTCGAGAGTAGTTGGCATTTTATTGTGCAGATTTACATTTTGCAGTAGAACTCTGTGAATTTGACTGAAACCGGAGGTCGCTGTGACGTCTGTCTGTGTAGTGTACATATACCAACCACTAAAGAATGACAGTGCAACAGTATCTTCGTCGCTTGGGTGAATAGAACTTATGCTATATAATGGGACAAGAGAATGTAATTGGGCCCAATGGATTAGTAAATCGATCTCTAAATTGATATTGTTTATTCGTTGATTATTTTAGGCCAGCATACTAAATAATGCCGATGCAAAAATATCATCGTTTGAGAGGTTAGATGCTTATGCCATATAGTGGGACAAGTTAATATAATTGAGCTCAAGGAATTGCTGCTTGAATCTCGAAAATTGAATTTTGTACTCGAGAGCTATTTTAGACCTATACACACATTCAAGATTACCAGTACCAAAACAAATGGCTGCGCCCAGTGGGTGAGAGGCTAGGACCTCGCAAATATAATTCTTCACCCAGTGGCTAATTTAAAGCAAAACTCTGAAAAATAGTAATATGAAGACATTTTACGTTAATGTGAGATTACCTTGCAGAATGGAACCATGAAAAATAATTAGGCCCAGAGGATTAATGTTTGAATCTGGAAAACTCAATTTTTGACTTGGCGGCTAATTTAAACCAACATGCACACTGAAGATTGTCGGTGTAAAAGCATCTTCGGTGAATGGGGCTACGCCACATAGTGGGACAAGAGAATATAGCTGGAACCAGTGGATTAGTGGTTGGATCTCGCAAATGCAATTGTTCACTGGGTAGCTAATTTAGAAATGTCACGATGCTCTTAAAGCCAGCTACACTTGTTTCCAGGCTCAGGCATTTCGGATGACTAATGGCACTGCGTGCACTAAACACAATACGCAGAATCCTGTCACAAACACGTCCTTCGCAACGAGCCATGCATACGAAGACCACTTTCTTTCCTGTCTCTAATCTCTTAGATCTCCTCTGACGGGAAGTTTCGTGGCTGGAACCTCAACGACAAAATTAGAACCCAGCAGCAAGCACTATTGAGAAGCCATTGCTATTTTGATTCGACTTTTATCGAAATAATTGATACCTTCCATTAAAGGTTATACTTCATAGAACGTTCGCATAATTAAGAAGCGATAAATGGTCGACTGTAACAGGAGCTACGTGTACACTATAATGTTACACTTATCATAGTATCATTAAATATTTATGGTGGTAGACGAGAGAGAAATGATCCAACTATACGGCAGAGTAGACGCGTTTATAAATCACTAATATATGATTGATTTTATAATGGCTTAACGCAGCGTGCATCCGCAGCAGTCTCGAATCGGTGAAATCCAATTGTTCGATGAGCAATGTCATGTCAAGTTGCACTTCGCTAGAGTTACTGAATTTCACCCACGCGGTCAATTTTTCAGGCTCGCTTATCCAGTTCTACCCCCACTTCGCTGAGCTTTCCCTCGAAATACTGCATGCTTCTTTTCAATCCTACACGGCCTCGCTGTATATAATTCCCATTGGTCGTACTGCCCAAAGGGAGTACTAAAGTCTACGTACTCTATCGCAGGATAGAAAGGGAATCGATATCGAGGACTGATGACTCCCTTTGAGGCTTTCAAAATGCGATTCCACTGGCTAAACTGTAGCTAATCTGGTAATGTCAATCGCACGCTTCTGCCCATTCGCATACTTCACCCTCTTAAACCAAACTTTACCACCACCACCCCTTCGATCCTTTTTCTCTTCCCCAAGGAACCTTTAATCGAGTCAAACTTAGCTACATTATGTAAAGCGCTGCAACTTTTTCAGCTGGGTTTTTTGCATTTTGATCGATACAGGTGCATCGATGCGAAAATTGTACGCTGCGAGAAAAATTATGGATTTTCCTGGCCCCTTCTTCTTTCGTATATATATCTTTTACGCCGCTGAGCTCCCCCGCGTGTATATATATATATATGCATATACACATACAGTACTTCACCGATTTCTCCACACTACAGCGTTACGCAGACCCTGTGCTTTGTCCTGTTTAATGGAAGCCGAGGGGAGAAGACTGCGTATCGCGTCTGTATTGAGATATATCGAAAATGTGATTGCTCCAACGCATCCAAGTTGCTCTCTAGAAGTCCTTTTATAATTGCCTATCGCTTTTAGAATAAAACATTCTACATCGTACAGTGTCTGCAGACGTCCACTGTGTAACGTTTCCATCTATCTCTTATAAACTCCAATTACTTAAGGCAACCAAAGATTCACTACCTAGTCTTGTGTGTGTGTGTGTATGTGTATATATATATTAATTATTCGTCACGTTTCCATCTGATTGATTCGTAGCTAACCCAACCGTTGGCAAAACTTTCTACCACCAATTATTTAGTATAAGAGAGTACGTGGCAAACTCATCCTATTATTACAGACTACTCCATTATTAGTATTATTACTATTATTGTTATTTGTTATTTGTTAAGTATTTATTATACTATAGATTTCTAGATATTACAATTCATTAGGGTATTAGCATTGGATTTATCAAACGTCGATTTTGGATCTTGTAATGCGATTAAATATAATTTTTTTGTAGTTTCTTCAAACATCTTCTTTATTGAAAGAAACCAATGGCAAGTGAAAGGATTGAACATTTGAAGATGAAATTGACCAGTAGCAAGTGCTGAAAAGACATGAATTTTGTTTCATTATGCTATATATTACTGCTTAAAATACCTTATAGACTCTGATAGGAAAAATCTTAATTTTCTGCAAAGAAAAATGAATTTTGCAAGAAATTAATTGGACAAAAATATGAAGAGTGATATCGACGAAAGTAATTTCATAAGTCGAGTGCATGCTTCTATCGATGGACAATAAAAAGCACTTACATAAATATTATTGATTTTGCTCCATATGGAAGAATCTATGGAGCTTCGATAAAAAGTGGGAAAGATTTGAAGAGGTTTAATCATTGGTAGCAATAAAAGGGCGGGTTCCTCGAGCTTGCCATGATATTAATGGGGGTCAAATGTGACTTGAGGGATGGTGCAGCGAAGCAAGTTCTTTGGAGATATTGAGTTTGGAGCTGTAATGGGCTTGGCACAGGTGAAAAGCTGAGATTTCAAGCATGTCGTATATATATATAGCGCACGGGATAGGTCGACTTCATGAAGTTCCTGGTCATTAAAGTGCCATTAGGTAGTGCTTGTCCATCAGGAGAATTAATGAGCACTCGCAATTCAGGCCCACTTTTCAAAAATTGAAAACCTTCTCCATCAAACGATAGCTCGCATTTGTATAACGAATTCTTTTACATATATACACCTACATATACTTATGCGTGTAGAGGAGAAACGTAAATCGCATGGTAAGTAAGAGAATATCCATTGTTTGTAATAATTAAGATAATAAAAACCTGAAATTTCCTCCCAGATATCTTATCATTTTTCTTCTATTTACCTCGATAGTTGAATTAATTATGCAAATTTCTGGTGATAAACCATCAACAGCAGCAACAGCACGAGCGTTAGAGCGTATATATCTCTATATATATATATATATATACATGTATGTGAGCTTTGCTAAATTTATAAATGACCGTAGTAATGGAGTAATTGAACCCTATGGCGCTGTTTACGTTATGTAACAATTACAGAATTGTCAAAGAATAGAACTATACAAACTGAATAGTAATAATGTGGTCGTTAAGCGGTGATGGTCAACGTAAATAATAATGAATCTCATTAAACACTTTGGTTGAATGATTTTAACTGATAATTATCCTGCAACTCACACGTCAGAAAAAATATGCTTATTCGACGAAGCGTCATTCGATTGTTTTTGTGTCAAATACGTCAACGCGGAAGATTTGTTTTAAATACCAAAGCTAAAACGTATCAACAAATGCACGAATGAAATTCCAAGGTTACACGTGACAAAAGTAAAAATTCAATAACAATTCGACAAAGGGCTGCGATTCGAATAACAAACAAATTTAGGAAGCCGTCGACAAAAAGAGAAAGAGAAAGGCATATGATACGTGGTTTCAATTTTGAATAATACAGCACATTAGGAGCTGTCCACTGCAGAAAATAGTTGATCGAGTCCTCGATCACTGGATATTTTTTATAATTCAGTAACCATGAAAAGTTGCAGATAATTCCTTATCTGAGCAATGTGGCGCCGCTACGGTAAATGCTAAATACACATAAGTGATCAGAATTTTACACACCGATAATCCTCTTTTATGCTCCATCTAGGCCACGTGTGTTAATTGTGTATAAATAATACTAATTACACTAATTACATCCTATATTTGCTGCTTCTAAATTGTCGACAGTTTCCGACTAATTTTAGCACGATGATCCCGAAATTTTAAATATGATTGTTATCAGCTCCAACTTTTGAGGTACAGGTATAAACAGAGCCAAAGAACGAAAAACACTTGCTTGAAGAAAATTAAATTTCAATTCTTAAAGTTTTCCACTGATATATGTAGACTATAATGAAATGTGTCTTATAAGTGAATTCCAAAAACCTTTTTGTTATAGTTCCTTCATATAATACGTCGTCTAATCTATCACGTTCTCCCTATTCTTCACTAGAATCTTTTAGATTTTTCGGTAAAGTATTTATCAAACTGTAAACTAGTTCTCCAGCCAGTTAGATATAATTTTTCGATTTTATCAGTTCAATCTAATAACATTTTTGATCATGTAATTGTGAGATAATGTAGAACGTAATGCTTCAAAGGAATATAATAGTCAACAACAGACAGAGTGAAATTGTGCAAACTGTAGTATAATATAGATAAATTGCTGCATCAAGTAAATTATAACTATATATATCTAGCATAACGAAAGCAAACTTGGTATCCCATATAGCATCGATATCATTTTAATTAACTAATGTAAGTGAACACTATTCCAGCAACGTTGCCAAAAATATATTCCATTGCAAAGTCCAATCGGTTTATCTCATTTAGATATTGACGACTGACGTGTATATAAATTGGGAAAAGTTCGAAATGAAGAGAATGGAATAAACAGTCATGTGACTGCTTTAAAATTGGCTATTATATATTTTTTTATAATGGACGATGCATGACTACCGGAGAGAGGCAAAGGTGTACAGTGACACATAAATGGGGTTAACGTTTGAGGGAAGAAAATGTGGTAGGGTGAAGTTGGAAAGTTCACGGTAATGTCGAATGGTCGGAGTGGGCCAAAGCATTTTGTCAGTGCGCGTTAGCAAAGTCAAGGGTAGAAGTAAAGTGGCAGACGTATCTCTGAAACGGCCGACGTGACATGGACGCTTTAAGGTAGCTGCCCCACTAGAATTGCATGGCGATCCTTTTTTTTCGAGAGGCCACCCATTTCCTTTTTTACAACAATCAAAAGAACAGCTGAAACGTACAATAGTCCTATATATGAAAATAGAAGTAGTCGTATTCTTGTCAAGTGTACCTTGCAACACCCTTTAAATCGAACAAACGACGCATGCATGCATTTTTATTCAAATCCGTTCACTACGATCGATTATACAATTGTTTCAGTAATATTCCTATTCTATCTCGTTTTTCATTTTTTTTTTCTTGTCACTATTCGAACGATCACCTCAAAATTCCCCACGAAACAGTATTATTTAGAAATAAAACTCTAAAAACCAGGATAAATTTTAACAAAACTTCGTAGCTCTCTGTTCGCTCCGTGCATACTAACACAGTAAAAATAAGATGAAAACGTGCATATGCACTATCGGCGCCGTATCCATCGATAAATTTTGTAATTTTCGTTGAACTTTTTTCGTTTACGTGTATACAGTTTTACATTCTTACTTCAGTGTACTAGTGTAGTATGCATGGAACGAATAAACAGTAGGTCCAAAAACTGACCGGAAGTGTCGAGTCTGACGTTAAAATATTCAACAGCATCACTTCTGTTTTAAAAATGCATGAGCATTGAGAGTTAATGGAGCGATTTTAATTAATTTCCATTCGCGAACAAAATATTTACCTCAAGAGTAAGAAATATAAAGAGAGAGCGAGAGAAAGAGAGAGGGGGGGAGGAGGTTATTTTTAGACGGAAGTATAGAAGGTTTTGCAGAGAGGAAATAGTGGAGTCGACGCAGCGCGTGAGAAGCGAATGATGGCCACGCCACGTATATATGGAAAGCTAAAACGAGGCGTCGCGACGCCTGCGCGAGTTCCAGGAACGATCAGCTGGCTGGACGATTCTGCGTATGTGTGTCAGAAAATGGTTGAGAGAGATGAGAGAGTAAGGTGGACAGAGAGAGAGAGAGAGAGAGAGTGAGCGAGAGAAGGGGGCATTCGGGTCGACGACGCTAGAAAGAAGGAGAGGGAGCGATATCTCGACTGAGATGGAGGGAGAACGAGTGATAAAGAGAGAAAAGGCGAGCACGCGCGTACAGCCGTCATCCGCTAGTAGTTGGTGCGACGAGGTTCAGCCTCGTCGGCAGATCCGTCGGTTTTTTTTTCGACTTTCCCCTGGAAAAGGTGTGAGTGATCGTGGTCGTCCAGCTGATCGACCAGTGCAATTTAATTCAGGCCCATCAGGCTGAAACTACACGACGTCCACTCGTTCAAACAAGGCCTGTCCATTTTTCACCCTCGACTACCAAGCTGAAGCTACGACCACCCCCTCCAGAGGTCGCAAAACTCCACTACCCCATTCAACCACTACGCTCTGCTAAGCTAGAGAGAACCCTGGAATAGCAGACATCTGGCTCCTGAAAGCTTTTTAAGGTTATATTCCACACGGTGCTTGTATAGGAAGTTCGCTGCTGGAGGTTAGCCTGGGAGCCCCTGATGGTGCTGCGATCGTTCAATCCACGGACAACCCATGCACGACTCGTAACGATCCACCACTGCAAGTCCCGCTGCAGTCGCGTCAACAAAAAAAACTCCTGTTCATCTCCATCTGCCATACACGAGCAGACAGTGTTACTGACAGAAGTCACAGCTCTCTTGCCAGTGTTTATCCATTTCTTCGCTCACCCACGCTTACGTCTCCGATCTTCGCTCACCTCTTTTATTATCAAATCACACTCGCTGCTGTTTTCATTGAGTAAAACTACTAAAATCGACGAATCTTCATAGCTGTGATTTGGATTTTTTTTTTTTTTTTTTCGTCACAGTTTTCTCTGCTACGTCTCTGACAATTATCGGGTTGGCTCTTAACGAAGAATTTGCAATAAGAAGAATACTGCCATAGGTGTTGGACTACGTGAAATATACTCTAAGGTGCTTCGAATACGTCGTGATTGTGCGCGTTTGATAAACGGGGGTGAGTCGTGTCTACAAGGGAAGCGAGAGGTGTGCAAAACAGATATCTGGGTTACAGGCTGATAAGCTACGAGATAAAAGTAGGAAGGGAAAATCGACGTAGGTCATATCGAGTGACGCTGAAGAGTAACGAGTAACGCAACTGTGTCTATCTATATATAGTCATATCGAAAGCTCAGTTTGGGAAGGACGGTGCTAGACTCCTGCAGCAGGTAGCAAAGGTATAAGAGAAACAAAGTATATACGCAGAAAAGTTGTATAAACCTGACAACTCAGAGTGCAGCACTGCGATTGACGAAAATATATCGAACACGCAACATCTGGAATGTATTTCTCGTTCCACATGTCGCATTTCGATTGTTATGCTTCTGCAACTCGAATGACGTTTGACCAGTCATAATATATATATATATATATATATATATATGTATCGCTGACCACTGAAACTGCACGGAATACTGGCTCGGTGACATAACTGGAGGACGCTGTTATTAGACAAACTCTAAACGACATTTCGAACTGCGCTGACAATAAACTTTGAAAATCAATACACGTATATACGACCGTACAGATGGACATCTTCCATTAAAGTTAACAAATAGCGCTAAATCAAAAAAGAATAAATTTGATCAACCGTAGAGATTGTGATAATGCGACGTGTACTTGTTAAAATGATAGCGTCTGGGGTTTTGTTATCCATAAATTCTCAACCGCGTATACTCGTCTCTTTTTCTCTTCTCTCGTGAAGCGCGATTAGTATTAAGGAAAGACAGAAAGTGTATTACGAATATTGTATATATTAAATATATTACTGCGTACATAGAGCGTATGAAATTTGGATAGTTCAACTCTACTATGGATACAGGTAAAGTAAATGCAAAATCAAATCCTTTTTTCATATAAGATTGTTTAATTAAACAGCAGTTAATTAAAACAATTTAGTTTTCTATATATATGCACGCGTCAATGATCCATGTAGAAACGCATGATTGGAAACAGCTGTTTTCTCAGTAAACGTTTTCTAGCAGTAGGTTTGGGTGGGGATAAAAGTTTCGAGGGGAGAAAATTCAATATGTTATTATAGAATTATATTATACAATATAATTATAGCATGATGTCTTAGCTACATAGTTGGCTACATCCAAAAATAATAGAAAACATTTTCTTGACCAAATTTTTGTGAAACCCAACTATATTTTCATGAAAATATATTATAGTCTTTAAATATTCATTTTTACCTAAAAATCGATTAATCCTAAAGGCAAGATTTACGACCAGGAAAAATTATGAAAATTCGATCGAATGAATTTTTCAGCTCGATACCTCGTACATATACAATATATACAAAACAGCTATATAGTATATATAGTATTATATTATAGTAAGAACAATGTATTATGAACTTTCTACCCGCATAACTTTTATCCCTTCCAACTCTACCCTATAGACTGTACACGATCGCTATATATATATATATATATATATATATACCACGATATCTAACTCCTGGCATTATTCGTTTTCAGAAAAGACGGATGAACCTGCAGATACATCAAAACCTCTTGAAGCACTCGGTGCACAAATCGCCCAATATAGCTAGAATTGATTTTCAACGGCGGATCCGAGGAATTGGAGTCGACGGAAGAGTAGCAAAAAATTGTCAAGAAATCCCTGATTGCATTTTGCTCATTTATAGATTATATTCGAGATAACGATTGAGTAAATATACATATATAGATGTAGCGTGTCTCCTGGAGAAAAACAAGAAGAGCATAATGGTTGGATTTTTTTCGATAAAGCCGGAATATTGTTACTTCTGAAATGAGGATCGATGCAAAAAGAGCGTAAAGCGAAAATTAATCACGATGAATTTCGGGATCTCAGTGATGATTTTGCTGATAGTGGCCAGCAGTAATTGGCAGCCATGCTGGCAAGCAGGATTGCGATTTTACGAATCGGAAGCAGAAGGGTTAGAGCCACCTGGACGCAGCATAGCATTGAACGATTTCTCGATGCACGGACCGGCAGCCGATGAGCACGATTTGCCTGGGGATCTTCGACAACCTTACCCTGGCAAAGCATTCGGACCTATGGGTCCAATTGATCGGTCCCTACCACCGAGAAGTTTGTCAGCCGGCGAGATGGAACCTCTGTCATCCGAACGCTCACAGAACGAGCTAGCCACCAACAATCCAAAACCTTTAAAAGAATACAGCATTTTTTCCGTAGAATTCCCTCGAGTCGAAACACCCTTCGTAATTGGAATTTGGATTTTCTTTGCGAGTCTTGCTAAGATTGGTACTCTCCTTATATTTACTATATTTTAGGGAGACTTGGGCAAAACCGGCACTCTTGATTCTAAAAATTAAAGCTTATGACTTGTATATAGATAGTTTGAATAAAATGTTAATTCAAGTAATTCTTATTTTATAAGCAACTATTGATTCAAATACTAATAAAGAATCAAGAGGCTATTTTCGAATTACATACATAAAATGACAAAGTGCAAAATCCTTGTAAAACCCGATTTTGCCCCAGTATCCCCCGTAGTGAATTATAATTATTTTATGTATATTTCTGATTCTTAAAATGTCTAACTATATCGATTTCTCCATTACTAACTCGGAATTCTATCTCTGTTGTAAGAAAGGTCTGAAAGATTAATTAGTGGTCTAACATTAGCCTCATTTTCTGGGGGAGAAAAGAACGTCCGAGAGATTCAATGGTCGATGTAACATTGATTTTCATAGACTTTTGCTCAATAATTTGCGAGATTAATCACTCGTTGTTTTTAAGTTCGGTTTTTATATTTTAATGTTTCGTTAACATGGATCATATTTCAAAATTTACACTTTTGATGATTTTTAGGCTTCCATATGGCACCGAAGCTCAACAAAATGTTTCCCGAGTCCTGCTTACTGATTGTCGTTGGAGTCGTAATAGGATTTTTGTTATTCCAAGCGAGTGCTGTCCACGTGTCTCCATTAACCCCAGACACATTCTTCCTTTACATGCTGCCGCCCATCATCTTGGATGCTGGATATTTTATGCCTAACAGGTTGTTTTTCGACCACCTCTGGACAATCCTTTTATTTGCCGTCGTTGGAACTATCTTCAATACATTGTCCATAGGTAATTCATAGAAATTTTACAAAGATCGTTTATCATTTTCGTACTATCTTATAATATAATATATATATATATATATAGAACATATATACGTGGAGTATCTCTTTTTCGTCCACAATGTTCAATGGATACTTGTTGAATATTCCACATGCAGAAATTGGCATTATCTACATACAAAAAGCATGAAAAGCAGAGCACGAGGAACAAAGCCAAGATATAAAAAGTATCATTCGACTATATATCCTTATCTTTCTTCAGACAAGTAGAATGTTAATATTCATATAGATCGAAAAAAAATGCAAATAGCTTGGAATATCACTTAACGTTTTTCTGAAACTGTTCTTTCTTACAAGAGTAGCAGTGTGGGGCAGGAGCATAGTTTACATGGGTTCTGAAACGCAAAGAATTCTTATTAAAACCATGCAGAAGCAATGCAAAAGTTGGTCCTTAAAAAGTCTCTTCTTGTATTTAATTTCATTTTTATCGCATGATATTCGAGTTAAGGTTAAGCGATTCATTCGGGCCGGTACAGCGTATACGCGTTAGCCACCAGTAAGCATTTTCCTGGTCGACTTTACGACTATTTTTGTCTTGCCCACGCCCACTCCTGTGAAATCTACGTCGACGACAGTGGAAAAAGAAGAGTAAAATAGTATAGCAACCAAATCGGTCCCTACCGTAACGCGCAAGCTAGTCAGTTTGAAAAACTTTTCCGAATATAATTCATGACCAAACAGCTCTTGTCAACATCGTGCCAAAAGCAGCTTCATAATGGCCTGATGTTGCAAGACTATATAATCTAGACACGCTCCCTGCTCCTTAAATTGAAACTACTAATTATTCTTAATATTAGTATTACAGGGTCGCTGCATAAGACATAGATGCAAACTTTAATAATATCTACTTTTATAGAATTAAATCGTCTGTAGTCGTTTGGCACTGCTTTCACATAACTAAGATAAATCTGACACATGATAAATGTCTCTCGATGCATATTTTCCAACTCTGCAATAGGAAATGTATGGTTTTATATCTGTTCTCTCGAATAGATATAACGCGCCAAATGTAGAATGACTTTCAAAAAGAAATTCATGACGCTTTTTTACGTTTCCTCGATTTTCAAGCACGTAAGTTATATTAGTAATAAAGTAAATTTTCTTGAATAATTTTTGGCTCTTCGACAATTGCAAATGAAATGCTCGTTTTCTATTAATATATATGAATGAAACAGCTACGTGCATGCCAATTTTTGCAGAAATACGTATGATTTAAAGGCAAGTTCCAAGCGATCGACGTTCGGTAATTGTATATAGATAATAACTTATTATTACCACTAAGTGGCTGAGTTTTAATCAACGCTTTAGTGGATTTTTGTGTCGCGTGATTCTAGGTTCATCGTTATGGGTTTTGGGCAAGAGTGGGCTTTTTGGTTTTGATACTCCATTACTGGACATGTTCCTTTTCTCCGCTCTAATAAGTGCCGTCGATCCAGTAGCCGTCCTAGCCGTCTTCGAAGAGATTCACGTCAATGAAATCCTATACATCGTAGTGTTTGGCGAGAGTCTCTTGAACGATGCTGTCACTGTCGTGAGTACATAGCTTGACCTTTTAAACAACAAGACCTTGACGCATCGCTAAGGTCGGCAAATTTTCTGTTTCTTAATTTCCTCACGCAACATTTTCTCCTCCCTCTAAATAAATTAATCTTGTCAATCATTGGTAATAACTTCGCAATTATTAACAACTCATTATTAGTGGAGTTTATTGTGCAAATTGATGATCGTAATAAAATGACTAAAAATTTACTATTAAATCGATCATTCATTATATTTAAATCTTTGGTATTTTCTACTAATTAATGAGGGATAATCAATATTAATATTAAAGCCTCGAGTTAAATGGCTTCCCACGCGATTTTCGTAGGTACTCTACCATATGTTTGAGACGTACAGCGAGATGGGCCCTTCCAGAATCACCTATAAAGAAATTCTTTCCGGTCTGGGATCCTTTTTGGTAGTGGCGATAGGCGGCACGATAATAGGAGTTTTATGGGGCTTTGCCACCGGTTTTGTAACCAGGTTTACCCATCAGGTTCGAGTTATCGAACCAATCTTTATTTTCGTTATGGCTTACCTGGCCTACCTCAACGCAGAAATCTTTCACATGTCCGGCATTCTTGCGTAAGTAACACTATTCAATATATTAAATAAGTAATTAAATTGTTAAAATTCAATCATTTCTCAATCTGCATTAAACCGTATCTCAACCAGAAAGCAAGTTTGATTCGCAGTCTAAATTAACCATCAAATATTATCATTGTTGATAATGTAACGAACAGAATGCTGATATTGATCGTGTAATCAGCTGCAAGTCACCAAGAAGGAAATCAATGCAATGCACTCTATTTTATGGCCGTTTTAAGCTTTTCCAAATTATATATATAAACAAGGAGATTAACTACATTTTCCCAGAATAGCTAAATATATATATATATATATATATATATATTGGAGAAATAAAATGCAAACCTTTCGTTGCTATAAACTCGTGTGATTTATATATACTTCTTATCGCACGAACCGATGAAGAACATCTTTTTTTAGTACTAATAATTATGTTACAAAGCTTTTTCTTTATATTTGTACAGTAATTTGTAGTTTCAATTATAGTTTTTTTTTATCGAAAGAGTCCTACTCTATTTCTTTATATAATCGCATTAGCGCTTTAATTAATTCAAACAACGTACAGTTGTATCTACATAATGCTTGTATGAGCTGAGCGTGGAGAACAGTAGTAGTCCGAAAAAAGTAGCATGTTTTTGTGAGTGACATAATAATTTTGGAGCAGTTGAGAAAACGTTTCGGTATGATGCTTGGGGAGGATAGTATGAGGGTGCGAGTACATATAATTTAAGGCGAATTTATGCGGGAAAACGTGAACCTTCAACTGACGGTAAGTAAGTTTCAGCTGTGTATTTCACATTCTTGTAAATAGAGAGATTGCGTTCTAACGCGACCCGTAGAATTATTCCATGCACGTGCATATGCAGAGTTATACATATGGCATGTGATATATATATATATTCCTAAATTTGCCGTGCGTACTATTTGGTCGTGAGGCAGCTCCACGCTCGAGGGCAGGCAATTTTCACGCACCGACGGATCTCGTTATCTGGAACGCTATTTGCCAAATGTTCAAGGTCGCCATTCGAACGCGAAAACTCAAGCGTATTTTTATTAGACACCATAAGTGATGGTATAAATTTATGATAAAATATTTTATTATGCGAGGGAATATATAACTACCCGATAAAAGAATTTAGCCTCGAAATAAAGAAAGCTCAAAACAACGCATCATTATTTTGTATCGAAGATTAAAGAAATAATTAATTTCATTATAAAACTGCTTTTTAAAGAGAATAGGAAATTTACATCCATTTAAATTAATATATAAAAGTGTTTATAAATTTATGTCAGATATATTGACTTTGAACTACATTTATAAGACTTGAAATCCTTTTATATTTATATTGCATTAGATTAGTATTTATTCATTTGGAGTAATTACTCATATAGTTTCGATTAGAACAACGAAGAGATTTATTTAAACCGATCGAATAGTATACCAACACACTTTGTCTCAACAAATACATCAGACACGTTACATTATGTGTGTGATTGTTAAGCCAAGCATTCATATACTCCGGCAAAAATTTAAGGCCAGTCGTATTGACTGGTTAGATAGTCGAGTGTTAATGATTCGAAATGAAATATTATAGGAAACTGTATAAATGCGATAAAGGACGATGACAGAAATATATTGTCGTGGCATATTGGTAGTTTTTAGCACGCGTATTTTATATTGGTTTCGTCGGTGTCATTGACACTTGGTAACTCGACCGATGCTAGTTTTTAGCCTACGCACCAATTTGGCAACCGTTTTCTATTTTTTTCCAGGATTACTTTTTGTGGCATCACAATGAAGAATTACGTGGAACCTAATATCTCGCACAAGTCGCATACAACCATTAAATACACGATGAAAATGTTATCCAGCAGCTCCGAGACCATCATCTTCATGTTCCTTGGTGTGGCCACTGTTAATAATAAGCACAACTGGAACACATGGTTCGTCGTCATGACCATCATCTTTTGTTCGCTTTACAGAATTCTTGGTAAGCTTCGATATAATTGATTTTCAACTGACTCACAAAATTTCGTATAGGTTTAGTTAACGTATGTATGTTTGAAAAGACTTTATAAAATTTCTGTGTGGGTTAATACACGTGTAAAATCCGAAATTCAATCAGAGACTTTTCTTTCTACTAATAGTATTGAAAGAGTTAGTGTAAGTCGCCAAGAATTAACGTGTGCTATACTCCTTTACCAATCCTATTTAACGATTCGGAATCACTTGCAAATAAATAAATAATTGAATTTTCTAATATCTGAATGGTACGTTTCGCTGTTGGGTTTTTTTATTATTCTTTTCAAATATATATACGTACTTTCATTCAAGTAATTACAATCAAGATACTTAAGTATATATACGAGAAATAACTTAAACTTTATCGCGACTTAATAAAGATTCTCTCAGAAGAAAATGATCGTGTCATTATTCAAAGAATTTCTACTCAAGGATGTTATGTCATGGCTTAAAGTCACTCGTTTTAAGGCTTCCCATTTTAACGACAACTTACTGCTCGATCGTTGAGAAAATCCATCCGGTATAAGTCGTGTTGCACGAGCCTATTTAATAACCCTGACACATTTTCTTTGAAAGATTTTACAGCTACAATAATCCAAGCATAAATACAAAGAAATCTATAAGCTAATATATTAATTAAAATAGTGTATAAATTAATTAAATCGAGGAATCAGAAAGCACTAACGTAAATATCTCATTACAAATAGTACCCAAATGTTCATTCAACCAATTCCTAAATTGAAAATAATTAAAAATATTGAATTAAGATAGAAATTATCAGTTCAAGATAAAATATAATTTACAGAATAAATTCTATATTTTAAATGTAATAATAATTATTTTCGTAACGTCAGCTTAATAATTCTTAGTATGTACTACACGAGAAATGACAAGGGATGGTTTGCAATCTTTAATCGAAACAATTGAAAATTTTCTCTCATAACAATATAGACAGAAATATAGTATAGACCATTTGACCAAACTACAATAACAAAACAAATGGTGGTGAAAAATAAAATTAATAGAAATATATAGTTGACGATAATCAAGTAACATTCTTATACCTTTTTCAATGCTTCAGGAGTGATAGTATTAAGCGCAGTGGCCAATCAATTTCGCTTGCACAAATTGGACAAGGTGGAAAAGTTCGTAATGTCGTACGGAGGATTACGAGGGGCCGTGGCTTTCGCGCTTGTTTTACTCATCGACCCAAATCACGTGCCGTTGCAACCAATGTTCGTTACCACCACCATAGCAGTCATCTATTTCACAGTCTTCATCCAGGTAAGCCGAACAACAACAACAATTGCACCTATCAGCCTCTAATTAGAGAGAACTCCCAACAAAATCTCTGCAATCAGTACTTAAAGCCACGAAACAATTAGTCGTAGAAGGGGATTACTCTGCGTCGTAATCCAGATTCGAGATTTAGATGGAAAATCCTGATAAGGGTGAAAGATTTTTTCCTATACAAAAAAATAAGTAAGAATTAATTATACAATAGATGTATGTATAAAGATAAGTGATTTTATGCTTGTCATCCATGGTGGATTATCGAAGAGGGATGATGCTTATGGCATACATCACTCTGCCAATGGGGGAGGAGTGGGAGGGGGAGGGGGGGGGGGGAGGGAGAGAGCTCTTTTCGTATTTGGACCTCGATTACCTTCCGATGAGCGATTAGTGAATTTTCCGGAAAATATATCAAGGGTTTTTGCCAGCTGGCTCGACCTCGTTTCATCTACAATCATTAATCACCAAATCGACATTCTGCTTTGTTATAATTCAGTATAATCGATCGAGAAGTTGATATTGATATAGGCAGTGAACAGCGTACGTGAATTAATTACGTCAGCAGCGGTTAGGATAGATCTTCTTGGACGACAATGCTATAATTTAACGTGTAGGCTGTCTAGCGACAATCGAGGGATTATTGCGAGCGTTCCTTCCGTCTGAGACCCATGCAACCGATTGTCTGAAAATTTCTCTCTCGCAGGGCATCACCATCAAACCACTCGTGAAAATCCTAAATGTGAAGAGGGCCGAAAGAAGGAAACCTACCATGAACGAGAGGATCCATGAAAGGGTGCGTTATATTATTTAGATTATTTATATTCCAGCCCTACCCTTGGAATGATATAAGAAAATTTACATAATATTATTTTACATTATGGAAACGAAATTTCATGCGAACCCTGAATTGCTTTGCTCCAAAGCTTTTTAATTAACAGCAAAGGCTTTATTAATTTTATCCAGGAATTATTTAACATTTTTAAAGCACCAGTATTATGGTCATTGTAAAAGTCTGATATCGTAAAATCAATATTTTAATATATTATTCTTCATACGATGAAATTGCTCTGGAAATTTAATCACGAGCCCGATAAAGCTTGATAGATTTACAATCTTTCGGGAGGAAAAATCGATCCGCTTTGTTTGTTCAAGCTGAGAGGCTAGCATGACCTCGGTGCAAGGTCACGGTCATTTATAGGAACAAAGTGTAATAATGGGACAAGCTCGTCCGTTCGAAAAGCTGTAAAGGGCAACATTTGCTTACTGCATTCGGAGAATATAAGGACAATTTAAAAACAAGAACATATCATAATTGTTGCAGGCAGCGTCTTTGCACTTGTGTTGTAATTATAATTGTTGCTGTTTAGCATAAAATGCATTTTAAGCTTGGCATTGCGAAATTACACTGGCGTAACCTGTCTGTATAAGCAGGGTCAAGGCTCTTTTCTTGGTTTTCCATTCATCAAACTCGTTAACTTATTAGCAAGTCAATTAGCATTTCAATACGCTGGAATATTGCTGTCAATTATTGTCCTGCATCTAGATCCATGAAATATCGTTTTGCCTGAGTATAGGGACCATGTACGTCAAAAAGATAACACTGAAGTGAGAATGTGATGTAGTGCACATTCGCGTACTGTCTTCGCTTTCCAATGCTAACTTTTGTTATTTTTGGAATACGCATTCCCACTTCAACTTATATGTACAGTTGTTTCGATATGCAAGGTCCCTATAAAATTAAAACTGTTACATCATGCATCCAGCAGAAAGAAACCAATAATGACGTTCTAAATTTTTGTATTTGGCTTAGATCATTGATCACGTTATGGCGGGATTGGAGGATATTCTGGGAAAACACGGAAATTATCATTTACGAGACAAGTAAGAAAATGAATGAATCCCCCCTGTATACATATGCGCGTAATCTAAATCCGATCTATGAATAATGAATTCTCTATCGTATCTCTGGCAGATTCAAGCGTTTCGACAACAAATTCATCCGACCCTATCTCGTGAGAGATCACTACGGGGCTGAACCAAAAATTCTCGAAACTTACTCGAAATTGGCTATGAAGGATGCCTTGGAGTATATCAGAAGGAACGCTTCCACTATTGGTAACATCAGTGGAACTGAAAGCATGTCAGCAATTTTCCGTAATTACAGCAACACCGGCCAGTTCAATAATAGGTAGGCTACTATTTCTAATTAAATCTAATATAAAAGATTCTATTAACGATGAATTAAAATAATACAAGTCTTCGAAATGTTCTCTCCTGCGTGTTAAATTCAATCTTTAATATTTCGTACATGTATACACGGTATATGTAGGTATAGCTATATTTGTTAGATAATCGTACGGTATACGTAAACTACGTTTGTATTCCATTTTTCTGTTTATCGGTAAGTGTTTTATATTTTTAATGCAAATTGAACATTTCTGTTTGTTTCCTGTGCTTGAGTCCTATACGGAAACCGATAAGCAGTTTCTTTGCGGGGCAGACCTTTATGGTCTCATTTCATACTATAATGCAATCTACCTTCGCGTAGCTGCTCTCGGTTAATATAAAACGATGTACTTTCTCGAACACGATAACGTCCTCACCCCAGCATGTCGTAAACCAGCTGGATTGTCGTATCTCTCTCACACTCTTTGGCTAAAGCGAAATAGTATCGATCTTCAAGTGGCAGAACGTCATAAAATGCAGTCTCATTCTTCCTCCTTCCAGCCCTAGCTGCAGCCAGCTCGAGACTGGCTGGAATATCGATCTTCAGGAACTTGAGTACAATCCTTCCAAGAAGGACATGACGGATGCCAAAATACACCACCTGCTTGCCGAGGAACTCTGCAAACCATACAAAAGGGTATATTATTCTCCTATACTTCCTGCTCATGCTCAATTTTTATCTTCTTACGCTATATTATAAATAAGCTATGATATTGTTTTTATGCCCCTCGCCAATAATCAATTACGCAGCTGTGTTCTTTTCAAAGCTTTACGGGTACGGTCATATTATTCTTTTCTTTAAGGTTTACATACTAAGTTCAAATATTAATTTTTTCCTTCAAAAGACATTATACTACTCGTTTGATTTATTTTCGGAAAGAATTTTTCGTTGTATAAATTTTTTATTCGAGTTAAAGTTTAAAGGTTTTCATCATTTTTCTATAATGTAAGAAATGAAAAAATTTCGTTACTGTTTTATACCTCTTGCCAATAATTCAATCACGCAACTGCGTTATTTTCAAAGCTTTATGGATACAGTCATATTTTGTCTTCCTCGAAGTTTATTTTAGTTATTTCCTGCCATAAGATGTTACTCTTAAATCATGTACTTAGAAAGAATTGTTGGTCCTAAAAATTGATCAGTCGAATAAAGTTTTGAGATTTTTCGATGAAATTAGGCAAAATTGCAGCATCGGCGTTTGAGCTACAGTCGACACGCTGTCAACGACCGCGATCTGTCGACCCAAGTCAATTATAGAATGCACATGAATATTCGACGAATGATGGGGGAGCACAAGCACCGACACAAACGCAGCAAAAAGTTTTCCAAGGTAAATTAAATTCGTGCAGTCACTTTTTTGGTCATATTTCGATCTATATATGCATTAAGAATGAATTTTTATTGCTGTGCGGTCTTTCAGGATGGCAAGCAGAACCACGTGAGTTTTCCGGAATTTCAACAGCAGAATGGATCGACGAAATTATTTTCTCAGGGTACGTCGTCGAGAATTCCGATAAAGTTTATCGAATGAGAATTAGTTTAGGTAAAATAAGCATTGAATAAATTGAAATTCATCAGATTACATAAATGGCGTGTTGTACGAGTACGAGAACAACGCTGACACGTCGAAGCCTTCCAGTAAAGAAGACTGGGACTCTGCCATCACTTTCACAGCGCGTACATCAGGTGAGATTCCTCATCTCGTTAAAGCTTCTTTCTCAAGCACATCTTCTGATTAAAGATGAAAATCTTGAGGAGAACTTTTCTACGACTTAAATTCAATCGCCAAGTTTGCTACCAGCTGGATGGAAGAACTGCGAGTTCAATAAGTTATACTACTACGTCTGCAACCAGAGCGTTTCTAATAAAATTAAGCCAAGAAAGCTTTTATATTTAAAAAATTAAGCAAATTACTTATTAACAATCTCAATCTTCGTGGCAATAAGCTACCGCGGAATATTCACTGAATAACAAATCGCGTTACGTTTTTTATTGTATTAAATTATTAAGATATCTGATTGAGGAAATTGTCGATGAAAATTTTGGAGCGGGAAGTTAGCTGGATATTGCGATGAATTTCAGATTCGTCAAACGTCCCCGCGGACGGACAACCCGAAGCAACCGCGACAACTTCGATGGACACGATAAATTCCGACGACGATGACGTCAAGCTTGGACGCGATGGTATACCCCCAACATAGATATGAAATTTCGTTTCGGAGATAAACGGAATAGCTGGCTGAAGTACACTTCAATTGCTTTTTTCCTTATGTTTTGCTGAAAGTGTGGCACCCCTTTTTTATTGTGTGTATGTCATCGCATGACAGTTTAGAACTACCTGAGTTAAGAATTGCGTCGATTCTGATGGAAGACACACAAATTTCGAACGCACGCGCCAATACTTTCATACACGCATACACACAAATGTGCAGCTGTATATACAGACATCTCTTTAAACCAGTATAAAATTTTCACACTGCTTTCCTCTTAATAATCATAAGCTAAACGTGGTACTGTCTAATAAATTTATTATATATAAACACACTGTGCTAAATTAAGCAAGACATGTATGCTAAGCTCGCAGCTTTTTCTCTTTTCGTTTTGCCAAACTTATCCGGGTCATTCTCATTTGGCAAACATCTAATAACTTTCTTTAACTATACTGCAAACTTTCGTCATTTTATTCGTCGCGACTATTTCGAGAAAAACGCTCTTATATCATAATTATCATAGATGAGAATATGGGCTGATTCTATTAACTGTCTTTTTTTTTTTTTACGTTTTGAGCAGCAGATACTTACAGGGTCACTACCCCAACCGCAACGGAAACGATGTTGCCGTGGAAACGAGAAGACGACTACGAGTCTGGCAGACCCGTGAAGCAGAATGAATTCCCTGCTTGGTGCTCCAATAAGGAATATATTGCGTATAATTCTCCTTCAGCCACCTTCTTGGGTAAGCAACTGATACATTAATTATAGAGGTGTACTACTTAAACCGCCACCGAACATGGAGGTGCGAAAATATTTATTTCATTATAGCTATGTGTAAAGCGTAGTAATTTTTTGTACAGGGCCTTTTCAAAGGATTTCTTAATTTTTAATCCGAGAGGTCCTATGCAATAAATTGTTATTTACAATAGTTTCGGATTTACTTGAATTTTCGCCTTCATACTCTTATATATCTATAGATAATTCAAGTGAAACGCCATTAAAACCGTGTTTTTTTTTTCACATGATTGATTTTCTTACAAAATAATTCTGCTGATATATTTAGGTGGAATCGATCAGCCGAAAGTGCAATCGGTAATAGGATTATTTAGGAGAGACAGTACAGCAACACCAGACAATATGGATTTCAATGAAAGTGTGGATGAAAGTGACGAATACACAGCAATGAGAATAGACGATACGGTTTCTCCCGTAAAAAGCACAGGTAAAAGGATTATAGTCAAATTTGACCTATAATATAGCATTAAACAGTTAATCACATAACTCCCTTAAGATATAAGAACCAATGATAAAAACATTAAGGACAGACTCAAGGTACACCACCGAGGGCTTTGTTTTCAATTTAGGTTTTGCTTGATAGGTCATGCATATGGCAGTGAATGTTCATTACCCATAGTTTTAATTAGTTTACATTTAGAGCATTAATCACTAGTAATTTAATTTGCATAATTTTATTAATTTAACGCTTATGATCGTGACAAACAGGACACGAGACACTATAAGAATACATTTACTTTCCCGCAGAACTAGAAAAATCGCAAATTGAAAAGCCGTCTAATTCTCCCAGATTCAAAGAGACCCCTGCGAAGAGGGTCGATGATGGAGCTGGGTACATTGGAAAGGATGCGAAGGGACAGAATGGCAAATAACGGTTCGAATTCTCTGCCAGAATGCAGAAATCCGAGGAGAATGCGTCTCGCTTCATTTTCTTGCTCGACGACCAAAGCTCTGAGCTTTGCTGCGGCTCTCATGGAATCATCGTCAGATTCGTCGGAGGATGTTGACGAGGATGGGGAGAAAGATTGACGATCGGTGCTCGAGGAGCTGACGTCATCAGGTGACGATGACGAGCGTTATCATCGGACTTGGCGTCGGCAGCCTCGACATTCCATCCTCATGTCTCTTCTTCGCAGACCAAGTGCACCAGTTTAAAGTGCAGCTTGACTTTGTTGGGGGACAAAACAACAAATTAGAATGCAAAAAATTCTAGCGTCTCTATAGCGAATTCCACGGAATTCTCTTCAGGTTCGTCGGTGGATTCTAATGATTGGAGCTCGAGGAGGTGACGTCATAAAATAACATTAAGCATTATCATCATTATCATCGACCTGGATTTGGTAGCCTCGATGTTCCATCCTCGTGTCTCTTCTTCGCATACCAAGTGCTCAAGTTTAAAATGCAGCTGGGCTTCGTTGAGGGACGAAGAAAAGAAATTGGAATGGAAAGATTCATGGCTTCTGTAGCGAATTCTAGGGAATCATCGTCAGGTTCTGCGGAAGAATTTAATAACGAGAACTGGAAGAGCTGATACCATGTAATGAAGATGAATGTCATCATTAGACCTGAAATTAGTAACTCTAGTTTGATATACAATTGCATACTGAGGAAGGACGTCGACCGATAGAATGGTAAATTAGGTAGAATTCTGAAATATAAGCAACGACTGTATTTCACTTTCTTGTTCAATGACAAAAATTCATCGAAGAAATTTGATGGGAATGAAATGAAATATTGATGGTTAAATGTGCAGACGGATTTTGAATATGGTTCTCAGTATTGATGAGTATCGTAATAATTGGACCTCCACAATCCATCCTTACGTTTCTTCTTCGCAGACCAAGTGCTCCAGTTGTATTTACCTCGAAGCTGAGCTCTTTACCACTCAAAGCTCTACTCGATTCTAATTCATCAGGATATCAACAAATTATTGCTTTCAACTTCGAATGAAACATTACAGTTTTCATTCGATTCTGTTGCAGTTTACAACGAGATTTTAAATGCTATAGAACTATCAAACTTGTCGCATTGATTGGTTTTAAAATTTTTTTCAATAATTGATAGTCATAAACGTGTTGTCCTAATACTTTTTAACTCAAACGGGCATATGAACAAATGGACGAACAATTTTATGTTATAGATCATAAAAATAATATTTGTAAGGGAGAGTAGGGATATTCGCACCATGGGATACTATTAGTCAATATACAGATATTTCTACATTATCTATATAGATTTTTGAAACCGTTGTAGCACAGGCAGTTAGATTAATTTCTAAACAAACTTTATACAAACTCGTAGACTAATGTTGAATACTGCATGTAAGATAATTTTTCATGAAAGTTAACATAATACAAAAGGTGCAAGTATTCGATCTCAATCTCCCCTATTTTTTTTTTTTTTTTTTTTTTTTATTCAGATTTGACTAGTTAGAAGGATTAGAATTTTACCGCGGTTACACTTTTAGTGCTAACGTAAATTCTAATGAATCCTGATCTATCAAGGATGGAGGTAGAAATGAAAAGTAATTAAAGAAAGGAAACTAATCGATTGACATTCCGTCAAAGATGAATTTCACGCCGAGTCGAAAGCTTCATATAAACAATTTTACCGTGGTGATTGAAAAATTATTTACCACGTATGACGAAGATGCACGCACAGCCATCAAGTATAGTGTAGTATATACATATATGCTTTCCATGAAATTTCTGATCCGAACATTCACCCATTTAGGGAACACGTTCTATTTTTTCACGGATTTTAATGAAATTGCGTCTGTGAGGTAAAATAGTGAGAGAGGGGGAAGGTAGGGTAGGGGGAAATTTTTAACAACGTGATCGCATCTTTAGTGCGTGAGCGCGTGCTTCCGAGAAAAGCAAATTGTATACGGGAAGAGTGTATGTGTGTAAGAGAGAGAGAGAGAGAGAGAGATAGAGAGAGAGAGAGAAGCAAAGAGAGAAATAAATGATAAATTTATGTTTTTCTACGACTGGTTTTATAACGATCCAATGTAACGAATAGATATGTAAGCTAATGTTCGTGCGACGAGAAGGAAGAGAGTGTGTTTCTATCGAACTTTTATTTTGTTTGCCAACAATTCAATTATTTAAACTTGCGATCACGTTTGTCTTTGGATCGTGGCCTTGAGCATTTTTAACGTTCTCTTGCATCTCTTCGATTTGAACTTACAGCACGGTCTTATTGTGTCTCATCTTGAACAAAAAATTAACTTGGGTTTTGAAACTTAATTGTTCTTTTGTTCTTATATAACTGGCAAGACTGGATCTGGTCAATATTTAAAATAGTTCAATATCGCAAAATCATCAAATACTTAATAAAAAACAACACAACAAATCGTCATATTTGCTGCTTTCGAATTAATAGACACAAGCGCGAATTTAATATAGAAATGTATATCATGTCATGCAATTCTGATTTATAAATACGCGTATGTACTTACATTATTCTTGTAGTAAAAAGTAAACAATCGGATCCCAATTCAGGGCAAATCCTAATTGTAATTACCGTCACAAGAATTCTTCAATTATGTTGTAACTTGAAATCGCAAAAACAATACAATCATGTGTAAACTGTACATAGTTTATATGTACAATTACTTTAAAAATGGTGTAATTTTAATGTTGTTTTTTTTTTTAATTTTAAATGATAGTAATTAAATGGTTCTTGTAATTGTGATTGCAATATATTGTTCAAATTTGTTGGGTCCTTTTAAGGAAAAACCGTTCAAAAGAGTGTTCTTTTATCCTATACGTGTGACGCGCAATTTATTCTACGCTATATAGTTAATCATATAACATGAAAACGAAACGCAAAAAGAGAGAAAGGATTATTTCCATCGAAACGATGGAAACGTTTAAATTTTTAAGAATACACACTCAACTCCTTAAGTATGGCCTTAAATATCCAAGTATAGCTGTGACCATGGTAATTTGTTCGCTTGACCATCGTGTCAAATCTATACGAGGATCAGATATATGTACATACATTTTTCTTATAGAGATGAAATTTAGAGACTTATCATTAAAAACTCTAATGATTACAATTATTCTAATTTAACGCAAATATCTGCGTAATGAAACGAGCGATTGGCGAGGGGAACGTCCTGGACTGAATTGATCCAGGAATATTGCGTTGGTGCTGATATCCATCATTCGTTACACTCATATCACGTGTAGCTAGAATGTATGCATATATAGTACATGACAGATTCATAAATATGTAACATATAAACATATTAAGATACATATATTTTTCAATGTCTATGATAACGATTAGGGAAACAATTTTTTAGAAAGTCATTATACATAGGATTAATTAAGATGCTTCTTTTTGTGATGAAGCTGCCGACATGTTTTTTCTCTCTTTAAAATAATCAATTTAAATTCGCTCTTAATAGAACGAAGCTTTTTATATATTAAAAACGACAGTTTAGTATTTCGGTTCTTGCAGACTTCCCCTCGCAGGATATTTCTCGCGGCCTCTAGCTCTATCTAGACAAGGTAAAACGTCAGGCTAGTCTCTAGTCGACGCTGTTGATTTGTTAACAAATAAATGTTTATTTAATAAAAATAATAAATGTTATAAATTTTTTCTTTTTCCTTCTATATTATGGTTACTAATCGAATCCGTTGTAAGAAACAGCGAAGTACAACTTGATAGAAATTCTATTAATTAATCCATACAGATTTTGAAGTTTTTACAGGAAAATTAAGAAAAGAATAGTTTCTTTATTTTATCGTGACTTTATTAAAGTTGTCAATAGCACACGCATTTATTAAGGATCAAGGGCTGAAAGTTGCACCACGCGTGTTGTCAATTGTCGTCGAGAAAATTGGAACAATTATATGCTGAATGGTAAAATGATTATCATTGATTAAAAACGTATATTATTGCACGAAGGGAGGCAAGGCCTCTACACCGAGCAGAGATCAGTAGTAGAGTAAAGCTAGCCTCTCGAAATAATCGCTACGAGATTTGCAATTCAAATATAACTTGATATTTGTGGAGCAACGGTTGAATTTAGATCAATCAAAAGTTATCGATTTGAAGCTGTATCGAGATGCCTGGAGGTGTCGTGTTCCTAGTTTGCATTCCTACGTTAAGTTACGAGCATGAAATTGTTTTTGGAGTCCCGTTGAAGCATGCGAAAAAGCTTGAAAAAGCACCCCTAAGGGCAGCCGGAGCGACCAAAGTCGATGTACGATTGAAAGAAGTAAGAGGACGGACACAACTCCTCACCTTGGATGACGATGAGGACAACGAAATTGGGGAAATTGATGAGAACGACGTGAATCGTGGACTACGTAGGAGCCCAAGGCTGCGTAATCCAAATTTAGGGATTCGACAAAAGAATTCTGCTTTTGTGTCAATGGAAACGGTATTTAGTCGTCTGATTTTTTAAAAAGAAAAACAATCTTTATATTCTCTCTTGTCATATTAGATGTATAAATATTCAAATAATTGCTATCATTCGCAATACAAGTTTTTGTTAAAAGTTAATAAATCTTTATGCTGAATTTCCTAGAAAATGATTTAAGGATTTTAGCTTCTTCTTACTATCCTTAACTTATGAATTTATTCTGTATAATATCTTCTTGAAACGATATTTAACTTCTGAATTTAATCTTATATATTCTTAAATTAAGTATACATGATTCATTTAATCCAAATTTAATTAAAATTATTTACAGTCATATATTTACTCAGTGCCAAATGAATCTTACAATTTTGTGTTTCATTAATTTATAGTTATTTTTTATTAATATTAATTAATATTTCTATCGGTGATAGAAGTGACTATTTCATTTTAAAGTAATGTCTATTATTCCTTTGTATTTCCATGCTCTTCGATTGTAATATTATCTGTATAATTATATTCATAGTGCAATAACATTATACGATTTTTCGCAAGGTCCTCCACGAGTTATTAAAGAAACTCAAAGTGGAGCATGTAGTATGGTGCAAAGATAAAGAAAATATGTACTACGAGGTATAAATGTTAGTTTCTTCTGATACATTTTAATCTTGAATGTTTCACGTAAAAAAAGATTTTTTTGAGCTAGGTAATATTTCCCGTACCGGCCGGAGACCCATGTGAAAATTGTTTGCATTGTTTAACGGAAATGGGCATTGGAGTCAAGATGAATTCCATAGTGAGGTGACACTTTAGATGTTAATTCTGTACTTCGTGAATCAATCGTTGAATATATTTATTTAATTTTGTTTGACTCGCAGCGTTATACCAACTCAATGCACTTACAGTGGTGTGGGAAGCCCAGGAGCCGCAGCCGTTAGAGATGATATTGCCAGAAGGTAAATGCGCAATTAAGCTTATTCAAGTTACATGGACTTTTTACTTTTCTTTTAGACGCAAAGAATCCGAGGATCGAAAAAACAATTGGACTGCTTTTGTACAGTCCATAAGATCGAAATTAACCGTGAAGCAAGTGGTCGATGGTGTTAAAAGTGGTGGCGATTTAACTTTCGATTACGTTCTATTAGTTCTAACAGCAGAGTAAGCTGAGTTCTCAACTAATATTTACTGAATACCATGAACACATTATTAAAATATACTTTTATAATTAGCTGTCTGGCAGCTCTGGGTTTAGTTGAAAATAGCGCTACCAATGTGGTTGCTGCTATGCTCGTGTCACCTCTCATGGTAAATCTTCAATGAATAGTTTTTTTTTGCATCTTGATTCAATAGCACACTATTAACAGCGATATTAATATTACAGGGACCTGTGATGTCATTAACGTTTGGTACCATAATAGCTGATAGAAATTTGCAGGTCGGGGGACTGAAAAGCTTGATGCTTGGTATATTTCTATCTATTGTTTTTGGTTTTATCTTTGGACTTATTCTTGGAACAACTGAGATGCCTTGGGGTTACAACGATTGGCCCACTGAAGAAATGAAAGGAAGGTAAGATAAAGAATTTTGGGTATAAATAAGATGCTATTTCTTAGAAAAAAACAAATCATACAGTAGTAACTTATATACACAACTTTTAGAGGAAATTATAGATCACTGTGGATGGGTGTACTTTGGGCTTTACCATCTGGTACAGGTGTAGCAGTTGCCTTGTTGCAAGGAAGTAATGGGCCTTTAATCGGTGTTGCTATTTCGGCTTCGTTATTACCACCAGTTGTCAATTGTGTAAGTATTATTATCCAGTAAGCTTGTCGATTAATAGACATTTGACAAATACCACAATATATTTATGGCTACTATTTTAAACCCCAACCGCAGGGCTTATTTTGGGCACTCGGGTGTATATGGTTGATCTATCGACCAATTAAAATGCCACATATTAAGGGAGAGTCGTATACAGACCTCAATAGCTCCTATGTGTACGTGTACACAGACTACTTGCCTGTTGAATTTTTTTGTAATGGAATTATCAGTGCGTGTCTGACTTTCATCAATGTGATGTGTATTTTTATCACCGCGATAATCGTATTGAAGGTAATAAGGGCCGGTTTTTCCACCTATTGGTAAAATTTATCTGCTTGGTAAAATTGACAAACTGTAGTAAATTCTACTCAATTTCAAGCTTTACCAAACGGTTAAATTTATCCAGACGTTTGCCAATAGGTGGAACAATCGGCCCTAAGAGATTTATTGGCATATGATCTGATACAGGCATTGATATCAATCACATTTCTTTGACAGATAAAGGAAGTAGCTGCTCCTTATACTTCTACGCCGGAATTACGACGATTTTGGGAACACGACATCCGGTTGGTTCGTGGTAAAAATACCTCACGAGATAACAGCTCGATCGATTCTAGGTAGCTCTTATCAATATTTTTAAAATTTGAAAACTATAACATAATAATGGAAATCCCTTTTATTTTCAACAGCTATTACGAAGGATTGACCAAATCCAAACAAAGAGTACTGGAGCAAACGTTGAACGAAGCTGTTCGAGAAGCAATTGATGATGAAACGTTCCGAAAGGTTCAGAGGTTCAGCTACGGCCAGCATGGACCAGAAGATGTAAAGAATGATTACTTTCAATTGATATTCTCTTCTTTCTCAATATTAATTAAAATTCTGTTGATTGCAGTTTCCACCGCGAATTGGCATTCCAGGAGGCGGAAGTAATTTACCAGATAGCAGCTACAAGGTCGATTTGAGTGGCAGTGGTTTCCGACCAGCAGAAGGCCTAACTAACACCGGAAACACAAGCGAAGATCTAGCGGCCCTCGATAGATTAATTACTTATCTTCTTGGACAACCAAGCAGTAGCACAGGCGGAAACTTAGATTCCTGGCGGCGATCTAGACGAGCGAGTTCTCGAGGCTATCGACAACTGAGAACAGGTGGAGCACCTGATACTGGCTCAAATTCGAATATCGGTACAACGCCTCTTTAATGAAAATGTAAATAATAATAACACAGATTTTTCCACGATAATATAAAACCAACTTGTATATACCTACACTTTATAAATAATTCTTATAATCTAATTATACTCAACCATAGTATTTCATAATATAGTAAATATTCATGGAGATGTATATTCTGAAAGCAAAGCATTTGAATTATTTAACTGTCATTATTAAACAGATAGAAAGAATATGGATATGTCGCAAAGATAATTTACATAAATCTTAAAATTCTACAAATTTTATTAAACGAGAATAAGTTTACTGTATACACATTATCACAACGAACCGAATGGATAAGTAACTCTGCCATTATACTTATAAACTGCTACTCATCGAGAGATGGTTCGGTGCCAAAATACCTATCACCGAAATTGCCGATTCCTGGTAGGACGTGAAACTTTTCATTTATCTCAGGATCTAAAGCAGAAGTGACGATTTTCACTTTGGGAAAGGCGTAAGCGATTGAATGAACACCGGATTCAGCCATTAGTAAAGACGCTAAAAGTACATTCTCTTCTGCAACATCATGATCTAGAAGAACCCTAATAGCCATTATAGCTGCAGCACCAGTAGCGACTGTTGCATCCATTAATATTACTCTATAATCCTTAATATCTTTTGGAAGACGTAAGTAGTACAACTAAAAACATATTATAAACATTATAGATAATATTATTTAAAGAAACAAACTATTTAATAAAACGTAAAGGGTATAGATATAACTACCTCGGGTTCTCCTGTTTGTTGATTGGTCTGTATAAGAATTTTTCCTATACGAATATCCTTACATACATCTCGAACTGCTTGCTCCATAGTCTCCCCAGCTCGTAAAATTGAAACACCACATATCTTATCAGTAGCCCCTCGTTTACCTTGATAGAGGATTCCTTGAGGCGTTTCAACAGTAACATCCTTAAAAATACAAAATTATAATCGCTATAATTTATTTCAGATCACTGAATAGCAGACATCTAATTTTTAATATATAATTGCCCAGATCATAATTTATGTAATTACATAAAGGTTCGACCTCACGGTCTGAAAACTGTCACGCCGGGCTTGTGATATGTAGTGAGTGGAACACGTTTCGACTGTCAGTCGCGTCGTGTTCCACTCACTACGTATCACAAGCCAGGCGCAACAGTTTTCAGGCCGTGAGATCGCACCTTAAGAAATATTTTAGTGTATAAATATATACCTCAAACGGCAACAAAGATAAAGCAAATTCAATCACCAAACGAATTAAGCGCTTTGAATAGAATATAAATTCATCCCTATAAGTTTCTTTATTTCTAATGAAAGTGTGCAATCCTTTGACTTGGGGAGTATCAGGTAGTAGGTAAAGTGAAGATGGCAAAGGTTGGTGAGTGTACGAAAGAGCTAGTTGTTCTCTTAATTTAAAACCTCTCTGAAATAACATAGAATTAAGATTAATATAAAAATTCTCTGAATGAAATATAAGAAAAATGCAATAAATCTTCACCAATTGAAGTTGAGTATGAACGTGCTGCACAATGAGTTCAATGGCCACTTCGTTATTGCCCCCTCGTGGTACTATGATATCTGCATGGGCCATTAAAGGAGCAATGTAATAAAAAAAAGAGGGCTGTACCATTGTACTATATTGTTTCAAAACCCCTTCCAGATCCCTTCCTCTCTGAGAAATATCTCTTCTCAGTCTTCTAGCTAATCGAACATCCGCATCAGTATCGACAAATACTTTCATGTCACACATCTGTAAGTTTAAAGAGAAAAATTAGTGACCAAACTTAATACATTCTGATAGAAATATTTATAGTACATGGATTATTTCTTACCTTCATTACATCCACATTGTAAAAAGTTAAAATACCCTCGAATATAATGACATTGGCGCCATACATTGTTTTCTTTTAAACAGAACAACAATGTTAAAACTTTACTTATTTAACAATTTGAAAAAAAAAATATTCTCTCAATTAATTGCTCAATGCATGATATCTTTTCTAAATATCTAATTATCTACCATGTTACCTTTTCAAACAGTTTTAAACAATTTACAGAACACAGTCATTTTAATAGTTTTTTGGAAAATTAAAATTTTAAGGTGAATTCTTACAGTGCGATTTTCTCGAGAATGTGTGACAAAATTATAAATTGGAACTTCAACCATTCTTCCCTCTTTTAAACGCTGCAATGTAGCTTTAAGAAGTTCAAAATCGAAAGCATCTGGGTGATCAAAGTTATATTCATTTCTTTCAGCCTTTTCATGCTGTTTTTCATTCAAAACCTGAAGTTATCAAACGCATATTACTGATTCTTTTTAGTTAGTAAATTAATGAATGTAATATATATCAAAACAATTTGTATTTTACCTTATAAAATGAATCCATACTAAGGAGTGTAACCCAGTGTACATCAAGAGATTCTATAATTTTTGTTGCTACAGTTGTTTTACCAGATGCACTGCCTCCACATATACCTATGCATTGTTTTCTTCAAAGATTACATTACGATTGTACTAATATTTATAAAAAATATAACAAACCTATTACAAAAGGCTCTACTTGCTGACCAGCAGAGTTATACCAAGGTGGCCTGCCAGCTGTATATATGGTTCTAGTTTTACTCCGTAGTATTGATTCTGATGAAGTCTTTTTACTTGACTGGGACATGCTTGTTGTTCTTTGTCTGCGGGATCTTGGAGATTTTTGTGAACCTATTAAAATAATTTATTATTTCACATTATTTATGTAATGTTTTAATAGTTTAAGAGAGAAATTGGGAAACTTATATATAATACTTCTAAAGTTTGACATTTGGAACAGGAAATAAGGATAACATTCAGTATTCCATTTACGATTTTTAATCAAAATATAAGGATGTCCATTTTTCCCTGTAATAAATTCAACTATTATCTATTATATTGCTAAGTAATTCTCAATTAAAGGTATTAACATTAAAAATTTTATGTAAAGAATTCTAGTATAAAAGACAGGTTTATCATATGATTACAAAGAGAAAAGGATATCAATAAAGTTAAATAAGATTATGCGTTATCCAGTGGAAAAGGATTTTGATCATTATAAGATTGAATTAGATATATCAAATTTTCATATATGAAAAATAGTGTTGTCATTGATTAAAATCAGAAAGAAAAAAATTCTGATACAAGTAAGTTTGTGTTATACCAGTAGAAGGTGGCCTTGGTGATTGTGGGGTTGAATTAGGCAGATCCGATCGTCTGTAATGCTCAATGTCATCGCAAGGCTCGTCAGATATAAAAACTTCTCTATCATCAATGTAACATTCTCCATCGTCGCTACAAAACGAATCACTTCTAATACGTTATTAACATATTAAAAATTAAATTGTTGAATAACTGTATTAGATACAAATAATTTACCTTTCAGAGCTTGCCGAACTTGGGGGATCAAAATGTTGCATCTTAGCTGCCATGTTTTTCTATTTAAAAAATTTATCATGTCATATGCAAGTTGGATTTACAAATCATAACATCTAAAATTATTGCTAATAGAAAAACCTGTGTTTTCACGTGCTGCGGCAGTTCTTTGCTTCTGCAGAATCTGCTCTCCTACTCTCATAACTAACGTAAGTAACGATTGACGAATGACAACTGTGTGTCTCTTCCTTTTCCGTGTCCAATATACCCTCCGTTTTTAATTCTTTATAGTTTATCTAGCCTCCAAGTTGAATACTCTCAAGTCTCAATTTGAGACCCGAGTCCCGAGTGCCCTACTGCCTATCACTGCCTATAACTTGTAAGTCCGACTAGCCCGAACCTGTACATACCGGCCGAACTTGACAGGATTTGTGATGATAAATTGTGGGAATTGAAGTGCCCCACCATATAATCCTCATGCCCTCATTCCCGACAAATCCCGTAATGCTCAATAAGCGTAAAGAAGTCAAAGTGGGTATGGTGGGGGCACCGAATTCCCACAATTTACCATCTAGCTCTTACCTCGACCAACCTAAACTATACAATTTAAAAGATAAGTATTAAGCATGTATGACGTATGTTATAATTGTATAACTAACAGGTACCAGCCATGAGCCAACTGCCGGCGCTTTCCCCTTTATGTTTTTAGTGAGACGAGACCAATGAGTCCAACGAGACTGTAACTGTGTATGTTACGTAAGAAATGCATTGCTGAGTGCCGAATGCCGACTTGCCAAAAGTGCCAGTATCAGCCACTGCCACCTACCGCGCTTATTTCGAGCAAATAAAAAAATTTCCAATCGCACGTAATGTGTGTGTGTGTATCTCATCACCATACGGGCGCATTTCTACTTTATGTTCTAGCTAAATTATCATCAAATGAACGATTTTAAATCTCCGTATTTCTATTATCAATATTCCATTCTCGGTAGTATTTAAGGCCAAAGTTTCCACCTATTGGTAAAAACACCTTGATACACTAATTCGTTAAGTAAAGCTTGAGATTGAATAGAATTTACTACAATTTGCAATTTTTAGCAAACATAAATTTTACCGATAGGCAGAAAAACAGCCCTCAATATCAGAGCCAATAATACATATTACTACAGTAGCATATACAATGTATTAAGTTAGCTTAGATGGTTAGACGCAGAGCAAGCTAACATCACAACCGTCAGAGCTCATCAAACTCTAATCCTATATGTATAATTGAGCATGAAAAAATTTAAAGCACGTACATTTTTTCCAAATTAATTTTCAATCATCAATTAAAAACAATTCTTCCCAGTTGAAATAGAATATTATTCATTAAATCTTGATGTAATTATTATTGCATTACCACACACGTATCCTATATTATTAGAACTAAACGTATAGTATATATTACTCAATATTATATATATATATATATATATATATGTATATGTATATTTTTCCATCTGTTATACATAATATTGTTATTTCAGTTAATTGATCGGTAGCGTTCGCTCAGACTGCTGGCTTGACTTTACTCAATGCTTATAATCAATCGTAAGATATCTTCATGTAGGATGAGTCATATTGCTATAGCGAGAAAGAGCAAATTGTAAACTATTATCGTTTCCATGAAATTAAATTGTTATTATTATCTTAGCTGAAGAGAGTACGCGGTCTGAAGTATAAAGTAACAACCCCGTTGTTGCGTAACATAACATGATATTGTCTTTTCGTAGTGTAATCAATCCCTATGACCGGTTTTTTCGTTGTTAATTTGCTAGTTACGAATCTACAACACAACCAGACCAGACGCGCCCTCATTCGACCTTGAAACTATAACCGTGCGTATATAGCATTCGATGTTCAAATCATCGTCTCGGCAATCATTAATTGTTAAGGTATTGGCTTCTCAACTATTGTTTCTACCCTTTTCTATATATAAATAGCGTATTGACGAACAAGTGAAATGGCGAAAAAAACCTACGATCTACTTTTTAAACTATTGCTAATCGGCGATTCTGGTGTCGGTAAAACTTGCATATTATTTAGATTTTCGGATGATGCTTTCTCCACAACATTTATTTCAACTATAGGTAAGACTAATAGTAATTTATCCATTATTTAATTTAAACTTTCTTGGCAATATAAAGTTATCATTGATGAGACTAGTTAGGTTAGGGCTAAAACCTGGATAGTATATAATAAGACACATTTAACAAACCTTAATTATGCAATTATTCTTTGGTTTAAATAAATATCATTTTTGAATTATATTATACTGTATGGAAAGATACTTTAAATGAATTTATATTTTTACTACAGGTATCGATTTTAAAATTAAGACAGTGGAACTAAGAGGGAAGAAAATTAAATTGCAAATATGGTCTGTTTACTTTGTTAATTCTTAGTAAGACTTTCTTTTTACATCTTTGTAATTATAGGGATACTGCTGGCCAGGAAAGATTTCACACAATTACTACATCATATTACAGAGGTGCCATGGGTATTATGCTTGTATACGATATAACAAATGAAAAAACATTTGAAAACATAGTGAAATGGTTAAGAAATATTGATGAGGTAACAATCTATTCGCAACATAATATCAATTTTATATGTATTTATGCCTTTAACAACACTTCTAACTAAGCAATTATCTCATTAGCATGCAAATGAAGATGTGGAGAAAATGATTCTGGGTAACAAAAGTGATATGGAAGATAGGCGAGTTGTCAGTACAGAAAAAGGAGAAGCGGTGTGGATAAAGATAATTTTTAGTTTTGTTTGAAAATAAATTTACCCACGCATTTTGTCATTAATTTTTCAATTACAGATAGCTAGAGAGCATGGTATTAGATTTATGGAGACTTCAGCAAAGGCAAACATTAATATAGAACGAGCATTCAGTGAATTAGCAGAAGCAATATTAGAAAAAACTCATGGAAAAGAGCCACAAGATGCCCCTGACAGAGTTACAGTAGATCGAAGGGTAGAAAGAAGTTCTAATCGGTGCTGTTAATTTTTTATATTATTTATTTGACTGGCACATAAAAGCTGTATTATGTGTGCCATTTAAAATATATTTGTGGATAGACTTAGCTCATAATTTGAAGCATAATAATATAATGAGACTTTTAACAACACTGCCTAATTCAATTTAATTAAATTTAATGAATGTCAATTGTGAAATTTATATAAACATATAAGTCTAAAAAATATTTCAGAATAATGATCCCATGCAGTTTTATAAACAAATGTTTCAGTTTTTGTCTTAAATAAGTAGATAATAAGTATTTAAGTATACTTATTGTATTTAAAAATATGGCATACACAGATCTATATGAAACATGAAATTTTATCAATTTATAAATTTTTAGTGAATTGTAGTGTTCAAAGCTCAAAACCTTCTATTACCTATGTTCTTTGTGAAAATTTATTACATCCTTCATAAGTTGCTACCATAAAAGGAGCAAAATGAACTTATGTTATTTAATTAATACATAAAACATGTTTATATACTTTAAATGCTTTTTCTTATAATGGTTGTGTCTCACATGCTTATAAAAATGTACTTTAAAAAAGGCTTAGAAAAAAAGCTTGTATCTTATTTATGTAAAATGAACTTGGTATAAAATATAAACTTAAACCATTTTGATAGAATTATTTTTCTAATCTAACCTTTTGTGTTTGTACATCTTAACCAGTAAAATCGAAGGTATTAAAATAAAATATCGTTTATAAGACTAATAGTGTATTTATAATTCTTTTAAATAACATTAATTAATAGTTTTTAGCCAAAGTATAATAGCAGACCAATTCTAATACTCAGCAGTGCATTTAGTTTTTATCAGGTTGTAAGGACTAGCCTGTAGATTATTCTATGACTTAAGCACTAATAACTATTTATAATATCAATACAATAGTAGTTACATTTAGTTTACAAGTATCAATAAAGCTATAATCGAATTAACCTTAGATTTTGTGACTAAATTTCATATGCATTTGGTATATAGATTTTTATGGTATAAAAGGAATGAAATTTGTAATGCTTAATGCTTTTTAAAGCTCTTCTTAAAGAACATGTAATAATGTAATAACAATAGAAATAATACTAAATTAAACGCGAACATCAAAGTCAGATGACGTGTTGTATCAATAATTGGAAAAATGTTCAAAGAACTTTCAAAATTTAACTGTAACTAATATTACAACGTGCAACAAATAGGGGAACAACTTGTATAATTTGTTTTTCCTCATATTAATACAACATATCCAAAATCAACGACATAAATAAATGGTGTTAAAAAATACCTATAGAAGAATAATTGACATTAAAATTGTGAATAAAATGTTTTTCAGTATTATCCGTAACTAAAGTCTCTAACATCTCGAATTTTCAGTTTTTCCTGACTTCCAAAAAAACTTCACTTTCATTACTAATTAAAAATGTGTAAAAACTATTGAGTCAAATATAAATTCAAATTTATTATATATACTATTTAAGGCTTTTTTTTCACGTTTCTAGTGTTTAAACTGAAGTTTCAATTAAGTCCTTTGCACATTTCTCAAATAAACTTAAAATAACCGAATATAAATAAATAAGAATAATAGAGAAGGACTTAATCTCGAGATGCACTAATGATTGTTAAAATATACAAAAAGATATTTACAACATCAATGTAAAGATTGAGGGCTGCAAAAATGTATTCTTCAGGAGAAATGGAGTACTTGTGATTGCCTCCCATCATCATTTGTGTATCATAAATTAAATATATAGAAAAAATGAAGGCGCCTATTGATGAATATAACAATGACATAATTTTACCATGGAAAATTACTGCAAAAATTCCAAAAATTAGTAAAACAATTACAGCACCAAATAGTATACTATGAAGTCCAGTGAAATCATATTTAGTTTGAAATGCAAAAATTGTCAAGCCAAAACAAACTGCTGCTGTTATGCCAACAGCCATCATCACCTAAAAAATAATAAATTATTTTCATATTTGAAAAATTGCTTAATGGATTATATAATATAGCAATGATTAGCTTACCTCATCTCTTTTATAAGAAGCAGATATTGTACCTAGTAATAAAGATTCTGCAATAGTAAACAGGAACAAGAAGATCATATTCATTGGAGCTTTACGCCTAACGCTTGTGCAACAAGCCATACAAATGAGCAAAACTATAGTTGCAGCAAAGCAAATCCAAAATACATATATATGCTCTGCCATCCACCTTTGGGTTGGCGGATGGTACAAAAATAAAGCAATCACTGACATAGTAATCAATAGCTGGCATAGAAGAATGGAATATACTTTTCTGTTTGAAAAAAAGGTAACCATTATTAATTACAAATTGATAATATGCATTTGTTAAAAAGATTAAGCTTTACGATAGTTACTTGATAAATCCATGTCTTATAGTTCTGTTATCAAACTCAAATCCTTTAATATCCTCATTCATAGGATCTTCAACATGAGTTGAGTTATACATGGTGGGAGGTGGATGGGGCACTCCTTGTCCGTATGGAGGGGGGCCTGGCGGTGGTACAAAACCTGGTCCTATAAATATATGCTTGTTAAGAGTGGGTTTTCTTGTTTTAGTTGCACTTCTGTTATAATGGTTTCTATTCTTTGTATAAGTTGCTACCAAAAAAAGTGCAGTTAGCACAGAAAATGTAATTGAATAAACTTTTGGAATATATACTAAAACTAATATAAACATAATGAATAGTATGGATATAGTATAAAAACTACTTATAATAAAAATAACAAACTAGTCTCTATATGCTCATTTTTCAAAAGTAGAACCTTCTGACACAACTAGGAGAGTTTTTCTAGCTTATAATGCTGTTAAATTTAAAGCTTGCAGTAATGTTAAATATTTTTTATTATCTTCATTGAAACCACTTTCTTTCAATGTTTTTTAAATCTAACTAAAAATTTGTGAAAAGATAAGAATACAAATATTTTGAATGATGATAAAGTAATCATCATTCTATTATTGAATTCTGTAATACCTTGCATTAGTTGGAGAATCTCATACATTTGTGTCAGAAGTAACTTCATTTGAACAATGAATATGTAACAGGAAATATATAATTACTAATTATTAATCTGTATAGATAGTCATAATAGTTTCTATCGCATCATCTATGTATGCAAATAATTTTTGGTTAAAGTTTTACCTGGTGGTAAGCCACCTGCGTATGGAGGAGGATATCCAGGCTGTGGAGGATACCCAGGATTCTGTTGAGGATATTGGGGATAGCCTGCACAATTTTATTTAAAAAGAGTGGCTATTATTCAACTTTATATTCTTTTTTTGTATCAAACAAATAATATATTTATGTGTTTACTGTTAAAATAGATTATAATATTAATTACACAGTTTTCTCAGGAATAATAATCCTAAGGCCATCAAAAATTAAGGAATACAAATTTGTTGACTGTTTTTTGATTCTGGACTTAGCTTTCAAATGATATAAAATTTCATGTTACCAATTGTATGTTAGTAATTTCTGTAGTGACTGATAATCATTATATATCTGTAAATTTTATAATAGCTACCTGTTAGTTTGATCAACTTAAATACTTTGTAATTTAAAAGCTAACTGCTGAATCTGAAAGCATCTTTGGATCATTATCCCTTAATTACTTAATGTTTCTAAAACTTTATATATGTGATTAAAGAATAGTGTGTTAAATTGATTATTAAAATTATAGGTGATAAAATTATTGTATTTGTAACATTAATCTTTAGATGTAGATCATTGAAATTATAACAATAATATGCTTATATAATTCAAGCAGTGTACTCTTGTATTTTTTTTTATTCATTATATATTATTTTGCTAATTAGGTATTTTACAAATATCAGGTACAAATTATTTTGATTAAACTTTGTTTCAAATGCTTTGGGAGAATAAAGTTGCTTAATTAATGCCTCATGTAGAAAATTGACGTGCTTACTGCTTGCTGTATGAATAATTATAAGCTCTACATGTATAAAAATTTAATGAGACAATGAGCAAGAAGCGCATAGGATAAAACTTGAGACCTTGTTGTCCTGGATAGAATCCTGCATCAGGTGGATTTTGCCATGTAGACATCTTTTATGATATTAACTGAAAAAAAATTTTTTAAATCTAAAACACCGATTTTTAGAGAAAGTGAAGCAAGAATCACAATGATTCTTTTGGTCACATAGCTCTTCTCCTCGCATAAAGAAATGGATAAAAGTATTTACCATAATTTATTTTTCATATGAATAAAAATATAATGTTTTTTAATATCAAAAGTTTTAATATATTAAATTATTGCTTAAATTTCAAAACCACATCCTTTAAATCTAATTTAATTTAGAGCTCTTATATTTTTTATGCACTCTATCATTAATCATAATATGAAATTTCTGTATAATTTTAAAAATTAAGTTATACAAAGTCAAATAAATTGTTTATTCTTTTAATTGTTTATAATTTTATTTTTAAATCCTTCTATAACAAAAGATCAAAAACTATTAAATTAAAAAATTATTGTTAGTCTACTGATGATAATTCTTAATTTCAAACTTTCTATCTAAAAAATATAAATGCAACTTAAAGTCAAAGGCAGAAACAAGCAAAACAGAGAAGCACCAAAACCAGTAAAAAATAAACACCAGTCATGAAATAAATATGTATTAACAAAAAATTTTAAAAGAGAGAGAGAGACAGCATTGTATATAAATTTTTAATTTTTTTGTTAACTTTTGATCTTAAGAGGTTAATCAATTTAGGAAGTGAATTATTTAATCCAAATGGCTCAATTAATAGATGTTCTACTTACTTTAATAAACAATTTTTAAAAGTAGCTGTGAAATTAAACAACGCATATGAACAATATTAAAAGTTCAAATCCTTATAGGAAATAAAATCAATTGTTAGACATAGATACGATTAAAATCTTTTGATGAGGTAAAAAATCCTATGAGTCATATTTATAATCTTATCAACGATAAAGTTTCTGTTAATCTAATTATCTTGAAATAGATCAAGCATTGCGTATTTTAATGTAAGCATGCACGTCTTTCACATATGGTTATACACATTTGTATGTAGCGCGTAGTTTAATGATTATTTTTTAACTTTTATTATTAACAAAAGAAAGTTAAGACCTTATGATTTATTGCGATGCTAAGTATAGCATTATTATTTACGTAAGTTAAAAACCTACTAATGAGTGATAAGAAAATACCGTCATCTATGATCATGGGGACATTACATTTTCATTGCACAACTTCGACGTATTATGTTTAATTAAGTAAAAGTATTAGAAAAAGAAATTATTAATGAGTTAGAAGTTTTGTTTGACTAGATGCATATGTAATGTGATACAGGTAGTATAATATTACACGTCAATCTGATGCGTCATCTGTACTTTCTGGAAATAGTTATGGTCGATAATATTCTCGCGACGTAGACTGTGAATCTTAAATATGTTTATTTACCTTATTTTGTTTCTCAGTTCCTAATATACTACCAATATTAGCACTTCTGCACTATTGGTAAATGACGATTTTCAACAAATGTACGAATTTAATTTGATTCACTACGTACAAAACTTCGTAAGCTCAACACGATGGAAATAATGACTGATATTACGAGTTATTATGGTTATTTCAGGATACTTGATTTCATTTCACTCAGTTCACTCGATTTATTGTATATACACCCGACATCGGTACTTCGCAACTTTTTGTAGCAAGTCGATTTTGCGAATTAAAATATTGGGCACGAAGGACTAAAATTTTGTAAGATGTGTAACGTAATTATGTATATGTATACGGGTCTTTTCCTAACAGCGGAGCCTGCGGAGCATAGGAGATTCGTGTTAGTTGACTATAGCACTCGGAATGATGGAATCTGAGAGCGCTGATTGGTCAATATTGCGTAGTACCAACATATAATAGGCCGTTACCATATAGTTGGATACGAAAAATGAGATTCATCCGCCATTTTGGTGTGGAGAAATGTTTACATGCTGATCGTAGCAGAAAGAGGTGTAAAATGGAAAAATGTCAAATGTTGTCGTTACTAAAGTAAAAATTGAATGCTTTGAATGAAAATGAAGATTATTCGTACTTTCCATTCATTATTTTCAATTTTTACTTTAGTAACCTTACCATTTGACATTTCTCCATTTTACACCTCTTTCTGCTAAGATTAGCATGTAAACATTTCTCCACACCAATATGGCGGATGAATCTCATTTTTTGTATCCAACTATTGGTAACGGCTTATTATCTGTTGGTACTACGTAATATTGACCAATCAGCGCTCTCAGATTCCATCATTCCGAGTGCTATAGTCAACTAACACGAATCTCCTATGCTCCGCTGTTAGGAAAAGACCCGTATATGTAGAGGGACGGGACTGGACGTCTGGACGGGAGTGACGGGACATAAGACATAAATTAGAGATTAGGGTTAGGGAATAGGGAATGACAAAGTGACAAGCAGGATTGAGCAGGAAAGGGACCACAAGGGTCAAGGATAGCAGGGAGACCAAGGGACACTTTCGTCCGACTTCCGAAGTTCCGAGTCGACTCCAAGCCTTCGAGTTCCAAGTCAGGGGTCAGTGAATTCATTTTAATCTACAAAATTTGCAATGTCGTCCACAATAAAAAAAGAAGAAAAACAGTTAGTAATGCATATATTTTAATTTATAATAAAAATAATTAAGTTTTAGTTTGTAACAATTATTTATGTATTAGCGTACATAAAAAATAATGTTTTTCAAAATTTTAGATATGGCTTGATATTGCCCATCAAAAAACAATTAGCAGCACCAAAAGCAGGAAATGTCTTTGGAGATGACAATGGATCAGATGAAGAAGATGGAACTGACTGGGTAAGAAAAGCTTTAAAAGCAGAGAATGAGAAAAATAAAGTTAAAAAGCAAACTAAATTAAGTATGCAGAAAGCATTAAATGAAGATCCAACCATTTACCAATATGATGAAGTATATGATGACATGGAGAGAACTAAGGCTCAAGCAAAAGTTAATAAAGTGGAAGTAAAAAAACCAAATTATATTCAGCATTTATTAAAAGCTGCCAAAAGAAGGAAAAAGGAACAGGAACATAGAATTGAAAGAATGGTACAAAAAGAGAGAGAAGCAGAAGGAAACATGTATGCAGATAAAGAAAGTTTTGTGACATCTGCATATAAGGCCAAGTTAGAGGAATTTAAAAAAATGGAAGAAGAAGAAGCCAGGATGCAAAGATTGGAAGAAATTGGGGATGTAACAAAACAACAAGATATGTCTGGATTTTACAGGCATCTTTTTGATCAAACAATTGAAAATGTAAAAACAGATGAAAAGTTAGCATCTTCCTCAGCGCAGAAAACTGACAGTCATATAGATGATAAAAATGATACAAGTTCTAACAATGAAGATGATAATAAAAAAATACTTACAAGGGTACAATCTAAAAGTAAAAGAATTAGACAATATAGAAAAAGGGTTTTGGAGGCTTCTGAGTCTGACTCTGAACCTGAAGAAAGTATTACAAAATGTAATGCCAATAAAAGATCATCTCCTTTAAAAGAACATACTGAGCATAATGCTACTCAACTTGAAGGGAACAAAATTGAAAGCTTAGAGCCAGAAAAGGAGGTTAAGAAATCTGAAAGTATGGTAAAAATTGATAATTCTAATAATGATATCGATGCTACAATTACAAATGCTGAAAACTCTTTTAACAGTGTATCAGATGATAAAAATAATAAGATTGATAGTAAAACAATTAAGAAACAAGAAACAGCAATAAGTAGAAGGTCTTCTATCTGGGAAAAAAGAATGGTAGGACATTTATTTGAGGCAGCAGTTGAAAGATATTATCAAAGAAAAGCTATGCGTACTGCATCAATATAGAATAAAAATAATTTTTAAACTTATAATCTTTGGCCTTAATGTAAACAAAAATTAAAATTAATTCTTAATTAGACATTGAAATTTTATTAAAAAATGTAATTAAATTAATAAAGATGTAATATGATATACACATCTGTTTTGTAATAAAACATGATAATTTTCATTTTTGTCATTTGTAGTATTTGAGGTTTTTATTAGAATGTTTTTTTTTTAATGAGGTGTGACAATTTCTGGCTCCATATGTCCTGTCTCACCCAAGCAACGTAATGTTACTCTTCCACTAGGCTGTATAGTAAGCCAAGTAATACTTGCATGATTTAAGCTAATACGCAACCAGGCTTCTGGTGGAAACTGTAGGGCTCTAAAATTTTGTATAGTACTTGTATGTTTTCAATTCTTAAGATCAATATAATAAAGTAAATATTGTATTACCTGCAAACAAAATATCTGATTACATTTGCATGACAAACTAGGACAGTGTAAGAATCTTTTTCTTGACAGGGATCTGCACGATGAAAATATTTTCTAAAACCTGCCTCTATTCTAGCACCATCTGCATAATACTAGAAATTCAAGAAAATTAATACTGAAGTTATTTGATATAATTTCATGCTCAAATCCATACTTGACTATCTGGTCTCCAAGAACCTATAAAAGGTTCAGGTGGTATTGGACAGCCTTCTATAAGAAGAGGGTCATCTTTTGTTTCAATAGTGGGAAGCGTCTTCTCTATTATTTTTGATGTTTCTTGTGCTCTGGTCAGAGTTGATCTGACTATTAATGAATATGGTAAATTTAACTCTGCTAACCGTTTACCTGTTGTATCTGCTTGTATCTTGCCTATATTAAAATTACTATTATTTTATGTAAAAAGGTTAATTAATATTATAATATCTCTTTGAGATTTTTACCTAATTCTGTAAGATATCTTTCTCCATCTGTTTCACCTTTTAGATTATACTGACCATGACGAATAAGAATTAAATGCCTTGCAGCCCTGGTCTTCTTTTGCTCTAGTTTCTCATTATATTTATTAGCATCAGATTCACTTTTTATTTTTATAGGTTTTATTAAAGATTTTGGGTCACGTCTATAATATTTTACAGCAGGATATAATATAAAGAACAAAAATATATTGATATATTAAGTTAGAATTAATGATTTATGATTATATTAGTTTTCATAATGCCAAGAATTATTAGGTTTGTCTTTTTTGCTGTACTATTGCACTAGTGTAATAGATTAGAAGAAAACATGTTTATCTTACATCAATTAATTGCACCAGTTCGGTAGTATAATGAAAAAGAACAAACCCATTTATGTCACAGAATATTACAAAAATAGCATTATTCGTTATAAAATAATAAAATATTATAATACAAGTTTTATTACTGAGGCTAACCTATCCCAGTTATGGTCCCATTTTACAGCGTGCGTAAAAGCTGTTGACCAAGCGTTCGCAGTAGACAAACGAAATGGATTTTCATGTTTGTTATTATGATAATAAAATATTACAGCACCACCCAAAACACCAACCCCTGTACAGAATACTTTAAACGTCTTTTGTAAGCGTGTCATCTTAAAAGTTTTAATATTTAATACTTTTGTAAAAAGAAACAAAGAGTTCCTTCAATTCCAAACTACTCCAACTCCAAATTGTTCCAAATTTTTTAAAACTTCCACTACACAAAGCCGAACACTTATAACCCCAGAACTGCTTATTTTGGAGAGTAAACGACAACGGTATTCTCAATCCTTGCGCTCCCTACTATACTCCTACTTGATAGAGGTTTTTAAAAACGGTATAGTCATTGGTCGGTATGATGTACATATGTATACATAAAACGGAGTTGCTCTTGGTTGCCCTTATCCCATGCGCTGCTGGTATTACTTCTAATACCCTTTTGTTCTTCATGACAATAATTTGGTGGTCTTCTAAAGTCCTTTAAAGAAATTGTAATCAGAGAAATTATTAAATATATTTATACTATTTATTATAAACAGTTTTGAATTCGAGGAATATTGGAATTAATAATTGATTGGTATTCTCTTCTGTGGGCACCTTATTTATATATCAGATATATAGGTCTTTTCATTCGCTCCTTTAAATGCTTGTGTTAATTTATTTATAATTTAAAACAAGTTAAATAAACTAAGGCTTATGAATAAAAAAACTAAATTTCGTAAAATAGTGGTTTATTGAAAAGTAAATTAATATTTGTCGGAGTCTATTACTTCATATTCGAAAACGATAATGTGCCTTATTCTCGCATCTTGGTATACAAAAATATAGAAATATAATTTGTGTAACATTGAGTATATATAGATTTGTAAACGTACTTGATTAAATTAATTTCTATGTACATGATAAATTTATATAATAAATATACTATATCATTTTTAATTGAAATCTAATATAAACACATTCTATGCGAATTTTAAAAAACTCTTTAGATCCTTGACAATTCGAAGTTCGAAATGTTGAGAGCAAACACAATCGATTTTTTGTTCCAAAAATACTTGCAATTGTATCAAGTTAAACCACATTTTCCTTATTACTAAAATTCCAAATGTTGATAATACATTAACTAATTATTCATTGTTAATTAATAATACATGTTATACTGAAATTTATAAAAATCATTGTAGCTTTTATTAAGATGAAAATTAATTATAGTTGTAGAATTATAATAAAAAATGTTTCTTTTATTAGAAGGATCATTATTATATGCTTACAACTTTTTATACCTTGTTTTAATATTATAATGTACAGAAAACGTATTTTCTTTTTTGTAATTATTTAATTTTGCAAATATTAAAAAAAACATAATTTTATAAAGTAAAATAGGCAACTAGATTGGCTTTATTATTTGAGTAAACTTAATACACATGGGAAAAGTTATATGTTAGTAATAATGCTACCAGACACGCTGCATATGTTTTTATACATGTAAAACAAGCCAGACTTGATAGCCCACAGCATTCTTTACAGAGTTTTGTAGTTATTCACAACCGAATGAGGAGACAAATTCGAAAACTTATCTAATAAAACTTAGAGTAAGGTAAGTGCAATTAATTTAAATCTGTCCCTTATACTACTTTTCCTAACTGGAAATGACTCTAACTTTGAACATCGTAGAGATTTATTTTTAAGAAAAAATAGATATTCCAGTAAAAGCACACCATATGCTTATGCCTATATATCAGACTCTCTGATATTTTATAAAAATATCACATCATTAACGATTATTAATTAAACAAAATATCAAGAGATTATATTAAAGAATTCAGTTAATTTACTACCGTGCCGGTAAAGATGGCATTTTATCTAAAAAGTCTTGCTCGATTACAGTTTCTAACTGTGTGACATTTACCGATGTTTCAACATCGCTTGGTTTGTGACTTAGGGCTGAAAAAAAATAGTGTAAATCCTGCAAGGAGCGAATGTTACTCGACGTTAATAAAAGCTGGCCTGTTAGTGGTTCTGAAGGGGGGGTCGTCTCCAACTTGTACTGTAAAAAAATGAATTCAGAATAAGCGATTATACAGTAGAAAATTGTAGCACGTACAATAATATTATTTATAAATTTCATGTTATATTTTCATTAATGCTTGGCTATACAAGTTTTCACTCGCATTTTGTTCAGAAATTGCATTTAAGAAAAAGCGTATTACATTAAAAAAAGAAAAAAAAATTAAGACCATGAACATTCGTCTCTTAACTTATTTTAATTATTGCATGGACCAATAAAAATGGAAGGTTATTGGCTTGGTAGTATAAATACATTTAGTTCACTTATATCGATGATTTTGTGTCTCATGCCAACAGATATTTTTGTTTGTACTGTAACTGAATGTAGTGGAAACATAGCATTTGAGCTGTCACGTCTACTTTTATCCTAAGGTTTTAACATTTTCAAATGGGACAAAGTCAATAGTTTTTGTTTGAATGCTATCAGAAAATAAATTTATTTAAAGAATAGGCGTTGTAAAGCTAATTTATATTTAATTGAATCCGCGTTAATGAAAAAGATTAACGAAGAGTTAATAACGTTCAGTCAATGCAAAAGTTACCATGGCTTTGACTAGATTAGAAACAATCACCTGTTTTATTTATTACATTGTAATAATAGTTACAGCTGGTAAGTACCATATATGCAAATTATCCCACGTTTTTGCTAAGGAAGCAATTGCATGTTTAGTATAATCAAATGAAAAAATAACTATTTTTTTAATAGTTAAATAATACATCAGCAGAGTATTAATATTTACATCGATTATGAACATTATTATTTTTTAATTATCATAGAAAACAATGATGCCGACTACGATTTCGATTTTGATGAAAAGTTTGTGATAAAATACGATAAAAATACTGACACAGAAATTAATGGTCCAGAACCCGAGGGTTTTTATTTTGCATCGAAAATTAAAAATGTGAAAAATGATGTTTACTACGACCATCAGAATCAGCTTTTGAAACAAGAAAAGTCTTTAAAAAATCAGTACAAGTGGTACAAGCCACCGGAAAAAGTTTATAGATACACTAAACACAGGATCCCTGGTTACGACTATGAAGAGCTTGACTATATTAGTGCAAAAAATGTTCAACGATGTGATGAAAAATCTGTTTGGACACATTGTCTCTGCCAATTTACGTGCTTTCAGCCGGATATCACGGACTGCTTTACTCCGTGTCAGAGCGGTTGCGAGTGCAAAGAGGATTACGTCTTCGACGAAGAAAGTCAGTTATGTGTAATTCCAAGCAATTGTCCAAATAAAAATATCGTTTGATATATATTGAATTCAAAGTGTCATTCATTTTATTTACCTTACTATCCATCAATTTGGCTATTCTTGTTATATGTGGCACGAAGTCTGATGATAGATTATTATTTTCCGTACTCCCTGTTGCTGCATCTCCTACAAATGCCCATCGATACCTGCAATAAATTAGTGCTATTATTACAATTTTATTATTTTACTCTAGCAAAACTTACATTTGAAATTGGGGCAATCGATGAGCAGGTAATAATAAGGCCAAATCAAGTAATTTGGCAGCAGCAAGATGAAGTTGTAACCAATGTGGGTGTCCATGAGCCTGTAATCCATTGCTGGTATTTACCGCCCATGATGAATCCAAAGCTGATAATAGCTTTATATGCGAACTAATTAAAAGGATCAAAGTTATATTATAGTCTCTCAATGGTTTTCCTTTTTTTACGTTTTTTAATCTTGATTATACGAATATTTTTAACTCTAAAGTACCCATTTAGTGGTCAAATGATTCTTTGTAAATGTGAATACGTGTGTAACAAATTCCTAGGTACGTTTAGCGTTAAATTAATTCTATTCGCGAATCCATTTTAATAAAAGGTGATACCACAATACAATTGTTAGTAATACCAAAATAGCTATACAGAAACACGATGTTTATCTTCTAAATGAATCATGCTTGAATTGGATTAATTTTTATATGCAGTTACCTGCTATGACGACTGTAGTACCCACACCAACCAAATCATGGACGCATCGTAATTTCCCATGAAAACATAAGCAAAACAGCGAAAAACAATATTAGACATATTTATTTATTTTCCTTATTGTTACTATATTAAAAATAATTGTATAATATATAAACTAATATTTGTTAATTTCTTCAATTTTTTGAATAAATTAAATAATCTCCACTTTAAAGCGCGCTTGAGCTAAAGTTGCCATTCAAAACTGGACACATATTTCATTTATTGCAATAAAAGTTAATCGTATTAAATCAGTTTAATAGAGAAAATTTTTTTAATTATATATAACGTATGACCGGTTAACTATGGACAAACAAACTACCAATACACGTTTAACGGGAATCCGTATACCGACATTACAGAGCGAAAACTATTTCGCATGCAGCGTCGTTATTTGTTGACGGATTGTAAAGTTATTACAGGTTTTTGGAAATGCCAGAAGCTTATCTACTAAGTTACGTTAGGAAAATTAACAAAAAATGAAAAAAAATTTTTGTTTTAATAAATATATTAACATTATTGAGAAACAATAATTAAATCGCAAAATCCCCCAACGTACTTTACTAGATAATGTTCATATGTTTCCAAAAAGTCCACATAAATGCAAATCCATCAAGAAATGACGATGCTGCATGCGAAATAAATAATGGAAGAATTTCGTGTTCGGGAAGTCGCCAACACGAAATTCTTCCATTATTTATTTCGCATGCAGCATCGTCATTTCTTGATGGATTTGCATTTATGTGGACTTTTTGGAAACATATGAACATTATCTAGTAAAGTACGTTGGGGGATTTTGCGATTTAATTGTTGTTTCTCAATAATGTTAATATATTTATTTAAATAATTTTTTTTTTCATTTTTTGTTAATTTTCCTAACGTAACTTAGTAGATAAGCTTCTGGCATTTCCAAAAACCTGTAATAACTTTACAATCCGTCAACAAATGACGACGCTACATGCGAAATAGTTTTCGCCCTGTAATGTCGGTATACGGATTCCCGTTAAATTTAATTTTTATTGAAGAAGTTATTAAGGATCAGATATAATTTAATTCGAAATTTCTTTTTGGTAGAGCAATCCGACAATTATCTTCTATTCGTCAGACTTAACTAGAATGCTCCTCCAATCTATATGACGCCTCAAATTATGCAATTTTTAGTGCTTAAAACCTTCTTCAATAAGGGCTATCTTTGAACATATTACTGGAACATTTTTTTATAATTATTCATATTATTTAAACTTTAAGGATTGGCTATAGATAACCGGACACTCGGTATAAATTAATATTAAAAACACAACAAACTAAGTTTTCTTATAATTCTCTCTAAAAAAAAAACAGTGCCTGAGAAAACGAGGACGAACTGACAAGCGTAGTCTGAGCAGAACAGTGAAAATGTAGCAGCTCAATAACCATAAGAAAGCTAACTAGTTTATATTGTCTTCAAATATTGATTATTAGTAAAAAAAGATGAATTATTGCAGAAAATTTAACTAGTCATTAATGCTTTCCTTTTGTTATGCTTGACGGACTTATTAAGTTTGTATTATACTCCCTAACCAGTCTCATCCAATTAGATTGTTAAATGCATTTCTTTTTACCAGTGTTAATAAGCGTTCCCTAAATACCTAAGCATATAGAAAATTCTTTAAGCATACCTGAATTCTTCACTATCGGCACTTAATTCTTGTTCCATGTATAAAAATACTTGCACCAGCTCGCTAACTATAACTGGCCAAAGGGAAATTGCGTGCTGAGGGGAAACTCGTAATAATAAAACTCTGAAGCACAAAAATACTTGTGTTTGGATAGCTGGAATCACCTGAGGCAATTTCAGACTGTCTGCCAAACGCTCTGAAACCAATAAATAATTTTTAATAAATTATTGTATATATAATACCCAAATGAAATATTTTTAATTACTCACCTTGAATTTCTGGCATATATTTATGATATTGGTCCATTTCACTGCATAAAATAACGTAAGCTAATCGCTTAAGGAGCTGAGCTTTTTGTTCATACTCCTGTTCCTTGGAAGAAAATATGCTGATCCCACTTCCTTGAGCCATTGATATACGACCTGAAGGATAAGGAGTTATATTAATTAGTCCAATTACTAAATTATAATTAAACATTTAAAGCTTACTCATTAAGTCCCTAAAAGTAGTGTTATCGTGCGTCATTAGATTATCTATAATTGTCCTCCAGTAAGGTAAGCAAGCAGGTGTCATTTGGAAAAAGGTAGAATCCAATAATAAATCAAACACATCTTTTCTCCAAGCTTTCCTTGTATACTGATACCCAGACAAAGAGCTCAACAACTGAGAACAAGCAGTGAACGATGCTACATTCTTTGTTCTGTGAATTGGAATATATATTGTTTCAATTATATCGAATTACAAATAGCAATCAATATAAAACAATGAATTTCAATAAACTTACGTATGATTTTTAAGGTACGGAGTAATATTATACATAACGTTGGTTAATAGTGTAACCACTCTTTCTTTCTCTTGGGAGCCATAACTAACATCTAATAAAGGAGCTAATACTTCTGCTAATACGGCTTGGGCTTGTACACTGTAAGCTGCATTCGGAGGGGTTCCAGCTGAAACTAAAAGTATTTTATTATTAGTATGTTTCTTTAAAAAATAAATATTCTTTTCATAAAAGTTTTCCTAGGTCCAGTTTTACTGTCTTCACCTTCTGAAGCTCCCTCAACCACGTCGAACACGTCTTCTCGAACTGCCAAATTTCTTCTGAGCCAGGTCGTTTGTTCCAGACAAGCACCGGCTATTTGAGAACAGGATTCCACCAACTGAATCGAGTAATCCAAAGTATGAACAATGAGTTAAATAATATAAACATCATTTTTATAGATTAATTTTTACCTTTGCCGTAACATCCTGCAAATCTCGGATATCCTTTTTTTCTTGCATCGGTGGACATTTTTGAACGAATTCATTTAGAATTGCTAACAGAAGAAACTGGGCAGGAGCAAACAGAGACAATCCATCCTTTAGTAGTCCAAGTAATGAAGTCCAGGACTCAATAAGCGATTGCGAAGTATTACTCTGCATATAAGTATAAAGCAGTTCTAGAACGGAAACCTCCAAAGAAAAATCTTGTTTAACCCCGTGTATAGGAGGCGGAGATTTGACTACTTGGTGGACAGTTTGGACCAAGGTATCAATCGGCATAACTCGAATCGCGCTAACTAAGTAGACCATAACTTCTTGATTTGGGCAGGCCTCTGGCAAAACTTTCTTCCAAGCTGTGGAAGCTTGCCTTCTTTCATGCCAGGCAACAGCGACAGCAGCCAGAAAATTTACACCGTGGTGAAATGAGATCGGTGACAATAATTCTAATAGCTGATGTTTCACAACCCTAGGACTTCCAATTACACAGCTTGCTTGTTCATTGTCTTTCGTGACTAACACTGCTTGCCACAAGGTAGATAACGAAGCAATTATCCTTGGTAAATGACTTAACGCTGTTCTCCTCGCGTGTTGTTGCAATTCGTTGACTACGTTTTTGTCCTTGTTTATTGCCAAGTCGGTCGAGAGTGGGCTGGGCATAAATACGTGGATCAAATTATTGAAAATTTGCCCAGGGTTAGCCCCTGGGATTCCAGTCTGAATAGCACCACTGAGTGGTTGATTGAAACAAAACCCACTTTGTTGGGAGGTGTCTAAAAGACAATAATGCAGCAGCAATGTCAGGGCTTCCAGATGTGTTACAGTGTAGTCAGCTGGTAGACAACATTCAACAGTACTAATATCTTGAAGTTTGGAAGTTAAAACGGCCTTTTCATCTACATAGTAAGACGATAAATGTTCTATATTACAGCAAAGTTGGTGTATAACGGATGTAACAATAGACGTTAGTGACGAGCCCATAAAAGGCAAACTAGAAGTGACTAGAGTTGTCCATTGCTGGTGAAGATGCCTCATATGTTCTAGCTGTAAAGCACTGAGAATACTAGCGAGGAACATTGGCTGTTGAGGTATCGGTGATCCAGAAACATATTTTAAGCTACTTCCAGTTAGGTTGGGAACAGTCTTAACAGGTGTTCCCGGAATTGATGCAGCAACGGGACCAATTTCTTCTCCCTTTTGAATACTGCATTGGTGTTCTAGCATGATCAAAACTAAAAGTAATCTTAATAATTGCACTTGAAAAGCTTCTGTATGATCACTTGCCCTATATTTGCATCTGCTAACTTCGTTCTCCACAAGAGGATCATTAAAAATAACTATCTCTTCTGTAAATGTTATTGCCTCCTCGTTGTCTTTGTGAGCATTTTTCATATTCATCACGCTAGATACAATGCAATGTAAAGCAACTTTTTGCACTTTGCATCTCGTAAGTAAATCTACTATATAGCAGCTAAAACCTTTTCCGGAGTCACGAGCAATAACAATTAGTTCGGAAAATATTAAAGTCAACAATTCCACACTGGCCAGTTGGACTTGTCTATTTCCTGAAACTTCTTCATGTGTCAGTCTCATTTGGCCAAGATTGGGATAGTAACTCCTCGCAAAATAAAGACAAACGCTAATCAGAACTTCTAGATACATACTACTTCTATAAGCTGCCATAAATTCTGTGTTAGCTACATCCCCATAGAAATTCCTACCAAAAACACTCTTCCTGTGTCTCGCCAATAAATTCAATAATGTTGTATTTTTAGTTGCATTGGCCACTCCCGTAGTTGCTGCGCAGCACAAAAACATTCTTGTGTTTGTTAACAATTCGTTTCTTAAAGTTCTTAAAGCGTAAAGTGTCCGTGTTGAGTCATAAACTCCGCAATACAGAAGCATGTGGGAGTGTAAATTGTGCACTCCTACTCCATAATTTTTAGTTAATTTTGCATTCTGTGGTAGGATATCATCTGAATCTTTCACAGGTTCTGCAGTATCTGAAAGTTCAATGACCCTGTCAAGGACCTCGTTCAGGATCTCCTCGACAATGCTGGTGCTACTTGAATTGCTAAAGTAATCCTCCGCTGCTGTACTGATATCCAAATCTCCATCTTCATCATCCAATGTCCAACTGGGTACTTCTGCGCTGGCTTCAAAGCTACCGACATCGTAAGCATCAAATCCGGTCACAAATTCATTAGTTCTTTGGTATCTTCCTTTCATTACGGTTCCCGCTATTTCCCTCGAACTTCCGGGCATATGTAAAACTTCTTTTTTTTGTTTTTGCTTGTTAATTATATCTGGACTGTTTAAATCGAAGCTGCTAGTGGTAGAGTCTAAGGAAGTTTCTACTTCACCATTCAATTTTTTGTAGACAAATTTGTCTTTTACCTTCAGACTAGAATTGACCGAATCAAAGATACTTTCATCCAAACTGGCCGTCGAACCATTATCAAAGTCAAATTTTTTGAATCTTTTTGCGTATTTTAACATTTCGGTGTTAAAGTTTAATTTTTTAATGTTCGATAGAGAGTCCTCTCCAGGAAATGAATCATTAGAAACTTCAGTACAATTAATTGATAGGGGATTGACGAAAACAGAAATTTTTCTATTACCAGATATACTCGGAGGTACTTCTAATTCTTTCATGTACTGATTTCTCTCAGTTATATAATGATTGCAATTATCATTAGTAGCTAGTGTAGTAACGGCGAATATTCTTTTTACTTTTACAGGATTGATTAAGTTTTTCTTTAATTTTCCTTTGTTTGCTTTATTTTCTTCCCCGCTATCACTCACATGGTAAATAACGTTGCCGTCGACTGAGCTGATTGCATAAATTTTTGCCGCACCTTCCGTCTCATCTTGTACTTCACACTTCTCTTCCATAGAATCGTTTTTGGTTAGAACTGTATTGCTATGTTGGATACTAACATGAAGAACACTCATACGACAAGTAGAAGGGTCTAATAGGATAGATAATAACGGGTCAACTATCCTAGAAATATCTCCCCGCATCAGACAATGATGTAGCCAAGACTGAGCCTGAAGCTTTAATGGCGAATTATCAGGAATTTGAAGATTATCTAAAATTTTTAGTAAAGACTGATCAAATGTTTTCAAGCATCCTCTTAATTTCGGATTCATCTCTATTTCCCTTCCTAAGTGCCATAAGGTAGCAAACCTATTGAAGGCCTCAATTTTCTTCTCCATGCACTCGGATGTCAAGGCAGAACCAATAACGTCTTCCACAGCATTGCAAGAATCGCGCAAAGCGTGATGAAGCTCATACATTAGTTCTGCACATCGCATCCTATATTTGTGAGCTGGTAGTTCACCCAAATGTTGCCACAGTGAGTGTGCTAATATCTGAAAAATGTTGGTGAATTGCATCAAATAAGTTACGTGCCACTGTTTTAATAATGGCATTATAACAACAGTCGTAACTCCTTCATCGCTTTTAGGATGTAATTCGGCATCATTATGGGCCTTTAGCAATGCTACAAGATCCAGCAATGTTGCTATACTCGTCAACTGCAATGTTGGGTGTTTGCTGAGCCAACAAGCTGATACTATCAACACTTTTAGCCAGGTTGGGAGTATTGTGTCTTGTGGCTCTTCTTCGTGTTTTAAATTATCGCCTGGCAAAAAATACTTAGGAAATGTAGAGAGCTCGACTAATAAGGTTGACGCCAAACTCACACCTTCCTCCCACTCAGATTGAATTTCAGAATTAACGTTTAATCGGGATATATCAAGTGTCTTTGCTTCTTCGGCTATAATTGTATCTTGACTGAAAAAGCCGGAATCTTCTAAAGTTAACTTGGAGTTGAGTAAATGTTCAAGATAACGCATTTTCTCATCAAAGCTCTCCCTTGGTGAAGAAATGATTAAAATATCAAACATCTCTTGAATAGATCTTTCCTTTCCAAGAATCCTATTGCTAAGTAATTGCACATAAAATGTTTCATATTGACGCAAGCATTTCTCTAACATAGAATGCTGCGCTTGGTAGGCGAAAGTGGTTCCTCTTGATAACATAGTTGAACCACATGCAATTTTGCTCGAAGAATACATTGATAAGTTTGCATCGTTCATAGACAGAAGTGTATTGTCATTACTATTTGTTTTCAGATCATCCATGCTTTTATTTCTCGTAAACTCTCTTGTATCATCGTTAATTATAACGGAAATATTATTTCTGTCAGCCTGAATCGTGTAATTATCGTCGAGTTTTGAAGTACTTTTGCTTGTTTTTTTCTTAGATTTTTTTTCGGATCTTTTTGAAGTCCCGCCTGAATTTGCTCTTCTACGAGGACTCGGACTTCTCTCAGAAAACGGTTGGTTCAAGACATCAGCTTTATTTAATTTACTATCAGATTGACTTTTCTCCAATGGTATTGCAATTAAAGAATTATCGTTTTGAGAAGGATACAGATTCGTACTTAAAGATAAATCTGTGTTGGCTTCGACGTCACCTTTTTCTGTTTGCGCGGCAACAACCGTTGGTTGCATTTTAGAGAGAATCTTAGTACACAGCTGAAGAATCGAAGAAATATCTACTGGGAATAAAATATCAAGATAACACAACGATTTGTGAATAATTTCATAAAATAAACTTGGTAAGTGTTCCGAGGGGGTATCGATAAAAGCATCTAGAGAGACTGTTTCTAAGAGAAACTCTGTCAAAATGCAAATTTCTATGAGATTTGGAGTTCCACTTCCAACAGGCTTTACACAAGTATACAAATCATCAATACAGCTGATTTCCTTTGTTTGGCATGCTTTCTCAAACAATTGTCCACAATGTATCCAAACGTAAGATGGTTCTAGAGTTGAAAATAAAAGGTTTGCTACTTTTATTACCTCAGTACTTTTTGAATTTTTTGATGACAGGGTACAGCAGGCATTGTAAAATGTCCTAAAAACCTCAAATAAAATATCATCCAAAATAACTGGTCCAATATCCGGTTTGTCTAATAAAGAAATTAATATTCTATATGGTCGTATGTCATATGGATTTTCCTTGCATGTTGTGTTAAGCATTGCTGTTATAGCTTCAATCAACATTTGCCTTGAATATGTCTCAAAATATGAGCTTTCACTAGATTTATCAGAATCCAATTTTTTCTTTTTTAATATAGATGTATTTACTTCAGTTCCTAAAAGCCAGGCAAATAATCTTCTATTCAAGCTCATGTCTCTTCGTAAAATGGTCTGAAGCGCAGCTGTCACTAGTGAAACCATATCCTGATATTTTAATTGACTAATGTGAATGGGGAAACCAATTAATAGTAAGTCTAAAGCACTTCTTTGAACAAGTACTGAACTGCTATCTTGTACACTAGCACAGAGAGCTTCTACCTGTCAATAATCATATTGCTTAAACATTTTGGAAAAAAATTCTCTTAACATAAAATTTTAAGATGCCTACCATAATATTGGAATCTGTTCCCATTATGTAATTCTGCTGTTCCATGGGTATTTTTTTGTTAAAATGTGATAGCACAAATGAAATTGCAGGGAGCCTAATTCCAGAATTCGATGCTAAACAGTCCCATAAACATGCATAAAAATGTTCTGGGCCTACACCATCACAAACTTTCTCCAATAAAGAATTAGTTCTAAAAAATATTCATTAGATTAATAGAAATATGTTCAAACTATTTCTATTAGTTCACAGAGTTATATTTTATAATTTTATGTTATAATTGTTATTACTATTAAAAGTTTGACTTTTTGAAATTAATATTATTTTTTATAAGTCAGTAGTTTAATCAAGGAAAAATGATTAAGCTAATGGCAAATCAACTGACATAAAGTTAATTGATGTTTCAAAAGGTGTGCTTTGACAGACTGTGGTATAAACAATATTGAACTCTTTGCTCTGATTTACCTATCAAAATGATCTGAACCATCCTCTAAACCAAGTAGTACACCACTTAAAAATCCACTTAAACCAGGTCTCAATCTCTCGCCAAGTGGAACAAAATGTGTTTCATATACAGTTAACAGTGAAGGCCTTACATTCATGGCTGCGTGTCCCAATAATGGAAATAAACCTGTAATAATTTTGCCAAATGTTCTACAAATATAATTTTTATTTAATTATATTCTATAGAGAAAAGAGAAAATGACATACCTGCACTGTAAATGAAAAGCTCATGACTGAGTCTATTTGTGCCCATGCACTTAAAAATAATGTCATATGTTTCCAAAGCTTTTAAATGAACACCAGATGGTAAAGCTGGATGCATGCATTGAGCCAATCGCTTAGAAATTTTTATTCTTCTAGGGATAACAGGAAATTTCATATAACTCAATAAAACCTTATTTAACTTTCCAAGAGCTGATATCAAGTCTGCCCATTCACTAGTACATTCAAAATTTCTAAGTGCTTTGTCTACAGCAGATACATAGCTGCAGAATAAAGAATATACTTATAAAATATTCAAGTTTATTTATACCAATATATAGAATTAAATATTACTAACACTCGATATTTTGAGTCTTTCATTAGCTCAAACTCCTCCAAAGCAATTGACCCCATTATTGTTGTAAAATGTTAAATTTTATTCTTGATATGTTATTTACCGTAGTAATATTAACCCATTATCTGAATTAAATATCTATTACACACTTGGAGCCTCTATCTATTAGATTATATGATTCATTGTTTACGTAGTAAATCTTTTGGAAATAAGTCATTTTCCCATCTGTAACCAAAGAAACTAATTTTTTATCACTAATGTTGAATACTTACATATTGAGAGATAGGTATGGATACATTAAATTACTATAGAAAAAGTAGAAATTTTTTAAAATCTGATAATTATCGGCAAATTATTGTAGCTCGACTAAAAATTTATAAGTACAAGGTATTTATCAAACGATTCGACTAAACATAAGGAAAAATTATCAACAAACGTTAACGAACAAATTCATGGCGGAAAAAAGAATGCTTAAGCAGATGCACACAATCATATAATAATTATTACTATCGGAAATACAAATTTTTTTATAAAACTTATTTCTTTAAACTCTATACAAAGACGTGTAATTAAAAGAATTGACAGCAATGACGCCAGTTCCGTTATTTTTAAGAAAAAAAGAACCTTTATAATGTGATGACCACTAAATGCCTTTAAGAAGAATTGTTATCTATCACTTCTTATCCCTCAATTCAGGATGCACCACTACCGCTCACAAGTACTCACAACTGCTCGCAACCTTATGTTGACATTTGAAATCTTTTAACAAGCTGACAAGGATAAGGCGATAATGCATATGACTTACACTGAAAGCTCGTCATAAGAATCATTTGGAATTTAATTTCTCGATGAAAAATCACAAGAAATGTCTATTATCTTCTAATCTTAATTCTTATAACTTTGATAAAATCTTCTCTGTTAGAATAAAATTTGTATCAATATTTCTTTTTCCGTTTTATCTACAATGACAGTAATGACACATATGTATGTATATATTTATATATACTATATGTATGTATGTAGATTGTATGTATGTATGTATGTACAATGACCGCCACTAATGGCCTGCAAGATTTTTTTGATGCGTTTAGGAACCATACCTCCCCATGGTTTTATCCCCGGCCCCCGCCTGGACTAGTTTCTACGTTGGTTGCATTCAGTAGAGACAAATGTTGAGGGAGCGTTGTATGTTATTGGCTATTACTCTTAGATCCTATAATTTTTTCCAATAGAAGTACATAGAAGTTTAAAAAGAATTACTCAACAGTTCCGCAACTGTTGTCTCTACTGAATGCAACCATTGAGTGACTGGAAAGAGTATAGGATATGTATGATAGGCTATCCTTTTTTAAATGCCTTAAAGAAAAAGAGAGAGCTAGCCTTAATGTACGATTTCACTTGTCGCTTGTCGCTCGTCGCTAGCAGCGACATATTCTGAGGCGGGTTCTGAATGTAGGAACGAAGGAAACGGGTAATCGCTAGCAGCAATCGCATAATGGTTTCTTAGGTGTAGTGATTGTGGTGTCGTGTTATGGTATATGACATTTGAATTTAATTTGCATATGTATAAAAAAATTGTGAATATTATAATAATAATCAAAAGTTATGAGGTATGCACATATATTGAATGAGGAATTAATAAAGGTTTTATATATATTTGAAATGAATGTTTTCTTAAATCCTTGTTATGAAAATAATTCCTTCATTTTCCTATATAGCATGAGAGGATGAAAATTATATAGTTCATATATCAGAAAATAATAATTTACATTAGTAAAGTTATGATTATCCCTAGTTTGATAATTTTATTAGTAAAATTAATTGTTGCTACATGTTACTCACAATAAAACTTAATTGAATTTATTTTGTAATAAAAATGTTACAATTTAAGATTCTGTTTTTAGTAAGAAATCTATACAGGGTAAGGAACTTAAACCGCCCCAAAACATTAGTAGAAAAAGATGCATATCTTTTTAACTATATAAGAGATATTCAATTTTTATATATGACCTTTGCGAAAGCAAATAACAAGAGAATTCGAGAAGGTTCTATGCACAAATTGAATATCTTTTATAATTAAAGAGATACTCGTCTTTTTGCATCTATATTCTAGGGCGGTATAACAGCTTCACTCTGTATATACGCCGTATTATTTTACAAGCAAAGCCTGTTTTTTGGGTTAATTATATTCAACGTTTCTTATATATTAATTACAATAATTATTCATTATATTATTTTTTAGCTTCATATGTATTGGCTTGCTATAAATGTGACAAATGTATTTTCAATTTGAATTTCCATCCATTTTTCAAATTTAAAATTCACACGATCCGCCTGTTCCGTTCCGTTGAATACATACGAGCACTACGAGCAGCGATACAGGCGATACGGGCGCTAGCGACGAGCGACAAGTGAAATCGTACCTTTTTTTAGCGCTTTAAGTGTCATATGCATGTATCGGACCGCACCCTTAATTCGACAGATATACAATACATATATTTATTTATAATCATGTTCAGAGTTCAGACTGTTAGTGTTGCTTTCCACTTTCCAGCTTAAGCTCTGAAAACAATCAGAGTATTCAGACACAAATATATATAGTTTTTGTGACATGCAATGTACCATTTGTGTCTGATTTGCCGAATTTCGGATTTTTAGTATGCAAATTGTCAATAAGGTGGAGAGAAATGGACGACCGAGTGCCGTACACTTCACTGTTGTTGCATTTTGGGCCATTGTAGGCCATAATGGCCATTACTGAATGCTGTCATTGCTGAGTGATGCTCAGTTCGTTGCTACAGGCCACAGGCTTCCAGGCTATTGCCTATACTGTGTGAATGGCTATAGTATGTACTACCTATAGTGGCTAGGCGAGTTGTTATTGTTAGGACTAGGCAAGGCAACTTGGGCAAAATCGGTAAAAATGGTAAAATTTGAACTTGAGTAGTAAAGATATTTAAGAAATGTCTTCAGTTGAAAGCTTATGCTCAAGTATTATTAAAGTCATTGAATTTTTATTAACTTAATTTCATCTGTATACTGTAATAAAGAGAAAAATAAATTAATGACTAAGAGGTGAAAAATGTTGTTTTTTATGGATATCATGTCTTAACTTTAATTATTGCCGTAATTTAAAAAACTGGAACTTTGGCCATGATACGACGTAACAGGTAATGTTTTAAAAATACTAACTAGTTTACAGTTTTATTAAATTATTATTTTGTTTCCAGATTAAGGCATAGAATAATATCAATTGGTATAGCCCTTTTTGCTACTATATTCTATAATGAGTTTTTGGTCTATGAGATACAGAAATACAAATGGAGCTCACATGATTGTACAGAATGTGTAAAAATTTTATTAGTAGCTGACCCACAAATACTTGGAGAAAAAGAAGAAAAATATAAAGGAGGATCCCTTGCAATTTGGGATAATGACAGGTACAGCTTTAGTTAGAGATGTGGTACAAAACAAATGGATAAAAATGTTGAAATGTACAAATTTTTTAATTTATAGATACTTGGCCAAAACTTTCTCACGAGCTCTTAAACATTCACAACCACATGTAATTATATTTTTGGGAGACTTAATGAATGAAGGACATATTGCCTCAACAGACGAATTTAATAGATATAAAAGAAGATTTGACAATATATTTGATACTTCAGAAAATATAATGGTATAAAAATAACAAAACTAATTTAGTTAAACAATTATTGACACTGTATAATATTAATACTTTACTTTTAGAAAATATATTTACCAGGAGATAATGATATTGGAGGTGAAGATGACATGGTATCCAGTAATATCCACAAAAGATTTGATTTTGCATTTTCACAGCTAGATACTTTAGTTTATAAAAGTGTGACATTTTTTAAGGTATTCAATAGAAAATATTTTTGATAAACCATATATATAAGCTTAATACTTCATTTTTTTATTGTGTGTATATGAATAATTTTTGTCAAGATAAATAGATTAGTACATTCAATGCCACAAGCCCCAAAGGATGCTTTCCTTAATGATTATACAGAGAGAAACACAACAAATATTGTCCTGAGTCATATGCCTTTGCTTTTTATGCCTGGTAGTTTTGTACAAAATGTAAGTATATTTTTAAACATTAACAAAATTAAGTTAAAATTTAATCTAATTCATTTACTAATAGGTACTTAAAGAGCTCTCTCCACAAATAATTTTTACTGCTCATGAGCATAAAGCAATGCATATTAGTTTTGATACAGTAACTGATCAAGTTAGTGAAATATGGATTCTTCCTCCAAATGAAACTCCTTTATATCAACTAAGATTAGACGTTGGTGATATACATGAGTTACAAATACCAACTTGTTCATACAGAATGGGTGTACCTTACATGGGATTTGGATTGGTCTATATTGGTAAAATAGAAGAAATAATCTCACATGAGGTTGTTATTAATTTTAATTTAAGAAATTTCTTTTTTTTTTGTTGTAGATACTCAAGAAAAAACTGCAGAGTTTACAATACTATGGTTGCCAAATAGATTTCCACAGTTACTTATATATTTGATTGTTTCAATATTAACTATTGTACTTATTATATGTATCTGTTTATCAAGCTGTTGCTCGAATAGAAATGCTGGATATAATTTAATTTACTATAATGCTTAATGAGAAAACAAAAAGCTTTCTTAAAAGGTACAATAATCCGTCCAACAAATGCAGTCGTTCTTAGCTATTTTCCATAATAAGTTAACTTTTGTTTGTGTGTGTGTGTGTGATTTATATATTATGCTAATTTTATAGTATTATTTTACCATGACAATAAATACTTAATCCTCTGATCTCATATTATGAAGCTTTTCTTAATAACTAAAAAACACTCTAAAAATCCAATAATTTATCACTTTCTCTCAATTGAAACTAAGCGCATTTTTCTCAAAACGGCATTTTAAAATAAACTAAGTTTTTAACCAATTTCAATTTTTTTTTTCTTTTAAAATTAATCAAATTCCTTTGTATGAAGCTATTTGTTTTGAAAAACTTATTATTAGGTAATATTTTATATAAACTATAAAAGTGGGAAGAGTCAAAATTGTACATTTTTCATCGAAGCTGATATTTCTGTTTATACATTATCATTTTCTTTATTTGACAATAGGTTCATCTAGAGGGCATATTTATTAAACAATTACAATAACAGAATACAAATACTTTGCTTTTAATGGAAATTATAAAAAAAACTACGTGTGACGCTGCGATTGACGAAGTGTTCAGAAGTGTTCTCGAGAGTGCGCGGAGTATGTGCTACACCTACACAACTTACTTTCAGTCTTACAAGTTTGTTTTTTCGCGAATTCAGTTTAAGGTGGAATTACAATAGTGTGCTGTGAGTAGGGAGCTTGATACAATTGGACACAAATGGTACATTGCCTGCATTGCCATGTCATAACTGCAGTGCAGTATTGGGCTACTGGCAGTAACTACATACTACATTTGTATTTAATTGTGTCGGTTTTCAGGTTAACTGGAAAGCAACCCATGTATAGTGTCATATAATGGTCATGTATGTATATGTATGTATAGTTGAAATACACCCACTAATCTACTTACAGACTATACATAAGAGTGTGATATAGTAAAATATACATAATAGAAAAAGTATAAAGTGAAGTCAACTGAAATACTCCCAAACTAATTATTGAATTAAGATAAGGAATAAAAAAAATGAATTTTTAAAGGGTCTAATATGGTTACCACCTTTAAAAAATAAGTAATATCATGCACTTTTCTACTCATAAGTTTAAAATACAATTTATTAAAAGTTTAACTTTATAATATCATTTTGAGGTATTGCTTTGGATAATGCTGGTTAAGGGATCATTCATGGAGTGGAGCACGCTACTAGCATGAGTAGCATGTAGCATTGTCAACGCTACTGAGTATGTATGTACATACTGTGACTTGTGAGTCTGTGAACAGATTTCAGGAAATTTTTTATACGCAGTAGCGTTAGTACTTAGTAATGTTAAAAATATGCTTCGTGAACGCGCCCTAAATTTGTAAAAGTTATCTAAACGATATCTAATGGATGAGATCGAAAAGATATCTTGAAAGGAGTTATAAAATATATCTATTTGATACCCTATAAACATCTAACAGTGTGGACATTCACATAGGACGAATAACAGTTGGCAATTATGGAATAAAATCTGCTCTTTCACGTTCGTGCTTTTCAGATTTCCTTCCATTTTACATCGTACATACTAATGGTAAGTTATCTTTAGAGTGTTTCTATTATTAATTAATCATATTAAATTGGAAACTACGTCAAACCGATTCCATCAACATTTTTGAATTTGGTAAGTTTGAATTTAATATTAAATTCATCACATAACAAATATGTTTATGAGAAATTATATTTCAGTAAAAGACAAATTATTATAATTGCATCGGCCAGAATTTTGTGACGCAAGATTATTTTAATTATAGCTGAGTAAAAGAGCTGAAAAGGTATTTATATAGTTGATAGTATTAATTAACACGTTGTACTAAATTTTCTGTTATATTTGTTTCTCTTAGAAACAAAAGATAGTGATAGGAATTAGCAGAAGTAGCAAGTGTATAGGGAACGTGCAACAAATACTATGATAGCGAAGTGTCAAGCATAAAGTACACCTTAAAAAGTGTAAAAATTGACCGATATTTTTGTGCTTTTAATGATGCATATATACCAATACACAGTCTCTTTTCACTATACTGTATTTGCTGCATGCATCCACCCCATTACTAGTGTTTTTGCTAAATCTATTATTAATTCTGCATTGGAAAAAATATATTATAATACATCTAATCTGATATATATAAGCTGGAATAAATATAAGGTTCTAATTCGAATAACATATAGTATCTTAATTAAATATATTAAAATTGTGAACTCTAATAGCATGAAAAATGCAAATTTTTTTCTGAATAAGTATATATGTTATCCCAATTATAACACATTACTATATTAGCAAAGTATTTTCTTTGTTATATTAATTTATTATAATTTAATTATAAAGTAATATGTTTTTATAGTTCAGTAATTGCATATGTAAGTGTTATCAGATTTTTTAAATATTATATATTAGGTTACATACACTAACTCATCAAAAATGATATAACTTTTTTAATCTGAATTATTGGCAAAGACTTGAAGAGATAAATATTATTTAATAAATTAATAATAATAAATTCCATATAATTTGTTATTATTATACTACAACTTTATTAAATTAATATAAAAGTAAGATATCTATGTACCAGTCAGAGATGTTTTAAATTTGAACGGGAAGAATAATTCTGCTCTGTAATTGAATAAATCATGCTGAATTTTTGAATAACTCTTGAATCACAATAGAAATGAAAATATTTATCTTTTTTATAATTTATATCAGAGGCAATTTTTTTACCTTTATTTTGTCATACTTCGTTTTAAATTTAGTTTCTTTCTTAAGAAGTTTGTATTTTTTGAGCAGTCAGCTTAATAATTAAAATATGCTCTACCAATTCACTATCCTGGTTCTTTAAATAAAAAGATGATAATTAAACACAAGAAATATTAACATCTAATTTATATATACCTTTAAATAAATTATTGAAACTGTGATGGTGAATCGGTAGAATGTATTTTAATTATTAAAATGACTAAAAAACTAAAACTGAACGAAAAAGATAATTTTATAGAGAAAGAAACTAAGTTCAAAAAGAAGCATGACTAAATACAAGAAATAAAATAGCCTCTGATGCAAATATAAATGTGAAACATTCTTTTTTATATATATTGAGATTCAAACTATTATTCAATATTTCAGCATAATTTATTTAATAAATTATAAAAGAGAGTTTTGTTTATTTTAAATTCAAACTATATTTGAATAATATAGCAAATATACCTTTTATACTTTAATACCCGACCTTAAGGGAATCTATGATCAACAATAAATTTCAATAAAGAAAATCTTTAAATATATTGAGAATATTAACTTTTTCATGGGAACCAAATTTACTCATTTTATTGTGCTTTAGCCTAATAGAGATTGTTTTTTTTGGGACAATCAAAAAGAGATTAAAATATAAAAGCTATATACAATTACATTTTTTTCTTGGCATTCATTTTGGAAAACAGACGCTGTATTGGGCTAAAGCAGATTTCAACAAGTAATTTGAGATTATAATCAAGCAAATTCACTTAAGGAGATCCATCGAACAGTAAAACTGTATTTTCAAGAAATCTAAAATTTTAAGGTGTATGAATTTTTTCATAGAGAACCATACTAACTCCTTCTAATTTGCTTAAATTAACTAAAGCTTTGCTTATTTAATTTCTAAAAAGAATTTTGCAGATATTAATGATTATATTCTATTCTTTATCAGTTGATTTAAAAAATGGAGGCCTTATTGCGCTTTGCCAGAATTTACTGAGTAACTTATTGACACTAGATAAAGATGCAAATATTTCTATAATTATAAAATATTTTCTTTTGGAAAACTAATTATAGGAGTATTTTTTTTCTTTTTAGTATTAACTTACTTAGTGTATTCTGCCAAAGCGTCATAAAATTTCCCTTTTTTAAATTAATTGATAATTAATAGAATATAATCATTAATATCCGAATTTTTTTGGAAATCGAATTAACAAGGCTTTACATAATTTAAGCTAATTAAAAAGAACTAGTATGATCTCTATGAAAAAATTCATATTCCTTAAAATTTTAGAAGATTTTTTGGAAAGATGTGTTTCTGCTACTTCATACATTCCTTTTAAAAAAATTATTACTGCTTACGAAATTGTACACTTTATTTTTACGCGCGCGCGTGTATTAGGTTCTAAAGTTAAATTAAAATAATAATTTTATTTTATGCATGCAGTAGAAGTTAAAACAAATATTAATAAAAAATTTATTAATTTTTTCAATGATATTGAAAATGTGAATGTGTCCTCCAACAAACATTTCTCAATGAATTTTCTTACTATAATTTCGCCGATTGTTACGAATAAATTAATAATCTTTTTTTTTTAGATGTATAACGTCATATTGTGGGATCAGTACTGTTCAACAGTTCCGAATAAGTGGGTGAACATGCGAGAAAATTTGTGTGTTTTCCCGCCAGGAGAAATAAACTTAGTCCAAGCTGTTAGGACGGGGTTGAATCCTGAAAGTAATTGGATTCGTTACAAATTTAAAAAAGTGTTGGGACCATACCCTTCTTTCGAAACAGCCGCAACTGTTGAAAGAACGTGTATTGAAATTTCGAGTACAAATGATATAAAACTAAATGCCTTGTCCCGCTCAGAAATGAATAATTTACCTGCAAAAAGACTGATAAAAAAGAGGAAATTTTACGACGATGACTTCGTATGTGACGTTTCAAATCCTGGAAGTGAATCTGACACTGATATTTCTAAAGCGACTAGTAAGTTTTCTTATTTGTGTATTATGTACGTAATTAATGAAGCTGAAAAGAACAGTTGGCCATATTCTATATTACACGTACTTCGGTATTAAGTAACATTAATGATAATATATATATTGCCAAAAAACAAATATTTAAGAAAAGACAGTATCAGTCATATTTAACAACTCGAACAACTATTAGATAACTTTTGAATAGTTAAATGCAATCGTATTCATTTTAAATTTAATATAGAAATGTTTAAATCAAATTTATATTATTTGATTTTAAAGTGTAATAAACTACTTTCTATGTTTACTATGTTCAAAACTCGTAAACTATGATTTTAGATATTTTTAAACATCTTTATCTGTTATAGTTTAAGTAATTTATAACAGAGGATCAAAAAATACGAAAGAATCATTTTTGTTTGATAAGCTGTAATTTAGCTCTCAATTCTGTATATAATTAATGAGTCACAATTACAAGACTTATTTAAAAATGATATACATAAATTCTTTCTTTCTTATTGTTTATATATATAGGTACCGTACGTGAAATATAACGATAGAAAAGTGATTATGTGTTTTTCTATACATACACAGTAATATACTCTCACTTCACTATCGTTGTATTTCGCGCACGGTGCTTCTTGCGTATATTAACCCTTTCCTACCCAATGTCCTCTGAGAAGGACACCGAATAACAAAAATTGCAAAACATTTAAAACGCATACAGGGTTTTTCTCTAACAGCGGAACATAGGATTGTGTTATTTAACTATAGCAATGAAGCACTTACTATACATTATTATAATTAATAAAAGCGTATATAGTTAAAATTTAATGGTTATTTTAGTTTAATTGCTTTTATTATCCATTATAAATGTCATTTTACTCAATTAATCTTGGTTATTACGTTTAATATTTAAATTAAATGGAAAACAGTAATTTGACTATAGTAATATTTACTATAGTCAAATAACACGAAATCTCCTTTGTTCCGCTGTTAGAGAAAAACCCTGTATTATCCGAACCAAAACAAAGTGGATAAAGTTACTACTGTTTTTAGCTAATAGGCAAACATAACTTTGTGGAAAACTTCTAAAAATATATATATATATATATATATATATATTCATATTTAGATTACAAATAAGATAAAACCATTACATATTTTGTAATGCTGCCAGAAAAAAATCAGGTAGGAAAGGGTTAATATCTTGTTGCTAATACTCTGAAGTAATAAGGCGAACATTTTTAACGGGAATCCGTATACCGACTTTACATGGCGAAAACTGTTTCGCATGAAGCGTCGTCATTTGTTGGCGAATTGTCAAGTTATTTTAGGTTTTAGGAAATGCCAGAAGCTTATCCACTAAGTTACGTTAAGAAAATTAACAAAAAACGAAAAAAAAATTTTGTTTAAATAAATATATTAACATTATTAAGAAACAACAATTAAATCGCAAAATCCCCCAACGTAGTTTACTAGATAATGTTCATACGTTTCCAAAAAGCCAACAAAAATGCAAATCTGTCAAGAAATGACGATGCTACATGCGAAATAAATAATAGAAGAATTTCGTGTTGACTACTTCCCAAACACGAAATTCTTCTATTATTTATTTCGCATGTAGCATCGTCATTTCTTGACAGATTTGCATTTTTGTTGACTTTTTGGAAACGTATGAACATTATCTAGTAAACTACGTTGGGGGATTTTGCGATTTAATTGTTGTTTCTTAATAATGTTAATATATTTATTTAAACAAAAATTTTTTTTCGTTTTTTGTTAATTTTCTTAATGTAACTTAGTAGATAAGCTTCTGGCATTTCCTAAAACCTGAAATAACTTGACAATTCGCCAACAAATGACGACGCTTCATGCGAAATAGTTTTTGCCCTGTAATGTTGGTATACGGATTCCCGTTAACGGGATCCCTCACGCGTGCTTTACCGACAGTACAAGTCAATAAACAATTCGTTTAATAAAAGTCAAAAGTGAAGCAAATTGCAAAAACGGGCTTCTTTATGACAAGGTGCCAATTCTAACGAGTCAATCGAGCTTAAAAAAACTCAAATCAGATGAAGAATAACGCTGTACCACTGTCCCGCGTTCTTGAAGTGGAAATAACCAAAAGTAACCTCTCCTCAAGAACGCAGCACAATGGTACAGCGTTATTTTTCAACTAATTTGAGTGTTTTTAAGTTCGTTTGACTCGTTAGGACTGGCACATGGTCCAACAAACACCCGATTGTTCAATTTGCTTCGCATTTGAATTTTATTAAACTAATTGTTTATTGACTTGTACTGTCGGTAAAGCACGCGTGAGAGATCCCGTTAATATGAAAAAAAAAACATTGCAAATAAATGTTTTCTTTCTACATTTCAAAAATATTACAGACAGTATTAAAAAAGCAGAGCTTTCCTCATCTCTTCTTCCAACTAATAATAAACAGCGCCGCAAAACTAAAGAATTAGGTAAACTTGAGCAGGTAAATAGAAAAGTGATCGTAGTAAAAGTAATTATTCGATTTTTTTCACGTTAATATATTCTTTTTATGATTAATTTGTGATATCTATTTATTTTTATTGTTAGACGAAAAATATTAATATGAGGGACGCAAAACATTTAACAAGGATTGTTTCAAAATTTCCTATGTTTCGGAATACTTCTGAAGCGAGTGTAAAAGCCAGCAATATTGTTCATCGTACGTTGGATGATGATATTCAAAATGGTAAAATGGCTTTACTTGTTCCCCTCTTTACATCAAACAAACGTTAATTAAACTAAATTTCAAAGTAAAGTTTATACCGTGCATTAAAAAGTTTATAAATATTTGGAGTTATTAATCGGTTTTGGGAGAACATCGATGAAAATATGCCCATATAGTTCTTTATTTTTGATCGTATAGTATTAATTTTATCTTCAAGAAACCATTTATAATCGAAACATGAAATCGAAAAAATTTGATATTCATTTTTCTTAATGGATAACATCACATATTTATGAATTATTAAATTTTATCGCTTATAAAAAAGGGTTGTTTAAAATTCTGAAACTTAGGGTTTAAAGTCAGGGACGATTAATGTCTTGATTTAAAAAAATTGCATTTCATGGGCAATATTTCCTCTGACCTGTGCAGTATATGCTCCGTCAGAAACTATTGTATATTAAATCCATATTCATTCCTACTTGAGAGAGAGAGAGAGAGAGAGAGAGTGAACTCATATAATATTCAAATATTTAATAAGAACAGGCAATAGAGCATAGAGGCGGTGAAATTAAAACGCTTTTAATACGAATAATAATACATGTTGAATGAATGGTTTCTCTTGATCCTCTTCCTATATCTTCTAACAAACGAAGTGTGATAATAGCTATTTTTAAATTCATTGTGATACAATTTATTAACTATTTTGTATTTTCATTATAAATTTTAAAGGTTTTAAGAAGTCTGATGTTCTTTCCCTCCCTATACATAATAAGAGGCAATGCAGCCAAATACGGGAATCAGTTGACCTTGAGATGGAAGATAAAATATCAATTAAGGTAAACTTAATTTTTCAATATAACTTTTTTGAATTGTAATTTTATTATTTCTATCACAAAAATGTTAAATTTTTGTATTTTTTGTGGTTAAAAGGAGGAGAATAGTGTATGGGACATAAATGATAGATTAGAAGCTTCTATATCTTGTTCTCCATTATCACTTACTCAGGGTTTCGAGGAAAATGAGAACAGCTCTGGTTTAAATGAGAATATCAAGGAAAATGGAAATGTACATACAGCATTTTCTGCATCAGAAAGTTATGTTACAGGTATAAGTATATATTTTATCCATTGGTACTTGAGTTCAGAAATTATACGGAAATGATCTACCTTTTTTTTTTTAAATGGAATCTCTTCTTTTTTATTACGTATTTTATAGCTTGTCTTATGAACTTACAAAAATCCTGTTTTTACGTTTTATTTTCATCCAGTCGTTTACAAAATGTGTCGATTTGAATGTATGCTTATATAGCGGTCATGCACGCTACTTTACTCAAACTTACCATTTATATGTGGTTTCAAGTTGAAACATCACTTAAACAGTTGGATGAAATGAAAAACTGAAAATAGGATTTAGGAAAACTGTTAAGATAAACTAAAAGAACATGCAATAGAAAATATTATTTTCCATTTGATGTATATTTGACTAAAGTGAATAAATCTATATTTATACATTTTTGTATATATGCATTAGTAGCTATCGGTTAATTAGTTAACAAAACCTTCATAAATTAAATAGCTCTTACCAAAATCGAATAACTAAAATTTAATTTATCGGTTATACTAAAATCCTCCCCATTTAAAAAACTCTATATGACCTTTCTGTAAACTTAAAATGATCTTCCAAGGTCAAGTCAGTATATTTAACTATCTTATGTTCCCTCGAAATCAAATTTTTTTTGAAACATTTTTTCATAAAATCTAACTTTTAGCAAACATTTCAATTCATCTTTTAAAATGGAGTACTCGATTTACACATGTTTTTTAATTTTGTAGTATTCATATACTAAATACTTAGGAAAATCTGTAACTGGAATATTAATTTTACTCGATTTCGTTATACATTTTATTTCATAATATTTTTATATTGCAGATGATTTGAAGGTAAAAGTTGATAGGTTATATCAAGAATTTACTCTGTTTCGTACCGAAGTAAGAAAAAAACTGGACCAACAAAATAAAATTCTTAAGGAAATGATAGGTTTTGTACGGGATAATGATGCACGAAAAGACACTGAGGGTGTTGATATGTCAATGGATTTTCTATTGCCAGATTTTCCTTTACAAGGCATCGATGATTATCTAAGGTTTGAAAGCCAATTGCAGACAGATAAGGATGTACGAAAGCTTTTTGTAAGTATTTCAGGTGAAGTTGTTAACTTATAATATTTACAACTGCTGAATGTGGAGAACCATGTTTATGTCATTTCTTTATTTTTTCTTTTTCTTTCTGATATTTTTGTCCGATCTATGCTCATGTGAATTAAAATAAATTTTAAAGTTCAATAGTTCACTATCCACTTATTTTTCACTTACAGGCATATAAAATAAAAAGACTGGGTGGTGACACTATTCAAAAGGTAGTATCAAACATTTTGAAATTTGCTATTACTTTAGAATTGGGTCATAAACTTACTTGGACGGGATGCAATGGTTCAACCAAAATAGAAGGATCTACTTTCGCTAACATTATCGTGGGTGAGTAATCTAATTAATTAAAATAATTTTTCTTAACATTTTTTTATTTGTTTATATCGCGCGAATACTTAATATTTGTTTGAATGTTCTGTTTCATAGGATCAGTATTTCACCAACCAGAACTTGGGCATACCGCAACAATAGCTTGTGTTGTTAAACATATGAAGAGCTGGCTCCAACATGCGGGAGATAAATTGCGGTATAGAATGAAAAAGTTGGATAAGACAAACTAAGTATAATGTTAAAATTCTAATGAAGTAGAGGAATGGCTTTTCGAAATATATCATTTAAATCATTATTTTAATAAATGATGTTTTAAAAGTATTTATCCTAAATAAGTGGATAAATATAATAATTAAGTATTGAATTTACCAAAGACACATCAATTTCTGTTTGGAAGGAAACGTTAAATAATTATAAAGAAATATTGTGGAAAAAGGAACATAAAAGCTCTGACAGTCATCTTGATTGTTTTAAATGTAATTCTATATTTTTTATCGCATATTCGTATAGTTCATTTCAAGAACTTTCCAAAACACTATATTAATGTATTATTTGAACTAACCGTTCACTAAATATTGCGATTTGAAATTTATAAGTATATGAGCGACTAATTGTGTGCATGCGTAGCCATCGCGCACACTACTTCAGTTCAACGATATCTATATGTATTTTTATTTCCAAATATCAATTGACCTATGAATGAAATCAAAAAATCGATTTCAAATTTGTCTGTTGCGTTATAATAGTTTTTCCAAAGAATCTTCTATATTTATAGGAATATTTGTTTCTTCTTAGTCTCAAATTACTCATTGAACTTTGGCGAAGCGTAGTAAAGCTCCCGTTTTTCTAAATTTTTCATAGGGAATAAAATATAATTATTAATATCCGTGTATTTTTTTTTGATAAATTGAGTCTACGTCAATTAAGAAGATCAATATGAGTTAATTTGGTCCCTATGAAAATATTTAATTTCTAAAATTGTAGAAGATAATTTGGAAGCCGGTTTTTTGACGCGCAAAACAATTCCTTAAAGTTATCATTAGGAAAGTTAAGAGATAATATATATTCTTTAAAATTCATAAAACCAAAAGGTATCATAATGATATCTTAAAGACATCATTTCTTAAGAATGTTAACATTGTGATATCCCTTTTCGACACATACTGCTCTAGGCATTGCTGACTTGGTGGAGCTTATACAATAGCGCGTGTCCGTGGAAGATTTATGGTCATATTTCTAACGTCTTTCGAAGTTAAGGAAGCCTCGGAATATATAGTATATGTCACGTAAACTATGGATTTCGAGTATTCCTTCCTTAATTTCTCAAGAGACGTTTAAAAATACGATCATTAAGCTTGCCTCTAGTTCTACTTTTCTAGTTTTCCTGCTCCGTATTTAGCCGTTTGCAGGGCTTGTGGCAAAAGTTTAAGCTACTTTAGACATCATAATTTGTACTTGTTTTCCTGAAAAATTAAAGTAATTACAAATTAAAATCAAACATTTAAATACTTATCTAAACGTATTTTATTGACATAAATAAAAAATTATGTAATAAAATATTGTAAATATTATAAATATAAATATTACAGACATTGTTTGGTAAAAAGTAGTTGTATATTTAGCTCAAATTGTAAAAGGCACAATTTTTTCGTTTCTATTCACTGAATAGCAATTGAAGTAACATTCATTAATAAAATAGCCTATAAAATATCAGCCTTAATGTAAAAATATGTTATAAAGAAGCATATTTTTCAAACAAAAACACTAAAAGTCATGGCTATATTATAAAAAACTCCATCATTTTCTTGTATTACAAACACTTCATATCCTTTGATCAGCAACATCACAATAATCATATATTGGAACTTCTGGTGGCTCTTCCGGAAGTCTTGGGCCACAGCTTCTTGTAACTGTTACAATGCATAATGCTACACCTGATGCAGCTGCAATATGCCAGGCAAAAGCTAATGCCACTTTCTCTGTCAAAATAACTTCTAATGGATGCATGCGGATCATATGAGCTATCCATCCTCCATGAAGTAAAGTAGTGGTCCCACGCAAGAGCTTTGCCTCAGGCCAAATAAGTTCTAGACCAATGGCAAAACAAGTAGTCCAAACTATAGCTGCCAAAATTATATTTACCATATAATTTAATGCTATACTGGCCCATATAAATAAAAACCCTTCCACAAAAAAACTTTGTGCTAGAGACATTTTTACAATCCCGTTGCTAACATTGTGTGGGAAATAAAAATGCAGTACATCTACCAGACCAGAAAAAGCAAAAAATAGGTAAATAGTAGCATGTACAACTTTTGGTGATACCACTCCAATGTCTGGCAGTCCTCCGGTTAATGTTCCAGCAAGACCAACAGCAGTGGCTACTAATTTTAGGCAACCTTCTATCGGTTGATTTGATAAAAATCTCTCACATTTTTCAATAAAGCCTATACTTTTATCTGTATCTGAATCCTCCCTTCTTGGCAAATTCCAACACTTGGCATAATCGTAGCACCATTTGAGACCAAATCCATAGAATATACAACCAGTAAGAATATAAGGCAAATAGCTTTCCATTGTTAAATAAAATTATATTCTTGGTTGGATCTACAATAAATCTGAAAAATATATGTATGTAATGGTTATATTGTTAATAAATGGATTATTATATTTACATTAAACTATATAACAAAAATAGAATAGTTGTAAAAATTTATAATTGTGAAAATGCTAAGGAGCTCAAAAAGAAATTCCTGTGTTTTATACTATTTGAAAATTACCTAAAGTTTGATGCATTCAAGGGAATTTCACCTAGATTGGCTAGATTATTATTTAGTATTGACTTATTTCACTTCATCAATACCATCCGAGCTGTGGTTGTGGGAAGTCTTGTTACTTGTTAGTATATTTCTCTCTCGCAGGGAATGTGTGAGAGAAGTTAATTGAAAGGTGTGGACTGTGGAGATGAAGTCAGATGAACAACCGCCTACAGTGTATTTGGTAGCCGATAGGGAGCGACACTTTGCTTGTGACAATAATAATATACAGGGTTTTTCTCTAACAGCGGAACATAGGATTATATTATTTAACTATAGCAATGAAGCACTTACTATACATTATTAGAATTAATAAAAGCGTAGATAGTTACAATTTAATGGTTATTTTAGTTTAATTGCTTTTATTATTCATTATAAATGGCCGGATTGATAGTATGTGCATGTATATGTATGTATATGTGAAATAAAAGTGAGAGAAAGTTTAATATTTTACTTTCCGTGGTCAACAAATTTATTCGAGCCCGATTCTTAATAAAAGACTACATTACTTACATTTATATTTTTTAACTGTATTATCCTAATCGTCGCGCACTAATAAAAGTCATTTGTACATGATAATTCGTTAATTAAATCAAATAAATCCAGAACTCTAGCTGATATTATGGGGACATTCAATAAATTCGAGAGAGAGTTTTATATAAATAATGATAAATTAAAACTACAATAAAGTAAACAAATTTGCTTTAGCAACACAAATGAATAAATTTGATAAAGCTATTTAATTAAAAAAAAAGTTATTTATTTTAAACACGAAGTTTTCATATCTTTGTTAAATTTATAAAATTATGTTTATTTGTTTCATATTGCGTAGAATAATCAAAACATTTACATTATATTTATGTGCGCAATGACAATGTTTAACAGTATATTTAAATGCTTATTTATTAAATATTCAAAGAAATGTCAAAGCCTAAAACTTGTAAATCTTTTGCTAAAGCTGTTATTGCTTCCGGAGCAAGTGGTTTTAGCGGTGGTCTTACAGGTCCAACGTTGACGTTAGTTAATAAATTCATGGCTGCCTTCATTGTTTCTACCCAAGTTCCTATAGGTTATTCCAATTTATATAATATTATATTATCATAATTAAATATGAGGCTAAATGTAAAAAAAGACTTTTACCGAATTTTGAGATTGTAGTTACAGCTTGAGTAAGTTGTTCTTGCTTCTCTTTGGCTTCCAACCAATTTCCTTTTTGACAATCATTGACAATGCCCAAAACTAGTTCTGGAAATAAATTTATGCTAGTGGCGATAACCGAGTCGATACCTAATACGAAGCCAGCGGTAATAATCTGACAAAAGATCGTGATAAATTTTTATCAATTTTAAGATGTAAGTATATATTAGTACTGCTTGATTTAAAAGAAGTAAAGTTTTATATTTACTTGATCATTTCCAAGGAACACAGCGTATTTTTTATTTTGCACATTTACAGCTTCTACAGCTTCTTCCAAAACTGAACTAGTGAATTTAACACCAGAAAATGTTGGCACTTGATTTCCAATATTTTTCAAAAGATTTGGTACATTAACTGCGAAAATTATAATCATGATATATAAAATATTATTGATTCATATTATTATGATGATAAATAAACCCACTATTAACATTGGTGAGCATTGGAATGTGATAATACAATAGTGGAGTATTTGGTGCTGCTACACCCACAATTTTCAAATAATCAATTACTTCCTGGGAATTGGAAGGCTTAAAGTATAGTTCTGGTAAACATAACAAAGAGTCAACTTTCAAAAGCTCGGCTTGTTTTGCCTGAAATATTACAAATATCAGACAGAATAAAATTTTCTAGTATAAATTTTTCTGTCTTACAAGTTCTAAAACATCAGGAAGAGGACATCCTCCAATTTGCACCATCAAATATTGTTTAGTTGTTTTTACCGCGTCCACCCATGCTTCCGTAATACTTTTACGTTCTTGCAGAGAGAGTGAAGGGCCTTCTCCGGTAGTTCCATTTACTATAGTGAGAGGTTATTTATTTATAATTAATAATTTCATTAGTATACAAAAAATTAAGTTTTAGATAATTCAGAGAATCATTTACCTAAAATACCCTTGATTCCTTTTTGGAGCAGATATTGTGCATATTGTGGAATGACCGAGAGATTGAGGGTTTTTTTGCTATATTATTAAAATTTAATTGTTCAATGTTAAATCGATTATAGAATTATTTGAATCATGATAAAAAATTTTATTCTCTTACTCATCATTGATTATTGGTGTTAAAACAGGTACGACAAGACCTTTAAAGTTGACTGAAAGCTATATTGAAAGGAGTTTAAATTATTATAAACCATCTACAAATTTTCTTTTATAGTAATCATTTTTCGTATTTTTATTAAAATTAATAAAAGAGATAAAAGCAGTGTGTATGTATAGTGTGTGTATTGTGTATGAGGCCGTGAGTATATATTACAGAGACTTATAGTGTGTGTACATACATATACATAGCTGAGACATTTAAAGCTAGAGGGCAGCACTACTTATCATCTGGAAGGTTAAAAAATACTCCAATGTAAACAAACTGTGAGCTACAAGCCTACAATATTTATTTAACGCTTTCAGGTACTAAAATGCTATCACACTTATGCCAGGTAACTTGCTGCACTCTGTTATCTCTCAGTTGTTTGAAATTTGTTTTTGAGAATAATTAAGTATAATACTTATTCAATTGTTTCTTGCAATAAGTAGTTACGAATTTGATAACCAACGCAGTATACAACAGGTTATAGCAGCGGTTGAGTCCCAATAGCAAAATTATTTATATATGTATATTCTGTTTCATAATTACCGGCATTATTTGGTGATTTCTCGCGTTTGATTAGCAGAGAGATGAGCACTGTGCGAAGGTTGACTAGCAACTGTGAGCAGAAACAGCGGAGTGCTCGATACAAATATGCGTGGCACGCAGATAAGGCTTTTGCTTTTTGATTAAGATGCATAGAATAGTCGGACAATATATATACAAGCTACAATCTCCTCTTGAATTTATTAATTACACGTCTTCTACTAAGTAGTATAAATGACTAAAATAATGATATCATCATTTTTAACTATTATCATTGACAAACATTATAAAAACTTATAAACAGACATTGGTGAATAAACTTTAATCATGTCGAATGCTTTAAAGTCGAAACGAATTTCGTCAGAACTTTTGAAAGTGTGATGCACATTGTGCCTATCTTTTGTGTTATATATTGGCTTTACACATTTTATCGTCAATTACATAAAGAAAAAGATATCCTGTACATACATAATTATACCAAAATATGTAAAGATATTGAAAAACTCATGCCAAGGTAGGAGGTCAGGGCTAAGTTAGTGGCAATAATTATTATTACTTATAAAAATGTTCTTTATGTTTATTTACATGTAGATTCTTTTCAACAATATTAATAGTATTGATACATTATTAATTTAATGGTAAGATTTTTTTTTCTATGAGTTAAGGATGGCCGCATGCTCTTACGGTTGTATACTTATATATATAGTTTCATTTTCTCGAAACGTATATCGGGAACTACTTGATCCAGTGTTTATAATAACGCCAATAAAAGATTCTACGGATATGCACTAATCTCTCGCGCTTTTCAATTAATCTCGTCCTTTTAGTAATACGATGAAATTTCTGCTTCAGTAGTATTAGGTAAGAAATGATCGATTAACGCGATCTAACACTGACTTTTCCCACTTGATTGATCTTTTTTAAAATTTCAAAATCGTTACAAAAATGCAGGTTCACGTGTTATTTCTTTGTACCTAAATTTTTATTTAGTTGAAGGATATTTAGTGTATTAATTTGTATATATATATATATATATATATATGTAAAGAGTATAAATTCTTTTAAAATATTTTTAAATCTGCATTTGCACTTGGTGAGACGACCCGAATAAGAATTTCATTTTACCCGGCGCAGCGCGCGCGGCGGTGACTAAAAATCCTTTTACCATATAAAATTTTAGATACAAATAAAGCGTAAATGTAACATCCGTTCCTTGTACAGAGTGAAGAAACTACAGTATGATTAATAAAATAATAATAAGTGAACAAATTCGGTTAAGAATTCTCTTAACTATTACATTCATGGTTAATTTTTCTTTTGGAGCCATAATTATTTTGGCGAATACTTTAATAGTAAGGAATGCACACTATCAGCAAATTGCTTGCTTTACGATCTTTAAACTCTTAAGTAGAATATTGAAGAACCACTACATTTAAGCCTTTTTTGCACCATTGTACTTGTAATAAATTGAACAATTATGAATAGCCTCACGCAATAAAGAACATTTTTAGAGATCAACATCGAAACATAATCAACTGTTCATAAATTACTTTCGATATGAAACTAAATTGTTGTTCTTGTTAATATAATAATATATGGTGGCCATGTATATGCGATATTGTAAAAATTGCATTGATTTAAATATAATTCGGTAACACAGATGTTTATTCTGTCTAGCCACACGAAATTGGGAAGAAAGAGAATAATTAATTTTTTGTATATAATTTCTCCTTTAGGGTTAGAAATATTAAGAGATATATCACTTCATAAAGAAGTATAAACTCTTTTTTTAACCTTTAACGGATTGTATAATTTCATAAATAGTTATAAACAAAACTCATACTAGAACTTTGTGGATGTTATGTACAAATGAATGAGCTTGCAGTGAATACAGCACAACAATCGTTACAAAAATATCTTTGAATTATTGCAAGATATAATAATGATACAAGTTTTACAAATGAACGCTGACAGAGAAACATATGAATAAAAAGTGTATTATGTATTATACACACAATATACATATACATATACAGTATACTTTAAATAATTAAAAGTAAAAAATATAGAGTAACAGAGGGGCTTTTCTTTGCAATGTAGAAATAAGATGAAAAAGATTTGTGTATAGTTTGGAAATAGGGAATTAGTTATAATGCTACCTTTTGTTGAAAACTTAATTAACGAGCTATACATTTAATTTAGTTACAATATAAACACCATCGGCTCACTATGCCGTTCGTCCCGATAAAATACATGAGTTATAATTATGTATAGTATATGTGTACTGTCGAAAAATTCACACTTATGAAAAAGACACGTGGTAGGTATATTAATGTATTAATAAGAGAGAATACCCGCAGCCCGGCCAGCCCGGCTGTGCAAGGGCAAAAACACCTTTTAATGTTTTATTTCTTTCTTTGGCTTGAAAATGCGCTTTGTAAAAAAGTGCAGCACATAGCTGGTAGCTGATAGCTTTTGCGTTATAATATGCACATATACATATACTAATGCAACAGCTAATAAGATCCACGGATATGTACATAATGGATATGCACCATCTTTGGCCCGATTTATCCGCGTTTGACTCTCGGTTTTTCTCTAATATATACTCGTATGTATACCACCAATATTTGGTTCATTCGAATTCTGAGAAACCAACCGTGCATCTGCATATCCTTTGATTCGATTTCTTTAGATTTCTTTATTGTTATTGACCGAAGCATGCGTTTCAACAATTGTGTCGTTTATTAGACAAAGAACAACTAATGAATGTCCAAAACAGGTCACTGAGTTACAAAAATTCTCAACTCGATAAAACTTATATGAAAGATGTCGTTAATCGACATTCGTATATTAATTTGGTAAAGGGTAGCGCACTCGTAAAGAAATTTAAGATGGCCTCGCTGTGCCGCCTTATTAGCCTTTTGTAAAGATGGCCATGGCCTTTCTTCATATTTCGCTCGGATTTTCGAGATACATGGAGTAATGCGTTCTTTCTAGTAAAATATACGCGTACGTGTAACCCCCTCCCCTCGGATAGGTATTTCATGCTAAATTTGTAATTTTCGACGACGAATAAGCTAATACTGCTTTCTTTAGATTATATATGTATGTGTAGTAGAAGAGGCTTCTCAAACAGAAGCATTGGTTAATATTTTTTAATGAGAATGGTCCCAAAATATTAATAAGAAGTAATACCTAGCCTTTTTTATTAGGTAAAAGCGTGGATCTTTCCGTACACGATGGATATGTGGAACAATGTGCTTTGGAGAGATCCAAACATTTGTTTATATTATATTATATATTTATATAGTATAGCATAGTATAAGTGTGTAGAGAGTGAGAAATACGTGTAAAACAACGTTTGCAGTTATTGTGGCCATTGTGCAGTGGCCATCGGTGGCACCATTCAAGTAACGTTGTTTGCCATAAAGTCGATGATATTCTCGATGCAGGGGGTTTTCTTTATGGGTCCAAGTTGTGCCAACCATTCGCCAGAGATTTTAATGAGTTTTAACAAACAACTATCGTTATTAGTAGCCATTATCCACGCGCATATTTATATACTATACTGTGTAGTATTACTATTAAAAAGATATTGTTTTCCTTTATTGTGTATATATATATATAGGTGTACGTAAAGAGACCTAGCCGATTTATTACGGTGTTTTACGTTAAAGCTCTTAAATACTGATGGTTTCTTGTACTATATGTGAGTCACTTGTAATCCTTAATTCTTCAATTTGGTCTTGTTTGTCCTTATTACTTCATCATAGCGTTTTATATATAGCCGTTAGATTCATTTAAATGTAACATACACCCGCGTTAGTTTTCTTCCTTGTGTCTCTAAAAATACAGCAGTTTTGCAAAATATAGATTTCGGTCTAAACTGGTTTTTTGCTTTCTCAATGAATATCTCAAAAGTCTTCGATATGTGGCTGTGGAGAGATGATATAAGAGAGACGCTTGAAACCAAAGAACTTCAAAAAATATAGCAAAACCTGTAACGACAGAGTGAGTCCTTATTGTTTTAGGAATGATTAAAAATTTGCGTAGATACTGCGATAGTATACTTTAAAAATGTTTTTATCGTGCAAGCTTATTTCAGCACTCAGTCGATATATTATTATTCGTCGATATATAAGCAAAGAAAAAACATAATGTTCATAGAGGGTTGGTGTCAAGTTTCTTATGCCGTTACATGGTTTATGATATGATTTTTCCTTTTTCACTTAAATCGATACCTGTAGATTAGGCTGATCGATAGCAGAATCGATCATCTTACGCGCGAGTTTGGATTTTTCACAAATGACTGTGCAAGTGTTCATCTATGTGTGTTTGATCAGGTAAGTAAAGTATCGGTTGGCGCATCTTGGACTTGTATCTATATATGACTTACGATTACGTTCATTAAGAGAGGCTATATTTAAAAGAAGGGACGGTAATCGAGAAAGTAATAGCAATATCGCGCTACAACTTTTAGCCTAATCATCACAGCACGTAAGTACGTGAAAACTAGATAAGACATTATTACCTTTTATTTTAGATATTATCTCAATAGTCATTGGCATTACTCCATACGGATCAATAAAAATATCTCAAATGCACAATACAACAGTATCTTAAAGTTTCGATAAAATATTTATAAATAATAACAGTCTCTATTATCGATAATTATTCACACTTTATACAGGAATAAAGAAAAGTAATGTTGCGTTGTCAAAAAGCTGTTGTTTCATTAAAGTATATATATATATAATACTGAAGAGTATTCAAGGTTTTCTTTAAATGATTGACAGGATAATCTTGTACATTCTTATTTCAGTTACGCCAATCTTCATATTTCTATAAGAGGCATTATCGATCATGCTTATGAAAAATTGTTGCATTCTATCGGTCAAACGAGTAATTTAATGAGATCAAATGAATCGTAACTAGGGGGTCAGAGTGTTTGAACCATAATTTGATACGAAGTGGCCCGACCAAAATGGGATAATTAATATCATGAAGTTTGTTAACGATAATAAATCAATCGTTAAATGATGAAAGAATGGAAAAAGTTGTGTCGATCTAGTATATTGCAATATATTTTATATATTTATCGTATATTATACTTGTTCTTTTTGGTCATTGGCACGGTTTACGAAAGTGAAAATCAATATCACTGCGTCCTCAGGCGAAAAATGTTAATTTTTTTATTATTAAAAGCCAGCTAGTTCGCGATGCCTGATGTTACAAGAAGTTCGATAAACACCTATACCTATTATACTTATAGGGGAATGAATTATATCGAATCCTCGATAAAACTATGGCATAGATCTCTCGTAATTACCGTCCCTAGCACATTACGATTATGTACCAATATAAAGTTTTCGCAGCAACGAGTATATATATATATATATATATATATATATATATACGTACTAATTACCCATCAGACATAAAGCGTGTTAAGCACGTGATGTTCAAGTGTCGAACATTGGCATAGGACCACTAAAAGACTCATTTAGATTAGATCGCTTCAACCGTTGGTAATATCAGACTAGAATCTCTCATCGCTACGAATAATGAAATAAATAGTCATGCGGTAGCAGCAGTCAAAATTCTCATTCATAAACGACATATCAACAACAATACCGGCTTCTCGATCGACGCTTTAGATTTAGTGCTGCGTTGGTCTGAGTTTATCTCTCTCTCTCTCTCTCTCTCTCTCTCTCTCTCAGTTAATATTGTCGCGCAATTTCACTACAAAGAAATCTATACAAATAGATTTTAATCGTTCGTTCGTTTCGTCTCTTTATCATTTCGTCGTAAAGAATTGGGATATTTTGAAGAATGTCATGCAAGATTATGGATTCCTCCGAGCGACGAAGATGGTGGATATCGTCGTCGCTCGCGATTGCCACTATGACTTCCAGACCCTGAATTTTCGCAGGGAGACCTTTTTCAGGTGCAAAGCTGCGTTAAGTAGATCGGACTCTCTGGAATCCTCGCCATCCGAATGAACTTCCCTTCTGCGGCCCGGCATGAGCAATCGTTGCCTGAGACCCCTGGAGGTAGGATCAGACAAAGCTTCGGATACTGGAACCTTTTCTTTGCTAGAACCTGGCAGAGAGACAGACCTTCCAACAGAGAAGCCTTTGCTGATCCTGTCCAAGGTGGCAGGAAGCAAATGCCTCCTAGGCAAGGCCTGTTCTCTTTCCCGAAGGATAAATCTGCCAAGTGTCTGCCAAAAGGCTTGCGTGCTGTACACGTTTTCGTCATCCCTGAGGACCCTTAGCTGTCTGCTACCACTTCCAACGGCACCAGCGCCTCCCCATTCAAGTTCCTCCACAAGGGCGAACTTCATTGGATCTTCCATTCTTCTAGCCTTGACCAGAGCCTGGGCTAAAACGTCCTGAGCAGAGCTGCTCACTGGGACCCTGAGTATCGCGTATGGTATCTCAGGCGACACGTTGTAGATGCATACCAGAAACGTGTCAGCCTCGTCCCAGATATGAGTGGACGTGTCTTTCGAATCGCTCAGTTTCGAGTGACCCGCTGTACTTCTGATGGAAGCTAGCCAGGCTCTGCTGCTAGGATCATCCCCAACTCGTTTCAACAAAAATCGTCCTTGACCTTTCCACAAAGCCTGAGCTTGCAAAGGATGTTCATTCTGATCTAGCACGCGTTGAGTTGGCAGCTCCTCCCTGTCCTTCTTCTCCCACCCTCTCGACACTTCCTCGACCAGTATGTATTCGTCCACGTGCTCCGCTGAGATCCCGGCCCTTTGAAGGGCTTGCAGCATCACTTCTTGAGTCGTGCTGTCCTGGGTCACTTTTAGGATCGTGTATGGCTCCTCTGGAATCACGTGATACACCATCAGAAAGAACATCCTCCTCTTCAGCATTACTCCCCCTGGTCCACCTGGATCCACAGTGCTCAGTTTCTCCGGCTCTTTGCTGGAGGATGCTCGCTTCGAAGATTCCTTATGATCGCGACAGCAGGTATTGTAATCCAAGCTCTCCTCCTCCAATCGAGAATAGATGAACAAGGTGGATAAAGCTAATGGTTTGTTCTTGCTATTTCGCAGGCGCACGTGACGGTACCCAGGTCGTAGACACTTTAGTGGTATTACTCGCTGCGATATCAGATGGTGAGAGCTAGCCTCCATTATTCCAAAACGCAAGAAGGCGAGGTCCTTGAACATCACTTGGAAGCAGAACTTTTCGTTCCAAATTGGATTTAGCGAATTGCTCTGGATTATCTTGGTTTTGTGCTTGGCGCAGTCTATCGGTATACCAACCAGCTCGATTTCAACGTAGGTGCTTGCCAAAAAGTTTGTAGGGGAGACGTATTGGCCTGAAACCACTGAAAGCGTCAAGTGGGCCGAGTGCAATCCGTCGAATTCTTTGTCCCAGGGATTGAAGCGTCTACACAACGAATAATCGAGTGTTAATGCCCTACCCTTACTAATCGCTGCCCCATTTTTAAAATAGTGAAACAAAGCGAGTTTAATAAAATATAGTTTACCTGTACATCATGTGGCCCTTATCCCACATCACTGATGGTTTTCTCACATAACCACATTGACCGTTCTGCTCGAACATCGCAGTATTGAGATTCAAGCCTGGGTCGTCAGTTTGGTAATTGAGAGCCACCATTTGTATACCAAAGGCCCAGAAGATCACCGGGTTGAAATTCGTAGAGTCAATTCTCATGCCAGCCGGATACGTTCGAATAAGCTGAGTCTCCGCGTGGGCAACGACTCCCAGGGGTTGCTTCCTACAGATCTTTTTAGCAGTGCTTTCGTTCAAGGACGAACACTGGAAACAAGCTGGCACACCACGGGTAGATCTAAAGAGATTCTCAATATTGCTGCCGCCACTTGCGACTGAGGCCGAAGTTGAGAGTGACTGAGGAGATCCTGAAGAGGATGCTATACTGCTTGTTGCAATTCCTGCGATGCTATGCCTTTGAACTGGTCCACTGTGAGCTTGATGGCGGACTTTGCCAACGACCCCGGTACAAGGTGTTGTGTTCAGGCCACGAAATTTAATCGCTTGAAGATAAATCACCAAGTCGGATAGCTCCTTTGCTATTTGACTATTCTGTTTCTGAGATTTGTCATCCACAGCTGGATCCGATTTCAACCGAGCGTGAGGCACCTGACTTCCGCCTCCTATATACCTCTCGTAACTTGATATTGAATTATCTGTAATATAGAAGAAATTCATCCCTTCTTACATAGAAAGCTCAAACTCATCGAGAAAATTGGATCGATTGACTAGAATAATTATGATACATTTGTGCTATACATATGCTACTGCTAAAGAAATTTGTCCATTATTATTTATTAAAAGAAATAAGTTTTACCATCGACGTTATCATCTTCGTCGTCATCCTCCTCATCGTCGTCGTCCTCGCTGAAATATTCGACGACCGAAGCATTGCTGATATCAGTTCGCATCTGTTTCATGGACGAGGCACGATCAGACATGAGCATTTTACCACGATGACCGAGTGGAACGTGAGCCAGAGGTGCGGTAGGATCCACCACAAGCTTTTTATTTTTTATCAGAATCCGATAACGCAACTGGGATGGAGATGGCAGTTGAGGGTCATCCCCAAAGTCCGTCTCGTATAGGAATTTCGTAACCAGTTTTTCCCCAAATACCGACTGAAACGGTTATTGGAAATGTGAAAATATCCAGAAATATTATACACTAATTAATATTACTCTCCATAATTTAAATATATCATTTTTTACGGTTGGAAAATTTAAAAATGAGGTCGGTATGAGATTATAAGGGGAAATTTTTGTAAAAAAACCTTATTCGAATACCTGAAAGATTTGTGCCATGCGAGCCTGTTGGTTTTGAGAGCAATGATTTTCAATGGAGAGGATGACGGGATACGGAGAACTAATGAAAGCACTTCTGTCAATAGCTTCTACTACCGATCTGAAAGGTATTTTCGTGGTGAATGTGTGCCCATGATAAATAAGAGGAGATCCATCGTCGCCATCCCAGCAGTCGAGCTCCACGCAACGACAGCCGGTCAAAAGGACCTGAAGCAAATGAAAGTTGGATCAAATTGAATTAGAAGTTGATACCATGAAAAAGTGACATTCTTCGAACCGAATGTAGCTTTAAAGTCGATGCTGAAGTAAAAATTCCATCTATTATTTTCTTTTCCATTATTTTCTTTTCTGCTTTGTTCCTACATAGGGATGATGTTGACGATACACTGCTTCGGATATTTTCCAGACAATGGCAAAACTTGTTTCTATAGTTTTCTGTTTTTTTCTCTTTTTGTCTCTAGGGTCAATATGGGAGAAGCGCTCGCGTTTCTATGTTGCAAATTTATTTCAACGTCAAAGTAAACAGTAAAAAACCCAATATTTTGCACAAACGAAGAAAGAGAATTATAGCGATTCAGTTGCGGCTACCGAGTTAATATTTTATCGTGCAAAAAGCTAAAAGTCTAAAATTATTAAATATTGCAAAATGATGCGAGGGAGGGAGAGAGAGAGAGAGAGAGACCTGTGAATAAAGTTGAACGGAGGATTCGCCTTTGAGTTGGTGGCCTGTGAGATAAGTGTTGTGCGAGCTTGCTATGTAGTACTGTGAGAGTGGCTGCTGCATCTCAGTCTCCGATGGGGCTGCGTACTCGTTTGGGAAGGCATAATTGTCCTTGTCCATCATGTAGCGTGCAAAGCCTTCGAAAGATAAACACCACTGTGTGCGTAGCGCCGGGTCCGGTTCGTGTCTCTAGAATCAGAGTAAACAGCTATCTGATTGCGTTACGTCATCCTCCCTAGCTGCCTAGTCCATATATATGTATAGATATGTGTGTGTGTATACGCATATTCACGCACGCGCTAAAACCTCGCTAGAATTTATTGCTAACGTCTGAACTCTGAACGATTTAACTGCAGTTCATTCTTATCTGACTAAGTATAATATTAAACACGATTTTGTCGCTTCCTATAAAATTCGCTGCGAGGATTTTATGCATATGCTCGTATCTTCGAGAGATTCAAAGTTTCGTTTTCTACTTCATGAGATAATAGAACACATCAGTAGATAAAAGTGTTAAGTAATATTTTTTTAATTGTAAGGCTATTGCAGTTACACACTGTCGTCTTAAGGAAGATGGTAGTTTTATGCTTTTTGTAAATTTCATGTTAACTGTTACTGTAGACTCGTTATATCATACTATGATAGCTTACAGAGATAGAAACTTATAAATGTCCCACCCCTATTTGTGGAAAAGTTATTAAAAATAAAACAAAATACAGTTTTGAGTAACTATCTGTAAACCGAAAAAAAAATATTTTTAAATTAACAAGTGCTTTAAATAATGCCTTCTTTATTATGAAAGACTTTAATTTATCCAGTTTTTTTACATTGCAATGAATCGGATGCAAGTTTGGAATTTATTTTTATTTGGATAAATAACAATATTTAAAAAATAGCGATGAACGTTCAATTGTTAGTATTAGGTGTCAAAGAATGAATAATCTTGTAATTAATATAATATCTATATTAAGTCTTCAATGATCGAAGAGCGAATGAAATGTTTGCATATATAAATTTGAACTAGCGTAGCTTTAAAAAGACTGAAATATCATGCTTGAGAATTGATGAACGTGCGAATATAACTGAAGGGTAGTGTACGCCATGGTAACTGCACGTTACTCGTAACATTAAAGTCACTTCGGTCGTTTGAAATTGACAATTGGATCGACACGCTGTACTTGAACTGTTAATCGAACGCGTGAAATCTTATCGCTGCTCACGTGCGATTGGAGAATGAAAAAAGAACACACTCGTCATTCATGATTACGACGGGATGGAGGTTTTAGGGAGTATGGAAGGTTAGCAGAGCTTATATGACGGAGCGGAGCGTGTTATCCATTATTTGCTTAATGTATGGAACGTCAGTCCATCAGTCCATGACGCGACATTTGATAGGGGAAGGTGTGGAATTTTAATGCACGCAGCCTGGATGGAAAATTGAAGAGAGAATTTGGGGGCATACCTTGACAAGCGCTTTGATCTCATCGTCGGAAAGTTTCTCCTGCTGGCGAGATTCGAGAAACTTGGTAAATGTTGGTAGAGTAATGACTTGTGATTTGGACGTGTCCACTCCGGCACAGTTGTTAACGATACTCGCTGCAGCCACAGCATCGAAGATTTGCTTCTTGTGGAGATTGCTGCTAGTTTTGTATTCGTGGCAATCTATCGAGTTGTTTCTCGTCAAGAGGCCTGCATGGATGATCGTGAAAAATTACTCCCCCGTCGTAAGTACAAAAATCATGGGATATGGACAATATTATATAGTTATATACATAGTAGAGTAGCAGAGACATACCGATCCTTTGAGGTGTAGCATCACTGGCTTGCCTGAGGACAGCAGGGCGAATGTTGAAGTCCCTGAGGGAACCATCGCTCTGGCTGCGACAAGTGATGGCAAGTTGGCCAAAGAGATCACGGAGATCTTTGCGTGCACGAAGACTGAACGACCTGAAGAGCGCTACAAACTCGACAAAGCTCAGTTGAGTCTCGTACATGATCGAAGTTGCTCTTGCCTTCAAATGCCATGGAGCTTCCGAGATCCCTGGCATCATCCCTGAGCCATTCTTGTCCTTGTCCCTGGTAACACACAAAAGGCTACTTCCTCTTCGTTATACCATCATCTCTCTACTGCCCCAAAATTCACAATCTTATTTATATATTCTTAAAACGGTTCTTCAAAGCTCTCTCGAGCATTACCTTTGCAGACTGGAATAAGGCAAACTGGACGACACGATTCTTTCCGCTGATCCGGAAGGGCTTCTTGGTGGGATTCGATCTCTGCTAGATCTAGGGGAAGCCGGTAGGACCCGCGTCAATGACTCGCGACTTCCGGTTATGTGACGGAGAGGCGTCATTGATAAAACTCCATCGGATGATGATGTGTCAAACTGCTTAACGCTTAATTCCTGTTTTTTTAAGTTAATGACTCGTTTCAGATGATTATGACACGAGAAAGGGTCTGTTTCGTTGTTTCGATCTTTACATATACAGGCTCTTATATACATAACTGACCTTTGTTAAAGCGTGAATATTCCCGATGGATTTTGTCTTTTTCCCTTGGACCTTTCGCCTGCGAAAAGTGCTCGTGCTGGTTGGCGAGAGAGTACCAACGCTTTCCGTTCTGGACCAATCACGTCCGCCAAATTCACGAATTGCATCGGCTGTCATTGGCTCTAGGCAGTTTTCGTGGAAATACAATTGCAAATATTTCTCCTTTAACCAGCGTGATCTTCGATCGGTCAATTGCTGCTGTCTCTTGAGACCACGTAGTATCCAGCAGAGGCCCATGTACCAAATCCTACACACAAAGCCACATAAATATCTATACTCTATTTTAAAGTTTAGGTACTACTCTACTCGAATATAATTTATATTTTCTCATATAAGCACTGGATAAGCCAGCTTTCTCTTGCGAGATAATTCAAGTCGAGCTCTCGTGTGTTCGTGCATGTATAACAACGAGCAAGCTTTATCTTCTATTCGGTTAAAGTGACACGTTCTCAGGTGCAAGAAGTAACATTTTTCACGGTAACTCATCACACAAGAATTACAGAGAGCACATCTGTCTGCCTTTATCAGCTTAAGCACGTGTATATATATGTTCTTTAAGATGCGTAATAACTTATTAAGGATTAATTGCGGCAAGATAACCGCTGATTGATGATAAATTTCTATGGCAATTGTTTGATAGAAGAAGTGGGATTGCAGGTTAGCCAGTATTTGAATTTGTGAGTACTAACTTGTTAAGGGCCGGTGGGCAAAGTAGAAAGATTAGCCGATTGTCGGGAAGGCTAGATCCATACATGAGGCCTATGCAAGAATCGGAGCCTGGTAGGCCGTATCTCTTGCAGATACCCCTCAAATCGGCCTCCCGGTCCCTGTCGCAGCAGCCGATCATCACTTCTTTCACTTGGGACAAATCCAGATAACCCTCCTCCAAGGTCACGCTAGCACAATCCGGTGTTTCAGTGGTGTATTTGGCGGACAAAATGGCAGGCATGCCATCCTCCGGGTTAACCGTCAGCGAGAAATCAACCGCCGATGTTCCACCTGGCTGAGCCGTTTTCAAAGGACTCCACGGTGGCTTCTCCCACACGAATGTTCCGCAGGCTCTGTCGATCCTCGCGAATACCAAAGCAGTTCGCGAAGTTCCGCTCTCGCAGTCCCAATGAACCAACGTCGTGCCATGATGAAGAACCTGAAGCGTTCAAATTAAATTACACATCATTTCGCTTGAATAAATTTACGTTGAGCAGAGGTGCCTCGTGCACACCAACGAGGGAATACAGTTTTAACAATTTCGTTCCGTTGCATCTTTCACGGAGTACAATTAATCATCTTTTTAAATATGATTTAATACTGAATCTGAACAATCTGTTCGTACGATTATTTTAACGCGATGTCGAATGTTCTGTAAACAGGAATATATATATACGTATGCAAAAAAAGGTCACTTGGTGAAAGAACGCTATAATGCGCACAGCATAGCAGCCGACAGAGAGTAACGTCGAAAGTGCATTTATAATCAAATTTTCCATGCACTCATAAAGGCGCTTATGCAGTTAGTCGTTCTAGCTGGTTCTATAACTATCCCTTGCTAAAATTTACTATGTATGAAAACCTCCCTTTTTTTATCTCTTTTATTTCCTCCTTCGTTCATCAAAATCACATATTACCGATCTATATTGCTCAATTTATATACTCCTTTATCATTTAACATTCTTCGAGAATATTATTGTGTTACGTACTCTAGTTATAGCTATATATTGTTCAGAGTTTCTGTATAGGAAAAGAAAGAAAGAAGAAAGATTGAGAGAGTTAATTGGCTTTCATTTTGTTGGAGTGGAGCACCTTTCCAATTTCAGCCGCAAGCTCCGGTAAACTTTAGTGTATAAAGGGATTGGTACTCATATATGAAATTATTCACGGTATGGGGAATAGCAAACCTTCGTAATCGACCCAAGTGATATTGTTTTACAGACTTTTCAAGTATTTATTATTTCACTGTTAGAGACAAGACATGAAAGAGCTTTAATTGAGGTTTTTTTATCGTTTTCGTCTTTATTGCAAGGATGAAAGATTTGGGGAGAAAAATGTATTATTTACTTTTGCGGATGATATCGGAAAAATGAGACCATGCCTGAGCATTGACCACGAGATTTTATGGCATTATGTATTAGTTGATGGGTAGTGTATATACTATATGTACAGCGAATGTATAGTGTTTTGCGTGAATAATGATAACAATTTTCGCCTTAAACCATTGTTAATAAAAAAAGAAATAGGGTCGATATGATTCCAATAATCCAAATGCGCATAGCAGAAAAAAGCTTTTACCTATATTATATCCTTCTTCAATTTAATATTTAAATACCTCGACCATCCTCATTTCTTCAGGTAGTCACTACTTTTCAGTGTCCATCAATATATCCTCTAATAAATCCAATTTCAACTTTACGCAAAAATCATCAGTTGCATCAATTATTAAATCTATCATATAGGTACCTTTCGTTTAATTTTTACTGTAATAAGATATGAAATCACGAATCTCCGGTTTCAATATACCCTTATTATTTCAGACTCTATATAGTTCGTTTAATAATAATTTGTTCTCGTGCTAAATCTGTTTGATACGATCCACGAACCACTTTCAATTCTTATATCCGTTCCATTTTTATTAGTGATGGATCAGTGCTTTTTATGAGAGTGGTCCATTATCCAAAATCGAAGAGTAGGCCATCCGGTCATTCTCAAGCCTTTTTCGCTCAAAACCATATTTACACACGCCAATGGGATAAATTTGGAAACAACAGTACAGACTTGGATTAATTAGTACTGTTGGTTGTTTAAATCAAAGGAATCCTTAATTGGATAGAGTTTTTGGAGTAATTAATGTTTACCGAATGAAACGAGCATATTTCGTCTCTCCGTTTATTTATAAAGATGAAGTATGCAGGAATGGCCTTTCATTATACATAGGACAGAAGAAATATTTTTATACGTCAAAGAAAGAATTTTATCAATATTAATTAATTCCAGATTACGGATGATCGTTGTTTAAAGAGGAATTACAAAACTAAAAGTCGAGATTTTTTTTCAGGGTAATATCTTGTCAATTACACGGCACCATTGCTGCGGAACATTTCTCGATTCTTTGGCTTCGAAGGGCTTTTCATCCAGCAGCGATTATCAGAAAAGGTCTCGCTTCGAAAAGATGACCCGTTTTTACGGCTCATAATCTGCTCGGATATGCTTTCATCAGTTCTTCTTTTCATTTCCCTCTTTCCCTCTTTCTCTCTGTTCTCTCTCATTTCTTTGTTTTATTCCATAACCATTCCACCTCCTTCTATACTTCCACTAAACGATTTCATTCATTGTGTGTACATTAAAACTAATAGCGTTTATGGAAAATAGCATCTTGCCGAGATGGAAATTTCCACTTCTATTATAGAAAGCTAAAGAATAAATGTGAGTCTATTTAAGCGATAGGTACTTAGATACATTTTCAAAGAAATGTAAAAAGAATTAAAATTTTAGTCGATTGACTTATTGAGACGTATTGTTATTATTTATTATATATGGTATGTAATTTATATTTAGGTCGATGAGGAGAAACGGCGATGGACGAAAGCGAGAGATGAGCGAGTATACATTCTATAGTATAGAGTATAGCGACGGTTCCAAGCGAAATATCGAAATATTAATATTGCGCGAAGCTTCTGAGAGATCTGCAGAGCTTGGATGAAAGACGCCGCCAATTCTGGTCTTTACTTCAAAAGCTTTCTCAAAAGCGAGCAACTGGGCCGAGGTACAAGGTTATAGTCTTGAGGAAACGTTAGCGCGATTGGAAAGTAGGTTGGAAAAGCGACCACGAGCCAAGTGGAGATACGTATACGTGTAGTATAGGACAAGAAAATATTGAATAGAAGGTGTTGGTTGCTGCGGGGACAGGGGAGATGTGAAAATTTACAGCGTCAAAGAGAATTGTGCTGAAAATAAACGAGAGTAAAACGTGAAAAGAAAAGAGGAAAATAATGAAGTGCCCAATAAAAGAAAAGTGCGGGTCTCGCGGATAAAGGGGCAAAGGAGAGCCAGATAAGAAATTAAAACAAAGGAATCTGTACGTTATAGGAAGGAAGATTTTCCTGATCTGAGAGATGCTATATAGTGTCTTTTTAAAGGAAGACTTATGCCAGCGATTAAAATGTTTGTAGCTTATTAAAACGAACATTTTTCATGCTATTTCATGCATACATGTATAAGAGTATTTATGGGATCGAGAGAATATTTCCCACGGAGCATGCTCCTACCACTATTCGAGTAAGTCGAGTGAAAAGAGGACACCATTATTATCTATAAAATGTATCGGATAATAGGGATCGAGGACTGAGTGCATCTGAGACTACCAGTCTTTGTGTCGCGAGTCTTACACGATTATCGTTACAGAAATTCGAAATTATATCCTTCAAATTCATTTTTTCAGAATTTGTAGGTGGTAAAACGGTATAATAAGCTAGTTAGCTTGGAAGGGCAGACTTTAATTGGATGGACATACTAGAAACTTTAAAAGCCGTTTCTTGCTCTTTCCCCTGATAAAACTTACTTTTCCTAACAATTGAAAAGTCACGTTTTTAAATCCATTACATATGCAGTAAATTTTTCTGCTCTCTCACTGGTTGTTTTAAAGATCTTTTTTTTTTTAATTTTTTGATAGATTAATATTTGTAAAGTGGCGTATAAATATATATGAAACACACACGGACCCTGTTTTATCTTCTGATTTTTGGTAATGGAAAATTTGACGGGTTCACTTATAGGGTTAGAGGCAAAGTAAAGTTCGCTATAAGCAAAGTCTTCCAATATCGATATTGAAACCTCATACTGTTCCGCACACTCTTGTATTTTAGAGAATTTAGCTTCTTCGAAAAAGACAAACCTGTTAATAACTCGTTTAAACATTTATTTCTGTAGAAGGACTACCATGACGGATGCAATTGAAATTAATTAAATTCAGCCAGGTCAATCATCGATTGGATAGTTTTTGACGTATCTAAAGCTGAATTTTTTCGTCCTATAATGGAATTGATTGGGTTTCAATTGCCGAGTTCTTCGATCTTCCATTCTGGTAGCAAATTAAATAAACCCATAAATTAAATTTCTCGATAGGATCGATAGAAGCGGAAAGCAAAAAGAATATATGAGCTTCGTAGAAAAAGGATGATTGAAGGAGTCTGTCGATATGGTAGAGTCTGGATGTGTATAATAATAACAATGCGTTGGGGCAAGGAAGCGTGTGAATAGAGATGACGTAGTGGTGGGTTTGACAAGAGAGCTATATAGGTAGTACGTGGGATAAAAAGGGAGATAAAAGAGTGCAAACCTGAAGAAGATGTAGGTCCATGCCAGAATGGGGAGCAGCAACGGGGAATAGAGCGACTCCGTGGTCAGGGGTGAGTGGTTGAACAGGCTTATAGGAGTCTAGGTCCAAATGGTAGTCATTTTCATCGCACTCTTCGGCCATGTAAGTTTGTTCAATGGCGGTTGTGTGAACGCTGAGGGTTCGATGAAGGGATCCAGTGGTTGCGTCTTTTCCCCTCGCATGCCGATGTTTGTGAAAAAGTGCCACCTTCTCGAGGACGCTAGTGGTGTCCTTCCCTCCTACTACCACTGCCACCTCCCTCTTCTCCTCCACCTCCTCCTCCTCCTCCTCCTCCTCCTCCTCCTCGTCTTTATTCACGTTTATCTCCTGAGATTTTCTCGAGGAGTCCTTCTTCGACGAGCTCCAACCAGAAGGAGCCTCGGTGTTGCTCTCCACACCGATCTTTCCACCTGGTGCAGGTGACAATGAAGGCACGTGCTCCGCAATCTCCCCCTCCCTGTTTTCTTCATGCGAGGACGAATACTGCAAACAAATATATTAACATTTATAAACCTGTACAAAGGTATAGTCCATTAGCTTCTTAGTCATTTCTCAAGATAATAATAATCATTTATTTCGCACAACGGCACACATGATAAAATAATCATTTTCCTGGATCGTCCATTTGTATTGATGTTATAGATATATAGCACGTGCGATCGCCCGCAACATGTTCTCTTTAATTTCTGATGTATACAATCACATTTTATCCCTTTCAGCCTAATTCGAGAAGCAAAGTACTTTAATTGCCAATCAATAATTGATCGGCCAATATATTGATTCTGGTTTGTTGGCAGATCGGCAATTTCTCCGTTAATTACTTAAACAACTATTAATAGTCGAATGTAGGAGCAAGGTAACTGCTACTCGAAGACCTATTCAGGAACATAACGGTAACTATTTGCGAACTCGGTGCGAATCGATGGATTTGACTAATTGATAAAGCCACGCGTGTCAAGGCTGAAAACAATAAATTTGCACGACCAAAGAGAATCACGTTTGTTTGTTTTGCTCCTGTACAGATTTTCCAATAATCAGTAGTAAATCCCGACTGAATTTATCTGTTGTATATATATATGACAGGTATACGCAGCCTATTTCGTGTCGTAATTTTATCAGTATATTTATGAATAGAATATTCCAACGAAATATTAATACTCGTGTCGAATAATGATCGAGGCTGCGTCAATAATAATGATATGCAGTATAATGCAGAATGTTGAAATCGTAATATGAGGCTTGAAATTGACAGCGGCGTGAGAAATTTGATCGATGACAGGAAAATTCGCTCCAAGCTGTAATATGGCGAGTGAGATACTGTGTGTGTATAGTTTGGCCAATGTTTAACCCTCGATCATAATAAATTTGATATTGAACGAGTGTATGTGTGTGTGTGTGTGTGTGTGAGCTAGCGTAGATTTTGACTTTGAACTGCAATGATCTTAATCAACCTGGGAGGGACGTGTTTTCATGCGCACTCTGCATCAAAAGACCCTGACCCGCTGACTCTGCCAACTAAAGGGGGATGTTCATGCAACGACGCGACGCCGCGACTGATGCTTGGTTTCATTCCGGACAGAGCTGCCCGCTCGCTCCATTAAATGCAATTAAAACGAGACAACGGAGCCTGCCATAATCAACGCCTATTTTCATGAATAACAGTCATCCGCACACACACAAGTTCTCTTCGTCTATACTTGCTTGTACTCGACGAATCCTTCTTTGTGAAAATTGCATGCTTCAAGATCAGCCCTGTAGAGTAGAACGGGTCAAGTTGAATCCGATTTTGGCAAGAGGTAATAAATCAGCTTAGTTCATAGCATCAAAATTAGTTTCCATATTGTAATTTAATTGTACGTGCAACCATGTGATAGAAACCGTAAAATTATTTGATTTTCCTTGAAAAAAATCTTTCGAAAATAAAAATGCTCTAGTTGAGGTAATTGATCCATCATTTCGGATAAGTGGAGAAAACCCGAAGCAAACGAACGAACATGTAACGATTTTATTCTACAAGTAATAGGAGATTACTAATAAGGATTAACATCGTGCAATTAAATCGAAGGAAAAATTTTCTTGGTTAATCATCTTAATTATTTTCGTAATTATTGGTATAAATAATACATATATAAATTAGAACCAAGAAATGCACATATTTAATAGGTCTATTTCTTTATACAGCTGCATGGTACTTTGGAACAATTGTATATCCAGTGAAATTCTATCTAAAAACTATTCTGCACATATGACACGTAAGAGTATTGAATTTTCGGAACATGTCAAGCAACTAATAAATTTCTAAGCGAATACACTGTTAGGATTGCTAAAGAAAAATCAAACTACTGGTGAGCATTATTTATTGAATCGCACATTTATTGAAATCAGTTTTCCCATCACCATACGTTTCGCTTGCGTGATAGTATGGATGACTCAATTAACCTCGTAGTGGTTCAATTAGCTCCGCTCTGCTCTATTCGTTTTCAGTAAAAGCGATAATAATAGAATACGCCAATTATTGTTGAGAATTTATCTGAGAAGAGGAGTCACGACCAACACGAAGCACTTTTTCTTTAGAAAAGAGAAAATGGTAGCATTTGCTGAGATGGTGCAGGGTATTATATAGAGAGGGATTGGATATTGCATGGGATATTTTAAAAGGGGCAACCGTGATAGAAACCTGAATGAACCTGACGTTCACACCAATCGGCGAGCCATTTGTGCCGGTTCACGTTGCACTTTATAGGAATTAATTCGTGAATCGTTGGAGAATTTCAGATCGAGTCATCTGCAATGCCAGTCGTAAACTATACCGCGATGAGAAGAAAGGAGAAAGAGCTCGGTAGTCGGTAGAAATCTTGGAGCAAGGTACGTGCTGACGCTAACAATACGCGAGAGCTTCCATAATTTATGATTTTACCGAAAAGCAAATCCAGTTTGACTACTTGCTCCATTCTAGACGTTAGCTTCGATCTGACAACTGCTATAAACTTCCTCAAATCCCTCCTTATACGGATTATATAAACCTTCGCTGACTAGTTCTATAATAGCATTATTAAATATATAATAACTAATATGTAACGATCGACTTGGTATGTTTCATTTTCCTCTTTACCATAAAGCAACTCTGAATCCGGTTGACGTCAGTTATTATTCACATCTATGATAATAAATTCCAAGCATAATCGAGACTGGATTATCGAAAACCGATGCAACAGAAGCTCCTTCGTAAATAGCTCGAAGGATATATATAGTATGCTTAATATTAATAACTATACAGAGATTACCTTATATATAATTGACATAGCTAAGGTCTAAGAGTGCATAAGAAGATTGTTGAGCAATCGACGGATATAATACTCCAATAAAGATCATGTCCAAGTCTCAATAGAGAAATAAAACAAGGATAATCAAGGGTTTCGTTTTTGATGCAGCTGCAACGTTTCACTCAGGATTTTTATAAATTGATTTCATTAAATAAATGAGAATTTTGTGTCCCTGAAGGTGACACTGATTTCTTTCGCAATTTACTATCGATTCCTATTAAAAGCACAAACGTGACTCTCTTAGCAAAGATCGGACAGCGTGGAAATAAATTTTCGCGCAAAAGAGATCCCAGATGTAAGAGTTTCCCAAAGGGGCTAGCTACACTCCTATTTCACGAAAAAGGGGAATCAAAGCAACTTTCTGGAAACACAACCATAGTTTTTTCGCAAGAGAAAAATCAACCTTATCCTAATGGATATCGTAAAGTGTATACCTATTTTCAAGTTTCCTTTGGAATTTACCGAATATCATGAGTCTTTATAATTCTAGAATAATATGTTGATTAAACCATTAATTTTATACTAGACTGTATTAAAAAGCATAGTAAATTTTACAATGAAAGTTTTAAACGAGTAATCGGTAAGACAGTTCATGCATTATTTTCCTCTGTAAACCTCGAAAGCCTTACTGCAAAACTTTGGGCGTCTAAGAAAAACGGAACTTGAAACTTGAAAGAAATTTTGTTTAATAGGAAAATAGTGGGAATACGGTAAATCGATATTTGAACTGTTCCAGTTAAAAAATCTACATAGCACCTATCAAGAAAGGAGGACGGTGTATGTAGTATGATTTTTAGAAATTTCATTGGCAAAGAAAAAGTTGCTTTACAAAAATGATTATCCTAGATTAAAAATAAATTAAAAAAGGTCTTTTGAAACATAATTGATAAGAGATAGGTTGATGTGTCTCGTCTGATGTTTTCTGGCTACAAGATGATATTGAGAAAATCTTATTTCCTGACCTTCTAACTAGCTTATCCGATGCGTAGGTTTCGTAAAGATTTGTCTTTGTTCGGTTTATGCTTTGTAGATTGTTTGAATGGAAGTGGTAGAGGAGAAGATAGAGAGAGAGAGAGAGAGAGAGATGCATGGTTCTCTGTACAGTCGAAGGGGAAGAAAGGGATGTTTTAACGACAAACAAGCGCTGGTTTTATTAGACATGGGTAAAGCACCGGAGGTAAGAAAATAAAAAGCATCACTAAAAAGCAAGAAAGAAAAAATAAAGTAAAGAAGAAGTCAATCCTGGAGCTTATATAGGAAAAGCTGAAAGAGCATAGTCGATCTGTCGCTTGCAGGGACCAACGACTGATCAGAAATACTCACTGTCTTCTCGGATATAATCAGTGCTATATTGAGTTCATACAATCCTTCACTTCTATTCAACGTTTCTTATAATACTTTCAGTCCCTTAAATTCTCTTCAAACTGATATAAAATATCATTCCATCCATTTATATTTATTATTTTCACTCTATAATTGTAATAATACCAATATAGATTAATTATTATATGTCATTAAAGACATGCATTATTATATTAATTTATTTTGTTGAATGAAAAATTAATTTGATTCTAGATCCATAAATAATATCAATTGTGTTTGCAAAGTTAAATTTATCGAACTATAAACATAGTTGTATAATTGCTGTTGGAATGAGCGGTTGTTTTTAAAATTGATTAAAATTATTTAGTAATAATTATTACATCTTATTATTTATAAATGCTTATTTATGTATCAAACAATTAGTATAAAACTTGGTTAAATGCGAAAACAATTGATTATTAATAACTTATTCGGTGGCTCCACAATGCTGCTGCATTGTTGTTTATATTTTAATAAATAACTTTATTCTCTCAATGAATATTCTTATGAATTTGATGTATTTTTTCGTTGAGCTTAACCTTTTCGCTGCAAATAGTCCATATTCGCTCCGTGCACACCTAAACACAGTCGTATTGAAGGGAGAATGTACAATTGTATACATGTATGAAAACTTTCGATAAAAAATTATCAAATTTACCGATCGGTAGTACTGATAATATGCATATGCACTGTTATACATTCTTGCTTTACTATATTTGTGTTAAAATGCACTTAGCGAATAGGCGTTTAACTATAGACGCTTCTTCTGAATGAACAGCGCCCCTATAGGCGCCACGGTGCCGTACATTTGTATCAATATTTATCCAACAATATAATAACCATTAATTCGTTTGTTTTTAATACGCTAGTAAAATAAACTTTTTGTGCAGAGATTTTCTCACATAATGGAATATAATTACCTATATAAATTATGCTTCGATCATTTAATTTCTGAACGCTCCGTTACGAAATGGTTAATGTGAATAATGTGATTCTAAACACATCATTTGAGTTACTCCATCTTGTCCTTTTGGTTGTATCATAAGAGACTAATTTCGATACGATTGAACATAACGCGAATCAAGTTTGTCTTAAGCTTATAATCTGAGAAAGACTTGGCTTCGACGGAAGATTAATTATGGCTGGTTAAAGGTTAAAGAGGTATTGGTAGAAGAAGCTTAAGATGGTTAAGATGGGACGAGAGGGTAGTAAGAGCTCATCGGTAGAGAGTGGTTTTTCTATTGGGACTATTCGTCAGGATTCCTTATTTTTTGCAGCCATCTCGCCAATCCAACTCTCTGTCCTATGTTTTCTTTAAAACGACTCTCGGTGCTTCTCTCGCTACAAGCTTGCAAGCTCGTTGGCCTCCTTTTCTAATATATATACATGCACTCTATCACTGTGTCCTCCCGCTTTTCTCAATATCCTCAGAGCTTTATCTCATTCGTGTTGTTATCACTTATAAAACTATAATAATATTAGCTAATTATATATATATATATATATATATATATGTAACATGATGATGATACCATTAGATAATTAATACCTTTAAATTATTTAATATTCGTTTCTCTGTAAAGAAAAAATATACTATTTATTCAGAAACTCGGGGTAATGAAATTTTCTTTTAAATTTTATTTCTATTTAACCAGAAATTTATGACAGTCTGTTTTTAGGTAACATATTCCATTATGCTGCTGAATTTTTGTAAAAATATAAGAAATTATATTTTATCAGCGCGATAATTAAGAAAATACACCTATCAAAAATAATCCTCTCGGCAGTTTAAATTAATGCTCGACCTAGCCTATTTTAAGGGAAATAAATAATAGTTATTATTTTCATCGGTGCAATTTTATAGCTTGTATATTATACATTTCAGTTTTAAGAAAGATTTTGCCGAGGGGTTTTATGTTATAAATATAATTTCTTCGTAACCATTGTTGGACGGTAAAAAAGAAAATTTAGTCCGATCGAAGTGCTTGAAGTTGGTAATGAAGATTAGCAGCGACAGGAGCAAGTAGTTTCCGCCGGCCTACAACCATCGTATAGCTGCTGGAGGCCGATAGAAACCCCTGACCCAGTCGCCAGCCTGCTTTCCAAAGCTCTTCCCTTGCGCCGTGAATCCTGTAGTAGCCTCTGGATTTTCCAGACCTCTCAGAAATATTCTAAAGATCTTCTTATTATAGAAAGAATGAAAAATTCGTCCTTCATCCTTAGATTTAATAGAAGAAAAGTTTAGCTGAAACTTATCAAGTCACAACTAATTCAAAGCCCAGACATTCTCTTTTGTTTCTCTCAAAATATCTTAAAACTTAATATTTAGTTGACTAAATGTGTAAAAACGATTCCGCGCTGTAAGAGCTCTTTTACAGAGAATTTTCAAAAGTAATTACTTAAGAGTGCAGAAAAGTTTTGCTGCTTTTAAAGTGAATGTTGAATTGCATTTAACAGACTTTCCAGATTCATGTGGTTCTATCAAAAACTAACTTTCGAACGTTCGTCTGTTTTAACCGGCCTTGCCCGTTTCAAATGGAAATTTTACCAATGCCCACCTTTCAAAACTATACCAACTTCCCGTTCCATTCGACTATCTCTGCCATGTCCGCGAAATGTTTATCTGAATTTTAAACTTTGCTTATTAATCATATTGTCCATTGTACCAAATATTGTTCTTTTTAAATCACGCCACTGCAACTTTTTTAAATATAGATCAAAACTTCTGCTGCTTCTTTAGCATTATACGGTATTTAATAAAATACTCGAAATTTTGTTAACCAATACTTCTCTTAGGATGTTTTCTTAATTAACCTGACTTTTCAATTAAATTTCGCGTACAGAGACTGATATCGATCTTTCCACTTAAAAGTTTTCGCAGCAAGCAGAGTTTTTCAAAGTATGTGCTTCACGAATGGCTAACGAAGAAAGCTGGCAAACAACAACTGTATTTAAAATGTACACGATATTCCGTTTTACGCAACGACGAAAGATCAGTGTGCAAGTTGCTACAATAAAATTTAATTTAGAGAAATAGAAAAATGCAAAAGGACAATTTGCTTATTGGTAAAATCTGGTGCAAAGAGTATATAGTCATGCAAAATAACACTTGTATAATTTATTATGACTGTGCAAATAATATTATTTTGTTCGTTTTATCTGTAGCACTTTCAGCATCAAATCAGTTTTCACAGGTTGATATTTTTGAATATGTAGATTATATCTGACAACACTTTCCGTGCGATCTGCCATATCGTCCGTGTATTATTCTAGTGTATATATGACACTGCAGAAAAGTGTTAAATATTATATTTTTTCTCTTTTATTCGAACCTCTTTCTTTCACTATATAGGTGCTGAAGGCTGATACGCCAGTAGCATTTTCCAGATACATTTGATTATAATTTGCTACCAAACCAATTCGCTACTCGTTCTTCTCAAGGCGAGAAACATATCCGTTCAAAGTAAAAGCTACTAATTTACTCATTTTCACTGAATTTATATTTTATCATGCAATTCCGTTATATACGCGATAAATTTCTCGAGAAAGATTCTTTGACGCGAAATCGATCAGAAGTAGCTAGCCTTCTTTCTTTTCTATAGCTACTATAAGAGAAATTGCTCTCAGTCAATATTTCTCTCCGATGCGACGCGACGACCCTTAATCGCTCTACAGTGTGTTTTCTTTTTCTCTATAGAACTTGAAAGTTTAACGTATGACTATGGGCACTACATTTTGCTTCTACTGCAGCAAAGTTTCGAGTGGAAATAGGATTACCAAGCTTATTTACTTTCCCTTCTCCTTTGGAACCGAATAATAGCTAGGATACTTAAATTATATTTCTTGCTCCTTTTACGGAATGACCATCTCGCTGGGGTCTCACTTACCTTGGTTTCAGAAGCGATGACCTCGCGCAGTTCCCGTAGGAATGCTCCAAAAAATGGCACCACCGAGCATTCCGGCATGGCCAGTGCTCGAGCGAGTGCACGCTCATAATCGGAAGACAGAAGGGCGGAAGAAAGATGCTCTAACACTGGAATCGGCTCGCTTACGCTTTGCCAGAAAGGCTTCAATTTGTTCGATCTGTAACAACAAGAGAAAACACAAACAGATTATTTATTATATACATATACCCATTTTGCCATAATAGCACTGATAAAAAAGCTGACTAAGAAAAAGCACATACACAGATTAACTATATATATATATATTTTCTCGAAGTCTATTCGCGCGGACGTTTCAGCAATTATAAACTGTTGTTTCTCGGGGGAACACGAAGCTGGCAAATATTTGTGGCAAACACCGTTATGGTGCGTTGCTGGAGAGATCGCGCAAACGTCTCATCTTCCAGAACGTAGTTTTACGACCTGGCAGTAAAAAGTGGTGGAAGGAAGGTAGGACCGGACGGGCCGTCACTTAACGTGGAATTTGTCCACGTTGTCCACAGTGCGCTTTGATAGTCTTTTGACCATAAGTGTCAGGACGCACCACCGTGTGATAAACCTTGCAAAAATACTACTGTTATTCCAACCCTTTACAACACTCGAGCAAATTATTTCCGTATCCTCTGCTCGAAGAATGATTTCATGCACGCTCGACCAGAGACATCTGAAAAGTCAAATACGGAGAGGAAGGCAATTTCGCATCTATACCTACGTTTATTCTGAATTTCAATTTCTTATATATAGACACGTGTCAGATTTTCTAGCAAATTGATTCATCGTCGAAACAAGCGTTTAATCGGGTTAAAGAAATTAACGTGCGATATCAAAGGGGCTCTATATACTACTGGAAAGATGAAAAACTTAAGAGGATTAAAAATGACGTCATAGACTGTTACTCCCCCCCCCCCCCCCCCACCACTCCACTTCATTGTTTTTACCGGAGTAATTCCCTATACTCGGAAGCTATATACCTGGAGCATCGCGTTGGTCAGCTCTTGACGACGAAAGTCGATCTACGCCGGAACTCGTGTAGGTCCAAGGAAATAGCGAGTGGACGCATAAAGGCTCATTGCGGGCCGGTCTAGAGGGAGGCGAAGAAAGCTCAGGATGCACTCTAGCTATACGAGCTTCCAGTACAAAACGAAACAGACAAAAGATTCATGCGAAAACGAAGATGTCCCGGGGCTTGAAAGCAAATGACGATTGTTCCATTGCAAGAATTCTCATTGTTCTCGCTAAAGCCTCTTGTACCGAATGCAAGCTGTAGATATTTGAAGGCTTCCCGAATACACGACGTTTTCTGGCGAGAAACAACAGCTGAATCGTGTGGAATTCTACTCATTCTCTTTTGCAATTAATTACTGCTGTGAATCATCTCAAGCGACTTACAAGCAGCTTTTCTTTATCTTCTGCGAATATTACAAATATTCCGAGAATTTGTTTCCTAATTTCGTGTTCCAAATTGTCCATTCCAAGCAACAAGAAAAATTGAGTGAAAATATGTGAATAAGAAATTTTTCCCTACACGCATGTATCTCTAACTCGGAGGAATTTTCAATATTTTGTTAACTTCGTCGTATTATTGTTTTTCGTGAAATCAAGTTAGACTCTGCAGGTGTTTCTAAATAAATTTCTGTTGTGTGCACCACTATTATTTCTTGCCTCCTATAGGACAGCTTTTGGCTATGTTCCACTTTCGACAAGTTACAAACATTCTTCTTATACCATTGTAGTTATATATACGTATACGTTTTAAATTGAAACATGGAACGTATTTTTGATAATGATGCATGTAGCAAAGGAACCATCCAATTAGGATGCAGTAGTGAAAAACGTATAATGTATATAGCATCAGGTATTCTGCCAGGCAAATTTCGACCCTGAAGCCATTTTGGATACAAAGGGCTTTGTCCAAAGGCCATAAAATGGCTAAAACCCAACTCCCATTTGAATGAATTTCGTTTGAGCTAAAACGGAAGTCAATGAGTTTTCTGGGGCCTTTTTATTTAGAATATATAAAGCCAGATTAACACGTTAAAAAAAGTTGAATCGAAAGTAAGAAAATATCGTCTTTAATGGCATACGTACGGTATCCATGAGACATTTGCACGATTGCATTTCGATATCGTTTTGACCCCTCCTCCTCCTTCCCCACCTCCTCTAACTCTCCTGCTTTTACGACTTTTACTGGAAGAGGAAAGTGAACGAGATTGAAATGTTTCCACGGGAGGAGTTGCACTATAACGATTTCACCTCGGCCCCTTTCTTCCTCACACATCTCGCCTTGCAATCTCTAACCTCCACAAATAATGTCAGAGTTATCCGCGACAAAGTGCTGCCAACCCAAGTTTTTACTGCAAACTCCTGCTACTATTTTAAATTTCAACGATTAACCTACCTCGCCCTCATTTTATGTTCGACTTATTTCAATTTTTACCATTTACCACTCAACTCTTCCAGATTTCACCCTTTCTTTTCTACTTTTTTCAATATTCTCGAATTAATTTCTATAAAAACCATGCATAAACGAATTGATAGGAGAACCTTTACAGTTTGCTAACTTTCTACTAGGAATAGGAAACTCTAGCAGAATTATAATAAGGTGGATAATGTAGATATGGTCTGCGTACTATTGACCTCACTACTCGGGGAATAAGAGTTTTACCTAGCTGGATTGTATTTCTTGCACAAAGTACCGCCCTTGCGAGTCTAGCTATTCTCCTTGGGGCTGCTAAGAATTCCGAAGAATATACGTAGTAAGAATTTCGAAAGGATGTCCACTTTGGAGCAAAAGTCTCGGGCAGTTGGAAGAAAATAGCAACGTTCGTAAATATATACCAATTGTTTTTCTCCCTTATCTCCATGACTTTGGATGTAAAAATGTATCACTCTTTCTATACTTTTACCTATGTTTAAATAAGAATCTGGCTTACACGCGAGTTCGGTGGAACAGTTTCCTTATCTTATTTCAATTTTCTATTAATTTTCAAGGGAGAGGCTATCTCAGGGAATTAGGACTTATCTCGAGAGTACGTTAAAACTGTGGCATATTGCACTAAATAGTTCGGGGAAATGAAAACTTTCTGGCGGGTTTTATATAATGGAGACATTTTTCAGCCGTATAAATTGCGAAGCAAGGATGAATTTGAATATCGCAGTTATGATTGAGTTATACACGGTAAATTAGAAAGTTCGAGTTGAGGCTGCTAAATACACGTTAGTAGGGTCTTCTATTAGACGTATGAGTGAAAGCTCTGACGAGAATCATATTATTTGAAACGGAGCTTTCCTACTAAATCCGTGAGAGCTTAGCGATGTCAACTAGAGTCTGAAGCTGGGCAGATAAGATGAGAAGATCCAGTTATTTCATTGGATTGAGATTAATCGATCCTGCAGCAAAGCGTAACACCGTCAGGCGTAACTAATTAATTAATATATATGTTTCCAGTTCAATCGATGGAGCTTTTCGGATAATTACGTCAAACTGGTTAACTTCGATAAAGTATTATTGACCGATATGTTTATTCACAAATATATGTCAATGAAGTTTATACACTTTAATTGTTTTAATGAAACCACGTAAGAACGAGTTAGATTTTCCATATATATACATACTCATAATAATTAGCAGATTCACATGAGGTCAGTTGGAATTTGACTTACTTGAGGCCAGCTACAATTTCCATGACTGAATTAAAGTTTCCAGTGTTCCAGCAAGTCTGCGCCACTCGCAGCAGGCAGGATAAGACCGCCTGTCGTTCTTCTATGGTAGCGCCGCTGGTTATGGCGTGAGTCACCCATGAGCTTACCTGATTGGCACAATCGATAAATTCACGTTAATATTCGCTAAACACATTTCACTACAACTTTAACTTTGATATTGAAAATGCTTAACGCTACCCGAATTTCATCGACTACATTCTTCAACTAAATTTCAATTCGCCGCGGTTACAGTATAAAACCAAATATCTAACAGAAATTTACTACAAAGCTAGCTAGAGCTGCTTTCGTAAACTGTTAGCTGCTTCATGTTTCGTGGAATTTTTGAAGCTCATGCATTTATTGTTTATATGGCATGGATTAGTTCAGTGATGTTGGTTGAAAGTTTACGAATAGCTACGTGAAAGGATTTCATTCATGAAAATTGCCAATAACATTTTTCTACTTTATATACGTACAGCACAAATATACTTGTAAGAGATAGAAATGTATTTATTTATTAAATATGTGCAAGAGCATTGATTTTCTATGACCTGATAATTCATCAATATTAATATTTTTTATATTAAAAGATTGAAATTTCATGTAAATTCGTCGTCATGAAGCTATCGAGGTTTTACAAGCAAAGTCTGGAAGGAAGATCTGTATCAAAAGGAATATATTCAGTGCATAAAGTCACTTTGCTACCTAATACCGAAGGCGCTCTATATATACAGGGTGTCTCGCGACTCCTGCCCACCCCTTTTACTCTGGAGCCGAAATCAATATTTTGTAAAGTTCTCAAAATCAACCACAAGAATACTATAGAGAATTTTGCCAAAATAATACAACTAAAGACTAAAATGACGTTTGAGAAGTTTTCAATATTTATATAGTATAAGATATTAGTAGAAGATTCGTCGGTAGTGCCCCATGTTAAGTAGTAAAAGCAGGCTATATATGAGGAGTGACGTCATTGTCAAGTGATGCGAGGTGAGCACCGAGTGCATTCTTATCGCGATTACAGAAAACTATATATGACCATATCTCGTACGTCGTTTACCTGATTGTGTCATTTTAGGCAAAATTAACAACATACGGGGCGAGACACTTGAAATGTTCCCCATAATAAACGTAAGAGAGAGAACGTTTATCTCTATAATTATCATAGATATCAATTATTTTTATAGAACTTTTGAAATGATTCTTTGTTCGCGTATTTAGAAGGTTTTATAAAACAACTGATATTATTTATTATAGTTAAAAAAATTAACGAATTATTATATTATAACTTTGGAGCGTCTCAAGTACTTCACCCTATTCAGGGTGTTCTACTTAAAATATTTAATCTGACCTTTACGTGACCTTCAAAAGAATCTTAAAGATGAAACTATAATAGTATCCTCCTTTCAGCCAAGCAAACCTCCCTCTCTATATATATACGATTAAAAAAAAAACAAATTACTCTGCTACTAAAATTAAAGAGGCAGACGCGTTGCATGAGACACCCTGTAGTACTATGTATATTCGGACCGGCGAAGCTTTCAGTAAACGTGCGACTTCCGCTATCTATGGAATTAATTAAATTATCATCGTCGTATATGCGCACAAACATAGCTGGTCATGCATATTATTATATGACCTTTTCCTCCGTATTTTTAAACTCAACGCTCAGTAGGTGAGAAAGCAAGAAAGAATACCTAAGTGACTTAAATCAATAATTATGCATGCACACGTTTTCCATCTGTCCTGTATGTCTTATTATACCATGCATTTATTTTTCATTATCCTTATCCACCTATTCAAAATTATTTTTCTTTCTAATATATATGTATATAATCAGTCAATTATAGTTGAAGTCAAGTTGTTACTTTTTAATCCCATAAGCATTTTAGTATTACGTATATATACACATTACAAAGATTTACTTGGGTAGTTTTAGCTATAGACTAACGCGAATAAGGAAATCATATGTGGAATGAATTGCTTTGAAATGCTTCTACTAAATTGTCCACGCAACGACTGAAAAAAGGAATAAGGTTCTTGGACAGAGAGAAGAGATGACAAGGCTGAAAGAAAACGAGCAAGGTCGGAGAGACCTGTGGAATGACAACGCGAGAAAAAACATATACGAGAAGTGGGCTTCTCATTAAAAAGATAACGAGGCTTTCTTCGCGTTCTGCAAGAGTTGAAAACCCTTACGGGCAAATTCACTCAAAGTTCCTTTGTCAAAAATGTGTGATTTTTTGCCTGTTTATTTCACCCAGTATAGTACTTTGTCCTGTACGCACATTTTTTGCAAAGAAATAATTAAAGGTTGGGAGAGAGAGAGAGAGAGAGAGAGAGAGAGAGACCTCATTAAAACGGTTGATGAGTGTTTGCATGGAACTTAGAAGAGAGACTTCCGGCCAGTCGGTCTCCTCCTCGGTTTGGGTAGAGGTGTTGGTGGTATTGGGACTGCTGCGACTCGGCGACGAGGGTGGCTTGGCATGCAGCTTTTTCGGCGCAGCTATCAAGTCCTGGTTCACGTGGCGCAGATATTCCTGTGGTGGCACCTGATAGAACAATTGATATTCGCTCTCCGTAAGCCTGAGTGCCACCTCCTCGGGGAAGTGCAGCAGCTTGTGCAGATCCTCCAGCTCCTCAGAGCTCCGAGGCGGCTGCGGCTGCGGCCGCTTCTCCAGCTCTATAATACAATCAAAAGTACAACATTATAATAGCAAATAATATTCTTCTCAACTTATTCTCGTCGGTTAAAAGCATTCCTCGTAATAAAAATTGATATTTCACCGAGATATGAATTTTTCCGAGTGGCAGTTGTTATATAGTTGTATTCTTATATGGAAGATAAAAGTTTCGTCCCATCGATCACACTCCGAGGAGCCTAGGCGATGAGCGATGCGTAGGTCTGAACATTCGTTTAGCTGTTCTACTTAAATATATACCTATAGTATATATATAGAGTTTGTCATTTCGCACGGAACTTTCATGATAAAATTTAACTTTTATCTGCCAAGGTATGTAGTATATTATTAAACAGCATTACCACAGACATGAAGCAGCATGATGAATCGATTCTTTTAGAAATGATTATTTTAATGTTCGTTGGTAAATTAACATACTATACATATATATATATATATATATAGTAAGTGTTACGTTTCAAGATGATACTTCAACTGTAGCTAAAAGTAAGTTCTACTTTCCAAGTTATGTAGAATGAAGTTGTTCAATCGGAAAATGTGAAATTCATCTTTCTTACAATAAATATTTCTATTTTGGACGTCGAGTGAGATTTTCGTCAAAGAGACCTCCTCGACTGATGTTCCTATAGAGGGCTCTTTTAACGCTGAATTCCTTTTAAAAGCGTGAAAGCGTAACATGGATCTTGAAGAAGACGGCTTCGCGCCATGGAAGCACGTTTCTCTTATTTTCAAAGAAAAGATCATCAAAGACGTGTTGTCTGGCTGTTTGACGAAAGCTCAGAATTTTGAAATCTTTTCATATGAAAATGTTGGGAAAACTACATGTACTATACGCATATTATTAACGAGCAATTTATTTAATTTTTTGTTTAGCTTTTTTCTTTTCAAGAGACGGTAAACAAGGTTCGTAATCATTTCTCGTGGAAGCAGGTCAAGTTTAAAACCGCACATGCATGTGTACGAGTCACTGACTCAATCGATTTCGCTCGCTCCCACATAAATTATACTCGTCCACGACCATCATTTTCGTGTCTATACTCTCTGCCTATGGATTTAGTTGGCAAATATATTCCAGCTAGGTATTATGAAGCGTAATTTCAATTTAATGATATAATTTCATTAAGTATTTTATTTAAAAATAATCGATTTCTCACTATTTAGATAAAAAAGAAAGAAAACAACAATTCTATAGAGAAATTTCATTAGGAAGTAGTAAGTAAGTATAAAATATTTCGTCCGATGGAAAAGTTGGTACTGATTAAAGCTTTCAGCCGCGGTTGGTCAACAACCACAAAATGGATCTGGCATACCAAAATTCGATTGATGAACGAGAACACATTATTGAGAGATAGAGATACAACCGATGAGCTTGTGAATTCTGTCAAATTTCAATGCAGGCTTACAAATCATATTGCACAAATTACGCTCCAGAAGCCATAACTAATTATCAGTGATTATACGCATCCTCCTGTTTGATGCAATACACGTTGTCGGATCATTATCGTGCGGTTGAATGATCACTTATCCGAAATAATCTAACAAAACTATTGTGTTTTACCTTCTATTGCCAATAATCTAAATAGTTGTAGATAATCTCAAGTGTTAACAATATAAACCTAATGAATTGTTATTGATGAAGTTTGAGCATTTATTTGTTATAGTACTAACTAGTAAGACGTTATGTGGTGGAGTCAATAACCTTAAAATATTTTAGAGAAACGAGGCACAAAATATTTTTTGTCATATTATTTATTATGTACAATGAAGAATAGATTTGTGAATATCTCGTGACGAATGGCCCTTATGGAATTTTTCGTACGATTTAATGAGAAATCGATTCTGGGCTGAATACATGTATATATGTATATAGTATTATAGACGAGATATGATAAAACGAAAGGGATTGACAGTTGAAGAACGAACCTTATCAGGTAATGGTGCGGCCACGTGGAGTGGAGGATGCGGAAGTGGCCGGACCTTCGGTGGCGGCGGTCTGTCGCTTCTTCCTGTGGGATCTGATAGGCAGGCAGGAAGAGGGCTAAGGGTGGTAGGGTAGTAGGGTGAGTGAATGCTGATAGACGGATGTGGAAACGTTTGTAAAAGTGAGATGTGGGGAAATGGGGGGTAGGAGAGAAAGAAAAAAGGCGTATGCGTGTGTGTATACTTTATATGTGTGTGTGTGTGTGTGAGAGAGAGAGAGAGAGAGAGAGAGAAAGAGAAACGTCTTTAGCCTAAGGACCAGGGGACCCAGGGACGCGTTTCCCGCATCAGGACGGCTCCATCGATGGTCCAGCGCTCCGCAACCCCTCCTCAGCCGTGGGCCAGTGCTCGTCGCGATCTATAAAGGCAAATAAAAAGATCCATTAGATTTTAGTAGAGTCACCCACCACTCCTCCACTGCAGCGCATGTAATATTTTCCCATTACTTTTAGCTTGCTCTTTATTTGTTAATTCGAGAAACGCTACATATATACTCTTCTATACGTATATACAGGTAAATAATACAAACATTCACGAACTGATCGGTAAACAGTCACGCTTGTAACGTCAGCTTATCAAACTTTTCGCAAGGATTGCCAAATATGTAAGATGTAAATTTTATGTAAATCCACCACTGGCAGATCAGTTTGAGCATATACGGAGGCTCCGCGAGCGTCCGGAAAGCGCGCGGTAGCATTCGTTAATCCGCAAGCTGTTACCGACAGAATACAGGGGCAAATTTCATCTTCAATATCCCGTATTTTATTCCCTCGTTGTGCTTTTTCCCTACAGCTCTTTCAAGCTTGGCAAAAAACCCGCTAAATCTTTGAGCGAGAATTATCCAACCGGTATGCGTATTCTCAAGCGAGGAATTTATGTGCGGCAAATATTGCTGTCCTAAATCATCAAATCCAAAAGTCGATATAACAAACATTTGTTCCTGTGTTTTTTGTCGGCAGCTGCACGATATATGCAACTTTGATTAGTGGATGAACGTTGAAAACTTGTGATCGATATATCTGTCGACTGCTTATAGACATTAATGTTCATCATATTGTACGAACCATCGTAATTGCAAAGATGCTCTGATCGTTAATTCTGCTACCTTCGATCGATTAATATTATATATGAGTGATTAAAATTGTTGTATGGGATATATCTGGGAGATGCCAATCCTATGCATGTGGTCAGCCATTAAACCACCAGCAGCTAATCTAAATTATTTTTCGAATATTTTTGCAGCGACAATCAAATCATATTTCATATAAGATTTCTTTCAATCTGACAAATAGGTTTCAATTTGTTGTATTTACTTTGTGAAAACGAGTAAATTGATTGGTTGAATATAGAAAAGCTACAATTGACTCTCTCATCCAAGCGCAACAATGCAATTGACTTTATTTATAACTCAACCAATGGCCAAGTTTAATCCATTCAACGAGCTCGTAAACAAATTAATTCAGTTTACTAAACAATGAAATGATTGCTCCTGACGTTTTATCAGTAATGCGAAACGTTCGGATTTAATTAGTTTGATTTGAAATTAATGAAGTGCATGTATTGCCGAATTCGATTGGTTCTTGATTTTTAACGAAAGGAAAGTGCAGAGCTCAGGTAGAATTTTGGTTAAATTTCAATTATGTAAATCGTTGGAGGAGAGCTAGCATAAGCGACAGTTTGCTGACTTTCACGGCTCGTGGTCGCTGGAAAACGTTTGTCCAATGCAATTTACCTCTTCTCTGCATCATACGGACGTGGTTTGCGCAAGTGCTAGAAAGCTACTTTCAAATTGTATGTGAAAACCTGTGATTATTATTATTATCATACGATCATAACAATAGAGAAGCGTGAGATGCGAATAAACGCGTGGTTGAGAGGAGCAGGCCGGAAATTTTATCACGTATTTCGTGTGTAGTATATACCGCTAACAGAATCAACTCGTGCCAGATTATGCCATACTGCCATTTTTCAAGCTAATCGCCGCGTCTCTGCTCGATCGCCTCTAAGGTGTCTCCAGAGTCATTACTCTTGTCAGAAACAAAAGTAATCAGAAGCGATCCAACTTCCAACGCATCATCAATTTTCACCTGCTATACGTAATTTTGCGATTGGTTTAACTATTTTTACTGAAAATTTATGAGGAATTCCGAGAGTTTCGTTGCCCTCTGAAATAAGAAAAATTGAGAAACGGTAAGATATATACAGACCGATAGCGTGTTTAAAATGAAAGTGTTTTTTAGATCGAACTTATATGTGGACAACGAGTGTTTATTTGAATCTCGCTAAGGAGTAGGTTGGTCGGAAAATATATATATATATATATAAATTCAGAAATTCACACAGAAAGAAATTGGTTAGCGATGCAATCGTGATTCCATGGGCGTATTCCAAAAAACACCATGCAATTTCTTGGGCAATAACAATCTCAGCTTGAGACACACGTGAGAGCATTAATGGAAGCAGCGGTGTGAAATATAACGAAAATCTACGAAAGAGATGCCATGGAAAATTCGATCAGCGCTTTTATTATACAATATATATATACGCAAGGGCGAGCGAGGTGAAAGTTATTGTTTCAAAGCGTAAAAATATATGTATAAACTTATGCTAGGGATACGGAAATTAGGATTGGCTTACCAAGGGGCTATTTTCTCTCTTTCTCTCTCTCTCTCTCTCTCGAAGGATATTCAGGTCATGTCAGGCTGGAGAAGATAAATCGAACTGAGATAAATCGAGGTTTGCTTCGTGCAAGGGGGTAAACGTGAGCTTATTAAAGCTCGTTCATGAAAATATAGAATTAAAGCATGAGTGGCTGCAAAATCGGACAGAGAATCTCTCGAGAATTCTATCTGATTTTCGGACTGACCCTGGGAAAATCTGAATCTCTGGTATCTAAAACGGTACGCAAGCATTGATGGTAACTCCAGAGTATTTGGGTTCCTCGAATGCACACGAGCTACCATCACAACTACAAAATGCAGATAGCCTATGCTCTCACCACTATGAATACTATAAAAGCTAATTTATCGAACTGCGGCGCAGAAGAAAAACTTTTACAATTTCCTCTCGCAGCAACGATTTATCGAGATACGTGTCGAGCTATAAATGTACGCAGAGGAAAGCTTCGCTGGGGCTCGTTGTACGTCATAGCAATTAGAATTGAATTAAGTTGACCCTTTTTGTGGTGACAAATCAACAAAAGGATTAAAATTAATTATACCTTCATTCTTGTGTAGTTTGCTAATGGGTATAAAGAGTATCGATATGCGAATAATACTTTGCAGTATCATATGAACATATTTATTTCTATTTCCGTGGAGAGCATGAAAGGGTTACGATAAGGTCGGGTTAAATTTTGTTTTAGAACCAGGTCTGCGCTCTTGTCGCTATTCATTTTTGATGCGATCTCTCTCGAAGGCGCACGTGTTCACTGCAGTTTTCATTGTCCCGATGCAATCGGCTGGGTGCCAGCAAGCTGCGACCTCTCAGGCCTCAACCTCTCCATGGAAACTCGCGAATACGCCGCGCTCTCAGTTCCCATCGCCCCTCTTACTCACCCTCACTCTCTGTCTCTCCCTATATCATTTCGTTGCAAAGAAATTATATACGTATTCCTAAAGGGAAACAATGGTTTCGTTTAAGCGTATAACACGAAAAAGAAGAATGATTCGCGACAGAAAATTTATGAAGATTACTATATTTATTTATTTACAGCCGAGACGTGGAAAGTAGGAAAACATTTCCATGGATAAAAATGGAGCGAATGTCCGGGAATAAATATCATCTTTCAGGAGATAAGAAGGTAACGTGGTTTGCTTTGCTTTTTCCAACGGTTCCTGATAAATCTTATTTTTAACCTGGTAGCATCAGATATGGGTATACTCACATTGAAAATTAGTAGTGTGAAACCTTCCGTGACCTTGATGAGTCTTAGAGATCGCGAGTGTGCTTGCTTTCACAGCGTTTTGTAATTTGTGCGGCGAGAAAAGTAGAGACTTGTTTGACTTTGTGATAATTCTCTAATGATAAAACGCGCTCTTTGTTCCGTCCGATGCTTTTTATTTTCTCACAGAGCGGATGAACCTTTGGATCGTTAAAGCATTTTAATTTATTTGCCGATACAGAAGAAAACCACCGACAAATTTGTTACACGGCATACAATATTAAATATACTGTACTCCACACTATACTGTGTAAGTGTGTAGTATATTGCACAAGGGCTTTATTCGCTTACCTTCGCCACAAAGTGCTCGCGCACGAAATATATTTCGTTACGCCATTGGATTTCGCTGCAGCTTTTGGAAAATCGAGGCGCATCTTACCGCTTTCGCTTTTTCGTCCTCAATAAGTAATCACTGGAAAAAAGTAGGATGAGAAACAAATTGGGCGGACGAAAAATAAAATTCTAAGCGTAAAGGAAAATGTTCGTATATAAGCATTGAAGAAAATTCTACGACAATGGTTCGCATTATCCACATTCTGGGAGGAGAAACACCGCTGGGAATGGGAATACACGTTTGCTAGCAATTTCCTACGTTAAAGCTCTCTTTGAATAATTCCTTGAGTGGAATAATTTTCTTACGTGTTTGCTTATAGTACTTGCACAATTTATCCGCATTATTCGATCATTTCAGATTGTCATTTAAACGAGCTGCTTTGATCGATCAATAGTTTATCGACCTCTTTCTCCCAAGTTCATTTATTTACTGTATCAATATTACATTCTACAAGTATAACAAGAAATGTATGTGTATATATTTAATTTCTGATATTTAATAAATAATCCTTATGTCACTTGAAATATAATCCGCGGGATCAATTCTTACACCAAACTTTTTTAAAACTCTTACACTGCACGACCCTTGGAGCTTCTTGAAAGTAGGTCGAGGTGATTTTATTCTTTCATCCATCAACAAATAGATTTAGCTTAATAAATACATACGAGTTAGTGCCAGTTTCAACCTGGAATTCGCAGTATGTTTGCAATAGTATTGTAAATGCAAATTAAGTTCAGTAATAATTATAATTTAATGTGCTTGAACCTGACTTCAATCATGCTGGCCGCTTCGTTCAGAAGCTTAGAAGCTTTTTTGCGGATATATTTTAACACGCGGTATATACGTGTATCCAACCAATATAACCTATATTTAATCTCAGCCAGTTGGGATCAGGTTTTGGGTCGCCCATCATCCGACGATTTCATAAAAGAAGTAATAATACGGTAAATCTTACGGGTCCGGCCGCTTTGCTCAAGGTTATCTGCTGCGAGACCAAGGAAACTTTCCAGCTTACTTAAATCTTGTAAAGCTCTTGCTGAATAAATGAAGAACGAAATTAATTACATTCTCCTTTAACCCTTGCTGCCCAAGAGACCTTGCTAGAGAACTTATTGACGTTGATGAATCACGTTCGTCTATACTGCATTTACCGCTTTTTCAAATGCTTTGACTAAAAATCTTATAGGCTGAATAGGACCCTACAACGCGTGGCTATATACTTTGCAAATTACAACTACGTTTGTCAATAGGGATGTTCTACGATAATGAAATTATCGGTTATATTGTATCGATTTCCGTGGGTATACTTAATACGTTATTCTTAATCAAAAGTATATCCCGAATATTTTTTAAAGTATGGTACAAAAATGTAGAAATTCCCTTTTTATTTAATAATAATTAGTCAAAAAATGGTGAAAAGTATTTTTTTTAATTTATGAAACATTAATTTGTCTATTTATTTTTATCCTGTAACTAAATATTATTTCGTCAAATTAATCAAATAAGCGAGGGAAAACAGCTAAATTTTAATTCAATTATATGCATTTATTTTAATCGACTAAATTTTATTTTCAATGCTTTACGTAAAGGAATCTTTGATAATCAGGATAGTCTCATGCTTAAGTCAATGAAACCTACACGTCGATAATTCCAAAATAAAATACAAAGTGCCCAGAAATTGATGGCTAAACAAAATATTGAAATAAGGAAATGGTTGATTAAAAAAACTATCAATGGATTTTTAATTTTGTTACACTATTATTCGAGCTACATGATAATATGTTCGGGAAAGTAACCTGCATAAATTCTAATGCAATTTGAGAAACAGTAAAATATGTTTTATAAGAGTTTTTTTGTTGATTTGCTAATAATGACAAACAAAATTTGGTGACTATTTCTCTCATAATAGAAGTATATTGTGCATCTCTATTTTTATAACATTTAATTTGATACTAATGCGGGCTGCAGCTTATGATTTTAGTTATCATCACGGTTCCCGGGAATTGATGGCTAATCGGAAAGCCCTAAACAAAAGGATCGATTAAGGAAAATTACTTATACATTTTCTTAATACATCTGTGTTGAGCTGCATAACAATATGATCAGGTCAAGAGTCTGCTTCATTTGTAATGCAATTTGATCAATATTAATAACATTAAAAACTTGTAAAATAATTGTTATATATATATATATATATATATATAATATTGATAAAATAAATGTAACCAATTTTTGTTATACTGTTATTATTCTAGACGTTAAATTAAAATCCGTCAAAGTTTAAATCCGTTAGGTCAATAGTTTATCAACATTATTATGTGAACATGGTAAATATAAACAATATATTTAAAATATTATACAGCAATGTTTTATACATATGGGTTAATAAATTATAAAAAAAAACATTATAAGATATTTTCTGTATTATTGACGTTTACCAAATCTACATAACAATGTATGTAACCTAAACATATATTTGTGTAAGTTGAAAAATATCAATATTACAAAAAGATGTAGTTAGCCTATTTTTTGTTGCTCTTACCATATCTATATATAAAATTATTCCAAGCTATTTTTAATATTGTACATATATACTTAATGATTTACATAGTAATGTTTTTAAGCTATTAACTGAACAGATTTATACCTTGAGGGATTTTAATGTATCTCGTAAAATATTAGCATTATAAAAACTCCTGCGCGTTAAAAAATTATCAACTGACTTAGACACAATTTATATCTTAATCATTACAATAGCTTATCAGATATTGATGATAACGAAAACTGAGAAATAAATTCAAGCCGTTTTCTTGACATTGATAGTTTTCTTCGGTACTTCATAATTAACTGTCATGGCAATTATTGCAACGTTTTCCTTCTTAGTTATTGTAACGGCTTCGCAAGGTATATGAATAAATCGAATCTAACAAATAAATAATAAAATTACAATCTTCATTCATTAACTGCTTCTAATAGAAATTTTTTAGAGTGCAAATGATGTAATTTTTTATTTATTTCTAGCCTTACCCTATAATTTGACATCTAGAATAGCGAACGGGCATATTGCTAAAGAAGGAGAATTTCCATTTCAAGTATGCAATAGTGTTTAAAAAATTATCATTTATAAGTTTAGACGAATTTACAAAAGTTAATGGTGAATCTTCAATTTATAGGTATCACTTCAAAACAAAATCTGGAAATATCATTTCTGCGCAGGCTCGATTATAAATGATTATTATGTTCTTACCGCAGCAAGTTGTTTTTTAAATCAACCTATCAGCGAAATTTTAGTCATTGCAGGAGTTATTAATAACAAAGTGATGAATTTTACTTATGAAGTAGAACAAATTATAACTTGGCCCCGTTATAAACCTAACTATTTCTGGGATTACAATATTGCTTTATTAAAAGTAAAGAAATTCTCTTCTTTTTAAATTATTATCTTTTATAGTATAATAATAAAATTTATTATCGTTATAAGAATAATTCATGATTAAATTGTATTTACATTTAACAGGTAAAAACGCCATTCAAGGAAGTTTCAACAATTATTCAATATGCTACCCTAGCAGACGACGACGAAGACGTTACAGCTGGTGAAAGAGCAATTGTATCTGGTTGGGGAGCACGTATGGTAAGTATTACTAATATACAAGCCTCTCTCTCTCTCTCTCAAGTTATATTTTAGTGTAAAAATAAATCGTCTTTATATTTAATTTAGGAAGGAGAATCAACAAGCAATCAACTTCTACGTGCCGATGTTTTCGTAGTTGAACAGACTTATTGCTCGCAAATATGTAAGACAATAGGCAAGCCAATTGATGTAAACACTGCACTTTGCGCTTATAACCCTGAAGATCGAGCAGGAATTTGTGTTGTGAGGCTAAATACAATTTTTTTTTTAAATCTCCTTTATATTCATTGACATACATATGATATATTTTATTTATTAATTTAATAGGGCGATGAAGGAGGCCCCTTGATTATTCATGGTAAAATCTTTGGTATTATTAACTGGAGTGTTGTTTGCGGTACTGCTGATATTCCAGCCATTTACACCTTTGTACCTGTTTTCAACAGTTGGATCAGGACGACTATTAAATCATAAAAGCAATATTCATTCTAACTACAACGTTTGGTTAAAGATGAAACCCTATATAAATTTATAAAAGTTAATGTTTTGATTTTTTCAATTCATTTTAAATACCTTTAGGTACCGGTATAATTAAAGCGCTTTCATCTATCCTTTACTTTATCTTTACATCCTACGTAGCATACTATAGAAAAAAATAATAAATAAAAATGTATGTATTCCCGGTGTATACGTACACAATTAAAAATCCTATTTGAAGCTAATTCGTATGTTTGGAAATCGTAATTTAGTATAGTGTGTAGCTGATAGTTAATTAATAAATATAAATTCATTTTAAATTTATCTCGAAAAGCTGTAAATACTACGCCTTTCAAGAATTCTAATATTTCTATATCAAAATACTGCATAAATATTGTGTAAAGCTATAAGTTTGTAAAATTTTTAACAGCGAAAAACTAATGATCATTATTTATAGTGATGATTTTTATACTAATCATTATTATATTCTGAATGAAGAACTTTTAAATAATTTTTAAAATAGAAGGGTAATAGGGTTGATTATTTAGAATTATGGAAAAAAAATCTTCATAACAATCTTTTCCTGTATCAATGAAATTTTAACCTATAAGTATACGTTGCATTTGCGTTTGACATCCAAGTTCCATTAAAAAAAAAAACGCAATGACCTTCATACGACCTTCAATATGTTAATTAGCGCTGTTTATATATTTTTCTCATCTGACTGCCTTGAAATCCTAAAACTTTGAAAATTCTGAAACATTTCATTTTAGCTTGTATACTTTTTGATATATTTAACTAGAACTATTAAAAGGGGCTCTTTCTTTACGTTAGATAAAATTAACAATAATCATATGAAGAAATTTTATATACACGTGTTTCTTATTAACAATAGTCATTTGACCACAAAATGGTAATTTTAGGGTTAATAGTGATTCATCTAAAATCATGTAATCTTAAATTAGTGAAAAATAATGTAAATTTTAAAAAAACCTAAGATCATTTGATTTGGTTTTATTTTCTTTCGGAATGAATTTACACTGTATAAATTATTTTGACTGTTTGGTAATCAAAATTCCTGCACATCTATCAACTTTTATAAGCGTTTAGACATTCAATGATAAAAATCATAAGCAGACTTCATTGATATATTAAAACCATATTTTTACATTCTTTTGTATGGCTTCACTTTTTCATAGCTATATAACTTAGTAGGCAAAGTTTTATTTATAAAGATGTTGTGCACGAGGAACGCAAAGTTTTCATTGAATTTCAATCTAGTTATAATCTATTTATTAATCATTATGGGCTTATCAGAAGTTGATGATAACGGAAAGCGATAAATAAATCAAAACATTTCGCGTGATATTGATAGTTTTCTTCAACGTTCCACATTTAACTGGTCATGACAATTAGTGCATTCGTTTGTCTCTTTGCTATAATGGCGACTTCACAAGGTATATAAATTAATTGAATGAAACAAATAAAGAATGCTATTATATTCAAATTTCAATAATTGTTTCTTATAAGAATATACTCAAGAACCGGTAATATAATTTTTTATTGATTTCCAGCCATACCTAATGGTTTGGCACCTAGAATAGTGAACGGGAATATTGCTAAAGAAGGAGAATTTCCATTTCAAGTATACGAAACAGTATTTTGATAGTAATTATTAAGTTTAAAAAGAAGTTGCAAATATATTAATAAATTTTCAATTTATAGGTATCACTTCGACATAAAACTTGGAATTATCACTTTTGTGGAGGCTCGATTATAAATGAGTATTTTGTTCTTACTTCAGCGCAGTGTGTTGAAGGAAAAGCAGAAAAGGAGATATTAATCGTTGCTGGAAATATTAACAATAATGTTATGAATTTTACGAATGAAATTAACAAAATTATTATTCATAGATCATATAAAAATTCCATGTCTTGGAATAATAATATAGCTTTATTACGAGTAAGAAACTATTCTTTATATTTTTTAAAATATTGCCTTCCCTATATAGTAAAATCGTTTTTTTTTGTTATTATAAGAATAATTAAATTAAGTTTTTATCTATTATTAATAGTTAAAACAGCCATTCGTGAAAGTACCAACAATTCAAAAGGGTACTTTACCAGTCCAGGGTGAAATTACCAATACTGGTGAAAGAGCAGTCATTTCTGGTTGGGGTGCAATTAGGGTTGGTAATATTATCTATCAAAGCTTTATTTTAAACTGTGTGCAAACTACTTTATTTTACTTTTTACTCTAGGAAGGAGGAGCAATAAACGATGAACTCCTACGCACCGATGTTTTTATAACTGATCAAACTTTTTGTAAGGAAATGTATAATAAAATACACAAATCGATCAGCGACAACAATCTCTGTGCTTATGACCCTAAAGACCGTAAAGGATTTTGTCTGGTGAGTCAAATTGAGTTTTTCTTTTAAACAATTTCCTAATATATTCATTAATAAATAATTAATGTTTTCTTGAAATAAATATAATAGGGAGATGATGGCGGTCCTTTGACGGTTAAAGGAAAAATTGTTGGTATTATAAACTGGAGTGTAACTTGTGGTACTGTTGATTTTCCAGCTGTTTATACCCGTGTATCGTCTTATATTGATTGGATTACAACATCTATTAAATCGGAAAAAAATATTAATTGATATAAGAAATTGTAATTTAAATATATTCTGAAATATTATATATCCTAATATCTGACAATTATATTTTTTTATTAGAAAATATTGCATAAACACCTAAATCTTATAGTGAATAACGTATGGTCACATATTATAATCTATTTAGCCGAAAAATCGTAGTCTTGAATTTTACAGCAATATTTATTTCTATATCAAGAATTTTTAGATATATTTTTAATATTATAACGAACATCAAGATCGATTAATTAAAATTATGCAATAAAATCTCGAAAACTCTTTTTCGCTGTGCCAATAAAATTATGATGTAGTTCTATATTGTTCTAACGTTTATCCTTAGATGCCCGTACATTATTCATGAAGAGTTTCAGCGAAATTATAAAAGATCATCGATTGTTAATTAAGTTTCTTGTGTCAAAATATATTCCAAGCAATATATTTGAAAGAAAATTAGTTTTTGTAAAAAATCAGAATACTGATAATCTACATTTGAAGAATTTTCTATTTTAAAGTTTGAGAAAAATATACAGATACAGATTAATATTGCAAATTATTTTTACTACTGGTGCGAAACTGCTGTGTATCCCGATAATTCAATATCAGTGTATTTATATCGATTCCGTCTACTGAATTTATGAAACAATATTTCGACGAAATTTAAACAATTACTAATTTGTATAAATTTTTGGACATTCAACGACAATAATCATAGGTAGCCTTCATTAATACTTTAAACCCATCTTCTAACATTCTTTTGTATGTCTTTACTTTCTTATAGCTAAATTAGTAGACAGTTTTTTTTATAAAGATATCCTACAAGAGGAACGTAAAATATTCCCTTCGAATTTCAATCGAGCTACAATCTATTTATTAATCTTTACAAGATTATCGAAAGTTGACGATAACGGAAAGTGAGATATAAATCAAAACCTTTCACGTGATATTGATAGTTTTCTTCAATGTTTCACATTTAACTGGTCATGGCAATTACTGCAGTCGTTTGTCTCTTTACTATGATAACAACTTCACAAGGTATATAAATTAACGAATCTAACAAATAAAAAATACTATTATACTCAAAGGTTACCAATTATTTTTTATAAATATATTCTTGAGTACCAGTAATATAATTTTTCATTGATTTCCAGCCATACCCAATGGTTTGACACCTAGAATTGTGAATAGGGATACCGCAAAAGAAGGAGAATTTCCATTTCAAGTACATAATAGTATTTTAATAAAAATCACTAAGTTAAACAAAAAAAAATTATGAAAGTTATTGATAAGTTTTTAATTGATAGGTATCACTTCGACACAAAAATTTGAATTATCATTACTGTGGAGGCTCGATCATAAATGAATATTTCGTGCTTACCGCAGCACATTGTGTTGAAAACAAATCAGAAAAGCAGATCTTAGTTGTTACAGGAACTATTAACAATAATTTCATGAATTTTACACACGAAATAGAAAAAATTATTATTCATGAATTATATCAATTTTATGATCCTTTGATTAACAATATTGCTTTATTACGAGTAATAAGCCTTTTCTGTTAATTTAAAATATTGTTTTCTATTTAGTAAAATATAGTTTTTGTTTTTATTATAAGAATAATTAAAATCGAAATTATATCTAATATTAACAGGTAAAGGTGCCATTCGAGAAAGTACCGACAATTAAAAAAGATACATTATCCGCTCAAGGCGAATTTATTAGTAGAGGTGAAAGAGCAGTCGTTTAGGGTTGGGGAGCGCGTTGGGTAAACAATATTGAGATTATTTTATACTGTTTAACTAATAACTTCATTTTCTTTTTAACAAACATAGAAAGGGGGAGCAACAAACGATGAACTCCTACGCGCCGACGTTTTCATAGCTGATCAAACTTTTTGCAAGGAAATGTAGAATAAAATGGGCAAGGAGATCCACGATTTTTTACTCTGTGCTTATAATACTGAGCATCGAACAGGATTTTGTATGGTGAGGCAAATTACGTAAATGTTTTGTCAATTTCTTATATATATGTTAATCGATGTCCATTAAATATATTTAAAAAAAATGTAATAGGGTGATGAAGGTGATCCTTTGAGTATTAAAAGAGAGATTGTTGGTATCATAAACTGGAGCGTAGTTAGTGGTACTGTTGAGTTTCCATCTGTTTATACCCGTGTATCGTCTTACATCGATTGGATCACTAACGCGACTAAATCTTAAACGATTATTAATTAGTATAAATAACTGATATTTAAACATATTGCGAAATTCTATAAGGGTGGATCCACGCTAGAGCATTTTTGCGCGCACGAACGCCATTCATGCAGTAATGCACTAATCTTTACAAATTTATTTTATGTATAAGAAAAAAAGAATTCTAAAATATTAGTATTCGAATAACATTCGTGCAGTGCGAGCAAAAATGCTCTAGTGTGGATCCACCTTAAGACCTATAATTCGGAACAATCACATATTTTTGTCCAGAAATATTGTATAAGCACCTAAATTTATTACTTGGCAATATAATGTTTAGTTACTTATCTTATTTAATTTGATCAAGAATATTAATTATTGATTTTTATATCAAATGTTATTTGGAAATACCAATTTTTTAGTTACTTCAGTATACTATTACGAGTTTCAGAATTTATTAATTATATTATTAAAAAAGTGAAAAACTTGAAAACTTATTTTTCCTTTATTAATAAAGTTGTGATGTACATGTAGCGTTTGCACTTGCCTTTAGGTATGTGCATTATGTATGAAAAGGGCTTCTGTGAAACTAACTCTATTACTCAATACAATAATTAATAAAGAGAAAGCATCAGCAACATTGATATGAGCTAGTTATACACCGTTGAAGCCAATGTTATCAAAGCTTTTCAATTATATTCCAGCAAGTCAAATACGTTTGCACAATAAAATATTAATTCTAATATCAACATATAATTTTATTATTTTTAATAGTTATCTATGTTCAATAAATAGATTTATTACTTAATATATTTATCAAGAGATACGGTAGTGTCTCGGCAGCAAGTACATTTATATATATAGTCCAGCACTACCGTGTAACTTATACAGCTAGTTTAGTCGTCCCAATTTTTAAATTAGCAAATCTCTGTGAATTATGCATTGTCATGATATAACTATAGCTCATCTTAAGAAGGTTTTCAAAGAGCTTTCGAATGAGACATCGAACATTAAAAATGGCTCACCGCAATCCAGAGATCTTATACTCTGATAATTAATGTAGTAACCAAAAATTTCAATCAAAAAAATTAGTGAAATTTAAATGTTAAGCAAGTATATATTTTTACCTTATAGCAAAAGTTAAAATTTCGAAAAAAATAGTAACACAAAAGTTACTTGTCGGGGACTCGTTGTATGCAATCGTATTAAATAGCCATATTGTGAACTTTATACAATACAAATACATCACACGCACTACACGGTGATGATATTCACGACTTTTAAAGTTATCACACTGTTTTTGAAAAGATTTTTTGATTATAAATTGGGAAAAGTGCGAATCCACAAGGGAAACACAACATACGCACTAAACGCTGACGATATATATTCACGATTTTTCAAGTTATCACACTGTAATTTAATTATAAATTGGGGAGAAGTACGAATTCACAACACAAGAACAGCAGACTCCCCATGCACTGATGTTTTTCGCGAGTTTTTAACTTATTTCACTGTATTTTGAGTGATCAATCGATTTAAAGTTGAGAAAAGCACGAATTTCGGTGAAGTGGTTGATGAAAAGCGACGAAAGTGGACTCGCGCGCGAAAAAAGTGAAAAAGGTCCGGTCACCCTCAGTCGCGATTAGAAAATTCGAAAGGCTGTCGCAACGGCGGATTCGAAAAAACATAAACAAAGATGGCGGGGGAATTTCGGGAGCGGGAGAACGTGCCGGGGCAAATCCGAAAACGGAACATTTTAACTCCACTGCTGCATACTTCACGTCGATATTCTATCGAATTTTTACAGATGTAAACGTTTTTAACAACACTGTACACATTGCATCGCAGTATGATGGCAGAATCTTGGAGAATCGAACGCTTCCGGTATCACTTGACACTTCACTTGAACGTTTTATCGTGTTTTGAGCGATTTTCTCGATTAAAAGTGAAGGAGGGTGCGAGTTCCGGCGAAATAATGGAGGAAGAGCGACGAAATCGCACTGGCGCGCGGTAAAAGCGAGAAAAAGCAAAAAATCCGGTCGGCCACGGTCGAGGATTTCAAAAAGGGAAATGTCGCGGCGGCCATGTTGGGAGAAAAAGATGTCGTCGGAGCGGGGAGAGGGTAGAAGCTGCTCGCTCAAATCCGAAAACTGAGCTGATACTATTTTTTGGATTTGAGCGAGCAGCTTCTACCCTCTCCCCGCTCCGACGACATCTTTTTCTCCCAACATGGCCGCCGCGACATTTCCCTTTTTGAAATCCTCGACCGTGGCCGACCGGATTTTTTGCTTTTTCTCGCTTTTACCGCGCGCCAGTGCGATTTCGTCGCTCTTCCTCCATTATTTCGCCGGAACTCGCACTCTCCTTCAGTTTTAATCGAGAAAATCGCTCAAAACACGATAAAACGTTCAAGTGAAGTGTCAAGTGATACCGGAAGCGTTCGATTCTCCAAGATTCTGCCATCATACTGCGATGCAATGTGTACAGTGTTGTTAAAAACGTTTATATCTGTTAAAATTCGATAGAATATCGACGTGAAGTATGCAGCAGTGGAGTTAAAAAGTTCCGTTTTCCAATTTGCCCAGGCACGTTCTCCCGCTCCCGAAATTCCCCCGCCATCTTTGTTTATGTTTTTTCGAATCCGCCGTTGCGACAGCATTTCGAATTTTCTAACCGCGACTGAGGGTGACCGAACCTTTTTCACTTTTTTCGTGCGCGAGTCCACTTTCGTCGCTTTTCATCAACCACTTCACCGAAATTCGTGCTTTTCTCAACTTTAAATCGATTGATCACTCACAATACAGTGAAATAAGTGAAAAACTCGCGAAAAACGTCAGTGCATGGGGAGTCTGCTGTGCTTGTGTTGTGAATTCGTACTTCTTCCCAATTTATAATTAAATTACAGTGTGATAACTTGAAAAATCGTGAATATATATCATCAGCGTTTAGTTAGTATGTTGTGTTTCCCTTGTGGATTCGCACTTTTCCCAATTTATAATCAAAAAATCTTCTCAAAAACAGTGTGATAACTTTAAAAGTCGTGAATATCATCACCGTGTAGTGCGTGTGTTGTGTTTGTGCTATGAATTGAAACTTTTCTCGATTAATAATTAAATTATGTTCCAAAAAATAATGTAGTAATTAAAAAAATGGTGATTACTGTTAGTGCGTAGTGCGTGTGAATGATTATTTGATACGACTGCATACAACGGGCCCCCGGCAAGTAACTTTTGTATTACTATTTTTTTCGAAATTTTAACTTTTGCCACAGTAAAAGTAAATACTTGCCTAAAATTTGAATTTCACTAATTTTTTTAATTCGAATATTTTATTTCACTATATTATTTACGCTATATGATTTATATACTTGCTGCCTTTTTTTACAGGCAAAGCTTGTTTTTTGTGTGATAAAAATATAACAGTATTTTTGCAACAACATTAAAATAAATTATTTTCTGTTAGAGGTCTTTCCGCAATGCAATAAAAGGTGTAGTTGCAATTTCAAACTATGAACTATAATTATTTTGGCTGAATTATAGTTAATTATACAAATATTAAGTTTTAATTAATAACAGCTAGTGATCTTGAATAAAATATACTGATTTGTTATGATTCTTTAGTATTTAGTTCTCATGTAATTACAAATCCTTATTAAATTAAAGATTTGCGATCTATTATAACCTATATATAACAATAATATCAAAAATATATCATTTTTGAATCGAAATGCTTGGTGCTAAAGCTTAAGTTTTGTGGTGAATATTTATAATGAATTTAAAAGATATAATTTAAAAAGGCATTTTACAGCGATAGAAAGCAATATCTTTATGCAACAATTGCGTCCAGACAATGCTGAAGATTAATTAAGCGTTAGCGTAATAAACTGTAAACTAAATATATTGATAGTTTCAACACGAGCCGGTGATTAAAATACAGCCAGGACGGATTTCACACGGGTATTCCAACATATTAATGCAGGAAAGTTCATTGAACGTAGTTGTTATCACTGTGCATCGATATAAAGCGTTACCACATGCAACCCAACTCCTAGATTGAACACGATAAAGGACTTTTTTATTCAACAGCAATTTTAATGATCAATTTTAAATCTCCTTAGCGTTTTATCAAGCTCGAGTTATACGAAATACACTGTGATATTCAACGTCGGATATCTTAGAGTAATGATTTAAATTTAGATTTTGGTGCGGACAAGCGATGCGCTATCGCGATAATCCTCATCATCCAGTTATTAATCTTAGTTGAACGATAAGCTATGATGTTATATGTTAGCTAGGCAGCGCGCAGCGGCTGTATTAAGTGCACTTTCAACTGACGATGGGTTTATCAGGACGTAACCCTCGTCATAAATTCGCCGCCCCCATGTGCGAGTCCCACTCAAATTTAAACGTCGTGCTACAAGCACAAAAAGCAGAGAAATTAATAGTTTTTTAGGAGAAATAAATATAAGTACTGTCAAAACCGTAAGGGACAATAAGTTTCGGACAAAATTTGTTCGGGTTGTCGCAAGCATCATTTATTGGCTTGGGAACAGTTTTCATATTTGTAAATTGAGTATTTTGATCGTCCCGTTAGCTATGGCACATGTGCACCCGGTCTATACGGGTGCCCAATTGACTTTAGTTTCGCGTGCGCGGCGCGTTTACGTCCTTATGTGTTTGTGTGAGAAATAGTCTGTGTGTGTAAATGTTGTGTGAGGGCGCAATATGTGGGGCGGTCGATAAAACACTAACTGTACAAGCGGTGTACACGCTGCCTTCTTGTAACCTTCTCCCTTTCCGGTGTGCCCACACAATACAGACGAAGGATCAACATTCTAAAATAAAAAGTATTAAAAAAACAAACATGTTTTTCTTCCTAATGACGTGTGTCATGTTAAATCGATCCGGGAGAACACTACAAAAGACAATTGCGCGCGAGAGTAACACGTTTATCTTACACATTATAATATGTATACTGCTTTTTACAAGTCTGCATGAAAGTTTTACCTCTTATTTCAAATTCTTATCGTTCTAACAAACTGTCACATTAATCATGACGGAGTGCAAGAAATTATGCTATACGATTTCGATTATTTTACCATTATTCTGGATTTCTGCACTCTGCTGGTAAACTGGAACTAATTTAAGTGGAAGGTTTTAACACCACGCGATTGACGTTTTTTTGTTATTATAAGACTTTTTACTGTTTTTTTTAAATAAATAAAGCACGTTACCCAGTTCCTCGTATCGCTGCTGGTTTATGTTACATCTAGCAACACGTCCCCTTTTTCTAGCAAATTGCTGGTCGTTGAAAATAAGAGACGAATTAGCGTCAATTTGCAATCCGTTTTAAATCTATATATTATTATTGCTTGCCCTTTCCACGTACGTAAGAAAGTGGTTTAATCCATAACTGACTCGTTAGGTTATGGGAGTCGCTGTTTTGCCAAGCGGAATAATTTATGGGTAAATTATCCACTGCAATTACACTTGTCTACACTTGGAAGTTGTTCTTACAAGTTTATAGTCCTCGATCCCTTTCGCAAATAAACGTTACTCTTATTTTATGAAATTGATCGGTATAAAGGTGTCAGTTCCGTTATAAAGTTATTTTGTATATCCATTTGTACAAACTGAGCTTGTTGAAAATTAATCCCTGCACGTGCATGGGGACTTGCTTGCTTATACAAATTTTACTACACTTTCAAGCAATTTTCCAAAGGTGTTTCCTTTATATAGGCAAATATACTAATTTCAAGCTGGATTCTTGCCAGCATCAAATTTACCTTTCGGAGCAGTTCTCATACGTCGAGGAGAGGCGAATTACAGGATGCTCTTACGAAGAGAGGTGTTTAAAGATTTGCCTGTCTCCTAGGCTGACACAGTATCAAACTGTAAGCCCTATTAACTCAATCATTCCATCTGTTACCACATTATACAAATATCAACCGAACAGAATGTCACAACTGTCACTTGTCCATTTATCAATTGGCCCTACGTACCGACCATAGATTGCAGATTACATATCGTCCAACTGTCAACTTTTATGCACGAACGCTTTAGCCCTAATGTCTTATATATTTTTAGGCCCTTTTATACCGATATAATTACATTGCTTGGATTCGAAAGTTTTCGGAATGGAATTTATGGTAATACGTATATAGTTATATTGTCCGTCGATACGCATAATATGAAATATCGATTATCGCTAAAACTCGATAGTACCGGGAATTCCTTGGAATAATCTCACGAAATTCCAGAAGAAATTACCAAAGAGCTCTGGGAGCGTTAGAAATTTACTCGTCGTTAGTTTGGCGCGCGGCGAAGAGAAAAAAGTGGAAAGTCAACCAATTTCTAAACTCATGAAAAAACTTTGACTTTTACCCACACTGAATTCAGATAAGTTCGACTGAAGTTTTCAGTGGTTTACAAGGTAAATCGACTTTCCAAAGAGAAATGAGATAACTCGGAGCGCTTGGCTACGGGCATTATTGTCACCGGAAAGCGGTCAAGCTGAAAGAGATCCGGATAAAGAAAGAAAAAAGAAGCAGAAAAAGAAAATCAAGAATAGAACTCTCGAAGGGGAAGTATAGACCCAGTCAGAGAGAGGGATTGCTCATATTTTTCTCGCTTCAACTTTCAAAGCACGTATATCTTTGAATGAATGAGATATAATGATAAAGATACATGGTATTTTTCATGATTGAAGAGATTTTTTATTGACATTGCAGCATGAATCGTGCGTTTACCTTATCTCAATGGCATTTCACACGAGGAATAATTTGTTGAAGCTCGAGAAGAGCGAGGTGTAATGGCGTTTATCGATTAATGCCAATGGAATATAGGAAAAAGTTTACAGCAACGCGAACAGTCGTAGCATTCTCGATATCTAGCTGTCTCCACCGCTCCATGCTAAACTTTCGTGCTGATCTAATCTGCTATAGTTTACGCCAACGTGCCTGACCGGCTCCTCAGCTATGGCACCCTTCATATCGCCCGCGCGACTCCCGGTCCCGATAAGTCTACCCGTTTCAGCCCCACTATATAGATATATATATAGGTATTTGTCAGTATATCACCCTGACTCGTCGACTAAACTGCAATCGTCATCGAACCTGAGTGCCCATACCTATATATGTATATGTATCTCTTTTTCACTTTTAACTCTGCTACCTATTACGTTAAATAGTACCTTCGAAAGTCATCCAAAGTCTTTAGCAATCCAAAAGCTCAGCTACTTTCACTGAAAATTCGTTCAATTTTCCAACGTTTCAAAGGTATGCTATTTCAGCAAAGAGAGAAGGAGGATGTGGCTAACTTCTAACGATAGGTGGGTTTCCAGTTTGAAATGGTTTCCAACGTTAAGTGGATGCGACAACATTCGGTATTAGCGAGATGTATATATACGAGCATTAACTTTGCTGCCATTTCCTACAAAGATCACCCACCAGTATATAGCATTGTCGATTTTATATATATATATATATATATATATATATACCAGATCTAATGGAACAGTAATAGTTTTAAAGTCATATTTTCATCTATAGGTAATTATCTTTTTAGGAATTGCTTCATAACCAATTATAGGTGATATCCTTTAATATAACAAAGTTTTCTCGTTCTCGTTTCATCAGTGTTAAATAAAATCTCCGCGAATAGAAAAAAAAATATTTGTTTCAAATAAAACTTACTTCGAATATACCAAACATTTCATTGTATCAAATTAAATTTAATCCATTTAAATTAAACTGGATTTTATTCAAATAATATTTATTAAGACTATATAAGGAATATATTTTATTGCGAATATTTGAAGCAAGAATTATTTGAATTGTATAACTTTTTATATATATACTTGTCTCCTTTGACAAATTATAATTTTATAAATCAAGTGCGAATATAATTATACTGCACTAGGGTAGTCCTCAACAGTTGTTATTAAAAGAGTACAACGATTAGCAGTAAACTTTTAAGGGTTGGAATTTCAAACCGCACTGACGTCCCACCACCTGCTTAAAATTTATCCCGTTATCGATCATCCTCTCTCGGACGTCATAGCTTGTTTATGAATAAATCATCACGTATCCAAAGTGAAAAAGATTCTTCCGATACAACTTTCTTTAGTCATTATTGTAAATGTACATTTCGCTAGACCAAGATTCCTTTTTGCCCGCTAGAATAATATAATGATATTTCAAGAGACTTTTAACCGTGGGGTGTTGTAAATTTTAATTGCATGGACAATGCATTTATCGACTTTCGATCCTGCACGGTCACTGTATCCTTTGCTATAGCTAAAGTAATCAAGGAAACTATCGATTACATGACTGGACGTGGTATAAATATGTTACGAGGTAGTCGTTACCCAACCACCACCACCCCCAAATCGAGTTTCAGCCAGGTAATTTTGTAACCAGTAGCTCATGATACGACTGCAAAAAATGGAAAGGTCAAAGGCCTATAAATGCGCCGAGCTCAGAATTTATGGAGAGATCTTAACTTTTTTTTCCTACAGAAACGATCCGAATGATATGTTCGAGCCAGAATTTGAATGAATTGGCCAAAAAGTGAGAGTTACGAGGGTCGTTTCCTTTTTTCCGGGTGCAGTCTGCAGACACATACAGCGAATTGTTCTTCCCTTACTAGCTATCCGTCATCCTTCTACTCAGCTCCAGCTAACGCTAACGAGATACTTTTTCAATTGCCATATACTTACTATAATCTGGTCATTAAAACCGCTCATTACTGCAGTGCAAATTCAATTAAAAGATCTATTAACTTCATTATACTACGATCCTAATTCATGTTTTTAAATATTTTGCAGTATTTTTCAGTCTTCTTAAAGTTTTCGTTGTATTAGAAGAACAAAACGAATTTAAACGTATTAAAGGCCATGGAGAGCATAAAAGAAATCAATTACTCGATAGCATAAGGCAAGAAAACCGTATATCATTTTTTCATATGAAAAATATTTGTCCGGTTAATTTTCGGGAGTGTTAATTACGTAGTAGCTCCATTGGCCGTATAATTATACGCAAGACGGTGTTACGGAAAGGATATATTGGTCGTTTAAACTGTATAATCATGGAAAGTACCATTAAATCTGCGCAAACGAGACTCTACTCTACCTATAGGACCAATTTCATCTTAAGAGTATTTTATGTTTTATTGGTGCAAGGCTCTTGAAAAATCAAGGCTAAAACAAACTGATTAAATATGAATTGTGGCGAATAAATATACAGTCAGCTTGATAATACAGACATTGCACAGTTGAAAATGAAGTAGACCCCATATACGCTATACAATTATGCTTGATTCTACTTGCCTCTTCATCCCAGACGTCGTAATTCTTCTACTCGAGATACGTTCAGTCTCTTATTTATATATTCTACGTCTCTAACTAACAAGGTGGTTGAAATCAGCTGATTCATGGATATCAACTATGAGCCTCAATCTCTTTTTGAATAAAAAGAATGCAATCCTAATTCGCTAATTAAAGAAGCGAATAACAATCGGTACAATTTATTATCCCTCTTTATCTATATAAATGGTGGTTCATATATAGCATGGTAAAATGATAATTTAAGAATCACTAGGAATTATGGAGATTTTTCGATTGCACAAAGAAGCTTGGATTTGGAACCACAAATGCTGCAATCAATCGTAGTAAAATATAATATTTTCATCCTGGCAGAGTTCTTAGACGGATGCTGCAGCTATATATAGAGGCAAAAGAAAGCCAAAAATGTTTCAAACTTCTGTATAGTCGCTATAATTCTTGCAGAAAAACTTCGAACGGCACTGTAATTATAATCGTTTGCGGAAAACCATGAAATGGTGCGGTTATAATTCCACTTGGTGTTCAATATTATTCCACGAACAATATATTAAAGAACTTTTGCATGTAAGATTTGATAAATTTCAGTAAGTTAGAAAATTCAACGGTAGCAGCTAGAGTCTCAAACATACCGTAAAAGAAACTTTTTTAAGGTCTCATTTTTTACGCATATTTGTTTGTTTATTTAAATTGTGTCTTAGAAATAAAATTGAAATTTCTCGAACTGTGGTTTAGGTTGATAAAGTTTTGGATCGATATTGTATGTTTGGTTGTTGTAAACCTGAGGGGTTGAAGCTCCACTGGACAGAAAATCGGAAACAACGAGGGATGAGAGATCGTGCTTCCTTCTATGAACTCCGCGGTCCGATTGACACGTACAAAAGCTATTGCTTTGCTGATGCAAACGGTACTAGGTGGACGTTAACGAACAACGAACGTCAGATGTGGTGCCTTCCAACCGATTTAACTAATGACGACTCGTTGCCTATTATCCTGATTAATCTTTGCTTTTGGCAGCGTCGCTTTCCCGATGTTATTGAAAATCTTTCAGGAACACTATATAACCACTCGATGGATAGAAGTTCTAAAAGTCGTGGATTAACCATTTGGCTAATTAAGAGACCTTTTACACGCAACCTCTTTTTAGTCGGTGCAATTGTGTTTGTCTTTATTATCGTTTAGAATCACTCGTTATATTCGCCAAGGAAGTAATTATATGTATATGTGTATATATATATATATATATTTTTTTTTTGAGATTACAAAAACAAACTTGAAATGTGACATGCGTAGCTAAGTTTTATGATTAAACTATTATAAAAAATGGGGTTAACCAATTTTACGACTAATTAACGTAACATTCTCGTAGATGTTAACGTACATGTTAAATTTGTATAAAAATATTGAGAAGGCCGTGTCTTTAAGAGATAATCATATATTTTGGCCAAAAAGTATTCTCTTAAATATTCAGCAAAAGTTCGTTGCTGGTTTATTATGTCTTATTTTAAGTTTTGCAATCAAATAAACTTACTACTTTTCAAAGAAACGTGAAAAATTTCAATTTATATTCATATACCTATCGAACTATTCTCCGGTGTAAAGCCTATATATATATACTATATAGGTATACGCTCAATTTTCCAAAGTCCCTTTTGAATACACTTATCCTGTTTATTCCACCGGGGTTTCAAGTCCGCAGTTGAATAAAAATTTTCCATCTATTTGGTATTATTATAGATTGGGGAGGAGTATTGAAGTGAGAAAGGAAAGAGAGGAAATTTTGATAGGAGTTTAATAAAAAATTATACCCACTGTTTCAATAATAAAGTCGAATCCATTAACTTCCGCTTTGGAGCTTCCTCCTCCGGATGGCTTGACTCTCTTTGCCTGAAACAGATAACAGTTTGGGATTGTAGAACAGGTAATTTTTCATAAGTCGATTTAATCTAGAGATTCATAAGGTACGAGAGCTCTTTACTTCTTCCTCTTCAAGCTACCATATGGCAATACTTATTACTTTCCAGCGAGTGACCTTTCTTCATTTCTATTACGCGTTAATCGTGAAACGCCAGACTTTCGATTAAGATTTGCCTTCATTATTTAATTACTTTACCCTTTTTAAATTTTTTCAATTATTTTCTTCATTCTTGATTAGTTTTAACAATAAAATTTTAATTCTCCTTATGCTTTTGGCATTGCAACTTTTAACGAGTGACACGACAGGTTAACAAATATTTTCCTACATTTAGATCGGTGAAATATGCTTTTGTAAGTATTTTTTTAATAAAGTTCGACCGTGTCACATTTGCACCGTAGTTGCATGGTGATAAAAAATCTCGTGTTTCAGTCGTGACTGCATTTAACGACCCCCACGAGTGACGTAACACATTATGCAAAGAACCAATTTTTCTCTGGAATCATTTTCCATTTTTATATATAAAATATTTTTAAAATCATTTATCTCTTTTAAAAAACGCATTTTCTACCAAAAAGGATGAAATTAATGGGAATAAATAGATTGTTTATACTTTCAAAACGGGAAACAAAAGGCTGATATTTGAGTAGATTTAAAATATAAATTACAGTGTTAGTCGCGGTACTTTTTTTCAGTCAGCATCAAATATTTAAGCGGTAGAAAATGATGCTATTTGTTCCGTTAAACGAAAAAGTGCCTTGTGACTTTGAAAAGATCATGTTTTTATGGAATAGTATGGAAATCTAAGCCACTTATTCTGCAGGAATCTTGGAAGGATCCGTTAGTCGAAAAGGAGTCGAGTCCTTTTCGTACAGCTCCTTCAATGGTTATCGGGTAACGACCGTCATTTTCCCATTCCCTAAGTCCTGCCTTACCGCTTAGCAAATAAAACATTCGAGGAGCACGCATCTTTCTAATGGAAATCATCCTATATACGATATTACAAATAAGATTTTATTTTTTGGTTCAAAGATCGAAGAGGAAATGAATCAATAGGGATCAGTATATAATTCCCTGAATTAACCTGTAATACCAAATTTAAAAAATTCCTTTCATGCCCTTCTGTAACATTTACAGTCCTTTTTTCTTGTAGATTGTTATCAATAATTATTGCTAAGGGATTCTATGAAAAGGAAAAGAATCATTTATTTTATCGTTCACGTATTTTGCCCTTTCAACAATGTTGTATCAGTTCCTGCTAAATTGCTTTTACAAAGGATTATCCGCAAATTAAATTTGGATATCGACATCGAGTAACGCTGAAGTAGAAAAGCAAAAACCAATTAAATATTGTTGACTAGCTATACATATATTTGTACAGGAGCTTCGAAAAACGTGACTTTCGTAGTAGTAGAGATAATATAGCAATTTATTTGCGGTTGACAGGTTAAATGATAAACAGTTACCGATGAATTTTCTATCGTAAGAGGGTATGTATATCTAGAGAGAGAAAGAGAGAGAGAGATAGAGTTTGGTTTCATTACGCAGGACCATTGGTAATTTTGAAATATTGCATAATTCCTCACCCTGTTTTTTCAGTCGCAAAAAATCCCTGCTAATACAAACTATATGTGCGATTGGTCTTACACATCAAATTGCTCCTTTAATAAATACAAGGAAGCAACAGTGAAAAATAACTGATTTCTATCAGGCTATTGTGTTGATTAATGTGATAATACTTAGTTAAAAATTTGTAGGTGTAAAAAAATTGAGAGACAGAAATAAGAATTCGTGATTTGGTACATCGCTCGAGCAGTGTTTTGAAAGCTCGGTAGTTGTTTGAAATATTTATAGCAGTATAAACCTCGAGAGAGTTTGAAGCCAAATCGAGCACGAACTCGATTCTCCAACTACTTCTTGTCCTAGTCTTTGGACTTTCGCCCAGTCCCTTTTCACTCTGATACTGCTGCCGTCTCTCTCCCTCGCGTCTAAGCTTTTCCCAAGAAAAACGCAACTCGCTTCAACTTCCTTATCACGTAAGTGATCAAATATAAAAGTTTATCCGTAATTCCTTTCGTAAAACATGCACTTACTTCGGTAACGAAGCTAAACGTATCCATATGACCAATTATCGGTTTCAGCAGGCAGCGGGGGAAAACCTGTCCGTAAAGCACATTTCTTTTAACTTGCATTATCTTTCCCTATCACTAATAGTTGCTCTTTTATATACATTATGCTGAGCCCAAAGTAAAAAGTTTAGGAGATTAATTCCATCTGTGGAAAATAACACTCGAGAGAGAGAGAGAGAGACAGACAGAGAGACAGAGAAGTATTTAATATTACATTTGCTCAATACTGAATAAATTATCATTCTCCAGCCAATAATAAAATTAACATTGATTATTTAGTTAATTTCGTCATATGGATTATAATCATTTAACAAATGGAGTTTTATAAGACTAGCTAAGTGTCCTTAAAATGTCTCGTCTCGTCTCGTGTCTTTTATTGCTATCTGCCGACTTGAACGATCTTTAATTCATTTTCCACGGTTCCTTATAATTGATACCCAATATCGTATTTCAGGATTCCTGCTCGAAATTTCCGGTTAGTCCAGATCGAGTGTCGCTACTGGGGCGGCGGCTGGAACATGCGACTTGGAAATAAAAGACTAATGGCGGAAGAATCGTCCTCGTTAAATAATTCACGAATAAGGGGAGGGAGTGTTTGGCTGCTAATAGATGTCGATAAAGAAAATCGACGGACAATAGATGAATCATTGATGACAACGCGCGAAGGTCGAAAACGAATTATAAAAATGACTGGATGAAAAGGCTCGAGCGGAGGAGCCGCAGCGAGAATATATATATATATATATATATATAGCTATAGAAAGGGAGAATATATTGAGATGGAAAAAATATAATGCAAGAGACACGCAGGAAGTAATGAATAAAAATGAAGAGGAAAATGAAAGAAGAAGGGGCAGGTATTATTTTTAACAGGCTGGAAATGGGATTGGTGAAAAAGTGGTGATTCGATGTAGGATTGGGATGAAGGATGAAGAGGCGAGAAGTAAGGGTGGTTGGGGAAGGGAGGCTTGGGAGAAGAGGGGAGGGGGGGGGGGTTATTATTTAACCGAATGAACTTGGCGGGAATCAGTAATGTAACGAGGACGTAATGGATAGTAGTAGTAGTAACTGGCGAAAAGCCAGACGAGTAGAGTATTACAAGGGCGGCTTTTCCAAATTGATTAATGTTCCCGCCTCGTGGAATGATACGCGCAAAGAGAATGACGCTGTAGTTAACAGCGGACTCACGTACGTATACGTACGTAGCGCATGCATAGCAAAGTAACTCTCTTTCATTTGCAGAACTGCAAAACCCACCGGGCATATTTCCTAATAAACCAAAATCATCCCCTTCTCGCCGTGTCCTCTCTTTCCAATCCCGACTCGGCTTCCGGTTAATCTCTCTCTCTCTCTCTCTCTCTCTCTCGCTCCTGCGCCCTGCCCTCGTTTATTTCTAAACATCAATATATTCTCAATCTCCTCCCAATGCATATATATATATATATATATATCGTCCTTGCAACGCCATTCTTCTGATCCAGGAAAAAAACTCCCAATCGAATAAAGTATCTCCCAATGACTAATCGTTAATCACGAGGCGTCTACCGCATTTAGCCCCGAGAATTTCGTAAATGCACCACTGATGGCTATACATGGCTCGTAAATTCCATTGATAATACGAGCTTTGAAAATTGACTGGATTTAGCGATGATAACGGCAGCACACTAACGCAACGTTATCATTGGGGTAAATCGAGAAATCAATTTTGGATTAAACACCATAAAGCCACTTATAGTTGCTCATGCATGTGTATGTATAGCGAGTGGAAAAAATTGGAGTTGTACGGAGAGAGAATTTGATGGACAAAACTTAAGGCTTGACCTTGGAAGCATGTTAATTGTTCGTGAATAGAGTGTGACCAATTAGCGAGGTAGGTGGCGCCCGCTAATGTTTAGTGAATTCCAAAGAATCTAATTGTCGCTTAAGACCGGCCAATAATTGGATTGCAATAATTGCGCGCAATTTCACGTCGCGCCACTGGGGCTCCATGCTGTCTTAATTAATCGCTTTAAGTCTGCAGCCTTCGTTTATTATCCAGTCGCGCTGCGCGCACTCTCTTCGTCTAAGAAACGAAGGCACCGTTTTATCACTCAACAATAGGTTTAATGGCCATTGGCAGCCTGCTTTTCCTCAATAATTATTTTCATCCTAGATTTTACTGGAAATTTCATCCCTTATTCAATCAATAATCAATTTCCAAGTTTCATTCTATGCATTGTCGCGGTAATAACCGATGGAATTACAGTATACGCTTGGAGGGATTGATTTACCAGACTGTAAATAAAAGTAGCTTTATTTCAACATAATTGTATCAATTTACCGATTGGCCAATCAAGCATTTGTATTCCTATGAATCTGGTATAACAAAAAGAAGAAACAGTTGTTTGACAATTTATAAAATCATTATATACGAAATAAACATAGTGTGCTGAACGCTTAATTTATGACACCATTTTGAAAACCGACAACATTGCGCTTAAATCTTCGAACGAGAATGAAACTTTTCCACTATCTACACCAATAATTCACCGTCTACTTCGCATAATTCTATAAGTTTTGCCGCCCACTAGTTTAAACTTTTGTCATTATTCACCTCTCGCATCAAGTCTTTAAATTTACACATTTTATTTGTTACTTTTCCAAAATATTTGCTTCTTACAATTTCTACCCGACTTGATTAAATTTTAAAACGTTAGTTTTCGAAATTTCATTTGATATTAAAGATTTTAGACGGCTTCATAGTTTCGTGAATCTTTCGTTTTATCTTTATGATATATTAAAAATGGCCACGGTTTTAATAAAGCGTGTTCATTTCTGCTTTACAACTCATATATAGTATTATAGCAGCTGGTAAAATAGAAAGGAGCATAAGAATTGTTAATAGCTGTGCAGGCTATGTTTGTTAAGCCAAGCGATGCGGCGTGAAACGAGGGTAGTTAAATTCTCGTCAATAATAGAAGCTTCCGCAGCTCCTCGCATTAATATACCTACTTTGAGACATCCTAAATTAGAATATCACGAAGCATTACAAATTTCATTACACGAATAAATATATATATTTTCATACTTAAGGCTTTTTAAATGCATGTATTTAGTTAAATAATTATTTACATATATATATAAAAACTTGGGATTAATTTTAAGAACAACGCACTGTGCATTTGTCTATAGTTAATTCTGCAACTTATGAGAGACAAAAATTCAACATCACTAAACTACAACGAATCGCACGATATATATTATGCTTCTGTTATCGGAGTCTCTATCTGAATTAATCCATTCGGTTAATTATTATCCAGGGCGTGCTACGCACATAGTGTCGCTCTAATCCACATTCGTGCTTTAATGAATTAGCCTTGGTATCATTCTCAATGGTAATTATGACCTGTTAACACAGCGGGATGCCTACATTTTGGATTAAGCTAAGATTACAGTATTTTAGATAGTAGCTCATCTTTTATACAGAATAAATTGTGTCCTAATTAAAAGTGGAATGAATTGATAGTTTTAAAAGTTTACAAATGACGAGAGATTAATCCCAGAGGAGCAATTATGAAGATCAATAGGAAGGGTATAACTCGAGTGCAAAGTTTTTCTAGCTTTGTTAAAGGTATCTGTCCATTTTGTGGACATCCCTCGTGCGAACCGCAGGTATACTTTTATAATGGGCAAATCGACCCAAAAAACTGGTACAAAGTTCGTGCAAACGCACCATGTCAACTAGAAATTTTATGGCTAGACGTATGAGGGTGTGTGTATTTAATTCCTGTCAAGCTGATATCCCTAGGTTTATAGGCTGGGAAATTCTATAAAGAGATCGAAAGACAAAAAAAAACTTATTCAATCTTCACATCTAGCTCTTGATGAAAATTCTTCAATTTAAACATTCCTATTGACAATCGCTTTCACTTTAAATATCTTTCATCTGTATACAGATACTTTTAACTCGAATTTCAGCATATCTAATTTCAATTTCTAGTTTCTCTTGGGTTATTCAATCGTTTGAAATTAACACAGTTTTGAAAGTTGTGGCCGTTGGAGTGCTTGTAAAGATAAATCGATACCAAGTGGAAAGGTTATGTTTGATATTGTTCTCCGACTGCGAATATAAGAAAATTGAGCTTTCGTTGGAAAGATTCACAATTGTTAAAAGGCGAGACTTTTGTCAAATCCTCTTTCCGCCGAATACAAAATATGTATGAGACCCCGGTGGTTGGTGCGTTTTTGCTGAGATAGAATAAGTTACAGGACTCTCGCATTTGTTTCCACAGCCGCAACCCTCGAGGGAAGGCGACCCTTCGCAATCAGTTTCGGTGAGATTGGGGTAAATTGTATCGACAGCCCTGAGACTTACCCTTGAAGAATATGGCCGTCGTGAAACGCGTCTCGCAGAAATTGTCAAATCTGCTTCAGGTAAATGTGTATTCTTTTTTTGAGAAGGATGAGCCTCTAGCAAACAAAAATTAATATACTTCAATAATACCTATATCTAACAAATTTATCTTTTCCCTAAAATTGAGTTAATATTTAGTGATATTATTAGGCTGTAAATAAAATACAATAAACTCTGGGAAAAGGCTTATCTTTCCAAACATCATCAATTTTGATTAAACATCATGATAGATATTATATGAGGATTTATTAAATTCCTGTAAATTATTATTATTATAGTCTAATCCATTTTCGATTTGGGTTTAGTAAATTGTTAAATAAATGGAAGAAGTAAGCGATATTACGATTGTGCAGAATATATATAGAAACAGCATGAACCGTATTAGGTATAGTAGAGACAAAGAGGTACGAAATATATATAAAGTGACACACTTGTATACCGCTTATTATTGATACCATTTCTAAGTAAAAGATATTAATTGATTATAATAAAATATATTATTAGGAAAACTACTTGTTTTAATAACAATTTGTTCTTTGAATTACAAAAAGTATAGGAAAAATAATATTTATGTTATTCATAAAAATATATAAAAAATAATTAAAAAACATATGTTGTATATTTCTTCTTGATATTCTCATGTATATTTCATATATACATCTTTCATTAGAGAATAGAAAGACGAGTGCCTGAAATTTTATATTTTTTACAAATAAAGTAACATCAATTATCATTTTTTTTTGCAAGATTAAATCATAATGCAATAATTATCCAACACAACTTGTCTTTCTTTTATAAAATATTTGTCTTGATTTGTACTCTGTTTTCCATTTTCATTAAACTTTTTCAACTTGTCCATATTTTTCATGTAATTCTGCCGATACTGCACAACTTAGCAGTCTTTCTGAATGATATACCATTTTTAATATCTTCTACAGCATTTGTTATTTCTCGATTAAAAGAAGGCTTTCTTTTTTGCGGACTCTTTCCTTTTTATATATTGGAAAGATATTTTTAATCTGAAAAGTAATAACATGACTTCCTATTGAAATTGTTAAAGTATATACACACCTATATATGGGAGTTCCCAACAAACTGATTCAACTCTCCCTCCAGAACATGATTCATATCTCCCACTCGGTGTCACATCCGATTGTTTTATTATAAAAAAAATGAAAGTAATACGCAACAAAACTTTTGATATTTCTTTAAACTACATGATATAATAAATAATTTACTAAATCTTAGATACATACCTAAAAATATAATCAGATAGGGAATAAAATATGAAGCCACAACTCTATTTTACTCTAAACACATTCGAAAACATTTTCGTTGTGCCTAACTAAACGGCTTTACGGAATATTGTGTTAACTCGTGGTAGAGTGTTCAGTGTAGTAAGGATGTAATTAACTCACTAGTCCTAATTAACTAGACAGTCTAATCCGTCTCTAGCTGGCCATATGAAAGTATTAAATAAAGAATAATATTATACAAAAGAGAGAATTACGTTTTGTTAATTAATTAATCTATTACACTTGATCATCACACAAACACTCACACACATAACGAAATTAATATATACTAATTATATATATTCTACACAAATGAAACATAGCTGATTGTAAAATCAATATAGAATATCAAAAAAATTGTTGTTACATTTCTATAGTTACTGGTATATTTATTCCTTCTTATTTCGATTCTAGTGCTTCCCCTTGAACGGGCTTCAAATTTTATTCTACTCACGAGTAGGTTGACTGCAGAAATATGGAAACAAATTTCCTGGTATTATAGCGTCCTGTTTACACTTGTGCATTGACCTTTCATGCCGTCTATCTTTCTTAAAAAAGAATATTTTCGTTTTTGTTTGCAATTTCCTAATCCAGAAGGCCTCGCATAATTTACAAAACATTTCCCCGACATTATTGTAACCTGGAAAATACACATGTGTATATCATTCAACCAAACGAGTGCCATTTATTAAAAAATTTATCATTCTCCCATTGACCACTTGAAATTTCTAGTCCAAATCGACGTTGATCTATATGAAATGGAAAGGGCACTATCGATTCACATCGTCCAGGTAGACTGGAGAAAAAAAGGAACTAGAGATAAATGATCGGAAGGTAGGTAAAGCTTGGCTGGCAATGGATTGATTTTCGGAAAATTTAGAGAATCCTTAAATAAAACATGACCCGCATTTGCGTGACTTCAGCCGGATCATTGCGATAACTCAAGCTCAACTCGGTTGCCCGTTCGGAAAAGGTCTCGCATTACTTTAAAAGCTATCGACTTCCGTAAGAGACCCTTTCCGGTCTCAACAAGACCATTATTCCTCGGAAAAAGTCATAATTTTTCCTCTACCCCCCTTAATATATTCTAGAATACAAATTTTTCAAATCTTTTTAAAATTGTCTTTGCTTATAAAATTTTAAATAATTTTATAAGCAAATAAATCAAGTAAGAAAGAGCCTTGCAGTTTTTTAATTGAAGTTTGAGGCTAGAGTCACATTTCACAGCAAAGTTATCCTTGACTTGGCATTTTTCTCTAAACCCGATCCCGACTTACACAGTGATATCCCATACAAGCAGCGCAAGGACGTTCAAGGATTTAAAGTTCCATTTTGCAAAAATTGATTGCACACTAAGACACTGAGAATACCAATTTCGTTATTGACAATAAAAGAGGGATATTATTAGTTACAAAAAAATTCAATGATTCCAACTGTATTTACGAATGATCTTTTAGGTAGAAGAATCGACGTTTTCCCCCTTTTTTATTATTTTTCACTAACATTGTTGGAGTAAAAGAAAGGAGAAAAGGAATTGTGGGATAAATTTGTGTTTTATTGTCAGTTTATTGTTCCCACGAATCAGCTGTTTGTAAAACAGCAGGTAAATCAAAAGGAGTTCTGGTGTTTTTTATCATTTATATATATATACTACTTACAGTTATTGCATAATCGATTTTTGCGAGACGTTGATTAACGGATTCTTTTCATCCCGAACCAGTTAACGACTCACTTCAACTCCAGGCCTGCTTTTCTGAGCAGACTGGCTGTACTTGAGAAATTCTCTAACCAAGTGCAATTATAATTTACACTGAGTGAATATTTCACAGAGACAATGACATTACTGTCTTATGCCGTTCTCATCCTTGTCTTTTATTCCTCTGTGTTTATGGAAATTGCTAACAAATTTATCGAACACCAGTCTAAGCTACACAGTCATTTCATTAAGTGTTATGTGAAAACCACATTTAGGAGCACATTAAAAATGTGTTGAACTATAAAGAGTAAAGATAAAAGTCTGCGTAAGTTTTGAATAATTTATTTAGAAAGCTGCTATGCGAATTGATGAAAAAATGGGCGAATTAAGGAATGTACCAAATTTTGATATGCTTGGTCGCACCAAATGGACGTTGAGTGGGCAGAACGTGGCAAAAGTGTTTTCGAGACGGATCGATTAATCGAGTATAGCGTGAGTTGACAGAAGGTCATTCGTGAGGTGGTTTGCTTTTAATGGGCCGGAAGATGTTCACGGTTTTATCGAGGCTTGTCGGAAAAATGTGACGCTTTACTTTTGTGGCCTCGCATGGACTACATTCACCTCCTGTCAATTTTTCCTTTCCCCATCACTAAACTAATTTTAACTTCATATTGCATCTATCCGTAATATTTAAGTCTTTTATGTTACTTAACATGAGAGACCAAACCTTACCTACCTGTATTCGATTAAATTGACGGTATTGACATAAATATACAATAACCATGCAAACATACACCGATTATAACGTTTTTGATTTATCGTGAAAATCTCAATAATTCTGCCAAATACATCGATATCAATGGGGTCTTCATTATAATTGATGGTAGTAATTAAAATTGGCACAAGCGGTGTTGCTAAATGATTGAAATATGTTTATTTATTGTGAGTATCGAAATGACATATTATTACGCGTTGCCTTTTAAAGTCCAACGCCAGATTCTGATATATTCCTCCACGGACTGCAAGCCCTATCTTTTCCTTTCCTGCTAGATAACTGGCGCATAAATATGGAGCATATATATTAGCTGAACGATATCCATCCAATCTCGGCTCTTTATATATAACCGAGTGATATATTAACTTGATACTAAAATAAGTAGGGAGGATCGATTTAATTTCATCACCACACAAACTCACACTAAAACTAGTAAATCCTACTCTACCTATTTCTATCACTCTTGAAACACTTCGCACATTAGCTCGAATTGAAAAGTCATGATTCACATTTTTTTTTTAGAAATAAAACTGGCAAAACTTTTCTCATCGCGTAGCGTTGAGTTTCACTTGGGGCAATCTTGAGAGAGCGTGAAATACAACACTCGCTGTTTCATCGAGATCAAATAGTTCTTTTAACGAGACATTCCCACGCAGGGTTCCTTTTACACTTAGGGTTACACACGCACAACTTTTTGATCACCATCGATTCTTCTCTTATATTACACTTTTTATCGAAATCCTGAGCTTCTCCTTTGCGTCCTTGAAATGATGTCTAGTTCCATTACAACCTTTTCGTTGCATAATATTTAAAACGTAATTCGTGTAATCGGTATTGTACCGTTAAGTCCCTTCATTTATTTTCTCAAAGCTTTTCGTACAACGCCTTAAGGGCTTCTGCTCCTTCTTTCTTAACGGGCTTAGACACCGTAGAATTAAACGTTGATTGCATCTGAAAGTTCTTAATTGGCTTGATCGAAAGTTAACTATGTTTGGTTAAAAGTTTAATAACTTTAATGAATCTGGAGAGGAATACCAATGAGTGTGAGCGATACGTTAGTAACCCCAAAAAGAACAATCGTATAGGGATCGAGAAACTCGGGAAAATGAAACGGTTTTTTCTAAAGCTCTTCATCAAGGTATAAATGCAAACATATCGTTCTAGTCGCATGTAGGAAAATGATAAAAAATAGTCTAAATATACGTCCTTTGATAGCTCCTTTTTTTAAATTAACATCATGTAAATGTGTTGGTGAGATTATATGTATTTATATTTGTATATATATCGATGCTAAAAATACTGTTTCTTGTTATTAATAATTTTAATTATTTTTATATAATTAAAGTGGGAGGAATTCGACTTTTTAACTGAGAAGGTCTACATTATTAAGATATCTGTTCGTCTAGTTTATTTTTTGCAGCATATGACCCATGGCCGTGTATTGGTGACATGGCCTGCTCCTCCACCCTTTATCAGCAGTTCAAGCCTCTTTCTACTGGTATCCGGGATCGTTTACACGGCTCAATAATTCGATTCGGAGGTGGCAAGCTTATCAGTGAGCATCACTTGCACTCGACGTATACAGGGTGTACTCTTTAAAACGCCTCAGGACATGAACGTAAGAAAGCATTTATCTAGGTAGCTATTACAGATTTCAATTTTTCTGTAAGACTTTTTAATACTTCCTGATTCTATCTGCATCAAATAGAGGTCTTATGGAAATAGTTACAGAGATAAACGTAGTATATCATTCCATGTATGCTCGGGGGCATTTTATGTCGCATACCCTATATACACATTTTATTCTTCACTATTGCCAAGACATCTGAAAGTTTTTATACCTTTCTCGGCCTTCTCCAAAAATTGCAAAAGCAGTTAAAGAGACAGGCTGCTTTCTTTCCTCCGGAAGTAATCAATTTAAATTTGTCATTATAGGGTAAGATAAGCAGCACATACCTCACGTTAGTATCGATAAATGCACGATTATTAGCATTATTATTTGCAAGTGTAACATTTCGATAAATGGAGAGTCCAGTATGGCGTGCCTGCTTGCTAAATTATTGCGTTCCTATGGGATAAAGTGCTGGGTAACGGCAATAGAATTTTTATTAGCCTGGCATACCTTCTGCCAGATCCGGATTAGACAACGGTATAAGGGAGAACCTTAGAGACTGAAAACCTAACTATCTCGCGAGATTTACTCTTTCTACACGTGAATCGACTGAAAATCATGTGCAATTTTTAGTAAGTTATGGGTCATCAAATATTTCACGTAGAGATACGATACGCTTGATTTATTGTATTCTATTTTTGCAAAGCAATTTTCCAAATGGAATTAATTTTAAAAGATGGCAGATAATAAATGTAATCTCTATAATCATTTTAGAAGAACTACTAACTGCACCGGAGGACTTTTACAACAATGATATTTAGTAGCAGATAAATTTCCACCTTTTCGTAATTTGGTAAAGCCGATGGATACGAAGCGCTGCGAAAATAATGACCATTTCAGTATTGATTTTGTCGCTGCTCGATATATATCGAGTATATATACTAATTATTTCCCATTAATGAACAAATTTAAAACTCAAAGAGGATTTCTGATATCTAGAAATCAATTAATCTGTGTTTAATTTATGATAAGCGCTTATTGGTTGAAAATGCTTGGTGAAAACGTGTTCAAGGAGGCACATGCTGAATTTGTGTGTGGCCTTAACCTATCACAATTAATAAATGATTACTAAAATTAAAATAAATCATATGTTAACGAGTATCATTGATAAATTTACAATGAACTTTTTCAACAAAAAATTCCATCTCTCCTAAATTAGTGATGCACTAGAAGAAATCTTGTATTCACTTTAGCTCTACTAGACTCTCTTCTCTGTTTCTCGGTACTTTTCAAGTTATATATGCAATTAGTTTTCTTAGGTTAAAGGAGAAATAGAAAGTTGCCAATTATATTCAGTACTACTCAAGCAGTAAATATGATTGTTTTGATGAAGGATAAAAAGGCGAAGGAAAAAAAACGACAGTATATATAGATATATATATATATATACATAGGACACAGTGATGGGTAAAAAGATTGCTCGAAAAATAATAACATTTTTTTCTTTTTTTTCTCTTCTTCTGAATTTAACTGATAGGTTTTGCTTGCTTAGATATGACTTTACCTGCAATTGTTAGTTTAAGGGAGAGTGGTACAAGCGATCCATAGAGACTCGCTCGCTCAAGTTCCAAAGCAATCAGGCGAGTTATTTCGCTTGTGTAATACGTCAGGCTAAGTTTGAAGAAGTTAGTCCGCTTAAACGAAGTCATCTTGCCCCAAGCTGAACGGCGAATAATTAAACTCTAGGAATTAACGCTTTTCGTCAGGTTCCCGCATTCGTTATCCTTCAAACCCAGCGAGAAATTTCACGGAAAACATTTGTTCGCGGTCAATTTAGCACAGGTGCGCATCCTCATTGGCCAGCAATGCTCCGTAATCTGGAGTAATAAGCGTCGCGCTTCATCTACCGACTAATATGTGTAACTAATTATCACGGATCAATTATCTATACAGAAGGAGGAATAAAAATTCCTCGAATTTTTATTCCTCCAAATCTTTCGGTTAATTCTACAGAAAACCTTGCTTTTATCCTGTTGAGTTCCTTAAACTGTCAATTTTTAATTACTTAACGACGATAAAATCAGCAAGAATCTTATTTGTAAGCTGACAGATTAGAAACGTTTACTCTTGAGCAATGCGATGACTCAATTAAACGCGAATTTTCTGCAGTATCTCGCTATTCTCTTTGGAGAAGTTGTTTGATAAGTATCTTGTAGATTAAGCAAGTCAAGCGTTGTAATTAATTATCAAGTACTCTAAACATGATCAAAGAAGCTGGTGCTGAGAAAAGCCTTTGTCGTTTCTTTTATCTCAGCTATGATGAGACTGTCGTTTAACGATTTCCTTAAAATTGAGAAACTTGTGACATTTTATTACGGTAATCTCAGTTGTCAAGAAAAAACTTTGAGAAAGTCTTCTTAAACAGAATGATTTCGAGCTGATCTGAGCTGAAGAGTGGTGCGTTTTTTGAACATTCGATGTAATTTCGACCTTTCGATACTTTCAAGTTTTAAAATTGAGCACTTTTCCTAGAAACCTATTCGATCCTTATTCAATTTCTCCCTTCGGTGCTTCTATTGTAGCAAATACGAAATTAATCCTATATTTGCTTCTTTAATATTTTACCGTACCTCTTCCATAATAATGCCGATGAGAGTTAAAGTATTGTGTCTCCGTAACAATATACAAGCAATTATTTGCATGTGTGTAATTGTTAATTTGTTTAACAAATATATAGTGGAAAAATAAGATTCGCGTAGAATCTCGATTATAACAAGAGAGTAATAAGTCAAACGAATAGACTTATTTCATTGTTTGTTTGTAAGAAAATTAAACGGATGTTTGAAGATTCGGAAAGGACGCGGTACCTTGAGCCAAGATGGTTTGTCAGTATTTACAGTGGTGTTATTCACTTTCGGATGTCTCGTCTGAAGAATCGCCAAAACGTGCCGACTCGAAACGTTCGGTACAGCAGTTGCTTTATTCCACGTAGACGGAAAATTTGTCTGCGCAACTTTCTTTCCATGCTACTTGGGTCACACAATCGACAAAATTGTTCGGCTACACTTTCAAATAAGCTACTTTCGTGCTGATAAGACGCAGCGTGAATATTATCCTATGTTTTTAACATCTTATTAGTTGGTGAAATCCACGCCAAGACACGACATGAATTTTACTCGCAAGAGTCGCAGTTACGTTTTTGCAGCAGATAAGTGCCACTTTCCTCCTTTAAACGAAACGATCATACATGTAGTTTTCAAAAATTCATCTTACGTGTCCTATTAACTATAGATTTAGTATGCATAGTGCATTATAAGAGGAATCGATGATGAATTTTAAAATATTTATAGTGAAAAATAAATATTCAGTCTGAAAGTTCTTTTTGTGGAGATTTTGATTCGATTCTTAGGTGCAGGAGCGAAACTTTAATTCATTTCTAATATTGCCTGAAAAGGTCGTTCTCTGAGATGAAGAATGGGAAATTTGAATAAATTCGAGGAAAGAAGAGAGATAGAGAATGCGATGGGGGAGCGAGGCGAGGGCTTGGTGAAAAACAGAAATGCACTCCGCAGCTAATATCAAAGTGAATAGGGAAGCAATCGGAAGGAATTGAAGCGGAATGACCTTATTGCTCGATATCAGTTTGGTTACAGTGATCCTAACCTATTACGGTCATCCTCTCACACCCCTCGCTGCACTAGCTCCTATGTAGATTAGTACAGCCCTCGTATTACGATTCCCCCGCCAATTGCATACTCAAAGATCAATTGTCAAATCTCGCAATATTAAGCCCAATTAAATAAGTTATTAAACCTAGAATACTTATTTTTGTTTAAATAATTCCTTAAAAAACTTTAATTTATTCCGATCGATAAACATATTTAAAAATTGACCTATATAGATTATTATTATATTTTTCACCAAAGGATCTGCTAATTTTTATTGTAGATTTTATGCTTGGCCGCAATTACCTACCTAATACTACTCTAATTCCAATAACAATAGAATCTTCAAACTTCAAACTTTAATTCCTATTTTGCATACACGCTGATTTACAGACAATACCTGCTATGTAGATCAAAGAAAAAACAATTGTGTGTTCGACAGATTATTGAAGAGGCCTTTTTTTTTAACGTGTATAAAATAGACTGCTCCCCCCATTAAAGTTGTGACCTTTTGCAAGGGGCTTTACCCATGTGAAAATGAAAGGGTGCAATCATGAACCAAATATTCTATATATTATTATGTCAGCATGCACCATTGTTATTTTCGTGTTTAATTTACCTGTAAAATTGTTTGTTTGTCGAGAATAAGCATTGGCATGGTTTGTCATTTATAACTCATTCGTGGATTTATAATGTGTGTAAAACATAAATACATACCTTTACAACGTGTAAAATATAGCAGCGTAAGAAATAAATGGATTTACTGGGATAATATGAGGGGTAGAATGAAGGAACGTAGAAGGGTAGAAAGGGAGAGGGTGGCTATGGTCATCCTTGGGCAGAGGTCAAATAATTAATTTACCGTTTAAAGCACAATCGATGGTAGTGTGGTTCGCTTCGTTGGATTAAACTAATATATTTAGATCGCTCTTTGCAAAATTCAGCAAAATCCGAGATGAAATTTTTTTACACAAAAGTTAGAGAAACTAATTTCGTATTCAGTAAAACTTTCCAGGCTAAAAGTAAAAAAAAAGAGCGTAACGCACGAAAAAGGGAGGAAAAGGGGGGAGAGAGAGAGAGAGGGAGAGAGAGAGAACAGTCCATTTTCTTTAATTTTGAGGAAGAAGAATTCTTTTCTTTTTTTTACAGACAGTACACTATAGCAAACCTATAATAACCTTTACTAGTATGAATCAACGATACTTTAGACTCAATTGAAAAGTGTCTTTCTCACCAAGTCCTACATTCTCACTTTTTATCTCTTTTGTAATTAATCTGATTAATCGTAGTGTTAGTTTGGTGAGAAATTTGTTACTATTCAGAGCTTAGCAATACGGAAACAGAAATTTGTTCGCGCAATATTCATGAGTTGTCTGCATTGGAGTTACTTTACTTTTACAATACCATCTAACGTAAACTTTTCTCAAAATAAACATACGACCTATAACAAAATAATCCCGTTCCCATTTGATTTTTGTATTGTTTTTTCTGTTCCCTCTCTTTTGTTTTTACAAAATTACTTTTGTTCGTCCATTGTTTATTTTCAACAATATATGCAAAGATAAAATCATCGTTCCATCGATTAGAACAAACTGAATAATTTGATCTTAATTATTCAATTATTTAAATGATCGTTAAGGTAGAGAAACGCTGGTTGGATTGATGCACAATAGCAGGAGGTATTATGAGATACTCGTGCACAGACTTGCCGTTTCCACTTGCCTTCCTGTGAGAATTTGCAAATTATTAAGTTATAAATTCACTTTGATTTATAATATTAATGATTCTAGACAGCATGGATTATGGAAAAGGTGAGAGTCAAATTTCTTTTTTAATCAACCCCTACTCCTCAGATAATTTTCGACTACTGTTAGCTACTCTCTTAATTTTGCCAATCTCCGCACGTTTATCCCATAATTTATTCATTAGAGGTTCATTAGGAGCTTGATTTGCATGCTTCATCCTGATTAAACTGGATAATCATCGACTTGTAATTTCCAAGCGATTTATTTCACAGCATTAAAGCAGATTATGTAATAATTCAAATTTTCCATTATCGCTAAATGTACGGACGTTGTTTCTACATACATATAACCAATTTTAAAGTACCCTGAAACATTTAAGCACGAGATTGCTATTCGTAATTAAATAACTTCTCACAAAGAGTATAATTATGATCGATTAAAAAAAAACTCGCTTACGTGCCATTCAAAAAAAGCACAAAAATAGAGAGAGGTATTATTATAATTTATGGCTCATTAAACGCTATAAAATAAACCAAGTATAGTTTTATTGATAAAAAAAATGCTTGTGTGGGTAGTGGCAATAGCACTTTGAAAATGGCAAAGGCTATTTCGTGCGTATTAAAATTGAACTTCCAGATGAATAAAGTACCAACAAAAATTATTAAATCTACATTCAATATTCCCTGCATGCATATAAATGTGAAAAGCGAAAATTGCGCAAGAGTAAATATCCATTGAAAGTTTTAGCTTCTATTTGGTTTTTAATTAATTTTTCATCGTGTTCTATGGTAAATCTTGCATCTTTTGTTTATAAATGTGAGTAAGTTATCAAATTCCAATAAAAGTTTTTCTATAGATATGTAACGTGTAACCTTTATTGAACTCCAAGCTGCGTTCATTTAAATAATACAATTCGGTTGGTTTTCTTTAACGACTCGTGTAATGCACAGCTTTGCTAAACAAGGAAACTTTTAAAGGATATTATTATGGGAAATGTTGGCAAAGCTTTTCGTGGAAAATGTTAAAAATGAATGTATGGAAACGGTTTAACGCGATGCGCTCGTTATTACATACCTAATACCATAAAATCTTTGCTAGTCCAGGATTTAAATTTTTAACATTATTCTGATCGACGCTTTTACATGCCAAAGAACGATATGATTCTATTTCTTAAGCACTGTAAAATTTCATACTCTTATAAAGTATCAGCTAAAAAAACTACTTGGATAAATATTTCAACTTCATTAAATGTTTCATAGAAATAAATCGACAAATACTCGGTTTTTAGAAAAAATATATTCGTTTGTTGAAAATTTGCAGAAATTTAAAGGCCATATTGAGATACGAGCTTTCCATCCCTCAGTCTTTGCCAAAATTTTGTGGTACTGCCGAATCACGGAAACTAAATTGAATATTTACGAATAGAACGTTCGACGGTGCGCGATTCAGACCAGCCTATGTTATTTTTATTTAGCTCACGAACAACTGTGTCGCTTTTCAAACATTGCCATATAACTTGACGCAGTATTTTCTGTCTTTAGCAAAGAAGACAAAGCTAAAGCAAATTTAACGTTTCGCTTTACAACCTATAACATTGCAAGCTTTACAGTTTGTCCGGTTGAATCGACACATTGAAAATTAATAACGCGGATGTTTATCGGATCAATAAATGGCGCTTTGAGATGAAAACCAGGGAAAAATGTTAGGATTCGAGGGGAATGTGAAAGAAGCACGAAAGACGCGCGAGGCTTCTTCAAGTTGAAGCAAGTTTTATTGTAAGATAAGGTATGAAAAATGGTTGACTGGGTGAAGTGCTGTAAATCTCATCGACTTGGATGAGCGAGCGAAGGGGTTAAGAAGGATGAAAGGTTTTTAGAGAAGGTTTGGTCTGCGCAGCGCAGAATTGAACATTGCACCTGGAAATCCCCGCACGTTCTGACGCGCAAGGAGAGAAACGTGTTGACTAGCTCGGTTACGATTCGACTTACGATCGACTAGAAGAAATCACGTGTAAGACGTACGCAGATCGCACGTAACGTTGAATCACGTATGGTTCCACGTACATATATACCGCACGTACATGCAGTCTCGATATCCTCCATGTGTGACTGAAGTAATCGTAAATCCAGATACCTCGCGGCATTCGAAATCGAGCCGAATCCGCAAATTTCCGCATAGCCAAGAACCTCCAACGTCCAGCCATTTTGCTTCAGCTTTAAATTGAATCCGATTCTCCACGCTTTTCAGCCACTCGATAAGCCCTCTCAATCAGCGATCGTTTCCACCATGGCCTTTCCAATCGTCCGTCGCGTCCCTCCGTCAATCTCTCCGGAAAAGCCAATCACGATATCCCATATGAGCGTCTTTCCCCAATTTCACTTATTCCTCCCCTCTTTATTAAAAAATATTTCATATTTCCTTCCATTCTTTATATAGGGAGAAATGGTCTGACGCAGCTAGCTACCCCGTCTAAACCGATGAGTCATTCAGCTCTTACACAGCTGTTATTTAAACAATTAGCGAATGCCAATATTTACAT